>NC_064434.1:7957504-12957504 GCF_023343835.1 Lagopus muta
AGGTATTGAAGTTTGTTTTTAATGGGTATTTTCCAGCTTCCTTTAAAAAACATCTAATGATGAAAATGCTGCATATTCCTGAGGCAATTGACATTAATATTAGAGTGTTATTCCTAATATCCAGTCTGACTTTTTTTTTTTTGAGATTTTTTAAATAGCTGACAATATACCTCACAGTCTTTTTTTTTTTTGTAGATGAAATCTTTTTTGCCCCCATTTTCTTCTTTGTCATGTTTTCTATATCTGGTATTACTTTTTTCTTCAATTAATTGCAGAAGTGCATTTCTGAAAAGCAGACAGTAATCAGAATGAAGCATTCTCAGTACTTAGTGGAGTTTAAGCACCATTTTCTAACTCTTAATTAACCAGATTTGTACTGAGCTTTATACATTCTCATGAAGTATAGTGGTCATAGGAAGTCTAGTCCTCAGTTCTGGCTCTTATACTCTCAGATGTTCTCCATGAACATCAAAATTCATACTTTCTTCTTTGTTTTTTAAACTCTAGATTACATTATATCTGAAACATATTCAGAGGACCTCTCAGATTTTTAAATCTGCATTCTCAGTAAGCAAGCTTGTTGTTTAATATCCATGTTGTTAATTCTGATACTGATACTATGGCTTTAGTACAAATCCTTGAAAAACCCAGTCAAGACCAATATTAAGCCTCATATTGCCTTATTTTGTTTCTCCTGTGTGGCCACTGAGATAGAGCAAGACTTTCGAATCAAACCTGCTGGCTTGGGACAACACTCCTCCTTGAGATGACTTTATAAATTTCTTTCACAGCACGGTGATGTGGATGGATGCACGCACCAACTGCTTTCATTTGTTGATCAAAGTACTCTGCTCTACCACAGACCTCTCCTATTTAATCAACTTCACATTTCCCAGGGGATAATGAACACAGAGCATGTGTGTCTCTTAAAGAAATGAGTAGAATATCATCCTTCTATTTTTTTTTTTCTTTTTTCCTTTTTTCTTTTTCTTTTTTTTTTTTTTTTCCTCATAGGCACTTTTCACCAAGGTGCTGTATGGTAAGCATCCCAGATATTCCATTTGGACTGGAACTACTGGAAAAAAGGTTATCTTTTTTTGTAAGGACACAAGAAACATCATATCTTCTTGATTATTGCACATTAGATTGTTTAAATTGCGACTGTTATTATCTGTCAAAGTAATCCTGTCAGTAACATAGTCTTTAGTATATATACGTGTATGTATATATATATATACACACACATATACATATGTATATATATGTAATTGAATTTAATGTGCATTCTGCCTTGATTTCTGAATCCTGCGTTGTGTCTGAAGTCATAATTTCTATCAGGATCTGGAGAAAGTAAGACACAATCAATTAGGTATATCTTCAACATTTTACAGATACACATAGGGTGTATAGGGTGACAGAAAAGGACGTTAGTTGCAATTCTGAATAACTGAATTCTGTGCATTTTATATGTTATAGCTAAAACTTATGCCATTTAGCTCCTGCTGACAGTCGTGGTGTAAATGTTTATGTTCAGGAGATGAAGGCATATTTTTTGTACCATCTTTTTGTTTCAGTCCTCAAAAAGATGTTAATTGAAATCACAGAATCACAGAATCACCCGGGTTGGAAGGGACCTCAAGGATCATGTAGTTCCAACCCCCCTGCCTAGCAGGGCCACCAAACATACACATTCAGATCAGGTTGCCCAGGACCCCGTCCAACCTGGCCTTAAACACGTCCAAGGACAGGGCATCCACAACCTCCCTGGGCATGTTTTTAAAGTTTTTTTTTCTTTGGAAGAGGTAGAGGTGGTTATGTCTGGCCAAAAGGTGTACTAAGTTTTCATCTTGATATGCTTTATTTGCTTGTTTGTAATGGACCAGAAGATATCCAGGCTGTTCTACTTATTGTAATTCTGGAAGAAGACATTTATGAACACTTAAATATATTAGCAAATATTTTCCATTTTCCTATATTTTCTTCCTAACGGCATCTCACTCATTTTCAAAAATGAAACAATTTTAAATGCAATATTATAGTATTCTCAAAGTCAAATGTTGGTATGTTGTTGTATATATATGTCACATAAGGTATTCAATAATGTTTTCAAAGTTACACTGAAAAACAAGTGGAGTACTGTTTCTTAAGACTGAATTTGAATTTTTAGGTTTGTAATTTATTTTGTAATTAAAAAAACAAAAAAAAATGGTTTCTAAGAATTAAGCTTAGGTAACATCTAGCAAACAGTATGATGACTTTATGAGTATATTTCAGACTTGTCCAGAGAAACTTCCACAGGAAATGTCCTCAATGCCAGTTCATTTGTTAACCTCTTCAGTGAGCTTACAGTGAGCAATGCTGCTGTGGTTTTGTAATATAAATATTACATTATAATATAAATACTACAATATTACTTGAATGTTGAATGGAGAAAGTTGAATGGAGAAAACCAAATTGAAGCTTGGTTCTTGAAGTGTATATGGAACAGTGGAAATATTTGGGAAAAGTTAAAATGCTGTTGTTATTAGCTTAGGCTTTTATAAAACTCTGAAGGTTGATGGAGGTTGCACTGTCTGTGTTTGAATTCCCTAAGCTTCATACTACTAAGTTATGAAAACAGACATCCTAGATATGGAGAACATAGTAGGTAATTTATATTATCTATTTTTAAATTATGTCGATTCTTTGAAAATTACAAAACTTAGAAACTCATTTGAGGAGCAGCTGACCTTTACCTGAAATAAATTTTTGAAATATTTCTTCTGTAGCTATCTGCAATCTTTCAGTTTTGACTGAAAGGTGTATGCCTTCTCTGGTCTAACAGAAGAGCTGCTAAATTAACAAGATATTTGTTTAAGTAGGGTTGTCATTGAACGGAGCGTTACTATTAACCACACAGCCTTCTCTACTTGGAGCAGGAAACTGTGGATAAGCTGTAACAAATTGGTAGTGCTAAAGCTGATACGTAGCTGCCCTTTAAAGGGGTTGCAAAACTTTAAGTAGGGGTGGTGGATTTCAGAGGTTGAGAAAGAAGGAAAGGTAATTGCAGTGAGCAGACATAGGATTTTGAAGAAACAGTGGGCATCTATATTAGGAAGAAAAGATGCTATGAGATGGGGAGATCCTGGCCATTCAAGAAACATTTTATGTGGAGGTCGCTCAAAAAGTAATACCTCTTATCTATTTCCCTGGAAACTACAGCTGATAAAAAGATCACAATAACACTACCTGACAGACAAAATTCTCAGCTACAAAACACTAAAAATACTATTCTTCAACATGGTCACCATCATTAGCTTTGCATTTTTTTTCATGGACAAACAAGAGCCTGCATGCCACACTCATAAAAATATGCCACCAGTGGAGGTGATCTTACATAGTTTAATTAAGTACCACAGATGTATCTAGAGAGCCTCTATATTACACTTTCCATTGTGTGCAGCACTGCTAATTTAAATGCTCTTCCATCTTTTCTGTATTTTCTAATTTGGGGAATGAGTATTAGGTAGTACTGTCAGTTTCCATTATTTACTGTTTCAGTGAATCTCCAATTGCAGAATAGAGAAATTTAGGTATTATGCTGCTCTGTAAATGACCAAAAAATCATGTGAATAATATATTTTTTCCAGAAAATCAGCTCGTGATTTTCATGGGGGCCTTGTACAGGACTTGAACATAATCAGGGCTGGTGATTTTGTGGGCAGCTTCGCATGGTTTTTGGCACAATAATATTTATTTCCATGTAATCAATTTTTTTGTTATTATTATTTTTTGCCAGGAAACTGAGGAATAGTGCTGAAAAAACAGAAGGTGATACTCTATCTGTTTTCCTTTCCTTTCCTTTCCTTTCCTTTCCTTTCCTTTCCTTTCCTTTCCTTTCCTTTCCTTTCCTTTCCTTTCCTTTCCTTTCCTTTCCTTTTTTTCTTTTTTTTTTTTTGTGTGTGTGTGTATAAAAAAAAAAAAAAGAGGTTTCTTAATGTTTTTAATCATGAGGGAGAGATAAAAAGAATAAGGGAAAATTCACAACTTCTTCAGAAGAATTTCAAAGGTGGGGGATATAAAAATGCATAAAGCTCATCTACATTTCCAAGACCAACTCACTTGGAAGCCTGTTGTTTCATAATTTTCCAGCTGTTATTGCTAATATTACAGAATAAATCTTTGTCCCTCCAATGGCTTTATAAAGTAAACTACTACTTCACGTGCTTAATCTTAAGATTCAAGTGAAAAAAAAACATAGGTGTCAGGTTTAGGTGTGATTCCCATCAATTGCATTTTAGGAAAATTACAGATATTTATGTTTAAATCACAAATTTTACAATTTGGAAAGTGTTTTACCTGCTAGTATCAGTATTTGACCTGCCTTAACACTTTTTGTTTGTTTGTTTTGTTTCTCTTGTCTAAAACTATTCTTTTAATGGAAAGGGATGAAGAGCCACATTATCCCACTGTACTGATTTTGGTATGTTTAATGTAATTTTTATTAAGCTTTTTTTTATTTTATTTTATTTTTGTAAAGGAAACTATCATTATATATATATATTAGTCAAAGTAGTCTTACAGATTCATCTGATAAGGTGAGGCAACTTATTTTGAGTTAGTGATAAAGAAGAATCTCTAGTTAATTATGTTTGGTCAAGGATCCTGAGAAGAAATTAACAAAAAAAGCATGTTTTAACTTCATTGTTTTATCACAGTTCCAGTTGCTTACATACCACCTGATAATTTTGAAAAGTACATTTCTGAATCACATGATCACACATCTGTGTTGGAATACCACTTGCTTGATGTTGATGAGTAAAAGGCCAAGTATTCAGGTCTTACTGTTGCACAGCTAATGATATCATTTCAAGTAGGATTTAGTTTAGAGCTGGGAATGAAAACAAATTGCCTCAAATACAGAAGGTGATTCTACTGTCTTTCAAGGGAAGTCATTAGCAACATTATTTTATTTTCTAAGGTGAAGGATCCCAAGGGTATTGAGTAATACAAAAACAACCGAAATATCATGAAACTAGATATTTCAAGGAAATCAAGCTCTTCTTGTATTTTTGAATAAATTAATGGCCACTTTAATTTTTAGAACTCTCTGTTTTTTTGTTAGTTTGCTTGTCTTTTTGTTTACTTGCTTGTCTGAACAGGAACTGCAGATTTTACTGTAAGAAAAAAAATGCGATCCTCCATATCTTCCATGAAAGTATCTTAATATTTGTTCTCTTTCAAAGAGGTGTTAGTAGTTAATCAAGTCACTTCTACCACTTTATTAAGACTGGTGATCTGCACAACATTTCTGAGTAAAACAATTTGCAACTTTAGACCAGATAACCTCTGAAAATTAATCAAACATGGAGCACTGAACTGAAAAACTCTTGGAATCTCTATGCTCACCAGTCCACAAGACTTATATATTGCAATTAAAATATATATAACTGTATAATTTATAAGCTTTAAAATTAGATCAACCTTTTATTAGGCTTTATAAAAATGAAAACTTATTAATCATATTAAAAAGCTATACAAAATGAAATTAGTCTAATCTAGAATTTACCATCCTCCTAAAGAGAGCAATTAGGATTTTCAAACTTTCAAGAGCAATGGGTTTAGATAGTATTATCTTCTTTTTTTGGTTTTACAGTCAGTTGTATGTTTTTGTTCTTTTTGCAGTCTTAGATCAAATGGTAGAAATCGCGTAGAGCTCATTTGAGTTGTGCCTGTTTTGCGCATAGGTAAGCAGCAGCTGAAACAGCCACAATAATCTTTTCTCACAAAACCAGAATAAGAATTCTGACTGATCCTTTATAGTGTAAGATTAGTCCACACATAAAAAAACTGTTAGTCGAACTTGTGACTTCTAGGGAGAAAACACTTTTTACTTCAGTCAGGTTAAGATCCAACTTTTACTTTTTGAAACACAAAATTGAGCTGCCAAGTTCTGAAGTATAAAGGTGGGTTTGAAATTATCTGCAAGTCAGAGAATGGCTGAGTGAATTTGGCTGATGTATTCCGAAAAAAAAGAATAGAGACAAGTCCTGGTGGCCATGAGCCAGCAGTGTGCCCTTGTGTCCAAGAAATGCAATAGTACCTTGGGGGTGCATTAGGAAAAGTGTTGACAGCACATCGAAGGAGGCAATTCTCTTACTCTACTCTACACTTGTAAGACCACATCTGGAGTACTGTGTTCAGTTCTGGATTCATCGGTTCAAGAAAAGTAGGGAACTTCTATAGAGAGTACAACATGTTGTCACAAAGATGATCAGGGCCTGGAGCACCTCCTGTATAAAGAAAGACTGAGAGACCTGGGTCTGTTCAGTCTAGGAAAGAGTGAGAGAGTATCTTATCAATACTTACAAATAAAGGACAGGAGCCAAGTGAATGTGGCCAGACACTATTCAGTGGTGCCCAGAGACAGAAGAAGGAGCAATGAGCACAAAAAGGAGCATAAGAAGTTCCAAATGAATATGAGGAAAAACTTTATTACTTTACAGGATACAGAGCATTAAAACAAGCTGCCCAGAGATGTGGAATTTTCTCTGCAGATATTCAGCCTCTCCACACACATACGCCCCAAGATGCTTTCCTCTGCAACCTACTACAGGAAACCTGCTGTAGCATGGGGGTTGGATTGGATGATCTCCAGAAATCACATTCAACCCCTGTGATTCTGTGTGATAATTTATTTTCTACATTTGTGCTGATGTTATTTTTTAAAAACCTTGTGACAGAGATAATATTTTTATACTATGTATCTGTTATCTCACATATCTCAAAATACCTAACTGAATTTTATCAGCAGATTTGTCAATTTCCTAAATCCTTACTTAGTGACACAGGGAAATTTTTCTTTCACACAAAAACAGTATAACTGGAGACTGTATTCTCATGATTGCGTCTTATGCTGATTTTTCTCCGTGAGAAGAGATTCTATTCTAGAAGCCTATCCTCAAAAATAAAAAGAACAGGAGCTCCTGACTGCAACAGCTGTGACAGAGCTGGGAAACCCCTTTTCAAACTCTGGCAATAACACAACAAAGAATACTCTTTCTCCTATGCCCCATTCAGTCTTGCAGAGAGTCCATCAACATTTACATAAATAAATACTTCATCAGCATTAAACATTTAATATTTGACACTTGTATACAACTAAACCTCCCTGAGCCACAGAATCCATGCCTTAAACATAAGAGAGGGTGAAACCACTGTGTGAATTAATATGTCCTTGTCATGGCACCCATACTGGTGAATATGCATTCTGGCTTGTTTGCCCTCTCACTGTCTCTTATCAGAATAAAGACTCAACCAGCATTCCTATATTAATGCAACAAGTGATAGGTGTATTCTTGGGACTGTTTATTTCTTACAGAATTTATCTGAAAACAGTGCTGACAGGATAGTTCCTCATGTGCTTATAACAGCCCCTGGGTAAACAACTTTCCTGTCTAAAAGATCACACATGCATATATTTCACGGGTTAGAAGTTGTACATTTAATCTCAAGAGCTCATGTTGTTTTCACTGAAATTTGTCATATGAATTTGAAATGTAACAATCTGTGTCACCTTGGGATGTTTGTACTGGGATGTTACACTGAAACTCAATGCTGATGGGGAAAGATGAAGTATTACTGCAGATTCACAGATTTTCAAGCCAGAAGGAATTCTATGACAGGAATTCTACTGTTTCTTCTTCAGTGCAACATAAAACCTACTAGAGCAGCTATAATTTTGGCAGGATTCCTTATTAGAATAATAGAATCATGGAATCAAAAAATCCTTAGAGTTGGAAGGGACATTTAAAAGCCATCTCATTCAATTCCTCTGCAATGAACAGGGACACCACAGCTAGATCAGATTGCCCAGGGCCTGATCCAGCCTGGCCTTTAAAGTCTCCAGGAACGGGGCATCAACCATATCTCCAGGCAACCTGTTCCAGTACCACACTACTCACTATAAAAGACTTTTTCCTTATGTCTAACGTAAATCTCCCCTCTTTAAGCTTGAAAATATTTCCCCTTGTTCTATCACCGCAGGCCCTGCTAAAGAGTCTGCCCCCTTCTATCCTGTAGCTCCCTTTCAGAATTTAAAGGTCACTTTCAGATCACCTTGCAGCCTTCTCTTCTCCAGGCTGAACAGCCTCAGCTCCTTCAGCCTGTCCTCGCAGGAGAAGTTTTCCACCCCTTGTATCATTTTTGTGGCACTCCTCTGACCACACTCCAACAGGTCTGTGTTTGTCTTGTACTGAGGACTCCACATCTGGAGTGCCAAATAATTTGGCATTAGTTTGAACTTGGTAGTGATATGACCCTCTTGCAGGCAGGCAATTTGCTGGAAATGCTATAAATATATATACATTCTTTGCAATTGAGATGGACAATATTTAGTCACTCTTATAGCTGATAGTGAAATAATGTCTCTGTCTTCTTAAATGATAGCGTAGCACTTAAATGACCTGATAATTTAAATATGTTGGAATTAATTACATACTTTATGATTTTTCTAGTAATGTAGATTAGTTAATACAATTCCTACAGAAAAACATCTGTGACTTCTATAAACTACTATGCCAAAATAAGAGTTTGGAATCCGACAGATTCTTGAAGCAGATTATTGAAGTAACAGAGAATCCTTAACGAGGACACAATGAAGTGTCTTAGTAGGTGTTGCTAGATGCTGACCTTTTAGGGGACAAATATTTTGTATTGTTCACTTTTTCAAATAAGGAACAGGAACTGCAGAGTGCTCTGGGTATCTGTGGTCAATTTAATGCTTGTTGTTCTTACATCGGGATATTCAACTGCCATACATCTATTGTTTCATACTGTTTATGTTATTACAACTGAGTTCAATTTTCCTTTCTTTTTCCCATTTTCTTTTATAACAGATCACATCCCCAGTTTAAAGTAGTCATGCTGTTTTATACATACCACAATCTTTATTAATTCCTTTGTTAAAACAGAATATCCTTATCATGACTGAGGTCTCTAACCACTTGTTCAACTGTATAATATACCATATGATAAATCAAAAGCAATAGAACCAGTAAATGCCTAAGCAATATCACCTACTGTATTTAAAGTATCTGTCACATTTCAAAATTATTTATACATGCACATAAATTCTCCTTCCTCTCCGAACATGTCAGGTGTTGTTCAGAAAGACTCCTGAGGTTGATATATATTTTTCATCCTTGGAGGTACTTAAAATCCTGCTGGGGAAAGTCCTGAGCAACCCAGTCTGATCTCACAGCTGAACCTGCTTTGAACAGCAGTTTTCACTAGAAAACTCCAAAAGTCCCTTCCGTTCTGAATTATTGTGTCATTATCCTATGTTCTACTTTGAATAGTGCCTCTGTTCTACTGTGGAGAAAACAAATGGAAGGGAACAAGCGGCTCATATTTTTTATTTTTTATACTTTATTTTCTTCCTTTCTTACTATGTAGTGAAGCGAGTGCCTAAAAATATACTTAGCCTCATCAGCACTTTAGGAATATATCACTACATTATTTTCATTACATCCTATACCTCATGGCTTAGAAATTGCTTATAATTAAACTAAACAATTAAAAGTATTTGTCCATTAGAAAAGTTAGCTTTTACCAAAGCCTTTGGATAATTTTTAATCCAAAAATTAAAGTAGAATCCATCTTATTTTTCTTCAGTGACTAAAATGTAGATATCTGTTATAAATATTTTTTCATAGAATCACAGAATCCCCTGAGTTAGAAGGGACACATAAGGATCATCCATTCCAACTCCTGGTTGCAGACAGTGCCACTCAAAATTCAAACTGTATGTCTGAGAACACTGTCCAAACACTTTGTGAACTCTGGAGGGTTTATAATGTTCTAAAACGTTATTATGCTAGCTCTCTCTAGTAGTGAAATAAAAGGAGCTGGCACCTTCAGATGCCAATTCATCTCATCCTGAGATAAGTATCTATGATAAATGGAGTGTAAAGCACTTTGGAAAGGCCTATGTTTCTCTCTTCTGAGACATTCCATATGGAACCTCTGAAACTGGAGAACTTATTTCACATAGAAGATAATTTTTTGTAAGGCAAAATATGGTAATGCAGTTTATAGACTATTTTCTTTATTCAGCTCTACATGCCTGTTGTTATCTCCTCTCTGTTTTTCTCAACCATGCTTGCCTTTCTTCTTTCTGTCTGATACCAATTGTGAATCAGCTGTATTTTATTACTCTGCTTTTTCAAGTCTGTTTTGTCTGTTTAGTGCCTCTGTGGTATATACAATGATGTAATTATTATGATAATGCTATGGTACTCACCATCTGTCTTTGTCCTTATATTTGTTCCATTTATTTTTTTTTTTTTTAATTCATGCACATTTTACCTTTCTTTATTTCTAGTATTACATACTTTCAAAATTCTTCTATTTCCAGTCTACCTATTCTGCCTAGTAACCACCACACAGTAAGTGCTTAAGCTAGGCTTAGCCTGTCTGAAAGACCTCTGAAAACAAATATATAAAAGCCTGCCCAGTAAATCATGCTGGTTCTTTAATATTATTTAATAAAATAATTTCATGTCAGAAATCTTGATATCATTCGCTGGAGTTTATGCCAATTATTTGTCTTATTCACTATGGTTATGGGGTAGGGAGGGAAAAGTTGTAGTTGTGTTTTCATATACAGCAATTTCCTCTATATTTGGGGACTATATGTTGTATGTCCAATAGCTGCTTTTTTAGAGACAACATCTAGGCCTTGTATTCTAGACCAAACAATTCAACTTTTTCATCAAATATTTCTTTTCCTTCTTTTTACAATGTAAACATGGAAGATCTCCACAAACACGCACACAAATAATTAAAACATCTTTTTTATCATTATAGCTATATTATATATAAACAACAAACCAAAAAAAAAAAAATAACCCCCCCAAAGAAACTACCAACATGATGTTACAACACTGTCTATGTACGTTTTCTAACCATGAATAGTTTTTGTACATGCAGATCAGGAAATGTCTGAGGCAAGGATTATCTTTCTTAACTTGCTAAGAAGCTACAAAGGTGATATTTTTTTCTGACTAGACGACTGAAGCATCATAGTACAAATGAATAATTCTTACAATTTTAAAATAAACAGTTATTTACCACCTACGTAAATTAGAACTGCCTCCAAAATTGGAGTAGTGATATCTATGTCTATGAGGAAGTCTAAAAAAGTTCTCAAGATACTTCTAACTGAGTGAGGTTAGTAACATTCACTGGAAACTTTATAGATGATATATATATATATATCATATATAGATTATATTGATATATGATATATATATAAATCTATGTATCTTTTGAAGGGAGTCTTGGTTTGTTCATAGTGTACTAGGGTTATGTGTTAGTCCAGTAACAGTTCTGCTAATACAAATAATAATGACTATATATTTCACAGTCCATCCTGAACTGTTACACAACAGTATGAACATGAATACTTACTTTTTTTGTGAATTTCAGCTTTTGTTTTATGTACCAATATATGTATTAAAATAGGTTTTCTTAAACGTCCTTAAAAATACTGTAAGGGTTATACCTGTCATCTGAAAACCATTCAAACTATAACCTGATTCATTTAGTTGTATGTGTATGAAAATATTCCTGCCTGCTACTTTGTGGTGCAAAAATAATTGAACTAAAGCTGGTTCCAAAAAAGCAGGAGGAGGTGGCAGCATTTTGTGAAATGTGAATGCTTCCTTGAAATAATAGGCATGTCAGACTGTTCCCAGGGAGGTAAGGTGCAGATAAAAAGCCATCCTGTAATATGTCACTGATAGTCCTAGCACATTATGCTGGAGCACTGATTCATTGTCTGTGTTTGTACATAAATATATATAATTTACATGTTAAAAAGTAAAGGCTTGACTGATTTCACTTTGCTGCTTTCTTTGGTACTACCTTGAATTTTCACTGCCTTAAGGAAAAATGGATTAACTGTCATGGTATTGCTAACAGTGCTTGGAGTATTTTTGTATATGAATGATAGGATTGAGTTTTTTCAAACTTTGGTCCTCACACAATTTGCTTTTTGTTCTCTGCATTTTGGCAATACCAGAAACTCTAAACAGATTGTGATTTTCTCAGCTATGTGTATTATTTAAAACTATTTTCCAAATAAATTCTGCAAAACATTTTCGTCTAAAATTTTCTTGCAAATGTACTGTCTATGAAGTATGATTGTAAGTAAATTATTTTTTATTATTCTGACAAATCCTGAGATTTTTTTTTTTTCTGGTACCTTATTGGATGATATATAATTTAGTTTCTGATTAGAAACCTCCTTTATACACACACACATGTATATATATATGTATACGTTGGACTCAATGAGAGACTCGGACTTAGTGATCTCTAGAGGTCCCTTCCAACCCCTACAATTATATGACTCTGTGATTCTGTGATTCTGAGGGGAAATTAAATTTAACCTAATCGTTTTCCTTGGAAACTCCATCAACTTTACTTCTGATAGCCACGTTTGCTAGAACATTTTACTTCTGCTAATACTGAGTAGCCCTTTACACATCACTGACCTCGCTAGCCTCCATGGGAATGTATGTGGAATGGGAAGCTAGTCAAAACAAGTGAATGCATTCCAACCTTTAACAGCTGAAACCTGTAATGGCATTTTCTGTCCAGAATAGAGACTCTGAGAGCTCAGGTCTCTGAGGTCATATAGTCAGGAGCCTGGAAAGATAGTGTTTTTGGCTTGACAGCCTGTATTCCAAGACAGATACTGATTAAGAATACTGGGTAAGACACTGAAGAAAAGCAACATGAAAATTCTACTGTTGTTTCTAATTAAGAAGCATGTAAATTCCCTAAGCTTATAAAACCAACAAGCAAACAAAACTTTGTTCAGTAGATAATACACTCAGACACACTTGCATAATCACACAGACACATGAACTTGAAAGAACTTTTATACCAATGATTTTTGTCTTGTTCATTCCACTTATTAAGAGCCTTAGGTATTGAAATGATACTCAAAATTCCAATCAGATTCATAATCATTTTATTTTTTTCTGGTAACATAAAGGCAGAAAGTACAAATAACGTAACATGTAAAAATGTTTCTGGGTTCAGTAAAAACCATATTGATTTAATTCATCTCACTGGGGTAGTACTATAATGCCTCAAAAAAAAGTGCTGGAAAGTTCAGAGGCATTAATCTTCTTATCTGTGCACTGAATCTCACTCTAAAAAGATAGATGAAGGAGGGCTGATGAATGCTGCTTCATTAGGAGAATTTTAAATTGCAATTTGTCTTCATGAAAACTAGGGATTACACATTTCCAGCTTTCTCCTGAGCCTGCTAGAAATATTTTTGAGCAATAATCTCTGATACAGAATAGTCTTTATAGGACTGTGAATATATAAGAGAGGCATGTCCTGGTCAAATTGTTTGTGAATCACGGCAGTGGAAAATTTCAGAACTGCAGATCCAAATTTCATAATTATTA
The DNA here is from genome assembly GCF_023343835.1 of Lagopus muta. NCBI lineage: Eukaryota > Metazoa > Chordata > Aves > Galliformes > Phasianidae > Lagopus > Lagopus muta. Next base: position 7,970,974 of record NC_064434.1, read on the forward strand.
TTAAGCTACATGAGAAGGAAAAAAAATCATTTTAACTAACTCAGTTTTGTCTTCAGTAGATTATGCAGAAGATTTTCATAGTGCTTAAGGCTAATGGTGCAGGTGATGAGCTAAAACATGATTAATACTCAAAATTATCAGGAATCAAAAAGCTTTTTCCTAATAGAATATTGGATGTTAAAATAATATTCTAATAGAATAATGGATACTCTTGCTATTACTCACACCTTAATTCCACACTGCCTTGTTTTGTCTAAAAGTTTTATGACGAGAGTACGAAAGGTGGAAGAAAAAATGAATTGCAAATATGAGGATATTTCATCTGTAAACGGAGTCCAAAACCTGTCTAGGCAAGCTCATCTTGCCAGGATAATAAGGTCTCAAAAAAATCCATTGCCTGATTGCTAATTCCCCGCCTTATCATATAGAATCCTTAGCATACATAGTTCTGAAACCAATACCAGTGAAGCAAATGGAGATATCCTTGCTAATGCATCTAGATTGCAAAAGACGTTCAAGATCAACAAGTCCAACCAATAGCTTGACCTACCAAGTCTCATCAGTAAACCATGTCCCTTAGTGCCCTGCCTGTACACACTCTCAATATTCTAAAAATGAGGATTCCATCACCTCCCTGGTCAGCCTGTTTCAATGTTTGACCACCTTCTCTGAAAACATCCAATCTGAACTTCCCCTGAAAGAACCTGAGAACATTTTCTTTTATCCTATCATGTATCACCTGAGAAAAAACACCAAGCTTTCATCAAGCATATAAAGGAGAGAAAATTCACACCTGTGATGCCATACCAGCCAAGTTTCAGAGAAGACTATTGCCCACGTTTGGAATGATGAAAACTCTGTGTTTTCCCTTTTTTTCCTATACTTCTTTATCATTTCAGACTTCTACTCAAAGGCGCTCTTTCATTGCTCTGACCCTACTTGTGGATCCATGATACAGTTTCAGCAGCAAGAAATGTCAAAATAAAGGGCACCAATTCAACTCCTTACTAGAATGGACTTTTATTTCACTATTCTGATGCCTATTGTGTATGTGCGTGTACGTGTGTTCTCTCTTTTTGTATGCCAGTTCACACAAAAATTTTTCCTAGTCTTCTGGTAAAATTATCGTATCTTCTGTAATGTCTAAAAAAAAAAAAATAATAATAATAAAAAAAAATCCAAACATTCCAGAGCTGCTTGTTAAATTTCACTTCTCACAGTGCTTTCCCAGCACATTCTACATTGCAATTCCTTAAACAAGTTGGAATCTCTTCTGACAGTCCTAACCCTGCTGCCTTCCCTCCAGGCTTCTTGACTGTCGACAGTTTGAAGTTGTTGTCCATGATCACTGTCAACATGGTTCTTTTTGTTTCTATGTAGCAAGACAAAATCAACATAAATGATGGTTGGACTCTCTAGACTTCACATAAAGATTGTCACTAGTGTATTTGAGGTGCTTCCTGAGCTATCTACCCAGTTCCATGTTTTTCTCCTCACAGATGTCCAGATCAAATTTCATTTTAGAGTGGAACTCTGAAAGTGTGAGGAAGCTGAAGTTGTTAGGAAGTTGTAGAGAGCATTTAAGTCACTTCTGAATCTTCTTTTCTCCAAAATAGATAGACCAAGTGTCCTCACAGGATATCTCTTCCAGCTCTTTTACCAGCTTTTTTGCCCTCCTCTGGACCATGTCAAGTATGTTAACATCTTTTCTTTGTTGTTAAGTCCAGAACTGCATATAATATTCAAGGTGAGGCCTCTCCCACTTTAGTGGGAGAATTACCTCTTATGACTGGCTGGCTGTACTGTATTTAATACATCACAAAAAAAACAGTTTGCCCCTTCAGCAGTCAGGGTACACTGGTACTCATGCTCATACAAAGTTGCTAGGGCTGCATTCAACTTCTGCACCAGTTGATATCAAGATGATTGCTATAAATTTTGAGCAGAACTGGACCAAGAATTGAGCCCTAGGAAAGGGAACACCACTAGTGACCACCAAGTTGCTACACTGATGTAGCCCCATCACTAGTACGCTTTGAGGTCTATCATGAATCCTGTTCATCCAGCAGACCATGGAGATCTTCACATCTCAGTTGGATGGCTTGTCCAGAAGGACACTGAGGGAAAATTTCAAAAGCCTTACTAAAGCCCAGAAATGCTGCATCTACTACATTCCATTCATCCTCTCAGTAATTGATATTGCCACAGAATAAGATCAATTTACTAAAGCAGGATTTACTTTTCATTAGTCCACATTAACTATGCCTGATAATAGCTTTTTTTCTTTAATTGTCATTCAATGGCCCTCTGTAACTTTTCCAGGGACTAACACGTCTGTACTTTCCTGGGTCTTTTCTTGTATCTTTCTTGTTAGTGGGTACCTCCTGAACTTCCTAAAACCTTTTGTAAATCACTGAGAAGGGACCAGCTATGATATCTATAATGCTTGTGTGATATTTTCAGTCTATGTCTAGGAAATTGAAATCTGCCATTGGGGTTAGTGCAACTGATTCAGAGAGTTCTCCAAATTGCCTTTACAGTATCTCATGCATCACACCACCCTGGCTTGGTGCTTGATAGGGGATATCCACAGCAACATCTGTTCTGCTCTCCATTCCCTTCATCCTTGCCCAGACACCTGCAACACCCCTCAGTGTAAGGGTTACACAGCCTAAATTCTCTCCTATGTACAGTGTAGAACCTCTACCTCATTTATCTCCACCTCAGTTATCTCCTTTCTGAACAGCTGATAGCCGTCCATTCCAGCATTCCAGCAGTGGGACTTGTCCAACAAAGGTTTATCAATACCAATGATGTCATAATTCTGGGAATGCACTAAAGCTATCAGTTCATACTATTTATCCCAGAAGATCCTCTTACTGTAAGTGCTGTTTTAAAAGCACTACAGATATGTTACTAAACTTTCAATACTCTGTGGGAAAACACAGATGCTCCCATTAACTTTGCTACCCTCAGATGATGCTGAACCATCACAAGTGTTTCACATTGCATTTTCACTACATTCTCTTCAGCAAATTCTTTCTCTCCACCTCCACTCAGTGTATCTGTCCTCCACTGCTTAAGCCTAGGCAGTGTTTAAAAAGTGGGAAAGTGGCAAAAATGTATTTAAAACTTTATATATGAGAAATGGAGTGCAGTATTGAATTGGCAAAATTATTCCAGGTCTAGGCAGAAAGAATATGAAAACAAGACATAAGTAGCCATGCATAAAATGTCTGAAACCACAGAGGAAAAAGCCAACAAGATGAGTAGTAACAAAGTGAGTAACGTATTTAAGAAAAAAAAATCCTTCTAGAGAAGACAAGATGGATGAAGGAAGAAAGCTACTGTATGTGAAAGACTGTATTTAATATACTCAGCCATGTAAGACCTTCAGGGAAGCTATCAGAAAATATACTGTCATTATGGACTAATGCTAGTCTCAGACAAAGAACAGCAGTGAATTACAGATGTATGTACTCCCTTCCCACACTACCTGTAAAGTCTTCCGATTATGTGGATCAACTGAATCCCTTAGGTCTGGGATCATCCAGGGGCATAACCGGATGAGAACACAAAGGAGCTGATGATCTATCCATGGAAATGGTATAAATGTTTGCTGGAAATAGAGAGTACCATATTTTGTAAGGAGAAAGGTGGTGGATATTCAAAGGAAGTAAGACTTCTACAAAGTGAAAACAGAACAGATCTACACTCTTCTTCACACCATGAATCTGTCCCACATTTTAGCCTAATCTAGCCATCTTCTGCAGATTGACTAAAGTTTATGATTTTTCTGGGATAGGTGTACAGTACACCACATAATATATTCTATTAGTATGATCATCCTGTCTGGATTTCTGTTTTGGAAACTAAAAACACTACAGGAATGGCACAAAGTCAACATAAGCACTCTGATGTTTACTTTACATCAAATTGATGCAAAGAATCATAGGATGGTTCAGGTTGTGAGGGACCTTGAAGATCATCTGATTCCAACCCTCTCTGCCATGGGCAGAGTCTCCAAACATCAACTCAGGCTGCGCAGGCTCCCATCCAACCTGGTCTTGAGACCTGCAGGGATGGGGCATCCACAGCTTCTGTGGACATCAGTGTCAGTGTGTCCTCACTCTATTATTAAAGAATTTCCTCCAAACATTTAACCTAAATCTCCCTTCTTTTAGTTTAAAGTCATTTCCCTTTCTCCTATCACTATCGAACCATGTAAAACAACAGTCCCTTTGTTTCAAAGCACCCAAAGGTTGACTGTAAATACAAATTTCTGAGATGAGGCAACAATTTAATTAAGACAAATATGTATTCTTTGCTAATTAAAAATAAAATCCAGGGCCTTATTATTTGTAGATTTCTCTTTTTCTTCTAATTTGAAAGTGCTGATTTATTACTAAGTCAGACAGGGGACATCTTACTTTAATCTTAGCTATTTTGAAGGCCTCTGATTCAAAGCTTCTCAGGTAATATTAATGGGAGATATTCCACTCTTAGAATAGGTAGGTAAGTTAGTTTAAATGAATTATCCTCTAAAAATGACTATTCCCTTCTCCATTACAATGTAGATTTAGATGATTAGATCCCAGTGAAACTATATTGCATGATATTAAATCAACTGTTAATCCCTAGAGTGGAATTCCATGGAATTTAATATCTCAGTGGGCAGATGGAGATCACAGATAAGTGGTAACCCACAGGGCTCTGTATTGGGAATGGTATTGTTTAAGATCTTTATCAGTAACATGGACAAGTGAAATGCTCTTTGTATGCTTGTGGACAACACCAAGGTGAGTGGTACTGTTGACACAACAGAATGAAGGGATTGTATGCAGGGGGATCTTCACAGGCTTGAGAACTGAGCCCATGTGAACATCACGAAGTTCAAAAGGTCAAGTACAAGGTCCTCCACATGGGTTAAGGCAATACCAAACGTGAATATAGGCTGGGTGATGTGTGGATTGAGAGCAGTCCTGAGGATCTTGGGATATCAGTGAATGAAAAACTGAAGATAAGGCAGCCATGTGCATTTGCAGTCCAGAAAGCCAATCATATCCTGGACTACAAGAAAAGAAGCATGGCTAGCAAGGCAAGGGAGGTGATTGCCCCCCTTTACTCTGTACTTCTGAGAACCCACCTACAGTACTACATCCAGGTTTGGGGCTGCCAACAGAAAAAGGACATAGAGCTATTGGAGCAAGTGTGGAGGAGGCCATGGGGATAAAAGGAGAGAAGACAGGCTGAGTGATTTGCAGTTTTTTATCTTGAAGTTTCAGTGAGACCTTATAGTGGCCTTCCAGTACTTAATTTGGGCCTACAAATAAAGAAGGGGTAACAGCTTCAAGCTAAAGGAGATTAGATTTATATGAGATTAATATGAGATATCAGAAATTCTTTATTATGAAGGTGGTGATGCACAATTACAGGCTGCCCATAGAAGCCTTGTATGCCTCACCTCTGGAGTTATTTGAGGCCAGGTTGGATGGGGCTTTAAGCAACCTTGTCCAATGGAAGATGTTTGGAACTAGGTGGTATTCTAGTAGAAACATTATATGATTTTATGATTCATTTGAAATTGGGATATCTACATTTAGATATCTACCATGAATGTAAACAAGCAGTAGAAATCTGAAGTGCAATAGATGAGATCAGCAGCGTGGAGAGTGATTTGGTTTAACTGAATAAAAGTATGATACTATTTACTTGCTTAAACACAGAAGCGTAGTCAAAATTCCTGGAGGTTACTGAGTTGCTGCATGGGTTTGGCAGCTCTTACACATGACTTAAAGAAAACTGAACATACTGGTTTGACAGCTGCAGGCCATGTAACACATTCCACAGTGATAGTACAAAAATTAACACACGTTCAGAAAGATGGATGCTGCCCTTAAGTATTTTAATCTTTGAGTAAATCCTCCTTTCCTTGCTTAAATTAAGGAGATAAATTAAGCTTTTAACCATAAAACTTAAGTCTGAGAATAAAAGCTTGATTCTAAGATCTGCTACATATGCTCTATGTGAAGTTGTTAACAGTATAGCACATTTCCTATAATTTAGTCATTGAGTGTGGATTGAAAGCCAAAATAACACACCTTATATGTAAATCAGATCTGTAAAACCATGGGAATGATTCAGAAATCTCATCAAAATGCTTAGACTCTTGAAATCTAATCCACCAGCCATCCTCCAAAAGTAGATTGCTACTGACATTCGTTCTTTGAGACACAACTGTCTCAATGTAGCAAAAAATGTGGTTCATAACAACTGCCATTTGAACTGATAATGAAGGTAGTGTGTTCTCAATCTTCAGTGTGACGATTTACTTATTCAGAGCACATAATATTCCAAACACTCTCCCAGGAAATGTAGCCAAAAGAATAACGAATAAACTGGAGATTAATCTGCTTAAAAATGTCTTTGGTTCTTGTCAATTGCCCTTTTCATACTCTGTTCTGGACTAGCTGTAGATACTCGGTGGTCTACATGGTGCTTTCCTTTTGTCCATGTGACAAACTGAGGACAGCTTGAAGATTGTTTATAGGGAGCTTGTGCAGCGATGCCTGGTGTTATGTTGATGCATCAGTGTTTTCTATGGTGTAGAACCATAGAATCATAACATATCCTTAATAGAATTGTAGAATCATACAGCTTCCCCTCTAGATGTTTCACTATCTTCATAGCCTTCCTTTGAATGCTCTCAGTTTGATGTCTTTACACTGCAGTGCTCCAAACTGCACATGATGTGAGGCTGCACCAGATCAGAGCAGAGTGCAACAATCCCTTCCCTTGCCCGGCTAGCAGTGCTGGGTCTGATACACCCTGAGGTGCAGTTAGCCCTTTTGGCTTCTTTGGCCCACTGCTGACTCATATTAAATCAAAACCCCCAGATCCTTTTATGCAAGGCTGTTCTCCAAACATTTACTCCCTTAATCTTAAGAAAGTCAACTGCTCCTCCTAATTTAGTATCATCTCCAGACTTACTTATTATGCATTTGACTCCTGTACCCAAATCACTTGTAAAACCATTGAAGAAAACTTGCCCTGAAATTGAGACCTGCTGAACCCCACTAGTGACTGACTGACAGCCTGATATAACCTCACTGACTATAACTCTTCAAGCCCAGCACCTGTCATACATCACATTATGTTTTTGTCTAACTGTTTACAGGAAAGTTTGTCCAGTTGGATACTGAGGGAAATAGTACTGAAATATTTGCTGAAAAAAATAATACATCTACTGGCTTCCTTTGGTCAACTAAATGGGTAGCCTTGTAGTAAAAGGAAATTAATTTAGTTAATTAGTTAGGCAGCACTTTCTCCTCATGAATCTGTGTTGTCCATGACCAATTCTGTTCTCTTTCAAGTGTTTTTCCGTAACTCCCAAAATAATTTTCTCTGTAGTGGGAGAGTTATGGCGTATGTATTCCCTTGTTTTCTTTCTTCAGGCTTTCTTAAGACTTGCTCCACAGAGAGATGAAACTGGTCTTTATAGGTGGACTCAACCACTCTTACACAATGGCTTAGTTGTAATGGCAATCTAGTGTAGTTAAGGACTCCCTGGTGGATCCTAGACATCTACACAGAATTGGCACATGCAATACAAAATACAAAGGATCCCAAATAATTTTGGATCGTCATCTACAGGACAAGTGAGAAACATGGTTAGTCCTGAAAAAGAACAATAGATACCTCTGTTCAGGCAATTGTTTTTAAATTACCACAAAGTTTAGCAGAAATGGAATCTATGAAATTAGTATATCAAATTATTGAAGTCATTTGAACAAGAAATCAATAACATGCTTTGACACAATTTCTCTTTCTCTCTTGCCTGCTAGATAAAATGGTGGATCCTAATATATTTGCTGTCTTCCCTGAAGAACAGAACAAGTTCAACTTAGCTTTTTTGGGGAAAAAAGAAAAAAGAAAAAAAAACCCTACGCTTATTTTACCACTAGCATTAAATATGATATGAAACTACAGTTCTGGGGTAATAAGGCAAAATGAGAGATGTGGACAGAAACCAGTATATTTGAAAAAGGCAGATATAACTACAATTTAATATAGAAAATATATGAACACTGGAACAATTTAATTGAAAAGTAATGGAGCTATCATAAACTAAGAAATAGCACAGCTGGAGGATTTTAAAAGTGATTTGGAAGCAAAATCCTCTCATTGAATTAGAGAATAAAAATTCACTTAGGGACCTTGTAGCATAGCAAAGCTGGTAGATCTTCTATTGCTAAGGGCCTATCAGCATTTTCATTACAAACCAGTACTTTCTGGGGATTATATTTCATCCAGAAGAGTCAGATGTGAGATGAACTTAGGATAAAATGTCTCAGATTTTCAGTAATGTAAAGGTAACTTTATTATAATAAAAATCTGTATTTGGTTCCCATCTCTTGAATCCACTGCATTTCTATATTATACAGTTTGTGTTAAGATACCCAAACTAATGCTGACCCAAGCTGGTATGCCCACATAATTAGGTTCAGGTATATATTTTAAGACAAATAACTCTGTTGGGGTAATGTTATACCCAATTACTTAGCCAAAACTCCCAGCCTGGTTTATTTTCTCAGATGAGTTTTATCAGTGTAATATATTTCCATTCCCTATAGCTTTGATGAGCTAAGGAGAGCTAAAGAAGAGTGGCAGTTACGTGAGAAAACAGGCCCTGGCATGTGCCAGGTCTTATTTCAACATTATAAGGGGAAAGAAAATAACCACAACAACCAACAGTTTTGAGATAAATCAGTTGGAAAGTCTTAATATGTTTCGGTTTTCAAAGGAATTTATAAATATGAAAAAACAGATAAATATAAAAAACAGAGTTCTTCCATTATAGATTAAGTTATGGTGACTGTTATGGTGAAGATTTAGAGGCTAATTGTCAGTCATCAGTTATGTATGACAATGTAATTAGCTTGGATGGCTGAGGGAATACATTCCAGCCTTCCTGGCTTTCAAACAACCCTGTCATGGAGCATCAAGGCTGGGGACAGCAGGGTTTCAAAGGTTGTCGTTAATGACAAGAATATACAATACATTTCACTATCTGTCTGGAAAAGTAGGGGTAGAATACAGAACAGAGAAGGAATCAATTATCTTGTAAGAGTTTATGGCACTACCCATTTGTTTTATGATCTCTTTATCTTCTAAAGGTTGCAACTCTAAAATTTGAAAACTACTTATAAATCAATTTAGGAAGTTGAAAATGAGGGATAAAAAAACAAAGTAAGACCTCAATGTAGAAAGCATGGAAGTTCTATGGATGAGAAGATGATTGTAGCAACTTTATTAAATTCTCCTTTGGGGAGCAAGGTTGCATCGTGCAGATGCGTAGTGTCAGAGAACAGTCAGAGAACAGAAGGTTTTTCTTAGTGTTCTACAAACTAACATAGAAGTAAACTGCTTTATTTCTCTATTTACTTTGCTTACTTTAGTTGGAGTACCAAACCAGATCTTACAGTAGTTAATTCATTCTCTACTGAGTCATCCACATGAAGTTTTTATATACATTCATTTCCAAAAGGAAAACACTTTCCTCATGAGTGTATGTGAAATATTGCCAGATAATTGTTACATTTTCCAGCATAAAAAAAAATAACTGCTAATCAAGGTTGTCACAAGTTTCACAGCGAGGTACATGCAAAAATAATTAACATTGATAAATTTCAGATAAAATAATAAAACTGGTCTCCAGGGACTTTACAAGCTTTCAGAGGTTAACAAAGTAGCAGTAGTCTAGACTACATCACCCTTGAAGTAGTCTCACCTCTGACTCCAGTTTTCATCAGGCTCACATCTCTGAATTTCAACCGCTTTTACATCTACAACTGATATAATCAAGTTAGCTTGTCCAAAGTCTCTAGAAGCCTACAGGCTTCTGAGGAAACAAACCTACAATATTTGCTGGACTGGTGCAGAAGCATTGCAAGTAAGAGGCATCTTTCTATTTCTTTTTTCTTTTTTTCTTTTTTCTTTTTTTCTTTTTCATTTTTTTTTCTTTTTTTTCTTTTTCCTTCTTTCTTTTTCCTTTTTCCTTCTTTCTTTTTTTCTTTTTTATCTTTCTTCTTCACTTTGCTTCCCTGCCCTTTGCCTCTCCTCTCCTCTCCTCTCCTCTCCTCTCCTCTCCTCTCCTCTCCTCTCCTCTCCTCTCCTCTCCTCTCCTCTCCTCTCCTCTCCTCTCCTCTCCTCTCCTCTCCTCTCCTCTCCTCTCCTCTCCTCCCTGTTATCTCTATTTAAAAAAGTTTTGCAAAGGACTTTTTTTCCTAGTGGAATTGCTTGTTAAGAGCCTATAAATGGTTTCAGAGAATGGCCTGAATTAAGAAGAAATTTAAAAATCAATGTTTTTTCCACTGTAAGAAAGAAATAACCTTTTCTTGCTAACCTTTCTCTATTTTGAAGGTTAGTGCCTAGACAAAATGGTTTGCAAGGCAGTGGAGTCCTCAAAGACCCCATGGAAAAAAACTTGTACTACATGTAGAATCATTTTCTAGGTTTAAAGGTAAATTTTAGAGCACCCACATCTTCAAATCATGGATTAATGTTGTGTTTTTACACTTTGTGCCTTTCTCATATACTTTGTAATGCTGGAAGCTGAAAACATGATTTATTATTAGATTCAGAAAAACAGTTATATTTTTTCTGTGTGCTGCCATTTGCCCCCCAGATTCACAACACAGTAATTAACATGAAATTACAGTAATAACATGAAATTACTTTCCATCAGCTATTGCATTTATCAGCACCTTCCAAAGGAGAAGGGTAGTGTATTAACTACCTACATTCATTGGGCAGCATGCCATGGCAGAAGAGTTGTAGAATGGGAATCACAGAATCACAGAATCACAAGGTTGGAAACGACCTGCAAGATCATCCAGTCCAACCACCTTCCCATTCCTATCAGTACCACAAGCTACTAAACCATCTCTCGTAGCTCCTCATCCAGGCGCCTCTTGAACACCACCAGGGATGGCAACTCCACCACCTCCCTGGGCAGGCCATTCCAATGCCTAACCACCAAACAAGAAGAACCAAAACAAACAAAGAAGAAGAGCCAAACACTTTCATGCTGAAAGCACTTAAAGAATCTACTTATTTTGTATATACTGAACGAGTTGTCCAAGTCTGAAAACACTATGAGGTGGTTGGGAATTCCTCGCTGAATCACTTTGATTAGCTCTGGGAAGTTGTTTGCTTAGCACATCGGTTTCTACCTTCAGAAACAAAAATTTGCTTCTTACGACTGTGGAAAAAGTGCAAGCACTTACCATTCTGCCCAGACTGTATCTTTGCCCTGACTCAGTACAGAATGAATATATATACAACACCAGGATTTAGAAGACCAAATACAAATTCAAAGTAGAAATAGAGACTATGTATTTATCAAACAGAGCAATTTAACAGGGGAAGAACATATCAAGGGCTAGTGTAGATTTTCCATCACTAGAAATTTTAAAATCAATAGTGGCTGTGTTCCTAAGACATATGTTTTACTTCAAACAAGCACTAATTCACAGTCCTTATAACAGTTTGTATCATACAGGAGAATAGAGTAGACAATCCATTCTAGTTTTACTGTCTGAATCTTAGAAGACACCTGCTCCCATTAACTGGAAAAGTAGAAAAGAAGCTTCTGTCAATAATAGCAGTGATATATAAAAGCAGAGGTTAAAATAAATATAAATTGAAGCATTCATATACTGCTTCTTCTGTACTAAAAATAATAAAGGATACACTTATGCCCCCTCCATGGTGCATCTTCATGATTTACTCATCATGTTGTATTTCTCATAAGGGTACACACATTCAATACCACTCTCTGTACATAGAAGAAAACTTATAGCTCTAACACAGATCTTGGAAGGAAAGCCCAACCCCTTCTATCTCTCTCCTAAATTAACTTTTTGAAGCTTAGTTTGAAAGGAGGGGGAGAAGATTATTAAAAAGTGAAAGGAAAAAAATCACAGGAAAAATAGAAATTAATATTATTTGTGCGAGGCTTGCTGATGTGACTCCCATCTACAAGAAGGGCCGTAAGGAGGATCCAGGGAACTACAGGCCTGTCAGCCTGACATCAGTGCCAGGGAAGGTCATGGAACAAATCCTCCTGGGAGAGATCACACAGCTTGTCCACGGGATCAGGCCCAGCCAGCATGGGTTCATGAAAGGCAGGTCGTGTTTGACCAACCTCATCTCCTTCTACGACTGGGTGACCAAACTGGTAGATGAGGGAAAGGCAGTTGATGTAGTCTACCTAGACTTCAGCAAAGCCTTTGACATGGTCTCACACAGTATCCTTCTGCGGAAACTGGCTGCCCATGGCTTGGACAGTTTTACACTCCTTTGGATAAGGAACTGGCTGGAAGGCCGTGCTCAACGGGTGGTGGTCAATGGAGTGAAGTCCAGCTGGAGACCTGTTACAAGTGGTGTCCCCCAGGGGTCGGTACTGGGGCCCATCCTGTTTAATATCTTCATTGATGACTTAGATGAAGGGATTGAGTGTACCCTGAGTAAGTTTGCAGATGATACCAAGTTGGGAGGATGTATCGATCTGCCTGAGGGCAGGGAGGCCCTGCAGAGGGATCTAGGTAAGCTGGATCGCTGGGCTGAGATGAATGGGATGAGGTTTAACAAGGCCAAGTGTCGGGTTCTGCACTTTGGCCACAACAACCCCATGCAGCGTTACAGGCTTGGGGATGAGTGGTTGGATGATTGTGAAGAGGAAAGGGACCTTGGGGTGTTGGTTGATGCTCGGCTGAACATGAGCCGACAGTGTGCCCAAGTGGCCAAGAGGGCCAACGGCATCTTGGCCTGCATTAGAAATAGTGTGGCCAGCAGGAGCAGGGAGGTGATCATCCCCCTCTACTCAGCACTAGTGAGGCCGCACCTCAAGTACTGTGTTCAGTTTTGGGCCCCTCACTACAAGAAAGACATTGAGGCCCTGGAGCGTGTCCAGAGAAGGGCAACGAAACTGGTGAGGGGTCTGGAGCACAAGTCTTATGAGGAGCGGCTGAAGGAGCTGGGATTGTTCAGTCTGGAGAAGAGGAGGCTCAGGGGAGACCTCATTGCACTCTACAACTTCCTGAAGGGAGGCTGTGGTGCAAAAGGGTCTGGCCTCTTCTCCCAGGCAAATAGTAGGACCCGAGGAAACGGCCAGAAGTTGTACCAGAGGAGGTTTAGGTTGGATATTAGGAGAAACTTTTTCTCTCAGAGGGTGGTCAGGCACTGGAATGGCCTGCCCAGGGAGGTGGTGGAGTCGCCATCCCTGGCAGTGTTCAAGAGGCGCCTGGATGAGGAGCTACGAGAGATGGTTTAGTAGCTTGTGGTACTGATAGGAATGGGAGGGTGGTTGGACTAGACGATCTTGCAGGTCGTTTCCAACCTTGTGATTCTGTGATTCTGTGATTCTGTGATTCTGTGATTCTGTGAAGTACCTCATGACACAACAGATACTCGACCTTGAAGGCATCACAGGAACTTTTACATTTATTTATTAAAATTCTGTGCAATGGCATGCTAGATTACAATCACCCAGAGAGATATTCAGAATTTTATATATAGTAAAGCCAGCATACTTCTATTCACCACATAACAGAAAGAAATATTTAAATAAAACATTTCAAGAAAAAAAGACTCTAACTCCTAAAAAGCAATGAAGTGTCATGTTTGATTCTGTACAGAGTACACATGTTGGTATTAGTGAAGAATTATTAGTCCTTGTGGAGAATATCATTGGGTATATATTAAGATGAAGAATCTAGCTAGAGACAAATTCTTTTGCTTCAATTCTAAATTCTGTGTATTATATTCTTAAACAGATCTGGAAAAAAAATCTATTAAATTAGTTTTAATGGAAAGCTAAGCTTTAAAAAAAGAAATCATCAACAACAAAGTTCTTACACAATCTCAACTGTGTTTAGTTCAGTAGGAGCTAATTCAAGAGATTCAATATGTTATGAATGAGGCCCATGACTGGGTAGTGCTGGGTAACTTTTGAAGGTAACATCTACGCTGATAATTAGTGAGGATCTTAATTTCATATTCATATAATTTATTTTTCAAGATCCAACTAACTTGATATTAAACTAAATTGTTTAAGTGTATAGGCAATGTATTCAGAAATTCATCCCAGTATAAACTCTCCTTAATTTTTTTTTTCTCATTTTGTCAGTTATAAAAGTAGATTTTTTTTGCAGCTAATTTGAGATTTGTTTTTGTTTTTGTTTTTCTGTATTATCCCCACTACTTGCAATAAGAAAAGGGGATAACTTATTCTAAGTGCATGATTTGAATACTCATCTAATGGAGTCTACACTTTGAAAAGAAACATCCTTTATTTCCACTTGATGTAAGCAATAAATAAATAATTAAATAAAATAAAAAATAAAAAAGAATTAAATTAAATTTAAAAATCCAGATTAGTTGATTTAGAGGAAGCAGAATATTACTCATCTGATTGTCTGAATAGCACAATAGATGCACTCTCCCCCTCTGTGTCAGTTTGTATGGCTCTTCATCCCTCAAAGAACACACTTTTTCTTTGTTGAGAAAACTACTTTCTTCTCCGCTGGGAGAAAAATGAGGCAGAAGGAGGTTACACTTCAGGGGACAAAAAGTATCTTTTAACACTTGAATTAATTTTTCAAAAGCAGGTAAAATTTATTCATAATACTTCTCTGTTAAATGACTTCATTTCTAAATGCAGTTACTGGAGACAGAGGAGAGCAGTGTGCTGTTATTAGAAAAGGCAGGCAGGACCCACTCTATGTGGGGCATACTAAGCATTATCTTTATTAAATATTGATTTTGAAATCTTTAAGTCACTAAAAGCTTGGGGAGACTGATTAAATTACATGTTAATCTAGAACAAACTGGTTCTGTTGTAAACAGAATCAACTGAAATAATCTCAGGAGATTTCTTTATGTTAAGGGTAAACACAAAAACCCTACTTTCAGGCTCAAATACTGAAAAAAAACAAGCTCTGGACCTGGTAAAAACAATATTTGAGTAAATTCTCATCTCACATTAATTGCTATCTGAGTTTATCTCATTAGTTAATGTCACTCTATCTTCGTCCCTTCGGAATAAGGTATCTTAGCTTTCAATAAAGACAAATTTATCACTGAAAATTAAAAATTGTTGATGTTTTCAATAAAACACAATTAAATAAAGCTCCAAATAAAGCTCCAGCTCTTTTTTTTTTTTTTTTTTTTTTTTCTTAATATATTCTGGAACAAGTTTTGGGATATACTATTCAGTATGTTTCTGTAGAGGTTCAGTTCTTTCCCCCACATCATCCCACAAAATCTTTTTTCTAGAATTACTATAATTACATGCTTTGCACCTGGTAATAGTTCATTATGAGAGACATAATGTAGCTGATGTATTAAGGATTTGGGTGTTAAATTCAGGAGCACTGTCAGAAAATCCTAACAAACTTCCTCATATCTCTTATTCAATTTTTTAAACTCTTAATGTTTCTGGAATAATGCTTCCATAAACTCCCGCAGCTGTGCTATTTTGCACATCCACTATCCACAGTTATCTTTTCTGAGCTAGTTTCCAGTTAGGGTAAAATGGAAGGAAAACTACATTTCCTGAAGAGCAGTGCCTAAATGACTAAAAAGCTTTGGCAACACTGATGTGAAAAATTTCCACGTGTTGATTAAAAATTTAGCCAGAAGTTAGGAAATTTGGAATTTGAAATTGAAGTCCACATTCTCCACATCTGATGCTTTCTGACTCTGTCCCAGCTGTTGGTATCCCATTTGAAATACGTTCCAGTTTTAGGGGGAGCTGACCATTTTCTATTCAATTTCATAAGTTCTAAAAGAACAGGACTTTGTAAATCTTGTGGAGAGACCTATCAGATGAGAGAGATCTCAGAGTTTTTGAATCACCTTCCGCACTAAGGCACTTCAAATAAAAAATAGTTAAGATATAGAATTTCAGATACAGCCTTCTAACATTTCCTGTAGAAATATAGAATCGTAGAATGGCTTGGATCGAAAAAGACATCAAAGATCAAAAAGTTCCAATCCTCCTTACACTTACAAAGTTGATGACCACTAAATCAGGCACAAATCCAGGTTGCCCAGCGCCCCATCCAACCTGACCTTAAACATTCCCAAGGATAGGGAATCCCCAACTTTTCTGGGCAGCCTGTGTTATTGTCTCACCACCCTCTCAGTGAAAAGTTTTGCACTAACATCTAAATTCCCCTCTTTTAGAATCACAGAATCATGGGTCACCAGCTGGATTTATCTCAATTAACCACTAACCTTCAAAGGTTACCCACCACTACCCAAAGAAGGGTACACCTGTCCATGCCACAGGCAGCCAGTTTCCCCAGAATACTGTGAGAGACCGTGTCAAAGGCTTTGCTGAAGTCTAGGTAGACTACATCGACAGTCTTTCCCTCATCCACCAATCTGGTCACCCAGTCATAGGAGATGAGGTTAGTTAAGCACAACCTGCCTTTCATGTAGCCGTGCTGGCTGGGACTGATTCCCTGGACGCCACACACATGCTGTGTGATCTCACCCAAGATGATTTGCTCCATAACTTTCCCTGGTACTGAGGTCAGGCTGACAGGCCTGTAGTTCCCCGGATCCTCCTTATGGCCCTTCTTGTAGATGGGAGTCACACCGGCAAGCCTCCAGTTCTCTGGGACCTCTCCAGATCACCAGGAGCACTAGTAGATAATCACCAGGATTGTATTCTGTGAACTATCCCAGACTTCCAGATCAGGGTATAAAGTGTCCTGAGGATAACTGATGTGCCTATTAAAGGCAGATGTAAATAAGGTGTTGAGGATCTCAGCCGTCTCCATATCTTCAGTGGTCACATTCCCCACTGTATCAAGTAAAGGATGGAAATTCTCCTTGGTTCTTCTCTTACCGTTGGTATATTTGTAAAAGGATTTCTTATTCTCTTTTATTGCAGTGGCCAATCTGAGTTCAAGTTGGGCTTTTGCCTTCCTAACTTCCTCCCTGCATACCTTAGCAACTTCCTTGTAATTTCCCCAAGTAGTATGTCCCTTCTTCCAGAGGACAGCTCACCTTATGGCACTCAGGAGTAGCCTGTTCTTGCGACTTTAAGATCTTAAGGAGTGTCCAGGCTTCCTGGACCCCTTGCA
Source organism: Lagopus muta (assembly GCF_023343835.1). Taxonomy (NCBI): domain Eukaryota; kingdom Metazoa; phylum Chordata; class Aves; order Galliformes; family Phasianidae; genus Lagopus; species Lagopus muta. The sequence goes on from NC_064434.1 coordinate 7,988,133, forward strand.
ATAAGCATCCTGGACAGTTTAAGATAGCAGTTTTGCTAGTCACCCTTCTGACATCTCCAAGAATAGAGAATTCTGCAATTTCGTGGTTGCTCCGGCCAAGACAGTCCCCAGCTTTCACATCTCCCACCAGTCCTTCACTGTTAGTGAAGAGCAGTCTAGCAGGGCACCACTCCTGGCAGGTTCTTGTACCAGCTGCGTAAGGAAGCTATCTTCCACACGCTCTAGGAACCTCTTGGACTGGTTCCTCTGTGCTTATTATATTTCCAACATGTATCAGGGAAGCTGAAGTTTAAAGCCACTCCTCCTCTTAGTTTAAAACTATTCTTCCTTCTATCACTATCAGGCTGTGTAAAAAGTTGATCTCCTTCCTGATTATAAGTTCCTTTTAAGTATTAGGAGACCAAAATGAGATCTTGCTGGATCTTCTCCAGGATGATCAAGCTCATTTCCCTCAGCCTTTCTTCACAAGAACGATGCTCCAGACCTCTAAACAACTTTGTGTTCCTTCTCTGGATATGCTAACACATATGCTAGCAAAGGATGTTCCACATCCTTTCTGCGCTGGGGTCGCTAGACCTGGATGCAGTACTCCAGATGAGGCCTCATGAGTGCAGGATATGGGAGGACAATCATATCCCTCTCTCTTCTGGTCCCCCTCTGTTGATGTAGCCCAGGTCTAGTAGGCTGCAAGAGCATACTGCTAGCTAATGTCTAGTCTTTCAGCCACCAGGACCCCCTAAGTCTTTGATGCAGGGTTGATCTCAATGAGTTCTTCTCCTGGTCTTTACACATATCTTGGATTGCCTTGACCAAATAGAAGACCTTTCTCTTGGCCTTTTTGAACCTCATTCAGTTTAATTTACAAGGACCTACTTCTCAAGCTTGTCTAGGTCTCTCTGGATGCTATCACTTCCTCCTGTCATATCAACTACACCACTGAGCTTGGTGTTATCTGCAAACTTTCTGAGGTTCCATTTGATCCCACTATCTATGTCATTGATAAAGATGCATTCTTAAGGTGCACCAGTCCCAAGACTAACTCCTGGGGGACACCACACATCACTGACCTTCACGTGGGACAGAGCCACTGACCAGCAATCCTCTGCTGTGACTATTCAACCAATTATTTATCTACCAAATAGTTCAGCCTAAAATCCATCTCTCTCCAATTTAGAAAGAAGAATGTAATATGGGACAATATCAAAGGCCTTGAAGAAGGAAGCCTAGACAGGCTCCAGCAGCACACTCAAGAGAACGTCAAGATTTCAACGAATCCAAGGTTTTGCATCTGAGTGACAATAATTCCCATGATCAATGCAAACCAGGGGATGAAAGGACAGAGCAAAGCCTTACCAAAAAATACTTGAGCGTACTGGTTGGTAGATGACAAGCTGACATGAGCCAGCAATGTGCCCTTCTAAAACAAAAAGCCAACTGAATCCTGGCCTGTATCAAAAGAAGCATAGTCATCATGTTGAAGGAGGCAATCCTTCCCTTTACTCTGCTCTGATAAGACATCACCTGGAGTACCATGTCCAGATGCGGAGTCTGCAGTACAAAAGAGATGGAGACCTGCTGGAGCACTGCCAGAGAAGGGCCACAAAAATGATTGAAAGGTAGGTCTGAATGACTATGGAAGCTCAAGTTCCTCACAGTTTTAACTTCAAAATATTCTTATGCAGGAGCAACTAAAAAAAAATAATCCTGAGAAGACCCAATCATTTCACAGATAAATTTTTATTGCATCTTGATTTAATAGTCAAGTGCTGTGTCCTGCACTTTGATCACATAAATGCATGCAGCACTACAAGTCTGGGGCTTGTATATGTGAATATATGTATATAGTGAATATGAGCCAGCAGTGTGTCTGCCTTGGCAAGAAGTCCAAGATCCTGGCTTGCATTAGAAAGTGCAGTCTACAGGATTAGAGAGACGACTGTTTCCCTTAACCAAGCACTGGTGAGATGGCACCATTAGTACAGTGTTCAGTTTTGGGCCCCTCACTGAAGGTATCAGAGGATGTCCAGAGAAGGGCATTGAAGCTGGTAAAGGGACTGGATATTAGGAGAAAATTCTTCTCAGAAAGAGTGGTAATGCACTGGAACAGGCTGTCCAGGGAAGTGATGAAGTCAAGAATTATGGTGATGTGGCATTGAGGGACATTGCTTTGTGGGAAATGTGGTGACTTTCAGACTAGATGATCATAGATGTTTTTTCCAGCTTTAACAATTCTATGATTCTATGATATATGAAAGTATTATTATACTTCTCATATCTGAAGTCCTCATCAAAACTGACCTCGCTAGCAATGAAGATAAATAACTCTAACATATTTCTATATAACTGAGTTTCAACATTTTTCTTTTAAAGCAAAAGTGGTAATTGGATATACTCACTAAAATATGTGTAGGTGTAAAATCACTTAAACCAATAAATCCTCTTGGATGAACTTGTAAAGTACTCTTGTTCACTGAAAAGTACTAAGACAAATATATGAATCATTTCTGAAATCTATATGTCTTTTTATCTAAAATGTGAGATTCATCTCTACCAAAATATCTGGGAAATCATTGACTCCAAGTTAAATACGTGCTCACTACTTAGCTCTGCTGAAGTAAAAGGCATTTGGACTATCCCATATAAAAATTATATATATATTATTTTTATTCCTTCCCGTTACCTGAGATCTCAATGGGAACATAACTGCTAATGTATCTCTAACTTAGACTGTCATAAATGAATTCAGAATTTTATCACCTTTTTCAGCACTGCAAGTATTCCCATCAAGGCTGCTTTCTGACATATCTATATTCAATGTGACTATATTCAGCATGCACATTATTGCTGTGATAATGTATCACGAGATTCTACTACATAGCAAATAATTGATTTTGTACTTATATTTTTCGTTTCTTCACTTCCTGTCAGATCTACTTGCCAATTTTTAATTTAATTTTTAATAGAATTAATTTTATAATAGCAAATCAGAGTTACTCACTCTTTTCCTCTCCTTTATATAAACTATATCTTTGATGTTCTTCTATGTATTTTATGAACATCAACAATTCTTAAAAGTCGAATAACATTTTTAATCTTTTTTCTCTACTACTTTTTTTTTTAATTCTGACTTTATGGAATCTTTTCTTTTTGGAGTCCATAATTTCTGCAAAACTTAGAATCATAGAATCATAGAATCACAAGGTTGGAAATGACATGCAAGATCATCTCATCCAACTGTCCTCCCATTACTATTGCTACCACAAGCTACCATATTTTTTAGTTCCTCATTCATACAACTCTTGAACACTGCCAGGGATGACGACTTCACCACCTCCCTGGCCAGACTTTTCCAGTGCCTGACCACTCTCTGAGAGAAAAAGATTTCCTTGATGCCTAATCTATACCTCCTCTGGTACAACCTGCAGCCATTTCATCAGGTCCTGTTTGTTGCCTGGGAGAAGAAGCCAAACCTGTCCTCATCACAACCTCCCTTTAGGAAGTTGTAGAGTGCAGTGAGGTCTCCCCTGAGCCTCCTCTTCTCCAGACAACAATCCCAGCTCCCTCAGCCACCCCTCATAAGACTTGTGCTCCAGAGCCCTCACCAGTTTTGTTGCCCTTCTCTGGACAGGTTCCAGAGCCAACAGTGTCTTTCTTATATTGAGGGGCACAAAAATGTCCATTCTGTATTTTATGATCATCTCTAGTACATGCATTTGCACATGATTTTTTTTATTTTTTTTTCCCAATGACTTCTAGATTCAGAACAAAATTTTCAGAGTGAAACCCCATTCAAATATGAAGTATATTTAGACATTCCGTATGTTTCTGTGGGCTAATTTAAGCTTAACTCAGGTGCATGTAAAGATCTCTATAGTCATTAGAAGTGCCTCAGGCTGTCTAAGTTGTCACAGAGAAAATTCCTTAAAATATTATGAGTTATGATAATTTACAAGAGTTCAAAGATGCCAATATTGAATGTCCTATGGATCCTGGGTCATAGGTCAGATATCCTGTTATATTTTAGACAGCATACGACGTGTACATAGGGGCAATCTCTTTGTCATTACACTTAGCGATGAGTTTATCTTGAGTTTTGTCAGCCATTTGAACTCCATTGCTCTCCTCATTGAGTATGAAGAGATATTAGAGAACTAGTGAGCTCATTCACACATTTATCAGCTCTTTATGTCTTTTCTCAGGCTTTTCTTTCATAAAAACCCTGTCACATTCTTTTGTAAATATGTAACTAACTCCTTTTCTAATTTTAAGTTTTCACTCAATTTATTTCCAACTACAAATCTCACATTGGTGTCTTTACAGTTACCCAACTTCACTGGCATTTAATTTCTCTTATTATTATATTATATTGTATAATAACTTTATTCAAGATACATTCAGTCTGTTTTCTGTGTCATCAAGAATAGTTTATCAGAAGAAAAATCTGTTCCAGTACATTCTAGTTCACTTTCATTCTGTTCTGTTTCTGTGACCACAGAACTTCTTCCCCCTAATATTATACTTCACTGGCTAGCAAAAATTTAAATTTAATCTCTGCCTAACTCCCTTATTTATCCAGTGTACTACTGTCACAAAATTCTGTGTATTCCTGATGGCACATTTGTTCACAGCCTTGGTCATAATTTTTACAAAGAATGCCCCATTCCCCAAGAATTTGCTCTTTGCTCAAATCAAAATAGCTTTGCTATATCTTTATTTCTTCACCGGAATTTCTTCATCTTGTATTTTCACACTTTTTTAATCAACTTTTTTTCACGTGGAATACGTTATTTTCTTGGTAAATTTGCTGTGCAGATGTAATTCTACTCACATTTCTTGTACAGGAACCAAGTGTGAAAGTCTGTGGATTCCACTTCCTTCTCTATGATTCCCATTCAAAAGTGGACTATTATGACATTTTTTCATCTCTCTATTTTAAATTTAGAATATATTCTTTTTTCAAGATTTAGTTGTTTTAATGTGCGATCTTATGCATATTGTTACGTACCCTTCCAGTTATATTTTCTTTGCTTATTTCTTGTCTCTCACAAAATCAAAGTAAAGTTTCTGACTCTTCTAAATTAATTTCAGTGTTATCATTTTCATTTCAACAAGTTGATTGAACCACTTATTTATCTTCAAACTGTCTTAATTATTGGATCATCTAATTGACGATCCAAAGAAAGACGTCCTTTATTTTTCTGAATGAAGTTTCTTTTATTTCTTCTGATTTTGAGTTCTTGTTTTTCACTGTAATATGGATTTTGCAGACTCATATCCTTAAGAGTTATTCCTCCAAGGAATGATTAACATTTTCTGTGTCTTGCTTGGACTTCTCAACCACATTGTTCAATAGTTGCGACAACACATCTTCCTCAGTTTACTCAGCATAATCACCAGTTCCACATTCACTCCCTCACAGTTTTTCTCCTATTGTTTAGATTCCTTCACATAATAATTTCAATGAACTGAAGTGTTTTTTTTTTTTTTCCCATTATTACTGCTACTATTAATATCTCCGATCTCTGAGGCACCTGTGTTTACATTTGTCAACACTTAATTTTATCTCATTCAGTACAATATATATGTTGAAACTTATGCATAAACCTGCCAACAATTCAGAATCTACAGTGTGCTTGGGGAGGAATAATGCTGTCCCGTTAGTAGAAGCAGATAAAGTGGTGTATGCTATATCAATATTTCTTGGATTGTGTTGATGTCTGGTCATTCTACATGCGGTTCACAGAAGTCTGAAGCCTTTACAGAGATTCATCTTAGAATCTATTCAAATAATAACATCAAAAGCTTTTATCCCTTTCGCTTTACAAACTGACTGAGGTGAATTAATTTATCTAATTTTTTACTATCTAGTTGTGGCTTGCTAAGCCTGAAATGAGCTGGTATACATGTTTGCTATAAGTCTAGATGCCCAGGGCCAACCGGATTTATTGGTGATGAGCTGAAGAAAGATTTTGGCATTAGTGTATCAAAGCTCTTTTTACTATAAGCAACAACAAACAACCCATAGGAAATGTTATTAATTGATCTAGAGGAAGCTCTCTACTAGACACTAGATGTAACACATTAACTTGAAAAGTTCTTACTCCATGCAACAAAAAGAGATAGTTCATACTTGCACATAAAGTTATACACAAATAGTTTGTGGATTAGTGTTGGTTTCCTAAACAGCTGAATTAGACTGTAATTGCTGTGATTTGAAAGACCCTCAAAGGATTTTAAAAATGAGCTAATTTATTTGACAACTGTAGGTGCACAAGCTGTTGTCCAAGTTGTTGCAAGAACAATTTAGCCTGTAATACTGATAGCTATACAGACTCAAGAGAAGTATTCTCTCTAAAACTCAAGTTCCCTACTTGCCATGTCATTTAATGCTGACAAAGCACTAAGTTCTTAATTGGATCATAAACTACTTGCAGTAGAACCTATGATAGGATTCTCAACTTGTACAAAATTAGAACAGCCCCATTGACAGCAATAGGACAATGCTGTTTTTGTTGGTGTTGTTATACTTTTCTGATGCTGTCAGATCTTAAAATTTGCTGCCTAAAAATTTGTCATGCTTTTCTGAAAACGTTGTCTGCCAGAAATGTATTTAAGTGAGAATCTCCTGTTTTTAAAATCTGCAGAGATGCAGTGCTTGAAAACATGGCATCAGTGAATTGTCAGTGTTTCAAATCCACAGGATAAATAGAGCTTATGACATATATTGTACATTTCTGAAAATCTTCATATATGCCACTCTCATAATTTCATTATCAATGAAGAATTTGGCTCAGTATTGGCTTTGGCGTTTTTTTTTTTTTGTTTGTTTGTTTGTTTGTTTGTTTGTTTTTGTTTTTTTTTGTTTTGTTTGTTTTGGGGGGGTATCTAATAGATTTTGGGGAACTGTGAATTAAGACTACCAACACTTACTGCTCAAAATGCTTTTATTGCTGCTGGTGGTTTAAGTACAGCTATTATTACTAATACTGCCAATGGCATCTTCTGAAGGGGGGGAAACGCTTTTTACCTGTTTGTCTACAGCTAAATAGGAGAGAGACAGTGTCTAGCTCAGAGGTCTAAAAATGGACCATTCAATGTCTTACCCCCACCTCCCTGCCCTAGAGCTTGGTATTGGAACTTTGGTGATATGGGCTGATTTGTGTTCTTTGAGGAAAGGAACTTGAGGGTGGTATATTTCACTGTACTATCTAAGAATATCAGCACCTCAGAGTTTGAAAATCATAAAAAAAAAAATTGAAAGAAGGCAATGAGTTGTCTATTGTCATGAATCCTAAATTTTTCATTCTGTCACCCTTGGCAGAGATCTGTTACTCACTTGAGAGGACAGGTGTTTCTTTTGAGTCTTCTTTAATGAGGGTGAGTATGAGAGGGAGCTCATTTTCACTGTGTTTTTATCAAGGGAGAAAGAAATTGCTGGCTGTTACACTTTATCTGAAAAGTGTATTTAAAAAGGAAAATAACAAACTCATAAAAATTGTTGTTTTCACAAATGGAGAGGTAAGGGACTGGAACATGGCAATTATATTAAATCAGGTTGCATTTTAAACTACTTTGTGCTCTCATAGGAGAAACAGGATTTTATACTGAGTTCTGTAAATGGGTATTCTGAAACAGAAGACTTTTAAAAACCGTCATGCTTAATGATACTTACAACAGAATGCCAAGAAGAAGATAAAAGATCTTCTGCTCTGCTATTCCCACTTTGGCTCTCAGGAAAAGGTCTGCAAAGTATCCTTCAATCTTTTAGAAATCTGTGAAAACTGGTGCTAGCTGAAAGGTTTTCCACACTTAATAACATGAAATAGCTTTTCAGTTAAACCCAAATGTTACTGAAAAATTGTCCACTTTCATGAGGAACATCTAATTGGGTTCTTGTGAAAATACATGAAGTTGTAAATGGAACTCAAAGCATTTTAAAATTTCTAGAAATTCTATCGCATAGTCAGTACCAGATGTTGCTATTTTAGAAGAAAATTATTTGAGAATAACATAGTAGCAAAGGTTTACCCTGTACATTCATGGGTTCTGTCAAAATCTCATGAAAGATTATAGAAATGTTTCTGTTGAATTGAGCTGGTCCTTGGTGAACAACTTTTTATATTTATAACTGTGAATTAGCCAGAAGTCCTATAAAGACTGAAGAAACAGAATATAAACTTCAAGAATGTTCTTCTTTCAGGACTTTACTACAAATATATAAGAAATTTGATTAAATAATTTTATTCATATTTTATTTTAATGACAGTGGCCACAAACTCTACTGTGTGTACCATGCTTCTGTTGCTTTTACCAAGATTCAGTGCTATTAATAACTTTGAAGGTTGGAACATGCTACTTTAGATGTCAACAGCTACGGCAGTCAGGACTGGTAGTCCTGAGTTTATAACTCAGGACTTTCAGTGGAAAGAAGCATTTGATTAATTATTAATATTATAGAGGAGATGGCAACAGTAAACAGTATTTAAGTATATTTAACAGTGTAATTGGCAAAATAAAACATTTGGTGCTCAGTAACAATGGTAAGGCAGGCAATATATTGCAGTGCACACTTAAATGAAAATAATTAATTAATTTTATGACCTTTCTGTTGTTATTGACTTTTAAATATTTATGCAAGAGAATCTCCATCCACTAAACTGTTCATGGAAACAATACTTTTGATCAGCACGGAACAAGGTTTGGGTTATTTCTAATATAATGATCAACTGCTATAAAGTACATTAGATGAATGAGGCAAATACAAAATTGGCATGCTGAAGATTTAAAATAGGGGTGAATGTATCGTAGAGTTTCAAAAGAAATAATATATATACAACATGTATGAAATAATTTCAAGTAATCACACAGCTATTAAGAATCAAAGTTTATTGAAGTATATAGAATTCACAACAATGGAAGGACTACATTTTGTGATTGCACTTTTAAATACTAATTTTTCAATCACTTCGAGCCAGAGTATAAAGTAAAGTTGGGATTATGCATTAAATTGCTGAGATTTTTCATTATTTATGAATGATTATTTGTTTTTGTTGCTGTATGTGTAATTAATTGTTAGAGTGAGAAGTAGGCTTTTACACTAACATTTTTATCATTTTGTGTCACAAGAAATTAATTAGAAAATAAAAAATCAACAAGTGTTTTTGTTTTAAGGTTAACCTTGATGATGGAAACAGCCTTGAGGATTTTTCTTTGTTCTTCTATCTCTACTGTGGCAACATTTCGCCTACTAGTCAAGACTTTACCTTGGTCATTCTGTTGTATATCCTGATTGATGGAGTTTTTAGGGTGCCATTGTGGATCTTCTGTCTGAAATTTAAGAACTTGCACTTGAAAGAATGAATATCAGTTAGCTGTTAGTTGTGTTAGGTCACAGAGTTTTGATAATTTCTGTCTGGTAGGTGGTGCAAACACATATCTATAATTCTTTTCATCTAATAAGTAAGTTAGACCTCTGGACAAGAGATCCACAAACCACAAAATACACTGAAGAGAGGGACCTGCCCTAAACACATACTCACAGAGAAGGAAGCACTGAAATTTCCTAAGAATTAAAACAAAGCAAATATCACTTCTATGTTCCAGAAGGGCTAGGAGGACATGGAAAAAATGAAAGTCAATCTCACCTCAATTCCTAGGAAACTGTTGGAGCAAATCACCCCGAAAAGCATTTCCAAATATGTTAAAGTCAGCAAAGTGACCAGCAGTAGTGGGGGATAATCATTCTTTACAAATCTGATAGCCTCCTGGCTGTTAGTGAGATTGGCATATCAAGATGACTGATTAGATGGATGGAGGAAGAGAAGTGCATTTTGGTTATTATGACTTAAGCAAAGATTTTGATACACCCTGAGAGCATTAATTTATTTTTAATTTATGGGCATTAATGGCCCTGACCAGTTTCGACTTGAGCTTGCAACCACATTTTTGTCTCAGCCAGTATTTTCTGTTCCTTTTTGACTTCTGTTGAAGGAATTTCTGTTAAGAGTTGTGCCCTGCCTGGTCACAGAGTCTGGGCTGATATTCTAGTTTTGGCCCATTCCTGTTTCCATACCCTTGGTTGATTATTCTGGGAGTGTGACCTGTGCATTTACTTAGAGAATTGATGTTGGACCTGCTTCATTACCATAAATTCTCATTACTATCAGGACTTGGTTGAACCTGGCCATAATCTCTAGGTCTGGGCCTGAGCAAGGCTACCTGGACCTGAGCAAGGCCTTTGACATGGTCCCCCACCACATCCTCATCTCCAAATTGGAGGGAAGTGGATTTGATGGGTGGACGACCCGATGGATAAGCAATTGGTTGAAAGGCCGCAGACAGAGGGTGGTGGTCAATGGCTCTATGTCCAGGTGGAGGCCGGTAACAAGTGGTGTCCCCCAAGGGTCTGTCTTGGGACCGGTGCTCTTTAACATCTTTATTAATGACATCGATGAGGGAATTGAGTGCACCCTCAGCAAGTTTGCTGACGACACCAAGCTGAGTGGTGCGGTTGATACGGTGGAAGGAAGGGATGCCATTCAGAGGGACCTCGACAGGCTGGAGGGCTGGGCTCGGGTGAACCTAATGAGGTTCAACACGGCAAAGTGCAAGGTTTTGCATTTGGGCCGGAAGAACCCCAGGCACCTGTACAGGCTGGGAGGAGCGGTCCTTGAGAGCAGCTCGGCAGAGAAGGACCTGGGGGTCCTGATGGACGAGAGACTGAACATGAGCCAGCAGTGCGCTCTGGCAGCTCGAAAGGCAAATGGGATCCTGGGCTCCATCAGGAGAGGGGTGGCCAGCAGGGACAGGGAGGTGATTGTCCCTCTCTACTCGGCTCTTGTGAGGCCCCATCTGGAGTACTGTGTCCAGGTGTGGAGCCCTCAGTACAAGAAAGACATTGAGATTTTGGAAAGGGTCCAGAGGAGGGCGACTAAGATGATCAGGGGGCTGGAGCACCTCCCCTATGAGGACAGGCTGAGGGAGTTGGGCTTGTTCAGCCTGGAGAAGAGAAGGCTGCGGGGTGACCTCATTGCAGCCTATCAATACCTGAAGGGAACCTACACCCAGGAGGGGAGTAAACTCTTCAAAAGGGCTGACAACAGCAGGACTAGGGGAAATGGTTTGAAGTTGAAGGAGGGAAGATTTAGGTTGAATGTTAGGGGGAAGTTCTTTACTAGGAGAGTGGTTAGGCCCTGGAACGGGCTGCCCAGGGAGGTTGTGGATGCCCCGTCCTTGGACGTGTTTAAGGCCAGGTTGGACGGGGTCCTGGGCAACCTGATCTGAATGTGTATGTTTGGTGGCCCTGCTAGGCAGGCGGGTTGGAACTACATGATCCTTGGGGTCCCTTCCAACCCGGGTGATTCTGTGATTCTGTGATTCTGTCTGCCCTGCTCGTGTCTGTCAAGGGCTTCCATTCAGACTGGTAAGACCCCTGTCCTTCTGTCTGTTTTACTACACTCAGTGTCTGGCTCTCTGTCCTGTATGGAGTAGCTGTTCCTCACTTCTGTCTAACACTGTCTCTCATAACATCATCATAGATCAGCTAATGAAACACAGGCTAGATAAGCAGACAGCAAGGTGGACTATAAATAGGCTAAACTTGCAGGCTCAAGAAGTTATGATCACAGCATGACATCCATCTGGAGAATGATTGCAAGTTGTGTACTTAAGTGTTGATATTGCTTCCAATCTTGTGTTACCCCTTCATTAATGACTTGGGCATTGGTGCGTTGTGAACTTCTATAAAGTTTGTAGATGATGCAAAGCCCACACACCCTATAAGGCTGAGGATCAACCATCTGGGAAGCAACTCTGGAGAGGAAGAGCTGCAGGGTCCTGGTGGACAAGAAGCTGGCCCTGTATCGCCAGCGTACCATTGTGACAATGAATGTCAACAGTTTAAGGGGCCACATATGATGGACCACTGCCAGTCATTCAAGGGCGGTGAACTTTCTTATCTATTGAGTCCTAATTGAATCCATGTGAAATATGGGGCTCCCCCATAGGGATAGAAACACGCTGAAGTGAGTCCAGCAAAAAGCCATGAAGTTGTTTAATGGCTGGGAGCATAAGGCTAAGAGAGCTGGACTGTTCATCCTGGAGAACAGAAGACATAAAAGTGGGTAAAATACTCATGGGGGGGAAATAAAAAAATCACAAACTCTTGATAGTGTCTAGTGAGAAGACAAGAGTCAGTGGTCACAAACTGAAGTTCAGGCAATTCTATTTAAGTATGAAATAAAGCTTTTTACTGTGCGAGTGGTCAGACATAGGAAAGGTTGCAAAGAGAATATGCTGGGTCTCCACCTGTGGAGATACTCAAATCCTGACTGGGCCCAGCCACGGAAAATCTGATGAAGATGACCCTTCTTTGAACAGAGGAGTTGGCTTCACTAGCTGTACTACAGAGACCCCTTTCAGACTTTAATGATTCTATATTATATAAAGTTTCTCAAAACAAAACAGAATATACAAGCTATGACAGAATATGAAAGTAAGAAAGAACCGGAGGGGGGTCATGTAGCAAAAGAGGAACAATAACCCACATTCCCAGATTATTTCAGGTATCTAAATTTTATGTCCACTGACATTCAACCTATCTAATAGGTTTTATCTGTTTCTGTTGGATTGTCTACAACAAGGGAAATAGAGAGCCTGTTATGCTGCTGCAGTTGTACAGTGAAAAATTTGTCTCATTCCACATATTTCAGAATATAGAGATTTGTTATCCCAGAAAAGAAAAATATTGTGAAGATACTGTCCTTAAGAGAGTCACCAGATATTCAATGAACAAATAGGAAGTAAAGTTTGGTTTTTCAGAATATGGATCATGTTTAGTCCTGATCTTTTCTATCATGTTATCATCAAAAAATCTTATGAGTGTTTTCTGTGAGACTAGAAGCCTTGTTCTGTGCATGAGTGAATATTTATTTGCAAAAATAATTTCCATAGTGCTACATATATTCTACTTCAATAACGTGTACTGCTATGACTCTACAGCAAATCCGCAACTCTTGCAAACAACAAAACATGGCATTCTATTAGAGTATCAAATGCTTTATAATTCACTGACACAAATCTGTAGATAGCACAGTGGAAGTGCTGTACATCACCTTGTGACATGGTTAGACCATGTGCTGAATAGCAGTACTGCAATGTTTTTGAAAAGCTAATTTACCCAGACATGGCATGCTACAAACCAACAGAATGATACTGAATATAAAAGAGTAATTTGTATGTGAATTCAAGGCTAGAAACCAGCCTCATGATACCATTCTGCATTTCTCAGCTGATAAAATACCAAGAGTTTTCCATTCACCTTTCCACAGTTTCTAGATTTAAAGGGCTAGTATTTTATGCTTCTACATTTTTCCTCAATATTAAATAGAATTTCTTATTATTAACCTCCTCAGTTTTAAACAGCTGCTCCTTATCTATTATAAAATACAGTTCTTGTTCGTATAATAAGATGGTGAGCTGCCATAACCTCCAATCTTGCAGGTTGCAGCACTAACTTTGTAACAAAGGAGCCTTAATTCACACACGAATGCAAATTCTTTCATAATAATTCTGTTTCTGTTATTTCAGACAGTGCCATTTTATTTTCATTTTTTGCCTTCCCAAACATGATTTCCTTGACTTCTATTGCCAGACTACAAATGGGATTCCATCACCTTTCAAGGAAGTGAGTTTCCCTTTCATATAATCCTTTTGGTTTTTACTGGCACAGTTTATGCCTGTGTGGTAGTTCTACCAGTCCATGGCAGTGGTCGCAATGAGTATCCACAGACCACACTGGCCACATGAGCATAGATTCTCTAGCATAAGTGTGGTGGCAGATGATTGTGACTTATTTTTTCAGTCCACTACTTCTGAAATACATGTGAATTCAGAAGAAAAGTAAAATCAGGAAAAAAATTGCAACTGAACCAAGAAAAAGAAGTCATCTCATCTGTTATGCCACTCCAGTGCAAGACTAACTGCTCTTCACAGATATTCTATATAAAACACAGCCTTTCTAAACTTGGTGACAGGACTCATAGATTTTCTTTCCTTACAGTTGAAGCTGAATCTCTATTGAACCAACTTAAACCCATTACCCTTCCCATAACCACAGGGGACAAGAAGTCTACTTCTTTACTCTCTACAGCTACTCTTCACATTATTATGTCTCCTCTCAGTCTTCTGTTCTATAAACTAAACTACTCCAATTGTTTCAAACCCTTCTCATCAGTCTTGCTTTCTAGATCTCTGATAATTCCCAGTTGGTCTCCTATAGATTCTTTTGAAACAGGTTCACACTTTTCCTGAAATGCAGTTCAGAAAATGAAACACAGTATGCTTGCTGAGACTGAGCACAGTATGCCGTGCTGGGGAAAATGAAATATTTCACATTGTACAAATAATATTGCTCTTTACAAACCTTAGTGAGTTGTGCACCATTTTGTTTTGGTTTTTTTTTTCAACTTATTTTTTAGTCAGTTTCTCCAACTTCTCAAGAAAATTCTGATCTAGTTCTGAGCATATAAACTAAGGAAGGAATTTAATGAGTCAGTACCAATTCTTTAGAGACAATTTTGGGCCACTTAGTGAATCACAAACTGAATGTGAGACAGTGGTATCAGATAGTATCCATGTACTTAATAAGTACACTCTTTAATTCATTCACCACTCCAGTCTGAAAACATTGAGTAAGAGCAGATCCAGAAAAGATCCCACCAGAATTTTTCTTGATACATCTTTCCCACTTCATAGAAGTGATGACAGTGGTTCTACACACCCTTTATGTGTAAGGGTTCTGATGCATTGTTCACTGCCAGTGCTTCAGCAAAGTTTTTTTTTGTGAGCAACATATAATTTGATTGGTGTTTCAGTTCAGCTTATACAAAGCTGAAAATGCTTTCATTTGTCATCTAACTATTTCAAAGTAAATTTTATTGGCCCAGTCCAACTGGAACATTTTCATCTCCAGTTTTCCTACCTTGTTCAGTTCTGGCAAAAATGATCTAGGTCTGTCTTTTAATACAAGACAGAGGAGCTATTCTTATTGATTCTGCTTTACACTGATACACATAATAGACAGCTTCCACAAATTAATCAATTAACTTATACAGGAAAAGTGGAGCAAATGTAGTCTTATTTTTCTAACATTTTGAATAAGTTCAGCTTTGCTCAAAGTGAAGCTCTGAGCTTATCCCAGCACCATGAATATGAATGTGCAAAGTTTTAAGGCCAATTTGATAAATCATGTCTGTAATATTAGGCTATGCTGAGCACCCCTCTAGCTCTTCTCACAGGTTTTAATTGGCCCAGGGTGAGGACAAATTCAATTTTGCCTCTACTGAGATAAAAAGAGAAAGCAGCCCGCAAGTATAAAACACCCCTGTGACACCTGCCACAAGGAAAAACTTCTCACTTCATGTAGTTCAAGTCAAAATAGGATCAAATCAGTTTACTGATTTATTAGCAGCAATGTAATTAACTGGCAATCAGTGAACTATGTATTCAGAACCTGAACCAGCAAGACAACCGACAAACCACAGTAATAGACACCAAATGTTAATGAACACCTACAAATTTCTTAACAACCTTTAGAAACAAAGCCTGAGGAGTTTCAATCACATCTATAAACGCACAGATACATGCATACCCATTCCCATGCCTCTCTAACACACACCTCATAGTAAACATGGGTTACCAGCACCCCTCTCCGTGTGGAACATGGTCTCTACATGCACACCTCACCCACAGAAGTTGCAGGTGTTCAAGCTGTACTTGTGCCAGTGCTGCTTCCTCCAGTCTCCCTGAGAGGTCACACATGCATATGTTTGCCATTCCTTTGAGGGCTCCACATGCTAGTGCTCAGGCCATTTTGTCCCCAGCTGCCGCCTGCTGGCATCCCTGAAGTGACTGGTTGGGGTGATTGAAAGGTTTCAGCAACCATGTCTGAAATGAGATTTTCTGAAATTTAACTGATCTGCTTTACAGGTTTTGTTTGTTGTTTATTTTTTATTTATTTTTTTTTTCTTTTTTCTTCCCCCTGTGGTTTTCTGTCATCTGTGCATCTGAACAGATTATGCGGTATCTTTTTTCCTGTCATAAGTATTCCAGCATACTAGCCTGGCATGTTTGGATTGCTTTGCTGATATATTGGCAAGAAGATTCTTTGTGATTTTTTTTTTTCACATAAATGGTTTATAATTTAGTTGCTTTTTTCTTCTGTTCTGTGTTTTTGGTTTTTTTGTTTGTTTGCTGTCATTTTGGGGTTTTTTTGGTAGTTTTTGTTGTTTTATTTTAAAAAGGGATTGGTTTTCTTTTAAAATCCCTGGAAATGACTCAGGATCTATTCTTGCCATTGAAAAAAGTTGTTTTGTCAACAAAATGTTGCTTGAATCTCTTCAAACTCCCCACAGTTGCATTAAATCTTCAATCACGTTTATGAAAGAATACCATGCTGACATATACTTTTGCATTGGTTTGTGTTATGGAAAAGCCCAAGATTACCCCTATTCTAAATTTACTTAAATTTTGATTGTGTTCTGAGTTATTTTTCCTCTGAAAAAGACATGTAGATTCTCATTAAGTAGAAGGAGCTTTTAAAATGACAGAAAAGTATTTTAAGGACACTTCCATTTTCACCAGAGCCTTCCTACACGCATCTGTTTTTATGATTTAATTTCTACATTTATTGTCTGGTAGGTTTTTGAGTTTCAGCAATACAATTTCTTCAGGTGTGCTATCTAAAAATTCTGAGCTTCGTACTTTTGTTCTGCTTATCTATTTTCCTTTCATTCAATTTCCCTTAGAGGTCAAACAACTTTCCTGGAAACTTGCTGGACACAGTGCTGTTAGCATTTTTAACTTTCATGTCTAACTTCATATCAGCATCGTCTTTTCCAGAAGCAGTTTGGGGAACTTCTGTCTACCAGGCATCAAAGAGATATCTGAAGTTATTTTTTTAAATTTATAAATATATGTATATATATATAAATATGCATATAAGTAAATACAAATAGAGAGAGAAAGAGAGAGGTAATAATATATCCATATAGACAGAAAATGAGGAAATGTAGCCTTGGCTTAAGTATGTGTTTTGCTTCACCAATTTTACAACTCTCAACTTGTCGTCATCTAACTATATAATTAACAAGAGTAATGGAGGATCACATGGAGAACTGTAATGTTAAGACTTACCATCAATGAACAAAACACAACTAAAGTTATTTTAAGACATTTTAAATAGCTCCTTGTTTTTATTTTATTTTTTTTTTAAATACTAGGAGAAAGAAATCTCATTGATATAAGAGGGTTGGAAGAAGTCAGATGTTTGAAACTGTTCTAAAAGAGTTTGTTACAAAGGCTAGTACCCTGCTGACCATTTGTGATTGAAAGTAATCTTCTGAGATTAAAGAAGTAAAGGGGTCTAAACCAATAAAGAGCTCAATGATTTCAATGCCCACTTATGTCATTGGAGTCAAGAAGGTTAGTCAAACTCAGTATTTCACAAGTTCAGAACCAAAGTCAAAGAGATAAGTACTTCCCTACATAAAGTTAGCCTGTGTAGCACTCTATGAGGCAAATTAAGATCTTGGATCTTTAGGTTTGGTGGTCAAGGAATGTGTTGGTGAAGTGCAACAGAAGCTTATTTGGAGAGTCAAGACATCACTGTAATAATAATATTAACTTGATGTTGTGGTTTAACTCAACAAGAAGCTAAATATCACACAGCCTTTTGATCACTCACCCTACTCCCAATAGGATGGGAGAGAGAATCAGAAAAAAGAGGCTGCACAAATGCATAGTTTGAGTTATTTTCAAATATAAACAATTCACAGTCTAAACAATGGTGTTGCTTTTGTCTGGGATAGAGTCAATATTCTTCATAGTAACCAGAATGGTGCTATGTTATGCTTACTGTGTTTAGAGCCAGCAATAAGGCAAAAGAGATTTAGAAGGAGCAATTAAACTTTAAAAGGACCTGGGCATCTTGATATGAAAATACAATGCAGGATTTCATGTGAGGAAAGTCACAGAATTTAACCTTTGAAGTTAGGGACAGCTTAAAATATGTTAAAAAATAATCAAGGTAAACAAAAACAAATGGTGGGAGTAAGCAGTTTCTTAAGCTTCACATCACGCTTTTTTAACAAATGACTCATACACTCAGTGTAGACCATAAGGAGTCATCAAGTGCCAAGATAACCAGAGTGGTTGAGTAAACTCCAGTTATTCTATAAACAACAAAAAAGGAACACGGCAAGGAGTTGTTGAGTTGGGCAAAAGTCATGTGTTTTACTGTATGCATTACTTCCCACATCTTGACTAGTCTTGGGTTTTCAATCATTTGAGTTTGTAATCCATGCTGACATTTTATATAACAGTTTGTATCTGTTATGGGCTGTGGCACCTCCTTTGCTTTGGGGCTGTAGTGTACAGCGTGTGCTGCAGAGTGATGATCCATGTGTATACATACAAATATATCTGATTTCCTGAATTCAGAGACTCAGGCAGAAGCTTGAGGTGTTTGTAGAAACCTGATTTCATATGTAGGACTTGGTATTCAAGGTATTTTTTTGTTGCTATTCTTCAATAACTTA
This sequence comes from Lagopus muta, assembly GCF_023343835.1. Classification (NCBI taxonomy): domain Eukaryota; kingdom Metazoa; phylum Chordata; class Aves; order Galliformes; family Phasianidae; genus Lagopus; species Lagopus muta. Next base: position 8,006,729 of record NC_064434.1, read on the forward strand.
CAGAAGGGTCATAAAGGAAGTCTAAAGAATGAAGAACTACAGTTATATTTTCTTCAGACTATTGCCAGGTTTTTCCCATCTGGACATCTTTCCATTTCAATTATTTAATTATTGTTGACCCCAGACACAACTAGAACAAACATAAATGAATTCAATATGTTCAATCTCCAGACCCACATTTAAGCATTACTTTGTTCTATCAATTCTATCAATTGTATAATTTTTTTGTAAAATAATTTGATATGATTTGCCCAAGAAGAAAACCCCAGAAAGATAAAATGAACAGCAGTAAAAGGAACATTTAGCTCAGACTAGATTAGCGTGTACTATTTTCCTTTGGGAATAAGAATAAAATAATTATAAAATAGTGTTTATAATTACCACATTGGATAAAGGTCAAACAAAAGCCAAGCTTTATTATAATAGATTCATTTCAAAAATTAGAGGGAAATCAATACAATTCATTAATAGTGATTTAGGGCTCTGGATCTCTCTGAGGTACTTATAGGACTCCTATTAACACTATCTGAGCACTTACTAATCTTTAATGTATTTATCCTCCCAACACTGCTGCAAGCTAGTTTTCTAATCCTCATTTCATTTTGCATTGGAGCATATCCCAAAAAGTGGGGGGAATTGTAAATGAGGGAGATAAATTTAATCATCCCTTGTCCTAGGACATTCTATCGTTATTTAATCATTGAATCATATAATGACAGAATAAAGCTGATTAGAAGGTTCCTCAAGAGGTGTCCAGTCCTATACCCTCTTTAAAGCCAAATCACATGTGGATTCAGACCAAGTTTCTCAGGGCTTTACCCAGTTGGGCCTTGGAAATGTCCAATGACAGACCCTGCACAAAATTTCAGGGCGTCCTGTACTATGGCCTGATAGTCTTAATGCAGCAAGGAGATATTTATATGACATTCAGAGATTTTTTTGTTTTCATACTGAGAACATTGTATGGAATCCTATACTCAGTACAAGGTATCACAGAATCACAAAATCACAGAATCGTAGGGGTTGGAAGGGACCTCCAGAGATCATCGTGTCCAACCCCCTGCCAAAGCATGTTCCCTACACCAGGTCGCACAAGTAGGGGTCCAGGTGGGTCTTGAACATCTCCAGAGAAGGAGACTCCACAACCTCCCTGGGCAGCCTGTTCCGGTCCTCCGCCACCCTCACCGTAAAGAATTCTTGTGCACATTTGTGTGGAACTTCCTATGCTTCAGTTTCTGTCTGTTTCCCCTTGTTCTGTACCCACACACTGCTGAAAATAGTCTGGCCTGGACAAAGAACTTTGGAAATGTGTGTGTGTAATAACTGGAAAATTTATACACACTGCATCTCTTTACATACTCAAGTAATGGATATAACAAAAAGGAAGGTTGCGAGGATTTAATTGATTTCCCTGATGTGTTTGTAATGTTTAGAACAAAAGCAAAATGGAATGAAAACATGATGTAAATTGGAGGAATATTTATACTTCAAAATTCCTCCCTAAGCATATGACCTCATATGGTGGAATTTTTTTGTTTGCTTGTTCATGTTTGATAACTTTTGTTTCTTCTTAGGTTCAAAAGCACAGAAGAAATTGTGGTTCAAGAGCTAGCCTTATAAATTATGGAGAACTTAACAAAACTCTGATAAGGTGCCAAACTCTGATTGGTATCTAGAATGAAAAATATCCAAAGATACACTTGAAACTAATCCTAAGGTAAGGAAATCACACAGATCAAATTAAATCAGATCTGATGAAGAAAGTCACAAAATGCTTCAAGGTGGAGACTACTAAAAATGGCAAAGAAGCATATACTTTGGCAAAAGAGGCAGTGTAATGTAGTGCTTAAGAAAAATGATCAGGAGCTAAACTGGAATTTTGCAGTTGTGAGGACAAATAGCATATACAGTGTGGACAAAGAGAATGACAGTACCTCATTTAGCTCCAAGGAATTATTTATAGAAGAATGAGGTTATAGCTAAAGATAAATAGAGTAACAGTCAAAGAAAAAGAAAGAGAATATATTAAGTTTAAGATATTGGTTTATAAGTCACCGGAGTTGTAATAGCAACACAAGAATGAATAAATAAATAAATAAAATAACAACAAACTTCAATAATAGTAAGTAAACATATAAAACATAGGAATCAGTGTGATAAGTATCTCAACAATAAGTCAAGAAATAGCTTTGGGTAAATAAATAAAACTGAGAAAAATACAGCACAATCTGGAATACTGCACAAGAGCAAAAAATTCTTGCATGTGTATCCTTTTTGTTCTCAGAGAATACACTTGTTGGAGGGATGAATGATCAAAACAAAAGAGGAAGAATTTTATTAAATCTGTGCAGAAGCACATATCCAGAAACCAATATTTTTGGGTTATTCTTATTTATTTGAAATGTATATTTACATGTCAGAAGCCAAATAAGCATGGTGTGTAAAACAGTGTTTGGCATCTATTCCAGTGCTATTGGCCAAAGTTTGAAATCCAGATGTACTCCCACAACTGAGTAGATGACAGACGAGAGTCAGACTTCAGGAAAAAAATTACAATAGGGCTCACTTACCTGCCCCCACATTAACATACAACTAACTAAGGAAACACAAATGCTGCTTGAAATAGAACTATTATCTGTGCAATCTCATCCTACAGTATTATTAATGTTATTTAACATCTACCAATGTTACTTAACATCTCTGCAGGCAATGTGGACAGTGGGTTCAAGTGCACCCTCATCAAGTTTGCAAATGACACCAAGATGAGTGGTGCAGTTGACATGGTAGAGGGAAGAGATGCCATCCAGAGGGACATGGACTGCCAACCTCATCGAGTTCAGCAAAGCTAAGTGCAAGGTTGGTGCACACCTGAGCTGGGGCAATCCCAAGCACAAATATGGGTTGGGCAGAGAATGAATTGACAGCAGCCCTGAGGAAAAGGGCTTGGGAATGTTGTTTGATGAAAGATTCAAAAAGAACCAGCCGTGTATGTTTGCAGCCCAGAAGGCCAACTGTATCCTGGTTTGCACCAAGAGAAGTGTGATCAGCAAGTCAAGGGAGGTGATTCTGCCCCTCCACTCTGCTCTTGTGACATCCCACCTGGAATACAGTGTCCAGTTCTGGGGCCCCCAACACAAGAAGAACAGCTTCTTCTGTCAGAGCAGGTCCAGATTAGGGCCACAAAGATGAACAGAAGGCTGGAGCACCTTCACTATGAGGACTGGCTGACAGAGCTGGGACTCTTCAGCCTGGAGAAGGCTCTGAGGAGACCTTATAGCAGCCTTCCAGTACCTGAAGGAGGTCTACAGGAAAGCTGGGGAGGGACTTTTTAGAAAGGCTTGTTGAGACAGGACGAAGGGAAATGGCTTCAAATTGGAATAGGGAAGATTTAAACTGGATATCAGGAAGAAATTCTTTACTATGAAGGTGGTGAGACACTGGAACAGGTTGCCCAGTGAGGCTGTGAATGCCCCATCTCTGGAAGTATTCCAGGCCAGGATATATGGGATGTTGAACAACCTGGTCTAGAGGGAGGTGTTCCTACCTGTAGCAGATAGAGTTGAAACCACATGATCTTAAAGGAATCTTCCAACCCAAACCATTCCATGATTCTATGATTCCATGATTCTACTACCATACTTACAGCCCAACTCTCTCACACAGCAATTTGAACAAGTTATCTGTTCAAGAGCTCAGATCCTAAAGCATAGCCTTGGATCTGGGGAAAAAAACAAAAACAAAAACAAAAACAAAAACAAAAACAACTCAGAGAAAGCTTTGTTTGCTATCATGAAGACTCAGAAGAGACACAAATAGATCCACGGAGGTTTTTAAAAAAAATTTAGGTGTTCTTTATCAACACTGAAAATTTAAGTAGAACAGCTCTGATGAATGAAAGGAAGATGAATCATTCCAAACATATATATATTTTTCCCACATTTGCTCATATTTGATACTACTTTGGCCAGATAGGGTTTTTCAGAAGGTCACACTGATATATACATACTTTTTTTTTTTTTCCTGCAGTTGATATGTTGCACAGAAATGCAATAATTATTTTGATGACACAGAGGATAATAAGATCAAGACATATGATACTTTTCAGGGTAGAGGATGAAAAGTAGTAGCAAAGCACGAGAAGTTCCAGTCAGCACTGACAAAGTCAGGGTTGCTGAGCTAGCACAAAACAGTGTGAAAGGTAAAACATGAAACACCTTGGAGAGAAGTTGATGTAGCGAAGTGCACATGGAGATCACAGGTAAAGTTCTTATAATCAGCAATATTGTATCAACAGGCAATGGAAAGATACAAAAATTCTCAGAAAGTCCAAATAACAACAAAACAAAATTAAAGCATTAGAGCAGCCCTACATTACAGCGTGAGTCTACAAGTCATAAAATCATGGAATCATCAAGTTCGGAAAACACCTCCAAGATCACCTTGTACAACTGTCTACCTATCAGCAGTGATGTCCAAGGGATTCAGAATTCAGTTTTTAATGTAGGGCTTGGGAACCTGAAGGCATTGGTTAATAAACCTGAAATTGTGAAAGTATATAAATCCTGTGTAGTCTACAGACTCCACTTCATCTGAAAAGTGACATCCATTTTTTACATCAATACAGCAAATACTGGAAAAAAGTACCTAATGCATCTGTGCTAAAACAGAGAAAAGTAATGTATTTATGTTTAAAAAAGAGTCACTTGGAATTGGTAATGAAATACTATTTCTCTGGGGAAAAATGTTGAACAAATTGTCTTTTTTTGTGAATATATTAATTAATAAATGAATAGATCTATAGTACATGTAATATGATATATACAAAGAGCACAACAACACTGTTTGATAGAGCAGTTCTCAGCTACAAAAATTTATCTTTCAACATAGTCACCACTATTAGCTGTTCATTTTTTGCCTTTAGAACAAGAACCTACAGGCTTGTAAAGATCTGCACCAGTGAAGATGATCCACAGTCATCACAACTGCTGAAACGCACCACCCTCTGCCTCCTCGTGCTCACATCCACTCTCAGGTCTTCAAAAATGTACATCAAATGTCAATGGATGTCAATGGGTGCCATTTTTGTTTTTTTCTCAGGGAGGAATTCAGTGACACACTGCTGCTTAAAACTCAATTCTTTGTCACATACATTTTCTCGTACTGCCTCTCTTCTGCCACATGTCACACTGCACCAAAATAGTATGAGATACTGGAGAGAAGGTTAAAAAAAATGGAATAGGAGGCATTACTTTTGGAGTAACTCATACATATTTCACTTGTATTTGTGCACATATGCTGCAATATGCATTTACACATACTTAAATGCATATGCAAAAATGCCTAGACAGAATCAGGTATATATCATGGATTGATAAAGAAAATATATATTAGCATAGGCCTGTAGAGATCTCTTAATTCAGTGCCTTGTTCAAAGCAATATGAATGTCAAAATGAGAACAGGTCTTGCAGAGCTTTAGAAACGTGTAGGAGCAGCATTTGACTAAAGAGCTAATTACCACATACAGTACATATAGATAGATAGATAGATAGATAGATAGATAGATAGATAGATAGATAGATGGATAGATAGATATACAAGTATCTTAACCAAATGATACAAAAATAACAGAATATCTATTGCAATGTGTTTCTATTGTATAAGGTTTTGTCAAAAGTAACCTTTGACCTCTACTAAAAATTAAGGGGGAAAATGGGGCATTGTTTAGCTGCATTTGAGGACATTTATGTGTTATGAGGAAAATGCATTTGAAGGTTATGCCAAGATCATTATAAAATGAAGAAGCCTTAAAAATCTCTGATTCACTTACAGTAGTAGCAGTATTGTTAAAGCTGTTAACACTGCTAGCAACATTCCTAACTCTGTCAAGGCTCATCAGATAGCTGAAAAAAATCTTAAAAGAATTGAAAAAAAATTGTCCAGGAAAGTGGATATTTTCATGCTGTTAGGAAAAAAATATTTATACTTGTCTCTAGTCTTTGTTCGCACTTTCTTGAGAAAACCTAAGAAGAAGATACAATTTCCAAACTACTGATCATCCATGCTGTGTCTATAGTAGACTAATAATAATAAAAGCTGGCAGTGAGCCATAGACTGACAGGACAACCATCTCTATCTTGTGTGATCTAGTGAGATTGTGGAGAATGGTGTCAAAATAATGAAGTGCCTACTAAAAAGAGGCTGCAAAATCTGTATTTAGTGCTGGTAAAATACAGAATGTAAGCAGTGATGCATAGGTTGCCACAGTAGCTATTTTGTTCATTAGAAAATTGACAACAAGAACACTAAAATTCTTAGGAACTGATTTTAAATCAGACACAACAGAGATAAAACACTGAAAAGAAACACAATTTGAGGTTCCTAAAATGCTGCCAGTTCTTCAGAACGATACTAGCTTGTCAGCAAAGTAAAATCACAGTATCAGGAGATAACCCTGATGTGATGTTTGTGTTCTAGAGAGACACTGTTAAAATATGGGTATTACTGATTCAGAGCCATGGAAAAGGCAGAAGAAACTATAAACCCTTTTTCTCAGAAAGACTAATAGCCAAGACAAGTTAGTCTCAGGACCTTGATTTAAGACTTAACTTATAGAATCATTGAATCAGTTAGATTTGGAAAGGCTTTTGCGGCCATGAAGTCCAAACATCAATCTGACCTGCTGAGTCACATCACTGCACTACATTCCTTAATGGCACATCCATGTACCTTCCAAATACCTCCAGGCATGGAGACTCCAATACTTCCCTGGATACCTTCTCTGTGTCTTCCCTTGACAACTCTCTTTGTGGAGAAATTTTTACTAATGTCCAGTCTAAACCTCCCTGTTGTGATTCAAGACTGTTTTCTTATGTTTTATCACTTGTTACTTGACAAAAAATAAAAATAAAAAAATCCAACAATCTACTCACTGCAACCTCCTTTCAGGTTGTTATAGAGACTGAATGGGATAGTCTAGTGACGTTTGAAAAAACTACTGCCCACATACTAGAAGAGCACTATGTAATATAAACTCCAATTTATAGCAGAGAATATTTGAATATTTGCAAGTGGTCAGCATTTGGTTTTGAATTATTTTATTTGCATGGACTAATGCCTCTCTACATCCACTGGACCACTCTTAGGGTGGTCTACTCTTCGTTGCTTGGGGCTTGTAATACAAGACAGTGACATCAAACCTGGAGCGCACCTGCAAATTCTTTGGGAAATCTCTTAGCCACAAACTGCTAGATTTTTTCACAAAAGGCTAAAAACAAAACAAAACAAAAAGAATAATAATTCAATCCAAATATTTGATTACTGGTTAAACTAATACAAAAGCCTTTCATCCTGTTTTCCTTTGGACTTTGAAACAGCATAGAATGCTTCTGGAGTTACACTATTTCCGTATATTCTTCCTCTTTATTAGTCATATTTATCAAAAGAAGATATAAAATTCCAAATGCGTTTGCATTTATACAGAGAAATAATGTTTTCCAACAACTTGTGCTTAGGAAGAGAATGGGAACAGTGATTCTATTTCCCCCATTTTCCCATGAATAAGGGTTAGGGAATAAGGTCAAGATCCTGTTTAGGCAAATACACGAGTAATGAATTCCAAAGCAAAACTAAATCCACAAACAGCAACAAAACAATGATTAAAAAAAATCCAAACAATGAAAAAGGAACACTGAACTGGAAATCAGCTAGTTCATTTCCAGCTGAAATGTTTGGTGGAAGAAAATAACTAATCATTGTTTTGTTGTTTTGGATTAGAAATGTATGCAAACACTTGATTTAGTAGTAGAATTTTTTAATTTATGTTCTACTGAAGATAAATGTTGTAACTTCAAAATTAAGCAGCATTATGGAAACAGATGGGATTTGAAATGAACAACAATAAAGTTAACTTCCAGCATAGAAAGACTGCACGTCAACTTCCTAGCTAACTTTTCAAGATCATTAATAAGAATTACAACATTCTTAAATATGCAATCTCAGTGCATCACAGCTTCCTATGGGCATCTTCTCCAATGCAAGTTTAAGCATCAAGCACACGTTTAATATCTGTTCTGCATGCCATTAAGAACTCTGCTGTTATTAAACAAAGAATACAGGAGGAAAAATAGAAAGCTGTATCAATACTAGCCTAATCATGAGTGAAGACAGGGGTAAGACTGTGTAGACATGGATGTTGAGATTTGTCATTCCGCCTTACAATATGCACTTCTATTTTTACTGAACAAGGCATCACCCACAGATCAGATGAATCTGTAAGAGTGACTCACTAATTTGGTTAACAAGGCTGGAAGCAGACCAGTCCCACGTAGTTCTTCTTGTTGCAAATGCACTATATCATACTCATTCTTCCTTGAACATTCTCAAAAAACAAAAAAATAAGAATAAAGCATTATTTCCTAAGAGTATTGATCTGGAAAGGAAAGGAGATGGGTTCTCAGATCCTTTCCAGATAGTAATAACAACAAAACTCTGGGAATTCTGTGTCTTCTTGGGTGCAAATACAAATACCCCATGGGTTACAGAATTTTATTGTAACATTACATGTTAGAGACAAAAGAAATAAAACAATGAACTACTGAAATAATGACAGATTAGTAAGAAAGAGAGAGAATGTGTGAGAGAGTACCTAGCTGTTTAACTGAGACAGGATTTAAGTCTGAAAAGGCAGAATAGAAGAGATCAAAACAAGTCTTTCTGAAAGAGGACGCCATTCTAAAGGAATTAATCTTAGTGATTAATCAAGCCTTTAATTTTCTTTTTTCAGTCATCTCAAAAACCAAGTCTTTATGATATGGGTAGTTTTTTTAGTTTTCTTCTTTCAATTAGATCCACAGTGTGAAAACCATCACAAGGTCAAATAATACAGATATTTTCTGGACAATAGAGAATTTGAGGCATATAAATGTGTAAACATATATAATGTAGTCTTTAACTGGAAGAAAATTTCAATATTGTTGTACTACTTCAAGATGGGAGCAAGTCAAGTATCTGCTGCTCATCTAAAAAAAATTCAACTTGTCTTGCTGCATTTTAAATGATTTCGTAGAACTGTTTCTGATTTCTGAGGTTTTCTTTGGGACTGTTTTGTGAATCAATTTTTATTTCTTGTTTTACTGATTAATGTTATCATAATTGCAATTAAGGACTTCTTTTGTTTTTATTTACTATTTGTATTACAGTAATAGCTAGAAGTCACAGAATCACAGAATCACAGAATCACAGAATTGTAGGGGTTGGAAGGGACCTCCAGAGATCATCGAGTCCAACCCCCCTGCCAAAGCAGGTTCCCTACACCAGGTAGCACAGGTAGGCATCCAGGCAGGTCTTGAACATCTCCAGAGAAGGAGACTCCACCACCTCCCTGGGCAGCCTGTTCCAGTGCTCCGTCACCTCACTGTAAAGAAGTTCTTGAGCATGTTTGTGCGGAACTTCCTATGCTCCAGTTTCCAGCCGTTTCCCCTTGTCCTGTCTCCACTCACCACTGAAAAGAGTCCGGCCTCGCCATTCTGCCCCCCACACCTTAGATATTTATAGACCTGGATCAGGTCCCCTCTCAGTCTCCTTTTCTCAAGGCTGAACAGACCCAGTTCACTCAGCCTTTCCTCATAGGGGAGATGCTCCAGGCCCTTCACCATCTTCGTGGCCCTCCGCTGGACTCTTTCCAAGAGATCCCTGTCTTTTTTGTACTGGGGAGCCCAGAACTGGACGCAGTACTTCAGATGAGGTCTTACCAGGGCAGAGTAGATTTAAGTCCCTGTTATGACTCCATAAGAATTCATAGTATATCTTATGTTGTACAAACTCATATTTAAATATGGTGCCTGACCCAAAGGATTTACAGTCCTAGTAATTCTGCAGTGCTTAAGACATTTTATACATGTAGCTAAGGGATTTTATTAGTCTGAGCTACAGTATTGATTGAAGTCCAGGCTAGAACAACTCACTTTGTTTCTCTGCTTTTTCTCTATTCCTAGAATGAAAGCAGTAAAACATTAACTCATGTTTCCCAGGAGAGTGCCAGATAAAATCATTACTGCATTCCTGTCTTGAGATTTAAACTTGTTAAAAATGGTATAAGTTTTGTGACTTTAACGGTTAATAATAAGCTGTCAAAACCAATTCATACAAGGTGTGCATGCAAAAATAATAATACATACGCTTCTGAAACATATTGAGGTTTAGAAATCTATTTTCATTCTGCATGTTTTATAATTTCTTCTTTTCCCCACATAATAGTGCTATTCAAAACCCACAGGACTTGAAACTCAGTATTTCATACTTCAGATAAGTCTTTCTATTGCTTTTTCTTCATTTTCCTTACTTAAGAAGGCCTGTTATAATCAATATCACCTCCTGAAATAACATTTTCCCGAAGTATTTGTACTTATTTCATTTACGTATTTCTGATTTTTTTGTGTGTTTTATCTCCACTTTGACTGGACAAAACCTTTCTCTGATCTAATCATGAAATCCACTGTTACACTCTTCAGCTGACTCCAGATCTGCTACTTTAAAAAAAAAAAAATGAATCTCTGCTTGTTTCACTTTGTTTATCTCCCTGTGTATTCCTGTGCTACTGCGTTTATTAAAAAAAAACCAACACATTTATGCTAAGGACAGGATACAGTGTGCTTTGTTTTGAATAGGTTATTTGCAGCATAATAATGTCATGATTTACCAACATGCTGTGTGGAGAAAGGAAAAATATGATTGTGAAGGCATGATGATGATTCAATTGGTTTTGTGGCCATAATGATTCTTTCCAACAGGCATTTCAACATTTGTTCTATCTTTGTATGCATTATCTACTTCTAGTGCATATTCAGAATATCTGTTTTCTAGCAGCTGTGGGCTTTTCTTTCATACAAAAATGAGTAATTGTCCAAATGAGGAGTGTGTGAAGGACTATGAGCTTCCCGACCAGTGTTCAGTGCTGTATGCTGCATCTCTCACAAACACCATGGAGAGCACCGCCTCTCGTCTTGCACTGAAACAGTATACAAAACACATTACAGTCAGGAACTGCCTCCTACTATGCTTTCAGTGTTGTCTCTCCTTTTAGTTTGTACTTATGGATAGCTCAGCTCACCTCAGTTCATGGTCATTTTCTTCTCCATCAAAAGGTTTTGGTTCTATTGTTTTTCTCTTATTCTTCTAGTTGCCGTATCTTAATTTAATCAAAGTGCTTAAATTAGGTACACATAGTAAATACACTTAAAGGATAATTAAAAAATATAAAAAAGACATCGTGAGGATGTGACTCATCTAACTTAAACTGAAATAAAAATCAACCTCCAGAAACATATCTCGCACTTTACAAACCAGAGGATTCCTGTGGTCAGGTAAAAGAAGTTGTGCCTATTCAGCCCATGCGCAATAATTTGTGTCTGATTTAAAACATGAGCTCCAGCTCCAGCTTTCTGGGATCACAGTGTGATCTCTCCTTTTCAAAATCTTGATACTCCACATTGTGCCTTAGGGACGTAAAGCATACATGCATACAAGGAAACTACATGGGGCAGTGCAGAGCATAATTACTGGCCCTTGATAGCTCAGTTTTAATTTTTAGTTTGTTCTCTAGTACGACTTTCACCAATTAACTCTCATTCAGAGAAGACCAAACACAGTTTAGTTATATGCATGCAATCTAGTGCAGACTACATCAGTTGTTCTCAAAGCATGAGAAACACCCGGAGCCCACTTTATTCATTAAGATTGCACAGCAATAAGGCAGGCATAAATTTAGTTTTGAACATATTTCTCATTTTCTTTGTGAGTCACATTTTTGCATTAGCATGAGCTGCTGTTGAATGGACAACAAGGTCAAGAATGGAGGTGGCACACTGAAGTACCACATTGTGTACATTTTACTGCACTCTAGCATTACCATCTTACCGTCTTAATAAGATACGTCACTCAGTAATAGATGCTACAAAGCAGTAACAGAGAAAACCAGAATCATCATAGCTGGTTGAACATTTAGAAAGCAATAAAAACAGACTTACAACACAATATTGAGATTTATTTTTTTCTTGAAACAAATGATTCAACAAAACTTGAGTGTCGGCATATCACATTGCTATGCAGTGTTTTGTGGGGTCTGATGACTGAATGCTAACAGAATGATGAGGTTCTCTTCTAATGTGATACCATACCTTTAGGCAACTATTTTTGTTTTTATTTTTATTTTTTTTGTCAGCTTTTAGACACGATGAAAACTTTAATTTACTCTTGTCATTGTAAGAAAATGCCTAACTCCAACTCAATCAATATTCACAATTATAATACCTAAGAAGCTATTATTATAAATAATAGATGAAGTTTTTCATCATTTCTTGTTCACCCTTTCAATTAGCACATTGGAGAGGAAAAGCACTGAGAGAATTCTGAGATATGGGATGATCCAGGTAACTGGGTCAGTTTAGCAGTTTCCATTTGCTATTCTTATCTAGCAAAAATGATTACAAAGAGGAATTAATGTCTCTGATTATGTCTGTTCAGTAGTTGAAAGCCTTTATGACTTGTATACCACAGCACAGTAAACTGTGAGAAGGAGACTCCCTGTTCTTTACAATAAGTGGAAATATGAATGTTGAATTTGAGCAGTGTTATTTATGCACTAATATCAAAATTACAGCTATGTGCTGCATGTGTCACTTCACAGTTGGAAATCAAATTATACTCCTGCTGGAATATTGGCACATTGGTATCAGCTATAGCAGCTGCTTTGCCTTCTCTGACTTTTCTTACTGTTGCTGCTAATGAAAAAGGAGTTTGCTATTGCTGTTCTTAACAGCACTGTTTTACTCCACACTTGAAAAGCAAGCAGACAGTCTGGGTCTTCTCATGGCGCAAAAGGAAAGGAACATTTAATTGCTGCTGAAGCGCTTGTACAAAAGGTCACCAAACAATGTAAGTTCTTATTTAGTACTGAACTTTGAAGTGAAGAAGTATGGATTGCAGAAAGGATCCAGTAGTTTGTTGATGTGCCAGAGCTCTGATACAGTGAAAAGGAGGAGGAAGCAGACAAAATGGGTGGGAGTTTCCTAAGAGGCCAGGAATGAGCTAAAAACCAGCCGTCTGTAAAGGTGTTCTTGGAGCACATTTAAAAAATCCATTAAAACTTTTCATCGATGTGCAGCCTAATAAAAACGTAGAAGGATGAGCACTGAGTAATTGAGTATGAAGAAGTTGTTGGTCTTAAAACCAGGAGAGTTATGTATTGACAACAGCAGAGCTTCTCAAAGAGATACAAGGCACTAACTTATAAGTTACTAATTACTTACAGGACTTCCCAACACAGCTTCTAATCATGGTCCCAGGGTACAGTGGATGTGTAGGAATTCTATTCTCTTTTAAAGACTATCTAGACTTTCTGATGGTAAATCAATGATAGATTAAAAACACAGACTAGCCTCATCATCCAAACAATAAGGTGCTACACATGACAAAAGAGAAATTCAAATTATTTACAAATATCCCATTTTAAATTTATGTTGAATATAAAAATAAATCAGCTCCTTATCTGATGGATTTTGTCTGCTTTACATTAATAAAAAAAACAGTTATTTAATCAATATCATGATATCACAAACTTTATCTTCTGGGGTTAAAGGCTCAGTTTTTTAATAGTTTTTTTTTTTTTAATTTTAATTGGTTTCTTTGTCACTTTGATTTTTTTAATTGCATTTTCATTGCTTTTGTTTTGTTTAGGAATCTATAGACATGAATGATGGCTGATTTATACTGCATGTTAGCAAAAGATATTTTCAGAAATAAAAGGCTTACTTTATAAAGATCAAATCAATCCTGCATCTTCTCCATTGCACACACTTTTTTTCTTGCTTCTTTAGTTGTCTTCTCAAGGAATTTTTGAAATGCCCTTTATGCCCTTTATCTTGGTTATAAACAGAGAAAGAGTCAAGGCTTTTCTTTATCAGTGTTTGGATTTCCATCGTATGAGTATTTAATATATTAAAAAAAAAAAAAAAGAGAGAAGTGAGACAACTCTGATTAGGTATACACTATCTCTCTCACAGAGTGGCTGAAACAATTCCTACTTTTAAAGATGTCCCATATGTTTAGCAGAAATAGCTTTGTGCATTCATCTTATTAATGTACCAAGAGTAGACTTCAGGACATGCAAGTTTTTTTTACTGTGTACTGCATTATGCAATTTTTTCTTTGTGTTTGATACAAAATGTGAAAGGAAAACAAACAACAAAAAAAATCTACAAAAAAAGCAGAAAGAAATCTTTGTGCCTTATAGCTCAAAATATGATAGCATGTAGTCCAGCTTTGGTATCTATCTTAGACCTGGACTTCACATTTTTATCACTGTGTTGACTTCTGTCTTCTCCCATTTTACCATTTATGCACTTTTTGTGATTGGACAGGATCATCTTGTTTGAGGTATGGCATTATCCTACAGTAATCAGTAATCAGTAAAAAAATCCTGCATCAGTAATTACATAATTAATAATAATAATAATCTCTGAATAATTTGACTTTAAATATATTTATGGAGTGATGGAATGTCTACTTTTTTTCTACTTTTTACACAACAGTTTATTTATCTTTTGGTCAAGAAACTATCTGAAATTAAAAAAACAAAAAACAAAAAACAAAAAACCTTTTCCCTTAAAACAGTAGCAACAAAAGAATAAAAGAAAACTAAAAAAGCTGGGGGATTTAAAAACAAGCAAACAAACAAACACTGAATTGCAAGGAAGCCTGTGGAATTGACTTAAAATCATTAGTGGCTGAAATATTATTTATTAAGTAATAAGTAATCGGCCAATAGATGGAGCTCATGAGCATCCATTTTGCATCAAGAATTTTGTGGGCTACTAGGGTACTTAAAGAGCTGGTTGATGTAATTGTGAAACATCTAAGATATTTTTCAATGATCTTGGAAGTATGGAGAGATCCCAAGAGACCTGAAGCTGGCAAATGTTGTTTCAGTTTTTATGAAGGGACAGATGTAAGGCCCTGGTAATCTTGTTTTTGTGACTGGCAAAATTATGGATAGTATTCTGGAAGCTTCTGAAAGACACTTGAAAGACAATGGAGTTACTGGTCATAGCCAGCATGGATTCATGATTTGAAAGTCCTGCTCAACTAACCTAGTCTTTTTGCAACTTTACCCATTTAGTGGAATACCGAAGCCAATAGATACCATCCCAATGGATTTCAGCAAAGCTACTATATTGCTTCCCACAGTAAACTTCTGGACAAGTTTTCCAGCATTCTACTAGACAAAACCATAATTATATGATGGGTCAATAATTGGCTGATGGATTGGGCTCAAAGGTCCTGATCTGTAAATCAGGCAGACTTTAGCCTCTTTAGATAGGCAGGTCTGCAGGACTCCATTTTAGCGTCAGTTCTCTTCAGGTGTTTTATAAAAAATAATCTAGACATAGAAATCAAATGCATACTAAATCTGGAGATATTACTAAATTAGGAGGATCTATTGACTCTCTCACTGGCAGAGAGGCCTTACAGAGAGACCTTAACAAATTATAGGGCAGAGTAAGCACCAATAATTCTATGAAGCTTGATAAAAGCAAATACTAGATTTCGGGACAAGACAGTTCTTGTTTATTTGTACAGATTGGATGAGGAGGTACATATGGGTCAATAGTGTGTCCTGTGAGTCCAAAGGACCAACAATACACTATGGTGCATTGGGCCCAGCACAGTCAGCCAGGCAAGGTAAGGGATTATCCCATTCTGCTCTGTGCTCTGCAGCCTTACCTAGAGTATTGGGTGTAGGTTTGGCCACCACAATAGAAGAAGGATTTAAAACTATTAAAGAGCATACACAGGAGGGCTACAAATATGATCAAGGATTTAGAGGGGAAGATGTATGAGGAGAAGCTGAGTTCCCTTGGTTTGTTCAAGCAAAACAAGGGAAAACTGAGGGAAGAACTCATAATGACCTGCAGCTCCACTCAAGTGGAAAAGAGGTGCAGGTGGGGTATTAAGAAATAATTTTTCACTGAGGGGTTTGTCAGGCACTGGAACATGCTCCCCAGTGGATATGGCCCCATGCCTTCTGGAATTCAAGAAGCATTTGGACAGACATAGAGTCGCAGACACAGAGTTTGATTTTGGAATTGTCCTGTGTGGAGTCAGTAGTTGGATTTGATGCTTGTGGTGGGTCCATTCCAACTTAGGATTTTCTAAGATCCTATAAAATCTTTTGGTAACATATGTTAAGCATAGTTTTTCTCACCAACTTTTCACCCCAACAAGAGCAAGATTTAGAAGGTGTTATGAACAATCCACTGTATTTAATTGTCAAAATAAGACTTAGCAGACTTAATCCTTTCTGCAGAGTGATTTGGATTTGAGTCCTGTCATTTATCTTTGTAGAATTTTAAAATCTTTATGAGCTTTTGATTTGCAGCTTTCCACCCTTAGGTACCTTTAATCAACAGGCAATCTATCTTGATCTGAAACTTGATAAAGTCATATAGTTACACGGCTGTAAAAAGATTGCCACCTATATGTGACACAAATACCTACAGTTACAGTCTGACGAGGCAAACATATTAAGTCTACCTACTCTCTCTTTCTGCTAAGGTGAATATGGAATAAAGTTCTAGATAAAGGGTAAGAAATCAAAGGAGGGGGAATTGTTAAATAAGTATGAATATTTTCAACTGAGATCCAGATCTTCTCGAACTTTATATAAAATCTAAAGCAAATTCAGTCCCTACTATTGATAAAAACTCCAATACTTCTGGGGTCTAGTGAGTTAACGCTGCTTACATCTTCTCTATTATAATCCTCTTACTCAACTTGGACAAACAGTTTCCAAATAGTAAGTAATATTAAAGTATTTGTAACATTATCAGTATCCTTTTCCCCTCACACCAAAGAAGACGATTCTAGGTATTTATTCTATACTAGTCTGTTGAACTTTTTAATGCTAATTAGCTTTTGATTAGGATCTGAGAACCAAGGTAACAGGACCAGATTTTCCCACCATTGATTGATGAATTAATTAAAGGCATCTAGATGAAATTTAATGCTGGAAATATGCCATGTTGATTGACCTCCAGCATTTTGCAGGAACATTTTTGGCTTTATCAGAGTAATGTTGTTTTACACAATTAAGTCTTCAAGACATGTTTTAAGTGCTACTACTAAAGGCATCTAGAAAGGTGAACAGAGACTCCAGCAAAGAAACAAATTTGCAGAATTTCTTATAATGACCTCATTAACAGAGCTGATGGAAACCTACAGGTCTAACTGATGTCAATATTCTATTTCAGATACTCACCTAGGAAAACTAGGTGAAGCGTGTTCTAAAACAGAATGAGTTCTGAGGCTGTGCAAACCTATACAGAGACACCAACCTCTACCACAATAACCCCTCATGGGAATAGAGCAAAATAGTTCCAACAAAATTTATGCCAAACAGAAAGCCACCTTCTCTTCTTTTCCTCATTCTGATTAATCTCTGAATGTTTTACTATTCAGCAGCAATATATATTTTTTTAATTTTAATTTTAATTTTTT
Organism: Lagopus muta; assembly: GCF_023343835.1. Taxonomy (NCBI): domain Eukaryota; kingdom Metazoa; phylum Chordata; class Aves; order Galliformes; family Phasianidae; genus Lagopus; species Lagopus muta. The sequence goes on from NC_064434.1 coordinate 8,024,280, forward strand.
TTTTTCAGTATAGCTATCCTGGAACACTGATAAAATAAACAGTTGCATTTAAAGGAAAGATAAGAGCTTAAAAGAACCCAGATTTTTTTTTTTTTTTCAAGAGGTGATTGAGTATTTGAATAATTTGCACCAAAAATGAAAACCAAACCTGTACAACTATTTTTAAAATTGTTCATATTGTCTTTTTTTTTTTTTCCTATTATGTACTAAAAGGGTGTATCAGCAGGTGTTAATCTTGTACAAATAAACATCATCTTACCACAATAAGACTGCTTTGACTGATCGAGATAAATAGTTATATTAACTGCAATCTTGTAAAATAAAGGAAACCAATGTTAAGTGGTAGATGGAAACATAATGTGTTAAAGTGTTACAGAAAAATATTCTGCTGCTGCTTTATAAAAGTCATAATGTTCTATATAATTATCTAAAGAATTAAAGTTTTTTTGTACTTTGGTTTGACTATTACAGGTAGATTCTTGGTATGGTTCGATTTATATATTTATTTATTCATTTAGTATAGTCAATTCTAAAAAATACAGTGTATTTGCTGCAGCCATTAAATATCTACACATATTTCTTATTCATGGAAGGTGAATATATAACACCTAATTTTATCAGTGAGATTAATGTCAGCAAACTAAAGACATCTTTAGTATAGACATCTGCACCTGAGGAAGTTTTGTTAGGTACCATATAGAACTAAAGAAAAATCAGCACAGTGAGAGTTTTCATTTTGCCTGTTTTGGATAATTGTTTCAAGATGGGATGACTTCGGCCTCTCCACAAGCAAGGGTTAGATCCCATATCAATTGTAAGTAAGCAGAGAGGTATACAAAGCAGAATGATAGTACTCACCATTCAGTATTTAAGAAATCGAACAGTAACAAGTTTATGTGAATCAGTCTCATATCTCTAGTTAAGGGATAGGCAGTACAGAATAAAATGTTGATATTAGAAATATGAAAGGAAATATGAACCCATGAGATTTTAGTGTTTTATTTCGAAGAATTTTTACAAAATTTTATATATTAAATAATACTTGAGTCTAACTTAAGTTCATTTTTAACTTCTTAATTAAATAAAGTTAGAATAAAGACAGTCAAATGTACTTTTCATTTCAGCATTTAAATAATAATAGTAATAAAAGACTCACAGAATCACAGAGTCACAAAGTCATAGGAATTGGAAGGGACCTCAAAACATCACTGAGACGAAACCCTGCCTATGATACCCTTTAATAGGTATCACAGGTATGCATCCAGATGGATCATCAATATCTCCATAGAGGAGATCCACAACCTCTCTGGACACCCTGTTCCAATGTTCTGTCACCCCTACCATAAAGAAGTTCTTCCACATGCTTAAATGGAACTTTCCATGTTGAAGTTTTAGGCCACTGCTCCTTATCCTAACACTGCACACCACCAAGTAGAGCTTGGCCTTTCTCAACCATTTGCCTTCCACCTCCCTTCAGATATTTATAAATAATCAGATATCGCCTGCAGTCTTCTTTTCCTCAGGCTGAACAGACCCAGGTTATCCAGCCTTTCCTCATACAGGAGATGCTCCAGGCCCTTTATCATCTTTGTGGCCCTCTGCTGGACCCTTATTGGAGATCCCTGTCATTTGTATTTGAGCTGAAGCCAAAACTTTTTGGGGCTGACACTCTCAGAACACTGAAATTGCAGAACAAAACTTGAACATCTCTGCTTGAAGAAGAGAAAAACTGCAGATACTCTCAGAGATTTTGTTAAGTTTATTTACCTCATAAGAATTGTACATACTCAAAAGCCCAAACTCTTCTATTATTATTATTTTGAATACTAATTATTAGCCATCATGAAGTTTCTATACTGAAAAATAAAAGGAGAATGATTTAGGAATGGCGTCACAGAATCACAAAATGTCTGAGGTGCAGGACTTTGTATCTCTCATTTATCTAACCTGTCTGAGTCCCTCTGGATGGCACCTCAACCCTAGACTGCATGTGCCAATCCTCCCAGTTTTGTGTTATTAACAATCTTGATGAGGGTACACTATGTCTCATCATTCAAATCTTTAATGATTCAGAAGACTAAATAAGATTTATTAAGATTTTGTTAATGTTTGGTATTTTATGTACTCAAATTTTGAAACAATATACACAGTTAGGAAAATCTAACCAAACAAAAATAGGTGTATAGAATGTCAAAAACAAACAAAAAACAAACAGGACCCTCCTCACCCCTCACAAAATAAGTTGGGGTTTTGGCTGTCCAAAAATCATTCCATCTCTTATTTGTTTTCCTGTTACATGAACACTGTTACATGTTACACTGTTACATGAACACTGGAGATGCCTTAGTATCTCAGTGAGAGTTACTTAATTGGAACAATTGCTGTAATTGGAAGAGTATTTATTGCCATTTTTGCAAGAGTTCATTCATCATATAAGATATATATTGTATTATCTAGAAATGGATACTGGTAGGGCAGTAAGGATGAAACATTATAATGTTTCATGTATTAAATATCTTAAATGTGCTACTGATTATAGTGTAGCAGAAGTAGCAATTGCTAATAGAAAATGAACAACAGCTAAAATAAAAAAAATCATACTCACTTGAAGTGATAGAAATTTCTATCACTCTATCTAGCCAAAGTTAATTTCACTGTTTTGTAACTATAGTGGAGAAAATTTTATATTTCTAGATTACCCTAACACTGTATGTCCCCCACATGGTATCATGTGGTACATTCTTTTTTAATGCAAGCATCATAGAACCATAGAATGATTTGTATTGGATATATTCAACATAAATATATACATAATATAAATATGATATAAATATATATATGCACACATGTGCTCACTGGAACTCAACAATTTCACAAACAGTTAACTACAAACATCTTTTACCTGTCACTCTCACTGAGGTTTACATCCCTGCCAAAGCTGAAGTCCAGTGAGTTGACATTGTCTACCATCATGCATTTTTCAGTGATTAAAGTGGAAGTAAAAGTAACATTCAACAAACTTCTCTTTTTCTGTAGCAGAAGAATTTGTTACTTACGGTTGTTTTTTTTAAATTGTTTTTTGATCCATTTAAGGTTCTTGAAATTCATTCAAAATATGCATTTGATTACCTACACACTCTGAGACATAATGAGATAAATCTTTGTAAATCAAAATTTCAAAGCAATTGTCATTCACAGAATAATTTTATTTCCTCTTACTTTGATGAGGAAATGCCAAACCAGGTAGATTTAAAGAAGAACACAGAAATACTCCATAGATGACTAAAATTAATGCTTGATATAACTCTGCTTTAGAACATAAATATTTCCCCTGTTAAATTCCAGTTCTAGATATGCAAGTAAAAGACATGCTTAGATATTATATGCAATGTTTACAATTAAAGATAAAAAATTTTAATTTTTTGGAAGGATTTTCTCAGTGTAAGGAAGTATCCTACTTCCTGCTGCTTTTCAGATATAGGGAAGAGACATGAGAGTAATATTGCCATAATTTGGATGAGATCTGATACATACTCCTTCAAGATTCAAAAAATAACTTTTGCTGATACTTTAAATCAGAATAGCAAACCAAGTAGTGCAGACACTAAAATTCTGTCATTTTCACAAAGATTATCATTGTAACAGTTCAAAAGTGGCTCTATGAAAAGAAAATAATTTTATCGTACTGCAATATATGTTCTCACTCTGCAGTGCTCTTCTCTACAATGTAATAATGCAGACAGCAATGTAAATCATGTAGGACAATATAAATGTAATGAGAGAAAGGACAATTCAATGTACAGAATGGATAAGAATGGCATGAAGGCATTCCATTTTGACACATTAAACATGGTAAAATATTTAATCTAGGAGTTCTCCAGAGTATGATATGATCTCAGGGGAAAAAAAAAAAAAAAAAAAAAAAGAAAAAAAGAGATTTTTAGACTTTTTGAGCCCTCAGGAAAGAGGATGTTAGTGTATCTGAAATAACTACAGTCAGTGGAAAAAAAATATTATTGAATATCATTGAATTAAATATAATTTTCTCCCTTATTTTATTTATTCATGTATTTCCTCAGCAAACAAAAGTCAAGCACTTCAATGGACATCAAACGCATATATAAAAGAGTCAAAATTATCAACCTTACTGAGTTTTACTTAACCATGGGTTGAAAATATATTTCAACAGTGTGGACCTTATTTAATGTGAAGTGTCTATTATCCAAATATGACTTGAAGAATGGTAAACTGAAACTGCTGTAATTCTATCTATCTAAATCTAAGTCTTAGACTTCCAAAATGGTGCACTGTACATTTGCAGTGGAAACCCATATGCAAGGAATGATGAGTACAATGAGAATTACTGCAGCAGAGAATTTTGTTCCTTGAAGGAGTTCATGACTAAACCACTCCTAAAGCATGTGAGAGGTAGATAACTGCTGCTTTAGAAAGCTGAGGAATTATATTTAAAGCAATGTGCTTTGGGATGAAAAGGACGGATGTGGGACCTGGATATTATTTCTTTGCATGTTTGTAAACTCACAACCATGTCAAAAGTATTGAAAAGGGAAGGAATAATAAATACAAGTATTTTGTCTTGGTTTACCAGTTATATTATTAGCAAAAATACTAAAAGCAAAACTGCTAAAAAGTATATTGCGTGAAAATCTACTGAAATACAAATCGAAATAGGGACAAAGGAAAATGTGCAAATCATGGAAATAAGTAGACTTTTCCAAAAGTAATGCTTCCTATTTTTTTCTGTGGAAACTACAACTGAAAGCACCATAACATTATTTCACACAGAATCACAGAATCACAGAATGACCAGGGTTCCAAGGGACCTCAAGGATCATGAAGCTCCACATGAATCTGCCACGTGCAAGTTCACCCGGGCCCACCTTTTCTAACCTCTCGAGGTCTCTCTGAATTGCATCCCTTCCTTCCTTTTTTCTACGTGGAGAAATTCGATGATACACCTTTGCTTCATATACATTTCTATGTTTTCATTTTCTTTGCTTTCATATCTACATTTCAGATGCCATTCTGTAGAACTGCACCTCTGCTGCCATCTGTCGCATGGCAGCCTCATGTAATGGAATGCTGGCAGGAAAGTTCAACTGCTACTGCCTTACCACCAATATCCAACACTGTTGGCCGACATAATAAAATAGGAGGCATTGCTTTCAGAGCAGTCGTATAACTGAATCTCTTTGAAAAATGTTTATGACAAAAAATGCAATAAAAATAGATTCACGTAGGCCTCTTTTTTTTTTTCAGGAAACATAGCGTACAGATTACTTTTCATCACCCACATGAAAAATATTTAAAATGAATTTTCATAGCAGTCTATAGTGCATTCATAAACACATTTTGCTCTAGTCCTTTGTCAATGATTCAACATTACAAAATGGGACATTATGTGAATGTGAAATGATTCATCATTTTTTAAAGCTCCCATTTTCTGATTTGCTGGAGGCAAATGGAGAATATAATGGTTTGTTATCTTGACTCCAAAGGAGAAAAAGGAGTGAAAAATGAAATGAAAACTGAAATAGCATGTAATATTTAACTTAAATAGGTAAAATAATATTTGATTTTAAATAAAATATTTTGCATCACCTAAGTCTTCATTCGTGATCCACCAAGAATCTTGGATCTAAAGAACAATCAATCATAAAGTCTTTGGTCCCAAACTATAAAATACTTATCTTCTAAAGTGATTGTCTTCTGTGGAGATGGATAATACATTTGACTGATGAACAGCAAAGCCTTTCTAATTATTAAATAGTTATCTAAGAAAATCACATAATATAAAATCATTCTACAACTAAATTACTCATTCATAAGATATTCAGATCATAACCATTATCAAAACAGAGAAATGATTTTCTATTGATCAATTTTTTGTTAAAGAAACACAAAACAATATCAATCCCAGGATTATGATGTATGGAGAAATGTACAGCATATATTTTTTATTAAAACATATCTTTTTTTGAAGAATGGAAACAAGACGGTAAGAAAATACATATGGATAAATACATATGGAGCTAACATTCGTAGAAGACATGAATGATTACATCTAAGGAAAATCTTGTAAAGACAAGGGTTATTATGAGAGTTTCTGAGGTATGTAATTGAAGTGACAGGTCCTGCACCTGGGTTGGGGCAAACCTAAGCACAGATACAGGTTGGGTGGGGAATGGCTTGAGAGCAGCCCCAAGGAGAAGGACTTGAGAGTATCAGTTGATGAAAGATTCAACATGAGCCAGCAATGAATTCTTGCAACCCAGAAGGCCAACCATATCCTGGGTTGCATCAAGAGAAGTGTGATCAGCAGGACGAGGGAGGTGACTTTTCCCCTCTGCTCTGCTGTTGTGAAATCTCACCTGGAATATTGTGTTCAGTTCTGGAGCCCCATGCACAAGAAGGACATGGAGGTGTTGAAGCAGGCCCTGAAGAGGGCCACAAAGATAATCAGAGAGCTGGAGGACCTCACCTACGGGGACAGGTAGAGAGATCTGGGGCTCTTCAGCCTGGAGAAGACTCTCAATGGACCTTACAGTCGCCTTTCAGTACATGAAGGTGTCTACAGGAAAGCTAGGGAGGGACTTTTTAGAAGTGTAGCTATCAACAGGATGAGGTGAAATGGCTTTAAACTGGAAGAGGGTAGGTTTAGACTAGATTTAAGGAAGAAATTCTTCACTGTGAGGCTGTGAATGTCCTGGACGCACTCAAGGCCAGGCTGGATGGGGCTTTGAACAACCTGGTGTTGAGGGAAGTGTAGATGCCTATAGCTGGGGGTTTGGAATTGGATGGTCTTAAATGTCCCTTCCAACCCAAACCATTCTGAGTCTCCGATCCTGTAATTTCTAGCACTGTTATCATGTAAGACTGGGCAGAGGATGTATGTATATCAGTGCTCATGTGTTTACACACATACTGAGATTCAAGTATGAGAGACATAAGTGATAAAAAGACCATTTATTTTTCTAGGTTAGAATGCTCAAGTACATATCAAGAACTTTGAACAACTGGAATAATCACCAGTGAAGTCAGAACTCATCAGCGTGGAGGTAATCTGGGAGAGAGTTTGAGAAAAACTTCCTTTTACTTAACCGTATTTGTGGAAACTCAACTTCTCCTTCAGCATTTGCTTCCTTTTAGCTGTTACCTCCAAGCTCATTGGAACTGTGAAAGACGCTATTGAATATGATGAATGTACAAGACTGAAGAAAATGACCCAAAAGTAATCATTGTGGTGTTTTCTTGAAGCCTGAAGAAGGCAAGCAGTGATATTCCTCTTTTATGTGCATTAAAACTATCTGTCAAAGCTTTTATCTTCTTCTTGGCTAAAACTGAAGAGTTGAAGTTGAAAATAAAAATGATCTTGTGTTTTTCAGATAAGAAAAGTCTTGACATATTTATTACACATAAAGGATATTAAATAAGATAGCAAAAAATACAACTAAGAAGTATTTTGGAGAGGAAAACAAAACAAACAAACATGCAAATCAAAACACAAAAGCAAATGAAGTGTTAGCAGGAGATGTCAGACAATTTCCCAAAGGTTTTCTGCTTGTATCAAAGTGCAAGATCAAAAAGGATAGATAAAATATTACAGGATAGAATAGGGAATTGACTCATAAAAGTTTGAAATAGCCAAAGTACTATATGAAAGCTTTTAAAATGCTTGTAAAGAACAGTAAAATATGATGACCGTCTGTTCTTTACACACCATATATCCATTTACCCACAGGATGTTAAATTCTGGAGAGTGGATATGAGTACAAAACCACCATATCTTCAAATCTGGTGAGCTTTGTAAGAGAAAAACTGTCTGAGATACAGAAATCTGTTCTTAAAGTACAGCTGTACTTGGAGAAGTGACTATCTGAAGTACTTCAGATCATCTTCCCATCTCTGCAGTGAAAGAATCCTTCAAAACTTCTTAGTATCAGAATATCTTGAAGAGATAAAAAATATTTTAAAAAATATATCAAAGATGAAGAATATAAAGCTAAATAAAATAGAAGTAGGGAAAAATAAAAGATTATTTACCACAATAGAACATTTTATGTTAGGACACAGGATACTACTTTCACATCATTGACTTTATCAAAATCCTATAATGAATATACCTAAGCCTCTTAACTACTAGTAGCAATATAAATGCTGGTTACTTAGATTAGCTACTCTGAACAATGAAGACAGAATAATCACCTCCAAAGGTCACTATATTTCATGATCAGACACATTAACTACCAGGAGTTGAACGAATCACATTGCAATTTCATCCGTGGATGGAAACCAACATATCTACTTTTGATTTAAATAGTTAACTTCTACGCATGTGGGAAATTATTCCAGTGCCTGAGCCATGTGTCTAGTGACATTTAGAATCCTTGAAAGCATCCAAAATACTTTGCACTTTGCATAGTGTACACAGAGACCTCTGGAACCAACAAAGCTGATGAATGCTAGATACTCCTGAACAATGGCTGAGCTCATATCAGGGTAGAAGGAGAGAGACAGAATAATCCTTTGCTCTTCCTGGTCAGTTTGGGCTGCTGCAAGACAGTGAATTCACAATTACTTTTAGGGCAAGAGTAAGAGAAACAAAAGGAAAATAGATTCCATAAATGTCACTGTGTAAAACTGTACACAGGTGTGATACTGGGGACTGAAATCTGACATCTGTTCTAGGCATTTGTTCAGGCATACCTGTCCTGGCACTGGGAATGACAAACTGAACTACTTCTGCAATTATACACCCACGCATATCTAACTTCTCCTATGGTTGCTATACTGTACAGCAGTCTTACAAACTCTCAAACTTCAATTTAGGTTAATGGAGCCATTGAACAGAAGGAGTTGGTATTCAGGCTCTGTAGGCGTGTATTTTATTTTTTCAGTAACATACAAAAAACTGGAGAGTGTGGCTCACACACCAAATGCCCACTTCAAGTCTGCATTCTAATAAATGCTCATGAATTATGTAGGCAACGCAATGAGAAATGGTGTTTGCATCTGCTATGAGACTTAAAATTTAATGGATTTTTAAGTAATTAGCATGAGCTATTTACCACACTGAGTTATACTGTAGGAGTAGCTGAATATAAAAATAAATATGATAATAATATGCATAAAATGATCATTTCTTGCAGCATTATATTTTATTTTTAAAAGGCAGTGCTTAAGTAGACTATCAAAATTGACAGGGGGAATATGAAATAATGTCTTTGCTCTTTTTTTTTTTTTTTTTTTTTTTTTTGGAAAAAGAAATCTTTTGTCATTACAAAATGACAGACCAGTTCTCTGATAATTTTGATGTGACATAAGGCAGTGCATCCATAATCTAACATGTCACAGCCATTTTTAATACTTACGGTATGTGTTCAGCTAATGTGTAGATTTCAGTGAAGAATCCATTGCTTCTACTTTCCTCCGGGTAGCCACAGTTAAGGAGCAAGACTAGTAGCCAAATGGTCTGATGCTTGTGCCTCACTCAGGTTGCTTAAGAGACTTTTCAGTTGAAAAGAGAAAGGCGACTACATTGTAAACCCAGACCATTCCAAACTAAAATATAATGTGCCAGTAGCAGTGGTAGCTACCACTTAAAAGTTTCAACAAGAAGAAATGATCACAAAATGAAGAGTGTGAAGTGAAATCTATTCAAGCTGAGACAACCTCTGTTTCCAAAGCAAACACACTAATTTATTCCACAAAACACCAAAAGCACCATGTTTTATAATGCTATCAAATGAAGATAGCCAAATCTGACCATAACCAAGTCTGGTCTTGTCGAGCACTGTACTTGGCAGTTCTTCAACTAAGGATGTTGTTAAGCTTTCACGGGTGGGTAAGGAGCTTTCAGAATAAATAAGGATGCCTCCTTAACTACTGAAGAAGAAAAATAATAAGATTGGTGAAAAAATCTTTTTCTAAAAGGACATTTGTGTAATCTATATCAAGATTAAGGAAATAATGAAGTGATTCAATTATTAAAGAAATTTTACTTCCAAATTTCTCAAAATAATTCTAAAAAATCCATAAAATATGCACTGAGGTTTTCAGAAACATCTCTGAATTGCAATCTTCATCCTTAAAAATATTATATAGAAAGATTTGTCCTGATGGTAGTTGGAGAAGGTTTGGAGAAGTTCCAGAAGCTTTAGGAAAATGAATCCCATCATATCACACGAACCTAAATTCTGCTTCTGTTGGTATACAGTGCTCTCCAGGTTCCGATGAAAGTCATTCAAGCATGTATTTGAAAACAGAATTTGGCAAATAAGTTTTCAGTTTAGCAAGGCTTATGGATTAAAATGTTTTCTTCTTTACCTTGAGCCAACAGTAACAAAAAATACAATGAAAATACATGTGCTGGCCCCAGAGAACTAAATGCTTTCCACTTTTCCATGAAGACTTTCTCTGAGTGCTACCAACAGTGACACTGATGGAATCCAGAAGGAATTATTCCCAGATGCTTTTCCTGAGCTGTTAAGGTGGAGCTGCTCTGTTATAATCTCATTTGAGAATAAGAAATACAAGTGAGGCAATTGTGAGGATGTCACAGAACCCTTAAGCTGAATACATATCTTCTTCAGTATACACTCAAAGAGTGCTAAAGATAGCTTTAGTGACTTTCCCACATACACATAAATAATAACTCTGGATCAATATAGAAATAAAATATATTTATTTACCAATTTCTAACACCTTAGTCTAACATGTAAGCTAAAATGAGTCAGAATAGAAGGAACATCTCTGTCTGGTCAGGCTTTCTACAGTACTGTATTTTGAATTGGCTTCTATTTTAAATGTACGTGCCTCATCAGAAAGGCAATAATATTCCTAATTGCCTATGTGGAAAACTTGGCTTTGGATGTTCAAGAGTTAGGCCAACTGGGAGGCCTGAAATGGCTTTCAAAATGATTTTAATTTGGCAGCAAATTAATTTGTATCTTACACTGAAACATGAGTGCTGGAGAAACAAAATGATAATAAGTTGTACCCAAAATCTCAGCACTGCATCATCACACACACACACACACAAACAAACCCAAAAGAAAAGGGCTGTTAAGGAATAAGCACCAGCCTCTACACCATCTCTTACTTGGCTTCACTTTTGCCTAAGTGAGTGGATGTGTAACAGGCAGACACTCAGAGCAGTCTCTTTGCACAAAGCTTTGGCTCTAGCAAAGGCAGGTACAGGCTGTGTGTGCCTGCACTAATTCTTACAGCATTTCCAGTCAGAACCAGTGGATTCTAATTCTTTCTGTTTGTCAGAAGCAAATAAATCTGTGAAATACACTGGCATGTTTTGTTTCAACAAGGACTGTGTAAACCCTGCTGTTGTCTTCGTCTGAGGGCTGCAGTACACAGCAGGGAGAAAGGAAGAGAGGAGAAGGATCCTTCCTGTGCTCTGTATCACGTCTTCTCCTTCACCTGGACAATCTGTTCCCTTCCATAAAGGGATTTAGTCAACATGCTCAAACTGTTTTTCTGCTTTATGAAACCATCTTCGAAGAGATCGGGTGACTCACAACCAGAAAATACATTAATTAGTTCAAACCAACCTTTCTTCTCCCCTCCCTTTTCCCCACCACAAGATTCTATGGAGCAGAGTTCAGCTCTTTCCGTTTGCAAACAAAATTGTAGCATCTGTCTTGTCACCTTCATAGGGCTCCTACCTAGTTTTTTTCTGGGTTGTTACCATAATAGCAGAGTGATAACTTTTTGATTCAAGAGAAAAAGGCAAAGAGATATAGTAGTATGTAAATAGTTCCCAACACCGAGGTTTTGACTGATCTACCATGTCGGAATTAATTCTTCCATTTATTAATGTGTTGTTTTTTCATTGTTGCACAGCTGAAACTCTGAAACCTAACAGTACTGAATTGATTCTGGTTGAATGCAAGACATGATAAAAAACATGACTAGAAGTCCAGTAGAAAGGAAGTGATAGAAAGTCCAGAAGAAAGAAAGGAACAGCTGACTTGACAAGTTAGTACTTGTGGGAAAATTGTGCTGGGAATACTTTGAGGTTTTTATTCTTCAGCTTCATATTTTACATTTAAGACACGATATTACTAGTAAAAAAAGATAAACCAGTACGTAAGCCTTTATTCAAAAGGCTTAGACAATGGCAGCAGCACCAGGTTCAGTCTGAAAAAAAAAAGAAGTATTCATTTGGGAAATCCCTCCCTGTTACATTGCAAAAGGCAGAATGTTACTTCCTAAATAGCCCTCTTCATTTGCTATTTTGAACCTGTCCCACCACTTGTCTTTTTTTTTTTTTCCCTTTCTCTAATTACTTTCAAACAGGTTTTTGAACATTCGAACAAGTATTAAAGTAATACTGTAGGGAAGCTTCTTGGCTTATCTCTCCTGTTGCTACTTGTTGTTCAGCAACAAGGGGTCAACTCTTCTGATAGCTGTTCACAATTATCTACTCACTAGATTTCAAAGAAACAGTCCCTGACCACCTCTTCATCTTGGGAGAAGTGCTTAATGAACAAAGCCGCTTTGTTGTTCTCCTTTATATCCCATCTTAAAACTTTCCTTTGTCACCTTGGCTGCAGTGATGCAGACTGCAGTCTCTGGGGCACAGCCAATAATTTGCCTCAGTGATTAATACGGGCTGCCTTTTATTGACTTGATTTTTGATGAGTTTTGGAAGCCCGTATTTCTTGAATGCTGATTCAAAGTGTAACTGATCATTTAGATTTCCTTCACGCTCAAGTAGGTCTTTCTGCCATCAGAGAGGCACACTCTGCTTTAAGACACTCGCTTTGACATTTATATGAATATTGCATATGTTACTCTGCTTCAAATAATTTGGGTCAGGTTCAAAAGGCTTTGGAAGACGCAATAAGCTCAGTGGAGAGCCTCAGACTTGTTGACATCTCAAGTCCCTAACAGTTCCAAAATTAATCTAATGTTCCAGAAGAATGTTAGTGACATGTTTACTTCAATGACTTCAATGTAAGCGTGAACATAGGGCTTAATCTTACTTCCTTTGGCTTTACATGGTAATTCTTCTAGAGAATGAATGTTGGCCATTCTGTGCCCAATTCCCAGAGAACATGACCATTACCAGCAGTGGTAATTATATGGTTAAATTTTAGGTCACACTTCAGTGATTTATGATTATGTGTTTAGTGGCAAGATACTAGTTATTTCCCTTCCCCCACTACCTTTGCAAATTTGCCATAGTAATATAATTAATAAACAGGCAATTTATACATTCTTGAGGTAGCTTTCCACAGGATGGTCACACAGATGGCGACCATGGTTTGAATGATCATCATGCAAGTAGTTGTGACATGTTAAGAGAGATAAATTTAATTTCAGCCATATGAAGGTTTCTTATTAAACTTAGATTTTGTTACATCCATAACTCTTCTATCACAGTAAGGAAATAAAAGCAGTCCCCGTGAACTGGTTTTAATGTACACATGTTTAGAGACAGATATTTTTACTGAGTGCAGAGTTGTTTAAGTGGGCGCCTTTCTGTGAAATCTTGAATTTTCACTATACCATTTACTCTAAGAGTGTAACTTGGTAAGAAAAAAAAAAAAAAGAAGATTCAATACCACCAGCAAAAATATTAAATAAAACAGATCCTATGAAAAAAAAGTAATCCACATTGCTGGAGCAGAAGAGGTCAAACAATAAAATATCCATTGTCTCCTGTCAAAGTAAATCACACTAACAGGTTGCTATGGCACAGGCTTTATGAGATACTTGATAGCAATATTTTTATGATGAGAAACCTATATTATCTAACAATAAAGGCTGTTTGGTAAGAAATGTTTATCTCAGGCTATGAACATGCACCTAGGAGCGGGCAGGTGACATGTATTGCCTAGCATGTGGCTTTAATTTCCTCGGATCAAAGTTAGGCCTGCTTTTCCTTCTCAAAGTCACTGATAAAAACACTGCTTGATAATGCTGTCTGCTTTGATACATAAATTGAGTGAGGATTTATAACTGGTTCCTTCAGGCCTTATGGTAATGTGAAGATGGTTCACATGGCCTCCTTCCAGACCAGAGTTGCAAAACCAGGGCAATGCTGATAGAACAGCTGCATCTCCAACAGTTTACTCTTTTTATAAATTAATTAATGTGTTATTAAAAATTTCTTCTCTCTTCTCCCTAATCTCTTGCATGTGATTGATGCACTCACCAGATTCAAAATAATCAGGACAAACAGCATCAATAGCATTTGGACCAACTTTATTCTATGCTTCATTCATGCAGTATATTTAGGGAAAAGAAGGGAAAACTGTTACATTTTTGCTTCCTCATCTGCCAGCAATTCAGCCTTAATAAAGCATGCTCAAAAAAGTTAATAGATTTTTCTGTATGTCATGGTGATGGTACTGGATTAGAGATAATTTCTGATCTTCTGGATTAAATTCAGTACCTTTATATTTTGCTTCCAGGTAATTCTAATGTCTCTGACTGACCTTAATTTGCAAGGAACCCAGCATTTCCTTGCTGAGTAAGGTAGATGTTTGTAATCTATTTCCTGCCCTATACGAGCCCCAAAGTTTCCTTTCCCAATAAGTCATTTTGATCATTGCCTCTCTGTTTCATGTCTCCACAAGCATAGAACAATGAAGCTCTAATCTATGAGTCTTTAGGAGATGATCTGCTAAAAACAATTACTGAATTCCAGTCTTCAGCTCTCTGCTGCCAAATACTAAACTGAAAATACTTTGCAAGAAGGCTGATGTGTGTGGAGGAAGAAATAACATCCAGGGAATACTTCTGATTAGAAAAGGTGAAATACAATGTCAACTTTAGACTTGGAATATTTTATTATCTTACTAGTTGCATTTGGAAATTTAGGAGTATACTGTTAGGAAGCAGGCAACAAGTTCACATGTGCAATCAGATTTACAATTGCAAAATTATTCTCTCGAGATTTTATTCTCTACTTTTTTTTTCTTCACATTTTCACATTTTTCACATTTTCACAATACATATTTTTTACTGTGTTTCTAAAATTTCACAGAAACTTTTGAGATCTCTATTCTCCCACTCTGTGCCTCTTGGAATCTGCACATCTGAGCAGAACCAGAGTTTGCATTGCCAATAGAGCAGACATGGAAATGAAACACTTTTGATTTCTCTCACTCAGAATTTTTTAGCTAGAGTCCATCTGCTCTCCAGTGCCTATTTAGGAATGCACAACACCTTTTCCTTCTTTCATAGCAGCCAAACTGAACAAGAGTGGGTGGAAATATTAAAATGGCACTTTTGAACAGAGCTGTAACTTTTTGTTTAATGAAAGGGGGGAAAATTGTGCTAAGTCGCCTTTTCAGATTCTGAACTGGATCTGAAAAAGAAAAATCTATCTCTTAAAATCATAATGACTAAATATCCAGTAGTCAACAGAATTTTGCCTCTGTTGTCTCTGATGTCAAAAAGCAGTCATTTGAGTAAGTATTGACCTGTAGTTCATTGTTGGATAAGAAAATTTTTTAATGGCAATAGTTATTATGTGGAAAGAAGAATTCAGCGTAAGGGCAGAAGGTACAGTGTGGTCCTACTAATGATTCGAAAGGTTTTAGAACAGTCCTATGGAAAATATTACAAGATGTTAAACACACCTGCAAAAAAGAACACACATGCAAAATTTGTAACTGTTTTTGAACTGACAATAAGAGACAATCATCAGTGTGCTTGAATTTAGAATGAAAACAGCACAAAGGACATAATACTTTCTATCATATTATTTTCACCATTCTATTGTAGGACAGGATTCAAGCATCTCCCTGAATGCTATAGCAAACTTTTTACTCCTCTTACCTGGAGTGATATAATTAACATTACATAAAGAATCTGCTAGGCACATTCATTTGCTGTCATTTTCATTTCAAATTGCAATGGCTGCTGTCATACTCTGCTGCTCTTAAAGGTGTACTTATATTGTGTGCTTCTGCTGCCCTTCTTGTATTTCTCAGAAGGTATACAAACTCATCAGCCTTCAACATGTGAGGGCTGAAGAATCTTATAAAACAGTATACTGAGGTCCTTCATCTGCTGCTATTAATGTCACAGTAGAACTCATACTGATGTAAATAGTTCTTAAGGTTCAACTTCTGCAACTTTTACTTACCATCTGAAAATTGGACAATTCAAGTTACTGTGAGCTAGACATCTAAATATTTGAGCAATCAAAATCTTTTTTTTTTTTTTTTTTTTTTTTTTTTTTTGCAATGGCTCTTGAATTTTAATGTTGATAGGAAAGTGAGTTAGATAAAAATATGAAACATCTAACCACAGTATACTCCATCATTTCAAATAAGAATCTTTATTTAGTTGGCTACCTCTGCAATTTCATCTTGAAAATTACATCTGATAAATCTGTAGAGCTTCTCTGTAGGCATCATAGCATCTTGCCTGAGGTGAGGAAAAAGTAAATAATGATCACATCAGGAGATTCCTTCCCTAAAAAATTTATTTCTGATACATTCCCATATAGCAATAAATGTTACATCAGAATCCTATTTCTAGAATTTGTATATGAAAACACCAATAAAAAGCCTTCATTTTTTAAGGAATAATAAAGGAGTCTATTAGTAAAGGTAATTAATCTTACTATTCAGGTCTTTGATTTGAATATCAAGAATTATGTCATTAGGCATTTGTGTATAGCTAGGATATCTCATTTCTACAGCTGATTTACACATCTGAAGTAGTCACTCTAATCTTCCCTTGTAGGTAGAATAGATATTCTCTATTGGAAAAGTAGGATGCCCTGTAATGGCTCTGGATTTGCTCATTTACCTCTGTTGGTTACAGAAGAAGTCCTCCGCACTTGCTACATCAGATGATTGTCTGTAGTTGTAGATGACAAAATAATGGACATCATAGACACCAACTCTGTTCACAACACCAGGAGCTTCCACATATATAAAATGGCCCCTTTTCCTCCACATAAAGCTTAGTGCATAAAACAAAACAGAACAAAACAACAATAACAACAACAAACACAAACAATCAAAACACACCCACAAACAAAAATAACCAACAAACAAACAAGCAAAATGGTGGAAAAGAAGGGTGGTCAGTCAGGACGGGGAGGTGATTTTTCCTCTCTACTCTGATCTTTTGAGGCCCCATCTGGAGTACTGTGTCCAGGTCTGGAGCCCTCAGTAAAGTACAAGAAAAGCAGAGAGCTGTTGAAGAGGGTCCGGAGGAGAGCCACAGAGATGATCAGGGCTGGAGCACCTCCTCTATGATGACAGACTCAGGGAGCTGGGCTTGTTCAGCCTGGAGAAAAGAAGGCTGCGGGCTGACCTCACTGCAGCCTTTCAGTATATAAAAGGAGCCTACAAGCAGGAGGGAAATCAATTTTTTGAAAGGGTTGATAACAGCAGGACAAGGGGAAATGGTTTTAAGTTGACGGAGGGAAAATTTAGGTTGGATGTCAGGGGGAAATTTTTTACAGAGAGAGTGGTGAGGTGCTGGAACAGCTGCCCAGAGAGGATGTGGATGCCCCATCCCTGGAGGTGTTCAAGGCCAGGTTGGATGGGGCCCTGGGCAGCCTGGTCTGGTATTAAATGTGGACGTTGGTGGCCCTGCATGTGGCAGGGGAGTTGGAGATTTGTGATCCTTGAGGTCTGCTCCAACCCTGGCCATTCTGTGATTCTCTGATTCTGTGGATTTCAGATGGAGACCTCAAAGCACTGCGAATAAAACAAATACTTTATTTACCAAACACGCAAGCCTTGATATAGCTGCATTATGTAACTTGACAGTGGAATTGTTTGCTCTGAACTGCTCTTTTATTCTATTATAACCATTTCTTTTACATGCTCTTCTGCATCAAATGCAAAGTGACAATACACTGACATGTTAATATTAATGACTGAGAGATAAACAACAAAGTCAGATAATCTGCAGACTTTGATTATACTTATGGTAAGCTCCCTGAATAGGATGTTTTACATAATTTACTTCTTTTGAAGGCATCACCTTCTCATTCTTCTTTCAGACAGGACGTGGTCCAAGTAATTCACGTGCCTCTTGGGCATATGATTCAATGAGAGTTTTCTTCTATATATTGATACATTATCACAATGGCATTACTAAAAGGCTTGACAAAAAACCTCTTAATTCTCAATACAACTGTCACTCTTTACTACTAGAAGCAGCACTGATATTCAAAAACAATGTAATGTGTTAGGTCAGAGATGTAAATATGCTCCTTTGGATTTGATTGCTAAAGATTTCTGAACAGAAGAAGTTAACAATTGCCTTGCTTTGCTGATGTTGCATCTCAGAATGTATCCTTGAATCATGAGCAGACTACACTTGCTGGAATATGTTACTAAATATTCCACTATATGAGGCTGTTCAGTCTCTAGTATCTCAAAGCCATGGAGTGATGGGCCTTTAAAACTCGACACAATTGAGCAGAAATTCCTGTTGCCTTGGAAATACAGGGAAATTGCTGAAGCTGAAAATATGTCTGATGGTATCAGAGATGGGGTTGGTGTCTTTAAATGAGATTGGAGTAATAAGATTATTGAACATTTATACCACATGTTCATTTACAGGTGAGGTTCGTCAAAATTATGGTTATTGTTAACCCCATCTTTTCGGAAGAGAATATTGCTCTTCGCCTAAGTGAGACTCCAGTGTATACAAGTCACTGCATACAGAAGCTAAGGCTATACATGGAAAAGTGAACCTTTGAAACATTCAATCAACTATAATTTTGTATATTAATACATTAAAAAATCCAGCATAATTATATTTAATATCAGTATTTATGAACTCATGCAAGAATTCATGAATTTTGCATCTGCACCTGCCAGATTAGGTTGCCACAAACAATAAAAGATTGGACAGCTTTGAAAAAACTCTGCAGGACTAGATCTGACCCTAGAGGCTCTCATTTTCTTTTATAGGATGGAAAAATTACTTTTGTATCCTTGTTTTGAAGAAATTCTCAGATCAGGAATTATTGCTTGTTCCAGGGAAGATGATCATATCTTCTTCAAAGATTTTCATTCAATAAATACATATACACAAAGATTTTTAACAGATTTTGTTTCCTATACTAGCATTTTATTCAGTAACTTATTGACTTTAGAAGAAAAGTAGCTGCCATATCTAAAGTCTAATTTCAGAGAGCACTCATAGTTGGTGAGTTTAAAAAATGCTATCACTAAAGATCCCCAGAATTTATAAAAAGTGTATAGAAGATTAAATTTTTGTTAAGATTCAGAAATGAAACTACATAAAATGTGTTTCGGTAGCAGAAATGTTTTGTGAAAAAATTTCCTTTTGCCTTTTCTAACACAGACCTTTCTTCAATAAAAATGACATCTTAAGAAGGAAAAATTTACCAAGTTTCATTAAAAATGTCAAAATGAAATGCTATGGCATTTCAAAAAAGAAACACTTCATTAAAAAGAGATATAAGTAAAATATTTTTCACTATAAAAATATTCTCTCTTTTTTTGGCCAAAATTACTCCCTCGAGTTGACATTTTTTTAGGCAGAGAATGTACTTTTCAAAGAAAAATATGTCCTTCATTTCTTCAAGAACACCTCCCTGGGCATAGGCATAGGTTCTGCTTTCTTTTTGTTTTTTTTTCCAGCTTTATTCTTGCTAGTCCTCGTGTTTCCCTACTTATCTTCGAGTTTTCGATGTTAGGCTATTCTGATCTTATCTGCTTAACTTTCCCATCTGTCAGGAGTGTTGATATTTAGCTCAGAGATAATACAATACTTGGCAGAAGTGTGCTTAAAAATGGGTGTAGCATTCCCTCACTTCTCACAGTTAGCTTTTTGAGAAATAAATGAGAAACTATTTCAACGAGTTACCACTGTTCAGAAATATTCAGCATATACAGAAGTTAAAGTTACACGAGATTATAGTGCTAAGAATCTTGTCCTTTCTCTGCCCTGAGAAGTCAACATTTGAAGTAAGTGTGGACCTTCCCACGTCTACACAATTTCTTTGTTATTCTACTGGCAATCATTTTTATGAATACTTTTTGTGAAATAAGCCGTTCTCCTTCTGATTCATTGGATGTTAGAAAATTCTTTGTGGAGGATGACATTTTGTTTTTCTCAATAGCTTGCAGATTTTTATTCATTTATTATTCCTGTGAACTTTCGATTCCTTGTCCTCTTGGAATGAGCTGCCACTCACATTGTTAAATGACACTGCAAAACAGACTTGTTCTTTCCTTAGGTGAACTGGTCTGTTTCTCATGCTGCCTGGTGCATTACAGCAATACAGGTTCTTTCTTGCAGATATATGCCACTTAACCTTCAGAAAACTCTTAGTTGCCTGGTTTCTCTTAGCAAGAAAATTCAATGACACCAAGCTGGGAGGTGGTGTCGGTCTGCCTGAGGGTAGGGAGGCCCTTTAGAGTGATTTAGATAAGCTGGATCGCTGGGCTGAGGTGAATGGGATGAGATTCAACAAGGCCAAGGTCCTGCATTTTGACCACAACAACCCCATGCAGCGCTATAGGCTTGGGGATGGGTGGCTGGATGACTGTGAAGACGAAAGGGACCTGGGGGTGTTGGTTGATGCTCGGCTGAACATGAGCCGACAGTGTGCCCAGGTGGCCAAGAGGGCCAACGGCATCCTGGCCTGCATTAGAAATAGTGTGGCCAGCAGGAGCAGGGAGGTGATCATCCCCCTGTACTCAGCTCTGGTGTGGCCGCACCTCGAGTACTGTGTTCAGTTTTGGGCCCCTCATTACAAGAAAAACATTGAGGCCCTGGAGCATGTCCAGAGAAGGGCAACAAAACTGGTGAGGGGTCTGGAGCACAAGTCTTATGAGGAGCAGCTAAGGGAGCTGGGATTGTTCAGTCTGGAGTAGAGGAGGCTCAGGAGAGACTTCACTGCACTCTACAACCTCCTGAAGGGAGGTTGTGGTGAAGAGGGTTTTGGCCTCTTCTCCCAGGCAACAAACAGGACCCAGGGAAATGGCCACAAGTTGTATCAGAGGAGGTTTAGGTTGGACATAAGGAAGAACTATTTCTCTCAGAGAGTGGTCAGGCACTGGAATGGCTGCCCAGGGAGGTGGTGGAGTCGCCGTCCCTGTCAGTGTTCAAGAAGTGTCTGGATGAGGAGCTACTAGATATGGTTTAGTTTGTGGTAGCAATGAAGTTGGACTATATGACTAGATGATCTTGCATGTCGTTTCCAACCTTGTGATTCTATGATTCTACAATTCTCCCTGGGGAATTATTAGAGAGTTTATACTTAGCTACACATCTGAGGATGTTACGGATATACTTTCAATTAGATCACCAGATAATTCTGATTTTCTAAAAAAATAGACCTCATTGGTGGCCAGTTGAATTTTTGAATTACTATTTGTCTTCTCTGAATAATAACCAAGCTTTAACACCTACACCTATCACTTAATACCTACACCTAATACCTACCAGTATCACTATGTTTGTAACAACAACTACATTCTACTTTGCAGTCATGTGGTGTAGACACAGTGCTTATTATACAAGGCCAGCAGTAACATAGCTATAAGCTGGCTAATGGTACCTTTGTGGTATAAAATGCTAACAAGGCATAAATTAAACTTTGTTGTTATTTTTATATAATGAAAATGTAGATAGAAGATAAACTAGTGGCAATCAGGATAAAAGGGGGTCCAATACTAAAAAGAACTCCTGAATTCTTAGTCTGTTCCAGCTAGATATTGGCATTACTCATTTGTCGAATAGATAGGAAAGTTATCTTCCCTCCTATGGACAATATCTTCAGAGAACATGAAGACATTTCTCCAAGGCATTGTACCGTTTATTTTGAGAAAATTAATAATTTCCTCCAGGCAGTACAGTTATTAGTTAATTGTGCAGCCAGTGAGGGGCAAGGACGGAGAAAAGACAGCTTTTTTTATCATCAGTCCTAGTAACAACCCAAACTAGCATTTAGGCAGTTCTGCCCAGAACTATGGAGACTAACATCCAAGTATCCTGGCTGGGTGCTCCTCTGGGATGTGACTTATCACACGTAAACATGTGGCCTGATATTTCAACAACTTTTATAATAAGATTTGGAAGAAAACTACATCTTTAGAGTACTTTGTTAGAAATAGGGGGATGAGGAGTGGGAAAACATATATATTTTGCCAGAGTAAAGAACTATTTGTGGTGGCAATGGTGATGAGGAGACGGTTGGACTAGGTGATCTTATAGGTCTTTTCCAATCTTGTGATTCTATGATTCTATGATAATCTATAGAAGAATGGAGAATGATATTCTGTATTTTTGCACTACGTTCTATGAATAAAACAGATTATAGTTATTTGCAGACAGAATATATTACATCATATTCAGGACCAGCTTATTAGGTTAAATGACTTGAGGATGTTTGGCAAATGCTAAGATTTTGTTGACATCTGTAATTAACCTCAGTTACCAATGCCCATTTCTGATTCTAGCCCTATATCTGTATGGATCCATGCACTGTAATAACAGATCTTGGCAGAGGCCCGTTGATCTGAATTCAGTTTGGCAAAAACATTGGGAATGAGCAGATACCTGATTCTCTGCAGAAACAGATAAGGGAAGCAGATATTGCAAACTTTTGAGCTAAAATAGACAATATAAGCAGTTCTTAGTTATGCTGCAGATAAAGGATTTCAGGTTTGAATTCTCCAGTTGGTAACACCAGGTGTGTGTCTCTTACAGCCTTGTTCAGAAGGTGCTGGAGATATGGAGATTAGAGCCAACTTGTTCAGGTTGGTTCAATGGCAATTAAATCCCCCATAGTCAACACGATACTCAGGTTTACAATCTTCCTGACAGTATTTCTATTGGCTACAATAAAAATCTAGTCCCCCTGTAACTATTGTTACTTTGAATGTGCAACTAATGCTGTTGATTCCAAAAAGTATACTTTTAAAGGTTTTGTTACACTACCAGCTTTGATGAGACTATGCACCTGTTTAAAATTAAGAACAGGCTTCTGTGCTTTGCTGGATTTCAGCTTCGGATTTAGAAAAAGCTTAAAGACTGACAATAATAATAACAATAAAACTGCTATAATTAAGACAGTGACACTAAGATGGTTACCGCTGTGGCTACGCTGAGCGATATATACCGTAACATACAGCATAGTAACAGTAATTACACACTTCACTAGTTTTTATTGTAATGTATGCTATAGTGTAACTTAATTTCCATCTTGTGCATATTAACCCAAGATACATTTGGTAGTGTTTACTACCTGGGTTGTTTTAGCAGAAATGAGGATTATGTGTTTAATGTGCGTGTAGAATAAAAATAACATTTGCATTACTTATACGGGACCAGGAGTTATAACAAAGCCTTGCATCTTCTAACCACAGGATGCTTGAATATTAACTTATTAAAGCAGTCTGCTTTGTGATTGTATTCAAGCAAAAATTTTCACTTTACACTCCTACAACTCCTAAAATATTGCTTTTGTTACCATATCCCTTCAGGCAAGAGCTCACTATGTTCAAAGTCTAATCAATGTATACAATTGCAAAGCAAACAATGCTGAGCTACAGCATTGTCAAATTAAATCCAATTTCACATACTGAAAGTAGTTAAGTACTCAAGTGCTTCAGCTATTTATGTTATGTGGGGCACCCAAGCAACTTGGCTGTATTTAAGAGAATATCATGAGTGTAGCCCCTTTTTCCATCTGTAGGGCTTATAATTTAGCTGTTCTAATTTTGGGGGGGGCTAAGCAAAGGTGGTATACAAACAATTCAGCCAGATTCTGCAATTTCTTCCTCCCTTTTACCTTGCAAAATTAAAATGCTGTCGATTGGAATGCTTTTGGACCACTTTTCCTCACAGAATGAGAATAAATCCTTTTTGCCAGTTAGGGAGGTTTCATTTGTACCTACCAAATAAAACATTACACTAATTTTTCATACTAGTCAGTAGTCCTAACTAATATCTGGTGCAAAGAATTAGGATACTAAAACTATGCAAACCAATGTACTTGCTGATACAAATGGCTGCAGCTATAGCATTTCCAGATAAGTTTTATTCACTGACAGCCACAGAAAGTAGCCATCTCATCTATTTTATTTCCTATGTCCCCTTTGTTTCCACATTCCCTAGTTGTTATTCTCTTTAATTAATCAGCATTTGACTTCATACTTGGGTTGGGTATTTGTATCCTTATATCTTTTCTGAAATCTGTTCCTAACTGGGTGTGCAGACCACAGACTATGCAACAGGTGTTCCAAATCAAGAACATGATATTTTCAGTGTGCCTCTTGATGTCTAAATTCTGACTTTTTCTTGGACTGATGGTCAGTGATTTTCTCCCTCCTTAGTGACTGAGAAGACTGCCTTTCCCCATTAAAAAAAATTTAAAAAAATTACAGGTAACAAGGCCTGTAACATTTTGTCACTAACATGATTTTTAAGATCAAAAGCATCCATTAAGTCTCCTAGTCCTATCACTAATTATATAAATTCTGTCTATGTGTACTTCAACTTTCAAGAAAGCCAGTAAAAAGGGCAGCTCTCAATTTCTTTTGACTCCTTTTTCAGACTACCCCTTTCTGGCAGCTATTAGCTGTTACTTTCATGTAGACTTTTTGTTTATTTATCATTGAACATTTTCTGATTTGTTCATTGTAACTAGTGGGTTAGTTGCAATAAACACATTTACATGCAGCTGTGTCACATGTCATCTGGAACTAATGCTCTCATATAGATAGTTTACTTGATAGTAAATCCCTTTCACCTGTATTTACACAGACTTAGAAGGTCGGTGTTTTTTTCTTTTTGCTTATCAACAAAAAATTCAATTTCTAAACCAATTACCACTTTCCTCATTTCTTTCAGGTTTATATTAGGGCGCAGTCTGCAGCTTCTTCTCATACTGAGAAGACTGAGCATAGCAGTAATAGCACTGACACCATTGGAATGGTAGGATGGGGAGAGAATCATTCAAGTTGTGATTCCATTTTTAGTTTCTTGTAATTATTTAGGTTTAAATGAGAAATGTGCTGTTATAAATTAATCCACACCCATTTAGGTTTTTAATTTTCAATATGACAAGATTTAACACTGAATTGACTAAGTTCTTAAAGGCCCATAGTAGATTATGTATTCCTGCATATCTATTAACAGTTTAAATCAGAATTCTGGTCTGTGTTTTATACTACTAAACCCAATGGTAATTTTTCTATTTTTTTCCTTGCCTATAAAGCTGGTAGCAAACTAGCTTATTTATCCCAATATTTTAAAAGAAATATGTTTTAACTTTATATGGCACTTCATAATAGCATATTAATTTTTTTCTACAAAAACATCACGTCTTTTGAGTGCAACAGGTGAGCTCAGAGGTGACTTATCTAACTGTGGGTTTGAGAGCAACATATTCTCTGTGAAGCAGAGCTAATTAACAAAGATATAAGATTGTGCTAAGGATTTGGGGACCAAAATGGCCACCTGTGCATGCTGCTGCCCAGGGCTGTGAAATCCCTTGTGTTCAGGAAGTCTCTGATATGGAGCAGTGCTGCACCAAGTAAGCATATGAGTTCTGCTGAACTGGGCTAATGATACTTACATAACACAAAAGGTATTTTATTTTATGGCATTCATCTCATTATTGGCCTAGTAGCAGAAAAATAGCCCTGAGGGAGGAGGCAGATGATAAGGTCTCTGATTAAGATCTGGTTTCATGTTAAGCTACTTGAGCAGGTGAAGGAAAACTATTTGGAAGTGACGTGGGTGAGAAAGGAAGATACATGGGAAGTGAAAGAGATGGTCAAGAAATAGAAAAAGGATGCATCAAGTGTGTGAAGCATGTGTATAGTGCAGCCCAAAGGTGGTGCTGGGCAGCCCTGGGCTACATCAGTCCAGAACAATAAATTGTACCTATTTTTCTGATCCACAGCACACAGGTTAAGTCTGCTTCACTGGTCAGAACTAGGACACGGACTATTTTCGTGGCTGACTAGAGAACATAGGACATAGATCTTATTTCACAGACCTACCCGCTCATTCAAAGAAAAATATATATATATATAAATAATAATATAAAAATATATATAATATATATAATAATATAAAAATAATATATATGTAAAGCTGAATTGTGTTGATTTGACAGAGTTGTAATTGACTTATACCACTGACAAATGTGATTTTTATGTTTCCAAATGCTAGGGATGTATTACACCTGATATACAGACGTCTACAATTTCAAAACCACCTCTGCTCTTTTTTTCCTCTTGTGTTTGACACCTTATTTATTCTCAATATGATTTTTTTTCCCTGTGTAGACAGTTTTTGTACTCTTTCTTCATGCTCTCTTGCATTCTAGCCAAGCTTCTCCTGTGAAATTAACTAATCATATTTCTTTTTTGCTAGGGGTAAGGGCTTGTTCTCTGAGATGGCAGTGTTGTAATTAAAGAAAGCTTATAATGCTGGTGTCAATCATGCTGCTCTCAAACGGGATAGCAGTGACCTCAGTTATGTTCCATTATATGGCACCTTCCTGACTATGATCAGAAAAGTAGTACTTTAGGGACATGAATCTGACTCAACATGTAACTAAGGGTTTAAGTGATGCTCGGCTTCTGCTCTTGACCCCTTCTCATCTGCACTTTACGAGATAATAGCCATGTATAAAGAATGTATGAATAACTTGATTTTCTATTTTTATCCAAAACAGTCTGTGCTAGAATGTGTCAGAATGTGGAAATCACTTTATTTCTGGGCTTGTTTGCTATCATTAAATAGATCTGTTTTAAAATCTTAATAAAGAAAAGTTTTGTTTTGGCTTGTGTTTTGTTGCTGTCGTTGTTTGTTTTGTTTGTTTTCTGCATTTGACTTTATATGTCTCTTAGGAAAGCAAAATAACACAATTCATTATAAAGCCTTCTCAAAATGTTCAGTTGTTATTCAGTATGCAGTAGTTCTAGACAACTCCCAGTAGAGTTAAGACCACAGCACATCATGGAGCATGGCCTAAGTTCATCCCATTTATCTTGAATCATAAAGTAAGCTTGTTATTACAGTTATTACATAAAGAAAAGCCTTTGACAGGAAATTGAGTATATAAACCAAAGTCATCAACATGTTTTTCTTCACATTCAATGTACTGTTTTTTTTGTAATAGAATGAATTGCTCTTTGATGGGTTCATCCTCTTTAAAGATAAGAGATGAAGATTAGGTAACTGTTCTGCACATGATATCTAAATCTTACATGTTTGCTAAGGTAATTTCTCATGTTCAGCTATACAGTGTAACAGGAACTTAAGCTTTGATGGATTGAGTTTAATATGATGAGAATTCATAGTTTCTTTTGCATTACCATTCATTTGTCCTTAGGAAAAAAAGTCAGATATATATGTATATTCATCTTTCTTTAAATATTACAGAGGTAGTATATTTAGGATTGTTTGTCCTAGCATGACACTTTCTATTATGAGATTTTCAGTTGCACACAACTTTATCAAAATCTAAAATCTTAGGCAGAAATTTCCTGCTTTAGATGGCTCCCTTTATCTGATTCATTTTGAATAATATCTGTCAGACCTATCCAGATGAGTCTGAAAACGATGCCATAGGTAAATTTATTGTTCTAATCATACTGAAAAAGACACAGTATTTGAGAAATCTTACTGCTTCCATACTTAAGAGAAGAAGCATATAGATATGTCTTTGTCTGGTAGAAATGCCACTGCTGGCAACATTCTTACTGTGACAAAGGAACAAAAAAAAAAAAAAAAAAAAAAAAAAAAAAAAAAAAAAGAGAAATAAGAGAGAATGGAAAGAAAACAAAGAAAGAAAGAAGATATAATAAGGAGATAAGGGAAGAAAGAAGGAAAAAAAAAAAAAGGGAGAAAAAGAATTAACCAATTAACCTGCAGTGAAGGATTCTGTCTGGAAGGTGTCATTAGGTGATCTGGTACTTACATATGAGGCATTGTTCTTTCCACCTGTCTTTCCATGGTGGTTGCTTATTATTCCTATGCAGTTGCTTATTAGTCCTATGTTTTAATCTGTTTATCACATACAGTACCCTTAAAGATTTGCAGATTTTTGGCAATTTCATACTCTATTGCATATGCTTTGTCCACAGACTGAAAATAAATAGTGTTCCCAGGTCCCTAAATCTCAAGCAGATTGATTTGGCTGGTAGACTAGGAACTGCAGTTTTCCATTTACCACATATGCCAAAGCAGCCAGTATATTTACTGCAGAGATGAAATTCTCATGGGAAGATCCTATCTTTTTCTGTGCTCTATCTACATTTAGGCTCTAGGTAATGGAGCATGGAGGTTCAACCTGGGAATTCTAGATTTCAGTCACTAAAATCCAGTGGCATGATCTGTGCTGGCCTTTTATACAACTTGGATATTGAATTGGACATGAGCAGGACTTAGCCACTGATGGTTAACCTTTCAGTTCCTAATGTTATATTGAAAATCTTACTGACAGGAGAAGAAAGAATTGATATTTAAAGCCAAGAATTCATTAGTAGTATAATTTAAATCTTAAAAGTCTAATCAAACAATTATTAGTTCTAACCTAATTACGAAAAAAAAAAAAAAAAGGAAAAAAACCCCACTATAATACTACTACAGAAAAAAGCCTTAATAATAAGAAGACAGTTACAATTATTATACAGACACTAGCTGGCATTTAGCCTTTTTGTCCATTTTTAAAGCTACCTCTTTGCTGCTACTCTGAGTCCTAAGGTCTATAGCTTCAGACAGGGAGAGGAGCATGACAAGCTGTCAGCACACACAGTCCTTTCGTGGAGGAGTAGGATGTTGATGGCTTCTTCTTCGTCACTCTGGGATCTGGTGGCTGTCACTTTCCTTATATTTGCAAACATAAGGCTGATCTCAACATACATGATGCATTTTATACGTGTTAGACATATTTTCTTTGTTCTTCTTAATGCTATTGAAGTTGTTTTTCTCTAGCTCTCAGATCTGTTTCTTTTACTCACAGCTTGTAATATTCCTGAAGTGATAGCATCTCCGGTGAGCCAGTATCACAGTTGTTATCAAGTGGACCCTTCACTCTTCTGGTCTGGACAGCCCCAGCTCACTCAACCTGTCCTCATAGGGGAGGTGTTCCATCTCTCATACCATTTTTATGGCCATCTTGATATGCTCCAACAGGTCTATGTCTCTTCTGTATTGATGACTCTACATAGGGATGCAGTACTCCAGATGAGATCTCACTAGCATGGAGAAGAGAGCAGGATCACCACCCTCACCCTGCTGACCATGCTTCTACTGATGCAGGACAGATGGACCCTAGTTATGGTGGAGCTATGATATGGGCCTCCTTGAAAATCTTAAATCTGTTCTACACAATAAACATTGCTTGAAAAGATTGCTTGTGAACATCTATTTTTCTGAAATGTATCAATTTCTTACTAGCTATGTTTATCATGTAACTTGATCTTCTATCAGTTCAGATCTCTCTAAACATGAGGCAACTGTGTGTAGATTTTCTAAGGGAAGAGAAATGAAACATTTTTCCCTTAGAAAAATCACATAAAGATGAGGCCTAAGCTGCTTAATTCAGGTAGTTAACTTAAGTTGACTGGATTTTCTTTTAGAAGCCTTCAAAGACATCTATCCTTTCCAGTAACTATACATGAAATCACAGTATTTGCCTTAGAAGAAAAGGCTCACTAGACACTTGTATTAGGAATACTTAACAACAGTCACAAACTTGTTTACTTGAGCATAAAATGACACAGGACATCCACGCAAGGAAACAATTCCAGCTTAAATCCGACTAAATCACTAGTTCAACACATATGCTAAGTATTTTTGGTAAATAATAATTACTCAGGTGATGGAAATAAACAAATTTAAGAAATTTTCTGATGACAAAGTGAGAACAGTTTAAGCTGTGTAGAACACAGGATTAACATTTAGAATAATTAATGAAAGAATTGGTTCAAACTCAACAAAGTAAGATTCGAGAAAAAGCTGACGTGATATGCTTAGGAAGGAAAAATCAGTTACATGTACAAAATAGAGTAACTGACTGGGAAATATAACTGTAAAAAAAGATCTGACAGCTAAAAGTATGAATAGACCATCAACAGTAAGGTGTTGCAGAAAAGGCAAACTTTTTCTGTAATATAGTAACAGTAATGTTGATGGCAAGACAACCAGTTAATTATTGCTCACTATCTAGTGCTAAGGGAGGCTGTACCTAGGGTACTATGCCCATTTCAAGAAGATGAAGATAAATTGGAGAGAATCCAAACGAGACTGCAGAAATGATTAGAGGCTAGAAGAGAACTTCTCTGAGGAAAAGTTCTAAATAATTAGATTCGCTTATACTTGAAGAAAGAGAATGAAGGTATGAGGGAAAGAAGAGGGTTGTGTGAGAGATGTTAGAACTGCCTTTAACCATAGTTAAGGTTAGGATTGCAGAGATAAATAATTGGTCTTCAAGTCTGCAGAGTTTGTAATACCAAAACAAAAAACAAAACAAAAAAACAAAAAAAAAAAACAAAAAACAAAACAAAACAAAAACCAACCAAACAAAACAAAACAAAACAAAACGTTTCATATTAGATATTAGGAAATGTTTGTAGGAATAATTTTGTAATATTTTTTCTCTTTTTTTTTTTTTTTTAATTTGTTTATTTCCCCACCATTTTAAAAAACAAAACAAGAAAATAAAAATTGAGTTTCTTCAGGAAAGATCTTTTCAGAGAGCTTGGTTTCACTCTGTCCTGACCTTTTTTTCTGAAAATGTAGTGACAACTTCAAAAATCTGAATAAGTTACAAGCATGAGGTATAAATCACAGAATCACAGAATGGTAGAGGTTGGAAAGGAACTCTCTGGGCAATCTACTCAAGTGCTTTTTCACTCATCTATTGAAAAATTGTTTCCTGATGTTCAGAAGAAACATTTCTGTTTTAGCTTGTTCCCACTGCCTGACTTTTGTCTCCTTTGAAGTATTGACAGGCATCAAAAAGTTCCCTCTGAACCTTCTCTTCTCCAGGCTAGTCAGTTTAATCTCCCTCAGCTTCCTTCCTCTTGGAGAAATACACAGGTCCCTTCAACTCTGTGGACCTACACTGGGCTTCCTCCAGTATGAAAGTGTTGTTAAGGCCGTTGTTAAATGGATCAATATCACACTCTTATCTCTAAATTGAAAAGAGATAGATTTGAAGAGCAGACAATTTGATGGATATGGAATTGACTGAATGGTCATAGACAGAGGGTTTTGATTACTGGATTTGTCTCCAGGTGGAGTCTGGTGACAAATGGTATCGTGTAGGAGTCCATCTTGGGGCAGGTGCTCTTCAACATCTTTATCACTGACTGGCATAGACAGTGGGATTGCATGCATGCTCAGCAAGGCAATTGATGTAACAGAAGGAAGAAATGTCATTGAGAGGATCCTGGATAAGCTTGAGAAATGAATTCATGAATAATGAACCCAGAATTGGCCCCAGAAGTTCAGTACTAGTTTCTGGTGACATGAGGTTGATACTGTTGTCATTGAGGATACACTAACTCAAGTATGTATGAAGCTAGACAATTTCCTGTTTGGAAATGGCTTAAAGAAATGTATCTGAACTTTCAACAAAAATTCCTGATGGAAATGTATTTTATTAAGATCCATCTTGTTTATGGAACCAAAAAAATATGTACCTCCTCATCTGTATTGAATGGAAATCTTTATGGTTTTTAGTGGGGATCACATAAGAGTATACAAGCAGTGTTGGGAGATGGGGTGTCCCACAACCCAAAGGGAAAGTCTTAGCTCATTTGTGCTTATAAGGACATTTAGATTTCTGATTTCCTACTGATGCTGAAAGCAAAGGGAAAGCCTTACTTGAACTGACAGCTTTAGAATTGGAGCTCTTAGATACAATATATTTTAGTTAATTTAAATAAGGTTGGTTTTTTTTTTTTTCATTTAGAAGAATTTCCAGAATTTATCTATGAAGAGAATGGATTGAGAAGGGGGAGTCAAAAATGAGCACATGAATAGCCTTGTTGCAGCAAATATTATTACTTTAGTGCTCAAAGTTTAGTCTACACTGAAATGTTATGACTAATCGGAATAGACTGCTCTTCTGCATCACTGAGTTTGTTAAATACTTGTAGTTTTAGGAAGTATGAATGTGTATGTTTAACTCTAGCCATTTGGCATGTGTTTAGAAAATGGATTGTTCACTAGATAATATTCCTATTTGACTTTAGGAATGAACTGGAATCCTACCTCTGCTCTCACATGTCCTCTGATTCTCTATGAGAGGTCAAAACCAATGTTTCCTTCTATGGTGGGCATTCAGTTATGCCTGTCTGGCTTTGTACCATTTACTATCTCACTATTAAGCTGTATCTGCCTGGTTTTTGTTTAACTAATGCTGTTACAAGACAGAACAGAAATATGTTTTAGGTGGCAGATTTTTTCCAAAATGTAGGTGAGGTAGAGTTTGAAAACTGATTACTTCAGAACTAATATACATGATCTTCTTAACTTTATTCTCCATTTTTTGTACTATTTTTTGTTGGAACTCCATGAATATCAATGGGCTTTATGGATCCCAACCACCTCCACCTGGAGCCTCCCCTGTTGGGATACCCAGTCCATTGGGATACCCTCTCCAGTCCCCATAGATGTAGGAGATTTTGGCTCAGAAGGTATTATTATCCTTAGAAGGATAGAAGGTTTTGGCTTACCTTCTATCTCAGAACCCAGAACTGGACACAGTATTCCAGATGCGGCCTCACCAGTGCAGAGCAGAGGAGGACAATCACCTCCCTCAAACTGCTGGCAACACTTCCTAATGCACCCCAGGATACACCATTACACCCCATTGGTCTTCTTGGCCATAAGGGCACACTGCTCGTTTGTGACCAACATGTTACTACCAGGACACTCAGCTCCTTCTCCTCAGAGCTCCTCTCTAGCAGGTCAGTTTATAACCTGCTGTCAGCTAGGAACTTCCACTTAATAGGAGAGCAGAGTAATGTTTTGTTTCCTCCAAGCTACTCAGAACTCTCTCTTACCTGGTCCTTAGGTAGGTCAGTATGGGTTGTGAGTCCAGTGTATTTTGGTAGGCCTTAAGGAGTAATACCTCTATTAGCAAGCACCTAATGATTACACATGATGAGACATTCAGCAGGCCAAGAAATCATGCAGACTTACACAAAAAGCAGCTTGCAGGAACACCTACCCTTCTATTTAATTGCAAATCATCAGGGGTTTTATCAATATTCAACTGCAAATCATCAGTTCTGCTACCAGACCTCTAAGTGGTCACATATATTTCTCTTGTAAAATGATTGTTGGCTTAGCTAACTGGGAATATCTTGGGATTAGGAGTATAAATATCCCAACACAGCTGAAGAGAATGCTTGTTAGGTCTTTTTGCACATGAATTATTTGCAGAAGAGGCACTGACTTGACTGTTAAGGATACCGAAGAAGGCCTTTAACAGCATTCATGTCTATTTAAACTTTCTTCCATACAGTATCTAAAATTTATTGATTTATTCAGCATAGTAAATAAGTTCTCTATCCATGGCCTGAAGACTTATGCTTGTTCCATGCTTATGGAACAAGGCTGTAAGGGTGCCCTTTAATTTCTTTTTGAAAAGCTTTTTTATCTTCCTCAGAGCTTTAATAATGTATATGCAATAAAAACCCTGTATATATTTTTGCTTTCTACATGCTGTATTGTTCAGGTAAAGGACAAAGTGCTTTGCCTAAAATGATTCAAACTGCTATCACCATACTTATGCTGCATGATACATTCTTCCTGATCCACTCGTTCCTGCTGAAACATCTCTTCTGGTGCCCTAGGAGAACAGACCTTTCCTTGACAATCAGCTCAAAATTTGAATTATTTTCTAAGAGTGGAATACATATATTACACTGAAGGATCTTAGAACTGAAGGACAGAAGTAACTTAGAATTTGGTGTAAAAAGGAAACTAGAAACATAAAATCATTTAATTGATCAGTCATTTTAAACAGTCTCTTTGAGAAACAAGTAGATGTAATAACAGATAAGAGCTCTTTAACAACCTGCTTTACTTTCTGTGTTTACCTTAAAATAAAGTAATTCAGTCCAGTTTTTCTAATGATGTTTTTATTTCTGATTTTCATGAGGTACAATATGAGAAATAAGGATCTAGGTTTAGATTTTTCTATTGCTACTTTTATATTTCTAAATGACTATGTCTGAGTCAGTTCATGTTGTGTGTGGTCAATGGAGAGACAAGTATTTTTAGGGTACAGTTCATTTGATCAAATGCAGACATCTACTTTAGGACAAAATGACTTTTACTTTGGCAGTACTTAATTATCTCAATTGATTATAAGTGGAAGTCACTGTAACTAATTCAGATACGGATATTGATATTTGCTCAAGCAAGTCACACTTAGCATTGGAGAGGAACAGGAAAGCTTTTTTCTATACCAGAAGAACTGTGAGATCTCAATTTTATTTTTTTTTTCCCTTTGCTGAACTAATAAAAAATAAATCAACATTCCCTAAAATGTACATATTTTAAGGAAAACAACAGTAACCCAAGTGGCATGTTGTCAAAATGGACAAAAAGGCTGAGGATATTCTGAGTGATCTGAAAAGAAGAAATATCCTTTTCATTGCAGAGGGGGAGATTAGATAAACTTGATAAGAACCCAGAATCAAGATGGTTTTTTCAACAAGATACAGAGACATGCACAGAGAAACCTAGAAGTTTTTGAACAGGCTCTTTACAAAACAATTAGAATTTGCCCAGCGTAATGTTTTAATGCTGTCTCTAGGGAGGACAAACTATAGCTATGTTGAGGTTCTGCAAGGGAACACAAAATACTTCAGGAAAAGGAAGAGAAGGATGGAAGGCAAAAAATCAGATATCAAGGTTCTGAATACACACTAAATTGTATATGAGGATGCAAATTACTTCAGATTTTGAAAAGATGCAAGAACTGCGTTGTTAAAGTTTGCAAATGCAGGCAGAGTTTTCACAGTGTGGTCAAAGAAAATGCCAGCCACATCATTAGTTCAGACATGTCTTCTTTCAAAGGAGTAATATACAGAACTGCAGCAGAAAGTGGCTTATCTATTAACGAAAAATAAATGCATCTTTTATGGATCCTAAATTGGATAGCAGCACAGTTATATATATGATGGAGCAAGGAGGGAAGAACTTTGTTCTGAGCAGTTGTTGTCCAATCCCATGTTTGCAAAGAATAAGTCCTATACTAGGAACTATTTAGGGAGGGCAATCATTCTTTCCCCCTTCCATCTCAGCAGTACACTTCTGGATACATAAGCAGAGCTAAAATGCTATTGGAAATATTGCTTTTGGAACGGAGCAAAAAGCCACATCTAATGATTAAAACTTTGCACTTAGGGAATTTATCCCCCAGTGGGAATATGTAAGCTAAATATATGAGTAAATAATGAATTGGAAAATGTACAAGTTCCACTTATACCATGTGTGTATATGCATGTGTGTGTGTGTTCATTTTCAAGTAAAAACAAGTTAAATCTCTGGTCTCATCGGGGAATGAACTGACTGGGAATTCAAGGGATCAAAGCAAATGAGGATGAGTTAATTTCTGGGAAATAAGAAATTCTCAGAAGGATCAGAAATAAAACTGGCAGAACTTAAATGTCCTGGAGGTAATGAGTTTAAAAGTTGATGACATGTAATTACTAGTAAAAACAAATTTTAAAAAGTGAGCAAACCTATATATCAGTACACCAACATGAATTCATGGAGTCCATATTAATGTTCAGAGACACTGTTTCTCTCTGCTTTATAACTCTACTCTGCAGGTTAATTCCTCAAATCCAAATTCACCTGCTACAAAAGTAGTCTGCAAGTAGTCTGCAGACAAGTTGGCTGTGTGTATTAATCTCTTAGAGAGGTTCTGAATGCCCTCCTCAACTGGCATGTGGGCAGACTGTTCTTCATGGCATGTGTTGAAAAGGATCACAGTGATAATCTAATTTCAACCCCAATCATCTAGCTCATCAGGCACTGTAAGGGCAGGACAATGGACACCCTAGTTTCCTTATAACTAGTATGATTTTTGCTCTTTAAGATGATAAGGTATATGGGTTTTGAGCTCAAGTGTGATTGTGGAGTCCTGATGTATTTAAACTTGCTATGAAGCTTTCTTTCAGCTCACAGCATAAAGTTGTTTCCAGTTTCTGTACAGTGTTATTTTAATTGTATTGAGAACCTGCAGTGTTTAACGGGAGAAATGTTTTTTTGCTAGGATGGTGTGGCAGTATAAATGAAATTTTGAAGAAGTAAAACATGACTAATGTCTCTAAGGTCTCTGGAATGACTGTGCTACTCTTCTGGAGTAAAACAACCAAGATTGTAAATCCTTGTGAAGCAGAAATAATGAGCCCAGGAGCAAAATGAAAAAAAAAAAAAAGAAAAAAAAATGGTACAATGACATTGCAAGAGTTAGTGTTTGGGCATTACAATGGCAGACAAAATTCAATAAATATAAATTTAAAATCACGCACATGGGAAAAATAATTTCATCTTTACATATGCAGTGAAGGGCTCTGAACTGATCACTGCCACTCAGGAGTTAGATCTTAGTACTATAACAGATTTTGCAATGAAAATGTCAGCTCCACTCTCCAAAGAGACAAAAACACAGCTGGAATATTATGTATTATCACGAATAAAGTAGATAACAAAATAGAGAATGTATGATGACATATCAGATACGTTCTAATGACAAATATTAATGTCATTAATGTAAGATCATGCTGTGTCTCTATGTAGATCTTGCTGGTAGTCTGGTTTACCAGTACTAGAATTATAAAGCAAGAATATATCAAGTTTGTGGAATGACAACAAAGCTTCTAAAAAACATGGAGTATCTGTGTAAGCAAGCTGTACAATGACTGATTTTAGTCTGCCTGAGAAAGTCATAGGTTCTGAGAGAAACCTGGGGTGAAGGTCTGATGGGTTTTTACAGTAAACAGAAAATCAATTACTGAAAAAACTTGGGGGAGGCTGAACAATAAAGCAAGATGGCAAGTGGCAGATTCTAGGTGGTCTTTAAGCAAATGTTGAGAGTGGAAGTTCCAGTGATGATATGCTGAAAGTTAATGTACACTGAGGGCACAGTTGGAGTACATTCAGTTCTGGTCACTACTGAAAATAAATTTGAAGGATAGTGGACTTTGGTCTGACCCAACATGGGTGCTCTGAGGATCAATTTCTGCAAGGAGATGACAGGTTCAATTCACTATCTTGTACCCATTATACTGTGTGGATGTAATCATCTGAAATATTTGTTTAGAGTGTTATAGACACTGCAGAACTAGCCAATACAGCAAGTGAAGTTTATGTTGTGATTCATCTGGTCAAAAATCATTGCCTGTTTTAAAAGAAGTTGTGTTCCAAATTCAATGGATTGACAAGTTTTGACCTGAAGGAAGCTGAGTGATATGTTCAGAGAAATTTATATTGTAGATGACTCAGCCAGTCAGTTGAACTCTGAAGCATCCTAGACTAGCAAACCACAAAGAAATGCATGCCTAACACAGCTATGACAACTTGGTAACACGACTATGTAAAGACATTCAAAAATAGAGTATGCAATTTTGTTCAAGACAACAAAAGATATAATTACACAGATGTCTGCCTTGTTTTACAGATGTCCAAAACTTTGACAGTGGGAATAAAATCTGGTTCTTAACATTTTCAAAACATAAGATTTTAGCACATATTTTTTACTATGGTATGAGATAACTTGAGTACCTACAGTTAGGGATGCTTGCAGTGAGAGGAAGGAGGAGTAATATCAAAAAAATCCAATACATTTGAATAAAGAATGGAGTTTCAGCTTTGTTTTGCCAGTATAAGGTTAGAGTTGATAAAATGCCCTTACTACATTACAAAAAAAAACAAAGGACCTGGTGATTATTTTGCATCCTGAAGTTCAGGAATATAAAGAATAAGTTACAGACATCAGAAACCAGCGTGAAATTCCATTACTAAGGAACTTTTTCTCAGGAGATGAATGAATGATGCTTTGCTAAGGCTTACATTGAATATAGATGATCAGACTGCACTGAGACATTCAAGCAGCTAGTTTTCATCCTCTCCAGCTCCTGAGTTTATTAATTAACACATTCTCCAAGAATTTTCCTTGAAAAGCGAGCAAACAAACTTTACATAAACATGGATAAGCAGACAGCCATAATATAACATATATAGTGTTAATCAATGTACAAAACATCTCCAAATAAAGGATATATAATAATAATAATAATAGCTTAGATTATGGTAAATCTAGGATACAAATAAAATTTTCCAAAACTAAAATCATGGATTTTTTAATTTGTAATTCCTGCTTACTTGAAAAGTCTCCAAACGAGTGATACTGAATTTGTGATGACTGATTTACATGGGAGAAGAAAAGTTATATTGCAAAATATATTTGTTTACTTGATAACTAAGTATAACATAGCTTTATAACTTCAGATCTTAAAAAAAAAAAAAGAGCACTGCTTTCAAATATTTTGAGAGTTTTCAGATGAAAGGCTTTTGCTCAGAAAAATTCATAGAATCAAAGAATTATAGAATTAGAATATTCCAAGTTTGAAGAGTCCCAAGAGGATCATCAGATTCAACTCCTGACTTCACACAGGACCACTCAAAATTCAAACTTTATGTCAGAAAGTGCTGCCCAATGCTTCTTGAATGGTAGGCTCACTGCCATGACCACTGCCCTGGGGAGCCTATTCTATGCTCACCATCCGTTGGTGAAGAACTTTTCCCTAACTCCCCCTGGTACAGCTCCATGCCATTCCCTTGGGCCTTACCGCTGTCACAGAGAGCAGAGCTCAGTGCTTCAGTGCTGCCCCTCCACTCCATGTGAGGAGCTGCAAGCTGCAGCTTTTCAATGTCTTTGTACACTAGCTAATAGTTTTATGTCCTTTTTTTTTAATTTTTTTTATTGTGGCACCTCAAACTGCACACAGTACTCAAAGTGAAACCATAACAGTGCAGAACAGAAAGAGACAATCCCTTCCTTCACTGAGCTGGCAGTACTGTGGTTAGTGCATCCCGGGACGCAGTTTGACTTCCTGGCTGCCTGGACACACTGTTGGCTCATGATCAACTTGCTATAGACCAAATCATCATAGAATCATAAACCCATAGAATGGTTTGAGTAGGAAGGGACCTTTAAGATCATCTAATTCCAACCCCCTACTATAGGCAGGGATACCTCCCTCTAGACCAGGTTGCTCACAGCCCCATTCAGACTGGCCTGGAATGCTTCCAGGGAGGGGGCATCCACAGCCTCACTGGGCAACATGTTTCAGTGTCTCATCACCTTCACAGTAAAGAATTTCTTCCAAATATCTAGTTTAAATCTAGATATTCCAGTTTAAAGCCTTTTCCCCTTGTCCTGTCACTACCTGCCCCTTTAAAAATTCTCTCCCCAGCTTTGCTTTAGGCACCCTTCAGGTACTGGAAGGCTGCTATAAGGTCTCCTCGGAGACTTCTCTTCTATAGATTGAAGAGCCTCGCTTTCTCAGACTGTCCTTGTAGGAGAGGTGCTCCAGCCCTTTGATTGTCTTTGTGGCCCTCCTCTGGATCTGTTCTAACACCTTGATGTCCTTGTGTCCCGAGAGGGCAGAATCATCTCCTTTGTCCTGCTGGTCACACTTCTCTTGATGAAATTCAGGATATCATTGGTTTTCTGGGCTGCCAGTGCACACTG
The DNA here is from genome assembly GCF_023343835.1 of Lagopus muta. NCBI lineage: Eukaryota > Metazoa > Chordata > Aves > Galliformes > Phasianidae > Lagopus > Lagopus muta. Next base: position 8,064,031 of record NC_064434.1, read on the forward strand.
CAGACTCATATTGACTCTCTCGTCAAACAGACACTTCCAAATCCTTCTCCTCAGGGCTGCTCTCAAGCCATTCTCTGCCTAACATGTATCTGTTCTTGGGATACCCTGACCCAGTTGCAGGACCTGTCACTGGGCCTTGTTGAACTTCACGAGGTTGGTACTGATCTCCACTTGGAAACTGAGCCATTGACTGCAACTCCCTGAGTTCAGCCATCCAGCCAATTCCTTATCCAGTGAATGGTCCATCCATCACATCCACTTTTCTCCAATTTGGCAACCAGGGTGTCATGTGGGACAGTGTCAAATGCTCTGTAGAAGTCCAGGTAGATGACATCAGTTGCTCTTCCTTTATCCACTGACTGTCCAATTCTTTTCAGCAGCTCATCTCCCAGCATATATGTATAGCCAGGGGTGCCCCTTCCTAGATGCAGAATCTGTCACTTTGCTTTTGTTAAACTTCATGCGACTGGTGATTTCCCTGCTGTCTTATTTGTTCAAATATCTCTTGTAAGGCCACTCCACCCTTGATAGAGTCAACAGCTCCTCCCAGTTTGGCATAACCAGTGAACTTGCTCAAAGCACCTTCAGTTACAGCTACGTAAGCAGTGAACTCAAGTGAATGATTTAAATATTAAGTTAGCATAATTTTGGTGAGAGAAAAATTTAACCTATTGTTCAAGCAAAAAAAGCATTTGAAAGCAAGAGAAGGTTAGATTTAAGTCATGTATGCATGAAATTTTCCAAGATGTCTTGTGAATTGTTATGAATCCTCCACATTTTTCTTCCAGTATTGTCATGGTTAAGACAGCAAACTCAAGCTGATGCCAGATGTTTTTTTTTTTTAGTTTATTTTTTTGCCTCTATTTTACAGTCACTGCTAATTTTCTCAACTCAGAACATTTTATGCTATAGTTGCTTACTAAGCTCACAGCAGCTTTCAACATCGTATTTGCATACAAATATGTGATTTAGGGGTTTTATCAGATTAGACATAGGTGTCATGACTGCAATTGTTTTATGTTACAATCCACTAATCATATGGAGATGCTTAATGCAACAGAAGTGCTGTGTTGTCCTTGGGGGCATTACATCGGTTGCATTCATGATAAAGATGCATAGTACCTGCTAAATTCAATTTGAAACCCCTTAATGTATCTTTCTATGAAAAAAGTAGTCTTACTAGATATTGATGTTGCTGTGGAGCATTCAAAATATTTTTAATATTATGCATAAGCATAACCTCCCACCACCACTGCATCCATTGCTCTTACATAAGTCTGTAAAGGGACCATTAAAAAACCATTAAGCTTGTTAGTTAGCACAGCTTTCAGGGAATCTTGCTGCAAGTTTTGCTTTTTCATCTCTTACAGACTTCTGTTAAACACAGCAATCTTTGAGCTATAAGGGTTTACTGGAATGGCCCATTAAGCGAGAGTTTTCTAGGGGGGATTGCATCTGGGAGAGGGATGAAGATCAGAGTTGTAATTATACAAATGGGTTTTGCTTTCTGCATTTTGTTTTTAAAGGAAAAGTGATTTCTGTTATCTCAAGAAGCCCAAAAGCAAAAAGTTAAAGAGTAAATGGATGGTGTTATGATTAAAGTATTTATAATGGATTCAGGGAAAGTGGTTTCAAGTGTTTGACTTCAGATTTCAGAAAAAAAAAAAAAAAATCACTTAAGAACTGGACTGGAAGTGCTGACTATCTCAAAATTTACGTCTATTTAAACCATAACTGTAGCTGTCAGGGTCTCTGAGAATCAGGCATATTTAACTGCGGTAGTACTCAGTTAATACTATTGCCTTTTATCTTCTTGTCTACTAGGGTACTAAATTTTTTTAGGATCAAGCCAGGCTCATTTCAGATTTCTAGTTTCCCATATGATTCAAAACAATTATTAATAATGAAAAAGGTTTCACCTGTATGATTGGTATTCACATAGAAGGTTGTCTTATGAAAATGTTGAGCACTCTTTTCAACAGCATATGCAGCTATACTGTTTTTTTTCTCATTATTTAGTCTTGTATTTTTACAAGAGTTTTTTCTACTGGCAATCACTGCTCTTACTTTGTGAAAGACTCAGTGCAAGCTATTGTGGAGATAGATTGTTTCCTCCATATGAGGTCTACCATTTGAATTGTTATTTCTGGGAAGGCATCAAGTTCTTAAGAAGGCACTGAACTGCTTATGAGAATATGTTATATTTGACTGGAATAGTAAAGCTTCACATATTTTTTGTTTGGAGAAGAGTATCTATATTTAGCTTTACATAAAAATCTGGATAACCATTTCCAACTTTAAAAAGAAATACAGTTATTTGAATATGGTGTCTCCAAACAGTTGAATACTTCTGTGTCCCACAAAAGGAACTTGAGATTTGGTATGAGTTCATTCCTGGGGTCAGGAAGATGCTTTTTACTCTCCTCATGTCCTCAATCCATTCAAGTTTGGCTGAATCATAAGCTGCCAAAAATCACTATTTCCCATCTGTACTTTCCTCAGTAGAGCTTGCTAGAGGCTGTCTGCTAAAATCCGTCAGCTTGATATCAGTCCTGCCCATGCATCAACCTAGCATCTTGTTTAAGTATGCCACAAAGACGAATCTGCAGATGGGATCACCCAAAACTGATTCTCTTCCAGATGCTCTTTCCTCATGTAAACAATACTGTGGGTCCATACGGAAGGGAGATTGGGTAGATAATGACAAGAGCATAAGTTCAAGTTTTGTATATTTTTTTTATTAAGTTGCTACGCATAAATCTGTGCCTTTCTCATCTAAAAATTGCACAATCTGGAAAAAGCGTGGAGGAGCCAGGATGAAGCAATGCTGTTCTGTCAAAAAAAATGCCACAAAGTTCTAACAAGTCTTGAGCACTTTTCCATGTTGTCTATGCAATGAGACTGCATGTGCATGTATAACATCAAGTAGAAACCTCAGGTTTGATCACCTTATTAAAAGGGACTTATTTTTAATGCACAAAATGCAGGCAATGATTTATTATCTTTTCACCTTCTTTTGCCTGTAGGCAATTCAGAGACCTGAAGAACATTCACAAAATGCCAGATTTGTGCATGTAACATTAATTTTCGTATGTGCTGACTGTTGAATGCTTGGTGTTGCAAATTTTATTGCACTGATTGGAAGCCTCACCTAAAAACCAGTGTATTTTAAATCCATCTATGCTGCCAAATGATTTTGCATGCAATATTGTATTCTGAACGATCCCCTTTGCAAGACAAGTATGCAATGCCAATATTTTTTGTAGCAGCAAAGCCATTCAACAGATGTGATCTGTTCATCTGAGGTGAGACTGAATAAGTGAACACAGAGATACTAGAAAGTAGAGGGAAATACTTGTATATTCAAGAGAATACTCAAAATGACTCATGAAACTTTTTTATACTTTATCTTTGATATTTCCATGAATGTAAATCTTGCTTGCATTTAAACATGCTCATTTTTCATTCTCCTGAGTAAAAAGAAAAGGAGCCAAAATTTATGGGAATGGCCTCATTTCCTATAGCATTCTGTGGGACACTGCGCTATGCTGTGGGCCTGTTGAATCTGAGAAACTACAGTAATGGAAGCTGACAATGACAGACAATGGGAAAAACAAGAACCCCAAGGCTGATCAGAAGAGGGTGCTGTTATTCTCAGATGGTCTTTCATGTTGTCTGCCAAAACACAGAAAATACCTCAGCAAGATGTTGGAGGATGCTGCCTTTCAGTACATATGTAATATTAAGGACTTGGATGTCTGTAGTAGTAATTAAGAAATAATAGCACTTCTTACAGACAAAGATTTCCTGAATAAAGCTGCAATTGGCCACTTGTGTTCTGCAGATAGAAGCTTCCCTACCAAATCAAATTATGGAATTCCTTCCTTTCCTACCCTGCAGCAAACTACTGCGTATTGCTTCTCTACAATAATGAACAGATGTTCTTGTTCAACCTACAGGCAATTGCATGTGAAAAGATAATAAATCACTACATTCCTAATCTTGAAAACACGTATGTGTATTTCAGTCATAGGAACTAAGCTGGATGTATCCACACTGCTAAACAAAAGACAGCAAGGGAGCAAAAGACAGGCACTGACCCCTGGTGATTTACATTGCTTAATTGTACTAATTTTCTGCAAGAAAAAGCCAAGATGTCTTTGACTGCAGACTCCAGAGGCAACTCCTTTAAGGCAATCTGCATCAAGTTTGGTTCTCTCTGCCCTATGTTGTCCTTCAGGACTATCCTTACGACCTCTGCAGTTCCTAATATCCCTTGCCATGAAACATCCTAGAGGAGACCTCTATATTTGTGCAATAAAAACATCATGCTACAGGAATGAAATGCAGAAGCTCACGTTATTTCTGACACTTTGTACTGAAAATCACATAAAATCACAATTAGATTTTAAAGGATACACAGTCACCATCTGGTCCCAGAGATGGTCCAGGTATGACTAGTATGCATTTCAGACACTCTACGGTAAATAAACCCTGAGCAGCATAGGAATGAATCATTTTAACTCTGTACTATGACAGTATAGCTCCATGTACCCACTGGTTTTCTCTTGGCCCAGCGTTTGCTTTGACTGTATTGACAAAGCATTACTCGCATTCATATAGCTAGACTCACTCATCTGCATCCAAAAAATACTTCAGAGTTCTAGGTGGCCAAAACTACATTATAGTCCCTTTACAGTAGTACTTATAATCTGGCAGTATGGACAATTTTGGGTGGTGTCTCAGTCTTGGCACTTTTATGGTTTAGTAGTACAGATGCAGTTCTGTACTGAAGATCTGCGGATCAGCAGAGGGACTATTAATATGCATAGACTTATGTTGTCAATGGAGTGTGAATACTTTCTGGTTCTGAAGCCCACTGACACAGCACAACTGAATGCAGGTGGTGAAATATCTTTACCCTCACAAGAATGGTGACCTCAAAAAAGCTAACTGCTAGAATAGACCTATCTGTGATAAACCCTGATCTTGCCCCATCATCGAATGGCAGTCTGCTTATTTATCCATTCCAAAACCAGGCTGGGTTAGAGTAACAATTTGACAATGTGGACATGTAGCATTGTTCAGACCTGGGTCCTCCTCCTACATAATCTGCTGATTTAGGTGTGTTTTTAGGGCTTTTTTTTTAATAACCTCCTTGCTGGTCAGCTAAACAAAAACATCCATAGAAATCTTTCTTTCTTTTTTTGCTTCATTGGGTGGTTGGTTTGTATAACAATATTTTGATATATGAAACACAGAAGAAGTTCATTAATATGTTTGTTTCTTACTGATATAATCTGTGTATTCTACTTCCCTATAGCATAGTCTACAGAGCAATAATAATGTTGGTGAGCCTGCCCGTGGCAAGGGGTTTGAAACGAGACAATCTTTGGGGTCCTTTTAACCCAGGCCGTTCTATGATTCTGTGATAATCCTAGAAGAATCTGTGAAAAGCTTTCCAAAAAAATGCTACCTAAATCTTCTGATGGGGTGAGTTTGTCAGTTTACCTGAAGCTTGGTCTTACAAGTCATTTTTGTCAGTTCAGAAAATGGTTGTGCTGTTTTGCTACTGCTGATTGATTTATTTAATATTTGCTGTTATACTGCTACCATTGTTGTGGATACAGATTTCTAATTTCTGCTTATGCAGAAACTATGGGAATCAAATGGACAATGCAAAAATCAGCTTTAGGAGTCACTTATTTATCTTCTGTCTTTCTATGAGTGCCTATCACGTAAACAGAAAAAAAACTTTCACCAGGTTTATCCACTCAAGGTTCCTCTTAATACTCCATGACTAACATTTCTGATTTACTGTTCTAAGTAGAATTCATGGTAAAAATACTTACATTCTGGATGAAGACAGACCCTTCAATGTCACACTTTTAAGTGTTATATATAATTCGGACTGTTGGTTTTAGTTATGGTATTGAGCAGAAACCATACCTATCTCACTGAAGAAATGAAGGATATCCCTGGATGCTGACACCACAAGTCACAGTCTAAATTTTGGTAGGAGTATCTGCCCTATAATTTAAATTCAGATTAGGACTGTGCTCACCACACTTCTGTTCTCACTAAGGAAACCGTATACCAGACTCCTGGATTAAAGGAAATGCAAAGGTGGACTTTCCAGATTGGAGTACATCCAAAGAAAACTCATTGTAACCCCATTTACAGTATGGGCATATCTTCTCAGCAGTTGCTGCCTCACTTGAGAAGGCCATGCTTAGTTGTCCTGAATTGTCAATGTAAGCTATGTGCTAACATAGGCTTCATGTACCCAGAAAGAAGAGATTGCAGCTGACTGGATAATCTCTAGCAGAAAACATTTTCCTTAGGTGATATGAAAAAGTCCACAGAGAGTTCAATTTAATAACAATTATTTGAGAAATCAGGTGAAAGGATCTCGCCTGACAGGCATCTTCTAAGCATCTCAGGTTTCTTGAAAACTTACATGTGTGGCTATTGGCTGGTTTTACTGAAGAGACCAAACTCTGACGGATCATGTCACTGAGGCAGCCAAGCAGGGAGATTGCCTCTAATCCCAGAGCTTTCAGAAGCTGCATACCAGGTTCAGTCTCTCAGAGTGGATTGCTTTTGTATTAAGAACCCTTGGACTATTCCTGTCTCTGAGAATTTTGGGGATTTGTTCTGAATCAGAGCTAAACAAAGTTTTGAATATCAAAACCTAATGATATAATTAAATCCTCTATGAAGCAGATCAGCATTTCTCCTTACAATTCTGTTTAAAAATGCGAATAGGAATAATGATTTTAATTCAGGTCAGAGCTAGTTGCATTACTAGAGATATGCAAAGAATAATGGCCTACATATAGCAAGTTCTGCTTGTGTTCCTGTTTCACAAGCATATTATTCACATACCAAAACAGTACAAAAATATCTGATAGTTCATTTAAGATATTCTTTTCACATCTCCTCATAAACACATGAGCTCTGAAAAGCTCTTTTGTCTCAGCTGGAAGATGCTTCTGTTTACTCTACCTCACATTGAATCTGATTGCCTCTCCAAAGTGTATGATCTGGGTATATTAGAAAAAGAATAGATTTGAAAGATGCTTATAATTCATTTAATTTCAATTCCTTTACATTATTTCATCCAATATTCCAGATAAACAAGTAAATGAGGTAATCATTTCAGTGACTATACCTTCATTTTCTATTCAGTATGCACAAAAGACAAAACAATTTTTCATTCCTTTTTTTTTTTTTTTTTTTAGATTGTAATGCAGAAAAGATCTGGTTGTGTCTTTTTTAACTTGCACGATGGTGTAATGGAGTTATGTTTTTTGTTTTGTTTTTTAATGTATCTCCCCAAAAAGCAAGCATTTCAATTTGTAACATTAATTCCTACCTTTGGAACATTTAACATTTGGACCATAACAGTTTTATGTTTATTTTGTAGTTTTCTGTTGATGGAAAACGGGATTTGATTCAATCATGCTTAATCAAATACTAGATTTTTTACTAGCATAGTTTTCTAGGGGAACCTTATGTTCCCTGTGACAGCTCTAATGATCCAGGTGATTTTGCGTTGTATTTTGTAGGTCTTCAAAAAAAAAATAAAATAAAATAAAATAAAAAATAAAAAATTCAAGCTAGAGCAGTAGACTGCTTGGATGACTGTAATGCCAGACTACAATAATGAGTCTATTGGTGCTACTAAATTTTTCAGACATTCCAATCATTACCATAGCCCCATTATAGGAGGGTTTTAAGGAAGGAGGAAGAAAGAAACAATTCCTGCCTCAGAGAGCAGATAAATCTTCCTGTCTCCTTCCCACACATGCAGTCTAAGTGGATTCAAATATGTGTTTCTCTGATGCACAACGATAGTAATGATTAATGACTATAAATAACATGCGAATTGTTTGCCACATGGTTCCAATTTCTAATACGTGAATTAAATCTTCCCTTTTTCATAATTATCAATCACAAATTAAAGACATGACAACACAATAATGCTCCTTTCTATCGCCTTTTGAATTTTGTTAGATTCAGGGGGTTAAATCTATTCAGTTTTAAAAGAAGAAGAAAACAGAGGATTTGATTGTTCGTGACATTTTGTTCAGAATCAATCATTGTCAGCTCAGGTTAGACTGATTTACTATGAGCCTGCCATAGAAAAGATTTGCCACAAATGGCAAGGCTCTAAGCTGTTTCCACCGCACTGAACATAATGATGGATTTATCATTGCAATCAAGATGGTAAAACAGCATGGTCCCCAGAGTCGTGCACTAGGCAAATTGATCACAACAGCCCCAAGTTATATAAGGGCTTTGTTTATCTGGTCTCGGTCTGCAAGAGTAGTAATCCAACTTAAGGTAAGGCACTCTGATCTTTACAGAACTTTGGACAGGTTTTATTTCCTAAACTAGTATATAGCAGCATTGTCTCAGCTGAAGAGTAAGACTACACATTAAACACTAAAATGCACACATATACGTATCTGTTTTATTTACTTATTTTAAATAAAAGGTAATCCAGCTCAAACAGAAATAGGCAGTATTGTTCTTATTGTGTACAGTAACCTCTGAACTAAATGCATTGTCTCAGTCAGTAACTGAATGAATATTAAGCTCTAATTGCTCAGTAAAAATGTGAGTAAAGAGGGAACCTTTATCAATTCAGTCAAGAAATGGCACCAAGCTCTTAGGCCAAAATAAATTAAAACTAAAGAGACGTTCCTCCTGTAACAGCTCAACAGCAAACATCTTTTACCTACATGGAAAAATAAAGTCAGCCTATAACTTGAGCTTCTGAAAACATGTTTTGAAAGAAATAAAGTATTATTGTTTCTCTTTTTCTGATGGAGATTCCTCTTTGGAAAGAGGAAGTGATGTTGTGGAGAGAGGTGATGACCACTGAAATGGATGGTCACCTTTTGGGAAGACACTAATATTTTGCTGCGATTTCTGGTCCTATAGTTAAAGAACCTGAAACAGAGAAAGGGATCTGGTAAATGGGATGATTATATGTTGGTTCCCTGAGGACTGGGATGCTCTTATTAGAATGAGGTGATTCAGGAATACCAAACCTTCCAAAGCCTGGCCTTTCCCTGTGAGGTGACAGACCATGATAAGTATCCTCAATCAGTTTTTTCAGTGTGTCAGAGACAGGAAAGAATTCTTAATTTTATCCTGCATTCAGCAAAAGAGCACAAATGGGTTTTTATTTTCACATAAATCTAGGCTGGATATTTTCTTTGTTATTGGCTAGGGTATGGAAAATAATATTTGAATGTGGAAGTTGGGATCTGTTGTGTCAGTAAAACAGTGAAGTATTGGAGAGCATTTTATAGATTCCAAAGGCAGAATTCTACCCTCTGAAATCACTATGGAGGAATGTGATTTGGTTCCAGACTGAAATAATCCATAAATTGTAACTTCTCGGGAGCAGATGTATTTTCCTATTTGTTTAACAGGATATATAATGATATGAACCCATTAATGAACAGAGACTAGTATCTTCAACTTAATTTTGAATGTAAATTATGTTAATTAAGTTGTTTTGTATTTTGAAGCATGAGCATGTTTTTTATACTCTGATTGCATAACTGGTAAAAAGACCTATTGTACATTATTGATTCACTTTGGATACAAAAAAATGATATAAGCTATCATTCATAGACAATCATGAATATAGAATGATGATATAGATTTAAAAGTTAAATCACAATCACCTAGAAAATAAAAAAGATTCATTTACAGACCTACTAGATTCTTTGGGGATTCATTTTGTGTATCGAGAGGTACGGAGGGGCTGTTCTGTCTTTTCGCTTAAATAATCTATTCAGAGAACTCTCAAACACAGGAAACACTTTCTGACACAAAATGCATTTAGTCAAATTTACTGTGAATTAGCCTTCAAGGTGTGCAAACAGATGTGGAGTAGGAATATGTCTAGTGGAAGTTAAATAGATCTGTTTTACATTGTTTAGACAAAATTTTTATTGTGAGAAAAGAAGGGCTCAAAAAAGAAAGAAAGAAAATGAATAAGAAAAAATATATGACAAGTAAAGACTTTAACCCAAAGCTCCTATCAATAAAATATGAATACAGAATATTCCAAAGCCCCTGGAGTATCTCTTCGTTAGTCTGCTTCTCATTTATAAGTTCACCTCTTGCTGTAATGAAAAACATCAATTGTTCTTTATTCGACCTTGAAATCCTGAATTTTCTCAGAAAGATGAATTTACCATTTTATTGGGAAACTAGAAAATAAAACGCAGTCCTAATGTTCATCAAAGACAATGTCGGTTGATCCCATTTGTGAAGATCTAAATCTTTCCTTAAAGCCTGTATCTTCAAGAGGGACAAACACCCCCAAGCTGTTCTCTGTCAGTGGGAAAGGGCTACCCCACTACCACCACTTTGTGATGGCAGAGGGTGGCAGAGACAAATAATGGCCAGAAGCAAATATCCTCAGTGGTGGTTCTCCACAGTTGTCAACACAGAATTGGAGCAAGTTGATTAGATTGTATTTTCTGAATTGATCCTGATTTTTCATGATGCTAACTTGCAGAGGAGAGCACTGAGGTACTGCAAATACCGCAACTGGAGCAGATATTTCTGCTTTAAGTCTCAGGGCAGCCCAATGTAGACAGTAACACAAGATATGGAATTATAGCTATGTATAGGTCACCAATCAAAATGAACCAACTAACAGAAGTGATTCAGAAAGATATTTCATTCTTCTCTTGTGATGTTTTAATCTATCATTAAAAATACCAGTAAAACGGATTCCTGCATTGATTCCAGCCTTTTCCTTATTTGATTCTATCCCTCTGAATTCTGTCAAGTTTGAAGTGGTGGAACAGGTCCCACAGCTAATTCATAGAAAATGTGAAAATGGAAGGCCCTTATAATTTTATTTCTTATACATTTATTTGAAGAATCATGTGAGAGCCTTGAAACTAGTCTTGAAAGATTTAACAAATTTCAGGATTAACAAATAATTTCAGGGTTTATATCAACATTACTTTCTTTGTGGCTAAGTATTTTCAGAAATTGTAATTAACTTCTATATACGCTTTTTCACCTGAATTACTTTTCTGTACTGCTTTGTAAAGACTCATCTAATGTGCAGTGAAGAGAATAACTGGTTTCTAGTACAAAAAGGCAGGAAAGTTTCCCGTAACGGCTAAATGCTAATGCAATTACAACCCTTTATGCATAGACTGTTGTCTTAGATGAGACCAAGTCTGTAGTCATTATATTATAGTTCTGCTATTTATTAATTTTTTATCAACCACATCTGTTACTTTGAAGCTTCTTTTGTCCCCTTTTCTCTTTCCTTTCCTGTCTCTTCTTTCTTTTGAGGTTAATAGGATGTAGCTCATCAGTGATCTCAGGTCAAACCGTTTGGCTGTCCCTATCTAGAAGTCATCTAATGAATGAACTAGCTCTTGATGCTGGCAACTATAGGTCAACCTGATTTTGTATTAACTTGAAGAAGGTCAAATAGTCTCTAAATTTGATAAATATCCCATTTCTTGAACTGCTGATGGAGAGCATAGACAAGATGAAAGTTAATACAATTCTGGACTTGTACAGACGCTCAAATAGGTATTACAACTTAATTTCCATAGGACACAACTTAGACTCAGCCTATACTCCAGAAATTATTTTCTATCTATCCCAATTAACTTAGAACAAACAATTAATTGCAAAAAGTGTATTTGATAATTTAGCCTCTTTCAGTATTTAAACTTCTCCTGAACAATATGATATTTTTAAGTTGACTCTCATTATGACCTTACTCAGTTATGATTACCTAAAATTTTGTTTTCAGTGTTTTTCTTTTCTTTTAAAGGATTAATCATACATAGTTGAAATTAGTGAAACATTATTTGATTTGAATCATCTAGACAAATTTCATTACATTGTTTCCCTTTATGAGACTGGACCAACAAGTGAATATTTCTGGTGTGAATATGGAAACAGGAATATGAAATGAAGTTTTTCTACTGTGGTTTTTTGGTTGGATTTATATATGTTTACAGCAGAGAAAGGGGGGATATCAGAATTGGGAATAAAATATCCATGTGAAGTGTAGAGGAGTAAGGTTTTTGCAGTGGCAAAACACTTAGGGGAACACCAACAGAGGAATAACAAACCCAAAACAAAACAAAACAAAGAATAAAAGAACTTCCACTAAATGCAGTGAAACAGAGCACTCTGATATCTGGATCAGACAGAAAAACTGAGTTTGTGATTTCCTGTCTTTTACCAAAAAGAACCATCTCACAGAAAATATATCATCTTGGTCTCCTTATATCTTGCCATGAATATGTTTTCCTGTGTTTTCTGCAGATGTGCTTCTAGTATAATGCTACATCATGAGGACTGGGCTGAAGTGGCCAGCAGCATTAGATATGTTTAAAGTTTTGTACAAATATTTGCAAATATTTCGGTTTTCATTTTCCAACAGTATCTGGAAACTGTAGGATGCAAGAAGAACCTGCTGAATATACTGAGAAATCTTATTCAAAAGTTTTGTTTCAGCAGATGCATATAAGTTTTATATATATATAGATTTACTCAAAATTTTTGTGGCTCATAGCTAGTGTCTATGAAGAGCCTGATGGTTGTTGTCAGGACAGAAAATTTTGTACGAGTATTTAAGCTCCTTGGGAAATGAAATGTCCTGGTTATGAAACACAAAGTTTAGGCTGTTACAGATAAGAGGGAGCCAGAAATGTTTTATATGTATATTAGTAACACATAAGACTATTCATTATAACTTATTTATAATATATGTTCACTGCTAGTATCTCATTCACACTTGCCTGTTAATCTGGCTTATTTTAATCACAGGTGTTAAAAATGTGTGATAACTTTTTTTTTTTTAAATATAACACTCATAGATCTCGTAGATGCAAAGGCCAGCTATGGTTTACTCAGCAGTGTCACAAAATTCAATTTATGGTGAGATTTAATCTGTAAGAAGGACTTCTAAAGACATACATTCAGAATTTCAACAAGCTGATAACAATGCCTTTAAAATGTATGAAAATGGATGAAATTAGGAACAGGATTATTTTTTCTAATTATTACTATTGCCTATAAGTATGCGGCAGGACTTGTAGAAAATAACAAAAAAACATATGTTTAGATGGGTACTTAGTGACCAAAGTCTGTTTCATTTGTTTCTTTTGCTTGATAAGTTTTTAGACTCCAGTTTCCTACATTACCTGTGTGTCCTAACATAGATTGCAATAATAAAAGATTGCAGGAGGAACATAGTGCACTTGGGCGAGATACCTCACAAGGAAGAATGTAAGACTTGGATAGAAAATGGTAACAGAATGCAGCTGTGGATCACTTATCATGAAACAGCATAGTGGAATCAAATGTTCATTTTGTGTGTGTCATAGAACTTATTTCAACCATCGATCTCAAATCCAAAATTTTCCACCAATTCCTCTCCTCTCCTCTCCTCTCCTCTCCTCTCCTCTCCTCTCCTCTCCTCTCCTCTCCTCTCCTCTCCTCTCCTCTCCTCTCCTCTCCTCTCCTCTCCTCTCCTCTCCTCTCCTCTCCTCTCCTCTCCTCTCCTCTCCTCTCCTCTCATTTTAATCCCCTAAAAAGCATTTCAAAGCTTATTAGATTCCTTACATTTACTCAAGTTCTATATACATTGAATGCTATTTCCAGCATGAAATGACATACAGCTTGTCAAGTATGTATTTTGAAACAACCAGTCAAAATTTGTTGTTTAAGAGGGGAAAAATAAACTTGGCAACGGTATTTAGGGATTCTTTTTCAACTGCACTCTGCTTAATGAAACTTTTTTTGTTGTTGTAGCTCTTTTTTTTTTTTTTTTTTGTTCTCAGCTGTCTCATTATATACAAAATACGGGGCTGCATTCTCAAGAGTCTCTCACTGGTGTCTCTGGGCAGTATAATGACTGAAGGATTTAACTGAAAAATGCCCATTGGGCAATACTTTCGATAAAAGAAGATTTGATTATTTTCAGTAACCATGGGCATTTTGACAGTTTCCTGAACAGATTGCCTAGACCAAGTAATTTCTATGTCATATTTTCTATGATCATTAAATACAAAGAATAAAAGAAACTTCCACAACTCCCAAAAAAGAGAGAGATAAAAAAATCTTTCATAATTTTAAAATTCTGTTTCTGTTTCATAGCAAATAAAACTTGATAAGCTAGAGTTTACTTGAGAGTTACCTCGATACTGGCAAGCCAAAATGATAACCACAGCATGTGAACGTGTCACATAATATCAGACATTTTTTACTTGATGTAAAAGTTAATTGTTCACAAGTACTGGAAAGAATACATTTCATGAGAAATAACAAAACTTGTTTAATTTCGTTCAAAAGAACATTTCACTGTAAATACACCCAAACTTCAAACAAAATTTAGGCAAATTTAGCAGGATTTATGCAAATTAATATCACCAGAGTTCATAGCTACCAATCAAACACCTGTGGTGAGGCAGTGCAGCCTAGAAGGAATGCTAACCTAACAGGAATATATAACTTTTGGCTTGAGATAGCTTGTTTGACCCTTGCTGATATCTTATTGATCAGCATTGTATCAAGATGATTTATACTAAATCCTTCCTTTGATCCCTTAGATACAAATGGAAGCAAATTAACATTTTCCAAAATAATTAATTGCCAGGTCAAATGAAGTATCTGAATTATTTTAATTCATTCACCTGAATTTGGTAAAGCAAAGTGTAGTATACAATTATTGCGTTGTTCCTTATCTCAATTACTGGTCGGAGAAAATGTGGATTTCAGTCTTATGTACTTGTACTTGTTTCTACACTTTTAGCAGTGAATAAGAGGATTTTTTTTTTCTGCAATCATAAATCATATAAAACAACATAGCTTTAAATTGCATTCTAAGGTACACTTTTTTTTTCCAATTGCAGAGCTGGAATACGTTATACTCATTGGTAGCTATTGTTTTATTTTGTGTTGTATTTACAATGAAGGTAGTGTGAAATAGGTAGCTCTGAGAAAGCCTCTTTCAGGGAGCTTTCAATGGATTGTCGAGTTAACCTGTTAGTTATTATTCTGTAGTCTGTCCCTATGATAAATTTTCTTTGCCAATAACAGCACACATCTTACTCCAAATCTTAGCTTTGCTGAGGTCACTTAGTGATTTCTTTCTGCCATTGCTTTGTCTGCTCAGTTAAAAGCCTTGTAGCACCACTGCCTTAGCCACTTCTCAAATTCAAAAGGAGGCATGTGGGCCAGTAACGGTTTTACAGAATCATCCAGCTAGACCTTGGTAATGTATGCAAAGTCAGGAACCTCATCAACAATCAAATCATGGATGGCAGTAACCTTTTTAGGCATTGACTTAGCAATTAAACAGCATGAATCAACACGTTAGGTCTCTGTCAATCAACAACCTGTGCTTTGAATAAGAGATGTCAAGTAAAGTTAATGGTGCTAACATTATATACGTCACATTTTGCTCAGGTCCTTACTCACTTTGTTGCAGTACAGTTCCCCACCATTAGATTTTAGGGTACAACATGCTCCTGCCTGGAAGGTGTTAAAGCAGCTGCTTTGTTAAATTATCATGGCTTCATCAGCTCCTAGAATATGTGCACAGGCTTCAATGGATTTGTAAACAAGGCTTGTTTTCAACAGGTTCAAATGCTTGTACTGAATGATTATGAGACTAATACAGATTCGTTCTCTTCTGTTGTGATATAAACCATTGAAAGATGAAGCAAGTTTCATTTTGTAAAATTGTTAGAGTATTGGATATCTTGGGGTGTTTTCCTGTGTTTTATCCCTGCCAATGAGAGATGTGAGAATAGAATTTTCAGGAAAAAAAATATTTAGACAATAGTGAACTAAGATTTCTGCAAGAAAAGAAAAGATAAGAAAAGATAAGAAAAGATAAGAAAGGAAAAGAAAAAAAGAAAAGAAAAAAGGAAAAGAAAAGAAAAGAAAAGAAAAGAAAAGAAAAGAAAAGAAAAGAAAAGAAAAGAAAAGAAAAGAAAAGAAAAGAAAAGAAAAGAAAAGAAAAGAAAAGAAAAGAAAAGAAAAGAAAAGAAAAGAAAAGAAAAGAAAAGAAGACTTCTGTTGTTCTCATAGGATATGTAAGCTACATTCACTCTCTGAAAGAACAAAACAAAATGGACAAAGAATTGAAATTACTCAATTAAAATCCTATAGTGCTTTTCAGTTTAGGTTTAAAGATAATCCTGCAAAATGTTCTGCTACGTGAACTGGCAAATAAATCTAAATAGCTGTTTGTAATTGTTGGAAACCGTAACGCGAAGCTACACTTAAATTAGCTGCCACTTGAAATTTCAAATTACAATAATGGGTTTATTCAACATGCAGGGGGAAGGGAAAGAGCTAGAATGTCAGTGATATAGGCTTGTGATTAACACTACTTTTTGTGCTTGCTGCATTCACTTGTCTTCATGGAGAAAGGAATATAAGGAGTTGTCTGAAGGACAACTTTAATACAGACTCCTGTGTTCTTTTTTTGTAATTATCTTTTTTATCCTTCTTCATAACAAATGACATAGATATTTTTAATATATTATTCATAGACATTTCAATAACATAGAATTTTATTAAACACCTCAAGTAATTTGCAAGAGATCCTGAAGGAACGTAAAAATTGCTCTCATTTTAATATATTAGTAATTAATATGATACACTGAAAAAAATAGAGTAGCTAGAGTAACAGAGAATGTGTTGTTTCTTTTTCAAGGCTCATTCATTTTCACATTTGCTATCTAAACCAGCCATTCTTATCTACCAGAACTAGGAATTATTTCTACTTTATTAAAAAAAAAATGCCTTTTCAGGAAATCTAAAAATAAATTTAAAAAAACCAACAACACAGGGGATTTAATGCAACACCATTAGATTGTTTTCCCTTGTAGTTACTGTAATGAGAGTACAACTCAAGGAAAACCGTTCAGAACACATATGAGCTTTTCCCAGACTATGGAAATCTGTTGACACTTCCCATACGATGTGATGATGTGAACAGTCAGTCATCCAGGCAAGTTGTAGCTGAGGGCTGAAAATGAATGTAGTATCACTGAAGCACACTGGTGGATTTTCTGTTGTTCCTTTAAGTATATTATCCATCAGTGCTAACTGGAATTTCAGGGAATCTGATAAAGGAGAAATGCCAAGTGCTGCACCTGGAAAAAATAATTCCTTGTATCAGGACAGGCTGGGGACAACTACCTGGGAAGTGACTTTGCAGAAAACACCTGAGGATCCTGGTGAACAGCAAGGTGCTTGCAAACCAGCAGTGGGCCCAGGTGATCAAGGAAAGCTAACAGCATAGTGGGCTGTAGGAGGAGCATTGCCAGCAGGTCAAGGAGGTGACCCATCCCCTCTAATCATCAGTTGTGAGGCAGCTTCTTGAGTGCTGTATTTGGTTTTGGGCAGTCAAACAGGGAGAGGCTGAGGCGTCATCATACTCAAGACCCAACCGGATGTGAAGCCCTGAGCAACTCAGCTGACCGTGTTTGAAAATGGAGGCAGGGCTAAGCAATCCCCAGACATTCTTCCTATTTACAGTAATTCTATGGTCTCTAAAATACATATTGCTAAAGAAATTACACGTACGCACGCACACACACACAGAGCTCTTGAAGAGATGCATGTCAAGGATGTCATCTTTATTAAAAAGTCCCCTGCTAATCCTGAATATCAGATTGAAAATCTTGGCAGAGTTGCTTCCACTGCTGACATCTAAGTAAGTATTACATTTCTAGCAAACTTTGATTATAATTGAGCTTGCAATTTATCTTAGAAGCTGAAATGAATCTGAAGGTGTTTCATAATATCATGATCTTCCTTAAAATGAGAGAAGTAATATAATTCTACTTAATTTTACATACCTAATTTTTATTGCAATTGCTGATATTGCTGTTATTTTAATTTTTTACAGTAGCATCTAATAGTCCTGGCCAAGACTGAGTATAAGAGCAGCATAAAATTAACTAAAGGAGTATGAGAGTATCTCACACAAAGAACTTAAGAAAATAAAGAAGGATAGAGAGTAATCATAACAATAAAAAGTTAAGACACGCTCAAAAATATTTTTAGATGAAAATGCCGGGCACAAATGCAAGTTCTCAAAAAAGATTATATTTTATAAATGTTTTTTTTTTTTTTCATAAATTAAGAGAATCGATGATGTTGTAATTATTCAGCTTTATGTATTCTGATAACACAAATACATTGCAAGCCAAATACAAACGTGAGTTTATCCATTTCTGTTGTTTTTGTTGTTGGTAGTTGGTTGGTTGGTTTTCCATATATGAAAATTTTACAAATTACCAGCAGATGGATACCTGATCAGAGATCTGCACGTCTGATTCCTGAAATTTTGATTTTCATGTTTGCCTAGAGCTAAAAATCACCAGAGAGCAAAATATTTCTGTTATTACTTGTTAAATTATTTAATTGCAGTCTATGAGAAAAGATATCAAGTATTCAAGAAAACTTAAGTCTATTGATCTACTATATTAGCCTATCCTTAAAACACGCTTCTGTTACTTGTGATGAGAAGAGACTATGTTTGGTGTCTGACCCTTATTCCACTGTCTGCAGCTGAACTGATAGCTGCTGGCTGCAAAAATGTTCTAAGAGCATAACTAGTATTGCCTCTAAATTTTGTAGTAGTGCAAGTTATTAAAGATACTAATGTGATTGATAAACAACTAGACTTTTGTACAGAACGGAATTTTGTAGTCTTTCAACTAACTGATGTGAGACTACGTACCATATTTAGCACATGATGAGATGAATGTCTACAAACAAGTCATTTTTACAAAATTGGATGCATGATACTGTAAATCATTGAAACATTCCTGTTTGTTGAGTATGTAAGTAAATTGAGCAATTAAAAACTTAATAGAGGGCTGCATGACAAGCAATAGGAAAATGAATAGTAAAAGGCAAAGCTGTTGATTAGACTCAAATAAAAAATTCCATCTGTTGGACAAGCATGTTCTGTTTGCTTCATATGATGATAACATCTTCTGTTTTTCATCCCACTTTGGATAATGAAACTGGGAGGACAAATATAGCTCTGTGGCTGGACTAAGATGAATGAATCCAGCCCTGAAGGAGAAGGAGGAATCAGGAAGAATTTGAATTTAATATTCACATAGTAAAGGAGCAGAGTATGATGCCAGACTCAAAAGGTAAATATTTTGTAGGAGAAATGAAAATAAACCATTCATGGAAAACAAAATAACCTATATCAAAATATAGGTTGGAAGACCCTTGTTTAAAATGTTCACTAAGTAACTTGGAGAAACAATGGCATTTGTAAGAGTCAAGCCTACTTATAGGCAATTCAAAAGCAGAAAAAACCTAAATTTATCAAATAAATTGTTCTCTGCAAATAATTCTCCCAGCTCTTTCGTTTGTACCTAATTGGTTATCAATAATGCATGGAAATGCTAAGAGACTTAAAGAATCATGTAACAGGCATTCCATTGTGTAATTAAAGATCATTAACTATATTAATGGCTTTTCTAATTCTTTTATTGTTAACCAGTCATTACTGCTTCATTTTCAAACTTTTCTCCCCAAAGTAAAAAAAGATACATCTTGATTATCTTGCTCATGCTGGTGATAAACACAAAAGATTTGGTCTCAAGAAATCATGAAAAACCTTAAACAGTAGTCATATGACTTGATAACTGGAAGATTAAGAAAAATAAAGATTGGCAAACCTGTTACTTCTATACAGACACTAGAAAGTCTGTAGCTATTTGAGGGAAAAAGTTGTAAGCATATATGTATATGTGTAGAATACATACAAGATGAGAAGAGTGGTGCAGAATAATTATCTTGTAGGACTGTCAACCTCATGGAAATTACAGATTTTATCATCTCTCATGTGAAAATGCTGGTCACACAGGTTAGATCTGCCAAAGAATGACAGAATTTGTGCTCTTTGCTCTATATATCACAATTTTACTTCAAGAATTTGTTGGCATTGCGTCCTCCCTTTTTATTTTTGATAGTAACATGTGAGGAGAAATGAATCTTGATATTCTGTTTAAATAACAGATTAATTCATGCATTACAATCCTTGTTTTGTGAATATCCTAGAGGTCCCTGATATCCCTCAATCTTTATAGCCACCAGAAACTGTCCAGTGCTGTGACGTGGGTTTGCAGAAAGGCTTTTTATGGAATACAGAGTTGCCAAGTGGTACTACATTTCTTCTGATGTACATGTTTAAATATTTCAGGTGATTCCATCTGGGAAAAAGCGTTGATCAGTGCTTAAAATGGGAATGCTAGATTTGAATTATAGAGCAAACTCTGGTACTCCTCATCTCAGATGTAAAGAGTGAAATGACTTAAAGGATGGTAAAATTCAGAAGAGATATACATAGAACTCAAAAAGAGTAGTCACAGTTTGGCAGATTGATCTGTTAGACTGCACTATGGTTGGCTTGGAAGAGGTTGTTTTGTTGTTTTTTTTTTCTACGTTCCACAAAATTACAGTGCTCTTAGCACAGGATATATTAGTCTGATGAGATGAATAGCAATTTCAGCTCAGTTAGAGCAAAACTGAAACACTGTCATTATCTCAAGGACAATTCTTCCTGATTACTCTGTATATCTCTTCATATTGGTGAAACACGTAGCATGGATGTACTTTACAGTCCTTTAGGTGTTGGTCTTAGTGTTGTGTGCATGCCTTTCAGAAGATGACTGAGACTCAGGAGGCATAAACACCCATCCATGTTACAGGATATGAAGCAAGTTAAATGACGTGTTTACAAGTAGTTCATCAGAACTGGAATCCATAGGTTGGAATTCATCTAGATGTATTAAGAAGAAAGTCTTTTAACTCATTAAATCATAATAGTGATTATCCTGTAACTAATATGAAGAACTTTTTGTCTATTCAAGCATAAGTGATTTATGAAGGAAGATAAATATCAGTATTTAGAGTAGTATTTAGGCAAGGCACTGGAACAAATTGACCAGAGAAGTTGTGGATGCCCCATTTCTAAAGGTGTTCAAGGCCAGGTTGGATGGATTCTCAGCAGCTTGATCGGGTGGGTATCAACATTGCCCATAGCAGTGAGTTAGAATTAGATAATCTCTAAGATCCCCTGAAACCTAAGACATTCAATGATTCAATTATTTCCATTTTATAAATTGAGAAATAGAAGAATATTGAGCTAAAATGATTTGCTGAATATAACTGGGGATAAACTGAAAGGAAAATATATCATTTCTAATTTCCATCTCCACAGTACCAAATATACAACTAATTTTTGTCTAATGTTCTGATGATATAACTGTTTTTGTAATTGGTTGTGATGTTGCTTTGTTCTGTTTCAAATTTCAGCATAGTGTTTAAAAACAATATTGATATACCAGAATTACTTTTCATTCTTTACTTCTCTTGTATTATTTGTTACTCACCGGTGAAAAACCATGATTTAGACACCATATATACACCATATTTTTTAGTTGAAATTCCTCAGATATTTCAAAAAACCTGTTGAAACATATTCACAGCAATAAGCCCAACACAAAAATTCTTGCAGAAGGGTTAATTAGACATAGAAAATCTTACTTCAGAAAATTGCTTAAATATGAGATTAGTATTAAAAATAAATTTAGAAATTTATCTGTGCCGTAGCATGCTCCAACAACGGCATTTTCACTGGAGACCTTCTTGCTGATTTTTAAATTTGAATCAAATATCTGACTTCTACAGGATCTCTACAAAACACCTCCACCTCAACTTTGCTAAGACAACAATTTTTAAGCTTTATTGAAATGTACTAATCTTAAGGAGAATTAGTTGACTGCGTTCAAAAAATACTTCTGAATGCACAGTCATAGACTTTAGTAAAATAAGTCCAAGAAGGCTTTTATGTATCAAAAGCAAATGCTGTACATTCTGTAACTTTCTTTCCCTATGCAAGGAGAAGTAGGGTAGAATATAGAATCAAAAGACAAGTGTGCATTTCCCTTCCATCGGGAATCAAATTATAATTCCTTTAGACATATTCAAATTGTTTCCCATTACAATTTAAATAAATGATTATGTTTCTACTAAACAAGCATTACAGTGTATGTTTTCCATAAATTTTGAGTAAAAACAAACTGGAATGGAAGCTTTTGTATTTTCACTACTACAGTTTGCAGTAGTTTTCTCTGACACGGATGAAATAAGAATGTGCTTTAAAATATGTTTTACACTGAAACATTCTCCATTATGGTTTCTGTTTTGTTTTAACATTCTCACTATTTTACAAAATATTTTAAGCACTCTGAAAGCATCATCTAATGTACATTATCCAGAAGAACTGTATCCGTACAAGTTAACTATAATCTTGGAGCAATAGTATGAGTACCCACCCCAAGGATGAAGGATAAGGCAAGTTCCACTGGGACAGGATTATGCTGAATAAGAAAAAAATGAGATGGTGAAAGTGAAGAAAAAAACCCTCTTATTCAGAGCCTTCCTCAGGGGCTCTTTGGGGAGAGGACAAGAAGAAGAGTGAACTTCTGTCTACAATTTCCCTGTTGAAAGCAAGATCTCTAGTGGTTACCTACAGCTTTTGATGCTACTAAACCTGTGAACATGGGAAGTTTGAAGAATAAATGAGTTTTTAACATTACCTGTTTCCAAATTGATTTGACTAGGATTTTTTCCAATGTATCTGGAAGCAGAAGGATTATTTCATAGGTTTCTCTCACAAAAGATAAGGCATCATGAACAGGCTTGACGTGATTTTTCTTGAGATTCATTACCACTAAATCTTTGATATCAGAAACAAGTAAGCCTTCAGAGAGGAGTGGAAAAATATAGATTGGTAGATACAGAGAGCTCTTAAAGCAGGGTCCAAAGATCAGAAATGTCTCTGAGTCTTGGGAAATAAGTACTTATAAAAAGTGGTTGGTGTTTTTGATGAAAATTACTGAAAGTTGGTGCACAGATGAACAAGAAAACAGATTTTCCTTTAATGATGTCCCCAGATTCTTAAATTAAGCCTGGCGAGTAACAAGATCCTTCCCCTATTTCAAAAGCTATCTCACATCCAGGTGCTGAAACACATTTTTTGAAGCCCTGGAAACAAGAGCTTAAAACTCCAGTATCAAAAAAGCCTGTAATTCCTCAACAGATGTCTTATTCTCAAATATAGCACGAGAGCATTCATCTAAAGCAGAGCCTAGTTTTTCATGTGTAGCTCAGAGTGCTTGCAACAGCACAATATAAGCACGTTATGGCTTGGAACTAGTCATATAAGACCTCAAAAGTATAACATTCACATTTTCAAGTGGATTACTTTTGGATTTGGAAAGTAAAAAAGGTAGTGAGTATACCTAAAGAAAATAGCTATGCCTGAAGAGATAGCACAAATGCATATTGCAGAGTTCTTTCAAAATTGGCAGCTAGTTGACTTTTTGAGAAACAGCCTTAAGGCTAAATTTTTTTTCTAAGTTTTTCCTTATTTTTATATTCATAGTGCTTATTGACAGTAATGTTCCCAATGTGTGTTTTCAGTTACAATTTAAGGAAACCAGGAAGATAGCACTGTAATATTCCTTCTACAGGAATACGAATCTGGCAGATCTGAACCCATATCTTTTAGCTTGAAAGACAAAAGATTCATTTGTCTAAACCTTTTAAATGATATTTTGTGCAATTTTTAGAGATCTGCAAGTACTTAGTACGACCTTCGGAAAGGCACAGGTTGATTTCAATTGTAGCATCATACCTGCCAACACAGTATAACTATTTCGGACATCTTAAGGTTTCTCAAATATTTTTAGGAATCTGTGTTTGGCCAAATGAATCCCACCTTTCTGCACAAAGAAAGTAAGGTATGTTTTCTATACTTTTACTCAAGATTTCTTGTAGACTGAACAAATTCATTTTGAATAGTCATATACAATAAATAATGTTTTTTTCTGAAGCCCTCATCTTATCAGGTCTATGGTAATACAATTCCATTGCAGTTATGCAGTAAATCTCGTAGCTCATACAGTATTTGATGCACTGTGTCAAAACTGTCCAGCTAGCATAGTCATTCCCCCTTGGTTCTGCATTTCTTGAAGAGATTTTCTTTAATCTACAAAAGGTATATACTTCCTCTGCTTATATTTCTGTCAGGAGATTTTGGATTTTGGTGAGAAACCAGAAGGTAGATCTTACTGGTACAAGTAATGAGCAAGAAAGACATTCAGCATCATGACTTCATCCATGGCCTTTGTTATTTTCTAGGTCCCCTGCTCCACTGAGCAGTGAGGATCACTGCTCTTACCCTGTCCTTAACTTTATTTTACTCTTGATGTAATTGCAGAGGTTCTTTTAAATGCTCTTGAAATTCCTCTCTATATTCAATTCCAGACAGACTTAATCTTCTCTAATTTCACCTCCTTATGATTTAACAATGTTTCTACACATTACCTGGGCAACATTTTCCTGTTCCCGCCTGTCCTGGTTTCAGGTAGGACAGAGTTGAATTTTTCCTTCTTGGTGTCTGGGATGATGCTATGTTTTGGTTTTAGAAGAAAAACACTGTTGATTGCACACCAATATTTAATTACTGCTAAGCAGAGCTATACAAATCTAAGGCCATTTCAGTTTCTCAGCTTCTTCCACTGTTCTGCCAGTGAAGGGGTGCTGAGGGAACAAGAGGCAATGGTAGAAGATAGAATCAGCTGAACTAAACTGGACAAAGGGATTTTCCTTATGGCACCATGTGAAGAAAAAAATGGAGAGTTGACTGGCTGGGCAGCTGCTGACAGCTCTGCCCATGGCAAGGGATTGGAACTTAACCATCCTTGAGGTCCCTTCCAACCCAAGCTATTCTATGATTCTATGATTCTCGGGGACTGGCTGGGCATTAGTGTGGATATAAATATATATAAATAATTGCTATTACTATTTTCCTCTTATTTTTCTGTCTTAATAAATAGCTTTTTTTTGCCTCAAACCACGATTTCCACTTTATTTTTATTTATTTATTTTTTTTTCCCGATTCTCTCCTCCATCTCACAGGGGCCAGGGGAGTGAACAGATGTCTGTATGGTGCTTAGCTGCCTTCTGAGTTAAACCAGCACACCACCTTTTTTCTTTATCCTCACATTTGAGGTCAGTCCAGAGTTTCCTGTTCACAGTCACAGGATGGCTGAGGTTAAAAAGGATCTCTGGGTTCATCTGATCCAACCCCCTGCTCAAGCCAGGTCACTTCCATCAGGTTGCCAGTACCAAATCCACATAGCTTTTGATGGTGCCCAAGGAGGAGAGTCCACGATCTCTGTGGGAAATGAGTGCTCCATTGACCTCATAGTAAAGAAGTGCTTCTTGACATTTAGATAGAACTTAATGTGCACCTGCTTTTCTCAGCGCTTCTTGTCCTGTCACTGGACTCTGTTGCCCTGGCCAGTCTCTGCCTTTCCTGCACCCCTCATTCAGGTATTGTGATGGTTTCGTACTGATGGGTAGCTATGTTCTACCATGCAGCTCATTGCTCTCTTCAAAAGAATAGGGTGAGAAAATATGATGTAAAAAGACTCAAAGACTGGGTTAATGGCAGGGACATCGTTCACCAATTACTGTCATGGGCATAGCAGACTCAGCATAAAGAGATTAAAATATTTTATTGCATCTAGTAACCAACTAGAGCAGTGATAAACTAAAAACCAGTTTAAACCACCTTCTTCCCATCCACTCTATTCTACCTCTTGCACCCAAGGCATAATGAAACAATAAATGGGGGCTGCAGTCAGCCCACAGTTCTTTGACTCTCCCACCCCTCCATAGTTGTCATCTGTCCCTGCTCCATATGAAGCCTTTCCTATGGGGTTCCAGACTTCCTGAACTTTCTAAGAGGGTTTCCCGCAGGCCACAGTTCAAGCACTGCTCCAACATGGAGAAGTGTACCATCTGTACCATAGGGTCCATCCTTCAGGAGTGGACTACTCCAGCACATGTATCCAAGGGCAGCAGTCCCAGCCCAGGGCCTGTTCCTTTGAGCGCTTTCCATGGGCTGCAGCCTCCATCAGGCCACATCTACTGCTGCACTGTGGGCTCCTCCATGGCTGCACATGGACATCTGCTCTGTGTGGTACCCATGGACTGCAGAGGGTCAGCCTGCTCCACTGTGCACCTTTCCTGGGCTGCAGGAAACTTCTACTCCATGCCTAGAACACCTCCTGCCCTCCTTCTAGACTGACCTCAATGGCTGCAGGGCTGTTTCTCTCACAATTTCTCAACTCTTCTCTCATAGATGTTGTACAGCAATTTTTTCCCCTAAACTTGCTCTAACAAGAGCACTGCCAATGTTACTCATTGGCTCAACTTTGGCACACATCCCTTTCAAGGCTGGCTGGAGCTGGCTCTGGTCTGAGCTGCTAGACTCTTCTTTCACAGGTCAGCCTATAGCACTGCTCTCCCTCCCCTAAAAAAAAAACAAAAAACACCTCATCCTAAATTGAATTCTATGCGCTGATAAGGTCCCCCTTGAGTCTTCTTTTCTCAACATCAACCTTCTGTTGTATCTGTTCAACTTCCTGCACATAAAGTTGGGCCATTTTTGTGCTCAGAGGAGGATGCTCTTGAAGATCAATGGGCTATTCTTGCTTTTTTGCCTTTCAGAAGAGTTTTTTGTGGAGTTCTGCCAAGCAGATCCCTCAACGAGCTAAAATTGGTTTCTGAAGCTCGTATAACTAAATTATTTGACTTGCAATTTCTCTCAGGATTTTACACTCAGCAACCTCATGGTCACTGCTGCCAAAGTCACCTTCAGTGTCCTCATCTTCCTTGATTTTGAGTAATAGATCTAGTAGATTATCTGTTGATAAGCACATATACTGTTTCCATCTATTATTCTTTATTGAACTCATGGAATCATAAAATCTTAGAATTATGAAATAGCTTGAGTTGGGAGATACCTTAAAGTTCATCTAGTTCCAAAACCCTGCCATGTGCTGAGTGCCTCCACCACATAAGGATGCCCATGGCCCCATCCAACCTGGTCTTGAACACCAATCAAGTGCAGTTAATATGCTAAAGGGAAAGGGATGCTATCCAGAAGTACCTAGACAAGGTGGAGAGGTTGGTCCATGACAACCTCATGGAGTTCAATAAGGCCAAGTGCAAGGTCCTGCACCTGGGTTAAGGCAATCCCAAGAACAGATACAGGTTGGGCAGAGAATGTCTTGAGAATAGACATAAAGAGAGGGCTCTGGGGGTGTCAGTTGATGAAAGGTTCACAAGAGCTGGCAATGTAGGCTTGCAGCACAGAAGGCCAACTGTATCCTGAGTTGCATCAAGAGAAGTGTGACCAGCAGGACAAGGGAGGTGATTCTGCCCGTCAAGTCTGCTCTCGTGAGACACCATCTGGGGTACTGCATCCAGTTCTGGGGGCCCCAACACAAGAAGGAGATGGAGTTGTTGGAGCAGGTCCAGAGGGCCACAGAGATGATCAAAGGGCTGGAGAACCTCCTACAGGGACTGGCTGAGAGTGCTGAGGCTCTGCAGCCTGGAGAAGACCTTGCAGCAGCCTCCCAGTACCTGAAGGGGGCCTAAAGGAAAACAGGGGAGCAATTTTTTTATAAGGGCAGGTAGCAGCTGGATGAGGGCTAATGCA
The DNA here is from genome assembly GCF_023343835.1 of Lagopus muta. Taxonomy (NCBI): domain Eukaryota; kingdom Metazoa; phylum Chordata; class Aves; order Galliformes; family Phasianidae; genus Lagopus; species Lagopus muta. Next base: position 8,091,677 of record NC_064434.1, read on the forward strand.
TAGATTTAGACTAGATATTTGGAAGAAATTCTTACTGTGAGGATGGTGAGACACTGGAATAGGTTGCCCAGAGAGGTTTTGAATGCCCCTCCCTGGAAGCATTCCAGGCCAGGCTGGATGGGACTTTGAGCAGCCTGGTCTAGAGGGTTGTGTCCCTGCCTATAGCTGGGGGGTTGGAACTACGTGATCTTAAGGTCCCTTCAACCCCAAAATTCTAAGATTCTATGATTCTATAACCTCCAGGGATGAGGCCCCCACAGCTTACCTGGGTAATCTGTTCCAGTGCCTCAACACTCTCTGAGTAAAAAATTTCATCCTAACATCTAACCTAATTTTCCTGTTTTAAATTATAAAGCCGTTTTCCCTTGTCTTATCACTAGTACACTGTGTAAAAAGTTGATCCCCTCTAGAATATTTTGGATTGCCTCCATCCAGCTTTTTTGCCCTTCCAGAAGGCACCATGATTTTTAAAGCACCTCATGAATACCTGAGCCTGCAGTCATATGGCTACTTTCAGTTGTCTGAAGGAGGCTTAACACATTTATTCATCCATCTGTAGCAGATACTTACGATGACAACACATATAATGGCTTGCTCTTTTGTAACTTATAAACTTTTATCTGACCACTAATTCGGTGAAATTGAAAAATATAACACATTCAGCCTAATTTCTGTCTAATATATATGAAAAATAACATATCTGAAACAGGTACTGCTTGGTGTTCTTTTGTATTTATACTCAGAGAAGCAGGAATAAACATCTTCATCTAATACTTTTTTTCTTCCATACATCTATTTATACTAATGTTGCAAACCTCCTCTCAAAAGAAAACCACTCTTTTTTTTAAAATCTTATTTTTTGTCCTTTCTTCTGCAGTGAAAAAAAAAAATGTATTTTTGTTCAAACGGTTTCAATGGAATAATTAGTGCCTCCTTACCTTGTGTATTGCTCTCTCAATGCAGGAGTTACACACAATTTAAAACATCAATAAGAATTAAATTGTTGCAAATTACTATTCTTTCCTCAGTATCCAATAATTTGCTGAAACCAATAACAATGGTATCAGAATATGACCTTGGATCAGTTCTGTTCTGTAGTGAACCCATTAAGCGTCTGCACAATACTAATCCTTTAAGAATACTCGAGGAAACCCTGCTAACTCCTTGAGATTTTTTCTTACCTCTTTTTATAGACCTGAGTGCTATATTTCTCCTGGTGTTAATGTTCTTGAAAAGCAAGCTAAAGAAAAAGTGAATGTAGTCTACTAAAATCCTTGTGTAAGTGAGCTATTGTCACAGTACTGCTATAAAGTTGACTTCTGCTAATAAGAGAAAATGATGATAAAAATCTCCTTCAATATTTCTGACTATTTCTCAGTTTCTGATACGAGAACTTCAAGATCTGGGGTAAGTGCACATATGTATATTTCTTTGAGAGTCTTTCACTGACATATCCTAAGTGTATGTCTTATCCCAAGGTAAACTGAACTTTTTTTTTTGAAGATGAGTTGATTTCTCTCATCCAGAAATATATTTCTGCTCAAAAGAAGATAGGAGAGAGAATTAGCAACTAAATCTGTGTTTTTAAGGTACATATGCTAACTAATCAGAAAGTTAGAAACAGCATCTCCCTGTAGAGTTCTGAGCCATAAAGATCTGAGATATTTTAAATGATCTCACATTTGCTGTGATCTAGATACACATAGACAGCTACTGTGAAGATGCTGATATGCAGTAGCATGTTACTCTGCAGTAACTCATTTGTGTTTTGAAGCCATGAGCCAACAAATTCAAATCAAGCTGCTTCAAATCTAAATTGAGAGTCCTATCTACTGAACTTGTTAACCCCAGCTGGTGATATGTAGCTCACTTCTCAGGCAAGAGGTGAAATGTTGTATTAGATTAAATATGATTTGTTGCCTTCCTGGTTGCTCCATCCTCATTTCACAATCATTGAATCATAGAATGGTTTGGTTTGGAAGGGACCTTTAAGATCATCTAATTCCAACCCCCCTGCTACAGACAGGGACACCTCCCTCTAGACCAGGTTGCTCACAGCCCCATCCAGCCTGGCCTGGAATGCTTCCAGGGAGGGGGCATCCACAACCTCACTGGGCAACCTGTTTCATTGTCTCACCACCCTCACAGTAAAGAATTTCTTCCAAATATCTAGTCAAAATCTTTCAGTTTAAAGCCTTTTCTCCTCATCCTGTCACTACTTGCCTTTCTAAAAATTCTCTCCCCAGCTTTGCTTCAGGCATCCTTCAGGTACTGGAAGGCCGCTATAAGGTCTTCTCAGAGACTTCTTTTCTACAGATTGAAGAGCCCCAGCTCTCTCAGCCTGTCCTTGTAGGAGAGGTGCTCCAGCCCTCTGAACATCTTTGTGGCCCTCTGGACCTGCTCCAACAGCTCTATCTCATTCTCGTGTTGGGGTCCCCAGAACTGGACACAGTACTGCAGGTGGTGTCTCATAAGAGCAGACTTGAGGGCCAGAATCACCTTCCTTGTCTTGCTTCACGTTTCTCTTGGTGCAACTCAGGATACAGTTTGCAAATTGGAATATGGTGTTAGAGGATGAAGAGAGGCATTTCCTACTTCACCCATGTCAGGACATATGGTAGTTTTGTGTTAGGGATGGAAATTTACCAGCGTGGCTGCTGTTTTGAAGAAGTGGCAATGTCTTTAGTCTCACATTTCTCATGAAAAGGTATTTGAATGGTGAGATGAAGTTCTGAGGCAGTTAATATAATTTATGCATGTACAGGTCTCTTCACTCTTTTAGTAAAGAAAAAATGCAGTGTCCTTCTACTTACAGTGGAAAGTGCTTTAGAATTACTGCCCTCCTCCATCATAATGCATTTGTTTTGTGCTAGGCTGACTTGAAATTTCTGGACTGAGAAGTGCCCTCTTCCTTGTGTGGAAGAGGATGGAAAGTGAGGAACAGCACCTAAGGAACACAGAAGTCAGTTTGTGCTATAAGACCAGAAAGAAATAGACCCATTACGGCTGGTTCTGGTTTGTTAGCTGTGTGTAAATTAGCATATATCAATTTTGCAATTAATATTGTTGCCTTTGGAATAATGCTGATCACTGGCATTCTTAATCGTGATTCTTGTGGGGTTTTTTTTCTGTATTTTATTTAATTAATTAATTATATATACTATTATCATGAAGCAGTAGAGGCTTTTATTAATAATTGAATGAAGTGATTGCACTGTAACTCCACATTTAAAAAACATATATTCAGAGAACAAAATGCAGTTGTTAAACAGCCAGAAGAGTTAAAGGTGCATCCAGACTGGATTTATGAGCCTTGTCAAAATGTCTGATAAACCTCAAACCCAGATTTTCTTTTCTTTTCTTTTTTCTCTTCTTTTCTTTTCTTTTCTTTTCTTTTCTTTTCTTTTCTTTTCTTTTCTTTTCTTTTCTTTTCTTTTCTTTTCTTTTCTTTTCTTTTCTTTTCTTTTCTTTTCTTTTCTTTTCTTTTCTTTTCTTTTCTTTTCTTTTTTTCTTTTCTTTTCTTTTCTTTTCTTTTCTTTTCTTTTCTTTTCTTTTCTTTTCTTTTCTTTTCTTTTCTTTTCTTTTCTCTTCTCTTCTCTTCTCTTCTCTTCTCTTCTCTTCTCTTCTCTTCTCTTCTCTTCTCTTCTCTTCTCTTCTCTTCTCTTCTCTTCTCTTCTCTTCCCTTCTCTTCTCTTCCCTTCTCTTCTCTTCTCTTCCCTTCTCTTTAATTAATAATACTGACTCTATGAGCTATATGAGCTATTTAATTCTGTGAGCATTTCAAAGAGAAGCATCTGACTGCGTGGTCATACCAAAGTGATGACTAAACCTGGAAAATCTGTTTTGATAGAAATCCACAAACTTATAAAATCTACTGAAGTCTTTGATGTCATTACACACCCACAGCTGCTCAGGGTGCTAACTGTATAGGAAAGCAATTTTTCTTAAAATATATTTACTTTTGTTGGGTAACAAGCTAAACATGAGTCAGAAATATGCTCTTGACACAATAAAGGTCAGTTCCATACTGGGACTTCGAGCACAACAGCAGTTTGAGGGAAGTGATTTTTCTTTCTCTTTGACACTTGTGAAGTAACTGGAGTATCATGTCCATTTTTTGTCTACTAGTACAGGAAATGTATTGGAATACTGGATTGTGCCCAGCAGGGCTAGCACCAAACAGATTAAGGAGACAAAGCAGTAGGTGGATTAATGAGAAAAGGTTCATGGAAGTGAGATTGTTCACCATGCTTCAAGGTTTAGAGAAGCATTTATTGCTGCTTCCAAAATCTAATTAATTGTTAAAGATGAAATGGATTCAGATGCTTTCCAAAAGCACATCAGAAGGACAAGGGGTGATGATTATAACTCAAAAATTAGAAAATTCTGATGAAATATAGAGGGATTTTTTTTCACCATGAAGGTAGACAAACACTCATATAGTTGCTCAGATAGGCATCTCAGTCTTTGGAGATACTAAAAATTTAGTTGTGCAAAGCCCCAAACAAGTCTATATAACAAAACAGGTCTCACTTTGAGCTGGGAATTAGATCATATGAACTCCAAAGGGTCCTCTCAAATTATTCTTTGAGTTTCATATTCTGTTATACTTAGAGTCATTAAGTGCCCTGAAGCTGGAGGAAAGACTTTATGATTCTGGTGATACAAATTTCTGAAATCTTTCTCAGGAAAAAGTGCAACAAAAAATAGATGAAATGCAAGATCTTCCCCAGTAGAAGAGAAAACTGCTGTACTTAAAGGTGACAAGAATGTAAACTGTATATGAAAGTGGAAAATACTGTATATACTGCCAATGAATAAATCAGTAGGAATTTCAAACTTCATTTATGTTACCCACTAAGATTTATAGCAGAATGTGAAGGGGTAAATAACATTACATTTTTAAATGAGGAATTCAAATGAATGACTAGTGAAGTAATCTATATATTCTTAAAAGAGTTTGAGTACTGAAATATTGGACTATCTCAAGTGTGTAAGAAGATGTGCAGGTACAGATAGTGTCCTGGTTTCAGCTGGTACATAGTTTGTTTTCCTCTTACTGTCAGGTATGATGCTACCTTTTGCTTTAGGAGAAAAAGAATGCTGAAAATACACAGACATTTTAGTTTGCTGCTCAGCAGTGCTGTACAGAGCCAAGGACATTTCAGATTTTGGTATTCTTGTACTACTCTGACAGCAAGGAGGCTGGGAATGCACTAGGACCTGGTAGGGAAAGAACCAGGGCAGCACACAAAAACTGGCCAAAAGGATACCTTTTGACATACCTTATGACATCATCTGAAAAAAAATACATAAAGTGGTTCAAAGTTGGTTGAGGGGGGTAGTTGCTGCTTAGAGACTGGCTGGATATTGCATTGACGGTAAGCAGCTGCATTCTGCATCACTTGTTTTGTGAACATATATATGTATATGTATAATTATCATTGCTATTATTTCTTTCTTCCTTTTCTGTTTTAGTAAATCATTTTTGTCATACAAGTTCTACTTTTTGATCCTATTCTCTCCCTTCTCCTACTGGGAGTAGGAGGAGTGAGAGAAAGACTGTGTGGTGCTAAGCTGCTTGCCAGTTTATACTACAACAGTCATGCTGAAAAAGATCACCAGTCTTCTCAGACAATGTAGAAAGCAAGGAAACGTCATCTGATGCAAAACTTTTTTTGATCATTCAGAAACAGTGGTAACAAAATAACTGTCAGCACTGCTACAAAAGGATACCCTTGGTACATCAAAATAAACTTGTTCAGTGTGCATGTGTTAAATTCTGGTGTTTAGGCATGCTATGTGATGAAATGAATCTAATCATCATCAGCTGCTGCTGCATACCAAACTCAGATTGGTCTCTGTGGAAAAGCACTCTAGAGCCTTTTTGACCTTCAAGAAGTTCAAGTGTTCTTGATAGATAGTCATCCCTTGTTGAACACCTCTGCGTCTAACACTTTCTTGTACATCTGGTTTACTTAGCTAATATTTTTGACAAGCTGTCTTCCTTCCACTTGCTATTCCAGAAAAGCAAGGCAATGATACTGGATGTTAACTGAAAGGCAGAGGGATTTCAGTAGAATACTGACTGCCTTCCAGAATGAATTACAGTTCCAGAACTGTAGAGTTACAAGGCTTCCATTGTTAGCCACAGTCTTAGGGATCAGAGATTTCACCCTGAGAAATGCTATCAGGAAGGATATTGCCATCTACTAAAATGCACTAAAAAGGAAGCTTTATATTTGCTCTTATGGACATAGTGCTTAAGCAATTCCATGTGCAATCTGCTCTTTGCCAAAGCAGAATCTTTGTATTGTTTGACAGTGTAAGTAGATCTTCTCAATAACTGTCTTCTTCCAATGTATTAGCAGCGAGGTCTGAATGAGTAGGAGTGAAATACTTTCAGTACTTCTCATCTCAGTATGCCCCATATAAAATTTACACTTTATCAATGAAATTATAGACCAGGAATTTGTTTGTAAATGTCATTATTTTACCATTTTGCCTTACAGCAATCAAGAAAAGATGGCACAAGTCTCTCATAAATAAACAAGGCATAACAGCCAGTTTTGCACATTTTTAGTACAAATAGCTCATTCAATGTCTGCAAAATTTCCCTTTTGATACGATTTATTTATTTTCAAATGATCTTTTATGGTTTTTGCTTTGGGGGAAGCTCAGAGTACCACACTGCTGTGGTTTAACACTGATAGGCAGCTAAGAACCGCATAGCTGCTCTTTCACTCCCCTTCTTCTGCAGGATGGAGAATGGAAGAAACTGAGATGGATGGAAAAAAAAAAAAAAAAAAAAGCAAAAAACAACAATGATTAGTGATTATTCAGGAAGACAAATGCTTTCACAAGAGTCCCCCCTCAGCTTTTAGTATTCAGCATGATATCAAATGGTAGGGGATACCCCTTTGGTCAGTTTACATCAGCTGTCCTGGCAATGTCCCTGTTTCACCTTTTGCCCACTCCTAGTCAATTGGCCTATCTACTGAAGAGTCAGCCTTGATGCTATATCGACACCGTTCAGCAATAGCTAAAACACTGATGCAAAGTTAACACCATTCTATTTACAAGTTCAAAACTCAGGTCTATGTGGATTTCCATGGAGAAAGCGAACACCCTAGCCAGAACTAGTATGCAGATTATCAATGTGACTCAAAAATGCTAACAGTTTTCTCAAGTGAATTTAATTTACAGAAACCAAGCCACCATAACCACTAAGATTCCTTCGAAACTATCCATCTTGCCCAGGAACAAGGCTGAGCTATCTCAATTTCACAGTTCAGTCCAGAGTCCTGAATATGATCTGATAGCATTTCCCTTTTTCTCGGATCTAGCTTTCTAGCCTGCAAACTGGAACAGAATTTATGCATTTGGCACACAATTTCTGAAGAGAAGTTTTGTTATATCAGTCCAGCTAGCTGTTCATGAATTCAGCAGTATACATTTCCATTCTGCAGATAATTTAGTGCTGGAGAGACTGCCCAGAGAATCTTTGAAATATCCATCCCAGAAAGTTTTCAAGACCCAACTGAAATCCTAACTAACACATCTTCAAATCACTGTTGGCCTTTATTTGAGGGCTACTTGGACTAGAGACCAGCTCCTTGGACTACAGAACAGATACCTTTCCAATGACTGCTTGTGTAAACCTCATGTTGGGATCATTAGGATCAACAGTAACAACATGGACCACTGAGGAAAAACATCAATTTTTTCATGGTATTTTTGCTTTAGAGTACTCTATCATTTACAGTAGATGATGAAAATATGACATGCTTGTTGAAAAGTGAACCTAGGCTCTGGCGGGCAGCTGCCACTATTATCTGAAACTTGCTCATAGACCTGTGCCCACTTTTGACAGACACAAACCAGGTTGGAGAAATGGTTGAAGATATGTCATGCAATAAAAGAGCCCAAAACCTCACCTACATGAGAATCAAAACCTGGCCTATTAACAACCTGATATAATCAAGACATTGTCTACCTGGACTTTAGGACCAGAGGGAATGGTTTCAAGCTACGGCAGGGAAGATTCAGGCTGGACATTAGGAAGTATCACTTTTCAGAAAGGGTGGTCAGGCACTGGAATGGACTGCCCAGGGAGGTGGTGGAGTCACCGAGCCTGGGGGTGTTCAAGGAAAGACTGGATGTTGTGTTGAGGGACATGGTTTAGTGGGAGCTATTGGTAATAGGTGAACAGTTGGACTGGATGATATTTTAGGTCTGTTCCAACCTTGGTGATTCTATGATTCTATGACTTCAGAAAGGTATTTGATGCTGTCTCCTGTAAGATCCTCATAGACAAGTTGTTGATGTATTGTCTGGATGGAAAACTGGCTGAACAGACTGCTGATCACTGATGCAAACTCTAGTTGAAGGCCAAGAACTATCAAGCAGGTCAATACTGGTTCCAGACCAATTTAACAGTCATTAACGAGCTGAACAATGGGGTAGAATGCACCCTCAGCAAGTTCACAGGGGGAGTGGCTGACTTCCCAAAGGACCAAGCTGCTTTCCAGAGAGACCAGGATAGACTGGAGAAGGGGAGTGACAAGAATCTTATGAAGTTAAAATAGGAGAAATGTAAAGTCTTACACACAAGTAGGAACCAGGCACCAGTACATGCTGAGAGCATGTGGCTGGAAAGGAGCTTGGCAGAAAATGGAGATCAAGTTGGATATGAACCAGAAATGTGCCCTTAGTTTAAGGAAGGTAAATGGTATCCTGTTGCCAGCAGGTCAAAGGAGGTACCCTCTACTCTGCACTGGAGAGATCTCCCCAGAGCCTTCTCTTCTCCAAGCTAAACAATCCCAGTTCCCTCAACCTTTCCTCATAGGAGAGGTGCTCCAGCCCTCTGATCATCTTAGTGGCCCTCCACTGGACCCTCTCCAAGAGCTCCATGTCCTTCCTGTACTGGGGGCCCCAGGCCTTGGATGCAGTGCTGCAGATGGAGCCTCACAAGAGCTGAGTAGAGGGGGACAATCACCTCCTTCTCCCTGCTGGCCACCCCTCTTTTAATGCAGCCCAGAACACAACTGGCCTTCTGGGCTGCAAGCTCACACTGCTGGCTCATGTACAGCTTCTCATCTACCAGGACCCCCAAGTCCTTCTCTGCAGGGCTGCTCTCAAGGTGTTTTCACTCAGTCTCTATAAACACCAGGGACTGCCCCAGACTAGGTGCAGCATCCTGCACTTGGCCTTGTTGAACCTCATTAGGTTCACATGGGCCCGCTTCTCCAGCCTGTCCAGGTCCCTCTGGAAAGCTTCCCTTCCTTCCAATGTATCGACTGCACTGCTCAGCTTGGTGTCATCCACCAACTTGCTGAGTTTGCACTCAATGCCATTGTCTATGTCATTGATGAAGATGTTGAAGAGCACAAGTCCCAGGACCGACTCCTGAGGGACACTGCTTGTGACCGGCCTCCACCCTGACACAGAACTGTTGATCACAACATATATGTGTGTAAGACAATCCATAAGATTTCCTTAGATTTTCTTCATAAATGTACAGAAATTTCTACACTGTTAATTTTAAAAGTAATAATAAAATCAATAAGAATAATTAAAAGGGAGGATTTGTTGATAATCTTTGTATTTACTCTTCAACTAAATGAGGCCATAAGACTTCTTTAGGTGTTCTGTGTACTAAGAATTTTGTTCTGTCCAAATTTTGTCTAAATATTTTGTTTGACAGTGGATTTTGGATAATTTTTCATTTGCTAGATTCTCACTCCACTGGATTAAAATAAAATTGCATAGTAGGCATAAGAGATTTTTCTCACAGCTTGACTTGAAGTATTAGGGATTAAAAAGAAATAATGAAGAAGAAAGAAAAAAAAAAAGAAAGTCTTAAACAGTTGAGTGTAATTTTTATTCAGTATTTTAGCATAATTGCTGATAGGGTTAAATACAATAATGAGACATTGTTACTATGGAAAAAAAAAAAATGCCTGTTGCATGATTAGGTGTTCTTCATCAGGATCAGTGTTGCAGAAATTGTTTGTAAGTTTACATAAGACTTTCCTCTGGAGATTTAAAAATGCTTAAGAAACTCAGATGTCAAGGCTTAGGTGTATATAATTTTATTATATGGAGCATAAAGTTTTGAAGCAGAATTACTGTGAGTCCAATAAAATAATGAACAAATCAGTGAGCACCTTTTCATGGTCATGCTTCAGAACTGGAATTTGCTTTCCTTTCTGGAATGTGTATTACATAATTGAGTGGCTGAGAATGATTTACGCTACCACAGTGTACTATATGGTTTCACTTATAATTATCTGTTTCAATGGAAGTTATAATCTTATTTTAGATATAAAATTAATTTTAAAAGGAGAATTAACATATTCCAAATATTCCTTTCAAACATGCATTTGAATGTGGCTGCAGCCTCCCACCCAATGAATTCAGCAGAACTGGTGTGATTGCAACCCATTTAGAAACATTAACACTGAGTTTGGTGATGGTATGCAATGGATAAACTCACATTATTTGACTGATGACAGAGATCCCGTGGTTGTACACTGGCTGTACAGTAACTTCCTTGATTTCTTTTATCTAATTTCCATTTAATTCTGCTATTTCCACTTGTTTCATAACATCTACTCATTCAGATATGCATCAAGGTTAATTACTTGGGAGCAAAACTCTTTTTGAAAAGAAACTCAAGGCAAGATTTTTAAATATACTGAAATGATCAAAATATAAATAGGTTCGAGGAGCTCATTTAGGGAATTACGCATTTTTTAAAATAATGAAGACCTCACTTGGTGTAACAGTTTGAAAAATTCACAGTTCATACATATGCGAAAGTCCAGCAGTAGTAATGTGTAGGAATTTCACACGTATGTGAGTATACATGTGTGCATATATATGCACACACACTAAACAAGCATAGAGGTACAAACATAGCTCGTGTGGTGTATATATATACTTAAGACATAATTCTTTAAAGTTTGTTTAATAATTACACAAATTAAAAAAATCCTCAAGTCAGAACTACTGTCAACAGCATGCAGTAAATGGATTTTAAAATTCTGTGTTCAGATTTCTGGAACAATTATCACATCACCTGGGCATTCTAACAAGTTAATCAGTAGCTGACTTGAAATCCTCATCAACACACTATGTAATTTCATTGAGAGTATCTGTTAACTCAGATCAACTCAATTAATCTCTAGTGGAATGAAACAAAGAAACAGATGGCAATGTGTTTTAGTCAACACCAACTTTTTATTCCATATACATTTCTAAATACACTATTCCTAGGCATTAGTCCTAAGGCATTAAGAAATTGCCTTACTTTTAATCTATTTTTAAAAATAGACAGCAATAAAACACACTTGTACTCTATTTTGTCAGCATTTATTACAATTTTCCCAAATAAACTATTTCCCTTGGGCTCAGTTCTGCCTGATTCTTAGTCTGACACTCCCATTTGCCTTTTCGGGAGTGGCAGGGGTATGTTGTGAAGGATGTGCCTCCCTGCACTGCATACTTTTGTGCCCTTGTAACAAAAGACATTTCATATCCGTTGTATTGCATTTGATTAAATAAACTAGAAATGCTAACAACTAAGTTACTAAGTTACTAAGTTACTAACTAAGTTACTAAGACACTGCAGTATCTTCTTCCTCATACAGAAGATTCAAACTGGATGTTAATCCATACAGTCTTAATAGCAGCAAGTGGATTTCACTCTTTTCTCCTGGTCTGGTGATCCAGGTATTTTGGGAAGGTGGCTGAAGCATGAGTACTGACCCTCTTCATAATAGTATTTATGCATTTTACATTTAATTACATCACCATTAAAACACATAGAAATAGGGCACAAAGAACAATCACAGAATCATAGAATTATTTGAGTTGGAAGGGACACTTAAAGGTCACTTAATCCAACTCCCCTGCAATGAACAGGGACACCTACAGCTCCTCCATCAGGTGCATGGAGCCTTGTCCAACCTGACCTTGAATGTATCCAATGATGCAGCATCCACCACCTCTGTGGACAGCTTGCCCAATGCTTTACCACCTTTGTTGTAATAAACTTTTTCCTTACATCCAATCTAAATCTCCCCTCCTTTAGTTTGAAACCATTTCTTGTCCTGTCACACGAGATCCTGCTGAATAGTCTGTCCCCTTCTTTCTTACAGTCTGCCTTTAGATACTGAAAGCCTCCTCTCAGGTCTCCTCAGAGCCTTCTCTTCTCAAGGCTGAACATCTCCACATCTTAGCCTGTTCTCATAGGAGAGGTAATCTATTCTTTGGATGGGGTTGAAAGAAGGGTTGAAACCTATTATTCCTACTTACATGCCAAAATTATCAGCCAAGGGTCCCTCCCGCTCCAGTTCATCATCTTCACTGCTTGGCTCCAACATGGCAGCAGTTGTGTCAGGATAGCTGGGCTGTGACCTGTGCCACAGATAGTCTATAGCCTTGGACATGGGACATGGACATGTCCCATGGACACATTGGGAAAATATTAAATCCAGGTTTCCAACTTTTAATTTATGTTCTGCCTACAAGTGTAATTATATAAAAAATTCTGGGCAGAAACCTTCTGTTTCTAATGAATTTGGAGACAACTACAACAGTGTTTAGTGCAACAAATTTCCCCAGTTTGCTGGGTGTGATTTCTGAACAGTTAACTAGCAGATTGGACCCATCAGGTGCGATTAACACATTAAAGTTCATTTCTGAATTCTGTCTGTTGTAAGGTCTTCAGAAGCTAATGCTTGTAGCTCTCTAATTCAATAATTCAGCATCTCAGCTTGGGCAAGCTAAGAAGCAAACTGCAGCTGAATGAAGAAACAAATGGCAATCGGGAGATGCTCAGCATATTAAGCACCTTCAAAATGAGGTGGCAGCTAAGAAAGGGTTATTCTTTGTCAAAATGTTGGCCCTATACTTTACATAAGTGGGCCCTTACACGGGCTATTTTCTTTACCAGAGTCCTCAATATGCTTTTGCTAGAACCTTCTTCACTTGCAGAGATCCACAGAAGTTCTTGAAAGGCTATAAGAATAGACAAGATTTAGACACACAGAGAAGAAGTGACAAATACCAACAGCATGACCAGCATAGGAGACAAACAGAGCACTTCTGTAAATCAGGCTGGGGGAAGTGTACTTTTCACCCTGTGGGCAGCCGTAGCCAGAAAAACAATACTGAAATATGCACACCTCCACCCAAAGATTTAAGCATCCAGTCTCACTGCTGCAGTTTTGTTTTTTTTTTTTTCTTCTTTTTTTTCAGATTTTCTCTGCTTTGTTTCTATGAATCCTGTGTTGATTTAGCTTCTGATTTCTCTGTTTTTGATTTATGTATCTCTTGTTCTTTATCCATTTTTCATCTGTTTGGTCCTCTCTTTACCATCTCACTTTTTTCTCTGACCTCTTTCCTCACCAGCCATTCTTTTTCCTATCAGTATTTTGTGCACTCTTATCTTTTCTTGCTTTCTACTCTATTTTCCTGCTTGCTTTTTCTTTACATTTCCCTTTACTCATTTTTTTCCCTGCTTGTTGGCTTATGAAGAAATACATTGTGGAAAGAATTTATATGTCTATGATATTTCTCTGAAAACACAACACATTTACAGTAAGCCAACACTTCAACCTGCAATATCAAATTGTGGGTGGATTTAATTCAATTCAAACTAAATTAATGCATTTATAGTATGCCATATGCGTGTCAGATACTCTACAGACATGACAGTATACGCAGTGAAAAATATTACAACTGAAAATTTTCGATTTTATAGATAAATAGATTTAAGCTAGATAACACTTCCAGCAGTATAAAGTTGGTGAGATCAGAGTAGGAAAGCTCATAAAGGAGGCAGCTTTAATCCAGTATTTGAAGGAGAAAAGAGATTATTTGATCTAAGTCAGGATTTTGGAAGTTAAGGGTAGCGTCGTAACACTGACATACCTACACATTCCCATAAGTTGGTATCATACTCATATTTTTATTCTTTCATTATATATTGTGTTCATGAATTGTTTTTTATCTATTTCATCACTTGTACTTCACTGTAAATGATAGATTTTCTGACTATACAGATAAGATTTCTTTAAACTTTTGTCTGAAGAACCATTCACAGACTTTGATGGGATTCTCATCAGATTTGCAGTTACTGGATTTGCAGACAACTTCTCTGATGACTCACATCTTATCCTTAGGACTAATTGGGGGGAGGGGAGGGGGGCAGGGAGAACCAAGACAAGTTGACTTGAACTGGCCAATGGAATATTCCCTGATATGTGTCAACCTGTGGAAGAAAAACTGAAAAACTGAGTAGTTGGCTGGAGAGGCAGCCACTACTTGGTGACTCACTGGGCATTGGTAACTGAGTGGTGAGAAATTGTGTTGTGCATCACTTGCTGTGTAAATATGTATTATATTATTATCAGTACTATTATTATTTTCCTTTTCTATTGCTTTTCTGTCTTAGTAAATGGTTTTTCTCTCAATCGAAGAGTTCTTCTTTGTTGCTGTTTTTTTTCCCCAGTTCTCTCTCCCATCCTATAAGGACAGGAGAAATAAGTGAATGACTATGTGTAGCTGAGCACAACATAGAATCATACAATCATAGAAACACAGAATCATAGAATCATAGAATCACAGAATCATAGAATCATAGAATCGTAGAATCATAGAATTATAGAATGGCTCGGGTTGGAAGGGACCTCAAGGATCATAAAGCATGCAGGGCCATCAACCTCCAGGCTGCCCATGGCCCCATCGAACCTGGCCTTGAATACCAAGGCATCCACAACCTCTCTGGGCCACCTTTTCCAGCACCTCACTACTCTCATCGGAAAGAACTTCCCCAAAATATCCAAGATAAATCTTCCCCATGCATTCACATATCACCCTGAAAAACCCTTATGACTATATTCTGCTTTTAAAACAGCACTCTTTTTTTTTTTTTTTTTTCTCATTTGATACTAAAAATAGACCTGATGTGTTTTATAGTGAAGTCAGGTTAGAAAATAATTTCTTTACAATGCTTAATATCCTGAGCATTGGAGCAATCTTCTTAAATAGAAGATCTGAGATTCATTTTTATTCCTATTTTATCTAATTCAAGAACTAAAACAAACATTTGTGTCTTTTAAATTATTCATAGAATCACAGAATTTAGGATGGAAAAGACCTGTAAAATCGTTAAGTCTGTCACTAATGCATGTCCCTAAGCACCACACTACGTCTCAAATGCCTTCAGAGATAGCAACGCCATGATTTCCCCCACGCAGCTTGCTCCAATGCCTAACTGCTCCCTCTGTGAAGAAATTCCTCCTGATTGCTACATCTCCGCTGCCACATTCTGAAGCCATTGACATGGGTCCTTACATCTGCCACCTGAGAGAAAACCAACATCTCATAGCTGCAACTCCCTTCTGGTTGTTGCAGGGAGTGATGAAGTCTCCCCTCAGCCTCATTTTTTAAAGACTAAACTACTCAAGTCCCTCAGCTGTTCTCTGTACAATACTTGTTTTCTTGTCCCTTCACCAGCTTCAGCGCTCATCTCTGCACACACTTGAGCAACTCAATGTCCTGCATGCAACAAGGGGGCCCAAAACTGAGCACAATATTTGAGGTGTAATTTCACCAGTGCTGCATACAAAGGACCAAGTCCCTAGTCCTGCTGACTAGTTATAGTATAGTCCAGAAGTCACTAGCCTTCTCAGTCACCTGAGCACATTGATGGCTCATGTTCAGCTGGCTGTTGACCCACATCCTAGGTCCTTTTCTACCAGGCAGCTTCCCAGCCTCTCTTCCTCAAGCCTAAACAGCTCCAAGGGGTTGTTATGACCTGGACCTGGTGCTCACTGATTTTGAATGTCAGGCAGTGGACTCAGCCTATGGATGCAGCCTGTGCAGATCCCTCTGCAGAGAACACCTATCCTCCAGAAAATCAACACTCCCACCCAGCTCTGTGTCCTCTGTAGATTTACTGAGAATGGACTCAGTGGGTGGACACATTGTTCAGATTCTTTTGACAATAAATCAATTCTCTTATTCTACTTCTAAAATTAATAGAATTTTACTTTTTTTTTTTTTTCTAGAGGAAAAGAAAGAAGAGTTCCAGTAGAAACTTGCAACAAAATTAAAATTTCAAGTAGTTCAGTAGACAATTGGCAGCAGGGACATGGTTAGTATGCATGGAAAGATGGGTTGTTGGCTGAATTGGGTGATCGTATTGATCTTTTCTAACCTTAATAATTCTATGTTATCTGCTTCCTTAGCCCATATGTTCTACCACGACTATCAATAATACAGCCCTCATTATAGCTGGTTATGAAATTGAATTTTCCTGTAATATGAAATTTTGACATTTCATTTTTTTTTTTTTAATTTTTGAAAGTGCAAAACAAGCACTAGTGTGAAACATTTCAGCCAGAAGAAATCTTTGTAAACACTACCTCATATTCCTATCAGAACTTAGTGCTGATTTCCTTTTGACCCTCAATTGAAAACTTTTCCAATTCATTCTAGCTTTATTTCTTCTAGTGCCAGAATTTATATTTATCTCCTCCTTAAAATATTATATCTCTTGACCAAGACTTTCTTTGTTTACCTCTTAACAAATAGTATTTTCTGTTTTCTAACCTTGTAATCTTGCCCAACCCAGTTTCATTAAGTATTCTGGTGATAAAACCGTTGTCCTTGTTGTTTGATCTGTTCATGTCACCAATTCTTTTTGACCTGTCATTGTTTCTTTCTGCTCATGAAGTTGACTGTCAATGGAGGCAGACCCAAAGGACACATTTATATAAGCTTAGAAACTGGCACCCTTTTCCTTTCTCATAAATAATGTAGGTTAATGGAAATATGTATGGTAAATTACTTTTTACCAGACATGCCTTAAGATGAAGTTTGGACAGGGAATCCACTGAGGGAAATGTAAGTAATAATCTTCTTGTTTGTTTTTTTTTCAAGTACTGTGATATTCAAGATTAAATTCAGCACAAAACCAGAATGTTACTTAAAAATTGCTTAAAAAAATTATGTGATGGCCAGTGTAAACTTGGATGCTAACTTGGATGTTTACTTGGATGTAAACTACCTCCTGCACATATAAATTTTTTCATTGTCAGATAGGTTGTTCTTGATGATCTTCTATTTAGTACCTAACAGTGTACTTTTCCTTTGTTCACTCTAAGTGACCTGAGTGGATCATTCTGACATGTTCATTTATTGATTTAATTTACATAAAGACCATTGATGCATAATATTTGGAAGCAGTAGTTTGCAAAATTCAAGTATGAATAACTTTTTTTTTTAAAATATGTAAGTATTTAAAGGATGCATTGATAAGCCATCTAACTTTTATAGAGGTTTTATAAAATACTCCTAAAGAAGAAAATCCTTCTAATCACTGTAATTTAGCAATTGTCTTAGCCATTAAGTAAAGGGTGCTTATATGTCTTCTAAAAGTGTTTTATTTGGTATGTGTATAGATGCTTAATTCATCTCTCTAAGAATAAAGAAATAATGATTTTATTATACAAATAACCTTTTACTACTTTTTGTAAAAAGTTAATTCCTCATTTTTGTTGTTGAGGGTAGCCATTAGTACCTAGCACTATGTTTAGCACTAGCAATGCCAGTATCTGATGGGGATCTTTGGCAACTAAAAGTTAGATTGAGACCATTATTTAATCAAACATCTCCCCAGGTGAGCATAAACCACTTCTGAATTTTGCTCACTGATTACATACCACCCTGTTTATTTGGACCAGTAACGATGATTTGCTATTCCATGGGGGATCACTCCTGAATAGTTGATGAACAAATCCAATCAAAGCACTTTGATTAAGTCCTGTCTAATTCTGGAATCTTCTTGAGCAGCTTTGTATTGTTTCTGTGATGTACAAGTGCTATTTCGAAGGCGAGAGAAAGAAAATTGACCAATCCCTTAAAGAAATATTTTTCCCATGTGTAACAACTGTGGAATGACTTATAGATTTTTAATAGATTTTTAAAGACTGTCTGGAGACTTAGTAAAAAGCTTCTATGCCCAGTAGATAACAAAATGCTATATTAATTTTAGTGCCAAACCTTAATTAGAAAGAAAACCATAAAATGCATAAATGGGCACTACATAGGATGATACAGCTTTATGGAACCATTTCAGCCTCTTCATCACAGAGATTACAGAAATTAATAAGGGGACATAATTTGTGTAATAGTGTATTGGACAGAAAGTACTCAATACATTTTTATCCCTTTTGAACAAACAATTGTTGCTTATAGTGCACAGTTCTGTCTTTCCAGGTAAACTCCTCCATCAGGGTTAGTCCCCAACAAGCAAGCCTGTTGTTAAGGCTGTGTCTGCAAATGGATTGTCTATAAACAAACTCAGCATCTGGCAGACATTCCAAGGTGAAAGCCAAACAGATGGCTAATTTAATATAAACTAAGTGACTTTGGATCAGATAAAGCAATTGAATTAACAGCACTTTAAATGAACATATACCACACATTCTCACTATGCCATTATAATAGGCACCTTTTTATATTTTGGAAATCATTGCTAATTGAGGTTTCATATGCTGAATGTTTATATCTGTGAGAAGTATGGTTAAAGATCCCAAGAAAAAATGCAACTAGTGTTATAACTTTTGATTCCAACATAATTATTCTCTTCAGAACTCCTCCAGACTTGCTGAATCAAGGAATATGAACTTGATGCCATACAAATCCTTAAATGCATATACAGGAGATGTAAGTCAGCCTTAAGAGTGAAAGTTTGCTTCTTTTTTCTTTCAATATATCTCTAATAAATAATAATAATAACAGTAATAAAAATATTTTGACTTATGTATTTTTTCAGTTTTACTATTCACACAAGTTCTTTAAATAATAATATTATTTTGTCTACAGCAAAGGGAACCGAGAAATTTTTCTTATAATTGGTTTGTTTGCTGCGTCTTCATTGAAAGGGTGAAATAGTTGATATTGAGAAGAACTGTTAATGACAGCCCTAGTTAAATGCTTGAAGTTTCTTTTAACCTATTTTTCTATATGTACACAAGTTAACTCTTTGTGTATTTTATGGCACATTTTCCAAAGCACTGTGTTTCATTTGTAGGTAGGTAAAAAGCAGATGGCGTAGAGTTTGCTCTGAAAAAAAAAAAAAGGATATATCTCTGAGGAAATGGCTCTTCAGCTTCCTTCCTTTCCATTTCTCTCTCAGAGTCACACAACTCTGAACTCACCGCCAAATCCACAGCTGCATTATGCTCCAGAATTAGACATAAGATCTGTTAAAGGTTGGTTACATACTGGTCTGCAATGCTGTTGTGCTATATGATGT
Organism: Lagopus muta; assembly: GCF_023343835.1. NCBI lineage: Eukaryota > Metazoa > Chordata > Aves > Galliformes > Phasianidae > Lagopus > Lagopus muta. The sequence goes on from NC_064434.1 coordinate 8,111,013, forward strand.
AAGGAAGAGTATTTTCTTGGTACTTGAGAATTCTGTGAGTACAGTTTTAGATTCCTGGGCTAATAAATATTTGGTGTTTTTTTGGCAGCATCTACCTACCCATGTGAACACAAAAAGTGAGTAAATTAATGAATGCAATTATAAAACTCAGATATTAACAGGGAACGCTTTTCAGTTTTATATTTTTGCTTTCTTAAGTCCCCTAACCTCAAGCAACTTTTTTTCTTATGTTCCTAAAAGACTTTGCCTTACTGCTATTTATTTTCTGAAGAAATGACTTTACAAACTCATAGTTTAAAGTAGTAACTCTTTTTTGTCTTTTTTTCTTTTTTTCTTTTTTTTTTTTTCTTTTTTCACTTATGACTTAACAACATTTGCTCATGATTGGAGAGCAGAGGAATATAAAGTTTAATTGAGCATCAAGATCTATTATCATACACTGGGATTTCTAATGTAATTTGATACCTCTACTCTTCTTACTCTTCTACATTTTAAAGCATAATATCTTCTTCCTTTTACTTCACTTCCACTTCACAACAGCACAGAACTACATTAAGGATGAAACAAATTTAGGCAACGGTCACTTGAACAAAAATGACCAGAAGCACTTGACAGAAGTGCTATCACAGTTAAAAGAAGATAAATTTATCTCAGACAGTATAAGCCCAGAAAGATTCTGAGACTCTGCATTCTAATGTCAGTATGAAGCCTGGGATGTTTACTAGTAACATTATAGCACTGAGGTCATATTTGTTGAGCTATGAAGTCTTTGGTCTTTTGTACACATGTAAATCACTGGAGTTAATGGAATGATTTAATGAAAATTAGTTGTAGAAGAAATACATGGATTGGTGGATCTAGGTCTTAAGTCAAATCCTGTTTGTTAAGAAGCTTAAAGTTTATTAATAGTTGATAGTTCATTTAACATTCTAATTATATATGATTATTAATATTATGGCTTGATTTCTAACTAATCATCTTAAATGTGGTTTATGCATAATACACAAGTCAGGAATATTGGAGGGTACAGGATTGTTCTCTACCCCAGACCATAGGAGTCTGCAAAGTAGGAAAAGGGTGAGATAAATGCTACATCGAATTTTTGATGAATTATATTAATATATAAGACACTCTGCTTGTGTGTGGCAACAGCCAGCATGGTATTTATTCACCATCTCTCAACAGTGCAAGATAGTAATCCGTAAACTAACACAGCCTGAGGAATATAATGTATGTGAAATACCCCTCAATACCTTTGACCTGTAGAAGAAAGTATTTCAAGTTCGTTTTTGAAGAAAGCATTGAGGGGAGATTTACTCAGATCTTTGCTAAAAAGTCAGTGCTATCAGCAAGGTAGACTCTGGTATTCATGCCAGAAATGTTTGAATGTTGTGGTTGAAATTATAAATTTAGAATAGAAATATGAATATGCTATTACTATGATTGAAAAAAAAAAAAACAAAACAGGTTTTATGAGCATAAGATCTGCATTTTCTAAAGTCATTGTCACTCCCAGATTTTTCAAACTGTTAAAAACAAACAAACAAAAAAAATTTAAAGAAAAAAATCAACATCAGAAGAAGAAAAAGCATCTAACAAAAAGAATACCATTGAGAATATATTAGTTTTGTTAACAGAAAACAATTCACATAGATGGATTCTCAAATAAAAGTGACAGCTGTCAGAGTGGGGAAAAAAAACAAAAACAAAAACAAAAAACAAAAAAACAAACAAACACAATAACCAAACAAACACACAAAAAGAACAACCACAAAAGAAGTCTGTATATTGAACAGTCTCCAGCCTGGTTAAGATTCAAATATTTTAAATTCTCATATGAATAAGAACTGAAAGCTAATCTAATAGTACATACATAATTCACACTAAGTATGTAGCTCTTATGGATTTCTTTCTGCAATAGTAAAGATTTCATGTGATTTTTAACTATTATTTAAAATGAGGACAGACTCTGATATTTAACATGGAAGGGACGGAATAGAGTCAGAGAAAAGGAGGAAAGGAAATATATTGTGTATCACAGACTGAAAGGATTTTAACATGATAGTAAAACTGCTGTCCAGAAATTGAGTAGTGCTGGGATCATTTTTAAAATACAAGTACTTTCTTAAGATATATCAGTCTTTTTACAAGTCATTTGTCATCAAAAGGCTACAATTATATATTTGTGAACACTATTTCCATAGCTCCAAAGGAAAAGTGGGCAACATTCTTATTAATCACAATTAATACATTCTAGGGATATTGTAACGTGGGAAAATAAGAGTAAGATTCTTATAATAAGTTATTTAATAATTAACTGATTGGAGAACAGAAAAATGGGTAACAAGGAGGAAAGATAATAGGGAATGAAAACTTTAAAGGTCATTACTGACATATTTTTTTTCCAGTTACAGGACTTCAAATTTCAGATTTAAAGAACTTTTTTCTTAACGTAAATGTTCAAAATGAAATGTTTCTAGTTCATTAAATCAGTTTGGTTTGAGTTACAAAATTTTATCACAAAGTCTTGGATCTTTATGTTTCAGATGTGAAAGAAGATCAAAATCTAGGCAGTTCTTATATGATACTCTGAAAAGTTTGCCATGTTCAGCATCTGGAATACAGGGTAAGATATAGTCTTTTTGCAAATGTCTGGCTTCTTGAACAATGTACATTTGGTAATGCTTATAACCTAGAAATTATATGAAAATTTAAAACAATTATAACAATTTTTACATTTTGTTTTCATTTTGAACTAAAATATGAACAAAGTGGTCACGGTTGTCACGGAGTTGATCAGATCAATCTATGTCCGTGACAGGGGCGACAGGCCTCTGCCCTCCCCCCCCCACCCCAGTCCCACAAAAATGGGAAGGAAGGAAGGGAGGAAAAGAGCAGCGGCAACAATCTATGGAGGAAAACTTATTTTACTATAATATCGGAATACAAGATAATACAATATATACAATTTAATTGAAATTGAGATTAATAAATCAGACAAGATGAGAGAGAGAGTTCCCGGGACCGATTCAAACCTGAAAAGCTTGGAACGGCTAGGAAAGCACCTCCAGCACCCACTGCAAGGCAGCAAGAGAGCGCCTCCCCCACCCGGAAGGGCCAGATCCCGTGACTGCTGTAATGTACAGGGATAGGTACCTGGGATTGGGGCAGTGACATTTTAATGCCCCGTACACTACATGATGTTTTGATGTGGAATACTGAAACCCAAAAACAAAAAACAAAACAAAACAAACAAAAACAAAAACATAGAACCATGACAACAGTCCAGCCACTTTATTCCTAACTATGTATTTCAGCACAGTGCTACGTGTTTTAGCACATTATTATCCTACACATTTTAGCACAGCTACTTCTCCTTTGTCCTATCTCCACTGTCTCTTCATCTTGGTGTCATATAAGACAAAAAAAAAAAAAAAAAAAAAAAAAGAGGGAAAAGAGATGCATTTCTCCCGCTAAGATCTTCTGAGAGCTGAAGAAAATAGGTTACTCAGACTGCTTAAATTCCACTTCTTACTTTTCATATTTAACAAGCAAATCTAAGTACCCCAAAAATTTTCATAAGAAAACATTACACAGATTCAGACTACAAATTTAGGATTTACTATAATGTAACTAGGGCTCCATATTCTTTTTCAGCTCTTTTATCACTTAACTGCTGCCTGAAATTTATATTAACTATTAGCTATCGTTATTCATTGTTACTGATGAATATAAGAATTAAAGATTTATGCACTTTAAAGAACATTCTGATGGTGGGGGGAAGACAGGAGAAAAAGGGTCACAGATCCTGTATTACCTCCATTCCTATTGCATCTTTCCTCCTCTCTTCTCCAAGTGAACAGAGGAGAATAAGTTTTGGCAGATATTTTTGTTCATTTAATAAATTTTAGATGAAGGAAGTCTAAATGTTTTTCCCTGATAGTTTGTTGTTTGTTTGTTTGTTTTTCATTTGGAAAAATTTGGCTGCTGACATTCATCCACACCTTCTCAATATTCATCCTTAGCTGTCTTGGAAGAACGGTGAGCATAACCAGTGGCTGGAGAATACTGTGTCCTATTTGAGTAGGGATTTCAAGGTGCCAGAACCAGCATTGTAGGAGAGAGTCTTCACTTTCTATCCAAGCCCACTTCCAGTGGATCAGTACACTTATTTAAGTAAATCATTTTAAAGTGACCTTTTCTTCTTCATTAGGAAGTAGACTGAAATAAAGAACTATTAAATCAGCTCCCACTTAGCCTGTGAGCTCAGCCAAGCTTTGTCTAAAGCACAGAAGGAAGGAGAGGCAGAGGAAGGTTTTTTCCCCATGAGCGGATTTTCTCAAGGTCTAAACACTTCAGTTTAAAAGCAATAAAAATTCAATTACAAGTTCAAAATTATAGGATTTTTTTTTCCCCAGTCGCTCCTTCTGTGATTAATTACTGTAATGGTTTTGAAATAGCTGTTATTGCAGGACCATCTTAGGTTCCAAAGCTTATAGATCCCTGCTCACTATGAGTCTGAACTCATAAAAATACAACCATTTTCTAAGAAGTGAGGAAGGAGGGAAAATCAAGGTGGTTATTTTATCTGCGACAGGGAGGTGTGATTATGTGAGTCGATTCATTGCTACCTGAAGGGAGTCACATCAAAATTAAGACTTTCTACTAAAGCACACAATTAAAGTTCATTGCAAGTACTGTAGGCAAACTGGCATTTGCTGGAGAAAGTACATGCTACAAACAGAAGCACCACTGGGAACAGAAACAGAAAATTTCCTTCCTAAGACTGTTCTACTTTATTAAATCTGACAACTTCTGCTTGAGATCAGTATCCTGAGCTAAAAAAGAGCTTCTTATTTGCTTTAAGCAATTGTCACATAATTTGCAAGTTGGAAGAAAGATGACTTGCATTTTTACTCACTGAACTGAAAAAAATTAAAGGAAATTAAAAAGAAAACCCCGCACTCCTTAAATAAACACCCATATTCTTGAAGGTGAGAGATAAAGAAAAGATACCTGCTTCACCTTGTTTGTTTGCTTTCTAGTTTTGTTGAGTGTAATGTGAAAAACAGGATGTTGAAGCTTCTCTTTATTAGTAGGCCTAAGATAAAACAATATTAAATTTCTCACAGTGGGAAAAAATATTCAAATCCTAATTTTGCCAATTAATGTAAACTCCTCAGTCTTACAGGCTCTGTATTATTTCATTCTTGTGAGTATGAAATGAAATTCTCCTTAAATATCATAGAATCATAGAATCATAGAATGGCCTGGGTTGAAAAGGACCACAATGATCATCTAGCTTCAACCCTCCTGCTATGTGCAGGGTTACCAACCAGCAGACCAGGCTGCCCAGAGCCACATCCAGCCTGGCCTTGAATGCCTGCAGGGATGGAGCATCCACAGCTTCCTTGGGCAACCTGTTCCAGTGCCTCACCACCCTCTGGGGGAAAAACTTCCTCCTAATATCCAACCTAAACCTCCTCTGTCCTGTCTCAGCTTAAGACCCTTCTCCCTTGTCCTATCACTATCCACCCTTCTAAACAGCTGTTCCCCCTCCAGTTTATACGCTCCCTTCAAGTACTGGAATGCCACAATGAGGTCTCCCCAGAGTCTTCTCTTCTCCAAGCTAAGCAAGCCCAGTTTCCTCAACCTTTCCTCATAGGAGAGGTGCTCCAGCCCTCTGATCATCTTAGTGGCCCTCCTCTGGACCCACACCAAGAGCTCCACATCCTTTCTGTACTGGGGGCCCCAGGCCTGGACGCAGTACTGCAGATGGAGTAGAAGGGGACAATCATGTCCCTCTCCCTACTGACCACCCTCAAATATCTAGTTTTATTGTATGCGTGACATTAGTCAGAGATACAATCCGTAATAAAACACGCTCTATCTCTTTCATGCTATAGGTAAATTTACATGTCATTTCCTTCAAGTAAGATTATGTCTGCTCTCTCAGTTCAGACATACAACACTTATTACCACTAATGGAAGTCATGCATAAGAACAGAAAAGCACACTATCCCTCCTACTGCTAGATCTCTTCTGCATCTCTGTGTTAATGACATTCATATGGGAACAGAAGACAAGAAAACCTAACACTATGGATGGTAAGAGGCACATATATACAAATTATTTTTTTTTTTAAAAAGATGAGATTTAGGATTTAGTCACAAATCACTTGGAAAAAAGCAACTAATAACCATACGTATACCATCAATAGTTTTAGATGAAAATGTATAACAAGCTGTACAGAACGTATTTCAATGAGGTAACAAGTGCATAATTCATTATTTGGACTACAATAGAACCTGGAGACCTATTGTGCTAGATACTGCATAAAAACATGGTCAAAATCATTCCATGTATAAAACCAATAGACAGAAGAGCTTAAATGACTTTCTGAACCAGGTCAGTGGAGAAACCAAAAAATAACTCAGAAATGGAACCGCAAAATACTCCCGTAAACATGATAGAATAACATGCTCTGCTTAGTATAAAGGTACAAATACCATAAGAACGGTGCAAAACAACTAGAAAATCATATTTACACAATTGCTTCTAATCTTCAATGTGTGAAATTTCTCCAATAAATGGAATAAGGTTACAGGGAATCTGCCACAGATCCAGTATTATTTAAAATTTTCGCAGTGACTTAGATTGTAGAATGAAAATGCCAGTGATTTTGTGAGATTTACAGGCATTGTAAACTTAGGTGGACTGTATGCATAATGGAATATGAAAAGAACTTCAGTCCAGCCTGCTGTTACAGAGATGGTAATGGAGAGAAATGTGCATTGACTTTGGGTGAATGAGGAAAGAGAAGGTGATTGTTTGGATGAGAACCTGAATCCAGCTGTGAATTTGTTTTCTCAGACATTTAATGATATTTTCCAACTGTGAAAGGAATCTGAACTGTTTTGAAAGCTAGATCTGGGCTTGAGTTTTGCAGTTTAAATCTTTTACGGACTTAAAAGGGATATACTGTGACATGTTGAAGTGGGAGCTAGCTCCCTGACAATGTGAAGTGGAGAACAAAAATGTTTAGAAATCAGATTTAAAATATATGATTAAGAATACATCTTTTCCTCTACAACTAGAAAACTGAAGTGAGATAAGGTCATGGACTATGGAGGATATTATATTCACTTTATCACAGTAGCACTAAAGAGTTTAACATGATGATGTCTCACTGTGGGAAGAATCATTATCTCTGTAATACTTCTTAGAAATCATCTGTCATTGTTGTGGATTTTAAGCACTGAAATAGTGAATGTCAAGGTAAGAATGGGAATAGTCCCCTCTCAAGCCGTTCATTTCACAAGAAAGGGAACAGAATGGAGCAGCCTTGACCTGGTGAAGATTTAATTTATGGGGACTATCCTTGAAAACAGTGGTACAACTAACTAACTTTCAGGTCACCTCATGATATTGTTTCATGTACTGTTTCCTGTAGTTCTGTGTCACACATCTAATTGTTTTGTAATATATTTACTGTTGATGGTAACAAGAGCTTGTGTATGTCTCGATTTTTTGTAAAACACTATGCCATTTGCCACAAATCATAGACAATGCCAAGAAAAAAAAAAAAAGTTACCAGCATGTTATAAGGAAGCCTATTTGTATCATACATCATCATTACAAAAGTCAGGAGGGTTCTTCAGCCCCCCTGAATTTGAAAACCTCAAAGCTTGGACATTAGGAAAAACTTTTTCTCTGAAAGAGTGGTCAGGTGCTGGAATGGGCTGCTCAGGGAGGTCGAGTCATCCCTGAAGGTGTTCAAGAAACCTTTAGATGATGTACAGAGGAAGGAGGTTTAGTGGGAAATATTGGTGATAAGTGGATGATTGGACTGGATGATCTTAGAGGTCTTTTCCAACTTTGGTGATTCTATGATTCTCTAATTCTATGACATATAAGAAACAAAGCTACAGTAGGAAAAAATTTTAGTAAGGTGTTCTCATGGATGTTCAGTATAAGAAAAGGGGACAGGCAACAATTCTGAAAGATATTTCTAAGCATTTTGCATAGCTTTTTATTATAGCAAGACTAAAAGAAATTTGTTTAATGTGTGAATTGATGCCTCTTCCTGAAAGCATGACATATGTCCCAGAACAGATGACCTGACACTGAAAATATCTGTATTACCTATGTGTTCACTGCCATGCTTCAAATCACTTAAATCAAAGAAGTACACTTGCCAGTAGTGAGGTTTACAAATAGTAAATTTGCCAAGTATATCTTTACATAGATTAATTTATGTAGAGTTTGCTAAAATCATGGTGTTTTATCCTAAATTGCACTACAAATATTGTAATAACTGAAAATGACGTATCATTTCTACCTTTAAAATACAAGTACACTTAGCACTTTAAAGAATTGTAGAATGGCCTGGGTTGAAAAGGACCACAATGATCATCTAGCTTCAACCCTCCTGCTATGTGCAAGGTCACCAACCAGCAGACCAGGCTGCCCAGAGCCACATCCAGCCTGGCCTTGAATGCCTGCAGGGATGGAGCATCCACAGCTTCCTTGGGCAACCTGTTCCAGTGCCTCACCACCCTCTGGGGGAAAAACATCCTCCTAATATCCAACCTAAACCTCCCCTGTCTCAGCTTAAGACCCTTCCCCCTTGTCCTATAACTATCCACCCTTCTAAACAGCCATTCCCCCTCCAGTTTATATGCTCCCTTCAAGTACTGAAAGGCCACAATGAGGTCTCCCCAGAGCTTTCTCTTCTCCAAGCTAAGCAAGCCCAGTTTCCTCAACCTTTCCTCATAGGAGAGGTGCTCCAGCCCTCTGATCATTTTAGTGGCCCTCCTCTGGACCCACACCAAGAGCTCCACATCCTTTCTGTACTGGGGGCCCCAGGCCTGGACGCAGTGCTGCAGATGGGGCCTCACAAGAGCTGAGTAAAGGGGGACAATCACCTCCCTTTCCTTGCTGGCCACCCCTTTTAATGCAGCCCTGAATACAACTGGCCTTCCGGGCTGCAAGCTTACACTGCTGGCTCATGTACAGCTTCTTGTCTACCAGGACTCCCAAGTCCTTCTCCACAGGGCTGCTCTCAAAGTTCTTCCCCCAGTCTGTACAAATACCTGGGACTGCCTTGCACTTGGCCTTGTTGAACCTCATTAGGTTCACATGGGCTCACTTCTCCAGCTTGTATCCAGGTCATTCTGGATGTCTTTCCTTCCCTCCAGTGTATCAACTGCACTGCTCAGTTTGGTGTTATCCGCAAACTTGCTGAGGGTGCACTTGATGCCATAGTCTATGATGAAGATGAAGATGTTGAAGAACACTGGTCCGAAGACCAACCCCTGAGGGAAACTGCAGCCAATTCCTGATCCATCAAATAGTCCATCCTTCAAATACACACCTCTCCAATTTAGAGGGAAGAATGTGGTGAAGGACCATGTCAAAGGCCTTGCAGATATCCAGGTAGATGACACCCAGCACCCTTCCCCCATCCACCCAAGCTGTAACTCCATCATAGAAGGCCACCAGATTGGTCAGGCATGATCTGCCCTTGGTAAAGCCTGCTGACTGTCTTGCATCACCTCTTTATCTCATATGTGCCTTAACATAGTTTCTAGGAGGATGTGCTCCATGATCTTCCTAAGCCCAAAGGTGAGGCTCACCTACCTACCTGTAGTTCTCCAGGTCTTCCTTTCTCCCTTTCTTAAAAATGGGAGTAACATTTCCCTTTTTCTAGTCACCAGGAACTTCACCAGGCACCATGATTTTTTCAAATATGATGGACAGTGGCTCGGCAACCACATCAGCCCTCTCTTTTAGAACCCTAGGATGGATATCATCTGTCCCCGTGGACTTATACAAGTTCAGTTTCATGAGGAGGACTCAGATTTGTTCCACCATTACAGTGGGACAGAAACCACTTCCCTCACTCTCACTTAGAGGCTCATGGTCCTGGCAGACATGGGAACCCTGACCACCCCTGAAGACTGAGGCAAAGCACTCATTGAGTACCTCAGATTTTTCTATGTCTGAAGAAGAGACACCAACAAGATATCATTTTAACACTACATCCACCTAATTTTAGACTGCTTGTATAGAAACTTTCTGCCACAAAAATAAAAAAAAATCCCTAGGAACTCTAACTCAAAATAATCTGACTAGGAGTAAGGAAGATAGGATTCCTCCCCGGAGAGGTATCTGGGGTGGATGAGCCCTTCAAATATCGCAGTCAATCACTGCTCCTCGAATCTCAAAAAAAAAAAATGCTATCTCCTAAGTTTCCTGAGGGATGCAAATAAAAGATTTAGGCAGAAAAGATTATTTCAAAAAATGTAGGTGTTCCTCTGGGTGCTAAGTAAGATCATGCAATTGATTATCACAGCAGCAGATTCACTTTTTCCACCCACCCTCTCCCAAAGTCTGAGCACCACTTTCAGGTGACACGCCAGACACTACCGATCTGTAGGAGTCAAATTTATACAGGTTAGCATGTGGATAATTATGTGTAAGAGAGTCCCTGCCCTATAAAAAGTAGGGTATGTGAATGGATGGGTGAATGTTAGTTTGGGTAGCTTTGAGACAAACACAATATGTATGTTGCTGCTGAAAGTGTCATGCACTTCAAAACAGCATATTGTGGTATGACATGTGCATCCAGATGTGAACATTTAAAATAGACTGAGCCTTCTTTTTACTTTTTTTCCTTGAAAAGTTGATGTTCTGAAAGCTATGATTAAAGAAATACAGTTGTCAGGAACAAAAAGCTTTAATAATAATAATGCCAAGGAGAAAGAGTAGTTTAGAAAATTTACCAGAAAAAGCCAACTCTGCAAAATTGCTTTTTTATGCACGGTAAAATGGATTGCTGTGTACAAATTTAGAGCCTGTAGAGTTTCTCCCTATTTTAACTGCAATACAAAAAGTAGTAGCATGCAGGTTAGTTACCCCAGTACTTTAGAGAGATGCCCAGAAACACCTTATTCCATCATCATTTTAAATTACTATTTTTACCATTAATTCGCTGCTCCAACATTCTGTTGTCTATGTTCCTAAAGTAGAGGCCACCAAGCTGACTTTGAGAATTTGTGCCACCTCTTACATTAATGTTACATTTATTCTGGAAATAGGGCTTGCTAGCTGATCAGTAGAATTAGCTTGAGCCCATAATTTCAAGGCCCCTATGTTCACAGTATGGTTTTAGTAAGAGATCATTTACACTATCCAAATCAGACAGGACAGTTTTCAGCAGAATTCTTTTGTCTTGTCTTGAATACAATTCTCTAACACTTAATAAATCACTCAGGGGTTGGGTTTATTTATTTATTTGTTGTTATTAGCTACTCCAATGTATCCTCTATCTTATCCCATCTGCTTAGTGTGTTATTTCTACTTTTGGTAAATAGACATTTTATTTTAGTAGTAACTGATAAATCATGACTGAAACAAAATAAATTCTAAGTGTTTTTCCCATCCATGGCTGGTAAAAGACCTTAGCAAGATTTTTAGATGATCTATAATCAACTTGAGATATAACTGGCAAAATAACAGTTCATTAGCATAGAGGTTTTTTGTTTTGTTTTATTTTGGGATTTCTTGTGCATTTGTATTAAAGGGAATATGATCCTATTCTGAGCCTTCAGGGCAGGATTATAACAAACATCAGCAGTGCCAGTAAAAAATTTAGTTCTGGCCCTTTGGGCCTGAGTATATTGGTAGTGATGCTGCACTGTGAACGTTAATAAAAAATCAGATTTCCTTAAGTTCCTTGCCATGCTCATCATTTTTTCACCTTACATTTATGCCAGCAGCAGTCCTGACTGGAATATCTTCCAGCTACAGTGATGGAGAGCAGAAACCTTTGTTGGTTAAATAAAGAGACTGTCGCAGACTATTTGCAAATATGGATGCTGTTCCAGCTTGGACTATTCTGCATGGCAAATTTCAAAACTTAGTTTCTGGATTTTATTAAAATGACTATAATTTCTTAGAGTTCAGGAATGATCTCTATGCAGTTGCTTTACAAGATAACCTGTGAAAGTGCAGGAGCATAAAAGGCACTGTTTTATTCTGTTCAGTATAACTATAGACTCAGATGGTTAATATTGTAAGTACAATATGAAGCATGATTATTTCTTACAAACTAAGAACTCTCCTTAAATCTGTAAATGTATGGTCTAAATAACATGATGGAAAGTGTACTAAAATTTGCACGGAAACCTGGGCATGATATTTCTCCACTGAATATCCACTAATCTATTTACTAATAAAGCAATTAAAAGTGTACTAAACAGGATCTGGGTGGGTTTTTCATGAGGAGAAGATGCAAAAGAAAAGATTCCCACAGCTACAAAATACAGTTTGTTTACTTTGCTGACCATTACATTACTGATCCTCTGAACTTCTTACATGCAAAGACTTCAAGACATTCAGTAAGTATTGCCACCTTGTCAGACAAAAGAAAATAATTGCTATTAATATCCTTCATAAATAGAACCAGTTTGTAGCATTATATTTTTTCCTCAAAATTGCTGGTGACATATTTTCCAGAGTTGGAAAATAGAACTTCATCTTCACTCTTCTTACTGACTCTCAGTACCATCATTTCCATTAAATTAAGCTTAAAACTCTCAGAACTGGATATTTAGGGAATTATTTTTAAATGAAATCCTTTGCAATGGTAAATGGCATTTACTTTCCTTAGAAAACAATAAATTGCAGCTAGAAGATAGGAATGCCATGTCTTCATGGAAGACAAGTAAAAATTTAGAACCTGACCTAATTTTCAACAAAATAGCCTGTTGCATGCATCCCAGAGAGAATATCAACTGAAGTCAATAGCACATCAGACAGATAAAATGGCCTAACTAATCCCTCTTTGCTGCTTTTCATACAATTCTAAGCTAGCTCACATTATTAACCTTTCATTGATAAAAGAAACTAGTTTTAAGCAGATAATTTCTTCTAATGATGGACCTAAAAGCTGGAATTTAACACAAGAAACATAATTTTATTATGTCCTGTAATGCTTCTGATTCAGCTAAAGCTGACAAGCTGTTTCTGAAAGTTTAATATTATTAAATAAACTCTTATTTTTAAAATGATAAACTAAAATTGTCTCCAAGGACTGCATACATGCATTGGAATATAATGAAACAATAAAGAATACAGAAGTGGTAGCATCCAGAGAGAAATAGACTAAATAACCCTCAAAATAACTGAAATGAATTAGCAATTATTGAGGTTAATTACCATGAGATTAAGTTAGTTGTTGATGTCAGGTTATATTTATATTTTACTTGTGAATTTTCATAGGAAAAAGGAAGCCATTGCTATGCTATATAAACATTGAAGTCAAAGGTGATATATCTGATATATCTATGAAGCCAATTATCTTTAACGTCATCATGTCATGACACATATGGCACAATCAAGAGGTCAGAAGCATCCTACATAGGTTCATGAAAGCACATCCTTTCTACCTTGATTACCTTCTTAGTAGATAAGAGAAAGGCTACGAATATTATAGAGCCTTTGCCAGATTCCTACAGTATTCTCTTGGAGAAACTAGCTGCTTGTGCCTTGGATAGGAGTATGGCTCACAGGGTTCACCCAGATCAAGTGGATGGTCAGGCTCAAAGAGCCTTGGTGAATGGAGAGCAATCCAGTTGTTGACGGGTCACCAGTGGTGTTCCCCAGGGTCTTGATGCCAGTTTTGCCTGATATTTCTATTAGTTATTTGGATGGAGGGACTGAATGTACCCTCAGTAAATTTGCAGACAATAGAAAGTGTGCAGAACTGTTGATCTTGAGGGTGGAAAAACTGCAGAGGCATCGGCATAGGCTTGATCAATGGGCCAAGGCCTGTCTCATGACATGCAACAAAGATAAGGGCACCTGGGTCATAACAGCCCTGTGTAGTGATACAACTTGGGGAAGACTGGCATGCATCAGAAACAGTGTGGCCAACAGGAAGGGGGAAGTGATTGTCCTCTTGCACACAGCAATTGTGAGACTGTACCTTGAATGTTGTCTTCAGTTTTGGGCCCCTCTCTACCACAGGAATATTGAGTTGTCTGAGTGTGTGCAGAGAAGAGAAACAAAACTGATGAAGGGAATGGAAAATATGACTTATGAGGCATGACTGAGGAAACCGGGGTTATTTAGTCTGGAGAAAATGAGGCTGAGAGGAGACCTTGTTGCTCTCTAGTACCTCAAGGGATGAGGTACAGGAGGAGAGTGTCTGTCTCCTTTCTCGGATCACAAGAAATAGGACATGAGGAAACAATCTCAGTTTTCTCCAAGGGAGGTATGAATAGAATATCAGGAAGAATTTTTTCACAGAAGAGGTCATTAGGCATTGAAATGGCCAGTGCAGGGAAGTATCCCAACCCCCAGAGGTATTTCAGAAATGTATGAATATTGCTCTAAGGAGAATCTTTCAGTGATGAGAATCAGTAAGTCTGGTTGATGAACTTGAAAGTCTTTTCCAATCTAGGTGATTGTATGATTAATGGTTATCTCAAGGGATCATGACCCAAGACCTCTAAAGATAGTATAGCCTAGGAATACTCTTCTTTCATTACGTCCTCCTAATTAAGCAACTAAGCAAAAACTTACACTTTGCCAAGGCAATGCTGTGTGTCGTGACAGAACCTGGCTATGTGACAAGCCCATGCTTCTAGCTGCGGATTTTGGAAATTACCTGTATTAAAATAATTGTTTCAGACTTCATTTATATTTTATTGATTTACAATGAAATGTCCATCTGTGTTTATAAAGAGAATATGATCCCTACCCTATGCAGCCTTCTTCATGAATCTCCAATATCTCCTATGTATGGGTGTTTCTGTGAGAGTTAAGTCTAATTGAATGATAATTTGCCATAGCATTACAAATTGTGGTTTAACTAGAAATATGTGGAACTTTATATAAAACCCAATCAGACAGTAAAGCAGATTTTTAGCCTTAAACCAAAGGTCATCTTCCCACTGAATTGTAATGAGATACTCTGAATACCTCAGAGGAAAGAAATGATTTTAACCCATACATTGCAAACTGGGATTTATCAACTGCAGTCTTTCAAAACTGCCTAATAAAAAGACACCACGATTACATCAGGAACGAATTTGATCTAATGCCAATTAACCCAATTAGTCAAAATAAACAGCTGAAAAACATCTTTCCAATGACTATTCAGAAAAAGAAGAGTATCTTTCCACAGTGTGTAACAAGGACAGAAAAAGCATATGATTAAAATGACTCTAGAATCAGAGTGCAACTGCTTCTGGATGACTTAGGGAGAAAACTCACATGAAAAATAGTCCTTTAGTTGTGGCACTCAATGGCAATCCAGCACCACTGGATTTAATTCCTATTTTCTTTTCTGTGGGCCTAATGAAAAGCCAAAACATACTGTGCATCTGTGTTGTCACTTAGAAATATATCTGCTCTAAATCTGAATTCAGAATACTCAGCTTATATGTGAATTTATCTTGAGTTCTGCAATCTACTTGGGGGAAAAACTGACTTACTGTGAGAACAATGTTTCTGCTTAGACAGAACTTTTTGTGCTCCAGTTTGTGTCCATGGCTTCTTGTCCTGTAACTTCACATCACTGCAAAGAACGCCGCTCAATCTGCTTTGCACCTTCTCCTCAGGTATTTATCTACATTGATAAGATCTCTCCTGAGCCTGCTCTTCTGTGGGCTGAGCAGTCCCAGCTCGCTCAGCTTGTCCACACAGGAGAGGTAATCAAATCCCTTCATCATTTTCGTTGCCCTGTGTTGGACTCTCTCTAGTATGGCCATGTTCCTTTTGTACTGGGGAATCCAGAACTGGACACAGTACTCTGGATGCAGAGGGGAGGGATGATCTCATGTGATCCGTTGATGGCACTCCTCTTATGCAGCCCAGGACACCTTAGCTTTCTTTGCTGCAAAGATACATACAGGAATGTGCGGCACGAGACCTTGAAAACATGTCAGTATCTTTGAAGTACTCTTGAAACAGTGACTGCGGTTGGCATAAATAACCTTCTTAAATACTAGAACTCCTGGCAAAATATCTATTTTGAATCTTAGTTCTTCTAAAAATGGAACAGAGAGGCTAAGCAATGTCTAATGGAGCTATGAATAATTATAAGCATCCATCCCATGCCTGCTTTAAATTTATTCAAATCAGCTTTTAAGGTCCTGGGTTGGGTTATATTTGGTTTTGTCAGAATCATTAGTAGACAAATGCAGAGCATTACAGGAAAAAGACTCCGTTCTGTCTGTGCGCTCTGCGTGTCAGAGCTGTAGAATGCTTTTCTCTTTTTTAGCCTGCAGACCTTTCTTGTGTTTGAGTAGATAAATGTAAATTGGAGATTGAGCAAATAGTGTTAGATATTTTAATGCAGGCAGATATGGCTGCTGCTGGATAAGAGCTTATGCTTCTATTATGTTTTAAATTTGAATTACTTGGTAGAGCAAAATTCCTTTAGAGTTCTCTGCAAAAATAAAATCAGGAGAGAGCCTGAACAACTCTGAATTTATGACCAGCAATTTATCATGAAACTTGAATGGAGCCCACAGAGGATATATGTATATATTTTCCAGTGAGAATGGTGCAGAAGCCTTGAAAAATGCAAATTCACTAAAATGCCCTTTTGCTGCTCTGAATGATGGAAGAAAGTGATGTATGCCACCCACTGGATGGCAGCCCATACGCTGCAGACTTTTCTACCTTCTGAACTTTAAGGGTAAAAATACCACATTTTCACATACTTGAAACTGAACAAACAAATGATATATCATACTGCACTGGAGAACCAGAACTGAATACATTAGCTCAGGTCTAGGAACTGGCTGACTTGCAAACTAGGAAACTCATAATGAGAAAAACGTATCGAGTTTCTTACCCTGGATAAGCTCAACACTTCTCAGGCTTGACTACTTTCAGTATTTAATGCCAGCTCAGGTATTGCTGTCTCATGTACCTTATAAACAGACCACAATGCATGATGAGACACAGTACATGAGTGGCTATGGCAGGTAGTGAACTGCAAAGTTCTCCTTAGATGTGGTTATCGTTATGGAGGTATTTAATGGGATCTCCTCTAAAGTTATTCACAATGATAGCATCACTTCCACAGTGACTACTATTTGGCAGTGGGTTACTTCACTGAAAGATATATGAAACCGCACTTGACTTCTGGGCTATGGTTGATCATAGAATCACAGGATGGCTTAGCTTAGGAACGCTGAAGATCATCTAGTTTCAACCCCTTTCGTGGTCTTGGTTGTCACCCATCAGATCAGGTAGCCTAGGGCTCCATTCAACCTGGGCTTGGACACCTCCAGGGAAGAGACATCCACAACTTCTCTGGACAGTCCATGCCAATGCCTCACCATCCTCTGGGTAAAGAATTTATAATTTCCAACTAAAATCTAACCTAAGCTTCCCCTCATTTAGTTCAAAGCTATCTCCCCTTGTCCTATCAGTATCAGACTGTGTAAAAAGTCTCCCTCTGCTTATAAACTCCTTTAAGTACTGTCAGGTTGCAAGAAGGTCTCCCTGAAACCTTCTCTTTTCCAAGGTAAACAAGCTCAGCTCCCTCAACCTTCTTTCATAGGAAAGGTGTTCCAGCCCTCCGATAAGCTTCGTGGCTCTCCTCTGCACCTGCTCCAGCAGCTCCAGGCTCCTGGTGACCCTTCCTGCCTTCTCTCAGCTGGGGTGGAGGGACAGATAGTGGTCCCTGCCTAGACACCAGGGACGTCCCCATTGCTTCTGATTCCCAGTCCACAGGGAGTTACTGGCTCACACTGAGTCATGACGTTTTGAGAATTATAGCTTTACATTAAACAAATTTTTCAGTTGTGTTGGCTCTAGCAAAAGGAAAACTGTGTTTCAAGGAGGTTGCAAAGTAATTCTCAGCATTATATCCATGTAGTCCATTTGTCTTTGCAGAACTCTGCTTTTTGCCATTCAAAGTTAATGCTCTTTATGTATTTCTGGATGAATTTTTAGCCTCGTGCATTTGTATTTATTCTTCCAGTGCTCGTTCTATCTGTACTGCCCAGAGAAAATCTGAAATATAATAAACTGATTGACAGCACGAATTGAAGATTATGCATATATTCCCCTCAGCAACTATATTGCTTTCTTGAGCACACAGTCAAACTTAGTCCAAAGCTTGAAAAAGCAGTGTTCTCAAAAAGTGTGTATGAGAGCAATACAAGAATATTTTACAATGTCAGAAATAAAGGACAAAGTTAACAAAACTGGAAACAATAGCCAATATTTCTTACTATCAGTCAGTGACTTATCAGAAGCAAAGTATCTATAGAAGAGGTAGAAGAGAGTAGATGGGAGAAAGATCTTAATTTTCTTTCTCACTCCTCAAGTCTGTTGGTAATAGGTAATAAATTAAATCTATCTCCCTACACTGAGTCTGCTTTGCCTGTGACAGTAATTAGTGAGGTATCTACCTATCCTCATCTCAACCCTTGAGCCCCTTTTTGTCAAGTTTTCTCCTCTTTTTCCTTTGAGGAGGGGGAGCTAAAGAGCAGTGTGGTGGAGTTTAGCTGTCCATCAGAGTGAAGCCACCACAGCACCTAAAAATTAGTCTACTGCTACCGAACTGCAAATTCGGTATTTTAACAGGGCAAGGCAAAATATCCCTGTTATGTTTCTCTGTTGATAAGAACAAAGGCTAATTTCCTCCCATATGATTTTGGGTCCTACAATTTAAGTTGTTTATTTTAAAGGTTGCATGACTTTAATTGGAGACCTATTGCTTCTATAGATTGCAAGTTTTATTGCTTCTATTTTTGTAAGAATAGCTATGATTTCACAAAATGCATGTATTCATAAAGAAATAGTTTCCTCTTTTCACACACAATAAGTCAAATGGATGTAATACCTTCAGCCTGCACTTAGTTAAGTAAACTTTTGGTTTATTATACTACATAGAAGAGGAAAATCAACTCCATATATTCAGCAAATTACAGTACTATAAAAAAAAAACCATAATGCAGCTTAGTGTGTGTGCTGAAGAATGCCACTTCTTTACAACTGCTATCATTGCTTTTTCTTGGTCTATCTTTACTGTATGTGCAAGACTATGCTGCTGTTAACAACCCATGAGTCAATAGTTTCATCCTCTTTGGTATTCATTGTAAAGCTTATAAAACTTTACTAAATTTTTATAAGCACACTTTACTAAGTTTTTTATGTGTATTACAATGAATAACAAACAAGAAGAAATAGACTGGAGTTACATACTTTGTGGGAATTAAGGCGCTAAGCCTTTTTCTCACAAATGTCCCTTGGGTAGAATTTCTATAAGCAATTCTTAGAATAATGTACCCAGTTTCTATTGATTTTTCATTAAACACTTAATAGATGTAGTGCCATAAAACCTTGTTTCTTTCTTTTATGAAAAAGTAAACCTAATGAGTATAGTGTAATGCAGTGAATTTTCCAACTTAGGTCCATGCTGAAATATTGGTTTAAAAAGTAACAGTAAGTGGCCCACTAAAAAAGCCATGTATTTTATGTATTTACTCATCACACACAGCTTTAACAGTTCATGCTTTATATGTACTTTGCATTTGTCATTGGTTAAACAATTGGGTAACATGCTGGCAAGTGTGTATAGATCTTAAAACATGCTCTTTTTTTTTTTTTTTTTTTTTTTTAAGAGATATAGATGTTACAGAAGTAGGTCTGCTCTTTATGTCATTTTTCAGTTTGGAAAGTTTATAAAAGTTCTGATTCTTTAAACAGCAGACATACATATTTACCTTCTCCAGGAAAAAAAAAAAAATTACAATAAAGCCCCAAGGACTAAACAAGCAGCACTCAATACAAAATAAACTAAATGGTAACCTCTTGGAAGCTGTTTGTGATGGTGATTAATGCCAGGCCTTTGTGCATACTGTACCAGAGGTATCACATAGCTTATGCAGATCTATTAGCAGTAATTGTGATAATAAACACCAAACTTGCCCCCAAAATAAGTGCAACTACAGTGAAACAATTGTGTGTGCTCTGTGGCCACACATGACCCACCAGCAATTCTAAATTAAGAGGATTAAAAGCTATCTCAGGTACATACTACTTCCAGAAACAATGCCAAACCTGCTAGTATGCTTTACTCACCTTGTCTTCCCCACCAACTTGGTGAGCTATAAGGCTAAGATTTTATATAGACCCAGATCAATAATTATATTGTTGTACTTCTGCTTTGTGCTACAGAAAGATTGAACAGCACATACAAAGAAGAAGCATTTCATCCACACAATACTCTTAACAATTCTCCTAAAGTGATTACTTTTTGGCATTCTTAATTATTTCTGAAGGCAGTTTCAATGTGAATGCTTATGAAATAATAACCCTTGTGTGTTTGCCATTTTCACTTATCCTAGTAGGTATAACAATAATTTATTCAAGCCGTGGTAGAATAGATTAGATATCACAGTAGGACTAGACTTTCCTGTATCAATTATTTTTGTCCAGAATAAGCTGAAGCTATCACAGGCATGCAGGAATAGAACAAGGCTAATGGGTGGAAACTGAAACACGAGGAAGAACAGGAAGTTCCATAGAAACACGAGGAAGAACTTTTTAATTTCAGAATGAGAGAGCATTGGAACAGGCTGCCCAGAGAGGTTGTGGAGATATTCAAGATCTGTCTGTGCGTCTACCTGCGCGACCTGCTGTAGGGAACTTGCTTTAGCAGAGGATTGGACTAGAGGATCCCAGAGGTCCCTTCCCTCTGGTCTCTTCGTGTTTAGAAAAATAGAAATGAAAAGGTCACAGCACTGTGCTGCTGGTCCTAGTGTTATATAAAAGGATTTCCTCCTCCAAGGGGCACAGCTGCTCAGATGCAGTTTTGAGCTGTAGATTGTCTTTACATCCACCACTATGCCCTCATCATATTAGCTGTCACAGTGCTGCCTCACACAATGAGAAAAAAAAAAGACATTTGAATATTCTGCCCAACTTCCCAAGGTACATAAGGCATAAATTTCTCTTCAAAATCGAGGATTTCCTGGTGGCATGCTTCTGGAGAAAGCTTTCCACATTCAGGCCAAGGCTAAATCATATTTCCACTTGTCTTCTCTGACTGGATACAAAGAGCACTGCCTCTTTGCTTTCTGCAGATTTAAAAGCAACTTGTCAGCTCTCATTGTATACCAGATCCATACGGGAAATGGAGAGATTAAGAAAAAACAAGCTAGACTTATGAATAAAACTTACTGTTATCATTTAGGAGTGAAACTTTGAATGACTCAATGCTAGCAAAAAGCCTAGTTATAGTTCCCAAGACAAAAAGCTGGATGAAATCCTTTTACTTTTCTCCCCTACAATAGAAATGCATCCACAGTGAGTGCTTGCTGGCATTAGCTGCACTGAGAGATATATCTATTCCAGTAAACCTTTCACTAGTGTAGGCTAGACCTCAATTTCACTCTGCTGAAGCTCAAGAAATCAATGACTACCTGCAAAGACAGGCATTGGGTATAATCACTGAGAATTATGTTAAATCCTCCTGGAGTTATGAGATTATGGGAGAAGCTCAGTCTGCATTAAAATATGCATATACTCCAGCTCTTGTGGTTATAGAAAGACAGCAAAAAGCACAATTTTGTGAGTAAAAGGAAACCTAAATTGGGTGAAAAGAAAGGAAGCAATCATGCTTCCTTCCCTGTTCAACTTTTTGTTATTATCTCTAACTAAACTGTAACATAATGGTTAATACAGCCAGTTATGAGCTTAACAATGGCCATGGTTCATGGTCACAGGACCTAGTCATGGTCCTAACCATCAACTCCTCAACATTACCTAACTCCACCTAATATTCTGTTACATTCTGTTGCTGTGTGATAGATGGAAGTGGAAAGGCAGTCTTATGAAATGGCATCTGATATGGAAGTGTGTATGAAGCAAAGGTGTGTCACTGAATTCTTCCACAAGATAAAAATGATACTCCTTGTAATTCACTGATGCTTCCTGAATGTCTATGGAGACCAAGCAGTGGGTGTTGGCCCAGTAAGGCAGTGGATGGTACGCTTCAGCAGTGATTACATTTTCCTGGTAATGATGCCATAATAGCAGCTGTGAAATAATTGGTCATCTGCTCTAATGTTGATTTTTACAAGTACGGCATGCAGGCTCCTGTTCAATGCTGGCAAAAATGAACAGCTAATGGTGGTGTCTATGTTGAAAAATGATGTTTTGTAGCTGTGACTTTTCTCTCACTGGACACAGGAGGTGATGCCTCTACTAGTGCAGCTCTCTCAGGGGCCCAGTGTGTGATCATTTCTGGGGAATCTGTAATTCATGTTCCTACATGCCATTGTGTGTCCATCTGCTCCTTCGGGCTTGTGGAAATGGGCCTTTGAGCTTATGGCTCCTCTGATGGGCCTGCGAGTAACAGAGTAACAGAGAGGCATATTGTTTGGGCTTCCTCTCCTGTCATTGCCTCTGTGAACTCCTTTCTGGATGTGCAGATGAGCAGTTTCACATAACCTAACAATGTGTGTATAAAGTATAATGAATGCAGTGTATTTGACTGGAATAGCAGTAATTGAACCAGAGCTTATTTAGACTGTAGCATATATGGTTTCACATGCATCTAGTTAAATAAGTCATAATTTTAAATCACTCACATTTTTAAGCACTTGGATTTGGGATATTTTGAATGAAGGGTTATTTAGAGATAATTTTAGGTAGCTAGTGTGGCAGAATAGCCAGTAATGACAGTAATGAGTATAACACAAAGTAATGAGGAGTCCTCTGAGAATAATGGAGGACACAGGGCCTGATCTCTGCCCTTCTTATAAGTGAAAGAGGTCAGGTATTCTCAGCCTCAGAGGCAGCTTCAGCACTGAGCTCATTTGGCTGATTTCTAATATGAACTGTGATGCAAATCTATGACACTACAGAGTTTCCAAAATAGTACCAAATCACCTACGATACAGTGAATATTAAAAAAATATATAGTGTCAAATTACAAATTCTGTACAATGCTATGAACTAATAAAATGATGACACTTTTAAAGTTTCTTAGAGACTGAATGCACACTTTACTTATAGCATCTTTTTTTTTCATGCACTTAGTGAAATGGTGGAAGATTGCCCTCGGTCATAGATTAAGTGACACTGACTGGACAAAAATTATACTGCTAAGGGTTTTGGAGGGAAGGAGAAACAGTTTGTTCTTAATGTTTTGTAGGAGACTATAATTTGTAGAATATAAAATTAGAAGGCAGCGAATAAAAATACTAATGGTTTGAGGAGGGAGAGGAGGGGGCCTAAGAACCAGGGACATCTCCTGAAGAGATAAAGCAAGTGTTGTGTAGGATTGGAAAATAAATATGAACACACTTCCAAAGCAGGAATACATCCATAGAAACTGTTATTCCATCTCAAGAAGGCTGATGGGACTCAAGCAGGAATTTACTTGTGTTTGGGAAAAAAAAAAAAGAAAAAAAGGCAATGATTTGAAAATCTGGGAAAAAAGTATTGTTAAAGGAAGGGAAGGTTTCATTCACATATTTTATAGATCAGTAAAAATGCTTAAACAGTACAAAGAGATGCTTTCTTCCATGGGAAATGAAGTGAGTGCTGAGATCGTAAGACAATGTAATAAAATAGGATGTGTTACTTGTGGAGTAGTTCTAAAACCTTGTAGTTTTGAGGCAACTCTAAGAAGACAGTGGGTGAACTGATTAAGTTGGTTGTGGAAACACTATGAGTGGTGAGCTTAGAAAGTTTGTTCAAACACTGGTAAGGAATACTGGAATTTCTAAACTTAAGATAGTGGCCTTTTTCAGATTACATGTTTTTAGTTCTTCTTCCAATCAACACTTTTAATAAAGCTATAAATACAGTGGTGAAATATACTACAAAAAGAAAAGTGGGATGAAAAACAGAGAGAAAGGAAGTGTATACTGAAAAGGAAAAATGAACTTATGAGTGAAAACAGCATGTCAGAGTGAAAAGAGAAGCATGCACAGCTCAGGAAACAAATCCTCACAGTCCTATTAAGAAAAAAGAAACAGAATGAGGAATGAAAGAAATGTCCTGGGTGGCAAAGCCCAGGTATGGAAAGCTGCTAACTTAAATGGATACAGTTATGCCAATAGCTGGGTGTGGGCTGTTTATTAAGGGTTAATGAAGAGCATTTTGCAAGCAGCACTGTAGTAATTCTATTTAGAGCAGTCGCTTTTTTTTCTGTTCTGTTGCCCGCTGAAAATTGCACTACTGTTCTCAAATACTGTTATGAAAAAAGCAATCAACTCAATTGTCTGGGGTGTAATGATGCTGACTACCTCCTCCCAGCATTCACCGAGAGATAGGGAAAATAAGATAAATAACCTGGGACAAAACCACAAATCATTAGAATTTTTAATAAGCCTTCACAAGCGAAAAGCTGAATGCTGTTCGTTATATCTGCCAACTATTTCTCATGGTCCAGTGGACAGCACACTGTGCAGGGAGCTAGGAGATTTCTGCTCCTCTTCCAGCTCTGACACTCTTGCTGCATAAGAGCTTAAACAAGTCACACGAGCTTCTGCTTCCTGCTAGTCCAATGGAGATCATTAAGTAACACATAAATAGTGCTGGTGGTGCAGTATTCTGGGATAAAATACACTGAAATTGAGAGCAAACTTTTTTTTGTTCTAGTTCAGATAGGAACAGTGACCCTCTCAGATGAAGTGTTGTGACCTCATGTAAGACACGGGGTCATGAGCCTGAGGGAAATTCAATTGCAGACATGGGGTTGTAAGTCTAGAAATAGAACGACAAAAGTATTTCTGGTGAGAGGTTGTAGGAAACTGAACTAGAAGTTATTACCATCAAGACTGCAGCTAGAACTTTGAGTGTGCACGGAGTACCTGAGAAAATCTACACGAAACTATAGTTTGAAAGCCACCTATTTCCTCTGTTTCTGGTCCAATCCAAGTACCAGTTCTCTAATCTCTCCAATAAGATTTGTCTTTTTCCATATTTTCTTGATAGTCCAGGACCAGAATTTATTTCACTTCAGGCTGTGCTGGAGAATTGGGTCTCTTCAGCCTGGAGAAGAGAAGGCCCTGGGGGGCCTTCTAGCAGCCTTCTAGTATCTGAAGAGGGTCTATAGGAGGGCTGGGGAGAACCTTTTTATAAGGGCATATAGTGACATTATGAAGATAAATGGCTTTAAACTGGAAGAGGGTAGATTTAGACTACATATTAGGAAGAAACTCTATTGTGAGGGTAATGAGACACTGGAACGGTTTCCCTATTAAAGCTGAGGATGTCCCCTTCCTGGAAGCATTCAAAGCCAGGCTGGATGGGGCTGTGAGCAGCGTGGTCTAGAGGAAGGTGTCCCTGCCTACAGCAGGGGGACTGAAACTTGATGACCTTAAAGGTCCTTTTCAATTTAAATCATTCTATGATTCTGTGATCTAAAGCAGCTGTTAAACCTGACCAGACAATCTGAGCAGTAGGAAAAATATCCAATTGCAAAAAGCTAAAACAAAAATAAAAAAATAAAAACTGCCACAGTCTAAATCAAAAACATAGACAGATCTAGAGAAATAAAATAAACCCTGCACTAAAACTAATCCTTACAAAGAATTTGAGCCAATGATATTGTATCTAAGCTATGCTTAACTGCATCCTTTTTGTGTTTGTCTGGACAATTCAGCCTACCTGGCTCTCCTTGCTAAAACCTTTACAACAGGAGATGCATGCTGATTTTGTGATGGTCTTTCTTATAGCCACAGGCAACAGAAGAGCCCAGAGAGATCTTCCCCCTATTTGCTTTGTTGTCCTTTGACCACAGATCATTACTTACTCGGATTTTGATCCTATATCTCATTTTAGGTTGCTTGGAAAGGAAGTAAAGTTGATAACATGTCATGCCAAGATAACAGCATGGAAACAGAAAAGACTATTTGGTTTAGATCAGTGGTGTGCCTCTGTATCCAACTATTTCCTTTGTAATCTCTCTTTTTACTCCCATGAAGTTTTTATCACTTGCTTAATCAGTTTATGTGGGTGCTGATACTGCTTGCTACTACTATATTTCTTTGGCAGTAAGTTCTAAATGTTTGCAGTCCTCCACTGATAGAGTTTCACATACCTTGAAGGTATCTAACTGTAGTCTTTTAGAAAGTAAAGAAAACTGTGGCCTGTTCATATCAGAAACCAACGTCTTGGTGAACTGATCAGACATAAAAAATATTTTATACAGCTATACTGACCATTTTCACTATTTTTTTTCTTTTTCTCCTCAGAAGAAGGTAATTCTCTTTGGAAATATCATATCAAGGACAGAGAAGGATGCTAAAGAAAAAGATTGGCTCCATCCTTTTCATAAGAAAACAGAGGAGAAACAGAACATCTACTTAACTGGAACAATTTCACCTGACTGATTCAGAGCAATTCATTTCAATTACTCTGATCAACAGATAAATAGCACATCTGGTAGTGTCTGCAAACTAATCATTTAACAGGTGTGAATTGGTGTCTGCAAGCATAGATTTCCTGCTGTGTGGCCCTTTGTTCACTTCAGGACACCTCTTAATTAGAGACAAGTCTAAACCACAAGCCTTTAGATGTGGATCTATTCTTTGAACACCCTAAAAATCAGCACTTTTTAAATCAGGTTGATATTTAAAGTGAAAATCTCTGAAAAAAAATACTTTCCAGAATCAGTTTAATGGTTCTGAACAAGAATTCATTACCCATTTCAGACTCATTGGCATTTGTTTTGGATTTTATTTTCCATTTATGGAAATAATGACCATTATGATTAATGTGAGTGCTTACAACCTGTGGTACTTATGGTAGAAAGCTAAGATACTGTTACAGGCACATGAGTAAGTTCATTTACAAATATAGGAACTGCTGCCAATTTTGCTGCTGGATGGTAGTTGTCTAGGCAAAAAATGACAAAACAATAAGGTGTAATGGTATGTGACCTGCCAAAAGTTTGCTGTCGCTGTGTTAACAAGCTTGAATCTAGATTTTTTTTCCTTTTAGACCCAACACTTACCTACTCCACTGCAATCAAATTCCCTACCTTGATTTTAGACTATGTCTCAATAAGTTTTAGTCATACATCTTCTGTTGGAAGTTCTGTGGCTGAATTTGCTAGCTTGCTTTGAAAATATTTATGTTTGTATACTGATTCTTCAGAATTAAGCAGTTTAAATGAATCATAAAGTTAATGTCAGTCACTAGAATCTGGGAAGTTCTGTGCTTTAATATGAACTAAGAATTTAGTTTCTATTAGAATATGTGAATTCACAGGGCTGTAGGGGGAAAAATGTATGTAAATGTTAGATTTTCATACTTTCTCACAGGGTCAGTATTGCAAAGTATCACTTCTGTGAGAGAGCTCTTTTCTGTGAATATTGGTGGGTGTCATTCTGGCAATAGACAGCTGGTGGAGACTCAATTTAGTTTACAAATAATCCCAGCGTGATCAGCAAAGATTTCATCTTGTTTTGCTATTTAACTCTTCTGTGATTCATTTCTGACAGGGTAATGAAAGTTTGGAATTAAAGAGATGTTAATTGACTACTGCTGTTTCGATTTCTTTTGACTATAGAAATAAATACAGAAAACCTCAAATGGACAAGTAAAGGCATGGATCAGGATTTAGGGAGCAGATTACACCGCACAGATAAAAGTGATGACGGGAGGAATAATTTTTGCATGTTGAGAAGGTTAAGCAAAGTACTAATAAAGCTTGAGAGGAAAATCCACTCAGACAATCCACGAGATAAATACATAATGTATTTAACACAATTTTTCTGATCAATTAGGAAAACAGAAATTAAGTCAGAAAGCTCTAAGAAACACAACTAGAAGACAAAAAGTCGACAGCAACAATAAAAATCCCAACAGTGGAAAGTAAGAAAATCTGAGAAGTAGCTGAGGTTTAATAAATGTCCATTTTGGATGGAAAGAAGATTATCTTTCTAGAAGAGTTTGAAGTAGAAAAATATGGTTTACCCATTAGCATTAATGCAAAACCTTGCAGAGCTTTATGTCTGCCCAAACTCTTCTTTGTTTTTTGCTCAAAGTTTGTTTTCTGAGGCATTTCTTGTGATAAAACTGACTTACCTAGGAGAAGAGAGGCGGGTGTTGCTGTGTGGCCATCACATCGCTTTCTGGACAATTTTGCATTTGAAAGCATTTCTTTAGAGCTGTTTGCCTTCAGAAGAGAGTACTCAGGACTGTTTACTGGTGGAAGATCTGGCCTATGACCAAAAGCTCCAACTTGGTATAGGAAAATTGGGAAATGATACCACTTTATCCAGTGAAAAACAGGATGCAGGTGGGTATGTTCCTGCTCCCTCTTATCTGCTGGCAAGGCCCAGAAGAATGGAACAAAGGAGATTCTGCTGAGATACCAAAGCCAGAAGCTGCCACTTCAAAGAGAGCTGATTCAACTACTTTGGACTTATAGGTTTGTACTGTTGTTGCCTTGTCATCAGCTGAAAACAACACCTGACGATTCACCACTACTGAAGATCAGTGGCTGAACCATGAGCAACATCTGGAATCTGTCGTGTTGACTGTCTCTCTCTTGCTTCCTACAAAGACTCCTTGCTTCTATATATTATCTTTTCTATTGCCCATCCTCCCTTCCCCATCTCCTTTAGTGATTAGGACTTGTAATAAACTGATTGGACCAACATTTGAACTGTTGTTTCTTAATCTCACATTAGGTATATAAATATCAGAAAATCTCCTCTCACTCTGATAGTCAGAGAGACAGCGATGTGTTCTTTCTACCACCTTTCCTCAAATTCTCAGGCATGGTACGGGAGTTAACACAGCCAAAAGATAATTAAATGATTTGGATATAGCCAATTTATTGTAGAGAACTTGAGATTATGAATGTACGTAGACCCAGCCTATTAGTCCACAAGACCAGGAAGCAAGCACATTCATATGTTTTTATGATATCCATGTAGCCACAAGCAACTTAAATTCCTTGCTCTTCATAAGGCAAGCAGCGCTGCTGCTATGAGCGAGAATGCTATGCTGTCGTGTGGGCTATCATACAGCTTTCAGCTCAGTTAGGCAAAAGGGGTATAAAACTTCTGTTGTAATTTGGAAGCTTTTAACATTCACATTGCACTGCTGTAAGTATATGCTCATTCTCAAAAAACAAGAATGTTATCATATGATCTAATAAAGTGGAGCCGATAGATACTAATGACAGAGAAACACTAGAGAAGGTACATCCAACCAGCTACCTGCAGGCTTCATGCAGCCTGGCACAGCCTGCAGCGTGGCCTGGTGCCTGCCCCATGCCATGTGCCCCTTGCCCCTGCTGCCACTGCAGCTCTGCCCCACTGAGTGGCTCAGCCCAGACTCAGGTGTGCACTCATTACTCAGCAGCAGCCTAACATCGATGCGCTATTTGTGCTGTCTGAGCTGCAACCATGGCAAGCAGTGCAGTGCCAGCTCAAGTTATAGCAAATAGTTGTATGCACTTTGATTCACTGGATGAACACAGTCTTGTGAACAGCAAAAAATATCATCTGTGCTTTGTGTGTTGATAAAGGAATTTGTAGTACAGGTTTCAAGATTACAAAAAAAAAATTTTTTTTTTTTTTTAGTATATTTGCAACTCCATTTTCACTTGACATAAATAGATTATCTGGAATTTTCAAATAGAATGTATAGAGTTCCAATCGGATATTCAACTCAAAATGTAATCATGTATCGTTACTTCTATAAGCCCTATATTACCAGAGGAAAACATTCTTCTACACAGTCACGCCTTATTCTATTCTTGTTACTGCTTTTTGGCAGTATGCACATTCGTGACCAATTATTTTCAGGGATGAAAAAGAGGAAGAGTAAAATTTCATCAAAACTCTCCGATGAATGTTTTCAATATTCACTAAGAATTGCAGCCACTGGCATCAAACCATACATTGATGCACTAGTTTCACAAAAGTAAGGTCATGTATCCCACTGGGGCTTTTTTAGTTATTGTTGCTCTCTCTCTTTTTTTTTTTTTTTTTTTTTTTTTTTGTTGTTGTTGTTGTTGCTGTTGTTTGTTTTAATTAAAAATATTAAAGATTAAAATAAGTTTTGTTACTTATATACATGAATTATTGTATATATCTTACGAGGGCTGTTCTGAAAGTAATGCCTCCTGTTTTATTACATTGGCCATGGTGTCAGAGGCAGATGGTGGTGGTATGGCAGTAGAGGTTGAATCTTTCCACCAGTATCCCATTACATGGTGCTTCTGTGTAATAGATGGCAGCAGAAGGGCAGTCTAACAGAATGATGTCATGACAGAATTACGTTGGGCCCCTCACTACAAGAAAGACAGGCCCTGGAACATGTCCAGAGAAGGGCAACGAAACTGGTGGAGGGTGTGGAGCACAAGTCTTATGAGGAGCAGCTGAGGGAGCTGGGATTGTTCAGTCTGGAGAAGAAGAGGCTCAGGAGAGACTTCACTGCACTCTACAATTGCCTGAAGGGAGGTTGTGATGAGAAGGGGTTTGGCCTCTTCTCCCAAGCAACAAACAGAACATGAGGAAATGGCCACAAGCTGTACCAGAGAAGGTTTAGATTAGACATGAGGAAAAACTTTTTCTCTCAGAGATTGGTCAGGCACGGAATGGCTGCCCAGGGATGTGGTGGAGTCCCCAACCCTGTCAGTGTTCAAGAGGCATCTGGATGAGGAGCTGCAAGATATGGTTTAATGGCTTGTGGTAGCACTGGTAATGGGAGGACAGTTGGACTAGATGATCTTGCAAGTCGTTTCCAACCCTGTGATTTTATGATTCTATGGTTCTGTGAGTGTATGTCTGACATGGAAGTGCAGATGAAGCAAAGGTGTGGAACTCAATGTGGAAAAAATGTCACCCATAGACATTCATTGATGCTTGCTGAATGCTTACAGAAGCCAAATAGTGGCTGTGAGCACAGTGAGGGGATGGGTGGTGTGTTTCAGCAGTGGGAACAGCAACAGTGGGTCATCTCCACTAGTGCAGAGTTTTATGAACGTGGCATACAGCTCTTGTTTACGACTAGCAAAAACGCATAACTAATACTGGTGACCACGTTGAAAAATTGTGTTCTAGCTGAGATTCTGATCTATCGAACAGTGTTATTATGCTCTTTGTATCAGTCATAGTTTCAGTGGAAATAAATATGAGGCATTACTTTTGGAGCAAACTTTATATATATGGCCAAACATAATTCCTATTCACTCTGCAGCTCAGGCAAGCCAAAATGTTGGACACCCATGTGCTACAAAATGAAGTGGGTTTTTTTGTGCTTTTTTTCCTAGTATCTCGTGAATTTAAAGTCCTTATGTTCTGGGCAGGTACTCAGGTACAAATGCTCACTTTAAAAAGTTGAAAATTGTGATGTAATGGAAGAATGAAGCTTTAGTATGGCAAGTACGCAAAGCCCCAGAAAGTTAATCACAGTACATACAGTCATAAAATTGTATGAAATTCAGAGAAAGGGGTAAGACACCAAGTTTCAGTAAAGTTTCCAGGGGCAAGACATTATTATATAAAATATAATATTCTTCTATTAGTATAATATAATACAATATTATTTTTCGAAATAGTGGTCAGGCTCTGGAATGGTCTGCCCAGGGAGGTGGTTGAGTCACTGTTCCCTGGAGATGTTCAGTAAGTGTAATATTAAGGGGAGGGCTTAGTGGGGAACTATTGGTGGTGGGTATACATACAGTTAGATTGGATGATCTTGGAGGTCTTTTTGAACTGTGGTGATTCTATGATTCTATGATTCTAATGCTGATAAATCAAAACTCATCAATTCAGTGTAAGATAAAATGAAGGAAAAAAAAAAAAAAAAGATGGTTTTCCCATTTTTAACCTTATTCAGCTTAACTACACTGCAGAGTAAACAGAATAATGGATTGAGAGCATATAATAGAAATTTCTTCTTCCTGCAAAGGAGAAGGCATGCTTAGAAGAATGCCAGAATAATGCTGAAAACTGATCTCCGTGGAGCAAATTGAAGAATCTTCTGACATGCAAAAACTAAAGATGCAATTCGCATGCTGTGAAAAAACCTTTTCCCTAAGTTCCAAATTTTGCCCTTGATTATCTCTAGAACGAAATAGAGTGTGTGTACGAGGCAAAACACATTGTGCACTGTGAAGAAGAGAGGCAGTAATGGGTGTGAAACTGCATGATCTAATCTTCAGCCTGCACATTTTCAAATGCCACAGTCTCAATTATGTTGAATTCAAAGCAAAATTGAAACTCTTCCTGTTCCTGCAAATCCCATCCTATCAACCTCTATCTGGATTTGCTTGAGGGGTCGTCTAAATAAATAATAACAATAATAAATAAAGGAGCTGGGTTAAGTTATATATATATTTTAATATCAGCTATTGTTATTTTGAAACGAAATGGGTACTTAAGGAATGGACAGTCTTTTGTTAAAGTTAATGTACCTTGAAATCTTTTGACTCAGCACAGTAGACTGTCAAAGGGGCTTAAAAAAAATAGCCCAATATTCTCCAAAGCTCTTTCTGCAAGAGGGGTCTTCTGTGAAATGTTAACAACCACAACCCCAATATTGTTTACCGAAATACAGTTTTTCACTGCAGAAGGATCACAGTGAATCCTGAGGGAAAAAAGGAATACAAACTGAAACAAATGTTTCAGTTCATGCTTCTTCGAAGTTAATAAATCTTCAGAATTGAGTCTACATATTACATTTTTTCCTGAGTTCATTCAAATAGAGGTCACAGTCTGATGAGCTCATCTTAAGGGCTCCTTCTTGCAGTCCAAGATAAACAGTTCCTTCTTGATTTGGAGATAGAGTTATTTTCTAACCCCAGGACTTGTGTTCCCAGATTCAGGTCTGCCTACATGCAAACTTCACTTCATTCTCTCTTTCCTTGAACTAACTCTGTTGCTCAACAGTGTACTTCTGGGAAGCAGAATATTTAAGTTTGAATGCCCACATGATGGGTGAAATCTTTTGGATTATTACACAGTGCTGCAAGTCTTGCCCATTCTTTTAGGCCACTTTGGAGAGGAAATAAATAAGGTCATTGTGTGGTTTGCTTTCCAAAGCAAACTTGCTACACATTCATGAAAGCAGGAATACACCAGACAGGCTAGGCCTTTCCAGGGATGGAATTACACTTACGGAATATCTCTGAATGAATAGGGTATCTCTCTGGGTCATGGTACCTACTTATTCAATAGGATGTGAGTGCACGAGCATGCGCAGATTTGTTTGTTTGTCCAAGACAAAGATATTCACAGAACATTTGAGTATTGTCCTGCAGTGCTGATCAGTGAGATTGCTTTCCTTAGACTTTTCTCACTCTCCTCTGGTTCAGCCTCACATTGACTGCTATGTGCAGTTGTGGACAGTGCAGTATAAGAAGGGTATTAAACTACTAGAGAATGTCCAAACAAGGTCTAGAGAAGAAGATGGGTGGATTTTTTTGTTTGTTTGTTCATCTCAGAGAAGGTTGAGGTGCAACCTCAGTGCAGTAACCTCATCGTAAGCAGCACCAGGACACAAGGGAATGACTGGGAACTGCATTAGGGAAAGGTCAGAATGGCTTTTAGGGAAAGATTCTCCACCAGAGGGTGTTGAGCCAGGAGTTAGACTCCATGATCCTTCTGGGTCCTTCCAACTCAAGATAGTCTATGAGTATATAATACTGTGATAAGGATTTACATTACACCTAAGCACTGTGCTAGGCTTGAAAACAGGCCATTTGAATTTTATCCTTCATCTCTTCATGCTTCCATTTACATTACGCTGATGGTGATAATATTGTTGTGAGGAGAAGCATATACCACATTAAGCTTACTCAATTGCTATGAATATTGAACAGACGGTATGGTTAGTGAATATATTAAAAAGTAGAAGTGTAAAAGTTCTGAGAAACCTGCATGTAGTTATTATTCCTTCAGTTATATTCATACTGTAGTAAGACTCAGAAACAGAAGACTGAACTAAACCTGTGAAGTGGTCTACAAACGCTAGTCAAAAGTATGCTGCATAAAAACACATGAAGTATACTCAGAAGACAAGAAAAAGAAAGAAAATTGACAGTATAGGAAGAAAATGAAGTAATATACTATATATATTGTATTGTATATTATTCAATGCAAAAATCTAATTGTTATTTCAGTTATTTACAGAAGTATTTTTATAAATATAATGTTAAAAGACAAATTTGGGGAAAGAACTTGAAGGAAAATAGTGATGTTATTTTAGAATGCTTCATCCCAGAAAGAGCTCCATGAAAATAACTGCTTGAGAAAGAATCAAGTGGATGACAGAGATGATTCAGGAGATGATTAGAACCAACAGAAAGTCTCTGGTTTCTGAAGGATAGATAAAGGAGGATTAGGCTATGAGCCCAAAGTAAATAGCATGAATTTGATAGTGAAAAGGAGCCATAAACAAACTGCTAACAGAGAAGCACGTGAACAAATGGAAGGGAAATACTCTACACAGTAGCATCTCATAGCAACGCGAGGCTGTTTGTTTTATGCTCAGTAAGCAAAGTACTCAGCAAGAGGCTTTGGCTGTATAGATGGGCAGGTAATGGTTAATAATGCATTTAGAAAGAATGCAGGAAAATAGGAAATAGTTTGTATTTACTAAATCAAATGTGAAATATGTGTTAGAAGTTTAAATGATTGAAAGAATGGCAGTTATGTCCGTAATGTTAAAAATGGGCAGTAGTGATGTGGCTGGGGATAAGGATTTCAATCATCCTTGGCTTTAATGGTTCAGTGATTGATATCACTGATGTTTGCTATCCAAAGGACTAGCTAATATTTCTGGGACAGGTGAGCCATTCAAATAGAGATGTAACTTAAGGGCATCTTGCAGATGATGAGGTCTTGAGAAGGAAAAAAGAAACAAGGAGAAAAAAAAAAAAGAAAAAAAGAAAAAAAGAGTAATAGAATTTCCAAGAGGAACACAGGAGGTAACAGATTTTTTTCTCTAAACTGCTGGAGGCCTAAGGAAACCAGAACATGGGAATGTGAGCAACATGCTGAAATCAGGCAGCCACCTGGTGTTCCTCACAAGGGGGAGCACTGATCCTAGGGCTCAGAGAAGAGGAAACTGGTGACGAATAGTTGCACTTCTAATGATTCTACCAGTATTATTCTATCAACATCTTGTCTACAGTAGGAAAGGATGTTTTATTGAAATGCTTTCTAACAGCTTGGCAGAAATTCTGTCAGTAAGAATATACTATAGGCTATCAAACTGAACCAAAATTTTAGTTCATTTTATTTGTATTTTAAATTTAGATGCTGCATTTTTGGTTGTGGAATCAAATTTACATAATTACTACTGTTATCCATTTATTTAAGAGTTTACTGACACAGATATCTGCCCAGTATCCATTGAAAGATTGGTTGATCCGTAGATGAAACTGTCAGATCACTAAGGAAAATTAGATTATATGTAATTCTTCCAAGCACATACTCAGTCTCTAGTTGTTTTCCACTTAGTAGGTGATCTGAGCCTTCTATAGTTTATCTATACAGTAATACATAGAATATCTTTTTTTCTGAGTAGTTTTTCTGTCTCCTCTGAAATCCCTTCCAGGATTTGCACGTTCAGAATCCATTAGAGACGAAGTCCAAAAGTTCCTCTTTTCAGTGAAGAATCACATCATTCTGTTGCTGTAAATCTGGTTTACACTAACCTCAGGTGACACCGTAGAGATGGAGTGGATTTCCATCATCAGATAATTATTTTCCCCAGTATTTATGTTAAGTTTCAACAGAAAATTGTAGATTTATTATCATTCAATTTTAAGATTCGTTAGGCAAACACATTTTTGTTGTTATTCTGATTTGGTCATATCTTAGAACAACTATCTTCTACCACATCTATGGAGCTAGTTGGTGCCCCACTGGCAAAATATGACATAAAAATAGTTACTGAATAAAGTTCAATGGTATAATATCAGGTTATTTGAAATCTTGGAATGAACGCAGCCAACTAGTTACTAAAATCTTGATTTCATGCTGAAAAGTTTGCAGTTGCATATGGCCGTAGGTTATTGACATTTTTTATTTAGGTGTGTGAAAAGGAATTGAGTAACTAACCTTTAAAGATGAACTTCAATTGACCTTTACACCTATAAAATATCTCAAAATAATAGCAAAGACTTCAAAAACCTTTACCTGAGTTTGAAAGGTTCCAAATAAATGCTAATTAGTCAAACAAGATTTATTTTACCCAACAGTAGGATACATTGCAATACACACAAAGTATATTTGAGCTGATGAACTCTTTCTCCTGTCCAGGATCCAATAACGATTTCACATTAGCAAGGTTAATTGACATCGTGTTTACTTGCTGCAAACACTGATAGATGAACAAACACATTTCAATTCCTAAAAAGACCTTCAGTGTTTAAAATACCTTCAAGAGGTTAGAAAGGCTTTTTTTTTTTTTGCAGTATTACCCACAATCGCACCTCCAAAGGATTTGAGTCTGCAAGAGATTCTAAATGGAAAATGTGGATTCTGATACTAAGGGATTTCTTCAGACCTTGCTACATTCTTTGGTTCTTTGTGCTTTATCTTAAGTTCTAGGTCTTGGTTACTGTTATTAACTCTAATTCCATAGCTGAGATTTGTTTCATGCGTGTTTCTTGACAGAAAATGAGATGACTCCTTGCTTCTTCGTATTCAGTGATATTCTACAATTTATTTCACTATGCAGATAACTTAGCATTGGTCATAATCTTCTGCATTGCTGTTTTGTTTGTTTGTTTGTTTGTTTGTTTTTTGTTTTAATGTAATTTTCTGCTTTTTAGGCATGATATCATTCCCTCTACGTATTCTTCTGTGCCTTTCACCTTATAACAATCTGCCCAGCTTCCGGTCTCAAATCACTGCAGCTTGTCCTCATTTGATATTAGATGTCCAGATTTATTACAACCATGCTATACTTCTTACAGATTTCTGTTCTCCATCCAAGAATGTTGTTCTGTTGGTATTCTTTCATGCTTCATTACTTACACAATTGATGCTTTTTCTTACTTTGTTTAAATGCCTTGTAGTTCTTTTTACAGTGTAATGAATTTCTTTATATTTGTGTCTGGCTTCATACTCTTTTGTTCCATCACATATTTCTTCTTGTTTTTGCTTAGCCTTCTTACACTTTTTTAATGTGATATTTATATCTGTAATATAGTTATATTACCACACCCTTTTATTGCAGTATAATATAATAATACATAACATGTTTCTCCTTCTGTGAGGAAACCTGGATTCACATTCTGAACTTCACTTATCAGCACAGAGCTTCTTTAAAATGCCATTCCCT
The DNA here is from genome assembly GCF_023343835.1 of Lagopus muta. Classification (NCBI taxonomy): domain Eukaryota; kingdom Metazoa; phylum Chordata; class Aves; order Galliformes; family Phasianidae; genus Lagopus; species Lagopus muta. The sequence goes on from NC_064434.1 coordinate 8,148,327, forward strand.
CTCTGCATCTTAGGAAAGACATTAAAATGCATCAATAATATATATATTTTTTTTTTCTCAAAAAAAAAAAGATTGCCAAAGATTGCTATTTTCAAATTACAATTTTTACTCCACCCCTCATAGCTTTACATGTGTCTATTTTCTTTTTCCAGTGTAAGCAGGACAAATCATTTTCATTGCAGTGACATTCATACAGGTAAATGGCTCCAGCCTCCTTTGTGCTAAGTTTTGTTGCAGTCTCTTGTATGGGATGATTTCACATCAGACATAAATTACAGGGAGTTAAGGATATAACTCCATCTATTCTGTAGCAAAATCTGTGAAATACCCACCTTCCCACTTGACTGAACTGGAAGATGAATTATTTATTTAAAGTGGGATTTATTTTACTTAGAATAGAAGTAGGTGTCTAAATCAGAAATAGTTTTCTAGATTTCCATTATAATCAAAGGAGATCTAGTCAGTAGGATCAATGGAATGCAGGGTGCCATTCATCTGAGTGGGTGTAAATAAATGTGTGTTTCAGCATGAGATGAATCGCTCCCAAGGCTTCATTGACTCTATTGAGTAGATCCCGACTGATCATAAAGAAAGTCTAGCCAAATCAGTTGGGTGGAGAGGCCTTCTTTTAGTCAGAATTCCTGAGAAAGAGATAGGAATTGAATACCTGTCATTAGACTGCAGCCTCTATCTCCTAATAAATAGACCATGTTTTAATTTCTGCATAATAATCAGTCCTCATTTTCTGAAAACTGTATAGATGATTTCAGAAGACTGAAATGGAATAAATACTGAGCAGAATCTCTGTCCCTGTGTCTGCTCAACAGGATAACAATAACATTCTCATCCCTGATTGTAAAGGATGTCATTGAGCACTCCAGGGTGCACTTTGAAGATATCCACAGACCTAGAATAAGACAAAAGCTGTTAGACCTTTGCTTCCATTTTTTATTGTTATTATTATTTCCAAGACTGTCATATGCCCAAAAGTTACACAGCAATCAGTTAATGATTTAATGAAAATATGTAAGACAATTTCCTTAGAGCTAGTAAAGCCCCAGGATTAGACAGATTTTTCTCAGGTTATAATAAAACTTCCCAACACCTACTGGGTCCAATTTCATACCTCTTCAAAAAATCTGTTAAAACACAACCAATAAGAGAAAAAAAAAGAGAGAGTTTTTTAATCACGTTGTTTGTCCTAAAAATCATACAAAATATTCTCATAAAGGAACTAGCTCAGGGAAAAAATAATGCAAAAGCAGATCTTTTAAAGATTTTTATTTAAAAATATCTCAGAGTGCACACAGAAACAGGGTTACTGAACAGACATTTCTCATCTAGTTACAAGCATTATATTTTACCTACAAAATCCAATTTGAACCCACAAGAAAGTATCCCTTCAATGTAATAGCAGTGTAAATTACTTTGTAATGCACTGATGACACAAGAGTTGTTACTCACTTCTGAACATCTTACTTTTTAAGCAGGAAGAAGGGATAGGGTTAGGGTTAGGGTTAGGGTTAGGGTTAGGGTTAGGGTTAGGGTTAGGGTTAGGGTTAGGGTTAGGGTTAGGGTTAGGGTTAGGACTGCAGTAGCAGATAGTATGTCTCCAGAACTATGAGGATGCCCACCCTTTTGTTTTTGCACATCTAATGACCACTCTTAGGGGACTCAGTGCCTGCCAGGGCCCCTCTTTGTCTTCTTGGTAGGCAAGACTCCATCAGCACCTATTTTATTTTGCAAGAAGATACACAGACGGAATGGTTGACGTTAGAAGTCATCCGCTACAACCTGTGCTCCAACAGGGACACCTAAAGTATGCTGCACAGGATTGCATGCAGGCAGGTTTTGAATATCTCCAGAGAAGGAGACTCCACAGGCTCTCTGGACAGCCTGTGCCAGTGCTCCATCACCCCAACAGGAAAGTTTTTCCTGAAATTCAGACTGACCTCCTGTGTTTCAGTTTGTGTTTGCTAACTCTTATCCAGTTACTGCACTACTGAAAAAAAATCTAGCCTCATCCTCTTGACACTCTCCCTGAAGTTATGTGTAGACATTGACAAGATCTGTAAGTTAAATGGGCTCACCTCATTCAGCCCTTTACCATGAGAAATGTTCCTGTTACTTAATAATTTTATAGCCCTATGCTAGATTCTCTAGTAATTTTACAATAGGTGTCCTGCAACAGTGTTTCCTTCATTTGTCTTTTGTTTGGTACCTCCTTTTCCTTCCTACCTTAAAAAACAGTTCCTGAAAGGGGGGGCCTTCCAGAACCTGAGGGAACCTATGGGAAACCTGGAGTGGGACTTCTTATAAAGATATGTAGCAACAGGATGAGGGGTGATGGCTTTAAACTGGAAGAAGGTAGATTTAGGCTACGTATTAGAAATACATTCTTTATTGTGAGAGTGGTGAGAAACTGAACAGGTTGCCCAGTGAGGATCTGGATGCCCCCTTCCTGGAAGCGTTCAAGGCCAGGCTGGATGGGGCTGGGAGCAACCTGGTCTGTGCTGGTCTGAGGTGTCCTTGCCCACAGCAGGGGGTTGGAACTAGATGATCATAAAGATCCCTTCCAACTGAAACCATTCTATCTTTCTATGATTCTATGAAGAATGCAGCCATTAACTGTAGAAGACTGGGTGCCAAACTTCAAACTAGGGCAGCCAAATTAAAAATATAGGAATGGTTGCTAATTTGCTGTTAAACAGTAAGTTTCCTGCATTTTTACCATATAATATCTGTAAGTAGGAAAAAGTGCAGAATTTTTTTCTTTATCTTCATTTATTTTAAAAAATGCATATAGTTACAGACACTTTACAATTTACTAATGAGTATGAAATCACCATGCTATGCATTTCTTCTCAGCACTCCCTCTTAAGTACTGAATTATTTTAGAAGTTTGCCAAATCAGTCTCATGCTGTGACCTCTGAAACCCTGAAGAGGTGTCTTGTGTATCCTATCTGCTTGAATTAAACACTGTGCTTCTTTAAAGCGTGCATTTTAATTAGGTTTAGAGCTAAAAATGCCACCTGTGCTGAATGGAGATGTTGAGGGAATTCCATTAGTATTCCAGAATTTCTTTGAAAGCACTCTTTTTTCCATGTGACAGATGGTAAAAGATTGTACACGAACTAAATGAAATAAATAATGCAAATAAGAGTGGATATGGAGTGTGAATGTCCCTTTTTTTCTGATCAAATTGTTATAATAAAAGTTCTACGTGTCAACACATTAAGAAGAAATCTATTTAATTCTTTTATACATTTTCTAGAGAACTTCAGGTTGACTTTTACCCTGCAAGAACAAGCATGCATTTCACTTCATCAAATATTGCAGAGACCGTCATGCTTGCAAAGAAACCACAAATTTCTGCCAAGAAGAAGGAAGAAAATACATGTTGCTTTTGCAAAGCTTAGATGTAATACGTCTCAATTCTGAAAGGAAGAAATCAGACAGGAAAAGAATCATATCTTAGATTGTTTGTTTCATGGCTCCAATGCTACATTGATCTTCTTCATATTCTCTATTATTCAGACACAGAAATTGGTACTGCAGTTATTGTAACAGTATGTTTCCAGCCATGCAGCACTATCCAGGTATTAGCAATTTATTGGAAAGGCAGTATCATTTACGCATCCACTGTTCCATTTCTAATTGCCTGACACTTATTTAGTATTGAATGGAAGGACACAGTAGAGATCATTGGAGCAAAACTCCTTTCTACTTTTCCCCATAAGATTGCCTGGCTTTCTAAGATATCTATGAGGCAGACAGTCACTTTCTCTCTGCTACTATTAGAATTGAGAAACTCAAGATCCGGAAAGGCACCAATTACAGTATTTTATGGGAATATATGTTGTTCATTTTTAAGGTGATAGAGGGCAAGGAAAGTCTTTTCCTTTTCATATACTTGACTGCCCCTCTCTTATTAATCAGAAAACTTCTTGGCTAAAGCACAGCTTCAAATATGTTTTTAAGGTGTCTTATTCTTATCGATTCTTTTGTGACTTGGAGTCCTTGAGTCCATTAACATAAGAGCCAGCACTGCACTCTAGTATACCTAGCTCTGTGCTTCATCATCTCTTTTGAATCTCATTCAAAATGTGAGACTGACATAGACTAAGATCCATGTGGTTAGTATTGTATTTATCTTCCATTAAAAACTGGATTTCATGGTTAATGTCTGCCTTGAACATACTGGATCAATTGTAATATCATTATTTCCAGCATCTGCCAAGGAGAAAAAAGTAGAGTAGTGAAAATCAATAAACTCTACAAAAAGAAGAAAAAGAAAATACATAATTAAGATATTAAAAAGCTTCAGGTATCTGGTAAAGGCTTATTAATCTCTTTGATTTCAGAACAGCTAGTTAGAATCCTGGCTGGAGAAAGTAATCAGAATCTGAGAGCAGTTAGGAGTAACATGGTTCCAAGATCAAAATTTGCACTGCCACTACTTATTTGTACTTATTTGTACTGTGTCAATACCTTACCTTACATTTAGTCTGAGTATAGGAAGCCATAGGCTGCAACTCATGTATTAAAAATAAGTACACAGGTAGGTAGCTTGCTCCAAAAGTAATGCCCCATATTTATTTCCACAGAAAATAAAATACAAAGAGTACAATAACACTATTTGATAGAGCAAATTCTCAGCTACTAAATTCTATTTTTGGCAACATAGTCATCACCACTGGTTATGCATTTTCATCTACAATGAACAAAAGCCTGCATGCTACGCTTCGAAAAAGCTGTACCAGCAGATCTGACCCACTGTTTCATGGCTGCTATGATGGCATTGTTGCTGAAACACACCACCCATCTCTGTTAATGAGCTGTCTTATAAAATTACTATGCATTCTTGTGTGATATTCTGCTGACTAGTCATTTCTCCTGATTACTGCCACTTCCACTGTACTGTTTCTGTTTGTCTGGATATGGGAAAAGACATAAGGTGCCCTTTTAGCTCTGAATTGTTCGTCCACTTGAAACCATTACAACAAATAAACACAGAAGCCATTGGGAGAACGGGATAAAACACTATTTAATATGATAGATTGTTAATCTACTGGCATCTTTCTTCAAAATGGTTTTCTACTTTGTTACTTCCAGGCTTTTTCAGTTTTCTAGGTAAAAAAAAAAAAAATCAAAATTTTCAAATGTTCTTGTAAATACAGTCATTTCTCCTTCTGGATAGTTTTATGTTACAGTTTCTGCAAAAGGTACTTTCACCTTGAAGTGAACTTTTGATCCCCTTCAGAATAGTTCTCTGTTTTCCAGGGATAAGCAGGACAAGTGAGACAAACAAATCATGAGAGTGGCTTTTTATAAATTGGTAACTGTGTAAATGTCAATCTGTAAATGTTTGTTTTTATATCAGAAACAGTCTCACTTGATTTCGCCCCATCAAATGCAAGTACTTGAAAATTCCACAGGGAAAGCAGAGACATTGCTTATAGTTCATTTCTTTCTTTAACTGTGCCTTAGATATTCAAGCTTTGCGAGTGTCTTTGTTCTTGTATATTTTGTAAAGATAGATTTCCCTAGGGATATGCCAGTAGTAATTCCTGGTACATCTACACTATAAATTGAAAATGCACATTATTGATTTTGTTAGAATTGTTGATAATAATGCAAAATATTAAGGGAAAAAAAAAAAAAAAAAACAAAAACAAAAAAAAAAAAAACCTCAGTGAGTCTCAATCTTTTCTTTTTCTAAAATTAGTATTAGAATCTAGTAGAGGATGACACATCAAACATGTTAGAGTGCTAGTCCTGTGGTTGTAGCCTGGGAATGAAAGTGAGTGAAAGCAATTACTGTCTCTCCTATAGACCAACTGTGTGATACTAATCAAATATTTCTCTGCATCGTTTCCCAATCCATTGAAATGTATGTAGATTAACAGAAAGATGCATTGTTTATGTTAAATAAACCTTCACTCTCTATGAGTACTTTAGCATGTGCTAGAGAAAAATAGTGTTCCACTTTTCGCTCTGCGTATTTTCCTGAAAGTGAAAGTATTTGAGACAACAACGCTCAGTAAAGTATGAATAAGAGATAGGCAGCCAAACTTCAAATCATTCAAAATACAATTTCCATGAAAGGCATTTTATTAGATTTCATGATGTAAAAGTAATGTATACAAATATTATAGGGGAATGAAATGTTTGTTTTCAGATCATCCGGAATGACTGTGTGACTTAAGATATACTAGGTACTGCTCTGTCATAGATATTTTTCTGCTGTCTCTCAGAAACACTTCTCTCTTCAGTCAAAAAAGTATGATTCATTTGTCTGGCCTTTACTATTTTTTCTTATTGCACTACCTGCAATCTTTCATGTTCTGTAGGAATAACTTTTCTATCTACTGGAGGAAAATGAATAAATTGCAAAATCGTGGATATCCAAAGGGGAAATAACAAATAGAAGAAAAGAAATACTTGTACATACATGCAGTTCCTTAGTCCTTTAAACAGAGATACATTTGATGGGGTATGGGGGGTCAATATATCTTCCCAGACCAGTGGGCTGAGTTAAAAAGTAGAGAAGATCTCCAGCATGAAGGAAATTTCTACAAGAATAAAAAAGAAGCAGTAGCTGCTTCTTCTTATTAAATAACTAATAATTCTTCTTATTATTAACTAATAATTTCTTGTTCAGCCTAATTCTAAAATTGGAAAATTTGAGAGAAAAAGGCATTTACAAGATTTCAGAATAGAATTATTTTTTATTTATTTTGTTGTTGTTGTTCTTGTTATTTTTTAAAGAATGTCCCTTCTGTCCTTTGAGAAGTTGATAATGTGGAGATAAAAAGGTTTTGACTAGAATTATTACAGCTAAGGCAGTCAGGAGCTAGCAGTACTGTTATGGTGGTTGAAGATAACTCATGACGCATAATGAATTCTATTGTTAACAGAGCAATTTTCTCTTTTAAGAAGTTACTACTATCTCAGTTGTCATAGGACAATCAAGTAGATCATAGGATCATTGAACAGTTTGGGTTGAAAGCAATCTTAAAGACCATGCACTTCCAACCCCTATAATAAGCAGTGACACTTTCCACTAGAGCAGGTGATTGTTTCCAAGATTTCTACAGGACGTTCATAGCATATAGAGAGGAGACTTGAGGATTTTCTACCAGACATTAGTCAGAATTTAGCTGAATTTTTTGAAAGACAGTAGAATTTATTCAGAGACTGACTCCTTGATGCTTGCTCAATCGTCTTAATGGCCAGCTGAGAAGGATATTGTCTGTTCTACCTTTCTGTCTGGTGCATATCACAGCCAGCTATTCCCTCTGATAAAGTTTGTGAAAAAGTTTGCCCGCTGTAAAAAATATTGGTTTCCAAGAAGCTACACAGTTCATTTGCGCTGGAAGACAGGTTTACTCGCCTTTGTGCTAAACCTGCAGCTCCCATTATGCTACTTCATACAGTGAAAAAAAAAGAAGCCAAAAGAGATCGTATGAGTGCTTCAGCTATTTCTGTAGGGAACTACCTTTAGAGGTTTATTTACCCACCTCAGGACACAGGGTGAGAATGCACAGAAAGTTTTGTTCAAGATCAACTATATAGCAAGAGAAAGATGGTAGTTTTATCCACACAATAAATATGTACATATATTTATATATTGGGTCAGGCCATAGCTTTACCTAGCCCTAAGTCTCATACCTAACAGCTTCAAACAATACATTTCTATGAAAATCATTTGAGACTCAAGGACTTGCTGACTAGCATCATCTGCTATAAAACACCATTGAATCCTGTGTTTGCAAAAAGTTGGTATTATTAATTTAACTGCAAAAATGTTGATGGAAAATGTATTCTTTGTGATAGCTTCTTACTGGAGAATAAATGCCTCATTAATCTTAGACATCTCATGCTAAGAATATTATTGAAGTTAGACAGAATGATGAGTAACATTGTAGGAAGCACAGATTGCTACATGCAGGAATGCTTTTGCCCATTAGTCTCCCTCCATACTGTACAAGTCACTTCTTTTGTTTCTCAGGCTGCAGGCAGGACCATGCTGATCTTACCCCTGCTCCACAGCTTCTGATTTAATTAAAACAAGACAGATGGAGTGCAGTGCGTTAGTCTGTGTTCACCTGGGTTTCCTTTGTCATCTCAGAAAAGTGAAGTAAGAAAGGGAGAGTATCTGGAAGCCAACATTAAACATTACAGTCAAAAGTAAGTTTAAATACACTACTTCAGAGGTATTCACCAATAATCTCTGTCTACTTGTTAGCTGAGTTTTATTTCTTAATTTAATGAAATCATGACAAAGCTGGGCACTTATAAGATGAATTTTGCAAGTTTACACCGTTTTGCTGAAAAGAGAATTTAATCTGTAACAGAAGAAAATAATAACAGAATATCCTATTGTGCCAAGATGTTTAGAACTGTGTGAATGCTGTAAGGGTAACTGATATTTTGGCATTAATAATAAGAAGCAGGGAGTCTCGCTAGCAAGTTCTCAATGGGTGAGCTAAGGAAAGCTGCTGTGATTGACCCTTTCTTATATTGCCTGTTGAATGTTTTCTGAATTTTGAAGCCCTGTCTAAAACAAGAATTTATGGTTTTGATCAGTGTTTTTACTGGAAGCAAAGAGAAGCAATCTTTCACAGTAAAGTTTACAATCTCCATGCTCCGATGATGCATGCCTGGCAATGTAACTATAAACAGCAGTTTCTTCCCAGCACAGTAAAAAACTATGTTTCTTTAAGCTTCATTTTCAAAAAGTGGCTTGAATCACATGGTTGTATGTCTTGTGGAGTTATTGTTACATCACAATTTCAAAATGTATCTACTAATAAATAATCTTCTTACTACACTTTGGAGGTCCATTAAGCTTCTTCTGCCTATTGTCCTGCCATGTAAATGAAACACGATGGCTGAAGCCATTTAGAAGTACGCAGAGTTTTAAAGCAGATTAACAAGAGCTGGCTGTCATGCTTGAGACCATCATCTTTTGGAACTTGGATCCAGCCTTGCCAATTCACATTGAGAGTCTCCATCTTCTAGTGAATCATCATCTAAAGTACTAGCAAATGCAATCTGCACCTGTGCTTAAGTTAAGCATTAGATACAAATTTAAAAGGTGGACTGCTTGCAACATAAAATGTTAAATGTGCACAAAGTGATTAAAGAAGAAGCATTAAAAGATGGAAAGTATTTGCTCTTAGGAAACATTTCAGTACCTACCCGTAACTCCGAGGAGGAAAAGTGAGTTCAACTTGATGAAAGATAAATTTTCCCATTTCTTTCAGTCTTTGAAGGCCCACTAACCACAAAGCACATCCATTCCTTATGAATATTGAAACAAAAAGTATTTGTAAAGTAACAAGCATTTCAGAAGAATTTTTCCCAACCATATCTATTTCCGCTAATTCAGCTGAAATCTTCTTCAGCAGCCAATAGAGATGTTAATCTTTTACTTGATTGGAAATATGTTTCTGAGATTTATATAGAGTTGCTAATGAGAACTAGAATAGCAGAAACAAGCAAGGGAATGAGAGTAGAAAAAAATAAATTTCAGTTTTGTAGTTGGAGGAGAATTGGCTCAGGCTAATTCATTATCAGACTTTCACAAAGTCCTCCATCAGGAGCTTTTTAAACTAGTGGACCAGACTCTTTTGTTACTGTGAGATGTAGTGAAATCTTATTTTGTTCTAATCCATTTTCATCACTGGAACAGATTAAACCTTAGACTGATAAAAAGTTACAGACTTTCATCAGTAAACATGCTAGGCTTACATTCAGTTTGGTTACCAACTAGCTGGTTTATTTGAGTCTTCTGACAGCCTTATAAAGATATATAAAAACAAAATAAAATTCTTGAACAATGTCCAGCATCATTAATTGAAAAAAGCAATAGTATAAGAGAAGAAGAAACTAAGGGAAATGTATGCATCTCTCCTAACTAATCACAACCTATTTTCAGACCACACAGTATTTATTGTGAACTCTTATTTTCATCCTGAGAGGAAGACCCTTGAATATAAAAGCAACAAAATACAGATTATGATAGTATATGATCTGACTGTATGCAACTCTTCATGTTCTCTAGAAAGTTTTCTGGAAAGTTATTCTGATTTCCTAAATTTGTATGCTTTAGTTACATTCCTGATGGGATTATGTCTGAAATTAGAACCTTAAAGTTGGATGCTCCTTCAAAGTCAATAATTAATATGTATAGATCAATGCAATTTCCATGTATCTGTCTCTAAACTTCAGAGCCATCCTGGAGGATAATACTCCAGGGAGAACTAATGCCCTTTAAGCATGAATACGAACTATCTCCGTGAAGTAATATACAGTTAAAAATATGTATTTACAGAGTGATACTTCAGGACAGACTCGTTTGTAGAATAATAGTCTATATTAATTGTTGAAAACATGTTTTCATTTAGCAGCTTGGGTCAGTGGACATTGATATATACATAATACGTACTGAAGCTATTAACTTAGAGAGCACTTCATCTTCCCCTGCCCTGCTACTGGCATCATTTTCTTTAGCATTTCACATACAGACCAAAGTTAATCACATTTATTGTCAAATCGTTGAGAACCTTGCCATGGTTTCAATTTTATCCTGTATAAATTATGAGACTTCTGTGATGAGATATGGAAATTATATGGCATCTATTCAAATCAAGAAGCTGATAAAATAGAATATGTCTTATCAGGTAGATGTTAAAACATTCCAGCAATTCACAGCTTGACTGCTCTGCTGTTCACCTCTGGCAACAACAAAAGGACCAAAACAAGAAGGAGTAAGCAAAGAAAACTGAAAAAGCCTAATTATTGTTTTCAGCAATACAATTAGCCTCTTTAATTGCCTATCCTCAGTGATTTAAGCAAACTCTATGAATCTTCAGGGGATAAACATAAGCTATTTCTGTACCAGCTAAGTGAATCTGGGAGAAGGAAGCTAAGTAAAAACATTCAATGAGTATTTTTCCCAAAATACAAACAAAGTAGACACCAATCAATTTCTTCAAATCAACAAAGAGTAAAATCATGTTCACTGTTTTTGCTGTTTAAAGAGAACTTTATAGTGAAATCTTTGTATTAAATTAAGACTGTGTCTTGACTTAATCCTTTTGGTTTATTTCATCCTCCGAATTTTTTACTTACACAAGTCTTTCAGAATAAAGATGAAGATGACTCAATGGTAGAAGCTTCCTGGTGTCGTCTACTACTTCTTGAGGTTCAAAGTGAAAGTTTGTCAGTCCAAGACGGTGGCATATATCTTAATAACTTTCTAATTTACCTGAATCTAATGTTTCAGGACTAGTAATGCATGATGTATTATCAGAAGGATATGGAGTGTTCTACATTATCATTATTATTATTATGCCCTCTATAAACAGACAGGAGCAGCTTCATGTTCACAAAATATGGTATTCATGAGGAACTTCATCCACCCTTACATCTGTTGGAAGGACAACACTGCAGGGCACCAGCAATCAAAAAGGTTCCTGGAATGCACTGATAACTTTCTCTTTCAAATGGTACAGGAACCCATGAGAAAAGGTTCTATGCTGGATGTTGTTGTCAACAATGAGGAGAGGCTGGTGAGTAATGTGAAGCTCAGGGGCAGACTTGGCTGCAGTGACCACAAAATAGTGGAGTTCAAGGTCCTAAAAGTCAAAGAGTTCAAGGTCAAAGAGGGTGCAAGATTGCTACTCTGAACTTCAGGAAAGCAGACTTTTTGCTTTTCAGGGAACTGCTTGGCAGGATGACATGGGAGAAAGCCCTGGTGGAGAGAAGGGCCCAAGAAAGTTGGTCAGTACTCAAGGACCTTCTCTACCAAGCCCAGAAGCAGTGCATCCTGAGAAAGAGTAAGGCAAGCAAGAATGCCATATTGGAAAGAAATTCTTTACTGTCAGGGCGGTGAGACACTGGAAGAGGTTGCCCAGTGAGGTTATGGATGTCCCCTCTCTGGAGGCATTCAAAGCCAGGCAGGGTGGGGCTTTGAGGGTTGTGTCCCTACCTACAGCTGAGGGGTTGGAACTTAGATGACCTTAAATTTTCCTCCCAACCCAAACCATTCTATTATTCTGTGATTCTGTGATCTGTGGTTACTGGATTTGTAACAATCCATAGGCTATTCATGTTTTCTGATCTTTCTTTGGTATGTGTACTCTTCTATACTTCCTCAGTGTGTTCTCTTGTTTACAATCTTTCAGCCAGCTCTTTTACAACAGACATATTCTGCTATTGTAACTTCCTGTATGCAAGCAGAGTTTTTGCTATTTCGCTCACTCCTTCATTTTCAGGCAGAAGAATATTTTGCATTTGTGCCTTTTTTTTATGTTCCAAGTCTAACCAGACTTTCTCTGGTTTCTCTTTCTCTTTTGACTGGCAGAGCACAGAGGGTCGTCGTTGGTGGTGCAGAGTCCGGTTGGAGGCCTGTAACTAGCGGTGTTCCTCAGGGGTCTGTGCTGGGTCCGGTCTTGTTCAACATCTTCATCAATGACCTTGATGAGGGGATAATGGCCACCCTCAGCAAGTTTGCCGATGATACGAAGTTGGGAGGATTGGCTGACACGCCTGAAGGCTGTGTTGCCATTCAGCAAGACCTGGATAGGCTGGAGAGCTGGGCAGAAAAAAACCGGATGAAGTTTAACAAAAGCAAGTGTAGAGTCTTGCATCTGGGGAGGAATAATTCCATGCACCAGTACAGGTTGGGGGATGACCTGCTGGAGGGGAGCTCTGCGGAGAGGGACCTGGGTGTCCTGGTGGACGACAGGTTGGCCATGAGCCAGCAGTGTGCCCTTGTGGCCAAGAGGGCCAATGGCTTACTGGGGTGCATTAAAAAGAGCGTGGCCAGCAGGTCAAAGGAGGTGATCCTCCCCCTCTACTCTGCCCTGGTAAGACCTCATCTGGAGTACTGCGTCCAGTTCTGGGCTCCCCAGTACAAAAAAGACAGGGATCTCTTGGAAAGAGTCCAGCGGAGGGCCACAAAGATGGTGAAGGGCCTGGAGCATCTCCCCTATGAAGAAAGGCTGAGTGAACTGGGTCTGTTCAGCCTTGAGAAAAGGAGACTGAGAGGGGACCTGATCCAGGTCTATAAATATCTAAGGTGTGGGGGGCAGAATGGCGAGGCCGGACTCTTTTCAGTGGTGAGTGGAGACAGGACAAGGGGAAACGGCTGGAAACTGCAGCATAGGAAGTTCTGCACAAACGTGCGCAAGAACTTCTTTACAGTGAGGGTGACGGAGCACTGGAACAGGCTGCCCAGGGAGGTGGTGGAGTCTCCTTCTCTGGAGATGTTCAAGACCTGCCTGGATGCCTACCTGTGCGACCTACTGTAGGGAACCTGCTTTGGCAGGGGGGTTGGACTCGATGATCTCTGGAGGTCCCTTCCAACCCCTACAATTCTGTGATTCTCCTTCCTTCCTTCCTTCCTTCCTTCCTTCCTTCCTTCCTTCCTTCCTTCCTTCCTTCCTTCCTTCCTTCCTTCCTTCCTTCCTTCCTTCCTTCCTTCCTTCCTTCCTTCCTTCCTTCCTTCCTTCCTTCCTTCCTTCCTTCCTTCCTTCCTTCCTTCCTTCCTTCCTTCCTTCCTTCCTTCCTTCCTTCCTTCCTTCCTTCCTTCCTTCCTTCCTTCCTTCCTTCCTTCCTCCCGCTCGCCCTCCTGCCCTCCCGCCCTCTTTTTCTTAAATAAAGTTTAGGTTGCTACTTTGTTAGCTTTTCCTGAATCTTAAATGAACTGGATACAATTTCTTCCCTATCCCAAATCATTTCATCATTCTTTGACAGACGGTTTAATTAACCCACAGGCACTTGGATCTTGTACTTTATCATAAAATAACGCATCATGTGTTAGATTCTGTGTTCAGATGTTCACCAAACTTCCTATAAAATAATCATTTTACCCCAAATCATTTCAAATATCACATAAATTAATAGAATGTAAGGCCAGAAAGAACCATTTATGCAACCTCTCATAAAACAGGCCAGTGAACATCACCTAGAGTTCTATTCATCTGTAAGTTTAAGTATGATTCTATCCAACTGTTTCAGAAATGAACAAGTCAAATTTCTCCTTTCATCTCTGCTTTTTCAGATATTTTAGAATCTTTTTGGATTTAATATATTATTTGAGAATTATTTTATATTTTTATCCAATCCAAGCTAACTGCACTCCTTTCCTATTCAGTAGCTATGAATAAGAAATATATGTATTAGAACTGGAAAGCTGTGACTACTTTTTGATCACATGTTCAAATTATGTGTTTTTATTATATTTCATTTTCTTACACAATGAAAAACAAGCTTTCTCTGCAGTTTCTGATATCAGCAGAAAATCATGACCAAACCTGCCAGGCTCACAAAATTTCATATTTCTGTTATACTCATGATGAAATCTGAACACATGAATAGATTTAAGGGTAGAAAAGATTCTAATAATGGATTCCTATGGTAATGAAGGTGTTAAAGCTAAAAGGTTTTTAAAATATGCGTACTCTGACAGGAATGGGGAACATGCTGAATCACTTACAATGATGAATATTTAAAAACAGGGCACAGATGTCTAATTTAAATACAGAATTTTTCTTGGCATCTTACTACTTGTTACTACATTTTTTTAACATGTATTTTATTCACACATTCAAATGTACTTGCTCTGATTTGCTTTGTCAACTGTAGGAGGCTGACTGATAATCCACACTTTGAAAGCTGCCAGTGCCTCTCAAACAAATGTGAAATTTAAGTTTGCAATGTGGACTTCAAAATTGTTGAAAACTTTTAGTTGCTTTGTCATTAAGTTTGGTGGGTGAAAGTGCTTTTCTGATAGATGAGCAAGAAGAGTTAGAGGGTGAAATCCTGGCGCCTTTGATATCATGACAGACCTCCCACTGACTGTAATGGGGCCAGAAGTTCACCTGCTGTTATCTGCTTAGCTATCTGTCTGTACATTTTTAATGTACTCAGCAAAGTGGAATCTGAACTCTAGTTTAAAGCTGGGATATGGAAATACCTCTTCTTCCTAAGTGACTCAATTGATTCTGCAGCTTGCAAGATATGAGGAGCTGCTAATCCTTTTTAAAGCATCTTCAGATAATACAGTACAAAGAATGTTGCTCAAGTAACCTGTTTATAGTGTGCTTAATGTTACTTTATAGTTTGAGTTTAAATTCTGGTTACATCCCTTTAAAAATATGTTTTTTGAGTGGAATGAATTTTTGATAAAGCTTTCTTGACAAGGTTTTCATTGCAGTTAATGTATTACATGAGAAAAAATGAAAATGACCTTCAGCTGTGTTTCATTATTTTTTTTTTCTGCTCTTTTTTGACAAAACATTTCTAACAGAACAACTTATACTTCAGTTTGTTAAACAGCTTTTAGAATAACTCTTCTCTCAAACAAAAAACTATCAAAAACAACAACAAACAAACAAACAGAAACACAATCTGGTCTAGTTATTCAAATACATTAAAAAAAAAAAAAAAAAAAAAAAAAAAAAAAAAAAAAAAGTAAGTGTATTCTTTCTTAACATACCATAATCGGGCTGGTGAAATTTTCTTTACGGAGACTATCAATTTCTTTTTTCATCATCATCATCCAAATATTAAATACACTCTTTATTAGGTCTATTGTGGTAATTCCTGTGAAGTCTCTTTTTATCCTCAGTGTATGCAGCTATTATTATATCCATTTCTCTAGCAGATTGAACTAAATTGTATTTAACTCATCCACACAATATGGGAATCATTATGGGAAATTCAGTACCTTGGATAATGCAACAAGTAAAAGTAGATGACTATCATATTGTTTTCTTTTCTTTAGTACTAAAATCTGTGAATCACCCTTTATTCTAAGCCCTTTGACTAATGGCTTATGACTTATTTTCTCCATAGTGTACGTGTGCCTTCATTGAATGTCATATATATAAGAATTAATAGAAAATCTCTCTGAATGTTCTCAGAGGGACTTGGGAAAGAAGCTGCTGAAATTATATGGGATGCTTTAACACCAAGTATGTTCCTGATCTGTTAGTGATGGCCTACAAAAATGCGATGGCTGTGCTAAGCCTCCTTCATGAAGGTTAACTCAAAGAGGACCACAAGACGTTTTCTTCTATTAGATAATATGGGCTATAAGCGAAGGTATTGCCTTCCCTTACCCATATTTCACCATCTTCATGAACTGTAATGCATTCTCACAAATGAAATGACCCTGATCTTGCTTGAGCACTTCATGCACAGAAATAGTTATTGGTTTTGCTCTGACAACTGGTTTCTTTCCATTACTCTCACATTTCTAACATTTCTGAAGACAATATGCTGCAGAAACTTCTGCAGATGGTTCCAGCTCTTGTTATTTGTGTAGTTCAGTTTATAAATTTGTAGCCATGATCTTAAAGTGCATGTATTGAAGACTGCAAAGCCGGGCCTTATTCACTTGACTGATAACATACTCCTCTAAATATGTATCAAGTGATATTAATTAGTCTGAGTAATAAATGTAACGTGTATTTGAAGCTATATGCTCATTAATTAAATATCAAGATAAAAAATTGACAATTAACTATTAATTTTGATGCCATTATGAGCCTTGCAGTTGATATTGCAAACAAAATGCTAAGACATACTTTCCAATGGGGAAATTGGAAGTTCTATTTATGAACTTTGTCTGAATTTGTTTGAAATTTGTGCTTGGAATTGCCTTTCAAAAACAACAATTGTAAAATAAATAAATTAAAGGCATTTTTATTGATTATAGCATCAATATTGTGTAATATTTTTTATTTGAAATCTAATAGGATGCAGATAAAGGGAAACAGAAAGAAAGCATACTTATGATTTAAGGAGTAGTAAAAGCATCGAAGAAATAAAACTATGCTTGTAGGAGTTTCCAGGACTGGGACTAAAGCCTGAGTCTTATAAGGTAATTACAAACTACTGATTAGGTGGGTTGACTTCAACTTCTCATGGAAATATCAGAGGTTCAAATGTCTTGAAATGCATAAATAAAATGGTAAACTTACCTTGATTGCCAGCAACATTTCGTATTGATTTCAGAACTTTCATGAGGCATTATTATGATACTTAAGGATATTTACATAGGGAACAAAGTTTTTTCTTCACTACAGATTTTTTTCTATAATACTACAAATCGACAGGAATAAAATCCATTAGCAGAATTCATTATTTTTTAAATTTTAATTTATTTACATTGAGAATACGTCCTCCTCAGATGATTAGCTGCACTATTAGTAATAATAATTCTTCTTTGCTTTCCTTTTATTAAGACAGTTAATTCAATTTTCTATGAGGATGAACACTATCGTATGGACTGAAAAATAAATGAGGGATGTGGTAATTAAATGTAGTCCTGGGGGCCACAGCTGAGATCAATTCAGCTGTAGTTTGTATTGAATGTGGTATAAAATGTATGTCATTCTTCTTCTCCGCTATTAAACAACACTGGTGTTTTCCAGTAAAAAGTGAACACAATACTCAGAAAATATAGGTGAATTTGGTTGCCAAATTTGTAAAGCATAATATATAATTAATGTTAACATATGTCTTTAATCATTTCTATATTTCTCTAAGGAAAAAAAAAAAAAGAGAGAGAAAGAGAGTGTGAAAAAAAGAAATTTTTCAATATAACGGAAAAAAGTGCCCCTCTGTTTCTTGTTTTGAGGTTTTGAACTGTTATTGGTCCACAACAATCACTAAAGACAGTCACAGGGCATCTAAAAATAACCATGATAAACCCTCGATAAAAGATCAATAGTCTGCAGTCGAGAAATTGTTAAGTGTTTTTAAATATAAGTTGCACAATACTTGCTGAAAAATAATTTGGCAATTTCCGTCTGCTGTGATTTACTTTTAATTGATTTCTCTGATATATTGCGAGCTTTTCTCTAGGTTGACAATAACACAGGCTGTCTGACTCATAATACAAACATAAGAAACGAAGCTTTCTGTCACACAATCATCTCTCTGTAAGGTTATTCTGTACAGATTTCTTCATGAATTATATATAGGTTAAAAGAGTTTGCCATGAATAGCAGGTTCACAGAAAGGACAGAATGAACATTTGAACTCATTGGTAAGAGGGGGAAGCCATTTTTCCCTTTCTCCTCTCAACTTGCAGTCACCCATCTAATGCAGCCAGCTACAAGTGTAACATTAGTCAACATTAAAATTCAATAAGCCTCTTTCTTAGTTTCCTCAACAGACCTCAAGTATTGCACAGAGAGGAATGATGAGGCTACCTCTGCAGCTCTTCCCAAGCACTATGAGGAAGGGGATACCACCATGCCTTTTCTTCATATATATAGATAAATAGATATAGATAAATATGAAAATTTAGAATTGTTTTACCCTGTAAGAAATTTCTATTTTTACAGGGCTTTCCCCCTCTTCTACATTCATTTATTTGTTTTGAGCTCAGTTTATGAAAACTGAAAAGGAAATAAGAATGCTGGAAAGCAGAAAAAACAAAATCAAATTTCCCCCTTGCTATCAGTGTCCAAAGACAGGAATGGCTAACAGTAGTGTGAAATTATAATTAATTAGCTATTCCATTATTGGATAAGGTGTTTGTGCGCGAGTGAGAAAGGGAGTTAATTTTGGTATTATTTCTAGTGCCATCAGATACTAAGAAGAGCACCACTTAAGTTCATTGAGTCATGTGCACATAAAAGAAAATTTGATGTGTACATATTCTCTTAGAAAACTGTTTCTATGAGGACAATATGCATGCATATTTATTAAAATGTGCATGCATTATGCAAACAGAAATTGAGAAACAGAAAGCCTTGTAACGTTTCAGACAGTTCAGGGAAAATTACCACACACAAATAGCTGAACATGATGCTGCACTGCACTGTTCTCAGGCAAATAATGATGAGTTTAACACTGGACAGTGCATATGTATGGGAAAAAATGAGTAAAAATTGAAGTTTTCTAAGGAGAATTCACATATGAACTAATAAGAAACTCCTAATTACAGCACTGTTTTAACAATTCAAGCTTAGTAGCAAAGAAACATCAAACCAAGTTAAGGTGCTTATAATGAGATAGCATTTGTTAATTCTTCTGGCTTAAGCTCTCTGAAGAATAGGAAGTGGAGAAAGATTGTTTTCAGGGATGATTAATTAATCTGTCTGAATAGAAAAGACACACTTTCTTACAGTATTTTGATACTAATGCATGTAAATTATCTGAAATGAACTGTGAAAAGACTAGGAGTGATTACATTCTTTTGCTGTAGCTTCATAAATATTGCCTTGGAGGACTTTGCCTCTGTTCAATTTCCTCAAATCGTGTATTTTTTTTTCTCTCAGTCTACATCACTGAACTTACTTTGCTAGTTCCAGATATCTTAAATTCACTGCTTACCGTGAATCATTTGCAATACTTTTACATGCCATGATCTCTCAGTCATGGCAATTTTAAATAGCTAGCTGCTTGTCTCAGGCTTTAGAAAACAAAGAAAAATGGTTTTGTTTCAGCATACGATTACGAACTGACTCTGTAAGCACTTTTTTGTGTACATAACTGCTCAACTGAGTAGCAGACTTCAGTGGAGTTGTCCTTATGACTTATTGCATTGGTGAGATTCAGTTTTGTCTTTGTCTATCCACACAGAATGTTTATTTGTCAAAAAAAGGAAAAAAAAAAAACAACAAAAGAAATCAAACAACAAGAAAGACAATAGCAAAAGCTACTTACATATGCATTTTTCAGAATATGATGGAGTCAGATTTGGTTTAAGAATATATGAAAAATATTATAAACATTGTCATCTTGGTAAGGCTGTTCAATGGAATGCTTGAAGCATTTCTGCATTCTTTTTGAAAGTCCTCAGACATGTTATAAATGCCAAGATGAAAGGTTTGAAACAGTTTTGCTGACTTTTAAAGTTGTGATAAAACTTTCAGTGAAAACAAAGTATTTTGATAAATTTTGATCGACTTTACACATCATTTCTTGAAGCACCTGAGAAAGAACGTAGAGATGTCCAAGTATTGCTCTTGTTTTCTCCTCCTATTATATTCATTTACTTATTTGTTCTATCCTGGGTAGAATAAGCACTTTATATTTCTGATAGTGTGTTTGGTTTTGTAATGTGATTGTGAGATATTAATTTTATATTAGCATAATGCTGAATATTAAAACTATAACATGCGGCAAGAGAATTAAAGTTAAATATTTCTATACTTACAAGAATATTTGCTCAATAGAATGATTATAAATCTTATTAAGTAGAATAAGTGAAAGTATTTAATTAGAATTTCTTTAGAATATAAGATATGTAGAGATCATTTGTATGTATATTTCATTCCTTTAATCTAATTCTTTCTGTTCGAAGCTATTGCTGCCCCACTTGTGCAAATCTCCACTTCATTTAATACAGTTGTAACTTAGATCTTATTTTTTACAGTCATTTAATGTGCAAACTATGATGAAAATGACAACATTTATTGATTTATTACTATATATAGCTTCTAGCAAAATCTTGATTTTTTTTTTTTTTAATGGGGTTCTTTTTTTCTTGGAGAATTATCTTGTCACATTCTATCTGGCTCTAGTTAAAACCACAGAGGACTCCAGGAGCTGCAAGGAAAATACAGTTTAAAAAAAATAATAATAATAATTTATTTTTTTTTGCCTGTCTTTCTCCCTTTCTTTCTGTGCATGTTACCTACATGAAGATTCATTTTACATTAATTTGGGACCATTTATTAAGCAAGAGCTTTTCATATGCATTAAAATTTTAAAAGCTTCATAGTAAGGCAGTAGGTTTATGCTCTTATGTTTAAATGACAGCATATAATTCAGGGGAAAATAGCATGATGTGTCAAGCTACTCTAGGCAAAAGGATTTTGCATGAAACTGTGTTCTTTTCCTTCTCAGCAAGAAACTTGTTGGACCTCTGATACTCCCTAATTATATTCCCTGTAATTTACAAGAGTAGCTGTTGTTGTTCCTGTTTTTTTTTTTTTTTTTTTTTTTTTTTTTTTTTTTTTTTATTGTTGTTGTGTGTTTTTTTTTTTTTTCCTTAAATAGAGTTTACCTTCCAGATATGTTTATAAATATCTTAGTGTCTCACTTGTCTATGAAACACACATAGATCTTTAGGCAAGATGTTTAACGTTACTGTGTTTGTTTAGCAATTACACTGGTGCATGCAAGCTATAGAGAATAAAAAAAAAAAAGATATAAAGAGCTCAGTTATCTACCTAGAGTAGAATTCCTCTCCCTTACCGATTTCTTAACAGCCTTATGAGGGTTAGCAGCAGCCAGACAACTTCAATAGACATATAGGGCAATGAATGGACAATGAATGTATAGGACAATGAATGTATCAACAGCATATATTTCAAGAAGAGAACCCTGATGGCTTGTTACCAGTTTAGAGAAACAATGCCAGTAAAAACTGAATATGCCTAACAGAGGTCAAACAAATAGGTCAGAACTCAAGGAGAAAAATCCCCTAAGGCTTGTGGCTCTCTATTCCTAACAATTATGATGATGTCATCTATAGTCAGGACATACCAGTGATACTGGCTTAGCTTCTCTTCCAAAGCAAGAAAGCAACAATATCTCCCAAAAATGTTTCTGTGGCCCTAATGAGTACAAATGGAAAGCATAAAAAGCATACCTTTCTAGCAGTAATGCCAATGGCATCCTAGTTTTATCAGAAATAATGAAGTCAGCAGGAACAGATTGTTCCTCACTACTTGGTACTGGTGAGTCCTAGTGCTGTGTTCAGTTTTGAGACCCTCAATAAAAGAAAGACACTGAGGTCCTGGAGCACATCCAGAAAAGATTGGCGAAGCTGTGAATGCTTTGGAGCACAGGTGTTATGGGGAGCAGCTGGGGGAACTGGGATTGTTCAGTCTGGATAAGAGGAGGATCATCAGAGACCTTGCTGCTCTCTACAACTCTCTGAAAGGAGATTGTGTTGTGGTGGGGGTCAGCCTCTGCTCCCAGGCAGCAGCAACAGGATGAGAGGTGATGGCCTTAAGCTGTGCCAGGGGAGGATCATGTCGGATCTTGGAGAATATTTCTTCTTAGAAAGAGCAATGACATACTGGAACAGGCAGCCCAGGAGAATGGTAGGGGCATGGTCCCTGGAGGTGTTCAAGAAAAGGGTAGATATGGTATATGGTTTAGCAGGCATGATGGCTGTGAGCTACCCTATTGGTCTTTTCCAACCTTACTGGTTCTATGATTCAGTGATTCAGATTAGGTAGCCACAAGACTTGGTGCTTTTTTAGGAGGAATTCATCACAGCACCTATAGGCAATAAATCATTTCACCCGATTTCCAACAAAGAGAAGATAAATGTCTGCTTGAGCTAATCATTTAATTCCTCTTTTAAGACTGTTAACGCTGACTCCTTGAGAGGACAGACAACTTTACCTACTTCTGAATCTTGTGTTTTCTTGGGAATAGTTTCTTAATAGCTCATGAAAGGAAGCCAAACAGTAAGGCAATTTGGAGAGTTTTATTCTGAAAAGTCAGAGAATTTACTCATCTTTCAGCTTTATTTAGGCTGGATTTGTTCAGATTTTTTTTTCTTTCCCAACAAAGAATCTTCTTTCTTTCTTTTTCTGGTAGAATTTTATTGACTTTAAACATGAAACCAGCCACATTTTTTTAGACATTTGCTGATGTAATAGGTACCTCTTGTTGTAGGTACAATTGTTTTATTTTATATTCAAAATATTAATTAAGTTGAAATGATAACTGAAAAAAAACATTGCATTTCAGAGCAGGAAATCAGATTTTTCTGTGAGATAAATGATTTTTTTTTTAATAGTTGGATAACAGTTTTCATGTCCAATTTCATGATGTAGAAAGACAAACAGAGGAGATTGACTGTGACTTAAAAGGCTCATTGGAAAAGGTTATGAGGATAAAGGCAAATCCAGAAATTCTGTGGAAAAGAAAGGGTTAAGAGCTGTATCTTAGCACCTCAGAGAATCTTGAGAATAAAAGAAGTTGGAGGGAACTAAAACAGAGGATTAAGAAAAGCTGAGCTTGACCAAAGAAAACTGGTGTTAGAAAGGAGTAATATGTTTCATTGCCTTGTAATTATTTCTGACTGCCACAGCCAAGCAGGACATAGGATTGTATATATTGTGTTTAGATTACCAGTAAATGGCTGATCAAGTGCCATATTAACAGTTTACAGAAACAGTGCTGAGCTGAGTGTAGATGTGGTTCCTCAGACTCTGAAACTAATGAAAAAACAAGGAACAAACAAACAAAATAAAAGCTATGACTAAAGAAAACCAACTTAAAACATAAGACATAAAGAAATTAAGCATTCTGGCATCTGTCTTTCCTTCATGTGAGTGACATGGGAATAATGCCTGTTGGAATCTACTTTTAAGTCTGCAAGTATCTTTAACCTTGGAAAGGGGAGCAGTGGGGGACAAGACCACCTGGTCCAAAGACAACTGACTTTGAAATTCACTGCAGATGAATAAAGAATCATATGTCTCAGTGCAAAGAATACAAAAGAGGCATATTTGCTGTGCTGTAGCAAAAACTATACTGTAAGATTAAGGTTTCTTGCAGAGGCTGGATCTTTTGCAATACAGCCATGTAGCTGCAGCATTTCACAGTGGCTTTGATTTCCATACTTATGATCCCAGCATAAGGCTGATAGGTAGTAGAGATAATTCTCGGAAGGAACTTCCACCTTCTCCTGTTTCAAAACTCTTTTTGACATTCTTCCCATAATAAATGAGTTTTATTATGTGTATTTTTCCTCATCTGTAGCCTGAACAAGATTTCTAAATATTTAACCTGAATGACAAATTGGAAAATATGTTAAAGAACTAGTTATTCATTTGATGAAACAAGGTTAATAAAAAGTAAAATTTTCTAATCAGCATTTGACTTTGATTGCCTGTTGTTAAAACAGTCTGATGATGTTACTAAAAGTTTTGCACAAACTTTGTCTTTTTGTCATTTCAGTGCATACAAATACTGCAGGTTAGATGATTGCTTCACAATAAAGTCATTAGGAGCACAAAGCCACACATGAATAATAAGAATAATACAATCTTTAAAAAGCACATAACTTAATTAAGACATGTCTGCACAGTTCTCAATGAATGTTTCTAGTTCCACTTTTACCTTCCAAAATCAACTGGACACATAGGACTGGCTTTTTACAGCCATGACTATATCTCAGTAATGTCAATTCAATTGCAATATTGTCTTCTAACAAAAAGATTATTATGAATTTGTTTTTCTTTTCTATTCTTTTCCTACATGGATGATCACAATCCTGGGTTTGCAATAAGTAAATATGATCATTCAAGAATATACAAAAATAACATCAATATACAGCAGAAAACAGCTCTCTGGAAATACACAGCTGCTGAATTTTACCCTTTCTGATTGACTACATTCTATGCTTTCCTCATTTATTTTAAAGTCTCTTAATTTAAAGAAACACAATACTGCTAAAACTTATAGAGTTAATATTTTTTTTTAATATTTTTTTTTTTTAAATACAAACATCTTCCTCAACTTGAGTGCTATAATGAAAAGACAGCAATAAAACCATCTAATGAGAAAAATCCCACCCTTATGCTCAATAAGTGTTTACAGCAATGTAAAACAACCTTTCTTCAAACTGGGTGAATGCCAGCTCCTATAAGCTATTAACTGTGCAGCTTTAACAAAACAATATTAAACATGACAAGAACTCATCTGAGAGCTCTAGCAAAAGAGAAGGGTCTGGCTGAGTTGTCCTCCTGCTGAACTTCAAGCTCGTAAGCAAACAGAAAGTGTCGTTAACTTGCAGCTACAAGGGTGCCAATTTATTGTCAGAGGAAATACTTGGAGACTGCTGTCACTTTCTCAGAGTATTAAAAAAAAATCATAATCTCAAGTTAAGTTCTAACATGTATATTGATGCCTGCTTCCTGTAAGAAGCTGGCAAATTAAGTTTTCTCTGTACTGGAAATCAAGAAGGAACTCTTCATTTCAGTCTTATCTCCTTGAGTTCAACGATCCCTGACTTCTGTGAAGGAGGGCTGAGTGTTGCTTCAGCATTTCATTTAAAAAGAGTTTCCATGTTTTTATTACAAATATTTGTGATTAACAATTATTTATTTAATTATTTATAAATTGAGTTTTCAGCTGTCAACCTGCCTTACTGTTGCCATGAATAAGAGTTTAAGGAAATTTTCAGTACTTAGCAAAGGAATTAATTGCATAACGAATAATATGATAGCAACAGTAAAACTTGAATGAGGTTTAAAAATCTTTGCAGATCCCCCATTCTGTTGTCTTAAATTCTTCAGAAGACTGTGTCTAAAGTGTCATAATTGTTCAGATAAACACAATATTCTTTTCCTGAACAATGCATGGATTAGGTGTAGAAATCCACCGGCCTGAAATCTGCTCTAGGATATTGAAACCAAAGGATTCTGAACAACTTGGTCCACCCCTTAAATGTGAAATATGGTACAACGCAGCACAGTATTTGCAGCAAGAAGCTTTGTGCATCAGCAGCACCATTTAAAACTGATCCGCATCGCTTTGCTTTTCCCCATCAGGACATGGTGGTAAATTTATAGTGGGTTCACGCACATTCCTGCCCTGAGCCCATAATGAATTCCTTGTCTTGCCAACCAGTACTGCTCCGCAGTCCAAATAGGATTTCCATACTTGCCTTCTTGCTAGCTGAAACCTTCATCTTGTGTATGTGCCAGCTAAGATGCCCACAGAATTGTTTATAAAGAAAGTAAACAAAAACAAAAGATGCTTAGGCTGTTTGATTTTGGAGTAAAGATGTAGCAATTTTGGAAGATGAAAGTAAAAATCCAGGCATTTATTTTAATGAACTTATCCATTAGTGTGCATCCTGATTAGCAAAAAATAACCCTGTTTATGTAGATATCCAGTCCTCCAAATGCGTGTTTTGGCTTACTGGGCACTTGGCATATTGCACTTTAAGTATGTTGTTTTGGACTAGTGACAGTTCTTCCCACAGCCCAAAAGAAAGATGCACTTAGTGGAAATGTTGGCGAAGGACCAGCTCCTACAAAGAAATGGTAATTTCTTGTCAAAGACACAACACAGCCCTATTCTCATTTCCCGGTAAATTAGAGTGTTCTTGCTGTGACCTGTGAACATATTATGCAGTCTTCTTCAATTCTATTGGATGCAAGACCGACCGTCACTTAATAAAAATGCTGGATTATGGCAGCATGAGAGGAACATGGCAGTGGTTCACACATTCCTATTGCTCCCATATGTGTACAGATGCTAGTAAGAGTGGGTAGCCTGGAATTTATTTTACTGTAATGATTATTTCCCCTTTTTTATTTTATAAACTGTTTTTTTTTTTTTTTTTTTTGCCTTTATTTTTTAATATAATTTGTGAGCTTTCCCGTTATATCTTGCATTCAATTTTGCCTGCACTCATGAACAAAGTAAGAACGGAAGAAGAAAAAAGGAGCAGTAGATGCTTCATTGTGTTGTATGGTCTACATACACAGATACTGTTTACAAACCTCTCTCAGAAGACCTGTTCCCCAGAGGCAGAGGAAGAAATGCTTTCCATTTTAATTCGTGAAAGTAAATCACAAGTTTGTTTTATGTATTTCTGACTCACCTAAGTAGAAATACCTTTTTTTGCTGCAGCAAGTGTTTGGAAAGGAATTCTTCTAGGCTTTGCATGTGACAGTCCACCTTCCTTTGGGTAATTCCCAGCTCACAGAATCACAGATTCACAGAATCACAGAACTGTAGGTGTGGGAAGGACCTCCAGGATAACTGAGTCCAACATCCCTTCTAAAGAAGGTTCCCTACAGTAGATCACACTGGTTTATGTCCAGATGGGTCAGTTGCTCTGAATCACAGTAACTAGTTTGATTTTGGTGCAGATACACCATCTGCTCTGAGTGAAGGATATGTTCCATCAGTTTCTGAACATATTTCCATAATTTAAATAATATTTGTACTACAGCTTTCATATTAATCTTGTATACTCAAAATCAATGTAATTCTCATATGTAACAGCCTTTCATGAAATATATGTGGTGTCATGATTAATAAATTATACCTTCTTAAATACTTTTTAGATTGTGCCAAATGAAGTAAAAAGGTGAAAATTAGAAGTCAGACTGTCATCCAACACAATCCTACTGAAGGAGTATACACTTTTTAGCATACTGGACCCATATATACCAACAATAAGTCTTTTATCTAGAGTGATATTCAGAAGCCTACTGAGTATGGCAAAGAACCACATATTAATGTGGAAATTCCACTCAAATTAGTGCTTCTTGTAGCCTAAATTTCTTTATCATCTGGGTTGTATGGAATAATGAATTGTTATGAGATGTAGTCCAAAAATAAATACTTGGTCTTTCAAATAGCTTTTCAAATAGCAATGGGTGAAAAGGTCTGTGGGTGAAGATCCACATTAGGGCATACATGAAGTTGATTTTTTTTTTTTTTCAATATGGTATAAATATTTAAATATTTATTTATCAAGACTATTAAATAGTATTTTTCAGATTAGGTATCTAAATGTCCTGTTTCAAAGTACGACATACTGCCATGTGGAAAAATCTGTTTCATTTATGCTGTGCTTTAACAAGTTAATTCTAAAAAATAAAAAGGTTTTCTGTCCAAATGAGAATGTGTGTGTGCATACAATATTTCACAAAGAAGAGAAACTAAAGCGTTAGCATGTTGTAAAATGAAAGAGTGATTTTTGTGAAATAAAAAATGAGAGTGGGTCTCTGTTTTCTAACGGTCTCTTTCCTAGTTTTATAGGAGTTTGTTTTTGTTTGCAGGTGATTTTTTTTTTTCATGTGTATGTTGGTTTTGCTGTTGTTGTTGTGTTGGTTGGTACTCTTTTTATTTTATTTTGGAATTTTTTTTCGTTTGTCTGTTTATTGGCAAGTTCTCAAAGGAGCATGAAATAAAACACATTTTTCACAAGGAAGGACAGATATTAAGGTTACATTCGAATGCAATTTCTAATAAAACCTCTGTTAAACTCCCATTTTCCTATACATTGAAAGACCGATATACCGGGAATATTGATGGGTGTGCTTGGATTGGGATTCAAACTAGTAACTGTTTCTTTGTTGCTTTTGAAATGCTGTCTCATTTGTTCAACTAGTCAGAAAAGCTAGATATGTACCATGCCTTGAATCTCAAACTGCATTGACTCACAGGGAAATCGACTAAGTGCATCTCCAGAAACAGGTATAAATCTCCATATGGTATTTTTGATCAGAGCTTTGTCTTTGATGGGAAACTTCAGAAACTTCAGTTTTTCAGAATCTACATAAGAATTTCAAAGAGCAGAAATGCACCAGTAATAATATGTTTCAAAATCAAGAAGTCTTTCTAAAACTACAAAATTTACTAAAAAGGAAAATTCTATATGCATAATAGGGAAAGACGTGATCTGACAGATAACCTTTGTTCAATTTTCTGCTTTTCCAAGCATGACTTGGGGAAATCTAGCATTCTTTCAATGACACAAGTAAAATTTTAGGAAAGTACTAAGGACAATCAAGACATCTGCAATTATCTCAGTTCCACATCACTGGAGTAGCAGGAGTAGCAGGAAAGCACAGCGTAAAAGCTCAGTTTAACATTTCCAATCACATTATTCAGCTGAATTTAGAGATACAATTTCTGTTAATTTTTATTGTGCATTTTAAGGAGGTAAACTTAGAGCTCATAATCCTTGTATTTATTTAAAAATAACTAAACAAGATTAGTAAAGTATCTGTCAGGTGTGACACTTAACCTATTATTCCCTTTCATATATTAAGATATTTTACAATATTCATAAAGAAAGTAAAAAATATTTTTTGAATTCAGTTCTTAGCATATTCATTTTCATGCAGACCACCACAGAAATCAGCACAAGCTAGTTGCAAGAAGACATATTGACAGACTAGAACTTTGTGTATGCCTCAGTGAGCACGAACAGTGGGCATGAACCTCTCTTCATGCTGAGTTGTTTTAGGAAGTTGTGGTATCTGTAGTGAATCCAAGGAATAGTCTTCATCTGTATTTAATCTGAGAATTTAACCAGGTTTGAGAGTTATTCTGAGCATCAGAACTGCTGTCAAAAAAACGCTCTAGTCTCATAGTGATAAGAGCACCACCACTCTATTTTTTGACTAGGAGATTTCGGTAATATATTTTATCTGAGATATTTCTTAATATTTTTGTCTACATTTTGTGAAAAAGCAAATAAATTAGAGATTAAGGATTTCGCTTAATGAATCTGGTTTGAGACAGAACAGCACTTTATTTTCCTCATGCATTAAACTCTTCGTGGGCCCAGAAATATCCTATATATTTTCAGACCAACAACTTTTTGACTTTTTTTTTGCTGCTTGTTTTTCTGAGATCTCTTGCTTGGAAAAATAAAACAAAATACATTTTCGCATGCAAACTCATTTCCTCCATGATGTTCAGTGATGGAGCAATTCTCTCTGCTTCTTAATATTAGGATAGTGATACATGATGCAGTGACAACTTTAAGACATATGTATAGATATTTTGTTTTGTCATCCCCAGCCCAGCTCTGAAAATCTCCAGCTTGTGTTGTCAGGTCCTGTGAGTTAGCAGTACTCACATCCCTTCTTCTAAGCAAATTCATCACGATAGCAATGCTCTTTCAAGCCAAAAGTACAATTGTATGAACATAATTCAGTGCTTGAGTGTGTTTTTCATTTAAGAAAAGCTATGTGTAGAATGAGATACCTTGGTGTGTGCATGTGCACATGTTCATTTACGAGAAAGAAGGTACGCTGCAGTGCAAATGCATTGAATGAAGTAAAAGCATTGATTATACATATTGCACATACTCTCAATTACAAATCCTGAAATCAGAGATCCGAGTGGGATTAAGCTGGAAAAAGAACAGATGGGACTGTAGATGTGACTGCCAGAGGCTTGAGCAGAAGGCAATGAAAAAATAATTCTATTTTTCCCCTAAATTGAGAAAGCTAAACTGGTAATCAGTTGTAGATTTTTGGGCAGACTTGGAGAAAACTGTTGGCTAAACTAAATCCAGAAGAACTGAGTACTACTTAGAATTTTTTTTCCAGAACTTTTTTTTTTCCTGTTCAATTCAAATATTATTGTAGAGACCATTCATTTTGCTTTGTTTTTGTATCTCTTATTGGATTGAATGTATACTTTATAAATGAGGAAAAACAATTTATAGCACATATGGAAGGATTATTTAAACACAAAAGGCTGAAAGGGTGAATAAATCTCGGCTATTCAAATTTCATTATTGGTTTTGCGGGGAATCTGTTGCATGGTGAAAAATGATAGCAACAGAAGTGCTGGAGTTGCAACATATCTCATGGTACAATCAGTAGTACAGTTGGTCTTGTTTTAATGTCACCATACCTTTAAATACTGGCAAAAGGTCTCAGTATAAAGTCTGACTGAAAAGTAATTTTTTTTTTTTTCCCCACTGTTTTTTCTGTAGTCTGTAACAATTTTACCAGTCAAATCCAATTGACTTTCGCAAGGAAAGTTTCATATTCTTGATAGACTACTTTTCAGATTTGCTCAGCAACATCTGAAAAACAAGTTGACGTATTTAACAATTGGATGGAATGGCTTTAAATAAAAAAATAATGCTTTTAAAGTACTTCTTGGTAAAATTAATTAGGGGATCAAGTTGCCACACCTGAAAAATGGAGTTTGTTAAGAAGGAGTATGGGATCAGGGAGCTCAGGGGAGCTCACTTTGTTTGCAAACATGAAGACCGAGAGGAAGATTGAAGGGCCTTCTGGAGTAGGAGTTGGGCAAAATTTTTTGACACTGGATAATCCTGATCAGCTTCTGGGATATCTGCCATAGCATATGCTGCTAGTATACACATCTGTACATACTTTTTAAAATCCATGATACCGTTCTGCCAGTCTTAAAATTACATGTCTCTTTTCAAGATATGTCCTAAGACTGAATGCCTTCATCAGCCCAACAGCCAACAACTTAATTGTAACCACTCCTCTCTGCATGTCACTGCCCAAACCTAAGGAGATTTAAGAAAGAGTAATGCCACATAACCTGGACATAATGTACATTTCAGTACTCATTTTGTTTTAACTGTAGGAATGCAAGAAAATAGCTAGTGTGGAAAACAAGTCACTATTGTAATCACATCTGATTTCGCTGTCAATTTGAGAGTGCAGCAGCTATAAGTAGTTGGCTACAAGCTGACAACCTTGAGTAGCCAGCTGAGACATCACCTATTGTGTTTCAGGTACTGTACAAATGTTGTTTACATCAGAAAACTTTGTTGGACTTGTTAATGCCAGTATTGCTGGAATTCAATGACAAAACTTTGTCAGCTGTTGTGACAGTTCAATGAAGATAAAGAGAACTTTAAAAGCTTGTAGAACAAAGGAACATCCTATTTGGGGAAAATAATGAATGGATACCTTGCTTGGCTAGGAAACAGAGAAAAGATGAATCACTTCTCAATATTGCAGGATTTCACAATGCCATTTTGGCCAAACTGCCTTTGAAGGATGTCTTCTTATTCTGATTTAAAGAGCAACCAAAAAAATCTGGAACAGTGGCCAAGAGTTCAAAATTTGGAGACTAAAGCTAGGAGATCTAATCTATAAAGAGATATCTAAATAATGACAGATATGATTTTCTGAATTTTTCAGCTACAGTTGTTATCAGAGGAACAATTCTTCAGTTTTGTTTGATGCTATGTGAAAGAGGGCAAATGGTAGTCACATGATTCAATCATTTAGTTCTATACATTTAATCAGAAGATGCATACAGCATCTGCAGTGCCCCAGTTGCAACAGGATTTTTTATGTAGAAAATTTTTATGGGTAAATACACATCGTATTGTTACTATACCTGTGTCATCAGCTTATTACTCAAGTCTCAGTGAAAGAAATAATACAAGAATCTCATTCATCATGAATGGATCACATTGCCATCCTTTTTCTCCCCAGTAAATATATATATATATAAATATGATGATATCTATTCGAAGGAAAAGATCACTGAACAAAATTTAAGCACACTCAACCCATCTCTAGCCATATTACTATTTGCATAGTGCTATTTTTCATAGGGCTATAATTCCCAGATCAAAATATATTTAAAATAAAGAGATGTCATCAATGTACAAAGGTTATTCCACATTCACTCTTACTGAGATAAGCTCATCCAGCTTGCAGTGAACTTCACATATATTATGTTTTCATCACGATCCTATGATCTAAAAAGCAGTGCACATTTACCTCTTGCTCTCATTCAGTTTATTGCTAGAAAAATATAGTTAATTTTTTACTACTGACCACTTCAGGCAAGATTCCAATTATTCTTTCATCGATGGAAATGTTTTCAACTGCTTCTGATTTAGCACTGGTTTCAGTGAAGAAAAGAGAAATTTCCATTATGATCTCAGTCTGAGAAGATTGGCATTCTCATAAATTGATTAAACTGGAATTGACATGAGTTTTAACTGAGGTCACGTTACAGAAAATACAAACCTGATTTTCCTGAAATCTCTTTTTAAATTTTAATTTTTCTTGTCAGTTTGGGCTGTCACATTGTCCCAGTCACATGTGAGGGCATTACTGTACTCAGTCCATTGGACTTAAACAGTCTGTTTCCATACTAACACTGGAATAGTCTTTAACATGCTTCTTCTTGTGTAGCCCTTATTCCAAGAGCTGATTAATTTATTTACAGAAAGAAATTCCCGAATAACTCTACTGCAAAACTTCTTTTTCTTTCTTATACACAGGACTATGATGGCCAATTGACAGAGTAATGAGAAAAAAGTGACAGAATCAGCTACTTTCATTTCATTTTGCTCAATGTTTATGTTCAGTCCTCTGATACTTATTTTCTTGGTCACATCCTTCCTGTCAAATTGACTAATTCTTCGTAAGTGTGTTTTTTGTTGTTGTCGCTGTTTGTTTTATTTGTATAAACAGTACTGCTAAAGGAATCTACAGATTGGATTCACGTCACTATTGCCAGATTAACAGTGTTGCAAATACTAGATACTCTGCCAGGCTCCTCATTAACCAGTGAATGAAAACAGGTGATGTGAATTTTTATGTTCTTGACTAGACACTAATTTTTTATCTGTCAACTGACAAGTAGGATAAATCCCACCTTGTGAGCTTAACTGAAGTTGCACAAAATGCAAGCACTGAAGTATATAAGATCTCAAATAGCATTGCTAATGTAGTCTTTTGATCTGAGTCATGCTGCCCTGACCACAACTAATGACACAACGTCGGCTTGTCCTCCCATCACCTAAATGAGTTATAAATAAAGCTCTTAACTCGTGTTTCTGAGAAACTACTACATACGTTTCACATCCTAGTTTTACTAACTTCTGAAGACCTAATCTGGGCTGAGTCTTACAGTTCTGTTTTGCACATGTGAACTTTCTGGTCTTACAACCTCAATTAAAAATTCACTGAGCTCTAAATACTGCTAAATTAATCAGAATATAAATTTGAATAAATATTGGCTCATGCATAGACAGATGCTGCTTTGCCAGATAATGTCCTTCATGAAGAGATGAATTAATGCATGTTTCTTTCTTCCAAAATTATTCTTATGCTCTTTATCTTTCTTGCAGGTACCATTAATTTTAATTAAGAGAATTGTAAGGGCAAAAAGCGAGATGAAGACCACAATGGTAATGCTCTATCACTGTCATCCCAGCCAATGTATAGACCCATCTGAGTATGCCCACTGGCCAAGAAAAATGATCAATGTACTTGGTCAGATATATGTGTTATTTGCAGAGAAAGCTAATTCAGAATATACTGATAGCTAATGGAATGCAGCTGGTCTAGAGCCAGCCCTTGCATTTTAGCAGGAAGTACCATTCAGATTCTTGCAGAACAGATTTATCAAAGTCCACACCTAATGACTGGATAGAATTTGGATTTGTACTCTGTCTCAGTTTGTTTAGTGCTTGTCAAAGATATGCCTGACAGTAGAGAATGAGTGGGAATTATTGCAGAATCACAGAATTGTAGGGGTTGGAAGGGTCCCCTGGAGATCCTCTAGTCCAACTCCCTGCTAAAACAAGTTCCCTGTGGTAGGTCACACAAGCAGGCATCCAGGAGAATTCTGGATATCTCCAGAGAAGGAGACTCTACAACCTCTCTGGACAGCCTGTTCCAAAGAAAAGCCACCTTTAAAGTAAATAAGCTTTTGCTCATGCTCATGTGAAACTTACTACGCTTCAGTTTGTGCCCATTGCCACTTGTCTTAATGCTGGACATTGCTGGAAAGTTCCTGACCCCAAAATTAACTTATTTTCTAATGAGGAAGTGCAACAGATTATACTGTAGCTATTAATGATTGTGAAAATCCTGTCTGGAATTGAACAGTGTACTGGGGAGAAAAAAACAACAACAACAAAAAAAAACCCAAACTGCACATTTTGAGCAAGAGCTTTTTAGTGTAAGATACTCAACCCCCAAAACAGTTGGTGAAAAGATAGATGCATTTTAAGGATTAGGTCATATACTTAGTTGCAGAGCACCCTGAAGTCAGCAGAACTGTATACATTTGTCCCAGCTCGTGCATCTGATCCTATCTTCTGTCGGCATGGGGAATGTGGAGACAGTGTTGCTGACATCAGCAGCAGTTTTGTATATCTAAGCAGCATGCCACCATAACCCAGAAAGTTCTATAAGCACAATTAGCAGATTAGACTTCAAAATTAGTGTTTCTGTGGTAAATGCCCCTTCACAGGGTGCAAGATGTTCTGTACCTTTGAACTTTTTGTTGCTTTTTCTTTTGCAGAGGGAGAATCCTCCTCAGTGTGTCACTTAGTGACAAACTGCTGCTACCAAATGCACGCAAAGTTTTTAATGCCTCATTGCTGGGATTTGGGATTTCTTGATATTCATCTCAAATGTAAAATATATCTGAATCATAATCACAGGGAGGTTAAAGATTTCAACAGGGGAAAAAATGGTATTTTGTCATCCTGTCATTTGAAATTGTTTTATATTTCATACTACAAAGTAAAAATATAAAGGGATCATCTCCTAGGTGATAAACTGCCAGTTTCCGGACAAATATTTTAACTGATTTACTCCTACTTTCCTCTAGGGGTGTTACATTTTATATGATGCATTTCTTTCTCAAGTGATAAAAAACAGTCATAGAATCACAGAATCATAATCACTAAGGTTGGAAAAGACCTCCAAGATCATCCAGTCCAACTCTCCACCTACCTCCACTATTTCCCACTAAACTATGTCCCTTGGTACAACAGCTGAAGGTTTCTTGAACACCTCCAGGAACTGTCACTCAACCACATCCCTGGGCAAATGGTGCAAGCATCTTCATTTTGGTATGAACTGACCAAGGTTGCACAAGACCAAGTTTTACATTAACTCATGACCAAACAACTTCTAAAAATATTAAACTTCTCAGTGTCTAGTTCCAAAAATTTTGCAGAGTTTCCTGATATCAGGTTTACGTTCTTAAACAACAACAAAAATAGACAAGTATGTTATTAAAGTACAGGAAAAGGTATTAAATATATTTCATTGGAATGTATCATTATTTGATTGAAAATAAATATGTCACAAAGCTTTTAACTCCATCGCCTTGTTTAATTCCAGTTTAACCATTTATGTGAATATATCTCAGTAGTTTTCTAAAATATAAGGCTGAAACAGAAGGAGTTTAAAGATGTCTATGAATAGATTTTCAGTACATGTAAGAGATATGTAACAGAAATACATGGAAATACATGCTTGAGTTTCAGAAGCCGCAATGAATCTTTCCACTCCATTTTGAGGAGTGATGCACTAAAGCACCCGATGAATTTTTTTTCTTTTTCTTTTTTTTTTTTTTTTTTTTTTTTTTTTGCAAATGTGTCAAGAAACTGAAAGTGAAAATAATGAAAAATAAAACATCTGCAGATACACAGCATCATGGCCCCTGAAATTTTCTTAAAGCTCCCTTCCAAGTATGACTGCCAAAAACTTTGGGAGACTTTAGGATGCTGGCTTTTCTGAACTGCATTGTAGTTTGTTTTTTGCTTCACATTTTTCTGCATCTTTTTATAAGCTTAGGCTATAAATGTCTAAGGAAATGTATGTCCAGGACTATACCAAGATTGCAAATATATACATATATAATAGAATAGTCCTACAGCACAGTCCTAGAATGATTCTAGACTTAAACTATAGTCTTAGTGTAGTCCTAAAGTACTAATCATTATGGTAATATGAATAAATAATGGTGATTATCACACAATATGATCACAAATATGTTTCAAGATATTATGTAGACATTATGGAAAATTGTCTTTATTCAAAAACATTTTATATCATTGGACATCATTCAAAAGCTGAATATTTGAGCCAGTCTACTTCAAATTAAAGTGAAAATGAACCAGGCATACTCCTAGGCCACGTGACTTAGTAGAATTAAATTACTTGGTTACAGTTATATCAAAGTATCATTTAAATCTCAGAATGAAGATGAGTTCAGAAAAACTGTGATCCTTCAGAGTAACCTAGTTTCTACATTGTGTAGAATGAATGAAAGACTTAAATTTTGGAGTGCATTCTTTTAAGAAATTCACCTAGTCTTTACTGCTTCTTGATGAAAGCTGCTTAAAAATGAAGTTTAAGTGATCTTAATAAATAATCAATGATGTAAGAAAAAGCATGGTAAAAAATTGTAGTTGTCTTGTAATTGTTTTCAGCTTAAAATACTATAAATTCCAGAAAATCATTTAATCTGTTAGGCTACACACAACTGAGTTAATGGTAAAAACACTTTCTCTCCATAATTGAGAGAAATCTTTTTATTATTATTATTATTTTAAAATTATTATTATTAAAAGGCAATTCAAAGGATTTCACCACAAATTTTATTGAACTAGTTTTAAGGAAACAATCACTTTTAAAAATAAGACTTTTTTTCCTGACAGTATCAGAACAAATAAGAAAATAAGTAAATAAAGTTGAGTCTTGCTGGATGCGTTTTGTTAATCTGAACAAATTTGACCATCTTGTCCAAGTATCAGTTGTGTCTAAACACATCATCTATGTAGCTGAGTAAAATTAAAGGGAAATCTCAGTACAACTGATTTGACTAGTCAGTTTGTTCATTTCCAAATCACTTCTATGGGAACTGGGCATCCCAATCCATTCAGCACCTTTGAGAATTATTACATGTCTATTTGAACATCCTCAGGCTACCACTGAGTCTAGAGGCTCTGTTTTCCTAATTAGATTCATCAGGACAAAGTTTAAATAGTTGTTACTACTTCAGTATTCCTCTGGGACTGGAATTTGATAGCTAGGGGTGGGTAATGAATTTCTATTTAACTTTCAGATTTTGTTAATTATAGCATATGACTTGTCCCACTATGTAGTCAATTAGCAAATGCAGCTTCTATAAAAAGAAAGCTTCAAAACTGGATCTATCTTTGGACTGCTAACCATTTTTGCTTTTTCACCTGTAACTTCTTGCTAGTAGTAGTAATAATAGTAATAATAATAATAACAATCATTGTTATAGTCTGCTTCAATAAACACATTTTAAATCACAGATGCATTTTTCTTATTCAGGGTTTTCCTTCTTCTGAGACACTACGTAGACACATTTACTTTTTTGCATAGAGAATGAAAAAAAAAAAAAGCATATACAGAAATATATATGTAACTATGATCATTTTCTCCTCTTGATTAAATATCTATCTATCTATCTATCTATCTATCTATCTATCTATCTATCTATCTATCTATCTATCAAGGCAACGTATTTTATTTTTATTGCCCTCTGCAATGCTCCCTGGACACAAAGACCCGGTCTTCTTTATCTTCCTCATGGGTTTAAGCATCACTCATGTTCAAACTCTCTTTGTGCTTATACACTTGAACCTCTCCTCACTTATGAGTTTCAGAGAGTTTCAGTATATATATGTATTCAGGATATATTTTCTCATCTTTACCTCTCATGCCAATTCCCAACGAATAGGGATAGATAACATGGGCCAAACATTTTTGCTATATCATCCTTCCTACAAAGACAAAAAGTTCTACATCCCAAAAGCATATATTGGTCTCTTCCTGCATCAGCAAAGGGCTAAATGGGTGGAATTTGCTTTTTAATTCACATTTATGAGAGAGCAGTATGGAAACACAGATTTTACTACCCCTACTCACAATGCCTTCTGAAGTTTAATGTAATAGCACTTATATTAAAGAAAATATTTTAAATTTATATTGAATAAAATATGACAAGTTTATGTGTTAAGTCCCTTAATTAAAGGCTTTGTCCTGTTGTTAAGGAAGGTGACGAGGTCTTGGTCAGTAATGTCAGCAGGTCATTTGTGGATTTTGTGGATTGATCAATGCC
Organism: Lagopus muta; assembly: GCF_023343835.1. Classification (NCBI taxonomy): domain Eukaryota; kingdom Metazoa; phylum Chordata; class Aves; order Galliformes; family Phasianidae; genus Lagopus; species Lagopus muta. Next base: position 8,186,728 of record NC_064434.1, read on the forward strand.
TTTCTCATCAACAACTCCTGTTTAAGATAGAGAAGATTTACTCTACTTACACACTAAAAATCTCCTTACTGTTAAAAATGAGTATATCTACTTTGAATCTGTAAGAGCTTGAAAGTCTGAATGTGTCTCCTTTAATGTTGATCTTTTTTTTTGAGCGAGCATGTTATATGCAGCTTTTGATCAGGAACATGCACAAAACAACCAGTTCAACAACCCTTCACAGATATGAATAAAAATTACATATTAGAAGATTATAACCCAAAATCATCATTCTTGAAGGAGGGTTTAGATAAGCAGAGATTCAATGCAGAATTCAAAGTAGTAGGAAAAACTGCTTGGAAACATATTTGGATCAATTATATGAATTTACAAACTCCATTTCTTTAGATTTACTTAGAAAACATGATGGAAAGTAATTTCACATTTAAATTAAAAACATACTAGTGTAAGAAGAAAAACAGCTTCCATTTGTGTATAGATTCCTTTTTTAAAACTTCTTATGTGCTACCTCTTTCCTAACTTCACCTAGCGAAACAAAAGGAAAACCTATGCAACATATATTGATATTTTATTAAGTCTTGAACTTTTTTTGTAAGGAATCACTTTCATAAAATGAATAACTGTTTTTATCTATTAAAAACAAAAACAGAAAACAAAAAAAAAAAAAAAGCAAAAAACAAACAAACAAAACAAAACAAAAAAAAACAACAACAAACCAAAAACTTGTCCATTCAATCTCTTAAATGGTATGATCTTTTGAAGATTTTCTGTCTGTATGCCTGTCTTATACGAAGAAGAAAGTTTCCTATTCATGCATTCTTCTGAGAGTGATCTTTTTTTTAGAGGTGAAATTTCAGGGTGGTTTGGTTTTTTGGTATTCGAGATCCCTTTTGTGGGTATGGCACATTAACAGAGAGATGTTCTTTAACATCTCATGAATGCAGTTGGGCAGAGACAGATCACATGCTACTGTTGTAACCTCAGTTCGATTTCCTTCTGCATGAAGATGCTCCATACATAATATTTATCTGAAAATTTCAATAGGAAATCAAAGCTTTTTGAACATGCTATGACCCACGTGAAAATGTAGTCAAACACTAATTCTTAGTAATAAGAAAAATGCAGTACAGAAATAATATATCTTCAAATAGTTCAAAGCTCATCTTATTCTATTGATTCTGGTTGCTGATTTTATGGCATCTCATCATCTAAAAGAAGAGGAAAATTTTTCAATTCTATGTAGAAACTGTTTCATGTAAGTGTACTCGATTTTTTATAAGAAAGTAATGATTTGTAGGAACCCAACCAAAGAGTTGGAGTGAAGGCTTTAATGGTGAGATTCATCATTCCTAACTTTGTGTCCAATTAAGACAGAAAGATGTAGACTTCTTCTATAATCAATTTCTTAGATTATTTACTTCTAGACTTCTCCTATAATAGTTTTCTTAGATTATTTACTCCATCTATTCACCATGAATTAGGTTAGATGCCCTGAGTTTTCTGATTTCACAAATCGTTAACGTGATAATAAGAAAAGGGAAGAAAAATTATTTTTTTATTCCTGAGATTTTCCTAAATCTGCTCTTTCTCTTATAGGGATGGTTTTGGTTGAGCAGCTCAGGGAAGAAAGAAGTTTCTGTGTGAAGCTCTAATGTTTCTCTCTTGTCCTTTTCACCTTTTTTTTTTTTTTAATTATTATTAAAATATTTTAATAAACAATAACTGAATTTAAAATATTTACAACTCTCCCAAAACTTCTCATTTCCAACTAGTTAAGCACATCATCATCTTGGGCAACATCTGCTGAATAAATTACAATAAATTTTATAAGTTTGTTTTCTTTATTCCTTTTTATACGTTGCTATTATCTTCAATTCAATGAGTCATAAAGTTAATTATTTTAACGATAACGTGTATGAGATGATGCTATAGAATATAAATAAATATGTATCAGCAATTATATAACATGATTTGATTGGCAGTAGTCCTAAAAAATATTTGTTAAATTTACTCTGGGTAACAAGCTAAAGCAATATTCATTGCCATTAAGGACTGACATAGATAAATATAGCAAAATTATATAAAAGACAGGAAAATATAATTTCTCTTTCTTTTTTGGCAACACATTCATTGTCAGCTAATAACACATACATTAAAAAGGGGTGAATTAATCAAATTTTACATTCTTCAGTTCGCCCAAAAATATGTGGAGCAGCAATTTTGATTAGAAGTGTTTTGATTTATAAAACATATCAAACATTTACCAATAAAAATGGAAGATTTTCTGCTGCCCATTATGCCACTAATAGTTTTGCCTTTAGCCTTATTAATCTTACTATACATGCCACCAATACAGGTAATCATGCATTTCTCTTGCATTTTTTAAGTAACTTCAGAAAATGTTACACTTACATAATTGCTAGGTATTTTAATTGTGTGTTAGAGAAAAATCTGGATAAATTGCACAGACACTCTAATACTTTAAACCAGGAAAGTGCTGAAACATATTATAGCAGCAGATTGAAGTTAAATCAGCTGTTGAAGTAGAGTTAAAATGCTGTCAAAATGAAGCAAATATTTTTTGCTGACATCCACTAAACTTCTTTAAGAAGTGATTATTTTCTGGTATCTCAAGGCTTGAAATTAAGCATCTAAGTTTTCCACTGAATCAATTTCTTGGTTTGTACATTAGTATGATGCTAGGTTAAGCACTTTCAACACAATTTTGGAAATAAAAATGAATTTAATGAGGATATATTTCATTTATGTTTCCTCCACCTTTACCTGTTGGTTTTGACTGAGTAATTATCTCATTACACTGTGGGATGCCCTTGAATGAACTCTGTATTTCTTTTGTGCAACATCGGGTCCCTTGCTCAGAGGTGGATAATTCATGCTTCAAGTCCATGTCTTGTGCCAAAAAAAAACTGTTGAGTTGGGCTATAAGAAAAAGTAAACCCCATGATAAGGGTCAATCTGATGGATTGCTTTGGAATTTGACTGAAAACTCATCCCAGGCTATGTTGTCTAATCATCTTATCTAAGCTTAGTGAAGTGTTTTTTTTTCTTCTCCTAAAAAAATAGACACTTTCATTTGATTGGCTGTATTAATCTCTAAATTCTACATCTTATAACAGTATTATATTCACCCACTCTTTAAATATATAAAACAGTATAAAATCAATCACACTCTAGATATCTGCAATATAGACATCTGTAGCAGGGCTAGTTTCTTAGTATTCTTTTATAGTTGATGGAGAGAATAAGCACTTTTATGTGCAATTCATTTGATCTATTTCAGACATGTACTTTAGGATGAGATGAATTGCACACTAGAAACCCTCATTTCTCTCTACTGAATTTAAAGGGGGTCTAGGGTGACTAGTTCAGGTGCAGACATCTGCATTTAAATTTAATTAAATGAATCCCTCTGCAGTATGTCTGATGCTTCCAAGAAATGGACTTAAACACATGCTAGTAATGTTTTTGTAAGAAGGAATATCAGATTTACTATGTGTACACAACAATCTATTTATCCATTATCCTAGAGATTTTTCTAGCTTATTTAACTTTATATTTGTTTACTGGAAAATTCACAGATATTTCTGTCTAGGAGACAAACCACCACCACTACCTAAAAAAAAGAGGAAATGCAGCAACTGGAAGCTGAAGGAGCAAGCATTTTACCACCTGTTTTATTCCCTGTGCATCTGAATTTATTCTCTTTCTTAAGTGATGACAGATTGTCATGGATTATATCAGCAACATGAAATCCCTGCCAGGAGTGCATGAGATGATCCTTATTGGTCAGGTGACTGTAGAAGAAAAAAAGAAATTTTGAAAAAGCTAAGGTTTGCTTGTGCACATCTCGTCTGTCTCCAACTTCTCTTTGAGTGCAATAACATTCCATCTAGCTGCTAGAAATTAAACTGTGCACTTAGTACATGCATATGTTGTAATAACAAAAACTGATTGCAAAAATGACACACCTCAATGGGCATTTTTTCATATATTTTCGCTACTGAAAATAATGATTTTGTAGCAGCATGTCTAGATTTGTTGGCACACAGCTAAGAACCTGCTACCTCACAGAGTAGCTCGCTCCAGTGTGATTACATAATTATTGGCCATGTGGGGCTACCATACATTTAAACTGTATGCAGTCAGAAGCTTAAATGGGACCGTTTTATTTCCCTTTGGTATCTAAAAGCTTCTAAGTGATAAGTATATGTCAGAGTACTGATGACAATTAAGAATGTCTTACTGGGAAGTGAGAAGGATAAATACTACATAATTGGAACCAATCATCTCAGAAACTTCTCTGATCAATTTAAGCTTAGCTTTGGAAAAATACATGTTCAGAAGGCAGAGAGAATGCAGTTTGTGAGAAGGAAGGAAGGAAACTCTCCTGGAAACTGGAGAAACTTTAAGGAGATTCACTTAAAAATACTCAGAAAATAAATTAGTCTTATTGCTGGAGATAATTAACAGTTTGATTTTTTTTTTTAAATTATTATACATTTATATTTTTCTGCGAGTACTGTATCTGTAGATTCTAAATGAAAACTGTAAAATACTGGAATTACTGGTCATCACAGATTTATTCACATTTTTTAGCACCTGTTACACCTCTGATTAGAGAAAAAAAAGCTGCTCTTAACTGCTTACGTGCTTTCAGGCAGGTGTAGAGGGTGTCATATGTAAAGACACCACATAATAAGTTATAGTGATTCATAAATATTTTGAAACAATTTAGACAGGTTGAGACATATTCTATCAACTAGCTTTGACACTCTAATTGATTTAGGTTTTCATGGCCATGATAATAGTGTCCCTTCGTAGTATAGTTGACTTAGTCCTCTTAAGGTAGAGCAATAACCTCTCTATTTAACCTTGGGGATAATTTTTATGCCTCCAGACCATGATCAGTATTTTCATTCACCTACCTCTGCTCATACATCTCTTCACTGTTTGTCCACACAGTCACAGCTGGTTTTTTTACATTTTGACTTTATTTCATTTTATTTATTACTTATTTACTTCATCTTTTAACCTTCTCTGAAATGGTGAGCTTGACTGAACCACGAGAACAGTCTTACAATAACTCCTTACCAAAGAGTAACTCAGTATTTCTCTTCGCATTAAAATAAAAGAAAAATCTAAAAAGTGAAAAGCAAAATTACCGAAGTACTGCAAATGAGTATAAGTTGCCCATTCTGAACCATTCCTTCCTTGGCTTGTTTCACTACTGTCTTTGCATGTCTTGCCAATTTTAGTCCCCAATGAACATGAGGGGAAATTTAGAGTGCCTCTTTAATTATCACTTTCTGAACTTGGAGCAATGGTTCTGAGAAGCTGGTTGCATGACAGTTTAAAAAGAAAAGGAATTATAGAAAAAGTCTTCTCCTAATCAGCACTTGTGGTAAAATATGTATTAATAAAAAACAGAATTCCCATTCCATTCATAATTTATAAAGCAGATCGGAATTCACATACACTATAGCGTAGGAGAAGTAGTCATGTTACTCTGTTCCTCATCTATATTATGACATAGCTTTAATGAGGGCAGTGGAGCTACTGTAGATTTACATCACTCTACACACACTGAAAATCAAGTTATACTTTGAGGAAGACCTTAAGTGCCACAGGGTACATCAAATGAAAACATCATACCTTTTAATTCGATACTTTACAATTTGGATCTTCTTGTTAGCAACAGTTTTATGCTGTTGCTATTTCAACACTCACCAGCCACAGGGTGACAGTGTCAAAACAGCCTGGAAAATCATTGAAGTAAGAAGATTTTTCCATAATGAACAAGATGGAGAAATTTACAGCTGAAAAGGTTAACTTCTGTTGCCCAGTGTTTGCCTCTTCAATACTGTAAGCGTTGTATATTGGTCCAGATACCTCACAAAGCAGACTATACACTGCTGCAGCAGAGACTATTCTGAGACAAAGCAAATTTGGTATCTCTTCTCTCCCTCCATCAAGTTTTTGTCATCAACTCTGACAGAAGCAATAGGAGATAAACTTAAAGACGCAAGAGAGCATCAAGTAAAGGTCTTCTGTCAAAACGGTATCATGGGGGAATATAGTGTAATTCCTGAAAATAAACAAACAGGAATTTTTTTTGGTGATGATTAGAAGATCTCCTCGGGGTGAGGTTCTCTATCTACTCATTCTGGTACTGATAACATGGAGCTGCCTCAGAGATGTTAATATCTCACCTCCCACGCTGTCTGAAGAGGTAATAGTTTTTTATTTATACTACAACATTAATATTTTTACTGATGAAGAAGCAAACAGCTACTGTAGAGAAAATGAGCAATTTACATTGTCCTTTATGAACTGTATCTAGATCAATATTTAGTTAAGTGAAAGGAAGAACTCGTGCTTTTCTAAACTGATCAGAGTGCCATGTGTGGCTGTTTTGCTTCATGATTACTTCTTTCATTTTCAAGAAACAGGTCTGGAGCATTGATGTCTAAAGGGGCACTCTTTGGAATTTATAAGTGCATCTTTAGCAATCTGAATATGGACCAGTGAAACTAATCATATCATAGAATCACAGAATGGCTTGGGTTGGAAGAGACCCAAGGATCATCAAGTTCCACCCTCTTGCCACAGGTAGGGCCACCAACCTCCACATTTAATACCGGACCAGGCTGCCCAGGACCCATCCAACCTGGCCTTGAACACCTCCAGGGAAGGGGCATCCACAGCCTCTCTGAGCAACCTGTTCCAGCAACTTACCACTCTCTATGTGAAGAACTTCCCCCTGACATCAAACCTAAACCTTCCCTCCTTGAACTTAAAACCATTCCCCCTTGTCCTATCACTATCTACCGAGTAAAAAGTTGATTCCCCTCCTATTTAACCCTTTTAATCACCATATAGTGATGCCCAAAACAATTTCTGCATCTGTTTATGTCCACTTTTAATTTTTTTGTGGCTGAACATGCCAACAATGTGAGGTTTATATGAGACCTTACCTTACAAAAATCTGAGAAGGACCTGCTGAATGAGAATATCTGATTTTAAGGTATTTTTGAAGACTCCCCCAGAATAAACTTCACATAGTTGAAAAAAGAATTCACTATATATAAATTCTGCTGCAATTTAAACCTGTGGTTCAGGATAATATAGATGGAGAAGACATAATGACATCTGGGAGAGTATCCTTGTAATAGAAGTGCCACCTCCTTGCAATACTGCAGAAATAATCACTGCTTTGTACAATATCTCATTAAGTACATTTAAATGTTTTAATGGTTTTCAAATTTTTTGTTTGAAAGGATTACCATGTTTCACAAAGTTAGAGCAACACTGTTAGCATTATTAGGTAGGGATAGAAGTTAAAAATGAAACTACAAAAGAGTGGTGGAACAAGGTGTCATTACTACGAGCTGTAGGAATAGATGAGTCTTAGTCTCACTGTTCTGGACTGACAAATGTACCGTCTGTCTATATGGCATTAACGAATGACAGTTTCTCACCATTTGGTGGATGCATGTGTCATGATTTGTCTAGATGACATCTTGATTTATAGACATCATTGAAAAATATTAGAAAATCTTTCTACAAGTTTGATGGGAATTTTGAATATGTGCAAGTTAGGACTATTTTTTTTTTCCTAACGGTTCTCTGGGATATATTTTTTCAGGCTATCAGAGGGACAGTATAGTTGACCAATTAGTCTACTCACATGGGAGGTATGTGCCTTGGACCTACTTTCTTGCTGTACATGTACGTTTCTGACCTTGGGCAAATGATCTACTTTCTCTGATACATTTCTCTTAGAGTTAAACAAAGAAAGCATATTTCTCCCCTTGCCAAGGATAAATAAAATCATGTTGAGCATGAGTTGTTTAGAGGCTACACTAATTGAAATTACATACTAAGTATTTATGAATCAAATCATTCACAAAGCAAATTTCTCCTAAATATCTGAAAAAATGTTAACTGATTTGAAAGGAAGAGCTTGCAGAAAATACTTTCCTCATGCACAGAGAAAATGGACAAAGAAGAACAAATCTCTCCAAAGAAAAGTTAATCAAGTATGCAGAATATAAAATGGCTGAAATATGTGTGTATATATGTGTGTGTGTGTTTGTGTGTATATGTACAAATCATGCACAGCTTTTCCCAGGCTTCTGATACAAAGAAATTTGCAAAGTTCAAATTAGCAACTTAGCACATTTTCCAAAGACTGGGCATTCTTTTGCAGCTTAGGAGCAAGAAAGATCAATCTGATATTTATTATAATTCTCCTGTAATAGAGAATGATTATTTTCCCATAGAGCATTTTTCATTAATCGTTTTTGGCTCTACTTGTCATTCTGTTCCTAAAGTTTTCATAATTCTTCGCCAATATGTGCAAGTCATCTGATTGTTCTGTATAATTCAGCCAGCAGTAGACAGCATTCATCCTGCATCTGTTGGTGTGCAGAAGCAGACATCAGCTGGAGTTTGAGCAGCCACACAGCCACACAGAGGAGCATTTTCTGTCATTGTGCAAGTCACTGAAATGCATTCACCTCTTCTGAGAATTCAGCAGAGAAACACTGTTAAAAATATAACTTTTGAAGGGCAGCAAGGCAGTAAAGTCCTTACGAATGCTTCATTTTTATCCTCTAAAGAATTTGCTATCCTGTTAAATAAGGAAATAGGGCACACTGATCAGAGTTCTTCATTTGGCCAAGAATCTTTAAAAAAAAAAAACCAAAATAAAATAAGTGGCCTCACAATATTAAAATGGTGATCATAAACAGGAGAGAAATCAATTGTTTGCATGAGTAAATAGTGATAGCACGAGGGAAATTGTTTTAAACTAAAGGAGGGGCAATTTAGGTTAGGTTTTGGGGGGGGGGGGGAGGTCACTGAGAGGCAGTAAGGCACTGCCCAGAAAAGCTGTGGATGCCCCAGCCCTGGAGATGCTCAAGGCCAGGTTGGAATGGCCTCGGGGCAGTCTGAGCTGGTGCCTGATTTAGTGGTTGGCAACCCTGTCGATGTAAGGAGGACTGAAACTTGATGATTGAGGTCCCTCCCAACCCAAGCCATTCTATGTTTCTATGAAAACAGTGTTTTTCTTTGATTTCAAATTAATAAATAAATACATCTCCAGGACTTTATTTTGACCTAGGCTTCAATTGAGATCTGATTTTTTTTATTTTATTTTTTTTCTGGCTGCCACATTCCAGTCAAATTTATGGTAGCTTACTTTTTCCTGTCCTAAGGCTGAGGAAATCTGATTTTTTCTTCCCAGCTCCAGCTCCGGTATCAGCTTCTCTGAGCAGACAGGATGAGCAACGATAGAATTATCCATCCCTCCTCCATGTAATCCTCACTTGAAATAAAACCAAATCTGGTTAAACTTCTGAAGGGATTTTTAGGAGGGACAGAGGGAGGCACTCCTCTCTTTCTTTCAGAGCAGTTTAGGATGAATAGGTACAGCCTAGAGTGATTACCTTTGGAGGAAGGATTTTTCCTCCAGAATAAAGGCTCTCATTAAGCATTGCCTCCAGGCAGTTTGAGTTGCCTGCACAGTGCTTTGGAGGAGCAATGAAAAGCTTCAGCTGTGCTGTAAGAGGTATTTCTACCTTCCCAGGAGTGCCCACGCTTGACCCCATTTAGCTAGTGAGATCAATTTAGGTCATAGAGTGAGGTCAGCCTCTATACGCTGTTCTTGGAGACTTTAAAAATGACTACACAGAGTTGGTTAGCCATTACGTTTGTCTCAGATCATCTCTCACCTCTTTCTGCCAGGATAAGATAAGTCATACATAAGAGTGCTTTGAAGTGACAGATGATATTGTTCAACTTCTGGCGGACAGTCTGTTAGCTGGGATGAAAAAGAAAACAATAACATACAATAAAGCAAGGAAGAAATGTTAGTCATACTAACTTTCAGCAGCAGTCCCTGAACTGGATGATGTTGTCTGATACTTTTTCATGTGAGGTGAAGCTGACCTAGAACACTGGTTAGGACTCATGAATATGAGTAGAGATTGCATGTCACAGCTGATTAGTGATTGATGATGTAGCACTAAGTCACTCAGCTGGAATTAAAGAACATCACTAAGAAAACCACAAGCTGAAAAACTCCCAAGCATTTAAAAATAATTCATCTCTTTATTCACATGTCCACAGCTTTTCTTTTCTTTTTCTCTCTTTCTTTCCTTTTCTTTTCCAGTTCTGTTGATGTTCTATTTTCTTCCCTTTCCTTAGCAAATTCCATAGGATTATTCAGTTTATATTTTTGTTGATCTGTATAGATTAAAACAACTGGGGAAATCTTTCACTTCTAGAGAACCATTTTAATACTTGCATTAGAGATAACAACAGTCTTTGAGGGAGATTAATTATATATATGCTATAGGAATAGAGGAGGATAGAGGAAAGGTATCCTTTAGTTAGCTCATGTACAATTTCTTACATGGATAGAACTTCTAAATACTGTCACAAATGAAAAGTCAGAATTGGTCAGAGTTAAGTTTAAATGAAATGGCACATGGAGACAAAAGACCAGAAACAGCATCGATCTGCAGTTGGAGTTGATGTAAATTGGTATGGCTTTGTTGACTAAAGATAGATACATTTGAAGATCATATACCCGATTACAAGCTTTCGAAATTTTCTTTCCTTCCTTATCCAGATTTCTCTGTGGTAAGCAATGAAAATTGAAACTCAGAACCTTTACAAATGGGAAGTGGAAACCCCTGATTTCTAATCAAGATAATGTTTGTGCAACAAATGGATATTTGCAGGTAAACGCAGTACGCTAACTTTAAAGCTGCAAGTACTACCTTTGGCTTCAAGCATTTGTGCCTAAATATCTAACTTCAATATGATCATAATGAGATTTTGAAATGAAAAACGTCATTTCTCATTAGTTTATGATTTCTTTTATCTGTAGTCTTCTGACAATTTAAATAAGAAGATTCACGAAAATCCAAAATCAAGGCCAGGAGTGCTGATCTAATAGCCAGATGGTTATCATTGACTTATGATTGGAGTTGACTTTTCTGCCAAAAGTGCAGCTTGTTCAATATATACCAATTTTTCTTCTTATTCACATCAGAAGGAAAAAAAAAAAAAAAAAAGGCAAAGCTTTTTATGAAACGTGTAATATGTCTCAACATCTCCACTCTTCTGCCTTTCCACCCCTCAACCCTTTATATTTAAAAAAGATAATCAAAGAACATTGTCATCTTAAACTATATATTTCCTGAAGATAATTCTTATATTAAAATCAGAAGCTGAATTTAAAATGGAATAGCATATGATGCTATTAATTTGCAAACTAAAGATGTTAAAGTATTTCTGTATATGCCCTATAGGGATAAGTCACACATACAGACTATCCTTTAGGATGTAACATAAAAGTGTTATTTTCTATCACTTAAACTAAGAGCCATTAGATGTCTAGCGTAAGGACAATTCACAGTGCTTATCTACAGTCCAAACAGCAGTTCCAGTATCAGTGGGAACTGAAATACCCAGTAACACCATTCCAGACCAAGAGGTTTGTATGAAGAAAACCGAGGCAAAACTGCATATGACATAAATAATGTTTTGCTGTTAAAGTCAGTGCATCTGTAACAGTTTGCATCAGCTGAGTATTTGATTCTTCTTAGTTCATGAGCTGTAACAAAGTTGAAGAGATAGATAGAAATAACTTTTCATATTTTGGTAGATTCTGTGTAGGGAAAAAGTATGTGTGTGTGTATGCATGTATGTAGAGAGAGAGGGAGATAGTGTATTTAATGCCAAGAACTTGGGCATACTTCCCATATGTTTCAAATCTTTTGAAAATGTAAAATTTAAAGGAATAAAAGTTCACCTATTTAACAGTGAACTCTGATTTTTGTTTTTCTTTTTCTTTCTTTTCCAATCATGTTGGCTCTAGAATTCTTTTAAATATGTACTGGAATATCTTCCCATTTAACTGTTTTTTGCTACCTGATATACTTACTCAAGGCAAGAACATTATCTCTTGCATATTTTGTGGTTTTGTTCCAAACATATTGGTGGGGGAAAAAAATCTGTAGCCAAAACAGAATATTATAATGTAAACAGGGTACTTTTAACTGCTATCTATATAGTTAAAAGTAGTGATGGAATCCATATAAATATAATATAAATAGATATAAATAATAACAATACAAAATACCTGTCAAGGTATACTGAGTTCTGCCTATTTAGTTTCAAAACAGCCATTAAGGATTTTCATACCTATATTTTAGAGCCTTTAAAACTTTCTGAATATTATTTCATTGTTAAATGGAATTATTTAGCTTTTCAGCAGCAGAAAGGTGTGTATATTGTCCATTTTATTTTTGAATTAGAAATGCTTTTCCACATGTCATTTATATGGAAAAGAGTAGCAGCAACGAATAAATTAGTTATTCTGTAATTAAACTAATATTTTCTCCCTTATTTCCTAGCACATTAGACTCCCACCATTGCTAATTTTTAGACAACATTTTTTTTCTGTGAGAGTCTCGTACTCCCTTCCAAATATCTACATTAGTTCATAATCTGTAAAGGTACAAATATGTGTCTTGTGCTGCTATCTGCAGTTTGTAGATCTATTTTTCAATCAATTCAAGGCTAACTCTCATTAATGCAATGAGAGCTTTCATGGATAAATCCCTCATTTCTCAATGATAGAATAGATTCTTCATTATTGAATTGCACTCAAGTGGGATCCATCAGCATCCAAAGATAGAAATTCTTGATTTCTTGAATCATAATGAATGCCCCAATACATTTCTTACAATTTCAGTTCTTCTGAACAGTATCTAATTTCCGGAGTATCTTTGATAAATGTTCCTTTTTTTTTTTTTTTTTTTTTTTTCCTGCCCTCTTGGTTAATGAAAACTCAGGAATTATTCCTCAAGCCTAGTAATTATGGATGTTTGTGACTTTTGGAAATGACTCTGCAAAGTGAATTATAACCACTGATATACTGAGTTCGAGAAAGAAAGGATATATGGGTCATTGGTAACAAAATGAGAAGGAAAGTCTTTGAGTGTTGTTGGCATGTTATCTATCTAATCAGTGGTAGATCCAGTGCAAGTATGTGGATTATACTGAAACTTCCTTTTCTTATCGTGAAACCGTCTAGGAAGTACACACAATAGCACTGCTGTAGGAAGTAAAAACATAAAATTAATATAATGGGTAACCATACATTGAATTTCACTCACTGACATGTATTACAGTATTGTTTGAAATACTAACAAATCTAAATATATTCCCACTGTGTTATTTAGGGGATTGCATTTACTTTTGTTGATGATATTTTATTTCTTATTTGGTGCCTTGATCAGAGTATCGAATATATGGAGCATTTTAAATACACTTCATTGATGTCATTTATTGTTAAGGTCACTCAAAAGGTAGAATTCCTGTTTTGTGTTCCACTAATAATAATTTAAAAAAACAAAACAGAACAACAAAAAAAAAACACTTCCTATGAATGAGGTTAAGAAGTCTGGAGCTCCACCGTGAACTTAGCTACAAACTTCTGTGTGATTCCACCTTACCTTTTGTTGAAAAGAGTCGGCAGTGCCTACAGGCCCAAGAAGTATCTGGATGCTGTAGGTACTGAACATCTACATGAATATTTTCCATATAATCTCCTGTTTAATTGTACTTCAGACAGTTAGATTTGAGTATGACCACAATGATCTCCCTTAATACCGATGAAGAAGGCGCTGAATCTCTTCCCCATGACGTAACATGCTTTCTGAAAGTGCCTCTGCTTTCTATATGACATTTAGAAAATGCTAACATTACTATGTTAACGTTAGTCTTTTCAGTCTTACAATTTCCAAGAAAAAAAATCAGAAAAATTTATTAAACTGTTTATTCAGCAGAAAGTATGAAATGATTCAACATGGTTCACATGATTCACAGTGGCTGTTGACCATTCAGAAAAACACAACCCATGTATTCTGACCCACTGCCACAAGCAACCCCGACACTAGCTTGCTCCTGTGCTTTAGGGCTTAAGCTTAAGTGTGAAGGAGACCCAGCCATCTTCTCTGCTATCAACAGAGTGCTAAAAGATCCATTATCCATGGACTAGGAAAAAATCCCTGGTTATGTTCTTTTAACCAGCACTCATGGGAAATTTCTGGACAAATGTGTTTTAATTGAAATAACATCCTTTGATCCATAGAAAATAACTTACTGCTTACAGCTGCGACACTAAACTGCTCGCTAAATCCCTTACCCTTACAATTTTATTAGATGCAGAGTTTTCCAGGATAATTCTGTCTTATGTATAAATAGATGAGACTGATTAATACAAAAAGGACATGTGCAACAACAGCAGTTGAAAAAATAACAGTTTGTACATCACTGTATTAATTCCTGAAAAGACTCTGGAGAATTGTTGAAGACTTCGTTTTGCACCCAGCAAATGGAATATGCAGGGAAACTGTAGTAGCAAGTCTTATTAATCTCAATAAGCATATGTATCTGCAAGAGTTCGCACCTTTTCTGTTGCCAACCATTGCCCCACACTATGCCTTGCATTCTAAAACGCCAGGTCTTTGCCCAGAGTTTTCTGAGGTTCGCAGTTGCCTCAGTGGCTTACTCTGCTCAATATTTTCTAGTCCCCTGTGACATCCTGTTTTCTTGAATATAGTAGACTTTTCAACTCGGTCAATTCCAGCAGTCTATTTGGCAGTTACCTTTTAAAATTGATTGCTTGGATCAATTTATATGTCACTCATCTACTTTTTTTTTTCTTTTCTTTCCCCTAGAAATAATGATAGGAGCAGATGTGAAAGGAGACCAACAGCATAGGACATACAGATTTAATATCAGATGTAGCAGCTTTGCCACCCATTTACAAATGATCTGCATTGCAGTGCAGAGATGATCTCTGAAGCAAAAAGTTGATGGCTTCTTTTTTATTTTTTTTTTCCTTCCTCTGTGTGATACATAATGGATGATTTTTTGAGTCATTTCCAATAAAATGAATAATCTATTCACATAATTTTCACTCTTAACTAGTGGATTTTCTAATAAGAAAAATAGACCAATAATGTTTCCAAGTTATATTAATGATTGCCCTTCAGTTTGTAACATTATTTTCCAGTGATTTCTATTTCTAACAAACTAGTGTGGGAGGTGTAGCCATAGAGAAGATATAAACAAATGGAGTAAGTTTAGTGGGATTTTCAGAAAAGAGAAAAAAACTTCTGTTGCTAGGTGTCTGAATGTCTTAGCTGAATTAGATTTTAAAGTAATATGATTTTTCCTTGATGCAAATACCCTTTACACATAATAGCAATAAAAAAAAGCTTCTGAAGTCAATATTCTGACAGTGATTTCTGTGTTATAAAGCAGGCTGTTATTTATTTATTCTATTTTTTTAAATTTAGGTAAGTATCTGAAGAGATTCCTTTATCTATTACATTTATATGTGCTAGAAAGAGTATGAACAGAGCTTGAAAGTTTTGTGGAAAGATATTGTGGGTTTAAAGTGTTGGTTTTTTTTTTTTTTTCTTTTATTCTTGGTTTAGAAGAGCAAAATCAAGGACAACTCCATGTGTTCTGCAAAGTTCAGCAGTAATATTATTATTCACACAAGTTGTCTCAGCTGTGAAGTCAGTACATTTGTTCTGGATGTCTCTTTATTATTAATGGTCCTTTCACCTGACTTTCTACATTTGTTTGAGCCAACATCACTTTTACCTGCTGGCCAGTTCACTTAGATTATTTTCATCCCTCGGTTGCCTTTAAGGTGAAGCTTTGTTCCAAATGCCTTCGGAAAGGTTATTTTTAACTATTATATTGCTATTGGATTGATATTCAGGAAACAGCTATGGCAAATGCAATAGTGAAACTCTCCTACTTCCAAGGCATTACTAATTCTATCAAATCCCCATTCTATCTATCGCCAGCATAGCATTGCAGGGTAAAATTCACCATGGAGCAGGGGTAAATACAACGCAAAGGCCACAAGATGCCTAAATCTACTCAAGTATGATACCGCACACTATCTACCTTAAGGCAGGAGCAGATGTTTAAGTAGGAATTAAGTGGTGTGTTGCCTTTTTGATGGCTCTTTGCAAATGGGCATATCTCATGCAGAGAGAATAAGCATAAAATCTGTTCAATTTATTAAAAGTTGTGAAAGGAAGACATTTTAAATACGTTAACTGGGAAAATATGACTTCCGTCTTGGAAAATATATGTTTATGAAAAATATCATCTGTCTTTCAAATATGAACCCAAATACAAATTTATTATCTTTAAAGATACCATCAATTTGTCATGAATTTGGATGAAGAAGTCTGTTTTTCCTTGGGCCACTTTCAAGGGTCTGATAATTTGAATCAGACTCATTTATGATTTTATTTTCATATACTTAACAATATCACTGATGGAGAACTACTTATACTATCAGAAATATTTATATAAAGCACATGTAACACTGCCAAAGAATTAATTAGCATGAGCAGTGGAGTTCACTGGAATGTGAAGTACAGGGCTCTAACTGAAAAATGAAAAGCTGAACAAAATAAGAAGTTGGTTTAGCTTCAGTAGATTATCTTACAAAGAACTCCATATCACTCTGCTACAATTTCATCTCCTTGTCTTTTCCTATACATAAAGTATGTTAAGGAAGTTATTCCATTCTTTCAAGAGAATTTGCAGGGATAATCAGGACTCAAAACAGCATGCAATTGAACAAGATAATGTGGAATGGAAGAAGGGTTTCAACTCAACACAAAGTGATGTTCAGATTATTTTTGTGTATGGGGATGTATGCATGTATATCAGAGTAATGCAAAATGCAGAGTATCAAGGTGATCATATGCCACATTAGGATAATGCATTTTATACATCTTAAAATAGAAATGTCTAAGGAATGAGAGATGGAGGTCAGAAAAAATTCATGAATTCTTTCACCTTATTTTCATAAATCAATGCCTTAGATCCCACTGAGGCAGCTAAAAATACATTCCTCTTTCAGATGAAGGAGATTAGGATGTGGGAGGGAGGACATGTTGCCTTGCAATCACGGAGGATGTCAGCATTGTCATGAAAATTATGAACATATCATGTAGGTGTTACTGCATGAGAGATGCACTTTCCCTTTTAGTAACAGATAATAAGAGTCTTTTATAATCTGCTATATACAATTTGAAATTTCACCTTTTGAACCTATTGCATTTGTGATGTAGTTTCTAAATAGATTCTAGGAGAGAAGAAATGAGGTTGAATGTGCTGAGAGAGTGCTGTGCAAAACTGTGGATTTCAGGAAACCAAGCAGTGGTGAACTGTTACACAGGAAATGCAATGTTTTCTGACTTGGTACTATCAGCTTTACTGAGCACTGCATTTCGAGAAAACAGAATAGCCAAAATAAATGCATTTCACTCTGAATGTAGGAGCAGAAGGCTGAATGACACGGTTGACAGTTTGAGACTATTGGCTTTCCAGTTTGTGAAGCAGGTCTAAAGACTGCAGCCACAGCAAACTAGAAAATGTGAGCAAGGGTCAGGTAAATGCAGTTCAGACTTCTACCTTCTAAATGTGTGGAGAGGCTTCACATATTCATCATAGAGAAGTAAACCCTGAACAATAATAACTGGGTCTTTATGGCACAAAAATTAAAAAGACAAATAATGCAGTGGGTGTCTGTTAATTGGAAGATCTCAGTGGGTGGCCAGTTAAGGAGGTAAAATTCAAAGATATACTTGAAAATAACTAAAGTGACATAAAGCTGCATACAAACAAAAAAAACTACAAACATTTTATGTATTCCTTCTTTATGGAATCTGCTTCCTATAGCATATTCCATGCAAGACAGAGGGTCAGTACTTTCTGCACACGGAAGACACAAGTACTCCTATATGGAATGTACTTCAGATGTGGAGTCAGGAAAGGCAATGAAAGTGGCTTTCATTAGGTGGGTCTTAATTTTTTTTCTGAAAGTGGAAACTTTGGAGCTTCTAAAAGCAAAAGTGCTTCTTTCTCGCTTGTTTTTTTATGTGTACCTTTTCAGCTGCTACTTGTCTGCTCCTGCAATAAAACATCAATTTCTTTAACCTGATAAAAATGTTCTCTGTGCACAAATTATGCAAATACTTGTACAACCACTATCTTGATTTTCCCATTTTTTATTGGATAGCATTATAAACCTTTATAGAATACAATAGAATGTCTTGGTTTGGAAGGGACCTCAAAAATCATTGTGTTCATAGTATCATAGAATCCTTAGAATTGGAAGGGACCTTTTGAAAGTAATCCAGTCCAACTCCTCTGTAATGAACAGGGACATCTACAACTAGATGACAGGTTGCCAGAGCCCTGTCCAGCCTGGCCTGGAAAGTCTCCAGAGACAGGGCATTCACCACATCTCTGGGCAATCTGTTCCAGCGCCTCACCACCCTTGCCAGTTCCAATCCCCCCTTCCATGGGCAAGGTGCCAACCACTAAATCAGGCACTGGCACAGGCTGCCAAGAGACACTGTGGATGCCCTATCCTTGGAGGTGTTCAAGGTCAAGTTGAATGGGATCCTACGCAGCCTGATCTAGTGCCTGAGTCAGTGGTTGGCAACATTGGCAATGGCAGAGAGATTGGCACTCAATCATCTTCAGTGAAAAATTTCCCTCTAACATACAATCTAAATCTCCTTTTGTTAAGTTGAAAACCATTCCCCCTTATCCTAACACTATCTATCCATGTAAAAAGTTGATTTCCCTCATGCTTATAAGCAGCATTTAAGTTTTGGAAGGCCACAGTAAGGTCTCCCACAAAATCATAGAATCACAGAATGGCCAGGGTTGGAAGGGACCTCAAGGATCATGAATTTCCAAACCCCTGTCACATGCAGGGCCACCAACCTCCCCATTTAATACCAGACCAGGCTGCCCAGGCCCCATCCAATCTGGCTTTGAACACCTCCAGGGATGGGGCATCCACAACCTCTCTGGGAAGCCTTTTCCAGCACCTCACCACTCTCTGTAAAGAACTTCCCCTTAATGTCCAACCCCAATCTTCCCTCCCTCAATGTAAAACCATTTCTCCTTGTCCTGCTGTTATCAACCCTTTCAAAGAGTTGATTTCTCTCCTGTTTGTAGGGTCCCTTTAGGTAGTATTCTTTTTTCCAGTATAAACAACCTCACCTTTCTCTAACCTAAACAATCTCATCTTCAACCTTTCTTCATAAGAGAGGTGCTTCAGTCATTTAATCATCTTGGTAGCCCTCCTCTGGGCTTGTTCCAAAACTTCAGCAGTTTTCCTGCACTTGGGTCTCCAGGCCTGAATGCAGTACTCCAGCTGGGTCTTCACAAGAGCAGAATAGAGGGAGAAAATTCTCTTCCTTGCCCTGCTGGCCACCCTTCTTTTGATGCAGCTCAGGATGCAGTTGGCATTCTGGTCTTGTAAGTGCCCTCTGCTGGCTCATGTTAAGCCCAAATCCTTCTCAGCAGGGCTGCTCTCAAGGAGTTCTCCTAGTCTGTGCACATATTGCACACCTCACACTTGGCTTTGTTGATCCTCATTAGTTTTACATGAGCCCACCTTTCAAGTTTGTCAAGGTCCTTCTAGATGGCATCCTTTCCTTCCACCATATCAACTGTGCCACACAGCTTGGTGTTGTCCACAGACTTGCTGAGAGACATCTATGTCATTGATAAAGATGATAAAGAGCATTGGTCTGGGAAAGACACCTGAGGGATAATGCTTATCACCTTCCTCCACCTCGACATAGAGCCATTGATTACAACTCTGGCTGCGACTTTCCACTCAATTCTTTATCCTCTGAACTGTCTACCCTTTGAACTCATATCTCTCCAATTTACCATGCAAGATCCGCCATAACAACTATCATTCCCATTTTCACATAACTGCTAAGTATCATTTATCCTCTCTACGTAGCAGTTCAAAGAAGGCAGTATAAATTAAGCTATTGTTATTTTCCTCATCCTTAACTAGGTTTACATAATTTCCCACTGAGATGATAAGTAGAGAAACAGCTTCTTTCACACTGTAACTAAACACACTTTGCAAAACTATCTGCTGATCTGATTTTTCTTAATTCCACTGTAATGGGAAGAATTCTTCTCTATGGCGTGGTGGACCTGCAACTCACCCATCACAAGCAAGGGTTTTCACTGTTATTTTCCTCCAGTGTTTCATCATTTTCATCAATGAAATTTATGAATTTCTCTATTCTTCTTTATCTCTTTGTTGTTGTTGGTATTGCAATATATGTATTTTCATTTGGCTGTAACGTATACCCTGTCAGCAAAAGTTATGCATTTCTTGTTCATTCTTGAACAGAGCTCACCCATCTCACTCTCAGTCATGCACAGCAATGAGGGAACAGAAAACTCTGATGGATTGGTCTTTTTCATTGCTCATTTACCCAATCAGGTGTAAAACCAGGGAATTTAATATTGTACAAGACTTCCGGATGAATATGTATATCCTGTGTTATATCTCTTGTTTGCAAACTGCTCCTCAAACTCTTCCATTTCTGTGTTCTTTTCAATTTATAGAATCATTTGTGACTCACATAGCCAACAAAAATAGTCAGTCTTGCATTAGATTTTTTTTTTTTAATCATCCAGAAGTTACAGTCATGCTGAGTGTAAGTTTCTAATATTATACA
Source organism: Lagopus muta (assembly GCF_023343835.1). Lineage (NCBI taxonomy): Eukaryota > Metazoa > Chordata > Aves > Galliformes > Phasianidae > Lagopus > Lagopus muta. The sequence continues at coordinate 8,207,379 of NC_064434.1, forward strand.
TATATAAATGACATTTTATGCACCAAAAAATGTTGTATCAATCAATCACTTCAGAAAATCAACCATCTGATCAAAAGTTAAAATGGGATGAGTTCATCTGCATGTATACATGCTAGTAGGATTATGCATGTGTGACCATAATATAACATAATGTTCCATAACTTAGATCTCGAATTATTTAGGTTTGTATGAAGCAGGAACTTCAAACAAATATTATAGTGTTCACCTCATACTTCCTTATTTCCTCTGCCTTTTTCCATGAGTGGCATGGACTACGTGGACATAGATATAAAATGAATCTACATAAAAATGTATATTTTATATACATAAATTATTATTCATATTTGGATCTACATTACAATTAACCTAGTAGAAGCTCAAATTTATTTTAAATACTAAGAATATATGGTATGTTATAAGTCAGAAGAGTTTTAAGAAATCAGAATATGAACAATTTTACTCTCTTTGGAGAGACTCACTGTGGTATGTAGAACAGAAATAACAAACAAAAAAAAATTTGTAAGAAAATTCCATTACCTTAAGCTGAGCAAGAATACTGTCCAATCTTTCAAATTTTCCTGAGGGCTCCCAGTTCATAGCCCAGGACCCCTTCTGTTGAAAGGGTCTCCATATACATTCTTAGAGAATACAAAAAAAAACAACAACCTTTCCCTTCCCTTCCCTTCCCTTCCCTTCCCTTCCCTTCCCTTCCCTTCCCTTCCCTTCCCTTCCCTTCCCTTCCCTTCCCTTCCCTTCCCTTCCCTTCCCTTCCCTTCCCTTCCCTTCCCTTCCCTTCCCTTCCCTTCCCTTCCCTTCCCTTCCCTTCCCTTCCCTTCCCTTCCCTTCCCTTCCCTTCCCTTCCCTTCCCTTCCCTTCCCTTCCACTTCTTTCCTCTTTCCCCAGAATTGGAGAATATCCCTCTCATTTAAATATCTGAGATATTGTCAATTTGTAGTAATGAAGATAAATTAATCCGCTAAAGTGTCTGATCTACCCAAACTGAGTTTTGTTTGTTTGTTTGTTATAGGAGATACGCCACCTGTAAACTGTGTATCTCTCAGGATAAATAGGGGTAGAATTCAGTCTGTCTAATTTTGGATGGCTAAAATACAGTGTTACCTGATATCCAACCTAAACTTACCGGGATGCAACTTGAGGCCATTTCCCCTCATCCTGTCACCACTGAGAAGAGTCCAGTCCTGCTCTCGCTGTAAGCACCTTTCTGATATTAGAAGAGAGCAATAAGGTGCCTCCTCAGCCTCCTTTTTCCCAGACTAAACAGCTCCAGATCCTCCAGTCTCTCCTCATAGGGCATGTTCTCCAAGCCCTTCACAAGCGTAGTTGCCTTTCTTTGGACCTGCTCCAGCACCTCAATGTCCTCTCTGTACTGAGGTGCCCAAAACTGAACGTAGTACGCAAGGTGAGGCCTCACCAACGCCGAGTACAGGGGCAGGATTACTTCCCTAGTCCTGCTTACCACACATGATTCCTGATACAAGGAGGCCATTGGCCTTCTTGGCCACTTGAGCACACTGCTGGCTCATATTCAGCCAACTGTCCATCAGTACACCGAGATCTCTTTCCATCAGGCAGCTTTCCAGCCACTCCTCCTCAAGCCTGTAGGGTTGCCTGGGGTAGCTGTGACCAAAATGCAGGACCCAACATTTGGCCTTACTGAGGCTCATGCAGTTTGCTTTGACCCATCAGTCCAGTCTATCTCCATGTGACTGGCAGGTATGGGAACCTATTTTTCTCCAGATCCTACTTCTCATTCCCAAACCAAACATATTGTCTGCCTCTGGCAAAAATAAACACATCTTAGAAGAGAATCCTCACAGTAAGAGTGGGCTGAAGGAAAGGAGAAAGAAAGGAAAAGGAAAAGACAAGGAAAAGGCAAGGCAAAAAGGGAAGGCAATGCAAGGCAAGGGAAAGGGAAAGGGAAAGGGAAAGGGAAAGGGAAAGGGAAAGGGAAAGGGAAAGGGAAAGGGAAAGGGAAAGGGAAAGGGAAAGGGAAAGGGAAAGGGAAAGGGAAAGGGAAAAGAGGCAACGAGCACGTAATTATAAATAAAGATACTCTCTTTGACAGTTAATATGGCTTTCTGGAAAGAAAAATGGTTCAGAAAAAGGAAACCTACAAGTACTCGGAAAAAGACTGACTGTATGACATTGTGTGTGGCCAGCTGTAATACAAACAAAATCTAAAACTGGCAATGAATTTGGTAGCAACAAAATGCTGGAAGCCAAAACTATAACCCATCAATTTGAAGTGATCATAGCACCATGATAAAATATAGGACTATTGAATATTATTTTCCTGAGATTTCCTGAAGGAGAAAATACTTACTTTGAAGTGAAGGATACAAGCTCCCAAACCATTAACATTTTTCAGCACAGGAGGCTGCAGCTACCTTCAGTTTAAAGTCAGGTTTAAAGTCAGGTGCTAAAGGAAGTTCATACACAGTAACAAATAGAGTTATCAGACTACTAATGATCTATTCTCCTATTGATACACCTGGGACTTTGCATAAAGCTCTCATTAGTGCAAATAGAGAAGTGGAAAGTACATGCCGAAATCAACAACTCCCCCTGTTGTTATAATCAGTGAATAGTCCCCCTTAGGCAAAAAGTAACATTGCTGTTTAATTTTTCCTTGACTACTTCCCGAACCTTATGAAACAAATCATGTTAAAAAGAGTGGTCTTTGGGGTCTTGTTTGTTTTTTAAGTGGATGTCATATGGAAAAAAGTCAGTGAAGAGGATTTATCAAAACCGACATTCTTGTTATGACCCAGTTCTGACCTGATGGAGCAAAATCATCAATCACAGTCGCAATGGGCCATATTTATAGCTGGTGCAACTGCACCGCAATTGACAGAATTACATTTAGAAAAGATTTACAATATAGCTGTTTATTGAGAAATCTGGGGCGATTATTAGTTGAAGGTTTTCCTTTCTCTGCAGCTTGGATTAATGCATACATTATGCAAAGGTATAAGCATGTTTCAGTTTACTACAGATGTTATAGTTAAGAATTCATGGATGTTTGCACTTTGCTGCTTGAAGTTTCATTATAATGGAATGTGAAGATAACAGGGCCACAATCTAGTTATACAGTTGAGAGGTTGACAGAATAATTTGATTGTATTCTGCTTATTTCCCACAATATTCTGGCATACTTTGTGTCCTCTAATAACTGCTAGGCATGGGGCATCTAAAACAGCAAGCACTAATGATGTCCTACAGCAAAGAAATATTGTTCCTAGATCTTTTGTGACTGCATTTGCCCAAAACAGCTTATAGAAAAAGAGATAACTTGTTTAAATGATCACAATAAAAGTACAAAAATACCAGTCAGTGTCTCAGGTATCTACTCACTTTTTATATCTTTTCAAATTTAGATGACATTTTGTCAATCAGAGTGATCAAAAATAAGCATATATGATTACAGGAATTGAAATATTTTATCAAATTCTTTGTTAGCATTAGCAGACTAAATCTATTAAAGCTAGATGGAGCTACCCAATGTTCAATAAGAACTGCGCTTTATTTTTTGATTTCCTAGAAAAGTAATTGCCCTTACATGATAGCAACAATCAACTGTTTACTGGGTGAAATTGTGCCTAACCTGAATTAAGAGAAGTCCTAGAATTGACTCCATTGGGGCTATGATTTCACCTTTATTGCATTAATTAAATGCAATGTGCCACAGTAACAAAAATACTGATCAGTTAATGAAAGAGCAAAAATCAGTGCTTAATGCGAGTGTCATACAAAGCATAGAAAGAGGGAATGGATTAAACCCTGCTTTATTACAATGTCTTGCAATACACACCTCACAGCTGTGCTGTATATGTAAATGTGATAAGTAGCACTTCCAGAACTGGAAACAGGCTTGCATTTTATATTTAGTAAATGGAGCATATAAGCAAGGAAATAATTTCCTAGCAGTAATATTGCTACAGTCCACCTAAATAAATAGTTTGATTATTCACCAGTAAATAGTTGCGTATCTTGTATACCATTAATTCTACCACAAATTGATTCAAGTTAATTGGGTTCACGATTAATCCAAACACACTGCTTAGGCAGAGTAAGCGTAGTTTGCAAATCTGTTTTAAAGGAGATTTAAAAGAGCTTTAGCTGACCAAATTTTTTTGCAATTTTAATGGAAAACTTTCTGAGATATGCAATTAATGTGATGTGCAGTAACACGAGCTTTGTACTGATATTCCATGCAGGGTTGTGTTATCAGTCAATGCATCCTAGGGATTTACACAGACATCTGTTAATGGAATCCAGTTAACTTAAAACTATGCCATCAGTAAGTGTCACTCTCACTACTGGGAGACATTAGCTATCACAGCAGTGTCTGGGAAAAACACAGAATAGAGCACATGTACTTCATAAACAGTTGTGAATTGTGTGGCAGTTCTTTCTGATTTTCTTTTGTCTGCATTATCTTAGAATTTTAGTAGTACTTTTCACTGTCACCCTAGCACAAAAGGCAGATCAATTAAAAGAAGAAATCAACGTAAACTTTCTACTCAGTAACATAAACTAAATGTTGGAGGTCTTGAAAACTAATAGCTGTATCTATAACTTCAGCTCTGCGTCAGTGCTTCTCATTCAGTGGCTTACAACCTAGATATCATGAAAAGGGTGATGAAGTGAAAATTTTAGGACAAAACAAAACAAGTAATATCTCATTCTCTTGATCTTCACAAATCCTTATCTTTTAAGGCTCAGTAATTTCTTACAGTCTCTTGAAACACTCATCAAGGCAATTACCTATCTCTGCTTGACTTGGATTACGGAAGGGCTGCTCTGAAAGTAATACCTTCAATTTTATTTTGTCAGCCCACAACATCAGAAGCAGATGTTGGTGATACAGTAGTAGAGGTTGAATCTTCCTTCCAATATTCTGTCATATTTTGTTTCCGTGTGACAGATGGCAGCAGAGAGGCAGTCTGGCAAAGTAGCATCTGACATGGAAGTGTGCTACAAAGCAAGGGGTGTAACTGAATTCCTTCATGTGGAAAAAATGGCACTCATTGGTATTCACTGAGTCTTACTGAACATTTATAGAGAACAAACAGTGGATGTCAGCACAGTAAGGAGGTAGATGCTGTGTTTTAGCAGTGGCAAAAGTGACATGAAAGACAATCCACATTCCAGACAGACATGCAGGTATTTATGAGCGCAGCATGCAGGCTCTCGTTCATTGCTGACAAAAATTCATATGACTATGTATGGCAATGAGTACATTGAAAAACTGCATCTTGTAGCTGAGAATTTGCTCTATCAAATAGTGCTATTGTGGTCTTTGTATTGCTCTATTTTCCATGGAAATAAATAAGAAACATTACTTTTGGAGTGAGCTACATAAAGGACGGGTTCCTATTTTCATTACTAATATCAGTTAAGTAGTCATTGCTACAAATGATTAGAAGTTCTGTTTGGTTGCAATTAATTAATGCTTGTGATACATTACACTGGCTATTTATTAGCGAATGCACATTAAAATTCTTGTAAGGATAAAGTGAATTTTAACACATCCGCTGATAGTACTTATTTTGACTAGCTTTCATCAGATAGAGTACAGTAAAAGTACAGTAGAGTTTCAATATATTAATTAGCATGTGCTAGCCAGCAGAAGTTGAAATTAACCTTTTTATCTAATGAAGATAGTATCAAAGACTAATTTTGTGGGACAGGAAAATTAAAGAAATTAGCCGAGGGGACTCAGAAAAAAAGCTTATTACATTTTGTTTCAGGGCTAATTAAACTAAAAGGACCAGGATTTTATGGCTATTTTTAGAATTTTCACATGCATTTATCCCAGTATTTAGTGTAACTGTAGGCTTGTGTGTTGACATCATTTGAGACATAGCTTGCATTTTCTTTGTTAGTAAGATTAATGCTCACATTAGTGCTCACAGTAAGATTAATACTCAGGAAAGCAGGGAAGGGACTTTTTTTAAGGACAGGTAGCAACAGGAGAAGGGAAATGGTTTTAAACTGGAAGAAGGTAGACTTAGACTACATAGTAGAAAGAAAGTCTTTACTGTGAGGGTGGTGAGACACTGGAACAGGTTGCCAAGCAAGGCTGTGGATGCCCCTTCCCTGGAGGCATTCAAGGTCAGGCTGGATGGGGCTGTGAGCAACCTGGTCTAGAAGGAAGTGTCTCTATCTGTAGCAGGGGGTTGAAATTAAATGATCTTAAAGACCCCTTCCAACCCAAACCATTCTCTGACACTACAATTCTATGATTCATATGAGCTTTACTGAGCTGGAGCAAAACTGATAAACTGATCCTTGAGGTGTTCCTTGTTACTGTACATTTCAGAAGTCCTTCCTTCTTTGTTTTCTTCCAGTTGTTCTTCAACTGCTTTATAACTGGTTGTTGCACCCACTTACCCGGTTGAAGGTTCTCTTCTTTCAAAAAGCTTAATAGGAAATCTTTGCTCTCCTGGCTTTTATTTGCTTACAATTTTTCATTGAGTGAAGGCATGGTAATCTCTGTGATGACCAATCAGAAAATCCCTGATTTAAAGATACTGATAAAGAATACATACATATGTATCTACATGTATCACAGATATATGCTTTCCATGTACCTGAATATGTAAGATTTACATCAACTTTCCTTAAGAAGGACAAAAGATCAAAGCCAGAATCAGAACATAAACAGCCACAGAAAATAGGTCTTGTTTAAGAAGACATCTTGTTGAAGAAAGGACAACAGGCAGATAAAGAAGCTTTCAGATACTAGAAAATGTAATTTGATGTGTATTTAAATCAAAATTTATTCAGAGAGTAAAAACTAACCTTTTTTTCTCTGTGTCACTCTAGCTTTCTTTCTTGATATGACAGTTTGTGCTGTTATCCATTTCAGGAAACTGATCTAGTTGAAATATAACCACCAAAGGATGAAATGAAAATCCTGTTTTATGACCTGCTCCATTCCAGTTTCAAACTAAGATACATAGTTTTGTGTCCAGTCCAGTGGAAGGCATGGCACCGTGTTGTAGGAACTAACTAAATTGTCTTCAGTGTAAATCAAACTGCTTAGGGATTTGATATGGATAGGACTCGATGATCTTTTCCAACCTGAGTGATTCTATGATTCTATGATTTTATGATTTTATATGGGAAGTGAGACAATTGATGTGGCAGGATGCCTATTTCTATAAAACATGGTTAGTAGATGTGGGAAGGGAGGGAAAAAATGATATAAACATTGAAGAAACAGCTCTTGCTCTATGTTTTCTTCCCCAACTAACCATCATAGAGAAGCACTGACCCACTCTACTAAAAAAAAAAAAAAAATCAAATTAAACAAAAGAGGAAAAAGGGAGAAAAGAGAAAGGAAAGTGAAACTGATTTGTTGCTCTGGGCATGGAGTAGACTTCAATAAGGCTTCTGGTGGAATATATTTTCCCTATTTACAGGAAACCAGTGTCTGTGTTCTGCCATTACCCATCTCATTCTATTTACATGAGTGTACGTGATGAGACAATAGAGGATCCTGGCAAAGTACCAGACGAAGTCCAACAGCAACTAATAAGAGGAGAATAGCCTCTAGATTCCTCACAGGGAGAGGAGAATAACCAGAATTTTTGCTGTCCTGTGGGATGCAATTACGTTGTCCTGAACTAAAGAATGACCAGTCTCGCCTCCTCTGTTTATCGAATGCAGACTTGATGTCTGGTTTCATTGCAGACTGCCTGCCTAAGATGGATATCCTGAGGCCAAATTCAATAGGCAGTCAACCACTGTACCTGCCAAGAGCCAGTATTTTCAAAAGAATGCATGCCAGTAGATTATCATGTCGGTTTCAGTTAGAATCAACATTACTTTTCTAGTTCACTTAAAATCAAACAAACCACCATTCAAGAGATATATGCCTTAATTCCCAAACAATTTACAGCGCTATGCAATTCTGATACCCAGAAGAATTTGGGTTAAAATTTCAAATGCTTTTAAGATGTCAGATATTTAACTTTTTGAATCCCTAAACAAGAAACTTCAGGATTAATACCCAACTAAGTCTTCCCAGGGAATAAAAGTAGGAACAATGTGCTGCTAACTGAAATACCTGAAATGGAATCCACATTGCAAGTATCAGAGCTATGTCCCTTTCAAGAAGGCACTCTGAAAAAAAATGCCTTCACAGCATAGGAAAAACAGGATGCCATCACAACCTAAGAAAAATATACTGATTTCTCTTTTGTCTGGAATTTGTTTCCGATAGAATTTGCAACTTACAGAAACTGTAGGAAAATACACCAAAGAAAAAACCAGAAATTTTAAATTTGAAGTTTATGGTTTTTGGGTCTGACTATTATAGTATATATATAAAGACAACAAGTCTATCACACTGCTCATCCTTGTCAGACCAGCAAGATCTCCCAGACACTGTGTCCTAAATTCATACAATTTTCCCTGCCGATGTAAAGATCTCTAGGCTATCTGTGTGTAATTCTTTACTGGAGGGGCACATACTTCCCCAGAGAACAATTCAGAGAATATAAGATCAGCATATCAGCATTATCTTTGTAATAGAATGTATTATTACAGATACCATACAGCTACCAAAAAAAAAAAAAAAAAAAAAAAAAAAAAAAAATCAAAATAACTCAGAGAACTAAGAAAATAATTTAGACATTTCATTTAACTACCTAGGATCAAATGGAACAATCCAGGCTGATAGCATTACCATTAGCAGTAATATGAAAAACAGTAGTAATGGTGATACAATATTGTTGCTTATTATGAAAAACTAAAATTGTATTTTATTACTTGTATTCTGCACCCAAGTCAGGGCAATCCCAAACATGGATACAGGGTGAGCAATGAGTGGATTGTGAGCAACCCTGCAGAGAAATACTTGGGGAGGGGTGAGTGGCTGAAAACATGAAAATGAGCCAGCAATATGTACTTGCAGCCCAGAAAAACAGCTGTAACTTGAGCTTCATGAAGTGTGGCCAGCAGGTCAAAGTGCGTGATCATCTATTCCACTCCCTTGTGGCCTCACCTGCAGTACTGCATTCAGCTTTGAGGCCTCGAACACAAGGACAGTGCAGTTGAAGATGATCGAGAGGAAGACTATAGGGATGATCAGAGGGCTGGAGCACTTCTCCAATGAAGAGAGGATGAGAGAGTTGGAGTCGTTCTTCTGGAGAAGAGAAAGTTCCAGATAAGCCTTTCAGTTCTTAAACAGGATCTATGAGAAAGATGGAGAGGGGCTCTATTACAGAGTACAGTGATAGGATGATGGATAATGGTTTTAAACTAGAAGAGAGTAGCTTAAGATGGTTATAAGAAAGAAATTGTTTAGTATGAGAGTAGTGATGTATTTGAACATGTTGCCCAGAGAAACTGTGAATGCTCCATCCTTGGAGGTGTTCAAGACCAGGCTGGATGAGTCTTTGGGCAACCTGATCTAGTGGGATGTGTCCTTGTCCATGGCAGAATATTTTGAACTAGATTATCTTTAAGGTCTCTTCCAATCCTAACCATTTTATGATCCTGTAATTCAATTATTCTGTGAAACTGTAACAAAATATGTGTCATTTTCTATTAAGCCACTAGGAAACAGTGAAACAACTGTTTCCTAATAGCTCAACATAACATCAATCTGCTTTGGTGTTTGTTCTTTTGGACTGCCCATGATGAATAGTATGTAGGCCCTGATAAACTCTGAGGAAATAACACACTCCACTACATATGAGTATGCAGATAGAAGATGGTAAAGCCTATATCTGTTCCAGAGGAGAGAAAGGAACATCAAGAAAATCGTGTGTTTATTTAATACAAAATAAATAAAATTCTTTACTAATTTTTAGTCTACGTTTATTGCAGAATAGAACAAAAATATTAGTGAATCACCTAAAAGTATTCTGTCATCAGTTCTGGTTTCATCTGGGACAGAGCTGATTTTCCTCATAGTGTCTGGCATGATGCTATGTTTTGGTTTTAGGAGGAAAGAAATGTTAACAATATACTGGTGTTTTAGTTGTTGCTGAGCAGTCCTGTAAATAGTCAAGAATGTTTCAATTTTTCAGTTTCTCATACTGTTCCCCCAGTGGGGGGCTGGGAAATGTTGGGTATTGGCTGGGAGGTATTTGGCTGGGAGCCAAAGAGATATTCCATACCATATGGCATCATGTGAAAAAAATCTACAAAACTGAGAGAAGTTGGCTGGTTGGATAGCTGCACTTTGGGGATTGGATGGGCAAAGGGTGGTAAGGGATATGGAAGGCGACAAGAAAGGTTTGTGTAAGTGTACCAGCAACAAACGAAAAACTAGGGGAAATGTGGTCTTGCTACTGACTGGGACAGAAAACCTGGTAACAAAAATATAGAGAAGGCCAAGATACTTCTTTGCCTCAGTCTTTACTGATAAGATTTGCCTTCAGGAATCTGAAGCCTCTGAAGGTCCTGAAATTTATTAAAATATTGTAGGCATCTTTCATATAACAAACGGCTGAGAGATCAGAAAGTATTGAGCCTGTAAAAAAGAAGGTTCAGGGGGATCTTCTCAATGTCTATAAACACCTGATGGGAAGGCGTAAAGAAGATATCTCTTTTCAGTGATATTTAATATACAGAACAAGGAGAATGGGGACAAGTTGAAATACAGGAAATTCAATTTCAAATAAGGAAGATCTTTCTTATTGTAATCATGAACAGATAATGGAAAAGGCTGACCATGAACTTTTTGGAACCTCCTTCCTTGGAGACATTCCAAATCTGAATGGCCTCCTAGTGTTGTCCCTGCTTAGAACTGGACATTTGAAGTAAGTGATCTCCAAGAGAACACTTCAAACCTCAACTATTACATAATTCTGTGTGATTCTGTGATATATATTAAATTGTGTTAAACTGAAAGGAGTGATAACAAAAGTTAATTAATCTGTAGTACATACACCTGCTCATGAAATCATGGAGTTATAACCATTAATATTTCCTCTAGTAATTATAGGTGATATAAATCTGCATCATACAATTGTCCGTCTCTTTGTATTTATATGTCTGCACTGAATGATATGAATTGAAGGCTTGAGGCAAGATTTTTAGAGAAAAGAGAAAAGCTAAACCAATTGAAAGCAATTTCTGAAGGGAATAACATCAAAAACAAGGAAGAGAAATATTTGAAAAAGAGGAAAAGGATTGAAGAATATTATGTTTATGTGGTATTCTGGCAATTCTGAATGTCCTAAAAAAGAATTACACCAACAGCAAGTAAGTGGATAAAGAAAAAAAGTTGAGGAAAAGCACAAAGGAAAACCAATAGAACATCAAGAGCATCTGAAGTGCTAGGAGGCATTTTTCTTCTGGAAAATATCTGAAAATCCTTAAGAGAGCTGATGAAGATTCATTTAAATAGCAGAGCAGCTCATTTAAGCAGTCAGCCAAATGCCTCAGTACGGCTTTATAAAATCAGACTGTTGCTATGAAGTGATAGAACAGAAGGCAAGAGCAAAAATACAGCATGTCCTGAAAATGCACTTTGTCAGAAATTGGTCAAAACTGGCTTAAACTATGCACTGAAGTAGGCTTCATAAAATTCCTAGCATTCTCTATTTGCTAGAAGTTAAAACACAGATAAAGAGAAATGAAAAATGTCTTTTTTTGTTGTTGTTGTTTCATTTAATGCCTTGAAGTTGTTTAAACTCTTGTCAATAAATTAAAAAAATATATATTAATTTGATAAAAAATGATAAGGAACACATATTGTTTGGTTTAAAAGTTAGTGCTGCTGGTGAAAAGCATATTGTGATATCAGCGGAAGCAGAACAGACATTCTATGTTTAACTGGTCCTATAGGTAACCATTAAATTCTTTCCAGAAATGCTGTATAATTCCATTTCTATCTTCCTGTTTCTGCCCAATAAATGTTTTTGGAAAAACAATGAACAGAAAGAACCAAAAGGCAGCATCATAAGGAAGGGCCTCTTCTTTTCTGTGTTTAAGACTTGCAAAAATGCAGAAGGAAAAAAGTCTGAGAATTTGTGTTTCCATTTCTGCCCAACTGGCATCATTTCTAGAGACAAAATGCTTGCTTGTTGTGCTGCAATTTCAAAAATACAGCAACGAATATGTTTGTACTGTAGAGAGTATTTTAGGACCTCACTTTGATACTATCATGGATTCAAAACCCTGAAGGTCTCTTCAGACATGAGTTATTCTACTGTCTTATAGATAAACTGTCATAACATCTCCTACAGCAATTCTTCCTCCAGCAAATCTCAGAGTTGTTCCCATATTGTCTCAGTAACACTGTGCCTCTAGCCAGCAGTTTTTTCAAGTCATTGGTAGAGCACTAGAAAAAGCATTACAATGAATTTGTAATCAGCATAAATACAGATAATCACCAAAAGATTTAAAAGAAGAGAGAAACATTAATTCAATTGTATTTTTTGCAGTCTAACAATACGCAGGAAGTTGTATGGATTTTCTACAAAATGTTATCATTATCTATAGACTTTGCAGAAGAAAGTTGCAAAGTTTTGCCACACAGCTGTGGTAAAATATGTGGTATAAATTTAATTTGAAGTCAAACTGCTGTTTTATTTTTCAAATACCATATTAGTGACACAGAAGATTCCAACTGTAAATGGATATTAATTTGTTAAGCATAGTTTCGTTAAAGTAGTAGTAAATAGGGTAACGATGTCAAATGGATTTTTTATGATTTTCATTGTAACTTGAACTGAATGTTGCTATTTGGGAACACTTGTTTATTTCTGTAGAAGGAAATAGAAACAGTCCTTCTCAAAGGAGCTCAACCCATGTTTTTGTTGTATCTTGCTTTTTTCCTTTTTTGTGTTGGAAAATTGCATAGCTATCAAATGCTATGGGGAGGAGATTTTTTTTTTTCCAAATCTTTGGTGTTTTTTTTTTGTTTGTTTGTTTGTTTTCTTTTTTTAAATGGGGTGAGAAATTCCAAATGCCTATAATTCATGTAGATATTTAATGGGACTTATGTTTAATCATGATTATCTTTGCATTATTTTCACAACTATATTGTACAGCCCTTTTCCACAGAGGGGGCACTTGGCCAAAATAATCATTCTCAGCATTCTACTTTCATCTTATGCATGAGCATTGTGAGGCTCTACTTTTCAATATTGAGCACTTGTACAATTGTGCAATTATAGTGTCTCATTTCAGGATTAATCCAAAACTGCTTTAGTTCCCTTGGCAAAAGCATGCTGTGTTAATGTTGAGAGTCTATCTTGCAGTCTGCATATGTATTTTTCTAGATACCATCAATGTTCATATTTCGTCTTGCCATTGTTGATTCCAGTGTTAGCATGTTAGTGTTAGCTCACTTTACATTTGGACTGTTAATGGAAGGATATTTAATGGGCAAGTAATATGGAACAGGTTACAATGAAGGATTCTTTGAAGCCCAAAGAACATCTCCAAATGTTCTGCAGCTATATGGGGCCAAAGAAGAAAGGAACAAATGAGACACTTGCTACTCTGTCATAGAGTGAAGTGTCATACTGCTGAAATGTTTGAGTTAAAAAAGGGCTGGTATACACCTGAATTAACTTCAGCTACCTGGAGTGGAAACATCTGCATCTTAGCTAGTCTCCATAAATTTACTTAATAATGGACATCTAGCAATGATCCACATGTAAGCATTTGATTTACGATGGAATGATAATTTTATTCTCTAGATATATGGTATATATGCTAAGGGTATCCAAGTATCTGGCCATCATTTCTCCTTTATCAGAAACTACTTCTGACTGAACAAATTCTACTAGAAAAATATCTAGAACAGAATAGAATAGAATAGTTCAGTTGGAAAGCACCTACACCAAAGACGTCCACTTTCTAATTGCTTCAGGGTAACCAAAAGTTAAAGCATGTTATAAAGGGCATTATCCAAATGCAAATTGAACACTAACTGGCATGGGGTACCAACCACATCTTTAGGAAGCCTACTGCATTGTTTGAACATCCTGAAGTAATATTATCTGAAGAAATACTACAGTTGCCTTAGAGAACTCTAATCAAAAACAGACTGTGTTTAGGAGGCTGGAAAATCAACACCTGCAATTATTATTCATAATATACTAAAAGTTCATATTTCGAGGGATAGCTGAGAATTACTGAATCACACAGGTTGGTTTGGGTTGAAAGAGATTGAAAGACCATCTAGTTTCAACTCTTCTGCCCTGGGCAGGGTTGCCACCCAGTAGATCAGGTTGCCCAGCACCTCATCATGCCTGGCTTAGAACAGTTCCAAGGATAAGACATCCACCATGTTCATAGTAAAGAGTTTCTAATGAGTTATTGAAATCTGCTCTCTTTCAGTTTAAAATCATTACCCTTGTTCTATCACTACACTCCTTGATAAAGAGTCTCTCTTCATCTTTCTTTCAGGCCCCCTTTGGCTACTGGAAAGTTGTGATAAGGTGTTCCCAGAGCCCTTTGTTTTCTAGACAGAGCAACCCCAGATCACTTCCTGGGAGGGGTACTCCATCCTTCTGATCATCCTAATAGCATTCCTTTGACTCACTCCAACTGGTCAATGTACTCCCTATGTTGGGGGTCCCAAAACTGAATCCAGTGCTGCAGGTGGGTTGTCACAAAAGTGTAATAGAGGGTGACAATCACCTCCCTTGACCTGTAGTCATGCTTCTTTTGGCACTGGCCAGGTTAGAATTGAGTTATGAAACACACTGCCTGCTCATATTCACTTTTTCGAGGCCCAGATCTTTCTCTACAGGGCTGCTCTCAAGTAGCAAATAAAGGTTTTCAGGAATAGTTACAGAACCTGCAGCATGAATGCATCCTTGAAGAAAGTGTTAAGCACTTCACAGGTGAAGAACTTCAAAAGGATCTCCAGTCTGAGCAGTCCATAAATGTTGTCACAAGAAAACAGAGCAGTTGTCTGCAAAATGTACCAGGCATATCTGATAAAAGCCTAGGATATGACTTGTAAAGTCAAAAGAAATTAAACTGAATGCTTTTTCTCACTGAGGTCCACATACATCAGCCCAGTGAACTTCTAGGCAAAAGATGACCTTTCAGAAAGAAAAGTATTTCAGAAGCATGTAGTAATCAAACACTGCAGTTAGAAATATCATGTTGACTACGGCTTTATATGCTCACTATCACTCATGAAAGTCACCACTGACCATGTATAGCTCAGATCAGCAGAGTCAGTTCCTTGCTGACATCCAGAGTGAAATGAGACTAGTCATAAACTGGTCATTTGCTTTGTGAGTAGACGACCATTTGTGTCCTAATGACATTTTATATTCCAAGCAGAGACAAGATTGGCAAACTTCACCGTACTTAAATATTAGCTAAAATACTACCTGCTGAAAAAGCCAAACATTACATGGCTGCCTGTAGTCTAT
Source organism: Lagopus muta (assembly GCF_023343835.1). Taxonomy (NCBI): domain Eukaryota; kingdom Metazoa; phylum Chordata; class Aves; order Galliformes; family Phasianidae; genus Lagopus; species Lagopus muta. Next base: position 8,222,768 of record NC_064434.1, read on the forward strand.
TCAACCATCAAGGAGCAACAGGATGACTAGAGGCAATCTGTATTATTTGAGAGACAATACAATTATGGCAAACAGTTTTTCTTTTCAGAGAGAAAATATATGTTCATTCACATACATAAGAAGTCTTTCATTTTGTATGTAAAGGTGAATAATGCACATTCTGATATCTACGTATTTCTTAAAGAGTTTTCTTGCCATGTATTAAAAAGAAAGTGACGTTGTCTGACTATTTTTTTCTTTCTGGTAAGCAATTAGCAAATAAGTTTATGTTTGCCTTGAAGCGATCAGTGTTCAGAAGATTGCTAAGATAGCTCTTTAATAGGCAGCTGGTTGGCTGTAGGTCATTTGAATGGCCTGTGCTCACTGAAAGATGACCAACTAACTTTATTATTCTTGTTAATTGAGTTGCCGCCTGCCTGCAAGAGCATTTCAGGTGGTAAAACTGGTAACTTCATTTAGCAAACAGGAAAAGAATTAACTGAGAAAGTATCACCTTACATACACTGGCAACAGAAACCAGACTGCAATAAAATATATATTGGGAGGTGTTTTCAGTAGTTAGGAAAATAAATGTTCTATACTTGCAGAGGTAGTGTACTTCAATAGTCAAGCTTTTCCACTTCATGAATATATTATATTGTGTGTTAACTAAAGTCATCTAATATTTTCGATGAAAAATAAGAGAGATTGAAAATATATTCAACAAATACTTATTTCAGTTTTTTATTAAACTCATTTTTATAATATTCACCCTGTTTTTCTGCACTTATTCTTCATAAATTTTTTAGTTATCCTATTTTACTGACATTAAGCATACAAGAGAAGAGTCATAGTTTTGAATATTTTTGCTGGAAATGCCCATGCTGTCACCTGAAAAGCAAAAAACAATAAAACAGTATCACTCATTAATAAAAGCAGCGTCTCAAATATTAGAGATTGTTAGATTAAGAAAATGTTAAATATCATAAAGTTTTTAAAATAAAGAAATCCTACAGAATGTAGAATAGAACATAGTGAAAGAAAGCAATATTTGTTCATTAAATGATTACAAATGAGGAAAACAAGAAGCATCCTACACATTAAATAGCTTAATGACCTTTTTTTTAGTTTGTGTGTAATAACTAACTACAATAATCATAATTTCCATTTTATAAAGCCTCAGTCCTTCGTACTTTCAGTGATACCAAAATCTCATTGCTTGGCAGTAATTTCAAAATATGTTGCTTAACTTATTCATCAAAGCAGTAGATAAAAGCGAATACATGTCTGGAGAAAAACAGTCTCCCAGCACCTCCCAACAACCAGAACATAACACACTGAATCCCTGGCATGCCCTAAAAACAAAGCACAAACATCACTCAACCTGAATAAAACAAATCAATTCTTAAAAATTCTGTCTTCTGCCATCTATTCTCCATTGATAGAAAACATTTTTCATTGTCTTTTAGGTACACAAATGGGTCATTCTAAAAGGATCTTCACCTTAATTTCTGGCAGGTTTCAGAACAAAAATGATTAACAGGCTTGATGTGCACAGCAGATGCTCAGAGACATTACAGAACTGCATACCAAAGTGGCATGTGTAAACCACTTTCATGGAAGATAATATAATAATACTATAATCCTGCATGGTGTTTTGCATCTGGTCAGTTAATTTCCTTTGTAAAGGATTCTTCTGCCCCAATGCAACTAGAAGTACTCTGTGGAAAGTCCCTATCCCTTTACAAATATCTGAAGGATCATTTCTCAGAAACCACGTTATTTTTCTTCGGTTTTCTAGCACTGAACCTGTGCAGAATGCAGCTAAATGTTACCTGAAAGTCATGATGAGTCTCTGGATTTTGTATGGAAATACAAATTTCTGGTCTACAGCATGGATCAGGCTTCATGCTACATTATACCAATTCTGGATTTAAACCAGATCACAAACACATGGCTATCTCTGTGTGGGATTTCCCAGTGCTCCTCCAAGCTCACAGTGGGAGCACCAGTCAGCCCAGCTGTCCCTAATGTGCCCATTGAAATCTATGGTCTCTAAAGATGACATCAAAACAACTGCAGAGCTCTTGAGGATTAAATGAAGAAGATGTGACCTAGGTCAGGCAGATTTGTTTTTGTTCTGTGTTTGCACAAAAAGGAAGAGGATTGACCTTTGTCTGACTGGAAGCTTTTTCACTGTGTCAAACTTATACCACTTCAGTATATGAAGAGCGTTATTGGACTATGAGTTAATTTCTGCAGATTAAAAATGAAGTTATTCAATTCAGTATGGGTCTCCATGAATCCTTTCTCTTTATTTTTTACCATTAAGTATTTAAAATTAGCATTTTTTTCGGATCCTCTTCATAAGGTTTAGACTTTTGATTCTTTACAGGCAATTTGTCACATCCTTGAATTGCTGGGGTGTTAGATTTCACTGTTGCTCATATGCACTAATCAAAGCAAGTAAGAATGTACTAATTAGTAATTTTACACCGTAACTGGCAGAGGCTGTTTAATCTAACACCAGCCATAGATTTATACAAAGTAGGGCATTTGGAGAAATTTTCTTTTACAAAATATGCAGTCAGAATGCATATAAAGTGAAGGACAAAAAGAGAATATGCTCCTTTAATGGTCAACATAGGCCAGTTGATGAGAGAATTCAGTTCACCCTAACAAGTCTGTATTGTCAGTCTTACTGTCTTCAACAGTTATCTTACTGCAGTGACTGACAAAAAAAATAAGCACAGGAACATTTTAATTTTTTATTGTGTAATAGTCTTCAGTGTGACAGAAGAAAAAAATAGTCTTAAGTATCCTTGTTTGTTTGTTTGTTTAATTCAAAATAAATTGAGATATGATTAAAAACATCAGTAATCAGTATTCTTGGAATAAAATATCATGATCAGAATTTTTTCCAACTGTACTGGAGTCATCTCATTTTTCATTTTTTCATGAGATGATGTGATGAATAACCTCAAACTTTTATCCAAAAATTTTCTGTATCCTTTTCCTTTTTTTTTTTTTTTTTCTTTTTTCTTTTTTCTTATGTGTATAGCTAAACTTCTGTGGAACAAAGTTGCATCACTTTACATTTCTGTTCACTACTTTGTAACTTCTTTTGGTGTTAAAGATATTTTGAAAACCTGCAGGATTGATCAAAAAAAAACAACAAAAAAAAAAAAAACTAGGACAGGAAAGCAATAAGTTATGTTAAAACAAATTTCTTAATAATAGAAGTCTCAGTTGGAAACTATGTAATGTGAAAACAGTCCTTAAAAATAAATATTTAATGAAAAATTGAATAGCATTGTTATTGTCATCTTTCTATAAAAATCATTTAGGTGTTATATTGTTGGACGTTTTTTAATATGTGTAATGTTTTTACAAGTAGTTATTTTTTACAAAACAGTTAAAATCTTTAGCCAGGCTCAATTCTCATTCAAATTTAGAAACTAGTCAACAAATTGCTGAGGGTGCGTAGAATAAAAATGAGTGACCCAGTTGCTAGCATTCGTTCTCTCTGAAAAAGATGGGATGCCAATTCATAACCTTTGCATTGTATTACTTTGAAGGCTATATGTATTTCGGGACTGAGGAACAGGACTAACACCATTTTTCCATCACTGACAAGTATGTTTTGCACTTAGTTATACATGCTATTTGAACAACATAAGAAGTCAGCTGCTTTCCTATGTTGGTTTGTATCATGTAACAGCTGGTCTCAGTGTTGTTGATAATGAAATCATAGCTCTCCAGGGAATTTTACATGCAAGCTTGGGGACTTAAAAAGCAGTCATACTATACAAAGTGTAGTACTGTGTATGAATGTACTAGTGTGTGAATTCCCATTTACAAACTTTAACATTCATTTTTTAGACAATGTATTTTCCCATGTTTCAAACAGGTAATAGGAAACAATAAAATAACAACAAAAGGCTGAAATTCCATTATAAAACTAGTATCTATGTCCATTTATGGAATTAGATTTTGGAGAGTTTTGTAAAACAGAGCCTGAAATTGGTGCTTGATTTCCAGTATTTGAGCTTAAATTATCCTTCTTTTGAAAGCATTTCCAGCACTTGATAGATCTACCTGACAACGTGCATAGGCAGGTTAGTATTTAGGCTCAGTAAGACCTGGAAGTAGGTTAAGGGGCAATAATGCAATGCAGTCTCATTGGAAAATGCAGTCTCACAGGAAATTGAAGATAATAGGTAGTCTGCAAGATTGATACAAAGCACTTGTATCTCCTTCTATATTTCCTTTCTTAAATCTCTGTCCTTCTTCCTTGTCTTTTACCTACTTTCTCAGTTCTCACTGTAGAAGTCATTAGATTTGTAGCAGCTAGCACTGGTGCTTGCTGTTAAGGAGTGGCTTAACATAAATCAAGTGTAAGAAGTTTTGAAAACATGACTACTGTAAATATTTTTAATATCAGTGAAATTATCTAACCTAAATCTTCCCTAGGACCTTTTTCTGGAGATCACTCCTTTCAGAGTTTTCTACTGTAAGCCTACGACATGGTTGAGCATTTCATTTTTGATTGTCCCTTTCCACCATGATATTCTTTCTAACTATAAACCTATAAAATACCATACTAACCATGCTACTGTACATGTACATTTGTTAATTGTACAAAATAGAACTAAAAAACTGCAGTGGATAGAAACCAATAAAAATGCAACTACAATTATTAAAGTCTTAAACATAAAAGGTCAGCTCCAAAACTAGTCTCCTATTTTATTATATTAGTGGCAGATGCTGGTAGTGTGACAGTAGAGGTTGAACCTTCCCACCAATACTCCTTTACATTTTGTTGCTATAGGATAGAGAAAAGCAGAGAGGCAGTCTGAAAAAAAATAATATCTGACATGGAAGAGTCTATCACTGAATAACTCCATGAAGAAAAATTGGAAACCATCGACATGCCTCAACACTTGATGAACACTTATGGAGGCCAAACAGCAGATGTACACACATGTACAGTGAGGCAGTGGGTGGTTTATTTCAACAGTGGTGACAGTGACATGAAAGACGATCTGTGTTCCAGACAGCCATGCAGTTTTAATAAGCGTGGCATGCAGTACTTGCTCATCACTGGTGAAAATGTACAGCTAATGGTGGTGACTGTGATGAAAAACGGTGTTTTGTAGCTGCAAATTTTCTCCATCAAGTAGTGTTATTGTGGTCTTTGTAGCTGTTGTATTTTCCACAGAAATAAATAGGAGCTGTTACTTTTGGAGCAAGCCATTAGGTATTTTATATACCTAATGATTCATAGGTCTATCAATCTTTCATTGCTTTATATCCAAGTAGAAACTGTAATCTTACTACATTTCAGTTCATAATTCAGTTCTCTACATTTCAGAATGCTCTAGATTTTTGTAAATTAAGAAAACAGAAAACTGTGGATTATTAGCTTTTCTATATTGAAATAGAAATTGAAGGTTCCAACAGAAAGCATAATGGAAGGTTCCAACAGAAAGCATTTGAATTAGTAAATAAAAGAGGACAGAGACTATTCTGTTGCTGAAATTAAGCAGCATGCCATGGTTTGTATAAATCACTCTACCATAGGCAATATGGACTCCTCAAACAGACTACACATACAGAATAATTCCTACATTTCACTGGGCTTTGTTTAAGGAACTGTTGGCTGAAATAACCCAAAAGCATGCCAGGAAGGGAGCTAACATTCACATAGTAAGAAAAACTGTGTGAGTGCTTGATCTCATATTCATTTTCTAATAAGCACATGTACACAATGTGCCTCATAATGATTAATGGAAAAATTATATTAAAAACTTATAGTTTAGATATCCCCACTCTGTACTGTGAGAACATCTCCCCTATGAGGATGTGCTGAGACAGCTGGGGCTGTTTAGCCAGGAGAAGAGAAGGATTCAGGGAGACCTGATAGCAGCCTTTCAGTATCTAAAGATTGCTACAAGGAAGGGGACAGACTCTTTAGTTTTTTGTGACAGGACAAGGGGAAATGGTTTCAAACTAGAAGAGGGGAGAATTAGACTGGATATAAGGAAGATGTTTAAAGTACGGGTGGTGAACAGGTTGCCCAGGGAGGTGGTGGATGCCCCATCCCTCACCCTCACCCAAGATCACCCAAGGTCAGGCTGGATGAGGTTCTGAGCATCTGATGGAACTGTAGGTGCCCCTGTTCATTGCAGTGGAATTGAACTAGATGGCCTTTAAAGGCCCCTTCCAACTCAAATAATTCTATCATTCTATCATTCTATGTACTTGGATGATAAATACAGATTATTGACTCACATGGAGGCTTGACAACATCTAACGTAATGGTTTATTTTCTCTAAATCACCATATCTTTCCCAAGTGCATAAAATATAAAGAAATACCATTACCAATCCTGGATAGATCCACAATATTTTAGCACAGAAATCCTCTTCAAGTCTCCCTGGACATGACTTTTTCCACTCTTTATTCAGAGGGGAAAGTGAAGCACATACAGATCATCCAAAAAGTACAAAATATAGGATTAATATTGTTTTCAGTCTAAATGAATCTAAATGAAATCAAGATAAAAAATAAATCTCTGGGGATCTGGATATAGGTCTTTTACCTGAGGCCGCACTAAAGGTCACAATGAAGATGTTTGAGCTGGATTTTTTTTTTGCTATTAATAAACCTAGAACAAAGGATCACCTTTAACGTAGTTGGGAATGTCAATAAAAAGGGCTTTAGTATATTTATTGAGCATATTAACATCTAGATACTCCTTAGGTTTTTGTTATGTGGTTTTTGTGAACATATTGCTACTAGCATTTAGGTGCTAAGTAAATATTTAAAGTTATAATAAAAGGTTATTTCAAATCCAGCTACTTAATGAATAATTGCTCCAATCTCTTTCAACAAGATTGTACCCTTACGTGCTTTAGAAGTTGTCTAGCTGCATTGCTACTGTTGTACTCTTTAAAAGTACTGGCCCAAATGTGTAGCTCTGAGTTTTCTAAGGAGAGAAATTAACACACCTAGTTACCTAACAAGACATGTAAAAATATTTTAATAGGTGCCTTAACTTATGGGAAGTGTTTATGCAAAAGCTACAGAAGCACTATTGATCTTCTTCCCATTTGTTAAAAATACTGTTTGTTTCGACTCTTGTAGTTTTTCTACTGAATGGCTTTTCTTGTTTCATTTTTGTTTTAATTATGTTCATATTTTTTAGCACAGCTTTGTTCTACCTATGCAACCAGATGGGTCTCCTGAATTAAATCACATTGATATTTTTCCCCTCATGCAAACTACTCTACTTACCTTAGCAGAGTGAAAAGATAGACTTATAAAATCATAGAATTCTTTTCCTATCATAAAATGTACTTTCCTGTGCATATATACATACATACATGTATAATATGTGTAGAAGATACCAAAATGCATAAAAAATGAAATGTATGTGTTTAATCTACATGCACACTTGTACAGTTGTATAGTTATTCCAAGTACATATATTGGTAAGACAAGAGTTAAAAATGTTTGTACATACGACAAGAACAGCCCTAAAAATCTAAAAATGTTGTAACATGAGAAGGCCCTTCTTTCCACTTTATAAACAGGTAATCAGGGCTAGATCCTTAAAAGTATTTAGATATTGCTGAGTACACACAAAAAAAAATGTTTTTTTTGTGTAAATGTAAATTTTTTTTTAACTCTTGCCTTACCAAACAAAGTCAAGCTGGGTATCTTGTCCTGACCTTGAGGACTAATGAGGTTCCTTGTGCCTGCCAAATGGAAACCTTCTTCAAACAAAAGTGAGGCAGCGAAGTCTCATCAGTGATATCTTATTGCAAAACACAGAGATGAAGGCTGCTTGCAGGTCACACTCTGTCTGATGATTGAATGAGCTTGCCATCCCACAATGTCTCAGCTCCAAATGTAATGTATATTAATGTTCTCATGCATCCAAATATAGATACAGTAAGTGAGCTGTTCAGTGCAGAGTTCTCTCTTTATCTGCTTCTTTTGATTGACTTAGGTCAACCAAGATCTGCTGCCCTAATTTGGACAGTCTATACATTTCTGATTTCACATTTCTTCTCTTATTGGAGGAAAGACCGAGAATGGAAATCTCTCATAATGGAAACAATCCTTACTTTTATCTATTTGATCAGGTTTGCATCTTCAACAGAAGCAAGAAAAAAAAATGTCTTGCAGTATCAAAACATAGAAGAAAAAAAAATATCAATCTTGCAGTCCAGAAACCTCTTCCAGTGTTCCAATAAGCCCCATCACTTCCCTCTCCTTGGTTCTGTGTTATGACAAGGAGCATCTAAAGAAATTCAGTGTCTTTGCAGAAGGTTAACTGTGAGTAGTTAGCAGGAACTAAGAATAAAAATGAATGTTTACAGGGAGAAGTCAATGGTCTGAGGTTCCTATGAAAGATGCAGAGAAAAATATTGGTCACCAGGAAAATAAGGAAAGTAAATGACATCAGAAGGGAGGACTGTCTGAAAGAAAAGGGAACAAAGCGTTCTTGCACTCCTGAAAGCTCCAGGTATACATTCTGCACACCCACAGTAAAATCTCTGTATTTTGTCTTAAGCTGCTACAACTACATTAACCCCATTGAAATACTGTTGCTATCTCCAATACTTACTAGTTACCATCTTGAAGCTTTTCTAAATCCCCATCCATCCCAGGCACCTCAGGATGCTCAAGGACATTTGAGATGGCACTAAACTTTTCTTTAGGCAACCAAATTATTCCTTATGTTACTGATAATGATGTCAACAAGAAGTAGTTCAGTCGTTGAAGGTAAGCAGAACAAACAGCATAATGGGATTCTTGCATATTGGCCATAAAGTGCTAAGGTTAGTAGAACAAGAATGATATTGAATAATATTCTACTTTACCTGCAATAGAATGAGCATCTAAAGGTTTTTAAAGCATATTGGCACAGATGAAGTTAAGTGCTTTCAATCCTTCCAGTATCACCTAATTTTTTCAAGTCCATCAGAAATCACTGGGCCAACTTGGTGCTAGATTATCTATTTGTTACATTTTGTGTAGTTCAGATAGCTGTGCTTTATGGTCTGCTGTGTCAGAATACATTACATAAAACTAAATTCATGCTTGTTATCTGTCATAGGTATCTCAGGCTCCTAAATTGCCTGAGAGAGGAGTGCCATTGCCCTAGCTTCTCTCTGTAGAGAGCAGACCAAGATGTCTGATTTACAGATAGTGGCACAGAATATCTATGACCTGAATCAGCTAAAGTTGGTGCATCCATGCTTGACTGTTACTGTACTAATCTATAAGAGCAATATAGATTTCAACATACTTAAGGCAACAGAATGGTAATTTGTTAAGTCAGCACATAAGGCTACTAATCCACTTCTGACTGTATTTCTTCCTGAGGAACTCAAATTCATACACAGGCACTTTATTTTTATTTTCATTTTGTGAGAAATGAGGATGGAAGATCCATTTTTACAGCAGATTATCAATGATAGTATTTTGTCTGTAATTGGACAAACCTACAAAGACTCTGGGGTATTTTAAAATAATCACCAGAGGTAAGGCCTGGAGATCTGTAGTAAGCAGTAGTGGATTCACTTCTAAGGTCTCCTGAGACTTTATCTTTAAAAAGCATACTCCAGATGTTTTTATTAATGATTCCAATGTTGGAACATTTGAAATAAGTGCAGAATAATAGTGTTTTATATGAAATATTCTGTGACCTCCTTTGTCAGTTCTCTCTGGTTACGATGTAGGAAATTGAAAAATAATATATAATAGTAACAGTAATATATATAGTGATTTAGACTTCCTAACTAAATAAATTTATTTTTCTCTATTCTTCTAGCAGAAAACTGCATATCATGGTTGAAATAGTGTATGAATGAACATATGTTACACTGTGTTAAGATGAGCTGCACTTAAGGAGGCTATATCTTTCTCATTTAAGAGTGTTCATGGTATGTGCAAAGTGTTCTCAGAGAGGTGCGATACCCTGATGGCCTGAGGACTATAATGTTACAGATGTCAACTTTGTTCTTGCCTCTGACATTGTCTTTCTGTATGTTCAGGGCAAATCATCACATAAAAAATCCACAAAGGCAAGCATTTTTTAGGTTGTCAAGAGCTGAATTGCTTCTCCAGATATTCATCATAAATAGATTTTTAATTTATATTTTATATAGAGAAAGATGTGCTGAATATTTTCTAGGCTATCTATGAAATAGACAGGGGAAATATAATGTGAAATAGTAATGAATGCAGATGGTGATTCAAAAGAGGATTCATTGCGTGAACTACTCAGCTAGAATAAAAGGTGACAAAATTGTAAAATCAATGATTCTGTACCACAGAGTATTCAAAATAACTTACAGCAACTCCACAGGGATGAAGACATTTGTATGAATTTAGAAGGATAGCAATGTGACAAAATATTAATGGAAACAATCACTAAAAGAGAAAAAAAACTAATATGTCCAGAATTTCTTTATCTGGAGCGTATGATGGGAGACATAGACATACACATATATGTTTGCTTATGGAAATTCATCTGCCCAGTGTTCCACTGCTATTCAGTCTTTCTGACTGACACAAGTTCTGTAGGAGTCCTGGCCAAAGGTTCATCCCAGCCCATGGAAGGAGAGCCATGATGGTGAGACAGAGTTGGTCAGGTAAGGTCTCTTAAGCCCAGGAATCTTGCATTTCTATATAGCATGTCTTCTGCTTTAGAACTACAAGCCAAAAAATATCTGGGGAACCTCCAGATCATGCAGATACTTTTTATAGTATTTCCTAGATTTTTATGTTAGACTACCCTCCACCAGCACCTTCTAGCATAGCTCTTACAATGCAATTTGTAAAAGAAATACTGCTTAGACATTTAGAGCCAGTTGCACTACAAGCTTGTGCTCTTAGAAGATGGCTTATTTCTTAAGCTGATGATTCTCCCATTTTCCTCTTCTCTCCCATTTGGTTTGTAAATAAGAAAAATAATGAAAACAGAAACTGCCATGATTAAATTTAATTATCCTCTCCGCTGCTGTGCAAGAACAAAATAATATAATTTTTCCTTTTTCAAGATTTGTGTTGGCTTGAAATCTATTTACACCCCTTTTAATGTCTCTGGAATTGTGAAATGATACTGGCAAAATTAAAAAAATTGAAAGGGTCATGAAGTTAATTATAGCCCTGAGCCAGGGACTCAAATGCTGGGTTACATTGCTGCACCTTTGCCTTCCCAAGTGAGCTCAGAGACAGTCCAGCACTGTGCTAGCTTTGATGAACAGCAACTACATGCTCTTCAGAAAAATAATGGAATGAAGAGGCAAATTAGGAGTCTAACTGTGGTTAGCATAATAATATGTCTTTCTTCGATTAAAAGTGTAGAGAATAAAAGGAACTTTATGCAACATATGTAAAAGTAAATGTGGTGATAACTTGTATTTGGGCCATGAGAACCTAAACTGGATTTAAATCCAGTCAGCAGAAGTACAGCAAAACTTCTTGGTTGACAATTTTATATCAGGGAAGGCGTCCTGGGTAAAAATAAAGAAACTTGTGGGTGAATAACAACTGGATCAAAGTCTTAGGAGAACAGCTGAGTTATCCATGATGCCTCTGAAAAAAGACAAGATGGTTTCCTAGTGGATATATCTTAGCTGACACAAATTTACACATCCAAGGATAATCAGAATATAATTACTTTCATTTGTAGGAGATCACATAATGTGATCTAATTAACTTATTTATTCTTATACTACTTTTTCCAGCCCTGCAAACAAGAAATGTAGGTGAGAGGAAGAAAACAGCTAGATTAAGTCTTTATTTTTTATTTATTTTTAATATTTTAACTTTTGTAACATCAGCTGCCATAACAGGTCTCTTGAACAACTATTATTTACTACAGCTTAAAAATTTTAATATGTTTTTCTGTATAAATGTTGCATTAGCCATTATCAAGTACTTTATTTTTTTTCCAAACAAATTGTGGAATAACAGTAAAACCCTTGAACTCCACAGGAGCCAAATGACTTCAGAATAATTTATATCTCACAGAAATCAGATTTATGTATCTAGGTTGAGTTAAAATGAAGGTTTTGAATAGTTAGTCTAAGACAGACTTTATTTTGCTCAAAAAGAGAGAATATTTTCCATGTATTTTTGTCTTTAAAAAAAAACAACTAACGATAATTCCAAAGTGACCCATTAAACAAACTCCGAAGAAACCAAAATACAAAAATAATTATAATTGGATGAAATTCTCTTTCAATAAATATAGTATATTTCTTATTGTTCTTCTAATTGATTAAGATAAATACAGACACTGAGACATTGATTTTTATATATTCTTAAATGTTATTTCCCCAGATTATTCACCGAGGTATTATTTACTATTCCTTTGGATCTGCTTGTAAGATCCACTTCTTCCACAATTCCATCAGAAATAAGATAAAGAATTTTTGTTTCCTGAGAAATATGGAAAAATTTACAGCTATACAAGGAGAACAACTTTTGTTTCAGCTGTACTGTGCATATACCTTTTTCTTTGCTTGTTTTAGAGCAGTCAATAGGAAATCAATAAGAATTTAGTGTTCTAAATAGAAGTTAAAAGCTCAGGGATAATTTCTTGAATTTTGGCCAAAAGAATTAAATGGCTTGTCAAATATTGGCAGGAGAGTAAGAACTAGACCCAGATCCTCTGGTACCTTCCACTTTACTGCACATATCCGCTTTTGTGTTTCCAGATGTTTTTTACATGATACATGTCGTCTCTAGCAAAATGTGTTTTGATTCTCTACTGCAATTCACACAGTGGTGAGCGGCATGTGTTTTGGATTAGGATCTTCTCTGGCACTGGTAGCAATCACAGATATTTATGTTTAGTGTGAAAACAACTTGCAAATATTGTTTGAACATCCTCAGGAACTGGCTAACATTGCTCCAACTATACATCCATTAGAATCATAGAATCATAGAATCACAAGGTTGGATACGACCTATAAGATCATCTAGTCCAACCACCTTCCCATTCCTATTTTTCCCATCCTATATTTTAGTAGCCACAAGCTACTAAACCATCTCTCGTAGCTCCTCATCCAGGCGCCTCTTGAACACTGCCAGGGATGGCGACTCCACCACCTCCCTGGGCAGGCCATTCCAGTGCCTGACCACCCTCTGAGAGAAAAAGTTTCTCCTAATATCCAACCTAAACCTCCTCTGGTATAACTTCTTGCCATTTCCTCGGGTCCTACTATTTGCCTGGGAGAAGAGGCCAGACCCTTTTGCACCACAACCTCCCTCCAGGAAGTTGTAGAGTGCAATGAGGTCTCCCCTGAGCCTCCTCTTCTCCAGACTGAACAATCCCAGCTCCCTCAGCTGCTCCTCATAGGACTTGTGCTCCAGACCCCTCACCAGTTTCATTGCCCTTCTCTGGACATGCTCCAGGACCTCAACATCTTTCCTGTAGTGAGGGGCCCAAAACTGAACACAGTACTTGAGGTGCGGCCTCACCAGTGCTGAGTAGAGGGGGATGATCACCTCCCTGCTCCTGCTGGCCACACTATTTCTAATGCAGGCCAGGATGCCGTTGGCCCTCTTGGCCACCTGGGCACACTGTCGGCTCATGTTCAGCTGAGCATCAACCAACACCCCCAGGTCCCTTTCCTCTTCACAGTCATCCAGCCACTCGTCCCCAAGCCTATAGCGCTGCATGGGTTCTTGTGGCCAAAGTGCAGAACCCGGCACTTGGCCTTGTTGAACCTCATCCCATTCACCTCAGCCCAGCAACTCAGCTAATCTAAATCACTCTGTAGGCCTCCCTACCCTCAGGCAGATATTAGAAATACATTTAAATTAATTAATAGGTCTCACATAGGATGAACTTACAGAAAGATGGCAGACTGAGGGGAAGATAAATGCCTAGAGATGTGTTTGTTTGTTTTTTTTCCTGATAATTTCATAGCAGTTGACATTAGTGAGTTGACTGCCAGAGTGAGTGGGCTGCAATATTTGAATTTTTTCGTATACAAAAAATTAACTGTCACACAGGCCACATGAAAGCTTGATGTCAAAGGTGCTGAATTTAGCAGGATGATTATGAAAAATTTCTTTTTACAAAAAGTGGTAAGGTATTGGCACAAGCTGTTTCAGGGACATGGTGGAGTCGTTGTTCCTAGAGGTATTCAAGGTGCAGATGTGGCACTGGGAAACATAATTAGTGGGCATGGTGGAGATGGGTTGGAGATGGATATGCTGGCCTTTTCTAACGTTAGTGATTCTATGATTCTGTGATGTCCACTTGCTAGCATCTTATTCTTTTCAAATGTATTAATTTTCACTTTCATTGCTTTCTTATCTGAAGTTCACATTTCAGACAGTGTTTTAGACCCATGTCATAGCAGGTCTTGACTGAGAGCATGAAATTTGGGTAGGAAAAAGATAAAATTGGAAGAAAGAGTGACGCAAGGTCCAGGCTAGGCTGTGTCTGCTTCTTCTTATCTCTCTGGTAGTGTTCCTGATTCATGCCTCTAATTCATGCCTCATGTTCCTGATTCATGCCTCTTCTAAACTGTCTCAGAAGGCATTCCTAATGCAACTCAAAGAATATATGTGAAAGGAAGAGAAACCAAACAACTGGAATCTGAAGAACTCCCCAAGATTCTGTACTCTTCAAGTGCTCCCTTCCCCACACTCCAGATTTTGAGTGGAAAAGAGGAATTCTGCATTTTTCATTTTTATTTTTCTTTGGAAACATCTATTTCTCCAAGCAACATTTATTTGTCAAATTATTTGGAAGTCTGCTTTTTAGCCAGGGTGTAATCTATGAGATTATTGCTTTGACAGCTGACTTTTTGGTATTTACGCACTGTCATGCTCTCCAATCTCAAGTGTAGTTTTACTCCCTGATTCAACTACTGAAACTTTTAAAACGGGCTAGAATCATAGAATCACTCAGGTTGGAAAAGACCTTAAAGATCATCAAGTCCAAACACAACCTAACCATACTACCCTAACTCTAACAACCTCCTGCTAAATCATGTCCCCTCATCCTGTCACCAGTGAGAAGAGACCAGCCCCACTCTTGCTGTAACAACCTTTCAGATATGGGAAGAGAGCAATAAGGTCTCCCCTCAGCCTCTCTTTCCCCAGTGTGAACATCCCCAGTTCCTTCGTGCCTCCTCATAGAGCATATTCTCCAAACCCTTCATAAGCCTATTTGCCCTTCTATGGACCTGCTGCAGCACCTCAAAGTCCTCTCTGTACTGAGGTGCCCAAAACTGAAGGTGAGGCCTCACCAATGCCAAGTACAGGGGCAGGATTATTTCTCTAATCCTGCTCACCACAGCATTCCTGATACAATCCAGGAGGCCATTGGCCTTCTTGGCCACCTGAGCACATTGTTGCCTCATATTCGGCTGACTGTCCATCAGGTCGCTTTCCATCAGGCAGCTGACTGACCAGGGTCACTTTCCATCAGGCAGCTTTCCAGCCACTTCTCCCCAAGCCTGTAGGGTTGCCCAGGTTAGTTGTGACCAAATTGCAGGACCCAACTCTTAGCCCTATTGAAACGCATCCAGTTAACCTTGGCCCATCGATTCAGGCTATCCAGATCCCTCTGTAGTGCCCTTCTCCCCTCAGACAGATCAACACTCCCTCCCAACATAGTGTCATCTGCAAACTTACTGAGGGTGCACTCAATTCCCTCATCAAGATCGTTCATAAAGATGGTAAATAGAAGCGGCCTCAGTACCGAGCCCTGGGGGACACCGCTCATGACCAGCAGCCAACTGGATTTAACTCCATTGACTACAACTCTTTGGGCCTGGCCATCCAGCCAGTGTTTCACCCAGCAGAGCATATGCCCATCCTAAGCGTGGGCAGCCAGCTTCTCCACGATGATGTCGTGGAGGACAGTGTCAAAGACTTCACTGCAGTCCAGGTACACCATGTTGACGTCCTTACCTTCATACACCAATTGAGTCACTTTGTCATAGAATGAAATCAGGTTTGTCAGACAGGATCTATTGTTTGTAAACCCATGACTGGGCCTGATCCCCTGGTTGTCCTTTAATTGGTCCATGATGGCTCGCAAGATTATCCGTTCCATAACCTTCCCCGGCATCGAGGCAAGACTGATTGATCTGTAGCTACCAGGATCATCTTTCCGGCCCTTTTTGAAGATGGGCATCACATTTGCCAGTCTCACAATAATGAATAAATAATGCACATCATCCTACTCGGTATGAGATTGCAGAAAATCATGGCTTTGTACTAAAATATTGAAAAGTTCTGGGCTTCTAGCTCTTCTTCATTAATGTTGTGATTAGTGAAATCCTCTTGAATAGTCCATACTACAGAAATTCATATGTATTTTCACAAAGTAGTACTGCCAAACCGTTAGTATTCTTTCTACTAAGAACAAGAACTAAGTCGGGAAATTCCAGGATTGAAATAAAGAGTATTTAATATGAGTTTGGGTAGTGTTTAACATTAGAATCCCCAAGATATTAATTAAGGATTTGGCTTAGGGATTTATTTTCATCATATTTACATTTATTTCTTGCATACCTTTAAGATTTTCATGTTTGAACAGCTGTTGTTTAACAAGCTGCCCAGAGAGAGGTTGTGGATACCCTGTCCCTGGAGGTATTCAAAGCCAGGTTGGATGGGCAACCTGGCCCAGTATTAAATGGGGAGGTTGGTGGCCTTTCCTGTGGCAGGGGGATTGAGGATTCATGATACTTGAGGTCCCTTCCAACCTGGCCCATTCTGTGATTCTGTGATTTGAGTTCATATTGTCTGATTTGGGACTTATTACATGGGTATTAGGAATATATGTTATTAAATTTGTATCAGATCTCTTTTTTATTCTTAATGATCCTTAATTTTCTCCTTAACAAAATTGAAAAATCTTAGTTTTAGTATTAAAAAAAAAAAAGTAATAAAAGTAAAAAAATAATCATCTGGTAGTATATTTTCTATCTGATTTCATAGTGACATGGTAAAACTATGGCAAGGTGTGACATGCTATATTCTCTATATATATTTAAAAATACATTTTTTATTTTAGCATAAAGAACAACATAATTTGCATTTTTTAATTATAAATTATTTAAGATTTGTTTTCCCAGCTACAAAAAGTTTTTACTCTTTGCAGGAACAAAAGAAAATTGCTTATTAATCTTGATAGCTTAATCATAGTTGTTGACCTACTTGTTTGATTTATGAAATAACAGTGAGCTTTATTTATTGAAACTCTGCTTGTATAATTACTGGGGAACAGGTGATCGAATCAACAGAAAAAAAAAAAATAGAATAATAACAATTTTAAAATGATATGATTAATCTCCACCAAAAAGGCAGCAGCAGAATTTGAAACCCTTTTTAAAAGATCTTTTACTATGCAGTTTCTTAGATGTATTATTTGTTGTTGTATTTCTTAAATAAAAGAGCCTATATTCATAAGTGTTATTTGTAGCAGTATGAAATGTTCTTTTTTCCTCAGAATTGCTGTAAGATTGTAACCCCACACATTGCTGAATACCCATTTATCTTATCACATTAGTTATGCTTTTTCTTCTCTTTCACTTTGCTTATTATCTATTTTGGCCACTGTTCTGGGAAACATTCAAGCTTATGGGGTTCCACTGGGACTCGTGCCTGCACTTATGTACTTCATTGAATCATGCTGCTTTCCAGAATTAGGGTCTTTCTGCACTGCCAATAGAATATCTTAAGGTATAATGGATTGGAGAGAGGACAAACAGAAGTGGAAGTGATCTCTCAGCTCATATAAGCATGTCCAATATCTGGAAACGACTGTGAGGAAAAAAGATTGGACAAAACAGCAGCAAAGATTGGACAAAACAGATAGACAATGTGAAGCCAAAGTGAAGAACCTGAGAAAGTCAGTAACAGCTCAAATCAAGATTTCTAGTTATTTATGTGCTTAAAAAAGCTGTTACTTGAATAGATTTAAGAAGAAATGATTTAAGAAGGAAAGAAAGAAAAAGGAGATGTAACAATAGTGTTTTCAAATTTTCATTGCTGCTTTTCCACATTTGAAATTTCTCAGGAATCAATTTATCTAAGACATAGGAGTCCATCAGAACTTACTGAACAGTCAGAGCTCGTTTTATGTAAAAAAGAGATGAACAGCCCTTGGAACAAAATTAAAGATAGATGTCTGCAGAAAAACTTTTCATCAAGGTTAGTTAGGTGAAGAAAATCCCATGAAATCTTTGTTTGGATGAAAAGAAATAAGTGCTTTTCTTTCAAACATTCACTGAGTTTTTAACCTTTTCTGACTACAGGCTTTACTCAAAACAAGAAAAAAGAGTGAAATTAGTCTCCATGTGCCAGCCAATCTGTATTGAGCAACCTCACCTGCTATCATAAATGAGTATTTAATATATACATATATTTATTTTAAAGAAATTATATTATTAAAAAAAAAAAAGCTCATTTTTAAATTCTGCAGAACCCTGGATATCAAATCCAAACCATTGTTCTCATCCACTCAAATGTTTTTTAATAGAAATTTGATTTTTTTCCTAGAAAACTTATTAATTTCAGTGACAACTGTATAAGATAAATAGAAATGATCAATTGTGACATTATCAGAACTATAGTATTTGCTTAGTTATACTATATTATATTTTATAGTGCTTTTTTTCAGTCTTTTATACTTTCAATAAACTTGTTATCTTAATACACAGAAAGATACTGAATAACAAATATCATAACATTTGAACCTTTTAAAATATTTTATATTATTTTACAGGAAATTTTAAAAGACCTTTTTAAAATATACAACAATAACTATATTTTAGAACTAGCCTAGAATGGTTTATACAGATTCTGACTTTTTTTTTTTAATTTACGAGTGCTTTAGATGGTTGAATGATGCTTGTGATGATAACCTGATTTAAATATTCCATATTTTCACTAGTCTTTCTGAATGTCAGTCTGGAAGAACCCCCTTGTACCTGAAACAGATTGCTGCTAAAATTACAGTGTGTTGCTTTATGAGGGAAAGTTTACTTGCATAAATCTCAGTAAAACTGTACCTATCTCAAAAGATATAATGCCCTTGGACATCAGAAAGTTCATTTCCATTGTTTGAACTGAGGATCAAAGATGAACCTGAAACTTCAAGGAAGAATGAAAGTTCAAGTCATCCAGTATGAAATTGCTTAACAGATTTGATGAAGTTTATGTGAATTGAAATTGCTAGAATTTTGTTCCTGGTTCCATGTACTCATCTGCAGTTTTTGCCCAAAACATTCAAGAAAGTGTAACTCCATGACTAAATAATTGTTTGGTAAAGTAGTTTAATAAGAAGTAACAGTGGATTCACTTCTTGGGCTGGGAAATGCATGCTAATTTATGGGATGGTTTAATAAATTTTCAAGTTCAGACTCAAAGTTGTTTTCAACATTGTCATTTTCTTCTGCTTTGATTTTAAATCTGTTTTTACAAGTGTACTGGGGCTCTGAAGCCTACACTCCTATTTGAAGGTTTCAACTTTGTTTACTGATTAACAAGGCCAGTAGCTGCAGTTGAAATTGTATTCAGTTTAATTAGCCTTCTTCACTTACTGCACAAATAAAATATGAGTTTATTTAATGCGACAGTGTGTGTACAGAGCCAGTGAGTTGCCTTTTGCTCTTTAATACATACCTTCAAGTTGTTACGCTTGGTGATTCATTTGCATCAATAATTGAAAAGATCAGTCTCATCTTGACTTGAGAGTCTTCCCATGCTTGCTAATGATTGGTAACCTCTAAGAATTTATCATATATATATATATAAAAAGAAAAAAATTACATTCTCTGAATTAATATAAACTGTAATTATAGCATTTTAAAACAATGCTTTTTAATCTATTGCAAAAATAATTACTGTTATCACCTTTTGGTGATAGGACTGGACTTTTTCCTTCTACTCATTCCTAATAATGAGAAGCTTTGATGTTATTTTCCATTCTAAAAATAAGACACAATGATGATAATTAATATTGAAACATTTCCTATGGAATGAGGGCCATAATTTAATATAATCTGATTTTTAAAAATAAGAAGAATTAAGAAAAAAAAAAAAAGAACAGTTGCATTATTTTAATAACGGATACTCCAGAATGTACAAATAATTCTGAATATTATTTTTATTATCATGTATTCTAATATCTGCACTGTAACTTGTTGGTTTTCCTTGTTAGTTTTCAACTTGGCTGTGGAGAGGGTTGAGATACTGTGCCTAAGATCCATGGAAGTAGATCTGGCAGAATGCAATCATCTGATGCTTTTGTTAAAATAACCATTAAGTTTCTTAGCAGTCAGTTGTACTCCTGTGCTATGGAATGCAAGGAGGCAAAACCCAAGGATAGATCTCATTCCTAGTGGGGGAGATTTCAGCTTTGATGAACCATGTTTATCATTTGCCTTGCAAAGACAGAGAGCTCCAATGAGAATGGGTGTGAGCATCCCTCTGTATCTGGTCATGAGCCTGGACTACAGAAAGAAGAAAAGTTCTATCTTCTTGGGAGCAGAGCAGGACATCGCTAAGCAGAGGACTTGTTTGCATCCATGAAGGCATACAGCTGCTAACAATCTAGACATTTTCTATTTCCACTAGAGAATTTGCAAAATTTTATGCAAACTGCAGAAGAAGCAAAAAATTGTTGGACTGGGGAGGAAGACTGGCAGGAAAGATCCAAGCTGCATATCTTCAATTAGTACAGAAGACAAAGTTAATTTTTTTTTTTTTTAATGCCAACTGAGTTTTCTCTATTTCAAAAATTACTATATTGTAGCTCTAGAAAATGAAAACCTTTGGGATTTGGTCTGTTTATTTAAGGAAAAGATACAGGCAGTTCCATTCAAACCTCTTGACAGTTTTGGGTCTGTCACATGCTGCTTGAGAGAGTGTATGCTCACTGATGAACGACCTTGTGGCTGTCCTCAGCCAGCTGGAACCATGCTTCCTCATCCATGGCATGTAGCAGAGTGTGCACCACAGCTGTTTTCCATCAGAAGCTAAGTGCAATCCCTTCAGAAAGCTGTCTGCAATTAATTATATCCTTTTTTGATTTTGTCTGTATTTATGGGCTTTAAAGAGAAGAAAGAAAGAGAATCTGGGGATTTATGTTAATGTTCACAGGTTGTGCAGTTGTGCAAATTCCTTTAATGCTGCAAAATGGAGAGAAGATAGGCGGGACTGAGATCAATGTCATAAGCCAATATTCAACAGAATTTCCAGGCATGATTGGTAAATGTTCTTTTAAATAATGTTGCTTAAGTATCATTAATTGTTAATGCCAGTTTTCACTATAAGAACAGCTAGGTATTGAAGTACATGTTGGAACTATACTTACTTTTAATATACCGGAAAAATGCTTTCCAGAATGAGAAAAGCTGCTCACTGCTTCTGGGTATTGTCTGTATCCAGCTGCTTGTACCTGCATGTATTCATGCTATATGTCTAACCACTGCCACAACTTTGGAATTCTACTGCTTATTTTGTTTTTGGGATTTCATGCAGTTGCTTTTTATTTGCTTCACAATGTAATGAAGAGGCACCAGTGTTTGCTCACTGATTTGGTCATTCATCTCATCTATGGGAAACCTAACTTCAAATTCTTTTCACCAGCTGGTTTAGACCTGGACTTGAGTATTCCATCTCCCAGCACCATAATCTGCTCTCTCTGTGGTAAGCTGCGTCTGTTTAATATCCCTTTTCTAGCTGTTTCATGGTGTGTAAGTAATGAGACATGCAACAAAATTTGGAATTACCTTTACCACACCATTCATGAGTGCTCTAGTGTTTTATTTTTTCTGTTTATTTCTCTTTTGTCTGTTCAGTGAATGCTTAATTACACAGTATATGGAGCCATAGGTTCATTGGGACAGATACTGACTCCAACTGCGGAGAAACCTATGGACAATTTATAAGAAAGATATTAAAGTTGGAGTTAATACCCCTGAGATATAGGATGGAATTTCAACTCAGCTTGCACCCAACCACTCTCAGAACAAAATAAAAAGTAAGGTTTAAGGCTTATGTGTCCTTCATCTCTGTTACTTCTCAGAGAAAGGATGATTAGTATAAATGTTAGGACAAGATTAATGGCTGTAAATACAAGTGGAGATAGGTACCTAAAGCTCTTCACTCTCTGTGAGTGAATTTAGACACTTAATTTGGGACTGTGTATTCTGGTAATGGCAGAGTACTTAAATACCACTCATTAAAATTCTGATCCAGAACACTCTTGTACACTGAGCCCCAAGAACTCTTGCTGAGACTAATTTAGTGTAACTTTTATTTTTATGGTCAAGAGAGGACATCTTTTGAGCTCGCTTGCTCTCTTGTACTCTGCAAGCCAGAACAAACACTGTCGCAGACTTAAAATAGAATAAATTCAGCCTTTGCATGAGGCTGTTGAGAAGACTGATGCGTTGGAATGTTTACTCAGGAAGATATCGTTTCTTTTAAATATGCAATTTTGTTTAAAATATTTTGGTGATCATATTGGAGATGATGTAAAAAATTAGCAACAGTAATATCATTTGATAAATCAAAGCTTCTCCTCATCTGTTATAGTAGTTCTGGACACATTATCTGAAAGAGATAAAACAGGAAAAGATTCAGGCAGTAATAAAGAATATAATTTTTGATACATCTCTTTTCTGGAGGGGAAAAAAAAAAAAAAAAGACATATTTGAGTTAGAATTAAATAAGACAGACCATACAAAACTGTGGACGATGCAGAGGCTGAAGCACTATCTGTTCACTCTTTAGTTGTTTTCCAAACCCAGGCTGAGTGATAAAAATAAAAACTTTTAGGGAGAAACCTTTTCACACAGCTGCTAGGATAATCCATAGTTGTACAACACCAGTGGGACCAAAAGAAAAACAGGCAAGTAATGAAGGATTAAGAAAATCCATGGGCAGTACATCACAGTTATGACAAATAATATGCAAAAAAAAGTGAAAAGTAAAGCCAATGAACACTGCTGGTCCTTTGTTTAAACATAATGGTGGCTAAAAGGGACGAAGGATTGACACTCATTGCATGCAGGTTCCTTCATAATTGATCTCTGCAGCATATAATACTAGTCATTTCTAACCACAGCATGGAAATTTCTGTTTTCACAAGATCTATTTGGCTGTGGCAAGCTATCTGACAAATTCAGCTATGTTAACAAACTGCCTTGCTGAGCCTGTAACTGGTACCTGTTTAGGAAAACCTACAGGCAACAGAGAATGTGTAAAATTGTGCTTATATAGATTTCCCACCATGTTCCCATGATTCCCTGGAATGATACACATTGTAGAAAACGCTGAACAAAGATAGTTGTTGCACTGCTGCTCTATGGAGCTGTCATGGCATATGAGCTTACAAACCTGAGAGCAGAATGTCTTCTCAGAAACATTTAAGACTTCTTAGCAAATCCTCCTTGGGTGAATTCACTCTAGGCATTGTTCCGCAACTACTGATGAATGAAGACGGCTTTTCCATTGAAATGCAGAACTGGAAGGAGTTGAAAAAGGCATCTTATCTTCTCACCTTCTACCTCTAATCCTGGCAATGGGACAACGTCCATCCATATTTAACAGTACTTTAAGAGCTCTGG
This sequence comes from Lagopus muta, assembly GCF_023343835.1. Classification (NCBI taxonomy): domain Eukaryota; kingdom Metazoa; phylum Chordata; class Aves; order Galliformes; family Phasianidae; genus Lagopus; species Lagopus muta. The sequence goes on from NC_064434.1 coordinate 8,246,380, forward strand.
TGATGATTTTGAAAGGATCACTAGCTTACGGATTCTACTGGTTAGCTATTGTTAGAGTAAAAATGATTTTATTAATATTTGATCCATATCTTAGTTACAAATTAATGTTATTGCTTGTCATGGTTTTGTGATTTTTGGTTTTTGGTATTGTGCATCATAACATCATTTAGTGCACTAGTAGTTAAAGTGTTAATGCTCCAATTCTGGGTACCTGTCCCTGTACATCATGGAAATCATAGGGTCTGGCCCTTCCTGGTTAGGCAGTCTCTTACTGCCTTGTAGGTGCTGGAGGGTGTTTTCCTAGCCATACCAAACTTCAGGTTTGACTAGGTCTCAGGAACTCTCTCTCCTATTTTATTAATTTATTAGTCTGATATCATAATAAGTAAAATAAGTTTTCTTCCATAGATTGTTGCCACTGTTTTTTTTTTTCCTTCCTTGAGCCCATCTCCCTATCCCTTTTCCCTTTTCCTTCCCTTTTCCTGTGGGGCCACGGGGGCCCAGGGGTCTACTGCCCCCCTCTCATGGGCATAGATTGATCTAGTTAACTCCGTGATATTACTGCATGTTGTACTCTGGATACCAACAACAATTGACCACTGTCCTGTTTTATGGCCATATGGCTGAATCCAAGCAGAAATTAATTAAGAGAAGTCCCTTGGCCTGGCTTACAGAGAAAACAGACCAAATGATCACAACAGTCCCTTCTGAATTTATGATCTGTAAATGCGTGAATCCTACATCTCTCCTGAGCAAAAATATCAAGTCATTCTGCTTTTTGCTTGGAGACAAACACTGCAGTTCTTCATTTGACAAAAATATCCCATTCTCCTCTGCACTTACACATTCTGGGAGCATTCCCATTATATTTGCTGAAAATTGCAAATTTGCTTTCAGTATGAATGACAAGTAATAAAATTAAACTGTATTGTACTGTACTGGGTCACACACAAGAGACAGAGTTTGTTTATTATGAGTTCCTCTGTTTTTTCCTTTCTTAGCAGATAGCTCATTATTTCCTACAAGATCAGATATTTGAAATCTATAGAGTTGGCTACAATTGTATTCTGTTTACCATTCTGCACATCAATCCCTTTTCTCCTTTTTCCAATATATAATTACATTTTTTATAGATGCTCTGCTATGTTTTAAAAGGCATGCCTTTTTGTTTATCATACAAGACTCTTAGAAGCAAAGTGGGGCACTTTGATGCTCATTTGAATACCAATACTCAGAATGAGTGAGGTTTTGTTGTTGTAGAGGTTTTTTCTGGTTTTGTTTTTGTTTTTTTTCCTAGTTTTGTTCTCACAAATCTAGAAATAAATGGGAAGACTGGAATAAAAGTGCTACTGTCTCTTCTATGGGTCCTCTGAAACCTGATGCATCCCAAAGAGCATGGCATAGACCTAAGATCATATTTTTTGTTCTCTAGGTGTTTTGTAATGAGATTGTCTTAAATAAAAATAATGCAGTCACTACTATAGTTCAAAGGATCTGTTAAAACAGAACCAACAGCCAGCTTCCTTCCTGAGATGCACAGACATGTCGTAGTCCCGTAAGGACTGTGACACAGAGGTTTGTACTCTAAATTATCTCCTTTCCTTTTTCTTTTTCTTTCTTTTCCTTTTTTTTCTGAAAGCTGAAAAGAAAATAGAATAATACCTATCTTGGATTCTTTCTGGAGTTTTGAATTCTCTTTAGAGACAAGAACAAAAAATAGCATTTCAGTGGATAGAGCTAACACAACAGAATTAATAAATGTTAAGTTAATGTGAATTATACTCTTGATGGTCTGACAGGCTGAACAAAAATCCCATATCTATATCTAACAATAAATGACAGGAAAACAGATTAACAAAAAAAATCTTTTCCTTTTTTTTTTTTTTTTTGTATTATGTATTTCATAAAGCAGAACTATGCAGAAAATTAAATAAAAATTAAATGATAATTAAAAAAACACATCAGTTTGCAACAAATAATGAACTGCTTTCCTTTTTTCCTTAGAAGACATCAATTTTCAATCCTTACTTAAAGAAAGAAAAAATGTAGCGAGGATGATGGCAAATATTCTCATGGGTACAGCCAAGAATTTGATTTTTCTCATCTTCCTGGAATATTTCCTGGTGTTACTGACTGTTTCAAATGGTAAGGAGGAAAAAATTACATTACTGGAGGAGCTGCAAGTGGTCCCAATTTGATTGAAAATTCATGTACTTCAGAACCGTGCAGGGTAGATTGCTCCTGTATAATTATTGTTGAAACCAAAACATTTTCCCCCTTCAAGGAAAAACAATTATGAGCTACAATAAAATGTTTAATTGTATTTTAACATAACTTTACCTTGAGGTGAGTTTTAAAGCTTCTACAGCAATATAAATTTCAATAAATAAATTTGTTTGACAGCCATAGAAATGATGTTATTAGGGCTAGCGGTAAACAATGTTGTTCAATGAGTTTCCCATTATTTATTAAGAGGCAATGGTACAAACTCCTTGGGGAGAAAGTTAAAATACAGTTTATGTTAAGGGTTTCATAAGGTAGCAGAGAATTTTCTATTTTTTTTTTTTTTTTTTCTACATACTTGATAATGTCTACTGGCCTAGCCAAATAAGAAGCCAAAAAGAGAATTTATTTGCAAACTTAACTGTTGAGCATGTATAAAAACAGTTCTCTCGTTTTTGTCAAACAAGGAGTAAATAAATTATATTCCTTAATTTTGTTCTCTGTTGCACTCTTTTCAAACTTTCATTGTTTAATTATTTGTTTTGGTGTTGTTTTTTGTATGTTTGTATTTTCTTCTAATTCTTGTATAGTAGTACCCTAATGACAGTGCCACACAGTGGCTTGCCACCCATGGACAATCTGAATACTGTTCTCCAAGATAGCCAGGGCATCAGTATGTTTATATTTGTTTACCACTTATTCTCTTCAATACCTCATTACATTATTTTGAATACTATTTTCCAGAAATTCCTACATTTCTGCTGGTGATTCTCAATTCCTTTTTCTGAACAACCAGTATGGTAAATAAAATATTTTTCATGCTGCAGATTTAATATATGTTTGATATTAATATATGATTGACTGCATAGCATATCTAAAGACATCGTGATTCTTCCCTATAATGGGAAAAAAGTCTAATGAGAAATGGTTCATTAATTATGGTAAATACATCGATGTCAACTGCCTAGAAAGTAAGAGAGAGGAATCTTTACAAATAAAAATCCTACAACCTGCAACAATTTTCCCTTTTATAGAAAAGAATATTGTTGTCATGCTTAAATTCGCAAATCACTTGCATTTCTATGTATGGATATGATTTCAGTATAGCATCTAATTTCTCATGAGATTCTATGCTTTAGAATCTTAAAAGAGTTGAAAAACTTTAAGGATATGACAAGAAAAAGTGAGAAGTCTACACTGAGTCATTACTTTTTAGCTAAAGAAAATCTGGTCACCTTCCAGTTTGGAGCAGCTGAGACCTATCAAACAATTGAAAAGAATTTGTTCAGAGCTGAAGCTGTCATACTCTATTAGTGTAAAAAAACAAATGAAGTGCTTCTTGTGACTTCAGCTCACCACTTCTTATGAGCACTCTCCCATTTCACTTGACAGTTGTGGACATTGAAATAATACAAAACATAACCCAATCAGCAGACTGTGAAGAATATGGAAGCTAAAGACAGATGTTCAAAAGCTATCATCACCTTTCAGCTTTAATTATAATGACATGGAACAAACAAGTGATAAATCAACTATTTTATGGTGTAATAAGTTTTATTCTACCTCTTAACATAATGACTCTTTGGGTGGTGTATTCCAGGTACAGAGAAGACCATAGACTTCTCCATATAGAATCAAAGACTCATTAAGGCTAGAAAAGGCCACTTAGATCATCTAGTCCAACCTCACCCCATCCTCACCATGCCCAATATCCATGTCCCTCTGTGCCACATCTCCACAGTTCTTGAACATCTCCAGGGACAGTGGCACAAGTACCTCTCAGGGCAGCCTGTGCCAATGCATTATCACTTTCTGAGAAGAAATTTTTACGAATATCCAGTCTGTCTCCCTATGCAGGTAGATGTAGAAATTGAAATTATACTGACATGCTGTTGTTTTTCAAGATGAGCATTACATTTGAGTAGATCTTCTTGGATTTTTTTCCTTCAGTCCCTCCTCCTTACATACCCTTGGAAGCCCTCTTCTGTCATTCATACTGAATCCAAGAGTAATTTGTGATACAGAATCACAGAGTCACAGAATTGCAGGAGTTGGAAGGAACTGCAGAAGATCATTGAGTCCAACTCTCTGCTAAAACAGATACTTTACAGTAGGTCGCACAGATACGTGTCCAGCTAGGTCTTGAATATCTCCATATAAGGAGACACAATAATATCTCTGGAAAACCTATTCCAGTGCTCTATCACCCTTACTGTAAAGAAGTGCTTCCATATATTAAGTATAGAACTTCCTGCGTTCAAGTTTTAGGCCCTTGCAACTTTTCCTATCTCTACGCATCACGTTAAAGAGCCTGGCCTCATTCATTTGCCCCTCACTTCCCTTTAGATATTTATAAACATTAACCAGATCCCCTCATTAGTCTTCTTTTCCCCAGGCTGAAAAGACCCAGGTTACTCAGCCTTTCCTCATAAGGGAGATGCTTCAGGACCCTTATCTTCTCTTTGAACCTCCACTGGACTCCTAGGAGATCCCTATCTTTTTTGAAATGGGGATCCCTAAATTGGACACTATTCTAAATGTGGCCTCACCAGGGCAGAGGAAAGCGAAGATCATCTCCTTTGACCTGCTGGTCACGCTCTTCTTAGCACACTAGGAGAAACAGAAAGGAAGAAGATTTGTGTATTGTTCACTTCGTATGTCAGTGTTACTGGTAGTGATTGACAATTATCCAGTGTGATTTATGACAATCCATTATGCTCTGGGCCTACTTGTAAAGACTAAAGGAAAAGTGTAGTATTACTCCACCAAGTCTTTTTTGTGCAATCATACTACACCTTTCCTTTGAAAAGCAAGCATCATTTAGACTAAATTTACTGACATATCTTGATCTTATGACCTTATTTTATCTTTAATGCTGAAAATGACTCTTTGGTACTTTGCCAATCACATGAAACCATAATTTCACTGTGATATATAATGGCAAAATTCCCCCATGAGATACAGTACATAGTTGAACAACTCACAGCTGATATATAGACAATAGACATATTTTTGTTTGCAGTTTTTTTTTGTTTTGTTTTGTTTTGTTTTTTTGTCAGCTACCTCCATGCTCTGATCTTCTGATTTTAAGTCCAGCAAGAATAAAAGATGGTGATGTCAAGGGCATCACTAATTTCCAAGTTCCTGCAAGACTAACGAACTGCTGCAGAAGGTGGCTCCAAGAAGAAAATTTTCATCCAATCTGCCAATTGGGTTAAGCTTTGGTTATTCAATTAGAAACATAAATTAGTCTCCAAAATTAAGATATTGTCACTGAAGGCAGTGTTACCTGCTCTGTATACTGTTCTTCTAAGCACTGTACTCTGCTGCCTCAGAAAAGGTGCTTAAGAAATAATTCTTTCCTCCATCTCTAAATACAACCCCCCCAAAAAAAACCACACACATGCATACACAAAAGAAAAAACCATACACAGAGTGATCCAAAAATGTTCTAGATTGTTTAGTTACATTGATTTCACAGGAGCAGGATTTATGTTTGAAGTCCTATTGAGTTCAATTTGTCTACTTCTGGTGTCTTGTGACCCAACTAGAGGAGATGTCCCAGTACAGCAGATAAAGGAATAAAAAGAGTCATCCCTTACATGCTCTTATGTGTTTACTCAGTTAGCACACAGCCTCTGGGCAGCACACTGTGGGAAGACCAAGACACAACAATTTCAGTGTATTCTACTTCTTGTATTAGCAGTTTACTATGAAATAAAAGCAATTGAAAGATGTACATAAACATCAGGTTTACACAAACTTTAATACTGTGTTTGTAGACTTAGATGACTTTTATGATAATGCTTCTCCATTTGTTTGGGGAGACTACTGAATATTTAATGATGTTCTAATTGTTGTTGGTTGTTCTGATTAGAGTTAATCCGTGTGGCACCTACAGTGTGCTGGCAGGGAGCACTTTATAAATGAAAATGGTCATTACTTCTTGCTGTAAAAAACTGAGACATTTACATTTAGGAAAATGGACTGAAATTTTTCAGATGGATAGTTTTATGAGTTCAGAATAAAAAATAATACATTTAGCTTGTTAAGCAGTACCGCAAAGTAACTTGTTCAGCACATGGCTTTTTCTCAATTGAATAGACTCCATCTGGAAAACTTACAGCTTGCTAAGCCATGAGACAGATGTAAAGGTAGCATTTGTACTCCACAAATGAATCCAGACGTACATTTATGCCATATTCATATAACTCCTCAGTCATGTAGACAGCAATAGCATTGTTCTTTGTGGATTTAAGCTCTTGCATGATTTCCCTAGGAATTGCTGCAACTACTTTTTATCTTCAACACTGATCCATGTGGTGGAGATGGTTAGAATTTATTGTACTATGTCCAGGATACTGGTTTAACAAATTTTCTCATCTATTCCAATGGAAATGATTTTCAGTTGTTTTGTGTTAGAGGTTTGGCCTCCTGCACATATTATTGTGTTTTGCGTTGATTATATGACATATATCCTCATATCTAGTTTGTTTATGTAGTAATATCACAGATGGACCACTCAAGAACTTAGCAAATGACCTTTCCTTATCTTCTGCTGAACACTACTGAGGTTGAGACAATTCTGATTTTCTAAGACAGTGTTAAATTTTATGCTCCTAGTAGACATTTTCTGCTTCAACAAGAAAAATCCCTGCAGAAAATTGTCTTCTCAGAGGTGCACTTACAGATGCTGTGAAATGCTAGGCTGATGAAGCTGTAAATCAACAGGTTCTCCTTATCCTCAGACTAGGTGATGCTGTGATGAGTCAGCACACATTATTTGATTTGTCCTACTCATGTGCTGTGAGAATGACCTATAGAAACTGCAACCTTGAAAGAGAAGGCTTTGATGAGCTCCCAGTGGTCTAAAATACTTCTGACGTCTGAGACTGCCCCTACCTCAACAGTGTACTTCTGCCCGTGGCTTGATAGAAATACGCATGGATGAAAAGCTCAGAGTTAAAGAGGTCAGAAAAAAATTGATTAAATGAGATTTAGATAGAGTTGAAAAATTCCAATTTACTTCTTGAGGTGATGACAGCTTCAACAAGAAGAGGAATAATAGAATTCTATATTCTGTGGCCTCGTACTTGTGTCACTTTTCTAGTATGCATGGAATTTCACAGTGAAGTTCATGCTGCACTTAAGTAACTGTGGTTGTGCACTTAATCCAGCTGAGCATAGATTTGCATTAGATATCTTACATTTTACGTTAACTAATCATGCAAAAACCCTGTTACTTGCAAAAGATTTGCTTGTAAACTTTTGTTTTACTTACACTCCAAAACAAAAACTTGTTCTGAAACCTTGAAAGATGCTGTAAAAATAACAAGAATTCTTAAGCAGTGTTTGAAATATCTGGATCCCTGGTTAGCATAACATATTATAGTTGTAATGAATACTACTGCAGACCCAAATGCTTGAAGTCGTCATTTTAAAAGCCAGTCACTAGCATAGAGCAACATCTCTTTGTATTTTTCTTCTCCTACTACCTATATTTTCGTCCTTTGACATATGCCCTACAAAGGCAAGCAGAGGGAGCTGGGCTTGTTCAGCTTGGAGAAAAGAAGGCTGCAGGGTGACCTCATTGCAGCCTTTCAGTACCGAAGGGGGAGCCTATAAGCAGGAGGGGAGTCAACTCTTCAAAAGGTAGATAACAGCAGGACAAGGCAAATGGTTTTAAATTGAAGGAAGGGAAGATTTAGGTTGGATGTCAGGGGAAGTTCTTTACTGTGAGAGTGGTGAGGTGCTGGAACAGCTGCCCAGAGAGGCTGTTGATGCCCCGTCCCTGGAGGTGTTCAAGGCCAAGTTGGATGCGGGCCTGGGCAGCCTGGCCTGGTATTGAATGGGGAGGTTGGTGGCCCTGCATGTGGCAGGGGGGTTGGAGATTCATGATCCTTGATGTCCCTTTCATCCCAAGCCTTTCTATGATTCTATGATTCTATGATTCTATGCCATTACAGCATATACTTTAATATGAGACTGCTTTTCTGATGAGTAGCAAAGCAAAAATTGTAGGACTGTAGATGCATTTATCTGTAATCAGAAGTATATGAAATAAGCAGATCTTAAAGTTGGCTCCACATTGTTGATATTATTACAATGTCATGATTTGCACATCTAAAATAATTTTTGTTTTATCACTCTCTATGGTCAAAATACAAGTTACAATTTAGCTAGGTTGGTTTTTATTTTTATTTGGAAGAAAAGTAAAACGTATTCCCTAAAATCCTTTTAAAAGACAGGAGTAACAAAATCATAAAAAAATAAAAATGCTATTAAATAGGCTATAAATTTCAAAGTGATACATGAATGCAATAACCCAACTGGAGAGTTGGGGAAAATAATAAAAGCAGCCTGTTATAGTACTGACAGTGGAAAGACTACAAAAATCAATAAAAGGAATTTAGGAATCTGAGAAGATGTAAGGTATCTGCTGAAATAAAATAGAATTTTAAAGAGGAAAGTATAGACAGCTTACAATCATCAAGAAAAGCAAATGTTCTTTTTTCTGAAGATTACTGGCTTGTTGCTGTTCTTGTTTGTTACTTTCGTTTGTTGTTTATGGAGGGTTGTTTGCTGGTTTATTCGTGTTGGGTTTTATTTATTTATTTATTATTTGGGACATTTTGTTTCAAATGAAGCAAAAGCATGAAAAAGGAAACTGTGAACCTTGCCACTATAAATTGATGCAGTTAGTATCTCGTTCTTGATAATTACAACAGAGTTAAATGCAGTGGACATGTAAATGTAATTGTACAACAGCTTGAAAGTAGTTAAATCACATAGTTCAACCTTTACAATAAAGGAGTTGAGGTTGTTTTCATGACTAAGAGCTGTGGATTTATGAAACCATAGCACAACTTGCTTAATTCATCATTTAGCTGTTTTAGTAATAGATATTGGAATGCATTTCCATGCATCCAGTCACTTGCCTCTTAGGATGCTAAGCATACAACACTCTCTCTGTTCTCAGGGTCCATCAATTTTGTTTTCAAAGCAAAATTCTTAAATATCAGTGAAGAAAGAGTAATTTACTTTCCATGCTATTTTCGTTCTTTTTTCAAAATTCTTCATAATGTTGAGATTTTTGGCATTTTCTGTCACTCTATTTGTTTGATTATTCATTATAAATATGAAAGAATTAACACTCTTCACTCTAACACGTGTGATTAGTCACCTTATGACAGTTGAGAGGAATTTGGAAGAGGTATAAGAAATATATAGATATGTTTCTGGTTACCCAAATATTATAACATTGTAATTATATTTCTTTTTTCATTCATTCTTTCTTTTATTTTTTAAAGTCTGATAATTCATGGGACAATCTTTCAGAATGAATAATGGCACAGGAACAACATTGGAAAAAGCTGATTGTCTAAAAACTACTAGAACACATGAATAATATCATGCTCTCATTTGCAGAGAGAACATTAAAATTAACTGTGTATTTAAATTTAAAGCAATTGGGCTCTTTCTTAGAGAAACAGAAAAAGAGATTGTTTAAGTGAATTGAGAGAATCTAGATTTATTTCTCTTATGACATTTATAGCAAATAGCTACATGCACATGTGCTGCCCATTTGCAGCATCTGTGAATTGGCAAGCAAACTCATATGGAAGAAAGAAAAAAAATGCTTGAAAAAGAAGACTATGAAGTTGCTTTTGAAGGCACATGCTCCACAACTCTGGACAAAACCAGAGTTCTCCGTATGAAAAAACTGAAAAAAAATGTGGACGTAACATGTAGACAGCTCTGGAACCCTAATCATTGCTGAAAAAGAAAATAGCCTCACACTGAATCAAATAGCCTAGTCCTCAAAGGCATCAATACATCAGTATTTACAATAAACTGCAAAGAACCCAAGATATTGACTGCCATTGTGTCAGAATGCTATTATTGTTTTTTGTTTGTTTGTTTGTTTTATTTTTTCTTCCCGAAAGGTCCCATCGGACACTAAAAACCTTTGAGTTCAATATTTGCCACACTATGAAAGCTCGTCTGAAATATATGACATAGATAGGAAAAATTTTATTAAAATTATTCTCACTGAGTGGTGGAAAAGACCTAGCTCCATAAAAAATATATATATATTTCCCAGAAAAAAATAAAACTGTAATCTCTGTCTTTAATACAACTATTAAAATAGCCTCCATCATGCAAAGTTATAAAAACACCACTTTAAAACATTTGTCTTAAAAGCACCTGTTAGGTGCCATTTTATACTTTGTGAGTTCAGTAATTTGACAATGCTCTTTCCTGTGCTTTAATAAAACTACAGCAAGATGTAGTTCTATGTATCCAAGCAGATCTTTAAGTGTCCTATGGTGTTCAGATTGTTAGCAAAAGTGAAAGGACACCAGAAAAGCTACAGGATACTGATAAAGCTGTAGCTAAGTGCCTGTATATTAAATTAAAGTCATTGTGAAGGAGAGCAATTATAATCAGTGTATGAGTACCAGCCAGAATAGAAGCATGGATGAGTTTGTTGAGAACACAGGAAAGATTTGCGAAAGTCTGATACCATCACCTGCTTTGGCAGTGCCCTAGCCTAGGTTATCTCTGTACTAAGAAGTTATTACTTTGTACGGAGGTCTTTGAAACATTATTTGGATTTGTTTGGGTATCTAAAGTAACAGGCTTCCTAGGTCATGGCCCCAGGTTGCCAGAGTTCAAGAAGAGTTTGGACAACATTCTCAGATACGGAGTTTGGATTTGGGGTAGTCCTGTGTGGAGCCAGGATCTGCACTCTACTATTTTTTTGTGTCCCTTTGAACTCAGGATATTCTGTGATTCTATGATTTGAGCTAGCTCTTTTTTTCTGTATGATTAGCTCTAAAATCACTCTAACTTCCCAATCCAAACATGCAGAAAGTGTAATAATAGAATGTTTTATATTTAAAAAATATATGTTCAAATGAGTACTAAAATATTTTATTTCATTAGAGAATAAAATAATAATTTTAAAAGTTTTTAAAAAATTATAACACATTTAATGAAATCAAAGCAAGATAAGTGTAATTGTCTGAAACTTGAACATAAGTAATTCCATATAAACATATGGAAGAACTTCTTTACAGTAAGGGTGACAGAGCACCGGAACAGGTTTCCTAGAGATGTTGTGGAGTCTAATTCTAATGAGATATTCAAGACCTATCTGGATGACTACCTGTAGGAAACCTGCTTTAGAAAGGGAATTGTACTCAGTGATCCCTTGAGGTGCCAACCCCTGAAATTCTGTGATTCTGTGAAGTGCAATTCAGGGCAGGCAAAATTTCTCCATAGAAATAACTCATAGCACAGAACATACAGGTTTCTACTGTGTTCATCTACATTAGTGTTTTGATTCATTGTAGGGTGCTTTTGAAATGACTGTCCTGAGATACCCATTCACCATGATTTAATTCATATTAGCAGCTATGGTTGCATGGGCTGAATTTCTTTGGACAGAAACTTCATCGACTAATGTCTCCTGGCAGCCTGGGTAATGCACTCTGACTCCGAATGCTCCTTCATACACAGACTATACTGGATGTAGTCTGAAGTAAATGGGACAACAGAACAGCAGCACCAATAATTTCACTCTCCAGGTCTTCTCGCATTATACTACATCACCTGTGGTATGTAGAGAGTTTTGTTCTTGTGAAATAGGGTCTCAAAAAATGACGGTTTCAAATAAAAACCTCAGATATGAGGAAGGTGAAATGTAGCACAACTGTTTGAAAAACATGTAACATACTTACACTCTTTTTTGTAACTGTAATGCATGTTCTTTGTAGAGAAAATGCCAATTCCATTTCAAAAAACAAGAACTTAAAAGGATTTGTAATCTTAAGTCATTTGGTAGAAGTAAGTTGAATGAAGTTATCAATATCCAAATCAGTGATATTTTTACTAGGATTCAGTTTGGATAATCACTCAAGCATAGCCTAATTGTCCACATTTGATGTAATATTTCATCATATATCATAATTCTGCTAAAATCAGGCACAACTATTCTCATTTTGTTGAAGTCAGATCCCATGTATTTGAATGATTCAGGTTCTCTCCATTCACATTATGCTTAGTGCCAGATATGTATCTGCAGAACTGACCTTAGGCGCCAATTCCTTTACACTACCTGCCAGGATTAGACTCCAGATTTCCTTGGAATTACTGTCTGTTGCTTTATTTTACTCTTCAAGGACTATTTGCTCAATCAGAGACAAGTCTAGTCCTTTTTATTTTCACACTTTTTTTAACCTTTTTGTTTTTCCTTTTTCCTTTTTCCCTTTTTCCTTTTTCCCTTTTTCCTTTTTCCTTTTTCCTCCCCTTCCCTTCCTTACTCTTATACTTACCTTTACCCTTTCCTCCTTTACCCTCCTTTTCTCCTTTTCTCCTTTTCTTCTCTCCTCTACTTATGCTTAACACCACACAGTCACTTAACACCACACATTCACTGTCCGCTTAGTGGAATGGGGGGAACAATCTGATAAAACCCTGGGGTTAAAATAAAGACAATTTAAGAGAATTAAGACAATTTAAGAAAAAGGAAGGGAAAATAATAATGATAAAAAAATATACAATTGCTTTAACAAGTTTGAATGAATAACATTCAAAACAAGTTAAGTCATTTTTACCTGCACAACACACCATAATCTCAGATCAACAGTGTCAAACAAACTCTTATAAATCAAATTTTCCAACATTATCCAACATTATTCCAACATATTAAATTTTCCAATGCATTTCTTAGCAACAGGCATGCATTCAAATATTTAAAGATATTAGTCACAGTTATAGGAGAGGAAAAACACAAACAAAGCTTCTGTTGAAGCTCATCCAGGCAGGAATGGGAAAGTAGATGTAGAAGAATAATTATAGGCCACTAACCTTCCTCCGAGCATCTTCTCTTGAAGAGTTAGAGAATTCCTGCCAGAGTGCTACAGAAGTTTTGATGAACGGTAGCATTCAGAGGAGCAGATCAAATCTGGTCAGATATAAGCATATGTAAGTTGAAGACTTTTCTCATTATTTGGCTGATTTTCTGCCAGGAGACACATCTGCTGGACTTCTGCAGGAGCCTTATGGGAATGTAAACCTAGGCAAGTCACATCAGTCTGCTAAGACATATTTATGTAACATCATTAGTTAACTTCTCACATCAAGGGATGCGCTGGCTCAGAAACACATTCAGGCCTCATTGGGTGTTGGGAAAATCATATGGGAGACATGTTTGCCATCTGATAGAAAGCTACATGAAAACCAGTGGAGAATTCTCCTCTGAGGGATGACTACTCTTCAGAATTACTTAGCAAGTTGCTTGAATTACCTATTTTGAAAGATCAATTCCCTGTGCTATTGTAATCCCAGATTTAAGACATATGATTGAACTGCTCTTAGCATAGTAATGGTTATGGTAAACATGGTACTTTCAAGCAATTTTTTTAAACATTAAATATTGTAAAGAATGAAAAGCTTAGCACTTTTGCCATTTTAGGTAAACATTTCCACATTATCATCATCTTTTTAGCATTAAAATACTTTATATGTATACACAGAGTTTGAATACCCCCAAATGGTATTATGTCTTGTTTTTTACAAGGAGAGGCAGAAGAGTATGGCATGAAAGCACAATGTATTATTGCCTTGTTCATTACCTACTTGCCTAGTTTTATGCTTCAGATATTTGGCACACTAAACTCTTGCTTTCCACTTGCACATGCAGAAACAACATCTCCAATACGTCTTGATGCATTGAATATTTCTTTTTTTTTTTTTTTTTTTTATGGTTGGTTTTGTTTGCTTTTGTTTGGTTTGGTTTTGGTAAAAAAAAATTGGGCCCCAAATTGAAATAAAGCTAAAGAAGAATATTGCATTGTAAATAGTTGGCTTTCTTTTATTAATTTTGTGATTTCAATCCTGACTGAAAAAAGAAAATTTATTTTAGTTAAATAAATTTTAAGGATAAAATTTTCATGGAAAATAATGGATTACAATGTTACATTGCAATGTCTTCTTTCATTTGGATTTTAAAATTAAAAGATGTGATTCGTCTCAGCTAAAAAGAAACAATCTACTGAGAAATCGGGATTTGTCCTATGTTAAACAAACGATTAGAAACAAAAACAACACATACACACAAACAACTCAGCAAAGATTCTGATGAAATCCCATTTTTGCCCTCTCTGCAGTACTTCTGAAGTAATGAAATTCCTGTAAAATACCAGTTAGCACTGTGCCCTCCTCTGAAAGTTGGAACTGTGTGCTAGCAACTCCTGGAAGAATATTCAACTGTACTCAACTGAATTCAATATCTTGAGCTTCTCTCTAATGCCCAACTCTAATAACTCGCTGGTAACCTCTGTTGACAAACCTTAGCAAAGTAAGCACATAAATAAGACACAGTTTGGTATGGACCAAAGTGTTTTCATGAATCTGGGGAGAGTGCTAGCCCATCATCTTTCACAATAATGCTCTGAACTTTGAATGCTGAACTGCTTTCCACAAAATGTTCAACAAAACATGAGAGCAAGCAGTCATTCACACAGGATGAACAAAAGTGAACATACAGTAACAGACTTCCAGCCTTTTCTTAAGGAAACACATAATGCATCTTCAAAAACTGTGTCTGTTTCCAAACTGTGAACAATTAATCGACGCATTCTTCACAGTAGAGGTTTGTTGTCTGTTGTTTTTTTCCCTCTATTCTTTTTCCTGTGCATATATATAAATTATAAAATTATTAAATGTGTTGAGAGCACTCATCTGCATTGAGCAAAGGTATTGAATTTTTCCAAGTTGTAATGATAAGCTAAATGTAAGCCAAGGTAAAATCTATTTAAAATTTTGGGAAAATATGTCCCTCAAGCACAGCAAACACAAAATCAAAGTGAGAGCTACCAATTAACTTCCACATTTTTCAGAAAGGGCATTAAATTTCAGGGTAAAAATAAACCAAATGATGTATGCCTGTTCTCTCTGAACAATAGATCACACAAAATGAGCTTCAGATGTGGTATTTTTCACCATGTTTTCAACATTCAACTGTCCTGGAAAATATTTCTTTCTCTTTTTAAGGACACTTTTTTTCCATGTAAACTCATATCACTAGGTATGCGTAAAACAGAAAGTATAACTCAAACACAATAAATTAAAATATGAGTTACTAGGCAGCCTGAGACATTATGAGGCAAGACCCAGTTTTTACACCTTGGTTCAATATGTAAGAAATATTGCTGTATCCATCACCCAAATCCCAAATATAATTATAAGATGCTCTATAAAAAGAGCCCTAGACTGTCATCTAGGCAATGAAAGGGCATACCCAGAAAAGGTGTGGCTCTTTAAGAGATGAATGTCAAAGGTGTTTTGGCAGGAGCCAGGGCATTCTATGGACCAGCTGTTCATAGATTTGGCATAGCACAGCACAGCATATGAAATATAGATAGAAGTCACTGTAAAGTTCTTCCACTTAAACAAGGTTGACATGGATAAGGCAAGGTGTGTAGAAAATACAGAAGATAAAATAATATACACTCCACCAAAACTGAAATTAGTGACAAAATCTTGACTGACACCAGAAATGTTAAAATTTCACCATGAAATGAATACAGATTCCAAGAATTGTATTTTGAGGCTACTGAATTAAAGTTCTCATCCTGACACATATTAAGCACAACTTTAGATGCTTTGTTTTTTATTGCCTTTTCTTGCTGTTGTTTGTTTGCTTGGGTTTTCTTTTGTTTTGTTTTTGTTTTTGGTTTTGTTTTTGGTTTTGGTTTTGGTTTTGTTTTGTTTAGTTTTCCATTATTAGTATTACAAACAGTACATAAAAAACACAGGAATTGTAAATAAAAAATAAAATATTTTAGGTAGTTCTTGTATTTCACCTCACAGAAAAAGTGTTTCACATTTCAGAAAAACATAGCATCCCATGGTGAATGCTTGGCAGTATTATGCCCTTGGAGAATGTTATATCTCAAATCCAGATATAAGGTTGTTGACTTCTGTCTTAGAACTTGTGATATGCTACCATATATAAGCTGCTTTTCTGTATAGTGTAAATTTCTCTGGGTTTATAAACATCTAAACTTACTCCAATTCTACAGAATTTTTTCTTTGAAGTGGATGGATAAGTTAAGACATTAGTCAGGCTATAATTTTAGTGAAATGTCTGGGGTTTTTTTGTGAATTGTAAATGCTCTAGATTTCACTAGAAAATTGTCTCCATTTTTCTTGCTGTGATTATCAGAAGACACTGTAAGGAGCCTCCATTATAGCTTGACTGTATTCCTATATTCGATTTTGCCTAAACTGAACACATCTGATTTTTTCCAATCTTGAAATTCTTATTTTTCAGTATTTGTGTCATCTCCATGCCTTTTTTTTTCTTAAATTCATGTGCTTGGAGAGAGGCTTCAAAATATTTCATTTTTCTGCCTAAAAAAATCCTATCAGATTAAATTCTATAGAATTATATTTTGATTTTCACAGAATCATAGAAACACAGAATGGCCTGGGTTGGAAAGGACTTCAAGGATCATGAAGCTCCAACTGGTCCACCGCAGACAGGGCCACCAACCTCCACATTTAATACTAGACCAGGCTGCTCAAGGCCCCATCCAATCTGGCCTTGAACACCTCCAGGGATTGGGCATCCACAACTTCTCTAGGCTGCCAGTTCCAGCACTTCACCACTCTCATGGTAAAGAACTTCCCCCTGATATCCACCCTAATTCTTCCCTCCTTCAACTTAAAACCTTTTCCCCTTGTTCTGCTGTTATCTACCCTTTCAAAGAGTTGACTCCCTTCCTTTATAGGCTCTCCCTTCGGTACTGAAAGGCTGCAATGAGGTCACCCTGCAGCCTTCTTTTCTCCAGGCTGAACAAGCCCAGCTCCCTCAGCCTGTCTTTGTAGGGGAGGTGCTCCAGTCCCCTGATCATCTTTGTGGCTCTCCTCTGGATCCTCTCCAACAGCTCTCTGTCTTTTTTGTACTAAGGGCTCCAGACCTGGACACAGTACTCCAGATGGGATCTCACAAGAGCAGAGTAGAGAGGGACAATCACCTTCCTGTCCCTGCTGGCCACCCCTCTTTTGATGGAGCCCAGGATACCATTTATTTTCCAAGCTGCAAGAGCACACTGCTGGCTCATATTCAATTTGCCATCTACAAGGACCCACAGGTCCTTCTCTTCAGGGCCCACCTTTCAAGTCTGTTGAGGTCCCTCTGAATGGCATCCCTCCCTTCCACCGTGTCAACCACACTACTCAGTTTGGTGTCATCAGCTAACTTACTGAGGGTGTACTCAATTCCATCGTCAATGTCATTGATAAGGATGTTAAGGAACACATAAAGAAGTCAAAGAACACATTTTCTCTTCATGTCATGCCTATGTCAATAAAAAGTAGCAGCACTGCAACAGGTATTTTAGTTTTTTAAGGATTATACATAACCTCTGTTCTACATACCACCAACAGTAATGGAGCATCATGTATACATATAAGTAGTAAAGCTGAAGAAAGCTGAGAAAAAAAAGCTTGTTGGAAATATCACAGGGATGTTCAGTTCTGACTCTTGGTCATGTGATAGACTTTATGACCTCTGAAGTGATTCTGAATTTTCTGTGATTTCTGTGAAGAACCCCAAGATTACCCTTATTTCACAGCTGTGTGGCAGAGCCACAGTCTCCTTCTTACCTGGGATGCATCTCATTTAACTGCCTCCTGCTTCTGATCACTTTGTGCTGCTTTTCCAAAGAAATATCTTACAAATCTGAGATCAGTGAAGACAAATTTTTGGAATGTAGCTACACAAATACTCAAAGAGGCATGTAGACAGCCATGTAAATGTGACATATCTGGTAATATTGCAAGCTTTGTTTTCTGTTTTTCTGAGTTATTCATGAATAAGTCTCCGGTTCAAGGAACTCAGGACTTTGTCACATCATACTTATGATTTTTAGAGTCTTCTTTAGATTCATGTTTCTCCTGGAGACCTTGTACATGGTAGACAGCCTGAATCTGCTTGAGAAATGGGTTTAAGTTAAAATCAATTTCCAGTGCATTTTGAGGTCACTCCACCCAAATTTAAATAACATCATACAGACAGATGGTCAGTGTGTGTTGCATACTCTCTTGCCAGATCCAGGATGTTCAATTAGGAACTCCAGCTATGTCTGGAAAATAAGAGAATGTGCTCAGGTGAATATTTTCTCAGGAGAACATGATTGATATGTTATGGGAGACTCCTCTTAATCCTTGATGTCATGTACTGACAGAAACAGAAATCACTGGTCCATAAATTAGGTTCTTACATATCAAATAAGAAAATGTTAGGAATCTAAGACAATTGTTAGAATCAGCTGGACTAAAGATCACGGAGATTAAAATACAAAACTGACTTACATTTTTAAAAATTCAGTGACAAAAGGATCAGTGACAAATAAAAGCAGGAAAGATCTGACTGTATAGCTTAAAAATGAATTGGATAAATAACCTCAAGAAATAAAATAAAAAAAAAAATGAGAAAAGGAGGTCATATAAGCAGGAGACATAACATGTAGAGAAAATGTAGAAAATTGATGTTTCCCAAAGACAACTTCTGATAGACTTGTAAAATTATTAAAAGAAATAACAAAGGTCTCCTTACACAATAAAATGAGTAATAAAATGTGGAAAGAAATAGAGTGAACAGAGAAGAAAATTAACAGTGCTGAATGTTTGCAAGGGTGAGGGAAATGGATAATTTCTAACCCACATCTCTAAAAGGGCTGGGACATGAAATTACAGGCCTGGGAGCAAGTATTTTGAATAAATCTAGCAAGATATATCCAACACCTTATTTGAGAACAGCAAATTAACACCTATATTTAGGTGGGAGGAGAGGGAAGTGATCTAAGATACTACAAGCTTGTTAATCTAATATTCAACATACAGAAGGCTTTAGGCTTCTGCAAAAAAAAAAAAAAAAAAAAAAAAAAACAGAAAAGAAGATCAGTGGAATATAAAATTATGTGCAAAGCCAGCAATGTCATACTTGTTCTTGAAATACATTTGATAGTCAAATAAAAAGATGGCAGCTCTAACATACATGGATTTCTGCAAAATATTCAACACGGTACCAAAAAGAGTTGAGTTACTGTAGAAACCGAAAGATGATTGAAGAGTAGAAGGTAGATGTTTAAACTGTAATAAACTGGGAAAATATTGAATGAAAATTATTTATTGGTGGATGTCCCAAGTCCCCACAGGAGTAACGGTGTATTAGGAATTGAGACCATGTTTATTATGGAAAGAGTTATATTAAATGCAGGGAAGGGTAATCAGGAATCACTGGGAAATGAAAAACTTCTCTTATGAAGAAAGACTGAAATAGTTTGGTTTCTTAGCCTAGCAAAATGAAGGTTAAGTAGGGATTACACTAGCTTTCTATAAATATATCAGTGATGATAAACATCCAAGAGGGGAAAGGCTGTTTGGCACAAAAATAAATGAAAATAAACTGGAACTGAATAAAACTACTGTTGGAAATTAAAATAAGGTTTCTGGGAACCAGGAGTCTGGAAAAGTGTCCAATAGAAATTGGGCAAAAAGCTTAATTAATTTTAAAGTTTGATTCATTTACAAAATAGGATATATGAAGTAATTGCCTGTAAAAGCAGACTCTGAACCCATTAATCTATAAAGTCCCTTGCAGTACTATGTTCCCATTTGTGGTGCAGATAAAGTGGAGTTTATGACATATGATAATAATCTATTTGCATATTTAATGGGTACAATCATGACTGTATGGCCAAGTATCTGATATCCTTTCCTGCAGTACATTGAAATAATTGGACAAAAAAATTAAAAGCAACCTGGTCTGCTGAGTGCACAGTTTGTCATTTAGTCAGTGGTTTCTGCTTATTCATTATGATCATCCAGCATTCTCTATCACAGAGATATTTCTATGGACAAATGAATTAAAGCAAGAATCACAACATGCAAAAGAGATCAGAAAATAGCAGGCCTTGTTCCTCCTCTGTTTTATTGTTTGGTTAAGGAGCGTGTTACTGTGATCAGCACTCTTGATAAAATATGTAAATATTTAGAGCTTGCTATTCCTAGTCTGCTACTTGTGTAGTCTTATCACAACAGCAATCTGATAGAAAGTGATAGGGATCAGTTCCCAGGAGGAGAAAGCTTAGAATGACTTTTTGGTTCAAATAGCACCATGACATTGTTAGTTCTGGCTTGATAACTCTGATGTGGTTTTTGCCTTCAGGTCACTGAGGTATCTTCAACCTTGATGACTTTTATTCTTTTCTTTGATAATTCTAAAGATTTCAAGCTGTGCTTGTGATTAGTTTAGTATTTAAACAATTTTGTTACCTAATGTATCCTCAAGATTACTGTAATGAGAAGTTACTATCCATATTTTCAAGTTGTTACTTAGAAAATAAAACAGGGATGTCACATGGAAAAAAACTCTAAATTCAAGTAATTTGAATCAAAGCAAGATAAAATCAGTTTTGTGGGTTTTTTTGTTTTTTTTTTTTTTTTTTTTTTTTTAATTAACAGTTTGTAGCTAACTAACACTCAGTGAAATATGCATTTAGGATGACTATCAACAATACAGTAGATAAAATGCAGCATTAGCAGCCAAAATCCTTAAAATGCAATTGCTTATCTCTACACACTTTTCTATGACTAAGATAAAACAATTTAAACACACCCAAACTTACAAAGACTCCCTATTACACATTCACAACCCTTCACAAATAGTATGAATTTTAGTCATACATACTATATTCAGTGTTTGCAATCCCTACTTGAATGTCCTTTCCAGGTACGCTGATGCTGCTCCCTGAAACTCCTCCATACACATAGGGGAGAAATTCCAACAGGTCACTCATGCGTATCTTGGGGCTTGTGCTTCCTTTGGCTGCACCTTGTTGTCAGATGCTGATTCCTCATAGCATGCTAGGGAAGGATGCTAAGCCTGGGCATGTGTGGCTGCAGGTGCCATGGGAAGACTTCTGGCAGCAACAAACCAGGTTTTGACTGCTTTTCTATTTCTGTCTCTAAGAGTAGATGGAACATTCACACTTTGCCCCACCGCTGTTCAAATTTCATATTATCTAATAGCTTATTCAAGACAAATCTCTTATTTCAAAAGTCTCTATAACGAAGCTGCAAAATGATCATCTTCCTTTTTACCACTACTAGTCTGGGGCAAGTGCTATCTAAACAGTTTTGAGTGTTTCAGCTACAGACATTGTTGCATTCATATTCCTGCCTTAACAATTCTTATTAACAAGTCCATGTTCCCATGGAAGGGCCAAATAAACTTCCCCAGAGATTGTAATTGCAATGCTTAACTATAAAACCTGCCTTAATGAGTATCTGTCATAAACAAACAGACAGAATTTTGTAATAGAATTGACTACAAACCAAGAATATTAGATTTACCATGCTATTCTGAATTCTAGAAATGAATGTCACAAACAATCAGACAAAATATTATGGCTGAAACAGAGCTGCTTCAATAAAAGTCTGAATAACAAATGATCTGTTAGACAAGTATTGGAGTTCAAAATGTGGAAAGGCAGAGTGCTATTTTTTTCCTGTCTTGTAGTTTCCACTTGAAATTTTTTGACAGAAGAATTGACCAATCTCTCAGTCAATAAGTCAAAAATGACTTATGTTTTCTGCTGAGAAGTCTGAAAAAGTAGGTTCTTAAAATTAGATCCCTTTCATAAACCAGGTTAAGCATCTAGAATCTGATATACACTTCCCAAATCTTTGTATTATCATTCACAAAACAAAGCAAAACAATAATGGAGAATCATAGAAAGGTGTAGTAGAGTTTATAATTTTTTTTTCTAGAATTGAAAAAAAATAAATTGTCCTTTCAGAATGAGACCCAAAGGGTAACGCTGAAGGACCATTTAAGAAGGTACATAACTTTATAAAGTTATCACCTTACTTTTTATCATCTTGAGACTTGAGTCATTATCATCTTAAATCTGTTAGACTGTAGAAGATACTCATTCTGAATGTGGTTAAGTACTTACTTCTTTCTCAATCCCTTAATCTGTAGCAGATTAACCCCTTTCCCCTCTTCCTCACCTCCTCCACATTTAATAACAGCTAATTACTCCCCTTTTGAATTTTCTCTACTACTTCTGTTAAGGAGTAGAAAGATTGAGCTAGCAGTTTATAAGGTGTTCCTCGTTTTCCTTAGGCTTTGTGAGACATCTCTACATCTGCACACACTTCCTTCTGACAGAATTGATAACATTCACCTGATTTAGCTCCCAGGAAGAGCCAGAAAAATAACTTTTCTGTTTTGTGAGGACTGCAAAGAATCCTGTGTCCTATTCCTAACCTGTTTCTTCCGTATTTATGAGGCAGCTCCTTTTCTATGGCAGATGTTTTCTTATTATTAGAGTAAGATTTTTACTTATTTCACGTACAGTCCTGTAATGCTATAGATATTAAAGACATCAGTGCTCACTGGGAGAATCTTCATCAAGGACACAGACGATGGCATCAAGTGCACCCTCAGCAAGTTTGTGGATGACACCAAGCTGAGTGGTGCAGACAATACATTGGAAGGAAGGGAAGCCATCCAGAGGGACCTGGACAGGCTGGAGAAATGGGCCCGTCTGAACCTAATGAGGTTCAACAAGGCCAAGCGCAGGGTGCTGCACTTGGGCTGGGGCATTTATCAGGGAATTTATTGAGGAATTTATACAACCTAGGCGAAGATCTCCTGGAGAGCAGCCCCACGGAGAAGGACTTGGAGGTCCTGCTAGACAAGAAGCTGTACATGAGCCAACAGTGTACTTGCACCCTGGAAGGCCAACTGTATTCTGGGATGCATTAAAGAAGAGGTGGCCAGCAGGGAGAGGGAGGTGATTGTCACCCTCTACTTGGCTTTTGTGAGGCAGCATCCGGAGTACAGTATCCAGGCCAAGGGCCCCCACCCAGTACAGGAAGGATGTGGAGTTCTTGGAGCGGGTCCAAAGAAGGGCCACTAACATTATCAGAGGGCTGGAGAACCTCTCCTACAAGGAAAGGTTGAGGGAACTGGGATTGTTTAGCTTTGAGAAGGGAAGACTCTGGGGAGACCTAATTGTGGCTTTCCAGTACTTGCAGGGAGAATATAAACAGGAGGAGGAACGGCTGTTTACTATAGTGGATAGTAGATAGTGATAGGACAAGGGGGAATGGTCTTAAACTGATACAGGAGAGGTTTAGGTTAGATATTAGGAGGAAGTTTTTCACACAGAGAGTAGTGACACACTGGAACAGGTTGCCCAAGGAGGTTGTGGATGCCCCATCCCTGCAGGCATTCAAGGCCAGGCTGGATGTGGCTCTGGGCAGCCTGGTCTGCTGGTTGGTGAACCTGCACAGAGCAGGGAGATTGAAACCAGATGATCATTGTGATCCTTTTCAACCCAGGACATTCTATGATTCTATGAATGCTACATCAAGTTCTGTAGTTCTTTTGCATTTGTAACCCTCACTGAATGTCTTACTCCAAGTTATAGGAGGAAGAAGAGATTCTTTGATATCTGTGTGCCTGGCGTGAGGTTAAGAAACAACGGTTCAAATGTTCGTCCGACCAGTTTGTTATAAATCCTAATCAGGGGGATGAGAAAGGAAAGGACAGCGACTATTATGAATTAGGGTGATGGGAAATGAAAGGAGGGTGATAGAATAGATAGGAGAGAAGCAAGAATCACATAAAGCAGGAATAGTCACCATCAGGATCCAGAAGAGGTCCCGTTGCACCCCGTTTCTAAGGCAAAAGCGCAGGGGGAGAGCAGCAGCAGTGTAGCCAGCCTTGGGCAGCAAGTAGGTAGCAGGACGAAGTCGCAGAGCCAGGACTCAGGTAGCAGACCCAGGAGAAACCATCAGCATGCAGGAGTTCTTTAGTGAGGAATCTGATGGCAGACACCTTTGTTCTTCTTCAGCATGCTGGTAGAACGCAGAGCATGTCCAGTAGAGAGAGAGGCTGGTCATGAAGCTTCTCATGTCAGAAAACTCTTGTTCCTCATGAGGACTCTGTTGCCAGAAAACTTAACCTCATGGTTGTAGGTCCCTTTTTTATCCTTCTTCTTCTGCCATCGTGGCATTCCTGTGCACTTGGGTAAGAGTCATATGCAGCACCTCCTGAGATGGCCATCTTCCTTGAGCTAAGGCCACACAAAAGACTGCTTCATGGCCGTTAATCTACAGTTTATCCCTCTCTCTCATTGCCCCTGGCCTTGTCCATCTGTGTCCTCCAGATAAAGGATTTCAAAACCTTTGCCCAGGGCTTGCTTGGACTTGTTCATTTGTATCCCCAGCAAGCTTTTAGACAATGATGTAAAAGAATAATCTCTTACACTGAGATTGAGTGAAATGTTGAGGAAGTCATTATTTATTCCTGCTCATGGCTTTTATGTTAGGTCATTCAAGTCAGAATTGAAACCTGGCATCTACTTACCTGTCAAGTGATGTCCTTCCTGTACCCCATAGTCTGTGGTTAGATTTTAAGGTCTCAGAAACTGAGGTCTTGAATGAAAACAAGGAACAAGCTTCTCATAAGTTAGCAGTGAACTCACTGCTGGTACATGGCTTGAGATTTCTAAGAAGGGCTGTTTCCAGGATGTCAATTTGCTGAAATTTGTCTTTAATTAGCTGCAGTTCTTGGCCCTTTCTTCTTAATCAGTTGAAGAAAATGCTACTAAGTGAGAGGCGTTGGAGTAGAAAGCTTTGTCTGTAATAACACCTTATTTAAAAAGAGAATCACACTTCAGATCGGAGACCCAGTGTAGTTGTTTTATCAGTCTTTTCCCATTTATGATGCTTGGTATTCTCTTTGAACTGACAATTAACTGGAGAGTGAAGATTTCAATTAAAAATCAATTTTGAAAATCCACTTAATTAAGCTGTCTGACAATACGCTTACATAGAAAAGTGAGTTAAGAACACATACACCAGGCCTTGTGAGCCTCACCATCTTTGTAACCCTCCTTAAGATGCTCCATAACAGTTTTATGTCTTTCTTATATTATGGCTCCCAAAACTGCATGCAGCACTGGAGGTGAGGCTGCACCAGTGCAGAACAGAGCAGGATATTTTAGTTATCTTGAACTCAGACTAATCAGTCTCATTTTTCAGAAGCTGAGATTAGAAACACCCAGTCATACTTCCATCAGTGAGCAGATATCAATAAGGGGATTGCCACAGTAAGGATTTCTGTAAGCAACAACTTTCCCAAATGAGTCTGATATTGATTAAAGTTAGATGAAGCCAATGTATGCTCCAGTCTTAAACATCTACAGTGTACTGAAAGAAATTTATGACATTCTTTCATCTTTTTTTCCCCCATATATTAATAATAAATTAAATATTGTTTAAGAAAACAAAATAACAAAGTGGAGTTTTTTTTTTTTTTTTTTGAGTCAGTCTTTTAAATTCTCCTCTATGATTATTTTTCATATGTATTAAAGAACAAAGTCTGTCTGCATTGGTTGCAAAATTCCTTTGGGCTGCCCAGCTGAAAATTGGTAATGTAGAGAAACAGAATATTTAATTTAAAAAATAAATGTAAAATGAATGAATCAAGTATAGAATCCATAGATTTCTGATGATGATGAAAAATCTCTCCTGTGACATTTGCATAGAAATTGCCTGAATATATATATATATATTTGGGAACATAACCCATACTGTTCAGCATAGGATGTTTTATTAATCATAGTTCTTAAAGATAGTGAACATGGGAGGGGATAGATCAGGAAATAAATAATACATACAACAGAAATGGCTCTGAGATGAGTGGCTCTTCTCTTTATAAATATTACAAGCTTCCCACAATCCCTCAGGAAAGAACATGGTATTCAACACATTTAATGATGAGCAAAAGCAAAAGAAGAGCATTTTAATTTAACACGGGAGGTAGTTCCAAGTCTATCTTGGCTATCCTTATAAATGTATTACAGCCATAATATTGTTATATAGAGAATTCTGGTATGTATTTATCCTTCATTACTGGAAACTGATTCATGCAGTAACAGCTTTGTATCATATTATCAGGGATGAAATTATATGACTTTGTGTGACTCAGTGAAATTAATAAGTGGCAGCAAAGAATACTGTATCATACTGCTGCTTGATTCAGTAATATCTGAGATAGCAGCTTCTAGTCCTTGCTCAGTAAGAGGTCATTTTTGGGGAGCAGCAGGGAGGAATATATTTTTCATCTTGTGTTCCTCTTTAGAAAGTGTGTATATCCCTTTGATAAAACAAACATTAACATATGAAAATGGTTTTCAATTAAAAATCAAGAAAAATATGTTTTCAAGAGCTTTGATGTGGTCACAGTCTTGCCTCACTGACAGTGTAGGATGACTCACTGCCTAATTTAGGTGTTCTGAATCATGCTGCCAGGGTCTTGACTGCATATTTTAAGCATTGTAATAGCATCTACAATGTCTGGCTTAAATTCCTTCTCCAGAGAGTAATGTTAAGTGAGCATAAGAACACTCTTATCAGGTCAGGTCAAAAACCCATCTAGCTCTGTCTCTAACACTGATCAAAGCAGATATACAGGGAGGCAGATAAGAACAGGTTAACATATAGTGATACTTCTCTTGAACAGTCTTTTGCAGCAGTAACTTGTGTCTCTGGGACTTCTTCAATGAAAGATGATGCCTTTGTGCTTAATTGAAGCCTGCCAATTTTACTTCATTAGTTTGTCTTATTGCTTTAGAAACCAGTTAAGCTTTAGGCATCTTCAATATCTTGTGGCAGCAACACGTATGAGAAAGTACCTCAGTGACTTCCTATTAATCTCTTACTTGAAAGTCTTATGTTATGGTATTTGTGTAGATAAGATTGTTTCTATTCAGTTCACCCACCCTATTTTACTACTGTTTTATAGACATCTGTGGTATGCTTCCTTCAGTGACTTCTCCAAGATGAAGAATGTTATTCTGCTTAGTTTTTCATTATCTTTGATCTTTCTTGTTGTCTGTCTCTGCCTTTCCCAGTGTTACTGTATTCTTTTGGAGGCAAGAAAGCACTGAACTATATGAAAGACATCTGAGGTATTTAAACAGTGGCATAATGGCATTTTCTATTTTTGTTTTTATCCCTTTACAAGTAGTTCTTAATTCTGCATGATTTGAGCATCTATTAAACACTGAGATAATAGTTTTGTAGATATACCTTATGTAACTTCAATATCTCTTTTCAAAACAATAAGAGCTAGTTCAGAAACGTTCTCTGTGGAAGTGAGATAATTTTGAGTGCATACTGAAGATTTCTTTCCCACAACTCTGCTTGCTTGTCACATCATCTTTACTAGTGAAGCAGAGCATGGACAGAAGTGCTTTTTGCAGCAGAAACAGCCCTACAGATTACAAGATAAATATCTTCCTTCAGTGGCAGGATTTGTTCCTTTGGAGCCTAAAGAGTCAGAGAGAAAGATCCAAAATGAACTTCGCACATCTGCAATAGAGTATGTCAAACGACTGAATGCCCCTTTGTGACAGAATGATGGGAAAGGTAAACCAGGAGGAGTGGTTAAATCATTGAGATGGATATAGGGAAGGATTATCTTGCCATAGCTATTGTATCAAAGGAACAGGAAGGAGTCATTGGAGCAGAAGAGGCAGACATTGTCCATTTAAACTTGCTGAATCAAATGGCAGAGCACAGAAAATGGGTTCTTACAGTTCCACTACCTTCTCAAAAAGCAAGTAAGTACCCATGGCTAGTCTGATCATGAATGCCTGTGATAACACCTTATGAAATGGGAGAGGTATTGCAAATGTTGAGTAAGATGTATGATGAAACCACAGATTTCTTACTATCATCATCCTGTTTTGTAATACTAATGATTTTCTTTGTATGTGTTGATCAGATATGAAATATGTGCATCTTCAAACCCTAGAACAGTGTGAAGAGATCTTTTCTAAGAGAAAATGAAAAATATTTGATGATGCCTGTTACCAGAATGACTTATTCACGGTAAAATCAGAGTCTGGTTCTACAACGGTATTGCTGGGAAGCTTTACAATTTATCAGCTAATCAGGGTATTGAAGACTGTCAATAACAGTGATTCCCTAAGTCAGTGTAGCTTCTTCTTTCATCTAGAATTCCACAACTGAAGAATTTTAGTACTGAGAAATGAAGCTGGTAGAATCATAGAATCATATGAATCACCAATGTTGGAAAAGACCCTCAAGATCATCCAGTTCAACTGTCCACTTGCCACCAATATTTCCCCACTAATGTTTCTTGAACACTTCCAGTGATGGTGACTCAACCAACTCCCTGAGCTGCCCATTCCAGTGCCTGACCAGTCTCAATCACGGGAGATTAGTTTGGTCGAGGAAGAAATTTTCCCTAATGTCCAAACTGAATTTCCCCTGAAACAACCTGAGGCCGTTACCTCTTGTCCTATCACTGCTTATGTGGGAGACTGACATCCACTTAGCCACAACATCCTTTCAAATGGTTGCAGAGAGTTAAGGTCATCCCTGAGCTTCCTCCTCTCCAGTCTAAATCATATCAGTAGTCTCTGCCACCCCTCATAAGACTTGTGCTCCAGACTCTTTGCCAACTTCATTGCTCTTTTCTGGACATGCTCCAGGGCTTCAACATCTTTCTTATAATGAGGGGCCCAAAACTGAGCACAGTTCTCAAGGTGCAGTTTCACCAGTATACAGAAAATTTCCCTGCTCCTGCTGTCAACATTATTCCTTGTACAAACCTGGATGCCGTTGGCCTTCTTCGCCATCTGGGCACACTGTTGGCTCATGTTCAGCCAAGCATCAACCAACATGCCCAGGCCCATTTTTTCTAGTCTTCTTTGCCCCAAGCCTGTAGCACTGTATGAGGTTGTTGTGGCCAAAGTGCAGGACCCAACACTTGGTCTTGTTGAACTTCATCCCACTGGCCTCAGCCCAGCAATCCACCTGTCCAGATCCCTAAGTAGGGCCTTGCTGCCCCCAGACAGATTGACACTTCCTCCTATCTTGGTGTCATCTTCAAATTCACTAAACTTACACTTAATGCTCTCATCCAGGTCATCAACAAAGATATTGAACAGGACAGGCCCCAGTATCAACCCCTGATGAACACTAGTCATGACTGTTCGCCAGCTGGATTTAATTCCCTTCACCACCACCCTCTGGGCCCAGCCCTTCAGACAGTTCTTTAACGAGCAAAGAGTGTATGTGTCCAAACCCAGGGCTGTCAGCTTCTCTAGGAGACCACTGTGGAAGACAATGTCAAAGGCTTTGCTGAAGTCTAGGTAGACTGCATCAACAGCCTTTTTTTTCCATATTTCTCTCTGCAGGCACAGTTTCAAATTGTGTCAACTGAAAAAATAAGTACGAACTTATGTATTTAGCACATATTATATGGATGAAAATCCAGGCAAGAGAGCCTGGTGAATGATCCAGTCAGCAATCCAGTAGCTAGATGTTGCAGTTGCCCAAGTGTAGGCATTTAGTGCCATTTGAGTTGCCTTTAGGTGTTCAAAACAACAATCACTGGGCTGACAGACACGTCAAATATGTCTGGGAGATGGAGAATCATTTACAGAAGAAACCAGAAGCAAGGTAAGATACCCTATAGTGCTTAAAGTAAACCTTCACTCTGTTTAGGCTATTGAATCCCAGCCTTAACTCATATAATCTGAAGAAATTTAATAGTGATTCAGCTTATGTAAACTAGACATGATTCAAATGTTTGAAGAAATGTATTAAGTCACAACAGAGTTGTGTTTGGCAACCTGCTTGGACACAAATCACTGCTCCTAAAGTCAAGGATCTAATAGAGGTCATATATGTTGAACCCACCAATAGTAGACGGATGCTTTGCCTGTACCAGCTCTTCTCAAATGGCTTTTTTACCTGTGTTCAGGAAACAGATTTTCACCCCTAGTAGCCTGTCAGCAGAATTTCTCTCTAAAAAACAATGACTGTATTGACCATGTCTCTATCGATTATGTGGCAGCTTAGATGCATAGCTCACCTCTGTGCACATCCCTTTAGACATCTGTATTTGATGTCTTCATTTTGAATTGAATCCATTCCTCTGGTCTGTCTTCCTGCATATCAGCTATTTCACTTTACTATTTATAACCAGTGAACTGTGTTTTATAGTAGTGAAATGGTTATATACAGTGTCATTTCTCTACAGAGATCTGCATCCAAAGAAGGACCTTAGCTGAAAATTAGCAACATATATATTGTGATTTTAGCCTTAAATTCAGTCCAAGACATCAGATATATGTCAGTTTTAGTTCATTTTCAACAGCTAATTCTGTATTACTTTGCCTATATGATAGGTACCAATGAGCCTCTACTAAGGTTTGAGGAGGATGATGCACACATGAGCACACACAGAGCAAACCCACGTGCTGCTGACCTTTGGGCAATTCAGTTTTGAGAGCTCTTGTGTAGCTTTATAAAAACCATAATGAACTGCTCTGTGAGTCAGATGCAGATTTAAACTGCTAGGTTTACACTGTCTGGCAAAACCTGGATTTATAGGGCATGTCCCACAGCAGTAAATGATCCCAGCAGGCTTTATCTGATGGTATTTCTGAAGATCTTTCAGCAGATCTGAGAGCTGGTATTCCTCCAGGAGAGTTTTCTTCACAAATCAAGGTTCAGGCATGAGGAATGATGTAGAATTTACATATTCCTGAATCTCACTAGCACTGGTTTAGCTATATTGCTCTTTCATCCATACTTTCAGATTCCTTTTTTCTACCCCTCCCATATTTTTTTGGTTCCAATCTCCACACAAAATAACAGGATGCTAAATGGACTCTTTAGCTCTGAGATTATTTCTTTTTCTTCCTCCTCTCCTGTTTTGCTCTCTGTAATGTTTTCACTAATCTAGTGCAAGAGTTTGTCTCATCCACACCAATTTTTTTTTTAAATATATATATATTTAATCAGATTGTGAATTAGGTAGAGGAGTAGGGATATTGTTCAGAAAATTACCT
Source organism: Lagopus muta (assembly GCF_023343835.1). Taxonomy (NCBI): domain Eukaryota; kingdom Metazoa; phylum Chordata; class Aves; order Galliformes; family Phasianidae; genus Lagopus; species Lagopus muta. The sequence goes on from NC_064434.1 coordinate 8,277,594, forward strand.
TCTATTTCAGCAGGAGGGAGTTGACTCCCACATTTACTGTGGATTAAAATTCATGCTGTCTCAAAAGGCAGTTTTCTTTTCTAGTCTTGAAACTCTTCCTACTAATAGTAAACATATTCAGATGTATACTGAAATCAAACCAAATATTCAGTTTTCTCCAGGTTATTTGTTTGGAAAGAGAGCCTTCCTAAATTTTGTTGAGGACAGAAAAGATTTTCTTCTTCCCAAATTTCCAGCAGCATTTCTACTTTTTTATAGGGTTTCCACTGTTAGAGATTTTCTTGTAGGTAGGTATTTTCATCTAGAATAACTTTTGTATTATTCTAGATCCGAGGGGAAGAGGAACAAAAAAGAAAAACAAACAACAAAAAATAAATTGCCTCCTGCTGTCTACTGTATTTGCACAGTACCTAGGACGACAGTACCCCAGTGAAAACACAGATTTATAAACATGAGCATTTCCTCAAGAGCTTGAGTGGCTCAGCCCACAGCTGAGGGGCAGGGGGCACATGATGCAAATTCTTTTCCAGTGTAACGGGTAAGGTTTGAGGCAGATGGTATCTCACGGATGGAGCAAGTGCCCTGCCTCCAACTCAACTGAGTTCATAGAATGCTAATACTGCCTTATCATCATATCATCAACACTGCAGACATATCTTCACCTGTATGTGAATTCAGGTACAATGCTATCTAGTTTAATACCACAGTTGAACAGTTTGGTGAGGCTGTAGTTTGAAGGAATTCCCAATTTTCTTATGATAAAAACAAACAAATAAATAAATAAATAGGGAGAAACATCTGTATGCTTTAGCAAGGGATCCAGAAGATGAGTCTTCAACAAGAAAATCCTGTTTCATGTGTAGCAATCAGGTTTCCTCTTTGCTTCAATTTTCTCCATTTTTTAGTCTTGTCTATACTTGACAGTTACTAAAAGACTTGGCAGAGAGAAAGGGGAGGAATAAAGAGAAGGAAATGGAGGAATAGCAGTATAGAGATGTACAGAACAAAACCCAAGAAAGATGTTAATTCTTGAAATATCTAAGTCACTCTGAAAGTAACATCTCCTATTTTTTTTCATGGCAACTACAATAGACAAGAGCACAATAACATTATTTATCAAATTCTCAGCTACAGAACACTGCTTTTCAGTATAGTCACCACCATTAGCTAATTCACACAAATAAGCTGATTAAGACACTTTTCATTTTGTGGCATGACAGCTGTGCATGGCCGTTTGTAATGTGGCTTGTCTTTCATGTTGTTATCACCACTGATGATATGCAGCACCCATTGCGTCTCTGTGCACATATCCACATCTGTGTTCCACCCCTGTTGCTGTGGCACAACATAACCATAAAGAGGCATTACTTTCAAAGCAGCCCTCATAGTAATTCTCCATTTGGTATTTTCTAAGGCTTGTACAACTGTGAAGTCTCTTATAGTCAGGACAGTGCTCCTGAGCTTTAAAAATTACGAGTATATTCTTTGTGTCTGTTCATTAGCTTGGATTTATGTTGTCCTCAAAAACTATGAAAGGAAATGTTTCAAAAAAGCATAATTTTGAGGGTTTTCTAAGTGGTGTTCCAAGGTGTCTGATGCTCCCCAAAATAGGGATATATTATTAATTTTTGTTGCTAAGAAAAGTTATCATTTAAATTTTCTTTCATCTTCTGGAAAGCAAGCTAAACGATAGTAAAAATGGAACTGTTGGAATAAAGCCTCAATAGAGAAAAATCCATTACATTTAAAAGGAGACATTGAAAGATCAAAGAGGGAGCTAAAAGTGTCCTACAGTACTTCAAAAGATGGCTCACTTAGAGAGTATTGATCATCACAGGATAGAAGAGGAAAAAAATGGACAGTGTTTACTTAAGGAATTGAGGAAACTGTTGTAGAGGTGGAAAAGCAGCAAGCCTTTTAGGTTTGCATGCTCATAAATGTTACAATTATTTGCAGCTATTTAGATTAATATGTAAGTTGGATATGACATCACCACTGATGTTTTCAATTGCGTTCCACTTTATTCAGTGTTGAAGATTTTATTTCTACTAGTGTTGTTAAACAGCGATTTCCTTTGTTTCCTAATAATTTAAAGTACAGTATGCTGCATTTCATTTATGTCACATTCTGTAACGAATTTAAAGAGAATAACTTTCTGCTCTTGAACATGAAGGGCATAACAAGGTCTGTAAGGTAAAATTGTATTAGTGACTGTAAGAAGTTGCAGAGTTGTTGTATGTTATACATGTGTACAGAAACACATAGAACTAAATATCAGTTGCTTATAATATTTTTTTAAATATATAATAACATATAATGTAATGTAAAATCATTTCCCATGAATTAAAAATAAGGAAAGATGAAAGAGGAAAGAGGAAAGAGGAAATGGAGAGGGAGAGGGAGAGGGAGAGGGAGAGGGAGAGGGAGAGGAAGAGCCTCCTTTCCTTTCCATCTGAACTGAAACAAAGTTACAACTTGTCTCCTACTGCCCAGCATGACTCAACACAGTTTGAATCCTTATTTGCAGTTATAGTAGATGGACAACAGTTTTCTGGGTGGCCAGATGTTTGTTGAAACTTCATGGAGACCAAACAGTGGATGTCAGTGAGGCAGTGGGTGCAGTGGAAACAGTGCACTTCAGCAGTGGAAACAGTGATATGAAAGACAAGATGCATTGTGGATGGCCATGCACAGCTGCCACACAACAAAATTAACTGTGCTGCCATCAGCTCATCTGAGTGAATTGGATAATAGTGGTGTCTACATTGAAAAAAATAGTAGCTGAGAGTTTGCTCTATCAAATAGTGTTATTGTACATTTTGCATCTATTGTAATTTCCATGGAAATAAATAGGAGGCATTACTTATATGGCAACATAGGATGTATATTCAAGAACCTCTTTGGTGAGAAAAAAAAAAAAAAAAAAAAAAAAAAAAAAAAAAAAAAAAACATGGAACAAACAAACCAACAAAAACACACACAAAAAACAGGATCTTGAATGTAGTCTAATTTACACAAATATTTGCTAAAATACATGCTGAACCTGTGAACTTTGGCAGCTACTTGCTTTAGACATTCCATGTATGTTGCTTGAATATTTAAAATGAGAAGTGCTTATAATGTGTGGATGTGAGGCATTAAAAAATAAATAAAAATGATTAAAAAAAAAAAGATTAAAGCTTTCTACAACTGTTTTAGTAAGAAAATAACCCGTGGCAAGTGTTGAGCTACTTTTTAACATTTCCAAAAATAATGTCATTAAAGCAGTATTTAATTAAAAATCAGTTTGTATATGAGGATAAAATATTATTTTCAAGACTAAATTTAGATGATTTTTTTTCTTTTTTTTTAGTGCAAAGGGAGTTATAGTCAGCATGCTACTACTCTACTGTGTTCTCAGTGCAAAAGATTTTTTTTTTCACTGTCAAAGACTGATTTTTTTTAAATGAAGCATTTGGATTATCTAGTTGAGAAAATATGAAATATATGTCAAGCATTCACAAATACAGACTTATGCCTTTCAAATTCCTTAAATTTCAGTCTGATATTAAGCACAAACAGATCTAAAGGTATGCAGTTGAAGAAAGAGACTTCTTGTATTTAGGGCAATGTACTCAGTATCTCTCAGGTCTATATTATGGTAATTCTGCTCGCCATTGTTGCTGTTATTTATTGTTTTATTGCATTTCACACAGCCTCTTGAGTATATTCTGACAGTTATGTTCTGCTGGAAGACAGACTGCCTTTAGAAAGGCTTGTATTCTAAATAGTACAACAAAAGAAATCAACATACAAGCAGGGAATATGGGCAGAAAAATAGCATACAGAAAACTAAATTTGTTGGCTCAGTTTTATGTCACTCACATGAGAGGTAAAACCTGAGTTCTGACCTCTGTTTTCCAGAAATGTTCTGTATTTTCAAAATACAGTAAGTAGTCATTGACTTAAGTCTATAAACATGCTGGGGAAGGAATGAGGTTTCTCCATTTTTGCAGGTGAACATTCTGTAGATGAAAATCCTAGCACACAGCACTGCTCTCATTCTCTCCCTTCCCCTTAACATAAAGTGTTACATCCCATTCTTTCTCTCAGTTTTCTGTACATGAACAGATTTTAGCTTTTATTTTCCCTATCTTTTTTTGTTTGTTTGTTTGTTTTCTTCTTTTTCCCAGTATCTTCCTGACAGACAGAAGAGAAGGGAGAGACACATTCCAATATAGAGAATAACCACACACACACAAAAAAAAAAAAATGAGGGTGAACACCTGGTACACAGCAGGCATCTAGGAGAAAATGTGGTCTGCTCTTTCCCTCCGCCTGTACAGCAGCATAAATTGTAATTGAATTCAAAAGTAGACATCTATCAGCACATTTCTGTTAAAAAGCTCTGATAGAATCACACACAATGCCTTTCTCTTAATAATACATTCCTACCCCACAAAGCCTGTCAGTCTTCTCCAGAGATAGGCAGTTCACCAGATTTACTTTCAGTTATGTTTTTTACATTCCCTATCTCTTTAGAATAACAAGGAAATATCTTGTCATGATTCACAGTTTCCCAGTAATCTATACAAACTGAAAGATATTTAACTTTAGCTTTCTTCATCCTCAATTGCCCAGTTTGAAATCTGTGATACCAAACCTTATCTGTTCATCTTATGCTGGAGTTTATTGGTTTGTTTCTCCTGTCCCAGCAACCATTCACGGCTTCAGCTGTGCTGCTTTACCAAAGGTGATATTATGTACTGAGGGCAAACTTTACATATGCTCTTGTCATTATCTGTCTGTCAGGTCAGAAAAACTTGAGCTGCAGCTCATCCGTATTAAATACATACATAGAAGGTATTAGTACAATGTCTAGAAGCAATGCTGTAATTTCAAGCAGGAGGTCATTTTTCTCTGTATGCGAAACCAGTAAAACCTTGGCAACTACAAATTCTTGCCCTTTTGGTCACTGATCACAAAGGAGATTTCGAAAAATTATTATAGAATCACAGAATAATTAAGGTTGGAAGAGACCCCTAAGGTAGTGTAGTCCAACTGTTCACTTCCTACCACCAATATTGCCCACAATATTTCCTACTAGGGATACTGTGGCAAAAATTGATTCCCATATAATTACACAGGAAAGATACAAAGTGTCCTGATGGAAATTACTGTAACTCAAATAATGAAAGGTTTTGGTAATGTTGCATGCTGGCTAAGTGGGTCATGAATACAGCAACAAACCCTTCCTACAGCTGAATGATATTGACCCACAGAAATTCTTCTCTATTTAGATCTTCATGTGTGGATTTTTCTTTCTTTTTTGTGTATTACTTAATAGTTTTATCATTGTTATTATGTGTATTTCTGGAAAAGTAGAAATGCTAGAAATAGGAAGGAAAGTTACATGTTTCATTCTCTTCTGTATCATATGTGACTATTGATCTCAACGGATTTAGTCCTGAGTAACAGCAGTTTAAACAACAGGTAAAATCTGGGGTGCAGTGCTTGATACCTTTAATACAGACAGGAATGAGAGTTGCAAACTGTAAACTCCCTCAGAGAAGGTGATGTATTTTTCTTTATTTTGTATTTTATTTATTATTTTCCTGTAATGCAAAGTTAGGCTATGCAAGGAAGTGCTATATTGGGCTCTAAATCAGCTTTCAAAAAGTCTATTGACTATTGTCTTTAAAGTAGTTGGTAATTTACTTTCTTTTCTGTAGCTTGGTTGCTGTATCTCTTGATTTGCTTCTTCTTACAGGAGAAAGGGTGAAGTGCAAAGCCAGTCTTTGGCAAGTAGTTCACTGCTGTTCTAGTTCTTTGTTCATATTGTTAGCAAAAGCAGTGTGACCTTACATAACATGACACATGATAGAAGAAGTAATGTGACAAGACATATCAGACAGGCAGTGCTGCACACAAAATATATGACACATCTCATCCGAAACAAATATTGCTTTTAGCAAAGATAGTACTTTAGAAGGCACTTTACTTCTCTCTCTATCCTTTAGACCATTGATAGATACGAAGGTCATTATAAAGCCTAAACCTCTGTCCTGAATGATACCAGAATTGCAACAAATTGTTCAAGATAATTTTTTAAATTAGATGTTTGAGATAAAGCCAAAAACTGAATGGTCAGAAAGAGAAGACAGCAGGATTTTTTTTTTTTTTTTTTTTTTTTTTTTTTTTCCCATTCGCTGTCAAATCAGCTGTAAAACTAATAGCACAAGGCAACAGTTGTTGCCAATTAGAAATAATACAAATGAGATTTCATTAATTTGCGTCATAGTAGTTGAGAGTCCAATTGCCATACATGGGGTTCTGTGAAGTAATAAAAAGCCACCCTGGACAGCAGAGACATGTAAACCACAGTTTAAGTTTGTTCAGAATCTGTTATTAAAGTTATTCAAGCATAATAGCTGTAGTCTAAGTTTTCAGAATAAGCATTATAAATTAATTAAGTGCAAATAAATTAACTGATATCAAATGAGACCACACTCCACTGACTGTCTCCTCAGCTCCTGCACAGAAACTTCTATAGCCAAGAAGAGCATTAAAATTGAATAATTATTCAGATCCTTTTGTATCACTTGAAATTTACGTGTAACACCTTCTTGTTAATAATGACCCAGAGAATCAATGTTCAAGTGTAGCACACTATTATCTGCACTGGTATCTATTTAGATCCCATCACAATGAAGAAACCAGGGACGGAAGTGTTGATAGAGGTTGGGTAAAGCTATGTGGACTGCTCAACAACATAGTATTTTGGTCATCTGCTTCGTATGTTATTCAAATGGCTTGGCCACTGTATAGGTCCTGCCCTGGGCAGGAAGTGAGTTAAATGAATAGGACATGGAAAGAAATGGGACATGGCGTGAAGAATCACTGAATGTCACATAACAGTAAAAGAAGCTGACAAAATCTACAGATAAATCCATAAGAAATAAATGGAGTCCACAAATGGTACAGGGAGAGTTATATGAGAAAAAGCCAGAGCAAAACATTGGAGATCAAAACACTGGAAGGTGAAACCTTGGAAGCACCTGAGTTAACATATCAACACTACCATGCATGATTGGGATTAGTTAGATAAAGCTACAAGAAATACTAATACCCATCAATAGAGGTTTGTAGCTTCCCACTGCTTCACTTTAAATAGTTTTTTATTGTTTTGAATAGGACACTAGCTGTGATTGAAAGATACAGATATGAATTCTGGCCATAAATGAAAGCTATGGGACTAAAGTTTTACTCATTGGGCTCATTTATGCCTTGTCTGCTGCTCTGAAAAATATGGGATGTATCATTTTGCTTCCTGACCTCAGCTTGCCTTACTTTTTGGAGACAATCGTGCAAAGTTTTCATTGAGGAATGTCTTCTGATTTAAGGGATGAGAATTAGCTGTAAATAATTTAAGTAACATCATTTGCTGATATATTTATTGCTATTTAATTTTCCCATTAAGAAAATGACATCTTTGGGTGAAAAATGGGGAGCACTTTTTATTAGCTAACATTTGGCAGTTCTTTATCGAATGAAACCTCATCAATATGACCTTTTTCAGATGCCAACACTGTTTAGATAATTTTTCAAAATGCAAACATATTAGCAAAGGGATTATCCACAGAAATCATTCTAGTTGGATTAAAAGATTTACAAAGGAACAATATTAAATAGGAAGACAATACGAAGCTGTAACTTTCTTTCTATGTGTGCTGCTGCTACCACTGGTAGCAGCAAATCTGGTGTGTTACATTCTGAGTACAGAACTATGCTCCAAACATCTGTACTGTTAAAGAGGACAAGATCTCAGGTTGGATATTAGGAAAAACTGCTTCTCAGAAAAGTGATCATGCATTGGAATAGGCTACCAAGAGAAGTGGTGGAGTCACTGTCCCTGGAACTTTTCAGGAAAAAAATAGATGTCACACACATTGACATGGTTCAGTGGGGCATGGTGATGATGGACTGATGATTGGACTAGAAGATTGCATTGATCTTTCCAAATGTAATGATTCTATGATTTAGTCCTTCTGCATGTTATGCCTTTTTGAATTATTTGCTGTTTATCTCCCTGTAGTTAAATGGTGAAAATTCATTGATTTAAGGGAAGATGCTCCCCTTTTGCATCAGAAAATGTGAAAAAAGAATTAGACTTCTGAATTACAGTCCTCATATTAGCTTCTTATTTTTGCTAAAGAAAGTATACACCAAGTAATAGTGCACAATATATTTCCGAATATTTAAAAGAATTGTAGAATTGTTGAAGTTAGGAGGGACCTATGACCTCTATGACCTCTGCAGGCCACTTGACCCTATCTCCCAGATTGAGCAGGGTCACATAAAATCACTTGCCAGGACCGTATCCATGTGGCTTTTGAAAATCTTCAACATCTCTAGGCAGCCTGTGCCAGTACCCTGAATAGTACAGAAGTGCTTCCTGATGATCAGAGGGAACCTCCGTGTTCCACTTTTTAACTGTTGCCTCCTGTCCTGAAAAGAAACCTGACTCCATCTTCTTTGCATCCTCCATATTTGATAAGATTCCCCTGAGTCTTCTTCATACTGAAAGGTCCCAACTCTCTCAGCCTCTCCTCATAGGAGAAGTGCTCCAGGCCCTTCATCATTTTTGTGACCCTACAGTTGGGTTCTTGGCAGTATGTTCATGTCTCTCTTGAACTGAACTCAACACTGATCTCCAAGTGTTGCATAATCAGTGCTGAGTAGAAGGGAAGGATCACCTCCCTTGATCTGCTGGCAGTATTTTACCAAATGCAGTCCAGGATCTCATTCACCTTCTTTGTAGCAAGGCACATTGATGGCTCATGTTCCAAACTGGTCCTTTTCTGTAGAGCTGCTTTTCCTCTGGGTACCTCCGACATGTGTTGGTGCCTTGTGTTACTTCTCCCCATGTGCAGCTCTTTGCAGTTCTCCTTGCTGAATTTTGGGAGGTTCTTGCACACTTGTCCAAGCCTCTCTGGATGGCAGCATAAACCTTTGACATATTAATCTCTTCTTCCAGTCTAGTGCTATCTGTAAACTTGCTTGTGACAGCTTGTAAACTTGTTGAGGATACACTCTGCCCCATTATCCAGATCATCCATGATGTTAAACAGGACTGGATCTGCTCTGGACTCTTGGGTTAAATCACCTAAATACTAGCCTCCAACCAGACTTTGTGCCACTGATCATTGCCCCCAGAGTCTAATCATTCAGCCAGTTATCAGTCCACTTCACTGTCTGCCCATTCATCCCATATATTCTATACTGGAATAAAGATACTATGGAGTATAAAAAACTGTACTGACAATTTCACAGTTAAGCCAGTTCTCCAATTCTAATATAATATTCACTTGAGGTGGGTTTTTTATGGGTTTGAGTTTGTTTGCTTTTTTTTCTTTTTTTTTTTTTCCTGTGCTTTCTCTTCTCTTCTTTAGTTCTTGAATACTCTCTTACAAGGTTTTGCTATAGTTCTTGCTAGAATCAATTGAGTATTGGGAAAAAAAATATAGAAGCCAAGAATAGAGGTAGGGTTCAGTGTTCAGTGAGTATGGAAAGTTAATTAAACTTTACAGTCTTAGATCATACTTCCAGGTCATTTTTCTAAACTCAACTCTCAAACAACATGAAAGGAAGAGAAGATAGCCATGCATACTTCATTTCTGCAAACTCAAGGCATAGGGGTTATGCCTTGGGTAGTACATACCAGATCACTGTATGTGTTATAGCATCTGTTTTCACACAAGTTTTTCACTTACTGAAGAACTCATTTCCCAGCATGTTAATTCCAGTGCAATGAACTCCAGGAACTACCTACCAAGAGATACATTTCCAATGTGAATGCACAATAGCGTGGGTTGCTTTGGACTTGACTTGGTTGCTCTTGACGTAAATGTCAAACTGAAGCACAACCCCTCTTCTTGAATCTCAGGAACCAAAAGTTATACAGCCTGACAGCTGGCAGTCTGATTCACTGTCTCAAAAGTTGTTATGAAGTGGTGGCTTTTATTCCTTTTTTTTCTCTTTTTTCCTCTTTTAACTGCTGTCTCGCATCTTTTTTCTTATCTATATGGTATTTTGTCATTTGAAAACTGAATGACACATTAATTTCAAGCACTAATGGGAAACTTTCAACTTGAAATCTAGTCAATTTAAAGGAAGTTAAATGCAGTTTCTGCCAGTGCATTTACCTTGAGACATCCTGCAAGTGTTTTATTTTTGCATTCATATTTTCCTGTCTTTAAACCATATTTCTTTCTCTCCCTTGCTATGTGAAAGACATAGTCACAGGAGGATGATTGTGACAGAATGAATGACTACACAAAAGGTGTCCACAGAACTGTCTCTATTCCATAAAAAGCAAGCTGAAAATTTTGCACATTTTTCCTTTTAAAATGGAAATTCACATAATATGCAAATAGGCATTCCAGTTTCTAAAACCCCCTACTTTTCTTGAAGAGATTTCTTACAAAATTTAAACAAAACTTCGCTTAGTTTAAGGAAAGAGTTCTGTAAAAACTCAGTTGAAGTGGATCAGCCTCTGTACCAAAACTCTGCATCTATGTGAGCAAGAAAGGTAGATTCCCTAATCTCTTCTAATATCTGGCAATAAAATGTATTACTTCTGATAATAGTGACCAAAATATTTTTAGAATGAAGTATGATTTTTTTGTTAACGTTATGCCTTTAATTATTTAAGCATAACATATGACCCTTGGCTCGACAGTGCTGGCTGTAGCTAAGAACAAATGAGTTCCTATCATCTGAGATATATTCCTCCCATTTACATGGTTTTAAAGCCATGAGAACTTCTGTTGTTTTTCAGTGTAGAGAATTCAGAAGCCACCACCAAAGCACTAACCTAAAGTGCTCTTCATAGACTGGTACTTCTCTTCAGGGATTAATTTAAACTGAAGATCACACACTACTCACAGATGTACAAGTTTTTGCTTGGCTGTTCTTACTTGAATTCCAATACGGCCATAAAGCTCCCTCTTTGCAACTATTAGGGGATACTACCGAAGCAGTCAAGAGCCATTATCTTTACCAGGTAATGGAACAAAGGTCATGTGTCCCATGATGAATACAAGCAGTTACCATTTATTTTATATTTTATTATTTCTCAGAGACAATGTTTATGGACTCCTAACAGACTTCACAGCATTGGGCACATTGCAGCGAGTTGAACTTGCCAACAATAACTCTCTGTTCTTCTAAATCTCACCTATCCCAAGTCAGGATATGTTACGTTTCAAATGTAAACTGTTTTGGTTTTCTCAGATTTTCGTGACTTCTGACTGGGATAAACTGTCCAACAATAAAGCACAAATCTCTTCTAGGTTTTGTTTATCTATCCAGTACAGATACAGAAATGGTAGGATTATGGATTGTGTGACAGTTTATGCCCCAGAGCATGAGATGTTTAAATCTGTAAGAAGAAAATGAGTTAGCAGAGAGAAATGTATTTGCATAAATTCATAATTTAGTGGTGAGTCCTAAAACTTAAGATACACTACAATAAATCAATAATTTTTGTAGCATGTCCTTTTTTAAAAAATTATTTCTGTATCACACATTGAAAATTATCTGTCCTACTTCATTATCCCTCTGAAAATGAGGAGAGCATTCTGTCTTTAGCTACTAGGACTCACTCAAAATCACACTCATTTTGCATTTCACTGAGGTTTCTTCCCAACTAAAATATACTTCAGCACATCTATGTGATTTATCTCTCATATAACAATAAACATATAGTGCACAAAGATTGGGGATTTTCACTTGCTTAATGATAGATATTTTGGTGCTTTGTAGTCGTTCGTGGGTTTTGTTGTTGTTGTTTGTTTGTTTTTGTACGGATTTGGTCTGGATTTTGCTCTTTAAATATATTCAGCCACTACGTACCATCTGTCAGAAGCTATCTCATGATCAAAACTTTTCTAGTTAGGGCATTTAATACTATGTTTTAGTACATTTTCCTGATTCTAACAACGAACATAGGCATAGAAAACTGATTCATTATTTCTAGGTGTTTTGTTTCCAACTGAGCTCAGCAAAATATAGTACACTTTGAAAACAAAAATCTTTGTCAGGGTAAAATTCCTGTTGATTCATCTGACATTCCTTACAACCAAATTAAACGTTGGCAGGGTGGCTTTAAGCAGAAGAATAACCTGCAGTGAATGGCTAAATAAAAGTTTTGGCAGTCAACAAAGATGTAAATCTTTGTCACTGGATCATATGAATAGACAATATTATTTGTGCCAGAGGGTGATGAAAAAATTGAAGGAACATTACAGGTCATAAGTTGCAACTATCTCCCTAAAGATAGGTCCAGCTTTCAAAAGTTAAAGGAGTATTTGTATACATAAGCATTAGTTATTTTAGAGAGTTCCAACTTTCAGTCCACAATGCCATGTCTCTTGAGATGTTTACTAATGCTAATATAAAAATAAAACTACACTTTTTAATGCACTCCAGGATATCATTGGCCTTCTTGATCACAAGGACACACTTGCTGGCTCATGGTCAAGCTGTCAATCACCAGGATATCCAGGTCCTTATTCTCAGTGCTCCCTTCCAGAAGGTCAGCCTCTAACCTGTACTAATATATGCAGTTATTCCTCACCAACTGTAGGACTCTACACTTATCCTAGTTGAACTTCATAAGGTTCCTTTCCACTCAACTTTCCAAGCTATAAATATTTGAATGATTTATACAGAATGCTTTTAAGACCACTATTTGTTTTCAAGATTTTGAATTTTCACTAAAATTTTCATTTTTCTTTTACAGAAGTCCAAATACAGGAAGAATATTGTGTGCTAAATAGTTTTATTGTATTGTCTTCTTTTTTTCTGAACTTGAAATATGCTGTTTTCCATAGCTTAATCACTTATTTCTCTTAACTGCTCACTTTTTGCATCATTCTAAGTAGTTATCTTCTAAGTAGTGAGGGAATATAAGGATTCTGTAAATTCTTAGAACTTCTAGGTAGAGAGCAAACCTTAGTTTGGTTAAACAAGTTTGTTCAATTCACACTAGATAATCCAAAATCATTATTTTTATTTATCCAAAAAGAACCAAAACCAATGCTTTCACCTTGCTTAGAATGCAAGTGTAAGTTAAACTGCTTATGGTTTGGTCTGGCTCCTACAAGTTTCGAAATGTGAAATAATGGAATCAGCAAAATATTAGAATCTTTAAAATAGATTGAATCTGCTAGGAACACAGGTATTATTTGGCCAGAAGAGAATATAACTTACTGCCCAGAAGTTTTGTGACTATTTCTACTCTTCCCACATCTCCAATGGGCAGTGGATTGGTGGATCATGAACAGCAGCTATCTTCACTCTGCCTGAGAGTCCATAAAGTTCACAAAATTTTTACTGCAGTTTTTCTAAAAGAGAGGAGATGACTGTGCTTAAGCTACTGATAGATTACTTCTTTTTGCCTAGCATCCATCTGTCTTTACTGTATTTTGACTTTTTTTTTAACAAATATTTATTAAATTTTTGTTGAATGATCTAGCTCTAGCTAGAGCTCTAGCTACAGGCTTCCTAGCATTCATATACATTTCCGTCTTCATATCACTGGAACTTTCTTGTTTACCATATTGATTGCTCTCCCCTGACTGCTTATTCTTCTATTTTTTGTCATGGAATCTTTCATAAAAGTATATTGCTGAAATTCTATATCTCAGTTCCTTTTTGAAGCTTGAACTTTTTTATGTCATTCCTGAAGAAAGCCAATCTACAGACTTTTACAGCAGGAAAGTAGATTGCAATAGTAGTGAGAAAGATGAAAAGAGATGCTTTGTTAATGTTTTTCTCTTCCCCAGGCTGAACAACCCCAGCTTTCTCTGCATGCCTTCCTAGGACAGTTGCTCCAGTCCTCTGATCATCCTCAAGATATTTTCTGGACCCACTCTAATAGGTCCATGAACTTAATATGTTGGAAACCCCAGAGAAGAATGCAGTGCTGCAGGTGGAGACTCATGAGAGTGGAATAGAGGGAATCAATCACACTCCTCTCTCCACTGCCATTCCTCTTTTGCTCCAGTTATCTTCCTGGCCTTCAGGCACACATTGCTGGCTTATGTTCAGCTTCTGATGAGCCAACTTCCCCCAGAAGCCCTCCTACTTAGTGCTGCCCTCAGTGTATTCTCTGCCCAGCCAGTATTGGTACCTGGAACTTCTTTGACCCAGGTACAAGGAGGACTTACACTCAGGACCCAATCAGGAGTATCACAGAATCACAGAATCACAGAATTGTAGGGGTTGGAAGGGACCTCCAGAGATCATCGAGTCCAACCCCCCTGCCAAAGCAGGTTCCCTACAGTAGGTCGCACAGGTAGGCATCCAGGCAGGTCTTGAACATCTCCAGAGAAGGAGACTCCACCACCTCCCTGGGCAGCCTGTTCCAGTGCTCCGTCACCCTCACTGTAAAGAAGTAGTTACAACACTGAAGATTATAGATTAACGAATATAATTTTAATTTCATTTTAATTTTCATCCAACACATGGAGTATTTCTAAGTTTCAAGTCTTGAAAAATAAAATTAATGTGCAGCTTCAATCTCCCTAGGTTTTCTAATTAAAATGCTGACTCATGGACTACACTGGTGCATTTACAGTAAGAAAAATCAAAAGTAATTCAATTGGTACTGATTTACACAGTTCAAGTTTACAGTGGTGTAAGCAAGAACAAAAACTCTCCCAGATCCCTAATGCACTTTGTTTTATGTAAGCTATGCCACACACTAAGTAGATCTTTCTTTCATAGTCATTTTAGAATATTGCAACAGCATACTTTTCGATGAGAACCAAAATTGTCATTGAGAAGCATTATAGAAATAAAGAAGCATACAGCACTCCAAATTCAGTGATTCTCTGGTTTAAGTTAGAAGTGCACCGTCACTGGTCATGTGGAGGACTTGTTGCATACAGGTACTTCTGTTACTGATCAAAACATGTTCCAGCTTCATAATTAGGAACAACCAACGTGATGAGGTTGATTGAGTCCTAATGAAAACTATGCTGTTTGTGTGGGAAAAACATAATGGGGAAGAGGACACCCACTGCAACCTGCACATCTGGATCTGCTCTTGGCCTCTTGTCTCACGTGTATTTTTTTTTCATCTTCTCCCAGTTTTTCAGCATTAGAGCTGATATAAGAATTAGCTCCTCATGAATAGGAACTTGCCTCAACTTACTTTGCACAACAGAGGCACTATAAAGCTAAAAGACTGATAATAACAGTCTACTCAGTAAGATTATATCTATACTAGCAATACAGAACTGCTTGGGACTGTTTCCTGGCTTTGATGCCGAACTTTAGGAGTGACCCATGTAGCCTCTTCCCCTCCAGCATGGCTGTAACTGATTTTCCTGCCAGGTGTAACCTGGCACAAGGTAAGAATTTCTCAGACACCCTCAAGTTCATTAGATAGTGATTCAGCTCATCCTATAGCAGACATCCAGGAACAACACACGAAAGCTTCTCAAATCTCACCTGGTACATATGTGTGGGCAGTAGTTCAGGGTCCCCTTAGCTGGTCTGTAGGTTTTACTCAGTGTTGTTTAGATCTTCACTGACTGAACTGGAAGCTTAGAAACTTTTGTTGTCATTCAACTATCAGTATAGATATCTAGTGTCAGCTTATCTCCAGATCTCTTGTGCAGGTATCATAATCTACAAGAGGCTTGAGTGTTCTGGAGAAAAAGAAGACAAACAGCATCAGGCTGCTAAAATGACACTAAACTTTTCTTTTTAGGTAACTAAACCTTTGAAAAGCCTTAGTCTTTATTTGAATCCTGTCTTCGGGCACTATTATGATGAGTGATTTCAAAATAAATATAAAGATTAAATATATTCTATACATATTTAAACACAGTGGTTGTTTTCTGATTTTCTTTGTGGAAAAATAATACTCTGCATGAGTAGTAAGTGGCCTCTAAATTCAAATAAAACAAAATGTAGAATCTGTATATTAATGAACAAACCGAAGTGATGTAATGGCTGGCTGTGATAAGCTCCCATAATATTTCATCTTATTGACTAATTTCAGATTGAGTGTCAAAATGCTTAAATAAAGATTTTGCAGCCTATATCATCAAAGTATGAACAAAAGGTTTTTATTTATTAAAAAAAAATCTTTACTCTTTAAAACTACTTTATATTTCTTTCCATTAATCTTAGCAACTAAATTAAAATAATCTGCCGCATGCCAGAACTCATTCTTAGTGATATTATTGCACACCTTCAAAGCTTGAGACTAAGTATGAACACCATATAATTGATAGTGGATCAATAATTTCATAATTACTTTTTTTTTCCCCAGAAGGCTCTATTTACTTAGCACAAAGAGTAAACCACATGCATATGTACCTGCTTTTGCTGTATTTTTTATTTACCAGTGGGGATTTCAGAGCATTTTTATTGTGATCTCATATACAAGGTTGTTGAAAGAGATTGAAAGATGAAGGAAGAAGAGATCATGAGAAATGAGAAGGATTATAAAAGACTTAGAAATAAGCTTTCATTTCATTGAAACAGGTAACTATATAGTTTGGCTTTAAGGAAGTTTTAAACCCTTATCTTAAGGATCCTTGTCGCTGTAAAATGAACTGATATTACAATGATTCAATACTGTGTTCAGCATTTCTGAGCTTGAGTTCTCTGCCTTCATTGTCTGTGTCATGCAGGGTTGAGAGATAATATGCAGCAAGTGAGAGACCAGCAACCACTTTGAGGTGTCCTAGTGAAAGTTCTCTGAACTCTCTTTTTGAGCTTTGAGTAAAATAAAAAATGAAACAGTGGAGAGCAGTGGAAAATGGAGAAGCTGGAAATTCAAAAAGCTAGAAGTAAATGAATCAGAAGCAAGGGAAAGGGAAGCTTGAAGATGTCAAGTGCAGTGAGATGAATGGAGGATGTGCAGGTTCTGGAAACCTCTGTTTAGCATAGCCAATGCACAGGGTAATTTCATGCTAAGGAAAATGTTATGCTGTTAGTTTTTTTGGAGGGTATGCCTAGCTGTTCTTGGTGCACCTCCAGAGATCTGTTCGGAACAATGCTACTTTACAGTTCTGCTTCAGCTACCTATTCTCAAATCAGAGTCACATCAGTAGATTAGTTTCGTACCCATTCCCATTTCATTTCCCTTGGTACCCTTTGATGAACTCCAGTGATTATGAGGATAAGGGATTATTTACACACACTAGATTCAGGCAGAAATCAGGTTTGCAAACGTTTATTTTATGGTCTGCAAATTCATTGCCTTTTGTGACTTGCATTAACCCAAGTAGTGATTAGCAGTCATGTTATTAACCTATTATATAACCTATTATATAGATAATATCAGTCTAGCTGGTACTGAAAGCTTCAGGCTCATTTAGTACACTTTTTTTTTCCCCTAGAAATGTGTTAAAAGTGTTTGAAGAATTTTAAGAACCTCTGTAAATTAACCGGTCAAAAAAATATTTGCTGTTTTCACTGAGGGTTTGATGATGTAAATCAAAAGAAACACATGTATTTAGCAGTTCTTTATAATAATTAAGAATGAAAATTTTCCACCAAAAAGTTGATCAGAGAAGGAGCTACCTTTAACTAGGTGGATAGATTCAGAAGCAGACAAATAGGGAAATGAGCAAGAAACAAACCGACTGTTCTACATTTAGTAGCCAGTGGAAGACTGCTTGATCTGAATGAATTATAATCTTGTTTAATCTTTTCTGATGGGCAGGAAAAATTGCTGAAAATAAAATGTGTAATTTAAATGTGTAACTAGCCACAATCTACTTTGATAATTAAAATTTTAAGTTTCAGTCAGAGTATCTTCTCATGTATTTTCTCTTTACCAAGATAGTGATGAGGTGCTGGAACGGGTTGACTGGGGAGGTTGTGGACCCCTGGAGGTGTTCAAGGCAAGGTTAAATGGGACCCTGAGCAGCCTGGTCTACTATTAGATATGGAGGTTGGTGGCCCTGCCTGTGGGAGGGAGGTTGGAGCTTCATGATCCTTGCTACCCAAGCCATTCCATGATTCTATGATTCTGTGTTTATGAGTTACACTGGAAAAAAGCAAGTAAGCTTCTGCATCATTTGTAACATGTTATTAATTAATAAATATTACCAGCTGGTTATTCTGATGGAGTACAGGAAATACGATCAAGCAATTCAGAACCGGACAGACATGAAGTAATGTATTCCCTCTTTCCATTCCTCTGTCTCTCTTCTCTCAAACTGCTTTATTATTATTATTTTTAGTAGCTTTGTGTTTGTTTTATAACTGCAGAAGGAGCTGAGGAGGAAAGGCTCTTGAAAATGTCATCCATGTTTTGAAACAGGGAAACTTTACATTTTCAATTTCGAAATTTCAGCTTTAAAAGGAATGTAGTCTGCAGTGTAAGGCAGAAAAAGTTAAAAGCAGACAAAAGAAATAATCTTAAACATTACTGAGTTCCAGTTTGCATTTGAACCTGTGCCTCAGGCTTTCATTTTATATTTAATTCTGTTCCCTGGGTCTAATTGCTCCAAAGAAGCAGTGATGAAAGCCAAAGACAGAGACCTTATAACAGTAAAAAATCGGCTTGTGGTTATACCTACCAGTTAAATAAATCCCTCTGCATGAAACCCATTTGTTTTGAACTCCTGAGGTAACAGCATGTTTCAGGTTCAGAATGTTCTCAGAAGTTGCTGCTGGGTGTTGTCAATGGGGTGTTACTGCTCCTGACCCATGTCTTTCACCCTGCTTGCATTTTCTCTCCAGCTTTCTCCACGTACATGCATGGAGTGAACTTGGTATAATTGGTTTAAGTGGCACAAAGTGAATGATCTCGCTTCTGTCCCAGGATTGCATCTCATCTCTGGAAGGAAAGCAGCCAATATGATTGGTGATGAGGTTCTGCTTCTGCAAAAAAAATACTTCAACCATGTTTTGCTACCCAGGACACCTGCACTCTAACAGACTGAATGGGGCAACCTTGAACTCTCATGGCTTCAAGGCGAATTAAAAAACATGATTTGTATTCCTGATCCTACAGCTATTTTGCCAGTTTTGAGCAAGATCTGAATTTACTTTTCTCTCCATAAAATGGATTATGTCAGGAATTTCTTGTCATCAAGGCATGTTACGTGACTAATTAGCTTATATTTGCTATGTCTTTTTATGGCACTTGTATGAAAAACCTTACATAGCTGTTGTAATGAGTTCACTCTCTTCCTATCAACTACAAATGAAGCAATGGCTGTTTCAATACTAAAGCATATTTCTACTCTTAATTATGGTCTCGATTATTATCACTCTCAGCCCAGCTTGAAGGTACTCTCTTCTCTGCAATATCCATTTCTCAGGTTTCTGCTGTTAGTTTCAGCTAATTTATTTTTGTAATTGGAAAGGAAGTAAGTTAGAGGAGACATCACTGTGCTTCATCTTGCCCATCAGGACTGAATAGCTTGTGGTCATTTGAATGTGCTAAGTATCCTGGGGTGCAGTCAGGAAAAGCACTGTAAAATGTAAATTGCATTGCTCTGAAAATATAGCAGCTGTTAGCCAGAGTGAAGAACAAGAAGCAAAATCAGGTGAGCTTTAACTTGAAGACTGTGTGCAGTGCCAAGGGTGTCTGGAACAGGGCACAAATCCATTTCCAACTTCTGGTACTTACAACATCCTATTACTCTGGTATTATTTAGAAGTTAATTACAGGCCCCATCAGCTCTTTTGGCTCAACAGTATTTCTGTTAGAAGTATTCAGGCATTATGTGACTGGTTGCAAGGGGGATTATCAAAAAGTCAGAGAAGTGTAATAATCAGGGGATTTCTTTGTTAATAAAGAACCTAATGAAAAACAAATTAGTTAACACTACACTGAGTTGAAGTCTTGCTGCTGGCGTATTTGAAATTAATTCAAAAAAAAAACAAGCTTGAGACATTTTAAAGTTTAGCAAAATACTAAAATTATGCGTATGTTTTTCTTAATTTAGATCTCTAGTTCATGTTTTCAGGCATACAGGGGATCCTCATCAGCATAGTACCTGAACATTTCTGGGATGATACCTGAAAAATCAGAAGCCAGAAATGTTATGTTTAAAATAAATAAGTAAATGTATTATCTTTACTGGAATCCACCTCAATCCACAGCTGCATTAAGAGTTTCCATGGCTGTTTAGGAATAATGTTCTGGAGAAGCTGCAGCCTGTGCTTTATCTGCAGTTTTCTGAGAAGACAAACACAATGTGGCTGCATATGTTTCTGATATGCCAAGGAGAGGTTGCTAATTATGACAGAGGCTCATTGTGTGGCACTCCTAGGCAGAGCTAACACAGCTGGGGTACAGATACCAGGATCACACCTATGCAATGTTCTGGAACCAAAATCTGACCAGATTCTGACAGAGCCTTTCACAAAGATCTAGTCGGAAAGTAGGGCTTCATGTATCTTGGTGCACTACTCACAGAGACATACTTTTCCTCATAGCTATCAACGTGTTTGTTTCCCTATTGTTTTTTTCCAGTATTTGTTCCCTTGCCAACTAACATACATTTCAGCTAACATGGTGTTTGTGGGCTGAAGAGAGAAGAGTGCATTTTGTATTAATGTTTGAGTTCCCAAATGAAACATTCACAGAATAATGATAATGCAGTATAAGGGAACTTGTTTCACATTTTCCTTCCTTTATGTACTCTGTTCATGGACTGTGTGAAGATTTACAGTGTATGCCTTCAGCATGCAGTCATGCATCAATGCCAGAGCATTTGCTTCATTCTGCTTATTATACTTTTCAAGTGAATAATATAATGCACATAAATTTTGCTTCAGGAAAATGAATGCATCCTCACAAACTGCAGTGAGGAAAGGAAGTGGATTATTAGCTTAATAATCCCTATCATAAGTGCTAAAACATCGTGGGTCAAGTCCCCAAAAGTCAAGAGGATATCTTATAAAATGATGATGACAGGAAAAATTATGATACTTTTCAAGGCTTTTTTTTTTCTTTCAATTTTTAAAAAAACTTGGAATAAGAAGAGGCACTTGGAATATATTTTCAAACTTGTTTTTTTTTAACCATTGTGGCTAGAAACACTTTTAATAGAAAAACTTTCTAATACTTATGTAGACATTTCATTCACAGTCAGATTTCAATAAATATGTCATTATTTATTATGACCTTCATATTAAGATCATGATCTTGGCAAGGGGGTCATCATATTTTTGCAGGCAAAGAAATATGGTATGTAATAACTAAGTCATGGATTTATGATGAAAAACATTACAGCAAGTTCTTTCCAGCAGGACTTGCAATCCCTCATAGTCTCTTGGAAATGCCAACCAGAGGTGAGTTCATTTCACCTAATCCAAGCTTGTTGTTTGGAATCTGTAATGGAAGAGATTCATATCACCTAGTTCTATCTGTCTTGTAGGTGTCTAGGCTAAATGAACTGCTAAGACTCCTCTTACAGTTAATGGGGAGTGACAGGAACCTCCAGACTGCAATTCATTCCAGCTGTCATACACGTCCGTCCTGAGGAAGAGTGAGTGCTTCCAGCCTTCACTGATTTTACAAGAAGCTTGAGACAACTCATTTCCATGCTTATTTTCTGGACAACTGAGGTTAGGTGTGAGAAATCCCACTATAATCCCTTTCCATGTACTAGCTCTCTCACATATGAATTGAATTCCCAGCTCAGAACTGGAACCAAACTCCAAATATCACATCCCAACCTGGAACTTGGTGGCTAACATGAAACAAACTTTTGTGCTTCTACACATTTGACAGTTTATGAAACAATTTAGTTTGTAATACATTTGCTTAAATGAAAACCTGATTAATTCCACTGTACAGACTTATTAGAGCTAATAGGTTTTGTTACATGTGTTGCAATTTAACTATTGTTAATTATTCAGAGCTGAGTGAATATCACAAAACATTTGTCATGAATATTTGCACACATTTTAAACAAAATTGTCCTTGGCAGTGTTTGCAACAGTCAAATATTTGATTTTCATGTATATTTGGGTGAGACAATTTTCTTTCCATAAATATCAGCAGAAAGAGAATCTCACATGAAAATTCACACAAATATTTGTTTAAGTAAATAGTTATACCTGCAATACACTTGCCAACAACTCTGAGAATCAGTGAAGTGAATTGTCATCCATCTGCCAAAGAAATCTGAGATATCTTAATGGTCACTAAGAAGATGGGAATCAGAGCCAGTATGTTACACAGTATTCACTTGAAAAAAAATGTAGCAGGTGCCATTTGGTGATGTCTCAAGCATGTAATTATGCAGAATCCCCACATTCTGGGTACAATCTTAGATCTTTTAAAGTGACCTGTCCCTGGGACAATAACATAGTGTGTTATGTAGTATATCAGGTCCTGCACTGTATTTTTTCTGACTGTGGATCTCTCCTGTTACCTGGACATGGCACAACACCCGATGTTCCTCTTGCCAAACTTTGGCAACTATCATTTTCATAGAACAGATACTTGTACATAATCTCACCTGCCTAGACTCCCTTTAATGTGAATAGAGAAAATACACTGTCATAACTAAAACCTGTACTGAACCTTAGGAAGAAATAAGTAATTTTTATAATTGTCTCTGTTTTCAGACTACTTAGTCAAATAACTTAGCTCCCAGCTTTGCTCCAAAAACCTGATCCATTCATTGTTCAAACCTGTTAAACATTTCACCTGACCTTGTCTTCCAAATTGAAACCCAAGGTCAGTTAGTGGATAGCAAGCTCCACAGACAATTATATATAAGCTCTAAGAGGTCATAGTGGATGTAGATTTCAGAACCTATTGGACATGTATCCCTAAATCACTGCAGAGCGCCAAGCACAGACCAATATCTTCTTCATATAAATGCATCATTTCCTGTGACACAGTCATTATGTCATTTCAAACTTTTGAATTAGAAAAAAAATGTACAAATGATCACAGATTCAACTGCTCTAATAGGTGGAAACAGGCCATTTCAGCCTTGAGCAGTGGACAAGATATATCCTAGCACTCTTTAGAAGAATAAATGAGGCTGTTTCTCCTCACTGGTTTAAAAAAAAAAAAAAAGATTCCAAGCATCAACATTATTAATATCTCAGGATAGGTAAGGTCCCTACTTTGGATGCCATCTCTCAGTTTCAGCCTTTAGAGGAGAAAAATAACC
Source organism: Lagopus muta (assembly GCF_023343835.1). Classification (NCBI taxonomy): domain Eukaryota; kingdom Metazoa; phylum Chordata; class Aves; order Galliformes; family Phasianidae; genus Lagopus; species Lagopus muta. Next base: position 8,300,756 of record NC_064434.1, read on the forward strand.
ATTAGGAAGAAGATCAAGCCAGTGGGATGAACCAGCAGCTGTTAAGTGAGGAATGCACTGGCAGTTTCTCAGGACCAAAGAGAGATATTGCATGAATCCAACGCTCGCTGCTTTTTGAGCTCATGCCTGAACCAATAAGCCTCCTGTTAAAATGAGCCTGCTGTGACTGTTTTGTTGGTATTTTTAATTTAAACAATAGCTAATTAAATATGAAAGCAATTAGTATTTCTGTTCAAACAGCTGTCATGTAATGTCTGGTGCCGCAGCTATAATTCCTTAGCAGTGCTGTAAATGGTTTAGAAGCAATGGCTTTTGGGGAGGGGAAAGAGAAATGGAAATGGAGCAGTATTTTCTATGGGCACAGAAAACAACTGGCAGGTGCATTTTGCTTTTGGTGCTTCAATTTACAAGCATATTGTATGCTTACAAACATAAATATAGTTTGGATACTGGTGGAACTTTATGCAGTGTGTAAGACAGTGAAGAGAACATTAGGAGTGTTTATGCTGTCTTCCAGCTTTGAACTGTGGAATAATTTCTTTTACAGGACCTCAAAACCTAAGTGGAGAAGGAAAGAAATATGGTCTTTTCTGATCCCTGAGGTTCTTCGTACATCTCAAGCTGATGACAGTGATAAAGTGAGGACAGGAAGGAAGTGGTGAGACATGATGTCAGGTGGAATTCCTGTTCTCATCTTGCCAGAGTGCAGTTTACATGAGGAAAATTGAAGTGCTCTTAGTTTTCCTACACCTATTCTATAAGAGAGCGAAGCCAGCAGTAATTCTCCAGTAATTTGAGTTTACCAAAGGTACTCCAGCAGTGGCTACACTGGCAGCAGCCTGTGTGCAGGCAATGACTGTGTACACCAGCAGTGCGCATATCCTTGTTTGATAGGAGAAGGGCAAATGCTTTCAAACTAAAAGAGGGAATAGTTAGATTGGATATATTGAAAATAGTTTTTCATTCTAAGGTTACTGAGGCTCTGGAACAAGATATCTAGAGATGTGGCGGTTACGCCATCATTGGTGACACTCAAGGTCAGGCTGGATGAGCACCTGATGGAGCTGTAGGTGTTTCTGCTCATGGCAGGGGAGTTGGATTAGATGACCTTTAAATGTCTTATCCAACTCAAAAGATTCTATGACTCCATGATTCCCTTTTCACTCACTTTACAGCCCTATGTACCTGTTCCTGGAGCCCAGAAATGGTTGCAAAATTGCAGTCTGGGAGAATTGTGCATTTTCTCTGTGCTTTTTTTACCAAGAATCTTGGATTAGAATGTTCTCCTGAAGCATTTCTAAGGTCCAAAACAGTACAGTTAACTAAGTTTAATTTATTATTAAGGTCTGTATCCTGACCCTCTGGAGATACAGATCCTTTTATGTGTAGCTCACCTCTTACTTTGATAATCTGAGCTATTAAGTGGACTTGGTTACATACATATTTTTTACAGATTTATAACAAGGTATTCACAGTATTTTAGTGTATTATTGATGTTAGGAAGAACTTGTGTTAAACCACCTAGTAATTCATGGCTGTAGTTAAACATCACAACAAATTTTATTCTTATAGATAAATATGGGGGGAAAAAATACCACAGACTTTTTAAAAGAGACCTCTAGTTGGTGTGAAGCAGCATGCCATCCAGCAAAATTCAAGGATCAATTTAATTTGTTGCAGCTGAGAAGGTGGCCCACTCTTGGCTTTGGCTGGCAAGAATACAAAAGATCCTTATACTTCACCTTATTATAGTAAATAAATAATTGGCAATGATCTATGTCACCTTGCATACATTATTAAGCACTTGTTTACTAAACAACCTCTACAGTTTAAAATGAAAAACAACATCCAAAAACTGAATCTCAGTATAAAATCAACCAAAGGAGGTTAACAGTAAGGTGAGTGGAGTTCATTTAATTAAAAGATTGCTAGAGGGAAGACATTGGCAGATCAATTTTTTAAGTTTGTGGAATTATGCATTGATATGCAAGTTTAAAGCTACTGCCTCTGATTGCGGAATATAACAAATGAGAAACATTATATATTTATGAACCACTCAAAATCTTCCTCCCCTTTTTCCAACTGGTTTATTGGAAAAGAAAAAAATATTCTTTTCAAGTTGTGACAGCTAGAGTTAAACAGGCATTACCAAAATATATATAAGAAGGTGTGAACGTACATTTCAACATGAAATTCTAATTGAAACTTCTCCATGATGAGAAGCCAGGGAGTAATTTTTATGGCCTGGGGACACAAAGAAACTGTTTTACAAGAAATTGCCTTTTTGATAATGAATCTTAACTGATTATTTTTTAGATTAATAATTTATTAAGTAAGTTGCTACCGTTGATTTGTATTAGTAGATTTTTCAGACATCTTGAAACTCTGAACTTTTTAGTTCCTTGTTAGGAGAGGTACGTTAAAAATATACATAGTGGAGATGTTAAAAAAGTTTCAGTAAAAAATTCTTTTTATCTAATCAGCAGTCTCAGGACAAGAGGCCTGTCAATTCATGTCCTTAGTGGAACCTATCTTGAGAGTTGAAAGCATGCAACACACTGCAATCCAAAGATTTTGGAAAAGATTATAATGCCCATAGCCTCACCATAGTTGTGAAAAATGCAGTATTTCTGAATCTTAAATATTTGTACAGTGATTATGTAAATGGTATTTTATGGGTTCACATAAAACTGTGTTATTTTTATTAATATTACTATTATTGTTTACTATTATTGCAGCATAACATGACACTTACTCTACTTAAGAGTCCCTCAGCATTTCCATTACATAACCCATTTTTTGAGGGGTTTATGACTCAGCCATTAAAATTCACTGCAGGCTAGAAATTGGCACAGGAGCACACTGTCTGAAGCAATCTGTTTAATGAAAAAATGGAACAAAATCAATCTGGTTGGCTAAAGAATGGTTAGGGAAACCCACTGCCTCATTATGTAGTTCCTGAAGTTTTCATTATTATGTTTTTAAAAAGCTGTTGTTTAGAAGTAAAGTCATTGGCCTATTTCATCAGCCCTGATTCATTTTTTTGCCTGTAGGCTAGGAGGTGATTTATATCCTTTCACACTAGGTGCAGAACACTTGTTTTTAAATTGATGATATCTTATATAACTTTTGCATATCTGAATTTTGAACATGCAGAAAACAGAGAAACTGAGTGTTATTAGTTATGGCTAGCCAGTGGGTGTGCTCCTTCTATTTAACAAGTTGATCAATCGTACCATGTGAGAACAAGGGCAGAAATACCAGAACCAGAACTACTACAAATTAGTATGCTCACGCATGGAGATTCCTTGTTGATTTTTTAGCATCATCTACATTATAGATGCTTTGGTCTGGGATTGTCAAGTGTTTAATTGATGAAGTTTTCATGGCTTGTATGATCACAAAATCATTCAGGTTGGAGATAATGGAGTCTTATAGTTGGAGATAATGGAGTCTTATAGTCCAACCCCCTGCTGCAAACAACTAACATGGGATCCAACTGTATAGCTCAGAGCCCAGGAAGCACTCCAGGGTGCACTGTTTGGTTGTGTGGCTCCCTGCCCAATCATCTTGACAAGGCAAGGGGTTATTCCTTTTCAGACACTAGAATGTTCTCATGTTTTCTTGTTGAGTTTCATTTTCCAGTAAAGTCCTCCAGCCTTCCAAGTGATTACAGCCTTGCCCTCTAATATACCTACTCTTCACCAGAGTTGGTGTCATCTGTAAGTTCGATAAACAAGCACTCCTTTATCACATTGATAAAGATGAAAAGCTTGACTGAACCCAGGAGAGACACCATCATATTCCACAAAATAAAGTATATCAACCTTCAGCACCCAACCAACCAACAGGGACTTTCTAACAATCTGGCTGTCTAACTATCCAGACTGTAATGTCCAACTTTGAATATAGGAATACTGTGAGAGACTGTATTTAAAGTTTTAAGAAATTCAAAACTATTGAAATTTAGTTTTCTGCTAATGCCTTCAAATCCAGTCATTTATCTCATTGAAGTTGATAAATCCACCAATTTTGCCCAGTCACCTTTTTCATCTGCCCAGCAATGTGTTACAAAAAGGTTTGCTCAATGACTGACTGTTTATTCCACAGATTGCCTTTTTTGTAGATGGTAATTTACAGCTTTCCTGTACCTTGAGAATGACTGCATAAGAACCATTGGATCAGAAATACCAGTTGTCTTGGATAAAGGGAAATAAAACTTCCTTTTCTCTACTGAGCTCAACAGAAAAAAATCATGGTATGTGACTGGTTTTCCTTAAGCTATTGAAATAAAAATTATAAGCATTTGAAAACTCATGTGTATGTAGGGACTTCAAAGATCATCTACTTCCAAACTCTCCTTCATTAAGTAGTACTGATGGCAACAACGTTCTAGATGAAAACTCAGCTGTACCTCGGAAGCTGACATCAGTGCTTTGTTCTCTTTCCTAGGTATGCATTATATGACACTTAGTTGCTTCATAGTTCTGTGACTGACCAGAAATCACAAGTGTTTTACTTCCTCTTCGCTTTCCTTGTATGATAGTTACACATCTTTTGGAAGATCTGGAAGAAATTCTTCTAGTTTAACTCTGAAAGCATATCTGGCACTTTATACAGATGCAAAATAATACTTTTCATTTCTTTTAATACAGTCATTAAGCTTCTCTTACCAACAATGGCTTTTAACGTTTTAATTAGCAGTAATCTTGTGCCAAGTTTGGTAATGAGATAAGATATCATGATCAATTTCTTAAACACTATTTCTGGAAAGTTCAAGAACAATACTGGACTCAACTTTTAAGTTACCTCAACCTGTTAAAGTCAGTAAAACCTTTTCACTGCTCTCTTGTGTTGTTCCATTTCTGTGTTATTTATTATTTCATTCTTACACTAATCCTCATGTTTTAGAGTTTAACAAATGGTTTCCTATATGACAACATATCAATGATTTACTAAAGTCCAGTTAGAATAAACATATTGTATTTTCTTTTATATAAAAAGAATTAACTGACCAAAGAAAAATTTCCACTGAGGATAACGTGATCTATCTTGAGTGAATTCATTTCCATTTACTTCCGTGTACATAATTATTCCTTCTTTTAAACTACGTTGTAACTCCTAGATAATGTGGCAGTCAAATTAATAGTTCTACAGCTGTCCAAATCCCTTTCTTTCCCATTTTTAGGTCATTATCATTATTTTTTATTACTATTAGTATATAATTCTCCAAATATATTTCATTTTCAGAACAGCAGTTTTAATGAAAGTCCTTGGGCTTTTACATTCTGCATGTTGCTTTCAGTGGGTATTTAGTATATTAGCCAATTGCATTCAGAATTTCCTTTTCTGGTTCTTGAAAGTGCAGTGCAAATCAGTCTCCTATCGACTTCCTGTTGCCTCGAAAAATTAGTAAATTATCGTAGGTTCTTTAGTCTCTGATTACATCAATTATTATATTTGAATGACCGGAGAATCAGCCTGATATGAGGGGTGCAATCTAGCTCTGGCAGTACTTCTAGCTGCCAGGTCTTAATACACACCCTGGCTGGTGTCCCATCTGTATGTTCAGAGAAAATATGAGTGTGAATTATTTCTCTTGCTCCTTCATACTTGCACTTTTGTGAAAGCAAGAACCAGGTGGGTCAGTCAGAAAGGACATTTATACATGACGGCACAAATGGCTTTTTATGTCATTTAGAAGGAGCGTGGAGGAAAATATAACCTGGTGTTACTAGTTCCTGCTCCAGAGTTGCTAGGCAGTTGAGGTAAGCTCACTGGGTATCAGAAATGATGAGAAGTCTGGGGATATTATGGTCATAGGGAGGGAAGATCTAAAAGGATAGTGAGGAAGACGCCAGAGAAATGTGAAGGTCACCCTCCATACAAACATACACTGCCACAGATCTGTCCTTAACTATCTGAGCTAATTTCCCATATCTTCATGCCTGATGTGTAGAAATGGGGTAAAAGCTCTTTCTTATCCCACTGGGTGTTGTGAAGATAATTGCAGTGATGCTTAAACAAGCTAATATGCCGTCACAGTAAGGGCAGTATAAGTATTTAAGACACTGGGAACATTGCACACTGTGATAAATGTTGACCTTTGAAATAGCATACAGTCATTCCAGTGTGCATCCAGAGTAATGTAAGACAACACACTGGGGGGCATTCTTCCAAATAGCAGAGGGCACATTGCATCATCACTGTATTCAGCATGCTGGTGACTTTTGTTTACCAAATGTTTGCAGATAATTTATTGCCATAAAAATGACTTATTCTCACAATTTATTTAAAATGCCGTTAGTCTTGCAAAGGAGGTTATTTTATTATCTAATTCCTATCTAATTCAATAAGGTATCCAAATTAATAAGTATAAGTGTTCCTGATGGATGGCCTGATGACTTAGTTTAAAGATAGGACTAGGAATCATTTGATTAAAGGGCAATGTACCTGCACTGTACAGATATGCCAGGAGCAAAACAGTTGCTGCTTACTTCTCTTAATAATTAATGACCAAATACTTATAACGACGTGGAACAATTATCTGAAATAACTTACTGGGATATTCAACTCTTAAAGAAAAAAAAAAAAAGTGTTGAAGAAACCTCCAGAGTGGTGTGCAACAAATACACAAGAAGTCTGCTCCAAAATAGTTCCCTAGGCAACACAGCCTGTACCCTTGGATATCAGTTACATCAGGAAAGCTTGCTATGCTGACTTGGAGAAATACACTACAGAGAGTGGAGAGAAGTGCAAAACTTCTGTGGCCAGGCTCCATGATAACAAAGCAGGGATGGAAACTGAGTGATACTATTGAATTAACAAGCTGTGTAGAATCACAAAATGCCTCAGTTTGAAAGGTACCTCAACTATGTAATTCTAATTCCTCTTCCATGAGCAGGGTTGCCACCAATCACCAATCACAAAAACACACGTGACTGAAGCCACTCAAGATCCACTTGGAATTAAGAAAATGGTATAAAATAGCCTTAGAAAGAAGGAATTTCAGGGGAGATGCCATCACAGACCAGGCATAAGGACAGTGTTGACTACTGGGACCAGTTGACGCGGTGAGATTCTCAGTTCCATAGGGATGCCCTATTGGTTGAGATTTGCACACTGTTATGTTGATTGCCTTCCTGGGAAACTTAATTATCTCTGGAGAGTTATTCCTTATCTTAACGCATGGACTGTTTCCCTTATTGTTCATACTACTAGTATTAGCAAGTGCTCTACAGATAGTACATTTATCACTAGCAATTCAAAGGCATCTGTAAGCTGTTGCACTAGAGCACTATTCAATATGCTAGTCATAAGAGCTGCCATTAATCATTGCCAGACTCATTAAGAATGGTCAGATGAGTCTATCAGAACACAGATAGACAAAGCTGCTCTGCATGATGGCATCATGAGTGAATCCATAATCATAAGAGTTCTCCTTTGGCACAGCCAATTTCCCTACAAGTCTATTTGAACATGATAAGACTGCTAATTCCAAACAAGGTACTCACTCTTTAGGACAAAAACTGCCACCTGTTGGAATTTACCATCTCTCTATCCTGGTTACTAAACAAATTCCCTGCCTTTCTAATCCAGATCGAATTGGTGAGTGTCTCTTTTTTGTTTTCTGCTGTGTTTTTTTTTAATTTCCACTAGAGTTCCACTGTACTTGAAAACTTGAAAACTTGCCTGATTGTTAAAACATAAAATGAAACAAGGAAAATAACAACAACAACAAAAAAAAAGGTGAAAGAGAAGAAACATTTTCAAGTTCTGTCATTGTTTTCAAGTTAATGCTGATATGCCTGCCTAAAGCTTTTGACTAAAGTGGGATGAGCAGTCAACATCTGTTCTGAATTATTTATTTATTTTCAGTTGCAGAAAATTGGCAGCTCCAAAGTCCCTAAGAGAAGGATAATTGTAATTATCTGTGATGTTGTGAAAACTGTCTCAATGGCTCAGCAGTTAGCCTAGGTTTTTTTTTCTCATCTTCCAGCATACATATTCTAGTGTGCATGAATGTGGAAAAAATAAACTTTAGGGAATTTTAGTAAGTTTTGCTGACTTTTTTTCCCATCTATATAATTATGAATAAGATATGATCTTTTATTAATTAATGGTTCCAGAATCTGCATTTACAGTTCAACTCTTATTGTTAAACCCAACAAAACAGTCCAAGGCCTCCATCCTTCAGTATGCTGTGCTTAAGTAGGCTGTTGAACCTGTGCCCATCCCTATGGGTATACAGATGGGCCTCTAAGCCATTGAATTACTACAGTATCTCTAAAAAAGATACAAAGCTAAATATTATACCAAATTCTACTGATCAGTTCCATAAGACTACCAGATGAGTAAAATGCTGATCTCTCATTTCTGTCATTTTGCAAAAGCAAGGGAGGATCAAATTTTAAAAAATGAATAGTGAATATTTCACAGGAGCATGTGTCTCCAGCTTTTCAAATCACCGAAGAAGACTACTGGAATTCTTATTGCTGGTGTTTAAGTAAAAAGTAAACAGATTCAGAAAAGATCTTCTTGCCCTGGAACTGCAGGAAAGAAAAATGGAGAAGGTACTGCCTTATATATCAAGGCAAAAATGCACTAAATCTAAACACAAAATAAAGTATTACATGGAATTATTAAATATCTATGGATATAGACACTCATGATTCCCATGAAATGTCAAATCCAGAGAATGTATTGAAGGGGACTTTAACCATATAACAGTGACAGCTAAATGTAAGGTCTGGTGGGAATGAGAGACTTGAACTAATTTAACATCTGATGGATAAGGAAAATATCAGGAGAAAAAGACCAGATCGTACTAATAAACTGAACAGTGCCAGGGATCATTCTCTGACACTGAGGCCAATTGGCATTGGTATAGTCACATCTATGCTATTAAACTCTCTTAGCCTCCAGCACAGCGTGGTCACATCTGCACTGCCATTTGGGAACGGTCCTTGACCTGTACTAAGTCCTGAACTGGACCCAGAAATTATTTGGCTAGTTGGTTCTGGCCAAAAGCATGGGCATTATAACAATTCAGCATCAGAGATGAGTGAATTCCAGTGCTGTTTCTATCTCTAGCTCACTGAATAACTATTATCTGTGCATAGGTGTATTTTCAAAAAGTCCTTAGACTGCATTAGGGAGAATAAGGAAATAATAGGAAAAAATAGGAAGTAGTAAGTGGTGCACAATACAGAAATATTTGAAATGTTCAAAGTTTATTGCTTCATTTTTTCTCTCTTTTAAATAAGCTGAACATGAAAATAAACTTGCTGAGATTAAATTTAATGAAAGAACAGGAAAATAAGACAAAACAGGGAAAGAAGATATCAGAACTACTTAGATAAGTTAGGTTTTCCATTGGTGACATATAACCACAAGCAGATTAGAATGATAGCCAAAGCAACAATAATTATTTTCAAAAATCTGTGAAGAATAAATGATTCAAAGAACAGGAGGAAGGCAAAGAATACAATACTTCTGTTCACAGTGTGAGAAAGGAGATCTCAAGGACTTACAAAGCATTTGACCTCACTTTGATACCCCAAAAGATATTGGAACAAAACTTTTAATCTGGTTTTGTGCAAGCGATAGATAATAAGGTGCTAAGAACAGGGCAATACGGATTTGTCAGGATCTGACAAAACATGCCAAGCCAGTCTAATTTCCTTCCTGACATGTTAACTGGCCAAACGGATATGGAAGGAGCACTAGATACGTTTGATAATCTGACATATGTAAGGCTTGCAATGTGGATGCACAAGGTATTCTTAAAAGTAAATTTGGGAAATGGGATCTTGCTCAAATGCAGTTGATGCAGAAGAATACTAAAATACTCAGAGCAGACTTGTCTTAAGTTTTCTGCCAAACTAGGATGATATTTCAAATTGATCTCATATATAGTAGTTATGGCAGCAATTTTTTAATTTTTTAATTAAAGGCATGAATGGTAGAATAGCAAATATACTTAAGAAATATGGAAGAACAACAGGCTGAAAGGAGTTACATCACAGAACAGTAACTCAGAGAGATCCTAATGTATTAGAGAAATAGTCTAGAACCAGTAAGATGAATTTTATGAAAGGTGACTGAAAAGAAGTATACTGAAGGAAGAAAAGGGTACAGATACAAAGTAAAAGGGATAAGGGAACACAAGAAAGTAGGAGTTATAATGAATTATAAATCATATATGAGTAAAATACATGATACTACAAAACAGACAACATCATTCTAAAATGCACTGATTTCAGAGTTACATGCAGAACTTTAAAAGGTAACTATTTTACTCTGGTTGAATTATTGAGGCTCTTGATCCAGTGCAAGTTTATGTCATTCACAGTACTCATTAACAAAGCTGTAGAATCTTTTCAACAAAAAAATAAAACATCAATAAAATAATTTTGAGAAAAGGATGAATAAAAGAAATGCTTAATCCAGAAAACAGAGGATTATGAAATGTCATCAGAATCAAAATTTATTAAACAGATCTGGGTTCACGCAGGCATGAAAAGGGTTTCGTGTCTCAAAAAAATGTCATTTCATATATTAAGGTTTTCTTTCTGTGTCTGCATTTGCGTATATTTTGTGGTGTGTTTTTGTTTTCGTTTTTGTTTTTTTCTTAATGTATATGTAAATCCAGGCTGTTTTTTTTTTCCAAGTTTCTGACGAATTCTTGAGACTGAGCATGCTGTTCATTGAATTTGATGTAACTTGTCAGCTTCACTGCTGGTAGCAACTTTCAGGGTCTTTGGCTTCAGGGCACACTTGCCAAAATTCTCTGCCCGAGGGCTAAGGATCCATAACTTTGAGCATCCTCAGGACAGATCCACTACTAGTGCGCTCCCCAGAGCTATACCTTCCTTGGCTCCCCATCATCCTTGGCCTTAGGGCAGACTGTCTGTTCTATCCCTCAGTAAACAGACACACAGTCCAAATGCATCTCAGTAGTCTGAAATATTGGTACCAGGGAAATTAATATAAAGATTGCTATTATGCTTTAGAAAGCTGAAATTAGGTTTGTATAACAGTTAATTACTGCTTCTTGTGTTATTTACAAATAGTCCTTCCACCTACTGCAAGAAGAGCAGGAAAAGGGATAATCTCCAATGTTGTAATCAGCATCTCACAGTACCTGCTGGATAGGATGTACCAGTGGCAGTGTGCTGCCAAAATAAACCCAGGTGCAGATTTTATAAGTGGGAGTTTGGGAGGGGAATGGGGGAAGCAGTAATCTCATTTTCCCCTTGAGTCATCCCAGGATGCATCATTACTGCGCAGGGTGAAGAATACAGTTGCCTACATGTAACTTCACTGTCCATCGTGCACTGTCTCTTTTAATGCCCAGATCAGACCGATTCTGCTGTATTATTACCTGGCTATCAGTTAGTGGATGGCAAGTAATTACATTCTGCATATCTGTCTGCATATTGTTATTATTGCATTTTTTTGTTTCCATTTTCTTCTCTCTTAGTAAATGCTTTTCACCACAACCCACAACTTCTATTTCGATTCCATTTCTCTCCCTCATCCCACCTGGGGACAGTAAACAAATGGCTGGGTGGTGTTCAGCTGCTTTCTGGGTTAAACCACATCAGGCCAGTCACTGTAGACTGAAATACATGAGGTTCTCTAAACTGGAGGGGTAAAACAAAGGCACTGCATTCCTGAGGAACGCACTCCCCTGCTTTGAGGACTTAGGAGACAGAACTGAGGAAGTGAGGAAGCAGTGTGGCATACGAAGGTTTTCAAGAAAAAGGTAGATGGTGCCTTGAGTGATACAGGTTAGAGGGCATGATGGTGACAAGTCGATGGTTGAATTAGATGACCTAAGTGGCCCTTCCAACCTTAATGATTCTATGGTTCTATGATATGGATGAAGCTTTGCTCATTTAATAACATTTTTTCCTAAGCTAGAGGTAAAGGGTTCAGAAAGCTTTGAGTATTTGCAATGACTCAGGATCCATACAGAAAGCATATATTTAAATACATCTGTGGGCTGTACTCCTTTCATTTGTGCCTTACACTTGTGCAGATCAGGTACATCCTTCCACACCAGACTAGTTAGGAGGGAGTGGAGGCTAGGCCAAGAAAACTTTTTGTAGGTTCAGTCCTTTATCCTCTGTTACACTGATGGAATTTATGGCTGAATCAAGTTTCTGTAGTGAGAATGCTAATGTAACCCAAATACATGAGCTATAATCCATAGCCTGGAGGAAGGTCTCTTATCCTTACGTCTGAGAGTGTGCTACTTTTGTATTACTGAGTTGATTCTGCTAGTAAAATAAGGCAGCTCCTGCTTCCAATCATAGGTGTATACTGAGTGCATACTTCTCTACTGAATTTCACATACTCTAGGGTTCTTCATGGTTTAAAAAAATACAAAGGGATAAGGACAATGCTACAAGGTGATACTTGATGTAATGCACAAGTGAAAATCTAGCAAACTTTGGTGATGTTAAAAGCACCTAGACGAGAGACTGTTTTGACTGAAGTGGGTATTAATAGTCCCATAAGCCTAAAAGATTAGAGGATTTATCACACTCTCAAGAAAATGATAGAAGTAGTTGGTGTTCTAGCCCACCTGCTGTGTCCTTAGTGAAGGGGGATCCAGTTTATTTTTATTTCAATTCTTAATTGTGGCAGAACTTTTTAGATTTTCAGAGTCCAATCTTTGTGGGCTATAAGGTTGAGCTTCATGTGAACAGGAAGAATGCTGCACAAAAGAACAGATAAGTAAGTAGATATTGGGCAACTGGCATGTTGCCAAGTAATTATTTGGTTTTCTCATGCAGTGTGTTGTTGAGAGACAGTGATTAACCCTGGATGGTTTTTAGCCCCTTAATAATGTTGCGGGGAAGGCAGAGAGGAGAGAAATAAAGAAATACATCTATAGATAATTCCATGTTGAGTTGAGCTTGTTAAACCATACACACTGAAGCTTAAGAGTTTCACAGAAGAGAAAGAAGCTTTTTCAACTTCTGGAGAGAAGGTATCAACAACCAGGCTTGATGATTACTGTTGTTAAATTAAGCCCCTTGGGATGCTAAGTATTTCGCTAGTAATGTGAAAGACACTTTTTAGCAAGCCTGTTTGAATGACTGTCTAGAGGTTCCATCTTTTCAGTTCCAAATTCTCTAGCATCTTTCTTTGCAGGGGACCTATTATACTGCAACAGTCAGTTGATGAACTGCTGAAAATTGGAGAAGGCAAAAGGCCATTTTCACTGCATGGGCTTTGTTCAAAAGCAGTAAGAGTAGCACACTGAATGAAGAAGAGACACTTTATTGTTCATCCCTAGGGCAGCAGCAGAGTCACAAAAGAGAACTTTGGAGATAGAAAAGTGCATTTAGAGCATTGGTAAGTTTGCAAAGGTATAATCTCTTGCCTCTAATAAATTGCTAGTTTACCATAGAAAGTTTCTAGAATTCCTTCAAATTCTGAGAAGTAGCTCAGCTATTCTGATTACTCTCTCCTTATCAGTAAAGACTATTTCTCCTCCAGAAGCTCTGCATAATGTCTGAGTTCTAAAGTCCATGGGTTTAAAAAGTTCACATAAAGATTCTTCCTTATACTTAATCACTCCAACTTTAAGAATGCAAATGCTAAAACAACTCTAGGACATGATCTGGAGGTAGTTCCAGTTCTCATCTCTTTCTAGAAAGGCAGTCATGATCTCCAAGTCATATTCCTTACCTACTTTTAAGGTAGCTTAGGTTTCTTCCCATGAGCTTGAGGATACTAAGCCTTTCCATACTGCAATACCTGTTTCCTATACTGGTAGCTGTACTGGTAGTATCTATGCTCCCATCTAACCATGACATTCTCCTTTCCAGCTCTCATTACAAGCACAGGATCACTGTTTCCTGTCCCATGTTTTCTGATACCCCCATATTGAGAATATAAGGATAACAATTTTGCATTTTAATTAAGAAAGATCATTGGTGGGTCTTTTTTCACTCCTGAACTGCAATCAGCCCATGTAGACCACTGTTCCAAATTAGGCAAGAGGATTACTGTTATAAATTAGCAAAGAAAAAGTGATGATGTTGTAATGATGCTGCTTAAAGATGATTTGATTTACTGACATAGAAATGGGTGCTAATATTGAATGAGCACTTAAGAAATATTTCTCCTGGTATGCACTCATGTAAAATAATTTAATTCTTTTCAGTAGCTTTTTTACCCCTTTTATGTTTGAGTTTTGTGAATATTCTATAAAGTGAAATTAATTGTAGAATGCATGTGATAATAGCCAGTTTTAAGCAAATACTGGAGAATATTTTGGGCCTATAAATACTGAATTTGGAGTTGCAAATATTAGCATTGTAGTTCTGGATATTTGCAATGAACTTGGTCTTAGCAGACATGAATTTTTTTTTCCTTTTTAACCAAAACTTCCTAATTTTCACTGCACTCTGAATGAGTAAAGCTGTTTTTCTCAGTTTTTGACAGAGTAGAAGTGTGGTTGTAGAAGACAAATGAAATATTTTTCAACAGAAATAGGTGCTGTAGCATAAAAGTAATGTCTAAACAAATGTTTGAGGTCCATGATCAAGACACAACTATGGTTTAAACTTTGGATCCTGATGTCCGTGAGCTCCATGGCTAAAAAATTAAGCAGTCAGTACCCCCCCACTCAAGAAAAAAACAAAAATCTACAACATGCTCAGAAACATTGTAACTAGCACTATTCAGGACTATTATTAAAAATCAGAGATAGGTATTTTTAAGTCTGTTTTCAAATTTTTACAAGAAATACATGTGTACACAGAATCTGAGAACTTTGAAGGATGATACAGGGATTACTATACTATAGCAAATATTGTCCAAGTAGCCTGATATTATGTTCCTGACAGAAAGCCAATCCCAAACACTTCAGACAGAAAATGAGAAATCTTATGTACAATTATGTTACAACTTGGCAGTCCAAAACTCTTTCATTTAGTTGTTGACTCATGTTCTGAGATGTTTACAATAGTCAGAAGTGACCATGTCAGAGATATTAAATCTTATTTTCCTTTCTGATAGTCCAGATTTTAACTAGTCTCAAGAGAATGTAAACTACACTGAAGAAGAGAAAATAAAACCAGAATACTCAGTGTGGAAAAGGCAAGTTATGTCTCCTTTTTTTTTTTTTTTTTTACATAGTGTGGTGATGGCATGGAAAACAGAGAATAAAGGTCAAATTTATAAACAGATTGATTTCATAGTGTAAATATATAAAAATTGGGGTAATGAGACAAAAAAAAATATTTAAACTAAAAATGTGTGTGTTTTTATATGTTGCATGTTTCAGGCTATTAAGAAAAGAAAACCTAAAACAAGCACTATTTGCATTTGATTTTTAGTTAAATTTTTTAAAATCATATTTTTCAGGTTAAAAGCTTTTACATTTCTTTATTACTTCATTCTTGTTTAGTTTAAAGAGGGGCAGTCTCTTCAGTCTCTGCACAGAAATAACTTGCAGTTTTTCTCATTTAATCATTCTTTCTCAGATTACCTCAAGAATTTTTTTTCACATCATGAAGTCATTTAAATCACATGTGATTCAAGGCACTCTTGTTACTTTTGCAGTGTTTAGATTAAATGTTTACACAAGATGAGTAAAATATTACAGAACAGAGATTGTTCGTGAATTCTCTAGAAATAGTCTATTTTCAGTAGCTGTATAAAACATAGCATCAAAAGAGGATAATGAGATATGTGGTTTGCAAAGGAAACCTTCAGTCAATTTATCTTCTACATTTTCCTTTTTTCTTGCTGATAAATTTTGGGTGGGTGGTTGGTACTTTGAAGGAACTACTATTTGTACTTTAATAATGTTTTGTTTTTCAGAATCTACTGCTCCATTATCACCTTTTGGTATTTAATGTGTACAATTACCAATACATGTCTTTCAAGTGTTCTTTATAATGTATAACAGCAGCAAGTGTTAATTATGTCCCTAACAGCCTCCTATATACACAGTTTGTGGAAGAAAGATGAGATAACATTAAAAAACTCAAATTATTATATTAATTACTAGGAGAGCAAGAAGCCCATATGCTTTAAAATTTGTACATATGTTTCTTGGCTACTTGCTCCCCTCTGTGTGTTCTATAGTGTTTCTATAAAGGTTGAATTTGTCTTTTTAAAAGTTATTACTATTTACTTCTGGCAGTTGGCAAGAGTATTGTTTCTTCTGTCTGAAGACTGCTACCCTAAATATTCAGGGAAAAGTAAGGACCTTTTCAGTGATCTTGAAGGAAATAATATTAAATTCCCTTTACTACATTCTAACAGTATAAGTTGGAATCTGTTATTTCATTTCTAGATTAATTCCTTCCTTTCTTCTTCCCAGCATACTCTCTCTGTGCAGGAGGCAATTAATGCTTTTTATTGAGTTGATTCAAATGTAAAATCAATTCTTTTATTTTCTATCAAAATTCCCTTCATAAAATCCAATACTTTCCACAACTTTCCCCTGCAAAAGATTGGTTCATGAGACAAGTATTTCACAATACTCTGAAACAGGATCAGCAAACTTACTTCTACATCTAATGGAGCCAAAAGAATGTTTGCTCAGCTGTTAGGACAGTGATTACTGATCATATAGGTGTATCAAGAGTGGCTGTTGTTTAGCCATTTGGTGATTGCATCCATATCAGTAAAATGGTGTTGGAGTTTGATCTGCTACTCTTGGGCCAATTACAGTTCCTGACTGTGTCTGTACTGTTCTAACCTCTAAGACTGGGGAAATGGTGGAGTTTGAAGAAGGTAGGAGAGAGAGTGTGCATTCATACTGTCTATTAGCCACAATTCTTGACCCACATTGACTACTGGGCAAGTCTCAGAAATTATTGGAAAAGTGCTATGTCACAGGTCAACACTGCCAGGAGCCATTCTAATTAAATTTATTGCTTATGCAGCAACATGATTTCATTTACTGTTATTGGTCAACTCTAACTATTTAATTACACATGTATACTTTTCTCTATGAAGAAGCATAGAGTCACCAAGGTTGAAAAAGATCTCCAAGATCATCCGGTCCAACTGTCCATATACCACCAGTATTTCCCTCTAAATCATGTTTCTCAGTACAACAGCTAAGCGTTTCTTAAACCCCTCCAGGGACAATGAATCCACCACCTCCCTGGGCAGCCCATTCCAGTGCCTGGTCACTCTTTCTGAGAAGAAATATTTTCTAATGTCCAACCTGAATCTCCCCTAATGCAACTCGAGACCATTCCCTTTTGTCCTGTGACTAGTTACGTGGGAGAAGAGGTCAACTTCCACTTTACCATAACCTCCTTTCAGGTTCTTCCCTGAACCTCCTCCAAACTAAACAATCCCAGCTCCTTCAGCCACTCCTCATAAGGCTTGTGCTCCAGACCCCTCACCAGTTTTGCCCTTCTCTGGACATGCTCCAGGGTCTCAATGTCTTTTGCATAGTGAGCAGTCCAAAACTGAACACAGTACTCAAGGTGCAGCCTCACCAGGGCTGAGTATAGAGGGATGATCACTTCCTTGCTCCTCCTGGCTACACCATTTCTGATACAAGTCAGGGTGCCATTGGCCTTGTAGGCCACGTGGGCACACTGCTGGCTGATGTTCAGCCAAGCATCAACCAACACCCCCAGGCCTCTACAGTATTACAGCCACTCTTCCCAAGCCTGCAGCATTGCATAGGGCTGTTGTGGCCAAAGTGCAGGACTCGACACTTGATCCTGTTAACTTCACCCCACTGGCCTCAGCCAGAGAACACCATGGGAGAGAGTGTCAAAGGTTTTGCTGAAGTCCAGGCAGACTATGTCAACAGCCTCATCTACCAAGCAGGTCATTCAGCCATAGAAGGAGATCAGGTTGATCAGGCAAGACCTGCCTTTCATGAACCCATGCTGGTCAGGTCTGGTTCCCTTTTTTCCTGCACATGCCATATGATCTCCATCAAGATGATCTGGTCCACAATCTTCCCTTGCACTGAGGTCAGGCTGACAGGTCAGTAGTTCCCCAGATCCTCCTTATAGCTCTTCTTGTAGGTGGGATGGCAAGCCTCAAATCCACTGAGTCCTCTTTGTTGACAAGGAATGCTGACAGATGATGGAAAGCAGCTTGGTTATCATGTCTGCCAGCTTCCTCAGCACCCTTAAGTGGATCTCATCCAGTTCCATGGACTTGTGGCAGTACAGGTGAAGTAGTATGTGTTTAACAGTTTCCATCTGAATCATGGGGTTTTTTCTTCTTCCACAGGAGGTTCTCTTTTTCTCCTGGAGCCTCAGGAAAAGCTCCCTGCTCATCCACGCTAATCTTCTCCCCCACCAACTCATCTTGCAGCTCAGGTGGATAGCCTGCTCCTGTGCCTTTAAGACTTCCTTCTTGAGGAGCAACCAGCCTTCCTGGACCCCCTTACCCTTTAGGACTGAATCCCAAGAGACTTTCCAATCAGTGTCCTGAAGAGTTCAAAGCCTGCCCTCCAGAAGTCCAAGGTAGCAGTTTTACAGGCCCCCCTCCTGACTTGACTAAGAATCGAGAGCTCTATCATTTTGTGGTCACTTTGTCCAAAATAGCTCCTGACCCCCACATCTCCTACCAGCCCTTCTCTGTTTGTGAACAGCAGGTCTAGCACCTCCACTGGTAGGCTCTCTCTCCTGTTACCTTACCAGTTATCATCCACACATCCTAGACTGCTTCCTCTGCACTGCACTGTATTTCCAGCATATATCAGGGAAGTTGAATTCGCCCATGAGGACAAGGGTTGGCGATCACACAACTTCTGCCAGCTGCTCACAGAACACCTCATCTGTCTCTTCATCCATGTTTAGTGGTCTATAACAGACCTGCACCAGGATGTACACCTTGTTGGCCCTCCCCCTGATCCTTACCCATAGAGACTCAACCTTATCATTACCAGCCCTGAGCACTACACCATCAATGCCATCAAAACACTTCATATTACATGCAGAGCCATGGGGAGGGGGGGTAGCCATCCACTGCAGCACTCCAATCATGGGAGCGATCCCACCGTGTTTCCGTAATGGCAACTAAGTCAAAGTTTTCCTGCTGCACAATGGCTTCCAGCTCCTCCTGTTTGTTACCCATATTCATGCACATATATATTCACATATATCATCATAAAGTAAAATAGCTGCAGAAGAATGAAGGAACTTAACCAATTCATAAGATTAATCTTCTGTTCCACATCAGTATATCTTCACTGGCTAAATAAAGGTAGTGTGAACATACAATCACACACCTTGTTTCACTGAAGACATGCCATAATAATGAGTGTCAGTTAAGGTCTTGGTTCAGCCTGAATCAGTTTGTACTGCTCTGTGATACAGTGAATGCCTTTCATCTACAAGTGGAGAGTACTCTCAGCAGAGAGAAATTTTCTACTTGCATGAAGTCAGCACGGCTGATTCCTGCAAATGCCATGTCAGCCCTGTGGGATAGACATATACTACTAATACAGCAGAAAAGTAGTTCTTCACTGATCCCATGAAATTACTGTAAGTTAGAGTGGCCCTTGAGCTATTTTAAAATAAGTCATACTACTACTGGCTATCCTATCTACTTCCTGACTACGGGAATCCACCACTAAGTTTTACTGCTTTCTTCCTATTGCCCAGACACCCTTCCTTCAGTGCCAACATGTGTACTTAATCTCCACCTATTCCTCCCACACTGTCCTATCGCTCCTGTTTCTGTGGTGGGCGGCGGCAGCAGCAGCACCCACACTCACAAGACCTACTAATACCAGAAGATCTATGGGGGGACTATGCCTCCAACGGATATGGTCAGAATGGGACCTGTATAGTTACCAGACATCAGAACACCATTCAGGAGCTTCTGCAAAACTGTTCGGATTGCCTGATGAGAGCTGAGCTCATAGCACCTGAATTGAAATGTGGTGATGGTGTCCAGATTAGAGAAAACAGAGATCTGGAAGAATGTTTTGTGCAGGCAAATGACCAAATGGACATCCTGGATGGGATGATCAGAGAGCTAAGGCAGATGAATCAGCCCTGCGAAATGTATCAGAAAAGGCTCCTTCAAGAGCAAATGCTTGCTCTGTACAAAGCCATTAGTGTTCCCCGTGCCAGGAGGACCAGCTCCAAAGGTGATGGTTGCTACTCCTCTCAGAGTGATTCAGGCTGAGATGAGTATACAAAACGTGTCACTAATGAATGCTTAAAATGATGAGGCAACAGAAGGCTGAAATGGAGCTGGTGAGATGGGGGTTTGATGCAGCATTCATTGAGCAACAGATTAGTGACCACGGGAGAACTCACAGTGCCATTGGAGACTATCGCTGGCACCTGGACAAAGCCAAAACAGATTTGTGTGAGAAGGATGCTGTTCATCAGCTAGAGGAAGAATACGAAGGACTGGTGAAATAATCCTTTGAGAGAATGGATCAGCTCCGTCAATTCCAGAACCTTCTGACTCCTGGCAGTGAAGGATACAGCAATGAAAAAGTTTCCTTGTAGTGGTGTACATGCAGGCTGTTCAGTCAGCCAAGATGCATAGTCTTCCAGTTAATGGACCAGACTCATGCTGAGTTTTTCCTGAAGGTTTCCAGGCAGTGGGAAACAAATTTGCTCCTTCCTCCCTGGCTGGGCTTCTGTTTTTGCTAAATGCATAGGAATTTTATTACACCCCAGGGCTCAACTTCTGTGACAAATGTTGTTGAAACTGGCTAATGGATTCAAAAATTATTAGGTGGGTATAGCAGAGAGCAGACAGTATGATCATACAAGCTTCATTTCTTTAGGAAACCAAGCTAAACATGGATATGCATTTTGTGCATTACAGTCACCAGACAGCTAGATAGACGTTACAATATAACATCAGACTAATTGTTGGTTTTGTCTAGTATCCAGTGCCAGCGCTATTTGCTTCAGATGATGTTGCAAGAAATATTGTAGTGAGCAATTAGGGATTAACCTCTCCATAACAGAAGTTTCTTAATTCCCATCAGTTAGTGATTAGCTTATGCTCTGAAGCATGAAGGTTTATATCCCTTATGAATTTTTGTTAATCTAATATAATTGCGGATGTTCTTGTTATCCATATAGCAGCTTATCCTGGATTTTTATTATTATTATTTTGTTGTTAGTTTTGTGTTGTTGTTGCTTTTTCTTTTGATTCTGCTGCATTCTTGGTCTCAGTGATACCCCATGGTAATAAACTATTATGGAAATAAAATCTCTATCCCCAGCATTTTCCCTTATCCTACAGTGTAATTACAGGGAAGTATACAGAAAAAAATGACAAATTGTGTAAATGGGATGATTGCATATAGGCAAAACTTTCTAAACAGAGCATTTAGTACTCAAATATCAAAATACTGTATTATTTGTTTATTACAGAGAGCAGGATTTATCCAGCCTATTATCAGCACCTGAGATCATCAACTCCACTTTATTGAGGGCAATAAATCTTATCCATAGAACATCAGCAATAATATGAGTTGGAACACATCTTGAAAGTACTACTTCCCCCCTATTCACCGTGATAGTGATTTTGACAATTATTACTGGTATTGAGCTTTACAATATAGTTCTTTATTCTGATTAATACTTTTCTTGATGACCATTTCTTTCTCAAAATTCACTGTATGTCCTTGGCCATGTTCAAAGTCATTGGTTCAGACAGCAATGACTATGTGGGCTGTGTCACACAGATTGATCCCTAATTTTTTTGAAGTCATCACAGAATTTTTGGCTTGTCAAATCATGTCACCTTTCCCAGTTCTGTTTTCCTCAATTTATATTTTACATACTATCTTTAGTTGTGATAAATACAAAGTGAGTAATTTCCTCAATTGCTCATTTAAGTATGACTTCTCCTGGAATACATGCCTTCCATTCTGGGAATAGAAGTAGCCTACCCCCACTATAAATTTCAACACTGCATGGGTAAGGAACTTAAGGAGTAAAGACAGAAATTCAGAAAAATGACAGTTAGGGGTAGGGCTCCATTACTCCTAGGCTCTACATACTACATGCTGGAAGATTAACATGTTAGAAGACTGAGCACAATATCAATAAATGAGCATCAAATTTCTGACAGTACTTATTTCACCTGGGAAGAGCTGAATGAGAATGACAACATCAAGCTCATCTGAAGCTTTGAAATTCTGTTAAAAAAGACTTTGAGAGACAAAGATTTGTGAACCCCTGATCATCACAAGTGCCTCATTTCCCTTTTATCTTCTTTCTGTTTTTTTGTTTAGGTTTGAGGCATATAGTCTACTTTTAATCCTTAATTAGAAAGTGTGAAAGTGTAACCTCATGCATGTGTGTGAGCAGCTTTCAAGTCCAAAGGAAATGGATGCCAGAAAGAAAACTCTCCCAGCTGAACACTAAAAGATGCACTACCAAACACATTTTTTAAAGATTGTGATTTTATAAGATATAAAGTTAAAAAAAAAAACCAAAAACCAACAAAACAAAACAGCAACAACAAGGGGAAAAAGCACTCACAGTCTTCTAGAGGTTTAAATAAGCTCAAACAGTTAATGGTGGGACCAGGTGCTGGCCAGAGACCAGGAAGAATGGTGAGAGAGCATCCTCCTCTGTGGCAGCTGTTAAAAAGAGGTGACAGCATCTTCCTATGAGGGAGCTGTTAGACCAACTTGGCTGCTCCACCAGTGGGCTTCCTGAGAGCCACTGAGAAACTGATTTCAGGAGACTGCCTTGCATTTGGGTCCTCAGTTACCAA
Organism: Lagopus muta; assembly: GCF_023343835.1. Lineage (NCBI taxonomy): Eukaryota > Metazoa > Chordata > Aves > Galliformes > Phasianidae > Lagopus > Lagopus muta. Next base: position 8,323,475 of record NC_064434.1, read on the forward strand.
TGATCTTCAACTGTAAACTAGACATCCAAATGAGAATTAACTGTGTAAATACCTTTGTGGACTTTTGCCACACACGTTAATGTCATCTCTGCTGAGACTCCAGAGAAACCCAAGGTTGCCAGCTGGGACTTGTTATCAGAAGCTGTCAGTGTGCTGTCTGACAGGCTGCTGATCCAATATCTGTCTCAGTAGGGCCAGCTAGAGATGGGTTTGCTGGAAAATCCTCCCTGAACAAAATCGTAGAAGGGAAATGTAGCCAAATGTGTTTTCTTATATCACAGTTCAGAGCATATAAAGCACATGTTTCCATGTCAAAATAGCAAGATAATTAAATTTCTCTAGAGCTTTGTTTCATTTATTGCTTTATTTCATTTATTGCAATAAAATTTTGTAGATGAGTGTAAGAGCTTATGGAATTTCCGTCTTTTTGCTGTTGCTTTTATTTATCTAAAGATTAGAAATCTCTTCTGCTACAGACATAGATATATTTGCTGCTCCTAAAAGCTTTTCAGTTTACTTTTAATTTTTTTTTTTTTTTATTTATGTCAAGTTTTAGAGCTGCAATTAATGTATATATTAGAAATGTATGTGTATGCATGTATGAATATATATTTTAATATAATTTACAGATTGATCCTGATTTATGGTACTATCACTGAGCAACAGGGATCCCAGACTGTCAGAAATCCACAAAGATATTAAGAGGTGAACCCGAAAGCTTCACTGGCTGTTCTTCATTACTGCTGAGCCTTACAATACACAGTTAAGATGGGTGAGAGCTGTGAGAATAGTTTTGTCCATTTTAGTTGTGTTTGTGGAATTGACATGGGATCTAAAATGGCTGGTGACTCTTAGCAATGGCAACATTCACAAGCTGATTTGGCTTTTACATTTTGTTTTGCTTTGTTTTCCCCACACAAGAAAGCAAACATCCTGTGGATAGCTTCAGAATGGATGTCGCACTGATAGTAGATTTTTGTTTAAATGGATTTGCTGAAAGATTGCTTGGATTAAGTGTGATTTGTTCTATTTTCAGTCAAAGAAAATAGCTGTTATTTTGCAGTAACATTTAATAAAGGCTTTCTACAAAATAGTCAGTGGTGTTAGATTATATCTTTGTTATAACATTAGTAATGGAAAACGACAACCTGAAAAATAAGGTGAAATCAAGGTGTTTTTATTTAGAGAATAATTCTGATTTTTTCAGACAATAATAAGCCTATCAGTATACATTACTTTGTATTTATCTCTGAAAGTGCATAACAACAATATTGTCAGTGTCTGTTTAATTCTATTTGACAATAACAAAATAAATTTGCTATTGTTTATTAGAGATTTTCAGAGAAGGCAGCTAACTTATCTTTGATTTGAATTTCAAATACAACCTTTTTAAAAAACATAACCAGAGATATTCATCTAAAATATTGATAGGAAATTTACATTTGAGAATATCTAATTGTAGTCACTACTATCACATTAAAAGTCAATTGCTGTCTGTTTTCTGGAAATTAAAAAATTTATTAGAATTTAAGCCACAATGAGCTGACATTTCCAGGTGTATTTCAGTACGTGTCATTTTTGCATATGAAAGAAGAAAGGTATTTGAAAACAAAACAAAGTAAAATATCTTTATTTTCGAAATACCTTTCATTGTTCAGAAAAGTAACTCCTTCCTGATTATAGGCACTTGAATTTGAACAATTCTATCTAACTTTTAAATTATATCTAATTCAAGCAATATTTATCATGGTTCTCTACACCTGGAAGATTTATTGCAGAAATATACTTAAAAACATCTTATACACTCAATTACATAAAGTATGGAGATAGAAGAAAAGGTCGAGGAAGAATGAGAAATGCAGTTTGTTATACTGCCATATCTTATTTTTGTCTTAAATACATGATGAGAAATTGCAGAGAAAAGAGAATCGGATACATTTAAGTGCACTGTTGCAGGCTGAAAAACAACAAAACACTATTTTCTCCAAGGAAAATCCTGATCAGATATTAGGAAGGTATTATTATTATTATTATTAACAGGGATGTGTGTCAAAAACGGTAATTGAGCCTGTGCCAATTGAGACTGTGCAATATCCATCCCTGGAGCTTACCTGAAGTTGGCAAAATTTTGTTCTGATCTAGCAATGAGTTTGGATCTAACTTTGAATCTGAACTTGCTTTGTGCAGGAATTTGGATCATATGATCCCAATACCCCTTCCAGTCTATATCCTTCTGAGTTTATGGTATGAAAAATAGATTGCCTGAAATTAAAATAAAATGAATTGTAAGATAACATTAACTGAAATTCAAATAAGTGTTGTGGCTTATGTAATTTAAATTAACGCCATGTAAACTGAGTCAATGTTAAATTCAATCTTAGCCTTATGTTTGATTTCCTATACTGGAATTTCAAGTGTATATTTTGCAGTTATTAGCAGTGCTATCAGTGTATGTTTGGTAGTAAAATAGGGATAAGTTTACTCCATAACTCATCCCCTCTCCATGCAGTGCTAAGCCTCATGACACTTCAAGCCTTCTCTCTCCTCATAATGGAGATAACTTGATATATTTTAAGAACAAAGAATCCAGGTTTTAAACTCTTCTTCGAGAAGAGCTTTCAAGCATTAACATAAGAGCTGTAGGCATCTGCTTGTCATATTTATCAGAGTAAAGAGTATGTACGTTGAGTAGGGGAGAGGCAACATTACTTGCACTGAGATGAGCTGGTCAAATGTTTTAGATTTAATCTATATGTATATATTTTTATATATTAGAATAATACTCCTTCTATTTGTCTAATTAATCTGGAACTAATTTGTTAGTTTGAAACAAGAAAATTTGTTTGAAATTTGAAACATAGGTTGAACAAATCTGTTGCTCCCTGACAGGAGTATTTTTCCTTTCTAAAAGCTGGAGAGAGTTATTGCAGATATCTTTATGAAATCCATCAGAAAAAATATTTGAATATCAGAGGGAAAGAATTGTGACTGGATTTGATTGATCAGAAGTCACTTTATTAGTGATGTTTTTAGTGTGACACATAAATTTAATGTGAGTGGACAAAGCAAAACAAGCAAGAGAGAATCAGGTCTATTATGCTCACTGTAGCATTATACATGAAGTACCAGTGTATTTTATTCAACTTTTCAGATGTTAAGATGCATTTCTTCAAAGCCAGAATGTGAATTCCTTTTGTCATGCCAACTAATGACCATTTTGACAAATATCTTTACATAATCTTTCCTTCCTTCTTTGAAGTATCGGGTTCTGAGATAGAGTTTCACATCCTGTTCTCAATTGAATGATAATAGAAGATGAACGGCTAAATATTTATTGAACACACATTATTGTCTATATATATCAGGGATTGCTTTAAGATGCATGTTTAATGAACTGTATATCCTGGATAATTTTGAAGTATTTATGAAATATGATTACTTCTAATGATTGGGGGGATACCCATAAATTACGTTTTCCTCATATGTTTCATTTAATAATAATCTAACTTGTGTTTCTGAAATATATTTAGTGAACCACTGATTATTTCCTTCTGAGGTGATATAAATTCCAGTGCTTCATTGCATGGCTATGAGAGTATCAGATTGTCATCTACCAGTATTTCTCCAAGGTCAAGAGAATGGTCAAAAGACAAATACAGCTGTGTACAGAGATGAGGCAAAACATCTCCCTAATAGTGTTTTTATGCCTCAACAAAAAGCTGGTTGTATTTTTCTAGCTTTCCAGATGTTTCTTAAACACTGATTTTGCAGCTACTTTGTGTCTACAAAATCTCTCAGTCTTAGCCTCATTTCAGATTGTTATCATAAACAATGTATATAGGATGTGCTTCTCAAAGCAACTGGATAATTAAGTCTCTCATAGGAAAAAAAATGGCAATGTGAGTTTGCAAAAATATTGTATGAAAAATATTGATTTATTGATTTTTTTAATTAATTTTATTGATCATTCAGCTGATATGAAAATTGCTAGCTGAAGTGATAACCAGCACTACCACCCTTATGTGCTCAGTTCCAGAATGGGAATTCATCAGACTAATGTCCACTCCTTAAGGTCTCTCTCTATATAATGGGACTCAGTTTGATACCAGCACTGAAATTAAAGATACCCATCATGCTGAACCATAGGAAATACGAGCATTAGGAAATGCCACAAATTGTACCAGAAACTTTGGCCCTTGGAATGCCTGAGTTAGGTGCTCCCATAAAAATAGCAAATGAGTGACGTTGACAGGAGATCAGAGCTTATTCACAAAGAGGGTGTGGAAGCAGTGGTGCTTTCCCTTTGAACAGCAGCACAGGTGAGGATCTCATCATGAAAGACAAAAAGCCTACATGATGAATAAACTCATTAGCCACCTGACTGCAGGGTATTATAGGAGGATGTCCATTCCTCCCATTAACTGGCCTCCACTGTGCAAACAGGAATGCAAACCATGGTGTCATAGGGCAAGCAAGAAATATACCAAGGATCCATTGTTAATTCATCCCTATGAAGGTGAAGAGTCCCTGGTTGTTTACATATTTAATGCCAGCCAAACACTCATGAAATCTGCAAAAAATAGAACATCTCCCTCACTCCTGTCAAATGCTTTTTTAGAAATGGCTGAAAAAAAAGAAAATGACTGTAACTAGTTACAGTTTCAAGTGCACCATAGCAAGGAGGCCCTTTTCTCTGCTTTTGCAGAGAAAGAAAAAAAATGACCCAATTAAGATAAAGAGAAATAACAAATTTACTACAAATGATAGAAGAATGTAAAACGATAATATAAAAGAGAGTTACAATTAATAACTCAAATGGGAGAGAGAGGAAGGCTATGAACATGCTGCTGCTCAGCATGCGCTGTGCACCCAAAGGTCTATTGCATGATGTCATGATATAGAATACTGATATAATCAGGACACTGGTGGATCAGAATAAGAAAAATAGCTTTAAGTTAACTGTCAAACTTCAGGACAATCAATGGAGGACTACGTTTCAGTAACTACTACTTCTATTTTTAATCTATATTCTGATCAAAGCATTAAAGTAAAGTAGCAGAACTGCAAACAATGATAGTTGCATATCCAGAATTTACTGTTTGATCAATGAATCTCATTGACATCAAGATTTGGTTCAGTATGAGTCCATTAATTAATAAATAAATATTCTTTTACATTTAATAGAGTAGATTTCAATTATGCTGAGCTGCAGAACCACAGTTTTGATGAATCCTACTTAGTACAAAAAAAATGTCCCTCGCAGGGACTTTTCAGTTCTCTAAAAACAGTTGTTTGGAGTATAAAACTTCCACTGCTTTTAACCACCATAGATCTATAGATCAAAGGAAAAGAAGTCAATTTGCCAGTTAACACAATACTAAGATTTGGATAAGCACTGTGTTTCCACATAAATCAACCCAAAGGAAGGACACACCATGCCTTGCTGAACGTAGAGGCCCATTTCAGTAAGGTGTTGTGTTAAAGGACAAATGAAAATTTGTCTTAGAGCTCACTAATGAATTCCCCTTTCAATCTGCTGACCCATTTCGTTTGTTTCTTCTGATTCTCTTTTTTTTTTTCCCTTTCAAATAAGGTAATATTCTCCTCCTTAAATAGTCCAAGGTTAACAGTATTCCTTGTAGTCTCATAATATTTTACTGATTGGTTATACACCAGTCAATTTTTTCTGCACAAAAACCTTCAATTAACCCCCCAGTGATTGGGAGGTAGAATTTCCAGATTAGTGTTGGAGAATTCCACCTCCTATCACCAGGGGTTTAATTGAAAACTTTTCTGAGAAAAATTAATTGGTGTAAAAACATCACTAAAATAACCTAAAATGCAGGGGCCATTGTTAATTTCAGTCTATTTAAAAGAAAGGAAAAAAAAAAAAGATTAAAAAGGAACATTGAACAAGAAATAAACAAAATTATTACAGCAACACAAAGATTAAAAGGAAACTTGTGAAATGTCCCTGCAAAGTCACAAAATGTGGAAAAACTTTACTTTAAATTACAATATGCAAAAAAAAAAGCAAGAGAAATTAACTTCTTTTAGAAACTCTTTCACAATCAGGTGATTTACTTCAGATTCAGAAACATAAATCAAATTTTAATAATCTCTTTCCCAGTATGAAGTCTCAATACAATCTGATATGCAGATTTTTTTTAAGTAGATGCTTTCTTTGCATAACAAGAAGCTGCAGTAAGTTAAATGGAACCCAAGAAATCTTATAATGCAGCTGGATGATGAAAGAAAAGGTGCAATTTGAATCTACTGTTGCAAAAACATATATCTTTGCTAACAGTGAGAAACATCCAGTGTGAATGGATATATCTCTATGTAATAAATCTGTCTGAACATCGTATTTTAATATTGCTCAGGTTTTTCACATCAAGCATAACAGACTTTGACCTGCAAATTAAGAAAAAATTAAGATATGCATCAGCAAAGAGATTTATTTCTAGTGTTGACAAATTATTCATTAAAGTTTTATGTAACAGGCCCAGAGAGGGTATTAAATAAGATTATGATGGCAGTTATTTTAAGTATATTCATCTTGACTAAGGAGAGGTTGCAATAAAGTTTAGGACTGTTTACTTATAAAGCTTGTTTAATTAGGAAAAATGGAAATAAACGTTCTCCATTTGGCATCTTTCAAAGATTATATCTTTATTACTTTTCTCTCCCAATATTGTGAAAGAACATCAATAAAAAGTAAATCTATTACAAGCAATTTGACATATCATTTGCTTAATGGTTTCTAAATATACTAAAAGACTAACAATTTTCTTCTGAAATTACCAGCACTTTATTTCCTGTTAAAATCATATGTTTTGAGCATATGTACCGCTGTATTTTGTGTGCTCATTAATAAAAAAACAAGGTAATTTCTGTAAAAAAAAAAACTGTATTCCTACTATAAAACACAGCAGTTTGTGTTGTACTGTTCTATAAGTTATACATTTCTGCTGTCAGGTGAAAATTCAGCCAATGGCTATTTGATTATTTTTGAAACATTTGTATTGATTTTTATTACCTAATTGTGTACATCTATAAGTAAAATGTATGACTGTTCTTGGAAGAAGACTAGGTCCCACAGGTAGGAGTCCAGATGGACCTTGAATATCTCCAGAGAGGGAGACTCTCTAGGCAAACTGTTCCAGTGCTCTGTCACCCTCCCAGTAAATAAGTTCTTCACCGATGTTTGTATGGAACTTCCATTTTGTGCCCTTAGCCCTTTGTTGTGTCACTGAGTATCACCGAACAGAGCTGGTCCCAACCACCTGCCCTTTAGATATTTACAAACATTGATGAGATCTCCTTCTCTTCTGCAGCATAACTTAAAGTAATATATGCATTTGAAATGCTTACTGTGCATCTGAATGTAAAAAACAATGTGAAACATGCATCCAGTAGCAGTCCCTAGAAACTTCAGTAAAGCAGTTGAGTACAGCTTCGAAGCAACCTATTTACATTCAGACTACTAAAGACAAGAATTTATACAAACTTTAGGAATAACCACTACTGAGTTGCACATTGTACTCCTTGCTGTGGCTTCAGCCCTGTGTGAGAAAGACTTTGTCTGTTTATGAGAAAAGTTTCCATGACATTTAGAGCAAAACCATAAACAGAATATCAAAATATACTCTAAAAGATTCCAGTGGGAAAAAGGAGTTTGTTGTACATACAGATTTCTGTTTTCCCAATTGTCCTGGGTTTCATCCTATTACAGAACTAACCAGGATAGGCACTTTAGCAATTACCCAAAGGCATTTTCATACTATCATGTGGTTGAGAATACACTGTTGTGAGTGGCACCGCAACTGGCTGAATGATTTTAAACAAAAAGTAAGATCAAATCTTGCTGTAAGTCTTATAACAGGTTTTTTTTACTTTTTTTTTTTCTAAACCTCTGTATTCGCTTTATGCATTTTTAGAGTGAATCAGTGACTACCATATGCTTCATTGTGAAATATTGCACATGGGAAGTCTAAGTGTCACCATATGCACAAAAAGATGACATCTCCTTTTGTTTTTCTTTGTTCAATCATGCTGAACAAAGGAGGAAATCAGAAAACAGTCATGTAAAAATTAGCTTTCATCAACATAATAGTATGTACTTTCTTCATGAATTTAGTTGGAAGAGGAAAACAATCTCTGTTCAGAAGTATTTTCTTGTTTTTAGGTTTCTTCTTTTTTTTCTTTTCTTTTCTTTTCTTTTCTTTTCTTTTCTTTTCTTTTCTTTTCTTTTCTTTTCTTTTCTTTTCTTTTCTTTTCTTTTCTTTTCTTTTCTCTTCTCTTCTCTTCTCTTCTCTTCTCTTCTCTTCTCTTCTCTTCTCTTCTCTTCTCTTCTCTTCTCTTCTCTTCTCTTCTCTTCTCTTCTCTTCTCTTCTCTTCTCTTCTCTTCTCTTCTCTTCTCTTCTCTTCTCTTCTCTTCCTTTTCTCTTTCCTTTTCTCCCCACATACTTCACCGCTACAGTTGCCATCCAACCAGACTGGTTGCACTGTGTCACAAGAAACATTGATTCCCAGGAAAGTAGAGGAGATTTGTGACTGGAGATGCAGTTTAGGAGAACAAAAGAGATTTATATTTTTTACGAAAATACTTATTTAAAACCAAGAAAGGATAAGGAGAGACAACCTAATAAGACATTCTAAAATTTTTTGTCCCTTGTATTGTTGTCTGAGACATCAGTTTAATTTCAGCAGCCCAAGGAAACTAATACAATTTAGGTAGATGCAGATTCCTTTATAATCCTTCTTAATCATTCCAGCAGCTCTGTTTAAAATTGCGCAGAATCTGTGGATTTTACAAAGAGACGCTCTCACTCAAAAGTCCTGAAATTGTAATGCCATAAGAATTATATATAAAAACTCTAATGTAATTTCTCATTAAAGGCAACTAATATTCATGAGCTAAGCACCTTAAGGTAGTAAAGAAAACTCTACATTGACCAAAACAAGGTATCTCAAGTTTCATTGTGCAGCCATTCAAATACATAAACAGATATATTGGTAAAATAGCACAATGAAGATATTTTCTACAGCTTTATCATGATTAAGTTAAACAGAGCTGCCCAATAGGAGGGGAAAACTCATATCTAAGATCCAAATAAATAGATTTAAGAACTTCTATGTCAGTAGAAGATATGGCCTGGAAGGTCACATGCAAGTTAAATATGTAAAACCTTTGAAGTCTTCAAATGATTTTTCTTTTTCATCAAACTGCTACAGTTGTGCCAAAGATGATTCAGTCATTCAATATATTCACTTTCAGATGATGTCTGTCACACATCCTAATAGTCATTATCAGAAATGCTATCCATTTATTGTAGATGCATTCCTATTTCTGCTTTTTATTCCATTATTTCTTGCATGCTAAACTACTCTTTCGTTCGTCCTTTCCTTATTTGCATATATAATCCTTCTCATATTTTTTGTACTAAATCAATTCCTATAATCCCTTACTGTGTAATAGCATTTGTCATCAGTAGAAATGAAATCCCCAACACGTTGAGGGAAAGAAAATTTACAGGTACAGGTTTCTAGCAGCAAGTTGTAATAGAAGCAGTGGGGAATCCTATTTGCATAAAAATATCCAAATTTGATGCAAACTGAAGCAACTATGATGGATAGAAAAAAATTCCACTACCTTTCTACTATGGGCACAAAGTAAGTAATAATCTACACAGAAATAGTTTTCATAACCTTTCATCTGAGATGTTTAATAAAGGTAGGAGTGCCTTCTTATAATTAGTGAAGAAAGTTCCAAGTCCTCTGCTATCAGCTATATAATACTAAAACTGAGGTTAAAAAAAAAATTGATTTCTGATCATAGAAAATTCCAGTGATTGAAATGTACTTCATTGTGAAAGAAAAACTAGAGTTCTTTAAATCTTTACTATAATCAAGAAATTATTAAAAAATAAAATTGTTAAAAATAAAGACTCTCAGGTCATTTGTGGCTCCTGCTATTTTTGTGGCTCTATGATGGATAGGAGGGGGAATCTGACATGGGATAGGTGAACATAAACGTAGATTATATGGAGTGGTCTGAAATCACTGAATTCGTCAACACAGACTTCACCAGACTCAAAAACGATGATCTATAAAATTCCCATTTCTCAGCTCCGTGTCAGTAAAGCCTACAATTTTCCAGCCACACTTGTGGTGATTCCTGGTTCAGTGTGTATGAGAAAGCAAATCAGGTTTCCCCACTGACTGCCTCAGTAGAAAAGCAAGTGGTTTCATCAAGCTCTGGATGAATTTCACTCGCAGTTTTTCAAAAGCAATATGTTCCTAATAAGCATTTTGGACTTGCTGAATCAGCTTCTTCTGGAAAGAAAAAACTCCTAAGCAACTTTAATCTGTACCCAATAGATATTTCACCTTGAAGATTTGTCAAGTTAATAGAGCCTACCCACTTAGAGAAAGAGGGAGGAGGCCTTTCTAATTGGTGTCTAACAGCTTACACTTAAGGGTCATTAAGAGGCAATAGTAGAGATAACAGTCTTAATGGCTCCAGCCTACTCTCGTGGGGAGCATGCAAGGTAGCACATGAACAAAAGGGAACCAGACTGAAAGATCTAAAGGCACAGCAGGAAACGCAGGCTGAGGAAACGCAGATTGATTTAGCTCTGCCCCAGTTACTTGAGAGGACAATTTATCTCATTCGACTTGGTCGCGAAACATAGATTAACTGTAAATGATTACAAGATGGATGCATGCATGGATGGATGAATGGAGAGTTAGAACATGAAAAGAACGCATCCTTGTTTTAAAAGTGCTGTTTACCACGTGCTAAATAGAACTGTTTTGTTTCGGGGGAGACTTGGGAGACTAACCTACCAGCTGTTTGTGAATGGACAGAGACATAGCTACACTGAATCCCATAGGGTCTGGCCACGAAGTGAAAAGCATGTTAAAAAAAAGTATGATCCTGTCTAGGGATTGAAGTTTGCACACTGAGGCAAGAAAGTCCAAAGGTGGTTCCCAAGCACACCCAGACCCTACCTGCATGCTGGATCCTGAGCTATCTCAAGGCTGTAATTTCAAATGCAAAGGCTTCTTTAACTAAGGCAGCTCAGCTGCTGCATCATCGTGTCCTGTTGGATAACATAGTCACGCTCAGAGAAACCTGAGTGGCACCGAGGTTTGGCTAACCCTGTCCTGAAACAGGTCGTTTCTCATAACCGTTTGCTGTAAATCCTCAAGAGAGTTATAAAAAAGGATAAGGCTGAAAGGTCAGACAATTAACTTTCCTATTTGTGAAGAAATAGCTTTCCTAAGTTTATTAATATAAAAGAGCGGAAATGATATCGTCAATTGCTATAAATCACTATAGCTGTTGATTGTGGTGGGGCTGTGCTGTGTTATGCCAGCTGAGACTACATTAACTCTAATATTAATAAAAAGCCTTACAGTGAACCAATCTTGCTACATTTAGTGAAATGCGTATTGAAATGTCAGATGTATGTTTTTCTAAGCAAATTTAATTCAACTTCCAATTTCCATACATCTTTCTATTATCTTAAGTGTTATTGATCTTCCATGTGGAGCCTGCTTACTTCAGTTCATCTGATAGACATTGGACAGCTTTCAGATATTTTTGAGCTCAGAAAGGTTCCACTAAACTGATTTCCAGTCTGATACAGACCTCAGACTTTCCTTCAATAACCCCTATGCTGAGTCTAAAACCTTGTATTTGCTAAAGCCTACCCTCTACAAAGACATCCTGCAGAAGACTTTGGACTTCAGAAGCTGTGGGATCTATTTCTCCTGCTCCTTTCTTCTGGTGTTTGTCCCACTCTGGTAAATATTTGTAAGATTGTTTTTGTTTTGTTTTGTTTTGTTTTGTTTTCCCCTTCCTTTGATTTTCTGTGGCTTCTCATCCTTTTTCTTTTTATTTTTTTCTTTTTTCTTCTTTTTTGGGGGGAAGGGGGGAAGGGGAGGGGTAGGAGGGTGAGGGGTGGGGAATGCATTTCCCCACATATTTAACATATAGCACTGTTCATATAGACTTAAGCAGATGATAATATATTAAGAGATGTTAATATATTAACCATACTCCTAACAAACCCACATACTAAATCAGCCATCTTTCTGCAGCTCTGATAAGAAGAGCTCTTCTTCGTGACCAAGGGTAATATTTAGTTTGAATTACATATTTTAAAACCATGTGGCTTTTCAGAGTTTAATCACATTCACAGGAGCACTCTTGTCATGATATATCCCATAATCAAAATTTCTTTCAAAAATATACCTTGACATCAGAACAAAGAAGTCTAAATAAGAACGTTATAGTAAATCGAAACATAAACTTTAAGAGAACTGTTTTACTTTCACCTTCATAGCAGAAAAATCAAATCATTTCCCAGAGCAACTCAGAAGCCAAAGTCCTTTGTAGAATTCAGCTTCATATGTTTCAAGACTAGTGCTTCACTTTTCACAGCATGCTTTCGATTTCCATCACATAAATCTTAGAAATTGAAAGTGGGTAATATTCACAAGCAGTTCCTTATGACATTTCCAGCACACAGTCTTCATTCTGCTTCTTCATTTTAAATAAAAATTAACTATACTTGGAGCTGTGCAATGATGTTGATACATTATGCATATGAAAACAGGACTAATCTTTCAAGCACATACATCTATTTGGGATAGCAGTAGCTATCTGCAAAAAGACAGGATGGTGACATCAACACAAAACTGGCTCTTTTTTTCTTGCCGTTATTTGCCAGTGAAAGTAGCTGAGTGGATAATTATGTTAGAAGATGGCTTTCCATATATACACGCTTTTTAGTTTTTATTTTGTAGAAGATACAGAATGTTTATCTTTTATTTCACTTTTTTTTTTTCTTTTTTATTTTTGTCTGTTTAAAACAAGAAGAGTCCCAAAATCTTCAAAGAACTTAGCCAAAAATGTGTGAAAATAAAGCATCTGACATTTGAGGGAAAAATTCTTATTGTTATCAATGTCAACATTAGGAAGCTGAAGCATTTTGAAGTCCTTGTGAATGACATTATAAAGAGATGAGGAAACAACAGTCCTAGTTTTTCATTCAAAACTCAAATCCAGACATTCTGCATCCTGGAATGTTGACATTGTTTGTTTACTTACTATTTATTTATTTTTACTTACTTCAGGCTTTTCTTCCTGCCTCTTTCTCTACATATTTATGTTTTTTCTTACTTTTTCTTTTGTTTTGACTAGCAGCTTTCATGGTGACTTTTCATACACATAAGCACGTACAAATAGTTTCTGATTTGAAGAACTATTATTTTGCAAAAAGAGTACTGGCAACAATTCTTTAATTTTATATTTGAAATACATTACAAGTCCATAGGTGTCATGTGTTTAGGATCCTGAAAAATTTCCATCTGTATAGATTTCTTCCCAGGACTGGAAACTAAAGTTACATTAAAATCTAGAAGAGGACTTTGTCTTAGTCATAGAATAGACATACCCTTATCAACAATGTGCAGGCTTTCTCAAAGTAAAAGGAGAGTTGCCCAAAGGGATAGATAGATTCTACTTAATGTTGAAGATCTGCACTTGCTGAAGATGCTATGTTTTCTCCAGAGATTATAAAAAGGACGTTAAAAACTAGCTTGGATGGAGACACGTGTTCTGTAGATATAAGGTGGGTGAAATGAATCCCATCCCCGAAGTCAGTCTCTTGACATTTGACCATACAAATCCAAGTGGTTATTGCTGCAGAATTCAGAATTACAGAATATTTCTTAAAATAATTAAAAACTTTGTGAAAAATAATAAAAATATACATGTTCACACTTATGTATGTAGACATGTATTCGATAATAAATTATTCTTCACATTCCCATTTACATGCGGTCTGACTTCATGTGTAGAATGCTTTGACATAATCTTATTTATGCTCCTGTTACAATTAGCAGTGATTTTTAATGCTGCAAATAAGAATTCAAGGCTAATAATACAAGTATGTTAAATGAAATGTCAAATGCCTTCCAAAAAGCTCTTAAAATAATAAATATGTATGAGATAAATCAATCTGGCTGTCAAGTACCTAGAAGAGGTACAAAAGATTTATTTTTTCAGCTGGATTCTCTTGCCACCTGAAGACAAACAGAATTTGTGTGTTAGATCATGGGTCTTCAGTACAGAACCCAAAAAAGAAATCCATTCCTCAAAAGATAATGGGGATGTCTCAAAGTTCCATATCATGCAGGAAGCACTTGTAGTTTTAAAACGTGTGCAGCAGATCCTCTTATGTCTTGTGGGCAACAGCTGGATGAGAGGCACCAATAAATATCCAGATTGACTGTTACAAATGCCTAACATAGGTTCTGTTTTACTTTGGCAGCAGATAATGCTTCTTGCTAGATAAAACACACAAGATGAAGCCATTGAAGAAAGTGAGCCACTGCTGGAGACTCATCATGAAAATGCTTATGCAGAGCTTTTTCAAGTAGGAGCATGAGCAAACTCTGGGCCAGGAAAGTCTCAGAAAAAAATAGGGATAATGGTATTTAAAAACTTTTGTTTGAAAGGAGTTGAAATTCTGATTTATAAAGTGTTCTATGATCTTTTGTTAATTGCACCATTCAAGGTGTTACATAGCTCATTAGTTTAATGAAAAATCTCACTCATGTAAGAGAGGTGTTATTCTCTCAAAAGCAGGGAATTTATCTGGGAAACAAACTACTGCATAATGAGAGTATATCTTTGGGTATAGGTTTTCATAACTTTAAGGAATTTTCATTTGTTTCTGCTACTAAGTAATCCAAGCCCAGTTAGTGTTCTTGATGTCTACAATCATATACTCAATTCAAAGGTTAAAATGCTGGTGATCATATCTCCAGATTCAACAAAACTGTTTGGCTAATTTATATGAATGCATTATGATCTTATCTTGAAAGTAACAGGAAAGCAAGTTTACTAGGCTTTGTCCTGTTAATTTGTGTTTTTTACCATGAAGAATTACTCAAATGATGACAGGACAAATTGGAGCAACATGTTGCAGGCAATTTACTTCAATAACAATAGGAGGTGGCAACTGGGAAACTCAAGGGAAATACTTCAAAGGAATCAGAGAGCTGTCCTCCAAGAAGACAAAAAGGTCACCCATCCAGCCTAAGTGCCTGTACACCAAAGCAACAGTTCAGGAAACAAACAGGAGTAGTTGGAAACCACCATGCTACTAGAAAACTGTGACGCATTTACCATCACTGAAATTTGGTGGGATGATTCCCATGACTGGAACGTGGATATCAATGGCTACAAGTTGTTCAGAGGAGACAAGCAAAGAAGGAGAGGAGGAGACATTGCCCTCTACACAAAGAAAGGAATAGAGTACAGAGAGTTGTCCCTGAAGAATGTGGTCATGAACGAGTCAAAAAATAAAGGGTGAGATTTAGAGTCCTAGAAAACAAAGGGAGCTTTGCAGTTAGTGTCTACTTCAAGCCACCCAATGAAGCAAAGCCTGTTGAAAAGCCTTCTTCCTTCTGTTAAAGGAGGGATCTTGGTAGTAGGCTGGGGCATTTCAACCACCCTAACATCTACTGGAAAAGTAGCTCAGCCAACTGTAGGCAATCCAGGAGGCTCTTGAAATGTACTGGTGATAAATTCTTGACTTAAGTAATAGCTCCCTTAAAAACGCAGCTGTCTGAAACAACTAAATATACTGATACTACCTTAAAATATTTTTTTGAGAGTTGAGATGTTGTTATACAGCAAAATTAAAAAAAAAAAATAAATACATACACAAAACAAACAAAAAAGCAGAAGCAAAAAAGCCCCACACAAATAATATAAGTATTGACTGTTGGTGATGGATTGCAAAGTGCTTAGTCAGAGAGAAAGAAAAGAGATTTGTATATACTCTTTACCCATGATTTATGAGTCACAAAAGATAATTTTTTAAATCTACTTACCCCATTTCATCTGCATCAAATGAACGCTTACGCCTTAGTTATACCACATCTAGTCTAAGCCGCCTCATGCATCTGATTAAATGGGCATATTTTGTAGCCCTATTAGACTAGAGTGTGCACCTGGAAATGAAACACAGAGGTGAATGAATCCAAATGTCTGCTTCAGTGAGCAGATTCACCAGATTTGATCCAAACTGGCCAGATGGGAAATAAGCCTCCTTCAAAATGTATAAAGCTGTGTTAACTTGACTCTGCAGCAGCAGAACCAAGTACTAGCTTCCAGCATTGGACTTAATGGGGTGGCTCCATGCTTGTGGGCTGGAGCTGATTTGCAAGACCTTGAAAAGAAGGTAGAGGACCCTGTCCATCTGTGCCAGATCCACACTAATGCATTTTTTTGTTGTTGTTGTTGTTGTTCTTAAGAAATAACATTGTACTTATTATATTTCCTATATGAGCAGGTTCTCCTGGCTCTCACAATGCAGAAGAAATGCAGAAAAGTACAAGTTTGTCCCACTAAATGCAACAGAGTAGATTGTTCTTTTAGTATATATGTAAAACCTAGAATAAAAGTCCAAAATGAGTGCACACAAAACAAAAAATGCATGTCAGCAGGGCCTCCAACAGTGATATCTTTGCGCAGGGTTGTATGCTGAAAGTTCATTTGCATCCTAAATTGTTCTGGATTTAGTTCTGTAGCTCTTTTCAATTTACAATATTTATGCACAAATCTTATCTCATTTAAATTAGGACTTCTCTCCTAAATTATTCTCAACATGGGTAAGAGATATAGGATTAGCTCACAGAGTTTCCAGAGCATTTGAGATATTGGATTCTGTACAGGAATAACTGGATGAAATTTTGCATTAAACAGGAGGTCAGACTAGATGATCTTGTGGTCCCTTCTGGCCATAAAAGTGATGAATCTATGAGAAAAGCACTCTGAGATCATATGATGAAAAGTGCAATTAAATTGGCAAGTGTTATCTTGATGTTCCCATTTCAAATCCCCTGAGCAATCTATTCCCATGTCTTCCTCTTGCCACCTCCTCTATCATTAGATTCCAGGAGAACATACGCTCTGTTAAAGTCAGCACTGCTAAAACCATTTTGATAGCTGGCTCCACACAGTCTCCTGCCAAATCTAGTGTTTCAAGGCTGTGGGAGTGCTCAATTCTTAAGAGAGGACACATCTCTCCAAGGTATTTTGCACTCTCTTCTTCAGATTCTTCAATCCTTCAGATTGTTCAGCTAAAGGCTTTTTCAGGACTTTATCAGTTATTAATATTTGTGATGACTCATGATTTATTCATAACCATTTATACATTTGCCATATGCTGTCTGCACATGCAAACTGTTTTTCTGAAGCACGCAAATGTGGCACAGTGCTTCTTACAATTCATATCCAGTAAATAGATGATAGAGAAAGATTAATGAAATGAGAAACACAACAAAACATCCTGCAATAACTTCAGTTTTTAACATTTGAAATAAATGTTGCAGAGTAATTGTCTTTAGCAGTATCACAACTAAAACAAGCAGGAGGGAGAATAGCATGAAAGGCTGAGTTTAACACCACAAGAAGCACCTGCTTCTGCTTTTAGTCTGTCCTAACAACAGTCAGAGAGGGTACAAACAAACTAACTCATTAGGGAAGATACTACTCAGGACAGATAAAGATGGTATAATCTGCAGGATTGCCTCGGTCACTGTCTACGAGCTTTTGTATTAAAACTAAGTTGTTTTTTGTTTTGGGATTACTTTTTATTGTTTATTTTATTGTTTATTATTATGTTTTTTTTTGTTGTTGGTTTTTTTTTTTTTTTCCCAGTGAAATACTTTAATAGCTTGCGGGGACTGGAGGAAGAAGGAATTGTCTGACATGCAAACCCCCTTGATAACACCCAGCATCAACACCCTGAAAAGAGAACGTTACCACTTGTTGATGATTAAAAATAGCTTTTTATGGTAAAGTCCCCATCCAAATAGTCATTTCTCACAGGCACACTGTGCCACCTACTGCAGTCTGCTGCTGTTTGTATAAAATCCCTGACTTTTATGAGAGGGCAATTATTTAACATGAATAATGTATTCCTATTTTTGAGTGAACATGTTCATTAGCAGTGAGATGGGCTCTGTGGAGTTAATGATCAGTGTGTTCCAGCACCAAGTCTCAAGGCAGAGGAACTGGCTGTGATATGAGTTGTATCTCTGCTCATCCCACTTTCTGTTGCATTTTAGCTTTCAGAACAGGATGTTTAATTTTTACGAACTGCCTTGAAAGTGAATGTCTGAATTTTTACTAACTGCCTGTAATTACCTACTATTATTTGTCTGTAGGATGAGTTATAATGCATTCAGGCTGTCACTGTGTTTAAAGAAACATCAGTATATTCTTGACCCTTATCTATCATGTCCCCCCATGGCAGGATCAAATTTATGCACGTCATTCCTGCCTTTTGGTTGCCCAGCTTTCTCTTGAAGATCTTGAGTAGCAAATTCTGAGACAACCTGTTCTTGTGTTTTGTTCTCTTCAACATTAGAATTATTTTTTCCTTCTAACTTAAGTCTAACTTAAACTTGTCTTGTTAGTTTTTTCCTCATTCTTCCCACCATGAAGCCAAATCAGTGGGGCCACAAAGATCTGCAGCCACAAAGGGCTGCAGCATCCCTACTGTGAAGGAAGGATGAGGAAGCTGGGTTTATTTAGCCTGGAGAAGAAAAGGCTCTTGGAAACCTCACTGCAGTCTTCCAGTGCTTTGAAGTACCTTACAAGTAAGAGGAGGATCAACTTTTTACATAGTCTTATAGTGACAGGACAAGGGGGAATAGTTTTAAACTAAAAGAGTAGTTTAGATGTTAGGAAGAAATTCTTTATTCAGGGGGTGGTGAGGCACTAGAACAGGCTGGCCAGAGAAGCTATAGATGACCCATTTCTGGAGGTGTTCAAGGCCAGGTTGAATGAGGCCCTGGGAAGCCTTAGCTGATGAGTGACAATCCTATCCATGACATAGTGTTGGAGCTCAATGATCTTTAAGGTCCCTTCCATTCCAAGCCATTCTATGATTCTATGATAAGTGCTACTTATAGTAATCTTTGAAATTTCTAATAGCATTCATGAAGTATTTCTTCATGATGCTTGAGAATTGTAAGAATGCTAGCTGTGACATTCACCAAATGCATATGGCTGAAAAGAGTGTATATGCACTATTTCCTTAAAGCACTCGTATGAAAATCACTTGCAAGGCTTTGAATTTCCACTATTACATTTTGCTAGAATAAAAACTAGATGAAAATTTTTAAAATAGAAAGCTCAGATCTGGATGAGATAGCTCTAGACAGAGGATTTGAAGCCATCTTCATCTCTTCGCTGCTTCTAGACAAAATACAACCTTGCTCTCAGAACGGCAACTTAATTGTATTTCATACTGTTTTACAGAGAACAAGTCTACCACAGATTTTCACTTTTTAGAGGCAAATTGGTCATATCCAAAGAGTTCCAGACTGGACAAGACAATGATATTGGCAACCTATCTGTTGCTCGCTGCCATCCTTTCAACAAATTGAAGTGCGTGGCAACTGTGACAAAATAAGTAGAACAGGTATCACTCTCCAGACAACCCAACACAGAATGTGAAACTGTGCTGTCTTTGTGTTCATACGTTCAGACTACAATGGAAACTGTGCAAATAACCCTCTTCCTCATGAAATTTGTACTAAATTAATGTTTTTATTATGTGAGTCTTCCTAAATCTGTATTCTAATCTATATTAATTAATGCTACGAATAGAAGATCATTCCTGCTAAAAAACCAACCTGCACACAATCAATGCAATCATTAAACAAAAAAAAAGTTTATTAAGGAAATTGAGGAAAATATTCAAAAATAGAATAAATTTAATTATAGTTGTATAGAAGTGCGATGTTATTATTCTTTATATGTTTTCACTCAAATGTCTGTGAAATCGTGTTTCAGTTGATCTCAGCCATTAATATGTATTCAGCAATTTTCTTTCAAGGAGTAAAAGGTATTAAAAATTCTATCTCCATTTTTGTTGTCTTTATTGTTATGTGTTTAAGGAAAAAAAAAAAGAAAAACACATCAACAACAGAATTATAAGTTCTTTCTAAATGCATCCAAATACTGAGAGTAATCTGTTAGGGGGAAAATTAAAAAGAGTAATTGAAAAGACTGATTTTCAACTCATCAGAACTAGATCATGTGCATGTGGGTGGGAAAATGTTATTCCATTATTCATTTTCAGTACATATATAATGATTATTTCACAAATCCTAACTGATTTTCATTTATCATGTATACAATAATATATTTCCACATGTTGGGTTGCATATACAGGAAAGAAACAGTTCATTTAGAATATTTGTTTTGTAATATCATTTCATACTTTGGGAATTATATGTTCTGATCTATTTTAACAGTGCTAATGCAGCAGCTAGAAAAATAGACAAGATATTTGGGCACTAAGTGGGCCTTTCGTTAACTTATGACTTGATCATTTTTAAAAACATGGCTGCAATGACTTTTTAGGCATTATTGTCTGTTCCTGTTCATGTTAATCAGCACTCTGTAGCACAGTAGGTCTTACATTTAATGGAGCAGTATAGAGCTCTTGCCATCATTCAGGCAATTGATTCCATAGAAGAGGTACAATATAAATCAAGCGCGGAGCAAAACTGCTGTTCTACAAGCTTGGAGTAAGAGCACCCTTTTTCTGTTCCAAGACACTCAGAGGCTCTCCTGCTGTGCTTCTGTTGATTGTACTTCCTTTATCTTCTGTTCAGACTTGTTTTTCTCACTTTTTTTAGTGCTGGTTTAACATCTACCCTCCGTAGCCAAAATTCACTTCTATTCTGTACCTTCAAAATTATGAGAAGATAAGGAATGGGGATTTTTGCATCTGATTACTTGTAGTCATCTCTCTCCCATAACTACATAATAACAATCTAATTATTAGAAAAATAATTTAGTTTATTTGATCTGACTTAAACTGCCAAACATTCTCTGTTCCTATTTTCTTGACGTATATGTGAAATTTGCACACAATTTATTCATTGAAAAATGAGTAGTAATCCAGAAATAGCAATAAGAAAACAATCCCATTTAATAGTGGATAGAATCATAGACTCATAGAATCATAGAATGACCTGGGTTGAAAAGGACCACAATGATCATCTAGTTTCAACCCCCTTGCCATAGGCAGTATCAC
Source organism: Lagopus muta (assembly GCF_023343835.1). NCBI lineage: Eukaryota > Metazoa > Chordata > Aves > Galliformes > Phasianidae > Lagopus > Lagopus muta. The sequence continues at coordinate 8,344,621 of NC_064434.1, forward strand.
CAACCAGCAGACCAGGCTGCCCAGAGCCACATCCAGCCTGGCCTTGAATACCTCCAGGGATGGGGCATCCACAGCCTCCTTGGGCAACCTGTTCCAGTGTGTTACCACCCTCTGAGTGAAAAACTTCCTCCTAAGATCTAACCTAAATCTCCCCTATCTTAGTTTAAAACTATTCCCCCTTGTCCTATCACTATCAACCCATGTAAACAGTCTATAGCTCTGTAAGCAAAATATAAAACAATAGCTGATAAAGGTAACAAAGAATGGAAGATGAGTAAGTTATATGTCAGCCGTATAAAGTTATGCTGCTCAGCAACGCCCATTAAGTTTAAGGGAGTCAAATGTAGCATCATATACATTTTATGGAGAGAAATAATATTTACATTTGCTTAGAGCACTAGTGGGAAAAACAGTATTGATTTCCAGTTGTTCATGTTTCACTGAAAATACTGTAAAGTTTTGAAGATTCTGAAGAAAACTGCAGGAATAATATATTGCCTAAAAAATTTCTATTGGTAAAAAGCTTGAAAAGCTCCATCAAGAGAGTATATCCCAGAAAAGGTTACAAGGTGGCATAATCACAGTCTGTAATAACCACATGAGGACAGAGCAAACAAAGTAATAACAGGGGGCAATGGTTACTTAAGGACATGTAATACCAAGTACAGAAAAAATAGTAACATTCTATGATTCTATGATTCTGAACACCAAATTATCAGAACTGTCTGAATAGAATGCACGAGCCTGAGAGTTCCCTGAGGATCTTACTTGCTTGCCATTCTCAGAACAAAGATTCTGCTATTATGTTTGTTTCATACTTATTTCTTACCATCAGTTTCAAAACTACAACTCTCTTTCAGATTGTTCTATATAAGTTTGCAAACAATTCCATGCAGTATACCACACTTTTGCTTTCTCTCTCTCTCTCTCTCTCTCTCTCTCATTCTCCTTCTTTTTTAAGCATGAGAAGAACAGAGACAAAAAAAAAAAAAAAAAAGCATCCTTTCCTGATGATGATTCTGAGAAAACAAGAAAAAATACAATGCCAGATTTATGACATTATAACCTGAACCTATGTCACTGGAAATAAATAAAGAATCATGGTATAATTTGTTTCCTGGTGCGGTTACTGGAAGAGAAAATTATCAGCTTGTGCATTATGAGACTGGAGGCAGGGCCAAATTTGGCTTGTATTCACACCAAAGTAACTTAATTGAAGTCACTGAATTTGCACTAACGTAACTGTGAGCAGAAATTGACCTTTTGTGCCTACTGGAACATAGCCTAAAAGCCACTTGACTTGTGTTTAAGGCTTGCTCTGCATGAATGTCTACTATTCTACTGGCAGAAAGTTATGTAATATTCATGGTTTAATGGTGCATATTCTACAAATAGGCTGGGTAGATGCCAGCAGACTACATCCAAGCATTACTACACATTTGCTTCGTTGACCCCTGTATGCATTCAATCACATGAAGTAGTTGCAGCTGGGACTGCAATAAGGAATTCCAACTTCCAAAATGTTCCCACTGCCACTATGCAAATGCTAGCAAAGAGCCTCTGTTGTAATTAGCCTAGATTTCCTTACAATATCTAGTTACAAAGGAGCATCCATGAATATTCATGGCCAATTCATTTGAATTACGAACATTCATGAATAAATCATTTGGCTGAAAACAGGGTACCATATGTTGTGTTTCATGGCTCCTGTGATTTATTCCATAGTGCTACAATTTGTAATATTAGTAGCTATCATAAACTTTATTTTTCAAGCCTTCATTTCCAGCTGTGACCATGGCACTCTGGGGATCAGATAAGCCTTTTCTTATACCCCTGTAAGGTCAGATCCCAGCCTAGATACATAATGTAGATTTACTGCTCTTCTACTATACACGCTCATTAATGCTTTTGTAAGGTGCCTTTGTTCTCTTAGTGTATGAAACCTCAGACAAAGGGGAAATGCAGCACATTTCTGGACTGATACTGAGAAACGAGATGCAGTGCTAGAACAAGCAGTAGAGCCAACACTATAGAAGATTGTTATACAACCTTGGAGGTTTTTCAGAATAAGGCTAGAAAAAGTCTTGAACAAAATGGCCAAATGAGAACATGTACAGTAAGGACTGCTGTGATGTTAACACAGCTGTGAGCTATGCACATGCAACACAGACAAATGTAAGAAAATGAGAGCAGTACAAAAAGTTACTCATCCTAACAAAATCCATGTCTCTCTTCTTCCCCTATGCAAGAAATCAAACATTTTCTACATAGTCTGGTTGATGTAGTGCCCTTTAAAGAAGAAGCCAAGAGAGACCTTTAATTTTCTCTCTTTGTCCCTTTCTTTATGATGTGCACAATATATATATATATATTTTTTTTTTGTCTGGCAACTCTTAGAAGTACTGAGTTAGCAGTGATTTACTCATACACTCTTACTGGCCATTAGCTAAGTTTGAAGACCAGAGACAACATCATGGTTCAAATGGAGAAGACCAAAAAAACAAGGAGACAAAGCAGTGATACACTACAAGTACTTCTCAGCGAGTTCTTCTAAATTGACTGAATAATAAACATGTAGTAAAGTGAAGATTTTGTAATCAATTTTGAACAGAAAAAAAGAGAATGTGTGTTTCTGAATAAAGGATGTCAGCTGTGTGGGACAAAGTGTTCCTTCTAAACTTCATAACTAAGTTTCTCAACAGTACACCAAAGTGAATTTATCTATATCTTTCTATAGTTACTTCACTGAAGATAATTTGCTTCCTGATAGGCGCAAAGAGACGGAGATGTTTTCATTAAATATGGTGGATTTAAAAAAAAAAAAAAAAAAAAAAAAAAAAAAAAAAAAGTTGTAAATGGAATGTAAATATAAATTTTTCAAACTCTTTCCTTGCATCAGAATGACTTCAGCATAATGTAAGGTCACATATACATACCCAAGGTATTGGCTTACAGTTACTGAGCAGCTAAACTGCTGTAAGAAACACCATATGGAAGTTCTAACTGCTGCCAGGTGTTTAAGCATTATATAAACATATTCTAAGCAGTTTTGGTCATTATCAATGTCATTTCATTTAATGAATGCAACAATGGAAGGACATTCTACATCTTTAGACCCAAAATATACTGAAAGTAGCAATAGAATAACATTCAGATTTTGGAAGTTCCTGTTTCCCTGGGGAATAGGACATGAATACCACATAAAGTAGCATTAGATTATTTTATGTATAGTAACTGCCTTAATTGTTCTTCTGGGACTTCTAGAGAAGGAGGAATGTGAACTCATTCCTTGTAGAAACAATATGTATCAAATCACCTATTACCTTGAGTATTCCTTTCTGGGCTGTTTATTTGACTGTGATTCTCTGTCATTTTATTTGGTATTTGCTTTGCACTTTTTGTCAGTGTTACAAATGGCTGTATAAGATGAAAAGCAGTGGAAAAACAAATCAGTATCTTTTTGCAGTCAAGGTTTTTTATGCCTTATGAAATAAGAGCTTACTTTATAGTTCCTTCTCTAGCTAGTTTTATCAGTACTCTATTTATCTGTAACATTTTTTTTTGGCAAATGATCTTGAGTGACCCAGTAGTAAAATCCTATTTTCTCAATCCTTTTTTTTTTTTTTTTCAAAACAGTAACAGTTTTTTATTTAAAAAATCAATTTGAGTCAAATCAGTTATTTTTTGTATTTAGTATCTTTGTATATGTAATACGTAACTTTTTCTGATTATGATAGTTGGACCTGAAGTTATCAATGCTCTCATCTAATAACTGTCCAGTACACATGGACATATTCAGAAGGTGGTAGCAAAAGTAAAGACAGACAGCACAAATAAGATAATAAAATAAATAAAAATAAGTGATATATGAAGAAATAAGATGTATATACAGACTTAGATAAGTTAGGGAACAAAAACTCCAACTTTCTGGTAAACAACGACACTTACTGTCTAGTGGTTAGGACAGAGATCCACTTGGGGTGATTCTCATAATGAATTCCTTTCTAACCATATTCAGTAGATCTTTATCACTGATGCCTTTAAATGCCTCTTGCTATTGAAAGAAGATTCTGTATGGCTACACTGGCCATAAAGTCACAGACATTAAATATCTGGAGAGAATAATTCATAATTTATTAGAATTTGAAAAACAACATTAAGGTCAGACAGTTTTCAAGGACTGCTTTTCTGTTTTGCATAATCTTTTTTGGGAATTAAAGGATATGCATATGGAAGAGTGGTAAATTTATATACGCTCATGAAGAATTAGAAGAAAAATATGTATAGAAAAGAAAGCCAAATGAGTGTTAGGAAATCACCAATAAACCAAAATAAATTTGGAAATTCTTTGGTCTCCTGTCTGAGTTCACAGAATGTAAGTATGTAGGGGTTAGATCCCTCAGCACCTGTTTGGATTAAAAAAAATAAAGAAAAATTGAGAGTATAAAAGTAATGAGTAAATAACAAAAAGCTTCTTGAGATGGAAAATATGGATGATAAACAGAAGGAAAGTCTGTCTACATCTTCTTTCTGTGACAACTGGACTGATTGTGAATGTGAAAATAGCAGAACAGCTTACAAGCAGATTGTATTCAACATAAGAAAGTTTCCTATTTTGAAATATAGGATCCTTTAATTCCAGAAAAGCAAATTTTAAAGAAACCATAAATCTATGAGTTGGAGAAACACAAGTCTGATGTTCTTTAGTCTCCTTCACCCTTTTGGAGGAGAAGGTAGAAGAAATATATTGATTTGATAAATTGATATATTGATATGAAAGCTGACCAGAAATTTCCTCAGGAGTCTGCAATTCAATGGCAAAGTATGGTAAGACAGTACAACCATCAAACTCATATCTTTTCAATTTAGATTGAAGCATGTTGTGGGGAATCATGCATATTTTGGTAGTAGTTGTTAGTTACTGATTTGTACCTATTAAAACCAATTTTAATTTTTTAATTTTTTCAAGAGGGAGTTAAAATCTTTGTGAGATATGAAAAAGAACATCTGGTTACCTCAGTCTTTCATTCTTTTTCAGCAGTTCCTTAATAATTCTCCCACATCTGGTGTTGCTTCTCTCCCAACTTTCTCCTCAGATATATCTGAGAAAATTTTTGCACCTAGGAGTTGAACTGTGGTTAAAGATATTCATTACTCTTATCTAGAATGTCTCCTGAAACATCAAATATGGGATACTGCTTAGGAGAATTTTTATATAATGGAGTCAAGCATTTGAACTGCTGATTAATCATCTACAACATTACGAGAAAAAAAAAACACCACCAAAACATAAAATTATAAAAGAAATGTTAGATAGATATTTTAATAAAAGTACAAAACTGGAAGATGGGAATTGATACTGTACTGTAGAACGGTTCCTTTTTGAAGCCCTTTTTATTTTCTTGATGCTTTGTTTACCTTCTTATGGTATGAAGCCAAGAAAACTCCGTAACATTCATGGAAAAACTGAGGTTAATAGCTGAGAAGATAGGAGGATAAATGGGAGCAGAACTAACTTCAAGACTGAGGATGCATGAACCGCAAAATCCCATAGCTAGTTAGAGTAGGTAGAATAGGTAGAATAAATAAATCTGTATTTAGATCCACTAAAACAAGCTGCTGTCATGAAACAGTGTTAAATTTAGTCATTTGTCTAACAAACCATGGAAAAAGAGTTTCTCTCCTGTTGTCATATAGATTTAAGCTTCTTTGTTCAATTATCCAACTGGATTAACAAGGCTGTTAATAACAAAACACAAAAGAGCAAACTGTAGTCTGCCTTCAAGTCATAACATAAAACATGAGCTTCTAATTCAGGCTGCATTTGTTGTAAATGTGAAATACAGTTAGATAGAAGCAAATAGTGACTGGTAAACAAGAAATTCATTTCTCTCATCCCATTTATTTTCTTCTTCCAATGTAAAACTGTAGTTTTATTTTCAAAGATGTTATTTTTTTTTTCCTGAAATTAACATGATTCAGAAAATCTGCAATTACTTAAACTTACAAACAAGGAAAAAAATCTGTTGATGAGGTAATATGTTCCCTTAATAAATGGAGATAAATGATACTATGTATTAGTGATCAGAATGTAAATTCATCTGAGGGTCTTCTAACTTGATTCTAAACTTTCTAATTTCCACCATACATTGTATGTTAAATGGACCATGATTTATATTGACTCTGATTTACATTTGGCACTATGCTGGCAAAGATCTTTAAAAAGAGCCCTTAACTGGAACTAAATATATGGCTCACTGTAATCTAAGAGGTCATTTTATACTAGCAGAGTATAAGAAGATATTCTGGCTTCTTGTGTCTAGACTAATGGGGCAAAAAGGCCTTCTACATTTCTGACAAAGCAAAGATTGATGAAGAACAGCGACAAGCAGGCAGCTCACCTTCACCCCAACACTTAGCATCAGGAGAAGCATCTGAAACAGGCAGCTGGGGCTCCTGACCCTGTGGACAGGAACAAAAACTATGGCTGCTCAAAGCTATGTCAGACAGAGACAGCGTTAAATCTGCTCTGGGCACAATTCAGCTGACCCTGAAGATGCTGACTGTTCTGAGGACAAGGCTGGATTTCTGAGTTGCAAAAATATTCCTCATAACTGGATTGGTTTCCTACTGAAACTGCAATATTAATATGGCTGCTGGTCTTGGAACTGTCACTAATAATAATAATGTGTTGTAATCCTGCTGTACTTTTTTAAATTTTACTTTTTAAAATTTTACTTCTCTATACTGAAATTATATTTGACCAAGGCACATATAAGATATGGCATATAACATATAGTGAAGATGCATATCTGTAAATAATGCAGCCTTGAGTCATTGTTGGCCTTGTGGATTTTAATTTTATTCTTTTTATAGAAGACAATTCTCAGGTGTAACATCTCTTGAAAACATGTAACATTCAACAAAGCTGTGTCCTTTTATTCCATTGAAATTGAAATCATTATTTCTTCTTATTACCATGTGATCAAGTAGCTGTTATGAGTATCAGCAAATAAACATTAAAAAAAGAAAATCAACAGTAAATTGTCAAAACTATTCTAAAGATGTTGTTCCTTTAAAACATACTAGGTCATCTCAGATAGTGATGTGTCTTTTCCAAATAGACCTACCTTGGTTCTTAAGAGGAGACAGACAGCTTAGCTGTTTCCATCCATCCATGTAGAGAAATTGAATTGTCAATTAGATGTATAAGCTTCTAGCTTTATCCTAGGTTCAACAGCATCCTTTTGTGTCTTTATGTCATTTAAAAATTGATTACAAATATTCTGAAATATCAGGTTTACTTCAAAAATACACATTTGAATCAGATTGTTATGACTATTTCTTCTTATTACCATGTGATCAAATAGCTGTTGTGTGTCAGTAAATAAACATAAAGCTAGTCAAATACTGTACATATGCTAATAAATCATCTGAAAGAAAGCCCATTCAAATGCTACCACTGCAGCAACACTCACATCTATGCAATAAAAAATGACATGTAATTCACAGCTTAGAACTCCCAACTGCATTTCTTCGCTATTCACAGTCTCATAATATCCAATTACTTTTACAAATGCAATTGCAAAAAGTTACACCAAACAGCTTTACATGCTTGTATCCACTGAGGATTTGTTATAAACTTGCCAATCTCAAACACGTCCTTAATCTCATTAAAGAGTTATCATTTCACCCAGGGAACCTTGGCAAAATTAAAAGTTAAGTTTCCTCTATGATATGGCTGCTATTACTTGCCTCTTGCATAGAAACTTTTAATAGAGGATCTCAAAGCAGTTTACAAACTTTAATAAATTAAGCTGCTTATCTCATTTGTCACATAGATAAGTGTTATTATCCCTCCTTTGTAGATAGGGAAAAGTGAGGTATAGTAGTCCATGAATTTATTCACAAAGGTAAGCATTCTGTATATCAATGCTTAAAGATTGTGACAAAAACTAAATTTCACAAGAAGCTTTGCTATTTAATATCAAGATACTTCTATCGTGAATGAACATGAAACAAAATATCAAGTTCAATTCATAATTTGACATCTGACTATGAAATCAAAACATATCACCTTGAGAAAAACACCTTTTAATTCATGCAAAAACATTATAAGAAAGAAGCTGAAAAAAAAAGGAAAAATAAAAGGGTGAAAAGTCAAATCACCAAATAACAAAGCACTCTATCTATCCAAGATGCCAGTAGCTTACACACTACTGTTAATCTTCCAGGCCCTTACCCAAATTATCCTGACATGAGGAAGGTAAAAGAGTAGCATATATTTTTCAACATTTATTCTTAAAAACTTCTATGGTTTCAGAATATTGAGAATGGAGTGCTATGCATTAAGTTACACATTATGTATCTTCACCTCTGTGTTTTCCTTTTCAAAGGTGAAAAGTCTTTTGTAAGCTCTGCTGATGTTTCTGGTCATGCTTTAGATAAACGATGTTAATTGTGCAATGTCTCGGTCTGTTCAGCCCAGGTTCTTGCCACCTTGTCATCACTAGAATAACCAAAACATAGCAGATATATTCCCCTAAAATGTGAATCAAATCTCTACTTCAGAAAAGATATTTAAGTCAACAGCTTTCACACTGAGTTTCCCAAGCATAAGATGCTAGGTGGCGTCACATCTCCTGCCACAATGCAAATACAGTGGCTAATATCTATATGGAAGATGCCTGCTGAAATTTTCATAATTCACAAATTAGTCTAGGACTGGAAAAAGATTTGTTATGTCTGTTGTAAGCTCTGTTGTTGAAAAAGCAGTTGTATTTTTTTCTACAGAAGAACATTGTCATTTTGATGATAGATTTGGACACCTTTAGACATAAGCCTGAGTTTCTAGACTGCAGACTACTGCATTTTCTTTACATTGGTTACAGATATGTGCTTCTCAAAAAAGCTATTTGGTTCATTTCTGTCAAGGGGATATGGATAACTTCTGTTGGCAGAAGTCAATAGTAGTTTTTCACTGTCTTGCATCAGCTTGAAAAAGCATGGATTTATTTCACAGTTCAGTGGATAATCTTGAGGGGTCCTAAAAACTTCACAGCAGGGATCACTAAGGACCAAAGTGCATTGGGTCGGTATCATCCAGAATACATATTTTCTGCTCATGGATTTGCTTAATCTTTTCAACAATATAGTGAGAGTTATTTACAGCATTCTGTACTCCAGTCCGATCTCTGGTCATACAATGCAGACTGATCAGTTGGTTCTCGTGTGGAATGACTCTGCTGACTAAGAAATCCCTGCCATTTTTCTGAAAGACAAGACAGTTGAAAGCATGGATATTTCCAATGACCCAATGATTAAATAATAGTGTTTATACCTTATCATTTTGATATTTTCTTTAGTGCTTGAAAAGTCTTTTCCATCACCCAAATCTTTACACAGATAATATTTGGTTGATGATACTCTTGATATGATGGAGAATACATGCTTTTAGCTTGATGGAGTTAGGAAAATGAAAATTCTTCTTTCCCTACAGTTCTTCAACTGATTGAAAGTTGTCAGTGTGTTGTGAATACCTGTTTCCATGTAATACCGCGCATTACTTTGTTCTGACTTTGCTACTGATGTCTTAACACACAGAAAATGCAAATATTATTTCTTATGTTTTCATCAGCACCATTAGTATAAGAAATACATTTGAAAAATACATAAAAGTTCACCTGGAATCTGTTGTACTATTTAGTCCTAACTGCAGTGGCATTTGTGTTTCTATTCTTTCTCAACCAGAAGTTAAAGCTCTTAACTGTGAGATTATACTGCTTAGTTTGAAAGCTTTTGCGAGCCTCTATAGTATAATAATTTTACTTTAGAGGGCATGTAATTTTAAGTTCTTGCATAACGCCACACATTTTTATGGCATTACTAAACTTCGTCATTTTATTTCCCTGTGACAATTAAGTGCACACCAATGTTATGGAATTTTTCCCTCCATCACAGCTGAATGAAATTGGAATGGAGTATTATATGGTAGGCTGGGAGTTCTGATCTCTGGAAATGTAAAAGGTTTTCTAGTTCCCTTGTTACTTACCCATTTCACACATAACCAAATCCATCAATTTGTTCATTTTTCCCTTCAGCAACCTACAAGCTGTAACCAAAAAATGTGACAAAAACATATTCACTGTGCACTTCTCATATATTCCTTTTGCTACAGGTACAGCTGACAGTGTTAAAGATAATTAATTTTGATATTTCACAGATCACATTTGCAAAAGTTAATCTGTTCTAAACACTGGCTGCTTGTACAGGCCCCTCCAGGCAGTTAGGGTAAATGTTATCCTGCTGAATTGAGTTAGACAGTGTATGATGAGACCTGCTGCCCAAGGTCAAACTCCAAGCCAGTGTATGTCTAGGAGGTAGCCTGGTGAATAGCAAAGGAGATCCCAAGCATTACCACATTTTGTGTAATATACTATGGTGACAATTTTTGTTGATACTACATGAGCCCATTCGAACCGCAGTTGGTACCACAGCTCCCATAACACTTCAGAATTTAAGCAGAGAATCAATTATAATGCTATTTAAAAATATATATACATTATTTTTATTGAAGACTGGGTTTCGATTCTTGCTCTTCTCAAGGAGGCACTTATTCTTTCTTCTTTTCCTTACAAACCATCTCAAAATATTTTCCTCCCTAATCTGTACAATATTCTTATATTAGTATCTCAAATGAAACAATGCAGTCCAAATCCTGCATATTCGTATTATTTTTCTTAGTGGGGTGATGGACTAAATGAGTCTTACTTACAGAAAAGAATATGACAGTTATCTCGTCCTGTGAGGCCAGCTGGGTATGTTGTGCTGTCAAACCACAGACACTATAGAAAATGGTACCAAGTCATGCTTACACATTGTTTTTCCACTCATTACCTAGCCATCACATACATTATTCAAAATAATCAATTATACTATAAAAAATAAATAAGGCTATTCCTCTGGGGTGCGTTTGCACCTCCAAACTAGCTAATGTATTGCAGTCTATAACTACCAAAAGAAGAAACAAAAGAGAACAAAAACAAAAACAAAAGCAGTCCAGGGAATATAAGTCTCTTGGGAAATATTATGGTAAATCATTTTTAAATATATGCTCTGCCTAGGGCTGATATGTATATACATACAGACATACATATATATATATCAGGGGTTCAGCTGACTATCACAGTCAGAGAAAGAAATGTGAGTCAAAATTCTGGAATCTGATTCTTATTTTACTGCACTGAATAACCATCAATGTTAAAGGCATCCTAATAAAAAAATAATGGAACAGATAAAAGCCAAATCAAAATTTAGGTTTTATTTTTAGCTCTGTCATGATTATAATATGACCCTGAAAATGATTTGTTCTATCCAACTACAATCACAATGTAGAGTAAATATAATAGTAAATATAACTTCATATGAAATATGATTATAAATGCTGGTTGAAAATTAAGCTTTCTGAATTAAATTCACATAATTAAATTATAGGAATAATGAATGCCAGAATTTGATGGCATCTTCTGAGCCTTCAAGTCCATGCCTCTGTTTTGCTGTCAGCTATATGCATACTGAAGGGATGCTTAAAACAAAGTTTTTTGCCCATACAGACCTTTTTGAATGGTTGTTGCTGAATGTCAGTTTGTATGTGGTTAAGAACACTTTTCTGATTCCCAGCCTAAATTTTCTCTCTGAAAATTTGTGAATATTTTATCTTATATACAAATCAGATTTAGCCTAATTGTTCATAGGTAAGTAAAAACAACTTTTTTTTTTTTAATTTTTTAATCTTCCATTTTTCAGGCTGAACAGACATAGCTCTTACAGTTTTCACTGATAAAATGGGGCTTCATTTAACATTCTTGTAGCCCTTCTATATTACTGATAAAGGAAAGAACATTTCCTTTGGATATACCTTACACATCTTGGGTCAGACACTTCCACTTTCACATTATATGGGGATCAGCTAAAATGCTCACATAATTCTCCTCACTCGTTTTCAGATGTAGGTCTCCAAGTAAAGCACGAAATCTTGTTATTAGTTTAAAAGTGCACGACCATGTACACAGCTGTATTAAATTTTCCTCTATTCTGTAATTCCTCAAGGTCATTTGGTTCTTCCTGTATGATATTTCCATCCCTAATACATATAAGGTACCTCTCAACACCATTCTGACTATCAATTAGATTAGTTCATACTTATTTTGCACAAAGGCCTTAATGAGAGTATTTAATAAGATTAATCCCAAGATCAGTCTTCGAAGAAGCCACGAGTAACCTTTCTCTATCCTGAAATTTTCCCTTCTAATAATATCCCTTTTTGTCTCTCTTGGCCAATTTTTTTACTCACATTACATTTTTAGTTCTAATCCTTGTGTTATCCATTTTAACTAGTAATTTTCTATCTGACACCATATCAAATGATTTACTGAAATTCAGACCGATTAGATCTACTCTGTGTCCTTTAACTAGAAAATCAGTTATCTTATCACAGAAAGATATCAAGATACTATGACACCATCTATCTTCATAAACCTTTGTTATACTATTAACATATTTTCCAATTGCTTTCCTGTCTTTAATTATTACTACCTTCAAAATATATTTAAATAATTTTTGCAATATACAATACAGAAGAAGTTGCTAGAGAAGTAGCAGTGTAGTCATCTTATTTTCTCCTTTGTTTTATACAGGATATTCTCTCCCTCTCATGCCACAGGAAAAAAAGAAATTTTTTCAAGAAAAATGTGCGATGCACTATTTTTTAGATCTAAGTTCATCTGCTGACAAATAGTTTCCTCATTAAATAATACTTATAGGTATATGTTCTGTTCTTGAAATTTGCATCGAAGTTTTGAGTTAAAATGCTCTCATCTCTCCACATATTATACAAGTTTCCAAGAAGACTTCAAGCCTGTATACTTAACTGCACTTAAACTAAGTTAGGTATATTGTTTCATACAGCTGTGATTGTCCATTGCTCCTAAAAATGGTGTGTAAATTCCTAAATTGCTTACATGTTTTTCAGACTATGACATACAACTTCTGCTTGTCCAGAGAGCAGAAAATTTCAGTTGTACTAACCTACCCCATTGTAGATGTTGATGCAATACTTAATTTGTATATAAGAAAAGAGATTGTCAGATGAAAGACTCCATTAGTATTCAAATTAACAATTAATTTATCAGATATTTCACCATAAGATATAGATCTTTATAAAATATTTCACAACATAATTGTTCCACTTGTCAGCCACACAACCATGACTGAAGATATGACACAAGGCAACTTCTGTAAATGGCTAATCATTGTCTTCAGGGAGTTTGCCATCAACATGAGGGAAAACACAATTCAAAGAACTCTTTACTCAAAACTGGACCGGAAATTTTGAAATACTTTCTCAGAGTATTTGTACTGTTTTCTAATTCAGGACAGGCCTAGAATCACTTACCAATAGGCCATCATTTGTAAATATTGTGTATACTTAATAAATAAACAAAGAACCTTCTAACCGAGGAACAAAATGTTTTAAAAGAATTATTTTGTCTAATACTTTATTGCAGAAGTATTATATTACTTGACTGCATCATAGAAAATGATTTTCCTGCTTTATATCCCCATGCTCAACTGCTGCCTGATTTGACAAACTGAAGCAAAGGTGCGACATAGGAATTTTACAGCCAAACAGACTTGAGTGCCTATTTTGGATTAGTTACTTAATTAGGAGGTTAAAGATAAGAAAAATTAGTTAGACTTTGTCCTGCACTGTCTCATAATTTCTATCTTCACACCATGGCATACATAAAGGTGTATTTTTTTCTGAAGAAATTTATTTATGGATTAAAATATTCAAGAGTCTTGATGCAGCAGAGTAGATTTTGTACTAAGCGTCAAACACACACCATCTGTAGCTCTGAAGTCACTGAGATTATTTCTGTAATTTCTTCTATGGACCAGTGAGAGCATTTATGAGACAGGAGTCTTTACTGTTGTATATTGCGTTAATGAATTGGAAAATGTTCTACTTTATAAAGAGTTTTACTAAAATACTTAAAATGGATTTCTCAGCTGAAACTGAAGGCTAAGAAGACAAACCTTTGCTATGCATACTATATTATTTCTATTAAAATGCTCTGAAGAACATGTATTTCTAGTGACCTGTCTGCAGGCATCTTGCTGAAAAATGTCACAATTAGCAGCAGACTCCTACTGAGGGTTTGATTGCACAGTAAGGAGCTAACAGTAAGCACCTCTGGAAATCTGACTTTAAGTGAAAATGTCTCAGTTGTTCTCAACTTATTCCCCACTGAGCATTTTTCCATATCACAACATCATCACTCAATTTCTCAAGATGAGCGTGGCAGTTCCTATGGCATTGAGCACCAAGAACAGAGGGGGATATGACCCAGATCAATCCTTAGGCATCAGAGCGAATGACATAATCATACAGGGAGTAATGCTTTGTAAAAGAAATGAAAATTGACAAAGAAGTAGTCAGACAGCTGGGGACAAGTGAAAGACAAAACAGTTACCATGACTTTTGAGAAATATAAAGGTGTTTGCACTAGTGTATCCAAAAGTTTTGCTTCTGGAAGTTACTGAACATGATAGAACCCCCACTTGTAAAAGGGATTGCACAGCTGTAGTCAGGAAGTGAGACGGTGTTGATTTAAAGGACTTTGAGTTTCAAGCTGATTAAGCCACAGAATCATTGAATCATAGAATCCTGTGGATTGGAAAAACATGTAAAAGCACTGATTCCCATCATCACCTAATACTACCAATTCCAACACTAAAACATTTTGTAAATACCTCAAGGGATGGCAACTCCACCACTTCCCTGAGCAGCTTTTTCCTATGCTCAACTACTCTTTCTGTGAATAAATTCTTCCTAATATCCAATCTGAACCTCTCCTGGCACAACTTGAGTCTATTTCCTCATGTACTGTCACTTGTCAACTGAGAAGAGAGACTGACATCCACTTCAAAAACACCTTTTCATGTTCTTGTGGAGAATGATGAAATCTCCACTTAGCCTTCTCTTTTCCAGTCTGAACAACTCCAGATCCCTCAGCTTCTCCTCATAGCTCTTGTTTATCAGTCTCTCTACCAGCTTCACTGCTCTCTTCTGAAAGTGCTCCAGAAACTCAATATCAATATTAGGGGGCCAAAAACTGAACACAGTACTCAAGGTGTTGTCTCACCAGAGCTGAGTGTGGATGGACAATCACATCCCTGGTCCCGCTGACTGCATTATTTCTGTTACAAGCCAGGATGCCATTGTCCTTCTTGGCCACCTGAACACAGTGCTGGCTCATGTTCAGCTGGCTGCCAGCCAGCACCCACAGGTACTGATCCAAGTCTGGCAATGATTGTATTAGAGTGTATTAATAAGAACAAAGGCTCTGAATTCCTGTATTCATGTTCTCATCCTGCTTCAAACATAAGTTAACAAGTCTCAAGCTTGTAGTAAAAATTGCTTGATATAAAACATTTTGATTCATACTTGGAAAGTCTAATAGTGGTCTAAGCGAGCTGGATTATCTGTCTTTTTAAGACCTTTTAATTCACATGCCAGCTGTCATTTCTAGTTTAGATCCCAAATAGCACTAATAACTCATGAGTGGCCTAAATTCTCCAAATGCTCAATTACTCAATGGAAAAGTCTCTTAAGTACACCTGAGTATATACAGAACCTACAAAAGCCCTGAACTGTCAAAATCTTCTGTAAATTAGTAGCTGCATCATAACATGCATCCCAGGGTCCTAAGCAAGCTGCCTGATGTGGTTGCCAGGCTGCTCTCCATCGTATCTGAAAAGATGTGGCTGTCAAAGTCACCAGTGACTGGAAAAAGGGAAATATCACTCTCACTTATAAGAAAGGAAGAAAGGAGAACCTGGTGAACTACAGGCCAGTGAGCCTCACATCTGTGCCTGGGAAGATCACTGAACATATCCTACTGAAAGACACATGTTAAGTCACATGAGGGGTGAGAATGTGATTCTAGATAGCCAGAAGTTTCACCAATGGAAGGTCTTGCCTGACCAATCTGGTGGCCTTCTGTGATGGAGTTATGGTATTGGTGGACAAAGAGAAGGAAATTGATGCCATCTACGTGGAATTCTGCAAGCTCTTTGATATGGTCCCCCACAACATCCTTGTCTTTAAACTGAAGAGATGGATTTGAAAGGTGGACTATTCTGGAAAGGTGGACTATAAACTGGAAGAGGGTAGATTTTGACTAGATATTAGGAAGAAATTATTTACTGTGAGGGCGGTGAAACACTGAACAGGTTGCCCAGTGAGGCTGTGGATGCCCCCTCCCTGGAAGCATTCCAGGCCAGGCTGGATGGGGCTGTGAACAATCTGGTCTAGAGGGAGGTGTCCCTGCCTATAGCAGGGGGTTTGGAAAAAGGTGATCTGAAGTGTTCCTTCCAACTCAAAACATACTATGATTCTGTGATTCTAAATATCAGCATGGGCTTTGTGTGACTGTGGCAACTGAGAGTCTGGAAACACTGAGATGAGGAAAACCTTCAGAGAATAGTTTTTGCTTCCTTAGCTTAAAAGCTGAAGAGGCAGGAAGTCACTGATGTTGCTGTGTTCATCAGCAGCTACTTCTTCAATTGTGAATTAGGCCTGTTTCAACAGCTGTACAGATTTGCTTAGATGCTGCCACATGCTGTGATGTAATCCTGGCCTGTGCCAGCAAATGCTCTCTTAGATATTTTCTACATTTGGGCGTCACTCCTTTGGAAGTGTTGTGAAATGCAGCCTGCCTGAAGAGCATGGTTTCACAAGGTCAGTCAGAAGACAAGTTGTATGGACATGAGGCCCTTGCCCACAGCCCCAGAGTAATTTATTGTTTATGGACTGGTAAAGTCATAGCAACCATCATATAAAATGACAAACCTAAATTTTGACCAGACACATCCAGATGAATGTGGCAGCAATTACCTGAATGTTAAGTATTCTTTCAGAATTATGGCTTCAAGCTATTGGCTTTTCTTCCTCACTCTCTCAGATGACTCTATGAATGTTCTCTGCTGTGACTCTCACTGTTCAGCCCTGAACTCTTCTGGTGCATTCTTTGAGGGAGTTAGGGGATAAATTTGGATTTTCCAGGAAGCTTCCTGCTGACACTGGGATTATATCTGCTTCTGCCTTTGTCAGTTTCTTGAAGGATACAAGTTGGCTGTTTCCTAATATTGAAATATGGAAGAATCAGAACCAGACATAGCCTACATGGTTGATGGCTTCATGAATAATGATGGCAGATAGAGCTCAGCTCTGTGCTTTGGTCTGGTCTATTCTGCCAGCTTCTCCTTGCCAGATTAAATTTGCCTACTAAAAAAGCATCCTTCAGTTCATTTAAAAAATTCTCAGAACAACTGGATTTTTTCTTACATTAATTAGCACATGTTGTGTTTTATGATTCTTACATAGAGAGAAGCTTGGGAATTATTTAGCTTAAGAGAAAATATTAGAACTTGTCAAGATCTTTGGTTCTGCTGTTGTTGTTGTCATTGTACTATGCTCTATTAATGCAGATGAGCAACAAATGTGCTTCTATAAATTGAATCTGACTATGGCGGCCCCAAGAATAACCCAAGGCACAAAACCAAGGAAAAAAAAAGGAGACAGGAAATGTCTCTCATTATTTTACTATAAAAATCTTAATTAGTCCCAAAGGTTTTTGTTATAAAATTCAGGTAGGTAAGGCAGAGAAACTTTTTGTCAAGCAGACTATGCAAAAAGTAGGACAGTGACACAAAAAGAGTTGCAAATGAAGCCAGACTTGTATTCTAGCAAGTGAAATATTTATAAGCCTACAAAGTGATCTGTCCATGGAACAGGTAGGGGAGTATAAATAAATTAAACTGCAGAAATTAATACATTCTTTTAATTGAATTTATCCTAGAAAATTAATAGAATCCCACCAGTCAGTCTTTAAGGCAAAATCTGCCTATATGTTTGGTTCTCTGTGTTTGTTACTGTCTAGTTTTATGGTGGTTGCAAGTAAAATCTGAAAATGTTCAGTAATTTAAATATTATAGGGAAATTATCTTTCCCTGTATATGTCTTTCAGCCATTACAGCTAGGATTTAAAAAACTTTTTAATATTTTTACTTGCCTGAACTATTACCCACAACTATAGCTGATCTAAAATCTCCAGTTCTAGAAGTGCACAGAACAAATCAGAAAGTGTACAATTGCTACTGGCACCTCGAGACAAGAAATCAGTACTTGAGTATGACATGCTGATAAATTTATCTTGAATTCCTGCATTATGTCTCAACTTGACCTCTGTTTGTAGTCTGTGATTAAGTGTTCATACACAGTTCTATTCCACTCTGAACTTGGACATCAACACTCGAGTGCTGTGCTTGTAACATGAATAGGCAATATTGTGAAGTGTTTCTTACATATTTCAGGAGCCTTTCTCCATAGAAATCTAGTTGCAATCTGAGCATAGCGCTAAAATCTGTTTTTGTGAATGGCAGGGAATTAACTCTGATCCTATTTGCAAATACCATGTGAGCAGAGCTCTGATGCAGGTGTGAAATGCACAGAGACAAAAAATAGGTATCTATGAGCACTCAGTATTGAATCTAGGAGGGGTAATACTTACCTGCCTAAAACCACCCTGCAAGTTTGACCCTTAAGCCCTAAGTTTCATTGATTTTTGTACAGACATGAGACAGAATGATATAAAAAGCTGACGTATGGCTTTGTATTCTTTTAATCTTGTTATGTTGCCCAGGGAAACAGGATGCACCTTGTCTTCTGGTCAACTAAACATTAGATCATATTCTCTTCCCAGCTGTGGCCTTTAACCATTTCAAAAAGGAGAGGAGAGGGAAACAAATAGCACCAGAAAAGAAGCAATCTTTATTTATGGCAATACAGACATAAAAATTGCTTTGCCCAGCTAGAATTCCAGAGATGCACAAGCATAGATCAGTAAAACAGCAGTTACTGGTACGTTTTGATACTAAAGAATGGACTTTTCCTCAGGCATTTTCTTCCCCATCAGCTCACACAGCATTTTCTGTTTATTCACTCAGTAGTATTCATTGATCAATTACTCAGCTGTACTGGGCAAACAGAAAGCAATACTTCACTGGTGAATCTGAAAGCTGGCAACATGCTTGTGTTCAGTCTTTGTGATATTAGATACCTACGTGCTGTGTTTTTGTCTATCAGAAATTTTATAAATGATAACCTAAGATGTTTCTGGACAGAGGAACTATTTATTGCTTCAATTTTAGTGACAGATTTAAAAAAAATAAAGTGTGTACTCCAGTATCATAGGGAATACTTATTTATTTAGGGAGGTAGCAGTAAGAAAATAGTTCTGCATAACCAGCTTTAAAACACAAACCTCTGAAGCTGGAGTGGCTTTCTTAGGGCTTATAAATACAAGTTGTTACCATATGTGTCAGTCACTAGTTGGGTTGATGAAATTTTTGGAATATTATACAGTTATGGAATAAATTATATGTATGTATTTATATACAGATATATGTTGGTAAAATTTGGGTATGCACAACTAAACTGTACTGCCATGAGAACAGTGCTTCAAAAAAAGTGATTAAATCTCTTTTGTTCTCATCAGTACTCTTGTATATATGTCACCAAAGAGAGAGAGACATCTCTTCCATGGAGATCTTCCTAAAATACTTTAAGAAGAATATAATACAGTTATAGTGGAAAAGAGGAAAATACTTCATCAGTAATACTACAAGTATATATCTTAAACATTTGCAGGCTGGGAGAAGCCAATCACATAAAGTTTCCTCAATATATTGTTAAAAATGTACAATTCATCAAACTTTATTTTTACTAGAAGTACAGAACATACCTCCCCCAATAACCTTATCAATATTAAGATTTTTTCAGAGTTTGGCCATGTGACATCATCAAGAATGTAACTCAGTTATTTTAAATGTGTTCTCAGCATACTTTTCTATGCTGGACTAAATCAAACATCCAAACAAAATCTAAAAGCAGAAACAACAGGACGGCTACAATTAAATCAGTATTAGAGTGTAGTTTCTGCATCAATGTGGCTTTGATATACATTATAGAAGACTTACAAATTGAAGCAAAATGGAATTTTAATTTCATTTTCTGCAATCAGAGAAAACTTTCCTTTCTGGACAAAACTTGGTTGGGTGGGTTCATGTATATCTTTTGTTTAGGGCTTTTTTTCTATTGAACTCATTTCAGTTCTGAAGACAAAACAGCAAACAAGTAAACAAACAAATAGAAAATTCAAACACTGAGACATTTTGGTGTGAGGTTTTTTTTTTTTTTTTTGTTTTTTTTTTTGTCTTTCTAATTAAAGAATAACACCAAAAGAAAAAAAATTTTCACCATTTCTTTCACAATCCATAATCCTGACTCATATGGATGAATATTATTTATTTATTTACCTATTTATAAATAACATGATTAGATGCTTCAGTTTCTCTCCTGTAAGCAGAGTTTTCATCTCTCCCACAGGTCTATATATATATATGTAACTAGTAATAAAAATTGAAATTTCAGTTCAGATCAACTTTGATATCTTATTCTGGCTGCTCTTCCTGAGAGCTAAATCCTCGACACCTGTGCTTATTCATGAACCTATTACCAAGAAATAGAGTCTGGGATGAATTTTGCAGACTCCTGTAGGTTGACTTTTTTTCTGCAGTATTTCTCTCTTGTAACATGGATATAAATATATGTATCTAGGTACATGTTGCTCATGGTCTTCATTTGGGCAACTAAAGCACATTACATGAATATTATACAGATATTTACTCAAAAGATATGGGCAAACAATTGGACTGGAACATTAAGGAAGTTATCCATACTTGAAAATTTACTAGGGAAAGTCAGTTCTGATGGACTTTAAGATCCAGAAAATTAATTACTTTCCACTTTGACTGGTGTGAGTTTGCTGTCTTTCCCTGATCCTAGGTGCAGGTGAAGTGAAGCAGAGCTTTATACAGTTTTCAGCTCTCTCCCTGGTTTTTCCTCAATCTGGTTTTCTCTTACTAGCTATGTAGTGAAGCCTGGTAAATACTGCATGCACATACACACAAATAGCTACACATAGAAAATAGCTAAGAGTAGAGTTCAATAAGAAGGAAGAACTGAGTAGTAATGCAGCTTGTAATGCAACCTCACAAGATCATAACCTTCATCATTATTTTGTGATATTTAGTGATATCTTTCATGTGTTGATTGTACACTGCATGAACGTGGACTGGAAGGTGAGAACAGAGTGCTGTGGAGGGAAGGGCTCAATGCAGGGCTAACCACCTCTCACAGCCACTGCACATTCTGTCAAATAAAAACTCATTTGCATTACACATTATGTACAGTTGGTGAGTAAGACGTGATTGCCAATTATAATAATTTGACAAACCTGTATAAGCATCTGTGAAAATAGGTGTTTTTTGTTATTAAGCAGGCACATAATTTTTCTAATTTAACTATTAATCTTGGGCTTGCATTGTTTCTTAAAAGAATTTAATAAATTAACACATTCACAGAAGAAATATCCAGAATATTCCCGCAGTGCTGACAGATTTTCCAGTGTCCAAAATCTCAAAAAGCTCACAAAAAGTTTTTAAAAAATTGCAATATATTTTTAATTAGCTTTGTCATATATTTTTAATTAGTATTTCTGCAAATTGTCATCAAAGCTGTGAATTTTATTAACTCCAAGGAATTGAATCATTGCCAATTCCAGAAGTTTCTTAGATGATTATGGGGATATTTTACTTTTCTGAAGTAACGTGGCTAAATCAGGACAAAATGTTAAAAAGATTGTATGATTTGTGAAACAGCATCAAGCCATTTATGTAATGTAAAGGAAAATTTGTGCCAAAATTTGAAGATGAAAAGTGGCTCACAGATTTAACATTTTGTGGTGGATGTGACCACTCATTTAAACGGCTTTAATGTGTATCTTCAAGGCTTAACTCAACTTATATGTTCTATATTTCAAACTATAATAGCGTTCAAAATTAAATGTTATTTGTAGCAAGCTCAAGTTATGGTGAATAATTTTATGCATTTTCATACATTGGTCAAACACAGTTCTGTGAGCTGCAGAAAATATGTAATCTTGATTTCCATTCTGAGGAAGGAATTTGAGAACAGATCTCAACATTTCCGAAAAAATCATAAATCTTTTGGTGTATCTGTGACTCCATTTTCAGAGGACTTAAATACATCACCTATGAATTTTCAAATTGAATGTGTAGAATTGCAATCAGACATTCAACTAAAAAAAATTGAGCATGTCTTTTCACTAGGCTTTTTTAAGCCCTGTCTTAGCACAGAATAATATCCTTCATTTCATAACCATACGCTATTCGTGTCATCACTTTTTGTCAGTAAATGCAAGTGTGAACAACTGGTTTCAAGGATGAAGCACGTGGAAAACAAAATTTCATTAAAAATCTCTGGTGAACACCTTGAGAACTCACTAAGAACAGCAACCACTTCCACTGAACCAAATATTGATGCATCAGTTTAATGAAAACAAAGTAACTTCACAAAAACAAGGTGTTATGGTTTTTAGCTCTCCCTTATGAATGTTTTAATTATTTATATATAAATATAAGGAGAAGTTTTATTACTTATATACAATAGCCATAGTATATATTTTGTATGTGGCCCAAGACAATTCCGCTTCCATGCAGACCAGACAAGCGAAAAGATTGGACACCCATACTCTAAATACTCCTCTTCAATTATCTGTGAAGTTCAGCCATTTCTCACATAATTCCCCCTTAGCCACCTGTGAAATCCATCCATCCTTCATGGCATTATCTGTAACCTTTGTCAGTTCTTACATCCAGCAATTTTTCATCTCAAGTTCCATAATTTCTTATATTCTGTTCTCTTGACAAAAACCTCAGGACAAGTCCTACTTATCTACATGAGTATCTTAATAAAGTTAAAATTTTACTTACTGTTATCAGAAAACTATAACTAAAAATCTTTCTTACTCTTGATGGATTCCTCCCTATGTAAAGATTATTTTAATTTATTCAAGTAATTGCAGTCCTGATTTTTTTCTAGATTGTTTGGATGTGGTACGCACAACTTCTAGAAAAGCTGGTGTTCTAAGCTACGGTGAGTATTTGAGCAACTGTTTTAAAATAGGACAAGAATGACAGAATAAATAACTTCTTTTCTGATACAAATTTTCAGGCAATTGATTGCTTCAAAAGTATTTTAATTGATTCCTTTTTTACTTGGTACTCCCCTTCAATGAAATCTGGATGCCCCCTACCTGAAAGCATCCAAGTCCAGGCTGAATGGGTCTGTGAGCAAATTGGTCTAGAGGGAGGTGTCCCTGCCTATAGCAGGGGATTGGAACTACATTATCTTAAAGGTCTCTTCCAAACCAAACAATTCTATGATTCTATATTTCTATGAAATAGAATACATGTGCAACCATACATTTTTCTTAAAAAATCCTTTTCATACAGTTAATCACGTATATTCCCAACCAGCCTTAGCTCATCGCCTTTGAGATCCCAAAAGAGCCATGTTATTATGTATGTTTGCTTTATTCTTGGTCAGGGCATATCTTTGTTCATACTGACTGTTATGCAAGAAAGGGATAATCCAGTTTTCTCACATAGTTCAATGTTTTTGAGCTCATTTCCTCACAGTTAGTCAACATGCTGAAGTAGATTAGTTTTTGATCATCTGAAACAGGAAATGGGCAATGGATCTTTAAACAGCAGTCTGCCAGTAGAGACTGATATTTTATAACTGTGAGTCAGACACAATGCAGCTCAGTTTATGCTCTTTTCTACATGCAGAACAATCTGTGCATTAAATTGGGAAGAACAACTGAATTTCACAGTGGGAAATAAGCATTAGGTTAAAATGATGCACAGTCATAGGCATATGATACTGTGCTTAGGAGCATAAAATGTTTCAAGAGAACGAGGAACTAGACACAGGTATTTAAAGAGCTGTTTATTTGCTTTATCATTTACAAACAGGTAATTGGGGAAAAAGACACTAGCAGTCTCCCTCAGATTAATTTTCAACTGAGGCACCTGTTGTGTTAAGATGATAAGCAAGCACTGAATTGCTATACAAAAAGTTAACTGTCTAAATAACTCTAAGGTTATCTAGAAAAGAAGAGCAAACAGCTATTTATGAAGTGAACAGTGATAAGAAGTGTGCAACAACTGTAAGTCAGATAGGTTACTCATCTAATGTAAGGGACTGCAGGAGCCACTTACTTGAACTTTAGAGAACAGATTGAAATGTAGAGCTTTCCTTTCTCTTCCTTGGCAAAGCTTTCCCATTGCAAGGTACTAATTATTCTTTTTACTTATAATTGTTCTTCAACGTGCTTTATGAAAATCCCCTTTCCCCATTAAATACAACAAATTTCAGCTTGAGAACATATTTTTCTTGTTCAACTTGATAGAAATGTCTGAATATCAATTTTTAAAAGATAAGGCTGGCTCAAACAGGTTTTTCTGGGATAGAATGATAGAATCATAGAATCACAAGGTTGGAAATAACTTTGAATATCATGTAGTCCAACCATCCTCCTATTACCATTGCTACTATAAGCCACTAAACCATACCTCGTAGCTCCTCATAGCTAAGTCATGTGCAAATTTAGTGTCTGACTGCTAGCATACCTGGTCTGTATCCCCACCCCACACTCACCTTGCCTTTGTCTTCCACTGTTCACTCTTTTCATTTGGATACGGTCATATATAAGGATATGTATGATGGGCCTGATGAAATTGTCAAGAGAGCTGAGAGGATGATCTTATATTCTTGGTAGAGACTGCATTGCTAGTGATGTCCTGTAATGCTGAAATTATCAAAGTGCTCAACCGCTCTTAAACATGAAGAGCATTTTCACCACATTAGGCAAAGTTCTGATTCTGTTTTAGAAAATGGCTGCCCCTCCCTTCCTCAGCTTTTACATTTCAACCAGTTTCTGGCATTTCTTCCCCCCAAACAGGCCATCTGTCACTCTCTGTGAAAGTTTTGTATTTCCTCACACAAGATCAGACTTCTTTCTGACTCTTTCCTCTCAGGGACAATCATGACAAACAGCTAACGTTATCTGCATACCATAAAAAGCTGCAAATTTAAAGAATAGTCTTAGAGGAAACTGTAGGATAAAGGGATCTTTTGCTCTGTCCGGTTATCTTATTCAGCCTGATTCTTAAAAGTGTGAGTCTTTAATTTCCAGTCCTGCAGCGTGCCATATGTCGTGACTTTGGTAAGTGTTTGGAAATCACACACAGACGAAAAAGAATCAAAGAAAGAAAGAGGAGGGAACTACAATTACAGTAGTAAGCACAATGGGTAGTTCAAAAGCAGAACTTCTATTAGTTCAATGGATATGATTCTTTTCTTGTACCCGAGCATAGTCTGATTGGTGTATCCTGTATGAACCACCAAGCAATTCAAACTCTTCTATTGAGTAATTGAAAGATCTGCTTATTAAAATTCTTTTATTTCCTACTTCTTTCCCTTCTTTTGCATCACTAATCTTTTGCACTAGATCTATTATTAAATTCTGAGCTCTTAAATATCTGTGTTTTGGAACTGTAAAAAGTTTTATATTTACTTGGGTACTGTAAAACCAATAACGTCATGCCATAATATTCACGTATCACAAAATATTAAAGGATCAACCACCACTTCCCCGTATTTCCGAGGCAACATCCTTGGGCACCATGTAGGTTTACTCACTAAATATAATAAATATGGATATATAGATCCCAGCCCTGTAGGTGCATATGCAGAGTTTTACCAATGTCAGTAAAATTGCAGTGGATTTAATTTTGCTGATCTGAAACAAAGAAAGCTGTGAATTGCAGGGTTAGTCCTAGCAACTCTCTTTTAAACATGTAGACAGACAAACATAAATATTATCCTAACCAAATTAATTTTCCCATAAATATCTCTAAGTTGATATTTCATAGCCATCATATTTCAGAAATAAAAATACAACAGAGCATTTAAAAAGCATCATGTATAGTGGTCATTGTACATGTAAGCTTATGTCCACCAAAAGGAGATGGTGCTCTTGCCTAGAATATTATTCTTTTAAAAGGGGAGCAGGAGCTTCAGAATTCATGCTTCTTAGCATGGCTGTTATGACAGACCTCACTGCATTAATTTACACTTTGAGCTACTTGCTCTTCTTCAGTCATTGTGTATGACAGACTATCAGTACTGAAAATTTTGCTTTTCTGTGTCATAATTCTGTTATATTTTCTCTACAACATCCCTGAATATATTCCATGTAGCATTTCATAGGTAGTTCTTTCAGAAGTGTTAGGTCTGCACTGATGAAAACAGTTACAGATGTGTTCACCAGGACACCACTTTCTGGGGATTGAAATGAAAAGGGAAAAAAAAAGAAAAAAAAAAAGAAAAACAGAAACAAACCCAATATTGCCTTAGCAATTAATTCCTGCAGATGTCCTAGCCCTAGCACAAACCTTGTAGTTGAGAGTCTGCCCTGATTTATTTGATGGTAGTCTCTTGGCACCAATGACAGGTTGGTTTATTGGAAACTCCTAAAGTTTCCTGTGGCCTCAAGCTAGAAGGCTTGAAGGGATGTGTGTAATGATGCTGAATAATCCCACAGCAGTTATAAGACCTAATATTTTCATTCCTGTTGACTTTTTAAAAAAATTTATATACAGATTAGCAATTCGTTTTTTTCTTCTGTTTACTTTCTAATATTACATCCTTAATTTATTGAAGCACAAGACAAAGAGTAAATTTTTCACAAAAGAGGAATTTGAGCTTTTGTGAAATTTGATCTAGACCCCAAAAAATGAGTTTGATCTATGATTATAACGAACTCTCACAACTTTTATGCAATTAATGTATTTAGCCCTTTTCTCAAGCAAGACAAGTATTGGTACTTCTTTTTTTAATGTAAACATGTAGACCAGAGAAAGTTTGATATTGTTCAAAAATCAAAATCAAACAGAAATTAAATATAAATAAATATTTCGTGTTCATATACACAGATTTTTTATTTTCTGTAAACAATATAAATACACCTCAGATGTGTATATATTTTTAATATTTATTGATGTACTAATTCATTCACATATGTATGAATATAGACTTACATATGTTACAAAACATGAATTTTCCCTGATGCTTTTGGCAAAAGTTTTGTGCTTAAAATATCTTTATCCAACCAACCCATTTTTATTAAAAGAACAATCTGCAAACAGATCCAATGATGGTGATGGACTGAGATGTAGTAATGCTAAAAAAAAAAAAAAAAAAAAAAAAAAAAAAAAAAAAAAAGTAAAACTTCTTCTTGCATTCTGGAGAAACTGAAGTATTTGAGAGAAATTAAACAATTGGAATATATACTTCTAAATATTCTGAATTTATTTAAAGATTTCAAAGGTCTTTGAAAATGGAGCTCATGTTAGTGTTCTCAACATTAAAAATTTGTAAATGAGACAGAAACATAGAATCATAGAATGGACTGGGTTGGATGGGCCTCAAAGTTCACCCAATTGCTGTGAGGTGGTTGAGACCCACTAGATCAGGCTGCCTGGGCTGCCATCCATGGCTTTGACCACCTCCAGGGATGATGCATCCACAGCTTCTCTGGGCAGCCTGTGCCAGGGCCTCACCACCCTCTGAGTAAAGAATTTCTGCTTTCCCTGCTGGCCTCCCCTCTTTGGATGCAGCCCATGGTACATTTGGCTTTCTGGACTCTCAAGTCCCAGAGAGAGAGGATGGGAGAG
Organism: Lagopus muta; assembly: GCF_023343835.1. Lineage (NCBI taxonomy): Eukaryota > Metazoa > Chordata > Aves > Galliformes > Phasianidae > Lagopus > Lagopus muta. The sequence goes on from NC_064434.1 coordinate 8,372,413, forward strand.
CTGTGTTTGAAACTGACCGCTAGGCTTGTAGGGGAGCCAGGTGGTAATACTATTTATCTTTCCTGTCTTCATCTGCAGCTTTCATTATTATTTGGTGTGTCAAGGAAAACCAAAGTCTTTTTTTGTTTCACTTTGTAACAATGCTTTTTTTAATGCTTCATTATTTCATACACAAGGATTACCCTTTGCTTGAATGTTCTGAGTCTGTAAAAATGTATATAAATGAATGAACCACAACAATATTACTTTTCATTATTCGTTGCCCTTTACCACATAAAAAAAAAAAAACCAACTCATAAATAAGTTACAGAGTGCAGTCCTCATCAACACAGCCTCCAGCACTTCTCATTTGGAGTCTCACTCATCAAAGAGCACTCTACAGTGGTGTTTGGACTGAGGTCATGGTCCAAGGGAGAAAGGCCTTTCTTCACACGGACACATGATAAAATTGTTATTTAGCTTTTAATTCACTGAGAAAATACACTGTCATATAGTTATTTTTATACTCTACAAATCTGTGATAAGAAATCCAATCTTGACAGGCAATAGCTTTTTTCCTATGGCTGAATAAGATATTCCTGAAGATAGAAAATGTTGATTTGTACCCGTTTTCCATGTATTCATTAGAATAGAATAGAAAGGAATAATGGGTTCTTATCAGGTGTAAATCAGTGTAACTACACCAATACACATGAACTTTTCATAGTTATTCAAAGCAGAGCTGTTAGAAAATATATTTCTCCTCATAAATTTCTGTATGCATATGTATATACATATTTATATATAAACTATTTATTTCCATTTAGCACAAACTGGTATTTCTACTTTTTGAAAGCTTTATGGTAGCAATTATACCCAACTACTACTTGAAATATTTCAGGTGAAATTACCCCAATGTATTCACTAAGAGGGATGGTTTATACTGCTTATTGTTCTGATTATCATCACTATGCTCACTTCTTTGTAGTTTAGCAGCTACTAGCAGACGCATTCATACAGATTCCATGCTTAGATCATATGACCCTATTGGTGCACAACATTCAACTTCCACATTTCATCAGGGAATTTGAACTTGGAACTGTTGGTTTTTTTCTGAAAAATTTATATTACCCGTCAACTTAAAGGACAGGGTACAATTGCATCCTACAGGAATCTTCTATGTGATTGCCATAAGGAATGTGTATACTAGTAAATATTATAGTCTGACATTCAACCTACACCTGGAAAATGGCTACAATTCATTTTTTCCCCATATTAAAAAAAAAAAAAAAAAAAAAAAAAAAAAGTCCTCTGGTTTGGATTCAGTTTTATAATTCAGTTTTATAAAGATTTACATACGGAAAACAAAGTTCTTTCAATTTTGCTAAGATTATAAGAGGAAAATTGCTTACTAACTAACTAATAGTTTATTAGAATTCTACCAGAGTTTTCCGCAAAACAGAAATAAATTCTGTTGTACATACATGCTACCTTTAGCTTCTTAATGTTGCAATCACAATTCACATCTAGCAGTTTCACTTGTATGGTTTGCCATTCTCAAGACCTGTTGCAGTTTGCCAATAGAGTTAGGTATAATACCTAAAAACATTAAACAAAAACGATCTTAGTGACAGTGTGAAAAAAAAAAATAAGGAAATGTCCTCATTCTTCCAGGAGAAAGCAATGATTGTGGATGATTCCGTGAAATGTCCCAGAAATCCTGGATTCAATTTTATTAATTTTAAGCATTTTGTTGAAGCAGACAAACCCAGGTGACTGGCCACAGATCACAGACGTAACTTTTAATTGTGTGAGTCTTCTGCTTTTCTTATGACAGAAACTTGTAAAATTATGCTCCGTTACTGCATAAAGCATCTCACCACGTCAATCCATTCTTTTTGCACTGCGCATGTTCTTTACAATTTGTTACTGACTGTGGTTTCAGCAACTAGATCTTGATGTGTAAAGATCTCAGTGCATGAGAAAGCAGTGTTTTGCAGTTCACCATAATCTGCTTTGATGATTTTTGATGTGTGCTAATTTCCTAGGGCATTCATCAATATAGTTGCAGAATTCCATTCTGGCTGCTCAGCTAAAACTTTTTCTTCATACTGTGGTGTTACTGCATAGTTTTGGTCTCCTTGTTCCCCTGGGCTGATGATTTGCATAGGGTTGACAGTTTATTTATGTGTTCCTTGTTTTCTTTTGGGTTTGGTTTTGTTTTATTTATAGTGTTAGGGCTCAAATCTATTTGGAAGAATTTGTACACAAGCAGAATTACTTAACATCCAACTTTCAATCTAATAATTAGAGATGAATGCGTACATAAGTATCCATGCTCACCTCAGGCTTTCTGAACCAGCAGAATAATTAACCAAGCACCCCAGGCATGCTTGCCTTAAGAAGGAAAGATATCTAGGAACATATTGCTACAGTTCTATGGGGCATCAAGGTTCTTTTTCTTAGCTAAAAAATATACGAATATATTCCCCCTTTCCTTTGAATGACACTCCTTTTCTACCTAACTGCTTTTTTTTTAATTTTATTTTTAGATCTTAATTATTTTCATCACACTTTAAGGAGAAAAAAGATCAAAGATCTAAAGGTGAAAAAACATGAAATCATTTTCTCAGCTAGCCTATTGTCATGTATAAAGTTGAACATAATATCTGAAGCCTACAAGGGTTTGTCTCTCCCTTAGCACTAGAAATGTAAGGACTGGGATGTGAGAGAGGGTAATGGATTATATCTGTTTCATGAATAAACAGTCTTCAGCGAAGAGAGCACACTTTACAGGGGCTGTATTGACTGAAGCACCCCCAAGAGCTTACTTAGTGATTGTTCTTTATCATACACTGTGTTTTTGTATCAGGACAGAGAAAGAAGTAAAATACTCTAAAAAAAAAAAAAACCACAAAGGAATTTCCTTCATGGTATTACTGGAAATTAAACTTATAATTCTAGAGTAAAATCTTGATGTATGTGGTTATTGATTTCAGATTTAGTCCGTATGAATATATATCTATAGTGTATGCATATGTGTTGATATCTGTCCAAGCACACCAATTTCTACTGGAAGGAAGATTTTCATGACTTCAGTCCATGATTACTGGATGTTGATAGACGACATAAGTTTTTGGTTTTTATGTCCTCGTCTGCTTCTTATAATTCAGAGATGCTAGATAGATAGATGAGGATATCAGATAAGTGTTTGGAAGCATTCAAAATGGCGTATCAAATTAAGGCAGTCGTTATGAAATGTAGATAAATACAATGATTCCAAATTAATCAATAAATTAATTATTTGCCTGTGAGCATCCTGTGTGCTGTACATTAGAAGAGGTAAAACCACAGAAGACAAAAACTGTTCTCTTAAGTGGTATGTAGCAACTTTTATCTGAGAAGCAGTTGAGTAGTCTAACTGTAGTATCCTGGAAAAGAGATTACTTGGGGGAATATGGTGGGGAAGGTGTTCTAAAATGTGAGTCTTACGAAAGGATGTTAGGAATTAACTACTCATTGTCTTTTTCAGTGAAACAACTAGGATTTGTCAGATTAAGCTTCAAACAGACAACAAAACAATGTATTTGTGTAACAATAAGAAACACATTCTTATTGTGGGAGAGATCATACATTGGAAAAGGTTCCCCACAGAGTTTGCCTGTTCTTGGAATTGCTCAAAACTCGACATTTCTGAGAAACCCATTTTAGCCAATTCTTCTTTGACTGAGAGATCATCCGTAGTTTTTGCCATGCTTTATGTTACGAAAACCACTCATTCTGACAATTTGAGCATGCTTCATCTGGTCCTTGAGTTTCTCTCAGAATGAATTCTTCCATTCTTTGTCTGTGGACATGCAACAGATATAACATACGTAGCCTGTTTGCAACAACTTCTTGTCAGAAAGAATCACAAACATATTTTTCTTTACATTGGAGCTATTCTGCACTGTGGGAAAAATAGGAGGGTTTTTCAGCACTGCCTTTTCAAGTACCCATTTTCCTTGGGTGTAGGAGGACGTTGTTCATGTGGGAAGTGCTTTTGGTTTGACAGTGCAAGCAAGCACCTTGTACTGAGGTTTCCTTCCTCTTCTTTTCGTAACTTACCATGCAATTTGTATCATGGATAGCCTATCCTGAACTCTTACCTTGAATGTCTGTTGTCTCATTCAAGTTAGTGAATCCTTTGTTGGAACAATCTTCCAGAATTACCCTCACATATTTATTGTAGCTACTCTCAGAATTAAGGATATTTGTTCAGCAGTTTTGTTAAAGCAGATGTGTCTATGTTCATGGGTCATAACTGAGTGGAGACGTATAACAAACATAAATGTCATGTAAGGCCCTGCTTCACTGAAGGAAAACTAAAAGAAGAAAACATGTGAGGATCGAAGTCATTTAGAATTTTTTCCTCAAATTAGTTATGGTGCAATTCATTATAACTGGATTCACTTTAGTCATCTCAATCCATTAGAAAAAAAATCACTTAAGAAAAGCCCTTAGAATAACTAAGTTAAAAATGATCGAGGGAGGCAAGAAAATTAATTGTAGAGATTCTGGTGTAACTTTGAAATCTCTTCAGGTGTATATTTATGGAATTCCTTTACTCACGGTAATAGACCACACTACGGTATTTTTCCCAATTACAACAAATTTTAACAGCTGTATGCAAGAAGATTCTGAAGCTGATACCTCAGGAGGATTTGGAACTGCTCAAAAGATGTCCAGATATCTTTAGAAACATTCCTTTGTGTATCTGCTCAAAAACTGACATTGCTACACAGGTGTCTTTTAGCCAAGAAATGTAAATTTTTTTTTAACACATAGCTTGAAGCTTCATTGACAGATGATTTTCTACCTTTCAAAGGACTAAGACGTATGTCTGAGTCAACATTAGATATTTAGGGCCAGATTTCCACATGTAATAAATTGGCATAGTTCAGGTGACTGCTATTGAACACGCCTGTAATTTTATGGTGTGTGACAGTAAAGGAATTAACAAAGCAATATGAAAATGCCATTATTGATTAGCTAGTTGGTATTTACCACAATAAATTGGCTTGTAAAGAATCTTCATTGCTAGTTGTTCTTGTCTTTCAAGCTGTTAGAAAGTGGTATTTGATTTCATTGTTCAATAAAATAAAATTTTTGTATATAAAGACTTGAGATTATTTTCAAATCAACTGAAAGTCTCTGAACAGTTTTAAACCATTCATTTTGTTTTTATTTAAATGAAAGTCTGAAAATGAAGACTTTACAAAATAAAAATAATAATACACAGCTAACACATGTTGATCAGTATACAGCAAGTGGCAGAGTGGAAGCTTCACAGTACTGACTATACAATCCATATAGTCTGTGAAGTGTCTGTTTTGTGTACATCAATCATCTCCCCGCTAGAATAGAATATAGTCAGTTCATCCATTTAGGGAAGGTAAACAAGGTAATTTCTACTCTTCAGTATTGTGCGACAGTTCCAGAGTGTTTTCAACATATGGTTCTGGCTGGTCAGAAAATATAATTTTCATGATGCATTGTTCCCCTGGTGCTGTGCAACTTTTCTAGGCCAGGGTAAGTTCTAATGGATTCCCTGCAGCCTGCAAATGGCTGCTTGTAACTTCAAAGACCCTGGGGAAATGCCATACTGGTGGCAAAAAAAAAAAAAAAAAAAAAAAAACAAACCCACAAAAACTACTTTTACAGTAATGCTCCTTATTTTTATATAGAACATGTCCAGAGAAAGGATAATCACAGCACAACACCAGAAATTTAATGTGGGGGCAGTTACATCCTGCAATGCCTATATAAAGGAATTTGCCAAATGCATATTCCAGCTGCCATAATATCAGTCCAAGAAATGTCAGAGAAGAATTCTTCATAGAGCCACAAAGAAATTTAATTTTCAAATAGGTATTAAATAACATTATTTTGGGATATTTTTCTTAACATAAGTGAAGGAAAATGTAGGTCATGCTGGATTAAAAAATCACCCTTTTGAAGTTCTAATCTCCTCTCTAGCACTACTCTCAACATAAATTTAGTTTGGACTTTATGAACGGTATGATGTGTTTTTAAATGATGAATGAATAATGAAAAAATGATCCTGACCACCAAGACAATCATTTCTGCAAATCACATCATTTACTATCAGAGATTGTTCGGCTCACTGCAATACAGCACTCTGTAGGTGTCAGTGTGCTTTTGTAAGTCACCTTCTGCATAATGACTGAACCAACCAGTTTATAACAGGAGCATCACATATTCATCTCATACATGTATAATACAGTGAAAAGGATATTCTTTAATTTCAGCCTTTCAGACATATAGTAGACTTTTTGGGTGAAAGTATATGACAAAGTCTTCATTATTATTATTTTTTTTTTCCTCAGATGACCAAAATATTTTGGCCTGGGTGCTGAAATAAGCGAGTGAAGATTCAGCTGGTTTGCTTCCATGGAGGATTCAAGCTGATAATGATGCAATTAATAGTGATCAGTGGTAGGATACATCACTGATAGTGATATAATTAATAAGAGAACATGGAGTCACTACAGTTGGAGTGTTACACACTTCAGACTCATCTGTCTGTCGAAGCACTGTTCTGCAGTGTGGGACAGACAGTGTCAAAGCAGGCTTCTTGACTTGCTGGCATAATGACAGAACAAATCTTGAGAGTCCTGGTTTTCCTTGCTTTAAGTTTAGAAGAACATGCTTCATACCAGGGAAAAATGAGATTGTTCTGAAACTACAGCTTTTTTTTTGTAGGGAAGGATAATATGTTCCTCTCTAGTTTGAATAAATAGTGTGGTTTTATCTAGTTGGCATTTTGTGGATTACTATGAAGAGGATTTTGTGTGTGCATGTGGATGTATTTAGAACAGGTAAAGTATTTAATTGTTTCTTCTTCATTGCTAATTTAAGTAAGAATTGAGGCTTCTTTGGGATGAAGCTTCCAGTTAATTTTAGAACTCAGTTGATTCAAGCACCTCCTTACTTCAAGAAAAACAATCACTACAGCATAGAGATCCTATCAATCATAGCAAGGTTTGCATGCTTATTTAGCTAGCTCATAATTAAAGGCAGCTAAAAATATCATGCATGAATGGCAAGTTTCTACGTTTTTATTTAGCTCATCTCCTTCAGAGAGAAGACAGAAGTCCCATCAATCACACAGTTGGTAACTGAAGTCATTATCACTAAAATTAAGGTAATTATATACAAATGAATATTAATGAACCCTCCAGTCAAAATCCGGGTCAGTTTCTAAGAATTTTAATAAATATATAGAAAACTTCTCTTTCCTATTTAATCTTTTGTCAAATAACCAGTACCAAAAAGGGCATACCTTTTGTTTTAAGTTAACATTGTGAATCTAGACTTTAATTAAATTAATAACTATTTTTCCAGCATGAATCAAAGTGATGTATTCATTAACATTGTTCTCACCAAAAAAGTGACACAGTGTTACACTAACAACTTTGAAGGAGTCGTTTCCAGTTGCTGTTAGCTCTATTAGAAGAAGAAAAAAGATTGTCAGTGCATCATGCATACCAGATGAGTGAAACAAGGTTATATTTTTTCAAAGTCTGAAAAAAAATGTGTATGTTCTGAACTCTTCAAATCAATATTTGTGTCTCCTTCAGGAAAGACCATCAGAGGCTTTTCCTCTCCAGACTAACTCAAGCCATGTTTACTTACAACCAAGCTAAAGCAGAACAGAAAAGGGAATCAGAGTAGCTTTCTTTGGACTGTGCTTCACCCAGTGTCTTTACAAACGGTAGCAATAGCTTTAGGTGTGCTGTGGTAACTTGACTGCACACAGACAGACAGCTCTATAAGAGATGCCATAGCAACTCAGGAGTCATGAAAAGAGACAGAGTATGAGACATTTCCTACAGCTATGAGTAGACTCAAAGAATGATGGCTTTAGGAAAATTTCTTTGTTATAATTATCAATATTTCACTTAACCCTTCAGAATATGCTAAAATTTTACTTCAGTTTTCATGTATTTCTCTATTTACCAAAAGCTATATCAGTGATAACAAGTTACCCTTCTTTCCTTAGTAGCTTAACCAAAAAAAAAAAAAAAAAAAAGAAAGAAAAAGAAAAAGATGAAGTGAATCACCATCCACTGAAGTGCAACTGTTTTTATATCCTTTACAGCACATTTATTCTTTTGCCTAAGTACAAGAGTAGATGAAGTCACTTCTCTGCTTATGTACGCTTGAATGAGAAAGATCAGATTCAAACTGTTTATTATTATAAATATAAGAAGAAATTAGATAGGCAGAATGTAATCACTCAAGCTGGTGTTCTGTTAAATACAGAAGTGCACAAAATAATTTGCTTGTAAGTCAACAGTTCTTTGCTATTATTGTTCTCAGTCTTAGAGATAAAAAAGGAGTATTTTGCAGGGATACAATAACTTTATATCTACACAGAAGACATGGGTCACATTTAATCTTCAAAATGGCAAAAACATTAAGAGGATAAGTCTACTTTCATTTTGGAAAGCACAAAATGGAGATGGATTTCAGAGTTAAAATTTTTCATGCTGGTTAAAGTTGAAGAGCTATCTTTCTTGAGTGTAACATTACCATGTCTAAAACAATTTCAACTGATTAAATAAAATCCATGGAGAGGAAAAAGAATGCATTGATTTTATGTTTCTGAAGTCCCCAAGGACAATCTAAGTGACCAATGTGTGTTTATATATTGTGGAAACACTAACTGGTCAAATACTTACTTTCATGTTACTTGGTAACAAAAATAAATTTAGATATATGTATATATAGATGTAGATATATATATATATTATAATTAACTGTCTTATTGAATGCAAGAGATGCATTTTAGCAACAGTTCATGTAATGAGGTTTCTCCAACTCATATGGTTTTCCACCTAACGGAAACAAAACTTCATTTTTAAGGAAAGTAGGTCCTTATAAATATTACATATGATGCAGTCCTGCTGAGGAACAATTTTAAGAAAAAAAGAAAGAAACAGATGAAAAAGCAAGAGAGATAGGTAAGCAGCAGTGGGAGGAAACAGTAATCTCAGAATAAGTCTGGGATTCTATTTTCACAGGAATTTATATTGGCATCAACATTGGTGCATCTCATAAGCTTCATTGGTTATGGTTGTCTAACATCACTCCTTCAGATGAATCAGTGAAGGCATTTGTTGGTTATATTTTGTACAATATCAAAGAAGTTAAATTGGGTTTTAAAACGCACCTTCGTTATGTTGTGGTCTGGGGCTTTTGATGCTAATTGAAGTGGTTGCAAATGCATGGCAAGTTTTAAGGAATCCATAAGTTTTTTCAAATCCTGATTCAGAGTGAAAAAGTCTTGTAAAATAAAGACAAGTCAATTAATTCAACAAAACTGTAATTATCATCATGGATTTCATTTTGACAGTATTTGTAAATGTATTTTTAATTTTCACTTTTCAAAATTCTCAGCTTCTGGTAGTAATAATTTAATTAATGAATCATATCATTTTTATTTATTTTTTCTTTTTTTTTAATAAGAGAAAAGCTGATATAAATTTAAAACTGATATTTGCCCATAAATAATTCTTATTCTGACATGCTACAGTTCCACCCACATGTAACTTGAATCTGTGATCACATTAACTTCAGAGAGGTATGTTCACATGTAATTAATTCCTTGACTTTGCACTGGTATGACAACAAAACAGGGCTCCACTTCTTAGGAAGCCCTGCATTTGTTGTTGGCAATGGTCAGGAGCACAGAATTACTGGATTCTAGCTGCTTGTTACTCTTTGATAATTTCCTTGGGTGTTTGGTCTCTGCATCTCCTGATTCTCAGCTCACTAGCATTGGTAATGTCTATTGGGAGTGACATCTTGAACTACTGAATTCAAAGTCTGTTAAGGTCAATAGCTGCGTAGTATGATCCTTTTTTAATTTTTTAGCCTACTCTTGAAAATATTCTAATGATGAATCTCCATTTTTTCATACCTTATTTGCATCCATTCTTTCATATTTCTTTAAATCTTTATTTCTACAGTGTGTTCCTTTCTCTATTTTTTTTTTCTTGTTTGAAAGAAAGCACATCTTCTTCTCTCAGCCTCCACCTCAATAAGCTATGCAAAACAAGCTTTTACTTTTCCTTGTAAAGGAGCTCTTGTGTGCCCCTTAAAATCTCAGAAGAGCATCACTGCAGTTCCAGGCCTATTTCATCCTTCTTGTCCTCACACTGGTGTGGTTTCAGGAGTGGCTTGTGCTATTACATTAATGCCAGAAGTACTTCTCCAGATGTAACCCAGGAGATCACTTCATCTTATCAAGGATACATGACATTAATGACTCACATTCACCTTGTCCACCTAAGAGCCTTTTGTCTCTTCTCACATCTAATACATGAATTCCAAAAAAAAGAATAGGGATCTTTTATTCTTTAGCTACTCAAAAGACTTCACTTCGTATTTTTACTCTGCTTCTGTTTCTACTATTGCATTTGCCATAGCTTCCAGCATCTTTTGACTGGTAGTGTGAGTATCCTGTATCTCCTCTGCAGTGTTTTCCAGTTCTCTAACAGTCCTGTTACTTTTGTTACAAAGTCACAAATGCAATAGTAATAATACAATAAAAATCTTGTATGAAACATTTTTGTGATCCTCATTTGATTACTTTATAATACTTTAATCTTATGATACTGTTGAATTTTAGAACCTAGAACTAGATGTGATATTACAGTGGCAAGCTTGCTGATGCTACATATAGAAACAAGATTCCCACTGTTCTTTTACTGGAAATTTCCCTTGGTATGTTTCTCAACTCCATATTAGTCTGTTTCATGTCTCCCCTGCCTCTCAACCTCACATTTCCTGCCCTTAACTGGTTTTTGTTCCTTCAGTGATGCTATAAAGGCACAAGACTACTTTGTGAACTACTTCTTGGGAGCCTGTGATAGAGCAGTTCCACAGTATTATTTCTCAGCTATCATAGCAAAGGAAGATATGAGCTGCCTATGTGAATTCTTTCTGTACTTTCATTCCCTTGCATTCCCTCTTCTCTGGTTGCATTTCAGTAGTAGGCATAGAGCTCCCTCTACACATTTTGTCAATCAGATAAAACGCTTTTGGATACTGCTAGATGCTGCTAGATGAAAAGTACTAGAAAAACATAAGTCATTATCATTAGCTGTTACATCTTTCAACTGCAGCTAAGAACCAAGAAACTAAACCAAGCTGTTAGGGACCATCTTAGTATTGATAAAAGAAAATAGTTGACATTTGCTGCTGGCAGTTTTACTTAGAGATATGTCTCTGCTAGTCTGAGAAAGATATCATCAGTTGTGTGAAGTCTGAGAGATCTCAGAGGAAGCAGAAAGAAGAAAGGCCTGTAAAGGACTGAGGTATTTTTTCTTCATGCTTAGAAAGGAAGAGAGTTTCTGAAACACTAAAACAACTAATGGGACTTACTGGCAGGCACTGGTAAAGGAACTGCAGGAAAATTTGATCTTCCCTGTTAAGAGTCATGACCTTGAACGTTACAACTTCTGCATAAGTAACAGCATAGTTGTAAATAGAAGTGTTTCAGATGCAATACCAGCATTGAGCTCAGCATAGAGAGGGACAGATTTGGGAACGTGTGAGAAAAGATCAAATTTTTCCTTGTTGTATCGCTTTTGGAAGCACTGGTTCTGAAACACAAGTGAAATAACTTTCATTCTTTAAGATATGCATTGGATACATCACCATATATATAGATGGAAATTTATAATGCTAGTCTTACACATACAGATAAAGTATATAGTATAAGTATATAATATAATATAATATAATATAATATAATATAATATAATATAATATAATATATAGTATAAGTATATAATTATACTATAAAGTTTATAGTATAAGTATATAATATATCTTTTTGGAGAAAGAAAAAAAAAATCTAAATATTTACTGTGTATCCCTGCAACAAAATTACTTACTTTTTCTCTCTATTTTCCTGATGTTGCATTGTACATCACTTTAATTTTCAGAAGAATTCTTATGGCTTCCTTTCAAAATTCTCAGAAGAGGCGTTCTGCTGAACTTTCATTAAAATCGTCAGGATTTCAGGATGGCTCCAAATTAGACGGAGGAGTAAGTTTTTAGGGTAAATGCATCTCTGAGTTCTGCCTACAGAGCAGTCATCACATTTTTTTTCTGAGTTTTCATGATGTTTATGAGGGTAGATAGTGATAGGACAAGGGGGAATGGTCTGAAACTGATACAGGGGAGGTTTAGGTTAGATATTAGAAGGAAGTTTTTCACACAAAGGGTGGTGACTCATTGGAACAGGTTGCCCAAGGAAGTTATGGATGCCCTATCCCTGGAGGCATTCAAGGCCAGGCTGGATGTGGCTCTGGGCAGCCTGGTCTGCTGGTTGGTGACCCTGCACACAGCAGGGGGGTTGGAACTGGATGATCACTGTGGTTCTTTTCAATCCAGGCCATTCTATGATTCTATGATGTTCTGAGTAGGTTGTAATTCTGCGTTCTTGGCACTTTGAAAGCCAAGGATGCTCTAGTAATTAGAGAGAGGTGGAGGATATGATTTCATTCCCATTCTCAAGTATTACCTGTTTCAAAACTGAAGGTAGCCACTCCCTGATACAATATTTGCTTTGTTTTGTTTTATTTGGGCTATTTATGTACATCCAGGACACTGAAGACAGGTAGAGTAATTGACTGGAGAGCTCACAATTCCATTTTTTCCATGAAGAAAACATTCCAAGGCAATATTAAAGTAAGTTTTACCTGGGCTGACTCTGCTTGGACTAGATTCCCAGTTTCAGCGTAAGTTAAATGGATGGAGTTGCATCCCAAAAGATCAGTATTAAATTTATCAGGCAGAGATTCCACTGCAGAGAATGGCATAAACACAAACATGACTGAAAGCAAGTGAGTACATCATGCCCTATTTGTGGATCACTCCTTTACTTTGTGCTTTATATTACAGACCTGAGTAGCCACGCAACCCAGATATCATTGTGAATTGAAGCTATAAACTTTGGAAACAGGAATTCCCCTACAATCAATGTGCGTACTCATGCAAGTAAAGACAAATGTAGTAGTTTTCAGGATAACAAACAAGCAAGCAAACAAAAAACAACAACAACAACAACAACAACATATTTTGGAAATCATTACATGTGTGAAATGCTAAAAGAATACATAGCCTTTATTACCTTTTCAGTAAAATGCATAATTGAAGACGATAAGTATTTGCATACCCCATTTTTGTATCCTCACCTTGTGTAAAAAAAACACATCTTCTCAGTTAAAACATGCAGATATAACACTCATAAAATGAGCTCCGTATGAGAACATATGGAACTAAAAACTGTCTTCATCTTTGATATTACACATATTACCCTGAAGAAATTCCTCATTACAACACCGTTACAGGGATCTGATATTTTGTTCAAGAACGAAATATTTATGTTCACTGTGTTTTAAAAATGATATTTTAAAAGATTCTCAATGAGAGACTGTCTGTGACCTTTTAGTTGTTTCACTGCTATTGAGGGAACTTTTTCATTTCGTCATAATAATTATGTTAGCAACTCTTACTGCTTCTTTTTTTTTTAATTGACAGCAAGTATGATTAGGAATACAATAGCACCACCTGAGGCACAGTAGTTGCCTAGATGGCTTGTCAGTTTATAAATACAGGGTCAAATTTAGACCCATTGTGAATGAGCGTACTTTAATTATCTGTTATTTATTGTAAGTTAAGTTCTGACAATATGCTCCATACTAATAAGAAAAAAAATGTCAGTCCCACAAAGGTTTCATAAGCCAAGAAGCTATTTTTGCAATTCTAATTTATGTTCTGTTTAAATCATGCACCTAATTAATCTAATTCTTTCAAAATTACAGCTGAAGAAGGCTAAAAGCTGTTCTTCCATGCACATATAAGTATCTCTGTAAAAAACCCTTGAATTTCAGACTGACCATGGTTTCTGTCTAAAAACAGTAGAAGTGCTGAGTACGAGTGTATCAAGAATGGCTAGTAAGCAAGAGATTTATCACAGGAGCAGGTCTAATGGTGAAATCTGCCTGTTTGGTCGCGAGTGTGGTGCAAGTCACAGTACAAATGCAATTTAGCTAAGTGGTTCAGATTCATTACACTTATAATATCAAGTTGTATGGCCTAGAACGCTGCTCTTTCATGTTTGGTTGTGTAAGCTTAGCTAAAGAGCTGTCTAAGTGCGTAAAATAAAACCTCTGAGGTCAAATGCAAGGTCAGCCTACTTTGGCTGCTGTACTTCTTGTCTTAAACAGCCATCCTGCTGTTGGTTTCCAGGCTTCCTCTTGGGCATGGGTCCTGATGCTTAATAAGGACATACAGAACAAGCACAGTACATCTGTGGACCTGAGGGAATATATGACCTAGTAAAGATTTTTGTCTGTTCATACTTTCAGGAAAAGCATATATATTTTTAAGTGTTTTAAATAAATAAATAAACAAACAAACCCTTCCTCACATAAAATCCCTACTAAATATACAGAATAATTCTTATCTGAGAAAATGAAGCTTGTGTCTGTTATGTTCTATGTCAAAATGATGTTGAAAAAGGTCATAGTCGTCAGAAATGCCCACTGCAAGTCAGTATTTGGGTTGGGGTTCAAATTGGAATGCAGTTTGTTGTGAATAATGCTACTGGCAAACAGGCATTAAATAATGATGATGTTGCGCCTTTCTTTCAGAATTCAGCTATTAGAAATATATTATTTATTTGGTTTGGATTTTTTTTTCTGTTTTCTGCTATGCTTTGAATGCCACTTTATTACCTACCCAATGTTGCTTCCTGTTAAACTGAACCTTATTCTTAAATAAACAGACCCTACAAACTCATTAAATAAAAGAGGAATGGCTAATTTTCAAAAAAACATATCCACTGCAGTTTTACTTACTATAAACAGCATAGAAGTATGCTGAAACATTATTCAAGATGTCAAACATTTTGTTCCTTTAGAGCAATATTCTAATGAAACATTTTAAAATGAATTTTCTCCTACAGATTCATTAATCTAATCCTCATTTTAAATATAAATGAATAAAACAAACAGGCAGACTACTATAAAACCCACTACTATCTTGTTACGTCTGCATTTTATCCTGCTAAAACAAAAACTTGAACAACGGCTGGGAGATAAACACAGTCAACATCATTCTATTTTATTCTCATCATTTTACAGGGGAAAAAAACTGTCCCTCATGTTCTTTGTCCTCATCAACTTTTAAATGATTATAAATATTAATCACAGAAAAAGATTCCTGCTACCCTTTTGATTAGAAACTGGGACATTCAAACACTTAGCAAAAGCCATTCTGGGATCTGCCAATAGAACTGGGCCAGTCCATTCAAAAATCTTATGTACTGTAGAATGGGATAAAGTCCCAGTGGTGTACATAAAGAACACATTGGGCAAGGTGCTCTGAGTTGTTCCTATCTCAGACAAAGACAAGCTCATTCATAGGACTGCTTTTGCTCAGGGACCTGAGTGCACATGGTGGGTAATGCAGAAGGATGGGAATGTGTACTGTGTACCTCAAGGGGATTTGATGCTGGGTGAGAACAGCCAATTATTTGATTTGTATGATGTAAACTGCTACACAATATTGCGTGTCATCATTACTATGGTTGCAATATGCCTTATGAACAACATTACAACAAGAATCACCTAAATTGACAATAGTGAAACCAAATCTGGCTTCAGCATTCAGCAATTCAACACTGATCTGAAGCGCTGTTATGACAGATGGAGCCCAAAGTCATGGACTGAATAAACTCCACAGAGAATCAAAAGGGATGGCCCATGGACTATGGGAATGATATATATGTGTGTACATCCACAGGCAAGACAGGTAATGGTAATTAATTGGGATCTATGGGAAAGGGTGGGACATGAACATACTGTAAATTGTTTGGAAAAAGGGGTGGAAATTACCCTGGTTTCAGGTAGGATAGGATTGATTCTCTTCAGAGTGTCTTGAATGATGCTATGTTTCACCTTTAAGAGAAAAATGCTGTTGATAAAAAAAACACTGATGTTTTAATTTTGCTGAGCAGTGCTGCACAGAGACAAGAACATATCAGCTTCTCATACTGTCCTACCAGCAAGGGTTCTGGGGGCCCAAGGAGCTGGGAAGGGACAGAACCAGGACAGCTGATACAAACTGATCAAAGGGATATTCCATTCCATATGGCATCATGAAAAAAACTATAAAATAGGGAAGAGTTGTACTTGGTGGGGCAACCACTTCTCACTGACTGGCTGGTCATCATTGGGCGGTGAGCACTTATGTTGTGCATTACTTGTTTTGTAAATGTATATATATATAATCATTACTATTATTCTCTCTTTCTTTTCTGTCTTAGTAATACTTTTTATCTCCATGCATGAGTTCTACTTTCATTTTTTTCTCAAGTTTCTTTCCCATTCCACTGAGAGGAAGAAGTGAGCAAATGGCTATGTGGTTCTTAGCAGCCTGCTAGGTTAAACCACAACAGCACATCATGGCTGTGACAGCAATATTTTCTTCATGTTCTCTTCTGTGACCTTCTGCATCTGTTAAATCACAATAACAGAAGAATTTGCATTGTTACTGAGGTTGATGAGATTCTAGCAGAGGTTATAAGATTCTAGCAGAGCACAGAACTTAATTGTAGCTTGTATCTATGATATACCTCTATCTCATGTAATGTGTACTGTTCTGGTACACATACCTGAAACAGGACATAACAGAAAAAAACAATGCAGAGAAGTGAAAGAAAGATGATCAGAAATGTGTAACGGTTTTTATAAAAGGAGGCAGTTAATAGACTAGAACTTCTCAGTTTGCTAGGAATGTAGAAAGACATTTATCACTGTGGCATGCTGAATAGAAGTAAAAACAATTATTCATTATTTGACACAATGCAAGGACTAAGGACAACCCAGCATATTATTAGGCAGATAGTTTAAAGCAAACTGAAGAAAGTGCTTCTCACAGAGTGCATCATTCAGTTCTGGAATCCATTGCCATAGTTTGCTTTAGGAACAAAAGCATAAATGAGTTTTAAAAGGTCAGATACTTTCATTGGGAATTGATCTGGCAGTCGTGGTAAAACACTGCTCAGATGCAATCTCTGTCCCAAACAACCAAGCAAGAGAAGCTGGTAGGCAGCATGTGAAAAGAAGCTTTATCTTAAAATAGATGTGTTTCTTTTTTATTGTTTAATCAGTCTCTCTTAGCCATTCTCAAAGATGGAAAACTGAGTCGGGTGGATATTTGTTCTAATTCTGCAGAGTTAGTTTTATGTTCTCTGTTATTTTGCTACTAAAATAGATATTATCATTCCCATCCACCTTGTTTTATTAAGGAAACATACATCTAGTTGAATGGCAGCTACCTAAGCTGAAATGTAATAAATTGGATATTACAGTGATAATAATATGAAATTATTGGAAGAAGCAGTCCATTTGAGAAGTACCTTTCACCTTTAGAAATATCCCTTTCTGCCAGACCTAGAAGAAAATACAATGTAAGACATAGAAGGGAAGGAGATAAACTGTATATACATTGGTTGGATTAGTTCAGATAAGGACTGGCTTGGAGTTAGTTATAGCCCTTAGCTAAGGGAACCTAACACAGAGAGAAGATAGGCAGAAAACAAACTGAAGAGAGGCTGATAGGGTCTGTGTGGGAATCTATGTTTTCCTAAGCTGTAAGGTTTGTAAGGTTTTATAGTGGTGTTTACAGTGGAGTAAGGTTCATACAGTAACCCAAAAAGCTTATATTCACACCACAGCATTTGTTTATTGAAGAAATGGTGTTATTTGATCTTGTTTGAGGAGTTTTGCTCAAAGCTTGTTTTAATACAATTTCAATATCAAGGTTGTATAATAATTCTGAATATTTTTGATCAAATTCTCTCCAAAATGTATTGCTCTTATGACTCTTATCAAGGCATTAGCAACCAGTTGCCTTCAGATGTAGAACTGCCCACTGAACATAACCATTTCACAGACTCAAAGATTTTGAAGAATTTGCTCAGGCACTGTGTCAGTACATGACAGAATCCATATTTTTAATGATATTTTTCAGGTCTCAGGGCTAACTGGATAATCTAGCTTTGGTTGGCCTCCAAAACAGAGGTCTTTGACCTATGATAAACTCTGAACTATGCCTGGAAGTCTCAGTGAAATTGCTAAGTAGCTGAGGCCAAAGCTTGTTGACATCAGTTAGAAGAATTTACATGGATAGCCAATTTGCCACAGTGTTTAATTATCTAGTATACACATTGAGAACTCATTTTTTATTAAGATTAGTACATCAGCTGGTAGTTCAATTCCTCAGAAGTAAATTATGGAAAGACTTAACAGCCTAGGAGAGGATGAAATACAAAAGGAGTAAAGGAAATTGTTTCTGTAACTTCTGTTGACCTCCCTGTACTGTGAAGACACGGGGATGAGATTGTGTTTGGGCTAAAACACTTAGATATTTGCATGTGTGATAAATAGCAAAATTCTTATTCAAGTCCTTGAACAGGGCCTAGTCGATCATGTATCCACGCTACTAATTTTTGAAATGCCCCAGATTTGGATTATCCCAAATGGAGTGCACAAAACTATCCATTGGAGTAGAAAAGAAAATGTTTGCTGGGAAAACCGCATGGTGGGCTTCAGGTAATCTTGGAGTGCATTGAATATAACTTTCTGATCCAGGTATTGGACAAACTGACCAGAGGAGAAGCATTTCTGGACCTAGTACTCACCAATGCAGAGAAGCTCATTAAAAAGATGAAGATTGGAGACACTCTGAGCTGTAGAATTTGTGGTAGAGTTTGTAATCTTGAGGATAGTGCTGTCAAAAAGCAAAGATCCTGAACTTCAGAAAAGAAAATTTCAGGCTATTTAAGGGATTACTGAGTGAGATTGCCTGGGAAGATGTTCTTAGAGACAAAGGAGTAGAGCAAAGACAGTAACTCTTTAAGCATGCCTTTCTGAGAGTGCAAGAGCTCCATATTCTCCAGCAGAAGAACTCAGGCAGTGAAGGCAGAAAACTGACATGGTTCTGCAAGGACTCTCTGGTCAGACTGAGGGATAAGAAGGATGTGTACAGGCAGCAGATGCTGAGATGAGTGGCCTGGGAAGAATATAAGGATGTCATGGTTTTCATGTTTTTTGGTTTTCAGTATTCCACATCATAACATCATGTAGTGCACTGGGAGTTAATGTGTTAATGCTTCAATTCCGGGTACCTATTCCCCTATACATTTACGGAAGTCATGGTATCTGGCCCTTCCAGGTGCGGCAGTCTCTATTACTGCCTTGCAGTGGGTGCTGGAGGGTGCTTTCCTAGCCATTCCAAGCTTTTCAGGTTTGACTCAGTCTCAGGAACTCTCTCTCTCTTATTTGATTTATTAGTCTCAATTTCAATTAGATTGTATTATACTGTGTTATCTTGCATTCCGATATCGTAGTTAGTAGAATAAATTTTCCTCCATAGATCATTGCTGCTGTTTTTTTTTTCCTTCCTTGAGCCCAGCTCCCATCTCCCTGTCCCTTTTCCCTTTCCCTTACCACTTTGTGGGGTTGGGGGGGGGGGGAGGGCGGAGGGGGACAGGGGCCTACTTGCCCCCCTGTCACAGGCATAGATTGATCTAGTTAACTTTGTGACATGTCCAGAAGTGTAGAGATGAGATTGGGAAAGCCAAGGCACAAATGGAACTGCGCTTGGTGAAGGATGTGAAAAATAGCAAGAAGGGATTCAGTAGGTACATAGGTCAGAAGAAACAGGCCAAAGAGATCATATCCTCTCTGATAGATGAGATGGGAGAACTGGCTGAAATGGAAATGCATATGAAGCTAAGGTGTGAAACTGAAATCTTCCATATGGATAAAAACGCAACAGTTGACATTCACTGATGCTTGCTGAACATTTACAGAGACCAATTGGTGGATGTGAGCACAGTGAGGCAATAGGTGGTGCATTCCAGCAGTGGTGACAGTGCCAATGGGTTATCTCCACTGATGCAGATTCTTATGAGCATGGCATTCAGGCTCTTGTTCATCCTGCATGAAAGTGCGTAGATAAAGGTGGTGACCTTATTGAAAAACAGTATTTTTTAGCTGATAATTTTCTCTATCAAATATATTTGTACCTGCTGCAGTTTCCTTGGAAATAAATAAGAGGCACTATTTTGGAAGCTACCCACTTCATTGTGTCACTGTGTTATGCACCATATGGTAAGTACTGCTTTTAACAAAATTCTCTCTCACATTTTATTATATACCAAAATTTTGATGATCTTTTAATGTGTATTTCTGATATTTCAATATACATATATTGAATGAATAAGCTTATTTGTTATGTATAGTCTACTTTTATTTTTTTTCCAAAACTGAATTTAAGGCTTCATTCAAAGCCAGTAAAATTAATGGTTTCCCACAATACTTAAGAAAAGTAAGAAGATAAGTTCCTAGAAAATTAACTTTGCATGTTTTTCACTGAAATTTATCTTACATAAGCTACATTAAAATGGAATTTCCTGAAATGCATCTATATTCCAGACTAAGAGGTAGGAGCACATTTTGATTTCTTATCTACTCAGATTTCCTGGAAAATTAAATTATTTTTTCATTAAAGTTCCTTTAAAGTCTAAGCTGAATTATATTTTGCATCCAGAGTAACCATTTTCTTCCAAAAATATATTTAGAAAACGGGTAATGAAAAATGGCATTTGCTTACTGAATAGATCATGGAATTATAGAGTCATTACATTATTTATTTACAGAAATAATGAGACCATCTGGTCAAGATCTCTACCCAGGCAGGCAAGACTATTTCCATCCAAATATTTTTCCCAGTCTAGGTTTAAAATGTCCCAAGAGACAAATCTTCCTTTAGAATATGTTCTACAGCATCACACATTTACAGAAAAAGCATTTACAGATGTCTGACCTCAATTTTATTATTTACATTTTTATATTGTCCAATTCTGTACTCACGAAAATTACTTACATAACATCCTTATAATTGACATATTTCTAATATTTTCTATACTTTCCTCAGTTTAATTTGTTGCCTTCATTAATCAACCACTCATATTAGTTCTTCTTTTATTTCCTATGTCTATCAATCTACTAATTTGTTCAGATCTGAATGTAGATTTTACAATCTACATAAGTAAGATCCAAAAGTTCACTTTCTTTTTCTCCACTGTATTGCATTGCGTATCTACACGTGAACACTCATAAGGGAAAGAAAAACGCAGATTTCTATAAAATGGAATTTTTGCAGTAGCAGTCTGTGATTCCTAAAAAGGATATAGGGATCTTCATAGATAAATTTTAATTTCCTAGAATTAAAATGCTGTAGCAAGAAGATAAATTAATTCTGCTTAACAGGACCACAATGACCTAGGGACTTTTTTTCCTGTATGTGGTATTGCTGAAACAAAACCAAGAATATTTCATACAAGCCTGGAGACAATATTCTTTAAAATAGTGTAAAACTGGGGAAAAGAAAAGAAGAAAAGAAAAGAAAAGAAAAGAAAAGAAAAGAAAAGAAAAGAAAAGAAAAGAAAAGAAAAGAAAAGAAAAGAAAAGAAAAGAAAAGAAAAGAAAAGAAAAGAAAAGAAAAGAAAAGAAAAGAAAAGAGAAAAGAAAAGAAAAGAAAAGAAAAGAAAAGAAAAGAAAAGAAAAGAAAAGAAAAGAAAAGAAAAGAAAAGAAAAGAAAAGAAAAGAAAAGAAAAGAAAAGAAAAGAAAAGAAACCAACACAGAAGTGTTTTGAAGACCTGAAAGATATCCCATAAAATTTGTTTTAAAGATTTCTGTTAGTTCATCAAAAGAAGATCACTGTAATCTGATACACCCACAAAAAAGAAGCAGGCTTCCTTAATCAATAGAGAGAAAGGCATGAACATCAGGGGGTGAACATCAAATTGAATTTTTCAATTTAGATCTAAAGTTCATATTTTTAACCTAGTGTGATTCAAATCAAAATGCAGTAGGAGAACTGAATTTAATATCTTTCGAAGTCTTCATATGAAGAATGCCACTCTTATAACACTGACAGAATGTAGGAACAGCTGAATTAAACTCAGTGATGTAGAGGTGGACAACCTAGGTGCTACAAGCACCTCCTGCCTTCTGTTGCTGGCACATAAAATATGTGTGCCAAGGCTCTCAAAGACTAGCACCGATTTCATAGAGGTATTCTAAGCATTAGCAGTGTATCAGAATTAGGGAACAGAGGAGGAACACATTTAGCCCTCTGTTTGCTCAAGTACAAATAATAGCAAAGCTGAGACAGTAAGGTCGTAAGAGTGATCACAGCAGATCTGCTTACTTTGTTTGGATGGAGCAAATGCACAGTGTGCATCTTTTCTGTTACTACAAATTCAAAGTAGCTAAAGACAGCTCAGATAGAATTTTCCATCACCTCTCTGTCTCCAGACACGTCTTCTGCTTCAGTGGTGACAACTGTGGCAGAGAGCTGAATCCAGAATGCTGTTAATTGCATCTATGAAGATAGTCACAGATTTTAAACTGTAAGCTGTTGTAGGTGACTGTGAGACCCCCCAAGGGATGTGATGCGGCAGCTCCTCCCCAGCTCTATGACTGAGGTCTGGCACATGCTTTAGGGGCGTAGACGAAGCACATAAGGTATATAAGCTAGGGCTAACATGCAATAAACACCATTTTGCTGTTCATCATATTGCTGTGTACGTGCAGTTATTTGGTCCTGACCTGGTTAGGGTTAGTAGTGTAGGAGGCAATGCAACATAAGCTTGGCGGCAAACAGAGGTTTGTCAATTGCTTACCTTTATAGTATGAAAGTAAGACTACATGAAAACTAACTAAAGGATAATCTGGAAAAGAAGACAACTGGACTCACAGAAGACCAAAAGCAACAGAGTCTTAAAGTTATTTCTGCGCAAATGGTGTTCAGGCTCTGGAACCGGACTGTGGCCTTCAGTGTTTCTGTAAGGAACCAAGGAAGTCAACTCTTAACTAAGCCTCTATCTATATGACAATTCTTAATCAATTTGTTGTGTAATGCCACAGCTGAGTCTAGTTAAT
Source organism: Lagopus muta (assembly GCF_023343835.1). NCBI lineage: Eukaryota > Metazoa > Chordata > Aves > Galliformes > Phasianidae > Lagopus > Lagopus muta. Next base: position 8,395,495 of record NC_064434.1, read on the forward strand.
TTTTAGCTTTGGGGTTGTTTATTATGAGATGCTGTATTTATAAGACAGAAAAGAATTGAGTTGACTTCAGATGTGATAGGAAGAAAGCAAGGGATTTTCATTGTTTCCTAGATACACAGTTTCTCCTGTGTGAATCATAATCACATATTTAAATTTTGTCTAACGGGTCAATCTCTTTTCCCTAAATTAGACCTTATTATATGGGAGAACCATATAACTCTGACACTATTGCTGTAAACTTGTCTAATCATCTGTTTCCAGACACTTGTTTCTTGCTCTTTTTCATGAGCATGTTTTCATGCTCTTTTGCATGAAAAATATTTTGTACTAAGTATATTTTCCAAAATAATAAACTGTTTTTGATTTGTCCCACTCTTCCAAGGATTGCCACAGAAAACATATGGCATGAGTGTTACTTCCATCTGTAGGATGCCCCAAGGAACTCACTGGTGCATTTCACAGATGCTGGTCAGGATTGCATGGAAGGTGTGTTGATGGGAAAAAAGTAATCGATATGATAATATTCAATTTCTTCACTCTTTTGGAATTAAATGAAAATGTCTTCATTCCACTAATTACAAAATAAAAGTCTAAATTCCACGATATCCTACATTGCAGACAAGCATTTCAAGCACCAGCTTAATCAATAGTTTATATTTTGGAAAGATTCTCATTCTGTTTTTCAGAAATCTTTGCCACCTAAGTGTTTCACCAAATATCTTTGATGAAAATTCCTGGCTTCAATTAGTTTGAAGTGCCATAGAAGATGTAATTCCAGTTGGGTCTTTTTAGTATCCTAACTACACAAATGTGCTAGAACAGTTCCACATCTTTCTAGTCATAAATACACTCTGCTTATTTTTGTGTCACAAATATCTTTACTCCATTTCTTTAGCTACTCTGTGGTATTATATATTTATTTTTTGTTTGTTTGTTTGTTTTTTCATTTTTTGGCTGTTTCCTTCTGGTTGCTCTGTTTTGCGAACAGTTTGAAGTATTAAGGAAAATATCTTCATGATTTTTGAAAAACAAACCAAAAAAATTCATTAATCTTCAAAGTAACTGATTTGTATTTAAGGTTACTGATTTATGAAGACACTTTGTCCACCTGCTCCAATTATTAGTAATATATTGTTCCACAGTAAGCATTCATTCTACCTTAATTAAATAATTGTAGTTTTTGGATTGATTATTATTTTCAAAAATTTGCTGAATGATGATCTGTTTCTATTTTATCATATTTTAAAAATCACATTTAAAGGATAAATTGTGAATATAAACCCGTCTGTAGATACTGAACAAAATACACCAGTATCTGCATTGAAGTTCTCCAGTGTAATATTAAAGATCTTCAGTCATCATGGAAAACACCAGCCCAGAAATTCAATCTAGTCATGTGCAGTTCTCACAAGTACTCATTTATCACACTTTTATGGGATTACATACTGAAGTCTTACTTTTAACAGGAAACTTAGGACTCCAGAAGTATACTGCGAGGCAACTTTTCAGATTAAGTTTCTGGAAACTGTTTCATCTACACAGTACTTTAAAATACTCACTGAATTCAGTGGCTCTCCTAACATCTCTCAAAAACAAACCATATGCAGATTTCCTCTTAGCAAGTTGATGGTTAAAATGAATTATTTTTAAACTGTTATCTCCATGGAATAGGTATAACACACAAAGTGGCAAATACTTAGTTTTTGTTGTGAGCAAATAGAATTTGGATTTCTCTGATTATCTAAAGCCTAGAACTGTCTAGTTCATCATAAACACCTGGATCCTACTGGAAAACATAGATTTTGGATGCAGTTTTCAAGGTGAGTTTGAATCTAAGTGGTGAGAATGCACTGTACAGAGCCTGATGTAGCACTGACCTCTCTATCTGCTAAGACAGGAAGACAGTGCAGTGATTAGCACAGGACCTATAATGCTGTATCAGCATCAGATACTTCTTGATAAGACCCACCGTCACTCTGATGTGCCTGCTCAGCCTTTGGTCTCAGATAAAGTTATCCAGTCCTGAACAAAGCCTATGTGATGACAGTGGTGTTATTTGCTTGAGCATCACAATTTTCTTTGTCTCTGGTACAAAGAATAGATATTGCAGTTTATAGAAAGAAATTGGTTTACTCTAATTCAGTGTCAGTGCCTGGAGTGGTGTGCAGACTATGTTTCCCAACTTTTGAGTCTCTCCCTGTATATAAAGAGGCATGCCACTTCAGTCTGTCATATTTGTCAGTCTGACAGGGAAATAAGTTTCTCATAATGCCATAGAATCACTTTGATACCATACATGATTTAAAAGAAGCATCTTTAATCTATCAAATCAGAATGAAATGATGGTTTGTAGAAAAAGAGAACTCGATTATGGATTATACGTAACAGTTGCCTTTCCATCTCAGTCATTGCAATTCTTTTGGAAATTTCTTTGAGCTCACATTTAGTAGTAGTTTAAGACAGATTCAGAATCCTATTCCTCTCCCAGCCCAAGACTAAATTATCTGACCGTGAATTTATCTGTCCTGACATAAGAAATGTCACCTGTTTGCTATACCTGCCTCAGAGAAAAAGCATCCATCTCATATCAGAATCATAGAATCATTAAGGTCAGAACAGACCTCTAAGATCATCTGGTCTAACTGTCCACCTACCAGCAATATTGCCCATTAAACCATGTCCCTCAGTACCACATCTTCACATTTCTTAAACATCTCCAGGAACAGTGACTGCCACCTCCCTAGGCAGCCTTTGCCAATTCCCAACCACTCTTTCAGAGAAATTTTTCCTAATATCCAACTTGAAACTCCAATGGCACAACTTGAGGCCATAAATTCTCATCATATTGCTGTTGCCTGGGAGAAGAGGCCAACTCTAGCCTTGCCACAGCCTCCTATCAGGGAGTTGTAGAGAACAAATCCGTACTTACGTCTCTCTTCTCATTCTTTTTATTTAGAAAACTTCTGCATTAGTTCTAAAACAGTTCCACCTTTTCTCTAAAGACCATATGGCAAGAAAAACAGAAAAACGTAGGTCATACCTGGATACAAAATACTTAATTACTGATTCTATGACACAGGTAGAATTCTTGGTGACAGCAACAGGGTTCAAAAAGAGGGATGCAACACTTCGTCCAGTATCCTTCCAAGACAAGTCCTTGTCTTGCCCTGAAACCAACAGTTTTCAGCAGCTGTGAAGCTGTACAGATGCTGTGCTACCATCTCAAATTCTGAGGGCTTATCACTGGGTCTACTCTCACCAAAAGCCAGCAACTTGCTTCTTTGAGGACTGTTACCCATACGAGTTTGCTGAATCTCTTCCTGCCTGGTCACCCTGTACTCTTTGAACTTTTCCCCATCCTCTCCTTTCTGCAAAGTTCCTCTCAAGCCACAGCTCAGTAGGCACTTCTGTCTTGACACAATCATTTTTACCAAATTGACCACATATTAAATTAAGAAGAAAATAACACAGGAAAACTTGTAGAAATAATTTTGCTACCGTCACATGATGATCCATCAGGCCCATTTTGCTGTATCTGTGAGTTCATTATGAGTTATGACATTAGCATCGTCTTACTACAATGGGCATTATTGACCTCCATAACCTATGCTTTCCCTCAATTTGAAGTTCCCTACCTCACAGTCATTGTAGGAAATAAAAACACCCAACCAGAGAAAACCAAAGAGCCTGTGGGAAGTAATAGCATACCTGAGCATGTCCAATGTCTGACGTTCATACAGTTGATTTTTGCCATTAAAAGATCCGCATCTTTTGGATGTGAGTTATAAGCTTGATGTCACTCTCAGACTTAAAGATTGCTGAATTCATCAGTATCCTGATGAATTTTCCTTAGTGGTTTTGAAAGTCAGGTTGGATTCTGCCCAGGGCAGGGGAGTAGGAACTAATGGTCTTTAAGGTCTCTTTCAACCCAACCATTATGTGGTGCTCTGTTTCTATAACCCTAGCAGGTACAAGAATGGATTTTGGATGTCTTCTTTTGATGTATGTGCTTAATTTCTATTCAAGTTGAATTTTAAGCTCCTAGGTGCTCTTTTTCTTCATCTCATCTGAAGTTCTTTATCAGAATTGGCAGTGTAAATTTCTGACAAATTTGGAAAATGTGTCCAAGTCTTGTGAATTCTAGTGTATGGACATTTGCAAAAGGTTTTTTCCCTTCTCCAATATCGAAAGTATCCATAGAAAGCTTTGGGGAAACTTTCTTAAGCAGTCACACAATCCAAGGTCTTTGTGTATTCATTTTACCTCTGCTGTCTCCTCTTTGCTGCTGTTATTGTACAAACCCCTAATACTCCACTGGCAGGAGTCTGCTTCCAGTTTCAAGAAAGTAAACTCTTCAATTTCTCATGCCTGTAGGCAAAAAAGAAAATCGCTGAACAGCTTATCCAAGAACTACTTTTTGCTGAGGCAGCTCCTCTTGTTGTCTGTTTCAAGCAGGAACTCAGGAATTGGTATTGTAATCCATTTAATATAACAATGAACTTCAGTATATTTGTCAGCAGGAAAAAAAAATAGAAAAGGCTTTTTTTTTTTGTTAATCTCCATCTGGATTCATTTCCTTTGCCAAAAATTTTCATCTGTGATCAAAAGGAAAGAGTTGTATATTGTAACTTGCAAAGCAAAGTTTTTACGTCTTAGGTAATATATAAAAGGGCAATGCAACTAATCTCTAAATTAGCTACCTACTCAGTGTATTTTCTAAATTTTTGGCTGTAAATGTAAACTCCATAATATAGAGCTCTATATGGCAATTATGACAAATAGTTTCTCACTTAAACAGTTGATGCACTTGCTGAGAAAGATTCTTCACAACTCCTCTACAGTCCATGTCAAAGTTTATTTTTGATGGGGTGAGAATTTTAAGGATTAAAGGCAACTCAGCGGGCCAGTAAATACTGGTCAAAGTCCTTAATTAATTGGACACTATTCTACCTGCTGCATGAAGGTTTTTTTGAGGCAGAAACCATGTATTTTTTTAGTGTAATCTGTATTCTTTATACCACACTATTTACATTTAGAGAAGTTGTAGAGCGGAAAAATAGATTCAAATCGGAGTACTCTGTGTCCACACTTACAAGAGCAGGGAAAAGCAATTCAGCTATGAAGGCCCAGAGACATCTGGAATTCAGCTGTGACAGTTCATATTTCTGAAACTCTAAAGGAAATTTTCACCTTGGGCGCTTTGCCTGGCAGATCAAGCACATGCATTCCCCAAGAACTGAGTCAATCAGAAAATAAATGCGTGAGGAAATTATAAATATAGGCATTAAGGATTGCCTGGAGGTCTCAGAATCTGTCTTGAAGTGAGTCTGAAATATTTGTTTCCCGTCCCAACATTTGTGCCGTTTGGGCACAAACTCACGGGTTGCTGCTTTCACCTAAATCTGAGGATCAGTGAGCTATTAACTCAAAACCTGCTCTGCTGCTCACTGTGAAGGCACCGCACTGTTTTTTTACTGACAGGGTTGTGAAGTGTTTATAAAAGGACTGAAAAGCTGCCACTCTCCTCAAGCTCTGCCAGCTCCAGGAGAAAAGCACTGTGCACCGTGGTTATCCCTGGGAGACTGAGAAACTGCCTCTGAAAGGAGATCAGAGGTGAGGCAGCTGAGGGAGTGTGGGGAAGTAAAGCAATCTGAAAAGTGTCCAAACTTTGTACTTGAGCAGGTGCAGCAGATCGACGGCGGGGAAGACTACAGACAGAGTAATGTGTCTGTTTTATTTGCAAGTTAATACAAATGTTCAGTGTTCAATGAGCCCAAGATTCTTTTTTTTTTTTTTTTTTTTTGTTTGTTTGTTTGTTTTGTTTCCTATGTTTCTCTGTTCAGTAGACACTGTTTCTTTGGGAAAAGAAATGATGGGAGAATTGTTCATACCAAAGTTTCAGACAGAAGTACTGAATCATATACATTACTTTGCTGGATGTGGGCACATTCACATGCACATGTTTCAAGGTGATGCCTTCTGAGAAGCCCTCACTAGACATAGCAACAGTCAGTAGTACTCTAAGGAAAATAGGAACTTGACAAGAGAACAACACCAAAACGCAGCATGTAAGAACACAAGGATCACAGAAATTGCAGAGCTCAACCCCACCACAGGGGAGAGTAAGATCAGAATCACAGAACCTCCCAAGTTGGAAGGGACCTCAAGGATCATGAATCTCCAAACTCCTGCCACATGCAGGGCCACCAACCTCCACATTTAATACCAGACCAGGCTGCCCAGTGCCCCATCCAATCTGGCCCTGAACCTCTAAGGATGGGACATCCACAATCTCTGGGCAGCCTGTTCCAGCACCTCACCACTCTCTCTGTAAAGAACTTCCCCCTGACATCCAATCTAAATCGTCCCTCCCTCAACTTAAAACCTTTTCCCCTTGTCCTGCAGTTATCTACCCTTTCAAAGAGTTGAGTCCCCCCCTGTTTGCTCCTGTTAAGGCTCCCATCAGGTACTGAAGTCTGCAATGTGGTCACCCTGCAGCCTTCTTTTCTCCAGGCAGAACAAACCCAGCTCCCTCAGCCTGTCTTTATAGAGGAGGTGCTCCAGTCCCCTGATCATCTTTGTGGCTCTATTCTGGACTCTTTCCAACAGCTCTCTGGCTTTCTTTTACTGGGGTCTCCAGACCTGGACACAGTACTCCACATGGGACCTCACAAGAGCAGAAGAAGGGGACAATCACCTCCCTGTCCCTGATGGCCACCCCAGCATTCTCAGGGGAGGGTCCTAATTTTTACACAGTTCTCCCAGTTCAGGACATTCTAGAATCCAATGAATTTATTCTCAATAAAATCACACATAAAAACTTTTGCGTACACTCAAGAATTTTATGTTGTTGGTTGTTTTTTTTCTTTATATCAGAAGTCTCTTTTCCTGACCAGAACCAATACTAGGATATCACAGTAGTCATAGTCATGAGGAAAAAACCTCCTTTACTCTGGGGGTGACTGAGTACTGGCACAGGTTTCCTGCAGAAGTTACTGGAATCTCCTTCCCTGCCGATATTTAAACATTGTCTGGACAAGTGGTACATGCTGGGTAACATACTTTAGTGGATGCTGCTTTAGCAGGAGGCTTGGACAAGATGATCTGTGGAGGTCCCTACCAATCTCAACCATTCTGTGATTTTTTGGTTTACTGCAATGGCCACATACGAGGACAGATGAAGTACTTGACCCCGATATTGTGTGGAGCAAGGACCCCAGGTCCTTCTCTGCTGCTGTCAAGGACCGCTCCTTCCAGTCTCTATAGATACCTGAGATCCCTCCAGCCCAAGTGCAAAACTTGCTGTGTTGAACCTCATTAGGTTCACCTGGGTCCATCTTTCAAGCCTGTTGAGGTCCCTTCTGAATGGCATGCCTTCCTTCCACCATGTCAACTGCACCACTCAGCTTGGTCATCAACAAACTTGCTGACGCTGCACTCGATTCTATCATTAAAGAGCACCAGTCCCAAGGCAGACCCCTGGGGAACGTGCTCATTACCAGATTCCACCTGGACACAGAGCCATTGATGACCACACTCTGTCTGCGGCCATTTATTTCTTTATAGGTGGTAGCATCCCTCATTTGAATCACCATGCATATGTCATGCATGTAAATGACGGATTTTTCACAGAGTTCACAAGGAATATAAAGAGGGCCTAAGAAGCGTTTGGTGAGCCAGTCCGTTCTCTCAACATACAGTCATACATGTATAAACTGGAGACCACGCTATAACTTTGTGTGGTTTGAAGTGACATATACATCTGCAGAAGTAAGGAAGGGGTCTTCACTGATATGCCATCTTGATATCACTGAATAAGATTTCCTTTAACTCTAGCTTGAAAAATGTCAGATCATAAAACTGATGATCTACCAACTTTTTCACATCAAGAAAGGAATTACTTTCTAAAGTGACATTTCTAGGCACCACCAGATGTCACTATTGGTAGTTTTAGGCTTCTACTTGCATTAAACAGTTCACTCTAGAAATCCAGTACAACCACCAGAAGACATTGGTCTTTGCCTTTGAAATCCAATGACCAATCTTTTGTATTCACCTGCTGCCTTTCAGCTGCATTAAGCCGACAAACAAAACCTCGAACAATGTTAAGATTTAGTAACATATGCATTATGCATCTGTCTCTCCCCTTCAAGTACTGTTTTAATTCTCAACTATCAATGTATCAGTTTTCATGAAGGCTAGAGTTTTCCGTTTCCATGATAAAGAATGGAATTTCTTTCCTCTTTTCTCATCAGATTTAATACTCCAGCACAAAGCTAGGCTCAGCCAGAAAGGAATTTATCAGTGTGCACTGTTTCCCTGGCTGCTTTTGAGCAGGAGCCTGTTTTTCAAAATCTTTGAGCGCTAAAAACTCCAGATGAAGGCAGTGGGAGCTGCAGATTATTAGCAGAGCCTTGGATTCTGACCTCTTGCAGTTTTGGGGCACTCCATTCCAATGTGGCTTAAAGTTTTCAGGGAAAAAGGACATACAGAAAAGGAGTAGGAAAAAAAAAAAATTAAAAAAACCTCTTCCTGTAAATTAAAAATAATATCAAAGTTGTGATCTCTCTATACCTATATACTATACCTGCATTTCTTTTTAGACTGTATGTTCTGTTCAAGTAAAGATTTTATAATTATTTTTGCTTTTTGCTTGCTTGTTTGTACGTTCATTTTTGACACAGGAACACGACATAATCTGAATCCAAGAAAAGGTATTCTCAAGAATGTTTTTCTATCAGTAAGGTCAAGTGAGCACTTTATCAGTTCCATTTGTACAACATCATGTGAGACAACCTAAGGAGAATGGTTTCACGTCCAGTCTTAATGAGACTGCCAATACTGCCCACAGTACTCTTGCAAGATTAAGGAGCAGTAAAGAATAAGTCAATAATCCTGCAACACTGGGAAAGTGGGAATGGCTTTCCCAACGCTATACTACTTCAGGGTTCCCTGGAGATATCTAGCCAGTCATATTTCACTGGGCTTGGGCATAACTATCTATTTCACATGGGCAGAACACAGTCAAGATCTAGCCCATTCCCAAGGGTTTTAATTAGTGGCAAAGTCATGGGGAGTGCTGCACTAAGTTTTTGTTGACACTGTTTATTTTGCATAAATCTTGCTGATTTATTTTATTTTATTTTATTTTATTGAAGTGGGTTAACTGCATAAACAGAGCAAAAAATTGGTGTCAGGTCTGAGCTGGAATAGATTGTTCAGAACCTACTGAAAAGATTTATGCAAGCTGAGATTCTGGATTTTACTGCTTAGACACATCACCTAATATTTCTTTATTCAGGTTTCCCTCTATCACTTTAATAACATTCATCTATTCCTAGAACAGAGCTTTTTTCTTCACTGAAATATACTGACTAGACAAAATGAATGCCTTGCTGTTGTGCATCAATTTTACCAAAATTACACATAATTGCTGATAGTTGCTGATCCATTTTGTTTCATCATACACTGCATGCTAAACTTTAAATGTATTTTTTTCTGTGTCATGAAAAATATTCTGAGCAGGTCACTCTAATATTTACAAAAATATTATTTATCTCTCTTTAACTTAATCACAGGAAGCATCTTAGTAAATTATCTAAGTTAGGACAAAAAAATTTGAAATGTAACAACATTATTTATTACAATTGATCTTTTGGGATTTTCAGATGTTCTTTGAAAAATAAGTTTGTCAAACAGAAGTGTCTGATAAGTTATTATAAACAGTCCTTATTCATGTTTCATAAAAAACAGTCTTAAGCTAACTTAATAGTCTCCAAAGTCCTTTTATGAATGGCATGCACTCCTAAACTCACTTGTAAACATCCTCTCCCATGCAGCCTACTGTAGGGAACTTGCTTTAGCAAGGGGTGAGACGCAATGATCTCCAGAGGTCCCTTCCAAACACTACAGTTCTGTGATTCTGTGTGCGTGATTCAGTGCTTGGTGAATGCCCTTCAATTTCTTTATCTGAGACTCCTGTCACTGTAAAGTTATTACATGAGAAGGTATGGAGTACACCATCACATACAGCTCACTTGTTTGGTTGAGACTCGGTAACACTAAATTAGTATTCATGATGGACTCTCTGACAAATAGGGTTATTATCAACACATGCTGTAAACATAAATCAGGTGAATATCAATAAAATTGTATTTTTGTTCCAGTCTTGTTTACAGATCTTCCTTTGGAATGCTACATAAATACTCGGAATGCTCCCAGGAAGCCTACAACTCATGTTATTAGTTTTCTTTGACTTAGAGCACTGACACTGATCATTTTCTGACAATGTTTACCAACAACAAAGGTGTCCTATTGATCAAACTTTCTCTCTTTTACACTCTTTTATGCCCATGAATGTCTTACATCACTTTGCCTTGAGACAAATGGAACTATAAAAACACAGCACGCAGCAAATGATGTAAATAACCATTAAGGTTATGGTTTGATGTTGTGAATGACAGTGACAAATCACTGCAGCAATTTGAAAGAATCAGTACTTTTAAATTTCAGAGGAAAATATTAAAAGGAAAATAAAAAACATCTGTAGTTTAACTTTGCATGCCAGGAGCCCCTGAAGTCTGGATTTCTCTGTTTTAGAAGAATGTGTTCTGTCAACCTTCTCGCGTTGATTTGCTCTATAATCTTTAGAGTGTAATTATCAGACTGAACAAACTTATCTGTAGTGATATGCATTTTGTATCTGCAATATGACTAGGAGAAGAACTAAGTGGCAGAATCAGTCCCATTGTGATTTTCAGATCCTCAGACTAACTTCTTTGAAAGAAATGAATTAGTCCGTTTAAGAAAAGGATGTGTCTTAAATTGCATTCTCAGCTGGACTGAAGTTTTTCTTTCATTATACAGACAGCATTTGGGATTTTATACTCCACAATGATTCCCCTGTCTTGAAAAATCATATATTTATTACCTCACATTTTGATAGACTTTGTCTAAGGTTATTTTTGAAGAAATGTTAGATTTTAGCAAGCAGTAAAGCAAGAGATTCAGAACTCCAGAATAGGTTCCTCATTTATGGAGTTTGTCCTTTTTGAACTTTATTTTTTTCCCTTCAAATAGAACTCTAAACTTCGAGGGAGAAAATTTCTATTTGAAGGACATTTAACTCTGGTGCTGTCTTCCTCTCACACATTTTTTTCTTCAGTTATGTGACTCATCAGATGTATACTAACGAGTAAGTGACCTTGCACAGATACTGTATGTGCTGTCATTTTAACTTAAGACTTTGATTTTCCTCTGGGATTTCTTCTGACACAAATACTTTTTTTGAGACTCTTATTTATGACTGTGACCTCATTTGCAAATGCCCCAACTGAGGACAGCATGTTGTAATGTTTATGATTAGACACTTGGGAAAGCTTTTTTCCAGAACAGGGACATCTTTGTGAGTTTAGATTTTAACCTGAAGTAATCCCACAAAAAATCAGACTGTTTCCTATCTAATTTAAACCATCACTTCATCAGTTTGGAATAGCAAACAAATATAAAGTATGGCTAAAATCTGATAAAGATAATGTACAATTGGCTGTAATATACCTCAAAATTCTCAATGCATGCATAGAGAAATATGAAGGGAGAAAGAAAGCCAAAGGTGTTTCTCACTGCAACACTATGGGGATAACAAATCCTACCTTTTGTGCATTAGCACTCTGTATCTTATAAGAATCATATTGGTCTGTTGGTAAATGGTAAATAAGGGACACTATATGTTTTTTGTTTCTTTTTTTGCGTTTTGTTTTTTTTGTTTTTTTAAAATTATTTATTTTTTGCCCCACAAACCACAGGAAGGAAATGCGATGCAGTGGTAAAAAAAGTATTTGATGCAATTCCAGGGGCAGAAAGTATTATTTTTTGGGCTTATTTCAAAACAATCCAAAAGACTGAGCAATCCCAGCCTGAGGAATGCTGTACAATCTTCATCACATCCTTACACACTTTTGTCTGTAGAAAACTGAATAACTTAATCACAAGTCAAATGAACCACTCTGGTTCATTTCTGGCTTCTTGGATTGCCTGACTGGGTATCTCTCTTTCTTGCAAGTAGAATCAACTCAGTTTAGGAAAATATATAGAAGAAGAACATGAGAAGTCATGAAATACATTTATATAGCACTTAATTCCCTGATGCAATAATGCAGTAATTCAAAGCCTTAAATTTTGCCAGCATAGCAACAGAGAAAAAGACCTAATTTATGCTTTTAAAAAAAATTATGCAAGTTATGAGCTGAATAGTATCAGATTAGAACTCAAGAACACTTTAGTTATATGCCAAGAGGAACATACACATGAAACTTTTCCTTATGATGTGAACATGCCTCACACAAACCAGAGATTGTTTCCAGATACATTTAATGTATTAGTTTTGGCATAGCCTATGATGCCAATAAGAAAATAATAATAATAATAATAATAATAATAGTAATAATAATAATAATAATATAATAAAAGCAGAAATAATTTTAAGGTCTGGACTCTGGTACTTTTCTGCTTAGATGAATGGACAACTCCATGTTTGCTACATCTCCCATTGCATCAAAGCATCAAAAATTCCAATCTCTCATTGAACAAACTGTGAAGAAGGTATGCTGTATTCACATCGATAGGGACTCCCTCTGACTGGCAACAGCAGGAGATGATAGTTTGGAATAAACAGGCCACGGATTTATAAATGCAGTAATCTTCCATTTTTTCATTTCATATTTCCTGAATTTCAGTGAAATCTCCCCATGTTCATTTATTTTTGTATGGATAAATGGATAGATTAGATAAATGGACAGACAGATAGGTAGACAAATCGATCCATTTATTATTTACTCCCCCTTATTTGTCCTCTCTTCTCTGTATTATCAAATACCACGATTGAAAGAAAGTAATAATCGTAATTCTGTACGTCTGTTAAAAATGACACTGACTTTCCCCAGAATAGAAGAGAGCAAGTAAACTGAAGCAATGAATAAAAGTAACTTAGGAACACAGCTCATCAAGAATTTCTCTTAAGCGGATACAAAATGCATCAATATTATACTGTGTAAAATAAGATGATATTTCAGCAAAAAAAAGCAGTCTCAGCAAAACAAGTCATTTCAAGCTTCAGAACTTTTTGCTGTCTCAGAGCCAAAAGAGGTATAGATCCAGCACTTCTATTTGAAATATTGAGAAATACAAGTAAATAAATACGTGGAGGTCAGCATTCATTTTACAAAACTGTTAATAGAGTGTTTACTGTAATGTCTGAGACAGCAATATGTTATGAAGCTTGAAATGTCTCAGAATGTGTTTCTGGCTGGACTGCACTTCCTGATAGGAAATCTGCTTTGCCTTACATTTACTTTGCTTAGTCTGTGGCACTGCGTTTTTGTATCAGGCAGTTGGACTATAGATAGGCAGCTCCTGACTGCTTAAGAACTGCACTTTTTAGGAAAACCGGGTAACATAATTCCAAGTCTATGCTGCTGGTGGTAGGTTGGACCACTTAGGTGTGAGTGACAAAAAATAAGAACGATGCAGAATACATTGGGATGAGAAGTTCAGGAATCTGTAGCTGCAGTGAGTAGCAGTCACATTCTTCCAAGTTGTGCTATTAGCATGCTGGGAAGACTGGTAAATTTAGAACCTCCCCCTCTGTCCTTTCCATTCCAAGAACATTTATCTTTGTCTTTTTTTTCTGCTCCCTTCATGGCCCCTACCCCCTCTGCTGCCACATCCAGTGCAGCTGGCCCTTAGACAACACCACAGCACAGCTGACACGACGTTATCTTCATCCAAAACCACACAGGATCACAGTGCAGGGACACCATACAGACCTCGCTCAGAAACAGTGAAGATGTGTCAGTGAAAGAAAATTTTGGGGGGATCCAAAGTGCTCCTCAGACATGTGCATATGCAGTAGTCCCTGCTCTGAGCCAAGACAAATACTGGCACAAGAAAAGCTTGGAGGAACACTGAGCAAATATGAAATGGAGGGAGGGTTGAAGCTTTTGAGGGATTCAGATCTTTTCTCAGAGTGCTGTCATACCCGAGCCCTGTTTGTTATACTACAGCCACACATATATATGTACATACAGTCCTCTAGCAATCCAGTTTAGATTTAACTGCAAAATATACTAAAAAGAACCATATTTATAGGATTTAATCATAAATCACAGAAACAGAATATACACCAGCAGCCTTCCCAATTTTTCCCATGACCTAAATAGTATATGCCATCTTCAAGGAATGACATGAATTCTCAGCAGAAGCTTTAGCAAGGCTGTGAGCTTTTGGAGAAGAGCAGCCTTGAATAGGCTTCATTCAGGTCACTGATGAACTGTGTGTGTGACAGTCTTCACATGTCTGCAGAGACATGCCTATTTTCTCTGATTGCAGAGGTGAAGTTAAGCCATGCCCATGTGTATTTGAGCTTTTAGGTGCAGTGTTCTGACAAATACTTTGATTTCTGTGAGTTGGCATGCAACATAAAGAAGAAAAAAAAAAAGCTACCTATGCACTATCAGTGGTTAAGCTCTTTCCAGTTCATACTTACATCAAGGATGTTGCACTTATTTAGAGAGAAACATTAAATAGAACTCGTTAAACAATCCTTTTTTCATTTATTTTAAAAATTTTAATTAAAAAAAAAAATATTTATGCTGGTTCATACTTCTCTAATTTGTGTCCTGCAAGGATATTTTGTTAAATAACCTCAGTGTTATATTTCCTCAGTAGTGATGCTCAATTATTTCATCTTTACTGAGAAGTGGAAAAGAATCTACGATTTTTCATGTTAATTATCTTGTAGGATGGTTAGCTAAATGTATATTAGCTTTTTTTCCATGACTGTGATACTTTGTTAAACCGTTCCATTAACTCTTTGTAAAGCTTTGTAAAGCTTAGTGAATGTTTTGGCAAACCGTTCATCCAATTAAAATGCTGCTTTGATTTGGTTGAAACTGTTCACAGCAAAGTCCATAAATGATTTGAATCAAATAGTGGGGAAAATATTGATCTTCACATTCATATTTATATAACTGGGGCCCCCAACAGTAGATGGACATCAAGCTGTTGGTGCAGGTCCAGAGGAGAACCACAAAGATGATCAGAAGGCTGAAGCACCTCTCCTATGGGGACAGGCTGAGAGAGCTGGGGCTCTTCAGCCTAGGGAACAAAACAATCCGGGGAGACCTTATAGCAGCCTTCCAGGGGCCTACAGGAAAGATGGGGGGGAATTTTTATAAGGGCAGGTAGCAGTAGGACAAGGAGAAATTGCTTTAAACAGGAAGAGGGCAGATTTAGACTAGATATTAGGATGAAATTATTTACTGTGAGAGTGGTGAGACACTGGAACAGGTTGCCCAGCATGGTCGTGAATGCCCTATCCCTGAAATTGTCCAAGGTCAGGCTGGATGGGGCTGTGAGCAACCTGGTCTAAAGAGGCTATAGCAGGGGGCTTGGAGCTACATGATCTTAAAGGTCCCTTCCAACCCAAACCATTCTATGATTCTATGATTATTTAAAAAATTCAGAAATACTGGCAAAAAAAAAAAAGTCTTGCAAGTTCCTTTCAGACTTTTACAATTGTTATTTACTGCAAACATTATTTAAAGATCATTTGTCTCAGATATACACTAAATAAAGATCTTAAAATGCTGCTTTGCCTCTTCTAATAGATTGAAGATCAGATTGAAGATCAAAAGTCACAACCTGAAAATGGCACAGGAATACACAGAGGGCATAGTCAATACCCTCACTCCTTTCATAAGCCATGATCTAGTTTCTTACATCTGGACCATCCTGAGAAAATAAAATTCTTGCTGTGGTAGTCCTGCTTTAGTTGTTGGCTAACATGACCTAATGGAAAAATTTCTTTTGACTCCAGTTCTAACAGTAACATCAACATTGGTGCATGGCACATTGGTAAGCCACAAAGCACGTGAACAGCATTAGGAGCATTGCTCTAGTCCATCTAATGTTGTGAAGTTCTCAGTGGCCTAGATGATACTGTTTAGAAAGACTGTTGAAACAAACAAATAAATACAACAACAACAAACCATCAACCACGTTCTGAGCTAAGTATCAAGCACTGGAAAACAGTTCTTAGTTTCAGGAATAACCTATTAGAAGTCCCAGTGTCTGTGATATAATATAGCTTTAACACAGTATGAATTACAACCAGTTGTTACGGATTCAAAGTTCATTGTGTTTTGAAATTTGACTGAAATAGTGTATTAATGAGAATTTAAAAGGAAGTCACAAACTAAAACACAAAAGAATGGATTAGAACGTGTTCAGTCTATATTTTATGGATGACCCTTAAACATTTAGTTTCCTGGGGTATTAGGAGTATTATTCTACACTTATCCAACAAATAAAATATAACCAAAAAAATCTCTTCATGTGCTTCCACTTATCTATAGCAGGGTTAATGTTTTAACAGAGTTCCTACAGTGAACTCTTAATGTTTTTGCAAGTATGTGATCTTCCACTTCTCTTTTAAATCTGAAGATTGGCACTTTACTCTTAATACTGACTTTGAAAATCATCACTTCTATTCGAAATTAAGAGAAAATGCTGCATTGGCATTAGAAAAACGCAGAATCATGAGCTCTTTGTGCATTATATACAAGCTCCCAAATAACTGTCCTATTCTGTCCTATTCACCTTGGGCAATTATCACAACAAAATTCAGAATGTTATATGGGGTATATTTCTTCACTTGGCCAAAGTTTTTCATATTTTTGATTCTATTGAATCATTAGGGACAGTATTCAAGGATATAAAGAGGCACAGTTTAGGGAGAGGAAGGATCTTTTATTAACTCCACTTTATAGTTTGAAAACCAGACATGCTTCAGGCATACAACCCTTTTTCTTGTGCCCTAGAAACTAGTCTCTTTTTATAACTGTATCAGCTAGTTTAATAAAAGATATTGCTTCTCCCTACAAACCTTGTCTTTTGGATTTTAAGACACATTAAAGCCAGAGAGTTCTGCCCTGCTAGGAGCATTTCAGAAAATTTTTATTTCAAAGCAAAAGTCAGCAAAATGCTGTAACTTTAGCAAGCAATGTAGTCAACAAACAAATGTTGACTTTACATTGCTTCATATCTTTAGCCTTCTCCTTCCTACCTTATCTTCTTCATGCCTGCTTTCATCCTGCTTTTCTACTGTCATTACAAAGTGGAACTACTAATTATACCACAATTCCATCTTATTTATACAGATTAAAGCCAGTGGTGGTATATCTGGTGAACTCTGTGGGATCTTTCTCAACAATTTCTGTAAATTAAGTAATACGTGTTCCTGCACATTATAGCAGTAGCTGTACTTCACACACTGTTACCTATTTCTGCACTTCTTATTTAGGCATATTTCAGGTATCTATTTTAATGTGCCACCAAAAATAAATTTCTTAAAATTACCAGTGGAATAAATGTTATGAAGAAATGGCCTTAATTTCCTTTTAAAATAAAAATAATCCCATAATACTTCTCTCCTCTTCTTATCCTACGTCGTGCTATTCCTCTCCAGCCCACTGTACTATTCCTGTCCTATGATTCTCACTTGCTCTAATTATATTTATTTTTTATTGATGGAGAATAATTATGAGTCAAGCATGTGGGAAAATTTTAATTAATGTTAATTTTACTTTTAGATTATGTCTATATACACATGTATAAATAATTATATGCATTTCTGGAGTTGAAGAAATTTTTAGACCAAAAGTAAAAATACCCAGAATCCCATTCTGGGAATAAAGTGTCAACTTGGACAGCTGCAAAGTGGACATAAGAGCAATTGAAAATCAAACAAGTCAATATATCACTGAAAAGGGGAGAGAAAATTCAGTGGTTTCATCTCCATCACAAGAGTACTACATTTTGTTTTAAGAGAATGCTAGACAACATTTCCAGGGATAAAACAAGATTATTTTCCATTTTGGAAGATGTGCTTAGTAGGGGAGTGATAAATTGAGAACACTCTTCTTTCCTAATCCTTTTGCCTACATACATCTCTACCCCAGTATTTACTCTCAATTGTAGATCCCATGATCCTCAAACTGCATGGGGAGCAGGGACCATTGTCCTTCTATGGCATATTGATATACTGTTTATCTACAGAGTTAGTCTTTGGTCCTCTCTGCTTCAGTCTGTTCTCTTCCCTTGGGGTATACAATTACCCAAGGTAAGATTCATCTGATCAGTTGTAGTCATACACTATGTTGTCTTGACTCTTTAGTACAGAGGAGAGGAGAAGACATGTCAAGGCTGAAATTTATCTCAATTTGAAGCTGTGATCGAAAAGTGAATCAAATGAATTGCATCCTGAAAATGTTTGTTTCTCACTCATGCCTATCGTGGGCATCTGGGTTGATTAGCTTGTAGGTAGATGTCATCCACCCAACCAGTTATACAAAAAATATAGATGGCTGGTACATCTCAAATACCTAATCAGATCAGAAGACATTTTCATGAAATGTTCTCCAGAAAGTCACAGTTAAATTATGCCTGAGTAACATCTAAAGCTCTTAAGTGCATTGCTGGTCCTTGTGCCATCTAAACTACCTCATCACTCTCTAATGAAAGTCTTTGCTTTCATGTTAAAGATGGCTGTCTTTAACATTGAAGATTTGATTCTTAAGACCTTAAGTCCAACTGTATATTGCTTCTAAATTCCCAAAGTACCAATGAAAATGTTACTCCTATTACTGATATTTAAATCACAAGATATTTGTTATATACATAAATATTTGTTAATTATTTTTCTAGATAAATTACCATGTTCACCAAGACCAGCCTCATGGAAACTAATTCCTCTAGACTCTAATAAAACAGGTATCTGAAAACTTGAAGCTGATTAGCAGTGCTTTCTCCTTCTCCTTTTTAAGAAATGTTTATTTGTAAAAATATCTCTTCTTTAAAAATACTTCCACACCTTTATTACAACTAAAATTACGTTAGATAAAATATCTATAATTCTATATATTATATAGATATAATTCAAATATAGATAGTTAACAGAAATAAAAATGTATCCCTGTACATTTTTTTGGAAGTGTTATCAAAACATAACATGTTGACACTGATATATGATAAATGAAAGGTCAAAAGGATAATCTGGTTTGCTGTTGTTTTCAAACTTTAAGATAAAAATATCTAAGGTTTTGAAACTTTTTGATATATCTGTTTTTTAAACTGATTTTCTTTAATTCTGTTATTCAAGTTACTTAGAGCTGAAGAAAAATATTTTCTATTAAAAGTAATTATGCTAATTTTATTATAATACTGGTATACAGTAAGAAAAAAAATGTTTTAGAATAACTTTGCTAATTATAAGAAATTGCAAGCCTGCAGAATTGATCTTAGTGATAACAATTTTATTATATTTGCCTGAAGTTTATTATTATCTGAAAAAATTCTTCACCATAAAGAGGAATTAGATCTCAATGATATCAGAAGTTTTCTTTTCTTCTTCCTTTTGCTCTACATGGTGGCATCTCCCTACCTGTGCATGGCATCAGCATTGCTTCTATTGCAACAGCCCAGATGTGTCAACAGAGGACAGCAGCTGGCCACTGTGCAACTTAGAGGTACCTGGATCTGTGATATTTGCAGACTGAGGAAAAGCATTAGAAAGACACTAAGGGGGAACAAAATATTAAACACAAGTTGGAAATGCACAGAGCATCCTGCAAAAGATCACCTGCATCTCCATGTTAGTGCCAGGACTGGAACAAAAGGTTCAGACAGCAACTGGGGTGAATCCACAGACCTGGAGTGAGTGAAACTAAAATACAAACTTTGAAATTTTGTTAGCTGTCATTGATTGTATCACCCATCAGTCAGTGCCAGAAATATCATATGAACCCGTGTGTATTTTCTGCTTGCATTTGAAAATAATGTATTTATCCTATTCCATTAGTGTATTTTAACAAGCATTGCTTTGGGACAGTATGCCTGCCAATTTATGTTTATGAGACTGTCAAAAGAATTTACATGCCTAAGAAAATACGATACAACATTGCCAAAGCAGGAACTGCCTGTCAAATGAGGTTGTCATGGAGAAATGAGACATAGGAAAGCTTATACATAAAGTGGCACACAGAGAATGCCAGAGATTTTTCCTTCCCCCTGTTGAGCTCAATAAATATTTATTTCAGTAAGGGAAGGGGTTAGGATATAATGAAATTATGAGCAATATTTTGCAGTCACTTTTATTTAAGGAAATTTTCCATTGAAACCAGGCCAATATGAAAACACAACAATGTTCTTGCATTCTATATTGTGTTTTTAGAACCAGATTTTAACAGTTCAAATTTTGCCTGGCAGTGTCCTGGCTCGCCTTGTAGTAGAGCCAGTCAGGGACAAAAAGGCATATCGGGGGTACACATTGGGGCCTGTTCATTGCAGTCCATTGAAGTGGTTCTCAGGAGTCTTTGGGACCTGACATTATTTAAGCACCTCCAGACAATGCCCAGAATTCACACCTGAACTAAGGTGCATAAAGAATTAAGAGGAATTTGATAACTTTTCTAAGCTCATTACAGTGCTGAGCAATTCAGGCTTTCAGAGAAAAATACAGCAGCAAATTCTTATCCAATCTGTCAAAGCAGTCAATATAGACCCTGCAAGGTACATGGAGTGACACCAGCTTGACATGTGTCAAGGAGATAGGAGGTAGCCAAGTGCTGTGCACTCATTTCGCTATCATAATCTTAATTACTCCAGGGAGAAGATTAGATGCTGCTTGTTATTTACAGTTGATTCATAAAATGGTGATTATATAATGAGGGAAAATATTGAGGGGAATATCTTTTCAATTTTCCAACTCCCTAGGTAGAACTAATTTTGCCTAACTTTAACTTGTTAAAAGTTTATAGTCAAAACCTAAGTTAATCATCTGAGCTTCCTTAATGGAGAAATAAACATAGGCTCCCCGAGACCATGATTTATCATCTTATAAATCAGGTGAAATGACTCATCCTCCAAAAGCTCTTCTTTCTTCTGGTGGCACTGAAAATGCCCTAGAGAGAGGACTGATGTTTAGAGGACTCAATTTCTGAGGAATAAAGGCCACCCTGAGCAAGGATTCATGCCTAATGCAGATATGGGTTTGCAATATAAGGTAAAATAAATCTGTTGCTGTTGTTTGTGTCCTTAACTCTCCTCAGCTACAAAGAGATCAAAGACCAGTCTGTAGCTTCTTTCTCTTGAATCCAGGGAAACTTCAATTTCTGACTATCTTTAATGGGAGTTGTGAACAACCTGAAAAAAAATAGCTGAATCAACACAGGTAAAGGAATAATAATGTTCCACTGACCTGGACTGACACTGAATAATTAGCATTCATTCTTTGTATACTTCCAAAGTTACACCTATTTCCAGGCACTCTCTACACACCTAATCAAAGAACCATAGAATCACAAGGTTGGAAACGACTTGCAAGATCACCTAGTCCAACCATCCACCCATCACCATTGCCACCACAAGCCATTAAACCATATCTCATAGCTCCTCATCCAGATGCCTCTTGAACACTGACAGGGACGGCGACTCCATCACCTTCCTGGGCAGCCATTCCAGTGCCTGACCACTCTCTGAGAGAAAAAGTTTTTCCTCATGTCCAACCTAAACCTCCTCTGGTACAACTTGAGGCCATTTCCTCGGGTCCTGTTCATTGCCTGGGAAAAGAGGCCAAAACCCTCTTCACCACAACCTCCCTTCAGGAAACTGTAGAGTGCAGTGAGGTCTCCTCTGAGCCTCCTCTTCTGCACACTGAACAATCCCAGCTCCCTCAGCTGCTCCTTATAAGACTGGTGAGACTCCAGATCCCTCACCAGTTTTGTTGCCCTTCTCTGGACACATTGCAGGTCCTCAACATCTTTCTTGTAGTGAGGGGCCCAAAACTGAACACAGTATTCGAGGTGCAGCCTCACCAGTGCTGAGTACATTATTTACATAATGCAATTTTTGTATCCAGCCCAATAACCAAATATCAACCAATCAACCTCATAATTGAATAAAAGTGCATTTTCCTGCACCTAACCTCCTGCACAGTTGAACTAAGTGCAATCAGCATGTGCAAAGTAGTAAAACCTATGCAGGATTTGTAAGCTGGCTAGATTAACATCAGCTTCATCTTGGGGTTGAATTCACTCCTAAGTATTAATCTGTGCATTTTTCAACAGTTAGCTGTACTAAATAACTGACCAACTACTTCCTCTGAATTGTAAGAAATATATGTAACAGTTCACCCTGTACCTTCTTTTTGCAAGATGTAACGGTATGCTAGCATATTATAAATACTCTAGAATAATTTATTTATTATATTCCATTAGTGTATTTTAACAAGCATTGCTGTGGGACAGTATGCCTGCCAATTTATGTTTATGAGGCTGTCAAGATAATTTACATGCCTATGAAAATAAACAACATTGCCAATGCAGGGTGTGCTTGTCAAATAATCTTGTCAGGAAGAAATGAAACACTATCGAGCCGAAGAGTAAAGCATATTCATTATTGCTGGCTACACAGATTCTAGGTGACACAATGAAATACATTATGCCATTTTTCATGTACCATATGAATAAAAAAATGAGGGAGTGGGGTACTTCAGGTTGCCATATATTGTACTGTACCAAACAGGTTTAGCACTCAATCATTCTTGTTTCTTCAAAATAGTAATAATAATAATAATAATAATAAAAGGAACATCCAGGCCACAGCAATATTAGTGGGTAAAATAAAATTTATTATTCATCTGAAAAATGGAGAATTGTAGACAAAATCATGAATACTTCACAATGGTTAAGCTGAAATAAAATAGCTGCAGAACTGTCTAGGACTGAAAAAGAGTTCATTCAGAAGTTCTGACTAGATAATTATTGAGCTGCACTGACAAACTCCACACTTCCCTGCCAATTACACCTTCCGGGCCATGGCTTTTAGAATAATTTAAAGCAGTGAGATTTAAAATCTTGTTCTCATAATTCCCAATGACAGCTAGTCCTGCCTTTCCTTTTTCTCCCCATACTGAAACTGTACCCTTTTCCAAATTTTCCCTCAGCATGAGATTTGCCCTTGGAAATAGCCTCAGAGAGATAACATATCCAGGAGGAAAAAAAGCAGCCCCAAATAATTCCAAGGAAATACGTGTCCCATTAAAGTGTTCATAATGATCAGTTACTGCCGACTGGTAAGAATGATTTCAGAGAAAAATGGGTACAGTGCATGCAAAGGAGAGTGAATGTTTATCAAAAGGCTGTAAAGGAATTCTTATTTGGGTAGAGAAATTGCCTGCACACAGAGCAAGCAGTTCAGACGTGAATAATCTCTACGGTGAGATGCATAGAGTGTGGTGGCAGCTGATGGTATCAGCAGAAGCAAGGAGGCAGACAATGAGGGCATGGATGATGAATGAAGAATAGGTATACAAATGAGAATCACAGGGGAGATAATAACTCAGTACCAGAGAGATAAATTAGAGAGGTACAAGATGAAAAACTTGACTAGCTCAGACATGCATAAGCAACGAACCAACTGGCTGCGAGTATTGCTTTGGTGGGACCACAGTGGGCGAAGCACTGGAAAGGGAAGGTAAGCTGTCCTCGGAGCTCTTTTCACTTGTCTTACTCATGAGAAGGCACTATAAACTGAAAACTACATAGCCTAAAAGTCTGAGGCTGAACAAATCTGAAATTGCAAGCTGGCCTGGCCCCTATTTTGCAGTTTCCATGTGAATATGTCTTCTGCAGGAACAGTGTTCTAGCTGTTATAAGAGAGGCCATGAAGCAAGGTCCATAGTATATACAATCCACACTAATATCCTTCCTTCCTGTACTTATTGTAACAGACTACAGCAAAGGCAGCAAAAAGATGTTTTAAGAGTTTTCTAAGCTGAAGTTTTGCTAGAGGTGATGTACAATTATTTTATAATGATGCTCTAGTAGATCTGTCAGTGAGCTGTTTTTCAGATGGCAGCTTCACCCTTTCTTGACAGCTATATTATAAAGTTAATATTTGAGCAAAAACCTTGCCCCCAGAAATAGATGGCAAGACTCACACAGACTAATGGGACCAGTTTGTTCTTCTTTACAACTTCCTTGGTAGTGGGATATAGGTAACAAGCTGTGTTTAGGTGTATTCAGCTTGTATGGGAGGAAGTAGTTACAAGTTAGAAAGCAAACAAAAGGTTTTTTAGATTCCAAACCCTGAAATTTAAGTGGATGCATTTGTTATAAGGAAAAAAATAAAAGTCTTACTCAACTATTTCTGTTTCCTAATGACAAACTTCATACCATATTTGAAAGTAAGCCTATCTTTGGAAAAATGAGTACAGATCTCCACTAAGAAACAAACAAATGTAAAAGAAGACAAAGGAAAAGTGGAGTGAAGCTGGAACAGTAGCAGAGGAGTAAGCTACTCTATGGAGATGATGAAACAACTGCTCTGGACTCTACAGCAGGGTAAGTAAAAACAAGATATGCTGTGCATAAAAGTAATATGTGAGTAGTGGGGGACATATTTTTGCAAGAGAGATAGGGTGAGGCAGGCACAAAGATTTCTGCAGAATCCTCCACATCAGTCCTGTCCCATCATAACCAAGCTTCTTGAGCAGATGCTTCCAATTGTGTGACAGTTTCTGATTTGAGCTGTTATCTGTAAGAAACTGCATCAGTCTTTCTTCATAACACTCTATCACAGCACCACGTCTCTAACACTGGTTTAATTAACACTTTCCTCTTGCGCTTTCCCCCTTTTTGTAAGTTTCCATCTACTAATTTCTATTTCCCCCCTGATTGTTGACTCTCAACAGAGAGTAGAATATTTTTAGATACATTGCATCTAATGTAAAAGTAATACAAATCAAGCTGCCTTTAACTTCTCAGGCACATATACACCCTATTTTAATGTGCCCGTTTATGCTGCTGTGTAATACATCTTCATACCGTTGGCTTAATCACAAATGACAAGTGTTGAAAATGTAATAAAGATGGGGACACATTAATCCATTTTGTATGAAAATATGAAAAGGTAATCAGATTGCGAATGGCTGCATGCTTTAAAAATATACTGCCTGAGATTTCTTTTTCCATTTGGGATTCTCACCAGAGATTCTGATTAGAAAGATTTCAGTATAGAATTGCTTTAAAATATTACAATTGTGCCAAAAATGCACCGAGGAAGTTTTATAAAACGAGAGATGAATCTCAAACAGTGCTGTGATGACCTCAAAGCTTCTGAAACACCTTAAATAATCAGAGAAGTATGATTCTTTTCCTTTTTGCAGAATCTTATTCAGCCTTGCCCATGGGTAAAGATGTAGGGTAGATGTAGTATCTATCATTATTATTTCTGTTTCTGAATATCCAAAGCTAATTAAATAATTATTGCTAATAATTATTCCAGTCTCCACAGGCAACAAAGAATACCTTTGTTAAAAAAAAAAAAAAAAAATGTATAGAGAAATATTATCACTATTTTTTCCCTGAAAAAAAAAACACCAAAACCAACCAAACAACAACAAAACAAAACACAAGGAATAGATGGTAAGATAGTACTGTTCAAAGAATATTTGTGCAGTGCATCCATCCCCATCCACTACAGTGCAGCATACATCTCCAGTGCCCTAGAGGATCCATACAGCCTTAAGAAGGGAAAGGAACGAATTCTTTGCATTTTCCTCACTTTTTCTCACCAGCCTATATAGGGATTAAGGTAGTAACTCTGAGATCATTTAATTACACCAACTTGTCTCCTCAAACAACTTTCCAGCCTAGGCCACTGGGTTGGAAATCTGTAATACTTTCTGATTCACTTCATCAAATTTGGTAGCTCAAAGGCTGGAACTTAATCCATTCAGTGTCTGTATTTTAAAAGTATCTTCCCACAGGAAACTTTCCTGTTCCACAGCTATTTCCCACTGTGTGTAAAGGGAACATCTTTCAGACGGAGGTTATATTCAAGATGAAATAACTTTTTAATTGTGATCATTCTGTTGAGGCTTCAAATTAAATGATGAAATCCACAGAAGTCTTGATGAAACTGAAAATATTTCTTTAGTTATTTAACTTTGAGTAATTATAGCTCAATGTCATCTTAACTCGGGCAGAAATGGTGATCTGACTGCACCAGTAAAAAGGCAGCTTCTTACAGCACAGTATTGGTGGTATAGTTTATGTGGCATATTTATTTCTTTGTACTTGTTTATCACTTTGAAGTATTTTAGCTGCCAAACATCAAGGTCAATTTTTCAGATGCTTTACACAGTTTACTATAGGGCTTCAAGCAGAACTGATGGCTTTAGACACTGTGAATTATAGCAATTTAATAATTTCAGCAATCTTGCACTTATTGCTTCATTATCATTTCCAAAATAACTGAAAGTGTTCAACAAACATCTCAGAAATTTCTGTTCCTGCATGAAACCTAGCAAAATACAGTATTTTCAGCATATAAAACGTGCATACAATACATAAGGAAGACATACACCTAAATGTAGAGTGGGAAAGAAAATGATTAGAACATTTCCCATAAGCCTATGCAAATTATGTAAAATCAAGAATTGGCCCTGTTAATCATTTTTCATCTAACGCTTTCAATTAACTTGAGGTGCTGTAGGATGCCACTTTAAATTACCTGCTTAATAGAGTAGGAAGGGGAAGGATTGGCTCCCTGCTGTGACGAAGGCAGTCCGCAACCAAAGTGCATTCAGCTCTACCCGCAGAACTCCTCTGTGACCTAAACCTGTTCATCTTGCCTCAAATCCACAAAGAATGCTGGTGGATCATCGTAGAGAGCATGGCACTGCTGCAGTGGGTATTTCCAGGGAGTTCCTGTACTATCAGTTACCTCTTATGTCAACCACAAGTGAGCCTATTTCAATCTTTGCCAGTAGTATAGTTAGTGATATCTTCTCTAAACCACAGTTCTGATTTAACCTCTCTCTTTTGTCTTGTTAGCTAATGTTTTAATGAATAGCACAGAGACTGTGTCCATGTTTTTGAACTACAGTAATGGCATTTCAGGATTAACAGAGTTAAGGAGAGTATTCATTTATCTTCCATGGTGATTGTTTATATGAGGTTTTCCAGAGTCACAAAAAAGGTTATAAATGAGGGAGCACTGGAATAGCACTTCCAGAGTTCTGCTTTATAAAGAAACTTTAAACAGAAATGAAAATGTCATGCTCAATGCATTTTACTTCTTTCCCTTTTAATTTCTGGCAGAAAAAAAAAAATATATTAAAAAATGCAGCTTTAATACAAGGGTTAGCACAGTCTGTCATTTCTTGGTAAAAACCTTAGATAAATGCCAAATACAAAGATCTGCAATTATTTTTGTCTCACTGACTCTATCACACAGAACATGAGACCAATGTGATAATTTTGGTGCTGCTTGGAAAGAATGAAATGCAATAACTGCTAGGTCAAATTGTCACATCTTGCCATGTAGTCATGTGCTTCTACCTCCTGTAATTCTAAACTATTTCAAGACAGATAAATAGTACAAAGAATCCAGGTTGATATAGATCCTTCCACAGTAATTCACAGGGGTGATCAGGACAATCATCATGTCAGGGTATTCCAAGCATAGCAGCATTGTGATAAGAATCTAGTATAAGTTTAAAGGAGCAGTTTTGAACCCAGATTTAGTTTAGGTCTGAACAATTCTCCTGTGAAATCTGTATGTTATGCCTGTACCTGCCTTCTGGATTAGGCCATAAATTATTTCCAAATGAAAGGCTTGCTGTATGTGGAACATCTATATGCCTATCAGCTGTAAGTTGGTAAGTACAGGAATGGGTTTGTTTTAATGATGGTTGTTGAGTTAAGTCTTTAAAATACTTCTTCCATCTCATGATGATTAATGAACATAGGTGACACAGAGATCATTTAAGCATGTTTGCATTTATAATATTGGTTCATTTACAATCTAGATTGAGAAGTGCAAGAAGTTATTGTCCTTCCCAAGCTGAAACTTGATTCTTGATTATATACGTGCTCTCAGACCACTTTCATGCAAAATTGAACAAGGTGGTGTTTAATCACTTTTGAGGTAGCTTAAATAGATCTATTCTGATTTGTATCCAAGTGGTTAAAGGCAGTCACTGTGGACTAGATTCACTGTTAAATGCAGCTGTCTGCTTCTCTGTCTGCTGTCTGCAAACTCTGTCAGAGTTTGTTCTCTGGCTATCATTTCAGGGAGAAAGAAATAGGCAGTTCTGCAAAATATCTGTTTCTTCTCAAAGCAAATATCTGAAACACAGCAGATGAAACTTGTCTGTGTGAGACATTCCCTCCATTAACATAAAGGGAGCACAAGATGATTAACATACAAGCATGCATCTACAGAGATCTAAATGTAGGTGGGATGAAGGTCCTTCTGCGCCTAGCTGAGGAAGTGTTAATTAGCAAATAGTATCCCAATGAAAGGAAGATGAAAGTTGACACCTATCCTGAGTGTCTGAACTCCCTTCCAATCCACCCAAGCACACACTGTAAACAGGTAGTGATACAAAGCAGCTCATGATATATGCTGCCACAAGCATAATTATCAGTGTTTAAAAGGAGTACAGATGTAAACACTCCTAAATGGGATATAATCACATCTTTACCTGCAACGTTATCATATTGTGTATAGTATTTGTTATATATCACCAGCAGATAGATTCAGAGGAAGGAAAAAACAAGGCTACAAGAACAGTATGTATTCTTTAGTCTGCTGAGCCCTATTGCAGTGCCTCCATGGTTCCTCTGGAAAAAAAAAATAGAAAAAAGCAAAAAAAATTTGACTTTAAATAAAAACATGAAAGAAAACTGGGGTTGTGAGTGTGTCTGCTTGAATTGGGATTAAATGGTAGGTGGTATTATATGAAAGAATGGGGTTTACTGTCACGTGATCTCAACCTGAAATTCTTAATTCATTTCCAACTTTTTTTTTTTTTTTCTAAATGAATGTATATTTTCTAATTTATATGTTTGCTGTGTAAAGATAGATTCAAGCTGTCAATCCAAGTGGATGCAATCGTCTTACCAGCCTATGCATATGTCTTGGACACCATAGAGATTTGCAAACAGCACTAGAGGTTTATATTTAAACAACTGAATCAATCTCCTAGCAAGAGAAATTTCTTTCATTTTTAGTTATGTGGATGTTCGTATCCAAATGATAACCAGGTGCTTAAGATTGCATTGATATAGCAGTTGATTTATCTGACAGAATACAGGCCTGCTACCATTTGAGACACCTTACACCATCCTATTAACCTACACGAAGTTCACAGATACAGCAGCGCAGTGGTTTAACCCGGGTAGGATTCTTAAGTTCCACACAGTCACCTCATTCACACCTTCCCTACCCCCTTTCCATAGTGGGATAGGGAAGAGAATTGGAAAGGTAAAAGTGAAAAAAAATCTCGTGGATTGAGCTGTATGCACAAAGCAAAATAAAAAATTCACTAAGTGCTACACATCAACAGGCAGATATTTAGACATTTCAAGGAAAACAAAGCTTCATCTCATGTTATGGGTACTTGGGATGACAAATGCCATAATTTTCTTCCTCCCTCCCTCCCCAAGTTTTTATTGCAGAGCCAAAATCATACACTATAAAATGTATAAAATGTTCCGGACTTGAAGGGAGCTTACAGGCTGGAGTGGGACTGACTTTTTACATGGTCTAATAGTGATAGGACAAGAGGGAATGGCTTTAAACTAAAAGAGTTTAGATTTATTTTTGATGTTAGGAAGAAGTTTTTTAATCAGAGGGCACTGAGGCCCTGGCACAACTTCCCAGAGAATCTGTGGGTGCCCCATCCCTGGAGGGGCTCAAGGCCAGGTTGGGTGAGATGCTGGGCAGCCTGAGCTGGTGCGTGGCTACCCAGCTCTTGGCAGAGGGTTTGAAACTAGATGATCTTTAAGTTCCACTCCAGCCTAAGACAGTCTACAATTCTATGATTCTATGAAAACTGACTACACCTCAGCCTAAATTAGTACGTATAGGAATTAAGGTGACCTGAAGCCACCTAGATTGGTATCTGGAGACCAGCGGTGACAGTCTAGAGCATCTTCCATGGTACCAGATGCATATATTTAGGTAAGAGAATCAAGTCCTCAGTAGTACATTTAATGGAATTCACAGGATTATTCAGATAGCTGCTAAGTCCACCCATGGCTGGCCAGAGGAAATACAGCTTAGCCTAACTGAAAATCAGTTTGGCTCTGATGCCTAACATTTAGAAATACAAAATTAATTGAGAATGATGCTATTCCAGTTTTGTTTCAGCTGGAGCATGACCATGTGTTAAAGATGCTCTTGGCTAAATACCATGGCTAATATGTAGTATAAATGTCTCTGAGGAATTGTATACTGCCATAATAATAGCTCAAATTAGACAACAAATAAATAAGCAAGTCAATTTGGTTGATCAGGATCTTCCACTCTTTAATACTGTTTTCTACTTATTGTGTATATGTTTTATTCTGCTTCATATTTTATAAAGCATTTGTCATCACAGTTTTTGTATTGAGATACAGGGATCACTAGTTGTTGTTTGTTTTTTTTTTTAATTAAATTACATTAAGATGAAGTCAGATAAAAAAAATAATAATAAAATTGAAAGCAAAATTTTTAAAGGTATTAAACTCAGTCAGTTAAACAAGGTGACTAGATAAAACAACCACAAAAAGATCCACAAATGATTAACACAATTTTTATTTGAACCAGTCTTCATGTTGTCTTTAAAATCATATCTGCAATCTGTATGCTATTTGATTGCACATGACAAAACAAGATGTCTTCTCTTACTGGAGTTACTTGTGATCTCAAAAGCTCTTAGAGAAAACACTGCAAAGCACTAATGCTTATTTTCAAAACGTGTCACCTAGAATTAGATATTTCAGTACCAATAATTACATGTTATAATTTAATAAATAGCAGCTCTTCTAGATGAAGTCTAATTATAGCATAAAATCTAAATTCTATTTCTGTTTACTTGAATCATTTAGGACTAAAGGGTTAGAGTCTTCTTCTAGTACCTTATTCTATAAATCATCCCACTGATTACTTGTATATCTGTATTCAACTGAGTATGCTCATCAACATTTTACTGAATCAGAGGAAATAAGATTAGAGGAGACATAGAGGTCATTTAGACCATTTTCTTCTCTCAAGCCAAAATCAAATGTACATAGAACGGCCCCGACAGATGAATGAGATTATATGCTCTACAAAATCTCTTAAGTATTAGTTATTTTTATTGTTAGAAATTGTTTTTTCCATATTTAAACAAGTTCTCCTTTACTTCCATTTAAACCCACAGTAAACAGAATGAACTTGCTCTTTAGATAGTTGCAGACAAGTTATCACTCCTTTAAGATAACCTTTTTTTTTTAGACAAAACAACTTGAGTGCCTGTAATATCAGGTTTTTTAGAATTTTGGCTAGACTCTCAGTGCATTAGTAGCATTGTGCAAACTCATTAGGCCTGGTTCCATTGGCTCAGAAGCCCCATGTAAGCATCAAACTCCAGTTATCACCAGCTTGGTGCAGGCAGATATGCATCTGGCCCTTTCCCCTGCTCATCCTTACTTCTTTACTTCCCAGACTGACTTCAGATATTTTGCTGTTACCTGATGCTCACTGAGCTGAGAGTGGAGACAATTACTGCCCTGGTCCGATTCTGCTCAGATGTTTCATGACTGCAGGACTGCACAAGAGTCAGTGGAGCTTTCACCTGCCTGCATCTCAGTCATCCTTGGTCCCCACCATGGCTTTTTTTGTGGTGCAGTTGTGCTCTGTTAGAATCATCTCGCTGTTAGAATCATTTTTACCTCCTATTGGAACCTCTCAAAATTGTGGGGTTTCTTCATCTATTTTGCTGATTTCTCAAAATCATTTTGTATTCTAGTCCTTTCTCAAACCTTATTGCAGCCCCTCCTAGCTTGGTGCTGATTAGTAATTAAATAAGTATACACTTCATGCTTTTGAAATAATTAAAGGAAATATCGAGTGGTGGCAGACTGAAGACAGACCCTGTGAAATTCCACTTACAACATCCTTGCAACTTGGCAGTGAAGCTTAATAGCTACTCCCCCAGTATGATACTCTCTTCTTCCAGCAGTGACTTATTTCCTCAGCTTGCTTAAGAGAGTCCTACTCAAGTTTAGCCACATGATTTCTTTTTTATTTTTATTTTTTTTCCTTCTCAGGGAAGCTCTTAACTTCTCACAAAAGGAAACTGAACAGATACAACATGATTTGTTCTTCACTCCTCATCTCCTTATAAGCATGTACCATGTATACAAGCAGTTCAATTATTTATTCCAGTATTTTCACAAGAACTGAAGGTCAGCTGCTAGGTTACTCCTTACATCCATTAAAAATAGACAACACATTTTCTTTTTCCAGGCTTCTGAAGCCTCTCTAGTCCTTATGGGTTCACAAAGTTACTGACCCTGAGACTGTTTGAGTCAGTACCATGAAGTGAATTTCATCAAATTCAGACAGTTCAAAGCATCTAACTTATCTAGCCGCTCTCTAATTGGCTCTTGTAACTGCTCTTCTGGCCTAAGATCTTACCCTCCATCGTTGAATGGTGACGTAATGAATTTCCTGATGAACGCTGTTACTGCCAGTAAAGCCTGAAGCAAAAAAAATGCAGTAAAAATTTTGGCTTTTCTTTGCATCACCTGTCCATAGCTCTCTCCTTGTTAAGCACCAGAACAACTCCTCTCTTGATCTTTCTTTTACTCAGTAACATATTGCACTTACAGAGGATTCTTGTTTTCTTGTCGACCTTGCTGGAACACTTGCTACTTTTTCCCTTTCTAAATGTAGGTTTCTATATCTGCTTTTAGACATCTAATGGGAGCAGACTGCTTTCTCAGGGATGCTAACTGGGCTATCTGAAGATGCTGCTCAGGTGCTTAAGTGCAGATTTACATCTCCAACTTCAAACTTTGAAGCCTGAAAATTTGGTTTATATAAAGAAGTATCACATCCATTTAACTGCTTTCAACAGCAAAATAGGATGAGGGGGGAAAAAAGACAAATATTACATCCAATTTATCAGAGCTTCAATCTTTTTTAATGTTGTTGTTTTCTTAATTTATTTAAAAGGAATAAGCTCTTTCTTGTAATGCTTTTGCTAATTCTCCCAATAAAATACTAATTTCTTTTTCCTTTTGCACATTTAACAGTCAGAAGCTTATTTCTTGATTTAAAATTAAAGCAATTACTTACTGCATTATTTCCTTAATAGAAAAGCCTTAAATTACCTCCCAATTTAGAGTGCCTCAGTGGTTTCTACTGAGTGGTTATCTATGGTGTCTAGCTTCATTTCCACTGCAGAAGAGAAGAATCTTGTTGATATAAGCTCATTCTCTTCTTTCAAGCATTCTGAACAGCTCCAAATGAATTCTCTTCTTGATATAAAAGGGAGTAAGAAAGAATTATCTCTTGCTTAGAGCCCTAAATTAGGGTTTCAAAAGAAATAAATGCATATGGCTCCTATACAGAGCTGTTTCATGACCATGAACAAAATACATTCAGCTTGTCCATACACACTCTGTATCTCTTAGCTGCCTGGGTTGGACAGTATAAGAGTTACTTTAAAAAAAAAAATAAAAAAATACTGATTACGTGGTCTGCAAACTCGATGTGCTAACCTTCTCTTATTAATCTGTGGCAATGCTGGGGTTCCTTCTGTGCACAGATTCTCATTACGTGCCAGAGTACAACCACGCTTAATGGCAATGTCTTATTTCAGCTGATGTTTATACAACTTATACCAAGAAATCTTATAAGGATTTAGATATATATGCTACTGTTATATGTAATTTATTTCACTGGATCAAAATTTTATTGTGACTAGATAATACCAGCTTGTTTTTTCCTCCTCTGTACCATTGAGACTACACTGCTACGACACATCTCAACAGAGACTTTAATGTAGATTTTAGAGGCATCTAGGTCACAATCTAGATAGAATCACCACAAGTTTTGCAATGCTGTAAAGATTATTTATTTTTTTCTCTCTCTTCACTTCATGTGTGGTAGTTCAAGAACAATTCTGCTCTGTGTTACAATCATACTGACAGAAACAGACTTCAGTCTGTTCAGTCTGAACCTGAGTCATTGACTAAATTTATAAGTAATTGGTAAGAGGAACTTTAATGAAATAGCATCAGGCTTAGTACCACATCCACTTCTGAAGCCTGCATGAGATAATTAAAAGGACAAGAGACAATGGGCATGGACTGGAACACAGGTGGCCCCATCTGAACATCAGGAAGCACTTCTGTGCTGTGCAGGTGATGAAGCATTGGTGTAGGTTGTCCAAAGATGCTGTGGTGTCTCTTCCTTTGAGGTCTTCAAAAGCTGCTTGGACGCAATCACAGAATCATACAATATTCTGATTTGGAAGGGACCTACATGGATAATCAAGTCTAATTCCTGGCTATACACGGGACCATCCAATATTCAAATCTTATGTGTTGTCCAAATGCTCCTTGAACTCTGTCAACTTTGGGCCATGACCTTGGAGAACCAGTTCCTTGCTCACCAGCTTCTGGTGAAGAACCTTTCCCTAACCTCCCCTCTCCTGACACTCCATGCCCTTCCCCCAGGCCCTATTGCTGTCACCAGAGAACAGAGCTTAGGGCTGCTCCTCCACACCCTGTGAGAAGCTGCAGCCGCCTGCAGCCCTTAACTGAATCAACAATTCCTCCCAGCTCAGAGCCCCAGGCAATTTTGCCCTGCTTATCCTAGGAGTTAGGGGGGCCCTTCCAATCTTTACTTGATCCAATGCTGTGATTCTGTGGTTTTATGTTTATGTACAACTTTATATTTTACTCTAGGTAAATCTAGGAAATTTAAGCTAGGTAAATTTCTAGGTAAAAAAAAGTAAATGAGAAAACTCTTAAAAATCAAATCAAAGTCAAATCCATCATCATGACTAGCCTACATATGGATACTAAAATTGATAGAAATTAAACATAAGCAAGGAGTTGAAGTCTCTCAAATACACTTTAACACACTAAAAATAACCAAACATTTAATCACACGAGCGAGGCAGAAATTATTCATTAAAAAGATTTTTGAGGATTTGAAATGCCTTTTCCCATAAGTAGGCATTAGTCTGAAAGATCAATTTTTGCTCTGTGTTCAAATCTCTTGAATCAAAATTTTCAGTTCTGTTTCAGATTTTTTTTTTCCATGGGAAGGAGAAAGCTGCATAAGTAATGTTTTAGATTTTTTGCTTCTAAAAATATTGCTGGAAAACTGTAAAACCTGAGCATTCCTAGATTTGTCCAATGGGGCTTTTCTACATCTGCAGATAAAGGTATGGTGTTTTTTCTTATTACAGTCATATTGATTTTTCATAACAGATATCAACCATAACTCAGTGTTCCTTAGTAAGCACTCAAATAGCTTCACTCAGGGAGAGGAAGTGAGCTACAATTAGAACAACAAATGTAATCCATTTCTTACCCTGTTTGGGAGTGATTAAGTAAAGTCACAATGAAGAGATGCATCACATTTTCTTACATTACTCATCAGTCTCACCTTCCACCTGCATTCCCAATAAAAGCATTCAGCTACTGAGTACACCTGTTTTTAATCTGACGTAAAATGGATATATTTGGAGCTCAGGGAATAACTGATTTCATAGAGGAAAACTCAGAAGATGAATTGCAGTCAGTGGGAATAAGCCAGTCTACAGTCACTTTAATATCATTTCATTGCTGTGATTATCATTAAATGAATTAAATGTTTCCAGAAGCCTCAGTTACTACCATTTCAATGGCTAGCAAGTAGAAATATGTTCATGAAGGAATGGTGCTATGAAAGATATGGACTGTGATTTATATGTACTCCATATCCCTCAGAAGAAATAATGGTTTTGACATGATCATTCCAGAATATGTCTCTGATAGATAGATGTATAGCTTTTTCAAAAGGAAATTGCCTGGAAAATGATAAATTTATCTAATAAATTTATCTACTAATAGGTACTGATAACATCTTGGTTCCACCTATGGTGGTATAAACTGCACATCCAACCCCAGCATCATCCCAAATTATGTATCTGTGACTTGGGAACTGCAATTACATGTCAAGAGCTGCATCCAGTTCAAGATCTATTTACTGGATAACCATGCTTCTCTGCTCAAGCTTCCCATAACATCATCTCATCAGTCACAGAGGCAGATCTAACACTGTTATTGCATTATACTATTCTTTGTATGTAGTTTTTCACTCAGTTGTGCAGTCTTGCTCGCCCTTGAAAGTCCTGTGATGGTCACAGTATTACAAACACGATGTTGTGAGTGCCAAGTAGAGGGGAATAGTCCCTTGACTTCTTGGCTATGTTCCTATATATACTGTTGTCATCGTGCAAGACCATCTTAAAATTTCAAATAACGTTAAGGAATAACACTGCTTCTTGCTTGTTCTTCAATTATCTCATCAGTCATTGTTATATACACCTCTTTCCCAGTAATCATCGGTCACCTGCTTTAAATGGCTCCCCCATTTAGCTGCAGCTGGTCCTCCAGATGATCTTGTATCTAAGCTTTTAGATTTCTCCCTTGGTGCCAAACTTAAGTTCCTAGGTCATTATGTCCCAGCAGCAGCTACATATGCTTTACCATTTTAGATATTTCTTAAATATTTGCTGGAGAACTGGAAGTAAGAAGGCAGGTGATACTAGAAGGAATATAAACAAGTCCTTGCAAAAGCAAAGAGATTAACATTTCCACTTCGATCCTCTGCCCAATCTCTTGGAAACTATGCCTCTTTTCAGAGTATCAGTGGGGTACCTCAATCACTGTTCATATTCGTGAAACTCAGAACTCTTCCAGAAAGGTAAATTTTCTTAGTAGCTGATCTGAACATAAAGAACTTGTCAGATTAGGCAGTCAGAAATGTTCTCCATGTACATTGCTACAAGAATTCAGTCCTGTGTGTATGCTGACACCTTTTCTATGTTTTTCAATACCATTCCAATTGTGTTGTCCTGTATGGTCATTTTGCTTATCTTCCCTATTACTTTTTTGCTACTTTTTTTTCACCAGCCTCTTTAATATAGAATTTGTGTGTTTAACAGTGTGCAGCAAAAGCTGACATCAATTCAGGAACAAACCATGTCCATCACATTTTGCAGTCATGTTTCTGAAATTCATGATACTGCTACAGGCAGCTATGAAGTCAGCCAGCCAAAATTTCCTGGCTACTTCAAGCCAGTGGGCCCGACTATACCTTTCCTTAATGGGAACATGGCTACGGCATCTTAGATGTCTTCTGGCTACATCCATCACTCTGTACTGACTATAGAATGGGCTACATCAAATAATACCATCTGATTAGTGTGACGCATAAAGGATGGTGTTATAAATATTGCATTAACAACTCATGAAGGGCTTGCAAGACTGCAAATAAGTACTGTCCAGCTATAAATACTTTTCTACATTTCTGGTGCAGATCAAGGTGCACTAAATTGGGCATAGATTTTTTTTTTTTCAAACTGTAAGTGAACAGTGAAAACACTGAAAATACATTATTTGCCTTCTATGAGAACAGGAAAACAAATATTAAAAGCAATGCCATTGATTCTTCACTGCTGTGTAGGATTATGAGGGTTATTATGTAGGATTATTCAGAATTATTAAGGCTGATTTCAGCTTTGGTTTTATATGATTTCAGTATTGGATTTATAATCAATAAAATAATTACTTGGTTCAATCTTAGATCTATTAACTATATTTAAGAATCATTTCATAGAATTGTAGAATCCTTGGAGTTGGAAGGAACCTTTAAAGGTCATCTAGTCCAGCTCCTCTGCAATGAACAGGGACATGCACAGCTAGATCAGGTTGCCCAGGGCCTGATCCAGCCTCACCTTAACAGTCTCCAGGGACAGGGCATCAATCACATCTCTGGGCAACTTGTTCCAATGATTCACTACTCTCACTATAAAAGACATTTCCATATATCTAACCCAAATCTATCCTCTTTAAGCTTGAAACCATTTTGCCTTTTTCTGTTGCAACAGACCCTGGTAGAGTCTGTCCTCTTCTTTCCGGTAGCTCCCCTTCAGGTACTGAAAGGTCACTATCAGGTCACTTTGGAGCTTTAACTTCTCAAGGCTGAACAGCCCCAGCTCTCAGCCTGTCCTTGCAGGAGAGGTGTTCCATCCCTTGGATTATTTTCATGGCCTTCCTCTGGATGTGCTCCAACAGGTCTGTGTCTCTCCTGTACTGAGGACTCCACATCTGAACACAGTACTTCAGGTGAGGCCACACCAGTGCAGAGTAGAGGGGCAAAATCCCCTCCCTCACACTGCTGGCCATTCTGCTTTAGATGCAGCCCAGGATATGGGCGTTTTTTTGGGCTATAAGTGCACACACTGCTGGCTCATGTCCAGTTTCCCATCCACCAGTACCCTCATGTCTTTTTCAACAGTGCCATGCTCAATCCTTTCATCCCCCAAACAGTATTGGTAGTGAATTTTGCCTTGCCCCTGATGCAAGATCTTGCACTTGGATTTGTTGAACCTCACGAGGTTCTCCTGGGCCCACAGCTTATCCTGTCGAGGTCCCTCTCAATGGCATTCCAACCCTCTGGTGTGTTGACTGCACCCCACAGTTTGGTGTCAGCAAACTTGCTGAGCATATACTCAACTACACTGTCAATGTCACTGATGAAGATATTAAAGAATATCAGTTCCAGCACTGACACTTGGCTTTGAGGATTGCTTTACCTATACTGCATAGCAAAGTAAAGATATAATTAGTAAAAAATTAATCACTCTGGAAGGATAGTCTTTCATTTGTATTCAACAGATTAAAAACATAATGAATATGTATTTCAGTTGAGGTCAGCTATATACATTTAGCACACATAGCCAAACTAATCAAGAATAATCACCACAATGCCCATGTTACATAGAAAAATTGCTCTGTTCATGTTGTCTAAACCAGATCAGGATTAAAGTGGCAAGCAGTGAAGAATCAATATCAACAATGCACCATACACCTACGGAATGTTAGTTTATGTGGGCTAATCTCTAAATGTCCTTCTGTAACCAATGCCAATATTTCTAACCAGATATGCATGTCTGTATATTTGGAAAAGACAGCCCCTATGAGCTCACAAATGCATCCCCAGGGTACTCACTGCACCTGGCTGGCCCTCTCTGTCTGAGTGCTGTCTTCCCATAGCACCGATGAATGTTCAGAGTCAATGTCTTATTCTGAAATTCTTTGCAACATTGTTTTTTCTCTCCAGTTTTTTCAAGAAGATTTCTCTGTTATATGCTTTTTTCTTACTAAATCAAACAATAGCTGCATTACTGTCTTTGTTCAATGTTAACAGTTTTCTAGTCTCAGCATTACTCCACATTGACTCCCTGGTTTCAACTTTGCAGACCAGGTGCTATCTCATATAGGCAGTCCCTATAGCACAAACAGCTGA
This sequence comes from Lagopus muta, assembly GCF_023343835.1. NCBI lineage: Eukaryota > Metazoa > Chordata > Aves > Galliformes > Phasianidae > Lagopus > Lagopus muta. Next base: position 8,434,966 of record NC_064434.1, read on the forward strand.
TGGCACTGAATGGTAAGAGGAGGAGAATCATGAGGCACAAGGTGAGGAACCTGAAAGCATGGTTTTCCTTGCCCAACATCTTGAAATACATTTACCTTGACCTGAAGTTTTCAAGAAAACTTAAAATCCGAAAAGTTTGCAAAGGTGTTAGGATTTTTCCTTCACTAGGTTACAGAGTGATAACACAGTCAGAAAAGGAGACTCGTAGTACTAGCAATATACTACTCTACAGTTTTGCACCTCAGATGCCAATAACTTTGAAGCTTAAGAATGTATGTATTTAGAATGAAGGTTTTCCAAAATTGAGGGCACTGCTATTGGCTGTATTTTGAGGGGATTGCTTACTGTCAAAGAAGAAAGAATTGTATCCTGAAGCATTTTTCTGAGTGGCAGAATGTGAGAGATTTCTCTTCTCTACCTGGCTGCTATATTTAATTAAACGTGTAGGAACTTCATAGGTCTGAGATGTTTACCTTCCTTGTAGAACTTGACCAGCAGGATTAAACGTTATTACGGAATTGAAGAGACAGGTAGATACAGACACACCGAATGTGTAATTATTCTTAAGAAGCTAAATTAGCAATGTGTAATTATTGTTAAGGAGCTAAATTAGAAAAGAGATAGAGGGGAAAAAGATTTGAAGGTTTTGCAAATGGACACATTTACCTCATCGTTAAATAAACAAAACAAAAAGAAATGTATATGTAAAATTGTAATGAAAAGAAAATGTTTTTTTATTGTTAATTATATTTTTATCCAGAAACAGATACATCAGCTCTAGTTTCCAAACATGTTCAGAACACAGAATATTGGAGGATTTAAAGCATTGTAACTTTTGTTTAGAACTGTTCCAGTAGAACTACTACTACTGCCATCATTTTCATTACAATCTCCCACCATGTTGAAAAATTCTTTAGAATTTGAGAAAAAAAAATATTAATCCTGTAATATATAAGTAGAGGTTTATGTTAATTAACCCCAAATGGCATAAAAATTAATATGCAATATGAATATGGAACTTAAATATGCCAGTATTAACTAGTGCATTATTTTCATTTGTTAATAGATATTTCAGAGTATTTTGCAGCAAGTTTCATCTGTCACCATTTGGATTTCTCTGTCACCAGCTAATTGACCTGCCTTTGCTGAGACATCAGAAATCATTCTGAACTATGCACTTTGTTCAAAGTGTTGCTGAGCCCAAAATGAAGTAAGACCAGTGAAATCTCAGGTATAGATAGAGTGAAACAGTCAATCAGACGTTATAACCTGACAACATTAATTCTGGTTGCATTCAAAGCATTAGTTAGTGGGAGGATTCCAGTCCAATATTTTTTCAGATTAAAAAAAAATATTTCACATGTAATGTTTTTGGTTAATTTTGCAGTTAATAATAACACTATTACAATTTATAGAGAACAAGAAGTCAAAGTCAGACAACCTCATCCATACCTCATACCTTATCGAACTCAGAGCCTTGCTGAGATCATCAGATATCTCAGTTCACAGAATCACAGAATCACAGAATTGTAGGGGTTGGAAGGGACCTCCAGAGATCATCGAGTCCAACCCCCCTGCCAAAGCAGGTTCCCTACACCAGGTTGCACAGGTAGGCATCCAGGCAGGTCTTGAACATCTCCAGAGAAGGAGACTCCACCACCTCCCTGGGCAGCCTGTTCCAGTGCTCCGTCACCTCACTGTAAAGAAGTTCTTGTGCACATTTGTGCGGAACTTCCTATGCTGCAGTTTCCAGCTGTTTCCCCTTGTCCTGTCTCCACTCACCACTGAAAAGAGTCAGGCCTCGCCATTCTGCCCCCCACACCTTAGATATTTATAGACCTGGATCAGGTCCCCTCTCAGTCTTCTTTTCTCAAGGCTGAACAGACCCAGTTCACTCAGCCTTTCTTCATAGGAGAGATGCTCCAGGCCCTTCACCATCTTTGTGGCCCTCCGTTGGACTCTTTCCAAGTAATCCCAGTTCTTACATAATGCTGGGCATCCTGATAACTGGAGTGTTTATTATTTTTTCAGTGATTTTTCTGTAAGAGGGAAGAGACTCAATAATAGCAACACCAAAGGCACAGGTGAAAACTGTTTTGCATTATGTCAGAAATAGCTATATGCACCATAGTGAAACATGTACAGTTCAATGGAATAAAGTACAGAGGATTTCTCTAGACTGTTCAGGTAAGCATATTTTATGTCCATATTCAAATATCATAAGCCTCTATGTTTTTAATCTGCTAAACAAAATGTACTGTCCCATTTTGCTTTGTCTATCATTCCTCCAGCTCTTCTCTGCATTTTTTAACTAAATTCATATTTCTTAATAATATCACACACAGATAGATGCAGATGACATCTTAGCCATGCTATTGTTGAACACATTCCTATCACTAGTGATATGCCTTGACTAATACCTCACAATAGGCAGTTGCACTGTTTGCTCTTACATCAGATTTGTGGTTCACATTAATCAGACTTTCAGCTAACATTTCATCTCCCCCTGAAATGCAGAGTTCAGTGTGGCAATTCTTGCTAGTAGTCACTAAATTCCAGCTAATGCCATGCACTACTGTCTTACAGCACACCTTACTTCAGTCCTTTGAGTCAATGCATGCTCTCCATGTTTTATTTCTTACCATTTGTATGGCTTGTAACTTTAAATAATGTTTGCTCATTTTATTAATACATTCTTTTGGCAAAGTCATTAAAGTAGACACCAGCTAGGTTTCATTCCAACAGTGGTATTTTATACAAAATAAATAAATAAATCCGCATCACTTCTTCTATTCCTGAACAACCTCTTTTCTTCTTTAATCAGCTCCTCACCCACATTTCTATTTTTACTACTCTAATTCATTTTAGCATGTAGTCTATTAAACAGCATCAATTTCCTATGCTTCACTGAAAATATAGTAGATATTTTTAATTTTCTTCACCTAGAAAATCAATTATTTTAGCAAGCAGAAGCTATCCTGTTAGTCTGTCATGTTCTACATTACATTTTCTCCTTTTCTATACATTTTGATGTTTTTAATTATTCTTTCCTATGCGATCTGCTAGTTTTGCACATGGCTGAAGATTGGTTAGTAGGTTAGTACCAACCTCAATTACTCCCAGCTACCCTTGTTAAGTATTTATCATACAAGCATTTCCCAAATTACACTTTCACATCCTCCGTATGAGGAGTATTGATAAAAATTTACAATTAACCTAGTGCACCAAATTTTTTTGTCATTCAGTGATGGCGTTGATATCCTTCACAAATTGAAGTTCAGGTTCAATTCTGCCTTGAGCAGACAAATTCCTATTATATTTTTACTTGTACTATATATGTCTTCGTTATTCAGTCTCTGTATCTTCCTATGTTCTACACGTTCCTTTTCAATAAAAGCTAAGATATATTTTTATGTTTGGGGTTGCATATATTCTTTCTCTTTTATTGTTTCTTTTTGATGCCTTGCATTTATCTTTATATCAGTCATGTTTTGATTTCAAAATAGGAATTCCATATAAACATGCAAGAGAACTCTTTTATGATAATAGTGATGAGCACTAGAACAGGTTGCGCAGGGAGATTGTGGAGCCTACTTCTACACAGATATTCAGCACCTGTCTGGACACCTGCATGTGCGACCTTTTGTAAGGTACCTGCTTTAGCATGAGGGTTGGACTCAATGATCTCTTGAGGTCCCTTCCAACCCCTGTGATTCTGCAATTTGTGTGTAGATTTTCTTCCTTCATGTTGATTTTCCTTTCCTGTTCATTCTAGATGTTCAGTTTATGTATAATATCTTTTTGAAGTTGCAATTTATCCAATTTGGTGTGCATTTCTTCTCTGCTTTATCATCCCAGCATGCAATTTGCAGATAATTTTATTCACCATTGGTTCAAGATGTTTGAAGCTTTCAGTAAATTCAACTCTGACCTTGTTTTGTTAACTGATTTTCTTGATTTTGTAAAGCTTATTACTTTGAAATTAAAAAGGAAGATGACAGAAAATATATTCACTGATTAAGTTAAAAGAAACCTAAAACCAAATAAGAGATTCTTTCAAAATGGTGAATGTTCATAACAATGCAAATCCAATAGCTGATGGCAAACACAGAGCTCAGTTAAACATCATTTTTCACATCATGTGTATAAGGCTTTTTATTTGTTCCTTTAAAGACACTTTGCAAAATTAGTTGACTGAAAACCATAACTCTCTGCAATGGTAGACAATTATTATTTATATTTACAGATGGGCAAACAAACATTCAGATTAAGTGGCTTATCCAAAGATGATCAGTAGTGGAAATGGCACTTAATGATCCTAAGTGACAGTCCTATAGATTACATGCATTTAATGTTGTCTGTGCAAACTGCAGATATTAGAGCAAATACGCACTTCTACCTAACTTGCTTTTAAATTTATCTGTTCCAAAAAGACCCTGATAAACAATTATTATCACAATGATAGCATGAACATTCAACAGAGGCCTTTGGAAAGGCAACAAAGAGAGCTCCATGGTGAGTGAAAATCAATAGGGCAGAGAGAAGAATAAAAATGATTTTTGTAATGATTCCTTTTGAAATGAGTATTCAAGTTGCATGAGAACTCATGGCTCAAATAGTGTTGCACAGTCTTATGAATAGTAATGAAATCAAATCCTAAACAGAGGTATTAGATTTTAATTGAGCTATTCTTTAAAAGAGTTTTTTTCACAGTGTCAAGGTCATACTCTCACAGATAAGAAGTTTATTATACAAAAGGAACAGTGATAATAGGCACTGGAGACATATTGAGTACATGTGGCACGCTACATGAAAGAAGAGAGAAAATATACTAAAAGCAATAATTGAAGTATACACAGAAGACATTCCCATTGATAAGTAGTTTAAATTATTAAAGCATATAAAAGGTTATTAAGTAGAGAGTGTATAAATTACTTTTCTGCTGAATAGAACTTTTGTTGGTCTCCAAAACTTATCTTTTAAAATAAATTTCAAAAGCAATTCATTTTTTAAAATATCTTTTGAGAGCACCCTTAAGATAGATGTGTGATTACAAATACAGTTCTGATGCTTTTTTGATCAAGTTACCTATACAAGATGTAAATGTGTGCATTGGTAATCATAACTGATATCAGAATTTGCAGAACACTAGTCTTACCTCATTGTTGTCTCATTCCTACTACTTCAAAATTTCTGCATGTCATACTAAAGCATCTGTTGCAATTCCGACTTTAATTACAAACTCTCTACAACAATTCTTCATGAAAAGTTGGCACTTAAATTAGTCTAGATATTGTTATGGTATTCAGGTAAAATTTGCTTTTAGTGATTTTAGGGATTTCCTCCAGTATTTTTTCTGGAAATATAAAAAAATATGGTATAAGTTTTATTTTTATAGTAGATTTTCATTTTATATCCCACATTCAACATTTTACTGTTTTCTTTTCTTTTTCAGACATTAAATTAAATCATATATAGCCATAATTATATTCCCAAGACATAAATCTGATGACCTTTGTTTCTCACATGCCAAGACAGTTCCATTTTTCTTTACACAAGGGACATAAACATTATTTCTAAATATCTTAATGGAGTACACTAGAATTATCTTTTTTTTTTCCTTGTCTTACCTGCATACATTATTTTTCTTTCTGACACTTCGAAAATTTCATTAAATTACAAATCAATATAAATATCATGATAGCATTCTGAAGATCCTATTTATTTTCTCAGAAACATTAATTGATTGTTTTGTGGCTATGTAGAATTTTTCTGAACCCTGAGACAAGAGCCTCCCAAGGAGATCCTCCAAACATTATAGAATTCTGAATTCAAGTTGGAAGTACTCCCATGGATGTGATTCCCAGTGCTCTGAAAATCTATGATATTTCAGAGTGCAAATTTCATCTACATTTTTCCAGTAAACACTCTTCCTGCAGACATATTCAAGCTAGCCTTATTAATTTTTCTTCCTCTACCTCTCATATTCTATTACAGCAGATGCAATTATCATAGGAATGAGAAAATCTTACAAAAGTTTTACATTGACATATTCAGTATTTGCTTTAAAATTAACCAGAATTTGCAGTAGTTTTGATGTACTGGTATCTGAAATGCCACCATTTCCACCGAGCTTAGAAATGAATATATGTCTACATTGCTTTATATACTATGAGGTCTGAGCATTAATTCTGAGTAAATATCAATTATTAAAGGCAAATTCTTTTTTCCTTCCCCTTAGCCTTTGACATGGTGTTATATTCATATTGATGGAAATTTTTATGCATTCACTGGTTGCAAAAGAACAGTGCAGTGTTATTTACTTATGACTGATTTTCCCCCTTCTTTATACTTATCAGTATGATGTGCTGAAACAGAGAAGAGTTTGCATGGACATATTATATAGGACCCATACTATAATTGGACTTTTCCACATGAAGATTTTAAAGCTTGCATAGCAGAAGCAATGTAAAAAAAGTGTCTCTATTTACACCAAATGAGAGAAAAATCCCAATATTAAATTTAAATAAATTAAATATTAATATTAAATCAGCTGTTGTCATCTGAGTAAGATATCACACATTTCACTGAAATGTGTAAGAAGTACTGAAACAGTCATTTAATGGATATTATGTCATTGAATAGGTTTTGTGCTGACACAGTGTAGTTGAAGACTACCATGAAAGCCTTAGTGAAGCAAGTTTATATTCCTTATTTGTTTCTTATGATTTTTCTAAATTCATCAGTGTATTTTAAATGTATGAAAATATTTGAATAATTGATTTTCAAGAATAATTGTGATTAGCGGTTGAAATCAAAACCCAAACAAATGGAACCATGAGATAGGATTGGAGGGGTGGTGACGTATATCTTTCAAATAAAATTCTGATTTTCCTTCTGAACACAGTGTTTTTTTCTATGTTTCAAAGAAAGACTTTATCTTCCAAGATCTATTAAGACTTAAGATCTATTAAATACTTAGAAGCTTTGGACAGCTATCTCCTTTTTTTTTTTTTCTGCAGTTATTAAAATTTAAATTTTTTCTTTCTGAAGTTAACAAAGATTCAAGCAGGTTCAGGTGTGCTAATGAGGAAACATTTCTAAGGGGTAATTCTGACTTTTAATGGTGTTTTCACACATTCAATTTTTTAGCAGTTGTTATAACCAGACAAACTGTCCAGTTTCTAACTTCTCCCTGTAGTACATGAAGATTGAGACTCTTCCAGACAACTGTTCAGGTTGGGAACAGAATCTACACGCTTGTGTAAGGTTACACAGCTGCATCATGTCAGAGCCAGACCTGAATGTCAGCAGCTGAACACCAAGGAGGAGAAGAGGTTGAAGGGCTTCTGCACTCAGGATGTCCTCCTCCTCATGGTTACCATTGTGTCTGGGAAGGTCACACTTTATGCTGAACCCTCATTATATCATTGCTGAAGGAATGAGATGTAATGGAATACATTGCAAAGATCAACAGAACCGTGCTCCGTGCTTTCCTGTTTCTTTTGACAAGGAAATTTGTGCTCATGTGCATATGCAATGGAGTTTTCTTCATATGATGTAATGAGATTTTAGGTCCATCATCTTGCCTGTCATCAGTTGAAGAATTGTAGGCAAATTAAGCTTCAATCAATATGACAGCCAATGTGCAGATTTTACTCAATTCTAAACAATTAAAAAAAAAAAAGCTTAAATATCACAACATTTTCTATAATTTTAATTCATTTTTATCTTTTTCCTTTTAAAGCAATTTTCCATACTGATAGTAGCCTTCCTTTATTTATTTATCTATTTATTCATTCATTCATTTATTACTATAAAGTAAGGTCAGATTAATCTATAGAATGAGTGTTTTCTGAGAGATGTTCATGGCAACTAAACACTATATGCTTCATGTGATTGATTAACACTGAGATTTCCAGAAGTTTTCAGGACTTAATGCTCAACAACCAGAAGTGGGAATAAAGTGGGGGAGAGAGCGAACTACTGTGTGGTGCTTAGACACCTGCTGAGTTAAACCACAACAGTATTTTTTATTTTATAATTTTCATAAGTTTTTATTAAGATATTGAGGTCTAAGAAAATGAAAGTAACTTAAAATCTGTTGCTTTCCTTTTTTTTCTTTCTTTTTCTCTTTTTTCCTTTTTACTTTTCTATTTCTTTTCCTTTTTATTTTTCTCCTCTCTTTTTACCCATTTTTTAATGATATATATAAGACTACTGGAAAAATTCTGTTTCCTTCTCTGTGTGGATGAGAAAATATTTAGCTGCTTTTACATTTTGTATTTTTCTTGATGCATTCACTCAAAATAATTGCATTGGAGTGCACAACATTTTCTAAAATGTTCACAAAATTTATATAATACTAACAGCAATGAAAAGGAAATAAAAGTGGATATTCTTGAAATATAGTTATGTTTTTTGCTGCATAAAAGTTTGCAGATACAGTAGCCTTTTATGGGCTTCATATCAACATCAGTATCATTAGAATATTAGATCTCAATTGATGAAAATTGCAAGTAAGGTCTCCAAACCTCTTGATCATCATTTTTACATATATCAGCTGTGGGGAAGGTCTGGAAACCATCATCGACTAAAAAACTGTAGGATTTCAAGTTCCTCTTCTTGTACTGCATGTGCAATTTAGCATTACCTCTAGCTTCCGGGAACAGTATTTACTTGTCCTCAGGTTCACTTTCAGATATCTACTTTTATGGTGATACAATGCATGTAAGTGCATGCAGATCTTTGTAACTCTATTAATAAATAGTGGAAATAAATTCTCTTTCCTGAGAAAATAAAGAAGTACCAGAAAAGACATGGGTTTTCCTACAATTGTACTCTGTAGTCACCAAATGACACTGTTTGGAATGAACTTTTACTCCTTCACCTTTGTAGGTCAGTTACAGGGATGCATGCTTAAAAACACAAGTACAGGATAATGCTGCAAATATAAACTTTTCATATACCTCAAAAACACTTTTTTTTTTTTTTTTTTTTTTGTTTTTGTTTTCCTTTGCTTAAGAGATGTTTTCCTCTCTTCCTGCTACAGTTTGAATCCTGATTTTTCTACAAGAGTTCTAAAACTATAATTATATACTCATTCAGGGTGTGCACTGTCTTGAAGATACTTCTGTCATCAGAATAATATTAACAGCTAATACTTTCTTACTCTGTATTCTCCTTCCACCTCTCTCTGCTGTTCCTTTTTGTCATAAGATTTCTCCACACAATATCGGGGTCAAGTACTTCATCTGTCCTCGTATGTGGCCATTGCAGTAAACCAAAAAATCACAGAATGGTTGAGATTGGTAGGGACCTCCACAGATCATCTTGTCCAACCCTCCTGCTCAAGCAGGGTCCCCTAAAGTATGTTACCCAGCATGTACCACTTGTCCAGACAATATTTGAATATCTGCAGGAAGGAGATTCCAATAACTTCTGCAGGAAACCTGTGCCAGTACTCAGTCACCCCCAGAGTAAAGGAGGTTTTTTCCTCATGACTATGACTACTGTGATATCCTAGTATTGGTTCTGGTCAGGAAAAGAGACTTCTGATATAAAGAAAAAAAACAACCAACAACATAAAATTCTTGAGTGTACGCAAAAGTTTTTATATATGACTTTATTGAGAATATGTTCATTGGATTCTAGAATGTCCTGAACTGGGAGAACTGTGTAAAAATTAGGACCCTCCCCTGAGACTGCTGAGGTGGCCATCAGGGACAGGGAGGTGATTGTCCCCTTCTTCTGCTCTTGTGAGGTCCCATGTGGAGTACTGTGTCCAGGTCTGGAGACCCCAGTAAAAGAAAGCCAGAGAGCTGTTGGAAAGAGTCCAGAATAGAGCCACAAAGATGATCAGGGGACTGGAGCACCTCCTCTATAAAGACAGGCTGAGGGAGCTGGGTTTGTTCTGCCTGGAGAAAAGAAGGCTGCGGGCTGACCTCATTGCAGCCCGGCAGTACCTGAAGGGAGCCTACAAACAGGAGGGGACTCAACTCTTTGAAAGGGTAGATAACTGCAGGACAAGGGGAAAAGGTTTTAAGTTGAGGGAGGGACGATTTAGATTGGATGTCAGGGGGAAGTTCTTTACAGAGAGAGTGGTGAGGTGCTGGAACAGGCTGCCCAGAGAAATTTTGGATGCCCCATCCCTAGAGGTGTTCAAGGCCAGACTGGATGGAGCCCTGGGCAGCCTGGTCTGGTATTAAACGTGAAGATTGGTTGCCCTGCATGTGGCAGGGGTTTGGAGATTCATGATCCTTGAGGCCCATTTCAACCCTGGCCATTCTGTGATTCTTTGACACAGTTCTATGCCATTCCCTGTGAGCTGCTGCAGCCATCATGAAGCCTCCCCTCAGCTCCTCTGCTCTGGGCTGAAAATACCAAGTCACCTCAATCGCTCCTCATATGTCTTACCCTCTAGACCCTTCCCCATATTCCTTTGGATGCTCTCTCATAGCTTTATGTTCTTCTGATATTGTGGCACCCAAACCTTCACATTTGCTTTTGGTAAGGCCACACAGTGCACAGCAGAGCAGAAAAATCCCATCCCTGAGTCAGCCAGGAGAGCTGTGTCAGATGCACCCCAGCATACAGTTGGTCCTTTTGGCCACCAGCATACTGCTGACTCATACTAAATTTGCTGTCAACCTGATCCATTTATGTGGAGCTGCTCTCCAGCCTCTTTCCCCAGTCTGTATGTATATGTCCAGGGCTGCCTCATCCCAGGTGCAGAAACCAGCAGGTTCTTCATAAACTTCACACAGTTGGCAGCTGCCTCATCCTCTAATCTGTCAAGATCTCTCCTAGAGACCTCTCTATCTTCCAGTGAATCAAAAGCTCCTGCCAACTTACTGTCACCTGCAAACTTAATATAACTTCAAGTCTTGCACCCAAGTCATTTAAAAAACATTAAAGAGAACTGGTCCTAAAAGAAATGATTGGCCACTAGTCCATTTAACTCCATTTTCTGTAAAGCTTTGAGCCTGATCCATCCACCAATTCCTCACCTATCACATTCTGTGGTTGTCTAGCAATATGCTGGACAGAATACTGTAAGGAACAGCCTCTTTTCCCTTTTCATTTGATTGTGTAGTGATAGGGAACAATGGCTTAAATGCTCTTTCTCCTTTCTGGCTGACTGCCAGGTGTGCAAATGAATAAGCAAGCTGATCCTCTGTTTTGAAGAAATACCACATGGTGAACATCCATGTTCATGTTGATGGTTCTTTTGCATATTGTTCTTTACTTCCTCCACAACAGCTGCTCATTTTCCTGTAGGTTTATGGAGAAAATCATACTTGCTATTTCTCTGCCAAAAAACTTCCTTCCTTCTCCTTCCAATTCTCAGCCCACAAAGATCTTTTAAAAAGGTCATGAAAGCTCATGTGTTATCAACGTTTGTGTGAATACATGTTTGCATGTATATTCATGACACTTTCACATTTGACAAATGTTTCAACAAACAGAAATTCTCTCTTATAAGTGCCTTTAAAAAAACAAATAAATGAGGTCATTGCTATCACAGAAATATTTTTTCCTGCATTTAGAAGAAAATGCTCGCAGATACGGTGGCACTTTGCTGGGCAACAATCAATATGTATGAATTCATTGTGTGATGAAAACTAAAGGCAATGAGCAAACTGGGTTCATAAAGCTATACCATCACATGTACCAGCCAGAGATTCTTAGGAGAGGCTACTAGGCATGTACTCTGTTCAGGCAAAGCTCAAGAAGAACATAATTTGCTTATACTGAAACTCAAATATTTGAAACCTGTAGCAGATCAGGTTTTTTTGTTGTTGTTGTTTTGTTTTGTTTTGCTTTGTTTTTGTGTTTTTTTTCTTCTTTTCCTGAGAAGCAAATCTGCAGCAAAATTTCATAAATCAATCTCCTTTAAAAAATTGATCTCTTTACCCTTTTCTTTGTTTTCATGAGTCTGCAAAGAGGAATGTGGCAGAAAAATGATGTTTACGGCATGAAAAAGTCTGTTTTAAATACAGTGTTTTGCAGGAAATGACCAGGAAAAAAAAATATAAATCAACAGAAGGGGAACAGAAAAAGAGTTTGAAAGATTTTCATTTTTTTCTCTCCAGGTGTATAAGATCCAGCAGTTCTAGATGAGTTTTTCTGTAGGGTTCCATAGCCCTATAAAAATCTCAGAAAGAGACTCGGTGTGAATCCCTACAATTTTTGTTAGTTTGCTGTACTTTTCCACTTACACAAGTCAGAAAGACACTGAGCAATTTTTGTGTTAACAGAAGCTAACTGGCATCGTACTTGTGTTAGCATATATGGTATATTTAATCTTCAAAACAAAAATTTTTAACACAATAGAGATTGAAATTGTTTAGGAAGCTTTGATATTTATGATAACAGTAGGTGTTGCAGAAAAGGCACAGAATAAAAGCCAAGAGATAAATTTGAGTATTTAAATATATTGCCAAGGTGTAGACCAATGATTTCTGTTTGTCTTCCTCCAATTTATAGGAGGGAGAGCAGGTTCTTTGATATATATATATACCCCATGTGAGATTAAGAAACAATGGTTCAAATGTTGGTCCAACCAGTTTATTGAAAATCTTAATCAATCAGGGAGACAGGGGAGGCTGGTGACTATTATGAGTTAGGATGGCAGGGAAAGGAAAGAGGGTGATAGGAAAGATAGGAAAGAAGCAAGAATAAAGCAGGGATAGTCACCACCAAGATCCAGCAGCATCCCATTGCACACCATTCCCATGGTCCAAGGCGAAAGTGCTGGAGGGGGGGAGTGGCAGCAGAGTGGCTGGCCTTAGCAGAAAGCAGGTACAGCGACAGAGTAAGTCCAGGAGGAAGAGGCAGGTCTCAGCAGGCTTAGGAAAGTCCGGCAGCAGGCAGGCATCACGTCCTGAGGCATCTGATGTCCCACATCTACCCTCTTGGTTCTACTGTTACTTTTTTCCATCCTAAAATTTACCCATAATAGCTGTTTGGAGAGAATGCTGACTGAAGTACTGGGAGTGTAGTGAGGTCTGAGATAAATTATGTAAATTTAAGAACCAGATGCATATGCAAAGCACAGAGAAAGAATACATAGTTAAATGACTGCTTTCACATTATGGGACCCACCATACATACGTATCTGTTTGATGATTTCCAAAGACAGGATGAAAGTTGAGCTCCATAAGTATTTCTCTTCTGAGTGCGTGGCTACCATTAGTATGTGACTGACAGTAAATTTATTTCTTAATTATTATTTTTCCCCATACCATTCTAGAGTACTTCACATTATTTACTGTTATTTTTCTCATTTGGCTCTTTCTTCCACTCATAATAATCTCATCAGTCATAACTTTTTACTATGTTTTCTTTTCAAATATGACTTACTTACATTCACTCTCTAAGAACATATTCAGTAATCATTTTTTTCATAGCCACAAAATACAAGCTGATGTGCTGGATTTCAGCAATTTAAATCAAGAGCAAAAGAGTCTTTGCTCTTCTCTCAGAATAGAATACAAACTCTTTCACAGGCACAAGTTATAAATTCCCAGCTATCTTCCTAGAAACATTTTTACAGATGACTTAACTCAGGGAAAAGATGCTCTAACTCTAGTTTAAGTCGAAAAGAGAAGGATTTAAAGTTTTGGATTAATTACAAAGAGGAAAGAAAAGCTTCTGTTTCAGAGTGATGCTCCGGGCAAGGAAAAATAGTCCCCATAAAGTCAGGAAGCTCCTTTTACTCCAACATGGTAGCACATTATAGGTGGCTACTGTTGTTTCAGAAAAAAATAACATTATGTAAAAGTAATGCCAAATATGCCACATATGCTAAATAGGGGAGATAGTAATATCCCTTTATATTAATTCACTTTGTTTGCAGGAAGCAATAAAGCAGCTGTCTTTAAGAAGAAAAAGATTCCAGTCTACCTTTTCTTTTCCTCTCAAAACTAAGAGATGAGAAACCTGTTGGGCTGCGTAAAATCTTTGAAATCTAATCTTTTTTTGAGACATACCTGCCTTATTTTTTTTTCAGTGTTTCTCTTCTACTTTTTATGAGATTTTGTATTCATATGCTCCTTTCCCCAGGTGAAATCCTCACCTTAGTTTTGTGACAGCATTGACATCTCATAACAAGACAGGCTGAAGTCACCTACGATAATGGTGTTCCTAGTAATTAGTGTGCATTTTGCAGAAGTCTAAGTAGTGTGTCTTTCTTATAAGAAAAACATACCTGAAGAGACCAACATCTCTCTGCTTGCAGTCCGTACTAGTAATAGTATTTACAAGGAAAATAAATTCTCCCAAAGTACACAGAATTAGATTCACAAATGAGAATAGAATTTTCTATAAAATTACAGGGTTTTTTTTAGGATCCAGGTAGGAAAACAGTAAAATGAGTGCTTATATCCTGCACAAAGTGAATACAATTTAAAAGGAGTTGTTAATTTAAGCACATTTATGTTAGCTTCACTGATTTTTGAGCACCTTTAATGAGGTGGTGAGAGCCTTTGCGTGACACAAAACAAAAATGGTATTGTGGGCAACTGGATGAAGGAATAATCAAAGGGGATAACTTTTTATGCTGGATGCCCACAAAAATATGCACCTGCTGAGCACTTTTTAACACATTGCACAGAATAAATAATGAAATATTTAATTAAAAAAAAAATAAAATATGTTAAGGTAATCTGTAGTGTACACTGGTAGAAAAGCATCTATATAATGTGAATTATTGTGTGACTATGAAAAGATATTTAAAACTTTTCATAAGTATCAATAACTCATGAATTGTCCATGCAGTAACCACAGAAACTGTACCATCCTCTCTTTGCTATAGTTTCCAGGTAACTGTTGGAGTATCTCACACTTTTATTGGCCAGTTTTGATTGTCCAATGCTTTTTTCATGTAGATGTTTACTTGTAGTTTAAGCAAGACAAAGAAAGAGAAAACTTGCCAGCATATTAAAAACAAACCAGTAATACCTTTGCATAAAGTGTGGTGTTAAGCAGCCCTCTAGAGTGAAGTCATTCTTCATTAGTTGCCTCAATAAATGTTGGTTATGAGGCAATTTCATAACTTTCTCATGTATATTTGTTCCTTTTTAACATAGAATCATAGAATCATTACGTTTGGAAAAGATCTCTAAGATTATCTAGTCCAGCTATCCACATACCACAAATGTTGTTGACCAAACTGTGTTCATTAGTATCACACCTATATGTTTCTTAAACACCTCCAGATTTAGTCACTAATCCACCTCCCTCTGCAGCTTATTCCAGTGCCCAACCACACTTTCAGAGAAAAAAATTTTCCTACTATCCAATTTGAATCTCTCCTGGCGTAACTTGAGGCCAATTCCCTCTGACCCTATCTCTGGGAGAAGAGGCCAACAACTACCTCATCAGTTTCTTTCAGGGGGATGTAGAGGGCAATGAGGTCTCCCTTAAGCCTCATCTTCTCCAGACTGAACAATCCCAGCTCCCTCAGACACTCGTAAGACCTGTGCTCCAGACTCCTCACCAGCCTTGTTGTTCTTCTCTGAACATTCTACAGGGCCTCAATATCTTTCTTGTTGCATGTGGCCCAAAACTAAGCACAATACTCAACATGCATCCTGACCAGTGCTGAGTACAGGGGGTTGATCACCTCTGCTCCAGCTGGCTACACAATTTCTGATGCAAGCCAGGATGCCCATTGTCCTTCTTGGCCACCTGTGCACTGCTGGATAATGCTCAGCTGAGTGTCGACCAATCCCCCCAGATTCTTTTCCTCTGCACAGACTTACGGAACTGACACAAGCACTAACACGTATTTACAAGAATGCTTTCTAGTAGCAATTGCATTATTCTCAAGATCTGTTGTACAATTTAAGTAACATCACAGTGTAAACCTAAAGACATACTCTTTGTCAGAAAAGAAAACAAGGCAAATTTGTTGGATATCTTATGTTGTGTTTCTATTAAAATACAGTTAACTTAGGTCAAATGCTATTCAACAAATGCAAGTCAGTGATATTGCTGTTTTGTCATATAATTTATTCTTATTCTTTTAGCATTCAGATACCATGAACAGAACACATTATTTGACAAATACTAACAATTACTACTTGAATAATGTAGTTGATGAATATTTTATTCTTGTGTTAAGACCAGCTCCATATGAGGGATCTAATACTTTTGCATAGCCTTTTTGTACTGAACATTTCTGATTTTTTTTTATAGATACAGATTTTTTTTTTTTTTTTTTTTTTTTTTTTTTGTAGCTTTGGAGTAGAGAGGGATGAGAAATGCTTTATGATGTAATGTGAATCTTATAGAAAAATAAGAGATTTTATAGCTACATAATTATCAAAAACAAAGTACAGAATGACTAACATCAAATAGGTGAGTTTTAAATACAACAGATAAATGAAGAAGAATTGTGAACAATTCAACCCATTTGAAAAACAGATGAACTGGGGTGCATTAAAAAGAGCGTGGCCAGCAGGTCGAGGGAGGTGATCCTCCCCCTCTACTCTGCCCTGGTGAGGCCTCATCTGGAGTACTGTGTGCAGTTCTGGGCTCCCCAGTACAAAAAAGACAGGGATCTCTTGGAAAGAGTCCAGCGGAGGGCCACGAAGATGGTGAAGGGCCTGGAGCATCTCTCCTATGAAGAAAGGCTGAGTGAACTGGGTCTGTTCAGCCTTGAGAAATGAAGACTGAGAGGGGACCTGATCCAGGTCTATAAATATCTAAGGTGTGGGGGGCAGAATGGCGAGGCGGTGAGTGGAGACAGGACAAGGGGAAACGGCCGGAAACTGCAGCATAGGAAGTTCCACACAAATGTGCACAAGAACTTCTTTACAGTGAGGTGACGGAGCACTGGAACAGGCTGCCCAGGGAGGTGGTGGAGTCTCCTTCTCTGGAGATGTTCAAGACCTGCCTGGATGCCTACCTGTGCTACCTGCTGTAGGGAACCTGCTTTGGCAGGGGGGTTGGACTCGATGATCTCTGGAGGTCCCTTCCAACCCCTACAATTCTGTGATTCTGTGATTCTGTGAACTGATGAGAGCAGAATTAAGAATTCAAAAAACCTGAAAATGTCAAATGCACTTAAGTTTCAGGACTTCTTCCTCTATTAAAACATATAAAGTTCTCTGTGACTTGATTTCAGCCACAGCTTCGTCCATGAAGTTGAAATATTCCATATGAAACTAGGTCTTCATGCCTCTTCCCAGACTCCTGCAGAAGTCTGGTGATTGATATGTAGTCAGTACAGAAGTATTTTCCACATCTGAAAATGAATGTATTAACTTAGAAATTATAAAAGATATTTGTGAATTCCACTCCTATCAACATGTGGAAATCAAACCCTATAGCCTGAATAAGGATATAGAGCAAGTAAGTTTATTAGCAGTGCACATACGCCCTGTTGCAAAGAGGATAGCTCCACCTAACTTGCACACCATAGGAAAAAAGCTTGGTAGGCCAAACTAATACATAACCAATGATCTTCCTTGAATTCACATACATACTAATTTGCCTTGTGGACGTCTTTGAGCTGTTCTCAAAACTTTTATCTTTTTCCTGTGCCCCTACATTGTTCCAGTCACAGCTTGTTGCAATCCTCATCCTTTTAGCAGCCTCTGCATATTTGCTTCTGTAAACTATCTTTTACTCTTTGTTTCCATGAACCATCTTTAATCTTCACTATGACTTCATCAATAAATGCATCTTTTTCTCCATGTACTAACATATTATTTTTTTCAGTTCTCACAGCACTTCTATATATACTACTGCCCTGCTATTTACTGATAGATAGTTTATCAGGTATCTTTCTTCAGAGTGCAGTGACTGCTGCCTTAAAATGTTCACTAAATGCAGACCTTCACCAAGGTGAGGCTGTCTTCTGTTCAGATAAAATGATTATAAGTGTTTGCTTTTGAGATTTTAATATCCTCTGTATCAGTTACCCTGCAAGTACATAATTAACCTGTCAGCCCACCTTGCAGTAATAAGTGTGAAAGACAGGAAATATATTAGGAAAGAGCCTGTGTTTGATATGCTTGTAAGCCCTACTTTATTCTTCAACTAGCTATCCTTCTAATTAGCAATGAGGTAGCCACAGACCTTAATAAATTAATATGTAACTGTTATCAACATATATTATTTTATTTTTCTGAACTACTCTTCAGATGAAATGTAAAAGATATGAGCCGTGTATTTTGGAAAGGAAAACTGGAAATAAAATATGCATACACTTTCTTTATTAGCATTGTGCATACACCCTGGTGCAAGGGGATAGTTCCACCTAATTTGCGCACCATAGGGCAGAAGGGAAAATAATAAATGGGGGGGGGGGGGGGAGGAGGAGGGAAAAGTGAGAAAAATAGGGAAAAAAATATATGAAAAAAAAAGGAAAAGATAAATAGAGAAAAAATATAAATAGGGATAAAAAAGGGAAATAACGATTAGGGAAAATAATAAATAAAAAAACGTGTTTATGAGTCGTGGAAAATATGTGCAAAATCTTACTCTGAAATTAGACACCATAAAAATTACTGGAGGGCAAAACAGCTGTTTGGAGGAATTCTTGGGCTTCTGTGACATAAGGGTTTGTTTCTACCTGCTACTTTTCAGTGCATATCATCACTGATCGCTATGTGGACATGCTCATTTTTATCTGAGAACTTTCCAACTAGAAAAATATTTTAGAGGGCTCATTTTGGAGAATCTTTTTCACTACTCATAAGAAATGGTCATTTACACAAAACTGGGGATGGAAATACCAATGTTCTCTGGACCTTAGCAACTTCCTCTCCTAAATAAAAACTATTCAGATGCCAAAAAACTTGTCTTATGATGTGAATGTTAAAGAGCTTAGTTCATTGAACAGGAAGATTTAGAGGTATCCTGATCAATGTCAAAAGATAGTAATACAAAGAGGAAATAATTGATTGGGGATGTCTTTCAATCTTGTAGACAAAGACCTAATAAGGCTGAATGGCTGGAAATTGAAGAATGACAAACTCAACCACAAAATAACAAAGTAAGTGCATGTTCCTAGCAAAACACTGGAACAGCTCACCAAAGCTTGGAGTCCCTAAAAGATTAGATGTCTTTTTAAAAAGGAGTGTTCTGATTTCTTGGGAAACATACATACATATATATATGTGGCCTGTTAGTATACAAAATCAATCTAAAAATTAAAAACTGTGTGTGAGAGATCTGTGTGCTACAATATGCAATGTGTTCTAGTGATAACAAATATAGTAGACAGAAATTATGAGAAGAAGGGTCAATTCATGTTGGCTGAGAGCCACACTAGGGTGGTTACACTACCAGAGGCATAGTTAAGATAAATATAGACAGTATTACACTGCACGTTACAATCATATGGATTTCTACTTTATTAAAAGCCTTTGGAATCTTTTCTGGTGAAGGTGAAGAATGTGTCTTCCACTCTGGGATGTGCTGATGGCACCATCAGCTTTACTTCCAGCAAGCCATGCAGTATGACTTTCAGAGCCGTTAGTGAAATTCTGGCCCTTTCACATGAAGTGTTTTTCAATCTTCTGGGATGCTGCACACAGCCACACTTGAATGCAGCAGTTAGAATGACTACTCTTTAATAGTTCTTTCAATCCAGATAAGTCCACTTTGTTTCTAAAATACCTTATTTAGGCTTTTACTTTAATTTAGATGAAATGAAATACTCCTTTCCAAGAGATATATTTAGGTTTTAAGTATTTCTAAAGCAAAATAAATATCTCAAGAGTTTTCTAGAGAATATATGCCACATTTTGTAACACTGGTTCTAAATAGAAGTTATTTTTAAATGAGAGTTTTACCATGCATTATACAAATGTGTTATCTCATTTTCTTTAAAATTGTGCTGAAATAAGAAACTCCTAAAACTTTAACTTTTATTTGTAACAGTACTTGCTATCTCTTTGCTCTTCCTCTTTTTTGAGACCAAGATACTGAAGTATCTGGATCACTGGAGTTGGAAGGGACCTTTAAGGTCCAAGTCTCCTGCAATAAACAGGGACACCTACAGCCAGATCAGTGTGCTCAGGCCCTGTCCAATCTGACCTTGAGTGTTTTGGGACAGGGCATCCAACGCAGCTCTGGGTAAATTCTGTCAGTGATTCACTATCTTTACTGTAAAAAAAAAATATGTATTTAAATTCAGTCTCTAAATCTTTTCTCTTTTAGTTTGAAACCATTTTCCCTTGCTCTATCACCACAAACCCTGCTAAAGACACCGTTCCCTTCTTTCTGGTAGCTCCCCTTTAGATAATGAAATGCCACTATCAGGTCACATCAGAGCGTTCTCTTCTCCAGGCTGAACAACTCCTGCTCTCTCAGCCTGTCCTCATAGGAGAAGTGTTCCATTCCACGTATCATTTTCATGGCCCTTCTCTTGGACATGCTCCAACAGGTCCTCGTCTTTCCTGTGCTGTACTGAGGACTCCACATCTGGATGCAGTACTCCTGGTGAGGCTTCACCAGATCAGAGGAGAGGGGCAGGATCACCTCCCTCACTCTGCTGGCCATTGATGCAGTTACACCATTATAGAAGGCCACTGGGTTGGTCAAGCAGGATTTGCCCTTACTGATGTTAGTTAGCTAGTTGTCCAAAATCAGCTCTCTTTCTCTTCCATGTGACTCTGCATAGCTTTCAGGAGGATCTGCTCCCAGATATTCTCCAGCTCAGAGGTGATGCTGACAGGGTGTGAGTTACTCTGATCATCCTTCGTGACAACATCAGCCAAATTCCTCAGGACTCTGGGTTGCACCTCATTGGGACTCATAGGCTTATGGATGTTTTGGTTCATCTTATGGTCGTGAACTTGATCTTCACTTACACCCAGAGAAACATTGCTTTCCTAGTCCCCACTTTCTGGTCTATCCTCTTGAGGGCTGTGTGAAGAGCAATTGCTAGTAAAGACTGAGGCAAAATGTTGTTAAGCATCTCAGTCTTCTCCTTGTATGTTGTAACTAGTCTGGCTGTATTCCTTACTAGTGGTGGTACACCTTCTTGGACTTTCCTTTTCTGGTTTATGTACCTGCAGAAGCCTTTCTTGTTCTTCTTTGCACCCCTTGCCAAGCCCAGTTCCAGTTGGGATCTTGGTCTTACTGACCCCATCCCTACACAGCCTAGAAGCATCCCTATACTTCTCTCAGGGTCCCTGTCCCTGCTTTCACTGCCTGTGCTGTTTAGCCCTTAAAGATTGTTTTTAAAATGACTTTTCTAAATCTCAGCTGTAGTATTATTACAGCACAAGAAAAAGTGTCTAAGAAAGGCTGAAATTGAAAGGATGTTGGATTGAGACTATTCTGAAACTATGTTTCCTTGAACATGTGATAAAAGAGCTATTTTGTATTGGAGTGATCCATTGCTTAATATATTTCTACAACAGTAGATTTTGTTGAATTCTGGGAACTGTGAGGACTATTTGCTGTCAACCTGAACCTATATCTCAGTCATCTTGTCAAGCGTTCAGTTGGGAAAAGAACTATGAACAAGAGATGAGTAGATCATGTACATACATCACGATTAAAAATGTTTGAATTACAGGAGATATAAATTTAGAATATTCTGATCACATCTACAAGACAGAGAAGGAAGAAAATAATGGATTACATTTAGACATTGCTATTGTTAAAATTTGCATTTGAAATTGCATGAGGAGCAGTCAAGAGTTTGTCTTCTCCTTACATGATAAGCTACAGCAAAACACTGGAAAGCAAAACATGCTTTCCTATGACACCTATTATTTTACATATAAGGTTTTCCTCCAAGGTGATTTTAGTTTTTCTTTTAATTAATTCTTATTAATATTAAAGAGAGAATCATAAAACACTTTTTTTTTTTCTTTTTTTTTTTTTCTGGAATGTATAAATGCTATAGCTAATAATTTCCCAACAATTATCATAAAACAGCAGTGACATTTTCAGCTCTTCAAAATTATGCAAATTATTGAGTGGGTAAGTACAGCAGCTCTTTTCTCTATTAGAGCACTGCTGTTTAAAGTGGTATTGCATGTCAAAGAGGGCAAGGTGTGAGTAGTTTGATTAGAATAATCCACCCTCCACCATCGTCTCTCTCTGTTTCACGCAACTACATGGAAAACCCACTGTCCTTTATTAGATCTCATCTGCATTTTTAAATTCATGAAGATGGGCTAAAAAAAACCTGTTTTGTCTTACAGAGCCCAGAGTACAGTAAGCAATTCAGATCTACACTGTTTTTCTATTCTGCAGCACCATCATTCAGAGCACAAGTAGTTTGTCTACCCATGGCCTTTCACTTTATGAGAAAAGAATGGAGATGAAGATTTTCAATATTAAATCTAGACTGCATTTTGAATCCAGAAGGTCATTTTTCTCTTCATAAGCCAAACTCTTTCTTTAGGTTGTCATAAAGTTTTGTGGTCTTAGGTCTATTCACCTGAATGATAGTAGAACTTAGTGACTAAACCAGAAAGAGCAGACCACAGTCTCTTCCATTCAGATTGACTCTACTAGCACAGAAGATGAAAGTGATGCCATCAGGAAGACAGGCCTGAAGGGACAAGCCCTTGCTCATCAGTGGCACTCTTCATTTCAGGCAGATCCTCCTCCTTGCTTTGGAATCAGTTCTACATGAAAACATCTGAGGATACCTCACTAACACACATTATGCATCACAGATATACTTTTAAACTGTACACTGTTAGAAATGTCATTTGTTTTGGGATCTGTTTATAGGATTCAGTACTATGGGTTCTGTCAACATTTCAAATGACTATAGATGTCTACATAGAATTAACAACATGAAAAAAAGAAGTCAAACATGAAAGCCAGTTTTTCATTCTTTGAAAGCTAACTACTGGTTGCTTTGCCTGTTCTTCAAGCCAGTTAAGTGGAAACTGCTCCTTTGTACAACATATATGTGATAGCTGCTAACGTTGCCCAGTGCATATTCTTTCTCTCCCTCTCCCTTTTTCAGTATCTCATTGAGATATTTAATTCTAATAGCTAAAAGGTCTAATTTCCGTCCTAACATTTGGACAGATATATTTTTTTTAAGGTTTGTTTTTTTTTTTTTTTTTTTTTTTTTTTTTTTTTTTTTGTAGCAGAAATAAAGCCAACTCTACTCTTATCTTTTATTTTCAATTTAGCTTCATAAATTAAATCTCTACTGTATAATTGAACGAAAATTATCTACAACTTTTCAGTCCTTTTCATTCTCTATAACCATACTGTGAATAGAAATCCAAGGCAATGATCAAGTACAAGACACCTATTATCACTGAATAGAACATTATACTACACTGAAGAATTTTCCTTCACTTCAGCTGCTTTTCCAAATGTTTTCATGTCCACAATGGAATTTCTTCAAGAAAATTGCAGGGTGGTTTTTTTTTTTCCTTTCAAACAACACTGCAGTATTCATTGCAAGTTCACACAAGTAAAAAACAGGCTACAGAGTAAAAGATTTTCATACATATTAAAAATGTACTAATTTGCCCAAGAAAGGTGAATATAAACAGAACATTTATTTGTACAATTTACAGGAACATGCACAACATTTGAACAATTCTTGAGAGCACTTTCTGTTCATTTTTCTTTATTCACTGTTGAAATATATATTTCGTAAGACCAGCTCTAACTAAAACATTAATATTTTTGAAAGCAGAATATGCCTCTTTTACATGCTTCATGCTATCTTAAGTGTTTTCAGACTGTTGATCTCTGTTTCTGCAGCCATTTCCTGACCCCAACCACCACCCATTGTCAAACTGTTGACTCATATAAGAACTGCCCACGGAGGTGGTGGAGTCACCATCCCTGGAGGTGTTCAAGAAATGTTTAGATATTGTATTAAGGGACATGATTCAGTGGGGAAACATTGATGGTAGATGAATGGTTGGACTAGATGATCTTAGAGGTCTTTTCTGACCTTGATTCTCTGATTCTCTGATCTAAAACGCACAAAAAAGCATGAAGGCAAGCCTACAGTGATGAAAGAAACAGAGACACCAAAGCTCTGCAATCCATAGTGTTAAATTATTGAACATTTCTTGGTACATTGTTTTTCCTGGGCCAAGTTAGCACTCATCTAAACAGTTCTCTAGGGTGTTATAAAGTCAGAACTGGGAAAGGTTAGGCAGTTAAGACAGTCTCCCACTTTTGGAATGTGAGTGTTAAACAAGTTGTGAGTGGCTAGGTGATTCAGCTGGCCTTAAGGCCAAAAAAACATTCTTGCCACTATTTAATATATTGGTATAGATGCTATCTCACACTCTTGCCTATTTCCAGAAACAAAAAAAGAATTTTGTTCAGGTTTTTCTTTTTTCTATCATAAGGACACAACGCTGATGATGACGACGTTTGTGTTATATGTGAAACTGGCAGGATGTAAACAAACAGGAAAACAACAGAAGGTATTGTCCAGGCTCCATCACTTGAACAGCTGGTTCGAAACAAAAATTACACTGTGAATAAAGCACTTTTGAAACTAGTTATATAGCAGCTTGTATACCCCATGCAGATAGTCCTCTGAGCACCACACAGACATAACTGTCATGTTTTGTACAATGAAAACAAAGTGCTTTTTTTCCTTCTATTTCATGTCCATCCCAGGGGTATGCACTCTATTTTGAAGTAGAAATATGAGGTTTCTGTGCTTTCACAAGACCTTGTTGCCATGTCTGCCTGTGTCCATTAGTCGCACTAGAAGCAAAGTTATGGCAGCCCTCTGTGTTGGCAATACAAAAGAAAACCAATACTGTCACTAATACTAAACCAACATATAGACCTCTTACTACAGCTACAAGGCCCTTTAATGGATGGATGGCAAGTGAAAGAGACCTGACAATTTATCCATCAGAAAATATGGAGTTACAAAACATTCAGGAAAAGGGCAATACATCAATCTCACACAGTAAAAGAAGAGTAGTTACCTAACTCAAGCGGATGAAGGGGGAAAACAATTTTCATGGTCATGCCGGCCTTCCTGAACTGATACTGTGTAGGTGTGGGCTTTCCCACAGGTTGCAGTTCTCTAAGCACTACTCCAGTGGGGCTCTGTACCACAGGGCCCATCCTTCAGGAACTGCTGTAGCATGGGTCCCTACAGGCAACAGTTCCTCCAGACCTCTGACCCACCATGGTCTCTTCTCCATGGGCTGCAGCTCCAGCCACTCCTGCAGTGCCATTCCATGGGCTGTGGCCTCCTTCAGGTACATCTGCTCTTGCATCATGGGCTTCTCTATGGCTGCATGTGGAGATCTGCTCCATGTGGTGCCCATGGGCTGCTGGGGGACTGCCTGCTCCACCATGGACCTCTCCAACAGATATCAGGGTGCAAGACTATTGCCTGTTAACACTATGCAAAGACTATTGCCTGTTAACACAAGGTTTCTCCTACTTGTCTTTGGAGGGCCTCATTCCTTTGCTTTTCCTGATCAGGCGGCCCTAATGCATAAACTCTCAGTTGGCTCTTCATCCATTCCCAGACACAACTCCATGCATTCTAACTTCTCACACGTACAGAGAAACTCACTCTCCTTGTCTTCCCCGTTCTTCTGGAAAAGAAAACCGTGGCTTCCCTTTCACTGAAACACATCAATCATGGGAGCTGTTCCATGGGAACTGCTAACAACATTTTGGTTTTAAGGGAACATTATTGGTACCAAAGAAGGTATCTCATGTTTCTTATTATTTCCCAGCAGTGTGAAAAGAAAATTTGTTCTTAATTTAAGCAGACTGGATGAGCCTGTAGCTTTCTTTGCTGACTTTAATGGGAATGTAGATTTCCACTGACTTGCTGAAGATGAAGACCCATCTCATCTAGGTGCCTAGGTTACATACATACCAGGATCTCTGCTCATTGTAGACTGTATGGTAAAATTAAATCTCTTTGGAACTGTGTTCCTTCGAACTAGCTCAGCTCCTAACCCCTCCAATGTTATGATTGAAGCTTGAAAGCTTACCCTCCCTCTTTGCTCCCAAAAGAACAGAAAAAAAAAAAGAAAAAAAAAAGTAATTTGGTAGGTCACCTTTCCACTAAATTCCTTTAGTCTGTTTTAGTTTCTGTCTGTCAGAAGCATATAAACTTCATACACCAAATGAGTGAAAAGCTAGGAACTCCCTCCAGCTTCTGGGACATTAAATTAATATTTTTAAAAATCAACTTCTTCCAGACTCAGCGCCCAGTGATGGAAATCTGAAAGCTTTGGAAAAAAATATCTAAAATTGTATTAAGCAAAATATTTACATCATTTACTCTAAGTCCAAGATCTGTTTTGGAAACTTTTCCTCTGTTTTTAGTCCTTTAAGCATCAGCAGTGTAAAATATTGGTTTTAAAAGACAGTATTACTTTGATGTTTCATTGACACAGAACATCAGGTTCTGATGCTTTTTTACTGAGTTTTTCTCCTTCAAATGACAGTCTGAATAATTTTAAACTACAGCCACATTCAGGCATGTCGTAATTGGTCAGACTTTCTTCGCAGCTTTGCAGCAGTTACAAATTCATATGCAGTCATTTGCTTCTGCAATATGGATATAAAACAATCACCTGAAATCTTTGACATGCCTACTGCAATGGCATTAACAGTACCATCAAGCGTAAAGCCAAGGTAGGGCAAGGTTTTTCTTCCTAACAATGGAACAGAAAATAATCATATTCATGTTGGCTTTGTGCCCTTAGAATACTGTGGGCTTCATTGGAGATTCTCCTGAATTGCTTCAGATAGATTAAAGATTCAGATTAAACTCAAGTCTCTAAATGTTATATTTACTTAATCTCATTCATCTAACAATCTTCAAGTACTTCAGAAACATCAGTAAAGCTTCAGAATCTCTTTTCTCATGGTTTCTCAAGTGGAATATAAAAGATAATTTCCAAAGTGGAAAATAAAATTATAAAATTATGGGTATTTAAATCAACACTCAGAAAGGTTCCCCAAATTTGTTCAAGATAACACAGCAAATCATCAGCAGAGGCAAACATAAAACTGAGCGTCCCAGTTGGTCTCCTGGGCTCCTGTGCTAGACACTGTTTCCTATTTGGAATAATAGCTTTAAACTCTTCCATGTAATTACTTTTATCTTGAACCCTCTTTAACTCTGTCTAGCTGCTGAGTTCTCATTGGAGCCATTTAGCCTAAGTGCCTGTTCTAGTTACTCAGTCCATTAAAACAGAAATCAGACTACATTACCCAGAACTCATTTAAGCCTCCCACAGCCCTTCTTGGCCAGAATGGTAGACTGCCAATGTTCTCTCTACAGAGCTCACTAATAAAATCAGCTGGGAGTTTGATGTTAAAATGTACGAATACATATTTTTATACAAACCCAACAGTTGATATCAGGATTATCAGGTAATTTAGCAAGCACTTGCTTATGCATATTGAGTTAGATAGTTCATTACCCAGGGCTAATTCCTGAGATGTTGTTAGCAAGCTGCTTGAGATATTTCTCTGCCTGAACAATCCTCTTCAATAAAGACTTTCCTTTCTTTGGTGTAGGATGTCCTTGCTATTTGAATTAACTTGGTAGTGGGAATACAGGTTTACTTTCTGCATATGCCATTCCTGGTTGTATAAAGGGAGCTAATCTACACAAGAGTAAGATAGGTAATTCCCTAGATTAGCAGATAGGTAATATAAATAAATAAATTTAAAAATCACAGTAAAGTCCCAATGCAAATTTTACCAAGGTCCCAGAGAGTCACAGTACTTTATGTCATTGGCACTACCAAGGGGAGTTTGGAGCTGGGAGGTGAGGCAGGTTCTGTCAGGAAGAAGTGAGGTTAAAGAAGTTGTATAAATTGCTCCTCAACGCAAAAATCACAATCCTGTCTTCATTATGGTGGCTGTGGAATCAGGAAAAATTATTATGAAGGATTCTTCCTCAGTTCTTCCACTGCTTCTGCTTTACCAGCTGCCATAGCACGAACGTGACTTAATGGGCTCTTTATCCCGAGAGCAGCAAAAATCAGTTTGCTTTACACTGCCTTGAACTGGCTCAAAGCACACACCTTAGCTTTGTAATTCAACAGACATTCAAGGAATATGCATGCTTTTTTGGCACGGCTTTTTCACAGTTCTACATATATTCAAATGCCCTGAACACTTACATATGTAATGTGTGTTTTTGCAAGACCTGGTCTCTGTAAGAATAAACATAATCAAATTCAAGCAACATTTGCTTGCCTATTACTGGCAGATTTGTACCATTTATGGTCAGCCCATTATCACACATCACTACAAATTGAATTTGTTACAGAAAATGTTAAGAAGGAAGGATCTTTGGCTTCAATTTATCCAGAACAAATGGGCAAATGGAAAAAATCAAATCTGAATTTGTAGTTACAAGGCAATTTGGCCAAATGTTAGACTATACTATGCTGTCTGTGGAGCAGAATTATCTCAGTGCATTGAGCTTGTATAATTTGTTGATAGCACTCTAGAACCTTCAGTATATTTCTGAATTTTTGTTAAAAGCCTTTCTTTTTGAACAGATAGGGATATGCAAAGACAAACACACACTGCACATGCAGTCAGGTTAACCTGTATTTTCAAATATATAGGAATTAAAATTACCAAGTCTAAAATGCGGCCTTTGAATTAAAATACTTGCAGACAGGAAATGTGTAGGTTTATCATTCCTATGTATGTAAGATATACACTTGCAGATCTCTCAGCCTTCCCACATTTGAGAGACACTCGAGGCCTTTCATCATTTTCATGGCTTTTTGTTGCACTCCAGTAATTTAACATCTCTACATATCAGTTAGAGAAAAATAAATTCAAAGGGCGAAAACATTTTGGATACCTGTGAAGGGGATGTGGCCCACTGCATAACTGACATGGATCTTCAGAACTGTTGTGTGGCACTCATCCCTTCCAACTTTGCATATGAGGATCTTGATTAAACAAAAAAAAGCCTAAATTCATGTCTTTCAAATTCAAACTTTCCTCTCTGTTAGAGCCAGTGGGTCTATTGCTTGCCCATAAACTGCTGAAGGTTGATTTAATCTCAGATGGAATCCCAGCACCACATAAATCAACAGTGGCAACATCTGCATTCAGTCTGGTTCATCTGAGTTATTTCATAGTTTTTTCTTCTTATGTACACTAGAGAAAATTAGGATAGTCTAGTACTTAATTTGTCTGATATTTCAAATGAATTAACTGCTTCCTTGAATGATCTTTAAAAGGAAATTTTTATCTTTTGTCAAAGATGTTCTTTATTTCAGCACCTGCAGTATTTTAGCATGAATGTGGGCATCCACTTTGCAAAACCATAACTGACTGGCTTTGTTCTCTCTAAGATTTGCTCATTGTCAGTAAAGCTTGTAGAAGCACAGCATTTACTTCTCAGTGCTGCAGTAAGACGAACTTCTGCATAACTCTTTCTTAACCCCTTCCAGCTCTGTCTGCCTTCCACTTCTCTTATCCATTTCCAATCTTTCATCATCTATTTTTTTATTTGTCTTGTTTTCTTCTTAGTGGGGTGCCATTTTAGCTGAGCTATCCAATGATGGGAATGGGAATCTCTGTCGCAGACCTGCCTGAACTTCATCCGATCTAATGCACAAAGCTATGGATGTGATATCAATTCTTACTTTTTAGAAATGCTGGCTTTAATATTTTTATTTGTTCCTTATAGTATTACCTGAAGTTTCTCAACTTGAAATAATGAGATGCAAGAAGGAATCCTTATGAGTCAAATTTCCAGA
The DNA here is from genome assembly GCF_023343835.1 of Lagopus muta. Lineage (NCBI taxonomy): Eukaryota > Metazoa > Chordata > Aves > Galliformes > Phasianidae > Lagopus > Lagopus muta. Next base: position 8,464,668 of record NC_064434.1, read on the forward strand.
AGAGCAGAAGTCACAGATTTCTACTCATTTGTAGCCCCTGGTATCAACAGATTCAGGTTCCAAGGTCCTGCTCATTACTTGTCTCGCCAGTCCAGAAAGAGAAGAGGGATATGAGTACATTCAGCTTTCCAAAACAAGTATGACATAGACTTTAGTGGAGTACACATCCAAGAGGAGACAGCTTTTAGGTTAGGTGGAGGCAGAATCATACTGGACATCAGAATGCATTGTCAAAATGTGTCATCTGTTAACAACTAGAGGGAAGTGTGTTAGGGTTGTGGATATGTGTAGATATAAAAGGTGATAAAGATGGGTGTGAAGGTTGTCTTTACATGATTTCCAGTGATAGCACCGGTGCAAAAGGCATTTTAGCAGCCTTCATTGTTTTTTCACAAGTTCTGGTATGATACAGTGAGTGTTACATGACACACTCCATTCTCAATCTCTATCATCTGAGAATGTGTTACTCTCTCTTCTACAAAGAAATTACCACACAAATATATAGAATTTATATGCCATCTCTTTTTCACATTGTTATAACATTATGTTATATGAGATTGAAAAAGTGGATGCATTTAGAGATATGCAGGAAGTTGAAGTCTTTGTGACATTGGTACCTTTGCTCAGACACTGAAAATTTAAAACAAAACAAAACAAAACAAAACAAACAAACAAAAAAGTGTAAATAAATGTGAACTTCTCAGGTTCAAAAATACAATCCTAAAGACTTCTATTCATGTCCTTCTTGACCTCTGAAAGTACCTGAAACTTTGTTCAGCAATGTCTGCTTTTGCACATTCTTGCAAAAGCAAGAATGCAGTCTTGACAGAATGGAGAAACTCATCAATTAACTGACATGCATGTCCAGTCAAGTAGATCCTCTTCCACTTAAATATCCTAGTGTTCTAAAATGTAGAATTGGATTCATCTTACAAAATCTGGACATCTAGAATGTAATCATCTTCTTATTCACTCTAACTCTCTCAACCTTCAGTGAAGACAAGCATCTCTGCAAGCCGGGGGTATCTCATCCAAAGACATGCCTTATGAATCACCTTGTAACAGTCTCTATCCTCCATGGACCAGAGAGAGTAATTAGAGGGATGAGTTTAAGAAACAGTCCTATACAACATTATGTTTGCCACAGTACTGCACAAAGTAAGCAAATCTGTTTGAGATTCTATCCTTTACCCTCTACTTTTTTCATATTCACAAAAAGAACTGGTGTCTTTTTCAAAGATATATTTTTAATTCCATGCCTTAAATCCATGTTGGTTATTAACCTGAAATCTTATGAAACCCTAGCCTTGGGCTTTGACAATGAAGTTCTGATTGTTTACACATGATAACTCCTACCAATCCATACAGATTGGTCTAATTGGTCATTGGTCTAATGATGAGAACATTTGGCAAGGTGTCCAGAAGCCATAACAACTATATAATTCTGCAGTGGGCTATTTCCCAGTATCTTTACCTCTTAGTGTCAAAACTCAAATAATAAAATTTCCTGCTGGTTTGGAGTGACAACATTCTCCCAGCTTTCTCTTGAAGCTCTTCCACTGTAAGGAGAACAGATTCCTGTTTCCTTTTTCTTTACAGCCTAATGAGTCTTTATTGGATATGACAGTCAGGGTTTCTAGTTGCTGACCAATTTTAAATGGCTTCTGCTCTAGAAGGTAGTTGGCCTTCCTGTTTGACTCATCCACTTTCCACAAAGGAAAATAAATAATGCCTACTTCATGCTTCATTCTCTGAGGCAAGCACCTCAAAGTTAAATTTGCAACAGCAAGATTTACAGTACTGTGACTGATCTTTTTGGACTTATCCCTGCTTAAAATAAAGTCCATTTACAAAGTAGTAACGTGGAGTCAAGCTTTCAGTCTTCAAATGTTGAAATACATCATCAGGAAGATGAAGAAGGTCTAGATCAGGCCCAGTATAACTCCTTGGTTTGGAAAAAAACAAAAAGTATTGATTTGAATGAACACTAATTATAATTGAGGAAAGATAAGCTGTGGATTCAACAGAGGGGAAAAAGGCTAATGCTTTTAAAATGTAGCCTGATTAATGAGGCTGTCATAAAACTTATTTATAGGCATGCTGTACAAAGTATCATAATCTCTGGGCAGATTTACAGCAAATTAAAGCCATCACAGTTTAGAAATCATGAAACTGATTTGACTCAAAAGAAAATTCCATACAGGCCAATCAAGATTATAGCTGAGGCAGAAAAGTTTTAAAAAGCAACTGTTCTCAAACTTTTTCAGCATGGCAGTCATATTTCAATCCTTTGACTGCCCATTTCTCCTTATCATGGTCAACATACAGAAAAATTCGCATCTATGTATCAGTCTTGTGTAAAAGCAGCAATTGCCTACTTTGAATATTAGCATTCAGGAACTATTTAATGCAATTTTAGCCATCTTTAATATAAGGTAGCTCAAAATGCAGAGGAACTGGTGCTTTGCTAGGCGGTTCTCTGTGGACCTTCAGCAACTGCACCATGAATCACTGGCACATGGTCTGTAGTTGGGAGCTACTGACTTGAAGAAAGCCTGTGCAAGTAAACAGAATGACCTTGTATTACATGGAGAAGTTCACTAAACATAAGAGACAACATTTCCCCTACAGCAATGTGCGTAGCATTTGGTATCCTGAAAGACAGGAAAATAAATAAATAAATAAATAAATAAAATAGAAAATGAGAGATATTTGGGGTGCTGTATTTAGAACAAAGAAATAATACTGACAGAATAGACTCAAGTGTATGGGAAAGACACAGATAATCTGGGTAATGACAAAAGGAGGATTCCTCTAGAGACTTCTCAAAAGACTGGCAAACCAGCTTAATACAAACAGTCTTTAAATCCTGATTCCTAGGGATCTGAAAGGCTGTCCAAATGAAGACAAATGGAAAGGGGGAAATACAAGCTTTTTGTCCTGTATCAGTGAGGATAGTAACCAAAAAATGGGAAAGCATGCTTGTAATTAGAGCAGTCCAGTAGGAGAGTTTGTGGAGCTGAGTGTCAGGAGGTGATTCTAGGCACAAAAATGTTTGAAGAAAAACACCAATTATTACAACTACTCTCAATTTAATATAAGGTTTAAACAAGAAAATGCTCAGAAATGATTGATTTCCCAGTGTACCATAATTTCTTTGGATATAAATATAACATTTGATGATACCACACATTGTTTGCCTCTCATTTCTTTCATGGATCTATAGATGTTAACTTGCAGGAAGCCTCACTGACACAAGCACATAATAGCATACAGGATTTGGGCTATACTGAACACTGGATGATTTTGTTGACTTCTAATATCCTTCATCCTAGAAGCACTCTATTTTCAGGCTCTGCTATAATTAGTTGCAAAGGATATTTGAGTGAGTTGTGAGGCAAGGCTGGAAGGTTATTGTTAAATGAAATCAATTTCACCTCCTTTTTTTTCTTGCTCTAGCATTTTCTTTTAAATCAATAGTGAAGAAATAGACTATCAGACACCCATTTACCAACAATGACTTGTTCGGTAGTTTCAGCAATACATTCAGAAATGATGAACGAATTCAGCTGATGCCAGTCTTTGGTTGAATAGTTCTATATATCTGTCAGGCTGTGTCTCCTCCTAAATTATATATTCCAAGCATGGCCAACTTCTTCAACCTGCAGGAAGACACTTCTGACCTGTATAAACTTCTCATGGTTGAAATGAATCTTGAGTAGAGGTAGCACGTCCCACCAGCTCTGCTCAGACTCCCAGACCTGAGCAGCCTCACACATTACTGATACTTCATAGTTTGGAAGATCAAAATAAAAAGGATGTATCACCAGAAAACCTGGTCTAGTTTTATAGTACTTGAATTCTAAAGTAATGGTCTTAAGCTGCCAGTATGCATCCCAAGCTCCTAAGTGAGGTGGATGGAAGAAACATTCCAGCACAAGGAGAGCAGTGGATTGATTCTCGCTTTAAGAACAATGTTAGAGAATTGAAACTTTCTCAGGAATACCACAGAAGTAATATCTACTAAAATATAGCCCTCCCCCCCCCCCCCCCCCATTCCCCTGCAATACTTAACGCACAATTGTTGCAAATATTCCATATTCTGATACATTCATAGTTTTGTGTTCATTTTCTTGAGAAAACTTGACAATACTACAGGATCTAGCTTGAGATGGATTTGTGAGTGCATGAATACCCATCTAAAAGCAGTGAAGAAAAACAGGATGCATCATAAACTTGAAAAAATACACCTTTAATGTCTACTTAAGTCCTGACTAGAAAGATAGCTGCTGAATGTGTATCAGTGATTAGCCTCTTGACCTTTCTTCAACTTGAAGTCATCAGCTATTGTTCACTACTGATAATAATAATAATAACCTTTATTTTATGAGGTGAGTGACAGACAATCCTTAAAGGCCTCAGTCTTTCACAAGAATTAAATTCTTGAAAAATAAATTATATTTAGCAGGCTGAATACAGTGAAATTAATTCAGAACTTTTACATCAAATACTAAAAGCATTAAACACAGTCTATGTAAGAAAAAAATAGAGCAAAAAGACTTTTAAAGGAAAAAGCTGAATAAAATGTTGTGCAGAGCAATGAGAGTTATTTTCCCTTTACCTTATATTTGTCTCTGAGAAGGCAGAAAGTTTCTGAAAGTTTTCTTTTTTCTTTGCTGTATTTTGAAAGAAGAAGAGGAAGGAAATCAGAAACTGTATGAAAAGTCACAGTGAATATCCTATCTTTAACAATGGCCAGTCCTGAATCCTTGGGCACGAACACTATTATATTTCATTTAAGAGGAGGGGATTTCTTCCTAATCACAGCCAGCAATCATCTCATGACCTGAAGCTGCAGTGGCTGCCCCTTTCACATTTTCATTCTTCCTAGTGTAATTGCATATGTTACTCTAGACCATACTTGAATGGAAGTCCCTTTAAGGAAAACCCCAGGTGGTGGAGTTGATAATACTGTAGGTGGCTCTCATTCCTAAGTCATTATTGAACCAATCACACAATACAGTGCTAGGGGTCAGAATGCAAGTAGCAGTGCACTGTTCTGAATGCAGTGTAAAGCCAAAACCCTGAATAACTGTGGCCATTAGAGAGATTTTTTTGCAAGAGTGAAGGAGCTTGCTCCAGCAAGACCTAACCTGAGGTATTGTGCTTTCCTCCCTGCTAGTTAAGTCACTCTCTTAGCCCATATAAATAGTGTAGGAGGCCTATGTATACCTAAATGGCATTCCTCTTCCCAAGTGGTAGTAGCTGCAATTCACCAGTGGGCTTTTTATTTTGACAGAACAATAAAATTTAATCTGTTAAACTATTATGATCTTTTTTTTCACAGAGAGCTGTAGAGTAACTGTCCTCAAGCACAATGTGCTTCCCATTCTCAAATATAAATATAAATGCATACATATATAAATGCATTACCTCTGTTAGCTTCTAGCAAGTTGTGGAACAGAATATCCAGCATGAATAGGGAAGATCAGGGATTTTTTGGTTAGATATTCAGAAAGAATATCTTCTTTACTCTACAAAGCTAAAGGCTTCGAAGCAAGATGGTGACAAGCTGAATTGAAGTTATTGGTTCTTAATATATTCTTAGGTAATAGCTGATCATAGTAAAACATTCACTGATAAAAACTGGGATCTAAAAGTACCTGGATAAGTAAATCCCACCAACATTTAATAATGATAAATAATTAAATAAATAAATACTGGGTACCTTTGAAAATCTCTGCCTGAATTTGTAATTTGAGTTGCCGTGAGAGTTCTGCGGGCTTAAAAGTCGCAACATGAGATTGATGTCTCTGAGGTACACAAAGCATCTTGACATGTATGAGTGCTATAAAGACATCAGCATTGTAATCTACAAATCACATAGCCAGAGAGAGATTCAAAACCCAAACTACCAAAACCCAAATTAATGGAGGGTTCAAGTCACCCTCCATAGACCACAACAGATAGATCAGACCAAATGACCACTGGATAGACCATCAACACGCAGGGAACTCTGTCACCGACTTTCTGCTTGGCTCTTCACTTTACTCATACAAAATTGGAGACATTTTTGTTTTAAAGTTATTGGGAAAGCTACTAATGAAAACACTGGGCAAAAAAAATGACATTTTTGTTGATGGTTTTTTTTTTTAATTACTATATAAGCAGTACAATATTTCATTCTTATGCAAATTACTTTGAAGAGTCAGCATCTGTTTCTAGTTATGTAGGATATCAAAATCTCAGGCAACCAGCTTGCTGCATTTTACTGTGTAGAAGAAATCCATTTAAAACCAGTTTTAATGTTACTAATATATCCTGCTCATGTTTTTTACACTTCCTAAAGTCTGAAAAGCATGGGAACCTGAAAGATCACATCTAAAATGAATGAATCAACAGTGTACCACAGTCAATGAAGTTACGTGGAATTATATTATCTATGAGAATGGAGAAAAGTGATAATGACTGACAGAAAAAAAACTGCAAAAAAAAATTGAAGTACACATTTTTAAAATCACCATAAAATATTATTATTTAATATGTTAATATAAATTATGTTACGTCTTATATACTAAATGTGTTACAAGTAAAGGTTATTTTCGTGCTTGTGTAAAGACTATGCAGATTTTAATGTCTTTTCCAGTCAGGCATAATCTACCCAGCTAAAAGCCAAGCTGCTACAACTGTATATTGTACCACACATTTATGTGTGTCTGTGTGTATTTGTATGTGTGTGAACAAGAGAAAGAAATGAATGTACATCCACAGAAAGCTGCTAATTAAGCAAACTGAAGTACACACTTTTTTATCTAAACCTCAGATATTTTCTTTCGTTATTTATTGTTTATTGGAGACCATTCTTTTCCTAATACTACCCACAAAGGATTTTGTGAATTTTGTGGCTTATGTTGACTGTTTTGCAATTTATACCAGTGTGTAAAATATTCCCAGCACATACACTTAATCAAAACAAGCCCAATTAAGCTCAGTACTCCAGATTCCACCTCATTAGCTTTCTGTTCCTAAAATATAACAGATGTGATTGCTGCGGGCCATGAGTTAAAGAAGAATTTTTCAGCTAAGCACTTACAATACAACCTAAAGTTATATGAAGATTTAATTATTACTTTCATTTTCATGGCTTCCTGTAAAGGCTCATTTTTCAGTTAATAGCAATAACATTCCTCTACTGCACTTTACCCACTGTTGTAAAGTACCTAAATGTGGAAGAAGAGAAAGGTCAGGGGTCCTATTTTCACTCTTGGCCTCAGATATTGGATGGGTAGCTTCGCTTTAGGGCTTTTATCCTTTCAAAAAATACTGGAATTCAGAAAAGAACTGGAAGCTCAGCTTCAGAATCTCACTTCTCCCCAAAAGCTCTCTGCGTGAATGATTTTGCAACATATTTACTTGGCATACTTCAAAATGATCGTGTGTCTTTGTGTATCAGCAATAGTAGGCTACTTCCCTTCTCAAGTCATTCTTGGTTTTTCTTAGATGTATTTTAACTGTTTAGAACAATCAGGGAAAATACTGTCCTTTTCTGTAGTCAAAAAAGCCAAAGAGAACGATTTTAAGGCTCAATTAAAAAAAAAAAAAAAAAAGTAGTGCCAATTTTCAGTAGCTATTTTTCTTTGTCAGCATTCCAGTGCCAAGCTGGTGACCTTTTTCTGCATTTTGTCCATGCTATTGGAGCTCGTGACTTGAGTGGATCAAGAAAAATTGATGACCAAACCTCAAGAATTGCATGAGCTATCCAGATGGAATGCTGTGGTCCATCTACAGCACAATCCACCAGCACGGCATTGAGATTTCCAAATGAGATTGCAGCTCCCAGTAAATGAAACTTATTCATGGATTTGGTGCTGATGTTACCACATCCACTCTAATAATTTCCCAGAAGACTGAGAGTCATCTCCATGTGCTTAAGAGCCATGTTCTCACCCTGTTTATCCAATGGGATATGGGGCTATACTGTGTGAAACGAGGTGATGAAATTCCCAGGACTGTGCAGTCTAATATCTGCCCAGTGCCTCATTATTCTGGGTCAGTGAAGCCAAATCTGCGTAGACCTATGCACATAATAGACATTTAATCCTGTACAGAAGGACATAAAATGGTCCTATTAATAGTAGCAGCAATACTCGAGAAACTTAAAAGATCCTCTTTGGATAAATTATTACACAAGGTGCAGGGCAGAAGTAACAATTAAAATTACATGAAAAGCCCTATTCACCATTTTTGCTGCATTTTTATGCTGGATGACTTTTTAAAATCTGTGGTTGCTCTCTCAGCAGGGTGGGTATCCGAGATAGCTTAATTGAAGTCAATGGAGCTACACGTTGACATAAAACTAGTGTACTTAATAGGAGGTTAATGCTCAGAAGAAAAGAGAAGCCAAGGTTTTTCCTGAAAGATTTTCTCATGGTTGAGATCTTCTTTTATTTGTACTTTCCCACTACATTATCTTTTCTTTCCACCTCCCCAAAAGATTTGTCAAAAAAATGTACATGCTTCCTTTGTGTTTTGCACTGCAAAGAAGACAGCTTTTCTGTTTGTTATAATGTGGAAGGAGATAAATAATGAAAATTTCTTGTGATTAGTCCCTCAGGTCTTTATTTATGGAGCCCTGGCACAGATACACTTCGGATAATAGCCCAATTTAATATTTATGATGTGTTAGGTTTCTCTAAATATATAAATTTGGCAATTATCATGGGAGTTATCCCTTATTTATCTACTTTTGAATTTAATTAGTAGGATTGCCATTTAATCATTAACAATCCACCTTTCCAAAAAACACCCTACCTGCTACTCCTTTGATGGATGTGTCCCCGTTGTGTCGCTATTCCTGTTAGAAGATCTGTCTTGGTTATTCTAATGACAAGCTTTCATATAATTATACTAGATTCTACAGAAACAGCCTCTTGAAGGGACATCTCACACTGACTGATTACTCTGCAGCTGTCTTAGGGACCCACCAGTCTTCCACTGACCAAGCATTCTGGGACTTGATAGAGTCACCAGTGACCCTTCAAATCTTAGTTGTCTTTTTTTCTTTTTCTTTTTTTTTAAAAAAAAAGAAAAATATTCCATTTATGTGAGTGGACAGGGGACAAGGAAGCCAGACACAGTCTGTTTAATTAAGCATTGTAATATTCCATGTAAAGATTATTCCTCTTTCCTTAACAATATAAAATAGTGTCACAGAAACAGTACCTTTGTTAAAAAGTTATATCTAATATTAATCAAGTCACTTCCATAGAGACATGAAAATAGGAGCTCTAACATGCAAACATTCAGCATGTGTTACTAATAGCATCATTAACATATACCATATATAGTTACATGTCTTATACTGAGCTAATGCCAAGTCCCAGTTTGTCAGGTTGAGACATGGGAATGGCAAAATTATTTCTTTCACTCCACCAACTAATTAAGATAGAGCTTAAAGCATGGAAGCTGAGAACCTTAGCAGGTCTACTATGCTATTCCTCAGGGTGACTTTGTAGGGAATAGTAAAAAATAGTTAATATAGTTACTGTTGCATGCTAAATGATTGCCAGGGAAGTGCAAGTGGCACAGGTTAAATTAGTAAAGGTTGAACACCACCATCATTGTGCAGCATTCACTCCTCCCTCTCCACTCATCCCTGCTCTCATATTTGCCTCCACTGTTGTAAGGGAATAGATTTTTCTAACACAGGGGCTCTTGACATTTACTTTAAAACCAAACTGTCTTCTTGCAAGGTGCTGTTAAGCTGTGTGTGTCACAGAACTTTGCCCTGAGAATGCAAAGGGAGAAGTAGGACCCCTTTATCCGTTTGGGTCACCTAGCAATTTCCATTATGAAGGAATCATGTGGCTTTCTCATTTGAGGATCTCTCACCACCCAGCTTTGCAGTAGTTCTTCATAAATCAGTGAATGCAGCATTAAGTTTTTCACGCATTCCATCACTGCATTATTTTTTCCTTGCACTGATGCAATTATTCTGTCTCTAAATCTGCTCTCTAGATTCAAACAATAATACACCAGCCAATTGAATGTTTCTTATACTTATAAGCAATACTTATATAGCAATACTTACAGCAAGCTCCCCAAAACACCAGCACAATCTAACTCCATCCCAGCCTTGCATGCAAGAACCTCAGAATGAGTGACCATCTGCAAACTACCATGCATTCCATGATGAGGGGAAAGAAGCAGGTCTGCATAGTGATGCAGCAGTTCTCTCTCTACCAGACACATCCTAATCCTTTTGGTAAATTCATTTCAGGTGGCTGCTCGGCACTCTGCCCAGCAGTTAAGAAACTATTTGAGATATGCTGTTTTCTGATGTTTCCCTCTTTATGATTGCTTATTTGAGAAGATGCTACATTAGTTTGATTTTATCAAGTATGTGTAAAAAATTAACTTCCCCCTGAAAAATATTCAAATCAATTAATTCACAATAAAACTCTTCTTTTTATTTTGCCTTTATCCTGGATATTTCCCTTTGTTTTGTTCTAAACTGTTCTCTCTCTGCTTTCTTGGTGTATAATCTTGAAACTATTAGTGTATCTTTACACAGTTGCGTGGCTTTTGCTGAGGCAGTTTTTTTCTCTTTTTTTTGCTTTATGTAAAGCTTGTATAACAATGACAAAACCAACAATTATTAAGGACACCTCATTCTGCTGATATGATATTCTTAAGACCACTCATAGTCATCTTAGTTTTTCATACCTTAAAACAGCAGGGGGCCCTGACTCTATCTTCGGTCTGGTTTTCTCATTTTGTCCTTTGATTAATTTTTGTTGCTCCTCCGACATCCTTTCAATCTGTTCTTCCATTTCTAGTTATGTTTTATTCAGGCTTAAATCCAATAAAGACAGAACAGCAACAACAACAAAGCAAAACTAGTATATAATATTTTACAAGCTAAACTTAAGAAAAAGACAAAATACATGATCAGTACCTATTTGGATACTCTGGCTCCCACATTTTCTTTCGAGTTTTGATTTTATGGTATCCCAGTGTAATAGATGATTTAGAATCACTTGCAGCATAATCTCCTGGAGACAGAAAACTGGAAAGTTCTGTCTGTTCTGAGTTCTGTGCATTTTGAAACATAAAACTTTAATGTCATAATCTATTTTTATTCTCCTATTAATTGTCAGGGAAATGAAAAAGACGTTTTCTGAAAATCCACTCCTAATTTGTGATGCCCAACATCAAAAAATACACATCTAGATCAACAGGTCAGATCCTCAGTTGCACAAACTGGCCAAGTAGTACTGACAGCAGAGAAACTGGACTGATAACAGCTGAGTATTCTGCTCATTTTTAATCCAGTATAATAGTTGTTTGGCTGAGCGAAATTACAACTAAAGGTCCCAGGATAAAGTCTTACAGAAAGTCATCACATGTTTTCAGGATCCTAAAAATTGATGAGTTTTTTCATATTTTTGGACCAGTTTCCATTATAGCTCAGATTTTGTATTACACATATTTTATTTCTTTATAAAAACAAAATGTGCTTCTCCTCATTCTGTGCATTTTACAAAAGAAATCTAAAAGCCAGAAATGTCTTAGAATCAGAGATTTAGTCTGCTATAAAACTAATCTACCTCTGACTCGTTGGGTTTAAATAGAATGAAATGAAGCTATATTTAAAAATGAGAGACAAGCAATGTTAAAAATACGTATTTTTGAGATTAATTTTGTGATAGGAAAGGAGTGAACAGCCTGACCCATTAGATTCCCTTCCATCTCCAACTGTTGTGATTCTCTAACTACTCAAAACATATGATGCAGTAGCTTTGGAAATTAAATGCCTTTTTTTTCTTTTTCTTTTTTTTTTTTTTTTTTGCACATTTGTAACAAAGCAAACAAAACGTACATGTTTGTGTATTTGAGATTTACATTACAGACAAAAGGAACTCGAGGGTTAGATTCTTGATATCAATTAGAGGTACCATTTGCACAGGAGGCAGATTGTTGGATGCGTATAGATGTGAAAAAAAATGATTGTGTGAAGAAAATGATGATATGATTGTGATTTAAAATAAAAGAGTGAAAAACTCAACTGAAATGATAGGAATGGAGAACAGAGGTGGTTTTCGTATCACAAAGTATAGGCAGATGTTTATATTCAGAAATTATCATTATCATGACATTGTGAAAGTTGGATAGGAATAGTGACTCATCCTACCAACTTCTGATTCTCTTGATCAAGTGGGAGCTGTTCTAACTGCTGGCAAAGTACTGCTAAAAATATATAAAATAAAATAAAATAAAATAAAATAAAATAAAATAAAATAAAATAAAATAAAACAAAATTAAATTAAATTAAATTAAGTTAAATAGACTTGATATGCTATAAGATAGAGAAAACAAACTAAACATTGCATTTTTAAAATAGACCATCTTCAGCAAAAACTGAATCAGAATTTGAAAAATTCAAATGATCAAGATGTCACTGACTGCATCCAATCTAGTGTATAAATGCCTAGAGCTTCAGTATTGCAAAACACAGCGTTAAAGACATGACTCTACGTCATCTAACAATGGGCATATATACCCTCAGCAGTTAATTGGGGATTTTAACAAAGTTAGAGTAATGTCCAGAATCTAGTTCACCCCTTTAATGACTGATGAGAAGAAAAAGGGTAACAAGAAGCTTCACTAAAGCCCTTTCATTCTTCCAGACTTCCCTGTCTCATCCTTCTGCTACAGTAGAAGACATACTTTGGTGTTGGAGTGTTAACCTTACCAGTGACATAGTTTATGTGATTGAATACACCCTCAGCAAATTTGTGAACAACACCAGGAAGAGTGGTGCAGTTGATATGGCAGAATGAAGGGATGCCATTCAAAGAGACCTTGAAAAACTCAAAAGGTGGGCCCGTGTAAAACTAATGAGATTCAGAAAAGCTAAGTGAAAAGTACTGTACTTGGGTTGGGGCACTCCCAGATAAGTATACAGAATGGGAGAAGAACTCCTGGAGTAGCCCTGCTGAGAAAGACTTAGCGGTCCTGCTAGATGAAAAACTTAACATGAGCCAGCAGTGTGTGTGTGTAGCCCAAAAGGCCAACAGTATACTGGGCTGCATCAAAAGAGGAGTGGCCAGCAGGATGAGGAGGTGCCCTTGTGAGGTCCCATCTGGTGAGGTGAGGTCCCATCCAAGCCTGGGACCCCCAGTACAGGAAAGATGTGGCATTTTCGGAGAGGATCCAGAGGAGGGTGGCGAGGATGTGCAGGGGACTGAGGCACCTCTCCTATGAAGACAGGATGAGTGAGGTGGGTTTTTTCAGCGTAGAGAAGGGAAGGCTTTGGGGAGATCTCATTGTGGCCTTCCAATATTGAAAGGCAGATTATAAACAGGAGAGAAATGAATTTTTTAAACAGGTAGACAGTGGTAGGACAAGAAGAAATGAAGTTAAACTAAGGGAGGAGAGAGATTAGACAGCAGGGGGAAGTTTTTCACTGAAAGGGTGGTGAGGCGCTGGTGCAGGCTGCCCAGAAATGTTGTGGATACCCCATTCCTGGAGATGTTCAAGGCCAGATTGAATGGGATCCTAGGCAACCTGATCTAGTCCTTAATCAACTGATTGGCAACCCTGACTATGGCTGGAACTAGATGATCTTTGAGGTCCCTTGCAAACCAAGACATTCTATGATTCTATGAAAGAGAAAGTTGCTCAGGCTGCACTTGCTCAAATTACTATGTCCCAAATGAAAGCTAGCAGGACAGATGGAAGGAAGGACCCTTGAGATCAGACATGATCTGGAGACCATTTTCATGGCTGACCATGCTGACCTGTAGCACAGCTCCTGCTCCTGAAGAAATAAAGATAACGGGTAAATATAATTTAGTTTTGGTTACAGATACTCAGAATTTGATTTCACAGTAAAGTAGCTTCATCAGCTACTGTGCTAAAGGTTAATTAAGACTGTACTTGTTAATATGCAAACATGGGCTTATATATGTGAATTTCTGGGAATTTTTACCAATTGTAAGATTACATGTGCTATTAAGTATTCCTGAGATAATCCTTTGGTATGTTTTAGTATATGCTTCTTAGTTCTTATTACCACATTTTTTAGATGATGTGATCCAACTATGAATCATTATAGTCTTATATGTAATAATAAATTATGCTAGAAGACCTCAGTTCAGAATTCATGGAGATAAATGCAGTTGTGTAGTTGTATTTAATTAATTATACGAAGCAGGTTTAGCAAGAATACAGATACATGTAGATTAGTATAAAAATAGAAGTCTCTTAATGAAATTGTAGATGTGACAGAGTGACAAAAAATGTGCCTTTTTGCGTTTAAAAAATGTAACATTTTCTAGCTTTATTTTCACATGGAACTCCGGAGTACAATTCAAACCTGGGGATGACCATGCTCAATAAAACAAAAAAATCAACAGATGTGAGTTGTTGTCTATGTTAATATTTTAGACACTATTGTAATATCTTTTCAGGATCCAATCAAGCTATTTATAAAAAAAAAAAAAGTATGTCCTGAAAAACAGTATATGCAGAATATACCACCTAAATCCAGAAAAAAAAAACACTAATATTTCATTTTTTATTGTGAAAAATGATGCCTTTGCCTTTCCTCTTCCCAGATAAAGAAAAACGGAGGCACTAAGCTCTTCTCTATAGACACAAAAGGAAAACATTTTTAAATTTATTTCATGGTAGAAACAGGAATGGTCAGTTCTTTATTTTTATGAACTGCAGAACGATAAGACCCGACTCTTAACCCTAATGCCATAATGAATCAATAAAGGATGTGCAGAAAATAAATGGAAAGCAAAAGTATAGTAAAAATTGTGACAGTGAATAGTTCTCACAGCATGCTGTCATCCCTTGGAATTACTGCCAGCAAGAGATTATTAAATCAAATATTATATAAAAAGTTTTAAAGGGATAAATAATTTTTTGAGTAATAACATCAGTATGAATGTTAAAATTACTATGCTTCAGAGGGTAAATTGATAGCTGTTGGGGTCCAGAATTTATCCCCTTCTCTACCTTCCTTTCCACAACCAGTTAAGTGCTTTAAGGGCTTTTCCTCAACTTCCCCTAAAGCATCAGGCATTGGTCACTTCTGAAGGCAGCAAAAATGCCAGACTTGACAAATGAGGAGTAACATAGGATTTGTCTGATCCAGTATGACAAATCCTATGTTCTTACTCATCACCATCATCATCATCTGAACATATTTTACCTCCAGCAAAAAGGAGATTGCTTTTCTGTATTCACCACTTATATGGATACAACAGAGATGCCTGCAAGTTTGCTGTTCTAAGTCACTTAACATTTTATTTCTCACATCCCATCAACCCGTCCCTTGGAGTCTGTATCTTTTCTTTTATTTAGTCAGTAGATGTCATGAATTTTCCAAGCACAATCTCTGAAGAAAGCTGAAAGGAGAAAAGCAACAACAGCAAAACAGCAACAAAACACCTCTCCCAACAACCCCCCCCCCCCATTAAAAAAAAAAAAAAAATGAGAGAAAAAGAAAACAAAACACACAGTGCAATTTTTTGCTCTTCTCTCTAACAGTTTGTCACATGAGGAGAATTACAGCCTCTGTGACAGTATGCTCACTCTGGTTTTGAGATTTTCTTAATGGCCAGGAATACCAGGTGGAAAGGCACAGGAAGAAAACTTTGTGGAGCAGAGATTTCTGCTAGCTGTCCTGGTCTTTAACAGTTGGCCCACTATGCTGCTTTGAGACTTTCTTTTAAAAAAGTTTTAAGACATCTTTTCTGAGTATTTCATCTGTTAAAATTCTGCAAGTAGAGGGCATTAGGAAAGTATTTAGATTCTTCTTTGAGCAAATCAGCTGTTAATCAATTTTGAAGAAAAGTCTGATATAACATTTCTTTGGGGACTTCTGAACACAGAGCCTTTCTAACAGATCTCAGAAAGGAATGACTGAAAAAAACAGATCAAAATACTGGTCAGAAATTTATTATTTTTGTTATTCACTGCAAAATTCATGACAAAATAGTGCATAAACCTTTACAAAAAATATGAAATAATAGCATAGAGAAAAACCTATGATGCTTATTTTGAAAAATTTGTTCTCAAAAGTGCGTGAGGAACTGCAGTTCCGAATATATAGCTAAACTTTGCACTTGATCCAGTCTGAGGATGACATTAGCAGTTTTTCAGTATGGATGTTGTGCTATACATAAACAGCTAATCATGGATTCCAAATGCACAATATATATTTAGGGCAAGATTCAGATCATCCTCTGATACATCTCTGAACTGTACTTCAGAATTCGTGCAAATGGAATACTTGGCTCCAGCTGGAGACTCTTGGTTACTTATCTAGTCTGTCTGCAAGTTAATATGGAATGCAGAGGTTCTGAAGAGATTTAAATGGAAGACAACCATTCACCTGACCTCTACTTATCTGTGTGAATGAGCTGGCAGAATATTGTATCCATAATATTTTTATTTTTCTAAAAATATATTTTCCTAAAAGGTCTCCAAAGCTATCAGCTTTCACAGAACCAAGTATTAGCCATGTGGTATGTGCAAGAGTAAATGCAAGACAAGTTGCTCTCTTCAAATACCTGAAAGGTGATTACAGTGAGAGCAGGGTTGGTCTCTTCTCACTGGTGACAAGTGACAGGGGATGTTTAGGTTGGATATTAGGAAACACCTTTACAGAAAGGGTTGTTAAACACTGGAATAGGCTGCCCAGGGAGGTGGTTGAGTCACCATCCCTGGATGTGCTTAAAAACCATTTGGATGTGGTGCTCAGGGACATGATTTAGTGGACGATTGTTAGTTAGGGTAATATGGCTAGGTTGTGGTTTTGTGGTTGGATTTGATGATTTTTAGGGTCTTTTACAACCTGAGATATTCTATGATTCTAAGAGTTTCCTGAACTCGAAACTTTCTTGTGATTTTAGACGCCTTTTGGATCGTTGTCCTCTTTGGCTATGGATTTTCTGTTTGTCAATCATAAGTGTTATCTTCAGTGTTACCTTATGTGTTGTATCAGATAGATACTGCCCTTTGGACATCCTCAGACGCCTTCAATGCATGTATTCAGTAGCTTTTAGAATTATAGAATCATAGAGTCTCCAAGGTTGGAAAAGACCTCTAAGATCATCTAGTCCAACCATTCATCTACCATCAACGTTTCTCCACTGAACCATGTCCCTTAATACAATATCTAAACATTTCTTGAACACCCTTAGGGGTGCTTTTAACCTTTTATCCCACAAAACAGACTACTTAAAATATAGAAATAATTGATTCAGAGAAGTATAAAAGGCCTTCAACAGATTCTTACTCAAATTAACAATAAAAAGAAGATTCTTAAAGCTTGTTACAATAACAAAGAAATAGGCATTTAAAAGAGAATAAAAATTATTGGTTTGATGCATGGAGCTAAATATTTCTGAAAAGATAATAAAATAGCTTTGTTTCAGTCACCTGAGGGGGGGGGAATAATAAACAGATCAAGGTTTAGTGCTAGAGTTATTGAGAAAAGGAATATCAGCAGTGGAGATGCAGGTTGGAGCCCACAGTTTTGTTCTGCCACTGCAGATTTCGTTTGTGCTTGTGAAGCAGGAGTAGGACTCTGACGAGGAATCAACTCTAGTAATATGAGAAATAGCTACAAAAGTTTGTATTTATTGGAAGCAAACAAATTCTCATTCATTAAAAGCACTGACTTATTTCACAATTACAGTGTTTAAAATTACTGAATAAATTCTTTTCCATTATAGAAGATGGAAGAAAAGTCAAAGCTCAATATACCAGGCAAATTTCATGTGGCACCCATAAATATCTTTTCTGCACCTGCTGGATTCAATGCAAAGATCCACATCACAAAGAGATATCCATTCCTTCTAAAAGCATTGAATAAATTCTGTCCTGAGGTAAAGTGCGTGCACAGTGACCCACAGTGACTTCACTCTTCTTTTAAAGTGTGCAATTTTCTTTGTATTCAGAAATTTATTTGCTCTATGCAAGAATTGCATGAGCATACCTACACCAAGAATAACACTGAAAATCTGTTTTTACTGTTTTTGAGAGGCTCTAGTTGATGTGCTCCCACTGTACAGCAGCAATAAATATAAATGACTTGTAGTAAATCAAAGTCACAGATCTGATTCTAACAATAAATAGAACATTTGGACAAAACCATCAAACTGTACACAATTCATTTAAAGAAAATGATAATTTTACTTTCCTGAAATGTTATATGTCAAGACTTTTCAATATGAAGATGGGTATTAGAATATTAGAACTTAGGTAGGATGAATCTATACATCCTCGTGTACCGCAAGTGAGAGAGAGCTCAGAGGCACTGTGTCTCAGCTAAGAAACGCTTATCACACATGTGCATGAAGCATTTTTGCTGTTGTACAGTCACCTCATTGTCACTGGGAAGATCTCATTTCTTCAGCTGCTCCTATTTTAGACAAATTACTGAGTAGAAAAGCATTTAGTACTTAATGTTGTAATTTTTCAGCTGTTCCAAATCCAACAGTTGTGATTTTTCCAGACACTGAGAAATAACATCAAGAAAAGTAATGCATTATGAATAGCAGTTCAAATTGCTGTGGTTATTATTACCATTATCATTGTTATTATGCATTAAAAAACTTAATGGAGAGGACAATATGCATATCATGTTAGAGCTTTTTTCTTTTTTTGGTAATTTGCTAAAATATTCTCCAGCTCTAACACAGTGAGCTTTTTGTTATATTTGAATGATGGCTTTTTCTACCCACAAAATGAAAGCATGTTGTCATAGAACATGTTTTTGAAATAAGTAAGAAGTAAATTTAATGATGATTTCAATTCCTTAAGTTGATCTGTGGCATGACAACAGCATCTTGTCATACTGATACATCCAGAAACTCAGTGGAGAGACAAGGAACCTGCCAGTTTGGGAGAACCGACATTACAACAAATACAGCTCGAAAAAAGAATATTTTTCATTAGATGAATATGTGAAAATAAACCCATCTTTGTATCTATAATGTATAAATCCCAAACATTTTCTGCTGCTCACCATGCTAGGTAAAAACATTGCCACAACATTGTGGTTAGGACTGCTAAGGACATATTGGCTTGGCAAAACTACCACTGGAAAAGAGACTGTCAGGGAGATCAATCCCACCAATTTTACTAGTATTTTATTGTATTGTCTTTGTTATCCCTATAAAACAGTAAAACAGGATAAAGGACAACCAGGAAATACTAGATAAAAATCTAAAAATAATATAATAAAATGTCTAGTAGGAAAAAAATCATGTGAAATAAGACTTAGAAACTTAGTGGCAAATGATGTATTTTCATTGAAGGACAAGTTTGTATAATCAGACGCATCCTATAGTGAATTCCCATGCTAGTAATAAGCACTGGAACCCAGGGAGAAATGAAATAATAACTGAAGTAAGAATCTAAAAGCTTCTAGATCTGTCTGAACATTTAAAAACATTCAGGAGAAACAAGTGTTTTACAAGGAAATATGCAGGTTCCTTTTAACACTTCCTAGCTAATTGTGGTTATTTCATAGTCCCAAGCAGGAAGAGTTGAACTGTTGATTTCACCTTCACTTTTCTTATGCGGAAATAAAAGGTCAACATCCATAAAAAGTAAGGGGAATATATCAGAACCAAGCTATTTCTGTCTGTAATCGTTTATTAAGGAAAAGATTTATCATACACCTTCCCGAGATGTATAGTAGTAGAGACTAATTTTTGAACTAATCTAATTAAAGTCAATTTTGGGATAGTGGTACTTCTCTAATTTTTTCAGAGACATACGCATTAGCATCAGAGTGTTATGTTGTCATAGCAACAGGTAATGACTTCAGAAATAGAATTGAGTTATGTCACAATGGCAATTTGAGAACAGCTGTCACTGTGCGAGTTTAGTTAGGAGGGACAGAAAAGCATGATGGCTGTGATGAAACCATAGGAGGGTTTGTGGATCGCACCTTTAAAAGTACATGATCCTCCGTAAGTGTTTTGATGCTTGGCTGACGTAAAAAATGTGTTTTTATTGTGAAAGTTTCATCTTCTGCAGTTTGTGTAAAGTCCTTGTAGAAACTCTGAGCTTGGTACTTCACTCAATGCTGTAGCTGCATATCATGACAGATTCAATGGAGGGGTGAGGTTCTTTTTTTCCTACACATGAGCAACTAATAAAGGTTCACTGTGGTCTGTTCACAGACCTCAAGTACAAAAGCATAAACAAGAAACTTAAAAGTACTCTTGTCACATTAAAATTCAGGATGGCAATGTACTTTATCAAATGGACTGGCCTGTTGAGAAGAGTGTCTCAGGATATTGTGTATGAAGATGCACTCCATCTGCTTTCAGATTAGCATTTACACTGAGCAAGCTGCCTGACCTTAACATTCTCCATTTCATTTTTTGCCTGAGTTTCATTGATTTCCCCTGGTCCAGAGAAAAATGGTCTCAGTTCAAGATAAAAGGATTTCCTGTTCATTAATTATACACTATTAACTTGAAAAAAAGAAATGTGCTTGTGACTTAGATAGCAAATATCTAGCCAGATTGTGATGCTTCCATTCACAGCATGACATAACTCCTGTAAAGGTGAATCAAAGTAATTTACAGATAACAGGACATCAGATGGTGAAGTCAATTCCCAAAGTAGCTCTTAGCCCTAATGCTGAAAAAGCAAGTGAAAGTAAGAATCCAGGTACTGTAAAACAAAAAAAAAAAAAAAAATTGTGAAGGAAACTTCCTCTGGCTGATACAGCTCCATATCCGGATGTCAATTATGAAGATTACAGAGAGAAGAGAAAGAAAATGGAGTGAAACAAAAAAAAAAAAAAAAAGAAAAGGTAGGATATTTCCAAAGAAATAATACTAATTGTGAAATAGAAATATGTTTTATAGAGAGACATAAACCTTTTCAAAAGTAAAAACTGACCATTTAATGAACAGAGATGTTCATAAATTTTGATAATGGAGTTATGACTGATGTTAGAAGATATGACTGACCTTAGAAGACGTGATTTCCTCAAAAAATTTACCTAGTGGTTGAAGTTTTCATATTGTACTTCTGTGTGTATTCCCTACTGTTTAATAAGGGCTGAGGTCATACTGCAGACAGCATAGTGTTCTCTTTCAAAACAGACTGAGCTGTCTGTTTTCACAATGTCTAGGAACAGAATGTCTTTGAAATATCCCTGTCTATGTCAAAGTTCATTGAACTCAGTGAACAAAGTTAAAACTATGGACAAGCAAAGTGGAGAGCTGGGCAGACATATGATACAATCATTGAAATCTTATTTGTCTAAAAAAATTTTAATGGCAAAACAAAACTGAACAAATGAAAAAAAAAAACAATAAACCAAGTAGCTTGCTGGAGACATAAAAAAATAGTGAAAACACATCCAGACAAAAGTATATGAATGGATTAACGCTTCAGGCTTAATTCTAATCAAATGTCATAAATTCAAACTCTGTTTCTTATCATACAGAAAGCAAAAGGCTGGTATAGTAACATTTTGTACCATTTGATGACTTTGCAGAATAGATGTCATAAATGTAACTTGGGAACCCTGCTTAAACTGAGTTTGGTAGGAAGAGATGAGCAAATGATTTATCTTCAGTTGACAGAAGTCTGTTCCAAATTCTGTTTTCTGGCACTTTTGCAAATACTTTTCTGTTCACCTGCCTGTCCTAACAACTCTGATGTGAGTGAGAAGCTTTAGCGAGAGGGATTTCACATTCCACTATCATTAGCTGCACATTTTCATCAGTGATGAACAAGAGCCTGCATGCTGTGCTTGAAAAATCTGTGCCAGCAATGGTGAACCACTGTCACTGTTACCACTGCTGAAACACACCACCCATCACCTCACTGTACTCATATGCGCTGTTCAATCTCCATAATCATTCAGCAAGTGTCAATGAACGTCAGTGGATGCAATTTTTTCCGCAAGGAGAAATTCAATGACACACTTTCTTCATATATGCTTTCATGTCATATGTCATTTTGTCAGACTGCCCCTCTGCTGCCATCTGCCACATGACAACAAAATGGAATACTGGTGTGAAGGTTTAACTTCTACAGCCATACCACCAACGGCTATCACTGACACTGTGACAACATCATAAAATAGGAGGCATTACTTTCAGTGCAGCACTTGTACAATGCCTCCTACTCCCTAACTGTGACACAAGACTGACAGATTATGAATGAAGCAGAAAAAATGCGACGAAATATGCATATGATGATATATGTTTTTTTCTTTATTGGAGAAAAAAAAAACTGACATATGTTGTCCTCATAAAGTCCTCATGGGGAACTTTAACTTCCCTGACATATGCTGGGAGTACAGCACAGCACAGAGGAAGCAGTCTAGGAGGTTTCTGGAATGTGTAGAGGACAATTTCCTGATACAGCTGGTCAGAGAGCCCACGAGAGGAACTGCCCCACTAGACCTGCTGTTCACAAACAGGGAAGGTTTGGTGGGAGATGTGGAGGTTGGAGGCTGTCTTGGACAGAGTGACCATGAAATGATAGACTTCGTGATTCATGGTGGAGCCTGGAGGGGGAATAGTAAAATTGCTACCTTGGACTTCAGGAGGGCGGACTTTGAATTGTTCAAGGGACTAATAGGGGAAGTCCCCTGGCATTCAGTCTTAGTGAGTAAAGGGGTCCAAGAGAGCTGGTTGCTCTTCAAGAAGGAAGTCTTAAGGGCACAGGAGCAGGCAGTCCCCCTGAGCTGTAAAATGAGCCGGCGGGGAAGAAGGCCGGCGTGGATGAATAGGGAGCTATTCTTGAGGCTCCGGGAGAAAAAGAGAATCTACCACCTGTGGAAATAGGGACAGGCCACTCAGAATGAATATAAGGAAGTTGTTAGGATGTGTAGAGGTGAAATCAGAAAGGCAAAAGCCCAGCTTGAATTTAACCTAGCCACTGGGGTGAAAAGGAATAAGAAACTCTTTTATAAATACATTAACAGTAAGAGGAGGACAAAGGAGAATATCCACTCTTTGCTGGATGAGGCTGGGAATGTGACCACTGAGAATAAGGAAAAGGCAGAGGTTCTGAATGCCTTCTTTACGTCTGTCTTTAAAAGTCAGACCAGTTATCCTCAGGATACCCCTCTCTCTGACCTGGTAATCTCGGCTGGGGAGCACACTAACGCCCCTGTGATTCTGAAAGAAACAGTCAGAGACCTACTGCTCCAGCTGGACTGTCACAAGTCGATGGGGCCAGATGAGATCCACCCAAGAGTGCTGAGGGAACTGGCGGAGGTGATAGCCGAGCCGCTTTCCATCATCTGTCAGCGCTCCTTGTTGACTGGTGAAGTCCCAGAAGACTGGAGGCTTGCCAACGTGACTCCCATTTTCAAGAAAGGTCGTAAGGAGGATCCAGGGAACTACAGGCCTATTAGCCTGACCTCGGTGCCAGGGAAGGTTATGGAGCAGATTGTCTTGAGGGAGATCATGTGGCATGTGCGGGGTGACTGGGGGATCAGGCCTAGCCAGCACGGGTTCGTGAAGGGCAGGTCCTGCTTGACCAACCTGATCTCCTTCTATGATCTAGTGACCCATCTGGTGGATGAGGGAAAGGTGTTGATGTAGTCTACATGGACTTCAGCAAAGCCTTTGACACTGTCTCCCACAGCATTCTCCTGCAGAAGCTGGCAGCCTGAGGCTTGGATGGGTACACTCTTGGCTGGGTAAGGAGCTGGCTGGAGGGCCAGGCTCAGAGAATGGTGGTGAATGGAGTTAAATCCAGCTGGCGACCGGTCGTGAGTGGTGTTCCCCAGGGGTCGGTGCTGGGGCCTGTCCTCTTCAATATCTTTATTGATGACCTGGATGAGGGCATTGAGTGCACCCTCAGTAAATTCGCAGATGACACTAAATTGGCTGGAAGTGTGGATCTTCCTGGGGGTAGCGAGGCCCTACAGAGGGATCTGGACAGGCTGGAGAGCTGGGGTGAAGCCAATGGGATGAGTTTCAACAAGGCCAAATGCAGGGTCCTGCACTTCGGCTACATCAACCCCAGGCGACGCTACAGGCTTGGGGCGGTGTGGCTGGAGGACTGCGTAGAGGAAATGGACCTGGGGGTATTGATTGATGCTCAGCTGAACATGAGCTGACAGTGTGCCCAGGTGGCCAAGAAGGCCAATGGCATCCTGGCTTGCATCAGAAACAGTGTTGCAAGCAGGAGCAGAGAGGTGATTGTTCCCCTATATTCAGCACTCGTGAGGCCGCACCTCGAGTACTGTGTCCAGTTTTGGGCCCCTCACTGCAAGAAAGATATTGAGGCCCTGGAACATGTTCAAAGAAGGGCAACAAAGCTGGTGAGGGGTCTGGAACACAGGCCATATGAGGAGAGGCTGAAGGAGCTGGGAGTGTTCAGCCTGGAGAAGAGGAGGCTCAGGGGAGACCTCATTGCTCTCTGTAACTTCCTGAAGGGAGGTTGTAGTGAGCTGGGGGTCAGCCTCTTCTCTTGTGTCATTAGTGATAGGACCAGAGGGAATGGTTTCAAGCTACGGCAGGGGAGATTCAGGCTGGACATGAGGAAGTATTACTTTTCAGAAAGGGTGGTCAGGCACTGGAATGGACTGCCCAGGGAGGTGGTGGAGTCACCGAGCCTGGAGGTGTTCAAGGAAAGGCTGGATGTTGTGTTGAGGGACATGGTTTAGTGGGAGCTGTTGGGAATAGGTGAACGGTTGGACTGGATGATCTTTTAGGTCTTTTCCAACCTTGGTGATTCTATGATTCTATGATTCTATGTATCTTTAAAATACTTGTTTGAAAACAAAATTTTATAGGAATCATTATGGATGTGCTGTTTAAACTAGTTTTGAACCTGTTTAACCTCACGTCAGTTGTAGGAGAGCCAGACTCAAAAATATATATTTTCCATTATGCAGTGTTCTTTTCTTTGATGACTGCAAGTTAACAGTATTCAAAACTCCCCATTATAGCTCATCTTCATTTCTGATTTCAAAAATTTCACAGATCAAATCTAGACTGAAATGAGAATGGATATGAAGACTAACTATGAATACCTCCAACTACCCCCCATAAGTTTTGTGAAAGAATTTTATTTATATATATATGTATATTTCTATCGCTGTTGAAAGTTTAGCTGTTAATACTTGAGAAGTGCATCAAGTACAGTTCATTTTTCTCAGTCACAACAGCGACACTGTTTAGATCACTGATAAGGTATTTGTCTGTAGGCAGCTGTCAAATTGAACAGCTAGTCTAATAAGTATATATATATACGTATAAATAAAGTTATACAGAAACATGTAGTTCATTGAGCCCAACTATCTCATTTCAAATATCATGGCTTTAAACAAGTTTTGTCTGACTCCAGGGCACCTGTTCAGTCAAAATGACAGTATCAAAAGTTTAATGACTAGAATTATTTGGGAAACTGACAGAAACACCAATTACCCTAAGCAGCTACAATATCCAAGACCTAATACTATGCATTTAGTGAGAACAAATGGTTTTGATCCAATCTAGACAGAAAATTGAAAACTTGAAATCACTTGAAATTTCCTACAACTTAAAAGCGCTGCTTGTTAGCAAGTTTTGCACATAGACTTTAACTCATTCTATTTCCAGGCCTCCTTAATATCTACTGCTCCTGAGAGCAATCTTTATCGTGTATTCATGCAGGGATGTCCAGTTGAGCCTGTGATCTAAGCTTTCTTCTATAATAATCACTGCTTTAAGATAAATTGTCCTTCCTTCAAACTGTCTTTATCCTTCCCCTCTTTGGGAAGAAGAATGCTGAATACCACATTGTCCACCCCTCTTGGCTGTAGGCCAAGAGTGTGCTCTGTAAAGAATTGAGAAGAATGACGTTTGTGAATTTTATCACAGATTTGAGAAAAACATCGTAGTTAAGTTCTACAGACAGGAATAGTCCCACATTAATTGTTGCATATCTGTTTATTCTCCCTCAATAAAATGGTAGCCATTGGGTTGGCTAGTATAAGCAGTGAATGTATTACTGTCACTAATGATTCAGCTTCACCACCTGAAGAAATGTGAACATAAATTCAAAAATCACTTGCTGTCAGAACCATTTGTTCTCAAAGAGCACTGTAAAAATCTAGCCTCTAACAATGGGTAGAAGAATCCAAGTTTAGAGAACGTACACCAGACTGGAAGAAGTGTTAGAAGCAGGAAATATATTGTCCTTTCAAATTCAGATAGTGTTATAAGACAGCCTAAGACATCTCCAACATAAATAATACTTTGAAATAAAATAAGATCAAATAGATGACAACTGCGCAAATAAACCAGTTCATGCCTAAGTATCTCAGTTCATTACAGACCAATATAAAATTATAGACCAAAGTTTGCTCTATTCTTGTAATAGAGCATCAAGTCATTAGTTGGAAGGACATGAATAAAATTAACTAAACCATTTTTGTCCCGCTTCTCCTATCAAGTTCCAACAACAAGAAATGTTCTTTTAGTATTAAAGCAATTCTAGTCTTTCAGTGTTCACACCTGCGAATTCTATAACACAAGCAGCAACATTATTTATAATGTAAAAATAACATAGTTTGTAAAAAATGTTTATTTCTAAGACAAAAGGGAGCTCAAGTGAAAATAAACGTCTATAGAAAAAACATTGGAGTTGGGGCCTACTTATAAGACAGTGAAAATGAGTCTTGTCTCATTTTTGCCCCATCTATCTGTACCCATCAGTTGTCTATCATTTTATTATTTTACTTTTTATAGTAGAGATAAGACTGCTTCATTATGGATATGCATTTATTCAGCACCAAGTACAATGGGGCTGAAGTAAAAAACAAAATTGTTGAGACATTGTGGTCAGACAGGTACAATTATAATAATGCAAGGAGAAGTATCATTTATGGAAATAAAGTGAGCTGAGAAGGCAAAAGAAAATCACATAATTGAAAAGTGCCATGGAAGGGTGGATTTTACAATTACTGGTTAATGAGCTACACCAATTAGCATCCTCCACTCAGATTACATCCACAAAACAGCCCAAGTAAAAGTGGAGCTACAAAAATCTTGGAAATAAAGGACTGTGTTCTTTAAAATTTTAATCTATGAAAAGATTAACAAATGTAAACGGGCTTGGCAGACCTCAAAAGAAAAGAAATAGACATTAAAAAATTATACTACTAACCTTATTAAGAATGTTAAAAATAATTGAAATCTTTCTTCAAGAACAAAAATGATGAGATGGAAAAAAGAGCATTCAGAATTGCAAATTTTCATCAAGCCATGTAAGGACTGTATCATAGCATGATGCTGAAGTAAATTATAAGATTATAAGATTATTTTGACTAATGATTTAGTAAAGTTGATGTAAATTTGCATGGAAAACTACTTATCTACTTCAGATACCACTGTATCTGAAGTACTGATTAAGAATAAAACTGGACAAGCTAGTTATAGATGTTTTCAATAGCATCTTTTCAACACCTCCTTGTTATTCTTTTTTGTTATATCCCTATTTCCATTGACTGCAGAGCACAGATACAAAAGAAAGAAGGCTATTTAATGTATAAAGAAACTTAGTTCATAATTTTTTTGAGAGATCTGACATTTTTATTTCAGTGTTAAAAGGATTAAATCTGTGTTTAATATCATAAGGTATTAAAAATCTGCACAAATAGTTAAGAACATAAAAATGGATAATTATATGACAGCAGATAACCAGAATACTGAATATTATCACCTTTTGAAATTCCTTGCAAACATGTTATTTTGATAAATAAATCAAGGAAGGATAGAGTGAATAAGCTTGAAGTAGAAAATTGTTATATCCAGAGACCATATAAGGATTTCAGGTTTATGTCTCAGTGCAGAAATGATATATCGGGACATGGAAATGAATATATACAGCAAAGGAGGAATATAGAAATCTTGCAAGATTGTGAGGGTTGCTATTAGGAATACCAAAACTTAACTCATGTTGAATCTGACAAGGGAATTGAATTCCATGACTCCTAAGTATATGGCAATACTGAAGACACAGTTTTGCAGAAAATAAATAAATAGATATATAGATAGATTAATAGCTAGTTGTTATCATAGAATCCTAGTATAATAGAAATGTTTGAGATGGAAGGGACCCTTAAAGGCCATCTAGTCCAACACCCCTGCAATGAACAGGGACACCTATAGCTTGATATGTGCTTAGAGCCCCATCCAGCCTGACCATGAACGTCCCCAGGGATGGGACATCCACCACCTCTCTGGGCAATCTGTTCCAGTGCATCACCACCCTTATCATAAAAAAACTTTTTTATTATATCCAATCTAAATGTCCCCTCTCTTAGTTTGAAATCATTTCATCTCATCCTGTCAAAGCAGATCCTGCTAAAGAGTCTGTGACCATTTTTCTTATAGATAACTAAGATTTGGAGGAGCAGGAGGATGTTAGCACTGCAGTAAGCGAAGGATTTCATTTCTTTCAGTGAAAAAGAATGATCTGGAAGTAGATGTTCAGGAACAGCAATGGAAGTAAATCATATTGAAACAGAAAATGAAATGAGATGATCTAGGGTAATGTTCTGAAGCACAAATTCTGTATAAGACATAAGGAAACAGAAAGGAGAAAAATACAATTTTAGACTAGGAAAGGTCCAAGGAGAAAAAGAACATTGAAAGATTATGGTATTTTTCAATTATTAGAATCATAACAATATAGAATCCTTAGATTTGGAAGGGACTTTTAAAGTCCATGTAGTCCAGCTCCCTGCAATGAACAAGGACATGAACAGCTAGATCAGATTGCCCAGGGCCTGATCCAGCCTTACTTTGGAAGTCTTCAGGGATGGAACATCCATATCTCTGAGCAACCTGTTCCAGTGCTTCACCACCATCACTGTAGAAGACTTTTTTCCTTATGTCCAACTTAAATCTACCTTGTTTAAGCTTGAAGCCATTTCCTCTTTTTCTATCACCTCAGACCCTGCTAAACAGTCTGTCCCTTTCTTTCTAGCTCCCCTTTAGATATTAAAAGTCTTCTATCAATCACCTCAGAGCCATTACTTTGAAATATCTAAATAGAATCATTATAAAAAGGGAAGGGAAGAGTGTTTTATCTTAAATTTGATTCTTCTGTTTGATGAAAATACTCCATTTAAACCACAAAACTAATATAGTCAGTTAAGCAAGAAACTTAAAATATACTTTGAAATTGAAAGGCTTTAATCTTAATACCAATTCTTTATGATGCTTTGGCAGTATATGTCATGGAAAGCTCGCTTTGCAATAAGCTGTGTGCTCTTCCCTCAAGAAGTACTGTTAAACACTTGAAAATACTGAAGTATTAATTAATTTTCCAAAATCATACTCCAATATTTTGGTATAAATTCGATTCATATTACAATTTGTTTTTTATGCAAATCTATGGGATGAAGATTACAATTCTGACAGTAGTCCCATTTCTTCTAATCACAGTATCAATTAAGAGAAATCTTACTTAGGTGAAGCAGCAAATGTAATAACTTAATATGTACATGTAAGAACTTTTTGTTACTTATTAGGTTTTCTGATGGTACCAATTAATAGCAGTAGAGAGTACACAAATATTTTTCAGTAGGAAATATCCAGCCGCCAATTTTCATACCTGTTAATCATGTGTGTCACATCATACTTTGTCAGCTCAGCTTGCATGCACTTCCACACTGAGTATTTCATTGACTCCTCGTATACTTGGGGCTCTTCAGGAAGTGCTGCAGTACCGTCCAGTTTGGCAGAAAACTGATTAAAATCACAAAACTTAGCAAAGCTATTAAACTTATCTCTATATTTTTCCATTCCCTGGGGCTGCTGCTTCCCACTTTCTGCAAAACAAAACGATCTCCCTCTAATTGCAGAAATAATAGTTGAAATTTGGAAACATATCCCTGAATACGAATTGAGTCGTTAGATGCTCAAGCCACAGCTTAGCTGCTAAAGTCAGGATCTGACTTTTTTATACAAAAGGTGATGGAAAATTGATATAATAAGAAATAGAAAGAATATATTCAGCCACATTTCAGATTTATTTTCAAATGAAAACAAATATAGCAAAATCTTGCAGACAGTACAGAACAAAACAACAACAGCCTTATGTAATCAGCAATGAAGCAAGATATTACTACCCTGGAAAAAGATTATCAACACAAATTCAGAATCAGCACAATGTTGCCACCTGGTTATAAAATATTTTTATTCTATTTATCCTCCAAATGTCACCATGCAGATTCTTTGATAGGATGGAACAGGAAGAATATGAGTAATGTGTAAGAAACACAACCTATCTTCCAATCTCTTCCTATACACTATTTCTGAAAATGTCACTACCATGCTGAGTCTACTAATAGGATCATTAGCTCATCAAATCAGGTTCAGAATCTATAACTGAGAAATGAGACAGGCTCACAAAATATCTCTGAAGAAATAGCTAATTAGGTGGAAGATGACATGGTCTTGGCTCTGAAAAAGGTCAAACTGAAAGTAAGGCTTACAAGGTAGAATCTTAACAACCAAAACATGCTTTTGAAATACCAGGGAATAGGAATGCAAGAGACATTCACATCCTGCAGCTTTTCACATGTTAAGTGGTATGTGAAGAATCAGATATGAGACACAAGTGAATATCTGTTGCTTGCCCAGACAAACATATAGATCTGCAGGGGTGCTGTTTTCCATGCTGGAGATATTTGCTTGGAATAAAACAAGCTGCTTCCAAGACCTTTTCCCAATTTTGTGAAAGCTGTCAAGTAAAACTAACAATACAAATTGGAATTTTCTTATTGAAAAGAAAAGGATAGTTGACATGAAAATGGACATTGCACAGTAGGATGGAATGTGGATAATATCCTCAGATTTATTATTTTGGTCAGCAGTTCCACTATCAACCTCTGTAAATTCCTCCCACAACTGTTTCCTCCCACAAATCATTTCAAATTTATGATATATCAGTCTAACTATGTATCTACATAGGCCTCACTGAATGTAACATCTGCATTTTAATATTTATATTTATATTTATATTTATATTTATATTTATATTTATATTTATATTTATATTTATATTTATATTTATATATTTCCATAGACACTAGAGCAGACACAAAGATAGCAATAACACTATTCAATAGAGCAAATTCTCAGCTACAAAACACTATTATTCAACACAGTCAACCACGACTAGCTGTGCAATTGCACCAACAATGAACAAGAACCTGCACACCCCACTCATAGAAATCTGCATCAGCAGAAGTGATCCACTGTTGCTGTCGCCATTGCTGAAATGCCTCATCACCTCACTGTGCTCTTGTGCACTGCTTGGTCTCCAGAAACATTCAGCGAATGTCAATAAATGTCAGTGGGTGCCATTTTTTTTCCCCTAGGAGGAATTCAGTGGCACATCTTTGCTTCACGCACACCACCATGTCAGACACCATTTTGTCAGACTGCCCCTCTGCTGCCATCTGTCATATGGCAACAACATGTAATGGGATACAGATGAGAAGGTTCAATCTTCCTGTCATACCACCAACATCTGCCTCTGATTTTTTGGATAACATAAGACAATAGGAGGCATTGCTTTTAATCAGTCCTCATATGTAGCACATTTGAGAGTATAGTATAGACAGCATTAGAAAGTTCAAAATACAGGTAATGAGGAATGAAATAAAATATACTGAATATCACAACTTATTTCAATACATATAACATGGTAAAAAAAAAACTGTCTTAGGAGGTCTGAAGAGAACTATTTTCATTCCTTACAAAACTGGGAGGCAAGGGAGAGGAACACAGCAAGAAGAAAGGACTACTTTTCTTCCCATAACTAATATACAATGGCAGTACAGGTTACACAGGATTTTAATCTGTTCCTCAAAGCTAAAATGAGGAACTAGAATGAATAAGAGTATTATGGTTCCTGACTTTCTCAGTTTGTGGAGAATTTAAATTAAAAAAAAAGACAAAGAAAGATGGAAAGAAAAGTATTTTAATGATATCAGTTTCTACTGGGTATTCAAATTCAAGCTAGAGTTATATGAGATCCTGAGGACAAAACATGAAAGGAAATATATTGGTGGGACTTTTGTGAAGTGTCAAAGACATCTTTAAATAAATAAGCTCTCCATCTCTCAGCTACATCAAACTTGATCTTAGTATGGTCTGAATAGGAATCCTGGAAGCTATGAGGTTTACACAATAGAAATGGTGCACAGTAAACTCCTAGAAATATTAATTGAAGAGAGAAAAAGAAGTCAAAACCCCATATGTTTGAGATTCATTTCTCCATAAGATAGTAAAGGAACGTAGGCTTAATTTAAAATAAATAGGACTTGCAAACAGTTGTAGAGAGCTTAGTGCAACCCAACACATTTCCTCACTTACATGAAGAAATAAGAAGAGACAGGAACACTGTGTGTATAAGAGCCAGAAACTGCCAGAAAACTTCCAGTTCAATCCCACACTGACATTAGCAAAAAATGACAAACCCAAGTAGACAGTATAACAATCAGTTTATGATTACACCTCAGTAAGAGCAGCTGCCAGCACTGCTACCGGAGTTAGTAGAGAAACTGGAAAATGTCAAAGGATTGAAAGAGGCACAAGCACAATACACGCACAGTGTTATACATGTAGAAAACTGTGTGTAAATATAAAAGCGAGGCTGTAAAGGAAAGGGAAGTCTTACAAACAAGGATTGACTTTATCATCAGAGGCAGCCATGAAACCCTGTGGTAGGTTGGCTGAATTCTTAAAGTAAGAGGAAGATCTACATCTACAAAAATAATATCTGGCTATCTAAACATGATTCAAGATGATGTGGTACACAAAACTAACAGATTAACAATGTTGTTTTTAACCCCGAAAGAAGTCATCATAATTCTATGCATCAATGGGAACGAAGAAATTTTAATGGACGTTTATTCCTGAATTAGTTGCAGAGACTTTCTTCATATTCACTTGTCACTAAAAGCACTCAGAGAATGTGAGAAATCTCATCCAAAGCAGACATCTCAAAATGCTCCTAATGGTAACCTTCATATCTATACATTCCTTTCCTGAAAAGAAGGCTTTAAACATAGACCTTTGTAAACTGACCTATACAGTATCAAGGCCTACAGTAAGATTATTTAAAATTCCTACAAAATAGTAAGTTAACTAAACATAGCAGCCCGATGCCATATGCAAGTCTTCTGACAATAACTTTAATAGAATCTGGACAGCATTTCAGTTTACCTCAAGACACAGAGGGCTTAATTCAGCTGACTTCACATCTCACGTCCTTTGTAATATGCTAAGATATTTGAAACATCTACAGATTCTCACAGATACAATGAGAAACTAAGTAAGATCTATGTGTTTTGGAGAGGCACTGGTGTTTATGCCAGGGCTTCCTAGGTCATCTCAGATGGCAATAAACAACTATCTGTGAGTAACAGAAGTTAACCCTTGGGCGTATCTATATTGGTAACCTGAGCTGTGCAGGTTGGAGACAGTCCAAAGAAGGGCCATGAAATGGTGGAGGAATTGTAGCATTCCTCCTATGACTAAAAGCTTAGAGAGCTGGAACTGTTTACACATTGCCTTGTGACTTGGAATGTATAATATAAAGAGTGTAATGGTACGGAAGACAAGCATCCTTCTAAATGATTTCTTATTAGATAGCATGAAGCTATGTTGGAAAAGCTGATAATGCAACATTGCAGATTAAAATCACAGGTTTTGTAAACTGAAACATCTGGACTGTTAAGTCAGCACAGTAACTCCATTGCAAGATCACAATTAAAATATACTGTAAAACTAATAAATGATAAAAACCACAAACTCAACAGAGAGAACTGAGATCCCAGTAGACTCACTTGTTTGAAAGGCAGAACACAAGCACCCTTCTGCCAATTATGTACATATGTAGTTAGCCACTATGAAGAAAACAAATTATTATTGTTCAGGAAATCCCTTGATCACCAATTAAGATGAAAAATATTGAAATCATGATAGTAATCTCTTGTAGCCTGCAATGGCCTCTAAGTGTCCATACACTTCAGCAGTTCTAGATTGTGCTATGTCTTACAAATGTAAGAAAAGGAGAAAGTACTGGAAAAAAAAAAAAAAACCTTTACATTTTGGAAATCTCTTAGAGGATTTAATTGTACATAACCCCAGCCCATTGGCACGCAGTGAAGTACATATTCACGTTATCCATTCAGCCCCTGTAAAAATGAAGCCCATCTTTCTTAACCTCAAGTGTCTGAAGGCTAGTTGTACAATTAAAGTTAATTGTCTAGGTTATATCTTGGAGAGAGATAAAAATTTACAGTAGATCATTCATTCCATCTACTTTAAGTTCCTATTCTGATATGGAATGGACTAAGTTCTGAAAGTACTTAACTGTCTTTGCTCACTATAAAAGGAAGTCTGATGAGTTCCTTAGTCTCAATGCCTAATTTATAGGTGGACAGAAGCTGAATTTCTTCCCCACACACATCTGTAAAAGAAGATTCCAAATCTGAAACTCTCTAATGCATTTTCTTGTCATTATATGCAGAGAGAGCACTTCTCTTAAAAACTGCTGCACTTGGTCATGCTGGAATATACTCTCAAAGCATTCCGTGGACGACTGGAACACTTGCCCAGGAACTAGGAAATCTGAACTGAGCCAGACATTCTTGGGGCTATCCACTAAGCTATCCACTGTTCTGGGTAATTAAAAGTTTCACCTCACTTGTTAAATGAAGTCTAAAAGTACAAAATTCATTGGTCCAGAAGGACCAGCCATTTCTGACCTTTAGTGGAAGAGTTTTCTAAATTAAAGCTGTACAACACAGAGGTTGAAGCAGAAGGTGGTTTCTTTACCCACTTGATCTCACTACTTGATGGACCACAGAAGTTAGAATTTTGCCTTTCTGTTGTCCTTTAAAATAAGAAAAAAAAAAAAGACTGCTGCAGGCACTCTGATATACGATGTAGCTGAGCAGCACTCAGGAAATGTGCATATGTATAAGACAATAACAAACTGTATATTTGAGTGTTGACTCACTCTTCAGGTAGGTAGAATGCAAAGTTGTTGCACCAGGTTGCTGGGAAAATATCTGTCTGATGGAATGTTTTCACATCAATGGCAAAGAGAAAGGTAATCAGATTTCTCCACTCTGAAAGTGTGAAATGAAGTTGAATAGCTGTGTGTGCATACTGCAGAAAAGAATGGAAGAAACATATCTTTTCAAGGATAAAACACATTCAGCTTAACTTCATATATGTGAAGTACACCAGAAAAATGTGAAGTAATCTGGCTATGGTTCACCAAGTTTAAATCAAAATGCTTCAATTAAATGTAGGTGAGGAAGAGAGGAGAGGGGATGGTCAGGAAATGTCTCAGATCTACACAAAGTCTAGGAAAATACTGCAAGTATCAGGAGAAATGTAGCAGTTTGAGCTGCAGTTTCAAGGGACAAAGAGAACTTTGAAAAAGAAGTCCCAGTGAGTCTCCATGTCTGGTTTTTTTGTTTGTTTGTTTGTTTGTTCGTTTTGTAGCTGATAATAGCATCTGCTCACTGATTTATACTGATTGAGGCTGTTTAAAGCATATTTCGCCTTCACCTATGTCTACTACTTATAAAGCTTTGGAGTTATAGTTTGGATGGAAAGCTTGCTCTAAACAGAAAAGTAAGAAACAGTGGCATAACTTTTTTCAGTGTAGTTGATGCTGAAAGTTCACAAGAAATCCTAGCAGTGCGATACTTCTTAGAAGTAATTATTACTAAGAATTATTACATTTCCTAACAAAAAAGAGGAAGCCATTCACCTTTTCATTTTCTGGAATTTTGAAGACATGACAGCAGTATCTCCAAGCCTGTGGGAAAAAAAGTGTGTTTAGAGAGTAGGGCAAGTACAAGCCGAACTGTATAGCCATAGAATTTACTACAGAAAAAGAGTGCAAAACTTGGCTGGCCTTTTGTCAAAAGAAGTTCCTGGAAGTGCATTTCTATTGAGTAAAAGTAAAAACGATTTTCGTAGCATTTTACCCTTTAACTAAAACATATTAGCTATGTTAAAATGCCATTGAAGGATTGGCCTTTTGAAGGTAAAAGACAACAATGTTAAAAGTAGTTTGGGTATGCTGTGAATTCTGTTAGAGAATATTCCTAAAACTGCAATCCATGGCTAGCAAATAATAGCATTATAAAATTAGGGCAAAAACTTGCAATTCAGTGTACTTTGGAAAAGAAGATAGAAGCACACCGCAGTGTTGAATGTCTCAGATGATAGTGGGTTTATGTTCAGGCAGGTCTAACACCTTTTGCTTTCGTTTAGTTATTTCTAATTATCACAGTAAGATTGTTACCTGAAAAATAGGAATTCATAAGTGTAGAAATCTGGGATGACAGTAATAGAAAGGAAGCACTTTATTACTCATTTCATATCACAAAGCCCTTGGCCTGGCAGAGAAAATGAGCAGCAGATGTTAAAGATTTATCTTGGATGAAGTGACAAGGAATTGGTGTTTAAAAGTGTCCTTCATAATTCAACTCAAACCATGAAATTTACATATTCATTTAAATCTATATACGGTCATACAGTTCACAAAGTGCTAGAATATTTTATTCTATTTATGGGATCTTCAAGTATCTTAGCAAAACCTGTGGTGTGAAAACAGCCCAGCCGTCACGTATCATCTCAAAATAAACACATTTCAAACCAGGAAGCCAACATGTTAGAAGAACTTACTAACTAAACGCAAGTATCATCTTCAGTGTCAAAGGAACTAGTCACATATCCAGCCAAGTAGCAAAATTTCCATCTATCAAAATCCCTCAGAAGAGCAAACTGAACAGTGCATGAGTACAAGTTCACATGCTGGAACACAATCTATAAATGATAAATGCTGGAATGTTTTTAGCCTGGGCCAACAAACACTTTCAAATAAATGTACTGGAGAAGATAGCCTGGGCCAGGAATTGTTCTCATTAGGTATTTTGCATGTGAACACCCTGTTGTAAAGGCTAAGAGAGATTAGTGATATTAATGTGCTGCAGTTTTGCCAGAAAGGCAAATCCTTGGCACTACTTGGCAATTAAAATAAATGTAGTTTCAAGCAATAATATTCTCTATTTATCCTCCCACTGTTCTCACTCCTGCAAAATCATCAGCAATGGGAACAGCATCTACAGATATAATTTTTTATCAAAGACTGTTCACCCTGTTAGATCTAGACCACAGAAGAGCTTCTTGTTAGAGAAGTTGGTTTTATAAGTTTCCAAGGGATTCTGATGACTAAAGAGATACAGAACGTCATCCCTTCTTGACATCAATCCTCCAATTATTTCAGAAAGACGAGAAATCTGTTATGAATTATATATATGCATTATGAATAGAGGGCTTGAATCTGATCAAACCCAGACAAGGATTTAATAGCAAACTCTCTAAAGAAGGCACTCAAGCAATTGTACAAGTAGCAAGAGGCACAGCATATATATCTGGAAAAACTCAAAGCCAGTCTTAAAAATGTTACATGGCTCCTCAGAGAGTGAACAACTCCATCTGTTCTGGCATTAGAAAATCCAAATGCTTAGGAGACAATGGAACAGTGTCTCAGTTTATGATCTGGGAACATTTAATAAATCTTTTTTACATATTGTTAACTGTAGAAATAAAACGCCAATAAGTTACCTTGATTTCCTGAAGCCCAGAAGAGCAGTACAATGGTATTTATATATCATGAGAAAATATTTTTATGGGTATACAGACAGATTTTCTCCATAACATGAATATAAAGTTTATTCTTAAAAGAGTTTGTAAGTTTTAATTGTTCTTTGAGACAAATTCATGAACAAAACTCTAAGAACTTTTTTGATAACTATGTGTTTCCTACAATGTATAGTAACACCAAGAGCCTGAAAGAGAGAACAGAGCACTGAAAATTAACTTCATGTGAATACTGACTCAGACAAAACAAATCTAAAGCTTGTGCTAGGTCACTGCAGACAAAATTAGTTCAACAGAAAATGTATATATTAAATACAGCATCTTATGAAAAAAAAAAGGAGTACGTAAGAAAACTGTTGCAACAGAAATAACATCATGAAAGCTTTTGTAATAACATTGAGGAATAGTAAAAATACATTATTTGACAATAAAAATTACTCTTAATTCTTCTGAAAGACTCTAATAAGTACTGTCACAGAAACGTGGCGTCAGAGAAGCTTGATAGAATTTTTCTCTCTGCTGAGAAAAGTAGAAAGTTTTATTTGGGATTTCTGGAGATGTTATTTATACTTTCAGATCTCTGCCATAAGATGTGATTTCTTTATAACTTTTTAAATAAAATTCAGTTGGTGATACACTATGGTCCCTAAATCAATTTTGTAGCAAAGTTATTTTAGTCAGTTCTCTTCTATCTATTTTTACACTAGGTTATCAATCTCACTGACTAGTGCCACACTAGATAGACCTTGGCAGTGTCTAGTTCAGTGTATCTCTGTATATCAAATATGAACAGTTGAAAACTGTCTTTTATACCCAGTCTCCCCATACTTTAGAAC
This sequence comes from Lagopus muta, assembly GCF_023343835.1. Classification (NCBI taxonomy): domain Eukaryota; kingdom Metazoa; phylum Chordata; class Aves; order Galliformes; family Phasianidae; genus Lagopus; species Lagopus muta. Next base: position 8,503,219 of record NC_064434.1, read on the forward strand.
CTAAGCTGTGGACATATTATGTAAATGATTTTTCCATAACATGCTTTTGAGAATGCCACATGAGGCTAAATAAAGAATTCTAAAAAAGGAAAGATGTGTAGGTAATGGGACATACGAGAACAGACACAATGTGACTGTTGCCCTTTTTCCCTAAGATTTGCCACCAAGCTACTAGAAAAAACAAGAATTGTTCGATACAATTTGCAGTGGATAAATCCACACTTTGTGCTATTCTCTGTTTTCTAGCTATATATAAACTTTATGATCATTTCATTATTCTATTTTTCCAGGAAATGAATAAAGCTGATTGATCTGCATTTCTATAATTACTCTATGTCTCTCTCTTTAAATGTAGGCATTCTGTTTGACTTCTGTGAGCTCTACAGTATCTAGCAGAACTTCAAGATCTTCCCAAAACACCTGGCCAGAACTCAGATTTTCCTTGTGGAGGAATTCAGTTAATACCTTGGCTTCATTTGCACTTTCATGTCAAATGTAACTTTGTCAGACTTTTCCTCTAACTGCCATCTGTCACGTGGCAAAAAAAAAAATGTAACAGGATATTGGCAGGAAGATATTAACCTCTAATGCCATATCACCAGCATCCTCCTCTGGTATTGTGAGCAACATAATAAAATAAGAGGCATTACTTTTGGAGCAGCCCCTGTACATTTTTGTCATATTCTTTCTAGAATGCTTCAGGATAACTCAAGAGAGTTTATTAAGAACAAACATCACTAAGCAATTTAACAGATTTGTAAGAGTGCTACATAACATGATGCACTAACAGAAATCAAGAGGAAAAAAAAAAAAAAAAAAAAAGAAAAGAAAGGACCAGAGAAATTTATCCTTGAAAATTTCCTCATTGCAGATTGTAAGGAAAATTTCAATACCTCATTCATTAATATTCAAGCTAAGCAAAAATATCATTAGAAATGCATTGAAGGTCTTAGGCCATACTTGGCTGCAAGAAAATGCTTATGTGACTTATGAGCCTTATAATGAGTAATCGAGAGAAAACTGTTTTTATCTTCAGTTTGTTTTTCTGCTTCCCTCTATTAGAATCATAAATTAAAGTAATGCAGCTTCAAATATTTCAAAAATGTCAACATCTTCACAGCTGTCTGAGTATTCAAAGCTGAAGTGGGCCATACATAAAAGCTTTCCTGGGTAATCAGATATTTCTTTTGAAAAATGCTATAAATATGTTGCAAAATGTTTGGTGACTTCACTGTTCAATTTGAAAGGTGTACCCAGTAATGCCTTTCTTTTTCATGTGGTCTGTTCTTCAAGAGTGGGATGAGAAAAGGAGGTCTGTAAAACTACTTCATGTCTATCATAATCTCATTTACTTTTTTTCTTTTCCTTCTGCTTTAAATCTTTCCTCCTCTCCTTTTCATCTCGTTCAGAAAATGTATAGTTCCTATTTTCTGGAAAACAAGAGCGCATACAGAAAGAAATCTATGTGATGGGATACAGCCTTGGGCAGAAAAAAAAGACAATTTGGTGTCCTAAAGGAGACTTCTAAAAGATGAATGGTCTTGGTAAAGTAAAAATCCAGAGATAAAAAGAGCAGAAGGGTCAATTCTGGAATCGGTGTGTTGGTTTTCTACTGGAAAGTAGAAAATTTGGATGGTCAATTATGCCCAGATGTCTTGGGCATAAATGTCACTAAGACTGTTCCTGCCTTGTTCTTGGCATTCTCTCTCTATAATGATTGCTCCAAAAGTCCAAAACAATGATAGTTTGTCCGGTTTCCTTTGCCTTTGAAGGACATTGATTTTGTTCTCAAGAACAACTTGATCATATTTTGAACTCACTCTGACCATACTATCTGATTGTAAGAATAGGAAATGGCAAATTGAAATTTGACTAACCATTTCAAAGGGAGAAAAGCTAGAGGAAATTCATATTGGCTCCACTTGCTGTGCAGTTTTCCTATTCTGAAGCTCTGAATTCACCAACATGCTTGGTTGACAGCAGGCTTAATGAGCCAGCAGTGTGCTCCAGCAGCCAAAATGGTAAATGGCATTTTGGGGTGCATTAAACACAGCATAGCTAACGAATCAGAGAAGTGATTATCTCAATATGCTTAATGTTGGTGCAACGTTCAGAAAATTTATTTCAAATTGTAGTAAAAATTAACTGCACTTCTAACAAGGTGTCTGACAAAGCGTGAGAACACTATGTTAAACTCACATCCAGAGAATGTTAAAGATTTACTTAATGAGACATTAGATAGGTGTAGTTTATTATCTGTACTTTGGTACCAAAGGACAAACTTGAACTGCTCTTAAAAACATAGAAACTCATATAGACATTTATATGTGTGTGGGGTCTATATAGACACATATACATGCATGTATATATATGAGGTATGTAGTTTTAATTTTCCTTTTGTAAATTGTTCCTTGTCACAGTTGTATTACTGTATTTAAATTAAAATAAACTTTAGACCATAGGATCCCCAGGTGAATTAGCTATTAGAAACTGGTTATGTGCAATCTTTAATGTAAAATCTCTGCTCTGGGGAAGCCAAGATTCAAATGAATGATAAAATATTTTCAATAATATGAAAACGACACTAAAAACTTAGAAAGACCTTGAGCAAGTAAAATAGTTAAATATTATCTACTTTAGGGAAAGAGAGAGCAATCTGAAATTTATTTGGAGTTTTATGTGGGTGGTAGGAGTGCTGTATTCTTTCTATTTGTTGAAACAGCATATTTACATCACTATATAATTAGCATTCTCCCTTAGGATACTGAATTGATTGTTTGGATCAACTGAGAAAGCCCTTTACAAAATGAAAGGGATTCTTTTGCCACTGTAACTACCAGGGAAAACACTAAAAGCAAATAATTTAGATCTTTAACTCTGCAAGCTTTTGAGCCCAGCTAGAAGAATTTACTCTTTCAAGTAGCTTTCAGGAAGAGCAAATTTTCTGAAAGATTCTACTTTTATTGTAAGAAAATATGCTTCCTACAGTAAATGCATAATATAATTGCTGCTTAACAGTAAGTAAAATTCATAGCTATGAAATCAGGTTTTGAGAACTATAAAACTCTTTGTTTTGATAATATATGAGAATAATTTATAAATAGAATATCCTCAGGAATGTAGGTTTTTGTTTTATTTTTTAAGTTTTTCTTTGATTTAAACCCCAGGTAACAAATGTAATTCATTGTCTGTATGCAAAGGTATGTCATGATTTACATATTTTACAGCATTTGTTTGGGCCAAGCTGCAAAAGAATGGGGGGAAAAAAAAGAAAGAAAAAAAAAAAGAAAGAAAAAAAAAGAAGATGCATTTTCCTGCATAAATTCAGTGTTTTTCTGGACTTGAGAAAATAATTATTTGCTCCAGAAATCATGTAATAATATAAATGTGAAGAATGCAAGGTCTTGGCTTAAAGACAGGCATTAAGCTTCTAGATCAATTACTTGGCGGGTTGGTTTTTTTTTGGTCAGCCTTCTCCCCATTTCCTTAGAATATCTGAAGGTTGGAAGTAGCATTTTTCATCCATTCTGTGTTTAAAAAAAAAGCACAGGGAAGATGTGGAGCTCTTGGAATGGGCCCAGAGGAGGGCCATAAAGATGCTCAGAGGGCTGGAGCACCTCTCCTATGAAGACAGGCTGAGTGAGCTGGGTGTGTTCAGCCTGGAGACAAGGATCGAGAGTGACCTCATTGCAGCTTTCCAGTCCTTAAAGGGAGCTTATAAACAGGAGTGAAATCAACTTTTTTTTGAAGGGGTAGATGGGAAGAAGACAAGGTGGAACAGTATAAAATTAAAATAAAGGAGGTTTAGATCAGATGGCAGGGGGAAGTTCCCTGCTCAGAGAGGGGGAGGCACTGGCATAGGCTATCCAGAGAAGCTGTGGATGCCCCCTTCCTGGAGGTGTTCAAGGTCAGGATACCTGCAGCCCTGGGCAGCCTGAGCTGGTGCCTGACTTAGTGGGTGACAACCGTGACCACAGCAGGTGGTTGGAATTAGACGGTCTACGAGGTCACTTCCGACACAAGCCATTCTATGATTTTTTGATTCAATGAATTTTTGTTGACTATAAAAGCAGAGATGACTAATAGACCCTCATCTGGGTCTTCAGAGTGCCAATAAGATCATCCTGAACAAGCAAGTACAGCTGCTCTAGTACAGATGCTATAGTTGGTATGGATGCTGTAGCACAGATGTGACAGTGACATCATTTCTCTGACACCAACATATATACTGGCTCTTCGGGTCACACCAGAACTGTTCCTTTGGCCCTGGAGCCTGCATGGCTGACATCTCACATGTGTGTCTGTAGTTGGTTGAGAGTGATCTATATGACACACACCGAAGTTGTATTTACTATAAGTTTTAGGAAAGACAGCAAGAAGCCAACCTGCGTTTCAGTTTCTTAGATTACCATGCATACATATATGTTTGGTAGTAGTATACGTACACGTTAAGGAGGCATCTTTTGTTCACTAAAATGAATCTTCTAACTATTACTAATTTGTGGGGCATACTTTGGCACTATAGTTGTGTATAAATACTTCTCATATCATTCTTGATATCCTTACTGAATTTTAAAAATAATTGTGCGAATGATTACCAGCTTTTATTCTTTTTTTTTCACATGTTTATTCTATTATAAAATCCAGTAAAAATGTGTGAACTGAAAAGAAAAGAGAAATGAATGTAAATTAAATTTCTAAATTAGATATCTAATCCTGATAGATCCATTTCCTTTCAGATATAACATCCAACGAAAGAAATAGTAAAAATGCAAGCAATATTTCTCTTTTTAAAAAGATTTCACTGCACAATAGTTCTTCACCTAACCCTTCAATAACCCCACTGACATTGCAATTGCATGTTTGTTTTTCTCCTTTACCTATTTACAGTGTTTTCACTAACAAATCCTTATATTTCTAACATTGGAGTTATTACCTCAGTAGATATCAAGAGAATAAAAAGTTTTTCTTCATATTTCTATCATTCATCAATATTTTTGATGTTACAGAGGGCCAATGCCCAAAGTTCTTACGGACATTTTTCATCAGTAAATTACTCAATCTTTCTGTTTTCATTAACTATTAATTTATTTATTAAGTGAACAAGAACTAAAGTCAGCTGAAGCCACACTGGACATAGCATAGATATGCTTACATGATTAGGAAGTCATTCAGAGTGATTCAAGACTGTCTTAGGTACACTTACCTTAGTCCCTTGGACTAAGTATCCCCTCTACAATTTTTGCCCTATAGTCTCCATTAGGAGAGAGTAGACATCCATGTGGAGAATAATTTGGTTTGAAGTTATGCTTTCCTTATTCTTTTTTTTGTTTGTTTGTTTGTTTGTTTTTAATTTCTATGGGGGAAAAGAAAAGCAAAATAAAAATAAAATGAAACAAATAAAAAAAAAAAGATTCTGAAATAAAGTGCCCAGCTGATATTTTTATGATTCATGTCCTCTTCCTTCTTTTTCTCCAATCTTTTTTTTAACTACCTGTCCATCCTAGACTCAAAGTCCTTTAAATAGGAGTTTTGTCTTCACTCCTTGATAGCAAATTATTTAACACATTCTGTGCACTACCACAAAGAAAATGACAAAATAGATGACATTTTGGATCTGGAGCCAGATATAAATGTTGCCATTCAGTCCACAATCTGATTTATCACTGCAATCTTTGTATTACACAGTGCCATCAATGGATTGGCATATACAGAGATGGCTGAGTAGCTTCAGACAGGACTTTCATTAATAACTGAATCAAGACTGTTTTGCTATATTGCCAAAGGTCAGATGATTGACTAATATACGGACAGCAGCTGAGCAGGGGAAACATTTTCAGAACTTCTAAATATATTCTCTATAAACAACTTACAACTCCATCTTCTCTGCTCTCCAGTTGTAGGAGTTTCTGTCAACGACTTAGTATGCAAAAAGAGTAAAATGGGGTTTTGGTGATCCAGCTATACCATACATGCCAATTAGAGGAAGCAATCAATTTACAGTTAATCTAGTGTCTGAAGATGGTTTGTCTGACTTTCCAATGAACGTAAGGAAGTGCAAAGCAGAAAGTGCTTGGTAAAGGGAAAAAGAAAAAAAAAAAAGATGCAATCCCAACTGCATGGGGAGAAGAATGCTCTTAACATACCATTTGCCACCTAATTTGTTTTTCAAAGATGTAGCGTTTATTTAACACTGTAGCTTTTTAGTACAGGTGGTGCTAACAGAGGTTAAATAAAAGACACAGGGGCATCAAAATCTCTCACTTACTTCTCACACAAAGACAAAACTGCTATGTGAGAGCAATGCAGATTAATTCCTCAATTCTCACAGCACTTTTTGACACCACTGGTTACAGGTTACCTCTTAAGCATTTGAAGATTTCAGTAGGGCTGACTGATTTAGATTTGGATAGGTTTAAATCATACTTGTCAGTGTGCTATTAATTTTTAACCACAGTCATTTTTCCCTAGACCTGTTATTATGCTAGGCAGTCCCAGGAAGCATAAAACTTTGACCTGTGCTCTCCTGCATTTGCATACTGCACTTTCTGTAGGTTTTTTATTCTGTAATCAGAATTCTAACTATCTCCTTAACAGCATACAGATACAGGAATCCACAGACCCTGTTGAATCAGCCTCCCACCTGGTCATATAATTGTGAGACATACATTCGTTTATATTAACTGGTCTTTTCTTACTCAATTCAGATAAAACATAAATTACTTCTGCTGACTGCTGAGCTCTGTTGGTGCTATGTGGTAGAACACGATTTTTCCTTACAGTCAGCCAATTATTTCCATGTTTTTTCTGGATTTTGAGATCTCCTTTGGGAGTTACACTGCTCAGAGAAATACAATAAGACTGAAGTCACCATTGCCTCAGCACAGTGCAAAACTCCAGGACCCTTATGACAGCCATTATGGGAATGAATGCAGCCTCATCTTCTCAGTACTTCAAGATAGATAATTACACAACCCGACAATGTCTGAAGTTTTCAAACTGAAACAACTTTTTAGAGTAGCAGTGTTTTATTATCATTATTCTAACATGGAATAAAAACCTTGGTAACACATACTTGCAGACTTCAAAACTTGTAGACCATCACCTGAAAACTCTTCTACGTGCATGATCTCCAGAAATTCCAAACCTTTAGTTGTTGTAGTTATGACTCATAATAGCCAATCAGTCATATGAAATCTGTCGATGACACCTGCTCTGAGATCTGCAGTGTTGCACAGTTCTGGAGCTACCTTCTACTATTCCTGCTGGAAGGAGAATTCTTTACTACTTGAGAGAACTTCTGTGCATAGAGGGCCTACATCTTCAATGGTCAAACTCACAGAAAAGTGAACCAAACGATGATAAAACGTTTAATTCTGGACATATCACAGAATGTATTAACATGGGACTTTTCAGAAGAAACTGAAAACTCAAGCAAGTCCTTTGCGATTAATTTTCTTAGTCACAGGGAAACTGTTACAGAAACTTTTGGGCATTTTTTGCAGATAGAAACTTAATTTCATCAATAGAATTAAGAATTTATCTTGAAGTTTCCAAGCAGGTTTTCAACATGCGCATTCCTGCTCTGACTTTCCCTCTTTTCTTGCTAAAGATTCTTTCTCTGGCAGAGCAACACAATCAGAGAATCAGACAACTGTGAAAAAGTCAAGAAAATTCCTGGTCAATATTTTTTTTTTCTGACACTGTCAATAATACTGTAATCCAGAGAGATGTTTGTTCAACTTTTTCTTTAAAAAAAATCTAACACATACTTTCATTCAGCCTGATCCCCAACTTGGTCATCTAAGTTGTATTTTTTGTTATGTTTAACAGATTTTTTTTTTCCTCTCCTTGGACTCTGGAAAACAAGTAGCTATTTTCCTCTTTATAAAAACATAATCTCTTTAATCAAAGCACTGCCAATCCATTAATCTTCTCTTTCCCAGGCTATACAAACTGCATTTTGCAAATAATTTGTTACATTCCTCATGCTGTTCAGGCACATTGTGAACAAAAAAAAGAAGCAGAAACTGCGTTCAAAAAATGATTATTTCCTTTACCATATGTGGTTTCATTTCCATTTGCTCCTTTGTTCTTTCTCTTTTTCTTTGACATTTGTTCTTTTTGGCATTCCTACTTAAATTGGGCTAGATCCTTCCTCTATAGTCTGTATGGTCCATATCTAAGATAAGATATCCAAATAATAGGAAAAATGTAAGTCTGACCAAGTTCAAAAAATTATTTAGGTAAGTAATAATGATAGTTCTAATTACAAATTTTTATTTTCCCCTTGGAAACTCATTCTTAAATATTAGGTATCAAAACTATAAGATTCCATGTTATTATCTTTACAATCTAAATTAAACTTTTTGCCACCTAAATATGTATTATTAATTATGGAAGATTTAAAATTACAAAAATCTCAGTAAAACTTTTGATTTTTCTTCCACAGATCTCTTTGCTTTTCTATCTTTCATCCATTGCCTCATTTTTTTGGATTGGAAACTCTTTGGTACAAGAAATGTTTCTTATTATGTTTGTTAAGTACTTAGCAGACTGAGGCATTAATCCTGCCTGTGGGTTCTCTTGTTGTTGTGTTGCCAGGAAAAAATGTTTGGCTGTAAAATACTGAAGAAAGATATTTCACTTGCTCCTGCTAGTGATAGCTATTTTGAGTTTGGGAGTGGTGGGTGGGAACAGCAGAAAAATGCAACTAAAATAAAACTGTTGTTAATAAATTCAGTGTTTCATCTCAGTGGTCAAAAAATCAAAAGATTTAATGTGATAGAAGACAAATAGTTTGGGAAAATAGCAAATGTATGTGAAATACAGCTTGAAAACTCTCCTGTGAGAGGCTAGAGAGGACACAAAGCTCTTGAAGTGTGTGGGGGGAGCACTTACTGTGCTATTAGTGTTTGATTAGATAGCATAACAGATAATGTAAGAGAAAATTAGACTCTGACAAGAAGCAATTGAACCTTGAGTTTTGACAGTCCTATGTTGGGCACCTTATCACTTTTATCCTTGGGGCCTCTTAAATGACACATAAGGACTTTATTCCAGTGGATAATTATCATAAGTGCATATTGAAATGTTATGCTTTTTTCCAAAGATGCATTGGTTAGTCCTAAGTGTCTCTGCCACAGAAGACAAGAGTATTTATCAGGGTCTGATTTTGCATGCTGTACGATACAGAAATGGTGGTATTTGCTGGGACTTCAAATAATACAAAGATCATGAAATCAAGAGTACAAAAAGTATTAGAACCTTCAAGTTTCAACGTTTGATAGACAGTTTTAAACTTTTTTGCAAAAATCAGAACATACAGTTATTGGGTTAGGTGTCTTCTACATGCACTCTGTTTTAAGTTATGGTCATGTCATGAGTCAAGCAGCATCTTATCACAAAGAGCTTAAAAAAAGCAAAGGGGATTTACCTAAGAGTTTTCCAAAACTGTTTCAATAGGATACAGTGTGATGTCACAAAAAGGAGAAATTGACAAAACTACCTAGATCAGGTGAAGGTTGTGGGCAGTATCAAGGTGTGTATTGTCTCCTGCTCTGGGTGCCAGTGGCTGAGTAAGGATTTGGAGCAGATGACCTGAAAATTATGTGTCCAGTCAGTTATTTTTGCAAAAACTATATTATCTTAGAGACTACTCAGAATAATGGCTGGTTTCCTTCCTTCCTTCCTTCCTTCCTTCCTTCCTTCCTTCCTTCCTTCCTTCCTTCCTTCCTTCCTTCCTTCCTTCCTTCCTTCCTTCCTTCCTTCCTTCCTTCCTTCCTTCCTTCCTTCCTTCCTTCCTTCCTTCCTTCCTTCCTTCCTATCTAAAGGGTCTTGGATTCCAGAAATGTACATCTATTTCCTGGCATGGGATGGGAGAAATTTGGATGTGGTTTCCTAATGTCATAATTCACTCTGAAGCGTGATCCATATGGATTTGCCACAAATACAAATTTGGCCAGTTTGACAAGTTTCAGAAAAGGCCTACTGAGTTAGCTTAGGTACGTAATCTTCTGTATCATGTGTTGATAAAATGAAGTGCCCTAGGACAGAGTACAAGTCTTTTAAAAAGGTTGTATAAGTGATCTGTGTAGAACAGAAGTAACACTTTAATTATTTCTATCTGATTTTTTATTTTGCATTCAGCCCCACATGGCTATTTAGTAAGACAATAGGCAAATTCACACAACAGGAAATAAATTGCAGTGTGATTTTGCAAGGTCAGAGTAACTGGAAAACTAGTAGAGGTGAATTCATTGTTATTCATTTCACTTCAAAGTTAAATGTCAGTTCCCATGACCCAGTAAATGGAGTGTAATTACTGAAAGTATATAAATGGTATAACTGGAGAAAAGTCTGTCTCTTGTAGATGTTCTTGAGGAAGTTTTTTTTTTTTTTTTCATACATCTGGGTGATTAAAAAATTGAACTTCTGGACACCAAGATGGGTCAAATTAGTTCCTGATCTCCTGACAGAAAAAAAAAAAGAAAAAAAAAAAAAACACTTTAAGGGCCTTATTAAGCAATCTATCTCTATTGAGCTCATTAGGTTCTGGACAGTTAATAAGAATATAATACAATCTTGGATGTCCTCTATAACATAATCTGACAAGTTGAAGCTCCACTCCAACTTCATTTGGATGGGCAAACAATGAACCATATGCTAGATTCAAATTCAGCTTAGCTTCCTTCAACTTTTAATAGGACTCATGCATTTGTAAAGATAGCTTGAATAAAAATCAGGCCTGCCAGTTCAGCATCACCTTTTTTTTCTTTTTTTTTTTTTTTAATTTTGATTGCCAACTGACACGAATCATATCACATTTACTCTACAGATGATAAAGAAAGCCCTTTCTTAAAAAGCACTTGTAAACATGCACACACACAAAAAAAAAAACCAACATGTCAGTTCATAACAAGAAGTTGCTTTGGGCCTGACAAAACATCATGCTTTACTTTGTACCCATGAACAGCTTCTACTGGCTCCTGCCATGAAGTATTTCTGCTCCTATATTAGTATCTCTGATATATAATATCCCTTTATAGGTCATGTATTGATTTAATCCATTCTTCCCATTTTCTTCCCCTTTTTTTGAACATATGATGTTTTGACTTCTTGCTTCTTTCTCCTGTTCAGGAAAACAGGTCAGAGATCTGTTCTGCCATACTTAGCTCTTGATTTTAATATCAACCTACTTGATCTTAATGCTGCCATAACCCTGACATGTTAGTCACCAGATAGTCCCCCTGGGTGGAGAACAGGGTATTTCAAGTACAGCAGCTGTAATAGCTGGTATCACTCAAGGGAGAAGATTGAACAGCGATAGAACCCATTCACCTGTAAATCCTTAGCCGAAATGATCGTACACTCATTTGCAGTTGCAAAAGCTTCTCAGTCTGAAACTCAAGTCTGAAGAAGGCTCAAACTCCCACCTCTGAAGTGGACAATAATTTCCCTGTTCTAAAAGCAAAACCTTCCTGTCATTCCTGGAGAGAAAGAGTTCTCCTCGCTGCAACTGCTGTGCATTGGAGCTGATCTTTATGGACTCTGCTAAAATGATGCTTCTCATTCTCTTTTCCTAGCACCAACACAAAAACAGGACTAGAAAGCTTTCCTGAGTACATATCAAGCTGGAATTGAAACTTGGGTTTTCTCAAAGCTCATCCTTATTGAAAGCAACCCTTCTTTGAGTGCAGTGCCACAGTGAGATCAAATACAACACTGACTCAGAATGTGCTGCACACAGGAGACAGCCTCTGTGTCACTGCAAGTCCTCCACCAGTAATTCAGACTACTGATCACAAATCCTGTGTTGCTCATGAGACTGTCTGAACATATCATTCTGAGCCAACATTTTTCACTCATGATAAAGCCTTGAGCTACCTAAAGGCATGGAAGTCTAGATTAGCCCATAGGATGTGTGGAGAAAGACTGTTTATAAAAGCAATCCAAACAAACTGGTCAGTCAGAGGAAGAAAACTGTCATCAGAGGTCATGCAAGCCCCTGGTAATGTCAGAGCTGGCACAATAATGAGCTGAAAGATTGTGTAACTGGGAGGAAATGTTTGCAGCTGGAATTATTGAAATTCTTTTGACTTTAATAAGGTGAGACTAGTATGCTGCTTAGGACCATTTTTGTGAGTTACTTAGGGTGAATCAAGTTGAAGAATCAACTTTTATCATCACTGTTGCTTTGCTCATCTCCCACTTCTCTGGGATCTTCCACAGCAATGCTCTGACCTCATCAGGCAGTTCATGAGATGCATCCAGACTGGAAAAGGCCAGAAGGGAACTAAATGCTTCAGCATCCTGTCTGACTGTGCTGACACAGAGCATGATCTGTAACACAAAACTTCCTTTTGCACAGTTTTCCTTCAGCTGTGTATCTCTACTTATACTTATATCCCTTTATTAATAGTCTTTGCTTTCTTAGAATCAATTCACCACTTCCAGTACCACTAACCTGTGATCGAATAAGGAAAAAGAAGCTGCTTAGACAGCCTAGCAACCCAGAAAAAGTCAGACATTGATGTGAATAGTCTGCTTATCCCACAGCAAAGTCAGAAATTAAAATCAGCCCAGAGACTAGCTTTCCTTCTTATATTTATATCATTCTTCTCCCTGTTTATGATTATTTATTTTGCTTTATCTAACTGGAGACTGGGAGAAAAGATCAGACTTCAACTGCAAGATCTCAAGTTGGCCTAAAGTCTCTTTTTCTTCACCCTTCAAGAAGAAAACAATACAACAGACTGCAAATGCGACCTCTGAATCCTTTGAACTGTATGTGTTCATTCCAGAAATGAATGGCTTTAAGATGAGTGTCTTTACTGAAAGACCATATGCAAATGGTTTCACTAGTGCTGCCTTATTTTTTTCAGTCCTATAGTATTCTGGGGACATATTCAGTCTATCAACTGTACATTGAGAATACTTTGAGAATTTATCTTTCATTCCTGGAGTACACTGGGATGCATCCTCAGGATCTTAGTCTTATCTTGACTTCCGGAGCAAATCTTGGTTCATATCAATGGCAAATACCCGGGTTTCATTTTTTATGGAAATCAGACTGCATGAAAATCTAATATGAACAAGACTGATGCACTGATGTCATTGTGGTGCAGCAAGGACATAAACATGGGCGCTCACTGACTTGGAGTGCCCGAGGTCTGCTAATACAGATGTCATCTAGCATTCTTTCCCAATTAATGGTGAAAGATCCCATCTGTCCTGCTGGGAGCTATCAGGCCTGTGTGTTGTCTTCTTGGCAGTAAGTCAGCTCAAGAGAGAACTGAACCCAGCCTAGCCCGTCAGCCTGGACTGATCTATCAAGGAGCTCATGTGGAAGAAGTTAGTGTGTCAATAGCAAGAAATTAGAAGCAGTAATTGAACAGAAGCTGTGCAACGATGGGAATGTAGTCTTTAGCTGTGTCAAGTAGGGATACCCTGAGCTTACAAGAACAGAAATAAGAAATGTTAAAGTAAAGAGTAAGGATATTTTTAATCAATTTGAGGTTTTTTTGTTTGTTTGTTTTTTCATTGGTTTGTTTGTTTGTAACAAAAGTGACAGATAACAATAATTTGATCTGAGTTCCTTAAACATTCAGTGACTGTCTAAGGCTATAGCAGAAAGAGTTTTGTTAATATTCTACTCTCTAGGGTTCAGAGATTCCCTCTTATTACAGTAACAGTAATCTGTACTTGTGCAAAGTGGTCAGAACATACTGCCTTCTCAGAACTCCAAATATACTGGAACTATTTTGTGAGACCATTAATGTGCAACAGAGTTTTAGAATCTTTGAGTCTTAGCACTCTTGGATCTTAATAAATGACTCACCATGAATAGCATAATAGTTTTCTTTTTTAAATATAAATTAATTAATTACAATGAAATAATGTAAAATGAACTACAAATAAAGCAAAGGCCTCAGATAAATCATTTATTTTTTGTTGCTTTGACAAGGTGGATTTCTATTTCTCTGAACCCTCTGTAAGAAAACTACCACAAACTGATACTCCCTAGTTGAATGTCCATGAGAATCACTGACTTAAACCAGTTTACCTTTCTTTTTTTTTTTTTTCCAGGGTGTTTTATATTCATTCCATGCAGTTTTGAGTGAAGAACGCAGTGCACTCCTACCTCTTGGTTAACTCCTCAGCTGAGAAGTAGTATGAATTGCTTCTTATTTTGTTTGTTCTGTTGTTTTGTTTCATTTTCCACTCTATTTAGTTTTCTCTTATTAGAGGGATAAATTGTTTCTCCAAACAGCTGGTTTTTTTTTTCAGTAACATGCATCAGATGAATACCACAATAGTATCTATTAACATGTATATATATAATGATATAGATGCATAATTTACCATACAGTGTCTCCTCCTCCTAAGTGCGCTGTACACAATGTGTACTGTGTAATGAGGTGTGACTGGATATCATAAACAACACCATATGATCTTGCATGATTTGCTACCCTAGTTCTGCTGCCTGCAGTAGAAACCACACAGATTTAGGTGGCACAAAACAAACCATGAAGACAGAACTTGACAGAAGCAAAATAAAATGTTTTTATTTGCCACTACCTGCACTTGAGGAGATGCTTTTCTGAGAAAGTTGGATGCACCTTTTCTTCCATTTGAAATGAAAACATACACTGAATCATGCAGTGTTTTGTATTACATGAAATAGTCTCCCATGATCCCCTGGGAGATTATTTGAGCTGAGATAGGTACTGGGATTGTTCATTGGATACTTACACTTCTGAGGAAACAGAGCCTTACATCTGCTATATCCATAGCCCTCAACAGAGCTACTTGATCCTTGATGCAGTTGATGCACTGTGTACCAAGCAGTGTTCCTCTAACTCACAATTCAGAAAAAGAAACAAAGTTAGAAAAAGGATATCTCATGGCTTCCCTTTCTTTTATCACATACCTGCAGAAGGTAACATCTTTCCAAGTCCATATCTTGCAATAGGGAAGAAAATAAATTCCTGCTTTTGAAATAAGAGCTGTTGTATGAGTTTGAGAAATTTGCTGATTTATAGGTTTATACAGAATTCACAGCAGAGATATGTATTCAAGATCACCCCTGTGCAAACAAAGAAATAATAAAAGACCAAGTTTTCAGAGCTGTTTAACCACATCACCATGAGATTACTAGCACATTTAATGCTAGTATTAAGTATTCAGAAGAGTCTTTTAGTCTAATAATCTTGTGAGTCATTTACAGTATTTTTATTTTGATTCAGCATGTTAGGGGGAAACTCATTCTGAGATGACAACTTATACATCTAGGTGTCTTAATCAAAAACCAAATTCCATCCTTTAGATCTGATATAGCCTCATCATCTACTTTTAGGAATTGTTCAACAGTTCATAGTTTTCAGAAATAAAACATTACTAGATCAAAAGGTGAACATTATGTTAGAACTGTCTTCCAAATGGAACTTCTTTGACTACAAAATTCAGACATTAAACGTGTCTTCATTTCTAAAGGGGATCAAAAGTCAAAATCTAAGGTTTTCCTGTGAGACACAATTCCAAAAAACTTTGTTTCAACTGCTCTGTAGCATTACATCTTGATAAGGTAGAAATCTGCTCTTCTGGAAATTTTGTAAAATTGTCTCATATTTTTTTTACTCTTACTGTGCATTAACTGATAATACAAACTAAATGTCAAAATGAAATGTTTTGACCTTATCAAAATGTTTCGTTTTGGTTATTTTCCCATCAAGATTTTAAACAAAATTGGTACATTGTTGTAAACATTTCAGTGTTATTAAATGTGAATTATCCGCAACCTGTTTCACTGGAAAAATCATGATCAACTCTCATCAGCAGACTTTGCTGAATGTAGCATTTTTCTCCTGTAGATCTACATGTCTGTGTGGTCAGTATTTGTGGAGTAGATTTGCATTTAATTCAAGCTAAACTGAAATAACTTTATCTAAAACATGTATGGAGAGTTGAACTGATTTATGCTACACGTGGTTTCCTTGTAGTTTCAAGGTGGGGCTATTTCTGATGATCAATGATGTGCTATAGTCATGCCAAGGATTTTTGTGTACATTTTGGGTTGAAAGAAGCTGTAGGAGCTGTAGCTTGTAGCCAACTATCTATCTAGCCCAGCCACACTATAATGGGCTTGACAGTTACTGCCATCTCTCACATACTTATGCTTTCCTTGAGCTCTGAGCATGAATATATATTGCATATATCATCTTGGCCACATGGAGGTTCTGGTGCACATCTCCTTGTGTGACTACTGGTGGCCCATGGGCACTTAGTTTGCTGTTCTGCTTCCCTGGCGAATGCTAGCATGATTAAATAATTTATTTAGATGTATTTATTTACTTAAATATAGATTTGTATTTATTTAGATGTAGATATAAATATAATTTATTTAGATGTATTTAATGGACTTTTGAAACATACATTTAATGGTTATGAAAGATAATTCAAAGCACCCAGTTCTGAAAGTCCCTCAAGAAAATTTGCAGTTTGAGCAGTGAGAATTTCTTTGTAACAGTTCAGTAACTGGATTTCATGGTCTCCTTTGGGGCCCAGAAGTAAAAGCCAAAAGTTGTCTACTGGGAAAGGCATGCAAATTGTGGCTAAGTACAGAAAATAACGACATCAAATACAACTACTGGCAATGAGTGATGCATCCTTCAGCTCTGGTAGGAAGCTAAAAATCTGTCAGCAGCTGAAATTTAGTATATAAGACTTTTTTAATTATACTCCTAATCATTTCTAACTTCTTTATACTGCTTCCTGTCTTGATTAAAAACATCTTCAGAGGTGTTTCATTCAGAAAGTTGAAAACTTCTGTTCCTGGAAGGATGGAATGTATACTAACTTGTTTCTTAAGAGCAGCAGCACTGAAAATGACAAAGAATGGGCTGATACAAAAAAAGACCAGAAAATTCTCCGAGTAATTTATTTCATAATGTAGAAAGTTCAGCAGGTATATTTTGAGTAATGCATTCTTTTGTTGTATTTAGAAGGTGTTCCAATCGTATACAGTTATTCTACCTAACCTTTTTACAGAAAATAATGTATTATAAAGTAGAAATGATTCCAATAGATGACAAAATGCTAAAACCAGTTCCAGCTATCATATTTGACTGCTGTAACACAGCAAACATGTTATTTGGGTTTCAGTACTGACAGAGGGGATGGGAATGGATGGCAGTCAATTTTACTCATAAACATACATTTGAGAAAAATGGTGCATAATTAAGATTCTCTCCTGGCTTGTTTAATCTGCAGGTAGCCATGTTTTATGTTGCATTAACATTTTGATTGAATGAGCAGGGTCAGCACCATCACTTTTCTCATCTAGGAAAGGAAAGTGATTCTGAAGCCAATCATCAATCAATGCATGCAATCAGTCTTTTTTAAAGTACTTTAGGTTTAAACATAACTGACTGTCTGATCTGTTGTGATAAAATCAAAATATAAACTTTTTTCTCATTCAGTAGGACTAGCAGATATCCAATAAAGTGTTAAAAGGCCAGTGAGGACTTGAAATGTGTTTTGCTATCAACAAAATTATTGCAATTGATTTATTCCAAAGGTTGCAGCACTTCAACTTCATGATCTTTGGCATGTTTATTAATCTGCATATAATTGTTTATATATTACTGTAAGGCATAATATAGCCTTACTACTTTATTAGTTTTCTTTAAGTTGATAGGTTTTAAATAAAACCAATAAAGTCAAAGAAAATGCCACTAATATCAACCAAATATGCTGTTCAATATACTTCAGAAGTCATTGACACTACAAGCCATATAAGCATCATGGGACTGTCTTTTAACAAAACACTGGTTTTCAACAATATACTGAAGCCCTCCAGGATTCTGTTGGTGTCAACTAGCATGAAAACTTTCATTTTTGGTATTTCACCAAGGATATCCAACTTAATCTATGGGAAATGGGAAATGAAGGTGCTAAAGTTTAAATGACTTACTCAAATATACTTAGTGAATCAATGTCTGAATCATTTCCATGACAATCTTGTACAGTTATGTATCTCTGCATCTTCATCTCCTCAGTCTTATCACCCTCTCTGTGCTATACCTTTAGGATACCTGCTCTATAAACTAGAAAATGACTGGGATAGGATCTCGTTGGCAGTTAGTGCTGCTTCTGCCAAATATATCAAGATCAGTCTTGTAAAAATTCAAAGTCATTAGCTCCCTTACTTTCTGAAGAATTGTAAGTTTTATGCACTTTAAACTTCTAGAATTATCATTATCAGTTTGCCTATCAGTTGTTCTGGTTAAAAACAGGTTGGCCACGAGCCAGCAGTGTGCCCTTATGGCCAAGAAGGCCAATGGTAACCTTGTGTGCATTAAAATAAGTGTGGCCAGCAGATCAAATGAGGTGATCCTCCAACTCTACTTTGAGGAGGCCACATTTGGAACGCTGTGTCCAGTTCTGGGCTCCCTAGTTCAAAAAAGAAAGGGAAGTTCTAGAGACAGTCAAGTGGATGGCCAGAAGGATGATCGGGGCCTGGGGTATCTCCGGGACTGGAGAAGAGAAGGTTGAGAGCTAATCTCATCACTGTTCAGAAATATTTGAAGTGCAGGAATCAAGTGGATGGAGGCAGTCTCTATTCAGTGATGTGCAGTTACAGAACAAGGGACAATGGGTACAAACGGGAACACAGGAAGTTCCATATGAAAATGAGAAATAACTGCTTTACTGTGAAGATCACAAAACATTGGAACAGTATGCCCAGAGAGGCAGTGGAGTCTCCTTCTTTGGAGATAATCAAAGCCCAGCTGTGCAACTACCAACCTAATGTTCAACAGGGGGGTTGAACTAAATGATTACCAGAAGTCCCTTCCAACCTCTACAATGTGATAAGAAACACATGCAAAATGTATGTCCAGGAGTCATCTATTCTCTTTCATAGACTAGTGTAAGATGTAAATATCATGCAGAAGTAAATATGTGGGGAGTATAATGGACCAAGCCAAGAATTTTAAGGTCTTTTAAGCTCACCATTTCTTTAAATATACGGCAGAAAAACTGCAGTCTGAAAAATTCAGGGATCATGCTGCTCTCTGCCACTAATCTGATTGCTGAGTGATACAGCACCAGTTCTTTCTCTGTAATTGCAAATCAGAGAATTTGCCTGTTACATTTTCTGAGTCTCCTGGACTTGCTCCAGGGTCAAGGTCAGAAAGTAGATGCCTGATGGTTACCCTATGGGATCTGAGACCCATATCTAAATGTCTGCGTTCTATATATCAGACAGATAATATGAACACTCTAATTAAAACCCTTTAAACATGTAATAGTCAATGCTAAATGTAAGACCTTACCCTATTATCATTGTCAGGCAAATATCTATATCCTTGGAAAGTTGACAGAGCCATTACTTGTGTTTAAGACAGTAATCGGATTTTCTGATCAGCAATCATGAAGTCAGGAACATTTTATCATGAAGTCAGGAATATACAGGGTTTTCATAAGCTAATCAGCAGGCATCAAATAGACAATCAATCTAATTAGTGGCTCACATTTGCGTGGCAATCACAGCTGCCAAACCTAAACGACAAATTTCATTAGAAATGAAATGTGAGAACTATCATTTGTGAAAGCTATCATTGGATTGTAATTGTGGTTATTCAAAAACAAAAGTTGTTGTGATAGTTTGGGACATTTGTGGAATTTAATCTGCATATTGGGGTTCTCATACTGGTGTCTGTTTTGTCTTCTGAGTGAATCAACATCCACTATCACAGTTTTCAAAGAGCCCATCTCTCGATGTAGAGCATCGATTCAAATAAAACTGACATTCAAAATTTAGGTGCTTCTTTTGTTTCCAAAGTGTAATATTGATTTCACAACTTTAAATTTCTTACAATGAACTTTAAAAAATGCTAGTCAGAGCTAGCGATATACACAGTTATTCTAGTGCAGAAAATATTTTTGAACTGAGAATTTAAGATACATATGTGCATAATCATACATAAATTAACCATCTACAAAGCAAAAAATAACCAACTAAATCACAAGGAGAAAATGTTCCTGAGATGCAATATGCCACTTATTGACAAGAAGAAGAGATAGCGAATACATCAAGAAAACCATTTTTTCTTGAAAAAGCAATGGCTCTTGTCCATTCAACACAAATATTTTCTGGGTGACTTTCTTCGGCTACATACTGTGTCCAAATCTTCAATGTATTGTAAAATTACAGTTGCTGCTCTTGTCTAGGAGTGAGGGGTTTAAAACATGAGGTCTTTTCAAATCCTATTTTACTATGATTTTATAACATACCCCCATGTTGCTAGTCTAGATTTTAGTCTCAACATCTGGTATGGACCAATTCCTTTAAAGAAGCAGCTGAAAACTTCCTTTCTTAATGTCCCTGTAGTCAAAGTAATGGAAAGAAACACCTGGAATTTCAGATCAGTAATCTCCAGATGTTGAAGTTATAGAATCTCAGAAGTGAGAGCAAGAGTAGGATTTGATTATGTATTTAGGGTATACTAGCCCAGTTCACAATCACCTTGCAGACAGAAAATTAACTATAGAATCTGTTTTAAGAATGGTCCATCTTTTAGCATTACACTCACAGAGTAATGAAAGCACATGATATACACAGGAGAGACATATTTAGGCTACTCAGTAAAATGCACTTGAAGCATTTTATGAATCAACTTTGACTATTGGATCACTACCTTATTTGAAACATTTGCTGATTTTGATTGGAACAGTCCTGGAATTCTTAAAACAAGCAATGCAGATGTTATTGGCTACCACCAGGTTTAAAACTGTTCACTGAGCACAATGCTCACTATCATCTTAACGTAAAGCTTTTTATTTTAATCCAATCACTTCAATTGTTAAAAATATAAATGTACGGCAGAAAGACATATATATGTGTTAGCAATATCTAAGCATTAACATTAAATCTATCTTTAAATCAAATTTAAATGGATGGAGTCTGCTGAGAGTCTCCAAGGGTTTGAGCTTATTCAAACTTTCCTAGGAAAATTCAAGATAAATCCTGAATCATTAACTTCAATGCTTTCGCATCTTGTAGTTAATCTTTTGTGGCATAAGGTTACAATCCTAATTCTTAACACTCTTTCCTTGTAAATGCACAATGTGAACAAAATGGCAGAAATGCAAAATATTAAGTAAAAGTTGCTGTAGAAGGAAATATATAAGCAGCTTGGAATTTTTTTCTTTCAAACTAAGAATCGCAGTGTGAATTGGACTAAATGCCAAGAATAAAGTTAACAGCTTAAAATGAACAGTTGAAATTAACAGGTGCTATAGCATATGCTACATTTAACTGCCAAGTATTTCACACCTTCATTAAAATCTTTCATGTCAAATTTAAGGCAGTGTTAAAATAAAGAAGAAAAGTATAGATTAGAAATGAATACCTAATTGTTCAGTCTTAGGATACATGGTGTCAGAGAAATTCTCAGTTCATTTTGTGTAGAAATACAGCTTAACTGGAAAAACACTCAGCTAAAATGCATCACATCCCATTTCAGTTCTCAAAACTTTGTGTTCAACCTTTAAAAAGTAACGTGACTTACAAAATATTTTATCATGGGATTTATTAAAGGCAAAATGAACCAAGAGCTGGGAGGTAAAGAGACTGAGAACTGAACAGTCTTAAAACATATAGCCCAGAAAGCCAGTGTTGCCTCTCTTATTGTCAGGCCACAGGCTTTCTACTGAGATTGTGAGGTTTCAGAACTTATCAAGCTACTTTGTGTTAACATCACTGTAGCAGCAGTTTTCTTTTGACCAAGTGACTATCACTAATTTATTTTGGTTGGGTCATTATTGTGTGGTACAATCATATTTTTGTGCAGCTATGAGTAACAAGTAGTTATTTTGCACAGAATTTATTTCTGACTCTGAGAATTCAGCACAGAGGAATGTAGTCTTGTAAGAAAAGCAGAGATCTGAAGTAGTGGAGTTGTAGTGTATGGTGTAAAAGAGTACTGATCATATGTGGCAGTAAGGCTTGGCATGGGTCTGTCCCTAGAAATTTTAGTATCATAGAATGGTTTGTGTTGGAAGGAACCTTCAAAATCCATCTGGTCCAACTTCCCTGAAATGAACAGAGACACCTACAGCTCCATCAGGTTGCTCAGAACTCCGTCCAGCTTGAACCTGAATGTCTCCAGGGATGGGGCGTCCACCAAGTCCCACTGCTATAAACAACTCACCAATCAGCAGTTAAAGAAGTGTAGATCTGGAGGTGGACCACTCTGGTCTCAAAGGTAAGAAAGAGAACAAAAAGGAAAACACTGCCTATCGTACATAAAAGTTACCATATATAGTGAATTCAGTTCCTACATGGAGCTGTAGTTTGATGAAGAACAGCTCGTACAAGGGTACTGACAAACACAAAAATATCACCAAACACATCCTATTCATAGAGGTAAGGACCCTGCAAGGAGTGGGAAGGTGAGCTCCAGGACAAGGAGCTAGAAAATGAGAAGCATTTGTGCAGCAATATTAGCTTTACTGTTATTGTTGGGTCTTTTTTGGCATAAAAAGTATACTTCCTTTTTATATAATAGTTAGATCTGGATTAAGACTTTTGCAGTTGGACTTGATGATCTTGAAGGTCCTAAGTTAATTCTGTGATTCTAAGACTGGTTCTGGGGGTAGACTGTTAAAATTTATTTTATACAATCAACAAATTTTTATACTTTTTTTGTATGAGTGTCTTTTTCCCCGCTCCAGATTATGGGTGTAACATATAGGGTTCCATACAGGAATCTCAGCTCTGCGAGACCTGTACATTTTTCCCATCCTTAGTAAGATCTATCTGAATATTCCTTGTGAGTTTGTGCTTGATGAAATTGACACCAATTAATTTTTAAGGAAACACTTCCTGTTCAAAAATGTTGCTCTCTTTCAAGTTATTTTTTTTGTGTGTGTGCATGTGGATTTTTACCCGCATAAATCTTACTATTTATTGTGCTTTTAGTCTTATACACCTATGCCAAAGAGCAAAGCAGCAATATTACAGCAAGCTTCTTCTAAAAAAAAAAAAAAAAAAAAGGATATTTTAGGGAGTTTTTTTCTTCCCATTTTGGAAGATGCTCTAGAACTCAATTCCTCTGGTAGCTCTATGCATGCATTATGATAATGCAATTCTAAAATATTTATTTTAGCTAATAGCTATTTCCTTTAGGTGAACACATACTGTGCCAAAGAGTGCTATAAAGAAGAGACTAGGAATGGAATCAGAAAAAATAGTATGCTACTCATTTCAGATTTTGAAAGCAAGCAAAGTAATTTTTTATAGCAGATGGATGTTTTTAAAGTACATTGTCCTTAGCCATGGGTGAAATGTGAGGAGAATGTTTAAATATGTAGCCAAGTGTGAACATATCTCTACTGCTAATACAGTAGCTTATTATTTTTCATCTTTTGATGAAATAATAACATTGCAAGTTTTAAAAGGTAACTGGGCAATTTTTTCCACTTTCTTCACTTTTATTTTTACTTATCTATTAAAATTAGAAAATTTTATTATGATGTCCTTTTTCAAGGTGTGTATTTAAGTGCTTTTCACTCTCTTTTGCCTTCCTCTCTTTCTTCCATTCTCTGACTTCCTCAAATTGTAGAACTGGGCAGCAATTTTAGCATGGTAACAACTGAGTAAAATTCAGTAATAATATAGATATGGATGGATCTATTTCTGTAGTTAGTGAATTGTTGGCTGGATATCTATATTGAGAAATTACCATTTTCTGAGGTTGAAAACTCATTCCATTTCATTTTTCCTTTTTTTCCATTGAAGTGGTAAAAAAAAAAAAATAGTGATTTTTCAGTTTAGTGATTTTCCTCAGTGACGTCACTTTTTTGTGCTTTTCCCTCCAGTTCTTTTTTATTAAATGATGGAGAGTGGGAAGGAGAGGCCACAAAGAGAAAAATGGAAAAAAAAATAAATGTATAACAAGCATTAAAAATAAGGCATTAATATCTTGTACACCATTTTGCATCTTTTCCATTCCCAGTTTTGCCCCACATGCCCTTAAAAAGTCCAATTAGTCTGTTTTATACTGGATTTTAAAAAAGAAGGCAAGAACAAAGTGGCTCAAAATAAAAATACTATTGCAAATATTTTTAACGTCCATTCAGTAAATATGGACTGGAAGTCTTTACTGAGTTACATTTACTTAGCAATCTAAATAAATCAAATATTTTCTTCGCTACCTATTTTGTAGAAAATAAGGTGTATATCATATCAACTTCCTTAATATATAGTACTCTTCTGGTACAAGAACACATGAAACTGGAGAGACCCATCATGCGGAGGGTTTTTCATGGTCAGATTTAGCAGGATTTGTACCTTTGTAGATTTAAGCTGTCAATTCTCAGATTCCATGTGCGATACCATCTTCAAACCTACTATAATTTATATACTTATTGTCAGCACTAGATTTACAATGAAAATTATTCATGAAAGTGAGATTATTAATTCCATGTTTTCCTGTTGGCTTGTTTGAAGAGAAAAGATCAGAGCAATGGAGACAGACAACCTTGACAAGTTTGACAGATTTGCATAGGGGAAGATTTCTGTGTATCTGTATGAGAAGATAGACTGGAGCCTTCAATAAAATCTGAGCAGTCTTCTTGTTCTTTAAAATAGAAGTTGTACAGAAGAACTGACCACAATAAAATGAACTTCGGTGCTTTGTTATCAGTTTAAATCATCATCTGAAACCCGTTATTTAATTCATATTTTGAAAAGCAATTAAACCAGAACACAGAGTATGCACATTTTCAAAAAAGCTGACTGAATGTAATTCTGTATTTTAATTATATCACATTTTAAAATGACTATTTGTGTGGCTTCAGCTCTAAAAAGGAAAATATGAGGAATAACTGGGAATGAAAATCAAGTTTGTATATTCTAGCATTACTCCTCGACCTGCAATAATCTTCACGCTTTTGGCGCTCTCAAGAACTCTGATGATGAGAAGGGAGGCAGACCTGCACTAACATCCTGCACAGACTGGAACCTTGCATCAACTAGCATCCTGTTCCCAAAATCCTGACTGTTGCTGCAAACAGTTGAGGTAGCATTCCATGTGCCTTGAATCCTTTACAGTTCCTGTCCATAAAAGCACAGCTTGACTCAGAAATGGCCCCGCAAGTATGGAAAGATATGAGCTCATCTTCACATCTCATGCTTTAAGCTTTGTCTTGGGGCTCATAGCAATTTCTCTGCTGAAGATTACATGGCTGGGTACCTCTGGGATCCCTTTGCAATTTAAAAAGGCCAAGGGAGCAGCATATAAAAAATGAACTCTTCTTGGCATCTGCTTCTAGACATTTCTTAGTCACATGATATTCCATCTTCCTCTGCAGTACAGAATAACAGAAAAACACAGATCAGGAGAGCCTGTTAGCATCTGCACCATCAGATGGAAATTTGCTGTTTCCTATACTGATGGGTGGCATTGCCTGTCTACAGGTATCATTAAAAGTGCCCTGCAAATACACTGACACAACTGTATTATGACTTTATTATAATTTCTCTTATTTGTGTTTCTGATCTTCACATATAATACATCAGCATTGCCTCCAGTCTCTCTTGATATTGTCATTCACGTCTAATGACTGGTATTGTCATCAGTGAAAAAATATCACTCTGGTTGTGAAAGGCCTTGAGCCGCAGATAAATCACCCATGTTGGACGCTGGATGTGAAAAATATCACAGATGTTGCATGCATACATATATGTGTGTCACGGAGTTGATCAGATCAATCTATGTCCATGACAATGTGTGTGCCTGTCTGTGCACGTCATATATTACACTCAGTATTTAATTTGACCACTGAGTTTTACTTGACTCATTAAGACATTTTTACTAATTTTTAGACAAAAATGCCAACATAGAATTATAGCATGGAATCATTAGAGTTGGAACAGACCTCTGGATGCCATCTAGTCCAACTCTCCTGTAATGAACAGGGACATGCACGGCTAGATCAGGTTACCCAGGACCTGATCCAGCCTCACCTTGGAAGTCTCCAGGGATAGGGCATCCACCACATATCTGGGCAACCTGTTTCAGTGCTTCACCACCCTCAGTGTAAAAAATTTTTTCATTATATCCAACCTACATCTCCCCTCTTTTAGTTTGAAGCCATTTCCCCTTATTCTATCACCACAGACCATGCTAAAGAGTCTGTCTCCTTCTTTCCTGTAGCTCCCCTTCAGATACTGAAAGACCGCTATTGGGTCACCTTATAGCCTTCTCTTCTCCAGGCTGAACAGTCCCAGCTCTCTCAGCCTGACCTCAAAAGGAGGGTTGTTCAATTCCATCAATAACTTTGTGGCCCTCCTCTGGACATGCTCCAACAGGTCTGTGTCTCTCCTGTACTGAGGACTCCACATCTGGATGCAGTACTCCAGGTGAGGCTTCTTCGGCACAGATCCTCTAGGGAAAGGATCACTTCTCTTGCTCTGCTGGCCACGCTTCTTTTGATGCAGCCCAGGATACAGTTGGCTTTCTGGGCTGCAAGGGCACACTGCTAGCTCATGTTCAGCTTCCTATCCACCAGTACCGCCAGGTCTTTTTCAGCAAGGCTGTTCACACTCTTTCTAATCCCCAGTTTGTATTGACCCAGGTGCAAGATCTTGCATTTGGATTTGTTGAACCTCATGAGGAATATTTCTCAAGCCATCCAGGTCCCTCTGGATGGCATCTTGTCCCTCTGGTGTGTCTACTGTTTGGTTTCATCAGCAAACTTGCTGTGGGTGCAATCAACCCTACTGTCAACATCACTGATGAAGATATTAAAGAGTATCGGCCCTAGCACTGACCCCTAGGGGACACCACTCATCAGTGATCTCTATCCAGACTGAAGCCATTGATCACCATTCTGTGTACTTGATCCTGCATCCAGTTCTTCATTCATCAAACAGTACACCCATCAAATCCATGTCTTTCCAATTTGGGGAGAAGGATGTTGTGAGGGACTGTGTCAAAGACCTTACTGAAGTCAAGATAGATGATATCAGTAGCTCTTCCCCTGTCTATTGATGCAGTTACACCATCATAGAAGGCCACCAAGTTGGTCAAGTAGGATTTGCCCTTGGTGAAGCCATGCTGGTTGTCCCATATCACTTCCATGCCTTCCATGTGCCGTAGTGTAGCTTCTAGGAGGTCAGTAATTCCTGGAGTTATCCTTTTTATCCTTTTTAAATATGGGTGTGATGTTGCCTTTTTTCCAGTCACCAGGGACTTCACCTGATTGCCACGACTTTTCAGATATGGCAACTACATCAGCTAATAGCCTCGGAATTCTGGGATGACTAGAGATAATGTGAAGCTTTGAATCAAAACATCATTGACCCTGGTGACATGACAACCTCTCCAGCCAATGAATTGCTGCTGAACAATAGGACCCACTCAACAACACCAGCCCTTGTAAAGAGATTATCAGTTCTTCAGAGAACAGTGTCAAACCATAATACCTTCCCTAGCTAAGGGATGTGGAGGAGAATCACACTGGCTGTGTGATTCTCCTCGGATCTAATGGGAATGCGCCTGTCAAGACTGCAGAAATTACACATATGCAGTAAGTATCTGCTGCGTTGCAATCCAGAGAACACCTCAGATAGGGGGGGAGGATTGCATATGTTTTATGAATTACTTTTATTTTGGAGCACAAGAGCTCAAAGTGCTTAGAGAACCCTCTCCTGATAGTAGTGAGAACAGTTAAACATCATTCAGGGATGGGTGTGAGGGTACATGGTCCACTAAGTCTTACAGCAAATGATCACTATTAAAATCTTTTAAATCGTTTATGAAAGATACAGAAGACAGGCAAAGTGTTTGTTATGGAAAGTACTCAAGGAAACTTTCATTGTAACAGCACCTTTTTATTCCCCTTCCTTTTAGCTGCAGAACATTTTTATGAGGAAAACTCCCTGGCTGATAGTGTCTTTTTATGCGGTATTAAGATGAAATTAACTCCCCCTTTGGGAGAGAAAAAGAAAATAAAAGTAGCTGGAGCTTATTTTTTGTCTCTTTATTGGAATCTGGGCCGTTTCCCTCAAAAAATAAAACAGGACAAGTACACACAAAAAGAATGAGGAAGACAGCCAAGAGAAAAAAATAAAATAAAATAGCTTTTGTTTGTGCTGTTGACTCTGATTTGTAACCTTGCTGCTGAAGGAAGGCAAGTACAGCACTTAACATCCACTCCAACATGTGGCAAGCTTGAACCAATGTCATGCTGTTTCAGACATTAGTATTAGCTGCCTTTGTGGTAATGGGGTTAACAAAAGAAAGGAAAAAAAAGAGGGAAAAAAAGGAGAGACTTGGCCAAGCTAAGCCAGTTTCTATTTAAACAGAAAAGACTGTGGGGAGAAAAAGCAAAGATGAGAAGGGACAAGGCTGAAAGTTATACCAAGGGAACAAGACTCCTCTCATAATTAGCATACAGAAATCAGCCAATCTACCAAGGCTGTAGAGAAGAAGCTGTTGTTTTCTGTCTGCATCTCTCTGGTCTGCTCAGCCCAAATCTGCTTCTCTTATTTCTCAGTGTAAGAATAGAACAAATAGGGTGGACCTGGCAGCTGAATTAAAGCTGTCCTACAAGACATTACCATAAAACTATTGCCAAGCATGGCAACTGGCATAATATCCCTTCTTCTCATCTTTTTATTCATCTGTTAATTTCTGACATGCTGTTGTTCTGTTGCTTTCTCATCTTTGTTCTTCTAATTTACCAGAAAATCAGTATTGCCTTCCAGGGTATGAGAAAGCCTTTTTTTTTTTTTTTTTTTGGACTTCATTATTTACAGATATGTCTTGCTTACTTTCAGAAAAAAAATGTTTTATAACAAGTCGTATTGGTCTTTTGCTGCCTTGAATGATGCAGATTTCTGTCCTACAGCTTGAGTGAAAGATCAGTTCCAATGCACTGACCATGCAGCCCTGTGAAGGTATACCTAAGGTCAACCTCCCAATCACATTGTGCAATACTTCATGCATTATCCTCACAGCAGTGCCATTGGGAGAAACCTCCAGAGCACTTCATGCTTATTTCACATGCAAGAAGCTGTCAAGAAAAATCAAGTAGTTGTATTTGATCTTTGACTCATACCTACACAGACTGTGCTAGGACTGCCAGGGCCAGGACCTCTCTACAAGCAGTTTGGGTTGACTCTTGTGGTTCTTCTTGCACATAAAGCATGCTGACCTCAGCAGAAATGAAGGGCAGGACACACTTGTGTGGTAGCTGAGAATGGGCTTTGTACACCTCAGTTCATCTCTGAGAGGTAGATGTTATGTGTTTGAGAAAAAGAAGTTATTTTTACATTCAGCACCAGCAAAATATTTCTGTAGGTTACAGCAGGGCTATTTTCTTGATTTATTGTCCATATCTTCATTATTGCATCTCCTATTCTTCTGCTCTCACAGCAACCCATCTGGGTCCTGTCTTAAACGGAAAAGGAACATTTTCACTTAGGGCAGGGTGGTTGTCTCAACAAGATGGAAAGTACCACTCCAGATAAGTAAGAACCTAAAACAGGGAAGTAAGATCTAGCTCTAGAGTCAGATTAGCCAGGAAAAAGTAGATAGATAAAAAGCTGCACTGCATTTTATACCAGGCATCTACCTTCACTTTGCCTATGGCAAGTGGTATGAAAGAACATGTTGATAGGGAAAAAAAGAAGTGGGAAGAGGACAATATCTACAATAGGAATCACAAGAGAGTCTCCTGATTTATGTCATCCTGAAGCAGAGATTAAGGGATTACATGGCCAAGTTTAATTTGTATATTTGGAGAATGTATTTTTGCAAAAGCAAAATATGATGAAGTGCCACAAAAATCATAGGGGTGTAAACTGTACTAATGTACAGCACTCTAATGACATCCAAAACGATAAAATAACAAACAGGGATAGGGAAAGTAAAAATAATCAGTTTCAGACAAAATCAGGCACTGATCATGACTGTTTTTCTCTCATTTCTGTCTTCAGTGATGGAGTCTTTGTTCCTGTCATTCCTGTTTCTAAAACCAAACAGTAAAGATATTCATCCTTCAGTAGGTGCTAACAATTTCTACACTTCTTTTTTCCTCCAAATTTGGAAACCATGTGTTAGGTAAAAAAGCAAGACAAAACTAAAGTTAGCAATATTACTTGTTCCACTATTTCAATATTTACCTTTTTTTTTTCTTTCTCTAGTTGTCATCCCTATGTGACTTAATTTGGGGATTTTGTCCAGGAAAGGATCATATATTCAGTCTCCAGTTATACAGAGTCACTCAGAAAACTTGTAACAAATCAGCAGCTGTTCGGACTTTAACATGCCTCAAGAACATCTTTTCAATCTGTGCAGGATTGCTGATCTTAAATTACTGGCTGAAGGCCATGATCCAAGTTCTGTTGAAGTCAATGGAAGTCTTTCCAATGGAGCTGGATCTCTTCCATAAGGCACTGACCATTTGAAGTTGTTTTGCAAATGTTGAATTTCTCCATACATACTAA
Organism: Lagopus muta; assembly: GCF_023343835.1. Classification (NCBI taxonomy): domain Eukaryota; kingdom Metazoa; phylum Chordata; class Aves; order Galliformes; family Phasianidae; genus Lagopus; species Lagopus muta. The sequence continues at coordinate 8,533,742 of NC_064434.1, forward strand.
GCAGAGACAGTAATGAGAACAGGCTGTAATGGGGATGAAGGGATATATACTGTACATATACAGCACTTAATTAAAGACATCATTCCATATTGTCATAAGGCATTTCCCACACTAAGTGTTGTTCACATTATTCACAGTCGATTTATGTTTTTGAAATCCCACACAAAAATGTCCCAGCTGTTCTATATACTGTATCTTAAAGTACTTGTTATTGCATGTAGGAAGGATAATTAATCTAAAAACATTATATTTCACTGCCAAATGCTAAATGTCAGTATTATGAATCTCCTAATATAAACAACATATTTAGAAACAGTAGATGAGATAGAGATGGAGGATTTTTTTAAAAGGTATTTCACTGAGGGACTGGATAACCCTGGCAGTTTTAGCAAGGTACCTTGAAGTCATCTTTTCAAATTGTGTAGTGTCTAACAAATCAGTAGTATCCAGCTGTGATGGGAGGTACTTGATGACTTAATGTGGTAGATCTGACTACACACAGAAGTAGTTCTGTCCTAGTGACACACTATTATTCATAAAGAGCCTAACTCCTTTGGCATTTCAGTTTGTGTTTTTTTTAATGTATCTGAAGTTATAACAAAATATGAATACTGTATAGTTGCCTTTAGAAATATATTTTTCCTTATTTAAATTAAAAAAAAAAAGAAAAAAGAAAAGAAAAAGAAAAAAAAAATTCATTAGTTTTGTTCACTAAAATCAACTTTGAACTTGTGCTTTTCAAGTATACCCAGTCTACCTAATTTTAAAAATGCTGACTGGGCCTTCGTACATTGTAAGAGCTTTTGGCAAGTTAGAGATTCATATTTCAGAGTCAGGGAACATTCAAGCTAAAGGAAATTCACACTTCAAATACAGGCACTTTGGACTCCAGAGATCGTTACTGTATAATCAAGAGAACAACTTGGGAACACCTGCTTGAGTAAAGAAATCTGAGGCTAGAAAGTTCTTGTCTCTGCTGGATGCTGAGGGGAAACCTTGGACTGTTCCAGTCCATTGCTCTCAGTTTGGTGATCCTCTCCACAGAAATAGATTCTGTAGTCCAGTGTTCAACAGAAGCTAAGCTGGATCTTTTAGCCTTTGGCAAAGTAGTTCCCTGAAAACAAAAGAAACTACAAATTCTTTTCAATGACAAAATAACCAGACACTCTAATATGTTTATCCTATTTGTAGGGTTTTTTTTTTTTTTTTTTTTTTTTTTTTTTTAATGATTAAGGAATTTAACCTTGATCCCAGATATATAAAGTTGAGTCTAAAGTAATTCTGTAGCCAACAAAAAGGCCTTTGCACTTAGGCAGACCTTACCTCATTTTCCAGTAAAAAAATAAATCAGCATTAAATGATGCAAGAGTAGGTAGCTTTTCTGAATTTAGTTTTTATTCTGATTGAGCAACTCTGACTGTTTGCCAAGTTCCTTAGGGTCCTTTACCTAAAGGACAAGGAACTTAGGGCAGAAGAAGACCAAGGAGAAATGAAGACAAGAGCAAAGGAAAGAATAAGCAAGATTATGAAGTACTTGGATATGAGTTTTAACAATCTGACTATAACAGCAGGGCTTCCATAACTAAGGCATTTTGAAATTATTCTGGAAATCTTTGATGGAAGATTAATATTCTTTCCAAGGTTCAACACTTGAATTAAATCCTCAGCCTCTTGACTTTGAACCCTTCAAGCTGAGAAAGAACAATAAATAAAACCACTCGCTATGATGGGGACTGACTATGCCCCATCGCACACGATGTACATTTTGCCAGTGGCTCTTACAGGAGTAGCTCTGGGTTTATGATTGCTTGCTCTACAAACTATCATTTCTATATTTCCACACAATTTTCAAGAAGCAATCTAAAGCCATGAGTCACAATTTAGCAGCAGCACAGCACAGCAAAGAAAGCAATAAGCATGCATTGGCAGGGATACCTTTAAGAGAAGGGTATGGTTAAAGGCTTGTGTCTTTTCTGCATTTCTTTATTTTTCATTTTTTAACATTTCTTTGTTTTTCTTCTTACAGTATAATTCTTACTGCAGTCAGGAATTTTAGAATGAGAATCCTGTCTATTGACAACACACACAATTATTACAGTGAATTTTTCAAGGGAAAAAATGCAGATGACATCGTTTTGTACTTATTGATCTGGAGAAAAAGCAGCTTTTCTCTGCATCATGACAGTTATTTTAGAGATGAAAATTACTAAGTACTTCATCATCTCATTCTTCCAACTGTCAGTTTTCTTCACTGTCTTTTTCTCCTTTGCAAAAAGTGAATGCATTTAATACAGTTTCCAGTTGTCAATTAAAAAAAAAAAAAAAAAAGGAATGGAAGAAAGAGAGTAAAAATTCTTTCTCCAAGCTTGAAAAATGTATCAAAGTGTTAACACAAATTCATCACTGTGGAATTTCACATGAAAGATGCCCTAAACCATGATTCATGCAAACACTACTGTAAGCAGATAACTTATGGTGTTATTAGATCATTTACAAAAGTTTTAGACAGGTGTTCCTGAAAATAGATGTTTTAATTATAGAGACAATAGAGCAGAGTAGGCCATAAAGGGAAGACAGATCTTTCAATTCTTATTAGTTGTACAGTATTGACAGCTAAAACTGTACATTTATAATGGGTTTTAAAGAATAGTATGAAAAATAAAAAAAATCAAAAACCAAACTTGAACTCCTTAATTTAAATATTAGCTGAGTATCTATGAAGAAAATTCTTTAATTCTGCACAATGCATTTTGAACAAATGTTACCCATTGAAAGCTAAGCAATTTCTGCATGGTGATATACCATCTAGTTCCAACTGCAGTGTTGTATTACAAAGATTCCCATGCAAATCTTCTAGTCTAGGCTTTCTTTGTTTACTCACTGATAGTAAGATATACAATAAAGCAAAAAAAAAAAAAGCAACTGCAAAAGGCACTTTTTAAAAAACATCAGGAAAAATAAGGAAAGGTTCAATTTTGGTTCAAGAAATCATCTGAGGGGTTTGAGGACAACAAGTATTTGTGCATAAGGGTACAAATTTCCACATATTTAAGGTTTCAAAATGATTTCTGATGATCCTGTCAAAATGGAGCTCCTGGTTGACAAAGGAAGAAAAAATATTTATACAGACACAAAAAATGAATTTTGTTTTCCTACAATTAATGACCATTATCTTAAAAATATACTTCTTGTTTATGAAAACCATAACGTCGTATTTCAGGACAGATTCAATTCTTCTTTACTAATAGCATATTCTTTCATTGTCTGCGTAACAATGGCCAAGTCTATCACACATTCTTGGTCTCAGTAAAGATCAGTGGGTCGCTTTGGGATTTACTCACAGAGGATTTACATTTCATTCTCACAGTCTATGGGAAGACTTGGATGCCAGGAGCATACAGTGCAGATCTAAACAAGAAGCAACAGGCAGCTCCCAGTGTGTTTTATTGTCCTCTGAGGAAGTAAATGGGTAAGAGATTTTGAAAGGCATGCAGTGGAAATCAGTCTGTCTTCCATAAATATTTGATGGCACTTTGAGCCCAAAACTGTAGTACTGCAGTTTTGAAAAGAATTCATTATAAAATATGACAAGAAGGATTTTTATTTTCAAGTTACAAAAAAATACAGGACTTTGCACCTAAGTAGCTTTGTAAATTTCCTCCTGTAAAAGAAACTCCGGGATTTTTTTTTGTGGGAATAAGTTACCATAATAACAAACTAAAAGCATAGAGAATGGGTACTAATATATTTACATCTGGACAGTGACCCGTTTATGAAAGTGAGTTAACCCAGGCTCACAAGGCATTGTGAAATCCCTTCCTGTTTCATTTCCTCCATATATCAAAACTTCTTTTCATCATAAGCAAACCTATTAGGAACAAAGTTATGCATCTTCTTAAATGCTTTGCAGAACTGAGGGTCTCTGCACTCCTTCTTTAACCTGAAAGTAATTCAGGCAAATCTGAAACACTTACTTAGAAAAAGAAAAGCAGGAATCAATGGGGTTTTTGGCTTTCACACTGTATAAATTTATGCTGGAACATGGGCACTGACATTTCATTCTTTGCTGTTGTCACACAATGCTGCATAGCAGATCAAATGTAGCAATTAAAAATGTTTTGAAACTGCAACTCCTACTCCACAAATTACAGCAGCCTTTTGTTACAGAACAACCGAGTCAACTTCCTGTTTGTGCTTAAACTATTCACAGCTTCTGCTGATGTCCTGCAGTGTCTTTTCCAAAGGTCACACCACAGTTTTCGATTCACACATTTGATTAAAAATATAAGAATCGCAGTGTCCTGGGAAATGATCTGCAGTAAAAAATAGATCAAACTACCTGCTGTTTCCAGGATAAACCAGGTTACAGCCTCTTTTCCCCACTCAGTTAGCATTGCAAATAGAGGAGGAAATATGCGTCTGCAGAAATCCTGCTGATAAACTGGGGAATTATTGAAACTGAGGTTGTTGTTTTATTATTCTTTTTTAAAAAAGCATAGCTTCTGTAGCTATTAACAAATATGTTCATGTTAATAAATGGTCAAGGAAAACCAAGAAACAGCAAGCTAATAGTACTTAGATTTTATAAGGTCTAAGCTCCCATTCTTCTTTAACTGCTGCAACATACTTTTGCACAATTGCTTTCAGACCATATTGTCATAACTTTCCTTACACTGATTAGCATCCTCCCTGAAGTCCTATTTGCATTTAATGAAGCTACTATGGAAGAGACTCTTCAGAGAGAGCCTATATGTCGTCCTATCTTTCTTTCAAGATCATGTCCCTGAATACATGTGGTTAGATAATTAAATGACTATTCTGTTATCAATAATTTTAATACTTTGGTGTCCAACATCCAGAAACTTTGAAACAACATTCAGAGCATATGTTGCAAAATCGCTGATGAAAGGAAGAAAAATACAGGAAGAAACACAGCAGCATGAATTCCTTTGAGTTACACATTAAACACTGTTTTTAACTCAGCAACTTCATTTTATGTCACGAGCAAAATTTATCTAATCTTATCTAATCTAAAGCAAGATCATGATGTTGTCCAGGAACTATATTCACACCAAACCAGATGACTATAATTACAATTTCATCCCTTTGCTGCATTTTCAGATTTTCAGCTACATTGTCTAAGTAGAGACTACTGCAGAATCACTTTAACAGAGGATATCCAAATGTGAGAGTGAGCAAGTAGGATGAAGGTTTATTTTAAAAGCCAAAAAACTGAACTGGTAAAACCTTTCCTGAAATCCCTACTTCTCCAAGGATGATTTGGATAGATTCAAAAATGGAAAATCCCAACTGGACTTTACCAAGATCCGGTGGTTAGTCAAAGTAAAACCAAGAATGTGGCTCTGAGACAATCTATGAGAGCTGCTCTGAAAAAATGCTACCAATTTTATATTATTGTTGGCCCACAACATTAGAAGCAGATGTTGGTGATATGGCAGTAGAGGTTGAACAGTTGTCACATCACCAAATGAAGAATATCTTGATCATCTCATTCTCACAGATTCATGGATTACAACCAGGGAACTGTGTACAGAGCTTAACAAATATAACTTCAATGTGTTGAAAACAATGGTGGAATATTACAAATCTTGCAGTGACCCAGTGGGTCCCACAAGTGCTCACACAGGAACAGAAAAAATACCAAATGAAAGTTTGTCAGGACTTATTATTGAACAAATATCATAGAATCACAGAATGGCCTGGGTTGAAAAGGACCACAATGATCATCTACTTTCAACCCCCTGCTATGTGCTGGGTTGCCAACCACCAGACCAGGCTGCCCAGAGCCACATCCAGCCTGGCCTTGAATGCCTCCAGGGATGGGACATCCACAACCTCCTTGGGCAACCTGTTCCAGTATGTCACCATTCTTTGCGTGAAAAATTTCCTCCTAATATCTAACCTAAACCTCTCCTGTCTTAATTTAAAACCATTCCCTGCATCACATTATTACTAGTGACAAGACAGTGTATAACCACTATGAGCCAGTCCAAATGGCAATCCATGCAGTGATGACGTCTGAATTCCCCATAGAAAAAAAGCTCAGTGCTGCCCTCAGCAGCTGCCCTCAGCAGTTAAAGCAGTGTGCACTGTCTTAACAGTTTGAAGACCTTGGTGCACATTGCCAGTCTTGACTGGACTATCCTCCCATACCCATCATATATTCTGGATTTGGTGCCTTTGGACTTCCATCTGTTTGGATCAATGTAAAATGGGCTGTGTGGGCAACATTTTCCTAGCAACAATGCTGTCATAGCAACTGTGAAACAGTGGGTCATCTTAACCTGTGCAGTTCCTCACTGGTGAAAGTGTATGGCTAATGGTAGTGACTGCGTTGAAAAGTAGTGTTTTGTAGCTGAGAATTTCCCCTATCAAAAAGTGTTAATGTAGTTCGGAAATAAGTAGGAGGCAGTACTTTCAGAGCTAACTATTATAACAGGTTGGTGAGAATTATGAGTGGGAACGGATCAAGATTTAAGAGTGGATGTAGCACATATTCTTTCAATTGCAAACTGGACTGAAAACTGTCCATTTGACTTGTTCTATAATGAAATGGAATGACATTCTGGTTTAGTAGCAGTGTAAGTTATAACTAAAATTTCGTATGATTTTTACCTTAGTAGTGACTCTAGGGGGAACTTCCCTTTTTTTTTTTTTTTTTTTCATGATTTCTATTGTAGCTTTAACTATATTTAAACTGAATTTTTATGTTCGTACAGCATCATATTTTTATCTAAGTACAAAGAAAAATTGTCAGAGGAGAATGAAGTAAGTCTTTATGAACCCTCATTGTGACTATAGGTTTGTACCACTGGAAAATAAGGTAGCTGAATGTCCAAATAAACAAATAATGTCTTTGAACTAGTCAATCATACATCAAGAAACATGTATTACTAGCCAAGTTCTGCTCTAGTTATATTCTGACCCCCTCAGTTAAAGTCACCAATCCTGCTGTGGGATCTGCTAGCATGGAGCACCACTAATCACCTACACTGGGTATTTTTATTTGAAGTGGAACTGCAACCAACATTTTCATAATGAATGTTATTAAGTTGATAGACTAGATGTTAGCACAATCATTTATATGAGTATTTGGTGAAGCAAACGCAGTGACTGACTTTAATGACTGCATTACTGTGCTGAACATTGGCAAAATATTTGCTACCTCTTTCAAGATCTTTGCTTCTAAAGTAAAATAACTTCAAATATTGATATTCTTTTTTTAAATAACCATTCTTATACATTATTCTCCTAAAAAAAAGCCCTTAGCTTTCCATACTCAATACATATATTTTCCCCAGTCAACCTAAAATCTGAAATTGCAATATTGGGAAAAAAAGCCTTGCAAGTCTCTACTTTTATATTCTCACAACTTAAAAATAGCCACAGCAATCTTTCTGGCACTATATTTTCTGAAACTATGCTGTATAACAACACTACATCGTTTTGATAGCTCACAATTGCAAGTCTGCTTTTCTGATCCAATTTCAGCTTGATATTTTTGCAATAGATCATATCACAGAAGTAGAGCAGCCAGAGCAAAAATTTAGCATAATTCACATGTTTAGGGTTCTGTCAACAGATGTTGAAAATACAAAGGAACGATTGTGAAGATAAAATTAATTGTAAGTGAACATTTGCCAATCAAGTCTGGATGAATGGTTGACCACCTGGGTTGCCCACAAGTGCGTATATTATTGTCCCTGAACTTTGAATGCACTAAAATAACGTGATGTTGCCCAGAGAAATAAATCAGCTTAAAAGTAACATACTTCTTTCTTTCTAATTACCATTAATAATATTTTCCTTTTGCAAGATCAACATACCTTAAGAAAGATGCAGTGAAATCAACTGTCTGTGCTCCAGCCTTCAGTCATACTGCTGCTTTTTCTACATTACTTACGTTCATATATATATTTCTAAGCAAATTTGGAGTAAGGATGTACAGTACAGAACGTACAACAGATACAGATGAAGCAGTAGTAGCACAGTAGCTTTAATAATATGTTCTAAAAGAAATTTTCTTAATAAGAGAACTGAAAACGGAAAATTTACTGAGATTTATTTTTTCTACTGAGAAGTAAATGGTGAAGAGAATGTCATCCCAAAACTTCATGGATTCAGTAGCTCTTTGATGAATAGCAGGTGGTTTTTCTGACTGTTTTGGTTTTTGGGGTCTCAATCCTAGGGCACACGGGTTTGTTACAGAACAGCCAGGTCTCTGCATTGGAAAAATGTTTTTAATGAAGGAAAGTTCCATGTGTATTGGTAGCTTCACTCATAGGAAGAATCAGAAATAAATGTCCAGTTTCTTGGCATAATGAAATTGTAAATTTTATGAACATTTTCCTATCTTTTTTGACTCTGCCCACTCACCTTCTTGAAGTGCAAAATCCTATTTAAATGGCCAAACTTTTGCTTGAGGTCCAGGTCAGCACATCCAGCAGTGAGGGATTTATCTGTGTGTTCACAGAAACTTCCCTGGCTCTGAAGATCATGACCCTAAAACAAGAACTCAGAGAACTTTACAGGTTTTCAGCTCTGCTGAAGTATTACAAGAATTCTTGACTGTTTTTTGTGAAATCTAGACTTGAGGGCAAAGTTCTAGGGACAAGCTCCCATGATGGGATTCAGCTGGGCAAATGTAGAGCAAGGATTCAGTTCAACATTAAGGGCATCATAATGCAGGTGCCTGCAGGTGCACTTGGGGTCTCATCCCCCATTGCAGGTTTTATACATCTGCTCAACAGATTTTAGCTTCCCAGCTACTGGGGGCAGAGCTGAGTTGGATATGAAGTGCTATCTGAGACATCTTTATGCAGTTGACACATGTAACACAGGGACTATATAATATAAATTATTCCTTGCAAGCAACAGGCAGACACTGCAGTGGGAATTGAGCAGTTCAATTTTTTTTTTATTTTAGAGTGAACTGAGCTTGCCACCAAGTTCAACTGACTGTAATGATTGATTTCTGTAGAATCTAACAGGAGTGTTTCTTCCCCATGCTAGTATAACATGCTAATAGTTGCTAATAACATGCTAATAGTTGACCACGAAGAGATACCTATGTTTTGGTGCTTCAGTTTTGAACTATGTGTCCACACATAGATTCCTAAATCTGCTTGTCTAAATATGTCAGCTGAATATCATCTCTGTATCTAGAATTATAGCATGAATCTCCCTTTTAGGTCAGCCGGGAGATAGATGCACATCTATAATGCAATTCTTTCAATTTTAGTGTGATAATTAAGTGCTTAAATGGGCCATTGACATCTTGGGATCTTTGAATAAATTTGGGGGTAAGTGTTTGCACAGGAGACATATGAGAGCAGGGATTCCGTTCTGGAAACACGCCTTGTGGCTTTCATCCCTTATCTCCAGCTACTGGCCTGGAAGGGTAACAGCCTTCTGTAGGCTCTGTGCCCAGTCTGGAAGCCACAGACAAATAACTTGGATACATTAGGGCACCTTTCTGAACACAGAGGCTTATGCTTAATTAAGTGAATAAACCCCATAGTTAGTTTGAATGAGTTCTGTTCATGATATCCAAAGCTGAGGAATATCATACTTTATCTATTCTATCACTCATTTATTAAAAAAAAAAAAAAAAAAAAAAAAAAGGAGAAAACTGTCTTTTTTTTCCCCCCCAAAAAAAGTCTTTTTGGCTTTTATTTCCTGAATAGGACATTCTCTTGCCATCATTTTATATAGAATAAATGCTATTTCCCTTCTCTAGGCGGGCTTTTTGTTACTATATACCATCTCTTTTGCACTTGGCTTAGTATTTGGATCTATTTTCAATGAGATGTAAGAGACAATAGCCACTAAAAAGGAGGATGTCAGTGTTTCCCAGTGGGTCATTAATCTTTCATTGGCCCTAAAATCTGTGTTGGTCTATACATTAAAATATAGATATTAAATAAATATCTAAATAACCTATTGGTTCTGTGGACTTCATATTCCTGGTTCTTGACTGAGACCAGACACAATATCATACTTTAAAATGATGAGTTATTTGGAGTGATTCCTAACCTCCTCAGAATCTGTTGCATACAATGACAACAGGAATAATTCTGGCATATGTGAGTCGTGTACACTGGAGAAAAGCCCATCTTTTGGCTTGGCCTGAAGGACAGTACAAGGCTAAGGTCTTTGTGTTCCCTTACTGTGGACTTTACTTATTGTCCGGTCATGGTTATCTTGAGATTCAAAACAGTAGCCCGCAAGAGCTCTGTGTTTAAACCATAGTATAGACCTAGACTTACTATTTTATCTCAATAAAATGCAAGTAAAAATGCTTCCTTGTCTGCCTTCCTTTGTGTAGATTTATCACTAATGCTCTTAGTAATGCATTCCCAGAGTCCTGACTTCATTCACTGGCTGAGGACTGCAGTTACATTTCCAACCACATCCCTAGTTATGAATTTGTTAACCTTAAGAGGAATCAGAGAGATACTAGAGAGACAGTGCTGACACTGAGTGGGAGTCCTGAGCATAGACCCCCAAATACCGAACAGCTTTGTTCAGCCCTGAACCACTCAGATTTTCAGCACCACAACCATTCCTGCATACTTCCTGAGCACATAGATGTTCCTCCCTCAAAACTTTCAGCTAACCAGATTATTTCAAAGCTCTTGCTGCCATCTTTTCAAATGCTGATCTTCCGTTTGCCTTCAGAGCCTAACTGGCATCCATGCCTGTACATCATGTCACTTCTCCCTGTCAACGTGAACACCAGTGCAGCTGCAGAAGGGCAGCCGACAGTAAAAGCTTGAAGGCTAAGTGGGTAAGTGCGAATGAACATGAAAGGACATTTAACTCAGCTTGACGTTGTAGGTGACATTTCTAATTTCCAAAAGCCTTTCAGCCCTTGCAAAATGCAGAATGACAAAGTTTCTATGAAAGACGGGCAGACCCATCTGCCTTGCTATAAATGTTAACAAATTAAATCTCTGATGAAGGTCAGAGAAAGGCTGAGTAATATTTATCAGAGATAAAAGAACTGAAATAAAAAGGAAAGATTTTCTTTTATTGGGAGTGAGGCTCTGTGGGTTCATCTTCTCATGGGATTGCACAGTTAGGGTCTTCTTCACCTACAGACACCCTGATTCCACAAATTTTGCATTTAATGCAGTGCCGGGAGCCTTGTCTGCTGAGGTTAGGACTACTTTCAGAAAAAGCATTGTATGGGTCTGTGTCAACCAGCAGATGGAAGGAGGTGATTCTGCCCATCTACTCTGCTTTCTACTCCCACCTGGAGTATTGTGTCCAATTCTGGAGCCGCCCAACACAAGAAGGACATGGAGTTGTTGGAGCGAGGCCATCGGAAGACCACAAAGATGACTGGAGGGCTGGAGCACCTCCCTTACGAGGACAGGCAGAGTGAGGTGGGGATCTTCAGCCTGGAGAGCAGAAGGCTCTGAGGAGACATTATAGCAGCCTCCCAGTATCTGAAGGGGCCTATAGAAAAGATGGGGAGAGTCTTTTTGTCTAACTGTTATTTACTTTATTTCCAAGCATATGCAGGTGACCACGTTTAGGCTGCTGGAGAAATAGCCCTGGTTGAGACTTATCAGGATATCCAAGTTCATTGTAGTTGCCACAATACCTTGTTTTCCCTGAAAGTATTGGAAGAATTTAGAGAAATTATATTACGTAAAGGGATGTTGTATGGAGAATATTGTAACTTTTAAAGATGTGTGAAATCTAATTAAGTATCAAAAGAGATATTGTCCTATTTTTTAATTGTGCTTTTCCCCAATACCTTCCCTATCTTGCCCAAATTTGCATATTTTTCTTTTTAAGTATTTCAGGGAAAATACATCCCTCCAATCAAAACATCTATATGGACGTGAATTTTTACATCCTTTCAGTATAAAAGACTTATCTATAAAATGGGATCACTTTCACTCAGCAAGGCAAATAGACGTGATGTTTCTTCCACTTTCTTGGGATATGATGTCTAATTTTACTTGAAAGTATGTGTACTTACTCCTTTCAGATAAGCTCATATTGATGTCTGTAATAAAATACCCCAAAAATTGAATTGCTACCAGCTTTGCATTTCATTAGGAATGCTTTGTATGCCTCTGATAAGTATTTGCCAGTTTGGATTTTACCCAGACTGCTAGAGTCAATGCCTCTGATATCTCAGTGAAATGGCTGCTGGTCTTTATTAATAACAGGTCTCCAGGCACCTCGTTTATATTTTATGTAAGAGTTTTATGCTTCCAACAATACCATGCACTATGGAACAATGCTGCCCCATTGATTCAGTGCCTGCTTCCCCCTAACTGCAGTAGCAGTGTGCTGTTTTGCAAATCTGCAATCACTACTGTGATTTCTCCTTGTAAATATGGAGATTCTCACTGACCTCACCTTTTATAATAGCATTCATAATATTTTTAATGCATAAAGACCCTGTCTGAGACTGTCACTAGCTCTGCATCTCATGGGAAATTCTTTGTGTGCTGCTACTAACTGTTCTCTGTTATCTAGAGCCTGACAGTACACCTAGCAAACAGCAGCTTTTCTCTAAGAAACTGACCATAGCAGTTGGAGAAGAGAAAGAATCAGAGACCCAAAGACTTCCCAGGATTACCATGTCAGGGTACAAAATTAAACAGCCTATATTTCTTTTTTTTTTTCTTTGTGTCTGTCACATGCCATTCTGATGATGTTTCTGCCCTTGTTTTCACTTTGCTCTTCATGGTAATGGCATTCCCCTTCCACTCCTATGTCCAGTTAGTCAAATTTTGCAGAAATACATGCAGTACTGAGAAGTCCAGGGACTTCTTGTATTTTGGAGTCAAGCTGCAAATTGTCAGAGGATTGACTTTGTTTCACTTATGAAACAAAGAATCACAGAATTGCAGGGGATAGAAGCAACCTCAAAAGATAAGAGTCCAACCCCCTGCTAAAGCATGTTCTCTATCATAGGTCAAACAGGCAGGTGTCCAGGCAGGTCTTGAATATCTCCATAGAGTTAGACTCCACAACCTCTCTGGGCAACCTGTTCCAGTGCTCTATTACTGTATTTTAACTGTATTACTGTATATTACTGTAAAGAATTTCTTCTGTATGTTAGTACAGAACATCCTGTGTTCAAGTTTTAGGCTACTGCTCCTTGTCCAATCACTATGCACTACTAAGTAGAGCCTGGCCTCATCCATTTGTCTCCCACCTCACTTTGGATATTTAAAAATATTAATCAGATCCCCCGTCAGTCTTCTTTCCCTCAGGCTGAACAGACCCAGGTCACTCATCCTTTCCTCATATGGGAGATGGTTGAGGCCCTTTATCATCTTTGTGACTCTCCACTGGACTCCTTTTAGGAGATCCCTGTCTTTTTTGAACTGGAAAGCCCAGAACCAGACATAGTGATCGAAATGTGGCTTCACCAGGGCAGAACAGAGGCAGAGGATCACCTCTCTTGACCTGCTGCTGATGCTCTTTGTAATGCACCCTGGGATACCAACTGGCCTTCTCGGCCCCAAGGGCAACATGCTGACTCATTTCCAAAAACACACAAGACTGTAATATAAAGCAAACAAATGTCTTTACCAAAAAAAAATTGATGTTACCGTTGTAGCAAAATATTTTAGCAATAATACCGGAAAGGTAGATATTCTTCTGTGTGAATGTAAAAATAAAAGCGTTACAAATGTGATTGTGCTCATGATCTGATAGGCAGGTATATGTACAGCCACATTCAGACATTTACAGGTTATTTTGCATATCCTCAGCTCTGGACATGCATAACAGTTACAGGTAGAGCAGAATGAACAGAACCTTGGTATTTTGAAAAAAGAAAAAAAAAAAAAAAAAAAAAACAGAAAAAATAATGCTCTCAAGTCATTTTCTGACTTAGCTGACTTCTATTTTCTGGTGGAAAATGTAGCTTTTAGGTGAGAATAGAGAAACTCTTTTCCATAGTCTCATCAATTTTGGAGATGTTACTTTAACTTAGACCTAAAACGTTCCCAGAACCTGTTCAGAATAAGAATGAGGAAAATCAGATACACAACTTCACATAATAGTGATGCCAGTTTTTAACTAATGCTGCCTTACAATTTAACTGCTCTGTGAGAGGAGAATGTTTTCCATCCATATCATTTGAATGAATGTTATTGCAGTCAGCAATAACAGAATTTCTAACAACAGAACAATTGTTGAGTGCACATAAAATCTCAGTTGATAGATACAGATTGAGAAACAGTAAAAGCTTCAGGCAAAAGCCATCATTATTTATTTGAAAGATGCATAATCAGATTTATAAGGCTGATTAAAGTGATATATAATCTAAGACTTGGTAAGGTACCCCTAAATTTTCAAAGATTTAGGTGAGGATTTAGCTCTTTGTAGCTGATAGGAGTCACACGGGCTAAATTACATGCATTGCTCTGAAAATATAAGGAAATAGCCGTTGAAAGAGAAGTGGCTCAGGGAATGCTGTATAAGGCAGCGTGTTGTTTGCATACTATTGTATGGAATTGCAGGCTCTGCAGTAACTGTTAATGGGGGAAATTTATCACTGCAGAGAGGACCTGTCAAAGCAGAGATGAGGGCTGACAGACTGCTTGACAAGGGAAGTGAGAAGGGACCAGCCAAATCCTGTTCCACAAATGGAGGACAGTACAGAAGAACAACACAGGGATATTTGCAGGGAGATATGGGCTTCAAGAGAGACTACCAAAACAAGAACCACTGCTAACAGTTTGAAGAGGGAGGGACAATATGCAGTAAGACTGACTAGACAGCACTTCTAGCTGAATATTACCTCTTGCTAAACAAGAAAGTGCAGTTCCAAGGTGTGCCTTAGCAAAGTGTGCTTGTTAACTCTGTCCTGACCTGCCCTCTGCCATCAGCCCATCACACAACAATGCCGATGCACTCCATTCTGCTTTAGAAGACTCAGTGAAGAGTGTGTACTACTCAAAACTCAGCCTGATGTGAGCTTTTGCGTTGGTCCAGAGAGGAACCGGGAACAACTAGAGATTAGGGAAGGAAAAGAAATAAGTCTAACTTTAATACTGAGATAAAATGTGAGAAGTGAACATGATGGCACTGTGAGCTGAGGCAGGCACGAACTTTCTTTTGTCCATTCCAACGTAGACAGCGTTAAGTCTCATGTAATGGGAAGAGAGTTAGGAGGTGACATGAAAGTCACAGATGTAGACAAATATGTAAAATATATACTGGATTTGAACAGGGAGCAGGACCAGAAGCTGGAAAATAAATTTGTACCACAGTATCACAAAGAAGGCAATAGAATGGTGTGACCTAGTGAGATTACCCGAAGCAGAAGTGTAAAGAGAGTTATATATTCTTTTCCCTTTTTATAAATAGGGTTTCTGACTTGATATACTGCCTGCGAGAGTGCCATCTGGTGATCCACAATTACATTACAAAAATGACCTTCCAGAGCAAACTGTGGTTAGAGCTAAAATATAGATATTTCAGTAACTCAACCCTTTGCTGCTTTCATTAGACCAAGACAGTATTACATGTGTTATACTGAGAAAATAAAAATCATTAGAATTCATGGGGGAAAAGGCTGGAACAAACATACTTACCATTTGAATAAAACACAAGCAAATTTTTAGCAAACTGAGTGCAGAAGGTATGTATTAAAATAAAATATTAAAATCTCATTTATGCTATAAGCATGGAAAGGTGCTTTATATAAAAAGCAGAGTTTGGAGGAGTATTTATACAGGTTGTTAACACTCCAGTTAAATCTTCACTCTAGAGTACGTAAAAAGTTAGATGGTAAGTAGTAAAGGTAGACTCAGTAAGGCTAGCTCTTTGTCTTTAGAGCTCTTTCTAAATTTACTTTTTGTTGTTCAGATCGTTCTACAGTCTTTATAAATTGCTGCCACTTCCCTCTATGACCTCCTGAAAAAAAAATCTCACAGCCAAAGCACTTACCTTTGTTGTTTTCATCTTCTTTAAACCTTCAGAAGAGACTATGAATTTGAAATAGTGTCAGTGATTTCTTTCATTACTGCAAGGGGAGGTTCCTGTTTCTGTCAATTTGGGATTTATAGGACCTACAGGACTTGCTTCATTTAAAAAGGAAATGTTTCTTGCAGAAACCTGAATCAGAATCAACATGTTATGAAACTCTGTTGAAAGGAAATTTTGAGTTACACAACTGAAATACCTGTTCATCTCCACTGTCTAGAAAGTAATGACTCCATATTTAAACCAGTGTGAAAGTCTAGATTAGGTTTGAACCCAACACATAAAATACCAGTCTAAATGAGATACGTTATCGTTCAAACTCTCTCCTATTGCTAGATCACCAGCTCTGAGAACCAATAAGCCATGCAGACAGACAAACCATATCAGCACTTCTAATCAGAGGATCAAAAAGCTCAATCAGGTAATTATTATGCTATTTAAAAGGAAATGAAGACATGATAAGATAAAATGATTTTCTAAATATTACACAGAAAGTACTTACAGGGATTAGAAATAGAGTCCACCTAAGTATCCAGGTTTGAGTCTGGATTTAGACACTAGACCACAATGTCTTATCCCAGAGACCTTTGGCATCCCAAGGAAGAACAGAAATCTGGTTTAAGAACTGCAAAGACTTGAAAAATAATTTCTATAAACAACGCTAATTGTCAATTTAATCAGTCACATTTATCCTCATTTAGATGTAAGTGAAGATTAGGTCTCTCCAGGGGGTAAGAAATAGCTGAAATAAACACAAAGCATTGTCTTTTGAGACACTAACCACCAGCAGCTGCTCATTAAGATCAGCTATTTTGCAGAAGACTGGGAAGTAGTAAATGATATACCTAGTCCGAAACGGGAATAGATTCTAGGAATAGCAGTCAAAATAGATTTGCTTCAGTACCAGGTAGAATAGCTGAAATACTAATTAAAGAGAGAGGAACCAGACTGCACACATGAACAGCAGCTAGCAGGGATTAAGCAATTCAATTCTGAGAAAAGGAAATTTTGTCCTAGATATGCTAGAATTCTTTTATTGCAATAACAAAAGAGTGAATAAAGGAGAGCTAGTTAAAATAGTTTATTGGGACCTCCTGGAAGTCTTTGATACAGTCTCCTACAACAGCCTATTAAAACAGCCAAAAATTGACTCCACTGGGACTAGGATTTGCTCCAAGCAGTTAGAGTGTGCAATATTTTTAGAAAATGGCAAAGTCACAGAAAACAAACTGAATGGAAGGAGTGATTTTACACATGGAAGAATGTTATCAGTGGGATGCTCTGAACTTTTAAATTAGGTCCAGTGATTTCTGTGAAAGGACCACTGAAACAGCTGTCAGTAACAGGCATATCTAGAGGCACTCAGATAAGACTTTGAGAAAAATGTGAAGACATCTAGTAATGATACAAAAATAGACAGGAATGTTAGGTAGTTTCACTTGTAAAATACATTACTTGAAACTTCTTGTAGCTTTTAAATAACTATCAGGAGGAATTACATTACAACAAGGATCGTGTTGGCACCCTGAAATAAATGGGACCTCAGTTGAAAATTCTACTCCAATTCTTTTGTCCTTCACTGGTGAGTACTGTTCTTCAGATCTATTAATTAAACCAGTTTCCAGTTCCTACTTGTTTGTTGTTCCAGAATACATCTTGCAATGACAAATAGGCTCACAATTTTGCATCTACTGGAATGGCATGCAGACATTCAACTTTGGATGTTTATGTGTAAATATTCACCACATGATAATCTTTGACTGTAATGGCACGTGCTTAAGACTGTGAATCTGATCTTTTTATTATTATTATTTTTTATTTTTCAGTTGAATTTACTACAACGCCTGACTTTCAGACAAGAAGGACAGGGTATTAAAACTATAAGCTCTAAGGACAAGTGAAGAGATATCAGCACTTTATCTGTGGAACAACATGTATGCCATCGACGAAAATCTCTTTTTAACACCTCAGGAACACTGTTAGGGATTCTCATTTTTGCCTCTATGAGATTGCAATTGTCTGCTTCACAACTTAGTGTTCACACATCTGAGTTATTGGAATGGACTCGTATAAAGTTGTATAAATTCAGGGAGAAAATCCATAGTCTGTGCAAATGATCTCAATGCTTGTGTAACTTTTCTGAGAAACTTTGTTAGATGGAAGCCTGTGTCACTCAAGTTCAGCTTTACTTTTTCAATAAAGGCCTGCTATACAAGAACATGAAATATCTGGGAAGAAAAAAAAAACCATTATCTTGTTCAAGAATACCTGATCGAATCTGAAAAATCAAATATCCAGAATAGACAGAAAAGCCAAAAAAAAAAAAAAAAGGATGATGACAAGAGGACAGCTGGTCAGGCAGCTTTATACAAAGGCTGATCTTTGCCTCTCTTGGGAAAAACTGTTTGTTTATGTTTCCTAGATATATGAAAGTGACTTTAGACACAAATCCTGTTACTATCACAACCATAAAGTCCTAAAGGTGAAACAGGAACAAGAAGTCTGAATCACTTAGCCTGGTAAAGCAAACATACACTACAGATATTAATAATATAGATTCAGTGGTTGCTCTTTTATGTATATATATAAATACAAATGTCCTGTCTGTATGTGTAGGGCTGCTGGGTGCTGACATTTTGTAATTTCAGATGCAGTTAACAATGATGACTGTGTGACTAATCGCCACGCCTATGGTAAGTGCTCAAATGGTTGCCCTTTGAAGTCCTGGAATTGTATGCTCATCTTTGTAGAGATCAATACATGGATCACCTTCTTTTTTACATAAAACTAGAAGAATGAGAAATATTTCAAAATGAGTGAAAGAGAATTCCTATGCTGACATTGATATTGAACTATGGTCATGGCTAGCAGTGTGTATTTTCCTTTTCTCTGAACTCAAATCCTCAAAATTATGAGCCAATAACTCCTCTGAGAATCATTCACAGAGACTTTATTCTTGAATTTTTATCATGCTGTCCCTCAATCCCAGCAAGCCAAAACTACCATTACGCTTATGTTAATTGGATGTCATTGTGCCTATTTTCCATCAAGAGTGTGGTTCACATATTGTTCTCATAGTGAGAGTGCTTAAAGATGGATTCCCAGAGTGTCTATTTGTATGAAACATGTATTTTCAGTGTATAGAAGGTTATGTACCAAGGTCTGAACTATGCCCTGTGCGACTCCTCATAGAGTCCTTCACTCACAATAGGTAAATGATTTCTTAGTAGCTGAATATTAACTCTTCACTTAAAATTTGCATTCATATTCAGTGAAGGCTTTCATTTCCTGGCTGTGAAATGAATATTTTTTGTTTTGTCAAAGAGACATCAGCATTTCTAAAGCTAGAGTGAAAAGCCTTAAAAAATGATATTTTTATTAAGTGACAAGTTAAGGAATAGGAAACACTTAGTGGGTAATTGAGATCTGTGATCCTGTCCTAAGAAAAGGGATTTGAGGAGAAAAAAAGGCCTTCTTCTGAAATGGTTTTCCTTTTTGGTAGGAAATAGATGTGAGATTTTATTTCCCCAAGGCTTAAAGCCTGGATACGAGAACTACCAATTGCAAGATACCCTTACCTTCCCTACCTCAGTCAGCTTTTCATATCTGCACCCTTCTTTATCACAGATACTGCTAGGAGAGCGGTACTGCACATTGCAGCCAGCAGCCATGTCAGTAGTAAAAATATCATTGTTTATCCTTAATTTTTCCTACATTTCAACTATGTTATTTTGTTTACTTACAGATTTTCTACACACAGGAAATCATGTCTCTATTGATGTATTGTTTTAAGATATCATCAATTCCAGGTAGTTCAGTAAACAGTTCCATGAACAAGAGTTTTCTGAGGCATTAGATCACTGAGTGAGAAAGGGGCAACACCTACCACCATGTTTATTCTTACAGATAAATGTAAAAAGGCAAAGAAACAGTAACCAGGTTAATGTCTGCATCTGATTAGTATCATAGCTGGTGTGAAAAGCTGGTAATTTGTTTTACACCAATCACATGTATATACACATATGCATGTACGTTAATTTTGACTAAATCTTTTCCATGAAAAACATAATTTAATTTCCCAGTGGAAACTACTCCAAGAAGTGCAAAACAACTGTATATGATCTAAAAAAGAAGGAAATTTAGCTGCTCTGTGAGAGGAATGATACTGAACTATAAATCTTTTTGGAGGGAGAAATGAAAAGAAAGATCCCATTTGTTATACTTTCTCTGTGTATCCTAGACTTCTTCCCTGAGTTAGCTAAGAAAGAGAAGATAGCTTTGGTTGCAATGGTGAAATAAGAAAGAGGTTAAACTCTGAAATGATACACTGTCTCAGAAAACGGGATGCACTTTACATGTCTAAGACCTGGAAAACTGTGTTTGGAGAATAAGTCCAAATTTATGCTGATATACTGAGTCTCTAGGGATAACATAGACTCTTTTCAGATTTTCTCCATAAGAAATGGAAATTTGCATGTACATACTCAGGCACCTTTCAGATAGATACTAATTTAATAGAATCTTTCACTTGTATGCAAGCACTCACTAAATAAGTAAACCTTCATGTTGACATTATACACAGAGATTAAATCATGAGACTCCACATGCTGTTGCATCAGAAAACTCTCAGGTTAGTGAAGTTCTCTCTTGTTTTTTCCATTACTATTTTTATTATTGTGGAAGCATGTCTATGCTCTACCACTGGTACCTACCTGTTGTGCATTATAAAACTGATAGTCAAAGACACTCCTTCCTTGAAGAGTTTATAACATAGATAAATGAGACTTTCAAAAAGGGGTAAGAAATGAAACGTTTTGTCTTTGTCCTAAAAATGAGAAACAGAAGGAGGAAGATATTAAATGACTCCTGTGGAGGAAATATATGACAGAGCCGGAATAGAAGTTACACTGAGCACTGATGATTTAATAACTAAGGCACAAGACTATCCTCAGTTTCAGAACTTATTAAAAAAAAAAACAACCTGCCCTTCCACCAAATCTTGCTTTCAGATCTGTCAAAGTTCAACCACTGTAAGTAAATATGAAATATCAGGAAACTTCTTTGTTGTTTCCCAATGCAAGAAGGAACTCTCAACGGTTTTCTTACAGATCTATCTATGATGTGATTTTCACCTTAGTTTACATCATTTTAGCTTAAAAAAAAAACCAAAAAGGCAAAAAAAAAAAACCTCTCAGGATTTCCTTTAGCTTCGTGTTACATCTCCCTTTTATCAGTGTGTTAATGTCCACATTTCAAAACAGCTTCTTCTCCCATGATTTCTATATATCTCAGTATGAAATTCTGAGGGCTAAATCCAGTTAAGCAAACACTAACAGCAAAAGTCAAATTGACTTCCTGTCATTATATAACAGCTAGTGAGATAAGCTGAAATTCTGAGACTATATGAAAGGAATATGAAATTTAATAGTAAATCCACCAATGAGCTGAATAAAATGCATGTAATTAGACTATTGCCTGAAAAAACATTTTTAAAGATCAGTGTCAAAACCCAGCTACCTTATCCCCGAGAACAAACAGGTAATGCATCTATATCCATGCTTGCATTTATCTATCTGTACTATTTATGTATCTCATTCAACTTGACAAGGCCATGCTGTAGGCTCCAGAGACTAAAGCACTTTCATTCTCCACTTGAAAATAGTTATGTATATTACTGTAATACAAAGACATTTGGACAGGTTTTTATAATCCTATTGTGTTTTGCATTTTAAGCCACAATGACATTTAATAATAGCATCAAAATATATCTGCTACATCATGCTGATTTATTTTTAAAAGAGTCAGCTTCTATATCATCAGAAAAAGAACTAATTACTGATTATAAATCGTTCAGACTTTTAACTCTGCCCCAGACTTCTCACATTCAGTTCATAATAGTCTCATATTTCATGCTCTTCCACGTTATTGTTTCAGACTTACAAACATGAACTGGGAAAGAACATTTGGCATTGGTCTAAAATAATGTTAATAGAAGTGAAACACAGGAGTGATTGTGGTGACACTTCCCAGAAAGTATGGTCAAGCATCTGAATAGGCTCTCTGGGGAAGGGAAGTCCCCATCCTTGAGGTATTTCAGAGACCTATGGACATGTCACTAAGGAGTATGGTTTAGAGAAGATCTGCATGATCAATGATTTTCTGACCTTCTGACATCACAAATATGGCTTGTATCTGTCATCAGATAGAGCTCAAGCAACAACAGTGGAACCCGAGAGTGTGTTCACAACATGTAATACATCACATGCATATGGCACGTGGATTCTCCCACCATTTTAACCCACAGGGCTGCAGTCATGCAAGCAGATAACTCCATACTCATGTAACTTTATACATGTGTGTGGTCACACTGAATCATAGAATATCTCTAGTTGGAAGGAACTTATGTGGATCATTGAGTCCAATTTCTGGCTCCACACAGGACCACACAAAATTCAAATTCTGCATTTGAGAGCATTGTCCAAAAGTACCTTGAACTCTGGCAGCTTGAGACTGTGCCCACTGCCCCGGAGAGCCTGTTCCATGCCCAACACCCTCTGGTGAAGAACCTTTTCCTCCTACCCATCTGCTCCTCTCCTGAGACATCTCCATGCTATTAACTCTGATTCTATCACAGAAGTCACCACTGCTATTCTTGTGCTCAGAGTAAGTTCAGGAGTTGACTAGGTCTTACCAAGTCTCCAGAGTTAATTCTAGGCACTGAGTCATCTGCCTATAGTGTCAGTTCCTAGATATGAGCTAGTCATCCTAAATCCCTTTCATAGTTGAAGGGGGAGAAATGGTCATTTTTAGCATGTGATCAAACTGATCTTTTTTATTTGGATTTGCATTTGGTCAGAGGAACTGGTTGCACTAAAGCAGTACTTAGGACTGCAAAAGATCTCAGCTTCTAAGCTCAGCCCACGTTAACCCTGGAAAGGACAGCCTCAGCTCTTTTAAATTCCCTTTTTCAAACTGTTTGAGCTGATTCCAAACATTTTTAGCAAAAATCTAGATCTTTCCCAGACCCACAGCAGCAGTGTTCTTTATTCTGTTTCTCAAGGAAGACACAAAATCCCCTGACATCATACATCTTTCTCCTCTTATAATCCAAGGAACCACTATTTTTTTTGCCCCTCCTTATCCCAGTGTGATTCCTTGTACAACTCTCAGACTGCCTGTTTCATATGTGTTGCAGGACTTTTTTCCTCTAGGAGTGCATGAAAGTCTCTTCTACCCTTGGAAAACCCTGCCCTTAATTCTGCACAAAGCACACCAGGAAAAAAGATCGAGCTGGATCTGAGTCGACCTGTAGAAACATCTTGGCCCAAAGACTCAATCAGGGGTTTCTGGAGTATTTGTGTGGTTCTTCTGCCACTGGTGTTGTGAATTTGCTGGAAGTGACTGGTACAATGAAAATAAGGATTTTAAATGCCAGATTTGAAGCTGTAGAAGGGAGAGGCAGAGTATCAGCTTCACTTTCTCGAAAAAAGAAAAAGAACAAGAAAAAGTGAATAGAAGTGCCTGGTGTCTCTTTCCATGAGAGGGATGCTGATGGCAAGATCCCCCCAGTGGTCTTGCTGCTGGCTTACACGAGGGAGTAATTTTCACTGGAAACTGATCTTTACCATGTCAGAGGCTCAGTGTCAATTTTATCTGTGTTTCTTGCTGTCACTGCTATTTTCCTCAGCAGCAATGCCACTAGCCCTGCTATTAGCCACTGCTGGGCTTTATTTACCTCAGAAGAGCCCAATGTCTATTTGTCTGAAAAGTTACAGAAAGGGGCAGCATTAATAACAGTAAAATGATGTTAAAGGCACTGCTGCTTAAGGGTAAAAGAGATTAACTGGGCAAAGCTAGGTTGGCCTGACCCAGGCAGGGTCCCAACAGTAGGCTTAGAGTTCACTCATTTACATTCACATCCTAACCTGAGCTTTTCAGCTGGAGCCGATTTCCAAAGACCTGTCTAAATAGGGGCAATCAGGAAAATGAGCCTGACTTAACAAAAAGTGTGACTTGAAAGTGGATTAACTGAAGTGTATTTGAGAACACTTCCAGAAAGAATAAGGACTTGTGGACTTGTTTCTATTTATTTTATTTCACTTTTGGCAGGGAACTATTCCAAACCTATCTTTTTATTCTCAGAAAGGATGTCAGCTCTGGAACTCAGTGAAGTTTAATGGAATCACTTTAAAGCTGATTCTTACTAATGTTAGGGGTTATGCCTCATAAATGAGGTCCATTTAAAAAAAAAAAAAAAAAAGAAAAAATAGATCCAGACTTCCCCATGTCTTCTTTAAATACCAAAGGTAAAGGGAAACACTTATGCTGTATGATAATACTAACAAATGGAATCTGGAGAAATCAAGTTATTTGTTGGAATAAGATGTGACAGTCAGATTCTGTTCTGGAATTACATTCTTCTCTAAATCCCAGGAAATAAGGATGCATAGTTACTGCTGGAGTTTTCCTGTAGCCTGTAGACAATCTTGTAAACTCAAACCTCTACAACTTAGAGGAACCACAAAGACCATGAGGAACTGGTATTCCACAGTTGCCTGTGAAATCTGTGAAAATCACCTGTAATGTTAATCCCAAGGGAAAAGAAGGACTGAGGCAAACTATCCTTCTGACAAACTGAAATGACCTTCTCTTGAGAGCCAGAATATCTCTATGCCTTTGTTCATTTTAATTCTAGTTTGCTTAATATACATCTTTTATACATCTATCTTTTCTACAGTTTCTCCCTATATGCAGTGGCAGATATGTTCCTGTCTTAGTGAGTCAGTATAACAGGAGAGATCTGAATGGCACGTGCTGTTTAACAAGCTACTCTAGCTGTAGTTCCAATGCAGTAATTTTATTTAATACATTATTTGAATATAGAAAAACGTACACAGCTAAATGCTATATGCTTTGTGATAGGAAGATATTTTCAACATTTTTAAAGAACAAAAAGATATTAAATCAATTGCACCATAAAAGAGGAAACATTCACCTCAGCATAATTCAGAAAAACCACAAAAATAACAAGACGCCTTCAACTTTAATGTCTTTCAGGAGCTTCTGTCAGGCTGCAGAAAGCAAGAGACTATTGTTTTCTTTTTTTCTTTTTTCTTTTTTTTTTTTTTTTTTTTTGCTATTAAAAATCTTTTGGCTTCATCATAATCAACACAATATATGTGCAATCATGAAAAATAGCCTGCAGCTCTGCTGGATGAAGCATATCAGCTTGTTCTCCAATTTTAGAAAATTCTATTTTATGGCTATCAAAACTGCAATGAGGAAGCAGAGTTGTAAAGTGAAACTGTCTGAGCAACATGCAGAACTCTATCTTGATGAAAAGACTAAATGATGACAAAACAAGGTCCTTATCAAATCATTCAAAAAGAAAAAGTTATAATAAAAAGGTATGATTCACCAGAAAGCACTCAGATTATGTTGTCATGTGTGTTTGAAAAAATAAGTTGGTAAGTGGAAAAAGAAACATAATCTGTGATACATGAACAAATTTAAAACTCTTTCATGGTGCATAAACTGATCCTTGTCCTTGCAAAATCAAAACATAAGTAAATATAACAAAAAACAAACAAAAAACTCCTGACCTTTCATCTCCTTACTGCAGTCCTCTGACTTGCATATACCCTGCTCTCCTGTCATTCTGTGAAATTTTGGAATAATGTTGCAAAGCAATATTTGCCTTAATGATGAAGAGTTTTCAGATTCTCCACCTTTGTTTTCACTGCCCATTATACTTATTTATACTATGTAAAATCTGTAATTTGACAGGATAGTAGTATTTTACAAGTCTAGAGACAAAGCATCTGCTTGTCCTCTATCCATGTTTAGTACTGTCAAATCATTAAAACTTTCCCAAGGGTATCCCTTCTTGCCAGATTTGAGGACTTATTAAGATTTACAGGATGAGTTTGAGACTAGTGAACAGCAGTAGAAGCTTATTTCCCAACTGAATTTGCACAAGACAGCTAGCTCCCAGACACAGAAGTTAGTCTTATTTTGCTGAAATTGCTGTTTCTTAGGGCTCATAAATAATGATAAATAACAGTGACAAAACATGAACTGAGAATAACAAGAAAAACTAGAGAATTATCTAGAAAGGAATCAAACTGAAAAGTGCATTAGTCTGATACGAACCTCACTGAAGTCAAAGAGATGAATGGATTGAGTTCAACAAGGTCTACACCCAGCAATAGCAGTAGAAAATGTATGAGAGGCTTTGAAGTCCACTGGCAGTGCGGGACCCATGTGGATGTAAAACATTTTGGTCTCTGCTCCCAGTCCTGACATGTGGGCCTCAAAAAACAGCCAGAAACCCTCCCCAACCATAGATGACCCCAATCACCTCTCCTCCACTGAATTACACATGTAGAACTAAAGGTACAGTAGGAAAATTAATCCAAGCAATAATGACTGTAGAAAAAAGTTGTCAGGGGAAAAAAATCAACAGCCACCTCCTCCTGAAACACTGCAGAGCTGGCAGAGACTAAGACTGCTCATAGAAACCATAGTGAGAAAGAATTAGTACAGTGATAGAACCAGAAGAGCTTGGAGATGATGCAGCTCTCCATCCTCAGAGAAGAATAATGGTGCTAGATAAGGTTTCTGTTTTGGAGGTGGCAGATGAGATCATGGAAAGGAACAACTGGAAGTTAATCCCGAAGAATGCAGCTGAGAGGAATGTTAAATAATCCTGTCTTGAGTTCTACCCTAAAGCATGGGATCTACCTTCATCTGTGCAGACCTTGAGAACCAACTCTTGCTCTGATTATAGTTTTCCAACCAGCACTACATCACGTTTTTAGTTTAGACCATATTTCTCCAGCATTTGCAACTGGGGTGTAAAAAATGTCCAAACAATGTGGAAACGTAAGTTGACTATTAGTTCTTCTCTGCCCACTATAGAAGTGATTGATAGAACATGGAAAGAAGTTTATGGCAGGTAGATGTATCAGTGAAAGGAGAAATGAAAGCCTTACTGTGAAATAAAAGAAACACAAAGAAACTGATATTTCAGGTCAGTGTTCAATGATTTTAAGATTTCACTCTGCTGCTGAATTTTAGTCTGGATTGTTTTGCTTTATATTGAACTTGAATCCAACTTATCTTCTTAGTATATTTATTTCAACAAGCAAAAGTCTCCTCTTTCATCTCTCTTTCATTCTCATGTAACTTGCAGCTCTTTATTTTTCTTCATTATTATTAAAAAATAATAATAATTTAAAAAAAACAGAACAACAAAAAAAAAATCAAAAAAACAAAAAAACAAAACACAAAGCTCCCAATCTTTGCAGGTGGTGGAGCAAATCCCTAGAGCAGCAACTTATTAAACTCCACTGTTCCTATTCCTGACCCTCCCAGGGCTCAGACTTCTGCTCTGCTGCCTAGTAAGTTCTTTGTTTTAGTGGTGCTTAATTTGTGTTTATAGGGCCCTGGTATCAGAGCTCTTATAGCTTCCTAACCCACCACAGAATCATGAGGATATCTGCTGTCCCTTCACCCTCACTCCCTTCCTGGCGAGTGTCAGCTTTGTCAATCACAGAGGGATGATCCAGCTCATGGAAATGTGTCACAGCAAGTGGAGTTTCAGCTCTGACCTTCAGCTCTGCCCTCCACTGTGACAAACAAGTTTCATTTGCCACTCAGATAAATCTGTTTATTTCTGGCAAAATATAACATCTTGCTTCCTAGGAGAAAGAAAAAATGATCTCCAGCTGAGGAAATACAATAATTTCCTGAGTTTATTTCACTTTTTGTTCAGGTCTAGATGCAACTTTTTCATATGCAAGAAAAAATCTATAGGAATAATTAAAATTGGAGCATGAAATCAATCTTTCAATTAAGCTTCATCTCTTGTTTGCTGGGGGTTTCAGAGTTTTCATACAGAGAGTTACAACAAATAACAAAGAAATGGATTTTCAAATAAATAAAAGTACTATCTTTTTCTTTGATACACTTATGCAGGATCTTGTTATCTGCTGTCCATGAGTGCTCAAATGATATCTGTGCATTCTGAAAATATCCTACAATCGCAGATTGTTATTACACATGATTGCGCATCCAGAATTCCTGTTGAAATCCGAATGAGTCAGAATAATGGATGTGTGTGGCTGTTATGCAGCGCTGTAGGATATAAATTTCTATGCATCCAAATGATCCAGCAGCTAAGGGCTAGACCCACCCCTTGAAGAAGGACATAGAGCCCAGAAAAGAGCTTTAATGGACAGGAGGCATTTGAAAACACATGTCCATCTGCAAGCTTACTTAGTATACCTTTGAGTCCTGCACCCAGATCATTTATAAGAACATAGAAAAGAACTGGACCTAAGAAGAAGCCCTGCAGAACCCCACCAGTGAATGGCTGTGATGTAATCCCACTGAACGTGACTAATTAGCCAATTTTTCGCTCATCACATCATGTTTTTCCCTGGCTGTATGCTGGACATTTTGTTCAGAAGGATACTGTGAGAAACTGTATCCAAAGCTTTCTGAAATCCAAAAAGATAACACTGGGCTTCCCTTGGTCAACTGGGTTGGTAACCTCAGCATAAAAACAGATTAACCTCTTTAAACAGGACTTCTCCTTGTGAACCCATGTTGTCTGTGACCAATATATTCCAGGCTTTTACAGTAACTTTCAAGTGGAAAAGAAACACATGAAAGCATAAAGTCCTGTAGAGAAAAAAAAAAAAAAAAAAAAAAAAAAAAAAAAAAAAAAGAGAATATTAGCATAGTTACAAGGCATTGAAAAATTTAGGTAGGTAAGTCAAAGCTTCCCTTCTTTTTAATTAGCGTCTTATTGGGCTCTCACTCCTCAAAATTGTCCAGTGCACAGAATTTCTATCTGTCAAATTTAAAAATGTAAAGCAAAGTTCTGTATTCTCCATTCTCCATTCTCCTAGGTGTTATGTACACCTAGGCTACAGAAGATTTAGTGGCTTACATAGTGAAAATTGAGTAGTTTAGATGTAGCAACTTCATGTTGTGATTGCATAATTCATGATCTTCCCATAAAACTAGTGTTTGAATAACAGCAGATAGTCTTCTTTTGAATTTCCTTGGATAAAATATCTTTAAAAGAAAAAAGTATAAATACCCACTGAGCACCCACGGACTTCTGTTTCATTGCTTCTGAATCATAGCACCTAATCTTGCTTGTATGTCATGTACTATATTACAAGGAAATGAAATGCAATTCAGTAAATTATCCACTTCAAGTTGTGGCCATTTCAGTAGATAAAAGAAGGGTTCTTTATCTTCTATTTGTTTTAAATCCCACCAGGATGCTAGCTTTATATTTAGTCTTAGATTGGGCTTTGCTGTGAATCTGCAAGAAGGCTCCTCAAGTAGAGTTATAATGAGCAGAGCACTCTCGAACAAAAGTAATCTCTGACTTTTAACACAAACACTGCTTATTGCACATCTAGTGGCAGTGGCACCATATCTAATTCCTGACAGCTGAGGCTTTGGTAACTAATAGTAGTGAACCTAACATTTTACACTTGCTTTTAACAGTTATCTAATCAGAACACCAGAAAGGGGATTATTGTTGAATCAGGAAACAACAGACAGTAATGCATGAACAGCTGAACAAAACTGAGTCATGCTACAAAACATCACCTGGGATTTTAAGGTACTTATCAGAATACCAACACAGAGGGATGGTGTTTTTTTTCTTTTTTTGCATGTGTGTATGTGTGTGTTTTTTAATTTTTTCAATTCAAAATTCCAGAATTACTAGTGACTTTGATCTACAGTTAATGCTAGTGAGTACTAGGGAGCGTAGTGCTCCAAATGTGTGAACAATCCCATGTCTTTTGCCTCTAACTCACAGTGTATATGGATCAGTTTCTTTCTGTTTGTGACTGTTAATGCCAGTTGCCTGATCTGCAGGTGGATACTAGCTCTGGTCTGATGCTCAAAATTTAAATCTCAGTTTGAATCAATTCTTCAATCCCCTCTTGAAACCAGATTACTTTAATTGAGTTGGCTAAACAAAAGATCTAACATGTAATTTAATGCACCCAGACTGGGAAACTGTTTAGTTTTCCAAAAGAAACGGTACCCACTGCATTCTGAATGAGCCCCATTCCAGGTAAACAATCTCTGGCCAGTGCTTAGCTTCTTGAACAACCTTAATGAGAAATGTAATGTTAATGAAAGTGATAGTTATTCATTTCCTCTGAGAATCAAGTCCTTAATTAGTTATGCAATTATACCCTGATACTTAATCACACATATATGTAAAAGAAAGAAAAAAAAAAAAACAAAAAAAAAACAAAAAAAAAACAAAAAAAAAAAAAACAACTAAAAAACTCTGACTTTAAAAATGCTATCTAATTTCCCCCATCCAAGTGACCTTGAAATTTTCCTGACTTTCCTGGCTTTTCTTTTTCCTGCTTTTATTCACCTGTGATATTTCAGAGCAGCAATATTACTGAGGTCCACAGAAACATTGATAAGGGTAAGTGCTACTCAAGACGAGTAAGACTTGCACTATCAAGCCTTAAAATTATTTGCTTACCAGCAGCCTATGAAGGAAAAGATAACAGCGTACATGGAAAGGTGAACTAAGTTGATTTATTTTTCCTCTAATGAAAATTCTATTCTAATCTACTTGTGGAGTAGAAACTGTTGGTATCAAGAAGCCTTTGGTTGCTAAATCCTGATGGTAGCAATTTAAACAGACCAGAGTTTGGTGATAATATTAAATATTCTTGTAAAGTTCATACCCATAGTATATTAATAATTAGTACCATAATAGTTTAACCCTTAGAGAGTAAAGTAATTCCTACTTTTAAACATTAACCAGAACTGTGCTAAGCCAGAGACTTCTGACTATGCCCAAACAAAGGGATTATATTGTATACATTAAAGAAGGAATATTTAAACATATATCTGATTCTTCACAAGAAACACTGCTGCAAGTGGGCTAGAAAATTAAGCTTTTCATATTTGCTTCCTGGTGGAAGCTATGTAAAACAGAATAATAAATGATTGTCACCTCATTTCAGAACATAAAATTAATCTCAGAAAACAGAAAAGTCATGAGCAATATTGCAGCAGTATTTCATGGTTCACTGGTTATTATCACTTGCCAACATTAAGGTCACAAAAGAACATTTCTCATTTGTTGCCTAGAGTATCTGTGACTATATTCCTATTGTCAAACCTAACCTTTCAAAGAACCACAGAGGGGAAAAAAGGAGAGGGGAAAAAAACCACTATTTTGAAGTGTGGTTTCTTTTGCTGCAGTATATGTAAATAAATAAATAAATAAATAATTTTTAAAAGAGTGTTAAAATTAAAAGCCTCAAGCTGATAGAGATAGAGCAGGGTGCAAACTTTAAATATCGGTCATTGTTGAGAGCAAAGCATTAACAAACACACCAGCAGCAACCACAACTGATAGCCAGTTCTTCAAACGATTCAAAGGGAAGTTGGGAATGAGACAGGAGGCTGCATATGGGTTTGAGCCCATGTGAAGAATTAATGACTATGGGGGGGGGGGGAGGGGGGAAGCAATGTACAGCTGTTTACTTCTTGGTCAAGGATTTGAAAATAACCACAGCTACCGGTGTACAAAAATAATAAATACCATCCTTATGGTCCATCCTGAACACAAATTCCAGAAACTTAATTAAGGGAATGGTTGACTATCTATATCAGTTATATAGAATTCTTTTCTTCTGTACCTCTAAGGAGCAGGACTGAAACTAATTGCTTTGCTCAGTTCTTTGCCTAATACAAAAGTACCCACTTCATTCATTCATCACATTTATCACTAATTGATAATTTTAAGGTTGAGGAAGGATATTCAGCACCATCAAGAGCCTGTAAGAACTATTGCTTTATTCCCACTTACATTTATTCTAGAAAGGGCATTTCAGCCGCTGTGAAAGGTTCTCAGAGGAAGACATGCAATTAATGGCAATAAGATACATCAGCCTTGCAAATCTAAGTAACTACATAGTCTATACATCACAACAGATAAAGAGACTAAGTCTATGCTACTGAAGTTAAATGTTCTCCAAATTGTTCAGCTGTCACGGAGTAGCTTGAGTCAATATTATTAAACTCTCCTGTCCTTCACACAAAAAAATGGTTGCAACTGAGTACAGCCCTCAGCTCATGCCCTCTCCTAAACAAATTAGTAGAGCTTGTTGGAAGAGGCTTCCAGCATGCCAGAAAACCTCCCAGCAATCAAACAACATGCACAATTGAACTGCTGGATATGGAAAGGCTCACTAGCAGCCTTTCCTTTACTAAGTCAGCTGCAGCCAGGGTCCCTCAGAGATTCCAAGGTAGTCTAGTCATCTTTCAGTAAAGAAAGCAAAACCAAAACAACGAAGCCAAACAAAAATAAACAAACAAAAAGTCTCCTAACAAAAACTACATCAAAGTGAGGATTAATGAACAAACCATTCATGTTCTCTGCATCTAAGAAGGAATAACTTCAAATATTAAAAGATCACATTTGAGCTTGTGATACTGGAACATTAAGCATTTGGTAGACTGAAGTATCTATTTTTCCACTGATGTGTGGCTGATTTATGAACATAATCTGCATTAACATTAATGGAAATTGTGTAAGCCAACTCTCCGGTGCAGCATATCAAGAGCAGTCTCCTGTATCCCCTGATTTTCCTAATAATTCAAACAAATGCCAACTGTGAATAGACCAGACCACAGATTATTCTACATCTTGAGTGGGGAAAATTAAAAACAAGAAAAAACCCAATGACCTTCATACTACAAAAAAACTCCATCCTTCGATTTTTATTTTTTATTTTTTGAGATAGAATATTCTCCAAAGTGAAATCCTGACTGAGTCTTGGTACAATTAGGCAGGATCCTGCTAGTGATTTTTTATTGTGGGATCATGAACTCCTTCCCCCTGACTAGCCTCCCTTTAAAATAAAGTGACTGGCTCAAATATGAAAGTGTTTTTGTTTTGACAGCTTTCTTGCTCTGCTTTTTCAACCTGAGCATAGTAAGCAAACAGCGATGAGTTGGCAAAGTGTTTCTAATTAAGTATACAGGAAGCTTCTTTGCTTCTAGTGAGCAGTCCAGCCTGGAACCCCCAAGTGTTCTCCTTGGCCAGAAACTTATTTTGAAAGCTAATTAATTCATGCTTTATGCCAAATTCCAGAACATCATTTTTTTCCGCAATATATTATTACTAATGTGGAGAAAGTATTCAGGAAGGCCATATTATCAGCAATTATAGCTTTTTGCATTTTTTGCTTTAATGCTTTTATGTTGAAGGATTCCCAAGTGCTTAATAATTATTAACCAAGTCAGCCATTACAGCTATCACCATAATGAAACACAATAGCTACACAGACATCAAAGATGCACATCTCATTGTCTTCCATACTGGTCATGTTATCTATTTTAAGCAACATTCTGTTTTGGGAAATGTAAATAAATGAAATACAAATGAATAAATACATGTGCTGCATGTGGTAAATAAAAATTCCTTAAGCCCAAGTGAATGAAGCATTACTTGTAGTCTGACACTCTCATGTAGTTACCTGGAAATCTCTGCAGCTGAACTGGAAGGGAAAGAACAGATTCTCATATTCAGCATAGGAAGTACATCTATTCTTATCTGACCTAGAATCTGGTTAGGACAGTTTTTCTCTGAACGCGCCATTAAAAAATTAGAAAAATGATTGATCTTTTTAATAAATAAAGCAAAGGTCAGAGTATTTTCTTTTTCTGTCATATTTCAGAAGTAGCCATGCATAAAATTACCTTTGCTACAAACCCTAAGCTGAGGATATGTTTACTGATAGGTTCGTTAAGGTTCATGAGGCTTTTCAGAAGCTTGGACTGAGATGTGAGTCACTTCCACATGCCAGAAAAGGAAAAAGTCACAGTTTTGAACAAATCAGTTAAAATACAAGAAGTTGTGTTTAGTTTCTGCACAAAAGGACCTTTATCCATGCCAGTTTGGTTTTGCTTTGATATTTTGGGTTTCTTTCAACCTGAGAAACACTGTCAATATCTTCTTTCTCCCACACTGATAGGAAAACAATTTTAGACAAAGTGCAAAGTCCTTAAGTGCAAAAACCTCCAAGTTTCACCTAACCTGATAGAATTTATCTAAATCTATATACAATGAGTGATCGAGTAATAAATTATTGATTATTAAGAATTCTGGTGTGTTTTTTTTTTTCTTTTCAAACACTTATGGACAGAAAGAGTGAGCTGTTTTTCATAGAATCATAGAATGGCTTGTTTTGCAAGAGACCTCAAAGATCATGTAATTCCAACTCCCCTGCCACAAGTAGGATTGTCAGCCACTAAATCAGGCATCAGATCAGGCTGCCCAGAAAATCATCCAACCCAGCCAAGGCTGGGGCAACCACAGCTTCTCTGGACAGCCTGTGTCAGTGCCTCACTACCCTCTCAGTGAAAACTTTCCACCTAACATCTAATCTGAATCTTCCCTCTTTTAGTTTAAAACTATTCCCCCTTGTCCCTTTTTGGCTAGTGTTACTCCAGCAGTAGTCAGGAATGATGCTTCCTGTCTACTAAATCTATTTAGTAGCTGGGTCTGTTTCTTTTTACTTACCAATTATATAATCATTTATATTTTTACAAGGAATTCTGTCAATAATGCACGTTTCCAGAAAATACAATATTGATAGAAATTTTCTATAAAGCCATAGAAGAATACTGAAAAATTGGAGGCAGTCACAGAAATTGCATTGTAAGGAAGCCAAATAAGACCTAGAAGGGTGATACTTAATTATTACTATCAGATCATCTTTTATTTGTACTCCATCCCCTACAGGATACTGAGATGCACATTGACACCAACCACTCTACTGAATGTATTTTATTAAAACATTCATAAAAAGCTTTCCTCTGGGCAATGAAGGATTAATAAATAAGTCTCAGGCAGATAAAATATCAAAGAGAATCTGTTAGACTGACCAGGAAGCAGGTTTAAAGAAAGTGGGGAATTGTTCCCCAGAGATAAAATATTTCTCTTTTCTTGTTTCACAAGTTAAGGGAATCATAATTCAAAAAGTTCACAATAAATTATTAATATTGGCTTGTAGCAGCAATTGATAAAGCAGATTTTTTAAAAAGTTAATAAATTCATTAATGGCTTGAAGCATTAACCCCACGCTGTGAATTCATACTACCTTAATACACAACTTCTCCCAGCAAAGCCATATACTCACCCTCCCCTTAGTACTGCATTTGCTGGGTGACTGTTGCTGCAAGTTGGAAATCCCCAGATAGAGTACTGGGATTTGACTAAAGTATTAGGAAATCATTTGGAGATTATTTTCTTTCCAGCAAACTTTGGGAAGGGCAGAATTCTCTATATGGGCAGCTGTGGGCCCAGCTCAGGCCCAGGTCTTTCTCTGTATGAAGCACAAGGTTAGAGTAGTCCAAGTTGAGGTGGCCCCTCTGAAAGCACAAGCTCTATTTTGGTGCAATAGGACTTTCCTCCCAAGAAAATAAGCCATGCTTTTGAGTGGACAGAAAATTCTAAAAAGAAATTAACTTTTACCACAATGCACAATTGGTAATGATTGGCTGCCACAACTTAAAGAGAGTTGTTTTTTTCCAGCCAGTCAACACTAGTGGCATCTACACTGCCATTCCTATAGCTTCATACAGACAGTAGGCTCTACACCCTCACACAATGGTGTCAAAGAAAGTTTTACGATTTTTCTTGCTTTATCCAACACCCTTCCCACTTCTACAGTGCTGGCACCACCTGTGCAACAAAAGGTAGAAGTTAGTCAATGAATTCTGAGTTGGAATCAGTGAATAATTAATTCCCTTCATCTGTTGCTTACTGATAAGAGAGGATTGTATCACTGTCCTCATACAGAATTAACTCAACAGACTTCAAGACCCTCACTACAATGAGGGTTGTGTGGCATGAGACTGATAGGTGTCTGTCTCTTCTTTTGCACCACCTACAGACAAAGTTGGCATTTATACAGTCTGTATTATATATATTTATATGTATACACACATATACATGCATATAAGCATGAACATATATGTATATATATACATATATACACAATTTTCCCCTCAGAAATGTTTGACAGATAGAAATGACACACTGATTGGGTAGATCAGTTCACAAACAGGATGAAGCGAAGAATTCTTTTTTTCCTCATTGTTTGGGTACCATCTCTTGCTCACATGCTCAGGATCAAAGAACTCCAAATGCAGAGTCAGCAAGGAACTTCTCATATGTGTGGTTGCTTGAGAAACAGTAGTATAAGACACCACATGCCTTTTAATCTCATCTGGATATATTCTGTCCTACAGATTCCCTGCCACTGCATTGGCCTCTGGCATTGTTGGCATTTCAGTTTCACCTGATCTCTACCTGAGGTACATCCATATTTATGTCTGTTGAGGATTAAACACTTTAGCTTATAACCGAGGTTACTAAGTTCAGTATAGGGACATATTTCATGTTCTGTTCCATACAGCTTTAAATTCCCTGTAAGATATAATGAAATACTTCCTTAACCTGAAATACCAAGAACTCAAGAACTTTCTAAAGCAAATCCTTCCTACAGTCCATGTTTTTCCAATTCAATGACAGGAATATTTTCCCCCAGTGCAGAATTCAGACGATAGTACTCATTTCTTTCCATTACTGCTTTCATACATCTTTCTCATACTCTCCCTTTCCATAATTTAGTTAACTTGTTCTTTTCTTTTCAACATGCTAAACAGAGGGCAAAATCAGGTTATTAATCTGTTTGTAATAGCGGAAACAATATAACAAAAGGACACCCCTTTATTAGCACCTTTTCTGTCCATCCCTGTTTTCCTGCTAATAATGTGGGAAACTAACAGAGGTCAAGCTCATCCTGACCCTAAAGCTACTGTGCTAGCTTCAGATTCTTTATTATTCTACAAAGAGAAAGGGGGAGGCTGTTTGGAAGTGCTTCGTTTCTATCACTTAATTTTCCTTTTCCTCCAGCCATTCTCAAAGTTTTGGAAAGTATTGCTCTACAGTTAAATAGGCTTTGGTCTGTGTTTCTGAACAGCTTGCAGAGACTACCGTATATAACCTAATGAATGTTCTTCTTGAAGACTTGGCCTCATTAACTGGCACTGTGATATCCTCCTGATCTCTTCCTTCCTGCTTCCCAAGAGAAGTGTCAACATTTAAAACTCGAGATTTCTCTGCTGATATTTTTAAAGAGGTAAATAATTTAATTCATAAGACTGTGAAGTGCCTATTCAATCATAAATGTGAATATAACAGAGAGTTGCCTCTCTGTAGACAGGAACGGAAAAGCTGAAAACCTAATTGGGGTTTTCAGGTCTACTCAACGAACTATTTCTCAGTTATACTAAGAATAAGGCTCCTTTTTCTAACATAGAGAAACTCAAGCTAGCTAGGGTGTTACAGATGTTACGTTCAATACAGGCAGTGTAGGATTTAAACAGCTTCTGCAAAATGAAAATCTCAGTCTAAATCATGTAAGTTGGCTTTTTACGATCAATAGGGAGAATTAGCTTTTCTAGAGCTCAATATATCTGACCTCATATAGGTTTCTGTTCTAAGGAAGACAAATTACTGCATGGAAAGTCTTTTTCAATCCTGTAAGTGAATCAGAGGCATGCACCTGTCTTGCAGCAGTTCAGTTCCATTCTTGGACTATGCTCAGTCTGGGTTGTTCCCTCGACTTCTCCAAAAACATCTCAGACTGCATTCCACATTGGCATAGTTACACACCTCCAGTAGTAGTCTGAATTTTCTCATAGTTAGCCTGGGGATTCTCCTGTAGAAAACACCTGTATTTTTAATGTTATCCTACCACCACGGGCAGGAATGAGCAATTCTCCAGGAAATCCATCTGGGGCAACAGTATTTGCCATTCCATGTACATCCTTAATAACAGTTTGGCTTTCTAAGGAGACGTTTAAGAACAAAATAAAAAGATGATTTCAGATAGTTTCTATTCAAAAGCCAAGGTTCATCTGAAGTTGCCAGTAATTCTTAGGCTGGTAATATTTAACTGTATTCTGATTGCTTTTCTAGAAATGCTGTAACTCACTCTTATTTTTAGGACATTTCAAAAAAAATCCTAACAAATTTTTTACAGATTTTCTCTTTTCAGTCATTCAAATAATTTGTGTTTACTTTTCAAAAAGCTCTACTAAGAAAATAGAGCCATATGTAACCATTGTTCCTCTTCTGACTCTCAAATCCTAAGCACAACGAAGCAATACACCTCTCTCACCCCAACAGATATTTCTAAAAGGATTACAGACTATAAAAAAGCACAATCCAATACATATAGTATATATTATCATTTCCTATTTATTTTTTTCCTACAAAAAACAAAGACTAACAACAACAACAAAAACTATGTTTGAAATTATTGAAGATGGAAAAGCTGTGTACAGAATTCAGGTGAATAAGTAATATAAAAATTAATGCCCTTCATAGCACAGTGTCAAAAACATAAGGAAATAATAGGAAATCTGCAGGGTGTCACTCCAGGTGTGAACTGTGTTTGATCAATCTAACACCGTCCTGAAACATTTATTCTTTCCTTCATACCTTCTTATGACCTCCAAAGATCTCAGAAATATAGATTCTCTTCAACTTTGCCACTGCCCATGAAGAAATATAATGGCTGAAACGTATGGGACATGTTATCAGAATATATCCTACTGAAAAAATATAAAAGAAAAAATCTTATTAAAATTTGTGGCTGAGGGGAAGAAAATGCCCTTGCATAAGAAGCAACTTTCCTCTTGCAGCCATGTACTTCAAACGTCTCCAAAATAAAAATCAACACAGAAGATGGCTTGTCATGATATCTCAGCAAAAGTATTATTTAAGCAATTGAAGTAACATCATACCAAAGATACATTTATGAAAGGCAAGTACTATCTGAGCTATAGAGTTGATGTTTGAAGGCATATGAAGCATTTCATTTTTCAAAATATTGACATCATTTTCTCTTTATCTATATAAACACAATCAAGTAGGATCAGATTCATGCATTTACCCCACTGAAATCCTGAAGCAGAGCAGAAACCATATAAGCCTCAGACTCACTGAATTGCAGTTATTGTTTGGGCTTTAATTTGCTGAAAGTCTCTTCATAACTCACAAACAATTAATTATTCTACTGGCTGTTCAAAAATTATGGCAGGCTACTGTGCTGTAAGAAATATGTTCCAATTTACAAAGTTCTAGCCAGGAATAATAGTGAGTATTGCCACTCCATTCTGCCCACTTAATATGCAGTACAATGTGCAAGGCACACTTTTAATAGATATCTATAAGATCCCAGTTTGCCCACCTACACATTTCACGCATCATGCTATTTATGATCGTGCATAAAATGATTTAATTACAAATATAAAGAAGCATTGTTCTCTTCAGTGTGTACATAATAGTTATGGATCGAGCAGTATGAGGACCCTGTTGCATCCTCCAAGTGTGCATCACATCATACACATGATCAGTGTGCAATCTTGCACCCCATAGCCCAGTTCCATTAGTCCTAAGGGCTGTTCTCAACCAGTAATAAAAGCAATGAAATAATTACATTAGAAACTTGGAAAACGTACTCTTCAGGAATCTTCAAAAATCTCATTTAGGGATTAAAGGGATTAAATACAGTAACTCCTCACCAAAACAAAACAAACAAACAAAAAATAAATAAAAAAAATAAAAAAATAAAAAAACCTTAATAACTCCTCAAAAAACAAAACAAACAAACAAATAAAAAAATAAACACTCTGTAAAGTGGAAAAAAAAAAAAAAACACAACACAAAACATCAAGAATTAAGGTCTCAGTTAGTTTTCCTTTAGTTAGTTTTCCTTTTTTTTTTTTCAGCATTTTTTTTAAAGACTTTGATTCATTCCATTCACTTGCAGCTCTATATACAGAAAGATAGAAACAGACTCTTTACTTGCTGTTGTTTTCATATCCCTTTCCTTTACAGACAGATCTCCATCTGTTGATGACAATGTACTGAATTCCCACTTTTTCCCCAAGACAGCATCTTTAAAATCTAAGCAATCCTTTTCATCACCTGTGCAAGGACAAATGGGAATAAGCCTAATGAGAATCAGAGAGATTTCCCTAACGACAGGGTACTCAGCACATACCAGACTGCAGGTTATCTAAGTACTAAAATGTATAAACATCCACTCACACAGTGACTATCCTGTCAGATCAGATGCTGTCATAATGACATCCTGTTGCAGCATTGTCTCCCCTCCAAAGAGTCAAAGCCTTCAAATGTTTGTCACATGTTCAAGTAGTTAGTACATAGAGTAATGCCCACCATTTGGAAGTGTAGTCCTCCAAACCCTAGTATAAGATGCGCTTGCAATGTGTAATCAAGAAGACTCCACTGTGGAGTCATAAAAATCAGAATCATTAAGGTTGGAAAAGATCTCTAAGGTCATCTAGTCCAACTGTCCATCTATCACCAATAACACCCACTAAACCATGTTCCTTAGCACCACATTTACACATTTCTTAAACATTTCCAGGGATGGTGAATCAAACACCCCCCTAGGCAGCCTGTTCCATTGCCTGACTACTCTTTCTGATAAGATATTCAAACTGAATCTTCCTTAAAATGATATATATCCCTGAAAATGATCCTGAAGACGATATATATCCAAAAGGATGCTCACGTGAATTGTAGATTATTCAGCTTTATGCCCAAAGAATAGAATTTCCTATTTTTCCATAAGAATATCTTCCCCTCAGATGTGTCCTTGGCTTGTGGATTCTATGCCTTTCTCTCTGAACCTCAGCATGCAGTTTCCTGTAGTCACTTCCACAAACCTACCCTCTACTAAAAATCATGGAATCATGGAATCATAGAATCACAATGTTGGAAAGGATCTACAAGTCATCTAGTCCAACCGTCCTCCCACTACCACTACCACAAGCCACTAATAATAATGATGAATGGTTTCTTAAGTACATTATTTTATTTCATTTTATTTATTTCCAGGATTTTATCTTAACTTTGTCAACTGCTGCAGCAATTTCTGTTTATCTTGGATATCCAAGAATATCAAGAATATCACGAATATTGTGCTTAATGTAAAACAATACTTCTGGACTAAGTGAATCAAACTCATAGGCTCAAATGTTAGATGTCTAAAATTGTCCTCCATATTTAATCATAAAATGAAAACTGAACTAAAAAAAAATGTAGTCTTTAGATTTTTAAGTCAGTTCTGTAGTGCTCAGGTTTTTGAGCAAACAAATTTGTCAAGGCTTCAGCACAGGTTCCAGATCACTGTTTTTTCAGCTGGCACAAAGAGGCTGCTCCTTTCTGTAGGGGACTCAGACCTTGCAGCAGCCCGGGCTTCGTTTCCTATTTGCCAGTAGTCTGGAGGTCCAAGTGCAGGATGTGCTAACATTTACATATAAATTGACCTATTATATATCATACTGGATATCTGCTTGAACACATACCTTATTTGAGATTGGAATAGAAATTTCCATCTCAAATTCACTGACAGAGTAAGTCCATCAGTGGTCAACTCTGCCCTCACCCTCAGAGGCAGATAAAGATAAGTGAAAGGACACATTTTAGGACATGCTTGCCATACATAGTAATACCGATAGCTACTGAAATACAAAGAAAATCAGTATCCAGTCTACTATTGTTCCTCAGCTTCTCCATCTTTTGGACTAGCATGAGTATCTTGAGAGCTGCTCCACGGGTGCCAGAAGCACAAGAGGACGCCTACCGCAGACCTGTCTTTACTAAAAGTGTCATCGTGCAAAGACTTGGCCCAGACACAAAAATAAACTGTGGGTACTAAGAGATGGTCCATTTCACACCTCATCCTGTTCATAAACATTAGCTTTTCAGAACATGCCTGTCACCAGGTGTCTTTGAAATTTGGAATGCCCCATTTTTCAAGTGACAGAATGAGAATACCTATGAACATCTGCACAGTGCTCATCTGTGCCTCTCTCCAAAGCTGAAGGACAAAAAAGATTGTGCTGTTGTCATTGCATCACCATGCAATTGCTGTGCAGTTTTCTTTAGCCTTGTAATACAGGGGGTCAGATAAAAATGGCCTGGCAGGTCCCTTTTAATTGGAAAATCCATTAAACAGACAAGAGGAGCGGGAATTGTATACTACAAAAAATATCAGCATTAACCTAATTTTTGCTTCAAGATCACATGCTGGAAAATATTTACCAGAAATACACAGAGCTCAAGGCAAGGGTCAAGCAGCAGAGGGCTGAACAGATAGAGAGCCATTAATATAAAAGCTTAAAGTCAGGGTAGGACTGAGAATAATATCATAGATGCTCTGGCAGAGACACACACATACAAAAGGCTTCTAAATGAAATCAATGAAGCAGAAGTTCTGATAGTTTAGCAGCACCCTCTGGCATGCTGCTGCTGAGAGAAGGAAAGAGAAAAAACACTTGGGGGAAAAAAGTAATAAACTCTTGCTACCCATGGGCAAGCTTCACTACAGTTGAATAAGACAAATAGAATAAAGTGTCCACTATTGCCCAGAGGGAAATGTAATGACCAAAATTATGACCTGCCATAGAGAGCCCTATGAAATAAGAGAGGAAGGAACCCAGGAAGTTAACTGAGACTGAATTAAGTGCAAGTCAGCAAAGAACTGATGGAAATGAAATTTTTATAAAGCTCTACTGCTCCTTTCCCCTACTCTAAGACAAACTACTGTTCAGTCTACTCAAATACAATAATGACAAGAAAAACAGAAAAATATTGTGACTGAATTGACACACTAGCATTGTTTATGCTACAAAAAGGATAAGTTTACTAGTCTCAGAACAGAGGCTATGAGAGGCCCAACTGCTATATCCACACACCATTACCACTAACCACAAAGACACAAAGACCACTTCCAAATCTAAGAAAATATGTTTTTTTCTGTTCTCTCAGCAGTACAGGTCCTCAAACTCCATCAATAATTTTCAAACTTTACCATCTTTGCTGATACAAATCACTGCTGTGAGAGCAGTCACTGCTTGTGGGAAGTTTAACTTATCTTAAGACTTGTCTTTTATTTTTTCTTTCTTGTATTTCAATATCAGGAAGTGCAGGCAGTGAAGC
The DNA here is from genome assembly GCF_023343835.1 of Lagopus muta. Taxonomy (NCBI): domain Eukaryota; kingdom Metazoa; phylum Chordata; class Aves; order Galliformes; family Phasianidae; genus Lagopus; species Lagopus muta. The sequence continues at coordinate 8,576,859 of NC_064434.1, forward strand.
TTTCAAGAATTAAAAAGGTTTTCCCATGTATAAAATCTAGTTATGTCTTTGGATAAAGTTCTTCTCAACTGATGAGCAAACTGTGCAGAAAATATTTGAGATGTGAATTAGAAGAACACTGATTCTCTTGTATTTAAAGTTCTCTCAGCATGCACTCCTTCTCTACTACTCTTTCTTTTTCCTTCTGGCAGTCTTTATCTATTTGACAGAATAGATTAACATTATTGCTTTGAAAGAAGGTATCTGGCCCAACTATTCCTCTGAAGTCTCACATCCCACATCCCCTTTCAAAAAAGCAGGCTGAAAATTTGAACTTTTCACAGAAATGCTAACATGAAACATGCTGACCTGTCTTTCCTCTACCCCTTGAATTGATGAAATATTTGTTGACTATGACCTAAATATGTCAATCATTTAGCAGCCTTGAAGTTGTATTTTTAAGTTTCTTTGGGGAAAAAAGGGAAAATTCTCCCCATTTTTGTAACTGAAGATTATAATGCAACCTCGGTGTACTTTCTCTTTATCACTCTCTTTAAATATTGTCATTAGATGCCTTCTTTATGATCTCCTCTCTACAAACAACAAATTCTTAAAAGTTGACCTGCTGACATTAAGATGCCTACCGAAAAGACTGGGAAAGGCATAAAAACTATCAGTTCCTTTGTTTGCATCTGCAATAATGTCAGGAGAGATCTCTCTTTGTATGAAGAAATAAAACCTGGCCCAAAATATTCAGGATTTTAAGAGAGAAATCAGAAGTAGGAAGCTATTTGTTCTATTTTTTTTCATCCTCAGTAATCCTGACCATTTTACTGCATCACCCTCTTCTCTAATGGTTAGAAAACAATTTGTTTTCCCGCTTTAGTTTATTATTTGGTGATCCATGACTATTTGTTCTTGGATTTAAGTTATCCTCTATCTTAAACAATTCTTTCCTTTTCTGTTGTTTATTCTCCTGAGTTTGCTTATAAGAATCAATTATGTTCCTTTTCAGCCTTATTTTTAAGAGGTTAACCAAGCCCTGCTCTCTTCAACACATCTATATTGACTTCTCTTGCAATGAAATGAACTGCAGAGATCTCTGAGCTAGAAGAAATACAAGCCAGTTTGTCTACATGATTCACTGCAACATCACATGGAATTACCAGCTTAGGTCTGAAATTAATATAGCCTCTCTTCTGCAGTACTACGTTCTTGCTAATAATTTACTTTCTTCTGTCTCCCAACCTCCTCTCTCTCTTCCTTCTCTGCCCTGAGTGATCAACTTGCACACATATTTCTTTCTTTGCCTTTGCTTCCCCCCCCTCACCCTCGCCTTTCCTGAATAATGTTCATTTTCCACTGAAAGGAATCAGAGCCGGTGTTTGAATATTATCAGTGGAAGTGCACAGAGTGCAGCAGAGAAGAGCAATGCTTACTCTTACAAGGGATCAATTGAAAAATGTGGTGCCCAAAAGGCAGAATAGACAGAGTGAAGATAGATGTTGTGAATCATTTTGCATTTACTGGGCTGATAATGTAAGACACTGAATGCGTATCACATCTACTAAGCTCAATAAAAGTTGAGAACGGCATTTTTTAAGATCTGGATGGAAGAAGGGAAAACAGGGAGATGAAACAGGCAATTAAGATACTGTGAGAAAGCATGACGAAGTCATAAAAATTAGGAACAGACTGGATGCTAGGGATGGCTGTCTGGCTCATTAATAGCCAAAACAACAATTTCTGTTGTAGCACATATTCTACGCATTCTAAAATCAAATCAAAGTCTAAAAACAAGTCATAAAATGTTTTGTGTATGTTGGGGAATAGGCAAAGCCAATTTTTCCATTCTCTTTCAGCCAACTGAATGGTTGCCTAACTGCAATAAATAAATAATACAATAAAAAGCCCTATAACTTAAACTACAATTCCTTTTTCTAAGCAGCGGATCAACTGCACTGAAACTTGTCTGGGAAAAAAAAAAAAAAAAAAAAAAAAAAAAAAAAAAAAAAAAAAAAAAAAAAAAAAAAGAAAAAGATTTTGCATTTAAAAAAGAGGTAGTTTCAGAGGAAAATAGGAGAGGGAAGGAAATTGCATAGTCCTCTTAAAGACAGATGGAAACCTCCACTGAGCACTACCATGGCGATCACCTGCTGTGCTCTGAATGGTGGGTGATAAATAGCATGCAGCTGTAAAATTGTGGGTCAGGCACTCTCAAGCTCTGTTATTTCTTATCTCTGCATATCACAGACTTGCATTGTGTCAGTTCAAGTCTACAGAGATCATTAAATACGTGTTCCGTACTTCTCTGCTGATAGACCTTATACATTCTGCTTGAGTCCCTTCCTACAGCACTTGGGATTGAAAAGATCTCAATGAAAAATGGGTTTAATGAGTATCTTGAAAATCTCCCTGAAGATTGTTTAAGTGGGAATCAAGCTACATCGTTTTGTGTCATAGAAATCAATGCAGTATTTCTTGAAAGACAAGATGGTGAAATATGACTACTTGGAGTCTAAGGTTATCTGTTCAGTCTGAAAAAGAGTCATAGGGTTAGAGGTGAAATATGCAAGTACCTCAGTCTAACTGACATGCTCATAAAAATCAATTTGATTTTAATGGGAATTTTCACTGGCTAACAAATGACTAAGGAGCATTGCAGAAAGCCCAAAGGTAGTGGCTAATATTTCAAGGATATTTTGTCTCCCTGAAGGGGACTGCACTACATAACATGTACATGCAACAGTTATGAAATATGTAGAATTGGGAAGGTAGAGATATGGAATAAGAGAGAAATAAGTGCATCTGCATTTCTGGAAATCATGCCAATCTCTCATTTCTGTACAAGTGAACAACTACACTGACAGTCACACAAGCTCAAGTCACAAATCATTTTAGAAGTGCAGCTGAAAACTTTAAGAAATTCACTTAGTGGAAAACGTACACAAAAATTCACGATGCTGAAGCGAACAGGTCAAAAAAGAATAAGTAATGTGAACCTATGTAAATACTCCTGTGCTGATCTGGGTCTTCAGAAAGCCCAGACTCTACCAGAAAGCTGAGGGAAAAAAATGATTAAAAAATCAAAAACCCAACACCAAACAAAAGCAGTGAAAGATCAAAACCATAAAGTTGCTGGCCATAAGTCTAAAGGTGAGGAGGGCTCAAAAGACAACAAGAGAGAAAAGTATTTTTCCCTCCCAGAGGAAGAACAAAAAAGACTGAGGAGCTAAACCTAAACAAAGGAAAAAGTGTTTGCTCTTACAGGGTATGAACCATACCATCCAGCCTTACAAACCAGCAATGCTTAGATGGAAATCAGAGGTCAGTGCTGGGGCTGATGCTCTGTAATGTCTTCACTTATAAGAATAGCAATGCCTCAGGAAGGGCCATCCAAAACTTGGGTGAGGGTGATGTGCTGGAGGGAAACAGCTGCTCAAAGGGACGTTAGCAGGCTGGAGATGCAAACTTCAGACTGATCAAAAGCAACAAATGCAACGTCCCAAATTGGAGGCAAGGTCACAGTGTGCAACAGTGCAGGCAGAGGTTCAGGGAGGAGCTGGGGACAACATGTTCTAGCAGCATAGCAGAATACCATAGCCAGTCATTTGCCTTCCTTTACTTAAACATCTATCCCTTCCTTTTTGCCACTCAATTGAAGAGCTGGAATAATACCAAGAAAAAAATTCAGAAATGGAAATTGGGGGGTTAATACATCTGAATATTAGAGAAAGCCCCGCCGTGTGTTTTGAGAGCCGTTTGACAACATGGAGCAGGAGGTGCAGTGCCCTGTAGTTCAGAGGGTAGGTTGTTTACCATGAAATGCCGGATTTGCATATGGTAAGTACTTTCTTTTATTAAAAAGCAATGCAAATAGTCACACAAACTCCTCTGTAAATAGCAAAGGAGAACACACAGCAACCCATACTGAGGATTTGCACCAACTGAAGCAGCAGCAGAATCTGGCCTAGGTGTTGAAAAATGTCCAAGTTATGCCTGAGAAATGTCTCTAAGTAAATTTTCTTTCCTCTGTTCTGCAGTAGCTTTGCTCCATTTTCACATATACGAAATCAAAAAGGGGCGAGCTCCTCCTGCACATAAGAAAGAATCTCATATTTGAAACTAATATTTCAGTCTTTTGTGGTTTATGAAAACCTACTGGCAAACAAAGCCCACAGAAACCCCTATAACCTATAGGATCTAGAGTTTATCTTTGTTCTGATTAGATCTTCCATACGTTTTAATCTCTCCTCTTTCTTTATGCACTTCATAATAACACTTTTTTCAAGGAAGCACTCTTTAATCTTATAATTTGAAAGCTAATTCCATTTCAGCTGTCCTTTTGGCAAGTGACCTTTTCTTCTTCCTATGCTACAGGTAAAAAAAGAAACACCTGTCTTTCTGATTTCTATCCCTGCTCAGCATTCTGGATCTTAAAACAGTTCATCTGCTGAGGATTTTGACAGCAATAATATTTCTCATTCTGAATTTCTCAGTGAACAAATCAGAAAATGTTCCTTCATGAAAGCCATTTCATTAATTTGTCTAAAAACATTTCTTTTGCAAAGCAGGTTGATTACTTCAAAATGTCAGAGCTGGGGAGCTGATTTGAGAGCAATCCTGGCAAATGCTATTGACCAGATTAAAAACAAAGTGTAGAGACAAGATAGCAAGGTGGACCAATGGTTGGCCTGCCATCTGTCACTGACGGATTAAAACAGTCATTCTGTGCTGATATTTAGGAGACACTAATTCCAATCCAAATACATGGATTGACTTGTGCAGAAGGAGATTTACTCAGAGGAAAGTTTTTTTTCTGGGTAGTTGAGAGTCAGATGTAACCACAGTAACATAAATTGTTCATACTAATTGCAAGAAAACTCATGCCCTATCTACTATATTCTAACTACCACATCTAATTAATTGAATGAAGTGTTACAAATCATTTGTGTATGTCTTGAGTGGACTGAAGTTAAAACAGTTAAGAGCTGTAAACCACCAGTTTAATTTTCAGTGTGGTTTTACCAGTAAAATGGCCATCGATCATACAAAGCCTGAAGGCTTTTCCCACAGAGAAGAAGTTAAAAAGGAAGATTTCTCTGTCAGTTAAAGCAGCATGAATCCAATTTAACTCCACTGGCCTCATCCACATCCACTCCAGACTGAAGCAACGTTACCATTACATAAACAAAATCTCAGTCATTCCCTGTGGAAATTTAGCTGCCTCCATCCTCTGATAGGGCTTTTAGATATCGGTATAGGCTGTGATGAATATCTGTTTTGGAGCAACAGAGTGCTCTCTGAAACACAGAGAAAGTCCACATGCTTAATTTAGATGAGACCAGGTACTGTGAAGTATCTCTGTTGGCAGCCTGGATGATAGAGCACCTCAGATAGTCTACAGTTGACATCACATTGTGGGAGCAGTCATCAAGATGAAGGGTGCCACTTAGAAGGACCAGAGAAGATTAAGAAGATGGCCTCACAATAATTTCATGTGCTGCATCCTTTTTTTTTTTTTTTTTTTTTGCTTGCTTCATTACAGAAGATATTGATATCCCAAAACAAATTCAAGGGAAGTCACCAAGCTGGTCAAGGGACTGGAGCACCCCAGAATCAGAAAGATTTGTGTCTGCCAAGACTGGAGGAAAGAAGACTCAAGGAGGACCTTGCTGCCTTTTAGAATTACATCATCAAAGCACACAGAGAGAACAGAGCCTTCTCAGAGGCGTACAGCAGCAGGATGAGAGGCAACTGCGACAAGTTGCAGCATGAGAAATTCTGATTAGATATACAGCAAAATAATTACAGCGAGGGTGGTCAAGCAGTGACACAGGTTGCCCAGAGGTGTTGGGAACCTTTATTATTTGGGGTGCTCTTGACTCAGCTGGATAAATTCCTAAATTACATGATATGATCTCTGAGCAGAAGCTTGTACAAGTTGACCTCAAGAGGCTCCTTTTAACCTGAATTATTCATTGATTCTGTAGCTGGTATTTGGATGGCTAAAGTTAGCTCACATTAATCCTAACTGAACAATTCTTCACAAAAATTAGTTTAAACTTCTCAACAGTGGAATGAAGGAGTTAGAACCCAAATTTCTTGGTTAAATTTTGATTTCACAGTAAGAATATTAAAGAAAGTCTCATTATAATTTTTAGGTTATTGACATCAAACAAACTAATTAGTCTACAGAATACTATTCAGATTACAAAGAAATGGTAAATATTATAACATTGAACAACAATCATATTATTTTTAGGGTATGGTTTCATCTTTTCCTTACTTCCATTCTTTGAAGCAAAGGTTGCTAGCAAACATGCCCATCAGGAGAAAGAACTAATAAAACCTAGTGTTGGTCCTGATTCTATCTTCCATTTAAGAATCTTGACGGTTGAACTAGATGATCTTGTAGGTCGTTTCCAACCTTGTGATTCTATGATTCTATTGGCCGCAAGTTGTATCAGAGGAGGTTTAGATGAGACACAAGGAAGAACTTTTTTTCTCAGAGAGTGGTCAGGCACTGGAATGGCTGCCCAGGGAGGTGGTGGAGTCGCCGTCCCTGGCAGTGTTCAAGAGGCATCTGGACGACGTGCTGCATGATATGGTTTAGTGCTTGTGGTGGCAATGGTGATGAGGAGACGGTTGGACTGGATGATCTTATAGGTCGTTTCCAACCTTGTGATTCTGTGATTCTAGGATTCTATAATTGGAACTCAGATGGAGGATCATTAGGACTGTGAATTCCCTGTACTGATCTCTGTGCAGCATAACTTGTTTGCTCAGAAAATTAGTCTGCTCCTTCCACATTTTCCATTTTAGAGACAATACAACATGTAAATTACATGTAAATCTGTTCTATTAAATCATAATGAAAATGGCAGTGTCTGATACCTACTAGACTGAACAAGGCACTGAAAGAGGTCACTATGGAACACACAAAAACGTTCTTTGAATTGGAGTGTTGTCTAAAGGAATAGAAAGGAAAGTACTGATTACATCTGTGGGTTGATGCCTTAAAAAGGACTGCTGAGTAGATCACTGAATCACAGTACGACATCTCTTCCCTAACTCTCTTTGCCAGACAGTAGAGCTAGAAGGACATGAGCAGAAAAAGCTGAACTCTGAAAATAATTTTAATTTTATTTTGTCAGCTGCTCCCCACATTTTAACTAACTTAATTTGCCTTCTACACAAAACTGCAACTAAATTATTTAAGAAGCACTTCAGAGGGGGAAAAAAACAGAATTTTCAATAGCAGTTAGGTTATTTGCAGGTCCTGAATAGCCCTTAAAGGGACAGAAAGTTTTGTTTAGACCATTCTCTAATTTATGTAGAGATCTAGTAGATACAGGCAAGATGCTTTAATTGAAATGGTTTCTTCATTTACTACAATGGGGTGAAAGTGGATTTGGTCTCTTGCAGAGCAAAGTCAGGACTGTACTAACCCACCTTTGCCAAAATTCTTCTACAGCTATCCAAGAGAGAAAGCCTCAGCACCTCAGCACCTCAGCAGCAAGTAAGCTGAAGTCTCCAGCTTCCTTTCTACTCTTTGACTGCACTCCATCTAAACTGGCCTCTATCCATGCCAGTAATCTCACCAGCAATGTAGTTGTTTCCTTGGATTTGAGACAAGTTGGCACAGTACAGCTGCACATTTAACAATCTTAGCCATGTATGTGTCTTTGTCCCTAGATCCTTTCTAGAAGGATCCCTAAATCTGACTGGCTTACAAAGTATGCTGGAGAATTATTTGTAGAAGCACCACATTGCCCAAGGCAAAACTGTACCAGTAAACACTGAAAAAATTTAATAGTCTAGAATATGAAATTATGGGCCTGGAACTGTCTAATTTATTGGTATAGAACAACATTAAATTTAGAAATGCTCAGCATTCTGGACCTCCAAAAAACAAACAAACATATATGTAAGAAATATAAGGAAGATGAAGATTTGGAGATGAATGCTAATAAAAAATCCTTTATGCCTCTTCTACAGGACTACCCAACAAAACCCTTCAGCTCACTTAGAGTGTCTTCACAGTAGAAAAAAAGCCCTGCATCAAGGAAGTAATCTGCAGAGGGAAAGAGCTGCTGCTGGGAGCCTGACATCCTCATTATAGACATTTTGTATGGTTCACTCTAGCACTATTCTGATGTAACTGCCTGAGCTTCCATTAGTGTATGGACAACATCAGATGTACATCTTTTGTGTTACTTACATTGCAAACAAAATTGTGGTGAAGAGGGGATGGGCCTGTTCTCCTTGGTAACAGTGACAAGATGAGAGGCAATGGCCTTAAGTTACACAGAGGGAGGTTCAGGTTGAATATTAAGAAAAACTTCTCCAAAAGAGTGGTCTGACACTGGAACAGGATGCCCAGGGAGGTAGGAGAAGTCCCTGGAGGTGCTCAAGAAATGTGGAGATGTGGTACTGAGGCAAATGGTGTAGTGGGCAGTGTTGATGGTAGGTGGACGAGATGATCTTAGAGGTCTTTTCCAACCTTAATAATTCTAAGATGCTATGATTTTTGGTGCTTTGGTGCTTCCTAATGCAAAGCAGTTGGTTCAGCGGGACAAACCTCTTCCTCTAAACTAAAATGCTAATGTAGTTGCTCTACTACAGGGCATTCAAAAGATCACTACAGAGATCTTTGATCATCACAGTGAAGAAAAGAAATGAATGCGATGCTCAGCATAAGTACTCAGTTAAGCATGAAAAGATTCTGTCTGGAAGAATGTCTGCATATTGATCTGAAAGTGTTGTGCCAGACCTTGAAAGTCAGACTGGTGATGATGAGCTTATGTCATGTGTTGAAACAGTGTCAAGGTATTCATGCATTTCTCATTTCCAGAGTAGGAAACAGCAGATTCAACAGCAATTCATATGAGGGGAATTACCCATTTTAAAGCCATGATTTCTGGAGTTCTTTCTTAATTATGTTGAATTACTTTGCAGACCATTTCTCTGATTGTCCTAATCAATCTCTTTTGATAAAGTACGTCCACATTTGAAAATAAAACTAACTTCTCAGGGTAATGTTGCATATGGTAAAACCCTGTCGAGGTTTGGTTTTCACAACATTTACACTGACAGAAATAAAATTAACACCACTGCAATAGCTAATTATTCTATTTTAAGCGAGACCAAGATAGAACACTATGTGATTATGCCTTTTTTCACTTCTCAGGAAGATGTTTAAAATGAATGTTTTTCCCTCCTGACTGCTGACTAAGTTCTTGGAGTAGTGGTCTCTTCTTACTGGTATGAAAAATCAATTAATTTCATAATACTAACTTACAAGAGGAAAAATGCCAATTAAGCTTGAGGCAGTGTAATACTATGTAGTCATCCTCTACAGTGAGGGGTTCTTGAGAGTAATTTGCAAGTAATTGGTGGGAACTTTATACAGTGCTACTGAGTTAACATGGAGTCATTAAAGTTCCAAATAATAGCAAGAATCATTTTTAAAAGGTATATGGTTCATTTGCTCCTCATAAGAAGAATTGAACAAAGAAATTTAGAAGAAATTAGAATAACAAAAATGGCAAGGGCTATAGGTAAGCAGTGTTTTTCACGTTCCTAGCCATAAAACATACTCTGCTAATCTACATAAGTGGATTAGTGAATTTAGGAGGCAAATATCAAAAACTCTCAATGCAATGAGAGCACAATAGGCACAAGCTGGAAAAAGAGAGGTGAAGATGGGTATAAAAAAGAACTTTTTCTGCAAAAGTGTTGTCTTGAAAGGCAGATTTGTTAGCCAGTGTGCAGTAAGCTATTCTCACACACAGAGAGGAGATACTGATTTACGGCAAAGTTGCACAAGTTTGGGTGCTATGTGTTCTTACAAAGTTAGCACACCCTGAAATTTTTGCAGTGCTTTCTTATATGTACTCCTATCATTTGACCATTACCCTGATACCCTGAAGTTTAGCTGTTGAATTGTGAATTGATGTTCCTCTGTTTAACCACTTTAGCAGTTTCAGGGGTGGTCATCCGTAGGTAGAAGTACATATTTGCTATAACTAAGGATACACATGCAAATATTTTACAATGTTTTGTTCTTAGTACCAACAAGAGCACAGACCAGGTTGTTGAGAGGCCTGAAGATGTACGGTCTCCACCTTTGGAGGGAAGACCACATCATACATGTAGGTACATCATACACTTTTATACATGTGGAAGGAGAAAATGAACACCTTAACCCAGGAAGGCAGAATATCTATTTCTTGTCACAAAGAAATACTTTTTATAAAACAGTTAGAAAGTTTCAGCAAATTTAAGTAAGAATGGTACAGAGAGTACCAAAAAATTATTATAATTTGCATGGTACATGCAGTAGTTGAACTGCAATGGTGATTATATAGTAGCATTCAATAGTATATGCTTGGCTGACAAAAGTATAAATGACTGATCACTTCTATTTGTTAAAAGTATTTTCTACCAAGTCCGATGATTAAGCCATTTTAAAACTTCTATTTTCTTTGAGATAGGTTTGATAACTGCTTTTCCCCCCACGAAGGACCTTTTATAGTTGAAACCAAACAGATGGTCACACTGATCATCCACAGCAACAGAGTAATAGAAGTGTTATGATCAGCCCAACCCGCGCTGAAGGAAGGAGTTACACGTTGCCCAGCTCTGACCCTGTTATTTTCGTTTCTGACAATGTGGAAGGAGTTATTAGATTTCAGATAGCCTCAAGATCTCTTACTGATTGCAAAGACAGGGTCCTCTTCGTACTGACCACATTCAATTTGTGTGCCATTAACTCCTCTACTCGTGCTTTCTTTGGCTAAGGATTATTATAGGTAGCCTATTTCATTGTTCTGATGAAAGTGTCTCAGACAAAAATCTGTATCTACAGATGTAGGAGTAAGGAGTAGCAAGCACGTATTTCACTTATAGTTTAACTATAACCTTAAGAACTCTTCACAAGGACATTCTATGCTCCCACACCTGTTCTTTTTTTAAATGAAGTTTCCATTTTGTAGGCCTCCCTTTGCAGGACTCTTACTTTTCATGACTTTTTAAGCATTTCTAAGATAATTACGTAGGGTAGAATTAATCTGAAAGTTACATGCCTTATCTAGGTTAGTCATCTAAGGTCTCTCTCCCAGCACTGAAGACTGGCACCTCCAAAGGGCAATATTCATCCCATCCAAAAATAAGTGTATAAAAGACTATAAAAGGCATGAAATTAATTCTAACAGTAATGTCAAATTTTGAGCTTGGATACAATTTCTGCTGAATTCATATCATATCTATATCCTACATGAGCTTCATCTATTGCTTCATGTGTTAATTATTCTCATCTGTATTAAATATTCTGAATAACACTTCTGAAAATGATTAGGACAGGCCAATAACTAACTCTAAGAGCTTATCAAGGTTTTTAAAAGTCCTTTGGGGGATTTTTCATTGGAAAATGTTGATTAATTGAAACTGATCCTTTGGTCCAGGATGGAATTTCTGGTAAAACATACAAAAAGACACTTACTCTTCTTCGAGTAGCAAGTAGTCTGGTTGTAATACTAATTAAGTGTAGAAATCTTTTTCTTTAGGATGGGAACATTATCCACTCACTGCCAGTCTATGTAACTTACCCACTCCACTGGGATACAAGATGATTTTATGGTCTAATAAATCTTTAATTAATGAAAGAGATTTGGATAATTCCAGTGAGTAGTACTGAGGACAGCCAACAGCTTACTCCTGCTATAGCTCACCGGGTCTCTCACACATCCAGGAAGTTAGCAGGGTCTGTGGTGATAGAACAAGGGGAAATAGCTTCGAGCTCAAAGGGTACACTTAGGTTGGATATAAGGAAAGAGTCTTTTACAGTGAGGGTGTTGAGGCACTGGAACAGGTTGCCCAGAGAAGTGGTTTATGCTCTGTCCCTGGAGACTTTCAAGGTGAGGCTGGATCAGGCCCTAGGCAACCTGATCTAGCTGTGCATGTCCCTGTTCATTGCAGGGGAGTTGGACTAGATGACCATTAATGGTCCCTTCCAACTCTAAGGGTTCTGTGATTTCCTTAGATATCTAATCTATCTGCAGAGACCTTCATTTTTTCTCATTTTTCATTAAGTAGAACTAAACAGAAATTTCCACAACCCAGCCACAGACAAAGCCTCACAGAACAAAAGTTTTCTCCTCCAAAACAGGTAGGGATACATTTTAAATGTTAAAAAATGGTCTAGAAAAAATATTTTTGAGACTTCCTGAATTTCTATTTTAAACAGAAAATAAATGAACAAAAGATGATCCACTGGCTTTAAAAAATGATGCTTTAACATTAATCATGATTCAAAGCATCATGTTAATTCTATCATAGGAAAATGACAGGAGGGAGGTCACTCAATACAAGTGATTTTAAAGAAAGACAATCAGAATACAGTACTACAGGAAATGATAGAGGATTAAAAAAGAAAGACTATGGAGAGAAGTGGCCCAAAGGAGTATGATGAAGCACAAGTATGATGGAGCATCTGGTCAGCAGAGACACAGAGACATTTCAGAACATTTCAGAATATAACCCTTGGTTGACCTGAATCCATCTGAGAGGCTAGTAACTGAGTTTTGGTGAAGAATTCTATCTCCTGTATTTTCTCAGATTTCTAAACTCATACAGCAGAACTCATCTCAACTTTTTGACATCAACACTGTAGATACCTGCAACTAAGACAGCCATACAAGGTTCCGTTTTCGAAGTGAAATAGTTACTGTTTGGGTGCATTTGTTTGGGTGCATTTGGGTGCATACATGTCTCCTGGTCTGTTTTCATCACATTATGAATCACACACTAGAGGATGGCAATTATGGACTTGTTTGGAAGTAAGCATCACTCTTTATTGGAACACTTCTTCAGTTTCTCTGCCTTTTCTGCATTATTTAGTGTCTGAATTGTAGGAATTTGCCCTTGCAGATAACTTTTCCCTTTTAGATACATTTTTTAAATCTTTGTAGTTTACTAGTTTCACACAATGTATGATGACTAACAGTATTATTTGTACATGCAGCTGTCAAGCTGATGAACTCTGATGCATTTTCAGCTTTTGGCAGGGAGTACACTTCGCCTCCACAAAATCATTATTATAGTAGCAATTGGTTATAAGAATAATATTATTGTTTAGGAATATCTGTGAAAGAAAACTAAGCATTCTTTCTATCCAAACCAGTCTCCTTTCAACATTTGAGACTTCTGAGTCACAGGAAGAAAACTCTGTGACCAGCAATCTGACAAGTGGGAGGCGATGCTGATTCTCTGGAGGAATGAGAAACATCACAGAAGCATCTCGATAGATTGAGCATTGGGCAATCAATGTCATGAAGTTCAAGAAAAGGACTGACTTCCTAGACAGAAGCCTGTCAGTGTTCAAAAAGTATTTGGAAATGTCCTAAATCATAGAATCATTAGAATCATAGAATCTTTGAGTTGAAAGGGATTTTTAAAGGTCATCTAGTCCGAATCCCCTGAAATAAATGGGGACATCTACAGCTAGATAAGGTTCAATAGCCTGCTTTAACTTTTGGTAAGGCAGTTGAACTCAATGACCCTTGAAGTACCCGTCTAAGTGAACTGTTCTACTCTACTCTACTTTATTCCATCCTATTCATATACTCTTTTTTGAGAACAGTTTATTTTATAGCCTTTTTAAACAAAAAATTAATGCCCAGATTTGCTTCAGAGACTCTACAATTTCTACAACAATCTCAGATACTACAGGTGTATATATGGTTTAAGTGCTACGGAATAACCATGTCTGGTTGCCAAGTGCCCATCAAGCCAATCTTTCACTTCCCTTCCTTAGCAGCACAGGGAGAGAAAACTAGATGAACCCCACCCCCACCCCCACCCCCCCAAAAAATTGAGTCAAGATAATAGCAGTTTAATGAAAGAAAACCAACGTTTGTGCATGGAAGCAAGGAAAAAAACAAAGGATTTATTCACTATCCATCAGCAAGTGATGTCCAGCCTCTTCATGATAAGTGGCTTCCGAAAGTAAAGAAACAACTTTGGAAGACAAATGCCTTCACAGTGAGTAATTACTTTTTTCTCCCCTCTACTCCAGCTAGTATTGCTGAATGTCAGACCATGTGGTATGAAATGCCCTTTGGTCAGTTGGGGAACCTCTCACCCACCCTGGCACCTACTGGCCTTTAACGAAGAAAAGCAGTGGGAATGACAGTTTTGATGCTATGCCTGTACTATGTAGCAGCAGCCAAAACATTGGTGTGATATAAGCACTGTTCTAGCCATGCATGCAAAGCATAGCCCTATAGTGGCTGCTCGGGGAAAGCTAACTCATGTCTAGAGTAATTGGACACCCAGGAAGAGGTGCTCAAAATCTTCAACCCACTGTAGAAGAACAAAATAAGTGAGAGTAGGAGCAGCAAGGAGAAATATCTGCATTCAAATCTGAATTATCATCAGAACATAATCTAAAATCTTCCACTCAGTGTTTAAAATAGGGATCAGAAATATACTTCAAGTCACTGTCATGGAGGTTATTTAACAAACAGTCTGGAAGATGTTATGTGGAAAATGATTGCATTCTATATTATTGAGTTTTGAAAAAGAAAATTTAGTTTTGAAAATGGAAGAATCACTTGCTACAGATTACAACCCACTCAAGAACAGAAGGAATATAATCTGTTCCTATATTTTTCAGATAGTTCTTATAACTGCATGACAGAAAACTATTTGTCTGATAGAAGCAATATACCTGAAATAACATTGATCCAAGATCTTGAAATGCTCTTTTGTAATACACCTTACTGTATTTTATTAAATGTTACAAAAAAACAAGTGAGAGTGTTAATAGAAATAGGTACTATTATTACTGAACAAGTAAATATTATATTTAAACCAACTTTAAATACATCAGAAATACTATTTAAATAAAAAAGAAAAAGAATCTTTGACAGCATGAAATGATATGTAGAGAAAATATTCTGTAGCATATGTCTCAGTCTAGATTCATATATTTTCTTTTGTTCTTTAATGTCTCCTTGTGATTGTTTAGTTGTTTGGTAATTTGCTAAATTGTAATTTTCTAAATAAAATCTTTCATTTTTTATAGGCTTGTAAGGCAAGCATTCACAGCAATGCCAACTTCCCTTTAGGGCTTATTTATATTTAGTGTGAAAAGTCATTAAAATTTTCAGTCACTGGGTTTTCCTGTAAGACAACACATCCCAATTATTAGACCATTCTACATTTATAATCTTTTTCTTTATCAAAGCTTTGATAAACATAGCATTATCCTAAAATTTGATGTAGTTATATGGGAAATATTAACAAAGCAGGTGAATAAACCACTTTCTTTATTGGAACACAAAGATATATTGAATTATAAACATTCAACTGAGCTTCCTCCCAATTACTTATTGCAGAAAATAACTGATTATTAATTAAAGCCTTGTTTGCCCTCGAGATTTTCTGCACCAATTGACACCATAAAGTGGCTAAATAACAGAATCTTTGCAGCAAGTGGAGAGAAGCAAGGCTGATATTTGCATTAGAAGTGTTTACCCCTTTTTTCCCAGTCTGAATGGATCCAGCAGTGCAAACAGCTGCTTCGTTTGATTGCGCTAAGGATTTCACCAGGGTAACTACACTGACGGTCCCAAATACAAAGACTAAGATCTCATCCGCTCTGGTTTGTGGCTTCAGTTTTGCCTCCTCATTTCCCCTCACATACACAAAATTCTATAATTCAAAAATTAAACAGGTGCACGAAAAATGGCAGGTGTTCTCTCAGATGAGCCCTTTTGCTTGCTGTGCATCTGCTGTCTGAACTCTCAAGCTCCCTTGCTGTTTGGCTTCTCAAGCATCTGTCATTTGACTTCCCAGCTTTGCCATTAGATGCCTTCGGTGCTGGTTTTTTTTCCTGGATAGATTTTTCTCAAATGTTTCCTCAGTCCACACCAGAGACTGTAAGGTAGCAAAACTTCCTTTTTTTTTTTTTTTTTTTTTCTTTACTTTCTATAAGTAATATATCCTATTAACATCATGTCAAGCTGCTCCTTAGATTCAGGGTATTCGTTTGTTCGCTGGAGGATCAGATCACATGTGCAAAGGCTAGGTAGAGAAGAGAAGGCCTTATTTTTCACAATGCTTTGTCTATTGCACTGTGAATATCTATGGTGTTTTCACACTCCCTGTGTTTTTTATTAGATTTTGATTATATATTAATTAGATGTTGATTAATTCTGGTTAAACACAAATGAAAATTTCAAAACCTCAGAGTGACCTAAATTTTTAATTAGGCAGCTGCATAAAATATATCATTATCAGAAACAGTGAAAAGCCAGAAACCCTTCTGTTTTGCAGAAACTATAAGACTTCAGTGATTTTGAAAATATGCTTTTTATACTTAGGTAATGAAATATGGAATCTAATCTATTTACAGTCTAAATTGACTAAAATGACAACAAACATGTGTGCAGATTTCCTTCCAATAAATACCTTTCATGGGCATTGACCTTTCTGTACGGTCAGTGTCTACTTGCTGATTGGTAGCACTGCAGTAGTGGCTAAGAAGTATGAGTTCCTGCTGTATACACATCCAAAGAAATAGAGACTTCAGCCAAAATTTAAAGATATAGAAATAAGATATACTACTATACATAGAGTTGTTCTATCATCATCCAAAGGAATTTCACATTCTGTGGATTAAGAGGTGAGGAGATGTGGTAAATGAGACGTTTTTAGCGCATGGTATTTGATATTCCTTGACAAAGATCATGTGCCTGGGTTGTGACTTGCTAAATAACCCAAGCATGCAAGTTCCACTGGAACTTGAAAGGCTGTTACTATTCCATACTTATGTTAGTAATTGGAAAGTCAATATAAAACTGTTACTGATAAAGCTTGTAGCTAAATTGAGTGTTTTGTAGCTAAATTGTGTGTTACATTTATTAATGTAATGTAGTCAAACAAAAAAGCGTCTAAAGCAATGGAAGTGTCTTCCATGGTATGTTAACATGTATTTTCAAAAATATACAAACAAGTTAAAAACAAACAAACATAGATATCACATAAGATATGAACACAATTGCCTCGGGATTAAATAAATTGATCACCTCCCATATAACCAGATTGCACAAAGAGTTAAAAGAAAAAAATAATAATTTTGACCTAGAATTATGCTTTGGAAAAAACAATGAGCTCCTTTTCTGTGTTTATAATAACAGTTGAGAGAGTTGAGAGCACCATGAAGTAGTCTTTGAGGCTGTTGTTCAGAAATTGCAAGCACAATCCTCAGAGTATGCAAGAGAGCAGCCTAAGAAAAGAATATGCACAAAAAGTAAAGGGGTGGAGAAGAAAAAGAAAAAATTCTACTTATGGCCACTCACCAGCCCTCTGTTTTAGTGCTGTATTAAGTATGGACTACGCAAAGAGACTCCTGGGTGTGATGAATTACTGCACTGCACAACAGAAAGCAACATGAAGTATACCCCAAAAATAAGTCATTGCTCAGTATGTATAGCAGTCATACCCTAAGTCTTTGCAACAAGATTTGATTGCTATCAGTGTGAAAAAATCATTTAACTTTCTATTCTTCGAGGAAGTTAAAAAGACAAAAATGCAACTGTGATATTTGAGGGAATGAAAAGTCAACATATAACAATGTAAATCACACATAGCAAATACAGCTATAATAAACATACCTTTATCCATCTTAGATACAATGACAAATACTTCCAAAATTCAAATTATATTTTACAGCCTAGGTAAATACTAAAAGGTCACCAAATCTGCTAGCATAAATCCCTGTGACCTCGTAAGTTTTTACCATGTGCATTAAATAAAATGAGAATGAACCTTGAAGGCATTTTTGCTCTGCTATGAGAACACCCGGGTAAAAAGAGAGAGCTTTACCAGCTCCTTTCAGAAGCACTATATTTCTGGAACATTGGTGGAACTGTCTACAGACAGATTTCATACAAATTTACTTCCAGTACTATGCAAAAAGTCAAAAATTGTTTGTGCAGTGATGGCAATCTGCAGTGCAGGCATGGCAATCACCATTTCCACCAACTGCACCTCAGAGAATTCATAGCTGGAGAGAATATTCTCCACTGTGAGAATGACTCATCACAGAATCACAGACCCATAGAATAGTTTGGGTTGGAAGGGACCTTTAAGATCATATAGTTCCAATCCCCTGCTACAGGCAGGAACACCTCCCTCTAGACCAGGTTGCTCACAGCCCCATCCAGCCTGGCCTAGAATGCTTCCAGACAGGGGGCATCCACAGCCTCTCTGGACAACATGTTCAATGTCTCACCACCCTCACAGCAAAGAATTTCTTCCTAATATCTAGTCTAAACCTGCTCTCTTCCAGTTTAGAGCCATTTCCCTTTGTTCTGTTGCTACTTGAGGCCCTGGAGCATTTCCAGAGAAGGGCAATGAGGTTGTGAGGGGTCTGGAGTACAGGCCTTATGAGGAACAGCTGAGGGAGCTGGGATTGTTCAGTCTGGAGAAGAAGGCTCAGGGAAGACCTTATTGCTCTCTATAACTACCTGAAGGGAGGTTGTAGTAGCTGGGTGTTGGCCTCTTCCCTGGTGTAACTAGTGATAGGATGAGAGGGAATGTCCTCAAGTTGCACCTGGAGAGATGCAGGCTGGATGTGAGGAAATACCATTTTTCTGAAAGAGTGGCCAGGCTCTGGAATGGGCTGCCCAGGAAGATGGTGAAGTCACCGACCCTGGAGGTGTTCAAGAAATGTTTAGATGCTGTGTTGAGGGACATGGTTTAGAGAGAACTATTGGTGCTAGGTGGGTGGCTGGACTGGATGAGCTTGTAGGTCTTTTCTAAACTTGGTGATTCTATGATTCTGTGATTCTATGTTCTTCTAAGTCTCTCTCCAGCTTTCCTGTAGGTCCCTTTAGGAAACAGGAAGGCTGCTATAAGGTAGAAAAGGCTGCTCCAGGCAGAAAAGCTCCAGCACTCCTTGCAGAAAAGGTGCTTCAGCCTTCTGATCATCTTCGTGGGCAATACTGAGACAGCTGTGGTCACTATGGTGGACTGAATCACTTCAAATGATTTAACTGTGGTTTTGCAGGCTCCGCATAGGAATACGCTTATGAGGCTGGCCTTGCATAGAAATGGGTTACATGAACGGATCCCCCTTCTGTGAAAGGCATCACAGCTCACTTCTCAGTGGAAGGTCATCAGGGTCAACGTGATCCCAGGTGATTCCACACAAGCAGATGATAATCTTGTCAGCTCCTATCCTAATTTCCTCCCCACCTATTTGTGCCTATGCCATCAGATCCCTTCCTGTTAATTACCTCAGCCTGCCCCTACTTATTAATATGAATTCATTAATGCTTGAGTAAATCTTGCAGAACTTGCAAGCATAACCAGCATCTCAAGCTGTAACCCTGTAACCCACATATAGAGGCTTAAAAATCATTATTTTCTGGTAATTTGAAGTTTTCAGTGTAATATTTATTGCAATGCATATTCTCAGGAGATAAGAGAGGATGCATGATAAATATGTTATCTTCCTCCCCCCCACCCCCAAACAAATAGACATCCATCTGTCTATCCAAAGGATGGTGCTTGCCAGCTGTGCATATATAAAGAGTAAATGTAAAAGCAGCTGTTCAGTCAGTTCTTCCCATATAGTGAGGTTGTCACTGTAATCACTTTGGCTGGGAAAATTTCCAGTCATCACACTGCTGCTTCTCATGAATCACACTTGTCAGGAAAACGTCGGCATCTTTTATATGGTATGTGGTTATTTTTAGGATGAATGCTATGAGTGTATATAGGGCAATTACTTTCAGAACTTGAGAGAAATCAACTGATAACACTAAAAACTGTATGTCTGGCTTTCTATTCAAGCAGCACGCTTGATGTTTGAATAAAAGTATAGTCATCCTTCCAGTGCACTCCGTAATAACCAGACCCAACAATAAATCCCCATATATTAACCTGAATTTCTGAAAAGATATAGAGGACTTGCAACAATTGAGAGAAATGCAGTGATGGTGACTGATCAGACATCTAGAAAACATGGCTAGGAGGAGAAATCTGAACAGCTGGTATTGTTATGGACAAAGGAATAATGACTGAAGACATGAGAATAAAGTTAATATAAGTTAAAGGCTGTCACAGAATGGAAGGAAATAATTTGAGCTTGTAATAATTTAGATCATGGTAGTATACATTCAAACTGTATACTGAAAAACTTCAGTGGATTAGGACAAATGGGTCAGCTAACATAAATTGAAGCATATGATGTTTATCTAAATACATGGATGGGATCCTATGATGTATATTTAATTCTCTTCAGAGATACTGATAGATACTATGGACAATGGGTGGATAACCCGTGTTTTCCACTGAAGCCAAGTTTGTTTAGGGAGAGGTGCAATAACATCAGGGAAACCAAAGCAGTGTTGCCTTCTGCTAGAACTATTCATCTAAAATAAGGAAGAGAAAATTCATTGGTAGTGTACTTGTTAAAGAGGATATTTTACATAGAATATCGGGTCAGAAGGTACCCTGAAGATCATAGAATCATAGAATCCTTAGAGTTGGAAGGGACCTTTAATGTCATGTAGTCCAAATTCCCTGCAGTGAACAGGGACATGCACAGCTAGATCAGGTTGCCTAGGGCTTGATCCAGCCTCGCCTTGAAAGTCTCCAGGGACAGGGTATCAATCACATCTCTGGGCAACCTGTCCAGAGCCTCACCACCCTCACTGTAAAAGACTTTTTCGTCATATATAACCTAAATCTCTCCTCTTATAGTTTTAAATCATTTCCCTTTGTTCTGTCACCACAGACCCTGCTAAAGAGTTTGTCCTCTTCTTTCCTGCAGCTCCCCTTTCGATATGAAAGGCCACCATCAGGCCACCTCACAGCCTTTTCTTCTCCAGGCTGAACGGCCCCAAGCTCTCTTAGACTGTCCTTGTAGGAGAGGTGTTCCAATCTCTGGAGTATTTTTGTGGCTTTCCTCTGGATGTGCTCCAACAGGTCCTTATCTCTGCTCTAATGAGCACTCCACATATGGATGTGTTACTCCAGGTGAGGCCTCACCAGTACAGAGCAGAGGGGCAGGATCCCTTCCCTCTCCCTGCTGGCCATGCTTCTTTTGATTCAGACCAGGATACAGTTGGCTTTCTGGGCTGTGAGAGCACATTGCTGGATCATGTCCAGCTTCCCCACCATCAGTATCCCCACGTTGTTTTCAGCAAGGCTGCACTAAATCCCTTCATCCCCCAGCTTGCATTGGTAATGGGAGTTGCCTCAACCCAGGTGCAAGACCTTGCATTTGGATTTGTTGAACCTCATGAGGTTCACACCTCTGGGACCACTGCTCAAACCTGTCCCTGTCACAGTCCCTCTGGATGGTATCCTATCTAGTGTGTTAAATGCACCCCACAGCTTGGTGTCATCTGCAAACTTGTTGAGTGCACATGACGTCATTTCCAATGTCACTGATGAAGATATTAAAGAACATCATTGACTTCTATGCTTCCTGGGATTATCAAATCAAACTGAAATCAGTTTAGTTATTATCACTGTTAGTCAATGTTTTTTAGTATGCAACATCTATGGTTATGGATGTTTTTCCCAGGAAACGTTAACATTTTGTATAAATTTATTTGAAAGCATTTCTGAAACATGGAAATGCCTTTGCAAAGGGACATCCAGTTTTTACCACAATGTTGATAATGTAATCAAGGCTCAGCTGCACATTTCAGACCTGTACAATCTTCAAGCAAGGATGGGTTCATTTTCCAGTGATGAAACTGGGAAATGTTATAAGATACGAAGAAAACGAATTACTGAATACCAGAAAAAAGGATGAGAGAGCCATTTAAATTAACTGCAATTCTAATTAACTTTATTACAGGCACAGATAATTTTTGGATGTCAGTCTCTGATACTCTCTGATCCATAAAATTTTACTCATGGGTTTTTTTTTTGCTTGTTTTTGTTTTTTGCCAAAGCCTTCACTCTTTGAAATAACTCCAGTCTTAAAATAGGATTTTCTTGTATTTATTATCATTGAATTCTGCAATATAAACCATTCCTCTGGGTTTCTCTAAATTCTTCATAGCATGGCATTTCTACAGTCAGCTGAGTCTGCATTTCACTTTGGTGGCAATCTCACTTGTGTACATCTGGCCAAGCAGAGAGTTTCATAACAGGGTGCAGCTAGGAGGAAAGATGTGCAAAGAGTCATGAGAAGCAAAGCCAGGGGAGCACCTAACAAAGTCATAGGCAAAGTTTCAGGTTATTGCTTTCACATACTTTGCAATAATAGTTCACAGTTACTTACACAGAGACTTTGATTTGGTGAGCTGATTAATTAAATCTAGAAAATTGGGCTGTGCAAATCCTGTAGGAATTTGTGAACTGAGCCCTGAAGTTTGCTTAATAGTTGCTGGATCTAAGCAAACAGCTTCAGGCTTGCTTGGAGGACAGAGTTTAAATACAAAAAAAAAAAAAAAGGAAAAAAGAAAAAACCCTACCCCAAAATAAAAACTTCAGTCATTTGTTGAAAGGAAGTCTTCCACTGCCATTTAACCATCCTGTATAAATAGTAAAGTCTGGAAACTACCTATTTCAGTAGTTTTCTAAACTATTTGTTTTCAATTGTAAGTGTGACATGCATGTGATCCATATATTGCTACTTTGCTATTTTTCTGTGGCATAGCAGAGGAAAAAATAACCTGATGCAGAGCAGGAATCCAGAAATGTCCAGAAGATCAAGTCAAGCAAAGCTTGGCCAAGATTATTTTAAAGCTTGCTCCATAAACTATTCTAGAAGAATAAAATATATGTATTAGTAACTGTTTTCAAACACATTTATAACCAAACAATAGATAACTTCTCATTTCCTTCTGCAGTATTCTTGCAAAGAAAGCTTAGAGTATTGATTTCCATGTATTGTTACACTGCCACTACTAAATGCAGTGTAAATCACTGAAACAAAAAAGAGCTTAAATGAATACTCTTACAAATTCTATTATAGCATCCATTTTATCTGTTTCCTTTTTTTAAATATCATCTCCTTTCTGAAAAAGAAGGGTCTGGACCTGATGAGGATGTCTAGCTGTATGTCACATCCTTGGAGAACAGCTGAGCCTGCACAAAGCAGAAGAGCAGTATTCAGGATCAGGTAAGCAAATGAAGCGTGGGATTCACAAAGAGGTAGGAATCTGAAGTTGTGAAGAGAGCCCCCCGAATTTCTGAGTAGATACAATGGTAGATTCATTTAGAATGAAAAAACAACAATGAAAGTCACCAGAGATTTGGGAGCAATCCAGAAAATCAAGTTGTTAATAACTGAGTCTGGAAGCAAGGAACTGCTCAGCAAGGACAGAACAAATAGGGGAAGACAAATCTATATGTCGGGTTTCTTTGAAGTTTCATCTTCTTTCTTGTGGTCACCTTTGTAGTCACTTAAAGTTTTATAGAAACTATCCATTCTAGTTCCTGTTCAAATAAAACCTGGCTTTTGAGATTATCAGCCCCCTAGGTCTTTTGGGGATGCTCATTATAAGAAAAAAGTTCAGGTGGATTCACCTTAGACCTTTGAATCGTGTTACAAACTCATTTGTACTTTTGACCTCCAGAATATCCTGGGGCAAAGACAACCATAATTTAGCTGTGTGTTGTATTCACTTTATCAATAGCATTCAGGATTTTACAGAATACCAGCTTTTTCACAGTCATCTCTTTTCCCTCCTACATGGAATTCATGCCTAAAAGTGTCAGTGTAATCATTATGTGTGCCTCTTCCTAAATTGTTGTATAGCCTTTTTGAAATGAAATTCTCAGAGCTGCAGGAAGTATTGAAGATATAAGAATATTGTGGATTAACAAACTTATGTAAAGACGTGTTCTATTTTGGATAAAGTAAACTGCTGTGATAGCTTTATAAAACCAATCTGTCATATTTGTTTGTGTGATAATAACTTCAGTTCATGAAGTGCTAATGAAATTATTCCAGTCAACAGTGAATTGGTAACAAAAATATCAGTGCTATAAATAAGTGGGTAAATGAGGATTTTCCTATTTCAGACAGAGAAAGGAGGCAAACTGAATGCTCTCCTGATGAAAGTCAACAATAATGTTAATGATTAGCTTGGGAAGAAAAATTCTGAGTTAACTAGACAGTGTTTCTGTTACAGAAGTTAAAAGAAATATGTTAAGATGGCTCTGGGTATTTTGGGGGTACATAGTTCATTAGCACATTTTACACTAACTGATCTGAGAGAAAGCATTTATTCAGTCATGGAAAGGTTTAGTGAGAAGTTTGTCCAACTTCTGGTCTGTACTATTCCTAGGTATGTCTGATGCCATGCGAATGCCAATATTAGTCCTAGTACTGTTAGCCTTCGAATTCCATGGAATTTTTCTTATTCTGTTAAATGAAACAGAATGAAATGAAATGAAGCTTCTGCTGACCTCAGTCATTCTAAAATTTTTAAGGCACTGAATATTACTGTGTTGAGAGATCTACTGTTTTAATAAAGAAGAATGAAAGAATATGAGAACAATGAGCAGAGACTACGAAAACAAATATATATATTTTAAAGGAGGAAATGAATGCAGTTATAACAAAGGGCTAGACCTTTATTTTGGAAATCCAGTCTTTCAGCTGTCAAATATTGCATATAACTCAGTCTCAGCTGGAATTATTGCATGCCATATCAAACTCCTTAGAAATCATAGGATCAGGCTGATCCCATTTACACACTGATTTTCGTGCTCAGATTTATTAATTCTCAGAAGGAGAAGGACTCTTCTAGAATTAGTGCTGTTAAACTAACATGATCAATTGTCAGTTATCGATACTCATCATACGTTTCATCAGCTCTTTGAGAATAAAATTTGTTACAACACCACTGCATTTATTTATCCCTTGATTTCCACCATATTTCCTTGCTTTCAGAAGGTACAGAGGAATCCAGAAAGGATGTAAGGACAGAGGAAAGGACAGAAAAATGGAGGGAGGGAGGGAGAGAGGGAGGGAGGGAGGGAGGGAGGGAGGGAGGGAGGGAGGGAGGGAGGGAGGGAGGGAGGGAGAAAGGAAGGAAGGAAGGAACTTTACTGTGTCACAGAATTATAGAATTGTAGTAGAACTGTAGAATGGTTTGGGTTCAAAAGGACTTTCAAAGGTCATCTGGTTCCAACCCCTTTCACTAGACAGGGTTGCCCGAAACCCCATCCAACTGGCCTTGAGCAGCTTCAGGAATGGAAGATACATCCGTACCTTTTTTGGGTAACTTGTGCCAATGCCTCACCACCCTCATTATGAAAAATTTCTTCTTTATCACTAATCTTCATCTACTGTCTTTTATTTAAAATCATTAGTCATTGCCCTATCACTACACGCTCTGGTAAGGAGTCTCTCCACATCTTTCTCCTACGGCTCTTGTTATGCATCGGAATGCTGCAATAAAATCTCCCAGATTTTTTCCTCTACAACCTGAACAAACCCAAATTTCTCAGTCACCAGAAAAATCTATTGGAGAAACACAGCAGAAATTAGTCTGGCATTTGTTTTGTGAGAGATCCACCTATAGAGAGGTCCTCCTGAGGAGAGGTCCTCAGTGGCAGAAATCTTCTGAAGAAACATGTAAATTTATACAGCAAAGCCAACGGAGATTTGAAGTTTCGTAAAGAATACAATACAAGACCTCTTGTAAAGGTCAAGTTGTATCTGCCCTTCTCAGCCAGTTGTGAAGAACTCGGGCTTGGCTCCATATGTTGCCAGCTTTCCAGAACATTTCCCCAACTAAAGAAGAAAACAGCAAGATTAATTAAAATAAACTGTCACAGGCAATGAAATGCTCATTAACGTTCACTTTTCATGATAGTTACAAAAGGATAAATGAAGGGAATCAAAAACTTTAACAAACTTTCTAAGAAATCCATACATTTTGACATCCCCTGCCCTCTTCAGCCAATGCAAGTAGCAGAAAATGAGATCCTGACTGTGTTTCTGTAAAAAGAAAAAGACAAGAAACAGCCAGCCTCCACTGACCTTCTCACCTCCATTAAGCAATGACTCCTTATGAAATCTGAAAGTAGCTCTGTTCTGTATGAGATAGTAGGAGTTTCTAGCCTGGAATACAGGATGCATACTTTGTTTTCTACTTTTGCATCTTACTCATCCCAAAGAAATCACACAGAACCCTATACTTTTAAAAAATATATTACATCATTTTCTACAAGGGAAGAAAATACAGTATGTCCCTTTTCTCTGCTCAGTATTTTGTTAATCAGTTTTTTTAATATGAAAGACACTAGAGTGGCGCCTATGAAAGGCATGGCAAAATCCATCCCTAGAATACTCCCTGTCATAGAATTCTCCTTATCAGCACTAAAAGCAACTGATAATTCAACAGGCAGAGAAAAAACTCATGCCTTAATGATCATAGACAAATCCCAATTCAGAAATTATTGGTTTTATTGCTCTCTCTTCTTCTGTAGACTTAAGCAAATGCTTTCATCTCTCTGCTGGTTTTCTTTCCAAGCTTTCACTTGATCTTCTAATTTATACACTCTTCAAAATTGGGACTTTTTCCCGTTTTGTGTTTTTAACACATATTATAGCTAAAAAAACACTCTGTTTGTTTAAACAGTCCAGAAATGGTACAATAATTAATATCGTACTGAAAAGGACTGGTAATCTTTCTTTTTAAAATTTCACCTTTGCTCAAATAATTCTTCAATATGTTTAAGCCATAATTTGTAACACAATTTATTTACAATCCACTAATTGCAACAAAAGGTGGAAAATGGACTGAGTAAATCATAATCTGGCCACTGGTGGTGCAGTACTCAAGAAAATTTATTTGGTGAATGATCAGAAAAGGAAAATTAAACAGAAAGATTATGATCAAATATATTTTTCTAAATTCTTAAAACTAATTCAAGGGATGTGAATAAAGCCATTTCCATATCTTCTTACTATACCCTTCACTTTAAACATGTGTTTCAGAATGACATTACACCTGCAGATTTCATTTTGTTAGAAGCATTAGCAGGTGCCAAAAACATTTTAAATGAACCAGCTGAATGGAAATTGGAAGAACTAATGCAACATTTTAAAATAATCCTGAGGGCTTTTGAGGAAATCATGCATTTATCATAATATCTAACTCAGTTCTTCTCGAGCAACCATACATATATTCAGGTTTTTTGTTCCTATTTATGGGAGAAATTCAGTTTATAAATATACAGTTTTAACAGTAGACGCAGATGTTTCTGATAGCCTAGAGAGCTAGATGTCATGTTTTTAATTTGGATAGCTGAAGGGCATCATTCTTGATAGCTTCAACAGCACACACCTGTCTCTATTTCTTCTATGGAGAATTATGACAACTTCTTCAGTAGGACAAAGTTAGATGCTTAATCTAAGTGTATGGGATACCAATCCATGATTTTCTGCTTTTTTACATGGTTTCTAGATCATGCAGTTCAGCTTTCTAGAGATCTAAGCACTATATACTCCTTAATATTTTCATTGACAGTGTGATCGAGTGCACTCTCAACAAGTTTGCAGATGACACCAAGCTGTGGGGTGCATTTAACACACTAGATAGGATACCATCCAGAGGGACTGTGACAGGGACAGGTTTGAGCAGTGGTCCCAGAGGTGTGAACCTCATGAGGTTCAACAAATCCAAATGCAAGGTCTTGCACCTGGGTTGAGGCAACTCCCATTACCAATGCAAGCTGGGGGATGAAGGGATTTAGTGCAGCCTTGCTGAAAACAACATGGGGATACTGATGGTGGGGAAGCTGGACATGATCCAGCAATGTGCTCTCACTGCCCAGAAAGCCAGCTGTATCCTGGGCTGAATCAAAAGAAGCATGGCCAGCAGGGAGAGGGAAGGGATCCTGCCCCTCTGCTCTGTACTGGTGAGGCCTCACCTGGAGTACTACATCCAGATGTGGAGTCTTTATTAGAGAAGGGATGTGAACCTGTTTGAGCACATCCAGAAGAGGGACATGAAAATGACCCAAGGGATGAAACATCTACCAGGACAGGCTGAAAGCGCTATGGCTGTTCAGCCTGGAGAAGAGAAGGCTGCGAGGTGACCTGATGGTGGCCTTTCGATACCTAAAAGGAAGCTACAGGAAGGGAGAGATTTTTCAGCAGGGTCTGTGGTGTTAAAATAAGGGGAAATGGTTTCAAGCTTGAAGAGGGTAGATTTAGGTTATATATGATGAAAAAATCTTTCACAGTGAGGGTGGTGAGGCACTGGAACAGTTTGGCCAGAAATGTGGTGAAACACAACCAAGACTGTACTATGCACAATGCAAAAGACACACAGCAGAAGGAAGAGAGCATAGCAGTGGCAGCAGAAGATCATGAATAGACCCTTGTCTTGTCAATACCAGAAACAGGTTTAGTTTGAGAACTAGAAGAAGCACACATCCCATGCTGACCAGATAATGCAACAAGGGAGAGGAGAGCACTAAATTGACATCCTGTCCTGAATGCTAAAATGCTCCATTGTTTTGCTTTGTTTCTGATATTCTATGGTAAACTAAGATTCCAATTTTATCATATGCAGAAAATACATAACGAGGCTTATTTATATTCTTAATACCTTCTAAGGTATTCTACTCTTTTTTTCTACAGAAAAGCCATTTTGTAACATAAAAAAAAAGTAAATAATAATAATAATGAACAAGTCTTCTCAGGTTTGTCTAGGAGCAATCTGCATCTCTGATTGGATTATGTACTAACAGCATTACTTATCCCCATCTGAGAGGTACCCTACAGGGAAAAGCTCCGAAGAAAGACACTGCATTAAGTGAAGATTTGGAAGTCTGATTGCATTCTGTTTCCATCTCTCTGCAGGGTTGGTTGTCAATGGTAGTCAGAGCCATGCAGCAGAAAAGAAAAAAAATAACTCCCTTTCTTTACTGTCATGATTCATCGTGACCGAAAGCAACTTTACCACACTTTTAGGTCTGGCCAGCTGATGTGATCTGGAGTTTACTGAGAACTTGCATTGCCTTCATACAACTTTGGCTGCATCTTGTTTTCCAGGTAGAAATTGATTATTTTATGCTGTCAAGAGAGAAAAGGAAAAAAAAGTGCATAACTCTTATCATGAAGATGCAGTTCATTCTCTCAAGCAGCGAGTCTTGATCCAGATGGTATACAATATTAAACCAGAGAATCTGGATCCAGATGGTACACAATATTAAACTAGTGATATCTCTCTAAGCACATTTAAAAATAATTAATATTACCATGGATTTCCTCCAGACTTTCTCCCTATCGTGAATATAGAGCAGTATGTTCCATTAGGATAGGAAAATTGCAAAGTTTTCTGTGTTAACCACTAAGTAAGTTATCTACTTACATCATCATGATGCAGTTGGTAACAGCTTGAATTCTAAGGATTGAAAAGATCAGCAGATTTCAATAGTTTTCCAATGAACAACTTCATGGAATAATTTCCCGAATGTGGGAGAGCCTCCCCAGGTGTCCTCAAAAAGTTTCTTTCTTAAATCTATGGAAGAATATTCTAGATCCAAACAGATAATTTGTGTCATTTAAAACAAATGTGATTGTGTAAAAACATATAGAAACACACACAGATGCTTTGAGTTTCAATTTATTTTGACATATACAGTCGTACAGTCTAGGACAGAAGAACATCACCACACTGGAGAAGTTCTGACTTTAATTCCAGAGTACATTTTTATTTATTTTATTTTATTTGAAGATTGAAGTTTGAAAAACAACCCACTCTTGAAATTCAAAGCTAATTGTCTTCTATAGTGTCTTATCTGCATAACCAGAAGACAGCTGCTTTGCTTACAAGAAGTAGGAGGACCACTGTTAAAATCTTCAGTCCTTTTATATCACATATCAGAGAGCAGCAGCTGGATGGAAAATCAAGAAGCAAATAAGAAGAATGCAAATATGTCTACAAGGTAAAAACAAGATATTTTCAACAAGATTTATTGCTTCTGAAATGGATAGATGGGTGTCTGCTTTAACATTTGAGGGTCGGAATCTCCACAAATATCACATAATTTAACTCCAGTAAAGCAAATATACAGGAACTGAATATCTGCCCTTGGGATTTCATCTGCGTCTTTTGCTTATTGTTTTCCTTTAAATGAAATAAAATTAGCATAGCATACTTTCTGCCTTTTCTGTATGGAAAGAAATAAATGTATAGAGTTTTCTGTTTCTGAGCACTGGTACTCGTCTTCAGTTTTTACTCAACTGCTTTAATTCATCAGAAGTTCTTGCATCCCAAGGGGCTATGGAATGAGGTTTTGCTTAACTCAGTCAACATCTTCCTATCTATATACACACATTAGGATCTTACTGATGTCAAGTCACAGTTAGCACAGCTACGATGGTTTCTTTTCATTACTATATACATGTGGCACCCACAACATCTCTGAAAATCTTGCCCAGAGGTGGTAGATGTTGTAGATGCCCCTCCATTCCTGGAAATGGTCAAGGTCAGTCTGGATGGGGGCACTGAGCACCTGATGGAGCTGTAGGTGTCCCTTTTCACTGTAGGGGAGTTGGACTAGAAGGCTTATAAAGTACCTCCCAGCTCAAATAATTCTATGATATTTGTAATTTTTTCTGTCATTAGCCTAGCATAATCAAGGCATCTTCAGGTATAGTGCATTTATTTAAATTACTGGGCATTGCCTATTAGGTTTTGATCTTGATTCAAAAAGATTGAGATTTAGTGTTGACTCTGCTTATTTATTTGTTCTTTGAATCTGGGCAAGTCACTTAATCTTTTCTTCTAGTGTCACTATCATCAGAGCAGCAATAATAGCAAACAACACTGCGTTATAAAAGATGCCTCATAAAAACAGAAGTGAGAATTTGTATTTTGCAGTTTCAAATATTTAGACAATTGACAAACATTCCCTTTGTCTCTGCAGCCCTTCAGCTCTGCAAAGCAGGCTGGATTGTATTTCCAAGGTAAACAAAACAAAACAGAAAAATCATAGATTAAAATGTGACAAGGTAATATTACTAAGATGCTAGGTATGTTAGATATCTAGAGGAAAGGAAATGATAGCCTTTCTGATTGAAGCAGCATCTCACAGGGTCATCTACAGATTTCAAAACAATGAAGACAAGTGCCAGAATGTTTTGAATTCATCTTGACTGTGTTAGTGATGATAGCAGATGATCTCGCCTCCAAAGTCAGAAATAAAACCAATCAGCTGCAAAGGCATTTGCTTTTTCAAATTTATATATATATATATTTTTATCTACTTCTCGTCCTTCACCTTGCTGTGTCTCACGGATGAACAATATTCATCTTGGAAAAAAAATGTATTCTGCATTCTTTACTCACAAACTTTGTTTAAGAGAGATTCTTTATAGGCCGTGACAGCAATATTGCAGACTTCACTTCCCTGAGAACAGATGCTATGTTCTGATACTGCTTTATCACAACCTGCATTTCTTTAACCGTAACTCCATCTTTACTTCCTTGCTGTCTCATGAGCACATCTGGATGAAGAATGCTGCGTTTTCGTGGGTTGAGGTGGAAAGCTGTGCTGTATGGCACTGCTGGTAGAAATTCAGCTCACCTGGGACTTAACTTTCCTGAGGAAGGAGTTGTGAAGAGAAGGAAACCAGAGGACAAAAATGCATGTAAGGAAGGATAGATTTTGGTTACAGAAGCAAACAGGGGCTGCATAAACAGGACCATAAGCATTTGGTCCAACTAGTTAAGATGGTGAAGGGCCTGGAGCATCTCCCCTATGAGGAAAGGCTGAGTGAACTGGGTCTGTTCAGCCTTGAGAAAAGGAGACTGAGAGGGGACCTGATCCAGGTCTATAAATATCTAAGGTGTGGGGGGCAGAATGGCGAGGCCGGACTCTTTTCAGTGGTGAGTGGAGACAGGACAAGGGGAAATGGCCAGAAACTGGAGCATAGGAAGTTCCGCACAAACATGCGCAAGAACTTCTTTACAGTGAGGGTGACGGAGCACTGGAACAGGCTGCCCAGGGAGGTGGTGGAGTCTCCTTCTCTGGAGACGTTCAAGACCTGCCTGGATGCCGACCTGTGCTACCTGGTGTAGGGAACCTGCTTTGGCAGGGGGGTTGGACTCGATGATCACTGGAGGTCCCTTCCAACCCCTACAATTCTGTGATTCTGTGATTCTGTGAAATCTCCATAAATTCTCTTGCCCTGTTTTTAGTTTTTAGGCACAACTCAGAAGTCAGGTGTGGAGACAGAGAAAACTGAGCTTTTTGCTTTTTTTCTTTTTTAAGTGTACAACTCAGTGTAGCATACTGATGTCTGAGAACCATAATTTTACCATTCTTGGAAGATTTGCACTGGAATTAACGCCATCTAATGACTACCTCTCGTAATAAATTTACACACACAGGATAACAACAGCAGTTTGCTTCCTCTGGTTCCCCACTTTGTAATCCAATGTGGTGTAAAGAATGCAGAAGAGTTTCCCTTCATACATACTGTTTTCTTTTTAAGTGATGTCCTCAGCTTCTCCTACCCATCCAATCCTTTACACTAGAGAGACTCCAACATTGTGGGTATACTTGAGCTGAGGATCCTCCTCGCTGATTACACTTGAAGGAGGGAGTTATCAGCTAATGTGATGTCAACAAATAGAAAGCACACTTTTTAAACCTGCATTGTAAAATCTCTAAATAATGGGACTCTCACTGCAATGTTCATTTGAGTTAGGATTTAATCAAGCCGTATCTAAATCTGTAGCTGAATCTTGCACCTAATTATGATTTAGAATAATTTTTTGTCCTCCCCTTGCCCCACCTTCACTTAGGATACTGGCAGAAAATAATGAACTTCAGTGGTAGGCGGGTGTTTAAACCTCTTCTGATCTTGAAGATGCAGAAACAGAGCAAATGAGACCCTCTGTGGTTGAGCTCTGATGCGTGCAGCAGCACAAGCAAGTCTCTGGGCAAGGGATTGTTTCTGTATGCTTGAATGCAGAGGGTAATAAACGCAGGATCCCTTACTCTCTCCACATGTTTGTCCAATGTTGATGAGACACATGATGAAACAGCACATCAAAGGAATGTTATAAAAATTTGCCCATGGTGGTTTTTCGCCTAAGCCAGCTGGACCAAATTATATCTTATCTTATATCTTATCTGTGGACAATAATGAAGGCAGCAACAAATGCCATGAGCTAAAGATGTCAGCACAGACTATTCAGAACTTGAAAGCAAGCCCACTGCAACCTTTCACATCGCAGCAAAAGCTTTTGGATCGACCTGCTGAACACACATCTCATTGTAAGGATTCTTTCTTCATCTGGAGCCTTTCATTTCCCAGCTGACTACAGCATAAGAGAAGTACATTCAGAGCAAACGAGATAATGCTCTTCAGATACTTCCAGCTAGGAAAATATATACTATAAACAAGCATTTTAAAACCACAACATCTCAACCTTCGTTTTATTCATATTGTAGCAGGTATTGCCATATTTAGGTTCATGTTGGTCATGATCAGTAATCTATAATATTTAAAAATATATATGTATATAGTAGGCCTTCAAACAGTCCCTAAATGAGTGTCACGCCTCTTCACGTGGCATTTTAAAAAATTCACAAAAATGTACACTGATAAAATGGCTCTTTAGCAAAATCATATAAATATTATTTGATCAATATGAAAAAATAAGTAGCATATCACTCAATAGAGCTCACAATTCTGGTAAAGTTTCTTCAGTTCAAACAGGAGCTGCCAAAGGAGCGAGAACAATCAGATGCATCTTTAACCTGGGGTAAGCATGGGTTAGTTTGATTCCATCTCTACCACAGCAAAAGAGGGCTGAACTAATTTACATTGCCTTGTGTTTGCCTAGGGCTAACATTAAGATCTATGCAAGCATCCAAAGTTCATCTAACCTGAGCTGGAGTAATGTATATATGGTTTGCTTCTTGATGTGCACTGTGCTAAGAACCTTTAGGATAAGGACAAGTATTTAAGATTATGTATCAATTAAGCTTACTGGGAGACTGAAACATGCATTTGACATCACAGAATCACAGAATCACAGAATCACCTGGGTTGGAAGGGACCCCAAGGATCATGTAGTTCCAACCCCCCTGCCTAGCAGGGCCACCAACATACACATTCAGATCAGGTTGCCCAGGACCCCATCCAACCTGGCCTTAAACACGTCCAAGGACGGGGCATCCACAACCTCCCTGGGCAGCCCGTTCCAGGGCCTAACCACTCTCCTAGTAAAGAACTTCCCCCTAACATCTAACCTAAATCTTCCCTCCTTCAACTTAAAACCATTTCCCCTAGTCCTGCTGTTGTCAGCCCTTTTGAAGAGTTTACTCCCCTCCTGGGTGTAGGTTCCCTTCAGGTATTGATAGGCTGCAATGAGGTCACCCCGCAGCCTTCTCTTCTCCAGGCTGAACAAGCCCAACTCCCTCAGCCTGTCCTCATAGGGGAGGTGCTCCAGCCCCTTGATCATCTTGGTCGCCCTCCTCTGGACCCTTTCCAAAATCTCTATGTCTTTCTTGTACTGAGGGCTCCACACCTGGACACAGTACTCCAGATGGGGCCTCACAAGAGCCGTGTAGAGAGGGACAATCACCTCCCTGTCCCTGCTGGCCACCCCTCTCCTGATGGAGCCCAGGATCCCATTTGCCTTTCGAGCTGCCAGAGCACACTGCTGGCTCATATTCAGTCTCTCGTCCATCAGGACCCCCAGGTCCTTCTCTGCCGAGCTGCTCTCAAGGACCACTCCTCCCAGCCTGTACAGGTGCCTGGGGTTCTTCCGGCCCAAATGCAAAACCTTGCACTTTGCCGTGTTGAACCTCATCAGGTTCACCCGAGCCCAGCCCTCCAGCCTGTCGAGGTCCCTCTGAATGGCATCCCTTCCTTCCACCGTATCAACCGCACCACTCAGCTTGGTGTCGTCAGCAAACTTGCTGAGGGTGCACTCAATTCCCTCATCGATGTCATTAATAAAGATGTTAAAGAGCACCGGTCCCAAGACAGACCCTTGGGGGACACCACTTGTTACCGGCCTCCACCTGGACATAGAGCCATTGACCACCACCCTCTGTCTGCGGCCTTTCAACCAATTGCTTATCCATCGGGTCGTCCACCCATCAAATCCACTTCCCTCCAATTTGGAGATGAGGATGTGGTGGGGGACCATGTCAAAGGCCTTGCTCAGGTCCAGGTAAATGACATCAGTCGCCTTCCCTTCGTCCACCAATGCCGTCACTCCATCATAGAAGGCCACAAGATTAGTTAGGCATGACCTTCCTTTGGTGAAGCCGTGCTGGCTGTCTCGGATCACATGCTCATTCTTTATGTGACCGAGCATGTTGTCCAGGAGGATCTGTTCCATGATCTTCCCAGGCACGGAGGTGAGACTCACCGGCCTGTAGTTCCCCGGGTCCTCCCTGCTCCCCTTCTTGTATATGGGAGTGACGTGACCCTTCCTCCAGTCGTCCGGGACCTCACCTGACAGCCACGACTTCTCAAATATGATGGAGAGCGGCTCGGCAACCACCTCGGCCAGCTCCTTCAGGACCCTGGGATGCACGCCATCCGGCCCCATAGACTTGTATTCATTCAGTCTAAGGAGGCACTCTCGGACTTGCTCTGCCCTTACAGTGGGGAGGGATTTATCTCCTCGGTCCCCACATTGAGGTTTGGGGATGCAGGGTTCAGGGACGTGAAAAAGACTAGAATCCTGGCCACCAGTGAAGACCGAGGTGAAGAACTCATTCAGCACCTCGGCTTTCTCTTCATCTGTTGAAGCCAGTTCTCCTTTTAAATTTACCAAAGCAGGTACGCCCGTTTTGGCCTGTCTCTTCTGGGCAATGTACCTGTAGAAGGTTTTCTTATTGTTTTTCACGTCCCTTGCCAAGTTCAGTTCTGCCTGCGCCTTGGCTTCCCTGATCCCACGTCTGCAAGTCCGGACGGCATTCCTGTACTCTTCCCAGGTGACACAGCCTTGTTTCCAGAGCTTGTACACCCCTTTCTTCGCCCTCAGTTCTCTCAGCAGGTCCTTGCTGAGCCATGCCGGTTTCCTACCTCGCCTGCCCACTTTCTTATTCAGCGGAATGGAGACCTCTTGTGCTTCCAGGAGGGCCTCTTTGAAGAGCCGCCAGCTCTCCTCAACATCCATGTCTTTGAGGGCAGCGCGCCAGGGGATCTTGGCCAGCAATCCATTGAGTAGCTTGAAGTCTGCTCTTCTGAAGTTCAGTGTCCTGGTCCTGCTCTTTGCCAGGCCCACATCGCTTGAGATCACAAACTCAACCAGGGCGTGGTCGCTGGAGCCCAGGCAGCCTCCAACCTTGACGCCTTTGATGATCTCCTCAGACATCAACTGAATGCTAAGCAAGAAGGGGTTGTAATGGCAAGGATTGAGCTTGTGGGTGGGACGAGGTCAAAAATCATAGCATCACAGAATCATAGAATGGCTTGGTTTGGAGGGGACCTCAATGAGGTTATCCAATTATTATCCAATTCCAAACTTCCTGCCACAAGAAGGGCTGCCACTCATCAGCTCAGGCTGCCCAGGGCTCCAAACAACCTGGCCTTGAATGCATCCAGGGATGGGGCATTCACAACTTCTCTGGGCAATTTGTGCCAGGGTCTCATCACCCTCTCAGTGAAAAATTTCCCTCTGACATTTAGTCTAAATCTTTTCTCCCATATATCAGTATAGTTAGTGCATGAAAGATGAGAGGAAAAGAAGCCAGAAAAGCTGAGACAAATACAGTTAAAGTCAACATCCTACATCAAATGAGACTAACTCTAATGAAAATACATTTTGCATGTTTCTTGTTCCAGCTTTTCAAGAGAAAATATTACCTTATTTTTCATGTAGCAAAGAAGTCTGGAATTCAAACCTTTTCCAAGTTCAAGATCCTACTTTTAAATGCCTTTTAGTTCAGATTTCCTCCATTTTAGTAGATTAGAAATCACATTTCCTGCTAACATTCTGGACTTTTTCATTTGCAGTGAACACTGGCTGAGTACTCACTTTAGACTTGACTTACAAATAAATATCATAAACACAATTAAAATGTGCACAAATATCAAATGAGTGTCAAGTCAAATTTCTCAAATGCACAGCAAAAAGTATTTGCATCCTACACGCACTGAGTGAAATTCATCTGCCCTCCTCTGATGCCAAAGTTAGTAGCGTAATTCTACAGCCATTAGATTGAAATTGGCACCTTCAGGATACAATTGTTTTTGGCCAGAGACAGCTGCATGTGACAGGTCACAAGTATCTCTTTGGAGATACTTAAGTCTCTCATTAACTATGGAGAGAATCTACAGTGGCAGTTTGAAGTTTGACCATTCCATTATGGATGCCTTAAATAACACTAGATTAATTTCTCTGAGAATGACCTTCCAATACAAAATCCAGGTGTCTAACTGATCTGTTAAAAAGCTCTAGAAGCATCAGAAAACTCTAGACATTTCCAGTCCAAGCTCAGAAGGGAGACAATAAAAAGCATTATAACAATTTAAAATAGAAAATAAGAATTCAATGATGGCATTAAATAGGAAATATTAGGCTAGAAAACAGCAGAAAGTTAACCTCAGCCTATACAAAGTCACCTTTCAATAGTCACAGACAGTTAACGCTGCAGGGAATGAGTTCCAGAGTCTGAAAATGTCACTTTATGCATTGTTAAAAGCACCTGTCTTCAACACAAAGATAAACAAATGGAAAAACACTACGTGTATTACAGCAGAAATGAACTGAGTGTTTTGGGTTTTTCTTTTTTCAGTGTTGCAAATAGCTGTTCAAAGCATTTAACTATTACGAGTAACTGAATATCGATTACATTTCTATCTGTCTTGAAATCTTCCACTAGACAAAATTGACTGTCACTAATCAGAAAGTAACCAATGTCATCTAAAATCTAACATCCATAGAAGCAACCTTAATAGATGCCTTTATCTTAAAAAAAAATAAAAAAAAATAAAAAAAAAAGTGATTTAAATTAAATTCTGGTTGTAGTGGCACAGAAGTGGTTTTGTCAGCAGAGCCTTTCAAGCATTAGAATCAGGTTCAACATTACCCTAGACTGCTGGCAAGTGTTGTGAACTACAAAGCACAATGGTCAGTAAGAGGTTGTGAATGCAAGCTGGGTCAAACCACAGATCCTTTCTAACTGCTGAAAATGCAGTGGGAATTTTTGACTGGGCAATATGTGCTTTGAGGAGATGGACCTACAATTAGGCAGAAAAGACAGAATCTCGAAGCTGAACACAGCAGACAACACAAAGCTTGAGTATAAAGCTTTCCAGATCTGACAAGAAGGAAAGGTTAAATCTAACAGGCAACGCCAGCGGATTTATTTCACATTGACGTGGTTAGGAAACTCTTCTGGGGGAAGAGTGAAGTGGGTTTGCTCAATCCAGTGGTTTGCTTTCAGAGCAAGTATTTTCATGGCTAACATGATGAAGAATGTTACTGCTTTCCAAAGAATGAAGACTATTCAGCTTGTCAGGTTCTTGATGTTTTCCTGCAATTGGGATAAACATTGACCTGACCTTCTTTGATGTCTGCATGTTATTACCTGGTAAATGAACCTTAGATCCTAACTCACGTTGTCCAAGTCATTCTGCTGAGGATAGACAATAACATTTTAAATATCAAAAAGGGATACCTGAATATCAAGTCCTATATGTACTCAATAGACTGTGTAGCTTAAGTCAACCCAAATTGAAAATGAGCTTTGATATTTTCCAGAATCCTTTTCCAAATCTTCTTAAAGATCAAATATCTAGTAATTCCTTGCATTCTATCAGGGACAGTCAAAGAGTTCAGCTCTACAAAAAGTTGAGGGTGTTGGTCAATGCTTGGCTGAACATGAGCCAGCAGTGTGCCCAGGTGGCCAAGAAAACAAATGGCATCTTGGCTTGTATCAGAAATAGCATTGCCAGTAGGAGCAGGAAACCCTGGTGAGGCTGCACGTTGGGTATTATGTTCAGTTTTGGGCCCCTCACTGCAAGAAAGACATTAAGGCCCTGGAGCTTGTCCAAAGAAGAGAAATAAAGCTGTGAGGCGTCTGGAGCACAAGTCTTATGAGGAGCAGCTGAGGGAACTGAAATTGTTTAAGAGGAGAAGAGGAGGTTCCAGGAAGACTGCACAGCTACCTGAAGGGAGGCTGTAGAGTGGTGAGGGTAACCATCTTCTCCCATGTAACTAGCAATAGGAATGGAGGGAATGGCCCAAGTTGCACCGGGGGAAATTCAGGTTGGACTTTGGGAAAAATTTCTTCTCTGAAAGAGTGGTCAGGCACTGGAATGGGCTTCCCAGAGATGTGGTGGAATCACTGTCCCTAGAGGTGACATTCAAGAAAAGTTTAAATGTTGTTCTAAGAGACATGGTTTAGTGGGAAAATACTGGGGATAGGTGGACAGTTGAACTGGATGATCTTGAAAGTCTTTTCCAACCTTAGTGATTCTATGATTCTATATTTCTGAAGAATTCTGCATTGTTTTTAATGCAATTTGAGTTTAGATGCAACTTGTGGCTATGTGGCTGTAAAGTCGGAATAACTTTACAAAAGTCACTCTCAATTGCTGTGCAGGTAGACATTGCTGTTGACTTCAACAGCAGTTTAGGCTCCAAGTCTTCAACTTGCAGGAATTAATTAATGACTTGCATGAAGTTTTCGACTTGCATGAACATCATCAATCACTTGATTTCTCAGTTTGCTTCATTATTGTTCAAAACAGTTTTATTTATGTTTCCTGCCTCCACTTAATAATATTTGTAATGTCTTATGAAAATTAGTTTTTGAGAAA
The DNA here is from genome assembly GCF_023343835.1 of Lagopus muta. NCBI lineage: Eukaryota > Metazoa > Chordata > Aves > Galliformes > Phasianidae > Lagopus > Lagopus muta. Next base: position 8,616,652 of record NC_064434.1, read on the forward strand.
CACAAAAGCAAGGAATGAAAAACAGGACCTCCTATCGTCTCTCCAAGTAATCAAAAGCTGAATCTAAATAGTTCTATGGCAACAGGCAGAGAAAAGTATATTTTCAATTACTTTATTTCCATGTATGAGCTGCACATCCAAATCACGCTTTGTGAATAAGTAAACAATTTAATTTGTTTTTATTTTATTTTTTTGTGTGAATGTGTTTCTCTATTTTGCTGGGGTTATTTTGTTTTGTTTTGTTTTGTTTTCAAGATAAAACAGGAAGAAATGGGGAATAATCAAGCCCACCCAGCATTGGCAAACTTTTCTCATTATAGTCTGAGCAGTAGCAGGATGGGGAAAATAGCAGATCATTATGTTTGATGAGTATAATTACACTTTTTCAAAAAAGGGGGAAAATGTAGGTTTATCACTACACCTGCTTTTTTTTAGAGATACCTTTAAATTCCACTGATCATGCAGCAGCAGACAAATTATTCCTTCTTGCTGTTTGATGGCCTCCAGTAATGCTTAAGAAAAATTGTTTTCCATTCCACTGAACTGTAAAATAAACAAAACAAACCCTTCACTAAATGCTCTAAAGGCCAAAGGGTCTCAGTGAATGAACTTCAAATGACTGCTTTGCTCATCACAGAAAAAATCCATTATGTGATTGTGTTTAGAAATGGTCTTGCATATTTTGGGTGCTGTGGCATTTTAAAATAATAAGGATTAGAAATAAATAATAAACCGGTGAACAGGCAGGAAGTAAGTTGCTCCCTAAATCTAAATACAAATGTATTTCAATGTCATTTTCTATACCCAGAGAAATGCATAGAACTAAATCAATCCTATCATTTATCGTGAATGTTATGTTTTCCTGTACTTTTCAGCTTACTTTCATTCCTTTCATGAAAAAGAATCTCATGACCTTTTCAGTATTAGCCTCAAGACATAGCTGAGCTATTCTTTTTATATAGAAACCCAAGACCCCAGCTGGCTAGCATGAAAGCTAACTTTGCCGACAAATCTCTAAGAAAACATGTGATAATGTTCATCGGCATTTTGAGGATTTTTTTCCTTTCTACAGAAGCTATCAATGCATCTAAATATAACAGCTTCCTGTAGATTTTTAGGTTTAACCAGTAGCCTCTGAGACCAAGCACTAATTAACATGCTGTCCTGAGTGTTATAGGCTAATAAATGATCGAATATATAACAGAATCATAAGACTTTCTGGTAACTGCCTCTCTTTTATTGTGTCTGCTAGGAAATGTACTACTGGTGTTTTAGGATTCCTCACCTCTTATTCATCACTACAAAATAAAATCCCTGTAGTATCTGTTCTTTTGTAAGCTCCATTAGGAAATGATTTCCAGTTTCTCACTATTTCCAAGAGCTTCACTGTCAAGTTCATTCTATATAAGAGATTTCTTTGTAACGAACAGTCAAGACAGAGCTGTTCCTTTGAAGATTTTTCTCCTCCAGTTTTGTCAAGCAGGTTTCTCCTCCTGGTATATTCAAAGTCACCAGGAACATCTATGGGCAGTGATAGGCAAAGAAATAAAGAAGACAAGTTTTAAAATTCAGAGATGAACTTCTCATAGTACTCCTCAAACAGGCTTTGGAATGCTATTTAAGACATCTTCAAGGGCACTTTAAAACCTACCCTTGCACCCATCACCAGCAGACATTCAACTACTTCTAAAACCATGGACTCGAAACATAATAGCAGCATTCCTCTAATACTAAGTGAAAGTTTATCCTTTCCATAATGAAATAGGTCTCGTTAGAACTTCTGTCCGACCATGATAGCCAGATTGCTAAAACACATTTTTTCACTGACAACAGATACAGGTACTGTGGGAAAGACAGATGTAGCTGCCACCTCTGCACTCCCACTGCTGCTCTTGGTAAGGGCAGAAGACATTTAAATTTAATTTTTTTTTTTTTTATAAGAACAGACATACATTCAGCTGTCTGTGCAGTGAATATTCCCTACCAGTTGTTGTACATCATTTTCACTGAAAACTGGAAGTTCAGATCATAGAATCACAGAATCATAGAACGGCCTATGTTGTAGCAGACCTTAAGGATCATCTAGTCCCGACCCCCCTGTCATGAGAAGGGTTGCCAACCACTAGATCTGATGGATCCACTGAAAGTATTTGGCCTGTAAGATGCCTCAGGAGCATGCTGAGGGACAAGAATACAGAATAACATAATTGTCTTGTGCTTTGGAAGTAGTGCTATGACACATTTCAGTGCATGTTCTTGATCGTAGATTTTGCATGGAACCTCTATAAATAGTAGGGGACCTTCCATGCAGCCAAATCTTGTCACATCTTGCTCACATACAGCAGCATCTTTGCCTAACATTAAGTACTCTGAATAGGTTCTTCAGAAGATTGCCATTAAAACCTCTTGGTTAGAGAAGTGTGAAATTTACTGTGGAACAGTGTGGTTGGGATTGGACGGGGCAGTATGTTATACATCACATAAGGTTCTAAAACTACAAGGAGTCATGCATTCAATTTTGCCTCAGAAAATACCTCAGAAGCAGATGTGGGGAAGGCAGAGTTTAACTAGATCAGGGATGACATGGTATCACTGCTCAGGACATTAGCAAATCATCTCATTTAGTGTTGCTCATCTATGTGATGTGACAGTTATCAGATGCAGATGACAATTCAAAATACAAAGGCAAGGCAATGCGGAACAGCCATCCAACTATGATTTGGACTACACCTCACACAGACTGTTATTACCATGGAACACAGATTGATATTACTGAGGAAGTGGAACAAAATTTCTTATCCTTGTCTAACTTGTACTTAGCTACTGCTGAGCTCATGTTATAAGGATATGGCTGTGACCACTTCCAGCTTTCTTCTGTATGATTGCATTTGGACATGAAGGCCCAGGGACATGAGAAGACCTTTAAAGCACTGGAAAACAATCACATGAAAAATTCAGGAAGTATTGATGCCTTCTGTGTTTTTCTAAAGTCTTTTCAGGCTGACTGCTTGGATGGATTCCCAGCATGAATCAGTCATTAAAAGGAGCAGGTGAACTCACTATCATCAAATGAAACATCAATGGCATCAAAACCATGCATGCACCACTCTTCCACCTTTGCCGCTAGTAACAAATAACTGTAAAACTTGAAAAAAAAAACTAATAAAATCTTCCCAAGCATATAAATAACGCCACACCTAGTAATGCTGTTCTTCCTTGTCTTGTCAGACATAATTTCTTTCTGTATCTGTAGATATGAAACTTTTCTATCGTTCAAAACAAACATATGCTTATTCCAGAAAGTTCTGTCACGTTCTGGCATGGAAGTAGTTCCACTAATAAATTAAAGTACTATATACAGTGTTTAGACTTTGAAAACTCAGATAATTCCCGCAGAGACATGTCTGTCACACATTTCTCTTGGGTTATGGTGCCATTTGCCTATGAGGGGAGACCTTTAAAAAGAGAAGATCTATTCAAGATGATTCTTTCAGTACTCCCACAGAAGTCAAGACCGGAGAAGCTTCTTAAATGTTGACAGAAGGCAGGATAGGACCAGTTAACATATCAGCACATTTTTAACACGTTTTTGACCTATAAGCTTGCAGTGGAACCCAGAATAGGATTTATACCCACTCAATACAAAGTAAGTGCTGAGGATATTAGCAGAAAAGCAGACTTTTAGAAACATTGCCAACACTTCCATAAGAAGCTTTACATCTAAACTGTGAACATTCTGACATTAAAGTCCTGGTGGACTTTGGATTTCTGACAAAAGCTGAATTTTCTATAGTCTCCAGCTACATTAATATATTCACCTGCAGTAGAGCACAGCCTTGGGCACTAGATTTCAACCATCCTTATTATTCAGGCTTTAAAAACATTTAGAGACATTTTGACTCTGGTCTAGGCAATTTTCACATCACTATAAATTGTGAGAGAGAATTTAGCAGCTTGAAACTTAAGCACTATGTCTTACGCAAGTATAGAAGGATAGTACCAACCAATCTGTAAAGCCTCTGCAGCTATGTGTGCCACTGCATTGAAAGGGCAATCAGAAAAGGTACCTGGGCATAGCTGGGTGAAGGCATACAGTAGGTAAATCAGGTGTTCAGGGCTGTTACACTATCTTCCCTATTGCTGTTTGAAGAGTAACATTAACTTGTTCATACTTAGCTGCAACTAGCTCAGGATTCCTACTCTCTCAAGCCTTCCTGTTCCAAAGAATCTTGGAGATACAGAATATTTCCAGCTTAAGCACCTCCTTCTTAGTGACACACTTAAAGATATTTCTTTCAACCCTTCTCATTTACATTGTCCCAACTCCCTCCTAATTATGAACTCAAAATATTTCTACCAATCCATCACCATGATCTCTACTGTGGTCCTGACTCCAGCTCTTTGTTTTGATCCACACTACATTCTCAATCTTGCTCTATCTTGTTCCCTTTTGATAAACAGTTCTCAATGATGCCAAGTACAAGTTGATGTATTCAGTTGACCTTGTTCTCCCTCCTTGTACTTGTTCACCTGCAACTCAACTTTGAGCTCTGATGTAGAATTTTAAAATTTGGATTTTATGTCCTCCATAGAGAGAAACCAAGAAGGCAGGGAAAAGATGACAAGACCAGGAAAAACAATCTTGGCAATATTTGAAAATCTTTCCTTCTCTCTTCATGAGAGTCTGATATTTGGTCCATTGTTTCTTGGTTTTGGAACATTTAATATATAGAATTTTGTTTTGCTGTGGTTGTTTTGTTCCACCCTCTCCCCCTCCTAATAGCTTTGTAAAGGGAAGAAGGGTAAAAAAAGTGCTTTTGGAGTTGTATGGTTTCTGCTAAGAGCTCATCTGGCTGTTACTGAGTTCTATTAGCAGTAAACGTGTTTAAGGATTTCAACCTGAGACCTCCCTGTGCTGATACCTCATTTGTTTGCATTATAAAGAAAACCAGAAAGTATTTACAGCATACATACAAGAATGTGTTTTTCACACATTCAAATAAATAATGTAAAATAAGGAAAAGTGTACAGAAGTAATCAGAAGATCAGCTTGCAATCTCAGATTTAACTAGCTCTGTGACTAGAGTCAAAATACTTAGATCATTCAGAGGAAAATTTCTGTGACAAGTAAATAAGACTTGCTTGCTTTCTATGAGAAAAAAAAAAAAAAGATGTCTTTGTTTCCTTCAAGTCTTTGCAATAGGTTCATAGTGGTTAAGGGCAAAGTAATAGCCATTATCCTCTCAAAACTTTTGAAAGTAATTTTATGAATATTATTTTACCTGCTCTGCTGAAAATAAAAGATCAGGTTAAATCAGAGTCAAGCCACCATGCAGAAAGCGAGGGAAAAAAAATCATTCTAATACCTAAAAGGTAGTTTTTTTGTTGGGTGGATAGCATCCCTGGTCAGTTTTGTGTTTATGGCTCAGTACTAGTGAAACATTTTATTTTCACATCTTAAAAGATCATTTCAGGGCTGAACAAACACAGTGATTCAGCAGCAGCTGGAATACAACTACTACTGTTCACCCTTTGGAAAGTTTATGAAAGCACTGGCATGGTTCTGAAATATTAAAAGGTCTTCTGAAACTCAGAGTGAAAACAGCAGTGTAAAATCAAGGGTCTGGTCTGGCTGAGTGGACAAAGTGTCATTCTTTTATTCTGAGGACAGAAACCTTTCAATTCAATATGTGGCATAAGAAAGGCTTTTATGGTCATTGGCTAGTAGCTGTGAATTCATATCAACAAAAATAGCATAATTCAGACCAGGACAGAGAAGAAATCAAAGCGTAACAAGGCTTGTGTTATAAAAAGGCACAGTCACTCTCTTGGAAACAGTTTTGAACAGTAACATCTGACCCAAAGCTTGGGCTCCTGGGAGTGAGTTCACAATTTGCATTTGTATGTTTCAACTCGATTTAGCTCTATACTTCCAACATATATTACACTTCACATGGTTCCATATTTGACATGATTCTACTACCATGGCACTAGAACACCTCAAATTTTGATACACGTGTTCTTTTAATCCTGTAGGGTGAGGGATACTTGGACAGGGACATTAATTACATTTACACAGACAACTTGCAGCCAGAATACTCTGAGTGCTAAAGCATGCTGGCACAGGAAAATCATTAGTCCACAAAAAGGCTGAACATCAGCAGAGCAGCTCTGGCAGTCTTTGAGAAGTAGGACAGTGCTCCAGAACCCACCTCAAGGCACGCCAGCTTGTCTCCAGCTCATATTTCAGGGTTGGTCCTAAGAGAAGACAACTTGATGTTGCACACTGGATTCAGGCCGAGGTCAAAATGACAGAACAAAATCTCTGTCTGTCACAAACCCTCACCTCATTCAGCTCCTCTCCAACTTTCAATTTCAAGAATTTGTTCAGTGTTCTGGGAACATTCCTGCATTTCATGTTGGATACCTTTGGGTACCTTTACATTTTCCAACACAAGAAAAACCTTTCTTGTTAATCCAGTGGTTCCACAGTTATTCCTGTATGAAGAGGAAGAAATGAAGCTATTAAAAATTATTTTCAGTCTTTCCACGTGCTACAACTTACGAGGCAGTTATCAGCCTCCCTGCTCTGCTTCTCACTGGCAGGTGGAGTGAAACACTTTCATTTAACATGTATCTCCATCCATCCACCCAACAGGATAAAGAACAGTTCTGATCTGTTTCTAACTTGCATCACTGTCCTCATGTACTTCTATAAGATAATTACTAATCTTTTCTTCTACTTTTCTTCACTGTCTCCTACCTAACTTTCCTAACCTTTTTTTTAAAAACCAATTTATTCTTTGAGTACTACAAAAAGCCCTCCAGTAGTGAGTTCCACAGCTAAAACATGCTATGAGAAAAAAGTGCTTGTTTACATTTACCTTGGACTAGTAGCATGATAATTTCATTAGCTGGTCACTAGTGCTTCAAACATGGTCAATAGTAAACACAGCAGTCCATCTTCTCTGTGTTATTTATTATTTTATATACTCTACAATTTTGTCCCTTGGTCATTTCTTTTCTCCACAAAAATCCACAATCGTAGCCTAATTGCTCTTAGTACAAAAATTTCTTCATAGCTCATCTTTCTTACCCCTCTATGTTTCAAAAGAGAAAAAACGTTCTCTACTGTTCTGTTCTCAATGCTATCTGTTGTGCCACTATCTTCAGCTCTCACTGAGCACCTTTCAAAAAGCTAACCAAAACATGTATTTCCAAAATAGCAATACCTCGTTTACGAATCTGTGGCAGCTTAAGAATTATCGGGATTGTGCTTCCTTGTGTCTTTTTACTTTTCATCTATCAGCACTGAATTTTATCTCACATTTTATTTCCATTCAATCAGAATCACAAGATTTGCTTACACTTGTGTTGTTAGTTGTAGTTTGTCACCTTGACAAATTCTGTAGTATCAGCAAACTCAGTCACCTCATTATCTATCTACCATTCCAAATAATTTATAAATGTGATGAACTGTACAAATCCTAACAAGAATCCCTCTTTGTACTGTCAACCTCTTTGTATGTGAAAACTGCAAAGCTGTCCCTGCACTTTCCTACCCATCTTTTCACCTACCATGATATTTTCCTTGATAACTTCAGTTGATCTTGGTCACAAATGACAAGAATTACATTCAGGATTCTAGCCTGATTTTCAGAATTTTAGCTGTATAGAACAGTTACTTTTCTTGTCCAAACTTGATTGTTGGCTATTGTTTCTCCTTTTATTTTCTACAAGAAAATACTTAGCTTAATATGCCAAGTAAATTGTCTGCAAGTTGGATGAACCAATCCAAAATCAGGAAGAAAATACCATACATAATGAAACCCCAATGTTTAGAAAATCAGCTCTCGTCATATGATATCAATTTGAAATTAAAAGGAGTATTTTAACAAGTTGGATCACGTCATGTTGATGCCTACTTCTGCCTTTCCTTACTGCTACCCCATTTCAGCAATTCACATTTTCACTAAGCATACTGAGGATATGGAGATGCATTAAAACTTAGCAGTGTGACAATGTTGTGGAGGTGTATTAACTTAGTCAGCTTTCATGCTGACTCTGCAGTGATAAAAATGAGATGAACCAGTGGGTAAAAAATACATAGAGATATAATAACCAATCTGCTTCTTTCCTACTCATCTCTGGCTTCATGATGCTGAAAATCTCACTGCTTCAGCCTGGGGAAAGAAATCTTTCCATAATCCTAGAAGAGTTTACAATCTACCATACAAATCAAAGTAATATGGTAATCAGCAGATAAGCACAATAACACATGTGGCGTTAAATGAAGTCTCTTGTTCTCTCATGGGGGGGAAAAGAGAGACTTATTTGTTCAATATACCATTATAAAATTATCTAGTTTTAGCAAGAAAAAAAAGTAACAGAGAACATGTTTTAAATTCTTATCTTTTGCTTTTTTTGGTGAAACTTATTGATGAATAATTTAAAACTGTTTCTTAGCTATTCTCCTCTCTATAAAAATGTAATCTGACTTAATTATGTGTCATCATAGTAATAATAGTAAAAGAAATCCACTCTGGGGATGAGTAGAGCATACAGTGTTTTATGAAAAGTCCAAAAGACGATATTTTAATTTATATAAAATGAGTTTTAGCACTTGAAATACTTTTATTCATAAAACTGCTTCCAAGCATTGACAGGCCTCCTACCAGTAAGGAGAGCTGTGCGGCAGCTGAATGCGAAGGACAGTGGTAGCCTTAGCTAAAGGACAACTGACTGGTCGTGATGATTTTATGCACCGATTCATGAACTTAAGGTTGGTGAGGAATATTTTAAGCACCAGCAATAAAGGAGATGGAAAACATCTATTAACCCGAGGCAAATCTACTCAGTTGACCCCTATCCGTGTCACATCAACAAATCCATGCTACACAATTAATTATAAACAAAATTAGCGACAGCTCTTGCTGTTGTTTCTTCAGGCAAGTGGAGAAATGTGTAAGGATCATTTCATATGAGATCACGACAAGGCAAGATTTAAAGCCATCTCCTAAATCCAAATTCCTATATACATATTACTCAGAAGCAAAGATGTTTGGATGCAGATACTGTGACTCATGTGTAGTGATGATACATATAGTGTGTTCCAGTTGCCAGGAAGGCTAATGGCACTCTTGGCTGCATTAGACAGTGTATCACCAGCAGGTCAAGAGAGGTGATCCTTCTCTTCTACACAGCACTGATGAGGCTATACTTTGACAGCTGTGTCCTGTTGTGGCCCCCCTGTACAAGAGAGATGTTCATGATGGAATGAGTCCAACATAGGACTATTGAGATTGAAGGACTGGAGAATCCCTTCTAGAAGGAGAGGCTGAGAGACTCAGGTTATTCCGACTAGAGAAGTGGAGACTCAGGGTGATCTTATCAACATCTATAAATACTTGAATGAAGGGTAGAGGGAGGACAGAACCAGGCTTTTTTCAGTGATGCCTAGTGACAGGAGAAGAGGCAATGGGCACAAGATGGAATAGAAGAGGTTCCATCTCCTAGAGAGGTTTTGGAATTTCCTCCTTGGAGGTCTTCGAAAGCCACCTGGACATGGTGCTGAGCATCCTGCTCTGGATGTCCATGCTGGAACAGGGCTTGGACCAGATGGAGAGACCAGAAGTACCAGCCATTCTGTGATTCTGTGACTCAGAGGTGCAGTCATATGCGGGAAAGTCAAGGGTAACACACATTACATCATCCAGGGCAGAGGAAAACATTTTGTTAAGGCCCATATCACAGCCACAGATGTTCTGTTTCTAAATTTTAATAGTAATGGCTGTTAAAAGTGAATAGTGTTTTACTGAGAGATGCACAACCACAGAAGCTGAATCCAGAAGCATTCCTACTCTGCATGTACACTCTGTCCTATGCAAAAACACCACTGTACCTGTTTGAATGAGCATATTGATATTTACATCATAATTATACTATCTTTTTGTCCAGGTCACATATGACTAGAATCGTAGAATCATGAAATCATAGGATCCTTACAGTTGGAAGGGACCTTCAAAGGCCGTTTTGTCCAACTCCCCTGCAATGAACATGGACACTACAGCTAGATCAGGCTGCCCAGGGCCTGACCCAGCCTCACCCTGAAAGTCTCCAGGGATAGGGCATCAGTCACATCACTAGGTAGCCTGATTTTCTCATGGAGAGGGAGATCACAATCAGGTAACTAAGATGGCCATGCTTTGGAACTAGTCTAGTTTAATAACCAAAAATCCTTAACTGTAAATATTTCTGTCATTGGAAAGCTGACACAAAACAGTCTTACTTTCTAACATGGAACATGTACCTACTCTGAGATGCAATAATGAAAATGCAGTCAAAATTTCAAAAATTAATGAGGAAGAAGTTAATCTAATATATAACACATTTGTTATTGCTCAGACTTTCCTAGAACTACCACCATTCGTTTCCACATAGGGACAACTTAAAAAGAAGTTGCCAGAGTTCAGCATGCATTAAGTCATTTTTCCTTATTAGTCCTTTTACCATGTAAACTGATCCTAGGCATCATTTGCTTGAGAGGACTGCAGTTACTGTAGAGGTGCTTGAATTTTGCTTATCAAGGTTACTCACATTAAGAAAATTCAAAGGGACCAAACTAAAAACTGTAACTCAGTTTTCAAAAATGAACAGCAATTTTAAGCACTCCATTAAAAGTCTGTTCTAATGCATTTTGTTTTTTAAAAAATGAACAATTATTTCAGACAAGCAATTAAAAAATCCTTCAAATGTCTTGCATCCAAAGAGAACAAATGATCAGAACTTTCTGAGAGCCAACCTAATAGGGCAATGCAATGAGTGCTCAGCTCAAATGCAAAACAGAAGGAGCAGACCTCTCTACTCATGCTGAGTCAGAAATTTTGTGCCAACTCTCTTTACTCAAGCACCTTTTGAAGACCTAAGTTGTCTCTTACACCTGCCATCCAATAGCTTGCTTGTTTTCTTCTTCTCATTTTAGAGGAAAGATAGATTCTTGCTATTCTTCTGTCAAAATTAAATAATATATTAGGCTGCACTAGGCTCTCCATTCATGTCACAGTCTCAGTAATGGCCTTTGCATCATTTCTTCTTCTGGAAATTTATGCCAAGCTTGGAAGTATTTCTGTAATACAGATTAAAACCAGGTTTCATCCAAACTGATAAAGCCTCTCTGAAAGATTCTTTGGATTGCTGGAAGGAAATTTCAGTTCAGATAATAGTTTTAGAGAAAAACTTATGACAGTTTTCATGATATTGAGGCAAGTTCAAGCTCAAATGAAAACTTGCTTTCTTTTATGACAACTGTTTCTCTGTGAACAATACACAATACTTATGCAAGATATGTTTATATATCAGTTTCTTTAGTGTTATCAGGCTTCAGCACAGTCAGAGGGAATGGAGAAAACTGCAGAGTATGACACTTCAAGTTTGGGTAGTTGGATTTTTTTGTTTTCTTCTTTTTAATCTGGCTTTTTAGAAAGTGAAAGGGCAGAATGAATGGAACTAACTATGCTAATTGCATTGTGGGCTTTAATGCATATCACAAAGAAACAAAGCAAAGATAAAAATGGCGTAAGACAATTGGTCCAGGAAAAGAGACAAAAAAATAATAATAATAATAATCACCCAGTCAGAAAGAGCTGCAGCAGCAGAAGAGAATAATTCACTGAAGAACTGATGCTGAAAAGAAGCAGAAATGAGAGGGTTGAATTGATGGGTATTGCTTCTCCTTTTAGCAATGCAGAGTTCAGCACAAGTAAATTGAGTGCAGATTGTAATGTCAGAGACATGCACAGAAAAATGTCTAGAATGCACAGTTGTCTTCTCCAAGTCCACAATCCTCACAATACTTTCTTTCTCCAACAGAACCTGTTCTACTTTTTATTGGTTTGATGCTTTTAATTGACATTTATGTGAAAAGGAGCCTAGTTGGAAGCCAAAAGAAATTCATAAGAATTAGTATGTTCTGGTAAGATTTAGTCCTTTCCCCTCACCTCCCATCCTACTATTATAGGTTGGCTGTCAGTAGACCACAAGATAAGTAGGAAATGGGGGGGTCTAATCTAGCTACTTTACTTTAAGCAACAAGACTTCCCTTTGTAAACCTCCAAAGGCACAGATTTTTTCAGTAGGTTAGAATGAAAGAGTGAATTTCCAGACAATCATAGAGAAATCATGAAGCCAAGACTGGCAGTGTGAGCGTTGGCTGTATGTTGCATGATATGCCAATATGTTTTATATGAGAAATAGTCACACTAAAAAATCAGCTGTCATTTCATGTGCTTTAAAACGTGCAAAAACCTATATAAACTTTCCAACTGATGACATTAATTTCTCAAGAAATATCGTTCATTTCAAGAAATGATGATGAAAAAGGATTATTTTAGCAGCACAGTGCCAGCTTACTACATGAAAGAGTACGTAATGATAGTTCAGCAGCATGTTGATGAATATCAGGGGACAATGAGTGTAGGCCACCAAAAGCTCCTAAGATTGTATGTAGTAGGCATTCTTAAACTCTTTGCTAATAGGATCACTACAGTGAAAGTTGTTTTAAGGAATTAATGTGATTGCTAAGATCTTCACAAGGAACCTACCAAGGCTCATTACTAGTTGATGAGAGACTAATGTTGTGGAAAAAGAAAAGACTTCACAGAATTTATTAGCCTGCATGAAATTTCTCTGAGACATAAGGAGAATACAAAGGGGTTAAAGACTGCTGCAAACTCTCCTACAGAGATAACTAGTTATAGAAAAGGGTAAGTGCTAAAAAGCTTTCAAGCACTGCCTCACCTGACAAGGTTGGAAAAGTACATATTATCTGAAAGGCAGAGCATACTTTTGAGAAGTAAGGAGGAGGATTCCTTTTTGGCTTTCAAATTCCTACCTATCAGACAGGAGGCGATTTACATGGGAGTGTTCATTTATCTGCTGCTGAGACGGACTTACTGGGAACAATTTTAACAGACAGCAAAAGGATGGAGTTGCATGAATTCATCTTTTTTTTCTGCATTATAGAAGCTGTCACATTCTTGTCTCTCCTCCTCCTCCTCTTAAAACAGTAAATTTTAAAATAATTCTGAAGATAATTCATCTGAGGTGCCTGTTAGTTTTTAAAAGTCAGCATAGTTTGAAGTGTTCCTATCCATAGGGTCAGAGCTTTAGACTGATCAACTGAAGTTGATGTCTGATGAACTTCAGCACTTCACAGGTACAGCTGCAAACAAGGGGTGGGTTCAGAGTCCTGTGTTTCAGATTTTATAATATGAAAAGACAAGAAGTTCTCTGTGATGAACTTTTTAGGAGGTCACACCAGACATACATCTGCTTTACTAGTGTCTTGTTTTAATGGCAGGCTATCACTATGGAAATTTGCTGCTGTTTTAAAAGCTTGGGTTACCTCTAGAAGGATGAATGATAAAGTAGGAAATTTCAGAAGGCAAGGGTGCAGCCTGAGCACAAGGAACAAATCAGAAAGTGACACAATGTGACCCTGGGTGCATGATTTGAGCTGGGTGCGCTATAACTGTATTTTCTTGCTAATAGAATGCTTCCTACACAACAGCCTGTTTCAGTGCCTTATCACTTTTTCTAACAATAAACTTTTCTTAATATCCAACCTAAACTTCCTCTGGTGCAACTTAGACTCTTATCCTACTGCTGTTACCTGGGAGAAGAAGCCGATCCCCCACCTCTCTACAATCTCCATTCAGGAAGTTGCACAGAGAGATAAACTCTCCTCTGAGCCTCCTTTTCTCCCTTGATATCACCCAGGCCAACCTCCCTGCTCAAGCAGGATCATCAAGAACATGTTTCCCAGTACTGTGTCAAGATTGGACTCTCCGGGGACAGAGACTCCACATGTTTATGGAGCAACTTGTTGCATTGCTTCAACTCGCTCAAAATCATTCAAAACTGTTTTCTTCTGTTCAGACGGAATTTCATCTGTTTCATTTTGTGTCCATTTTCTCCTGACACATCAATGGGTCCCAACTAAAAAGAGTCTGGTTCTCTTTTCATTTCCTTCCATCAGATATTTACACATATTGAGAAGATCCCCCTCTGTAAACCTCTCTTCTCTAGGAAAAACAGTGCCAGTTTTCTCTGCCTCTCCTCATACAAAATATATTCCAGTGCCTTAGTAATCTCTGTAACCTTGCACTGATGCTTCAATATGTCTATATATTCTTTGTACGAAATGTCAATGCTGAGTAAAGGGGAAGGATCATCTTCCTTGGCCTGCTGGCAATTCTCTGCCTAATGTAGGCCAGCACACACTTGGCCTTTACGCTGTGAAGGTGCACTGCTGGCTCATGGTCATCTTGCTTTCTTTCCACCAGGACCCCAAGGTTTTTCTCAGTAAAGTGCTTTCCAGCTACTCAGCCCCTAGCACATATTGGCACGTGCTTCTCAGATATAGAGCTTTGCACTACCCTTTGCTGAACTACATAAGACTCCTCACTGCCCATTTCTCCAGCCTGTCAAGGTCTCTCTGAATGGCAGCAAGACCATCTGGTGTTTCAAGCAGTCCCCTCAGTTTTGATTATCTGCAAACTTGCTGAAGGTACACTCCATCTGTCTGATTTTTGCCCAGGAAGGATATGTGAGAAGAATTCCATTGTATCTGTTTACAACATCCATTATAATGTGACTCTGAACTTAATGTGGATCTATTACATTATAATTTATCTGACTAAAATAAGAACAACTATGTTCTGTAAGTCTTCCTCAGAAATAACTGAAGCCATCATCAGAGTGGAAGGATGGTAGTCATACATAAAGAAAAGGAGAACAAAACATAGGCTGCTAGAAAATGATATTTCCTAAAGAAAAGAAAGTGCGGGTCCTGTCTACAGAAAACTCAGAGAAAGGAAAAACATTAATAAAAAGTATGAATCTAAAGCAGGTAAATTTCACTATCCTTGTACTGACATCATTGTTAAAACAGAAGTGGCTAAATATGACTTAGCTCATTTCTAGTTTGTATTAAATTAAACAAAAATAAAGTCTTCTTTGCTTCTAACAAGGCTATCTATACAGGGATTTAACGCAGCTGAAGTGTGATCTTTAACATTTAATTTGGATTGACTTTCCTAAATGTCCCAATGAAGAAGAGTCCTATTAGCTTTCACAGCGGCAAAAATTAAAACCAGACAACACACAATGGATGCTAGCCAGGTAATGGTAAAAAGTAATTAAAAGAAGACAAAGAAGCTTTCCAGAAGGAATTATGAGAAACCATAGATTCTGGCCAAGAGGTGATCAAAGCAGTTACCAGCTTATAGGAAAAGAGCCAGCAACAGATGAAGAGTAATCATAAAACAGATCAAATACTGTCAGTTAGATACTGGCATTGCGAAGATCTGGAGCACATGAAATAGCATAGAATTACTGTTTTTAAATGCCCATATGGAACTGGCAAAAAAAAAAAAAAAAAATGAAGAGAGGAAAAACAGCCTGTTACAGATAGTCAAAGAAATGGAAGAGTTTTAATAAAACAGAAGAATTTCTTAAATCTAAAAGCAAAAAATCAAAATAGTAGACATAGATAATATCCCTTTAGAGATGCAGAGATGCCAAAATTAGAAGCCGGAAGACCTGTAAACATTTAGTATGGAAGAACACCTTGAAGGTGTTGGTTGATGAGAAGCTCAACATGAGCCATCAATGTGCATTTGCAGCCCATAAAGGCAACCCACATTCAGCTGAGCAGTCCCCAGCAGAAAAAGGACATGGTTCTGTTGGAGAAGGTCCAGAGGTGACCATGATGATGCTCAGAGGACTGGAGAACCTCACCTATGGAGACAGGCTATGAGAGTTTGGGTTGTTCAGCCTGAAGAAAAGAAGACTCTGGGGAGACCATATGTCATCATTCCAGGAGCCTACAACAGAGATGGAGAGGGACTTTTTACATGTGCATTTAGTGAAAGAAGGAGCAATGTCTTTCAACTAAAAAGAAGGTAGATTTAAATTTGATACGAAGAAGAAGTTCTTCGCCTGTGCAGGTGGTGAAGTGCTGGAACATACTGCCCAGAGAAGATATGGATGCCCTATCCCTGAAGTGTTCAAAGCCAGATTGGATGGAGGTTTGAGCAGACATCCATTGCAAGCTGTTGCTGCCCATGGCAGTGGGATTCAAACTCAATGGTCTTTAAGGCCCCTTCCAAGCCAAACCATTCTATCATTCTGTGATTCTGTACATTCTACAGAAATTAAAACTGAGAAAGATTTTTTTACTTAAATAGATTCCAAACCAAAGGAAATTCTTAGCCAAAGTAATCGTACACAGGTAGATGCTGTGACTTTTTCTAGAAGGGTTCTCTGCACCTGCACAGAAAGACTCATTAGCAAATAAAATCACAGCTTTATCTGTTCTCCAGATGGGGCAGGGTGACTGAAAAAATAAAGCTATAGCTTCACTGATGAGCTTTGTTGTCAAATCATGCATGCAGCCTGGGAGGAACTAAAACACTTAACCATCCTCTTTCTATGATGCTCATCACATTTTGTTATTAATGAATTGTGAATATTTTTTCAACCTTAGCAGCCAAAAGGAACAGCTCTTTGTGGAGATTTTACTTTGCCACACTCTCCAGAACAAAATCTTTTTTAAAGAGAATAAACATCTGATACCTTTTTCCTCACAAATTGCCAAAGCTTAACAGAGCTGAATCAAGCAGAGTGGAATCAAGCGGATAAACAGGTTTCCATAAAGCACCTGCTTCCTTCATATCTGACATGTTCAGGTCCAAAGCAAGAAATGAGCAGAGGCAAGCTGCATCTTGGAGACACCATGGTAGGTCAGCATATCAAGCCCTAACAAAATCTCAGACTTTATTGTGATGGTGGAGAGTATACTGATAAGTTGAATAATGCAGAAGACCAAACATGAATTAAAAATGAACGTAAGTGAATAGTCAGTGCTTGGGTTGGAATTACCCCAGAGCAGTGCAGCTAAATTTGGCCACTTTCTCCAAGAAGTTTATACATCAGTTTTGCCTATGTTGTTGGTTTAGTTGAAAACTTGCTTTGCCATTTATGAGACACAGGTTATATGTACTATACTCACTATAAGAGTTCCAGAAAAAAAATATATTTTGTAACCATGTTTATGACAATATCTACTCCTAGAGCCCTCATCTTTTACCTTGCTAAAATTTCACACTTCATAAAGTAGGAATCTATCCATATGTGATTTATTCTTGCCTAAATTAATTTACAGCAAAAAGGCTTATTTATTTCCTGCCCTTGGTATAATCTGATTGGCTTTTGTGAAAGCTGTAAATGGAAAGCTGCTATGAGAGACAATCACATCCCACAAAAAACATGCTAATGAAATCAGACTTTCTAAAGGGAAATGATTTTGACAGAATAGAAATTATAGCTTTGTATGGATACTACCCAAGTTGTCAGCTCCTCTTCCCACAGTAACAGCAGGCTCTGTTAAATTTGAGGAACACTCTGTCTGCTCATCATGTTATGTAAAATCAACCTCTAGCCATATCCGGGTGATTTCCTATGGAGAAAGACTCAGAAACAGAAGGTAAAAATTCCCCATTTGGCATCTTAATCTTCTATTAATGATGCAACCTGTACTGTGCCATCTGAAAAACATGAATCAACACTGAGCCCACCCTTCCACAAATAGAACTCTTTACCCTATAATGCAGTGATCTTTCTCTTTCTAATTGCTTCTTACAGATTTTTAAAAGGCACTTTAGTCCTTAAGTGTAAAATTTGCATTCAAACTACTGTACAAAGAAATACTAACAATGATTTTGAAGTAATTCCCTCTAACAAAGAGCACAGACTTCTGATCACACACCATCGAAGAAGATGGAAATGTACATGGAGCATTCTTCTTATCTCATTAGCAGCCATTAGAAACCCACAGGGGGAACATAATGACCAGTGGAAAAAGGGCAGAGCAGACTTCAGTGAACAAAACAGATGTTCAGTGCATATAGATATTATCCAACACTAGCATTAAACTAGTGAGTTTGGCCATTTAGGGCATCTCCTAGGAAACCATCAGATAACATTAAAAGATATTGACTAACATAAAAAGAGCTGCAGGGGAAGCAGTGTATATTTGATAGAAATGGGATGTGCTTCTAAATGTAGCAGTTCTAATTTCTTCCAAGGGAAAAAAAAT
Source organism: Lagopus muta (assembly GCF_023343835.1). Lineage (NCBI taxonomy): Eukaryota > Metazoa > Chordata > Aves > Galliformes > Phasianidae > Lagopus > Lagopus muta. Next base: position 8,634,809 of record NC_064434.1, read on the forward strand.
TGGATGTATTTTACTAGATGTGTATTGTGGCTTTGGTTAAAAGGCTTAAAATTTGCTGTACATTTTTGTATCTTGACATTGCTGACTAACTAAGCAGCATAAAAAATGCTCTGCAAAAGCAGATCTCAAAAAGAAAGAATATAAAAAAAGATCTCTTAAATACATTGCAACTTGTGCAGCACATAACACTGTTTTTGTTGTTATAATTTTCTTTTCCTACTAGTGTTTTCTGACTGGAATTTTCCACATATTCTAAGGGTTATAAAATTGGCAATGGGCACTTCATTTCCTTTAAGGTCCTCCATTAAAACCTTCTGCACATTACCCCAGGAACCATTTTAACTGACCTGGACCAGCTGATAGTGTGTCCATCACTCTCACTCAGATCTACAACACTTTACCTCCTGTATTTCATCCAGGAACATAAGGCATTCGATTCAGTGATCTATTTTCCTTTCCTTCACCCAATTTTGCAGATTGATAGTTTCTTTCTAGAGCATTAAGGACAACTTTTCTACTGTGATTACTGTTTTGCCCTCCCTACAATCAGAAGGCGGAAAGGTTAGTTCAAAATTTGGCTGATGAGAACTTAGTTGATCTGTTCAAGTTGACTGTTATGCCTTTTGGGCATGACCAATCAGAGCATGAAGTATCAGGAGATTTGGTGTCTCTCTCCAGCCTTGGCTAGTGACATCAATACCCTGTGCCCAGCTCTCTCTTTCTGTGGCAATGGACAGAGACATACATTCAACTCTAGATAAACCCTGAACTCTAGATAATTCATGCACGCTATGTTCTTCCTTCAGTGTGGTACATTTGCTTAACGTGTTCAGGTCAAGTTGTATCAACAGTTTAGCTGAATTTATAAAAGGAAGTCTATAATTTAAACTCAGGAGAGAAGAATCAAGAAGGGAAACACTTCAACACCGGTATTTTATTTTCTGGGTTGAGAGCAATTTAATATACACAGAGTTCCTCACAGTAGATTGATAATAGCACTTCCAAAGGCAACCAGCACTGTCTTTAGCTGCCATGGAGAATGGAGTTGAAGTTTTCTAGAGAGCTGGGAGATAACTGAGGAGAAGATAATGGATCGATTTCTGAAAAGATCCACCCTATTCATCCTATAAACAATATGGCTACTAGCTTTCCCTAGCTTATGTGTAATGCGCTTTCCTGGGAGATATGCACATGAGTGTGCACAGTATCAGCGCAGCAACCAGATGCTGCTCAGGTGGGATATACCAACCCTGTTCTGGGAGGTGACTATCATCTGGAGAGAGATTCATGAAAGGACAAAGGTCTGCTTTCTTCTAATTTCACCTAAGAGACTTTGTCTATACAACAGACCAGCTATCAAAAAACCTCTCTGAACTATAAACCTAGCTGAACTTCTTTTGATGTTTGTCCTTTATTTTCCAGACAGAGCTCTGCCAAATAACAGCTGCATAGACAGTTAAGCTTGATCATTTACAGAACTGCAAAGGGTTTGATTGATCAGCTTAGATGTCAGCAATTTTGTAATATTCCTGGGGACCAAAGGAGCAGCAGGTTGGAAAATGCAAAGGGGAAAAAATATTGTGTATTCTGATTGTGTCCTTCGCACAAAATTACAAGCACTTTCAACAACAAAGTAATTCACTTCATCCAATAAACTGCCTGCAAGTTAAGGACAATAAAACTGAAGAGCATCTTTAACTGACAATTTAAGTTCAAATCATTTTTGACTGGCAAGGTGTGGTATCATCCAGAAGAATTGATGCTATAGTAGTAGCTTCAAATTACAGGGTTACAGTCTGCCTACTCAACATGCAGCTCTTATCAGGGGAGGTAAGGGGAGTGATACGAAAGAAATGGATTGAAATAAATACTTTCTGTAAGCTCCACAGTTAATTAAGAATAAGAATTTGTATACATATTCATACTTGAATAGAACTCAGAATAAAAATTAAAATGGGAGATCTTGACTGACAATGAGTACATACTGTAATTCTTCCAGCATCATTTTCTTATTCAGCTCTCTGCATGTTTTATTTTGGGGGGGAGGGGGTTCCCTCTGCATTTTTTGGGGGGTTTTGGTTTTTTGTGTGTGTGTGTGTGGGTTTTTTTGTTTTTTTTTGTTTTTTTTTTTTAAGAGAAGTCTGGGAAAAAAAAAAAAAAAAAAAAAAAAAAAAAAAAAGGCACCTCCTTGCCAGCAAAGGAAATTTGAAACAATGTGGTTTTCTGAAAATGGTGGTTTACTGAAATTACATGTTTGCGTTAAGCCAACCCATTCCTCCCCCTACCCAAAAATAATTCAAGGCAGGTTGTTGTGTCAGCAGTTGTCATTCTTTGTTAGTAAGCGATAGGGCTAATGTCCTTTTCTCAGCTGATAGCTAGAAAGGGCATTAAAAGCAGAGACAAAAATTCAGTGTTTTGACAATAAAAAAAATCTTTCTCCTAGGTTTTCAGTTAACAGCAGAACTGGTAGCATATTTTGTAATGGGCTTCTCCTCCCAGTAGGTCTGGTGAGGCACCTCAGTTAGGGGCATCTCAATACAGAAAGGACATTGAGGTGCTGGAGCAGGTACAAAGAAGGGCAGCTAGGCTTGTGAAGGGCTTGGAGAATTATGCCCCATGAGGAGAGACTGAAGGAACTGAGGCTTTCAGTCCGCGGAAAAGGAGGCAAAGGGGAGACGTCATTGCTCTCTTCCAAAATCTGAAAGGTGCTTACAGCAAGAGCGGGGTTGGTCTCTTCTCACTGGTGACAGGTGACAGGATGAGGGGAAATGGCTTCAAGTTGCACCAGGATAAGTTTAGGTTGGATATCAGGAAACACTTCTTTACTGAAAGGGTTGCTAAGCACTGCAAGAGGCTCCCCAGGGCGGTGGTTGAGTCACCATCCCTAGGTGTGCTTAAAAACCATCTGGATGTGGTGCTCAGGAACATGATTTAGCGGAGGGTTGTTAGAGTTAGGGTTGTTTGGTTACATTGCGGTTGGACTTGATCTTTTCCAACCTGAGCAATTCTATGAATAGCTGCAACCTAGAAATCTGCCCAATTGTAAGAGTTCATTAAATATTACAATAAATCAAGAAAAACAAATTACAGTGAAAAGTCTCAAGTAGTTTACGTGGCCCACTAGAATAAACAACTAAAAAGTTAGAAACATTTAAAATCCCTGAATAAGGATAGATGAGTGAAAAATTAGACGGAAGCAGTAATCAGTCCCCAGTTAGTCGACCTAGAAATTACTTCCAAACATTTTCAAGAAACTTGTGGGCAAAACTCATAGAATATACAGCCCCTAGAATTACTGCTTCACATCACAAAACTGTCCTTTGGAGATAATCTTTACTCACTGGGACACTCATATCCACACAAATAAACTCAAATCTCCCCAGTGGATCAGCAGGAATGCCAGTCTGATACAAACAGGAATCCATTTTGTCTTCCAACACAAAAGCAATGATATTGGTTTCTCTCCAATTACCATCAGAATGATTGCATTGCTTCTCCAAATGATATGTCTGTTTTGTTACAGAGAAGGAAAATTGCACAGTGGCTGTCACAAGATTCAATATTAGAACTATTTGTCACTTCTATTTAACTGAATATCTTTTTAAAAGGGACCCACGTAGCTGCTGTTTAGTTAGCTTAATGTTTTCATACTGTCTCAAGAGTTTTGTCTTTAATCCTTCATCTTTTGTGAAGTCTCCAATTATGCATTTACTTTTTTAGAATATATATTTCTTTTCTTTAGTATTCAGTTTTTTGTGTCTGTTCAAGATATTGTGACTGAAGGACTATGCACTAGAAATCCCTAATCGCATTTAACAGTTTAACGCTGCACAGTAACAAGGTTGTGTTAAAGCAATTGACCCTTTGGATCAGCTGATTCCATGGAAATTAGAACAGCACTTTTTCACTCCTTCTCGCTCCCATGTCTCACCTAAGCATAGGCACCTCACATGTAGTCATCTACTCTGGATAGTCGAGTCCCTGTGTACAGCAAGAAACAGGCACAATTTATCATAAAATATTTATCTCAGGATAGGGTCAATTGCCTTGTGCACTGCACGCATCTCTCCATTGACTTTGCAGGAAGCTTAAAAGAATTCACTTAGAGAAGACATCTAACTTTTAGATGGATAATGTTAATCGAGATGACTCCTTCCTAGATGTCACATACAATTGCTGCAATGCCGACTGTCGTATTAGAAATGAAGCCTTCATATCCATTGTCACAGATGACTCTGACTGTAAAGTGCAGATCAAAAGATACAGCAGATTGGGCTGAGCTTCTATTGTGATGTGGATTTGCTGGAAAGATATTGTGATTGCTTTATCTATAAAAGTTATGTTTGAGATGCTCTTGTGCACTGTTAACAGGCACTTGCACTCAGAATATTCCCTAAAAATACATCTATTCAGTATTCAGCATCTTCTTCGCTATGTTCCAGAACTTGATATTTTTTTGCATTAATGTTTGAACCACGATATTTTAATGTTTTATCCCTGATATTTCTTCTCATAAATAGACTACCAGCCAAATACTTCCTGGCTTGTTGTGTGTTACACGTCTGGCTTCCAATCACAGCTTCACTTTGTCTCTGAAAACGTCCTTGGTCTTCAGGATGACACCAGCACCGTGGCAGGCTAACCTAGTCAGAAGAGAGGTCAACGAACTGCCAGAACAACGCACAAAGAAAGCAAACCCATCGCATGGCTGAGAGCTGTGAAGCTGCCAGGAGGCTGTGGGATCCATGCAGAGAAAATCCCTGTCTTCCCCACCACGCTGTGCCCAGGTCACGGGAATTTTAAACCTTCAGAATTCCAGACACTCTCCTCACTTCAAATAGCAAATGGGAAGGAATTTAACTGTCAGCAGAAGAAAGCAGCCAATATGTGAGACAAATGAGGATTTGGTTTGGGGCCTGAGGGTGGGAGACAGTTGCCTGAGACAACTTCAGAGACTCAGTTGCCTGAGACAACTGCATAAATAATGCCAAGCTTCTTTCCCTACCATATTTTAGGCTTCCCAAGATGTCATCAAGACGAGTCTGACAACAAGCACAAGGCTGGGTCTACATAGTCTGCCAGAGAGTGAAAAACAGAGAGACCTAACACTTGAGAACATCTAAAGAGGACAGCCCTGGCTAAGGGCTAAGGTCTGTTACTTACCCTGGCTAAGGGTAAGTAATCTAATAGGTCTGTCCCACAGTCAGCTCCACACTGCAGCAGTCAGGGCTCCACAAACCAGATTCTGGTTGCTGTAAATCCCTCTAGCTCCAGAGAGACCTTCACAACAGCCAAACCCTGGCAGTACAGCAGGTGTAAAGAAACTGTCAGAACGCCCATTTTGATGGCCATCACTTCATCCTCAGACACGATATAGTTGTAAGTTATACAGGAACTTCATAGTGTTTAATAGTAATGTGCACAAGGTAAAAACTTTAAGTCATTAGGAGTATAATTTATTAGTTAAGTTGTGCCAATGCCTATCAATCAGACTTTAAGGTTGGTTCCAAAGAGGTTTTTGATCTTCCTCATATTGCTTTGCTTTTCTTCTTCCATGGCAGCATTAGCAGGCGACAGCTACATTATATATCTACTCAGAGCTCTAGTGAGAGACCATTATGTTCACAGATCATTACTGACATCCTGACATTTGTCATCTCCTTTCATAGCAGTTAAATCTTGCTTTATCTGTAAATGTCAGCACGTCATTTATTCATGAAAAGGGGTCACATTCCCAAAATAGTACACTCAGCTTTTAAAAGGGAAGTTGGTTTTATTCACTGTGGTAATCCTTGGACAAACTTCACTGCTGCTAAGTACTTACTTTTTTCCCTGTGTAGTTGTTTACATCTCCACGTACAGACTTCAGGTTTGCTTTTCTGAAAATAAAATCCTAATAGGATGGACAGTGATCTGGATGAGAAAAAATAGGATGTTTATTCTTTCAGCTTCCTATGTTTAATCCACATGGATTTATCAGCAAGGAATTTACTGTTGCAAAGTATAATTTTAATTTGATATCATACTGGCTGAAAACCCACTGGTTGACTATTTTTACTCAGGCTTTGGCATGTAGTTCTCAGCTGGACTGTATTTCAACCTCACAGAAGTGTAGTTTAAATAATCCTTGATAATAATAATTTCTCTTTTTCCTCTTCAAAGGTCTTGAAAGTTTAATTAATAAAAGCCTAGGCCCACCTTGTGAGATACATGGGTACTATTATCTGAAAAGTAGGGAAAAGAAATAGAAGCTGAGGCAAGCAGGACATATGAAGGACTCTCACCACTTTCTTGGAAGAAAAAAATCCGTCACATGCTCTGAGTTGAATTTAGGAGGGCACAGGCTCCTTCGTGCACTGTTTATGTACCAACATATGCCTGTCCAGCAACATGACTTCCTTGATCAGCTAAGTTTATATTATGCTTCCCTTTTTCACTCATTCAGACACAAATATTTTAGAGGATATCTGAAGGTTGCTGTGTTTTCTTGGTGTTTCTGAATTTTTCTTTCATTTTCCTGTCCATCTTAACAGCCAGGCATGTTGCGTGGAGCTCCACCTTACTCATGGTAGCACTACTTCTTGGGGAAAAAAGGGCTGTAGTCAGATTTTAAGGCCAGATTCTAAGTATCATGAATTATCTCAACAGTTTGGATCCAGATCCTTGGATCAAAGTAACACCAAGGCATATATATACACATAGATATATACACATCTGCTCACATATATTTATATATGCATATATATATAGCTTATCTAGCGATCTGCCATCTTGAGTTTTTCTATACTGATAAAAAAAATAGCAGTTTCTTTATCTACAGTAATTTCCAAACCATTTTACAAGCCGTATGAAGTATACACAGCAATTACTTTTCACACCACTCACAGCAGCTGCTTTATGAGCTCAGCAATGCTACACAATAGCTGAAGGTAGAAAACAATAAGAACTGAGGCCTGAGTTTACCAGGGGGCTAAAAGGGCTGCAGCTTCTCCATTAACGTTGCCCCCTGAAGCATATAATCAACAGCTGGATCCATTTCTGAAACTGTCACTTCTCTTTGAAAACAAAGACAGTAACATAAGGAAACTGAAGGGTATTGCAGAATCACAGAACAATCCAGGATGGGAGGGACCGCTGGAGGTCCTCCAATCCAACAAGCCACTGAAAGAAGAATCACAGCAGATCACGGCTCTGTCCAACTGAGCTCTGCATTTCTCTAGAGCTCAACAACAACCTCTTTCCCAGTTTCTAGCCCCTGTAGTGAAGAAATATTCCTCACATCTAAACTGAAAATCCTACGCTTCAGCTTTTGACTTTGGTTTCTCATCGTATGACTACACACCTCTGGGGATACCCCAAGGCCTTCTCTGCAGGCTTCTCAGCCCTCCACACACCTTGTGGTCCAGCAGCCTGGCCAGCATGGTGCCTTCTGCAGGATTCAAACCCATCTGACAATACCTTTCATGTACTGGAGTAATCCAAAGCACACATGTGGATGCAGTCTGAGATGCATTCTCACACGTGACAAATCAATGGACAAAATTGTTTCCTATAACCTTTCCCTGCGCTCCTGAGGTGAATGCTTGCTCCTCCAGGTGTCACTGGTGAGAATCCCATGCATTTCCTCCAAGTGCTTCAGGTTGCCATAGTTTCTGCTTTGAGTTTTCAGTGTCTCTTTTTCCGCCAATTTTCCTGCCACGTTTTTTTTTCCCCCCAGCATGTCTTTACAACTTCCAGTTATGTGATTTTTGAGACCAGCTGGAACATAAAAGCTCAGAGCTGAAGAATAAATAAAATGGTCGCTTTCAAAAGTTAGCAGACTAAATTCTCTTCTCTGCTAGCTATCTGTTGAAGTCAGGGTCATTACATCTACTTAAACCAGCTGAGAATTTGATCAAGTATTTGACCACAGCTTCAGATCACACCAGGTGAGGGACCAGGGTTCCTGGGGAAATCTGCAGTATTCCAATTATGCTGAGTATTAAATTTAGACACACACTTACTTTTTAACAGCACTGACCAAATTGCATTTTCTAAACAGTAACAATCTCTCCTCCCTGCTGAAGCCTGGCTCCTCACATTAATCTCCACAGTGTTTTTTGCCAAAGAATAGGCAAAGAAGGTCACAGAATAAACCTTTATTTGTAACCACTGTATTTGAAAGACTTTGGCACCAAAATAGAATGACATTGCATATTTTTATAGGGTTTATGAAGAATAAAGTATGTCCATAAAGCTTCCTTTCAGCCTTCCTGGATGATACAAGGAGCCACTTCTTAATGCTGAGCTGGGCTTCAGGGTAAACTTTTACCTTTCAGCATCTCCTCTGAGTACATTGGGCATGAAAACAGATTTACTCTCCAGAAGCACATACAACTTCTTCCTCTTGAGATTAAGCATGAAATAGTGCTTTAAAGTTTCACTAACAATAAGGCAGAGTGAGTAGTGATAACCAAAGGAGAGGGATTAGGGTTCTGAAAGCTTATACTGCTGTTGGTGCACTTTGTCATATGAAAATCATAATGGATGCAATTCTGGTTTCATGCATGCCAATGGGAGATTTGTCACAGGTTTGAGTGATGTCATGAACTTGTACCCATTCTCAGGCTGACAGTAGATTTTCTATACACTGTTTGGTATTCCTGGTGTGAACTTAAAGATCTTACGAATTAATTTCATTTTAGTTTACAAGACATATTTTTTTATCTTTTTTTACTGTCTTCTGCTGCATTTTGGTAGATTTCCTAAATATACTGCAAAGTCATTATGTGCATGTGATATTTTTGTTTGAAGCATATTACTAACATTTTTTGCATGCATACACACACGCATATATATGTGTATAAGAATATTTTATCAAACATTAAAATTATATTGTGGGTATTAAAAGGAATTCTGTTTTCTCTACTCACCATGAAGCCTATTTTCTCCTCATAACTACAGCAAACTCTATTGACCTCTGGAGACTCGCACTTACATTGCATATTGCCTGTTAAAACAATTGGAAAAGCAACTACCCACTTAAGCAGACGCTGCACTGATTTGTCTGAGATTTTGTTCCTAAATCCTTAAATTAATTCTGAGATCAAATGCTGACAAGCCAAGTAACATATTTCTTACTGCCAGATTAAACTAGTAAAAATCATATCCTCTCCTCTTCCTCTAAATACTCCTTTTTGTTTAAAAAAAAAAAAAAAAAAAAAGCTTTGATTTTCCCTCAGCACCCTCAATTTCTACTGCTTTCAAAACTATCCTTCTGTATGTGCTCAGACAAATCAAAATCATTGGCTTCTAATCTACGTCTGCCTTCCTGGTGATACTCCTAGCTTATTGCATGTCTGTATTATCAGTTTCACTACCCACTGATCAACTGTTTGACTAAGCACCTCTCCAGTTTATGGCCTGAAAATGTTTGTTTAAATCAAATGCTGACCAGTGGCAGGGCCGCTTGTTGAATAGTCATGCCTATCATGTACGAAAATTGAATCACAATAAGGGACAATGAAGCAGGGATAATCTACTTTTCTACTGACATCTGGCTTATAGCTGTGGCTCACATTTCATGCAGAGACATCAGTCACAATGAAACTGAGTGAGTGGTAAGTGACAAATGGTGGAAAGACTACTTTCTGAATTCAAGAATTGGCAGACTTTTTTTATGCTGTGATTCAGAAAGATGCATGCACATGCTGCTGGCTCTCTGAACAACACTGATTACACACTGGAGTAGTCAAGGACACCACGTAGGAAAAGGGGGGAATATGTCACAAAACAGAACTAATGATGGATGGCCTCCTGCCACATGGCAGGCATTCAACAGAGGGTCTACACGGTGCGGATCAGCACTGTCCTAGCTTAAAGGTGTCCATAGACAGACAGGAACACTGCAGCATCAGCCAGAACCTCCAGATATCTCCATGGACACTAAGGAGGAGTTGAGATTCAGGATATGGTTCACACCTCAGAGAGTTTTCAAGCACAGGAGTGCTAGAACCAACCCACAGGGCCTGCACACAAGGAAGGCATCCCAGGGCTGCCTCTTAGCATTTCTGCAAGACTTGGATGCAGAAACTGAGAGCACTTGTGAGCACAGGCCTGTAGCTCTTTGTCAGCCATTAAAACATTTGGCCTTCAATTACAAAAGCTTGGGAGACCAAGTTATTCCTAGGCTTTAGGAGAGCAGGCAGACAGTTCCTTTCCTTCCAGAATATCTGGATATCTGGCAAGGAATCTGCTTCTAAGAGCTAAGTCATGTCCATGAAACCAAAAGGTTTTATAAAGTCAAGACTTATACTGCCATGTCTAGGACTTGCAAGTCAGGAGGACGAAAATTCTGTTCATCATCAAAATCTATGTTTTATTTGTTCTTAATTTTGGATTTGGTTGGTAAAAAAATAAAAAATAATAATAAAAAAAACTTCCTGTAACTTGAGGTTGAGTTGAAACTAGCCTAAATTGCTTGTTCCAGTACTTCAGGTTTGATGCCCCATCTCTGGAGGCATTCAAGGCTGGATGTGGCTCTGGGCAGCTTGGGCTGGTGGTTGGCCACCCTGCACATAGCAGGGGGGTTGAAACTAGATGATCACTGTGGTCCTTTTCAACCCAGGCCATTCCATGAGTCTATGATCTGTCTTGTCCCTAGGCCATACAGTTGTTGGTCATTGTGTAAAACAATGAATTCAGTGTACAATTATTGCCAAGTCCCCACACCGCTGCAAATCAGCTGTAGTAAAACTCAATAAAATCAGGTACGTTCACTTAACAAACTAGGCTCTAGAGTGAACCCAGCTGCACAAATGACTAGTTTCACTAGAATCACTCAAGAGAGTGATTTGCTAAGCACCAAGCAGAGCACTTACGCAGTTAAAGTTTGATTCTGTAGGGAAGCATTTTCCCCAAGATTTGCAATAACTGGGACAAATCAGAGGACAAGCAGATCTGAGGGGCTTTCCTGAATTATTCTCCAGAACTTTGACCTCTATATTTTGCTCGAGTGACATACCTGTTTCATGTTTTGCTTATTCTCTAAATGTAACTTAGATAGGAATCATTTTGATTCTCTGTTGCTGTCAGTGGAACACACAGGGACAGTGCTATTGGTCTTCAGAGGACACAAATTTCCAAAATGCTTCAGAAACCATCCAGTTTTTCCCAGAGGAAATGTGTTCCAAACACATGCCACATTGAGTGAAACTCAGTTTTATTTCTCCCTCTTTGCAGAGAATAAAGTAGCATTGAAGAGACACACTCCTACTCATGGAGGAAAAAAATCTCATCTTTGTATTAGGGAACCATGTGGAGCAAAGCCAGGCTTTATATAAATGTAACACTTGTGGATCACTCTCCCAGCTGCAGAGACTGTGCATATGCTGAGGACTTTTGGCAAGACACGTAAAGAGCTAAAAGCACGAACAGCAAGCCTGTATGGTACTGTATTAGAAGTTTCTGTGAGTGCAATACAGTCAAGTAAAGAGAAGGCATCCAAGAATACATTTTATCCATTAAAAAGAGTTATGTGGGTAGGTTCCCATGGGTAGGTTTTATTCCACCTTCTGAGACATGCATTATGGTCTTTATTCTATATTTTAAATAAAAGGAGTCTGATGTGGGATTAAACATTTGAATACTCCTAAGAATAGCAGAAGGGTGATGGGAGCAGCCATAAAGGTGACAAAGGGATTACTGGCTAATTTGCTTCACCACTCCTTTTACCACCCTATTTCTTATAGATCCCCCACCTATCCTCCTACCACCCCATGAAATGTTGGCTGTCATTATCCACAGTGCTGTACAAATGTGGCAGAATAAAAAAAGAACAGAACAGATCTGCAACTATAATGTACTGTATTTCAAGATACTCTAGCACAGGTAACTTCATGCCGTAACTTACTGAATCCTAAATAAATCCCCTTTCTGATCCTCTGAGGATTACTGAAAATCCAAATTAACCATCTGGCTATTACACATTCATTTGCTTAGGAAGTATTTTGGATGCCCTCCCGTTAATATGTCATTTGAATGAATATTTAGTTCAGGGGGAGATGAAGCATCGCCACACAGGTCATGCCTAAATCAACAGAACAGCTTGTCTCTCTCATAGCCAATCTACATATAATTGATTTTCAGCATCCACATTCAGTGAAGGAAACTATTTCTTTGAGAGATTCAAGTGCCACATTTCACAGCTCCCTACACACAGCTTTGGGTAAGGTCCATCTTCCAATGCTAAAGCATCAGTGAAAAAATTTATCTGGTTGCATTTCCAGATGATGTTCTACCTATTGCAACTGGGGAAAAAAAGTCGTAAAACAAAGTTGGAAAAGTGAGTGTATTAAGAACTGCTTCCCAGCTCTTCTTTTACACTGACTGTCATCCACAGCATAATGTTCAGTGTTAGTGAAAGGTGTCAAGCAGACTCCATTTACTCTCTTTCCTCTGCACATTCTTGGTTTTGTGAATAAAGAAATTCCCACGTATATTTAACACATGAGCAGACTTTTAACTTCATCACCGGTTTGATGCAATTTCCATAATAGCAAATTGCCATATGATACTGGCCTGGGCCACAGCACCAGTGCTGAATTCCACAGCATCAGTGTATAATTTGGATTCCGGTCTGGTTGTAAATCTTAGCACGTAGCTACTTCATTGCTAACAGGGAGTCACACCACCTTGGTACAAACATCCACAAAGCTGTGTACTGTCTGAAACAGACAGGGAAGAAATTTGTGGCTTTTTTTTTTTTTTTTTTTTTTTTTTGCCATTTTCCAAGCTCACCCACAGATAACGAGGCAGATTACAGGTCCCTGTGAAATGGTCCTTCAGAGAGAGGAAGACTGCATACCCATGATTCTACATCATACTTAGGGAGAACGGGCTCCTATCTAATGGGAATTGTCAGGAGGAACCACCGGAATATTTTTCCCTTGCCTTTCTGCTAAACTCACACTTGAATCTGATCCAACTGTTAATGATGGCAATGGAAATCCTTCCTGTTCTTTCAGCAACAACAGGGCTATGCAACAAGCGCTTTTCCTCCAAAGACCAAATGTTCTAGAACAATTCTGTACTTGTTAATTTGTATTCTTATTATATTCACTCTGGCACAGGAATTGCATGACTGAGTCTGGGGGTAACATAAGAGACAGGCACACATGTCAGAATTCTTGAGCCATAGGAGATGAAAATGACAGAAATGTAATCTTAGCTACAAATTAGAAAGCCAGAAAAAAAACTGAAAACGTACATTTGTGCTTATCCTGTTATCCAACATTTTGATAAAGCAGTGACAGTTAGTGCAGACTGGGTATTTTTAATTCTTGGGAGATAATTATTATTTTACCTGAAGAATCCATGAGTCATCTGAAAGGAGCACTGACAGAAGGAAGCAAGCTTTACGCCTTAGAATGCATTCCTATCAATGAATATATAATTTGTGTTTCAAGCCCACAAAGAGTAAAAATACAAGTAGAACTACAGAAACACCAAAACTCACTGCTATGAAATGTATCATGTATCATTAATGGAATAGAAAGAGGAACACTGAAATATATTTCTCACCTTAATATTCATTCTTCTTGCCTTTTCTTTTATTCTTCTTCTAGATGCATTCACCAGTGTGCTTCATACTGCAATCCTTACCTATCCCCCAACGTAAGTACTTTAAATAAAAATAAAATAAAGTTATACTCTGCAATAAGATGAATTCTGCACTCAAGCTTTTATTTATCTTTTCAACAGCATTTGAGCTGAGGGAAAAATAGCAAAAATATATTTTAAAAGTTTTTACCTCCAGAAATGTACAGCCATTATGGCAGAAGCCAAATATCGAGGAAACAGTTTTCTAGGGGTTATCTCCAAACATATTTAATCCTGAAAGCTAAAGTCACCACCTCTAGGTCAACAGATCAAGTCCATTCTCACGACATTCAGCAAGGCTAAATGGCAAATGCAGCACTTGAGTCACAGCACCCCAGTGCAGCTATAAAGGCTTGGGGAAGAGTGGCTGGAAAGCTGCCCAGTAGAAAAGGGCCTGGGGATGTTGGTCAACAGCCAGCTGAACATGAGCTAGCAGTGTGCCCAGGTGGCCAAGAAGGAGAATGGTATTCTGGCTCATGTCAGAAATAGCATAGTCAAAAGGACTAGGGAAGGGATTGAAGCCCTGAATGTGGCACTGATGAGACCTCACCTTGAGCACTGTGTTCAGTTTTGTGCCCCTTACAAGAAGGGTATTATGTTGCTCAAGCATGTGCAGAGAAGAGCACTGAAGCTGGTGAAGCAATGAGAAAACAAGACTTACAATGTGCAGCAGAAGGAACTGAGTCTCTTTAGTCTGGAGAAGATAAGACTTCAGGAGACCTCATTGCTCTCTACAGCTACCTGAAAGGAGGTGCTGGTCTCTTTTCTCAGATCATATGTGATAAGACATATGGAAACAGACTCAAGTTGTAGCAGGAGAGGTTTAGATTGGACATCAGAAATAATTTACAGAGAAGGTGATCACACATTGGAACAGGCTGCTCAGGAATGTGAGTCCTCATCCTGAAGGGATTTGGGAGAAACATGGACATGGTACTAAGAAACTTATTTTGTCAGGCAGGTCAGGTTGACAGTGGGACTTGATGATCCTGAAGGTCTTTCCCAACCTACATGATTGTATAATTCTGTGATCTCACCATTTCCTTGTAAAATGCACTTAAGAATCTACTAGAACCTGACTTCGCAGCCATCTTCTCCAGACAAATGAAGAAGGAATGTTTAACAGATTTAATCATGGGACACCAAAGAGCGCTGAATTACGCCAAGACCCATAGCAGTATATTCTAACATTTGGGTTTATATCTGGACCTGAGTCCAGGATTAAATATCCTGGATACTGTGTGTTCACCAGCCTGCTGAGTCCTCTAATGTGATTTCTGAAGTCATTAAAATATATTTTTTTAATTAAAAGCAGAAGACTTAGTACCATAAGACTGTAATTGAAACACAACTCCAGCACTGACACAGTCGAGTTAAAAAATAAATAAATTGTAGGATTGAGATAAAAATGATTTAAGCATAGATTAAAATGTCTCTGTCTCTCATTCCTTTGCCTCTTTCCCTCCACTCCACGCTCCTAAGCAGACAAAGACTCCAGTTCTTGAGTCTGAAGGTTCATGCTTTTTTCACTAGATTTATTTCTCCTTGTTTTCCTTTAGAAAGTAAACATCACCAGACTCAGTGACACTGCCACCTTAATATTAAAATAATTCAATATATATCATAATGCATGGTTAAAAAAAAAAAAAAAAAAAAAAAAAAAAAAACCCAAACAAGAACAGCAGTTAGCAACTTCACAGAGAAGGAACTTAAAATACAGTTTTTTTTCCTCCTGTCTTTTCAAGACACTCACGCATTTCCCTCTGCCTAACTCCGGCTCTTTTTACCCTTCTCAAAAGTCTCTCTGAGCTCCTGGCTGACCCTGCTATGTCAAGAGCACACACTGTACTGCACACTTTGTTGTTTCTTTCTCTTCCCTGCATCAAGGAAATAGTTGTTCTTCTTTGATCCTTTTCTTAGCTGCATGACTTCTAGTTCCATCTGTCCTGTCTGCCATTTATAAAATAAAGCATTTTTCTAGTTCCTGACAAACAACCTTATTTTGCTATTTCCTTCTTTATGCAGAATGCCCAAGCATGTGTCTTCCATAACAACCGGATATGTTTTCAGTTCTTTCGGTTGTAACTGAATGCATAGCTTGAGACTGAAGGGTGAAATCTTATGTTCCTAAGGGCAATTTATCTGTGTGAGTCCCATTAATGTCAAAGCAAGTTAGGTGGCTAAATCCCAATACAGATCACAAAAGACACATAACTGACTCTTCATTCCTCAAAAATAATACAGTGGAAGGATTATTAATTCATAGTCCAATTTACAGGGCTTGAAACACACAGTTGTTTAATTTTAGAAGTTCCTATACATGGGTTTAAAATTACAATGGCTGAAGATTAATTAAAAATTCAACAGTGCATCAAAAACAAATATTCCTAGAAAGTTATATTATTCCTTTATACTTGGAAGTAAGAACGCCACTATTTGTACTGTTCAGGTTGTTTGTCTGAATATTGACAAATTCTTCTTGTCGTGGTAGGAATTGTCATGCTGAAGAATACCAAGGACAAAAATATCCAGAAACTTTTTTGTTGATCTACAGTGGCCAATTAGGTACGCCTCAAAGAATGGAAAATGAGCCCTGTACTTCTAAGGTGACTGTTTTGTGCTGCCATTAATTATTGATTTGTCTATTTGCCATTTATGCATTGCCCTACCTTTAATGCTTACCTTTATTTGTATCTCCTTATCACCCCGGCTTTTCATTAACTTACATAGAGTTTTTCCTCCTCTATTTTGCATTCCAAGAGCTGCATCCCTATGCTAGATCATTAAGCTGTATGATCTGTTCTTAATCCAATTGCTACATGGAGATAGAATACCAGCAATAGTGCAGTGACATCTAGGGGATGCAACAAGTTGAAAAATGACCTTTCAGTCACACTGAAGCACAACGAGGCCAAAACCACCACAACTGGGAGGGAGAAGCCACAGAGAGGAACAGAATCAATAAGTGACTCATGAGGATCCATATAATTCAGGAGTCTGTTTTACTAAGCAAGTGGCAAGCTTTCAGGTACTGTGAGTAGCTACAGAGTATATTTTGGTGTATGCAAATACTTCATGAGTACATCCTAATAAATAATGATACAGAATATGCTAAATGGTCTCTGCATTTGGCTGAACCGAGTAGCTTTTCCCATTCTTGTGTGGCGTATGGTTTCTGATGATTGGGCCATCACCTGAACTCTTCATAGCATATTTTCTGTTTTAATTTTCTGTAATGCTAAGCAAAACCACTGAGTTACTCATCACAAGAAATGACCGATTCTCCATCTGCAATGCATATGAATGGGGATATCTGCAAAAAAAAGAGCTTTTTCACAGCTTCCTGAGCAAGCTAAGAAGCAGCTGAACAACTGGAGACATACACTAACAGAAGGCATGGGCAGCAGCCAGGACAGCATCTCCAGGCACTCCATATGTGGACTCTCTGCTGCCTACAGCAAATAAACTTCTGAAGCCAGCAGTGGTAGGAAAGCTGACAGAACGAATTAAAAAGTGGCAGCAGGGAGCCAAGTACTGCTGCAACACAGGTACCAGGGAACTCCCTGAACTCCAAGGAGGACAGGCAGAAAGGTTGCCAGTGGCAGAGAAAAGCAGCAGAGGACAGGGATGTGTACACAAAAGCTACTTTGAAGGTTGAACAGAGCAGGAGGACGGCTGTAATTACCGCAACTGCCATTTCTGTGAAACCACAGAGGAACGGTGTCCTTGGAGGGATGATGGAAAAATGAATTCCTGCATGGATGTAGATCTGGAAACAGAGGGTGGCCATGAGTATGGGGCTGATTTACTGCAAACACTGAGGAGCTGACAAAGAACTGCCAGAAAACACATGAAAGAAGAAATCTCCAGAGGCTGAATGACAAGTGGAAATGCGACAAAATGCAAGTATGCTAAATTTGCCCAGAAACTCCTTGAAACTCTAGTTAGGTGACATCACTCCTACTCAAACAAGGGAATACAAATGTTCTGAGCACACTCCAGACTTGTACAAATATTGAAAACTGGTGGAAGAAGTGCTAACACACAGCAGTCGTGAATTGTTTTCAAAAATTCCAGCAGTGTAGAAGCAGCAAAACACTTTCTTGTGCACCAGATATCATAGAATCATAGAATCAGAGAATGGCCTGGATTGAAAAGGACCACAATGATCACCTAGTTTCAACCCCCCTGCTACATGCAGGGTCGCCAACCACCAGCCCAGGCTGCCCAGAGCCACATCCAGCCTGGATATGGCTTCCTGTGTCTAGCTTTCCTATGCGTCATTCTTAACACCACTGTCTATTCTCTCATGTTTTATTATTTACCCTGTGAAGTGCAAATTTCTTCTTCTGCTCTGAAAGTCTTGTCACACGTATACAGACACTGTAAGATAAAGTGATAGCTTTCTTCACAGTTCTATTATAAGAGCTTGAACATCAGCCCAAATTACCTGTCATCAGCTGTTCAAGTCTTCTTTCCATTACTGACAAAACAAATGAACAGCTGCTTGCTCCACAAAACTGTGTACTGAAAAAAGGCACACTAATAAAAATGGTTATAAACAGCAAGCAATATATAGATATATATGAGTTCCAGGCATAATACCAAGTGGGTTAAGGCTGCCTGCATTCCCAGCAGAAGAGGCCTCTACAAGATGCTGTGTTGTAAAATGCTCTCATTTATAAAGGCACTTCAGAGGCAGCTGCTTTATAAAGATGTAAAGAAACAACTTAAGTCTTTGTGGATATAAGTTGTAGATTTTTTATTTTTTTATTTTTTAAGTGCTGGAAAAAAAGATAAAAGTACGTAAGTACCATCAAAATCATGTAATTGTTAGTATCAGGACATGAGTCCCTGCTTATTTAGGACTGTTTTTCAAAGTTCATTTAATTCTGAAAAGATATTATTGCATATTTCTTTTCTGTGTGCAGTGGCATGAAGAAAAAGGAACATGTGCTTCTCAATTGATTTCCAGGCAGGAAAATGAGTTGGTTAAAAATCTTACAGTACCTGCAATTCTCCTTCCCATTTTTATGATTTTGGTTTGTTTGGATTTTTTATTTGTTTGTGAAAGAGGGAAGAGAGAAAAAAATGAAGACAAAGTAGCAGACAAATCAATACACATGTTATATAAATACTTATATATACAATAGACTATATACATACATAAATATATTATTAGATGTATTTTTTTCCAAAACTTAAAGAAAAGTAAATTGGAAATAAAGCACAATATACATTTTAGATCCAGAAACCAAATCATAATTATTTTAACCCAATATATAGCAGTGGGAGAGGAAATTCTGCATGGTTATTCTCCCTTTGCCCTCTTTATCATCTTTCCTGTTTTTCACCTTCCTTGTTGGCCTTAGTTAACAATTTCTCGCAGGCCTCTTGGGGACTTGCAGCAACACTGATGAAGGTACAATGCTTCCTTTCCACCTTACAAAAAAAAAAAAAAAAAAAATTAATTCAGAAATTTCACAGCCAAATGAGTAACTGTAACTTTTCAGTATATTGCTTGGTGCATCTTGGGCCACAGAATCTCCCCAGGAATTTAACCAAGCTCATCTGTTTGCTTTGCATGGTAGCATAGTGTCTAGATACCCACTTAAGGCAATGAGAAGATTTTACAGTCACCAGCTGGAATATTCTCACAGCTACCTACATTGTAAATAATTGTACTGTAATTTCTGCACTGATTTGTGCTACTTTAAGCTTTCAGCTGTACAATGTTATGCTTTTTTTTTTTTCCTTTCTTTTTTTTTTTTTTTTTTCTGGCAGATTAAAGAGCCTCCAACTACCAACCACTTTTTCTTCAGATGTAACCATAGGTTGCAACCTCTTAACCTTTCTGGACAAATAGAATTGATTGCTCTTCTTTAGTTCCACACTAGAAAGCACCTTTTCCAAACCCCGAAATGCTTCTATAGATCTTTCCAAACTCTTTCTGAGCTGTCAATATTCTTTCTGTACTGCATTGGGTTGCTTTCATCTAATTTCAGTTTCACTAAGTTTCCCCCCAGATGATGAAGGGAAATTCAGTGCCTTTTGGTGATGTTTCACCTAACCCTATGACAGCCATTTCAGCTAAGTCAGGTGAAGCACATCAGCAGGTGCCTATTTTCTCTATTGTCTCTAAAAAGAATGTAGTTCTGACACAGATGTCTTAATTTTGGGGTACCTCTCATGAAGCACATGAATCCCACCCAGTGTGGGCACCAGGGGATAATGTAGCTGTCTAAATCCGACTGTTTGTTGTTGAGACACCTCTGGCATAACATGTGCCTGCTGCCTGCTCCAGACAGGCACTGAGTGGCTGCGGATGCTGTATCACACCTGCCAGCCACACACTGTCTATAAAACTGTACAACATCTCAATAGGTTCCACTGGGACAGTTACTCTATGAAATTGTTTTATGATCTCACCGAGACACAAAATCACTGGGAAAAAGCCAAAACAACAACAACAAAAAAACCCAGCCTTACTTTCCACAATGTCACATTGACTGAAATCCAGCATACCTTAAATCCTGTGTGCACAACACATTGGCTTGCCTGGGCTGCAATGAGTGAAGAATCACAGAATCATAGAATCATAGAATGGCCTGGGTTGAAAAGGACCACAATGATCATCTGGTTTCAACCCCCTGCTTTGTGCAGGGTCACCAACCAGCAGACCAGGCTGCCCAGAGCCACATCCAGCCTGGCCTTGAATGCCTCCAGGGATGGGGCATCCACAGCCTCCTTGGGCAACCTGTTCCATTGCCTCACCACCCTCTGGGGGAAAAACTTCCTCCTAATATCTAATCTAAACCTCCCCTGTCTCAGCTTAAGACCATTCCTCCTTGTCCTATCACTGTCCACCCTTCTAAACAGCCTTCAAGTACAGAAAGGCCACAATGAGGTCTCCCCAGAGCCTTCTCTTCTCCAAGCTAAACAAGCCCAATTCCCTCAACTTTTCCTCATAGGAGAGGTGCTCCAGCCCTCTGATCATATTAGTGGCCTTCCTATGGACCTGCAAGGAATTGTCTAGGGCCTCATATAATATATATAATAAAATTATATAATTAATGTGGAGAAGCAACAAAACAATTTTTTTTAATAAAATATATATAAAAAAAAGACAGAGATGTTTGACTAATGAGATGTTCGACCTTGTTTCTGTGAAATTAATGCATGTGTCTGGTTCAATGGCAGTGGGTGCAATTCTCATTGAGGTTTCAAGGTGTTCCTCAGAGATTTCTGATCAAATTTTACTCTTCCTGCACTTGATTCTTGAAAACATGTTCACAAATGTGTGTGCTACCAAAAAGTGATGACATGATCAAGGCTGATTGTGAAGAGAGGGCTATCTGTCTCTGGTAAAAGAAGGCTTTAAAAAGTCTGCTAAAGAAAAATGAAATTGTTCTGTGAGTTCAACATCTACATATAGATAACCTATTTACTTTGACGGAAATGGAGTCACAAATATACCAAAAAAAAAAAAAAAAAGAAAAAGGTTTTTTCAGTAATCTCGAAATTTATTCTCAAATTCTCTCAAACAGAAAGCATGGATTAATATTTTTTGCTGTTCACAGGACTGTGTTCAGCCAATGTATCAAATGCATGCAATTATTTGCCACAACTTAAGTTAGCACTGCCTTGTGCCCTCGTCATGTCCTGCTTTCAGCTGAGGCAGTGCCAACAGCACACAAATGCTGGCTGCTGCTGAGCAGTGTGTGTGTGTGCCCGGGGCTGGGCTGGGCCACCAATGGGGCAGAGCTGCAGACATGATGGTGTGGGATGGCTGCAGGATGGGTTGGGATCCTCCTCCACCTACGAAGCTCCAGCTTCATGGGAGCAGCAGTGAGTCCCAGCCAATGGATACTGACATCCCTGGTGGTGACAATGAGCCCATGGTGGTGGACCCTCCATTTGGTGGGTCCTCCTCCATCATGGAGCAGCAGGCACTATAACACATTGTGTCTGCCAGGAGATGTTGTCAAGTCCATCAGAGGCTCACCAGGAGCTCTCGATCTTCATCTACGCCAGATCATTGCTGAGATCTGACCATCAACTGGAACAGCCTCAGCACCCTATCTGCTCCCTACCATCCTTTCTTCGCCAAGATGCCTCATCATTTCTTCCCTGAGCTCTGACTAAATGGGAAAGACTGGGACTGGGATTGGCATCCTCTGAGCTGCTAGACTGGAAAAACAAGAGAGTCCAGCAGATTGCCCTGAGCTCCCTGTGGCCTCCAGATGAGTTCAGAGAAGCTACGGAAGCAGTTGTTCCTTTGGAGAATCAGAAATTGGATTGGGTAGGAAGAAGGATTAAAGTTCAGCACAGAGGACCACTCTAGTTGCTCCATTAGGACACTTTTCAAGATTGTATAAAAAACAATGTAACAAAAGCAACAACAACAAAAGTAAAAATAACAAAACAATATAGACATTTTATTATTTTTTTGTACTTCTGGAACTGCCAGATTTGTTATAAAAGATAGGAATAGTACAGACAGCTTCACAGACAAGTAATATTCTTGACTGTGAATTATCTAATTCTGTAAACTTAAAAATATTTGCTGTTGCTGTTTAGCACTTCTCCTTAGAAATGACAGAAAATAAAATATTTCATTCTTCTTTCAGAAAACAGACATCTTTATTTAATCCTACATTTTCCCTAGCAGGATTGACAATTTTACTCTCCACAGTTCTGTAACACCATAAGCATTTGGTTCCTCCTTAGAGAATTTCTTGTTATCTTTGCCCTATTAGCAATAGATTTTTCAGCTGATTGCTTTAGTTTTCTTTATCAGTTTTCTGCATTATACTGATTTTATTCATTGTTATCAGGCACCATATTTTTTCCATTATTTTTTATCACAGACTTCACCTCCCTCTTAGCGAGCACTGCTTTTTTAAGTGATGAAAATAACTTTTGTCAGTGCAAAATTCTGTTTCTTCAGATTTCCAACACAATTTCCAAAAATTACCCTCACTTATCAACCATTCTACTTTCCTTAAACAATCTTCCATTCAGTTTTGGCACTATCAGGCTTTCTTTTTGAGTGCTCATTTTACAATTAAGGAATGAGGAATCTGAAAATAAGGTGTGCGTTTATAAAGTCAAATGTTCGGTGTTTTTTTCCTAGCTGCCCCCAAATTGCTAATAAACCACAAATCTCCATCTTTTGGAAAACAGGAAGACATTTTTTTAATTCTAAAGTGGAATTTTTATTCTATTTTTGGCTGTCTGAGTTAGGCTTTTTTGTGCTTCTGGAGAAAATAAGATAAAGTAAGGATAATCTAAGATTCTGTAGTCACACATGGATCCATTTTATTTGCTCCAGTGTTCTTAGACACCTGTGTTTGGATAGGATGAGTTGCACCCTGGAGTTATTTATCATTCCCTGTCAATTCCAGGAACCTGGCCAAATGACTTATAATAGGTGCCAAACTTGCAGATGGTTAAAGTTACACAAAAAGAATCTGGTGATGGGATCGTTCTAAATGATCTCTTTTTTAAAGATCCCCAAGTAATTGCTCATCCGTTTCTTTAGTAGGTATCAGAGCACAGTCATGTTGAATGGACCAGTGATCAGTGAGCACTTAAAAGCCTGACACTGGGAAGTGGGTGAGCAGTGAACTAAGTGCAGACCACAGCATGGGTAGCTGTCACCACGAACATCTTCTGAGTTTGCAGAAAACTGCAGTAAAGTGACTGAATTGAATCTGAATCCTTCTGGATCACAGACAACAGAAATTCTGAGAAATTACTGAATTAGTGATAAGTTGTTTTTTTTTTAATTAAGCAGTCCAATGAGAACACCTCCTCATGTTATTGGTTAAAACAAAGAAAATCATGTGGAAATGAAGATGCCCATCCAGTCAAAAGAGAAACCACAGGACCAAAAACTTAAGGCAATCTGAAATCAAGCAGCAGAGCAGTTCCCACTGCATTGTATAACTACTATTCTATCATCACATCACTGTCTCAAAGAGAGGTCATTGATGAAGAAAACTCTAAGATATAAAATCACATTACTATCTTTCAAAATACCTTAGATATTAACCCTTCTTGCTTACTTGGAATTACTGTGTGCTTTTCTGTCAATAATTCCTTAATCCTACATTGTCCAGAGATATTTTAGGAACCATCAAACAGGACAGATGAAATCTAAAATAGAACTAATGATTATATATTTGTATTTTGCATATTCTCTTTTTCTTCCCTTTGGTTTGTTTCTCTACAAAGGATTTCTGCCCAGGACTACAGCTGAAAATAAAAAGTTTTGGAAAAGGCAAAGTGCAAGTTGTTATTTCTATTTTTACAGCTACACTGAGAAGATGCAGAGGAAATTACACACCTTGCACAAAAGCAGTTGAAGCAGTTAATTGGTAGATTTTGGCTCTTTGGATCTTTCCACAGGGAAAAGACCTCCTCTTGGGTAGAGTCAGTTCAGGTTAGAACAATACGACTGTACAACTGCTCCATGGAATAATCATTATGGCAGGAATAGAATCATAGAATTTTTAGAGTTGGAAGGGACCTCTGAGAGCCATCTAGTCCAGCTACCCAAATACTTTGCATAGAATACTTTACACAGATAAAAAAACTTTTCAATATAAATCCACAGCTTTGCCAAATGCAATGTTTTTACAATTCGAGTTAGAAATGGACATTCAGAATTGAATGCAAAAGTGAGCAATGCATCAGAATGCTTTCTGATTAAGAATTAGCAATATTTATTGTACTCATTGTCTTTTCATATGTGTTTCTGTCACCACAGCATTACCAATTTTCTCATGGATTGTAGACCCACTATGCTAATGAAACAACAGAGCAGATGACAGTTCGTAGGTATTAAGAAGAGCTCAGCACCACTATCCCTTGGGCCACATAAATAAAAAAGACTACAGTAAAGGTAATGAAGCCCTGGAAATAACATCTATTGAGAACGTGTCCATAAATGTCACAGAGCAGGGCTCTTTTCACAACAGTGCCACAACTGTACACAGCAAGCCCTACAGTTGACTTGTTTTGAAAATGCGGTCCCTGTATTGATAATCAATATGTTCCATTGTGGCAGAACAGACATATAAATGAATGCTTTCAGCTTAGGTTGGATTGAAGGAGGCTGCAGTACTGAAGGGGCTGTGCTGCAAATGCTGCTTCTTTTCTAATTGAGCTGCTTGCTTTTGAAGGAGAAGAGGATCTCCCTAGTGGACATAACGTGGGGAGTGACAGAAGGATAAGGTTAAAAGAAAGGACGCTGGAGGAGTTCAAGGCACTGTTTATTACTTTTGAACATTTCTGAAGAAAGGGAGTGTTAGCTTTTCAGTGAAGAGAATGCAGCAGTCTCACTCTTGACTGTACTGATTTGTAAGACTGTCCTTAATCTCATTCTTTTCTCTTGAATCTGTATGTTTTATATACTTTATCTCTTCTCTGACCCAACTTTTTGAGTTAATCCTTA
Organism: Lagopus muta; assembly: GCF_023343835.1. Lineage (NCBI taxonomy): Eukaryota > Metazoa > Chordata > Aves > Galliformes > Phasianidae > Lagopus > Lagopus muta. The sequence continues at coordinate 8,659,908 of NC_064434.1, forward strand.
GTGTTGAACATCTCCATGCCTGTCTACGTCTACTCAGTCCTAAAAGGACACTCATTATCTGCAGTGGCACCACAGGGAATGGGAATAGACAGCATCCATCCAAATGTCTTTCCATTGCCACTTAGAAAACTCTTCGTTCTGTATGCACAACAAAATGGTTACTGCTTACATGTGTTGAGACTTCTATACTTCCTAAAATTGGAGGTGGTGGGGATGGGAAGAAAAACAGAGAAAAGCAGAGAGAAAGAAGGAAAGTATTTCACTGCATTAGTGAAATGAGAAATTCAATTCAAATTAAGTTCCATTTACAGGAATGAGTAGTGCTTCCAGCAAAATTGGAAAAACTGGATGCAAAATACAGTAAAGCTCTGGAGGTTGAGGTTTCCTGGGCTAAGAGAGGCACTGTTTACATTTAGGCACCTATCAAATAACCAAAGCCAGTGGTAACAGGCTCATTTTGAAAATACGCAGGAGAATTAGGCAGAAGTTTTGTGAAATGCTACAATAACCCAAGAGAAGAATGACAGACAGGAAATAAAAAGATTTCTGTGCAAACCTGAATCAGACAGGCTCTTAGTGAGACTTCAGCTGCTCTACAATGTTGTTTAGTAAATAAAGCATTTACAATTTATGTTCCTTAACATAAGCAAATGTTCCTTTTCAAAGCAAATTAATGAGGGGACTGTTCTTCCCATTCTGTGCCATTTTCTTAAATTTCACAAAGAAGGGCTTTGCAGGACAAAATAGCAGACAGGACTGTAGATAGTTTGACATTTTCTTCTACACTAAGATCTTCTCAAGATGCTCTTTCAAAGAACTAATCAGTGTTTGTTAATACCCCCTAGAAATGCAATTACTGCAGGATGAGATGTTCCTAGCACAACACCTTTTTTCTGTAGCAGATTCAAACAGAAACTGGGGAAACTGTTAGGTCCATCACACACATGTATACAGTTGCTCTTCTATTTATATTTCATATAAGCAATTTTTAATGTCTTTGATACCATTATTAAAAAAAAAAAAAAAAAAAAAAAGACATATTTTTCTTGTGCAATTTCAAGCAATAACTACAGCTGTGCCTTTTCTGGACAGTGCTGTCACATTCCCATCAGCTTTCTGATTTCTGGCAAGTGCCACTGCATTGAAAGGTGCTTTATTTTCACTTTCCATGAAGTGGTCATGAGTTTAACGTACAACTTGAAAAACTGAATACATAAACAGCCTTTCTGTTAACATACTTGTCTTATTGTAGAAAATGACAGACAGCACAATATGGAAGACTGAGATTCAGAAACAAGTAGGAAAAAAAGAATTTTTCTTAGTTGACTGCAGTTTGATTTGTATCAGAGCACTATTTATTTTTTTTTAGCTTTCTGTCTTGCCCTGATGTGTTTTTCCTCCTTGTCTTTCCACTTATATACCACTGTCTTGAAGACATTCTGCAGAACAAAGACACAAGAGCAGCTCATCAGAATGAGTACAGTGTAAAAAACAAAACAAAAAAACAACCCACAACACATTTTCCCCCTTTGAACTTTTAAACTTTCTTCTCTTATGCAAACAAAAAACATTCTTCTCTCTGTCTCTCTTTTAAGGGAGAAATTTGAAGTTCCGCAAAGGGCATAACTTTGTCTTACATTCCTTGAATAGGACTATTGGCCTGATGTGGACACACTGGTTTATCACATGAATCAATTTTCAAGATGTGTGAAGGCAGACGGGGCATTTGTAAATATGCTGGCAGAACATAACCTTTCCACAAAGACACCCATCAGTGAAATACAGCACAGATCCAGAAAGTGTCAAGGAGATGAGCTGTGGAGCAAATAATGCCATCTGCATGGCTCATGATGTTCTTGGACAAAAGTGTCAAAAAGATGTAAATGAGTACCACATTTATGTTCACAGAACACAGCCATGACTGATAATAACCTATCAGTATCAGTGGAATCTTTTATTATAGTAGAAAATAGAACAATTTTGGATGAGAAAAATTACACATGTGCAATCAGAAAATGAACAGTAGCCTGCAGAATAACTCAACATTTAACTTTTCATTACACAACATATCAACAATGGAAGAGAAAATAAATACTTACAGTTGAGTTCAATACATTCTTTCATGTAAAAGTCTGTTATATTTACCATTTGTAAGTGAAGATTTTTTCCAGGAAAGATGTCACAAAAGGCCATTTTCTGTCTCACCAAGAGGTTGTGGGACATCTGGCAAGTATCTCCCGGGTACCACAACAGCTGACAGAATCCAGTGCCACATTTTCAAAAGCAAAGCCACTAAAATTTGAAGCATGTCCATGGTACAACTTATTCTGGAGAAGGACAGGAAAGATTAATGAGCATGAATGTATGTACTCTCTACACTGATAGGGAAAAGCTAAAACACAAAGTCTGCCAGTTACTAACTTCATAAGATGACAACTTACAAAGCAGCCACTGAATATTGTCAGTGTTTTCATTGCAAAACACATTGTCTGTTTCTTGAGCTCCACAAAGGCATTAAGATAAAATTAATGTAGACCATGTTACTCACACATAGTCATAGCTATCTCTTACTTAAATTACTAGGAATCTTCCTGTTGGCCTGAAAAAGGTTAGCCCTGTAGACCAGACAATTATTTCCTGTAACAATTACCAAAATTAATTCTAGCTTCAAAATGAAACGAATCAACTCCTTTCTGATAATCTCAGGATTTGGTCTATTTCAATTTTTTTTCATCAGTTCAGTAATACAATAAAATAAAAATTTCCTTTGCTTTGATTCTAATGACAATCAATAAACCTGTGTGTAAAGGAATGTTTTTCACTGACTTTTCTGTCTCTTTTTGTCAAGGTCGATCAGGATTATTGAGAGCTGGAAAAAAAAGTAGTGAGAGGAGAAATAATACAAAAGACTAAATAATTAAACTGGTCAGTTCAAGTTTTTTCATATGTGAAAGTGCTCATCTATAACTGCACTCACCATCACTAGACAAACACACTAAGCACATTTACGTCTCTACACCTTTGGTTGTATTGCAATCACTTCTTTGATGTTCATATTACGCTTCTTGAAATCATCTTCCTCTGACTTTTCTTTGTTCTCCTCTCCTTACATTTCTTCCTCTTAGAAATTCTGGAAATAGGTGAGTGTCTCCAGTAAGGGTATTAGTAAGCACTGACATTTCTGCAAATACATTTTCTCAAATAAGTGTTTGTAAAAATACCTTTGCGGAAGGAATCTCTTTAGTAAACATTCATACCAACAAAATTTGTAATGAAGTTACAGAAAAGCAAACAACAGAGATGTTAAAACAGCTAAAACTAAGAAGAAAGAAACTCAGCAAAACGTTTGCATTAAAATTTGCAGATATAGCAGGGACTAAAGATTTGGTCTAATATTCATACCAAAGTGGGACACACAAAAAAGAATTCCATGCTTTACAGACCAGACAGATGGCTTCTTAATGAAAAGAGATTTAATAGAAGGTACGATTGTCTCAGTAAACCTGTACTCTAACCTGCAATGTGAGAGAGACACTATCAAGACAAAGAATTCTTGCATTGAGTTAGTATCTAAAAGCATGCAAGAGGTGAGGTTCAAAGAAATTCCACTTTAGTTTTTTTAGTTTTTTGGGTTTTTTTGTAAAAACATCAAAACAGGAATCTCTCAAAAACTCTTTTGCCAAATTAGTTGAAAATTATTAATTTGCTTTACAGTGATGTGCTTAAAATCTTAAAAATTATGGAAGAAAGCTTAATGCTTACTGGAAGAAATCAGTAGATTTCCAATTAAGAACACAGACAAAAATTAACAATGCTAATTTGTTTTTATAGATTACTCATAATGAATTTTTTTCAAAGTATGTAAAAAACTAGCAAAAAGCCTCTGTGATGTAGAAGGCTCTCTCATATTCTTGCAAAATTATGCCTGAAAATCTCTCGAGGCAGACGAGATTTGGTTGAGGCAGAACATGCATGAACCTTTGTGAAGGTTGCTTTATTTGCCATTCAAGAAACAGGTGCTGACTTCTGGAAATTACCCATTCCTATGCCCTTCAGGGAGAAAACAAAACAAACACAAAATCATAGGATATGACAAATTGGAATGGACCCACAAGGATCAAGTCCAAAGAGAGCCCATCTTTATTCACTGAGAGGGTGATGAGGTGCTGGAACAAGCTGCCCAGAGACTCTGTGGATGCCGCATCCCTGGAGATGTTCAAGGCCAGGTTGGATGAGGCTTTGGGCAACCTGATGCAGTACCTGATCTAGTGGCTGGCAACCCCACCTGAGGCAGGGGGGTTGGAACTTGATGATCCTTGAGGTCCCTTCCAACCTAAGCCATTTGATGACTCTATGATTCTGCAAACTCCTGGCTCCACTCAGGAGACCACCCAAAAATCAGACCGAACATCTGAGAGCATTGTCCAAACACTTCTTGAACTCCAGCAAGTTCAATGCCATGACTACTGCCCAGGGGAGCCTGTTCCAGCACTCAGTCATCCACTGGTGAAGAACCTTTTCCTGACACTGATCTGAACTCCCCCTGTCACAGCTCCATGCTGTTCTCTCTGGTCCTATCACTGGACAGCAAAGAGGAGATCAGTGCACGCCCCTCTGCTTTCTTTTGAGGAAGCTATAGGCTGCAATGAGGTCTTCCCTCAGCTTCCTCTTCTCTAGGCTGAACAATCCAAGGGCAATAGCCACTCCTCATACATCTAGAAAGCTATAAAACTAGATAGTCTTTGAAACTAGCAAATATTCTAATAAAATGATGCACCTGTGGTTATATTTTATCCATGATTGTATCCATGCTCTTTGCATTACCAAAGAAAAGCTACCCAAGTAGAACTATTGGGACTTACAAGCTACCATTTATTAACATGGGGATGAACCACCTCTGGGCCTGCTTGTTTCTCATCCCCGACTGCAGTGACAGATCAGATGAGTGGGCTATGAAGATGCTATTAGACAACTGAAATGAGAAGTTCTGAACCCCATCTTGTGCAAATACCTCACCAGTGCAGCATTCTTCTCATTGGTATATCCTTCACATTTTGGTCTGAATTCAAAATTCAATTCTGTTTTGGTATGTTCAGGATATGTAAGGTAATATTTACAAGCAAGAATTCCCACTGCGTTGTTTTTACTGGGTACTGTGAAACAACTATGTGTTATCTCAATGAACAGTTTTCCAAGGATGCATATTTATTAGCACTCAGCAGTGATGGTATGAAATTGCAAACAGATCATGGAATTAGAAAAATACAACAGCAGCTTGAACATCAAATATGGAAGGAAATTATTCTTTTTAAACTTAAAAATATTGATCATTTATCCTGAAAATTCTGGCACCAACAGGCACTACCACCAACAGGCACTACTTAATTGCATTGTCTTTAAAAAGAATCACTCATTTATTTTAAGATTCAGAAGTGTAACTGATGAGGCCAAAAAAACACTTTTATGCTCCCCTAAAAGTTTCCACAGAAGATGCCAGACTTCATCCCTGCATGAATTCTTAAGGAATTTGCTAGGCTTTATAGAGATGGGGTCAGAAAGGCCAAGGCCCAGTTGGAATAGTACTTGGCAAGGAGTATAAAGAACAAGGAAGGCTTCTACAGGTACATCAACCAGAAAAGTTCAAGAGTGCTTATTCCTCCCCCCCACCCCACCCTCCTCTATTGAGATATGCATGCAGGCTGGTATCAATGGACAAGGAGAAGGCTGTGATACTCAGCAACTGTTCTGCCATGGTCTTCACTAGTAAGGGATCTTCACACACTCCTCAAGCAGATGAGTTGGAGGGTGGGGAATGGGAGAGCAACGATCAGGTCTGCAACCACCTGAGGAACTTGAACATCCGTAAGTCTATGGGTCCCAATGAGATGCATCCCAAAGTCCTGAGGGAACTGGCTGATGTACTCAACAAGCTTCTCAGTGATACTTGAAAAGTCATGAAGTCCCTGCTGACTGGAAAAAAGGCAATGTCACATCCATTATTAAGAAGTGTAGAAAGGACGATTGAGGGAACTACCATCATGTCAGCATCACCTCTGCCCCGGGGAAGATCATGAAGCAGATCTTCCTAGAAGCTATGCTAAGGCACATAGAAGAGAGATACAGGACATTGAGAAGGCTTCACCAAGGGCGAATCCTGCTGGACCAATCTAGAGACCTTCTGGGATGGTGTAAGTGCATAAGTGGACAAGGGAAGAGTCACTGATGTCTTCTATCTGGACATGAGTAAGGCCTTGGACACAGTCCCTCACAATATTCATCTCTCCAAATTGGAAATATACAGATTTGAAGGGTGAAGATTTGAGAGCAATCATTTAATGTCACTTCATATTTGATGGTACTGGAAATACAATTACATATTTTCCAAAACATAATATATATTGAGTGAATAAAGGAACCTACCAGGGCTGCTCTGAGAGTGTGGCTACTTTCTAATAATCCCCATTTACAACAACATTTTGAAGCCAAGGAATGATAAGGTTTCGAATCCACTGAATGATTTTCCACTATTCTTTCTACATCATGAAATACCCTTGTATTAATACAGATAACGAACCAGCCCGTAAAATATTGACAATCTTTTTGTGCCAAATCAAATGCCTTGGAAATGTCTAACTATATAAAATAAGCAGACTTCTCCATCAAACTTGCAATCTCATAAAAACGTCGAAACCCAGATTAACAAGTCCTGTCACCACAAACCATGTTGATTGGCAATAATTAAAGTAACCTCTTTTAACTCTTTATTAATTGAACTGAATCAACCATTTCATTACTGTTCTGAAGGTCAATATCAGACAAATAGGCTCATAGTTATCACTGTTGTCCTCTGTACCTTTCAAAAATGTTGGTGCATTGATTTTCTTATGGGCCGTTTTTGTTTTTTTCAAGCTAAGGTTTCCAAGGCTAGTAGAAAACAAGCAAAAGTGATCCAGAGAGGGATCCAGACAGCCCTTTCAAAACTATGCAGTGAAAAGAATAAAAACCAGCTGAATACAAAGTTTACACCTTATGCTTTGTACACATTAGCTTTATACATATATAGGTACAGAATAATATGATATTAATACCAAATGATACAAATGAGCCATTCCTATTTCTTCCCAGATAGAGCAGAAATATTTATATATCTCATCATAACCAACACTTTTTCAGTCAGTATTATAGATGAAGGAAGAAAAAGAAGCATATTTTGGTCTTAATCTGTGTGGGAATGTAGCAAAAAGGGCTGTTTTCCACCTCTGACTAACAAGGATGGAAGGATGAGAAAGGTTTATGACCCTGTGTCTATATTGCATGTCCACATAGCAGCGTATTTCCCATTAATGTCAACGAGGATTACAAAAACATACGTGGGGGTGACTCTATCAGTGAGTAACAAAATTGTCATCTGACTACTATGCATAAATTTCATAACATAGGTGATTCAGCCTGCATTCGCTACCCAGGCTGCAACCCAGGGCACTCACACTTACTTAAACGAAAGAAATAGAAAACTATCAGCTGGCACAAATCCTTCTCCATTAGGGCTGGAGCTAGACTATCTATTCTCGCTTACTGCTTCTGAGTCACTATCAGATTCTGTTACTGTGGAAGAATTTTAATGACTGTTTATTTGCTCTTGAGTTGCAGACATCACTAGTAGCATTACTTTCTGCAAGTTTTCTAATTGCTGCAAGGTGTAGGTGCTTGTATGTTGATTAGTAGAACTGAATCAACAGCTATATGCTACAACCACTCCTAATATACATTTGTGCTACGTTTATTAGAACCAAATGTACCTTTACCTCCCTAATTCCCCCAGTGCCGTGCTGATAAGCATAGAGATAAACATTGCCACATTGCCTGACACCATCATCATTTATCTGTTCCGCTTAGAATGGGGCTACAGCCATTCCTGGGAAGACTGTCTCAGCTGCCCAGCCTACAGAAGGGATATAAAACTACTTCTCTCTTGGCTCCAGACATTTTCTTTTCAGCTCAAGCTGCAAAGACTTCTGGTTTCAAGTTCCAAAATGTTCCTGGGCTAAATCTCAAATGACAACTAAAATGGCAGCTGTCACCCTGTTACCATGCCAGCAGTCTGAGGCAGCGATTCTCGTGCTAACGATGGGGGAGCAAGGCATGATGAAGCCACTTTGAGCTTGTGCCAACACCAAGCCACCCTTCACAGAATTAAGGACCACAGCTGTCTGCCACTGCCTCTGAGAGTAGAGGCCACCCATCGCATCTCCCATCAAAGGACCACTTTCACACAGAGGAAGGGACCTGCTTTATACCTTCCACTGTGCAGAATTTGTCTAGATAAAGTGATGGGTGATATCTAAGGACCAATGAGTTGAGCACATGCATCTTGCTGTAAAACATGCATTGTGTTTCAGGTGTTCACTACGTACCTATATGCTTTTCTAATAAATACAGCAAATTGTGTTACTCTGCAAGGAAAACCTCTGACCCCATAGAACTGGGACAAAAAGCACCTTAAGTTAAAGTTGGCCTCGACACCTATGAGAGGGACCTATTAATTCACTGCAGTTTTGCTAATGAACTTACCATATTCAGACATAGGAAATCACTCATCACCATCCTTGAAACAGGCCTAAGAGTAACAGAACATGGAAAGGAAGCAACCTATTTAATTTTTAAGCTATGTTCCCACAACTGCAGTGAAACTACACTGAAATCTGTCCTGCGAGTCTAACTTGTTCTTCAGAACTGCAAAGATAAAGCTATTGGATGCACTGTACTAATATAATGCCATATGCAAATTCACAAATACGTCAAATTACAGTCTGATGGGATAATTTTTTCCTATGTTGATGAGTTAAGGATTCCAGTTCAAATACAATCAGAAAAATAAATATAATTCAATATAACCTTGAGAGCTGACACCAAGTAGTTACTTGGTAAATTGAAATAAATTATGTGAAAAATGAAAGAAGAAATTCAACAGAAAAAGTCAGTAAAGATATCCTATATTTCAGTCACATAAATGTAGTCTTGTTTAAGTCATTTGCCAAGGACTAACCCTCAGCTATTGTCCCCATTTCAGAGATCATAAAATTGCTGCAGAGCAGTTAAGTTATTTTCACTAAACTATAGAGGGAAGAAATTTCAAGCAGTATTTTTCTGGCTGCTATTCCTGCACTTCAGCAAAATTTTTCTAATCTATTTGATCTGCACTATAAACATAAAAAAAAAAAAAAATTAAGTCATATTTACACACGGTATCTTATTAATAGCATGTAGACGTGCTTATGGTTGTTTTGTATCAGTAATATAAACTCAATGGCTTCAATTATATAAAAAATGAACAAAAATATTGATTATATATGTCTGCTTAATAAAAGTATGTTAGTTATAAATGAAAGCCACAATACAGGAACGTCTTGAATATCTCTAAAATCATGTAAAGCATAAGAAGGAAACACTGCGCAGTTCCTTTCTGCTCTGTTTTTTAATTCATCTGTCCATTCAATCCTATTCTGCTTCCTTCCTTTAAAGGACAAAATGACATAGATGGAATTCATTAGAAATTACAAAACAAACAGCAAACAAACAAAGCAAAAAAACCCACCACAGCTCATCACCCCAAAGAAAACCCATAGCTAACATCCCTCTCTCACAGACAGTGCAGAAACTACTTCAGCAGATCCCTACTGCCATGTCAAAGCAGCCTCTTCCGAAACACTGATGGGGAACTACACAGAAAGTATCAGATAACAATCTTGTTATTATCCAACATCACATCCAAAGTGAACACCAAACATCTAAATTCGCAGTCCTCCACAACGAGGCTGCACAAGCTGCATGTCAGATGCATCAGTTGGTGAGAGAAGCAGAAGCACAAAAACAGGGACTGTGCAAATTGAGAACAAGCGAGTGCAATACGAGACTTTTCAACAGCATCAAGAACTTCACACCAACTCCCCTCTCCTTATTACAGTGGAATTAAGGGAGCAGCTGACAAAGTGCTAATGGAATAAGCAGACATATCACAAACCTCGGGAAGCAGGGGCAGGAATCTGCATTATAGTCAGGTTATTGTCAGGATATTCATATGGAACTCCAAGGTATGTGCCAGACTTCATCAAGTGAAGGGTAATCACTTGATTTGGTATAAAAGGAAACCCTCCTTTATTTTCTTCAGGAATCTATTACACATCCCTCCCCCCCACACACACACAGACACCCACACATACAGTCACACCATAATGTAGCCAAGCTGAGCTGAGACTTGTAGGAAGCACAGTGAATACATCAGTGTGCAGTCAAGTGCAGGAAAAGGGAAAAAAAAGGAAGATGAAGATTCTGAAAATTAAAGAAGTGCTTTCTGTGAAAAAAGAAAGGAGAAGGAGAAGGAGAAGGAGAAGGAGAAGGAGAAGGAGAAGGAGAAGGAGAAGGAGAAGGAGAAGGAGAAGGAGAAGGAAAAGGAAAAGGAAAAGGAAAAGGAAAAGGAAAAGGAAAAGGAAAAGGAAAAGGAAAAGGAAAAGGAAAAGGAAAAGGAAAAGGAAAAGGAAAAGGAAAAGGAAAAGGAAAAGGAAAAAATAGAAAAAGAGGGAAAGACAAGGAGAAAAAATAGAAAAAAAAGAAAAAAAGAAGATGACTCTACATATTGTGCCTCTAGGGAGATAATACACAGGGTGACATGGACTTCCACAGAGTGCTGGAAATAAACAAGCCTCCAGAGAGGGGAAATTGAGGCAGTAAGACTGGAAAGTTTGACTGAACTGGTGATACAAAATGGATTTAGCCCTGTAAAACTACTTGAGTTGCCATATTGCTGATATATTAATAGGTCAAGCTGTCTCAAACTGACATTGTGCTACAGTTTTATTTCAAAAGTCACCTTCTAGAAGTCACATTTAAACTGGCTAAAATAAAATCTTGTTCTGGCCTGGAAAGAATTAGGATATCAGCCAGCTTTTGGTGCTGGTAAATTCCTGTCTTGAACAGACAGAGATTATCATATATCTATGAATAATTCCAGCACAATTCATATTTGCAACAAAAGCAAAAAACAAGTGGTGTGTCACAAACAATGCTGTGTATGAAATTAAACATTTGAGAATCAGAATTAAACTTAGAATTAAGTTTTGTATAAAAGACGGGGCTAAGGCAATACAGACTTAAATATAATGATGGGACTGGAAAAAGGGAAGGGAAGGGAAAGGGAAAGGGAAAGGGAAAGGGAAAGGGAAAGGGAAAGGGAAAGGGAAAGGGAAAGGGAAAGGGAAAGGGAAAGGGAAAGGGAAAGGGAAAGGGAAAGGGAAAGGCAAGAGAAGAGAAGAGAAGAGAAGAGAAGAGAAGAGAAGAGAAGAGAAGAGAAGAGAAGAGAAGAGAAGAGAAGAGAAGAGAAGAGAAGAGAAGAGAAGAGAAGAGAAGAGAAGAGAAGAGAAGAGAAGAGAAGAAAAGAAAAGAAAAGAAAAGAAAAGAAAAGAAAAGAAAAGAAAAGAAAAGAAAAGAAAAGAAAAGAAAAGAAAAGAAAAGAAAAGAAAAGAAAAGAAAAGAAAAAACTGGCCATTTCTTCATGATGACGTGCAAAAAATGTAATACAACCTTTCCAAGCACCAAATCTTTAATGTCTGCTTGCACTGGTATCATCACTGTATACGCTTGCAAGGTTGGGATCCATATAGCATGTGTATAGGGAAGAGAGGGGAATACTGCTCCTGGAAGTGTCTTTCTGTCTTCTATTGATTACAGAGGGATGTTTGAAGATCATACTTAGACTAGATATCAAAAATACTTCAATGATCAAAACAATTGTGATGAATTTGACTCAGGTATCTGGCCTGAGTCAGACTTCCTACTTCTTTCTGAGTTCAAAAACAAATTTGAATATGAAGAGTGCTGTCTTCTTCTTTCTTTAATTCTACCACCATACAAAGTGGAGATTATCAAAACATTTTGTTGGTTCCTGTGTATATGAGGGCTCAGTGGTGCACAGGCAGCCAAAAAGTAGAATGTTTGGTTTTTTTCCTTCAGTCTTCACTTGACACAGTGGCTGTGATTAGATGTCTAACACAATTAGCATCAACGACAGAAGGGTAGGAACCTGGGATCAAAAAGGAAAAGTATAGGTTTAATTCCACTTTGAGAAGCTGGATGTTTTTAAACTGGCTGGTCCTGATGAAATTCACCAGAGAGTGCTTAGAGAGCTGGCTGAAGTGATCTCAGAGCCCTGAGCAATTACTCTGAGAACTAAGTGAGGACCGGCAAAGTTTCAGACAACAGAACAAGGCAGACATTGTCATTATCTTTAAAAAAAGTGAAAAGAAGTGCAGATTAGTCAAACTAATTTCAATTACCAAAAAAATACTGGTTCAAATATTCAGACATCTGGAAGGCAACAAGGGGATAAAAATCAGAGAACACGGATTTGTCAAGAACAAATCATGTCAAAGCAACCCAGTTTTCTCCTATGACACGGTGACAGGCCTGTGTATTGAAAAGAAAAATATCTTGACTTTGTTAAATCTTTTGACAGTGTCTTTTATGACATTTTTCTATGCAATCCAGGTTCTTCCTGAAACTGCCATAAGGTAGGGCCACAACTGATTGAGATGCTATGCATAAAGAGGAACTGTTAAGCTGGAAGGATGTCTCTATAAGGTCCACTGGGAACTAATTTGAAGTCTATGGACCACTTTCAGTAATAAACTGCATGGAGTAGAGAATGTACTTGCTATATTCATAGATGATTCAAAGTTGGGAGAGGCTGAAAAAGCATGTGGATGACAGGGCTAGAATTCAAACTGATTATTATAAATTGGAGAAATGGTCTGAAGTGACTGGGACGTAATTTAATAAAGGCTAAAAATGAAAAGTTCTCCACTTAGATAAGAGTAACCACCTGCACAATGATAGGATGAGGAGTAACAGTTCTGCTGAAAAAGGCTACATGGGCTATAGCGGACCATAAATTGAGTATGAGTCAGCAGTGCTAGGCTATTTCAAAGACAAAAAGGAAGCTTCATCATGGAAGGTATAAACGAGAGAATAATACCAAAGACAAAAGAAATAAACTTTCCATTCCGCTCATCTCAAGTGCTTTGTCTAGATTTCAAATACTGTCAAGAAAGATGCTGAACAACCAAGAAACAAGAATAATCACAGGGTTTTAAAACATGACCTCTACAGACAAAATAAGTTGGCTTGATTCTTAGATAAGTGGCATTTGAAAAGCATGTTGATGGTCTTCAAATATGTGTAAAGGCTACTGCATAGAGGACAGGAGCAAATTTTGCTCCATATCAAATAGATAATGAAGAAACTAACCCAGCCTAAAATACAGCAAGGAACTGTAAATACTTTTTAAATACTTGAATGAATTGGTTAGAGAAAACAGAAACTTTTCAAAACTAGAGATTTTTAAAAATCAGTAAGCTGAACATCTGTCAGGGATGATTTAGGCAGAGTTGACCATGCCTTGGGGCAAAAGCATGTACTGGACGACCTTTCAGGAGCTCCTCCACAAACATGATTTTTCTACAGTTTTTCAGTGTTTGACTCCTGCCATAACACAAACGCAGAGGTTAAGAGAAGAGAATTTTTCCAGTAGTACATATGGCAGATCTACTTTGCTTATATTAATGTATTACCTCTAAAAATATTTATTGCTGTGACTGCTTCTCCAACTTTGTTTCACAATTTATTTTACAATATCTCCAAAATAGTCCACTGAAGTCAAGAAAGAGGGCACTGGAGATCCCAAATGAAGTGACAAAACTTGCCATAGGCACACGTAAAAGAGAAAGCAGCACCATGGGAGACCCAGAAGAGTGCTCTACACCCTTTAATGGGTTGAGTTAGAACCTATCTAAAATCAAATTGGCTCCATGTACGTATGTGGCAGAAGCTGACAGAGTCTCAATAAATAGAGAAAAGAGGGAGGAAGTAACAGCTCCAGTTGCTCTTGACATGATTTCATTTAACTTGCTAGGTCTCTGACCTTTCAGCACTGGTGGAAATAGAAGTCAAAATGTAACACTAAGGGGGAAAAAATCATGCAAATTATAACCTTTAAAACCACCAACTGAATCTTTTTTTTTTTTTTTAAAGGAGAGAAATCTGATGATCCAATTATGCAAGTCATTAGGAAAACAATGCTGAAATTTTGTGGCTAATGGGATTTTAAGTTATATTGACAATGAAAACCAATTATACTTTCAAAACTTTTTTTCTCAATCTGCAATTGCATTATTTTAATGAAATGGCATGTTAAACCTCAAGTAGCCAAACGAATGTTAATTATGGAAATAGTTAAGTTAACAAGAGAACTCCTCTCATTCCATGACCCCATAATTTCACAACTCTGAACAGAAGCATAAAGTCATCCATTTTGCCTCTAAATTGTTTGATGTTGTAAATACAGCAGTCTTCAAACTCTTCAGAACTCCTGATGTATAATAAAATTTAGATTAATTTTCTTAAGAAGTACTGAGGAACCAGAGCTGAGCCACAGGATGAAAGCAATTCCAAGACTTGGGAATATTTAGATAATGACCCAATTCTTCCAGGTCAAAAACAATTCTAGTTTAATGCATTAAAACTTTTCTGCTTTAATTGATTTTTCCACTATCTATTTATCTTTCTAATTGGATACTAAGGTACCAGGTAAAAAATCTGTGAAATTCAACCTGCTCTTGTAAGCAATTTCAATAGGCTAGAGGGATGATGGGAAACTTTACAAGGTTACTGAATAATTAATAGAAGTCACAAGATAAAAACAACTTTTTGTCAGCTGCTAGTGTCATCAAGCTGCTGGCAGAATAAATTTGTGATTCCCTAAGAAGATCTTCCTTGTTGCAGCACCCCATTTGAGGCTTTAATAAGTTGAATATACAGAGAATATATAAATCATAGTACAGTAGAAGTCTCTGGGTTGGGAAGAATCTCATGAGATGATCTTGTCCAGCCTTAGTCTGGATTATGCAGGGCTCTGTCAATCCAAGTTTTGGGTATTTCCAGCAGGAGGGACTTCACCACTTCTCTGGACAGCCTACTGCAATATTAAACTGTTTCTATGATAAAGAATTTGTTTCTTATCTCCTTGCAGACTTAGAGATTTTTTTCTAACACAATTCATGCCTCTGCTTCTTGCACTGCTACCACATATCTTTGTGAAGTGAGTGCCTTCATCTCCTACATTTCAAGTATTGGCAGAACATGAGTAGATCTGCTAAGAGCATTCTCTTCTCTGGGCTAAAAAAACACTATTCCTTCGGCCTTTCTTTGTATGTCAGTCTGGCCAGCCTACTAATCCTGTTGCTGTCCCTTCATGAGATCTTTACGTTTTTCAGTGTGTCTTTTGAACTGGGAATACCCATGACGATTGAGGTGTGGCTTAGCAAGTGCCAAGAGGAATAATCACCTCATCTTCAGACTACGCTCTTGCCAACATAGCCCAGAACACAGCTTCCTTTCATTGCTTAAAAAAGAAGTGTGTTAGCTGGCTATACTCCCCAGGTAATACAGAACCTGGAGAAACGTGAGCTGCTCTCAGCCAGTGAGGCCTGGCTCGCACTGCCCCACATGCTGGACTTGGGGTATCTATGGATGGACTGCCAGGAGGAGATGAGTATTTGTGGTCTGACTGCTCTTTTCTTAATCTAACAATCTGCAAGAATCCCAACATCCTGCCAATTTGCCTTCAGCAGTTGTTTCACACAGGAGTGAAAGAAGAGGTGCAGGCTTCAGTTCGGTGCAATGGAAATTCACTTTTTCTTGCCAAACAAAAACTTTCCTCTTAAAATGTGCCTAGGACTGCAACAGTATCAGATAGCTTGGAGTCTACTGTTTGGCAAAGGAGGTTGGCTGTGAAATCAGTACTTTGGCTCCACAAATATTTTCAGGGCTAAATTTATTTGGAGGGAAAACAGTCAGGAGTGAACATAAGATAGAGAATGTGAATATCACAGAATATCCATGCATGAGAAAAAATATGTTTCCACCTTGGTCACAGAGTTGTTCTGTGACAAATTGTTCACATTCTTGTGTGGCTGTTCTTTCCACCACCTCTGAGCTGTTTATTCATCCTGAAGTGCTTTGGAGCTGGCACTACCTTCTAACAAAAATAAGAGAGTGCCACTGCAGTGGTTGTAACTTGGTTCTGAAGTACAAATGACAAAGCATAAATGGACCTAGACACTTCACAAAGGTCAGAAAATCTTTCTTATTTTTAAGAAAAGTATACAGAGAAGCAAGTATTCTACCAACACGCTGATACTGAAGAAATTATAGGCTCATAGATAATTTATTTTGGAAGTGATCTCTAGAGGTCATGTGCTATAAACTTCCCTCCCTTCTTATTGTACTATTTGTGGTGAACTGCTCTCCTGTGTTAATACACATTTCTTACTGCACTGTTTCATTTCTGTGCTTGTTCTGAAAGTCATATCACATCAGAGACACACAGAGATCTAAAAAGTGAGCGAGAACTCATTAGATCCCTGTGCCCAAGCTTGCTTGCAATATACAGTACTGCAAGAGGTTTACTTTTGCTTTGCCTTTCGCATGAGAAAAAGCACTTCTTCCTGTGGCTGGAGAGAATCCCACTTCCAAAGCCAGGTTTTGAGGCACTTGGTAGGTCACACGCATTTTAGATGTTCCTACTAATTAATCTAACTCCAGAATTCACCATAAACATCTTGCTTGGCATCCTGGATACTGCTGTCCCCTTGTACAGATGACACTTCATCTGTGATGTGATAAAGAATCATCCTACAGAAAACAGAAAAGTGAGGTTTGCTGAAAGCAAAGGGCTTTGCTGGATTTATAAGGATTTGCCACCTGCAACAACCCAAGGGAAGACCAAGAAGCAAAACAAAGTATACGTGACAGATACTAGACATGTCACATAATGACCAGTTGGAAGGTGGTCAGATGCTATGGTGGTCAGGACAGGATCTAAAACAGCACTGAAGTGAATGGGAACAAAGCCCAGATACACTCAGTGAGCCAAGTGAACAACTCACTTGAAATTATGAGAATAAAAAGCAGATTGACTGAATGTCTCAGATTAAAAGGGCAATCTGTCCAGTGTCCACGCACGGGAAGGCTTTACTCTCCCGGTGTATTAATCTAGGACTCATCAGATTTTTCTGAGGGTGGGGTTTCCTGGAGATCTCCAACAATGCCTGTAATTACCACAAAGAATACTTGCTATTGTTATGTTTCTTGCACATACATCTTTCATTGGATGCAACACATTCAGGGATCATACTTTCGGTCACATTCTACCAACCTGCCATTTCTTATTAGCAGCCAAATAACACACATTTTTCATTGAAAGACATCTTTAAATCATCCTTATTATCCTTTTCTTTATATATACAAAGACTTATTTCTTCATTTCAGCTTAGGATATTGACCTAGCTTTCAGAGAAGGAGCTATTTAAAATTCATTTTGATGGAAAAAAAATCCCATTTTGATGGAAAAAAATAGGTGATAGCTGCTTTTAATATTGTTTTTAAGAGCATCCATAACAACAGCTAGAGAATCAGGGTAATTTTGTTAGCCATGAGAAGCGGATCAGGTTGCTTATTTCAGTCTCATCAGCTTCATCCTTAATTTTAATAAGATATTTTGAAAGAGTTTATTTTCCCTGGAGAGCTTCAAGTAACTCAACCTGGTCTAATGAAGTCCTAGCTGTCCTCAATTTCTACTGAAATCAAAAGAACTCAGACATGTCCTAAAAACTTCCAGTTCTTAGGACTCTAAACTGTTGGTTTTGTGTCACATATTTACTGAGATGCAGATGCTAAAAAACTCTGCATACAAGAAAGAATAACATGAGCAAAGTATGCAAGATCTGAGATTTAAGCAATATCACCCTTTTCTTCAATAGCAAAGCCAACTTAAATTTCCATTATATGCTCTAAAGTCAAATTAATTTATTATTGCCTTAAAAACTAGATTTTTTTTTCCAGGATGCTTAAAAACCTCATTAAGAAAATTTAAAGGAAAAAAAAAAAAAATAAAGTCCAGAATTTCCAAATCTGCCTGCAGTTTTAGATAAAGAAGCATGATAGGATATGTAAATTCAGTGCTACTGGCATTAACTCAGTTTCTACCAATTTGCGTTAATTTAACTGTACAGTAAATTTAAGCCCAGCAGAAAAGCCCTCAACAGAACTGTGTGTGACTGAGTGGGATGGAAGTGAAAAACCCTCCCCAGAGCAGCAGTAAACACTGACCAAGTTGAATCCTATTGCATACAGGAAAGACAGAAGCAGCTTTCCTCCAAAAGAAAAGAATTTAGCAAAGAATATTTTTTCACTTCTGACCATATCCTGCCAATAGATTAAAGAAAGCTTAGCTGTTTTTTTCAGCACATTTGCTGACCAGCAATAGCTGTGCTTCCACATTCAGTATCATCACTAATAGTGGCTTTTTACTCAAATAATGTCTTTTAGGAATATATATATAATATAGCTCTCCAAAACAGCACTGCAGAGGGCACAGTGCAGATGCAGGCATTAGCAAGAAAAGAAGGGGATGGGAGTGGCTACCCTGCTGCTGCTGATGCACAAAGATGGGATGCCAGGTAAGAAAGAAATGGGCAGGGATGCAGGAACAGCCCCAACCTGCACCCCGCCTTCCTATTCTTCACATGCTTTCTGGCACATAAGGGGATGCATGGGAGTGTTCTGTAGCAAGTAGCAATCCATTGTACCACTTATTCTATGCTTTAACTCTTTTCTGAAGATCAAAACCTGATCTGTGTTTTCATAAAACCATCTTTTACCCTACAGCATGCACGGAAAAGTTCACTGGCAATTACTGGAAGGTCCAGTAAACATTCAGAGAGAGTAGCTGATAGGCTGAAACTTTATATTCATGAAATAAAACAGTAACAATATTCAGAACAATACTACTAGCAGACAAATTTAGAGATGATCAAGCAATATTCCATCTTTGCTGCTACCACACTGCTACCCTCAAATGAATGAAATTTGGTCTCTTCTCACTGGTGACAGGTGACAGGATGAGGGGAAATGGCCTCAAACTGCACAGGGTAAGTTTAGGTTGGCTATTAGAAAAAACTTCCATACAGAAAGGGTTGTTAAGCACTGGAATAGACTCCCCAGGGAGGTGGTTGAGTCACCATCCCTGGGTGTGTTTAAAAACCGCTTGGATGCGGTGCTCAGGGACGTGATATAGGGTTGTGAGGGTAGTTTGATTTGGTTGTGGCTGGACTTGATGATCTTTAAGGTCTTTTCCCACATTCTATGATTCTGTGAAGGACTTCAGTGTAGTCACTGCTGGTTAGTGCACTTCATCCCTTACCTCTGTCTTTCCTCATTTGAACAGCACCTCAGCTCAGTACTGAAAATAATTAATCTACAGAAAGCTTTCTGCAAACTGCATAGGCACTGCAGCCTCTGCAGAAAACAGCATGCAGCATATCTGTCTGTTTGTCCTGCAACAAGGGATGTGCCACTTCAGGCACAGGACCATCACCCTCTAATTCTCATATTTCATCTTTGCTATGAAGCCTGGAAACCCGGTTAATAATGAATCATTTATGGCACCAACAGCACAAAGAGGTACCCCAAGGGAGGATGTTGGGTTGGATGTCAGAAAAAAATTCTTCTCAAAAAGAGTGATGATGCACTGGCACAGACTGCCCAGGGAAGTGGTAGAGTCACCACCCTTGGAGTTGTTCAAGAACCATGGAGATGAGGCACCGAGGGACATGATTAGTGGGCATGGTAGGGATGGGTTGGGGTTGGAATAGACAATCTCAGTGGTCTTTTCCCACATTAATGATTCTGTGGTTCTACAGAAGCAGGCACAGTTACAGCTCTGGGTCGGGGATGCTGGGTGATGACAGCTCCCTCCTCCTCAGAAAATACTTCTTCCTCAAATCTAACAGAAGCAGAGTTTAGTCATGTTAGGGGAATTATTTCCTGGCCCTGGAGGACTTCACTGGGCTAGATCAGGTTTTAACATAAGGTGACAAGATCTCATCTCTTCCATCACTCTTCTCCTCACTGCTGGTGGGGACTCTGCTCACCTGTTGCTATTTCTCCCAATTCTGTAGCAGAGAGGCTGTTCCAGTGACTTAAATGCAGAGGAGGCACAGAGAAATTGCACAGCAGAACACAGGTCCTGCTTCTGTAGGATGAGCTATCTTAACTGTAAAATAAGCAGTGTTTGACACTGGCCCTGGTCAAGTTCTGCGTGGCTTTTATATATCTCATATTTCTTATGCTTAGGAGTGATGATACTGCAATGATGTAGATGTATAATTGAGCAAAACTGCACGAGGATTCTGGGACACAGTGAAGCCAAGTACAGCATTATAACCAGCAGGCATCAATTCCAATTCCCAATACTTTCAGATCTTTGCACTTAAAGTTGCTCACCGCCTGTGCTAGAAACAGAAACCACCCCATGGAATAACCTCACCCCATGGAATAACCTCACCCCATGGAATAACCTCACCCCATAGAACAACTTCACCCCATGGAACAACCTCATCCCATGGAAAAACCTCAACTTCTCTGCGGTTTTCTTCTGCTCCAGGCTGAAAAAAATAAGCAGTCAAAATTCACAGAAAATGTATGTAGGTTTTATGATCGTGTTCAATTTGTTGCAGTTATATCTATTATACCACATGTCTAAAATGCAGCTTTGCTACTCCTCCCTATGTGGGAATAGACGCAAAGAGGAACTTTTATAATAAGAAGAGTTAACATTCTGTTTTCCTACATCAAAACTAAGAAGTAACTGTCTGCCTGTAGGAAAGGCTGGCTCCTTCCCCTGCCAGGAGGGAAGTCTGCTTCCAATACCAGAGGGTTAAAGCACAGCCCTTCTGCTGGGTGGTAAGGATGGAAATTTCGTATACTGCAGCGCCATCTAGCCCAAAGAAATAACATAACACGTTGGGCACTGGCTGCTGAAGGACACTTTCAGCGCTAAATGTTAAGTCCGTAAATAATTTCTGTCTCTGGGAGAAACTTATCTTGTGTCTTATTGTATGGCATTTTAATCATTTTTATTCAACAGCATAAATGTAGCTGAGCAGTAAATATATAAGCTCCTCTGAGAGTTCTCTGCTGCAGAAAATAACTGACGTATGTTATTTTCATTATTTCTCATCCAAACTGAAACTTGAGATAAATTGAAATAATGAAATAAATGAAAAACCCAGAGCATGTGCATTTCTGTCGACGTTCTGGTGGAAAACTGAGCACTTCAATAACAGGATAAAGGAAAATAAAAATAATTCTAATAATGCAAGAAAGATTTTCCCAGTTTTTGCCAGAGTGGAATTTTGTTATAAGGGCAAAAAATCTATAGTGTATTACATTATTTCTTTTTATTTCTAGAAATGTCAAATGAAGTCCTCAGCTATTCCATACAAAGTTCAATTCACTCCCACCAGTTTGAAGTTTATCTAAATTAAATATCTGGGTTTGGATACAACAGAGTTTAAATCCACTGGGGGGGAAGGGAGGGGGAAGAAAGAAAAAGAAAGGCTCTCAAAAGTCTAGCTGGCTCCTTCGTGCTGATGTTCAATCAATTCAGAACATGATATGTAAGTGTTCAAAGACAGCCATTGCTGATATTGCTCCACTGTTTTTCCATTAGAATCCATATTCTGTAGTATTTTAAGGCTAGTTATGTTCATAGAAAGGAGGAATTAATTTTAATACAAAGTAAGGGCACATCCACCTTTGAAATTTATTACAGACTGAATCATCCTCTCTACTCATTCTGTGGGGAACCTACATAAGTCCTGTAGATTCCCATGAATACATTTCGGTTTTACAAGAACAGACCTGTTTCCTTATAGAGTGTATGAGTCCCAAGATTAGCTCAAGCATTGCATTTTTTTCGTTTCTATGAGAACCAAATTTTCATAATTACAATTTTTTAGCTTCAGGCATGTCTCCCCACACAAAGGATAACCTAAATCCAAACAGTAGCCACATATCTCTTCATAGCAGTGTTCCTCAGCTACCATGGACTAAGCCAGCTCAGGAGTCAGAAACCATATAGATCCACTAAAGCATTCTTTGAGAGTCTAATACATCCTGTTTCCCAGCTAATTACACAGCGAACTCACAGGCTGTATATCACCACAAAGCACTGCACTGTGACACGAAAACATACTCAGACCCTTCAGTTACTGGATAATAGCTTCTTCTCCAAGGAAAAATTCCCATGTTTGCTGCTGAATGAGGAGCTGGCAGTCACCAACACATGGATTTTAAATAGCACACCTCTACTCTGTGATGTTGTAATTTTTACATGATAGTAAGAGTGGGCTGGCACACAAGTGGCCCAGTACATTTTAAAAAGACTGGTTATAATGGAAGGGAAAGTTATGAAGACTTACAGCCACAGTGAACATCAAACAAGCATCAGCAGAAAGGTCAAGGGGTCCCTGGTGCCCAGTAAGCCCATACTGATGAGCAAACCCCTACCAGCCCACACCAACTGGAGGCTGTGCTCACCGTAAGAGCGTTGCACAACTGGAGCTTCTCTGGACATCAATGCTGAACCAAGAACCAATATGGGGCAACACTATGTGGTGCTCACAACTATCCAAATATATTGTAAGGCTCTGATATGGTTTTCTTTTCCCCCAGTGCACCTATTCTTCTATTTGAGAATCTTCTTCACGTAGATCTAATGATGACGACGTTATTCCTCCCATTTCATGATACTTTACTAAATAATGTCAGCTAATTAAAAGATCACTAAATCCGCCACAAAGCAAGCACACTTTCTGGATGGTCAGCTTCTCTCCTTTTTGAGCTGGAAGCTGTTAGGATGCTTGCCTGTGTGCATATATATGTGTGTATATATTTGTATTGACTTACAAGGCAAAACTATAGTCAAAACAAGTCATAAATCTTCTCATTAATGCGTTACATTACTGTTCCTTTGCTTCCCCCCCAGCAAAAGCATGATTTTGTCATAAATCACAGAATATGCACCAGTAAAGAGGCGCAAGTTAATCTTTCTATTTTTTTATCACTACTTACAATAATATAAAAACTTACATTGAAAAGGGGTCATATCATACACTTCCATCAAAAGTTATGAATTTTAAGTGCTGTGGATTAACAAGTATTTATACTATCACTTCTAATTAACAGGGCTACATTCATACACAGCATCAGTTATTCATTAACTGTGTATACAACATGAAGAAAATGGAAAGGGAGACGGAAGGGAAAAGGGAAGGGGAAATGGAAAGAAAAAGGGAAGGGGAAAGCAAAAGCAAAAAGTACATCTTTCTTGCACCAAAATCACTAAATTTCAAAGACCTAATGAAGATGGCCTTCAGAAGCAAGTGTCACAGCAATGAGGTAAGTGATAGTAAGGGTTTTCCAGGGAGAGACGTCAAATATGTAGCTTGGTATGCAAAAGAAGATTGGCAGGTTCTCACTCTGGAGTCCTTCAGAAACATCTGCTCTGTCTGCTGACCATACATTGAATTTTGACATTTATCTTGGGAAGCATTACTGGCTTACATATCTTAAACCTTATGGTGGGTTTAAGGATGGGTTTGTGAAAGTTCATTTTTGATTTATATCTCTTATGGGTGTCACAGAGTTGACTAGACCAATCTACATTCGTGACAGGGGCAACAGGCCTCTGCCCTCCCCCCCAACCCCACTAGCAGATACATTTCACAAATTTTGACATATTTAATCACTGAAAACTCAGGTATGGATAGGTAGAGAGAAGAGATAAGATGAGGCTTGAATTCAAATGATTGTTATATATATAAAAAAATAAACATTCTCAATGGCATCACGTCTAAATTTTGCCCTTAGAATTTACGTTTTATCTTCCTCATCAAGATCCCCAAAATGCTTCTCTTCCATTCCAAAACAACTCTAATCCTTGCAGCATAAAATACAGTATAGCCACCCAGGCACCAAGCATAATAAAATCTAGTAGCAATAACTCAAATACGTGTCTCCTTGTCTGAGTCATTTTAGAGACATCCAGAAACATAAATATATGTTTTCACTGAAAGGTAACAGTTTTCTTCCTTTTAATCTGAAATAAAATTCTGTCCCCATCTCCCAGGGAACTAAAGGTGACAATAAGAGCTTGACAATGTTCAGGAGATGTGCTTTTCACATTAACATTGCCAACAGCTGCACCATAAATAGTGGGTATACAGAAAGTGCATTCAATCATTATAGGATGTGCAATTTAAAATCCGAAATTCACTCAAATAAATCAGAAGAAAAGAGTAAAGAGATCGAAGTCTCCAAAACCTGAATTGTACTGCTTCTGTGCTCCAGCTTTGCTTGCAAGGGATTCTAAAATCTATTGGAACAAAATATTCCCCTTAATGTTCTGTAAACTGCTTATGAAATACCAAGTTTTGTTCCATTCATCTTCCTTTTTCCTGTACTTCCCCCTTGCCAGACATCAAAGAGCTCATCCAGATGTTTGCAAATTCATGTCTGATGAAGGGCAGGTTGGATGAGTGAAGCAAAATCATGCCAATAAGACAAACATATTACACTCCCCCAAACTCTCTTCTCATCCCCACAAATAGCTCTGAGAAAATATGAACATTAATTATTTGAGATATAGCACACACTGCTGAGTCTTCCTGCATTCAGATCTGGAAGTCCCCAGTTCTGCTCCTGAGGTCAGTGGATAGGATGGCATTGCCTGCCTACTCTCCACTAGGTTTGCTCTGCACCTTGGAGACATTAAAGAAGGAGCCACAGAGATTCTGACAGCTGTCCTTGTAAAGAACCGCTGCCAGTGAAGTGATGCTCATGCCCTGCGTGGGGAATACGTAGGGTGCACCCAGAAGTCTGGTGTGGACCAAAGGACTACAGCAGTGAGACAGGTTAATTTTCTCTCCATCATTACAGCTTGGAGAAAATAAGAGGAGCACAGAAAGTATAGGATGGAAAAATCTTCCAAGAAAGCCAGCAGTGAAAACAGACTCCTGAGCCAGTCTGTATCCAGGACACATGTTGAACAGACCACAGAGCCCAGCTGACATTTCTGAAGTAGACCTAGTGCTATTTCAGGAGCAAACGGGAAACGCTCTATTCCTCCACGGGCTCTTAACAAGAAAACAGCCTGATATCATGCAAAAAATATTATTCACTTTCTAAATTTCATAAAACGATTCTAATCTGTACCACAGATAATAAAAATCTTCTATCAATTTATCAGTCCTACACATAAGACTTTCTGCCTCGGCATCCACGTTCTTGAATGTCTCATGCAAGATAATTGAGGTAATTTTCTAATATCTCCTTTTAACAAAATTATTTCCATTAAAAAGTGAAGATAAAGATGGGGGGAAGAGAGGAAGACATAGAAACTGCTATAAAACATAACTGATTGATTGATAGTCTCTTTAATAGACTGATCTAATGTGTCTAATGTGTCTATCTAATTCAGATCTCATTTAAAAAAAAAAAAAAAAGAAAAAAGAAAAAAAATATATTGTCAAAGAATACTCTATTTTATAAGCCTGAAACTTCAAACCTAACAGGTTTCCCACCACACACTCATCTGGACAACACTCTCTGTCAGTAAGTAGCAGGACTAGTTCAAATGAGAACAAGAAACCTTCCAACCTCCACTATTCACACACTGTCTGGAAAAATCTACCCTGCAGATATCTTCAAGTTACATATTTACAGGTCTAGAATCAGCCTTCTTTCTTCAAAACCCAGTCCCAGACTTGGAAAAGCTGTAAAACAAAGCTGAGACTTAAGGCTCAAGGTACAAAAACATACTGTAGGTGGCCTCAGAAAGTTGTCTATAGAGACTGCATTTGTAAATAAAAGCAAAGTACAAGCAATTTTTAATTCTGAATCACATATTCAGTTTTTCCTATTATTGCAAATAGAGAATTTTTGAATCAAAATACATGAACTGCCTTTGCATCCTGACAATCTCTTTCAGTCTCTGGGGCTACTGGAAAGGAACAGTCTTTCGATTTATTTTGCCCTTCAGACCTATTATTCCTATCCATCTAAAGTATACATGTTCCTTTTACCCAGCATACAGAAATGCCTCTCATTTCCAAACAATATGCATTTTTTAATGACACCCTAGTCTTCACATTTTCTATTTCTGAAGTAATTCTAAATGAATGAAATGAAAAATAGTCATATATAGAAAATTTAGGGTGCTTTCAACATTGCACACAAACCGCTGTATTGTAAATGACTATTTTATAAAATGATGCAGTCCTGGTTGATTTCAATTGCAGTTAAAAGTAAAATAAAGCCATTTCCTGGTTGATTTCAGTTGGAATTGGAGATAGTTTTTCAATATGACCCTTGGCAGTGCTTAAAAAAGTGGGGGAAAGAAGCAGTACGGTACTGAATGAAATAAATGTATCCAGTCTGAACCCAGTTACTTCAGAAGTTGATAGCATATTGGAAAGGCAATGCACAACCAGCAAGCTCAGCCATAAGAAACTTAATGACGGATGAAAATGAAAAACGTCAGGATGCCTATTTATCTGTGAGAATTAGAATCCTTTAAACAAGTTATGAGTGAAAGAGCTGTAGCTAAACCGGATTTTAAGCCAATTAGAAATGAATGAAAAATCTAATTTAAATGGACATCATCTTTCACTAATATTAGAAAAACAATACTTTCTACATTTTATTGGAGGTGATAAATTTATTGTGACACCTGAACAGGACAGCTATTTCATAGTAAAAAATAGCCAAAACCAACCTCCAGTTTTGAATTTTATTTCCTATCAGAGAGCCATTCATAATTCTGAATTGTTTTTATTACTTTTACCTGTAATAGATGGGTTAAAAACAAGCTTTTATTGGTATAATCAACAACAACAATAACAAAAGTTTGGACTCCACTGCATCACTGTAGTATTACAAACAAGTACCTTCTGCCTAACAACGCAGAAGTTAAGCTGTTCATCAGCAAAATGCATGTTGGTTATAAAGAAGCTCCATTCTGGTCAGCTCTATATCTCTCTGAAATTTTGTATATCTTTATATTCAAAATAGTGTAACTGAAATCAGGTCTGGTCTACTACATCTAACTTCCCAACATGTTTTTTGACATGGCCTTAAGTTGCATTGGGTTGGGTATTAGGAAGATAGTTCTTCTTAGAAAAAGTGATAGAGAACTGGCACAGGCTGCCAAGGGAGGTGACGGAGTCACCATCCCTGGAGATGTTCCAGAAACGTTGAGATGTGGCCCTGAGCGACATGCTTCAGTGGGCATGGTGATGGTTGGACTAGATGATCTTGCTGGTCTTTCTAACCGTAATGATTCTATGATTCTATGCAATGTGAAAGCTTTGGAAGCAGTACGGCTTTACACTGCAGCCACCATAGGCAGCAGTGGAGGAACAAGCCTTTAAAGCTTTGCTCATCCAAAGGCTAGAGCTTAAGACAGAACACAACAGAGATAAAAAGCAAGCTTCTCGCTTTATTCCTTCTGTGAGTTGATGGATAGAAGATGTGCAAAAGGAGCAGTAATAGGATTGAAGACATATCGTTCCATGAGCTAACACAGTTCAAACCTACTGATTTCATGGGGGTTCTGTGGCACAAATGACAGCAGAGAAATGCCCTTCCCTATCAGTATGAATATGCCGCTTCCCTGGGAAGTTGTTGCTGCAGATGACAAGCAAAAAATATGGCAGGCTATGAGAAATAATAATTCAATCCACAAATAAATACAGTACTGCTGCAGCCTGTGGTATATCATTACACCGAATTCTTTTAAGGTTAAACAGATACTGTAACAGTATTTTAACAAATGGATACATATGAATAAGATCTGACCGTAATTTTTTCGAAGAGCTATTATGATAAAACATAATCTTTCCTTCCTACATTGGCTCTGATCTGCTACAGTTTTAATACACACAGAAAGACTTAGATTATGCTATCCTGACTAACTACAATATCACCTAATAGAAAAACAAACAAAAAAATAAAAAAAAAAAATGAATCCAGTTGACAGTATGTAGATAATCATGATTTTTCTTAAATATCTATTCTGAAGCATGAAAATGAGAAAATTAAAAATTTAAGCTTGAACAATTTATGCTGTCACCCAAAGCACATTTTCGTATTTTCAACTCTCAATCATTTCCAAACTTTTCCTTAGAAATTTAAAATGTATGTATTTTAATTCTGAAAGGAAATAGAAAAGCAAACAAGAATACTGCCATTTGAATAACTGCTTTTCCCATCCATGATGTAAGTTTACTTTAGCAATGAATGGAACACAACAACATGTTACTTTAATTCCACATATGTAACTCTTCACCACAGTTACTTTGCTAGTATTGCATCTTCTCTCTTGTGTTTCGTGGTTTTGGTTTTTTGGATTTCATTGGTTGGTTGGTTTGTTTGTTTTTGTTTTGTTGTTGTTTTTTTGCTGAGGACATCTAACTCAATGCTAGGAATGGACTGCAAAGATTTCTCGTCCTTCAGAAGCTCTGCTGGCAGAAAAAAAGGAGAGCAAAAGAAAAATCTATACAAACTGAAAATTTCTCAGCAAGTTCTTATTCTCTGACAGCCAGCCCCTGTCTCCACCCTCCAGATTTTTGGAATACTGTTGTATGAAGAGATGTTCCCATACACAAACTCTTGATAGGCTGAACATTTATAACTTTGAAAAAAGGCCTTGGAAAGATGGATGTTTATCTAGCTTTCACTATCAGCATCCAAGCCTGGTAGTTTTCAGTACATTCTGGTCTGAGGGATTCAGACAACCACCAGAGGCATACACTATGGAGCATCCCTGGGCTTGGAGGCACAGCTGTGTGGTAACAGAGAGAGAAAGTGGGAGAAAAGACAAGACAAAATCTTGCCTTTATTGATGGCCTCCAAGATCAGAACGATGGCCTTCCTGGTCACTAGGGAAAAAGGAGTTGTGGTTTAATCCAGCAAGCAGGTAAACACCACACAGCATTCCACTCACTTTCCCCACCTCCCAGTGGGAGGGAGGAAAGAATCAGAAAAGAAATAACTCATAGGTTGAGATAAAAACTATTTACTAAGACAGAAAATGAAGAGAGAAATAACAGTAATGATAACATATATGTAATGTATAGAATAATGCATATATAATATACATACATTTAATAAAAAATGTAAAATATGATATATACATACACACAAATTATTATATATACACACAAAACAAGTGATGTAGAAGCAACTGCCCACCACCCAAGGCCCACTTAGTCCCCAGGCAGCAGCAGGCTGCCAATTCCCTTTTTTCAAACTTTCTTTCCACGTGAAGCCATATGGCATGGAATATCCACTGGCCAGTTTGGGTCAGCTGTCCTGGTTCTGTCTCCTCCCAACTCCTTGTGTCCCTCGGAGGCAGGAAAACAGGAGAAGCTGAGAAACTGAAACATTCTTGGCTCTATACAGCAGTGCTCAACAATAACTAAAATACTGGTGTGTTACCAGCACTGTTTTTCTCCTAAAGTCACAACACAACATCGTAGCAGACACTATGAAGAAAATTAACTCTGTCCCAGCTGAAACCAGTACAAAGGGCTAGAAAAAAGATTTTCTGTATGGAGCACAGTGAAAGATAGCAGATGGAAGGAAACAGCTCAGGGTTAGAGATCAGGATCCTCACTGCAGAGAAAGGTGATGTTTTTCAACCCATCTAAATGATTCAGGCTCCTATGAGCTTTTGAAAGTGAAAAAAAAAAATATCACAAAGAGAAAAAACAAAAGACCTGGGAGATAAAAAGAAGGTCCTTGGATGTGTGGCTGTGATAAAATGCCTCATGCCATGTCACATGCTGTGGGCTGGCTGTTGGCAACTTCTGAAATACTTCCTTCTAATGGCTATTACATGCAGAACTATAATCCAGGTGTTTTTAGAACAGCCTGGGGCATTTAGCTGATGCAAAGCTTCCATATAGACAAATCCATGACCTGTCAGGTGAAAACTCACATAAATGGATACGTAGGAGTTCTTGCCATGTCTTGCAAGTGATAGATTAAATTATGGCTGGATATCAGGTTGAATGTTAGGAAAAATTTATTTTCAGAAAGAGCAGTGATGCATTGGCACAGGCTGCCCAGTGAGGTGGAGGAGTCACCATCCCTGGAGGTGCTCAAGAAATGTGGAGATGTGGCACTGAGGGACGTGGGTAATGGGCACGGTGGGGATGGGTTGAGGTTGGACATGGTGATCTTAGAGGTCTTTTCCAATTGTAATGACTTTGTGATTCTATGAAGAGGTATTGTTTTTGTCATCAGCTGCAGAGCGCTATGGCAACATCTGTGCCTGTTAACCTCCTTGTTAACCTGAAGCTGTCCTAGGACCAAAGTTAGAGACAGTACCCTGCACAACCAGAAAAAAGGTTTCCCTTCTTGAGCAGCACTGACAGCTATTAAGCCATATTTCTAACAGCATCAGGAGTTTAAAACAGTCATCTTTACCACCAATTCTCTTGCACTGAGCACTGCAGAACACACTTAGCATGTGCAAAGCTAATTAAAACAAAATTCTAATCGCTACCTTTCTGTTTCTGAATCCATACAGCATCATAGATTGAGAATTAATTAAAAAAAAATTAATTATGCATCTGTATTTGTCTCAGGTTATCAGCAAACAATCTGTGTAAAATATTGTATCTGTTTAAATATAGGTCACCTATTAATTAATAACATTGTGACCAAACTAATGGATGGAGGTCTTAGTAATTCATAATAACAGCATTAATGAGTGCCACGACTTGCATCTAAAAATATTAATGTGCAATTTGAAGAAATAACAGTATCAGAGCAGCATCCATTTGCTCTCATCAAGCCCATGCCTTGTCACAAACACAGGTTACTCTCTTTTCATGACAACACATTACCGGTTACATTCTCTTCTAGATCCATAAAGATCTACACTTCCAGTCTGGCACCTTTTGAGGAGAGACCATGCCCTGTTTTATTTCTCAAATTCTATTAATTATGTTTATTTATAGATGATGGGACGAAAATATTTAAAAATCAGTGAGTGCGCTCCTGTTCACATGATGTCAATGCAATCATCTTTTTAAAAATTATGTCCTTGAGATACAAGAAGTTTGCAAATCACTTAGATGTTAAAAACAGAAGACAAAAAAAAAAAAAAAACACCAAAAAACCAACAACCAAGAGGGAATGGGTCATTTGAAATAAGAATCCACTCCTCAGAAAGAAACCCTAATTTACAGAATGTCCTGATTACAGCCGCTTTACCAAGACCTTGCTGAAACAGAAATATGATTTATTTGTGGCATGACCTTGACAAAACTACTCCCTCCTACAAGGAGGAAATTGAAAAGTAATAGCTGGCCATGATATATAAGTACTGAAACTCCAATCTGTGTATGCGGATTCCTGTTGTTGCTTTTTATTTTTCTTTTACTTTTCTAGAGTGAAAAGAGAATGTCTCACGATTTTCATTCATTTAACATTCAAACCTCTCAGGAACTGAACAGAGCTGGAAGATGCTGAGTACAATGAATTTTTCCCACCACCACCACAAGCATCCCCTTTGGGAGACAGAGCATTGACCCAGCTTCCTGCAAGATCACGTCTTTAGTAATTAGTTACCTGATCCAGCTTCCTATGAAGTCAATGGGAATCTTACTCTTTATTTCAGTAGGACTGTACTGAGCTCTTAATAAACTGCCGGAGTTCCATCTGCATAAGAACTGTGTGTTCTACTATGAGATTAAGTACCTTTAAAGGGGACAGATTTTGCAAATTAAAACGTTCTCTGAGCCCTTGCTGAAATCCACAGGACTCAAAGGAGGTGCAAAGCTGGAAGTTCAGCACCCCATCTGCACGCTGCCTGTTGCAGTAGCCATACAGGAGCCTGGATTATGACAGGCTTGTGCAAGCAGATATGCTTAATGACCCTTTTAGCTAATCTGCACAATTGCCTCAGTACTTAGGACATGGTTCTTAAAAATAGTGTGCTTTAAAAGTTAAAAATCTCTAATTAAATACATGAAACAGGGCTTTGGGGGGAACAAAAAGCCCAGCATACAATTAGCATCCTCTGCAAGTCTGAGGTAGAGAAAGATCATCATAGTCTGCCCTAAGGTAGCTCACATATTTCTACCATTTTAAACACCTCATATTAATTGGACAACTGAGTGAGAAATAGAGTAACAGTAGCCAAATCACAGATAAAACTCCAGGAGAATTTCTGACAGATTGC
Source organism: Lagopus muta (assembly GCF_023343835.1). Taxonomy (NCBI): domain Eukaryota; kingdom Metazoa; phylum Chordata; class Aves; order Galliformes; family Phasianidae; genus Lagopus; species Lagopus muta. Next base: position 8,692,114 of record NC_064434.1, read on the forward strand.
AACATAATTCCACTCTTTTTGTTTATTCGTTTGTTTGTATTTTAGTTGCCAGGCACTTTCACAGATCCATTTTTTAATGCAGCAATTTATTATTTGTTACTTTAATGGTTTCATAAAATATTTACAATGGTCTGTTTAAATAAAGGAATGACATCATGCATAAAAAATGAAAAATAATGCATCTGTAATAAGCTGGAGGTTACATTTAATGAAACAATGCCCATAAATGAAATTTCATTGTGAGTGCTGATGATGCTCATTTCAGATGGATGCACTTTGTATTTATTAGTTTTAAGCGTGTTCATCCTCAGCTTCTGTAATCAGAATTACAATACCCACTCAGATGAGAAAAGTAATTAAATCATTAAGACATTCTTTCTTAGGGCTGGGTGATTCTGTGGATACGCAACAGTTGGCTGGCTCCAGCCCTAAGCCCCTAGTGCAATAGATTAATTGTTTTCTCGTTATTTTCCAGGGGGTAACTATCCTCATAACAGCATGCAAGTGCAGCCTAAGTAAAGGCTATACGCCTTGAGTGCACTCCAGCAACATGTGTACATATCCTTGGGCTACTGGCACAAAAGGCAGCAGATGCTACGTATGAACAGCAATTACTTGCTACATCATGACTCATGAATGGCTTAGAGATAACTACGGAACCCTGTTAAGGTTTGGTAGACATATGACCTTGACTGTACTTGTTTAACCTATGGATTAGATGCAAATTGTACATATAGAGTTCACATGCACACAATCATAGAATGGCTTGGGCTGGAAGGAATCTCAAGGATCATCAAGTTCCAACACCCCGCCACAGGCAGGGTTGCCAAACTCTATGTCAAGTACTATATATATATATATATGTATATATGTATATATATAAAACTGCTGTAGAATCCACAGCACAGAAGGATAGAGCCTATATTGAAATATTCCACTGGTCATTCTCTATGTGATGCAAGTTTCCCATTTTGGTCTGTACAAATAATACACATGCATCTAAGGACAGAATGGGATTTCTGCTAAGGAGTGGCTGTACCTATTGAGAATATTCTCAGGTGATCCTATCATAGCATCATCCTGATAATACAAAACAAGAAATTTTCAATCCCCCCAAATACATGTCATAGAACAGAATAGCTTGAATCAGAAGAGACCTTAAAGGTTATACAGTTCCAACCTCTGCTGTGGGCAGGGTTGCAATCCATTGCATCAGGCAGCCCAGGACACCATTAACTTGGCCTTGAATGCCTCCAGGGACAAAGCATCCACAGCTTCTCTGGTCGACCTGTTCCAGTATCTCACCATCTTCTTAGTGAAAAATTTCCTCCTTATATATAACCTAAATTTCCCTTCGTTTAGTTTAAAGCCATTCTTCCTAGTCCTATCACTATCAGGCTGTGTAAAAAGTTGGTGTCTCTCCTGCTTACAAGCTCCATTCATTCCACTTTCCCACATCTCAGTCCAACGTATTTTGCATTTCCAATGTAGAAACTATAAAAAACAACGTTTCCAAGGCAAGAATCAGATGATGCTATTATCATGGTGGGGCTAAAGGAGCTGATCAAGAGTTAAAAACATTCTAGCATTACTTATAAATTCATTCATGCTGGTGTTTCAATAAGCCTTTAGAGAAGGAAATTCCAAGACTCCTACTCAGAGTTAAGATTCTACCTATCATCTGCACGTGTCGCTGATTCACTTATGCACCTGTAAACCCTCCAGCACTGGTGCCCATTTTAGGTGTGCGCAGTGAAAGTATCTACATCTTAAGTATTACTGTGTTCCCCAAATCTATACATACTGTCCAGAGCATAATAAATAATAAACATTCCAGTACCAATTAACTTCCATTGAAAATTGGTGAGCTTTATAACACTAAGGTGCTTTAAACTTCACTATTCTACACAACCACAAAGAATGAGAAGAAAGGAATGATGGTATTAACAGAACGGTAAGTTGACAGGAGTAACAAGAATGCATAAACCATGCATATTCTGTATTTTTTCTTCTTTGGGTTGTACTGGAAACTGTTTTTCTTTTCCTGCAGAATACTTTCACATTTTTAAATACTCCAGCTCCATGTGAGAATAACATAAAACTACATGAGAAAGAGAAAAGAGAGGAGTGGCAGACACCTACTCAAGCAAGAGAGTAACACTGATGACCAGGGGTTTATCCGAGACATATTCCCATCCAAGTCCAAACCAAGCACAGAAAAGACTTGAAAATGCACCTTCTGCAGGTATGTAGGCTATTGGCTATTCTGTGCACTTGCTCTCTTTTTGATGAGAGATTCCATTTTGAGTCTAAGAAATCATTTCCCAATAAAAGATTAATCAGAACCAAGGTATTTCTGCCAAACCTTTCTGTTACAACAAATTGATGTATTTTGCCAAGAAGCATTTTATCAAAAGATTCCCAAACAGGTCTACTTCATGCAACTTAAAACAGTAATCAAATACATACTTTGCTTGGGAAAAAAAAAAAATAATAAAGCCCACAGAACTTGGAACAGTTATTGCAAACTTCTTTTCCTATTATATTTTGACGTTTCAGTGGTGTGGAACTTAAAAGTTGATAGCAGCACATTACTGAGTATCTTGTTCTTCTTCTAAGAAAAAGAAAAGGGGAGAAGCCCTTGCATAATAAGTACATTTTTAAATGTTCCAGTTAGACTTTGAAGTTCCTCATTCACTGAGTTGAATGTTAGTGAGAAAATTTACATTTCCTGTGAGCCTTGTATTAAACTGGGAAAGTAAAAAAAATTTTTTTTCAATCCTTATTTTTATTTTCCCTCAAACCAAGAAAAGCAATAAAATAATCTGTGTGTGAAGATTTGAGTTTCAAGCTTCAAACATTTTGCTGCAGTTCTCTACCAAATAAAAAGATGTAGTTAAACAATAGGAAAAAGTACTCTTTCAACACAAACCTATAACTCAGAAATAGCTTGAAGATCGTATCAAATTCTTAAATACACAATTTTCTTCAGATACAGACAAGCATGAAAAATGCCAGGCTGCTAAATTAGTGTTTCTGAAAGATATCCAATTTTTAGACCCTTAATTACTACATACACGACCAGTGGCTGCTATTAAAGAGCAAGAGTAAGCTACTCGTAGAAATAATTGCATTATAGAATACACCATATTTTTAGACATCATTTTGACACTTGGCAGATACAAGGCATTGATCTGACAGTGAAACTATAAATTCAGAATATTAGAATTTCATTTCTGACATTAAAACAAGACAATCACTTTGTTACAAGGACAGAACAACTCTCCTGATCAATATGCACCCAAAAAATGTTCTTCCACAGATGAAAAATAATTTGAAAGTCATTTTGCTTTGATATCTGTCTGCTCATTTGTCTTTATTAACTCACACATTTAGCGGATACTAAAGACAGTTGAAAGCATCCAGCAAAGGAAACAAAGGGCGGGAGGCACATCCTGTGTGAGGACACTTGGGATGTCGTTCTGAAGAAGAAAATGTCAAGAAGTGACCTCATTGCAGTTCTCTGTGGAGGGGAAGCAGAGGGAGGTGCTCTGCTCCTGGGAACCAAGGCAGGATGGGAACAGCACAAAGCTGCACCAGAGGAGGGTCAGACTGGGCAGTGAGAAGCATTTCCTTACCTTAAGGATGGTCAAACACAGGAACTGGCTTCCTAGAGAAATAGATGGTGGCACATGGCTCTCTGTGTTCAGGAGGCACCTGGACAATGTACACAATAATGCACTTTAACTTTTGGCCAGCCCTAGAGTGGTCAGGCTCAATGATCTTTGTAAACCTATTCTTCCATATTTATATTTGGGGAGAGAACTAATAACTTTCACTGTGTATGAAAACAGTTTTAAGATTGACCACCATTTAAAATGCCAGGTTATAGCAAAAAGTCTCCGTGATTTTTTGCAGTATCTTTGAGTTTCTGTGGTGAAGTTGTTACCTTTGCAGGTAAGAAAATCTGTAACAAGAAACACAAAATAACTGAAATATCTAGAGTGGATGAACTACAGAAATGTGCTGACCAAAAGCATTAATGTAAGCACAGACAGGCAAAGAGTTAAAAAGAAAGGGAAAGAAAGGAAAAATGCATGATGTTGAAGGCTTGCACAAAGGAAAAAAAAAGAGGTTAATGCAGCAAGAAAATCAAATTGCTATCAGGAAAATAGACTTGCATTCATCCTTCAGCCTGACTGAAGAATTTTACAGTGGACAGCTGTGACTGCAACAATAACAAATCAAGCAGGTTTGCAACTTCTTGCTGGAAAATTTCTTGAACGCTTTTTCTTTAGGAATAACAAAATAATGTCTCCCCAGATACTGCTCTGGAAGGTTCCTGTCCATTTCCTTTTCTCCCCTTTGACAAAATGCTTCTACGGCCATAGCTGGAAAATTGAAAAATTCCACCTTAGTTTTCTCAATTGGAATTTGGAATCTTATCCACAAAAATGTTGGGTCCTTGCCTTCTCATCTTGGTTAAAGTTTATTTTTTAACTTTTTTTTTTTTTTTTTTCAAGGGAAATTATTTCCATTTTCTCATTGCTTTTAATAATAAACATTCTGGCACTTAAAAATGCCTTTTTGTTTCTCATAAATCTCCAGAACATGAAAGTGAGCATTTTTCAACAATATTTGGGTCTTTCTACTAATAAAAGAAGAAACAGAAATAGGATAAAACTGAAAATACTTTGAGACTTTAACTGACGACGTTAAGGGCTGTGTTTGTGGGAACTCTTCTCAGTTTCCTTTATAAGGCAATACTTACACAACTGAGCCAAGATTTCCCTTAAGTATCACGTGAATTGCATTCAGATAGATGTGACAGGTTAACACAGAATATTTGTATTTCTTTTTAATTTTAAAAATAAAAAATAAATTCCATGTTTAAGTAGCAAATTCAAAGTTGAATTTATTACTTCAATAAATTTTTCTTTTCCTGCTACCTATGAAGTCACCAGCAAAAATAATTATTATTACTTAATTAGCATAGAGATGAATGAGACCAAGCCCTAATTACTGATTAAATAAACTTTCTGTGCACAGCTTTACAATTCACAAGCTCCAAACAAAGTTTTACTTGTCCAACTGTTCACAGATGATAATGAAAGAACATGCTGAACTGAAATCTATTTGGACAAGTCTTCAGCAGCAGATTTCCATGCTACCCAGTCATCTCTGTTAGTTTGTGGAGCACTGTCTGACAACTGAAAAATATGTAAATTGCTCTATATTTGTTATGAACACTCCTCCAGATTTTGTTCAAAATCTGTGACCAGAATGGGCTGCTCAGCATAATTTTTTTGAAGCGCTTGCAAAGCTTGTTGCAGATCCTGCCCTCCTTCCATGTGCATACCCCTCATTTGATTTCTGCAGCAGAAACGCCCATTTATCTACATGAAGAAAGTCATTTAACCTCAACTCCATTTCCCTCAACTCTATTTTCCTCCCATTATACACACACACTACACAGAAATTTTAGTCTTGGTTATTATTTATGGAGAGCTTTCAGGATTACCTTTTACAGCTGATTTATAAAAGTAATCACCTGCCTCTGACCAAAGCGTAGCACTTGAACTTAAAATGCTTCTTCTGATTTGAAAGATGTTCTCTGCTTCAATAAAATACCTCGTATGAAATACAAAGAATCTTTTTCAGACATAAAAAAAAAATCCCAAATTAATTTAAAATTCAGAATAATGGTTTTACTGAAGCTACTTAAATATGCATGCAGCTTGCACTAATTATTTTATTATTAATTAATTGCACGATGAGATATGTGCATTGTGAAAACATATATGCACATATTATTTAACGTCCATTGGACCAGTGATACTCAAAGTGGACTCTCCTTTACACACACCCTTACGAAACAGCTCAATGCCACCTAAAGTAGACACATTATGCTGAGCAAAACTCATCTGTGCAGTATCAAAAACAACTCCAACATCTGTCCTGTGTGGAGCCAGGGGTTGGACTCAATGACCTTTACTGGTCCTTTCCAATTTGGGATATTCTATCATTCCATGATCTGATGAGCCACCCAAACTGCAAAACAGTTCATCTAAAATTGAGTAGCTAGTTCAACTCAATGAGTGTCATACTGGCTTTCTTTTTCTTCTATGTAATAAACGAGGTTGCATTTATTATGTAACAGAAGTTGGCATTCTAGATTGTTTGCATGATATAGACAAGGGTTTCATTTTTAGCACACTTCCTAAGTACTTTGCATAGACAGATGAAGATGCACAACACACTGTAAGCAAAAGCAACATTTCATGCCTTCATTTCCTAATTAGGCTTAGCTCTTAACAAGTCACGTTCCAATTCCCACCAAGCAAGTATGAAGAGGGCATCTGATCTCAAATACCTTATTCATGCAAAGAATAAGTTCAGCTGAAGTGCAACAATGAATAAAATATGGGAAACGTATTTCTGAAAGGTTATTTTACTGTGTCACCAAGTTAATTCTGGCACAAGATGACTCAAACCATCTGCAGCTTGAACAAGAAGAATTAAACATTTTGACAGGTCTGAAACCTCATACTTTGATTTTCCATTTTTTAAAATCCCAGTTTAATTCCACCTCACTCCTCTCTCTCCTTTTTTTTTTTTTTTCCTAATGCGCTCTTTGCCATTACCTCTCCATTAAATGCAAGCGCTGAAAAACCCCTGCTGTTTGACACTCCTAACCATAGGTTGCTGAGGTGGAAATGAAGTGCACGTTCATTGTTGGGAACAGTTACTTCTAGAACTCCTTGCAAGGCTGACCTAGAGCAACCTCAACATATTAACCACAGTTTGTGTGGGTTTGAAATGCAAATGTTTACTTTCTACTGTAACATAAACATGATTTGTTATGCAAAGCACTGACACTTCTTATACCTCTAAGAATGGGTATAACTGCCACCCATAAACACATTTCTTAACTTCGGGATGCTTGAAAATTATACTTTGGATAGCAACAACGTATAACAGTGAGTACATAAACCAAAATGAGCTGACCTGCATTTGAAAACCTAGGCTCTAATTTGGGAAAAAGTCTGTGGCATATTCTTCTGTGTAAGAAAGCATTTAAATACTGCTATGATGGTGGAATTCCTAATGTACTTATGATGTTAGAGAGTTTCACTGGATCCCAGTCTTATGTATTTTTTCTTCCCCTGTCCCTTTTCCTTGCCATCTGCCTTTCTGTGTTAATTACATCTATCTGTCTAAAATTTTGCCACATGCTGTATTTTTTATTGAGCCAAATGATACAGTGCACATGCACTTTACTGGCTAATTTATGGCTAGAGGGCTCTCTTTTTTCTACTCTTTATGGAGAAGAACAGTTCTAGTTTTAATGCTTTGGCACATAAGCTTTTATAGCATCCATGCATCTGCTCCTGAGCTCTTCACTTCTCTCTGTGTGCATTATCCAAGATGGAAGCTATAACGCAGACAGAACATTTCTCATCACTTCGTTTTCACACTTGTTTCTCAGCACTTTTCATTACTGCTGAGTACCTTATCCTAAAACCTGAATACACTGAAAAACGGTAAGCAATAAATAGATCCCACAGAAGGTTTCTTCGCCCTCAACAAAAAGCCTCGAGCTTTCAAGTAATGACATACAAGAATTTCACGCTACGCACCACTGGACCCAAACCTCATGTCTGTTTTAGGAGTCTGACTCCTACCTCTGTGCTTCTAGATTCTGAATGAGGCCAGGTTTTCTTTCTGCTAATGTATTACTATCTTTAAACGTCAAATAAATAGGTATGAAGAGAACACAGAAACTCAGCTAAACAATTACAGGCAAATAATTTTGCTTTTTCATTAAAAACTGAATTACTTTCTTCTAGGTTTTTTTTGTTGCTTAATTTGTAGCTGATAGCCCCAAAATGTCTTCTTCCAAATTGGATGCAATTTCTACACGAAACAAAAAGGCAGTGTACACTTTTAAGAACATTCCCTAAACGTATGGGACAATCTAATAATCAGTTTTAAGGAATAAGGCCATTAACATTTTGTAATGTCAACCAATTCCTTTTTTGTAAACACATTATATACTTCTGTTTGAATTTAATCACTTCCTAAGCAGCTAAATAATTATTTCAAGCTAATGAGAATTAGTTTTGAAGTTGTTAGTATTAATGAGAAATCACCATACCCAGATTAGTGCTTCATAGTCCTAAATAATTGATACCTCCGTTCACATTACCGCTTGGAGGATACTAGCAGCAAACAAAATTATTAGTTTCATTTTGTCAGATAACTTCCAAAGCACAATTTTTTACGGTTTTTAAGATCGTGCATTTTGAAAAGAAAATAAAACTACACTTCATTATGACAAGAAAAAAAAGAAACTGCCTCCAGATTTAGAAGCACAATGTTCCACACTTTGCAAAGATGCAATACAGAGAAGCACTGGCAAAATCATAAGAATTCAGAGGGAGTATGGAGCACTCAGCACTTTCCAGGAGGTTTTCTGCTCCTCTTAGGAATAAGCCCTGGAGAACTCTTTTCTTTCTTTCATTTAAAAACTACCTTTTCTTTTCCAAATGAGAGTTTTACACCTGTTTTGCACCTTTGAAGATTGGGCTCTTTGTTCCCTATTTGCTGTCCTTGTGGGGTGCTCCATGTGGTCAAACTGCTTTTCCATTGTGCTAACAGGAGTGATGGATCTTAAAATTCAGGAAAACACGAGCAGGAGTGCTTCCAGTCCAAACAGTGCTACAAGGACAGCATGGAAACACCAACAGACAGCCAAGTTCTCCTCTGTTTAAATTTGTCAGAATTCTCACTTCAAAAGAAACGTACTGATTTACACAAGGTGAAAATATCTGCAGAAGTAAAATAATTACGTTTGATAACATGCTCCTTTTTTTTCATTTTACTTTTATGACTTAATGATGGATAGGTTCTCACATCTTAATCTTTCCATGCAATCTGCAGTAGTTTATCCCTCAATATCAACCATGTCTCTATGTACATAGTAATGACACTAATGATCTTCTTGTGAATCAGACACCATGCTTGATAGTACTAATCCTTTAGGATTCATAATTTTCAGAGGTTCGGCTTATTCACCTTTCTTCCTATCTCGTACAGTATTATGAATTTACCACACTGACTGGCTCAGGCAATGCTAGACAAGTTTCTCAGAGCAGAGTTCTTGAACACCTCCAGGGACAGTGCCTCCATCACCTCTCTGGGCAGCCCATTCCAGTGCATCACCACTCTTTCTGAGAAGAAATTCTTCCTAATATCCAACCTGAACCTCCCCTGGTGCAACTTGAGCTCATCCTATCGCCGCCACCTGGGAGAAAAGCTTGACCCCCCACCTTGCCACAACCACCTTTTCAGGTAGTTATGGAGAGCAATATGGTCTCCCTTGAGCCTCCTCTTCTGCAGACTGAACAATCCCAGTTCCTTCAGCCATTCCCCATAAGGCCTGTGCTCCAGACCCTTCCCAGCTTTGTTGCCTTTCTCCAGACACACTCCAGGACCTCAATGTCTTTCCTGCAGTGAGGGGCCTAGAACTGAATGCAGCACTTGAGGTACAGCCTCAGCAGTGCCGGAGGGAAGGGAACAACCACCTCCCTGGTCCTGCTGACAGCACTATTTCTGGTACAAGCCAGGATGTTGCTGGCCTTCTTGGCCATAAGGTTATTTTGCTCAGGTATTTCTACTGCCTTTGATTAAAAAAGGTCTTTGAAATTCTTGTTGCCTTCCCATGAATCAGCCTACCATTCCAACTCCCATATAATCAAAACTTCATGTAGTTAGCACTTTTATCTGCAGTCACACATCCTGCAGCCCCACAGCTACTGTGTTCTTGTGATAAAACACATCTTCTGTGAGAATATCATACCTACTGTGAGAACTTGCCAACACGAGTTCATTGCTCTACCTAGCCATTCTACCTACATCACCCCCAGCTACCCAGATGTTTCTCATCTACTTGTTTCTATGGGTAGCCACATGATGATGTGTCTGAAATACAGTTCCTGCCTTCTAGCTTTCTGGCACAGGACACTATGTTTTTTCTATATTAATAAGAACAGGACAATCTTTTTCATGCCCACGCTGGAACCCTACTTGTGCTGTTCAACACAAGGACAACAGGGAAAGCACCGTGGAACAAGTTTATTCCTGAAGCATACATAGGAATAGCTTCAGAGATCTCTAGTGAACTCAGGGCAGAGGCATGCCAAGAATCCTCGTAGCCATACGACAGTCAAGTTATAATATCTGTGCCCATTGACCGTGCTTTGTTCAAGTATTTGACAGACTTACTAGTAATCTTGTAGTCCAAAATTATTTCTTCAGAGTGAAAAGTTGTCTCCTTGCTCTCAAGAGTCTCGAGAATTATAAGCTTTCATGAAGATAAATGCATATTAGGAAATATTTATTCACATAAGACGTAACTCAACAACATATTAATCATGGGAATCAGAGTCGGCAGGTATTGGTTTTCTTCACATGAAATCTGAGAGGGTCACTTTATTCAGAATCATATCCTTGGACCAGGGCCCAGAAACAACATTTTTTAGAAATTTTCTGGAAGACAGCATGACACTAAATTCCAAAATTCTAAAGGAATTCTAGAAGTAAATAATTTTAATCACCTGTTCCTCAGACCAGGGTGAACTTATCATTTCTGTGCTTAAAAAAGTATTTTAAAAACACTATGTTATGAGCACAAGAGTTGCTGAATTAAATGAAATTAACAGTCTTTGTGGCTCAATAAGCAGAGGACAGAACAGAACAACGTAAAAAATAAATAAGAAAGGAAGCACTTTGTCTTTTCAAATAGCGTAACCTTCTGGGCTATGCTTCAAAACACATCTTCCAGATCACTTTAATCTTTGGTTCACTGAATGCTCTCATTACTCATTTTCATGTCCAGTCTGTGTCTGAATCAAACACAATTATGGTTTTGTTAATACTAAATAAAGATAATTACGGGTTGTCAAAATCACTCCCAGTGAAAAATACGTTTCCATAGAAACATTTTTTAAATTAAAAATCTTCAGTTATTTGAAAACATCATTTTTTAAACAAAACTGAATGCTTCCTTTTATTTTGGGCTGTAATATTTAATCCTGTCTGGGAAGCCGTGTGATTTCTACTTTTTCCTTTCTCATTTAATCCCTTTGAGGCAGAAAACATTAAAAAATTTTGATGGAGATTTTGAAAAAAAAAAAAATAAAATAAGTTATCTCTATTTGATAAATGGAATGGAAATTTTTCAATTCCTATCTCTTAACGCCTTCCTTTATCATTAGATTTCTTTACCATTATTTGAGATTACTTGCTGTGAAAAATTCTTAGAGACGATGTAGAGTCTTAGTACATCGTGATGTTTTTAATGGGAATAGATTATTGTTTAGGAATATTTGAGAAGGCAGGGAGCCTTCACAGAAGAAATATTAATCAGAACTTAGATTTCAGTAGAGTTCTAAGATGAAAGTCACACTTCAACCAATTTTTAACAGGAACACAAGACTGGAAGGGATCACCTGCATTAATTCTGCAATGAGACACCAGCTGAAAGATCCACTGACTTCCCTTTTCCTCACAGTGTCATGAGTTCCTCCCCCACAAACTCAAAGAACTTCATGACCTGTAGAACGAAACTGAAGGGTACCACTGTAGTGTGCCTCTGAAGGGAATCTGAAGGGACTGACAGTATCACCAATGTCTTACATCACTTCTGTTAGAAACTACTGTAAAAACTACTATCTGCCAATGCGAGCTCAAGATTCATGTCATCATGTCTTGAACAAGTGATGGCTACAGAAAGAAACAGGTGAACCTGTATCTGCTCTTGTACAGGGGACAGGGGAATGCAACGCTCCTCACACAGTCTCCAAAAGTCACCTTGGGCTCATCAGGGAAAAAACCACCCTTCCTCTCTCAAGTAACAACAAGCTCAGAAAGAGATCATTAACATACAGTGTGATCAAATAAGCTGATCTTATTCAAAAGACATCAACTGTCCGAGGATTTGTATCACAAACCTACTTTGCAGCCTCCTTAAATTTTCTACTATTTGGATCGACAATTCCTTTCATTAGTTTACCATGCACCATCCTAAGACAATGTTGGCTTCTTCTTCTGCACTTTGCTACGTGGAAGACCATTACAGTAATTCACCTTTTTTTTTATTCCTTTTTTTTTTCCTTTGTTCCTAAACTTTGATCTTCTACACATCTTACCTTTCAACTTTAAAACTTTTTTCCTGTTTGAAGTTTATTCTTCAACATTACTTGCAGAAAGTTATCTTGTCCTTTTTGATACTCAGCTGGTTAGGTTAAACAGCGAAATCTTTTAATCTGCCAATAGGGGTTAGCTGGTGCTTACTGCAATGGAAAACACCTGAAGCCAAGTAAAGCACTTCTCGGCTATCTTCCGCCTAAAGAATTGGTTGGACTAGATGACCTTAGTGGTCTTTCCAACCCTAATGATTCTATGATTTTCTACCTTCCAACTTAGATATCCTCTATTTATAGCAGAGGCTTTTATTAATAGTTTCTGAGTGTCCAGTCATCTGAACCTCTATACTTTCATTTTCTTTCTCTGATCCCTTGAGGATACGAGGAGTAGCTCTCTCCATGCTAGTATCCCCCTCTGCATATCCTCCCTTTCCAACAGCTCCTTAACCCACCACACATTATCTATTAATTGCCATCATCCCACCTACAGTACAAACTTTCTCTACAATGTTGTAGGAAGCACTTTTTCCGAAATCTAAGTAGATAAGGCCACTGCATTACCAGGTATAGGAAAAAAAAGAAATTAAAAGAAAAACATAATAGGCTAATTTGACTAAAATTACCTTTGATAAAACTCTGCAGTAATTTATCCAATTTTCCATTTGTCTTTATTTTCAATTATCTTTTCCTTCAAACTCCAGTTCTATCTGATAACAGGGTTTTAGGTACAGAGTGGAGACTCAGCTTCCAAGCAGAGTGCTGTTTTGATGCCTTCTGTGTCTTATCTCTGCTTCCCTGACTGCACTGGGAGCAGGAGGCAAGAGGAGACCCTCATCCTGCCATGAGGGAAAGAATGAGAAAGTGTATTTAGGAGAGAAGGAAGAGTGGGAGATTGTGTCCTGTGTTGATGTGGAAGAAGGAGAACACGAGCCAGAAGAAGGGCACGCTGTGGAAATACATCTTATCTTGGAGCAGGGTGAAGGAAGGAATACACAAAGGGGTGGAGATGCAGGAATTTTGTATGAATGGGATATATGGAAAAAAAAGGGGAGACGTTGGGGATCTTAAAAGCCTGGGAGCTCTAATCCTGACTTGTCACAGACCCAGCAAGGTAGGATCCTGACGTACTCTGCACAAAGTCCATGCTGAGCCTGCACCAGCATCCTTTCTGTGGGATGGAGCCTTTCTCTAGGATCAATCAGAGATTTGATGGCAGGGTAGTGAACGAGGAAAAGCACCCCAAAGCCATGGCCTTCAAAATCTCACTTACCTTTTCACTTTTATCTCCAGAGAAAAGTTCCCATTTTACCCGAACTTTAAAAAACTCATCCAGTCCTTTATTACCTGTTCTATTTTCCCCAAACACTCCTTTGCACCATCACAACTGAAATGTGTCCACAATGAGAACAAAACAAACATCCCCAATCCTCAGCCAAGCAGCGGCAAAATTCAGGTTTGCTCACAGTCAGGAAGCCCTGAAATGGTCCTGGAGAGAAATAAGAGAACAGTAAATTGTGTAGGATGGGGAAGAGTTACTTTTAAAAGACTGTTAACAGTGTTTGATATTCTCTAATCATAGCATTCTGCAGCACCAAAAATGTAAAAGTTTGTTAAAATTCTCACTGCCGGACTTATTTCCGGTGTATTTCCTACACCAGTTCCATCAATAGTCTAGAATGAAGATTATTTGGATTTTGTCATGCTAAGCTTTACTTCTGCTTTGCTTAGAACTACTGCATTCAGCGCAGTTACAATGACTGATTTATAATTGTATGTCAGAGATAGGGTACAATATACCAAAAAAATTAAAATAAAATAAAATAAAATAAAATAAAATAAAATAAAATAAAATAAAAGGGTTAACATGCTAATCTTCTTGCATTCAAATAGAAACACCCCAGTGCCCCAGTGGAGCCAGTCACTGAGATAATGAAATTATAGCTCAACAGGAAGATCCTGAGAAAGCAGTGTAATTGTTCTAATAAACAAGGATTGCTGATGTTGGGGAGGAAGCCCTTCTAGAGGCTTAATTAATCAAAACAGCTAGGGAACACCTATAACTGCTATAAATATTCGAAGTAATTGTTCTTTATGGAAGTACTTTACTGAGGCAGGATATAACTTCCTAATTTAGGCATGGCATAGAGCCTGCAGACTGTATACAGTGTCCGTATATTCTTAACACCATAGGTATGTTTTAAACTGTTTAATAAAGCTATTACTTTATTGGTTGGCTAGAAAATGTTGTTAGGAAAGTAGAGTCCATCATCTAAAATGAGATGTTATTTGTACCATTTCCCTCTAAGTGAATTTACAATAACAAAAGATATCTGGAGGTTGCATGCCAAGGCACTCGTAATAGCTTGGGCAGCATCTTGGACTGCATCCTCTCTTTCAAGTTTAATAATAAGTGATTGTTATATCCTATAGGAGGAAGGAGTCATTCAGATGACTACCTGATTCAGAGCAGTATTTGTTCTACATCCCCACGCATCTACATTACTTTCCAAGAGAAATGTATCATTCTAACAACACTTTTTATGACATCTAGGCATCAGTGGAACCAGCTGTTGAAGCTGATGGAAGTACACACTCTTCCTGATGAATTCTGGAACAATCCAAAGGAGAAGATGATGACAATTACCTTTGAGACACCTGCCTCTAAAATGGCACATGCTCATTTTAAACTGCCTGTAATCTCACCTTGAGTGCCTGCCAGGCTTCATTTGGATCGTTCATGTTTAATATATTATTTAGATCTCATGGTTTTAGGCCTGAAAGGAAGCAATTCAGATTGAAATGATCAATAGAGTGTGGAATTATACTGACAGGCAATGGAATTTTAGATATTTCAAAAATATCATTCTCTATATGTGTCTCTATGGCAATAAAAAAGCTTAGAGAACATTAAGAAATTACAATTAAATTCTCAGAAATAAAAATTCTTGAGATGTCATACTCTGGCTTTGCTCCTTTCCTCGTTTTTTAGGTGCAATGGAATACCTCACACCTCTGATTTTTGCCCCTAACAAACCGGGAGAAATGGCCGAGGAAGAGGAGTCACGAGACGTAAGGAAGCATCCTCACACCTCTAGATACACCTCTAGAAGGTGGCTTGCTTAATCTAGTAAAACAAGAAGTTCATTAAAAGCACAACTGGGACGATACAACAGGATAGGAAAATCTAGTTATAGTTAAAGAATAATGTTGGCAAGAGAACAAAATAGTATAAATCCACCGTGAACAACTTGAGGCTACAGACTGGAAGAAATGTCCTAACTCAAAATAGCCTTTTCATGCCAGACATAACAGCAAAAACCTGCCTGAATGTTAACTCTCACTGCAGCAGTCTTAACTGTAACACTGTAAAACAATGGCCCGCTTCTCTTTTTAGATTGTGAGGAATATGTCCTTTACATTTTGATTCTGGAAGAGTTTTGATGATGATCATTTCACATTTTCCTGCTGACAAATTGGTCTGGAAAATTTCAGCCAAGCTGCTGAAAGTTTCTCATAGTAGAAGATAATATCAGGAGCCTCTGACATCCACAAATATATCCGTTAATGGTGTTAATTCTATACATGGAATTGCCATTCATCTTAAGCTGCAGGCAGTTATTCAAGGAAACTACAATTTGCAGACATTGACAAGCTCTCATGCATGAGTTCCAGCTTCATTTCTTTTGCTTGCTGAAGACAACATACCAAAAGCAGACCCTGTTATATCGGTTGCATTAGTACAATCTTGAGGTGACAAAGGCGCATAGTGAGATTTCTTTAGAGAAGCAAGGAAACCTGCTGGTCAAGATGGTCTAGTTGCTTCTCTTAGACCAGCAAAACTATGACTTTTTTATAAAAATGCAGCCAAATGACATTTATCATTTAAACAGCCCTGCATTCTTTTTAGAATAGTGCTCACACTACAACCTATGCACTAACCTTAGTTATACCTCCCATCTGCACTTTACATTGCATATTTAAGTTCTACAGAGAGCAAAGAAAAATGTTCACTTACAAACGTCTTCTAATTTAACAGTTTTCTTAACGTACAACGTTCTACAGCTTTTTTATTTTAGACAATGAGTCTTTTCAATCCAGCCAGCCTTCAGTGACAGTGTGTATTTTTAGGAAGCTGTACAGCCATCTGGAAAGGCTTTTTTTTTTTTTTTTTGTTATGTTTATCCTTTGCACTTTTCAGATTTCTGTCAATGTCCATGGTAACAGCTGCTATAATACTCCCCATCCTTGTGTGGTTTGAGAGCTGCACAATCCAGTGCAGGCTGCAGTCTAGACTTCAAGCAATCTCCAATTTGTAAGATCAACAGTTATTTTTTTTTTCATCTTTGGAAGCTATTATACAGGTATCTGTGGCCTTTGTGCTTTATTTCAAGGTTGGTTGACCAAAAGACGTTATGCAGTGGCTTTTCATGCAAATGTCAGTATATGTGCTTTTATATATATATACACACACATATATATGTATGCATATATATATATAATATATATGTATTCATGTATATATGTGTATATATATATATCTATACACACACACAAATTCTGAAAATCTTGAGTTTTTTTGTTCTGTTTTTTGTCTTTCTACTTCTACCATTCACCTCACAAATGAAGTCATTTTGTTTGGAGAGCTGAAACTCTGAAGTGTGTTATAATTCATGTGCAGCTGTATTTAGCATTTCATGAACTGTAATAGGAATAGCATGAATTACCCCACAGTAATTAAAAAAAAAAAAAAAAAAAAAAAAAAAAAAGAGTGGTGTCACCTTTAGGTACAGGCATGTTAACTACATTTTACGTTTATTCATTTATTTATTTTTCTAAAGCAGCTGCATATGAAGGAAACATTACAGTGAAGTCTCTTAATCCAAGGTGAAATTTGGGAATACCCTGACTATTAAAAGTGCAAGAAGTCACCAAATGGTTACAGAATTTTGAAACAAGGTCCCTAAGTATTTCACATCATTACTGGAAAAAAAACATGCCAATAATTTGCTAGCTTGGGATTCAGGAGCCTAATGGCATGTGATCTACATTCAGAGCTGATCTGACTTGCCTACCTTTTAGGGACCTTTGTCCCTAGGAGCATCAATAGTTCAGAGCAGGGCATCCAAGTATTCACAGCTGAGCAAGCAACCACCTGAGAAGCAACAACAAATAACAACGTGGGATGTGTGCCTGCAATTGTGTCTCCTGAGGGCTTATGTGCTTAGACCTAGATTTATCTCATGCATCCTTTAAGGTATGCAAAGGTAGATGCTCAGTCTAACCTGGAAGCTGATGTTCCCTTTGTCATCACTGGAGAATATGCAGAGAGTGATTCATCCCACCTGAAGGCCTGAACAAGCATTCAGAGAAACTTCACTGGCAAAAATCTGTACACCTGGAGAGTTACACTGAGATTTTAACAACTGTATATTTGGAAATCAAGTGTTTAATTTCAACCTGATAAAATCTAACTTTTGCAACTGCATCTGTGAACTGAGACACCAAATCGCAGAGCTCTGTCCGCCCAGCAAGGACACCAAAGTCTCCTTCTACAACAAAGTTCAAGTGGAGAAGCAGATTTCTGTGCGTTACTTAGATGTTACAGCAATATGCTGAACAAGTAACTAGGAGAGATACTTTACATCAAAGGAAAAAGAGATTCTTCTTTGTAACTTGCCTTGCAGCTAGCCGCCTCTTCAATTCACCTGTGAGGATGTTATTACTCCTTTCCACACGTTAAACTGAAAAGCCAAACTGCACCCACTAAATCTCTATCACCTTACTCTATGCCTGTATCACAATACTGTGACAGTGGCTCTTAAAAATATTAGCATGGGTGTATTAGGCAAAAATTTCCTTAAAACATTTCACTTTCTGCAAACTTCGACCAGCTTTAAGGAAAAAAAAAAAAGAAAAAAAAAAAAAAAAGGAGAATTAAGACCTAAGAATTGGTACCCAGCACAGCATGTTGAACTGTAGGCCCAGCATCGTCAGCGTATCAAGGAAAATAGCTCTAGGGAGCTCTAAACATCACGCAGCAGAGAGAAATTTTGTATAGTGTGTATATATTTGACTGCCTGTCTTTCTATATTGTTATTGCTAAGCTCTTTGCTGTTTAACCTGTGTGGTACAGTACCTGTCAGTCTCTGTTGTACCTGAAAGTTTCTGCAAACAAACAGCATTATGATAAATCTCTTGAGTGTCCCCGAGGCATTTTTTCTGCTGCAGGAAACCTGAGGTCACTGTGCAGTCAGTCCTGCAAATATCCCCCGACTATCAACCAAGAGGGCACAAGTCTGGATGCTGTGACACTGGAATGCTTTAATAAAAACTCACAGTACAGAGCTTTGGGAATCAGCATCTTTAGCAAGTTTGTGAAGTCTTTTCATTTCTTCTAAGTATCAGGAAAAGAACTGTGTGTGTCAAGCTGTCAATGTGCAGAAGAAATTGTCCCTGAGCATACGCTGTTGGAGAACAGAGAAGTAGCAGTTAGAGTCCTGCTTCTTTATTGTGATCCACCGACAACCCTCATGAAAGTACTTGCCCCCTCCAAGGCTGAAGCTAGAGGAAAATGAATGATCCATATGGATTAAACAGACAAATAAAATTAAACTCTGTTTTTTTTTTTCACTGATTGAGACTAGAGGTCTCAATCTAAGGCATGGTAGCACCTAAAAATAAGATGCTGAGAGGGAAAAGACAATTATTTTCCACTTGCCATCAGCAAGCAATTTTTAGCCACGTTTTGGAAAGCAGGTCCTCAATCTATCTAGCTGTTGTTCAGGAGGACAAATGTTTTCATAACATGAATACCCTCCTCCTTCCCCTTCCTCTGTTTCAATGCCAAGCAGCCATCAGATGGTACAGAGTATCTCTTTGGCCAGTTGAAATCAGCTGTCCTGGCAATGCCTCCCTCCACACTTCTTTGCCCACCTTTTTTGGAATGGCTTTGAAAGAGGGAGTTTGCAAATGACAGCTTTGCTGTTGAGTCTGGTGCTCAGCCACAGCCAAAATATCAGACATTGAGATTAAAAAAAAACAAACATCAGCTATAGAGCACAGCACTGTATGGGCTGCTGAGAGCTAACTGTGTCCCAGTCAGACCCAGTGCAACACCTTAATGGCTCTGCTATGGACTCCCTGCCTCCCCTCCATTCCACCCAAATCAAGATGGATGCTGGAAATCAGAACATTGCCTTGCAGATTAGTTTTCAAATTAATCTGGCATCACAGAATTACCTTTTGTATTTCACAATTTGGTTACAATAGGTAATGCTATATCCTATAGCATGTCATGTAAGAGAATGCATTCTCTTTACAGATCTTAATGATGAGACATAAAAACACCATGATCCCAGGTTTTATTTCTGAGACATGCAATAGAGAAAACCTTAATCCATATAAACTATTTAGACAGATGTGCTGAATAAATATTGTCAGACTTGCAGAAAACACCTAGAAGGTTCAACAGACCTAAAGAAAGTCTTGCTTTTAGTTACATCAGATCATGTAGAAACAGGAAGAGAAGACATTGTTTGTAATGTCAGCAGGACATCAACAGGATCTGTATAAAAACATTCCCACTATTCTGGATGATTTGAACCAGCCAGAAGACAAAGCTGATGACCAGTAAAGGCTCACTCAGTCCATGTTCGCCAGCTTGCTTCATGTGAAATGTGAGATCTGTTTTGAAACTTTGAAATCTTCCTGAGTCAATCTGGAAAGATTTGCAACACACTATGACCCATTTCTCTGTGTGTCCTTGCCCCCTCAGTTAGTCATCTCCAGGCAACAACCTGAGAAGCAATATAAACCTATAGAAAATTCCAGTATAAAGCCAACATTTTTATTACCTCTGCTGACAAAAACTCGAGTAGAAGAATCCCTTGGATAGGACCTCCCATTTTCCCATTTCCCAACAATCATTTTCCATGACTGCTCACCACACTGGATGCATTTACATCAAACAAGGTGGCCTGCTATCACATGCTGTAGAAAATCTAGAAATCCCTGAAATCTATTCCAAAAACTCCCATACAGTCCTTACAAACAGTATATATTCACAGTCCCTCAGGAAACTCAAACAGGCGATTGAAAATCTGGGTGCTTGCAACAACCCCCAGCCATCCTTGCTGCTACAAGATGGCACAACCAAAAGAAGCTCTGTACTACACTGCAACTCTCTGTGATACAGATCTATGAACAGTACAAACATCTCCAATTCTCCCTCTCTCTGCCACTGCATTACTCAAAGGTGTATGTACCTATTGCCATGGGCAGTTCTCGTGGACCAAAGTCTGCCCTCTCAGCCACGCGCAACACAGCCCGTCACACCAGCCAGCTTCTTTGGTTCCAGAAATGCCTTGCATCCATTCAGCAAGAACAAACTCATTTACAAAGCACTCTGCCTGGTGTTGTTCACAACATCTCATGCCTAATAACAAGATTTATCTTGCTCTTTAGGGAAAAAAAGAAAAAGTATATATATATTCATGCACACAAATGAAGCATATGCATGTGCCTTTATAACCATAGATGTGAGCATACCTCATGCGTGAGTCGTTTTGTTGTTTCATATAGGAAATAAGAGCCTTCAACTGAAAATGGTGTCATGCAGATTTCTGATACTTATTATCCCAAGTGAGATGATGAAGTTACTTTTCCACATGAAAGTGGGTGCAGTGAAAATTGTGTGTGACTTGCCAGCACATTTGTGTTTTGAAGGGTTATTGATGTGAATAGCAGGTGAAGTGTAAAGAAAAGGCTCCAGCTGTTTCTTGTTTTGAATTCTTCCTTGGTGTAAGCACTGAGAGTAAATACTGGAATAGGAAAAGTTAAACTCCTAAGTGTCCCACTTACACTCGAAGAGAACAGAATTAAAACTCCTTTTTTTGTTGGTGTGCTATGCGGTTCTGCAACATTGATTTTATTCACACATAGTGCACAGCTGTTTATTGAGTCTGACCCTTGAGGGGATGCCAAAGAAACACTGGAAATGAAACCACTCAGAAAAAGACAGTTTTCCTTTCCTATTTCCTTGATAGATGTTTCATATTAAAAAAAGATCAGAAAAAGAAGGAAGTATTTCTTATATAACAATGACTTGTAAATCACTGTTTAAAATATAGCATAATTATATCAATACTTTTGATGTTTTCCTCATCTTATTCTCCTAAAGAGTTGCTTTCACTAAAAATGAACATAGTGGAGAAGCTACCTTTGTTATTTGTTCAGGAGACCGTAAAGTAAAACTAAGCAACACTGTCCTTTATTGGAACGATGCTGTAACCACACCAGTTCACTTTTTTCACTGCCTTAAACATTACTATAACCAAACTTAAATATGCCATTGCTATTCTGCTTAATAGTTTTGTCAGAATAAGAAATATAAAATACATAATGGACTCAAATAGAGACTGAAATGCAGTGAGCATATTCAAATCCCTGCAGATTCAATTTCGCAGGCAGGGAAGATGACTGGGATGTTGTTCAGTACTTTTTGCTACAGACTTCTGTAGATCCCCTCCTTAAACTCTTCTTCAGTCAAATACTCCAATAATTGGGATATAAAAACAAAGAAGTGAGCCAGCACTTTGCAACTGAAACTTTTACTTTAATAATAGTGAAGAAAATAAATGTACTTAACAAATGATGCCTTTATATCCTTTCCACTTGCCACCAGACACCAATGCCAGGAGCTGCCAGGTAAAAGTGATTTCCATAGCCACCAATTCTGTCACGCAGTTCATTAAAACAAAAGAAACTCTATCAATTTTAAGTGATAGACCTCTACACTTCAAGACACTCTGGATAAATCAGTTTTAAGAATTCCTTTTCCATTATTTTATATTACCACCGACTCAGCTCTAGTATGTGTGTTAAAATATTAAATTTTAAGTCTTTGAACAAGGAGAGAGGAGGAGTCTAGTGAAGAGAGAAATGTTTTTCTCCTAAAGGTTAGCAGGATAAAATCATAAACTACTGCAAGGAAGCTACAGCAAATACAGTGTTTGAACCTCCAGGAGGTTTAAAGAGCCAGGTCATGGGGACTTGCTAGAACACAGAAACCGAGTTACAGCTGTCAAGAGCTGTCATGATAGTTCAAACTCAAAGTTACTTGAAGAAAGAGCCAGTGGAAGGTCTGAATGATGAAACAACTAAGAAAAGCAATTCGCAGATCTCTGAATTAAGAAACCTGAAAAAAGATGAAATATTATTATTTTCCAACCGGACAGTCAGATGACCATTACACCAGTGCTAAAAGAAACGCAGATTTTAATTAAAGGAATAATTGCCTATGCAGTTCAGAGTTAGTGAGAAATGTTTCTCAATGTGTTAACTTTCAGATTACTGCTCCAAGACAAACGGCTACAGGTTTTCTCTTCTTTTTTTTTAAGTCATCTAAGCTGGAGGTCAAATGTTTGGATAAAAGTAAGTCTATGCAAATTCGCCTTTTGTTGTATGCAGACTATCTTTTCCTATTATATTATTTCTGAGTTTTATTTTAAATTTATAATGCTCTTAATCTTCTTCTCTGTGATATCTACAGGAACAAGGACAATGGTGGAAACCTTCAGCCTGAATAGTTCAGCAGCTTAGGCCAGCACACGCATTCATCAAATGCAAATAATGTCCATGACAGTCTGTGTTACTCTGATTTATTTCAACAAATCTCAAAAGCTATATTTAAAAAAAAATAATCTCAGTAAGTGGTTTAATATTTTGCTGCAATTAATGCTCTTCTTTGGCTTAAGCATACTGTCCAATCATTAAATAAGCTTACCAATCTCATTGCCCTTTACAGAATCTATTGAAAGTCTTTTTCCTCTCAAATACACAGAAGAAAATAGGGCAAATTTAAAAACAAAGGAAAGAATAAGCCACTCACAATCACAGAATGGCAGGGGTTGGAAGGGACCTCAGAAGATCATGTCCAACTCTCCTGCCAAAGCAGGTACCCTACAACAGGCCACACTGGTAGGTGTACAGATGGGTCTTGAGTATCCCCATAGAAGGAGACTCCACAACTCCTCTGTGCAGCCTGTTTCAGTGCTCCATCACCCTTACTGTAAAGTTCTTTCACACATCTGTACAGAACTTCCTACTCCCAAGTTTTAGTCCCTTTGCTGTGCACCACTAAGTAGAGTCTGGACTCCCTCATTATTTACCTCCTGCCTCCCTTTAAATACTTATAAGCATTAATAAGATTCCCCCCTCCCCCCCAGTCTTCTTTTCCCCAGGCTGAACAGACCCAGGTCACTCAGCCTTTCCTCATACAGGAGATGCTCCAGGCCAATTATTATCTTTGTGGCCCTCCGCTGGATTCCTTCTAGGCGATCTCTGTCCTTTTTGAACTGGACCTAGTATGGCCTCGCCAGGGCAGAGGCTGCAGACCACCTCCCTTGACATGCTGGCCACATTCTTTTTAATGCATTCCAGGATCCCATTAACTTTCTTGGACACAAGGGCACACTGCTGCCTCATGGCCAACCTCTTGCCCACCAGAACCCCAAAATCCTTTTCCACAGAGCTCATCTCCAACAGGTCATTCCCTAACCTGCACTGATATACGCAGCTATTCTTCCCCAGGTGCAAGACACTACACCTTCCCTTGTTAAACATTATCAGGTTCCTCCCTACCCAAATATCCAGTCTGCCCAGGTCTTGCTGAATGGCAGCACAGCCTTCAGGCGTCAATCACTTTTCCTAGTTTTGTATCATCAGTCAACTTGCTGAGGGTGGACTCTATCCCTTCATTCAAGTCACTGATGAATGTTAAACAAGACTTGACCCAGCACCAATCCCTGGGGGACACCACTAGTTACAGGCCTCCAACTAGACTCTGCGCCACTGATGACCACCCTCTGAGCTCTGCCAGTTTTCAATCCACCTCACCATTCACTCATCTATCCCACACTTTCTAAGATTCATAACCAGGACTTTGTGGTAGATGGTGTCAAATACCTTGCTGAAGTCAATATACATAAACATCCGCTGCTCTCCTCCATCTACCCAGCCAGTATGACACCATAGAGGGCTACCAGGCTGGTCAAGTATGACTTCCTGTTGGTGAACCCATGTTGACTACTCCTGGTAACATCCTTGCCTTCCAACTGCTTGGATGGAACAACTTGTACCATCACCTTTCCAGGGACAGAAGTGAGGCTGGCTGGCCTGTAGTCTCCCTTGCCCTTCTTGAAGACTGCAGTGACATTAACTATCCTCCACTTATAAGGCACTCATTTAAACATATGTTGAAAGGGACTCAAAAGGATCACCAGGTTCAACTCCAACATTTTTGGACCACCCAAAATCCAAACCTCATGCTTGAACTCCAGCAGTTTGGGGCCATGCCCACTGCTCTGGGGAGCCTGTTCCAGTGCTCAACCATTCTTTCTGTAAAGAATTTTATCTTCATATCCAAAACTGAATTTCCCAACAGAAAAACTTAACCCTATAGAATTATGGACTGCACAACCACAGGAGATCTCTGAAAGCTAATACAGATAACAGGATGAACCCTACAGATGTGAGCACAACTACATTCTCCTTATTCTCACCATGCTGAATAACATCTCATTGAGCAAGTGGCCCACTCTGCACACAGTGCCCTGGTTACAATCTGCCAAACCATTCAGAGTAGCTGACTGAGATTCACTTCTTTTCATGGTGTGACAGGTGTGTACAGAAATTCAAAACATAGATAGTATTTTGCTTTCACCACTGCTGAAACATATCACCCACTGCCTCACTGTGCTCACATCTGCTGTTTGGTCTCTATAAATGTTCAGCAACTGTCAACGTATACCAGTGGGTGCAATGTTTTCCACATGGAGGAATTCAATGGCTCACTTCTTCATATGCACTCCCATGTCAGGTGCCATTTTGTCACACTGCTGTTCTATTGCCATTTGACACCTAGAAACAAAATTTAACAGAATACTGCTGGGAATGTTCAACCTCTACTGCCATACCACAAACATCCTCCTCTAATGCAGTGGGCCAACATAATAAAATAGGAAGCATTATTTTCACAGCAGCCCTCATACTTTAACATCGGAAGAAATTAGACATGCCGAGTTTCTGAGAAGATGGGACAGTGAAAAGCAGAAGACATTTTCTCTAAGATCAACAAAAGGCAGCAAGAACCTCCCAATAACAGCAATTATTTCTTTTCTTCCAGAATATCTCCTCACACTCCACAGATTTCTCTCCCTGCTTTAAGCAAATATTTGGCTTGTCCCCTGGCCCTGAAAAATAGTATTACTACTGATCAGAGAGAGCAGAGCAGTTTTAAACTCCTGCCCCATTACTTAAACTCCTCAGCCAGATTAGTTACAGGGCAATAGTTATAGTTAAGGTACAGAACAATTAGTCACAGGGCTAAGTTCTCATCTGTTTCTTTATCCTCTTCCTCGCATAAAAATGGAAACAAAGATGGTGGAGTTCCCACTTCATTATTCCCCTCCACATTAATGAATGGCTAGCTTGGAAAAACAATTTCCTCCACAAATTTCAAGACTCTTTTTGGTACTTGCATTTAAAGAACTTCCATTTACAGAAAGGCATGTAATTATGTCTTTGCTATTAACAATGCCACAAAGAGATAAATGTTATTTAAATCTGCTGCAAATTCTGAAGACCAAAGAGTTTTCATAACCAGGTCATTTTAAATGAAAAAAATTCAAGATTAGTCAATTCCGTGCCACTTAAAGAAAAACCAGGTAGATGATAAATTTAACTTCAGCAAATTCCATCACTTCACAAAACAATTCATCATTACTTTGCTAAATCTTGTACTATATGCTATTTTTCCCCCCACAGAATTAAGATTTAGCTTCCACAGATCAGCTTGAGAAACTTTTCAATGCAAGAATTATCTATGAAAAGAACCAAAAAATAATTTGGATTATTTTCTTTTTGTAGAAATGGCTTCTTAAGCGGATAACTTCTTTTGTCTTCGCGATCTTCAGTTCAAAGTTAATGCAAAGTCTCCACCTGGTGGCGAATTGTATTTTGGTGAAAGAGAAACATTTTGTACCTGCTCAATCTACTCCTTCAATCAGCCCCCTACTCAGTCAAGCTACTCTTTCAATTTGTTTATTACCATTAAACAAGGCAAAAGAAACCACACAATTACATCCTTGCTCTACCAGGTTTTCCATGATATTCATAAATCCCTTCCAGATCTGTAATTTTGCACTGCCGTCCTGACACTGTTTTGTCAAGTTTTGTTACTCCTTTTTGATATGTACAATCCTCAAGGAGCTCAAACAACTGGAGAAAAAAGGCCATACAAACTGAAAAAAAACCTACATATATATCCTGCAGAAAATGAGAATTTCACAGCTCATTTGAAATGCAAACCCACCTGAAATAAAGAAGGAAAAAAAAAACCACAACACAATAACTAGGGGGAGAACAGTTTGTGAGGTCCTAAAACTAACCCACCAGCATCACTGGATGTGGAAAAAAAATCACAATTTTAAAGAAATCAGTTTGTGGATTCCTGTTTGTCATGCATGAACAGTCACTTCATAGCATTGCACAGGATGACAATGCACCATTTGTACTCCAGGACAGAACAACAGAAAAAAAAATCCAATTAAGAATCTAAAAAAACCTCATAATCACTGTTAAAATATATCATAAACCATAGTTTTCTCTCGCTGAAGGCATTACAACTATTCTGTAAACTTAATGCAAACTTCAGAATATTTCCTGGAGCAACGCGATCTTCTCTGTTTTTAAATCTTCTTTGCTATATTCTATTCTTGTGCATGGTCCAGCTCTTCATCATTAACTTTCAGCATCCCTGGTCACCTAAGCCCACCACTAGCAGAACTATTCCTTGATTTTAGCAGGGACAGAAATAACAACACACCATAATCACAATGACAGGTTTGGATTCGATGATGTGAAATTAAACAAATGCCTACACTCCCTTTGCCAGATACTGTGGACACATATTGCAGAACTGTGAACTTACAGCTTATTGGTCCTCTACTAATTTTGAGAGTTTTGTACCCCGAGTACTTCCACATACAAAAAGAAACGAAGTAGAACAGAATAATGCAAATTTACACAAAATCCCATACCTACTTCAGAAGAAACCATCTCCTTTCGAGGAAGTAGACAGTACGGCCTGTCAACTCAGGCTGCTGTAGATGTCTTTTGATGTGGGGCTCCTATAACCTTTTCTTTTGGGACTGTTCCACTTTATGTGAAACACTTTTATAGCCACTGTGGTAGAGAATAACATGCAACAAATACATCTGGATTTTCACAGTGCAACTTCAAGTAAACCTCCAAGCTCCCTTGTATATCCATCCAATCCACCAACCAAATAGTGCAGAAAGAGGAGCACTTATAAAATATTCTCATGTAAGAATGAATAAGACTTTCTTAGATGCACTGCATAACAGAATAAATTATTTCAGAAGCAAAAAATACCTCTGAGGTCATCTCCTTCAGCCTCACAGGAAACAACCTAAGCTTGTTTCCTTCAGGCACTTTATCTAATCTAGTTTTAAATAAGACATATAATGAGGCTTCTACAGCTTCCCCTGGGAACTTATTCTACAGCCTAATAGAACTAATTATCAGGAAGTTTAAATTATTTTTTAACTTCCTCCTATTACTTCTTGTTATATATATTTCATACAGTAAAACTTTTTTTTGAAATACAGTAAATAGACTTCTTTTTAAAAAGAAAATCACTATCATTGTTAACAAGCTCACAGATTCAAAGTTTCCTTTCACAAAGGAATTTATTTCTGTTGAAAACTTACAAGGCAAGATCTGAGCAAACAATTCTCTACTTTTATAGATAAAACAGAAATAACAGTACTGTAATGTAACCCACACCAGAATCTGTGTTACTGGTATCAAGCAGCTATGTCAGGTGAGCACCCATTCCCTTAAGATGAAAACTCCCTTGTTGAAAGAGATTTGGAGTATGCTGATAAAAGGGGCAAAAACTTGCCATAAAATTCTAATTGCCTGGATGGAATAAACAATTATTGATGAAACAAGCTCCTTGCTTATTATGAATTTATTTAGGAATGGAAAATCCATGGCCTCACTGGGACAACTGTGCGAGAGCTCAGTCAGTCTCACTGTGAATCTCAGGAGTCCCTCCATTGCAACTGTGTGTCTAGTTTGCTAACTCAGTGTTCCTCAAGCCTCCTCTTTGAACATGGAAAACATCAATTTTGAAAGAAAACAAAAGGAAAAAAAAAAAAGATGGCAATGGGCTTAATTTAAAAAAATACATCAAAATAATTTGAAAGAAAAATAATAGCGTAAATTTAAGGCACATGGACTTTTTTCAGTAGGCATTAGGCAGAACTGCAGGTTTTTTTTCATAAAAACCCTTATTTAGCAGCTTTTTCATTCCCTCCTTTTGAGACTGTTTCACCATGGATATATAAATGAACAGGTCACAGCACCACGGCTTTAGAACACTGTCCAGTCCTATGCCCATACCTTTTACCCAAAGAATCCTGAGTGCCTTGCTACATACAGAATGTTCTCTCTTCTTCATAAAGAAAAAAAAACCATGCAGGAGCTTTTACTATGTTGTGGTTTACTAAGAATTTATTCTCAGAACTCCTAGTACTTGAGCAAGTGCTGTAAACAGTGCATTGCACATCACTGGAAAAATGAACATTACCTTCTTATGCGGTGGATGTTTTATGAGTGACTGCTCACTACAAGTGATTTATAGACATGTAGCTCAGGAAAATAACACTGCAATGACAGAAGTGCTTGCTTATTCGCCACATCAAAAACCAAGCTCTAGAAAAGCATCAAGTTTACAATATATCCTTATGGTTTTCCCGTTCAGTTTGCAGCTCAAATTCCACACTGTTCAGACTCTTCCCTGGACACTTTACAGAAAATTTACAGAAAACCTTGGCACTCCCCAAGGTATCCATTTGTGGGACAGTAAACCCAAAGATCAGCTTCTGAGTCCTTTGTTGGATGTAGCGCCATAGAGCTTTGGCTGTGACTGCATAACAAGCACCAAGTAAGGAACGCTGAGCTTCAGCCAATTCTAGATGGCCAGCAGTCAGTGCAGACTCCACAGTCCGTGCCATAAGAAGAGGCAGATGCTTCAGGATACACTCTAAATGACTCATGAGCCAAAAGGAGATACATCTCAAGGACCCAAAATGAAACACAGAGTACAGGCACCTGAGACTACTCCAGCCACCTTACACTGGTTTTACCACCCCATAGCTCCTCATGAAGTTAGAAGCCCAATTTGTCTCATAGTGAAGTTCTATCTCAAAATACAAACGCAGATTTCTTCCCCTTCCCCCTCCCCCAATTTTTTCAGGTACATAGTTTATTCTCAGAACTATCAGCCATTTGAGTTCCCTTGCTGGAAGCAGCCTACTCTCGGAAAAGGATCCAAGATTAATTAGGGAAAATCAAGAGTGTAAAATACAGGAAACATTTCCAGATTATGAAAGTCCCATGTCTGCTCTCACAGTTGTTTCATCAAGGAGTGTTTCATATACACATACCTAAGAATTCATTTCAGCATAGGCTTTCCCCTGCCCAAGGAATAACTTAGCTCCTAGACTTGACTCCTGCAGCTAGAGACATGTAATGTGGCTCTTTAATATTTTTGTTCAGAAAAACAGCTTCAAGGGGGTAAGTAGGAGACTTACAACCTGAAAGTGGGAAACTAGAGATGAAGGTCTGAACCCTTGGAGGCAAAATGGGGAATACTGGCTTAATGCAAAGGTAAGTGAAATTCCACATTGTGTGGTATGTCAGATTAGAGGAGATCAGTGGTTTCATGGCTTGAAAGAAAATGAACGTAATTAAAAATCTTGATCATATATTATGTATTAAGTTCAAGCTCCTGTGAATCAGGGTGATTATACACTAAAGAATTAATCAGAATCAAAGTCTGTCAAAGTGTTTTCACTCTTAACACCTTGGTATTCCTTTAAAGTAGAAAAAAATATACTGAACTCATTTAAAAACTACTTTTACTCCATTTCCTTTTATTTGCAGCATAATCATTTCACAGAAATGGGTCTAGTCATATTTCAGGGTCACACAGTTGGATTCCTGATGTTTACTGCTCACTAAAAAATTACGCTGCAGCGACAGTTTTAATTCCTTCATTATGCAGAGCTAGACGTGGTAGTCCTAGAAACATTCTTATTAAAGCTGCAGGTATAATCAAGACGGCTCTCCCTAAAGTCACTTCAGAGCCAGATAAATATTGTCATGATTTTTTCCATAGTATTTATTATAAAAAAAAAAAAAAAAAAAAAATCGAATCTATTCCTCAAGAGAAAGAAATGAGATTTTTCAAGCATGTCCAAATAATAAGAAATAGAAATGTACTGGGAATGCATATTTGTAAGTGCCATTGTCATATCCAGTCTAAACATAATATCTATATGTCTACGAAAATCAGGAATCTGGGATACACTCTTGTATCAGACCTCCTCTAAAATATCATCTACTTCTTTTTCCCCTCATATCAATTTTTCTCTGAACAAATGCAGCAAGATCAGGGAAATTTAAAGAATTCAAGAAAGGAATAAGCATCCTGAAAATACCTACTCAGAACGATGTGTGTGTGCTCAGAACCAGCAGGTGTCAGTGCAGCCTAAACATGGTTCATCAGAAAGCAGAAACTGAAACATTCTCATCACAATTCATCTTTAAGAGGTGCTGTCACAGTATAAACATCTCCTAAATTAATCCACAAGATTCAAAAATTTGCAAACAAGCATTTCCTGCTACCCCAACATGCTGAATTACTGTCATTACTGGGTCTGTCAATGAGGATGTCACTGTGCAAAACAAGGCTTCAAAATCTAAGTTTGCTTAGTG
Organism: Lagopus muta; assembly: GCF_023343835.1. Classification (NCBI taxonomy): domain Eukaryota; kingdom Metazoa; phylum Chordata; class Aves; order Galliformes; family Phasianidae; genus Lagopus; species Lagopus muta. Next base: position 8,723,190 of record NC_064434.1, read on the forward strand.
AACAATCATGGCAGTGCCTTTGGCAGTTTGAACACTCCTCCCAGTTCCACATCTTTGTCCAAACACAAGGAAGCAACCGCTGACCTCACGCTATGTGAGACTCAGTGACCAGTCCAGGATCACTTTCCCTCAGAGAAAGAATCGCATCTTGCTTTTCCTCTTCTATCCACCCATGAGCATTCAAAGGACATCAGGCCCACTTTTCTATCCAAGAGCTGAAACTGGCCAGTAGAATCAGAATTTGTGAATGCCCCGATAACAGGAGGAAGAATCTGAGAAAACTAACAGCTTGCAACAACTGTAATTGCCTCCTTAGGAGATGAGTCTACAAAAGGAAAAACTCCATACAGTAACATTAAAAGAAAAGATAGAGTAGATAACAGTATTCTTAAACACCTTAAAACAATGTTGAGCCCAAAGTTAAAAGCTAGAAAGCACAAGTATAGTTCATAATCCTTTGCAGCCATTATAGATAATTAAACGCAATGTCGGAGGCTCTTTTGCATCCATCAGTTTGCTTTCATAGAAAAGTACACTATTCATTAGTTTAAGAGTTCTTCATGCTTCACATTCACATTTCTTGAAAACGAACTTGTAAAATCTTCACAAAGTCAGCATTAAAGCCTAAATTCATGCCTGAAAGCCAAAAACTTCTGTGGTTCCTGGGCCATTCCAACACACAGAAACTAGCCTGTCTTGTCAGTACTCCTGAATAACCACCCCATGTCTCCAATAAAACTCCTTCCCCTTTTGGCTGCCTCTATTTCTAAATGAATCTTTAATGACCTCTCTTGAGCCCATGATTTCTTTCGCCTTATTCAGTTCTCACTGGAAATAGTATAAGGTTACCCCTAAATCAGTCAGATAGGAGCAGCAAAATCACCAATAGCTAGCCTTGCTCTAGAATTGAAAGCTGCATGGCAAGCTCAAACTTGTACCCTTTGTGCAGTTACACCATCTTGAAGTTCCCTTGGGAAAGCAAAAAAATAATGCACAACTAAACACAAGCAAAAGACATCTACTTCCTCCAAACATCAGGTACACTTTTTGGGACATTGCAAAACGTTGAATCATTAGTAAAAAAGATCACAATGATCTTTTAAACCATAGAACAGAATGGCTTGGATTGGAAGGGAACTCAAACATGATCTAGTTCTAAGCCCTCTGCCACAAGCAGGGCTGCCACCCACAAAAATCAGGCACTAGACCAGGCTGCCCAGGGCTCCACTCAACCTGACCTTGAATGTTTCTGGGGATGAGGCATCCACTGCTGCTCTGGGCAGCCTGTTCTGGTACCACACCACACTCCCAGTGAAAAATTTCCCTAAAACCTGACCTAGATTGCCCCTTTACTTTTAAAGTGTTCCCCCTTGTCCTGTCACTACCTACATAAGAAAAAAGTTGATTTCCTCTCCTGCTTAGGAGCTCTATTAAGTACTGGAAGGGCACAATGAGATCTCCCTAAGAGCCTTCTTTTCTGCAGTCTGAACAAGCCCAGCTCCCTCAGCCTTTCTTCATAGGAGAGGTGTTCCACCCTCTTGACATCTCCCTGGCCCTCTTCTGGACCAGTTCCAACAGCCTGACATCCCTTTGGCACTGGGGCACCCGGTGACACAGAGGCACAGTACTCCAGATGGGGTTTCACAAAGGTAGAAGAGCATAGTGGGACCATCACCTCCCTGCCCTGCTGGAAACAGAGTTTAAACACTCAGCAACGTAGAAACTGTAATGAAAAACGTTTCTCAAAGCAACCACAAGCAACTCTTTAAAAAAAAAAAAAAAAAAAAAAAAAACACACCATAATGTGTACCTCTCTTTCACATAAGGCCCAGCTTCCTTTGTAAAGTGTGCCAATGAGAGTATAACTTAGCAGCACAGAACAGAACAGATGAAGAGTGACTTTTATCTATGAAGTTTTACAAATGAGCAGGCAGAAAAGCTGCACCATTTGTACAGCAGTCAAAAATAAACCTTGAATGAGGATAGATGTAATAATCCACTCGACTGCTGCTGGCCTAGAGGGCAAGGAACATTCCTTGGCACCATCTCACAAAGAAGGTACACATTTTCTCCAATGCATTCACCTATCACTGAGGTCAAAAAGTTTCAAAACATACAGAATTACTTCAGCAAGGCATGCTGGTCACAGAAGATTAGCATTTTTTTATTCTTATCAAGAAGGCAGAACACTGACTACATCAACATACATGCAGACATTTCAATTCCACATAACTGGTTATCACTCATAAAAAAAAGGAATCAACGTCACTTAAACAATTTACAGAAAAAAATAACATAGAACACCGCTAAATGATAAGCAGTAGTTTCCAGCTGTGTTTTACCAGACCAAAGTAATATTTTTTTTTTGTTCAGAATTACACTTGCTAAAAAGCAAAAGGGAAAAGTCATCTATGCCCCTGTGTCTTTCTTCTAAGTACAGATTTATCTCAAGTACTTCACCAGTATAGTCTCTCCCTTAAAAAAAAAAAAAAAAAGTGTGGTTATGTCTGAAGTTGAGGGTAGGGGAAGTGCTCATTAAAGAAACAAGATTGAAAACAAAATCCATAGTTAGCACCCCAGTAACAACTGTAATATAACTCTATGATGCCCTATCTTGAAAGTTAGTAACATTAACGGCCAAAGTCCTCTCATTTTTCAGGTACTGTATAATCCTGAAAATACCTTCTATTATTTAGTTTTTAGCTTAAGTAGCTTGGTTATTAGTGCTTCAGAAGAGAAACTACTATCTCAAAGTAGACTCATTATGCATTAAAAATAAAAGTCTCACAAATAAACCTAGTGTGCAATCTTCGTAAATCAGAAAGATTTATTTTATATCACTGTTATTACCGGGCTCCATGTTGTAACAAGAGATAAGCACTGATGTACAAACACATCCAAATTAAACCAATATATTTTACATTATTAAAAAACACATTTAAAAATATTTAGGCTGTATGTGAACACTACACAAACAGAACTGCCATTTAAGCATCCAGATCTTTCAAAACACAAAGACAAGCAAGATGTGCTATTACAACTGAGTGATAACCAGAAACAAGAAGCAGTTCATTAACCCTTAGAACAACCACACAGGCATTTAAACTAAGTATCGCTTGGCACTACAGTGAGGTTAGTCTCAACAAAGTAAATAGAAAGTTTCCTAAGTTCCTTATGCAGTAAGGAAGTTATTCTTCTAAACCTGCAGTTCAATTATTACTGAAGTTCTCTTTCAATTTCACGACTGTCATTATAGATTGGGGCTTATCAGAATCACAACCAGTGCTTCTGGGAGTGTTCTAGGAGAAATCAATTTTACTTTTAATGTCATCACACTGCTGAAAACTTCCTTCACAGTGTAGTCTATATGTTTGGGTGGTTTTTTTTGTTTTTTTTTGGGGGTCTTATTTTGAACTCAGATCTTTTATTGCTGGCATATGAGCACCCTATCAGAACCCATTTTTGAAGCTTTATCACTAACTGTCCCATGCTTCAGATTCTTTTTTTTTTTTTTTTTATTTCACTTTTTTTTTCCCTGATGAAAGTAAAGCAAAAAAAGTGTTTGATTTAATTACAAGCTAGTTCACAACTTCTACTACAATTAGAATTTGTATTAGGTTGCAAATGCAGTTTGGCTGATTCATTTCTATCAAGTGGAGTAAGGCTGCACCCACTTGTAGAGTAGACTGCATGGCCAGCAGCAACTAAGGAATGAGCCAAATTACTCTCCCCATACAGAACATCAACCTCTAATCTCATTCCAGAGCCATAGTGGTTAAAATGAAATATGAGACCAGGTTTACCAAGAAGCTCTTGAAACAGAAGCTTGGCTTCACTACTCCAGTATTCCCCTGCAGCAGGAAGCATACCATGTAAAGAGCAAGAGTATGCCAAGCGTGGTAAGTAAGACAGAGCTTCTGGAATAACTTTAAGTTTATGGATAGCTGAATAGGGGATGCTTTTCAAAAAGCCATAATCAATAAATGTAAGAACAACAGACTGACTTGTCACTTCACTAATCTCTGCCCTGTTCCACTGTGCTTCCACTCCAAATTGGATCAAGCAACTGGTACCAGGAGCTACAGATTCTTCAGGCAAAGCAGGCAAGTTCTCAGGAATATCAGAGAGCAGCAAAGTCAACTTCTTCATGCAATCAAATGTGTCTTCAAATTGGACACAGAAGTTTGAAGGATCAGTAACCATAGTTGCAAACCCAGGGTACCTTCCGTCACTTTGCAGAGGTATCCACGTGACTGAATTTAATCTGACAGATTTAGCAAATTCCTTAAAGTCCACATTCCCGGATTTTTCCGATCCAATAGTCTGACAAAGACTTGAAGGCTGATCCAAGTACTCAATGAGCAGAAATTCCCCTATTAAAATTTCTACTTCCCAGATATGAGAGGATTCCAAATATCTCAGAAACAAGATCCTTATTTCGCGACTTAGGAGTGCATTTACTATAGGGACAAATGGAATATTCAGTTTTTTAAACCAAACCCATTCACAAAACACAGCTTGTTTAGGAATCCTTTTCATCTCATTACTGAGACTCTTTGCATTATTTAAGGACACCACCTCACAGTTGCCATAATCAATGAAATAAACCAGCATTAACTTCTCCCTGATAAACATCTTTATCACTTTTGAGCGATACCACTTCAAGTTCCTTTCAGATTTTGTCATACACTCCAACCCTTCTTCAATGCTTTCCACTGTAAGCAAACCACTTACTTGTGCTTCTTTGACCAGCATTACGTTTAAGTCATTTAATATTTGCAGATTTCTAACTAACTGCACATTAAATTCTCCATCCACTGAAACATTCATTACTTCTGCTCTTTCTACCTGTCCAGAACTTAAGTCTTGAGGAGGGATATCTATATGTGTTTCAAAAGTATTTTTCATGTTAACAGCACAATTTTCCCCCTGATCCCCTAAGCCATTCATGGACTTCCCACCTTGAGCACTCTCATTTGTAACCTGAATCTGTTTTGGCATACTTTCCCAATCATGCACTGGTTTGTTTTGCAATCCTGCCTTGCCTTTTCTCTGCTGAAGATCATAAGACAAAGACTTCCCATCACAAATTATTTCCACTTCCCACTGCTCTCCATGTCGTTCTGTGAACTTGCAAGTGACTGGCTTACCATTTATTTTGCTTAGAAAATAGGAAGTACCTTCATCAGTCCAGCTTTCATCAGAAGTTTTTACTTTGCTAAGGAAACAATGAGTGCTGAGCCTCGGAAAAGTTAAGAGTTTTCTTTGAATTCCACAGATTTTGGAAGGGCTTACAACGGCTGTATTTCCATAGTCAATGAACTCAACCTCATACGAGTTTCCTGATTTCAGAGCTTTGATAACTGCCCTGTAGTAAAAACTGTCAGCGGCATGCTCTGCTAAAATGAGATCCCCTACCCTGAGCTCATCTAAGCCACTTTCACGATGGCTATTCACCACACTTTCATTTAATTCTTCTTCTAGTTGAATTATTAAGTTTTCATCTTCTACAAACTGAATGTAGAAGCTTGATGGATTATTTATGTGAGAAATATACACTTCCACTTCAGAATTCATCTGAATATCACGTGGAGGAAGACTAGTTAATTCAGAAACGTTCTCATTACTCTTTTCCTGCTGACCTGTACTGGTTGGTTGCTTGGTACAAGATTCAGAGGGAGCATTTATAGCTATTCCATTCAAATCTGAAGGATAACATTGTGATAGAGAAGCAGGCTTTCCATCCAGATGTTTCTCTCTGCGTTCCAGGACAGTGCAGACAGTTTCACGAAAAAGTGGCTCTTCACTGTCCTCAGAACTCAATGGGCTGGAGGACTCACTATGCAGGTCATGTGTGCTACCATCAGCTTGCTCTTCATCTCCAAAATGCTGTTCTGCATCTGTCCGGCAATAGTTACGTACCTGATGTACCAGTTTAGTTTCCAATTCAATTCTTCCATGATTTTTAGCATTTCCTTCTTTAACTTCTTTGTCAACTTCCACGTGATGCGCCACTTCGTGATTTCCAGCATATCGTTCTGTATAATCCGTAACAACTGCCAATTCCTCCAATATTTTTTCTTCAATTTTCTGACCCACTTGGAGCTGTTCATCATACAGCTCTACAACAATCTGGCCATTTGATTCTCTGGATACAATCACAGCCCTCAGCAGTTTACCAAGGAAAGTCTCCTCAAACCATCTAATAACACCTGCTGGAACATTTTTCTCCCTGAAGTCTGACAGACGGCATTTAATAGCTTGCATGGGTGTGAATATAAGGTCTGTGGCAGAGTCTGGAAGAGGCATCACCTGGTCTCTCTCTGTCATCTGCTTATTTCCAAAATCCACAAAGTCAGCATACAAATAAGACGTTGATTTCATAGGAGAGACCAAAGCTCTATAAAAGAGACCATCTTCAAAATATCTAGCTATACATAATCGCATATTGCTAGTATAACATTTTGTGTGATCTGCCAGTTTGCTCATTTCACTAACCTTCTTCATCAACGCCTCTATAGTTTCAGTGTTTCGATTAAGCTGGCAGTAGAATTTTGAAAAGCTATGTATATGAGTTATGTAAATTTCTTCCTCGCTTCCAATTTTTATATTAAAAGTTGAATAGAAAAAACTGTACAGAGAACCCAAAGGTACAAGCTTTTGCAACTCAATACAGTCAGAGTGGTTGAGTCCACATTCCCTGAGAAACTCCTCTGCACCAACAAATGGAGTCTGTAGGTCAACTATATTGCATAAACTGCTTGAACTAAGAACAAGAGCATAGACAGTGCAAGTCAGTGGTCCAACAGAAGCAGAAATGAAGTCTTTAAAATGTCTACACACTTCTTCAGGCCAATTAAATGCATCAGTCTGTAAGGGTACATTTCTAAGTGCACACTGAAATGCCTGACTTTCCAGAGTTAAGAAATCTGGAAGAATAGCCTGAAGATCATTAAGTACAACTCTTTCCCGATAGCCATAATCTACAAAAATCACATCAACCTCATCTGGGGATATCTGCTGTACAACAGCTGCTCTGTACCACTTCCCATCTTTGGGACATTTAACAACACAGGCAACCTGTCCAGTTTTGTAAGGATGGGTATGTTCTTTATAGTAAGTCTGGATTTGCTTCATTAAACTATCTAGCTCTGGCAGTTTATTTTGCAACTGGCATGAAAAATCTGCTGGGGAAACACTGTAAGAACACACCACTTCAAAAACAGCTCCCGGTTTAAACACAAACTCTTTATAATGTATTTTTTCCTCAGGCTCTAGTTTACGACCTTCAGAGAGAACATCTTTTCCGAACAAGGACCGTGTAACAGACTTTCTCAGCACAGAAGGCATGCTTACTGTTTTTTCCTTCTGAACTACTTGTCTACTTCGTGATGTGCTGTTTTTATAAGTTTTAGAGGCACACAGTGCATTTACATGTTTTTGTCTAGATCTGCTTTGATTCCGGGCTCGGAATTTTTTGGACACGTTCAGAGCAGAATCTGATCTCCTTTCCCAGTATTCTGCATACCCAGCCTGAACCATAAGTGCAGCAACACTGCATTTCTGAGAAGCAATATTATACAATGCATTAACAGTGTATTTGTTGCCATGCTTACCAATGACCTGAAACAACAGTACTCTGTTAGATACAACCTCTTTGAAGAAATCATTCTCCTTTTTAACCCACATATCATCAACAGGAAAAGCACAAGCAAGTTCACAACACATGGCTAAAGCTGGCAAACTGGAAAACTCCGGAAGCAATGTTTTCACATCATAAGAGGGCACTAGGTCTGTATTCCCAAAATCCAAAAAATAAACAGTAACATTTACATCAAGCACTTCAGTGACAATACCTCGATAATAATGTCCATCTTTGCTATACCGAGCACAGCACAGTAATCCAGGTTCTGGGTTTTTAAGGACTCTTTCCTCAGCTCCACACTGGTTATACACATCTGCAATATTTTCTGTCAAGGCTTGAAACTCATTCTGATACGCACACATTTGAATCCAGAAGTTGGATGGGTTTATGACGTACACCACAAAAGCAGCATGATGAGAATTCATCTGCATTTCTACACGTTTGCAATGACTTGATAAAGACTCACCCCATTCAGGTAAGCAGTTTTTTGTCTGTCTATTTCCAGCAAAACTCTCACATGACTTGTGAGAACTGCGTGTAAAGCACACAGCATGTGCTCTGCAGCTTACACCAATATTGGTGATTTTGGTTTCCAAAGGTGAGACACATAAGGCAGCTCCTTCATTCAACTTTTCTGGATGCTCAGTATTAATTCCAAAATTTTCACCTGGCAATGTAATGTAATACAAGTGATCACTGGCATCAAATGAGTTAACATAAATACATACAGAATTTTGTCCTGCCAAGGCTTGTATAAACCTTTTCAGCTGAAGTTTTATTACTGCCTTATCATCATTACCAAAACAAGACAGCGCACACGGAAATGAAATCATTGGTAGTGACATGAACTCTGCTAGAAGCTTCTTAACACAACTAGATGGTACAGCTTCAATGTTACCAAAATCCATAAACCAGACTTTCACAGACAAGTCTGGTAGAAGCTGCCTTATCACTCCTCTATGCCACTGTCCATTTTTCCTTTTGGCAGCACAAAATTGTCCTAAACTATCAGAAAATGTATTACTTCTTGTGCTGATATCTTCATAATACAAGCACATAGCTTCTGTCAAATTTTCCAGCTCTTTTTGCCATTTCTGTATCTGACAGTAAAATTTACTTGGGCTTTCTGCGGTAGTTATTTTTACACTTACCCTACTGTCAGCTGGTAGATTCGGAAAAAGAACATCTGAAAATAACCAGGAAGAGTCTGATGGTTTCTCAGGATTACTAAAACTAAGTAACTCCTGGACTGAAAGTTTCTGTTGCAGAAATTGTGGCAGTGTCCTGAACTGTGGGGGAAACACTTTTAACATTTCTACAATAAGACGAAAGGAATCTCTATCCGCAAGTTTCCCTAAGTTCAGTTCAAGAACATCACTGATGATCTTCGGTACTTCAAGAATAAACAACTGGTATGATGTGACAGCTTCTACATGACCTGTGACCTCTAATCCCACCAGTGATGAAAAATAATTTATGGCTTTGGGACTCCATTTTTCTCTAAGAGGAACTATGTTTGCAAAAATCCCACAAACTATCATTGGTGGCAGCTGGAAAAATTTATCACAAGCAGAAGCAACATGCACTTCCTCAACCATTACCACTTGTCCAGTGTCTATGAGGAAGGTCTCAAAAAAATGCCCTTTTTTTTCCAAAACTTTTCCTCTAAACCAATTTCCCTCTTTGTCTTCCACAAAGCAAGATCCACCAATGTCAACATTATCTCTTCCTTTGAATACACGTTGTATTTCTTGTTGTAGTATGTGGTAGTCAGGTTCACACCCTCCCTTGCGTTCACCCTTGAATGCTATAAGCAAGGATTCTCGTCTGCACTCTGTGTGAATTATCTTCAGATTCATATCTACTATGTCTGATGAGGGAGTCAGAAGTTCCATTCTGTCTGCAAAGAAAAGGAGCAAGATCAGCCTGATAAATTTCCATATTTTACTTTATCAACTAATTCCTTACAGAAAGCTTTTAGAATGTTTTAATAGCATCTTTTTACTGATCCAGCTAAAATGCATACTAAGCATTTAACGTTTACCAATTTCCTCTTTTACTTAATTTTTTCTGTGAAAAGATATCCAGAAATACTTGAAGAAAAAAAAATATATATATATCTGGTGTTGCTCTTGTGACTATAGTCTAGTTTCCAAAACAATACATAAGAGAGGGAGGAGGAGGTGCAAGACCATGAAAATACGTTACCATGTTAATATATATGTATATATATATACAACCTCTACTCATCTCACAAAGGTTACTTACATAGTAAATTCAAATACTACGTTCTCCCTTGGAGATTCAGTCCAGAGTTTTGCCCTACAGGATCTGCAGTTACAAGAATTTATCTGCAGAAGCGTTTCCAGTCCATTCCTTCCTTCTAAATACTGGGATGACAAAGACTCTTCTCATCCTCTTGTTTTAGTGCAAATCATTTCTTCAAATCAATGACACTTCATCTTGCTGTGTTACACCATTACATACAGCTGCACTGTTTGCAAAGCTCTTTAACAGAACAGCAGCTCTCATCAAAAGCAGACATAAAGGAGTGAGTGGCCACATAACCTGCGGTCAGAAGAAATCTGATCCTTGTCATTCTAGTTCTACTCCACCAAAAAGCTTACCAGAACACCTTGTGCTGAAGAAGGAAGAGATGATGCTACAGACACATGGCTTTTCCAGAACAGTTTAAAAAAAACACAAAGGAAACAAAATCTCTCAATAGAAGCAGTACCAAACCCAGCTCCAGCAAACAGTTTCTTAAGGAATTCCCTCAATTCCTCACCATTTCCCATAATAAGACAGAAAACTAAACCTTCAAAATACACTTTTGTCTACCTGACAAAAACATCTGAGAATCAAAACTGAGAAGACGCATCATTGATGCTTTGGCGCCTTGTTTCTCTCAGCGAAACACATAACAGATGGAAACAGCTTTTCTCATCAGCGTTTTTTTGGGGCAGTTATCATAACCCCAAATAACAACATCACACCACAGCACACCTATTCCTACAGCTTACAAAGTGAGCCCTTCCTTCACACTCACCTACCCGACATGGAGTGTTCTTTCAGGGCACAGTTCTCAGAAGGCTCAGACTCTGTATCTCTCTAGAATATAACAAGAAATCATTACGTAATGAAACTTCTGTTTTCTAAAAGCTCCCAGCTCTCCTCAACACAGCCCAGAAGGGTAAATCAGGGTGTGAGGAACCCACAAAGATTTACACAGTGCCACCACGCCCGACAACGAGACCACCGAGCACACCAACAGCAGAACCCCGGAACAGAGGCAGAGCCCCGCGCGCCCGCCCCGCAGCCGGCACGAGGCTCCAGCACCACCGCAGGCGCTCAGCGGAGCGAGGGCTGAGCCCGCACCGCGCCGCTCCCCCCGCGCGGCCGCTGCAGGACGAAACCCCACAGCGAAAACCGCCACTCACAAGCACGAAAGCGACATGTAAAAGCCAGTACCTCCACAGAACGGCAGTTCGATGCCACCCGGACGCCAGCAGCAACACAAGACCACCGCACTCCGCCAGCCGACAAAATGGCAGCGGGAGCACGGCCGAACACACCGAGACCAGCGCGCCACGCGAAACGAAGGCTCTGCTAGCGTGCAGGGCGGGCCTTAGGGTTGATTGACGGCGGCGCTCAGCCAATCAGCACGGCGATGGGCGAGAGGCGTCGCGTCCCTCGTGCTGAGGGCGGGAGGGGTGGAGAGGTGTGGGTTTAAATTTCCCGTTCTGGGCGTAATAAAGGTGCTCACGATAAAGACACGTGGTGTGAGAAGCAGTGCTCCTGAAAAGAACAGTGAAGTATAGGAGCAAGCTGCCCGGATGGTGGAGTCGTCATCCTTGGATGTGTTCAAGAACCGTGGTTCTGAGGGGTGTGGGAAGTAGGTCAGACTGGTGGCAGTTGGACTAAGTGATCTTGGTAGTCTTCTCCAACCTCACGGATTCTATGATTCTATGAATAAAGTAATGTAGAAATGCCCTATGCAGTCTCTCCATGCCACCGTTTTCCCATTTGGTGCTTTTTTTCAGCTATAAAACCAACGTGTTAAGCCAGCCTTGGCTTTCTTCCTAGCAGCATACGTTAAGTTTTCACACCTGTACATGCCTTCAGGCAGCTTCTCGTGGAGGCTTTCCTGCAGGAGGCATCATTCCCTGCCTGAACCCCTCTAACAGGAGGCAGAGTCTTAAGAAAGGCTCTCCAAACCTGCAAATAAATGTCTGCAGCACAAGGAGAGAGTGATTTAGCAGCTAAGCATCTGTAGCATGCTTTTTTCTTTTTCTTTTTTCTCCCCCACATAAATGTGCTAATCTGCAAATACTTACTGCTTATTTGCAGGTACCGTGTTTTGTGTAGATGTACTGGTGGGGAATTTAGGGCACTCTTCTAAAAAGACTAGACAAAATTGAAGGTTTCTTGAAAATACAGCTTCCAACTGTTCGTCTGCTTTAAAGAGGTGCATGTGCTATTTCTAAAGGTAGAATGCTACTATATTTAGCACAAAATAACCTTGTAATACTGAAATTTTCCCTTCTCTAGGACGCTTTGAAGCTGTTTGACTAGGTTAATGTACGTATGTTGCTTGATGTTACATTATCAGATTTCTCATCCATCGCATTAATTGGGCAGAGTTAGGTAAGAGTGAAGGTCATTAGTATTACGTTTATAGAGAGCAAAATTAAGACTAAATCTTGTAAAGAATTTACGTTATTGCGAGATTAAATCCTCAAAATGAAATGTAGAATCCAAAGTAGGCATCCAAGCCTTTTCAGTGCAAAGGGAGAGTGCTGCCTCCAAGTGACAATTCAGAAGCCCCGTGTGCTGCATCAGCAGCAATCTTCTGCTCATTAATCTGGAGATTATGAATATGTTACAAAAGAATGTGGGGTGGGACTGTGCTTTTCTCTGTAACTTAAACTGAAGTCATCCCTGTTCAGACTACAATCCAAAATTCACTCCTGAAGGCACAGCGCTATTTTTCTTATATTGACATCTTGCTATACTCAAATTACAGTGCTGATGGCAGCTGTAATATAATGATCTTATGGCTAGAACAGTCAGAAATTGACTCTTTCAGCAAGAGTGACTTTTAAAGTTGTGTTCCACCTCCCTATAAGAGTGCCTTGGCCATGGGCAGTATGATGGAATGCATAGTTTGTCCATCCTGTTTGAAGTTGTTCCACTGTTGGTGGTAGAAAAGGAAAAGAAAGGCATGAGTAGATAGTCCCACAGGGCAGAATGGATGATGCAGCTTTCTCTCCTCTTTCCAGAAGGAAAGAACAGCTATTTTGCTGTTTATGCCTTTTGTATAGATCTTCTTTGCAGTTTTTCTTTTCTGCAGCCGGCGAGGGAATTGTGGAATTGTGGCATTATGCATGCACATATGTGGCATTTTTTTGGTAGCTCTTTGGTTTGCTCAAAAATTGTATGATTTTTTTTCCCCAGACTTAGTATCTACATTGGCAAATACATATAAAGCATATTCCCTGTTACCTGGTTACCGTGAGTTAACCATTAAATATTTTTGCTGATTTATTCTGAAAGCAGGTTAACAACTTTCTAGTAAGCTTACTTTTATCTTACTGACAGAAATAAAAATAATATAAACTAAGATGGAAAAAAAAAAGGTATTATTTCAATTTGTGAGCACTTTATCACTTAACAAATCCTGAATAGAAAATACCTCAAAGATGAAACTCCCAAATTGAGCCTCATGTTGTCTTTTCTCTATATCAAACTAATTAACAAGGAGGCTCTTCATATAGTCTGAGATACATGTATGCACGTCCCCTCTGGAATGTTGCCTGAATGTTTTCATGAGAAAAATCATGCTGAAAGGCCCAAGTATTCAGCCTTCTCTTCAGGAAATTTTTGCTGTGATTTGCCGTAATAACAGTTAATGAAAAACTGAAACTTTTCACTGGAAAAGCCTTCTGTACTCATGGGATGAGGTGGCTGCATGTACTCATTTTTATATTGTAAGAGATGGTGGTCTGACCGTTTTGCTATGTTCAGTACACTTTCATGTTGGATTTCTTGTGAAGAACTGGATATTAATTTTCCTTATAGATTGAAGTGTAATGTAAAGAAAATAAAACTGTTCTTCAACTACAGTTTAGCGCAGTATCATAAATGAAGTTCTGCTGCCAGCTGCCTTCCAGGAGGTAGAACACAGCAATGTGTGAGGTGAGCAAAAGCTGGGCATATTCTGCTGTTTCTAACTGTCTCTCCCTGGGATTGTCAGCTTCTCTTCTGTCAGAGTTTTAAAATAACAGTGAGCCCCACTGAACTCCTTGGCAGGGGGAAAAATGGCTGACCATCAACCTCCATGGATGGCAAGAGTTACTGGCTAGAAGAGAAGGGGAGTATCTCCCCAGCTGAAGGGCAAAGAAAGTTTTAAGACTTCATCCTGCACTTAATGTTCCCTTCCTGATGATGGTTCTGTGAACAGTATGCTGATTGGACTGAATCCCCTTCTGAAGCACCTGGCATTCACTAAGAACAATGTAAAAATTATAACTGTTTTGATTAGTTCCTCACACGAGGAGAGCCAGAGGATTAGACACTACCCATCCTACTTTTAATCTCTGACACTTCTGGGATCTGTCTTTTACCGTTGTTTTGATTGTTTCTGAATATTAATATTATAAAACTTACTAAAATTGATAACATTCTTTTTCATTTTAGTCTGTCATAACAAAGCCCTTATAAGGTTCATTTATTAGATTGCTACATAGTGAAGTTTTTGGGCATAGTAACTCATGTTTCATGCCTTAGTTCCAGTCCTCTCTGAATTCAGTCTCATGCAAAATTGAAAATGCAGCAGTGTTTTCGTATTGTCATCGATGTTTATTTGTTGCATGTAATGAATTGCTGTTCAAAAAAGCAGTACTACATTCCTGTTAATAGCACATGTGATGGTCTTTTACTTAAAAATATTTAAGTAAATATTCTTAAAAGGGACAATGTATGAAACACGTGGGTATGAATGAGTGGCAACAGCAGAAACAGAAGACCTTAAAAAGTTCTGAAAATGGAGAGTGAAAACACATTTTACTAAAGACAAATCTCACAATAAGCGGAGCATCCTTTTCCAGCTTGGCTAAACTCAGGATTATTGTTTTTTAAACGATGAAATTTACTTTAGAGATAGGGGATATAAAAAGAATCACATAATTCTGTGGGCTTATCCTGAAAAGGTCACAGTCTTCAGAATTGTTCATGTTGCAGAATCAGTATATCACTGTTGTGATTTTATTTTTTTTTTTCTGAAGTCAGTTCAGGAGTTTTGCTGCCTTTTGTAGTAGACTTGGAAAACAAAACAAAACAGGACTCTAAATAATCATCTCAAAACAAACGTTTGTGCACTTTTTTTTTTTTATTTTGACTTTGAAAGTGTGTTCTCAATGCGTCCTGTTATGTTAACCTGAATGATAGCCACTAGGTGGCAGGAACAACCACATGTTTAGCCGGATGCTCGAAAATACACGTGTGTTACTTCAACAGAAGGAAGGAGTGCAAGAGCGATTACTCCCATCTGACCAATAATGAAATATAAGGGTGCAAGCGCTGCAGAGTTTCACTAGAAGGGTCATCACATTCATTGCACCATTTGAAACCATTTACTTTTTTTTTTTTTTTTCAGGCAAACTGGGCTAAGTCTGAAATACTTTTAGTGTATTATGCCTATTTTCTCAATATGCTGTCAAACATCATTTCAAATATTTTAGTAAATCACGTGCCAATCTTCTGCTACTGTATTTTTAAAAATTGCTTTAATATAGTTGCTAATAAGAAGTTAGTTATTAACTCAGCAGGTTACATGTCGGAAAGTGGAACATGGAAACAGCTTTTGTGAAATACTTTCAGCAATAGGAGTAGTTATTGCTTCTTTTTAAAACACACCTTGCATGTTAAATTGGCAGTTACGCTCACAACAAGGAGAAGAGAAATGGATTACCTCAGAACATACAAATCTTTTACAGTTGAAATAGCAAATTGAGATTTGTTAAATAATGGGACAAAGCAAAAGGTAGAATTTCTGTCAGTAGGGGCCACACAAAGCACATGAGTTTTGTCGTAGTAACTATAACACTCCAATACAGGTATGTACATACAGTCTCAGTATCAGTGGTGAGACTGAGTTTCCCTCTTGTGCAGTTTTCTTGGTGCTATGTGATAAGGTTTTGCCACTATATCATCTGAAATGTCAATTAGGCCACCGATAGTAAAGCTGTATAGTATCATGTAGCTGTATACTATCATACAGAGATGTATAAGTATCATATAATGGTTTGTCCTGGAAGTGTTTTTTAAAGATCAAAATTCCTTGCCGGGGTGGAGACATCTTTCACTCAACTACATTTCTCAAAGCCCCGTCCAACCTGGCTTTGAACACTTCTTGGGATGGGGCTCACAGTTTCTCTGGACAGTCTGTTGTAGCGTCTTTCCACTCTCTGATGATATTTTGCCTTATATCTGATATAAATCTACAGTTTTTCAGTTTAAAGCTGTAACTCTTTGTCTTCTTACTTCCATGCCTTCGTAAAAAGTCTCTCTCCGTATTTCTTATACACCCCTTTTAAGTACTGAAAGGCTGCAGTGAGGTCTCTATGGAACCTTATCTTTTCCAGGGTGAACAAGCCTCAGCCTGCCTTCAAAGGACAGGTACTCCAGCCATCTGATCATCTTTTTTGGCCTCCAGATGTTACTATAACAGCTCCATTTCTTCTTTATGCCATGGCCCCCACAGCTGGATGCAGTACTGCAGGTGAGGTCTCATAAGGGCAGAGCATAGGGAAAGAATCACGTGCACAACAATTTTACATTGCTTAACCAAATGTGCTGTGCTGGTAGGGAGAGTCTCATGTTCCTTCTACATTAGCAGTACCTATGGCACAACTGGAGTAGATCTGAGAAGTGAAACATTGGTACTGATGACCCAGTATGCACATCAAGCAGATCTTAAGGGTAGAACTGTTATGTAAGATGAGTTCTAGAGTAGTCACTTGGACTGGATGTCCAGTAGCATTTGAAAAGATTTTTTTGAGTCACATTCCATGGGATTCTTGCATGTGTGCACCGAAATAGGTCTGCACTGTTGATCAAATCAGGGTAACTGAGGATGTTTATGAGATTCACTTCCAGTTCTAAATTAAATTTAATGAAGAAGCACCTAGGAAGAAGCTATACTTAGGCATTCAGTGGCTGAATTCCTAGTGGAATTCATGGCAGTTGGAGAGAAGGACTAATGAAGAGGTTGATAATCGCTACAGGAAAAGCAGTAATGAGCTTCAGAATAGAATTTTAACAATTTCAGTTCTTTAGATTCAAAAGGTTCTATTTCTAGCAGAAAATATTGAATTTCTAAAAATTTTATATGTATAGCAAGAAGTTTGAGATATTTTTTTAAGTACATTTGAGACTTTTTAAATACTGAGATTAGTTTTCTCTGAGGGAAAAATAAAGTCCCATATGCAGTGACAATTCTGTGTCTTGAAATGTTGAATGTTTCTGATGCATAGTAGAACAATACATAGTGATAGTGGGTAAACTGATTAATTTGTGAGTGAAATCACAGGAAAGAAGATGTAGCAAAGGACTTTCTAAGTCATCTATTTGTTTCTGAAAAGATCAAGTGAATGATTTAAAAGGTTTTTAAAATTATTCATGATTATTCTCCATTTCAATTAACTAATTCTGGCCCTAGCCCTACAAGCTGGATGTGAAGAAGGATGTTTAGCTTTCTGCAGAATTTAATGGCCACCATGGGTGTCTGATCAGGTACGCATTCTGTAGATCTGGTGATATTTTTGTGGTCTTAATTCATACTCATGTAAAATCCTAGCAAACCTGTGTGTGAATTTTACATGTTCAAATAAAAATCAAACTTTCCACAGTATTAACCAAATAGTTGTTTTGGCTCAGACCTTGTCTATGCAGGTATTCACTGGGATGCATAATATTTAAGGAAGGTACTCCTACTTGGAATCTTGGAATCTTGGAAATACTTGGAATCTTTTTTATTAAAGCTTTTTTTTTTTTTTTTTTTTTTAAAGAAAAAAAAAGGATTAGTACAGAAAACAGCTTTGATTGCTTAACTCTCTTCATCTCATAGTTCAGGTATTTAAATTCTACAGGGTTTTTTTATTCAGGAATATTGAGCTTTCTAATTCCCACTGTAGCAGTGTTCAGCATCTTTTTGAAGGTGAGGTCCATGGCTTAAGCTAGTCTCATGTTTGTTCTTTTTTCTTAAAAGCCTTGCAATGTTAGACTTCACTGTTAATCATTATATCTTTCTTGTTAAAGATTTTACATCTTGTCTGTGTTTACAAACAGAATAAATTCCCTAAAAGTATTTTCTGGCATTTGCCATCGGTCATTTGCATGAAATTTAAAGTCACAGTGCAAACAATGGCAGTGATCATTACAACATGTGCTTGCTTGTCACACTTTCAGTACAACCTGTTCTCTAATTCCAATACTCTTGGGTATTCATATGTATGTATATGTCCTTTAATGCCAGTTCTGTTTATAGTGAATAGCCAAATCTTACCTTCATATAGGTGCAATAAGTGTGCTCCTTACAGAGATGTTTGCATACATAATTTCACTCACTGAGATTAATTTAGAGACAGATTTTAAGTTAAAACATAGTAAAGCATTTTGTTCCTTAATTGCTCTCTGGTAAATCTTAGAGATTTACATAGCAGAAAGCAAAAAGTGTTATTGCATGATGGTCTTTTAGGCAATACTGGAAAAAAAGATGATATACTACAGCAGTTTTAATTGCTGCAAGGTGCTGATCCATCCTTGGAATTAAAGTACAGGGTTTTGTCATCACATGTATTGAAGGAGCAAAGACAGGATGAAAATCACACCAGCACTTAAGGAAAATTTAGTCCTTATTGAAGTCAGTGGCAGAACTCCCATTGACTTCACTGGGGCCAGAATTTCACTCCATATATTTAAGGAACAACAAAAAATGTATTAGGTGTGTTATTAATACTGTGTAGAAAGTTCTACATATATATGTATGTATATATATATATACAGTATCTGTTTGGCTATTTGTTATTTGTGCTACAGATTCATTTTGAATCTTAGGTCCCTTAAAGCAAAAAATAACTTTCATAATTAGCACTATAAGAATCTGACTGCACCGTCAACTTTGCACAAATGGATGCATGTGCCTGTCAGGAACTCACTGACAGTAAAGCTAATGAAAGACAGAATATACTCAGTAGCATGACTTTTTCTTTTTGAAAATCACTCACTCTTGACCCAGAGCTTGGCCACATTCAGGAAATTATGTAAGTAGCACCTCCCAACCCAGACTCTGTGCTAAGCTCTTTTCCCAGCATTCAGACTACTCTTAAGTTTTCCCATCTCTGTCATGTAAAATGGTATTTCTGGGCAGGTGGAGATTTCTGCTTCATATACTTTACTTTTACATGCAGTCTAAGCCACATAAAACACATTCAGGCCATGTTCATGTTAGATTTTTAGTATCAGCTCAGCTACCTCAGTGCAAAACCTATTCCTGTTATGCTCTACACAAATGTGCTTTGAGGTTTACCAGTATAGTGTACTTTGGTTTCAAAACAGCAATGTCTAAACCAGTGGCTAAAAAGACTGAATAAACATGGTTCCAAATTTTATCCTATGGATTTTCATATAAATTGTTATTACAGTACTTTTTTCTGTATTTCTTAATAAGGTAATGGGGAAATCATAAGGCCCTACTACTGCTAGATAAAGATGTTGTTAACCAAGTGTTTCACTTGTATGTTAAGAATAGATTCTAAGTACTGAGACAGCCAGTCATCTTCATGTTGATGAAGATGTTGAGCACCACTTATGCACACCCACCTGTATGTGCACAAAATCAATTTAACTCTAATTCCTGCATTCTTCTGAACATCTGTATCACCAAAGTGCTTGTACACACATTGTATGTAATCCATTATCTCACCATGAAATATTTACTGCAGTGAGACCACTACTGTTTTATCAATTCTGTACAAGAATGAATGAAGAATGCTTCATTACCATGCTATATTTGAAATATTAAGAAGTTATTTCACGATCAATTTTAGATAATATTTTCTGAAATTTTTGCATGCATTATTTTCAATGGAAAGAGAAAAAATGACCCTAATGGAAGTTAGTGACAGATTCATCATTAAATTCAGAAGAGTTTAAATTTTATGAGACTGATTTGAACAAAAGGGAGGCAGTTTTTATGTGTAGAATAGTCCTTCTTTATGAGTCAACAGACACTTCAAAAATTATTGGGTATGATTCTACTGTCAGCTTGAGACCATATTAAAATAGAAGATCTGGATGGAACCCGCCTGTTTTTGAGAGCAAGGAAGTTTTAATAGTGTGACTGAATTACGCTGATTGGGACAGAGAATAATCTCGTGTCCTGTTTGGCACATTTGGAGCACAGAAGTAGCTTCTCTGCAGGACCTTGTGCTGGCCTTATTGAACACAATGAGATTATAGGAGACCCACTTCTTAGGTTTGTCAAGGTCCATCTGGATGGCATGTTGTCCTCACTGCCCAGATTGGTATCTGCCATCTGCAAACTTGCAGAGGGTGCACTCATTCCCACTGTCCATGTCATCAAAAGAGATGTTAAATATTCAACACATTTAATATTTAATATACTAAATAGTGCCAGTCCCAAAATCAACCCTTGAGGAACACCACACATCACTGATTTCCACCTGGACATTGAGCTGATCAACCCTTGAGGATCACCACACATCACTGATTTCCACCTGGACATTGAGCTGTTGACCACAACTTTGAAGGGCCACCATCAAGCCAGTTTATACCCACTAAGTGTTCCATCCATCAAATCTACATCTCTCCAATTTAGAGAAAAGGATGTTGTGTGAGACAATGTAATGCTTTTCCTTCTAAGGACCAGACTTCCTTCCCACTCAGAGTGGTACACAGTGACTTTTCTAGATGTTTCACTAGAAAACAACACCATCTTGACTATATCTAACAACACCATTGACTAATGTAAAAATGTAAAAGACAAGGGAAACTGAATTTTGGGTTGCATTGAACACAACCAGCTGATCAAAAGAGATGATTATTCCTCTTCATTGAGTTTTAGTATGGTCTCACCTTGAATACTACATGGACTTCTGTGTTCAACTACATAAAAAAGGAAAATAAAATACTTGAAAGCATCCAGAGGAGGGGAATAAAGCTGTGATGGGGCTGAGGAGAGGCCAAGGTTACTTGTGTTGTTGGTCTGGAAAACAAGAGGCCGAGAGTCAACCTCACAGCTCTCTGCAGCTCCTGAGGAGGTGAAGCAGAGGGAGGTGCTCTGCTCCTGGCAAATGATGGTAGAACAGGACCAGCACAAAGCTGCACCAGGGGAGGGTCAGACTGGGCACTGGGAAACATTACTATGAGGATGGTCAAACATCAGAATGGGCTTCTTAAAGAGGTGGTTAGTGAGACATGGCTGTCAGTGTTCAATAAATGTTTGGACAATGTCCACATTAATACTTAAACTTTTGCTTAGCTCTAACAATGTCAGAGAGTTGGACTAGATGATCTTAGGTCTTCGGTTTCCCTTTTGTTCAAAGAAAATTGATTTGAAGCTTAGCTGACAGGTTGTTACAGCACTTGTGTTACATAGGATAATGCAGAGGAGTGGAAAAGGTAGGATGAGCTTGAGGTCACATTCATGCAAATGGTCATAGTGGTTCATGGAAATGGTTCGTTTTCTTTCATGTGTTCTGTGTCAGGGTGATCTTTCAGCTGAACAGGTCAGTGTGGTCTTGAGCATTATCTGTTTATCTGAACCCTAAAGTGTTTGCTTTGAATAATTCTTATCATTTTTCTTACTCAAAGAATTACACAATGTGCAATACCTCTAAAACATCTTATCAGGAATCTTTTGAAGCATTAAAATATATTTTTGCCTATTAAGACTTACTAAGTAACTGGCAAATATGAAATTATTTGAGATCTGTATTCCACTGAAATATATATCCATAAAAATAAAAATTAGAATGTAAATATGAATTGAATAGAAACAAGTGTGTAAACATAGCAGCTTTAAATTAGATAGCAGGGGTAAACAATAAGAAAGATACAATTGCACAGACTTCATGGTGGATTGTGCAATCACGCTGGAGACCTTAGGTATGTACTTCAGTTGGTAGCCTGCTCTGACACCCACAGTCTCCAAATATTGTATTAGGTGCTCACTTTAAACTATTCTCCACTTCAGTCACATCCCCAGTTGCAGTGTCAGCAAACATGAGAGAAAAGCTGCTGTAACTTCCCACAAAACAGCTAGATTGAAAGTCAGGCTGTAGGTTTGTTGAATTCTAGAATTCATGAAAGGGTAAAAATAAATAATTGAATCAAAGATGTGTATATGTATGGATATATTTGAGAGCAGTCAAAATAGCAATAGAATTGAAAATTGAATAAAAATATGAAAAATAATTATTTTCTTGAAAATTCAGAAGCTTGGTAAGATCTGTAAGAGATTAGGGAATGTTTCTACTAACTAAAAGAACAAGTAATTTTTGCTCTGATTTTAAGTTTCCCAAGAAAACCAAACAACACATTTCTGTTGCATTAGCTATGAAGTTATGAGACTCATTCAGAACTCTGACCTGGTCTACCTTTGACCTTGGCTTTGACAGCATAAGACCAGGAAATTTCAGAACCAAAAATGTACTTAATGCTCTGATATAGATTTTGAAGTTACATAAAACTTCATGGCTTAATGGGTTTTTAGGTAGTATAGGCTTTCTAGCTTTCTCTTAGACAAATCCTGCTTAATGTGCATATTAAATGCCAAACTGTCTTCCTGATATCGTGTCCCCATTTTTTCTCAGTTCCTTTCAAGCAGACTAACATTTTTTCCTCTTTACTGCTGTCACATCCAACTTATTTACCACATTATTTGCCTTAAAGTAAGACTATTCTATAGATGCCTTTTTAAAGCACAGGTGTGAGACAGCCCAGTCTTGATAAATTTACTTTCATTTATGGTTTTTAATATTAATTGAAAACTTCTATATTTGGAGTTGAGAATGAAAGCTTGACCCCCAATTTAAGTGTTAAATGAGGAGTAGGGCTCAGACTCAATGCTATGATACCAATAGTTCTCTAAGATCTTTTCAACTCACATGGCATCTTATTCTGTGAACTAAGTAAAAAGTTTGTCTTCAAGGCTTGTTTTTAACCTGGATAGAAAAAATTCATATAGAATTAGCTGCTAGTACTACTTTGTACCATGTAAAGTGATGATTGTCATTTTCTATCAAAGTAAAAGCAAGCTCATGATAAAAAATCAAATTCTGCATTTTTGTTCTCAGCTGCATCTAAAGTTGGAGAGTTGATAATTGGCAACACTCAAGAATGCCTGCTCTAGGAAAGACTCAGTGTGTAAGGAGTTTGCAGCTGCTTTTGAAATGTATATTTATCCAATTGTTTAATTTTTTCCTCTTAGGAGATGGTGAAACATTAATGTGTGCTAATTAAGTCTGTTTGCCCAGATGGATTGAGGCCAAATTTCAAGTGTGATATAACACCTGATAAAACAGTCACTTGAGAAAAGGATCCTTGCAAACAAGCTTGAAAGGTAAGGATGATTTGATAATAAGGTCTACTGAAAACAAGCTTATGCTAGATATGCTAGTGTATGTGATGGTTCTCACATGAACCTTTCCTTGGAATCAATAATCTTAAATCATTGTGTATTTCAAATTTCAAAATCAAGTATATAATCAAAATTTCAAATCAAGTATTTCAAATTCAAAATTGTGTATTTCAGGGTATGAATCACTGAAGATAAACTGTGTAACAGTATGGCAGAATAAATGAAAGTAGTTGAAGCTGCGGAACAGAACCAGAAAAACTGGGAGACTGTACCTTGAATTTGGTAAACATAGTTACTGTGAGTAATAGTTACTAATTCACATTTTGACTTCTTACATTTTATCCCCATCAATTACTAAAGATATGAATAATAATGTACATAATTACTACTGTAAATCACAAGCAGTTATGCAAAAGAGAGCTGGGAACAGAATGTAAATTGACTGCCCATTTCAGTAAATGAATATTTTTTTAAGGAAGAAACCATCCACTTAAATTAAGAAATACTAATAAATCATAGAATCATAGAATCATAGAATCACTAAGGTTGGAAAAGACCTAAAAGATCACCCAGTCCAACCGTTCACCTAT
This sequence comes from Lagopus muta, assembly GCF_023343835.1. NCBI lineage: Eukaryota > Metazoa > Chordata > Aves > Galliformes > Phasianidae > Lagopus > Lagopus muta. The sequence goes on from NC_064434.1 coordinate 8,747,089, forward strand.
TCCCAATAGCTCCTACTAAACCATGTCCCTCAACGCAACATCCAGTATGATGCAATATATGAAGAAGGGTGTTCTGTTTTGTCTTTATAGACATTATCAGCAGCATTCCTTATCATAATCCTATGAAGCGACTGTACACAGGAATGAACTGTATCTGTGCTCCTCACCATTTCCAAAGATGCTAAGAAATTCCTATAGACTGGATCATAGTATCTTACTTTTTTTGCTTAGTTCTAGTCCTGGATTTATTTCAAAATAGTCTTCAACAGTACTTGTATTGCCATACAAGAATATGTCCAGGCAAACAGTGATACAGTCAATTATACCAATTGCATTGCTTGGCCATAGTAACCAGTTATTTGCATTTTTTCTGGGTTAGAGATACAGATACTATCTTTAATCATTCATTTCAGTTGATGTTTTGTTCTCTGCTTACCAAAAGAGTAAGCTGGCCAAAATCTCACACTGGTAAATAATTTCTGTTCGTTACAAAAAAATAAAATAAAATAAAATAAAAAAATAAAAATTCTGTTTTGTTACAATTGGACAGCTAAAAACCTGTTGCCCTGAAAAATTTGAACATTCATTTCATAATGCTGTCCTCACATTGTGGGTACTCCTTATTCTACAAATAATCTTGAGATTAGAAGTACTGTAAGCACAAAAATCTATCCATCTAACAAGTTTCAGAGTGCATATTTTTGTGAATTGCACTGCACCTTGACTTTGCAGCACAGGCATACATTCGTTGCCCATACGCTACTCTTGGATATACTATAGGAGAAACTTAGATGGTAACTGGAAGTAGAGGACTTCCATCAGTTCAAATGAAGATCTGGGTAAAGACAGGCAGCAGTCTGCGTGAACTGATGATAACATTCTGTTCCTTGCCTTCAGTTTCTAGTTGTTCAGTATCATAATTAGTCTACTTGCATGACTAACAGATGACTGGAAAGAGGACTTCACCCACCTCCAATAAATGGAGATTAAAGGCTAGTAGCTATTGAGGGCACATCCAGCTTGCTACTTCTGTGAGGCCTTACATAAGTAGAGACAGCAGAAGCAGACCAGTTAGAGTCACATAAGGCTGCTACAGACTTGTCTTTAGACTAAACTCTCTCCATCTCAGCATGGCAGTGACTATAAATGTCTTCTACAGAACTTCTACTGTCAATGAAGTTTAAAAGAGTAACCCATTTCTCTGGTTTTGGATTAAGAAGAAAGCAAGCACTTTTATGGAGATTTAAGCAAAACAACGGAGGTATCATTTTTTTCCAATCTTAAAATTAGGGAAAAATTATGAGCCAATTAGTTTTAAATATAGATAGAAGAGTGTTAGTGGTATTATATAGCTGACATTATTTTTATAGCATACTGAGTCCTGGGAAATCAGAGTGCAGAAAGTCATACAGGATTGAAAATGCAACAGGAACAAGTACGTGGGAACAAAGACAAGTGGGAACAAATAAGTGAAAAACTGACAGCAGTGGCTATGACTGAGAAGTTAGAAGGAGAAGAATGATATAAAAAAAAATGAGATGAGAAAAAAGTACTTGAGAGACTTAAAGACATTTTTAGAAGTTTTAAAACAAAAGAAACATTGGCGACAAAGTCATGCTGTTAATAACAATGCAGAACAGGCAGAAATCTTCTTGAAATGTTTTTATTTTCATTTTGGGAAACCATGTTAGATGACTGTGTAATAAGATCATGCCCAAATATTTTCCACACCAATAGCAACTAATGTCGATATTAAATATCAGCTATTACACTGCATAGTTTAAAAAGCACACAGGGATGAGCTTGCATCCAAAAGTTTTTTGTTTTTTTTTTTAAAGCTGCTTGCAGAGGTATCTATTTTTAATGTTGATTTTAATTAGTCTTCAGACACTTCTTAAGAACTCGAAGAAAGCTAGCATTGTGTCAGGAAGGAGCTATTGTTTACTTAGCATGCAGCACGATTTCAAAATAGAGTTCATAGCAACTTGATACCCAGCTGGGGAGATGCGTTCTGAGAGTCTTCATGTAAGGTTGACTAGGCTGTAAAGCTTCAGACAGTGGTTAGCCCACTGCGTAGTCTACCATTGGCAGTTTGTTACTAGTGACTTTCCTTGTGGCTCAATACCCAGCCCAGAACTATTCAATGCTGTCAAAGAGACTTTACACAAAGTTTTGATTTTCACACAAGATTTTGATTTAGAACATGATGCATGTACTGAAATCACAAAACAAGCACAATACAATATCCATCTGAATTACAGTACAACTGCTATTCTCAGTAGCAGTCTCTATGCTCAGCTGTCACTCGTGAGGTCTAAGCCACCTATTCATTTCCACTTACTCTAGTCTGACAAATACAGGAAGGAATTCACACTCTTCTGATGAACTTCAGTAGAAACATTCACACCATCGGTTTACCCATTCAGCTGCTGATAGCTCTTCTTTCTAAAACAAAGGCCACCCTCTGGGCCCTCTCTCTGTCGAGGTAAAGTCGGGCTCTTAGACAGCTGTGATTAGCCCCATCCTGCACTATTCTCTAAGCTTCATGAGTACATTCGCCATGCTCATTTTCACTGAGCTTTCCCATTATAGGGGTTTATTCGCTAAATCAATTTCACCGCTTTGGTCTTCGTGAACAATTTGAGAGGACAGAACAGAACGCACTCTTAGCAAGTACGCGAGTGAGAACCAATAGAGGGGAGTGGGAGGACTGACACTGCAGGGCAGGGCTGCAAATGAGGGCTTGGACAAGCTAGAGAAGTGGGACCGCAGGAAGTTCAGCAAAGGCAATTACAGAGCCCGGTATCTGAAGTAGGAGACGACTGGGCTCCCCAGTACAAAAAAGACAGGGATCTCTTGGAAAGAGTCCAGCGGAGGGCCACGAAGATGGTGAAGGGCCTGGAGCATCTCTCCTATGAGGAAAGGCTGAGTGAACTGGGTCTGTTCAGCCTTGAGAAAAGGAGACTGAGAGGGGACCTGATCCAGGTCTATAAATATCTAAGGTGTGGGGGGCAGAATGGCGAGGCCGGACTCTTTTCAGTGGTGAGTGGAGACAGGACAAGGGGAAATGGCCAGAAACTGGAGCATAGGAAGTTCCGCACAAACATGCGCAAGAACTTCTTTACAGTGAGGTGACGGAGCACTGGAACAGGCTGCCCAGGGAGTTGGTGGAGTCTCCTTCTCTGGAGACGTTCAAGACCTGCCTGGATGCCTACCTGTGCTACCTGGTGTAGGGAACCTGCTTTGGCAGGGGGGTTGGACTCGATGATCTCAGGAGGTCCCTTCCAACCCCTACAATTCTGTGATTCTGTGATTCTGTGATTCTGTATAATAGAACAGATTGGAGAATAACTTGACAGAAAAACAGCCTTCCAGAAGAGGAACTGTTAGACAAGCTAAGCATGAATCAGCACTGTGCAGCTCTAACTATAATCGTTTGCCTTGTAAGAGACTGTTTCAAGAAAGAGAGAACCCATCTGAAGTGCTGTGCCTTTCATAGGGAGTTCAATCAAATGATAGGACAGATTTCATAGAATCACAGAACTGTTTGAGTTGGAAGGAACCTTTAAAGGTCATCTAGTCCAACTCCTTTCCAACAAACAGGGACAGCTATAGCTAGATCAGGTTGCTCAGAGCCCCATGCAGCCTGACCTTGAATGTCTCCAGGGACAGGGCATCCACTGCAGCTCTGGGCAACCTGTTCCAGTGCCTCACCACCTTTGCTGTAAAAAACATTTTGCTCATATCCTGTCTAAATCTCCCCTCTTTTAGTTTGAAACCCTTGTCTATCACAACAGACCCTGCTAAAGAATTTGCCCCCTTCCTTCTTATAGCCATCCTTTGAATACCAAAAGACCCCAGTGAGGTCACTTCTGAATCTTCTCCAGGTAGAACAGCCCCAGTGCTCAGCCTGCCCTCATAGTAGGGGTGTTCCATCCCTTATGCCATTTCTGTGGCCTTCCTCTGGACATTCTCCAAGAGGTTCATGTCTCTCCAGTACTGAGGAGTCGGTATATGGACATGTACTTGAGGTGAGGTCTAATCAGAGAAAAGGGGCTGGACCACCTCCCTCAACCTGAAGCCATGCTTCTTTTGATGCAGCTCAGAATGTGATTGGCTTTCTGGGCTACAAGGACACATTGCTGGCTCATGAAATCCTTTTCAGCAGGGCTGTGCTCTGTCGTTTTGTCCCCCAGCTTGTATTGACAGTGGGTGTTGCCATGACTCAGGTTCAAGACTTTGCACTTGAATTTGTTGAACCTCATGAGGTTCCCCTGGGCCCACTTCTTGAGCCTGTCTAGGTCTCTCTGGATGGCATCCTATCCCTTGGGTATGTTGACCACACCACACAGCTTGGTGTCATCTGTAAATTTATACTTGATCCCACTGTCAATGTCATTGACAAGGATATTAAGAGCACTGGTCCCAGTACTGACCCCTGAGGGACACCATTCATCATTGATGTCGATCTCGACATGAAACCATTGGCCACTACTCCTTGGGCACAAACTTGCAACCAGTTCCTCATGCATCAAATACAAATCTTTCCAATTTGGAAAGAAAGATATTGTGAGGAAGCATGTCAAAATCCTTCTTGAAGTCCATATAGATGACATCATTGTCTTTTTCTTGTCCATTATTGCAGTTACAACATCACATGCTATTACACCATCAAAGATTTCCTATGGAGGTTGCAGGATCACTGTCCCTGGAGATTATTCAAGTCAGCTGGGCATGGCCCCAAGCAATCTGATCTAACTTCATAGTCAACTCTGCTTTGAGATGTGTTTGGACCAGACAGCCTTCTGAGACCTTTACCCAACCTAGATCACACTATGATTCTGTGATCTAACCAATAAAGAGGATCAACCATTCTGTGTTCAACTTTCTGCCATAGACTTTCTTGAGTACATTTTGGCTGCTGGAGTTCTATTACAGCCAGAAATCAATATGGAAGAAGTTAAGGGGATCTATCTACTAATAACTGTCAAAAAATCACTTTTGGCAAGAGAACCTATGAAAAACAAACAATAAAACATCAATTAAAATCATAACTATACAAACACTGTAGAAACTTCCAAAAATATGGAATAAATGTAAAGTTCATGGCACAAATTTACAAAATGTTTGGCCTAAGTTCATATCAAGTTAAAATAAATCTTATATTTGCATGCTCTAAATATGAAAGATGCAGCTTTCAAAAACACTCTTTAGCTGTCTCGATGATTTAAAATGCCTGTAATGCCTCTGTGTTCTGAAATAATTTGGAATATGTTTCCTTTTCAGAATAAAAGGACATAGTTTAGTCTTGAAAATACTTTCTCACCTTAAGTTGCAGTGTGGTGTTACCAACAGCATAGTCATTCAGGTTAGTTCTTTTTAATTAAAATATTCAGTGCAACATTTACAGTATATCTTTACTAAAATCCCAATTGCTTCAGGAATCGTTTATTTTTAACTGATGGTAGAAATTATAAATAACTGCTTGTTGCTGGAATTGATTCTAGAAAAAGAACACCACAACACTTCTCTGTGGTGTTTCCCTGTAGCAATCCATTGCCTGATCACAGAATCATAGAATCATTGAAGTTGGAAAAGACCTTCAAGATAACCTAGTCCAACCTTCCACCTACCAGCAATATTTCCCCACTAAACTGTGACTGTGTCCCTCAGTATGAATCTAAACATCTCTTGAACACCTCCAGGGACAAGCATACTCCAGAGATCCTTTGGGGTGGTGTGGAACACAAGGTTATGTTACTCATATTTATGCATTTCCTTCCCACCTGGGGATAAAAGAAATGAACCATGCACTGAAGCTGTCTGTGCATAATGATAGAGTACTGGTAGTGGGGCAGATGCATAACTGAAATTAAGTTAGGCCATATCATAGTCTTACACAGCAGCCCTTATTTGCTTTGGAAGGGGGGAGGAAGGGGGTGGACTAGATGATCTCTAGAGGTCCCTTCCAGCCCCTACAATTTTGTGATTCAGTGATTCTGTGAGTCATGAAAGAGAACCTGTTCTTTAAAAGCAGAAGGATTTCATTACCAGTTACCTATAGTATATTACGGTCCTGGGGTTAATTAGCTGGTATCACAGCGACATCTCTGAAAACAGGAAAATGGACATAATAATCATGAGATATGTATACTTTTCTACTGTTAGCTGGTAACTCTGAGGCCATTATCTGGCAGTGAAACAAAAGTCAGTTGTTTTCTTTACATTCTTAGTCAGGAGTGTGTATATTAAAAGAGCTGCCTATGAGTGTATACCTGCTGTTTCACTCTCTTGACTAAATTTATTGTTCTTTTTCTGCTTGCTTGTTTGTTTTTCTCTTCATAGTCTAATCAACCAGTGGTGAATAAAGTGAGAGAAGTATTTATGATCTCTAGTTAATTGTAGAAAAATGATGAGATGCTTCAGATTCATTTCCACTGAAGAGACTGCAAAACTGTCTCCTTGTATTTCCTGTCTACTTTATGGACTCAAGCTCAGATAGGATGGACTGTGTAGATGCAAGTACTGTAGTTGGTTCTTAGCCAAAAACAACTTTTGACAAGCACTCTTATGAATTTTACCAACTGCAAAATCTGTGCAGTGTTTGTACAGGGAGCAGTAGTCTTATCAACAGTGCTGACTCTACCACTGTTTATCAGTATTGTGCATGTAGGTTAAAACTGGTGTCAGTAAGTGAATGAACTCAAGCCTGAAACCAGTGTCTGCTTGTACCTCCTGTTTATCCCAGTCCTTATCAGAGAAGTTATAAAGAAGCTGTTTTATCTGAACCCATTTGGATTATAAAGAAGCAACAAAAAATACCAAGCTTTTATAACTAGGATCCCAGATATCTGAACTTTGCTCATAACATATCTCTGTTGGCTACAACCTTTGGACAGTATAATAAATATGTTTGCTGCGTGGCAATGAGCTCATAGACTTAGTAGCAGAAAAACAAAAAAATATGTTGAAGTTAGTCATGTAAAACTACTCTTAAACACAGAAGGAATTGTTGCTTTACAGCTTGTGTATGCTCTAATTGATATGAATAACAAAATAACCTTCATAGAGAAGAACGGTCTTTGTCTTTCAGTACTGTTAATTAATCAGTTTTATAGCACTGCTTCAATTTTACTCAGACATTACAAGCATTTTAACTAGGAAAACAATTTAATGCATTAATACCAGTGACAAAAGTGGAGTTGGTTTAAATCTATTTCAGAATAGGAAAAAAAATCATGCTATTAACAAATAGCTATATTATTTTCTTTAGCAAAGCAATCCAGGTGTGAATTTCAGAAATATTCATACATTATTAATTCCCAGTGTTCAACTAACCTAGTTTTCGACATGTATACTGTATAGGGGAATAATACATAGCACCACACACAGAAGTGTGTTGGGTATGAATTTTATCCATTTGCTCTCAAAGGGCAAGGTAAAAACTAAGACCTTTGGGCATATGAAATGCAGTGCAGTTGGGATTTTAAGGTAACTGAGTTCATCAGAGAGTTTCATATAAATCTTATTTTGGCACCTGAGATTTTGTGAGTGCTTATTATTTTAGTGAAAACTTACTTCAGTGCTGAAAATCTTGTATGTTCCTTGAAGTATCAGCACCTTGGTTTCTCAGTGCCTGTCTCTGCTGTAAGACTGTTTATGATTTACAAACAAGGCATGTCTATGTCAGCTCCTTTGGGAGGTCAGTTCAATCAGTGCTCTCTCAGCACCTCTAACACACATGGACAGCATTTATTTCATCACAAAGTACAGCAGTCACAGGCAGTTTCATCCAAAAGTACAGCTGGAGTAAGCATCAGACTTGTATAGCAGTCTGGAGAGTTAAACCAATTGTCCAGGAAATGGTAGTCAGGGTTTCCAGACCATTCTGTCCGGGCACGTTCTAACTGACTTTGCTCCTAACCCTTAGCTGAGAGACAAAAATGCAGTGGCAACCTCTCTTACTAGATGATTTAGTAAGTTAATGTGAAGAACCTACTATTTTTGCTTTTAATCAGATATTTTACCTGTGGGCATAGCCCTGTGTTTCATGCTCATATGTATGAAAAAGTCCTGAGCAAAGGCTAAGCTCTGCTTCTTACAAAGGTAACTGGAAGGCATTATTTTTTCAGTTTCTTCGGAGATTATAACAAGAGTGATAACATACTGATTTCTTGAATTAAACTCAGCTTTAAATGATCCTTAATCTTACATGTTCTTTAACAAAAGAGCGCTGTCTGCCTTGTGCTTTCCAAACTGCACAAAGTAAAATCAAAGAAATGAAAAAAAGCAATAATCAAATCTCTGAGCAGAGTCAAGGAAGCAAAGAAACTACTAAACTGTCGTGGTGACAGCTAACAGCGTTTCGGGGTTAAGAAATGATCCAGGACACACCTTCAAGCTATTACTAAGAGATAAGAAGAGCTACAAGGCGTGCCTTTAAGCTGTCATTCTAGCTGTCTGTATTATGAGGAAGAGACAGGCAATGAGAATAGGGCAGTGATGCAGGTAGGTACTCATAATACCCAACTTAAGGTGCATTATCTAGCTACTGGGTCTCCAACTGACAATCAATGGAGAAAGTTCATCAAAAGCACTGAATCCCTTCAGATGATCTAAAGATACAACTGCATTAATTTTTCAGTTTCAATCCAGCATGTGTTCCTAAGGTAGAATTCCCCTCACTCTGCTTAGATTCTCTTGTGAAGCTGTCTTGGTGTGCACAAACTGGATTCATTTAAAACAGATTGAAATCAGAGATACACCTTAAACTCTTTAATCCCAGCTTGTATTCAGTTTATGGGACCAGGTTAAGACTAATCTGTCAAGACAAAAAAAAACAAAAAAAAAGGAAATATTTGGTTGAAACGTAAAATACATGAGCCAGGCATATTTCTGTAATCAAAGTACCCTGTAGCTTAGAAAAATAGAGCTAAAATAATCTCAAACACACAGATCTTTGAACTGTGAATTGTCTGGAAAGGTTACAGTGTGCAGCTTTGAGCAGCAGTAAATGTGAAGATAGATCATAAGGACCAAATGCTGTTACATTTTGGAAGTCTTTAACCAGTTGGAAAACCAAAATTTTATTAAAATTAAGTTAGTATTTGAGCTCAACTTTCAATTCAGATATAAGCTCAATTTACTCTGGTTCAGTGTATTCTGAAATAATTGAAGAACTTATTTCATGTCAGCTAAGCTGATGAATTTGTCAGCGTTTGTAAGCTGTACTATAAGGAAATGGAACTTAACCTGATGTTAAGTTTCATTTGTTGCAAGCTAAGAGTGAGCACATGGAGAACTACCTCAGTAACTTGGCTGCTTGACTAAACTTTTGTTCTGTTCCAAGTGAATAAGCATTCAACCATGAGAAAAAAAATATAGCTGCTTACCTTGCATATTATTATTTCTTCTCTTCGAAGTAATAGGGATTGATATGTTTCATAATTCACTACAGAGCAGTGGGAATAGTTCATGGCTTAAGTTATACTGGGCTGCAAAACCCAATGTTTTGAACTGTGAAATCTAGTACTTTATGTAATTTATCTTTAACAAACAGTATTTCCTTGCACTTTGAAGATGAATATTATGACATTTACTTGCATTCAGAGAAATAAATGGTTAATGGTGAGGACAGGAAAACAATCATTGTAGAAACAGTGGCCACCAAATAAATGTTTAACTAAAATAAATTTGCCCTAGATTTCTTTGGCAGAATAGCCAGGGCACTGAAATGTACACAGAGGTCTTCCCAGCACTTTTTAGTCTCTTTTTTTTTTTTTTTTTTTTTTTTTTTTTAATAATGACTTAAAATTAAAGAAAAAGAGCTCAATTCTCTGAACATTTTGTTTCCTATTCAAATTTATCCATGATAAATTATTCTTAGATGTGTGGAGAGTTTACTTCTAAAATTTTTGTCTTTTATAAAGACTTAAGAACTCACAAAGTATGTGGTGAATTTTGGTCTCGAAGATCCAAATTCAGTTTTTCTTTAATAGTACATCTTTATCTATGAATACTTGGAGCTTCCATGTACTGTTGGAAGGAGTAGAAGTGCAAACACACGAATGGGAAGGTCCACGGTAACATGGAACAAGACTGCTTTTAGCAAGGGAGATCTGGAAGAGCTGTGAGCCTGACAGATCCTGAATGTAGCTTTGGAACAAAACCTTTATAGTTCAGTAACCTTTACCTGTGTCTGCCTATTCTGTGAGTCATTTGAGAGTCTTAGTTCTATGGTTCTGTGCACCAGTCCAATTCAGAGATCTATGCGTATGCTAACAACATAAAGCCAGACCAAATCTTTTTTTTTCCTTTAGCTTAACCTTTTCCCTTAGCAATTTTTTTTTTTTAATTTATCATTATTATTCTTTTAATGGATGAATTCTGAAGATGAGAAAGATCTTGCTCAGTCTGAGGGTGACAGAGCACCGGAACAGGCTGCCCAGAGAGGTTGTGGAGTCTCCTTCTCTGGAGATACTCAGAGCCCGCCCAGATGCTTTCCTGTGCAACCCACTGTAGGAAACTTGCTTTAGCAGGGGATTGGACTAGGCAATATCCAGAGATCCTTTCCAGCCAGTATGATTCTGTGATTCTATAATGAGGGCTTGGAGAACAGGAAGATTTTTGAAGAGCTTCTATGTGCCTCTGTGAAAATAAAAACTGAAAAGGATGAAATCCTGGTGCTCTTGTAGTAAATGGCAAAACTCCCATTGACTTCAATGAGGATAGGATTTCTTCCAAAATGCACAGAGTTTTCTCAGTCCAAATGTAAGCACACTAACTTATTAATAAATGCACAATAATACAGCAAGCCAAAGGCAGTATAAATACTTAAACAGAGCTTGTTTCAGTTTAAATACCAATAGCAGACTTACTTTTGGAGTCTGTGGAGGACCCAGATGCCACAGCTAGGATTTTTCACTTTCAGACATCTGGGTTCACAGGTCACTATTCAAAAGGAAATAATTAATAAAGTAGAAGTGGCAGTGATGCTATATATTTAATAACCCAGGACTTTTACATATAACCTAAAGTGATTATGAGCTATTCTTTAATGTGTAAGTAAGTGAGAGATAAATTCTTTTTTTACAGTCCTTATTCCACCTTTTTCCAAGACAAAGCAAAAAATAACAACCATGCTGCAGATGAAAGTATCAGGAATTTTTGAAATTGTAATTTAAAAACATGAGGAAACATTTAGAATTTAATGAATTTCCTCTCCATTTTATAGCTCTCTCTATAAATCAGGAGGCATTTGCATGTATGTTTAAGTTAGATATGAGTGTCAACTGTTTTCTACGTAGAAATGAATATGTTTTGAGGTTTGATTTAGCATTGAGACATCTTTTCAGTAGGCACCGTAGCTAGCTGTGTGCAGTAGCCTGTTCATTTTGTCTGTAATGTAACTGTTGCATTACTGTATGTAAAGGAGAACTGATAGTTAACTCAATGAAAATGAGAAAATTCTCTTATGTAATAGTTGACTTTGAGTCCTACTCTTAACGGTCTCTTTCCAGAGGAGTCTAGAAATCATTCTTCATGCCTGTAAGGGACACAGAAAAGAGACTTCCTGTCTCAAAATAGTCAAAGAGGAGAAGAGAGAGAAAGGTCTTTTATGTAAGCAGTTTCTTTTTCTGCTTTTTTTTTCTTTTTTTTTTTTTTTCCTGTCCTATCTGTGGAGGACCGGTGACCCTAACCGGAGGTTGCAGCAACAACCTTATACCAGAGGCCTGATAAGCCTGTGAAGTAATCACCTTTTGTATAATCATTTCCAATGATCGTTTCAGCATGCCTCATGCTGAAAGCTTTTGCAAGTTAAGGGGTGAAGTACTCAGTAAAATTATTTATTTAAATCCATTAATAAATGAATTTTAGTACAACGAAATTATTTTTCCCAGTTTGTACAATGCTAAAGATGTATCATATATGTAAGATTGCCTCTGCAGATGAATGCCACTTGAAATTCACATCTACTCATGATACTACACTTGGAGTAGTGCTCTTTTCTGCAGTATAGATATCAAATATAAGCAAGTGCTGGCATCCTCTCATTCACAGTATGTTAAGAGGTGGAAGCTTTTCACATGAAATGAATATTTATTTCAAGTGAATTCTTTATTACTGATACAAGTGCAATTTCCCTTACACTGCTTTCTTTAAGGCATGGGTAAAGGATCCTGTTTCAGATTATAAAGGGCAGGTTTTACACATGTTTGTATATTATTCAATCCCCTAAGTAGTAAAATGTTTTATATTGGTTTAAAAAGAACTGAATTGTGATATAAAGATAGAAAGCATATATAAAAATAACTGAGATACCTATGGAACAGCACTTTAATCTCATCTTCCTTTCTTATAAGGAAGCAGAGTGATAAAACATGAGAGCATTTAACACCTACATGGTGAAATTCAGCTCAACTTACATAACCATAATCACATAATCACAGGAGTCAATTTTAAGTGACTTGTCAAAGTTAGGCCAGGATAGATGCACAAAGTTGGATTCAATAATTTGTAGGTAATTAAGGCATTTATAATCTTGTTTAACTTCATGAAGACTTAAGACTCCTAGAGGACATACTGTAAAAATTCTTAGACCCTAAAATGAGAAAACAAGCACCTTCAGAGATTTTATAAAATCTTTTTATTCTTTGGAATTTAGGAACATTCATCTAATAGGTATATAGTTTTTAGCATTAAAATTTGAATCAGCTGTCTAAGCTATCTTTATATTCAGTGTGAAGTATCTTGTTTAGCCCAACTCACTTCCTCAGGTTTGGATTTATCTGTAGGAGGAGATGAATACATCTCCTGGAGATGTGTTTTTCTCCCATTAGGTATTGGAGGAACCTAGGTTGTAACTAAAATACAGGTGTTTGTATTAGAGATGTTTGGTCAGCTGAATCTACATAGCCAGTTTAAGATTATGGATACCCAAAGTTACTAATCCCACTTTAAGTCCATACCTTCAGGTGACTGTCTTTAAAATGTTGCCTGAGGAGTAAATCAAGAGAAGAAATTCTTCACTTGCACATTTGGTTTCTATTTGTTCTATTCTGTGTGCTCATCTCAAGGGAGTTAATTGAAAATGGAGATCTTTGTTTTCTTCTGTATAAACTTCTAATAATTCAACATTTTTTATGGGCATAAGGTGCATAATGGGACTCCTGTGCTAGTAGTAACTGGTTATCTGTGGTTGAACTCTGACTATATTTGGTACTTTGGGGAGATATATTTTCACTCTGACCAGAAATCTGTGAGGACACATGACATTGAGGAAACAAAATGTTAAAAGTCAGAGAAGAATTACTTGTAATTCAAAAAAAAAAAAAAAGAAAAGAAAATTTGATGTAATGTAACTTACAAGTCTTACCCTAATAGAAGAGGCTTGCTAAGAAAATCTTCCATGGGATTTACTGAAGTGAATGAGTAAGAATTCTTTGTCTCCTTGCCAAGTTATTTTACTGTGTACCCAGTGCAGCCCTCCGAGTCACACTTAGTTCTGAAAAAAAGTCTGTATTCTTGAGGGAATTTTGTCTTGTTTGCTTGTTTGTTTTTGTTTACCTATCTTTGTTTTTCAATATGCAACTATTTGCTCATTCCTCAGCTCTGGAAACAAATCTGTATGCTTTGTTCAGCTGGGCTCCCAACCATAGAATCATCATGGAAGCAGCGGTCACATTTGTTGGCTTTGTTTTGTCCATGTCCACAGCTTATGCTTTTGTCTCATGACAGCGTTGCAATTCAGAAGAACAACAGTGTCCAGAGACTTAAGTAATTCTTGCAGTGCATGTGTACAGTGACAGAAATGTGTACAAAATGAACCATAATAAGACATTTAGTTAACCATTCTTTTTGAGATCACAAAGCATCCTTAACTGCTTTAATGAAAAGCACTGGTCCTGCCGTAAAATGCAGGAGGTGATTGAGACCGTGATACCTGTGATAGAGACTGTTGTGATATCACTTGAATTTTTTCCATCAAGTCTGGCTCTTTTTTATCTAGTAAAATAGATTCTGTCAATCACCATGTTCTGGCAGACTCCCTCATGTCAAAGTATTACTTGGTTTATTCTTTTTTGATACCTTCTTTATCTGTTAGGTTAACAGGTTTATGCTAAGTTTCTTTGCTTTGATCTTCTTTTTATCCCAGGTACTTTGCTCTTTGACCCCCTTCCTGAGTTGCAATGAGTTTAACTTGGCATATATCTATATATTAAGGACTGCAGAGCAACTCTGAACTTGGTAACAGGGATTCTGCTTGCAAGCAGAGCTTTCTGCTGTCTTACTGACCAACATTTCATCTAGTTTCTTTAGGGGGGTTTTGCTGCTTTCTGTCAGTTTTATTTTCATGACTGTACAAACTCGTTGGCCAGCTTCACCCTGTTTATTATTATGTATTGAATCTGTAGGCACAACTTTGAATGAGAATAATTCATCTCATAACGAAGCTAAAATTGCCTTTCTCTTTACCTATCATTAAAAAGCCAAATTGGTACTACAGTTATAAACAGTTGCTACAAATTTATTATTTTAAGCACTTCACTGAGGCAGAAATGATTGATGGAGTACATTTTCTTAATGTCTGTAATTGCAGAAATATATTGTACTAAAATAAATGTATCCTTCAAGACCAAGTATTTATGATGGTACTGATTACTTTCATGGTATTCCATGGTAGCAGCTACTGTTCTATCCCAGAAACTGTTGTTCTGAGCCTGTGCCTCTCCAGGGTTTCACAGGAATTCCCAGTCATGCTGAAGTCTGCTATGTAGTAGTAAACCAAGAATTACCTTTAAACAATTTCGGATACTTGAATAAATTTCAATAATGTGGCCAAGAACTCTGAGAACTAGTTTACAGAGAAGTTTTTCAAATGTAAGAGTGAACACAAATATGAGTGGGCACAAAGCGTCTCATTATTGCCTTTAAAAATCCACAGGAAAATAAAATATAAAAAGAATAAGTGTATCATTGAGTTTATGATTTGGCAGCAAGTTAGTAGTCTAACAATGCCAAACGATTTAAAAAATTTAGGCTCCCAAGTTTGTATTTAGTATCTGAAACAAGTAGCTTGATTTTATAGCAACTAACTAATGAACTTGTTAAACATTATGGAGACTTTGTTAAACATAATGGAGACTACTAGATTTTGGAAAAAAAAAAAAAATTACCCTGATGTTCATTTTAATTGGTTTAATATGCAGTCAGAATTAGCATAGTTAGCAAGTCCATCTTAATTACCATCATATTTAAAATTTGGCTCAGACCTTTCTTTTTCATTATTAACTTTTATTACTTTATATACAACTACAATAAATATGTAACTAGGAACCTCTCTCATTTAACTGTGCCCATGACATCACAAGTTTTGCACTTGAATTTATGCTTGTGGTAAGAAACACAAGGTATATATGGTCTACCTCCATCACTTGGAAATCATTCCTTGCCTGCTATAAGTAGGTAGCTGTAAACCAATGAAAATAAATTTTGAAATTATTTGGAAGAATTGTCATGGCTAATAACAGCATAAATGCAGTTTCCTGGATTCCCCTCACAAATATGAAAACAGTTGGCATGTTCTGTTAAGAAGGAAAGTTGGTTTACAGAGTAACTGCTTTATGAAGGTCTTTGCATGGCCACTACATTGCCAAAGTTATAACAGTAAATTAAAATTCTTGAAGAGCTTGATGTGTTCTACTCTCAGTCAGCAGTTTATTGAAATGCCTCCTATTCTTAGTAATTCTTTTCTTGTCACAGAATGGCAAATGTTCTATGATTAAATAGATCTAAAGTTCGCATATTTTTAATAAATAGCCCCAAACATTTTGGGAGAAAGGCCTATATTATGCAAAGTGAGACCTGACAGGAGGGTGTGGTGTAGATGTGTCTGTCCTTAGTGCTAAATTAAGATGGAATGATCCACACATGGCTTCTTGTGGTGTTACAGTGGAACACCATGGAACCATCCATGGAAAAGACAGCCCTTAAAGCCTACCCACCACTCCAGACATTATTGCGTAGTTTAGAGAAATTATTTTAAACTTAATTCCTCTACATTAGTTAATACTACATGTTTTTTAATAAGATTTGTGTTTTATGTAGACAGAGTTCTTGGAATCAGGCTGAGTAGCTTCTGTATAAGATAGGTCAGAAGAATAACTTTCACACTGAACTAGCCTCATTGTAAACCAGTGATTTCAACCAGTCATACAGGTAATACTTAATGTTTGATTGTTTATTTCATTATATCTATTTTTCAAATACGGTGTTTTGTTTTATTTTTTTTTAAATCTGAAGTGCAGCAAGGTCAACTTCTTAATTAGGCCAACATTTGAGTCTAAAGACTCACAGGGAAAGACTAGCCGAAGGTGGAGGGCATGAGTCAGCAATGTGCCCACGCCTCTAAGAAGGCTATCAGTATTCTTGGCTGCCTTAGATCAAGGGAGTGCTCTACTCAGCACTGATGTGGCCACACCTGGGTACTGTGTGCAGTATGAGAGAGACATGGACCATGTCCAATAAAGTGCCATGAAGATGATTAAGGGCCTGGTGCTCCTTTCCTATGAGGAAAGGCTAAGACAGCTGGGATTTGGCCTACAGAAGAGATCTCATCAGTATATATCAGTGCCTCAAAGGAGGGCGAAAAGAAAACAGAGCCAGGGTCTCTCTATTCAGCATTGCCAAACACCAGGACGGGAGGCAGTGACACGAACTGGAGCACAGTAGTTTTCCTTTGATCATCAGAAAGCACTTCTGTGCTGTGCACATGACAGAGCACTGTCACAGGTGGCCCAGAGAGGTTGTATGGAGTCTCCTTTTCTGCAGATCTTCAAAAATTACACAGAGATGGTCTTGGGCTGCTTGAGCAGAGGAGTGGGTTGGTCCTAATGGCCTCCAGAGGTCCCTTCCTGCTTCAACCATTCTATCATTCAGTAAAGGACACACCTAATTGTACAGCAGTTGTTCTGGCAGAACTCATAGTTTATTACTACGATTGCCTACAATTTTGAATATACTGATGAATTTATGTATGTCATTAATTACAGAAATTATGGAATAATATCCCTTACACCTAATTTACATTGATGAGCTGTTCTTGTTGCCTTTCAAAAATCTTGCTTTTGTCTTCCTCTCTGTGTATACATTCTCTGACATACTCACATTTAATAAGAAAACATTAAAAAGTGCAATACTGCACCTGAGTATTTCAGTGTCATAACATTTAAATAGTCTGTATTTTTCTGTGAAGTTGTCAGCCTTTGACACTAGACACAGTTCTTTTCTTATAAAAAACATTCCTGAAATTTTAAGGTGTTTCTTTAGTTTTTGTCTTTGTGCCTTTAAAAAACCCATTAGTGTTTGAGGAAAAATACCATCTGATGTTGCAATGAGGGGCTTCACCTTTCAGGATAATGTTTAACTTGAGGTGTAAATGTCCAAATTCAGAAAGGTCTTTCTGTAAGAGCTCTGCAGATTTAGGCTACTGATCTTGTCCAAGAAGTAACCACTGTATATTTTCATCATTCTCTTAATTCATTTCTGCTTAGTCAGTTTCTGCGCAGCTGCCCAAACTTCTGGAGCATGAAACTGGAAAGAGCTACTGAAGTCTGTAGGACCAGATTTCTGCCTGCTACCACAAGGAACTGTGTTTTGTTAGCCTAGTCATAAATGTATTAAACTAGGCTCTAAATGTGTTTGCTTTTGACCCATAGGATATTACTGTTCCTCTGCAAATGCTTGTATCCTGATACATAATTTCCAGTCTTTAGCCTGGATGTGCCTTTGACAGCTTTATTTTCGGGCCTATGAAAACACCAACCAGCTTAACTCTTCCAATAGATTTACGCCCATCATTCAAATTTATTTGGGATACACCAGTGTATGTCCCAAACTTTGTTACTGGTCGATGTCAGTTCAGCTTTAAAACTTAAGTTGAGCAGCATCTACTAGTTCCTTTCTTTCTAGCTTTTCTTTGTTTTCTTTCTTTTACAGCAGTCATACTTTCCCTCTACACATCCAACAGTTCTCCTGTAACCTGTATAAGATCTAACAGTTTTGCTGATCTACTCTTTTTTTTTTTTAATTCATCTTTAATGCTCTGCTTATTTTACTAGTATTTTCTGACATGATTATTAATTGAGTTAGGCTTGCAGTTCTCCCTTCCAATTTTTTTCCCCTTGTTTAATATGTAAGTTTCAAAGTGGTATTTCAGTAAAGAAGTTACATTCTTCCTCCACATACTTGAGATCATTCTCTTTGGTTGATTTTTTCCCCAAGAGCAGTTCTTTTTTCATAGATGCTTGTCACTAGCTGAATATTTCTCATTTTCCTAGACATATTAATTAGCAATCTACCTACTTTCCTTCCCTTGACAAATCTTTATCTTTCTCCTTTGGAAAAAAAAATAAATCTGAAATTCCTCTATGGAAATAAGTTCCTTTTCTTGAATGTTTTAATCTAGACCTGTTTTAGTATGAAGCCAGCAGAATAATTAGTCTCCAAGCATACCTAACAATAAATAGAGTTTTTACAATTCCTGAAACTGACATCTCATAGCCTTTCTTTTGGCAAATATCACATTCTGGTGTTCTCTGGATACAATATGATGACAAAATGCAATGGTCTTTGATGGCTTATAAAGTATTACTTAGTAAGACTCTTGCCAGGCATTTAGACCTGATCTCTTCTGGTTTTGAGAAGAATCTCAAAGCTTTTATTTCCTGCTTTTCTTCTGTCCTTGGGATATGGCATACCTTGTAATCATGCAGTTCTTCATTTGTTATCTTCATGTCTCCTTGGACTCTACTCTCTGAGGCTATACCTACACTACTAAGCCATAGAAAACCATGGCAATTAGACCTTACTTTTTCTTACAGCTAATAAGCACAGTCCATGACCCATTTTTACCCCAGCCACTTTCACAAGCATCACTTCAGTCAATAACCATTGCCAACATGTGTATTACATGTGAATACCTGGTTTGGTGATGTGAGAGTGTTTAATTTAATGAAAAAAAAAAACAAACTGTACCATGCCCCTTTGCCCTAAAGCCAGAAAGTGCTCCTTTGTCCATTTCATTTTTTTGTATGAACAAATAAAGTTTTCTCATCACCCCTTTCTCCTGGAGCTATTTCCTTCCTGTTTTTATAAAGGGTATCTTTTGTTCTCTCTTCATGGCGCTTGTTATCTGCAGTTCCGGGCATTTTGTTTAGGCACATAAATACTTGAGCAGGCCAATCACTTTCTTAACTTGTCAGTTCCATCCCAATCTCCTGTACACCTTTCCTTTCCTTAGATATATATTTCCCCTATATTCTTTTTTTTTTCTTTTTTTTTTTCTTTTTCAGTTAAATTATGCCTTCATTCTGGGATCTTCCAAAGACTATGCATTCTAGCTATTTGGACTTACTCTCTTCTAATCATCATTGTCTTCTTCCTCTGGACACTAATTTTAAAGAAATAGGGAAAAAATCC
Source organism: Lagopus muta (assembly GCF_023343835.1). Taxonomy (NCBI): domain Eukaryota; kingdom Metazoa; phylum Chordata; class Aves; order Galliformes; family Phasianidae; genus Lagopus; species Lagopus muta. The sequence continues at coordinate 8,766,568 of NC_064434.1, forward strand.
TAACCAAAATAGCTAATTTGCTGTCTATTTGACTGCTAACTATTTGTTGCTTCAGTCTAAATCTACCTGTTTCAAACTCTACCATCCATCACCAAGGAACACAAACCCACAAACTGTATCCTTCTTTACTCTGCATTCTACACTTTCACCTGGGTACATCAGAAGTCATTTTACTTAAGACACTGGGAAACGAATGTGTTAATGCTAAAAGTCCAGTGAGGGCAAATGTTATGTGAGAACATAATCGAATCATTGAAGTTCATTTTCTAACTCCAGTACAGTCATGCCCCATCAACTCATATTCAGAAGATGGATAATATAAAGTAGGCACACAGAAACAGCTACAAGCTTTCCCCGTCCATTCAAGGTTATTCACTTGAAATGCTATGATCTATCAGAAGGATTCTTAGCTTCTATCCTTTAATATGAGAATTTGGATCATTTCAAAATTATGCTTTAGGTGTCTGCACATAATCTGAATATCTGAGTTCCCATTACAGTCAGTAGAGAGCTACATGTTTAATCAGATCTTAATCACAGGCATGTGGTATGGTTTTCAGTTTTCTTATGCTACTGAAGTAATGACATCAATACTGCAGTATCTACAAGAAGTTCTTGCCCGCTTATAGAAGGAGGTGAAGACCAAACAAGCTAATGTAGATGATGAGTTAAGATGTCTAATTCATAAATTACATCTTTCTGTATCCTCACACTATTTCATTTGCAAGCTTCAGTTTCACTTGTTAGTATTAAGATCAGCAGATATAAGAAATATTCTTGTTTGCTGTTGTAAAACACTACTGTGATATGATCCTAGTACAGCTAGAATACGGTGTGCAGGATGTATGTTAAAGCAGGAGATACATGAATGAACAGACTTAAAACAGAAGTCCCCAAAGTTACGTGTGGATTGAATTTAATTCTTATTTTTATTTGTTTATTCATTTTAGGTTTTAAGCAAGATTAAATAGATGTAGGCATGTAGACAGTAGGTTGAAAATCTCTTGTAAGATCCTATCTCCAAGCTCCATGCAAGTATTCCTGATAGGCTAAAATCAAAATTCGATGGCTTTAGCAACTGGTTCCACACACGTGCATGCCTCAAATGTTTTCTTGCACGAGAAGAGGACACAGTGCTTTTCCTCTTTCTTTGTATTTCTAATTGTTTTGTGTGCATTTATCTTATCTCTTTTTATCTCTTATTCAAAGCAAACAATGACAGTCTCCTCAGACTGTTGGAATATTTTCCAAGGCTCTGACCTGCCTTTCTGATCCTTCTCAGTTTCCACTATGTGCTCTTTAAACTGGAACCACAGAAACTGAATAATAACTTTGTTTTCTTCTATCATTTTTGTTCCTGTTGAGAACATACCATTGCTTGTGTTACTCTAACATTGTTGTAACATTTGGGCACCATTCTCCGCTCTCCACTTCCGTTACATTACAGATTTACTTTTTTATTCACCTCTGTACATTGGCTACAATCCCAAAGTGCTTACAGCTTCATGGATATTATTTCCCACCCCCAAATCTTTACCAAATCTTTATATGTTCAGACATATCTCATTTGAACTCACCGTCTGCACTCTGCAGTCCTAACTTCTACACTGAATCTCAAAATGGTTCTAGAATAGAAAACAGTCTAAATATCTGCAGGGTGTAATGCCATTGCACAAATGTTGCATCATGAGCTTGGGAAATGGGCAGCGTGGCAATGCAGAAAGCCATGCAGTCAGCTACTCTGAGATTTAATGCAGCAGAAGTGGCTTTTTTGATGAGCAGAAGTAGTGTGTGATGAGAATTTGCCAGGTTGTTCTTGTGGAGGAATTCTGGATAGCATCGTGGATTACAAAGGCTTAGTGAACAGGAAGATAAAGAGATTTCTGTGATCTAACGTCAAAGCAAGGCTTAGCAAATTGCTAACTATGAGGAAATAAAAAGGTAACTGCTATAGTGTGGGGAATAAATGATGTGCTGAAACAGATAAAAATAATAGGAATTTAAAATGGAAGAGTAACACTGGTAAATTAATTTAAACTTAATTGTAGGAATGAAAAATGGAGAAACCAGATAGGAGGAGAAGCATGGTGAAAAGTCAAGGGATAGAAGGACAAATTCGTTAAACAAAGGCTGGTCTCATGTGAGTGATCAGTGTAAGAATCACAACATTGTTGACAGAAGAGAGAACTGATTACGTCATGCACATAAAGAACTGCATCTTCACCCAATCCCTAACATGAAGGAGTTTTATACAGGAGGTTGCTTTGTAAAACAGCAACCAATTATAACCAATCATTATCCAGAAAGAGACAAGTTTATCAAAGATGTCATGGACTGATTTTCAGGCCATGAAACCTCAATACAGATGCTGGATAAGGAAAGTAATTTATTCCCAATGAAGGAATCTGACCACATCCTTTGATGCTTAAGATTGGAATTACGATATGATGTCACTGTAGACCCTGGGACATCCTCTGTGTAGGCAGAGCCAGTAAGGATTAACATGCTGATTTCCATTGTCATTCTTTCTAGCTGTATGGTGGAGCTAATGAAAAAAGCAAGATTTTACTAAAGAAAAGGTACAAAATAGATTTTCACCAAGAATTTTGTTTATCACCGATAGAACTGTGCTGTTAAGCAGCAAAATATCAGGTGTATGGTTAATCTTAAACCATTGCAGTGATACACCACACATGCAAAGCCCCTTCTGAAATCCCTTGATCTATCTTAGAATTTAAAATCACAATCACTACAATAATGTTTCTAATTTTTAAAACATTTTTACCCTATGAAAGAAACAGAACCTACTTCTCATTAAGACTGTATTTATGAAGGTGATCAGAAAGTGAAAAGCCTTTGATGTCAGTCCCAATAACCTGAGTGACATGTCTCCTTCCTTTCTAACTTTTCAGAGCCTCAAGACTAACAGGTGTAGTTCATCATTCAGTAATGAAATTTATAACTCAGTCCGTATATGGATTAAAGTTCAGTCCCCACCTGACAGCCATATCTTCTATCACTCTTGTGGCCTCATATATTTTGCTATCATTTTTGGCAATGTCATGCAAATGGTACTGACTAATTTTTTTTTCTTCCTTGTATGGCATCAGCACTTTAGTAAAAAGGAAAAACAAAAAAAGATGTTCTTTCTCCTCAGATGAGGCATTAGGCAAACCTGAATGTTCCCTTTGCTATCACATGCAAGCTTAGTCCACAGAGCATCAAAGGATGCATATTCTACAGTATTAGCTTATCTAACCTTGGGAGGAAGGTTAGATGTGAGGGCTTCCTACACTATGTAGGGAGTGCTAGTGTGTTCTTTTGTGCTTCTGATCTCCCATTTTCCATCCCTGGAGGCACTCAAGGCCAGGCTGGATGTGGCTCTGGGCAGCCTGGTCTGGTGGTTGGTGACCCTGCACATAGCAGAGGGGGTTGATTATTATGGTCCTTTTCAACCCAGGCCTTTCTGTGATTCTATGATTCTATAGATAATGTGAAGACAGATTTTTTCCCTACCTGAGGGGAACTGTGCCTTGAAAATGCTCTGAAATGATCTAGTGAAATCACTGATGATTGAAATGAGATGTTCTGTAGCAATTCATGTTGTACAATACCACTCAGTTAAAATCACTGAATTGATGGATCAGTTCTGACACTGAGAGAAGCCAATCTGTCAGACTCTTTGACTTTGAGTTATTATTGAACAGCAAAAAGAAAAATGAACTGCTCAGAGTGGTGGAAAAATGAACTCTCAAAACAACTGGAAAAGATTTAAACATTACTCCTTGGTGTATTTTGTGAGCAGCAGAAGCCAGAAAGAAAGAAAAACAGTGGGAAAAACAGTAGTTCTGTAGCTGATAATTCTTACATTCAAAGCTTTCATTTAACTGAAGTGCAGAAGACTAAGTGTTGAACCATAGTGTGTATGTTTAAGGAACATGGTATTCTCTAGAAAATTAGCACACATGTTGGCTAAATATTTGAAAAGAAAGAATAAAAAAAGGAAAAAAGATGTTTCTAAGTTAATGAACCCAGCTTGTATGTCTGGAAAACAAATAGACTCTCTGAGAGGTGCCCAACTACAGAGGTGAGGAACAGTTTCATTGAAATCACAGAGGTAGTGTGAATTAATTTTGGAAAAGTGGAATTTTGTAAGCAGAGGTGGCATCATATGTATGGGAATGTCTATGGAGACAGCGTGAGGTCTGATGGACACAAGGGAAGGTTGAAGTGGTGAGAGAGCTAAAGGAAGAAATTGCAGAGAACTTTGAACTTTCTGCAGTTCTCAGAAAACCACGGTTCACTGAACCACTCATGTCATGCTGCTCTGGTGGAATATAATCTTTTGGTGGGACTGGCAACACTGGAACCTGGACAAAAGGATGAAAAAACCTGCCACTCGTTCACGAGCAGTTACTGGAACAGCAGCATGTAATTTTGCTACAGGAAATCCCTGGATTATCATTATGAAAGTAAATGTGTCTTAACTTTTTTGCAGATGCACTGAACAAGTTGTACCAGTAACACTTTTATTGCTGCTAAGAGAGACGGTAGGTGATCAAGCATGCGGTGGTGAGCTTAGAAGGGAACATCTGAATGGAGAGTGTAGATAGCGGAAACTGGGGGACAAAATGAAGGAAAGAAGTGGCAAAAGTGCTATTTTAGAAATACATTCAGCACTTCACCATGTCCCTTTGCTGGTGAGAGAGAATAAAGTCAAGGTTTGCAGGACTCTTTTGGCAGAATCAAAACTGAACTTGGAGAGCCCAACTTACCACAATTCAAAAATACATTTCTTTACCTTGGTACCACAAAAAATGAAGTAACGAAGGAGATTTAATACTTTGAAAGGAAAGTGTGAATAAAAGCTTCAACAGAATTGGTACATTTTCTTGTTAGTGCAGAAAAAAAGGCAGACCCTTTGCCCAGGAATATACTCAAAATAACTAAATAAATATGTAAAAAGGAAACATTTTCCACTACCTACAAGGAGAGAAATTCTGGAGCAGATGACTTATGCCAAATATTTTTCTACTCTTGATGCCTCAGCAGGCTTCTGGCATCTGTTCTTAGACAAACAGAGTGTATGTTTATGCACCTCCAACACCTCCTTTGGGAGACACGGTTTCCTCCTAGTGCCATTGGGTTATAGTTAGCACCATAGGTGTTTCGCCAGAAAATACAACCATTTTTCTCTGATGAAGGACATGCTAAGACCTAAACAGATGACACTGATCTGGGAAACACAGTAGAAGACTAAGACCAATGTTTCCAAAGAGCTCCCAAAGAACCTGAAGTGCTGGCCTTGACCTGAATGAATAACAATAAAGAAATGTGCACACCATCTAGTGGGTATATTTGTTAGAAAAGAGAAAAGGAAAAAGAAGGAAAAAAGGAAGAAAAAATGGAGAAAGGATGCAAAAAAGAGAAGAGAAGGGAGAGGGGGAGGAAAAGGAAGGTTCACAAGAATTCTTTGGAACTAAGAAACTTAGTACCTTGGTGCAATTGCTTCTATCAGCTGTCTGCATTTCTGCCTTGGAAGAATCACTGAGTGAAAATAAGATTTAAAACTTCATGAAGAATCTATGTGAGTTGACTAAAGTGGCCCCTGTCTTATAGCAGTGCAGTGATAAACACAAGATGAAATTGATAGCGGATGTATCCAGTCAGTGTATTACCACATCCCTCTCTGTCAGAGCATTTGATCAATCTGTGACATAAAAAGGAAATGTCAGTATCATCAAGCAGAATAAAAGGCTGTGGTCATTATCTGTCTGTTCATTATCAGTATATTAAAAGCACTGTCATTCTTCTACAATTCGTAAGACCATCAGCTATATACACAGTGAGGCTGATGAATGTATGAGTGTATGACCTGATTCATCCATGTCCGTGTGATTTGCTCAGTCTGTCACATGTTCTTTACATTCACAGACTTTTTTGTTATTCCATCAGCATTAATAAATGCCCTACATTTTCTTAAATTAACTATAAAATTTCATCTATTTCAAAATTTCATTTGATCATTAATTAGCAGACACCGATATTTTTTTTAACCTCGTTTCGGCACCAGTCCTTTTGTAGGGTCTCCTAGGAAAAATGAAATGAAAAACAAAGAATTAGTTTCTTTCTAAATATAATTTTATCCATTTTTAATCATTTTTAATTTTAGTATTAATTTTTTTTTTGAAGGGAATGCTAAACAAACTTGCTGGTCTCTGGCGTTACCTTGTGCTTCAGCAACACAGCCTCACCATGGTGACCTCCAACACCAAAACTGCCTCTTTCTAAGTAACATAAAATAACATAAAAATAACAACTCTTAGGGGAAAACAACCAGTGAACACAGCATTCACCACAGACGGCTTGATCCAAGGACAGCTGGAGAAAGACCATTGAGGTAACTGTCTTTTAGATTGGAGGTGTACAACATATACTGAAGATTGGAGCTACTGCCAGTCTGTAACAGTTGGGAATAAATAATTTCACAGAAGTGGCTTTGTGTTTACTTCCATTTGAATGCTGATTTCTTCCAATGATGATTCCTTGGTGACTAGAAGCATTGTGTGACATTTTGTGCTATCAGCTGTGAAAAAAACCACTGCTCCTTGCCTAGGTAATACAGGAATATAAACCTGTCACGGTAGAATGGGGTTACCTACACATTTGTCATGCTATGAGATGAGTCATGACTTCTGTAATCTATTACATCCAGTGTCTTGCTAATTCAATCAGTCAGCCTCAGTTTGAGCCCAAAGAAATGCTGGAAGGCAGTGAGGAGGCACAGGAAAATACAGATACAGCTAACAAACCAGAACACTGGGCACTCCAGAGCTCTATCAGTTTGCAGTGCTGAAGTGAATAAATACACAGATTTGAAATAATAGTGAAGATCTCTTAATATTTGGATGCAGAAAAAGGATCAAATGATAAAATCATGTTACAAAGTAAAATCACTGTCATGTATCACAACACATACAGAGACATCTGTGGACATTAAAGTGAACAAAAAACCTCTGTTGCTGGTGTTCACAGACAAAATTTTAACTATGTCTTCTTTATTGAATAGGATGCCTCATGCTTACCATTTGGTTGAACTGATGCTAGGACCTATGTGCTCATAGTGCATCCTGGGAAAGGTAACTTAACCATGAAGGCCAAGAGAGAAAGGGTATGAGGAAATAAGAGGCTTTGAAGATAACTGCTGTGTTGGTAACATTTCAAGGGAAAAGAAATTACTAAACTTTAATTGTTGATTCAGTAAGCTAAGAGGAAGTATTTTGATTTGGGAATGTCAAAACATTTCATTTTCATAAGAGATCTGAAAATTAGATTTACTGAACAAAATGGCCTCAACTATTTCCATAGTGTTTGTACTATTGCAGTTAGCTTCAATAGATATGAATTGAGTGAGAATTCAAATGAGTGGGATTTCTCATGACAGAAAACCAAACTTTTTACCAATGTGCATATTCATAAACAATCTTTTCATTTCTCTGAATTTAGTTTTTCTTCAGAGTTTTATCTTCTTCATTCAAATGAATGTTATCAACTCATCCTCATATCTTCGCTACATTAACGAATGAAAGAAATGGAATCTAAAAACAAGAAAGGAAAAGAATTATGCAGAGCTCACTTTCAACAGGAACACATTCTGATTGCCAGAATACTGCAAGGAAATTCAACTTTGTTTTTAGAAAAGCATATTAAAAATTATGTAGAAAAAAGAAAAAAAAATTGTAGAAAAAAGAAGAAGCTTTTCATTCTTCTGCCTGTAAAGGGAAGATGCCTAAATCATACAATCATCTCTGATGTTCTGAAGTACTCTCAACATCTATGCCGAAAACATGCTGCAGGGATCCTCATTTCTTCCAGCTCTGATTTATGCATTTTAAGCCTTCCCGTGTAAACACGGGAAATGTCTTTGAAAATGCTTCAAAATGCTGCAGCTTGTGATGTTGTTTTCCAAATTCTGTGAAAAAAAAACTAACCCAACAACTGGGATAGTAACTTATTTCTAGTATATACTCGGTCTTCTGCCTTCAGGGACTCCCAGCAACCAATGCAGAGCAGTGTTTGGAACACAGTGAGGATCTAGATCTCTCACCTTTGGACCTTTGGCAATTTGCTCTGAGCTTTCTAAACCGTTTGCCTCAGCTGCTTGCTACAGATTATATAAATGAAGGTCCAAGTCAGAAGGCTCATTCTCCCTCTGAGGTGGTGGTGAAGAGGTGAAGAGGGAGGGAAGGAAAAGAAAGAGGACCAAGAGCATCCAGGGCTCACCATGGGCCCTGTGCAGCTCTTGCTGCTCTTGCTGCTGCTCAGCAGTGGTGTTTTCACACGTAAGTACCATCTTTTATGTCAGCATTTTTTGCTGCTTTATTTGTGAACTTGTTAAAATAAGAAGAAAGTGAAAATCCACAGGACTGTGGCTTATAGAATTAGAGATGGAAAGAGTGATAAAGAGATCATCTCTTCCCCTTCTTGGGCTGGGCAACAAGAGGATCCCAATGCAGGAAAAGTCGCAAATGTTGTCTTTTGACTGTTTTTTGATCAAATTCAATGGATTTTTTTTTTTTTTTTTTTTTTTTTTTTTTTTTTTTTTTTTTTCAATTTATGAGAAGTTGATACAGTTTACTTTGTCCTGATTGTTTTTCTGTAATGTTGTTCCGTACTCACCTCCATGGAAGTGCTGTCACTTACAATATAGACTTACTCCAGCTGTTGCTAGCCCTTTTTGTGTGTGTATGTGAAAAAACTGGAAGTGATAAAGTAGAATGTATTTGGCAGGTAGCACTTACATTTGAAATACAGTTTTCTATTGAAGGAAGACAGCCATCAGTAGTAGTAATAAGAGAACTAGGTTAGTGAAGTTCTCTTTCTAAATCAGAAAAGACAGCTAGGGTCAATACGATGCTGCATATTGTGAGCAACCTCTTTGCTTCCCATGAAATGGCTTTTTAGAATATGACTATGTAGTGTTAAGATTTCAGGAATCTTAGGGAAGAGGGTGAGTCTGGCACCAGGGTTTATATGCAGATTCAGGGTTTATATGCAGATACAATTCAGCATCACATTCTGATGCTGACTGGAGTTTTGAAGGATGCTTATTATTAATGTAATTACTATAACTGCTATACTACTGTACAGCAATCAACCTTCTGTTATGGAAGCTTGGAAAGTCCACAGGGACTATTCTGAAAAGTTCTGGCATTCATATGTGAAAGTCCAAAGAATGATATATCAACACAGGAGTGCAGCAAACGTAACTACAGTACGCTTTATTCTATTTAAAATAGAGTGATATGGGATGTATCTAAGATATATTGGAGAAAATAATCCTTCTTAAATTGAATGGACTTCCAGTAAGTGTTCTTTTCCTCCAAATTATGAACTCTGAATATTCACCTATATTTTCTACACACACACACACACACACACACACACACACAAATTGTTGGAAAAGTTTTGGTTATAGAAAATTACAGTGTTACTATCAAAGTTGGCATTTTTTCAGTGTACAAAATGCAAATTACAGCATTCATCCATTCTGCAGTTTGTCTGTACTCCAAATTGACTAAAATTTTACAGTAAGCAAACTGCATTACGTGTGTTGCATTTCATCTGTCTGCCTATAAATTTTGTGCCCACTTTTAAAAAATTTCAAATAACACAGAGCCTTTAAAAATACTGGTCAACCTAGAAGATGATCCTGAGGTTTAAATCAAAGCAATTCAATGTAGTGAACTGAAGATCCTACTTTCAGCTCATCGTTCACAATGTCAGACAATTCATGTAATACTCTTTAAACTTGACTCTGTGTCATCAATGTTAAGCATATTTGTTATTTATGTCAGTGCAAAACTACAGCAATTTTGATATTCATTAGAAAGATCTTGCAATGAAAACTATTTCCATTTTTGTTTGCATAAGCCTTGCTCTAAGGCTACAAAACTGCTTGTGCACTTTTAATTCTTGTTTTTTACTATTTACAGAGGAAGAAACACCTGAAAACGGAAACCCAGGATGTTCAAGTAAATGATTTCTTGCATCTGCTTTTGCTGTCTTACATTGCTGTATTAGCTGAATACAATCTTCAGAGTTTTTCCTATTCTGTAAATTTCTTCCTCTGAAATAACTAAAACAAAACTGATGATATTCCAAAGTATTTATTGTCATTTATTTTAGGTAATTAATTATCCATAAAGCTTAGCCCTAAGAATATCAGAAGTTTCATAAGATCATAGAAGATGAGGTGGTGTTTCTAAACTTTTTAAAGTCCCCTTTTAAGAAACTTTACTTTGTTCATTGTTTTGTTGATTTCTTAATTGTCACATGCAAATTTCTTACTCTGGAAATCTGTTTTTATCAAATCTTAAGCTTTATTAATGAGGTTATGTACGTTACAATTACATGGGCTGAATCTCACTTCTTACATACCCATCACATTGTCTGCTTAGCCCACAGAATTGCACTTGGATATCTAACTAAATACCTGTAGAATAAATCATCAACTCTATCAGCAGGAACAGCAATTCCTAAAAACAAGTCCAGACTCAGGAAATGCTGACTTTATGCCCTATCTAACCTGGCCCTGACTGCCTGGTTAGACACGTAATGTTCCACTGAAGGGTCAAAGTATCAAATGGGTTGTTTTCTTCATTGTCCCTTTTAATCTTCAGGCTTTTTTTCTCTGCTTGGATACTTCAGCACCATCTCCAGGCAACTGAAGTTTTTTTCAGATGCCCCAAACGAAGACTTTTCTGGGCTTCATCGCCAATTTCTTGTGTATTTTTTATATAATAAATTCTTTGTTGTTTCCATTTCTCATCTTGTCATTTCCACATTCCTTTTCCATTTATTGCTGTTTAAAACAGGAAATGAATCAATAATTGTCCTTTTGGCTTCAGTGTAGTACATAGTGACATTGCGAAAATTTCTGAGCATGTACAGTTAAGCAGTGGTAAAGTCCAGGACTGCAGAAAGTAACAGGGATAGTGGTAAATTTAAGGTTAATTAGATTACTTAATTGACTTTTCAAATGTTTGCAAGATGCTGAGTGCTAGATGATACTTATTTTTAATTACATTATTTCTTTGTAGCAATTTCATTAAATTCAGTTAAAGCTTATAAAAATGGTACCCCAAGGAGGAAATACAAAGTGTCATAGTAATATATTATTCTCTTTTCTAAGTATGCGAATCTGTGACATAAATAGCAAGATCTCATTGCTATTGCCTTGTGACATAATAAATATTTTATAACAGAGGAGGACTATGCTACATTCATGGCAAGTGCTGGAAAGTAAAGCCATAGAGATTTGATGGTGGGTGTGTGGGTTTACAGCAAGATAACTTTACCTTTTGCTTCTGTAAAAATAGATCAAATACATTTTGATAGTCACAAATGACCACATAGGAGCAATTTAGGAAACTGCTTTTCACTCAGCATCACAGTAACATCACAACCCTGTGAGATGCTCAGTCCAAACCGAGGGAATGATAAGGTTCTGCTTCAGGTACAACTAAATTGCTTTGACGCTGTCACCTAACATGCCCAATCATATGGTTAGTTTAAAATGATAGCTGTAAATATGGTGGGGATTAACTGTACCTGAGGACATTATGTGGCCTGCATTCCACATTCCAAACATCAAAAGCACATTATATCCCCGAATTTGACAGTGAACAATTTTTTTTTTTTTTTTTAGTGTCTGTTACAATATTCATAGAATCATAAAATCACCAAGGTTGGAAAAAACCTCTAAGGTCATCCAGTCCAACCGTCCACGTATCACCAATATTTCCCACTAAACCATGTCCCTCTGTACAACATCCGAATGTTGGTGCCTCCACCACCTCTCTGGGCAGCCCATTCCAGCGCCTGACCACTCTCTCAGGGAAGCATCCCCTAACATTCAATCATTCCTGCCTGTGGGATTCAAAATTATAGACAAATTGCCTCTGAAAACAACAGGCACATGTTTAATGCTGATTAAATCCATTCCTTTGAGGAAGCACATTATGTTTTGTGGTTTCCTTTGGTATTAAGAGAAACACCTTCATAAATCCTTCCTCCTGCCTCATCCTCACTCAAAAACTTGGTGGTTTTGTCTTGCACTGAATGATCTTTACATAGCTAAAATCTAATTACAAGAAAAATAGTCTGCTCTAAGGAAATTCCTTGACTTAATATGTGAATTGATTACAGCGGATCAGTGGTTTTAGGAAGATGTTCTGTAGACTCAGGTGAAATGGTAATGAGGAATGCTAGATTTGGTGTCCTATTCTTTTCCATGTTTATTTACTTTCAGTCCTTTTCATGTTATATGGAGCTTCTTGCATCTTCTTTGAACTATTATGTGGAAATCTTAGGTGAAATAAATCATTGTATCAGCAATTTTAAAACTTCCATTTTATTAGTTTAAATAGAACAAATTGAGTCATTTTTAAAACAGTTCTACATCTTAAGTTTTCTGGTGGTTCTGTCATTATCTTTAATGGAATGTGATCTCATGGCCAGATGGGGTCATATTGTCAGCACTCATAATATAGAGCTGTGGAACCAAAAACTTAAAATTTCCAACTAAAAAAAATTGTCTAAGCTATAGTTTCTTTAGAACTTATCAAGCTATTCTTTGTCTATGAACTCCTCTATAGCAAATGTACAAGAAAGTAGTGGGACAGTTTGCATGTTTCCTTCATGAGTGCTATACATTTTAGTTACACATTGATATGGATCTAGATATGTATATCCTACCAAGTGATGAAAACACTTTTGTTTTCCTAATTGCAGAAGATGCAGCCCGATTTAAAAGCCTTAGAAAATATGTTTACTTATACGAAGCGGAAACATCAAGTGGGATCATGGGAACAACAGATTCTCGAAGCGGTTCAAAGATCACCTGTAAAGTAAGGAAACAGGAGTAAACACAACTCACTGGACTGTGTATCAACTAATATACTTGACAGCTGGGTAAAATTATTATTTTGAAAGGCACTCATTGAGAGTCCTGAAGAGTAACTCTCCCTATTCTAGGCAGAATATTCCTTCATACCACTGTATCAGAGCTTTTTGTCCTGTATTTTTAAGGGAGAGGATGAAGACCTGGTAACTGAGCTTTCCTTGGCTACCAGGTTGAGTGTACATCAAATAATTCTACAAGTCAAACTAAAACAACTCACTGATGCCATCATAACCAATTGGTGGTAACCATCAAGCCAGGATCCATACTGTAGGGATAAAAGGCCCCACTGGGCATTAAACTAATGTCTGTCCCAAACCCCCTTCTAGCTTCTCCAAAACATTCCTTTCACTAGTTGTTTTTTTTCCTGCAATTAAATAATTGATTTTTATTTTTGGCTTACAGTATTCTGACGTGCAACAGTAATCATTACAATGACACAAGTTTTCAAACAATTATTCTAGTACTGTAAATTTTCAACACCTAAAGTTGCTTTTTTAATATGCGTATAGGACACTTTGTGCCATTAGTCAAACCGATACTTGTTCTCAAGTCTTCTTCCTCAAGCTACCTTAAGCTGTTGAGAGCACTTTGACATCTTTCACAAGAGCAGCTGTCAGCATGATTCTGACACTTTGCCCAACGCAAGGAACACTGTGTTTTCAAGACTGGAGCTAGGTGATAGGGGAACTTGTAATGAAAAAAAAAACCAAACAGATAAACACATAGTTTGTATTTTCAGGTTGAGCTGGAGGTACCACAGCTGTGCCAGTTCATCCTGAGGACAATGCATTGCTCCCTAAGGGAGACATTCGGTGTTGACAGTGAAAGAAGAGCCATGCTGAAGAAGTCAAAGAACTCTGAAGACTTTGCAAATGCCATGTCCAAGTAAGAAATATCAGTTATCAGTAACTAATTCATCAATACCTCTAGTTTTAGCACTGAATGGCTGGTAACGTAACAGCCCTGACTATACTTTTCCAGGTTTAGGACATGCTGATGATAATATGGCAGGTTTATATTCTGGTTCCATAGCAATTCTCTCCCCATTATGTTTGAGGCCAATGCAGTTCTACCAGGGAAGCTTTTTTTTCTAACTAGAATTTTCACCTAGAATGTCTTTGTAATTTTTTATATCATTTACATCATGAAACTGTTGGTTAGTTCCCTAAAAGATTGTTGTAAGTGGAATATTTGTTCTCGTACACAAATTCTCACATGACTGTCTGCAGCCATTTTCCATTGCTGATACGGTACAAAGACTGTGCAATAGAAAGGCATTTGAGACTGAAGTCCGGATTTCCTACCATGATCTTTACTGACCTATGCAACTTATCTTTTCCTTGCTTATCTACTTTTGAAGCTTACTATTACTCCCTCCACCCAATTAGTGCCCAGTGCCTGGTAGTGTATGCATTATTTGTACTTCTTTTTGCTTATTGCAGTGTCTCACACTACACTCCCTCGTGTCTCCCAACCCATAGATCTTAAAAAACTTGGGAGAGTGTTAAAATATATTTTTCACAGTGGAGTTTTTATTTAAAAGCCACAAGTAGTGGCTTTTAGTCTTTCCCATCATTCTGTAGATAACTGCAGTAGTTAATAATTAGCTCAGTCTAAAAATTTGCTCATCTACTATCTGAATTGTTGCAATTCCAACTTCCAGCCATTGCTCCTGATATTTACTTGTCCTTACATGACGTAGTCTGGTGATACCAGAATGTCCTTGGTTAGAATTTTGCTGGGAAGGACCTACTTTAATAATATATATTTTTTAATAGTAGTAATAACAAATATTAAATAACAATAGACCAAGAGAAAACATGCTGCTTTAGGTATAGCCTGTTAGTTTAAAACCACGCCTTCCTGGGTGGTTTTAACATGATTTCATACTAATGTCGGGGATTTTTTTGGCAGACATGAGCTAAAATTCAGCACTCAGGATGGAACAAAAGTCAAACTGTATCCAGAGAAGGATGAACCTCTGAATGTCCTCAATCTCAAGAGAGGAATCATCTCAGCTCTCCTTGCACCAACGGAAACAGAGGAAAACATAAAAACAATTTCCATGGTAAGAGTTTTGAAAAGCATTCACTTTGTTTTCTTAATAAGTGGAATAAATCTCACCTAGTAGAGTTATTCTTGATATAATTTTCGGAAGACCTGGAAATTCAGATAACAGTGTGTGCATTTCTGCCAGAATAGAAAGTGTCTGATGACATCCTTAAAGACACTGATTCCTTTCCTCCTTCTAGGATACCGTTTATGGAAAGTGTGACAGTGAGGTTGAGTTCAAATCCAGAAGAGGAAGTGTTGCAGAAGATATTTCAATTAACAGGAACCTGAAAGCCTGTGACAACTTCAGTCCAATCAGAGATTATGTCAGCCCTGTTGCCATTGTTAAAGGACTAGTAAGTATACCACTAAAAAGTCTGTAATATAACATTCTTCTACATCGCTTAAAAAGATAAGCAACTACTAATTTTGTATTGACCTTATAAAAGGTTTTCTGAGCCCCAATGTAAGAGCAGCCTGTGGGTTTGTTGGCAGTTAGTAATGAAGAACAGATGCAGAGAAAAATAATGTAACTATCTTTGATGTTTCTCTCATGAATTCTTGGAGGAAACCTTGTAATAGTTGGAGTTGGTACTGTTGACTGCACAATGATCTATCAGATTATATACAAAATTTTTATTTTGTGGGTCAATATTCTCAACATTCCCACTTCATGTAAACCATATAATCCTTCAACACTCAGATATGTCTGTGATATGCAGGAGAGAGCTCTAAATCTCCTGAAATGGGAGATTCATGATGGGAGCCCTTCAAAAGGGCTGACGACAGCAGGACTAGGGGAAATGGTTTTAAGTTGAAGGAGGGAAGATTTAGGTTAGATGTTAGGGGGAAGTTCTTTACTAGGAGAGTGGTTAGGCCCTGGAACGGGCTGCCCAGGGAGGTTGTGGATGCCCCGTCCTTGGACGTGTTTAAGGCCAGGTTGGACGGGGTCCTGGGCAACCTGATCTGAATATGTATGTTGGTGGCCCTGCTAGGCAGGGGGGTTGGAACTACATGATCCTTGGGGTCCCTTCCAACCCGGGTGATTCTGTGATTCTGTGATTCTGTGATTCTGTGATTCTGTGAAATGAATGTTTTGACATGCTGTTCAGGCTACTTACAAATCCCTTACAATCAGATGCAGTTGCTTGCATGAATATTTGCAGATTTCTTCCTGATACCACGGCATCTGTGCTATTCAGTGTTTTTCCTAAGAAAAAAAAATAAAAAGAAGAATTCATATCATTCTGAAAAGCACATTTTATAACTTCTGCTACTTCTACACCTAGCTATAGAAAACTTCAAAATGTGTGTAAGAGTGAAATTAGAAGGAACATCAGTTGTGGTGAGGGTCCTGAACTACTCTAAAAATTACAAGCTAGTTTATATGAACTAGTCCTATATTCTATATAATAATATATATATTACATATAAGAATATCATGAAATAACTACTATGCCAAACAGCACAGTGATGCCTGAGGAAAAATATCTGTGGGATTTTTGCTTGTAGAGAGACTTACGTTTGCTAGTGGCACAATTTCCTTTTTGCATGAGAATGATTACAAGTTATGCACCATCCAATACACTATAAGATTTAAGGTTTCAGGAAAACTAGCAAACTATGAAACTGTTTCCTATACTATTCAATAAAATAACTGCCAATTTTTTTTCATTTTACAGAACATCCCACTATCTACCCTTCTTAGTAGCACTCAATCCTGTCACTACAATATTGATGCAAAGAAAAAACATATAAGAGATGTTGTCTGCAGTGAAAAACACCTGTTTCTGCCTTCCTCATACAAGTATGTTGATCACTATTTATAATTACCATTTTAAAATAAATATTCATTTTAGATGCTAATATATCAAATTCTGCCTTGACTTTATCCCTAAATCTGCACTTTGTTTGCAAGGATGCAAGAAGTGTAGGAAGATCCCTCAAAGAATTTTACTCAACTAAAGCACTGAATTTTTGTTTGTTTGCTAGAAATCAGTATGGTATGATGACAGAAGTCAACCAGACACTGAAGCTTGAAGATAATCAGAGGATGAGTAACAGAAATTTTGATGGAGGTACAGCTGCAATTCTAAATAAATGTCAAATAGATGAACTAATTTTTTTTTTTTTTTCAAACACTGAATTTGTTGAAAATGTATTTGGGAACACAAATGATAATTTTGAATGAATCTCCATTGACTTAGACAGAAAAAAGATTTGGAGACAAATGTGAAAAAAAAAGTTTAAAAATACCTTGTAATTCTACACAATCTTTGTCTTTTTAATTTTGAAATTAATCTTTATGATTAAAACATTCTGTATAATCTAAATAATGGAAAGTAATTCTAATCTTTTTGAACATGACTTTAACAAGACTTTTTAAATTAAGCGTAATTTCTTTTGTAGCTTCAGTTGCATCAATTAATATACGTTCGGTTCTGAAATGCCCTTCTTTACTATGCAATTGTTATTGCATTTTCAGAGCATGATTTTTCCTAAGATATACTCACTCATTAAAAGTTAGAAAGGTGAACTCTGCTAGTATACAAGGTGCCAAGGAAATGTCTTAATAAAATTTTCAGATGCTTTATGCAAATAAGTATCATTATTCTACTTTGGGGAGAATTGCATTTAAATTCCATTTATTTTTACAAAATGTTCAGTTGTTGAACTTCAACAATTGCAGTATAAGGCAATCTAAGCAGTTGATATTAATTATATTCAGTGTAGAGAGCTCCTTGATCAAGTAACGAAGAGTGTTATTGCTTTAATTCCTAGATGAACTGGAAGAGAAAGGGCTTGCACTGGAAAGCACAGATGCTAAATTTTCCAGGCAGGGTGATGCTGTTTTGAAAATTCTTCAGGAACTGCAGAAACTCACCGCCTCCCAGCAGAACCAGCAGAGAGCAAAACTCTTTTACAGATTTGTTTCTGGACTTAGAAGTTTACACAACAGCACTCTTGGCTCTCTTGTACCAAAGATGATGGAAACTTCAAGGTATGTTGCAGCAGTTCCAGCATGTGTCGATGCCATACCAAAATAATTCCAAGGTTGATGATTCACTGCACATTCTCTCAAAATGTAGTTTAAATAGATATCAAGATTGTCCCTCGGAAAGATAGGTTTCATATTAATAATCTAGAGAGAGAAGTAAGAGAGCAAGACCTATGAATATTTTTCCATCAGAAGTGCTCAGATGCTAATAACTTGAATATTGAATAAATGAAAACAGTTTAAGAATTTAAATAGACGTGAAAGTTCCAGACATCTATGAAGTACTAATATTGCTTGATCATTACCTGATCAAATCTTCTCATTTTAATGAAGAAGCGGAACTATAAATTAAATTGAGTTGAATATAAGAGTGTAGGGTTTTCCTCCCCACCACCAAGCCAAGTGTATATGCCTGATGCAATCCAGTAAACATGTTATTATGGCCAAATATCTTTGATCTAGTTTTGCTTAAGGACAATGAATTCCAAGAACACAGTTTTGAAAATGAGATTTTTAGAGCCACGTAAGGTCACAAACCTTTGGTTTGACATTGACCTCCACTCCCAAATCCTACTATTCCTGTCTTGGCTGGATTTCAGGGAGTTTATGCATACTTTATGTCCTCAGTCTCTAGAGACAGAGATTCAATGTATTGAATTTGTATCAATAAATCAATGATTTATAATTCATTGAATTGAATTCAATGTATTATAATACTGAAAGCATGGAAAATCTCAAAGTCATGAAAAAAAATAGATATGTCTGTGTAATTGTAGTACTGTTAATATTTTTCATATTGTTTTTATCTAGTCATGTATTGTCATAATTTGCAAAATTAAGCATCTTCTTCCTGATTAGCAATTGTGTGTTTTACTTCTGGCCATACATTTACCAGACATTTATATTAACAGACCTAAGCAAACATGTCAAATGTTTCTTTCAATCATGAAGCATACAGGAATAACTGCAAACAAAAAATTCATTAATTAAAGCCATTGCTTTTCCTTTCAGTTCCATCACGATTCAGGCCCTGATTCAGTGTGGGACTCCAGAGTGTTACAGTGCAGTCCTTCAGATACTGAGAACTGGGAACGTGAATCCACTTGTGGTTGACCTGGTCACGTATACCCTGGGACTCTTGCCTTCTCCAACTCCAAAGAGAATCCGGGAAATGCTTAACATGGCCCAGTATCAGCCAAGTAGAGCTTCCTTTTATGGCTTGAGTCATGCTGTTACCAAGTAAGTAATGGCAGCATGTGATTTTACAAAATAGCATCAAGAGAACATTGCGGTGTGTAAACTATAAGACTAGTCCTCCTGGAGAGCTTTTTTTTTGCTATTCTCTTGAATTTGTTCTGCTGAAATAAGAGAATAAATAGACATTTCCCATTTTAACCATTTGTTTCTAATGCATTTTTTTGCTTCAGGTTTTATAATGAGAAGATGATTGTGACAGAGGAAATAACAGATGTTGCTGACTTCATGGTATCACTGCTTGGCACTGAGTGTTCTGGAGATGCTGAACTCACATATCTCACACTTCGGGTATTTTTATTTGCTTCTTTCCTTACCATAGCACATATATTACCTTGCTTCTGTTGGTGGAGAAAAGAAATTAATCATCTTTCTTTGTTTTCATCACTGACAGGCTATTGGAAACATGGGTGCAGTAATGGAGAAAGCTAAACCCAGCCTGAAGGCTTCTCTTAAAACATGTATCAGAAATCAAGCTGCATCACTTTCGGTTCAAAAAGCAGCCATACAGGCATTCCGGAAGATGACCATTACAGAAGAGGTAACGCACAAGAACTAGCATAGCATGTGTTCAGTTCACCTTCACTGTTCACAGAAATAATTGAATAAAATAGGACACTCCTATCAATTCACAATTTTGCTACCTTCCTTTTAGCTTCCTGCTCTAATAGAACTTCTTTAGTTAGTTTACCTCTTATCCAGATGTCTGAGAAATTTGTCTGATTCAGTGAATGTTACTTCTTTGAGGAGAAGCTGCTTTACATGGACACTTTGAGTTTAAATGGGAAATTTCCTGCAAGTGATTTAAATGGAATTCTGCTTATTTGAAGCTGGGTTTAAATAAGGAATTAATTCAAATCTAAATTAATTTACTATGAAAAATCAGGTTGCTATTTCATACTGGCACATTGTTATCGTTGTTGTTCACAGTGTTGCTTAGATTTATGTTTACATTACAATGGCATGACAATTTCAACATCAATAAGTTCATCTCACCTAAAAGGTTAGATCTTGTTAAGACGAGGCTTAAGGAGCCTGGGAACCCAAAACTGTGTGAAGCCCACATCCTCAGACTTACTTCCATTTAAGGCATTCAATTTTTTATTATTGTTACTATTTATTTTCAACCTATGTTTTCAGTTTTCCTACAGCTGGGCATTTGATCACCTTCTTTTCCTAAACTGAATGACAAAAATTTTAAGTTTTTTCTGCAGACCAGAACACTTCAGATTCCCCTGCAAGAAAATCATTTTTAGAAAAAAACAAATTAATCTGCCAGATACAGAGTAAGAAAATCTATTTTAATAAAAACATAATTTCTGTGAAAAGATCTAAGAAACTGTATCAGAATATTATCAATGACAAGACTTTGACAAGTTTTAGAAAAAAAAAAAAGATACTATGTAATTATGCACTCTTAAAGAAATTACATACTTGAAATGATCTCATGCTGTCTATTCCCAAAGGAGTATGACAACCTTGTTATGTTTATGTAGGATCGTTCAGCACTTATGAAAGAATTCCAGGAAGGAGATGCACCTACAGATAAACGTCTAGCAACCTATCTGCTACTGATGAAGAATCCTTCCCCAAGTGATCTCACAAAGATTATGAGAATCCTCACAAGGGAAAGGAACGAGCAAGTGAAAAGCTTTGTCGCTTCACACATTGCCAACATCCTAGACTCTGACGAAGTAGGCATTGAAGAGTAAGTAAAATTTTGTTATCTACTGGTCTCCAAAGAAGAACGAAGTTTTTCCATAACTTCTACTTCATAACTTCCATAATAATTAGTTTGATTTAGTTTAGTAGTGTGAGTTTTGTATGGGTTTTCTCTTATGATTGATTGTTTGTTTGCTGGTTTGTTTTCTTTGTTTGAAGAACATCAACTGAGTAGATCTGCAGCTTTTTTAGGGCAAAGCTGCTCTTGCCCTTAGACTTACTGTCAGTGTGTGCAGAGAGCTAGCCATCTATTCAATCACCTCAGTTGTATGAACGTCTGCAAATGACTCAAGATATCTCTCACTTAGGGATAAAGATTTTTTGCAATTCATGCTGATCATATTTGCATTGCTGTCCTTTTTCCTAGTCTAAAAAGCCACGTTGAAGAAGCACTGAAAGGAAACGAGGTTCCAACAGCCAAAGATTTCAGAAAATTCTCACAAAATTATCAAGTTTCCAAAAGAGTTTCTGTACCTGGCCTCGATCCCATCTCTGCCAAAGTAGAAGGAAATGTGATATTTGATCCAAACAGATATGTTCCTAAAGAAACTATGCTGAAAACCACCCTGAATGTGTACGGTTTTGGCCCAAGTGATATCTTTGAGGTACAATTATCAAAAGCCTTTGCTAGCATTCATCTGTTTTCTTTCTCACTTCTGTTTGCTTATAACAACTTTCCATGAATAATGTATTGTTTTTACAAGCTTTGAGAGAAACCTAAAGATCACTGTGCTTACAAGGAGACTTTCATTTGATCTCAATGGGCTTTAGAGCAAGCCATCCGTTATGTGATGTCACTTGCCATTGCCTGGATGGACGACCCTGTTGGAGTTATTAAAGGCCACAGCTAGGGTAAAATGAACCCATCTGTAACAAATGGACTTCACGCTAATGAGTCATTACTGGCACACTGAAGTACTCATAGTAGATTCTAAGCGAGATGCAGCCTATGTGTAGGTTTTATGTTGGATGTGTCGCCGACGAGAGAAAATTAATCATAGTATCTAGTATTCTCTTAGCTTGCATATTTTCCCTTAAGAATCATAGACTTGTAGGATATACTGTAAATGCATTTTTTGTTCCCCAGAAAGTCTGTTGGTTGTAAAGGTACAAAGAAGTGGAGAACGTCTCTTAGTTATGGCATTGTTCTGTTCGTTTCAGCTTGGCTTGGATGGAAAGGGATTTGAACCAACACTGGAAGCTTTGTTCGGAGAGAAGGGATTTTTCCCAGATACAGCAAGCAAGGCCCTGTACTGGGTTGATGGCAAAGTGCCAGAGCAGGTTTCCAAGGCTCTCTTTGACTACTTTGGTTACTCCCACGATGGCAAGCAGGATCAGGTATAGTTTGAAAGCATTCTCTGTGCAGCACAGCAATCCTATATTTACATAGTAATTACAGCGCTTATATGTTTATTGTATATGAACTTTCTCCTTTTCTAATATGCTAAAATGGAAGTCCTTAATGCTGTTTAACAGTGTTCTTTCTTCATGGCTTGTGGGATGGGCCTTTGTCTGGAGGAAGAAAAAATGGCAACGCTAACTGATATTCAGTGTGTTATTATTCTAGATACATGACCTTACGGAGTTCTCTAAATCTATTTAACTACTTTCTGACTGAATTTTCAGGACATCACTAAAGCAATAATTCTTAACCTTGAAAAACTGATAAAAGAATTGAGCAAGAAGGAAGCCCCTGAAGGAAGAGCATTTCTGCGAATTCTGGGAGAAGAGCTTGGGTACATGAAACTCAATGATTTCAAACTGCTGGGAAGCGTGGTTCTAGAGTGCTTTAAAACTCTTCAAAGAATTCCTGAAATGGTATGTTTCTAATTTTTCAGCATGTATTATTCACCACTATTTCTTTTTCTGCCAGTTGTTTATAAAGTTCTGATTTCATTGATATATTATATGAAGAATGTACATTTGATGACTACTCTGGTCACTTAAAATAAAAATACTTAAAATGAAATATCTAAATTTAGTCTGAAGAACTCTAAGGAACCCATGAATACCTATCAATAACTAAGTAGAATGCTTCTTGTAGATGGGTGAAGGAAAGGAAAAAAAGGAGGGTTCAAATATTATTGCAGAATTGTGATATATTGTGGAACAATTCCTAAAACCTCAGTGCTAGCCAGTATGGTATATTACTGATTTTTTAATTGTGAGATATATATATCAATATTAATTAATATTACATCATATTAAAAAGAAAATAGAATGTAGTACAGTTCAGAAATATGTAGTAAAACACTGCTTTTGATGAAGTCAAAAAGACATTTTGCTTTGACTTTGGGGAAGCCAGAATGTTACATATTATCTAAATCAATTCACATTCAGTTGTGGATATCAAAGCAGGTGATAAAATCTAGTATCCAGCATTGATTAGTTAATATTTGTTTCCTTGTTTGATTCACAGATTGCACAAGCCATCTCAAGAGGTGTTGACAAGGACTTATTTGTCCACTATATGTTTATGGACAACGAGTTTGAACTCCCAACTGGAGCAGGTTTGCAACTGAAGTTTGCCTTGTCTGGAATAGTGACGCCTGGGGCCAAAGTAGCTGTGAAACTTCATCAAAAAAGTGTAAGTCTCAACAGCTCTCTTTATTTTGTCTTCTCTTACTACTCAGCAACCTCATTTAGGGATTAAACTGTTTACACCAAAAGAATTTTTAAAACTATAAAATACTCCTGAAATAAAAAATAACTTACTCATTAGAGGCCTTCAGTTAATTCATGGATAAAGTTTACAATCAAATGAGAAGTAATGTATAAAGTAAGTCAAGTATGTGATATAATGATATTTATGAATTAAATGCATTTTAATAATCCATTACAGCCAATTCTTCTGCCTGCGTATTTCTCTCTCCATGATCTCAAATGAGAATAGTGCAAAAAGCTGCAGCATGTGAATTTGGTGTTCAAACAAAACAGTTAATAAAAATTTTTGATGTAACTAAATTAAAGTGAAAATTTTGCTTTCCAATTAAAAGAGATATTAGAAAATGAGCTAAGTGAAACTTTTCTACAAGAAATATTTTAAAATTTAAAAATTTAAAAAATTACAGTGAGTGTGGCACAAAATACCATTCTCCAGTTAAAATTTTAAATGAAATATTTGGAATCTTTTTTTCAGTTTTTGTAATTATTTTGTTCTATTTTAGACAATATTTTATATAAAGTCTTCAGTAGTTTCAGTTCACTAAACTTTTTATTTGGGAATGTGTGCAGTATTTAAGTAAATTTTTTTGAAGGCCTTTAAGGTTGTTCTTGGCTGCCATTACATTATTTGTGGAATGTTTTCCAGAACTTTGCATCCTGTCCCTTCTTGCTGTAATGGTGAAACCAAAAGCTTGAAAAGAAGCTGTTTTCTGCTTAGAGAAATTGAAATCTTTGATCCAAAGTTTTCAAACACTTTACTCATTGTTTTGGAGAATTGCTATATTTTCTCTACAGTGGAAAACTGGTTCTTGTTTTCAGACTTAAAGATACGCGCAAGTAACTTCATGTACAATATCTTTCTGCAGAATGACTACTTCTGTGTAAGGTTTCCCAATGCTATAATCTTGCTGTATTTGCTGCATGACAGCTGTCACTTACTTGCTCCGTCAGCTGATTTGATTTGGGAATCAACTTTTTGAATAGCAAAATAAATTATACAAAATCTACCTCTAGATTATCAAGATTGAGGACATTGTGTTCTAAAAAGTATTTTGGGAAAATGAAATACATTATTTTGCTTTTATTAAATAGATGCAAGCAGAACTCATGGCTAAACCTTCAGTAGCAGTTGAGTTTGTAACACATCTGGGAATAAATATGCCTGAATTTGCTAGAAGTGGCGTGGAAATGAATTCCAATATATTCCATGAGTCTGGAATTGAAGCACACGTTAGCATGAAGGCTGGACAGCTGAAATTCAGCATTCCTGCCCCAAAGACACCAACAAAGCTCCTCAGTATCAGGTAATGGGAAGTGAATGAGAATTTTGAGATGTGTTCTTCCCTTTTCTTGATTTTTCACTGTGATAGAATTTGAGAGATTAGGGCAGATACAGGGAAATTTTCAGTTTAGAAAAATCTCAGGCACTGTAAAACTGGGATAACTTTTCTTGTAAGATAAGTAAATATTTTAGGAGCCAGGCCTTGAAGATTCTTTTATTTGTCACTATTTTCTGTGACTTCCAATAAGATACTTACCATTTCTATTGCTTTGATTTCTCTCACATGAATTTATTGTATTAGCAGTGCCTGGTTTTAAGTGGAATTTAAATGAACGGCTTACATTAACTGGAAAGGATATGTGGCTCAACACATGAAATTATAATTATCGCTAATAATGCTTGTAATAATAGTAATAATACACTACTTGATCATTTAACCACCAGATGTCATTTCATTAAGCCCCTACCTCAGTTATTTTTATTCAGAGCGTAACGTTACTAATAGAGCAACTTATGTGCAAATATCTGAACTCCTGGGAAAAAATGAGTTGTTTTTCTTTTCCAGCAACACACTACATTTGGTGTCTCCAGCCAAAACTGAAGAGATTCCACCTCTGATTGAGAACCGAGAATTCTCAACTTCGTGCAAGCCTTTCATTTCCGGTCTAAATTTCTGCACTAAATTACTGTACTCTAATGCCAGTTCCATGGAGGCAGCTCCATATTATCCCTTGACTGGAGAAACCAGGTAAGTTAGGAAAGCTTTGACTGTCTATTTTGGGTTAACTAACCTTCCCTCTTGGGGCTTATTATTGCATTACCCTTTTAGCTAAAACTTACCTTTAAAAATATTGAAATGCAGACAAGCTTGAGCAGCTCAGAAAGAGAGCTATTAAGAATTGTCTGGTTCCTCCTGTTTGTGGTCATAGCAAAATCAGTTATTTACAAGACGTTTGTTTACTCCTCCTTCAGATTTGAAGTTGAAATAGTGTCCACAGGGGAAGTGAAAGAATACTCTGCAAGTGCAAACTATGATCTGCAGAGAGAGGGAAATGATCTGGTAGACACATTAAAGTTTGCAGTACAAGCAGAAGGTAAGAGTCTGAAAAAGAAATATGGTTTAGCTCTGTTTTGATCCGTATGTCACTGAACTGAAAAAAAGATTTTTATGAATAATACACAGTAGAGCTATTTATGAAATAATACATTCTTTTGACACCCAATCACTCTAATTTTTTTTCGTATTTGCATCCACATTACAAATTTTTCATAATTTTGTATCTCTAAAAATTTCTTCATGAGATTTAAATTAAATTTGGATGTCAATGAATGAAAGAATGGAAAAGGAGAAATTAATGATTTCTACATAAACAATAGGAAAATCACAGTTCTGATGAAATATGAAAGTAAAGTATACAAATGGAGAAAAACTGCATAAAACACAAGATGTGTTTTTTTTTGTTTTTTTTTTTTTTTTAATGAGAGACCCATTCAGGCTTTCTTTAGATTTTCAGAATGGTATAATTTCCAACTGATTCTATTTTTTCTCCTTCTTAGAGAAATCCAAAATGTTCCATGGTCGTGAATAACAAGACTATATTATATTTTCCAGGTGTAAAGCAGCATGAAGCCACACTGACCTTTAAGTACAATAGAGACAGGAAGATTCTGACCAGTGACGTCTCCATTCCAGATGTTGATGTTGACTTTGGTACTAAATTCAGAATCACTGATGAATCTGTTTCTGGGAAGAAAGCATATACCTTTGTAATAGACTTTAATAACAAGAAGATTTCTGAAGTTACTCTTACTGGACAAATAAGGTAACTCAGAAGACCACTTTTTCAGACTTTTTCAGATATCTTTGGATACAACTGAAGTTTTTATTGAAGGTATAAATTTTTGGAAAATAATAGCCCAATTTGGATATATTGCTCATATATATACAGATAGACGTATAATATTGTCATTCAACTCCCCTTTGAAAATCCTTGAAATATTTTATTTGTAATCTATCGCATATACATAAATACACCTAATATACCAAGTGATCCTTTCTACCACGTTTTTGTGTAATTTGTATTGCAAGTTTTGAGAGGTGGTTCTTCCATGTTTCAAACATAACTACAAGGATGACATTTTGCTAGAGTTGTTGCAGGTGTGATGTTCCAAGGATATAAGCAAGGCAAAGTTTGTACAGAGAGGTATTAGCTTTTACTAGGTGTATTCAGCTCTAACAAAGTTATTGCATCTCCCCATGAAGGGTCCTAACAGCACTCAATAAGCAACAAAACCAAAAATAGCTGAGAGCTTCCTGTAAAAATTCCCACGCTTCACGATGAGAATATTTCCGGGAACATCTACAGGGGAGCTAACAAAAATGTTCAGCCTGCCAGGGTTTCTAAAATTGTCTGCCTCACAAACCCATGGTGAAATGAGCTGATCACATTCTTTAATAAACCTCAATCTTCCATGGAATTCTGTGATCTTGATGGTGCCCCAGGGAGTCTTTGTCTTTGCTGTTCATGCAGAATTGCCTCTGATATCAGTGGGAGTTTTGGACAGATGTCAGGGACCTCAATTCCCTTTCATTTGCACTAACATAATATTAGAATTTTGCTCAAGTCAACAAAGTTACAAGATATAAAATAAATGTGGGTAAAGGAAAATGAAGCCCAGTGGCATAATATATCTTGTCAACTGTTTTGTTTTTATCTTATTCATGGTCACACTCAGTATCCTTAGCAGAGAATTCAGCTTGAGTAAGGAGTTCAGAATTTGGTTCAGATAGAATATTACCAGACAGGTAGATATTTCCTTCAGTTTCACTATTATGGAATTATACTGAGCATATTAAGGAATTAATATTTTGTGCATCCACACAGTCATATTTTAACAATTTTCCTTAAATTCCCAAAGTAACCAATTGGAGCTGAAGACAGTCACTGACTCAGAAAGAACTTCACAAGTTTGATTAGTTCTGTGTCTATAAAACCTATTCTGCTTTTTACACTCTTTTTAAATGCTGAAATTGCTCCTGAAACATAAGTAAAAGAGTAGAATGAAATGTTGTATATTCACATTTACATTTCACTTTCACAGATATGCTGGAATGGAAGAAGCAATGCTAAGAGGCACCGTTTCTATTCCATGTCTGCAAACTGAACTTAGAACTGAAGCACTGATTAATTATTCCCCCACCAAAGGATACCTTCAGATGAGCTCAGCTGTAGAAACTCATGGGAACACAATTTCAAAAAGAGTACTTCTCAGATATGGTATGGGCAAAAACATAATTCATGTGTACAGACTTTAAATGTAAACACCTTGTTACCTTTGTTTATATTATATCCCTAAATAGAACATAAATATTACCAATTTTACCTTTTTTTTTTTTTTTTTTTTTTTTTTAATCCATTATTTTCAGATTCTGAAAAAGCTGAGCTAGAGTGGAATTCAGGTGCCACTGCTGCTGTGGGCAGAATGTCTTCCAGCTTCCAAGTTGACTTTTCAGACTACTCAAAGACTTTAGAGAAATATGCCAACGAACTGCTGGATCGGAAAGTCGCTCTTACAGATATGACAATGCGACATATTGTATCGCAATTTGTTGTGGTATGTTTCAGTCTACAGTTACAATTACAGTATCAGCATGTAGTCCTCATTAATTTTTGTGTCCCCAAGGGAACCAAAACTGGGACAGTTTTGTAAAAGCATTCAATTTGAATAAGTTTTACTTTTTCAACTTTGGTCAAGCCAAACAATTTATCAAATGCCTAGTGCTATATGAATAGTTACACTGGATTTCAAATAATTTATATAACTTGTGAAAGGTTAGGAAATCCTAAAACATGTCATTTACTTTGTACCAACAGGCAACCAACACCTGGCTGCAAAAGACATCAAAAGATGTCCCCTATGCCCAGACTCTACAAGCCAAACTAAGTGGACTCCAGGAACTGAACATTCAGAAGATTAAACTGCCTATTATCTCCATTCCTGAGGAACTTTTCCTGAAAAGGTAGCTAGAGAAATTGTGATAAGCAATGAGCAACAAAAAGAGAGACTGACAGGCAGATAAATAGAATATTTCTTCTGTCACTACAAAATTAAACCATAAACCAGCCAACACAATCTAGACATTAAAATGCTCATGTACAGTTGATTTCACTGCAGTTTCTAGAATATATTGTTCTTGCCAATTAGTGTTCACATTGCTTCACTTCCTATGCATAAGGATTCAAGGAACAGTTTTGCTTGGAAATATTTAAATTGGTATGCCCACAACTACTGCTGAGATAAACTGAAGCATAGTTGTACAGCTTGCTTATGAGCCAGGAAAACACTGATGGAAAAAATAAATGTAAAGTTTAAGATTGCATTATAAAAACAGATGAGGAGCAGCATTGCTTGTTATCTCTCTTTGTACTGCTTTTCCATGTAGTTTTACAGTGGTAATATGAAATGTTATATCTCTATTGGTTTCACTGTGTTCATAAGCGAAGTATTAAGAAGGAAAATATTTTTTCTCCTAAATTCTCATCAGCAGTGCACACTAGAAATTTTCTGAATGTCTTCAATTTTTGTTCAAATTCCTTCATTTTGAGGATCCTTTTCATGCTTCTGCATCTTTTCATGAATGTGCATAAGGCAGATTTAGATTCGGATTCTTAGAGTAGAAAATCAAATGCAAGATTGAAAGCAATTTCATATTTGACCGCTTGAATGGCACTCTGTACCTGTGAGCTTAGGTTAGTTAATCTCTGAACAAGACCTAGGAATGCTTGAATTCTAATCCTAGGTCCTATGGAAATAATGTAATTCTGGACTGCTCAATCTCTCAATTTTATTTTATCTCTCTGATAAAATAAAAGGGAAAACATTGACAGAATTCACCATTGTCAAAAATGCTTTGAAGATAAGTGCTGTAAAAATGTTGGTAGATTGTCATTACACTTCTCTCTAAATCTAAAGTAAGGATACAACCATTTAAGTAAGCCTAGTATTCTGGGATTAGTAGAAATCATTTCTGTGTATGTCATGGAGTTGCAAAATTTTTAACAGAATCACTTTTACTTTCTAGTGAAGGCCGGATCAAATACAGCTTCAATAAAAACAGTTTTCTAATTAATATTCCATTACCATTTGGTGGAAGATCATCCCATGACATAAGAGTGCCACAGACTGTTAAAACACCTCGTCTGGTAATAGAGTCTATGGGAATAAACATACCATCTCAGGAATACAGAATGCCAACATTTACAGTTCCAGAATCCTATCCTCTTCTTGTGCCTTTATTTGGTGCTTTAGAGGTCTCCACTAGTGTGCACAGCAACTATTACAACTGGACAGCAGAGTACACTTTGGGAAATAGCAGCACGGAGAAAACATCCAGAATAGAAACTACTTACACTGTGAATGCTGATTCTGTTTTTGAGCTACTATCCTATAACATGAAAGGTAAGAATATGTTCTGATTCTATAATACTGCCTAAACTATTTTGATGATATGTACCTTTTTTTTTTTTTTTTATGCATCCTGTATCACACCTTCATTTTCACATTGCTTATTTAAAGAAAGAGATCCTGTAATCTCTTTGTTTTTAAAGATGTTATGTGAATTTGTTATTTAGGAACTAAAGGTGAAGTCAAATAATCCATTCATAACGGATTTATAATAATCCATCTTAAGGTGTATATTTTCCAATATATTTCATACTGAAGTACAGTTCTTCACAACTGAAGGCTTGATCAGATAAATAGTTGTATATTTGACTAGTTAAGTGTTTTCAAAATCAGGCAGGTGTGTAGCTGCCAGTTTCTTCTCTCTATGTGTAGATATGTATATAAAATATTTTTTATCATTTGTGTAAGTCCACATACTGACATTACCATATAGAGTTAGTCCAGATCCAGACTAGTCAAGAGTTAAAATAAGGGTTTTTTTAAGATATTTCTTCTCAAATTGCAATTTGTGTTCTCAAAATGCAAAAGTTCTGGCTAACTTTAGTTTCTTCTAAATTCTTCATCATATATGAAGTATGATAAAGGCAACATTAAATAAAAGGGAATGTCAGCTATGCTCTAGTTTCAGCTATTCTTGTTAATTTTAAATAATAACATAACTTTGCATCATCTTGTGATTATATTTAATAAAGTAATGTAGATATTTATTTATAGTTTGAATTTTTAGCCCTGAATACCAAAATAGAAAGAATTTTTTTAGAAAAATTTTGAACCAACATTTTTGCCTTTAAAGAGAATTATTATAACATTAACTACAGTTTAAGCAGCCACATGAAAGCTTAATGGCACTGGAGAAAATGGCATCTTAAAGTAAAAAGGGATATATTACATTGTTATCTTTTGTCTCCTTTTTCCTATTTCAGGTTCTGGAGAAGCATCTTATAGTAGAAATGGATTCACTTGTGCATATGAAAATCATCTGAAGCACAGACTCTTAACTTCGGATTTTAAAATGTCTAGGACAAAGAGTTACGAACCTACATCAGTTTCAAACTTTACCATATTTCTAATGGCATCCAGTGCTCTGGGTCCTCAGCTTTCATTTTCCAGTGATATTGTTTCTGAAAAGACAAATAACATGAATATTAATAATGTCAAGATAGAAGGGCAACTGGAAGTGGCTTCTGTGTTTGCAAGAAGCATTTACACTATGTCAAGCTCATACAATGAAAAGAGACGAGTTTTAGAAGGGAAGTCAAATCTGAGGTTGGATTCTTCTTACCTTCAAGCTACCAATCATCTATCTGGTAGATACACTGATGGTGTACTTTCCATTACTTCAGCTTCTGATGTACAAAATGGATTATTAAAGAACACAGCTTCACTGAAGTATGAAAATAGCCAGCTGAAAATAACATCTGAAACAAATGGAAGGTATCTACATCTTGCAGCTGTCAATAAACTCGAATTCCTTTTGTCAAAGAAGATGGCAGCACTTCGCTCTGAGTACCAAGCCACTTACAAGCAAATCCAATGCTATGCCTTGTTCGCAGGTTCTCTCAATTCCCAGGATCTTGTTTTCAACACTGATTTCTCTCTGACTGATCAAAGGAATCGAGCTGCACATAAGTCATCACTCAATATTAATCAGTATGGTTTAGCCAGCAGTGCAACTACAAATGTGCAGTTTAGTCCATTGACAGTGCAAAGTGAAATGAATGCCAAACTTGATACTTCTGGAGGCTCTATGTCACTGTCATCATCTGGGCGCTATGGAAAAAACAATGCAAAATTCAATCTAGGTGGAAGAGTGAGTTTAACAGAAATAACGCTGGGAAGTGAATATCAGAGTACAGTTCTGAGTATGGACAATAAACATGTCTTAAACTTCAGAATTAATAGAGAAGGACTCAAATTTTCAAATAATTTGCAAGGGTCATTCAAAGAGATTAAGCTGGAGTACACAAATGACTTGAATATTCCTGGCTTATCCCTGACATTTGTTTCAAAGTTAGACAACAGCTTCAGCTTTGACAAGTTCCACAAGCATGTTTTTGACCTTCAGCTGCAGCCCAGATCACTTACAGTTAAGCTGAACAATAATATTAAATACACCAAGACTGAAGTTTCCAACAAAGCAGAACTTCTCCTTGAGCTTCTGAAGCTGAACTTGGGTGGCAATATGAGAGCAGCCTATGGAACAGATGAAGTAAGGCATACCTACACCATTACATATGCTGATCTAACTGCAAACTTTAAAACAGACACAGTTGCAAATGTCCAAGGTGCAGCAGTGAGTCACAGAGTTAATCTGAATGTGGCAGGACTGGCTTCCTCCATTACTATGAATACAAACTGTGATTCCAAATCTCTCCGTTTCAGCAATGCTCTGCGTTCCACTATGGCCCCATTCACTATCACTGTTGATGTCCACACCAACGGTAATGGAAAGCTGATTGCTCTGGGTGAACACACAGGAGACCTTTATAGCAAAATTCTGTTCAAAGCAGAGCCTCTTGCTTTCACCTTCTCCCATGATTACAGAGGATCTACCAGTCATAGCTTCAAATCTATGAGAAGATACACTACACAGCTTGATAACAAATTTCATACTCTTTTTACTCCATCGGAGCAGTCGAGTGCTTGGAAATTGAAAAGTCAGCTAAACAATAACATATATTCACAAGATATCAATGCTTACAATGATGCAGAAAAGATTGGTGTGGAACTTAGTGGAAGAGCTTTAGCAGATCTCTCTGTGATGGATACAGCAATCCAACTACCATTCACATCTGAACAAGTTAATGTAATTGATGTATTAGGCCTCAGGGACAGTATTTCAGAGCCTCAAGAATTCAGCATCTCTGGCTCAGTGAAGTATGACAAAAATAAAGATATGCATGTTATTAACCTACCATTCCTGGAACACTTGCCAGTCTACTTCGAACAAATCAGAGGTGCCATTCTATCCACGCTGCAGGCTGTACAGAATTACCTGAAAAACATTGACATAGATCAATATATGAAAAAATACAAGGCAACTTTAGATGAATTACCACAAAACCTTAATGATTACATGGACAAATTAGATCTGAAAGGCAGAGTTAGCACCATAAAAACTAATTTGATTGCTTTCACAAAGGACTATAAAATAACATCTGATGATCTCGAAATTGTTCTGGAAAAAGCCCTGGCTAATCTTCAAGAAATACTGCTCCAGTTTCAAGTCTATCTGGTACAAATAGAGCAGTACATCAAAGAGAATTATGATCAGTTTGACATTAATGCACTTATTGCGCAACTTCTTGACAAAATAGTTGAAAAAATGACAGCTATAGATGAAAAATATAAGATAAGAATGACTGTAGTTGACACTATTCAGAAGTTACAATTTTTTTTTAATCAATATTACCCCAGCAACATTGGAAGCAGCACTATGGCTTGGATTAAAAATGTAGATGATGAGTACAGGATCACAAGTAGGATACAGGAGAACCTAGAACAGCTCAAGATTCAAATTCAGAACATTGATATCAGAAGCTTTGCAGAAAATTTGAAACGGAAGATTAAAATGATTGATGTTAAACAGGTATTAGAAAAATTGAAGCGTTCATTACCAATTAAAAAAATGAAAGAAGTTCTTGAGCAAATCAAAGACTTCATTCTGAATTGGATGGAGGAGTACGAAGTGTCTGAGAAGATCAGTGCTTTCCGAGGTCATATGCATAAACTGATTGTAAAATATGAAATTGATAAGCACGTGTATTTTTTACTGGACAGAATGATAGAACTGCTTAACCAATACAGAATAAAAGAAACTGTCAGGAAAATGATGACCTACCTAAGAAAATTTGATGTGAAGACATACTTTGATAAAATTGTGGCTCTTATTGACGATGCTGTCAAGAAATTGCAAACCTTTGATTATGAAATGATGATAAAGAAACTCAACAAATTCCTTGACATGATTATAAAAAAACTCAAATCTTTTGACTATAACCAGTTTGTTGATGACACAAATAACAAAATCCAAGAAATGACACAGAAAATAAATGAGGAACTCAGAAACCTCGAACTTCCACAGAAAGCAGAAGCATTGAAACAGTATATAAGAGATTTTAGTATTGTAGTTTCAAAATACATAGAACAACTAAGGGACACCAAGCTTGTTGCTATAATTAACTGGCTCAAGGAGCTCATCGACTCAACAACATTTATTAATCTGAAAGCCAAAGTAAATGAGCATCTGGAAGATCTGCGAGAGAGGATTTCTGACATGGATATCTCCAAGGAATTCGAATGGTATCTTCAAAAGATAAGCCAGTTCTACAATTCAATTGTCATGTACATTTCTGAACAATGGAACACAGCTTTTAAAAAAATTGTTACTTTGGCTGAAAAGTATGATCTAAAAAATTGGGCTGAAAATTTAAACCAGTTTATTGAAACAGGATTTAAAGTCCCTGAAATAAGAACATTTGTAGTCACTATACCTGCCTTTGAATTCAGTCTTCGAAGTCTTCGGGAAGCAACTTTCCGAACACCGGACTTCATTGTTCCACTGACTGATCTGAAAATTCCCTCCTATGAGATAAATATTAAGAGACTAAAGGACATTAAAATCCCAGCAAAATTTACAACTCCAGAATTTACCATTCTGAATACCTTTAAAGTTCCTTCTTATACAATTGACCTAAATGAGATTAAATTTCAGATTGTGAGAATGATAGACAAACTCATGTCTGGTGAATTTCAGCTGCCAGCAATTGATTTATATTTTAAAGATCTGAAGATGAGAGATATGCCTTTTTCTGAGATTTCTTTTCCAGAATTACAAATGCCTCAGTTGGAAATTCCAGAATTATTGATTCCAAAACTAAATCTAAATGAGTTCCAGATTCCTGACTTGAAGATACCAGAGTTCCAGCTTCCACGTATCCCACATACAGTGACTGCTCCTACATTTGGCAAATTGTCTGGTGCTTTTAGAGTTGCCTCTCCATTCTTTACACTGTCTACTCAAGCTGAAGTTCATAATACTACAACATCTGCAAACAGTCCAGAATTTGTGACCTCTCTTTCAGCTCAAGCAACATCCAAATTAGATTTCTTAGTTTTCAGTGTTATTGCAGATTCACATATCTTGGCTCCTGAAATGAAACAGCTGAAGCTTAAAAACTCCATGAAGGTCAGCCACAAGTTCCTTAAAGTGGACCATACCAATGAAGTAGTATTTTTAGGGACTTCTGTGTCAGGTGAAGCTGAAACTAGGGCAAAATTCTCTGCAACAAAAAATACAGTAGAACTTCAGAATAATTTAATGGTCAACCTGCAAAGAAAAATTCAGATGCAGAGTGGAACAGCATATTATCACAGACTGAATATTCCACAAGCTGACTTTTCCAGCCAGGCTGATCTGGTCAATAACATGACAACAGAGGTAGAGGCAGGACGCATCTCATTTACCTCCAATGGCAAAGGAAACTGGAAGTGGACTTCTCCTAACTTCTCTGATGAAGGCACTCACAATTCACATGCCACCTTCAGGATTGACGGCCCTATTCTTATATTTTTTGCTGATTACAGAATAAATGACAGGTACCTGAAAGTCAGCCAATCTATGAGATATGAATGTGGTTTCCTAAATTACGCAACGCTTCAGGTTCAGTCTGAAATTGAGTCACAGCGTGTGGGGCGTAGCATTCTCAACATAAAAGGCACAGGACAGCTTGGAGGAATGAAAGTAGAATTAACGGGCTCTCACAATGCTCGTCTCAATGGACGGATTACTGGAACTGTAAATAATGAGTTTGTCTTCTTGGCACAGCCTTTTGAAATTCGCCTGTTAACCAACAATGATGGAAATGTGAAAATCAGCTTCCCAATGAAACTGACTGGCAAGATTGACTTCCTGAATAATTATGGTCTTTCACTCAGTTCTTCTGTTCAGCAGGTCAACTGGGAAGCTGCTGGCAGGTTCAATCAGTACAGGTATTCCCATAACATGTCTGCTGGCAATAATGATGACAGAATTGAAGCTCGTGTCGAAATGAGTGGAGATGCTAATTTAGACTTCCTAAATATTCCTCTAACAATTCCTCAGCTTCACATTCCCTATACTGGAATTCAGACACCTCAGCTAAAAGATTATTCACTGTGGGAACAGGCAGGCCTGAGGGATTTATTGAAGACTACAAGACAATCTTTCGATTTAAATTTGAATGCTCAGTATGAGAAAAACAAAGATATGCATGTAATCCCACTTCCTTTAGCCACAGTGCATGAAGCACTTAACAAATACATAATTTTCTTCAACAAATATTTTGAGAGAGGAAGAAACACAGCTTTAGATTTTCTCACAAAGTCATATAATGAAGCCAAAACAAAATTTGACAAATACAAAATACAGACATCACTGAACAAACTGCCACGGACCTTCAGGATTCCAGGATACACTATTCCAATTGTGAATATAGAGGTTTCTCCTTTTAC
Source organism: Lagopus muta (assembly GCF_023343835.1). NCBI lineage: Eukaryota > Metazoa > Chordata > Aves > Galliformes > Phasianidae > Lagopus > Lagopus muta. The sequence goes on from NC_064434.1 coordinate 8,803,465, forward strand.
TGCTGAGATGCCAGCCTTTGGTTACATACTCCCAAAAGAAATAAGCACAACAGGATTCACAGTTCCATTTATTGGCTTTTCAGTACCATCTTACACACTAGTATTACCTTCTCTGGAACTTCCAGTTCTTCATGTTCCACAGGACCTACGCACTCTAAAGCTTCCTAGATTCAGAATTAACAGCCCGTCAAACCAGATCTTAATTCCTGCCATGGGAAACATTACTTATGACTTCTCATTTAAATCCAGCGTGATCACTTTGACTGCAAATGCTGGGCTGTTTAATCAGTCAGATATTGCTGGGCACCTTAGTGTCTCATCTTCATCTGTCATTGATGCACTACAATTTAAGCTGGATGGCTCAACCAGTTTGACAAGAAAAAGAGGATTGAAGCTGGCCACAGCACTGTCCCTGAATAATAACAAATTTCTAGGAGGAAGTCATGACCACAGTGTCAGTCTCACAAAGAGGAACCTGGAAGCTTCAATGATCACAAATGCAAAAATAAACACACCAGTTTTTAAAATGAATTTCAGCCAAGAGCTTTCTGGAAATACTAAATCTAAACCCACTATTTCTTCAGGGCTAAAAGTAACATATGACTTTACTACTCCTAAGAATGGCATCAGTTCTAAGGGAGGAGTTGCTCATAAACTTGCTTTAGAAACTCTTACGTCTTACCTGTCAGTAGAAACATCAACAAAAGGGAATATCGATGGAGCATTTTACACTGGATATTCATTTTCAGGAGCTCTAGACCATGAAGCAAACACCTATCTGCATGCTAATGGAGTTCGGTCATCTGTCAAGCTTGAGGCCAACTCCAAAGTAGATGGACTCTGGAACAGTGAAATGAAAGAAATACTTGCAGTTGAAGCATCTACCAGTCGTGTTTATGCAGTCTGGGAGCACAATGGGAAAAACTATGCACGATACACACCTCTCTTCACAACAACAGGATCTCAGAAATGCAAAGCAACCCTGGAGCTGGCTTCTTGGACAGTGTCAGCAGATCTTCAGATTCAAGCCACTCAGCCAAATTCCTTCCTGGACACCGCTTCAGTTAATCAGGTTGTCTTAATGAAAATCAGTCCTACAGACCAGAAAGTTGGCTGGAAGGGTGAAGGCCAAATTCAGTCATTATCTCTGAGACATGATATGCAATTATCAAATGAAAAGTCAGATGCAAAGTTTGATATTTCCGGATCTTTGGAAGGATACATGGACTTCCTGAAAAGAATTAATTGTCCTATTTCTAAGAAGAGCTTCTGGGATATCTTGAAGTTGGATGTCACTACTGTTGCTGACAGAAAGCAGTACTTAAATGCTTCAGCATCCTTCATATACAAAAAGAGTGATGATGGTTACTTTTTCCCTATGCCTGTGATTAGGTTGAGTGATGGCTTCACATTCAGCATTCCAGAGTTACACCTAAAGGCTCCAAGTCCTGTTCTCAGCACTCCAGAGTTCAGAGTTCCATTCTCTACTCTCCAGGTCCCAGCGTACACCATTGACTTGCGTAACATAAAAATTCCACAAACGCTAAACATAATGCCATTTGATGTAAATTTACCTACACTGCCAAAACTAAGATTCCCCAGAGTGGATGTAGGAGCCAATTATATTACATTAGAAGAATACAAAATACCATATTTTGAGGTGACAGTACCAGAATACCAGATAACTGTGTCTCAATTCACTCTTCCAAAGAGTATTTCTCTTGGCAGTTTCCATGTGGATCTGGATGAAGTAGCTAATAAGATTGCAGATTTTGATCTGCCTACCATTACGATTCCTGAACAGAAAATTGAGATCCCCCCTCTCAAGGTGTCATTGCCTGCTGGAATTTACATTCCATCATTTGGTGCCTTGACTGGATCTTTGAAAGTTGCCTCACCTCTGTATAATGTTACCTGGAGAACAGATTTAACAAATAAAAAGGAATCCTTTGAAGTGTCCATAGACTCAACCTGCAGCTCAACATTACAATTCCTGGAATATGACTTGAACGGTAAGACATTAAAATTCAGTAAGCCCAATTCTGGGAGAAATTGTACATAATGTTTTTCACATTTATTTTCTGTGACGTTGCTTATGAATTGGTTGCTATCTGTTAAACAGATCTCTTTTCATCTCTATCAGATTAGTCAGAGATCCTGAAGACTGATGACAAAATGTGTGGATAACTAATAGCATGCTCTGCTAAAAAAAGAAAATGGAAAATATCTCTTTATTATATAGCTGCTTCTTACTTTAAAATGCATACATCATGACATTCCTCCATTACTTATAATAATACATGTAAAGGAGAGAAAGTAGGCTGACTTTTTATGTTATTCAGTTCAAATAAGGAAATATTTACCCCGTTCCTTATGAACTGATTATATTTGATTTTGAAAATTACTCCAATTCAGAAAGCTCAGATGTCCCTTATTGCTTTTAGTTCTGGATTCTAGAATAATAATAATAAATACATCAGAATAAAACTATAAACTCTCAAGAAATTAGAATCCCTATTTATGGCCTGCATAAATGCAAAATGTTATACCTCTGTCATTGTAAGCATAGGGTAAAGTGGAATTTTTAAATACTATGGTTGAACAAGCATTTTTATGTATTTTTATTTGAGGCATTATTGAAGTTCAGGGTTTTTGGGTTTTTTTATAGTGCATAATTTTAATACTCTGAAAACACTCAACAATTGGCCTTCTAGTGGATAGCTTGTCATATATTTTGTGTTGCTTGCTGGTAAATTCTGCTAATGCACACATCTGAAATCTGTTTCACAGTTGTTTCAAACTGCAAATATGAAGAAGACAAGTTTGTAATGAAGACCACAGGCAGCTTTGCTCATCGTGACTTGAGTGCAAACTATGTGGAAGATCTCGCTGTTCAGGGATTTAGGTAAAGATTTATTCTGATAATATAATTTACAATAGACAAAAGTGCCAATTATGTGCATGTTGCTTTGAAAACCAATGCCCAAGAGTGCTTTGCTATAATTAGTAGAATCTATGTAACTATTCTGTCATTATTGGTGGTAACACTTTCAATCTTGAGATAGCTGGAATGCTATTCTCCCTGGGCATATCCATCACACTTTTTCTGAGCAGTCCTATTTCATATCATTGCTGAACTATAAACACAGCATTTTATAATCAGAGCAGTTCTAGATCTGGCCAACAGCACATTTTTTCGCTGAAGGCCTCTGTAAACACAGACCATTAAAGAGTAATTTTTATTCACAAGTACCAGTACTGCAGATTACAGAGCTGACCTTCTAACTGCCTTTTTTGTCTGCAAGTGTTGTGTTTCACAGAATCACAGAAACAAACACCAAGGTTGGAAAAGACCTACAAGATCATCCAGTCCAACCATCCACCTATCACCAATAGTACTCATTAAACCATGCTCCTCAACAGAAAATCCAAAAATTCCTTGAATACCTCCAGGGTCGGTGACTGCACCACCTCCCTGGGCAGCCCATTCCAGTGCCTGACCACTCATAAAGCTTATAATGGTGTAGCTGCATGTTTTGATTTGCTCTCATGATTTAATGAAAATTCTTAATACAGCTTAAAATATTATCTAAAAAAAAAGGAAAAACTGAAATAGCATGAACTTTTGAATGTGTTAGACTAAATCCTAAGAAATATGGATAACAAAGCCCTCCTTTTGTTACAAATTTATTGTTTATGTAGATATATATAATACAATAGTGGTATTATATTTATGCATATTGCATTGTGTACTTCCTCAGGGCCTGTGCTATCTTAGTGTATTCCTTCATACCTATATACTCATTGTTGTTACAGAACTGTGGAGAACACTGCATCACTAGACATCATCAGCCCAACATTTGCTGACGTTCACGTGCGTTATCAAATGACTGACAGCATGATATCCTCCTCAGTATCCTCTCCTTCTGCTGGGATCTTGGGCTTTCTTGTTCAAATAGAAACTGACACCCTCAAGGAGAAATTTTACTACAGAACTCTGGTAAGCTTAATATGACAAAAAAAAGAAAAAAAAACTGAGTATTGTCAGATAAAAAACCCCTTTTTAAGTTTGTGTGTGTTGATGCTAAGACGTAAATTAACCACTCTTCGTCGAAACAAAAAGTGTATTATGAGTAATTACAGTTTTTGTTGCCTACACTAGTCTTGCAAATTCTAAAAGTGGCATCTATGAGAAGAGACCATTTCAGCTTTGCACAATTAATTTTGCCCTGTTCTGTGATCAAGAAAATATAACTGCTGAAAATGATGAAATTAAAGAACTAGTTTTTTTTATAAGCCACTGATTGGGTTTGGCATGTACACATTAGGCTATTTACACGTACCTCAGAAGTGGTCTCTATTGTGATCACTACATTGAAAGACATCAGATCATCCATAGAGTATCTTCTTTTTGAATCCATTAATATGGATTTTTGCTAACAAGATGTGCTACTACAATTGACATACTGCAGTATTAAAACTATACATTCCAGGATGATACACTATATAAAGAATCATAATTAACACATAATTCACTATTTACTATTGAAAACTGGATTTTTTTCAAATGTAAATAGATTATTTTATGAGGATCCTCAATTTCTCTGAGTAGCTTTCATTCTAAATTGTACCATAGATCTAAATGATTGCAACATTAAATTCTCTTATGTATTCATGATAATGAAAGGCAATTTGAATTAACTTTGAATAATTTCAAGAACTACTGGAAGGCTCATTTTCTTAAATAATTCACATGCTTTCTAAGAAATTGTGGGCATTTAGTAGAAAGGAAGGAAAAATCTTACTTAGAGTCCGATTTAAGCAAACAAACAAAAAACAGATTAAATTATGCCATAATACTCCTGTATAAAGAAGCACAGAGTAGTCTGGTACAATAAATTGTTCCAAAATAACCTCTCAAGATGACAGCAAGCATACAGAAGATAAAAATATGTAGTTTTTGTGTCCTAGTATATAATAAAGTTGAAAGGATGCAGAATAAGAATATTGAAATACGTTCATTATAAATAGCATTGGATTCATTTTGTTTACAAAATCCCTTACACTTATCTTGTTTTATGCTTTCAGTCTGCTCCTCAGAAGGACATTGATATATTCAAAAGTGAAATATCCTTCAGGAATTCTGACATGATTCAAATAAAATTCAACTGGAAAGAGGATGCTGCCAAAGACTTGCTGTTGGGTTTGAAAGAAAAAGTACCTAAAATGACGAGTGCAGTCTATAAGTGTGTTAATCGGTACTATAAGGAGCATATGGGACTGGATATAAGTGATGCCACTGTCATAATGAAGAATATGATGCAGAATAATGCTGACAAAGCTTACATGTTTGCTGTCAGACAAATAGATGAACTGGATGTTCAGCTTCGCACAGCTGCCAATGAAGCTTCTGACAAATATCAGGAGATGAAGGTGAAAGCTAGACAGCTATATAAAAGAGCAGCAGATCAAGCTCAAAAGATTGACTACGAAAGAATAAAAGCAAAGCTTTTGGATGCTACAGTTGACCTAATGGAAGAATATCACAAGAAAATAAAACACCTAATTGACTCAGTCATTGAATTCCTGAAGACCACAAAATTCCAGGTTCCTGGACTGTCTGAGAAATATACGGGTGAAGAATTATACCTTATGACTACAGAGAAGGCTGCAAAAACTGCAGACATATGCCTTTCAAAACTTCAGGAGTACTTTGATGCCTTGATTGCAGCTATCAATGAATTGGAAGTCAGAGTTCCTGCTTCTGAAACCATCCTCAGAGGTCGTAATGTACTTGATCAAATTAAAGAAATGCTGAAACATTTGCAGGAGAAAATCAGGCAGACCTTTGTTACTCTCCAAGAAGCTGACTTTGCAGGAAAGCTTAACCAACTGAAGCAAGTGGTGCAAAAAACTTTTCAGAAGGCAGGAAATATGGTTAGAAGCTTGCAGTCCAAAAATTTTGAGGACATCAAAGGCCAAATGCAACAGCTGTACAAAGATGCAATGGCTTCAGACTACGTAGAGAAACTTAGATCCTTGGCAGAAAATGTTCAAAAGTACATTTCTCAGATGAAAAATTTTAGCCAGAAGACATTACAGAAGCTTTCAGAAAAACTGCACCAGCTGCTCCTCTATATAAAGGCATTGCGGGAGGAATACTTTGATCCTACTACACTTGGATGGTCAGTGAAATACTATGAAGTAGAAGACAAGGTACTAGGATTGCTGAAGAATCTAATAGATACAGTAGTCGTTTGGTACAATGAATACGTTAGAGATCTTTCTGACTTGGTTACACGCCTCGCAGACCAAGTAAGAGAACTGGTAGAAAACTACAGCCAGGAATATTATGACCTTATAACTGATGTTGAAGGAAAAGGGAGACAGAAGGTTATGGAGCTCTCATCTGCTGCTCAAGAAAAAGTCCGATATTGGTCTGCAGTCGCTAAAAGGAAAATCAATGAGCTTAACAGGCAAATTAAAGCAAAACTCCAGGAGATCAATGGGCAGCTTAGTGATTCTCAAGAAAAGCTAATCAATGTGGCCAAAATGTTAATTGATCTAACTATAGAAAAGTACTCTACATTCATGAAGTACATCTTTGAGCTTCTTCGTTGGTTTGAGCAAGCAACAGCTAACAGCATAAAACCATACATAGCCATTCGTGAAGGAGAGCTTAGAATAGATGTGCCATTTGATTGGGAGTACATTAACCAAATACCCCAGAAAAGCAGAGAGGCACTTAGAAATAAAGTGGAACTAACACGTGCGTTAATTCAGCAAGGTGTTGAGCAAGGCACCAGGAAATGGGAAGAAATGCAAACATTCATTGATGAACAACTTGCCACTGAGCAGCTGAGCCTTCAGCAGATTGTGGAAAATATACAGAAGCGCATTAAGACCTGAATGAACACGGAGAAGAGGAGAAATAATACGTTTGTACCACAATGTATTTAAAAGTAACAGCAATTAACATACTGGAACTTCAGGTAGATACTGTTTGAATCTGAATTTGTAACTGAAAACTAAATAATCTACAGTAGGTTATTTTAATAAGTTTAGTAACCCAATAAATGAGTTCTTTATTACATTTTTGTGTCGTTCATTGAAGCTAGTTTTACTTGGGCCATAGGGCTGAATCCAACAATTGTCAAGGTCAATGGAAGTCTTTGCATTGTTTTCTGTGTATGTTGGATCAAGCAAATAATATGCAATACATATTGTAAATATTCACAAAAACTATGGAATACATAGAAAAAGTGGATTTTAAAATAAAGGTCACATTTGTAAGACAGACAAAAAATAACTTGGAAGTACATCTATTTCCCAGTGCAGAAATACCATCGTAGATAAGTTTGGGAGAAGAAGAGAAGCACATACAAAAAAAAAAAAGGAAATGTTTTATTAAGAAAAAATAAATCTATGCATGTATCAGTTTTCATAAAAATAGGCCAAGAATTTTTTTTTCTCAGTGGCTAATTTATGATTCAGAAATACTTGTTTTTCTTACCTGTTTCCCCATGATATCTCTTGCTTGACATCACATTGTCTAACTTCTACTTTTCATGAGTTTGACTGTCAATGTTTCACTGATATCACTGAATAGAATGAGAGTGAAAATGTTTTCCTCTCCATCCTCTAGGCTGACCTCATTTAAATAATATTGAAGAATTCATTCACAATATGGGACTGCTTTTGAGTGGAAAATGGGGCCTGCTTTGGTTTGTTTTCATCTGTTGGAATACTATATATAGTGCTCGAAAAAGGATTGCTTAGGCTGAAAAAATATTATCTCTTTGAGAATAAACTTTAACAAACAAGACTAGAAATTTTGTATGCATGTTTGTTTGATGTCATCAGTCTACTCTGTAATATGATTTTTGCAGTTTCATTAATGAGAAACCAGAGGTTGTTTTAGCCATTTGTTTGCAGGCATGACCTTTTGGAGTCTGGTTTCCACACGTGGCATGGCAGGTTACATACAGGAAGAAATGGAGCACCAGTTTACCCTGTTTTCATCCTGAAGAGTTACAATCTGTGTATGTCACTCTTCCCAGAAGAACCAGAGATATAAAACTCTGTTGTGTGTTCTATGAAGTCTCATACTAAATGAAGACACCGGCTGCAGAGCCTTTTCACCTTCATTCACAAGGAAACTGAAGCCTGATGTCAGATTACACAACTCATTTCCCTGAATTTCACAAATGTTTAAGCACAACCACATTTCTCAAACATTGCCTGATTCTCATTTCCCTCCATCATGACAAATAGCACTGTGAAACAAAGGACAGTAGAAAGAATTGTAAAAGCTATGGGAGAGGAAAGATTTAAAGATTCGTCTTCATGGCTATTTACTTCTGTTCATTATCCATAGTTCTTGAGAGGGTTATAAATTCTGAAGAAGGATTTACTTACAAAGAATGGGTTAACTGAATAATAAATATTCCAAATAGCATAAATACTGGTTCTCTTTGGCAAGAGCGAAGCTTCCCAAGAGCAAACACAATAGTTTGCACACTGAACTGTGGTTAGAGGTTAGAAGAGATTTCCAAGTCTCAAAGTGTGCTGCCGCCAATTGGATTAGAACTCTTCATCCTGTCATCAATCTGACAGTCATCTTCCAGTCATTCCACAGTTGTTTTGGGGAGGGCCTGGAAGCAGAACATCAATCTCAAAAATCAGATCTTGGTGGAAGTTAGCTGTAGTACAAATTTGTATCCGCATACCACAGATGGTACCTTAAGCACCTCTTCAAAACTCTTAACATGTTTTAACACAGAAAGGAGTGCGTTTGCACGTGTGCGCAGGTATGACCCACAAGCATGTACAACCACATGTAACTTCAATTTCTTTTCCTGCTTGGTTTTCTTCCTTTTTTTTTTCTTTTTTTTTTTTTCCTTTCAGGTTCTAGCAGATTTCAGCCTTTTTTTTTCCACATAAAGTATTACAGAAACATAGACAAAACCACAAGTGTTCAAATAGTAGTTCAATTGACTCCACTTACAAAACTTCTGTGATACAATAATTTGAAATGTTTTTAGTTCCATTTTGGCCTCTTTTTCAGCCTTGTTTTATAATAAGAAATAATATATTTCATTAAATTGAATTGTGTGGGAGATAACGGGGAACGAACAACTATCTGGGGCTCACTGACATTGTTTCTTTTTTTCCTATAGTCTTCATCGTCTGAATTCTCATAAATGCCAGAGGGGCTTTTCTTTATAATTTACAGCAAGTATCAGACATAGAGCAGAACTGGTTGTAAAAGTTTAATTAAGTGAAACATTTTAACAAGAAATTCAGAGAACAATATGCCCTGCTCTAACTAAGTGATTGTAGAAATTGCATTGACAAGAAACGTGTGTGTTCCTAAATGAAAAACTTTTGCAGATGTAGGACAGCAAAAATGTTCCAGAATTTTAGATTATGCAACTCATTGGAGTTGGTCTTTTATTAAATGATTTAAAAATACATGTATGCATTTGCTATGTATACATAGATTCTACACGCATTCCACATCCATGCTTATCGTACTATGCATTATCCAGCTCCAGCTTTATTCTATGATATTAGATTGAGATATTTGCAGAGCAACTGTCATTATGGCCTATCAATACCTTAAAAAAAATTAAATTGAAATATTTAGTTGCTCAGTGACATCAAATTTTGTAGTCATCTTCTGCTGGCAGATTTATTGCTCAGGTGGGAAACCAGAATTTATTAAAGACCATACAGACATACAGAATTGCTTGCATTCTGTTTCAGCACGGCCAAATCCTGGCCCAGATCAATGGCAAAATGTCTATTGGCCTCAGCAGGAGTAGGCTATAGTTATGAGTATAACTTGAGAAGTACTTTGGGATCATGCAGGACAAAAAGTTATATTATTCCCTATAAAAATCTACACCAAATATATCTGAAAAAGCATGCAGTCAGGAAAATAAAGTACTAACAAATTCAAGACAGACTGCCTGCACAATGTTAACCAGAGTCTCTTTCTGTATGTACCTTTATCCAGTTCTACCTAATATCACAGAGAAAGTCTGCCATGGCCAAGAATCCTGGGTTCTGGTCTCGTGCCTTAAACGTGGAAATATCCTTGTTTGCATCACCCACTCCCTCTTTTCATTATCCATCCAAGGCACTGAGGAAAACTGAGGCCTTACAGAACAAAAGCAGATGTTGGAAGGTTACAAGGCCTGACCAGGCAAAGCCCTGAGCAACCCAGCATGTGTTCAAGGTTGTCCCTGCTTGGAGTGGTAAGGTGCATTACAGATACTGCAATGGGCCTTCTGGCCTGAGTTATTTCATCATTCATTTTTTGTGACTAAAGTGGCATGGCTTCATGTTACTGAACTTAACAACATAATTACCCTTTGTTAAGTAATATATAAGAAATAGACTTTGTCATAATTCTAAGGCATCATTATACAGAAATATAGAAGTTGTGCCATAAAGCATTGCCATTCTGATTTCACAGGCTCTGATACTAAACTGAGGTGCAACCACCAAGCTCAATACTTTCTATCACTAGTCTACTACTGTTGTGCCAGCATCTATCAACATAATTATGGATAACAGCATATTTCTGATAAAACTTTTATGTCTTATAATTCCATGATTCTGTTGGAATACCGGAAGATTTGAATGCTGTTAACTGGTATGATTAAGGCATGTTTCAATAGCAGGAATTTAATTAGCAAAGTCAAGGTGAGCAGGTTCTTGTCTGTCCATCCACTATCTCTAGTTTGAGCAACCTGATACACTATCATGGCTGTATTAAGGGGAAAAAGGTATCAGAGCAAACTTGATAAGAGGTTTGGAACTTCTATCTTTAGATTAATAGTAGGATGTCATAACAGCTCTTCAACCGTCTTTCTCTTCAAATTGTTTTCTCTCCAGAAAATAACTTTGTCCTGAGCTGCACATAACACATGCCCTAGGAATCTACACAGTTCCCAAGGTATTACCTGCCAAATATCTGACATATTATTCTTTGGTATAATCCATCATTTCTTTCAACCTTCAGTTCAGTGCCTGTGAAACTGACTTCTATCAACCTGGACCACCTACTGGAGAAGTCTTTTTCAATTTCTCTTCTATATTTCTGGGTTCCAGGCCCAGCAGAATTTGTGAGCCAGAGGATTTCAAACCCATTTTCACCCACACTGTTGGAAACCTTTTCTTTAACCTGCTCTTCCACAAGAACAAGGCCTTGCTGTTTCTCTTACTGATGCGAATCACTCTGCAGTGTGGATGGGCAAAAGCATACACTATCCTCCTTTAAGCATTCACTTTAAGCTTGCCATGAGTTTGGATACATGTGTCCATAACCAGTCAGTCATTCCTATAATACTAGGAATATACCTACATAAGAACAAGTTTGCAAAATCAAATGGATAGTATAGGTAACATAGTATGACAAATTTTTCATGGCTAATGCCATCCTCACAGCTGCATCCCATAATCTTTATCAGTCCTGTATTCACTATAAGAGCATCTTGAATCCCCCTGATGCCTTCTGTCAGTTTAAATTTGCCCAGTCATTTCTTCATTGTTCCTCTTCATGACACTTTAGATAGAAGCACAGCTGCCTGACCAAAGGCTTCCCCAGCATGCAGAAACCGACCAAAAATTACACTATGATTTGTATCCATCTACACAGGCAGCAGAGGGGCAGTCTGACAGAATGGTGTCTGACATGGAAGTGCAGATAAAGCAAAGGTGTGAATTCCTCCATGGCACCCATTGATGTTCATCAACACTTGATGAACATTCTTGGAGACCAAACAGTGGCTGTGAGCACAGTGAGGCAGTGAGTGGCACATTTCAGCAGTGACAACAGTGACTCACCTCCGCTGGTGCAAGTTTTTATAAGTGCAGCATGCAGGCTTCTGTTCATCCATGGTGAAAATGCACAGTTAATGATGGTGATTATACTGAAGAACAGTGTTCTATAATTGATAATTTGCTCTATCAAATAATGATATTGTGTTCTTTCTGTCTGTTGTAGTTTCCACGGAAATAAATAGAAGACATTACTTTTGGAGTGACCTAAATACTTTTCCTCACTTTGTCATTACTTCCGTAAGGCTTGATTTTGTTTTTATTCAGAATCACTTTGTTCAAAAGTGATATATGGATGCCCTTCTATCCAGCTACCATTGTTCTGGAAGTGCTGGCAATTATAATTCTTTTGATAGGTTTATTGTATAGAAGCTTTATATGCTGGAATCCCAGAAATCACTCTGTTAAAATGCTATTTTGTCAGTAATGTCACAAACAGTCAACCCTGGCACATAACAATGAACCTGATATGCCTTTTTCTTTTTTCTTTTTTTTTTCTTTTTTTTTTCTTTTTTCTTTTTTCTTTTTTCTTTTTTCTTTTTCCTTTTTTCATTTTTCTTTTTCCTTTTTTGTCTTCTAAAGCTTTTAATATTCTTAAAATTTTCAGACTGGAAGGCAGTTAAGATCCAAAGCCAGTTGAAAACAGCTTTCAGACTTCTACGCTAAGGCAACTGAATCAGACCTGTATTTAGCCAGAAAATCCCCATTTTCTGTGTGTATGCACCTCCCACTCCCACTGAACCTTCATCACACTGTTATAAAGAAAGAAAAATGGAGAATTGGAATGACTGACTTTGACTTTCTCCATAGGTGTTAACTGTGTTTCTGCTCCTAATTAAAATTATTTCAGAATCACTATCTTTAAATATTCCCAGAGTCATCAATAAAAAAAACATCTTACCAAGCACCTACCACGTTTATCTTCCCTGACACTACAAGCAGGCATTTCACATTAACAGACTATTTGTCTCGCCATAATGTTCTTGGTCCTTATTATATTTGTTTCTTCAATAAGCCTTTGTTTTTGTCCATGGTAATGACTTGCTTAGGACTACTTACAAACAATACAGAAAGTTACGCAGCAGCGTTTAATTTAAAAGTTGCAGAACAGAAAACCAGCCAAACTCTAAGGAACACTCATCCCTCACACATAGCCCATCCATGCAAAGCTATGAAGTCAAGTGCATTGTGGCAGTACAAACACCACCTTGTCTCTCTCTCAGACACATCTGTCTATAGGCACATACAACCGTACAAACATGCACACACGTACAATGTGCATTACTGTCAAGTTAAATGCCTGAAGTTAATCCTTAATCCTTAGGTCATCCCCTTCATTTCAACACATTGAGCCAGCCAAGTCTTCCCAAGATGACTGTCAGCAGCTAGCTGAGGTAACCCTTCCCACTCAGCTCCCATTAATTCAGCAGCTGCATCAATGGTGTTCCACTGTTTGTCATCTAAAGCTTCAATTTTTGCTTAAACAAAACAAAGGATCAGACAACTAAGTTTGTAAAATGTTTCAGTGAGTCATTTTTACTCAATTCTTTCTCTCCTTTTAGCTTAAACACCCTAATGAAAAGTTTTGTTAAATGATACAGTTGATCTTATTCAACCTTTCACAGTTCCTCCCCAAAACATTCAAAATGAATTATTCAAATCTTTTTAGAAACAAAATTTAGTATCAATATTTACCAGTGGGAGATGATCTCAGCAGCTGGTGACTTCTCTTTGGCCATAGACATGTGTATGTCATTTTGATCTTTATGTCCTCCCTCTTAAGCTTTTTAATGACTGTCCCTAACTTTCTGCTTTTTGTAAATCTTAATAAATATTCCATGATTGATTACCCTTACAACATTTTACCCATTATAAAGTCAGAATCAAGTCTTAATAGTTCATGTTCTGGATTGGAGTTCAGTTCTTAGGCCAATTCTGGATTCACTGTGTGATTTGGTCACCTTCTTTCCTTATATGTTAATTTCCCTGTAGTAAAATGGGAATTATACCTCTCTGTTTTTCAGCAGAGTTCTCAGGACAGAACTATTTCATGACTTGCAGATAATTTAATAAGTCTAACAATTCCATAAAGTAGATAGGAACATTGTAATGGCAATAATAAATCAAGATGCATGTATTGACTTTTCTCTTCCATCATAATGTTTATTGTTTTAGAAACTTGGAGTTGATTTCATTGCTAAATATCTCAGAAACACTCCAGTCCACCCCAAAATCATCATACATACCAGGCATCAAACATATAACACTCTCACACAGATAAATGATCCAAGGAACGGACTCAACGGCTGTTAGCAGTTAATTTATATCGTGGTTTTGACATAAACTTTTAACTTTGGAAATAATCTGCCACCCGTTTCAATTTTTGGCTGCCACATAATGCACCTTTGTGAAGTCACTTTTCTGCCTAATAGAGATGTTTCTTTTTATGGTGAACATTTCTTTTTAAAATAACAAACAGTTATCTCGTTTACCATTCACAAAAAGTATGCCACTTAACCGTATGTAACCAAGCCTCATTTCATCTGGTTTAATGTTTAGCAAGGCATGCATACTAGTAGATATTACAGGGAGAAGATGATTTATTTAATAAAATTACATTACTTTTTTCCCACTAAAAAAAAACCCACACAAATAATTGCAACAAAAATTTGTTCAAAGTAGAAAAGCATAGCCTGCAAAGATTGATACCAAAAAGTCAGCACATACTGGAAAGTCTGATGCAAACTCAGCTGCTGCTTCACACCATCTCCACTTCTGCTCTGTATCTGGTTGCAGCCAGTCTCCATTTTTGAAGTAAGTACTCCCATAGAGATTACTGATTTAGTTAGCACATAGCCCATTTGTTTCTCTGTGGATAAGGTTGCAAGAGAACTTTTTCAAAAACATTTTTTTTTAGTGCGTAGGGTAAAGATTTGATTGTATATAATACATAATGTGTAATATACACATTTAGAGTCATTGAATCATTGAGGTTGGAAAAGATGTTCAAGATCGAGTCCTACCATCAACCTGACCTACCTTGTCCCACCACTGAACTATGTCACATCCACTCATCTCTTCAACACTTTCATGGATGGTGAATCCACCGCCTCCCCATGCAGCCTGTTCTGATGCTTGACTACCATTTGATTTATCAGGTTATCTTCAAGTTATGAACTAGTTCCGTTCTGAGAACTCTGATGAAATTTGTGAATAAATTCTCCCGAATGTCCAGTCTAAATATCCCCCAGCACAGGTTGAGGCCATTTCTTTGTGCCCTATCACTTTCACTGAGAAAAGAGAACACCACACTCCTTGCTGCAGCCTCTTTTCAAGTAGTTGTGGAGAGCAAAGAGGCCTTCCCTCAGCCTCCTCTTCTCCACACTAAACAACTTCAGTCCCTCCTTGTGTGTCTTGTTTTCTAGTCCCTTTGCTAACTTCACTGCTCTTCTCTGCACACACTTCAGCAACTCAACATATTCCTTGTAGTGAGGGCCCAAAACAGTGTTCAAGGTATGGTCTAACCAATGACATCTACAAATGGAAAATCCCTCCTCTAGTCCTGCTGGCCACACTATTTCTGATGCAGGCCAGGATACTGTTGGCCTTCTTTGCCCCCTGGGTATCTAGTTAGTAATATTTATATATTATATCTGCCTGTCTGTATTCTGCCAATAGACAAGAAGTTAAATACAAGTCAATAACATGGTCTTTTGTTCAAGAAGGAAAACTGCACACCAGGCAGATATAGTTAGTGGGTCAGGGGAAGAGATTGTTCTATGTTTGGAATTTGTGAGACCACATCTGGATTGCTATTTCCAGTTCAGGGGTCCCCATTGCAAGAGGAGATTGTGGAATCTCCTTCTTTGGAAATACTCAGAACTGAAATGGACACAGTTCAGAGCAGCTTCATCTGACTTCAAGGTTGAATTCAGCGACAAATTTGCCTCTTCTTTGTGTAGGGTGCTGTATCTTTGACCTCAAATTGATCAATTTCATGATAAGACATGGACACTGTAAGCACCCCAAAGAAGTGATCGGCTGTTGAGTTAATGCATGTTTAATGCTAGAGATTCTCCAACGTAAAGCTTAATTATGATTGCCCCAGCCACAAGAAAGTCTTTCTGCGGAACTCCTGGTCGACCATGGAACACAAATATGTATTAAACCTCACTTTGGCACTTTTTATGCTCTCTAATGTATTTAATACAGTGTACGTGAAGGAACCTCACATGTTCCCCATTCACATTGGAAACCACAGAAAAGTGCTCTAGATGACATTTTATGTTCATCAACACCCCCATTTGCTGCTGTTGTTTATTTTCAACACATGTAGAATCTGTTTTCAGGAAAAGATAGGCCAATAAATGTGATATTTTGTTTTGACATATTGCATTCCTCTTACTCATTAGATGCCTTTTTGAGATTAATCTAAGAATGTTGCTCTTTCAGCCAACCAGATAAGGCATCTTTTTTCTTTTGGGAAAGGAGAAGTGAGATGTCCACAATTTTTTTGGCTAGAGCAACATCGAATCTTTTTGCAGTTGAGTCTTTGTTCCTAAAATAAACACATCAACTTGGCTTAAAATAAGAAGTAGTAGAATTTGTTATGAGAACACACTTGTGATTAGCAGGACCACTAAACAGCAGCTGTCCTTATACACTGGGTGAGATGACCACACTTTCCCCACATACTTTGGAGGACAAGAATGACAAGTGCTATGAGGCTAAGGATGTCAGAAATGTTGAGGATGCCTTTTAAATTACACTTACTGCTCTGTGTTTCTCCAACAAAACAGATACTCTAAGAAAGCAAGGAAATTGAGCAAGACAAACAGACTACGTCCAGTAAATTTTATCTCCGAGATTGTTCTCCAAAACCAGGCTGTGAAGCATGTGCCCTCAAAGGAAAAACAAAACAGAAAACACACAAAAAAGGCATTCATGCATTCATGCATGGCTTTCTAGGAGAGTCCCTAACAATACACTAGAGGGCGGGAAGAAAAGCTACATTTGTGACATTTTGAGCTTTCTTCTCTCATGGCAACAAATGAGGATTTTAAAAATACGTATTTTTTCAAAATAAATATCCAGTTTGGCTAAAATGATCGGATTAATAGGGAGTAACTTAGGAATCTATTGAAAGCTAATAAATTTAGAGTCTTATGTGACCTAAGATCTACTGGTAATGCCTCTAAAATGTTAATATTAGGCATGTTGGGAGTTTATCATTACAGCCTGTCACATTGCTAGGACTTCATGCCTTCTGTCACTAAAGAACAGCTTAAAAGAGTTTTTTTATTATTATTTTACATTTTTAATCTCTATGATGTTTAATATTTGTATTTAAGCACCTAGAGAACTAAATGTGCCATGAAACAGTTCTGTGTTTAGCCTTAAGACTTTTCACAACAAATCTGCATGGGACAACTGAGCATACACTAAACTGTTTAAAGCTCATTTGACTCTAAAAGCAAGTGTGATTGTAATTGGGGAAAAAATACATATATAATTTCCATATAGTTTTTAGTGTGTAGAACTGTTTTGCAATACCAGATTCAAGGCAAAGCAGCATTGTCCATGGAAACCAAATAGTAGCTTTGAGGGATGTTATCCAAAAGGTGACTCATAATTAAGAGCATTCTGTGATAAAGAATGAGACAGCAACAGCTCCAGTGACAGCTCTGACCTTAGCTAAGGCCTTGTAAATGTATGGATGTAATGGGAGGAGAAAGAATTTTCTTACACTGTTCTGTTCTCCGTATTCAGTAAATGCACAGACCTCATATCATGGCTTGACCTTTACTGGTCTAAAACACTTGAAGCACATTACTTTTGGCAGCTCTACAGTGGGGTCAGCAACCTCCAGCAAGAGCCAATAACAAAAAGCTCAGGTGCAGTAGCATCTTAAATCACCACAGCTGCTGGTTTGGTGTATGTGAGTCCAAGTGGCTGAGTATAAAAACCTAAAATTTACATCTGTGTTAGTAAACTAAACAGGGTCAGGGCCACCAAGCCATCTGAAAGAATCTGATTGCATCAATAACATTAAACTCTCAATCTCTAGAAAAGGACAGCCACCTCTGTGTTGCCTGTGTTGCCTACTGGCAATGGTCCGTGGCCTGTACTAACTCACAAACCATACCTAGAAATTGTCTGGCAGATTGTTAGTGGCTCAGGGTCAAAATAACGCCAAGGACTGTTCTAGCAATTGAATAGAGCAGATGAGTACGTTCAGCATATGTACCCATGCCCTGACACTATTTAATTTAGTAGAATGCATGTAGTCATAGCTTTACAAGTGTGTCACTAATCCATTTGATTTGCCTATGCATTTTGGTCTCTGAATTTAGATATTTAAAACATATGCAGCCTGACAGTACTTCTTTACACACTCATAATCAGTGTACTGGCATGCTGCACGCAAGCTTTCCTCCAGAAATATATATTTTTGATGACTGCAAACGAGTACATCTCAGCTTGGAATACAAAAACCCACATGTTTTGTCAAGCCAAACATACTCTCAGAACTGGAGCAGTTTGGAATGCACATCTGGAATGTGTGACAGTGTTAAGGGATCCTGAGTACCAAAAGAGCAACAAGCTGGGCTTCTGAAGCACACCACAGCTATATTGGCTGTGCATGCTTTGATTATCTCTTGTTGTCAGCTCCCTAAGGTCACTAATCTGATGTGAAGTATCTTGTGCTTTTAACTCATAAAAACTTGGTAAAATTCAGTAAAATTTCTCTTTCTGATTGCACAAGTATATTTTAAAGATACCCTTCTCATACAGCACCTACCTTGGAAACACAATGCCTTTCCTTAAGCCACTCTTATTGTAAGGTCATTCTTAGAAACTTCTGAAAATGTACACCTGAGTAGGCTGCATGTGCACAGTCCTGCTCAGGCACATCAGCATCCTCTTGAAAGGCACACAGGTTTGTATACAGGTTTGTATAGCCAGTCCCTCCTGTGACAACAGTTGTTGCCCATACAAAGAAGGCAACAGGTCTTTACACCCTCTCTGCTCCCAGCAGGTTACTGAGGGTCTCGAGCACAGAAAAGGTTGTGGCTATCAAAATTCTTCCTTCCTCCCCTGAATTCCAGAAGTACCATGTAGGAAATACCATCAGGATTAGACTTTTTCCAGACTCAAGGGAGTTCCTGAAGTTCCTGAAAATTGTGTATGATCATAGGAAAAGGGAATTCATCTTCTCATGTTAAGATTTTTGTAGGTAATCAAAATAAAATGGAAGAAGTGTTTTGCCCAAAGATTTTCGCATTTATTATCCCAAACAGCACAGCTTTGACCTGTTCTACCCCTCACTACTTCTACCTTCTCTGTGTAGATGAGCACTGGGATTTATAACTTAAGGGCAGAAAATGTGGAAACTGAGAATTCACAAAATGTTACTTTTCCACTTTAAGTTGTTGGCTTCTTTACTTTAGCCTGCTTTCCTTCCAAACGCAATGTCCTTTTTTTTTGGAACATTAATGCTCAACATGCTTTGTTATCATCTAGTTAATTAATTCTCATTACGGATCTCTAAGTAGATCTTGATTCTTTGTAAATGAAAAAATCATGTTTCATAGGAAAGTCACAAGCCATAGATTGCTCCTTACCATCCGCAAAGGCAAATTTTAGTAGGACAATTCTACTTGCTTCAAAAGCTTTCTTTGCATTTAACAACTATTTTTATTGTGGTATCAATAAATACAAACATGTTTGGCTTGAATGAGCAATAAAAAATTGAGAAATAACCTTTCTCCTAAACACATTCCATAAAAAAAGAATTGTGTTATACTCACTAGTAATTGTGAAATGACCCTATAAGTTATTGTCCAGTGATTCATATTATTCTATAAACTTTAGGTCATACACTTCATTTCAAGCTGAAAGTACTGTAAAGGATTTATTAGACTCTAGAGGAAACAGGAGGGAGTACCGTGTACACTCCGTATTGGTATCATGGGAGACCAGGCTGTGAGAAAGCACTTTCCAACAAAATGCACTAAAATTACTGCATTGAACCTGAGCTGAAGAAGCAACTAGACTGTGTGTTTCCTTACTGACTTGAGAGTGGGGGGTCCTCAGCTTGTCAGCAGGAGCAATGACAAGAATTAAATCTCCATAAGTTCTTTGTTCAGTGCTAGACAGAAGAATAAGCATAATAAAACCAATGTGGTTTTGCTTCACAACATGATTTATGACGACACTGTACAATAAGAATGGGCATGTCAATCTTACATAATATTTTCTTCACCTCCAAGCACTTTCTGCAGGAGACAAACCTTAATCTTAGAGGTAAGAAACCAGTATGAGTAGCTGAAAGAGAACAAAGTGTCCCATAGCTGCTTATAAGCCCCAGAATACAACTGGGAGCGTGTGGATGAAGGCACAACCCACAGCCTTCTGATTTCACTTCTCTGAGTAAATCTGCGTCAGAGAAATCAGCACATGACTGTCCTGAAGGAATCCAGACAAACTCTGGACAAACAACTTAGCTCTAACAAAAAAAAAATGAAAGCTGGCAGGGGGAGGAAGACAATCCTTCACAAAACAGGGAAATCCAGGCAATGGGCACAAACTATAGTGCAGGAGATTCCTCCTGAACACCAAGAGTACTCTGTGAGAGGTTACCATACTCAATCATTCCATTTAAAATCAGGAATATGGGTAGAGAAGGGATGGTGACATGGCTACAAGTGTTTTTCTCCTCTATGGAAAATTTGAGCAATACTACAATAGCATGGGCATTTTTTATTTACTTGAGATTTTTGCTGAAGTTTAGAGACTAGATTCTGTAATACCTCTCATAAAAGCCTTGTCTGAATGGATGCACCTCAACATGGGAATTTGGTGCAGCAAGAGTTGAATGACCTGCCACTAATATCGTATACGTTAGTATAATCAGACTGTCTCAGACTCTACAAGATAATCACAACCCCATGTTGCTCATTGGGAATAGTCCTTGGGCTGTATTATCTTTAGTGCTGTGCCCAGAAATTGCATGGAGTGTGGTTGTTGTTTAGGCCAAAAACACGCCAGAGAATATTCTAAAAATGTGATATTGCAAAAGTTTGAATCACGGTGCCTGAATCTCTGGTCTGGCTTTGTTTATTATAACCATATAGATATATCCAGGAAAACCACACAATTAGTAAATGTACCAAAATCCCACAGGCTTGCCATATTGTGAACAGCCACAAGTCTTAGGAGTGCTGCCTTGCCAATGGCTTCCCAATAAACAAAAGTCAATTTCACCTTTTAGGAAACATTCTCAGTATTGTGGTCTTTTTCTTCTTATTTTTCTTTTTCTTCTTATTTTTCTTTTTCTTTTCCTTTTCCTTTTCCTTTTCCTTTTCCTTTTCCTTTTCCTTTTCCTTTTCCTTTTCCTTTTTCTTTTTCTTTTTCTTTTTCTTTTTCTTTTTCTTTTTCTTTTTCTTTTTATTTTCTTTTTCTTTTTCTTTCTCTTTTTCTTTCTCTTTTTCTTTTTCTTTTTCTTTCTCTTTTTCTTTTTTTCCTTTTCCTTTTCCTTTTCCTTTTCCTTTTCCTTTTCCTTTTCCTTTTCCTTTTCCTTTTCCTTTTCCTTTTCCTTTTCCTTTTCCTCTTCCTTTTCTTTCTTTCTCTTTTCCCTCCCCTCCCCGCCCCTCTCCCCCCCCTCCCCTCCCCCTTCCCTTCCCTTCCCTTCCCTTCCCTTCCCTTCCCTTCCCTTCCCTTCCCTTCCCTTCCCTTCCCTTCCCTTCCCTTCCCTTCCCTTCCCTTCCCTTCCCTTCCCTTCCCTTCCCTTCCCTTCCCTTCCCTTCCCTTCCCTTCCCTTCCCTTCCCTTCCCTTCCCTTCTCTTCCCTTCCCTTCCCTTCCCTTCCCTTCCCTGCCCTTCCCTTCCCTTCCCTGCCCTGCCCTGCCCTGCCCTGCCCTGCCCTGCCCTGCCCTGCCCCATCCCATTCCTGTCTCTGTCCCTGTCCCTTGCCTTTTTTTTTTCTCTTCCCTTTTTTTCTTCTCCATTTCTCTCCTTTCCCCTTCTTCTTTTCTCTTGCATCATTATTATTATTATTGCTCTTGTTATGATGTTCAACATAAGACCTCAGGTTATGCCAGTCCTGTGTGAATGACTCCATTATTGGGCTGCCCAGACACTGCAGCAAGCCATTGGTTGTGAATCATATTAGTGGCTCTGACAGCATCAGTTTCTCACTGCTGGTGTCCTCCAGGCTACATTACACCTGATAAAACCCCACCAAACGCTGATCTCCAATATATGGCAGGGAAAGTCATCCTCACAAGCTTTACTCTGCTTCCCATCCCACAGATCACAGAGCTCAGGAGAGGTAAGTTGTAATATCTTCCCTGCAACAGTATCCTGCTTCCTGAGATTTATTGGGACAAACAGATGTTTAACTGCTTCCATAGGAGCCAGTGCCACCACCAGATTTGGGTGCAGAGCCCTACAATATGGGTACTGTCACCAGTGAGTATCTTCTCACTGATGACAGGTGACAGGATGAGGGAAAATGGCCTCAAATCACTCTAGTGGAGGTTTAGGTTGGATATCAAGAAAAACTTCTTGACAGAAAGGGCTTTTAAGCACTGCAAGAGGCTTCCCAAGGAGGTGGTTGAGTCACCATCCCTGGATATGTTTAAAAACCATTTGGATGCAGTGCTCAGGGACGTAATTTAGTGGAAGGTTGTTAGAGTTTGGGTAGTATGGTTGGGTTGTGGTTGGACTCAATGATCTTTGAGGTCTTTTCCAACCTGAGCAGTTCTGTGATTCTGTGATTCTATGGAAGAACTTTTGCAATGCCTGGAGGAGTGCTCTTTCAGCAGCATATTATACCAGTCTATTTACATACTATCCATCAAAATTATTTGGTGTGATCATCTCTGATCATCTCCACTTCTAATCTAGTAGACAATGAACAGAGGATTTTTGCCTGTGGTCCTGCCTACAGGACTGTAGGGGGCTGTGGGACATTTCATGCCTGTGCCTTCCCAAAGATCCTGTATTTTCCATCAGTTGCTCTTCAGAAACAAGATGCCACATGACTGTAATACAATTGCTTATATTCCAGTATAATAGTGTAGGATACAAGATAAAGAGAAACATAATTTACTGTTCCCTCTCCAAAGGTCAGATAGTGCTGGGCAGGTGTGAGAAAGAGCTGCTGCACAAAACAGCCTGGGGTTGCATGGTGCACCTTTTAGTGGGTGGTCCCACCAAATATTTTTGCATGTGGCCTTCATGTTGGCCCTAAAATGGTTTCTAAAACAAGGTCAAAAAATATATTGGAAACTACTGCTTCATTCAGGGAGCAAACAGCATCAAAACATTAAAACTGTGGAATAAAATGTACCATATGTTGTTGATGTAACCATGTCCAGCTCTACCTCAGCTGCTTTGTAGCTGCAAAAGGCAAAAATCCTGCAAAATGCCTTGGCCAAACTGTGCCGGCCGGTCAGATGATGGCACTACAGACCCAGCTCCACCAGCTGTGTCCTGTGCTCATTAAAACGCCCCTTGGGCCGTTCATTATTCTGGTTTCATTCTCAATCCCAGCTTTCCCCTGGTTACCTGGTTGGAAACTGTACCCCCTGATAACTCATCCACCCTCACAGGCAGCCCATAGCAAAGGTTGCTAAGAGAGGGACTGCCACCTGTTAAGAATCCATGGTTCGGGGATGCAGTGAAGTGTGCTCCTTTCCCACACTAGTATTTTAAAAGGTTATAGATCATGTGTGCATAATAGGCAGAACATTAGGTCGCTTGTCTCACTTACAACAATAATCCATTTTGATATGGGTCAGGTTGACACAAAGAGTCCACCCATACCAGATCTATTGACGAAACTGATCCCTTTCCCCCAAACTAATGAAATTTTCAACTAATGGGTACTTAAGTTAATAAAGTGTGCCACACATCTGCTAGAAGCCATTTGTAAAATAAAGCGCTGGAGTTCAATTTTGAGATCATTGACATAATGTTTGAGTGGCATCCCACAGGGACCCAGCGTGGCACCAAATTAAGGAGAGTAACACAATAAACGTGTGAGAAATAGCATTGGTATATAAACAGTAAGTAGGAGCTTCTCTTTCTTTAAAGGAAGCGTAATACTACTCGGGGTTCATACCATCACTAATGAATTGAGCAGGACAAATCCTGATCTCCCCTTGCAGCCAATGGGCATTTGGACAATGACTTCAATAGGGCCAGGATTTAACCTTGGGTATTATTTTGACGGAAATTGACAACAAGCTGGTTCTTATAGCTAAAAAGTATCTTTTCACCGAACATATGCATGTCTAAAAGTCTCCTCTCTACACTATTTTGTCCCTTCTTTTGTGGAGAAAAATGGAGGGGGAAAAAAAAGGCTTCAACAGATGCCAAGAGATTTATTTTTTAATTCCTGAAGTTACCTAGCTTGATGGAACTCAATCTAAACGTCTCTTAACATTAACAAAGCTCTCCTTTTCTAAAGCGTTTGGGGATTAGACACAGGAATCATTCTGCAATATCAGCTGAATTGAAGCAGTCTGCTTTCCTGTGCCACATACAGCAGACCCAGGAGCAGCCTGGAGTATCAACCACTGCTTCACCATCTCCTGTGGCATTTTTTGCATGGAAAGCATTTTCCATTTTAAAATGACATTGAAGAAATAGAAATCATAGAAAAAGTTTTGATGATAATATTTGTAAATGTTTTCTTTTTAAAAAAGCAAACTATTTTAAAAATAAAAGAAAAAGCCAAAAGATTTTTTTAACAATGAAAAATAATAATACCTATAGGCTACTCCTGTTCATGGAATCATAGAATGGCCTGGGTTTAAAAGGACCATGGTGATCATCTAGTTTCAACCCCCCTGCTATGTGCAGGGTCCCCAACAACTAGACCAGGCTCAGAGTCTATACAGAGGAGAGATGTGACAGTTTTATAAGTTATATCTTTAAATTTCTTCCTTAACGTATTCCTAAAGCAGCTCTCCAATGAGCTAGGCAGATGCCAGAAGACATGGGAAGGCCACAGTGCAGCATCAGCAGAGGTTATACTTTGTCTTTGCTGCAGATCAGTGTTCACCACCCAGCTGCAGATGATGAAGCCCAGTAGCAGATGAAAGCTCCAGACCTGCCTTTGCACTGCATATCTCACAGAACAGAATCCCTCGAACTGCTGGTAAACTGTCATGGCATTTACAGGAAATACTGAAAATTATTTATTTTTCCTAATAAATCCCCACCATTTTTAACCTGCTTCATTCATACCCAACACAGATAAACATTGTAAACCTTCTCCTTTCCCTCTTTTCCAGCAGTTGTCCTGTTTAGCTTTAGCTTTGGAAAATAGGAAGAAAACACCCATCCAAGTTCCTGGGCTGAGCCTAAATCTGGCCTTAATCTACACGTGGTTGAAGCCCCCTTAACCACCCCATGCTGGCACACGTCCCCTCTCATCCCTCAACACATACATGTGCTGTTCCAAGAATAATGTTTCTCACAATATTTCTCAGCTTTCAACACTGATCCCAATTGTCTTTTGCAGTACATAAATGTGTGCATGTGGGGGGGTGGGGGTTAGAAATAGCTGGGGATATGCAGAGGAAGATCCCACTCAATCTTCACTGCTGTGAGGCTGTTTTTTCCAAGCTGGTTCACTCCAGGATACTTTCATACTTTCACAACCCCATTTCCCAAAGCAGATCATTTGCCTGTTCATAATCTTATATCACGCAAATATATGGGAGCCTCCTGGCTGGTTGCAGTGGGGTTTGACCCACATCCTGTTTTTTTTTCCATTAAAATTAACTCTACTAGAGTGGACTCAGGTGCCTTTTCTACCTGCAGTTGTTGCCCACAGTTACGGGTGAATGGACATGAGGTGAAGTTTGGGTTCAATCAGGACAACATCCACCCTCACATGGGTCACCAAGCTGACAGCATTAACGCACACTTTCACTGGCCGTACAGGCACATGGACTTTCATAGAATCATAGAATGGCTTGGGTTGGAAGGGACTCCAAAGATCATCAAGTTCCAATCCCCCTGCCACAGGTGGGACCACCAACCTCCAGATCTGGTACTAGACCAGTTTGCCAGTGCCCCATACAACAGGGTCTTGACCATCCTCAGGGATGGGGCATCCACAGCCTCTCTGGGCAAGACTCTGGGCAGCCCTCTGACCAAGAGTCAGATTCCAAATGCTGGCATGACCCCCCTGCATGCACAAATGCAACTAATGGAGTCCCTCACCCAGTAAAAAATTTGGAAATGGAACTTAATGAGAAGACAGGACACACTGAGCTGATGAGGAGCCAGGTAGGGCCAGACTGGGATACCCATCAGTAAATAATCTACAGGTAGCCAGCTCTTTTAACCTTCTTTTTTTTTTCCCCCATAATCATTCTTCCTCAAATCTCCTAAATCCCTTTGTTATCTTTTTGTTTCTCCTCTAAATATTACATCATAAATCTGGCACAATCACCAAAGGCTCTTTCCCTGTTTCAGACATCCCACACCCCTATGGTCTACACCCAAGTCGAAAAGCTGCCCTCAATGCTGGCTTGTTGTGACAGGTTCCACACTTGCACACTGAAGCCGAGAGTCTCCTGGGAGAGCCTAGTTATTATATTCCTTCTGCTTAGCCCTTCATTTGGGTTCCCAACTGTCTATGTGCCTCTGGACTTCTGGCTTCTAGAGATAGACCTTCAATGGGCTTTTGACTCCTAGGATGGGCTGATAGACATTGGAGCAGGGTGTTGTTCAGGCTTACCTCCCACAGTCGCTTCTTTGGTCCTTTGAGAGTATGCAGATAAGCTTTAATTGAATAAACTACCAAGAACGTGTGCAGACTTAATGGGTTCAAGTGTACTATTCTAAATGACAATGAATAATAAAGTATAGGATGTTTAGTACAGGAGGTTTGGGAATCTCAGAAGCTCGGTGTTATTTTCAATTATAACTCTTGGATTAAAAAACTGTATGCTACCTCTATAAACCCTGCTACAATTACCCTGCTGCAGAATGCCTCGGTTGTAGAGTTCAAATTTCAGAGCAGTTTGAGTATCACAGAGTTTTGTAGAAGAAACAGAACGACAGAGAAGTGCTAACCTCACCTACAGAGCAGGTCAACAATAGAGCCAGGAATGCATTCCCTCTTTTCCAGGTCCCAGGAACCAACATATATCGTACATCTCATATTTGACCTCTTCTGATTTTTTCCCTGTTTGTTTTCAGCCAGCAAGACTCTCTTGCTTTTCAATCTGATTAAACTAAGCCATTTTGATGCCAGGTGAAAGCTGATGTACTTCTCCTGGATTGTAGGCTTAGTTATTGGTTTGTTTGTTTTCTCCGCAGATGGATTGTCTGTCATTTTTTCATAAGCACATTGGCAATACTCCCCTGCTTGGACTCACCATTAAAGTGAAAAGAGAAAAAAAAAGAGAGAGAATGAAAGAAAAGAAAAAAAAAAAAGAATCCAACTTGATTTGTGACTTGTTCATGGGACTTAAACGTTGGGTTAAATTCAATACATCACTTTTCTTTTTTTTTTTTTTTTTTGGTTGGTTGAGATACTAAGTGATTTCATTACATGAAAAGAAAAGAAGGAAGAAATTAAAAAATCATGTAAATTGAAGAAATCTCTCTCTCCTTCCAAGCCAGCTACTTACTCACCCCCCATTTGGTGAGATGTAAGAGGAGACTGGTCTCGATTTCAGCTGTGCTAACAGGCAGAGAGGAGAGTGGCAGGCACGCAGGGTCGAGGAAAGGACAAGGGTGGGAGAGGGAATGCGGCAGGTTCAGGAGTTGGATAATACTTGTGAGGTGAGAAACAACAGCCCTGGTGCTGGTTATAATTTTGGGGTGGGTTTGAGGGGGAGTCTGTGCAGATTGGCTTTGCTCCAGCATGTCTTTCTGGAGCGGCAAGCCCAATTGTAACCCAAACACATGCATGTATATCCTCACCGTCTTGGGATTTATGCCTGAACAGCACTGTCCACACCTCTCAATGTTTAAAATCATTTCTTGACCTAAAATCAGTAGTTTACCCAACTATGCTTCTTCCTGTGTATTTCTGGACACCTCTGAAATGTTCAAGTCAATCAAAGCTCTTCGTTGGCAAAAGAGAGGAAAGGGTAATGACTATCACAGCAGATGCTTCTACATTCCCTTGGAGTTGGATCCAATCCAGAGCTAAACAGCTCAGCCAGGCACTCGAGAGCCACATTCCCATGGAGGTAAATCTGTATCTCTATACAGCATCACAGTCCAGACCACATCTGGCATGCGCTGGCAGCCACTGCAGATGAAATAGAGCTGAGCAGCTTTCTGATCCACTGAGCACTTCCAGCAGTGTGAAACCATTAATAGCAGTGGACTCAGCCTTAGCTGAAATGCAGCTTTTAAGGATAAAAGACTTCTTTCTCTCATTTATTCCCATTTCATACTAATAAGTCCTTTTTTGTTTTCTTGTATTGCAAATGAGAGGAGAAGCTGCCCTAGAGGATACAGATTCCTGGTGGCTATGGAAGCTGCTGTAACTAAGGACACAGTGGGACTTGCCTTTAGCTGTTCAGACTGTTCTGGGGGACCTTAGTCAAAGGAAAGGCATAAACCCTCCTAGGACAGAAAGCCACTATGTTAGTTTGGCAAAATCTTCTCGAGATTGCCAAGGATAGCAGACTGGGGAGACAAAAGAGAGAGACAGAGACAGAGAAAGACCTTCTGTATTTCATGTTCTCTTTCTGAAGCATTAGTCCTTTCCAATTTCTTGATTTCTCCCCATGTTTCTAACTCAAAAAGCGTTCTGGGAATCGCCACCAACATTTTTGATACATCAACTACAGGGATTTTGAGACGTGATAGATTTTAACTTTAATTTCCTTATGCTTTTTACAAAAATGTATTTAAGTAATATCAGGGAGATCACAAGCTATTTCCTGGTCAAAACATATCCAAAAGTCTGCTTGCCCACACTATCTTTTGGAACAAAGAAATTGCCATCGTATCTATTAGCAACTCTTCATTTTCAGGGAAACACCTGCAGAATCTGCCTGGGGAAGTCTGGCAGAAATCCATTCCAGCCTCATCGTGTCTCAGTGTTACCATTACAGCCTGAGGTTAAATTCTGCTGGCAACACACATTTATGTTCTGGAAGCAATTTTTGTTAACACCTATGGTAGCTCTTAGCATCAGGTTACTTAACATGACAATTAGCATGAATCACAGCAGTGGTGTTCTCTTTTACGCCAAATTCCTACCAAGAAAACAGAAAGGGAATTAGCTATATCAAATAAAGGAAAGAAACACCACCCCAAGCATCACTTAGGAATGAAGAAAAAATGCCAGACTTCATGAAGTCTGCAGTAAATTTTTGTGATTTTGATTTTCTGTGAATAATACTTAGTCATTACATTTGTTATATACATGTATGTGTCGGTGTAGCTTTCAAGCTGAAAATTCTGCAGTCCTTTGTTTCTCCAAGATGGGCCATACTTTTGCACATCTGCAACCTTGAATCGATACCTACACTCTCACACAGTTTATCTTCTCAAAGATTACTTTTTTTTTTTGTTTTCCAAAACCAAGACTATTTTCTATGATCTTAGCAGAAGGACCTCAAGTGTTTCCTAGCCAGGATGCTATCAAGTTCTACTGTCACCTCTCCAGATAAATGAAATACAGAGACCACACACCAGAAAAAGGGAACAAGATGTTTTTCACTTGCTCTTCAAGATTTGTCCTCTGCTCATCAAATAGAACAAGTGTCAGTGTGCCATCTGTGCAGTGTCGGTATGTGTCTTCTGCAGACCTCTCCAGCAGTGCTTGCTATTGCAGTGTAAACACAAGGTGAAAGCTGTCTGCAGATCCACCCCGTGTACCTCACATGTCACCTCTGAGTAAAAAGCTGCCTGGAATGACCACACCTCAAAGTATTTGGCCATGAGGCACTGCTGCACAGAGGCAAAAGAGCCTGTTGCCTTGTAAGAACAAAACTTCCACCTTCTGTTATCACCAACAGCCTCTTTGTGCAACAGCAAGTGTGAGCAAATTTGAATTAAGAAGATGTAGAAGCAGTAAGATCATACTAAGTTCTGCCCAGAGCTGGGCAGATCATTTTCTTATCAGTCCAGAGTCTAAATGATTTGAAGTTATTAATTTAATCACTGATGATCAATTCATTATCACACACTGACTGCCAAGATGTCAGTGCAGCCACTCGATATAAGGGAGCAAAGTTTCCTGAAGGCAGGGTATGAAAACTAAGAGCAGTTTGCAATCCATGCACATTTAGTGCAGACAGAAACAGTGTGTGCCAGTGCCTGTGCTAAACAACACATCGTGTGACAGTGCTCAAACACAGCAAAGGACGTAACTGTCTTCGTACATTTTGATCTAGGCATCAACGTAGGAGGAGAGAATCTGCAGTCCAAAGAGGGCAAGTTAATTCATAAATTCCCTAATTAAACATGTATTATTTCTGATGAGAAACCCCAGACTTCTCAGAGTGGAGGGACAGACTTTGTTCTGCCAGAGGGGAACTGAATCAGATTGTGTGAGCAGCATAAGCAAACTCCATCTGTAATTGTCATCTCCCTGGTGGGCCACACCATCAAGTATCTCCTAGGTCTGTCATGGTCTCTTTGCTCTGTGACCAATGAGGATATTCATCAAAACCTGCAGCTCTCGCACACGGGTGGCTCCACCTGGGAGTGAAAGGCTACAACTGTATTGGAAAACAGCCACTTATAATTCCAGCAAAGGAAGGGATTTTGTAATAAACGGGGAATATCAGAGACAAATGAGAAATAAAAAAGTAAAGAGCCCCCTCCAGTGTCACCACATACGTGATTAATGAGACTTAAGGAATTCACCAATAGACTCTCCAAGCAACTGAGTTTTGTTTCAATGGTATGCAGTCAGATTGTATTTGTATTCAGAAATCCCAGCTGTACTCAATACCCAGGACTATTCCATATATGTGAAAAGAATTACATGCAATTCTGCTAAGGAAAAAGGAGGAATCGCCACCCAAACACAGAATATTTTTAAGGCCAGGATATTGTTACATTTTTGCTCCCTAACAGTTTCTCCCCTTCTTTGTTTTAAGTGGAAAATTAGAAAGAGGTGATGTTATCAAAAAGTCACAGTTTTTGAGCAGTCTTCAGAAACCCTCATTTTGCATGGTACAAAATGAATATATACATATCCTTAAAGAATCAAAAATATAAATGCAGCATGGCAGAAAATGAAGATAATGAGACTTAGTCTGCCTGACTTTTGTTCTTTTATCTAGCTCACATGCTTAACTTCTCCTTGAACCTGATCTCACTGTCAATAGAAAGAAGACATGCTTCCCCCAGGTACTTTATTTTTCAGACTGTTGGCTTCGGATCTGAAAAGTCCCCTGTGTATCTCGCACAGTGGTCATCTTTCCATGTGTTGGGGGCCACACACTGGGTCTTTGAGATTGTGGCAGTAAGACTGAAGACTAATCGACTTCACATCTGTAGAAAACTTAAGGAAAGAAACCTGAATAAATATTTCAAGGGGTGGATAAAGTAGCATTTATACAATTCTGGTCCATTTCTAATACCCACGGAGAACCCCAGCTGTTTCAGTGTGAAGCCAGAAGTAAACCAAAGCTGAGCTCCATTCCCATTCATAGTCTTTCTGTCTCTATTTAAGAACAACACTTTAAAACATTTAAACCATATGGTCTCTTTACAGAGAGTTTACATTCTTCTGCAGTCAAAAATATATCGATAGCCCCTTATTAGCTGATAATATGATAAGATGATAATATCTTAATAGCTGGATAAGAATTAAAATCTAAACTAGGAATAGTACCTAGCCTGAAAAGCAGGAATCCACAACTCAGGACAATCCAGAAAGGGCTACAGTGGTTGCATAGGTTTGGTTGGAATGTCCTACAAGGAAAGATTATGTTTAGTCTGGCAAGGATTCACTTGAAAAGTGGTTTAATGATAGTATACAAAACACAGACAACTCAAATCTGGACAAAAGACAGAGGTATTAGAGAACCTAATTTCTTCAAATACTGTAAGATGATTAAAGTAAAAAAAACAACCAGATCTTATTCTAACAGACAACTTCTGGTCTTGTATAGTCCTTTAGCCTTTTAAAAATAACCCAGAGAATTGCAGAACAATTAGTAGAACAAATATTTGTTCTTACAAAAAGCATATTGAATAGATTTGGAACACAGGATGCAAGTAATTATTAGAATCAAAATAGGCTAATGTTCTCCCTATGCTATTTGTAAAGCAATTTGAGTTTCATTATTAGAATGTGTATTTAACATATCATTTTGAATCTCATTACATGCTATTTGGACTAAATTTAATAGGATTATTATTTTTGGCTTTCATGGTTATGCAATATCCATAAACATTGTTTCCATCTCTTTAATACAAGAAACAGACGTATGGAGTCAAGAAGTGAGCAGACTTTTCTGCATTTTTGGTGTCAAAAAATAAGCAGACTTCTCTGCGTTTTTAGCAGCACTCTTATAAAATGGTTTTCATTCCTACATTTTTACTAGCATTGGTGAGTGTGTTACTTTTGAAGTATTATCTGTCTACAAGGGTTGCTCTGAAAGTAATGCCTCCTATTTTACTATGTCACCCATGATGTCAGATGCAGATGTTGGTGGTATGGCAGCAGAGGTTGAACCTTCCCACCAATGGCCCATTGCATGTTGTTGCTGTGTGAGAGATGGCAGCAGAATGGCAGTCTGATAAAATGGCATCTGCCATGGAAGTGTGGATGAGGCAAAAGTGGGTCACTGAATTCCCCCATGTGAATGAAATGGCACCCATTGACATTTATTAACACTTACTGAGCATTTCTGGAGACCAAGTAGTGGCTGTGAGCATCATGAGAGGTGAGTGGTGCATTTCAGCAGTGTCAACAGTGACAGTGGGTCACCACCAAAGGAGCAGCAGGTTTTTATGAGCAGAGTGCAGGCTCTTGTTCATCACTGGCTAATGGTGATGACTGTGCTGAAAAACACTGTTTTGAAGCCGAGAATCTGCTCTCTCATATAGTGTCATTGTGGTCTTTGTATGTACTGTATTTTCCATGGAAATAAATAGGAGGCACTACTTTTGGAGCGACCTACCTATTTGATTATTTGCTCTGTCTTCTATTCAATAGAATAACCATGTTTTTATTAGAACCTCTCTTATGTTATTTATTGTCTTTGGTTTCTGCAAAATTCCAATCACTCAGTGGACTACACTGTAGTATCTACACAGTGAAGCACTGTCAATAGTAATATTTGAGAGCAGCTTTGGATGACACAAAGTAAGACCAAGGTGAAAGCTTCCCTGACATTCAGAAAGATCCCACCATGCTTGCAGCTTTGTAACTTAGTAGCTTAGTGTGCTTCCTATTTATCCACTGAGGAAATTATCCATCTCTTCTGCCAGGCTTTGGGCCTGGAAAGGAGTAAGCAGTGAGCAAGCATGAGGAAGAATGAGCTTTATATGCCATATATGAGCTCAAACACAGGAGGAAAGCTGGAACAAAATGAACTCATACATGAAAATAAGATATGACTTTTACTTTAGGCTGAATGTTCATCACGTACTCATGATACAGGATGAACATATATGAACATACATGTAGACATGATTCTAAAAGCTTCCTTTCTCCATAGCCCACCCATCTCTGACTGTTCTTCATCCACCATCTCATAGCAACTCTTCTGAGAAAGGCTGACAAATCATTTCTGTGACTTGCTTCTACATCATGTCAAGTATCTTACTTGGCTGGCTGGGAGTATGCCATATTCCACTGGAAATGCCAAAGAAGAACACAGGACTTGGACAGAATAAACCTTTTGTCATACACCACCAAGAAATGTTTGGAGGCTTGATCTCTGTGGAATCAAACATGAATGTCCAAATCATTCGTGCTGAAGAGACAGGCTGAACCTCTGACAAGATGTCAGACAAAACCCTCTTTACAGGGGGGTTTGTCCATAGTATATTCAATGTAGTGACTATCTACAGACATCTGTCAATGGATTTTGTGTGGAAGGAGAAAAGAAAAAAACCTGAATATGCATGAAATGACAGTGATTGTAACCATTAATGTGGTGTCCAGAAAGCATTCAGAAAAAAACCTGAAAACACTCCAGCAAACGGTGCTCCCTGACGTGATGTATATCAACCCCATTCAATTAATTTGCTTCTGAACTTTTTCCTTTAATCTTGCCTTGACTCTGAGACTGTGCTAAACTACAAGTTCTTTGGCACAGGGACTGTGTCAATGTTTACAGAACACCTTCTGCAAGGAGGTCGGCAGTTAGGACTTGGCAGCACGTGAGAAATAACGAAGAAAAGAAGAAGAATTGGGCTCTTGAAATGGCATTGTTCAAACTTCAGTATCCCACAAAGATACAACTGAAAGTAAATAAATATTAGGTTTAGTCCCACAGGTCTGAAAGGATTCCTGAAAGAATTTCCAGCCTCTTCAAAACAACAAAGGAATCTGCCAGTCTGGCATGTAAGGATAGATTGGTGCCTGGTGGAAGTAAATTCCTCGTTGGAGGCAAACATTTCAATTACAAAGCAGGAAATCCTATAGCAAAAGAGTTTCTGCCATGGATTATAAGGGCTTGACACCACATCTTGTACAGCTCTGCCTCCTCTGAGCAAGAAAATGGTGATGCTGTTCATTTATTGCTTCTCATTCTTAAACATGTCCCGCGGTACCAGATCATACCCAAGTATCAATAAGATGCAGGTCATAGTGAAACTGCATGCAAGTAAATAGGAAGCAGGGGGTAATGCCATCTCATCTGAAACCACAGCAGCTAGATGACAATTACGCTGCCAGGAGCTACCCAAGGATGTGAAGTTCAGCAACGTAGAGTTTCTCACAGTCTATTAACACATCCTTCAAGATCAAAGCTTTCCAACAAATGTTGTCCTCATCAGAAAATTTTAATTGTTTGATGCGTGATTTTAAGTTTTTGTACTTCAGTACAGTGAAAAAAGGGAGTATTAATACTATACAATTATGTTGTGCATAGGACGTAGCTTGTAACTTACATCTGCACCATCCCTTTGTGAACGGAATGCTAGCTCATTTGGTAGCTCGTTTAACCAATAGTCTTCTTACTGAATTCTTACGTGGGAGTTTGGGAAGCAGCTCAATATTGTTTGAAACAGTCCTTTCCCGACACTGTTTTGATATAAATTTGATTAACTAATTAAACATGGCAGAAACCAAAGCAAAAGAAACACAAAAACTATAGATTCATGATTTGTGGACAAAAGGAGAATATTCTGATGATCTACTTTCACTCCTTGATGCAAATATAGAGTATTATAGGGAAAAGAGCAAAGACATGAGAAATGGATTAAAAACAACAGTTTGCAAATGCCTTACTACTCTCTTTCCACTTAGCACCAAAACTGGAGTTAAGTCAAAAAAGGCAACTGATTATTTGGGAAAATTTGTAATCAAGCTTGGAATTAAGCGCACCTTTTTTCTCTGAATGAGAATAGGATAGTACACAATAGATGTTTAAATATGAAGTCCAATATAAACAGTTTTATACTGCTATAAAAATAAAATGATGACAAGCAAAACTGTTGGGATGAGGTTCAACAAGGCCAAGTGCTGGGTTCTGCACTTTGGCCACAACAACCCCATGCAGCGTCATAGGCTTGGGGATGAGTGGCTGGATGAGTGTGAAGAAGAGAAGGACCTGGGGGTGTTGGTTGATGCTCGGCTGAACATGAGCCGACAGTGTGCTCAGGTGGCCAAGAGGGCCAATGGCATCCTGGCCTGCATTAGAAATAGTGTGGCCAGCAGGAGCAGGGAGGTGATCATCCCCCTGTACTCAGCACTGGTGAGGCCGCACCTCGAGTACTGTGTTCAGTTTTGGGCCCCTTGCTACAGGAAAGACATTGAGGCCCTGGAGCATGTCCAGAGAAGGGCAATGAAACTGGTGAGGGGTCTGGAGCACAAGTCTTATGAGGAGTGGCTGAGGGAGCTGGGATTGTTCAGTCTGGAGAAGAGGAGGCTCAGGGAGACCTCATTGCACTCTACAACTTCCTGAAGGGAGGTTGTGGTGAAGAGGGATTGGGCCTCTTCTCCCAGGCAACAAACAGGACCTGGGGAAATGGCCACAAGTTGTACCAGAGGAGGTTTAGGTTGGACATAAGGAAGAACTTTTTCTCTCAGAGAGTGGTCAGGCACTGGAATGGCTGCCCAGGGAGGTGGTGGAGTCGCCGTCCCTGGCAGTGTTCAAGAGGCGTCCAGATGACGTGCTGCATGATATGGTTTAGTGCTAGTGGTGGCAATGGTGATGAGGAGACAGTTGGACTGGATGATCTTATAGGTCGTTTCCAACCTTGTTATTCTATGATTCTATGATTCTACTATGATTCTATGATTCTGTTGCAGTCCCATACTGTGAAAGGTGATATCTTAAGGTGTGCATAATGCAATGTATATTGCATGACACTTCTTTAATCAGAAGCTTTATGTCTATGTCCATTTGTCCAGCAGATGCCAAAAACATAGAATCATAGAATCATTAAGGTTAGCAAAGACCTCTAAGATCATCCAGTTCAACTGTCAATCCATCCCCACCATGCCCACTAAACCACGTCCCTCAGAGCCACATCTTCGTGGTTTCTGAACACCTCCAGGGACGGTGACTCCACCACCTCCCTGGGCAGCCTGTGCCAGTGTATCACTGCTCTTTTGAAAAAATTTTTCCTAATGACCAACCTGAACAACTTAAGAAACAAGCACAGATTCACATGTAGCCCAAATACCACTGTGCTCTGGCACTGCTGATGCCACTACAAGGTCAGCATGCTGGACAGTGAGGGTGGAAAGATTGGCAGTGGGTCTGCCAACTCTGTCCTGTTCTCATCTGATTTTCTCACTATTTCTCATTGGAAGTGCAAATGGGCTAGTAGAAAAGAGACACTGGATTTATTCTGTATCTCTGCAAAGTAAGATTTTTTAGCTGTACAGCTCTGTTCACACTCAAACTCTTCTTTCAGATTTCAAGATTCTACTGAGGGAAAGCAGATAAATGGAAATCTAGGGGAAGATGAGTGAAAATACAAAGAGTAGATAGAAAGAAAGCCTAAGTGTTGATCAGAAACTTATAAAGTTAAGAAGGCAAAACCACCATCAAAATAGATTTTGAAACAACATTTTATCATGTTAAGTCCATAAACTTTAATAACCTCTTCAGCTTAAATCTGTTTTGTAAAATAAACTTTTCAGAGTTAATAGAGCTTCTATGACAAGGAATCTATCTCTGCACGACAAAAAACAGTATGACTTTTACAGAGAACTCTTGATGTAAGCCAGTCTGGCCAGGTCCTCTCATCATTAGTGCTTCAAACGCAGAGGCATGGGGAGAGACAAGGGTCTTTAGGGCACAGGACAGCAGAGGGTGGGCTCCCGGGGTGATTTGCAATAATAACATTGAACAATCCCCACCAATAGTTCACACAACCGAGTCCCTCGTGTCTACTCAAGAGACAGGTGATGCTGTACTGAAGGTAAACGCATCCTGAGCAACTTAAGTCGGGCTAACTCCTCTGTGAAAAACAGCTAATAGGCCAGAAATCCAGGGGCTTGAGTTTTATGTATGTTGGTAATGTAAGAGAAAGTAAAAAGCATGAGGCTGCCAAAAGGCGTAAAACAGAAATCACAATCTGCTGAGCAGTTGGAGCTATTTTCACACTTCACCTTTCCACTGCAAACTGTTTCTTGCAATGTTTTTCCAGGCTGTGGAACTGCTGAACTCAGAGGACACTGAACTCAATGCCACAGCTGGGCACCAAATTCTTACCACAGCCTGGATCAGAAATGATTACAGCTAGAAACAAAAGCATATCCCTCTCAAATGAACTTTTCTAGCTTTTATGACATCCATCCTGCCTCCTCCCACAGGTTTATTTTCTAACGAGTATTCATAGCCATATGCTAAGCAAATATATTTGCTCATCCCACTCCTCATTTGAAATTCAAACACAAAGCCTGCGATCCCAATAGACTTCATAAGTAATGTGGGAGGTCAAAGAGTAAGTCCATCTGAAGACATGCCCCGCTCTCCCCATGGAGGAGCCTACCCTTTGCTGCTTGGAGCCATTTAGAGAAACCTGCTTATCCCACCCTGGGGTCTGCAGAGGGGTGCCCTATTCATAACACAGACTCAGCTTTTACAAGAACTGGCAAGACACTAGAGAGAGAGACGGCCTTTAAAGTGGACACACTCTGTGTTGGCAGTTTACGTTGCCATTCAGTGAGAAAGAAACACAAGTCAGTCGTTTTCAAATGAAGCCACCAAATGGCAGAGCTCGTGTTTTATGAGCTTCCACAGACAGTGGCGAGTCCCCAGATGACTCATTTCTTGGTGGGAGCTTTGTGAAAGGCACTCTGTGAGTGCTGGATTTCCTTTCAGCTAGGGCACTACATGCTGGCTTTGTTTAATGGCTGACAAATAGTAGAGTGTAACTTAAAAGTTCTGCTTGCCATGGCTAAGACCTTAGAAATTATGGCACCCGATGGGGCATTGTTTGCAGGAGGATACTTTGGGCTGTGTGTCAAGTTGCTATTTTTAAACAAGCTTTTTGTATTTTAGTCCTTTTTTGAGTGTTTTTTTGTTTGTTTGTTCGTTTGTTTTTTGTGTTAGACATGGATAACAATAGATCCATTAGAAGCTATAATCGGAGAACCACTCCAAGTACTATTTTATAGATAAATTAAATCTTCTGAAATGCCAGACTTATTTACATAAAATATTTATTTTGGTAGAATGTTTCCTCATGAAAAGAGAAAAATTCATTTTAGTCCTTCATAAAGGTTTGTGGTTTTGATTCTTAAAGAAGGCAGATCCAATTTGGGTAAACGGGTATAACCTGGTTAAAGTGCTGGACTAGAGTCTGACATCAAATATCCTGAATGTCCCTTTCACAACCTGATTTACAAACCAGTAAAACACAATAAAACTGATGAAGTGGCTTTGAATTTATTTTTTTTTAAAGGTAGACAAGAAGAAATCAGGAAAAAGTCTGTTGATTTACAAAATTTCTCTCCCCTCCTGTTTTCTCTTGCTGAAACTCAGATTCAGACCAACTCATTTCAGGCACTTAACTCCAGCAACCAAGAATAGGAGCCCACACATCTTTATGTTTCTCCTGCAGCCAGTGGATGCAGTGGGAGTTCCAGAGCATGATGCAACCCACCTCCATCACACCTTGGAGGAAACTTTTTTCATCAAACACTAGAAGTCAAGAGGCTTCTAGCTGTTAAAATAGTCCAAATATGGAGGATGGATCTAGGCTGCAGAACTCAGAGAAGCATTTGAAATGCCAGCCTCATTTCAAAATTTCTAACCTAGATAGTAGAGTGAGTACTTGAAGTCAGAATACTTCCAAATTGTTCTTAGTCTCAAAAGCTGCTATTTTTTAAGTTCATGCAGATATTACTAGCAGAGAACACAGCAGGGACATCAAGCACACAGTCAGTAGCATCCCAAATTGTCATACATTCCTGAGCAGTAACTGCCTGTGTGTGAGCTCTTAGACTATGGCAAACACAAGGCTATGAAATTTCACTTGTCCCACACATATTTGTCTCAAGATACAATATGTTTCTAGCTACTCACCATCGATTAGTTCATACAGGGTGATATTTTAGGCCACAGTAAATTGATATTGATCAATTTGTTTTTACTCTCCTGCAATCCCGTGTGTCCAGAACCCCACACCAATGTATGTGTACATTTTCCTTTACTCTTCATATTTGTGGGGTTTTTTTTTTAAAACTTTCAGCACTGAAAAGCCAGGTCTGCCACAGATTGTTGAACATGCAAAGTCCAGTCTCCCTTCAGTGTATAAAAATGAATATTTGTCCATAGACCAGAAGTATTCTGAGAAGAACAATGTGGGTATAAAAGCAGTGAATGATGTCCAGATGTCATTCTTTCTTTCTCAGGCAAAAAGTCTTTATGGACTGTCATACTTCATCATGTCATAACCAATATCAGTTGTGTTCCCTCACTGTATAAGTGCCAGAAAAAAAGATGGAGGACAAGCTAGAAGACCCAATGCTGAGCGCGAAGCAAATAGTAGGGTAGAAGCAGATAAAGAGCATTCTCCTTAGATTTCTCAGCTTTCACTTCAAAAGGAGAGAGTAAAATAGAATCCATCCTAATTACAAAGAATAGCTGCCTTTGTTATTTAAAGAGACCTATAATTCACAAATTTTGAGTTAAAGGGAAAAAAAAGGTGACAAAGAGAGATGTAAGCTTCCATTGTAAAAAAGTCTCATCATGAGCCGGTTCTTTGTCAGAAAGCACTCCCTTTTATTTAATTATGTTGGCCCATGACATCAGAGGCGGTTGCTGGTGGTATGGGAATAGAGGTTGAACCTTCCCAGCAACACAAGTTGTTGCCATGGGACAGATGGCAGCAGAGTGGCACTCTTGACAAAGTGCCATCTGACATGGAAGTGAGTATGAAGCGAAGGGGTGGAACCTAAATTCCTCCATGAAGAAAAATGGCATCCACTGACATTCCTTGACACTTTCTGAACATTTCTGGAGATCAGACAGTGAATCTGAGCACTGTGAGGCACTGGGAGGTGCGTTTCATCAGTGACGACAGTGATTTTCCCAGATTTTCATGAGCACAGCATGCAGGCACTTGTTCATCTCTGGCAAAAACGTACAGCCAATGGTGGTGCCTATGTAGAAAAACAGTGTTTTGTTTTGTAGCTGAGAATTTGTTTTATCAAATAATGATATTGTGGTTTTTGTATGTCTTGTAGTTTCTTTGGAAATAATTAGGAGGCATAACTTTTGGAGCAACCTATATATAAAAAAGGACCTGGTTTCTCATGGTGCAGTTATTTTAGAGGCCTGAACGTTCATCAACTATTTTATGAAGGTAAGGACTGAAGTTCTATACGTTTACCAGCTTCTGTAGAATTTGTAGAGTTATACAAGATTTCTACCTCTAACAACTACTAATGATCTCTTTAGGATCCCTTTATCATTCTTGAAGTAAGTCCATTTTTTCCAGAAAGTGAAGTCAAAGCAACTTAGATCAAACTTCTGGTCCAAAACACCTTCAAAAGAAAACCAGAGGCCACTATCATGTGACCCTGAAGTGTGGCCCACCAACTCATTAGCTTCTTAAGCATCACTGCCTATTTGTTAATGTAATAACACTCTTCCACCAATACACTGACAGTAATGAGGTTACACAGCCAACAGATTTGAAAATTATGACACTCTTTCTCCTTTACATAGTTTTCACTTTTTTTTTAGTCTCACACTACAGCTATATTCAACCCACAGTTGGCACACAAATAGAACTTAAACCAACTATAAGAAATATTATGCATCAAACATTTCAAATAAATTGCAGTTAGGTTCTCAGGTGACAACTATGTACATATAGATGTATATAGACCCTACATATAATAAAATAAAGGGATGGGAACTGCATCTTTATTCCCTCAGACTAAGTAGTAACGATGATGAAAGATCACATTCAGTGTACGTTCATTTTCTGATCATTCATCTGCATTCATGGATGGTAACCCTGTCATATTCTCCTGGAGTCTGATGGAATATCCGATTGACATTTATGAGGCAACTTTTCTTTTCCTTACTTAAAAGCTCTCTTCCACACAGGTTTGGCCATGCCAAAATACACACCTGATTTACGCAGTGGATTTGTTGGAGCACAATTGCCACTACACATAGTCATAAATGATGCAAGAAACCCATTAATATCTCTAAGCCAGCATTCAAAGCTGTTTATTTAGATGTAGCCAAAACCATGAGCTGTCTGGATAAATCCCAGGCTGGACAATGAGTTCAGCCAGAGCTCTGCCAAAGACAAACTGCTTCTTTGCTTCCAGGTGTTTGTCTACCACAGAAATTACTTAACACCTAAGCTGTCATTTCATGACGTTATGAAAAAGTCCCAGTTTCTTAAGCCCTTGTCTGCCGAGTGTGGATGGCACCAGTTTAGTCCATCAAAGCAGTGGAGTGA
This sequence comes from Lagopus muta, assembly GCF_023343835.1. NCBI lineage: Eukaryota > Metazoa > Chordata > Aves > Galliformes > Phasianidae > Lagopus > Lagopus muta. The sequence continues at coordinate 8,845,383 of NC_064434.1, forward strand.
GATTTTCCACTGTGCTCATTTCACTGGGCTGGTGTGTAAAATTACATTCAGAGGAAAATAAATCTTTCTAGAATAATCATTTAACTCAACAAGCTTTAATCCAGCAGAGCATGCTGGCATCACCTACTTATATAATAAATACACATCTAATAAATGAATGTCTAAAAAAGGCTTCATGGCAAATAGAATCACATTAACAGGGGTCAGGGTTTTACATCAGTGCCTATTAGAGCCCTCTCCAAAGCAGTAGGCTGCTTTTCAGGTCTGCTGAGGAGGTTTTGCTTTCTTGTACAAGCGAATGTGGTTCACCTCAAGGGAAAAGAAAACAGATCATTTGATCGTTCACAGTAGGCCTGCACACCACACTGCTAATCATGAGGGGCTCATGGAAATGCACCAGGTGGAAGGCACCACATCTAATCCAGCAGACCTTTCCCTGCAGAAGGCTCTGGGGACCGAATCCTTCAGAGAATAATAAAACAGTGAGGGAAAACGCAACAACAAAATGCAGAAAGATTAATTAAATAAAGGGCAGCCTTCCAGAAGACCTGTAACAACTCTGTGAAATGTGTTTTCAACACCACAATACTCATTCTCTGTTTTGTTTCATAGCAAAACCATTACATCTAAGTGTTGCCTTTGAAACTCCAGTGAAAGACACTGATGAATGTTACACAGCAGACCAGAGGCTGCCAAAACTAACAGATTTCTGTTTAGAGACCCTAAGAGTGAAATCCCTGTGAAGTAGCAGAGCTTGAATAGTAATTAGACACAACCATAACAAAACAGTTAACTACTCACCACTCAAATCTCTATGACTCCTCTGTTGTTACAACTTACAGTGGTCTCGCAGGTTGCTGAGAAGGGGCTGCCCATGAAAGAAATACTCAGCCAAACCAGCCAAATTAATACGGTTCTAAAAAGCCACTTAGTTATGATATTAAAAAAACTGTTAATATTAACAAGCAACATGTAGCCAGTTCCTGCTCCTTCAAGATTTGAAGCAAAATTAATCTGAATACAATCACGCTCATTTTGATGGATGGAGACAAGATTGTGGATGATCAAAATCTTGGCTCAGGGGAGACCTTATTGTTCTCTACAACTCCCTGAAAGGAGGCTGTGGTGAGGCGAAGGTCGGCCTTTTCTCTCAGGTGAAAACGACAGGATGAGAGGGAACAGCCTCATGTAGCACCAGGGAGGTTCAGGTTAGATATTTTGAAGCGTTTCTTCTCAAACAGAGTGATGAGGCATTGGAACAGGCTGCCCGGGGAGATGGTGGAGTCACCATCCCTGTTCATGAGAAGGGTAGATGTGGCACTGAGGGACGTGGTGTAGTGGGCAGTATTGGTGGTAGATGGATGGTTGGCTTAGATGATTCAGAGGTCTTTTCCAACCTCAATGATTCTATGGTTCTAACTGTGGCCCAACAAACACTGTTTTATCATCAAGCATTACCTCAAGTGCCAAATGTTTATTTCCATATTCTTCAGAGCTGAACAAAGGGAAATCTCACATCAATATATCTTATTTAAGAAAATTCTTCCCCAAGAAAAAGGAACCAAGTTCACATATCAAATGAACTCACATTTCACTTGCTGTGCTGTCTGCATCTGCTGGGTGCACAACGGCAGAAAAGGTCAGCTCTTGGTTTACAACAGTGATCCCAGAGTGGTGAAGATCAGTAGTTCTTGTAATAAAGCACCTGAGAAAAATGTGATAAACCTCGTCAACCTCATAAAACTCCAAAAATACCTTTTTGGTTCTTCAGGGAAGAAGACAAACAGACTGGAATAATACAAAAAGAAACATTTTCATGGTATCAACACCATCAATCACTAGACAGTGAGTGATTTTGATTGTTATTATTTCTCTGGTTCTGTATCATTTTATTGATTCTTTAATTTCTTTATAAAGTTGTATGTAAACCAACAAGCACCTGTCATTCACTTCTCGAGTAACTGATTGGTCAAGAATAATACAAAAACAAGAATCCAATGAATTTGAAGTTGGAATCCTATAACAATGTGAATTTTGTTAAAGTAGTCCATATTAAATATAGTAATAGGGATCAGATGTTTCAACATAAGCAACTGTTATTTTCTAACCTTCTGTGAAGCAGAACCTCACAAGAGAACACCTTTAAATTCCGCAGAAATGAAATGTGAGATTTCCTAATGCTTACGGGGGCTCTGTACCTAGGACTTCTAAAGGAGACACCTGAAGAATTATTAAAATGACCAAATCTAGTTAAGTTGTCACAGGCTTTTGGTAGAGGCAAAAATCTAGCAGTGGGGTACTATTTTATTGAATTTAGTCAACTTTTATTGTACATATTACAGCCAATTGCCATTTTGACTATCCTGGCCACCCTTTAGACAATTCACTTTTTCTGTAATTTCAACACATCAAGAGAGAAAACTTGGAAAAATGCCTTTCCCACCAAAACTACCCACAAATTGCAGAATCAACACTGAACTATTTTGTAGCGATTATTCCAGCAACAGGATTTGAACTTAACATCCTCTGATCCAGGGGACCGAGATAATTTATTCACTCTTTACAAAAATAAAACCCAGCAATGTCCAAAGGAATTACCCTCTTCTGTAGGCTGAAACAATTATATAAAATGGTTTCCTTGTCAGCTGCAGGAACAGTAGTCCTTTTGACACCACCACTTTTTCTAATTCTGTCAAACATCAGCCTAAATGGAAATGTTAGTATTCAGCATTGTAGCCTCAGACTTGCAGACTAAGAGGTGTCAGTACTGCCATGCAATTTAGTTACAGCATCATCTTTCTTCTGACCTGCTGTTCAGTTTTACACAGCAGCTATTTGTATACTGTACCCTACATAATAAAATGCGTAAAAGTCCAGAAAAGTCATTTTGAGGTGGAAAGAGAACTATGTGCACTCAGCAAGGCTGCGCCTCCTGACATTGGCACGCAGGCCTCCACTTTATTCTTAGATACAAGCTGCCACTCGTGTTTTAGGGCTGATTTTGGCATTCCAAAGATTTATCATTGCAGTTGCTCCTAGAGAGGCCCTTTCTCCCTAAAGCAACATCTGGAGTCTTTAGCATAAAATTGGCAACACCTAGACCCCAGGTTGTCCCATTACCACAGGGTCTATCGGGGGCGATAATTATGGAAATTACTGATCACAGGTGTGTGACCTACACAGCATGATGCTAAAAATATTTCCACCTCCTTCGTGGTAAAGCTCCTGTTATACCATCACAATGACTTTCTATATTACATATTTAATTATCCTTTCGCTTCAGAAAGTCTCTTGCTGAAAACACCATCCATGAACTGGTTCCTTACTGTTGATAATCCCCTTTTCAGCTGCCTTTAATCGGTAGCTTGCTTATCCCATAAATCTTCACTGTGAGTCAGGAGCCATCCAACCTTCCAGCTTACAGCTCATTTCCTCAGGATCCCAGCAGACCACCAGTCCTTCCAGGAGCTTCTTCCTCTGATTTCTCTGGGTAATTTTTCACAGTAACTGTTTCCTGACATAGCATGCTAGACAGCAAGGAATAGCTCCAGCAGGACTGAAGAGAACAGCAATAGTGATGCTGGGAAGACATGTGTGACTGGATTATCAGAAAACCTTTCTGAATCTCTATTCTATGAAGATCACTGCAGGCTGGAACAAAGTCTGTTTTTATAGGAAAATGCAATCAGAAACCATGCAGTCTAGACCTGATCATCTAAGTTTAGAAAAGGAGCAAAGATGTAATTATTCTTTAAATCTATAGGAGAGATATTGGCACTGGGAAAAGAAATATGTTTGAGGCTAAAGAAAATGTGATAGAAAAATAAATGGATATAAATTCTCCATAGAAAAACTCTGGTTTAAAGAAAAAGAGGGAAAAAAAAAGAAAAAAACTTTAAAAATCTTTGGTGGACTTTAAAGCCAAAGTGGGGCAATGTTTAAATGATGGGATAAAAATCATTTCTAGCCACATTTCAGAGCTTATAATTTTATCAGCAGTCTCTGTGATAGCAGTGGGCTTGGCAGTCTCTTCCAGGGTTATTTTTTTGCTCCTGCACCCAGACCAAGCACTTTTGTGCCAAGTCACCCAGCTGGCTTCCTCAAGAAGCCTAAAAAGGACAAAGATGATGGCATGAAACCTGTCTCACCCTTTTTCATATTCTTTTGCTACCCACTTGTCACATGCCAGTGCTGAGTATCTCTTCTCTTTTGATATTATTTCTGGATATAATGTTTTGTTTTCATGCTTTACAGTAAATGTGTCAGCCCCTCTTCTATAGAAAGAGACAAGATTGTCACTGTTCTGCATCACAGCAATTTACCCTCCTTCTGCCAATTTCTATTTCCAGAAAATAGGGAAACAGAGATCACTTTCAAAAGACAGCAAAGAGCAAAGAGGACTTGCTAGATTTTAATTTTCTGTTAGGTAAGTAATATTTCCAAAATCTTTCTGAAACCTTTCCATATTGCAGTTCTCAGTTATCTAGCCAGAGGACACTGGAAAGTGATAATGAGGTGTTAAACACCAGTACTGTTCCCCCAGATAGCCCTCCTGCCAGCCATTTAACACTTACTCAGGTGCTAAAGCTATGAATTATGGGTTTTTCAACAACATTTAAGTGCTAATAAATTATCAAACAGTTTGAAAGAGGCCATGTCTGGATGTTAACCACAAAGACCAGGGATGTCCTTCACCTGCAGCAAGGCAGCCCTGTCCCATGGGTGGGACAGACTACTCAAAAAGGTTTCTGCATTTCCACAGCAGAAGATGCACCCCTGGACAGGTCAAGAATGACTGCCTCAGCCTTTCATATGGAAACTGACAGCTAATTTATTTGGAGGCGTCTGCTAGGATTAAACATTGAGTTCTTCTTCTTGTGCATCCCGCGCTTTATGTTTCCAGACAGGGCTGCCCCATCCACATCAGACTAGACAGATCAATTCCAGCTGCCCTCTTCTCTTGTGATTCAGCACTCCTCAAGCGTGACTTCACTCCTTTCTGTAGCAACTCAGTCAGAAATGCTACTTGCCAGCCAGCGAAAAGACGTCAAGAGTTATAATTCTTCTAGAATATATATTTTACATTCACACCATTATTTCTTCAATAGAAATAATGTTTATGTGGATTTACAATTTAAATCAAGGCTGCCAAAATTACTCAGCATCTAAACTATCTGGCTGCTAGCACGACATTTGAGAGGTACTAACAGAGTAGGCATAAAGCTGTCATGTCAGCAGCACCCAGATACACCTAGGCTTGGCCAGGGCTGGAAATTACTACTTCATGCCTCGTTGCCCACATTCCTCATTCCCATGTAAAACTTGCTGTGGAAGACTCGTGGCCTCTATAGGTGAACTACATTATGATAGAAACATTTCTGGCAGGATTAGAAATGGGTTTGGCAGGGCTGGAAAAACGAGTATCAGTGGTTTGGTAGCTACACCCACCTTCTCATATATATACATATATTTTCCTGATGAGTGTTTTGCTATATTTTAAAGCTGGTTTTTTTGTTTTTTTGTTTTTTTTTGGTTTTTTTTCACCTGACCAAGGTATAAGTCAGGAATCATCACAGTGCTGCAATATGGCTTCTCTGAAGGTAAGAAAGATAGTAGACTTGAAATAAAAGCAAGGTCCAAAGCCAATACATGGGAGGGGAGTGGACAACTGACCCCAACTGATCAAAGTGATATTGAATAACCTTATGAAACTGCTCAGTAATAAATGCCCTGGGAAGGGAGAAGGGAGAAGAGTTGGGGGCACGTGGTTATGGCATCCATCGTTCCAAACAATCATTATGCACAATGAAGTGCCTGGATATCTGCCTCCAGATCGGAAAAATTCCTCTTGTTGATTTGCTTCTGCACTCAGCTTTCGCTTTCTCTACTAAATTGCTATCTTGATCTATGGGTATTTTTGCTTTCCTTCTTTCTCCCCATCCTGCTGAGGAACAATGAGCAAGGGGTGAGTGTTTGGCTGTTGATGAGGGGCAGTCCATCATACCCAGAAACATAAACATAGCAAAAGATACTGTATTTAGGTGTAGGATTTGGTCCCTTACCATTTGCCCTTCAAGAAAGTTATATGTCAAAGCAATAGCTGTATCTTAAAGAGAAAAGAAGGACATGGAAATGAAGCACAGCTACAACTTAGCATCTGCTGATTATTGGCTTTGCATGTTGACTCCCAGTTTGAAGAATATGATGGGACAGAAGCTTGCACATCTCTTTCATGTATACACGGTGTGAATCCAGCCCTGTCTGTGATTTAATTCCTGATGCTGAATTTGCTGTAAGCTCTTGACCACCTAGCAGAGTTGGGGGGAAAAAAAAAAAATGTTGCAAGGAGTTCTTTGCACTCACTGCTATGAACTAGGTGAGAGGAGCTGGTTTTGTTCTTTACCGTACTTACCTGGGGATTCCATTTTAATAACTAACCCAAGAAGCATTGCTCATTTATCTTCTGCTGGAAGAAACTGATCCAAATGCCGTGCAGAAGTACATTTGCACTCTATAGCCACATTGTCTGATAATCAAGGTTCACTGCTGGCAACAAAACATCTCACATTCTCCAAGTCTGCTGAGGAGAAGTGAAAACAAACAGTTATAGAAAAGTCACTTAAGAAAAAATTTCAGCAAAACTGGACCAAGTGGTTTCAGTCTCATCTTTCTCTGTAAATAAAGCGGTGAAGAGAATGAGATGTTTCAGTGAAGTGCTCAGCTCCAGCAAAAGTATAAATAAATGAAACCAATATAATCACATCTAGAAAATGTTGAGTAGGGCAATTGTCTCATTAATGACTTTCCCCTGTTCTTCTTATCCCCCTTTTACATGCATTTTTCTGGAAAAAATATTTTTTTTCTGCAACTATAAGTATCCCTAGATCACTTAACAAAAGGATGTGCTTGAGGTACAAGATAGCTTGTACAGTTGTACTGGAATGGGCCAGTCAGTAAGTTCTGTGCAAAGGCAATGAGTGATTCAGGATTTATAGATGCAGACATTTCCCATCTTCTGTCCACAACAGCTTTAGAATCCACTGCAGTTTTTCTCATTCATACCATAGGCTATACTATATAATACCTGCTATATACCAGTGTAAAAAGACCTTTTTATAATATTTATAAAATATTTATAATATTTATATATTTATAATGGGTGTCTTGTGGCTTTTTTACACTGCCAGAACATTTCATACATACTTTATAGAATATTTTATAAAATAGAGGCTATGAATCTTCATTGTTGTTAAGTTTTAAGAGAAAGGCCCTTATGCAAACAAAGCTGGTTTGGCCTCAGGGAAGAAAGCAAAATACAACATTTCTCAGCTATAGATTATGGCATCTTGCACTTTTGATACTGTGAAAAAGCAGCAGCTTTACTTTGGTTTCCTACTCATTCTTGCACACACATTTGGTGCTACTTACAGAGCAAGGATTTCAAGAACCTCGAAAATATAGCTGAATGATATCAGCAACACTTTCTGATCTTCGTTAAACATCCCTCAGTATTTCTAATCGCTTTGCTCTTAATCAAGTACTATGTGAAGTATTTGCAGATTACTTATGATTTTGATTTTGACTTTATGACTATGATTTTCCATTATCATTTGTCAAAAATGATAAGATGGCTGGAATCATAAGTGGAACTGTCAGCTCCTAGCTTCCCTGACCAACATTGTGATCTTCTATAATGGCATGTCTGTGTCAGTGGATAAGGGAAGAGCCACTCATGTCATCTGTCTGGACTTTGGTAAGGTCCCTCACAACATACTTCTCTCTAAATTGGAAAGATGTGAATTTGATGAGTGGATTTTTTGATGGATGAGGAACTGGTTGTGAGATTGTACCCAGAGAGTAGTAGTCAATGACTCAGTGTGTGGCGGGAGATCAGTGACAAGTGTTGTCGCTCAGGGGTCAGTTTTGGGACTGATATATCAGTGACATCAACAGAGGGATCAGAGCACCCTCAGCAAGTCTGCAAATGACACCAAGCTGTGGGGTGCAGTTAACACAGCAAGGAATGGGTTGCCATTTAGAGGGACGTAGACAGGATAGGCGGTGGGCTCAGGAGAATCTCATGAACTTCAACAATAGGGTGCAAAGTCTTGAACCTGGTCATGGCAACCCCCGCTGATGTAAGAATGGAGCACTGTCCTGCCGAAATAAGACCGGGAATATAAGTGGATGGCAAAGTGAACATGAGCCAGCAATCTGCCTTCATAGCCCAGAAAGCCAATTGTATCCTGAGATACTTTAAAAGAAGCGTGGCCAGCATCTCGAGGGAAGTGATCCTGCCCATCTGCTCTGTGCTGATGAGACCTCATCTGGAGTATTGTGTCCAGATGTGGAGTCCTCAGTACAATAGAGACATTGACCAGTTGGAGCATATCCTGAAGAAGGCCACAAAAATGATCCAAGGAATGAAACACCTCTCCTTCGAGGACAGGCTGAGAGAGTTGGAGCTGTTGAAGAGAAGGCTCCAGAGGGACCTGATAGCAGCCTTTGAGTATCTAAAGGGGGGGGGGGGGGGCTGTAAGAAGGAAAGGGACAGACTCTTTTGCAGGATCTGTTGTGATAGGATAAGGGCAAATGGTTTCAAACTAAAAGATGGGAGATTTAGATCGAATATAAGCAAAAAGTTTTTTGCAATAAGGACAGTGAAGCACTGGTATGGATTGTCCAGAGGGGCAGTGGATACTTTGTCCCCAGATGGGGCTCTGAGCAACTTGATCAAGCTGTAGATGTCCTTGTTTATTGCAGAGGAGTGGGACTAGATGGCATTTAAAGGTCTCTTCCAAATCAAATGATACTAAGATTCCATTATTTTGTTAACAATACATGTATAGTAGATTAAAAAAAGAAGCATAGGTATTTTTGTCTTTTTCTGAGTACAGAAGAGGAAGAATTTTATGTTAAAAAAAGAAGGCAAGAGTAGTAGCAAAGTTAATGATTTACTTGGTTGAAGAAAAAAATACTGATTAATCTTGTGCAATGATCTGAACCTTGCACTTTACAACACTTTTCTGCACTTTCTACTATTAAAATAAACTTTAATACTCAGGTTGGAATTGTGTTTGTGAGTTTGAGTTTCAAAGGCATGATTAATTTCAATCATTCAGAAAAAAAAATCTTTAAATGAAATCCTGTATCACTTTTTGTGTTGAACTCGAAGTTACAGTTCAGAGACTAAAAGTAACGATTTTATCTATTAGCTAAGATTTTAGAATGCAATGCCAGTTTATAATAAATGTTGACTAAAATGAATAGCACAAAAGTCGTTATATATTCACTTGTACTCATCACTGAGCAATAAAGTCTAGCTTTGGATTCAGCACTGCTCCAGCACTTATTAAACCAGGTGACTTCCTAAATTATTCTGTAATTCTCTAATTGGTAAATTCTAATTTATAAGCTGCTGCTACTGATTGAAACTGTAAAAGGGAAGAAATTTATGAACTTTGCTTGCACTTTGGCTTGCAAGTTCTTCATCAAAATGTTGCTATTCAGAAGTATTGCATGATTGTTCATATTGGTTGATATCTTGTGGCCAGGATTTGCATGAATTAGTTGTACTGCGGGGTATCTTTTTCCAAATCTTCTAAGCAGTGATTACGTGTATGAATTACCCACAGACCACTGTGAAGCCACAAGGTGCTCCAGTGCCTGATGCTTATAGTTGGTCAGCAATTTGAGTCAATGGGGATGCTGCTATTTTCCATGTGCGCACTCTTCCCTATTGAAAATACAATATGATTGATCTTTAACTGTCCTTCCTGTGATAGCCAGGTTACCCTACCTTGCACTCTTTGTTAACAGTACGTTCACAGTCAATTGCAGCAGTTCAGATAAACTATACTTCATCAAGGAACATGATGACCTGTTTGAGCCTCCTCGTGCTTCTTTCTAATTTTTTATTTCTTCAAGAAAGAATGACTGGGTGAGTAATAACTAAAGGGTGATCAACTCCTAGAGCAGTTCTTCAGAAGATCTAATGAAATCTGAATATTGAACAGATACGCAATTTGCCCGCTGGTGGCTGAAGGGTGCAGTTCAGCCCCCCTGAAATCCATGGAAAGACTTTGTGAATTGAATAGTGCCCTAAATGAACAAGGTCTGTTCTACAGATTGAGTAACACTAAGTATTCCCAAAGGTTTTTTTATTACATTAGAATCAGTTCTTAAATCACTAAATTGTGTGGAAATTTCCCATTCCAGAAGTAAGCAAATATTCAAGAGTATATATACTTTACTTAGCAGTCACCACAGAAAAATATACAGAGTGGGAATATGTTAAATACAAAATCTAACTGGATTGAAAAATGAGTTCCCCTGACAGGCCTCTTTCTTTAATAGAGTTTTGTTAAAGAGAGCACCATTGTTTCGCAGAATATTCTGTGGTTCAATATATAAAATATGCAGCCTTTTAATACATCTCAGCTCAATTTTGCATTCTACTTTAATTTTTGGTCAGTCCAAGTTTCTCTCTAATAATCATCCACAAAAAAGGCTTCACTTCACTTCAGCACTTGGGAAATACATTGTTTGGTTCCATTTGTTCCCTGAAAGTTTGTTTGTATTCATCCAATTCAGAGAGATAACATTGAAGTTATACTTAAGTAATTAAGAGCTCAACATATTTTGGAGGCAGAATTCCTATAAATCAGAAATTTAGTGTCATACCAGCAAAAATGTTTGCAAGAAATAAATCTGAGGGGTATTTTTGGATTTCATGAAATATCTTAGCTCCTTCAATTTTCACCGTGGACTGGTGAGGATGACAGCAAAACTGCAACAGACTGAGCTACTCCAAAAGGAGAGGAATTCCTTTAAAGCTAAAGGAAAAAGATTCATAGAACCCAAAGCTTTTTAGCTTCGTATGTACTATATCCATCCAATCCAAAACTTAAGCACAAAGAGGAACCTGCAGATCTGAGTACATATGATAATATCTGCAGAAAGGCTGGGGAGCTAGGTGAGCATGAAACATTTCCTGGCTTTGTTCAACAGGTGATTATGCTTTTTTGTCAGTCTGAAGAGTCTGATTTTTATATAGTTTACTGTATATAGAGAACTATATATTTAAAATAATTCATAAAATGGAAATAGATGTCTATGATATGTATATTAGGCATGTATAATGCAAATCGACATGTTACAGGAATTAGGCAAGTAGAACAGTCCTGGAAGCCAGAAACAGCTTTATTTTGAAATCCTAACTCTTTCATCATTTAAAAGAGGTTTGAGGAGATAACATTAGTCAGCAAGAAGGTAGCATTAAAGAGCCTAAGTGCTATGGTTGTTTCTGGGTCCTCTATGCATGCTATTCGCTAAGCCACTAGCAAAAGGCTGTGACAGACTGTGTATAACTGGCACATCTCAGGGATGATGGATGGGACACAAACCTATATGTCTATTTTAGAAATGCTCGATTTCGTGTGTTATTTAATTCACTGTGGTGAAAATGTGTGCAACTTGAAAATGTCTCCTTCAGTTCAGCGTAGAAGCAAGACAAGTATTTCACACAGTCAGAGTAGTGCTTGAAATTGCTTTTATAGGAGAGAACTTCCATTAATTGACTGCATACTGAAGGTCTTTTCAAGACCTTCTCTTAGCTCACATGGGTAACACAGCTGACACAGACCTGACTTGAAGAATTTTTTACAGTGTCTTTTGTAGGATGCTATGCAATGTGAACACAGTATTTTCTTGAGGTCTTACAGAAGCAAGGGTAGAAGACATACAAAATCTCTTTCAGTATACTTGTGCATGGGGCCGTTATGTCATATCTGTTCATTCACAAAGAGAAGTAGCTTAAAAAGTTATCAAAACAATGTGATCATTTCCCCTATGCACTGGTACAAAGTTATCGGGTTTGCACAGTATCAAGCAAAGCTGTCAAATCTAAAAGGATACCAATTTAAATTTAAGTTAGCTAATTTAATAACTTGGAAATATTTCAAAAAATACACCTGCCCCGTTGTTTCTCTTTCTTTGCTCTGGGTGTGTAACGCTTGTTTCATTTGACCTTCAGCTTGTCTAAACTCCAATTAACACTAATGGAGGTATGCTAATGTGCTCCAGCTTGGATCTGACTCAGACAGATTTGAGGATTTTTCACACAACCAGCTTGTTTCCCACACAAACGGAAAAGGCCTGCTGTAGGAGGAGAAAGCAAAGGTGTCATACAGCTTCCACAAAGCGCTGTCAGATGAAGTTCCAGCCGCAGAAGGGGAATTTAGTGTGCAGAACTGTAAGGACAACCAGCACCTACTAACGTAGGCTAATCAAGAGTGATGGCATACCTGCTAGGGGCCATAACCAATTACTGTCCTTACTTTCGCACTGGTTCTCCACTGATGCCCTCGTACTTCTTAGCACTTGTGATATTCTGATCCTCTACTTGCCTCAGTTAAATGGCTCAACTGAACTCTACATAAATGGATTCCTTTGTGGGGAATTCAGGGTATAGTTTTCACACCGTAAGGAACATTATACAGATAGGCTGGCATGCACACAGGCATATAAGTGTTTCAAATCATTCTTCCACACTCTCCTTCCTACATGACAGGGCAATAAGCCAGTATAAGCATATATGTCTGCACAGCCATCCACACTTGTGAGAATGTATGACTTTCATGAGAAGAGAAGACAGTGTAGATCAGCCATGATATAGCTGGCGAGGATGTCAATTTCTCTAGCCAGAGCAGCATTCAGTAACCAAGGCTTTTTCAGTAGTAGTAGCAGCAGAATGTCACAGCCTCCCACATTATGTTATGGACTACAGTGATGCTTTTGCCTTCCACTTCTACCTTGTCAGGCACTGTTAAACACATAACAAATGCTTACACCAGCCCTACAAAGGCTACAAGGATGCTGAAGGGTCTGGAGGGCAAGATATAAAGAGCAGCTGAGGTCCCTGGGACCTCATCTCAGAGCAGAGGAGCTCAGCGCAGAGCAGAGGAGCTGAGAGGAGGCCCCATGGTGGCTGCAGCTCCTCACAGGGAGTGGAGGGAAGCACTGAGCTCTGCTCCCTGTGACAGCAACAGGACCTGAGGGAACGGCATGGAGCTGTGTCAGGGGAGGGACAGCTGGGGGTTAGGGATAGGGTCTGCACCAGAGGGCAGTGGGCATGGAACAGGCTGCCCAGGGTAGTGGGCACAGCCCCAGGCTGCTGGATTTCACGGAGTGTTTGGACACTGCTCTCAGAAACAGGGTTTGAATTTTGTGTACTGCTATGTGGCTGCAGGAGTTGGACTCAATTGTCTGTGTGGATCCCTTCCAACTCAGGATATTCTAATATTCTATAGCTGTATTCTATAATTCTATCAAACCAGCATTACGGTTCCATCAAAAAGGATGAATAACACTGTTGGTCTTTCACATGTATTTGTTCTAATGATCATGCTTAGAGTACTCACTGCACTGCTGCGAATCTTTCACCTTGAAGTGACATTGCACATGCTACTTAGATCAGTGACTGTTTAAAAGGAAGCTCAGCCACAGACAACTTCCAGAGGAAAATCCATTAGTTTTGTCATTGGGAATATCAACTGCCATGTTCTTTTTATACTGATTAATTGAAGATTTGTTTTAAATATATGCTGAAAAGACAACAGCAGAATTACACTCCTGCTCCCTAAAAACCTAAGCCAGTGGCTAGCTTCCAGCACACGAGTAACATTTTCTCTGCCTCAGTGAAACCATACCTGTGGAACAAAATCTAATCTGCTGCACTAAGAGGATGTAGTAAGTTTTTACCCAGAGAAAGTGGGTTACAAAATCTGATTCCTCATTCTGTTCTGAGATACAACGTGACTCTGAACTTAACCGCAGAGCGGAGGAACAACAAACTGTCCATCCAGGAGATGTTGGCAAAGACCCAACCATTATCTTCAAACACAGTTTGTCTGAAAGTAAACAGTTTTCTGAACAATTTGCTTCTACGCAACGTGAGATGTCCTGACTCCATTTGCCTCTCCCACAACTACACAGGGCCTTTTTGGGGGAAGCATAGCATAGACAGTTATGAGAAGACATATTCCCCAGTAGGATATCCATCATTTGCACTAACTTCAGCTCTTTCCAGTCACAAAAATTGTTTGATGTTTGTCACCACAATATTACTTACTCTTTTCCTAGGCTACTTGTCTTCTTTCAGCACATGCCCATCATCTCTAGATGGCTTACTGCTTCCTTTAGCCCAGGTTTAAACAATGCTTGGAGGATGCAGCAAAAGTTCGCTCACAGCTTCTCCTTCAAGTCTTAACTATTGACATTCAGAGTAAAATAATGGTAACAATCCTTTGTAATTCAGAGTAACTGGCTAATCTGAAATAATAAACTGGTTCCTTGTGTGTCAGTGGAAAGAAAGAGACTTTAATACCTAACTGCCAAACGCCTGAGTGAAGACATGAATTCTCCCACAGAACTTAAACATCTATGTAAAATCCAGACCTCATTGCAGAGGCCAAACTTATATTAACTTCGGCAGTGCCAAGATTTCACCCTCAGTTTTAAGTTCCAGCAGGGTAGAAAGCCAAACTCTTTGAGAAAGTCATGGGAGCAGACAAAAAAAAAAAAAAGAGGAATTAGAAAGTTGGTGCAATAAAAATTAAAAATGAATTTCAACTTAGATAGAACTAGGAAAAACTGTCATTACTGACAGTGCCATTTCAGCTGGACTGGATTCTTCTATTTCATGAACACTTCAGCAGAACAAAAACAATTCAGCAATATCTTTTCTGAATGTTATCTCCAAGCTTCAGTCCTCATGCCAAAATGAAAGCCTATTCTTCCTGTTCTTAAATGTCTTTTGAACTATTTACCTATTTTCATGTTTTACGTTTTAACACTTTACAAGTTGCTCAGCTTGCTTCTTCACTCTCTCTGTAGCATGAAAGCTTTATTGTTCCTTGTGAATGCTCCATCACACATCTCTCCCAGCTCCAAGTTTTGGCATAGTGGGCTCTTTTAGCTTCTGTGTGAAGAACACCTGCAGCAGACCTTGAAATGACGAACACAGAGGCAGGCTGAGATCAGCTTAAACTTGAGTTTTGAAAGTACTCTACAACTCTTGCTGTTTCCTACTCCCCAAAACGACTTCATTTCCTACACCACTGCTAAAGCAATAGTTGTGAAAGAGGGAGAAATCATTTATAGTGACTCTTCTTAATACATGAACATTAATTTTATTTATTGTAGTAAGAACCAAATTTACTAGAGACATAGTGATTGACATTTTGAAGGAAATATGGTAAATTACTCAATCTATGGATAAAGTTATAGAGATTTATAAAACATTCCTTTCAATAGTTAGAACATGATATATGACTAGTACTGAGTTCATGCCCAACACTCATTTTATTCATTAACTTTTGCAGGTGGAGTAGAGACAGTTGCCAGTTCAAAAAATGAAAGTTTGGAGTTTTTTACTTTGGGTTTGGGTTTTTTCTTTGTTTGGTTTTTAATAGTGAGGGATGCTCCTAAAGTCATGCCTCCTATTTTATTATGTTGGACCATGAAGTCAGAGGCCGATGTTGGTGGCATGGCAGCAGAAGTTGAACCTTCCCACCAATACCCCATTGCATGTTGTTGCTGTGTGACAGATGGCAGCAGAGGGGCACTCTGACAGAATGGCGTCTGAGTTTGAAGCAAAGACGTGTCTGTGAATTCCTCCATGTTCAAAAAATGGCATTAATTACATTCACCTATGTTTGCTGAACATTTATGGAGATCAAAAAGTGGATGTTAACACAGTGAAGGCTGCACTGTGTGGGCAACATTTTCTTAGTAATAATGCCATTATAACAGCTGTGAAATGGGGTCACTTCTGCTGGCACAGGTTTAACATGCAGACAATTCATTATAGGCAAAAATGCACAGCTAGTGGTGGTGACTACGTTGAAAAATAGTGTTTTGTAGCTGAGAATTTCCTTTATCAAATAATGTTATTGTGCTGTTTGTATCTGTTGTAGTTTCCATGGAAATAAATAGGAGGCATTATTTTTGGAGCGATCTACATGTATTGAAAAATAGATTTGCAAAGATAGACTAGATAAAGTATTCCTTAGTAGCAAACGCATAAACTCAGAATCAATATTTGAGATTCTTTATCCTCAAAAAAATAAAATAAATATATACATATTAATGGGGCAATCCTATGAAGACCAGACATTAGGGAAAGGACACGACCTGAATAGCACCACGTCTGGAAAAGGACACCAAAAAGGACTATATTGTACCATAGTGAAGTGTTGTGGCTGATAATATTTACAGAGTTAATAACTCGATATTCCAGCTGTTCTCATAATCAGTGAAGTGTTACATTGAAACCAATGAAATGGCTGAGGATTAAGAGCGGGGTGACTGAGTGCAGAATCAGCCCCAGTAAGAAAGCTTCCTACAGCACTGTGTGGAGTTCTGTAGATAAGAAAAAGCTCCTGATTTCAAACTTCCCACACACGCAACATCCAGACACGTACGGAACCCCATGTGGTGGGAAATTAGCAAATGGTATCATTTGTTTTAATGCATGATCACATCTGACAGGCATGAGCTTGTGTCCAATGTGTTTTCTTGTCAAATATAAGAAAGAAGAAAAATGTGAAGCTAGATAGGAATGTTTCTGAATGTGATGCTCTTCTTTTCTCCCCACTTGTTGTTTTTTGTTGTTGTTGTTGTTGTTTTTCCTTCCTCTCACTAAAATCATGGGAGATGTTTAAAATCCCTAAATCATATGAGGCATATTTTTAATATCTTGTACTAGGGACAGCCTTTTTAATAGCACTGGAAATCCCTCTATACCATATCTAGGTGTATCCAGATGGATTGCTTCCATATGAAGACATTTTCTTTTGCCATTTTTCATTCTATTGTAAGTGTCTGTAACGTATGCTTTTCATAATGGAAGGCTACCCTTAATAACCTTGTATTTATTTTTTTTTTATTTTTTCTTCAGAAAGAGCAGATGTGATGAAGTGAATGAGAGCTATTGGTTTAATAAAGCACAGTCATCTTCCCTCAGATGTTACAATAAACCAGATTAGATAGAGTTCTAATGGAGAAAGCCCCAATGTTACTTCTGCTGTTGATAAATGGTCTGAAATTTCATTTTCTCTGCTCTGTGTATCTGTGTTTAACTGTTTAGAATCTGGCACTGTAACGATAAGAAAGCAAAGAACCCCAGGACCTCTAAACAACTCGTTATACAGTTATCTGTAACTGACAGGGAGGAGTGAAAGGTGATAAATCCTTCCCTCTCAATTAAATTCTTTTCATGAGAGTCTTTAGTACATTTCTGACTATAATGTCAGTCAAGCAATAACATAAAACTCAGTGTCATTATGGAAAAAAGCCATTAAAACCTTTTTAAGGGTAGAGAGAGGGGATATGTGAATATACTTCAAAGAGAGGGTCTTGTTTTCCTTTTATTCCCTCAGTATTTCCATGAAACCTAAGGCAATGACATCACAACAAAACAAGGTTGCCAAGATATACTATACAAAAACATGTTTTCACATGGTTACATTTTCTGCAAATTATAGTTCTTGGAGAATAAATCAGAATAATTGTTTAAATCAGAGTGACTGCTGAAACAGATTTACAGAGATCAAATCAAAAATGTAATAATTCTTGTGGTTTCATTAATGCTCAGAGCACCAAATACTTCTGAAAATTTTCGTTGTCAGTTATATATAGTGTTTACATTAACATGCTGCTTGAACAGAGAAAATATATATTTTAAGATGAAAATGTGAATCCAGGGTTACAAGAATGTTTCTGAAACAGCTAAGTCATCTTGTTTCAAGTAAAACCAGATGTTTGCTTAAAGTGAAAGGCAATCATTTCTTTTAATTATGTTCACTGGTTAGGCCACCAGGAATATCCATACGTGCACACAATGATCCGATTAAAATCAAAGACGTTACGATGGAGAAAGCAATCAACAACTGAAAGACCACCAAATGACATGCAACGTGCTGACCTGTATTCGTCTCTGCCCATTTGCTCATTTTCACTCAGCAGGTCCACCAGGAGGGACAGTTGGGTTCCCCAAGACCTATGGGTGAGTCACATGTCATGGCCCTCGTGGTGCCTTAGTGCCAGCAGCCTGCTAAACAGGCTCCAAATGGAAGAACATGGGCTAAACACTGAAATTCCTAACTTTGCACACAATCAAGACCTGCAAATAATGTTCAGTGTGCAGTATGGAAACAGCTGCATTGTTCTCCTTTGGTTGCTTCAGCCTTTAGGAAAGTTATGTGACATTGTGGAGGATTTTCATGACCTCCCGAGATCCTGCCTGTAGATGTCTTTTGATCTGAGACACAATAGCAGCCTTTCGCTATCTAAAGGAGGGCTATAAGAAAGAACAGATTCTTTAGCAGGGTCTGTTATGACTAGTCAAGGGGAAATGGTTTCAAAATAAAGGAGGGATGATTTAAATTGGGTATAAACAAAAATCTTTTTACAGTAGGACTAATGAAGCATTGGAACAGGTTGTACAGAGAGGTGGTGGATGCCCCATCCCTGGAGACATTCAAGGTCAGGCAGGATGGGGCTCTGAGCACCTGATAGAGCTGCAGGTGTCCCTGTTCATTGTAGAGGAGCTGGTCTAGATGACCTTTAAGGGTCCCTTTTAACTCAAGAAATTCTGTGATTTTACAGTTGTACGATCTTTCTTAGCAGAGACCCTTAGTACAGAGTCAGGATGGGGGCTTCTTAAACAATCTGTATTCCAGTGGTTGTGACTGTCTTGGATGCTTCATAGGAGCTAATATCTGCCTGAATTTGTACCAGCAATTGATTGCTTTGAAGTGTTAGAACACTTTTTGTATCTTTGTACTTTCTTTTTAAGACTGTGTTGGTCATGAAGCCAGGGATCTCTGAGATGAAATACCAAAAAGCTCTACTTGTGGGAGGACGTGCACTTTCTGTTGGCTTACAGGGCAATAAACCATTTCCTTTGGGAACTGGTGCCTACCTCTTCATAGGACCTCTTCAACGACTCTGTGATTGTATTTGCAGCCCAGTACAGCTCTATTACCACCCATTTCACTTGTCAGCAACAACTATGTTTGTATCCCCAAACTTACGCATTTTTATTTTCCAAATAATGTGCAAGTAATATGCACATAAACACACATATGCATAAAACTTTATGCAGATGCATGTAAAAATTATATCATATTCTCCAAATTTTTATAGTTCTCTCTCTGGAGTTGAGTATTTTCTTCAGAAAAACTCGACTAGTAAATTACTTCTGTCTGTAGATTTCAACTGGTACTACCTAACCTTAAATCTATAGGACCCTTTATTTCTGGTGCACACATTTTTCCAGTGAGCCCATATTTAACTTTATTTTCTAATATTCTCTGAAGTATGCTCAGGTTTCTTGGGATTAGAGTGATTTTTTTTTCTTTTTTTCTCTTTTCCAAACAGTTTCTTCACTAGCTTATGAAAAAGGAAAAAAAGAAAAAGAAAAAGAAAAAGAAAAAGAAAAAGAAAAAGAAAAAGAAAAAGAAAAAAAGAAAAAGAAAAAGAAAAAGAAAAAGAAAAAGAAAAAGAAAAAGAAAAAGAAAAAGAAAAAGAAAAAGAAAAAGAAAAAGAAAAAAAGAAAAAGAAAAAGGATAAAAAAAAAAAGAGACGAGACGAGACGAGACGAGACGAAACGAAACGAAACGAAACGAAACGAAACGAAAAGAAAAGAAAAGAAAAGAAAAGAAAAGAAAAGAAAAGAAAAGAAAAGAAAAGAAAAGAAAAGAAAAGAAAAGAAAAGAAAAGAAAAGAAAAGAAAAGCTTTGCTTCAGTTGTACATATTCTGTGGCCCCATGAATTTATCAGAAAAGCTTGCATTTTCAGAAGGCCAGACTGAGTGCATGATAAAATAGTTAAAACATATGGGTCCAGTGAAGCCATTAGGAATTTTTACCCTAATTTCAAAGAGAAGAAACACTCCTTCCTATTTTGGCATGCTGCCTGTCAGAGTTTATTTTACACTTACAATTTCTGTACTGATAGCATTCCGTCTTGTTTGTGCATGATTTGGGTTGAACCTCTCTGTTGTTTTGGCTTTATTTTCTAGCCCTCTCTTTTCAGCAAAGTCCCCCCTCACTGCAGGAAAAATCCTTTACTTCTGTCCTCATTGCTCTGCAAGACAGGCTTTTCCTCACCCTGGCAGGAACTTTAGAGTTCAGCCTCTGCAGTGTCTTTTGATATACATATATTTGTGCATATATAGAGAGACACCTGTCTCTACAGAGTCATAGAATCGTTAAGATTGGAAAAGACTTCTAAGGTCACCTAGTCCAATCATAAGTCTATCAACTACAGTGATAAGGTCTCCCCTGAGCCTCCTCTTCAGACTAAACAATCCCAACTCCCTCAGCTCTCCCCATAAGACCTGTGGTCCAACTCCTTCACAGCTTTGTTGCCCTTCTCTGGACACTCTTTAGGGCCTTGATATCTTTCTTGTAGTGAGGAACCCAAAACTGAACACAGCAGTTGAGATGAGGCCTCACCAGTGCCAGTCACAGTGAGATAATGACCTCCTATGATAATTTTATTTTTGTCCTTTAAGTCTCATGCCTGTGTACAGTCCCCTAAATGCTCCTATTTCACAAGACTTGTCTAACTGCCAGTGCTCTCACGGGGCTGTTAATACACTGTAGCCCATCCCTTAGTGCTCCTCTTATTGTTTTGACTAATAAGCAGTTACGTGAAAGCACTGGGCCAGGATATTTAGAGGGGAAAAAAAATAAGGCAGACCCTGCAAATTTAACAGCAGACATTTGATCTTTGATTATGAACTTGTAGATGCTTTTGCCAATGACGTCGTCTCCAAAGCATATTCCTGTCATGAAATACAATGTCTTCACCAGTTTCAAGAAGAAAGGAACCAAAACTAGTCAGTATTGGATTGGATGACCTCCAAGCACCACTGGATTTGTGAGATGGAAAGTAGGTGGCATTATTGCTGATACAAAATTGCAGCCTAATTTGTAGCCCAGCAGGATCCCAAAATATGTTCAAAATATTATTTATGACTAAAAATTATAAATTAGAGTAAAAGCAGATTTTACTGTTTACTTAGCCAAGTCATAAAACATACAGGCACAGAAAATATATACAACAGCAAAACAAACTGAGCTAAGGCATGTTTTCAGCTAGCCTACTCATCTTAAAACTTCAAATATTATCTCACGACAGATGGCTGCTGGAGTCCATAAAGGACTACACCAAATTCTCTTCCCCATTCCATAAAGACCACCCCTATTGAGGCCATCTCCATCCAAGTGCATTATCGTACCTCCTATCTTGAAACAGAAGATTTCATTTCCTTGTCGCTGTTTGGTGAGTCCTGTGCTGGAAAAGGGCCTATCATCTACCTTCCTCTGGACCAGCTTTTGCAGATGAATTAGTCTTTTCCATGGTCTTAGAAGAAATAGTCAAGATTGCCTCCCTTCCTTACTATGCTGGCCTGGGTGAGTGTCTCTAAATCTAATTTTTATACCCTTTTCATCACTAAATCCTAAACATTCACTAGTTGTATATTTAGTGATATAAGCAATATATGTTGTATACACTGTAAGTTCCTGCTAGTTCTCATTTCTTCTTTTCCACATTGCTTCAGGATTACATACATCTTTCAATGCATACTTTGCTCCACAAAGCACAAGTAAATATCATGCTACTTATGTGAGACTGGCTTATGAAAAAAAATTGCAGAACAGAAATTGCAGAATATTTAGTGCAGCTGCATGCCCTCACAGGGTCAGTACATTCACCATGACAGACACATGTATATCTGGTTTTAAAATTCACCAGTGACACGGATTCCTTAATCTCTCCTGACAACATGTTGCCTTGATTGTGGCTTTCCTTCCTAATATGGAACAAAAAAAAATATCCCTTACTTCAAGTTAAATCAGGTACTTCTTGTTCTTTGCATTATGCTTGCTTTGAAGAGATTATTCTACTCTCCTGTATTTTGAAGACTTAAAAATGAAATCTTTCTTTTTGATGCTCCCCAACTACATGAGCTAGATTCATCATATCTGGCATGACTTGATTAACTGAATTGATGTCATGTCATTTACTTTATCAGTTTGAATTAAATTACCTATTTCAAACTAGACTGACAAAAACATTCCCAGAGCTTGAAGACAAATTGTATTTTGGATGGAAATATCACTGTAAAAAATATCAGAATTAATCCATTTTTACAACTACTTTGTGACCTTGGAAAAAAGTAAGGCTTAACTGAGAAAAGTCCAACATTTGTCTTTTCTCCCTCTTCTTATTTCATCTAGCCAGAAAATGATCTCAGTGTTCAACAAAAGCTTGTTTTATACCAAATAATATTTAATTACTACATCGATTAGATAAAGAGTAACAATTAAGCAGTCTGAAGTGCAATCACTATTATAGTTTACAGATAAGGCAAAAGAATTTCAAAAGATCTTAAGTGAACTAGAAAAACATGGGCTAATCTTATGAACAAATGAAAATGCATAATCCTTCTTAGGCTACGGTCTGCTGGTAATATATTCATAATTAAAGTACTGCATGATTTATGAAAGTCAAAAAGAAAATTACTCAGAAACATCTACACTGAATGCTTATAACCAGCTCCTGGTGTCCCAAAGGACCAGACTTTAACCGTCATCAAGGCTCAACTAAGAAGATCTTTGACTTGTTTTGCAAAATGTTTGCTTAACTTCTTCAACCTCATCCATTAAAAGTGCTAAGATCAGTCTGACAACTGGCACACAACGTTATGCAAGACCTGTAATTACAGTACGAACCCTTATATTTTGTAACAGATGAGAAGCCTCTTTTCATTTTCTTATTTGTTGAGGGCAATGTTCAGAAGAGTTAGTTGCTATTAACATTTGAAACAGCACAACAATAAATATGATTTTCTTAATAAAAATTTTAGACTTCAAGACTGTGTTCTACTCATTAAAATATCAATTCAGTTTATGAATATTAGTCTAATATTCTTGAGTATTAGATAATGGAAAAAACCCACTATTTCATAAAAAAACAAGGTTCCAGAATTGTTTTTATTTTGAAATCATCTTCAACATAGATCACCTTCAGCACGTTTTTAAAACGCCAATGTTGTTAAAATTTGCCAAAATAAAATAGGCCATCTTGATGTAATTATGATATTTAGTAAAGAAATTCATAAGTGAGAATATGAAACCTTAAGTGTGGTTTTCCTGTTCTTCAGTCTGAGAATTCAGAAGAAATCTCAATGGGATAAAATGAAGCAATATAAGATAAAAGTCTATATCCAAAGATAAGGAAAAAAGAACTTCCAACTGTGAATACAAGTTGCTTTCAACTTGATGATATTGATTTAATTATAAAATTTCTGATAGAAAAGCTGACAATTAATTACTTTGTTGGTGCTGAAGAACAAGATGTCATTCAAGGCTTACACTGAAGCATAGTCCCTTCATTTTTTGGTCTCACTGCAGAAGAGCTCCTCTGTGTGCAGGTGGAGATGCAGGTAGCAGGGGTGACTCACAGCTCTGGTTGCATCAGTTTCAGCCTGAGAGCTGGAACTGATTTATGACCAAAAATATAACAATAACCTTGGAGAAAAAAAATACAAAGAAAAAAATAGGAATCAATGATATTTCCCAAGTTTCAGAAAAGGACAGAGAAAGAAAGTCATTCTCTTCTATATTTTTTCATATTTATTGTTAAGGCAAATTCACATTTTAAAGGCTACTGTAACTGATGGATGTGATTCATCTGGGAACTGAAGCTTCATTAGTACAGTGAAAATGCAGGATCCACAAATTACAGCACTTATGGGTTTTTTGATCTTCCCAATGCTATTGGGAAAATGGAGTGCTAACAAGTAACAAATGCATTCGAAAATCAACAAAAAGTTTTGTTTGGTCATAAAAGCCTACAATGAACGTGATTCTAGTTCATCTTTCCTTTTAAAGGCTGTTCATGCCAGATTGATTGCTCTGCTCTGTGATCTGCAGAGGATTTTCACCAACAACCTGGAGACGGGGAGCAGGCAGGGGGGCAACAGAGCTCAACTGCAGCTGAGATGGGGCTTCCCATTCTAGTCCTCTCCCACTGCCAAGGAAGCCAAGAGAAGATGAGGGCATACTTCTGCAAATGCAAATAAAGAGACCTGCAGGTACAACTTCATCAGGTGCAATCTCATAGTTTGTTGTAAGCCAATTCCATGCTGCGGTCAAAAGATGATCACGGTATTGAGTGAACAGACCCAAGAGAACTTGTAAAAAGTACTGATACTGGAGTACTGGAATACCTCAGAGCTGAACATAGGAAAACTCTGATGAATTTCAAGGAGATTCTGATATTTCTCACTTCAATAGGTCAAGATCTTGCATGGAATAGGGGACATGTGTTTAAAGAAGGTTTTATTTGGCCAGCAGACGTTATTTTGTCATATATCCCAGCTTACCAATATACTTAGCCCCATTCACCAAATTCAATCATGTTTGTTGTCAGCACAGACAATTCATACATACTATGGTACTAAAAGATCAGGGAAATGCACTACTAGGTTAAGAAAAGACTGCATGTTAACTGTCCAATTGTCAGAGAAGCTATTAAGTTATATAACAAGGCAGATATATGTGCATCCAGTTCTGGGACCCCTAACACAAAAAGAACATGGACCTGACCTGTTGGAGCAGGTTTGGAGGAGGGCCACGAAGATGATCAGAGTGCTGGAGCACCTCTCCTACAAGGACAGGCTGAGAGATCCAGGGCTCTTCAGGCTGGGGAACAGGAAGCTCTGAGCAGACCTTCCAGTACTCGAAGGGGCCTACAGGAAAGCTGGGGAAGGACTTTTTATAAGGGCAGGTAGTGACAGAATGAGGGGAAATGGCTTTAAACTGGAAGAGGGCAGATTTAGACTAGGTATCAGGAAGAAATTCTTTACTGTGAGGGTAGTGAGACACTGAACAGGTTGCCCAGTGAGGTTGTGAATGCTGTCTCTCTGGACTTATTCAAGGCCAGGATGGATGGGGCTGTGAGCAACCTGGTCTAGAGGGAGGTGTCCCTGCCTATAGCAGGGGGTTGGAACTGCGTGATCTTAGAGGTCACCAGTACACGTATACTTTGTCCTCAACAATTTGGATGTTTTGAGCAAATGAGAAACACCTTATTGTAAGGGAAACAAAAGAGAAAGCCCATTTTGCTCTGTGAATCATTCACTCTCTTCTAAGTGCTTATTTCCATCCATCCTGACATACTGTGTTAGTCTAATAACCAATTGATGCACAAAGGAAAAACTTCTAACAGCCTGAAATTGACTTAGTTAGTTTTCTTCTTTGCAGAGAATATACCAGACTGTGCATTATCTACAAATGGGAACATGATATTTCTGTATTTCTGGGAAATGACATTGACAACACAGTTCCTCTGCTTTTGTAACTTTGAAAATTTCTTGGAAAATTAGGAAAAATAAATGATGGTATTGTCTCTCTTTTTTAGGCTCAGGATATTTCTTCTACATTACATTTTGTTGTATTATGCAATTTGTAAAAAGTACAGCTTGCTGAAAACAATATTCTTTCTCATTTTGTATCAAGCACATACAAGCTGATGTTTCACAGTCAAAAGGCAGCAAATGGTGATGGAGTGTCAAAGTTTTCCTAATTCTTTTTTTGTCACAATTCACATTTTTAAGTATTCTTCGTATACTTCTACTGGTGTCTAGAAAATAATCATGCAGGCTCCAATTCTTCTACTGTACTAAGAGGTGCTTGTCAGAAGCATCTGGGTATTCGTAGGGAGAAAACAGACCCTTTGCAAACAGGTCAGTTTTCCTCTCAACTGGAAGAATCACTGGGATTCAAGAAGCTTTCACCTTCCCATGATGCTGTACTATAGCTGCCTGCAAGGCCCAGGCAATGCATACAAGTTTGTCACAAAGAAGCAACGTATAAGGCCATGGATAATAACTCGATGTGCTTCTATCGCTGCCATAATTTGTGATCTGGCCATTTCTGAACAACAAACGAAGATGCATTCAACTCTGCATCCAAATCACTGACAAAAATGTTGAACAGGACTGGCCCTAGAATTGAGTCCCTTGGAACACTGCTAGTGACCACTGATGTTAATGTATTATTTAGCTTTTTAAAATTCAGAACAAAGTTTCTCACATCTTTTTGTTGTTGCTGTTTGTTTCCTTTTACATTGCTATTTACTTTCCTATCAATGGGTCAAGAACTCCATTTTGTTTGGTTTCTTGGATTTCATAGTGTCAGAGTCACATAACCATTTGAGTTGGAAGAGCCCCTCAAAGGCCATCTAGTCCAACTCCCCTGCAGTGAATAAGGACACCTACAGCTCCATCAGTGTTCAGAGCCCTGTCCAGCCTAACCTTGAGTATCTCCAGGGATGGGACACCCACTACTTCTTTGGGCACTGCCTCACCAGGTATTTCTTCTTCATGGGGTCAGTTTTCTCCAGTTTCCAATATAGACAATATATATCAATATAAATCTGTATTAATAGTTCTCTTACTAAACCTGTTACAGATCTAGCTATTGTTATTGATGCTTTCATTGCTAAGCATTTTGGTTCTTCCAAACAGCTTCCCGTTTTGTTCAGTTGTGGGATTATGCTGTCTGGGGTTAGAAGTAAACAGCTTTTAATTTCCATTCATATTTTTCTGATATATTTTTTTTTCCTCCCAGCTGATTTAGTTCATAATCGCTTTCAGCTTCATGAAATTGATCCTCTTAAAGCACAAAGGGTCTGTGCACGTGTGCACATATGCAGTCATGAAGACATGCATGTGTATGTGAGCACTTTGGTGTGCGTGCGGCTGTGTTTGCATATGGTCACTGTACAGCCTCACACAGATGGTTGGGATTTTATTATGTTTATACAAGGCTGCTATAATCAAGTCACAAACACTTGAACTGAACCACAAGTACTGGGAAATTCCGGCACTAACTTCATGCCTAGTGCAGAGCTGCCTTGTGCTGTCTGCAATGCTTTCTGAATTGGGCAACTGCTAATTTCTGATACCCTGCAGGGTTCAGGACATTCAGCACTGAGTGGAAGTGTGCAGCCAGCATTTCCCAGCCTTCTGAAGTCCTCCATAGGAAACCCCCCATCTTCTGGCATGCATTGGAGATGGGTGCTGCTAATTCAGTTTGGTGAGAGTGACCAATAAAACTACCCCCACTTGCTCTGGTGTCACATCAATCTATAAGAAGCCAAAAAGATGTCTGCAACCAGCAAGCCAGAAAGAAAACTGTATTGTATTTCACAATTAATGACATTAACTCCTTTTCTTCTATCCAATTATACTCTGAATACTTTGCTGGTTCCCGAAATTCTTAATCATAGAATGACAGAATCATTTGAGATGCAAAGACCCTTAAAGGTCATCTAGTCCAACTCCTCTGCAATGAACAGCATCCATCTGCAATGAATAGGGATGTTGATGTTGCTGTGTGGAACAGCTGAAAACTATCTAAATGACTATTCATCTGTAGATCTTTTAACCTTAATTAATTACATAGGTAATATGTAAATAGTATAAGATAACATTAGAAATAAATTAAGATCACAGTATAGATAGCATAGCAGAATACAAATGCAAATTACAGATATTGAAATATACTAAGATCAGAAAATATTTAAGATTCAGAAGTTGAAATAATCAATAATAAGTTGAACAATCAAACACAGCTACAAGCTATATGCTCTATGATCTCAGGTAGAATAATTTTGTATTAGAAATTAGAAATAAATACATCTGCCTTATGCAGATAAAGGTAATTCAGCATTTGATTTTTCTGTATACAGCAAATTTTTATCTTTGGTGAACTAGTAAAAGAAGATCTGAATTCATTGTTACTGTTTAATCTTGCTTCTGCATCTTTTACCTAAGGGACCCTCAGCAGTTACCCAAGATCTGCCTTGAAACCTGGGGA
Source organism: Lagopus muta (assembly GCF_023343835.1). Lineage (NCBI taxonomy): Eukaryota > Metazoa > Chordata > Aves > Galliformes > Phasianidae > Lagopus > Lagopus muta. The sequence continues at coordinate 8,873,345 of NC_064434.1, forward strand.
GAGTTTGCACTGACTGAATAAAAGGATTCAGGCATTTAAGGCCTCCATCTGCCTCTGCAGAAGGGAGCAAAGTTTTCACACATCTTGAGACTTCCCTTCCAGGTCCACTTGTATCTGGGATATTTTGAGGTACCTCAAATGCTCCTGGGCATCCACATTCAAGGAATGAGAATCCCACTCACCAACTCCAGCTTTGGGTTGGATAGGCAGGGTTTTTTTTTGAAAGAGGATGGCCACTTCCTATGAATTTTCATCTTACTCTCTTTTTCCTTTGCATTCCCTCTCATCTGTGGCTAAACCAGAATTGTTGGACTTAAGAAAATATTAAACTCAGGAATCCCAGACTCTGGAGGGAAGAGAGGGAGTCTGGAGAAAGGACAGCTTCCCCTTGGTAAAGTAGGATCTGGTCAGAGATCCTCTCAGCAAACTCAAGGCACACAAATTCATGGGATTTGTCAATGAGATGCACCCATGTGTGCAGATGGAGGTGGCAAAAGTGACTGCTAAACCTCTCTCGATCATCTTTGAAAGATCTTGGAGAATGGAAGAGGAGGTGCCTGAAGACTGGAAGAAAGCTAGTGTTACATGAGTCACATAAAAGGGCAAAAAGGAGGGAACAGGAACTGACAGGCCTGATAGACTCACCTCCATCCCTGGAAAGGTGATGGAACAACTTGTTCTGAATGTCATCTCCAGAAAATTGAAAGAAAAAGTTATCAGGAATAGTCAACATGGATTCACTATGGGGAAATTGAGATTGACCAACCTGGTAGTTTTCTATGATGTCATCCCTGGCTGGGTATATGGGGGAAGAAGTGGATGTTGCATACTTTGACTTCAGGAAGGAATTTGACACTGTTTCCCACAAAACCCTTGTAATTAAGCTGATTAAGTGAGGGACAAATGAGTGAACCATGAGGTGGATTGAGAACCGTTTGTCTGGTAGAGCTCAGAAGGTTGTCATCAGTATGGGAGAGTCTGGTTGAAGGCCTGTAACTCGTGGTCTTCCTCAGGAGTTGCTACAGGGTCTGGTCTTGTTCAACATGTTCATCAATGACCTGAATGGAGAGAGTCCACCCTCAGCAAGTTTGCTGATGATACAAAGCTGGGAAGAGTGACTGACATGGGGACCTTATCAATGCTAAGCAGTATCTAAAGGGAAGGAATCAAGTGAATTGGCTTGAGTTCTTTTCAGTGGTACCCAGCAACTTAACAAGGGGCAATGGGCACAAACTGGAACACAGGAAGTTCCATACAAACACAAGGAAGAAGTCTTTTACTGTGCAGGTTACAGCTCTGGAACAGGCTGCCAAGAGAGGCTGTGAAGTCTCCTTCTCTGAAATATTCAATTCTCACCTGGACGTTTTCCTGGGCAACCTACTGTAGGGAACCTGCTTTAGCAGGAGGTTGGATTAGAGGATCTCCAGAGGTCCCGTCCAACCCCTACAATTCTGTGATTCTTTGAAAACAGAGATCTTTTCATTTTTTCCAAAAAAGGAACTGAAGACCACAATTGCTCATCAGAGGAACCACATACATGCCAGATGTGCTTTTAGCCCACTGTGATTTTGAACTAAAATGTCTGTTTAAAGACTATATTTTTATAGATGTTATTGTGCTCAGAGGTAAATGTAGCCATGGTAAATGTACATTCCCAGCATAATCTTCTCCATGAGGGGCCAGGTAAAAATTCATAGATACATTTAAATGGGTTGAATTGGGATCACTCAGTGGTCATCAGAGAAAGATGAAGAAATCTCCAAGGAGACTTCTTTCCCCACTTTTCAGGATGGAATTAAACAACTTTTTGACGTATCTATTTCCCTATAGGGAGCATATACCACTTAGTCAGATGAAGTAGAAAGAATTCCACTCTAAACATTAAAGCAAGGAATCTCCTTCTCTATAAATTACAACAAAGGAAAATTATGTCTAGCCTCTGTCTTTGTTAAGAGCTTGACATACAGCAGCACTTAGAAAACTGATTATACTGACAGGCTAATCAAGCAAAGTTTGTTAACTAAATTTATGGTACACCATATCATATCTCAAACATTACAAATATGAAAAAGAGTGTGCCTTAATCTTCTATGTAAACATAATTTTCCCTCGGGCTCTTCTGATGCCCTAATGTTTATAAAACCAAGTAATAAATCAGGATGTATTTATCATAACAAACAGTAGTTCACATAGTGGTTAAAATCACTGTTTTCATTAACTATGTCAAAGATCAAAATATTACATAGAGCATTCAGATGCAATGACAACAGGCGCAGTATATGATCTGAATTGAACATGTGTCTGATGACATCATGCACTGATGTCTTGAATCATAACTACACTTCTGGGGAGCTGTCAGTACACAAGCAGAATTTGTCACCATCAGTAGCGATTGTGAGCTGGAACACCTTTAACAGAATTACAGATGGCTGAGGTTAGCAGGGACTCTCGGGTCCATCTGCTCCAACCCCTGCTCTGGCAGGGACACCCCAAGCAGAGGTGCCCAGCACCACATTCAGATTTCTTTCCTTGAAAGTAGAACTTTCTGAATGCTCTCAGTCCCTGAAGCTGAGCTATATCAGAACACAAAGCATTAAACCAGCAAAAGAAGTTGAATGGTAAAAAAGTTCAAAATCAGTCTTACCTGAAACCCATCATATCCTAATGCGGCAAGTTTTTTCTCCCATCCAGCTCTCTAACTTCAGCATCTCCCTGAATCAAGAGGTTATGTGCCCACACCCAACCATCTCTACCTGTTAGCCCCTGCCTTTCTCTGCCTCATTTCCCATGGATGCCTTAGTTGTTATAAGAAATAACATGCTGTGTACCAGCTACTATCTGTCTCTCCAAAGTGCTTCTATCTGTAAGTTGATCAAGTACTGAGAGCTACTGTGCTCTACATTGACACTGCTGCAAGGACTGATTAGAAATTCAAAAAGGCAATAAAAGCACAGTGATTTTGATGAAATTCTAAGATCACGCATTTCTGCTTGTTTTGACTATGCTCTGTTTTCATCTTTAAGGATATTTAAATAGCTACAGAAGTTGATATACTTTTCACTGCTGTACGGTTGCATTAATCATGTTTTTGCCATCCAGCCACCCTGTGCTCTTGTGCAATGCATTTCACACTCTGGATTTGTTTCCAAACTTTTCTTTCTTTCTTATTTTTTTCTGCTTATAGAGTGATCTGGCTTTTGATTTGTTTGAGAAATGCCTGGTACATTTTGGCCTTGATATTGAATAGGTCTCCTATGAACTGCTGGAATACTGTCACTGTCATCCTCAGCCACGCTGGGTGGTTTCTGATCCAGTGTCTCACAATATGTCTGAAGGTCAACATGAACTCTGAAAGGAGTCAGACACAGTGCTGACATATATGAACAATAGTTGCTCTGAAATCTCTGGGAGTTTTGTGTACATCTGAGGGCAGAGTTCGGGCCATAAAGTTTAAGTACAAGCATCTGGGCACAATTTTCTCCAGTGAGCAGGATTCCAAGTTACTGTAACATCTGCTGTGGGAACTATAAGTACTTTATATTAATGTTTTACACCGTGTTAGCTATAATCGCCTTTTTTTATAGGAAAAATTTAGTCATCTCCACCTGGTGATTCCAGTGATGTGGGCACCTGTCTGCTAGGAACAGGGCTGAGACCATAAATGCATTTCACACAAGGAACTGAAGGGCTATGAGACAGTAATGTCTTTAGGTTATAATTTTCAAGTAACCCATGCACGCTGTTTGGTTTTTTTTTTCAGGCTATTTCTTGTTGGGTTTTTGTTTGTTGGATTTTTTGTGTGTGTGTGTTTGTGTTTGCTGTTTTTTCCAGCACAAGATCATTTGGTTAGCTCTATCACTTCATATTTTGGCAAACTGTTTGGCTAGGAGATAGCAAATGCACTCACACATGGAAAAGAATCCTTGAGCAGTGCTGTTTGTACTTAACCTGCACAGAAAGCAGAGCAATATTGCAGAACCTATTATTGTTCTTTGGATCAATCTCCTACTTATATATGTGAGTATATAGCTAGTATAGATGTTTTCCAACATCAGTAGTTTTTAATCTTTTTTTGTGTGCTTGCTGTCAGTTTTATTTATGTATATGGCCCTGATTAAGGAGCTCTTGACAACCTTTCATACCTAAAGCTAATATTTCTTCTATACCCAACTAAGAAAATAGCAAAATGAAGCTAAAAGTCAAACAGCCCGTGCTCAGATATATGCTGCCATTTATAGTCTGCTGTTGGTATTTCACTTAGTTAAAAAGAAACTGGAATTATGCACTGTTACCTTTTAATTGCAGTTGTGAAATATCATTATAATAAAATATAAGTTTTATTTGAATTATAGATGGATATATATATGTTAACTGGATACATTTCAGCTGGACACATTTTACAAAAAGATAAATCCTGTGAGAATCTTCTTATTGGAGGAGGAATATTTCACCACTACTGCTTCGATGCTCACTTTAGTTTGAAAACTACCACAAAGGCATAATATTCAGTTGGATTTTTTATTTGGTTCTTACTGTCTGGCCTGTGGAAAATGAGTGAAAGAGAAGCAAAGTTAGTTTATCTTTTCCTGTAATTTTTCTGTGATACGCTGTTAACAACCAGCACATCACTCCCTATTAAAATAATATGCTTATGAAATCTGATGAGGATTCACTCTATTCAGTACAAAAGTAAATCAAGCACTGGACCAGTCAGTGGAATATGCTACATTGATACAGTACCAGCGTCAAAAGAAAGGTAAAAAATATGGACATATATGTATTATGCATATTAACTGAGTCTGTAAGACAGAATGTCTAAATCCCAGTATCTTATTAAAAAGCCATGCAGGAATCTTTATGCCATCAGTAAAGAAGAAACCACTGAGCAACTTTCGTCTCCCCTGAATGAACCCCAGTAGGGACCTCCTGGAGATAGGATGAGCCTCCTGTAGAAGAGTGGTGTGCAAGGCCATGTGCCTGCAGAACCCAAGGACGAATTCTTCCCTTTGCTTTCAGTCGTAACTCTCAGGTCGCAGTATTTAAATGGCTTGCAGTTTTGCCTTCTTGGATCAACATCAATGCACTATCAGAGGGTTTTAATCATTTGCTATTTGTTTGAAAAGTTGCAAAGCCCAGTGTCAGAAGTGCTTTTAAAATTTGCCTCTGAATCAGGGGTTAGCAGGCAGGATACCAACATAGTTGAAAAAGGGTGGCTTGCTAAAGTGAACCCAGAGCCAATAGGGGGTATAATTTTCCTCTGCTTGTGATTTTCTTCCTGCTGATTCCAGCTCCAGGCACTGAGGTGAACTGATGAATGCATGTTTTTGCTGGATAAGCAGGTAGGGAAGTCACAGACAAAAAATTCCACATAACCTTTATTTTTACCATACTCAAGTTGTTGCTAAGGAATAGGTTTTCTTCCATGCAAACTAAAATGAAATTGAATGGATTCAAATTCTCCAGCTTAAACTGCATGTTATTAACACTGGCTAAGAAAAGCCCTAATTTTCTGGCACCTTCAAGCAATATGCCTTCAAAAGGAAAATTTAATAACTTGCATCTTACCACAAGAATGGACCGTAAGTGGTATTGCCAATCAACAGCTTTAAGCCCTTTGGTTGTTTGGATGTGAATGGCCTACAAGAATCTTTCTGGATTCACCAGCGTTGTGGGAACCTTCCACTTACACTTGGCTTGGGAAGTGTGAATTCTTATTTTGCAAAGAGCCTGGGGATGTTGCCAAAGCTAATATTCTGGGGTCCATATGTGTTAAGTGACCGGCAATTCTGGAATACAGCATCAGGGAGTCAAATGGGGGAAGCCTCGCTGAGACACTTCAGCCAAGTAAAGGAATTTGAGTTTTTTCAAGAATAAAGTTAAAGCAGAGGAATGGCCAAGAACAGAATATTTGAATTTTGAAAAAATTTAAGACAAGAGAACTTTTGTCCAGACTACGTGCATCACAAACTGTACTGGGGGGTTGTTTTCACAACAATTATCTGTTCTGTGCTAAATGATCTGCACTTGTTTTAACGACTGTATAATATGAAAAGTCACTGCCCTCAGGACTGTGACCTCTGTGGCCATGAGAAGGCACATTTCTACATCCACTGGAATGACTATGTGCCACATTGTGCTAAAATCCCACCAAACGTTTATACCTGGTAGATGCTCATTCATTGGATATCAAGGATATAAATCATCACTGTATGCTTTCCAATATTTTGCCAGAATCTGGGTAACACTAAAAAAAAAAAAAAAAAAAAAAAAGGAATTCTCTTAGTTTTTTCTTTCACAGTTGTCCACCAAAGCTCTAGAATCATGTAGCATAAAACAGCAGCTCTGAAGAATATCTTCAAAACAAAATTTAAATGATTCCACCTCTTTTACATAGCAGTTAATTTAATCACACGTGGATTATTTTCAAGGGAGCTTGATGATAGTACTCACTGTAGAGATCATTGCTTTCTGGCTTCCAGGAAAGGTAAACTGTTCTGAGAAAAACAATAACAAATATTAATACTATGCCTGAGATTATTCCATAATGCTGATAAAAGCAGAGCGGAGCAAACAAAGAATACAGTGAGAGGCAATCAGGTAAGAAGAACCACTACTTATAAGAATATTGTACAAACACATTTGAGATGAAGAGCTGTTTGGATTTGAAACAAATGTTTGTGAATCTTTTTTTGTTGTATCAACAAATCCTGTTTATCCATGTGTTTCCAGGTTATGATCAAAAAAGCTCACATGCACTTCAAATAATAAATCCAGTAACTGTTGAATAAAATTAATGAATATACATTGGGCATCATTTGCAATTCTGGCCATGTTAAGTAGACAGAAACAAAGGAAATCAGAATTTCAAGAACACTTCTGTGTAAGTACTGCTTCTAAACATAAATCAGCTGTTTCCTGGCACTACAATTTGACACTGTACAAAAATAGGATATACACATTCCATTTGTTAAAATAGTATTAAATGTAAATACAAAAGGAGATTTTTTTTTCAGCAATTTCTTTTTCATTATCTGAAAACTATAATCAGAAAAAAAAATTGATTTGATTTCATTCACATTTAATGACCTTCCATTCACCTTTGTAAAAAGTAATTGCAAAAGTGATCACAAAAATTTGGGAGTATATAGACCATGTTAAAATACTGCCATGTGAACTATCTATTAGGTAATATGATAAATGTCAGTGCAACAGTCTTATGCTGAGTATTTTGTTCCTTAGACTCTCACAGTTGAACGACTTTGGCTGCTTTTAAGGTGTGATGCTACCTAATGCCAGTAAATATATACCTACAATAAAGTCAACCAAGTCCTAGCAAATGATATTCTGACTAGTCTCAGTTGTACCTAGGTTCTCAAATAAATGGCAAATTAGCTTTTAATAAAATTACACCAAGAATATGCCAGTTATTCACCTTTCTCTTTGAGACCTTTATTGTGTTTGGATACTTAACCTATACTGTTTTATCAGAATAATGTCTGCTCTTCAACAACCCATGCTAAAAATGGCTCCTATTATCCTCACTTGCAATTCTCTAATAGTGAAGCCTGACTTGATTACTGAAGCTGGCTGCTTGCTTTCCCTGTGTAAGACTAAGTTTTACAAAATTATTATACATGATCATGCACAGGCTGACCAGCTCTTTGAAATGAATGTTTCCCCTAATGTACGGGAAAAATTGACTTGTCTTTAATTGTCATCAGAGAACAAGTAGAAATGTGTTCCTATGTTCCATGAAATGGAACACCTCTCCTATGAGAACAGGCTGAGAGAGCTGGGGCTGTTCAGCCTGGAGAAGAGAAGGCTGAGAGGTGACCTAAAAGAAGCATTTCGATATACAGGAAAGAAGGGGACAGACTCTTTAGCAGGGGCTGTGTTGATACAACAAGGGGAAATGATGTCAAGCTTAAAGAGGGGAGATTTAGGTTAAATGTAAGGAAAAAGTCTTCTACAATGAGGGTGGTGAGGCACTGGGACAGGTTGCCCAGATATGTGGTGGATGCTCTGTCCCTGGAGACATTCAAGGTGAGGCTGGATCAGGCCCCAGGCAACCACATCTAGCTGTGCATGTCCCTGTTCATTGCAGGGGAGTTGGACGAGGTGGTACCCAGAGCTCCTTTCCAATTGCAAGGATTCTATGATTCTATACATTTTGGTCCTTGTCTCCCAGCCTCTTTCAATCATCACCTGTTTCCCTATTGCTTGTTTCCTAGCTTCTCCTGCTCTCACAACCCTCTCACTTATATTTTTTTAGTCCTCTTTTTAACTGATATGATTTCTTTCTATTTAAAATCATTGAATTCTAAATAGGGACTGGTCATCCACCACACCACTGGGTAACCTGTCCTAGTGCCTCACCACCCTCACAGCAAAAGACTTTTTCCTTATATCTAACCTAAATCTCCCCTCTATAAGCTTTTCCTTTCCTCATGAAATTAGATCCTGGAGCTTTGCTGTATTTTCTCTTGCATCTGTGAAAATTCCTCCCTCACTATTACCTGGCATTTCTGGTCTCATCCTGCCTCTGACCTCTGCACACCGTTTCTGTTTTCCCATCTTGCTCTTGATTACTTAGCAACACCTTCATTTAAGCTGGCTCACATCCTAGCTTCCTTTTACAAGCATCTGAGAAAAAGCTGGAGAGCTAATGGGAGATAACTAGACATTTTCAGCATAACAGTTGCAAATAATATGGTTTGGGGACTTCTGGGTAGGTCTTGTATAGTAGTTGGCTCATGTGCAATACTTGAATTCTCTTCAGTGCTAAGTACTGTCTGAGTTTGAATATACTGGTGTGAAAAGCATTAATGCATTAAACTTATTTTTCAATCTGCTCTAACACATTACCTGTCTGTTCTTAGTCTGGTTTCCTCAATAAAAGAGAACTATAAGACACTGGATCTGATGAACATTACAATTAATTAACTAACTAATCTGTCCTGTTTAACAATGTAGATATAGCTCATGCAACGCACAAAATGAGCTTAAACCTCATTTCCTAGGAAAACTCTCACACTGTGTCAAAGATAACAGCTCATCAAAGTATTAGTACAAAAATTCTGGAGTAGTTGGAAAAATGATGAAAGAAACTTCATTGCAAACGTAAGATTAAATTAATAAATGCAAGATTGCGAGAATTGCCCTAGAAAAACTTTGTTATTAATTTCTGGCAATAGGATTTCATCCATCTTTAAGTGTTACATGTTTGCACAGCATGATAACTTCAAACATCTTTGGTGCTATGAACAGCGATGACAATGTGTCTAAGAGGGCTTGAGGGACTGTCTGGGTCACATCTCTAAAACTAACAAACGGAATCTCTGGGTTTCTGTTGATCAGTTGTGGATTGAATGATTTGTTTGTTCCAATGGATTTTTAAATTATTATTATTTTACTGTTTTTTGAGGATCATGACTCACTCCTGCCTGTGGCTGAATGATGTCTGTAAAGAAAGAGGCTTTGGAACATTCCTGGCAGTGAAATTGTAAGTAAGCTATATTTTCTCTGTATGATCCCTCCATTGCTAGACTCTCTGACAGTGAAACTTCTTTCTCTCTTAGTTCTAGTGCTCAACTTTGTCCTATAGGAAAACAGAAAATGTAGAATTATCAAAAAAAAAATTAAAAAAAATTACCTCTTGGAAGAACTACAGAGTGGTGTGTTTACTATTGCCCTTGTAAGAATCAATGCCTTAAAATTTGACAACAGGCAGATGGTTGAGATGAATACGTTGGTTGCAGCAGGAAAGCTAGCCATGGATAAATTACTATGTGAAATATGTGTATAGCAAAAGTGGCAGATCCATATTAATCTATCTTCCCACCATTGAAAGTGGAGTAGCCACATTCAGTCTACCCAATATGAATGCTCTCTTGATTTATGCAAATACCATAACAGGGCTCAGTGAATTAAAGAGGTCTACTAAAAGATTTATTTTGTCCATAGTCTTTAATAATTTAACCATTCAGATAGTCAAAATCAAACTTCCAGGAATGGTTCTTTGTAGAAGAAGGAACCAGACAACAATTCCTGGTATACCCTTAGTTTTGTTCCTACCAAACAAAAAAAATCCTCATCTGAAATGAAGACAGAAGTCCAGTGAAAATTGTGAGTGGTGTTAAACATCAACTCAGGATGTCCTTTTCGGTTTGTTTTCAGTTAGACATTGGAGTTTTTCACTAACTTTGATACTAACTTTCTGCTGGTGTTTTGCCATTCCTTAGCATATCTCAGAGCCACCAGCACAGTCTTGGTTAGCATATGACAGTTTAATACACACAGATAGATATCAGACATGCCTAATGTTCATTGTCTAAAACTCAGACATATGGTCCCAATCAGTTCCTTATGTATTTTGGATAACAAAGGTAAAGGTCCTGCGTAAAGGCAACAGCATGCATACGGCTCAGTGTAGTATAAAAACAACTACAAACAACATCGTGTTGCTCTCCTTAGTTAACTCATTCTTCAGAAATTAAGAATGCTTATACAGCGGAAACAGTGGGTGGGTTTTCAGAGTACTTGATGTAAACTTGCTAACAAGAGGAATGGCCAGCAAGCAGACTGTCTTCTGATTTCTCATTTTAGAGCTACTGTATCAGGCGTTGAGAAAGCCTTCCATCTTGCTGATGCAAAAATGGGAGGAAAAAACAACCTTTTATGAAACCACAGAAAAGAGTAATGGCTGCTTATTCTGTCATCTACCAGTAGGAAGCATTCAAAAAATGCAATTCCTTTCATGGCACTGATTAATATTTGAAATAAATGTGTCCCAGTCAAAGGAGATGTGGCTATTCACAGTGGCTATAATTTAGTGCAGATTATTCAGGAGAAAGGCCTGGGAAATGAACACTTTTTGTAAGGGCCAGGATGTCGGCATGAAAATCATTTGTATTTACATTCTAGCATTTTCATAACATCAGACCAAGCTGGTGTTTCAGAGTAAGTGTTCTTCTAATTTCGCTGGATTGCAGCCTTTTGTTTTGCTTGGAGGCCTCCCTGCCACTCACAACAATACAAGTGCATGTAGAGAGTAACACACACAGAGCTACGGACATAAAAAAGCACATTGCATCCAATTGTTAGAGAACATCTAGGATTATTTGTCATGCAATAGCTGTGAAATATGTAAATGAAAAAAAAAAAATCAGTTAATTACTTTATTCCTTCTTTATTTATGTTTACTTGAGAAAAAGGAAAACAAAGATATTGAGAAAAGAGGGAACATGTTCAGAACTATCATTCAGATTTCTCCTTTACTGATTTTTTTTCAAGTCTAAAAGCCAGCTGAGATTCTAAATCTCTCCTCTGTCCTCTTTCTGCAAAACACTATTTTATGGTCGTAACCCTCCCCTTTCTGAGATCCCACATACACTCATGAGGTCAGCTGGCTGGAGAGAAGACACAGTTCCTTCATTTTATTGACTCCATAAATAGTCAAATAAGAATAATTGTGCTCAAGTCTCAGGGAACATCTAGTTCACACCAGTTTGGCTCAGTGGATTACCATTGTAAATCACATCCTCTACTATTCTTCATCACATTTTTATGGTTAATTTTGAAACTTGAGAATCTATCTACACTAGAAATTAATACCTGAATAGGAAGAATGCATCTAACATTCTAAATGACTCATGCCTCAATTTCATTAGGATATTATACTGATACTATACTGATTATAAAACAACAAACAAACAAAAAATCTTACTGTATACTATATTTATACTGATTTTTAGGTTTCATGACCTTCTGCTCATCAGATTTTCAGATATAAACTCTGAGTTTGAAAGACTCTGGTTTTGCATATCCAATTTGAAAAATTCATTTTCTATTTTGTGGAGAAGCAGATTTATTTGCTGCTTTTGTTACTTCAGTTGAAGTACAGCTGACCAATTGAACGCACCATTTTTAAAAATTATTGTTAATTAAGAAATTAAATTAAATGAATCTAAATTAAATTCATCTGAGGTATCTCAAAACTCTTTTCCAAATGATCACCATATTCCTCAGTATTTACTTTACTTCTCTTTACATAGAAAACCCACAAACCAAAATTAAAAATAGCAAAGGAAAAAAAGTCCAAACCAGTAACAAAATTTATGTCCTTCTGCATATAGAAACTACAAGTGCTAATAGTCTCTGAGGGGAAAGAGAATCTAAGTTTGTGTTAGATTTATCTCTTGGCTATGTTCATAGACTAATTTGGGCTGGAAAGAACCTTTGGAGATCTCTAATGCAAAACACTGCTCAAAATAGGGTCAATTCAGATATGGCTGCTTAGGGCATTTTCTAGTCAAGCTGTGAATATCTCCATTGATGATGATTCTACAGACTCTCTGGACAAACTGTACCAGGGTTTGACCACGCTGGAAAGCTATTTGTAGATGGAATTTCATGTGTTTTTTTGCCTTATGCTGAGCAAGGAGATTTGTCTTCTGGCCTTGAATGCCTCCAGGGATGGGGCATCCACAGTCTCCCTGGGCAACCTGTTCCAGTGTGTCACCACCCTCTGTGTGAAAAACTTCCTCCTAATATTTCACCTAAACCTCCCGTCTCAGTTTAAGACCATTCCCCCTTGTCCTATCACTGTCCACCCTCCTAAACAGCCATTCCCCCTCCTGTTTATATGCTTCCTTCAAGTACTGGAATGCCACAATGAGGTCTCCCCAGAGCCTTCTCTTCTCCAAGCTAAACAAGCCCAGTTCCCTCAACCTTTCCTCACAGGAGAGGTGCTCCAGCCCTCTGATCATCTCAGTGCCTCCTCTGGACCTGCTCCAAGAGCTCCACGTCCTTCCTGTACCAGTGGCCCCAAGCCTGGACGCAGTGCTGCAAATGGGGCAGCTCACAAGAGCTGAGTAGAGGTGGACGATCACCTCCCTCTCCCTGCTGGCCACCCCTTTTTTGATGCAGCCCAGAACACAGCTGGCCTTCCCGGCTGCAAGTGCTCGCTGCTGGCTCATGTTCAGCTTCTTGTCCACCAGGACCCCCAAGTCCTTCTCTGCAAGGCTGCTCTTCAGGAGATCTTCTCCGGTCTGTATAAATACCTGGGATTGCCCTGACCCAAATGCAGCACTCTGCACATCGCCTTATTGAACTATTTGGTTTTCATGGGCCCACTTCTCCAGCCTGTCCAGATCTCTCTGGATGACTTCCCTTCCTTCCAATATATTGACTGCACTGCTCAGATTGGTGTCATCCACAAACTTGCTGAGGTTGCACTTGATGCCATCATCTATGTCAGTGATAAAGATGTTGAACAGCACCAGTCCCAAGACCGACCCCTGAGGGGCACCACTTGTGACCAGCCTCCATCCTGACACAGAATAAATCAATAAAGAAACCAGACAGAATATTCCAAAGATCTACAAATCAGTATTTTATTGGACAAAGCAGAAAAATGTGTTTCAGAGAGGCAGAGAGTGTATTAGTAACAGGCCTTATCTTCCATCAGAGAACAACTAGTTGGAGTGTCTCTGAAGGAAAGAGAGACATCTATGTGGTGGCCAAAATCCAAAACATTTTCAGCTTTAGGGGGAAAAATGAGAGCATCTTTAACTCCAGTCTGTAACTAACCAGCAATCTGTGAAGTTGCATCATCTACCTCCTGCGCAATGCACGACTTACCACAGGAACAGCTGTACTGGGTCATATCAAAGGTCCATCTAGTCAAAAATCTTTTCTCTGATAGTGACCAGTAGCAAAACGTTATTAAAGAGGAATGGATGAAAATGAAAAGCAGAGATCTGAACAGCCATGAACTTTGAAATCCAAAAATTATTCAAAGACCTTCTGCCCCTAAAACGAGTCCAGTCAATCCCTTTCTGGCACTTCAAATCCCCTCTCCTGTTGGAAGGCTCTACATTCAGAGTATGTCAGTGTGAGCAAGTGGAAAGAGGCAGGAAGAAAAGAGATGGATTCCACAGCTTGAACTCCATGTTTTGTAACAAACACTGCTTTTAAAACATCCTGAAATTGGCTCAGTAGAGTTGAATCTTGTTTCAATAATCTGTTAAAGGCATGTATACATTTGCATACTCTTCATTTTCTGACCAGCTGAATAAATGTTGATAACATTGTAAATACTCCTGTTTTTAAAATAGCTCCATACCTCAAGGATGTGCATTTATAGGATTACTGGACTTCTTCATGACATAATATAAAATCTTCAGCCAAAGGATGGACGTTATGTGAAGGCCAAATTTTAACTGGAAACACCCTTGTTTTCTAGCAGCAGAATGCCACACATCGTGTGTGGGAAGACTCTCGTCCAAGTCAGCCTTGCAGGGATTACTGAAATCAGAATGCTGTTCATAAAGAACTGCACCTGAAAATACTTGGATCACTTGTACAGTTGTGGATTAGTTTGGTTAAAAATACACATAAGCATTTATCCTCTGGATAACTGGCGCTGATAGGAAGCTGGAGGTACACAGATTCTTCCAAACCGGAGTTGCTGTTTACATTATAACCACTATTGCAGAGTTTCACTTTCAAAATTCACACCTATAAAGTGAATCAACATGTGCTCAATTTGCTCACCCCTACCAAAAATGAGTTTCAATATTAAAACCAAGTACAAAGTGTCCTCTCAGAATAAATCAACCAAGCACAGATTTAGCACATAGGCAAGCAAAAATAAAACTTAAACCCAAGTGTGCAGAGGTGAAAAGATAATTCTTCACACTTCACCCATCACTTTGGGTACTTCTGTTCCTTTTATTGTTACAATAAGAAAAGATTTCTCTTGACAACACCCAGAAGAATTACATGCGCATAAATTAAATCACTGTTTGGCCAGTTATCTTCCTTTGCAGTTTGAAAGATAACATGGGCCTTATAATCTTGCCTCGAAAGGGAAAGAAAAAGAATTCTTCTATTTCAGACTCAGTTATGATCACAATGTCTTGCACCTGCAGCAATAAAAGAACCTAAACTCATTTTTGCCTGAGAAAACAGCTCCTACTGCAGCAAAAGAGAAAAGATCTGTTCACACAACCAAGGAGGAGGCAGGCAAGATCAGGGACAGGGTTGACTTTTCCTACTCCAAAACATTGGACAGAGGATCAAAGAGACCTTTTAACAGTGCCATTTTTCATAGGAAGAGATAACACTGCTTCCTTCTGAGCAGAAATTAGCTTCTAGTGGGACCTAATGGTCCCATACACATATGTTGGTGCATGTCTGTGTGCACGTCTGTATTTGCTCATGGTCCAGAGGATGCCTTAGCAATGAATTTCACTTCTTCACTCATCAAAAGACACCTCCCAATAGCTTCCCCTCTCATTATTTCCATTCTCCTACAGCTTTCAGGCCTAGCAGATGGGCAACCAGGCGACGGAAAGCATTTCAACAAAATGTTTACTATTGCAAAAAACCTCGCAGGAAGCGGTGCATTTTTATGCCGTGCCCAAGAACTCAAATCATTGAAAGTTTCAGTTCCTCTATAAACATTTCAGCCAGCTCTGAGCAATGCACAGCTGACACTTCCTTTACTCCAGGAAGCAATGACCAGCAAGAAAAGGTTCTAGTCCAAACTGCATGGTTAGCAGAGCAACAACAGAGTGCTGTGCCATCCAGCTGGTTAGCGGAGCAACAACAGAGTGCTGTGCCATCCAGCTGGTTAGCGGAGCAACAACAGTGTGCTGTGCCATCCAGCTGGTTTCTAAAGGTTCTGAGCACACCTGCCGGGGCAGTTTGAACTGATGCTGATGGTGTTGCACAAGCAGAAATCTCACGAGTCACCAAGGGCTCTGGAGCCACCAGGCAAAAGAAAGGGACTTCTGCTCTAGAGGTCCGATGGCTCTGTTCAAGCTTCTAAAAGTTTACATTTTCTCATATTCTCTAATTTTCAGTAGAAGTTTCAGCCCTGTCCTTAACCACTCCATAAAAACAGTGGGAGATCGACTCAGCTTTACATACGTGAAGCGAACAGGACTTGCTTTCCAAACTGGCAGTGTATCCTTTGCTTGCTGAAGCCAAGCACGCTGCCAGCAAGTCCCAGGTGTGCACCACATGAGCAGGTGAAGAAAATAAAATACGTTTATGTGCATTGCGATGACAGCTCTGAGTCCGTATAAAGCATAATACATGACAAGAAGTGTGACTATAGATAGCAACATTCCTTGTATGCGCAAACAGGCAGAAATCCAAAGGCACTATGCCTTCATCTTCCTGGAAAATTCTTTGGACTGTTGCTCTTTTGCATGGATTTTTATTTTATTTTTTTAAAAGTTGATTTGTTTTCTCTGTTAAACTTTTCTTTTTATGCTTTTTTTTTTTTTTTTCAGAATAAGCAACAAGTAACTGCTTTACGGGATGGCAGGATTTCATACTGCTTTTACACAACTGCATCAATTTAAGTGAGATCAGAACGAAGAACAGACAGGTTTTTTCACAACCACTAATTAAGCAAACCAAAGTTTTAATTGGAACTGTCTCTGTGATGAAATCAATGCTTACAAAGCTACAACAAGCTACAACAAGAAAGATCAAATGCACAGCCTTCTTTGAGAGCATGTCTGACAGTCCACCAGCCAGTAGGAAGTGTTCCAAGCTAACAGCCCATTGATAAAAACCTTACTTAAACCAAAACCAAAGCCAAATAAACTTTATTATACATAAGGAACTTTCCTGTCCTGTCCTGCTCCCATAATAGGAAAAAAGACTTTTTCTTTAGAAAACAGTTCTAATTCTATTCGTGTTCCATGTTGACCAAAGCTCTCAGGATAACAGGAATTTGTACCATAAGGGCACTGCACTGTGGCTGTATTTATCTGCTAGTGCACATTCTTGCAAATTAAAAAGAGTGATTTAAGAAAAAAATATGGTAGGAAAGGTAGTAAACCTTTCCTTTCCAGATTCTCTTTGATGCTGACTTGACGCTATGAACAGAGAGAAATAAAGAGATAAATATGCTTTACATGTGGCATGAGAAGATGTGGTCTCATATATTAAACTTGAAGATGCAATGATATAGTAAACCACTTCAGTTTGGTACATGCTGAAACTTTCATTTATGTAAGAAAATCTCAGATATGTCATCCAGCTCATTCTGATTCTAAAATAAGTTCTTGGTGCTAAAGATAATGCTTGTTGTTAGATACAGCAGTTCTTCTTCTTTCATCTGAAGGATACTGTGTGAGCATATTGGATCATAGTCATACACCTGCTTGGTTCAGTGCCTCTTGGCACGGGTGTGTGTGCACGTGTGTGAAAGAAAGCAAGAGAGAGCAAGAACATGTGCATGTGCATGCTTTTCTCCTATGAAACCAAGACATAAACTTTAACTGCAAGACAGGGATTGTACCAGGTTTAAGTTGAACAGTGGGGAGCAACCTGGCCTCTTCAGACTTCATTATAATCTTCACTTTTTTTTTTTAAAAAGAAAAAAGGAAGATCTTTTAAATTGTGATCTACAAAGCAAATAAAGTATATCTAGAAGTGTATCTGGTTTAGAAACATGAAACAGTTCTAAGTTGGGAGGTAGAGAGCTGGTGGCTTGCAAACAAAGGAGTTACCAGCTACATACTGTTTCCTGAACACGCATTGGCTGCTCTGCTCAGTGGATTGTTACCAGCTTCAGCATTTTTTAAATATTTCCCATTAGCCTTTATTTGATATTTTATGCTTCCCCTCATAAAATCTTTAAACAGATTAATTGTGCCTGTGATGTTTGTTTGTAAGTACAGCTGCTCTTCCTTCCAGTTTGTTTTACAATTGTGATGTCTCAAAGATATCCTCATAAAACTGACGGGTGGATCTGCAAACAACCAGAGCTTTATCAGAGAGGAAATCCAGATTAAAGTTATTGGAGAAAACATTTGAGTAACGCTCTGTGTTACAAAAAAGAAAAAAAAAAAAAAAACCAACAAAAAAAAACACCACAAAAAACCCTCACAAAAGAAAAATTTAAATTGACCATAACTTCAGCTACATGTTTATTATATATTCATAAGTACTGTTAATCCAATAGTTTATTTTGTTCTCAATATGCATATATGCTGTTCTGGTAAAGTAAGATGTCTCAGAACAAATAATAAATCCAATCTCAAGAGTCTATGTGTAATGCAAATTGGTTTAGGGGCTGTCATGCTGCACCTCCAACAAGTGCTATATTTCAAGATTCTTTTGGTTATTAGTTGGAAAGGATGGGTGAGGTTTCAGACCAAAGCAATTGCTAACTATAAAACCAGATCAAATAAAGGCTTCAGTTTGAAAGAGCACCTTTAAAGTCCATTTGCGAGATACACTGTTCAGCTGTTAAATGTCTTGTAAGTTTTCCAAGAACCTTGGTGAGCTTTCTTCATAAAATCTATATTATTTTCATTGAAGATTAATGATAGGCTTATTAAAAAATCAAAAACTTGGAGAGGCTTTCTGTGATTATGAGCAAGGGTCATCACACTACATTACTTTGGAATGTTTTTATAAGCTCTGTCAGTAGAACCACACTTAAAAAAAAATCGATAGACTAACTTTTTCATGTCTGTTTTTCATTTTCAAAGGATATAATCTATTTTTTCTCTTTCATTTACAAATATGTGCACAAAAGCAAAATATCCTTCAGTGGTACAGCTACGCATTACCACTGGGTCTAACTTCATTATCTTCTGTAACTGAGCAACCACAGTCAAATCAACATAGCTACACAGGTGTAAGATGGGGAGGATTTTGCCTGTGGACTAGCAGAGGGCTGTACATTGCAAATGAACACAGAGTACCTGCAAAAGACCCTGGTCTCGCATTTGGAACTAGATGATCTTTAAGGTCCCTTCCAACCCAAGCCATTCTATGGTTCTATAATTTGGTGGCAAAGATCTGGGCTACTGCATCGCATTGGTCTGGCACAATGCAGGATAAAGGATGCAGGGTCCCATGAGGCTGCCAGGGTGGATTTGTGTCTCAGAATGGAAAATTTTCAGAAAAACAAGGAAAAAATCCCTTGGGACTACCACAGGTAGTAAGAAAGGCAATGGGAAGAAACCAGCATGAATCAGTCAGAACACAGAGCTTTAGTGCTGGCTGCTGTAGTTTGCTTTCTTTCTCCACTGATTAAAAAGTACTGTTGACTACTGTCATGTGGTAGAGCCAATCAATAAGACAAACAAATGGAGACGTCCAGGACAGGGGTCTTGTGAGTAACCTGACCTCTCTTTGTTCCTTACCTCCATGATGCAGGAGAGGATTACTCTGCCTTTTACAGGGCAGTCATCTAAAACTGCTGTCTCTGGTTAAAGAGATTCATGATTCAGAAAGTGTTATGGGTAGAAGCGTAAGCCAAGTTTTCCATAATGACCTATGTCCAGTTAGAAATATTCTAAAAGAAGCTGAAAGCAAAGAAAGTCAGCCTTCTCCAAGTCATCAAAAATCAGCACTCAAAATGTAATTAGCAGTCTAAAAGCCTCGGTCACAGTGGTCTGGATTCATGCCACACTGAGGCAGCACATTCATGAATATGATTGTTCTTGCTTTCATCCATCAGTCAGCACAGAGGCAGTTATCTCCAGAAAGCAATTCAGCTCTCACAGAGCAATCCAGTGCTGAAGATGGCTGAATTACTGCTGGTGGTGCCTATGTCTCCACTAATTAGAAAGGGAACATACTGTGTCCATAAGCATAACTCAGGCACCTCAGTTAGGTTACCTCAATTCAGGCCTCTGTTTAAATATCTTTATTTAAACACAAGTCAGTTAAGATATCACCTGTACTGGTACGCATATTTTTAAACGTCTTCTTAAAGTGCGCAGTCATCAGTCTTTTGTAGAGGACACAACATCCATGTGAGAGAAAGAATGTAACTTACAACAACTTTTACCCAGAAGAACATTAGGACCAAAATGGCAGAAGCACATTGGATCATTGTGGAAAGCTCCTATAAGCAGTTCTGCCAGGATACTCCTTTGTATTGCTAAATGGTTGAGTTTGAAATCAAGGAATGATGATCAGAGGTCTGCAGCACCTCCCCTAAAAAGACAGGCTAAGAGAGCTGGGATTGTTCAGCCTGGAGAAGAGACGGCTGTGAGGAGATCTCATTGAGCCTTCCAATATTTAAAAGGGGACTATAAAAAGGAGGGGAATCAAATTTTTACAAATCGTTGGTTTTTATAAAGCATGACTCAAACAATTGACAAAACTTCTTCAAACTCTAAGTAGATTAGAAATTAAGAAATAAAGAGGCAGATATTTCCACTTCAGGGGCATAAAAGGAAGATAAGACCTCTTAGCTAAGGTCCCACAGCTTTCCTTGCACTACAAAGTAAGCACCTGGGGACGTGCCTGGCTCCAGGACTTGACTGCCTGTACTGTCACATCGTCAGGTGGTTGCTGGAAGGTTCTTGACCTAAGCTAATACAACCGACAGCTGTTCTCAACGCCCCTTGGGCAAAGCGTGGATCAGGGTCAATAGCCTGTGAGTAGTTTTGTGATGATGTCCTGTTTTGGACAGCAGGAGAGTTGAAGAAGGTGGATGTGAACTAGCTCAAGACGTCTGGTCTCAATGACAAGAAATGGGCGCCTTGTTTTGTTTCTCAGAGGCATAGCCACAAAGAATCAGTGATAGGCACTGGACTGGAATGACTCCAAACCTCTCTGTATATCTGAAAGATGCAACTGTTTTCCTTTTTCATCCTAAAATCTACATCAAAACCTCAACATCCTGTTGCTTCCCCAGCTTGAAACAAGAAAATAAACCCAAGAAAAAACTCTTACATTATGGCTGGTCTTCTCATTATCTCTTAACACTTATGCCACACAGCTCTCCAGTACATCAGGACACACAGTACATCAGGATAACCTATAATGGTATCCCTGTTGCCTAATTCTACAGGACTGAGATTGAGTGATGTTCAATCTGGAGAAGTTTTTCCTATCTCCACCACTGCTGAGTTAGGAGCAAACTCCTCACAGGTTGCCGGAGGAAAAATGAAGGCAATTCTACAGTTCTGTGCAAGAGTTGCTCAGGTCCCAGACCTCTGCAGTCACCTTCATGGTCTTCCTTTTGATAGCAGTAATTTCTGCAAAAGTGACAATAGTCTCTGGTCATCGTGCCAATTTAATCCGTTTGGAGGTGGACTATGAAATCTAGAAGGCAGCAACCTATTATTAACCCTAGTCATATTGTCCAGCAATCATTCTGAGTTACTACCAACCTAAGCCAGATTTGAACTGCTGACCAAAAAGTGAAAGGCTTTGTATCCTATTACCAACATCCTAAATCATCCAGTCTCCACTACAACTATATTTTTTGGATTATTATGTAGGAACAATAATAGAATACCCCATAAACAGGTTCTTCAGATATTCAAACATGTCAGGTTGTACTTTCTACATTTTCAGATAATCGTGGGGTAAATATTTGTTAAATGAAGTATTTTACATCTGTCTTGGACCAAAGCGATCTTTCTGTCAGTAATACCACTGAACACTTGTAAAAGTATGCCGGCCATTACAGAGTTATGCACTCTTGGCAAATACAGTCTTTGAACTCATGTTACTGTGCTGCCAATAAAAAATATGTTCTTTTTTATCAACTGGATGTCTTTCAATTATACAATCACTGTCTGACAGAAAAGCAGTTGAAATAGATTCTAAAATATCCTTTTTTTAAATTTCACACCAGCTGGCAAAAGGTTGACATTTGTTTGCCGAACTCTCAAAAAGACATTTGGTGTAGTTCAGCAGTACAGAGAAAACACTGTATAAAGATCAAAAGGAAAAAAAGCATGTACACTTTCCTGTGAAAGACAACACATGGTACTTGCAGAAGGAAATGCTTCATTTCTTTCCCATACATCAGAGCTAGTCCTTCACCTCATCATTACATTCATCTGCAGTCAAAATGAATGGTGCTGGAGCTGGAGGCCTGGGCCAACCAATGTTTTCATAACCCATTTTAATCCTACTAGAACACAAAAAGCAAACATTGAAAAAGCAACTGTGCTTATTACCCCAGTAAATTAGAATACAATAGATGAATTAATCTCAGATGCCATGTACACGGACTAATTCAGATCATACTTGATAATCTCTCCTATCACCGTAATTACTGAAACTCAATGAAGTTACTTTTTTATGAGATAACACTCAACACACCTCCACAACCCCTATTAAGAATTGTTCATGACAGTGCATATGCACTTTCTGATCCACCATGCTGCCACGCTTTACTCATCCCAACACAGATCCCCAGGTACTCAATATCGGACACTTCCTGACAAAACGTACTTCCAATATAAAAGATATGCCATCTCCCTTCTCCTTAAATACGTGCAACTCCATAATATTTTACAACCAGTGCTATTTTTTTTCAGTGTTTGCACTTAGTTTCTGCAAGTTAACTTTTTTCTATGAAAAAAGGGCACACAATTTTCATCCATGGGATCACCCTCTCCATCTGCACTTCTTATTTATGCTAGTAATTTCCTTACTTACATGGAATTTACTTAAACACTCTTTTTTAAAACTAAGGTGGTTTTAATGAGGGAGTTTGCTTCCTCTTCATGAGTCATTCCTCTTTGTACTGCCCAGAAGCACCATGGAACTAGCATTTTCTGCCACATCTATTGTCCCTTTTACCTGCACTCTATCACTTGAAAAATTCCCCTTTCCATTTGCAAGATCCCACCTCATTTTTTCTCCCCAGCCTGTACCACTGTCAATACATTTTCACCAGCCACCTGCTGTGAACACCTCAATGTTGCTCAGGCTCTTTTCTCCTTGAATCCTCCTCTATACATCTACTATATGTTATCTTTCCAATGGTTCCATTAACAGAAGATGTGAAGGTCCATCTGCAAACTGAGTCCATTTGTATAGAAAGATTTTTTAGGCAAATCAGATATTCTTTCCTTGTTTTCAGACTTGCTCTCAAATAGTACACGTGCACTGACAACTCTCCAACATGGTAGCCATATTTCACTTTACTGCTGAGCTTCTGTAAGTCGTTATTTTTCAGTTTATACAGATAGCTAGAGAGGCTGTGGTGGAAAATGCTAATGGGAAATACTAATTACAGAATACCAACCAGCTCTCACATTTTAATCCTTGCGAAGAGGAAAGAAGAGAAAGCTTCAATGATGGGCTGATATTTCTACTCATTTACCTTTCACAGATAGAATTCCTTTGGGTGCTGTAGTCTTCTGTCTCCTCAGGAGATGATGACATTACAAAGGTAGTAAACATCAGGAGAAAGAGTAAAGAAAGTCTCCAGAAACCCAAGACAACAAGCTCTCTTCCTGCCTCTGCTGTGTTGAATGGTGAAACTATACTTTTTTCATCCCACTGTCCATTGCTTATGGTGAAAATCCCTAGAGAAAGGAATGGCAACTTGATCCACCTAGAGGTGTGGAGAGGAAGGTGATACAACTGAAGTAGATGTAAGTCTGAAGGAAAATGGGTAAACGAAGTAGGATGTGGGATTGCTAAGGGACAAGAGGAAGCTGGGCCATGAAGTCAGCCACGAAGAACAATACCCCATTACCTCTGAATCTGCTGTTTTACTACGATATATAGAAAGAGAATATAAAAAACTAAATTTGTATTTTAAATATTCATTGTAAATTGTCTTATTGACAAGAGAGAGAAACAGACTCTTTTAGAAAATGATTCATTTAATGTAGAGGTCTGTTTTGGTAATCGGTGTCTCTGTTCCTCTCCACTGCTGACTATACTAGACATTTTGATGATTTGCTCAGACTTGTCTGCATTATAGATACCTACATTTGGCTATGTGAATGTTGTCCTAATATCTGCATTTTTTGACAGGAGGCTTGTGGAATTTAAAAAGCCAGGAGCACATCACTCGATCCTCCTCAAATAACATGCTGCAAGTCTACCAATAAATCTACAGCTATAAAAGGTCCAGCTCCAAAATTCTCCTCATTTATTTAACTTCTCCATAACTGAAAAACTTGTCCATCCTTGTAATTTACTTGTCTCATGAATCACTGGAGATCCTACCTGTCTTTTATTTTTATAGCTTTTGCTGCAAAGCTGTCTCCTTCCTGCACAGCTCAGTGGTCCGAATGAATGCAGTGGTCACTGAAACTATTAGACCAAACAGCAAATTATTAATTAAGCATGTTTATTCTACAGTAACTCAGCACAAAAGCTCAAATACACTGTGGATAGTAGGAAAACTATCAAAGATGTTCTGATCCATTATATCTATTACAGACCCATCATATCTTACTCCTTACATATTCAATGCTTTGTTGATAGAAAAAGAAAATACAAATCCTAATCTTGCCAGGTGCTGAACAGTGTTGAGCATCCAATGAGATTTACAGCTAAGAAAACAGTGTATGTTATGCATCCATCAGGACTATGTTCGAAAGAAATGTGCCATCTCTGTATCTGTATAAAACATTAGGATATCAGCTTCCAGACAACAGAATCCCTTCAAGAAAATGCACACTAGAGAATCTAATTCAAGTTCCTAATTTCCATTATTTTGAATAGTGAATTGACCTGAAGAAATTCAGTGCTAACAAGATACAGTCTGTGGAATGGAGTTTCTTTTCATTATTATTTTATTTATTCTATTTATCTTTTGAAAAAGTTTTATTATACTCTAGCTTGCAATGTCAAGTCTCAAATAAAGGCAAAATGTGCTTTTTTTTTTTTTGAATGAATGAAAAACATTAAAAATATTACGAGCACATATTCAGGTGGATTTATTCATGTATTTTACCGTGTGAAAACAAACAAGAGCAAAAGTCAAATAAATGGACATTTTTTAACATTGATATGTTTCTGGCTGTTTGCCAACTTTAATAATCTAAACTCTGTTTAAATTGAAATATTGTGTCAGCTTTTAATACAAACCCTACATGAGTTGCAAATTCACTGTATGTGTTAAGTCTAAAAAAATCATCATCTATCATTGCACTATTTCAGCAGCGGCAGTTCAGTGTTTTTAAAAGGTTCCTATGAACACAGATCCTAGTTTAAATGTAATATTATGTTATATTACTCGCACTTGAACTGACCTTCATAAATATCAAATCCTTACAATTATAAGTCCTGACATTTAATACTTTCCTGCAGACTAAGCGGGACCATGTTACATTATAAGGTCACTTGTCATCTGCAGCTCTGAGAGAAACTTATCATTTTAATGAAGACACTGACTCAGGCACATACAGTAATGAAATTGTGGACAAACGTACTTCAGATTCGCACAAGGGTGTGTCTTCTCACTGTACCACTGCAGCATGGAAAGACTTTTAAACTGTCTTGCTAGTTCATTGCTCAACTGCATTAACCAGCAGCATATGCTTTGCATTGTTGCCATAGGAAATGACTTGTTAAGTGGGCCTAGTGAACACTGAAGGGTTAACTCTTCCTGGTCTCCTGAGATGAAACAGACAGGCTGTCACAAAGATCTGCTCTTCCCCAGCCAATAAGAAAGCTGGTTTTGCTCACTTAAGCATTCAGCAAAGCAATTGGGCCAAATACCTGATTGATCAAAAAACACGAGCCTGAATTATGTCACTTAACTTGAAGCACTTTACTGAGCCAACAACGCCATACAACGCCATATTCTCGCTCTAGAGGCAATGGCAAGTTGGATGCATCTCTGAGCATCAATTCAACCAGCAAAGAGTGGGACACCTCAAATAAATGACAATTTTAGCAAAACCAAGGGCAAAACAGTGCTTCAATGCAAACATGCTTCAATTTACTTTGATCACAAACCTGCTGTAATGTCTATTATAGTAAGGTTCAGATATTAATAGAAAACAGTGCAAGAAAAAGAGATTTTCATTCTCATGTGCTCTGCTGCAAAATCAAATTCCTGCAGATTCCTATGAGCTGATCCTCTGAACTGATCCTGTATTTGTATTTGCTTTTATATTTGTGGAAGCAAATAAGGAAACACCCACAACAAGCATCAATAATGTTATAGGTGTTACAGTAGAACCACAGATACCAACTAGAAATGTCATTCCAAGACTACCAATGACTATAGAGTGCTATTCCAAAACAGAGATCATAAAATCTGTGAAACTTTGTACTCCCCACCTGCTTTTTTACAGAATAACTTTCAAATAATATTAATCTTCTCAGCAAAATAATAAAAAAGCAAATACAATAAAAAATATAATAAATATATAAAAAAGCATCCCCAGAACACAGCTGCTAAATATACATTTTGTATGAGCAAAAAGACCTGAAGGAAAGGAAAAAGAGATCGCTATTTTTCAAACCATTTTCTCTGCTTTCCAGACTTTCATCTATCACCAATAACAAGAGTGGAATGGATGACAAAACAGAACATAAAGATGTCAGAGATGCGTCCACCACATGAAAGTGATATCATTCTTTTTATATTAACATGGCCTTTACTAATAGGACTTCCAGATGTGCTTGAACTGGTAATAGAAAAGCTTGAATCAGTCCAGAAATGGAGTCATATCAATGTGCAGACACGATAATTCTTTCATATGACGATCAAAGTGGTGATCATTTGCATTTGAATAACACGGTGCATCCAGTACAACAGTTTTGGAAACAGCTTTGACCCATGTATATCCTATTGATTTTATGCACCTCAGTGACATCCTTAGCAAGGACATCAGTGATTCTAGAATTCAAGAATCACTAAAGACAATGGAGAAAAAGTAGCATATCTTGCTACATCTATACATGGAGCAAGGCATGAGCATAGGCACAATAGTTTCACCGTGCAAATTGTCAAACTGGTAGTCCACAGAGTATTCTGACCCAAATCAACTTGTACTCACCCAAACAATTCCCAGGAGAAATTTGAGAATTACCACAGGCCAATGATCTTTTGCCATGGGTGCTTTGGCCAAGGACATCCTATTTTTGGAAAATAAGAGAATTTATTAGTATGGATATTATCAAATACTGCCAGCTGGCCTAAAGGGCCAAAGAGACAGCCTTGGAATTGTTCACCAGTAAACACAGTTCTAGAGGGCAGATCGTAGAATCATAGATCAATAGAATCATAGAACAGCTTAGGTTGGAGGGGACCTTGAAGATAATCTAGTTCCAGCCCTCTACCAGGGGCAGGGTTGCCACCCCCCAGGTCACGCTGCCTAGCATCCTATCCAATCTGGCTTTGATTGCCTCCAGAGATGGAGCAACCACAGTCTCTTTGGGCAGCCTGTGCCAGTGTTTTACCACTAGAGAGAAAAATATTTCTTCCTAACATCTAACGTAAATCTCCCCTCTAAGCCATTCCCCCCTGCCCTATCACTATCAGACCATGTAAAAATTCTGTCCCCGTCTCACTCGTAAGCTCCCTTCGAGTGCTGAAAGAATGCAATAAGCTCTCCCCAAAACCTTCTCCAAGCTAAACCAGCCCAACTCCCTCAACCTCTCTTCATGGGGGAGGGCTCCAGCACTCTGATCATCTTCATGATCCTCAGGATCCACTCCAACTGCTCCACATCCTTCCTATAATGGGGGTCCCCAGGCCTGGGCAAAATGTAATCAATCCATTGTTTCATGGTAATGTGATTTTTATTTCATTGTCATCTGCAGTCATAAGGCTGAGAAACTATTTATGCACAGCAGAATTCCAGATTCAGAAAATATTCAGATTTGAAACTCCTGCTTCTGTTTGCTGTGGTTTTAGAACTTTCCCTTTCTTTAAGGAGAGACATGGCTGTTTCAGGGAAACGTAGAAGAGAGTAAGGCATGAAATGCAGGTGGCATCACTCTTAGGTAGTCAGCTTCATTAATGAATTACTCATAGCTGTAGTGCACTGTTACATCTCTTACCAAGGTCTGGAAAAGGGCTGTTTGCTTTGAGAACTGATCAAGGACTAAGTTGTAGCAGTGTTGTATTTTTTGATTGCAGATGTAAAAGTTGCTGCACCAAAATCAAGGGCTTGTGGATGCTCCTGTTCACTGTGGGGGATTTAGACTAGATGACCTTTAAAGATCCCTTCCAACTCTACCAATTCTATAATTCCATGATTTTATGACTGTTACAATCAAATTCAATTGCCAGGACTAGGGAGATGATCATCCTCTTGTACCATCAGCCCTGGTGACGCTGCACCTCAAGTATTGTGTTCACTTTTGAGTTCCTCACTAAAATAAAGACATAGAGGCCCTGGAGTGTGTTCAAAGAAGGGCAACAAAGCTGTGAAAGATCTGGAGCACAAGACTTACGAGGAGCAGCTGAAGGAACTGGGATTGTTCACTTTGGAGGATAGGAGGCTCAGGGGAAACCTTATCACTCTGTACACCTACGTGAAAGGAGGTTGTAGCAAGGAGTGGGATTGGCCTCTTATCCCAGATAACAGCAATAGGTCGAGAAGGAATGGCCTCAAGTTGTGCCCAGGAAGGTTCAAGTTAGATATTAGGAAATATTTCTTCTCTGAAATAGTGATGATACATTGGAAGAGGATGTCTAGGGAGGTCATGGAGCCACTGTCCCTGAAGGACTTCAAGAAACATGGAGATGCTGCACTGAGAGACATGATTTGTGGGCATGGAGGAATGAAATGATGGTCAGACTTGATGATCTTAGAGATCTTTTCCAATCTTAATGAATTTATAATTCTATGTTACAAAACTAGGAAGAGTTGCTGATACCCCAGAGTGCTGTACTGCCATTCAGAAGAATCTTGACAGAGAGAAGGGCACAGAAAATTATTGTGAAATTCAACAAAGGTGAGTGCTGAGTTCTGCACTTGGGAAGGAATAACCCCATGAAAATGTGAGCTTTATGCTAAGGAGGTAATTCAGTGTTTATATAATTAAAGTCAGCCACACTTTACCATCAATAATTCCAAGTATCTATTCATTGTGTTAGACATGAAATCTGAATTATGCTCTAACAAGATGTTGTTTTCTCTACACTAAAATATGACTCATTATGTTGTTTCAGTGAAAAAACACAGATAGGTTGAAGAAGACCTAGAAGAAGACAGAGAACTCTGTGATAGATTTATTTAATAAAAAAAAAACCCACAACAATACTGAACAGAGAAACCAGAAAACGACGAAGAGGAAGCAGAGTAGTTATGATAAAACATATAACATTAATGCAATGAATATGAACTTCAGCAGTAATACTAGTCATTCTATTATTTTTTTTCCTTTTTTTTTAACCATTAGACAAGAGTAACAATGAATACTTAAAGATTCAGATTCCTTCAGCTTTTACATGGCAAATACTCTAAGTCTGCTACTGATAATAATAATTGCACATCATCATGCTCTGAAGATGAACAAAATTTCTTCTTTGGCTGCAATCAGATACATGTATTACTAGTCATAGCCTACTGACAGCCTTACTTAAAATAAGAATAATCAATCGAAAAGGATTTCCAGTGTTTTCCTCCTTCAGAATGTCTCAAAACGATCATCATCAACAAGACACTTTGACTGGCAGTCATAACCTTGAGTTACCCAAAAAATCATCAGCAGGATAACAAAATCCTGTGTGTGTTCAAGCATAACTTTTTCTGGATCAGTGTGTGAAATTGTACAAAACAAGTTTTAGGAGTGCTTAACTTTGTGTAACCTATCCTGTTTTCTTCTTTTCTTCTTCTCTTCTCTTCTCTTCTCTTCTCTTCTCTTCTCTTCTCTTCTCTTCTCTTCTCTTCTCTTCTCTTCTCTTCTCTTCTCTTCTCTTCTCTTCTCTTCTCTTCTCTTCTCTTCTCTTCTCTTCTCTTCTCTTCTCTTCTCTTCTCTTCTCTTTTTTTTCTTTTCTTCTTTTTCCCTGCTAAGTGGCGATTCTGTGAAATGGTGTGAGATTCTGCATTTCCATTCACAGCAGAGACCTCAATGGAGTGCTCTGACCTGTGACGCTTATCCTCACCACACATCCTTGCTTAGGAGCATGATCCCTCTGGACAGCCTGCTGTGCCCTACATCAGGATTTACAGTAGCACAGAATAAATATTATCCATTTTGGTGTATGCCTAGAGATCTCAAACAAGCAAAGACGGAGATGTTTCCTTCTCAGCTCCAAATACGAGAATAAACTAAAAGGAACTTTATATATATATACTCTGTTGTAGATCATGGTCTACACTGGTGGCAGTGTTTTCTGTTTCTAATCGCCGTGGCCTTTATGATACTGTACTTAATGAATTATGCTCCTCAGGAGGAGGTCAGTGAAAGAATTAAGCTAAAAACCCCTAACAGTGTCGTTGGCCAGGAGCCAGCTCTTTCCAGGCTGTGTTTCTGCATGAGGTCTGCCACAGCTGGAGCGAAACGACTTGCAGGTGGCTCAGCGGGCAACAGATCACACAGTACTGCTCTGTCCGCCCCTCGACAGCAAGGAGGGAGTCACCTATGCCTGCTGTTGGTGGCTGAAAATGAGCAGGAAATGTCTGACAATCTTGATTAAGAACTCCCAAGCATTGAACTTTCCATAAGGAAAAGGCACACTCAGATCTCTCTGCTTTGACGGTTTAACTTCCAATTTAAATACTGCTTGGGGTACAGGAGAAACTGCTAGCGTTTATCCTTATGCTGTTAGACTGTGGATGCCTTAATTAATGCAATAGGCATGGCTCAATCAGCACAACAAAGCCCAGGTAATGAAGTAGGTATGCCTTCGTTTTCCCCAAGGTTAGATCACGGAGAATTTATGGGCTTTATTTAAAAAGTAGTTGAAATATACTAAGTAATTTTCTGGAGTATCTTCAAACTATTAATTTCTAAATTGCATGAACAGATGCATAAGCACAGTGGAAAAGAGCATCAAATGGCTTGGGGGAATGGAGGAGCTCAAAGACTGGGCCAAGTAAGTTAGGTTCTACTGAGAGCCCGCTTAGACAACCCCTTTCATCTCCCTGGGAATCGCAGCACTTGTCTGCTCAGCTTCATTTTCTTGCAGATAAATCATATGTGCATTTAAAAATGTATAAATCATAAATATCTGCAGAAACTGAGGAACTAAAGGCTCTTCTGCACCTCAGTGGACAAAAACTACTGTTCATTTGCTGCACGGCTCATTTGAGGCCATTAAGCAAAATAGGCCCAAATCCTGGAGTTGTAGCACCCAAGGACAAAGGGCTGGAGAAACATTTCTGTAAGTGGGCTGGGAGTCTTTCATCAGTGGGAAAAGAGAAAGATATATTCATGCTTTATTTTCCTGAGAGGGACAGCAACCACAAAACAACAAAATGATGGAGGTCAGACAGGACCTCTAGGTCCATCTGGTCCAACTCATGCTCAAGCAGGGACACCTACAGCAGGATGCCCAGGCCCATGCCCAGATGGCAATGATGTGCTGACCTGCAGACATTCTTACCAGTTACCCATTTGCTTGTTCTCCAGGCTTGAAGTGTCTTTCTTGCTCCTGGCAAAGCCTGCAAGCACAAGTTATGTCAACACTGACTGCATCACTGCAGTATTACTACGTCAAGGCATGAGGCAGGATAATGCCTCAAATTTACTTGTGCTCAATCACCTCAACTTCTGCTTTCAGTGTAAGGAGCAAGCACATTGAATTTGATTACAACAGTCATATAATCATGGAATTATAGAATCAGTAGAGTTGGAAGGGATCTTTAAAGGTCTAGTTTGAATCACCTGCAATGAACAGGAGCATCCACTACTCTTGATCAAAATATACTGGCAAAATGTTTTCCTGAGCATATCCAACTCTGTGGTCCAGTTACAGTGACAGAGGTCAGCACCAATATCATGGCTCAGAAAAGTAAAAGCCTTGACTTCTACCGTATTTTTCTAATTCTTAGAGTAACTCCTACACCTCCTTCCAAAGTGGAAAATGAATGGTTTGGTCTGTGACTTTTTGGTCTTTACCATGTCTCCTTACTAATTACTTTTATCAAATCAGAAATGAGAAACAACAGTGTGCGAGAAAGTTGACCACAAGGTGGTAAAAGAAAAAATAATAAATAAATGCACACAAGAAATGAATACAGATCATATGTAACGGTGTGAGTTGACATTTCTTCACTGAATGACTACAGCTCCCAAAGAAATACACAGATGACAAAATCTGTATGCAAAGACCTAGCTAAAAAACTACAGAAAATCTTGTCCTTGGCAAAACCTTCCTGAGCACCCTCCTCTGCTAAGTCCCACAGCTTCTTCAATGTAGTCTCCTCTCTGTTTCCTCCAAACAAAGCCATGTAAATTCACAGGGACCCAACCCAAAGTCCCACACATCCAGGAATTTATGGTGTAGACATGCTCACACAGTCTGGAAGGCAAGTCACATAGAGCCAGAAGAAGCTAACAGCAATAGGTGTATTCTCACTTATCACATTGATCTCACACTGTGGTATGTAGTACAGAGCTCAGGGTTTAATGACTAGAAAGAATCGATGGCACAGTGTGTACAGCGAGCCCTCAGCTCTTCCCATCTGGTCTCTAATCCTCATTCCTGCACCCTTGATCATTAACTCTTAATTTATTGCAGTAGAAACAAAAATATATTTATAATGAGTAACATACAAGCTCATGTTCCTAGTAGCTCTCATTCCTTATAAATTCCCACTACACCTAGGAAACTGTGGTTTGATTTTCTGTTTTGCTAATTGGTGAGTGCAGCCAAAGAAATTGCTAGCAGGTTTTCATCTCTTGAATTTATTTACCACCATGGAAGGGGAAAGGGGCCATTCCTCTGGGAAGGGGAGAGAAACTGGAAGGATTACATTATTTTGACCTTACAATTGAGCTGACATCTAGTGCAGCACTAAATCAATGCTTTGGCTCAGGAGACTGGATTAGTGCGGGTGGGTTGCAGGCGGTCTGCAGGACTGCAGCTGTCCTGGAGCTACCAGTGGATGTCAGTAGAGGCTCCGCTTGCAAAAGATCCAAATAGAAAGAGACAAAAGAAAGAAAACCCTCTAGGTTCTTTCACTGTAGACATTGCAAAATATACAAAGTGCTCCAAAATGGTTAGTCTCTCCCAGCTAATGATTTAGGACTACTTGCAAGCAGTAGTACCTTAAAGGACAGAGTAAAGTTGATCAGGCTGCTTGTAATTCTTTATGCTTTAACCTTTCAATAGCAATATTTTTTTCAGTTAATTTAAAAACAGTGAACAAAGTCAGGAGGCCCACTGTTAGAATAGTAGTGACACTGGATGACAGACTGAAAAGAAGCAAAACATACACAATCTGCTCTCTCTCCTCCAGCAGAGCAGCCACTGCTCCAGGAACACTTAAATGCAGCAGTAAAAAGCAAAGCTCTCTAATCATTGTTTTGCAGGGGTTGGGCTGCAACCTTTTAGTAAAGTAAACAATCTAAACATGCTAAGAGCAAGATTTGAGCTAAACTCTTAACAATTTTATCTAGAACAAACAAACAAACAGCACATAAGTGGAAATGACTTCCTTCGCTGAATAATAGTTGTGGGACCCTTGGGAGCATTTCTGGTGGTGAGTTTGCTGCTATGAGTGACTGATTCCCCACGCAGGGACAAATTTCAATGCCATCACTTATGCTGAAAAACACTAAACTTAAGGGGAATGAGGTGCCACTGCACAAGGGAATGAGCATGTCCATTCCCTTGAAAATATCACTGTAAGACTTTTCCTGCAAGAAAAAATATGGACTTCTCAGACTTTTCGATTCTGAAGTAATGCAAAATAAGTTCTTTTATCAGGTAGGATCCTGGACCTATAAAATTGCTTGTGAATGAAAGCTTTCCAAGTCCCCAGCTGGGACAAAGCACTTTCCTGTGATTTAAGCATTGATAATTCCTCTAAGTTATTCCAGCTTGGGTGGATGCTGTTTGGTTTAACATTTTCTGCTATTCTAGTCTGCCTGGACTGTAAATATAAGTTATTATAAGTCATGTGGTCACTAGAGATGGTCAAGTGTTTCAAAAAATATTTTTTTAATCGGAGTAATGCCAATCCTATAAACTGACATGTTTCATGGGAACGTAGAAATTTAAGAGACTTTCAACAGGAAAAGTTTTTTATGTCCAGAATGGAAATTTTGGTCAAAACCACAAAGAGAGAGAGAGAGAGAGAGAAAGAGAAAGAAAGACGTACCTCATACCACGGTGATCATCTTTTCTCATAAATCAATTCTGTGAGGCATCTGTTTTTCAGCCTAGTTTCCTACACAAATGAAAGTTAAATGATTACAGAGTGTTTATCTTGCAGCTCTCCTTTAAAAACATTGAAGCCCATCAGCCAAATTCAGTGTTTTGCAGTGGACATTGTGCAGTTGGGTAGTTTTGGAAAAACAAGGGACTAAGCAGAGCAAAACAATCCAGCCCACCGTAGGAAAGTGCCCACCATGAGAAAGACTTGGTGTTTCCTTCCTAGCTTAGGAGAGAGTCCAGTAGACATGAGGCAAAGAGTGGGAGATATACCAGTGATATTGAGGTGGAGGTGATCACAGAAATGAAAGAACTGGAAAAATTATAGTGGATGGATGGATCCATAGGAAACCAGAATGCTCTACTAGTTTTTACAATTTGCATTATTTCTGACCTGGCTGTCAGTATTTTACTGACAATGCTGTTTTCAGAACTGAGTAGCATGAAAGAGAAGACACAAAACTACACAAAGTAGATACACTACCACCCTCTTTTCTAAGTCTGAAAATAATTTTCTGTGTCATTCAGCACTGCATCTTGAGAGGAATGTCCATCTGCCTCAAATACTTTTTAACTTTCCCCCTGTCTTTTAGCTTGATATTTTAGCATTGGTATTCAGGACAATATCTCAGGTACCCTGAAAACATTAGTTTCTGCTTTTTCCATTTGTTTGAGTCCTTCCAGTAAGAGAGGGATCCCACACCTAGCACAAGTAAGGAAGCTTCCATGGAAGAATCACAGAATCACCAAGATTTGAAAAGACCCACAAGATCACCCAGGACAACCATACACACATCACCAACAGTTCTCACTAAACCATGTCCCTCACATAAGATTAATTAAGAATACTGAAGAAAGTCATTAGAACAAAGCAGGTATATTGCTAAGACTCAAACTGTTCTGGTACCAGTTTAGCAGCAGAAGAGGGAGTTCAGCTTGGGTTAACTCTCCAAGCATGTACAGGCTCAGAACAGATTTTGCACACCAGGCTGAGCTTCACACAGCCACAGGATACATTCTCATTAGGGCCTGAGGAAGCTTATTTAAAAGTGTGATTGACGTGTTGGCATCATCAGAGAAACAAATAATATAGACCCAGAGCCCACACCCTGGTTCATCTGAAAATATTTTATGATTGGAACAGGCTTTTTCTTGTTGCCCTCAGTATTAGAGTAAGTGCATTGTCTCTCTGAACTAAACTACATTTATCAAAGGGATGTGTGAACCCAAAATAACAAGAAGAAAAAACTTGCGTTGTTCATAATGAGTTATTTTATTAGGGTGTTTCCCCTCTTTAGCTTCTCTGTTCTGGTAACTTAACACATGGAATAATAGTAGTTAGCAACTTTGGCTTTGACTGTTGTTATTTTATGCCTTATGAGAAGTTAATTGCATCTTCGACAGAGTAAAAAAATATATAAATCCCTGAGATATGGAACAGAGTTCTTTATATTGCTGCTTTTGCTGCTTTCTGTTCATTCAGCACCAATCCATGCTAGACCAAGCAGAACAGAAAATGAGACCAAAAAAAAAAAAACCAAAAAAACGTGGACACAGCAGGTGTAACAGACCTCAGAGTACAAAAGGGTGCTATCATTTTATAACATGAGCTAGCCCTCCATAGCGACCTGCAAAGAATGTGGCCTTTGAAATAGCTCCACTAGAATTAGTAGCCTTTCAGGAAATATTACTATTGTTCTGAATTCCACTTGAAAATTTAATTTGCCCCCTGTTATTTTCAGGCAAATTCCAGCAGAGCTTTATTCCATAAAATCTGCGTAGGTGCATAAGGAACATTGCCTCGACTCAGGAAATTCATATTCCTTTGTACACAGAAAGATCTACTTTGTATGTGTTTATTTATCTGCTCATGAAGAGCCTTTGCAAATATAATTCACTTTTATGTGTGTTACACACTGAAATCATATGCATTCTCTAAATCCATTACACAGCATGCCTAACTAACTAGGAAGTATTTAAATGTTAGCTTGTAAGTACTGAAACACAAAACTTCAAAGTTAGAACATGGAAATACCAAACTGCAGTACAGAAAAACACAACATGATGCAGCTTCCAGCCAGGAAAGCAAATTCCTTCTGAGGAAAAGTCAGACTTCAATTTTGACCACTCTTGCTTGGAGGAGTGTAAATCATACAATCACAGAATCATAGAATCGCAGAAAATGGTTTCATTGGGAAGAACCTCAAAAATCCTCAAAGCCACAGGATCCAGAACTCCTTGTCAGCACATGATGTCCTTCCTCCCTCTCGTGGGGCATCACCTGTTCAATGTGGAATCACCCTGGGGACCTCCTAACTCCATAAAGGCACAGCCTGTGTTCCAAAGACAGATGCTACAAATGATTTAAATGAGAAGGGTGCACGTGTAAATGCACATTGCCAATCTGCAGTGGCTTCCACTGCAGAAGCCCTATTACTTTATTCAGGACTTCCCCATGTTTATAGGGAGAAACGATAAAACCAGACTTGTGATCCACCAACAAGCATCTGTTAAAACTAGTTTATAAAGCTAACCTTATTTAGTAACACAAAAAATATGAAATGTAGGATACAATTTGGGAAACTGCCCTTTTTCTGCACCGAAGGATGCCAATGTTTAGATAGACACGTCAATAGGAATGAAGTCTGTCTGTTGGGATCATCTATGCCATTCTGAAACTTAATACTTTACAAACATAGAACTGATTTTGCCTTGGATTCGGAGAATCTCAACGGTTCTATCTCTCCTTCTGTCTAAACATAAAGGTTTAAAGATTATGTACTGTACATTGTTTTTAAAGAAAACAGAGCATCATACAGTCAATAAGTTTGGAAAAGACCTCCAAGAACACACTAACCGTGCCCCTAAGTGCCACATGTCCATGTCTCTTGAACACTTCCAGGGACAGTGACTCCATCACCTCCCTGGGGAGCCTGTGCCAACACCTCACCACTCTTTCTGAGAATAACTTTTTCCTAATATCCAGACTGAGCAACATTCAGCAAATATCGCTCTTCAAAGTTATTGTGTAATAAGATGACTACACTTTTATTTTTGTGTCACGTTGACTTATTTTTTGTGCTATCTGAAGTGATCTTCCAAAAGAATTGCAAATGTCTGCCCCTCCCAGCTGCACTACTTTCCAAGTTATGATTGGCTAACCAGCAGTCACACTGCATGATTTCATACTGCTACATCTGATGAGGTGTAACCAAACACAACAGAGCACATTATACGCCACAAGCTCAACTCAAAGCTGAAACACACATTTCTGAAAATAAGTAAAGAAATAAAATAAAAAACAGCAAAGTTGTGACCAACTACTTCATTTGGAAAGGAATGTGTGCCACTTCTTTCCCTCACCATACAGTGGGTTAGGAGGATCTGTCAGCAGAGGAAGGAAAACGTGTAACCAAACGTGTAAGCAAAAAAGTCCACAAGTGCTGCTTAAATGGCCTTCACTTTGTTTTGTTTTTCCTTTCTTTTTCACCTCTGGTAGACAAATCAATAAATTATGGTATTTTTCCTTTTCTGTAATAAATGCAGGTCCAGAGAGACTGAACATTTATGACTTCTAATCAATTCCAACTAGTTGTTCATTAACAAGAAAAAAAAGAACAGGAAAACAATCCAGAAGTTGAAAGATTTCTGGTTTCCCAATTGATGTGACTGTTAACTTTGAAATGCATTTCAAATGCATTTTTTCCAATGTCAAAAATTAAAATGTCTAAGAAATCCAAATAATTAATTTCAAGTGAAACATAACATTTTTGACTTGAAATACTTTCCATTTTGCTCTGTTCAAAGAAAAAGCAGAATAATTTAAACTGCTTTGACTCAGAATTAATTCTGTATTTTCTGATCTGCCACACTTAAACAAAATCCATTATTTTCACTATAGTGTACTAAAACATACAATACTCTTTCTAGCTGTTTTGTTGGGTATCTGTCAGGAGAAGTGGATAGAAATTCAAACTGAGTCTGTAAAGGAAAAAAAAAAAAAAACAAGATGGAAGTTGACCAGTAATCTGTGATAGATATGTACCTGTACTTCAGGAAGCACAGCTTGGAAAACAGGTTTTTCACTAAAGAACTTGTTAGGATTTTTGATAACAATGATATGTACAGAACAAAGCACTTACAAACTTTTCCTGGTTTGATCAGAATTAAAACCAAATGACAATCATCATATATACATATTTGTATTTTGATTACACTTCAGTTTTACCTTTTGCTGTAATGTTTTGCTGTAGCTCAAGCAAAAGGTATATTTCCAGCCACCTGGGAAGCCATGCTCAGCCCTACTCTGTTTCTCTTTGTCACTACAGTAATACTGCTATAACTCCAATAAAGCTTGTAACTATCAAGAAAGATCAAAAAAACAAAAACAAACCAAAAAAACAGAAGGCAATTCCAGTTATTAAGAATTTCTTCACTGGATAAAGAAGATAATTTACAATTTAGCAATGGTTAAATCTTCTACCCTTAAAATTGCTTTGTGGAAGCCTAGCAAGACAACTTTTAATAGAAACTAACTCTAAGTTGTGACGGTTGTGTACTTCTGATCAAATTTCATTCTGAGATACATGGCAGAACAGGTGTGGTGTCCACACATAAGCCACAGCTATAATAATTTTGATGGCACATGTGCCAACTAAGTTTGCAGGTCTACTTTGTGATCCATGCTAACCTTAGAACATGTCTTCCTTGTGCACTAGACTGCACGACAAATTTCCTAGACTTTGTGAGACCCAGAACCAGCAGTAATGCAGCAACACTGAGATACAGCACAGTACAAGAAGATGAGTCCAGCTTCTCAGCAGCAGAGACAGGTGTGACTCTTAAGCGACTCCCCTGGTTTTAGAACTGACCTCCTCCTTAGACTGGCTGTCAGGGGAAGTTCTTTACAGAGGGACTGGTGCTGGAACAGGCTGCCCAGAGATGTGGATGCCCGATCCCTGGAGGTGTTCAAGGCCAGATGGGATGGGGCCCTGAGCATCCTGGTCTGGTATTAAATGGGGAGGTTGGTGGCCCTGCCTACAGCAGGTGGTTGGAGCTTCATGATCCTTGAGGTCCCTTCCAACCCGGGCCATTTTCTGATTCTGTGATTCTGTGATTCTTTGTGATTCTGCTCCTACTCGTGGTGCCAGGCTTAGGAAGTATATTATCAAATGAGGTAGTTCTTAGCATAGCTGTCTCTAGACATTGCCTTTATACGTGTTCTGCATGAGACACACCAGTTCTTGCATCTGATCTCCCTCTTCCTCTATGCTTTGCTCCTGATTTCATCTCTGCTGGTACACTACCAAGTACTAGCCTTCAGAAATGTCCCTTGACATTGATTAATGTACTAGCATGGGCACAGCCATGGAATTCAACTTGCTGTGCCACTACAGCACTTATGCAGCTATCTAATCCATCAGATAAATGTGAGGTCAATTTGTATATCTGCAGTGGTCATTTGCTCAGGATATCTGAGCACAAGGCAGCCTCAGTAGAGCTAAGGCAGCTTCTCCAAGAAGCCTGCCAATTGTCTGGAATTCCTAGACTAACAGCCAAAAAAGCAGCAGGACTGTAGATGATGTATAAAGATCTGCTGCCAAACATGGTGGAGTTGGCACCTGTGACTTTGGCACATTACTGCAGTTCACACTGTGAAGATCAGTGATTATTGCTTCAATAAGCAGTTCTTAAGTGAAGTACCTGGTATCTGTTGTTGCAAGAGCTGAAGTGCTGAAGGAACAAAAGATGGGGAAGTTATAAAAAGAACTAGTAATTGGGGCTTGCTATTCAACTTACATTGGGTTTTAATATTATTTGGAAAGAATCTTCAAGTTATTTCCCCAAAAAGCTGCACAGAGATTTCTCAGTGGGTTGCATATTGGGTTAAATTTTACAAGTTGCCTAGAATGCCCAGATTTCTGAGTCTCATTTTACAAGACTCAAAACTGCAGATCTGCAAAACTTGATGCTAACCTGTCCAAAACAGCCCAATACTCTTAACCAAGGAAAGAGCCCACCATGGGGATGGTTCTTAACTCACTGACGCCACCAGTACACCAAAATGTTTCTTATTTAAAATCTTCCATTAAGGCCCTTGTCTCTTTTAACTTCAGAAGCGAACACACATTTATGTGAACACATTCATGTAAACACATTAGAGGTAGGTCAATTCTGTCAACAGCACACATGGTTCTTCTAAGTTATGTGAAAAGAAGAAAGCTTGAGAAGGCAATGTGATGTTCAGAAACAAGACATTTGTTTCACAATTAGAACATTAGCTGTTCAGCCCAAGACTCAGCAGTAAATAGACCATGAGCAATCCAAGAATCTTTGTCCTTGAATCTGTATGCTGTTCTTTTACAAAAATGTAAATTAGTGAGCTATTTTACATAAGATTTGTAGGTCACAATTGGTCACATATTCTTCAGCTAATATAAATTCAGTTAATATAACCAGAATATTAAGTTTGGAGAATTGGGCAAGTCAGTGTTTTAAAAATCCAGTTCTTAAGACCAGAAATTGGATCTCTTAAGATTATCCCAAATAATGTCTCCTTCTGAAACAAAGAAGATTACATTCACTTAACATAAAATTTCAGACTGATGTGACTTGTGGCATATTTAACTATTACTCCCTACTCCTATGCAAAAGTCTCTAGAGAACACTGCTATTACTAAATGGTGAGCAGTTTACAGAGGTAGGTTTGTCACAGGCTTACCAGCAGATGGAGTTGGAAACAGGGTCTCGATATGCATGACCATTAACTCTCATCAGGTTCTTTTCTGGAATAGAAGCTCTCAGCAGGTGTACAAGTGCTAACTCAATTTATAATAGAGCATGCAAAGTATAAGTGGAGAGAGATTTTTATTCCAGTGTGAGAAAACCTGTGTAAATCTGGTATCTATGCTGAAAAGGCTAGCACAATCTGGAAAATACAAGAGAAAGGACAAATAGCAGCTTTT
Source organism: Lagopus muta (assembly GCF_023343835.1). NCBI lineage: Eukaryota > Metazoa > Chordata > Aves > Galliformes > Phasianidae > Lagopus > Lagopus muta. Next base: position 8,914,349 of record NC_064434.1, read on the forward strand.
TCCATTCATAAGCAGCTGACCGTTTCATGAATGTGATGTGTAAGCCTTTAAACTCCTTTTAGAGAAAGTAAGATTATAACAAAAAAAGTACAGTGCCAAGGAATACATTGTCACAGTTCCTCTACATACAGTTAATTATTACAGCGAAATTCTCTGACTTATCTATATTAATAAATTCAATGGCAATGATGTTACTTTGAAAGTTTGGAACTGAAAACTTTAAGAATTCATTTAATGAAATCAAATGAAGTTAAGAAAATTTGGAAAAAAAAAATCCTTACATTTCCCTTTCTGTCTTAGTTCATGGTGGTTCAGCTGTAGGCATAGATGCTTCTCACCTAAAAACAAATAACAGAACAAAGAGGCTAATTGCTTCCACTTTCGTGAAACATATGAAACAAGAGTCACTTCTGACTATTGTATTTTGGTATGAAGACATTCCATGAGTCTTTACATTGGAAGAAGCTGTTCTGATTGCAGACCACAAACCTCTTGTTAAAATTCTTGGAGCAGAAACTGATTATCTGGCTGATACATTGCAGAAGTGGACATTAAGGCAAACTTCTTATCATTATGATATCATGGCTAAGATATCTGAAAAACAAAGTAAAGCTGCACTTTTCCTGTTGACTATTAGAGATGAAAAGCTTGACTAAAAGAATCCTTTCCACATACCCCTCTCTCCTCCCTCCCCTTCTGGGGAAGTGGGACCATGTACCTTTGAATGAGTCTCTGAAGAAATGGAAAAAGTCCATCAGCACAATTTTCTGCTGCCCTGCAGCTTGTGCAGGCTTTAAAACCTGGGCAAAGTAGGTGAGAAGTGTTGCCATCTGGACTGGCAGCTTTTTACAGTCACTTTTTACAGGTGCAAATGGTTACAAGGTGCTGGGCAGTGAAGGAGCAAGAGCGTTCGCTTTGCAAAGATTGGAGAATTTGTGGACGTGTCAGTCAAGCCATTCTCACTGTCAGCCCCCAGATGACACTGCAGTCATTGCTGCACCATCTCTCTCCAGATACAGTGAACACATAGCTGCCAGTATCACACCTGGGTACCAATTTTGATGTCAAGGTGATTGGAACTGCTGCTATGAAGATATGGAATCCTTTCTTTTGAACATTAAGAGGCTTAACAGCATCTGGATGGAAACCTGTGTGGCCACCTACAACCTCTTGAACATCCTGTTCCCAGATGCTTTAACTGGCCACAGGGAAGGCAGTTAAGATCATGCCATTACTGGGCAGAAGAGCGCGCTCTAGTTAAGTGGAGTGTGGCAAAATCTATGGAAAGACAAATCAGCTTGTCATCTACCAGGAAGTTACCTAGGTGTCTTCAAGATTAGGATGGAGTCAAGTCTTTAACAAGCCTGTGAAATCATTTGAAAACAACACGCCTCTTCCTTTTCATTTCCAGCCTACTTCAGACATGCTGTAGCACAAGAGTTCATCTCTACTCAGGGCACTCAGGCTCTTCCTCAAGCCTACAGTATTCAAGAACCCAGGCTCCTGCAAGCATAGCAGAACAGTAACATTCTTTTGTCAGGCCGAATCTTCTATGGTATCTAGCCTTTCCTGCAGATTCTTCCTCATTTAGATGCCTTGCAGCTCCACATATTCCTATCTTACTTTAAAAAATGGCAATTCTATTTCTTTTCTTGTTTATGTGAGTATTAGTCTGGTGAAACCCAGTGAAGCTGATGAACCAAAAGCATACCTTAAAAATAGGAAAAATCAAGCTCTTCATTTGCACATTGCAATTCACATATGTGACAAATGATTCTGGGGACCCTGTTTTGAAAGTAGCTCACTTGAAACAGCTTTTCAAACTGAAGTACTTAATACTGTCTAAAGACTGGACTTCTGTAGGGCACCCATAACTGAAGTTCCAGCACTGCAAGTCCCTCTGAAAAATCTTGGCCATTTTTTCAAAGGATGTGTCAGTGTCTCCAACAGATGCAAAAGCAATGGCCACTCAAATAGTTTGGTGTTTACAGGTTCATCAATCAAAAAGAAACACTTTGATCACCTGACATTATTCAAACAACGTTCTTGATATCTGATACCAGACCGAGATCATACAGATCTAATAAACTTTTGGCTCCTGCAAATTTCTTTTAAAAAATATAAAAGAGGATCAGTTATAGAGAAGTTGATTAATATGCACTCTACTCAAACAGTCTCAAACATCTGTGTATTAAATTCATTTATTAAATTATACCAATCTGTATTTTAATGAGTAAAAGATACTTATTCTGCCATCCATCAAAATAAACTCAGGAAATACTTAACATTATAATCATTTTTCTTGTTTGAACATGAGTTATGAAATATGAATCCCACACTAAGAATGCTGTACTTGCCATTATGATCAAATATGTTTTTACAGGTGCACCAAATATTCTGTTTTCATTTCATTTTCAAACTGTTGAAAATATAAACCATGTTTTATATTTCTTTGGTAGGTAATATTGCCTTTTTCCCCCCACATGGCACCCATTATTAGTGAGTTATTACCGTGCCTTTTTTCAGACACACGCTACATATCCTAAAGTTGCTTAGTAATGAAAATACAGATTTATGTAACATCTAGTATCAAATAACATTTAGGATACACTTTGGTATTGAAAGGTTTGAGGCACTAATAACTTTCAAGTGCATGTTAATATTGCTAGATAAGGTGTATACAATCTGTCGGGTCAAGTTCATACTTTTACCATTCCACTTTTTTGCCTGAGGAGAGTTAACTTTTAGGTACAACAGGACTTAATACATGCATGCATTGAATTCTTGTTTTTTATTGCTCTGGTAACTGTGATTTTTATTTCCATTTGACTATTTTTATGTAAACCTAAAAAAAAAAAAAAGAAGAAAAAGAAAAGAAAAAGGAGAAAAATCTGGCAGATGGAGAGCAAACCCAGCTGGGATGGCAGGTGAACTACACTGCAGACTTCTTCCCAGTATCAGTTTGACACCATATCAAACACTAAGTACAACCATTAAAGCAATTCCTTCCTTCTATTTGTGCAGAGTGAATAGCTGTTAAAGACACAGTTTAGTGCTGGGAACCGTATTCTCAAAGAAAACAATATCTGGGAAAGTGCAGTGAAAAAAAGCAAGATATGACTGCAAGGCACAGAGATTCTCAGGTGGTGTTCAATCCCTCGGCCTCTGGTGACTTCAGCAGAGCTGCAAGTCCAATACAGAGGTTTGGCACAGGATTGTAATAAACAGTACAACTACTCATATTAGCAAGTGAGACTACAATACTACTTTCAATAAAGAAATGGGAACTTCTCCATCGATTCCAGTGGAGTAGGTTCAAACCATAACAGAACATATCAGTAGTAGAGCCAGAACACTGTAAAAAAACAGTCTCATTTTGGGCAGCAAATGCAACCACACACTAATCCATTTTTTGTAAAACACATCAAGAGGGTAGGAAAATGTTTGTCATTACTGGCAAAGGGGAAAAAGCCTTCAACAAAGCCATCACTTCATTCAGGTGTGATCACAATATAGGTTACCACCACACCAAAATTACAGAGGCAATGCCAGTCCTTTTTCATGGGGACACGGTACAACTGATATGAGGAAAAAGGAAAATGGTATAGAGGAAATTTTGTAAACCAAAGTTATGTGGTAAGTGAAAGAGAGAAGTGCCATAGCTGATTATGTCCAAACATGGCACTGGGAAAGAAAAAACTTACCATTTCTAACTTAAAGATACTATGCAGACAACTAATTTTCTTACAAGATTCCTCATTAATGCCATTGTACTTAAGATTTTGCTCACTTCTAATTAGTCCATATGACACATGACTGTGTTTAATTTCTTGTTGCAAAATAAAACAAGCAACATGAAACATATTTGTCTTATGACAACAATTTGTATACATGTAGAAAGTGAAGAATGAGAATGAATTCTCAAAATATAGGGGTTGACCAATAATGAATATATCGTATTGTTTAATGTTTGCCTTGAACTTACAGTTCTTAGAAGGACATTTTGAAAAGTCTTGAAAAGATTTTAGTGATAACAAGAAGGTATCACAACCAGTCTGAGTTATTCCAAATATTATGTGCATTGAATAATTTTCCACCTTATTTTTAAGCATGATTAACCTACTATTGCATTCTGAATACTAATTCCAATGAAAACACGTACCAACCTTCAAAGATCAGTAGAAAAAATGGCATCTGGCCGAGGAATATAGCCACCACCCAGTCTAACAGAAGCAGGTGGAAATCTAGGAAGTTCCTATCTATTGCACATCTCCTTAAAATAAAAAGTAGACAAACTCTTCCAGCTGGCAAAATCTACATCCTTTATTGACTTTTCTGTACTATAAAGAATAAAATATGTGCATATACACCTGTATAAAAAAAATAGAAGAAGCAGTTTATTTAACTGGCATTTTTCCTGGCAGTCCTGTACTTAACTTTATCACTTGAAAAGCACTCTTCGGACCTGTACTCTTCAGATAGGTTGGAAATATTTTAATTGTCACATTTATTGACTAGTTGTCAATGCAGACATGAATAAATGCAGATAAATTATTCACAGAATCTTCTTGCCTTTGTACTATGTTTAATCAATACATCAAAAGGAAATATCTCAAATGAGCTGGTGGATTTGTGATGAGTTGATTCCTGAATCTCCATGTTTCTGAAGTATTTCAGGAAGAATCCCTACCAACATAGAAATCTACACTTGCAAAATATTAGCAGAAATGTAACACTCAAAATTCTTACAAACACCAAAACAACAGATTCATACAAAAAAAGAAATCAGCATTCAATAGCAACCCAAAAGCTGAGTAAAGACTACACAGACTTCAAACAGTAATTAACTAAATGTTGAACCAAGTTTTGTCACAAATACTGAGGAAGCTTTAAGTTAATTATAGAAGGAATTGAATTATTTTGTTTGAACGCCCTTCACTGGTCATCTCTCAGTGTTCAGTTTCAGCTTTGATGGTTTTTTATTAGGTTTGCAACATATATGGAAACTTGGCAATTATCTTACAAGAAAGCAGGAACCTCACTCTCTTCCAGAAGCCTGTGAGACCTGGCATAATTTGGTAATTTCTCAGTCTCCACACTGAAACCAGCAGGCATATACCAACATACTATTTCAGACTAAACTGGTAACAACGTGAGTGAGCCAGTCCTGAACTATTTCTTACCCAGTCCAAATCTGCAAGCTAAATTCTCTGCCCTTTATAGAGATTGCTCAACCTTTTGCTATCATAATGACACTCAAGAAGAGAAAATTTAGAATTCTGAGCTGTGCTGCTCATATGAAAAACTGGCAGAAAGAATTTTCTTTCTTTTACTCAGCAGGATGCCAGATGGCTGCAAAAGATTTTTCATTGGAAGAATTTGTTAATTTCATTAATTTTTAATACAGTAAAATAGGAGAAGGAAATAGCAGCATGTTTATCAGTGTTCCACAGAAGTAGCAACATTTACAAACAGAGGAATGCCATCAGTGTAATACTTTTGGTGAGCACACAAATAAAACTTCCTAAGCATTAAATTATTTAACATTTATTAAGACCCTTGAACGTAAGTAATTAACACAAAGGTATTGCGGGAAGTAAAAATCACAGCTGCAAACCTAATTATTCAGGATGATCTGAAAAGCTTGATTGGAGGAGTAGGATGACAACAGCAAAGTGAGCATTAAGGCAAAACTGAAATTCAGTTAACCATTGAACAGAGGAAGAAAAGGATGCTTCAAGGCTCTGAATATTTAAACAGTTGGGCAGTCTAATCTATTCAAAGTTAATCTTCAGATAATAATTTGATTTTTGCAAAAGAATGAACAAGATGACTGATGTCTAACCCTTCGGCCAGGTAAGTCACATATTTTATCAATAGGTAGATACACATATGCTTTACATTAAAAGACTTATTTTATAGAATCATAGAGTTGTAGAATCAGCAAGGTTCCAAGATCATCCAGTCCAACCATCCACCTATCACAAATATTTCCCCACTATGCATTTCACATGTTCAATCTTTATATTTGCATGGGCGCAGAGCTCCCAGAAAGCTGCAGAGGTGCTGTAAACCATCTGAACTCTACATACGTTACTTCTATATACTTGAAGCCTGGATTACTGCTGGTCTTGGAACCTGTGCACTCACCACATGTACATTACACAAGTACAATCAGAAATCTCTTTGAAGTGCTAGTTGGCTATCAAGGATGCTGTCTTCTAAGAATGAGCTTCTTCTGCTATTGACAGTTGGGCAGACTACTCCCGGCTGCCTTTTTTTTCCAAAGGCAGCTTGGAGAATGTATGTTTTATGTATGTATGTTCTCAGCTGCTTCCTAGCTAGCACCTTTCAAGAAACACCTTTAATGAAACTATACTTTATATCACTAGAAATATTTGTTTTAATATCTATCAGATTTACATGTATATCTCAGAAGCCATATATTGTAATATTTGTCTTCTAATGAGACTATTATCTTTTGTTTCCGTGACTTTTTCATTTACCAAGCAGAAAAAAGTGATTAGGAAAAAGCAGACACAGGAAAGATAATGCAACAGTGGAGAAGACAGTTGTAATTGATAGATATTATTTACCAATTTACCATAAAAATCTTTTAAGTGAAATATCAACTGAAATTCTGTCTTGGCAATAGATAAAAATACTCCTTTAAGGCAAAAGAGTAAGAGATTGTTTATAAGAACTAGTTCTCAGCAGAGGTTTTGGGAAGGAAATAAGCATTCTTCACCAGTTGCACAGTATATTGCCTTAGGCAGAAAACATTGATACTAAAACAGTTTGTCTTATTATTCATCTCTGTTCACTTCTGCAGTTGGTTTTGGTGTTGACATGAAAATAAATGAATAACAGAGTATCTAAACAAATGTTTTGTCTAATGGATAACTTAAAAATGACAAGCTAGTTACATAAAATGCCAGATTCTCTTCTGTCGCTGTGTTTTGCATCAAAACAAACCACGTGATTTATGAGGAAAACAAATAAAACTCAAAGAGCATGGAAAGACTCTCCCTAAATTCCACAGAACTTCAGAATGCCTTTTTTTTTTTTTTTTTTTTTTTTTTTTTTGAGGAGAAATAAAAGCTACTAACATAAAAATGTTAACCTCAGAAGGCACATGCAGACTAAGAAACTTAGCTACTCTGAAAAGAAAGGCCTAATGGAAGATCTTAGAGAGGAGGATGGCAAAGCAAGAAAGTCCAAAATAAGACAGAGTAAATGTTCTTCAGTGATGTAATCCACTAACATTTTGCACACAATACCCCCAAGTATGCAATTATAGGTGTGAAATATTTCAAAGCAACCAGCATCTCTGTCATCTAACTTACAGACTTCTCATGTTATCAGCAGAAGGGAAGAGAGAGTACTGCAAAGAGTGCTTTAAAGCACCTAAATTAGGTTTCTCTCTGGATTATTTAATGGATTCTAGAGAAGAACTTGGAGGAGCATGGATTTGCAAAAAGTAGATATGTATCTCTCCTTCCTGTTACAGATAGGGAAGCAGGCATCCATGTCTTCTCATATAGAATTATAAACATCTTGTGGGTTGCTTTTAGCTGTAAACTTTCATTAGGCTTAAGTAGAACGTCAAAAATTCCCTCACCATGTCTTGCTGACTGCTCTTCCCAGGTCTTCGTTTATGGCTGGTCTCAGTTCTATCACTGAGTATGATTACATCTACTCACAGAACCCTACTCCATTGTGCCTGCCCATGGTGCAACTCATCCACTGATCTATAAATTACTGTTTCAGAATATGTTTGTAACTCCTCCTCTTCCAGGGATTCAGGCCTATCCAGACATGACTTCACTGGACACCGCAGGTGTTACATAAAATGCCATGAAACTTGGTTCCTATAGGTAGGTGGCCTGTGTTCCAGCTGCAAGAACACAAAAGAAATCATTCTGTTTGAAGAACTAGAACACTGTCAGTTCCATTTTGTTTGTGCCAATCAGTGCAAAGCACACACATTTTATTCTGATCAGTTCCCCTCAACTTTTTAAAAGGAAGAGGGCAAATAGGCCACTAGATAGAAAACACCCGATGACTTTCCAAAACCTTTGAAAACATTATGAATCAAGTCAGTAAATGAGGTCAAGTAGCTGGATGCTGAGAACTTTTCTAGAGATAAATCAAGGATTGCTGATCAATACTTTTGCTGAGGCACGTATCTTAGGTGAAAATGTGACTCCGTGTTAGACACTGGATATTTGAATCATTGAATCATCTAATTTGGAAAACAATTGCAAGATGATCAAGTCCAACCACCAACCTGACCTGTGAGTCCCATTAGTAAACCATCTCCTTTAGTACCATGTCCACATATCTCTTAAATACCTCCTGGGATGGAGACTCCACTGTTCCCCTGGGCAGCGCATTCCAATGCTTGACCACTCTCTCCGCGAAGAACTTCTAAACTCCTGGGTGAGTTCCCTAAGTAGCACAGTATTATATAAAAGACTCCCCAGCAAGCTGGGTAGAGTTTGTATACCTCTGCTCTACGAAAGTTTGTTTATTCTAAGATAGCTCCTATTCAGAGCTGAATTTAGAATTAACTTATACATAACGTTAATTTAATAAACTGAACAACTGGAGAAAAATGAGTACAGGGAATATCTTACACATTCTAAATAACAGTTTTAACTTAAAACCTTGTTTGCATTCAAAAAGGCATGACAAGAGTTGCATCACACAAATATAAAGCAGAACCCCCCACATACCTGTAGTGTCATCTGAAACTAACCACTTCTCAGAGAAGAAAAAAGGAGCTTGACTTAAGATGGGAATGAATTCTAAACTAATGTATTTCCAGTTGTTTTAAGATTTTATCAAATAAAGGAAGAGCCTACATCAAAATAAGCCAAGCACAAATTGCAACAAAATTTTAAAAATAACAATTTAAAGCAATTTTAATGAAGAATACATAATACTGATTTCTTTATCTGGAGACGTTGATGTATATTCTACAGTAACCACTCAACAATAACTCTTTGGGGTTTTTGTTGTTGTTTAAATGTCATGATTTTATTTTCAAGAAGATTCATTTATTCACTACAGAACTTAACTAAACTATTACTGAACAGCTACACAAGAACACTTAATACCAAATAACTGTGTTGTATATACCAATAACTGGATCTTAGAAAGTATGGGCTATTTTGTCTGCAGGGGAAAAAAATCATGACTATACATTCTTACAATTTAAGAATGTATATTTGAACTGGTTTTAGTAGTTTAAATTTCTAATGCTTAATCATGAGATTTCCCTTTCATTCAACTATTTATGGGATCACTCACAGTCCTAAATTCCAGACATCTTAAAACCTTGCTGGTAACCTGAGTTAAAATCTTGATGGAAGAAGATAGATCTCAAGTTTTATTTTAACATCAAAATTACTATTTTGCAATTCTATAAAATTAGGAAAATATACCATTGAGCCCCATTGTCTTAAGTAATTTGATTTACAAAGAGATCTGATATAAACGGAAAATATCACCTTTATTTTACTTAGTATTCCTTTTATTTATTTTTACACTCTGCTTTGAATTCCAAATTTCTTAAGTTGCAAAGTAAGTAAAAATTCATGTAATTCATCAGAAACATGTTATGGATAATTGCCTAATTTAAATTCTTAAAGCAGTGTGGGTGTTTTGTTCTGCATTTACCTTAATATTCACCCCCTGCATGTGTTCATTAATCTTTTATTTGATTCTGTATTTTTTTTCTTGTCATGAGTTATATGTTACAAAAATAATATTGCTAGTGCTCATTTACATAATAAAAAGTACTGTATTCCCACGATTTGTGCACTTCTCTAGCATGATGAGATTATTAAAATTATAGGCCAGAACATGGCACAATGTTGGATAGAGTGTTCTGAAAGAGTAGTGCTAGCTAGAACTGAAATCGCCCTTGGTTTCAAAATGCTCCGGAGAATGATTGCCCACTGAGATAATGCAAGTTGAGTACAACAAACTTGAAACACTGTTTAATGATGAAGGTATATCATGTGTATTGAAGAGAAATTTGATGTATTTAATATAGTGCCCTGTGTTGCAGAATGTAATACTAGTCTCTTTAAAAAGCTTTCTCTTCCTATTTTCTAACAGTACCGTGGAAAGTCATTGTTACAATTCGTCATTCAAAACAGTTGAAGTATTTTATAAATGTACAAGTAATTATAAGAAAAGGATATGTTATAGAAATAGTAAAACCTCAGTAAAAAAAAAGGTCAAGCTATATAAACTAAAATCCTTTTATTAAAGAGTCTGTAGTTCTGACCTAGAGACTTCCAAAGTCATTATGATGACTCCTACTTCTGTTAAAATTTAATCATTGTGTATAGAAATACCTTTTAATATCTTCAGTATAACTTTTACTTAGATTGAACTCTCAAAAGATCAAATCATAATAACACTTCTAGAATGTCAGTTGTCCAAATGTCTCTCTCTCACTTTATTTTACTCTTCTTTGTGCTTTTGGTCATTTACTTTTGAGAAGGACTAAGGGTAATAGTTAGTTAGTCTCAGTTGAAAAATTATTGAAACAAATTCATTCTGGATTAATTTTTTATGTATACTGTTGTCAGAGCAACTAGAAGCTCCAAGTTTGTCAGAATGAAGATTATAAAATAATGAAAAAACAGTATCTGTACCAGAGTACTCATTCTTAGGAAGCAGATGATAAACTAATGAGCCTAGGAGACGAAGAACATAAAGTAGCAATGAAAGGATTATGGACAGCAATTCCTCAGTGACCATAACTGATCTGCAAAGCAGAGTGTAACTAAAAAACAGAGGACGCAGATGTGTATCTGATGAGAACAAAAATGAACAATACACTCTGGCTACAAAAAAACAACTCATTGAGAGCTCATCATAATATGCTCTGCGTGATCTTTCCACCTTCTGTTGTCAACTCCTACGTAAATTATTAGTTTGCTTCACAGTAAAAGACACGGGAAAAGATTTTCAGTGCTAGTTGTAAAATCTAAGACATTTGTAAGAGAAAACTGTCATTCAAACACGATAGCTGATGTTGACTAAATGAGACAAGTACATGAATGAAGTGTCTATCTGTGAACTTAGTACTTTTATGCTAAGGCCTTAGAAAAGTACCACTATTTATAAAGTCCGTTGAACTTCACTGAAATGCATGCTGACTTGTAACGGCTGTGGAAAAATGGAAGAATATTATTTTTTTGAACATTGCTCAAATGGTCCAGCAGTTGATGAGAATAAGAATTCTATTTCCCTTAAAAAGAATTAAAAATAATTATGTGAAGTGCACTTTTCAACTGGGAATGTTAAGCATTTAAATGATGAAGAATTAAAGTCTATCCACGTTCTCTTATGGACGTCTCAGAACATCCTTCCATCTTCTCCACTTTCCTTCATCCAGTCCATCTTTCCATTCTACTGACAGACAACCTTTTTCAGTATAACCATGTTTTTTTTCCTACTTCCCCATCTTTTTTCCCCTACCATTCACAGAACTCATTAACAGATGAGCTTTTTTTTTTTTTAAATCAAAGATGCAAGTATAAAAAAATAACATTAAAAAATGTATTAAGTTTTATTCGACCAAGTGTGAGCCTGCAGAAATAACTTTGTTCATACAACCTCAGCTGATTTATTCTGAGCAGATACAGGTTGTAATTAAGCAGTCACAATTTTTTTTTTCATAGCACCCCAGCCATTCCAGTGTCCAGATTGGATGGTGCTTACTTAATGAACAGCTGTTCAATATTTAGTTCATTGTTCATTACATGGTCCCATTGTTCAATTCATGGCCTCATGCCATCTTTGTTGCACACAATTCAAACCCTTCTCTAAAGACAATTATTAACTTCCTCATGAGTTCTCTCTTATGATGCTCGTCAGTATAGTTGTGAAAGCTTTACAAATACTAATTATGCCCAAACATCCTTGTGAGATAATGGGTTCTATGCCCACCCTACTAAAACTGAACTGAAGTTGAGAGATAATGATTAATAATAACCATGAATTTTGAGCACTGAGTTTGAAAGGCTCTGATTTATAGCTCCTGTTGACCTAAACTGCAGTTGGGAGTCTTCAGCACTTCTTCAAATTTGTTTCCACACTCTCAACCCAGATACAAAAAAAATGAAGCATATTCAGTTAGCAGTAATCTAAAAAATTTTGAGTACCTTCCACAGTTATCACATATTTATGGCTGAGAAGGCAAGGGAATTCAACTGACTGGACTAGCATTCACACCATCTTTATGAGTCTCTCCCTTTCTCTTACTGAAATCTCTTGCTTCAGCTTTACGTTCCTTCCACTTCTGCAAGACATGGGTGATGAAGACAAACGTATCTGTGATGCAAACTTTAGAGAGAGAATCTCTGCTCTCTGAATAGGACAGGGATCCCAGAGGAAAACAACCTGCAGATCTTGAGCTAAGTTATCCCATGATACACAGGCAGACTTTTAAAGTAAATTTTTCTCTTTCATGACCTGAATTTTCAGCGCTAATAAATTTTCAGTTCCCATTTTCAATCTTCCCTATTACTTCTACTCCTAGTCTTCTTGGTTAAACAGTCTTAACTTCCTGCCTTCAGTTTTCCATTTTATTTTATTTCTCCTTTACATCCCTTGCTTCTCTAGGTATATTGTTTCAGATTAGCCCTTTTCTTTCTCAAATTCATATTTCCTCTCTATTGTATCTGAACATGTAGTTCTTTCGTTGCTTTGTACTAGAAGAAAGTATAATATCCTTATTTGAGTGCCCATGTTAGTCTGTAAGCCCATCCTTGCCTGTCACTGAAAGCTCTTGGTGGGGGACAATGCCTATAGAATAAAAGAAAATTAGGAATACTGATACTCTTAATTATGTTTTGAAATTTTCAATTGATTAGACTCAAGAGTTTTACCTGCATCTTCACTGAAGTAGCAATAAAATCCTCAGTAGAGCAAACCTTTTCACCCCTGGAGGCATTCAAGGCCAGGCTGGATGTGGCTCTGGGCAGCCAGGTTGGCAACCCTGCACATAGCAGGGGGGTTGAAACTAGATGATGATTGTGGTTCTTTTCAACCCAGGCCATTCTATGATTTTATGATTCTATGCCTAAACAACTTCCGAACATTTTCACTTTTATTTCCCAAGGTTTTGATGCACTGATACATTTCAAAGCACGGATTTCAAAAACTTCACTGACATGGGCAATAATACATATTTTTTCCTTGCATCATTCCTAGAAGTGGCTGAGTTGTTTTGGCTGGAGCTTTCCAGAAAAGTACAGCCTGAGACAGCTACTTGGCATGGAGAACTTCAGTCAAAACAGTTACAGTTGGCAGTATTATAAGGAGATGAAATCAAGGTTTCATAATAGGAAGCATTAGGTAATTTTAATAATAGGCAGCTCTATCACCTATAAAACCTCTAAACATAGCAAAATATTACGTGCATAAATATTAACAGAAGTCTTATTAAAAAGTGAAATAAAAACGACAAAAAGAACAAACGTGAAAATAAGAAATATCACATCCTGACCCTGGAGAATAAAGACACTGGTGCTTCTCTGCTTCTTAACACAGCAAATGTCTTGAGCTTTTTCCACTTCATTCCAAAAAGAGAAGAAAACAAAACATAACTTTAATCTGCCAGGAAAAATAAGAAGGTAAATATTAAGATAGTATCCTTAAGCTTCCTTGAGCTTCCTTGCTTCCCAGTATTAAAGTGTGGCTACAGTCTGAGCCTAAGCTTTGACATTCACCTGGCTGCTTCAATGTAATATAATGAACCTCCAGATAAACTATTTTCCTTTTGGTGCATCATAAAATCTGGTGAAGTCTCCTCTCCATCTCTCCCTCTCCTGCTCCCATTCTGTCAATATGCAAAACATTGAAGAACATCTGATTCCCCCGGATTCCATTCTCATGGGCCAGCACTTACTTCAAAACTTTAAAATGTCTTTTACTGACTTTTTATCAATTTTATTATGAAACACTGGCCTGGAATGAAATACAGTAGCGCTATTCAAGGAATATCATAGTCTCTCTGGAGTGCTTAAGATAGTTAAAAATTCCATTTATTCTATAGTTCCCACTTTTTAAAGACAAAGAGGGTTTTACAAGTGATTATTAGGACTTTAAATTTCCCCCAACCACTTCTGCATTACTCACATAATTGTCTTATTTGCTACAGAATATGATTCACAATCGGACTGACACTGGATTTAAAATCTTCACATATTATCCAATATGTCCTTGGAGTGGTGGATTTAAGCACAAAAAACAGGCCATCCAGTTTTAGCTCTACATTGACAGAAAACCCCCAAAGTCAGTTCTGATGTACTGAGTGCAGCACTGATTTGAATAAAACCAATCACAGAATATGCAGATAGTTCAGAATCTTTACACACCAGCAGAAAATCCCTCGAATGAAGAGAAGGTTGTCTGAATTAGAGGTTTATATACGCAATGCAATATAACTTGTAAATACTGTTTCTATTGTTTACCATAATCCCAGGCAGAAAGCTCACAGGACTTTGCTGGTTTAAATAAAATGCAAAAAGGAATTGACTGAAGGATACATTTTAATAGCCATCTGTCAGAGAGAGTTAACACACTTGCACCTCTAACAACAGCATTTTTATTAAATCTTTATTATGTTGTATTAAAAAAAGTCCCCTTAGCCCTCAGGTAGTTGGTTGATACTGAGTTTTCAAATGAAATATTTATGAAGTTCTTTGTTTAGAAGTTTAATTGTATCTTTAAATGACTTTCATATGTTTATATGCTTTACCCTCCAATATAAATGCCATACGATGCTCTATCATACTGTCCAGAATAGTTATTATGCATTTCACCATCACAACTGTTACATAACAATAAGCAGAAAAAAAGGACAAAAGGATAACTAAGTTAAACCAGATCCTATACATACTTATTTTGTTGGTAACACAGATCATATCTCCAGCAAAATGTGCTTCTAATCATGTAACATAGCATAGTGCTATAATACTTTCCATATTTAAACTCTCAGTCAATGTATAGTACTATAAAAGATACTAACGTACTCTGCAATGACCTTTCTGTTTCTCTGAAACTGGGGGATGGAGAGAGAGAAGACTTGTTGGATGAAGAACAGGGGTTGAACTGGGAAACCTAAGATCTATGCTTTAAATGAAATTCAGTTTTACTTTTATAATGGCTGAAGAGATCCATCACTCTCACGGCACAGCATTCAAAGGAAAAGAATCATTTAGATGATTTATTATCTTCCCAAGTGATAGATGACAACTTTGAAATCACTTTCCTGATTTAGGAGATAAAGGGACATCTTCTAAAGTGAAAGCACATTAGACATCCATGTACCTTCATGTGAAAGTTGTGCTGCATTAACTCTGACCTGCTGCTTTGTTCAAGGCCTTCGGTTGCTTCCTGTAGAGCGTCTGCTCTGTGGTCAGTCTTCAAGGGTTTAAGCCAGCTAGATACCACGATAGGAGATGTCAAATAAAGTTGTCCACAGTTTTGCACATGATGACACTCATTCAACCGCTGCAGAGCTTTTCAAACCCACAGCCAAGGAGGAACGTTGTGAAAACATCCCAATTTTGTTGTGAAATGTGACACCCTTCTCCACGAATGGGGTGAGCTGCCGAACCATCAGAGGCAGAGAGGAGAAAAAAACATGAAAGCCAGCACGAAGGAACAAAGGAAACACTGGGTTTATATGTGTAAAAGGTGGGACATATGTTTTGGTAATTGCCAGAGGGGATGCTGAAGAATATGATTTCTGTAGGTTATATTAACCACATATTACTATTATACATGTATTGATATTAATACAATATATTGTTGTTTGAGCACCACATTAAAACTTTTCAAAGGGAGTATCAGTTCAAAACTCATGAAGGCCATTAGTTTTGCAGAGCTCATGTAAAAAATGAGTCTTCATCAAGAGGACAGACTGTCAGAGTGTGTCTGGGAATAACATTCTGCCTCTAAAATAGCAAGTACTGTCTTGCTAAGTTTGTTCTCTTGATGGCAATTTTTACTGTCACAATTGGCCACTAAAAATCTGTCTTTCCCATGTAAGGAATCCACCCACTCCAGTTATACTAAGAGTATACTAACATCTGAGAAAATATCTTATTTGTAATTTAAGGTAGAAAACAGTATTTCCTCTAAAATATAATAGAATAAAGTCTACGTGAAATAGGGAAAGCTATGGAACACCTCATGAGGACCATTAGTTTCAGAACTTGAATTAAGAAGAGTTGTTATTTTTTAAAGTTGTTGTGAGCCAATCACAAAAACAGCTTTGCATGTTTTAATAGTCTCCCATCAACATGCATGTGACTTTGAATTCCTGCATATTAATTTCATTTGCTGAAAATGAATGCAACTTTTCTCATCAACATTTCTACTTTGGAAAGCTGGATTTTTAGCAAGACACGACCAAATCCGGTGACCTTCTATGTCTCACCAAGTAAATAAATGCTGTCTTTTTCAGGATTTTTATATTGTAAACCGGTGTTTTTCTGTTACATACAAAAGTATTTCATCAGTTTCAGTAACTGGGTGGATAAATAAATTCACAGAAAAGAGAATTCTTTTCACTATTTTATTCTCATACAAGGCTGAATTATCTCATTGCTTATTAACAGTCATTGCTTATTAATACCAATGGGATGAGAAACAAAGTCATGAAATCAGTTTCCTCTCCTCTCCCTGATGCAACCTGAAGCTCTTTGGTTTTACGATGGAATGGTAGCATGATGAGAGAGACAGATTTTCTTGTGTTTTTAATAATGTGTTCTCTTCAGAGAGTCAATATTTGCCCTTGCCATTTGGCTGGCCTCACTTCAAAAATCAGTATTTCTGGCTAAGGAAGATTGGAGATATTATGGAACACATTCGTGAGGACATTGCTGCCATTGGGAACATGTGACTGAACGGAACGCCCACTTTTGTCAGAGGGAATTATATTATGCAACTTCTTTCGTGAAGCAAGCAAGGTCTATTCAAACTCCATCCTGTGTAAAGCCCTTTGCAACTACCAGAATGTCATCCAAGAACACGGTGCTTATAACCCTTTCAAATCGCTACGTCAGCTTTCATGACCAGTTCATGTCAATTTGTTCTTGTGCCAACACTGTTCCTTGTGTGCATTCATCCCTCTCTGATAAACTCCCAGACTGTAAGTGTGTGCTGCTTGCCTCTGATTCCTGCACTGGGTAAGCTTGGTGCTTCCACTTCATCTGATAAGAACATAATTCCCCTTGGTGTCCCGGATTTCTCTGCTTTCTTGAAAATGCTTACCAGAACAGTACATGCTATTCCAGATAATGTCTTATCAGAGAGCTGTATCAGGACAAATAGCCTATCTTTATGGAAGAACTGTTTTGGAAGTATTTCAATTGAAATTTAACGACGATGCCATTAAGCTTTGTTTGGCTTTGTAATAGGTGATACAAAATACTCTGAATCAGTGCAGCTGAAAAAACACAGTCATCAGTGATGCTCACTGAGAAAAAATAAAAAAGCTCTTTCGAGAAGACTTGGTTAATTATTTTGCTTATTTGTGACAAAAAAAAAAAAAAAAGAAAAGAAAAGAAAAGAAAAGAAAAAGGAAAAAAGCGCTGTCATTGCTCATTACATACTCAATTTATCACATAAGAGCACAGTTCTTCTCCTCTGCTTATTATACTTCTCCCAGACATTCTTTTGTGTTCAAGGCTTCTGAAAAAGTCTTAAGGAAAACTGATGCTACCTGAGTCGCTGCAAGCCCTTCGGCTCAACTGCTGTTTATCGGCCATGGTATCCAAGCCAACTGGGGACTTTAAGTATTTCATGCAATGCTTGAAACAAAAGAACTTGATTAGTCATGCATCACAAGTATGTCTCTCAATTTTTATTATGAAGCAAACAAACAAAAATATAATAATAATTTGTATTTCTTTGTAATAGCTCATTGTGCTCAGGCAGGAGCCTTTGCTGCTGACTGAGCTCTCTTCTGTTAGTGAAATATTATACGTGGCACAAATGGGTGAGCAGAAGTAGCACTTGAGAATGAGAAGAATTGCTTTGCCCTTTTCATTTTTTAAATTCTTTTTCTCCTTTTAGCATTTGCCAATGCAATGTGTAGGTCTGTCCCAAAGATTCAGGTGGGTCACGTTGGTTGGTCTTAGCACAGGAGACCCAGGCTAATAACCCAGTGATCCTTGGAAGCCATCTGGAGGGAGTCAGGAAAGCCAGGATGGAACAGCCCATGAGAACTTCTCAAAAGAGGGATCAGGCAGAGAAAGTGTTTGCAGCTGTAGAACAGTGAGGTACTTTTGTTATTGCTCTGATTCTTCCTTTTTTCTTTCTTTTTTTCCTTTTTGGCTCACCTATGTTAGACTTTAGGTTCCTCTTCGAATATTATGTTGGAGCTCCCTGCCCAAAATAAGGCTTTGATTTCCAAGAAACCTAAGGAATGTAGACAGCCAGAACTCAATTAAAAACTGAGATATTTTATGTCAGCATATTTTGAGTGCTTTCCACAGTTGTGTAGAAGAAACAGAGTCCACATTTGCAGTGAGACATATGCAAAAAGTATACTACATTCCCTTTCCTCTGGGCAACCTCTTTTATATGCTGCAGAGAATATAAGGAAACAACCATACTCTATTGTATAAGACATTTCTCTTCGCTGACTTCCTTCTCTTTCCTTTTCTCCTATATTTTCACCATTCCTAGCCAGCCTTCACAGTCCTTCTATAAGACTTTCTCCTGCATGTTGGCCCACAGGCCACATCAGATCCCCATAGGTGGGGACACTGACACCTCAGATACAGCCAGCAGTGGCTGCTCTATTTCCAACTTCTTAACAAAAAAGGCAATGATCTTTCCTAGTTAAACTTTTTCCCTCATTTTTTTTTAAGCCCCAACCTCCCCCTGCACCCAAAGCACTAATCTTTTTTATCTGGGAAAAGAAAGAGAAATAGAGAGGAAGAATATTTTCCTGATAGGCTTGTACAGTTAGAAATCATAAACAGTAAAGAAATCTACATGCTGAGGTTCCAACAGAAACAGAGACTTGGCTGACTTCTGTAATCTGAACTTTGCATTAATTAAGTGTTTTGAATTTGATTAGAATAAATTAGCCATCTGTTTGGTCCAGCATTTGCCCCTTTCCAGCCATTTTAGAAAGCATATCCAAGATGAGACTCCACTTTCCTAATGAAGAATGAGAGATGAGAGAGGAGTACGGGGAGTCAAGAACGGAAAGAGAAATGGGGACCAAACAGAAAAAACAGATGCTATCTGCCTACCTTCTGCACTTGGCCTGTCTGCCATATTCCGTATCTATCTTACGTTGTGGGAGTTATCCTGATGACACTGCCATCTTAATCCTAAATTCACATATTTTACACATGTATTTTTTCATTGGAACATAATTATTTTATGAAACCAAGAAACATCAAATAAACATGGTAACAATTATCGGTGCTTTGTTCCTGCTTTTGTTGGATCTCTGAGAGTCAACCCAGACGAGGGCTACTCCTGCAGTGTTTGAAGAACCAGTTCAGCCATGGGTTGATGTCAGCCATGGGTTGATGTCAGCACGCTAATCAAAGCTCTTTCACTTGATAACTGCGTTCATATGTTGCACTGCACCACTGAGACATGCGTGGCAAGCTCCACAGGACACATAGCCCATTTGACATCAGCTTTATTTTCTGGACAATTAATTTAAGCTATTAACTCAAGCTCTGATGTCACTCTGACTTCTCAAAATCAGATACACTCATTCATAAACCCAGATTCACCCCTTCCTCATAAGAGGCACAACACGCTGCTTTGCTCATTTTGGAGCAGACAACCTTGAAGCGAATTTTCATCATGCTGTTCAGTTTCACATCACTGTAGCCTCACAAAGGAGAGCACAGAAGCGGGATGAACACACGTGGAGATCCTGCTTCAGTTAACAAGAGCTTGAATCCTCCTGATCCCCAGCTCTCTGAGCAGCAGGCTGTGCACTGTGATCTGTGTGCAAGTGTGCATGCACAGGGAGGGAAGGAGAAGGTGTTGAAATCTGCTCTGAGTCAAAGCCAGGAATCCAGGATTCATGGGGCCAGGCAGACACTTACCCAAGTTGGTTGTGTAATCTGCTGGGCAACCCACAGCTCTGTGAAGAAGAGGGCACTGAAATGAATTCCCCATCTTCTCCTCAGCTTTGTGTTTTAAATGGAGCTGAAGCTGCCATGCTCCATACTGGGTTTCTTATTGCCTAAGAATCAGGCAGCTCGGGCACCACAAGCTGTTAATTTGTGTAAAAGTGGTACAGCCTTCTGGGATCATGATTTCAAAATATCCAGCTGCAGCAAAATGTGCCTTAAATCACATGCTGTAGCAGAACCTTAGACACTTAAAGCTTTTACTAGCATATTTAAGGCCCCATAACAGTCTGGGTTATTACTCTTGGACATAGATGTTGCATATCTGTCGTGTTGTGGACAGCTTCATGTTATTTTGGATCTCATCTCAGGCATCTATAACTAATCAAACCTCTTGCTCCTGCTGTTAACTCCTGCAGTACCCTGGCACTTCAGGTTTTCTACTGAGTTGTGCAGAGAGATGTCTGAAACGAGTCCAAGAGTTTCAATACTGTGACACTTAGGATGTATGTGTTCCTGCTTAGGAGTTTAAACACCATAAGAAAAAATGGACTCAAATATTTTATTCATCTTATGCTCATCTAGAATATTTTTTCAAATGATACATGTAGCTTGAAAAATAATTTTAAGCTTTTTAAGTGCAGAAGTGAAATAAGATCATGGCAAACAGCTTTCCTCTACAAAAAATGGTGCTCTGACAAAAAACTAGTATTCAGTGTCATTAGGATCCCGGTCCCATGTTCATTTAGCCCTTTGAAGATCCATCTCATGAGAAGCAGAAGAGCCATGTTAGCAGGGGCAATAGAGTATGCTGAGCAGGAACTCGCAGTAACATGCCTGTTATCTGGCAGTGTGAATTGCTCCTTGGCTCCTCCAGTTCTGTTGTGATGGTGGCAGAAGAAACAAGCCTAGATCTCCATACTTCTGCCTCAGCCATGTCACTTTCCTCTCTGCATGAGGAGACTGCAGCCTCAGTCCATGGTTCCAGGCATTTCAGAAAGCCCAGTTCAGAACACATGAAGTTTACTTTCTTTAAAAATATCTAGAGCTACTGTTTCATATGGTAAAATGCAATTATTTTTATAATAGCATGCCTATGTCATGGCATGGTCTTAATTACAGTCCCTGCCACAATGCTTATATATCAACAAAGCTACATTTTGCTCAGTAACTCTTATTCTGGTGTACCTCACTTGGAATTTTGTTTGCAAGACAAAGCTCAACCCCAGTGCTCTAGTTATTGGTATTAAGTTACTCATCCCATTGCTACACAATGAGGAAACATGGTATCAGACCATTTTACATGGATTGCTCTACAATGGTAACAGACCACAGAAGATTTCTGAACACTCTGTTTATAATAACAAACAGGAGTTTCATTTCCACCCAGCATTTTCCATGATGTCTGCAAAACACTTAATGCTGGTGAGAATGCTAGAGTGCTGAGATCACTATTTGTCATGATGACCAACACGGTTTTATAGTTTCCCTGCTCTCCTCTATAGCTATCTGTTGTCTCATCTCATAACCAGATTTCAAATTCTTTCAGGGAGCTTTTTCTTTGTTTTTACAGCACTTATAATGAAATCTTTCGTGTTCAGTCCAGTGTGTTTTACTACAAATCTGTAAAGACAGGGAAAGAAAAGGTTTATCTTTACAGCTCATCTTCTCTACCTCCTTTCAGCATTGTTCACACAGTTCCTGTTACTAGGGTTGGATTGAGTGTGTGGTCAGTCCAACACAACAGATTTCTCCAGCTGAGCTCTCTGCCTGCTACACACAGCTGAACTCAGTGGAAATTATTATTAGGGATAATACAGGATATGGCATTCTAGAATCTTAGAGTCATAGACTATCCTGAGTTGGAAGGCACCCCAAAGGATCATGGAGTCCAACTCCTGGCTGCACACAGGACCACCCAAAAATCTGACAGCAGTGTCCAAATGCTCGGGGTCATGCCCATAGCCCTGGGCAGCCTGTTCCATGCCCACTGCCTTCTGCTGCAGAACCTTTTCCTAACCCCCCCCCCCCCGGACTCCATGCCATTCCCTTAGGCCCTCACAGGAGCTGCAGCAGCCATGGGGCCTCCCCTCAGCCTTTTCTGCTCTGAGCTGAACAACCAAGGGACCTCAGCTGCTCCTAATTCAGCTTGCCCTCCAGACCCTCCATCACCACCACAGCTGTGATATGGATGCTCTCTAATAGTTTTATATTTTTATTATATCATAACATCTCTGTCTGTAGTTAACTTCTTAACTTTTCTTTACTTCACTGAGGATGCCCACACCTAATAGATAAGCTCAAGTCATTTCAGTGTTAGAAGTGTGCAATTACACACCTGACTGACTACAGAGTATCCAATAATTAGGGGGTATTTCCACACAGAGTTGTCCCATAAGATGTTAAATGGCCCCTCTCTTCCACTAGGGAGGAAACTTCTCACTTCTGAGACATCAAACAGCCAATAGTTCAGAACAGAGAATCAAAATAAGTCTGACATAGACGCAAGGAGGAGCAAAAGACACAAAAAACATTTGTGCAGTATTAACTGTGCTGCTTCCACACTCTCACTGTCCATATTCATAGACAAAAGATACTGTAACACGCATCAGAGGTGGCTGCTGTGAGGGAAAGGGTTAGAAAGCAGAACTGAATAGAATTTTGTAATAGGATGAGGAGATAGGAATGATTTCTCACAAAGGAGAAAGTGATGACAGTAATCAGAAGAGAGAAAATACCATCCATCACATGAAGATGGGCAGCAGTGAGCAGGTGCTATCAAAGACGTGGGCAGGTGGGAAGGAAAGCAATTTATGCTGTGGCTGATTCTGCTGTGAGGATGAAACGTTTTGCCATACGATGAAAAACCAAGGTGGGGAGATGGCCAGGCAAGGAGGCTGCCAGCAGGGAATGGGAAAGCACAACAAAGGGAGGGGAAAGGGACACAGGGACAGGGAGAAGGGGGAAATGCAGAAAGCATGGAGATATCATCAGTACACTGATTAGGAATGTCAGTGGCCTTGGGAACTTCGTATTAAAAATACCTCCTGCAGATGGAAAGAACTGAAGAAAAAGCTCAGCAAGCTTCTCATTTTAGGTTTACTTCCCTATTTTTATGTTCAGATTTTGTTCCATATTTTTTCCATATGTTCAAAGTGAGTTTCTTAAATTACTGTTTAGAAATAAACACATGGAAACAATAAACATCTAGAACATTAGCTTGCATATTTCCTTAATGTATGCATATTTCTCTCCAATTTTCCACATGAAATGAGCCTAATTCAGTTAAATTTCTTGGGCTCCACCCTTTGTCAAAGTTTCCACGATTTCAGAGTTAGCTCAGTAGTTGATTAATACCTTTGAGAGGTAATGTGTAGAGTTGGGACTTAAAAATCTGAAGTCAGCGGCACAGCTTGTGCATAGCAGAATAGTTACACCGAATTTGAGTGACCTCTGTCAATTTTCACGGGCGAGAAATGACTATTATTTCTTTTTTTTATCATGAAGAAATAAGGAGAATATTATGTATATATAAGTTACTCATTTTCTCTTCAAAGTTTTGTGGTTTTTTTCCACTTTGGGATATTTTGTGTCAGTTATCATATATTCCTTTAAATTTCAATGTATTGATTTATATTCTGCGGTCATCTATGAATATAAAATTAGCTCACCTCTGCCAATACTCATGGTTTCCTCTAGATTTATACTGAGGGCAGAATTTTGTTCAATATCAGTGTTCCCTCACTGTTTTTCTCTTGCATTCCTGGAGCAAAGGACTTGTCCTGAGATTACCTAACCCAGTATTCTGTCCCCCAAGGTGGCAAAAGGAGATGCATATGAAGGACTTCCACTGCAGTTAGTACATTCCCTTCAAAAACTCCCACAGCCATTACATGAAGGATGCTGGTGAGCATAAACCTCTCCAGTCCTTCCAATATCTGTTAATAGCCTGTTGTCCATTAATTCAGTTATTCCTTTTTTAAACCTGCTGACACTGCCTCCTCAAAATCCTGGGGCAGCACATTTCAGAATTTTATTACCTCTTCTATAAAGAACAACTTATCTGGTTTGTTCTCTCTTTTTTCATTATTATGATTTGTGACAGTTCAGATGCTGTATAGATGACTCAAGGCAAATTCCCACCAACTACTGTTATGTATTACCAGACCAAATTCAACCTAGAAAGTCTGTGGCCAGCTTTGTTTTTAATGTTTTACTACCATCAGTTACCCTGGCTGGAAGGAGATCCTGGCCAGATTTGAAGGAAGAGGTAAAAGGGTCAGAATGCAAGCACAGCAGCACACATTCTAGGTACCATCAACTACAAGTGCCAGGCATGGGCAGTTGAGGAAATCTCTTGATCTATTAAATTATTCTGTAGGACTAGTTCAACATATGGTTGGGGTAAAGCAAATACCAAAAAAAAAAAAAACCAACAAAAAAAACAAAAACAACCACAAAGCCTAGCCTCCAAAGTTTGCGAGTCACATATTTTCGTAGAGTTTTGATGCTGCAGATAAAGACATTATGGTATTCTTATTCAGTGGTCCCAGCCATTACCAGTTCATATGAACAATACTGATTAGAAAGAACCTGTGCGTAAATTCTGTTTTGGACTTTTTCTCTGATTGCTTTCAAAAGTCTTAATGTAATCACATGAGTAAGACTAGAAGACAAAGAATCCATCATCTTCCAAAGCACAGTATTAAGATTTCAGCAGTTGAATAGCACTGGCTATTCAGGAATAGCAAGTTTACCAAGCCTCAAAGTTAAGCAACGGACAGCTTAAGTAAAAGACCATCTTTTGTTGTTGTTGTTGTTTACATTATGTCAAACCTATCAAGCCCTCACAGTGCAATGCTCACTGAGAATTGCATGACTGTGAATACCAAGCAGTGTTACTTTCCATTTTTTTCCTAAACTTCCAATTCGGTGGCGGTCTATCCTTTCACGCCTTTCTAAATGCCTTTCTAAATACTTTCATGCCTTTCTAAATACTAATGTCCACAAGAATGGTGGATAATAAATATTTTGCTGTGTGTACACACAGATGGGTTTCAAGAAATCTATCAATTTGGTTTATGTACCACTTGAACTCCCATATGTTTTGTTTTCCAAATTGTGTTCTGTTCTTTCGGTTCATGATTAAATTTTTTAGCTTTACAAAATATGGATGCAGGGAATGGATGGAACATGCCAGAAGGGGCTACATTAAATGCAGAAGCCACACATGCAATGGAAGACAAATCCTGTCCACTCTTCTGACCAATTTTAGTCTCCATGTCACCAATAGAATGTCACCATGTCACAACTCCACACCTCAGTCATTGCTGGAACGTCTTACTACTTGTTGCCACAGCTTCATCATTATATATACAATTACTTTAGCAGTGATTTTCCATGTAGGAGATTCCCATTGATGTTTATTTTTAGGCATTTGGTTTATTTTCTTATCCTCAGTTTAAACTAGCATTTTCTTCATATGATTTCTTCTTTTTCTGTGATCAACTGCCAGTGGTCCTCCCATAGAATCTTATCTCTCCACTCCACCATACCCTTAAAGGTTGTTTCATGTAAAGGCTATAAAAACGTCAACATGGATTAGCCACATTCATATTTTTAATTATCCAATCACTTGTGAAGGACCTGCTTTCAGCTGAATGGCTCTGCAATTGCTTCATCTCTTTCACTCATTTCTTTTATTAAAAACGGCAACCTGCACAGTCTGACAGCCACACGGGAATCACATAAACAGAAGACAAGGAGCTGGCAGAGTTTCACCCAGGTGTTTTGACATTACCCCATCATATGCACATACACAGTTATGACTTTCAGGCCTACTGCACGATAATCAGCTCTGGCAGATCGTGTTCTTTTCCCTGCTGCCACTCGTACGCTCCTAAATGGAAAAGAGATTTGCTCTACTTGAGATTTCCTTAGTGAATTTTAATTGGGGTAGATAATAATTTGCTATAACTGGGCTGTAGCTGAACTTATGAGAATGATCCCACTCTCTTTTTATGAGTTTTATAACTTCCATAAGCTCTATTTTGCTAAATATCAATGTTCATGTCCCAGAAGTTTACAATTCAAAAGTTAGCAAATGCCAAGGCCGAAAGGGAACCTCTGAACACCAAGCTCTTGTTTGACAACATATCTACCTACAAACAGGTGCAATATTAAGTCAGAAAATTCAGCTTTGGATAAAGTACTCTTTTATACCAGAATATATGAGCAGAAATTACACACCAAGGGGTGTCTTTTTTACTGCTTAATATCTTCATATCAAGACTCTAACAGTAGATTAACCAACCACAAGGTTTCATGCTCAGGAAGGAGTAAGAGTATATTCACTATATATATACCATATAATAAAATTATATTTAATATTATAGCATTACTCTGGCCATGAACTCTGTGAACTTTGTAAGATGTAGTTGTTGCAGTTCATGATAATATCAACTCATTTATTTTAAAATTCACATGTCATCCTGATACAGTAAAATATATTTCAGAAATGCAAGCACAGTAAAGTCTGCACTTCCAAATTTTTGGAAAAAAAATCCCACACAAAGAAGTTGAACTTCTTGACACAGGTCAACAATCTTCTGCCAAGATGTTAAGGTAAAAAAAATCCATCCAAGCAGAGGCATATGAAACGTTTTCAGGAGAAAAACTGCTTCTATGACAGTGAAGGAATTCATCAGTTCCACATTTTAATCCTTCTATAAAAACAAAAGTTCTCTAGTGTTTTCCTAAACTTCCTAAAATGAATTGAATATGGATTTTTTCCCCCGTCACACTTGCCTACCTCTCCATTTTGGATCTCAAATATTCCTCTGCTCAGATTGTTTAATTATTGACTGTGCCCATGAGAAGCAGGAATGAGAGAGTTCCATCTTCCCTGTGTATTCTGGTCAGGGTTGATGGAAAGGACATAGATGGATGACAAAGGTAGGTCAGCTTTACTGGGTGTGCAGATGGAAATCAGGACTTTCTACTCATGTAGCATTCATTTTCCTCCTGTTTGCAGGAACATGCTCTGTTTGGACTCTGCAGGTGCGGTGACAGGGAAATAGAAATCCCTTTCTGACCTACTAGTGAAGAAGCGTGTTCCCAACTTTCATCACATTTTAAGCTTGGTGGCCTCCAGGCTACAGTAAGACAAGCGATTCCTTGCAATTGCTCTTTTTGGAGCTTTGGTCTCTTTTGTGAGATGGGACATTTATTTTGTGGATGTCAAGAAGCTGGCAGGGATGAGTTCACAGAAACTTGCTCTAAGATACACAAGCTGAGTTTCAGCTGAGGGAGAGAGAAGGCTGGAGGCAGTAAGGGCTGCATTCTTGTGTATGTCTCAAGGGAACTGCAAACAATACTTACAAAGGTCTGAAAAATCTCAATGAGCAGAGGATCTGGGGAACAGACAATGAATGATTCCTTTACCACCTTCCTACGAATATAAGTATGTCCTATTGCCCAGTGACAAATCCAAAACCAGGCCAAAGCAGTGGTTGTGAGGTACGTGCAGTGAGTCTCAGTCAGCTCCTTCTGTGTGAAAAGTGCATGGGATCTGCATGCTGCTGTCTTCCCTTATCACTTCTCTCTGGATGTCAGCACATCATGTTTTTGCTTTGCTTCTCTTCTGACTACTTTTATAGGGAAAATATTTATGTATTTCTGAATATGGAAGCTGAAAATGAACTGCAGATACTGTGAGGTCAGTCCTTTTTAGCACATAGCCCTCTCAGCCCCTTCACAGGCTCAGAGTAAATGTTGGGAGCTGGAGTTGGAGTGGAATTCTTTAGTCCCACAGGTTCAATGCAAAACAGATTTTATTCTCAGTTTGTATTTTTGCTGGTGATGTATATTAAGATACTTGATATCTTAATGTGTTGCCATTTCCCAGGCACAGAATCAGAAACAATAGATTTCAGATGGATGTGAGGCATTCAGTAAGCATCTAGAAATGTAGTAGCTGTTCAGACTCTGTTTTCCTTCTCAAAGAGGCAAACAGACAACCAGATCATTCAGGGTCTCTCTGAGGCAGCGTATCCCTCAGGAACTTCAGTTCTCTACAGACAAAGTGTATAGGCCTGTTCTAGCCCTGGCTATTTAGCATTGAGACAAGGCATCTAGGTCTATCTATTTCATATCAAAGCATTGGTAGCCATGAAAGCACTGGCCTGGGAAACTTTCAGAGCAACTTTTGGATCCCTCGAAGCCTCCAAATAGAAATATTGAAATGAACACATGAGAAATCTCTAGGATGATGCTCCCAGATCAGAATGAATGGCCTCTGCGGATGTGCTTCCAGTAGTTCTTGTTGTTATAACTAAACTCAGTGGAGCAGTACTGGTCAAACTAACAAACCATCCATCCAGTCTGCTGTAGAGGAAAGAAGCTCAAATGTCTTTTGTCCTTGGCAGCAATTCGTCCATAGTAATGAAATGCAGTTGAATGGGTGCTATCCAGATTCAGGCTATGCTATTCTCACAAGCCTGGAAAGCTTTCATTTATCTGAGCACAGTGTTTGTTTTTTAATTGGACATTATGGAAACTCTGACAGCAACGTAAAAGATGATTAGCAATAAAACAAAATATAAACCAATGGCTTCTAAATTTAATAATAGGCTAAATGTCTACATTCAGACATGGTTAATCAAAACCAGTTTGTAAACTTCATTTTATTCAGGTCAGCCAGTCAACAGTACATGTAATGCATACTATAAAACTGATTTAGAGGTTTTGGACACCCAAGCATCTACATAAACCAAGCAAGGATTAACTAGGTCTGTCTACTCATAAATTACAGCACATTGTTTTTAAGTGAACAGGATAAAAAGCAACATGCCGTGAACCATCTACATCATGCTTTTTTCTCCTTTGACCAATTTCCCAGTTACTCTCTCAAATTATCACTCCAGTTCCTTCTTTGTTCATCCCTGTATTGTTTCCATATAACTGTCCAAATCCGCCTGCAAGGCAACTAATCAAAAAAGGCTGAAGCAGAAGAACATTGACCACTTGATAGTTTGCCTAGATTATTAAAAATATGAGTTTGACATCCTGCAGCATATTTTAACAATTGGTTCGCAAATTACAGCATGGCTAAATACAATTAAATTCATTCCATTGTACACAATAACTATTTAACATATGCTGTGAATCTCTTACACAGATCAGGGCTCTGCAGTGTTTTTCTACAGCTGTTAGTCAAATCTTGTTGCCTTGTGCAGATCTCATAACATAAACAGGCTTGGGCTGGGTCAGAGATTTTAGAAAACAAAACGAAAACAAACAAACAAAAACCTCAAAAAATCTATTCTCATGGGTTTTGGAAGTGGTGATGGCCTTCCGTAAGCAATGTTTTTCACTTCTGCACATGCAGTGAAAAACTGTGCTGCGTTTAGTCACTCTGCCTTGCAGAGGTGAACCATGTCTACCATCCAGACCAGAGCTTTGACTCCTTGCCTGAAACACCTGAATGCATGCTTAAACACACCAACAGAGCTGTAAAAACTTACAGCTTATCCCAATTGCAGTTCTTGCATAATTTTATAGTCATTTTTCCACCCCTTTCATATAGGCTGAACCTGTACAGTCCGTATTTTATCCAATGCAATGTATGTGACAATACTTTGGCCCACATGCACTTACATGATATAGTATCTGTCCCCCAGATATGACATGGCACTCCACATGCCCTGTATCTGAGAAGCACGTGACACACAGCTCCCAGGGGATATGAAACACATGTGGGTCTGATTCGCCACTTTGTTATTCCAACTGTACCCCACTGCAGCTCTAATGAAGTTACACCAGTGTAAAACTGTTGGACTGAAGTGGAGGATTAAACCCATATGCTTTTATATACAAGCTAAATTTGTGGGACAGAGTTATTCAAATAAATTCAGTAAACATTCAGAGCGCTTCAGAGCCCGATACCCGTATAATTCACAGGCAGCTCTGCTCCTGCTTGAGGAAAAGCTTTACCTTAAAGACAGCAACTGTTATTTGTTTAAAGTATGTTGGTAACAATCTGGATTATTAAATAGAGAAGCAAAAAGATCAAGTCGATTTGTGATCTACATAACATCTAAAACAAGATGGCATTTCCTCAGGCTCATCCAGCCAAGATTAAAATCCCTTTTGCCTGCTCCTAGGCATGCCTCTTTGTATAATTAAAAACACAGCCCATCATCATTTACAAATTCATTTAGAATACAGTGATTTCACTGTGCAAGTTTTCGGAATATTTTTCCTGGCTTCTCTCCAGACAGTACACCTGCATAGTATTTTAGC
Organism: Lagopus muta; assembly: GCF_023343835.1. Classification (NCBI taxonomy): domain Eukaryota; kingdom Metazoa; phylum Chordata; class Aves; order Galliformes; family Phasianidae; genus Lagopus; species Lagopus muta. The sequence goes on from NC_064434.1 coordinate 8,944,801, forward strand.
AATATTTTACTGCAATTGGAAATTAACTAATTCTGTTTGAATTGGGTTTGTGCAGAACTCTGAAAACTTATAACCTATAGGTTTATATACTAGGGTCAGATACATTTATCCACCAACAGATAAAAAGAAATATATAAAACAAATAATGGACTAATTACTGTAATGGGTCAGTTAGAAATGAGGATCTGTGCAGGCGATTTGAGGGTATGTGATTGATTTAGTTCAGTGGACAACCCAAAGAATTAAGATTAGCTCCACATGCACCTCTTCAGAACATTGCACTGTATATTCAAAAAGTTAAAATTTTTTTCTGGTTGAAGAAAAATGATTCAGTCAGTGCAAAGAATGAGTCTTCATTTAGTTTTACAAAGCTGATTGCTGCTTTTAATGTTATAGAAAAAATGCTGACATCAGTGTAAGAATAATATTTTCTTTATAAGAATGTCAACGTTTACTACTTGAAAGATTTTTCCACAATTCACCAAAAATGCACTTTCAAGAAGTTTCAATCACTTATATTCTAATATATAGAAAGAGATTTTCTAAAACAGAAGAAAAAAAATTCCAGCTTCTGCCCACAATGTTCAATTCCAATGCTGCTGAACTCCATTTGATTAGCCGACAAGTAACTTTTATTTGTCATGCATGTGGTGACTGCAGGATGAATTTTATATATCATCTTCTGGAAGGTGTCACTATCAAAAATGTTAAGTGATACCACTTCAGTGCCAACAGAAATCATCCTAAAATAATATGATGAAAAATGTTCCTTACATATTTTCATTTAAAACAATTAAAGCTCAAATCTGACTATATGCTACAAGTTATTTTTCCCAAATCTCACTATATGCTATAAATTATTTTTCTTCTGGAAATGTTTTTAATAAGGCATCAGTTTATTTGCATTGTGAACTGCTAAAAAGCTATATTCTATACCTGCATACCTATACTTGAAACATGAAAGCTATGGCGGTGAGTGAATAAACTCTCCTTCCACTTTTCTGTCCTTGTATTTATTAACGTTGTACCCAAAAATATAGTAGTGACTTCATTGACTGAGGACAAAAATATCTCCTAGAAAGATATTTTATGAAGCCAGAACTAGAAGAGAATATCTAAATACTAATTTTTATGTGATATAAATATAACCACAGAATTGCTTGAATTGGAAAGGACCTTAAAGATCTTCCTATTCTATTCCCTTTGTCATGGGCAGGGACATCATCCACCAGATCAAGCTGCCCAGGGCCCCAGCCGTCCTGGCCTTGAGCACCTCCAGTGATGAAACATCAACAGCCTCTCTGGGCAGCTGTGACAGTGCTTCATCGCCTGCATAGTAAATAATTTTTTCCTAATATCTAATCTAAATCTCCCCTCTTTTAGTTTAAAGCCATTAACCTGTTACACCACTACACTCTCTGACAGAGTCCCTCTCCAGCTTTCTCTTAGTCCCCTTCAGACATTGGAAGACTGTAATATCTTTTTCTTTTTAAAGAATTATGTCAAAATGCATTTAGGGTGGGATTCCTCTCATCTACTTCTAATACTCTGAATGCTATGCAGCTAGTTCAGTCACTTAAATTTATTTGTGCTATACTTAGGTCCAGATGCTGGACCCACAGAGCTGGCAGCAGTTATGTACCACACAATCTTCTGTGGCAGCAGCTGAAGACCAATCACGAAAGTTACATTCTTGCTATAATCAGTGGATTGCATTATAATCTTGAATTTCCAGTACAGTCAGTGAAATTTAGGTAGCACAGCCAGTGGCACTGAAAGAAAAATTCAACATACCTGATACACCTAGGGCAGGACTCAGTTAAATATAAGCATCCTGCTGGGATTTGGGAGTATCCTCTGAGAGTTCCGTGCATTCATGCCATCCTAAGTAGAGTTGTGTTGAATAGTACAGGTGAAGTAAGCCTTCCTCTCCATTGAAAGCAAACATGTTCATAAGGCTGACTTAGATGTTGAGACCTAAGACTGTTCGTTTGCCTACTGTCCAGTGTCACTTTTCATTCCCTGTTGTATCTGAAATGACCACAAGATGATGAAAATTGTAAGATTTAGGGGAGATGGGAAAGGCCCTAGCTTTCTGTAACAGCAGCTAGGCTGCAAATGGACCACGATCATCCTATGTTCATGGCACTAGGAGCCATCTTTGGTGCCATATTAGATATCTGAAGCTTCTGCATGGAGCTGACAGGCATTAAACAGAACCTATGGAAAATAAGATCTTTCATCAACTGAAGGCCACATCTAATATCTCATGAATTCCATCCATATAGCCTAATGCCATCCCCATTTGGGATCAGATCTGAAGTCCATCAACTGGTAGAAGCACTTGGACTGTTCATAGGAGCTCTGCTGGAAGGTTTTCTTTGAATAATTGAACACCAAATCCATTTCACCTTCTTGCTAACGTTTTTCCCACAGCTCTCTGGAGGATTATTTCTCAATTCAGACATGATGCTGCTTCCCAGAATATTTGCCTCACTAGAAGATTATTTTACAGTTTTGTGTTCTAACAAACAACATGCTACCATAAATCTGTTAGAAATACAAAACTTCTGTGTAGTTTCATGTCTAAATCCTACAAACACTGAATCCAGGATTTGGAGGCTTCTAAATTTTTGTATAAAATGATTAAGCACAATCAGAAGTATTCCAAACCTAAAATGCTATAGTAGTATGTAGCCATGGGAAATGTTTGGGCTTTGCCCAGCAAGGACAATACAAGGAAGCATAAAGATAAATTTCATATATATCTCAATATATATCTGACAACTGAATTTAAATACTTTCTACTTGAAGGAGATTTATGTTAAAGGTACCTTTAATAATACTGCATACAGCATGAGACACCACAAAATACAAAAGTCTTCCTGCTGCTTTGGAAAAGCAATGAGAATTTAGACGAGATAAAAACCAGACATCTTTTAGTCCTCCTTCAGGCTTCATCCCTTCTTTCTTCTTGTTCACAGCATGACTCAGAGGGGCTGATTTTCACCTGATATAAAACAGTCTAGTTTTATCAAAGTCAAAGGAGCCACACTTACACCAAAGGAAAATCTGGCACAGTACATCTAAACAGATAGAACATTAACTGTGACTAATTGTGAATGTTGTAGATGTTTCCTTCCTACGCAGTTATGTCTTTACCTGAATATCTTTCTGCTTTTTATTATTAGTCTCAAATGGGACATCAAAGGTTATTTTTTTTAAATCTGCGTGGAAAAATGGCTCTCATTTCCATATGACTCTCTAAACTTCTCCTTCTAACTTTAATTTGCTTCTGAAGACTTCAAAACATCTCATTGTTTGAAACAGAAGAAACATCTGTTGAAGTCATACATAGTTTATTGGCTGGAATCAGTGATAAAAGACAGCATAGACACTCACCAAAACATTTCATTGTTATCAACTTAAAACAAAACAAAATATTACAGAAGGAAAGCTTTGGGGTTTTTTTGTGTCTTTTTTTTTTTTTTTTTTTTAAATAAATGAAACATGGGGAAAACTTTGTAAGCCAAACACACGAGAAAAACTGACTTTAATTCATCAAGCCACACTTGACTGGATTTTGTATTCCAGCCAGCTAAGGCCTAACTGCACTACAAAAAATGCTTTTTAATTAGCTCAGACAGAGAAACAATTAATGAACTTCTCTCCACAGGATTTCCTGTTTAGAGTAATTACTTTTCCTCCTATAACTGATTTTTGCTCTTTCTACCTACTGATCCTTTTTATCGTTTGCCCAATGCTACTTAAGATGAACTGCTAATCCATTTTATTTTATTTCATCTAGCAAAAAAAAAAAAATTGATGGTCCTTCATGCATGTTGTAGTTCAAGCACTTTTGATCAATTATTCTCTATTGTTTTGTATTCAGATATTCCATTTCATTCCATGGTATATACCTACCTCTTGCTGTATGTGTTGTTTTTTTCTTGCTTGCTTCTCAGAACATTAAAACCTGCCCATTTTCTCATTATTTATTTTCCTCTTTTCCTCTTGCAGATTGCTTCAACTTTCTACTAAATTCCTTACCCTTATGCACAATTCTACATCATTTTTATTTTCACGTTCCTGTTCCCTACTTTTCCTCCTTTCCTATAAGCACTATCCATTTCATTTTCTTTTTCTTTAAGGTCATTTTTGCCTCGTTTCTTTCATTTCCCTTTTCTGTGATTTCCCTTGAGGCTCTGCTTTTACCTTACTCTCAATTTTAACTCATACGTTAGCATTAGACAATAAGGCATAAGGCAATGAATGAAATTAAGTGTACCAGTCAAAACACCTGATTGTCTCTCATGTACTTCTTTTCCACATTTCTCTCCAACTGAATCATCATTTTATTCCTCATTGTTCTTCACACTTTCCTAATGTCACGAGTTGTTTTTAAGTAAGCACATTTTATTCATAAGGCATAACTATTAACTATGGATGAACAGATAGGTTCTGCCTTTTTGTGCCAGATTTCCTAATTCCAAGGTCCAGAGGTTTATGACTTGTTTCTTGTAGCTCCAGATTTGCGGTCACGATGCCCTAGCAATCAGTTGAAAGGATCTGTGGCTTCCTTAAACATTTTTGTATTTTGCCATTTCAGATAACTCTGTAACATCTATGTCAAAGATGGACATTTTAATAAACCCACAGTAGCCATGAAGATCTGCTTCAGAATCTTTTTTCTGAAGCACGTAAGAATTTTGCCTCCTTCAAGGAAACTGCAGAACATCAGAAGAATATGAAATATATTAGGCTAAGTCAGTTATTCAGAACCTGGTGATCATAAAATATAGTTTAACATGCTAAGAAGTAATGTATTACAGGTAATTGCAAAGTAAAACGAAGAATCTGTAGCAAACAGTTGTTACAACTTGCCCCTACTCTGAAAAAAAATGTCTTAAGACACTGCAGACTCAAGCATAACAAGGTTATGTTCCTCTGCTAAGATTCACACTTTAGTTTGTGGATCTTGCGTTTTACGATGCTTAAGGATACATATGAATTATTTGATGAAAAGAAGACAAAGAGATGATATCTATATTAGTGGAGCTAGAAAATGAAATTTGAAACACTGAATTATTGTTCCTTCTTTTTTAGAAAAACAGGAAATACTTTTCATAAGCAGTATGAAAGCCATATTTAACACTGTTCATCTCACTGAATTTATATGGATGAACTACATAGAGGTGACTAAACTGAATGGCACACAACCTTGCTTCTAGAAATTTTATCATAGAATCATAGAATGGCCTGGGTTGAAAAGGACCACAATGATCATCTGTTTCAACTCCCTGCTGTGTGCAGGGTCACCAACCAGCAGATCAGGATGCCCAGAGCCACATCCAACCTGGCCTTGAATGCCTCCAGGGATGGGGCATCCACAACCTCCTTGGGCAACCTGTTCCAGTGCCTCACCACCCTCTGTGTGAAAAACTTCCTCTTAATATCTAACCTGAACCTCCCCTGTCTCAGTTTAAGACTATTTCCCTTTGTCCTATCCACTGTCTTGTGTATTAAAGGTCCCATAGAATACAGACCTACTACGTTTTTGTCCTTTATTGTTATTATCATATATATAATGAGGAACAGGAAATAAACAGTATCAGCAAGTTCCATACATTTGCTGCTGAACAGAAATGCGCATTTTTGCTGTAGGAGACAAATGCTGAAGGTACCATATAAATGTAAAAGCAGAAGAAGTTGTTATAAAATATCAATATATAATTGTCACATTCTTAAAATGAAAGAAAACAGTCTATAACAAGTGCTATAATAACTGCTACAACAACATCTTTTGTGCTAAATAATGTTTTCATAGCAACTAACTTGTAACTTGTCTCCACTAGTTCTAACGCTCAATTCAGTACCTAATGCAAAGGAGTTCCATAATATGTGAAATGTCTCGTGATACCCTGTCTGATTTCCAGATGGATTATTGAACACTGCACACTGCTCCACGCAGGTATCTCAGGCATAGACATTATGCTCAGTTACCTACATCTAATTGCCAGGGAAGGTCATATGCATATGTGTAAATATCGACACATGTTTAGCTTAGGCTCTGAATCTGACATATGATTCTGAATTAAAAGCTGAACTCTAACCTCCACATTAAGGAGGATTAATTTATCTTTCATGTTATTCCCCAGTATTTATACTGCACAGAAAGGATGCTGTTTTGCAGTGCTAGAACTTCAGCTATTGCTACATCAGGTAATTGTTTGCAGGCTCTTAGGGTTCAAGTTTGTTCCCTAAACTTACATACCTGACATGGCCACATGGCACTGCAGGAGCTCTATGACCACCTGAGGTGTCAATTTAAGGGCATGTGGACATCTGAAATAGCTCTGCATGTTGAGCTGAACTGTGTCACAAGAGGTTGGCTCACTCCTGGAAGTGGCTCTTCAAGAGCAGAGATAATAATACGGTAATAAGGTGATGCCCCATGATGTTTATGATGCTTTCTGAATAAAAAGATAATTTCAACATTTCTATTCCTTCCTCACTGCACTGTACTATTTCAAGTTTATTCTGTCTGAGAAAATACAAGGGAAAAAAAGGCAAGCACAGTTACAAGTCCTCTCAAAACTGAATAAAAAGAAGGTTATAACAAGAAGTAGTATTTACATCCTTTGGGTATGAGATGTTTTTTAAATAGACAAAACATTGGCCAGAATTGTGTACAAGGTTGAGCCTTGATATTTTTTCCCTAAGTCACTGTCAGTAGATTTGGTCAAAAAGTTATTTTCCAAGTAAGTGAAGCTGACCTTCAGTGTCTGCAGCCCCTTTAGAGCTGGTAGCCTCCACTAATTCTGTCAACTATCATTAAAAGGCACATTCTTTTTTATTACAGAATTATGGAAGTGAACTCTCATGGAAGTTTCAGTGGGATATGCTGCCAACAACACTACAAAGAAAGTAAGATAAAGCTTCCAGAATTTTTGAACCATTCATCTAACAAGCTCCATACACACGCCAAACTACGAAAAGGTTGGCAGACTAAAATATGGCAAGGCAACGTTATGTTCAGTTGTATCACAAAATTCCAGTCCAAAGAATTAACAGTAAGAGCTATGCCTGATCCAAGTTGATTGTCAAAAGGAAGATTTGCTTGTGTTTCTCTGAAACTAAACTCTCACCATATTTAAATTATTTATATTTATAAATAATTGACTTCACTGAGGTCAGAACCGTCTCTTTGTTCATGAAATTTACTATCAACGTTTTCTTGATTACCAGTGGTTGCCTACAACAACTGAATAGCTAGATAATCTATTTCTGTATTTAAACAAGTTAATAATTTCAGTCCCTTCTATAATCCTGTAGGAAAAATCACTAATATTTGGCTTTTCTAATAATCAGTGAAATCACTGAAGTCACAGATTATAGACTTTTCCATTATTTTTCACTTCTCAGTGCAAATCTTCTTCAAGCCTACATAGATTACACTAAGTAATAGATGATTATCTGTCTGCATGTATTGATATTCATTATCTTGACAAGTAATCACTGCAAAATTCAGAGCTAAGTAAATGCATTGTAACACAGGTTACATACACTTCACTTCTACCATCTCTGCTTCGGTAAATCTGAATCAGCTTTAAAGATTACTTAGAGCAGATTGTTCATGCCATCAAGATTATTTGCTTTCTGATAATATCAAAGTATACCTCAGTACCTCGATATATCCCAAAACCTCATAATAGCAGAAACTCTGCCTCCTTTCCTTCAATAGCTGATTTTTCTAACAGTGTTACCAGACTTCAAAGGCAAGATCATCTCTCTCTTTTTGAAAAATAGGCCGAAATCTATCCAGATAGTGCAAAAATGTGTAAAATTGGATACAAACTGACAAGGTCTTCAGATATACCATAGGTAGTGAAAGAGCTCTGAAAACATGAAATATGCGACTGAGTCTGGTGCCTAAAATTGCTGTGATTTTGCCAACACAGCTTTCTCCCACAGAGTTGGAAACATGCAAGAGATTTAAACATTACAGAATAAAGGAATGATAAAATGAATCAAGAAATGTAAGATTTTATGCACTTTATACCGAATTATATTTTTAGGAACAATCCAACAGATAAATTTCCAAGATTATACAATAGAACGGTTCTTACCTAATTTGAGCACTTAATTAGCCAGTGCAGTGGGCTGAACAGCAGCCAAACACCCACCCTCTTGCTCCCTCTCCTCTCCTGTGCAATAGGGAGAGAGCAGAAGGAAAGTGAGATGACCTGTGGACTGTGATAATAATAGTTTAATAGGGAAAGCAAAAGCTGCACCCACAAGCAACTCAAAATATGAAATTCACTCATTGCTTCCCATTTGCAGGCAGATGTCCAGCCACTTCCCAGGAAGCTTCAGCATATGTAATGATTACAGTACATCTCTAGAGACAAACACTATAACTCCAAATCTCCATGCTTCCTATTTCTTTCTCCAAGCTTCTACTGCTGAGCACATCATGTGTCACTGAACGTCTGTTTGGTCAGTTGAGGTCAGATGTCCTAGCAGTATCTCCCCAGCTTTCTGGGACAGGTGTGTATGGGGAGAAAGCCTTAATCTGTACAAGTCCTCTTCAGCAACAGTCATAATATTAGAGTGTTATCAACAGTTTCAGCCACAACACACAGCACCATATGGGCTGCTATGGAGAAAGTTTGCTCCAGTCCAGACAGCCAAACCAACCAGAAGCTGGCTGGATACTTAAGTATCTATATTAGTCAATATTCTTGATTAATTCAAGGATAACTGGTGGATGATGAATAGTGAAAATAGGAAGGGTCTAGAAGTGTCACCAACTACCAATAAATAAGGACTTAACTGAGGATCCCATTGTACAAGCTGCAGGGACTTCAGTGACCTCAGAAAAGTGGAAGGGGAGCAGAAAGTAAAGAGTTCTTAAGGAAAAGGATATCAGCATCATGTAAGAACACACAACTGGCAATTTTCCCACTCTGCAGGAAGAAGGGAAGGAGGACATAAGGCAGAAACTGCTATCTCACAAGCATTTTCATGAAAACACTGCAATATGAATAATATACACAGAGTCCTTTTAGGAAGAGGTATTACCAAGATAGCAAGTCAGGCAACTTATTTCAGTGTTCTTCCTATTCTGAACTGTTTCCATACATCTAGAGGTATTTCTATGTATCTCACTGCTTTTTGCATTCTTATAGGTGAAGAAATGGTGATTTTCTTTATATTACTGTTTCCCAGAGACTCAACCACAAGTGAGTTCACTCATGCAAATGGAAGTGGGATTTCAAGACTGGGAGTGCTTTTTTTATACAAAAATAAAAAGTTGCAGCATCCTCCTTTTGTCTGAAATCCACTCAAGTGTCACAAAGGACCAACACGTTGCCATTAAAAAAGCACCACCACCACTAACAGCAACAAACAGGACAAAATCCATCTTTTCTTTGATGCTGTGTATCTCAAATCATTCTCTTCAAGAACTTGGCTTACCCTACTGTTAATGCAGATTAAGACTGGTCACTGTTTTGGATTTCTTGCTATCCACAAGAAGTTTTCTTGCTATTTTTTTGTATACTCTTCCAAGAATTAATCTGGCAGAGCACTGACCAGTCTGGCCTGATCCAGAAAAACACTTAAGCCTGTCTTTAAGCACCAGAAGAGTTCTAACCAGACTGAGCTCATAATACTATTGTTTTACAAGATGGTGAAATATCTGTTTACTCATTAAAGTCTGAATATTAAGATTTGAGATTGCTTGTTATATCCATTACAGATGTTTTCTCCTCATAAATGACAATCAAAGTTTCATTTGTTTGATGTTTATATCTTTGTTCAGTTCTCTACTCTATTGGACAACTCACAGTGAAAAATTCCAGGCTCTTCTTGAACAATTTATTGTTCTTTTCTCCTTCTTCATTATTATTAATGGGAAATTCTTTGCAGATAAGATTTATATAGTCTTTCAAATGGGTCAGAACAAGGGAATATCAGAAATGTTCAAAAAGCCTGTTTTGCAATTTATGGCTTTATTAAAAAACCCTAAAGCCTGAATTGCTTAAAAAAAAAATACAAAATTGCCAAAACCTCTGAGACTGATGTACCACAGAGGAATCTGTCCCGCAAACATTTATGTGACCAACTAATCCTAAGCACGTGAGTAGCACCACAGTGTATACTTTCATTAATGATCTAGATAAAAGAAGACAGAATACAGCTATTATTTTTTTAGATGACAACATGAGAGGATGAGAAATAAAAATGTCATGCTGTAAACAAAAGTTTGCTGCATAATAACAGATTTATTTTAGTTTTAAAATTTATTTTTCTACTTTTAAACTAAATGTAATTAAATTAGGGACCACAATGATCTTTCAACATACAAAACTTCAGGGTGAATACTTTTGAAGAGACCAGTACTGCATTTTAGCAGAAATTTATTCATCTGAAAAATCCAGTCTAGATTTAACCTTCAGTAATTATCAGTTCTTGCAGGAAAGCAGTTATCGTTACATCCTTCGTTCTTTCGGGATCAGTCTGTAGGATCTTGACAGATAGCAGACATTCAAGGGATGGTAACAATAAAGTTTCTCTGCCTCTTGCAAGACTTTTCTGACATTTTCTTTGAATTCAGGATTATTCATCATCATTCATAGCTTATCCTTTAATTATCAAATAGCCGTTTATTACCAAATTATACAAAAGAATTTCAAGTTCTATTAACAAACAATACTGCAGACCACTTCATGAACTTACATTACACTTTTTGAAACTTCAGGGCTAAAAGGACAACCTGTGCAATCCCATCCAGCTACTTGCTGATAAAAGATGTACATCATAAATTACTTTCATAAGCTTTCTAAAATTCACATTATAAAGATTTATTTGCCCCAACTACTTGCAAAGTTGGAGACTGCTCTGTATTCCTAACTCTTGCAAAGGCCGTGAGTCTCTTTCTAATGCCTAACCTAAGTTTAGTCATGACTTGCATACATCCAGTTGTCCTTCAGTTTAATTAGCTCTCAGTTTAATTAGATCCTTGCTGATCTCTCTCATGATACAGCTATAAAATCAAAGCACCTCTAACAAGAGACTGATAGGAAACTCAGTACAGCAAGAAAAGAGCACCCAGCTGCAAAGTTAGTCACTGACCCTAGGATTGCTGATGTTTTCCATTAGACAGGCATCGGATGACACAAGACCAGTTCCTGTATTCCTCTGCAGAAAATACTCAGCAAACCATGCAGTCAAGCTTCCTCGTGCCTCCCCTCCTCCCTGCTATCTCATTTGCGTGTGTACGGTCTTAGCTTCACTGGAAGAGGTATAGTGTGAACCATCTCATTTCTTCCTTTTCCCTTAAACTGCCAGAGAACTTGGTGGTAAGATACTTTCTTAGGCCAAGAGATGAATTTCCAGTCCTGTCAGTTCTATTTCTTCAGCACATAACTGTGAAATGAAAGTACCAGTTCTCCATTGGTTGATGTGTGGTGCCTTAATATATTGAAATCTAAGTGAGTGCTGACAAAGGAAGTCTGAATTCAACCATAACTAGGTGTTTAATATCATAGCTAAGCACTCTTGGGCTTTGTTCTGGGTGATAAATACTTATAAATCAGGTAAGTTTTTAAAGTTACTCTTTACTAAATTTATATACTGCAGCAAAGAAACATAAAGTTCAAGTATCAGTCATAAGTAAATGGTAAAGGAAATAATGTGTATATATAATTACAGATTGTGTCTTGTAAAGATAATCTTTGAACAGTGAAAACAAACATGGACTCAAAACCACAAAAAATGTGGAACAACAGGCAGAGAGGATGAGATAACAAGAAAGATTAAGGTAATCTGCACTACATGAGACTGTTATCTGATACCCAACCTGAGAGTGTGCTCTGGAACACTGAACTGTGACTCAACAGATGTGGTTGGATTAAATGGATCAAACAGTCACTTTGCGACAACCACAAAGTGCAGCCACAACTGGTCTGACACATTCACCTGACTGAGCAGATCATCTTCTGAGGACACGGCCAGAACAAAGCTTCTCGCTTCTGGTAGAAAATCCTAACACTGGATCCATTTAAGATAGCTTTAACAACAACAACAACAAATTTGATCACATTTGGATTATCTTTCACAACCCAGAAGTTAAAATAAAAAGAGTTATCAATTTCCCAGCATTTACTGTGTAGTTATCACTAAAGTTCTAGCATGACATGCAACAGAAAATATTTATCTTTTTTAGTCATTGACTTTCCTTACCGTAGAGTATTTGTCAAAATCTGTCAGGCTTGAGCCAGAAGACCCAGGGTATCATTTTTCAAAACTGCTGTGCTGTACAGGCTGCCAGCTTCTTTGGAAACAACTCAAGAATCTCTAACACAGCACTGTGCAGCACAGACAAAAACCTTAACCTAAAAGTGCTATGTCACCTTTGCAAACAGGACTCAACACACTTGGCTGGTACCACTAGAGCCTCTAGTGGATACTTCTTTGCATTGCAAAACTCCAGCGCAGATAGCAAATTCTGTTGTTGACAGATGTTATTCTACTGGAGAAACAGTGAAATTCCACAGCTGCCAAAGTAACTGCCTCAGTATAGCAGGTATCCATTGTGATTTGCTTTCTTGATGGCCACAGACATTTCTGTCTGTACTGAGGACTCATCACCACTCACTCAGAATTAAGCTTTCCCACTGCTCAGGTTTGGAGGAAAGATTCATCTTCACCATAAATAGAAAGGGCTAGATTCAGTTGTGTGTACGTGAGCTGCTCGTGTCATTTAAGGTGAAACAGGATTTACTGTCTAGCATGTAGATACTGCTTGAATAAAGCACGTGCTTTCCCTGCAGTCTACATCCCAAAGCAGATGACTCAGATAATCTACAGCATCTCAAATAGCAATATAGACAATTTGTAGGCAGATGAACAGAGCCCAAGCATTGGGATTCTGATTCAGATAAGTGTCACCACATAAAGTGACTGAGATGTCCAAGCTCCCAGTGTAGCCAGTGAGATCAAAGAGTCACTGCAGCAGTGACAGACCAGTGCAGACTCATCTACCTCAGTGGTTAGCTGCTCGTGTCCAGGCTCCATTTAAAATGTTCAAGGCGTTCTCCCCGGTTCCAGACACCTCCCTAGAAGCCTAGAAAGTTCCCACAGATCCTGTGTCACGTTTTCCAGTCTCATTTAAGATAACTACCTCGAATGCCTAAATGCATCTCAGATGACAGCAGACATCTGATTATGGACAAATGAGTCAAGCCTCTACATTTTCTTTACATACCTAGGTCCTATAGAATCATTAAGGTTGGAAAGACCACTAAGGCCATTAGTACAACTGCCAACCCATCCCCACCATGCCCACTGATAGCTTCATGTCCCTCAGCACCACATATTCATTCTTCTCGAGCATCACCTGTGATGGTGACTTCACCACCTACAGAGCAGCCTGTTCCAACACATCACCACTCCTTCTGAGAAGAAAATTTTCTCAACATCCAACTTGGGATGTGTAGATATACATAGATACCTATGCTTAGACAACTGAATTTAGATGCCTGCATCTGAATCCCATCAGGAACATTGACGCGGCACCACAAAAAGTTCATCTAATATTAGGTTCTCATTTCTGTAACCGGAAAGAAATTATTTTCCTATCCAGCAAATTAACCAGAACTCAATTACCAAAAGCTTAAAGGAAGTCATTGTTAAAACCACTAGATTTTTATGAGATACCTAGAACTTAACAATTTTAACTGTTGCAAAATCCAGTCCAGCTCATCCATGGTATATTAAGTGATGACAATAAAACTGCCTAGTAATTGAGAGTCTGCAAGTGTAGGATTCCAGAAAATCTTCTGCATTCTTCTGACTAAATTTAACAATAAAGTAAATACACTGTCCAGACTAAAAGATCTTGGTGAAATACTTTGGAATTCATAAGCAGGAATAGTGATATGATGACAGTAATGTTACTACATGGTGCAATTACATGTAAAAGATTTATGGGGCTCCTCAATCATTCTACTAAACGAACACATTTTCTCTTATACTCATTTCCCATATTTGTTAATATCTGTTACCACTTTATTACGGTACATCAAATTACCCCACAAACTTCACGGTCACGTCTGGAAGGATACAAATTTGTTTTGCAAAATTGCTTTCACATTTTACAAAAATATTTCCTTTTATTCAATGTGTTTTAGAATAATTAAATGCAGCAAGTAGAAAATTGGGATTCTTCACATGCCAGCAGCTGGCTGCATTTGTAATTCTTAAAGCAGAAAAGCTCTAACTGATATTAAGAAATGAGCATGCACTTACAAATTGCAAATAAAAGCTTGCAGGGGAACTGAGAAGGCGGCCTCCTAAGCTTTTTGGATTTTCTTAGTAGATCTCTTTGAGGATTTCTCACATTGGATTTTATCATTTAATCTTGGTGAGTTTTCTTTCCATCATACTTTAACAAAATAATCATGATTTTCAACAGTCCATTCATTGTGCTACACATCACAATTAGTACTCTAGAAAAATTAGCAGCTTCCCTAGAACACATTATCAAAGAAATGTGTAACTCCTATTTACCAGAGGGATTTTTTTCTCTCACAAAATCAACTGATGCATATCCAAGCAACCCCTGGATAGAGCCTGCTGAAGATCTTTTGCACTTCATGTATAAGACTACTCAATTCAAATAATGTGTGCAGTACTGAACCTGAAAGGCATTAATGCCAGAAACAACAACTGCACTGTATCAAGCCCAGGAAAAAGTAATGGTGCTGGAAGGGGAGATTTTCCAAAAATCAGAGTTTTTATTTCATCTGTAATATCGTTGATAAATTGAAATGCTACCATGCAAAATCTCAGCATGTTTTTGGCTGGAAAGGCACTCGTGCTAATATAATGAGTCTGGATTACAGAGGTTTGCCAAGCTTAGATCATGTATAGATTAATAATGATCTCTTTTAATGTCTTAATGATCTCTTAATGAAATACATTTATAATGCTATGATTTGGTGAGGGCTCACTAAACATTTCTCCTTTCAGAACATGATGTTCAAAGCCAGGTTCTTAATAATAATTAACACATGGGCTGCACTTTTTCTCTTCAAAGTGCTCTAGGAACATTAGCAATTAGTTATAAAACCATGCTGAGTGCATGCTATCTGTTTAGGCTCTCAGAGGCCCACAAGAATCAAACTGGAGCTAGCCAGCAAAGTCCAAGCAGCAAATTTTTTGTACTGTCCAACAGTAATTTTTTTGTGTGTTCTGAAGAATTTTAGATTAAGGCAGGAAAGACATGTCACAGGATAAATTAAATGCAGGTGGCGGCTGTTTCATTCATTAGACAAATAATATCAACACAGACTACACTTTAAAAAATGTATCCAGAATATTAAAGCTTAATTACAATTTTCTAAGCAGAAGCATAGAAGGAAAGGTAACCTCAGAGCAGAAGACTCCCTCAAACCATCTGAATCCCCTTATTTTGCTAATTTCTCTTCTGAGAATCTAAAATGAGGACTTCAGCATAGGCAATCACGCTCACAGTGTTGATTCAAAGCTTGCTCATGCACGGTACCTGCAAGCTGAAACAAAACCCTATACAAATTATATCCCTTCGCTCCTGCAGCTAACATCTGGCTGTGCAGAGGTTAACTGAACAAATAAGAGATTGCAGTTGGCTAATTTTCCATCATCTGATAGACAAGTACAGATAAGGAAAGAGATAAGAGTTCAGCTGTAGTCAAGCAAGACTCAGATTCTGTCCCCAGAGAGCATGGTATGTTGGGAAGAGGCTTTCATCCTCAAATTAGAATCAACATGTCCCCCAAACCAGGAAAAGCTTCATTCTGTGAAATTCCATTTGCTGCTAGATAGAAGAATTGGTTCACAGCACCGTTCTGCATTGGGTGGCAGTTAGCTAACTCATGAAAAAGTGAACCCAGAGACTGTTCTATTCCCAGAAATATCATAGAGTTTTGATTTTCATAAATAATTCAAATATATCTTTGAGAACTCAGGGAGGAACCAAGCTGTATATTAAAAGCTGGGCTCTTGTACGTCAGGCTAGTTTTGAAGGTTTTTCAATACTTAGCACAAGCTGTGTTCCACTTGTGAGAATATCAATTTCCACATTCACAGAGATACTGTGAAGATAAATACATTAAAGATTCATCAGTAATAGGGCTGTGTGCTTAAAATAGAACCATAGCTAGATTTATTCAGCTGAAATGGTGAAAGATTTGGTAGTTTACTCACTGTTTCAATCTAATGACAAAGAGTATTCAAAAATGTTTCTATCCAGTTGGGTTAATTTTTATCACTTCTGATTTTCTTTGACATTTTTCATCAATGTAAGCACACTTTTTCTTCCTTCTTTACTTGAGAAATGAAGAAGTTCTGGGGAGCGACGGCTGTGGCGATCAAAAGAATGGTGTGAGATATTCAAACAATAAAGATCTTTTTGTAGCAAAGGAAATACCTTTAGTACAGGGCAGAAGCTGAACGCCTGCTGATTATTTACACACTGCACTCACTTGGGCTTCTTCCAGCCATACACCAGCATTTCATTTTATCTTATGCTAATTTTTTGGCAAATGGCACAGCGTTGCCTGTGAGGTCTTGAGAAATACGTTGTCAGAAAAGCTGATAGCAAATTCTTGAATATGGTAATTCTAAGCAAATTATACAGACAGCATAATAAAAACCCAAGGGAAGGGGTTAAGGTTGAAGAATACAGGACAAGACCATCAGATCTCAAGCTACTGACTTCTGAGCCTGAAGAAAGAAGCGACTGACATCCCTGCTTTTTTATACGAAGCGCAGGAAGGAGCAGTTCTGTGAAGCAAGCCTTGCTTCACCGCAGCCACCTCCCTCCGTCTGATGAGAAGTGAGCACCTCAATGCAGCAAGCACTTCCAAAGGACCTCGGAAATCTCAGGCAGGAAATTCCTTTCAGCAAAGCTTTCAACAACGAAGCAAGCTGTCAAGACATCTTCCCAGAGGATCACAGAGCGCCTGCCCAGGAATTAGCAGAGAAATTTTGGCACTTGCATTAGTGCAATGCCCCCAGCTTCTCTGCAGGCTGAACCAGGGCAGAGGCTGCTTAACACTTTCAGACGCAGTGCAAGAATGTCACTCTTTTCATACAGGCTATGAAGAACTACTAAAAATACATTAGATGTAAAAAAATGCTTCTTGTCAGAAGCACAATCTAGTGTGCCCTTCCCAGCTTGTAAATGGAACTTCATGTTTTCCTCATTAAACATGCACTCTTTTTTATTTCTTTCCTATGCCTTACATAATTTTATTAAAGTCCTTTCTGCCATCTTATAAAAAAAAAAAAGAACAAACCCACACATATGCACTGCCATTCTCTGTGTGCCAGTGCCAGCAGGCAGGACGAGGCACATAGATGTGTGTTTTCTGCCCTCTTTCAGCTTTTCAGCTGCAGTAACTTGAACATATGGGCCAATGCAGAAACATTCTAGAGGCTTTTTTATTTCAGTTGATAATGCAGTGTTTCCTACTGGGATTCCCTTCCCAATGGCTCAGTGCCATGCTAGGATTCTGCTGCACAAACATATGTAAAAGGGTTGAGTGAGACGCCTTAGGGTGCATGGCTCCTGTCATGAGAGGCACTGCAGGTCCTGCTTTATGTGTGCCAGATCCCTGCAAAAGTCTTAGAAACTCAGGAATACCTCAAAGAGTGTGAGATGCCTACGTTTATGCAGCGAAATCCAGATTATAGTGACTTTGCAAATAGCATGATTGGCAGAAATGCAACAAGGGCAAAAAGCTGGCAGTCTGGTCCCAGCCTGGTCTCACCTCTGGGCTACTTCAGAATATCATAGTCTTGGAAACAGGAACTACATGCAGCCCAAAGAACAGATTCTCCAAGACTGTAATGGAAAGTTCCTTCAAACTAAAAAGAATTGACGGAAATTTTCTGTTTTTATTATTTCAGTAAACCTTGTAAATTAATAGGAGTTTGTTAGCAGTCAGATACCAACAAGCCATAGAACAATGCTTATATACTTGCTTTTTCTTTTTTTTTTTTTTTGCTTTTTAAATAGGCAAGTATCTCGCAGCAAGAAACAAAGACCATAGAATCACAGAATTGCTCAGGTTGGAAAAGATCCTACAGATCAATCACAACCTAACTATACTACCCTAACTCTAACAACCTGCTACTAAATCACTTCCCTGAGCACCACATCCAGATGGTTTTTAAACATCTCCAGGGATGTGACTCAACCACCTCCTGTGGAGCCTATTCCAGTGCTTAACAACCATGATCTCTGGCATACTCCTCTCTCTTTCCCCATTGTATTAAATACACCTGTCTTAGGTCTGAGTGATAAAACCAGTAGAAATCAGAGATGCGCCTGTCTGTAAGCCAGAAGGAAAGCCTCCATCTTCTACAATTTTGTCAAGGAGAAAGGAAGAGTAATGCACCAAAAAGCAAGATGGAGAATCTCTGAAAAATCTGTGCACAG
This sequence comes from Lagopus muta, assembly GCF_023343835.1. Classification (NCBI taxonomy): domain Eukaryota; kingdom Metazoa; phylum Chordata; class Aves; order Galliformes; family Phasianidae; genus Lagopus; species Lagopus muta. The sequence continues at coordinate 8,963,294 of NC_064434.1, forward strand.
GCACTATTTCTGAGGGATGCACCCATGAAAACCTCTACTATTTCTAAATGACAAAGCATAGAAATAATCCAGGATGAGCCTCTCTTCTTTTGCACAGGGGAAAGAGATGCCCTGTGAGATCAGAAACACTAGGAGAAAAAAAAAAGGAAAAAAAAAGAGAGAAATTTATCTTAGAATAATGGAGGAGTCATTCTAAAGACATCCATGCAAACTGTAAGGAGATTTGAGGCACTCTGTAATGGGAAACTGCCAGAAACTACAGCAAAATAATAGTCAGTAGCCAGAGCTAGCTAGTGGACAAGCTTCTTTCTGCAGCATAGGCTGGCAGGATAAGGAGAACAACTTTGTGACCTCTGCAGCCGAAAGGCTGAATGCAAGGAAATTTCCTTTAGCAAGTCTTTTGACGCTGTCTCCCAAAGCATCTTCGCAGACAAAATGATGAGGCATCGGCTAGATGAATAGGCAGCAGACTGAAAGCTGGTTGAGCTGCTGGATTTAAAAGGCTGTGACCAATGTCACAATGTTCAGCTGAAGGCAAGTTGCTAGAAGTGTACCCAGGGGTGGATACTGTGGCCAATACTGTTTAACCTCTGCATTCCTGACCTGCACAGCAGGGCAGAGTGCACCCCTGCAAGTCTGCAGACAGTACGCCTGCAGAAAATTTAGAGGGAGCTTATCAATGTGCACTGGGGGATGACCTGCTGGAGGGGAGCTCTGCGGAAAGGGACCTGGGTGTCCTGGTGGACGACAGGTTGGCCATGAGCCAGCAGTGTGCCCTTGTGGCCAAAAAGGCCAATGGCTTACTGGGGTGCATTAAAAAGAGCGTGGCCAGCAGGTCAAAGGAGGTGATCCTCCCCCTCTACTCTGCCCTGGTAAGACCTCATCTGGAGCACTGCGTCCAGTTCTGGGCTCCCCAGTACAAAAAAGACAGGAATCTCTTGGAAAGAGTCCAGCGGAGGGCCACGAAGATGGTGAAGGGCCTGGAGCATCTCCCCTACGAGGAAAGGCTGAGTGAACTGGGTCTGTTCAGCCTTGAGAAAAGGAGACTGAGAGGGGACCTGATCCAGGTCTATAAATATCTAAGGTGTGGGGGGCAGAATGGCGAGGCCGGACTCTTTTCAGTGGTGAGTGGAGACAGGACAAGGGGAAATGGCCAGAAACTGGAGCATAGGAAGTTCCGCACAAACATGCGCAAGAACTTCTTTACAGTGAGGGTGACGGAGCACTGGAACAGGCTGCCCAGGGAGGTGGTGGAGTCTCCTTCTCTGGAGATGTTCAAGACCTGCCTGGATGCCTACCTGTGCGACCTACTGTAGGGAACCTGCTTTGGCAGGGGGGTTGGACTCGATGATCTCTGGAGGTCCCTTCCAACCCCTACAATTCTGTGATTCTGTGATTCTGTGATAAACATCTAATGTGGGGCAGCAAAGAAGATGGAGACAGATTCTTCTCAGTGCTGCTTGGTAACAAGATGAGAAGCAATGGGCACAAAAGAAAATACAGGAAATACTATTTTTATTTTATTTTACTGTATTTACAGTGAGAGCGGCCAAACATTAGAACAGGTTGACCAGAAAACTTGTAGAGTCTCCATTCTCAGAGGTTATCAAAGCTCAGCTGGACACAGCACTGAGCAACCTGCTGTGGCTGGACTTACTTGGAGCAGGGATCTGGTCCAGACAATCTTCAGATCCTTGTCCATGCACTCTATTCACGATCTGTGCTCAGGAGCAGAGGTTGACCTCTCCTTGTTGTGATGTCTGACTTAGTGCTTGTCATTGAACTACATCTCTTTTCAAATAAGACATCACTAAATGTAAAGGCAGTTGTTGCAGTATTATATCATATTTCACCAATGGAATTCTAAAGAGAATATGAAGAATACTGCACTATTATCAATGATACAGACACAACACACACAGCTTTTTAGAAAATTTAACCTGTTTAAGTTTATGCAGAATCTATGGTAAAAGAAAATAATTTCACGTATTTTAAAAAGGCTGAAACAATGAGAATTTTAACAAGGGAAATTTAGTTTGCCCCATTGGTAACAATAAGGAGGAAGATGTTCCTAACATTTATCACTTTCTAGTACTTTGGATTTCATTGCTTCCCTCTCACTGCATATCAATCTACGATTGCTTCCCGGGAGTCTGCATACATGTAACCATAAATAACAGTTCTGATTGAAATTGATTGCTCTGCAAAGAGTAAATGTAAAATCAATGCTTAGGGCTAGAGGTGTTTGGGTTTTTTTTTATACAGAATTCTATGCCTGAGCTGAAATCTGCACCCTTATTAAGATCATAGAATCTCTGATGAAGATTCTTGGCCAAAATTTAATATGATTCATGACCTATTGTTTTCAAGGTTAGTTTTAGATAGCAACAAGGGAAGGCAAGAGAAAAAAGTTGTCTAGCTCTCAAATGTATTTATAACTGGAATCTACTCTCATGAAATTCAATGTTTTATTTCATATTACAGTTTGCAGCTATTAAATTTGAGGCAGTTGCTGTGTGAGTTGTTCCAGTACACACGGTTGCATTAATAGCTAACTAGAAATACTAGAAAATTTTACACTCAAGAGTACTTTCAAGAACCAAAGCTTTTCAGGAAGCTTTACTAGTATTTTGTTTCTTGGTGTGTTTGTCCAGTTCTAACTAATCCTGTATGATACTCTCCATGTATATGCACTTTTTTTTCTATCTGATCTTTGAATTCTAATTTCCACGCATCTGTGGGGCAAGTTTAACAAAGGTAACACGTTCTGTTTCCGGACAGGATTTGCTATCATATAACAGGCGACACGTAAAGGGTATTTCATATTTTGATTGGCCTTTAATAGTGCTTTCTTTGGATTAAGTATTTTAAATTGAACTAGAAAAACAGTCTTAAATACACAGGTCATAGAAATTATTGTGTTGTTTACATTCCTAAACAACTACCCAGCAGATGGCCTGCAGGACCTTGGCCAGAAGAACCTACCTTCAGCAGATTTATGTGGTGCTTTGAGATACTACCAACTTCTAAAACCTGCTTGAATGTCATCACGCCTGGTTTTTGTTGCCAGCAAAAATACTCCAGACTTGTTTGTTTCAACACTAACATTTATAGAGGCCTTCCTGGTATCTGGTTGCATAAAATGCTCATGCTTGGGGCTATGCCTCACAACTGAATGAAATAGCATTCATTAATGAGACAAAGAGTTAAGTGACAGTCCAATCAATTCTATGCTTCCTAGTACTTGGCCTCAGTCATGCTGGACCTTGGTGGCACCTCTAAGGCCATAAAGTATTATTGTCATATTGTATGGTGTGTTTTTTTTTTTCATTTATAAGTGCCTGAAAAAATATAAAGACTGTGTTGCAGCCCTGCACTGCGATTTCTCCATTTCATGAAACAGGTTTTATGAATCAGAAGAGCCTGTGATGGCCGAGGGTTCAAAGCCTGTTAGGTCAGCTTTGGAAAACTGTGTGAGGTGAAGAACGACAAGTTTGGCCAAGTCTTCTTCATATTGTGCATTGGGAATGACTTCAGGTGGATGGTGTACTCCGAACTGTGCCCTGGACTGTTTACAAAAGTCTTCACAAGCTGAAAGAATGCCAGGGCACAGGGTAAGTGTTCAATGGCCTTGACAAGCAGTGGCCCAGTGCTCAGGTGCATCACTGGTCCCGTTTCATTTCTCAGTAAGAACTCAACCAGGAAAGTCACCCAAAACACTTTGGAAGATCTGACCTTATAAAACACCACCCCAAGCTTTCATCATTTAAAATCACTGCTCTTCACATCCCCGAGTTAAACTGGCCCTTAAACACACTGATTTTATTCAAACCTGACCTAGCAAAATATTCATGCATGTGAGTCACTTTCAGCTCACTGTTTTCAAAGGGGCTGTTTGCATAAGCAGTTTGATGCACGCTGAGAAGCTTTGGGCCCATTGTTTCATTTAAGGCCAGTCGCATGCTCAGAGTTTTATACTTGCTGTATGCTGACTTTACACACTAAAAATAAGAATCACATGAGAGCAATACCGTATACCCTATATAAAAAATATACAATCTCCAGTTAACTTCTACTTCAAAATGCTTGCTGTTAGTTTTTTTTTTAGCCTTATAATATAGGAATATATACTAAAATATTGTTGCTGCCATTTATGATGTGAATACTTCAAGGCACACCACAGGGTCCTCATGTGCCCACACATAAGGACACAATGAGCCAATTATTTCTCTCTGTAGTAATGTGAAACAGTAACCTTTTCCTACCTTCTGTTCTCTTTTCTTACATTCATCACCTATAAAGCTTAATCTTCTGAAGAACTTTGTTTATTTTCAATCTTTTTTCTCAGTTATTTCAGAAACTCAAGAGGCAACTACTTTCTGAAGCATTTTGCTGTCTCCAGAACACTATTTCTAACACGTCATTTTAAAATACATCCATTATCAATTTCTCTGTAATAAAAAATATGTAGCTTGAAAACCATAGCAAACATTATATACCTTTGAGAAATTCCCTTTAGACAAAAAGAGCACATATACAACAGCTTAACTGTCATATGTGGAAACACAGAATCACAGAATGCCTCAGAATGGATGGAGGAGACCTCAAGGATCATGGATCTCCAACTCCCTGCCACACACAGGGCCACCAACCTCCCCATTTAATACCACACCAGGCTGCCCAGAGGCCCATCCAACCTGGCCTTGAACACCTCCAGGGACGGGGCATCCACAGCCTCTCTGGGCAGCCTGTTCCAGCACCTCACCTCTCTCATAGTAAGAACTTTCCCCTGACATCTAACCTAAATCTTCCCTCCTTCAACTTAAAACTATTTCTCCTTGTCCTACCATTATCTATCCCTGTAAAGAGTCGGCTCCCCTCTTGTTTATAGGCTCCCTTTAGGTACTGGAAGGCTTCAGTGAGGTCACTCTGCAGCCTTCTCTAGGCTGAAAAAGCCCAGCTCCCTCAGCCTGAATGGAATATATATCCATAAACAACATACATATTTATACGATTCATGCACACTTTATAATTCTAGTTTTAAAATCTGGTTTATACAGAGATTTAAGGTGTTTAATTCTTCAAGAGCCAATAATTCAATTGAAAATCTATTGGGGATCCAATGTTGCTGCCTACTGTTTGCTCTACTTATACGGTCAGATTTCTGCATTTTGCTAGTGTGGTGTTTTCACAGAATAGGAAATATAATAGAGAAGAGAAGAGAAGAGAAGAGAAGAGAAGAGAAGAGAAGAGAAGAGAAGAGAAGAGAAGAGAAGAGAAGAGAAGAGAAGAGAAGAGAAGAGAAGAGAAGAGAAGAGAAGAGAAGAGAAGAGAAGAGAAGAGAAGAGAAGAGAAGAGAAGATTGCACATAAATAAAAATTGGAAAAAAAGTTGAAGAAAGTGGGACCTGAAGTTGTGCAGAAGCCATTTTTCCCCATATTGATAGTTTAATTTAATAAATGAATTGATAAGCTAATTTAAATATTTGCAACACTGTGGACATATGGACTACTTCAAACAGAAGTATATCAGTGCCCTGTGACAGATTCTACTTAACAAAGTTGTTGGTAAGCTGTTCAGAAACACTGTGCTTTAACAGCAAGAAGGCTAAAGCTTTACCTGTAAATTCTTGTATCTTGAATGTAAGTCACTCTTACGAAATTACCTTTCTCTCTTATCACCTGAATTTACTATATTCCCTTCTGTGTGTGCATTAAGGAGGAGTAACAGAGACCAGAAATGCCTTTTTGTTGCACTCAAATCACCAGAGAAGAATTGAACACCCGGAGAGTAACTGCATTTATATTCTTTGACAAATACTAAAAAAGATATTTTTTTTTTCATATTTTCTGATAATTTACCAGATAAATCATGTATTCATGCATACTGTACCACTTTCCTCCTTTAGTTAGAAATTATACCTGTAGAAATAAAGAACGATTTGTGATCTGAAAATGCTTCTCCATATCAAATGATGTTTGAACACCGCAGACAGCAAACCTTCCATTCCTATAGCACAGACAGAAATTTGGCTTAAGAAGTAAGTTCATCAACTGGAGATGCCCTTAAGATGTTAAGAAATTTTTCTCCTTATGTGAAGAACATTTGAAAATCAATACAATCACGAAAGTAATTACTGTCTAATGCCACAGATGACTACATTGTGACTAGGTCAGTGATGAGTCAAGATGATGAGCTAACAAAACATGCTGCCCCCCAAACAGCCACTCCACCTGCTTTGTTTCTTTCTTCACCATTAGATTACTGATTCTTCAGCAGATACTGTTTCCATTAACCTCTACTTCTGTTGTTCACTACCTGTTAAAACACCCAAACCAACTACAAGTCTGTAATGCACAATGTTCATGTATTATATGTATTTGTTAATTCAAAAAGAACACATTACAAATATGTCAGAAAACACATCAAAGAACAGTTATCTTGTACTGAACTACTATAATCATTATTAACACTAAGGATAATCATGTATATTAGCAATGTCTTAAGCAATGCAAGCCTATCACAGAACCTTATTTGAACAAAATACAGGTGAGAATGCTTTAAGCCACTCCTCTGCAATTCAAGCAGAGTGAAAGAGTTGTTCACGCATTCAATTCCTCCTGGGAAACCATCATGAAAATTTATGCTAATAAGCAACCTTATGGTCTCACTTAATAAACTAAAAGTCACTGAGAACATGCACTGTAAAAAATGTATACCAATTTCACATAAAAACTTGGCTTATACTTTTCCTGTGCAAATAACGTCCACAATTTACCACTTGGCATGATCATGCTGCCAGCGATGACTTGATTGCCATCCTCCTGCTTTCTGCCATCTATCCTCATGGCCAGCAATAAGTCCATAACATATAGTCCATACAAAACAGACCAGGCCAAATGTCACCTTGCTTTTCTACCACGTGAAGCAAAGCACTCACCTGGAACTTGGCTGCAGGAAGTTATCAATTCCAGCTCAGATAAAATGTAACCATTGTAACACACACACCCATGAACTTACTTGCTGCTGACAATCAAGTTCAATAAGCACTTTAACAAAATGTACTCTGAACAACAGTATCTCAAGCATCTGGATGGCCTTTGGATCATTTAAACACGTATTACACAATCTGAGTCCTAAAATGAGAAATGACCTGCAGGGCTTGATGAGGATTTCAGAAAAAGTAATGCTGGTTGTAAACAGGAATATGAAAACTTTATTAGATCAAGTTAAAAGCCCTGATTGTCTTTGACAGCATCTACCAACTGATGCTAAGGGAAGAGCACTGGGACTCCCTAACCTCCAGAAGACTAAAGACTCTGGACTCTTCAGCTTTAAAAGCTCAACAGCCCCTGGTGCATTTCCCTTCAACAAATCTGCCTCACCTTTTTGCAAACCCCTATAAACTTTTGGAAACTGTGATGTTTCCAATGAAGCTAAGAATACATTAAAATATTTTTGTTTGGACACTGCTTCTTATGGCTTAGCTTAGCTTGCTACCCATAAATTCTGCAACAGAGAGGCAATAAGGAATCACTGTGCATTCAGTTTCACACATACTAGATTAGATACACATCATTTCTCCTACCTCCTGTACTCGTTGGCTTATCTTCAGACATCTGTTTCTTTTAGTGCTCCATATACAGTAAAATTTCACATGTCTGAAAAGCATTGTCACATCCATAGTTTCTGTAGTGTTTTATAACCTTTCTGAGGGATGGGACCGCTAGAACTGCAGACCACATGCAAGAGATGAGTGTATCGTAGCTGCTTAAGGAATTACAGGGCCCATTTCCTGATGGTTAATAAATCTCACTCAATTTTGACCACAATGGAGCACATGGCTCTGAGATTTCACCGAGTACCTGTCGTGACACCCAGGTCGCTCAGGAACAGCAACCATTCATTTAGAGCCTACTCTTGGACTTCAATCTCCTGTATCAGCATGTATCTATCATTTTACTGCTCCACCAGTTAGAATTCAGAGGTCTTTATGCAGTGTTACATAATTTTTACTAAGTACAGTAATTCAGTACGTACAACAAATTTTACTGCTCCGCTCTTCACCTCCTTTTCTGGAGTTTTCTTGATATGTTGAACAGGACTTATTTTAGCACAAATGTACAACCTTACTTGCTATGCCACCCCATTTGAAAAAATGGTTAATTAATCCTACCTTTCTGGCTGGAGTTTTTCTCTCTGAAGGTTGTAACTTCTATCCCATGACAGCTTGGCCTTCTAAGAGCCTTCAATGAAGGCTCCTCTCAAAACATCTTTTGGGTTTTCCATGTCCTTCCTTGTCCAGATGTGTTCATACTCCAAAGAACACCAGGGATTCATGAAATGAGATGTTCAAAGGCTGCTCTGAAAGTAATGCCAGTCAGAGGCAGCTGTTGGTTGTATGGCAGCAGAGGCTGAACCTTCCCAAAATATCCCATTACGTGTTGTTGCTGTATGACAGATAGCAGCAGGATAGGGGCAGTCTGACAGCACGGAGTCTGACATGGAAGCGCGTATGAAGTGAAGGTTTCACTCAATTTTTCCATGAGGAAAAAAAGGCACCTACTGACATTCATTGACATTTGCTGAACATTTCTAGAGAACCAAACAATGGCTGTGAGCACAGTGGGGTGGTGGGTGGAGCATTTCAGCAGTGGTAACAGCGACATTGTGTCACCTCTGCTTGTGTAGACTTTTTTTAGCGTGGTATGCAGCTCTTGTTCATCACTGGGGAAAATGCACAGCTAATGGTGGTGACTACATTGAAAAACAGTTTTTTTGTAGCAGAGAATTTGCTCCACAGTGTTATCAAATAGCGTTACTGTGCTGTTTTATCTGTTGCAGTTTCCTTGGAAATAAATAGGAGGCATTACTTTTGGAGCAAGTCATGTACGGCCATAAAAAATACTGCTGACTTTTCTCTGGTGCAACAGATTTGTCTCTGTTCCACTCATTCTTGCCTCTGGTTTTATCAGTTCATTCAACATAGGAATTAGCCTCACTGGTTTGCAATTGCCCAGATTCCTCTTGGAACCATTTAGATATTATCCAATGGATTTTTTTTTTACCTTCTCTCTACCACAGCTTCCATTTGAAACAGCTCTTCCAACATATATCTCAAGGAAAAAAAAAATAGAAAATAGCATGAAGATCTCCCTCTGGTCCTCTTAGATAAACATGTCTAGTAGACAGCCACAGAGATGACTATGGGCCTGGAGTAGCTCCATGCGAGGAAAGGCTGAGATCCTGGAACTGTTCAGTCTGAAGAAGATGGACAGGAGATCGTATCAATGCTTATAAATATCTAAAGCCCAGGAGTCAAATTGTTGGGGTCTGGCTCTTTTTGGTAGTGTGCAGTAATGGGACAAAGAGTAAAGAGCACAAACCAGAACGCAGAAGTTCCAAAGGAACATTCAGAAGAACTTCTTTATTGTCAAAGTGATGGAGCCCTGGCACAGACTGCCTGGGGAGGTTGTGAAGTCTGAAGACCCATTTGGGTACCTACATGTGCAACCTGCTGCAGGCAGCCTGCCTGAGCAGCGGGCTGGACTTGGGGATCTTCTCACTGGTGACAGGTAACAGGATGAGGGGAAATGGCCTTGACTTGCACCAGGATAAGTCTACGTTGGGTATCAGGAAAAACTTCTTTACAGAAAGGGTTGTTAAGCACTGGAATAGGCTGCCCAGGGAGGTGGTTGAGACACCATCCATGGATGTGTTTAAAAACCATTTGGATGCGGTGCTCAGGGATGTGATTTAGCAGAGGGTTGCTGGAGTTCAGGTAGTATGGTTGGGTTGTGGTTGAACTCGATGATCTTTAAGGTCTTTTCCAACCTGAGCGATTCTATGATTCTGTGATCTCCAGAGGCCCCTTCCAACCTTCTAAGGGATTCCATTCCTTCCTTCAGGGCCTCACCTGCCCTGAACCCCATTCACACCTCACGGGATGGAATGAGGCAGCACTCTTGTGCTTTGAGAACAGATTTATTGCTACTTTTTAAGCTTTTTTTGCAAGTTGATGCCCAGTATCTTGTATTTTCAACCTGCTTTAACGCATTTTAGCATTCTGGGCAGCCAGGCTCACGCCGTTATCCGCCCTCCTGGTGTAGGTGCAAGATGTACCGCACCGAAGGGCGCACTCAGGCTTTGTCTGCCCCTTCCCTCCCCCGCGCTTCAAGCACTCGGCTTCATCTCGCCCTTTCTAAACACGGCCGCACGTCGCGGCTGAGAGCCGGGCGCGGCGGGGCGGAGCGCTGTGAGGAGGCGGGCAGCCCCACGGCCGGGCGGAGCCGAGCCGCCCTCAGCCCACCCCGCGCGGCCCAAGGCGGAAGGAGCGGCTCCGCCGCCCTCCGCTCGCTGCTCCCGCGGCCGCCCGGCTGCCCTTTTCCGCCCGGCTGAAGCACACGTCGGTCCGTCAGCTCGCCACCGCTATGCTGGGTGTCGCGGAGCCGGCGAAAGGGGAAGGTACGTGCCTCTCTCCCCTCCCTTCCCTGCCCGCTCTCGTTTAGGGCGGGGGCGGCCGCCGAGCTGCCCGCCCGTGCCCTGGGGCTGTGCGGCGGCCTCGGTAACGGAGGGGCGGGAGCCCTCTTCCCTCCTGCTGCCTGCCGGGGCCGGGAGGACCACCCGCCTTACGTAACGCTGGGGCCAAGCCCTGTCCTGCAAACGCGTTCCACCCAATAGCGCTGGTTAGCGATAACGCATCCCTGTGCTCCCTTTATTTTGTGTTTTCCCTTTAGCTCACGATGGAACTTCGAGAAGCAAATCCTAAGCTTGGTTTCTTTTTCTTTCCAGAAAATAGTTGCAGTAACGCTGCTTGCAGGGCTTAGTGTCTCAGTGTGTGTTTCTGTGGATTTGCAGCTGTGAGTGATGCTCGTTATCTAAGCAGCAGGTTATTAAGGGACAGAATGGCCAGTGAATGAGAACAATACAATTATACGTACCTAAAAGTGAAAAGCAAGATGAGATGCTGAAGGTGAAGTGTTGTTTTTTATTAGAATAGTTCAGGTGGTTGGGAGGAGCGGAGCCCCACGCCCTGCTCCAGGAATCCTCAGTCAGTCTGGGTGGCCCCAGAGCATCACCATGGGCTCCAGGTGACACCAGTGACAAAGGCTGATGCTGCAGTGGCAATGTGCCAGTGCCAGGCAGGTGGGGAGCATCAGGGCCAGGGAGCAATGGAGCTGATGGCGTGGAAATGGGTGCGGAGAGAAAATGGAGGTAATGAGGAAGCAGTATGGAGGCATGATAGTTGTTGAAAGCTTTCCTTCTCTTAACCTGTTTGCTGTGCTTGCAAAGGTGATGAAGCATTTCCTTTTTTTGCAACAAAAAGACAGTATTGATGTCGTATCTTCAGGATAGTTGTACCTCTCAGGTGCTGCAGCTCCTCATTCACTGAGATGTGGTATGCTGCAGGCCTTCTGGGACTTTGTGATACACAATTAAGGTCTGAAAGTCCATTTGCATGGTCTTCTTGCAGCATCTGGTTACGATTGTGAGTGTCCTAGAGGCCTTCAAACATTAGGATTGTGATAGTTCCCTGTCTTCTCATGGAGCTTGCTTAAGATGCTCGTGAAGGAGGCTGCCACACATTTGCAGGTCTGGATAAGTCCTGGCGTTAACAATTAATGTTTTCCATTATGGAATTTCTACAAAGGTTACGTAAAAGCATATGAAATCAGTGATCTCTCAAGAGCCTTTGGCAGTACCCCAGACAGATGGATGTGAAAGCTGAGCATATCCTTCTTTACCTGGCTCCGCCTTGTAAGTATTTACTCAGCCTGCAACAACCTACAGCTCAGGAACTTTAAAGCACAGGTACACTGAAGACCTAAATTTCCTCTGTGAATTTCATCTCCATGAACTCATTCTTACCTTGTACCCATGTGAAGCTCTGGTGTTCTCGGCATCGAGTTCTGTAGCTCAAATGCCAAACTAATTAAAGAGGCAATTCCATTCATTTTCAGTTTCCTTTCTGCTTATTTTATATTCTTAATTTGATATTTACTCCTCCTTAAATTCCAAAAGGTAATGATGAGTTATTACCTGTTCATTTCCTTCATATAATTTACAATTACAGTAAGTTGTGTATTGCTAATCATTTAATTTAAAAAAAAAATCAATTCCATCGTGACTGCCAAGCCAAAGAGTTTATCAGTAAAGTTGACAAGACTTACATTTTTTTTTTTTGGTAGACAACTTTGTGTTTTGTTTTTGTTTTTTTTTGTTTTTTTTTTTTTTTAAAGCAATGTTTTTTTTCTATTATTCTGATTTATTATAATGTTGGCACCTTAGCTGGAAACAGAGGAGGTCTTGAGTTTCAAATAATGTCAAGGTTATATTTGCCAAGTATTAGGAGTGAATTTTGATGTGTAAGTTTTAGCAGTGTTTTGCACATACTTGCACAGAAAACAGACAAGCAAGGTATAAAAGACAGTATTTGGTTATTAAATTTAGGCATGCTGTTAGTAGTGACTTAACTGTCTTTTCTGCTCTTAAACCACTGTGTAAGACTTTGGATTTTCATTAAAATGTTTGACTAAATTTGGTTCCAGTGCACATTTTGATGGTATTTAGATGTGCGGTAAGATTTAGAAACAGGTTACATGGGAGGAAGTCATTCTAAATAAAAGAATATTCATAATAGAGAGCAAATGTGTAACGTGAAAGGTCTGAATTAAACTGAATCTTAAGCTTATAGCAAACCTGGGATTCCACTGAAAAGCCACCCCAACTACACAGCAGATGAGTGCAATGAATGAGAAAACTATTTGTTTACCTAGGTGGATCTTCACAACTGCCTGATGAGGCTGTGCGTTGTGTAAGTGCCTTGTTTTGATTTATCAGGTAATACTGATGTGCCAGAGCAATGTCTAACCAGACATGCTGCAAATATAGGCATGGCAGGATTCCTTTCTTCCTTCCTAAATTCTGCTACTTTCTGCTACTGCTGTTAGCCATGCTGTTCTTTTCCTTTTCTGTCTCATCTCATGCTTCTGTTTACAGCTGATGTTCCCCTTTCCTTTAGATGTGTCATCTACTTGAATTTTCTTTATATCTTCTATTTTCTTCAAGTATACTGATAGGAATGTGTTATGGAAATCTACACAATCAAATTTTACCTTTCAAAATACATTGGAGCACTAATTGGAAATAAAATTGTTAGGTGTTCACTGGGTTATTACTTCCACCTTTGATGAACATGTGCTTCATATGCTTGTGTGTTTGCACTTGGTTGTGTTACCAAGGTTTGACAGGGATGTTTTGGTGAGCTGGGTTCTTGTGCAAAATAGAGGTAAGTGAGTGATTGTGCTTGTTTTATGGAACAAGCTAGCACTGCTTCCAGTATGGCAAAATCTCTTGTTTCTAGAATTGTCAGTCTGTCAGAGCACAGATGCATGGAGAAGCTTTTCAGCTGCCATAGCACTTCCCTCTAGCCTGACTGCTCAGCTGCTGTTCCATCCACCTCGTTAGGATGATGAACCTCACCACTGCTCTTTGCTAGGGAGAATGTGGATTCTAAGACTCAGGTTAGTGCAGATGATCACAGTGTGTTATTGCAGTGACTCAGGAAGAGAAATGACGCTGTTTGATATTTTTCTTTGTTTATATGTCATGTTCATTGATTCTTCTGCTGTATTTTTGTTGTCTTTTGCTCAGAGCTGCGTAAGGCCAGTTCATTGTCATGCCTCATGGTGCCTTTAGAGACTGTTTAGGTTAATAAATGAATTGGGAAGTGCTGCAGAAGATAGGCAGGAGGTGGTAAGCAGCAAACACAAGTAGAGAGGTAATTGTAGAATGGTGCTCAGAGAACAGTAAGTTGGCCTGCTGTAGGTAAGCAGTATTTTGACGACTTTGTTCTTGCTGGAAAGCAAGAAAAGCAGCAGTAGCTAGATGCTGGAAATGAAGGTGAGTGAAGCATTAATGCAAAGGCATGTAATTTGAAAGAATAAAATGAGAAATAGAAAAAAGCGTTTTGAATTCAAGCTTGTGTTAGAACAGATGAGGCAAAAATATGGAAGAAACATAAAGTAACATAGTAAAAAGGAGTATCTGTTCCTTTTTACTGTATATAAAAAGATGCATGCTTAACAATACAGGGGAAGTACAGTACAGGTAGGGGAAGCCAAGTGAAGGACAGCCTGGTGATAATTGAATGGTGTAGGGTTGTTCTGGTTTTTTGGTTTTTTTTCCTTTGTTGTCAACTTGTATTCATTATGCTCTTTGAGCTCTGCCTGCTTAACAAGAACAAAGAATGTAGACCTCCTTGAATCTAATAGGTGAAAAAGGAGTTGAAAAAGGAGTTATTTTGACATTAGATGAAGTGGCAGATACCTTTTTTTTTTTTTTTTTGCTTGTTGTTAATGCTGCTGAAAGATGGAAGTTTCTTCAAAATCATAATTTTTGGGTGCTCTGGTTTAAAGGAATGAATAGATTACCATTACTTTAAATTTGTGCTTATTTCTTCGTTGCTGTTGACTGTTGTCCAGGCTACGTATATGACTTAAGCAACAATCCAATAGAAATGTGGCTTGCGTGGGATGTTTGAATTAGGATAAGAAATGAGAACTTAGAACTCTACAACTCCCTGAAGGGAAGTAGTGGTATAGTGAGGGTTGGCCTCTTCTCCCACGTAACGAGTGATAGGACTAGAGGGAGCGGCCTGACTTTGCAGCAGGGAAGATTCATTTAGATGTTGTAATGAGGGACATGGCTTAGTGGGAGATATTGGTGATAGGTGGACAGTTGGACTGGATGATCTTAGAGGCTTTTTCCAACCTTGGTGATTCTAGGATTCTGTGATTCTGACATGTGCCTGTGGTCTCTCCTTCTCTCACGCTCCTCCTTTTTGGTTTCTTTTTATGCACATGCCCTTAATTTTCTCTTTATTTCTTTTGCAGCGTGTGCTGCATTCCTCTTTTGCTGACTCAGTTACCTGTGCAGGCCCATATCATCTCTTCTCCAACGTAATTAACATACTTGTTGCATTTTGAACATGCCTTGTTTTAGGTAGTGACGTGTGCTGAAATTTGAATTCCATAGTGTTTCTTTTCAGATATAAATGGAATGGATTCTTACAGCTTTGTTCATGAAATGTAACATTCCTACCTCTAACTTCAGCGAGTTACAATGCTAAATGGGGAGACTGTTTGGTCTATCTAGTAAGGGCATGGCTTTATCTATTTGAGCTCCAGGCAAATATAATGGGCTTTCAGTTGTGGACTGAGAGCAGCCCTGCAGGGAAGGACTGGAGGTGTTGATGGACAAAAAAATGAACGTTAGCTGGCAATGTGCACTTAGAGCCCAGAAAGCCAGTGGTATCCTGAGCTGTATCACAGCAGTGTGACCAGCTGGCTGAGGAAGGTGATTGTCTCTCTGTGCTCTGCCCTTGTGAGGCTCCATATGGAGTAGTACATCCAGGTCTGATGCCCCCAGAAAGAAAGATTTAGAGCTGTTGGAGCAGGTTTTCTGGAGTGTCAGAAGGATGGTCAGAGGGCTGGAGCATCTCTCCTTCGATGGCAGGCTGAGACCTGGGGGTCTCCAGCCTGGCAAAGGCTCTGGGAAGACCTTACAACAGTCTTTCAGTACCTAAAAGGGGTCTAGACAAAAGCTGGGGTGTGGGACTGAATTGGGGATTGTAACGATAGGTCAAGGAATAATAGTTTTAAACAAAAAGAGGGGAAATTTAGATTAGCCATTAGGAATAAGTTCTTTACTCAGAGAGTGGTGAGATGAGACAGTGGCACAGGCTGCCCAGAGAAGCTGGGGATGCCCCATCCCTGGGGAGTGTTCAAGGACAGGTTGGACAGGGACTCTGGGCAACCTGATCTAGTGGGAGGTGTCTCTGCCTATGGCAGGAGGGTGGGACTGGATGGTCTGTAAGGCCCCTTTGCACCCAAATTATGCTATGATTCAAGGGCTTTGTGAAGGAGATTCAGCACAAACAGAAACTGAGATCCTTGCCGAAGGGGAAGAGAGACCAAAAATAAAAACTAGTGTGTTATTGCCAGAACTACAGTGAAAAGTTGGTTTCCCTTGTCTATTCTGTTGAGTGCAGTAGACCAGTAGTTGATGCTTTCAGCTGTGACTGTTTTCTTAGAAGTTGTCATTGTGCCTTGCAGTCTTGGAAGTCTTTCATTTGCTGTTTTATGCTGTTGAAAATCAACACAAAGAGTGCAGTAGCAGTTTTATTACAGTTCATCATTTATGTTAACTAACAAAAACTCCATTTGATTTCTTTTATGTTGTGCTAAGTATGTGATGAACTCTGTTTAAACCAATACTCTCTGTGTGATCTAATGTGTGGTCAGTGTTAAGGTGAGCTTCCCTAATCCATTTCTCCAGGGTTTTTGACTGCTGTCTTCATAAAATAATTTTGTACCAGAACAATGTAGATATGTATCATTGTGGGTTCTAGCAGCGTTTTGTGATTTCTTAACTTCATACCTCCAAAACTCTCTGAAACTATTCATATTGGTGCAGTCTTTTTGGAACAAGTTTGATGGTGAATGAAGGCAAGAGGTTTTTCAGTTGAGGTTGCTCTGTTCATTGTGTTAATCATTGGTAGACATTTATAGCCGTAGGTCCCCATTTCTGTTTGCAGCACTCAACAGAGGCATGTATTCCTGTTTTGAATCCCTAAAATCTGGACCTTTTAAAATGAATTCTTTCTTCAGCCTGAAAGAGGCTAGCATGGCAATTCTGTCATACAGCTAACAATTATACAGTAAAATAAAATGCAAAAATATTTCAGTTTCATCTGCCACTGACTTCTGCTGATTTCCTTACATAAAACAAGTCAAGGTTTGTGACCGATATCACATCAGCTTACAAAGTCTTTGACCACTTTTAATTTTTCCATAAAAAAATCTGACACTGTTTGGCTGTAGTTTGTCCAAAGCGATTCTTGATGAGATCTGGGCATCCTCATTCCAGCCCCCATTCATCATTGCAGGTTTCCTATCACGCAGTATGTCTGTTCCTTTTGCTGCCAGCTCTTAGCTGTGAGCGTATTCCTGTCTGCAAATCAAAGAGCTTGTGGCAGGTCTGGGTTATTCTGTTCTGGGGATAATGCTGCAGAAATTGTCAGAGCCTTTGTTTCTAGCAGTCAGCAAGAGCAATCTCACTACCTTTCTAGTTAGTCTTTTGCACTTTCATACTGAATTCAGTCACAAAACTCACCAATTAGGATGGCGTTTATTAAAAATAATAATAATAAAATTTGTAGAGTCAATCAATGGAATGCATCTGTTTCCATTCCCTTTGTTTTTTAGGGGGCTGACCTAGTTCAGAGACCTTTTCTCTGATCTATATAATTTATTACTGTCACTTATTCATGAAGCCCTCTTCTACCTTTGCTAGAATAATACAAAAATATTCTTTTATCCAGCTGTGTCTGAGAAACTTCCAGCAATAGAGATTCCACTCTCTCTCAGACTTGTCATCTACTGCTTTCTTAGCGATTAAGTTTTTCATAATGTGCATCTCTGGAGGCACAACTTGTGACTGCTGTTTCTTGGCTTACCATCTGTCATTGCAAAGAGAAGTGTGGCAGGGCTGTCTTTGTAGGTACCTCTCAAGTAGGGCTAGGCTGATACTGGATTACAGATTAACCTCTTTTTGGCTTCATAGGAAAGTACAACTTTTAACAGTTAATCCTTGTCCTTTGGACATCCGCCGTGTGCCTCAGCACCCCTATCATCTTGTCATCTGATTGACTTTCTCCAGTCTGTGAATGTCTTGTTTGTAGTGAGGAATCCAAAACTGGACACAGTACTCCAGATGCATTCTCTCCAGCGCTTGAAGAAAAATAATCATGTCCATCAACCAGGTGGCTACTCTTGCTATTGCAGCATTTATACACTTGGCCTTCGTTTTCCCAAGTTCGCACTGCTGACTCATGCTCAGCTTGTTGTCCTCTTGCTTTTCCTGCAAAGCTACTCTTGTGTGCACCCAGCCTGTACTGCCATATTGCAGTATTGAACTGTAGGTGTAGGACTTTGTTTCCCATTGGGTTTCATGTGGTTTCTGTCAGGCCAACGTCCATTTGGAGAGCAACACTGTCTAGAGGCAAAGTAGTCTCTTGTTTTGTTCAGCACACAGCGTCATGAGGGGAGCACAGGGCATGCACTGATCTCTGTGATGACAGTGATAGGACTCAAGGGAATGGCAGGTGGGTATTAGGTAATGGTTCTTCACCAGAGGGTGGTTGTACCTTGGCCCAGGCTGCACAGGGCAGTGGTAACAGCCCCAAACTGCTGGCGTTCAAGGAGCAGTTGGACAACGCTCTCAGGCATAGGGTTTGAATTTTGGGTGGTTCTGTGTGGAGCTTGGCATTGGACTTGATCCTTGTGGGTCCGTTCCAAGTGATTCTTGCTCTGCCTTCCAGACTTATATCATGCACAAACCTGCTGACAAGTGCTTCATAGCACATTATCCAGGTGCTTAATGAAGACGTTGAACAGTATTGGCTCAATATTGATTCCTGAGGGACGTTGCTGCTAAGATTTTTTTTTTCTTGTGTTCTTTTTGTTTAGCTTTGTGTTATTTTTCCCCCCAACAGTACCTTATAGTCTGCTTGCCTAATCTCCATCTTGCTACACTGATCAGAAGAATATTGTGGGAGGCAGTCTTGCTCAAGGTACGCTAAGCAACATCAAGATTTCTTCCATCAGCCATTGAGTAATTTGTCTCTTTGTAGAAGGTAATGAAGTTATTTGGACAGATTATGCCAAATCCTTTTTGTATGCTCTCAGTCATGTTTATGTGCTTACAACTTTGGGAGGATTTTCCTTGGTGACTCAGTGAGATCTGAGGTGAAGCTGACTGACCTGTAGCTCCCTGCATCCTCTGTCTTGAGCAAGTGCATGATGGTTGCCTTCCTGTAAGTTTTGAGCACTTCTTCAGTCAGTAGCAAAAAGGATAGAGAGTGGACTTGTGCTAATCATGCCAGCTTCCTGGACACCCTGGGGTGTATTTTACGTACTTTTGTGAAGTTGCATATATCAAGTCTGCTTTGCTGTACCCTTCTCCTTTACTTTGGTTCCAGCACTGCTCTCTGGGGCTTATTGTTGTCCTTGGGATTACCACTGTCCCTCTCCCTTGCGTACCATTCTTCAGAAGAGGCAGCAGCCTGTTTGTCCTGTCTTGTGACTGGGCAATTTATAGGTGAAATTTTAAACAGCTTACTCTGGTTATGTTATGCAGTGCTAGGACAAGTTCCTTTCATCAAGTGGTATCTAAATGCAGATTGTAAATGTTGTTACCAAGCAATCTTTCAAATCCAAGTAATTACAAGCCTAAGTAACACTGTAGGATAGATTAGTATGTTATGAGAACAACTGCATAAGTAATGAAGAATTGTGCATGCAAAGGAAGGTTATTTTTTTGCTTTTAGTGTTTTACTTTGGAGTCAACTGAAATAAGGATGAACGTTGAAGAGTCCTAGCTGTGTGGCAGCAGCCATCTACTACTGCTCTGAGTGTTCTCACCCAATGCAATGGCAGTAGATGGAGTCCTGATCCGTAGTAAAACACCTGAGTGTACAGATCTGTTTGTAAGTGCCTTTAAGTATGTGAGATGTGTTCAAGGTCTCACAATAGGCTTTGTTCAGTAGAAGATCGCTTGCTTCATCCTAAGGTAGAACAGTATGTGTCTCATAGCTGTTTGGGAATCAGTCCATGTGCTGCAACGTAGGTCACTGTATTCTGTAATAGGAGTTGGCTTTCAGATAGATACCCACATCAGTGCTGTGTTAATCTAGGTTTCTTGTTCTTAATCTATAGTTTCTTGGTTTTTTTCCCAGTTATTCTACGGGAATATGGAAAGTTATGATAGCAAAGAGCCAGATATGTAAGTATTTGCCACTTTGTTATAACAGTGTCTTGTTCTGTCTAACAGCAAACATGAGATCAGTGTCAGAAGAGCCAGTACCATTGCACGAAGAATTTATCTACTGTTGTGGAGCTGCTACCCATGTTTTAAAGTGTGGGCCCTGGAAAGACCTCTCAAAGGATGAAAGTAAAAATCTACCCAGGCTCTTGTTCATGATTATTCCTGGTAAGTGTCTTTTTGTTCATTTTAAGTTTGGAAATGCGATGAATTGGAATAGGCACGCTCAATTTCAGTATCAGAAATGTTCCTGGATAAATCTGGCACACAAGTGGCTAAAAATCAGTGGTATTGGAATGGTGAAATTTCTTTGTTGGAATTGAATTAGTACTGTAGAACTGTAATCTCAACAATAAGTTATTTGTGTTTCTGTTTAAGATAAAACTGAGAAATTAGAATGTCTCAGTTATTTATACTGTGGTGGTTGTTTGCTGACAGCATCATATATTTTAGTTGCACTCTATTTATTTATTGCATGTGAAAGTGGTGTTGCGATGTCAGCCTTGTGCAAGCTGTTGTTTGAATGCACTCTGCTGTTTGTGGGCCAATGTGTGGGCTGCTCTTTGCTTCATGGTGAGATGGTGACCGGATCCCATTTTTCAGTCTTTACAAGATTTTGGAAGCACCACAGAATATTTTGTTACTTTCTTCGGGCACAATGATTTTATGTCTTTGCCTCCTGGAGTTTACTAGGAGCATAACTTTTCACATAATCACGATGAAGTTTAAACTCTTGCTGCAACTGAAAAGAAGAAATAAGGCTCCAATGAGTTCATCACTACTGCTTTATGGGAACAGCTTTTTAAGCCAGATGCTGTGCAGAGTACCTTTTATTACAACGATCTATCTGTTTGGATCCAAATGTGTGAAACAGTTTTCCAGAGGTTTAAGTTATGAAGACAGGCTGAGGGAGCTGGGCTTGTTCAGCCTCGAGAAAAGAAGGCTGCGGGGTGACTCATTGCTGCCTTTCAGTACCTAAAGGCAGCCTACAAATAGGATGGGAGCCGACTCTTTGAAAGGGTAGATAATAGCAGGACGAGGGGAAATGGTTTTAAGTTGAAGGAGGGAAGGTTTAGATAAAATGTCAGGAGGAAGGTTTTTACTATGAGTGGTGAGGTGCTGGAACAGGCTGCCCAGAGAGGTTGTGGATGTCCCGTCCCTGGAGGTGTTCAAGGTCAGGTTGGATGGGGGCCTGGGCAGCCTGGTCTGGTATTAAATGGCCCTGCATGTGGCAGGGGGTTGGAGATTCATGATCCTTGGGGTCCCTTCCAACCCTGGCCATTCTGTGATTCTATGAAGTGTGAGTTAATGCTTTTTGATTGTTGGTTTCTTACAGTTAAGGCATTTCTGGAAGGCCTTAAATGAACAGGTAAGTTTCTTTATCCCTCAGGTTCTGGAGCCTTGGTTTGTCTTTAAGTTATTTTGCTTGAAGTGCACCAGGACGTGCAGAACTTACAGACTCTGTGTTTATCATAGAAAACTTGTCTGCAAGAAAATGGAGTAGCAAGGCTACATGAGTCTTGCTTCCCACAGTATACTTCTATGGGGATGTAGCATTTCATATTAACTAGATAGATGATCAGAGATAAACATCAGAAGAATATTCAAAGCATTTCTGTAGCAATCTGCAAACTTGTAAGCAGCTCGTGTATGTTTTTACTCTAATTTCAGAACTGTGTTGGAGACAGAACTGGGAGTTTTTTCACTGAGTGAACAATTAAAAATAATGCAGCAACAAGAGCTACGAAGCTGCAAAGTATCTAGATTAGAAATAATTGATGATGAGGTTGTTTTCTTGTAGCCTAGCCAGCCATTAGAGTACCTAGCTCCTCAGCTTTTCCTCCTACTCCCTTGGCCTCAGTCACTGTGTAGTGCCATGTGTTATGTCCTGTTAAGAGAAGGGGACTCTTTTTGCTAACACAGAAAGCAGGAAGGCAAAGAACTCTTCACAAGGAGAACCTTAAAGATGGGTGGCAGTGTTGTGGATACTGTTTCATTTATTGTGCTCCTCTTTTCTAACAATTGTAAAATAAGCAAAAAGCAACAAAGGTGGTTTGGTTTTTTTTCATTATAAAGCTTATTTTGCTAGATTTACAGTAAGTATTTATCTTCAGATGATAACAGTATTTTTTAATGTAAAGACTTCAATCTTTGCAGCTTAAGCTGACACTGAAGTAGTGTTTGAGTAGCAAATATTGATATTCAGGAACGCAAGGATCCGTGTACATAGAAGTGCTAAAAACAATTCCAAGAATAATCATTCAACAAATATTATGTTTTGAAAGCCAAGTATTTAAATGTTTTAGAATCACACAACGATTTTAATTCCCTCTTCAATCATGATTGTGTGTTTTTTTTTCAAGATGCTGCTCAGCCCTCGCTACCCATTCTTGGAAATCCTGTTTGTCACTTATGTCTGCTTTGCTCTTGATTTATATTTCCACACCAGTCTCTTCCCTTAAACTTTCCTTTAGATTTGCTATTGGCCTCCTTTTGCTACTGAACAGACTATATTTTGTTTCTGATTAAGTTATTGTGTCTGGGTGTTGCTGTGGATAATGCCTCACTGAAGAGCTAAAAGCTTCTCGTCTAAAGAAAAGAGATTTCTACATCCAGGAGCTGGTTTTAAGAAACCAAACCAAACAAACACTTCTAAATACTGTGAGATGCATTTAAAAACTGATTTTTGACAGCACTGCCACAACATCTGAAATGCCTAATGCTTTCCCTTATAACTGTGTACTTTCTTTACTGAATTCTTAAAGGGAAATTTATATTAATGGCTTGTGATTGTCTGTTCTTCACTCCCATATCCATACCTGCCTCCTGCAGTTCATTTTGGAATATGATGAGTCAGGAAAGAGTTTGTTTCTGTTCCCAGGGTGTATCTTGGTGTTGCCTGAACGTCAGTGAGGGTGGAAACTCAAAAAGCCATCAAAGCAGGCAGAATGTTTTCATTGATTTCTAACTTGTTTGTTAATACAAAAGAGATTCTATGTTGAGTGTTATGGCTAAGATACCAATATAGTTTTGAATGGTTCTTCTAACTAATGGTGAAGAGTCTGGAGAAGAGGAGGCTTAGTAGAGACCTCATTGCACTCTATGACTTCCTGAAGGGAGGTTGTGGTGAAGATGGATTTGGCCTCTTCTCCCAGGCAACGATCAGGACCCGAGGAAATGGCCGCAAGTTGCACCAGAGGAGGTTTAGGTTGGACATGAGGAGACATTTTTTTCTCTCAGAGAGTGGTCAGGCACTGGAATGGCTGCCCAGGGAGGTGGTGGAGTCGCCCTCCTTGGGGAAGTTTTAAGGAAAACCTTAAAATGTTGCACAGTATCAATGGGAACAATGTTGCCCTCTTCTTTACCTTTGTTTATTTTCTAGTAAAATGTAAATACTGAGTGCTTTTCAATTCTTCTGAATAGAAGGGTGTGTTGTTTTGGTTTTTTTTTTTTCCCTCTCTTGGTATCTTTGCTGTCCTGTAAAAGAAGTGCATTATTTACTGGCTCTCTTTAGGGAAGAAGCCATGTCGTATCTGTTGTACCTCATCTGTAAGTGTGCAGTTCATCTAGTAATATGCTATTGCTGATTGATATTTAATTCAGAAACTGGGTCAAGAGAAATGGCTATTTAAGGCATATTTGCCCTGAATGACTTGGTTTATACTCTGTTTTTTACACGTATTGCTGTGAGATGATTGCCAAGACGCTTATGGTTACAATGCCACAGCTTCTCATTGGAAGAACAAACAAAAATTTCCTTTTACTTTGGCATTGTAGTGAAGACAAAACTACAGTGATGTTATCTTCGTTTTGGATACCCAAATTTGGCAGTCAGTCCAGTCACCCAAGTTCCCTGCTGCAAGTGCCATGGGGCTGGCTAGGAGCTAGCATCACGTAGTGCCATTTTGCTTCTCATAGATCAGATGTTTGGTGGGTTTTTCTTTTTTTTTTTTTTTTTTTTTTTCTGTTCTGTTATATACTTTATTTTTGGCCTTCAAGGACATTTATCTGCCTACACGAAAAGCACAGCTCAAGCAAGGATCTGGACACTTGGGCCATCTGGCAGCATATTCATATACCTAACAGGAGTAGATAGCGTTCTCCTCATGATTCTTGAAGTATGAAATGCAGAACCCTCTAGAGTCCAGCAATTTTCACATTTGAAAGGCAGGTATCCCTAATTCAGATTCCTTATGGAATGAAATAATGAAGGACAGAAAGGGAAAACTGATACAGTTCAGTGAGAGAAACACCCAGCCAAGGGCAACTCTCACTCAAAAAGCAAATTGCATGCAGCCAGGTGTTCAGTGGCTGAGCATGCCTGGTCCTGCTGTATGTGGTGCATTGTTCTGTGTGTTCAGCTCATCTGGCACATGCCTTTCCAGTTTAAACGAAATCCATGCATATGATTTCTGTATCAAAACAAGACTTGGAGGGAGAGGAAGAGAAGAATGATGAAATCCTCAACTTCTGACAGAATCTTGTCACAAGATGCTTGAGAGTAACTCTTATGTGCTTATTCTTGTTAGTTGGATTTCTCCGTGATGTGAAGGATTCATTTTTGCCCTGACTTATTTCTTGAAAAAACTCAGGAGAGCCAACTCCACAACAGTTTCATACTCTGAAGTCAATGGAAAATTTCCCACTGAGTTTGGATTGAATTTAACTGTGCTTGAAGCAGTTAAAATGCACGATGTTCAGTAGAGTTCAGTCT
Organism: Lagopus muta; assembly: GCF_023343835.1. Taxonomy (NCBI): domain Eukaryota; kingdom Metazoa; phylum Chordata; class Aves; order Galliformes; family Phasianidae; genus Lagopus; species Lagopus muta. Next base: position 8,987,892 of record NC_064434.1, read on the forward strand.
CATGCCACAGCAGAGCAGAGCTTTTATATACAGTGGTCTGTGTATACTTGAATGATTGACGTGTTGAAATGTTTAATGTGCACTTTGTTGTTTTGTAACCTTTTTCCTCATGTAAGTAAAATGTGTTTATTGAAGTAATTACTGTGCAAAATGCCCAACTTGTTCTCTTGTCCTCAGTCCAGAATACATGTGTACTTGTTTACTGTTCTTAATATGATTTTTTTCTATTAAAATAATTAAGTTTGCCCACGAGAGTAAAATTAAATGTATACAGTTGAAGGATCAAGTCCCTGGTTTTCTGGAAATGTAGGCGTTATGGGGAAAGACAGGAATTACTTTTTTTCCTCTTGTGTCATAAAGGTCTGTTTTTTCCTTTTGCAGTGTTTGTTTAGTGTAAAATTAGCAATGAGGTATAAAATCTACTGCAGAAATATTTAACGTTGCTTGGGTTCATTGGAAACCAGGATCCACAATGGATAATGGATCCAATGGAATATTTTTCTTACTGTTTTAAGTGTCTATTTGGGTCTGTGTATTTATGAAACATTGAATTTTGCAAATAAATACAGTACACATTTTAAAACCACTCTGCTGTTAGACCTGTCTTCACAAAGTTCTTCTTGCATTTCATTGCTGGAGTGCATTGTAATACCTTCTTTCCAGACAGTAATGGTCATAAAGATGATGATGTAATCTAGGCAACTTTGTTATTTGCAGACCTGTACTCGAATAGCTTACTTTATGGTTGATAATGCATAATGTAAATAACATTTGTTTTCTTCTGATAAAGAATACTACGTAAATTTCATTCATTAATATACAAAAACCTCAGAATTTATTTGGCACACATGCAGGCCATTCCCTCTGTTTGCCAAGTTTCTTGATCTACTTGCTTGCAATCTCATTGCTGCTGGGTTATTGGATCATCATTGTTTTACCATCACAAGCAGTGACTTCGTGGTGTTTAAGTCCTTACAGGCTTTAAACAGAGGCTTTAAACAGATGCTTACTTTACAGTATAAGGATTTGATCTTCTGAGCTAATCCTCCAAGTCAAGCGTTGTTTTTGTTTTTCTGCATAACAGATGGTTGGATTTTGATCTTCTCTTTGGAGTAACTGCATGACTGACTTCCCCGTCACCATTGTCACTTGAAGACTACTTAACTATTTTTCAATAGTGAAAATAGTATGAACAATCTTTGTGGATAATGACAAGTCTCTAATGGTTTCTGCCTTGAAGTGAAGCTTCCTCTTAGTCTTTGAAGTTCTATTTTTGACTGTGCTGCAAGGACTCTGAAAAGCTTTCAGTACTTTATCTGACTTTGTCTTCGCCTCTCCTCATTTAGTGTTTAAAAATCATCTTTCAGCATTTGCTAAGAAAAGTTTATTAAATAGCAGTGTGCAATAATAATTTATATTAGAACTTACTGTATTGCTTCCTTAGTATTTTGTGGAGGGTTTTTACTTACTTTGGTTGATTGGTGTGGGCTCTTTTGCTACGACTAAAACAGCTTTTGTAAGGTTAATCTTTCACTCTGCTGAGCAATCACTGCAATGAATGGTTTTTCAGAGGTCTGCAGAAGGAGCTACTGCTACCACCGTGACTGCGGCTTTGCTCATCAATGAAAATTATTTCATGACTCTACAAACCATGTAAAATGTGTTTACTCCGGTTCAATTGGATTTTAGGGTGTGCTTTAATTTAAACAAGATCCATGGGTTTAAATGGATTTGTTGGTGTTGTAACCATTTCTCAGCAAGAACTGCCTGAAATATAGTAAGGACTCCCAATATCAGCTGATTTAGATGCAGGGTATGCAGCTTCTGACAGCCTTGGGCAGAACGTAATTCAGAATCCAGCATGTGAACCTTGGGTATTTAATGTGTGATGAAACCAGTGAAAAGAAAGAACAGAACTGTTGGTGAAGTGAAATCAGGTTTTGGAGTAGAGATCACTCAGTCAGTCTAGGAAAGTTCTTCCATGCTCTCAGGCAGCAAGTACTTCTTAAGTCAGCAGTCAGTATACCCCAGGGCACAGCAGTGTTGAAAATATGACTAGAGGGAAGGGGATTGCTGCTGGCAATGAGGAAAAAAAAAAGCAGATCAAGAGGGAAGATGACTCTTTACCTCTTGGCTGATGGCACTTTTAGGTTCTGGCACCTGTTCTGGTGCTGCATACGCAGTCACTGAAGAAGCTCCAGCAATACTTCTGTGAACAAAATCAAGTACTTGTTCTATCAGCATTAAGCAGTGAGATTTATTTATGTATTTATTTAGGGCTGAATACTACCAAGGCATCAACAGGAGACATGTCTGCCTAGCCTCACCTTTTTCCTCTGTGGTTTTGGCACTAACAAGCTGGCTATGAGAGTGAGATTGGATTTTTATTTTTTATTTTTTTAAGATTGTTTGAGTCTGTCTGACCTTGTTCTTAAAGGGGACTAGCCTAATACTACACATCTAATCAAGATGATGGAATGTGCATGTCCATGGTAAGAAACATTATTTCCTAGGAATTTTTTTGTGTGACTGGGAGCTGGGAATGGACAATGTCAGGGCTGTTTCTACTACTGATGGATGGGGTGGAGATGCTGTGGAGATGGTCAAAACCAAATTGGGCAAAATGCTAGGCAAGTGATTTAGCTAACAGTGTGTGAATGGGAGGATGAACCAGGTGGTCTCAAGAGATCCCTGCCAACCTCAGTGGTTCTGTGAATGCAGATCAAGGGCTGGTCATCCAAGCTTCTTGTCCCGGTCTGGGTTTGGATCTCAGTTGATTTATCTGTTATATTTTTAGGAGTGTGAATGGTAGCAGACATAAACATATGGATAATCATAGATAACTACTTAATTAGAATTAGTCACTCGTGCAAGAACTGTAATTTAAGCTGCCCACTTCTTGCCTTCACAGCCATACTGCATAATAAGTGCCTTAACTCTCAAATGAGGTTTGTTGGAAGAGGTATGCCAGAAGAGGGAGCTGTTTTAAAGATTAGCAAAAATAATAGCATTTTTGAAAGCTTTTTGCTGTAATAGTCAGCAGTGTCATATGCTGTCAGGCTTCACACTATCATCTGAATAAGTATGTAGGCACTGTTTCTCCTCTGCTTGTACATCACACACAAGAAAAAATAGTTTTATGAGGCCATTCATGTGGCAGTGATTAATTGGTTCTGTTCGTTGTTGAGGGTCATAAAAATGCCTTTAACTTGTGTTATGGAGAGTGAAATAAAGGAGACCCAGTTAGAGCAACGAATATAAGGACTGGAATGCTGGAGCTTTTGTTCCCAGCCTTGCCACTGGGTTGCTTTTCAATAGATGCTTCAACTGTCCTCACAAATTTGTACCAAACAAAACTTTGTTCCCATTTGGAAAATTTATCTAATCTATCACCAGAGTCCCTAAGTTAGTGTTCAGTAACAATCAGCTAACAATAAATTAACAATAAAAGCACAACTGGATAGAGTGAGACATCAAATGCTTCCTCTCTTAGAATGTTTAACTCTGGGCAGCTCTACTCCTTCTGTTTCATGAAGTCCTTGGGCTAGGACATACATCATGTTCTGTTTGTTCAGCACTAAATACCCAAAGGACGTTAAAGAAAACAACACAATTAAATGCTTCAACTCTTTATTATGTTGAAAAAAAGGAATCATTTTGTTTTGGATGTTAATTGTTTGAATTAAGTAATACTTCTAGATCCAATGGGAAATTTTAGATGGAAGTCATAGTGTAGCTTCACTCCTGTTGATGTTGAAAATAGCTGCATGTGATTTCTGCTTGTAGGGTAGCTGAGTTTTGATTATCTTAGGCTGAGACTAATAGCTTGTTTTCTTTGTATACGTATCTTTACCTGCTGTTTTCTGTGTGGATGTATATTTTCCATTCTGCTAACACTATGCTTTGTCTATAATCTTCACTTACCTCTGCTAGTTTCAAATACAAGAAATTGCATGCATACTTACCTGAGCCCATCTTCCCTTCACTTTTCCAGGCAGAACAGTGCAGCTGTTGAAAGATCTCAGCTGAAGGAAGGAAATGGAAAGGAAAGGGGAATTTGAGGGCACAAAAATGAAGGTGGTCAACTTCCCAAACACCTTAATTTTGCATCTAGAATTCTGTCCTGAGGGTAGATGTTTATATCCAAAAGGCTGAGCAGGATCTCTTTGTTGTATGTACAGATACTGCCTTTATTTATACACCTTCATAAGAAAATAAGGCTTTTTTACATAGTAGCTGAGCAACAGCATTGATCCATTCTCTGGTATTGACAGTATGTGAAATTAAACTTTGTCCTGAAGATTACTGTACCTAAGCAGAGCATTACCTGTAGAACTGCATGCTTGGCATTTCCAACAGTGAGTTAACCAGGAGGGAACTGCTGCGAGTTCACTGCCCTTTCTGTGGAGAGAAGATGAACTCTGTGCTGTTATAATGACTATAGCAGAGGGCTTGAGGCAGCCACATGGTGCTCTGAGTGCATTACTTGACTGCTGTGCTGCTCCTCAGACTGGCTCTGGAAAGCCAGCTGGTATTCCTAAACCTCTTTTCCTGTATTCCATCTGTTCTGTGTAATGACTTTACATGATCAATGTCAGGTAAGCAAAGCCCTCCTGGTAAGTTTCTATGCTTCCTTTCTGTGTTAGAAGTTGGGATGCAAATGAACTTCCATTTGGATTTGTGCACTTTGTTGGGGCACTGGAGGGCAAGCCTGAGTATCCACTGAGCTCTTGCCTTAGGACCATAAAGCAAATGTTCCTGAGCCTGAAGCAGTATAGAAGTTAAAAACCATGGGGTGTATATTGAAACCCACCAAGAAATCCAACAGCTTTTACTGCTTGGAGCACTTAAAATACTTTGTAAGGCCATAATTGCACAATCCAAATGTTTGTCAACAATAGTGGCATAAGGTATTCCTGTTCCCACCACACTGTGCCACTCCACCCATGGGTTATGCCAAAACAATAGTTTGAGAGGTCGTGCTGTGAATTAAATAAATTCATACAGTTACTCCTAGGGTCTTTTTTGGAGCTGGAGTAGTTCCCTGTTTGGATTCACAGCATGGGCCCACAGGGCTCTGCTAGTGTAAGTCAGACTGGTGAGCTGTGGTAGGGGGGTGGGAATGGTAGGAAGAAGGTGGGAGGGAGTTCCTTCTTTTGAACGTGTTGCAGAACTGTGTGATGTTAAATTATGGTGTCAGTCCTCAGCACACACAGCGCTTGTGGTTTCGCACACTCCATCCTGAGGCTTTTCTGGAAGGAGCTGGTACCCCACTGGTCACACCAGGTGGTAGTGATTCGCTGGGAATGCAGTGCCCCTTCCTTGCAACTTCTGCTTTTGTTTATTCTGCAGCTCCAGATGAAGCTGCCAGCTCTTTATATTTGACCCTGAGTTTTCAGTTTTTTTACATGGAGAAATGTATGTTACTTCAGTTTGAATTTCTTTCTTTTGCTTGAAGAAAAAATTGTCAGAGGCGATGGAGTTTCTCACTCTCCAGTAGCTGGTATACACAGTACAAAAGCAATCAATGAAACAGCTTGCACTCTAGAGTTCAAAGTCTGTGTAGTGTAGCAGTCTAGATAGAAGAGTTTACATGGGGCAAGTTAACGTGCTTTTCCCCTTGACTGCAGGTCTTCTAATCATAAGGTGCAAACTGGAACATAAAAAGTTCCATACAGATATGAGGAAAAGCATCTTTACTGTGAGGGTGACAGCACTGGAGAAGGCTGCCCAGAAAGTTTGTGGAGTCTCATTTTCTAGAAATACTCAAAACTTGTCTGGATGCTTTCCTATGGACCTGCTGAAGTCACCCTGCTTTGAAAGGGGGAGTTGGACTCAGTGATCTCCAGAGGTCCCTTCTAGCACCCATGATTCAGTGTTTCTGGGATAAGGAAGTAAGAGCACAGCTTTCTATTGCAGTGGGACATCAATACAGCAGAACACTTATTTGCATACTTCCATAGGATGTGCACTGTATACTGTTGTTTTCTATGTTTACTGTTGAGAAGAAGCAAAATCAGCGACCAGAAAGAAAACACCTTCTGATTACAAAATTCTCTTCTTTCGACTTTTCTATATATGTCCCCATCAGCATCAGGAATGTTCATGGCTCAGTTGTGGGTTCGATCTTATTTTCAATTGACCATGTACTTGCTCAGCACCCTACATGGCCATGCATGAAAGGTGCTGTTAACTTGTAATATTAAGTGGAAGATTTCTTAGTGGTTAGTAGCATTTTAACTTTCATGCATGCATTTTGTCTGTATTCTGGTTTTGGCTGGGATAGTCAGTTTTCTTCCTAGTATATGGTATGGTGGTGTGTTTTGGATTTAGGATGAAAATAATGTTGATAATGCATTGATGTTTTAGTTGTTGCTGAGCAATGGTTCTACAAATCCAAGGACATCTCTCTGGCAGGGCAGCATGAGAGGCTGAAGAGATGAGTGTGCACAAGGAGCTGGGAGGGACAGGACCAGGACAGCTTACTGAAACTGTCCAAAATAATGTTCTGTGCCGTATGGTGTCATGCTGGCCCAGTAATCAACTTGAGGAGTTGACTGGAGGGAACCAACTGCTTAGAGGCTGTTTGGGCATTGGTCAGCAATTGCACTGTGCATCCCTTACTTTGTATATTCTTTTTACGATGATGACTGTCATTTTGCCTTCCTTTTTCTGTCCTATTAGACTGCCTTTATCTCAACCCACAAGTTTTATCTTTTTTTTTCCCTTTCTCTCCCTTACCTCACTGGTGAATGAGCCAATGGCTGCTGAGCTGCCTGCTGGGTTAAACCACAACAGTCTGTTATTTCTGTTCTCTGACTGGGATTAAGGAAATCTTTCTGGGTGAAGTTCTTGCAGATTTGTCAATGAGATGTGCTGTCTGGATTGAAATCAAATTTCTTTGAAGCTCTCTGTATCTCACTGTGCTAAGTAGTTAGACTTCTTGTTAAAATTACTCCTTGGGGGTAAAAGTAATTCATATGTAAAACTTTGAATGTATCAGCTGACTTTCCCCAAATCTTTGTGAGTGATAGGGACCTCAAAGATACAAAAAGGATAATAATTTGGATGGAAGATGTACAGACCAGTAGAGAGGGAAGAAGTCTTCTGTCCTGTATTAGATATTAGAAGATTCAATTCTTAGGATGCTACGCTCCATTACTTAGCTGCTTATGGACTACTTGTTTGTGAGTAATATTTTAAAATATGCTGACAGTTTTGCTTTGTTTACTGGGTCAGCCCACCAGCTTCCATTGTCTTTAGAGAAGAAAAAAATATCATTAAAAATAAGAACTTCCTCCTGCAAAGAGGAGCCTGTATGTCAGATCTAGGCTCGAAATACGCCACTTTTGTTGAATTTCCCAGTGCTCCACAAGTACCTCTGACAGGGGTTTGGCACACTTAGGCTTGTTAAGTTTGAGGAGGCAGAGTAATGACAGGATGGTTGAAGATCCAACTGTGCTTGACAGTAATTCCCTCTACTAAATCTGGGTGGCAGATGTGACTTACTGAAGTGACTGACTGAAATTTCTCAATCTCTAGTCTTCTCTCCATGTCCTCTCCCTGTTAATGAGGCGTTTTCAGCATGGTTCTTCCTGCCTCCCTGGCCACAAAGCATAATCAAGAGAGGAAATAATCCCTCCCCTGCAACGTGCAGAAGCTCGACTTGGCCTGAGTTATGGAAATATTGTGTTCTATGGTATTTTGCTTGATTTGACCATTTAAAGAAGAATCTGTTTCTCTTCATGTAATGTCTGAGGCAGAAAGGAAGAAAAATCTACCTGCTGAAAGATCTACCTATGATGTAAATCCAGTTTTTCTATGTGAATCGTGCTAGTAATGCATATAAAATGTGTGTAATGTACATGTCCTTCCTAGTAGCTACTGCTAGAAGTCCCTGAGCTGATAGGATTTCCACTGATGCTGAATATTTTGATGTAGTGATCTCTTTGGAAATCAGGCAAAATAGGTTTCTCCTTTCAAACTGTAGATAATGCATGGACTTACTTCTGTTCTGATAGTAGCTTCTATCAATTGCTTCAGCATTACTCAAAATAATGTCCCCTATTACATTCAGTAACTAGATGGGGACAGTAGAATCAAAAATTCAGTAAATCATTGCTGCTGCTCTATTGTTTTCCTGTTATGCGTGTGATGGAGGATTTTGATTATTGTCCTGAGATCCATCTTTGAAAGTAGCTCTTGGTTATTCTTGATGCATCTGAACACTTCAATAAGAATAAATATATGTAATACTATGTACTTCCCACCTTCAAGTCTTAGATCCTTTATATCTGTTAATAAAGTCTTATGAAACAGAAGCTCTTCAAAGTAGGTTGGAAATGGCTAAAATCTGCTTGTACATGGTGAGTGGTGCTGATGGAGAAGGAAGGTGTTGGAAATGTTTCAGTTAAAGTCTTCATGGATCATCTACTCAGAACCAGTACAAATGTCCTTGATTGCATGGTTTCACACTTAGGTTTTCTTCTTGATTTATTGCATGCAGAATAGTTGTTGCTTCGCCTTTCTCTGCTTCAGGAGACTAATAACAAAAATGACCTTACTGATCTCTTAAATGTTGCATTCTGTTGATATCCCAAAGCTGCAAAAAGAAATCCTACAGAAACACAGTTCCAGAGTTTTATCCCGTGTTAACTCTCTTCATGATGCCATGACCAATTTTTGCTTGTTTATAGAATGTTTTATCTATCTTAAGAAAAAATAAAGTCTGAGCAACAGTACAGAATAGACAAATTTCTGATATAGATTTCGCAGAATCATAGAATGGCCTGGGTTGAAAGGATCATGAATCTCCAACCCCCTGCCACATGCAGGGCCACCAACCTCCACATTTAATACCAGACCAGGCTGCCCAGGGCCCCGTCCAGTCTGGCCCTGAACACCTCCAGGGATAGGGCAGCCACAACTTCTCTGGGCAGCTGTTCCAGCACCTCACCACTCTCCCTGTAAGGAACTTCCACTGACACCCAACCTAAATCTTCCCTCCCTCAACTTAAAACCTTGTCCTGCCATTATCTACCCTTTCAAAGAGTTGATTCCCCTCCTTTTTGTAGGCTCCCTTTAGGTACTGAAAGGCTGCAATGAGGTCACCGCGCAGCCTTCTTTTCTTCAGGCTGAACAAGCCCAGCTCCCTCAGCCTGTCTTCATAGGGGAGGTGCTCCAGTCCTCTGATCATCTTCCTGGCTCTCCTCTGGACCCTCTCCAACAGCTCCCTGTCTTTTTTGTATTGGGGGCTCCAGATCTGGACGCAGTACTCCAGATGGGGCCTCACAAGAGCAGAGCAGAGAGGGACAATCACCTCCCTGTCCCTGCTGGCCACCCCTTGGAAAATGTAATTTCTGCTGCCTTCTGAATTTGTTTACTTCCTTCTTGTACGTTATTCAAAACTGATAGAATCTGCGGAACTATTTATCCAAACAAAACAATTTGTGGTGATCTTGTTTTTGAATTGTTTATTTTTGTCTTTGTCTTTTTCCGGCTGAATTTGTCTCATCGGCGTTGCGTTGTTATTCAGATGTTTCATTGACATTATTGTGAACCCATGTGACACCAAGTCTCATGTTCCTCTTCTGCTACATCCTTTGTTCTCCTCTGTTTCCTTTGGAAGAAGATAGTTTTCTGTTGGTCCAAGTCTGCCTTCAGTTACTGAACTCAACTGAACAAGTCCCCCTGGGAATTTGAGACACGAGGTAAAGCCTGCAGGAGGGGTTGCAGTATAGATGAGGGCAACCCACCTCTACATATCTAAACTAGTAAAATGTCTTCATCTGCTTAAGTGAGTGCACAAGAGGCTATGTATTTGCTGGTGTGTACAGGAGAACTGATTAAAAAGGTTAATGTCTAATCTGTGTGCAAAAATTAATTGTGCTCTCCAGGAAGTCCTGGTTATTGCTTTTAAAACTAGTGAAAAGTTCACTATTCCATTGTGGGCTCCATTTTTTTCTGTTTTATATATCAGTCGCTTCCAAGAACCATTTCTTTACAGGTGTGTGAAAGGAATCATTCATACATATATTTATTTTTCTGCATGTGTCCCACCTGATTGAGATAATAAAGGTAAATATCTAAATAAGTCTGTGGACTTCGTAACTGCGTTACATCCTTGCAGTATCACCTTATCACAGATCAAGTGATACCAGGTTTTCATTTCAGACTTGACGTCTTATCTGTGTGGATAAGTGCTTTCAGTCATTCATTTGGAGGAACAGGCACGTGTTTTCTCATCACAGTTTCTTGCTGGGGATTCTTACTTACAGGCTGAAGGCACTATTCTCACTTGGGTGAAAGCAACGTTGTTTGTTTAGTTCAGGTTTTATCAGAATGTCCACAGGATCTCTTCAGAAGTATATGAAACCCGTGCTTGCCCTGAAGGTGGAACAGTGTTTGAGAATAGCAGGCAAATGTATTTGCTCTGTGAAATGCATATAGAGAATGTATGTTATAAAAATTCATATGTAAGTTTTACAGCTGTATCAGGCTAAAATCTTATATATTTACACCGGTATTTGTAGAGAAAAAATGTAAAATATTCCTGAAAAACCTCAGTAATAAGCAGTTATGGCACCTGGCTGAATCCTTTGGAGATTCCCTGTTTTCACACCTTTCGCCATTATATTAGGGTGCTTCCCAGCCAAATTCACGATTCCACAGTTAGAGGGGATCAAACAGAGCTTTCACATGTGTTTCTGCAGAAACACATCCTTGTAATTGTTTGCTCCTTGGCTGATGATGCTCCCCTAGTGCATAGTCTCTAAGCAGAACACGGGGCTAAGAATCGCAGTCCTCCAGATCTACAAGGTGGAAGTTTAATTGATGGGAGGTTGTGATGATCCTTCAGTAGTTATTGACAGGTTTACTTGCAGCTCCTTGACCGTGCATGGCATAGAAGCGTGTGTTTCCTTTTAAGGCCTGACTGTCAACTGCAGTATCAGTTTTTGCAGTTTTTTCCCAAGTGTGAGAGCATCATTGTATTTTATTTTATTTTTTCACATGTTCCATTTAAATCCTCCCGACATCTGCATGGGCTGCTTTCCATTCACTAACGTAGGGGAGTTGCATCTTCTTCCATGGTTGCCTGGTCAGATGCCAAAAACGGATTAAGTTTCCTTGAGTGAAGAACTTGTCGTGTCAGTCCTGGCTGGAGCTGGGAGCTTTGGCAGCTCTGCGAGGAGGCATTTGGAACCACTGCCACAAAAATGACTTTTGTGTGGTCCTGCTGTGCGCCCCTGGATTTCAAATGTGATTTATGGCTGCTCATTTAAAAACAAACAAACAAACAAAAAAAGCCTGCAGTTGCTTTTGTTGCGAGAGATTATACTGTGGTATACATACTTAATTCTGAAACTGGATTATTTCTAAAATTAAACTCATGGTAATTACTGGCATGTTTTCCAGTTCCTCAAAGTTCTCTGTAAGCCCACTGCTGTGTGTTTCCCTTGTTCTATTCATGTAGCTGCTTCTATTCTTTATGGTCCTGCTGAGGTCCCAAAGGAAGCAGAAGACAACTGCTTGAGAAGTGCATGGAGCTCTGCAGCCCAGTGCCAACTACTGCTGTTGCAGATGGTAGAGTTTTGGAGGCAGCTGAACGCTCCAAGGGACGTCCTGCAGGACAGGGCAGTGCCCAAAAGTTCAGTTCAGAATAAGGTGCAGGAAACCCCTTAGTGATTTGGAGTGATGTAGCTGCACAGAAATTTTCTTTGCTCGCCACCTTCTTTAGCATTTTCTGTAGGCTGATTAAATAAGTACTTTTCAGTTTAGATATACCTTCCAGAGCTGCTAAGAATTACTTTCATTTTTTCTTTCAGTCTCTACTTCATTTAAGTGAACTCTGTACATGCCTGAGCTGCCCCTTGTGGGATAAAAGGCTTTTCTTGCATGATCTGGTGTGTATCTTTATAACCTGAAGTATTTCACAGTTGTGAAATTCATTACATGTTCCTCAGCAAGTTTGGGGATTGCTTTTGCACATGGTTGTCCAATACTAGTAATGGTAATTAATTAGCTTATAATTAAAAATTATATTTTATATGAATATTTTAATATTGTGGAAGAATTCAAAATTCTCAACAGTTTGTAAAACACAAAAGCTGTCATTGCTTGTGAGGACTGGTTATAATCTTTGACTTTTAAGATAAACTTTGTAAAAATGTTGTCTAGCATTCAGAATTACGTAGGTAGATAGAATTACATTGGTGGTATATGTACCTAGGTTTGAACTTCCTGAATCTGGGTAACTTCCTTCTTGCAAGTGCAGCATCTCCAGTAATAGTATTTATTTTTTTTTAGGAACAGGCCAAGTTTGTCCTTAGGTCACTTTATAGAGGAGATAACGTGAAATCAGGATGAAAGTGATTATTAGTGATACGCTGAGTTAGAAACTTAGTTATAGAAGTTACTGTCTCTTCACTGCTATCTGTCTTTATAAGAAGGAAGCCACTGGTGTTTAAAATGTTAATTTATTGGAAAATGCACTAACAAGAACATGGAACACATCAAAAAAGCGAGTGAGTTTCATCTTCAAGTTAAAAATCGAAAGACTTGGAGTTGTAGTAGTATAGATGGATGAACTGAGTTGTGTTACAGGGAAGAGCAGCGAAGGAAAGGAGTTCCTTGTTAGTGAACTTTGTGGGTGCACCAAATAAAGTGGCCTCACCGTGTTCTGACTGGCTGAGTAAACTGTCCTCATGACGTATTCTTCTCAAAAAATTCCTAAAAGTTTTTTGCAAACTAAGCTAATCTGCAGTGTCTTACATTTTGTGTGTTTAACCTGGTCACCGCTTACATATATTGTTTAATTTTTTTTGTATGAGGCAACATAAATGCAGTTTAAAATTAAGCACAGTTGAGAGTAACTGCTTAAGATGTGCTTCTTGGTTCAGATGACTGCAACTTGAGGCTTGCTGGCATGCGTGGATGAAAAGACCTCTAAGATCACCTTGTCCAACCGTCAGCCCGTCCCCACCATGCCCACCCTTCAGTGCCACATCTCCGTGGCTCTTGAGCACCTCCATCGATGGTGACTCCCCCACTTTCCTGGGCTGCCCGTACCACTGCATCACCATTCTTTCAGAGAATGGTTTCCTAATGTCCAACCTGAACCTCCCTGGAGCACTTAATGCTTTCTACTTCAGCTGTTGACTCGGTGATGAGAATCCTTACATTTTGTGTTCACCTGCCTGAGTATGGGAAGGAGCACTGAAATTTGAATTTTGAGTATGTTTTCCTATCTTTCCGTGTTCTGCATTATAAAAGGACAGAATAGTTTAAACTGATGCTCAGAAAAATGTAAGGAGGAAGGACTGGTTTTGAAATTGATGTGATTATATTCCAGAACTGAGATATTCTTGTAGTCCTGCGCTTTATTTTGCATTGCTTCTACCTTCATCATCAGCCTTGCTGAATAACAGGCTTCCTCTATTCTTCAAGGAGCTTCACAAATGATGTGTAGATTTGATTTTATTGTCTTTGAAGCCCCATAATTGATATAAATTTGAGATATAATAATGAGAAAAGAAAATGAGGTTAATGTTGTATAGGTTAATAAAATTAGGGGTGTACGAAGGATTGAAAAGTATGGCCTCGTCTGTGTATCCCATGGGAATTTTAGGTTGTTGCTGTTTTGGGAACCTTGCAAAAATTTGGTTGTGTGTTCTTAGGTTTGTATATACCACTTTTTCTTTTTAATTCTCCTTACATTTCAAGCTTGCAAAAAGATAGAAGCACAAATTAACTGGTACTTTTTTTTTCCCATTCTAAATCCATATACTTCAGTAAAAATCATACTTTTAAGATTGGATGTTTTAAGATTGGATGTTTTTCTAAGGTTAAAAAACAAAAAACAAAAACTTTTGAGCATCTAAGATCAGCCTATTACATGTAAGTGAGGGATGAAGCTGTGCAACGTGTGACACAAAGTGAAAGACTTTGATATTCTGCCCATGTCTCAGTGCTGGAGTGAGCTTCTGAGCATGTCTGTTCTGGTGGGCTCTGGGTTCCTGCTGAACTGCTTCTCTGTAGTCAGCAAATGCTACTTTGGAAACCCAGCATTGAGGGAATGCCTCTTTGGAGGTCAGTGAACTTACTTTGTGCTATCTGAAGAGCAAAAGACAAAGCCACATGCCCACTATTTGACGGGAAGAAGTGGAATAAACCCAGTGTTACTTCTGTACACCATTTCTACATGTACTAGCTTGACTACAGCTCTGACTCCTTCTCTTTCCCAGTCACTGCTTATGCTGGGCCAGTCGCTGTTATTGCCATGGGACTTTTGCAAAGGATTTTACACAATTTTACTGTCTTTATGTTCCTTCGTACTCTTGCAGTAATACATCTGTGTTGTGTTGCAATGCCTTTGTCCTAAAAATTGAATGCCTTTTTACGCAGTACTGCTCGTGCTTCCTCTTGCTGTCGATGATATCCAAACTAAGAGTTGTTGATATACAAGTGAAAGATGTGCAACTGAGCAGTCCTGTCTGTGATGGTGGGCTTCCTTGGTATCTAAATAATAACAAGAAACCAGTGGGACTACCCTGGGAGAGTAATAAATTAATAGGGAGAAAATATACATTTTTATATCTGTGTGGATGGAAGTTTCTTTATATTTGCCCAATTTTCATATGTCTGTAACTTGACAAGATAGGTGAGCAAGCTGCTTAAGCTTTAATAGAAAAGGAGATTTTCTCTTTTGTAGAGCTTCAATTTTAGCTTCTATATTACATTTTGACCTTCAGCATTTTCTGTAATATGCTTCTCATTTGTGCCACGGTAGTGGAATTCAAACAGTTCAATAGCATAGTCCCTACTACTGGGAGAACAGAAATTGGAAATGTATTGGAGAAATTAAATTAACAAGTTCATATGTAATGTCATTTAGTTTGCTTTGAAGTACACTGCTTGCTGTTGAAAGGTTAATATTGACTGTGCTGGTGTGTTTCTTTTGGCAGGTAACCCTGGGCTGGCAGGTTATTACAGGACCTTTATAAAGGCGTTATATTGTGGACTAAATCAGCAATATCCCGTCTGGGTTGTGAGCCATGCTGGACACTGTAAGCCTCCTAGTGGTATGGAGATGATAGAAGGTACTATACTGTAAATTGTATACACTGATGTTTGTTACACTCCTCTTTTTTTTTTTTTTTTCTGCATAACTTTTGCTAAAGATGTTGAGTTTTTTTTTTATTTCCTCAAAACTGTCTTATGAAAAGAGAAGTAATTCAGGAAAAGAATATTTTTAGGTAAATTCAATTTGTCAGTCAAATAAAGGCTGTGCAGAGCATAGCAGAGTTTGCTGTTTGCAGACTTAAGAGAGAAGTTCTTGACAAGGTCTAAAACATATTTACACTGAGAAGAGTAGATTAGGAAATTAATCTTTAATATCATCTTCTATCTTTATCAATGACATTGATGACGGAATCAAGTGCACCCTCAGCAAGTTTGCTGATGACACAAAGCTGAGTGGTGCAGTGACACGGTGGAAGGAAGGGACGCCATTCAGAGGGACCTCGAGAGGCTAGATAAGGTGGACCAGGGTGAACCTGATGAGGTTCAACATGGCAAAGTGTAGGGTTTTGCACTTGGGCCAGAGGAATCCCAGGCATCCATACAGACTGGAAGGAGCGGTCCTTGAGAGCAGCCCTGCAGAGAAGGACCTGGGGGGTCTTGATGGATGAAAAAGTTAACACGAGCCAACAGTGTGCTCTTGTGGCTTGGAAGGCAAATGGTATCCTGGGCTCCATCAAAAGAGGGGTGGCCAGCAGGGACAGGGAGGTGATTGTCCCTCTCTGCTCTGCTCTTGTGAGGCCCCATCTGGAGTACTGTGTCCAGGTGTGGAGCCCCCAGTACAAGAAAGACAGGGAGCTGTTGGAGAGGGTCCAGAGGAGAGCCACAAAGATGATCAGGGGACTGGAGCACCTCCCCTATGAAGACAGGCTGAGGGAGCTGGGCTTGTTCAGCCTGAAGAAAAGAAGGCTGCGCGGTGACCTCATTGCAGCCTTTCAGTACCTAAAGGGAGCCTACAAAAAGGAGGGGAATCAACTCTTTGAAAGGGTAGATAACAGCAGGACAAGGGGAAATGGTTTTAAGTTGAGGGAGGGAAGATTCAGGTTGGATGTCAGGGGGAAGTTCTTTACAGAGAGTGGTGAGGTGCTGGAACAGCTGCCCAGAGAGGCTGTGGATGCCCCATCCATCCCTGGAGGTGTTCAAGGCCAGACTGGATGGGGCCCTGGGCAGCCTGATCTGGTATTAAATGTGGAGGTTGGTGGCCCTGCATGTGGCAGGGGGTTGGGGCTTCATGATCCTTGAGGTCCCTTCCAACCCTGGCCATTCTGTGATTCTGTGATTCTGTGAAGACAGACTTAATTATCTCTGAATTTATAAGTACTTTTACTGAAGTAGTGAATTTCCAGGAAGCAAGTACAGGTTTCTGAGACTGGGGAGGAGTCGCTTGTTTGCTTGTTAAAGGTCTCCTGATATGCCAATGACCAGAAAGACGTGATAGCCAATTGTAAGTGCATACTGTTCATGTACAGCATTGTAAGATGGAGGGAGCCAATAGCAAAACCTGGAAGCTGTTTCATGTCAGGAGGCCTCCAGACTTGATTAAGCTGCAATGATGCTGGAGTAAATCAATATGATTGCTTAGGAGCAAGAGGTTCAGCAATATGAGATAACCTGAAGTTGCCTCACTAAGAATTCCTGAACTTTTTGACTTTTTTACTGGTTTATTTAATCTCAGATTTGAAACTGAAATGTGAAACCTATGTTTCTTTGGTGAAATTCATGTCAGTCGTGGTCAAGTATCGAACTTCCCAGTGCTAGCTTTATCTGGATAGGCGAGAAATTTCTACGTTTATGGTGCATTCTTAATCGTGAGATGCAGATAAAAGTCTGACAACTGAATGGAGCTCAGGCTATAGCAGATGATGTTTGCAGATCTGATAACCTGCCCTCAGATCATGTCTGCATTCAGCTCAAACAGCTCTTCATGCTGAGAGATGTGGCTTGAGGTGGCAGAGCTAGCTGAAGTGGTTTATAGCTGGGGCGAGCATAGAGTTACAGATGTCCCATATTTACTGTGACTGACTATGCTGCTGAGAGGAGTGCAAGTCTGGGGAAAGGAAAGCATACAATGGGAAAGCAGGAGCTGATTTCTATGTTGAAATCAAACCATTTTCTTTGGAAGTCAGGTTAATAGCTGAGCTTTGCAGTAGCTTTGAATGTAACAAAAGGAATGTGGTTCACGTTATTAGAAAATCAACTGAAAGCACAAAGTGGCTTGAAGTCCTTCTACTTTGTGATTCACTTACAAAATAGGTGGATTTGGGGTAGTTTTCCCTCATCCTTATGGCACAGAAGAAATGATACGCAACTTTTAATTATTAGAATCTGATTCCCTTTCTTTTATTCATGTATTGCTGAAAACAGTTTTCATGAATTGGCTGCAAAGGTTTAGTAAAAATGACCAAACCAAGAATTCAGTATATTTGCAAATTGCAAGTTGGCTGACTAAAAAGAATGGAAAATCATGGACACTTTACTCATCTTCTGGTTCTCCAAGAAGCTCTTGATTTACATTTTTTGGCGTTGAAACAAAACAAAAACCACAGAACCCCAAGGACCAGCAGAAGCACATACTTTGGGACAAATAATTGAGTTCTCTGTAGGTCTTCACTGCCTTTCTAGGTTCTGGATTTCTGAGAAAGAGTTCCTGCACTGTTAAGGCCAGGTCAGTTATATGCTTCACGAAACAAAATTAAGGGATATATTGTCAAAAAAACTGGGATTATGGGATGTATTGTCATTAAACAGTCACTGTAAAAAAAAAAACAACATTCAAACAAAACCCCTTCATGCTTCTGACAGGCATTTCATAAGGCTTCATTTGATACACTTTTATATAAATCCTCTGAGGAAGTTCAGTATTTAAGTATTTCTTAATAAGAAGGATGAAGGCATAAATTAAGACAGCATTTGAATTTTAGATGCCATTGAGGTTTTTCTAGTTGCAGTCTAGCAAATTAGAAATTAAAAAGGCAGGGAAGCTACTAAAAAAGAAGAATATACATTGATTCATTTATAACAGTAATCTATGAACTTTTTTGATTATGCACCTCCGTCAGTAAAAAATGTTTTTGAGCAGACAGCGGATAATTCCTAGTTGGAAACTTTTTAACAGCCTTTCAACTCCTTTTGATAGGAAACAAAATGTTAGTTAAAACTAACACCTATCAGTGAACAAATCCTTTTATTCATTGCTAATTTGAGACTTTCTGCTGATTCAGTGTTGTGTTATGGTCATCACAGGGACTAAAATATACAGTCTTTCCTCAAGTTCCTGTAAAAGCACAGAAAAAATGAGAGGTTGGATAGCAGCTCCTTGAAACTAAGTCCTTCCAATGCATTCCACATCTTTTTTTTTTATTCCCCTAAGCACTCATCAGCTTCCCAGTTAAGGCAGGTGTGCATGCCATGACACAGCCATACCTTAGGATGGCTTAATTCTCTGGAGATTTGTTCTGACTTGGTAAGATGTAGAAAATACAATTGTCTCAGACCAAAATAAGAATAAGAGATCATGGGATAGATTTTGTTTCTCCTCAAGACCACCAAGGTACTTTTCTTTGCAGCAAAATGAGGTCGAGAAAAGAAGAAAAGTGAAAACAGAATTAATTATTTACTGATTTTTGCTGGTATTCTATCTATGTGAAGTGCTATGGAAATTTAGATCTTAGAAATACAATTGGTGAACTTAAATATAGCTAATAAAATGGCTAGCAAATGGCCATGTCTTAATGATGCAGGACTGGCTCACATGATATTTTCTCATTTGTGGTGCATCTCAAGAATTTTCTAAACTATACAGTTAAGTTTTGGGCTGTAAAAATCATAATAGGAATAAAGACTTTTATGGTTTTAACAAAGCATGATTATCCTTTGAAAAAGATTGTCTCCTGTGTTTATTGTTCTTTCTGAATCAGTATTAAGTAGCATTTGAATGACAGGGAAACTGAAGTGAAGTTATTAATTAAAAAGTTGCAAGATAATTTTCTAGTCTAATCTTTTATGCCCGCGGACTGCAGACAATAATTGTGTGCCTTCATGTATATAAAATGTGTTAAAATGTCCTGAGTTCATTTTGCATGGCAAAAGAGGTTGGTGGGGTGCCAGTTCTATCTAGGAATAACAGCCCATCAAAAGATTGTTTCTGTTGATTTCTCTTTAGCACAGAAACTAGGATCTTTGCAAACCATTTTGAAATTGAGTTACATCATT
Organism: Lagopus muta; assembly: GCF_023343835.1. NCBI lineage: Eukaryota > Metazoa > Chordata > Aves > Galliformes > Phasianidae > Lagopus > Lagopus muta. The sequence continues at coordinate 9,007,182 of NC_064434.1, forward strand.
AAGAAGCCATATAGGAAAATATAGGTTGGTAAGTCTGAGAAGACATTCATTGTGTGATCCCAAATGTTAATGTGCCATCAATGTGGGGTGAAATGGAAAACCTGAAAGTCACGTGCGCGTAAGTTATATGGTATATTGATTGCTTCTTAGCTGTGTTCTTTACTGTTGCTACTCACTTGAGTGGAGATTGTTTGTCCAGCCCCCTGACTGCAAACAGAACTGCAGAATTGACTGAGATTCTGCCTCTAGCTGAGGTGACATTAAACTGCAGAAAACATTAATAAAATCATTTGTGGAAACCTGAATTTATGCTTGAGTAAGTTAATCATCTCCTTGGTTGTTAGACATGTGACAGTGCGGTCATATTTACCAGATGTGAACCGTAAATTGCTACTATCGTGTGAAATGCTGTGGTGGTAGGGAAAAAAGAACTAAAATAGCAGCCTGAGCAAGACAAGGAGAATGGTGTGCTATATAATAAGAGGGTTCTGTGTTATTTACAACAGTGATTCCCAAACTGTGGTCTGTGGCCACTAGTTGTTCCCAGGACACTTGCCTGTGGTCCAAAAAGAGCTGGATGATTAGATGGAGTTAGTTCTCTGACTAGTTTCCACCTGCTCAGCTGAATTAATGGTAGCTAAGAATACTTTTCCAATAATACTTCTTGTGTGTGTTTGCAGCCAGCGGTCTTTGAGATGTTACACTGCTCTGGAGGTGGGGGAATGGGTCTATGATGTGTACTGCTGCAAACAGGAGAGGAGGAGACACTGAAGGATGGTCTGAGAACTGAGCTCTGAAGAATAGTTACTCACCTTTAGCTAATAGCTTTTGTCCTTAATATTTTGTATAATCCCAGAAAAAGGAATCCACACAGAGGCACAGGGAGTTAGTATGCATTTCATAATTTTAGCTATTTTGTGGCTCTCATTTATTTTAAGCAGTATGAAAGTTTTTAATTACTGTTTATCTCTCTAAATTGGAGAGGTAGGGATATGAAGGATGGAATGTTCAGTGGATTAGGAATTGGTTGATTGGACGCAGCCAAAGAGTTATGATCCATGGGTCTCTGGCAGGGTGGAGGCCGGTCACAAGCAGCGTCCCTCAGGGGTCAGTCTTGGGACCAGTGCTGTTCAACATCTTCGTCAGTGACACAGACGATGGCATGGAGTGCACCCTCAGCAAGTCTGCGGACGGCACCAAGCTGAATGGTGCGGTCAATACATTGGAAGGAAGGGATCCAGAGGGATCTGGACAGGCTGGAGAGGTGGGCCCATGAAAACCAAATAAGGTTTAATAAATAAGGCCAAGTGCAGCGTGCTGCAGGGTCAGGGCAATCTTAGGTATTTATACAGACTGGGGGAAGAACCCCTTGGGAGCAGCCCTGTGGAGAAGGACTTCAGGGTCCTGGTAGACAAGAGCTGGAAAAAAGGGGTGGCCAGCAGGGAGAGGGAGGTGATCGTCCACCTCTACACAGCTCTTGTGAGCTGCCCCATCTGCAGCACTGCGTCCAGGCCTGGGGCCCCCAGTACAGGAAGGATGTGGAGCTCTTGGAGCGGGTCCAGAGGAGGCACTGAGATGATCAGAGGGCTGGAGCACCTCTCCTTTGAGGAAAGGTTAAGGAAACTGGGCTTCCCTCATTGTGGCCTTCCAGTACTTGAAGGGAGTGTATAAACAGGAGGGGGAACGGCTGTTTATGAGGGTGGACAGTGATAGGACAAGGGGGAATGGTCTTAAACTGAGACAGGGAAGGTTTAGGTTGGATATTAGGAGGAAGTTTTTCCCCCAGAGGGTGGTGACACACTGGAACAGGTTGCCCAGGGAGGCTGTGGATGCCCCATCCCTGGAGGCATTCAAGGCCAGGCTGGATGTGGCTCTGGGCAGCCTGGTCTGCTGGTTGTTGACCAGCACAAAGCAGGGGGTTGGAACCAGATGATCACTGTGGTCCTTTTCAACCCAGCCCATTCTGTGGTTCTGTTCTTCTGTGATCTTCTTTAAGGTGCATGAGAGCTTTCTATTCTGTCAGTATTAAAACACCTGTAAATTAGCATCTGTAGTGCTTTAGAAGCTCTTTGTTCTTCAAATCTTCATGGTAGAAACCCACTGGAATGTTTTAAATCGAAATATGTGAAAAGCAGGCTGCAGTACTTCATTTACTGTAATACTTCTTTCCCACGTGCCATGTGCAGTTAATTATTCATACAGGAGCCATTATCAATGCCTGTAATTATGCAAATGCTCATTTGAGTGAAACGTTGGCATTTGGCATTGTTTTAATCAGTTCTGTTTAATTTTAAGCAGAACTTGTGTTGAAAAATCTTGTTCAAGTCAGAATCAAAACTAAAAAACTAAAACTTTCCCATATGTGCAGTATTTCTAAATTCTTTTAGTATTTTCTTTTCTGGCCAACCAAAATGTTATCAATTTTAACTGCTCATAACATCATGCTTTTTCTGCCATTTATTTATTCATAATGATAATTTAAACACTGTTAAGATGATTCGTGTACCACCTAAAACACAGCTCCATATTCCTTTGCATTTGATGGAGAAGTCACCAGTTTTTGCTGGTGTTACTAAGCAGAGAGCTTTGTCTCTACTTTTGTTTTAGCAATATGAAAAGCGGGTTCTCTGTTTTGTTCAAGGTTTTTCACTGCATCTGTCCTCATTGTGTCCCTATGTATATTATTTTTAAAATCCATGAAAATCTTTATAATCCATTCTAGCACTTTATTCAACCAATTCCCCTGTGAAAGCTTAATTCATCCGTATCTATACATAAGGTTAATATAATTCTAATTCAAGGATGTTTTTTAAAGTAACAGTTTTTGAAATCCGATACATTTTTCTGGATCCTTATCCAGAAAACAGGACATTAAAAAAAAAACAAAACAAAACAGCATCTCTTGGAGAGTGTAATGTCTTCAGTGCATTCCAAGAGACTTTGGATGTAAGTTTTGAGATTGTTTATGGATCATTTTCTGCCTTTCACCCCATGACTTAGGTATGTTCTCCAGCTGATACCATCGCTTCTAATTAGACACAGATGGCTGTTTAGTGAAGGAGAAAAAAAGTGTTTAAGAATTTGAACCTATGAAGAGCTAACATTCATATCTTTTGGTGTCCTGACTTTAGAAGGTGTGTCATAGTTCACTGAAATGAGAGTGATGTGATGTTTTGCCATTCTGTTGTAGGGAAAGTTGAAAAGTGAAATAATTCAATAAACAAAATATTGAAATGGTTCTGATTATTTTCCCAAGAGAGAATGCTTAAGAATCCTTTAATACAAGTCAGACTGGGAAATGCATTTACATTTGCTAACAGACTGAAAATGGACAATCCCCATAGCAGAAAATAATCCTTGCTCTCTGAAGGTTTATCAGGCCTGGGTTTGTTTCAATAATTGAACCAAAATTTTATTCACTATGTAGGTTACTTTTGGGGAAAAAAATTGATCAATATATTTTTAAATTTCTTAATTACAGTTTCTACTTTGGGGTATAGACCTTAAATTTAATTTTGATACCACAAAGCTTGCCAAAAATGGTGCAGATCCTAATGCAGCCAATCTAGAGTTTAGTGGTAATTTGCTTTTTATTTCACTGTCATCTGCAGTCTTAAGGCTGAGAAACTCAGCAATGCACAGCAGAATTCAGAAAATATTCAGGTTTGAAACTTCAGCCTCTGTTTGCTGTGGTTTTAGGAGTTTCCTTTTCTTTAAGGAGAAATATAGGTGTTTCAGGGAAACGTAGAAGAGAGTAAGGCAGGAAATGCAGGTGGCCTCACTCTTAGGTAGTCAGCTTCATTAATGAATTACTCATAGCTGTAGTGCACTGTTACATCTCTTACAAAGATGTGGGTAAGGGCTTTTTGCTTTGAGAAGTGAGCAAGGACTGAGTGGTAGCAGTGTTGTGGAGCCAGGATGCATGAGGGACTCGCATTTCTTGTTGGATAAAGGAGTTTTTCTTTTTACCTCCCTTTGATGCAGCATGGGAGTATTCTTTTCCTTTAGGCTGGATGTACTCTTATTTTTCTAAAGTTTAAGTGCTATGTTTTGGGAATAATACAGCAATTAAAATCTTATTTACTACAGCTCCCAAATTAGTAGCAAGGTCAGGTGGCTGCCTAGTTGCTAAATGAACCACTGTTGGGCTAAACCATACAATAGACTCCACTGAAGTTCTCTAAGATTGCTGCTGTAGTGCTTCTGTTTTTGTTTGGTTTATTTAATGTTTGTTTCTTATTTTTGAGAATATAACTTTTCAGACATATTACCTCTGAGACTCCGTTAACTACTGTTTGAATACTTGAGAGAAATTTAATCCTTTAATCATGAAGAGACTACGTTTCATATTCCTGAATGCACATCAATATATATTAAACATGATCGTATTTAAATCTGCTTATGTGTAGGGCATGGTTCAAATTCAGTTCAATAGAAATGATGTTATAAAGCCATGGGTAGGTTCATTTGTGATGACAGATCAGCTTTGTTACAGTAATGCTTTAGTATCTATTTCAGTTATAATGCAAAACTCCAAAGAAAATCAATTAAAAATCAAAGTCATCACAGAATCTTCAGCGTGTTGCCATACCTGCTCTGCTCTGTAGTTCAGCCAGGTGACTGTGAATGAAACCTGCAGCATTTTCAGCAGGAGGGCTAGAAAGGAAACTGCTGTCTTGATTGTAGGGAATAAATCTGTCAGTTTTAAAACAATTTAGCAGTGGGAAAGGTATAAATAATAATTTAAAGTGGATAATTTGACAGAAATGTGTTTCTTCCCCAAAGATAGACAATTTGCACTCTGACTTACTTTCATGTTGTTACTTAAAACGTCAGCGAGTGATAAAGAAATCTGCTGTATTTCAAGAAAGTACAAAGTGAAATTAGACTTTCTTTCTTAGCTTTGCTTTTAGTACAACCAGGTTTTTACATGTTTTCTTCCCCCAGCTCTTATTGCCCATCATGACACCCTATGGTACAGGACATCATTTTGGCCACTTTGGGTCAGCTGTCCTGGTTCTGTCCCCTCCCTGCTCCTTGTGCCCCTCATCTCCTCACTGGCAGGATGCTGTGAGAAGCTGGAACATCCTTGGCTTTGTGCAGCACTGCTCAGCAACAGCTGAACCACCAGTGTGCTATCGTCGCTGTTTTCATTAAAAATGCATCATACAAGCCTCTTCAAAGAAAATTTAACTTTATCCCAGCCAAAACCACAGAATCTAAGATATAATTTTGAAAACTTCTTACGATCTGTCATTTTTGAAGAATACGAGTTAAAGATGGAACAGTGTTACGTGTGCCTAAGTGGGTCATTTAGTCCTTAAAATAAGAAGGATGCTGGTCAGTGTTATTACATCATCTGGACCTGCTTACTTCAGGTGGTCAGTCTAGCTACTAAATTTAAATTTAATATCGTTTCTGTGAATAAATGAAGGTACAAACCTCCACTTTCCTGTATGCCTCTGTCAGTGTAGTATCAGCTGAGACAAATATATCCAGGAGTAAAGAAAAAGCCCTAAGTTCTCCTAAATGTCATCCAAATGCCATGGTGGTAGCTAGTGCCACTACGGTAGGAAATGCAGTCTTGTTATTTTAGTATTACTTCCAAGACTTAGCCTTATTTGAACATTTCAGTCTTTGTCTGTATCAGTTCTAAATATAATTTGGGGATGGATTTTCTAGAGAAATTAAGGCTGATGTAACAAACCAGAAATTTTATTGTGGTTTCAGCAAAGTGTTGAGTGCTTCAGCAAATGTCACCCATTGATCTGCTCAGTTACACCTTGCTGTATGTGGCTGTAAGGTACAAATCCCATATTGTTATTTGTGTTACTGTATAGCTGTCTATCCAGTTACCTTCTTAGCTGCTCACTTGTTCTGCTTCCCTGCTCTTAATTCCATGCTGTATTCCTTGCCATTTTCTCCTACTTCTAAATTAATTCTTTTTACTCCCTGTCTGTGGAATAACACGGGTTGTCTTCCTTGGCCAGCTGTCTGTCTTTGCTTCAAGCTTCGGCTCTCCTTTATTTGCTCTCAGCCTCTGTTTCTCTACTTCTATCTGTTTAAACTTCCCAAACTTCTGAAGTGCTGTTTTCAATAGGTGTGACTGTTAGACTTACCTACTATGGTGCAATGTTTTATTTATCGTACACCTACTGAATCCATTCCTATTAAATGACATCCAATATTTTTTGTTCATTTCAACGCTCATACAATGCGACTATCCTTTCTTTGTTTCTCATTGTCATGCTATATGTAGACAGTCTTGAAGATGTGCAGCATGTCATTATTTTAGTTTTCTTCCACTGTCAACCTGTGCCAACACAAGTTGTTGAAGTGTTGCTTTTTATTGCTTCATTCAGTAAGAAAGTCCCGTGCTTTAGTTTTTCAAGACTGACTTTTCACCATGTGAAATTGGAAGATGTTAGATCTGGCCGAACTCAGAAAGGTCTTGATACTAATGTGCTTTGCAGTACAGAACTACCTTAGGGAGCAACGCCCTGTGCGTGTGTTTTTCCTGGATGGACTCATACATCACATGCATCAAGGCTGATGGTGCAAGATAATTCAAATACCAGTAAAAAACATTTACCCTTGTAAAACTGGGTGATATTTCAGACCATATGTGGAATGAGTATTCCGAAGGGAAACACTCAAGGTAGACATCTGAAGGAGTATCACCTGACAGGCAAAGTGAGGAAAACAGACTTCTGGGGGCATGAAAGTGGGATTTGTTGGATCTGGACTGATTTTTTGCAACCTAGCTCAGCCAGATAATGGAAATTATAAGCTTTTCATTGTGTTGTTTGGACACATGCTACTGGTACGATAAACCCATCCTAATGCTCATGCTCACTGTGGAGTCCTTTCATGTTTCAGTGCACGCCTCATGGCATACTTCTTCCTGAAGGTTGAAAGTATCCAGAAAACAAGAAGTTTAACATGAACAACCAGCTTCCCATCTTTTCAGACCTTTTTGCTTTTGCTCCTTGAAGTAACTTTATGATGGAAATGTGGATTTGCTCCTATACATTGGTGGTTCTCTAGTCCTTTCTCTCTCAAGTTCTATTTGTTTTATTTTGCTTTTTGTGGTGTTTTTTTTGTTATAAAAACGTTGAAAATTCTTATGAAATGCACTTTCTGCAGTTATTCAGCTTGACAGTCATTCAGGTGCAGAAGTGCTGTCATTCAGATACAGAAAAATCCATTTATCATGGGTATTAAATTTGGTTTATGTATGTAAAAATGATAATGGAAGTAAACATTGGCATAGAGCTTCACAATAAAACACTGCTTAGAGTTGCTTGCTTTGCCTAAGTTAAAAGCAACCAGCACAACTTTGTCTCTGCACTTGTGCTGGCTGTTGTCTCATTATACTCAGTAATTGCTGCTCTCACCAGAGGAAAGCAAGACTGGGAATGCGAAATAAAAAGAAGTATCTCAGCAATTCTTCATTTAGGAAGTTCAACATACTCCTGTATGTTTTGAATCAAAGTTGTTTTTAGTGTATGTTATGTTAGTCCATTCTGTCAGACTACACCAGTACTATTTTAATTATACTACAGCTTCCTTTCGACAACAAATTAGATGTTAAATAAAGTATCCCAGCAATAGATATATAGATAGCAAAGGAAATCGGTAGTTTTAATTTACAAACTAAGGTCTTGTTGTTTTTCCTAATAAAGAAAATAATGCCAATGACCACTACAGTGTCTTGAGTAAATGGTAATTTATTTGTAGAGGATACCTTTACAAAAAGTAATTACTCCAATAAACACTAATGAGCGGTATGTTTATCTTAAAAGTTGCATGAACAGTTCCTGAGGGTACCAGGGCCAGATGAAGGTCTAGGGGTTAATCTGAAACACAATGCTTTAAAACCTGGTTCCTGGTGTCAGTAGGAGTTCTTCAGTATTTATTGAACATTCTTTCACGGTTTCCATCCCATTTCATTGGCATTTTATCACTCGCTGATACAAATTATCCAGGGTTCAGTAATCAAATGAAAGATTGGGTGAAGCATTCAGGCTTCAAGTAATATATCTTTAGGAGATGTATTTTCTAAAAGATTTTCTCATTTTAGACCCACAAACCGGAAAGCTCCATTTTTAAGCATACAGTTCTCTTTAAACATTTTGAGATGGCATCATCCACTGGTAACAAATTACTGTGTTTTGCTTTAAGAACAAAAAAATCACATGGATTCTTTGATTTACAGAATTTGACTTGTGACTATGCAGCCCTGTTTAGCAAGTAATCCTCCTAGATAATTTAGTCACGGGGCAGCTTTCTGTCCATCACCATGTGAAGGCAAAGATTAAACCTTCCATTGACTGCTCCATCTAAACCGCAGTTACACAGTCCCAGTTGCTGCTTCTCCCCTGCAGTGTTTGTATAGGTTGTGTTGGAAAAGTCTAAAACGCTTGGTCCAGTGTGTTATGTTCACTTATGGTCTGTGAGGATGGAATGCACCTAAGGTGACCCTAAGCTAGCCCTCCTGAGCTATTGGCTTGGTCACAGTGATGCCGTGTACCTTCCCTTTCCTAAGCTTTGGTATTATCTTTGAGCTGTCAGTATCTTCTCCTGGTTTCCTTTATTTCCTCTTGATACTACCTACCTATAGCTACCAAATGTAGAAGGATATGTGAGCTGCATTGTCAGTACTTATGAGAATCCTCCTAGATTAATCTTCCTTTTAGGCAACAAGCAGCTCCTTGGTTTTATTCAAGACAGGTATAATCACAGTCTTACAACTCCTTGTGGGTCTCACTGACAGTAGCATTGTGGTTCCACCTATGGGTTCCACAGTCAGTGGCATCGTGTCATTATCACTGCAGTATGTCCCCAGAAGTCAAGAAAAAGTAAAACCCTTGTTCTGTCTTGGAGGGATCATTGGTCTCCTGCTCATAGAAACATTTGTGTCTGGGATTTCTCACTCATCCCTTCCATGTAGGGCAGACGGAGGTGTTTTCATTTCTACTACCAGACTTGCAGTAGGATATTATAGAAAAAAGCGTTGTGCCGTTTTCAGAACTTGATGTAAAAGGTGCTGCTCTGTCTTCTGTTTTCCCATGGAGTCATCATCCTTTCTATGATTAATTTATTAAATACAAGCAAAGTGAAGAAAGTAGAAAAGTTTTTTTTTTTTTTCCTTTCATTTTGTGATTTAGGCAAGACAACAACATGAGTCTTAAGTGGAACACTCTGAATCAAGGAGGTTTTCAGGTGCTTAATAACCAAGCAAAAAGAATGGTCATTTCATTTGTTATTTTAATTATGATTTCTGATTGGCTTGTTCTGTTTCTTCATAAAGCAGGATTTTTTTATTTTTTTTTAATAAGCTATGTGGAACATCCCATGCTTATACCAGGTCAGTGATGTGGTTAGTCTTTTGTCTTGGCACAAAAGATGCTACATGTATTTGTGTTAGGGACAAAAAACTTAGGGAGTTTGTGCAGGTGGTTTTTTTTTCTTTTCTTTTTCTGCTTCATAAATTTTAGGATGCTTTATCTTCTTCCCTTTCTCAGAAAAAACAGAATAAAAGTATATTTTGCCTCATTGTTCCTGTGCAATTCCCAGACCTCACATATATTCATGATCGTGAGAGAGACTGAGTTGCTATCTGACAGTCAGATGAGTGTCTGCATACCTAGCTGCAATGCTGTTATCCTCTGTAAGCAGGGTAGCGGGGCATTCGGATGTACAAGCATTCCATTGTGAAATTAGGGAGGTGCACACGCATGCACGAAGTGTGTGAGCTTTAACAGTAGCACTGGTAAATCTTGCCTCCAGTATCTTTTTGAATCATTGAAGGAAAAGAAAATCTATGATTTCTGAATAATTATTAATTTCAGGAATCTACAGTATAAAGGCTGCTCATGAAACTGATGTGCTTTTTTTTTTTCCCTAAGAATTTCCCATGCATACACAGCAGAAAAACAAACAAAATTCTCTGTTATTTTGCTAAAAAGTGAAGTCCTCTTCCCCAGCAAGATTAACTTGTCGACTAATCTCACAGCAAACACTTTATTTTAATCTATCATTGTTTTCTGACACTGGGTTTAGCAGAGGTCAGAAGAAGAGATTCATTAAAGTGATCGTGCATTTGTTTTTCCAAAAGCACATCAGAAGATTGATGTTTTGCCAAAGAAAATAAAGAAATACAGTATTTCTTTTAATACACTTCAGCTAAGTAAAGTCTTGCAATCACATGCTTTGGCCCAGCTGGGGTGTTTGCGGCATAAGGTACAAGTCATATAATTTCTACTATCTGAAAAGAGCTTAAATGAGCTTTATTTCAGCCACGCCATTTGTTCCACACCTGAGGTGAAGTAATTCGCTCTCTGGTCCCTCCTCTGATGTACAGCCATCACAAAGCTGACTGCCAGTGTGTTTGTGCAAGTCTGTTTGCTTATATAAAGAACCAATTTAAGCTCCTCCACCCAAGAAATTCATGTTGATTTTGGATAATCCCTGGACGATATTATTCCATAAAATAAATAAATAAATCTTTCAGATGTATGACACGGCCCAGCTCCACATATTTTGGACTGTTATAAGCACATCATTTGTACTGAGGAAACACAAATTGCCGTGAGACATGGGCAGTTTTATGTTTGGCCAGATGTAAAATAAAATATGTATTTCACTGTAGAGTTATGTGACACTGGAGTTCACCTGACAACAGTGCTGGGTCTATTGGGATGACAGTTACATCTCCAGACCCTGTGCTGCATGCTCATCCAAGGTGGATTTTCTGTAAGCAAAACCAATGCAATTTGGTTTGGCAACAAACCAATGTTACAGAAGAGAAGGAAAAGTTGTATTAAACTTCTAGAACAATTCTATTGAGTCAGCACTGGCTGTTAGGACTGACTTTCAGTATGTTCGAGTCCTAAACTCAAGCCTGAGCAAATGACAGGAGGAAAAAGCCCTTATTCTCTGTTTTTAATCCTACCTGTCCAGCCCTTACCCTTCCTTCACATTCTTACTTTGGCAACAAAACTGGTTCTCAGTAGGCACGTCACTAATGAAATCAGTAATAATTTTGAGTATGTTAACCTGAACTCTACACTGCTATTTTAGTGGTTAAGTAAATATTGAATTAAATATCTAATGTCTTAAGAAACTAATTAATTAATTAACTGTTAGACAAATAACCTTGATTTGGAAAGTTTTGAGGCTGTGCAAGGCAGTATTTGCTGTATTGTTCATTGACAACATTGCAGTAACTTTCAGCATTTTGCTTGTAGCAGATATTGAGTTTTTGCTGAGAAAAGCAGCCATTAATCTGGACATCCGTAATTTTCTGTCATGTGTATTGATAATGGTATTATAAAATTGCTTCAAAATCATAAGGTTGCATGAAGAATACAAATAGAATTTGTGTTGTTTCCTGCTTGGTCTCTGTAGTCTTATGAACCTGGAGAGGTTGTCTAGAAGATTTCTCCTCCTACTTTACTCCTTTTCCCTTTCTCTAACCTAGAAGAAGCAGAAATTCTTGTTAACCCCCATTTTTTTTTTAAGAACAAAGGCTATGAATGGAATGTCCAAAATTAAAAGACTTGCTGATAAATCATTGAAGATGGCAGTGCCTGAGAAATGAAGTATGGGAACGGTAGATAATGTTTACAGAGTAAAATTGGCCTCTTCAACCCAACACATGACAATACAGTTATACTCAATGTAACATACTCTGTCACTTGTTCCTGTATCCAGTGGGTCACTATATTTCTAGTTTTCTGTTACTGTGTGTTTTACATATACACTTAATTAGACTTGCAGTGCAGACAGCCCACTCCTGCATGTGGTTAAGCTACTGTATAAATAAATAAAAAGTAGCTCTAACTAAAAATAGGAACTAAGATTAAAAACAATGTGTTGGCCTTAGGGTTTCAGGAAACAGAACAAGCTTCTTGTTTCACATTACTTGTAGAAAGCCTAATAGGTAATATATTACTTCTAATCCAGTGTTACATTCCTTAAGTGTGTTTTGGTCTTTTTCATTCAGAGTAAACTACTATAAATTATGTTGGGTTGTGATCATAAGTAGTTTTAGTAGAAATACTAAAGAAAAATGTGCTTGTTGTTGCCTCTGTGGTAATATTTTAAGCTCAGGAAAAAGGCATCAGGGCACGTTCTAAAACAACTATTTTGCTTCAAAACATTATGTATTATACAGATCATCGAAGAGGCAATTTAGCGCCAACTCATGCTACCAATTACTACTGTTGCGGCCAGAGTTCCCATAACTCATTTGTATTGGTAATTTTTAGCATTTGAGGTTACAGATTTACTGCACGGAGATTGAAGGACCTGTAAATCATTGTAATTTGATAATGGGTGGTTAGAAAGGTGTCTGTTACCACTTCCTCTTTGCAGATACAAAACCAGCTACATCTGAAGTGGGCCTACTCTGTGAGCTAGCTTTCTCTTTACAAGTTTCTTCATGCTTTCTGCCTCTCGTTTTTCATTCTTGTTTTTTCTTGCATTCTTTTCCATACAGCAGCCCAGCTTAAACTGGAATGGTGTATCCTTAGCACACCTTTTAGTTTAGCAGGTGGAGTATTTTTCTGGCAGATTAAAGTTCTGTGAGTCCCCTTAGACTTAGAACTTCAGAGCCATGTCACCCACGTCATGAGCCAGTGCTAACGAAGCCCTGATTGATGCAAATTGTTACAGTCTGGATTATCCCAGTCTTGTTGGCTGGCCAGGGAGCAAGTGGTGAAGCTCTCATTGTTAGTGATTGCCTAAGCTCCTTTGGGAGGTCCCTGACAGAACGGGAATGAAATCATACAGTGACCTGGAAACCTGAAGCTCTCACCTGATGCTCTTTGTAGCTGGATCAGTGATGATAATAACCTGCCTAGATCTGTGTAATTTGTGTAATTGTCGTTGCTCCATGTTGATGTATATGCATTCCATATTTTTCCTCACCCTGTGGGATTATTTTTTTCTGTGCATTTATTAAGACAAGAGACCTTAGGTATCTGACTGTCCTCAGCACATGGTAACATGGCTGATCATTTGTCTTGATTGAAGGATCTCTTGTTCCTGAGGAGTGTTGCTATATTAGATCCTGAACTTACAATATAAAGTTGGGTTAATTTAAGCTGAACCCTTGTTGTGAGTTTGGCCTTGTACCAAATATCATAGCAGACGATGAACCATCAAGCTCCAGGAGTTGCTGTGTCCTTTTCTAGCTGGCTAGTTGTATATGCCTGCACATTTAATGATGGTCTGCCATTTACCAGCTCTGCTAATTTTTTTTTTTATTATTAAAAGTTGTATTTCAGAATTTTCCAAAAAAGTAGAGAAAACTGAGGTAGTTGGAACTTTTATTAAAACAAAGGACTTTTTTTCTTCTCTTATGTTTCAGACACAGACATTAAGGAGCTGGAGGATGTGTTTGGACTTAATGGACAAGTAGAACATAAGCTGAACTTCCTTAAAAAGAACGTATCTAAAGATATAAAGCTGGTACTGATTGCTCATTCTATTGGTTGCTACATCACACTGGAGATGATGAAGCGAGCATCAGAACTTCAGGTACATCAACCTTGAAGCATGGGGTTGCATTGTTAGCAAAACAATGCACATGGTCAGCTTGTGAATATTACCAGGACTTTCCTGTGGAAGCTGTATTCTTGTATAGGCAAGCTTTCAATCCTAGTTCTCATTAAAATGAAATAAAAACATTAATGAGCTAATGAACTAAGCCAAATAAAATATAATTAAGCAGTTTACTGTAGGATGAAGGTCTTGTTCTAAATCTGGACCTCAAAATGCCCACGTAATACAAATGATTATTAATGCCAATAGATATGTTTCAGGCTTTCTTGTTGTCTTATCGTAATTGCATATTCATAGAATCATAGAATGGCCTGGATTGAAAAGGACCGCAATGATCATCCAGTTTCGGCCCCCTGCTCTGTGCAGGGTCACCAACCAGCAGACCAGGCTGCCCAGAGCCACATCCAGCCTGGCCTTGAATGCCTCCAGGGATGGGGCATCCACAGCCTCCTTGGGCAACCTGTTCCAGTGCCTCACCACTCTCTGTGTGAAATAATATGTAAACAGATGCTAGATATAAGGTTTTTTAATTAATTTCAATTATTTTTATATATTAAATTATGTTGCAACGTCAAAAAATAAAACTGGTTATGATTTTAATTAGAGCTTCTCAAGGATCAAAGATCTCAAGAAAAGCAGATTGCTAGCTCTAGGTGGAAAATTATATGGAAAATAATAAAATAAACTGTGATGAGAACAGCTCTAAAAGGCATTGTTTTTAAATTTTGATAGATACCAGTGCTTCTGCAGCACAGTCCTGGTTTGTGTAAGAAGAATTGGAGGTGTAGCTGCATATTCTTACCTTTGTTCATCTGAACAATTTTCTTCCTCGCTGTGAAGCAGCAGGAAACATGAGGAAGGACACTGTCAGCTTGGGAGACAGAGCTGTTAGTGTCGCTGATAACTCACTCTGCTCGTGGATGGTCAATGAAGAATGCTGAATTTGTTATTAAATATTCACTCTTGCTAAATCATTGCCTCTTCTTTTACGTTATAAGTACTTCAGTGGAAGGGAGTGCAGTGTTAGCATAAAGTCTGTGTTTAACATATGCATGAGTTGGTTCTTCCACATCTTTATAACCGTTTCCACTGCACATCCAACTTTTTTTTTCCCTTTGAAGAAAATGGCAACAAAAAAGTGAAACATGAAGTTAACCTTATATGTTAACCTTCCATATTTCCCCAAGCGTATTTGTGATTATAAACAAGGAGGTTTTTTTTTGAGATAAATTTTATTATTGTTTTATCTTCTCAAGAGGGAGTGTTTTAGAAAATATCATATGTAGTAATTTGTCCAGAAATACCAACTTTTCTTTGGTCAACATCTCTACAGTGCTTATTACAAAATGGTTTTACCTGGTTTCAATTGAACTATGAATTGTTGAGTAATTTTTTTACACTTGGCTCATTGGATGTTGGCAGCGTGTTACTTATCAATGTTTTGCATTGTAGGTATCTCTGGGATACATTTAGACTTCATGGTGCACTGTGTGCATGAAATTATACGATAAACCACATTTAAGATGCATTTAGCAATAGAAAATATTTGTACAAGCCAGAGTGTTGTGCAACCTTTGTCCCTTTGCCAAAAATAAGTTAACTGTTAGGTTTTATAACGTATGAAGTGTGATAATAAGAAACTTGTGTTTCCATCTCTCCCTTTGTTTTTACTGGAATATTTGATTCCCACAAGATTTTGAGCACATATGTGTATTTTAGTAGCTAGATCATTTGATTTTATTTTTGTGTAGTTCTTATGTGATATTCTTTTATTCTATGAGCTTTGGTTTTGGTCTTAAATTCTCTGCTTTTAAAAGGCCTTTATTGCTTACAGTTTATTATTTTGAGCTAGAGGTTAATGCATTGAACTTAGTGCTCAAATGATTCAGTAATGGTCATTCAGCAGGCTTCATTTCTGTTGCCCCATTTAAATCCCTTTCATGATCTATCCAAGAGTAGACTAGATTTTCTGTGCAATGATGAGGGAACTTGATGAGCATGGAAGACATGACAAGGATGAAGTACTGCCTCCACTTCTGTCCTTCTTGGTGGCTCTTAACTTTATGAGCTCTGTGCTCTGCAGATTGGTGGAGCTCTGTGACATTTTTTTTTTTTTTCTGTGCTTCTGTGGAGCACTGCTGTCTTTTCCTGAAAGAGGAAAGAATCAAGAATTGCCAGTGTGAGACCCATCCAGCATGGGCCTGAGCTTGGCAGAGGATGGGATCCATTCCCAACGGTTTGGATACAAACGTTCTGTTTTGAGTGGGAAGAATTCAGCCATGGCTGTGACAGACCATCCCATGTCCTGAAAGTCTTTTCCATTCTGAGCAATTCTATGATCCTATGATTCTATGCCATCCTTAATCTCAGGAATAGGGAGCAGCTCTTGGTTGCTCTGTTTGCTGGTACACATCTAACCAAGGACACTTTTGAGTTACCATGGTGGGCGTCAAATCTTTTAAGAGTCTTCTTTTTGTGGGAAAGTAGAGCACTCAGAGCTTGTCAGACTGCTCTACATTTTTCTCATGGCATTCAAAATATTAATCATCCTTACACTTTGTGGATGGAAAACTGCAGGAATGTACTCTGCAGCTTAACTGATGCTTGGTCTTAACCTCATAATCTTCTTCATTCTACATTCAAATAGCAGCACTGAAGAAAGAAGTTAACAGATTGTTTTCACAGTTGTTGGAGCTTGAGCCTGACTTACAAATACACTACATCCTCCAGGCATTCTCTTCTAAAATACAAATCCTTACTTGGACTAATTCTTTGTGCTTTGCTGATGGTATTACTATTTCCTAAAGCACTCAATTTCTTTGTTAATTTAATCAAAAGATTGACACATTTCCTAGCTAATAAAATTCATTCTGTTCCAGAATTTATCTTATGTATGTGATGTTGCTATTGAAATGGTAGCACCCTTGTGGTAGTGAATTAACAGTAATGAATTAAATTATTATGCAATGTAAATATTTCCCTTCTTATAAAGCTCATTGAAAAGAGGGTTTAAAATCTCTGGGTTTGTGTAAGCTTAAGCAAATAAATTTTATGTGATGTGTAATTCAAAACATTGTAAATTCAAATACATTGTTACTGTGTCTCAATGATGCAAAAGGATATTATTAGGACTCGGTTGATTTTACTAATTGTAGCTAATAAAACATCACAGAATCACAGCATGGCTGAGGTTGGCAGGGACTTCCAGATCCATCTGGCCCAAACCCTGCTCCAGCAGGGACTCCCAGGGTACCTCACACCTCATGCAGGTGGCTTTTGGAGAACTCCAAGGAGGAGACCCCACAGCTCCTGGGCAGTCTGTCCATTCCAGATAAAGGAGCTCTACACATAAAAAATAATCAAACAGCACTGGGTGATGTACACTCACCTTTATTCACCTTGAAGAGTTGAGGGAATAAAAAAAAAATAAAGGAATCGAATGCTGTTTTGCACAGATTTAATCATGAGTCTGAGTTCAGCTGCCTTCAGTGAGATGTGTCAGTTTAACTTTATGGATGTTTTAAGTTGGTCTTAGAATTGGGCTGTTTCTCTAATATATATTTATATATTTTATAATTCTAATTTTATAATTCTAATATTTTATATATTTATATATGTATACATGTATCTATATCTATTTTTGCATCTATTTGGCCTGATGAAATAAAATAAATAAGATGCTGTATCTTTGAAGCAATAAGGGAGCTTGTAGGGGAAAAAAAAAGTGGTGATGCAGGCTGCCTAGAGAAGCTGTGGATGCCCCATCCCTGAGAGCAGTCAGGGCCAGGTTGGATGGGGCAACCAGCCCATGGCAGAGGTTGGAACTAGACAATCTTTAAAGTCCCTTCCAATCCAAACCATTCTGTGATTCTATGAAAAAAACAAAAATAAATAAATAAAAATTGCTATTTGATTTGTGACAAACTGTAGATCTAAGACTTTGAAAAACAAAAATAACATTTCCTTTTTAGTTACTCCCATACTTGCTTGCTCTTTCTGGGCTTGTCCTCTCTTAAGTGATTGTTTTCAGAGAGAACTACTTACTAACTCCGTGTGCCTGCTTTCTGAGGGAAGGAATGTTCAAGCTTTTATCTTCTAATGTAGTAGACACCCTGTAGTTAGGGATGTGGCTTAGTGGTGGGCATGGTAGTGTTAGGTTGATGGTTGTACTTGGTGATCTTCAGGGTCTCTTCAAGCATAAATGATTCTATGATTCTGTGTTCAGCTCTTTAATCTATTCTCACATACCCTATTCACTATTACATGGATTTTCACTTTTCTCTTAATTCTTCAAAAGAGGGAACTGCTAAATTGGCAGTCCTTTAAGCACAGCAAGAGATTTCTTCCCTCTCAGCCCTCAGTAATTCTGCTCAGCCTTGCTGCTTCATGCACTGAGAAACAGAGCAGTTAAGTTGTTCATAATTGCTTGCTGCATGGTAGTAACACCTCGATGTTAAGTTAAAGGGATTTCCAAAGGTCTCTACTTTGTACATCTGCCTGATCTCCAGTCTAGTCTTGTTCTTGCTTGTAGCTGTAGAGGTAGCAAGCAAGAAACCATGAAAGTTGAGAAGTCAAGTGACCAACATAAATGGTAAAATTCTGAATTTTTTTGCCACATAAAACATAAGGATTTGGAGCATGAGGAATTTTCAGAGTTTCATGTTACGTAGGATTTAACTGATTACCTATATTATGCCTCTTCTTAAGATCTGTGTTGTAGCTGTTGAGACCTTAACTTCCAAACCAAAGTTTAGAGCATGAGAAGGAAGCATGAATGGAAGTTGAGGCTTATGGTACTTGTCTGTTTACTTGGCCAAAGCTCATTCCTGGTTATCTGGTCCAAAGAAAGCTTTTTAACATTAACCTTACATTGATTTGATTGTTTTATTTTCCTCACTAATGTCTTGTGCCATATTTCTGTTATACGGTGTGAGCAAACCGTGGCTCAGTTCACATTAACCACAAATGGGAGTCATAGTTCATCATGCTGTCAGCACCTGAAAGTGGGCAGTTGGGTCCTAGATTTGCCTGACTGAGTTCAGTATCTGATCAGAAGGTTTAAATATAGAAACTCAGTTTAGAGAACAAAAAGATTAAAGCATGCAATGTGGCTGTCTAATAGAAAAAAAAGTGGATATACACTTAGCAAAACTGGTTGATAAAAAACTCATATCTACGGAATATAGACCAAAGACTACACACTGGCAGCTTTCCTTATTTGATTACTAAATGTCTCCTCTAAAACAGAAATTAGGGCTACTTCAAGGTTCAGTGGCAATTAAAGCTCTTTTTTTGCTTCTAGGAAATTCTTTTGAAATGTACATTTTCATTTATTCTTAATAGTGTCTCGTATGTATTATGCAAGTAAATGCATCTCTGAACAGTGCTGTCTTACAGTGTGTGCTTTCTGAGTGGGTAAAGCAGATGGATAGCTCTCACTCAGTCCTGAAACTTTAAGGGAAATATAGATTACATACAGTTCAATATTCTTCTTAATGAGGAAAATTTACAGTCCAGAAATCTTGAAGATCAAGTGAGATCTGTAAATAGTAGAGTGATAATAGAAAGCGCAAACATTAATTTAATTAAAATTGATTTTTAGTGCAATAAAAATAGAGGCTTGACAAAATCATCAGCAGTGCATGTGTCGTGATGTAATTACCCAGTGTACGTGGGCAGGCTTCATATTAACAATGATCACATTTTAAGAGGAGGATCCAGAGTAAATAACATTGTGTTAAGATTAGCTTGTTTAGATTCTAAGCATATGATAAGAAGGCTGCTGGAAAGAGGGAAAAAATGAGGTCTCAGGACTTTCTAAGGAGAATCATATTGTATTCATAGTGTTCACAAAAACATACAGCTTTTACCACTGACCTTAATGTATGTGATAACTGAGATTGTTGTCTGTGATGATTCAGAGTGGGGAAGCACAGGTGTTGATTTGAAGAGACTTGATTTTTTTTAATAACGTGTTTGTGTGGTTATTAATGAAACATCGGATTTCTTTTCAGATGTATGTAGTTAGAATTCAAATACACCTATAAAAAATATTTTTTCTAGGAAGTTAAAAGATATTAAAGTAGCCAAATGTACAAACAGAAAAAGAATAAAAATAAACTGCAAACCGGAATCTTTGGTCATTCATCAAGAATCCAAAGTAAAACATGAGAATGAAGAGGAAATGAAGGACTAAAAATAAAAAGATGGCTAGAATAGTGAATAGCACAACAGGATTTATGAAGTACTGTGGATTTTTACACATTTGTTCATAAAATCTCGTTACTTTGAATCTCCAAAAATTTGGATTTGTACAGTAATAACTAAGTTAAAGCATTCTATAAAAATGAGGGAATCATAAACACGTAGCAAGAAGTGAATTTCAAAAACAATTAGGATTTATAGCACATGTTTTCAAAAGAGCTCAACACCCTTTTGAAAGCCAGGTTTCCCAAAGAACTTCTTCAGCTGGGCGGTGAGATCTTTTGAAATTCTGGCTGCAGATGTTTGTGAGTAGGACTTGAAAATCAGAGCTCAGCACCTTTGGAGAGCTGGGCCTAACAATCAAAATTCACTATCAAGATGCACTGCACAGAGCTTGAATTTGTTTTTGTTTTGTACTGTTTAGCGTGCCTTTACAGATGTAAGTCAAGCTAGGAATCAGGACTTTAATTTACTTTACTAAATTTAAAATTGACTAGAGAAAGGGAGACACAAGTCAATAAAGGCATTAAGGAACTGTTCATGAAATGAGCGCGTGGAAGAATTTCGTGGAGTTTTTGAACATATACTTCACTTATATGAAATTAAACTTTGAGTGTAGCCAGTAACTCCCATCACCAGTATCTCTTCCCAGCAGATTTGTATTGAACTGGGCAGCCTGGTCTGGTGATTGGCGACCCTGTCCACGGCAGGGGAGTTGAAACTAGATGATCTTTGAGGTCCTTTTCAACCCCGGCCATTCTATGATTCTGTGACGAAATTGTAATTTCTTCTGTAACCCTGAGCTCCTAAAGAAGTTAAACTGCTTCATTGGCTTTTGTGCTTCATTGTATGTGACACAGTTATTCCACAGGCAAAGGACTTGGTTTGGGTCTTCTGCTTAGACAAAGATTCTTAGAATGGACATTATTATAATTAAAGTATTTCCTACTGTGCCATATTCCTAATTTGTTCATTCCTCCTGGTCTGTGGTGAAGTTTGGTGGTGATGTTTGCTTTAAAGGCAAGAGTGGAAAAATACGTTCATGTGCATTAAGTTCTGTGTTGGGAATGGTGGAGTATCAAGAGTTTAGACAGGACTGAAAGGCACTGGAAACAGACACAACCTGGATATAAGACAACTAAGAGTGCGCACTCGCTGCATTTACGACATATCTAATATACTGTTGAATTAAGTTCAGATAAAGACTTAATTCTTTTTCCTGGCTTTTTACTATTACTTTTATTGCTTTTAATTGTAGGAGAGCTTATGCAAATATCACGATGAATCATTTCATGCCCCGAGGATGTGCTGAGTGACTGTACAACTATGTTTAGTGAGCTAAATCAGTCCTAGATTTCTTCTCAAGAATCACCTTTTGTGCTCCTTTAAGTGAGGTCGTCTTCAAAATTGAGTGTAACAGAAGTCCATTTCCTTTTCCGTTTATTGAACTCTGTAAATATTTGGAAATCTTGATTTCTGCTGTTTGGTTACAGTGCTACTTAACTATGACATTAAAAAAAAAATGGATTTGTCCTTTTCTTTGGAATTTTGTGTTAAATATACGTTCAAGTGAAAATCCAGAAACCACAAATGTATTTAATAAACTTGTTACCTTTGGAGTCCCATAAGAAAGTTCAATTAGTACTAATGAAAATATGCCTCTAATAACTTTCTTATAACATTTCTAGTCACTGGAAAATTGTAAGAACACCCTGCTCCATTTCAAATTCCAAAATGAAGTATAATTCTGCGTAAGTAGAATTCACTAAGTCCTAATTGTTCTTGAAAACATTAGAGTGAGTTTCTGCTTCTCTGTTTTCAAAAAGCAGTACGACTACTGTAAGTAAATTTTACTAAAACCAAAAGTACAAAAAAACAGATCTGAATAAATACAGTTTGAATTGTAACCTTTAATAGCAACCGGCAGAGTTTGGACTTTTTATCTGGCACTGGCGATGGAAAGATGTTCACCAAATTCTCCTCCTTAGTTGCACTAATACCCTTCTAACCTGATGACCGGTTTTATTTGCATGATAAATTAGAGTTGGTGTGTATGCTCTTTTAGCAGACTCTTGCCCATATTCTACCCTTTGTAATACAATAAAGACTACTGCAGTCTGTAGCATTGCACAGGAAGGAAATTTTCTTTGTCATTCAAAATGCTTCCAGTTCTGGGAAAGTCAGTGGTAGGATGGGAAAAAAAGCTGATTCCTCTTCTCTTTTTCTGCTTCTGATACCCTGGCAAGACACTGGGTTGTAAGTACTATCTTGAACTTCAGATATATACCTTGTTTCTTTTCTTCCATTCACAAAAATACAGAGCAAAAAGTTTGATGTTCTCTTCTGTTTCTTTTCAGTGTGTAGTTCCTGTCTCACTTCTGTTTCTCACAGATTAAGTCAATCAGAGCTTGTTCTGCTCTTTTTACATCAGAGTATGTTCTTAAGGAAGACATTTTGGAACGGTTAAAATGGTAATGGACTGAACTCCTTCCAATATTAAATCGCATCTTGATTTTCCTTATCTGTCTGCTAGCTCTTCTAGCCAAGAACTAGGATTGACAGGATGCCTTTTTGAAGCCTGATTTCAGTGGAGGTTGGTGAGACCCCATCAGTGTCTCAGGCACAGTTCTTAAAAATAGAAGTCTAAGGATCTCAAGGCACAGTTGGAAAATCATGACTTTCCTCTTTCACCAGCAAAATGAGATTATAATTGTAAGGCTGGTTTCTCATTCACCTTGTTCAGCCACTTTTCCTTAAATGCATTGTCATTGAGATTTATTACGCTGATGACTGTAAAAGCAGTTGGTTCAAGACAGCAGAGAGTCTGATTCTTAATACTTTCTTTGTGTTGAGCCATCTATCTCTTCATCACACACGTTAAGGTTCATCCGCAGTGGTAAGTCTCCCAGATCATGTCTAGAAGACCACAGTTGTGGGTACCGTAAGGGTACCTGCAGATGGAATGAAGTGGTCTCATGTGAGTGCTACGCTGAAAAAAAAAATCCCACCCTGTACTTCCAACATGAAAATGGAAAGAATTTCTTCTGGAAAGTGGCAGCTGCGTTCTGACATTCATGTAATGGGAGCAACTGAAAGCTTTATGGTGTGTAACTGTGACACTGCATTCCAACATAAGCTTCTCCCTGCCCTTCTTCCAACCAATAAACTATTCTTCCTCTCTTTTCACTCTCACCCCTCCTAATCTTCTTCTGTTTATATGCTTTAATCATAATAGCAACAAATCCATCCCTGCCGGTATTATCGCACCGTTGCAAATTTTGGCTGTCTCCTTTGGCACTTTCCTTGTAGATGGAATGATATTGCCCACTTTGATGGGGCTTAATTCTCAATGTAAAATACTGCTCTGTCAATGAACATTTTCTCTATTAAACTATTTTCAGTCCAACAATAAGATACAGCTTTTTGGGAGAACAGTTTTCTCATTATTACCTTAACCCATAAAAAGGCTTTTTTTTTTTTTCTTTTAAACATTTTGGGCAAGTCTTCAGTTACCCAAATATTTGTAGTACAGAGTAATTTGCATTTCAGCCCTGTGAGACTAGTAAATGCAATGAACAGTCTGTGTATTTAATATTTTTAATATTTTTAATAATTTGCAACTAGTTCAGTACGTAGAGCTGACCTATTGAGAAGCAGTTTCTGGTGTCTGTAGGGAGCACTTCTGCGTTGTAGTCTTTTGTATGTTTAGCAGAATTCTGGACTTTGACTGGGAAAATTCTAGAAGTGCTTCTTTTTGGAAAATATTTCAAGTAATGTGAAACAACAGATTATTTTTTCTTGTGCCATGACTCATTTTAAGGTGAGATGTGGATGGTCCCTTTCCTGTTGCCATTAGACAGGTTTCAGCGTTGGAAGTCAGGTGTTAAGAGAGATACTGACATCCTTTTGAAAGGGGGACCTGCAGCCCAGGGCACAAGGTATGACTTATTCTTGGCTTATGGTTTTAAAATTGAATGGTCAGAGTTCTCAGTTTAGTTCTCAATCCAAGAAGATACTCTGTGACTACTACAATAGGTGTCTTAGGGGAGTCTTGGCCCTCGTCTGTCTGTATAAGGACAATGAGAGAATCTTGGTATTCAAGGCTGAGAATATCATAGCTTTTGTGAGACTTACATTGGCTGTAAACAGTCATATTTAATAACTGATAAATAAATTATTTAATCTGAATTTATTAACTAGGCAGAATTAAGTAAATTGATAGAAATTTTGCCACTAGTTTTGGCAGAACCAAGCTCACTCTCATTGCCTTACAGTACATGAAATCATGTGGGACCAGTAGCGTTCAGTAGGACATTGGGCTTGCCACAGTTTCTTTAGGGCTCTGTCCATTCAGTTATTCTGCTTATCACCAGCAGTGTCAGTAAAGATAGTTTCTTACTGTTAGTAGCTGAAGTTAGACAACACCAAAATTTCCATTCCTCTCACTGTGCTATTGAAAGATACAGTTATTTTCATTCCATCGTGGTTCTTCCATTATTGAACTCTGCAGAACAGGTTTGAGTGTACTCCCAATAATATTATGCGAAGTTAGTAAGCCTGATTGTGATTCCCATTTTAAATCTCTTTTAAATCTTTTGCACCAGCTCTTCATACAGCTGGTTCAGTCATAGGAATCCACCATATAAGGCACAGAATCAAATCTATATTAAGTCAGTGGAATGTGGCTTTGAAGTAGACAAAAATTTAGTCATGCCTCACCTTGCTGCAAATAGCACTCAGGCCTGCTTAACTTCAGATGAGATTGCACTGTGCCTGTGCACTGTGCACATCATTGCACTTAAGACTATGGCACTTTGAAATACAAATACATTTAAAAAATGCTGGTCCTTGAATTTTGTTTCCATTCAGAAAACACTGGAGGCTCGAGGCATAAAAGCCGTACTTCAAACAATATTGAATAGTGTTTGTTAAGTAAAGAGGGTGCCAGGACATAGTGAACCTTTGATCACTGTAGGGCATTTCAGATAGATGAGAATATTGCCTAAAGGTACAATCTGAAAGGAAATAATAAAAAAATAAACCCAAGTCTTTCATTCATTTGAAAAGTATATGTGCTATTTATGTTTGTAGATAGTGAGTCAAATTTGGATGTTGAAGAAGGCACAGAAATTTATTTGGGATTCCGTTTATGTTGAATATAAAGGAATGTAAGTTAGTAGACCAACAAACTAGGAGCAAATAGAATTTTTTAAGTGGTATGGAGCAGGTAGATTAAGTTTAATTTCAGGGCATCCTACTAATTGCTTTTCCTGCTAAATCCTTCTCTTTTTGCCGCATAGCATAGAAGTCAAACCATACCAGATACGCTGCTGAGTTAAGGAGAATCTCAACTGCTGCCAACAAATTGGCTGTAGTTTTGTTGTTTTACATGGGGGAGTTCTGCCATTTTCCATCAGCTGGAAAGTTGAGTTTGTCTGTTTTCCTGACATTAAACATCATTAGCTGAGAGTTAACATCTATTTATACCTTAAAGTGTTGCCATCTTCTATTTCCAGGATAGTCTGTGAAAGTATAACAGAGGTGAGGTGCCTGTGAGGTGCGTTGGTATATTCATTTTGCTCCTGCATTTCATTAGGAGGGAATAGCATGGCTATTCTTGGCTAGTGTTCGTGCTGCAGCTAAAAGAATGCCTTAGACTCCCAGAAACAGTGACATACTTCAGGCAAAGAACATACCAGGAACAGAATATGAAAGCCGAGCAAGCTCCTTAAGTTTTTTCTAATAATATTTTTCTGATTAAGTCATGAAAAATAAGGCAAAGATTTGGCATTGGGAATTAGTCTGTAGGGTGGGGAAATGGAAAAGTGAGGTTGCTGTAATCTATTGTGTTACATTGCACTACTTCAGAAGGAAGATACAAGAAATTATGAACCAACATACTTAAAAAGGAGATTTCCCCTTAAATTTCATTTCTGTTTCTGGGATTACCTATACTTGTGTGCAAGCTACAAAAAATGGATTTGTTTGCTATCACTGAGGATAGCATCGTCTTTACTGCAGTTTAGTGTTTCCATAAAAATCATAGAGTTAATGTATCATGTTTTACCCCAGTTAATAATACAGTGAAATACTGTGAAATTGTGAGGATTATATACAACTGCACCAAAATAGTGTTGGTGTTGCCTGTATCTTTAATTACCCTCTATCTTTAAGGATGCTAATTCTTTTGAAACATTTGGAAATCATGCGTATGTGTGCATATATGTGTATGCATGCTGTTTCCTGAAAAGCCCATATAGCAGCTGCTTTATGACTATGTCCAAATAGAAATGGTCTTAGGTAAAAGTTTTGCTGTATGATTGTTTGAATTTATTTTATCCTATTTTATTCTGAATCCAACCTGTTGTAGTGTTCTCAGAACAAAGTCTCCCACAGTTCTGTAATCTCTTTGTTGCAATCGAGAGTGTTGGAGATGTGTCTGACCTAAGTCGACTGGCTCCCTTAGGGTCAGTTCAGTAATGATGTCTTGTAGAGATGAGAAGGGGTCTACCAGAGTTGTACCTGTGGTCCCAGAGAAACAAGGATGAACTTTCTCATACGCACCGATAATTCTCATTTTGTCTGTTGTCAGAATAGGGTTTGGATTCAGATTCTACCCCAAACTATTAGACTGTAAGTAATTCTATCTATAAAAACACAAAGTATGAACAAAGAAGAGTGCCTCAGATGCCAAGAAGCAGAGGCATCCTTGACATCAAGCTAAGATAAACGGAAAACAGTGCTCAAACAGGAAACAGCCCTTGTCATGCTGCCAACTTCAGGATCAACTTAGGATGTGATGCAACGCAATATGAAGGCAATTTTATTTTGTTAAAACATGTTATGAATTTCTAGTTGCTTGGCTTTGCAGATCTCTCAAGGAGGGAGACACTGATTGGAGCTTGGCTACCACTTCTCCACAGCCTCAGCTTTTGCTCCCTGGGCTCTGGGTTGACCTCTGAGTGACAATTCAGCCAAGGAACAAGACTGAAAAGGCTGTGGAGACAATCATGTCAGCACAGCGTTTTATGGTGGCAACCTCATCTATTGGACACATACTGTAAGAATTAAAAGTTTGGATGAGCAGGAAAAATGAGGAGCCTAAACTGTGGGAGGAAAGGAATTCTTCATCTGCATTGATCTCTGGTTTTTTTTTGGCAGCATTTTGCAGTGGCTAAAAAAAAAAAAAAAAAAAAGGAATTTTCTGAATAATTTGATGAGTTTTTTATCAGAAGAGAGTGCCCATGTCTGTGGTAGAGCCGTGAGCCTGTCATTTCCTCATCCTGCATCCTGTGCATTTACTTTTCAATAGCATTATCAGGCCTTATTTGAACTTTTTGCAACTTCCTAATAAAATGTTCTGATTTTGGAAATAGAGAGCGTCTGTTACATCCATGTAAGGTGTCATTTCTCCCTTTTGCAAAATTCCTGCTGATAGAGATTCTACTTTCTGATAGATTGATACAGCATAAAAGTTGATATCAGCACAGACATCTGATACCTACTTTAGCATTTGAATTTTTTCTTATCTTTTGAGTTTTGCTTGTTACTGGCCATGTTACTTCACTTGACCCACCCCAAATTTAGTTTCTCACCTTTCACATTTATAACCCACAAAATAGTAGTTATTTCTTACGGCACCATTATCTCTTTGCTCCCATTTTGACAAGCTATTCGTGTTACTCTGCATTAACATAACTTCCTTCAGAAATGTTATCATCCAAGCTCTTCATTATGTTTTACTGGTGGCTGTTTTTGGATTGAAACCTTTCCTCTTAGGATATGGAACATAGAATACAATCTTAGCCTTCTCGCAGGGAAGCAGACCTTCCTCTGATATCTGTGATGTGTTTCTTCTCCTTGTGTAAGATTAACTTGTTTTTGACTTTGTTCTACGACCTGAGAATTAAAATACCAAAATTAACCAAATAAAATACTAAAATTAACTCTACCAAATTTTATTTTCTGTGTAGTATCTTGGTGCACTCACAGTCATCACATACTGATGTTAATTGTGACAGTTTGCCTTGTTTTTGTCTTGGCATACGCTTTATAGACACTATACATGGAGTATGAAGTGATGCTTAATAATTTGGAAACATCCAAGACCAAACAAGACCATCTAACCTGTTCCCAGACAACATCAGGGAAGGTGCTGGCTGGCTTTGGCCAAAATCATGCCAGAGAACATAATAAAAAGTTGCAGTTCTGGAACCTTGGACCTGGCCCTGTTTAATGTACCAGCACTGAGGCTGCAATGTGAACTGGGAGCTGCAAGTTTAGGCAGTTAAAATGCTTCTTCTGGTTTCATCTTGCTGTTTATAGAATGCATACATGGGAAATATATATGAAATAATCAATAATTATTGCCTCTGATATGATAAACCTAGGGTTATTTCTGTACTGAAAACTGCTGTACTCTTATTTGGGCCATAGCTCAGCTCTGTGCTGCTTCACTGTGTCTGATTATGAATTTGCTCTTTTTGTGAAAGTTGTCATTAATATTCATGTAACCAGCGTGCTGGATGGGGATCCTTAGGTTTCAGCTAAGAATTAGAAGGATGTATGTGAGCAGTGTGTGCATGAGGTGTGTGCATGTGTTGGATCTGGCATGTGCCCAACACAGGGACCGGGCCTTACAGCTAACAGCGCAGAACTTAGGGAGAAAAATTCATCCTGAAGTCCATTTGGTAAATGAATCTTAAGGACTGCTTCCATGTGTTTATGCTTGGTTCTTAAAAGGACGTTTGATGTTTATATTCTAGTGTTTTAAGTCTTAGGCAATATTGTTTGGATTCATCCAGTTGATTTTAATCTTTCTCTTTAACAGTATACATTTTGATGTAGAGCCATCTATCTGAGTTAGAGTGCATAGTAGGAAAAATTTCTTCTCAGTAGGAGTGGTGAGGCATTGGCACAGGCTGCCTAGGGAGGTGGGGGAGTCACCATCCCTGGAGGTGTTCAAGAAAAGGGTGGATGTGTCACTGGGAGATGTGGTGTACAGCAGTGACAGGCATGCATCGATGGTCAGACTAGAGGATCTTAGTGGTCTTTCCAACCTTAATGATTCCATGATTGTAAGATACAAAGTGAGTGTGCTAAGACATGTCTGGGGGATAAATTGTTATAAATACTCTGGAATTTTCAGTTGTAGTATACTTTGTTAACTGTGTTGGAGATATTTGTTCTGTTACTTGTTTAATATTGCCACACATTCATTTGGGATCACAGGAGCTCAAGAAGGTAAAATAGAAGAAAGTTCACATCATATGGAATTACTTCACACTAGGACTGAAACTATTTTTTGCAACTTCTGTTCACTGTTCAGTTCATTTGCTATAATGAAACTATTTGGTTTTCTTTATATCAAGCTGTGACAGTGTGCTGATATAGCAAACAAAATGGCACTTCAAATGAGCAGCTGAAGAAGTATGTAAAGGGGAGCTGTAAGAAAGAAGGGGATGGATTCTTCAGCAGGGTCTGTTGTGATAGGACAAGGGAAATGATTTCAAATGTAAGGAGGGGATGCTTAGATTGGATATAAGGAAGATGTTTTTTGCAGTAAGGATAGTGAGGCAATGGAACAAGTTGCCCAGATCTGTGGTGGACACCCCATCCCTGGAGACACTCAAGGTCAGGCTGAGCACCTGATGGAGCTGTAGGTGTCCCTGTTTATTGCAGGGGAGTTGGACCAGGTGACCTTTAAGGGTCCCTTCCAACTCAAATAATTCTATGATTCTAAGAAATTATTGAAGATTTTAAAATAGAATTCATTGTTGACATAGACAAAAAAAAAAGAAGAGTGTGTTTAGAAAAGCGACAGCAAAGTGAAGTGGAAAGCCTAGGAAGCCCTGTTTTGGGCAGGGAAGGTGTAGGCAAGCGCCT
Source organism: Lagopus muta (assembly GCF_023343835.1). Taxonomy (NCBI): domain Eukaryota; kingdom Metazoa; phylum Chordata; class Aves; order Galliformes; family Phasianidae; genus Lagopus; species Lagopus muta. Next base: position 9,036,843 of record NC_064434.1, read on the forward strand.
GCTGTTTTGCCCTGCTTGTTTTCCTGGAAATCCTCACAGCACAGCTGTGCTAATAAAGCAGGATGCACTCCCCTGACCTAAACTGTTTTGCCTACACTTCTCTGCAGACCAAGTAAAAGAAATTGTGATTAATGTGGCACTCTGTGTCAAGGGTAGGCTGTAGATTACCAGTAAGTGCATCATTATGTTATCTTTGAAAAATTTACTAGGTTTCACCTGACAGATAATAGCTTTTCCCTTGCCAGCACAACAGAGGAATAATAAACTAATACATGGGCTGAACGAGATACATTAAAAGAAGTGTTAGTTTGACAGTGAAATGGCTGTTGCTTCTCATAGGCTTTTTTGAAGGTTTTTAAAGTAAAAGTTGCTCCTGTTTTCTTCCCAGCCCTATGATTTGAAGTCCTGCCTCCTTCCCACATCCTGATGCTCTTGGTACGGGTCAGGGCTGTGTGCCTGCAGAGCTATGCTGGGGTGCTGCGTTCTTTGCCATGGGTCAGCGCAATGGCTCTCATATAAAAAGTAATGGATTACTTCCTGCTGCTGCCAGCTGATTGTGTCTCTAGGGCTGCTGTGGGCTGCGTGTTGCGTAAATGGTGTGGAATCCTAATCTGATGTTCTTTTGTTGGTGGTTGTTGCATTAACTGTTCCTGCACCCAAGTATGAGCAAATTATGCAGCAGGAGCAAACACTTCAAAATCTCAAAAGTCAAAGCAAGCATCCAGTGGCAACTGGAGCAGAGTAAACCATCAGGTCTGTTCTGGGGAAGTTTTCATTTCTGATAGTGTAGGAGGAATATTTTTGTCAGTAGAACAGAGTTTTCTTATTTTACAGCTTCAGTAGAGAGATCTGAGCATGGGTAGGGACAGCCTGTACATTGGGAGCCAAGGTGTGCCACCAACAAAGTCGAGCTGTAGCCAGTACCTGCTTGGGATTTCTTCTGGGAAGGAAAAGAAAAATCTTTAAAAATCTCCTGTTGTTCTGATACTCGTATCTGTCTTTTCACTTTAAATGTCTGCATAATCACAGGTGCCTGAATTTTCAGTCTGCATTTCTTATGTGTAGTCAAAGCTGTTGAATTTCAGAGGTGTTGAGCTCCTCTCATTGACATCGCGGGAGTTAACAGCTCTGAAAATCACAGCACTTTTTTGAATAGTGATTGTTAAGTGACATCCCATTTTTTAATAAGAATGTTATATCCTTCATATAATCACTTACCAGTCCCTAAAACAAGAAGCATTACCCACACAAATGTGAAATCGTAGCTGACAGATGTATTTCAACTCTTTCAACAAAAGACACTGGTGAAAAATAGGAGTGTTTTTTGTTGGCTGGATCTGATCTTCATGCTTTTGGTGTCTTTATATAGAAACTATTTAAATATTTTACAAGAATCCCATGTTGCTGTGTTCAAGCCTAATAAATTGTGCAGTGATAAAAACCATTTTGTTTTAAATGCAATAGTTGGATGTTTTGTTCTCTGTTCTCATTTTAATCAAAAGAAAAACCTTCCAACTGTTTTTGCAAATCCGTAACTGTAGAAGTAACCATTGTTCACTGAAAACTCAGTGTAGGAAAAAGTGAGCTCTGAGAGTCATAGCAGTTGTCTGGATGTGGATTGTCCTGTGCCATGCCTATGTGCTCACCTCTGCAAAGTGAATGAACCAGCAAGTAGGATTTTTTGTGTTTTACAAATGAAAATGCTGGGTGTTAGAATACAAAGGAGCTGCCTGAGTTCCCATCATAGTTAGCAAAGGGCATATCCTCCTACTGTGATAGCTCTTAGTTTTCATACCACTGTGCTATTGGTATATACCATTTCATACCATTGTGCTAAATAGATGAAAAGCCAGATAGGTTGTCCAAATGCACAGGAATGTATGAGTTCTTTATGTAGGTAGCTTGGAGGAAACCTTTGTTTTATTATTTAATATTTGCATGAAGCAGTGATGACGTGAGGTGAATCATACTGATTTAGTGGTTCTGCCTAACCAGAGCTCCTTGGCCACCATTGTGTTCTTGAGGGCTCACTTTTCTCTAAGTAGTTCCTCATCTCTGTGTCTTGTAAAAGTTGTGCAGATTATACACACCTGGAGCTGATAGATTGATAGTTCTAAACACTAAAGTATATGAAGAGGGACAAAATTAAAGCTCCAGAAGTCCGTACACCTTCCTACTGTGACATGCATTGTAAGGTAAAATGTGTTGGGGATTTAAGGCAGTTTGTTCTATGAATGCACACTCCGGCTGTATCCTCTGCATCCTTCCAGTGATGGATATACTGTGTGACAAGTGACTAGGAGCTGCCTTGACACCCACATTAAATTATGAGATGTGCTTGCAGATAATGTTAGGTTTCTGTTGTTAATAAAGGGTAAAACACTAAAATTTGTGAGATGCTGCATCATATTTCAGTCCTTTGAACCTTTCTTGTCTTCAGCCCTATGTAATTTGAAGAGTTAAAAATAGATAATGAAAGCAGAAGCTGCCTGGTGACAAAGCCAAACAGAAACACCTTGAACTTTAACTGTGAATGCATGTGTCATCGTGAGGGCTGAAATCTTGCACTTAAATAGCTTTTTAAATAAATAACTGTCAAGCAAGTAAAAAAAAAAAAGAAAAAGCTTCACGAATACTGTGTATTATCACAACAATCAGCAGTGACAATTGTACTGACAATTTCAGTGTCATGCAGGAAGGTAGGCACGGTTTTTGGAAGGTTGACCAAAGCACAGACAGGGCTTTGATGTGACCTATAGCATCACGAGCACAGGGCATGTTTGCCTTCAGAAGGTTCACCAGCCAGCTTGCAGAAGTCATTGCATCCATTCAAGACTCTGTGAGTAGTGTCTCTAGTTTCACCAGTGCTTAACCAATAAGCCTCACTAGACTTTGAATGAGGGGTAGCTTGAACCAGGAGATTTGGGTTTCTCAGTCTAGATATTTGTAACGTTTTTGGTGTTTTGAACTGATTGTTATCACAAGAAACTTGTGTTATTACATATGAGAAGAATTTCCGTATACAGAGGGATCATTATGCCTTACACATTAGTTAATGATATATACAGTTGCATTTATAGCTCTGATAATACCTGGTGCTTTAATACGTAATGGCCTCTGCTACCAGAACTACCAGTTTGTAACAATTCTGGGAGTTGTAACAGGAAATATAATTGAGTGCCAACTACATGGTTGCAGCTGGTGTCAATTGCAACTGGATGAGATCTTGGCATTTGACAAGACAAAAATGATTAACTGATGTCAGGTGTTTGAATCTACCGCTTCCCTTCATTTTACTTGTCCATTTCTAATTCGCTTATTTCAAGGCACAAAGATAACATACTGCTTTTATGAACGTGTGTAATTGTAACAAAAGATGTTAAGTCTGTTGTATCCACAGCCGTCTTGCAAAGAAGCTGAACTCCATCTTTAAGCAGTTCTGCAGGCAAATGCGTGTTTTGGAATCCTGGCTCTGAATCTAGCACTAAGCTGAGAAATACTTGATACGTGTTTGAATAATGCAGATTTTGAATTTCTATGTTATTGTCTGACAGAGAGTAAAGAAAGAAATTAAATAAAATTACCCTCCATATTACCACCGTCTTTTAACTTTATATGCCACTAAAAAATGCAGGAATGCACAGGGCATTCTGACAGCTTACTTGGTTTGTCTTTCTTTTACCTCCAAGGTTTAGTGACTTCCCCCAGTGGTTAGTATAGCACTCCAAGCAACTAATCCTGTATCTATAAACTGTAATGTCAAAGGATTAATGTGTGCCTGGGAACACAGGTCAAATCTGCTTTAGATCACAAGAGCTGGAGTTCAGCTCCTAGCTGAAATATCACGAAACTGCCATATAATTTAGTACAAGTCTTGCGTTCCTGTACTTCAGCTGCTGGTTGCCTTTAATAAAAAGAGGCCCAGGGCTGATTTCCCTGAGAATGTATTTTTCTTTGTCTAAAACCAAAGTAGTATCAGCTGGAAAGTGGAAGGATTTCTTAAAATAGTTCTGTATTGGCTATAAATAATGCTTTGAAAGTCTGCATTTAAAATACTGTGGAAAGTCCAGTAAGGCAAGTTGCTGATATTTCCTGAATTACTTTGCTGTGGTACAATGCCCAGATTTTGTAAATATCTTGTTGTGAAAGCATGATGCTGCTCACAGGTGCATGAGCTGAGGCTGACTGGAGAGCAAAGACATTCATTTTGAAATAGTTCTAGAATATTTTTAACATATTAATCTAACTTGTGCAATCTGTAGAGTGAAATATGCAGCAAACAGACATCTATATAACTGCATATATAACTGCATCTTTTTATATCTGTGGTAGCTGCCAACAAAGCACTGTGGTTTATACTTAATTATCTGCAAATGCAATATCCAAAATCTCTCTTATTTTGCCTTCTTGATACTTCTGTTAGGTACAGTAGTTGTGTATCTTTGAGGCTTTTTCGTATATGAATTATTGTACTCATGTTTCACATCCAGGAAAGAGCAGCAAGTATTCTTTGAGAATGTTGGTTTGATAACATGGAGGTATAATAGAGAGTGCATACATTAATTTGCTTGTAGTTACTGTGGGTGGCATTTTTAATTACTTTTATGCTAGTTTAAGGCTGCTGTGTATTCTGTTATCACAATATGAAATACCCACTTTAAAACACATATCTTTCACTCTAGCATGCTAAAAGCAGTGATGTGCATCACTGTGTACATCTCCGTGGTGGAGTTGTGCTCTCATGCTCCTGTCCTTACCAGGAATATTGATATGGAGCTGCCCATTGACAATCCTGTGTGCTGTCAGACAGTCCGGATACTGGATGTGGGGCTGCCTGCTGCCCTCTGGTGGGGCAGTGCCTGCTGGACACTGGTGCCTTCTGTCCCACATGGGCTCCCCACTGTGTGCTCCCATCCTTAGACCACATTTCCCAACCTAACTTTGTCTTTGGAAAACATTAAGATGATAGCCATCTTTGGATGGGAGCAGGCTTTCAGCCTCTATCATAAGGAAGAAGAGAACAGACTCTTCAGTAGAGTCCATTGTAATGAGACAAGAGGAAATGGTTTCAAACATAAGGAGGGCAAATAGAGGCTGGATATAAGGAAGAAGTTTTTTACAATAAGGGTGGTGAGGCACTGGAACAGGTTGTTCAGAGAGGTGGTGGATGTCCCAGCTCTGGAGACACCCAAGGTCGGGCTGGACAGGGCTCTGAGCACCTATGGGGCTGTAGGTGTCCCTGTTTGTTGCAGGGGAGTTGGACCAGGTGACCTCTAAGGGTCTCTCCCAACTCAAGTAATGCTACGATTCTGCGCTCAGAGCACTCAGAAAGCCTATCTATATGCCTGCATGCGACAAAGCCAAGTGGCAGCCGGGTGACAGCGCCTGCAAGGCTTGGTTGGGTGCCGCAGGTGTTGCTGACTCTCATTTTCTCCTGGTCGCACAGGTCCTCCGCTCCGTGCTGCTGTTTCCCACGATAGAGCGCATGGCCCAGTCCCCCCAGGGCAAGCTGATGACCCCGCTGCTGTGCAAGCTGCGCTATGCCCTCTACATGCCCGTCTACCTGCTGTCCTTCCTGCCCGAGGGCGTCAAGGCCTCCCTCGTGCGCTTTGCTCTGCGGGGCATGAAGACCTGCGATGAATCTTCCATAACGACCTCCGTAAATCTCTTCAGCGTGGATTGCATCGGTGAGCACGTGGGGTTTGTTGGTTGCCTCAGCTTTTGTGTCGCTCTCGTTTAGCGAAGGTAGATTGGGCTTTTTGCAGACAAAAGCTTAGTACTAAAGCACGAATAAATTGTGAATTGGAAAATTCTCTAAAATTGAAGACTACAGGAAAATCTCGGTTTGTCAATTCAAAAAAAAAAAGTCTTCAAGGAAAAATAACAAATGAAATACTTTCCCAAAGCATCTATATTTGTTAAGAAAACCCTGACCTGTATACTTTTAGCAGTATCTCATGTGATTAAACCGTAGTTTTGCAGTGGATCTTTATTCATCCCTCCTTACTTTTTGCATTTCCTTCATACTGGGTAGTGAAATAAATCAGTAATCAGTTTCACAAAGGTTTCTCCACATAAGTTTCATTAAGCCTTGATTTAACTCTTTCTCTCTGTCATTTTTGTAATCTGAATTGGAGCATTAGTGAATTTAGGAAAAGGCCTTCAGCCTGAAGAGACACATAGAAGTTACTTTGTGCACAGAATTTCAATGCTTTTTTTGGGCAAAGACAGAAGATTAATGTCCTTCCAATGATATGGCACACCATATGCATAGTTTGCATGTTCTAGCAAAAGGAACAGCTTTAAGAAAGGGAATAATTTCAGATAAATTATGTTACATTTAGAATGAAAACCAGAACGTGAATTGTGCTATACTCCAGGTATTTTAGTAAGCTAGCAGTTGAAAACAATTTGGAATAGAATTGACATGCTAACACAGTAATAACAGCAAGAAGGAAGTTTAGATTGCATTAATAGTAGTAAAAACACATTCCTAGATTTCCAGTTGTGTTCTGTCTTCTATCAGTTAATTCTACCTCCTAATCGTCCGAACAGATGTGCCAGAGTGACTTTGTGCTTGCAAGTCCCTTTAACCTCATCTGTGAATGTGCTGCTCTGTACCAAAGACTTGCCTCTAGGGTTGTACAAGCAGCCTGTAGGCTGCAAGCAGGATGGGCAGTCAGGGTTTTTGCTGACAAACCCAGACAGTGCTGTTTATGTTGTACAAAACTGCCCTAAGAATAGTGGCTTCGTTTCATCACCCTGTACCTGACAAAGTCAGGCTGCTGGTTGATAATGTAAACTCCTGATGGAAGTCGTATGGTCTGCTGTTTGAGTTCCTGTTAATTTATGGAAATTTTATGATGATGAAAGAGAAAACATCGCTGCAGTCATATGTACCGTAGGAATTCAGGCTTCTTCCTTTGCTAGTTTAGTCTCGGAGAAAGGTATGTGAAGGTCTGTGGGGTCATATCTCCACAAGCCAGGAATACTCTGGTCTACACAGATAAAATTCTAGCTCTCAAAGCAGGTAGCTGCATCGAGGATTGTGGTGGAAGTGGTCCTTGGCCTGCATTAACCTCCAGAAAATTGTGGCCAGTCATTGTTTGTAAGTGCTGTTTGGCACAGACCACTGCAGTGCCAGGAATATTTTAAGAGGGCGGATTTGATGTGCTGCTGTTGGAGCCCAGCTCTTCAGTTTTTCAGTCCCCAAGTGTGTCTGTCCTGACGTGACAGCCAGAGGTAATTTTTCTGGGTGCACCGATGTGTCCAAACTGCAAGGAAAATTGAAGCAAGAAGCCAGGCTGAAGGGGCTTGTTCTCATAGGATGTGATCTCTATGTTCAATTTATTGACTGAATTCATTATACCAGAATGAAAGTCCCTGTGAGCCAATGTCTTATAAAACTTGAATAAATAGGCCTTCTGATACAACTAGTTCCTCTGGGCTTGTGATATCATCTCTTAGGCAGAATTCCTCTTCGATTCCATCTTTGGACAGTGATGATATTTTACAGTCCAGTGACTCAGGACCACATGCATGGATTAATAACCTTAAAGCTTTCTGGATATTGCCTGTTGGCCTTCTCTTGTATTCTTTGTGGACAGCAGTGTAATGCTTCAGCAAAACTTTGCTAAGCTTAGCACAAAAACTGAGACTATCCTACAGAACTGCCCATCTGTGACTTAGTGAAACCTCTGAATTTGTGATAAATACTTTTCTGATTTGTACCTTGTCCCTTAACAAACTGCTAGATATGGTTGAGAAATGTTGAGCAAATTAAGATGTTCCTCCTCTCCAGGAAGGTTGCATGTCAACTCATTAAAAATACACATATTGCCTTTGGCATGTATGTCTGTCGCATTACTGTAATCGTAATAAAAGCTGTGATTAAGGGCAGAAAAGATGGTAAAAGTTTCCTTAAGACTAGTACGTCCGCTAAAACAAACCAACCTGCCAGGGATTTGTTACCACATCCAAAGCTTAGTCACAACAATGTTTTCTCTCCTCTGAAAGGAAATGAGGCTTGAAAACTTAATTGCAGTGGAACTATAAGACCTAGTGCTGTTCCCATTGAGATCAAGAGTCCTGAGTGGTGATCCTGGTCACAAGTAGTGTTCCCCAGGGGTCAGGCCTGTTCTGTTTGGTATCTTTATTGATGACCTGAATGATGGCATTGAGTGCACCCTCGGTAAGTTTGCAGATGACAAAAAAACGTTTGGAGAAAGTGTTGATCTGCCTGGAAGTAGTAAGGCCACACAGAGGGATCTGGACAGGCTGGATAGCGGGGCTGAGGCCAATGGGATGAAGTGCTCCCACATAACTTGCAACAGGACTACAGGGAATGGCCTCAGGTTGTGCCAGGGGATATTCAGGATGGACACTAGGAAAAACTTCTTCTTGGAAGGAGTGGTCAAATGCTGAAACGGGCTGCCCAGGAAGGTGGTTGAATCACTGCAATGGAGGTGTTCAGGAAACCTTTAGATATTGTTCTGAGAGTTATGGTTTAGTGGAAAATACTGATGATAAGTGAATGGTTGGACTGAATGATCTTGTAGGTCTTTTCCGACCTTGGGGATTCTATGATTCTATGAAAAGATCCCTTCAGTGGCAACAAAATCAGGCCCTCAGTGAAACAGTCACAGAGGTTAGGGTGTTGTGAAGGAAGAATTGTATTACTTGTCTATCCCACTGTTTCAGATTATGTTTGCTCCCACTTCTTATCCAAACTAAGCTTTCCATTGACCCAACTTTACAACTGACAGAATGGAGAAATCCCAGTCAAACAGCAGAAGCATTGTGATTACACTGTCCAGAAAGGTAATGGGATATAAAGTCTAGTCCCAAAGGGGAAATAATGCAGAAAGAGGAGAGAGAGCAGGGATTGCAAAGAAAAGTGATTGTAGGGTAGAATATAGAGACAAAATAAAATATAGAGGTAAATATAGAGAATATATATATTATATCTACATAGAGAATATAGATGTAAAAATATAAACGAACCTATTGGAAGTAAGCAAAGGAATCTGAAGACAGTTTGGGGTTTTAAGCTTTTGGCAAAGAAATTTTAGAGCAGAAAAAGTATGACAACTAACTGGAATTGGGATGCCTACATTCCTGAATGTCTGGGATGAATAGACAGAAAAATTGAACATTAGTGACCTTAAGTTATCTGAACTGTCATTCTGTGTATTCACGCTGAATACAAGGATACCCCTGTACTGTACAGCAGTGGTTATTCCACAAATATTGTATAGTTGTTCAATACTGGAACGCTTTGGCACTCCAGCCTCTTGAAATTTGTAAACATTTCTTTGGTGACAGATGCCAGTAGCAGACTTACAGTGACAGTAAACCATTCTATCTACATAGGACAGGATTTATTGTCCACCAGTTTGACTGGCAAACTTCCTCCATTTGTTTCTGCAGAATTTCCACAAAAGCACAGACATTACATAATAGGTAAACACTGCAAGGCTTTTTTGAGAGGCGGACTCACAGGTCAGAGGTTAATGTCTGGATGACAGGGAAGATACAGATAAGCACAATAGCAAGAAAAACCTCCAACTGGCCCAAACGTGGTTGTCCTTTGTGATCTTGAACCTATGACTTCCCTTGAGGAATCTCCCTGTTTGTTTAACCTATTCATACAGGGGAATACAGAAATCTGGAGAGCGATGGAGAGGGGGAAAGGTCTGCTTTGTGGAATTCATGCAGGTTGGGGAGGGGGGAACTCAGAAATCTGAAATGAAAGTTTCACAGAGGCTTCGACTGTCACACAAATGAAAGCTGGAGACAGTAGATTTTCATTTTAATTTATGAGTCCAAGAGATGTAGTAAAAAAACAAGGAGTGAAGATAAAGTGCCACAGATTAGATTCAAACCCGATCTTGCACCAAATGTGAAGGCATTCAGATTTCATGTAGAGGGTTTGTATTTCATTCGTTTTACAGAGAAAAAAAGTGGTAAGGCAATGTTAGGCAAACTACTTTGAAGCCTAAGTTAGGAAACTGCATACAGTCCACAATCCTGTCTGAGAGATCAGATGCCCAGCTGAGAGAATCTAGGCTACTTCTGTTCTTTATCTGTACAAGATGGCAAGATTACATGCCTGAAATGCCACAGAGGAGGGAGTTCTATCATGGGATAGAGTTTTCTGAACTAGCAAGTAGCATCTGGGAGACTGTATCTGTATCAAAAGCCAGTGAAATGAAGGCTTCTAGTTACTGCAGACTTCTATGATGATGGAATATAAGATTTTGTGTTAACTCAGTTTTTGCCTCCAGCTGGCAAATTTAATGCTATGTTTGAATTATCCCCATCTTGGGAGTTATCATATCCTGAGATCTATTCCAGTTCTCTCTTCTTAAACAAAGAGATGTTAAATATGATACTATGAGTGGTCTTCATCTGCTCCTCATACAGTTTGCCCTCCAAATCCATCACCATCTTCATAGCCCTCCTTCAAATGCTCTCTAATATTTTTATGTCCTTCTTATATTGTGGTGCCCCAAACTGTCTGTACTGCCACTCTGTAGCTATTGGCTCTTCATCTTGCTGCTGGCAATCAGAAAGCAGTGTCCTCTGAGTTGTATCCTTACTGCTGGAAGGACAGGCAGATATCCTAAGCTTTCACTGCATTAAAATTTACAATTGCTGGTTTCTGCTGACATAGTCCTATTGTGTACTTCCTACCTTATTTGAAAACTCATTTCACATCTTCGCTTCCACTTCCTGACAAGAAAAACAGGAAATTTTTGGAGAAGACTACTTTGAGGCTAAATTGCTGCAGAAATACCTATCTAACTAAAATACACAGGTAAGGGCAGTGTGTGGCATTACTTTTCTGACAATCCTGAGCCATTCCAATTATTCAATTGATATTTTTCAGAGCTATGTATTATTTTAAAGTATTGGGCAAGCATTTTATAAACAAAGTCATGTGAAATGGTGAAATAAGCACTTTGCTCACTCTAATGGGCTCTTTAGAAAGTTATGTACAATGGTGTTTTCTCACACTGAAATTAAAATTGAACTCTTAAAAGGAATGGAAGATGCAATGAGCCCTTCTAACTCTAGCACAGAAGGTAGAGCTCTTTTGATTGGAGTTGTATGGAGCTAAACTCTCCATTGAGGCATGTCAGGCCAAGGGGACGTTGCATATTATATTCTACTTTCATCTGTGGGATCTGTGTTTTTTTTAATTACTAGCAGTTTATGTAGTATTAGTCAAAGTTATCTTCTTAGTGTACATTGAAATAGCAATGTCATTTTATATCAAAAACATTTTAAAAATAACTTGATATTCAAGACAACCAGTGAGCATCAAGGAGCATTGCTCAAGACAAGCACTGAGCCATTGCCCTGAATCCCGTAGCTGATCATAGGCAGAACTGTTTATTGAGGTACATCTCAAGGCAACAGTTTTAGATCTGAAACCTTCTTGACCACTAGTTTAACCTTATAAATATATATTTAGACATGTTCATCATGAGCAACTTGCAGAAACCTCATCAGCTACACAGGTAAACTTCTGCCTACAATGAAGAAATCATTCTAAGGATATTTTTTTTACTTTTATAGCTAAATTTGTATGGATTTTCAGAGATGATGTATAGGTGGACAGAACTTCATGAAGAGCAGAAATTGCCAGCACAATGCACAGGATGCCAGCACAGGATGAGAAGGCTGTTGTAGACAGCCCACAGTCTGACCCAGCGTGCTAAAGCTGCTCACAGAATCACAGAATGGCCTGGGTTGGAAGGGCCTCAAGGATCATGAAGCTCCAACCTGTGGCCACCAAACTCCCCATTTAGTACCAGACCAGGCTGCCCAGGGCCCCATCCAGCCTGGCCTTGAACACCTCCAGGGATGGACGGGGCACCCATAACCTCTCTGGGCAGCTGTTCCAGCACCTCACCACTCATTGGTATAGAACTTCCCCCTGACATCCAACCTAAATCTTCCCTCCTTCAACTTAAAACCATTTCCCCTTGTCCTGCTCCTGCCGTGTTTCCCTGCAGGCTCCTGTGTGCTGTCACAGTTGAGTCCTATCCACTTCTGACATTTTAAGTGATGATCGTAATATGTATTTCTGCAGAGTGTTTAAGAGTGTTTCCTTACCTGTGGAAACATAGTAATATTTTATCACCTGCTTCACAGGAAAAGGGGCCAAAGAATAACAGCCTTTAATATTTTCATGTTTCCTCTGCTACTGTTTATTTTCCTGTGTGATGCCTGACTAAAATGTTTGTTTAATGTTGTCGGACAACTCACCTTACCAAGGCTGCACTTCAGCCGATGGAAAAAGCTCACATCTGCTTTATTCTTTCTGGGAGTGAACTAAAGTTTTCCCCATTTAAAAGTAGGATGCTTATATTAAATTACTGGAGGAAAGCAATGACTTTTATATATTTATAGTCCTATTTATTTTTAAAGTCAATCTGCTTCATAATTTACCTCATTTCCAAAAGAAAGAAAGACATTTAACAAGGACTTTTATTACTTGCAAAACCTTTTACTTTCCTGTGAAAATCTTGTGAAAATAATAGTAATAATGTGGAAATTTCTCATTGGTTTTATTTCTGTTAATTATTCCTCTTCTTGGGGGAAAAACTCAATGTAAAAGACTCCCATCGTAAATATTACTCATAAGGCGTGAATGTTTTGATAGTGGAACTGCTGATAATTTCCATGAAATGTGAGGCCCATTTGGGATTTGGCTTGGGAAGGGGAGATTGTTTATTCACCCCTGGTGCGGTTTCATCCCTAGGGATCTGATTTACTCCCACAGACTTGCAAGGAGTCTAGCAATACCTTGCAAATGGCATTGAAAGGAAAGGGTAATCAGCAAAGTGGAAAGGATGTTGAAAATAAGTATATGCCAGTTAAATGCTAGCAGCTACAGTTGCTTTTTGTTACCCACTGTCATCTGCCTGTTGTCACCTTGTTTTCCTAAGGCTCAATACAAAACACCCTGAGTTCAGGTAAAAGATCCCACAGTAGACTATGCCTTTTCCTTGAGAGATGTCTGCCTAATTACTCCAAGTAATATTGAAAGTAGAGCTCATGGTTCTGTCATAGTTATGTTCAATGGTTGGGAATTTAACTTGTTTAATTTAAGTCTGTTCTCAAGATAGCGTATATATTCTGCAGTCCCAACTAAGTACTTAAGCACATGCTTATGCCGTATTCATGGGGAAATTACAGATTGTATCTTAAAGTTTTTTGGAGATCAATGTCTGCAAAACTGAGGACTACAACTACCTGAGGGGAGATTGAGGTGAGATGGAAGTCAGCCTCTTCTCCCTTACAACTAGTGATAGACTAGAGGGAATGGCTAAAGTTGCGCCAGGGGAGGTTCAGGATGGATGTTGGGAAATACTCCTAAAAGGGTGGTCAGGTCCTGGGCTGCCCAGGGAGATGGTGGACTCACCGACCCTGGAGGCATTCAGGAAACACTTAGACGTTGTGTTGAGGGACATGGTTTAGTGAGACCTATTGGTGATAGGTGGACGATTGGACTGGATGATCTTAGAGGTCTTTTCAAACCTTGGTGATTCTATGATTCTAATGTCTTCCATGTAACTAAGGGCAACACAATCTGTGTATAATTCCTATACTCAGCTAACACAATATTTCACACATAATCAAAGAATCAGGGGTTGGAAGGGACCTCTAGAGGTCATTGAGTCCAATCCCCCTCCTAAAACAGGTTCCCTACAGCCGCTTGCGTAGGTAGTCATCCATACAAGTCTTTAATATCTCCAAAGGAGGCTACACAACCTCGGCAACCTGTTCCAGTGCTCTGTCACCCTCACTGTAATGTTATTTAGCATATTTGTGTGGAATTTCCTATGTTCCAGTTTCTGGCTATTGGTCTTTGTCCTATAGCTACACACCACTAAAATGAGTCTGGCCTCATCCAAATGCCTCCAGCACTTTTGATATTTATAAACATTGAACATATCTCCTCTCAGTCTTCTCTAGGCTGAACACACTCAGGTCTCTCAGCCTTCCCTCGTATGGGAGGTGCTCCAGGACCTAAATCATCTTTGTCACCCTCTGCTGGACTTTTTCTAGTGTACTCCACAGTACTCCAGATGTGGCCTTATCAAAGCAGAATGAGGAGAAGGATCACCTCCCTTGACCTGCTGGCCATGCTATTTTTAATGCGCCCCAGGATACCATTGGCCTTTTTGGCCACAGGGGCTCACTGCTGGCTCATGGCCAACTTGTTGTCTACCAGGACACCAAGATCCTTCTCTGCAAAGCTTACCTCCAGCAGGTCATCTCTCTAACCTGTACTGATGCGTGCAGTTATTTCTCCCCAGCTGCAGGAGTCCACACTTGCTCTTGCTGAACCTCATCAGGTTCTTCTACACCCAGCTCTCCCGTTTGTCCAGGTCTTGCTCAATGGCAGCATAGCATTCAGGTGCATCAGCCATTCCTCCCAGCTGTGTATCATTATCAAACTTTATGAGGGTCAAAAGTCCAGCAGCCCACCTCTCCTCATTGGCTCCTCTACCGCCTGCATTATAAAGTTATCTTCAATACATTGCAGGAACCTCCTGGGCTGTGCATGCCTGGCCATGCTGCTAATACAATAAATATCAGGATGGTGGAAGTCTCCCGTAGAACCTGTGCCCAGAATCATAAGGCTATTTCCAGTTGTTTGAGGAAACCTAATCAACTTCCTCCTTCTGATCAGGTGGCTTATAATACACAGCCACAATAGTGTCATCCATATTAGCCTGGCCCTTAATTCTCACCCACAAGCTCTCCACTCCATCATCATTCACCCCCAGGTGGAGCTCGATTCATTCTAGTTACTCTCTCACATAAAGAGCAACCTGACCACCTGGCCTTGCTGGCCTGTCTTTCCTAAAAAAAGATTATCCATTCATGACATGCTTTGCTTTTGCTTCTTGTCAGGACAACATCCACAAGTGCTCATTGTCTGCTCTCCTAACTTTCACATGATGAACATCTCTGTATAGCATTGTTATGGGTCTTTGAAGGAAATGCTGGTTTGTCTTGAGCAATTCCAGTTCACAAGATTGCTTACTGTTTAGAGCAATGATTAAGTGTATTTACAATGAGCTTTCCTACCTATTAATCCACTCCACCTCAGAGGAGTTCACCCCATTCACAGGAGGCAGTACTCAAGTTGTTGAGCTCCATCCGGCATCCGGCATCCACAAGGGGAGTTCAGCATCACCTTCTAATCCAGAAAGCCACTTAAAACAGATCTCCATAAAGTGAATCAGTGGTTTCAACACTTGTCTAGGAAAGCAGTATTCCCAGTAGAGCCCATGCAGAAAGCACAGTGTGGGAATGGTACTTGCTGCACACTTTCCATCCTGTCTTCTCTCTGAAGGACGAAACACCACCAACACCAGTCCCATCCCTTCCCTCTTACAGAAGAAGTGAGCAGATACTTGCTACAACCAAAAATCTGGAACAGAGCAGATATCTCACCATCCCAGCCAACTGTTCTCTGTGTGAAAACTTAAACTGAAGATTAATTTCCCCAGCTGAGGGCTAGTTCTGTCATTTGAAGATAATGAGAGTTGCTTCCAAGTAATTCAGGGCAGGATTAAGTCCACAGACATTTCAGTTTCGGGCACACAGCTCACTTCTAGTGCACATGCTTCATCACACAAAGTAAATTAGTGCTTTTCACACTCCTTAACAAAGCATCTATTGTTTGCAAAGCACCTGAATATTATTGTTGAATAACTTGTTGTTTATTTTTTGCCATCAGTACACTTCCTCAAGCACAGCTGACCAGTTTTCTTGTGTAGTTCTGATCTTTCTGCAGCTTTAGTACCAAGCAGATTAAATAAATCTGTCGTAACAAATGCAGCTAGTTCTGCCAATTTGTGTTAATCATTCTGTATTAATTAGTATATTGTCATTCTAAATTCAAGTGTAAACTGAACAGCACCAAAAGTCAATGTTTACATCTTCTAGGCCTCTAAACATCAACATTTTAACTAATGTGTGTGTGCATGTGTGGATGCCCATGTTCCTGCTTTAGTCATCCTTGACACTAAGCAGTTCCTTCTGTTTGATGTTTTAAACAATGTTATACGATATTTCCAAGATTGCTGTTGGCAATAATTACCAGCAGAAAATATGTTTTCCCCATAGGAAATTACACTGCTGTTTGGTATTATTAGTTTGTACCACTGTGTTCTCAGTCTGTCTGATGAATGACAGAGATTGCTTCCTTAAGAGCAAAGGATCAGCTGGAAAGGAAACCAGTGTCGCACTCCCGTGAAGACCCTTACAATAAGATAGGCAACTGACCAGGAAAAAAGCTCCGACCAAACACTAATACAGTCCCTGAGGAAAAAATATTTTCAAAAGCTCAGTCTGCTTTATGCAAGGCATTTCAGTTGAGCATGAGAATCCCACTTAGAACTGATGAATCATTTTGCAATTTAAGCAATTTGACTTTAGAGTTGAGAGAACATTTGCAAGAGTCGTATTACAACATGTCAAGGTGCAGATTTTCTGTTGCACATGAAAATAGTAATCCTTGGCAAGAATCTTCCCATTGAAATTAAACTATTTTCTTCTTCTACCTCATTTCCCTCACTCAGAAGAACAATCAAATCTCTGCATGCATATCTACAATTCAGTGCTGCACAGCCACTGATTTAGAAATAGACTGTTAAACCTGTGGAACAGAAAGGATGTTTTTCCTGATAGTTTGAATAGCCTCTGACACACTGAAAACCAAACTCCTGACTGGGACCTTTAGCAGTCCCGCACAGTGCACCTAATTCCTAATTAAGAAATAATAATCAGGCAGTCAGTTTTCAGTAGGATCTCTTTCCTTTTTGCTGCATTTACCAACAAATTGTCAATTTACTTATATGCAGTACAATTTACCTTTAATGAAGCCAGGAATGGGGATTAAAACTTGCCAATGTTTTGTGTGTTGTAAAATATTTCTCAGGCATTTCATAATACCAGATTATTGTGAAATTATCCTGCTGCCAGGCAAATTTACTCAGGAAGGCCTCAATGAAGCATTCTGGGAGAGGGAAACCAAGAATTTTTGGAGGCTCTTTGGAATTCCCTCGTGTGACATAAGAAAGCATCATTTCAGGCTTTTCTATGTGTAGCACTGCCAGTACCTGACAAAATGTGTCCCCAGTCTTTACTGCAGCCCTTGGCCAACACAAATAATAGTCTAAAGTAACAGCAATAAGCAATTAAATAGCAAATGGTGAAATAGCAGATGCATTCTGTGAAAAAAAAAAATTGACAGTAAATGATGGTTTTCCAAGGCAGAGCATCAGAAATGTCCTGGGAAACTGGAAAGTCAGCGTGAGAAAGAAAGATGTATGGAAACAAACTGTAGATAGTGATAGATTGTTACAACTAACCACAATGGAATGAGATTTCTTGTTTTTGACAAGGCTCAAGACATGGTTATTAAAACCACTGTGCTTCCTAAAAGGAATATTTGCAAGAATGCATGGGTTTGCAGAGGCTGGATCGCTGTCAATCAAACCAACATCATGGGGGCTTTGGCTTCTTAAGGTATGAAGATACTACTCACATTGACATACTTAGTAAATAATACATGATTAAGAATTTATTGGGAAAAATCAAAAAATCTTGCATATAGCTATGAGCAGAAGTGCCCTCCTGAAAGTTGTGAAATTAAGGTCAAAGGACAGAGATCTTCTGAGAGTTCAAAGTAGCACTGTGAAGAATGGTAGCTGAGCTAGCTGGTATGCAGGTAATGTAAATTACAAAAGTATGAAAAATGAAGTAGTGTTGCAAGTCTTTATAAAATAAAAAGCTATTTGTTAGTTGGTCTAACAGACGTACGTAGGTAACTAACGGAATCAGATTATCAATATGAAGAGATGAAACTTGCTCAGGAAAGAGAGACTTGGAGAAGGGAAGAGGACAGATGTGAAGGGAGAAAAATTAAACTTCAGATATCTGCATTGTGTATGTGAATCCTATGACAGATATTGAAAATATGATAAGTTAGAATTGTTTGGACTAAACAAGAGAAAAGTCAACAACATAAGAGTTTTCAAATAAAGGAATAATAATTTGGTATCTGTGGTAGCAGAGATAAGGTGCAACAGAGTAGATTCAGATAAGACTTCAGTTAATTATTAGAATGGAATTCTTCACGGGATTTCCTGGGGAAATAATGCAGTTTTGTCATCCACAATGACAAGTGTTGTGCAAACGGTAGTTAGAAATTGAACAAATGTAAATATTAACACACTAATTTAAAAGTTCTATTGAATTACATAGGAACTAGTAGCTGAAAGTACTAGTAGCCAAAGCCCATCCCGTCCACTGTCTTGCTGTGAACAACAGTCAGAATGAAATGCTTCCAAAGGGGAAAAACTCCACAGTGGAGAAGTCTGCACTGCTGGTTAATAGAGGCACTGTAGAACCTTAAAGGCCTGAGGCCTTTTTGAAAATATGGAGCTTTAAAGTTTGGTTAATGTTAAATTTTAGTTCATTAAGAGACTTCTAAATATTTGTTGATTTCGAATGTCTTTGTTGTTTATTCTTTGCCTTAACAAGCTCTTATGAGTTCTGCAGCTGTATCATAGAATCATAGAATCACTAAGGTTGGAAAAGACCTAAAAGATCACCCAGTCCAACCGTTCACCTATTCCCAATAGCTCCTACTAAACCATGTCCCTCAACGCAACATCCAGCCTTTCCTTGAACACCTCCAGGCTTGGTGACTTCACCACCTCCCTGGGCAGTCCATTCCAGTGCCTGACCACCCTTTCTGAAAAGTAATACTTCCTCATGTCCAGCCTGAATCTCCCCTGCCGTAGCTTGAAACCATTCCCCCTGGTCCTATCACTAATGACACGAGAGAAGAGGCTGACCCCCAGCTCACTACAACCTCCCTTCAGGAAGTTATAGAGAGCAATAAGGTCTCCCCTGAGCCTCCTCTTCTCCAGGCTGAACATTCCCAGCTCCTTCAGCCTCTCCTCATATGGCCTGTGTTCCAGACCCCTCACATGTATGATACATGTTGTAAAATGGATGTCCTTTTACTGGCTCTGATATTTCAACCTTCTAATATTCCTTTGTATTACAAATGAGTTGCCAAAGATTTGTGAAGAACCAGAGGGATCTGCTGTGGGATCTGATTGCATTTCAGATTTGTGGGTTTTAATCATACATATTAAATGCCTAAAACATGAGGGAGGACAGAAGCCAGTTGGAAAGTGGTATTTGGAAAATACAATAACTAAATGACATTCGACTTGGAAAACTGAGGGGAAAAAATGCATCTGAAACAGGTTGTCTCTAGGTAAAAAACAGAATCAGGGGAAGCCAGAAGTAGGGGGCATATGAAGTCTTTCTCCACTCCATTCCTGTGAGTGAATTTGTCCACCTTGGAATATCATATAGGGCTGTTCTTCCAAATTTAAAGCTGTTTAAATTGCACTGTCAAAGCCTTGAAGTAAAAATCTGGCTTCATGTTTCTCCTTGTACCCATTCCAGAGCATAGCTCCTACTAAGTTACAAAATAGAGCAATATTTTGATGTGTGGGGCATAATAAATTTACACCTACAGCCACAATCTTGTTGATAGAGTCAACATAATCTGAAGCCAACAGCAGTGGGGAAATGAAATGAGCTCGGGTAACTCTTTGTAGGGTAAAATTTATATTATCTGTTGAACAAGTTGTTGAAGATTGTGGTGTGTATCCATTAAAGTGTCTAGATTGGGGCTATCTTCATAACCACTCATTTTTGTTGGAAAAGGAACTGTTCTGATTATTTCCTTAAGTGCTTAGCCAATTAAGTTGATCTTTTTGTCCTTTGTATTGTTTCTGCTGTTTCATTCGTATGGCATCTCTTTCTGTCTATTATTTCTGTCACAGAAAATTAATCTCCTTAGCATAACAAAGAATATGATATTGTTTTTGTGTAATGAAGATGCTGACTGCAGATCAAAACCACACAGAACAACACAGATTCAATTTTTAAATGTTGAGGGGCATGTATGTCCCTCAAAATTTATCAGGGCTAGGTCTGAAGTAGTCAACTCCAGTTGAAACACAGTTGTCTTTATGGAATATCTTTAATTTCCATGGGCAGCATTGTGTGACCGCTCAGTTTCCAGTGTGAGTTTACAATTAATCTAGCCTTAATCTAATCTTTTTCTTGCAAATAAGCAAGCAAATGATCTTTGGACATTCAGTCAACAAGAAGTTCAAAGACTTGAGGAAAAAACAATTACTTCAGTGCAAGAACAGGAAATCTCTGTCTTGCTTCAAGATTTGAGTATGAAAAGAAATTTTCTCTCTCCCAGGTTAGAATCATGTTTCTTCACTTTAGCACAGTTTTCCAACTTCCAGCATATCCATTGAGACTACTGACAACGTATCAGTTAGGATTTAGTTCTAAAATCTTCAGCAAGTAATAACAACGCTGCTAGACATGTGTTTCTTCTGAATCAGGAAATCTTTTATTTCATATTTCATTTGCTTGACTGCATTGTGGATACATCAGTCTGTTTGAGCTCAGTAGATGCAGGTATTCACCTAACAACTGGCTAATTGAATTGGCGGTTAAATAACCCTAAGCACTGAAAAGCTTGATTGATTTCAGTCATTACTGTTTGTGAAAACTAATAATTTAGTTGAAGGATATTAAGTCCTTGCTGTGACACTCTGGGTTAAAGAGCTACCAATGATATAAAGCACTCTTTTCTTTTCTGGATCCTTGATTTGAGCCCAATCAGAGTTCCTCTATCACAAAACCACCACAAATAAATCAAACACGTTTTGGCACAGTTTGTCGTCTCTGCTTAGCAAATGTATGAGACTAAACTGACACTGATCCTTAATCACCTTTAATCCGTGGAGAGGGAATGATCCTACTGGGGCAGGAGAAAGGTCATTGGCAGGATCATGGGGAGAAAGTAAGTTGGCAGTTAATTTCTTAAATCTGACCTGTGAATAAATGAAAGGCTTCCATTTCAGGTTAATCTGTGAAGCAGCATATATAAAAGATCTGCATAGAAGGAAGTTATGCTATTTTGAGAAGTTATTATGAGTTAAAAGAATGGTATCCGTGGTATTTGCCTTTTGAAATGTTGATTTCACTTCTAATTTGTTAGACCTTATTATTTATAATAATGTATAATTTACAATAGCTTTTTTTTCATTATTAAATTCTAATTACTTGGCTATGATTTACAAGAGGCAACAGCAGCTTGAATTGGAATTGACTATAAAAAATGATGTGGAGATCTACAGCTTCTCCACGCACAGTGATATGTTTCTTTCGTATGTTTCTTTTTCACTCCTTTCATTTGTGCATGAGAAGTGCTTTTCCTTTCCTAACTGCTATGTAAAATACCCACGTGAGTGGATATTTGCAGAGGCCCAGGCCCTGTGGACACTGATGTTATGTTCTCTGCTTTCTGTGTTTTGGATTATCCCAGTGACCCAGGCCGTGTTGTAATATATCAGACCTGCAAAACGATTTAAAGGAATGGGATTAGACCAAGAAAATTCAGAAGAAAAAAAAATTGCTAACGTTTGCCTTAAGCTGTGAAACTTGATGAACAAAAATACTTCAGCAGGAGAAGTGGAGAGCTTCTATGCCTTCAGAAGTTTTAGACTGATTCAAGGCTAACAGATCTTTATGAGCTCACTTCCTAAATAGAGAACATAGAGGTAAGGGGCTTTTGCCATTCATGCAAAGGATGTGAGAAGAATGCTCCTTCCGGATTCCCTTCAGAAGAGCACTGGAGTTCATGCATTCTCAGTAGATGGAGATGATTTATCACTGTGAGCCAGGATTTAGGGTTCAACCCTGGCCTCATTCTTTCAACCTGTCTTTGCTGGGTAACATGCTTTCCATTCCTTGTGTCTGTTTTTCAGCAGAGCTCTGAGGTGATCACATTCATTTCCATGAGAGTTCAGTTCTCATTTTGAGATCTATATATCCAGGTTACCAAAGGAACCAATGAGTTTGGTGATCATCTCCTTCACACGTCTCACTGTCACTGTGCCGCAGTGAGTCTTTTAAGTGACAATCACAAGTTAATTTTGTCCTTCAGAAAGGAAACTGAACTGCCTTGCTTCAGTAGAACACTGTATCCATTGAGCAACTTCTAATAAAGCTCACGTCAGCACTGATGTATACAAATTCATTTCATGACAAGATGAATTTATTACAGTTGAACCGAATTATAGCTTGATTGAAGACTTACTTTGGTTAAAATACAGGAAGGTTCTGATCCTTCAAACATCTAACTTCATTACTTTGAGCATCCCTGTTAAAAGCAGTGAGGCAGCAGATCATATGCACAAGTATATGTGTGTGTGTAGAATTGTGTCCTCCAAGCCTTCTTTGGCTTTCCTTAAAGAACTAATTTAAATTCAGCAAATATAAATTGTGATGCTAATAATTAAATAATGAAATAGAAATTAAATTATATAAGGCACATCCTGACTTTAGGTACTTAGGTATTAGCACTGGTTTTGATGTATTCTTTATCAGATTACTTTGCAGATTTTATTGTTTGATGATTGTAAAATCAACTCTAAAGGTAGTAATGAGCAACTACAAAGGGACATGACCAGTTTAGCTCTATAAATTTCATTACTGTTAAATAAATATATTTTTAAGGACTAATTAATAGTTCTTATATTTCTACAATGCTCTTCACATCAAGAGTTGTTAAGCCTGCAAAACCCATGTTGTCATGGCATCCCACATTCAGTCTTATCTTTCACATGCGATGATTTCTCAGAATACTAATTTCAATCTTAGATTCCCTTTAAGGCCCATACATTTCTCATTTCAGCAAGTGGTGAGACACAGTAGTAAATGCCAAACACCAAAGCTGCGTTGCTTCTAATTTCATCATGGACACCAAGGTGACAACTGTGATACAACTTCCATATCGTCAGTTATGGGGATTTCCCATGTTAGCATTTTGAGCCAGGTTCCTGGATGTTCCTGGATGGGCTTTATTCTGTGCAGTGACTCATTCTGCAAATTTTGGTGAGACTGCTTCATCATTCAGTAATTTCAGCACATGGGCTCTGGGTTGCATTTTATATTGTCCTTAAAAAAAAACAATGAACATTTTTCAGGGCTGTAGGACTCCTGATAATGATTCTGGGAACCTAAAGAGATTTGCAGCCAAGGCAAGCATTAGCATTTGATGGGAACTTTTCAAGATCTGGTAGAGCAGGTGACAGGCACTGACCAGGAGAATCTCACAAGGCAACCTTCCTTCGCACAGGCCAAGGAAAGATTTCTGAGACCATTCTTTTTATGTATCTTACCTTCCTTGACTGTGGCCACTTCACAGCCTGATTTTCAGAGCTGCTCAAAATAACAGTCCCTGGGAGCCCTTTGAGATGGCTTTCTAATTAGGCACAAAAAAGAAGTGAATTCTTCTGAGTTCTTTGAAAAAGCAGCTCAGTATTCATGTAATAATGAAACAGAAAAGCTTTTTTTTTTTAATTTAATTTTATTTTATTTTTTCTAATAGGAAAGAGATAAATATACAAAAAATGCCAAGGTTAGCAGAGTATAGTTGAGGAAATAGCAGAGGGATTTCTCCCTGAACTTGTGACTTTGCTTGTGAGAAAAATAGCTTCTCTGAAGAAGTTGCACCAGCAAGAGAGAAGAAAGTTAAAAGTTACTGTTTGTGTTCTAGAGTGGTATCTCTTTCAGTATAGCTTTGCAAGGTAATGTGGTTTAAAGGAAAGCAGTAAATTTGGGATGTTTTGACTTTAATAAGGATTTTTACATCGTCTCCCATAGTGCCCTTATAACAACGTTCGAGAAGTATGAGATACCTGAAACAACTATTAGACAGCTGTGTGAGTGGAAAGTGGGGATCAGGAAAGATTGTTAGAAACAAAAATTAACCACCTTTTCGTGTATATTTGCCCTAAGATTACTTGCATTAATTTTATCTGCTGGATAAAGGAGGAGCTTAGGGCAGCATGCTTGGATGAGAATGCCTCCGTGGCAAAGATCCATGCTTAGCACTTTCCTGTGGCAGTAAGGTTCATACATAATGGCATACAACTTTAAAGTACTTCCTTTTATTCTTCTGCACTTTAATGTGTGGCCCTGTAAGACAGGGAAATACAGTTGTGTAATAAATATTGTGACTGTTGGTAACAACACTTCTTTAACTTCACTTCTCTGGCTGCACCACTGTTCTTAGTTGTGCAGTATCCCACAGTGACACTCAGTGTGCACACTGCTTCAGATGCATGCTCTTCATTCATGTTGTAGGGCATACACAGTGGTACTGCAGAATTCTTCATCATCAAATTCTTATTATTTATGAAACATAGTGCATAACTTCATTGCATTTTTGAGTAAATATGCATAGTGAGTAACATTTATCTGATGGGTCTCCGAATTTCTGATTTCCTTCCTTGCATTAATTTAGAAGCTTCTGAGGGAAAAGAATAGTTTGTGCTCTTATGCATGTAGGCTACTTAACATTTCTTCAATTTGAATTCTGTTTACTGAGTTGATGTTTTCTCTCTGCTGTTTAGGTCCCTTTCACATTTCTCACTGCCTGCCTCACAAACTGACTTGCATAAATTACCTGAGCAAATGCTGTTAGTAAACTACTAATCTCTTGATCAGACCATTAAGAAATAAGTAATGCATGACTTCATACATGGAGCTGGACTAAATCTCAGACCAGGGCTCATCTCACCTCAGTTCAGATGTTTAACTCACGTTGAGATGGTTAAGGTCTAAAGGTGAAAAATCATCTGAGGTGGTGAATTAACCCACCCCATAAATGATCGGTTCACCAGTTGTGTTCAGTGATTTTTACAGGTATTAGTAGTAATCACTACTTCACTGTATTTGGGATGAATTTAGTCTTTATTCCTTTCTGTGATGAAAATGATCTAATCTTTTTGCTTTGCTTCCAAAATATTCCTTAATCCATTACAGCCTTTCACTTCACAGTTGTTTACCTTCGTATGCAGTTTATGGTGTGAAATTGTAACAGAGAGCATTCAGAAGATCAATAATTATTGTCGTCTGATTGTGTTCACTGAAATGTTCAAGAAATTATGGATAAGGAAAAAGCTATTTTCCTTTGAGAAATCAGTAGTGATTGGACATTATTTTCTTACATAGTAGGAATGCCATGAACTCAGCAATTCTGTATTTAAGGCTCTTTACAGCTCTGATAGGTACAGTCTTGCCCTAATGATTCTAATGTATTCTGTGTTCTCCACTGTTGCTACTTTGTGGCACCTCACTATGCAGATAGAAGTCATTGTTATGGCTAGAAAAAGCACATGGAGTAGAAACCTCCTAAATGTTTTGAACAAGAAAGGTGGATGCATGAAAAGGAAAATCATTTAAGTTCCAAACAGTGTAATTATCTTCCTTAGCAGCTCCCTTAGCCTGTGATTATCTGTTAGACTCCCCAGTTCTGCTGTAGGCTTCCTGTTTCTGATATGATTAAAGAATATTTTATTGTTTATTTTTAATTCTTGTGATGTTTGTTCTTGGAAACCTACTTTTGCTCTTTGCAATTTCCTCTTACTTAATGCCTGCTGAAGTTTAAGTTCCTGTTTATTGGCTTCCCTGGGATCAGGTTTCCAAAATTTTAAAGATTTCTGTTTGGTGGAAAGGGACTCTTGAACCTTGCCATTCATCCTGTTCAGCTTAATCCTGCCTTCCCAGTTCCCCTTCTTACACATTATACAAGTCTTCAGAGGCAGTTCCAATTAAAGTAGTGTCATTATCACCTTTGCAGTTACCATTCAGCAGTTTTAATTTTAGGATCTTTCTGACTGATTGCTTACTAAGTGTGTGAATTCCACTTCATTTCTTATTTTCTTACTGCAGAAATATGAACAAGATGGTTAGGATGGAGAAACTTGTCAGATGAGAGATGGGGAGCACAGGAGCACTTATGTATTGCTCAATTATGTATTTGTGCTGTATGCATGAACTGGGAGTAGAGAGATGCATGCAGAATCCCAGTAACAGTGAGCAGACTGATGTGTGCCAGGTTCTCCCAGCTGGATGTTCGTCCCTGCCTTCCATTCACTGCTGATTCTGCGAGGTAATGGCACAAGTTCTGACTGCAGGTTGGCTGTTCACTGTGTCCTACTAACGATAAACCTTTTTCTGAACATCTTGCCCAGTGCAGTGGTGGATGCCCAATCCCTGGAGACAAGCAAGGTTGGTCTGGATTGGGCTCTGAGCACCTGGTCGAGCTGTAGGTGTCTCTACTCACTGCAGGGGAGCTGGACTAGATGTATTGCTTTTCTTTCTGACACAGAGCAGTGCTTTTAACAGGCAGATAGCTTCATTTATAGGTGAGAATTTTGAGCATTAAATCCATATTTGCCACATTAGAAACGGGAATCAATCTGAAGTTAATGAAATACATTGGGAATTCTTAATGTTCTTTTGTACCTCTTATTTAAGGTTCACTGAGGCGATTTTTGAAGGCGCACTCTAAGATGTTCTTCTAAAAACAAAGGTGCAAAGGTTTATGATTGAGCATTGTCTGGAGCTGAATAGGAAAAGGAAGACAAGTATCAGGACTTCAACTTAGATGTAGAAGGGCAGACTTTTGCCAACTGTGCCACTTGTACCACAGGGTTAGACGACAAGTTTACAAGACCAGACTGAGGCCCCTCTGCCTGGCAGAATAGAGTGGGATAAGTATATTTTTGCATGATTTGCTGAATTGTTTATATGCTGTCACACGTGCAACCCTTTTGTCTTGCACTAGCTGCATTCAGCGTTTGATTGAAAAAATCAGAGCTCTGCAGGCATAGAACAGAATTGCATCTTCTTTGGCTGACTCAAAAGTGGGTAGTTCTTTCTAGGATCTTGTTTTTCACTCGAGAGCACTGTTTTTGTCTTCTGACATTTGCTCTTTGGAGCCATCACTCATCTCTCCAGTGGCATTCTGTTCCTTCAGCATTGCTGAAAGTTAGTCAGCTCATGTTTTGATCACCACCAAAGGCCTGTGTAATTGCCATTTCCCCTGTTATCACACATTTTGAGATTGTCTCATAACAATTTCAGGCCCAGTACTGTCATTAAGTATTTGCACACAAAACTACATTGGTTCGTATTTAAAAAAGTCATGAGCATTGCTGTTTTCTCATTTTTTTCAGAAAATAAATCAATAGTTTAGAATATTTTCAGTTTATCCAGGACCTGAAAATTGAAATACTTCAGTTATTTATCCTTTAGTAGTCCTCCATTGGTTTTGTAAACTGTGTCTAGTCCTGTTTGGGTAAGTACCATCGATATTATTCAGAATTGCAAGTTTTGATGATATTTTATTTACCATTATTTTTATCATCTATCTTTTTTTTTGTATTGAATATTTGAATGGCTTTCATTTTGAAATGTCAGTGATCTAATAATGTAGTGATTAATGGTGTCTTTTAACATGTGCTTTGTATTTAAAAGCCCACACTTAACAGATGATTTATCATACTTACGTTTACCCACCTAAAGTGTGTAGTGACAGGTAGTCATCAAAGTTCCTTCTCTAGTCTGGAAAGAGCCATCACCACAGGCTGATTCAGAAGTCTGTGAGATAGGTGGATGGAGTCATGTTCCAAAGCTGTCTTTCCGTTTCTAGTAATCAAATAAGCAGTTGGGGTAACGTATTTTCTGTATGCTTTCTTGATGATTCAATTAAGTGAGATATATTCTGCCATTTCTGTTAGTGGGATTCTTTCCAGTGGGATTGTCAAGTTGAGGACTGCTCTAGTTGCCTTACTTTTTTGTAGGATTGGGCCCACATAGCTTTTTGTGAAAGACTTGCCATGTAATTGCTTTGTTGCATGTTTCTTTTTCTGCAGCCAACATCTTGTATATGGCCAGCCAAGAAATGATGAAGGTTGTGGAGAGAGACAGTACAACCATAAAGCAAAACTTAAAGAAGGTAACTTCCTAATTCTCAGAGTTTTCATGGGGAGCCCACATGCATGGAAAAAAGGTTATATCCTATTACATAATTGCAAAACCAGAATTTCGTTAGGATTGATTCTGATTTTATGTTAAAACCTTTCCATTGGTTTGGAGAAACCATCAAAGGATTGCAGATCATTAAAGTGTCATTAACCTAGGCATTTGTAGATGTAGTATTCACCACTACCAAGTCTAGTATGTCACAGCACTCCTTCCTCCTTCTGTCCTTGCTTGTATGGTATTCCTGGTGGAGGTATGCCTATGTTCTGGCTAAGCCTGAGACATGCAGCGAGGCCAGTAGTTAATGTGGGTTCTGATCTGACAGGCAGTCAGCCAGAACATAAGTTCAGACTGATTGAGCAGATCCTCTGCTTTGCTGCTGGACAGATGAAATACAACATGCACCTCCTGCATTGCATGGTATGCAGGTCTGCTCAAGTCGTCTAGATCACTGTGACCAAGAGTAGAATCTGATCCATGACATTTTCAACTTGAGATCACTTAATATCAAGGGATTCTGCAGGTTTGATTTTCCCATGATATCAAAACTTACAAGAGAGGAGTCAGCAAAATGTACACAGTTCAGCCATTCAACTGTATGAGGTGAGGATGGATACTGCACTGCTTGGAGACTGAAGCTACTGCTGTAAACTAAATAGTTACAAGGACCTTTCCCCCGTGGTGAACTTTCTCAACTGTACAGATTAATCGTTGAAACAGGTTCTGGTACAGTTTTGGTCTACATCGATTAGAGTTCTCTCAGTCGATTCTCAGACATGTTTCTGGGGTTGACACAGGCCAGGAACTGTTCCTAATTTGAAGTTTTGATGTGGTCGCCCTGTTTTGTAGGCTGAGAGAATTTAATAGCCAGACCATTCCAGAAGGCTGATGAGCCAGAAAACTGCCACATTTAATAAAACACTATTGGTGTAGCTGCTGTGTGATTAGATAATCAATATAACATGTATTACTCTATAGTGTTCCCTTCTTTCCCTTTTTTATACTGAGACTGACTTTATACTGAAAGAATGATTCCAGCTCTTTGTGCTGGCAGAGATCTTCCTTAGAGAATGTAATTCTCTAGAACAAAGGTCCAAGATTTCTATGAGATTACTTTGTGTCTTGTAAATTGATAAGGTACAAAGTTCACTTAATAAATTAATCTTTCTTTTTTTTGGCTGAGAACTGATGTACAGTTGACATCCCACTGCCTTCTCTGCAATTTGAAAAGTATGTTCAGATGGTTCCATTCTAATTTGTTTAAAAAGAAGTCAAAATAGCACACGTGACTAAGGAGCATGACACTGCACTAGGCATTCATATTGCTTCGCATTGTTGTTGCAGAGCATTTGAAATTCTCTTGCACCTGGGGAGAAAACTCAGTGAAGAAACTGAAGGGCTCATCTTACAGAACACAAGTACTCTCACTGTCTTAAATAAAGTTTTCCATGGGTTGATCCAAAGCCTAATGATCTCAAAGGGAAACTGCTAATTTTACTGACCGATTTGCATCTCTTGAGTGTTAGGGAGCAGCAAGGTCCGCCTGCTTGTTGAGAGGCTTTGTGAGTGGAAAGTGACCCTGAACCAAACAGGGTGGTCTCCCACAGAAGGAGAAGCAGAGTACAGTGATGGCAACAGAATCCATCAACTCTCCCAGGCAAAGCAATACAATAAGGAAGAGAATCCAATCAGGAGCAAGAAGTGACAGCCACAGAGACGGGGATATGACATGGGTCTGAAGCCTATCCAGGAGAGCTGACCAAAGACACTGGAACAGGAAGCCCAGTCCCTGGAGACATTCTAGATCAGGCTGGATGTGGGTCTGAGCAACCTGATCGAGCTGTAGGTGTCGCTGATCAACGGCCTCTAAGAGACCCTTCCAGCTCAAATAATTCTATGATTCTTTTCTATGACGGGAGGCAAGCTATGAGGTGGGAGTCATCCAGCAACAAGCTGTGTACATTATAGGTCCAGTGTCAGTAGGAGAAAGAGGCAGAGGCTAGCTCTTAGCAGAACTAGTAGCATGGGCAAAGGCTAAAGGCCCAGGGCAAAGGCTGAGAGCTCAGGTAAAGGCTGAAGGCCCAGGGATGGTGATGGAGGTGCATAATGATGGAGAGCCTGGACCCACAGCAGGGATTGTGGGTGAAGGTCCCAGAGGAGGCTGCTGAGGACCTAGTAGCACCCTCAGGGCCCTGAAAGGGTAAGACTCTGCATAGGAATAGTCAGGGTATGAAAGTGAAGAGTTTCCAGGGTCAGATTTTGAATGCTTGTGGAAATTATAATTACAAGCACATGCTTAGAGTTAAGCATAAAAGCTTGGCTGAATGAGGATGATAGAGCTAACAATTCACTGTAGCTCCAGTGAATCCAGAAGTTCTGCTCAGATGCTGCAGATTACCAAAATGCTTATTTCTTGTGCTGAATGAAGGCTGGTAGCCAGCAGTAAGAGTTTGCAGGTGTCTCTGCTTCATCTGTGCTGTTGTTGACTCTGTCAGTCTAAGCACAGCCTTGGCACACAGCAGCATTTTCAAACCTGTGTTAACTTTCCTTTATTGATTCTTCTGTGTCCTCATACTTTCAAAGTGGCAAACATATTCATGTAAACAGAACGCTGAAGCGAGCTTGCAAACAGCAGGCAAACCAAAGAGAAAGCAGGTCTAAAAGGGAAGCTAAATACTTCTCTTTTTTCATTCTTCTAGCAATTTGGGGGAATGTAAAAATTAAGGAAAATTTTTTGAGTTGGCATTATGTTAAATTTGAAGTGTATTGACAATAAAAATGGCCTTAACTTATGAAGGTTGGAAGTTTATGAAAACAGGAACTGTAGTCCAAGTTGCTATAGAACTGGCAAGCTGTCACTTCAAAAAAATTACACTGTTTAGTGGTCGCTGTGATCATGCTCTAAAAGCCAATCTTAACACCTGACTTTGCCAGCTGCTGTGGAATTGAAAAGTTATTTCTGGATCATATTTGCATTCTGTGATCTGAAGAAGAAAGAAGAAGAGACACTAAATTATTTCAGTCTTTCCATGTGTCTATGTTTGACTGTAATTATTGCTAGGTAGGAGCCGGGAGAAATATTACCTTCAGATCCCGGATTCTAACAGTGCTAATTGCTCAGATCTGTGTTGGAAGAATAGGAGCTGGCATATTTTTGGGAAAGTTAATTAAGGTATTTCACTTACAATCTAAAAACAGATGGTATGCACATTAAATAGCAATGGAATTGTATGAAGAGGGTTGAGACCTATCTTCTGACAAAATAATATACAGTAGAGCATTTAAAATACAGGCTCTAAAGTTACATCTGGATCAAGCAGTACATGAGGGTAGGCTTCTTCCTGCACCAGCACAGAGAGTTGCGAGCAATCACAAAATCCAAACAAATAGAGCAGGGGATGCTAACGTACGATTTGCTAAGCTATGAGAACTAATTAGGTGATTATGTCTAAGCCAGCAGAGCTTCTTTCTTTCACTGTAATAACACCAGCTCTCTTTCCTAACAGAAACTGGAGGGAAAGATACTACTGTAGTAGAAGAAGGTTATTGTATTTCTTGCACAAAAGGAAGTTGGTGTAATTCAGCATTTCTAAAGAAATGAATCAGCATTGAGCGTCACTGAGGTCTTACATATAGAATAACAATTTTAAAAGAAAAAATGGTTATATTGGACGTTCACTGGCGTGCTTGGGGCAATTATATATTTATAGAAGAACTCTCTACTTTTTAACTTTGCATTATGCCACATTGATTGTTTTATTTTAAGCCTCAGTTTTATTGTCTTTCATTGTGGCAGGTAAGCTGGTAATCCTGTTGTAATCAAAAAGGAATTGCATTAAGGGGTAGAACTAGGCTGCTTACAAAGGATGTTTTGTAAAAGAAAATCACTTTTTATTGTGTTTTTTTTTAAAACACCTTTTATTTAAACAACTTTTATTGTGATTATTAATTGTGATTTTTTTTTTTTAACTCGTTACACTGTGTAGAATACACATCAGTCCTACTTTGAAGTGTAGGATCCATTCCAAAGCTCACCTAAATCAATGCAGAAGCTCCAATAGGCTTCAAGTCATGGATCTGTTAGGCAGTGATCTTCCTGTAGTGGATCATAATTTCTTAAGACCATAAGTCATCTCCTCCAGCAACTGGAAATGATTATTATTTTGATTAGCATATTAAATGAAAAAAATGTCTGCCTGCTTCTTGAGTTTAGTCTTGACAATGATTTGGTGGAGCAGATACATTGATTGTATAAGGAAAAGGACAAGAAACATCTGAAGCTGCGTTACAAAGATGAAAAAATACATTGTCTGAGAAGAATGATTTTTAATCATGGGAAAAAAAATATACTGGACATGTAGGGACACATTAATATTTTCTCTCACATTGAGGAAGTTTGTGTTGTGGGTGGCTTATAACTTAGCTTGTAGATGTTTAGGTGGGGAAGAAATTATCATTTGAAAAAATAAAGGAATGAAGTGCATATTTACCATTTCCTGCATATTTCTGTGGTGAATTTAGAATTCAAAGTAATGCAAGTTTATATCTCATCAACCATACCATAGAGAAAGTGTTGTCCAAGAGTATGAACTAAGCTGATACTGATACACAGATATTTGAAGTAAAAATAGCAAAAAATGAGATATTTTCTTTCCACAGAAATGTGAAGTGTTGCATTTTTCTTTTGGAAAACTGTATTAAGTAAAATTTAAAAACCTGAGCAACCAAGAACTATTTTGACGCCTGGAGCATTTGGTTTGATGTTGCCCAGTGTTTTTGTTCAGGTTTCAGTAGGCATCCATGGGAGTTTAGTAATTACTCCCAGTGAGAGAAGCACGATCTGAAGATAAGCGGTTAAAAGAATACTACAAATATTTTGCCTGCCCACAGCTTCAGTGAGTTGCTTGCCTACATTTGTGAAAAACCTTCCAGACGCTTTTTTTGAATAGGTGCAAAGTGCTCTCCTGAGCCAAGAACACCTCTTTTTTTGGCCGGACTCACATCCTCTTTGGCCTGCACTCCCTGGAGGTGCAGAGTTGAAGCTGAGGAAGTTACACAAGTGCTCGGGGATTTTGGTGCCTGTGTCATTTAGCCACAAAAACAGCCTTCCCTTTGAAGCACCCAGAATGCCTGATCAGGGATCAACACTTTCTCTCCTCAATGGAAAAGGATCTCAAGAAGCTTAGTGGGCCACAGCGTAGTTTTCTGTGATATTTTTTGTGTAGCTGAACTCCTCTTAGCATCATTCTTGCTGTGTGGTATTCCAATTAAGAGGCAGTGACATGGACTTCCAGGATTTTGTAGTGTGATGGGATGGGTGTAAAGTGTGTGCTCCACAAAACTATCAAAGACAGCAATATTTCCACAGCCTTCTGAAGAGTACCTAAAAAGAAGTTACCATCTGACTGGTACGATCATTGAATCATAGAATTGCCTGAGTTGGAAGGGACTTTTAAAGGCCATCTGGTCCAACTCCTCTGCAATGAACAGGGACACCTACAGCTACATCAAGGTGCTCAGAGCCCCATCCAACCTGACCTTGAGTGTCTCCAGGGACAGATTATCCACCGCCTCTCTGGGCAGCCTTAAACACCAAGGAGATACTTACCATCCCTCGCTGTGTCACAAAGCTCATTTCACAGAAGTGAACAAATTTGTCATTTGTGGCCCATTGCTGATCCTGTTGTTGCAAGACAGATCTGAGTCTCTTGAGATAAAGTTCCCAGAATGTTGGTAGCATCAGGCTTTATTACAGTACATACGGTTGGAAGAATCTGGCCCAGCAGTAGTATTGCTCAAATAGTGGTTTCAGGTATGTTTGTTTTTATTTTCATAGCTATACAGCCTTGACTTCCGAGATATTCATGTTGCATCTAAATATATACCCTTGGAAGGTTTCTAAGTCTTTAAAAGTAACATGGTATAAAAAAGTTAATCAGCCTGGTTTGTCGGTAAGGCTCATGCATCCTTCTTAAAAGTACATTTTTATGTTGCATTGAGTTTGGCCTTTGTTGTCTGTAAAAAAGTGGAAATAGAATTGGCTTGCTTGATCTCTTGGGCCTACATGCAGAGCTGGCAGTAACATTGCTAACAGAAGTTATGGAGGTAGCAAACAGAGGAACCCTGTCCATTTCCTCAGTTTACTGAATTTCCAGTTGGCACTGACAAAAGCATGAGAGGAAAGAGGCTATGCTCTGTCCATTTGATATGACACCATCCATGACACGAGGAGATGATTAACATGTAGTCGTGCAAAGTAGCTGCTCCTCCTGGCTGTGTCTAACGCCTTGCATCTTAATTTCAATGAAAGCAAAATGTTTATCCACTACTTTCGCAGTGAGGAAGATGGTTTTGTTTATTACTTATGTTAGTCTAGCAAAACTGGACATATTCCTATGTTAAATAAAATCACCACCAATGCTGGAACTCCATTACACCTTTGCTACAGACCCTACAGGTTAGTATGTAAAAATTGCATTATGTACCCCAGATTGTCAGCTTCCTCTTCTCAAAGTGCTCCACCAGAAGTTTGGCTTCACACGGTGCTTGGAAAGTTGATAAATCCCAGTTCTGGTTAAACAAGCCAAGAAGCAAGTTCCAAGACCTTGATGTCAAACCAACTGATCTCAACCATGGCAGGATCATGAGGGGAGAGAGATGGTGTCTTGGGGAACAAGATCCCAAGACATTTAGGTCTTCCTAGGGCAATTGAATTCCTCCCAGAAACTGATCAATAAAGCCAAAGCATAACTGAAGCAAGTCCAGAAACAAAAGAAAACCAAAAACCCCAACATGTCCAAATCAGTATGTCCCAGTGTCACTTAACACTACTCTTTTGGCAGGATAAAGTGGAGGCACTGTCATGAGTCTGGAGAAGCTATGTCATTTTTTAAAAATCTTGATTGAATCTACAATTAATTCAGAACTAATGCCTTTTAAACTACTTTTAATCCAAGAGTAAATGAAACTATTACTTCAGAGAGATGTCACCAGGGAGAAGTTACTGCCTCATCGAGAATGCATGTGAGAGTGACACTGATAAGAGTTACTGCCTCTGACACAAGGATTTCAGCAAGGACACTGGTCCAGTCTTGTTTGCCGTTGCACGTGTGCCGTCAGTTCATATCCACAGAGATCAGTCCTTTGCTCTTTGCCATCAGCTGAAGTGGTGCCCGCTGAAGTAATAAGATCCTAATGCTGTTATAATGTCAGTGTACAACAATGTTACCGAATTCCAGAGAGATAGAGAAAACTCAATTAATATTTTTTAGCTTTTTGGATTTCTTTTTCAGCATTGACCTATGATGGCCACAGAAGAGGCATAAAAAAATCTCTCTGTACTTCTGTGAACTGTCATGCGTACTAAAACAAGTGCCAATGGAGTCAACTGCAGGAAATCTTTATTATTTTCTTAGAAACTCTTTAAAATGTAAACATCCTGTTGATACCAATCTCAGATTCTTCTGATGTTTACTTAGCAGCTGCCGTCATTGTGCAGTGTCTGAATACACATACCATATTACATGGTACACAACCGGCAGAGCCGTATTCTGGCTCGTGT
Organism: Lagopus muta; assembly: GCF_023343835.1. Taxonomy (NCBI): domain Eukaryota; kingdom Metazoa; phylum Chordata; class Aves; order Galliformes; family Phasianidae; genus Lagopus; species Lagopus muta. The sequence continues at coordinate 9,072,385 of NC_064434.1, forward strand.
TTTATTTTACAGAAGCAAAGTCTGAAAATAGTTCTGAACAATTGAATTGTAAAACGACTTACAAGAGGTCTGCTGTTACTTCAAACTGTTTGAAATTGCCAACCTATCCAAAACACACTGTTGAAATTGCAAAGGTAACGCACATCCCCTTTACTCTGCCCCCATAGTCAGATCTGATGGCAGAAGAGTTAAAAAACACAAATATTGAAAACTTCAAGCACAGCTGAAAAATAGAACCTTCCATTTATTGTTTTGTAAATCTGATTATTTTTAAGCTAGTTGCATTATTTTGGGGACCTGACTCACCATTTCTGAATGCTTAGGTTGGCAACAGTATTTCATTGCTGGTTCAGTGGTTGTGCTGACTCAGGATGTCTTTACAGCCACGCACAGTCCACAGGAAAATATGTACTTTACAGATCCATGCAAATCATATACTGCACGCCAGTGTTTCCTATTGTTAATGAAGATTCCATGTGCCTCTGGTTACACATGGCTCATTAATTATGTCTGCCTATGTGCTGCGGTAGCAAAGCTACCGATGTTAAAATGAAGATGAGAACGTTTGAGTTCTGAATACTTTGGTATAAATACGTCTAGAACGAACATCCCGTAATATATTAGGAAAGCAGGTAACATCCTAACGTCAGTCCTGTGTCTGTGTGTGGTATTGGCAAAGGCAAAGAACAGAGATTTTGTCATTCAGGGGGAAACCCAGCAGTGCCACAAATGATGATGAAGTACTGTCAGTTTTCATAGGCTCTTTACTCCATTTTCTATCACTGAAAATTTCCACTTTAAATACAATCCTACTGTTAGACCTTACAGAATAATCTATTCATAGGAAAGCATTTTGAAGACAATTCTGAATGCTGTTGGCAGCTTCTAATTAAGAAACAGTTATGCTTAAGTTGTGGATTTGCAGACATACACATTGGCACACAAAACACGCGTGCCAACATCGGCGCAAAAAATAAGGGAGCAGAGGTTCTAGACCGATTTTAAAAAGTGGAGAATTCCATGGGAAAGAAGTGTTGGAATTGCGACTCAGGTGGGATGAAGAGATAAGACTATAGTTTGAACTTGCAGGGTGAGAAATTGAGACTAGAATGAGAAGCAGAAGTAGTAAAAATTGGAAACAATATGGTAAGGAGGCTAAAACAATGAGATAGCAATGAGTAGACTGAAACCAGAAAGGTTGGATGGGAAAGACAGAAGTCACACATGGGAAGACTGGAAGACTGGACAAGGCCCGTAGCTGGTAAACATACTGGCCATTTTTGCTAAGTGGAACCTTAGTTTCTGAAGTCTTAAAGCTCCTGTTCACAGCAGGTACCTTGGGCGATGCTTGCCTTAAAATCAGGAGCAGCACAATAAAGGAGAATTTGAGAACAGAATAGTAGGTTGTGAGATCCTGATGTAGGCATTTCAGAGGATTATTATTTTAACCAACAGTTGCCTGTTCCCATGGATTGAATGCTCATTAGTGAATGGAGCTCAAACTGGATCCTGATGAACATCCTTTGACTTAGTTTCTCCTGAAAGAATAATGTTATGCACACTGGAAAATGAGCTCCTAAACGTTAAACACTGTACATTCAAATTAATGTATGTAATCTGACATTAATCTCTGTGGTCTTCATCAGCAGAATGGAGATAAAAATGGCCAGTAAGGCGTTGCAGAAATAAATTAACAAATGTGAGCATGCAAAAACCATCATGCTGCATGCTGAAGGAATGAACATAAGAAAATAAATTCTGCCTGTAAACCATGAAATATGCGGTAAATAAATACTGAGACCACACACAGAATTTATAAAGAAAAATACTATCAAATAGCAGCACATCAGCTGAATGTCATCCTGTCAGTGGATTGAATGAGTCAAGGATCCTTTGGATCATACAGTAAAAGATTAAACCATAATGCACATATACTAGAGGCAAGCTAAGAATGCACATAAATCTTTTGTTTAAGCATTTCCAAATCTGTGAGTTCTCAAGGTTACAACCCTATCTGGAGAACAGCCCATTTCTCTGTTCACATAGACTAAGCCAAGTACTTTATCCACCTATGTAAGTGTAAATGACTTTTCATCTTTTTTTCTAAATAATCATGTGATGAGATTCTAGGAGTCCTCCATCAAAATGCCTGATGATTTTGAGGAGAACTCCAATAAACTGGAATTGCTCCATTGATTTTCTTGTCAGTTTCATATTCTTTAATTTTGTGTCTGCTGGTAACGGAGTCCAGAGTTGAACATGACTTGGTCAGATGTTTGGCTTACAGAAAATTTGAATGCAGCTGGCCATTTCACATTGGCTTTTCTGAAGAATTTTTGCCAATGTGACATCCTGTGATTTATGAATAGTCACCACTGAAAGCAAGATCAAAGGAGAATTTCTGCTAAAACAAGTGACATACCTTGTTTTCAGCAATTACTTAGTGACAAAACCAGTGATGTTTGCTGACAAGGGATGGTTTATGTTTTATGCACGTATACTTGGAAGTATAACTTGGGTTAGTGTCTATGTAACCGAGATATTCTATTTTGGATACAGTCAGTAGTAATGTCTGAGATTTGGGCAGGCTTCAATAAGAGAAAAGCAAGACAAAAACTTGTAACATTTTGTGAAATGCAGTCTGGGCTCTTAGCCCACCTCTACCCCAGTGGGCCAGTAGGATGCATTTGCTTCTATTTCACGTGGCTACAAAAATAATGGAACTGAAGATTTCTGTGATTAAAGGAAAATGTCTTGTCCTTCAATTTATGTTAGTGTTGCTCAATTATTCACTGAAGTACTGAAATGAAATGTGAAACAAATGAGTGTAGTGGAACTGGACCAAGCTGTGTGTATGACGGGTTGAGCAATCAACATCCTTCTGGTACCTGCAGTCAAGCATTTTAGTATAAAGAATCCTCATCATTAATCTTGTTCTTGTATAGGTTTGAATGAGTAGGATTTTACTCACTCCTGGACAACCACTCTCCCTTGATTTACTTTATCGAAATCAAAAATACAGCGATAGCATACAAAGTTGAGGGGGAAAATGATGACTTGTTGTTAACCAAATTTATTGGAGTAAGTTCAAAACAAAATGGTATTTGATAGGATTATAGCTCCACATTCTTTCATGAAAGAAAATGGCTCATCAATCTAAAGGAACCTGTCTGTGCTTAACACAGTACAGTATTTTAGAAAGATAAAATACTCCAAGCAAAAAAGTCTTGCTTCTGAGAGTGACCCAGATGATCTCTAGAGGTCCTTTCCTATCCAGACCCTTCTATGGCTGTGATGGTTGCCATTACTCTGACGTGACTGAGTGGTTCACCTCTAGTTTTTGTCTAGCATTGACACTAAGAAAACTTGTTCCACCACCTAATTCCCTAATCAGGCAGATGTTTTGAGACCACATCTGACATGCCAATAAGAACGAGCTACACAGATGTGAAGGAACCTCTTGCTTTCCCTTTGTTCATACTCAGAAAGAAAGAAATAAACATGGTGGTTAGTCCACTCAGCTATGAGTGATATAATGAGTGATATAATGAGGGATATGGCCTCAATTTTCTTATATAACTAAGTTAGAAGGCTATTATAGAAAACAAATAGCAAATAGCTAGTGAAAATACAGTAGCATATCTGTGGAGAGGTGAAGGTGATGAACAAGAAGATACTTAGTCCATGGTAACAAGTTTCTCAGAACAGCCAGACCTTTGTCAGCAGATTTCTCTGTTTTTGGAAGCCTGTTTAATTGACTCGACTGTAATTGTAGACTTGAAAATAAGCAAGAGTTACCAATCTGCTATTTCTCACAGTATGTGTTGGGTTGTGAAGTGTCACTTCTTTCCAAATAATTCACTGCTCTTTGCTTGGTATTTGTTGCTTCATCAGCAACTTTGTTAATTAATGGTTTGATATGCTTTGATTTCTAGCTGATTTTTTACTATGGAACTGGAGACAGCTGGTGTCCACAGAACTACTACGATGAGATCAAAATGGATTTTCCAGATGGGGACATTCGACTTTGCGAGAAAGGGCTCCGCCATGCGTTCGTGCTGGATGCCAGCAAGGAGATGGCTGCCATGATTACGGACTGGTTACGGGATGATCTGACCAAATTATAAACAACGATTCAGTGATTAACAAGAAAACGATGTAATTATTTTGTGAACGTGTAATTTTTTGTGAGAGAGTCTGTCCTATCTTTTTTTTTTCTGTTTACTACAGATTATGGCTTGTTTTCTACTGAGAAGTTTTAGAGAAAGTTAAAGAGAGACTGGCTGGTCCAAAATATAGTTTTATCGATTTAATGGTGATGTACTTTGATGCTGTGTCTTCAGCACTCTGAAAGACTTGGAAAAGTATGGGATATTTATTGTCTCCTAGCACTCTAGACAACACTGATACTAGATTGACTGACTAGAAGTGCAGCTGAGTTACTGCCACCTCAGCTGCTTGCTGAAGAGACATCAGGGCTGGATTTAGGGCAGCCCAGTTGGTCTGGTTTAGAAAGAAATATCATGCTACTCCATATGGATAAAAATTCCCCTGTGGGAACTGATCCTGGTGTGCTCTGAAACCTCTGACCCTCTCCACCCATTTCATCTCTGTGTATCCCTGGCACAGTAGTGAGTGCAAGAGTAATAGACAGCCAGAACAGCCCAGGGCCCAGCATTATCTCCTTCGGGTGGGATAGTGCTGTTGGCTTCAGAGATCAGGCTGAGGTCAGGCTTTTTATGAGGGAGATGTGAAGATGAGGTGAAGACAAGATCCTCCAAATCTCAGATGGGGCTCAGAGTGCTGCCAGAACTCCACGGTGTGTTAAATATAACGTAAGGTAAGTGTGGCCTCTCAGCTGGGGAATATATTTGGAGCCTTTGGTTCAAATTTTCTGATTGTAAAGAAAGTAAAGGAGCCTTGTCACAGGTGCCAGTGTTACGAGTTTGAAGTGCATTCAGAATCCATGTGTAACTACTTGTAAGTGTCCTAGCTCTCTGAGCTGTCCTTCTCATAATGAAGCCTGTGGGAATGGTGTTTGCTCAGCAACTTTGAAGAATTAAATCACTTTTGATGCATGTCTGAATTTCAGTTCTTTGCTCCAAGGACTGAAGCATGAATTTTTCTGCCAAGCCACGGATTAGATAAGTGAGAAAATGGCCGTTCTGCCATCATTGCACCCATGAAAGTGCATGAAATATTAGTATGTAGGACCAGGTCCCATCTGTATTACACTGATGACAAGTATTCTGTTCCTCACATTTCTTCATCCCTCTCCTTTACAGATAGGGGAAAAAAAATGCAGAAACATTCTATGAGCTGTGATAATACAGGTTGTGATAATACAAGAGGTTAAAGCCTAATGCTAGAAATGAAAGCAACATAAGTAAGGAGAACAGAGCTAAGTGCAATCAGGAAAGGATTTCTACCTGTGAACCTGTGAAACAGTCCCTGTAGAGTAGAGACATTTATAAAGAGATAAATAAATAGAAACACTATAGAACATAGTGACAGGAAGTCTTGTCCTAGCAACCAAATGAATTTACATGATGCATTAAGTATCTACCTTGCACAAGCAATTAGCAGTATTAATGTGGTACTACTGAGAACGGTGCTAGAGAGCATTCTCTGCTGCTGTAGGACTGAGTGATTAACTCCTTGGTTATCTTACACAATTGTATGCACGTCATCCACTTCTCTCTAGATCCCACTTAACTCTTTTACTGTTATTTAGAGCAATGTGTAGAATTCAGTTTCTGGATATTGTGGACCAATTCTCAAACCTGCTGACAGCCAGTGGATTTAAGTGCCCTTTTTTGCAGTTTGCCTTTGGAGACTAGCCAGTGGCTTTTCAGACTACACTGCCACATAACAAAACAGACAGTGATGTTTGGGGCAGAAATGCTGAAACCCCTATCAGATGTGTCCAAAGTGAAGAATCTGTGCCTGTGCAACTGATTCGGGTTAGCAGGGAGCCCTGAGATGTTCCTTCTTTCCTCAGGGCTCTAATCAGTGATGATTGAAACAATTCCTGTGCTCGCTTTGGAAATCCACAGTTCTGTGTGTCTGTGTGTCCGTCTGTCTGGTCTAGCAGCCCCCAGGTGTTGGCATGCAGTTCTGTTGGGCATCCTTCTTACTGACAGATGCAAAGTGCATTGGCTGGCCTGGGCGTTCCCTGTAGCAGAGTGAGGATGTGTGTTTGCATCTATGTGTGTACGTAAACATCTATGTATACATGTTTATACACACACGTAATGCGCGTGTGTGGGTTAGCAGCATAAAGAATGCAATCAGTTTGGTCAGTTTGGTTTACACGTTGATACTGTTGGAGAAAACATTTGTTCTTTGCAATGCGTGGAATCGGGAATTGAGCACGGAATCAGTCTGTAAAAATTCAGCTGTTGTAGTGGAGGACAGAAAAAATCTTGCATTAACCAAAGATGACAAGCAGCTATTACAGCCCGGGAACTGAAGTACCTATCAGAGGCAGTTGTTTACAGTGCATTATTCGTATACTTTGTATGAGCAATTAATTTAGCAATACTTGTACTTGCGTGTTCCTTTTATACAAACGTTAATCTGTTATAAATCCTACTGACTGCATTAAGACCTAAACTGAGATGAGACCTGGTCAGCGGTGACCAGATCAACTGCAGGATGATGCCTTACAATTTTCTTAAATGAATTTTCTCTAAGATGATTGAAACCATAGTGATCCAATTGCGTCCTTTGGATCTGATTGTCACAGCTGTGTTTCCTAAGAGCAGTAGATCTCACACGATGGGAATCCAGTGGTGTTTGCCATGGCCCGAGGCAAAGAGTGTCAGAAGTGCTTGTGGTCCAAATGCTCCAACTTGCCATGAAAACCCGGTGTAATCTGCCTGTCTTAGACTATTTTAGAATTACTGGGAATCCTATCACAAATGCATTGACCGTATGCAGTAGCATCTGATCTGTGTCGTTCACACTTTTGTGCTTTGTCACCACGTGAGTAAACCTGCTAGCTGCAGTGACTTGGACTCATGCTCGTGTTTTGCTAGATCGATACCTTTTATGATAAGTACACAAATCCAGTAACTAAAATAAAGACATTTGTTGTAAAATGGAATTCAAGTCTTTAATAACTTTATCACCCTCACCTTTAGTGACTTTACCACCCATTTATCACCCTCATTACATTTACAAAAATACAATTTAGAAAAATGCTTGCCTAAGCCCAAATTTCACCTGCCATTTAGATATCTAAACTCACAAGAAGTCTGTGGTAGAAACTTGACACACTGAAGCATTTTTATCCAGAGCCACTCCAAAACAATCAGCGTTTCCTCTTGCTCCCTCCATTCAATGTTTGCTGCTCTGAGCTATAGTGCCTGCAGGCCAGGAAGGGCTGTCCCTCTGGGAGGGTGAGTGCTTTCCCACTGTTTATGGTGTAGAATTTGGAGCTGGACTCCAAGCTCAACATCAGTTTCTTGCTACACAGGAGACGCTGCATACATGAGCCGCAGCGATCATCTCTTTTCTGCAGTTAAGTCATGCATGTGTTGGTTTTACAGACCATGTGTTTGTATGTGCACCCGCTCCCCTACCCCCCAACCCTGTACTTGGTCTAGCTAATGGGCAGACACACGTTGCTCCATGTCACAGCTCACACTCCCAACCTCAGTACGTTGCTGAGGTTCATTGCTTACAGGTAAACGTTCTCTTTTCTGGCACCTCTACAAAATAAAAATCTTGAGAGCATTTAGAAGTGACCAGGAGCCATATACAAACAGATTTCTGAAACAGCTGAGAGGGTTTATTGCAAGCAAAAGATTGTATCAGAAATACAACCCAGCTGCCAGGAGCAATCATTGCTCGGTAGCATCACACAGAAGTTATGAAACAATACACATGCTCAGATGGCATAAGCAGGGGGACATCTAATTGGAGACTGTTTTCAAGTGCTTATGCTGATAGTAAATGGGCTCGGTTTTTCCATTCCACGTATTGCAGGAACATGCAGTTGTGTTGTGGTTTCTTAGCAGTTTGCAGTAGCTGATGAAACGCAGAGTGTTGTCTAAGGCATCTGACTCATCCTGCAGTGCAGTGTTTGCCAGTCCGATACTGGAGATTTTTGGCCATCCCATTTGAAGCAACTGACATTGGAAGAGGCAGCAGGGGAGTGCCCCTCATTTCCCTTGCTGATGAGTACTTGATCAAACTCACTTTAACACAATCTGTCCCCAGCTCTAAAATACCGTGTTTCATTTATTAGGTGAAACGACAGAATGGTGGAGTTTGGAGGAGACCTTAAAGCCCACCCAGTTCCACCCCCCTACCATGGGCTGCTTGCTGCCCACCAGCTCAGGCTGCCCAGGGCCTTATCCAACCTGGCCTTGGGCACCTCCAGGGATGGGGCACCCATAGCTCTCTGGACAGCTGTTCCAGTGCCTCACCACCCTTTGAGTAAATCCTTCTGTATGAAGACCAGGTGGCTTGGAATTGGGAAAAACATTGACAGAATATGTTTTGAAGTGTTAAGATCATCTGCTCTCATCACAGAGGTGTACTGGAAATAATTATACGAGGGTGCAATAAGCAGAATCCTTCTGGGGAGACCTCATTGTGGCCTTCCAGCACTTGAAGGGAGCATATAAACAGAAAATGGAATGGCTGTTTAAGAGGATGGATAATGATAGAACAAGAGGGAATGGTCTTAAACTGAGACACGGGTGGTTTAGGTTGGATATTAGGAGGAAGTTTTTCACACAGGGGGTGGTGACACAGTGGAACAGGTTGCCCAAGGAGGCTGTGGATGCCCCATCCCTGGAGGCATTCAAGGCCAGGCTGGATGTGGCTCTGGGCAGCCTGGTCTGCTGGTTGGCGACCCTGCACACAGCAGAGAGGTTGAAACTGGATGAGCATTGTGGTCCTTTTCAACCCAGGTCATTCTATGATTCCATGATTCCATGACTCGTGCCTGGTGTGTCACCCCGTGCACCCCTGGAGCACCTCTCTGTCCAGCTGAGCCATCTGTCTCTGAAGGGAACGCCTGGGAAATACCACCACTGTAGTAATTAACTCCAGAGTCCTTCAGACAAACCTCCATCATCAGTTCTCCACATATTTCCTCCCGGTTTTGGAAAGAGGTTTTGGCTGAAACCTATACTTGGTGCCATGAAGACTTCTTCCACACTTCCAAGTGTGTCTTACTCCAAATCTACATCTACTGTGTGATTTGTACTGGGATTAGTCTTAACCCTATCACATTCATTCACTGTTGATGGCAATGTCCATTGCAGGAGCCATGCTAACAAAGCTCAGCCTGAAACTTCTGCCATTGCACCTATAAGGTCCTTGTGAATGAAAGTGGATGAGAAAAAAGGCACACAGTTATTCATAGCCCCTCCCTCAATGTGCTTCACACAGAGACAACCCGATCTTACAGATGCCTTGTGTCCTGGATGTCCCATAACTTTTGAAGTTCACTTAAGTATGCAGAAGGTTTTCATATCCCATTGAGCTTTATTAAGCTTTTAAATATAAATTTTATATATATATATATATATTTGAAAGATTGACTGAAAGAAACAGGAGAGTGAGAGAAAAACAAAACATATATTAATTAGAATCTGTATAATAAAAATACTATTTTAGTAATATCTAATCTCTAGAGCAGTAGGACATGTATCATGCATACCAGGGATATCTAAGTGGAATTAAAATATTCTTCTACTGCATTTTCCCCCGAAATTTTTCATTCCCCAAGTTTTTAAATGCAACATTTCATCCTCGTTTCCTAGAGGGATGTTTTCACCAGGTGTGAGTAGACTGGGTACATCCCTTCCCTTAGGAAGGCCATCGCCTTGGACTCCCTCTGCACCTGTTGGGGCAGAGACCTGGGCTCAAGTCAAACCCATCCAAAGGGTTTTGTATGGTCACAAGCACAGCGTGAGCAGGGGAGATTCTTCCAGTTGTCATATTTGCCCCTTCAACTTAGTGTTCCTTAGCTCCTACATTTTTGTGTTCAGGTTAATGGAGAGCACTCTGCTTGGTTGGCTGGAGCTGGGTTGCTCCTGGTCAAGGCAGGAGAAGTATTTTCAAACAGACAGGGAAGAAAAGGGATGCATCTCTTCTGATGAGAAACGCATTGCAAACACTCAGTGTGCTCCCATTTTTTTTCCCTTTCTAAAATACCTGAGCTTGCCAAGGAAAGTGCTATTAAATGAATGGCTTTTTCACTGTTTGCCTTAGTAACTTCAATAGCCCAGGAAGCCAATGTGACTTAGGAAATGTACTCTGAAATGAGCCGTCTGGTTTTGGCACACAGGCACAAGTCTTAGAAAGAAAACTATTGCCGAGGTCTATTTATCAATAAAATATTTAATAAACTTATCTGTACAAAATATTAAAAAGGTTATTGAAGAGTATACAAGAATACTTATTTAACAAATATATACTGCTATATAATATATTCAAGAAAATATAGATTGCTGTTTACAGTTCATTTACAATCCAATATGTACAATCCATTTAAACTTTAGAATACATACAAACAATGCATTTACACCATCACTTACAGAGCTATCTTCTCAGAGATATTTCACACTCAGACCTGACAAAGCTGAACAAATACATGGAAAGGTTAGAGGCACACACAGGGATACAAGTATTGCTTCAAAAAAATTAACTACTACAGATACGGCTATTGGAAACTTGAGTCCTTTTTCATTTACTGATATTTTCCTTTCTAACCAAAGAAAATAAGACATAAATAAAACCATGACTGACCAGCAGAGAGGCTCATTTTGTCATAAAAAGAGCTCCAGATAGTCTTCACTTCAGAAAAAGAACGGGCAAGGGTAGGATACGTGCTAGTTTAGCAGACTGGATAAACAAGGACTGACATTGTCCCAGGCTGCATCTAAGCTGGGGAGCACCACAAATAGAGCAGCTCTTCCATGCACAGAAAGGCCTTTGGAGTCAGGCCCCCAAACCACAGGGCCAAGAGCTTGATTTACAAAGGTACGGCACTTCAGATGCTCAGATCTTTCTTTTATGCACTATTTAATCCTACAGGTTAACCTACTCACAGCACACGGGGTGAATTAAACCTGCATGATCACCTTTTCCTGCCCAAAGAAGATGCCCCACTCTCAGTTGATCACAGCCAACTGGACCACGTCTCTTCAGCACCTCCTCAATGACCAGAGCCTGGTGCCATCCCTTCTCCTGCCCCATGGAAGTTCTCTAACACCTCACAGCTCTCAGCCCAGCCAGTGTGAGTTCTCAGCCCTCAGCTGGGGCTCTTGGTCTTTTCCTCCTGCTCCCCTCCTCTCTCTTCTCAGGGATGTGGTTATTGGGCAATATTGATGGTAGGTGAACAGTTGGACTAATTGATCTTAAAGATCTTTTCCAACCATAATGATTCTTCAAGGTAGGGCTGTGGGAGTAGAAAAGTTTCTGTGTGGAACAGCACTATGGAGAACACAGCTATCTCTCCCCATAGCCAAGATCAAAGCCAATTCCACAGCACCCAGAGTGGCCAGGCCCTAACCAGCTCCATATTTCCATTATTGCTCTGCTAATGAAGACATCAGTGGAGGTTCATAACACAGCATAGCAGTGAGAAGACCCAAATGCTTCCATCTGCTATTGGGAAAACACTTGAATGTGTGAGCAAGAACTCTACTCTCTCCACCATGAGTCCAGCCAGACCCACAGCCTGGTGGCTCCATGCTGGTAGGCCTCAGCCTTCAGAAACAGGCTGCCCAGAGAAGCTGTAAGTGCTCTCTGGAGGTGTTCAAGATCAGGTTGGATGGGGCCCTGGGCGGCCTGATCTGGTGGGGCACAATCAGCCCACATCAGTGCAACTGGATGGGCTTTAAGCTGTCCCTCAACCTAAGCCATTCTACAATACGATATGATTCCTCTCCTCACTTGTTCTCCATTTCCCAGCCACCACAAATCTCAGTGCTCCTTATTTGAGTCAGAATGAACCCTCAAGGCCATCTAGTCCAACTCCCCCGCAATGAACAGAGACACCTACAGCTTGATCAGGTGCTCAGAGCCCTGTCCAGCCTGACCTTGAGTGTCTCCAGGGATGGGGCATCCACCACCTCTCTGGGCAACCTCAGCCAGAAGCTGAACACGAGTACATCACCCTGCCCATGCCTTCCCCCAGGCTCCTTACAGCACAGCACATTCAGGACTGTTCTAATAGTGGTGCCAGCAGAAGGGAGAGCAGCAGCACAATCTAAATATCCTGAGGCTGTAAAACATCCTCAGAGATGAAGGATGGGCTCTTTTTGGTCCTCCTCCACCAGCAGGAGTTCCAGATTTTGATAATTTATTGAACATCCAGGACAACTGCTGATACAGTATGAATACCAGGGAGTGCTGTGCATTCTCATGTATGCAGCAAGGCACTAAAGGAACAAGGAGCTTCAGAGGCTGACTGCAGCTGGTTTTGTCATGGAAAAGATAAACTAGCTTATGGCTGGTACAACATAGTGGATGCACCAACGTGGTTCAGCAGAGACCCACTGAGGACAGGAGGGCCAGAGAGCTCCTCGTGCCTGCGGTTCTGGGGGAGCTGGCAGGGTGACCACCACTAAACACACACTTCAGGGTTTGTGGGAGAGAGCCCTGAGGCTGCCAGCAGCAGAAGTGGCTGCTTGCTTTGCAAAGGGAGTGTGACCAATAAATCACTGCTGGCCCTTCCCTGCTCTCCCCAGCAGCGAGAGCCACACGAGCAAGATGTGAGCTAAAATCCATATGGTGCGAACGCACGCAGAAGCGGCTGCCGCTCAGCTCTGAGCAGAAGGCAGCTTGGGGTTGCCAGACTTTTCCTCACGGGTGTGCCAAGCATCAGCAAACAGCCCAGGAGGACATTGCCGCTCCATCTGCCCCTGCTTCAGGACCCCAGTGGGTTGTGGTCTCCAGGACGCAGTGAAGCGGTGCTGGAAGCACAGGCTCTGGTGTTACACACAGGTTCCATGCACCAGCCTTGGCCTGACCACGCACCTTGAGTCCCAGCTCAGTGCTTTCAAAGCCTTTTTGGATCTCAGCAGCTTTTCCCTGTCCCTAAGTCATTGCTGCCCCACACAGGGAGCACCAAGCACAGGTACACGGCCCTTTCCAGATGCTTGCTATTTCTAGCTTTGCTGTAATTACATCCTACAGATAAAAATGGTGCTGAAGGTCAGACAAATCCTCCAGGAGAACATAGTCTGCATGGAAACTGTTTCAGTTTTCTTTTTTTTTCTTTTTTTTTTCTTTTTTTTTCCCCTCTCTTTTTTTCCTGGAAAGGCTGTATAAATACAGCAGATTGGGAACCTGCAATTATCCATTCAAATCGTTCCGAGTCCACTGAATCTACCTTTGTCTGCTTTCAGCCTCTCGTCTCCTATTTATACTGCTCAGAAATCAGCTCAAGCAAGAGGAGATGGATCAGGAATACCTCTTCACGGGGTGGTTTCAATGCCTTTATAGGGTCCTGGCAGTGATACCCCAGAGAGCATCCCCTGGCAGGAGCCAACCTCACCTATCATAGAGTCATAGAAAGGCATAGGTTGGAGGGGGACTTCAGATCATTTATTTCCAACTTCCTGCCATGGGCAGGATTGCCACCCACATCAGGCTGCCCAAAGAAGAGCTCTCTGCCAAGAAACAGAGGTGCCCAATGGGGAGAGTGGCAATTAATTCCTAAATGGGCAAATCCACCGACAGCACTGCCGCCAGCAGCAGCCTCTGGTGCTCTCCCCAGACCTCCCCATTTTCCCTTACTGCAGTTGATCCAGGCTGCAAACCTGCAGTGACCGAGCCAGAATTTTGCTCTCTGGGGCACGAATGTGGACATGGTTCTGTGTCCTGCAAGAAGGGGCCTGGGGCCACTTGTGGGGCTGTCAGGAACTGTATGTGTATATAAATACTGAACTGCCCACAAACCTCTACAGCAAATATTTGGAGGAAAGGAGAAAAAAAAAAAAAAAAGGAAAACATGTTTCAGCAGTGAGGAAAGCTACCTGGAGACCATCACTGATTGAAGAGCCAGGTATGTGGAAGCTTGATGGGCTTGGGAACACTGCAGGGCCAGCATCCCCCCACTCTGATTGATGCTTGTGCTAAGGGTGTGGGACAAGAGCTGTTAGGGATGTTGGATGAGGTTTGCTGGAGTCCGGGGGATGAGGACGGAGAGACACTGGGATTGTCCCACAGGGTACCTCTCTGCAGTGATACACAGGATGGGAGCCCTGCTGATGTCTTACTGTCTCAGCGGGGGCTGCTTGGGTGAGAGCTGGGTGCTCTCTTCTGCCCAAGGAAGTGGTCTGGGGCAGGGAGGCTGCCTGCCTTTGTTAAGACATCTCTGAGGATGAGGAGCTTTACAGAAAAAAAATAAACATTTTCCAGCAGGAATTGATCTCCCCAAAAGCAAACTTCCATAGCTGAGTACTGATATTTATAAGGCAACAACTTGGACACCAACAAAAACCAAATCATCAAACCCAAAGCTATCCCATCCCTGACCTAAGCAGAGCCACAAAGCTGCAGCTCAGTAAAGAAAGCCACCTGGCAGCATCCCACAATTGATACCAGGCTTCTTGGGGTTCAAGGCACAATTTAAGCCCATTTCCTATCAATTTGCAGCCCTCTCAGCTCTGCTCTTTGCAAGTTAAATGTCTCTGCCCAGAGGATGCGGGCTCCCTTAGGGCAGGCAGGGAGGAACGGAGCTGCTGCCAAAGGGAGGTGGATTGGAGCCCGGCCTTTTTATAGCAATTACTTGGAAAAATAAGAACCCAAGCAAAGCAGCTCATCCCTGGGGAGCTCAGGACTCTGCTTCTCCCCAGATGCTCTGAAGAGGTGTCCTTACATGCAGAAAGAAAAGCTCCCACCGCCCCAACCCGAGGGCAATGCAGAAAGCCCCAAAACTTTGAGAAAGGAACAGAGAGGGTTTCCCCATCCCTGGGGCAGCCCATGGGGACAGGGGGCTCCTGGAAAGGCACACACCAAAATGTGTATGTATATATATATTATATATATATTCATATATAAAATGGGGCATGGTGGGGTGGGGAAGAGCCGCAGAAATTGCTACCTGCAGCCGCACGTCTCCACCACCATGTCCTCGTACTGTTTGTACACCACGTTGTTCCCAGAGTCTATGTAGAGGATGCTGATGGGGCTGAGCTTGGAGGGCACGCAGCAGCTGGGGGGGGTGGATTCCGGATCCATGGAGTTCATCAGGGTCTGGATGATGGCGTGGTTGGTGGGCTCCAGGTGGGAGCGCAGGGGGAAGTCGCAGACCCCCTCGCAGTGATACGCCTCGTAATCCAACGGGGCGATGATCCAGTCGTCCCAGCCCAGCTCCTTGAAGTTGACGTGTAGGGGCTTCCTGCTGCAGCGCGTCTTCGCCTTCTTCCCATGGCCTTTGCCCCCAGAGCGGGCAGCGATGGTGGTCCTCCTCTTCCTCCGCTTGGGGTACTCCTCCCGGCCGGGATCAGGAGGCTCCAGCAAGGGAGGGCTGCCCAGCACCTTCATCCTCTCCCGGATCTCCTTGAAGAGGTTCTCCTTCCTCTGGGTGCGGGAGAAAGCCACGAGCAGCGCTCGCTCGAGGGGCTGCGGATGGGGTTTGCCGAATCCCAGCTGCCGAGGGGGCAGGAGGCGGCCCGAGCGATCCGACACCACCCTCAGCACGAAGCACAGCAGTTTGCCCTTTGGGGGCCTCTCCCTGCGGTCTCGAAGCGCTTCCCAGACGTCAAACACCTCCCATCTGGAGCCTGCATCCAGAACATCGGCTGCTCTGGAGTCCAGCAGCCTGGGCTCTTCGCCGGCCCGACCGGAGCAGGTGGAGAGGAGCAGGTGGTGGAAGGTGCCTTCGGGGGACAGGGCCAGGCTGCGGTTTGCAGGGAGGGAGCGTAGGACCCGCAGCTCTGCGCCCGTCACCTCCTCTGCCTCGGGCAGGCTGGAGATGTCAAAGAGGTAGTGCTGCTCGGGGGCGGACGGGGAGGCATCTGGGAGGGAGAAAAGAAAAGAAATGCAAAAAGAACAAGAAAAAAAAATACAAGAAGAACACAGGAAAAAAAAAAAAAGAAAAAAGGAGGAGGAAAAAGGAGGGAAAAAGAGGAAAAAAGAAGAAGAAGAAAAAAAATTAGAAGAAATAGAAAAAAGGAGAAAAAAAAAACGGCACAATATCAAACCCAGCCAGAATAAGCCGAGCGCTCGTAACGGAGGTGCGCGGGACAAGCAGTGAATGGTAGCAATGGGAGAAGGGCTGAGCAGCCCGGCGGGAGGGAAACAGCCCTCTGTCCCGGCGGTGTCACCGCGTTCAGGGGTGGAAAAAGAACGGGGAGGAAGGAGGGGTCGGAGGGATGGCTCCGAGCGAGTGCCCTCCCGCTCCCGCGTCCCCCCAGCAAAGAACAGGGGAAATCCCATTGTCCCCTGCAGGCACTGGGTGCTGCCTCGGGGTGTCTGACACGGGCGCATTCCAGAAGCTGAATTTGTCCCTGTTTTTTTTTTCATAGAAACAGCAAATACCCGGAGTTGGAAGGGACTCATAAAGATCATTGAGTCCAACGGCGTGCACGCACAGCCCAAATGCAGACTTGTGCCGTTTCTGGCACCGTTGATATACCAGATGTTAATTTAAAAAGAAATAGATAAATAAAAAGAAGAGCTGGAGGGGGTGAGAGAAGGGGAGATGAATGAGGTCTGAGGTTTCTTCTTTTCTCCTCTCTAATAAGAAACCGGACCGCTGCACACTGCCATGCCTGAGCCCCGCACTCTCCCCGACTCGCAGCTGCGCTGCGGCTGGGAAACAGCTTTCTCCCCGTCCTTTCTTATAATTATTATTATTATTATTTTCTTTTAAAGCAAATCTTCAGTTCCAGAGGGGCCGGATAACGGGATCCCTTCGCAGAGCTCACCCCGCAGCATCTCCCCCCGCCCCGTCCCGGCTGCTCCCCCGCTGAACCTCAGTGCCGCTGCCGGGCAGAGTACAGAGGCTGCGGGAATCCGGGCACAGAGGGAGCCGGGAGCTGCCGTTCCCTTCGGCTTCCCATTGTATTCCATCTGGGGAGGGCAAGAGGGTCTGATTTAATTATTTTTTTCACCCCGCGAAAACTTTTGTCGGGACGACACAGTGCGTGTAAGCGCACATGGGAGAAAAAAAAAAAAAAAAAGATCGATGTGTGTCCGCTCAACTCAAAATCATCGGATCCGCGGGTATGAATGGGGCAAAGAAACACAGACCCAACGCGGGCCACCGCAGCCGCAGTGCCGTCCCCGATCCCGGCGGTGGGCGCATCCCTATGGGCAACGCCACGGGTGGGAGAGGATCGGAGCTCTGCCTCGCGCTTGCTTCCACCCAGCCCTTCTCATACCCGCACCCTACAGCCACGCACTGCCCCGCGGGGCTCACGCGTAGCCCCATCCCCACGCAGCTCCATCCCCACGCACTGTCCCGTCCCGCTCACGGCTCCATTCAAGCGCGCCGCCCCGTCCCAACCGACGCTCATCTCCATCATCTCCATCTCCATCTCCATCTCCATCTCCATCTCCATCTCCATCCCCGTCCCGCGCACATCCCCGACGTGCGCTCCCCCTCTCGCCGCCCGGCCCCGCACTCACCGCCCCGCAGCCGCTCCACGAAGCCGGTGACGGTGCCGACGGGGCGGGCGGCAGCGCCTCGTCGGGCGGCCAGGCGCTGGTAGAGGGTCACCATGTAGCGGTGCGGCACCACCGTGCCGTTGCGGAGCGCCCCGTCCCTCCGCGGCGGGGAGGAGAAGGGGGAGGCGGCGGCGGCGGCGGAGGAGGAGGAGGAGGAGGAGGCGGAGGAGGAGGAAGGCGCGGCTGCCGGGGGTCGCTGGGGAGCGGCGGCGGCCTGCGGCCCGCGGCGGAGGCGGCAGGCGCCCAGCAGGCAGAGGCAGAGGGCGGCGGCGGCGGCGCGGAGGCGCATGGCGGCGGCGCGGCGCTCGACGCTGTGCTGCTGCCGCCGCCGCTCCCCGCCCGCTTTTGAACATCGTCTTCGCCCGCCGCCGCCGCCGCCGCCGTCGTCGCCGCCGCCGCCGGCCGCCTCCCGCCGCCGCCCGCGGCGCCCCCTGCCGGCCGCCCGCCCCCCGCCCCGCCCTCGGCCGCAGGTGAGAGCCGGGGGGGCCCCCGCGCCCCGGTCCGCCCCCCGCGCGCGTCCCGTGGCCGCGCTCAGTGCTCCCGACGCGGCGTCCCGCGGGTCGGAGCGCGGCCCTCCGACGGCTCCCCGAGCTGCGGGGTCGCTCTCGTCGGGCCTTATTTTGGGCGGGGAGCGCCTCCGGCCTTTGCTTATTTCCTTTGGAGCGCTGCCCTCGCTCCCCGGCTCTGTTTCACGCCCCGCACCTCTGTCTCGCGGCACACGTTCCGGGTAGGGATCCCCGGCCCGCGGTACGCAAGGTGCCCCCCCCCCCTCCGTTTGGGGCGATGGGGCGGCCCCGAGGAGCGGACTCCGAGCGGTAATTCCGCCCCGCGGTGGAACAAAGCCCCGGGCGGGCGCGGGGTGATGTTTCCCCCCCGCACCAAGGAGGGTTTCCTTGGTAAAATTCAGATGTTTCCTCGGGCCTCGATTAAAATAACAACTTGGGTATTTACCGGGATGTTATTTCAAGTCTCTTAAGTCCCTGCTTATGTCTGTTGCGATTTCTCCACAAATACAAAAACAAGTGCCGCGATGATTTATTGGAAGGAATGTAAACGTTTGGCCAAAACAAACACGGCTTTTTTTTTTTTTTTTTTTTTTCCTCTTCCCTTCCTCCCCCCCCCCCAAAAAAAAGCCGAACTCTTCTCACAAGCATTTATCACTGCAGCCTCTCGCGTTTCTTCCTGCTGTCATCCTACAGGTGCTCTGTCAGCCCGTCAGTTCCTAATGCCAACCAACATCACCATCCCACAGAGGCTGAACGCTCAGAGCAGCCATTCCCCAACAGGGAAAGGCAGAAGAGACCCATGCTGTCCCAGTCCCACCTCCACCAGTGGCACCATAGAATCACAGAGTAGCTTGGGTTGGAAGGGAACTTAAAGATCACCCAGCCCTCTGCTGTGGGCTGATAGCCCCCCTCCAGACTGGGCTGCCCAGAGCCCCATCCCACCCAGCACTGAATGCCATCAGGGATGGGGCACCCACAGCCACTGTGGGCAGCTGTGTCAGTGCCTCCCCTCTCTTTGAGTAAAGAATTGCCCGATGGGCTGTGCCACACGTGGAGCTCCCAGCTTCTCATGCGCTCTCTTCCCAATAGGAAAGGAATGAAAGGGCCAGGGGAAGGATGTAATGAGCTTCAGAAGTCCATCTTTGAACTTTTGGGCTCAGTGCAATGGTGTTGGAGCCTCCTTCCTGGATTCCTCCAGAGCAGACAATTTCACAGAGAATGGTGAAAGGTGAAAAATGGTGTCAATGGAGGCACACATTCATTCAAGGTCAGGCTGGATGGGGCTCTGAGCAACCTGATGGAGCAGGTGTCCCTGTCCACCGCAGGAGTTGGACTACATGGCCTTTAGAGGTCCCTTCCCACTCTAAGAGGTCCCTTCCAATGATTCCACACACAAGGAACTCCAGGCTGCTCCAAATTCAGGGCGCTCAGATCTGCCATCGCATTTTTTCAGTCTATCTGCTAAAAATTAAAACAATACGGACACAACAGAGCACCCGAGTTTTCTTTTTCTCCAGTTTTCCAGCCCCAGAGCAGCACCACACAGTGCCACATTCACTGGGGCACACATTCACACAACAGGCACACATACCCACATCAGCACATGGCCCCACGGGCACGTGTGCACACAGCAAATCCTGCCTGGCTGTGCAATCCCACAGCCCACCCCTCTCCACTGCCCAGCATCCATGGAGGTGCCGGAGTTTCCCATCTGTTCTCCATTGCAGCTTTATCCAAACCCTTTTGGGTTTTCTTCAATTTCCATCGGCCCAGCCCAGCTGCAGAAGCTGCCTGAACCACCCCAACTCCTGCCCTGCTCAGAGCACACACTCCCAGCTCTCCCAGTGCAAACCCTTCTGTGCATAACTTCACTCTGGCAAAGGGCCACCTTCTACCAGCCCCCTTCCAAAACCAAATTAGCACGCGGCTGCAGCAGCAGAAATTGGAGAGGAAAGGCTGTAGTTTTATTTTACAACTCAATTAGCAAGTTTATACAGAAAAAACACCCATATAACCACGGGAGATTTTATGTCCATTTGACTTCACCAGCGAAGAGGCTTGTTCCTCTCAAGGGCACTCCCCATTGCCCACGGTGGCCCACCACCAGCATGGTGAGACCCATTCCCTGCTCTCTCTCTTCCTGCTCCTACAAATCCTCCTGGTAACTCCAGCATGAACTGACAAACTGTCCAGGGGGGTGGTGGAGGCATTGTCTCTGCAGGTGGAGATGTGGAGATGTGGCACTGAGGGACATGATCACTGGCTATAGTGGGGATGGGTGGATAGTTGGACTCCATGATCTTAGTGGTGTTTTCCAACCTTAAGGATTCTATGATTCTATACTGAATGAACCAGAAGTCTAGAACCTAAGGTGAAGCTAAAGGGCCACATCTGTTTCTATGTTTCCCCAAGAACCTGTCTCTAGTACAAGAGAGAACCTAAAGAACCTGTCTCCAGTAAGGCATAGCTAATGCTTGTGTACCAGGGATCATCACAGCCTCTCCACAGCACAGTTCTAGATGGGTTTTTGGAAGGAAGGGTACCTTTACATGTGGAGCAAAACCCCAGATGTTTCTATGGAGGGCTGAGTCCCAGGTAGGGTGGGCTCTCCCCTGCCATCCTCTTTTTCACCTGTGGGCAAGGTGCCAGCCTGGGACTCATCCAGCACAAAGGGCCCCCCTAGAGGTGCTCCTGACCACAGGGAAGAAGGAGTTATGTGACATAATCAGAACAGAGCACCCCACCAGGTCCCAAAGGAGGAAAATGAGGCAGAAAAGAGATCCTCAAAGAATGACCATGAACCCAGTGCCATAGCCATGTTCCCTGAGTCCTCTGTCTCCATAGCTGTTCACCTTCCCCTTCATCAGCACTGCTTGATGGAACAAAATTGAACTGTAGTGACAACTTCCCCCAGGCCTCAAAGCTGGGGTGTTTGTGGCTGTTTCCATCAGCCAACTCAGCGGGGCTCCACCAAATTTTCAAGTCTTGAGCAAGTTTGCAGTGGTCACGATGTGTAATGCTTGTGGTTATTTGGAAGAATATGTTCTCATGTGGTGACCACACAAGAAGTCTCTTGGGGCTTCACTTAGCAAACTTCTTCTATTGAGATGGCTACAAGTGACAGCAGGGCCAGCTCAGCAAGTAACCAAGAACAGCATCATTTTCTTTCCAAATCTTATCATAGAATCACTCAGGTTGGAAGAGATGTCTAGGATCATCTTGTCCAACCATCAACCCATCACCACCATGCCCACTAACCATGTTCCCAGCAAGTCTTTCCAAAAGTTACTAAAACTGAAGCCACGCTGATTTTTTTCTGATTGTCTGTACAGGGATAGCCAGGGAAGGTAAGACAAATTAAGGTACAAAGTCAATGCATGCAACATCAAATGGATCCAAAGTCCTGTAGGATGTTTTGCTTCAGGCCCAGAGAGCACACACTGCTCTGAGTTGAATGTCCACCACTTTTTATTTGACCACTATGCTCTAGCTAAGGGCCAGGAGATTTAGAGAAATACTTTGCCAAGAGTTCAGCCATCTCTGGAAAAATAAAGCCCTTTGGAAGGGTTGCCCAAGGATGTTGTGGATGCCCCATCCCTGGAGGTGTTCAAGGCCAGGCTGGATGTGGCTCTGGGCAGTGGTTGGTGATTCTGCACATAGCGGGGGGGGTTCAAACTAGATGATCAATGTGGTCCTTTTCAACCCAGGCCATTCTATGATTCTTATCTTTTGGAAGGGGAGCGAGACCTCCAAAGGTGGTTCCTACAGCACTAACCAAGGAATCCAGCTGAGAGATATTTTCCCTTTCGGTTACCTTCCCATACCTTGGTATTGTTTATTCCTTGTCAAACATGGGTTTTGCTCTCATATTCAATTCAACGCTCCTATTTTCAGCTATAGATCAGCCCAGTGGAGCTACATCAGCTGAAGTCCATAAGGTCAAACCAATAATTCTCTATATGACAGGGATCTGGCAAAGCAAGTCTGTCCCCTGTAAGTAGGGCATATTCTCTCCTTGTTGGGAATATCCCTTCGGGCAGGAATCAACAGGTGGATCCATCCCTTCTAAGCACAGCTAACAGCATGAGGTGTGAGGTATGAACAGGTGGGAGCTCTGGTCCCATACCAGTCATGCTGGGGACACTGATGAGATGTGGGGGCAGCGGGGGCAAACAGGGGGCATACATACATGCCATCCCCTGCTTCATCTGCTACAGGGTTGCTGCAAGGGACCGAGCACCATCACCAAGCCGGGAGCAGAGGGAATGGTCCGGCTTGCAGCAGAGCTGACTGCCGGGACAGGAGCACCATCTCCTGGTGAAGGGATTCATAACAGAAAACCTCTGTGTTGGGTGGTTTGTGGGGCGCAGGTGGAGCGTGGAAGGCAGCAGCAGGTTGCAGCTGTACCAGGTGAAGCTCCATCTTGTTTTGCGTTGCCTCAACTCTGTCTCAAAAAGCCCTCAAGTTAACAAATACACGACAATAATTATAATATCACATCTCTCTCAAGGCTCTGAAGGTAACTTGACACAGTTTTACCAAATCTAAATCAGAACAAGATTTTGCCTGAGAGTCTCTGTCCGGGTAAATGTGCAGTCCCTGCCCATGTGGTGCTCCCACTAAAGCAGAAGGCAGACCCCTGAGCAGGGACAGCTGTGTGTGCAAAGCCAAAGATGCACATTGCAGGGTGGGATGTAAAATGCCCTGTTAGCAAAGACCTCTCTCTCCTAATACAGTACAGTGGCACATGGTCATGTGTACATATCTACAGCTTGCAGCCTGCAGAATGATCCTAGCTGCCTATTTAAGCACCTGAACAGAACACGTTCCCATAGAAGACAACCATCAGAATAAAATACACAAGATGCGTATTCCTGATATAGCCAGAAGAAATCCTTGAGCACCACACCACTGCTATGAGTCACATCAGCAATGTATTGGGAGTTCTGTCATTCTTGCATTAATCCCATACATTAATCAGTAAATGAAAAATATGGCATTTGTGGCTCCCTGCGCTGCAACCAGAGTGGAAGTACAGCAGGAAATGATTTGATGTGACTGTATGAGATGAAATGATGGCCTGGAAGGCAGATAGCAGATTACTAACCAGCACTTTGCTTTTGAGATAAGGAGGTGATAAATTCTGCCTATGTCCATTCTGTGGTGCCTCACCCTATGGCACAAACTAAGCCTGGGCTGGCAGTTTTAATGAGAGCCAAAGGCACAAAGAGACTTAAGGGTCTTCCTGGGCTTTGAAGATTTAGTGATGTGGAAATTGCAAGTGAATCATACTCTACATCTTCTCAACAGTTCATCTCCTGTACAGTGAACTGTAATGTTTGCATAAGACAGGCTGTAAATGTAAAGGCTGTTAAACCATCCAGTGAGCTCTCCAGGTGGACATGATTGTGGAAGCAGAACGAGCCATCTGGGCTACATCTATACAAGCAAATTAAATGTAGGACCATTCTTTGGTAGCAAGGTGGTTGATATGGACAAGCCTATGTGCAGATGCCTGAGCTCCCTTAGCCTCCAGAGCTGCTGACCAGAGTGCTGGATAGGAACGGTCCCTGGCTTGTCTTAAAAACTGAATTGTCCAGGAACTGCTCAGCACAGTTCTAGGCTGAAAATCACATAACCATAGAATCACCAAAGTTGGAAAAGACCTCCAAGATCATTCAGTCCAACCATCCACATATCATCAGTATTTCCCACTAAACCATGTCCCTTAGTACAACATCTAAATGTTCCTTGAACGCCTCCAGGGACGGTGACTCCACCACCTCCCTGGGCAGCCTGTGCCAGCTCCTGACCATCCTCACAGGGAAGTATTTCCTAATGTTCAACCTGAATCTCCACTGGCACAACTTGAGGCCATGAAAACACATCAGGAATCCTTTTAATAAAGTCACAGCACTGACAGAGTGCCAGTCCTTGCTCCCAGGCATTGTTTGATTTACTAATGCTAATGGTGCTCTGGAGATGCTAGAGACCAAGGCAGGTTAGCTGATGGGTTTCTGTGTTGAAAACCTAGATCATTCCTGCCTGTGCAGTCTTGCAGTCATTCTTTCAAAGCCTTATTCTAGCAAGGCTGGTGTGATTTTTAGGTATCTGATCACTAAAGGTATTTCTTTTGATGAAAGAGGTCCAGACAGGGTCTTCGTAAAGGGAATCGTTTCCACACAGGTGCTGAACAACAAGAGTAAGCACCAAAACCAAGCAGACCTTGGGCTCCTGTTTATATCCAATCAAATAAATGAACATGGACTTATGTCCATGATATATGATTATTGTCCATGATATATGATATATGATTCTGTGATTCTATGATAAATACCTCCAGAGCTTACCTGGTGGGAGTGATGAAAACCAAGGTAAACAACAGCTTAGGTTAAGCATGGTGAAGAAGTACATGAAAAAAATGGCAAGATATTTGGGAGTCTAGCTGTAAATGTGCTGTTGCTGACTGATCTTCACCTTCACCTTTGGGGAAATACTCTTTTCATTGCACATTGAAAAAGGGAGGAAGGGAGAAAGGAAGGAAAGGAAGGAGGGGAGGGAGGGAGGGAGGGAGGGAGGAAGGGAGGAAGTCTGTAGTTTCTACTGCCATTTTTGAATAATATAGAATTATATACATATATATTTTGTATTGCATGGTTTCTTTTATTTTACTTTATTTTTAAATTGAGGCAAACCAGAAAACCTCATCTTTTCTTTCCAGCTGTCTACCATGAATTTTATCCATGATTTACATTGGTCTCCCAAATTTCAGAGACAGGGAATTTTAATTCTAGGACCACAACAGGGCAAGAGCCAGGTTATCTTTCATCAGGGATTACCTATGGTTTTTATTGGATTATTCCTGACATGGGATCGTCATATTACAGGTTAACTGTTTAGAGGAGGGAAAAACATGAGGTATAATGAAGAACAGCAATATATCTCTCCTCCCTTCTTCCCAGAATAAATTGATCCTCAGTTTAGGAGGTGTGTAGATTAGAAGGCTGCTTTGACAGGCTATCAACAGCCTTACCACATCATATAACAACAGTGAACTTTAAATCTAGCATTTCTGTTACCTTTGAAACTCACACAGCATTCTGGACTTAATATAAAATCTCCTAGTGGTTTGCATCTGGGTTCTGTAATTGTCATCTGAAAACAAATAGTGGTAGAAATGATAAAGTGACCGATCATCTCACTGGAATCCTATTACTCCAGTGCAGTAATTAAATGATATTGTATTTCTCTCAATATGATCTAGGCTGAAAAAGTTTCATTTCAGCTTTTAAAATGTGTTTTCATAGCCAATTTCTTTTGTATGGAAGCACATTCCCTTGTCCTTGCTTCCCCCCGGCCCCTCCATTTTACTTGCTATACCCTATGCAGGGCTTTGATTTCTCCACATCCATGGATTACAAGCAGAGCATTTTGCCAGGGATCCAAAAGTTGGCGGATAATTCCCCTGAGACCTATAAACTCACTGCTGCAGGTCTGTTAGCTTGGGGGAGATGAAAAGAAAACCTGAGAGCTGCCAAGAATCACACCCAGCCAGGGCTGTGCTCCCAGCCAGAAGATAGACGGGACTCTGAGACAGCTTCCAGAGCTGGGTCCCAAAGGGTGAGACGCAGTACGGGGCTGCAGTCAGCACCAGCAACCTGTCATGGTTTATTGGTTAGATTTGAGTGCTCTCTAGTGGACAGAAGAATTAATCCAGAAACAAACAGCTCACCTTCCCTGAGCATTCATCGGGCTGTCTGTGGCATGGAGTCTGCAATACCCACAGGCTTATGCTGAATGTCTGGGCAGGGTCTTCTTGACTTTACTTCTTCCATGGGACATTCTTCCCATTGTGAAGGAAGCACATGCAGGAGTTTCTCCAGCTTGTGCAGCAAGAAAGAAGGGCAGATAGGTATGAAGACAGGAGAGTAGGAACAATTTTTGGTTCTTACGAGGGATTTAGTGGAAAGTTTGGGAAAATGATTATACCAACTCATTTACCAGCCACCACTGTATTACTGAACCATATGTTAAAAAGGTATCCCAAAATCATGAGATCTGTAAGGGTACTGTAATGTAATTGTCATTGCCTATACTAGGTATCACAGTTCTGAGGTCTGAAAATAACTCACCACATTTTCATGTTATTTTTGTTACATAATAAAGTGTTTTTAATGCTGATGGTGAGACTGGAATAGCCACTTCACCAATGAAGCTGCTACATGATCTACTGAGGTTATAAGCATCTCTCCTTAAATTCTGTGTTTAAAATCTGCCTTTTCCATTACATTTGTATTGTGGAAAGCTCTTAATGTAGATTTTCAGGATGAGACCATATTTCAGCATGAGCTCCTCTTATATGGACACTTCTGAATGCTCATACATCTTCAACACAAATGAAGTTCCTTTATCCATCTACTGAGCTTAATTACTTCTCTCCTGTTCATTTTTCTCCACTTTCTAGAGGTCGTTGACTGAAATCATACTGGCCTCCTTTTCTTTGAATACTTTCTTCAGTTTGGAGCTGTCACTGAAACATAGAATCATTAAGGTTGGAAAAGACCTCTAAATTCATCTAGTCCAACTGTTCACCTACCACCAACACTGCCCACTGAACCATGTCCCTAAGCACTCCACCTACCCTTTCCTTAAACATCTCCTGGGTTGGCAACTTCCCTGCTTTCCTGGACTCCCTGTTCCAGCCTCTTCACTCTTTCTGAGAAGAAATTTTTCCTAATATCCAACCTGTCATATGAATGGATAAAAATAAATCAACCAACCAACCAACCAAACCAGTCAATATTGAAGAGTTAAAAGGCAGAAAGAAAGACTAGTAGTCCAGAAGAAGGTAGTGCTTAAGGCTGAGAGAGTTTCTTCCTCTCTCCTTTGCTCACTCATAGATGAAGATAAGACACCCACGAGGTTGAGAGGAGCAGTTGAGGTTTCCCCAAATATTGGTAGGAAAACGTACTGTTAGTGATGCTACACTGTTACTGCTATTAATTCTTAGATTTGCTGTATATCCTTCTGCTGGCCTTTCCCAGCATGTCTCCAGCTGATGATCAAGAGCGTGAAGGAATCCCACTGCTACTGTGACTGATGGGTTGAGTGCTTGGTCTGAGCAACACTCACCCATGGCAACTTTTCTGCCAGGGGGAAAAAAAAAAAAAAAAAGATAAAAAATGTCAGTTCAATGGCAGAAATTTTCTATGTAGCACCCAAAGTAGCATGGAAATGTTGCTTTTTTGCAAGAGGCCATAGGCACAAAGTGGAACACAGATGGGTTATGGGCTCTCTTGCCCTGGGTGCCCCTACTTGAGAAGGAGTTGTGCCAGATGGACCCAGGGGTCCCTGCCAACCTCCACCATTCTGTGATTCTGTGAAATTGTACTCCAAACTTTCGGAGATAAGTTCTTTGCTTCTGATAAAGGCAAGATAATTGTTCAGCTCCAGCAAACAGCTCTATGTACATCATACAGCTTGCTTCTGTCAGATTTGAGGTTGTTTGTTTGTTTGTTTGTTTATGATTCTACAATTCTGTGATGCTTTTGATGGCATAGGATGTGCAGCCCATCACATCCCTGACTCCTTCAGCTGCCCATGTCTGGAACAAAAACACTAATCTTCCCCTGGGTGCTGCTTCTCCCTCTGGGCACCCAAAAGAGGTTTGATTTCCATTTCTCTTTCAGTAAGACACAAAGCTGAGAGGAGTGGCTGACACACCTGAAGGCTGTGCTGCCAGTCAGCGAGACCTGGACAGGCTGCAGACTTGAGCTGAGAGGAACCTGATGAGGGTCAGTAAGAGCAAGTGTAGGGCAATGCATGTCAGGAGGAATAACCACATGCATCAGTACAGGTTGGGGGCTGAGCTGCTGGAAATGAGCTCTGTGATAAAGGACCCGGGTGTCATGGTTGGCTGTGAGCCAGCAGTGTGCAACTGTGGCCAAGAAAGAAAATGGTATCCTGGGGTGCATTAAGGGGAGCGTGGCCAGCAAATGGAGGGAGGAGATCCTCCCCCTCCTCTGCCCTGCTGAGGTAACATCTGGAGTGCTGCGTTCAGTTTTGGGCTCCTCAGTTCAAGAAGGATGGGGATCTCCTAGAGAGAGTCCATCAGACGGCCACAAAGATGATTTAGGGCCTGGAGCATCTCCTGTCCGAGGAAGGGCTGAAACCCCCGCGGTGACACAGCTTAGGACTGCAAACCGGAGAGAAATTACTCCAGTTTCACTGCCAGCTACTCTGCGCGCCGGTGTAGTCGTGGCCGAGTGGTTAAGGCGATGGACTAGAAATCCATTGGGGTCTCCCCGCGCAGGTTCGAATCCTGCCGACTACGTGGCAACGCGTTCTTTTCTCCCGACGCTTCCCAGCGCCCCTTTTGCACCGCAGCCGACACACATCCGGCCGGACCGCAGCCAGAGGGAGGCGGAACCCCGTGACGGCCGCTCAGCTGCCTTCAGCGGCCTCTGCTCCCGGGGCGGGCCGGAAGGAGCCCGATTCCCCGCCATGCAGCACAGCGCGGCGCCCGCCGTGCTGGTCACCACCAGGTACCGGCCGGGATGGGGCGGCTGGCGCTGGGAGGCGGCTGAGGGTGCGGTGGCTGAGGGCGCGGTTCCCCGGCCCTGGGGGGCTTGAGGCCGGCGCTGTCCTGCTGTCCTGCCAGGTTTTGTGGCGTTCCGCGGCCGGAAGAGCTCCGTGCTGTCATTACAGTCGTTGTAGCTGGGACTTCTAACAGCTTTGAAATAAAAAGCCTGGCTGTGGGCATGTCCTTACCAGCTCCGTGTCTCCGATGCTGTGACTTTTACCGTGATGTTTTCATCGCAGTGCGTTGTGTGTGGTTGATGTTGGAAGCTAAATAAGGCCGTTCAGAAGGGTTTTTCTTTTATTTATATCACGAGTGAGAAGCAGATTAATTTATCATTCATCCTGTGTCTGTGGCCATGTTAAAAGAAGTCAGTCCGTCTCAACTACCAGCAGACAGATCTATTACTGCTCTCACAACCTTGAGTAACCGCACATCTGTGGAGCGTTTCCTGTACCAGCAGATAGAGTAAAAATAAAACAAAGCAACTCCAGAAAAGCAAAAGCCAGACAGGGCTTGCAAAAGGGATTAGGTAAAAAAAATGGGACTCTGCCCTTCTTTGTTGCTGTTGGATTTGCAGAGAACTCTGGAGAGGATCTCTTTCAAAAGGTTCTTCAGTTGAAGGTTCAGATTTTGCCTCCCTGGGAAAACTGGAGTTTCAAAAGCACTTGTCAAGGTTTGACATGACACGTCAAGACTAGAAGGCAGCTCAGACAGACCATAGATGGCTTTAACTTGCTCAAGGGGCCCAGATTAACCAGATTTAAGGACATTCCTGATAGGTGTTTGTTTGATTTTCTTCAAGAAGCTCCATGGGTGGAAACAGCATGGCTGGCCCAGAAGTTTGCTCCAACATGTCTTTAATCTTTACTCTTGTTCCCTGGATGGCTCTTACAGACATAAAGTTGTCCCTGCATCCAGGCAAGTTCCTTATTCCTTTTCTGGCTTCTTTCAGCTCTTGTTTCTGCCTTCCTGGAGATGCCCAAAGACAAAGGGGAGGTGGATAGGGCTTGAATGGTGACCAGAGCTTTGTTTCAGAGCAAGACGCAATGGGAGATCACAGCATCTTCTTTTCTGCCTTGCAGGGTAAAGCAGCGTTTGTTGGGACTATAATATTCAGAAGCAATATGTGTTATCTCATGTTGTGATAGATGATGTCTGTGCAGTGTTGTATTGCTGCGCTGTAGGGTCTGTCCTGTGCCCTGTTGAAACAGGAATACTGACTTTCTGGAGCTTTGAATTGGATCCTCAGAGAGGGTCATTTAAAAGTGTGTGCCGGTGCCTGAGCTGCGTGTGTATTTTCCTTCCTAGGCAAATTCAGAATGCACACACTGGGCTGGATTTATCAGTGCCGGAATACCAGGAGGTCCGTGGGAAGATGATGTCTGGCCACGTGGAGTACCACATTGTCGTCGTTACCCGACTGGCTGCCTTCAAGTCAGCAAAGCACAAACCTGAGGATGTTGTTCAATTTATGGTAAATGTTCAATCGGTGCCATGTTAGCAATCTTTTTTTTTTTTTTCCTCTCTCTTTCAATCCACTTTGATTATTTTGGTTCTGGCATCAGCATCTGCACTTTTTAGATGTTTTGATGATAACTGTAATGTTAGAATGACAAATGTGGTTACCTGGTAGGCCATTAGCCTTAGTATATATAACTCATGCTCAATGAGACATAGCTGGTAAATGGAAATGCACGCAGTCTGAACTGCAGATAAAGAAACATCTGTCAATGGTCTGAAAACATCCATGCTGAGGAGCAAGTCTCTGACATTTGTTGCACTCCTTAAGTGATAGACTATGGTAAAGTGCTGGCAAGAGAGACCGTTCTCTTCTCTTGTTCTGGAGGGAACGAGTGGTTCTCTCTCCTGCAGTGCTTCCTTCTTTCTGGCAATGGCAGTTGTCATGTGGCCATTCTGTAGTGACAGCTGGTCCTGGCTAAAAATGGTATTTGGGGGTTTCTTGCTTCGTACTAATTTACACCTGTTTCTTGAGTCTCTTGAGTTGCACAGCACTCATCAGTCATTGGTGAAGGACAGGGAAAGGGCGAGACAGGGGCAGATGAGAGAAGGGGATGTGGAATTGCTATTTCTGCGTGGTATTGTCTGCTTATATTATGCACTATTTCCATGAAGCTCTGTGAACCTGACTAAACTCAAGGTTTTAAACTGGTTTTTGTTATCTGATGCTGTGCTTCACTTAGAAAAAGGAGTTGAAATCAGTTCTTCTACCCAGAGGAGCAGCAGACTTCCTACTGTGCTCCCCCTGCTTGCTGAGGTTATCCACTCCCATGGCTGTTCTCTCTGAGTAAGAATTGTCCGCACTCAGCTTTCTTCTCAAGTGAAGCGAACCTTTCTGATTTCTTCTCAGGTCAGAGCTCCTGACATTTTGTTCTTTATGAGGAAGAAAACTGTGGTGTAGCCTGATGGGAGTAACATTTGTCTCATCTGATACTTTTTTTTCAGCTGACTAAATCTGATATATAGTTTGGTATATGAAAGTAATTTAAAACTCCGAGCTGAGTGGTGAGAGAATGGATGCTTTGCGTCAGTTCATTCCAGTGAGTCTTCTGTATGTATTACTGGAAGGAGCAGAGGGATTCACCTGTCCTAGTTTCTCTCTCTGCAAGTTAGATATTTTAATCTGAGTCTATCACTGCTTTTGTGGTCACTGGGGAGAAGGGGAATGGGGTGACTCATCCTCTGGAAATGCCTCTACTATTTGACTGTAAAGGGAAGGCATTCTGCATGTTAGACAGCTGGGGTGGGGGGCTATGACTTCAGGCTAAAATGCTTGAGGCTCAACTGAGTTGCATGTCACTCACTCACTGTCTAGACTATCTGAGGTGCCCTGGGGTTTTTCAAAAAGCCCTCACAATGCTGTGAGTCGCCCATAGGTTTTGTGTGATATTTGGCTGCCCCACACACGCTTGGGTACCCCATAGCATCTCAGATGGCATAGATGCCTGTGTTTAGGCAGAGCAGTTTGTTTTCTGTGGTTAGATGTCTACATTTGACCAGTATTTTCCCACTGCAGCAATTGCGGTACTGTTGAGAAGAATACAGCAGAGCATCTATGATGTGGGTGAACTGGGTTTGCCTACTGTGCATGGCTGGTAGCGCCTGAGATGCCTGTGTTGGGTGATGCACTTTGACATAGTATGTAAGGGCTTTCTTTTTTCCTCCTCCTTCCTCTGTTCCTTTCCCTTGTAAATTGGTGTTCCTTGTCTGACTGCTTTTCTGCCTGCTTCCAGTTGAAGTCAATGTCTTCTACCTTCTCATGCCCTAGGTGGCAGCAGTGAAACTCTCTGTGCTTTGGGCTACAAGCAGCTGCAGGCAGCCATGTGCTTGTACAGTATTTTTTGCACAAAAAACATCTTCATGTCCTCTGGGAAAAGATGGTGAGCAGGACAGAAGCATCCCCTAAGCTAGCTCTGAACTCAGTGCTGTAGTTTAGACCACAGTGGATCAAGATGTGTGAGGATTCTTTTACCAAAGCTAAACAAACAGCAGAAAGAGATTTCATATCTGACCTGGGGAGCTACTGTCCTTTGCTGTGGGTTTGAGCAATCCAGAGTTCTGTGTTCCTTGGCCATAATGGGACTGTGCAAAATCAGCATTTCACATAAAATATTTGTGAAGCATTAACAGAAGAAGAAATCCACATCCTGGCAACCTTCAGATCTACGTTCTGAGAAACAGAAGGGATTTTTTAATAATAAAAAAAAAAAGCCACGTGTAAAATACAGCAGATGGGTTGTAAAATTGCTTAACCTTGAGGTTATTTTTGGTAATTAAAGGAGAACTCAGCTGCATTTCTTTCAAAGGTCAGAATCCTGTTTTCCTACTGAAACAACAGAATTGGTTTTATCTTTGGTGCTGCATCAAGTAGCAAGTAGTCACTGCTGCAAAGGTAACCTTTAGTTACTGTCTACAGATGTTCCATTTCTGTGAGAAGAAAAGGCTTTGTTTATCTTAAACGCATTTCTTGTAGCCACACCTCACCTTCTTTAGTAATAAGCTTCTCTCTTCCCAGCCTAATTAAAAATCCACCCAACAGATAGTGCCTTCTCTTTCTATTTGTGCCTGGTTTAATTACTTCTTTTTTACAAGTACCATTTGTTAGTCAAGTTCTTTCTTTTTCCAGGCTGAGCAAATAAGTATTGGTGTTGGATGGGCACAACACATTTCGAGGAGAAATTTACTACAGAACTATCTCCCTCTCATAAAGCAAAGGAGTAAAAGCGTGTGGGTGTGTTTTTATTCTTGCCTGTTGTCATATATTGGCCTACTTTCTGTGAACCTTACTATCCCTGAGCTGGGGCTGCTATTTCCTGACCACACAGGTATGTTGGAAAGATAAATTCCTTCACGCTGTGACTTCTGTGATGGTATAGCAGTAGGTTTAGCAGCTGTTAAGAGTTCGTGTTGATTAAAGAAGAAATACTATAGTGCTCCTTTTCTGCTGGGTGAAACAGGTGAGAAGAATGAGCAGGTGGTCATGTAATTAAAATCTACTGTAATGCATAACCATGAGATCACCAAGCAGCATTAATTCCAGTATTGCTTACTTGGAAGTAAGCAAGTGAAAGCTCAGTTTGTGCTGTCCATGGCTTTTGATTCCTGTATCCAAACCTGCAGGATGTTTTAAGGGATAATACTGCTGTACTTCCATTTTCTGACAGTGTGAAGAAGTGGGCTTTTAAAAAGTACTCACAGATACATATTTCATGAAATACTGTGAAATTAAGTCGAGTCGTTAGTGTGCACTGGCTGGCCAAGGGGGCTGAGTTAGCTCTGTCAGAGGCCTCTGTTTTGCTGAAATCCTCACTGTAAATAGAGAGCATATGAAGACAAGTTTGAGGCATTAAAAGGAGCTCAGGGAAAGGAGACATTAAATCCCACTAATACTGAGTGGAATCAAATTCTCCTACGCACATCTGAGAGTCCCAGGCTCGTGTCCTACAGGCATCAGTGCGTACTTTGATGCGCGAGGTTTTTGTGGGGAGTTGGGTAAGGCACATGCATGAGATTTGAGGGATTAGCAGCAAACTACAATCTTTCACTTTGAACTTCCCGGTGGTTTTCTTAACTTTCTAGCTATATGTGATCATATTTGACTTACTTATCTGTTTCCTGGTGCAAAAAAACAAA
The DNA here is from genome assembly GCF_023343835.1 of Lagopus muta. Taxonomy (NCBI): domain Eukaryota; kingdom Metazoa; phylum Chordata; class Aves; order Galliformes; family Phasianidae; genus Lagopus; species Lagopus muta. The sequence goes on from NC_064434.1 coordinate 9,106,270, forward strand.
AAGCCACTCCACTCATCCCTGTCTCTGCTTCAGCTCTAACTTGAATGTTAATTGTTACAGGCAGACAAGGTCCTGACCTGGCAAATACACACATGCTTTGCTGTATCTGTGTGATTAACCCTTTGGAAGTTAAGTAAGTTGAGCCTTTGATACTGCAATTTGACAGATCTCCCTTAAAGTCAGTGCACTTGAGCTGGCTTCAGCAGGTGGGGGCTTAGGGCAAAGGCAGGGAGGGGGAGGGGAAGAGGATAATTGCAGGATCCTGGAGGAATTACAGGTAATGTATGACAAATATTTTAACATCTATCAAATGGGATCTCGTTAACTGAATAGCATCGATAAAACGGGCTTTAGAGCAACCTCTTGTTTTTTAACCTTGCATTTTGTACTATAGAATCCGTAGCCTCTTTTCAAAGGATTGGGAAGGGTAACCAGCAAAAGGAAGATTTAACTTGCTGCATGCCTTTCCCTTGGCAAATTGTCAGAAAACATAGACTTGTAAACCAGGGTTTGAAGCAGAGCCACTGGAGGCAGGGACTTGCTGGGCACAGCCTTGGGCTTAAGCGGGGAACGGTTTGGGCTGCAGGTTTCATATCCTGTGTGTGTGGTAGGTCATCCCAGCAGAGGGCATCCCCACACTGCAGATGTTAGTCTGCATGATGTGTTGCAGGCTTTTGGGCATCGTGTTAGGAGGGATGATAATTAAGAGGGGAGAGAAATATGTTTGTATGTCTCATGGTAGTCAGAGGCTGCTGAATTGAGTGTCAGATCCTGCATGCAGAGTACAGTGTTGCCTACACTTACACATGAAGCAAGTCTAAAATCCTAGTTTTTCATTCCCCAATCAACTCAGTTCTGTTTTTGTGGTTCTGATCTTTCTTGCAGAGCTGCTTGCCTTTTACTGGTGGACGCTGAACCAGGAATGATCATCGTACATCTGAAATGCAAACATTTTGCAAATTATCTGGGTTGGTTGATCATTACTCTGAAAGGCAGGGAAGCATGAAAGCTAGAGTGGCTATTATTCTTTATGGCTGTGTGTAGCTCAGTGGACTAGCCTAGGTGTGTCTGTGAATGTCAGGGCCTGTTCTCTGGTCAGGAGGCCAGCTAGAAGTCTGGCTGGATCTATAGTGTGAAACCTTTGTTTTTACCATTCACAATGACTGCAAGTACCAAAACTGGCTACTGAGTGCTCTGCACCAGCCTAAATCTTGGACTGAAAATTTAGCTGAGGGAATGCTAGCTGCCTAGGCAAAACTGGGCCAGATGCTATCCGGTTCCAGTAGACACTATAAGGTTCCTACCAGACACTATCAAGTTTCACTGCTGCGGAATATACTCTGATACTGTTAAGTTTGCTTGCATAGATACAGTTTATGGGTTCTGAGTTAGTGTCTAGCTTATTTCCCAGATACCTTCTGTGCTTCTTGTGGGTTGACTTTCTATTATTGCTGTATTGGTGGAAGTACTCTGCTTTCTTCTATCCCAAGATGGAAGATGTGGTGGTTGTGTCAGTCCATCTCTTATATCTCACTGTTAATTGGGATTCACTCCATTACAGTTCACCAGGGTATGTTACAGGAGGATAAATGTTCCACCCTAGGAGAGGATCTGATCCATGCTGACTCTGCTTGTGCTAGATTTTGGGTTGTTTTTTCTTAATCCAACTCTGTATTCATTGAAATATTTTAGTAGATTATGGAGCATCAAGATGAATGTATTGTCTGTATAATAGCACACTCCCATAGCATGATAGTCAATTCTGTTATGACCAAAATATCAATTCCAGACAGTATGTTTTCTTTTTGTGGGGGATTTTTTGTGTGTGTTGGTTTCCAGTCTTGAATTCTGAACTGACTGTGGCATAGAAGCCAACCTATTTCTAACCAGCATTCCCATGGTTATCACTTTCCTGCGGTATCTTGGGCCTTATTTCTCCTCAGACTTCCTCTCTTTGTATGCAGAGGGAATGACTCCACTGTTGGCATCTTCTCCCTATGCAAAAACCTGTAGACCATGTAGTTTCTTTTTATTTTCTCACAGATAAGGAGTCAGAGATCAGCTGAGGTCTTCACCCTTGAATTTTTTCATGGATAAATTAAAGAGTCAGGGATCACCTGAGGTCTTTGCCCTCGAATTTCTGTGTTGGGTGCTGTGCAAACATGCCTCTTTTTTAAGCCTTCACAGTCAGAAGCACACTGAAACCCAGCAAGGCTGAGAAATCTGTTTTCTGACATGGTGGTAGAAAGATTCATCCTGCTTTCTCCATGAGGAACATACCTGGCTATGACTCCTGTCTTTTGAAGCTGGCCACCACATAGCTTGCTTTTAGCAAACAGGAATTTTAGCTGTCAGAGGAAAGTATCTGGAGCAGTGATCTTCCCAGTATTTAATTAGCTGCTGAGTCAGACAAATGGACGCTGGGTATCTGACAATGAACTTCTATTTCATTAGGGAACAGGTTTTAATAACAGAATTAGAAGACCAGACCAGCAACAGAGCTTTGGGATTGACTGTGTAGATAATAGGCTTTTACTAGGCTATATGTAAAGCTCTTTGGTAATACGTGTTTTTCCACTTCAGATTCCAGGGTTAATGCTTCACAGTGCTTAAACTGCTGCTTGCTGCCCATGTCTCCCTCTTGCCTTTAAAGAAACTTACCCAGACAACACGTTCTATTTCAGGTGTCCAAGAAGTACAGCGAGATAGAGGAGCTCTACCACAGGCTGTCAGCACGGTATCCACATGCTTCTCTTCCACTCTTGCCTAGAAAAGTTCTCTTTGTGGGAGAATCTGACATCTATGAACGAAGAGCAATGTTCAATGATATCATGAAATTCATCTCAAAAGATGAGGATCTAGCAACGAGTCCTGAGTTACTGGAATTTTTAGGTAACTAAAAAATGAGTGTCCCCTCTCCCACAAACATGCTTACTACAAGCCTTATTAGGTACTTGATTTAGGTAGTCAAGAGCTAGAGAATGCCACAGTAAAGGTTATCACTAAAAATATTCTCTTGTGCACCTACAGTGCTCCACAGCCATAGAACCAAACAACCATTAAGGTTGGAAAGGACCTCTTAGATCCCCTAGTCCAACCACCTCCCATCCCCACCATGCCCACTAAACCACGTCCCTCAGTGCCACATCTCCACATTTCTTGAACATCTCCAGGGACAGTGACTCCACCGCCTCCCTGGGCAGCCTGTGTCAATGCCTCACTACTCTTTCTGATCATGTTTGCTGTTATTTTCCCCTCTTTTCAGTGGATACGTCTCCTTTGGAAGTACTGATGCCAAAATGGTCTCCATGCAAGTGTCAGTTGCACAGTCTCTGATTTCCCTTAGGCATATATTAAAGCTGTGATTCAGAACATGCAAGTTTCAAAGGCTAAATAATCATATATTGTTAGCAGAGGGATGGTCCCTGAAAGGGCAGTGCAGGGCTCCCTTAGTGAACAACTGTTCCATGCTTTGTCTGTTTTTCATTCCTAATAAAACTGCTAGGTCTTGCTGAAGGAGACCCTAAAGCAAATTACTGACAATGACTTTTTGAGTAAAAGTTTGATGCTTTCTTAGCTAAAACCATTCTCTAGCTTTTTTTTTTTTTTTTTTTTTTTCTCCTTAATTTTCGTTAGCTTCATGTCCAGTTCTTGTTGCCTCTTCCAATGATTTGTACAGATCCTTTCTTGCATTCCTTGGACATAGCAGCGAGTCAGTGAATGAATGGAACAGATGGGCTCTCTGCTCTTAGTTCATCTGAGTGTTGCTGAACAGGGAATACACCAGCAAGGTGCTGTGCATGATTCTTAGTGTAGTGTTAGTTTTAAGGAATCAAACCAAAGGTGCAAGGCACTTGCAAGTCAACATGTGCAAACTGTTTTGCAAAAGTGTGAAGTGTGGACTTTACATAGGTGGGGAGCTCTATGAGACTAGCAAGTGTGCATCCCTGTAACCAAAGCCCTGTCAGTCACGAAACCCATGACCTGTTTATCAAAATCTGCCTTAGAATACTGTGTCTCACTCTACCAAACCAGATGAACTTCAGTACTTATGCTACGGGTCCTTAAATTATTGGAGACATAGTCAATATATGAAGAGGTGTTTGGGGAGAATTAACATGATAAAGCATATATGTTTATCTACATGGATAGCATGTATATGCTGCAACATGCAGCACCCTGACCTCCACTTTCTGCCCTCACCAACAGTCTCCTTGCCTACAAGGGGAGCGTAAGACCATTTCTTCAGTGTAGACATGCAGGTTTAGTTACTGTGTTCTGCCCTAGCTGATTAGACACATACAGTCATGAAACCAAGATAAGATGAGTCCCACTTGCTGTGTTAAACAGTCAAAAGGATGAAGGTAGGAATTTTATTTACCAATAGTGTTTTCAAGCTAGCCTATTTTTAGCTAGTCTCATTATTTTGAATTGGTTTCCTGAACATCCAGAGACTCCACAAAACAGAATAGTTATGAGCTCTTCTCTCGCTCTTAGATTTTCCATATAACAAGTTTGGTCAGAAAACTTTCTCAGTGTTTCAGTTTGCTGAGTTTGTTCAGTTTGATGGACCTTGCATAGTGAAGAGAGTTAGAACTTCAGATTTCATTTCTGAGTGTAAATTGGAGAACTGCTTTGGAAACTGTTTTTCATGCTGTCCAGTGCTGTATTTTAGTCCAAGTTCATTAAATCAGTAACTAAAACTGCACTTTATCTCTTCTAGTTATATGAAGGTTAGTTATCTACAGCAAAGTGGAGCATTTAGGCCCCCTCTGTAGCCAAGGGGGAGAAACAGGCACTTCAGAAGGAAGCTTATTGTCAACCAACTGTATTTAGATGTGATGAGTCACCAACTGGAAATTCCATTGTTTCCACCGACTACAGAAGGAACATAAAGGAGATTAGGCTGCTGTGTTTTAGATAAAGTTGGTTTCCTCTGTCTTTCTCTGCTTGACAGCTTTAAATCAGTAAACAGATCAGAAATATAGTGACACGGGATTGAACAGAACTAGGGACAGTTGGGAATATTGGAAGAATTTCACGAAAGCTGATTGTGTATTTCATTCCTCAAACGAAATCACAAGGAACAGGTGCAAGCCATGAAATAAAACATGGCTGTTGTCCTGTGTTTTCAGTTTTGCATCTGTAATTGTATTTTGCAGGAACAAAATCTACTGGTGTCATTGACTACAAGGGTAAAAATGTTCCTGACGACAAAGAGAAAGAAGATGAAGAAAATGATGCATTGGATTTTTTTAAAGAAGAAAAGACACCTGACTTGATTTCAAAGCTTGCAACACTGGAGAATGCCAAGAAAGATGAGAAAAAGGAAGAGGAAGAGGAGGAAGAAGATTTAGACCCGCTTGGTATAATGAGGTATGGATGTCGTGGCCTTCGTTGTTATTTAATTTTTTGCCCAATTTTCTAAAAATAAAAATAGAAATAAGGCTATTCCACATCTCTGTCCCCTCATCTCAACATTTTGTAACAGAGAACGCTTTCAGTTGGGCTTGACAGAGGAGGAGAGGCCTCTGCTGTATTCCAATAGACAGATTCCTATAGATTCATAAATAAGTACCTTTATGGAGAAAAGAAATTTGTAGGACCATTTCAGTGCATTCCTCACGGAATCCAAGAGAGAGAGAGACATAATGAATGGCTTGGCTACAGCCTCAACTGCAGTAGGTGCTCTACTAAGACACTGCAGGGTGCTTCTACAAATTGTAAAGCCACCAGACACTATAGGACATGCCACTTTGGAGAGCATGAGGGTTTACCATGTCTGGAACTACTTCTGTTCTGACTGGTATCTAGAATGATGTGAAGTTACAGCAGCACAAAGACCAAAAGAACCAACATTTCAATCATGAGATTCACGTATGTGGGGAAGCACGTTACCAGGAGTGCAGCTTAGAAGTGCATGATCTGAAAGCACGGATGAGGTTACTGTCCCTTTGTTTGTGAACAAAAGCCCTCTGTTGAGAGTGAAAACCACTTTGTCTTTTTCTGCATATTGTAGTCACCCGAATTAGATGCACTCCAGGTGAACATCTCTGCCATTTTTTTCTTCTGGTTTTTGTCTGTCAAGAGCTGATTCCATAACTCCACAGACAACAGATAAAAAAGATTTATAGAACTGTGGAAGTCTTTTTCTCCATGTACAGGTCCTCTCCTTACAATAGTTCAACTTGAGCTGCGTTTCTAAGAAACAGCAAGAAATTGGAAGGATTTCCTGAATGAGGGTTAAAACAGAGATATGGCAGCATTTTAATTGGGCTGGGTTTTTTGCTTATCTGTTTTTTTTCCTACTCCCAGATGTGCCTTTTCCTTTCCAGTGTAGCCATATCTGGAGGTTCTGACCAGACTGAGACTTGTGAGGGTCAAAATCTTGAGGAACAGCTGAGAGATGCTTAGCAAGCTGATGTGACTTAGAGTTAAGGGTCTTCTGAGTCTACTAAGAAGTCCCACCCTGTCTTTGTCTGTCTTCTCAGTGACACAGGTATCGCATTAAAGTTCACTGATTGAAGGATGGGAACCTGCAGGGAACCTGCTTTGGCAGGGGGTTGGACTCGATGATCTCTGGAGGTCCCTTCCAACCCCTACAATTCTGTGATTCTGTGTGATTCTGTATAGGCTATCTTTCCTTTTGCCCTTCTCAAGATATCACATCCTAAATGAATCTAAGACATAAGCAATAATAGCTTGAGAAACTGAGGAATTGAATCAGAACTTGCTAAAGGTAATATCTGGGTTTGTGTATCTGTCCAATAATTTCTAGATGGATATTTCCACTTCAAGATGGAAATTCTCACTGAATTTCCAAAAGCATTTCTAACTACTGAAGACTGAATGTAAATTTAGTTTTTCCATGTCTGGGATCTTAAGTGGTGACTGTTTTTTTAGAGTGTCTCAAACTTTAGATGACCAAGTAGAGAAGCCCAAAGTAGGTAAGTTCTTGACCTTCAGTAAGTTGCTGATGGATTCAGCTGAGTTGGTTGAGCCATCCACAATCACTAGCCTCTACTGAATGTTCTTTTTTTTCTGGAACCAGTGTGGGCTTTGGAAATGCTTCTTTCTAGAAGAAGGCAGTAAGTAATAGGAACGAGCCAGAACACTCTTTTATTGATTCCCAGTTACCGTGAATCATTTGCAGAGTGGTCATTCGCACTAAGTACTATGCATGGGTCTCCCAAACTAAAATTCAGGTTGACTGTAATGATTTTGCTTCTTCTATTACAACCACATTTAATTGCTGATGTCCAGATAGCATCCTTTTTACCTGAGATGTTTCATCCTTTAAACTTCACTGGGGAACTTTAAACATTATTCTTTTGACAAAACATGTGCTTAATTACTCAGAATTTCTCCTTTGTTGAAGAGGTGTTTTAAAAAGTTAAGCAACTATTTACAATGAGAAGTCAGATAACGCAGTACTTCCCGCAGAATGGTCTTTAGTTGGTGGTGTTTATAAAAGAAACTGTCCTTTTTTGGATAGGAAAATGATCTATTGGGTTAGCAAACACCATGTTGTATTTTCAGAGTTACAACAAGTGTAAGCTGTAAAGAATTTGCTGTGCCAAAACAAGCAAGAAGTTTGATTTTCTGCTCTGCAGAGTTTGACGTAGCATTTGAAAGTCTGATTATTTTGGTCCTTTAATGCCTTGAAGGATGAAAAGATCTGGTATTTAATCCTCATTTAGTTTATTGCTTCCATTCCTTTCGAGAGCAGAATTCTTAGTGAATCAGAATAATTTTGTTTATTTAAGAAGAAACATGGCCTTCACTGGTAGAGTTGCAGCATGACACATCATGCAGTCTGATGGTTTTCTCTCTAAGTCAGTGGTTGGTTTCCTGTATAAAAACTTCTTGGTATGTGTTTATTTTTTTAATCTCATATGTACAATGTCACAGTAGAAACAAACATGGAAATAAGAATCCTGAATCTCATTTTATATTGTTTCTAATTCCCTCTAACTCATCTAGCTTCCATGGAAGATATTTTTAATTCACATCAGTGGAGATCAGGTTGGACATAAGCATTGCATCCCAGTTTTAAGCCCTCTGGGAATTACAGATGTCTGTGTAAGAGGACAAAGAAAGAAGCAGTTTTCAGTGAATGGGTATTTCTGGAGTGAACATTTTAGGGTTTCTTTCATGCCCTTACAGTTGTAGGTGCATGCATGCTTTGAACAAGGAACTCGAAAGACTTAAAGCACGTCTGAGAAACCGAAGCTACAAGTTAGTTTGGGATGGGAATGGATAAAAAAGGAGGTGGTACAGACTGGATAAACATGTTTAGTACTACACAGTTCCCTGCTGCATGGGTAATTCAGATTTTAAAAAATCCACAGTTCCTTTCCTTGTATTAAAAAAAAAACAAAACCTTTGAAAAGATGTAAAGTCAAAAATAAAACAATGTAGTATATTGCAAGCTGTATCAGTGGCCAGAGTGCTCTGAGTAGCAGAGCTCTGACCTATATTGAATCATGTGTTTGGCAAAATCTTTACTTTTTTTTTATTTCTGGATAAGGATGAAACTGCTCCAGTAGCAGGGGCCTCCATATGTTGTCAACACGCTTCATTTGGTAACAACTTTTCCTCCTGGGCCAGAAGGCTGTGTCTTGGACTTGGCCCAGCACTGCTGCTGTGCTGCTGAACTACCAGATATCCAGTTCAATGCACTGGCTTAGGGGTAAAATGCTAAACTAGGGTCTTGTTTTTTCTGCTGCTATATTAATGACGATCATCCAGGTGGAAGCTGGTAATGGCCTGGTTCCTTTGCCTGGAGGAGACATCCCAGTTGTACTGATTTTCTTCCCTGCACTCAGCCCTGAGGCTGTGGAGAGTTGATCTTGTCTGGTGGCAACTCACTTTGCCAGTTCTATGCTTTTCAGCTTTTCTTATGCACAAAAGCTTACTTTCTGTATTTGTACAGTGATCATCATCCATGTCTGGGCTGCTTAGCAACAGAAAGATTTCTTTTATCTGAATTAGGACTATCTCAGATATTTACTTCTGATGAAGTTTACACCCTGGAGTTGCACCTTTTAATGCACTATCCTAGAAAGAGAAGTGCTCAAAATTACATTATATTTTTGGGATGCACTGCTAAAATTCACCTGGAATGTGATCACAGGATGTGCAGTGTCACCTTGTCTTCCACTCTCCTTGAGAGTTAGGTGTATTGTTACTCTGTGTTATCACTCTGTAAGTTTTCCTGGACATTTGCAGAGACCTTTTCTGCTTTGTGCAGAACAGCACTCAGAATACTGAGCAACAGGAGATCACCTGTGCAGTGGGGAAAGAATCTATTGTACTTGCTTTTGTAGCAGTGGCACTTTTCTAGTTCTATTTCATTTAATTTGGCATTGTAAGCATACAGTTATTTATAGCCATCAGCCTCTCTTAGCCATAGCATTTATATTAAAGCCTTTTTTTTTCCTAGTAAGCCATAATGCTTATAGTATCCCTTTACTAAAATCCTTTTGATTGCAAAATTAGATATGTGTTTTATTTCACATCATAGGAAAAATATTAGATATATTAACTTCTCTCTGTTCTCCTTAAAGTGAATTCAGTACTGCTATTTATCAGTCTTTAATCCATCTATTTCAACATTTGCAGATGCATATTATTAAGTAACCAGTGCAGAATCTTTTAACATTGCTGGCTCATGGAATACTTTCTGTTATATTCCCCTGTCCTTCAGAAGAGGTTTGCTATACCCAGCATGCCCACTGGAAATAGCCATTGGCCTGTGCCATCTCCTGGGCTGTGATTAGAATGAGTTAGGAGAAAGCAATCTGTCCCATGCCAGGGGGTCACCAGGAACTAGTCTAACAGCTGAATTGCTGAACTGAGTTCCTGTGCTCAGGCCCAAGATATGAAGTGATTACCAATTAATAAACAAAGTATAGCCCCGAGCCGCTCTTCCCCCAGGAGTTAGCTTTCTGCCTGCTGTTGTGTCTGCTCTCTATTTGCCTTAAGGGTTTCCTAGGGTTTTGCTTTCTGTAGGGAATTCAGACAGCCAGTTATGTCTTTTTTTCCTTCTGTTTGGTCCAAGAAAGACCACATTAGACATTTCTAGCTCTGAATCTTAAAACAGCTGTAGGAACACATCACGGTAACTGAGCTGAATTTCATCTCTTTCCTCCGTGGATGAACTGTGCAGTTTAATTGTTTGTAGGCTGAAGACAGCTTTAAAACGCAGTTTAATACTGACGTTAGTACTTGTATTCAGTTTACTCCCATGAACTTGAGACACTAGTTGATTAAAATGACTCAGAACCAGCTCTTCTGAACAAAGCAGTGATGACTTTTGTCAAAAGAACAGGAGTGCATCATGAGTTAAAGCATGCGACAGCCGTGTGCATGCATTTCTTCAGTTAGTTAAGTTCTGAGCTACTGTTTGTTCACCGGCTTGGGGGAACCCACCTTCTCCTGCGCTTTCCTGCCTCCATATGCTCTCTGCACCCCTCACCAGAGCCACGCACAGTTCCCTCCCTTCCGTCCTTTCTCCTTTGCCTCCCTAAATCTTTCAGTGACATCACATCCTCCCTCAGCCTGAGGTTTTTCCTGGCAGACTGCACAGAACCATGAGGTGGGTATTCCCCAGGCAAGAGCTCTTCTGTCTCCTCTCTCTACTTTTGTTATTATTTCAGCAGATTTCCCCTCATGGCTTCTCTTCATCTCCTTTTGTACCTTCCCAGAGGAATAAAGGCACATGGGTAGATGGAAGCTTCACATCTGTTGTGGATAAACACAGACGTAGCTAACTCCTGACAACAGTTTGGAAGGGATGAGGCCACTGAGGGCTGATGTTCTGTGGGCTTTCTGCCAAAAGCTTTTAAAAGCTGTTCATTGTTGCTGTGGTCAAGCTCAATCAGCCCTGGTGCCAGTGGTTTGCCATCACTTGGTTTGGTTGGTGAAGAGAGTTTTAAAGGACTCGGGGCCTCTTTTTGCTGCAGACAAAGCGGGTGATTGCTCTGAGCAGCAGATTGGTGGGGAGGAAGCAGTTGGGCCACTAGCCCTGACTTTGCCAGAGCCCTGCAGAGCCAGGCTGGCTGCTAGAGGAGGTAGGTTGATGTACGAGCCAGTAGTTATTTCTGGCTTGTGTCCTAATGGTCACGACACTAGTTTGTCCCTTGACATCTCACTGATGCCTTGCTTTCCCTTTTCTTCCCTGTTGTGGCCTAGGCTGTCCCCAGCCTTTTTTGTCTTTGGGGGGGAAATAAGTGGCAAAATTTGATCTCACTTCCTATACCAGAAACTTTGGGCAGCTGAGAACAGTTCACAGAGAGACAGAAATCAGTTCCATAGGAGTTCTGCATTTTGTGCCATGCCAAGTGGTTTCATTGATGGCCTGCCCAGAGCTGTGGTAGGTAGCTGTAGGCACTGTGCCTGGTGATAGATTTTTGCCTCGAAGGAAGGCAAGAATCTGCAGGCTGGAGGAGTGTCAGGGCACAGCTGCTATCCATTGGGCAGGTGGCCTGGAGCAAACCTGTCAATATTTATGTGTTCAGCTGTTGTGCCTTCTGGTCCTTGGTCAGTGGGGTTGTGCTCTGAGGTGGTGCTTCCACTCCTCAGGCATTCTGCTACTCCTCAGCCACTCGTAAATTCACAACTGTATTTTGGTCTGGCCATGTGAGTTCATGGCTTCCCCTCTGAATCCAGCAGGATTTGGGCACAAAAGTAGAAACACTTGCCTGGCTGTCCTAACAAGCTGAGAGAATGAGTGTACGTGTTGAAGAAGAGCGAAGCTACCGGTTGTGTTTTCTGTATTGAAATTCAGATAGATAAAACAATGAAACAAGAAACAGAAAGAGCCTTGTTTTGCTAGCAGTGTGTGCATCCGTGCTCACAGCTGTGAAGCCTTTGGATATTTAAACAGGCAGATCTTTATATTCTGTGAATTGAGTCACAAGTTTAGGTTGCAAGCCATGCTCAACTGTCACTTTGCCAAGTGACACAAGTATTTGTTTCAATTCCAATCCAGCTGCTATCCAATTGGCAACTTATCGAATCTCAGTAAACAACCCTTCTGGTCTTCCACTGAAACATCTCTGGCTGTTGAATTTTTTTTCTTGTAAACTGAGGTCATAGTCTGATACAGTAATCTTCCTCATCAAAGAGAGGAAAAAGAAGAAAAGACAGCAGAAAGTGTGGATCACCCATGCAAATAAAGGATGACTCTTATTTGCTTTTCATGAAATTATGTATTCTTGACCTTTTTAAGGGCAAACTTACAGCCTGTCTGTGGAGCTGGTGTAACTAACAGGATAGGGAATAAAGCAGGATGGCAGGATGCTGTCCTTGCAGAAATTCAGTCCTTCCAGTTTGCCTGTCCTGAACATTGTTTTTGTCTATAGACGCCTGGTGAGCATTCATTTCCCATATGCAGATGATGCAGTGGGCTTTCATTTGCCTTTTGTCTCCAGCCCCATGTTCTCGGCACAGCTTCCCACATTTCTTCTCTGCCAAACTTGCTGTCCTTGCACAGATGAAGAGTTGAAGGTGATTGAAAGAAAGCAGTAGAAAACAAAAACACGTTCAGCTATTGAATCTTGCAGAAGCATCCATATTAGTTCAGTGTTGCCTACTGTGAGTGTTTGCTCTGGGGTCCAGGAAGATGTTTTCCTTGGAAGAAGTCTACCAATGGTTCGTGTGGTGGAGCTGGGAAACTTCTAGCTGTATTTTCCAACTGGGGGCATTGGGGTGTGTGTGTGAAAGACTTAGCCCTCTTCTCATTGCTGCTCTCTGGCAGGTTGCTAACTGCATGAAAGTACACTCAGGAAAGCTGAGATTTTCTCAGTTAGTGTTTTTGTACTTGTTTCAGGTTACATCCATAAGCGCTGTTTCAGCAGAGCATATTTGACGGATGAATGTGAAAAAAAGCTCCTGTACATTTACTTCTGGTGATCACAAGGAACCGTACATTGGGATCAGAGCTAGGGCATTCTGACAGAGAGGTTTGCAGAGGCGTAACTCACACATCTGAAGATGGCTGCTCAGTGTTTTCTTTTATTCTGGAAATAGTCACTTTTCCGGCCCAGGGGAAACTTGGAGGAGTCCTCCTCCATGTCAGCATTGTCCTTATCTGCAGTCATATATCCTGTTCTAGTGTTAGATTTTTGGCCCTACACGATTATGCAGTCATTGTTTCCCTAGGTTTCCTTTTGCATGTGGAAGCAATTGCCTCAGTTAAACTTCATCGATGAGTTTCTGTCATGGCTGGCTTGCGTGATTCCAGTACACACACAGCTGGAACATGAGCATCCTTTGGGAGGGAGTTCAAGTAATTATTTTAATGTGCTTCATTTTTTTTCTGATTAGAGCACTGAATATATGTAAATAGGTTTTATAAATAGTAATTTTGTGTTCATACCATCATCCTAAACCCAGAGGACTGCAAATAACTCTATATATAGTCTGTGTAACGTTACAGCTGTGCGTGCCAGCCAGCAGCTTTCTGGTGCAGAGCACAAGTGTAACTACACCTGGGGTAAAAAGCAGCAAGGGCTTAATGGCTTCGTTCAACATCAAGCAGTAAGTGGGGAATACATCATTCAGCTCGAATTCGGCAGGAGGAATTGTGCTGATGTGGATGTAAATATCCAGCTTGGAATTTGACTGCCTCGGAAAATTAGATAGATCTGCTTTTAAGAAAGACGTTCTGGGATTTGTAATGGACCTGGTTTGTGGTTTTCAATGCATTAAAGGGCAGTGCACATAAACTTGACACACACTGTTCTGTAAATACAAGAATTTTGGAGCCAAGTAATGTCAGGGAACTGGTATGAAATAACATTGCCACTAGCTGGCACCAACTTTCACGTAATTCCCATAGTCCTTTCAGTGAACTCTCAGCTTTCGATTTTCCCATCCTCTCTAACAGCAGTGTGCTGTCATTTGTAGCAGTGCCGAGTTTAGCAGCAGTGAAGGCGTGTAGAAGCTGCCACAAGCTATTCTGCAGGCATACTAAGCAAGCCCTTAGTTAACTTAGACAGATTTCGTAGGAGGCAGGAGATCCTTTAGAAGGGGCAGAGGATGAATTTGCGACTAGAATCAAAAATGGTGGTTGTTGTTTTGTTTTTTTTTTTAATTTCTTCTTTGGAAGAGGACTGAACATGATGTAATTGGACAGATTTAAACATGTTTTGTTGCATGGACTTTACAATAATAGGATGACTCAAGCCCTTAGAATAAAAAAGCATTACCTCATCGATTAGCCTGTGCCTTTCACCAAAGCACAGGAAATCTTTAATCAGCAGCCCCGGAGAACTGCTTGTAGATGGGACAGACTGCTAATGAGGAATGGATTCAGAGGTGCGCTGTTGTTTTTCTGTTCACTGAGTGTAAGAGAATTGCTTGCTTTGGAAGAAGCTGTCTGGGGCGGGGGTGACAGAGTGCCCAGTGAGATGGGAGATTTGCTTCTCTTTTCATCTGATGCTGTCAAGTTCGTAAATCAGCAGACTTTATAAAACCACTGTTCCCTTCTCCTCATGGATTTGCTGCAGATGTTTCTGTCTTGGTTTCAAAGGATCAAAGAAAGGGCTTTTGGGAAACCATTTTTGGAAGTAGTCTGTAAAACCTTCCAAAAATTCGTGAATTAGCCATTGTAACTATAGGCTGGTACTAATTAACACACTTGGGGAATCACATCCTATTCTTCCTGCCTTTTGCAGTAGCTGGCCAGCTCTGGAGTCATATGAAGTGCCAGCAAATAGAGGAATGTGCTTACAGACAGACACATGTCTGGGACTCAGCAGCTCTTCATTCTGCCCTTGAATTTCTCAGGTCACATCTTGGGCACAGTGATTGCAAGTTTCATCTCTCCATTATCTCTTTGATAAAAGAAATAAAACTGATTCCATCAGTCTGCCTGGGGAAGAGTTCATCTTTGCAAAGAAATGTAACGTTCAGGTGATTGTTAGTGGCATTGTCACTGAAGTGGAAGAAGAGCTTTCTATTCCTTGCCGTAAATTCTGCATAAGACTCAAAACCTTTCTTTTCCTATTGCTTGAGATGCGCAGTTGTGTCCATGTCCAGGGGCTGGATTTGTCAGCACAGTGATGTACACAGCTGTGGAGGCAATCTGACTGTGAGCAGGCAAGTAAATAAAACTGGACAGGGCATGTAGTCTTGTACTCACTAAATGATGACTAAATTATAGCTAAAATCTTCTGCTCCCCAGACTAAGCTGGCCACCTCTTGTACAGCCAGAGCAAGCCAGCTACATCCAAAATGGAAAGGACGCTGAGCATGTACTGAACCTTAAACTGTGTCCAGATACACAGTTTAATCTGGGAGAGCATTAACTAACCTGGGACAAATTCATGCCAGGAAGCATACAACTCACTGGATGACCATGGTGTGCCAAGGGTGTTTTGCAGTGACTCTGCAGCCTGGCTATGGTGCTTCATATCGGGCAGTGGTCTTTGGGTGATGGAGGGCACAGCTCAGCAGCTGGCTCAGGGCTGCATGGGTGCAGCCTGTGTTGGAGAAGAGTTTAGTCATGGTACAAGCCATGGTGTGTCAGTGGGCTGGGAAATGGTCTTGACTTGGGTTTCTGGTAGGATAGGCTATTTTCTGAGGTCTGCTCTCTGAACCATGATTCTTCTGTAATAACTGCTACTGATTTAGCACAGTTCACAAACTGATCAGAGTGACCTGAATGGAAGATTTCCAAACCTCTTCTGTGCCTTGCTTTATTGCTTTTTGTCTATAATAGCATCTGAGGCATTTCTGAAGGCATCATTAAGCACAAAACACAATGTCTTGCCCTCAAAACCACCTTACAACATTATCTAGACCCGTTTGCTAAAGATGTCTCATTTTTCATCTGTGTGATGGGTTATCTGCCAGCATTATTGTTCCTGTGTATAACAGTCTTGTCCTGCAAACTTCTTCCCGTGCCATCCGTCTTTCTTGTCTTGGTTGTGAGTGACAGAGGCTTGGCCTCACTGTTCCTGTAATATATATTTAAAAAAAAAAAAGATATGTTCTTATGAGGCTTCTGAGGGCTAACACTCCCTTCCTCTCTCGGGGGCTGTTAAAGCAAACCCTTATCTAATCTGAGTTGTTTTTATTTGTTCAATGGTGCTGCCAAGAGACAAGGGCAGTGCCACACAATGCAAGATGCTCAGACAGGAAGGGGAAGCATGTGGTCCAGAGCTGCTGGCCAAGTTCTCAGAGGAATTAGTTTCAATTCTCCTTCAAAGGCATCCTGTTTATGCTGTAACCAGCTCACTTCTGTTTTCTGGAACCTTGTTTTGTTCCCAGTATGTAAAAGAAGAGTGTTGGCATTCCCTGCTGCAGAAGGATGCAGTGAGAGTCAGCTCTGAATGGTTGTGTGGTGATTGGGTGCTATCCAAATGTTGCTGTCTGCTGGCAATAAGCATCCTCTCCATTGCCTCTGGGAGGTGGTGGGAAACATAACCCGACCTGTCATACCCCTTACTGTGCTACCCTCATGGAGGATCATGCTCAGTTTGCCAGGCTCCTGCCAGCTGTTGGCATAGCACCATTGCTCAAGGGAGGGGAAGCTTCGTGCTGCTCTGTGCCCTAGAATTGGATGTTACTGATGGATGATATGAAGATTGTCAGGATATCCTTAAAGCCTTGTGGATAAATGGAGGATATGGTGGAGGACAGTCTCCCTGCTGCTCTCTGCTTATCTGTTCTCTGGGCTGCTACCTAGGACCTCACACCAAGGATGTTTCCAAAAGGCAACATGGAGAACACTGCATCAGGTTTGTCTCTGTACACAGTCCTCTGACAGAATCTCATCAAGCTTTGCACCTTCAAACACCAGCACACACCTTCTTCCTATGCCTCGGGCACATCATAAGCACCCTGTGTTTCAAGCTATCACTCCGCAGGGCTCTAGCACAACCCTCATGTTATTTCAAGCACTTTGAGGACTCGGTGCCAAGTGCATGCAAAGCCAATCTTGTTTTGCTGAGCAGGGTAGGTGTACGTGCTGCATCCTGCATGAGGGATTCTGCCAGCTGCAGAAGGTGGGCAGCCTCAAACCTCTTCCTTTCACTGCAGAGATCTCAGGCAGGTAGCAGTGTCCTCCCTTGAGGGTGTGAAGGAAGATGAACAGAGCCAGAAGCAGCAGACAGGAGAGTGCAGAGTGATTTGCTGAGAGGCACAAGGCAGCCCCAGGAATCAGCGCCCAGCAGTGTGTCAGCACTTGCTGGACTGCACGTTTACAGCTCAATATGTTGGTTCTCTCTCCTAGCCGTGCGGCATGTGAAGGAGCTGCTGTATCATTCCTCCTTATGAACCCAGGTCCTGAAGTATCCTGGGGATATGTTTTCAGTCTGAAAATCATCGTTCTTTCCTCCAACATTGCCACAGGCATTGTAACAGCAGGGAGTAGAAGCTTCAAATGTTGCACAGTTATTTGTAATTGCTACTCCCCTGCTGTCAGCAGCATCGTTTATCACTCTTCCACTTGCCCCTCTTCCTGACACAGTTCAGTGATAGAATTCCTGCTCCCTTTCTTTTTCAACAGCAGATCCCCCTTACCAAACTTCAGTTGGTTTCTCTCTGACTAACTGTATGGATTAATTGTACTAGATTCTCCACAGATTAAAAATGGCATAACTGATATATTTTGAGTCCTGTCAGGATTTGTGAGTCAGCGTGCTGGACCAGAAGATCAGGTTGCATGCCCAGGTTCACACCTGAGTTAACAACAGCTAATTCTGAAAAGAGCTCTCTGGGGGCTAATCTGGGGACCCTCCCTGCTTTCCACTTCTTGTCCCTACTCAGGGCTGAAGCTATGTAGAATCACAGAATATCCTGAGTTCTAAGGAACCCACAAGGATCCCTGAGTCCAACTCCGGGCTCTACACAAGACCATCCAAAACCAAACCCTATGTCTGAGTACGTTGTCCCAAGGAACTGTGGCAAATGAGCCCCTAAGTTGCACTCCTTGTTCTATTTTGTTTGCTGCAATGCATGGATCCCCAGCATTTCTAAGTTGGGCAGCCCCAGTAGCTGGCAGTAGCACATAGGCAGCTAAGTGGGAGCAAGGAGCAGGGCCTGTAACGAACAGCTTGGGTGGAGCCATGGGTTCTGGTTGCACGGAGGCAGTTCTCTGGGGATATAAAACGATGGAGGCCTTGCTGAGATCATCCATGTGCAATCTCTGAAAAGCGCTGTGGGAGTAACAAGCAGTGCTGCAGGTGAGCGGAGTTCTGAGAGATTTTTGTCAATAGGATTTTAGAATACTGCTATGGCAGTATTCTACACCAGCATACACCAGCGCTGAGCTGGATCTCATGCATGAGCCAGAATGCTTGTAAAGGCTCTTGATGTCTTTTGCATTCAGTGAGGTGTTTGTGGATTGCTCACCTTTACCAGTTTTCTGTCATTCAGTGCTGACCTCTACAATGTGCTCACAGTGCTTCCCAAGCAATGCCCCCCCCATGGCACATGGCAGGCAGCTGCTGAGTACACTGAGCACAGAGCTGAAATCACTTGTGTTGCAAAAGCTTGGGTGCTGAGAAGTCAGGGCAGTTAGCATCAACCAAGATCATTAGCTATAGAAATGTACGTAGGAATACAATTTTTAAATTGTATTTACATACAATTTAATATATTTTTAATACTGACATGTCAGTATGTCAGCTATTTTTCTGTTGCAGCTGAAAGAAGCCCCTTGGCAGCTGCCTCTGCAGAATCCCAGTGTCTCGCTTAGGAGGGGAGGTCTGTGTCTCTGCTCCCCAGTGCCTGCAGTCTGACCTCCAGCAATGTCTGCAACATCAGAAGGAGCAATTGCTTTGTGCAGTAGGCATATCTATGGCCTAGGAATATTTCACCCAGAGCAATTTTATTTTACCTCTGTTGAAAATAAAAAAAAAAAAATACTGAACCATCTCTAGACGGGAAAGCCACATTTTATTTTTATGTTAAAGGCTTTGATCTCACAATCAGCAGGAGGGGCAGCAGAGGAGCACGGGGGCTGTATTTGCAATAACAGTATCACTTAGCTCTGACAGTGGCTCCCTGTGTCCTTCCCCGTGTTGCTCCCCACGGAGCCAGCTCCATGTCGTGCTGGTAGGTTTGTGTTACCCACAGCACCGCAGGCAGAGCAGCACAGGGAAATAGTGACCTCTGTAACAGCAGGATGGGGAGTGCTTGGGGAGGGAAAATAATGGAAAACCAGGCTGAAACCTGTCTCCATTCCTCAGGCTTCTGCAGTGGTCTGCCTTTGAGAACTAATCCTGCTTGGCTACTGGTGGGGTCTGCTGAATGCTTTGGTAACCAGCACTTTGGATGTTGCAAGGGGGGATTCACCTGAGGCAGTAGCAGAGTGGGAAGTATCTGCTGCTGAGGAGCACAAAATGAGGCCACGAGGCTGCCAAACACAGGTAGATGGCAGGAGGGGCCAGTAGATATGGTAGGGGAGATAAGGTAACACAAAACAAAACCTTTGCGGAGTTGATGTAGATGTAGAATAGCTACAGGCTGCTCATCCTTGGGAGGGGCACCAAGGTCTTGCAGGTCCTGGTTGTGAGTGCCCAACACTTCTGGAGATGCAGCATCACCTCCTCACCTGTTCTGTGCTTTTCAGAAATTATTCAAGTACATCTAACAAGATACTATGGTGATATATTCCCATGTGATGTTTTGTTTTGGTTTTCTTTCATCATTTCAGCGTTGAAGAAACCAGTTACTTCTCCCAAACAATTGCTGTTTGCATTTGTCACTTTTAATTGCTGATTTTTAAGAATTCTTATGACAACATTCAAGGTAACTTGCTCTAAATTCAGACACCCCTGGGTGTCCCAGCAATCTGCTTCCAAAATTTAAAAGTATCTGAAGTATAGAAATTCAAAAATTGCCAGCGTAACCACTGGTTATCACCCACATTTTGGATATTTCATTTCCATAAATTCCCCATTTTTCAGGCCCTTTTTCTTGTTTGCTCCTGAATTTGTTGAGCATGTGACAGATACATGTTCACCAGCCAATTTTTTTCACATCCTCTTCATCAACGTGGTTCATTTTGATTGCAAATGTCTCATAAAAGGACAGTGTTGACAGGTTGATCTCATTACAGTTGTCATATTTATATTCTTGTCATGTGGCACATTGCATTGCTGATCTATACTGAACATAGGCACCACTTTACAGGCATGCAGCAGAGTACCTGCTCACAGATTTCCTGTTTCAGGAGCTACAGACCAATAGCAATTATTAGTCAGTGCAAGAGAGTGTTTTTTTTTTAGTTAAGAGTGTAATTCCTATAGGGTCAAAACATAGATCTGGGGCACCTTAAAAGAGAGAGATCAAATACTAACATCTAGTAGAGAGCATTAAGCCAAACTGTTCTTCCTAAGGTTTTCCTTATAAAGCTTTCTTTCTCGTTTTTGTGTTTATTTAAAATTAAACATGAAAATGAACTTGTCAACATCCTTGTTTATTTTTGGTGCTGAGCAATTACATCTGGTTATCATCTTTGATCAGCTTCAAACTCTTCCTTTTCTCTTCCTTTGATGATTTGCCTATTGTTATTTATGCTTAATTTCATCCTTTTCTTTCCTTCCCCTCCCTCCTGTTTTTCCCCACTTTCCCACTGCAGCATCCTGTTTCCCTTTACTTGCAGCCTATGGGCTTTTTCACAAGCCTGATTTGTCCAACAGTGGAAATCCTTAGAGTTGAAGCAGAAAAAGAAGAGACTGTAGTGGTCTGGAGGAAAAAAGTACATGATGCAGATGAGGGGAGTAGAGCACTAAAGATGACCAAGAGGCCCAAATCTCCATCTGGAGGATAATGCAGTACTGCAGTTCCTGGAGATGCAGCAAGAAAATGCCTGATACTGGCCAGAAACTTGGAGACATGGATTGAGGAGGGATGACAAGGGGAAAGAGACAATACTGGACAGAAATTCTGAGGACTTGGCATTGGGAAAAGACAAGGTGCTCCAGGAGAGGGAAGCAGAGAAATCAGTATTTCTTTTCTTCTGTTGATTTGAAATTGCATCCTACCAAGTGTACAAATAGAGAATTAAAGGCATAAAAAAGTGTTATGTGCCAAGCCCTGATGCTGGTTCTTACCTTGCTGCTGTTTTAGTAATCCATAGGCTGCTAAGCATGACACAAGTTTCTCTCCTCCTCATCCCACCACAGCAGCATAACAAAAAGAAAGCCTTCTGGTTTCATCCTTCCTTGCTCGATGCACCTGAGAGCCTGAGTAAGGCTCTCTCTGCAGAGAAGCAAGTCTCAGCAATGCTGCCATGAGCTCCATGTCAGTAGATGGTAGGTAGCAGCGCTCCCGTTGTCCTGGTCTTGTTTTGGAGGAGAAAAGTGGAAAGTCTCTGTCCTTGGATAAGGTACCATTATTAACCAATCCTAATGTCATAAAAAACAAAGCAGCAACATGATTCTGGCAATAATCTAGCAGCAGAATGCTCTTTTAATTACTGACTGTATCTCATATATCTTTGGCTCTACCCAGCATCATGGCAGTGTTCATCAGCCCGCTGTTCCTTGCCATGTGCTGTCCTAACACTAGCTGTAATTTGAGCCCTCTGTAACCTCCCTGAAGTCTAAAATGTGTTGGGTAGATATATCAAGGGTGCAGAAAGATGCTTGGCCTTTTTATTTTTTCCCAAAACATGCTTGTGCATGTTGCCTGGTATCGTGTATTTGAAAACATGCAGCATTAACATGGATGTTAGAATAAGAACTGTTTCACTGCTGTCAGGCACCATGAGGGAACCATTCTTCTGCTTTATAGATATAATCCCAAACTCTTGTATTTCTGGATTTTTCACAGCATTATTGGTGCTGTTGGCACCCACTTTATTATGGCTGTCTTGTTCTGAACCAGTGACCTTGCTGTAGTTTAATTTGGTCATATTGAAACTTGTTTTTTGTTGTCTGTAAATTGTTGAAAACAGCAAAAGTTGTCGATCTGTGATCTTGTTGCCCATTTTTGGATTACACTGAAAAAGGGTATCACCAGAAAGTGTAAGGACAGGCTGTAGAAACTGTGTGTGGCTTCTTTTATTTGAAGAATAGGTTCTCCTGGGTGCAGGGCCCAAAATTCTCTTCCCAAGAGCAGGTCTGTGGATGGGAGCTGAAGATGTAGTCCTTCATGCTTTCTTTCTGTCTGTTGCTCTGTTGGAACAATAGCCCAAAGCTCACCTAATGGAGCAGGAGAAGCTTCCCCTGCAATTTCATGTTCCTCTTCCACATGATTGCTAATGGGAGATTTACTCCATCTATTAAACCCTATCTTATTTTGGGACATGCCAGGGCCATTTAAAGCACTGTAAGTCACTACAATGCCTACAAGAGGAAGATTACTGTGTGAGGTGAAATATCCCTGTGGCCAGCACTTGTCACGGTTGCTTAATGCTTCATGCCAGGCTGTGCTGAGCTAGCTGCCTTCGAGTTTCTGTGCTGCATCCCTTGCCCAAAGCAGATGAGAATGACCCCTTTTGTCCTGTGTGTTGTTATCGGGCAGCTAAGGAAAATGAGCACTGCTGAATGAAAAGAAACCAGCAGATGACATTTTGTTTTCTGGGTGTGCTAGTGTAGAGGATCTTTGTTTTCCCAGAAATGGTTTTCAAGAAGATGTGCTAATATTGCTGCTGCTTTAGCAGGAGATCTTTTGTTCAAGCTTGAACGAGGATGTGTAGGAGCTGGGGTGCATTTGTATCACTGAGCTTCCTTGTAAAATCGCATGGATTCCTAAAATCTATGTGTATTTTGAGTAAGTCTTTTTTTTTTTTTTTTTTTTTTTGATGTGTACCATTCCTTTCCTGGAGCATAATCTTATTCCTGTAAAAAGAAAGAGTCATATTTTCAGGACAGTAAGTTCAGAGCGTTTTTGTCTGTCTGTGTTCTGAGATTGCATTTACTCTGACTGCACAGAAGGATGAGTACACACAGTAGGATCAGTACTGCATATATTTTAACTCAGTAGTGAGAATGGGCTGGGGACTTCTGTGCCAACCACAGCAGCCATGCAGAGTTGCAGAGCACAGCTCTGTGATTTAAGCTATCTGTCACCAAGAGTTAGGTGTGGAGATCCAGCATTTCAAAACACAGCAATTGCACATGGAGTGTCTTAGTCATCCTCATTGCTGTTCTCTGCAGCTGACCAGAAAGCTTTTCTGCATTATTGATGTGCCAGTGAGACAGAGAGGCTGCCAAAGAAGTGACCTGCATTGTGTCTGTAAACAATAACAGGAGAACTGCTCTGAATAAATGGGCTACTTTTGAAAGTATCTCCTGCATCCAGAGCTCTGCTGACATTTTCACTGGCGACAATCACATGGAGGCTGGGAATCTCAGCTGCATTTTCAAGTGTACCAATAACCTGACTAGAAGCATTCAGATTTCCTAATTTTTGGTCATCCAGTTTTTGTCCACATCAATTCAGAGGCTAATCTTTACTTACATTTATTTGTGAGACAGTTTTGGCTCAAGGCAGCAGACTGCAGTGTTACTAGAGGCACTCTTGTGGTGCTTCATGTACAGAAAATAGCATGTCCAGTTGGGGAAATAAGCATAGTTCCAGAAATCTCTTCCATTCGATGGAGGTTTATGACTGGTTTGGTTTTCATTAAGATTCTTGAAGTTAACTACAGTGATCTTTCCATCGTTCACTTGTTCCAGCAAACACAGAAATAGCAGTGATATGGATCACTTTATGCAGCTGGATGCAGGTATTTTCAGCATGTCTAAGATTGGGAGCATCACAAACTTCGAGGTGGCCATCCTTGCAGCATGCCCACCAGCATGTAGGCTCATCACCAGTGCATGGGCAGGCAGAGCCACAACTTGCAGCACACGCTCAGGCCAGCTAAGCTGATTGTGAATGCAGAGCCCCAGACAGATTTCCAGGCTTCTCACACCCCCTTTCTCGTCTGTTACCCTCTGCTCCCAGCGTACAGCCTGGATGGGCACTGCTAAATACAGAACCGTGGGAATCTTGTTTCCTGGTTTGAGACTGACCTCCACGGAGGCCCTGTATGGATATGCTGGAATGACTTGGCAGCCCAGCTGTGGCTTCCTTAGAAGGGCACTGAGGGGAAATGACTTGGAGGCAGAAAAACAACTTCTTCATGTTCCTGCTGGTAGCAGTTGGGCCCTGTGGGTTTGGTCTCATGCCCCGTAACTGTCAGTGGTGTCTCTTGGCAAAATAAAAAGCAAGACTGTCTGTAGGCTGGTCTGATGGCTAGATTCAACAGAGGGTTATTACTAAGGCCTGTGAGTCCTATTCATTTTGTTCTACATCTTATTCCTTTATGGTGTTGTTTGATGGTTCTCCACCCTTCCCTTGATGTTTCCCACCATGCTGATACTCTCTGCTGCTATGTCAGCTAATTGTCAGTTAATTGTTGATATACTCCTTGCTAACTTCAGTGGGGTGGAGAGCTGTTGCTTGGACATGCGTTAGCTCATGTGTAAGTTCCTTAGGCATCAGGAGAGCTGCAGTCACACTTGCACAAGCAAGGTATCTTGCCAGAGGCTTTTTGGTACTCCATGGGTTGGCAAATCTTCATCTATGCTATCAGTCACTTCAAAGAATACAATGTAAAGCACAAAACCTGCAAAAATTGTTCTGTCCCCAGTAGATTGGATTGTTTTGTGTCTACTAATTCTACTTTGAATCAATTGGCCAGCTCTCTACAATTCATTTTTAATGTTCTTCTTGTGTTCTATATAACTAATCTCATTTTTTACCTTTTCCTGTAATGTTTAAGCTCATCAGAGTGATAGATTTCTTGCCATAGTTAATAAAGCAATAACTTTGAGTGGAAATATGTACTGAAAGCTGTCTGGCTTGTAGGTAATACTACTTTACTTTGTGTACATTTTTGGAAGAAGGCTCTTTCACAAATGCTTTGGTTTGAGACAAGTGCTTGGATTCTACTTCTCAAAAGCTCAAATTCAGAAGTCACTCAAAGCATATCCATAAAGAATATACATAGAAAAAAGCAAAGCCATGGAAGTGTTTAAAAAAGGAGGGAGGTTGTACTTTAAATAGATCAGCACACTATCACCGTCAACTGCAGATACCTTTGGTGTATTGTTGCTGTATTTCCAAATAAGTCTGTATTTCAGTTCTGCATGAGGCTTGCTGTTAGGCCTCTGAAGTGTGGCCTTTCCTGTTGCCAGGAGACAAAGTGATGGTAGCAAAGTAACATCATCCGTTAAGTTCTGTTTTGTTGATAATAAACTTGTGGAAATAACTGAAAGTAACTGGACTCCACTCTGCATGTAGCTGTATTCAGACAAGAATTTTACAAGGTTCTTTTATGTAGCTGGAATGTATGTGTAATCTTTCAACCTTAGTTTGCAGTTTTGATGACTCTGGCATGTTAAGTGCTGATAATTGGGTTTGCTCGAGGCTGAAACATGACCCACTCTCAGCAAAGAAGATCAGATCTTCCGTTTAAGAGGCTCTCTAAGGGGCTACCTTAGAGGTGCTGAGACCATTTATGCTAGGAATCAAGATCTCTAAAATACGGCCAGTTCTTGGGAAGGATGTGCTGTCCTGAAGAATTCTATCCCAGCTTAGTTTGGATTGGACTTTTCATCCAAAGGTTTCTGTTCTCAAAATTTTCTCTAGCTGCCCTACTTGAAAGCTGCCTTGCAGTGGCTAGTGGAATGTAATTCCTATATACGAGAGCATTAGATGCATGTTTTTTGTTCCTGTCCTTGTTTAAGCAGTGTTCGAATGATACCTCTAATCCAAAGCAGTTTTCAGCCTCCTTCTCTATCCAATGGGAAGGGAGGAGCAGATCTTCAGTATCCAAATATCAGTGTTGAGGTGAGGGGATTAGTTGTGCTGTGGGAATGTTCTGTCTCTTTCCATTGAGTAAAGAAGCCTAAAAATCTACTTTGTCTCACTGTCCAAGTGTAGAAGGCTGAATTTAGAGTCAGTTAATCCTACCCTTGGTTTGGGGAAGTACTGAGTGACATTTGTAAATTCTGCAGGTTGCAGTCTATCCAAAAAACTGTCTTCCAATCCCTACTTTCTTCAACCTAAGGGTGATGTAGACTCTTTTTTGAGGAGCAGGGTGTTCTCATAAAATGGCTGACACTGTGATGAAAAGTATTACGTAGATGTCAAACACAGAGTCAGTGACTGGAAGCAGGGCAAAAGGGATCAGTGCAGTTTTTCAAGCCATCCCTTCTCTGTCTATCTATGACAGTACTGCTGAAGTTGCTGCTCTTCCTTATTTTAAGCTTCCTCTGTGAGAGAAGTAAAACTGTTAAAAACAAATGTGATCAAGTGATAGTTTTTGCAGTATGGCATTTTTAGCCCTAATCTTCCACTTCTCATTGAGTTCCTTGGTAGTACCTAAGTGTGAGTACAGTTAGAGTGTGTCATGCTGACTACCCAGCTCCACATCTTGTTTCTGCCTGTGACTAACAGATGTGTATATGTACCTTCCTCTAATACTTTCCCAGACTCCCATCTATTTTCAGCATATGGGACTTTCTTAGCCATAAATCTTTCTTGTTAAATGAAGAATTGCAGTTGATCTTCTTGTCTCTTATGTTTTTAGAACTAAAAAAGCAAAGAAGGCATCTGCTCCTCCAGCCAAGGAAGAGAAGCACAAATTAATCACTTTCGAAGAGGAAGCAGACCCAAATGAGGGATTGTTTGGCCCAGAGAAAGATTTCCCATCACTTGGTCCCAAGAAGAAGATAAAAGAGAGTAAACCTTTGCTATATTTGTGTATAGAGAGTTTGTTTTGTCTAAAGCTTGTGTATGATTGTATTTTTAAAATATAGTGATGCAGAGTATACAGGTTAGATTATGTCTTGGAAATGTTAAGGCAAATTTTATGTTAAAGCGTTAAGTCAAAGCCAGGGCAGAATCATCTAGAATCACTTAAACAAGATAAATACAGTTTGGACTATACTGTTGTAGTTCCCCTAGCTGTTCACTGTTTACATTTTGGGTTTGGGTAATATAGATTTTTGGTAGCTGGCTGTCATGACAGTGGCAAGAGTAGTGTGACCTATGTGCAAGAAGAAAAGCAGATTTACCAGTTCCTGAGAACATAACATATTACTGATGTGTTTCCTAGTACTTTGTGGATTGGAAATCATTGTATCAAAGGAACTGTCTGCATGTTTTTCATCCCTTTATTCAGATTCCTGGTTAGTATTACTGTGATTATTGTTCTGTGTAGTACAGTTTAACTACACCTTTTACTGGTTTCCCTTTCCAGATGTGAAATTATTTGAAGATCCAGACCTTGGTGGAGTGGTGAGATTGGGCGACTCACTGCTCCTGCCAGCTGCCTGTGAGAAAAGGGAGCACATTCCAAGCACAGGTCCTGAGGAAGACACTGAGGAACTGCTAAGGTATCTGTTTTCTAACATGGCACTTCTGCTTTCTCTGAGCAGTACATGGGGGTTAAAAATAGCTTCCAGTACAAAAAGCAAAAAACTGAGTTGAGATTAACACCCAGGAAAGAAAAGAGGAATTCTGCTTTAGAGAGGCTCTTACACTTGCCTGCTCCCTTGTAAATGTAGCACAGGAACATAGCATCAACACCACATGTTTTATTCCTGACTTGACTCTCACAAGGCTAGTTTGCCTGCACTGATAATCGAGATAACAAGCAGGATGCCAGTTCTCCAAAAGACTGGCATCACCAGGGAATCTGTGCTGCAGTAAAGAGTCAAATTCACACTGTCTGGATCTCAGGCCAACATCTGAAGGATGAGGCCAACCTATTTCAAGCAGCAGTTCTTCCCAGCAAACTTCTGTTAGGATGTATGATTTCAACAGTAGGTACTAAACCCAAGGGAGAAAAGCAGTGTGTGGTTTCCTCTCCTGAAGCAGATAATTTTGCAAGTATTGCTTTTTACCCATACAAAAGTGCTAACTATCTCAGCACTAATAACTGGCTTAATTTAAACAGAGGTTAAATTGGGTTAGGTGCCATCTCACATTATATCCTGGCAGCCCACCTGACGTTTATGAAAGCTGATAGGGAAGGACATGACCTAATTCAGTACTGTGGTATACTGGAAGCAAGCATTCTGTGCTTGCAGTGTTTTCATGTGTGCTTTCTCTTCTGCTAGCCATCTCACCATGCATTCAGATAGCTTATATGGCTAGAAGTGCCTGTTTTCATGCAGTCATTGTATTCATTAGTTGCTAGTGGAAAGAGTTTCTCCAATTGAGTGTTAATGTCCTTTGCACTGTATGTTTTCCCTTTCTCTGTGGTGAAGAAAGGTCTCTGAAGTCTACTCCAAGACCAATAGACTATGCTTTTAAATTGGTTCGGGGTCATCAGTGTTAGCAGCACACCCAGATGATAACAGAAAACCATGAGAAAAGATTCTGTTTCTTACAAATTCTAGTTGTTTTCATTTATTCATGATTTGTCCCAATGCTTTCGGTAGCTGGCAAGTCATCAAGATCCAACTGGAAGCGAATACATGTAATGAAGCAGAAAATCATGCCTGCTGTTCAATGGGAAAGTTGCTACAGGAGTTCAGAGGCAACTCCTCACTGTCCCAGAGGAACAAGCAAACTTGACCTATTTAGATGCCTAATACTCTCTGAAATTGCCCTGATAAACCTAGCTCACAGTGTTATCTGTACGTGTTCGTTGTGCACAGATGAGTTAGCTAAATAAAGCAGATGTGGTAGCTCTTGACTGACTTAGTGCACATCTGCATGTACCACACAGTCTACTCGTATACATGTGATAGGTCTGACAAGTGTTTGCCTTACTGGAAAATGTACTTTCCAGTGAATGATGGGCAGAAATAGGGGAGCACTGTACAAGGCAGAAAAGGGCAGAACCTTCTCCTTGCAAAGCAGAGATGGGAAAAAGCTGATGGTCAGAGGGGAACGCAGGAGCAATCTAGTCCTTTGTGATCCTTGTAATACTTGAGCAGTTGTAGGAGCAGTTGCACCACAGCATTGCCTGTACAAGAGTAATCTCCCCCAGCAGTGACTTGAAACTTACGAGGAAGTGACTGTTACAGAGACAAATGAGCCTGCAAAATGTGTGTGGGCTCTGCATGTCACAACATATGTCACAACATAAGGGAGAAGAGAATATGATAAGTGCTCTCATTGCAGATGAAAGACTGTGCTATCTCTGGATGCATGCTCAAATAAAAGAATTACTATTTTAAGTAGAATTATGCACTTTAAGGAGTGTTGAAGTTTGAGAAAGGCCAAATTCTCTGCAAGTGCAATGAAAGGTTTGTGGTTTTTTTATGGCAAAACATCCACATCTTTTCAAACAAATATCTTCCCTCTTCCGGTCCACTGACCAGCATCAACTGGTTCCTAATTTCTCTGCCAACCAACAAATGTTATGTGATGGTGATGGAGAAACAAGGTGAGCTACCTCACTCATCATAGACAAAGGCACTCCTTCCTACTCTTGGGTCTGCCGTAATACTTCAGTGAGGTACTTGTATTTACACATCTCTCCAGAACTTGTGGAAAAGAGATACATTGCTGTGGCAGGAGCCAGCAAGGTCAAATACCAATGTACTGCCTTCACAGAAGAAAGGCACATCCTTCACTTTGCAGAAGAGAGCGATAGGTAACCAAATCTTTTTGGCTGATCTCTTCTCCACAGGAATACAGAGGAACCCAAACACCTCTAACAAGTCCAGGGTTCCATTGTTTTCAACTCTTCCAAGGTACAATGTGGTCAACTGCAGTAAGTTGAAAGGTTAACTGACCAACCCTTTCTCAAGTGTTAGAAAAATTACCCTTGGAAAGGGATTTAGGATTATGCTTTTCTCATTTGCTGGCTTGCATCACACCATATTCCTTCTGGAATCACATCCAGATTCCTTCTGGATGCATTCAGCCTTTTATTATCAAAGTTCCTGCTACAGAAACCAGTATCCTGCAAACTCATACATGATGCCATCTTGTTTCCTCATCTCTGTCTAGCTAGCTAGACAGATGTGCAAAGTAAGTTTCCATGCAAAAGGACTGCAGCTGACCTCTTCTGCCTTGTTAATCTAAATCATGCCTGCCTGGTGTGATGGATCAAGCTTTTGTGAAAAATCAGTGCTAGAATTGATTGTCTGAATGTTGAAGAAGCTCAGTGGCCCACGGAATTACGTAAATTACCACACATCTTAACCTGAAATAATTATCAGAGTTGTCTGAGCAGCCATTTAGGAGAGATTCAATTTGCTTCACCTTTGATAATGAATAGGGTGTTGAAATGGAAGGAAGCAGCTGTCAGCATAAGATTTGTCTTTTTCTAGTGCTGAGAATAGTGTCATCTTGGGACCATCCAGCTCTTACTTTTGTGCTGAAGCTGCCTTATTCAGTCCATGCTCTTAAAAGATACACGTTGTCTGTATCTACAGGCTAATCTCTATGTACAGCTGCAAGTGATGCAAGTGCTCTTTCTGGAGCATGATATTGTTAGAGGTTTAAGGTGTTTGTGAAACTGCATCCTAACAATGACCATTTCTAGCACCGTTCAGTCTATATAGCTTCCCAAGCAGGTTTGTTAGGTTAAGGTTTGGCAAGAAACATCCTTAAAGCAGAGTTTGTATGTTCTTCATTCAGCAGGCCACTGGCAGGCACTGAATTCAAAGGCCAACACTGAGACCTTAAGACTAACCAGAAGTGATGTGGAGCACTACCTCCAGCTGCATATCATGTGAAATACTTTCTCATTGTACTAAGGGAAGGAGAGCAGAACCACAGGTAGAAGAGCTTTGAAAAACTAGAGGGTTTAAATCTAGATCCTTGGGCAGAGGATTGTTTGGGTTGTGGACCGGTGGTAGAGGAGGCTGCAACAAGTGACTAAGAAATTTCCTGACCACTCCAGGGCAGTTTCTGTGGCTTGCTGGGATCTGGCAAAGGGGAAATAATCTTGTTCTGCTGCAGTAGCTTTCAGCAAAAAAATCAATAACTACACTCGTTTTTTTCCTCCATTTTGATGTGTTCTCTTTGCTGCCCAAGAACACTTTCTGTAATGGTTTTCCAACATTTATTTTGTTCCTAACATTTTTCCCATGGTGCATAATAATGCTACCTACCAACAGTGGAAGAGCTACCAAGTGAGCTTGGCCAACAGAATAGAAAGGCTATTGCCAGATAGGAAACATTAATTCTTGCCTTGCTCTTAGTTACATGTATGTGTTTTGTGAAACAAAGCAGAGTAGTGACCTAAATTCCTAGTCCGTCTAACTATAACAAGAGACCTTTTTGCTAGGTTCAAGTCAGCAGATTTCAAACATTTTGCCCCAGCATACTTGCATTTTTGACAGCCATAGACACCCAGAAACTGTTCTCCCAACTGTGCCATAGGCTGGTGACAAGGGAACTGTTTAGAGAAGGCAGAGAAAAAAGCTTGAGCTTCTTCAGGGTAGGGAAAAATGTAACCAGCTCTCTGGTTCAGATTGTAAAAACAACTGTCTCCTTTCTTGGGTGGGTGACCTAATCAGTAGGCTGTTACCCTCAGGGAGCTTCTTGTGAGTATACAAGCGTAGGACTTAGGTGTACTAATGAGCCTGTTCTCCAGCCCTAGGGCAGGCAGCACTGTCAGGCTGCATCCATGCTTTGGACTCATCAGTTCTAGAACAAATAGACTACTTGCAGCTGCAATGGTCCCTGTCTTTTGCCAGTCTACAAGCTACGCCTGGAAGCTTTTTGGAAGAGGGCTCATCTAACCCAGACCAAAACTGTGCTGGGGGTTTTTCTAACAGTTTAACAGTGCTCTTGTGTTCCAGATACATCTTCTGGCACTGTTTAAAGTATCAATAGGAACTTACCTGGAATGGACTGCAAGGGAAAGCGGGAGCAGTGGACAGTACCTCCTACACAGCCCCTGTGCTGTCCCCTCCTGTTAACTCCAGCCTATGTGATTGCCAAGGCCATACTGTCTCTATTGCCCATTCTAGATGTAATGATACTTCAAAGCCTTTTCTCTATCAAATATGTGATTTTACATCTCTCCCCCAACACTTCAGTAAAGAGTATGTTGTGCACAGAATTAACACCAGACAAAATAATTGTAGTAAGATACAGAAAGATAAAAAGTCTGTTCTGCAAGAGCTGTTGTGAGTTGCATAATGCAGCTTCCATTTTGATCCTTTTGGATACTTTAGCAAATTATAGCAGTCTTTGTCTCTTGCTTTCATTACTAATTCTCCTCATTAGAGCATTCCTGGCAGGTTGAAGAGGTCACTGCTCTCATCATGCTAGATGCTGCATGCACGGATTGTTGTTCTTGTCCCAGAAGTTTTGTGCAGACAGAATGGAAGACGAGAAGTGACATCTAAAATGCTGATGTTCTGATGGCAGCTATATCTTTGTCTGCAGCTCAGAAGTCTTTCACTCTTGAAGTCCACATGCCAGCAATTATACTGTAGGGCTTTGTGGCAGTTTTCCTTTAATAGGGGTTTTGATTGCTTTCTGTCCAGAAACAATGAGATTTTCCACCGAAAAAAAAAAAGTCTGTGAATCAGCACAACAGTATGGCAGGAATTTTAAACAACTTGGTGCTGCATTTCCATTGAAAAAAAAAAAAAAGAGAGAGAGAGAATAATTAGAGAATGATTAATTACATGGATTCTGTACCTGATTGTCTGTAACAAAATGGAGGATGGAAGCAGGAAGGTTCTTCCTTTCATCTGCTTGTTACTTTTAGAATATTTGCTTGATGTTCTTCTTCTACCTCCTCCTCGCCTGGAGTTAAATATGGTGGTAGTTACGCACTGTAACAATTCATTTGCTTCTCAAGAAATAGGAGTCCTTGTTTCTATTTCTGCCTGAGGCATTTTGCATTTTACCTCTTTAGTTTTCCAAAGACAATTGTGTCTCACATGATCAATCAGCAGTGGATGAAACAGTTTGCCTAATGCTGCAGCATGAAAAGCAGGTTTTGAAACAAAGATCACATTATTTGCTGTGTCCCCTGTAGAAGGCTTTTCTCTCTTGCAGAGCTCTTTCAAAAATCCAGGCCAGAAATGCAGCTTTACACTCTCAGTTTCCAGACTGACAAATCAGATCTACAGAATTGATGACCAGCAAGCATATTGCCAACGACACAGCAAGAAAAAAAGTATCTGAGCTGCATCTTTTGGAGGTGTTTTGTGACTGAGGTTTTGTTGCTGTGGTTAGCACAGACATTAATTAAGCACAGACACGAAGGAGTAGGTAATTCAGCAAGCTGTGACTTCTGATCAGGTTAATCAGCTGTGTCTACTGCTGCCCCTGCTTGGCAGATCAGCTGCCCGCCTCAAACACTTCAGCTGGCTCAAAATCATGCCGGCTTCATGCAATCTGTATGTGTATGTCTGCACTGTCCATCTGCTTATTATGGTTTCTGTTGTTTCTGACCAAAACTTTATGACGTGGACACTGATTCATTCAGTATTTGTTTATGCCAACCTGGGAGGCATCAGATTAGCTAAAGAAAAGTAGGCTTCAAAAATACGAGCTGTAACATGTCCTGTTTGTTATGCAGCATAGAGAACAAGAACATGTCTTGACAATGTGATCACAGGTGTGATATCTCTTGGATATCACAGTTTGCAGCAAATATCTGGGCTTAAATGAATTAATTTCTTCTCTGTAAATGAGAGATTCAGAAGGAAGCAAGATACTCACAATGTGTTTTGTAAGTTAGGTGGGATATAACACCTACAGGGAGTCATGGGACCCAAAAGACATCATAAATCTTATTATGAAATTAAAACAGAATATAGTCTCCAGAATTACTTGAGGGTTGAAATCTGAGCTAGACAACAACAGAAGCACATGGAATACAGAGTGTACCACGTAGAGCTCATAGTGCAGAGTTCTGAGACAGTGTGTGTGCTCTGTCCATGTGTTTATTTGGTTAGGTATTTCCCAGATGTATCTATTAGTGACCAGGCAGTTGATTTTACAAGGTGGCTTCAGCTGACCATATTTGGTTTTATTTGACAGTTACAGAAAGCTCTGACTTCAAGAAAGCTGTTACAAACAGCAAACATCCAGCTCATCCTTCCTGCTGGGAACACTGTGCCACCTCCTGATGTAGTGCTGTAGGCAAGAGTGTGGGCTGCACAGGTACAGCAGTCTCCTTTCTCATTTAAGGTTCACTTGACAAGACTTTCTTATCCTCACAAGTCCTGTAAGAATGAACAAAGTAAAACTACTCAAGGGGAACTTTAGCTCAGAAGAAAATTCCAGTCCTGTTGGAATAACTTCTGTACCTTAATTTTCATCATGTAGTTCATATCCTGTTGGGCTGCCCTATCTTAGGCTGTGGCAGAAAGAGTTTTACTACAGGCGCTGTTACAGCTTTTTAATGAGCTGTTTCTGTTGATGTTGAAGTTTGGTAAAAACAGTTCTTGTATCAGTGCTTGTAAACAAGCAGCTAGATTGTTTTACTGCTTCAGACACTGCAGTCATCGAGTAAGCATATCCCAGAGCTGGAGTCTGGCATGGAGATGCTGTCACATTACAAACCTGGTCCCTCATGTTCCTCCTGGTCCCTCATGCATGTTTTTGCTCACACTTCTTACAGTTAAGCTTTCTTTAGTTTTTATATGGTGCAATAAGGATTTTGCAAATCCCGTATTTTGTAAGCATATATGAGGTATGCATTTTATCAGGGGTTTCACTTCTGTAGCCAGTCACTACAGAGCTGATTATCTGCATGAATTACCATTTGGGTTTTGACTGCTTAACAGTGATTGATCAGTGAAGCCTTTGGGAAATCAACAACTGTGTTTACTCCAGATGGCATTTGGTTTGACCACTGTGCTCAGCGTACCAAGACGAGACGCTGTTTGAATTCAGAGCAAAAGTTGCCATGGCCTGTTAAGACTTCTCCAGCTATGTTAATTTTACTTGGAATCACAGAATCATAGAATGGCCTGGGTTGTAAAGGACCACAATGATGATCTGGTTACAACCCCCTGCTATGTGCAGGGTCACCAACCAGCAGACCAGGCTGCCCAGAGCCACATCCAGCCTGGCCTTGAATGCCTGCAGGGATGGGGCATCCACAGCCTCCTTGGGCAACCTGTTCCAGTGCCTCACCACCCTCTGTGTGAAAAACTTCCTCCTAATATCTAACCTAAGCTTTCCCTGTTTTAGTTTAAAACCATTCCTCCTTGTCATCTTTTCACCACATCTTTACATTCACATCTTTTCATTCATATCTTTTTGAAGTACATCTCTGTACTTCCTCTTTCAGAGATATGGTGTATCACACCTTACTTTATCTTTCCTTCACATATCTACTTCCTAAAGGTAAGGTAGCCATCTCTTGGAGTCACACCACTGTCTGTTGTAAGGGTGCTTTCAAATTCTTTAACAGCTGCAATGAGAGCAGAGTTGGGTGCACGCAGCATGCTGTGCCTTTGATAAGGTCAAACAGTCAAGGTAGAAATCAATCTTAACTGTTCCAGATGTTCTGGTTCTGTCACTATGAAATTGTGAAAAATGGTCACCAAAAAATAATTGTTGTACACAGTCACAGATTGCAAAACTCCCTCAATTTCTTGGAATCAGATATAAATGCAGTGCTTCTAAAGCCATTATGTTTTCCAGTTTCTCGTGACTGAGCGTGTCTGTCTTGGGGAAGGGAAAGAGGAAAGCAGAGCAGCAGATGAAAATGTTTGCTATCCCACAGAAACTCAGCTCTTGGAAAAGCAAGCTATCCTGTAACAAATCAAAAGCTTTTTTTTTTTTTTTCCCCAAAACTAATGTCACATTCTTCTTATTTTCATAATTTCAATTTGTTTTTAGGTTGAAATCATGCTGTAAAATAAATTAGTTTACGTGATGAGTTGAAAAACCCTGCAAAGAAGAAGCAGTTCCAGAATTCCAAAGCTGAGTCACTGAGGAGTTTCTGGTGTTTTCTTTTCATTCCAGAGTTGAAGATGATTTAGAAAAACTCTTGAAATTAACCTCCAAACCCAAACCTAAGGTACCACCAAAACCACCATTGCCTCAGAAGACAGCAGTTTTGCCCTGGAACACAAATTCATCTCCGCTGGCAAAGCCAAAGGAAGACAAAATTCAGACAATGAATGAAGTGGACATTCTCCAGTATATCCAGGAAAATGAATCCATCAATGACCAAGATACAAGTCTTTTCTAAATAGATCTATTTTTAATATGCAATCAATACCTTCTTGGCCCAAATTCCTTGTGAGCTCAAATGACACTATCTGGAATTGGCTGGATCTCCTTATTGCCACTGTGCTCTTTTGTGTGCCACGATTCAGAGAGCACCAAATTTGGCTATCAAAGGCTCAACGTCATGTTTTCAAAACAGTGCAGTTGTAGTGCATTGTTGCCTTAGACTTTCAGGGCTTTAGAAAGTATGGACAAGGGCACAGCACTACAGATTGTGCCACTGCTATTTTAGTATCAGCATAATAAATTTTGTCCAGTTTAATCCAGACTACGTAATTGTATTGCACAAATGGCAAGTTGGCAAGTATGAACAATATCCAACAAATGGTCAGGGAGGACAGGATGCTTTTCCTGTCATTTTAGGCATTTCAGCTCACTGGAAAGGTAATGTTGATTTTTTCCTGTGCATTTTTATAGCAGCCTTCTTGTCTGGCGTTACAGTAATTTATAGCCAGTAACTGTTAAGTATGATTAGCAGTTCCTCTCTAGTTCAGAGAAATACTGAAATCCCAGCTAAACCTGACTGTTCTGCTGCCTTTGTTGCATAAATGCCAGCTTAGAGGAGAACTTGTGGAATGGCACAGTAGACACTATGCATCTCTGGCCCCTGGGGGAGATAACAAATGGCTGAAGATGGCTAAGGGTGCAGCTCCAGACATACACATAAGTTGCAGCATGTAGGAGATGTGAATGCTGTGAGACTCTTCTGAACCTACACAAGATACACAAGGGCTATTTTTTTTTTCTAGACATGTCTTCCTGGATTTCTGCTGTACTTAGCAAAAGGAAAGAGATTTCTGCAGGAGTTGATTCACTGCAGGTGTCCTAATAGATGAACTCTGACTTGGTGTCTGCAGTAACTCTCTCTCTTTTCCTTCCCTTCTCCCATGAGTTCAAGCAGGATCCATGGTGATTAATTCCACTACATTAGAATTATTAAATATTTCATACATCATTAAATATTTCATCAGCAGCGATATGTTCCTTACTGTGGCAATCTTTAAAGGGAGGACAAACTTGGGATTATCCAAAATAAAAACATAGGAAGAAAATGTACCGGAGAAAATTTAATGTGCAGGAAAAGTAAGAAAAGCGTGTTAGAATAGGAGTTCCATACTACTCTTCCCCACCTCAAGCACTCTGGTTGAATGGCTGAATTTACACCCATTGTGGGTTGATATGTTGTCAGGTGGAGATTCCTGAACTCATTCCACATGCTTCATATCCGAATGTGAAGGCCCAGAGGGAAAATGTTAATATATTTAAGCCACATCACTATCCCCAAATTTGCCTTTATAATATAGAACAAAAGGAATAGAAAGCATTATATATATATATATAAAATAAATGAAATTATCTTTTTTATTATTTCTCTTTTTTTTAAGTCAATGGAAAATATTATAATAGTATTTTAGTGATGGAACAAGTACAGTGTAACCATTGCCTATGTAAAATATGTTTCAGTACAATAAAAAAAATCTGCTAACCTGCAGAAATTACCGTTCTCTAGGTTTGTTCTCTAGGTTGTGCAAAAGCAGCAGATTGGATTTAAAGGATGGATTCCATGGAATTAAAGTGCAAGCTGAGCTAAAACCCTGTGCAAATAACTATGAAACCAGGAATGTAACTATGCTCCTATTTCCTTTCAGAGCAGCTAATGGTAAGACTGTACATGGACAAAGGAAGTACCTGATCCTGTCTGTTCTCACGGAGTCCTGATGCAATTAGGAAGCTTGTTTAATCCCATTCTGCAGATGGAGAGCAAAGGCACAAAGGAAAGAACAAATGACTTGCCACAGACATTGGAGAGAGTAGCAGAGGACTGAAGTCAGGACAGCCTTCCTGTTGCACAGCCTGGTATCATGAACCAACCACTGCATATTTAACTGAGTGCTGAGGAATCTTCATCTCCACTTGATGGAGCACTGTGCAGGAAACTGATTGTATTTCTGTATTTTTGGCCTGCAGCCTGGCACTTGACCTGAACACTGCTAAAGCTGCCATATGGAGGGTCATGAATTTAACAATCTTCAGACTGAGTGCAGATCTTCAGCCCTAATGAAGGTTCAACACAGGAAAATTGTTAAGATTTCTTCTAGCAAGTTAGCAAAATAAGAGAATGCAGACCTGGCAGGGGTCTGTGAAGACCAGTTTGTCCTGCCTAAAGCCAGAATGTCTGGCCTGTGTCCCACTGGTAGCAACTCTTACTGTTGTGGACAGGGTGTTACTGGTAAGAGGTTGCTGCTGTAACGTTTGGCAGGGGCCAGAGCTGAAAAAGGTGACTGAACGTAGGCAGACTGAAGAGATCTTTGAGCATGGCCAGTGAATTTTTCTTGCAGCGGCTGTAATTATACCTGTATGTTCTCTCTCATAGTCATTTTTCTAACCTGCCTGTAAAAGTGTGGCTGGACAGAGTGCTGGAGATGTCATAGCCTCCATGGGGGTTCTGTTATAGTTCTTGGCCATCCTATTAGAAATCTTTTCTTGCTGTCCGATATAACTGTTCCTTACTGGAACTTAAATTTGTGATTTCTAATTCTCATTGGCACAGAAGAGAACAAATACGCCTCGGTCTGTTTTCTACACTGAACACCCACCCAGTGAGGGAGGCAGCAAGCCAGGTCAGGACATCACTACAATACCAGCTTCCCATGCCTCGCTGTATCCTGGCTGAGTATTGTCATCTCGCATTGGATTTAGAATTGCTACATACTCACATACCAATTTGCCAGCATCCCACACCCCTTCCTTAACACTTATGTGGTGCCACAGTCTGCAGCCTTTGTTCCAGACGGGATTATATTTTGCTTTCACCTTTCCTCATGGCAGTGGCATCTGTCAGCCTGCCACCACCACTAAGAAATGGCTCACGCTTTTGCAAAGCAGTGGGAGGGCAGATATTATGCATGGCTGTTATAACCATGGGAACGTTCCCAGTAATACTGATGAAACAGCAGTATAGCATTATCCATTTAACCTGAGCAAGGAATATTTGGTCCTCAACTCTTCCCTAAATTGTCAAATTACCCAGCCAACACAGGGAAGGAAGAGCTGTTAATTGTTTCCTGTGGCAGATTTTTAAGATGATTTCAAGGTCTGTTTTACTTCAGAAAAATCTCTTTTCAATCAAGGAACTGATGTAAAAGGATCCTTCATAAATCCCCGTGTTATGCATTTGTTTTACAATGCAGATGTCTAGCTCCAGTAATATTTATAGGCACTTAGAGGTGAGTGATAGTCTTTGAATAAATTATATATAATGAATCATTATTATACGGGAGAAGAATACCAGGCAAATGCAGCTCAGAAAAATTGAACATATTATTTGAAATGACATTGGGAAACCACACAACATACTTTGCATCTTGCCAGACCAGAGCTTTTTTTTCGCATGCATCACTCCCAGTAGCAGCTATTTTATTAGACTCCTCTTGACAACTCTAGAAATTCAATTACGGACTCCGGTGTAGTTCTTGGCTGACAGGCATCACCTTTTGACATTAATAACAGCTAGCTCATCCGGAGATCTGGAGAGCAGTAGAGTTAAATTTAAGCCCTGTGAAGATATTTTCTTTGGTAATTAGGGCTTACAGTGGATATCTCTGTAGCTCTAGAAGCTTCTGCTTGTTTTGCATAACCTTCTGCTTGTTGTATGGTACAGCACTAATAACATGGAACTCTATATACATCACTATTTGGGTCTCAGTTAAAATGCTGATTTCACTAATTTGGGTGTTTCACAAATGAATGGTGAATCATCTGTTCATATTAGTTGTGTGCTACATTTTTAGTAAAGCTAATTCACACACAGTATTTAAGGCCTAGCTCAGGCAGCAGCGATTTTGGCTGGATCTGAAGAAATATATTAATTGAAACTGATACTTCTGCATTGTAGCTGAGCTTGCTCCAGTGGAGTACACAAGGCAGCCTGTAATTTAAGGTCAGGAAAACACAGCACGCTCAGGGGGCACTTAGGCATTACCTAATGAAAAGAGACTGTAAATGACCGATCCCTGTGGTTGTTAGATTTAATACAGAGTACAGAAAAAGCATTTTTCTCTTAGATATGTGTCAGTAATCTCATCAGGGATTCCTGACTGTTTGGGCGTGTGCATGTGTGTACACACGCGTGTGTCAACCACATTTCCCATCAATCACTATGTGCTCTTAATTGTGACAGTTTGAACCCCTCAGTCATGAAGAGGGAGGGATTTTACTGTGACTTGTTATCTATATTCTTATTTTACATCCCAACAGCAACATCTGGACTGCGTGTAGTCAGTTACTTTCCATATTGCACCGGTTCTTTGGTTCATTCTTAAACCCCCGATCCAATTTTTCAGCCCTTACTATATTTCTGATCTTCCTTGTAACCCTTTTACATTCTGTTGTTATGAAACTATTTGAATCCAATGAGAATTTAAAGTGAAGGAAAATCACGTGCCCAGGTTTCTGGACAGCCATTTGTAGAACACACCTCTGAGAGTAAAAATAACAGCAGTGAAAGTTAATGATGACAAATTAATAGTAAGTATTGCAGTGGGAGTTCAAACATAAATGGATCTGCTTAAAGGATTGGTTAGTCATAGATATTTGGAGACTAAATTTGATTCATGTAAGGATGTCGTGGATGCTAAAAATTTATTTACATGGAGTCAAGGAGATACAGCTAGACTCATGAAAGAGGAATCTATCAGGGTTTGTTAAAGACGCCTCTTACAGTCTGGGAAGTCCTTGAGCTACAAGTTGCTGGAAGGAGAATATTCAACAAATATTTTCATACTTCCACGCAGTCATCTGCTTTTGGCTGTAGTGAAGAATACCATACTGATCTAATCCAAACCTTGTACTGAGTCACTCAGTGAGGATATGGTGACGTAAAGAACAGAACATCTTCAGTGCGTGCTGCTTCCCTGCACCCTGAATAAGATCTGCCTGCTGGCTGTATAACAAGGTCATTCTTATTTACTGTTACTCAAGAGAGATTCCCGAAGTCAGTAGAAATTCTGATTTGCAGCATAGGTTTTTTTAAAGAGCTACTCTTGACATGTGTTATATCTGCAGTGAACAGCAGAAGTCTCATTGTATCAGAGGAAGACTTCAACCATTCCTTGGTGCTCCTTCAAATGCCTCCTTAAAAGGTAAGATGAGTAGATACCCTAATTTGCCTAGGAAGTCAAAACTAAAAGATGTCTCAAGGATGAGTAGGTAATAAACATCATCAAAACACTCAGCAAAGTTCAGTGGAATAAGCCTTAAATAAGCCACTGATATTAGCACAGAATCATAGAGGTTGGAAGGGGCTTCTGGAGCTCATCTAGTTCAGCCCCCTCCTAAAGGAGCTCCCCTACAGTAGGTTATTCTATGCTCCTTTTCACTGAGATGCTCAGGAACCTCAGTTTGAAACCATCACCATCAACAAAAACTTGACACCTGCTGCACTAAGAGCCACCATTGTTTGTTCAAATGTACTCTCTTTCCAGTACCTAGGAATCATACCACATTCAGGTGTTTGGAACTGTTATATCCATGGCTTGGCTCTGTGGTCATAGTGCCACATTAATGTGGGAATTTCAGTCACCCAGCCAAATCAGGATGATTTATGACACCACAGCTCAAGCCTGGTTGGTATGGAGAGAACCACTGAGGATGTGAGAAATAGGATGGTCTGGAAGAAGGCATCTGCCTGGTCTCTATGCAGTGCTCGGAGCCTTTCCCTTCCCCTGAAGGACCAGAGCTGTAATGATCTGTTTAATGGTCCTTTGGTGAGATGACCCCCATGGTTTTTCAAGTGTACATAAAAGCAAAATAAAATTACTAAATTCCTGGGGTAATTACTGAAAGCTTGTTTCTCTGCTAATTTCTCTGTGCTTTTTAAGTTTGTCCAGGGGATTTATGCTAATGATCTCAAGCATCTCCGACTATTGGCTTGTGATAATAATTTAAGGCCACTGATTTCACCTTGGAGAAGCAGATAGACATGGTTCAATTTAACAGGGTCTGGGTATATTAACAAGCTCTTCCTGTGAACAAAAATAATCATTTCTTTACCTTGAATGCTGAGAGTCCCAGCTACCCAGTGCTTTCCGCCGTTATGCAATCAAATCTGCAGGCTACAGTGATTTACTTTCCTGCCTATGCCTTCCTGTGCCTTGACCTTTAATAGCTCCCATATTTAATCTTGTGTGTGGTCCCCCGGAGGAATTTCTTGTGTCCAGATCTGCTTGCTAATTATAGTTGTAATGCCTTACCTGAAAAGAAAACATATTTCTATATTGAATGATGTGGTAAATTCATCTTTATCATGGGGAATGAAAAAGAAATACAGGCCTGTCTTTCTTCATCGGTGGCTCAGCGTAGCATGGGGGGCACTTCCACTGCTAATCTTCTGATCTCCATTTCCCACATGTAAGTCCCACCAGAGATGCAATAGAGCCATCTG
The DNA here is from genome assembly GCF_023343835.1 of Lagopus muta. Classification (NCBI taxonomy): domain Eukaryota; kingdom Metazoa; phylum Chordata; class Aves; order Galliformes; family Phasianidae; genus Lagopus; species Lagopus muta. The sequence continues at coordinate 9,148,850 of NC_064434.1, forward strand.
GACTCTTTGGTCCCGAGGACCCAACTAGAAGTAGGAATAACTTTCCCAAATGTGTACATGAGGGCAGTGGATGGTCACCAATTGCTATTTTGCTTTGCAAACCTCCTATTGCATGCTGACAGTGTGTGTTTGGTGGTCAGTTGAGCCCCAGATCCATCTGGCTTCACCTTCTGCCTTTGCTGGAAGAGGCTGTGCTGCTGTAAGCAGAGAGGGAGAGGCAAAATCACAGGGAGCTTCGGGTGTCCTCTGCTGTGCTGGTGTAGATTTCACAAAATCCCTTCAGATGCCTTTAATATAACAGCTTGGTGGTAGTGTCTCTGCTCTCCATCTTACAACATACAAATTTCCTTAAGCAATGAGACAGGACACTGTCCCAAGCCTGGCTCGATGCTGCTTCCTCCTATTTCCGGGCTGGCAACGTGCAGACTGGGTTGGATTGGGCAGCAGGCTGTTTGTGTGGCTGTGCCCAGAGCAACAGTTTTGGCTGAGACAGGTGAGCAACAAGGCTCTTCTGAACAGTATTGCACTTGCCAGATTAACCAGCTCAATTTCCCCATGTTTGCAAGGTACACATTTGCACGCTCAGTTCTGCAGAGCAGTTAGGAGTGGGCCCATTTCCTTTCAGGGCAGTCATTACCAGATTGACTGCCATCACCTTTAAGGTACTGACTTGTAATGCCTTGTGCAGTAATCAGTGAGAATGAAACCTGTATCGTCTGCATTTAGCATGATTTTTTAAATCCTTTTATGTTGCTCTTTCTTTTTTATTTTTCCTTTTAACTGTTTCCTTTTCTCTTTAGCCCACCTGAGCTGCCCTTAGCTGGCTGAGTGTTCAGCGTGTGCCACTGGCAAAGACCTGTTGCCTCCCTGGGCTCTTCCAGAGCAATTTTGTTAACCTCCATTTCAAGGAAACAATACTCATTTGTTTTAGACACCTCATCAGGCACCGAGATCAAAGTGATTGGAGTCATTTATAAGCTCTGTGTTTCTGTCTGATAATAGATATGTATGCAATACATACGACAAGATGGAAAAACTATGGAGGATTATTTATCTTCCCACAGTTAACCTGGTACTCTGCAGTAGAGCCAGCCAAAAAATTTGTCTGGTTTCCTATCTTGGCCATGAACCTTGAGGCTAAACTAAAAATGCTAAACAAACAAAGTCTCGTGGATTAAGGGATTTTCATATTTGTTTTTACTTTTTTTTTCTTTTTCTTTTTTTTGTGGCATGCATAAGGATAACTTGAAATACTAACACACACACACATAAAAAAGCCTATCTTTCCCCTGTACTGTTAGAAATTTAGGAAGATGTTCTGACTGTGGAGTAGCCGGAGAGCTGGTAATATCAAGTTGCACCAGGGGAGTTTCAAGTTGGACATTAGGAAAAACTTCTCTGGAAGAGTGGACAGGCACTCTCACAGGCTGCCCAGGGAGGTGGTGGAGTCGCCATCCCTGGAGGTGTTAAAGAAACATGGAGATGTGGCACTGAGGGACGTGGTTTAGTGGGCAATATTGGTGGTAGGTGGATGGTTGGCCTGGATGATTTAGAGGTCTTTTCCAACCTATGATTTTATGATTAAGCATAGAAAACAATCAGTAGAACAGGATATTGTAGAATTGCTGTTTCGTTTTAAAATGTCTAACAATGTTTGTGACAAAAACGTTTTCTGGGATTGCTAATGAATTTTCCCAACGCTAAGGGTGTGAGAATCTGAATTTCCTCCCATTTTTTCCAATGAAATATAAAAAGGAAATGAACAACCTTTACAAATAAATGAGGAAAAGCTTAACTGTTTTCTTTATTATGTCAGCAAAACAAACCCAAACTCCAAATTCCTTTAAAAGTCACCTTCCTCTTCCATGTCCAGTCTCGAATTTCTGGCACAGCCACAGTCAGTGGGAGTAAAGCATTTGCTGGATTTGGATCAGGTAAGACAGAGCTTTTAAAAAAGAAACTTTCTTTCAAGAGTGCTGTTGACTTGTCCCAGCAGAAACCTGAGGTGCCTTCAAAGGCACAACAGTTAGAAAGGATTAAACACTAGTACTAGCTACTGCAATTTGATAAAAATGAAAACAGGTAGTAGGTGCCTAAGCCCCATTTTGGAGGCTTTTCGTGGCCTCCCAAAAGCAGGGCTGCTATCTTAACAGGAAGGCATTTCTGCTCCTTCAGTGTGGGCATGGATGTAACCGGGCCTAAAATGGAAACTGTCAGCAACAGCACTTGAAGTTGAATATTCCGAATGTCCTGACAGCATTCCCAGTTCTTAGGAACATGGTTGAAATGCTGGCAGTGAGCAATTATATGCTCTTCCTGGCAAGTGGAAGCAACGTCAGTGACTCAGTGCAGAAGCTTTTGGGTCACTGAGGCATGGCAGGTTGAGAACAGTGGGGCTTTCTGCCCCTGGTACCACGTTAGCGGTGTGGCAGGGGATTTGTAGAAATGAGACAGAGGGGTATGAATAAAAAACTTTCTTTTCTGGGATCTGCTTTGTTTCTAGCAGTTGGAAAATTCCTGTTACTGTTTCCTTATCAATTATATGTCGTAAGTGAGAAGGTCATCCCATTTGGCACGTCGTTAAACCAGTAGGAATACGACTGCCATGAGTGTGAGATGAGTTTTAGTTCCTTAACCTTTGTTAGATTTTAATTGGGATAACATTGGACATGCTCAGTTATTTGGTTCAGTATGGAGTCCATCAGTCTTCAGATGAGGAAGAAAAACATTTTTCTTTCGGGCTAAATAGAGCCCTGTGGAGGAGAAGGCCTTACAATCCCACGCCTTCAAAGAGGGGTTAGGAAATCGGTGTAGAAAACACTTGGATGTTAGAGCTGTGCCTTTTGCTTTATTGGTTAGAAGCAGACAAGTAAAACCCAAGTCTTCACAAGGTTATCTGCGTGACAGAAGGCATTAAGTGGATATTAGGGAATATTTCAGAAGTGGCGATGCATTGGCACAGGCTGCCCAGGGAGATGAGGGAGTCACCATCCCTGGAGGTGCTCAAGAAAAGGGTAAATGTCACACTGAGTTTGTGACATATCGAGAGCAGTCACAGGCAGGGCTGCTGGCTAGACTAGGTGATCTTAGTGGGCTTTCCAACCTTCATGATTCTGTGATCCTATATAGTGTGTGTGCTGCCAAAACTGTAACACTATGGCAGCTCTGTGAATTTTCCTATGAGTGTGCCCTAGTGATTGTGCCCACAAACAGCCATCCCATGCTCCCCCCACATTTCTCCTTAAGCCCTGTGCAGGAATGGGCTGAGCAAAGCTTCCCCTGTGAGCTGCTCGATTCCAGCTCCAAAGGGGCTGTGGTGCCAGCAGCAGATCTGCTTGCAGCAGGGCATGCAAGAAGGAGGTTGGGCCAAGCAGACACGGTGCCCATGTTTAAGCACCTGAACTGGAGAGGTGAGGCTGTATATCAGAGCAAGAAGCTGTAACACCTTTTTACTCAACAGAAACAACTGGTGCTTCTGGGCTGCTTCTTCTGACCGTCATCTAATGTGGGGCAAGACAAAATACCCTCTGGAAGTGCTTGTTGGCCTCCAGGAGGGAACCATGGCCAGTGAGCTCAGCTGCAGGCTGTGGGCATCTATACTTAGGTGAAATGGATCCTGCCTAGGGAGGCCTTCTCCCCACAGCCATGCTGGGCCCCTCCTGTAAGAAGGGCAGGCCGTGGCCTGCAGCTGCTGGGAGGGATTCCAGGATGGGCTGATGGGCTGGAGCCACGCCATGAGCATTATTTTGGGCCTGCAAATGTGTTTCAGGTCATTTGTTAGCAGGCAAGCCAGCCAACATTGTGCTGGCAGCGGGTACATGGAGAGGTTTGTGGCCAAGGCAGGGAAAATGGAGTGCAGGGTATTTGCCCTAGGTGGGACTTGTATCACCAGAACTCTGTCCTATCTGCTGTGTGCTCATCTCACATCAAAAGTGCGCGTTCACAAGAATTCTTAGAAAAGCAGTTTGTACATGCAGGTGCTGGGAAAGCTGTAGTTGGACATGCTGAGGTGTTCAGCTTGTCCTTAGGGAAATCTGAAGGCTGCAGAGAATACCTTGTTTCAAAGTGATGCAAAAGTGGCAAAATCTCAAGCAGACAAACCAAAACTAAAAACCAAAGCCATAAAGTAAAACATCGGCCATTTATTTTGAAAAGCAGAAGTTCACTCAGGAAAAATGATTCAGTTTCCATTAAGTTTAATTTTGGGTTGTTAAAATTGTACAGTGAAGCAATTTCCTGGTCTACTCCAGACCTCAGCTGCCTGAGGCAGGGTTGTGCTCAGAGGGATGTTATTGCCAGCCCCATTTCAGCACAGGATAGGGAGCCAGGTGCCCTCTCACAGAATCACAGAATCGTAGGGGTTGGAAGGGACCTCCAGACATCATCGAGTCCAACCCCCCTGCCAAAGCAGGTTCCCTACACCAGTCCTCAGGACTTACACAAAGAGATGTAGCCCTAAGTAGAGAACAGAAGGCTCCTAGGCCTTTGTCTTGTTGTGAATTTGCACTGCTGCATTTACACCTAAGAAATAAACACCACTCTGACATCCCTCTGCAAACAGGTTGTTGGAAAGAGGTGCCTCTATTTCATTTCTCCAAAGTGTTGTTCTTCATTTTGCAAATTATTTGGTGTCACCCTGTGCAGCAAAAGATAGGAGCTATTTATCTCCTGCAATGATTCAACATTTAATTAACAAGTTATCCTAAGGGCCCTACACCCACAGAATATCTTGGATGTGTAAAATTAAGATCTTGCATTTTTGTACCATGTGCCATGGTACAGAATCTCCAGGCTCTCTGCAAGCAGTGCTTAAGCTCAGTTTGTCCAAAAGAGCACAAAGAGCCCTTCGTGCCTCCTGCCACACCAAAGTGGATCTAGCCTGATGCAGACACATGGTTCCTCAGAAAACAAAACACCTCAGTCCTCCTAGAGAAGTGCAGAACAGCAGAGATTTCAGCAGGATGCTCTGATCTCCTTTGGATGTGTCTTCTCTTGCCTCCAAGGGAGCTGGAGGCAATTCCATATCAGCACTGCAGGACTGCGGCACCAAACACTGTGACAGGCATATGGCCTCAGCCAGGCTGTTCCAGCTAGGACAGGAGTTATGCTCAGCAGAGGATGCAGAGGGAGCCCTTGGCCTTTCTTCCATTTTCACATGCCTGCAAAGAAACCCAGCCCCATGTCCTGAAACACTGCCTTAAGCGACCAAGTCAAATCAACGCAACACATTCTTGGCATCAGCATCGTGATCTTGCCTTCCAAACGAGAATGGAGATTTGGAAATCATTGAGCTGAGTTTGTTGTTGAAGAGCATGTGTCACCTGCCAGATCCCTCTAGGGCCTGTGTGGGTTACATATGAGCCGACCTCCCAGCCCTACAGCAGCTATATCCTGCTGCCCCAAGGAGTGAAAGATTTGCTTGGTAGTGCTCCTGCAAATCTGCACTCTGTGACAAGGAAGGAAAAATCTGGGAGGTAGGTGCTGAAAGCAAAGGAAGCTGTGATGTGTTTGAAGTGGTATTGGTGAGAAGTGTGTATGGGGGATACCTTGGACTGCTTTGAGTGAAGGCCCTTCAGGAGTGTGCTCCAGGGCAGTTCATTCATCCAGAGACTTCATTAACTGCACTGGGACCATTCCTGGATATGAGCTGAAGTAGTAAATGGGGAGAATAGAGAGATTCACTTCAAAAGCTCACATTTGATCCCAGGCAAACGACTTTGGTAAATGCACCCAGGTTTCAACCTCTGCTGACTCCAGTCAGGAGGCTCATAGGAACATGGGCTTGTACATTTCAGCTTTGTAAGCCGTATGAGCAAGGTAATATTTTGATGCTTGAGAGCACCTGTCAACACCAACATAGTGCCACCAGGGAAGTGACACAGCTAGAAAAAAGCAAAACCCAAGCACTTCTTCTATCACTGGGTGCCCCTGCTCCTCCCCACAGCTTTTAAGGCTGATGAGCCGTGGGTGCTGCCTTGGAGTCTTTTTCATCTGCTGCAGCAACCACAAGTTCCTCATTCTTCTCTTCATTCTTCCCTTTCCTCTCCTCCCCTTCCCACCTGCACAACAGGGCTGGAAGGAGCACAGTCATTTACTGTTTGGCAGTAATTTCTCCCCTCTGCCTCATTTTAACCTAATTCACTATGCTGAAGTGTTCTGGAGTTTGATATTCCCTGTAAACAAAAACATCTCCTAATGATTTCCTGTCTTTGTATGTGCAGAAAAGTAAATATTCAATGGGCTATGCAGTGTGTGCAAATAAATACGTCTCCGTGATCCAGACATGACTGTATGTATCTGATTTCAGTCCCCTCTCAGAGGGAGGAGAGGTTGTGTATTTTACACTAGCTGCCCCCTGAAGCAGGATTCACTTCAAGTCTCCTCACTCCCGGGCAGTACTCGTCATTCATGCCCTCTTTCCTTCCCTCTATCCCACAAAACAGGAAATACAGCAGCATTCACAGGAGAAACTTCTGTATCCCCGTCCAAGGTCTCAGGGCTGTGAAGCATGGATGGAAAATCACTGATCTAAATGTCAGCATCTGAGCAGCCTGCAGACATCAGGTGTACCAGGATGAGGCAGCTGATGGGGTTTCAAAGGTTGAACTCTGAAGTTGCATCATTCAAATGGCATTTGAAAAGTCTAAGAATCACTCAAGTCTTCTGGGGTGTCATAGTCAACTAAGATTCTGAATTTTATACCCATCTATCTGCCTGCCTATTTCACTGTCTGTCTGTCTGTCTATCTATCTATCTATCTATCTATCTATCTATCTATCTATCTATCTATCTATCTATCTCTTTCATTCTTTGGAGCAGGGGCTCCAAAGCCAACTTGATGAATTCCTGATCTGTAGTTGAGTGCCTGTGTGTGACCCTGCTCCCCATCGGTTTCCATCATTCAATGAGGAAAGCCTGACAGTGCCCTGGGGTCTGGGAGCAGGTGATGTTGGGTAGAAGGGATGGAGCCTTACGCATTGCCAACGCTTTCTCATCTCATTCTTTTCTATATCTTTATTAAAGTGGTTCTGTAATTCACCATGCAGATTGTGTGTGAAGCAGAGCAGGCTGATAAACAGGAAGAAAGCTTAACGTTCCCAAATGCCCTAAAAAGCTGCACAGGCTCCATTCCCCAAGAAAGAAAATTTTTTTGTGTAGGGCTGAGCCTTCGGGATTGTGCAGCAGATTTTCCTGCTGAAGGACAGCAAAGGCCTTATATCGGTTTGTTTTGCATCTGATCAGTGGGCTTTTTCGCTCTTTTCAGTATGTAAATTGCTCCATCCTTTTAAAGGCTGTTCTGCCTACGGTCTAAGCAGCTCAGGCTGTCTCCTGCAAAACCCTGTGAGTACAAAGCAGGGCCACTTCTCCCTTTAACATCACTTCTGATAACGTCTGGAATAATCAGTCACCTAATTCCTCTCAGAAAAAGAAGAGCACATACATATTGACAACCCAAAGGAAGCGATGACGGGAGCCAAAAGGAAGCCATGCTCTGCTTTAGACACACCAGAATTTCCAGCAGTAAGTCACAATCCCCAGTGGCTGGGGATCAACGATAAGCAAGGTCAATGGGCAATATGGCACTGAAGGTGAGGCCTTGCTGCAAGTGGCCAGGTCTTCTTGTGGGTGCTGCCTTCTTGCCTTCTCTTGTTTAACACACGTGCACAAGAACTGGTGCACCAAGACCTGGCTGCTCCCCTTCTGACACCAACTTGACCTCCTGGAAAAATAAATAAAGCAAATGGGACAGAAGCTTTGTGGGAACCTGAAACTTGTCATAGCTTTTAAATAAAATATTCGTGGATATTTTGATCTTAAAGGGATTATGGTGGAATTTTTGTATCTCAAACAATTATTTGGCATTGCTTTCACTAAATCATAGAGGAGAGATTGGCATTTAATTTAATTCAAGCATTTGGTGGTGAATTTAAGAACAAAGAGACAGATCTGTATCTCTGTTCCCAGATTTTCTCCAGTGTTGAAATGTTTTTCCTTTACAGACGCTGGGAAAAGCCAGAGTTCAGCCCCTGCAATCCATGTGGACAGATCCAACACTGGTGTGATTTGTGGCATTATGCAATTAAATGGCAAGGAACGATTTACTGGATATTACTATTGTTCATTTGCTCCTGTAGCCAACCTCCTCTTTCCCATAGAAGCAGCTAGCGATGGAGAATCTAATCATTTCTGAAGTGTTTCCCTGTCCATCAGGATAAAACTGCTGGGTTGAAAGGTTAGATTAAAAGAGTTAGGAAATTGCCTCAATAAGCTGAAACTTCTGTTGATATTGAAACCTTTCAGAAACGTTTCCTGCATTCTGCCAATTTTCTCCCTAATCTGAGTAACACTTCTACTGGGTTTTAAAAGAGAAGTGTCATGCTGACAGTGATGGGGTCTCTCCAGAAGCTAAGAGAGCCTGCTGCTTGCTGCTTGCTGACTCTAATCCATGGCTTTGTGCAGGGCTGTGCTCCAGGCCAGGCCAGGCCCTAGAGATTATTTACCTCTGCCCTCTCCATCTGGTAGGAAATTGCTTGTCCTAAAGCCACAGGCTAAAGAACAGGCTGCTCAGGGAGGTGATGGAGTCACTGTCCATGGAGGTTTTCAAGAAACATGGAGATGTGTCGCTTAGGGATGTGGTACAGTGAACATACTGATGGTGGATCAACAGTTGAACCAGATGATCTTCATGGTCTTTTCCAACCTCAATAATTCTATGATTCACTTCCTGCTGGTGCATGGCTACCTTTGGGTAGAGGTAGAATCCTCCTCACAGAAACAGGGACAGCACACTTGGTCTGCTAGCACACCAGGAGGGTAAAGACATCATTGCTTTGATATAACATGGGGCTGTGAGTTTACTGGAAATAATGCTGTGAGCGGGAGCCACCCTGTCCACTCCCCCATCCTTCACATCTCAGATTCAGAGCACAGGGCTGCTGCTGGTAGCACTGGTACTTGCAAAGAGTCTGCACTTCAGTTGTCTTTGCCTATGAAATTGTGTGTTGTTCCTAGTGTCTACAGCAAAATTGCTTTTTTCCCTGTGTAGACTTTTATACCTTTCAACTGCAGGTTTCACCTGGGCTCATGGTACTCCTTGTTTATGGCAAAGAACTCCCTTTTCGTGGCCACAGCCAGTCTGACCCTTTGTCAAAAGTATTTCTCAGATCTGATCTTGAATTTACTCGTGCATAACCTCAACAACACCAACAGTAGAATGGCAGGACTGATAAAAGCAGGAGATGCCACTGACACTCCCGTGTGAAAAGACCTCTGCATGGTCAGAGCCTTGCATCATCAGCCTTACATGTTTGAGCACACATGTCCCTACCTGAGCAAATGAAGCCAGAAGACATCCAGAGCTCTTTCAGCAAATTTATTGAATTGGCTACAGGGCAAGGTGGCTTCTGGAGTGCTATGGCTTTGGTAGGAATGCCTCTAGGGTCAAATGCAAAAGCTTTGGGATGGGATACCTGGTGGTGGATCAGCCGAGGCCCAGGTAGCTGTGCTTAGCTATGCAGCAGCCAGCAGAGCAGAGGTGAGGCAGAGGATTGCACTGCTGGCTTCTTGAATTCCTACTTGCTTGGCTTTAAGCCCCTCTGCAACAGGGTGGGTGTCACTTCTCCTGGCAGACACTCTGTTCTCTCACAGTGGAAAAGGAGGGCAATGTCAAGCCCATTTTTCCTTTTAGAAATACAGTGTGAAAGAGTCCCCCTGCAGAAGACAGATTAAAAATAACCCTGTGAACTGCAGTGACTAATGTGCTCATCCATACAGAGCTGCCTCCCCTTCCATTGCTGTCTTGTGCATATCTGTGGTCCGTGACCTCAGGGGGACTGCAAAGTGAGTGACAGATTTATGTTCATTGGGGAACATCCGTTGTCAGAGATATGCCGGGGTTTTAACTCTTCATCTCACTAACTTAAAAACTGCTGCAATCTGGTGGGAAAGTTGTCTGGATCTAGCAAACCTCCTGCTCACAGGCCATAGTGACCATAGTGACCATATGATGTTGTTCAGTCTCACAAAAGAGAGAGGCACTGGTTAATAAATGTAAATGAAGATTGACTTGTGTGGGCAATGTTAAAGAAAGCTCCATGTCCTTTGTTTTAGACACACTTTCTCCTGTTGGCATACTTCAGCAGGTCTGGTTGCCCTCTCTTGGGGACTGTCATTTCAGCAATGAAATATCTTCTATGCTTCCCTCCCAGGTTGGTGAAATCTCAGCCTCTGTTGAGGAAAGCCTGACAATACTGCACAGCTCAAGAGCAGGGTGAGAAGGTGCCTCCTGGCATGACAGCAGTGCAAATCACTCCAGGCTCCTTTCAGCCTTCATCAATGCTGTCTAACTCTTCCTGCTATGGGCAGTGCTACTTCCAAAATTCTTCTGGCCTGAGACAAGTCCAAATCTGGTGTTCATGGACAGGTTTTGGCATGCAAACCAGCACTGACAGATGTGTTGAAAGGCAGAACATTGAGAAGGTAGGTTTTTGGATCCACAATATTCTTGGGGATGAAAGAAAAGGTAGGTTAGCAAATGATCTGATCCTAGTCCTTTAATATTGACAGGAACATCCCATACCTGATAATGAACAGTTTCCGAGTCTGCTATGGACCCTATTTTGTGAGATAGGTAGGGAATGCTCAGAAGTTCTTTGAAAAGCATCTTACAATTCTAATCATAGAGAAATGACTGCAGACATCCAGAACCAACACCAGCTGGCACAGGAGCGCCATGCTATTGTAGGAGCAGTCTGTGCTATGGGCCAGCTCCCAGACCTGGGGATGCAGTGGGGGAACTCCCTGGGCTGGGCCTGACACATGCCAGGACCAGCAAACACCTATGCAGCAGAGGAGGCAAAGTCATTGAATCACAGAACCATAGAATGGCTTGGGTTGGAAACGACCTCAAAAATCTAGTTCCAGTCTCCTGCCATGGTCAATGTTGCCGACAACTAGATCGAGTTTTAGATCAGGTTGCCCAGGGCCCCATCCAGCCTGGCCTTGAACACCTCCAAGTCCTTCTGATGCCCAGCCACCAAGTGCTGGGACAGCAGCTTTGCTGGGGCATTTGCTGGAAGTCATGTGTGGTGAGCACACAGCAGTTCTCATAAATGCTTTTTTTCCTGATATGCTACGTGAGCCTTCTATGTTGACTCAGTCGCAAGGAAGATTCTTTCTAAATAAAAAAATTCCTCAGCTAAACATGACTTTCCAAAGCATGTTAATAAAAGATAAATGTGCTGACCATGACAAAAGATGACTGGCAAGGACACGTGGAACATAGTAAAACCATCTAGTGGCACGTGAGCTCTGAAGGAAAGATCTGTTTCCCATTACACAGCCCGTTTCCCATAAATCTCAGCTTGAAGCATTTATTTCAATGAATGCCAACCAGGCTTGTATTTTTTCCGGTCTGGTTTTGAACGACAGATGACTAACAGGCCTAGCCTGGCTGATAAGTGTGCAAAGAGCTCAGTGCCGATGTGTTGCACCGGTGAAATTGACTTTTATGGAGTTGCCCCAGATTTACCCATGTTAAGAGGCTCCAACACGTGATTGTAGACTGGCAAGTCATCACACAGCACCTCGGTAGCAGCAAGTGCCCAAGTGTGATCCAAACCTTGGCTCAGAGGTTAGCTTTGACATCATTTAGCTTGCAGCGAGAGAGGATACAGCTACAACAAATTGCCTCATATCTCCTGAAGGCTGAAATGGTGATGCAGTCATCACACCTCACACTGCACATGGGAAAAAACATGCCAGACCTTCTCTCTGGTGGAATATGCCTCCCATTTTGGGGAGCTCTTCATACCCATTCCGTTGCTCATGACTACTGATATCCAACACCAAAAGCTGCATCCAACCCCAGTTGTGAATAAGGACTGGGATGTCCTCCACTGAAAGCCTTGGGCTCTTGCAGAAGCAAATGGCAGTTCTAGGAGATGAGACCAAAGCCACAGATGGTTCTTGTGGGCAGATGGAAGAAAGCGCTTTCACCTGCTTGTTTGACATCAGTGAGAAATCAGTGGCTGCTGAAGGTCTGTGCTGCCCGTGGGCTTATACCCACAGCAAGGGCTCTATAAAACCTGCTTCTTGCTAATTGACCCAGCCCTGATGGTTTTCATACAGTGCCTCATCATCTGTGATAGATGAACTGCACTGGCTGTGCGATGACCTGCCAGAGACCCTTCACACTGTGCAAACACCCCATGCTGTTTCAAGAAACAGTCCTTTTTTTTAAGCTGTAACCAATAGCAGAGGTACATTTAGGGTATCTTTTCACCTACATTAGGCAGTTGGTGCTGCAAGTTTAGATGCAAAGAGGAAACAGGAGAAGCAGCAACGATAGCATGGAGGGAGAAATTCAGCTCCATGTAAGAAAGGGAACAATTGATAGAGAAACAATGAACTTTTGAATGTTACTGGCAATCAATTGTTCAGAGGTTCCAGCAAAATAAAACATTTAAAAATATTATATGTTTCATTAAGGTTTTATGCCTGGCCTTTTTTTGCAGCAGTCCCAAGTGTTTCATAAATTGTATTCATCTCTCTTCTAGTCTGCCCTTTTGTCTAAGTGAGGTCAGAGAGAGTGGAAGAGCATTTTTGGCAAAGGGAAGATTTCAGTATGTCACATTTAATAGAAGGAATAAGTACACAAAATCCCAGGGTCTGTGAATGTCTTTGTGCAGGGGGACTAATTTGCATTATTATTGGATAGGTTTCCCTAATGATCTTCTTTTCTTTGTTGTTCTTACTTCATTTACTGTGTAGATGTGTACTGAGGCATTTCCTCTGCCGAGTTGAGGCCTCAGTGCTCAGACCAGCCACTGAGACTGCTGCAGGCCCAGTGTCATGAGAATCATTAGGAGGTGGCAGTCATTGGGACTGTAACATCTTATTCTGTCTCTGCACTCACAAAGCCAACGTTGCCTGAGCAGAGGCGTGCCAAATGTTATTTGTGAATGCATGGATGGAGTTAAAACATGGAAGTTTGGAGTCGAAATAATCCTCTCCCTGGTTCCTGAGGCACCCTTTAACTCTTAAATATTTCCAGATATTGAAGCAATATCTATGCCAGCAAGGTCAGGCCAGAAAAACCCTCTCTCATGTGACATCTCTTCAACCATGATGCTGTTTTACCGAACCTTTGCTAAGGCTGGCTTATTTTCCCATAAAATAGGAGGAGTAAGTGCCTTGTAAGAAATCAAATGTCACTCCTGACTTCAAAGAAGGCAAGCAGGAGGACCTGGGGACCTGCAATCTGTTGGCCTCACCTTGATCCCTGGGAATGTGATGGAGCAGCTAATCCTTGAAATCACTTCCATGCAAATGAAGGGCAAGAAAATCACCAGGTGAAATGAACATGGATTCACCAAGGGGAAGTCATACTTAACCATCTTGATGAAACTCTACGTGTTTCCTGTAATGACCATCCTGATGGATGAGGGGAGAGCAGTGGATATTGTTTATCTGGACTTCAGTAATGCCTTTGGCACTATCTTCCTTCAGATCTTTACAGACAAGCTGCTGATGTGTGGGTTGGATGGGCTGTCAGTGGGGCAGTGCATCTGTTACAACACCCGACTCCCTACAAAGAGTTTCTGTGCAGTGACAGGGGCCTGAGGACACAACGGGAGCTGCAGTTTCCACTTTGTTTTTGGCTGTTGCAGCTCCCCACCTTTTGTGTTACCTGCACCCTCATTTGAGATGGAGAAGCTGCCTGTTACCACAGGCCTCTTTGTGTCTGCTACCAGGTTCTGCCTGCCAACATGCACTCAAACCCTATGCAGTTTATAAGTGTAGCTATTTTCTCTGCAGGAAGGTGAGCAATTTGATTAATGCAGAATTCTGGCTTGCAGGAAAGCAGGCTCATTCACTAACAGATGAAGATTAATGCAGATCCTTTACCTTTCTCAAGACGTTATACTTGGCTGGCTTGACTCCTTGCAGAGATGCAGCCTGCATGCTTGAACAGGGAACAACTATTTTTTCAGGCCATTTGGCTCCTGCGCTGATGAGATCTCCTTTGTTGTCTGTACCACAGTGGTGAATGTTTCTTGTACCCATGCCAGTGCTGAAAGCTCAACAGAGGAGGGTGCAGGGCAGGCTGAACCTGAAGAAGTCCAGCAACACCAATGCAGTGTTCTACAGAACCTCCTCTCTAGCTAAATTCAAAAGAGAAATAGCCACACAAATTGATATTTTCCAAAATATTGAGACAAATGGTTTAAATCTAGCATTTCTCAGCAGCAGAGTCTACACTGTAGTTTAAATGCAACCCCAAGCGCTCTCTGACTCCTAACACTATCCCCTCTTTACATAGAGAGACAACCTAGAGTTAGCCATGAGTTAGAGGTGACATTGGGTGCTGTCTACATGGGGAAAACCTGAACCCAGGCCACCTGGGAGTACTGCTCCATCCATGTGATGTCAGCACAACACCATTAGAGCCTCTGGGATCAAGATGGAAATAAGCAACTTGCACTCATACGTTTGGAGAGAAGTAGTCTTAACAGACTGGGTGCTAAAAATAAGTATACAACCCTAGCTGGTCACCTGAGCAGTACTGTAAGTTCTGTAAGTATCAACTCTTTGAAAGGGTAGATAACTGCAGGACAAGGGGAAATGGTTTGAAGTTGAGGGAGGGAAGATTTAGGTTGGATGTCAGGGGGAAGTTCTTTACTATGAGAGTGGTGAGGTGCTGGAACAGCTGCCCAGAGAGGCTGTGGATGCCCCGTCCCTGGAGGTGTTCAAGGCCAGGTTGGATGGGGCCCTGGGCAGCCTGGTCTGGTATTAAAAGTGGAGGTTGGTGGCCCTGTGTGTGGCAGGGGGTTGGAAATTCATGATCCTTGAGGTCCCTTCCAAACCTGGCCATTCTGTGATCATTCTGTGATTCTGTGATACTGGGCTCTCTAAACAATCCACAATGATAAACAGGAATCTCCAGAGAGCAATTCAGCTTCCTTAAGAGAAATGTTGTTTTCTGTTTGTCTCTATTGACTCAATCTCATCTTCTCTGCCTTCCTAAGCATTTCTGCAGTTTAATTTTAGTTCAAGGTGGCTTTTAAGGTAAAATATCCATGCAAATTAGATTAGTTCCAGATCATTAGATCCCTTCCCAATTTCTGAACAAACACTGCCAACCATTTTTAGAAGTGCCAACACGTGATGAACAAACTGCTATTAGCCTTGCAGTTGCAGGCTTGTCTTCTGCTGAGATGCAAACAAGCAGCCAGAGGTACTCTGCAGCAGTCAATTAACATCATTTTGCAGATAATTTACACTAAAGAGAAGCATATCAACAGGTGTGTTAATACCTGGGAATATAATTCCCAGTTTGAGAAAGGGGGTACTCAGAATTGGCATAAGCAAAACGCCGTCAATGAAACTCAAACGCAGTTTACACTAAGTTTTGGATCTAAATTCATAGGATGAGCAAATTTGGGCATGAGAGTTCTTTTCCAGGTGCCACATTATATCTACACTGCTTTCACTTTACCTCGCCCTGTTACAGTGAATTGAAAGAGATTCTCCTTAGCGTTCCTCTTACTGTTAATATATTTGTAGAGAAGTTTTTTGTTCTCGTTTGCTACAATGGTCAGGTTGAGTTCAAGCTGGGCTTTTGCCTTTCTAATTTTCTCCCTTCACACCCTAACAACTTCTCTGTACTCTCTCCAAGTTCCTCATCCCTTCTTCCATAGGAAGTAGATTCTCTTTTTCTCTTGGAGGCTTAAGAAAAGCTCCCTGTTCATCCACTCTGGTCTTCTTCTCCACTAGCCCATCTTACGGCACAGGGGACAGCCTGCTCATCTGCTCCTTCTTGAGAAGCGACCAGCCCCTCCTTTACCCTCCAAGATTGAATCCCAACAGACCCTCCCTACCAGTCTCCTGAGCAATTCAAAGTCTGCCCTCCAGAAGGCAGCAGATTTGTTCTCTCGTCTCCTGGCTCCACCAAGAATCAAGAATTCTACCATTTCACGGTCACTCTGTCCAAGGCAGCTCCTGACCTCCACATCTCCTACCCGTCCTTCTCTGTTTGTGAACAGCAGGTCTAGCAGGGCACCTCCCCTGGTAGGCTCTCTAGCCAGCTGCACCAGGATCTTCCGCACAGTGTAGAAACCTTCTAGACTGCTGCTTCTGCGCCATGTTGTATTTCTGGCACGTATCAGGGAAGTTGAATTCCCTCATGAGGACAAGTGCTGGCAATCACACAGCTTCTGTCAGCTGTTCATAGATCCCCTCACCTGCCTCATCATCCATGTTTAGTGGTCTATAACAGACCCCCACAGGATGTCCACCTTGTTGGCTTTCCACTGATCCTTACCTGTAGAGACTCAACCTTGTCATTCCCAGCCCTGAGCTCAACAGCTTCGAAACATTCTCTAAGATAGAGAGTCATACCACCGCCCTTCCTTCTTTGTCTGTCCTTTCTGGAGCGCTCATACCCATCCATTGCAGCAGTCCGTTAGTTTCCGTTGTGGCAACTAAGTCACAGTTTGCCTGCCACACAATGGCCTTCAGCTCCTGCTGTTTGTTGCTCATGCTGTGTGCACTGGTGTAGATGCACTTCAGCTGAGCCCCTTGCCTCACCCCCAATCCTGTTATTGTTCCCCTAGGCTCATCTCTAGTGAGATGATGTGCTCACCTCTTCTTTCCTTCTTGGTGGAGGCAATCTTGAGGCCTGTGGTTGACCACCTCACCCAGACAAGCTCTTGGTTGGACCTTCTACCACATTCTCACTTACCTCTCCCTCAAGACCAAGAGCCTAGATACTGTATCCATTCTACAGATGGATTTTCCTCTGTAATATATATATATATTTTTTTTTTTTTTTAAAAGATGCTTCAGGGAGCTCCTTCCCACCGCTCCACAGGGTGTATAGGGCCAGTAGACAAGGTTCAGTGCTCAGAGTTGTGAATGATCGAGGTCTTCACAATTCCCCACGTTCAGGAACAAACAGTAAGCCAACATCTGGCTTGGCAGAGATGTCCCCTTGGTGCACTTGGATGTAGTTCATGAGGAGTTGGGAGCAGGGAAATCTCTCGACAAGGCAGCTTGCAGAACATCTTCACTTATTTTCAGTGGTAATTAATTGTGTCCTGGGAACACACAGCCTTATCTGCCTAATTAGTTGCTATGCTGGGCTGTGCTTTGGATAGTTTCATAGACACAGCAACTAAAACAAGGACCAAAGTCCCACTGCTAGAGTCCACTGAGAGCCAGCTGCCATGCTGGCTCACGCTGTCATGGTGCAGCATTGTCATTCGCAGTCCCTGGGGCAAGGAATGTTGGCAATGGAGAACTCAGGACATGGGGTCAAATAAATCTGAGTGTCACAAAGGAAGCTTGCCAGCTGAGTTTGACTGCTGTAACTAACCTGCAGTTCTTGACATTTACTATTCTTGGACAAAGCAGCCTGAAATGCTGCATTTAAACCTTGGCTTTGAAAATCTCTAAATCTAGTCTCTGCTGAAACTGGCATATGTAGCACAAAGGCACAAGGGTGCTTGCCAGTTTCCAACATGGCCCTATAGCTACTGCAAGAGCACGTGAAACTCAGCATCTTGTTTGCCAGAAACCTGGAAATTCAGTCTGGAAGGACTGAATTTTCTGGGGGCAGTTTGTGGAAAATGCCTCTAAACTCCAAGCACCATTTCAAAACCCCGCGTGCAGAAATCCATGCTCCTCCCCAGAGTGGGGGACTGCTGTGCAGACAGGAGCAGGTCCCATAGCCCTGCCTGCAGGGCTGCAGAACAATGCTCCTTTCTGTGAGTGATCAGGCTGGGGCCTTCACAAGCTCCGGTTATTTCTGATTTGCATTTGGCATGGATAACAGTGTGTTGCCCTTTGCTTCTAAGCTTGTTTAGGAGTAAGGATTTTCATCTTACTAAGCTCTTTCTATTGAAATACTGTTATTTTTGAGCCAGAGTCCTGGCTCGCATGAAAGCAGTTTGATTTCAGCTATTAATGTGGCAAATGAGGGAGAAGTGGGTGAAGGCACTTCCATATCACCGACTTGACCATGGTCTCTCTCCACCTTCCATCTTCAGCTGCTGCAGCAGTTTCCCATGAAATCTAAGCACAAGAGTCTAATAATTATGAGACTGTTAGCCTCAAACACAAGGAAGAGGTGACCAAAGGCGAAGGAAACTCTTATCCCAGAAGGATGCAGCTTGACTGTGAGGAGGAGGGAAGGATCTCCACTCAACTTTACAGCCTAAAAAAGTAGTGAGTCTGAGGAAGGCCAGAAAATCTTTTGGTCCTCACGGCCCAGCCTATAGCAAGGGATAGAAAAGCAAAAGGGCAGTAGGCATTGGACAAACCCTGCTTTCCACGAGATGAACAATCTCAGGCAGTAGGCTGGGTCAGCAAATCCCAACACCAACTGGTTCATGCCTCATCCTGGCAACAAACCCCACCAATGCCAACCAGCAAATATCCCATAGCCACCCCATGGAAAATTACTAACTGTACAACGTTGGTGAAATCCAGCCTGTACTATACTTTGCTGGGAATACAATTAAACCAGAATGCCAATTAACCTATAAATGTTTTTTTTCTGGATCTTGAAAAACACAGAATATTGTGTAGGAACACAAGCAGTTGTTATTAAAAACAATCTGGTCCACATTTCTCCCACACAGCTAACATTTTTTCCCAAAAGTACTCAGTATGCTATTACTACAAAATGAGGAAGTTTCCTTAGAGCAAGCTTCCTTAGCTCACTTACAGCCATGCTGCTCTGGTCCCCGTATGAAAGACAACATGATTTAAACTAGTGAGAAGCCATAAACACAAGTTGCATTTTCTGTGAAAGGCTGTGTGCATTCCAAACAACTTTTAAGATCTGTTCTAACAGTAACTTTTAGGAGGAACTTTGTCACACTGAGATTAAAGGATTAGAATATAAAAAGAGTTTCCAGACAAGCCCAAAAACTTACAAAAAAGGAAGAAACTTCTAAGAAGAAGAAGAAAAGATCCATTGTGAACACAGGACTATCTGTTTCTAAAAATTCTACAGGAGAGTTATGTTCTCTACAACCTGATAAGACGCTCCTTCCCTTATCCGTGGTGATTTGAGAAATGAAGCCATCACAATGAATTGCATCTGGCCAGATTAAATGGGCTTCTCAGGAAGTTCTGTTTCCCATTTCTTACTGGCAAGGATTACACAGCCTCCACCTTCCCAACAGAGCCTATAGCACAAGATTTGATTGCCTTCCAGTGGGGAGGCTATACGCCCCACCTGTGCCCAAGGGGCACGGTATGCTTAGAACAGTACATAATACTGGGCAATTACAGTGCTGTGAAGCACCATTCTCAATAGCTGAATCTGTACCTCATTGCATCTACAGGAGGGAGAGCTAATGGAGCTCCAGGTAAATACCACAAGTGCCTTGAGAAGCCTTAAGGCAAATGTGACTCTCCCAGTCCTTCTCCTTTCCCTCTGGGGCATTCAGCAAAGTACAGAAGTACATAAATACACAGAATCATAGAATCGTTTGAGTTGGAAGAGACCCATAAAAGCCATCTAGTCCAACTCCCCTGCAATGAACAGGGACACCTACAGCTTGATGAGGTGCTCAGAGCCCTGTCCAGCCTGACCTTGAGTGTCTCCAGGGATGGGGCATCCACCACCTCTCTGGGCAAGATGCCTTCCAGTCAGGGAGTTCGCACAAAGAGGACATCACCGGTACAAGTGTGCAGGTTTAACACATTTCCTGGCACCTATTCTGCTTCCCAGATCTCTTCTGTTGACATCTGAGTGATGGAGAAGAGAGTATCCTTTGAGTAAAAGGAAAACTTTCAGACAGGAGAGGGCAATGTCTTCCAGCTACATCTTCCCCCAGCCTTTCCATGCGTGCAACATGCAACAAGGTGATGATAACAAGTGCTTTACTCCTCTCAGCCCATTTCTGGGCAGAACAGGCATATCCAGAGACCCTGATGAAGGCTTGGGTTGGCTGTTTTACTGCCAGCTTTGTATTTGCTCATTTGCTCCTCTCTTCCCAAATTTGGTATGTTACTGAGTTTAATTAATTGTGTTTATCTTCTAACTTACAGATTACTCTGAGTACTGCTGCTGCCCTCAAGAAGGCTTGAAAGCTTTCCTCCAAGGACTTAATCACTCCACAAATGGAAGTCTGTCCTCGACTCCTTTGTTTGAAGTGGTAGTGGGAAAAAAATATTAACTAAAATCTCCATAACCATTCTGAAAAAAAATATTGACAGCTTGCCTTTGGTGCAAATTTTCAAGCACCTCAGCACCCACCTAATCAAAATCTAATCTTCTGCTCTTTCTTGGATGTTGAATAAATACATATCCCTTTCTACAACTCCTGGAAAGGAGGTTGTAGCACGGTGGAGGTCAGCCTCTTCTCTCAGATGACAGCAATGGAATAAGAAGCAATGGCCTCACATTGCACCAGGGGAGGTTTAGGTTGGATATTAGGAAAAATTTCTTCTCAGAAAGAGTGGTGAGGCATTGGCACAGGCTGCCCAAGACAGTGGTGGAGTCACCATCCCCAGAGGTGTTCCAGAACTGTGGAGATGTACATTGAGGAACACGGTTAGTGGGCAGTTTTGGTGATGATTATAGGTCTTTTCCAACCTTAATGATTCTATGATAACCTGGTAGTGGCAGAAAGGTCTATGAAGTCAAGATGCAGCACATCAGGTTCTCCTCCACTGCTCATCGGACTGTTTACCCTGCCAAAGAAAGGAACCACACTGAAGTCACATGATTAGTTTTGGAAAACTGTACTTGTGATATATTTGTGGTTTTTTTTCTGCTGGACTTTATTGAGTTATGAATAATTCATGACTGAACCTTTTTGGGTACCACAGCAAGCCTGGCTGGTCTGTAATTCTCTCTGTTCACATCTGTTCTCCTTTCCTTTTGTTATTTTCTCTTTTCCAGCCTGCTGAAATCTCCTCTTCCACCACCACTGTGCACTCCAAGATGATTGCTGTTGTTTCAAGGAGGCTTCAGCCGGTCCCTCACAAACCCTAGGGTGAATGTCATCTGTCCCTCTTGCTTTATCTAATTTTTCTAATTCATGCCTTACACTTAAAACATTTCGCTTATCTAAATACTCCAGTGCTGAGGAAATAACAAGAGAATACAAAATAGCTGTTATTATGTATTGATTTATCAGTCTGCTGACTCAGGAGGAGGAATGGAGCTTTTATGTCCCATTACTTTCAAAGACACTTTCAAGTGGAGAGATGTTAGATTTATTAGGTCTAATGTTAATAGTATGCCCACAACCCTCCTTTGAAAATAACATTTTTGCTAAAAGAAATGATGAAAGATTGAGTTTGAATTTCCTTTTTATATAGCTATCGTTCATAAGACCAAAATCTTCCATATTTTTGCTTTAAAATTAAACTAGTTTTCTAACCCAGCGGTAACGGAAGTTCATATTTTTGTTTCTTTCTGAAATGACTCAAGCTGTTGCCATGGAAATAATTCTATATGGAGATAGGTCAAGGGAAAATAATCTCTCAGAGAAAATTGCTACTTGAAAAGAACATAAATTATAATAATTTAATCAAAAGCATAAAGTAGTCAATCTAAAAACCTATGCGAATATAATAATTCAATTCAACTGCCTGATCTTTCTCTCCTGTGCATGTCTTCTACGCTATTGTTAAAAATCCATCACTAATTAATCTGCTAATATGTTTTTCCAGGACACAGCCCAGTTGGTCACTGAAACTATTCTGTAAAGGAGATGAGAAGGCATTGCTGCTAGACGAAGCATAGAGCATGCTTATCACTTCCAGATAAATGTGATTTCTCCTGGATATAGGATCCTTTATCTTTCCCCTTTCTGCCCCATTGTATTGCTGTGGGAATGCTTGCTGCACTTACTCCCTGTCTCACATGTGCCTTCACATCCATCATGAACATTTTATCTCCAGGGTCCCAATCTCAGTGAAGAAAATAAAAACAAACTGGACTCTTTGGAAAGAAAACATTGCTTTCATGAGCCTAGAAGTGGTTCTAGATACTTGTTGAATGGCAAACAATTTTACTACAATAAGTTTTTGTGTTAAAGACCAAATAATGGCCTGATTATTTTAGGGAAGAACAAGCCCCTCCAGAAGTTCCATTTTACCATTTGCTCTTCTCAAGCCCCCTGTGAGCCCACGTGGTGTCTGTGTGCCTGTGAGCTGTGTCAGTGTGCATTTTCTCTGGGCCTTCTTCTGAGACATCCCATTATCCTTCCCGTCACCCAGCTCACCATCTATTTTCTGCACAATGCTTTTTTCCTAGGCCCAGCTATATTCTTCTCCAGTGCCTTTCGCCCAAGGCTGCTGAAGGTGTTATGCATGAAATGAGCAGCAATAACAGACTGGCAAACATTCTCCCCATTTCAAAGACAGCTAAAGCAAGATGGATTTGTTGTGTAATTTGTTTCTGCCTATTGAGGCCTCTGTGCCAGAGGTGGAAAACAAAGCACCAAATTCCAACATTATCCTTCAATTCAGTCTCTAATGCCATTTCTTTTCAGTTTCTGGGGTGATTCATGAGTGTGCAAAGCCTATTTTTGCCTGAAAGCTTTGGAGAAAAGCGAAAGGAGAATAAAAAAGGACAATAAAAGTTGCAAAATATGGAAGGATAAAAATGACAAAAATAAGACCAATTGTCCTAGGACAGCAGGATTAATAAATAGGATCCGAAGGCTTAACAATAGATGTCATTAACAGGGCAGTGATTTTTACTTGCAGGAACAATATGGGGAGAAGTACAAACTAAAAATAATGAAATAGCAGAGTTATTAGACCATTGTTTATCTGGCTTTAAAGCAGAGAAAGACAGGCTTTTACCTAAACTGGTGATAAAAGTCTTAGAGAGAAGCAGGAAAACGAGGAAGTCTGTCAGATAAATCCAAAAATAGCTCGTGAAGGCTCCGAGCCTCTTGGCATTGACAAGGCGCTCAGAGCAGACATCTGTCCCAGGGGGCAGAGGGAAGTGGGGGCAGGATGAGAGAGGTCTGGCAGGACTTTCTCCAAGGTCACACATCCTCGGAGACTCCCTTGAGTGGACGGGTGAATAAAGTTCAAGTCAACAGCTGCTAAGGCTGCTCCACAGCGGCAGCAGCAGAGGAAATCTCAGAGTTTACAGGAATCCGCTGGGAAGGGCAGGAGAAGGGAGGTTGTTCAGCACAGGAAGGCCAGTCTAGCCGTTCTGAATCCCTCTTCATCAGCCCCTCGCCTCAATTAATGGTGTGCTTCTCCCTCCTCATGGAGAACGTCAGGAGATAATCCTCCCCCTCTACTCTGTCCTGGTGAGGCCTCATCTGGAGTACTGCATCCAGTTCTGGGCTCCCCAGTACAAAAAAGACAGGGATCTCTTGGAAAGAGTCCAGCGGAGGGCCATGAAGATGATGAAGGGCCTGGAGCATCTCCCCTATGAGGAAAGGCTGAGTGAACTGGGTCTGTTCAGCCTTGAGAAAAGAAGACTGAGAGGAGACCTGATCCAGGTCTATAAATATCTAAGGTGTGGGGGGCAGAATGGTGAGGCCGGACTCTTTTCAGTGGTGAGTGGAGACAGGACAAGGGGAAACGGCTGGAAACTGCAGCATAGGAAGTTCCGCACAAACATGCGCAAGAACTTCTTTACAGTGAGGTGACGGAGCACTGGAACAGGCTGCCCAGGGAGGTGGTGGAGTCTCCTTCTCTGGAGATGTTCAAGACCTGCCTGGATGCCAACCTGTGCGACCTACTGTAGGGAACCTGCTTTGGCAGGGGGGTTGGACTCGATGATCTCTGGAGCTCCCTTCCAACCCCTACAATTCTGTGATTCTGTGATTCTGTGAGATGCTCCACCTTTCAGTGGAAGTGCCTAAATTTGGTAGCTCAGTGGGTATGCTTTTCCTCTTTGCTTTTCCTTCCTGCACCAAGCATTGGAAAACCAGCATAAGTGATGGCTCACAAACACAAATTCTATCTCAGGAAAGTATCAAATTTAGGAAAAACCCATCCATGTCTTTCAATCCCACTGAAATTAATGAAAGTAGACACATGCTGTAAGAGTTTTACATGCATTCCCAGACTGCAATCAGATTAATTTAGCAGCTGACTTTTTAATCAAACAAAGCATTCCCGAACTAATGAAAAAACATGATTTATTACTAATAAAAATTTACAGGAGAGTTTTGCATATTTTTTGAAATGATTACTTAGTCTCACATGACGAGTCTGAATATTAATATTCGGGTTTAATAACAGGTTACCTAAAAGATACCCTGCTGTTCCTATTCACCGTTTGGCTTTGGCTTTCAAACAGAATAGCAAAAAATAACAGCATAAGAACTGCTATAAGAAATTCAGGGCAATAATTCTTTTGCACTAAAATTATTAAAATGCCTCAGACCTCCAAATAAATCACTGTTACAGAGAATCAAGATAATAACCCTTAAGAACATATATCAGAGCTCTTTGAAACGGGTGATGTGGTGGTGATACATCCTCCAAATTATTCATACATTCACTTATCTTCCTGAACTTTGTCATATAAAATTCAGTGCTTCAGGTAAGAAGGCAGCTTTGTCCCTGGAGGCTTTGGGTTTTTCTTCCTTATTGACCTACCGCTGTAAAAATATATCATTGGAAAAGAGTGCTATTGATTTTCAGAGGCTCTTTGAAAAAACTGCATCTTGGCTTCATTAAAAATTGAAGAAGTAGTATAGCAATGCATCTGGAAGGGAGATGAGATGGCCTGCATTTAGCCTCCAACAGAGAAAAGAATCAAGGCAAAACCCCAGTAAAAGGTGCAGGAATCCAAGCAGGACCTGGGGTTTCATTCTTACTCAAGTTTAGATCCGCAGGCCCGAAAATATCTCTGCAGCTGCTGTCTCTCTGGAGGTACCCAAAGTGCATAGGTCACTCAGGATTTTACCCCTGATTTTCTGAAGAATCAGGACTCCTCCACTGGCTGTCCATGGAGATGAACTTAGCTAGGTCCACCGTATACACAAACCTGCCTTGTCTGGGAAGGCAGATGTGCCCCTGCCCTCCC
This sequence comes from Lagopus muta, assembly GCF_023343835.1. Taxonomy (NCBI): domain Eukaryota; kingdom Metazoa; phylum Chordata; class Aves; order Galliformes; family Phasianidae; genus Lagopus; species Lagopus muta. The sequence goes on from NC_064434.1 coordinate 9,173,880, forward strand.
TCTGCTGTAGCAGGCACTTATCTCCAAGGTCCTGCTGCACTTCTTTGATACCTAAAAGATAATTCCTGCCTCATTTGGGCATCTCTTGGTTGTTCAGGCTACCTTAAACCCCTCTGTAAGAACTCAGCTCTTATACCTACGTATGGGTTCCCTAGACGTCCCCCAGAATCCAAAGTCAAATGTTGCAGCACACAGAAGTGGTGAGCAGTCCATCACCAAGATGTGCCATTGGACGATGGCCCCTGGGCATTTCTACTGGTTATTGGCACCACCTTCTCTCACCCATTGGGAGATGGGAAGATCCCGAAAGAGAAGTTTTTTTGCTAACTTTCTAAAACTCTCTGTTGTTCAAACTGTTCGGGTGCAGCACCTAGGGTTTATGAGATATCAGCTGTGCTCTGGGTGGGCGACTTGGTCCCTGTGTGACCTGAGGGTTCTTGATATTTATTATTCTGTCGGATGGACCAGGCTGTACCAATGCTACATAAACCTCAGAGGTAAAGAACAAAGTAAAAATCTCAGACAGGATTTCTGAATGCTTTAAAAATTTTTCCATTGGGCTGTTCCCAGCAGGCAGAAAAATCCTGGCCGAAGAGCAAAGGCTCCTGAAATGAATAGCATTAAAAGATGTCTTTTATTATCTCGCTTCAAAGTACAGATCATGACCATTAAGTTATTCAGGTCTACAAGTTCCAGACCTCCTTTTCCCCCCTTTCATCTAACCAGCACAGGAAAAGGCCCTAAGAACCTTAGCATTTATTACAGTCGTTTCTTGTTGCTGCTTTCTGCAGCAGCAAACAGATAACATGAGCTATTTGCTCACATTCTATTCAGGCTTTTTTTTTCCAGTTCCTCACGTTCGTGCATGGTCCCCCAGACCAAACTACACATCATCATCACGCAGGGCTGAGTTAAACATGCAGTCTGTGTGAGCAGGGAAGGCAGGTGGAGGCAGTGAGGCCGTCTGCCAGCTGGCTGGCCCTCTGGGGTGCTCATCCTCAGGAGGTGAGGGGGCCGACCACACCAGACAGATGGCCTTAACACTGGGCTGCTGGCTCTGCAGCCTCCATGTGGTTAGGGATGCTGTGCCACTCTTCATAGCTCAGGGTGAAGCAGGATTTTGCTGGGAGGAGAAGTGGCAACAGCATGGAGGAGAAAGAAAGGAATGCTTGCTGGATTAGAACTCATATCCATCGCCATTTAGCCAGGAAGGCAGGCATCTCCTTCACCCACTGCTTTTGGTCTTCTTGACTGGTGTGTTCAGGGATTGCTCCAGCCAGAGCTATGGAAGAGCAGAGAGACACAGCAAGCTCTATGCCCAGAAGACCATATTAAATCATTCCCAAGAATGGTGTCAGAAATTCAAAAGAGGAGAAGAGAGAAATGTCACTGGAGATGAACACAGGAGCAGACTGTCATGGTCTAGGTGAAAACAGACAGCAACTTGGCAGTGGTTCCCAGCCTACCTCCCTAGCATGGGGCCATGGGCACTGTCCTTAGGACACTGTCAGCTCTCAGATTCCATAAAATCATCACAGAGCCATAGAATCATAGAATGGCTTGAGTTGGAAGGTACCTTAGAGCTCATCCAGTTCCAAACCCCTGCCACAGGCTGGTTCTCCTCACTAGATCAGGCTGCCCAGGGCCCCATCCATCCTGGCCTTGAATGCCTCCAGGGATGGGGCACCCACAGCTACTCTGGGCAACATGATTTCTCCTGTCAGCTTTCCAAACATTCCCCAGATAAGCTCCATGGGCCCCGTGGCACATACGCAGGCTTCCTGACTGAGCTTTATAGTGGCTGAACCTTTGTTTTTATGGTGCAAAGCAGGGATGCCCAGCTCCTGCATGGAAAAAAATAAAAATAAAAATAAAAAAAGGTGATGCTTCCACTGAGAAGCAAGACAATGTGTGTGTGGCCATCAGGCAGTTCACTGAGACAAAAAGGAAAGCTGGATCAGCACAGCTTTCCCAAACAGATGAGACATAACTCAGAGAGCCCAACACTTCCCCGACGAGGTACCCTACAGCTGCTGCAGCCTCCACTCATTCATTTTCTTCCGTCCATCTCCGCTGGCTCTTTATTACTCATTACAAGACATGTCTGTGAACATCCCCCAGAATAGCCCATTGGTTGGGGTAGCAACATCGCTTTGCTTCCAAGCTACCGGGTGCTTCCAGCCAAGGGCTCGTCCTAAGTCATAACCATCTCTTTGTCCAAATGGAGCATAGTCTGAGCACCAACAGGCAGTGTCTGTCTGCAGATGGGGCTGGCCTGGAATTGAGATGTCTTTGTGTGATGTTGCCATAGCTACCCTCCAGCTAAATGGGGGAAAGGGTCCTTTTTCTCACAGGGAAGCCAACAGAGTTTGGAGCCCAGCCTGGATCCGACGGTGAGGACCGAACTGCTCTGTGTTGCACATGGAGATGGGACTGCTTGAAAGAAAAAAGTTGTGTATAAATATGTCTGTACGTACATCTATGTACATATTCTGTATACATATATAAAGAAGGCTGTGGAATGGTGATTGAGGCATTGGTTTGCCAGCAAAGGGAGTGAAACCTGAAGCACAGAAGACGTGACGTAAATAATGCAAGAGCTGTTCCAGCCCTTGGCATAGCCCTAGAGCCCCTGAGAATTCCTGTGCAGAAGCAAGGAGATATTTGTCCAAATGTAAAATACAAAGTAGATTATCCCACAGCTGATCTGTTTTGGTTCTGCCTGAATCAGACCTTTAGCTCAATAGATGGGATGCTGAATGCACAGGAGAACGCTGAGCTGACACAGGTAGGGTAAAAGCATGTGAGTCCTTGATGTCTGTACACATGTACTTTAATGCCACGTTCAGGCATCATTTTCTTCATGAGTGCACTGAGCAAAGGGACTGTTATGCAGAAAACTGCTCCCATTAAATTTGGAGGTTTTCAGAGGGGTAATGAGCCCTGGGTTTAACATACCTGGTAGATGTTGCAGTGAGTGACATGATCTAGAGAGGTCACAGGCATGGGTTGATGGTTGGATTAGATGACCTTAGTGGTCTTTCCAACTATAATTTTCTATGATCTGGTCCCAGCTCTGGATTTTGCTTCTGGATTCCAGAGACATCCTAAAGCCACCTTATTTCTCAGGGGTGCTCAAAAAACAGGGAGAATATCAGACCTCCTGAAGCTGGGCTATACAGTAAAAGAGGCTGTCTGGGGATTGAATACACAGGAATTCAGAAAGGACTGAAGACACAGATGTAAAGGAAAAAATGTGATAAAAATGTAACAAGGCTTCACTAAGGTCACTTGGGTCAGACTAGCTTGGTAGTTTTTTGCGATGAGGAAAGAAAAAAAATAAAAGTGCAAACAAAATACTCCACGGGCTTTTTTAGACATAGGAAATGCTTTAGATCTAATCTGTCTGGGCTTCAGCAACACTTTTGATAGAAGAGCCACGTGGGAAATTACTGTTTGTGTTGGAAGAAGCAGAGAATGGTATTCGAATGGAAGGTCCTTTGGGAAATAGCCATGAGCAAACACAGCAGGTTCTTCTGGAAGCAAAACGGTAGGGGGTGGGGAATATACCTGATGAAATTCCTCAGAGCCAGTTTTGTTCATTTCCTTATGGAACAGGAGATGTTGGAAAGAGCAGCAACCGTGTGCCATGAGAAGGAGTTCAATGAATCTGGCCGTTTTAGTCTGGTAAAGCAATGGATGAGAGGTAATTCACTCGCACGGTTAATGCATCAGGGAGATAGATAAACACCAAAGAGAAAACTTATGTAAGCTTAAGGCAAGCATTGGCACCAGAGCAAATGTGCATCAAGTGGCCCCAAATAGCTGTAGGCAGGAAATTAAAAGGAGTTTTCTATTCGCTGGAAGAGAAGGCTTCAGCTGCAGCCTCCCAGATGGAGCACAGAGCAGAGGTGGGAATGCTCTCAGAGCTGAGGGCTGCACACATGGGAAGACGAGCTGAGGAGCCATGGCTCTTGCACAAGAGGAGGAATGATGCAGCAAAGCAGCTGCTCTGTCTCAGTGCTTCCTTTGACATTTGCCTTTCAGCCGAGTCACTCAGCCCCAGTATGCAATAGCCATAACACTGCATAGTTTAGTTTTTATCTGTCACTTAGTCACTTAGCCTAATGACCCAAAGGGCAAAACCGGCAGCACTGTTCAAATCCTCCAGCAGAAATATCAGTTGCTCCAAGCTATCTCCTGAGGCAATTCACAAATCCCTCTTGCTTTTTAGGCATCATCTGCTAAGTTTGCCTACAGATCCAGGGTTATTTGGGTTGAACAGCTTGGATCCATTCCTAATGTTTGCAAGTTGAAGTTGGGTGAATGTGCCAATTTCTCCTTCTTTAAAGCTGTTAATTAGTTATACATGATACCAGGAAAGAAAGAGAAAGTGAACTGATATGACAGGCCTGGCGCTCAGCTGAAGAAGACTGAAGTCTCTGCTGTGTCTCAGGCAAGGACGAATCATTTAAAGTCTTTTTTTTTCTCACATCCTGGGCTGCCATGCAGAAAAGTGTGCTTCAAATTATGGGAGGTTCAGGCTGCAGTGATCACAGAATCACAGAATGGGCAGGTTTAGAAGGGACCTCAAGGATCATGAATCTCCAACCCCCTGCCACATGCAGGGCCACCAACCTCCCCATTTAATACCAGACCAGGCTGCCCAGGGCCCCATCCAACCTGGCCTTGAACACCTTCAGGGGTGGGGCATCCACAACCTTTCTGGGCAGCCTGTTCCAGCACCTCACCAGTCTCATAGTAAAGAACTTTTGGGATGGGAGCCTATCTCCAATGATCTCTCCAGTATGAATGATTTTGAAAGTACTCAGGCTCCTAAAGGCTTTGGTAGCTCTGTTTGTGGGAGTTTGCATGTTTATGTTGGTTACATTTCTTTAGCAGTGAGCCTTGCAGGTAAGGAGTTTCAGCAATCTCTGCTCACCAGAGCAACCAGGAGAGGTGGGGGAGGCGTGGTTATCCACACCTGACAGAGAATCAAGTATCAATCAAAATACTATAATGCACAAAGAAGTACTGCTGACAGCAAAAGCTCCTAATTTGGGTCAAGTGATGACTGAAGAGTAAAAAGAAGCTCTTCAGGAAGATTACTCTTCAGCAGTTGAGTACTGGGAGCCAGACGCACCGCTGAGCCTCATTTGCTTTATATCACATCGTGCCATCATGTGAGCATCACTGGGACCATGCAGAGCAGCTGGAATAGATGGGTACAGCTGGGCCAACAAGCCTTCATCATTTCTCCAGAGATTTATGAATCCAGGAGGGGTTTTGTTTGCTTATTTTGATAGAATGGCCAACATGACACCTCAGAGGAGGAAGGTTTCTGCTTCCAGGACAGTGAAGTGGAAAACTACTATGGGCTGTCCATCGGTAGGTCTGGGAGACAGGCAGCATAGCAGAGAAGACCTGTGTTTGCCATTTGTGCCCATGACTGTAAAAACTGACATCACCTCTTCTTCCTTGGCCGAGTGTTATAAGTCTCAGGGATCAGAAGACCTCTGAGGACACAATATCTCTTGCCAGCCTCTTCCAATGCTCAGACCCCGCAGGGCTTGTACTGCAAACAGTAAAGGAAAATGCTTGCTATGTGAACAGCAGCACCTGCCTCTAACAAGAAATGTTGCTGGCGCAGTCTTCAGGAAGCCTGTAGACATAACCTTCTGAGAAGAGACATTTAGTCAATACATTTGGTGTGGAAAGTAGAACACAGGTAGAAGCAGGGAATAAAAGCTCTCTTAATTATTGCCATTGATTTTCTGAAATGGCTCCGTGTCTGTAGGAAGGATAAGATGACATTCTATGTTTATGCAGGGTCTGCTTTGGGTGGGAGGGGATAGCCGTGACAATTAAAAAGTTTAATTAAAGCAGCAACCTTTCTGTTCCAGAGGTGGGAGCCTGTCATCTGCCAGTTTATTTTCATGAGTATGCCATTACAGCAGGAACTGCTGTGGACTTGCTCAAACAGCTTATGTTTGCAGTACATCTTCTCTGGATGCTGGAAATCATTTTATATCCAATATTGAGGCCATTAGGTAAAACACAAGAATATGAGTCTAAGTAGCTCTGAATTACATCTGTGACACTGCACTGCATTACTGAAATCTGCCAGCAGTAAGGACATGCTGCTGCAGTCTACTGCAAGATTAATATACTTGGATTTCATATACATGTCACACTTGGTACATCATCAGGAGCACCCAGTTCCTATTATGTCTTGCTGCTTCTTGCAGTGGTGTTTCCCTCTGTTGGCTGCATCAGAGACAAGAGGTGTTTATCATCTCCAAGCCACAGCTGGTTGACCATCTGTCTGCATGTGACAGTCAGTTCCTCAGTGAACAGATGTTACCAAATTTGGAAGGTGCTATGAAGGAGGAATCAGAAGTGACAGCTTATAATCTTGCATATGACTATCTGAATGATTAATTTTGTATTCAGATGAGCAAGTTCAATTCTGAGAAAAGGCTGTTTGAACAACCACCTCTCAAGGTTAATTCAATTGATTCACTGCCCTGAAGCTAGTAACTCCTGTCTTAGCTGGTAGAGGAGTGCTGGTCTCCAACTTGGAGCATTACCAGTTTTCTGCAGGGAGGCAAAATCAAGAATATCTATTTGTTAGAGATGTATTAGTACTCTGTGACTGTTCTGCTGCCTTCTAACCTAACTATGTTATTTGAACTGAAAGACAAAGCTCATCTATCTTGACCAGATGAAACCCAAGTCAACACTCGGATGTTGCTCACTGCCTCTATCCCTCCAACCAGCCTGTTTCTTTCACTATTAGGATAGCCATGGTTTTTTCAAAAAAATTGACAGATGAGTGCTTGGAAGCCTTGCAGACAAGCATTAAAAGAGATTAATGATACAAGAAACAAAACTGATCTGGTCTCAGGAGCAATAGCTAGCTTGGCTCTGTGGGAATGCGTCATAAGAAAAATAGGCAGGAAGGTCATCATAGTTCTGGTGCGACTGGCTTAAACATCCTGGGGTTTCATACTAGATAGTTCAGCATCTGCTATTTCCTGGAGAAGAAAAAAACGGATGTTTTTGGAAATAAAGAGATCCCTCTCACCAATGTCTGTCCAAAGAAGTTTAATGTGGTTATAGAGACAAATAAGACAAACTATGTGCTTGTGCTGCACATGTGTAGATTTGTGCAGGTACACTGATGTGTTTGTGCATACAATTACCCATCCACAAAACACAGCACGTTAAGAGTCACCTTAAGCGAAGCTGGCCTGGTCGTTGCATTGACAGTGAGGTTAGGCAAATATTTAAACTTTGGAGGGGATTCAGAAAAAATTGACTCAATCACATCGGAGGCTGGGAGGGATGTGTCCTCTGTGGAATGACAGGAAGAAACAAAGCTGAGTTTCTCATAGCCAGTTTGGAGTGGTAGCTATGTGACACCCACAAAAATAAATGAGAGTTATATGGCTGAATATTGGGTCCATCACTGCTTTCCTACTTGACAGCTGTGGCTGAATCCCTGAGCCTGCCTTAAAGAATTGATCCAAGTGTTTGGGCTAGTCAGAAAATGACAGAAAGGCTCTCTATTGGAAATTGTGTAACATCAGGGCTGGGGAGTCAACATGCAAGCTGATTCAAGCAGGTATAGCTGGAAGCGAGGAGGTGAAACTGAAAAGAAGAAGCTGCAGATTAAATGTCAGAACTGCTTTTTCCAAAGCCAAGGTCTATTAGCTTGGACGACATCCTCCAAAGACAGTTATGGAATCCCCATTAGCTTACCTATACCAATAATGTTCAATAATACATTTTCTGGAAGAAACTCAGATTGGCAGAGAAACAAGAGGTGAATTAATAGTTTCTTTCTGTCTCTGACTTTTATAACTTTTCACATTGAATCCTAATACAAGAGGTTATCTTTACAGCAGGCAATGAAAGATTTTCCCTGTAGATTACCACTTGAAAAGTACATGCTGCACATCTTTAAAGTACAGGACATTTTATATTTGCATTTGATCAGTAGTGAGTGGAGCACTCTACAGCCAGCTTCAAGTTAATATTTTAGCAGAATCAATGCTGTAATTAAATTTTATGGATATCCCTCATCAACAGTTCCATGTGACCAAGTTTATGACATGGCGTAACTTGGATAAATCATTTTGTATTATGGATGGCTCATAAAAAGGTGGGATGAGGAGTCAGCTGTAAGGGATGATGGAGTAATTACATGGAGTGTTACGTTTTTAAACATAAAAGCCATTTGCTAATAGTTCTATGAACCAAAATGTATTTGACTTAAAGGGACAGTGCTATGTCGTTAAGAAACAGGCAAGACCTTCATGATAGGATTTTTCAGTTGGCCAGTCTTACATTTCACCTCCAGAATGGTGTTCCCATCTTAGTTATGTCAACGTTTGAAAACAGATTCAATCGCTAGAACTGTTCGAAGGCAATTTATTTGTCCCACTTGAAGCCAAGACAGGATGCAGACATCAAATTAAGGTGCTTAAGTCGGGTTTTGTAACAGATGGCTCTTTTCCCCTTTGCAAGGGGAACACATGGAGCTCAGTTTTTGCACTGCATAGCCTAATGGGAGCTCCTGGCAGAGGAGAAAACTCATGCTAAAACCACCCATATCAAACCAAAAAAAGAGTCAGAGAGCCAGCCTTCCTTACAACCTGGAAAAGGAGAGTTTGAGGAACCACATGGTTGCATTGCTAGTGTTGGGATTTGGGTCCAAGCTGAACAGGTGCCCAAAGAGAGGCAGTGCCTCAGGAGGGTGCAGGCTGAACTTTCACCAGACCTCCATCTCAGAATTTTGAGTCCTGACAGAAATTCAGACTCAGTACACTGGTGTTGCACTTTCTCTTCCAGTCCAGCTTCCCAGGTAGTTCTGCCAAGGCCTAATATGCAGTGCAGGCAGAGGCAGACTTTGGTTCCTATGAGGAACAGTCATCCTGCCACATTACTGTAGAGCAACAGCTCATTCCTGATTAATGGCAGTATAAACTAATACTGGTAAACAGATAAGGAGAAATTAAAAATGAACAAGTTGAATAACACTGTCACAACTCATTGCCTTCTACTGTGGCAAAAAAAACCAGTGCAATGATGCAGCATCCCTCAAGACACAGAACCCCAACATTACAAGTGCCAAATATTCCAGCATTCTTCCTTAATGTCTTTCTGTTTTTGGGAAAGAAATTTCCAATGTTCTTGCTCTGAAGCTGTGTCCTGGCCCATGTACTTTGTACCAGTGCCCTGGATCTTTGTTATAGTGCATGTCAGCCTTTGCAAAGACAGAGATAAGCTCATTACAAAATGTACCTGCATTTATTTAAGCACAAAATGTGAGCTTTCTCTGACCTTCACCTGGTGCATAGCTGCTAGCCTGGATGAGTGCTGCTGTATTTAAATCTGAAGTGCAAATACAGATAACAAGGCTGTGCTTCCGTTTTAAAACACTGTTTGAGTCTTGGAACCCAGCCACAGAGTGAAAGAGATTTGTTCAAACAATTCATTGTGTTTCTGTCCTGACTAACCACTACTAATCTGTTCCAAGGAAAGGTGCCTCTTTTTCCTTTTTGCTGGAGGTTGCTCTACCAAGGCTCAAAGCTGTCTGTAGGGAAAATAATCATTTGTGAGCTAAAATCCAAAAGGCATTTTGCCAAAGAAAATTCATCTCTACTGCCATACCAGGGACCCTCTCACTTTGTATATCTTTAAGCATCCAGGAAAGATTTAATTACAGAGCAGCTCATATTCTGTTGGGGATGTTGCAGATGTTCTCCACTGGTATTTTTTGTTTCATCAGAAAAGATTTTCCTCACCTCCTCATGAAACTTAAAGCACAAGGTCAGTGGCTGTGCTTTCTGTCACACGGATTCTTCAATGCCATCTCCAAATATTTCTTGTTCATTTGAAAACATGTTGAGATCACAGCTTGTTTCCAAGGACAACCAGGTCCCCAGTGGCAGTTTTACAGGCTCCTGCAAACAGCAGTGTTCAATGTCACACAACATTGAGCATGAGAAAAGAAATAGAATCCCATAAGGAACATAAAATCCCCAAACTTGAATTGCTGTGGTTGGTTTCAGACAAGCCAGGGGCTGAGTAGATGCATACCTGGAACTTCCTTACCCAAACCTGTGGGCTCTGGCCATATGCAGGAATGTTTTGCTGGACAATGGCACACAGACATCTGTCCAAGAGCTGCTCCTTCCTGACTCCTCAGCCCTTGCTCAAGATCCTCCAGAACATGGACAGCATTTGCCACTGTGTTTCCAGTGTGGTAACATTGCCAAGATTTCAAAAAGAAATCTCAAACCACTGCCTGAAATGTGGCATTTCCAGAGCAGTCTTTGCTCTGAATAAAAGAAAACAGAGACCTAAAACCATTCTTTCATTTGAACAGGATTGGCGGACCACTGCAGAGCTGCAAATCTTTATTTGGCCCAAACTGATGTATTTCCATTAAAACCTTCCATTTTGAAAGGCTGACACGTAACAGTTAAAAGAAAAAATTGTTGAAAATTCTGAACAGCTCCATTTTAGATCATCCCTCTTCCAACTACCAGGCTGCTGTGTTGGAACTGGAAACCTCTTGGTATCATTTGTAATGCCTTAGACAACTCTGGTTCAGAACAAAAAGCATTCCTTGGGATTAAATAGAACTTTGTCAACCTTTTGGATTTTCCACTCCGTGAATTCAGGGATTATTTCAATGATCCAGCCAGCTCAGCTCACTGCCAATAAGAACATCATAAATACAATGCTAAGAACTTTTTTCTTCAACTTTTGACCTCGAGGTAACAGTTGTAGCAAAGCATGAATATAGCTGGACAAGGCTTACCGTGGGGGTCTGAGTTATTTTCCTGCTTAATGCCGGCTGATATGTGTGCATTCATAATATCTCTTGTGGGGATGCATTAAGCAGAGTTAACCTGTGTCAACTGATGACAATGTTCAGCACTTCCTCCTCGGAGAGCCGGAGAAATGTGTTGGGTAAACACCCTACAGACTGTAGACAAGACGGCATGTTTGTTAAGGGGCTCCCAAACTGGTGATGTGCAAGCAGCCTGGATAAACTGGTCTCTGAAACGACAGGCCTTTGCTCAAGCCAAATGTGAAACTGCTTATTCTGGACAAATTAAAGGCACCAGGAAACAATGGGGTGCTATTGAGTTAGTGCTTAGGAACAAATGCAAACGCTGCTGAATTCCAGCTGCCTCCTGTTAGCCCAGGGAAGGCTGCAAACAGCAGGTAAACGATACGAAGGGTTGATGAGTCAGGGAAACATGTTTCTTAGGATTTTGACGAGGTCAAATATGCAGTTTTCCCAAGAGGGGCATTCCATTGTTCTTTTCTGTTTGCCAAGCATTTCCATCAGTTCAGTTTATTTTTACCTTTTCTTTTTTTTAACTCTATTCAAAACTGTTGGATGTTTGGGTGTTTGGTTCAGCATGTCTGGAAAACGAAGGTCATGTTAACCCTATACTGTCAGAACTCAGGAGCAAGTCACAGTTGCTTCTCGTGGATGTGCAAGATAGATGTTTTGATACATCCTTATGTCATAATGACTCCTGGCTTGTGCAATTATTATTCTTAGAGAGGGTCTCAGCTAAGATCAAGGTCCCTGAAGTTCTCTACGCTCATATATCACCACTGAAGCTAAGGAAATGGAATAGTTCTTTTACTGTGGTTACAATATTCAGATGGACATCACTACAGCAGAAATATTGTGATGGTGTATAAATGATGGGTGTCCAAAAGGTAACACCTCCCTTTGTCCTTGTGGCAGCATTTGTTAAATGAAGATAGATTGGTTGCTCCTTTGGACACGGGGGATGAAGACAGAATTTTCTCTCATTATAATTGATCATGTAGCACACAGTGGAGAAGACACTTCTGCAACAGATCTGTACTGCTCCTCTGCAGCAATGCCGTATGTTAGTACATATAAGAGTACACAAGAAGAAGCTCTAATCCTGAGCTACACAGCAGCCTGTGTATCCTATCAGAGCACTGCCCACACCTCTGGAATGCAAAGGTCAACTTCACCATTGTATGGCTGTGGATATTTTTGTGCAGCCTTGTGTTTATCTTCAGTCCCCAGGTCATTAATAAACATCCTCTGTCGAATACTTTGGACATCTGGAGTATGGCTTGCTTGTCATCTCAGACAATGATATCCTCTGAGGCTGATAGGATAAAGAGCTGTGGTAAAGGCTCCTTCTTTGGAAAAACGAAGTAATGTATTCACTTTTCAGTTGGGATTCCAGTCTGCAGGAGCATTTACACAGGAGTCTAATTTTCATACACATACAAGGCCTGTGGGTATCGTCTCTCACTACCATCACTGCACAGTGTGGAACTGACAGGCTGGTAAGGATGATAGAGCACTGGAACAGGCTGCCCATAGAGGTTGTGGAGTCATCTTCTATAGAGGTATTCAAGACTTTGCTGGATGCCCACCTGTGTGACTACTGTAGGGTACCTGCTTTAGCAGGGGGTTGCACTCAATGATCTCTCAAGGTCCCTTCCAGCCCCTGCAGTTCTGTGATTCTTTGAGTGCAAACAGAGTAATCTAGGGGGAAAAGAAAAGAAAAAATAAAAAAGAAAGAAAGATTTGCTCCTATAATAAAAGACTAATTACTGATATATTTGCAGAAGGACAATGAGTCTGGTATTTTTCAGTTTTTCTCTTCATTTTCTTTAATACTTTCTTTAAAAAAGAAAGACTATTAAAAACAAAAATTCATTTTTTTAATTAAAAAAAAGAAAAAAATTTCTTCATTCAATAGGAATACAGAGGGGCACTTTGGGCCTGTTCTGTTTTAGTGATCAGTTGCAGGGCCCTTACAGGGGAATGGTTCCCATTCATCTTACACTTTTACTTGAAAAGCAACAAAATACTGGAATTGTCTTTTTCTGTGTAAGTTCCAGAGGGAATTTAGGGTTCCCGGTTCAGACAGAGCAGGTACCAAGATTAAGGAGGAAAGAAGCCCACCCCTCACGGCTGCAGCACTATGTGATCTGAAGCAAATGAGCAAAGAGAGCAGCTCCCCCCTACAAAGATCAGGCTGCACTAGGGTCTGCACGAGTGAATGCAACCCAACCCCATCCTCTCCCACTTTTCTCTAAGGAGCAGCTTCTCCTGGGTCTACTTTGGGCTTCAGCCTTTCTGCAGATGTGATTTCAGCCCATCACAGCACACACTGCCATGCAGTGAATGCTCAGAGACAGGAAAGGAACTGCCAGCAGGGACTCTGGTTTTCTGTGCATGTATATCCTGATGCATGTTTGAATAGAAAAGTCAGACCCGCTGCTTCTCTGTGGCCAGAAAACTTTGCATTGTTTCTGCAATGTTTCATCTGCAATGAGCTTGGCTTGACTGGGATTTATCTCAGCTCCTAATGTGTTTAGAATGAGATAACTCTTGGCATGCTCTTTTCCAATTACCTAGGAAGGATCTATCACTTCAGAGATGGCAAATGAAACGCAGGATACCAATAAAGAGTGTACATTTCCATGGCATTCATAAAAGAAAAGCCATTTGGCAGATGATGCATTTGTTTTTAATGTTCCAAACTATTGCAGACATCATGGATCAAGGTTTGCTGAGCAAAATCACATTTGCTAGTGAGTGCTTGGTTATGTTTGAGACCAAAAAGATTGCCCTGGCTTGCAGGGGAGCAGGTCTTTATAGAGATAGATCAGCAAGCTACATGACGTATGGTCCTTAGTGATGGTATTCTGCAAAGGCTTTGAGCCTTGGGGAAATGCATGACTCTGGTGCAACCTGCTTGTCTGTGCACATCTATAGCCCCCTATCAGATCAGTCACTTAAACAAAGTTTTTCCCCATTTGTTGTTCTTTAGGGTCATGAGGAGCAGCTCCACACAGCATCCCAGTACTATAGTGCTGTCTTTCCCTTGTTGAGACTAAGGACTTTCAGTGCCATATTCCCATGGGATAATAGCATCACAGGAAACTGGCCTGAAAGGGAGTGCAGGAGATCATGGCACAGATCCCTCACCTCAGGGAAGGACCAGGAAGCATCGAGGCACCTGACAGGTTCTTCTTCAATCTATCATTAGAAAAGACAACAGTGTGAAGACTGCACAAATTCCTTTGGGGAGAGGGACCACGGCATGGCCCACACACCAGCCCGCATCCCTCTGTTGATGTCAGAGACATCTTGGCCTGTGGCTCCAGCACGTGTCAGCCAAAGCCACAGGACACTGTGGGCACACCTGTAAAGGTAAGGTGCATTTCACAGCAGACAACACCTTCAAACAAACAATGTTTTCTCAGTGACTCAGGAAATTCAGTGCCATTCAGTGGAGTCTCCAAAAATAACCGTGACCTCTCTGTGCCTCTGCTCACTGATGGTGCTGATTCTTGTGCTTGCAGGGTGTGGTACAAGGCTCTTCCCAGCACGTGGTTTGCTCCAGGACAAAGTACCCATGCTCTGGTTGGCATCTCTTTCCCAATCCTATAAAAGCAAGTGAGGTTCTGGTCACGGCGTTTGTGCTGCCACTTCACTGCTCTTTCTTTCATGACTCAGCCCTAGATCATGGAATTAGTCTTCCAAAGGAGGGGTGCAATGTGCAGAGTTTGAAAGGGAAAGGCTGCCTGTTACTGCCAGAGGGGCCAAGCCAAAGGTTGCCTTAGCTACAGCAGCAACACAGCGTCAAAGGGCAGTAGAGTAAATGGAATTCTGCTCTTTCCCTTGCTTTGGGCTAGTTTGTTCCTTTCCTTAAGTTGCTTCATATGCATTGCTTAGCAACTTGGGAATCATATGATCAGGGGTTGCATGACTACGTGTTTATTGGCATGTGACTATCATCTACGTGCTAGAAACCTATATTCAAGCAAAGAGATTCTTGGGGAGGGGCAAGCAGTCCGCTCGCATGTCAGTGACCACGTGTTCCTCAAACATCGTAAGCTGGTCTGTGGTGTTTCTGAGAGAGAAATGGACATTTCTCATTTCTTTGGGTGCATGTTCTTTTTCACAGAGAGCCCTGGAGTAACATCCCTTTCATATTCTAGCTTATGTGTTTAGTTTCACCTAAAGGAAAACACAGAATTTCTGGCCTTTGGGAGTTTATAATGTTATCCAGGATTCAGACTGAGAAATGAAAATCTTGTGATTTAGTGTCCAAGAAAATATCTAAAAGCATTCCTATGATTGTGGATCATTTAATTCAGATGTTGAGTGATGGATTGATCTCACTTGGCATTAAATACTTACAATGTAGATATCAACATCTTAGTCAATTTCCCTGCTCTCTTTGTACAATGCAAAGAGATAAATAGGTGTATTTAAGTTGCAATTCATCAGGTGTATTCAAGACCCATATTTTTGGACAACCCATTGACTGCAAGAAGAGCTGAGACAGCTGGGAATATCTTCAGCCATATACCCCTTGTAATCTAGCAACCTCATCAATTCACTGGTGTATTGCCCCTAGCTTCTACTTGCTACCCCTGTAGGGACTCTGTGTTGGTGTCTCAGACTGGCCACAGCTCCTCAGATGGAACCAGGCAGCTATTAGTATGCAATCAAAGCCCTGCTTTGGGCTGTGGTTGATCAGAATGTGTTGGCTGTTTGATCTCTCTTTTGTGCCTGACCAAAACACTCAGACAATCCCCATGCTGCAATGTTTGTTGCAGTTAGTGGCATTACTGTCATCTTCAAATAATGATCAGTTTTGAGTCAGACTCAGCATTAAACTTCATTTTACCTTGGTGACACACTGCTTTATGGGAGTCATAGTTTATGAGGTTGTACTTAAATTTGTCTGGCTTCAGTTTCCAGCCACTGCTTCTTATCATGTCCTTCTTCATTGCATTTAAAAAGCTCTTTAACGTTTTAACCTTTTTATTGACTGTATCTAACCTGACACTCAATCTTCTTTTCCTATATAAATCAGACTTATCACTTTAACTCTCTAACCATATTTTTCCAGGTCTCTAACATCTTTATTTGCGTCTTCTGAATATTGGTTCCACTTTGTCAACTCTCAAGAAATGCACATGCTCAGATGAAGGTCTCCTTTTATTAGGTATCATCTCAAAGGCAGAAATCTGACTGCATCCTCCAATCTGACCTTTCAGTCAGTGGGGAGAAACAAGCTTCACTGGAGGTCAACATGAATGGCTGCAACCTTTATTTTTGCATGAAATGAGAAGGGTGGCTCTAGGATGACAATTTTGCTTTCTGCCTATTTTAATTACAGTCTCTCTGCTTGATATCATGGAGGAAAATACCAATTACTCCATGTAGGGAGGATAGACATTGCATCACTCTACCAGTGGTCACAGGATAACACAAAATCATTTCCCAGAGGTCTCCAAACGGCTGTCAGAGAGTAATGACTTTCAGTTGCTTCTAACCCACAAAAACTCCAAAGTGGTGCCCTGGAGATGAAAAGACTGAGCCTTATCACAAATCCTTTCAGCTTTCAGACATGCCTTCATTTGTTCTCTAACACCTAAAGCTTTAATTAATAAGGATTATTATTTTTCACAGCGCCTCTCATTTGCGCAAAAATTGGTTTGGAGACCAATTTCCAGGAACTCCTTCTGTTCAGGAATGTTTCCCATGATATGCACTAACACTCTCCCTGCTAGTATTTTTCCCTGTTTTAAAGCTTCAGGAATAAAATCTAACCATTCATTAGGAAAGTAACCTTCCTTAATTGAAAACTGATATTTCTATGTGGAAAATGAGACATACAGATGAAAATATTCGGTAATGCATCTTCAAAGAGCTAGACTTCAAAGCTAAAAAGAAGCAGCTGTAATGCAGTGGCAGGATTTGTAGATTCCCCTCAGATTCTCGTATCCTATTTTGGTTACTTTTTGTGTTGCAGTTGAGCTGGAACATCCATTCCTTGTTTCTGAGTTTCATCTCCATTTCTGTGCGTGCTCAGTCTCTGCAATCAGGGTTGCATCTCATTTATTCTGTTCCATGGAAAAGTCTCACTGAAACTACTGAGATTATGCAGAAAGAAATAAAAAAAGGGGCAAGCATCAGATGCACCATCTGTGTGAAGCTATCTGATATATTACTACAGTAGCACGCAGATTCTGGTCACAGTCATGCTATTTTTGCACCAGTAAATCTGCAATCAGAATGTGCCTGTGATAGGTTTAGCATACACCATACTTACAGCAATAACTCTTGACAGCACTTACATCTTGCAGGCACAAGAGAGGGCCAATAAATGATGAAAAATCAGACATTTTGCCTCAAAATATCCAAGTAGTTTACATGCAAGGAGATTTTACTTCATGAAAAGTGAATGGAGTAAAATGGAGTGCCTCCACTGTGCCAAACATAGATGAGAAAAAGGACTGGATTTTTCCATTATATTGACAGCTAACCAGACTGAGAGTTTATGAAAGTATGTTCTGCTTTGGTGGGAGCAGCTGGCAAATAGCTTTGATATGGATGGGAAGAGCCATGTGTGAGCATCAAAGGAATAGCAAAAGTTCACTCAGGAAGCGCTCTGGGTAAAAGCATTGCTTGATCTTGCAATCCTACCCCCAGTGATTTTAATAATCACCAAGAAACAAGTGAAAAGTTTAATCCTTCCATAGCACAAGTCCACTAAAGGGAAACTAATTTAGAGGAAACTCTGCAAAGGCAAAGGAGCCAGCTTCTTACTGCATGGCCTGTGAAGAGTGCTGGAGGCACTGCCAAAAAATACCATCAAGAAGACTATGAAGAAGGACACAAGACAATTGTCAGCAACCACTGTCCGTGCAGAAGAAATCCCAACAGCAATTGACCACCAACCATTTGCAGGCAGTGACGGTAGCAGAAGATTTGATCACCTCCAAGACATTCAGTAGAATTCATTACTCTTAACTTTGTGTGAGAACAGTATAAATTCTCTTCCTGGGCCCAACACCCTTGTTTCCTCGTGTATTCTGGCTGTCTGCAATGTCTGACCATGCCAACTGCCAGATTGGTCCCCAACATTGTTTTGGCCGTGGGCTACCAATTCCTCTCCTAAAGACCTGATGGATTCAGTAAGGGTGGTAGCAATCTGGGATATCCTCACTACTTTAGAGGGAAAGAGCATTTCCTGCCATTCCTTGCCCTTCATCTTCAGTGCCAGATAACAATCTCCTCCCTAGCACTTTAGTATTCAAATGCAGACATAGCCTGGACATCTAAATCAGTGCTAGTCACTCACGTTCCATTCTTAGCCAATGGAAATAATTTTCACTTTCAAGGTGCAGTCAGAGCCATTATAGAACTTAGGATAAGGAAAAATGAATCCTGAGGTGGCTGTATTTCTTTGTTGACTATAAAAACAGTCTAGACACTTAGCTCATAGGCAGAAATTTACAATGTGAACATCTGGAGTTGGTCGGACAAATCCCACCTCTCCCATCAAACTGTTATGAATTTCTTTTGTAAAGACACCATTAGCGAGGACTGAGTCTGTAGCACATCACAGACAAAGAGATTTCCCTTTATTTGTTTACCAAATGTTGCAAGTAGAAATTTACCTCTCTAATCTAGTGAACAGCAGCAACAAAAAAAGAGGCCTACAGCAGGAGTTGTGAAGAAAATGCTTATTTAAATACACAGCTTAATTTAGAGAATATGCAAAATTTAGTCAAATAAATGGAAATGTTTTAACATAATCTGTTATGGGAAATGGTTGCAAAAGTTGTTCCCTCAGAAGCAGACCAAGTTCTCAAAACCAGCATTTGGTAGGGTAATTGCTAGCTGACAGCCTAGCTGACCCAATGCATCTTTTCCATCTGACATGAAGCTGGAGTGACACAAATAAGAACTGTCTGATCCGATATTACACCTGCCCATAAAGAAATGAACTTATAAAAACCATGAGAACATGACTGAGTCAGCACACTGAATTTTTATCAGATCAGCATTCTGCATGTCTGGCTGCAGTGCTTCTGGTAAGACAGGGACCTGCTGCTGTGCAGTGCTCTCTGGGCTGCTCCCACTGTGCTGGAAATCTCAGTGATTCAGTAAGGGGAAAAGCAGACAGAAAACATATTTGAAAATTCCATCCTCAATCCCATTTTAAATGTACAAAATGGCATGAAGCTTAGCCTCTAGCACAGATAAAGACCTTGAGTGTTGTCGATATCTGGATTTAAGCAGGTGTAGCTAAGTTAATGCTGATCTATTCGGATTATTCACTGCAGACAGCACTGAGCATTCCTGTGGCTGAAATCTCCCTTGTATGCTGAGTATGGACATGGCTCACAAACAACCTATAACTTGAAGCTTCTTCCCCATTATGAATAATTTGCAGGAGAATTTCTTTTATGGAGTGAGGAGATGACAGTAAAATACTTCTGCAGCTCATGGACCATTGCAGGGATGGATTTGATTGCAGTGATCTGCATTCATGAGCACTGGAGCTGGGAGTGAAGACTCCCTTTGCTTCCGCAGCTGGGGGAGGGCATGGTGCCGCTGGCTGTGAGCTCCATGCTCCTCCAATACACCCAGGTGTTAGCTGAAATTTATGACCAGCCATCCACACTTGCTCTGTGGATTTATTCCCACTTAATGTAAATATTCATGGATGAGCCTGTGGCCCTTAAGGCTGCACAGTTGGGAGCACCATTTATTTTTCCGAGTGTAAGGAATTAATGACAGATGAGCACTACCTCTGCGTTCCTGGATGACCTCACTGAGGTCCCCATTAGATGGTGTTTGGTTCCCTGCTAGGATAAACAGCTCCTGAGTGTCTTGTTTTCTTTCCAAATGCAGGAAATCTCCCACCTCAGGATTCTCCCAGCAGGATGGATGATTCACCCCAAGACCCACCGCCCCTTCCTCCAGCTCCAGCTGGGAACTCGAAATAGAAAGCTGCCTCAGATGGACTGCACAGCAAGGAAACCCTTTTCTGACCCAGCACACACTCCTCACACAGCATCTGTTTCATTCTCAGAGCACAGATTTCCAGAAATCCATCCCCTCTTTGTGGCCTCCAGACGCCTGACGTCAGCAGTACTTCCTCGCATGTTTGGCATGCTTGAAATTGCTGGGACCTAGCTGGGAAACAGAGGGGATTTGGGGAAACAAGAGTAAGATACAGTTTTCTTTCCTAGAGAAGGAATTTGCTTCCAGACACCACTTTGTTATGCACCATCCATGTTTATTCTTTTGTTTTGCCACAGCTTGCTTGACTGCTCAGGCTGCACAGTCCTTCCAGCAGATGTTTCCTGCCTGGATCCTGCCTGAAAGAGACCACTTCAGGCTGTCCAACATGTCAGGGGTTAAGGATAATGCTTTAGAAATGAGAGAATTGGATTCATCTTGCTACCCAGCTGTCTCCCATGTCCCAGGAGCAGCAGGTAGGCAGGACACAGCCAGGCAGGAGGCCTGAGATGCTTCTGTATTATGAATATCTTCAATGAATGCAAATTTCTGGCACATAGCATGCAGATGAAGAACAGTCTCAGCATGAAGGTGAGGGAAACAGCTTAGTTTAGCTCTGACTCTGCAGCCTCTGCAGCCTTTATTGTTGTTATAACAGCAATGACGAAAGCCCAGTTATGGCTCTGGCAGCAACTCGATGGGGAAGACCAAAGGACAAACACGTCTGCAAGAAGCAGGCACTGATCCAGGACAGTAAATGCTCTGCAGTTCTATTTCCACAAGGCAGGTTTTCTCCGACGCTGAGTGCTAACTGGGCAGAGTGGTGGCTGAGGAGGAATAGATGTAGGTCTAGCAAAGGCTCTTGCCCTGGGGAGAAATTTCTTAAAGTGTGCTGGACCTGGAGAACCATATTTCAAGATAATTGTGCATGGGAAGAGCTACTTGAAGGATGACCACCTCCTTTCCTCCTTTCCAGGCAGGTTTGTAAAGAGAAGTCTAATTTCCTATGTGAATTGAGCAGAATCCTTCACTCATCACAGATGTGGCAGTGCTGTTGCTACCACACAGGTGGTAAACAGGTGGCCCATTTTTCTGGCTATTTGCTCCAAACCATGACCTGCTTTTCCTCCTGCTGCCTCTTTCCTTCCTGTATCTCCCTTTTTCACTTTCCTCCCCCACCTCTGATGAAAGAATTGTTGGGCAGGCTGATCTTATATGTCACAGAATCACAGAATCACAGAATTGTAGGGGTTGGAAGGGACCTCCAGGGATCATCGAGTCCAACCCCCCTGCAAAAGCAGGTTCCCTACACCAGGTTGCACAGGTCGGCGTCCAGGCAGGTCTTCAACACCTCCAGTGCTGCCTGAGTGTTATCCTCATTTTTTGAGTCCCTCACAGACGTAGAATCATAGAATTTGTTGAGCTGGAAGGTACCCTTAGCAGCCATCTAGTGCAATTCCCCAGCAATGAACAGGGACACCTTCAACTAGAACAACGGGGCTCAGAGCACCATCCAGCCTGACCTTGAGTGTCTTCAGGGACAAGGCATCCACCACCTCTTTGGGCAACTTGTGCCACTGCCTCACCACCCCTATTATAAAAAATTTCTTCCTTATTTCCAGTCTCAGTTCTAACTCAGCAGCACGGACCCATCTACACAGTCACTGACAGCACAGTGGGCTGTACACTCAGGTAGTGCCAAGGAAGCATGAGTATTAGCTTGGATCATCAGAATTAGGAAACAAACCATTGGGCAAGAGAGTACTGAGACAATATTTTCCACACAGGTTATGTTTCCACCATCAGTTTCAGTGTTAAGAGGCAGGAATTGCTTTCAAACAGATTGAAGGGCACAGGTCAACAAAAATGATCTGTTTGTAGTTTCTGCTGTCAAAACAGTACACGTACAAAGATCTCAGACAGCCTTGTAATCTGGGCTTGTCTCCTTTCATTAACCATTAGATAGCATTCTGTCCCCAGTGAGATGAGGTGATGTGGGGAAGATCTGGGGAAGCCGAGTGCTATTTTGGGAGGTAGAGGAAAGGAGTCCTTTTATGACTAACTAAGCTGACATCATGATGTTAAAATAAAACTGAATTACTGCCTGCTAAACAAATCACATGCAAGGTAGCCATGGAGGGACAGCAGCAAGATGAATTTCAAAGGTGATCTGGCTGTATGAACCCTGACCTGGCTGGCACCAGACATGTACACAGCACTACACTTCAACATGAATGTTTATTTTCTGCTCCCTACGTGTCAAAGACCCATTCCTGCACAACCACTGACGTCATCCAGTACAGCAGCATGACATGGGGTGATGGTAATGCACTGGGATCCATTAGGGACACAAAAAGGGACAACATGCTGTTCACGTGTCATAGATACCGTCTGAAGAAGTAAGGATGCCAACTTGTCCATCATATTGTGCACTGAGATGTCTGCAGGCCCAGGGAAGACACCCCAGCACACAGTTTTGTTGGTGGCAATGTTCACCAGCAGCACCCCTTCAAGCATCATCAGTGGTACTGCTACCAATATGGTTAGAGGTAGGCATCAGTAGTTGACTAGTACTGTACAAAATAGAGGGAGTCATAAAATCATTAGGGTTGGAAAGAGCACTAAGATCATCTAGTCCAACCATCAGCCCATGCCTACAACTGCTAAGTCATCAGAACAAATGTGTTCATACACTTATGCTGTTAAAATTACATGTGGAAAGCACGAACTGTGCTCTTCTTCCATCACAGCATCATGCACATAGCAACACGGCTCTGGGACGGCAGCAAGTTGTGGCAATGCTACAACCTTCTCAGCAGCTCTGCTCCATAGCAAATAACTAAGTATGTGCTCTTAGCTGGAATCTACTTGTGGTAGATTTATTGGGTCCCTTTTACTAAATTTCAAATTAAAAAATGTATCTATTTGCAAAATACGCTTCTGTTTTAGCACACATCAAGTATCATTACTTCTGATGAGATTGGAGCATTCTCAGAGAAGTGACTGTACAGTGAGGGTGCTATGGGCAATCTGCCACAGGAATGTCCCTTAATGTCCTGTTGGGTGATTTCCCAGCTCAGAAATTGCTAAAGCAATAACATCATCGTCTCCTATGTTCTACTCACCTTGTCTATGCAGATTGTAGGCTGTGTAATGCTGTGTATCTCCTCATGGCAAACACAAGAGGAGTGATGCTTTAGCTCTCCTAACAAAGCCTGTCATGTAAGAAAATATGAATAACCTTGTGATGTGAGAAACTTGAGATAAGTAGCTCAGGCAGGGGGGAACAGCAAATCAGCCTACAGCCTCTGCCTCCTCCCTGGGATGATCCTAATATCCTCCACTCCTTCAGGTGTCAGTGCTGATTGCTTGATCTGTGCCATTAATTTCCCGTTCATTAGGACTTTTCTATCCTGATTGTAACTTCAAATTGGAAACAAGGCTGCCCAGAGAGGTGGTGGAGTCACCCTGGAGGTGTTCAAGGAACGTTTGGATTTTGTGTTGAGAGACATGGTCTAGTGAGTACTATTGGTGATAGGTGGATGGTTGGACTGGATGATCTTGAAGGCCTTTTCCAACCTTGGTGATTCTGTGATTCTGTGAAGCAGAATATACCTCCATATACCAACCACATTGCTGACTCCTAAAGTCAATATTTATACATTTCTGCACCAGGAATGTTAACAGCAGGATTCAGTGTGGTGAAAAACAAATATTAATGTGTTTGCTTAAAAGTCAGATTAGGCTGTGTCCAGGTAAATATTCCTCCTTGTAAGTATAGGAGAGGTTGATTGCCCTTCCCCCTTCTCAAAAGCAGCCAAACCAAATTAAAAATTTAAAAACAAAAAAATCAATTATACATTTAGTTTTTAATTAAGGAGGTACCAAACCCAGTGGGAACAGAAGCCTTGGGGAGCTGTCAGTCATTCTCTCAGTCAAAAAGGACAGTTTCACAGCAGGGAGAGTCGCTCATAAGGATACCACCCAGTAGTGCTCTCTCTGAGCAAGGAGAAAATGCTTCCAGGGGACAAAAAAAGAGATCAGACCTCTTCCCGAGAAGAGGAAAAAGTGCTTAACAAAGTGCAGCTAAGCACCAGCATTTCATCCTTTATTCTCTGGTTTGCCCTTCTGCTCTGCAAGGGCAATCACTTCAAGGCAATCACCGCCAGCACTGGCCCATCTTCCTTCCCAGAGGTTCCTGCATGGAAATGAATGAGTGCCATGATGGGAGGGATGGCAAAGGATAACAGAACACTACATAGTGTCCCTTGGTCCTCCCCATCTCCATTCCCTATCACAGCTGCTGATGTAGGATGGGCCAGAAGGACACACAGCACATACCCACATTTTGAATCCACCCCATCAGGTTTCAAGCCAACTGAGAGGGATGAAGGGCTGAATTAGCACCTGAATAGGCACTTCCATGCAGTGGTATTAGGTAGGCTGCTAGGTATCTCAGCAGCCCTCAGCCAGCCACACCAGGTAGCAAGTACATCTTACCTGCAAAATTAAACAATTCTCTTTCTTATATTCTGCTTATTTTCATTTCCATTTTAGAAGAGAACTGCCAAAACTGCAAGTGGATTTGCAGGCTGGGTTTAATTACACTGAGGGACTAAAGGCAGCTCTGCTCCTCTCCCTGTGCCTGCTGCTCCCAGGGGAAGGCTGCATGGCCCTGATGGTCCCATTGGCTTCTTTCTGTATTCCCAAGATGAAAAACAAGGAAAAATGCAAGAGTTGCTTTTGTAATTCTCAAGGACAGCAAGTTAAGAATGTTTCATCTTCTCCACCTCTCTGAGCAATGCTTGTGGTGTCTTGTTTTGGTTTATAAGTGCTCTAAGGTGGATTGAGTTTGGCTTCACAGAGCACCAAACACACTGGGACTTTGTCCAAGGCAGAAGCAATTAGGGCACAACCCAAATAAGCAGCATCTTTAATCACATACTTCCCCTGCCTGCTCCATCTTTGCCTGTAGGGAGCTGCACTTAAGCCAGGACTGGGCTGAAATGAGCAAAGGGTTATTTCTTTCACTGTCACATAAACAAAGACCCTAACATCTCCTGTGGAAGCTATTTCAGTACATGCTCACTCGTTCCCCATCTCCCAGATCACATATTATTTTACAAGTTCACATTAAAAAGGTTAATGGAGGAAGCAGGCACTGGCAGTCATTTTCACTTTCCCAGACTGAGTCACTGCACTGGCATAATTCAGCTCGTGCAAAGCACCACATAACAATAATACCTACACCCACAATCTTTCCTTTTTTTTTCTTTCATCAAATCTTTTTTTTTTTTTTTCTTGACCCCTCCCTGGATGAACTTTGTCTTGGATAAACAGCAACATCTGGAATTCAGCAACACACACCATAAAGGGAATAACACGTCCACAGCAGTTTTGGCGAAAAGGGCAAACCCATTTATTGCTCAAACGAAAAGTTACGATTGCTAAATGTCAGATGGAATTAGGAAAAGAAAAAAAATCGAGTCCTCTGTGTGCGTCCTTTGCATCCTTCCGTGTGTGCACAGAGCTGTCCCTCTCTTATCACTTACCAATCTCTTACGGCCAGACTCACAGAGGGGCAAGAACCCCTCAGTCCTACCAGCATAGCACAACAGAATCATTAAGGTTGGAAAAGACCTCTAAGATCATCTAGCCCAAATATCCACCTATCACCAATATTGCCCACAAAACCATGTCCCTCAGTGCCCACGTTTCTGGAATACCCCCAGGTATTCCTCCCAGTGTAGCTTTTGTCACTGCATCACTGCTCTTTCAGAGAAGTTCTTCCCAATATCCAACCTGAACCTCTGCTGGCACAACTTGAGGCTATTCCCAAGCCATTGCATTGCAAATCACCCTCAACAATGTTAATGTTAAATACTTAACCTGAATATTTTAAAATATTCATTTAAATTTTGCAATTTAAACTGTGAAGTTTGAAAGGATTTATAAAATATATGAGAGAGAGAGAGAGACAAAGGAACGTGCACCTAGCTGCAAGTTCAGAGGCACTGAGAGCATTTCTGCTGTATAGAATACTCTGAGCTGGAAGTGACCCAAAAGAATGAACATTGAGTCCATATGTATCTAAGAACAGATTTGCAGAGGATAAGCTGCCAGGTCAGTGCTCCTGTCTGTTATCTGCTTTTCTTCATCTTTAACAGTGCTAGTTGCAGATGACACCCCTATGGAAAGCAGCACAAGTGCCTCTGGGTCCAACAGAAGGCAGGATGCACCCAGGGTTGTTTTCTAAAACAGAAATACAATTGCTATTTGAGCCTCCATTCCAGCAGTTAAGGGGTGACAGAAAAGCCTCTCTGTTCTCTCTGACAGATGAAAGACCAACACACAAGCACTGGAGTGCTGTATGCATCTCTATTCCCCCAGCAGCACAACCCACCTTCTGCAGAATGCCTGGGGGGAACTGGCAAGAAAACTGCTTCAAATGGCCCCTCAGACCATGGGATAACTGAGCTGGGTGCTGAAGTGACAAGCTTACATAGTCCTGGGTTGTGTCAGAAGAAAGCATTGCCTTAGACCACAGGCAACAAAAGCGATGCTGAATAGGATGTAGCCCTCACTGGGAGCAGGAGCTGCTTAACGGCCTGTGTAACACATCGGTTAACCACAACAATCCCATCTCCATGGAGCACGTAATATTGTGTTTGTTACCACAGCTACCCCAGGGTGTGTCCACAGCAGATAACATTTCCTGCTACCAACAGCTCTGAGGGCTCAGCAGAGGGAGCAAGGGATGGTCATGGTGCCGGCAACATCCCCACCTGCCACCTGCCCCTGGGAACAAGTGCCTGGGAAAATCGTCAGCTCGTTTTCCTTTATTGGCAGCATGCTTTTGATAAGGAATTTCCATGGGTGTCCTTCTCCTGTGGCCAGGTTCTGTCATGACAGGTTTGGTCCCATGCCACCGCATCCCTGCACCGGGCTGCAGGGAGGCTCTGAATGCTGATGTTTTCACAGCTTTTCAGCAGGGCTATTCCTGCTGCAGACTGGGAATGCTCTGTGTTTCTTGGCAGCTTTTCAGGCATGGAGGGATGTGCATATGGTACCAAGGAAATGCACGCTTTTGTAAAAGCCCCACATAAGGAGACAAGGTTTTACAACAACAGAAATGGAAATAAGGTGGCCAGCTGTTGCCTGCTCCCCTTCTCTAGTTTCAGAATTCCTTGCTAAGAAAAAAAAAAAAAAAAGATATATTTTAGATTTAACTTTAAACCAAAATAGAGTCACGATATAAATCAGAGAGTGGGTTACAGCTCATGTCCTTCAGAACAACATCTATTGAATTCTAGGAGTGATGAGGCAAACCTTCAGTTCCCAATGATGAACCTATGGGCCATATAAACACATGGTGCTATCAGGACAGAGGTGCTGGAAGTTATAAATCCTTGGTGGATGACCTCAGGTATGGTGTGTGCCTGTCCTCACACAACACATCCGTCTAAGGGCCACCATAAATTGTATGAGTCTAACCATTTCTTGATCCTTTTTTCTTACCCACTGGAATGCAGCATTTACCCGTGTGCACGCAGCATTGCTATTTATAACTACGAACCCATTGGGATGAGATTTTTTTCCCCAGAATCTTGGAATAGTTTAACCAAATGATAAACAAATCATCCCTCCTTTCTTTTATGTTGTGCATTTAACTACCGAGGCTGAGAATGTGGAAACAATCCTAATAATGCTGTCTCGGATGACCCAGAGTTCCCATTAATGATTTATCTGTGGCTAGAAGGACAGCAAAGCAGTGCCCACTGCATAACCTCTGGGAAGGCAGAAAGGGCCCTACCTGGCAGAAATGAATGCCTGCACTTGGCTGCTCTGCCTAAACAACACAGCAGACCTGGCAGTGCCTAAAACTGAGCAGAAAGGCACAGCCAGAAGGTCACTGATGTGCCCACGGTGAAGTCAGGCAAAGGCGTGCAGCTATAATTATCCCTCCCCTCCACCCTCCCACGTTTTCAGTTTGTTCACCTGTTACATTTGTCACTAAACAAGAGAGGAGGCTCTTTATACAAGGGACATCTGCTTTATTGCTGGAACGCAGCCCATCTCAGGCAGAGCATGTTTTGGTAGCACTGTGGGATAAACAGTATCTTTATATTGAGTTCCTGCTTCCCTTCCTCTTGCTCATGCAGACGTGTACATGCACACAAATACACAGCCTCTCCAGGGCTGTTAACAACACCCTGAGTTCTGAGCTAACTTCAGTAAATGTTATAATGAGTCATAAATATTGTTGCCTCAGTAAAATTGATGCTGGTTTATGTGCATACCAGAAACAGGTGCTGGAGAGACACCACCAGATCTGGGCATGCACAGAGCCCCTGCCCTCAACCACCACGGATTTCCCTTCAGGGGGGAGGGCATTTGGCACATCAGGTTTACTTTTGCAGCTGGGGGGGGGGGGTGTGTTCTATGATTTGCTTGGGCATAGATGAGGTACAGATCAGGTCCAAATCCTGGAGGTGGAAGGATGCAGATAGCTGGAAAGTGCTGAAGGCTTGTGGGAAAGACATTGTGGTAAGAGGAGGCACTAGAAATTCAAACTGGGATAGCCGAATTACAGTAGACAGAAGAGTCATAGCCATGGAGCATTGGATGGTGAGATGGCAAAGGCCGCTCATAACCTGAGGGAAATCACGTGTTCCTCACCACTGGTAAATGAATGGGCTCAAGCCATACAAGGATGTGTAACCAAAATGCCAGTGGTGTTTTCACATGCCATGAGGTCCCATGGAGAGTTTCACCCACTGGTGGATCACAATCTTCCCAGCTGCACAGCATGGGTCCTGCTGTACCTGTATCAACCAGAGCATGAGATGTAGACCCCCTGGGTCCTCTCAGCACCCCTCTAGCTCCTCTCTCAAAGAATCAGTCAGGTGAGAATGTCCCAGCTTGATGCAAAGGAATCAGGCAGCTACAGCCCCCTAGTCTTGGACTCATCAGCTGGCATGACCAATGCCAATGAGGGGCAGTTTCACATCACATCAAAGAGAAACTTCACCATTCTTGATCATAGAAGCATAGACTGGCTTAGGTTGGAGGGGGCCTTGAAGATCATGTAGTTTCTAATCCCCTGCCATGGGCCTGCCATGCCGCCACCCCCCAGCTGATGCTGCCCAGGCCCACCCAACACGGCCTTGAATGCCTCCAGAGATGGGACATTCACAGCTTCCCTGGGCAGCCCATTTCCAGCATCTTACCACCCTCAGAGTAAAGAATTTCTTCTTAACATCTAATCTAAATTTCCTCTCATTTAGCTTAAAGCTATTCCCCCTTGTCCTATCAAAGGAGATGAGGTAGGACCTGGTAGAATCTACTCCAGTTGAAACAGATATGAAGGGACTGCAGCAGTTAGTAGTTAGTAGTTCAAGGTAGCTATATGGGGACGCTGTCATCTGACTGGGAAGGGAAGGTTGACCAGAAACGAGGTCACTTCCTCACTGTATCAGAGCATAAACTAGGATTTTTCTTCTTCCTTCTTCCTGTGTGTAACATTTTCTATACCATAGGAAGCTGTAAGAATATCCGTAAGAATAGAATTCTCATAGAGCCCCCTTTGCCTTGTGTGTTTTCCAGTCTAGGGAGAACAAATTAATTTTAGAAGTCCAAGAAGATCCTCCTTTATCAGTTAAAACATCCCCAGTGTTGTGAGATAAGGATTTATTTCAGCAGTTTCAAATATTTCTTACTGCTACTCCCCAGTGTGGGAGTAGCTGAACTCAAAGATTTGGTCATAAATTGTGCAAATGCTCCCAGCATTTTTAATTAATGTGAAATTTGCATTTTAATGAAGGGGTTGATGGAGCCCTCCAGCAACAGAAGCAATTACATATTGACCTGACGAAATAGCAGTAGTAGGATTGTTACAGCAAATGTGTTCTGCATGGTTTGCAATGGATTCAGCGTTCTCTTGGGCGTTTCAGCTCTGCCCACAGTTAATGAGCAGAGTTGCAATGCCCTGGAGCAAATACTGGGAGAAACGGAAGCTCCTGGGAGTCCTGCTGATCTGGGCACCTGGTGTCAGAATCTTTACCCACTTTTTGGTTAGATTTGCTCATGGGTCAGAGAGCAGAAGCAGGAAGCAGCTGAGACTTCTTTTCTTCCTAGTCACTAGCACTAGGTCCTGGTTGCATTCCGGGGTCATCCTCTGGTGTACCTTCCCTAGCACCTGAAGTAAGAGAGAAGACATTGTGCACAATTCCATGCTTGTCCAAATTTGCTGCCCCAGACAGGGACAAATGGTAACTTAGCTCAGTTTTTTAAATCAACAAGGAGCACAGAAAATTGTTTTCACCATTTATGCAATTCCTCCCTCCAGTAAAGAGATCACTACACTTTTTTAGGTGAAAATAATCTGCATAGCTGCATTTTTGCTTTTTTTTTTTTTTTTTAACGTCTTGGTAGGCAACATGGACAGCGGGATGGAGTACACTCTCAGCAAGTCTGCAGACAGCACCAAGCTGTGTGGTGTAGTTGACATGCTAGATGAAAAGGATGCCATCCTGAGGGACCTGAACAAGCTTGAGAGGTGGGTCCATGCCAACCCTGTGAGTTAAACACAGCCAAATGCAAGATCCTGCACCTGGGTCAGGGCAATCTGAAGAATAGATTCAAGTTGGGCAGAGAATGGCTTGAGAGCAGCCCTGAGAAGGATTTAGGGGTATTGATCGATGAGAGATTCAACAGGAGCTGGCAATGTGTACTTGCAGCCCAAAAGGCCAACTGTATGCTGGGTTGCATCAAGTGAAGTGTGACCAGCAGGTCAAGGGAGGAGATTCTGCCCCTCTTCTCTACTCTTGTGAGAGCCCCCTGAATTGCTGCATCCAGTTCTGGAGCCCCCAACATGAGAAGGACATGGAGTTGTTGGAGCAAGTCCAGAGAAGGGCATGAAGATGATCAGAGGTCTGGAGCATCTCTTCTAGGGAGACAGGATGAGTCAGCTGGGGCTCTTCAGCATGGAGAAGAGGAGACCTCATAGCTGCCTTCCAGTACATGAAGGGGCCTACAGGAAAGGTGGGGAGGAACTTTTAATAATGGCAGGTAGCAACAGGATGAGGGAAAATGATTTTAAGAAGGAAGAGGGTATATTTAGACTAGATATCAGGAAGAAATTCTTTACTGTGAGGGTGGTGAGACACTGAAACAGATTTCCCAGTGAGGTTGTGGATGCCCTCTCTCTGGAATTATTCAAGGCCAGGCTGGATGGGACTGTGAGCAACCTGGTCTAGCAGGAGGGTTGGAAGTACAAGACCTTAAAGGTCCTTTCTAACCCATACCATTCTATGATTCTATGATTCTATGATTTTAATATGCAGGACTTTCTTCAGAATCATTGAAACCACAACAAATGTGGCAATGGACCAAAAGAACTGTCATTTGGCTGGTGTATGTTCTAGAAGCTAACTCACCATGCAATCCTGAGAACAGAGCTAAAGCACTAGAACATTTTTTGCATCCACAAGTTACTTATAAAGCCCAGAGGAAAAACAACAGGAAACACAAAGACTTTCCAGCTTGATGAACAGAGAACACACTTTGGTTTCCCAGCAGCTCTTGATGGCTCGCAAGGTGTTCCATACATTCCCTCTCCTCCAAACAAACAAATAATGTGGTCTTCTTCATTCAAGCAGAGACAAGTAGAATCTCAGCTGAGCTGAGAACAGATTTCAGATAATCTCAGTCCAAACTCAGTCTCGATTCACTTTCTTCACCACATCTACTCCATGTCAGCATGAGCTCTAATTATGGCCAAGCCCTTAAAAACAACAGAGAAGACGCAGAGACAATATGAGTGGCTCTGGCTCAATTTGTTCCCCAGTACATGTCATATAACAAAGTGGAAGACTGAGAATCAGTTCTCTCCAAATGCTCATTCATCTACAAACTGTTGACTGCTGGAATGAAAGGAGACAGAATTTGGCAAAGGCAGAGAGAGCAGGACCACTTTTCTATATGTCACCACGGAAAATCTTTTAGTAAACCTTCTAAAAAAAAGCAGAATGAGTTTTATACTGTTCTATCTAGAAGTGAATCAGACAGAAACCACAGTAATGTGGTTTTCATAGCCTAACCTCTGAGAAGACCTTAAAGTCCCAATGGCACCATATTTATTAACAGCTCAGTTCCTGTTAGCAGCAGCCACTCTCCTCACCCCACCCTCATTTCTGTGGCCCTGACCTCTGAGCACTTAAATTGGGATTATCTGATCAATTCCTCTCCAGTTCCAATGCCTCCCTGGCTCACTCACCCTTTGTTCCCACTATAGGTACAGAGGTATATTACATTCTGTTGTTATTATGCTATCAGGTGCCATCTTAAGCAAACCCGTTACCACAAATAATCTGTATCTCAACAATCCTTCCTAAATGGTGATTTGCACAGCAAGTGAGAGCATGCAATGAAGACAGTGTGGGAGCACACAAACAAAAGAGCATTCCTGAGCACTAACCAGCTCAGTACAGAAGAAGTGGCAGCAGGTATAGGGCTTTTTTTTGCTGAAGTCCCACATTAGATGCTCTAGTGCAGGGACACTGACTTGGTCCTCACTTTCTCATTCTTCTTTTTCTATTCCTGGGGCAAAAAGATTTTTGCCACTTTATCTGCTGGATTAAACTCATCTCATCTCTCACCAGTTATCATTTTATATTTCCCATTCCCTGGATCTGATACAGCTGTCTTTATTTGTCAGTCTTTTTTTCCTTAATCTTACTAATTGTCTAATTAATCCTCACATTGCCCTTTCCTGCATATTTTCTCCTATGGAACAGCATTTCTGAGTGGTGACTAGAAGGACTCCATCTCTTCCACTCCAGACACTAGGCTCCCCAGTCCAGATTACTTTGTTTCTTTAATTATCAAAATTCATTCTTGGCAGCCCTGGCAAATAATCTACTTCTGTTTATCCATCATGCAGTAAATTGAATCCAGTCACAGTCACACAAGCTGAGGCCATTTCCTACAGTCTGTTCTCTCTCACAGCAAGAGCATGACTAACGGTAGATGATGGAAATCAGAAGAGCCAGTATCTCCAATCTTGTCATTAATCAATTAAATCTAGAGCACTCACCAAGTAAAAAGACAGATCTCTAAGTCCTGCTTTATCTCCTGTAATTGTAATAAAAAGAAAGGTGGGTTATGAATCCTTACCTTGCCCCCTGAGAATCAGCAGGTGCTCTGGAGCATGAAAGCCAATTCTCCATCGTTTAACCTGCAGAATTATACATTTCAGTGAGTCTAATATTATACCATTCACTACTTGACCCTGCTACTCCCCATCAGCCTCAAATGCCAGGTGCCTCTGAAGTGGAGAAATACTTCTGATTTCAATTGATGTTATGTAAAGGGGCCCTTGAGTCTCTCCTGCCCTCACAGTTATAGAACAAAAGCACAAGACAGTTTATTACTGCCCATTTCTTGACAACGGGAGGTCTTTTGAAATCTTACAGGGGGTTTTTCAGTTCTGCAGCTCAATAAGCAGGGTAAATTATTCCTTATAGCAGACAAAAATACTATTAATAATAATTAAAAATGTGAAAATAGCTAGTTGCTGCTGGTTGTTTCCCCAAACTTGCGCTTGGGTAATTGAAGGAACTACAAGGACACTCCCCAGAATGATCATAGAACCATAATACTGTAGAGTCATTAAGGTTAGAAAAGACCCCTAAGATTATCTAGTCCAACTGTTAACCTACAACAATATTGCCAATAAACCATGTCCCTAGTCACCATAAATGATAATCAAAGGCACACAAGAAGACTAAGAAAAACAAGAAGACGTTTAAAGATGCCAAGTGCTCTGGTTGGAGAAGAAAGGCCAGCCTTCAAAAGTGTTATCAGTATGTTTGCTTTTCATGTATGAAATCTGAGCTTGAAGAAGACATCCTGTAATTGCCACTAGTTCTGGAAGGGCTGCTGTGCAAAAGACAACGTGATCTCATTTTCCCATGTATAACCCATCATTTCAACTTGCTAAAAATGTGCTACACTTAGAACTGCAACCCCACACAGGAGATGAAAGTTATCTTCTAATTTGTGAACCACCACTATCAATAAAGCTTCCTACAGTTGATCTTCTAATTTAATATTCTTCCTGGTGAAACTTTGCTGAAGGGCAATGCCCAGCTGCAGAACTATTGACATTTGTGTGGGCTTCTTATTACTACTGTTTGATACTCTTCTCTTTTCTATAACTGACTGAAAACTCCTTAATACAGAATTGCAATTCATCTTCTACCTATTAAGTAACACTTCCATTGCAAAAGGCCCTTTCTCATTTGTTGATGGCTTGGTCCAACAGATTGCACCACCCCTCTCATCAGTGTGCTGCAGAGCTCCATTGTCCCTACGGTGAAAACATTTTTCCTCTTGTCAAGTTTGAACATCCCATATTCATCTTTCAATCACTTGCTTTTCTTCTTACTGCCATGCATCTCCAAAAGGAGCCTGTCTCCATCTCCTCTGGCAGGCAGTTGCAGATTGCCACCCAAAAACATCTCTTGCCAAGCTTAAATAAAATAAATAAGTAAATAGATACATAGATAAAAAAGAGG
This sequence comes from Lagopus muta, assembly GCF_023343835.1. Classification (NCBI taxonomy): domain Eukaryota; kingdom Metazoa; phylum Chordata; class Aves; order Galliformes; family Phasianidae; genus Lagopus; species Lagopus muta. Next base: position 9,208,323 of record NC_064434.1, read on the forward strand.
TTCCTCAATTTCTCCTTAAAGGGTCAGTGCTCCAAATGTGCTTCCCTACTGGTGGAGCTGAATATTCCATGGCCAAGCTCTTCAAGGCCTTGTCAGAAAGCCTCAAACACATTTTTCCTGAAAATTAAGACTTTTTTTCCACAGGCAGGACACTAAAATATTCATGTGTTATGACTAAATCACACAGTATTGAGACTATCTGTGGCCTGAGAGCTGTTTCTGTGGGTAGGTGGCAATAAGTTGGCATACCTCACTGTGAAATTTTCTGAGCAGAAGAAAATATGTTTTCAATGGTTTAAATGCCTTTCTGGGAGAAAAAAATAAAAAGATCGCTTTGCTTGTTCCAAAATTAAAATCTGGAAGTGAACAAAAATTTCAAACAAACATTGGAAGAAATTTGCAGCCAAAATAATAGTAAGAATCAACTTTCAATTGCCATTAATGTAGGATCTTTGCATTCCCCAATGAACAGCAAATTTTCTTGAGGAAAGAAAAATTCTATTGCATTTCTATGATCACTACTCACTAAATAAAGTTTTTCTGTTCTTAACCAGCTCTCACAGAAGACATGATCACTCCCACTTCATGTCATAAATTTGCACAGTGGAGCACTCATGACAGTCTTCTGATGGGACCATTTTTTAAACTATAATAGGTAGATCTCCTCTGCCTTTCTCCAGTCTTGTCATAAATCTATCACACCAGCCTTTCCACTTCAGCCTACACACACCTGCCTTATCCCCTTATACTTTCTCTAACATGCTTTGATGGTTCATAACAGCTTTTCTCCCAGGGGTCTCACTGCTCGGATGCACAGCATCATCTCTGCCCTGCCCATCTCCAAGTATTGCCTTTCAACTTGGCTTCCCCTGGAGCAGGATGGAAAGTGCTGTCGAAGCTGTACTGGCCTCCAGTTGTGCATTGCACCAAAAGCCCTTCTTTGGGTGAAGTCCCCATGGCAGGGAAGTTGGCTTGGAAGAAGGGGAAGTTGTCAAAGCACTTGGTATTCCTAAACCAGAAATCAGGACCAAGATCAAAACTTTGTATAGATCTGACAAGAATGTCAGTATTTTCTTTCCACCATTGCTGACTGCTAGATCAAGCACCAGATCAGCTCACCCAGCCTGTCCTTGAACACCTCCAGGAGCAGATCTTGAACACTTCCAGATATAAGTGTCCAAACTGAGCTGATGACCCTCAGGACGGAATCATGATCTTGTACTTATTTTGACCATCATCTCTTATTTGGGACATAGCCAAAATTTTTCCCATCAGAACTCATGTCTAGATTTTTTTATTTTCTGAGAATCCCCCTAATGCCTTCAGTACAGCTGGTATCACAGTCTCATGTAATTCTCACCTTCCTACTCCATCTCTGTCACATCTCAGTTTGCCTAGTTCCTGCAACCACAGCACTACATGGAGCTCACACCAGCATCCTTAGCTCCCCCAGAATTTCTCCAGTGGATTCAAGACCCAGAAAGCCACAGCATCTACTTCTTCAGGTTCCCATTCCCTAGTCTGTCCAGCTCTCTGTAGTCCAATCTGCTGGCTCCATTAAGCTGAAGCACTACAGAGTCTCCAAACCATGTCTCAAGTATGGCCAAACACCATAGCCACAGCTGTGAAGGCTGGGATCTGTCTGCTGTGACATCCCATGTACTGAGTGACTTTGGAATGATGTAGCATCCCCCCAGCCATCTGCATATGGAAACAAAAGCAACTTCATAGAAAACATCCTAGCACTGCAAATAATGGTGTGTAGGCTTCCCAGCACATAAGGGGAAGAGTTGAATATGGACAGCTGTCTCTTGCCACAGTCTTTGCCCAGCCATCCCTCTGAGCATATCCACACCTCTGTATGAATGACCTCAAAAAGGTGCCCAGGTTTGTCACAAACCCAGTGTGCTGATCCTGTAGAAGAAAACTAACAAAAAACCCAAAGACTGCTGAAACTTTATGTTCTCACTGACCGTCTCAGTGTGGGAGTCATTCCCCTACTCTGCAACAGAAGCAGTTCCTCTGCCCTGAGTCAGGCTCCCACTGCACCACGGGATGAATCAGATCCTTACAGTCTGTTTATCTCTGCTGACTTCATGGAGAGCCCCAGACAGCTGGCTTGGATTCAGGCACAGACCCCACAGATGTCCACACTCAGACACTTGGATCCCCCATTCTGAGTCAACTGCTGGTGATAAACAAAACTCTGTTCCTTCCATCCCTCAGCACGATAACTGAAGGGGGTTGCTGAAGATTTTCTCCAGAGATGAGGCATCCTGGAACAGGCTCCAGCTCTGCGCTAAGCCCTCCACAGCCAGTTTTTCCCACCATCTTCTGTTGCCCAGGCAAATGGTGGGGCAAGCAAAAACAACAGTTCTCTGGTTCATAGAATCATAGTATCATTTAAGGTTGGAAAGCCCTCTAAGATCATCTAGTCCAACATCAAGTACCACCATCATGTCCACTAAACCACATCTTTGTGATCCCTCAGTGACATATCTATCCTTTTCTTGAGTACTCCATCACTTCCCTGGGTTAACAGTTCCTGGGCAGCTTGACTAGGGGGCACCCGTTAGAGATGGAGTCAGCACACAGCTTAGAAAAGCCTTTCTAAATTATACCTAAGGCTCAGTAGCCTTAGGATTGAGGAGAAGGTGAAAAAGAGAACTTCCACCCATCCTCCTCACATCTCCCAGGTCCCCATGTTCATGAGGCCCAACTGAACGCTAAGACCCTGATTTTTTACCCAGAAACATTAGCATATTTGTAATAAAACCACAGAATTTATTTAATATTCTGTTCATAAAGCACCCAGCTTAGGTCATCTGTGGCACAGGCATAGCTCAGCATGGCACCGTGCTGGCAGACGGGGGGATAGCCTCCCCTAATCCCTTTCCACACCACCCTTTTTGAATCCATCCTCTCTAAGCATGTGTTTCTCATATTGCATTCCCTCCGTCCCTAAACGTTCATTGGAACAGACAGCTGCAGCTGGGGATTTTTGTCTGTACAGACCTCCAACAGCTGCTTGCTTTATGTTGGCCTGGCAGGGCTGCAAAATGGCAGCCCTCCACTGGGAGACACCAGCTGATGAGATATGTGGCCTGACTGTGGGCTGCACTGAAGGTTGCTGTTGAAAGACAGGGCTCTTTATGACATGCATGGAAGGGGAGCCTGGCTGAGGGAAGGTTGACTGCATGGGATGCAGTTTTGCACACTGAGGCCTCCTCTTGTATGAGTATGTCATGCCTATGGCAGCATGGCTGGGAGTGCTCACAGTACTGAGGTGTGCTCATGGCAGTTATTATTGTGTGCTGAGCATGGATGATGCATTGCAAGAGCAAGTTTTACCTCTTAAAGTGGAAATGTTCCAGGAGACCACCGCTCGGGTGGAGCTCTTTCACCTTTCCATCTTATGGCCTCCTCATCCCTCCTCACCATTTTTACTACTGACTCTGAGCAAAACTGAGAGTTTTGTGAAATTACTTTGATGCTCTGGCTGGAAATGAAGAATTTGGTTGTTTGGTTTTTTTTTTAATTGTTCTTTTCAAGCTGATCTGAGATACTAAGCAAGCACAAGGGCACCAAGGGAGCAGTCTAAAACACATGAAAAGGCACCAGCTTTGTGCAAAGAAGGCCAAAGAGCTGATGAGTCCATCTTGGTATGAGCACAACTCTGATACAACTTTTTTCCACACAGTATGTCAGTATGGTGATGATGACAGTAGAAGTTCACTAACAGGCAGGAGGAGACCTCCACTCAAATGATCATCTCCCAGGCAAATCTTCACATGGAACTGATTGCTCTTTCTGTAGAAACATGAAATCTGAATTTCTCTGAATAGTAGGAGAAAACAATCTAGACTTCTTGCAAAAATAATAATAATAATAAAGTGATTCCAGACACACCAAGATTTTTTCCATCTCTCTGGTTTTAAGGAGAGGGCTGCATCTTAAGATGGATGTTTGGAAAAAACCTTCTCCAAAAAAGTGATTGGCACTGGAGCAATCTGCCCGGGGAGGCAGACAAGTCACCTCAGCCTTAATGATTCTGTGATAATACGATCCATCCATCAATGGAGTGAGACGTTGTTCAGATGTTGCCCTCTCTGGGGAAGAAATCAACCAAGATCTTAACTCACACATGCCAACAGACCTTCACACTGGCATGCACCCAGGATCAAAATCTTATATTTTAAGGGATATGATTATTTAATATTTTTTTCCCATTAGTTACAGATGATTCCCAAATGTGCTTTCACCACAGTAATACCCTCTCAAAACCATTGTTTTGGTAAGATTTCAGTTTAAAATTCTAAGCTGTAAAATGGTATATTGCTGTGAAGAAAAAAAAAAAGAATTAAAAAAGCCCACTTCAAAACTAAAAGAAAAAAGTGCTTTATTCTACAATTATGCTGAAACTGCGCACATCAACATCGTGAGTTTCAACATCCATTGTTGACTGGATGTTGTGTTGAGGGACATGGTTTAGTGGGAGCTATTGGTAATAGGTGAACGGTTGGACTGGATGATCTTTTAGGTCTTTTCCAACCTTGGTGATTCTATGATTCTATGATTCTATGAGAACTGTCTTTTCTTTTGAAGTAAAATTTCAGACTCAATGAAGGTGGCTTTGCAAAGCATTTTCATTGTATGGAACACTTTTTACTAATGGAAAATAATTTCTCAGTAACTTACACCCCAAAATGTAGGAAATCCAGACTAGGAGCAAACTGTGAGTGTGCCTGCCCAGGCTCATGGCTAATGGGGATGGATGGAGCCTTTGCCATGGGTTGGAGGCTGCTCAGAGGTGGGGCAGTGAGGTGCTGTCTTTGGTGAGATTAGGAAATCTCTTACTTTATTTTCTTTCCTGGTACCACAGACAACAGAAATTTGCAGAATGTGATCTTATAAAAGCTTTCAGTCTGAGCTAGAGCTTTGCATTCCAGCTGTCAAGTTTTTACTTGTTTACCTTGGAGCCTGGCTTCAAGGGATACAGTAGAAAAGGCAATCGGAGCGGAGTGGCTGCCAGTAAGTGGGAAAAATGCTTCAATGAAAAGCATTTCATTATGCTAAAGATACTTGTGTGAACAAATGGAACCCTTGGGTATGAGGCAGAAATAATCCTGAGCATTCCTCTCCCTTTGTCTCCCCACTTTCCTCATCTGAAATAAGTTCTGTACCACACATGGCATCACTGTACACAGATTGCTGTCAGTGTCTCACTGCCTCCCCACCATGGACCGCAGGAGTTTTAGGGCCGTGCTGCTCCAGGGGCACAGCAAACAGGCTGAAGTTAACAGCTGGAGCTGTGCAAGGTCCTGGGCATCCCCCCACCCAGACCTGACACCAGCCCCGCCAGCAGCTCTTGGATGCTTACTGGAGTGATTTGTCTTACACGGAGATAAGAACAAACCCTGAAACTCAAACAGGACCTCACACTTTGAACTCCATTTCCCTCCGCTGCAGCCACCCAAATCTGGTTTTTACTGGAGACAAAAGGTCTGCAGGGCTGTCCAGTCCCAACCCTTGAAAACACACTCATGACCAAGTAACCTCCTTCTGTATTATTAGCACATCTCTAAACAAAGCCTCCTGCAGGAAGCGCTGTGTTTATGTGCTGAGCCTGCCATGCTTTCTGCTCCAGCGAGCCAGGAATGCTAAGTCTGACTGCAACAACAACTTTGTCCAAAAAAACAAGTCAAGGCCACACAAATGGCTTGCGTTAAACCTCTGCCTCCCTTAGCAGCTAGGACTCTGATTTGGGTGAAATGTTTTATCTGCCTCATTCAAACCCCCTAGTCAGTTTTGTAATGAATTACTTAAGTCACTTCATGCATGAGAACCCCTTGGGTTCACATTTGGGTTGTCATCACCAAATGGAGCCTACACACCAGATAAGCCAGCTCGTGAGTATCATGTCCCACCACCACGGTGGAAAACAGGATGCTAAGAGCTCAGCAAGTGAAGAGAAGCAGATACACTGCTGGGCTATGTGTTCCCTCCTCAGTGAGCACAGAAGGAGACAAAACTGCTTCTGCCTGGTTCATCATCTCCACATCTTTGCTTTCTCTCTGAAGTTATGTTAGCTTGTGAAGTTAAACCCTCCAGGTTCCTGTTTGAACGTGACTGTCTGTATGTTAGTGTCTTCATTAGTAAATTCACGTATCAATCTTTACATCTTTTATACCAATCCTTCTTACCTGGTCCTAACAGGAAAAATGATTTATGACCTCAGTGCTATCTGTAGTACTGCGTCCAGATGTGGAGTCCTCAGTGCAGGAGAGACATGGATCTGTTGGACTGTGTCCAGAGGACGGCTAAAAATGATCCAAGGGATGGAATACCTCTCCTACGAGGACAGGCTGAGAGAGCTGGGGCTGTGCAGCATGGAGAAGGGAAGGTTACTGACAGACCTGAGAGCGGCCTGTCAGTGTCAAAAGGGGGGCTGTAAGAAGGAAGGGGACAGATTCTTTAGCAGGGTTTGTTGCAGCAGGACAAGGGGAAATGCTTTCAAACTAAAAGAGGGGAGATTTAGAGTGTAAGCAACGATGAGGTTATTTACAATAAGGGTGGTGAGGCACTGGCACAGGTTGTCCAGAGAGCTGGTGGATGTTCCATCCCTGCAGACACTCAAGGTCAGGATGGATGGAATTCTGAGCCCTGATGGAGCTGTGGGCTCGTTGCAGAGTTGGACTAGATGATCCCTAAGGGTCTCTTCCAACTCAAATAATTCTGTGATTCTATGTCTTCAACTGATAAATGCCTTTAACACAGGCTATGCAAAGATCAGGGGAACATGCAGGCCAGTGCATTTTACTGTGTGCCACAAAGCATGACAAAATGAACCAGATTCTTCTTTTTCACTGAGCAACAACAAACAAATTCCTTAATTAGAATCTTTGATTTGCTATTTCTTCCTTGGCAGCAAGAAATTAAAAAAAAAAAAAAAGAAGCCACTGAACACAAATGGTGACTGTAAATTTGCTCTTGCTTAATGCTACTGTTCTTTTCCATCCACATATTTAATTGCTGAACACATCCTGTACAGGATTTCCACCAGACCTCATACATGTACTTGCCACAACGTGCAGTTGTTTCAATCCGTCACTTAATACAGATGCTTATACAGAGCTAATCTGATTTTTTAATGCATGTAGTGCTGCAGCAAAAGCACATCTGAGTAATCCTGACACAGCTGTTCAGCTGAAGCTGAAATATTTCAGAAAAAAAAAAAATTGTAAATTCTGTTCTGTTTTAGCTTTTAATATTCAACAGACAGACTGGCTCTGGTAGCACATGTGGGAATCCTGAAGTGACTTCTCACCATGCAGCCATGATTTCTCTGGGCAGGGTGGTTGCATCCACAGTGGGAGAGGGTGAAAAAGACAAAAAAAAAAAAAAAAGAGTGAAAGCTTGGAAGAATGTAAAATTTCTCCAGTTAAGCATTCCTTCAAAGTCAAGCTCAGTGTGAGGCATTCACAGAAAGCATTCCAAATAAGCAGAGAATGAGCAGTTATAGTTAGAATAGCCTTTCTCCAGGTAACCACAACAATAAAACATCTAGCAGAACTGGCTCATCTCAAGCAGACCCAGCAGGAAAATCAAGAAAGCAGAGAACTGAATTTACAGCCCTGGTGACAGCCCCCAGCCCCAGGCTGGAGAAGGAAGGGAAGGGACGTACCATGGGGCTAGCAATGGCAAAGTGGTGTGTGAGAGAGCCTCATCATCTCACTGCTCATCAGAATCCCACAGACAGAGCCATGAAACAGCAGAGCAGCAAGGAGGAAAGCTCAGCCCTGCTTTAACCAGAGGTAAAATTAACAATTAAATAAATTGTTGGCTGGGCCTAAAGGGCTGTCAGGAGATGTCCCCAGGGATGGGTCACTTCTCATTGACTGGGATTGTCCTTGTGTAAATCCCACCAAGCAGAGGGCATTCCTGCACAGAGTCAGGGGGTCTGACATAGGGAAAATAACAGCAAAAGCTGACTGCTTCTAGGGAAGAGAGAAGAAAGACACAAGGCCAGAAAGACACAAAGGCTTGAGCAGGGTGGCTCACTCCTTTTTAAGTGCTGCATGATCAGATCATAGAGAAGTAGTGCTAATAAATGGGAGAGATGTTAGTAGAGGACAAAGGAAAAGGCCTACTGGTTTAAACTGGTGAATGAGGGCAATGGAGGTTTTCAGGCAATATTCCTGGCACTGGACCTTGATGCTGAGTATGTGCAGCCCTAAGGGCTGACCTCTTCAGAGGCCCCTTCTGAACTGTCTAGGATGGTGAAGTGCTGGCACAGGCTGCCCAGAGCAGTTGTGGAAGCCCCATGTGTGGAGATGCTCAAGACCAGGATGGATGGGGCCCTGGGCAGCCTAATCTGTGGGTGGCAACCAGCCCATGGCAGGGGGTTTGGAAATACATGATCTTCAAGGTCCACTCCAACCTAAGCCAGTCTGTGATCCCATGATTCTGTCCCATGACTCCATGAACACATTCCAAATGTCCTTGGAAACTTTCTGAACTTTCTTGAAGAAACTGTCAGAATGAAAAACGTGCCATAAGGATAAGACACACTTGCCGTATCTACGAGGTAACACCCTGTGCTGTGGCAGAATATGTCAGTTCAGTTGCTGGCATTGCCATTTTTGCGGTCAGCTGAAGAAGTATCTACAATATCCAAACTACGTTCCCTGGAAAGCCATCTAAACCCAATCAGTAGAGCTGTGTCCCTCTTGCACACAGCTGTGGGTGAAAGCCAACCAAACCAACAGCCTGGCCAAAAGTTCTAGGAATTCTTTCCAGAGAGCAGTGATACATATATATATATACGTACATGTATTGTTGTATCCCTGCCTATGGCAGTGGGGTTAGACCAGAAGATCTTTCAGGTCCTTTCCAACCTGGAACATTCTATGACTCTGATTCTATATGTAAGTAAATACATATTTAAGCATATTAACACATTTTGTATGGATCTGAGGTCTCGCACCAGTCAAATACCTGCCCTAAGGAGTCTTCTACGTAACCAGGAATCCACATGAGTGTAGTTTTCATGACCCTATAAGCAGTGCTAAGGATTCAGTCTGCGAGAATCCACATGTGGGCAAACGGGGCCAGAGACACCAATAGCAGAGCTCCTTGCAATAGGATAGGTGACGTGCCTGATTTTTGCCCACTGCAGATGATTATTTATAATGTAGAGGCAAATGTCATCAAAGAGACAGTAAGATCATTCATCACTGATCACTGACGGCACAAGGCTGAAGGAGGGGTGTCTTCCTTGTCATTTTCCAAATGTCTGAGCTGAAAGCACTCCTGTCTCAGCAGCAGATTTCTTCCAAAGCTAGCTAGTGCTGTCAGTGCCTTTTGCCAATAGCAGCTATAATTACATTAAATGGTTGATTTGCTGAAGCAGGAGGAGAACAACATGTGCAGAGCAATGTTACACAACATGGCAAAGAGTTTGCACACTTCTGCCTCTCCAGTAAGCCACTTACAATGACAGCCACGCTCCTATTTTCTCCCTGTATTTGGGAGGTAGACCTGTTCTGGATTCTTCTGCAGAATTATCTGATGCACTGTAGTCATTAGAGGGGAGCTGGATGACCCCTGAAACAATTCCCTGCTATGAATAGCCATTGTAAGAAGGCACAGACAATAGCACACAATGCCATGCCTCCTTCCCTGTTCTTCTGAGAAGGATGCTCAGGAACTTAAAAATATAACAGCTTCGTTTCCATAGAATGGAAGTGACCCTGAGGTGTGTGCTGCCTCTTCTCTGGGGAACGCACCAGTGTTTGGGCATGTACTTTTTGTCTCCAAGTGCTGCCTTCTCTCCTCAACCCAGTGCTGTAATTATAATTCTACCCTTAATTCTGAGCGCACTTTGAAGGCTTAATAAGGCAACTAACAGCAGTAATGGCAGCAATTACAAATAAGCTTAGTGTTCAGAACGAAAGGAAAAATACACAAAAGATGAAGAATGCCATCGCTCAAGGACTTTTCGGAAACAGGGCAGGCAAAAACGGGCAGGTTTTGCAAAGGTTATAAATATCGCATGCACAGAGCTTATATTATTTAGGGCACTTGTGAGATGAACGTTCCTCCAAAAGACTCTGGGCAGTGTTAAATCACAAGAGCACAAGTGATCTGGGTAACATCAAAATATTACAATCTGCTAAAGAGACACACAGCTCTTCTTTAGGGCTTGCAAAAATATACTTGAGATTCCAGATGAACTCTACTGCAGGAATGCAAACGGTGAGCGTGTGGGCAAGTATTGCTAAAGAAGCTGGCGAAGGATCAGCAGAAGCAGTTTGGTAACAAGTCATTTTAATGGCATTGTATATCCTGTCCTGAGTGTCAAGGTGGAAAGTCTTAGGGAACAGTCTGTAACAACCACCCTACAGTCATCCCAAATGTATCGCCAGAATCCAAAACACATGTGAAGGGGACACAAGACAAATAAGTAGGGATCTTGGTTGTCACAACTATTTCCCCGTCTCCTTCAGAGAAATTCTGCCGGAGTTTGGCAATATCCTGAACACAGAGTGTTCCCAAAAAGCCATCAAGAGAGCTGGAGTACTGTTTTCCCGTCTGCCCTGCAAAGGGCAAAAGGACAAACTGAGTGTATCTAAACAACAAATTGTTGTGTTGCCTTCTTTTTTTATTACTATTTCTCATCTACCAGTACCCATAAAGTGCTTTTCCCAGCAGCCCCTCTCAGACACCAACTGACCCCATAACACAACTAGAAAGCAGAGGCCTGCTCTTATTCCCAATTTCACTCTAAAAGAGACAAGGATTTCTCTTAAGATTTCTTTCACTTCAAGCTTCTCCTTTCTCCACCCATCAAGCAACATGCACATGAACTGTGTGCTGGGGAGGAATCTTATTCCAAGCACTTGGTCCCAGAGCATGTCATAACATGAATACCATGAGGGTTGGCTTCTTCTCCCACGTAACTAGAGATAGAATGAGAGGGAATGGCCTCAAGTTGTATCAGGGAAGGTGCAGATTGGGTGTTTGGAAGAACTTCTCCAAAAGAGGCTGCCCAAGGAGCTTGTGAAGTCACTGTCACTGGAGATGTTCAAGAAGTGTGTACATGTGGTGCTCAGAGACATGGCTTAGTGGGCAATACTGGTGGTAGGTGGATGGTTGGACTGGATTATCTTGGAGGTCTTTTTCCAGCCTTAATGATTCTATGACTCTAAGAACATGCTGTTTTGGGACCTCTGAAGTTCTTTGTTGTGTGGACTCCTCCTGGAGCTGCTCACTCATCTATAGTGCTCCAGACTGTTGGGAGGAGAAGGTGATGTGTTTCTCCTGGCACTGGCTGTGTTCCCGAGCTCCCACATCTCTGCTGGTTGGGAAATTGAAGTCCTCAGCTGAGAACACAAGAAATGGATCTGGAGGTTGATGTGGTTAGGACAAAACCTTGTGCTACAAAGCCAGGCAGAAATCTCCATGGAGATCTCCACATTGGATCCTCGAGAACATTTCCCTGCATCCTGGTGTACTTCTCCAATGCTGTTAGCACCTTGGGCGTTGATGTTAGTGGTAAGAGAAGCAGCTCTCATAGCACACATTTTCATGAAGTTCAGAGTAGGAACACTAAACATGTATCATTTTGTAGCCAGGCTCTGCACACTGGAAATGCTGTTTTCAAGCTGCAGATCTGAGACTCCAGATCTCCATTGGGCTCTCCTAACCCAAGCAAACACTGCAGGACCTGTATGGCATCTCACATAGCACAGGGTGCCTGTGCTTCAGCTAGGAAACTGGCCCAACAGTGGTCATATCCCTGTTGTTTTTTAAATTATCAGCATCAACAAAACAAGCCCAGATTATAAAACGTAATGCCTGTCAGCTTGTTAATGTATGCAAGACCCAGTGCATGTGGATGGGGATATAAATACACACTAAAGCTTGTACAGACTCTCTACCCAGAGAGCAACAGCTCAGATGTGCTTGCCTACTCACTGGTAGCTGCTGAAACTCAGTGTCTAAATATACTTCTCTTGATTCACAGGGGAGAACAGTGCTTGGCACCCCACAAGAGGAAGCACAGATGTTTGGCTGCTGTCCGCAGGAATTTCTTGAACTTCTCTGGACAAAAGGGGAAAGGCCAGAGGTCTGGGAGTGCAGTTGGTTCCACCCAGTTTCAAAGTTATTGTTCAAAATCACCCAGCAGACAAAGCATGAGCACATGCCAGCAGTGGTTCCCTGCAATGGTTTCCTGAATAGCAGCTTGGGGTGATATAAATCTCCTTGGTTGATGTCCCTGGCACCATTGCTGTTCCAATAATGGTGGGAAACACTGCAAGTGATGGTTCATCTCTCCAACCTCACCTTGCAGCTCCATAAACTGGAAATAATCACATGGAAACAACTCCGTTTCACTCACTTACATGTTCTCTGCTGATTTAGTGTCTCATAGAAGTTGTTTCTGAGGGACTTAAAGTGGTGACTTTCCACACTGCTCCTCTCCCTCTCTGCTCCCCTTCTCCTAGGAGGCTGAATAAGGCCAACTCCCTTGACTTTTCTACACAGGAGAGGTGCTCCTTCCTGTGCTGGGGGCGCCATGGTTGGTCAAAGTAAATATATGGTGATTAAGTATTTACTTGTCTCAGCTTTGCGGGACTCAAACCTCACCCATGTCCAGCAGTTTGCTCTTGTCAGATCAGACTTAGTGTCACCCAGGCTGAGGCAGACAGCAAGACCTGTGCCTTGCATGACCCTAAAGAAGTCTAAAATCTGTAGCAGTACTTGTGTCCTATTGCACCTGTGTATGGGATTGCAAGATCACTTTCATGTGATGCTCTAGAGGTTAAAAAAGTAACACGAACTCCTTGTTTCATGTGCTGAGGAATTCTGTCCAGACAGGATGAAGTGACGACATGCTAGACTGAGCTGCATGCAATCTCTGATGGGGCTATGATGGAAGGAGCAAAGCAAGCATCCTTGAGGCAGAAACATGAATGTGGCTGAGTTGGTTTTTGGTTTTATTTTTTTCTGCAGTAAAATCATTTTAAGCCCAGATAAAGATGTGTAGATGTACATGGATCACATGAAAATGATGAGCCTTGAGGAGTCAGAAAGAGCAGCCAACACTTAGATAATCCCAACTGCTGTAAATGCAACAGGAAAATGAGAGGGAGGGGCAGGCTGCACCAGTGGGAGAGGGGCAGAGCTGAAAATACTCTCAGGGCCCACAGCTTGACCCTTCAATGAGTCAAATCTTTGATCTCTAAGGAGCACTCTCACAAGCTTTGCAAGTACAGCCAAGCATCAGCCACACAAGTCCCCACCCACAGATGTGCACACAGCTGCCTCCTCCACTTTCCCACGCGGGAATAGCCCTGTGAGGCACATCTTCACAGCTCCTTCCTTCAGGGTCAGTTCTTACTGTTTGTTCGTTAAATAGACTGCTTTCTAATATAGAATCATAGAACCTCTGAAGTCAGAAAAGACTGCTAAGATCACCAAGTCCAACCATCCATTCATCCCCGTCATACCCCTAAACCATGTCACTCACTGTCACATCTCCATGCTTCTTGAACACCTCCAGGGACAGTGACTCCACCACCTCCCTGGGCAGCTGTGTCAGTACATCACCACTCTTTGAAGAAAGAATTTTTCCTAATATCCAACCTGAACCTCCCCTGGTGCAATTTAAGGCTATCACCTCTCATGCTACTGCTGTCACCTGTGAGAAGATCCCAACCTTGCCACAACCTCTTTTCATGGCCTACACAAAAGATTCACCACTGCTAGTTTTTTCTATTAATGATACAATAAATGTGTTCATATGTATATATGTGTAATCATATGTTCATATCTGGAGCCCAGAAATGTGGGTTCTACTAGACACAAAGGACTAAAGGTGACTCCATCCTTCCAGCAGCCAGGCAGGGGTGCTGGCCTCCCTGCACACTGCAGGGTGGTATCAATCTGGTGAATCTAAACACTTCATCATCTTCTCTTGGCAAGCCTTCATCTCCTGGCTTCTTTATTTTTTCAAATTTGTTTCACCAACAATTGCATTTGGCTTGGAATTGATTTGTTCTATCATAGCACTTATGCCATCCATGCCTAACCTGCAGTCAGACTCTCGCAACATCTTTAACAGCAATCCATCTGCCTTCCCTCCTGTCTGCCTACCAACACTGCTGTATGAAAAGAAATCACTGCAGTGTCTTGAAAGTGTTCCAGGGAAGGGCCAGACAGTGTACTGGGAAAAAAAAATGTCACAGTCTGCACAAGGAAGAAGACAAGCTTTGTTTAATCTCTGCCTCACTCTGAGCACTGTGTCCTGGCTCTGAGAAACATGAGCTCAAGCTGAGTCCGTTTCCTTGCGAGTTGAGTAATGGGCAGCCTGGCTGGCTTGCCAGGAAGCGTAGCCCAGGGCTGTGCAGTGCACAGCTTCCAAGAAGAGAAGGACTTATTTGTAAACAGAAAGCAACAGCTCTTGTTTATGTGAAGTTTCACTTTGACAGGTGCCAAAACAAAGCCACCAGTCTCCCATAACAGGGAATGAGAATGTTCAAGCAGGACTGTCTGTATTGGAGAATTGAAAGGACACATATGTGCTCCTGCCATTATGCTGGATACAGGACTGGTGAATATTTCATGATCGAGGAAACTGGTTCATAGGTATCCCGATAATATTGGCACTGTGGGTTCAGGAGAAGAAAGCACGTATACAAATTCAAATGCAAGTCTCACTCAGCAGTAAAACACGCTGCTGTATTTACATTCCAATAATCATCAGACAAACAGTTATCTTTCTTTTCCCAGAAAGCTGTATCCTGAATTTGTTCTCAGAGAGGAAGTGGCTCATGGCCTCTCACACTCCCCTCTTTAATGCCTGCTATTTTAGGATCGCTCTTCTCCTTCCTTGCCCCTCTCCCTATAAATCTGGAATCACTTTCGTGCATGAGGTTATATCATAAAGCCACCTTCTCAGCATTTGAATCCAATTTTAGATTTTTACACTTAAAAATAAACACCCAGCCGAAAAAAAAGAAAAAAAAAAAAAAAAAAGATGATCTACATATAGAGGGAAGAAGAAAAAAAGAAAACTCCAATCACTGTTTCAGCCTTTGCAGTCTCAACCATATTCAGCAGAGTCCCATTTATTTACTGTGGGGGATGTGTAGTCTGTGGATGGATCTGCTTAGTGAAGATTTAGTGCTGAATGGGTGATGCTGAAAGAAAAGGAGACCAGTTGTGGTGTGGTGCTTGGGGATGACTGCTCAGTATGCTGCCCAAAATAAGCACTGTATGCATGCAAATGAAAAAGCTCTTAAAATTCCACCTCTTACATAGTAATGGGCCAGCTCTCAGAGAAGCTGCTCTGTAAAATAAGTTATTGGTGGACGATTGCATTTTACTTTTATACTTTCTCTTAAGGACATAGAAATGTATTATTGGCCATTTGTAATGCAGGCTGTCAGCAGGAGCTGGATGACAAAATAAGAAACCTAGCGTATACTGAAGCTGTCCTCTACATGGGAAATTATTTTATCCATCCTAATAGGTTGGATGATCTCAGAGACCTTTTCCAATCTAAAAGGTTCTATGATTTTTGACTCTATAATAGTAATCTTCTCCCCTCAAATCAAGACTCTTCAAAGAGAAAAGGGTTTGTATTCAAGGTAAGCGTCCAAGCTTGAAACAGCTGTGATGGCATGTCTCAAAGGCAGGGAAAATGTCCAACTGAAGCGTTGGTTCCCATGTATTATCCCTGTGACACCACTTGGGGGTTGGGGGTTTCATTTCTTCCCTTCATGCTGTGGGGCTGCAAAGCCAGCCTTTCCCATCCCAGCCTTTTTGTGAGATCCTCCAACCCCCATCTGGGCAATTGCATTTTGTAAAATTATTACTGGAAACGTGCCCAAAGGATGCTAGCGATGCTCAGACACTAGTGACATTGTGATTTGGTTTAAATAAAAGAATATCCATCTTAACTGTTACAAAATGAAAACTCCTGGAGGCTTAACACTCACAGAAATAAGTTTTCTTATTTCTTAATCCTCCCTAATTGCTGTAAACTTGACCACTCCTCTCCAAATTCTACATAATTGGGCTGTTCTCACAGCACCCAACAGAGAGCAGCAATACACAAACACTAACAAGAGTTAATTCCTTATCAGACCTGATTCCTTCTTCCTTGAGGAAGTTACAGATTGGGCTGAGGGTACGCAGCGGTCTTGTGACACAGCGCAGGTGGATTTGCAGAGGATGGGACGGGTCAGGTGCTGGATCCATTTTCAGGGCATGAGTGTTGGCTGTTGGGAAGAGACACCAACTCATGCCTCCCTGCATTATAACCTTTTCCTCAACACAGAATCACATCTTACCAAGGAAGGAGAAAGGGTTTTTCTATTTGAATCTCCCTCAAGAGAGCCTTGGAGAACCTGAACTACTGTAAAGAGGGACAAATACAGCCCCACTTCTTACACTCATATCCCTGTCCACAGGTGCCAAAATTAAGATATTTCACTGCAAGCTTAAGTGGGTTGGTTTGGCTGAAATTGATCATTATTTTTCAAAATGACTTATGATCCAGAGAGAAGTGCCTGTGAAGCTGCAGAACACATTTACTTTGATTGACAGTTCATTTTTTTCCCTACTTTTCTTTCTGGTTGTGCAATCAAGAACAAAAAGCTATTCAAAACAAATTATGAGTACAGAACTTCCTTACCTTCCTTTTGGATGTGGTGTTACCAGCATACATCCTTAGGCTTTCCAAACTATCTGTGATTCATGCCTGGTGGCACGCTACCAGTGGTGGAACATTTAGGACTCACAATAAACACTGGGAGACCAGGGACAAATTTACTACAATTGGCAGCAAATTCAGAAATCGTGTCCCTTGGCTTTCTTGTGGTTTACATCCATCGTATGATGATGCTTTGTGTTCTTGGCAAATTGTTTATGGCAAAGTGTTTGGGAAATGAATGCCCAGCAGTAATCCCCAAGTCAGTCTGTAAGGACAACAATAAATGGGTTGGTCTTCAAATGTATTCAGTGGCCTCTCTTTCAGAGGGTGCTATTGAGTGCTCAGTGCTTTAAAAATCTCTGGATTACTCCTGTGCCCAACTTTCAATAAAAATACTCATTCTGATGTTCAGATATGCAAGATTGCTGTAATCCTCAGGGCATCTCAGTGCAAAGTGCCGTTGCTTCTTCAATTGTTCTGAGATGGTTTTAGAGGTATTCAAGGAATAAAATGGGAGTGCTAATTGGGATTTTTTCAAATACTGCAAGAAATAAGATTCATATGACAGTTGAGAATTGGTTCTTATCACCTTTATCAATGGTTTATCAATGAAAGATGTAGCACAATATCACTGCTCCCCATGCCCATAGCTTTCTACGTTATTTGCAGTACAACAAAAATCTCTTTGCAGCCACGTGTTTATTTGTCTTGCTTGGTGTCCTTTGTGTTACTCCCACACATTGGACTTGAAAGCTTTCTTTTACAGTTTTAATATCTTTCATTTCTGCTGCCCTGAAGGGCCTTGATTTTGCAGCCTGATACATGGAGCTGATGGCAAAGCTCTCTTTGTTTCCTCCAAGGGAAGACCTTGAAGGCCCCTGAAGTTGCTCAGCAACGTTTCTCTTCCTTTTAAGGGCAAGCTGAGGGAGACAGCCTGCCTTCATCTTTCCAGGGAGGCAGGCACTGAGAACAGGAAATGATGACCAGCACTCGAGTCCTGCAGCTCGAGAATCATAGAATCAAAGAACCATTAAGGTTGGAAAGACCACTAAGATTATCCAGGCCAACCAACTGTGACTGCTCTAGACCATGAACCTCAGTGCCACATCCACCCTTTTATCAAACACCTCCAGGGACAGTGACTCAACCACCTCCCTGAGCACCCAGCCTTCTGCCTCAGCCTCTCCTCTGCACCTTCTGGTGGGCTGCTCTGCAAGGCCGAGCATCACTGAGCACAGAGCCCAGCAACAGATCCACATGCATGAGAAAGTAAAGCTTTTCCCACCAACATTTGCCATAGCCTTTTCCCTAATGGGATCACTGCCATGCCTTATTTATTTACAAAGATCCCTTCTTTACAAGCAGAGAAGATTTAAAACTGTATTTAAAGGAGGGCACATTCAGATGCTTATCTTGCTCAAAAAATCTTTAGTGATTTTGTATTGTACAAAGTCTTCTTTTTGCAGGCATAAATGCTGAGCATGGAAATTACAGCCACTACTAAAAGACGGACAAACTATTTCAAAAATATCAGCATCTACCTCAAGTGCAAGACTGTTCAATGCTTAGGATTAATCATAGCACCATTAGACTCCACTGTAACAGCAAACTGTGTCAAGTTATCACTTACAGCCGATGAAGCGAATGCATATACTGCAACACTAAAAATAAATCAGTGTCTAGCAACAAACAGCCATCATGTTTCCCACTGGAGGCAAGAAGCAAAAGAAAAAAGCAAGGAACAGTGTGTGAGAGGGAAGGGATAGGGAGACTGTTCTGAAAAAGCTGTCGGTGCAAAATCCTGTTCCTGGGCACAGACCCATCACTTACCTGCCCGTGCAGACCTGTGCTTTCCAGGGTCTCCTTCTACAGTATGCCATGTTTGTATGACTGGAAGGAAACTGCAGCACAATGTTGCAAGGCATCGACTGCATATTACCTCCCCAAAGCTCTGCCTGAACTCCACGACCTCCTTCAGCTTTGTCTCCCAGCTGTGCCTTGTTTCCCACAGGTTCTCTCACTTGCTATTTCCCACCTCTGGATTCTCCATTAAAAACATGAACCAGGATTACCCACCTCCCACAGCCATCTTTGTCATCTTTGCTCTCTCTGCCTTTAAATGACATTTGCTGCTGACAAAATTGCCTTCATCTCCCTCCTCAGCTCTGCAAAAACACCAAATCAAGCTGTTCCTACAAACCGCGGGCAAAACCTCAACCCACCTCCCCAGTCAGGGCCCCCAGCAATCATCAAAGCTGGATTTTAAAGCTTTTTGCTCAAATCAATCTTGTTTTGAAATGGCAAAGATAACAGCTTGCAAAGTACATACATTTACATACCTCACTTCATTCAAATTAACTGGGAAAGATAAGAATCTCCAGCAAATTAATTCTGCTAATGTTTTAAACTGTGAATTTCCATCAAAGCTGAAAACCAAACCAATTCAGCTAAATTGCTGACTCTTGTTACACTTTAAGTGATCTAAAAGCATGCATCAATAAGCAAAGCGAGTTTGCTTTGTGCAGCTGAGCTCCAGACTGATTTGCTGCTTTCCAGGTTTGTCTGATAAAAAAAGCCACAGTCAGCTCATAAGAAAAAATCAATCCGGAGCCAAAGAGCAATAAAAATGTGGTAGTGAGTTCAGAACATTTTGTCACAGCTAAAATTGGTTTCCTATGAACCATCTGAAATAATACGTGCTGCAAAGCTTTGCAGCTAGCAGCCACTGAGATAGCAAATGCCTGGTTGAATAACCGTTCCAGAAACGAGGGAGAAAATCTACTTTTTGTCCCAGGGTGAGGGACAGGGCTGAGGTGAGGAGTTGAAGTTATGCAAGGAGTTTGGAAGCGAATTAAGCATGCAGTGCCCCTGGGTACTTGAAACCACATCTGCTCTGGCTGAGCTGGAGGAGCCTTGTTGGACACACTCAGCACATCTGTGCATCTTCCCGCTGAACTCCAACCTGCAGAAATGACTTCCCAGTACTGCCAGGACTTTGTCTCACTTGCTGTCTCTGCAAGACACTTCTACCTGCAGAACAATCACACCTCCGTTGCCCCCAGTGCTTATGCAGACTGGAAACCCCAGGTGCAAGGCAGTGGGTTAGCAGAATGGTTGCCTTATTCTGCTTTTGCTGGAATGTCCTGTGTGCTGCTGTGAGATACTTGTAAACAATAAGCCACTGGGCATCAGTCTGCTGAACTCTGCACAAACTATCAGCACTTATGCATGAATTACAATGCAATTAGCAGCAGCAAGATCACAGAAATATTTGATCTCCAGTAGACAAGAAAGCAACAGATGAAGCTGACAGAAGGTCATATAGCAAGAGAAGGCACTTGTGCCTCTACTGTCCGACATTCACACACAGCTCTGTACCATAGAAGTAGATATGGAAGAAGTTCTTGTTTTGCTTTTCTATTACAGAACCATTAAGATTGAAAAACACCACTAAGACCATCAAGTCCACAACCATCAACCCATCCCCACCATGCCCACTAGCCATGTCCATCAGTGGACATCTCCACGTTTCTTGAACACCTCCAGGGATGGCGATGCCACCACCTCCCTGGGCAGCCTGTGCCAATGCATCACTGCTCCTTCTGAGAAGAAGCTTTTCCTAATTTCCAAGCTGAACCTCCTCTTGAGCAACTTAACGCCATTTCCTCTCATCCCTTACCTGGGAGAAGAGGTCGACCCCCCTCAACACTACCTCCTTTCAGATAGTTGTAGAGAGCAATAAGGTCTCCCCTGAGCCTCCTCTTCTCCAGACTGAACAATCCCAGCTCCCTCAGCGGCTCCTCACAAGGTTTGTGCTTCAGATCCTTCACATCTCCATTGCTGTTCTCTGAACATGCACTGGGGCCTCAATGTCTTTATTGTAGTGAGGGGCACAAAGCTGAACACAGTACTCTCTGATCAAGCAATTCGGGCAGACAAAATTCTACCTTTGTGGAAAGTTTCTGACCAAAGGTTTGGGAAAATAATAAACACAGAGTTATAGAATGGTTTAAGTTAGAAGTGACTTCTGGAGATGACTTGGTTCAACCCCTGCTTCAGCAGGGACACCCAGAGCGGGGTGCCCAACACTGTATCCAGTGGCTCTTAGAGATCTCCAAGGAGGAGACCCCACAAACTCTGGACAGCCAGCACAGCACAGAAATGCTCCTGTTCATCAGAGGGAACCTCCTGTGCTCCAGTTTCTCACTGAGAAACAAGTCACTGCCTCTTGTCCTGGCACGGCTGGACATATCTTGGATCCTGGGAGCTGCACTCAGCCAGCCCCCACAGCCCCAAGCTGGAGTGAGGAGAGAAACGTTTCTGAGTTCTGGCTTGTGTTGGAATGTTTGCTTCATGCACAGCTGACAGTGTTTTGTAACACATAAACACACTGCTGCTAAAACCTAAATGGTGTAATTGCCAGTCTTTGAAAATTCTAATTATATGGAGTATTAGGAAATAACTCAAGAATCTGGATGAGATCAGGGGATTTGGATGAGCTGTCAGTGACGCAACCTCTGTGCCTCCAACTCCCTGCAAATTAATCATTTTCCACACTTAATGTGTATATTCCCCTTGTAACACGACGGCTTCACATGGTGCCCTGCATCCCTCCCTGCTGCACCACAGCCGCCTTGGTCCTGCTCAGCCCCACCACCCAGGCTGTTCTCCTGCTTTCACATCCTCTTACATCCCATTATTTTCAAGTTTTTCTGTTTATTTCTGCCTCGTGGAAGGTGAATTTTCACCTTTATAACGTCAGTCTTGCGGCTTTCCTACCACTGTTTATGTTTTCATATTTTTAAGGTTTCAGGTGCTTCATAATCAGCTCTGCGTGATAACAAGATACAGAGCTGCAGAGAACCAGAGCTACAAATCCAGCTGACAGTGAAAGGTTTGTTTGCTCACTTTTGCCTTAGATGGGTTCTTGCTGTTCCCATTAAGCATTAGGGGATGAAACCAGGAGTACATTAATGGGTACTGTGAGAAATCTGCTTGTCACTTTGTAATAACACTCGGTCTAAAATGTTACTCTGCTCCTTATCAAACTGCTGCCTCTTTGTACTAGAACGTATGAAGATGCTGTTCTCAGACTGGGGCAGTACATACTGAATTCTACCTGTTTTGCACCCTTTGAACACCATGAGCATGTACTGTAAATAAACCCCAAAGTGTAACTGGAATAACTTTTACTTTGAGATTGACCAAAACCTGTTGTAAACAAAGGGATTATTGCTCGGAGGCACAGTTTCTGTCTCATGTTGGGTAACTACAGGCTTCTATTCTCTTCTTCAGATAAAAGAAATGTTAACATTTAAATATTTTGCTCAAGTTGTCTCCGTGGAGTTAATTGAAGAAGCCCGTTGTGACCAGCAACTATTAACTTATACTAAATGATTTGCTTATAACAAATTTGTTTTAACACACTCTGAACAGATCTGTTGTTATCCCAATCCTTCATGCTCCACGTCGAGCACCAAAATGATTGCTGTGATTTAAGCTGGTAGGCAGCTCCCAGTTGGATGGAGAATTGGGGAAAAAAAACCATAAAACCCAAGAGTTGAGATAAAGGTAGCTTAGAATCCCAACCCATCCCCACCATGTCTGCTAACCATGTCCCTCACTGCCATATTTCCATATTTCTTGAACACTTCTAAGGACAGTGACTCCACCATATCCCTGGGCAGTCTTGAACTTCCCCTGATGTAATTTAAGGCCATTTCCTCTCATCTTATCACTGACCTGGGAGAAAAGGCTGACCCTCACCTACTACACCCTACAACCTCATTGCATTGTCCTCATTGACCAGTAGTTTAATAGGGCAGAAAAGGAAGGGAAACTAATAATAATACAAAACAATCGATGCACAATGGAATTGCTTACCACTGGTGAGTGATGTGCAGCCAGTCCCTCATCAGTGCCTGCCTCCCTGGCCAACTCCTCTAGTTTCACTGTTCAGCACGATGTGAAATGGTATGGAAGATTCCTTTGGTGAGTTTAGGCCAACTGTGCTGGTTCTGTCCCACCCAGCTCCTTGTGCACATCCAGCCCCTCACTGACAGTGCAGCTCAGGAAGCTGAAATGTCCTTGGCTCTGTGCAGCCACTGCTCAGCAACAACTAAAACATTGGTGTGTTATCAACATTATTCTCATCCTAAATCCAAAACACAGCACCATACTAGATAATAGGAAGAAAACCAACTCTATCTCAGCCAAAATGAAGACAATACTCACTCCTTCTTCTATACATCGATGTCACGCTCGGGTCTTACACTTTGCAATACATCCTCACTAATCACCACCATAAACAGGATAAATGAAACATGGAGAAAGATGTGCATGAAAAACTGAGAGCACATGCCATGAATACACAGCATCAATACTCCTGTTTAATACGGTGTAAAAACAGATCAAAAAGGCTGGCTTTCATCCCACGTGAATTGCAGTTCCTGTCATTGCAGCCCTTGCACAGTATGCTTTCAAGCAACTGAAAAGATTTTCATTTTCAAAAACATTACATAAATAATTCTGGGATTTGAAATGTTCTTTGAAACTTTCAGACTGAAAACTGAATAATCCTCCCCTTTCAAGGATTACTCATTCTTCAGCCTTACACAAAACACAGAAGTGCATTAGCTAAAGAACATTCGGGATAAAGCTAATGGTATTATTAAGCAGCGACTAGTTTTTATTTAAAACTTTGTCAGGACTATCAGTGATCAAATATGTCATAATGGATTATTTAAGGTAAATGCCTTAGTTTAGCCTTCCAACAGCTTGAGTATAATGTTTCTATTCAAGAAGATAAATTTGTTTCTTCAGTTTTTAATTAGATGATCGTCATTATGTCTAAGAGTTGGTGACAAAACTGGACAAGTAATTCATTGGTAGTAATTATCTCAAGTAATTTAGCCATTGTTCTGCTTGCTTATTGTAATATTTTCTCCTTTATGCCATCTCTGAACATATTCATGAGACCAGCTTTTCCCATTATGATTTGCTGGCAGTCCCAGTCTTGATCCAGCTGGGGCAAGGCACCAGGCACATTTGGCAATAGCCAAAGAAGAGGGAACATATAGATGAGGACCCCTTATCTCAGAGAAAAAAAAAAAAACAGAGAGAAAGGGTATTCATTAAATCTGTGAGCCAGAAACTACACGATATCAAAGAAAAGGCCTCAAAAAACATTGCAATGTTGGAACCAACTACACGAGATGTTACCAGCACCAAGAGCTTAGCAAAATTCAAAAGAGGATTAGACATTTATATGAATATGGGAATAATGGATCTTAGAGTATGATTTTAAAAGCAATGTAAACCCTCTTGTTTCAAGGTGCGAGCAAGACTTGTAAGGTCAATTGCTTACAAGTGCTTGTATTTGAAATGCAGAGTAAGAATGTCTCAGACTACCACAGTCATAGGACACAGTTCTCCTGGTGTGTTTCTGTTTCTTGCTAGGATGGATGAAAGGGTGGTCAGGCACTGGAATGGCTGCCCAGGGAGGTGGTGGAGTCACCGTCCCTGGTGGTGTTCTAGAGGTGTCTGGATGAGGAGCTGCAAGATATGGTTTAGTAGCTCAGTGGTAGTAATGGAGACAGGAGGACAGTTGGACTAGGTGATCTTTGAGGTCCTTTCCAAACTTGTGATTCTATGAAATGACATGGACAGAGTGCATGCACAGCAGCTTGTGGATAACACCAAGCTGTGCAGTGCAGTCAATACACCCGAGGTATCAGCTGTTGTTCAGAGAGACCTAGACAGGCTGAGCAGTGGGCCCACGGGAACCTCATGTGGTTCAACAAAGCCAAGTTCAAGGTCATACGGCTGGGTCACGGCAACCCCCCTACCGATACAAGCTGGGGAGTGAAAGGATTGTCCACCTGTGCACTGGCTGCAGAAAGTCACTTTCCCACTGCTTAAATTGGCTGTCAGTGTATTCAGTAACACCTTTGTTCATATCTGGTAGCCAGGGTTTGGACACTACCAATAAAAATGTCACAGAATGACAGCACGGCTGAGGTTGGCAGAGACCTGGGTCATAGAATCACAGAATCACAAGGTTGGAAACGACCTGTAAGATCATCCAGTCCAACCGTCTCCTCATCACCATTGCCACCACAAGCACTAAACCACATCACGCAGCACGTCATCCAGACACCTCTTGAACACTGCCAGGGACGGCGACTCCACCACCTCCCTGGGCAGCCATTCCAGTGCCTGACCACTATTTGAGAAAAAAAGTTCTTCCTTATGTCCAACCCAAACCTCCTGTGGTACAACTTGCAGTCCATCTGGCCCAACCCAATCTGAAGCAGGTACAGCCAGAGCAGGGTGCCCAGCACCACGATCAGCCAGCTTTTGGCTCTCTCTATTGAATAGCTAAACTGAATCTTGATTATAGGTGAGGAAGCTTGAAATCTTTTCCAGATCTCCTTTCGTACCCTTACAAGCCAGCATGCAGATTCCAAACTTCCAATGCACCATCCCTATGAAATTTTCCCTGGAAAAAAAAGGTCAGTTTGTGATTCAAGACAGGCATTTAATCAGCTTAGACATTCAGTGGTCTCTGACACACAAACCTGGACAATGCTTGTGCAGTTTCAGACTCACTATGGAAAATCATTTTATTCTTCATAATGAGAACAGTAAATTGCAAGCACATGGGGTAAAAAAGCTGTGGATCTGTCACCCTCCCTGGTGAGATCTCCACTAATTAGAAAGGGGTTAATTGCTGTTCCTGGAGCACAGCCAAGCTGGAAAAAGTTAAGGACCGGGGCTGAATGACTCTGATGAGCAACTGGATAACATATGGGAGGGAAAAGTGACACTCTGAAGTTTACTATTTTCTCTGGGGCAAAAAGCAGTTTGTTCTGGTTTGTTACTAAAAAAAGTGGAACTGACTACATGATTTAGGGGGCTGTGGTTTTCCAGTCTGCACATCACACCATATCCCTGCCAGTTCATCCTGTAGGAGGCTGTCAGACACTTTGTTCTCACATGTTGTATCTCACATGACATCCACCTATGGGAGCTGAAACACATCTCCATGAGATTAACCCAACGTCTGACCATCACACAGAGCATCGAGCTACTGACAGGGAGCAAACATCCTTCCTGGTAGCAAGAGATAACATTCATTTTCTGCATTAGTCTCTAGGCACAGAATTGCTGTCTGTCACCAGGAACTGATCACAAAGGGTATCCTAGACAGCAAGGAAGTTTTGGGAATATCCAAACAAATATCACTCCTATATTGTCTCTTTTTTTTTTACCTTTTGAAGAGGATTTGGTACACCAAATTTTCTTCTCTTTCCCATTTTAAATAAAATCATTGTATTCTGTGAAGTGCATCTTCTGCTAGGTCTGCTGGCAGGGTGAGTACGGCAAACAACCCAACAGTAACATTATTAGGAAGATGGCTACAGGCAGTGAAGCAATCCAGGTGGGGTGGTGCTGGAAGCAATGGCTCCAGAACAGGACAGACAGCAATGTGGGACTGTCTCACACAAATATTGCAGCAGCTAATGGCTAATGGCCCAGCCCTGCACCGTGGAAGCACTATAGGAGGTGGTAAGGATGAGCCATGCCAGTTCTTTCTGATAGCTATCAAACCCCAGTGGTGTGTGCGCACTGGGGAGAGGGGGAAAAGCTCATTTTAAGGTATCTCTGAAGAGACCTGTGTCCTATTACCAAAGTGCCCTCAGCAGTGACAAATCCTAACTGTTCAGATTGAGACAAACCAATCAATCTGGCTTGGTTCCATCAGTGTCTGTCAACAGCAAAATCGGGGCCAAGCTAAAATAAAAGGCTTTTATCTTATAGCAAACAGCTCACAGCCTGCACACTCCATGCATGCAAACAAATACAATGTAAAATCATGGATATCTTGACAGGAATGCTTTCTGCAGTTAAAAAATTTGTGCTATGAGTCAAACATACATCCTTAGTTCTATAAATGAGGACACACGGAGTTGGATTATCTCAGGTTTGCTGTCAAGGGTGATAAAGAATGCGAGAAGGGACAAGGGGAAATTGTTTCAAACTAAAAGAGGGGAGATTTAGATTGGATACAGGGAAGTTTTTTCACAATAAAGGTGGTGAGGCACGTGAACAGGTTGCCCAGATAGGTGAATGTCCTGTCCCTGGAAAAACTCAAGGTCAGATTGGACAGGGCTCAGAGCACTCTGATGTAGCTGTAGGTGTCTCTGTTCATTGCAGGGGAGTTGGGCTAGATGGCCTTTAAGGGTCTCTTCCAATTCAAATGATTCTATGATTCTATGAACATTTTATTTATCAGTCCAGCAGCCAGCCTCTCTACTGAATGCCAACACTCCAACAGCTCAGTGATCCACTCTACTGTAGCGCTGCTATTTTTTTGCAGATGAAGCATGCCTTCCTTGGACAGGTCCTGTATCCAAAAATTCCTACCTGACACTTCCAGTGGGTTGCAAACACTGCTGGTGCATCAATCATCACTCCATGGCAGTCAACCCATTACCTGCAGGGGTGAAAGAGAAAGCGACAGCAAAGGACCACAATCCTTAGATGTATCTACAGTCACAGTTCCTTACCTTCCTTTGCTGAAGTGCTTTGGAAAAGCTGCTTAAATGCCTTGGAGGAACATGGCTTCAATTACTTCTCTCATCTGTATTCCTTCCATTTGCCTTGTTCACTGCTATAATCAGAGGGGATGCAGTCAAATATCTCCCCATCTCCTGTACATCCCCAGGCAATAATTCACGGCAGACAATAGCAGCGTATCTGCTCATCACAGCTGGCATCGCGTCCTAGAAAAATGGATGATGAGGAAAATAAAGGAGCTTCTTGCACATGAATATGTGTATACACAGACTCGACAGAACACCAAATCTTCAGGGAAGAGCATAGAGAAGCTTTTTTGTTCCTACATTTGCTTTAAGAGCTCAAAATGTAAAGGAGAGGGTTTTTCATTTTCTTCCTCATTCAGAAGTGTCTGCTCTATAGAGCCTAATTAAAGCCACTCTGTTTCCAGATCAGTGAAAGTGCAACCTGTATATAAGCCCTTTCTCTATGAACCAAAAAGCCAGAATTATGTTCTTTATTTTTACTTTAGAAAGAAGCACATTTTTAAACCTGAAGCAGCCTCAGAAATAATATCTAGCTGTAAAACAAAGCAGTGCAAAAAACATAGCTTAGACATAACATAACCCTGCCTGTCTTCCAAACAGGCCTATTTATGGATGGTAAGATAGAACGCACTTCAATCCCAGCTGAGTAACTTACCTCAAAAGTTTTGAAAGAAATAGACATCTATTTTGAAAATATATTTCCTTCTGTATGCATAAAATAGGTTCAATTTATATTTTTCAAATGTGTCATATTTTATGAGCAGAAAAGCACTTTAAAAGGTGAAAGAAGAAGTCTGCAAACTCGCAACATTCTTCCCCAAGAATATATATTTTGCATCCTAACAAACATAAATCAAGGCAGCATCTGAGCAAATTAAAAGTTTAGGAGAAGTGTAGAGGAAAATATGACAGCAGTAAAACAGCATTTCAAGCACTGTTTATGTACCACTTGGATTTTGTGGCTGTTTAGGGCTTTGCAATATCATGTGCTCAAGTAATTCAATCCAAAGAGTGATGTACAGCTGGCAGACCACAGAAAGCATGCCTAAAGAGTGCATCTCTGCTGCATACCTCCTGTCATGATGGGTGCAATCATTTTTGCCCACTTCAGGACATTCATTTGTGGGTCAGCATAAATGAGCAGAGCAATACAAGTTCAACTGAATTTACCAAATTCTGTTCAAACAGTAGGAGCCCTGGGCCTGATCAAGAAAGAGAGATGTTCATGTGGTGGGACCAGCAGAAGACAACATAGCTAGGAAGAATATCCCGGCTTTCTCCTGACTCTAGTCATGGTACCTGACCCCACCACAGTGTGACTTGCCCACAGTCTGCCAGTGACCCCTGCAGAACCATCTTCTTCCCAAGCTGCTTTAGATGCGTGTTGAGACCTGTTGAGAAGCAGAACAACCACAAAACCTAACAGCTTCATCACAGTCAGCTCCTGAGAGGAAATATTCTCAAGTATTTGGCAAAGTAAGCATGACAACAAATAACTTTTGGAGAGCAAATAGGTTGAATAAAGCTTGCATCTATCTGCAAGCAGAATGGGAGAGAAAATCCCATTCAGCCACTCATCCATTCATTCACTCATCCATCCACTCATCTATCCATTAAACCACCCACCCTCCTATCTCTCTCTCTCTCTCTCTCTCTCTCTCTATCTATCTATCCATCCATCCATCCATCCATCCTTTCTTCTACCTTTATACCCACCCTTCCATTCATGCCCTCCCTGCTCCACCAAGGACACATCACATCTCCCTGCACCATCAGCTCCCCTCAGGAGCCACAACTTTGCTGGCTCTGTGCTGGCCTCCAGCTTGCAAATCACCTGAGCATGGGGAAGCCTGAACCATTTTTGTAAATTTAGCTCTTAATCATACTGTGGCTCCTTTCCCTGTTTGCAAAATGAGCATATTAATTCTTCCTTTATCCCAGTGTTTATTGGCCTCGAGTCACAAGATTGTAAACTCTTCACGGCAGGGCTGTCTGTTAAATGCGTCCTTGCAGTACTGGGTTCAACAGAGCCTTGAAACCCTCCAGAGTCTCTAAATGCTGATGTTCATATGTAATCATATCACTCACTGTGATGAATTTCTGGGTTGCATCTTTAAACAAAGATTGCTATTTCCTGAAACTTAACTCCAGAGTCCACAATCCAAATTTATCCCCACTGTCATGCCTTTAAGTTACACTACTGTTAATAATTCCTCACTCTGAATGCATTGGCACTGCTTTCCCATTTTGTACTTCTTTTGCAAGTGATAAAGGACTGCTTGAAGGCATTTTCATTGCAAAAGAAATCGATTTCCTGCTATTTGGGGCAGACAGCAGGTCCATATAAGGTGATGAATAAGAGCACTTTCATACATCTGAATGCCAGCTTTTCAAGCGCAGGGGTTGATCTATCAAACACTGCAAAACAATCAAACAAAATAATCTAAAAACTGCAAAATAATCTGACTCTTATCCCCTGGTGATGGATAGTGGGTGTTTGATGGGGCCTGCTAATCACCAGCCTTATGCCATGAGAAAACTTGCTGCTGACTGTAATTATTTACAGCACACAGCACACAGCTGAGACTCTGATATTTCAATGACAGGTGGTGATACTTGAGGGATATTTAACAGTGTCTATATTACACACAGAAATGAGATGGCATGAACGTTCAGACTGCGGAGTCAGGATCTCTGAAGTTAGGGAGTGCCAGAAATAAGGTTGCTAATGTGTCCTTCATTCAGCATGCCTTCGCGTGTGCACTTGATAAGGTGTTTAATTACATGATCTCATGCTTACAGCGCTCCCATAAAACAAGCAGGCAATGATGGGTGAAGCCATGTGGCAAATTCAGTCACGGTTTTGGCTAACTTCTGAGGTCTTGGGGTGAGCCAGGTGAGGCATTTTTAGAGCAGCACTTGTGCTCATAAAATGCACGTTTGCCGAATCTGTTTTGTTTCCAGCCCCATTCTGCCTTCCAGTGCTTTCAGTACGGTGCTGACTGAAGCCAATAGCTGCACTGGAAGAGCAATCAGAAGCCACATGTGAATTAAGCAGCCTCTATTACGGGCTGAACGAGCTTTCAGCTAATTGATGAGCCAAGGCGATTTCTGTGATTGAAAGTCTATACTAAAGATAAAGGACCATATTGTTATCAGCTTTGATTTTTGGCTAATTATTGCACTAACTCTGGGAGAGGCAGGGACGTATTTATCCCACATAAGGCAAAGAAAACCAAAGTGCATGCTCGGCAAAGTCAGGCTGTATTTGTCTGGGCCGAAAAACAGGACGTATCTGCTGGCAGACAACTATCCAGGGAGGTATTTTTCCCTCACTGCACTGTTTCTCTTGGCAGCACAATGTGCTAACTTTAGAAGTGTCTGAATGCCTTCGCTAAGCTATTAGCACAAAATAAGCTCCTTTGTGCTTTTTATCCATTCATGCATTTTAATTTATGTTCTGGCATCACCTTCCTTGTATTGTGGAGGATCAGGACAGGCTCTCAACGTCAGCACTACAGCTGCTTCTTAGACCCTGCTGTGCATCTTGCTTGCAATCCACTCCACACATGCTTACTTGCAAACCTTGCTCACAAAGCAGCAGTGCCCCTTGCCCTGCATCAGAGTTGATGATAGAGATGGGAGCAGTGCCCGGGACCAGAGCCACAATCCTGCAGACTTGGTCTGGATTTCCCCTCTGCCCCATGCTGGGGAGCCAGGGGCCACCATGAAGTCCATCCACAGAGCCAAAGCATCCCTAAAGTAGAACAATCCCATTCCTTTTGATCTGTCTCTGTGTTACAGCAAAGTGTTTTACTGTCTGGGAATGAGACAGTAAAAAAAGAAATCTACAGCAATAAATATTGTGAAAAAGGATATTCCAGAACAATAATCTGAAGCAGTTCCTGAAGTGGGCCCTTTCCCTTTAAAACACTGGATACTGCAAGTTCCCTGGGGCATCAAAACCCATTATTTCATGTCCTTTACAGAGCCAAGAGAATTGCTGCTGCTCAGTTTATCTAGAAAACATGTTTTATAAAGGGTGATACCAAGCCAAGAATTCTAATGCAAGGAAGCTTGGCTGAGTGACACCCTTTGCAGTAGCAGCTGCAGACCAAGAATTTGAAAATTTCACTTCTCCAAACCCAGAGTGTTCAGCATCTTCCTATTGAAAAGAACAGGGAAGCAGAAGTGCTTTGGGGACACATACTGCTGGGGCAGAGGGCAGATGCAAAGCTAACTCCATCCTAGGGCGCTGCAAGCAGAGAGGACCTGGACAAACTCCAGGAAAATATATGACACAAGGGGATTGATGAGACAAGGAGAAATGGCTTTAAACTAAAAGAGAGGAGATTTAGGAAGTTAGGAAGAAATTATTTACTTGAGAGGATGGTGAAATTCTGGCACAGGCTGCCCAGAGAAGATGCAGGTGCCCCATCCTTGGAGATGTTCAAAACCAGGTTGGATGGGGCCCAGGGCAGCCTGATCTGGTGGGTGGCAACCAGCCCATGGCAGGGATATTGGAACTGGGTGATCTTTAAGGTCCCCTCCAACCTAAGCCATTTTATGATTCTATGACACGACTCGATGAAAACTGGCCTTTGTACATGAGTAGCAAAATGAGCAAGAGCCCACTGGAGCTGTGCCTCAGCGTCCCCTCCTCTATCGTCAGGCCTTTGGGAAATGGCTTTTGGCCATCCTGGGAGCCTTTCACCTCCACACATTGACCCATCCTTTTCATGAGCAAGGAGCACTGATGTGGGAGGTCAGGGGGGGCCCATGGAATTTGTACTGGGGCCATCTCTCCTTTCTGCCCTACAAGTCTTGTTTTATCCTAGCTGCACACAAGGTAACACTAAGACACAGTGATGGCAACACTGCCAGGTGAAAGTTAAATAATGGCACCTGCCAACTGCAGGGGGAAAGTGATGCTAAGCACAGCACATGGAGTAGTCCAAAGGAAAACAGTCATCTACATTATCTCTTCTGAACTGCTTATACCTGGGGCCTTGTCAAACTTCTATTTAGGTCAATGAAAAGATTCCAGATGTCCAGGGCTGGAATTGGGTTTGGCTCACTGCTTTGGTTCCATTGCCTCATTCAGGGATGATAAGAAAGATGTTTCATGGTGTAAGGGCTAGAAGCACCACCACGGCCTCTCTGCTGTATTAGAAGAAGGAGCTGGAGAGCAGCCTGGGGGAGAAAGGCAGCTCTGTGCTGCAGAAACACGACTCCTAATTCAGATGCAAAGCCTCTAATTTATGCAGGCAGACATACAGTACACATACAAACACGCCAGTTTAACACCACCAGCCTGTTGATGAGTGGGCTAATAAAAAAGATGACAGAACTTTGTCTTCCACACATGCACTCACCTACACAAACCCATGCTAAAAATATTTTGTAAAGGCAGCATTCAAGTACACTGAGCAGGGAACAGCAGAATTAACACTGCCTGTTCATTCTGATGCAGTTTTGAGGATTACAGTTAAGCAGCAGTAGTATTGTTTTCAGTTTTAAGCTAACAATTCCCTCTCTGTTCGTTCTGAGAGAACACAGCTTGCATTAAAAATATCTTTTTCTTTTTTTTTTTTTTCTTCCCTACCTTAAGTCTTAGGGAAGGAAACCACAAAGAAAGAAAGAAAAAGGAGAAAAAGCAAAACCACAGAGATTAGGAAATGCATGTCAGAGTTACAGATGCCCAAATGCAGCCCATCTCCAAGAAAGTGAGCTAAAACTGCACAGCTTTTGAGTGGCCAACTCAGCAGCCCCTGGAACAGCCCTCTAAAGGGAATATTTGTGTGTTTAAATTGAGGAGGGATGCTTGCTGCTTTGCTGACAAGCAAGGTGAACACCACCCCTCGTGACTCCAGGCTGAGCACCATGCATGCTAGCAGTGCTGGAGGCTCCATCTGAAGAACAGTCCGAGAGTCTCTGCTGAGTTTGTGAAAATCACATTTTTTCCTAAAAATTATTCAACAGTGACATTTTTTGCCTCTCTTTCGCTTCTCTTCATTGAGACTTTTGCCATGCCTTGTAAGCCTGAGGTAACTCAATTCTCCCAAAGGGCAAAGGAACGATGGATAAATGTACGCAGAGCAATGTACCCACAGCCAGTTCACCTGCTCAGGCTCCCCTGAGCTCATTCCTAAAATAATGGCTTATTTTTAATTGTTTTTTAATTCATCAACTCTGGAAATTCAAGTTCAACTTGACATAATCTCTGTCTTGGTTTGGAAGGGATCACATGGGAAACTTATCCAAAAATAGGCGGAAAAAAAGCCTCTGTGTCAGAGTCTACAGGAAATCCAGGTCTCTGTTTCAAGTCGCATCTGGGAGATAAAAACCATGAGAACTTCAAAGACAGCACTGAGGTTTCCAAAGCTGCCTTCCTACACTGATTTTACCACCTGGACCTGAAGAGCTCGAACAACGTGTTTTGGTTATTAGAGAGAACTTCACCAAAACAGACAGGTATTGGCATGATTTTAGGGCTGTAAATGAAGTTCTCAGAGGAAAAAGTTGTCTTCATTTGCCAGTCTGTCTCCCCAGATTATTTCTGGAGCCATAACTAAGGAAGTTGATTACATACAGACGATGAAATGCAACCAGTGAAGCTAAGCAATGCAGAGTGGTTGACAGGGAATGCAAACGAAGGAGGTGGGTGTAAGGGGATTTCGGTTGATATGTGATAAATTTTGAGGTCTAGCAAAGCACAGAATTAGAATCTTAACTATGAATTTTCTGACTTGTTATAATTTTGAATCTTAACCCCATAGTCCTACAACCCTGTACCATTTTTTCTCAGGTCATCCACAGACTGTAGATAAACAAAATTTCTACTGTTGACACATCATTCGCCTTACGTTATACGCTTGCAGCTACAAGTGAATACATGACAAGTCTGGGTGGCCATACTCATGCCTGAGATTTCCCAAGATAAAATATTTGTCCACATGTCCAGGAAGTCTGCAGCTGCTATGGTGGGAAAGTCCAACCTGCTCCCACCAGCCAGTCTTACCCATCCAACACATGTCATACTGATTGTGCACATCAAACAGATACAGTCATATTGTGCAAGAGTGCAAGCTGGTAACTCAACATCTGGAAACCATGGGCACATACAGGGAATGCTCAGAACTCTCTGGGTAAGTCTTCCAGTTTAAAAAAAATAAAATAAAAAAAGGAAAAATTCCAAAACACTGTGATTTAAATGACAATTTGGCAGTAGGATGCACTGGTATTGTCTGCCCGTGCCCAGATCACTGGCTGCCAGATTGAACTGGTGGGCAAGAAAGCAGTTATGCAGTTTGCAAAGCAGTTTTTAATTATTTGTAGAGAAATGTTTATTTGATTGTCTGTCATCAATGCAACAGGATTATTTGTGCTCAGTCTTTTGACTATAACTTCTGTTACATCTATAGGAAAGCATCCTTTTAACTAAGTACGTGACTTTTGGACATATTTGATGACAATATATTTCAAAATGATCAAAGTCAGCCGTCAGAGAAATATTATTCATTATTAGTCTTCAATAGTTCCCATGAGAACCTTAAACAGTTCATGGTTCTTCTTAAAAGATTAGAGTAAGCTGTGTAGTGATGAAAGAAGTGAAGACTTGTAATCGAGGGCAGACTGTTGTCGTTGTTTCTGAAAGCAGTTTTCTATCTAATCCAGGCTTTTAATTGTACTGAATACAGAAAACATTGGAAATGGGCCTATGTCTTTCCACAAAATGTTAGAAATGGCATTTTGAATTGATTTGTCTGCAAACAATCTGGTTCCTATTGGCCAGCGTCAACACCAACAGATATTCTTATTTCCACATCATTTTCCCTCGTCCTCTTCAATTCTTACTAATGGCAAGATGAGAAATGATGCTGATAAGCAATCTCAAGTCTAATTATTTCACATGGAATCCTACAGTCCTATCAATGAAGCAGAAAGGAATTGGCAATATATTAACAATGACCTAGAGTACAGGTAGAGAGTTTAAAAGCAAATTCAGATGGGATTTTAACCATTACAACTGCTGGCTTGCAGTATAACAAAAAAACAATCCACATCAACTGCTTTATTCCATCCACAGCTAGAAACTTCTATAATGTGAAAAACAGTGTGTGTAAAAATGGAAATCCTATAAATTCAAATAATAAAGGATATCACTTAAGTAATATGTTGCAACGAGGCATTCAGATAATCTGTAATATCTGTGAACAATGTTTTCTTCAAAGAGTAGCCAAGATTTCTCTTTGAAATGCCTTGTTTGAAGTCTCTTTGCATGGCCATAAAACAAAAGACTCTCTGTTTAAAGGATTACATTAAAGGAGTTTTTTTTTTTTCTGCATTTGTATGTTGGAAAATGCTGATGAGGGAGAGACCCCCAAACTCTGTATTATGACTGTCATTTCAAAGAAGACTCCTAAATTCTTTAGATCTTGCTCCAACTATGAGATAATCAGGCATCTTTGTCCTTTCATTATGGCTTCTAGTCCAAAATTTATCAAAGAACATAATTTTATGTCATTTTTATATCTTTGCTATCAATGCTTTCTTTTTTTCTTCTTCGCTTTTCGTTTGCCGTACACCCCTGAAGCACATGCCTCAGATAACACAAAAGGATTTAAACCTTTAAGTAAAAAACAGCATGTCATTTATGAAAAATTAGGTATCTGTTGACTAAGTTTTCTTTCTCCTTTCTTGTGCAATTGGGATACAGGTCATTTTTCTTTACACGTTAAAAATGATAATGCACATCCCAGACATGTGCTAAGCTGTGCGGCTTTTGGCTCCATGAGGTTCCGTGGCAGCAGTTATTTGCCTGGTTTCCTTGCTCCATGCAGCTCCTTCACGAGTCCTTGCAGCTAAAGATTTGTAAGGACATAAATGCCACCCGTGAGCATTTGTCTGGCTGTCAGTGGCACGCAGGCCATGGAAATCTGCTCCTGAGTTCCCACTGTAAACCCAACAGGACTGAGTCAAAACAAAGCATTGGTTTGAATCTTCCTGAGCTCACACAACTGCTAGTTTCCCATAGGAATGGCAGGCTCTCGGTAGTGAATTCAAGTTTCCCAACCTGCCATTTGCTTTTTTTCAGTTTTCTCCCACAGATTCTCTTACAGGGTCTCTGTGGGTGTCTCAGCTACACCAGCAGAAGGAAACGGATGAGAACTGTGGTGCTGGCCCACACTCACAGCACATGACTTTCAGGCTCCAGTTTGGTCAGCCCCTCCAGATAGTGCTGAAGCTTTGCTTGGGAGAAAGCCTGAGCAGATCCACTCCCAGCTGGACAAGCCTTCCCTGTTTGGGAAGGAAAGGAGACGGATTCTGGCCAGATGGACACAAATCAGACAATGTTTCTTGCCCCCATGGCCAGCAGTCCTTGTAATTCAGGGACTTCCCGAGTCAGAGCTGGAATATTTCGTGGTGTTTAATGCTTTTCAACTATTTTTTCTTCTGTGAATTTGTCCAGATCATTTTCGGGCCCAGGGAAAGCTTTAGCATCCACAACATCCTTTGGCAAGTTGTTCCACTGCTATTAATACTGTGCTGAAACATAAGTGATAGTAAATACTTCACATCTTGGCAAACTCTTCCAGGGGGTTGATGGTTTTAATAACTATTCCAAAAGATTTCCTATGCTTTCTGTCTACATCTAGCTTGAACATCCAGCCATTTGTTTCCTGTTAATGCCTTGTGCATTCGCTAGGAAAAAAAAAACACCTTACTACAAAATCTATGCTCTGGGCAAACTGTAATCAAGTCACTCCTTCACTTTCTCTTTATAAACTAAATTAACTGAGTTCCTAAAAACTCTCATAATGAGACAAGCTTTCAAAACTCAAATAATTATCCTAAATATGCCTATGTTTAGACATAATTTTCATTTCTCTGCTGCATAAAATAAACTTTGACAGGAATAAATAACATTTACTCCTTCTTTGAGTTTCCTGAATATGGTAGAGAAAAATCTTTGGTCTCCATGGAGAAATCTTTTAATTGTAAAATAAACTATTTCACCATGAGCAGCCCAGAATATCTCCTTATGTGCAGATGTGTTCCAAAATAAAAGTAGACTTTAGTCCAAAAATGTTAGTCTGAGTTGGAAGCATGCAAATTATTACAGAACATAAACAGCTTATTCAGCACTGTTTGCTTCAGGAAATTCTTCCATGTAAACGAATTCGTTCTGAAGAAAAGAATGGCATTAATTTGTCCATATGCATACAATTAACTTAATGCCAATGGCTTCCTCAGATGGAAGTCAGAAGATGAGAAGGGATCCTAATGATAATTGATTCACACCATCACATGCAAAACAGCATATCTTCCTGCAAGATACATGTTGGCAAAGGAAGGAAAAGTAAAGTCAACATAACTCTGTTGATCTAGCAGCAGCAAAGTCAGTGTTTTGAGTTGCATTTGGATTCCAGGTCTGTTTTCCTCACAACCACATATTGTTCTGTCCTATATGACTCATGTTAAAAGATGTTTAAGACAAATGATGTTTATGACCATAGGCTGTGCCAGGAGAAGTTGGGGTTGGATATTAGGAAGAATTTATTCTCAGAAAGAACAGTGAGACATTGGCACAGGCTGCCCAGGGAGGTGGGGGAGTCACCATCCCTGGATGTGTTCAAGGAAAGGGTGGATGTCACACTGAGGACATTCTGTAGGGCAGACAAAGATACGAGCTGATGGCTGGACTACATGATCTTATCTGTCC
The DNA here is from genome assembly GCF_023343835.1 of Lagopus muta. Taxonomy (NCBI): domain Eukaryota; kingdom Metazoa; phylum Chordata; class Aves; order Galliformes; family Phasianidae; genus Lagopus; species Lagopus muta. Next base: position 9,246,379 of record NC_064434.1, read on the forward strand.
TTCCAACCTTAATTGACTGATATAATGATTGATTCTATGATATTCTCCTGCTTGAATAAAATTGTAAAAAAACTAAGGATCAAGATTTGTTTTGCGGGCATCATACTGCCAAACAATTACTGCCTCTTCAAATCCTGATTTTTACACTCAAACAGCTCAGACTTCCAGGTGTACCCTGTAGATTTCCAACTCCTATGGAAAGGATGAATGTCCCTGAATGTTAATCTTCCATTTTACACATCCACCGTGCTAAAATCTTACGACTCAATTTATTCTGCAGAGATTTCATTTTCTTTAGAGCTGACGCTGGAAGCACTGGATGCACAGAGCTGTAAATCACACCCAGACACTCTGTAATCCTGTATCACCGCTGAGGATCAAACAAGTGCCTGTTGCACAGAAATTGGCCACAGAGCAAGCAAAATCTCCACAGAGAACTTTTACTCCATATGTGAAAGTGTATTTTCCAGCTCTCCTGAGTGCCTCTGCAGTACCAGGCGTGGTGCAAGTGAAGTCAGTGGCATCTGAAGCTTTGCAGAAAAGGGCTGGAAGCGCTCAGCAAGGCAAGCTGTAGTCTGATTCCACTCCCCTCCACATATTTTTCTCACTGGTTTCTCTCATCATCAGCTCCTCTCCTCCTTAAAAGAAGTTTTCTATTTAATTTTGCTTTCTGTCTCTAGCACTTCAATTAAAAAAAAAAAAAAAAAAAAGATAGATGATCATATTGTCTTGCAGATTGCAAAAACAAAAGGAAGCCTTTTAATCTTTCCTGTGTTTTTCTCTGGAGGCCAAATTTATTTTAATCACTTTCCTGAGCATAATCTAGCACATGTAATTATACCCCAAAACAAAAGCAAAATAAAGTGAATCACGTAAAGCAATGTTTTGATTTCAGGAAATACTAAAAATAGTCAGTGAGAGGATTTGTGACTACTTTTTTGATGCAGTGCTAACTGCCAAAGTGCTGCTCAGGGGAGAATCAGTGAGGAGGTGCAGTGCCTGCTGCAGAACCATCCTGTGGAATAGCTGTCCTTCCTTCCTACTGACTCCTGTTTTACAATGTCTTGGTGCCTCCTCAGTGCCCTAAGTTGATCAATGAGAAGCCACTTTGCTCTGACGTCCCTCACAGAAGCCGCAATCCCTCGCACTGGTGATTCATCGTGCTGACTTGGCAGCACCTTCATTCATTAACACTCTTCATCAATTTATTTTACAGTCCCCATCCCCAGCTATGCTCCAGCCCCTGTGCTCACCCCAAGGTGGGCTGTACAAGTGGCTGGGGAGCGGTGGTACAGGCTGCTCAGGGAGATGTGGGAGTCACCATCCCCGGAGGTGTTCAAGAAATGTAGAGATGTGAAACTGGTTGGCATGGTGGGGCTGGGTTGATGGTTGGAAGAGGTGATGGTTGGAAGATCTTAGAAGCCTTCTCCTTGAACACCTTCACAGATGGTGACTCCCCCATGTGTGCACCCACCGCTCACAGCAACCACACAGCAGTGTCTATCAATGCTGTCTGGGCTGCAACCAGGGCACAGGGAGAGTGATGTGCAGTGCCAACTACGGTGATGGCAAATATCATATGCATTTTGATATATTGGTTAAACATAATCCCGTGAACAGCATGAAACAGCATGCCTGCTGTTTCAATAATGGAACCTGAGAATTGGTTTCAAGATTGAAAAAAATCATCAGTATTTTGGTATAGTTTCTACCATACTTTCAGTCAGTATAAAAACATGACCTGTGAATTTTCAAATGGAATGCATAGAGTTGAAATGAGATAGATGCTCAACTCAAAAATCTGACCGTGTCTCTTTACCAGGCTTTTATAAGCCCTGTCTTACCAGAGAAAGGTACCCCACACATCACAATCATTGTTCATGTCATCACTTTTTGGCAGTACGCACATTTGTGAGCAACTGTTGTCAAGAATGAAACATGGAAAGGGAAAAACGCCATCAAAAATCTCTGACAAACACCTCGAGATCTGCACCCTCTACAGATTCTGTTTTAATAAAAAATATATAGGTTAAGAAAGTTTTGTTGCTTATATACATTAACTATATTACACATGATGGCTGCTCCAAAAGTAATGCCTCCTGTTTTGTTATGCCAGGTCATGAGGCATGGCAGCAAAGATCCAACCTTCCCACCAGTACCCCATTACACACTGTTGCTGTGTGACAGATGGCAGCAGAGGAGCAGTCTGACAGAATGGCATCTGACATGGAAGTACAGATAAAGTAAAGTAGTCACTCAGTTTCTCCATGTGGAAAACATGGCACCCACTGATATTCGTTGACACCTGCTCAACACTTACAGAGACCAAACAGTGGATATGAGCACAGTGAAGTGCTGGGTGGTGTGTTTCAGCAGTGGCAACAGCAACAGTGGATCACATCCACTGGTGCAGGCTTTTTACAAGCTCAGCATGTAGGCTGTCATTCATTGCTGGTGAAAATGCACAGCTAATGGTGGCTACTGTGTGGAATAATAGTGTTTTGTAGCTGAGAATTTGCTCTATCAAATAGTGTTATTGTGCTCTTTCTGTCTGTTGCAGTTTCCATGGAAATAAATAGGAGAGATTACGTTCAGAGCAGCCTACATACTGTACTTGTGGTCCAAGACAATTCCTCTTTACTCAGTACAGAGTAGGCAAGCCAAAAGGTTGGGCACTCATGATTTATACTCTGATAAAATGAAGTAAAATATAACCCAGATTAACAGCACTATCATATAACTATGAATACTGATGAAATTGAGGCGGTTGGAGAGGGCAAAGTAAATTGCATCTGAAGCACATCTGCAGGAAACGCAAGGTGCTGCCAACCAGTGCCTGTGCTCCCAGTCATTCACAACCACACAGCCACAGCATTCTCTTCATATACCCCTCACTGCAAGGCTGGAAGGACCACTAAGATCATCACGACCAACCATCAACCTATGACTGCTCTAGAATATGTCACTGAGCACAACATCCACCCTTCTCTTTAACGCCTCCAAGAACAGTGACTCCTCTACTTCCCTGGGCAGCTCATTCCAGTGCCTCATCATTCTTTCTGAGAACAAATTCTTCCTAACATCCAACCTGAACCTCCCCTGGAGCAACTTAAAGCTGTTACCTCTTGTTCTATCTCTCTTGGTTTAGGAAGTCAGAAATGAGGAAGGGATTTTGCACTGAGTTCCTATTTTGCATGTATGGTCAGGCATAGAAGAACTGACATTGCCAGAGGTGCTGGAGGAGAACTAAGTCACATTAAGGATTTTTGGAGCCTACTTCCACTTTTCCAAGGAGAGGTGGGCACCTGGGACATGGCATCACATCACTTAGATGCATAACAGCCTGTTTCCAGGCACTGGCTGTCTCCTTAAGCACAGCTGAGCTGGGCAGCATCCACAGCCCCATGAGACGGAGGCTTCATTGCAGCAGGAAGGATGCTCTGGCAGCCTGCAGCCACCCAGGTGAGCTCTGCTCCTCTCAGCAGCCACTCCAGCACCCATCCACTTTACTGCTCGCTGCTGGCATATGGTAACAAAAAGGGAAAACGGCTTCTTTGAACTTTGCTGGCAGTTTTCATTCCCTGAGCTGTATTTGATGTGCTCTCCAAGTCACACAGAATGCGGAATTACAAATGTGACAGGTGGTTTTGTTGTCTGCTTTTTGACAGCTTTTGGAAAAGAAACTTATCTTCTGGCTTTTCGCCATGAAGATTGTATTCTGTTTCACTACAGGAAAAAAAAAATGCATTTTTCATAGGCAAGTATTTTACATTGCAAACTCTGGGCTCCTTTTCCAGACAGATAGACTATTTTTAATAAAGCTTGCTGCAGGATCTCAGCTGGCTTTCAAGTTCACAACTGTTAACCTAGAAATACTGTACTTAGAGAATTGCACACAAAGGTGTATTCATCAGGTCTGGGTCTGTTCTCACGCTGAAAAAAACCTTTTAGAAGTTAAAAAAAAATTACAATACATTCATAGAAGTGAACCCACTTGGGTACAACATGCAATTATAGAGAGCCCATATGCAGTCTCAGACTGTGATTATGGCTGGGGAGGAAATGCTTTTCCTGTCTTGCAAATATTCCTGGGATTTGAGAAATGCTTGCCATTTCCATATGAAGAAAAAGAGTTATTTTACAGTTTTCCTTTAAATGAAAGAGCAGAGAGACAGGCAGACAACCCACAGGGCTGTGGTTAGGACTCACCTAGGATGAAAGAGATTTAAGATCAGATTAGCTGTGCTTTCTTTGATTTGCAAAGGGGACTGGGGCCCAGGCTCTCTGGGGCACTCTGCATTCATTAGGCTGCTGGCTTTCTCAGCCCTTCTGGATGGAGATTTTCAGTTTTGTACAGATAATTAACTGTTCACCAGATCAGGGACTTGAACCTAATTAATCGCTAGGGGAGGTTGATGCCAAAACCATCTGCTTTAGGCAACTAGGCAGGTTGGGCATGACAGGTTGGATGGGTAAAGCCTCACAAGGCATCTCAGCTCACCCAGATTATCATTTAGACTCACTTCTGGACTGACCTGGTGTTTCAGAGGTCATCTGGTGCACCCACACCAGGAGCTACCTCTATGTCCCATTGTGGGCAATTCTTGAAGAGTAATTCCATGAGCAGTGACATACAATGAACCAACAGACAGGAATTGGGCCAGACTGCTGCTTGTCTGACAGCTTCAAGCAGCAGGTACCTTTTCCAGTTCAGAAAGCCAAGCTTGCTTTGGTGGCTGGCACCTACCTCTCCTGCAGGACAGTGTAAGAGCTGGAATTCTCATCCATGCTCTAGCCTTCAAGGTATAAACTGGGCCAAAATGCAAGTTTATTCCATCTTTCATTTAGAAGGCAAGTCATTGCGATGGAAAAACTCACAGAGTTGAAGAGACAACCCATGCTGGATGCAAGATATTCTGTAAAAGAGGACACTGTAGCATCCTCTTACACCCAGTAGTGTCTATGCTCCTAGTCAATGGTGACAAGCCAAACATAGTCTTCAGTCTCTTTACTCCTTTCTCATCTGCTCTTTGCTTATCTATATCATGCTCACAGGGCCAAAGGAATCAAAAAAGTCACAGAATGGTTGAGGTTGAAAGGGACTTCTGGAGGTCATCTGGTCCAGACCTCTTGAAACCTATAGGTTTCTTCATATCCAGAAGTTGCTCTTCTTAGAAAGATTTTGGAAAGGTGTTTGTAGGTTCCCATGGGAAGCTAGGCCAGAAGGATATCTCACTTGATCTCCTGCATAGTGTAGGAAATTAAGTATCATACAAATTCCCTAGTATGTGAGCCCAAGTCAGAGGAATAAGACTCTTCATTTCAGTTTTTTTCATTTCTGTTCTTCTTTGCTCTTCTCTGCTTAATCATAGAATGGTAGAACGGCATGGCATGGAACCTCAAGGATCATCAAGTTCCAGTCTGTCTGCCACAATTAGATCAACTAGATCAGATTGCCCAGGGCCCCATCCAACCTGGCTTTGAACACCTCCAGGGATGGAGCATCCACAGCCTCCCTGAGCAACCTGTTCCAGCACCTCACCACTCTCAGTAAAAAACTTCCCTCTGACATCTAATCTCTATCTCCCCTCCTTTCATTTAAAATCATTCCCCCTTGTCCTCAGCTTCCATGAGATACCAAATGTTGTCACCCAGAACCTCAAGAGAAGCTATGCATAACTGAGTGTTAAATTATTTTTCCTTTTTTCTAGTAGCTACTCTAAATTCTCTCCATAAATATGTCCAATGACAGGCTGGCCTTAGATATACATCCAAGAGTGAGTGCTCTTAAGGTAATGGCTTAATGAAGTTTTCAATGTCTGTCACTGAAGAAATCAGCACTTCTTGTTGAATGTTAGAGGAACATCCTTAGGATGAGTTACAACATATGGCAAGCAAGGGCGTGTTTGAATGCACGGATTTTCGGATCCTCCTTTGACTCAGTGCTGACTCCAGCTGCTTACTGCGAAACCATCCTTGTGTATCTTGCTTATTGTGTTTTCTTTAAAGACATTATTGACTGGTTTGACTTTATACTATTTGGAGAAAAGCAATTAATATCTTCAAGAGCTCAGAGACTACAGATGAAGGGAAGATATCCTGGACATACAGTGGAAGGATGAGATCTGTACCAACAGGACCTTTCCATGGACCCAGATGTTGCATGAGTCTGGGATGGTCAGCAGCACCTTTGACCTTCTCTCCTGCATCTGGCATCTGGTTCATTTGTGACCGCATTGATTTAAGGGCCTTTGTTATCTGAGTTTTCAGAGGTGATTTACATCAGTGCATAATTCACTTAGGTGAACAGACTCAAAGTGAACTGGAAGAACTACAGGTTAGCCTAGTGATGACAACTCCAATAGTCTCCATAATAATGGAAACTGCTGCAAATTATGTTTTGGTTAGGTTTATTTCTAAAATCTTTGATTATACGTCGGTCTTGAAATCTCATCCCTTTCAGAAAGTCTTGGCCAAGACAATTTGCAGAGATGTATAAAATGAGATACATAGCATTCAAATACATATATGTGTGATCCATTATGTCTTGGATTTCATCAGCAGTCACCCAGTACAGGGCATGGATGCTGACAGGACACTCAGCACCCATGTATAGCTTTCCCTTATTTATATTATTCCAGGCAGTACTTCTGTGATGTCCACTGTATGGCAGTGTGCTGCACTATGCTTTTCAGAGCAGCATTTCGGAGAGATGAAGAGGGCTGTGAGGGTTCTCAGGGTGCCCCACAAGGCAAGTTCCTGGTCCTAGGAAGCCACAAGATTGCAGCCTTGCACAGCTCCATCTGCATTTTGCTATCCCTGCTGTCTAAGACAGTCTCCTTAGGTGCAATGGCACATGCAACCTGTACACAAAACGCAGATGGAGAAAAATGTCATTTCTAAAGTGGATGAAGTAAGCCTCACATTCCAATTCCATTAACTCCTCTGCTTCTCCCATTCTTCAGGCAGCAAGACATTAAAAAGGATCTTTATGAAATGGTGGACAAGGACCAAGTTTCTAAGTTTCTTGGAAAAAAACTCCTGGAAGGTTCAACCTAGGGTACAGTAGCTGCAGCTGCTATAGAACGATTCTTGCTTGAATACTGATATAGCACTGTGTATGTTGGCACAAAATTTTCCTTAATATTTTCAGACAGGATACTGTAGCTGAGTATAATCAGGGCAAAGAAGAAGGGCTTTTTGTTTCTGCTTTATGCTTTTAATTATATCTTGCTATTCATTCTGTTGTCAGCTTTTGCACAATCAGTAGATGGAGGACAGACTGCATGCATACACAGAAATACACACACAGAGACAGAAAATGAGCAGTTGCTCAAATCTACATATTGTTCAAATAGACAACATTATTATCTTTTATCTTATTATCTCCTCCAGTTATGAAGCACACCATCAGACCAATTATAAGGCCAGTCCTCCAGTACTCCCTCAACTTCAGCGCTGCACAGAGCTAGAAAAAGCAGGCAGATGAAACACACATGTTTTTTCAAGAACATAAAAGGCATTTTTACTTCCCTGGTTTTCCATGTATGCTGCTGCTATAGAGCAGAGGTACTATAAAGAAGGAAACATGACTCGCAGAATTCAGAGTGAACCTCAGTTCTCTTGACCTGCGTTTTGGGCTCTTGCATGATTTTGAGAATTGTTCTGTAATGAAGGTAGTGAACTCTGATGCTGTAAATCCAACATAAAGCTATTTGTCAAGCCTTCATTTTAGTCATCTCTGTAGGCAAAAGCATCCCATTATGATGGCCTCCCAACATGCATCCCAATGTCCCAGTCCACAAATCATAGAATGATAGAATGGTTTGGAAGAGACATTTTAGATCACCTGGTTCCAACCCCCTGCTATAGACAGAGACACCTTCCTCTGGACCAGGTTGCTCACAGCCCCATCCAGCCTGGCCTTGAATGCCTCCAGAGAGGAGGGGACTTTTACTAGATGTTTGGGTTTCCATAGGTTTGGAAGTGCTTTGCAAATGAATGAACTATTATAGATTACATAACTTTTTGGTTTTTTTAATCATTCGTACAATGAGTTATAACTGTGCATCTCAAAATAGCTGCTGACCTTTCATCAAAATCTCAATTGTTGGGCACTGCTGCCACTCTCAAGAAAAGAAAATGAGAACAGATTAAACACAGAGGACACAGGGACCACTCTGTCAGAACATCATTTCATAATAAGTGAAGTCAGTTCTCAGTGATGTCCCTGGAGATGCATCTAGTCTCTCTCATTCTCTGAGCTCCTTCTCAATACAAATCGAGCAGAACCAGTGCCTTGGCTTATGCTCAGTTCTGCTAAGACCCCACAGCAAACACCCTTACTCACAACACCTGCAGATCGGTTTAAATGCCATCCCAGTATACTTTAATGTTCAAAGGAAATGAAATGCATGCTATGCAGAGTCAAATTACCATTGCCTAAAAGGAACAAACACCTCCTGGCAGTGTAGAAAGCTGTAAAAGATGTGCAAATTGGAGACATAATAATTGAGCAAGGAAAGGATGAGAAGGGAAAGGAGCAATTGACTGAGATATGAAAATCCCAGATTTCTCCAAGATGTGCTCTCCAGTACTTTATTAAATCTCACAAAAGAAAAAGACTTTTCTTCTGACTAATGATGTTTCATCACTAAGACTGTGTTCCCACATTCAGCAAAAGGTTTTGCTCCATTTCCATTGACTTCTCTTGCATCTGATCTGTCCCTGGACTCTCACATCAGTCTGGCTGTGGACACAGCTGTAAAATCAAGCCCTTTGCTAGTCAATTGAAGGCAAAATATTTATTTTCATAGTGCCGGGTAGGCCAATTTCATTCATAATTGAATCAGCAGTTTGTTTCTAGGTCTTTTCACTGACTATCCATTCATCACATCCAGCCACAGAGTTCAAAGGGCTGCTGGAAGGCATGTCTTAAAAATCTGATCAAAAACAGCACAAGGAGAATGCCCAACCCCAGGGGCAAGATATTAACCACCTGAGGTAGGCACGCTCTGCCAGCAGTCTTTCAGCCTGAATTACAACCCTGCAAAGCTACACTAGGACACATCAACAAAGATTTCTACAGTAACAACCATTCGGGGTCATATGGCAATAAAAAAACGTGGTAGTTTAGCCAAGGAAAGCCCAACCCACACATCATTCCTCTGTCTGGCTGTGTCTTCTTGGAGTTGTGCTGACAGAACTATATGGGTGCTGTGACCTTCGCAGGCGTGTGCTTAGGATCACAGCAGCATAGAAAGACTTGGGCTGGAAAGGGCCTCAATGATCATCCAATTGCAACTCCCCTGCCGTGGGCAGGGCTGCCACCCACCAGCTCAGGCTGCCTGGGGCCCCATCAAACCTCACCTAGAACACCTTCAGGAATGGGGCATCCACAGCTTTTCCAGGCAGCCTGTGCCAGTGCCTCACCATCCTTTGAGTAGAGAATTTTTTACTAACCTCTAATCTAAATCTCTTCTCTTTTAGTTTAAGGCTATTCCCCTTCCTCCTATCACTATCTGGTGGTGTAAAAAGTTGTTCTCCCTCCCTTCTCCCTCATTAAGTACTGGAAGCCAGCAATGAGATCTCCCCAGAGCCTGCTCCAGGCTGAACAAGCCCAGCTATCTCAACCTTTCTTCATAGCAGAGTTGCTCCAAATCTCTGATTATCTTCATGGCCTCTGGACCTGCTCCAACAGCTCTATGCCTTCCTTGTGCTGGGGGCCCCAGGCCTGGACACAGCACTCCAGACAGGGTCTCACAAGGGCAGAGCAGAGGGAAATGCTCCTGTCTCTCTCCCTGCTGGCTGCCCCTCTTTTGTTGCAGCCCAGGACACTGCTGGCCTTCTGGGCTGCAGAAGCACACTGCTGGTGTGTGTCCAGCTCTTCATCCACCAGAACCCCCCCGTCCTCCTCCTCAGCACTGCTCTCAATGAGTTCTTCTCTCAGTCTGTACTCAGACCTGGGATTGCTCCGACCTCATTATGTTCACACAGGCCCACTTTTCAAACCCGTCCAGGTCCCTCTGGATGCCATCCCTTCCTGCTGTTTGATCAGCTGCAGCACTCTGCTTGGTGTCTTCATCAAACATAAGGAGGACAGTCTCGATCCCACTGCCTTGGTCTGATAAAGGTGCTGAAGGGCACCATCCAAGATGGACCCCAGAGGGACATCTCTCATCACTGGACTCTCCCTAGACAGAGACACTGACAATAACTCTGGCTACAACTGTACATTCAATCAATTACATATCCACCACACAGTCCAGCTTTCAATTTTTTCTCTCTCCAATTTAGAGATAAGGACGTGCTGAAGGACCACGTCAGTAGTCCTGCACAAGTCCAGACAGATGACATCAGTTGATCTTTCTTTGTATCCAGATGTCAGCACTCCGTCGCAGAAGGCCAACAGATTGGTCAGGCATGATGCCCTTGGTGAAGCTGTGCTGGCTGTCTTCAGTCACCTCGTTGTCTTGCATGTGCCTTATCATAGCATCTAAGAGGACTCTTTCCGTGATCTTCCCAGGCACAGATGTGAGGCTCACCAATCTGTTGTTCCCCGGGTCTTTCTTTCTTCCTTTCTTAAAAATGGCCCATCTTAAAAGATCCCCTTTTTCCTGTCACTGATAACTTCGCCTGACAGCCATGATTTTTTTTTAATATGATGGAGAGTGACTTGGCATCTGCATCATCCAATCCCTTCAGGATCCTGGGATGTCCTTGGGCCCCATATTGTACACATTCAGTCTCATCAGGCAGTCTTGAATTTGCTCTTCACTTAAAGTCTACACACAGTTGATCACAGATGTACATTTAGCTCATGTATCACTTTTGTTCATTATTTGGTACAAGGACAGAGGAAACTGTCCCTTTGTGCTTTCTTTAGCTATTATTATTTCACATCTCCTGTCCTCCAGACAAGAATTTCTCCCTTGCGCCACTGTGCAGAGCCACAGAAACACAAGCACAGAAAGATTTTCTAGCTCTGCTCAACTGCACTTAGCCTCACATGCATTGTAACAGATGAGATCTGTAGAAGATTTAAGGCTAAGGGGTTGACAGTAATGTTTCAGACCAGTAACGTATCTCAAGCATATCTTGCAGCAACAAGATCCCATGTGTGCAAAGTGAAGCCAGCTTTGCATTTGGAGCACAGAGCTGAGAGCAGACATCAGTCTCTGCAAGCCCCAAATCCCAGTAGGCAGCCAGTTTGACACATACCCAAGCAGAATGACTTACTCTGTTGCACCTCCTGTCCCAGTCCTTCTCAGAATGACCCAGAGCTGCATTCATATTAAACACATTTTTCAGCTTTTCCTGTACGCCACCTTCTTGTAGCCACAGGTTGGCATTTCCAAAATGGTTAAGTCATCTGCAAAGTAAGGATCATTAATCTTCAAACTGTATGATTTAAATGTCAGTGAAAGGACACTAAGCTTATCTCCACTTTCACTGTAAATTTTTCCCATCTTAACTGGACAAACAGCTGTCTGGAGAATTTGGGCTATCTCAGTAATTCTGATGGCGATGTAAAGGTGAATGCAGTTTTTTTGCAAGAAGAAAAATTTCACAGCGACCTGACTGTAGTTGCCCTTTTCTGTTCCACATCTTGCAAATATTCTGATCAACTTTCCAGTCTCTCCTCCAGCAAGTCCTCTACTTCTGTTCAACATAACATTTAGTGGAGTCAGACTCTTTGATACATTAAAAACTTGTATTGTGCCTATTGCTAAAACCAGCTGGAACACGATTTGAAGAATGAGGACATTAATCAAAGAGTAAATTAATGATTTTCGTGCAAACCACACAGGAATCAGTGACTACTCCTGGCTTATACAAATCCTCCATTCCACTGACCAGTAAAGTCTGTGGACCTTTTCTCTGTAGAATTATACTGAAAATTTTCTGATATTCTTGCTCTCAGAGAAGAAGCCTTAGCTAGGCAGTATTTTAGCTGAAAAATTAATTATCTTATAGCAACTTATCGGATGGAAAAAGAACCTAAAATCTCAACAGAAGAAGTGGTATGATTTCCACATTAGTAACATATTGATCAAGATAAGGCATAATTAATTGTACAATTACTCTGAAATATTATACAAACAGAGAAAATGTGTCTATCTGAAAACTCAGAAGTATGTGTTTTGGAATAAATCCAGATGCACCAAATGCCTATATTTAAACTCAGTGACTCATGAAAAGAGAGCTGCAGTGATTAGTTACAGCAGCTTTAAGTGTTAAATAAACATAAACTAAGAATGACTCTGCCTGGATCTGTTCAAGCTGACCTCCAGAGTTGAGAGGTGACCTTTGGCCCTCAGGAGGACTTTGTGGGTGGAAGGGAGAGATCTGCTAGGAAGAGCAGAGCCTGAGAAGCACAAGACGATGTGATTTCCAGACAACTCTTAGAAACACATCATGTTCTCAAAAAGCACAAAAGCCTTTGGTGTCTCACTGTAAAACTTGCCATTTAGTGACAGTAATCTACAGAGGGGAGCAGTCCCACACAAGATAATGACCTGCAGCTCTATGGGAACAGGCAGTTGTGATGATTAGGAGTAGGCACCCAAGCCCTACATACAGTGCTCTGACTTCTACCATATGTGGGTGGGTCTGCTGCAAGAGACACAAAACCCTTTTTACTCAGCCACTTGGCAGCCGTTGAGCAGTCTGCGGTCAGGTCATACATATCTCATTCACAGAGTCCCATGGCCACTGCTGCTCTCAGCTGTCCAGCTCTCCAAAGCACCCATTGCCTCATTCCCACTCCACCCTCATGCCTGATGACATTGATACTCTGCTCTCTTCCAGATATGCAGACGCAACCACACCCATGGACAAGAAATGCAAGAAATTGCAAGAAATGCATCTACACTGTGAGACCAATCCAGCTGAACCCTCTTTTTCTCTCTTGGGTAAAGGTAAGTGTGAATCAGAGTCCTGAACTAATCAACAACAACTTCTCAGTAATTCAAAGGGCAGACAGTCATAAGGCTTGGGCCAAGTATGTTGCTAAATGTTTTGCACAAGGCTCTCAACGTGTATTTTATCAGATCACAATTACACACACGCTAATGAATTCAGTGAAACAAATGGCACTGCAGTTACTGTCTGTGCATTATGCAGTAATTGTCAGACAAAGGATGGCAACAAAGCAGAGACTCACATAAAATTAGATTAAAAACTTTAACTCTTAGTGCATCATGCGCACTGTTTCCATGGATCTGTAATGACCCAGGGAAAGAATTTGCAGTGGAAAGCAAAGAGGCTTTCTCTGCAGCATGCAGTTCAGTGCTGTTCAGGCTACAAGCACTAGCTATAGATAGCTGATGTCTTCTGAGCACACATCATCCCTGAACTCTGATTTATGTGCAAAGGCTTAAGAAGGATTTATCTTCAGAGCAAGCTCAAGGAGCATTATGTGAAAGGGGAATGAATAAAGCAAGAAAGCCATAAATTTCTCTTTCAGTACAAAAAGCTGGACACTGAGTAACCATGCAGCTGTTGAGGACTGCACAGATCTCGCCAGGACGAGACCTGCTCTGTGTTAAAAAAGCTTTTAAAACTCCCCATTAGCATTTCTTGATATTAAATAATGCCAGCACAAGAGGGGGAGGAAGAGGCAGGCATCTATGTATCAGCAAAGAATATTGATTTTTAAGTCATCAGTGATTTTAAATCACTTCCTCACTCATTGTCCAGCAAGCAGAGAAAGAAGTCAGGATCTGGGGAGAGAGGCACCTGTTTTCCCTTACACCAGGCTCATGGCACACACCAGAATCACAGAAGCACAGAATCACAGAGGTTGGAAGGGACCTATGCAGATCATTGAGTCCAACCTGCTGCTAAAGCAGGTTTCCTGCAGTAGGTTGAGCAGGAAAGCACCCAGGAACACTAACCTGAAGTAATTCTGCTTTCCACTGGGATAAAAGGGATTCAAAATAACATTGTTTTAAGTGTGTTGCTGCCAGCAACAGAGAGGTATTAAAAGTAGTCAAAACAGCTTTTTTACTCTGAAGAACATAAGTAAACTATCAGAAATTAATGGACAAACATCTAAACTACAGAATGCTGCCCTAATTATATTTCCTATTTAAGTTTCATTTCCTGCTAATAAGTTAACTCGCTCAATCTTGCCCCACATTGCTTTCCCTGTTCTTCAGTAGCATGTTAAAAAAGGCAGTCTGAAAACAAACCTTGTTATCAACTTTAGTGCAAACCCCCTTCCCCCCGAAAAAAAAACAAAACAGATAGCAATCCTTCAGCAACACACAGACAGCAAATTCCATCAAAAGAAAGGAAGTGTAAGAGGAAAGCAGAGGGGATGCTCTATCTACAGAAACTGTAAATTGAGTATTCTTCTAAATGTCATCGCTCCTTTGTAGGACAGAAAAGGTAACAAATAAGGAAAACTCAACTCAGAGGGCAGAAGGCAGAGCAGTCTTGCACTGTATGGTGGATGACATAGGAACTCCACACTTAAATAGCAGAACTATGAGTGCTGAAAAATCAGCTTATTACCCAGATAGCCCACATGTTAATCTCTCATTACTAAAGCTAAACAAGAGCACACAGATTTATTTAGACTGAATAACAGTTCTTGTTGAACATAGCAAGCGATGAAGAAATGTCACCTGGGAGAGAAGTAGAAAAGCGAAGGAAATGCCTATGCTAGAGACAAGCCCAAGCCCTAGACCTGTTCCGTGGCCAACTCCAACTCAAGCACACCAAAACTCAGCTGACCTCTGAGAAGTCTTGCCCCGGTTACTTTTTAAGCCTGTGTGCTACTGAAGAAAACAATTGACAAGTCTCCTGGAGCTAAAATGTAGAAGGGCAGCAATACCACCAAAGCCAACAGCAAATTACGACTGCACACCCTCAGCACTAAGTCTCTTCAATTCTTCATGACTTTTTTTTTTTCTAAAGATAACTTTTTAATATATTTATTAGTACTGAAAACTTTAAACTTAACAGTGTCTCCCATGTTACCATTACCCTGGACCAAGGCAACTGGAAACAACAGGCTAACAGCTTCAGCTTAATAAAGCCATAAAACCACTAATAGATGGTCTTTCCTATTGCCTGTGGCCTCATTCTGCAGCAACATTAGTCTGCCTTCAAGAGGATAAATAGGGCCTTATAATGGCAGCTATTGTCGTGGGCTCCCTGCAGACATGACCTCACCCTTAGGACGCAAAATCTGCCCCCGGCTGGGCTGGAGTTCCCGAGGAATTTTAATGGCGGGGTGTGAGGGTCACGCTAGGTCTGCTACCTCTTTTTCTCAATATAAACCCACTTTAGTGAGGCTGATAGAGGGCCTTTTGCTGTGTGAGGATGCCTGAGTGTCTCTGAGGAATGATTTCAATGTGACAGGTTGCCAAACACTAACACTCAGTGCTTAGTTACTGCAAATGCCCTGACAGAAATGCTAAAAAGAAAAGAAATCCTACTGTGCCAGCCACTGCCTCTGAATGTTGCTATTGTTGTCAAGAAGAAGAGACCTCTAGTTAACAAAGACTTGGATCCAGAATATCTTCTGCCTGCTATATCCCAGAAGGCTGGCTAACTCCAGCAGCCACCTGGCTCCAAGCAGACATGTCCATGGACCAGGTTTCATGGATGAAGTCTTCATTGTGTTAACTTCTGGCACAACAGCCCATTAAACTCAGTGAATTACCTCATAGTCCCAATCCATCAAAGTGCCTGGCTACCTGAAAAAAATGAAGAATGATCAAATCTGTCATTATACGTCAGCTCAACAGCTACATCACTTATTCAGTGCAATTAATACATTAAATCCAACAGTAGCATCTACCCTCAAGGCCAAAGAGATGATGCTCAGGAAAGCAAGAACACCAGAGATGATAGCAATGGGAATGAAAATGGTACCATGTATATAACATGCGAGGTGCATCAAGGAAGGCACAAATTCCTTCCATTCCCACATAGATGCTGGAGCACAATTTAAGGTGATGATACTGAACTTCCTTCACTGTCATCTACTCCTTGAACTAGTTCATCTACTGTGAAAAATTCTGAAGTGTTGCAACATCCAGCAGTCTGCTTTGGGCTAGCAAGAACGAGGCTGTGGGCTGAGCCCACCAACACTAGTGACAGAAGAAAGTATTCAGCACAGGGAAGATATAGGGGTGATTTATATAGAAGGACAGGCAGATTCTCTCTATTAATTCTCAAATTCTGGGCTTGCTTATATTACAAGGCTTGGAGGCATGAATTTCAGATGCACAACCTTCAGTATTTTTCTAAGGTCATGGGCAGTAATTGAAAGTCGACTTTGATATTCACATTAAAAAACTACTGCTAATAGGGAACTGCTCTGAAATCAGCCCAGCATGATGCCTTTCATACTCGGTAATAATGAATGTAAGAGTGACGTGTAACAGTCTAGTCAGTGGAAACAAAATGTAACTTGGCTGGTCATTTGCTTTTGTTGGTCTTTTGTTGGAGGAATGGAAGGGGAGAAAAGTCCTGTGGCAATAGCCTTGAACAGAGCATCTCAGTCTTGAATCTGTTGAAATGAAATATCTCCTTTCAACAACAAAGGCTGAACTCTGATCAAAGCCTGACTGGCAACACGCCCTGCAGTGGGACACACCAGATTCTAATTCCTGCAAGTGCCCAAGGGGACGTGAGACTCCCATCAGTCAAGTAATACAAGGGCAGGAGAAAGCACTGTAATTTTCAGTTCAGCCCAACAAATCCTGCAGCCTTTTGGCTCACTGTAATCTGGAATGCATCCTGCAGACAATTAGCAAGATGGCTTTCCAGCCCATCAACACAACACAGTTCTTCTTTGATACTGTTTAATTCTTCCCCCCAGATACCTCCCTCAAGAGCTTTCTCAGGCTCTGTGCACATGCTGCTGAGCGTATAGTTAGAGGACAGTGTGTACAATGGAAATCCATTCAGCATGTTTCCAGACTCCCTTATTTCCATCTCAGGCCCCTATGCGTGTTCTGCCTGAGCTGAGTAAGCACCCAGTTATATTGGATGCTTGGGCAAGCAGCTACACAGCCCGGGTGAAGAAAGGCTTGTTTTGTCAAGTAGATATGGGGAAAAATGTACAGTCCTGTGCTCTAATTGTCTAAAATAGCATTAGGGCATGACCATGAGTTACGACATGCCAGAGTAGAGGGATGGCTGTTTCCTAAGTAATCACTTATCTTCTGCACATACAACTCCCAGAAGCTCTTTTCCATCTGAACTGCAGCCATTTGTGGAGGAAAAACAGTGCTGATACAGACTGCAGGGAAAAAGTATTCTCTGTACTTAAAAACCAGGTAACACAAGCTCTACTATTTTTAAAATCACCACCTTTCTGTCTCCCTTCAGATATTTGAAAGGCCACTATCTGGTAACCCTGGAGCCTTCTCTCCTCCAGGCTGAACAGCCCCAGCTCTCTCAGCCTGTCCTCAGAGGAGAGGTATTACATCCCTGGCATTATTTTTGTGGCCTTCCTCTGGACATGCTCCGACAGGTCTGTGTCTCTCCTGTACTGAGGACTCCACCTGTGGATGCAGTAGTTCAGGTGAGGTCTCACAGTGCAGAGCAGAATGGCAGGATCACCTCCCTCACCCTGCTGGCCATGCTTCTTTTGATGCAGCCCAGGATACAGTTGGCTTTCTGGGCTGTGTGAGCACATTGCTGGATCATATACAGCATCCCTGGGTCACTTTCAGCAGGGCTGTCCTCCATCCTTTCATCCCCCAGCTTGTACTGATAGTAGAAGTTGCAGCAACACAGGTGCAAGCTAGATGACCTTTAAAGGCCCCTTCCAACTCAAACGATTCCATGTTTCCATGTTTCCAACACAAAATTGCCTTTAAATAGCCTAGGAAGACAGTGCCACCCACTCTAAGTCTGTAGCTTTATTCTGTATTTTTGGACTAGAAATACATTGAGAATTTCCTTTTCTATTTTTGGGACTTCAGTTATTTTAAGAAAGTAGCAAATATTTTGGAGGGGTGCCTTTCAGTGAATATCTTACAATGAGTTCTGAAAAAGAAAATTTATAACACAGAGGCTACCTTTTTTTTGCCCATTTGCTAATTTGCTCATTAGCACTGAAAGATTAACTACCGAGCTATTAATAGCAGAGATCCAATCATTTAAACAATTCTTTTTCATCAGCTAGACGTCACTTGGCTCCTAAATTCCACTAAAATTCATCATATATAAACATATATATTATTTGTCAAACCAGGACGAAGTTATCTGCAGATCCAAGCTGCAGCACAGAGGAGAGTGCACCAGGATGGGTCTGTTCTTTTGTTTTCTGTTGTTCTGCATTTATCTGTAGGTCTGTGAATTCCCTTTCTGTGTACTGACAGCTACCTGCTGAATGCATAGCCACTGCAAAGAGAGATAAACCCTGCTGCAGCAGTTTACCGATAGCATCAGTGTTCCATCTAAAGCAAACACTAAATCACAGAAATCAACAGTTTGTGCAGAGATCTATGATCAGGGGGTTCCAGAAGCCAAGCAGCACTGTGACTTTGCATTGGAATACAGGAAATCACAGCTCAGCTGTCCACGTGAGCATAACAGTGAGCAAGATACAAATTTGGCAAAGCACTTTTGGTGATTTGGGGACAGAAGGAAAATTAATTTTCTTATGTGTCGCAATTATTTGCTATATATTCCCCACAAATAGCTCTTTTCTGGGCCCTTTTAGAGGCAGTTCTTTGTATTTGAGAAGCACAATCTCAGATACGGGACACAAGTCAAACAGCGTATTTGTGATGTCTAATAGGATTATAGTCATCCTTAAGTTCATATTTCCTGTGGCAGATTCATGATTATGAGTTCAAAAAATCCACTTGTGTGCATGATTTGTAACCATTATGTAAAAGTTAGTCTTAAAGTAAACAATTCTGCAGTTAACTCATTCTGCCAAATATTCTTACGGAGGAAGTTAGAAGCGGCTGTAATTCAGTCAAGGCAAATCCAAAGCATATTTACTGGATTTTCACCGTATGTCTTCTAAATGAGCAGCTCCATCTGGCTATGTTTTATTGTTTTTCAATAGAAAAGTGCCAGTGATAGCATGAAGCAATGAGATAATAAACTTTTTTTACCTAGGAAAAGCCATGATTACTTCCTAGCTGTATACATTTACAGTTTCTTTGTTTGTGCACTGCATTCCAGCTGTATTCCCAGGCAGAAATCCTAGCCCCAGCTGAACTAAAAAAAAATATCTTTGATTTGAGCAGAACTAGAATTTTAACTCCATTGATTCACCTGGATTCCTCCTGCTTTAACTGCCTTGAAAAATGGAATTTTCATATCCTGACTCCTAATGATAATCAGTGAGGCTAATGCTGTCAGTAAATGCCAGTCCTAAAAAACTACACTATCATCCAACATGCCTTGTTCTCTTTCATTTCAAAACTTCTGTATTTTGCTCATACTTCTTGACTATACTGAGGTGTTGGGTGTTGCTCAACATTTCTAAGCATGAATGCTTCCACCTGGAAAAGATTATAGGTTTTCAACCCCATTTCTTACACCTTCAGAAGTGCTAAAGCCTTGGCAATACAGGGTCTAGCTTCATCTGATATCCAAGTAAATGCAACAGGACACAACTCTGAAGAGACTGTGCATAGATAAAAGCAAAATTATTGCAGAGAGATGATTATCAAGATATCCCACTAACTTGGACGTCACCATCAGGATCAGGAGCAAGGATGACACAAAGTTCCAATTTTGGCTAGGGAACACAGTTAACTAGTCCAAACTTCAAAGGACCTGAGCTTGCTGTTTTCTGTGGACAAGATCTCTCTGATGGTGGGAAACCAAATAATGAGAAGCAATAGGCACTGACTTGAAGGTCATCTCACTCCTGCACAAACCAACCAGTCAGGTGAAAAAGAAGGCTGTATCACTTCCAAATCTGCCCAATCACTCACTAGCAATTAATTGTTCTCCAGTAGTAAATATTTTCTGCACTCCAGTATCCAGTATGTGTTTAGCATGAAGACAAGCAGCTTGGAAAGGTAAGGCCTGCTCTTCTCCAATTCTTTCAGTACTCTTCTGCTACGCATTTGGAACAGGATAGATACAGCTCTGGGGTGAATCTTTCTCCCAAGCAGGGTATTAGAAGGACAAAGGTATAAGCAATGGAACCATAACCCAGAGGAAGAAAGAGTGGAGTCATCAAGTGATGTTGAATTGCCATTCCCTCAGCTGCTGTAGGAACAGAACCCTGATCAAGCACAAAGGCTATGGCTGTTAGACAGGAATTTAGCAAGCAGCACAGGCAACCTACTTTCAGATGGTGGGAAAATGTATAATGTTCAGGGACAGTGTTTGTGTCTTAGGAGCCATATTTCTTCAGTTAGTGAAGCTTTATCACCTGGTGATCTCCATGCACTGGTTAGCACTGTATGTACATACACAGGTAAGTTTAAAATCATGGATTATCCCAGGATATATAGTTTGAGTTTAAAGAAAGGTCACAACATTATGCAAAGCTCATGGTTTGCTAAGTGAAACCAGAGCAATGTTCTTTTCCTCCAGCAAGCATTCCCCTTGCAAAATCCAGAGCTGTTCTATTTAAGCGTTCTCAGCTTGCTGAGACAAAGAATGCGTTTTTTTACTTAGCGTGTGGAAAGCAAAAATTACTACCATTTTTTCCTGAGAGCTGGAGAATGTACAACATCTCTCTGGAGTAATAAATAGCTTCTCGGTCTGACTAAAAATGGTTCAGAAGAATGTCTCTGATTTTCTAAAGCAATCACACATGAAGATCCAAGAACCCAGCACGAGAGGCTGGAGACAGGCCTTTGCTTAGGCAGTGACACGAATCTTGAGAACAAAATGTTGCTTGAGACATGGGACTGAAAGAAGGAATGAGAGACAAAGCGTGAAAGGTGGCTGGATGAGGAGCTTTCCTTTCAGCAGAACCCATGTAACCCAGATTACATCTCAGTTTACATCAGCAGTCTACTCCACGGATGTGGAATTATGATGCTGCTGTGGTTTTATTTATTTATTTATTTTTTACTGTGTGCTAGAAAGTAAGAAATTAGATTGCCAGCATCAAGCTCATTGGAATCCGATACTAAATTTTAGACATCTACTGGACTAATTCTCATAAATTTCTGATATTTTGCAGCATAAAGAGCAGAAAAAACTTTTTCTGTGAGCAGTGGCCCCGGGAAGCCTCGCAAGCCACTGCCAAGTCTGAAGAACATGCAGGGTTTCCTTATCTCCACCTGTACACTAGACTCCGTTCCAATGGCACAGCTACAGCAGATTTCTTTCTATGGGCTCAGATACGTTTCCCAATACAAGGAACAATTATGACACCCCAGCGTCTTCACCTCAGTAGAAAGAAAATCTGGGGATTCTGTTGGGCAGTTTGCTAGTCAAATTAACATTATTTGTATTAGCTAGAGGCATGCAAACAGCAAAACTTTTTAAGTATTTCAATCACATAGCAGAATCTTGCAAGATTTACTCAGAAGACGTGAGATGCTGGCACAGGCTGCCCAGAGGGGCTGTGGATGCCCCATCCCTGGAGGAATTCAAGGCTAAGTTGGGTGGATTCCTGCACAACCTGATCTGGTAGGGGGCAATCAGCCCATGGCAGGGGGTTGAGGCTGAATGATCTTTAATGTCCCTTCCAACCGAAGCAGTTCTATGGTTCTATGAAATGATCATTGGCAGTAGCAGCCATTTAAGCCTTCTCAGAATAATTCTCTTCCTCCAAGAGGAAAACAACCATGTGGTTAGATGCCAGCTCCATGTCTGGCCATGTATAGTGGAAAGCTTAGCTTCTGTTTAATGAATGTGATAGGCAGGGGATAAGGTCCTTCTGATTACACACTTGATGTCTGTCCTGGTTCTGAAGATAAGATTATTGTGGAATAATCCAGGTGAGCTCTAGAGTTAGTAATGTGCTGGCAAAAGGCTTCTGGCTTGCATACTTTTTTGTCCAGTCGCAAAGCAAGAGAATGGTGAACGCTCTAATAAAAGACCAAACTCCTTTTCTTCAAAGAACTCTTCTCTGCTCTTCTTCTATGGCTACACATCAAGCGCTCCTGATCTTAATTCTCACTGCAGCCTTCCCACAGCAGCTAAGCCATCACCTCATCAACCTTGGAGCCTCTAAAAAGGAGGAGACTCATATCTTACTCCAGTCAAACAGCAGTATTACATCCTATCACACTTGACCCAGTATTCTCACTAGGGCTGGCAGAAAGCCTGTTAGTTATTTCCTTTCCTTCCTAGAAGCAAAGGCAGAACAAGTTATCAATTTTTTCTTATTTACAAAACTGGGAACTGTATGTAAAATTTTATCCGACTTTTTGTACCACTCAATGCCAGCTTGAAAAATTTATGCAATCTCACAATCTCTGTGTGTGTCCATAGCTACAATCCAGGCAGCCTGGAACGTGAACACAGAAGACCATGACAGGAAGTTGGTGAATTGCAAGAACTGTGGATTTAATCCCTTCTGTTATACATATTTCTTCAAAAATCTTTTTTTCTACACACAAAAGGCAGTCTTCCAAGAGGGTATTAAGGGGTTGGCTGTTTCACTGCTACTGCCATGAAAGTGCCTTTCACCAAAGCAAACAACAGAACCCTTACTTGCACTGAACACTCTCCTCATCTCGTACAAGGAGGGATATTTGGTACAGTTTCTTCACTGAGCAGAGACAAACTGATGGGAGGAATTGTAAATTACAAGGCCAGGCTGGATGGGACTGTGAGCAACCTGTTCTAGAGACAGGTGTCCCTGCCTATAGCAGGGAGTTGGAACTCAATGATCTTAAAGGGCTCTTCCAAACCAAAGCATTCTATGACTCTATGATTCTATGAAAGTAGCAACTCCAGGTCAAGGCACAGCACAGCCAGCTGAAGCTGCATCTTGCACAGTGCCAGGCGCTATTACCAGCAGCAAGAGAGGCAGCAATGTGCCTAATGTGGACTAAGTGACAGGAGGGAATGTTCCAGCTGCAGCAGAGAAGGACCTTCCTCCTGCCCAGCCCTGCCAGGGCGGTTTTAAAAGGCAGCACACCTGAACTCAAAGACCTCCCTGCCCTCATCTCACTGCCCTTCTGTTGTTCAGTATTGAGGTTAGCTGCAGATTTTGCTCGCCTACCTGCATCTCTTGAGCATGGGCTGGGCTCTCTGCTTGTGTACTCCTCAGCACAGAAGAGGTCTTTGTGAAACAGGCAGACACTGCTCCAGGAAGTATTTGTAGAATATGAGAAGAGCAGGGTGGCTGCTGGTCTCATCATGCTCTTCAGCTGCCATAAACAAAGAGAGATCCTTTATTTAACGTCCCAACTGCTTCCCTGTTTGGCTGTGTTAAGTACGGGTTCCTGGGAGGCAGGGAAATAACACTTTTGCAGAAGGTCATTTGTTTTTTCTTGTTTCAGGTGCTTCAGATCTCGTGTTATGCTCCACGAAATGGAGATTGCAAAATCCTGCTATCAGGAAATTCACTAAGGGAAGTGCCACCAATACACACAATTTGCTTCACAGTGTGGTAACTGAATCTAAATAATTAGCACACACGAGCCCTTCCTTCTCAAATACAATCTGTCCTAACAAAAATGTCAGTCAGAATAAGAACAAAACACTGAAAATTGTGATTTTTAAGATACCTTTTGGATGTTTGTTTTTTGAGGCTTCTGAGCTCACTAAGGCCATTTATCAGAATCATGTATAACAATTTTAAATTTTGTTAGGTCAAAAGTATTAAGCTGAGAAAGAGAGAGCAATTCTTGCATTAAGCACAAGAGAATTTAGTGGGGATTAAGCCCTTTGATCACTTTTGGATTATCCTTTTGCAAATATCTAGAAGAATTAGGCTTTTCCTTTTTTCTTTTTCTTAGAAAAATTGAGCCAGGGTTCCAAAGTTACTGCTTGTCTCCAGAAATTTGGACATTAAGCAAAACATTAAACAGATGGGACTGATAATAGACGCAAGAAGTAATAAAACTGGAACTTGTACTGCTGCTGTATCCCACTGCATAGAAACAAGCTCAGAATGTTCTGCCCTTTAAAGCCAACCTGAGCCTCTATGCCTCATGGTCTGATTTGGCTAGAGCAAGCAACAGGGCTGGTGACCTTATTGCTCCCTTCTACTTTTTCTAAATATGTGACACTATGCAAATGGAAATTTAAAAAAAAAAAGAAAAAAAAAAAGGGACATTTGTTTAGCAGCTTTAAAATATGTTGTATCGTGAATGTTGATCTAGTTGCTATGGCAAGCAGGCATGTTTAGATGGTGTACTGAAACAGGACTCTGCTTGGCCAACAGCATGGGGTGGGAAGGCTCTGTGCATGCAACAGCAGAATGGGTTTTGACACTCCTGACCTCGGATACAGTCAAGCTGTCTCGGCCTTTGCTTCCACCTGCTTTCTTTCAGTAGCTGAATTTTAGACAGAAACATGAAGCACAGATGAATCAGTTTCCAAACCAGGAGATCAGAACAGAGGTTTGAACACCACAGGACATTGACTTTGCTAGAAAAACAGCATGTTTTGCTTCATTTCTTCTTGCAGCATCTGATGCACAGACCTCACTGTTTTAGCACTGCAAACATCTCTACTCATGATGTAATGGTTTTTGAAAATGTATATGGTAAGAATATCCATTCAAGGATAATGAGAGGATCTTCTCCTGAGGAATTCCATTGACATAACAAGCTATATGGCTGACAGGAGTTTGATATTATAAGAGATACTGGAATGGCAATGGCTATATCGATGTTGCAATGATGTTATTACAGCCTAAGCATTTTAGCACTTCTGGTGTTAATTGTCTTTCAGAGGTTAGATCTGGGTCTCCTTTGAGTAGCTGGAATAGACGGTGCAGATCTTGAGTAGTAATACCCAAAAATGGCCACAACCAATTTATGGTTTTGCAGATCGTTTAATGTCTGCACGTGAGGTACTACTTTGAGGATTTGTGGCTGAATTGGTGTGAGATGTAATTTTCCATCCTAAATATTTCCATGGAGAACTGAGTTGCACCTTTCCTTCAGCTGTTTGTAAACCTACAGATTGGGCTGCCTTCCAGATGAGCATTAAAACGTCCTTTAGACTCTCTTGATCTGCTGCTATTAACATATCGTCCATGTAATGATAAATAAGGATGTGACGTCTAGCTTTTCATACTGGTTGAAATGCATTTTCTACTGTCAGTTGGCATATTGCACTATTAAGCATTCCTTGTGGTAAAGCAGTTCAGTGATACCGCTGAGCAGGGCTTTGTTGGTTGACAGAGGGCACTGAGAAAGCAAATCGTGGTGCTTCTTTTGAATGAAGTTGAATGGTTAAAAAAAAAAACACAGGCTTTTAAATCAATGACTGCGATGGACCAATTTGATAAAATTCGGGCACTTTGTTTTGGCTGCTGCAAGCCCTCAACTCCTACAATAGCAGAATTAGTCTTTTAGCAGCCATTCAAAGGGCCATTCACTTGACTTAAGGATGCTGACATCAACTCCGGTATCCACTAGGTCTAACAACTGTCAGCCCGTTACACCTGTCGGAATGAGTCACAGTGCTCAATCAGCAGCCATACAGTAGTGGCCAAATCCACTCCTGTGCTGCCAGCGGTGGCTGGGCTGAGTGAACTGGCCAGGCAGCGGCTGGCTGATTCGGGACCATATTTGTTGTCATAGCACATGGTCTCACTGTCTTCTTGTGTTTCCTGGCCGATTGCAGGGCTGTGCAGCAACTGGGAGGTTAGATTGCCATTCTCTTGCCCAGTGTAGCCCCTTCCCACTCAGGAGTCAGAGTTGAGCTGGAACAGCACAAGCATTTTTATTTGCTTGCTTAGGCTTTTTACAGTCCCTCTGCACATGAACGGGTTTCCCCATGATTGTAACACTTCATTTTTTGGGCTGTCCCTGCATTGAGTCGGGCTGCAGCACATCTGCTAGCAAGGCCCTTTTGTGCCTTCCGTGCCTTCGTCTTGACAGGCTTTAGTCTTGTCCATTATGTTTGGATCTGCATTCTTTAAGGATTGTAAAACCTTCTGACAATCCGCATTTGCATTTTCAACTGCTAATTGCTTAAGCAAAACATCCTGGGCAGCTTGATTTTTGTTAAATGAGGCATTAGACAATCAGTATCAGGTATCCGACAGATAGCACATAACACCGAAGTCTGAACTAGTTCAAGGCACTGCCTATCCATCTGTGCCTGGGCCCGAGGTGTTGCCCAGAACCTCCTCCCCCATGAGTTCCTCCATGCCAATATGACTTAAATTATTCAGGTTATTCCTAGCCTGTTCTCGATATTCAGTCATAAACACGGTGCATTGCATGGGGGATAGGATCGTTCGCAACAGAATTTTCCAATCGTGAGGGGTCTTAACATAACCATCACCGACTGCAACCAAAGGATTGCAACTGAATTCCATCATCTCTCGCTGACTTCCTTAGCTCCTTCACTGCCTCATAAGGCAGGGATTCCCACCGTGGGGGGGTGATTTGCACAATACAAGACAGGAAAGGCTTGCAACGTATTGGCATCACCCCATGATATTGCTTCTTTTCTGCATTGCTCTAAAGCACTGCAGTACACTGTGGAAAAAATTTTCCTTCCCGCTCCCTTCAAATTATCATCAGGAAGAAAAAGGTTCGGTTCGTCCTCCCGAGCTACCGGACCAGGATCAAAAAGATGCTCCTGTTCGGTTCCTTCCCTGTCTTTAACCAAATCACACGCGGGAGGCGGAGACGCAGAAGCAAGCGACGTGGGCTGGGCGGGGGGCGGGAGCGGGTCGCCATCTTTAAGTCTCCCCGTCCGGGGCTGCGGCCGGAGCCGCGGTTCCAGTCCGGGCAGGGGCTGCTACCCGCGGCAAGGGGCAGCGGTGGTGTTCGGGCGGGGAGGGCGATGGGGAACAGTCGGAAGAGCTTCATCCTTGTGGCATTTGTTTAAGCTTTATCCATATTTGGTGCCAAACAGGTAGAAGTTTAGAGGCCGTTTTGTCTTTAGTAATAGAAGCCATACATCACAGCCTCCTTGGCTATGCCAGTGAGGGTGCATTGTAACCAAATCACTGCAATGAACTGTATTAAATGTCTTTGGTCTCGGGAGGATGGCCAGCACCAGCATCTGAAAGTCTGAAAAGCAAGTTGTATGATCTACACCCGTGATGCTCCTCCTCAAATATATAGGAAGCTCAGGCTAGCTGCATGGAGGCTGCACGTTATACACATTTATAGGAGGTATATTTAGGGTTGAAAACAGCTTTGGCAGTCGACCCTTTGCAAACAGGCAGTAAAGGAGAGGATCATGCCCCAATGCTAGGAAACAGGTAATAGAAGGGTATTAGCCTAAGAGAAAGGGATAAAAGGTGGGAGGCGAAAGTAGCATCAGAAAGTTTACCAGCATTATTTTGAAAATATATCAGTATAAATTGATTCATAGGATAACACAGACAGGAAGGGATATCTGCAGGTCATCTCAGTCCTTCCACAAAGCAAGGCAGACCCACAGCACAGCAGTTGGTGCAGTGTCCAGTTGAGGTTTGAGCATCTCTGGGCAACTTATCGACCGCACTCAGAATGACAGTATGTTTATATATATATATGTATCTTAAAGCTAATTGTAATTCCTCATCTACTAGCTTTTGTCTGTTGCTCCCTATCATTTCACTAGGCACCTCTGGTAAGAGTCCAGCTACATATTCTCAAGCAGTTGAAAAAATGCGCATGATTTCCCATTATCTTAAGTCAGAACAAACCCATTCTTTCAGCCTCTTTGAGCCATTCAATACATGTTCCATCACCATGGTCCCACTCCTCAGCCATCTCGGTAGCCTTTGCTGAACTTATTCATCAAACTCAATGGAAAGGACGTGGCACCCAGATGCACGTTAGTGACTGCTTTATAGAGAACAGGTTCATGGGGAAGGTACTTGAGGAGGTGATCTAGTCTAAGCTCCTGCTCAAAGTAGGCTAGTAACCTCCGTGGACCTGATGCTGAACTCTTGCTAATACAGCCCAGAATGCAGCTGGCTGCT
Source organism: Lagopus muta (assembly GCF_023343835.1). Lineage (NCBI taxonomy): Eukaryota > Metazoa > Chordata > Aves > Galliformes > Phasianidae > Lagopus > Lagopus muta. The sequence goes on from NC_064434.1 coordinate 9,274,394, forward strand.
TTTGTAAGGGAACACAGCTGATTCATGCTTATTTCATCCATCCTTAGACATCTACAGTGTAGATAGATCTCTCTGTCTGAACTAGGCACCAAAGGCTGCCTTTGAACATAGTGGCAGAAATAGATGCCTGACCTATTTCAGACATCTACTTTAGCAGGAGATGAATCACACTCCAGCAAAACCTGTCTCCCTCCACTGACTATAAAGGGAGAATAGAATGGCTAGTTTTGATATAAACATCTATACTTGAAGTATTTACATTCAGCCACATTAATCCTGCCTTATAAATTCTACCATATCCCCAGATTTTGTTGGAAGGCATTACACATTTGCATGTGAGAGACTGTGTATGTGTGTGTTCACACAGAAACATAGGTTTTCTTCGAATGTAAAAAGAATTCAGTTTATAACAATACAGCTATGCACAAATGCACTGAGCTAGAACTTGAGAAAGCAGATTCACATTTCAACTGCAGATATTCTACCAAATATCAACCCTACTAATTTCGGTAGGTTAGTATTCTTTAAATACATGCCTGAAATTTTATTTTTAACACTGTAGCTAGCATGATTTTTTTTTTTTTTTTTTTGTAATATTAAGTGGGTTTTTCTAAGGGTAAATATAAAATTTTGCTTTGAAGCAGTCAAGGGTACCGATATCTGCATGCTACTGACATTGAGATCATCTTTAATTCTCCTTTTTCTCAGTGACGGCTGCAAATAGGAGCATGTCGTCAGCAAATGTGACTGACTGATTTCAGTTGCTGGTAGAAAGGTCAGGCAGAGTTCAACTCCCTTATAACAGGGCAACAATTCAGGAGGTCTTTAACCATTTGTCCTGAAGACCAGCAGGATCATCTTCCTGCAGTGAACATAATGGTTAAAAATTACATTGAACCTCCCCTTTCAGAATAATAGCTCTGCTTTTGACCTCTTTGCAGTCCCGTGTATCCAATTTGAATCGCAGAGTGCTGCATTTTCTAAACACATGTTAAATAACCCACCACTTTCTTCTGACTGAAAACAGACACGCTGTCTGTACAGGAAAATCCAGGCAGATAAGGGAAAAAAACATCACATCCCATTCCCAGAAACCAGCCCAGACAAGCAGTGCGTATTTTTGATAAGTTTTGAAGTGTTGAGAAACCATTGATCTTAATCATAAAAGCTGACTCTATATTCATCTTTCGTGAAATTTGCAGCAGCTTCCTCAAAAGTTCACCACAAGTCCACCTAGTAATGCCAGTGGCACAGCTGAGTGACTGTCTGCGTGCAAAAAGAACAAAGATAATTGCCTCTGAGTAACTCACTGTGTAAAGATAGCAGTGAAATGGGTTGTTTATGCTGGTCAGAGCAAAGAGGAAAAAATATTCTGGGTGACAAAAAAATGTGGCTCTTGCAAGTCATTGTGAATGATGACATTTATTGGCTTCTCCAATTAGAGAAATTGTGGCACTCCAGCTGCTTAATTCACAGGGTGCACTGCAGTACTGTGTTAAGATCAGCGTGCTAACAGAGGATGGTCTAAGGACCTAGTTCAATGCAAGGAGGTTTTCCAATAACATGGTTGCACAGCATTGGCAAGCTTTCCTAAAGTGATGAAGCTTTCTGCAGAAACACCTCTCAAAATTCCTCTTCAGAGGAATTCAAGTGCTCCTTGGAGTGACTACCTTCACAGTGGACAAGGAAGCACAACCAAAAAGAAATTCAGTCCACTGCCCTAAAAGATCTGAGAAGTGGAAACAACTCTTCCCCAGCTGACTCTTTCTGTTTGTGCCTTTCTGTGTTTCCTTTGTCCTTGTGTCCAGAACTTGGCAGTGAGTTCCTCTCTGAATTTTGAGTGTCTCCAAGGATGGGAGACTCATCCACAACCTCTCTGGGCAACTTGTGCCAGTACTTTACCACCCTTATGTCATCATTGATGGTAGCAATACAGCCCAGCCTTCGCTATTTTAAATGAGTGTCTCACATTTGGAGCAAAACCAGTGAGGTACAACAGAGACTGAGCACAGGAGGACCATTTTCTGTCTGGGATTTGAGTGATTTAATAATGTGATCTGAGGATTCAGATTTTTAGCCTGGTCTTATGGCAGTTTCTGCACACGACACACCAGCTTCTGCCCTCTTCCGAGCTGAACTCACTTGTGCCATCCTGCCCTGGGTCTTCCTGTGGCTGCCCAATACCCATGGCTTGCTGTCTCGCTCCAATTCATAGGAGGGAGAGGAGGTTCTTTTATTATCTATATACCCGGCGTGAGATTAAGAAGCAACGGTTCAAATGTTGGTCCGACCAGTTTATTACAAATCTTAATCAGGGGAAATGGGGAAGGGGAGAACGGACACTATTATGAATTAGGGTAATGGGGGAAGGGAAGGAGGGCGATAGAAAAGATAGAAAAGAAGAAGCAAGGAGTCTTTATAGGAAGCAAGAGGGAGATAGTCACCACCATGGATCCAGCGAGGTTCGTAGTTCAGTCTTTGATCTTCAGTAGCGGTGGGTCGTCAGGCAGAGTTGTCCTGTTGCCAATGACGACGATGACCATGGTGATGATGGCCCTTTTTCAATGCTTCAAAGTGGTTGAGTCAGCTCTTTTTGGAGTGACAGCTCAAATCCAAAGTGGTTGAATCAGCTCTCCTTTGAGTGACAGCTCAAACCCAAGGTGGTTGAGTCAGTTCTCCTTGCGGTGGCAGCTTCTGGCTCTGGGATCTCAGCAGGAACCTCCTTTGTTCTTATCTTTCTGGCCTTGCCAGCAGATAAGAGGAAGCAGGGAGGCACCAACTTGCATCTTGCCTTCGCAACATACAATGGTATCATCCCCCAGCCTTCCATACTTAGCTGGAGCGGTTTGGCCACAGGCCTGATCTTCCGCCAGTGAACACTGCTGAGCACTCTCTTCTGCTTTTCTACAGAGCAAGCAGCTCTGGGGGAAGGGGCTTGCAAAATGTTCCCAAAGCGGTATCGATTGTCACACAGTTAGCACCCATCAGTTGCCTCCTTGACAAGTCACTCAGAGTCTTATCACAAGAAAAACCTCAGGAAGCAAGCTTTGAGCCAAAAAAAAAACTAAGAAGGATTCTCACACTTGCCCTTCCACTTGGGTTGGGCAGCCATGAAACCGAGCCCAAGCCCATGGTCAGGGTCACTACACCCATTAGGTAACACTGTCTTCTAAAACACAGTGTCCCTGCACAATGCTCACTTCTCATGTCATTGTCTCCTTATATGCCTTTGCATGAAAGCTATAGGAAATATCTTCTGCTTGCACAGCAGGCAGAGGGCAGATGGAAATTTAGCACTAATGCAAAGATCAAGTGTTTTATCACAACAAAACCCCTGCCACTTCCTTGATATCCTCATAAGCTCTCTGACAGGAAGAAAATAAACAGAAGACATCAAAGATTTTATCGTGGAAGATCAGGTCTCAAAAAAGTATTAGTAAATATTCCATTTGTTCCCCAGATCTCCTGTTGTCCCAGCCATTTGCAAGCAGGGTACGTACTATAGAAATATGTAATGTGTGACTGCAAATGTAGTTTTACTTCAGGCCATTTCAGCATGAAAGTCAGCAGTGATTCCATCCCTTGGCATACTGCTATCAGAGATGACCATGCAGGCACCTGGAAACGCAGTCATACATGACTTACCCAATGTGGGGACACCCCTGAGAGCCATGGGAGACCTCCACCAATGTTTCATGAAAACAAGTCAGAAGCACTGAACATTAGAGAGAAATCTGAACAAGAAAATCATGCAGAGAAAACAAATTAGGAAAAAGCAACAGCAAGAAACAGTTCTACACATGACTCAAGCTGTTATGACAGCAGAGAAATTGGAATAGGCCTTCTGTAACATGTAGTGAGTCAGGGAAGCTGAGACTTCCCTGGAAGGGGTGTAATAGGTGCTTGGCTTAATGTGGCCCCGGATAAAGGTGGTAGAAAGGTTTTTGTTTGTTCTTTTTTTTTTTTTTTCCAACCGGTGTCCTAGTAGGTCATCAGAAAACTGTGCTGTGTGGAAATAAAGTAAGTATAAATCCCCTCAGTCATGCCTGTTTTCCCTGCATCATTCCTTTCTGCAATAGTTTGTCTGCTTGAGGCTTTTAACAAGGAGCTTCCCTAGCAAAATGGCTGTATCTCCTCAAAGAAGTAACCACGAGCACCACCAGGCACATCTCACCACACAAACATGCATTTAATGCCTGCAAACTTGTCTGGGAGGCTGAGGGGAGTGGAGGGCTTTGCTGAGGTTTGTCTGGAAGCTGTGAGAAGACATAGCGGTTTGCTTTTGCTTTATGCGGATGTTTGTGCTGCATGTGCTAGAAGGCAATGAAACAGAATTAGCCCATTTACAGCATTTCCTTCACCTGCATGTTCTGCAAACGACCCCAGGCCAGGCTCAAACCAGCAATGATGCTAGCTATCCAAGACAAGAAGAAACTTCTCTATGCCCAGAGTGGCAGTAGCTGAAGAACAGGATTCTCCACTGATGTTCTTTAATGAAGCCCATCTAGTGGATGCCTGATTGCCAGGCTTTTTTAAGACATGCAGACTGTCAAGTAAATTAAGTTCATAAACGTATGGCAACTAGTAGACAGTACAAACTCAGTGAAGTGGGATCTTCATTCCAATTTAAAGAAGAATAATCACCAGCTCTCCACATTTTTTTTTTCGGCTTTGAGCAGTGAATTTATAATCTTCTGCAATTCATTTTTATTTGAGTTGTACTCCACAATCTTACTCTCTTTCCAAGCACAAAACAATGTGCATTAGTTCCTACTGATCAAATGTTGCAGGTTTCCCAGTTTTGGATCTGTTGTATGCTGTCAACGCCACTGACTTGATGAACAGAAATGCACTTTCTGAAGTGCCTGATTCTCATAACAATTTCCCTGAATGTTCTGAAGCACAGACCTAGCGATCGCCCTTCCAGCAAACACTATGGTTAGTAAATTGTTTGGAAGGAAATCAGTGGACAACAAGCATTAAGAAGAGTAGCTATCAGGTAAATGTGTTCAAAATTTCAAAGACTTTTTTTTTTTTCCCAGTATGTGATCAACTGTCTAATAATTCTTACAGCTACACTAGTTAACTCTCTAGCCTGTACAGTGGGGAGGAAGACTGCACCCTCCCTGCTCACACACCCTGTGCCAACTGCCGCATGAGTCCTCATCCCTTATTCTCCATGTACCTCTTCTGGTGTTTTACCAGTTTTATTTCCCTGTGACAGGTCCATCGTGCGAGCCTCTGCTCCGAGCTGATCCGTCACAGACATGGCTGATTGCTGGGGAATGAGCTTCTTCCTCAGCCTGGAGGATGACGGTATCTTCTATCCCATCCTCCGGATCATGCTGAACATAGCATTATTTGCATTCATGACAGCCTTGTGGAACTGGAAGGTAGGAGTCAGGGCTGGTGCTGAGCCAGGCGCTGCAACACAGGGAGGGGGGTCAGAGGGGTCAGGGCCATCCGCAGGGCTGGGCTGGGCCCTGCCTGGGAGGAGAGGCCGTGTCCCAGCGGGGCTGGCCAGGCTCGGCCGGGAGTCCCGACGCAGGCGCGGGGCTGGGCCTGGCTGTGCCCTGGGTTGTCTCCATCTCACACTGCAGTCCTGGTTAATGCAAGAGCTGCAACCATGGACGAGAGGAATTCACCTGAGGACAAGGCCAGTAAGCAACAGGGACAGAAAAATACCACTGTTGCCCAGCAGCCAGAGGAGCTTCTGCCACAGTCGTTCAGCCCCTAGCCAGAACACGCAGACATGTGGCCCAGGCACGTCACAGCAGAACACGAGGCACCCAGGCCAGAGACACCACGTCTGCATTTTAGAAGCTGCTGTGCGCCAATCCACTTCACGTGCCTTTACATTCAGCGTGCCTGGGCCAAGCTCCAAGCTGCTACCAAGGCCCTCTATTCCACGATCAGAAAGAGATGTGTGAGGCTCACAAGGAAGGGAGGAGAGCCCATCAAGGAAAACAGACTCTCAGCGCTGACCAGGCTGGACACACATCAGCGTGGGAGTAGACAATGGCTCAGACTACTGGCCAAAAGGGAAAGCCCGCGTCCACCTCTGGAGGCAATGAAGAAGGACTTGGTGACATCTGAAGATAAGACTTTCAGTGGTGGCAGTGCGGCCTCTGGTTTTTGGACACTGTCTTTTTATTTGACTTAATGTATTACAATGTGTTATCTTGTATCCCAGTATCTGACAGTATGGTCAGAACAGCTGGAAGTTCAAGCATAACATGATTTAACATCAGGAGATTATAACATCTCCAGTTATTCTAAAAAAAATAAGCTTCATGCCCACCAGTAAGCAAAGCAAAAATACTTTATTAGCTAAAAAAAATAATGGCTATGTCAGAAAAGGAACCCAGAGAATGCTCTCATTCTGGATGGCAAAATTGCAGCCTGGGAGGATCAGACTGGACCCTACTTATGCTTAAGAAGGTGGTCCTGGAATAGTACACAGAGGCGTACTATCCCACACAGAGGTGGTAGAGTTTTCACCCCTAGAGGTGAAAGGCGTTAGATCAGTTGAGCCATGGTTTAATCTGATGCTGACTTGAATTTGGATCAGAGACCTTTGGACGTCCCTACAACCTCCATTACCAGGATTCTGTGAACATACCAACTAGAACTGAGAACAGTATGCAACCTCTTGATTATCTGCACAATCACATCCCTTGCCTGGAAGTTCACTCATGTTGCAGTATCACATCTTAAAGATCTTTCAGCCCTTCTTTCTAAAAATACTGAGTATGGCATCCACAAGTGGCATCCGCAAAGAGCCTTCTTTGAAGGCTCCCTTCTGTTGATCAGCAGTACCTTCATCTTCCTCGTGTAGCAATAAATGCAACAGGAAGAAAGGAAAAAGGGATAACCCCATATGTAACCTGATGCATCATAGGCTGCAGATTGAGCTGACCCTTCACAGGTAAGAGCTCTATGTTATTATGCACTGTTACACTTCTGTATCGTTTGCCCAGAGCTCATAAATAATGGAAGATAGGCTCACGTCTGACTACACACCAAATTTAATGTCAAAAACTACTTTTGGAACATTTCATTTTAGCTTTGAGATATCCCAGACTTTTACATTAAGCCAGCCAGTCACCCACAAGGACTACAGCCTTGTGCTTGATAAAGTATAGCTTCCAGGAATCACAGAATCATTAAGGTTGGAAGAGACCACTAAGATCATCATGGTCACCATCTCCACCATGCCCACTATGTCCCTAAGTACAAAGTCTACATATTTCTCGAATATCTCCAGGGACGATGACTCCACCACTTTTCTAGGCAGCCTGGTTCAGTGCATTAACATTCTTTCAGAGATTTTTCCTACTATCCAGTCTGAATCTCCCCTGGCACAACTTAAAGCCATTACCTTTTGCCCTATCGCTGATATCTGTGAGAAGAGACCAACTCCCGCCCCCATTGCAGCAACCTTTCAGGGAGCTGTAGAGAGCAACAAGGTCTCCCCTGAGTCTCCATTTCTCCAGACTGAAAAATCCTAGTTCTCTCAGCTGCTTGTTGAACCTCCCCGCTGCCTTCAGACCAGCAAGCCAGCCTGTCCAGATTCCTGTCCAGAACCTCGCTACCCCCAGGCAAATCAGCACTTCCTGCTAACTTGGTGTCATCTGCAGACTTACTGAGGGTGCACTCAGTGCCCTCATCCAGGCCAGTAAATGTACTGAAGAGGACTGGCCCCAATACCAACCCCTGGGGAACATCACATATGACTGATTGCCAGCTGGACTTAACACCATTTGTCACCACTCATTGGGCCCAGCCCTCCAGCCAGTTATTTACCCAGGAAAGAGTGCACCTGTCCAAGCCATGGGTTGCCAGCTTCTCCAGGAGAATACTGTGGGAGACAGTGTCAAAGGCTTTGCTGAAGTCACAGTAGCCAGCATCAACAGCCTTTCCCTCATCCACCAGCAGGTCACCCAATCACAGAAGGAGATCAGGCTGGTCTTCATGAACCCATGCTGGCTAGGCCTGATCTCCCCGCTGTCCCGCATGTGCCGTGTGATCTCCCTCAAGACAATCCGCTCCACAACCTTCCCTGGCACCGAGGTCAGGCTGACAGACCTGTGGTTCCCTGGATCCTCCTTGCGACCCTTCTTGATGGGATTCACGCTGGCTAGTCTCCAGTGCTAGTCTCCAGTCTTCTGGGCACTCCCCGGTTGACCTCCCCCAGTTGAGAAACACTGGTAGATGATGGAAAGTGGCTTGGCAATCACCTCTGCTTGTTTCCTCAGCACTCTCAGATGGATCTCCTCTGGCCCCATGGTCTTGTGGCAGTCCAGGTGGAATAGTAGATCTCTGACAGTTTCTTCCTGAATTGTGGGGGGTTTATTCTGCTCACCATCAGAGACTTACAGGTCAGGGGTTTGAGTACCTTGAGGATAACTGGTCTGACTTTTAAAGACAGATGTAAAGATGGCATTAAAAACCTCAGCCTTTTCCTTATCTTCTGTGGTCATGTTCCCAGCCGCATCCAGTAAAGAATGGAGATTATCTTTGGTCCTCCTCTTACCCTTAATATATTTGAAAAAGAGTTTCCTGTTCTCTTTTACCCCAGCCATCGAGCTGAGTTCAGGCTGGGCTTTTGCCTTTCTAATTTTCTCTCTACACATTCTAACAACTTCTTTGTACTCATCCTGAGTACAAAGCCCATCCCTTCTTCCACAGGAGGTAGATACTCTTTCTCTTGGAGCCTCAGGAGCTCTCCCTGGTCATCCACATCAGTCTTCTCGCCCACCGGCTCATCTTGCAGCTCAGGGGGACAGCCTGCTCCTGTGCCTTTAAGACTTCCTTCTTGAGGGGCAACCAGCCTTCCTTTACCCTCCAAGACTGAATCATAGAATAATAGAATTTCTCACGTTGGAAAAGATCATCAAGACCAACTGCAATCTAAGCAAACTACCCTAACTCTAACAACCCTCTGCTAAATTACGACCCTCCCTACCAGTCTCCCGAGCAATTCAAAGTCAGCTCTCCTGGCTCCACCAAGAATCAAGAATTCTACCATTTCACAGTCACTCTGTCCAAGGCAGCTCCTGACCTCCACATCTCCTACCGGTCCTTCTCTGTTTGTGAACAGCAGGTCTAGCAGGGCACCTCCCCTGGTAGGCTCTCTAGCCAGCTGCACCAGGATCTTCCATTCTGTGGAAGAATCTCCTAGATCTCCTAGAATAGAAACCTCATAGACTGCTGCTTTTGCGCCATATTGTATTTCCGGCATGTATCAGGGAAGTTAAATTCCCCCATGAAGATGAGGGCTGGAGATCGCACAGCTTATGCCAGCTGCTCATAGAACACCTCATCTGTCTCTTAATCCTGGTTAGGCGGTCTATAACAGATTCCCACCACTCCTTGCCAGCCCTTCCCCCTGATCTTTACCCATAGGGATTCAACCTTATCATTCCCAGTCCTGAGTTCAACAACATCAAAACACGCTCTAACATTGAGAGCCATGCTACCAACCCTCCATCCTCGTCTATCATGGAATCATAGAATTGCTCAGGTTGGACAAGACCTTAAAGAGTCCAACCACAACCCAACCTTACTACCCAAACTCTAACAACCCTCTGCTAAATCACATCCTTGAGCACCGCATCCAAACAGATTTTAGACACATCCAGGGATGTGACTCAACCACCTCACTGGGCAGCCTATTGCAGTGCTTAACAACCCTTTCTGTAAAGAAGTTTTTCCTGAAACCCAACCTAAACTTACCCTGGTGCAACTTGAGGCCATTTCCCCTCGTCCTGTCACCTGTCCCCAGTGAGAAGAGACCAACCCCGCTCTTGCTGGAAGCACCTTTCAGATATTGGTGGAGAGCAATAAGGTCTCCCCCCAGTCTCAGACTAAACAGTTTCCTCAGACTAAGCAGCCCAAATTCCTTCAGTCTCTCCTCGCAGGGCACATTCTCCAAGCCCTTCACAAGCCTTGTTGTCCTTCTTTGGTCCTGCTCCAGTACCTCAATGTCCTTTCTGTACTGAGATGCCCAAAACTGTACACAGTACTCGAGGTGAGGCCTCACCAATGCCGAGTACAGGGGCAGGATGACTTCCCTAGTCCTGCTCACCACACCATTCCTGATACAAGCCAGGAGGCCATTGGCCTTCTTGGCCACCTGAGCACACTGCTGCCTCATATTCAGCCAACTGTCCATCGGAACACCAAGGTCGGGCAGCTTTCCAGCCACTCCTCCCCAAGTCTGTAGGGTTGCTTGGGGCTGCTGTGACTAAATTGCAGGACCCAACTCTTGGCCCTATTGAAACTCATACAGTTAACCTTGGCCCATTGATCCAGACTATCCAGATCCCTCCATAGTGCCCTTCTCCCCTCAGGCAGATCAACACTCCCTCCCAACTTGGTGTCGTCTGCAAACTTACTGAGGGTGCACTCAATCCCCTCATCAAGATCGTTCAATAGAAGCGGCCCCAGTACCGAGCCCTGGGGGACACCACTCGTGACCGGCAGCCAACTGGATTTAACTCCATTGACCACAACTCTTTGGGCCCGGCCATCCAGCCAGTGTTTCACCCAGCAGAGCGTATGCCCATCCAAACCGTGGGCAGCCAGCTTCTCCACAGTGATGCTGTGGGGACAGTGTCAAAGACTTCACTGAAGTCCCGGTAGACCATATCGACATCCTTCATCCACTAATCAGGTCACCTTGTTGTAGAATGAAATCAGGTTTGTCAAACAGAGTCTACCATTCGTAAACCCTGACTGGGCCTGATCCCATGGTTGACCTTTAATTGGTCCATGATGGCTCCCAAGATTATCTGTTCCATAACCTTCACCAGCACCAAGGCAAGACTGATTGGTCTGTAGCTACCAGGATCATCTTTCTGGGCCCTTTTTGAAGATGGGCATCACATTTGCCAGTTTCCAGTCCACCAGGACATCTCCAGTTAGCCAGGACTGCTGAAGGATGATGGAGAGTGGCTTCGCAACCACATCCTCCAACTCCCTCAGCACCCTATGGTTCAATCCATCTGGCTCCATGGACTTGTGAGCACCCAGCTTTCGGAGCAGGTCCAAAACCATCTCACTGTGGATTATGCTGGGCCTGTTCTGTTCCCCATCCCTATCTACCAGCACAGGGGGATGTGTGCCCAGGGAGTCTTAGTATTAAAGACTGAGGCAAAGAAGGCATGAAGCACTTCAACCTTATCCTGATCCTTGGTCACCAAGTTGCCCTCAGCGTCCAACAAGGGATGGAGATTCTCCCTAGCTCTCCTCTTGCCGTTGATGTATTTGTAGAAATATTTGTTCTTGCCCTTTACCTTAGTGGCAAAGTTCAGTTCCAGCTGGGCTTTGGCTTTTCTAATTTTCTCCCTGCACAGCCTCACCATGTATCTGTAATCATCCCAAGTAGCTTGCCCACTCTTCCAGAGATCATAAACTTTCCTTTTGCTCTTGAGTTCCAGCCAAAGGTCTCTGTTCAGCCAGTTCAGCCTCCTTGCCCATCAGCTCATCTTCCGTGACTTAGGGATGGTCAGCTCCTGCACCTTTAAAATTACTTCCTTAAAGTATTCCCAGCCTTCCTGGGCTCACATACCCTCCAAAACTACATCCCAAGAGACCCTCTCACGCATGGTCCTAAAGAGGTTAAAGTCTGCCATCCAGAAGTTCAAGGAGGCAGTTCTGCTGACTCTGTGGTTCAGCAAGGACTGAGAAATCTGGTATTTCATGATCACTATGCCTCAGACAGCCTCAAGCCTTTACATCCCCCACAAAACGTTCTCTGATAACAAGCAGCAGGTCCAGAATTTTGCTTTCCCTTGTTGGCTCCTTCACCAGCTATGTCAGGAAGTTATCTCCCACACTCTCTAGGAACCTCCAGGACTGTTTACTATCTGCTGTATTACAAATCCAGCAGATATCTGGGAAGTTGAAGTCCCTCACAAGAACAAGGGGGAGAGACCTCGAGGCCTCACCCAACTGTATGTACAATGTCTTGTCTGCCTCTTCATCCTGGTTGGGTGGCCTGAAGCAGACTCCCAGGATAATGTCAGCCTTATTGGCCTTCACTTTTATTCTGACCCAAAAGCTCTCAACCCTATCCCTTCAGAAGAGCTTGCAGCCATCCATTGCAGCATTCCAATCATTGGAGCAATCCCCCCATGTTTCTGTCATGGCACCTAAGTCATACACTGCTTACCACACAATATCCTCCAGATCCTCCTGTTTGTTGCCTATAAGACAAATGAGTGCATTAGTGTAGATGCACTTCAGCTGAGCCACTTGTCTCACCCCCCTAACCCGATTATCATTCCCATATGCTCTTCTCTGGTTTTATTCCCTTCCCCTTCTGTCCCTGCATCACAAACGTTGCCATAGTGCCCACTGATGACACGGCAACCCACATCACAAAGGGGACAGCCCCAAGTTCTGGGCAGAGGAGGCTGGGTGCCACTTTGCCTGTGAGTTGTCTGGAGAGAGGAGCTTGACCGCTCTGCTCTCTGTGCACGTCACAGACATGGCTGATTTCTGGGGAATGAGCTTCTTCCTCAGCCTGGAGGATGACGATATCTTCTACCCCATCCTCCGGATCATGCTGAACATAGCATTATGTGCATTCATGACAGCCTTGTGGAACCGGAAGGTAGGAGTCAGGGCTGGTGCTGAGCCAGGCGCAGCAACACAGGGAGGGGGGTCAGAGGGGTCAGGGCCATCCGCAGGGCTGGGCTGGGCCCTGCCTGGGAGGAGAGGCCGTGTCCCAGCGGGGCTGGCCAGGCTCGGCCGGGAGTCCCGACGCAGGCGCGGGGCTGGGCCTGGCTGTGCCCTGGGTTGGTGGGTGCCGCTGAGGCTGCTGGGGATGCTCCCCTCTCACTTGCTGCTTTCTGTGCCCATACAGGAAGAGAGACAGAGGAAGTGCCAACACGGAGGTAACCGGGAAGATTCTAGAGGTGCTCCACATCCACTCTCTCCGTCTCCTTTGCCAACGGTTTCGGACTTCCACTCGTCTTCACAGCACGCGAGGATGCAGTAAGTAAAATTGTCCCCTCTTGGAGCATGGCAGCCCTCTCCAGTCACCAAATGGAATCCCACTAACGCTGCTCTCTGCTCTGCTGCAGCTCCTCAGTGCCCGGGCAAACGGATGATACCAGTGAAAGACTCAATCGCATGAACAGAAGACTTCGGGCCATGACCAGACGCTTGGAGATGTGAGACCACTGATAGGGGATGGGGATGGGGATGGGGATGGGGATGGGGATGGGGATGGGGATGGGGATGGGGACGGGCAGGGCTTGGTGGCAAGGAAAACTGCAGTGACTCAGGGAGGGATATCCACAGACTTGGAATCTGAGAGGCAGTGTCCTTGTGAAAGGGTTTACCACAGAGGCACAGACATGACAGAGTCATCCTTGCTCTGTGCCTCGCAAGCAGGGGTGGAAACTTGGGCACATGCTTGTTGGGACCCTGTGGAAATGACATAGCCTGCCAACACCTTTGAGGTGACAGAAGAGCCCGGGGGCCCTCACGAGTGTTTGGCTCAGAACTGCCCTCATCTTCCTTCTCTTTCTCCATGTGACACAGGCTCATCTTGGGAATGCCAGAGGGCAGCAATGATTCCACCACCTTGGACATAGAGAGTGAAAAGCTCTGCACTTCGAGGACATCGCTGTTCCCTTTGAGCACCAGTTGCAGGGAAATGAAGGCACCTTGCCTACACCACAAAGCCCAGAAGAACTTGGAAAGCTCCATCCCAGAAAGCAAGGTGGAGCAGGGCCTGGGCTTCAGTGATCAGAAAAAGCCTGTTGCGATAGTGGTTCCCATGGTGCAGCACCTGCCCTTTGTGGATGAGGCTGCAGGAAGTCATCCAAAGCATCATAACATGCAATCGAGGATTCTACCACAGTGTGAAACAGTCAGCCCCCAGCCAGAACATGCAGACATGAGCCCCAGGGACGTCTCAGCAGAACATGAGGCACCTAGGCCAGAGACACCACAGCTGCATTGCAGATGTGTCTGTTTGCCAATCCACTTCACGTGCCTTTACATTCATCGTGCCTGGGCCAAGCTCCAAGCTGCTACCAAGGCCCTCTATTCCACGATCAGAAAGAGATGTGAGAGGCTCACAAGGAAGGGAGGAGAGCCCATCAAGGAAAACAGATTCCCAGCGCTGACCAGGCTGGACACACATCAGCATGGGAGTAGACAATGGCTCAGACTACTGGCCAAAAGGGAAAGCCCACGTCCACCTCTGGAGGCAATGAAGAAGGACTTGGTGGCATCTGAAGATAAGAATTTCAGTGGTGCCACTGAGTCTGGAGATGCCAATAATGGATCGAGCCAGGGTGGCAGCAGCCACAGCCTCCAGGACGTGCTGGCTCCTGTTGCCTGTAGAGAGCCAGCCCAAATGCTGCTACCTGTTAGTGGGCTGCTCTTGGAGACCCCAGCTCCTGCTCCATCTCAGAATGTTGATCTAGCAGGTGTCCAGGTGGGTACAGCTGCAGTGAGTAGCAGATTGCCACCACATGCGACCAGTGGGCAGGAGCAGAAGGGCAAGGGACAAACCCAGGACAAGCCAGCTCCTACAGGAAGAACTTTTCCACAAAAACAGCACTCCTCCAGTGAGCAGAGACCCCCTGATGTGCCACAGCCTCCAAATCCCACTGGGACCAAGACTCCAGTCCCCCTCATGCTCGAGCTCTTCAAATTTATTAGACATTTGAACAAAGCCAGACAAACAGCAGATGAGCTGCAGAAGGAAGCGCAGGCTTCCTTTCCAAAAGAGCACACAAGCATCGTCAAGTAACCAAGGACGGGTATGGCAGCAGAGGAACCTGGGGCGAGGACACATGGTGGAAGAGAAGGGCGAAGGATGCACCCAGAACAGATCTGACTCTGGGGCACTCTGCTCTACGTGCAGCAAAGCCCCACACTGCCACCAGCCACGAGGGGTAAGCTCCCAGAGATTGGCTGCACCTGCAACTGCAGCTCCAGGAGCAGGATGAGAAGAGACTGTGAATGAATGCCCAACAAGGACAGGACAAGAGGCAGCAGATCCAAAAGATGCGCCTGCAGATCATCATCCAGAGGGCCTCCTTTGGCTGAGGACATCAACCCCTGTAATTGCAGGAGGGAGCCCACCAGGACACACAGTCTGTAAGCAGCAGATCCTGTCACACCCTTCCAGGGAGAAGGTGCTCTCCCTGCTAAGCCATCTCACAGGTGTCCTTCTGCTCTTTCCTGTGTAGGAATAGCAGCTGCAGCTCCTCTGCTCACTACTCAGTCATCTTTGCTTGGACAGCTCTGTTGCCATCTTCTGCAGAGAGGACACAGTGGCTGTCCTGATCCCAGCAGGCAGGGACTGGGCCTGGCATTCCCAGAGGCTTTCAGCACGGGCTGGGAGCAGTGCCAGTCGTGCAAGGCAGCAAAGGGCAGAAAGCAATGAGCTTGGGTGTGCACAGTGGGACTGAGAAGATAGAGGCCCCAGCACCCATTCTGCTTGCTGCTGTAGGACAGGCAGCCACCTGCAAACGGCAGAGAGATGCTTCTGTGGGCACCACCTCTCATTGCTGTGGCACTGTATGTATTAGTCTCCTTCAAAACCCCTTGCTTCTCTTTCCAGGAAAACCGGGGCCGTGGCATGCAGGTGACCCAATAGCCCTGGGAGGGTGGTAGGATCCCTGTCCCGAGTACCTGCTTAAGAGGGGGACACGGCTGAACTTCTGACACAAGCACTACTTTGACCACTGGTAGTTGTTACTGGCTTTTGGGGGAAAACAGAACAGTCCAATGACTTTGCTCTCTGTTCCTCATCAGCCATTGTCACCATCTAATTTGACATCCCCACTTTCCCTTGTTGCTCAGCCACACTGCACTGCCTTTGAAGACTCAGTAACTTGGTTCTCAGGCATGGAGCACGCAGAAATATAAACAATTATATGACTGTGTAGAGATCCTGATCCAAGTCCCTTACCGCACCCATAAACACTGGTTGGCCTTCCATAAGCTGCACACTGGGTGAGAAGGTTTGTTGTGTGAAAAAGACCCTTTCTTAAGCCAGTCAGATACAGTCGCTAAACATAATGAGCCATGAGACCGTTGTCACCTAACAGAAACTTGCAGCCAGTGTATAAAAATCACAAGTATCACACAGGAAAAACGGGACTGTTTCTGATCTCCTCCTACCTCCAATCCTTCGCAACCTCCACATAAGGACATTGAGGTGCTGGAGCAGGTCCAAAGACGGACAACAAGGCTTGTGAAGGCCTTGGAGAATGTGCCCTATGAGGAGCAACTGAAGGAGTTTGGGCTGCTTAGTCTTGGGAAAAGAAGGCTGATGGGAGACCTTATGGCTCTCTTCCAATTTCTGAAAGGTGCTTCCAGCAAGAGCGGGGTTGGTCTCTTCTCACTGGGGACAGGATGAGAGGAAATGGCCTCAAGTTGCACCAGGGTAAGTTTAGGTTGGACATCAGGAAACACTTCTTTACAGAAAGGGTTGTTAAGCACTGCAATAGGCAGCCCAGGGAGGAGGATGAATCATCATTCAGCCCACCTCATGTGCCTTTACATTCAGCGTGCCTGGGCCAAGCTCTGAGCTGCCACCAAGGCCTTCTGTTCCATGATCAAAGAGAGATGTAAGAAGCTGTCAAGGAAGGGAGGAGAGCCCATCAAGGAAAACAGATTCTCAGAGCTGACCAGGCTGGACACAGATCAGCGTGGGAGTAGACAATGCCTCAGACTACTGGCCAAAAGGGAAAGCCCGCGTCCACCTCTGGAAGCAATGAAGAAGGACTTGGTGGCATCTGAAGATAAGACTTTCAGTGGTGGCAGTGCAGCTTCTGGTTTTTGGACACTGTCATTTTATTTGACTTAATGTATTACAATGTGTTATCTTGTATTCCAGTATCTTTCTAGTAAAGATCTTTCTAGTAAATTAGTTTGTTTCTCCTCAGATCATTGCTGCTTTGGTCAGAACAGACAGTATGGTCAGAACAGCTGGAAGTTGTTCAAAGCATAGCATGATTTAACATCAGGAGATTATAACATCTCCAGTTATTCTAAAAAAAATAAGCTTCATGCCCACCAGTAAGCAAGAAAAAATACTTTATTAGCTAAAAAAAATAATGGCTATGTCAGAAAAGGATCCCAGAGAATGCTCTCATTCTGGATGGCAAAACTGCAGCCTGGGAGGATCAGAGTGGACCCTACTTACGCTTAAGAAGGTGGTCCTGCAATAGTACACAGAGGCGTACTATCCCACACAGAGGGATTCCCATACGCTCTTCTCTGGTTTTATTCCCTTCCCTCTTCATATCTAGTTTAAGGCCCTCTCCACAAGGCCTACCAGCTCCTACACAACTATCCATTTCCTCCTTTCAGACACGTGAGACCCATCAGCAGATCTCAAGCCAGGTGCCAAGTAAACCACCCCATGATCGAAGGAACCAAAATTCTTGTGTTTGCACTAGTCTCTCAGCCAAGTGTTCACAAGATGAATTTTCCTGCTTCTCTCAGTGTCCTTCCCTGCCGCTCAAGGAATAGAAGAAAATACTAGCTGTATGCCCACTCCATCAACTAACCACCCCAGTTGCCGGAAGTCATTTTTGATAATCCTCTGGCTTCTATCAGTGATCTCACTACTGCCAGCCTGAACTATTAATAAAGGATAATAATCAGAGGGGTGGATCAGACTGGGGAGTTTTCTAGAAATATCCCAGACCCCAGGGAGGCAGTGCACTTCCCCACTGGTAGGGTCAGGCCGACATATAGGGCCCTCTGTTCCTCTCAGCAGGGACTCACCTACGACCATCACCCATCTGTCCTTCCTGGTGGAGGCAGTCTGGAGGTGTGGAGTTGATCACCCTAGACAACCTTGCAGGTAGATCTGCCCCCGCATCCTCACTCACCTCACCCTCAGGTTCTAGGGCCTCAAACGAATTACGTGGAGGCACCTCAGGAAACAAGGTAGGTCGAGTTGGGGTTTGCCTGCGCCACTGAGCTGGCATCTGTTTCCACTCCTCCTCTCAAATCGGCTCCTTCTGCTCGAGTATAGCAGGGGATGGGGTCCACTACTGTTTCTTTCTCCCAGAGAGTTATTCCACCAATCTATCTCCTGCTCTCACTCTCTGAGTCCTTAACCTCTCCACCTCCTCCTTGAGCTCTCCCACCATACCAAGCAGATGACCCACCTGCTCACACCTCATGCAGGTGGAATCCTGTCATGGTTCTATGTTTTTGTTTTTGTTTTTTTTTGTTTCTGGGTTTCAGTATTCCACATCAAAACATCATGTAGTGTACGGGGCATTAAAGTGTCACTGCCCCAATCCCAGGTACCTATCCCTGTACATTACAGCAGTCACGGGATCTGACCCTTCCGGGTGGGGGGGGCGCGCTCTTGCTGCCTTGCAGTGGGTGCTGGAGGGTGCTTTCCTAGCCGTTCCAAGCTTTTTCAGGTTTGAATCAGTCCCGGGAACTCTCTCTCTCATCTTGTCTGATTTATTCATCTCAATTTCAATTAAATTGTATATATTGTGTTATTTTGTATTCCAATATTATAGTAAAATAAGTTTTCCTCCATAGATTGCTGCCGCTGCTCTTTTCCTCCCTTCCTTCCTTCCCATTTTTTGTGGGACTGGGGTGGGGAGGAGGGCAGAGGCCTGCCGCCCCTGTCACGGACATAGATTGATCTGGTCAACTCCCTGACAGATTTTTGGCGCCCAACATGGGGCTTGACTGCTTTTTAGCTTTTAGAATGAATCTCTTTTTCCCTCTGCTCTTAGAGAGCTTCGTTAGGGAGCATTATCAGTAGTTCAGGTTTCTGTGCTGGAAAACCTGACCTTGAAAGATTAGGCGTACTGCCAGTGTTCTGGGATATTTGTAAACTTTGAGCACTACTTAGTCTGGGTAGTGCCTTTTTTTCCTTTTTTTTTTTCCTCCTCTTGGTAGCTTCAATTCATTAACCCCTTTTTAGCAAGCACCAGTGATGAACCCACTCGTTATCGTGGGGGTGCTGGGTAAAGGATTTAAAGCAATGGTGTTACTCACAACCTACTGGCCAATAATCCATCTCACACTTGTGTGTTGTGGAATTGCATTCATATATAACTACCTAAGGGCACTGATGGAGACACCTATGTTTTACCTACTTGCAATGTGGTATGATTTGAATTTTGACATCTACATCCCAGAAGGAATGGCTAATTTCACAAACAACTACATCCCAGAAGGAATGGCTAATTTCACAAACAGCTACATCCCAAATGGAATAGCTAATTTTACAAACAACACGATGTTCAGACCAGTCTCCAGGTTTTCTTCTCGGTTTATCAAACGTTTTTCGAATCTTGAATTAGTACTCATGTTGTTGTTCGCGTCATCAATTCTCCTGAATGTATTCCAACGCATTTGTAATAAGGAGTCTCCTCCAAAACCAGAGAATGATGACTGGCAGGGAATATGGAGAGGTTTATGAAAGGTCTTAGAAGCATGGGGACCCGCAGTGTCATGGGATTTTACTCTTGAACACCTGTGGGATCCTGAGAAACTAAGCCAGTATTTGAATCAGGGACTATGCGGCTTACATAAATCTAAGGAGGTACAACTTATTTGGGGTTTGGCTTGTGCTTACCGTGCCCTATATAATACCATTCTGGAGAGAGAGAGTTTCCGAGCTGAGGTTCAAGCCAAAGGGGAAAATCCCCAAGTCAAATCTAATCAATCACAGGAGACACCAGTAACAATACCGGTTGCTCCTGTGGAGGGCAAGAAATGGAAACGAGTGTCTTCGCGTCTTGAACGAAAAAGAGAAGAAGAGGAGGAGGAGGAGGAAGATCCAGGCGAGGGGCCCTCCTCAGAACCACCACCATCGCGAAAGGCAAAAGCGAAAACTAAGAGACATGCAGAAGAGAGTGATGAAGAGGAAGTCTCTATTACTACTTGCCAGCCTCTAAAGATGACTGAAATCCAAGGTTCAAGAAAGGAGTTTACACGGCGCCCGAATGAAAGTCTTGTTTCCTGGTTGGTTCGCTGTTGGGACAGTGGGGCCCATAGCTTGTCTCTGGATGGTAACGAAGCTCGCCAACTAGGTGCCATTGCCAGAGATCCAGCTATTGATAGAGGAATTAGTCGATGTTCGGATGAGGCTGCCTCCCTCTGGGAACGAGTGTTAATAGCCGTGAAGGAAAGGTATCCCTTCAAAAATGGCTTGAAGATTGCAATGAAAAAATGGGATACAGTTGAAAAGGGTATCCAGTATTTGAGGGAAATAGGTGTGGTGGAAATGTTGTATGACCCTGACTTTGTTCCTAACCAACCACACCAAAACCGCGACCCTGAAAAGGTGAGGACAACGCCTGAGATATGGCAGAAAATCGTGACAACAGCACCGGACAAATATGCCGCTACACTAACGTCAGCGTGTGACAGATACCAGGAACAACAGAGAACGCCCTTAGTTTATGAATTAATTGTTACGCTCCAAAACTACGAACAATTGCTGTCCCCAATTCATGCTGCTGTTGCTGCTATATCAAAAATGACGGAGCAAGTGTCTCAACTGATTAACCGTGACAAACCTGTAGCAGTATCAGAGACGCTTGATGAAGATCAGGATAATCAAATGAGTCTATTGAAAGAGATGAAGGAGATGATGAAATGTATGCAAGCCCACCTAACTAAAGACGATGAACCTTCCTTCTCACGTGCACCATCAAAGATCTCAGCTGTTAGAAGCAAACGCTCTCCAGCTCAAGTAAGGGATAATACACCTCAAATTGCCTTATGGTATTACCTACGTGACCATGGAGAAGACATGAGGAAGTGGCACCGTGAACCTACTGCTGTACTGCGAGCACGGGTGAAAGAATTACAAGGCAGATCAACCACCAGTGCAGTTGCTCCAGTTACCACAGGTAATGAATAGGGGGGCCCTGCCCTCAGTCAGGGGGGGGAAAGGGATAATAGAGTATATTGGACTGTGTGGATTCGATGGCCTGGCACATCAGAACCACTGAAATATAAGGCCCTGGTGGACACTGGTGCACAGTGCACTCTGATGCCCTCGAGTCATGAAGGGACAGAATCAATCCATATTTCTGGAGTGACTGGGGGCTCTCAAGAATTGACTGTGTTGGAGGCTGAGATAAGCCTCACTGGTAAGGACTGGCAAAAACATCCTATTGTGACGGGCCCAGGGGCTCCATGTATACTAGGTATTGATTATCTCAGAAGGGGGCATTTCAAGGATCCTAAGGGGTATCGATGGGCCTTTGGAATAGCTGCTGTGGACACAGACAACATTAAGCAGCTGTCTGTTTTGCCTGGCCTGTCAGAAGATCCGTCTGTTGTGGGGCTGCTGCGAGTAAAAGAGCAACAGGTACCGATTGCCACAAAAGCAGTGCACAGGCGGCAGTACCGCACCAACCGGGATTCTTTGCTCCCCATTCATAAGTTAATTCGTCAGCTAGAGAGCCAGGGAGTGATCAGCAAAACTCACTTGCCTTTTAACAGCCCCATATGGCCAGTGCGTAAAGCCAGTGGAGAATGGAGGCTGACGGTGGACTACCGTGTCCTGAATGAAGTCACACCCCCACTGAGTGCTGCTGTGCCGGACATGTTAGAACTTCAATATGAACTGGAGTCAAAAGCGGCCAAATGGTATGCCACCATTGACATTGCTAATGCCTTCTTTTCCATTCCTTTGGCCAAAGAATGTAAGCCACAGTTTGCTTTCACATGGAGGGGCATTCAGTATACCTGGAACCGTTTGCCCCAGGGGTGGAAACACAGCCCGACCATTTGCCATGGGTTGATCCAAACTGTATTGGAACAGGGCAGTGCTCCTGAGCACCTGCAGTACATTGATGACATCATTGTGTGGGGCGATACAGCAGAAGAAGTCTTTACAAAAGGAGAGCGAATAATCCAAATTCTTCTGAGTGCTGGTTTTGCTATTAAGCAAAGCAAAGTGAAAGGACCTGCCCAGGAGATTCAGTTCCTAGGCATAAAGTGGCAAGATGGCCGTCGTCACATCCCAACAGATGTGATTGTCAAAATCACTGCTATGTCTCCACTCACTAGCAAAAGAGAGACACAATCTTTTCTGGGTGCAGTGGGCTTTTGGAGAATGCATGTTCCAAACTACAGCCTCATTGTAAGCCCCCTTTATTATGTGACGCGAATGAGAAATGAGTTTACATGGGGTCCTGAGCAGCAGCAGGCTTTTGAACAGATTAAACAGGAGATAGCCCGTGCCGTGGCCCTAGGGCCAGTACGAACGGGACAGGGTATAAAGAACATCCTCTATACTGCTGCTGGAGAGAACGGTCCCACTTGGAGTTTGTGGCAAAGAGCCTCAGGAGAGACCCGAGGCCGACCCCTGGGATTCTGGAGTCGAGCCTACAGGGGGTCGGAAGAGGGCTACACTCCAACTGAGAAGGAGATCTTAGCCGCTTATGAAGGGGTTCGGGCTGCTTCTGAAGTAGTCGGTACTGAAACACAGCTCCTTCTGGCACCTCGACTGCCAGTGCTGAACTGGATGTTTAAAGGAAAGGTTCCCTCCACCCATCATGCAACTGATGCCACTTGGAGCAAGTGGATTGCACTGATTACACAACAAGCACGGATGGGGAACCTCAGCCGTCCAGGAATCCTAGAGGTCATCATGGACTGGCCTGAAGGTAAAAAGTTTGGAACACCACCAGGAGAAGAAGTATCACGTGCTAAAGAGGCCCCACCATACAATGAACTACCAGAGAATGAAAAGAAATATGCCCTGTTCACAGATGGATCGTGTCGTATTGTGGGAAAGCATCGCAGATGGAAATCTGCTGTGTGGAGCCCCACACGACAAGTTGCAGAGGCCACTGAAGGGAAAGGAGAATCAAGCCAATTTGCAGAGGTAAAGGCTGTCCAACTGGCCTTAGATGTCGCTGAACGGGAGAGGTGGCCAATGCTCTATCTTTACACTGACTTATGGATGGTAGCAAATGCCTTATGGGGGTGGTTACAGCAGTGGGAGCAAAATAACTGGCAAAGAAGGGGTAAACCTATTTGGGCTGCTGAACTGTGGAAAGACATTGCTGCCCGAACAAAGAATATGGTTGTAAAGGTGCGCCATGTAGATGCTCATGTGCCCAAGAGTCGGGCTACTGAAGAACAGCAAAATAACCATCAGGTAGACCGAGCTGCCAAAATTGAGGTGGCTCAAATAGACCTGGACTGGCAGAACAAGGGTGAACTATTCCTAGCTCGGCAGGCCCATGAGACCTCAGGTCATCAAGGGAGAGATGCAACATACAAATGGGCTAGAGACCGAGGGGTAGACTTAACTACGAATGCCATTGCACAGGTTATTCATAACTGTGAAACATGTGCCATCATCAAACAAGCCAAGAGGATGAAACCTCTGTGGGAAGAAGGGCGATGGCAAAAGTACAAATATGGGGAGGCATGGCAGGTTGATTATATCACCTTGCCACGATCTCGCAATGGTAAGCATTACGTGCTTACTATGGTGGAGGCAACCACTGGGTGGCTTGAAACATATGCAGTACCCCATGCTACCGCCCGAAACACCATATTAGGGCTTGAGAAACAAGTCCTGTGGCGACATGGCACCCCAGAAAGGATTGAGTCAGATAATGGGACTCATTTCAAAAATTCTCTTGTAAATACTTGGGCCAAAGATCATGGCATCGAATGGATTTACCATATTCCCTATCATGCACCAGCCTCTGGTAAAATTGAACGATATAATGGATTGTTAAAAACGATGCTAAAAGCACTGGGTGGCGGAATATTTAAGCACTGGGAGAAGCATTTGGCAGAAGCCACCTGGTTAGTCAATACCAGAGGATCTATCAATCATGATGGTCCTAACCAATCCAGTTCTCTACATACCATAGAGGGAGATAAAGTCCCCGTTGTACATGTAAAGAACATGTTAGGAAAGGCAGTTTGGGTTCTTCCAGCTTCTGGAAAGGGCAAACCTCTCCGTGGTACAGTTTTTGCCCAGGGACCAGGATCCACTTGGTGGGTAATGCAGAAGAATAGGGATGTCCAGTGTGTGCCACAAGGAAACTTGATGCCGGGGGAGTGCAGTCAGTAATTATATGTATACATATATATATAGCCATGTGTGAGTAATGCATTTTAATCATTTTTTGTTTGTTTGTATATATATGTGTATAGAATAAGGAGTGGAATGTCATGGTTCTATGTTTTTATGGTTTCAGTATTCCACATCAAAACATCATGTAGTGTACGGGGCATTAAAGTGTCACTGCCCCAATCCCAGGTACCTATCCCTGTACATTACAGCAGTCACTGGATCTGGCCCTTCCGGGTGGGGGGGGCGCTCTCTTGCTGCCTTGCAGTGGGTGCTGGAGGGTGCTTTCCTAGCCGTTCCAAGCTTTTCAGGTTTGAATCAGTCCCGGGAACTCTCTCTCTCATCTTGTCTGATTTATTAATCTCAATTTCAATTCAATTGTATATACTGTGTTATCTTGTATTCCGATATTATAGTAAAATAAGTTTTCCTCCATAGATTGTTGCCGCTGCTTTTTCCCTCCCTTCCTTCCTTCCCATTTCTGTGGGACTGGGGTGTGGGGGGAGGGCAGAGGCCTGTCGCCCCTGTCACGGACATGGATTGATCTGATCAACTCCGTGACAACCAACAGCAGCAGGCTCGGGCACCGCCTGCAGCCAGAGACCCGCACAGCCACACAGGCACTCAGATTGGGTCATCACAGCCTTTTCGGCAATGGCTTTCAGCCAAAGAGAGACCATGGATTGTCTAGTGCCCTTGATAAGGTGCAGAGTGATAGATGGACTGGTCTCTTCATGGGGAGGAGGACTGCACCCTCCCTGCTCACGCACCCGGTGCCAACTGCTGCATTATTCCTCAGGAGCCGTGCTCTTCCCCCCTGGGGGAGCTGGGGCTCCCTGGTTCTCCCTCTACCTCTTTTGGTGTTTTGCCAACATTTTGCCAGTTTTACTTCTCTGTGACGGGTCCATTGTGCGAGGCTCTGCTCCGAGCTGATCTGCTCGAGGTCTTCCCTGAAAACGCTGGGGAAGAGCAAGCAGCAGCAGCACGGCCATCATTGCCTTGCTGGACTTGTCAGGGCCAACAAGAGCTTCATGGGCTCTCAAAAGTGGGAGCACGACACAGAGCCCGCGATTCAGTCCTTCCTGGTGAGAGGCAGAGGCTTTGCGTGGCCCTGCCCAGGGCCAGGTCTCGGTGTTGGCATGGCAGGCCGGCCATGGCCCCGCTGTGCTGAGCTGCCCCGCTGTGCCACACCCCACTGTCCAGCATCACAAACGTTGCCATAGCGCCCACTTATGACACGGCAACCCACATCACAAAGGGGACAGCCCCATGTTCCGGGCAGAGGAGGCTGGGTGCCACTTTGCCTGTGAGTTGTCTGGAGAGAGGAGCTTGACCGCTCTGCTCTCTGCGCACGTCACAGACATGGCTGATTTCTGGGGAATGAGCTTCTTTCTCAGCCTGGAGGATGACGATATCTTCTACCCCATCCTCCGGATCATGCTGAACATAGCATTATTTGCATTCATGACGGCCTGGTGGAACCGGAAGGTAGGAGTCAGGGCTGGTGCTGAGCCAGGCGCTGCAACACAGGGAGGGGGGTCAGAGGGGTCAGGGCCATCCGCAGGGCTGGGCTGGGCCCTGCCTGGGAGGAGAGGCTGTGTCCCAGCGGGGCTGGCCAGGCTCGGCCGGGAGTCCCGACGCAGGCGCGGGGCTGGGCCTGGCTGTGCCCTGGGTTGGTGGGTGCCGCTGAGGCTGCTGGGGATGCTCCCCTCTCACTTGCTGCTTTCTGTGCCCATACAGGAAGAGAGACAGAGGAAGTGCCAACACGGAGGTAACCGGGAAGATTCTAGAGGTGCTCCACATCCACTCTCTCTGTCTCCTTTGCCAACGGTTTCGGACTTCCACTCGTCTTCACAGCACGCGAGGATGCAGTGAGTAAAATTGTCCCCTCTTGGAGCATGGCAGCCCTCTCCAGTCACCAAATGGAATCCCACTAACGCTGCTCTCTGCTCTGCTGCAGCTCCTCAGTGCCCGGGCAAACGGATGATACCAGTGAAAGACTCAATCGCATGAACAGAAGACTTCGGGCCATGACCAGACGCTTGGAGATGTGAGACCACTGATAGGGGAAGGGGATGGGGATGGGGATGGGGATGGGGATGGGGATGGGGATGGGGATGGGGATGGGGATGGGGATGGGGATGGGGATGGGGATGGGGATGGGGACGGGCAGGGCTTGGTGGCAAGGAAAACTGCAGTGACTCAGGGAGGGATATCCACAGACTTGAAATCTGAGAGGCAGTGTCCTTGTGAAAGGGTTTACCACAGAGGCACAGACATGACAGAGTCATCCTTGCTCTGTGCCTCGCAAGCAGGGGTGGAAACTTGGGCACACACTTGTTGGGACCCCGTGGAAATGACATAGCCTGCCAACACCTTTGAGGTGACAGAAGAGCCCGGGGGCCCTCACGAGTGTTTGGCTCAGAACTGCCCTCATCTTCCTTCTCTTTCTCCATGTGACACAGGCTCATCTTGGGAATGCCAGAGGGCAGCAATGATTCCACCACCTCGGACATAGAGAGTGAAAAGCTCTGCACTTCGAGGACATCGCTGTTCCCTTTGAGCACCAGTTGCAGGGAAATGAAGGCACCTTGCCTACACCGCAAAGCCCAGAAGAACTTGGAAAGCTCCATCCCAGAAAGCAAGGTGGAGCAGGGCCTGGGCTTCAGTGATCAGAAAAAGCCTGGTACGACGGTGATTCCCATGGTGTGGCACCTGCCCTTTGTGGATGAGGCTGCAGGAAGTCATCCAGAGCATCGTAACACAATGCAGGCACCAAAGCACGTGCAGAGGAGTTTCTCAGAGCCTGGCCTGGGGAAGAAAGACTCCCAGCTTTGCCATCCACTGAGGCAAGCAAGAAGGTCCATTCTCTCCCCCTGCCAGCACAGGCACGGGCAAATTCAGGCAAGGAGGTCAGCAGTGCAGGCCCTTGGCCCAGCGCGAAAATCGGTCTCCATGCTGGATACACGCAGATACAAAGGAACAAAGGCTAAAATCCAGATTGCCTGCTACAGATTCATTGAAGGCCCTGAACACGAGCAAAACAGGATTATGCACCTATGGCTGCAGCAGTATGCATATGTTCAGAGGGAAAAGACGAACAAGGCAGCAGAAAGCCACATCCTGCCTGGCAACAAAAAATCCCAGAGCGTGTCTCCATCTCACACTGCAGCCCTGGTTAATGCCAGAGCTGCAACCGTGGACAAGAGGAATTCACCTGAGGACAAGGCCAGTAAGCAACAGGGACAGAAAAATACCACTGTTGCCCAGCAGCCAGAGGAGCTTCTGCCACAGTTGTTCAGCTCCCAGCCAGAACACGCAGACATGTGGCCCAGGCACGTCACAGCAGAACACGAGGCACCCAGGCCAGAGACACCATGTCGGCATTTTAGAAGCTGCTGTGCGCCAATCCACTTCACGTGCCTTTACGTTAAGCGTGCCTGGGCCAAGCTCCAAGCTGCTACCAAGGCCCTCTATTCCACGATCAGAAAGAGATGTGAGAGGCTCACAAGGAAGGGAGGAGAGCCCATCAAGAAAAACAGATTCTGAGCGCTGACCAAGCTGGACACACATCAGCGTGGGAGTAGACGATGCCTCAGACTACTGGCCAAAAGGGAAAGCCCACGTCCACCTCTGGAGGCAATGAAGAAGGACTTGGTGGCATCTGAAGATAAGACTTTCAGTGGTGGCAGTGAGTCTGGAAATGCCAAAAATGGATCAAGCCAGGGTGGCAGCAGCCACAGCCTCCGGGACGTGCTGGCTCCTGTTGCCTGTAGAGAGCCAGCCCAAATGCTGCTACCTGTTAGTGGGCTGCTCTTGGAGACCCCAGCTCCTGCTCCATCTCAGAATGTTGATCTAGCAGGTGTCCAGGCAGGTACAGCTGCAGTGAGTAGCAGATTGCCACCACATGCAACCAGTGGGCAGGAGCAGAAGGGCAAGGGACAAACCCAGGACAAGCCAGCTCCTACAGGAAGAACTTCTCCACAAAAAAAGCACTCCTCCAGTGAGCAGAGACCCCCTGATGTGCCACAGCCTCCAAATCCCACTGGGATCAACATTCCAAATTCCCTCATGAAGGAGTTAATCTCATCAATTCAAAAGTTGAAAAAAGCCAGACAAACAGCAGATCAGCTGCAGATGCAGTTGCAGGCTTCCTTTCCAAAAAACCCCACAAGCATCGTCAAGTAACCAAGGACAGGTATGGCAGCAGAGGAACCTGGGGCGAGGACACATGGTGGAAGAGAAGGGCGAAGGATGCACCCAGAACAGATCTGACTCTGGGGCACTCTGCTCTACGTGCAGCAAAGCCCCACACTGCCACCAGCCACGAGGGGTAAGCTCCCAGAGATTGGCTGCACCTGCAACTGCAGCTCCAGGAGCAGGATGAGAAGAGACTGTGAATGAATGCCCAACAAGGACAGGACAAGAGGCAGCAGACCCAAAAGATGCTCCTGCAGATCATCATCCAGAGGGCCTCCTTTGGCTGAGGACATCAACCCCTGTAATTGCAGGAGGGAGCCCACCAGGACACACAGTCAGTAAGCAGCAGATCCTGTCACACCCTTCCAGGGAGAAGGTGCTCTCCCTGCTAAGCCATCTCACAGGTGTCCTTCTGCTCTTTCCTGTGTAGGAACAGCAGCTGCAGCTCCTCTGCTCACTACTCAGTCATCTTTGCTTGGACAGCTCTGTTGCCATCTTCTGCAGAGAGGACACAGTGGCTGTCCTGATCCCAGCAGGCAGGGACTGGGCCTGGCATTCCCAGAGGCTTTCAGCACGGGCTGGGAGCAGTGCCAGTCGTGCAAGGCAGCAAAGGGCAGAAAGCAATGAGCTTGGGTGTGCACAGTGGGACTGAGAAGATAGAGGCCCCAGCACCCATTCTGCTTGCTGCTGTAGGACAGGCAGCCACCTGCAAACGGCAGAGAGATGCCTGTGTGGGTGTCATGGAGTTGACTAGATCAATCTACATCCGTGATGGGGGCAACAGGCATCTGCTCTCCTCTCCGCCTCCCCCAGTCCCACAAAAATGGGAAGGAAGGAAGGGAGGAAAAGAACAGCAGCAACTATCCATGGAGGAAAACTTATTTTACTATGATACCGGAATACAAGATAACACAATATAATACAATTGAATTGAAATTGAGATTAATAAATCAGACAAGATGGGAGAGAGAGTTCCTGGGACCGAGTCAAACCTGAAAAGCTTGGGACGGCTAGGAAAGAAGCACCTTCCAGCACCCACTGCAAGGCAGCAAGAGAGCGCTCCCCCACCTGGAGTGGCCAGATCCCGTGACTGCTGTAATATACAGGGAAAGGTACCTGGAACTGGGGCATTAACACTTTAATGCCCCGTACACTCCATGATGTTTTGAATACTGAAACCCAAAACAAAAATAAAAACATAAAAACATCACAGTTGGCACCACCTCTCATTGCTGTGGCACTGTATGCATCAGTCTCCTTCAAAACCCCTTGCTTCTCTTTCCAGGAAAACCGGGGCCGTGGCATGCAGGTGACCCAATAGCCCTGGGAGGGTGGTAGGATCCCTGTCCCGAGTACCAGCTTAAGAGGGGGACACGGCTGAACTTCTGACACAAGCACTACTTTGACCACTGGTAGTTGTTACTGGCTTTTGGGGGAAAACAGAACAGTCCAATGACTTTGCTCTCTGTTCCTCATCAGCCATTGTCACCATCTAATTTGACATCCCCACTTTCCCTTGTTGCTCAGCCACACTGCACTGCCTTTGAAGACTCAGTAACTTGGTTCTCAGGCATGGAGCACGCAGAAATATAAACAATTATATGACTGTGTAGAGATCCTGATCCAAGTCCCTTACCGCACCCATAAACACTGGTTGGCCTTCCATAAGCTGCACACTGGGTGAGAAGGTTTGTTGTGTGAAAAAGACCCTTTCTTAAGCCAGTCAGATACAGTCGCTAAACATAATGAGCCATGAGACCGTTGTCACCTAACAGAAACTTGCAGCCAGTGTATAAAAATCACAAGTATCACACAGGAAAGACGGGACTGTTTCTGATCTCCTCCTACCTCCAATCCTTCGCAACCTCCACATAAGGAAATTGAGGTGCTGGAGCAGGTCCAAAGAAGGACAACAAGGCTTGTGAAGGCCTTGGAGAATGTGCCCTATGAGGAGCAACTGAAGGAGTTTGGGCTGCTTAGTCTTGGGAAAAGAAGGCTGATGGGAGACCTTATGGCTCTCTTCCAATTTCTGAAAGGTGCTTCCAGCAAGAGCGGGGTTGGTCTCTTCTCACTGGGGACAGGATGAGAGGAAATGGCCTCAAGTTGCACCAGGGTAAGTTTAGGTTGGATATCAGAAAACACTTCTTTACAGAAAGGGTTGTTAAGCACTGCAATAGGCAGCCCAGGGAGGAGGATGAATCATCATTCAGCCCACCTCATGTGCCTTTACATTCAGCGTGCCTGGGCCAAGCTCTGAGCTGCCACCAAGGCCTTCTGTTCCATGATCAAAGAGAGATGTAAGAAGCTGTCAAGGAAGGGAGGAGAGCCCATCAAGGAAAACA
Organism: Lagopus muta; assembly: GCF_023343835.1. Lineage (NCBI taxonomy): Eukaryota > Metazoa > Chordata > Aves > Galliformes > Phasianidae > Lagopus > Lagopus muta. The sequence continues at coordinate 9,305,015 of NC_064434.1, forward strand.
GATTCTCAGAGCTGACCAGGCTGGACACAGATCAGCGTGGGAGTAGACAATGCCTCAGACTACTGGCCAAAAGGGAAAGCCCGCGTCCACCTCTGGAAGCAATGAAGAAGGACTTGGTGGCATCTGGAGATAAGACTTTCAGTGGTGGCAGTGCAGCTTCTGGTTTTTGGACACTGTCATTTTATTTGACTTAATGTATTACAATGTGTTATCTTGTATTCCAGTATTCTTGTGTTATTCTTGTATTCCTGATTTAACATCAGGAGATTATAACATCTCCAGTTACTCTAAAAAGAATAATCGTCATGCCCACCAGTAAGCAAGAAAAAATACTTTATTAGCTAAAAAAAATAATGGCTATGTCAGAAAAGGATCCCAGAGAATGCTCTCATTCTGGATGGCAAAACTGCAGCCTGGGAGGATCAGAGTGGACCCTACTTACGCTTAAGAAGGTGGTCCTGGAATAGTACACAGAGGCGTACTATCCCACACAGAGGGATTCCCATACGCTCTTCTCTGGTTTTATTCCCTTCCCTCTTCATATCTAGTTTAAGGCCCTCTCCACAAGGCCTACCAGCTCCTACACAACTATCCATTTCCTCCTTTCAGACACGTGAGACCCATCAGCAGATCTCAAGCCAGGTGCCAAGTAAACCACCCCATGATCGAAGGAACCAAAATTCTTGTGTTTGCACTAGTCTCTCAGCCAAGTGTTCACAAGATGAATTTTCCTGCTTCTCTCAGTGTCCTTCCCTGCCGCTCAAGGAATAGAAGAAAATACTAGCTGTATGCCCACTCCATCAACTAACCACCCCAGTTGCCGGAAGTCATTTTTGATAATCCTCTGGCTTCTATCAGTGATCTCACTACTGCCAGCCTGAACTATTAATAAAGGATAATAATCAGAGGGGTGGATCAGACTGGGGAGTTTTCTAGAAATATCCCAGACCCCAGGGAGGCAGTGCACTTCCCCACTGGTAGGGTCAGGCCGACATATAGGGCCCTCTGTTCCTCTCAGCAGGGACTCACCTACGACCATCACCCATCTGTCCTTCCTGGTGGAGGCAGTCTGGAGGTGTGGAGTTGATCACCCTAGACAACCTTGCAGGTAGATCTGCCCCCGCATCCTCACTCACCTCACCCTCAGGTTCTAGGGCCTCAAACGAATTACATGGAGGCACCTCAGGAAAAAAGGTAGGTCGAGTTGGGGTTTGCCTGCGCCACTGAGCTGGCATCTGTTTCCACTCCTCCTCTCAAATCGGCTCCTTCTGCTCGAGTATAGCAGGGGATGGGGTCCACTACTGTTTCTTTCTCCCAGAGAGTTATTCCACCAATCTATCTCCTGCTCTCACTCTCTGAGTCCTTAACCTCTCCACCTCCTCCTTGAGCTCTCCCACCATACTGAGCAGATGACCCACCTGCTCACACCTCACGCAGGTAGAATCCCTGCAGCCCTTTACCAGCAGCAGCAGGCTCGGGCACCGCCTGCAGCCAGAGACCCGCACAGCCACACAGGCACTCAGATTGGGTCATCACAGCCTTTTCGGCAATGGCTTTCAGCCAAAGAGAGACCATGGATTGTCTAGTGCCCTTGATAAGGTGCAGAGTGATAGATGGACTGGTCTCTTCATGGGGAGGAGGACTGCACCCTCCCTGCTCACGCACCCGGTGCCAACTGCTGCATTATTCCTCAGGAGCCGTGCTCTTCCCCCCTGGGGGAGCTGGGGCTCCCTGGTTCTCCCTCTACCTCTTTTGGTGTTTTGCCAGCGTTTTGCCAGTTTTACTTCTCTGTGACGGGTCCATTGTGCGAGGCTCTGCTCCGAGCTGATCTGCTCGAGGTCTTCCCTGAAAACGCTGGGGAAGAGCAAGCAGCAGCAGCACGGCCATCATTGCCTTGCTGGACTTGTCAGGGCCAACAAGAGCTTCATGGGCTCTCAAAAGTGGGAGCACGACACAGAGCCCGCGATTCAGTCCTTCCTGGTGAGAGGCAGAGGCTTTGCGTGGCCCTGCCCAGGGCCAGGTCTCGGTGTTGGCATGGCAGGCCGGCCATGGCCCCGCTGTGCTGAGCTGCCCCGCTGTGCCACACCCCACTGTCCAGCATCACAAACGTTGCCATAGCGCCCACTTATGACACGGCAACCCACATCACAAAGGGGACAGCCCCAAGTTCCGGGCAGAGGAGGCTGGGTGCCACTTTGCCTGTGAGTTGTCTGGAGAGAGGAGCTTGACCGCTCTGCTCTCTGCGCACGTCACAGACATGGCTGATTTCTGGGGAATGAGCTTCTTTCTCAGCCTGGAGGATGGCGATATCTTCTATCCCATCCTCCGGATCATGCTGAACATAGCATTATGTGCATTCATGATGGCCTGGTGGAACCGGAAGGTAGGAGTCAGGGCTGGTGCTGAGCCAGGCACTGCAACACAGGGAGGGGGGTCAGAGGGGTCAGGGCCATCCGCAGGGCTGGGCTGGGGCCCTGCCTGGGAGGAGAGGCTGTGTCCCAGCGGGGCTGGCCAGGCTCGGCCGGGAGTCCCGACGCAGGCGCGGGGCTGGGCCTGGCTGTGCCCTGGGTTGGTGGGTGCCGCTGAGGCTGCTGGGGATGCTCCCCTCTCACTTGCTGCTTTCTGTGCCCATACAGGAAGAGAGACAGAGGAAGTGCCAACACGGAGGTAACCGGGAAGATTCTAGAGGTGCTCCACATCCACTCTCTCTGTCTCCTTTGCCAACGGTTTCGGACTTCCACTCGTCTTCACAGCACGCGAGGATGCAGTAAGTAAAATTGTCCCCTCTTGGAGCATGGCAGCCCTCTCCAGTCACCAAATGGAATCCCACTAACGCTGCTCTCTGCTCTGCTGCAGCTCCTCAGTGCCCGGGCAAACGGATGATACCAGTGAAAGACTCAATCGCATGAACAGAAGACTTCGGGCCATGACCAGACGCTTGGAGATGTGAGACCACTGATAGGGGATGGGGATGGGGATGGGGATGGGGATGGGGATGGGGATGGGGATGGGGTTGGGGATGGGGATGGGGATGGGGATGGGGACGGGCAGGGCTTGGTGGCAAGGAAAACTGCAGTGACTCAGGGAGGGATATCCACAGACTTGAAATCTGAGAGGCAGTGTCCTTGTGAAAGGGTTTACCACAGAGGCACAGACATGACAGAGTCATCCTTGCTCTGTGCCTCGCAAGCAGGGGTGGAAACTTGGGCACACACTTGTTGGGACCCCGTGGAAATGACATAGCCTGCCAACACCTTTGAGGTGACAGAAGAGCCCGGGGGCCCTCACGAGTGTTTGGCTCAGAACTGCCCTCATCTTCCTTCTCTTTCTCCATGTGACACAGGCTCATCTTGGGAATGCCAGAGGGCAGCAATGATTCCACCACCTCGGACATAGAGAGTGAAAAGCTCTGCACTTCGAGGACATCGCTGTTCCCTTTGAGCACCAGTTGCAGGGAAATGAAGGCACCTTGCCTACACCGCAAAGCCCAGAAGAACTTGGAAAGCTCCATCCCAGAAAGCAAGGTGGAGCAGGGCCTGGGCTTCAGTGATCAGAAAAAGCCTGGTACGACGGTGATTCCCATGGTGTGGCACCTGCCCTTTGTGGATGAGGCTGCAGGAAGTCATCCAGAGCATCGTAACACAATGCAGGCACCAAAGCACGTGCAGAGGAGTTTCTCAGAGCCTGGCCTGGGGAAGAAAGACTCCCAGCTTTGCCATCCACTGAGGCAAGCAAGAAGGTCCATTCTCTCCCCCTGCCAGCACAGGCACGGGCAAATTCAGGCAAGGAGGTCAGCAGTGCAGGCCCTTGGCCCAGCGCGAAAATCGGTCTCCATGCTGGATACACGCAGATACAAAGGAACAAAGGCTAAAATCCAGATTGCCTGCTACAGATTCATTGAAGGCCCTGAACACCAGCAAAACAGGATTATGCATCTATGGCTGCAGCAGTATGCGTATGTTCAGAGGGAAAAGACGAACAAGGCAGCAGAATGCCACATCCTGCCTGGCAACAAAAAATCCCAGAGCGTGTCTCCATCTCACACTGCAGCCCTGGTTAATGCCAGAGCTGCAACCGTGGACAAGAGGAATTCACCTGAGGACAAGGCCAGTAAGCAACAGGGACAGAAAAATACCACTGTTGCCCAGCAGCCAGAGGAGCTTCTGCCACAGTTGTTCAGCTCCCAGCCAGAACACGCAGACATGTGGCCCAGGCACGTCACAGCAGAACACGAGGCACCCAGGCCAGAGACACCACGTCGGCATTTTAGAAGCTGCTGTGCACCAATCCACTTCACGTGCCTTTACGTTAAGCGTGCCTGGGCCAAGCTCCAAGCTGCTACCAAGGCCCTCTATTCCACGATCAGAAAGAGATGTGAGAGGCTCACAAGGAAGGGAGGAGAGCCCATCAAGGAAAACAGACTCTCAGCGCTGACCAAGCTGGACACACATCAGCGTGGGAGTAGACGATGCCTCAGACTACTGGCCAAAAGGGAAAGCCCACGTCCACCTCTGGAGGCAATGAAGAAGGACTTGGTGACATCTGAAGATAAGACTTTCAGTGGTGGCAGTGAGTCTGGAAATGCCAAAAATGGATCGAGCCAGGGTGGCAGCAGCCACAGCCTCCGGGACGTGCTGGCTCCTGTTGCCTGTAGAGAGCCAGCCCAAATGCTGCTACCTGTTAGTGGGCTGCTCTTGGAGACCCCAGCTCCTGCTCCATCTCAGAATGTTGATCTAGCAGGTGTCCAGGCGGGTACAGCTGCAGTGAGTAGCAGATTGCCACCACATGCAACCAGTGGGCAGGAGCAGAAGGGCAAGGGACAAACCCAGGACAAGCCAGCTCCTACAGGAAGAACTTCTCCACAAAAAAAGCACTCCTCCAGTGAGCAGAGACCCCCTGATGTGCCACAGCCTCCAAATCCCACTGGGATCAACATTCCAAATTCCCTCATGAAGGAGTTAATCTCATCAATTCAAAAGTTGAAAAAAGCCAGACAAACAGCAGATCAGCTGCAGATGCAGTTGCAGGCTTCCTTTCCAAAAAACCCCACAAGCATCGTCAAGTAACCAAGGACAGGTATGGCAGCAGAGGAACCTGGGGCGAGGACACATGGTGGAAGAGAAGGGCGAAGGATGCACCCAGAACAGATCTGACTCTGGGGCACTCTGCTCTACGTGCAGCAAAGCCCCACACTGCCACCAGCCACGAGGGGTAAGCTCCCAGAGATTGGCTGCACCTGCAACTGCAGCTCCAGGAGCAGGATGAGAAGAGAATGTGAATGAATGCCCAACAAGGACAGGACAAGAGGCAGCAGACCCAAAAGATGCTCCTGCAGATCATCATCCAGAGGGCCTCCTTTGGCTGAGGACATCAACCCCTGTAATTGCAGGAGGGAGCCCACCAGGACACACAGTCAGTAAGCAGCAGATCCTGTCACACCCTTCCAGGGAGAAGGTGCTCTCCCTGCTAAGCCATCTCACAGGTGTCCTTCTGCTCTTTCCTGTGTAGGAATAGCAGCTGCAGCTCCTCTGCTCACTACTCAGTCATCTTTGCTTGGACAGCTCTGTTGCCATCTTCTGCAGAGAGGACACAGTGGCTGTCCTGATCCCAGCAGGCAGGGACTGGGCCTGGCATTCCCAGAGGCTTTCAGCACGGGCTGGGAGCAGTGCCAGTCGTGCAAGGCAGCAAAGGGCAGAAAGCAATGAGCTTGGGTGTGCACAGTGGGACTGAGAAGATAGAGGCCCCAGCACCCATTCTGCTTGCTGCTGTAGGACAGGCAGCCACCTGCGAATGGCAGAGAGATGCTTCTGTGGGCACCACCTCTCACTGCTGTGGCACTGTATGTATTAGTCTCCTTCAAAACCCCTTGCTTCTCTTTCAAGAAAAACCAGGGCCATGCAGGTGACCCAATAGCCCTGGGAGGATGTTAAGATCCCAGTCCTGAGGTCTAAGGCTCATTATGTGCTCTACTTGACCAGGTACTCTGAGACAAGAAAAAAGCCAGGGTGAGGAAATGAGGGAGCACTAAAGGGGATGGAGGGAACAGTGAGAGCTGGCAGAGACAACTGGCAGTGAAGAACTCTGGTAGGTTGTTGCTGAAGTAATGAGCTTCAGGGCTAGTAAGACTGTGTTGGGTAAGTGTTCTAAAGCAAAAAGGGCTGACAAAAAAGCTCTTTTTAGGGCTTTTTTGAAGCCAGCAAAAGCAGTGTAAAATTGAGTCACATATTCACCAAATACTTGAAGTTGGAAGTAACTTTTGGAGCTCATCTGATCCAACAGTGCTCTGCTTGAGCAGGTTGCTTTTAAAGATCTCCAAGGAATGAAAGTCCACAACCTCTCTGGGCATCATGTGCCAGAGCTCAGTGACCCTCACACCAAATGTTTCTCAGTGTGTAGACGGAAATTTCTGTATTCTGGTTTGTACCCATTACCTCTTGTCCTGTCTTTGGGCACCACTGAAAAGAAACTGGCTTCATCCTCTTTGCACCCTCCCTTCAGATGCAGACAGACATTAATAACATCTCCTCATGCATTCCCTAGGCTGAACAGTGCCAGCTTTCTCAGCATCTCCTAAGAGATGCTCTAATCCTTTCAATGTCTTTGTGGACCCCTCTGCTTGACTGTTTCCAGTATGCTCATGTCCCTTTGTACTGGGGATGGGGGCCAGAACTGGACACAGAATTGCACGTGTGGCCTTGCCAACTCCACGTAGAGAGGAAAGCTTGCCACCCTCAATCTGTTGGCAGTGCTTCACCTAATGCAGCACAGGATACCATGTGCCTTTATTTTGGCAAGGGCAGGTAGCTGGCCCATAGAATCATAGAATTGCTCAGGTTGGAAAAGACCTTAAAGATCATTGAGTCCAACCACAACCCAACCTTACTACCCAAACTCCAACAACTCTCTGCTAAATCACGTCCCTGAGCACCGCATCCAAACAGATTTTAGACACATCCAGGGATGTGACTCAACCACCTCCCTGGGCAGCCTATTCCAGTGCTTAACAACCCTTTCTGTAAAGAAGTTTTTCCTGAAACCCAACCTAAACTTACCCTGGTGCAACTTGAGGCCATTTCCCCTCGTCCTGTCACCTGTCCCCAGTGAGAAGAGACCAACCCCGCTCTTGCTGGAAGCACCTTTCAGATATTGGTGGAGAGCAATAAGGTCTCCCCCCAGTCTCAGACTAAACAGTTTCCTCAGACTAAGCAGCCCAAATTCCTTCAGTCTCTCCTTGCAGGGCACATTCTCCAAGCCCTTCACAAGCCTTGTTGTCCTTCTTTGGTCCTGCTCCAGTACCTCAATGTCCTTTCTGTACTGAGATGCCCAAAACTGAGCACAGCACTCGAGGTGAGGCCTCACCAATGCCGAGTACAGGGGCAGGATGACTTCCCTAGTCCTGCTCACCACACCATTCCTGATACAAGCCAGGAGGCCATTGGCCTTCTTGGCCACCTGAGCACACTGCTGCCTCATATTCAGCTGACTGTCCATCAGTACACCATGTCCATCAGGGCTTCCAGGTCTTTTTCTGTCCAGCGACTTTCAGGCTGGGTGCTCCCTAGAATGTTCTGCTGCCTGGGATTGTTTTCAACTGAGTTCAGGTCTTTGTACTTGTCCTTGATGAACTTCATGAGGCTCTTTACTGCCCATTTCTCCAGCCTCTTCCAGTACAGAATCACAGAATCACAGAATTGTAGGGGTTGGAAGGGACCTCCAGAGATCATCGAGTCCAACCCCCCTGCCAAAGCAGGTTCCCTACACCAGGTCGCACAGGTAGGCATCCAGGCAGGTCTTGAACATCTCCAGAGAAGGAGACTCCACCACCTCCCTGGGCAGCCTGTTCCAGTGCTCCGTCACCTCACTGTAAAGAAGTTCTTGTGCACATTTATGCTGCAGATTCCAGCCATTTCCCCTTGTCCTGTCTGCACTCACCACTGAAAACAGTCCGGCCTCGCCATTCTGCCCCCCACACCTTAGATATTTATAGACCTGGATCAGGTCTCCTCTCAGTCTCCTTTTCTCAAGGCTGAACAGACCCATTTCACTCAGCCTTTCCTCATAGGAGAGATGCTCCAGGCCCTTCACCATCTTCGTGGCCCTCCGCTGGACTCTTTCCAAGAGATCCTTGTCTTTTTTGTACTGGGGAGCCCAGAACTGGACGCAGTACTCCAGATGAGGCCTCACCAGGGCAGAGTAGAGGGGGAGGATCACCTCCCTCGACCTGCTGGCCACGCTCTTTTTAATGCACCCCAGGATGCCATTGGCCCTCTTGGCCACAAGGGCACACTGCTGGCTCATGGCCAACCTGTCGTCCACCAGGACACTCAGGTCCCTTTCCGCAGAGCTCCCCTCCAGCAGCTCATCCCCCAACCTGTACTGGTGCATGCAATTATTCCTCCCCAGATGCAAGACTCTACACTTGCTTTTGTTAAACCTCATCCGGTTTCTTTCTGCCCAGCTCTCCAGCCTATCCAGGTCTTGCTGAATGGCAGCACAGCCTTCAGGCGTGTCAGCCAATCCTCCCAACTTCGTATCATCGGCAAACTTGCTGAGGGTGGCCATTATCCCCTCATCAAGGTCATTGATGAAGATGTTGAACAAGACCGGACCCAGCACAGACCCCTGAGGAACACCGCTAGTTACAGGCCTCCAACCGGACTCTGCACCACCAACAACGACCCTCTGTGCTCTGCCAGTCAGCCAGTTCTCAACCCACCTCACTGTCCACTCATCTATCCCACACTTCCTCAGCTTTGTTATAAGGATGTCGTGGGGGACAGTATCAAATGCCTTGCTGAAATCAAGGTGGCCTACATCCACTGCTCTCCCCCCATCCACCCAGCCAGAGACAACATCATAGAAGGCTACCAGGTTGGTCAAGCACGACCTCCCCCTGGTGAACCTATGCTGACTACTCTTGATAACCTCCTCTTCTTCCGGTTGTCTGGAGATGACATCCAGCACAAGCTGTTCCACCACCTTTCCAGGGACAGAGGTGAGGCTGACTGGCCTATAATTGCCTGGGTCTTCCTTCTTGCGCTTTTTGAAGACCAGAGTGACATTGGCTATCCTTCAGTCTTCAGGCACCTCCCCCATCTCCAAGACCTCTCAAAGATGACAGAAAGCGGTTCAGCAATCACCTCTGCCAGCTCCCTCAGTTCCCATGGATGCATCCCATCAGGTCCCATGGATTTCTGAACATTGATGTTGCCTAGGCGCTCCCGGACCACCTCTTCCCTGACAGAAGGGAGGTCTTCCATTCCCCAGATCCTCTCACTAACCTCCAGGGTCTCAGATTCCCGAGGGGGAGCTTTTCCACTGAAGACAGAAGCAAAGAAGGCATTCAGTATCTCCGCCTTCTCAGCATCTCCCGTTACCAGAACGCCTCTGTCACTTAGCAGGGGAGCCACATTCTCCCTAGTCTTCCTTTTACTGTTAACGTACTTAAAAAAGCCTTTTTTATTATCCTTTATCACCTTCACCAGATTTAATTCCAGGTGGGCTTTAGCCTTCCTCGTCGCATCCCTGCAGGCCCTGACAACATTTCTATATTCTTCCCAAGTGAACCTTTAGATGGTCCCCACAATCCTCTGGTATATTTACCACTCCCCTCACTTGGTTGTCATCTGCAAGCTTGCTGAGGGTATGCTCTTCCCCGCTGTCCAGATTATTAGTACAGATACTACAGTAGACTGGGCCCAGTATTTATCTCTGGAGTACACCACTAGTTACTGGTTTCCAAGAAAATTCTGTGCAACTGATCAGCTTTCCTTGGGTTCAGCCATTCAGCTACTTTTCAATTCATCCCAGTGAGTGCATCCAGCCCTTCCATCAACAGCGCTAAAAACTTGGCTGCAATTGCTTACAAAAGCAGTGACTTCTTTTATAACATCCTCCTCCATCCCCCAGAAATGTCACTGCACCAAAAGAAAACACAGCTTGCTTCTAGAGAATGACATGACTGAAAAAACACAGCATTCACACTAAGGTGAGCCAGAAATATCCTTGGTCTGGATCACAAGAAACACGCTGCCAACCAGTGACAGGATCATGACGGAGAAGATGAATGGTGTCACCATGATCTGTCACTATTCTCACACATTTGTAGTTTGCTAAAAGGCACTACATAGGTGAGGAACAAAAGCACAACACAATCCTGGTTATTTAATGTCACTATTGAATAAACAAGGACATCTTTCACATTCTTGGCCTTTGAACTATTCCTAAGAATATCAGAAGATCAGCCTGACATTTGTGACAAGAAGGCTGGTTTCAAAGGCCTGCAGGAATAAGCTGAGACTCTCAGTTTGGGCTAGACCTCATAAATAAAAGGGGTAAAAGGGAAAGAAAAGTGTGGGTTATCATCTGAGGATAATTTAAGCAAAGTGTGATATCAAAAATAATACTTTGCCATGTTTTTTTAACCAGGATGCCATGGTTCACTGTGTGGACCAGACAAGGAGGCTGAATGGGAATAAGCACACAGTGCTGGGCAGAGCAGTGTCTGTGGGGAAGTCAAGAGCCTGAGGCACTGGAACCAAGAACTGAATGACACCAATCCCAAATATTGCTGGTATGCAAAGTGTATAGGAAATTAGGTCTGGTAGCAAGTTTGTTTGAACAAATCTGTTGAGAAAAGGTGGCATTCTGGATAGCATCCAGTGCTTGGTTTTCTTAGCCTAGGAAAGCAGAGGCTGGAAAGGTCTGAAACTGTTTTCTATAAATACAGCAGGGAGGAAGGAGGAAGCAAACAAGGGAGAGGAAAGGATTCATTTAACCTAAAGCACAGTGTTGACAGGAGAACAAATACGTACAGACTGTCCACAAATATATTTAGGCTGAAAATTAAAAGGCTGCTTGCCTCTAAAGTGATCAGGTTCTCTTCCAAAGGTAAAAATAACATTTCTTTGAAGACAGATTTTCAAGCTGAACTCTTTCAAAATCTTTTAAAAGATCTCTGTGATAGCAGAGGAGTTGGCTAGTAAGCTCAAAGGTCTCTTTCTTCTAAAAGGAGCTGTCTAGATCTAAAATAGTTCTAAGAGGGTGGATTTGGGAAAATATTTATTTTGCATCTTTAACTAGAAATCACTCAGCAGGCAATTATGCTAGACTTCTTTAGTCCCTCTGTAGATTTCAGTCAGCTTCTGATCAAGCCCTGTTTGTGAAGCTCTGAGTCACCGAACAGTCCACCGGACCCTGAAAGCAAACTGTGGGAAGAGTCCTGCGGAGCCAACATAAAAACTGACAACTTTGCTTCTTCCTCAAGACCATGGTGGGACAGGATGGAAACAGGATCAGAGCTCTGCAGTGGAGCAGCAGAGTCATGATGCACCAAGGTGCACAGAACGAAAGCAGAGAGCTACACATAAAGTATCCAAATCTTTGACGCTGCAAAGGACTTTTTGGGGGGGCTTTTTTTTTGCTATGGTAGATGATATGGTAGACTTCTTCCAAGCATTTACACTTACATTACTTTTAAAGGACAAGACATGGTAGCATGTGGTTTGTATCTTCAGTCATGGACCGATAGAAAATTAGAAATACCTTTTGTTTGCATGATTTCCCTTGACTCTAAGCATCACCACCATAGTGCCAGCATGAGCTCCAATTGAGCAGGAGCTGCAATTGGTACTGGAGGAGTTAATCCTGCCACACAAGGTGCCACTCTCCCTCCGTATGGTAGCAGCCTGTCCTCAGAAAGCTATGCCTCTTGCTGAAAATAGCTGGAGGTGAGATGAATCTTCACCTGGAAAATCTGCAGCAAGAAACCTCCCAGAAACAGAGCTACTCTGAGGATCTTGCCAGAAGAAAGCAACATGCAGAGCGGACAACAGGAAAAGGAACAATCCCCTGCCTACTATTTTTTCTTTTGGTCCACAGACTCTTCCCTATCCACACTGAGTTTTACTTAGAAATACTGTGCAGAAGATTTCTGCTATTTCATGCAACGTCATAGAATCACAGAATGTCTCTATGCTCAGAAAATGGTACAGAATAAGTGGCTTTCCATAAAGCCAGGACAAAATTACAACTTGCAAACAATAATAAAGATGTTGGCCATGGCTCAGTACCCCATTCCATTTTGTGATGCACAAGGAGAGCAAAACCTCTCAGCAATGCAGGCTGAGATGCACAGGCCAGGGTGTACACTGGAAGGAAAAGAAGGATGCATGTGCATGTCCTACCCAGAGGGTCTCATGCTCTGGGTCTGGGCCACAACTCAGGTTTCACAAGATGAAGGACAGGGATGTCCTATTTCGTAGGGGGGAAAAACAAAAGAAATAAAAATGTTTTTATTTTAATCACAGAATCCCCGAGGTTGGAAAAGACCTGCAAGATCATCCAGTCCAACCATCCACCTTTACTAATACTGCTCACTAGACCACGTCCCTGAACACAAAATCCAAACATTCCTTAAGCACCTCCAGGGTCGGTGACTCCACCACCTCCCTGGGCAGCCCACTACAGTGCCTGACCACTCTTTCAGAAAAGCATTATTTCCTAACGTCCAGCCTAAATCTCCCCTGGCACACCTTGAAGCCATACCCTCTAGTCCTATCACCAGCTACACGAGAGAAGAGGCTGACTCCCAGCTCACTACAACCTCCCTTCAGGTAGTTTTAGAGGACTAATGGTAGTTAAAGGTAGCTAATGAGGTCTCCCCTGGGCCTCCTCCAGACTGAACAATACCAGCTCCTTTAGCCTCTCCTTGTAAGCCCTGTGCTTCAGACCCCTCACCAGTTTTGTTGCCCTTCTTTGAACCTGCTCCAGGGCCTCAATGTCTTTCTTGCAGTGAGGGGCCCAAAACTGGACACAGTACTGGAGGTGGGGCCTCACCAGAGCTGAGTCACTTCCCTGTTCCTGCTGGCAACACTGCTTCTGATGCAAGCCAGGATGCCATTGGCTTTCTTGGCCACCCAGGCACACTGCTGGCTCATTTCAGCCGAGCATCAGTCAATACCCCCAGGTCCATTTCCTCTATGCAGTCCTCCAACCACTCTGCCCCAAGCCTGTAGCATTGCTTGGGGTTGTTGTGGCCAAAGTGCAGGACCTGGCACTTGGCCTTGTTGAACCTCATCCCATGGGCTTCAGCCCAGCCGTCCAGCCTGTGCAGATCCCTCTCTAGGGCCTCACTACCCCCAGGCAGATCGACGCTTCCAGCCAACTTGGTGTCATCTGCAAACTTGCTGAGGGTGCACTCGATGCCCTCATCCAGGTCGTCAATGAAGATACTGAAGAGAACAGGCCCCAGCACCGACCCCTGAGGAACAGCACTCATGACAGGTTGCCAGCTGCATTTAGCTCCATTCACCACCACTCTCTGGGCCCAGCCTCCAGCCAGTTCCTTATCCAGCCGAGAGTGCACCTGTCCAAGCCTCTGGCTGCCAGCTTCTGCAGGAGAATGCTGTGGGAGACAGTGTCAAAGGCTTTGCTGAAGTCCATGTAGACTACATCAACACCTTTCCCTCGTCCACCAGATGGGTCACTAGATCATAGAAGGAGATCAGGTTGGTCAAGCAGGACCTGCCCTTCGTGAACCCGTGCTGGCTAGGCCTGATCCCCCGGTCACCCCGCACATGCCGTGTGATCTCCTTCAAGACAATCTGCTCCATAACCTTCCCTGGCACCGAGGTCAGGCTAACAGGCCTGTAGTTCCCTGGATCCTCCTTACAAACCTTCTCATGGATGGGAGTTACACTGGTAAGCCTCCAGTCTTCTGGGACCTCACCAGTCATCAAGGAGTGCTGATAGATAATGGCAAGCGGCTCAGCTCTCACCTCTGCTAGTTCCCTCAGCACTCTTGGGTGAATCCCATCCGGCCCTATGGACTTTTGAGTGGTAGGTCTCTGACTGCGTCCTCCCAAATCGCAGGGGGTTCTGTCAATACCTGTTCTTTTTAATACTCATTTTATCCAATTAGGGGTGATAATTGAAGCCAAAATTGATGATCTACTTAAATTTCACATAAGAATATCAAGTTACTATGTTGAGGCAAGTGGGTGAGTTCTCAGCTTTGAGACAGAAAGCTGTTTCTCTGGGCAGTGGGGATCAGTGACTCTGAACACTGCAGGATCTAAGCCAACAAGCACCTTGAGTTACAAATATATATTTGAAGACATTTAGCTAAACCACAATTTAGTTGAGTCTGAAACAAAATAGTGGCCAAAACAAAAACAAATCGTGATTCCTGCATGAGTGCTCCTCAACCAAGCTGTGATAACCAGTTCACTGTAACCATCCAGGGTAGCAATCATGCAGACCTCCTTGGAGGACCCAGCCCCTGAGTGACACTGCCTGCCACTAAAGGAATATGCAGCAGGATTTTTGACAGCCAGAAATGATGTTCCTGGCTTAGTTTGCTGCTCTCTCCATCCCACACCAAAGGAAGTTGCTCTCAATTCAGGTTCAATTTGCCTTTATTGCCAAGAAGTTTCACCTCATCCAAAGCACAGCAGCCCAGCCACAGGTTGCCCAGAGAAGCTGTGGATGCTCCATCCCTAGAGGTGCTCAAGGCCAGGAAGGATGGGCACTCTGCACTGAGCTGGTGGGTGGCAATCCTGCCCATGGCAGGAGCTTGGAACTGGATGATCTTCAAGATCCCTTCTAACTTAAGCCATTCCAAGATTCTATAATTCTAAGAAGCTGAAGGCAGTTTTCCTCTTCTCTGTCCAACTTCCCCCCATTAACACAACAGCAGAGCTAGCACACAGTAAATTATGTGAAAAGATGCCTCATCTCTCATTTGGGCACTGCACACCAGTCTGAGTCACAAAGGGTTTCCAAAAGCTTATACACAAGAGCTCATTTTCTGACTGTTTGCAAGCTAACATGTAGCCTTGTGAGTTCAGATCATTTTCAAAGAATGTCGCTCCTTTTGGGGGAAAGTCTCATCTTTTTCCTGTTCCTTCCATGTAACTGCTGAGTTTGGCATGCAAAAATTGGCTTGGATGAGGACATAGAAATGCCAGCCAGGCTTTTCCAGAGAGTGCCATACACACCGTGAGTGGTATTTCAGACTCACACATGAGTAAATCTCTGCTTGACATAGCCTGCCCAAAGAGCTCATTGCTATCCAGTGCTGTCATGTCTGTGATTGCTGCTAATGCTGACAGCTGAACAGGAAAATCTGAGAATCTGCATTGGTACCGTAGACAAAGTATACTTTTACAGAAATATTTGGTTTTCATTTGTGAAGCAGGTGAATGTCATACAACAATCCACAAAGGTTTTTGTGATCATCTGGCATACCTAACTTAGGTAGCATTTCAAGTGTGAAGTTGTGCGCTCTGCCTGAGATCTGATAGCACTCCCTAATTCTGTGAATGACTTGGATGAATCTGAGGGTATATTTAAAAAATTTGCAGGCATCAGTATTATTAAGGTAGATAGGTTCAGAGCTCAAAAAGCCTAAGAAAAGAAGAAGAAGAGGAATGAAGCAAACTTTGCAGGATTTAACTTGATAAATAAACACGCAAAATACTGAACTACTAAAGGATGGACCAAAGGCTCAAACACAAACAAGGAATGAGCAGGCTGGCAGCAGGGCAGCAGAAGAGGACCTGGAGTTATAGTGGATCAGAAAACAAATATACATCAATAATATTAGGCTCTATGTGAGACAGGAGGCAATTACTCTGTTCTGCTCTGCTCTGGGGAAGCCGCAACTGGAGAGACTAGTGTGCAGCCAGCATGTTAAAGGGCTCCCACGTGTGACCTACAGGCAGAGGCTGAACAACTGCAGTTTGCTTTGTCTAGCAAAGGGGAAGCTTAAAGGGTAAATAATTGGAGTTTTCCTTTCTGAAGAAAGGGCAATAATCAGTTATTCCCCAGGTAAAGTGGAGGTAAGATAAAGTGAAATCATCTTTGTAGCAAGAGGAAATTGGGTTGGTTATTAGCAAACTTGTGTGGGCTTCTTTATATGAAAAGGAGATTTCAGACAAATTGTGAGTGCTTGATCCCATGTCAAGACGAACTGTGCTCACAGGCAGTTGCACCACTTGGGTTGTGCCCATCTTGATTTGCATTGGAGCCTGCACTGAGCACAGCAGCCAGAGTAGTGCCAGGCAGCCAAGGGCGGCCAGGAAGGAGCAGAGACAATGCTGGCTGCTCTGCCCTGCTAAAAGCACAGGGGGACAGCTGTCTCTGTCCTGTGCCGCCTGTCCTCTGTTCTCTGTCCTGTCCTGTTTGGAACCAAACAAAGTGCTCAGGTCCTGCCAAGTAGACATTTCCAGCACAGCAGCCTTGGTCTCCACGAGCTGTTGGCATAAGAAAGGTTTGGCCATGGGAGAAAGGATCAGGAAGCGGGTCGTTCATTTGGAACGACCTGGGAATGTTCTTCCTTGCTTTGAATCATCCCAAGTAGCTGCACTGAGAGGACTTCTTCAGTCCTGATAATTGGGTCTTTCACATAAAATCCAAAACTCTGGCCGTTTGGTTTTAAATAGTTCTCATCCTGCAGCCTGGGCTTTGTGGTGCTCTGCCTTGTGACTGTGGAAGCTGTGTCATTATGCACCCACAGCAGAACACCTTCATAGGCCTGCACCTCGCTTTTGTTTTACTTCCCTTCCAGATGCTTTGCTACCACCGCTGCTCTGGGGGACAGCTCGTGGATAGGGTGAGTCACCTGCAGGGCTGCTGAGATGGAAATGAGTGCTCGTATTTTCCCTAGCACCTTTCTAAAGTAAAGGGGTGCAGCCCCTGGAGCATTACAACCAGCAGAGATCATAGAATCACAGAATGTCTTGTGTTGGAAGGAGATCTCGAAGATCATTCCGTTCCAACATCTGCCATGGGCTGGTTGCCCCCACCAGCTCAGGCTGCCCAGGACCCTCCCAACCCAGCCCTGAGTGCCTCCAGGAATGGGGCAAACACAGCTTCTCTGGGCAGCTGTGCCAGGGCTTTACCGGAGTTGGAGAGGGACCTCTTCCTGCCTCTTCTTGGAGAGCTCAGAGAAAACCAGAGCCTTTGCAGAAGGGCTGAAGCATTTTCCCAGTGCACACAAACACAGTTTCACCTCCACACTCGTTCTAAGGTGGTGATGGAGCTGGTAACCACCTCTAATTCCAGCATGGTGACAGGGTGGGAAGCAGCTCTCTGGTCAGCAGCTGGCAGCCAGGAGCATGCTGCAGACTCAGCAGAAAGCTGACAGCTGATAGCTCCATGGGCACAAGTAACATTAGGGACTTTGTAAAGATTGGAAGGAGTCAGTAATAAGGTCTGAACACAATCAGCCTTTGGAAGAGCAGGAGACTTTGGGGCAACTTCAACAGCAGTTAATCACAACTCAAGTTGTTTAGCATCTGAATGAATTTAGGGTCCTTCAAAGAAGGGTGAGAATTTGCACATCCTAAATACACATGGAAATGAGGATTATTGACAGAACGAGTAAGGCTAACCTAATTGGCTTCCTATGCCTGCAAGATCTGTCTAGTGGTGGATAATTATCAGAATATTTAGCAGTGTGATTAGGAAAATCATGAGGGATCTGGGCATCAACCTGAACCCTACCTTTGCAAATGAAGGCTGGCAGCCTCACACAGCTGGGCTTTCTTGCAGGTCCCTGGCACTGCTGCATGTGTTCCTGGCAAGACACACTGTAAGTGAAATCACTCTTCTGAGAACTTGGCAGCTCTGCTTACAGCTTTAGCCAGCAGAACAAAGGAAAATGATACAGAAATGCAAATGCTATCTGACCACTTCTGAGCTTCAGAAGCATTTAAGGTTAAGCAGTGATGTTGGGATACAGACACGCAGTAGGAAGGACGGAGCAGAAAAGTCTCCCCTGTGTTGGGTTGTTGGTTGGTTTGTTTTTTTTCCCCTAACTGGTTTTCCTGTCCCCTCATTGCACCCAGCATCAGGAAAAAGGCATGAACAGCAGGAACAGGAGGAAGAAAGTCAAAGAGATCCCTGATGTGGAGCGGACAGGTCGGTGCCTCAGGTATGGCCATGCTCCTTTCTCAGCCTGTCTGAGGCACGTACAGTGCTGCCATTGAGCCTCCTAACGCACAGGCATTTCCTCATGAGCATCTGTGCATCTTCCCTGTGCATCTCCTCTGCTACACGGATCTACACACCTGCCCATTACCAGCTAATACACAGAAAAAGATAGGAGAGACTGAAAGAAGCACAGTGAAATGAGGCACGTGTTCAGATTGCTGTGTCAAACTGTAACATATGACATAGCCTGGATTTAATTATAGAGTTCCTTTTTTTTTTTTCTTTTTTTTTTTAATTCACCCACTTGCTTTTATTCTGCGCAAAATCACAATCCAGTTATTCCATGCCTGATGAAGCATTATGCAACTTCCTAATTAAGGCAGACAGAGATGTGTAATGCTAAATCCTTCCTGAGAAGCTGCCCTACGGCACAGAGCTTCCCTGGGCTCCTCAGGGCAAGCAAAGAGCTTTGACCAGGAAAAACACTGCCCATTTTCCATAATTAAAGTCTCATCAAATCATAGAATCGTTAAGGTTGGAAAAGACCTCTAAGATCATCCAGTCCAACTGCCCACCTTGCACCAATATGGCCCACTAAACCATGTCCCTAAGTACCACATCTACATGTTTCTTGAACACCTCCAGGGATGGAGACTCCCCCACTTCCCTGGGCAGCCTGTGCCATGCCCTGTTGCTCTTTCTGAGAAGAAATATTCCCTAATATCCAATCTGAAACTCCCCTGGCACACTTCGAGGCTATTCCCTCTCATCCTGTTGATGTTATCCGGGAGAAGAGGCTGGCCCTCACCCCACCACAGTCTCCTTTCAGGGAGTTGTAGAGAGCAATAAGGCCTCTCCTGAGCTTCCTCTTCTTCAGATGAACAATTCCTGTTCCCTCAGCCACTTCTCATACATTCCCATGACAATGAAGGACTAATTTAATCTATTTGCAGCCATCTGACCCACAGAAGCAGAGAAGTCAATTTTATTTGAACACAATTTTTTTGGTGTGATTTCATATCCACTAAAGGATGCATTTTGCCAGCGTGTAAGTCTGGCAATTCCTGTTGGCAGAGAGCTCATGTGTTTTTCTGTGCTGAGTGAGAGGTAACTGATCTCAGGAACGAGAGCACAGGTGACCCTTTTGAACACTTTTGGCACATCCACTCAGAAATGCCCAAGAGCTCTACTAGAATGCTGGTGGTACTACTTTGCTAGCAGCAGCAAAGTCGTCTCCAAATCAAAGTAGTCTCCAAATGAAGCAGGATACTACTGGAACTTGTGTTGAGAAGGTAGGTGCCTTCATTATGGCACCCAGCAGTGCCCATCCTTGGGACACAAGCACTTGGAGAAGCTCTCAGATAAGTAACTTACACTTAGTCAGGGCTTACATATACATAAATAAATCAGGATGAATTCAGCAGCTCACGTTGCTTTAGAGAACATCATCTGGCCCACTTGAGTGGGATACTGCATGCATTAGCAAGGAAGTGGCAGGAGACTGCTTGAGCAGATCCAGACTGCAGAGGGTCAGTGGACCAGTACGGCCAAGGCTGCTGTAAAGTCCACAGGGGACCCTGAGATGGGGAAAATCCCATGCACTGCAATCCCATGTGGCCATGCAACAGTGCTGCCTTTTTCTGGAGATGTGGACCTATCTGCTTGCTAAGTCCACCATGGCAGCAGGTAAATTTATCCCCTACGCATGTACATCCAGCATAGCACTTACTGATCATGCAACGATCCAAAAAATAGGAATACAACCTGGAAAGAGAAGCCATTATGTTCCCATTTCTTAGGTGAGATGTGATCTTTGCTCTGGCTGACAGTGCTGTATTGTCAGAAGGCACCTTCCTCAATTTTTCAGTACTGAGAGATGCAGCTCTGTGCCATTACCTCAAACAAGTGTTCCCCTTGAAGGCTCATGGATTGGAGAGGCTGAGATCTAGTGCTTGGTGCCAGCTTCAGTGCTGGGATCCCACTTCATAATACAGTCTTCCTCTATCACTCTGTGAGTGTGGAGAGAAGTCCAGTTTTAATGGTTCATTGCTTCAACTCATGCTTTGGGGGAAATGGCAGAGGCAGACTGAAGGTAATGAGCATGGAAAATCATAGTATCATAGAATGGCTTGGGTTGGAAGGGACCTTAACGCAGGGTCCCACATATGTCTTATGAATTCTCACTCTTGGTTCATTTGGCATTTAATTACTAAGGCTATTCTTTTTCCATTTGCTGCATAGCAAAAAGCAAGGATGGTCTGGAGAAATGAAGGTCACAGCTGAGTAGCAGATATCTTTACAGTTCAAAAGCTTGACAGGGGTGATGATGGAAGGGTGAGGGAGATCTGTACAGAATTACACCACTTTCCCTCATCCAACCCTGAGGTTATCACTCAGAGTAGCATTACCTCTCCCTTTGCCTCCTGGGAGAAGCACCTCTTCCAGGAGGTATCATGTCTGCATTGGGGTGAGCAGCCCTGAAACACAGACCAAAGTGAGCACCAAGAGAAAATTGCTGCCTCTACACACAGTCCCAGTGGCCCACTGCCAAGAGCAAGGAGTCCCTCAAAAATCTTCAATAAGGCATTAAAGAGATGGAAGATCTAGGATGTTTCTACACGTCAGGTTCTCCACATTACATGATCAAAAGGGGGAAGATAAATCTCCCTCCACAACATCCATGCAGAGCACAGTTGCCTCCCAGGCACTCCTTTGATGAGAAAGTCAGCTCTTATGAGGCTGAACGTTGCCAGTGGCTGGGAAGAAAATAATACAGAAGCCCAGTAAGATGTCCTTGCCTTCCAGCTGGCTTTATAGCAGCCATGGCTGCTGGAGGAGAGATGAGGGTTTGTAGATTAAAGTAAATTCTTCTTACTCAAGGTAACAGAGAAATGGAGAGAAAATATGGACAGTTCTTGAGCTTCAAAGAGTTTGTTTCCATCCCATCCTTTTTAGTTTAAATGTCATTTCCTGCAAAAATTCCTGTAGTCTCAGGAGGAAGGGAGATTGAAATGACATTCAGGTGAATCCCTCACATCAGGAGGACAACCTGGAGTTCACTCAGCCATGGTTCTGTGACAGTGAGTCTCCCAGCCAAGCCACTCAGGCCTGAGGAAGGTCCTGTAGATGGAAGAAAAAGAAGTGTTCTGGTATGAAACTCAGGCTGTGGTCACTCCAGCTGCCCCTATGCCACCCTGAGCTCTTTCAGCTGGCAAACAGCTTATGCAGCCTCCAGGCAAAGAATGTAAAACAAGGCAGAAAATCAATCAGTCCCATCTGAGGATGGATACAGTTGTCTTCATTTTCCTCTTCCCTTCTGCTGCGGTCAACACAACCTAACAGAGCACCTGTATTTGCAATGCATTGTTCCCAGATACTGACTGAGTACAGTATAAACCAAATATTGGAGCAGCACTGCTCCATGGCAGAGCATGTTTAATGGGGCATAGTGACAGGTCAGAGTGATGACAAGTCCCTGTTGAGACTGCAAGGAGTCATTCCAGTTGGCAAAAGCTGGAGCTAATAGAAAATCAGGAAAGCACTGCAGAGGCTGAGCTGTACTGGAGGGTCACTGAATGGAGACATCACTTCTGCTCCAAGTCCTGCAGCCACGGCCACCAGGCACAAAGCCTACCAGCCTGGCAGCACCTTCCTTCCCTTCCTTCTGCGCTCAGCCTGCAGTGGCGGCTGGTCTGGCTCAGGCGCGGGGCTCACTGCAATATTTGCAACCAGACACCACAGTCATGTTTGCATGGCTCTCAGGTTAGACAACAAATACATCCCAGCTGAAGAGAGGTTTTCCTTCCTGTCTGTCTGGCTATGTACACTAGCAAAGGAAAGCTTAACTGGGACTTTACGGATCTTCATTTTTCTGTTATGCTTGCCCTATCACTAGCTCCATTGCTAAACTGAAAACCGAGGCATTTCTTGTGGCATCCAAGCTGCAAATTGGAATGTCAAGGAAAATGAAGACTTGTAGGGTTGTAATTCCCCATGAGAAAAGAGGGGCTGCTTCTATAAAACACTTCTGTCAGCTGCTTGGAAAGCTTTTCAGCAGGTTCAGCCTCTAAAGCTGGCAATGACTGAAATCCAAAATTGGAAAAAATGGGTATCAGCCTGTGCTTAAAGGGCTACTTTGGTCCCAGTCAATAATAGTAATGGAGAGGCAGCAAGTATCCCATACGTAATTCCATCAGCTATCGCACACACAGGGTGAAATCCCACCACAGACCCTGAGATCACAGAATCATAGAATGGCTTAGGTTGGAGGGGATCTTAAAGACCACCCAGTTCCAACCTCCTGCTGTGGGCTGGTTGCCTCCCACCAGCTCAGGCTGCCCAGGGCCCATCCAACCTGGCCTTGAGCCCCTCCAGGGATGGGGCACTCTTAGCTTCTCTGGGCAGCTGTGCCAGTGCCTCAAAACCCTTTGAGTAAAAAATTTCTTCTTAACATCTAGCCTAAATTTCCCATCTTTTAGTTTAAAGCCATTCCCCCTTGTCTTGTCACTATCAGACCACGGAGAAAATCAATCCTCTTTCTTCAAGTACTGGAAGGCCAACATGAGGTGCCTTTGGAGCCTTCTCCAAGCTATACAAGCCCAAATTCCTCAACCTATCTTCACAGGAGAGGTATTTCAGTCCTTTGATGATTTTCATGGACCTGCTCCAACAACTCTACATTTTCTTGTGCTGGGTGCCCCAGGCCTGGACGCAGGACTTCAGATGGTGCCTCATGAGGGCAGAGTAGAGGGGAACAGTCCTGTCCCTCTCCCTGCTGCCATCCCTCTGTTGATGCAGTCCAGGATACTGTTGGCCTTCTGGGCTGCAAGCAGGTACTGCTGGTTCATGTCCAGCTTTTCATTCATCAGGACCCCCACATCCTGCTTCACACTGCTGCTCTCAAATTTTTCTCTCACCCTGTACTCATACCTGGGATTGCCTTGACTCGAGTACAACACTTTGAGATCCCTGCCCATGGCAAGCTGCAGGTCAGCCCTTGGCATCAACACTTAGCACTGAATGTCCTACTTTCTCTCAAGGAGTACTCAGGGCTCAGCACCTATCTGGTTCAATACACACAGAGAGCGGAAATCCTAAATGAGTGGCCAGATTCACCTTCCCTACTCAGGTAGGGTAACAGCACTGAGCAAAGGGACAGAATGTGTCCTCAAGGTCCCAAAGAAGCCACAGGTTGTGGCAGAAGAGGCTGCACTGGCTCTACTCGCTGTTTCTTCCCTCCTCTTGCAACTTCAGTCATGCAGCGTTCCCCAGATATAAGTCCGTACCTTTTCACCTTCAGAGCTGGCCTATTTCTGCTCTCTGGCATTCAGAAATAAGCCTCGCTCCCTCCCAGGAAGGAGTCACACTATAAATATCTCCGTGCAAGTTTCCTGAGTCCAGACATTTCTCACAGCACAGTGCTGCTGCTCTTCCAGCACCAGTAAGCATGGCTGCTTTCTGCAGTGCCTTTAAAAATGTCATTGAGCAGCCACAGCCCTGCTGAGAAGAAATGGAGACTCATTCAGGAGCTGCAGCCATGGTGGCACAACCAAATTTTGCCTTCAGGAAAAAGAAAAGCTAAGGGTGACACATGGAAAGTGAGAGACATGTGGGTCCCATGCAGTATCATGGAGCAGGGAGGTAAGAACAAGCCTGGGTGCTGCTGGTGGTGGCCCTCAGCCTGCAGTCAAAAAGTGGCACTGCAATAGAAATACAAATCCTATAGTGGAGACATGGGGATGCAGAGGTAAACGTATAGTAGCTGAACCCATGTGGGAGGGAAACAAGCTAACTGGTGGGTGGGACGGCATCTTCACACTCTGAGCTATCTCAGCAATTTCTACATGACCTCCTTGCCCCCTGAAAGGAAAAACCTTTCCAATGTTTCCTTTCCAACTTAGGTGATTCTGTGATTCTACATGATGGGACTCAGGTCAGTTTGATGGTTGACTTTATCTTGAAAGCCCTGTCTAAGCTAAATGATTCTGTGATTCTAAGAAATGCAGTAGGAAGAACAATATGTGGTAAGGGGAAGAAAGAAGGATGCAAATCCAGTTCCTTTCCAGCTGCTTGCCTGATTCCATGGCTCTATCTCCTTTGCTTCTTATTTTATGGGTCCTGTAAGTAACATTAACTCACTCATCGAAAAAAGAAGAAATGTTTAGAGGGAGAAAAAAATCCCTTGTGAGACATCTACAAAGAAACAGGAGGAGAGGAAGGAGACCTGGGATCTCCTTAACTAAATTTGCTTATCTACAAGGGAAAAACACAAACAGGGAGAACCAGGAGTTTGCTCAGCTGCACAGAAATTATATGAGTGCAGGGCAAATCCAGTGCCAGCAGTGTCTGTGGCCAGATAAGAGAAGTGCAGAGATGCAAATAATGGTGCCACATTTTATCCAGGGCTGCTGGAATCTTGGCAGGTGGGCTACTAGTTTCAAGTGGAATGAATGGGCAGCTCACATCTTCTTGCACTGCTTGGCTGCAGACCCAGTGGTGCCCAGCTGACCATCCTCCCCTTCCACACCGATGGCTTCAGAAGGACTGCTTTTCTTCCTAGCTCTTGTACATAAGCCCAAGGTAGATTAATGGAGGTCTTCTCCTGATTCAGAGAAAGGAGGGGAACTGGCCTGAAGGCAAAGCAAGAAAATCAGTCTGCCACAGTGCTGAAGGGCTGTGCATCCTGCCCCCTGGCTCCCACCAGCTCAGATCTTGCTATCAGGCCTTCAAACCAAGCACTGAAGCTGCTAATGTGGACAAGGGACCCAGATGCATAAAGCAGCAGGTCTCAGCTTCAGTGGGTTGCCTGGCTTGTCCCTCCTGGCACGGGGAAGAGGGAAGGCTGCAGGAGGCTCTTGCAATGCAGGGCACCAGGACAGCACAGAACCAGGCATGTGCCAAAACTGAGGGGCAGAAAAGCTTGCAAAGAAGGAGGAGGAGAAGATACGGATCCTGAAAGTTTATCTCTGAAAAAAATTATTAGGTCATGCAACTTGCTTCCAGATCTGATTAAACCATGGACTTAGCTTGGAAAGCAAGCAATCCTCTGCACACACTTCATATTAGTTCACCCAGGAACATCCCATCCTTACACTGCTGCCTGCAGCTGGAGCAGGGAGGGAGGCACACACCTCAGAGGGCAGCACGCTTCACCATGAGTGATTTGTTGATCTCAGAGCAAAGCTGAGTTCCTGAAAGTGTAGGAGGAATAAATGTTTTACCAGCACAGTCTAGCTCCATCAGTCCTGATCACTAATAGGTATTTGCAGACTTTAGGTGCTGTTTTCAGCTCCTCGTTTAGAACAGAAAAACAAAGCTGCCTTCCACAACTGACAACTATGGAAAATAAAAACAGCTGTTTAGGCCACAAAAACAGGCCCAGTGTGAGCACCAGCAGTGACTCAGCTCCCTCTCCTCTTCCCTGCCCTGATTTTGCCTCGCTGCTGGCAGAAGGCATTGACAAGGCACAGGCAGTGAGTGGGGCTCAGGTGTTGAGCATGGCCCCATATCCCTTGGCTGCATCTTCCCCACACACGCCCTAGGGTGCAGCTGCCCACATGGTCCTGGTTGTAACACGTCTGGAGCATGTTACATTTGTAGCAGTATTGTTCCTCACTACAAAAGCATTGTTAAACATAGGTGAGTGGGTTGGACAGAATTAATAGTCAAGATTAATAGTCCAAGAGCTTGTCTGCTTGTGCTTACACTGCACCACAGCGATGATGGATCTCCTCTAGAGATGCTCAAGATCCCTCAAAAAGCAGGGACTGAAACATCTCCCTAGAAGTCCAGCTGGAAATTTTCCATCCATTAAGGCTGATTCACAGACCGGAGTGTCCACGGCGTACAGTTCCTCCAAGAACATTTAGGAAAGGTTAAGAATGCAGGTGCTTGCCAGCACAAGTAAGGCTTATCTTCTTTGTGAAAAAAAAAAAAAAGAGAACAGTCAGACAGGAATGACTGGGAGGTGCACAAGAAATGTGTGAATGTCAGTGACAAACACACTTTTCTCAGCACAAGGTGTGGGATTTGAATGCCTCCCACTTAAGAACTGATTTGATCCGATAGCTCCTTTCAGTTTGTACAGGCAGGAAAAATTCGCATCCAGTGATTTAGCAATGTGCTTTTCCCATACTGGGGGAAAGCTTCTTAACGTTGGCATGTAACAAGTGGGCACAACCCACACGATGGAGGTCAGACTTTAAGTGCAAGAAGGTAAACTGTTTGAAATACCAAAAAAAAAGGCTCAAGAGCTTTAGGGGAGATGTCAGGAAGTTCTGCAGAATGGTTGTGAAGGTTACAAATTCTGGAAGATGTAAAGCCTGCAGGTATTATGGATGAAACAATGAACCACCAGCATAGCTGCTTGCATATGATTTTGCAGACCTATCTTTTGTCCTGACAAGTATCACCCACCTACAATGGCTGCTCCAAAAGTAATGCCATCTATTTATTTACTTGGAAACTACATTGGATACAAAGAGTACAATAACATCATTTGATAGAGCACATTCTTAGCTACAAAACACTGTTTTTCAACACAGTCACCACCATTAACTGTCTATTTTCACCAGCTATGAATAAGAGCTCATAAAAATCTGCACCAGTGGAGGCAATGCATGGTTGCCCCTGCTGAAACTCACTGCCAACCACCTCACTGTGCTCACAGCCACTGTTTGGTCTCCAGAAACATTCAGCAAGTGTCGATGAATGCCAATGGGTGCCATTTTTTCCACATGGAGGGATTCAGTTCCACACCTTTGCTTCATCCACACTTCCATGTCAGACGCCATTCTGTCAGACTGCCCCTCTGCTGCCACCTGTCCCACAGAACAACTTGTAATGGGATGTTAGTAGGAAGGTTCAACCTCTGCTGCCATATCACCAATATCCACCTCTGATGTAGTGGCCCAACATAATAGGAAGCATTACTTTCGGAGCAGCTCTTGTAGTTTGTAAGGCAGCCACCTGGAAATACCTAATTTAAAAATTGCTAATAAAAAAGAGCATGCACTCAAAATATCCTCTTGCCTGTGGCTGCTTCCCTGGCATTAAGAAGTACTAAGAAGATTCTCAAGCGAAGAATGTGTGGAGGAAGAATGGCTTTTCATTAAACCCAGTGGCTCAGCTGGAAAAGGCAGAGAAGCCTCCAGGCACCAAATCCCTACAAGTCTGAAATGTTGGCATTTAACTCCAAATTTAACACGGCAGTGTGAAGAGCTGAGCCCACCCAAGAGGAGGCGCTGCTGGCTGTGGGAGCCATGCAAGCTGTCAGCACGGAGCCCGGCCTTAGGCAGACCTGTGCAAAATTCCTAGCTGCGAGGCAATTACTACAGTTTGCTTCCCTTCTCACCTTTTTACTCGTATGTGTGTGTCTCTGTCTTGCCAGCACCTCCTTGTAGTTAATCCCTGGGAATGCTTCCAGGGAAACCTGCAGTCGGGGCAGTGTGAAGTATTCAGCGACATCGCACTGATGTTCAATGGGGCATGACTGGTTTAAACTCAAAACATGTCAATTTTCCTTTTGGGATTAAGCATAGATATGTGCATGTGTTCGTCTTTCAGTGTGGCTGTACAGCTTCCATTGCTGCTGCTGTTAGATGTGCACGCCAAGCAGTGACGTTCCTCCATACCTTCATTCAGTCCTGACTGGTCTTTGAGGTCCCTTCCATTTCCCCTATTAGGACAGGCTGAGAACTGGGGCTGCTCAACCTGGAGAAGAGAAGGCTCTGGGGAGACCTGATAGTGGTCTTTCAGTATGCAAAGGGAGGCTGTAAGAAAGAACAGACTCTTCAGCGGGGTCTGTTGTGAGAGGACAAGGAGAAATGGTTTCAAACGAAAGGAGGGGAGATTTAGACAGGATATGAAGAAGAATTTTTACAATAAAGGTGGTGAAGCATTGGCACAAGTTGCTCAGAGAGGTGGTGGATGCCCCATCCCTGCAGACACTCAGGGTCAGGCTGGACGGGGCTCTGAGCACAGCTGGAGCTGTAGGTGTCCCTGCTCATTGCAGGGACTTGAATAGATGGCCTTTAAATGTCCCTTCCAACTCTATGTCTCAATGACTCTAACCTTAGCTGTTCATTTACAACACAGAAAGTCCTGGTCTGAACCTCACTTTCTTTCCGTGAGAGAAGAGCAGCTGCCACGGGGCAGGTCAGGCTGCCCCAGAGAAGACTGTGCAGCAGGACACCCCAAACTGCAGCAGGAAGAGCCCCACGCAGCAAGAACTACACGATCAAAGCTCCTTGGATACAGAAGCTAAAAAAAAAGAACAACAACAGCACAAAATCTTGGGAGAAGGAGAAAAGGCTCATCCAGGGCCCCCGGGGGTCCCCAGGCTTCCATCGCCCTCCCCTTCCCAGGGGAAGGAATATTATCGTGCAAATGAGCCCACCAGGAAACCCACTTTGTTTCCAAATTCCTCCCTCTGGGCCTTGAATGCGGATGAGGATGAATGGCCTGAATGCAACGGAATAGAGCGTTTATGGTAAAATCCCACCCTCTTTGTCCCCTTTAATGGGAAGGGGATTTTACACACACTGCAGCTGGGCTCCGGATGCCGTGCATGCAGCCATGCTCACAAGCTTCCTCACCCTGATGTGGAGTGGTCGGCCCAGTTGTAGGAGTCCCACTCGTGCCTTGTCCTCCACCCTTCCAGCAGCTCAGCTCAGCGGGCTGCTAGTGCAGTTTCTATCCCTGGTGGTACAAAATCAGCAGCACAACCAAGAAAGACCTGGCTGCGTTCATGGTACAGCTCACTATAATCTGAAAAGCGAAACTGGGCTTTTTGTCTGCATTGGAGGAATAAAATCCATGAGGGAAGTACAGTTGGTGACCAATTAGTTAATCGTCCTCAAAGTACTTTTTTTTTCTCCTCTTACTACATGGAATCTGTGTCCATTCTTTGCTGAGATGCTAAACCAGACTCGCAAGCAACTCCACGCACTGTAAGGCACGCGGAGATAAATTACATTATTGCTGCAAAACCAAGAAGCCACATAAGAAGACATGGCTTCAAATTCTGCTCCCATGTACACTCATGCAACCCCACTGCTGTATGGGGATTGTGAGAGTTTTAAAGAAACTGGTGTTTCAGTTCAGGGCATAACGAGGGCATTACAACCCCTTCTGCCAAAACAACTCGGGATTTTCACTGACTGCTTTCCTCCACCAAAGATGACTTGCCACGTTTTGGCACACCCTACTGAGAATGCTTTCTAACTGAAGTCTCCGTGTGACATAAGGACTACTTACCAGCTGCTGTTGGTGTATTTCCACAAGGGAAGAATGGTACAGTCACAGAACCATTTCCAGGATTTGCTGCTAATGATGCGCTGCTATTGCCACGGGGCAAATTCCCCAGGGGAGCTCCTACCAGAAGAAACCCCTTTTGCAGATGCTGACCTTAGCCTGAAGAGGGTGAAGGAGAGTGCAACCTTTCCTCAGCTTGGGATGCCTGCATGGGCCTGTGGACATGGCAGAGAGCCTCTGAGTGCACACGGAGCGTGTGATGAGTTGGCTGTGGAGCTTCTTCTGGTGCCTTCACTTAATTAATTGCTGCCTGCGTCCTGTCCTCCAGGCAGAGGACTACAGAAGACAAGCTGTGGGAGCAGGTGGACACGGGGTGGGTGACCAGAGGAACATGAGACGAAGGACCTGATGACAGCAAGGTGCGGGTCACCGGATGAAGCTGTGCGACCAGCTGAAGACAAGCTGGGATCCATAGAAACCAGTCTGCTGTTGGAATGCAACGTGCAACTCAGCCTGTCCCAGGCTTGGGCCCCTGCTTTAGCTCACACCAAAGCCCAGCCTGGCCCTGAAGCCTGGTCACCTCAGCAGGGCTGAGTCAGGGCCAGTGGGATGAGGCACACCTTGTGTGGCTAATGGATCCCAGCTGGGATCCCGTGCCATGACCCCAACGGGTGGATTCCTACAGGACCACCTCCTCTCCCTTACAGCTCCACGAGCAGCACGGGAAGCTCACGCTCAGCTCCAGCTGAAACGTGCTTTCTTAGTTTCCTCCCCTCCAGGCAAGACGCTGTAGCCTTAACTTGGGCAAAGTCCAATTTGAAATAATGAATGTAATTACCTCGTAGCACCTCAGTGGAAAATATTGGTAGAGCTAATTACACAGAGACGCAATGCTAAGTCATTTCCTAGTGTTTAAAATACAAATATTAATGTTTTCTCTTTGGGGATGTTGAGAAGATGACTTATCGCTGCAGTCTAATGAGCTTGCAGGCTTTGCAGCTGTTGCAACTGGTTTAAGGCAAAGGTTCCCTGTGCCAAAGGTTCCTTTTAATATCCCTTATTGGCATTGCGTGGAACATTAGGCTGTGTAAGACCTGGCTTCAGAGCTCTCTACGATCCTTTGGAAAGGTCCCTTCCACCTCAGGACATTCTATGATGTCATTATACTACAACAGCGGCCCTTGAAACACTACAGATTGAGGGATTCAATTCTTCTTCTTTTACCAAAAGATGTTTTAGGACCAAAAAACTGATTGTAGGATTTCCCAAAGGGAAACAAAACCCCCATGTCCCTGAAAGCTGCCTGAAAAGTATTGTCAACCAGTGGAGAAAATACCAGTGCCAGCACAGGGCAAACCCACCTAGCTCACCAGCACTGGGGTGCCTTGCTGAAACTGCTCCAGCCCCACCGAGGGCAGCCCTGGAAATCACAACACCGCTTTCTCTTAAGTCAGCATAGAATCTTTTAATACTTTACATAAAAAACTGCATACACAGTTCATAGTTTTTATGTAAACATCATATACATCTCAGTTCTCGCCATGGCAAATTCTTAAAAACAAAACAAAAAGTCTCAGTACCACCGTTAAGGGAAGGAGAGGAAGGAAACAAACAAACAGGTAAATTTGTTCTCTGAACCAGAGAAACGCAGTACTATTTTCACCTGAGTCCGCTACCCAGTGAAAATAAGTTTTAAATAAACCTAAATTCTTTAATCTGCCCTTTAGTGTTAAAGTCTGATGTACTCAATGCGTAAGGAACAGTGTCTTCGTCTTTTTCCAAGGCAAAAGAAATACAGCGATTTTAATTTCTCGTGCTGGTCACAATTTACAACAAGGCCCAGATGAGGTTACTGAGTAAGAATGCTTCCAACGCTGCAGTTGGATGTAGATACAAGCACATTGAGTATTTAAAAAAAATCCAAGTTGTGCAAAGTCATTTCATTTCAAAACAAACTTTTAAATAAATCCAAATCAATGCATTTGCAGAAGACAACACTAAATGAAGGAGCAGGCACCAAGATCATAATATGGCAGTATCACTCCATCCCCCTTGCTCACCCTGCCCCATCCATCAGGAGTGTTCAGCAAGGAGGATGGAGCAGCCCAGCTTTACTTCCCAACCCAGTGACTTCTGCAGCTGGAGACAATTCAAGGCTCGTGTCACCAGCAGGCATCAGTCATGGCAGGCAAAGCGTTCCTCTGCACAATGAAGTCCCAGCTGGGCACCCCCTCCCCACCTCACTTTAAATAAGCACCCTCTGCACTACCCCAGTTTGCACAAGACAGAAAAGTAAGATATATACAGGCTTTGCTTGGGATGAGCCTCCACTCCCAGTCCAGGTCTTCATGGCCAACTTCGACAGCAGGTCAGGTTGAGGCCAGAACACCCACAGGAGACGCTAGGATGCCTCAAGCAGCCAAAAGATGCAGCCTGTTCCCCAGCTTGCCTGGGGGGAGGCACATGCACACAGGAGGCAGGAGTCCCTTCGAGCATCTCAGCTCCACCACTCTCCTCTTGCAAAAGAGAGGAGGCCGCCTGGGAGCTGGGAGCCGCAGGTGGTGGGCGCAGATGAAGAGCTGGGTGCAATATTTGCTCAGTCCAGTCTCAGCAGCTTCTTGTTGAGAGTCAATCAACTTGAAGGGGCCAGTGATGGGAGAACGCTTCTCCCCACCCGATTCCCAAGACTCAGGGCATGCAACCCTCCCCCCCCCCTCCCTCTGTCCCCACGGCTGAGCCATCACAACCCTTTTCGGCTAAGGGAGCGAGCCCCGTCCCTTAGTCCCCACCCCCATTCCCTGCCAGCCCCCAGCTGAAGGGACAGGCAGATGCTGCATACATGCATGCCCCAGCTCCTCTCCGCCTGCCAACAGGTGACCAGGCGCCGTGCCCAGCGCCGCGCTCCAGCCGCGCCCTATAGGACCTTGCAGCAATTGATGCAGCCGTTCTGAGTGCCGTAGCGCTTCTGCAAGGCCGCTCGGGTGGCGGTTTCAAAGACCTCCCTGACACCCTCCTTGGTCTTGGCCGAGCACTCCAGGTAGTCGTAGGCCTGGATGCGGATGGCCATGGCGCGGCCATCCTCAGTGCGCACCGGCTCCTGCTTCATGCGGGCCAGCTCGTTGCGCACGTGCTCATCGTTGCGCAGGTCTTTCTTGTTGGCCACCAGGATGATGGGGACGTTGGGACAGAAGTGCTTGACTTCGGGCACCCACTTCTCCGGGATGTTCTCCAGCGAGTCCGGGCTGTCCACTGAGAAGCACATGAGGATCACATCCGTGTCTGGGTAAGAGAGAGGGCGCAGGCGGTCGTAGTCCTCCTGGCCAGCCGTGTCCCACAGGGCCAGCTCCACCTGCTTGCCGTCCACCTCGATGTCGGCCACGTAGTTCTCAAAGACGGTGGGCACATAAACCTCAGGGAACTCGTCCTTGCTGAAGACGATGAGGAGGCAAGTCTTGCCACAGGCGCCGTCCCCCACCACCACCAGCTTCTTGCGGATGGCAGCCATGGCCAGGCTCGCCAAGCTGGCCTTGCCGTGCAGCAGGACGATGGCAGGGCCCTCCTCCCCGCGGCCGCCGCCTCCCGCTTCTTCTCGTTTCTCACAGGGCACCGTGGCGAGCCGGGCCCGCGCAGGCAGGCTCCCCGAACTGGTACCGCGTCTCCGTCCCCTGCTCCGGGGACACGCTTCGGCTGCCGCTCCCGCCCGGTTCAGTCCAACTCTTCGCGAGGGAACCGCCGCAGCTGCCGGCCCGACCGTAAAACAAAAAATAAACACGAGCCGCTCCGCACCCCTCCGCGCCGCCACTGCCGCAAGCAGAACGCCGGCGCCGCTATTTAAAGCTTCTCCGACTTTCCTAATATAGCCAGCCAATGGGAAGGCAGGGAGTGAGGTCATCGTCGGCGGGGAGCGCCACGATTGGCCGAGCCCTGCGGGC
Source organism: Lagopus muta (assembly GCF_023343835.1). Lineage (NCBI taxonomy): Eukaryota > Metazoa > Chordata > Aves > Galliformes > Phasianidae > Lagopus > Lagopus muta. Next base: position 9,338,137 of record NC_064434.1, read on the forward strand.
GGGAGGCGGGGCGCGAAAAAGGAGGGGGCGCGCCGCGGGGTTGAGGGGCCCCGAGCTGAGGGGCGGCTGAGGGCGGGCAGGGGGTGCGCTGGGGGTGCTGGTTGTGAGGCGGGGCTGCGGCAGGGCTGGGCTGTGGGGCTGAGGAGCTGAAGAGCTGAAGAGCTGAGGAGCTGAAGAGCTGAGGAGCAGGGCTGGGTGCTGTGTGCCGAGCCCCCAAGGGGGCTCTGCGACAGGGCAGTCCCCGACGCGGTGTTCCCGAAGGCAGCCCTGCTCCTGAAGGGCTCCAGAGTGGCTCAGCACGAGCAGATGGCTCGCACAGCACACACGGCTCACAAAGCCTGGCATTCCTGGTACTGCCGGCCGTGCAGCTATCGCTGTTGGCTGGGTGTTGTCTCCCAGCACGTAACACCTTGCTGCTCAGGGCTGGGTCCGAATCCTTTTGCTCGACAGCGAAAGAAGAAAAATGAGAGATTTGAATGCTGTGTTTGCTGTTGAGAATTGTATTTAAAAACAGCCACTTAAAAACCAAACACACCGCTGAGGAAATCAAATTGCTTAGCTTGTGACTTTCAGTGGAGTGTTACGGAGGCATGTGTTAATAGGGCAAATGGTTCACTTAACCCTGAGCACTGAAATATAATTCATCCCCTGTGAGATTTTTCGTCATTCCCGTTTCTCCCTGTCAGAAGAACACGTCTCTGTTTGCAGATGGATGGATGCGTACCTGATCTTTGTAAAGCACCTTTCATGCAAAGTGAACCTGATAAATTCAACTGAAAAAAAAGACTGAAAGCGTGGCCACAGTCATGGTGTTTTCATATACCTTTGAACTGTCAACAGGCTCCATTTCTGATTTCCGTCATCCCTTCACATTTATTATCACTGCTTTCAATTGCAAACTTTTCCCAAACCCTAAAGAAGTCACCTGCATTGAAGTCTTCTTTCCCATGCTGGCATGTCTGTTCCACGAGGAGAGTCTGAAGGAACTGGGGCTGTTTAGTCTGGGGAAAAGGACGTAGAGGGGAGACCTTATGGCTCTCCACCAATATCTGAAAGGTGCTTCCAGCAAGAGCGGGGTTGGTCTCTTCTCACTGGTGACAGGTGACAGGACGAGGGGAAATGGCCTCAAGTTGCACCAGGGTAAGTTTAGGTTGGGGTTCAGGAAAAACTTCTTTACAGAAAAGGTTGTTAAGCACTGGAATAGGCTGCCCAGGGAGTGGTTGAGTCACATCCCTGGATGTGCCTAAAATCCATGTGGATGTGTTGCTCAGGGACGTGATTTAGCAGAGGGTTGTTAGAGTTTGGGTAGTATGGTTGGGTTGTGGTTGGACTCAATGATCTTTAAGGTCTTTTCCAACCTGAGTGATTCTATGATTCTGTGATTCTATGATGAAGCACAATGTAGCATGTAGCTATTTTCTCTATAATATCACAAGCACGTACAGCCCTTTTAATGAACAAGCGTAGTTCATTTGCTGAATAATGCAAATCTTCGTGCGTTTTGCTGTTTTCCAGTTACTTTAACCTCTTCAGAAGTGGCGCTGGTTCGGTTCGCCGGAGTTCGGTGCCCCCTGGTGGCCGCTCTGCTGGGGATGCCCGCCGTCCCCGCTGCTCAGGAGCTGCCGAGCCCGGCCTGCCTCCCAGGCGGCTGCAGGAGAAGCTGCGGGTGCTTCACAGCTCGTGGGAGGTGCTGCCTAAAGATGCTTTTGAATTCGGTTTTATTTTTATTCCTTTTTATTCGCTGTTCTCTGCAGGGAAGTTGGACGAGATGACCTTTAATGCTGCCTTACAACTCAAACAATTCTGTGATGAATGTGTGATTTGAGTTTTGGGTTGCGTGAGGAGTCGTGGCTGAATATTTGATGTCTTTTCGTCAGCACAGCGCTTCATTAAACAGGAAAAAAGAGCCACCCGAATGAGTAGTTATGCTGATCATCTGCTCTGTGCTGTGCCATGAAAGGTAGGGAAATAGGTAGCTTATTCATATCAAAGCACATGGCTCTGTTGTTCACTCAGGGTGCTGCTAGCAATTATCTGTGTGCCTCAGTGTGCAGAAAGCAAACTGAAGCAGCCCTCATGCATACCCCTTCACTCTTGTAGACTTCAAGACAGGGTGGCCTTATCCAAACAGTCGGCTCATCTCAACTTCAAAGCTGGGCTCAGGAAATGTTCTGAAAAGGTCTGACTAACCCAAGTCATACCCACAGCAGGGGTTCTTCTAATTGCAGACACAGTTCCAGTACTCAGTTACTGGAACTTACTTCATTCACTAGTAAAGTCTTCCATACTGAAGCCAATGGGCCCTAATTAAGACTTAAATGCCTAATACCTGTTACTTATTAATGGCCTGGGTTTCACAATTAGTGTAAATTTGCTACCGTTCCACTGCAGTGGATTCTGCCCATAAATGTCAGAAAGCCTCACCATCAATTTCCTCAGTTTGATTTTGCACTGAAGTTGCAGGAAGCACTGTGTAGTACATGCACTGAGCTAAGTGGGAGCAAGGAGGCCTTAATTTATATTTTTTTCAGTTATATATGCTTCTCTTCTCTGAAGAATCCTCTTTTCAGCTCACACATAAAAGCCTGAAAAGAGTCCGTTCTGAGAACGGTGGAGATCAGAAGCAGAACTGTACATAGGAATCCTTCCCTTTCCCCTGCTAAGATCAGGGAAAAGGGGAATCTGGACAGCTTTACAGTGCTCTGAGTGCAACAGAACTGCAGCAATCCTAGGACTGAACACAGAGGATAACAACCTGCTCAAGTACTTAGGCTTCTTTCTCTGGGTGTGTACAGAAAGCAGAGATGGAAAACCTGGGAAGAAAAATATGAGAATAGGCTCTGGGCTTTCTTCTCACCTAAGAGATTTCTTTACAGGACCAATTCTGCACTCAAGCATAGCTGTGGTCTGGAAGGCTCCAAGAAGTGTAACCACTCTCTGTTGTAATTTTTACATTTCCTGATCAAATTTGCATGATATGCTCAGCTATACTTCTTAAAGCAAACTGAAACTTCCCTTCCAGTAATCCCCTATAGCACAGTCTCTAAGCAAAGAATTTATTAGTTCTGCTGCACCACATACATCTGTATGACTGACGAAGAAAGCATGAGCAAGAGAAAAAAGACACCACATCTTTGCTTTTATTACTTGTGCAGCGGTTTTGAGATTAAAACTCAGCCTTTTGGATATTTACTTGATCTAAACCAATTGGCATTTTTTTATTGTTGAGAAGACAATTTCAGTTTGTTACTGGAGATTGTTTCCAGATTATATGCCTCCTCCCTGTTCTTTCTGCTAAACAGATTTTCTAAATGGCATGTCTGTAACTCAGATAATTTATGGTCATGTATAAATCTACACCAAAAGCATGAAAGCTCAGTGGGGAAGGTGATCTTTCTCCTTTTTGTCAATAAGTAGGCAAGTAAGTACATTGCCTGCTGTGGCATAGCATGCTGAGGGAGCCATGTGTGCCAGTAATGGCATACTGACTCGCCCTGTAACGCTGGCAACAAGCATCCTGCAGTCCTCATGCAAAGCATCTTAGTGAAGGGAGGGAAGTAAGAGCTTGTTAAATGTGAGCAGCTCTCAGTCTAGCACCTGACTTGTTGCAAGTCAAAGTGAGTTGTTCAGTGCTTTCTAATGTCACTGCTGAAAACCTGGATTTAACTCTCAGATTCCTTTGTAATCAGTGCAGTCAGTCAGGAGGTCAGGCTGATCTACCTAGAAACTGGAATGCCAAGGCACAAAAAGAGAAGGTGAAGACCTGTGCATTTTTGCTTAGGGTAAAATGGAAACACAAGTGAAAGCACATCATCCCAAACAGGAAATGCCTTTATTATCCAAAAGAACTCTGCAGGACCCACTGGCATTGCTCTTCTAGGGTGTAAGTAAAGATGCCAGAACTGAATGATTTCCATTTTGTCAAGTTTCTCTGACAAGATTATCAGACTTTTACTTGAATGGGACACAGGAAATATTGTCCTATTAGACCACCATAGAAAACTGATTGCCTTCTGGTCTCCATTCTCTCCAACGATAATAATAAAAAAAATCACCCTCAGTTAAGAACTTGTCTGTTTCTCTAAGATATGAATGTGCTGACTACGTAACTGAGCATCAGTAGTTAAGTATCTGCATCGCCAGTAATGCCTCTGCAAACAGTTCTCTGTGCAGAGAGACCAAATTAATCCATCTCCGGTTCCCTTTGTTCTCAGTTTTCAGTGGATGCACCTTGCATCTTTGTCTACCAGGGAAACTGAGAGAATATAGGAGAAATGACTTGTCCAATGCTCACAAGGTGTCAGGGAGCTCAGTTTCCTCTCTAGGGTCCAAGATAGTATCTGTAACGCTAGACAGTTCTTTCTCTTTAGACAATCCAGATGATATATCTCATTTTGCTGCTTTGGAGATGAGAAAACACTGGAAATGGCTGCCCAAGGGAGACTGTAGTCTCTCCTTCCTTGTCAGTATTCAAAACTCAACCCTGGTGGAGCACAATGATGGACCAGATCATCTCCAGAAATCCCACCTCATCCCTTTTTTGGTTCTGCGGTTCATTACTGTGGCATGCCTCAGCAGATCTGAAAATCTGAGGGTCTGGCTGGCAGGTCTCCTGGTCTCCTTCTCTTTTACTCTCTAGTACCATCAGCCCCAGCCCTTCAAAGCAGTTTGGCAAACTTAATACTGAAATGCTCACTCAGGATGAGTCTTTTGCAACGAGAATGAGGAAACTGCTAAAGCAAACATGCTATGGTGTGTCCGTGAATTGTGTAACTTCCACTTTGTTACCAGTAAAGTGAGATTCTTTAAAAAACAGTGTCATCAGGTTCTCTTTGCTGATTGGTTGGCCATATTAAGAAACATCAACCCATCCCTTTAAATGCTCTTTAAATGTGTTCACTGTGACGGTATTTGAAGAGTGGCAGAAAGTTCTCTGTAGGGCAGAAACAGTGACCTAAGGAAGGTGAGCAGCAACAATATTTGAAGAAACCAGTCTCATTTGGAATATCAACACAGAAGATTGATGCTGGAAATTACTATCCTGTAAGTCTAAAACTTCTATCTCATGTAAAATGTCCATGAATATGTTAAGAGAGAGAACACTTCTTAACTCCCATATGACAGCTAATCTATGAGCAAAAGCAGCATGGACTTATGCAGGGTAGCTGTCACCATTGGTAGTAACCCACTCGCAGACAATGGCAGGAAAAATGTAGACAGCTTGCATAGATGTTCAGTGCAGTGTTCTGTGCTCCATTTCACTCACAAAATTAAAGCATTCAGTGTAGAAAATGAAATCTGTTATGGACTGAATATTGACCATAAATAATGCTTGAGATGATAGAACAGAAATATAGGACACTGCAGGAATCTTGTGATGCCCAAACTTGGTTTACACATTCATTTTTGGATGTATAATAAAAATTGAAAGCAAAGTGCTCCTAGTGTCAGAAGATTCTAATGCTAGAAAAATGGAAAGGGCAAAAATCAGGAAACAAGGGTAAGGCAGAAGCATAGAAAGAAAAAAAGGAGAGAAGGGGAAGAATTCCAAACAAATGGGATTCCCTCTCCTCTTTTACCATCCACAAAAGAAGAATAACTCGTTTTGTACTTCATCTTTGTTTTGCAGGAATGGCTGCTGCTAGGAGGAAGCTTACAGTAGTTGGAGATGACTGCTCTGGTAAGACGTGCCTCCTCTTCGCTCTGCGTCACAATCAGCTCCCCGCATTCTACGAGCCAACCCTGTTTGACACATATGCCACTGACGTAGAGGAAGATGGGAAGGAGATGAAGCTGTTTCTGTTTGACATGTCAGGAAAAGATGAAGCCAGCTACCGAAATCTCCGCTCGGTGTTCTATGAGGACACCAACATTATTTTAATATGTTTCTCAGTGGACAGGCCTGACTCACAGCAAAACGTCCTTGACTTTTGGGTTCCAGAAATCAAACTGTTCTGCCCCACGGTTCCTATTATTTTGGTGGCTACCAAGATTGAACTGAGGGATGATGAAGCTATCAGGAAGAAATTAGCTGCTCAGGGCTATGAGCCAATTAACACTGTAGAAGGAAAAGCTTTAGCAGCCAGGATTGGGGCATACGCTTACCTGGAGTGTTCTGCCAGGACAAAAGAAGGTGTTGATACCGCCCTGCAGATAATTAGCCAATGTGCATTAAATGAGAAAAAGAGGAGAAAGAAGCGCCAAAGGTCCTGCCAAATTTTGTAAGAGGCACAAATATTATTTTGTTTTTAGTTTTCATTATGTGGAAGAGTGAGGTGATGTCTTTGATGCTGCTGTGTGGGCGCTGTAAGGGCTTTTGTGGTACAAGATGGAAAAAACATTTATGTGGATGGAAAGTCTGCCAAGTCTCTCACTTGAAAAGTTGGATTTGTTTCCTTCTCCAAAGCAGGCTGAAGAACACAATTCCAGGTTCGAGCTGAGCACAAGTCTTGAGAAATGGAAATGAACAAGCTACAGTTCTTCACAGAGCTGTCTTGGTCAAGGGACATAATATGCAGACTGGGACAATCATGAGTGCATGGAGGTCAGTGAATCTAATCATGACTTCCTGGTAATCATGACCTCCTTTGGTGGCAAGCAGCTGTGCTGAAAAGGTTTACTAGTATGCACTCCCTTCTGTGCACTCCCTTCCATACACTTCTTTGAAGGACGCCCTTAGGGAATAGAATCACTGCACAGAGCTCACATACTCATGTATCCAGCGTCTGCCCTGCTAATGGGAGTGGCTTTCTGACTGGCAGAGCAGGTCTAACTCTTCGCAGGATTCATTCACAGATCTGACCTGGCTTGGTTCCTTGAATGCATTAGGGATGCAATGTATTGTATAGGGTGCAAGGAAGGCAGTGCTATGTACTTCTTCAGGCACAGGTAAATAAGTTTACCCAAGGAAGTGGGGTAAAGCAGCCTGGCTCTGAGTTAAGATCCTTAACAGAATTCTTACCTTAAAATGAGAGAGGCAAAGAGACCTGACTTCAGTGTCTAAAATTCTTTAGAAATCTCCGTGGTTTGAGCGTATCTTAAATCTTCCTACCTTTCCTTAGCACTTGCAGGCTGAAGACATGAAATAAAAGGAATGCTGACAGCTACGCTCTCTGCTTTGCAAGTCATTGACAATTTGGAAAGAGACTAAAACATGCTGTCAACCTCAGCAGAGAATCTCAGGGAAGCACAGAGACGAGGCAAAAAGGAACGACTTTGGGTGCACCTCCATACTCTTCCCTTCTCCGAAGCACTCTGCTGCCAGCCCAAGAAACTGATTTATGGACTGACATTAAAGGTGCAAGTGTGGGAGACAGAAGATAATGTAACTATGGGATTTGGAGACAGATGCTATAACAGGAAATGGACATAAAAGTTTCAAAGGTAAACTCTGATAAAGGGACAGGACTAATTGAGCATAACTGTTGTGAACTGGGAGAATGTGGAAGTGCAGTACTTTCTTTCACTGACTTACCTAGTGGTGGTTTCATCACTCAGCAGCTTGTCTAAAGTTTCCCAGGGGAAAACAAGACTAAACACAAAATGTTACGCTGATTGTGCAACCTGCAGCTGTACCCTTAGCAAACTAGTTTTCCCAGACCTGGTAAAATACACACTTCATATTTTAATTGCCCATTCTTCCCACCAACATTTGTCTATTGATGGTAACGTGGATAGAAATGCCAGACTTGGCCAGGTATTATTGAGTGGGTTGCTGCTACTTCTTAGCAGTAGGTTTGAGTAACAAATGCTTTAGGATGATGCTTTACATTTCCAAAGAATCTCTGAGCTCTATTCAACTTGAATTACGAATCCATCTCTTGGTGATAAAAAAGTGTTATTTCCATTTTCAAAACTGAGAAACTTAAATTGTTGCCTAAAGTAAGTGTGAACCATCTACTACATGGAGTTCCTGTTTTTCTTGACTCATTTTCTTCACCTTTTCCCTTTTCCCTCCAGAGACAATTTTTCACCTTGATTTCTTCCCCTCTGTGTAATAATCCCCTCTATGCAACTTGATATTGTACACAAATTTAAAACCGTTTTCCCCTTCCTCCTTGGATGTGTGTTCTGTGCATAAGTGCTCTACAGATTCAGGCAGTGACATACATTAGTGCATTTCAAAGAGCTGTGTTTATGTAGATAGGTTTAAATTGTTATTTCCATTTTATATGTGTGGGTGAGGAGGATTAGACTGCAGATAGGTGAAAGAACACAGGTGTTTCATATGCTTCTGATGTAGGGTATGGAGAAAGACCACTTTGCAAAGATGCTAAGCACTGAGCGCTACCACTGCTTGGAAAGCACAACCACTTTGGTGAATCTGAGGTTGCACTGCCTGCTGCTTAGTAGGATATGGGTCAGCGTATTGACTGGAATCTCTTTTCAATCCAAGAAAACAAGGAGTTTTTTCTTGCAGAGGGTGCTCTGCTCAAGAAAAGAGTAGCTGATCAATGGCTGTATGTCCAAGTGGAGCTGAGTCACAAGTGGTGTCCCTCTGGGGTCCATCTTGGATGGTGCCCTTCAGCACCTTTATCAGACCAAGGCAGTGGGATCGAGACTGTCCTCCTTATGTTTGATGAAGACAACCAAGCAGAGTGCTGCAGCTGATCAAACAGCAGGAAGGTATGGCATCCAGAGGGACCTGGACGGGTTTGAAAAGTGGGCCTGTATGAACATAATGAGGTTGGAGCAATCCCAGGTCTGAGTACAGACTGAGAGAAGAACTCATTGAGAGCAGTGCTGAGGAGGAGGACGGGGGGGTTCTGGTGGATGAAGAGCTGGACACACACCAGCAGTGTGCTTCTGCAGCCCAGAAGGCCAGCGGTGTCCTGGGCTGCAACAAAAGAGGGGCAGCCAGCAGGGAGAGAGACAGGAGCATTTCCCTTTGCTCTGCCCTTGTGAGGCCCCGTCTGGAGTGCTGTGTCCAGGCCTGGGGGCCCCAGCACAAGGAAGGCATAGAGCTGTTGGAGCAGGTCCAGAGGAGGGCCATGGCGGTGGTCAGAGGGCTGCAGTACTTCTTCTGTGAAGAAAGGTTGAGGGAGATGGGCTTGTTCAGCTTGAAGAAGAGAAGGCTTTGGGGAGATCTCATGGCAGCCTTCCAGTACTTACAGGGAGCTTGTAACTGGAGGGAATGACTTTTTACGCTGCCAGATAGTTATAGGACAAGGGGGAATACTTTAACTAAAAGTGGAGAGATTTAGGTTAGAACATTAAGAAGAAATTCTTTGCTCAGAGGGTGATGAGGCACTGCCACTGCTGCCCGGAGGAGCTGTGGGTGCCCCATCCCTGGAGGTGTTCAAGGCCAGGGTGGGCCCTGGGCAGCCTGAGCTGGTGGATGGCAATCTTGCCTGTAGCAGGGGGTTGGGACTGGATGATCTTTAAGGTCCCCTCCAACACAAGCCATTTAATGATGCTATGAAATTAACTGAATGTCCATATATCATTCAACAGGGTTATTTGAAAGATGAAATACTTTCTTCCCCACAACAGGTTAAGACATATGTCCAATTAAAACAGCAGGGTACATTTAACCTGTAATATGTGAGTAGGATGCTATGCCCTGCAATTAAATGGGAGCTTATTTGCGATGTCAGTGAAACAATTACACAAATAAATGATAAGTCTTTCAAAAGAAAGAAGAAGGAAGAAGGAAAGAGAAGGAAAGCACAAAACGAAGCAAAATGACACAGCACTAATAAGGCAATACGTGAGAGCAGTTTTCCATTTCCAGTGCAAAGATAGCTTTTCCTTCACCTGCAGAGTGACATATTGAAAATAGACATGCACAGTGCACAGTGCAGGGCCTTGGGAAGAAGTCTGAAATAAAGAGAAGCCTGTATGTTATCTCCTGTTGGTAGGCTGCTCATTGCTTGTTTCTGGAATGGACTGGAAGGAAGGCAATACGTCTTGCTTAGCAAGACCATTCTCTATTTAATATTAATTTCCTGGGTAAATATTAGGCCTTTCTAGTAGCCAATCTATCAGTTACCTGCTAATTCATCTATTTACTCAAAATTATAATGAACTGGGAAGCGTGCTATATTTTATGAAAACAGATTCTCATAGGCTTTTGTCTCAGTTTTCTTCATAATAATGTTTTGCCACTTAATTGAATTCATTGCCTGAGACATACAGCATCTATTTTAAATAATTCATCAGCTTAGACTGTTTCTACTCAGTCACTCCCAGAATGACAGACTGAGACAAGAGCTGTACTTCATCATTGTGTTTTGATGGAAATAAGGCGCTGGATTGTGGTATTCCCTCCAAGCAGCGTAGAGGAGCACATAAAAAGACAGAAGGACTGGTACTTCATTTGCCAAAACTAAATTGTAGGAATCATTAAGGCCTTAAATCCTCCTCGTTCAGCTTCATTGCTGCTCGTGGACACGTGCCTCACTGAAACTCCTTTTGTGCTGCTGATATGGCAGTCAGCTGACATTGCAGTCTCACACCAAGGGTTCACACCAGTGAACCCTTTTTCAGTCCCACTGTTTTCAGCCTCTCGCTGCCCTTGATGCTGTAAGTGTAGCTGATTGATCCAATACTTCACAGTGGGGAGGGATGGAGGCAGGACTTGGTGGCCAAGAGGTATTCAAGACCTTACTCTTCTGCAGAGCTTGAACCCTGTGCTCAGTTCCCAAACAGATGCTGTTTGCCAGCTGCCTCCTGTGTCAGTGAGACCCCATTTGGGGTAACTGTCTGCACACCCCTGGGGCTGTGCCTGTTAGGACACAGACTGGTAGAGGCACATCCCATCCGTGAATCACCACTGACTGGTTTCTGAGTAGTTCAGTGCAACTGGGAGCAACTCTGTTAGCTCAGGTGTGTCTGAGCCTGGCTGTCACAAGGCGGATGTGCCTCAGCACTAAGGGGGATTTAGCTGCCAGTCATCATCCAGATTCAAAAGAGAGTTTGCAAGCCTGAAGGCACTAAAAAGAACAATCTTCTCTCTTCAAATCCTTTCTGTCAGGCATCCGGGGTCTTTGCAGAGACTGTCTACCCTCAGCTCACACCCAGCTGCTCCCCAAGAAAGCATGTTGTTACAGCCTGCTGAACCCAGCAGCCCAACAGAGGTGAGGCTGCTGCAACTCTGTCCCAAATCCAGTTGTCAGTGAGGCCGTGTGTTCTCCCATGCTCACAGACATGCATCATCAACACATATTTATATTTATATAGATCATAGAATCATAAAATCATTTGAGCTGGAAGGGACATTTAAAGGCCATCTAGTTCAACTCCCTGCCACGAGCAGGGACACTTACAGCTCCAGCTGTGCTCAGAGCCCCGTCCAGCCTGACCCTGAGTGTCTGCAGGGATGGGGCATCCACCCATCTCTGGGCAACCTGTGCCAATGCTTCACCATCTTTACTGTGAAAAACTTCTTCTTTGTATCCTGTCTAAATCTCCCCTCCTTTCGTTTGAAACCATTTCTCCTTGTCCTCTCACAACAGACCCCGCTGAAGAGTCTGTTCTTTCTTACAGCCTCCCTTTACATACTGAAAGACCACTATCAGGTCTCCCCAGAGCCTTCTCCTCTCCAGGCTGAGCAGCCCCAGCTCTCTCAGGTTCCTCCCCATGCCATGCCACTGTGCTTGTGGGCTGAGCGATGCTCCCTCACCACCATGGGAAGACACTGCAGGGTTTGCCTGCCACTGCCCAGTCCATCACTGACTTGTGCTTGCCACCACTTACCCCTGGAAGGAAATGAAATGTGGCTGTGTTTAAAGCCTTTGGCAGGAAGAGTCTACATAAACATTTATCAGCAGCCATATGGAGAAGAGCGAGCTAATAAAAATGCATCTTTCGGAAGGCTCTCTGACTACCAGTTTTCTGCAGGAGGGTAAATTTAAATTAATGTTGCACAGAAGCACTCCTCAGCTATTAAAAACGATGATGGGTCCAGGTACATTTCCAGTGACCTGCTGCTAACACGGTATATTCTGCATTGGTACTAAACTGCCAGCATTTGATGGTGCTCTGAAACATGAGAGAGGATGCTCAGACCTTTTTCTTCACCCCTGTTCCACAGGAAAGAGCACTCAGGCTTCTTCCCACACAGCTGAGCTAAGTCCTACAAGAACTGGTCAGCCCCTGCCATGCCACACCAGTGCTCCAGCCTTCACAAGGTTCATGAGCACCCAGCCAAGGCCCAAGCAAAGGGCTCAGCAATGAGTGGCATTCAGCATCTCCAAACCATACTTGTTATTTTCCTCTTCTACAAACCAGACACCTTGCTTGCCATCACCAGATAGACAAGGCTTTATAAGTAGACAGATATTAAAATGAACATCCTTGAAAAAAGAAAATATTGTGGAGCATGATGTTCACTCCTGGGTCCTGCTGCACTTACAGAGACAAGGGCATATGGAGACAGTCTGATGGAGCCATCCAGGTGATCGAGGAAATGAGCAACTCTCCTGTGAGGGGATGCTGGGACAGCTGAGACTGTCGGAGTTCATGCAGTGTTTGGACAGTGCTCTCAGACATCTCAGATTTGGATTTTGGGTGGTCCTGTGCGAAGGCAGGAGTCGGATTTTATGATCCTTCAGGGAGTTTGCAAACGGGAGGAGGACCTGACAGTCTGATAGAGACAGAACAAGGGGGAATGGCTTTAACCCAAAAGAGGGGAGATTTAGGTTAGATGTTAGGAAGAAATATTTGACTCAGAGAGTGGTGAGGCAGTGGAAGAGGATGCCCAGGGGAGGTGTGGATGCCCCATCCCTGGAAGGGCTCAAAGCCAGGTTGGGTGGGCCCTGGGCAGCCTAAGCTGGGTGGCAGCCAGCCCATGGCAGGGGCTGGAGCTTGGTGATCTTTAAGGTCCCCTCCAACCCAAGCCATTCTGTTACCCTTATGGGTCCCTTCCAGGTCAGGATGTTCTATGAATCTGTGATTCTGTGATCTGATGGATCAAGAGATTACCAGCTCTTTTTGTTAGGTGTTTGCATAGCTCGTAACACGAGGGCTGAACATCCTGAGAAGAGAAGGAGGAGCTGCTGATGGTGGCAAGCTCTCGGTCTAGTACTGCTGGCTGTCCACAGCCCAAATGCTTTAAGACAAAAAGCAAGCAATCACGTCTGGTAAATTGTTCTGATGGGAGATCTTCCCAAATCTGTCAGTGAAGGGGTTAACGCACTGCCAGCACCATGGGTGCTTCTCTGAGTGCCCACACACCTGATCTCAAGGCCCCCTGGGCAGTAGAAGAGTTCAGGGTCACTCCCTGCTCACTGTGGCTCACGAGGAGCCTTCTGCCCAGAGCAGGACCTGATCCTGGCATTCAGCCTGCCCTGCTAACTAAGCTACAAAATAGCACTGTACATAAATGTTATTTATTTCTAATTAATTATTAAGGCAGTATGTAACAGCACTCGAGAAAGATCATATTGGTATGTATCTGGATGCAACACAACCCTCCCTAAATCATGCTAAAAGCTGATTTCCCTCCTGCTATACAGCAAATTATGTCAGGCTTAGTGCTGGTACATAAGGAGAAAATTTGTTACCCTTCTGGAAAATCAATAGGCTCTTGGCAAACTGGGTTGGGAGTATTAATCATCCTGAAGGCACCATCTGCCCATGTGCCAAGGCACAACAGGAGAGCCACAGCACTGCCTGCAGGAGGGCAAAAAGCAGAGAGGACCTTTCCCACAGGGCAAGGGTGGGCTGGGGAGCCTGGAGCCAAACCCAGGGAGCACGACTGGGTTGGCAGAGAGCATAGCTGAGGCTGAAGACCTGGAGATGCACTGAGGAGCAGCTGGTGCTGGGCAGCGTGACCTGCTGGGCTGGAGCTGGCTCCTGGTCCTGGGGAAGGGACCCTCCGGCCGTTGCTTGTGGCTTCTGCGTCTCATCCAATGGGTCTGTGCCTCTCCCCAGACCCACCTGGGAGCCTTCAGAAAGCCCAGAGAGCCAGCTGGTGACAGCCAGGAGACAACAGCAGTGGCCAGCTTGTTCCTGCTCAATATTAATCAGCACTTTACTGAATCACAGACGTGGCTTTGTTTGTGGGATATCATCTGTGAGGTTCGGAAAGCAGCAGGAATTAATTCAGCTTGGGAGCGTTGGATGACTCAGATTGCTGTGAAAACACCCCAGAGCAGAAATGAGATGTAGGGTAAATTCACCCATGGGGTGGCTCTCAATGGACTTCAGCTGAGGATAAATTTAATTTGCAGAAGTGAAGAAAATTTTATTTATACTTTCTAAGTAGCATTTTAATATGAAATATTCAAATGGATAATCGAGAGACTCTTAATGGGTTGCATTTATTGAAAGAGGCTTTGATTTAAATTCCTCAACCTTGGAGTCCCAGGCACGTTTCTCTTCCCCAAACGAATTCCCAAGCTGGATTTTCCTACTGTGCTAATGTATGAAAATCTGATTTCTCTGAATAAACATAGAAGATGACGCGGCGCTGATATTAGGTTACGTGCAACCCACCCCGTGCTCTTGCTGGGGGGTGTCTGGAAAAGCAGGATGCAGCTGTCAGGAGTGCCTTGATGAGCCTGCAACAGCAGAGGGCTTCTGGTGCAGCTCCCAGGGATGGGTCCAAGATATAAGAGCCCCTCGGGCTCCTCTGGCTGTGCTGTCTGGAAGAAAAGATTGAGGTGAAGGATTTAAAATGCTGAGCCACGCAGACTGCTGCTTCGGCTCTCAGTGCAGCGGTATTTCATTGCAATCAATAAACATTTCATCATAATTTCTGGCATAAAGCAGGGAGGCTGTAAGGAAAACAGGTTCCTTCCTCATCCCCTTCCTCTGCTTTCTGTAGGCTGTGGAGCATCATTATAGGTGAATGCATCAGGGCTTTGGTGTTTTAAGAGGGAGATGTGGAGTAGGGGCTGCAGGAGGGCAGCAGGCAGCGGTTCGGTCACGTCCCCATAGGATACTGATGCTGGTGGCCAGGAGTCAGGGAAAGCCCAGCAGCAAAATGTGGAGGAGGATCTGGAAAAGTTCCTTCTTGAGGTCTTGTGCTGGAAGTCACAGCTGGATCCCATTTGTTCCCCTCAGCCTGCTCAGGTTAAAGCTTTGTGCTTACAGTGTGGCAGATAACCATTGGGTTAGGGTTCCTTGTTTTGTGACTGTTCCTCTGCACCCAGCCAGGGATGCATCTGCCACCTTTTCACAGAATCATAGTATCATAGAATCGTAGAATTGCTTGGGTTTGAAGGGACCCCAGGTTCAAGTTTCAGCTCTCCTGCCACAGGCAGGGCCACAACCTCCAGATCTGGCACCAGCTCAGGTTGCCCAGGGCCCCATCCAACTTCATCCTGACCACCTCCAGGAACAGAGTATCCACAGCCTCTCAGGGCAGCCTGTTCCAGTACCTCACCACTCTCTCTGTAAAGAACTTCTCCCTGACATCCAAAACTTTCCCCTGAACTTCCCCATCCAACCTTTCCACTTTGGTTCTCATTAAACTCCTTTTCTCCTTCCATTGGGAGCCCCTCAGCTGAGGGCTGTGTAGGCTGCAGGACTGTCCCTGCTCTGATGGGCTTCTGTCTCTTCTACGGCTTGGTATTTCAGACCCAGGTTCACCTCTCTGCTCTGTTCTCATTTCCCTCTTCTCCTCCTTTTGATATTCAGCAAACACCAGGAAAAACACCAGAGCTCAGCTAAAGCAGTCCACAAAATGCCAGCATGTCATCCCGCAGAGCATGAATCCTACTGCAGACAGGATGCTCAGCATCCCAGCAGGCAGCCTGGGTCCCAGGGCTTGAGGACATCATATATGTATATGTACATGTACAATGCATCGTAACTCTGGAGCTTTCACTGCTCAGAGTAGGAGCAAAGCACCAGCACCATTACCAGGTGCTTCTGTTCACCGTGCTTGTAGCCTTCCTGGGCCTTCCTGCAGTACGGCTCTGCTGCCAGTCCTGTTCTGCTGCCTGCCACAGGCACGGGGGAGAGGTGGGCGCTGCCGGGGACTCCATCAGATGTCTGCCACTGCCATCTGCTGGATTGCCTTCCTTCTACAAACACATCTGTACGGCTCCCAGCTGCCGGAACAACGCCCCGAGCCCCAGTGCCTTTTGCATTTTTGCATTGCAAAGCTGAGGAAAGGTGGTTCTGTGCAAAGTAAGCTGAATGAGGGAGGGGGAGCAGGCAGGGGGAGGAGGAGGAAGGCTGGGGCAGAGGAGAGGCATCTCGATGGGAAGTTGGAGGAGGCTGCCTGGGGGACAAGCCCAGCCTGGAGAGACGCTAGGAGAGGTGCTCCAGCACTCTGTTCATCCTCGTGGCCATCCTCTGGGCCCTCTGCAACAGTTCCACAGCCTGGACACAGTACTCAGATGGGGCCTCATGAGGGCAGAGTGGGACAATCTCGTCCCTCTCCCTGCTGCCTCCTCTCTGTTGGTGCAGCCCAGGATACCATTGGCCTTCCAGACAGCAAGAGCATCCTGCTGGCTCCTGTACAGCTTTTCATCCACCAGAGCCCACAAGTCCTCCTCAGGACAGCTCTCAATTCTCTCACCACCCAGCCTGTTTTTGTGCTTGGGACCTTGCATTTGGCCTTATTGAGCTTCATGAGGTTTGCACAGGCCCATCTTTCAGGCTGCCAGGGTCGCTGTGAATGGCATCCCTTTATCCCTCCAGCACACTGACTGCACCAATCTGCTTGGTCTTGTCTACAGATTTGCTGAGGGCGAACTCCATCCCACTGTCTGTGTCACCAACAAAGAAGTTAAGTAGTGCCAGTGTCCATACTGACCGTTGAGAAACACTGACTGCAACTTGAGTGTGACCACTCAGTGGGTTATGCTCTAAAAGACAGGCCAGAATGCAAAAGCAGAAAGGAAAGTGATGCCTGAAGCATTCTTCACTCCGTCATTTCTGAGCTTCTGGGCATGCGTCTTTGCTGCTTAGGTGTTGTTCATGTGTGTTTATACATAGGTAATTCACACATACACGCCAAGACTTGTGCACACAGGAATGCTCTTTCCATCTACTTCTCCTCTTGTTTCTCTGCTCACTCACTGTCATCTCACAGTACAACAACCAGAGCACAGCCCATGAAATTAAACAGTAGGAATTAATGACCAACCTTTAGAAGAAAAAGGTGGTCGTTTATCTGTCACACACTCGAGCCATAGTTTTGCTGCTTGAAGGACAAATTTGACATGGTTGCTCGATCCTCAGAACAGAGGGGCTGTTGCATTACCTTTGCTCTCACTGCTAGCTCATAAACCTAACACCACCCATTTATTTTACAGCCCTGGGTCTCGATCCATTTTTAGCAAAAATCACTGCCTCGTACGGAATGAGTCACATACACAAAGACCCTGATGATATTCATCTAACTATTCAACAAAGTGTGAGATTGAGCTCCTCCAAGCTGCTAAACTGACTCACCCCGATGCGCAGACTTATCACAGCCGGTCCAATGTCAGTACTAGCCTCAGTTGTACAAAATCAGGGCTTGCCATCGCCTGTCACTGAGCCAGCTGAAGCTCTCAGAAGTGTGGAGCTACATTGCAAGCTAAGGCTAGCTTGACATCTGGCCAGTGGCTGGCAATGAGCGCTGCAGGAATTGAGCCTGACTGATGTGACAGCATGTGCTCTTAGCAAATCTGTGGATGGCAGTGGGTTACAGGGTGGCTGGCATGCCAAACAGCAGAACTTCAGTCCAGAGGGAAACGGAGGGCAATGCTGACACTCTTGTTTTCCTCAGAGCCCAGGACGGAAAGGGCTAAGCACAGGTCCCAGGGACCTGGAGCTCCTGGGCAGACCACCACGATCTCACAGCGTACACACAGATGAAACCACAGGGCTCTGCCTGGCATCTCGTTTGTCTCAGGCTGTACCATTGAACAGTAGGGATGCGCTGCCTCTTTCTGACACTTCTACTGTAAATATCCAACGAAGGAAAAAGAAATTCCGATTTGCATACGCTGGGATCGAAGTAAATAAGTAAACATTTTGGAAAGTGAGTGCACGTACGCATAGCCACCCATGCATACATTGAAACC
Organism: Lagopus muta; assembly: GCF_023343835.1. Taxonomy (NCBI): domain Eukaryota; kingdom Metazoa; phylum Chordata; class Aves; order Galliformes; family Phasianidae; genus Lagopus; species Lagopus muta. Next base: position 9,356,106 of record NC_064434.1, read on the forward strand.
TCCCATCCAAGGAGAGATGAGCCTGATGTTGGTTGTTTATGTTCGTGCAGTAAGAATTCTATGGGGTGAAAAACAGAATCAACCACATCAACTCACTTCATTTCAATGTCCGTTTTATTGTAATCAATTTGCTGTTTGTGAGCTTTCAGCATCTCGTTTTGGCACTAAGCACCCGTGCTTGTAAACACTAGGCAACATAAATAAAATCTTATTACAGTAGTATCTACAGAAAATGAACTTGGTGCAAAATATGATACCTGCATCTTCTCAGCTTCCCTGCATCCGTGCACAATCCAGTAATATACAAAGGCTGTCTATCCAAAGTGCTGAATCTGCTCTTCAGTATTTGCACAGAGAGAAAGGATGGGCGAAATGATGTTTGACTGGACCTTGGGAGAAACATTCACATCTCCTGAGCGACCTTGAGGAAGCCACCCAATCCATCCTTTGATCTGTTCATCAAACCCTAAGAAACAGAAATTATTTCCAAAAGGATGATAACTGCCAGCTATCATTGTGCCTATGCTTGGACAAAAAGACTTCCTGCATCTGTGCAGCTGCTGTGTCACCACTTGGGAGGAGGAGTGACACAGCAGAGTGAGATTGCAGTCAGTTACACCGCTCTGAGACAGCTGGAGGATCGAGTGACCCTGTTCCAGGAATGGAGTGTTAAGTACAGGTCTGCAGAACAAACACTGACAGAAAGGTGACCTCAATAATATTCGGTATTTTGAGAGACAACAAGACATTTTAGGGCCAAACACTCGGACCTTTTTAGGCTATTAGTTTCCTCAACTAATAGAGGGAACTGGAATAGTGTTTTTGAGCACTTCCCATCTCATGTCAGAGGTCTTTCTATGGCACGTGTAGGGTGATTTAGTTTGAAATGTGGTGCGAGTATGTTCTGAGACAGAGAAAGGACTGTTGTGACTGTGCACCTGAGGTTGGAAGGAACAAGGGAAAGCCACACTCCCAGAGATGATACCTGAGCAGACAGGGATGTTTTGCTGTGAGCATGTATGCCCATGATTTATTTACTGGAGAAGCAGCATGATCGCAGGGGGCAGAGCTAGGTGGAAATAGTGAAGGGCACTGCCAAGGATGGCTTAAGGTCACAGCCTGCTGTGGGATTAATACTTCACTGTCAGTCTTCTATTGCCTTACGGCTTGAAATACGAGAGCTAAAATTTAGATCTGCTCAGGATGGACAGCTGAAAAACACACATTTCTTTGGGAAATCTGCTGAGTGAAAGCTGAAAATGAGAAAAACAAATGCCCCAAATTCTAAGGAATTGTGAGAAGTCCTGGCTCCAGTCCCTCCCAGCTGAAACCTTTCGGTGACACTTTAATTCTATTCATTCTCCCTTCCAGAATACTATTCTCTGAACCTTGAAAACCAAAGTGTTGCAGTAAGTGAGGAAGGACCAGGAGGATGTTAACTCAGTTCACATCGCTAGAGGTCGGAGCAACTTCCAGGAACAGCTGGAGATGCAAAGTGACCCTCTGTAAGAAGCGGGGCTGGCACTTGAAGCGAACCAGGGGGAAGTAAAGGACAACACCGCTAAAAACGAACAGGGCTACGTAGAGAATCTCAATCTGGGGTTGGTCGATGATTGGAGCTAACACCAGGTACACGGCTGCCATCAGCACAACTATGGGGATGACAATGGGGACCTGTGAAAACAGAACGTAAAGACAGCCCTGAATCTTGTGCAGAAAGCTTTTTAGATGAACAACTGCCGCAGCCTGATGGATTATCCAGAAATCACAGTTAATCCAGGCTTCCTGTTTCCCAGATCACTCCTCCTCTAAAGCTGAACAGCCCTTCAAGAGCTACACCACGTGCCATAACCCCTGGTCTTCCCTGCCCTCCCAGACCTGAAGATGCAGACAGCTGTTTTAGTTCCAGATCTGCCCTTGCTCTCCAGACTACTTTGCATCCAAAACCTGAGCAATAGACAACACCCACATCGATGTGCCCAGATTGAATCTTAGCACCCTGGAGCCAAAAGGTTTCTTGAAGTGTTCACAGACAGGTGGACAAGGAACCTCAGAAACGATTAAATAGAATTATAGAATCGCCTGCTGCCTGGAGGAACACCATGAAACCCAAGAGGAAGCCTCAGCTCACTCATGGCATCAGGAGAAAAAGCAGATAACTCCCGATTTCTTTCCACTGAACTGATTAGTGGGGAGCAAACCTCTCCCCTGGCCATGACAGAGGACTTGGGCTGTTCTGGCCAGCTTTTTTTCTCTTAGGTCAGGCTCTCTTACCTGGGCCATCTAGTCCAACCATCAGCCCCCCACCACCAATGCCCACTAACCACGTCCCTCAGTGCCACATCGACCCTTTTCTTGAATATCTCCAGGGATGGTGGCTCCATCGCTTCCCCAGGCAGCCTGAGCCAGTGCACATTATGGGATAGAACATGCAATAAAAAAAGGAAAATCACACCAAATCTGTAAGCAACAAACCCCAGCTCTTTCTCATTCCTCAGAAAGCTATCTTATTCGTTTGGATGGTCAAGGAAAAGGGCTAGGGGGCTCTATGTTATTACTTCACCTTGTAAGATCTTGGCAGGTCTGGTTTCTTGATTTTTAAATACAGGAGACCAGAAATAGTCATGCCATAGAAAAACCATGCTATAAAACTGGAAAAAAAAACAACATTAAATTTGGGGTGAGATCAGTCAACAACGTCAGTCCTGCTTTGCATGTCCCAAGTACACATATCTTCAATTAAAAAGGATAATATTGATATAAATTTAGTCATTCTTGCATTCGTTTCTTTTCCAGCACAAATAATGCAAACCTCAGAATGGTCTGAATATGACAGATTCATTTCAATATGAGGATGAATCACAGCCAGTTAAGCATTCATTCAAAAGCATTCACGCGTTGCAGAGATCCTGGTTTATAAGATCTTTCTTCTCTCCTCCTCCCTCGTCAGCATCGGTCAAGAAGCAATAAGTCATGTTCAAATGAGTATTAAAAGAAAATACTTTTGCAGAACGTCATCACCCAGCACTGCAGGGGGTGCAAAGAGAAAGGCCGTGCTCACCTGAAATAGGTCACAATGCTGGTGAAGTTTCCTGAGATTATCATTATTAAAGACATTGCAGAGGTGAACAGCAGCGCAGGAGAAGGCGTGAGGCATCGCACGTGGGCCATGGACAAGATGTCAGGCTGCAAGCCAAAGCAGAACACTTGTCATGTCGTTGTCATGTTGTGGATGTGGGGATGTTGCTCATCCCCGCAGCCGCTGGGGGCAGTTCTGCCTGCAGCCACATCCACTCTGGCTCATCACATAAGCACCATGATCTAAAAGCTGTTCAGCTGTGAGGAATGTAAACATGAACCCTCCCAGCAAGGACATTTTGAGTCTCTCTGATTTCACAACAGATTTGCTGGGTTTAGGCAGACAAGATGAGGTCTTCAAGCTACCAATGTGACAGATGAAGGCTGAGTCAAATCAGAGCTTTCCTGACCATCACCAGAAAAGCAGCCTGGCCTTCTCACAGTCCCACTCTCCTGCCCTCTGTCACATTGCTCTGAGACCTTTCCTGGTCCAACTGGAAAACGGGATGACCATTTCCAACTTGCAACCAATGCAAGGGAAGATTGGTTCCAGAACATGGAGAGAATGGTAGGCTTTTTACTTCTCGGTTCATTGGGAATGCTTAATAGAAAGTCTGTTGATTTTTTCCAATTTTTATTCTTATTTTACTTTTACTATCATGCAAGTTGTTCTGCTAGGCTCAGTCTGAGAAAAAGACTGAGCAAGAGGTCAGCTCTTAAGTCCAATATGGTGAAACTCAGACTGTGAACTGCTCAGCACAGAGCTTGCCACAATAACAGATGCTGTCATAGAATCACAGAATACTTAAGGTTGGGAAAAACTACTAAGATCATCCAGTCCAACTGCCCACCCAGCACCAGTATGACCCACAAAACCATGTCCCTAAACACTGCTGTTTCTTGAACACCTCCAGGGACAGAGACTCCTCCACCTCCGTGGGCAGCCTGTGCCAACGCATCACCACTCCTTCTGAGAATAAATGTTCCCTAATACCCAACCTGAACCTCTCCTGGCACAATTTGAGGCCATTCCATCTTGACCTATAGCTGTTACGTGGGAGGAGAGACAGAACCCCACCTCACCACAGCCTCCTTTCAGGGAGTTATGGAGAGCCATAAGGTCTCCCCTGAGCCTTCTCTCCTGACTGAACAATTCCAGAGAGCGTCACCACTGAAGGAAGACACCAATTCAGTCACCTCCACCAACCTTGTCATTTATGTACATGGAATATTCCCTGCAGTGCCAAAGGAGCGGAGCTGATGCAGAGTGCTATACTTTCCCCCTGAGTAGAAATACTGGATGGTGTGGGGAGGGAGAAGCAAAGCAGCAGCAAGCTCCATGAGGAACACAACACATCTCAAAGCAGAGGAGGTTGAATGCAGCGCAGCTCAAGTGCCAAAAGTGGAGCCAACTTCCAGATGTAGCAGAAGCATCCAGACGTGTGTATATGTGCACCTCATATGTTGTATACATGTGTTTGTGTATGTGTGCACCTACTGGGAACATAGCTCAACCTCACTTTCAGCTGGACCTGGGCCGTGGGGCTGTGGCAGCCTGGCCACTGTTAGGCCAATGGATTCAGCCCTGCCTAACAAGACTATTTAAAAAACAAATCTAGGGAAGTTCCGAACATCAGTGTCACCTTGCAATTGCTGTGAAGAATATAAAGTTGCCCAAAGCAAACCAGATGTCCTTTTTGATTTCTTACCATATGACCTTCCCTTGCAGCGATGTAGCACACGCGGCCTCCACTAAAGAATGTGCCATTGGATGAGCCAAACGTAGACAGTGCCACTGACAGGGAGATGATCCATGCCCAGTTACCCAGGACTTTGTTCCTGAGGTGAGAAAGAATTTATGGCACAACATCCAGCTCGCGAGTGTACTGAATATTCATCCTAGAACCCAACAGCTCTCTTTACTCCATTATTCTCATTGAACATTTTTTTCCAAGCTTTTCTACTGATTGAAAGCCTTCTCCTCACTCCCATAATATTTAGTTGCTAGGAACTTTGTCTTGTCTAGAACAAGCTTTTCTTCCTGCCTGGTGTATTTCCACCTAAATCTGTCCACACCGTAATGGTGGACACACAAAACTCACTGTTTTATGCGCATTTATGTTGCATGACTCCAGCAGATACTGCATTTACAGCCAACAGTATAAGAATGGAAAATGCAGAAAGGCTGTTATCACCATTAGAATTGTGTGGCATGAAGCCATACGTACGCCTTTTCAGTATCACTTATCCCAAATATTCGAAAATCAACAGCTGGGCTTCCCAAAACTATGGCAGTTGCTCCCGTGCCACAGTCACTTCACAGTTTACAAGTTTATAGTTCATAGTTTACACATATAGTTTACAAGTTTACTGTCCAGGTTACAGGCCTTCTGGATTTGGGTTATTAAGCCATTTGCCACAGTCAGAACTGAACATTTCCTTGTCTCGAAATGATGGAATCTGAGCACCTCTTACAATTGCAGGACTCCATTGCCTCAAGTCAGCAGTGTTTCTCCCTAGCAATCTTCTTTGTTTGAACAGGTTACAAAGCCTCACTGAACTGCCTCATGAGCCTTCTCTGCACTTCCTTTCTCACCACTCCCAATTAACACCTAATTTGTGAGCCCCCTCCTTTTTGACGCATCTTCTTTCCCTTCCTGATTCATCTTTTCACCCCAAAAGTGAGCTCAGGAGATTCAACAAATCCAAGTGCAAAGTCTTGCACCCAGGTCGAGGCAACCTCCACTACCAATACAAACTGTGAGATTAAAGGATTGAGAGCAGCCCTGCTGAAAAAGACCTGGGGGTACTGATGGATAGGAAGCTGGACATGAGGCCTCACAGCACAGAAAGCCAACTGTATCCTGGGCTGCATCCAAAGAAGCGTGGCCAACAAATCCTACCCCTCTACTCTGCACTGGTGAGGTCTCTCCTGAAGTACTGCATCCAGATGTGGAGTCCTCAGTATACAAAAGACATAGACCTGCTGGAGCGCATCCAGAGGAGGGCCACAGTGATCCAAGGGATGGAACATCTCTCCTATGAGAACAGGCTGAGAGTTAGGGCTGTTCAACCTGGAGAAGTTCACCTGATAGCAGTCTTTCATTATCTAAATGGCAGCTACAAGGAAGAAGGGGATAGACTCTTTAGCAGGGTCTGTGGTCACAGGACTAAGCAAAATGGTTTCAAGCTTAAAGAAGGTAGATTTATGTTGTATATAAGGAAAAATCTTTTACAGTGAGGGTGATGAGGCACTGGAACAGATTGCCCAGAGATGTGGACAGGCTGGACCAGCCTCTGAGCAACCTGTTCTAGCTGTGAATGTCCCTGTTAATTGCAGGGGAGTTGGACTAGATGGCCTTTAAAGGCTCCTTCCAACTCTAAGGATTCTGTGATGCTTATGGAGGAATAAATGCACTTAAGTGCGATGTGTCCTCCTCTGGCTTCTTTATGCCTCTCATTTCCCTCCTTAATGGCCGAAATGGCTGCACCTCCTGTCACCAACCACAGGGAGCACACCCTCCTCAGCCCATGGCCATCCACCTGTCCTCAGGGCTTCCGGGTGCTGCTGAGATTCCTGATTGCTTCTTCAGTGCTTCTCCTTAGTTGTGTTTTTGGGGTGAAAAGATGAATCAGGAAGGAAAAGGAGATATGTCAAAAAGGAGGGAGCTCACAGATTAGTTGTTAATTGGGAGTGGTAAGAAAGGAAGTGCAGAGAAAGTTCATGAGGCTGCAGTTTAGTGAGGCTTTGTTACCTCTTCAAACAAAGCATCAGACCTTTAAAAGTCTTTGTAATTACATGAAATGCTGTTAGAGAACATACCTAGCAAGAGCTCGTTTAGATAAGCTGAAGGTGTTGTGAAAAGCACACAGCAGCAAAGCTGCTGCTGACTTTTTAGGGAGAGAATGAGCAGCAACATAATCTCTGGATATAATGTGTCATGGTTTCTGCCAGCCAACTCACTGGGGAGATCATGGATTCTGTGTCTTAGAAATACTTAGGCTGAAGTTGGGTGTTCTGGTGGAAGAGCACCTGGTTCAAAGCCATCGCTGCCTATATTTCTCACGAAGGTCCTTTCCTTCCTATCCTAAAACCCTCGGTGTTCAATACCACCAAACTGATTCTGTGGAACAGCTCAGGCTGACGGAAGGTGCAAATAGTTTGTAAGCAGATGGGGAAACTGAACCAACGCGCTTTTGTCTCACCCCCAAATCACCGTCACTGCATTTGTGGGGCAGCACGCTGTCCTCTCCACTTCTCTGCAAAACATAGGATATATGTATGGATATATATCTGGATATGTATCTGAGCTGGGCTTATGTGAGAACAGCACCTAAATCTCCCAATATTCAGGGGAGAACCTGTGTTTTGCTAGACCACATGGGCTGTGTTACCACAGGCAGAGCTCACCCCCAGGTGACGGCCACAGCTCCTGAAGTCAGCAGCTCAGATGGAGCCATGGCCGCAAAGTAGCTGATGTTTACCAGCAAATACAGGCATGTAACCAAAGGAATAGCAATCATCACAGCTCTGGGAAGGGTCACCTGGGAAAGGGATGACAAGAGTGTTAGATGCAGCATGTTTACGCTGTTGTTTTGTCTTTGCTATGAACTGAAACACATTTGCTCACAATACTTTTCCCAGACTTATACCCAGATTCATAAGGAAGTTTTTACACCAATCTCCCGTACTATTAGGCTGTACATTTCAAAAGCTGTTCCTCAAAATAAAACAAATCATATTCAAAACATTTTGCTTCATAGATGCCCAGGAAGTCTGTTGCACACTTGTTGATTATTTTCATATTGGTTCATTTGCTGCGTATGGCTCCTGATGTGCTGCATCTCTGCACGAACATCCGATGGAAATGGGTGAAAAACCAGTGTGTGCTGCATCCTGTGTAACAGCACAAGGGAAATCTGCTCCAGGAAGGAATTATTTTGTTCTTAATGACAGAATACCACCTGTGTGCCCACAGACTACTTTAAGCTGCATCAATATCAGTAACTACTGCTTCGTGCAATTGAAAGAATGAGAAAAGAGCACCTAGTAGTCATCTCAGAGCCATTTTCTATTTAAAAAACATGAGATATCCATTTTTGTATTCCCCACTCTTACTGTAGGACAAGATAAGGCAATTCCTTATGTTGTTACCTCCACCCTGTCCAGGTCTGAAAATCAGTACACACAGTCCTGTGGGAGAGAGTGCCACGTGATTCTAGGATCTTTGCTTCCATTTAGATTAATATTCAACTGTGCATTTCCATTTAAACTGTAAAATCTTGCACACTGCACTGGCAGAAAGTGCAAGGTATCCATGCTGTGCTCACACAGCTTGACGGTGCTGTGGTGTCCCATCTGTGATCTGCACGGCACAGGGAGGGCTGATGTGAGATGCAAGTGAGCTACTTCAGTGCCTACAGCATGGACCAAACAATGCCTAGAAAATAGATGATTAAAAACAAGGGTTGTTCAGAGGCTTAGATTCCCTTATCAGTGAGGCTCGGCCTGCTCTGGTTCCCCTCCATGCAATGAGGAGGGACAAGTGCTTTTCTGAAGCACGCATTACAGATTAGATCTTTTGAGGAATATGTGGTATTGAGAAACCATTAGCAGTAGGGTGGCTGCAGCACTTTTCTGCATAAATCTGGATATCTGGTGTGAGATGCTCTGAACTCTGAGGAAACTTCAACACCCAACCACCTAGAAGCTCTTTCTCCAGCCACTGAGATCTGGTAGCACTTTCTTCTGGATAGGCTGCTCTTTTCCTTTGAGCCTCATTTTTGTTTGTCCTGTCACGTTTCCAGACACATCCATAGGTGTCCTGCCCCACTACAACAGCAACAACAAAACAGCAGTTTTTCCCTGATGCCCTATCCTTCAGTTACCCACAGCAGCAAATTTGCATAACCACTGGGCAAATACAACGCAGCTCACTCACCTCAGGGTTCTTCAGTTCCTCAGTTACGTAGTTCAGGTTGTTCCAGCCATCGTAGGACCAGAGCCCCTGATAAAATGCCACTCCGATCGTCCCAATACCTGCATTTGTGCCTTGAAAAGCATTCTGAAAGCTCTGAGTCTGCCCGTTGGCAAGCAGCACCAATCCGCCCACCACAATCACCAGCAAAGCCAAGAGTTTGGCAGCTGTAAAAACATTCATAACAGACATCGCCAGCCTCACGTTGAGGCAGTTGATGATGGTTAGGACCAGGATGCAGGCAGCAGCTGTACATTTGATGACAACCTGCGGGGATGAGCATCCTTGGTAGAACGGCGCGACGGCGTATTCGGCAAAGCTCAGACAGACAGCTGCCAACCCAGCTGGTCTCACCAGGATGACAGAAGTGTAGGCGAAAAGAAAAGCAGGAAAGGAACCAAAGATCCTCAAGATGTAAATATATTCGCCTCCAGACTCTTTGATCACGGTTCCAAGCTCAGCGTAAGACAGGGCTCCGAACGTGGCCAGCAGACCACACGCTGCCCACATGAGCAGGCTGCTGGCGGGGCTCCCCATGTGATGCAGCACCCACTCAGGGGACATAAAGATTCCCGAGCCTATCATGGTGCCTGCAATTAATGACACTCCGCTAATCAGGCCGACCTCTTGTTTCAGCCTTAATTTCTCCCTTCCTTCACTCGGATCTGCGGATGAATGAGGCGAATCTGATGTTTGCCTTCTCCTCATTGTGGACCTGTTAGGAGATGTTTCTTCAGAGGCAGTACGGAATAAGACTGAGTCATTTGAATAAGAACCACCTAAGGTCTTGAAGGTTAAGTTAATAATTATAAGAGTCACACTGTTAAGGAATGGACATGCTCTTCCCCTGTTTTGCATTCTTCCATTCCCTGTCTTCTCTTGCTAATTTATAATTGTTCAGATCCTGCCAAGTTTGATTATCTTTGACTGCCATTACAATAATGGCAATGGATTGTGCTTAGCAGTACTTGAGTCGTGCAGTACCTTACCAGATTGTGCCCCTGGTCACATCTATAAATTACGCTTCTAATGGCACCTGAAGCAGACTTAAGATAAGAAAAATCCCCATGCAAATCTGTACTTTATTCTTTGCCTTAAAGTCAAAGATCAAGCATCTGCTTTAGTGCTGAATTATATTTTCACTCCCCACTATCAAGGGATCAAACCAGCCTGTCAACCAGCCCTGCTCAACAAGGAATATTTCCAGTTCCTTCACCAAAGACACAGAAGCGTTCTGCTAAAAACAGCCCAGGTTCTGCTTTCTTGTGGAACAGTGGGGGGAAATTCTGGCTTTTTCAAATTTTAGGAGGCACAGGAGGAGAAGAGTGAAGAGGCAACAAATGCATTTTATGGGCCCCTTATGTCAGTGTCTGTGAGGTACGCAGATTCATAGCAGACCACAGTGTTCAGAGGATGCTGTCACTGCTCTTCATATACACTGAAATGCACACAGTGAGGAGAAATGCAGAGGCACACGCTTTCGGCAATGCCTCTACTTCCTACTGATCTAACAAAATTCAGGATTTGGGGAGGCCTCTGCAGGGAATCAGAAGATTGTTACAATGCATGAGGGTGCATTTTGTGATCTGTGATACGTGTGAAGCACTGAGAAGGGGATGTCTGCACAGATTTCTTTCGACGTAAAGTAAACTTTACAGACTGCAACTGTGAAGGAGGAGAACTACTGTCCCTGGTGGTCTCTGTCAGCCTTCTGCTGTGATGAATACCAGAAAACAGGGCTGGGACCTTCCTCAGGACTTCCTAGACACGGCAGACCTTGATTCTTTACAACAATCCGTCCTCCTGAACCATTTGAGCTAAAAAAAAAAAAAGCATGAATATAAACAATTATTGTTATTTCTAATTTCTTCTCTTTCCCTGTTTTGTTTTTTATGATTTTAAATTATCTTCTTAGCTTTCCTATGGATGAGTCTTGAGCTCTTAGCAAAATCCTTAGCACCCATAAGAAAAAGAAGGTAAACAAGTTGTCCAGTTTCTCGTGGTAAAGCAAATAAAGCAGAACAGATTTTAACATCAAGTTTTAGTTTCTTTAAAGATGGATAAAAAAGAGATCTCATTTAAAAGTATAAATCTTATTGCCAGACGAAGGAGATCATTAGAAAAGCTTTTCCTTTTGGTAAGGTGTGCTGGGAGTCGTTCCTGACACTAACTGCCATGTCCCAGCCGTTAAGAGAGAGAGCAACGATCAGACTTGCAAATCCCCTCGGTTAGATTAAGGTGAAATGACGTTCAAGGTCCAAACACGGTCATCAATTTTAATGAGGGTTCCTCTAATACAATTACGAGTATCGGCACTCTTACAATTATGTCTAAGCTGTTCTGCTAACCTATCTGACACTATAGGAAATCGAAATAAGCTTTGTGTTACTTAGCAACTTGAAGAGAAGGAAAAAGAGAGAGATGGACAGAAGTAGAGAGCACCGGTCGGGTTGCAGCCCTGCTCCATCCAGGTAGGGTGCTTGGTCTGAAAGTGTTCATCCAGAGGTGCCACCTGAGCTGCTCCTGAGCACCTTTTGTGCCCGCTAGATGTGGGGCTTCAAGCAGCACATCCACAGGTAAAGCTGCGTTATCACTGAACAGGGAGTTTGGGTCAGAGCAAGGCCATCCCAGCTCCCTCACCTCATCCTTGAGCAGCTCACCTATTGTCATGGTGACCATCCTATCTTGCAAGTGTTTGAGGCATTTCCAGGCATACCACAGATAAGGTGTTTCCCACTTGTCTGCTGTACCAACTCACTAGTATTCACTTGGAAATGGATCCCAGCTTGATTCTCAAAGACAATTATAAACATTCACAGCTGATCAATGCATAACTTTCACAAAAATGAAAGGTTATTTTGTCTGTATCAAAGAAGTTTTTTTAAGTCTCCTTAGTAAAGGTGTGAGTTCTAACAATAAACACATGCTCCTTGTACTGCAAGGGTGCAAATTAATTCATTTTGAGTTAATGGTTTGTAAAGTGCTTGAAAAGTTGAAAGCAGGCATCCCAGTAATGCAGAATATTTTGGATTACTGCTACTAAGTGACAGTGCTTGTCTTGTTAACTGGTTTAACTATCTGTAGCATAATCGTTTTACAATTAGGCAACACTAGAATCCTTCAGAGGTCTAAGGATACGAGGGTTTTTTTCTGCACTATAGACTACACAGACTTCTGTGCACAATTATACATACATTATGTATACCAGTCATATTTGAAAATGTATTCACAGAACACAGCTAAATCAATACTAAAAGAAAACTTACTGTGACTGCAGGTAGTTGAGCATCTGGTCAGGTCACAGAAGTATTTCAGTAACTGTTCCATTGTAATAAAGAAGTTTCTTTTCTCAAGTGTAAATGTAAGGCTCTGTGGAGGAGCTGAGAGGATCTTCTCAAACCTTTACAGTTTTGGCTCCTAGAAATAGAACTAGATGATCTTTGAGGTCCCTGCCAACCCAAGCCATTCAATGATTCTAAGAAATAAAGAACTCCTAATCTAATACTGTAGAACCAGAATTTGTTCAAACTTGATCATGTCTTAAAAATTTCTGTAAGACCACTCAGCGAGGATTAATTAATTGGTGAGCCAAAGCCTCAGTCAGTTTCTAAAGGGAGTCTATTTCTATTCCTCTGATCGTTGTCACTCAGTTCTATCTCCTACCCAAGGTAATAATAACTCTAATTAATAAGATAAGAACCTGAGGCTACTCCTGTTGAAGCTCAGATGGTCTGACTTCTCTGGATTTTTTTTCCATTGACTTCATTCTTTTTTTGACCGGTATCAGCAGTGGGGTGCAGGCAACCACAGATACTTTAGTCAAGTGGATTGGCACCATTATCAAAGCATTTGTCAAGATTGGATATGTAAAGATGTATCTCACTGCTCCACTTCAAAAACTGTGTATGAGCAGGAGTAAAAATAAAGCACTGCTTTCCCCTTCTGGGGAACAGCAAAACTTTGTTATTCAGGCTGCCATGTACAGGTCTGCAACCGAAGCAGCTCTCACTGGCCATTTGACATTGCAGTGGCTGGTTGCCATCTACTGGTCTCTAAGCAATAAAGCAGCTTTGTCCAGTGAATTCTGGCTTGCTCTACTTCAGAGATTGATATCTTGCATTACTGATTAAAAAGGAAATATGCAACAAGTGTTAGTTCTTGAGCATTAATGTAACATGAATTGAAAGTATGTTGAGCTCATGAATGAAAATTGCCCTTTATGTCACTAGGACTGTTTTTATCCCAGCAATAACTACAAGCACTACAGAAAAATAATTTAACATAAAAGCTGATGTCAGTTAGTAAAAAGCAGAAAAAACGTGCACAAATAATTTGCAGTGCTTAATTTTGGGCCCTGGGAGCTGCATTTGGAACACAGTTATAGGCTCATCTTCTCTCTATGCTATACTTTGGAAAGAGTTTCCATTCTCAGAACAGAAAGTAAAAACAACCTACAACCCGAGATCAGTGGCCAAAGCCTGCAGCTTTCCTGAGGCAGGCATTTCTTTATGCCTACTAATGCCTACTAAGAATCATTTGAGTTAGAAGGGATCCTTAGAGACCATCTAGTCCAATTCCCCTGCAATTGAACAGGGGCACCTACAACTCCATCAGGTGCTCAGAGCCCCATCCAGCCTGCCCTTGAGTTTCTCCAGGACAGGGCATCTGCCACCTCTGGGCAACCTGTGCCAGTGCCTCAGCACCACCTGTACTTGTGATATAAGCAGAGCTATCTGTTGAAAGGAGGGAGGCAACAAACGCTAGGAAACTGGAGCTCTGAAATAGGTTTTGAGCCCATAAGAAAAAATGGAGCAGAGAGAAAACATGTCACATGTGCGCTATGTGAAAATAGAAGGAAAAGTTGACTCACTCAGAGGTGTTTGCCTGGGCAGGGGGTGCCCTGTGGTGCTGGGCTCCAGGCACTCGCCTTCCACGAGCCCAGCCAGCACCACTGCTGGCTTCCAGCTACCAGAGCTGACCTGCACTCAGCCAGGGGCCGACTGGTGAGCTCCAGGCTGCTGCTGTCGCTTGGTAAGACCCCAGCACATTCTGGTTCTGCAGCTGCTGAACTGAAATACTGGGTTTTGTTTTGCATGATGAAGTGTCGCACGTTGTGCCAATCAGATACTGGGCATTTTGTTTCGTTGTCTTATTGTGTTCAGGAGGAAGCTGTTAGCGTTGTACTGTATGTTCTGTGCTGCCCTATGGAGCTGTACGTTGGGCAGTAACAGTCCAACCTCTCCATGCTGCATGGAAGGACACTTCAGTAAAAGAACTCATATAGAAAATAGTAATGGAGCAACACAAAACAAGGCTCATACGTGAAAAGGAAATAATAACCACTTGCATCAGTACTGGTCCCACTGCTGCATGCAAAGGTCAGGACTTGTTACTTAAAGTTTATTTTATAAATATCAAATAAAAATAGACAATTTAATTAAGAAGGTTTATAATAAAATTAGAAAGGAGAATTCTGCTTCTAATATGATTAGAGTAGCATTCTGAAGTTAAACAGGCAAATAAAGTATATGTTTTTGCCAATAGATGCTGCATACATTGGAAAGCAGTACAACCACAGAAGATCCCAAGAGATGCACAGACGCAGCAGGAGAGGACGTGTGTAAGTGTTCATTCCCCAACCTGGGGGAATATAACTTCAACAAAACAAACAGAAAAAAAACAACAGCTGTAGACTGATGCTGCCTCCAAGGTTCCCCACTTTGGCACTACAGTTACTGTACCAACACTGTGCTGTTGCTGTGTTTTCTTTCACCTGTTCACATCCACATTTCCTGCTTTTATCTACCTATGCACATACAGACACCGAGTATTCCAAACCTGTCCTGTTCTCTTTTTCACACCTTAGAACACCTTTACATTTGCCTTTATAATCTCTTTGCATCTCTTTGTACTCTGAAGAATTCCTTTTAAATCTTGAAACTCTTTTTTTATTATTATTACTTCTTAGCTTTAACTGAAGATTAACTTCTCCTACATGAAGTCTGTTTTGAAGAATCACCTCGTCTGTTTTTGAAGAATCACCTACCAGCACTGCGCACTGCCCACGTCCCTCAGTGCCATATCTACATTTCCAGAACACCTCCAGGGACAGTGACTCCATCTGCTCTATGGGCAAAAATGCATTCCTCCATTTATGAATAGATTGCCCTTTCCCTAATACTAAATGGTTTGTTATTTCCAAAACAAACTTTTACAACTCTCGCTTGTAGTTTAATCTATAACTTCATATTCACTGTGTTAGGTACCATTCTGTAACAAGACAGTGTCATCTCTACAGTTCTTATTAAAAATATCATAATGTTGCTGGTCCAAATCATGCCAGCTTCTCTTAGCTCCAAAAGCAACATAGTGACCATGTGTATATAACTCAAAGTCTTAAAGACTTTCCCCAAACCAACCTTGTATCACAAGAGACATTCCAGGTCATACTGGCTGTTAGAAAATAGAACAGAGGACTGGTTGAAGTGCAGCCTGTTAAATAAATTACAGCCCTGTGCTTTACACCCATATAAAGACCATTCCTGCACTCAGTGCAACCCCTGCACTTTGTGCCTGCTCCTCCTGGTCAGCTGCAGCCAGGGGAGGCATCTTCCTCCCAACAGCCCAAGTGGCTGAAGAGCTGCTTGCCCATCTGGAAGGACACACCGAGAAACGCAGCCAGGAAGAAAAGTAGGGTAACGTGGCTTGCAGCAGCTCGTGGAGGCAGCAGCTGTGGGCTGCCTCCCTGCCTGTTTACTTTCTTTTGGTCACGCTGTAAGAGCAGGGTGGGGCTGGGTAGGCTTATCCCTACATCACACTTTCTGCCATCAACATGTGGGGCAGGTCCATACTGCACTTCCCCAGCACTGAGTGGGGTTTCCACAGAGCCAGGCATGGCACAAGGGCAGACTTTGTCCCCACGTGCCCAGAACATTTAATGCGAGGGGTGGGCATGGGTGTGCCAGGGCTCCAGGCTGTACCTGGGCACCAAGGTGACTTCCTAGGATAAGCTTAGGCAGGGACAAGGGGGCTCATCCTGTCTCCATGTCTGTTACTGCCTACCTTCTCCAAGAGCCAAGACAAGGGTTTAATTTTAACAGCCTATTTAATTATAACCTCACTTTCACTCTGCCAAATGTCAAGAGGAAAAAAAAAAAACCGAAAACAACACGTTTGCCTGGAAAAATCACATAGGTGATGATGCTGTGCTAATATCTCTGACTGATGCTTTATGAAATTGTAACAAACATATTTTGCAGTTCCTGTTTCATCTTGTACAGCTTTACCAATAGAAAAACTAAAGATCTTGGGAAGATAGTGATGTGTTGATAGTGTAATTGCTCCCATCTGTAGCTTCAGTTAAAGTTATAAATAGATAGGAATAAAAGGATGAAATGAATTACACATCTTTTCTTGGGCCTTACAGGGGAAGCATGTGTGGGAGAGGGGAAAAGAATCCTATCAACTTATAATTCCATTTGGTATTTTAATTTAAGATAGGATGAAGAAAATGACTGTGCTTAAAGACTTGCAGGATTCGTTCTGGGCCCAGATTACAGCTTCCTAATTGCCCTTGTTGGTGATACAGTCAGCTGTCAAATTCATGACATAACGATGATGTCCAAGAATTCCTCTGAAGTAATACTGCTCTCTTAGACGGTATTTGATAAATCTATAGATGCTGTCTCCCAGTTTTTACCCCATAGCCAAAATGAGTGGATACGTTCTTTTATCGGTGCATACAAACTTCCTGTTCTGCAGCCCATAAATAGGATGTATTGGGAGGGAAGGAAGAAGTTTTCCAGCTGAACTGGATTCCTGTTTGGAGCCAGCTGAAGCCGGTAGGCACAGCAAGCCTCTGGCTCTGGGGTGTGTGGGCTGGTACCTATTTTTCCTGTTCCAGGGGAAAGGGAATTAATGACACCACTTTGAACAGCTAATCTCTGCTTCCCTCTTGCAAAGCTCTTTGCCCCCATTGTGACAGAACAGCAAAGGCATACCCGGGTGGCTTCTCCCCACATTCACAGAAGAACAAAGAGCTGCTCTTCTCACCCTGCCTTTTCCTTCTGCTACAGACACAGGCTCACCCTTTGGGCTCCCACCCCTGTGCTGGGGGTGTGGATGCAGCAGTGGCTGTTGGGCCCAGATAGGAGATTAGCTGAAGGCAGGAGTCCTGTACTGCAAGAGGGGAAGAGCTGATTCCAAAACAGCATTTTGCAATGTCAGAAAATACATTATTTAATCTCAGTGGCTTTTTTTTGTTTTTGTTTTGTTTTGCTCTGTGTTTAAGTAACTGCCTAGGAAGAGGAACACATTTGAAACAGCAGAGGTACTTTAAAAGTCTGTAAAACCTGCAGACGTAAAGATAAGCTCACATATGCATGAGCACTATTTATGCAACACTTGATGCAATACATGCATAGCTTTGACACCTACTTTTCAGTGTTACAGCACTCAACCATTTTGTTTATGCTCAGGAAGCAAGCAAGTATTGTCCTTCTTGAGTCTCTTTCTGGCATGGAACACTCACTGTGCTGTGCCTTGTTGCTCTGAAGGCATGTTTGACATAGCATATATTTTGTTTTCTTGATGTGCCAGCGGGTATGTCTTCACAGCAAAACAGCAGGCCAGAAGGGTGGCTTTTATCAGCTCTGAGATGATACACCCGTGCTGCATTTTGGTATTCAAGTGATGAGTTCAGTCATACAGACACAGTGAGTTGCTTGTGGTCAGCCCTCTTTACACTGTAAGAAGAAGAATCTATAGTCTAGAAATCACAACACAAGAGCAAAGATGAGAAGTCCCCACATGTTACCTTAAGTAAGTTCCACTTAGTGCAGAGCTGCTTCTTTCGGTCCTCATCAGAAGAACTTGCTGGAGGTGTTGATGTTGCAGTCAGCAATAGGTGCAGGGGCACTGATGAGCCTGAGAAGAGAAAGTGATAGAAGCACAAAGTACTGCTGCAGATATTTGTTCTAGTTTATGCTTGCTATCACGGCTCCTAATTTGTTAGGATGCAGATTCTAGATCATTTAAACTGGGGAGACTTTATGCAACCTAATTACAATTTCCAGATGTGCTCTGAGGATTCCTATAATGGTTTTGCTTAGGAGAAAAAAAAAACAAACATTCTTGCCCCCATCCTTTGTTTGGATATGGCTGAATGACCCATCTTCCTCATCTACTTGCACAAAACTAATTACTGTCACTGCCTTTTTTTTTCAAGTGCTCATGTGATTACTTCACTGCTCAGGATAGTTCTTTGAACTTCTTTATCTTCTATTAGAAATAAGAGTGTTACTCATTACAGTGTAATATATGAAATGAGTGAGAATCAATGTAATGCTTATCTCTGTGGTTTCATTCTTTGTGCTGAATACAATAGGCGATCCTTGGTTTTAAGAGCCACAATCTTCACTTCGCATGTAGAGTTTCTGGAACTTATTTCTCCAAAGGAAAGGAAAACATACTCCTGTTGAGACAATAAAGCTTTTTTTCTTAAGATAAGGGCCAAGAGCCACTCTGCTGAGGATGAGATGAATGTGGAACTAAAAAACAGCTGGCATTATCTCTGACTTTGCCACTCCACAGCCATCCCCATTTATGTACATGTAGTGATGTCATTAGTCACTCCTGTTACAATGGCTGTCTCTGGTTGTTGCAACTCTGAGGTATGTTTATGAGCCTCATTTATAGCCCAGCCAATTAGGAGGAGGTGAATGACTCAGGGACAAAAGCTGCCTTACTGGTGAAACGAGCGTTCAGCTGACTTCTGGGCAGTGTTAGCACAGACTTGGCAAAGCAGCTCCACGAGATACACTTCTTTCTCGTAACAAGTTCACAAAGACATGCTGCAGGGTTGTGCTTTCAATTCACCGACACCTCCTTTTGTGCATTTCCTTTAAACCTCTGGAAGAAAAGCTTTTGGGAAGGTTGGAAATGTTTTCAGAAGCAATTGCCATAGAATCATAGAACCGTAGCATCACTAAGGTTAGAAAAGAGCTCTAAGGTCATCTAGTCCAACCGTACGTAACCATCTAATGGCAAGTCAGCCTCCCTGCATTTTGAAACAACAGGATAGCAACGAGAAAGTCCAAAATTGTGACTAGCAGCAAAAATTGTCATAATTCAGCTGAGCATTTCTGTTGGTTCTAACATGAAGCATTCTCATTTGTACCGCCTACTGTGCCATGCCAGTTGAAAGCTAGTACAATAAACAAATAAGTAATCCAAGGTGGTCTTCATTGAAGAAATTTAGTGTTGCACTGGCAAGGGAAACAAATGGAACCATTCTGAGCAGCACAGCAGAATGGGCTTTCAGAAAACTGATAGCACGGCTGCTGTCAAATGGTTTACAGGAAACACACTAAAGGAAAGCCTTTTTGTGCCAGTTTTTGTGCTGTTAAATGGAAAATTTGAAGGATGCTAAAGTAACTCAGAAGAGTTCTTCCTGTTACATTCACGGAAAATAGCTCAAAGGTGTGTGCATTTCAACATTAAAATCAAGTACTTGCATACATTGGGTCAAATGTCTCTGTATCAGGAGGTTTGAGGCAGGAGTAGCCTATGAAGCTTCAGGCAGCATTAGTGCAAGGAGAAGCTGCAGCAGAAGCTGCATTAATGAACAGGCTGCGTAGGCAAAAGCAGCTCTGAGTTAGTGTGGTGAGTGGCCATGGAAAGTCTGTGTTTGTAAAGCAAAGGTGAGGAAAAAGGATGTGTGGGTGGGAAAGTCCCTCTGTGCAAAATCTACAGTGTGTAAGTAATGCGCGAGGCCCCAGGGAGAGGCTGGCCCAAAGGGATGCCGGGGCACTGGGCTACAGCTCTTATCTCAGTACACACTCCTGAACATCACAGCCACTGCTGGTCTAAAACATGAAATACCAACCCACAGCCATGCATTTAGCAATGAATCTTGTGCAGGTGGTATCTCAGGTTTTTTTTAATTAATTAAGAGTATGCCTGTTGACAAAGTGGAATCCAGAACTGTGCATGAGCTGCCAGAGGTACTATGCGGCATGTGGGATAATTAATAACTTTATCAAAACAGGAGCTGCTCCTGTGAACTCACAAAGCATTCATCTGAGTCAGCACTTCTCTCGTGGAGATGTAGGTAACAAGGGTTGTGCTCGGGGGATGTCCTGCCACTCCAAGGCCCTGCTCTGGAATGTGGACAGATAGCTCTAATCAATTTGGATCTGCAGTGCTGTGCAGCCTGAAGGTGGTAGGTAGTGAACTGTGGCTCTTATTTCAGAGGCTGAGCAAGGCTCACCCTTTTATGACTGCTCCTCATGGGCAGCAGGATGGTGATTAGACTGCAAGCAGGGCTGAGACAGAGGTTCTTGAGTTCTTCCCTGCAGCAGAGGACAGACAAAGCTGTGTCTGATTTTCATGACTCTGTAAGGAAATCAGACCTGCAGGTCTCGAGTGAAGAAATCAAATCTAGGGGCCCCCAGTCCTTGAGATGTAGGGGGGTTAACATTGGCTTAAAAGAGCACAGCTTCACGTAGGGACTTGCATCTTTTCTAGAGATGCTTTGAGAAGGTCTACCGTATCAATTTATTTAATTTCCATGGAGAAATGCCTTTGATTTAATTAAGTCTGGTTAATTATTTGCCGCCATGCTAGGTCTAACAGCATGATACGTCAGAGACGCTGAGGACGTGCGCCTCCTGGCACACCGAGAGAAATTTTGTTCACATGGAGAGCTTTGGGTCCTGACGTTTGTGGTTTTGGAAAATGTAGGCACCAGTCGGATTAAACACCGGCTGAGCGGGATAGTTAGGACTGCAGCTCCTTGATTAGGGAACTTGCCCAAGTTGCACAGCAAGACTCTGGAGGAAGGCAGCAGCACCCTGATTTTCACTATCCTTGGCTACTTCTCTAAACTGTGGGCCATATATTTGGATGGCATTGAGGATGCTCATTCACAGGAAAAAAAAAAACGAAAACAAAAAACCAACCACAGCCAGACTATGTTTATCAGTGCTTATCAGAAACATCTGGAGTGTGAGCAGAGCCCAGTCGGCTGTTAATATCTCCTTAACAAAAAAGAAATAGATAAGAAAAGCATTTTGTAATGGAGCAATACTAAGTTAAAGTATGTCAAGCATTAAGTAATTTTAAATTTTCCACTCAGAGGAAAAGATAAAGACTATTCTTGAACTTTTTTAACGTGAGACAGAACTTCAGTGATACCATTAGACTGTGCTGTGTGTGGTTATGGAATTTACTCTCTAGAAAAATTATTAAGAAAATAACAAAGCAATATTTCTCAGATCAAATCCTGAACCGTTTCCACTTAAACAGGGTTTTCCAGTACTGAGGAGCAGACTGATTCAGAAGTCCTTCAAGCTTATCATATACATGTCGAATTCCTCCTGAACACTGAATGCTTCATACACGCGCTTTGCTGCTGATCAGAATTACCCAGGATAGACCGGGCCTCCAGAAGGGTCTGAGTTGGTATAATACAGACCAGCTGTTGCAGCTGCCTGGGACAGCAAGAACAGCCCCTGCTTGCAGCACAGGCTGTGACTCGGAGGCCGACTCAGAGGCCTCCTCTCCTCCAGAGAGCAGAGGAAGTGGCTCTGCAGCCCTGCAGACAAAGGTGGCAGTGGGACAGGACACAGGATCACAGTGATTAGCCGGGCGTCTGGCTGCTTAGCGTTAAGCTGAAATCATTTTCATTTCTTAGGAAAACATTTATCAGGAAATGGGAACTTTTATGCCCCCAGCAGCGAGTTTTTCCTTCAGGATGCCTCTACGGAAGCAGTTGGCGGGCAGACCTCTGCTCCCCAGCAGGCCACCCCAAAGTCCCTGCTCCCCATCGATGCGCTGCTGTCCTGTTGGGCACCACACGAGCCCCAGGCTGGTGGACAGGCCTGCTGTGTGCAGGAGGAACTGGGGCAGCAGCGCTGTGCAGCCTGCTGGGACCGATAACGGGGTCCCACCCTAAGGTGTGATCTAAGGATGGCTTCCCGAGTGCCCTGCAGCCAGCCAGGCTTAGCGGACCTGCTGAGGAGGCAGACAGCATATTTCCTCGTGGAATCTGCGTTTTGAAGTGACACTGACAGGCTGGGCCCTGTGTCCTACGAGAGAAATGCTGCTGGGAATAATTGGGGTTGTAATTCAGCGTGGCCGACAAACCCCACAGCGAGCTGCTGTTGGGAACCTGTAGTAGCAGGGGGCCGGAGTCCATAAACCCCAGAGGTCCCTTCCAACCCTGCCATTCTGTGGTTCTAGCAGTGCTTACTGACTGCAAGGCAATGATGTATTTATCAACAGCTGTATCTGAGGTCGCGCATTTCACGTTCTCGGGGAAGAACTAAATCCTCCCACGGCCATCACACACAGGCACATCAGCCAATTAGTAACTCCGGCCACGCGTGTACTGTTTACTGTATGAACAACGCGCCTTTCCCCGCTCCGCGGCCTTCCTTTGGGAAGCCGATAACGTCGAAAACCTCCCGGGAGAAGCGACGGCCACACAGCCCGAGGGCAGAGCGGCGAGGGCCGCTCCGAGGGGAGGAGGGACGCCGGCGGGCGGCGCACGCGCGGTGAGCGGCGGAAGGGGCCGGGGGCCGCCTCCCCGCCTCCTCCCGGCGTGGGGCGCGCATGCGCTGTGGCGGCGGCAGGGGCGAGCGGCGGCGGTGGCGGCGGGGGGAGCTTTGCCGCGCTCTCGCTCTCCCTCTCCCTCCGCGCGCGCCCTCCCGCCATGTTGTTGTGAGCCCCTCGCGGCCGAGGGGGGGGGGGAGGGGAGGCCGGAAGGAGAGGCGCCGAGAGGAGCGGGGGGCGGCGGGCGGGCGGCGGCGTCCCAGGGCCCGCTCCGGCTCCGGCTCCGTCGCGGCGAGCGGCGCCGCCAGCCAGCCCGTGAGTAGCGGCGGGGCCGCGCGGGGTAGGCCGCGGGCGGGCGGAGCGGGCGGGCCGCCCCCCTTCTTTCTTCCAGCCCCCTTTTGTCTGCGGCGAGGGAGGGGAGAGAGGGCGGGAGGGGGCCATGTTGCGGCGGGGCGGTGCGGGGCCTGCGCGGCGGGCTGGCCGCCTTTGTGTGCTCGCGGCGCCGAGGTGGGAGCGGGCGGCGGCGGCGGCGGGAGGGGTGGCGGGGCGGGAGCGGGGCGGGGGCTTTGTTCGGGCCGAGGCAGCGCCGGCGGCTCGGGGCTTTGTGATGAGCGCGGCTGTGGGGAGGGCGGGACGAGAGGGCTGCCGCCGCTTCCGCGCCGCGAGGGCTCGGGCTGTAATCGTGCTTCGAAACCGGCGGCGGTAACAGAAGTCGGGGCGGGCGGCCGCCGTCGTGCGGGGCTGCGCGGCGTTGCGCTGCGCGGCGTTTCGCTGCGCGCCCGGGGCGGCTCTGCGCCTTGCCGCGCTCCTGCCCGCCCCCGCGGCGCCGCGCTCTGACGGACGGTGCCGGCAAGGCTTTGTCCGCCGTTCCCGGAGCGCTGTGTGAGCCGCTGCCGAACGAGCGAAACTTTTCCTGGCCGCCTTATCGTTGTGGCTTTACGTGCGGCGTGCGAACAAAGCGCACGGAGATCTCTTTTAGTTTCTCTTTTCTTTGTTGCCTCCCGGCTCTGTGCTTCGGTTGTGCGGGATACCGACGCGTTGCGTGTGTATTTACCGCCTCGCGTCCCCGTTTTCGTAGATAAAACGCGCCGTTTCTGTACGATCGGCGTCTCTGGGGCCAAAGCGTCGCCGACACGTGCGGCTGTGCCGAGAAACAGAATTATTTTCTACTTCCCCGTGACCCGCAGCTCAGTCCGTGGCCGTGCGAGAGCGGATGCGTTCTGTTGGTGGGAGAAGGAGGCGCGGAGCAAAAGGGAGATGGGAATTCGGCGATGTGCTTCGGCTGTGTGTGTAGGAACGGCGCTGAATCAGCTGATGGCTCTCCCAAGTGTGCAAAGAGTTCGGAATCTGGAATTTGGCCCAGCAAAGTGGTTAGAAGGCAAATGCGTGTGAGAAACTGCTTGATAGTGCTGATAGTTCTATAGTTTAATATGTGGAGGTTGCATCTAGGGAAGTAATATAGGATTTGAATAGGGTTGTTGTTGTTTTTCCAGCATTAATTGGAAATAGCTTTTCTAATTAATTTCTGTAGTATCATTTTGCTACTTAATGTTTTTCTCCAGCATTCGGGGTGTCAACACAGAGCTGAGGTCGCTGTAACCATATCTGATGTCGTGGTTGCCACCACGCGAGGCTGTTGACTGAAAAGTTGGACTTGCCTATGTTGCAGTGAGAAGTTGTCTCTTACTGTGGCAGCGTGTATTAAATGTTATGTAGGGTTGTGATGACATGAAATGCTGCACGTGTGTTTGCCTCATAGTTTGCCCTCGGGGAAGTTCCTTAGGGCAGGTGCTTGGGGTGAGCATATGAGCAGGACGTCCCCTTGTTGAGTACAGGGGGCTGGATGGGGTTTGTGAAAGCATTTTCTACTTTGCTCTTAGACTTCTTTTGCTTGCTGAAATGATATATGACTGCACACAGAAACATCTGCAATAGGGAGTTTCGTAAAAGCTTTCTCCTTGATGATTTCCATTCTTTGTACAGTGGTTTATAAGTCTCCAGCGTGATTAGAGCAAGTTGTTGTAAACAGAGGCAGATGACCCAGGAGATGGTTTAAATACCTGCCTGTATGTCTTCACGCCTTCTTTGATCGTGGAAGGACAAAACACTGCACTGCCCATTGCACTGAAGAGAACCCTAAATTCTCTCGTGTTCTTTCTGGGTTGAGCCCTCCTGTGAAATGAGCGTTAATGCACTGGAGTTTCTTCAGGCTTTATAAGTGCTTCTCATTGCATGTATCATACGTATAGGTATGTGAAAACTTTATCAAGCTGCTGCTTTCTCTTCTCTTTGGCAGATGTAGTTGGAAATGCATACTTAGCCTGATGTGGATTTTCCCCACCCATGACATAGCACTGTGATTGTTGTGCACAGTTGCAGCACTGTCACACAGCCAGTGACAAGATTGTCGTCCTGAAGTGGCACGAGAAGTGTTTTTGTGTAAGGTTCCTTTATCCTTTAAGAACAAATACAGCTGTGCAGTCATTTCTGGTGCTTCTAACCATGAAGTCAAAGGCACTTCACCTTCCTTTGGTAGGAAGGAGTTTTAAATGGCATCAGAAGATGAAAATGTATTCAGTTCTGCCGTCTGCGATGTAATTTCAAACACGTTGCATTCAGTTGCTTTACAGTAATGGCTTGGATAGAGAAGCATGATAGCCAGGTTTAGTTTAAATCCCACTCAGAATACATGCTGTGCCTTTCAGGTTAACAGGCAAGTGCTTTCTGAGTTGCTTTGGAAAATGTTTGCCCTACAGATGAGGGCCAGGTGTTACCTCTGGGTGTATCGGTGAAGATTTAATTTCATTAGTGGTGAATAGATTCTTCTCCTGAATGTGCTGGTTTAAGAGCAGCTGTACACTTACAGAAGAAATGTGTCTGAAGGTGTTACAGTGACAATCTCCAAAATGAGAACAAGTATCTCTGTAGTAACCCGAACTTCAGATTTCTGCATCTGGTTCTGCATTTAAGTCCCAAACTTCCGAGTGTCAATGCATGGATCTGTCCTGTACAGGCTGTGCTGTTTTTCCAGTGTGTATTTGTGTATAAATTGCTGCAAGTAATCCAATTTTGTACTTTTTCTTCGAAGTTACCATATAGTTTTAAGGTAGGCTTCCTTTTGCACTGGCAGAGCTGTCAGTCACAGGTGGTAGAACCTCAGTTGTCTTTCTGCTGCAGAGCTCCCTGCATGTAAGTCCTGATGGAAATGAAGGCAATATCAGGCTGCCTTCTTGGACGTCATTCTTTAGTTTTCATCCACGTTATTGTGAGGAATTTTTTTTCAAGTATCTCGCTGTTCATGTCCTCTATGATATGCATTACTTAAGGTAGTTCCATGGATGCTGGATGAGCTTGTTGTGTGGTGTAAAGAAGTTGCAGAAGTGATTTGAGGAGCTTTGTTTTGTCAATAAGGTGCATATGTACCACAGCAGTGAAAGCAGTTCTTATGTTACAGAGACACTTTTATTCCACTTTATTAATGTTCATCCTCCTCCATCTGTCTGCACTTGCACACACACACACACATATTCCCTAATGGTTGGCCATACAGCAGTGGAAAAGTAGGTGTGGAGGGATTAGAGGGCTGTACTTCCTTTTGTCTGCATCCTCTCATCTAGGTGTCCTTGTTCTGATTCAGCAGCTTTCCACATAAGTCAGTCCTTATTGTTTGGATGTGGCACTCCTGCTTAGCACAAAAAGCGAGAGGTTTCTCGGCCTTGAAAATGGAAGTCATGCAGCTTGTTAGCACAGAAAGTACATAGTTAAAACTGCAGAGAGACTTGGGGTTTTGTGTTTGCAGTTATCTAGTTCCTCAGGACATACTGAAAGATTGATAGCACATTGGTTACAGTGGACATGTGTGCAGATCACCGCGTATCCAGGGAGAAGCAGTTTTTACCTGCAGAGGTTCTGAATATCACAGGGAGATTTTTCTGGTTGTCATCTCTGCTTGTTTCGAGCCAAGAGTTAAATGCTTTGAAAATAACTTGGCAAAGTTCATTTTAATCTGAGCCTGAGATCTTTGTTTCATGAAAACCCAAAAATGCATCAGCACAAGCTGCAGAAGTTTTATGTCCATTCCTTCATTAGGATCTTCTGTAGTGCACCGAGTTTGTAAGAAAAACTGAAGCTGACATGCAAGAATGAGATGCATTTCAGATAATGTGTTTTCTGGGCTGTTTCATTTCATAGTCTACAGATGTAGAAGATCAGACTAAACAGCTTCACAGATTGTGCTGAGTAGCAATGTAAAAAAAAAAAGCAGGGCCTGGTGCAGGTGGGAGCACTGCTGACTCCATCCCCACCGCTCAGGATCACGCTGCAGGTGGGTGTTGCTTCCACAGACCCAGCGGGACACAGCGTTCCTGTGATGGTTGGATAGTTGGCGTGTTTGTTTTTCATGGATCCACTTGCACTTTGCGTTGACTCCGTAGCTTTAAGGATGCCTGTGAGCTGAGCTACTTTTTCAAAGCCTGCAGTAATCCAAAGTCAAAAAATGTTCCTTTGCTTGAAGCAGTTAGAAATCAAACTGTGTGCAGTAGCCTCCCAGTGCTCCGTTTGGCCCTGTAACATATATAAGCATTTCACAGTGCTGTGAGTGCCTGGTTTCCATCAGAAGTCTGTCGTACAGTTGGGTTTGAGTTTATGCAAAGCAGACCTATGAGAAATGCTATGGGTTTTGCACCCAGTTTTGCTTGTTACAGTTGCAGCCTAAAAAAAAAAAATGATTAAGGTAAAATAGAACAGAGATTTTGTTGTAGATTAGAGCTTCTGTTGGAAACAGTAATCTGGGGGACAAAATCCAGCGTTAAGCTTTTATCTCCAAGTGTTCCATTGGTACAACTTCCTCATTTGTCTTGAATCTCAGCTGGGAATGGCTTTATTCCCCGTGACTCCTGTAATGCTGTGGGGAGCTTGGGGGGTGTTCTAAGAGTATAGTAAATACAGGAGCAAGCATAATACAACAAAACTGGCTCTTCTTAAACGCAGGGATCTCTGTTGTCTGTTTTTTTGTTGTGTTTTTCCCTAATCTGTTTTGGTTTTTTTTTTCCTCACTCTTGAGCTACTTTTGACTTTTCTACTTTTACTATTCCAGTTTTTCCTTCCGTTCTTGCCCACATCCAGCTTTCTGCTGTATCACATTCTCTATTACATTAGTGCTGAAACGAGAGCGGTCCTGTACATACAAATTGCTGCAGCATTCTACTCCTCCACTGGAATGTGCAGAAACGTTGGTGTGTTTTTCTCTTGCCATCCCTTCCCTCACAGGCAACTGCACAGGTTTTCACACTTCTCTCTTCCACCTGCTTCCCCTCCCCAGAGGGAGGCAGAGGAGCATTGTAAGCAGAGCCCTTGTTTAATTACTGCCTGCGTTCCTCAAAACATGGCTGCATTTCTCCAGCAGAGAATACCATGAATGTGTGTTTTCTGGTAACTTGGGTAGGGAGTGCAGGGCAGCCACTCAGTATCTTTTTGTAGTGTTTCAGCAGAGTCAGAAGTACTGACTGAATGTTTTGTTATAGTGATTTATGCAGGTTGTGTTAGGAGCTGAACCACTCGCTGTTGTGCTCACTAAGTATTGCATGGGCAACGCCTCTATAGATGAATGCATGCAGTTTTTTTTGTCCTTTTAGACAGATGGCAAAGAACATTAATAGAAATAATTATACTAGATCATAGAATCATAGAATGGCTTGGGCTGGAAGGGACCTCAAGGATCATGAAGCTCCAATTCCCCTACCAACCTCCCCATTTAATACCAGACCAGGCTGCCCAGGGCCCCATCCAACGTGGCCTTGAACACCTCCAGGGACGGACAGGGGATCCACAACCTCTCTGGGCAGCTGTTCCAGCACCTCACCACTCTCTTGGGAAAGAACAAAAAGGTGAACAAAAGTTGTTCAAGAACTAAAAATGGAGATGCTGAAATGTTCAGAATAAATCATCTGAAGTGTATCTTCAAACTGTGGATTTGGTGTTATTTTTTAGCAGGCTGCAATGAACTCACATAATGTGAGACTACCAAAATGATTTAAAAATGCATTTCAGATATAAATAGGAATAGTGAATCATTACTTTGAATTCCATTAGGAGTTTAATCTATATAGAAAGTAAAGCAAAAAGTGTAAGTTTGCAAATACAGCAGGGATTTTTCATGTAAAAATAGCTGAAGCCATCCTTATTTCCAGCAAATGATAACTTCTTGCTTTTTGGGATTAGCTTGTGTGAAACCCTGCTGGTTTTGTGGCAAGAAAGTGGTGTAAACCTGAGGACTTCAGGAGGAGGCTAAAGGAAATGCAGAGTGTGGAAGAGCCATGTTTTCCCTTTGTAACAGAAGATGGGTGAGCTCTGACAGACTGAGGGGTACGTGGAAGTGAGTCTGCATGGTTGTGTGCAGTTTGTTTTTGAGAGGAATGTCAGTTTGATTGCAGTTACTGGTGGATTTTGAGTAATCTTCCTATTAGTTGGTGGAAGTTGGGAAGTCCTTTCTAAGTGAGTCAGAATAATAAGTTAATAAATATACTTGATTAGTTCCAAGACAGTAATTCCTGTGAAGACTGGGAATTTATTTGGGAAATTATTTGGGTCTTTTGAAAGCCATCTGAAACGTCTGCGGATGAGCTGAACATCTTGGTAAGCATAAGGCAGAGCAACATTGTCTGGTGTAGGGTATTTAATGTTTGTTTTTGTTGATGCTGAAGAATTTTTGTCAGAGTCCTTGGTAAGAGATAATGGAGAAATGAGCGTGGATGGGTGTTTTAGAGGCTGCTCACAGGGAAGGATGGAGTGGATTATGTGGGAATTCCATGGCAGCGCTGAGGCTTAATGAATGCTGGTTTGGCCTTCACACTGATTCACTCAGGCTTTTGGCTTATTTTTCTCTCCCTCAAGACCCCAAAAGCACTGCAGGCTCTTTGATTGCACTGCATCTGAGAAGACCACTAGCTGCTGTGGCATCGTCCTTTCACTGACATCCCTATGGGGCTGCAGATCAGCTAGAGATCTGTTCATCAGTAGTTCACCTTGCTTCAGTGTGAAAGATTGCCCAGGGTAAATAGGTTTAGTGATCAACAGTCAGTAGTGTTTGGATTTACGATGGCAGTGTGGGTTTTGTGAAGTTCAGTGTATGCTTTCTTGGGTGTCAGAACACTTGCAGGTGTTCTTGCTGCATGCTGAAGTGAAGAGGAACATCAGGGCGACACTGTCCTCAGTGTTTGTTCTGTCTTCCTCGTCTGTCCTTGCCCAAGGAGGCTGTGGATGCCCCATCCCTGGAGGCATTCAAGGCCAGGCTGGATGTGGCTCTGGGCAGCCTGGTCTGCTGGTTGGTGACCCTGCACATAGCAGGGGGCTGAAACCAGATGATCATTGTGCTCCTTTTCAACCCTGGCCATTCTGTGATGCTACGATCTACTACCATTCCTCATAGCAAAGGTTGATAAACAGTTCCTAAATTTAGTTACGTGGAGTTATGAATCTGAATTCTGCTCTTTCTTCCCCCAGTAAAGGAGGGAAAAAAGGTGAGAACTGATGGTGAGAACCTTGAAAATCCTGCAGCTTGGTCTGCTGGAAGCTCTTTGTCTCTGAGAAATGCTGGGACTGTCGCAGCCTGTTTGACACTTCTTGAGGAGAGTGGTGCTGTGCACAACGGAACATAACTGCTTTCACTTAACTATTTAGGCTTTGGTTGCTGCAACTCATTTCTGGTGCAATGTATGGACTTAGAGAGCAGTTCTGTGAGTAGCTGCTGACACACAGTCCTTTGGGGAGAAGGATGCAGAGAGTTTAGAAGTTCACTGAGATCAGGAGCTTTTTAGCATTGCTGTGGTACAGGGGAGGAAATCAGTAGATCAGTTTGTGCAAGTATTCAGTGTGACTCGCATGGGAATCTGTTAGAATTCATGCAGCCACAAAATAAGTGCCTGGGTGTTATTAAATTAATAAAATATGCAGATGTTTAGCATTGTTGCCTCTGGTATAAAACAGACAATTGCTAGCAAAAACTTTGCTTGATTTTAAACAATAAAATTGTTTTTGTTGTTCAAATAAGATACTTTTGTGCAATGGAAATTGGGAAATAATGTTCCCGTATGAGACTTTACAGTCATGTAGACATCCCTTGGAACAATGAGCACCATCTCATCGTTCCAGTTGGGAACAACATAATCCATTTCCTGACCTTAGAGTGGGAGTCACATTTCCTGAATCATTTGTTGGTCCATTTATAGAATCCACGTAAAGCATCCCTAGAAATCTAAGTGATCTTGCAGATCGTATTTTTGCATTTCCTAACTTTGTGACTTTTATTTCAAAATAAAGTTTTTCAATATGCATCTAAACCTTTTCAAAAGGTTTTCATGAACGGATATTGAAGAGTTTTTCGAGTGCTGAACAACTGCAAAGCACATAAATACCATCATGTTTGAAGCCCAGGCTGGGTGTTAGCTCATTGACACTGCCTTCTCCCCATAAAGTGTCCATCAGTCTACGGAGCTGCTCTGGGCTTCATTGATTTCTGTTTCTGCACTTAACAGACTCTGATAACTTCATTACAAGTGCTGTCTTTCTGCATTTCTCAGTGTTTATATTTAGTAGATACATACCACAGTAACCTTTAGATCCACGTAATTAGAGGCCAGGTAAATGAACGTCAAACACATGTTTTAAGCAGCTGCTCAGATCTGCCAGCTAGTACAACTCTCCAAACCGTACTAATTAGGGAGAGAAATGTTAGACTGAAAGCATTTTTCCTTTTGCTTTGCCGTGGTGAGGGCATTTGATTGGAAAACGTCTACTCTTGTTAAAGCTGGTTTAATAAGTTACTTGCAGAACTTTTCACCGTGTTATTGCTGTGTAGTTTGCAGCAAATCTGAGGTTCTTGGGGGCGAGTTTTAAGGTGTTGATTTTTTGTGCACTGAAAAAAGAAGAAAAAGACACCAGATGTCCTGTGTCTCGCACTGGAGACCTCACCAGATTAGTGGCTTGTGACTGCCACAGTGCTGGCAGCAGCCTTGAAACTTTCCCAGTAGGAAAGAGGTAACTGGTGTTCCCAGCTCTTTCATTGAAAGTAGCTAAAATGGTGTGTTTTATGACCCAAAATCAAACAGAAAGGCATTCAGAACTCGTCGTGTATTTCCTTAGCTAGAGAGAGGAAAACAAGAGTTCTGAATTTGCAGATAAGTGACTTGTATTTTGAGCAGTCTTGAGCATGTAGTGTGTGGAGCAGGCACCTTAACTACGAGGGAATGGCATAGAGCTGCATCAGAGGAGCCTCCAGTTGGATGTTAGGTAAAGGAGGGAGTGTTTGGGTGCTGGAAGTCTCCCCATGGCAGAGCAGCTAGCTTCAACAAGCAGTGCGACAACACACTCAGACACAGGGTTTGAATTTTGGGTGGACCTGTGTGGAGCCCCGAGTTGGGCACAGTGATCACTGAGGGTCCATTCTAATGCAGGGTATCCTGTAAATACCCTGTGACTGTAGAACTATTGCTCGCTTCAGTGGGTGTGTTGTCCAAAAAGAACATCCTTAGAAAACAGCTGAGGAGATTGATAACAGCAATGTCTTTAACTCTGCGTTTCTCTGCTGTAGACAGATAAAGTAGAAAATGTGCTCTTGCCTATAGTAACTCTTAAAATGCATTGGAACAAACGTGGTTTTGTGTTTTCTGCTTAACCTTCTCTTTGTGCTCTCGTGTGATTGAAGTCACCGCCTGAGAACTGGGCAGTTCCCTTTCTTCACCTCTAGCTTCAGCACCCTCCTGGAGAACATGTGGGGTTCCACACCGCTGGAACTCTTCTCAGTCACGTTTCTCTCTCAGTTCTCTTCCTGAAATGAACAGGGAGAGAAAATGCGATGAGAAGGAGCACACCACCCTGTGTCCCCTTGCTGTGTAAACCCCAAACAGAAGGTTGGATTTCATTGGTGTTGGCTTGATGGAGAAATGACCAGGCTTTGCATGGTTTGTTTTTTTTTCTTTTCTCCTTTGGGTGCGTTGGTTATTATTTTTCAGTATTTTTCCTGTTCCTCATTCCCTTGTATCTGGGTTATTTTCATTTTTCTGTTAGCTGTGTTAACGCATCAGTAAATGGATGTCTTGCTTGCAATGCAGAAGGTTAATTTATGGGAAGTTTTACTTTATTCTAAGTGTGTACATCTTGTTTGTTTTATTTGTTCTGATTCATTATTGACCTCATTATATAGACCTCAATGCAGCCTTCTAGTACCTAAAGGGAGCCTACAGACAAGAGGGCAGCCAACTCTTCACAAGGGTAGATAATGGCAGGACAAGGGGAAATGGTTTTAAATTGAGGGAGGGAAGGTTTAGAATCCTAGAATCATTAGGGTTGGAAAAGACCTCTAAGATCACTTCGTCCAACCATCCACCTACCACCGGTGTTGCCCACTAAACCATACTTCTAAGTATGGGTCAGTAACCCCCATCAGAAGAGAACATGGGAGAAGGAGAGCCTGTTGGCTGACATTACAGTCCTATCTCCTTTTTAAGAAACAGGATCACAAAACATTACCTTTGACCACCCAATGGAGAAACAGACATGCTCTGGATACACACCTTGCTCAGCGCTCAGCAGCCCCAAAAAGGCAGAGGTGGCTGCAAGGGAACCAAAGTCACAGCCAGGTCCTCCAGCCACAAAGCACACAGACACAAGGTTAACAGAACAGGAGACCAGCTAGAAGGAAGAATGCCTAGGTAAGGGAGATGTCTGAGGGCTCCGAGCTCTCCTGTGGATGTTTGTACATCCAAGGACAAAATCTCTGCCAACCGAGTCCTATTTATGTACAGCTTGTCAAAACCATGCAGTCAGAAAGTACTGTTGTTTTGGCATCTTGAACCACGTTTTGCCATCAAATTCCACGGGAAGATTAAGTTAATTTTAAAAATCTTGAATGTTCTCATCTATTTCTTTTTGTTCTTAAATAGAAGTTGTACTAAAATGATAAGGACAGACAGCCTTTTAGAGCTTCCCCAGCTGCTCTCACTGAAGTGCATGTAATTCACTTGCCCCTCTCCTGGTCTTCTTCCCAAGGGGATACCCTGTGAAACAGCACTGCCTTCCTCAGGTGTGGTGAAGAAGCTGTACACCTTTACAAACCTCACTGTTAAGGTCAGGACATTCTCATGTGGTGTGGATGGCTGTAGGATTAGGCAGTTTAATACTCGAGGTATGATTTGCATGTTTTTAATACCTCTCCACCCAAGCTGCCACATCAACATAAAAATGTGAAATTTTCTCAATCGGTGAGAAATGAGCATGAGAAGGAACCTCTAAACTTAGCTTAAAAAAAGAACCATGGAATCATTCAGGTTGGAAATCTGATCATCAAATCCAACCGTCAACCCAGCGGCAGAATGTTTCTGCCAGCATAGGATGGAAGTGTCCCTCCTGCCCTTCCTTCCCACCACGAATCCCCACCATGCACCCAAGCTCCAAATTGCTTTCCAGACCTCCTGATGCCTCTTGCTTCTACAGTACTTCAGAGAGCAGTGGAGCACGTCCATACTCAGCAGCGTCCTGATGGGAGGAGAAATCTGAGCTACTTCTGGAACCAAGGCACCCGATGGGCTTTTAGCATCCAGCCTAGCATCTGCATCCAGCACAGCCCACACCACACAGCAAAGTACTGAGAGCTTGATTCCCGTGCAATGCAGGCATTGGATGTCAGGGAGAAGTTCTTTACAGAGAGTGGTGAGGTGCTGGAACAGGCTGCCCAGAGAGGCTGTGGATGCCTTGTCCATCCCTGGAGGTGTTCAAGGCCAGACTGGATGGGGCCCTGGGCAGCCTGGTTTGGTATTAAATGGGGAGGTTGGTGGCCCTGTGTGTGGCAGGGGGTTGGAGCTTCATGATCCTTGAGGTCCCTTCCAACCCTGGCCATTCTGTGATTATCAACCGTTAACATATTTAATAAAGGTCTCTTTGTTAGAAGGAAGGAGTAACGATTACTGAAATATAATGCTATTTTGTGTGAATTGTCTCTAGTTCTTACATAGACCACTTCTTCTGTCTCGTTTTCATTTTCAGAAAAGGCGAATTTTAAGTTTTCTGTAGCATACAGTTCACTTTTTAACCTTTTTAAGAGAAAAGCAAACTATAAAATAATGAAGTGCAGCAATGTAATATCACACTTCTGAGAGAGGGAGCTGCATGGTGTTAATTTGCACTAGCAGAGCTTTTTAAAATTAAATACTGATGATTGGAAACATCTGAGTTCCCTGCAGTTGCTGTTGCATCACTTGTGGCACTTGCTGCTGTGTTACGGAAAGGTGATGCTACCAAGAAAAGTGCTGATATTCAAAATGAGAAAACTTAAACTTGTAGCATGCATGTATAAAGCAATCAACACCAATTAAGTAACAAGCAGGGTTAGACAGAGATGCAGGTGCAGTTCAGATTTGGTCATTTATAACACGTGCTTGCATACATTGGAATATATCACTTCAAATGGAGCAAGCAGTAAATAAATAGTTACAAATCGTGCCATGTTATTTATTGGTTAGGCTGGTAGTTCTGCCTGTTTTTTGACTGTGGGCATTACAGTTCTGGGCTTTTGGACATCTGAAAGTAGTTTAGAAAAGCTTGTACCACGCAGATGTGCCACTTTCTGACCAATACTTCCTGGATGGGAAAATGGATATAAAAGTCTGTGCAAGGAGGAGAGCAGTTTCTTAGTGGCAGAAGAGTTTGTGAGGACTGAGTGCTGTTTTGTGTTTCATGAAGCGTGTTTCACTTTGCAGCCAGGAAGAGAACCCAAGGTTTCTGGATGGTGCTGGCCTCTGCAGCCACCAGATGGGACTGAAGTGGGTGCAGAGATGTTTCATTTTCCTCTGCCTCTCTTGCTGGGAATGCTGTCCTGTTAGACTGGGTTTGTGTGCTCTGTTGGTAGAGGACAGGGAAACAGGTTGGTGATTGCCAACTTTGGCAGTGCCTTCTGAGATTACAACTGGCTTAGATATGTGGGGTGCTCTGAAAATAGTGCCTCCTATTTATTTCCATGAAAACAGCAATGGATACAGAGAGCACAGTAACATGATTTGATAGAGCAGGTTCTCAGCTGTGAAACACTGTTTCTCAACACAGTCACCACCCTTAGCTGGACATTTTCACCAGCCCTGAACAAGAGCCTTGGAGGAATTCAGTGACACACCTCTGCTTCAGTCCCCATTTTGTCAGACTGCCCCTCTGCTGCCATCTGTCACAGGGCAATAAGTGTAATGGGATATTGGTGGGAAGGTTGAATCTCTGCTGCCATACCAGCATCATCTGTCTCTGCTGTCACAGGCCACCATAATAAAACAGGAGGTATTTCTTTTGGAGCAGGCCTTGAGTACTTTCGTATATTTTTATTTCCTGCTTGTACAAGTCCAGGAAGTTCCTTTTTCCAACATGCATGGTTCCAGATTATAGACACTCCTGTTGACTAGAAGGACTATCAGGCAAGTGAATAACTGCGTATACACGTGCCATGTGTTATGGTCACCATATTCTTTTGTGACTTGCCTTTAGCAGATTGGAAAGTGCTTTTGTTGAATATTTCTTCTTTGCAGTACCACAGAGTTGCTTGGGTTGGAAGGGACCTTTAAGATCACCCAGTTCCAACCCCTGCTGTGGGCTCATTGCCCCTCACCAGCTCAGGCTGCCCGAGGCCCCCCCAACCTGGCCTTGAGCTCCTCCAGAATGGGGCACCCACAGCTTCTCTGGGCAGCTGTGCCACCATCTCACCAACCTCTAAAAAAAAGATTCCTCCTAGTATTTCATCTCAGTCTCTCCTCTTTTGGGGACATCGCTCTTTGTCTTATCACTATTAGACCATGTGAAGAATTGCTCTCCCTCCTGTTGGTGAGCTTCCATCAGGTACAAGGTCTCAATGAGGTCTCCCCAGAACCTTCTCCAAACTGAACAAGCCAGCTCTCTCAACTTTGTAAGAGAGATGCTCCAGCCATATGTTCATCCTTGTGGCTCTCCTGGACCCACTCCAACAGCTCTGTATCCTTACTGTACTGGGGGTCCCAGGCATGGACAGAGTTCTTCTGGTGAAGCTTCACAGAGGCAGAGCAGAGGGTCAGTGGGACAATCCCATCCCTCTCCCTGCTGCTACCTCCTCTGTTGGTGCAGCCCAGGGTACTGTTGGCATTATGGGATGGAGGCACACACTGCTGGCTTGCATCAAGATTTTAGTTGTCCAGAAAACACAAGTTCTCTGCAGGACTTCTCTATACATATACTTGGGATTGCTCCAATTCAAGTACAACACCTTGCACTTGGCCTTGTCAGACCTCCTTATGTTCACGTGGGCTTGCTTTGCAAGCCTGTCCAGGTCCCTCTGAATGATGTATTCTCCTTCTGTTGTATCAACTGGACCACTCCACCACTCCACTTGGATCCTCAGTGAACTTGCTGAGGGTGTCTTTGATCCCATTGCCTAGGTCATGGTAAGGGTGTTGAACAGCACTGATCGCTTTACTACATGAGACAGAACTGCTGCTTTGTAGCCTTCTGTGTTTTTTCACTCTGCTGCTCTCATCAGTTCTGAAACTTGCACTCTGAGGAGCACTGTGAGCCAGTGGTGGCTGACAAATTTGTTTTTGATAGAGCATCTGACAATGTTAATGATAACGTAGAATAAAACTTAGATCTCAGAGTATTTGTTCAGAAACCCGAAATAGATTAAATAATGAATTTGCCTGCAAAAATTTGTTTTTAAGGATGCTAATGCAGTGAAAATTTTTAAGGATGTGCTGGAAGAAAATAGTGTTCTTTTTAGATTTGAACTGTGGGATCACAGTAAAACTTCAAAATTGTTTGTCTTAAGCGTCTTTAGCATGTGTTGTTTACTTGGACTGCTTCTTTCAGCTGTCCTGTAATTCGTTTTGGAGCACTTAATTAGTCCTGCAGTTCAATATTGACGTTGCTGTTGCTCAAAAAGTGTTACTGGTTTTCAAGTAGATATTCATAGCACAGAAATGTGAACTTCTGTTGGGCAGCTTGGTAGTAAGTGAGCTTCTGGGTGTTCGGTGTCTCAGAGGTGTGGGAAGATGCATCCAGCCAAAGGTTGCTTTAAGCAGACGAGCACCACGTGTTCTTAAAATGCAGGTTGTAATTAACTTATATGCAGTGTTCCCTTACTGACTGCATTGGTTGTGTATTCGGCTGCTGCACAGCTTTTGGTATCCGGACACATGACTGGCTGGTCTCTGAATAGGGAAAGTAGGAAATTTAGCAAAATGTTCTGGATTAGAAAACATGTACAGCTCTGAACTGCAGTATGTGATAATAAAGGCCATTAGATTTGCAGTTTAGGCTCCTTGCATCCTTTTCCCTTATTCTTCGTTATAAACCTCTACTAGACTTGTCTAAAGTTTTCATTTCTAGTAAAATATTTTTCTGTATTAATTTCAAGCCTACTGCCCCTCTGAAATGTTAAATGAACTTTCTGTGTCTGTAGTCAAGTGTCTGCCCAAGATGACTGGGCTGTGCTGAACCCACCTGGAGGGCTGGCAGAACTGTGGCACGCTGTGTTTCAAAGTACAGCCGTTGCTGTGTTCTTAAACTAGTTCAATTTGTTAGTGATGGGAAGGCCACCATAAGGATGTATTACACATGAGATGATAAAAGCTGCAGAAGAGCCACCACCTGGAGGAAGCTGCTGGAAAGGCGTTTTGCATTGAACTTATTGAGGAGGACACAGAGGCTGTAGCATTTGCAGAGCAGCTAGCGGCTTCTGTTTTTTTCAGTGCCAGCTTTGTCAGTCAGCCAGCAGACAGTGTGCTGTGCCCCTGGCCTGCTGCTGTACCTGCAGCTGCACAGTGCCGCCCTCCCCTTGTCGTGGTGTTCGGGTGTTTGCTTGGGAAGGGAGAGGTGATCTTTGCTTGCATTAACTTGAAAAATGCTGCACTGGCAGCAGAAGTGTGGGCTGTTGGAGCAGGTACCTCTCCCTACACGGAGATTCAGGTGCCTGGATTCCAGAAGTGGCAATTACTTAAAGCAGGAGCTCTCTTGACCTTTTTACCTCTAGCATCAGCTCGGCTTACTGTTTGAAGCTTGTGGCTTTCAGGTCTGAGGGCTGTCTGGTGGATGCAGTGCAAGGCAGCAGAGGAACAGCAGAATGAGATACCTGCTCTGGGAGTCCTGATACAGAGTAAAGAAAAACTTTTGTATAGGTGTTTAGATGTAAAATATGTTGTACGTGGAAGATAAAGGGAGTATTAAGTCTGTATTCCAAAAAAACAACACTGCTATTTTTGGTCTCTGTCAGAACCTCATGCTTAATACTGTGATGAATAATGGACTAGTGTGTGCTGGTATGTTGTATCGAGTTTCTGTGGCAGGGGAAAGGGAGCTGTTGAAGAGTATCCCTGAACTTTTCCCCCTTTCACGATGTAGCCTTGTGACAGCAGCACGTGAGAGCTGATATTCCTCCCAGTGCATGTGTTTGTGCATTACTGGAAATAGCACAGAGTCATAGAAGGGTTTGGGTTGGAAGGGACCTTTAAGATCATGTCGTTCCAGCCCTCTGCTGTAGGCATGGACACCTCCTGCTAGACCAGGTTGCTTGAAGCTCCATCCAGCCTGGCCTTGAAAATGGAACCATAGTAGGAAGTGCTTATTTGCTTTCAGCTTCTGAAAACGAAGATTACATCTAGCAGCTGATTCCAAAAGCAAGTAGCTGGCAGATGGACGGAGAGTAATGTTCAGAGTGATGGTGGGGAACAGGGCTGCCTGTGTAGTGGAGCATCGTGCTGGGATGTTGGCACCACAGGTATTTGCTTCTGTTGTAGGGATCAGGGTAAAGCCGAGGAAAGTAATTAAGGCTTCTGCAGCTAGTAGTGCTGCCTGTATTTTCTTCAGGCTGTAAGCTCATCTGTGAAGCCTGTATTCATGATCCAGGAGAGTGTTTTGTGGGCTGCTCTGTTTGATGGGAGACGAAATGGAGACCCTCTTTGCTGCAGCTGTAAGACTGTTATGTTTTTTGCTGCTGGTAGCAGTAGATAACACTAACTTACATTTCATGCTTGCAAGAAAGGAGAGAGTGAGCAAAATGAAAGTTCAACGTACTGAAATGTATTTATAAGAAAGAAGACTTCCAATTTCTTGAAGTTGACTTAAAAGCTGGGAGGAGAAGAGTTAGCTGTGCCATTTCCCTGCTTCCTGGATTGTCTTTTTGTGGAGATTTGGCAGTGTGCGTGCACATTTTTGAGGTTTGTTGTGTGTTGGAAAAGTATTTGCTATTGGGTCCTGTAAAACAAAAAAGACAACTTGGACAAATCCCAAATGTACTCCTGAATTGCAGTTGGAACTGCAGTGCCTGATGTTCTGGGGAGTTGGTCGTGCTGAGGTACTCGGGTCTGTCAGCCGTCCGTACGGTAATTCTCCTTTC
Source organism: Lagopus muta (assembly GCF_023343835.1). Lineage (NCBI taxonomy): Eukaryota > Metazoa > Chordata > Aves > Galliformes > Phasianidae > Lagopus > Lagopus muta. The sequence goes on from NC_064434.1 coordinate 9,396,105, forward strand.
AGAAACTGGAATGCCCAAATTCAGAAGTACTTCAACACTTCAATTTCCAGTTTTTCTTTCTAAAATGTTCTTCTGCAGGTAATTTTCCCGTGCTCTTGCACAAAAAATTGGATTAACCCCACTAAATGAGCTAAATGAAGTAAGAGTGTGTTTCACATAGATTTCAACCTGATTTTTAATTCACGTGTCCAGCTTTATTAAAGACACGCAACAATCTGATTGCGGTGTTCAAATGAATGAAATCAACCTTGGTTGACTTAAACAGCAGCATCTTGGAAAAAAGGTCACAAGGCTGATTTTTTTTTCATAATTTGCTGCGAAACTAAATTTACTCTCATTGAAACTGTTTTGAATTGGCTTCGTACCCATCTTAATTATGCATGCTGTGGGAAAGCAGGATGCTTTTTGCAGCAGCCCCTGCTTTTATAGCGTAACTTCTGTATTCAAAGAAATGTTTCCTGGCAGAAGGTGAGAGAAATGGTGATGTTGCAGTCAGTAGCTAAGTTGTGATAGCAGCCCAGTACTGCTATGGGGGGCTTTTGTGACTTGTCCAGTGAGCTTTTCTTGGCCTGCTGCTATGTGTGCTCTGTGACACTGCGCCATCACTCGTCTGCTTCCTCAACTGTATGTTCAGTTCTTGCATCTCACTTTTTTTGTATTTACTGACAATAGGACATAGGTCATTGCTTCCATGATGAGTGGCCTCTATCTGGATATCCAAAGTAGATCATTTTTAATTTTTTTCATGGGATTTCTTGCTCGTTACCATATTAGAATGGTTCACTAACTTGGTAATTAACAAATGTGTCCATGCCCCAAACTCATGTTTGACCTAGATTCATTAGCAATTTTCTTTATGCTCTCAATTGTTGAAAATATGGGATATTACAAATTCTGGAAAATATATTGGACTACGTAGCAGATCACTGTTTTGTTTTCCCTCCTACAGGTTCGATCTGTGGATGAGATGAATCATGAGTTTCAAGCTCTTGCCCTAGAATCTCGGGGAATGGGAGAGGTAATTACTGAGGACTGAAAATCCAGTTGGAGTTGTGAAAGTTTTGATGCAGTTTAAGAGTTGTAAATGATACCAAGCTGACTGAAGAGTTTCTTGTAAGAGCAAATCGATTTTTCAGGCCGCTGAGGATCTGAGTGTCTTGTGAGAACATGGGATGCTCGGTGACTGTGGTGTTACTGTAGTCTTGTCAGATGACTGATACTGTAGGGGAAGCAACCGTGTAATTTCGTTAAAATCTTGTGCAATTCTATGAAATGAGGCATGTTTTCATTGTCTAAACTAGTGAAACAGCTGCCACCCCTAACAAGCCAAGGATGCTAAGAACTGCTAAGGGTTTTGGCTCCGTGAAAGATATTGGCACAACTTAACAGAAATGTGATAATTTATGATGCCTCTATTGGTAATTACTCCTTAAAATAACATTTTAATCAGGAGTAGAAGGACTGTTGTACAATTATAACGATGGGGAGGAGTTTTTTGATTCATTCCCATTGTCAGTGTACTTCTGAAGATCTGGGCATCATAGACAGTGACTTTGGAAACTGTCTTTGAAAGACCTGAACTTTTAAAAGTAATCAACATCCATTACTTGCCTTGGCAGCACATAATAATGAAATAAATTCACATTAAACAAAAATTTCAAATAATGATCTATTTCTTTGCTGGATGTTAATAAAGTTTTTGATAATGGAACTGCTGACAATATTTCTTCTTAATTTTTAAAAGGTAATTACAAGACTGCATGCTCAAGGGAAACTGTAACTCACTGACAGAAAACAAATGTGTTCTGGTTGCTCAACACTTGTTGGCTGACAAGTTGCTATTTGTGTTTGATCTTTTTTACTTAAATGAAGCATTTAACGAATTCTGCAGAGCTGTGAAGACTTTTCTTTAAATAATGTTAATTTTTTTTTTTTTTTTTTTTTTTTGGAAGAGGAGTTCCATTGCAGTCATCTTGTATCAGGAATCTGATTGTCACTGTATTGTGACCCTGATGAGCCTGTTACACCTTTCAGTAACGTCTTTCATAGAATCATAGAATGGCCCAGGTTGGAAGAGACCTCAAGGATCATGAAGCTCCAACTCCCTGCCACATGCAGGGCCACCACCCTCCCCATTCAATACCAGACCAGGCTGCCCAGGGCCCCATCCAACCTGACCTTGAACACCTCCAGGGACGGGGCATCCACAACCTCTCTGGCAGCCTGTTCCAGCACCTCACCACTCATTAGTATAGAACTTCCCCCTGACATCCAACCTAACTCTTCCCTCTTTCAACTTAAAACCATTTCCCCTTGTCTTTCAAGTATCTTGATTTAGTTGCATGTTCAGATAGCTGCGTTGACATTGTAATTTTTGTGTTACTTAGTGTTTCACCGCAGTGCTGCACTGCATGGAACCTAATGCAAACTGTTTTGACCTTCTTTTTGGATATATTAATAGCCTTCCAAAATACTAGAGAAAACACCCTCACACATACCCGTGTAAACAGAATTGGTAGTTGTGCATTCTTAACTGCTTCCATCTGCCTACTTCAGAAGGTTTGAAGAGATCATTTCAAATGATGTGCTTCTAGCTATTGGGAAATAGACTTCTTCCTCAATTTTTCTTCTCTGTTAATTCTTTTTTTTCTGAACTGAAATTAATTTCTTGTCCATGTAATTCTTTTATCCTTCTTGGTTTGTTTTTTTCCCCCAGTGGGATTCAGCATTTCTTGACGTCAAGAGGCTGTTATGTCTTATTTCCCACATCATTGCTGAAATGAAGACTGCACATGAATCCTGATGCAAGTATTTTGGGAAGGATGCATACTGGAAATCTTTCTGTTAAAGTTTTTGTCTGAACTGAGCCTGCTGTGAGTCAGTAGCAGGACTGGGACTGCAGAACATGAGCCAGATGTGTTGTTCCACAGAGTCATCCTTGATCTCTTTCCATCTTGTAATTCTTTTGTAAAGAAGCGAACCAGAGCTCTGTTAGCAGGAGATCTGCTGTTCTTCAGGCATCTCTTTGAAAATATCACCTGCAGTTGTAGCTCTTAGATGGTTAAATGCAGATGCTGCTTCTGGCTCCAGCTTTCAACAGCAGTCATGGCTCTCAAGGTCAGGGTGATATTCTGAAGACATACTGGCACGTGTTGCTATTTCTCTTCTTCAGGCATCTGCTGTTTCCTATTTCAGGGCTGGCTTTCAGGGCTCCAGGACCCTTTGTTTGACCTCACACGGCCATATGCAAAATTAATTTTATTTAGAATGTAAAATAATTTTATTTGGTAACATCTGTTCTTAGAATCATGGATTCACAAGGTTGGAAAGGACCTACAAGGTCATGTAGTCCAACCATCCTCCCGTTACCATTGCTACCACATGCACCAAACCGTATCTCGTAGCTCCTCATCCAGACGCCTCTTGAGCACTGCCAGGGATGGCGACTCCACCACCTCCCTGGCAGCCATTCCAGTGCCTGACCACTCTCTGAGAGAAAAAGTCCTTCCTTATGTCTAAACCTCCTCTGATACAACTTGCAGCCATTTCCTTGGGTCCTGTTTGTTGCCTGGAAGAAGCCAAACCCCTCCTCATCACAACCTCCCTTCAGGAAATGGTACAAGTGGGGAACGAATTGCATATTGGTTTTATTTTAGGGACAGAGTATCCATTTCTGGTCTCAAAACTTCATTTGGAGAATTTGTAGTGAGCTACATAGTAATAACTTCTGATCTTGGGGAAAAAAAGTTGTTAAGACCCCATAATTGAGACTGTGTAGTTACTTATTAGAGCTGGTTAAGAGTGACCTTTAACATGATTGGTTATTATCTGTGCATAGAAAAGAGCTTTGTTCATCCAGCAGAGACATGAAAGGGAGCAAGGCTCATACTGAAGAAGACACTTGAGCATACTGTTGGAAGAGCTTAGTTAGAAATACGGCACTTTTTCTTTTGAGTTAGAAATGGATGCATTTTTGTAAAGTGTCTTTTGAACTGCAGGTTACTAGATTAAATGTAGAAAGTGTTGAGCACAAGGCATGTTATCAGAGCAAGATGTTGTAGTTACTGCTGATTTTTTTCTTCTCTGTTGGAGAAGAACACAGTTCTTGTGTTTGAAAAACACATTTTTTGAGTCTCCAATGAGGTAATTGACAGCTGCCACAGCTGCTTCTTTATATGGCAATCCAATAGCTAAAAAATCCCTTTGAATGGACATAGTATGTCAACCCATCAACACTCTCTCTCTAAAAAAAACAAACAAAAGCCTAAAAATCCAGGTCACTCCTCCACAGGAAGGCACAGATTATAATCTTTAAGAATGTCAGTTTCTCTAGATAGTTGAGGGACTTTTTGTTACGTAAAATTTAATCAAAAATGTCTCCATGAATCTGTTCAGCTTTCACTGTAGCCTCCTGAGGTACAGGTGATGCATTATGTTTATTTGGAAGCTTTACTGTCAACCAGAAAACATAAGGCAACAAGAAGTTGAATGCATATGTTTGGAAGTTAAAAGCATTCAATTTAGAACAGAGAAAAACACATACATAAAATACAACAGAAAAGGAAGTACACAACCTTTTGCCTGTGGTCACTGTTGTGTCTTTTTATCAGTGAACAATTTCTTCCTGTAATAGGAACTCTGAAAATGAATTTTGAAATCAGAATTGCAGTGTGTTCTACTTCCGTCTGCTTATTGCTTTCCACTGCTTCATCTGAACATCTGTCTGATAGTGGAATTAAGAAAAAAAAAATAATATATATATATATATATATGTAAACTGTAATTGAAGGTAAGCATACTGGAAGCTACATGATGATTTGATGAGACCCAAGGTATTTTTGTTCTGACCTTCACTTCCGTGTTTCTCATCTCTCTCACCTCAGCTGGAAGTACCCTTGAACTTCTGATGGACTGTACTTACTATGAGGTGTGGTTCTGTTTCCCTATAAAAGGCTCTGCAGATAACAGAAAAGGCTTTTTGTCTACCTCTGTACGACAGAGTGAAAAAGTAGTACTACTGCAGAATTGGTACTACGCAGAGCTGAGAAATATTAATAGATTTTCTCAGTTTATCTGTAATATATCATCTGTTGCTTTTTAGTTGAACTGTAGTTTTAAGATTCCATGAATCTTCTTCTAAATCCTCTGATGGCAGACTTCACCCAGTTCTTAAATTTGTGGTAAACTCAATATTCTGGTGCTCCCAGGGCATGTTTGTTTGACAGCTGCTGGTGGTTCTCCCACGTACTGAGAAAAAGCACCTGTGTCACTGCTGCAGTACTGCAGGCATAGAACTCTTCCATAGGTGGTTTTGTGAAGTATTGACTGTTGATCTTCTTCCATCCACCAGTTCTTCGGTGTTACTGAATTCTTTATGTAAGGAACACAGGGATTTCAGTATCTAGTTTAGCTAAACATTTTTCTGGGGATCATTCTTGTAAACTAGGAGACATCAATCAGCAATCCCTGCGTTGTTCGAGAGGAGCTTCCTTCACCTCTCTTGGTTTTGTGGCCTGCTAATGGCAGTCTTACCCTCTTCTTTAAGCAGTTTTTACAAACTCTCTCAAAGCTACATTAATAAAAACCTAGGAAAAAAAATCTTGTTAGTAGCTTCATCAGGGCTCGTATTAAGCAGCTGTGATGTTGAATGATTTTTATCTGTCAGTTAAATAACAGGAGAGATTCTTGTTTGTGTGGTACTTCTGTAGTTTTGCACTGTCTTCTGGTCTTGAAATTATTATCAAGATATTATTATATCTTGAAAGAAATTATTCTGTTACTGATTTGACCTGCAACTTTGCTTAGTAATGAATAGTAATAGTGATGAATAGAATCATACATCTATATTAAATGACTGGCACTTGAAACTTCAAATTTGATGGTCACCAGTTTATGATCAGGAGATCCATGTGGTCTAAAGGAGCGGACTTGTCACAGTGCAAGTCAGTTGCTTGTTGAAATCTGGAACATAACTCCTTTCTTTCTGTCTCTCACAGTGGTGCTGGTTAAAGGCCCAGCTTCTGAGCCAAAATGAGGAGACCATGCAAAGTTCCAGGTTTCTGAGAGGATTATTTGTTCAGCTTTTTATCATAACTGGTTATGTGTTCTATATCTCTTCCTTGTACCTTCAGGATCAGCCTTGTTGCAGTCATTGGAGCAAATTCTTAATGCATCATCAGCTTCAGTAACAACTTCAGGTGTTTTAATTATTCAGACTACGTGTGCTTTCTCATGTGAAGCTGACTTGGGTATCTCTAAAACAAATTGCCCATCATCTTAGTTGTGTTGTTAATTTTTGCCTATTTGTAATCATTTTATTAAAAAGACAATTTTCTCACACAGCTTTTACCTGCCAAAAAGTTTTGGGAACCTGATGATTCAGCAAAAGATGGACAAAAAGGGATATTCCTTGGTGATGAGTGGAGAGAGACTGCATGGGGAACTCCTCGTAAGTGATAAACAGATACGTACTGAAAAATTGATTACTTGGTATGTGTTATTTTAAAGTAAAGCAGTATACTGTTAGATATCCATGTAATGAATTGGGTTTTACTTTTGTTTTAATTGTGTATAGCCCTGGTGATTGTATGCTAATAACACTTTTGGAAAGTGGGATTTTGAATTAATTTATTTTTCAGCTTCTTTGATACCTCACCTGTAATGAAATGCACAAATATTGCAAGTTGTATTCAGAAAGTACAATTGTGATATTTTTGTTTGTTTCAACAGACCATTCTATGTCCCAGCCTATTATGGTACAGAGAAAGCCTGGACAGGGTTTTCATGGAAACAGTGAAGTAAATGCTGTATTGTCTCCACGATCAGAAAGTGGTGGCCTTGGAGTGAGCATGGTAGAATATGTGTTAAGTTCCTCTCCAGCTGATAAATTGGATTCCCGGTTTAGGAAAGGAGCTTTTGTAAGTAACACAGCGTGTTCAGCTTATGTAGTTACGTGCTATGGTCTTAGTGATTTACAGGGTTATTTTTTCTATGTGGTTTGTCCAGTTGTTTTTTTCCTCTTCTCTTTAGGAAGTGTGTATAGTTGCTATCTGCCTGTCTTCCTTGGTTGGAGGGGGCTAAGGAGGTCAGAGGGAAGTACTTTGGGAATCTTGACTAAACAGCTGCCTTAAAAACAGTGCTTTCCTAATGCCTTGAAGGAGAGGAGGGAGAAGGTCACAAATAATTGAAAATGCATATTGTTCTTTTTTTCCTAGGTCTTCCTGTTCTGTGTTTCACTAAGGGGGTTTGATGTACTGGATGTTTTAGCTGTATAAACTAAGTGTTATTGCTTCAACAGCACCGCTATAGTTAAGGTTGAGTTAGCTCTTCCATTATAAATCCTGGCATTCCTTTTCACATATTGGCAGTTCTTAATTGCATGTGGTCAAAACTTGGTGACCAAGTTACCCACCAGATGCAATTGTATTGAAAACAAACTGTTTGTATTGTTTACGTGCGCTGTAGTGCAGAATTAGGTCACCTTGTGGTGCTCCTGTTGTGTTCTGTTCAATATTCAGAATCAAACAGATTCTTTTTCCTCAGGGCACTAGAGATGCTGAAACAGATGGACCTGAGAAAGGAGATCAGAAAGGCAAGGCTTCTCCATTTGAGGAGGACAAAAACAGAGATCTTAAACAAGGAGATGATGAGGATGTTACTAAAATAAATGGCAGAGGTTTGCCAAATGGAATGGATGCCGATTGCAAAGATTTTAAGTAAGCTTTTAACTGTTTCTCGAGAAGGCGAACATGTCTCTTTAGGCATTATTACAGTTCTGGTTTGTGTGTCAGCTTCAAACATTATCCAGCTGCAGATTGATTCTTGCTGCCTCACGTCCTTCCTTTCCCACTGTGCCACGTGTTTCTTGGGATGTCATTAGTGTGTGTGTCACTTCTCATGAGACAAATTCATTTTAATGAAGTATTTCTTCAAGCAAACGAGTACCTTCACAATGTGGTGAATTAAAGGGGGATGAAAGCTTTCACCCTTTTGATCACAAAGTCAATCCTTTTCTCTCTCTGCTTCCTTTTGATATCTCTAACTTTTGCACCTGACTGTTGTAGAGAGATAATCCTGCGGAATTACAACGTGCCTTGTGATTTTGCTGGTCAGCACCTCAGCCTCACACAGTTATTTCTCCGCAAAAGTTTTTGTGGGAATTATGTACTTGGATGAGAGTTCACAGAGCTAAGTGTCCCAGTTCACTGCATGGAGTGGTGTTACCCTTTAATTCTTTTCCTAGGGAGAAAAAAATGGGACAAACTCAAGGTTTTTGAATGATACGTTCCTTTATGATAGCACAGCCAGCCTGCTTTTTTAATAATGCTAAAATGCATTTCAAATTGGATGTTTTTAAAGGACTAATTTTTGTTTTCAGGTGACTAGTGCATTTATAATTGTCATAGAGAAGAATTGGCAGGATTAGAAAACTAGAGTACTGCTCATTAATTCGTATTAATGTGATGAACGTGACCTAATAGTTGGGCTTTCATTAGTTTATAATTAAGCATGTATATTAAAATGCATGTTTGAATCTCGTATTTAAGTATTTTCTACCCCTTAAAAATGTAATTACCTAAGGCTAAGGAAGGATTCTTCAGACCTATTTTTCAGGATCTGTTACTGAGAATAATATAATAGCACACATATTAGAGAGCTCAAACTAATTACCTCCTTTCGGATGCGTTCTGCAATATGTGAAATAAATGAAGTTACTTTCTATTATATATATATATATATTTTTTTTTGTCCTGCTTTCGCCAGGATCTATTTCAGTTTTGAAATAACAGTTTGCAAATCATAGAATTGTAAACTCATAGAATGGCCTGGGTTGAAAAGGACCTCAGAGATCATCTGTTTTCAACCCCCCTGCTGTGGGCAGGGTCACCGACCCCTAGACCAGGCTGCCCAGTACAGAAGTAGCTTTTGTATTATTTAAAGTAGGAGATGATTAAAAACTAGAGCAAAGAAGCATCCAAAGCCAGAAAACCTCTCAAAAAATAAGGCCATCTAATTGAAATGGCCCATAGGAAGTGATGCTATAAGGCTCTCTGAACAGAGGTTTATAATTGAAGTATTGACACAACTTTAACTATAGCAACAGAACAGTACTGATGTAAGGAGCATCCTTTACTAAGTAAACATACGTAGTAAATCAAAACTTTGTCCTGTGCTCCTCCTTGTATTTTTATTGTACTTAGGACATTTTTTGGAACTAAAATATGTACTGAAATAACTGCTTCTTTTCTTTTTGTTCTTTGCTTTGTTGATACTGTACGTCCCTTGGGAAGCATAAGGAATGTTAAACAGCTTCAAACTCGGTTTTATTCATTGAGCTAAATATAGTTGCAAGCTAGGATACGTAGATGTGCAGTACCTTATAGATAGATGATTGTTGTAGGTTGTTCCTTACATTCAAAAAATGCCCCATGTAACTCTGCTTTCACCTGAAGGATTTTGTCCTAAGAAAACGACCATAAAGTATTGCTGACTGAACTTACTAAGTGATTTCTAGCTGTGCAGTCTGCAGGGTTGATACTAGCAAACATTTAAATTCTAGCAGGTTTCTTTGCCTTGGTAAGAGGGGATAGCTTTGGAGCCCTGAAGAGGAAGGAGAGCAGGTACTACAGAGGCTGTGCCTCTATCCTAGCATTAGTCTTCGGTCAGTGTACTCTTGGAATAGATACAGGTTGATCCTGCAAGATTGATTTTTGTGGTTGTGAACCCCATCTTCACAAGTAAAGTGATCTTAAATGTAATTTGCGTTTTTCTTGAAGAACCATAAATACATGTAATTATAGTGCTCTGCCAAGACAACTAATGCTGTTAAGGGATTACAGATTTCCTCACAGAACTCACTCCCAGTATTTCATTTTAGACTTTTGTCAGAAAAAAAATGCTAGTCTAAATTGTATGGCATGACACACAGCATAGGATGCAAGTCCAAATTAGGGTAGAGTCATAGAATCATAGAATATCCTGAGCTGGAAGACACCCACTAGGACCACCAAGACCAACTCCTGTCTCCAGCAGGACCAAATGTGTGTCTGAGAGCATCATCCAGACCAAGTACAGGAGTGGGAATCTTTTCAGAGCATCAATCAGTTGACATCTCATTGCAGGTGTTTGCATGCACTGAGAGATTCACCTGTAGTCACTGGAGATGTAGTCAGTGCAGCCTGTGGAGATGTGAGTGATAGTGACTGGTCAGTTGCTACTCTCTACATTTCCATCCTCCTAACGGCATTTTAAGATGTGTGAACTTACAGTGCAAGTGTAGGTGGCTAAATATCAGCCACCAGCAGCTCTGTTCTTATGGAAAGACAAACCTCAAGGTTTTGGCAATGTATACAATTTCCAGGTGCACATCTCTGATGTATTGCCAAAAGAAATCAAACACTCCCATTTTACTCCATCCTGAAGATCTTCTTATAGACAACGGGCTGCGTTCATTCTTAAGGAACTTAAGATGGAGCTGATGAGATTATATGAGGAACACTTTTTTCCATAATCAGTCATTGGTGTAGTCTGTTAAATGACTCGTGTGGGGAAATTAAATGTGAGGGAGTTCTGAGTCTGCTTTACGTAGAGGTGGAAAATGCATTATTTGTTTTTGAGATGTGAAAGATACTTGCTATATTGTGTGTGTCTTTTCCTGTTGAAGTTTTATTGTTGCTTTCTCTCCTTTGGCATGAATACACAGCTGTGTCCTTTTGTTTCTTTTTCTAATTATTTCTTTTTGAGTTGTTTTTTAGTAATTCTGTCCCTCCCAAAATGCAATAACAAAGCCATCCCAAAAGTTACAGATTATTACAGTTTATTTCATTCCACCATCACTAGCTTCGGTGATTACTTTGTTTATTTTACAGTGATTTTAGAGAGCTGTATATTCTAAAGTTTAAAAATAAAAAATATGCTTTGAAGTGAAATGTGTCCTTTATCTTGAACCATCAGTGCATGCTGCTTAAAATCCCTCTACTCTCCTTTGTAACTTCTTTGTAACATCTCAGAGCTCAGAGATCCCTATAAAATAGAAATACTGTACTCTATTGGTGAATAGTGTTATTTAAGACTGTAAGAGCCTGTCTTGAATTTCTTCTGAACAGTCGTACCCCTGGAAGTCGACAAGCCTCCCCAACAGAAGTAGCTGAACGCTTGGGCCCCAATCCCAGCACCACAGAAGGATTGGGTCCACTTCCCAATCCTACAGCCCACAAGCCCTTGGTAGAAGAATTTTCCAACCCAGAAAATCAGAATCTAGATGCCATGGAACAAGTTGGTCTTGATTCTCTACAATTTGATTATCCTGGCAATCAGGTACAGATGGACTCTTCGGGAGCTACTGTAGGACTTTTTGACTACAATTCTCAGCAGCAGGTTAGTATTGGATTTCAAAGCATGTCACATTGGTCCTTTAAGTGCTATTCTCTTTGGTAGTTGTTTAAACATATGTATTCTGTTTTATTAAATATCCATGAGATAGTCAGAGGCAGATAAATGTACAGTTAATCTGGGAAGAATATTGGCATGTAATTTTCCAGTTAAATAATTTCATAGGGTAGAAGCTTGGCTCAAAAATTCCTTTTGGTAAAGTAAATCCTAGCAAATTGTAGTCCTGACTCTTGAAAATGCTGCTTTTTTCTTTTCTTTTCTGTTTCGTTTTCCTAATAGCTTTTCCAGAGGACTAATGCTCTGACTGTGCAGCAGTTAACAGCAGCCCAGCAGCAGCAGTACGCCCTGGCTGCGGCTCAGCAGCCTCACATAGGTGAGCTTTGGGTGAAGTGCAGCAGGGGCTGGTGGCAGACAGCTGTGTGTTGCTCTCCTAATTGTTTCACCTAATTTAAATAGATTCTAATTTAAATAGATATTGATCAGTTGGCTCATTTTGGTGGTGCCCTTGAAAATGGCTCAGAATGACTGGCCAGCTTTTAGAAAATGCTGTTTCGTGATTGGTTCTGTTTTGTGTTTTTATTCGCCTAGAACTGTTGCAAGCAAAGAAATAAAAGTTACTTTTGCTTATGTAGCATAATTAAGTTCTGATGGGATTATATGTTAAAAAAGAAGAGACAGAAAAGGCTTTTCTCCTGAGAGCAGTGGCAGAAACACTACATTTAAGTACTAAAAATTGCAAAAATGTGCACTTCTGTTGTGCTGTTTAGTATTTTTCATACTCTAGTAAAAAAAAAAACAAACTATTTGTAGTAGAATTTTGAAGTAAAACTTTCAGTTCAGGTTGATGAACTCTTTCTTCTAATGGCATAGAAAAACTTCTTTGTTTTTAGAGTTACTCTGTAGGAAGAAATGTGGTTGTCTTTTTAAAATAACTCAGTGAATGAAGTCAATGCATCAAGTTCTTACATGAGGCCTGCTGGCAGCTCACCAGCAGGCTGTGTGGCAGTTACCACAGTATCAGTTTCACAGCCACTGTTACAAAGATGTGCTTTGGGGAGAGAGGAGTGGGCACCTCCATGGGTGCAATTCCTTGAGGATGGGGGCACATCCGGATGTGACACAGTGGTAGGACGGGTTTTAAAGCTTCTGCCCTTCCTGGTTCACCACAAGGTTGACAGAGGTGTATGCATTTGTGCACTGGCTGTGAGGGGATAAAGGGTTCTTGTGCAGAAGAGCAAAAGGGAAGGGAAGCTGCATCTCAGAGTGAAGTCTTTGTTCTCTTGTGGTACAGTGATAAAGTTTCCCTCATCAGCTCATTCACCTAGATGCCATCATGTCAGGCAGATCTGGACAGGGATTGGCAGTCTGTAAATAGCAGCTTTTCAGCATTATCTAGCTAACTTAATGCAGTCTTGGAAATGAACATGTCAGCTGGAGATGTTTGTGTGAGGCCACAAGCCTTGTCTCATGCCTTACTTTGACTTCTAAACTGCAAAGAAGCTCCTTTGTATAAAAGTGCTGACTGAGCAGTCCGCTGTATTCTTTGAAATGCAGCATCTTCTGGTACACATTTCAGCAGAAATTTAGCAGCAAGCTTCCTATTTGGAAGGCTTCTGTGTAAGGGTGGGTAGGTATAAATGAGATCAATTTCTTCGGAGTCTGTAGGTCAGCAGCACAAAGCTGTTCAGCTTTGTAAAGCAAGAAAGGACTGACAAGAAACAGAAGCATTGATTTTTATAATACTGCATCTGCTGTTAGAAAGTTCCAAACTATAAGCAGTACTGATTTTAATGGGTCTGCTCTGTGGTTTGGTTGGTTTGAGTATGATAATGCTTTCCAAGTCTGTTAGCTATAATTAAACTCTGTTTATTATTGTAGCAGGTGTATTCTCAGCAGGCTTGGCTCCAGCTGCTTTTGTGCCAAACCCATACATTATCAGTGCTGCTCCTCCAGGTACTGACCCATACACTGCAGCTGGATTAGCTGCAGCAGCCACCCTAGCAGGTAACTGAACACTTTCTTGTGTTTGTCTTGATAATTTCACTGAATGAAATTGGAAAAAACAAAACCAAAAACAAGCTGAGATCCATCCTATATATTGTTTGCAGATCTATTTCTAGGAAGGAGGGACTTGTAGAGAAACTGACGTTTACAGTTTATTTGATGTGTTTATTTGATGCTTTTCACTTTATAAAAGGAATTCAGTTCTTGTCATATGTGCATTCTGAACATTTATTTCCTCTGGACTTCTGCGTGCAACAATTAGGTTTCTCTGTTCTGAAAAAGCTTACTGTCAATAAGATTGTTAGAGACATTAGTAGAATCTTATTTTCAGAAGATGAGACAGCTGGCGTTTCCTTGCATGTTTTTACTTGGTGCATTAGCTTTCTAATTCCACATTTTCTCCTTCCCAGTGAGCATGAGAATAAAACGGGTCTCCAGTGTGCTAACAAGGCCCAGACTACACATGAGCCCCAAGACCAGGAAAATCTCTTTTAAAGTTGATGCTGCTGAGAAACACAGTGGAGTATTCAAGTCCTAGCTTAGTGCTCAAAATACTAGATCTCCAGTTAATGTTTTCACAGGGCAGGCAGTACAAAGAGTATATTGTGTTTATTTTGATGGTGTGCAACACAACGATATAAAACTATCCTTCTGTGGGTTCTACTTATCAGTAGGTTAAAAGGTAAGAACAGGATCAAGCACTCTGAAGAGTGTTGTGTGTAGTTGGCCGGGAGGCAGAAGCAGTGTGTGAGCAAGTCTTAGTAAGGTGCTGCTGGAGGATGAATTTGGCTCTTTCAGTGATGTCCTCCTTCCAACCATGGAAATTAATTCTGAACATGCTTTGATTGAGCTTTGATCACCATGTTTTTCATTTTATCGCTTGAATCTCACAGGGTTATTTTTTCATAAGGAAAGTATGGCTTCGTATGAATCCTTTAAATTAACCCTTATATTAATGTATCATTTTGACGATCTGAATTTTCAAATACCAGTTTCTATTTTGACATTAGAAAACAGATCAATGAGGGATGCTGCAAACAGTGTAAACAATTATTTTAACTGGCTGCATTAGATGGAATAATCAAGTGTTCTGGTTTTAGGTCCTGCTGTGGTTCCGCCTCAGTATTATGGTGTTCCATGGGGGGTGTATCCAGCCAATTTATTTCAGCAGCAAGCTGCAGCAGCAAATACCACAGCAAATCAACAAGCAGCTTCCCAGGCACAACAGGGACAGCAGCCGGTACGTGCTTGTGTACAGGAGACATCCTTTATAGCTTGCTTGTAGCATTTTCAGTCTATAGAGATCAGGTTCCAGAAGACGTTACTTAATTCAAGTGCTGTTCTGCTGTATCAATGTTAATATATCACTAATTAACTAAGTGCTTGGTTCTTTAGAATTTCTCAACTTCCTTATGTTGCCGATTATTGTAGTCCTCTTTGCTGCACTGTTATGATTTTACCTGTCTAGGTAATTCTGTGTGTGCTTGCTCACATTTTAAAACAAAATTTGAAACTAGTGTAGGAAACTGCCGTGATTGCAGGAAAAGAGATGGAGTGGTTATTTGTGTTACAGCATCACCATGTCATGTTATTTTTGCCTTGGTAATCATGACTAAGCAGTTGCTGCTAGAATTCATTGCAATTTTCTTTAAATGAGTTTTAAATATATTTATCACTTTTCTACTGTTAGTCTACATGCAGTTTTGAAGCTTTGTGAGGCACTTGTACAAACAAGTGGTGTTTCTGCCCACAAATGAAAACCATGGATGTATTATGATGTTATGCTTGATAGATGCTTGATAGATGCTTGAATGACCATTATCACTAGCAATGGAATTAACTTCAGTACTGTTATTAGGAATTTGATATCTAAGTGACTTTGAGTTACCACGAAGAAGTGATCACTGTTACACTATCCAGGTGGAGCTGTCTTCCTGCTGATCGTGGTCATAGTTTAATGTGTATTGTCTCTCCAGTGGCCTTCTGCCTTCTCTGTAAAATTAATACCCACTTGGAATAAATCTCACATAATGTATTGTGTGGGATATATTGTAAATAGTTTTCTCTTATTTCGGACGTGGAAAGGGCTATTTAAGCCTAGAGGAACAAAGTAGTTGTAAGAACTTAGATTACTTCTCAGTTTGACTGATTATCAGTAGTGTAAACAAATAATAAATTATTTGTAAGGGAAGGACAAGTGTTCAGTTACTAGATAGTCTGAATCATAAATGTTATCAGCCTTCCAGATTTTCTTCTTTTCTTTACCCATTGATACCATTGACAGAACATAAGTGAGACCAGAGCAGGGCACGTGCATTGTCATGACCATCAGCAGATTAGTTTATGTTTTTTATTCTTTGTATTTAAATGTTCTTGAAACTGATAAGGTGGAGTATTCAAATAGGAAATAGCATCAGATATGCAAAGAAACTATTCAAAGCCTGTTGAAGCATATAAAGGACTTGCTTTCTTGCCTCTGAAGTAAAGGATATCACATGGTCTTTTTCAGGTTCTGCGTGCTGGAGCAACTCAGCGCCCACTTACTCCCAGTCAGGGTCAGCAAGGGCAGCAGGCAGAGTCACTTGCAGCAGCTGCAGCAGCAAATCCAGCTTTGGCTTTTGGTCAGGGTCTTGCTACAGGCATGCCAGGTATGTGTGTTTATCAACGAGTTGAGAAAATAGACCTGAAAGTTAAAATACTGGTGGTGTTAGATACCAGATTAACTATCAAAATCCTGCCATGCTTTTGGTAAGCTGCTTAGAATTGAGTTGTATGTGGTTATGCATTGTTTATGTATTTGCACAGATTCTTCAAACATAAGGAATTCCTCTCATGTTTTCTCTGTTCATAAGTGTATGCACGGGAGGTATCACACGTAGTTTACAGGATGATTTCACATATAATGAAGCAACTGCTCACTGTGTTAAACTTCACTGTGAATTGTCTAAATAGTCTGATGCACCATGAACTAATAATTGCTCTTTCTGAAGTACTTTTTTTTTTTTTGGCCTGTGAGTGTGATAATATTTAAAATCTGAAAATCAGAATTCAAAATCAGGAAATTCAGAAGGAAGTTACTGATTAATTATCTCTGAAGATCAGAATGTGCTTAAGGTGAAATAACACCAAAGCTGAGAGGCTTTTTTTTTTTTTTAGTGGGCATGGCTTCTGACATCAGGGTAGTATTACGTGTTTCAGTACCATATAATAAATGTGTCAGGTTGAAGCTGATCATTTTAAATGCTGGATACTGTTAACCTGAGCAAAAATAATTTGGCCCTTCTTGAATACCAAAATTAAGATTTTACATAGTTAAATCAGGTGAAGTTGATGGTAGCTGCAAGTGCATTTGGCTTGTACAGGTTCTGTCCCTTGGTAGCATCTCTGCACCTCACCAAAGCCTCAGGGAAGGCCTGCAAACAGTTCAGCTTACCAGAGTTGCTGTTGGTATCTTTACAAAAGCCTCAGAGGCTTAACTGTGCAGTTTTTGTGCGTGCATTTTGTCATTTGATTTTTGTTTGTTTATTTATAGCTAGTTAGTAGTTCCTGCTTTGCACGTGGAGCTTGACGATTGTGGAGTGGCTCGTGCAGTTCCATTTCAAATTCTTCTATCCTACTGCAACACATTACTCATTGCAAGGAATCCTTCAAAACTGGACAGTTCTCATTAAATGAATACACAAGTCAAAGTCAAAGGGTACACCCAATTTCACCTGATTAGTACCTGTTTGTCTCTACAAATAAAAACGGGGAGGGTTGCACTGAGCTTAGGCATCCAGGCATGGGAATCTCCCTGGGACCTCAGCTGTATAAAGAGCTGTTGTGCTCTGTGAGGATGTAGCTCGAGCATTTGCTGTACAGAGGTTGCAGTTTACCCTGAAAGAGATGCCTAGCAGCTGGGCAGGTGAATCACTCCGAAGGCATTACTGCCTGAATAGGCTAGGTCAAGTGTAACTTCAGTTATATTGCGTCCACACAGCTGTAGCTGTTGACATGGATGGATGTAGCATGCAGGTGAACATGTATATTAATTTGTCTGAACTGTGTGCATAGAACGTCGACACCATCAGTTTCTGTTTATTGGCATTGCATGTTCTGTTACCCAGAATTTGAAGTGTGCCATTGTGGTGGGTTGTACTTTCTTGTACCTCCAGGTAGTGTTAAATAGAAGTCAGATTCAATTGTGGCAGATCTACGGAGAGCTATGAGGTTGGCAAAAAATGATAAAGGTTATAGCATATCCAAATCATTTACTGATAGGAAAATAGGTTCTGAATTTGATTTGTGAGAGGAAGAGTGCAGAGAGAAATCTGTGTCAGGACAGCACAAAGTAACCTTTAGCAGTACAGCAGGTGAACTTGGGAGAGTGAAGGCTGCAAGATTGAAGGAAAGAGAAGACGAAGGGCTGAATGAATTTTCAACTGTGTGTGCAGAGAACAGCCGGATGTTGGGTACATTAGAAGGAAGAAGCTGTAAATTTTCTACACAGAGAGGACTCAAAGATGACTTGCAAGTTATGCTCCAGAGTAGGGAGAGAATGTCAGGATGGTAGTGTTAGAAGGGGCAGACAATGGAGTTGGCAGTAGGAAGTGTCCTATCTGTTAACTTGAGTAGAGAGAAGTGACAAAACTCTGACATGTTTGGCTTCAACCTGAGTCATCAGTGACAGAAGCTGCAGAGGGAAGTGAGTAGGAGCTTTCCAGTGGCAGACACTGAAGAAATTACTGGATGGATAGGAGCTACCCAGAATTGGTTGCGAGGATCAGGAGAACAGATTTCCTCTTGGTTTCTCATTCTTCGAAAGCATCTAAAGTTTGTGTGAAAAGAATGCAGAAAGTTTTTAAAGTGTGATTTTGGAGACTTTTGGAAATCATTTCAGTAAGACAGAACACTGGTAAACCAGTTTGTTTTAGTATTCCCCACTGATCTTGATACAATAAATGTAGATAGAGCAGTTGAGTTCTGAGATAAAAGATGTGAGGAGATTATTTGACGGAGAGGTAATACAAAATGAAACATGAGGAGAAAGGGAATTAGGGGACACAGGACCTAGCAAATCACCATCATACCTATGACCCAGCATATTGATTTTAAATGTCTGTGACTGGTATAAGATAATGACAAGCGTCAAGCGTTTTGTAATGCAAAGGGCATAATGTAAGGTGCTTTTGTTATTTGA
Source organism: Lagopus muta (assembly GCF_023343835.1). Taxonomy (NCBI): domain Eukaryota; kingdom Metazoa; phylum Chordata; class Aves; order Galliformes; family Phasianidae; genus Lagopus; species Lagopus muta. Next base: position 9,414,679 of record NC_064434.1, read on the forward strand.
CTGATTTGATTAGCAGTCATCTAGTCAATTACTTCAGAAAAACTCAAACTAATGTATTGTGTTAGCATCAATCCCAGGACACGTAGTTACTGTAACACAGTGTAAATTTTCTGAATTGTTTTTTTTATCTTCCTCCCACCCCAAGCATTTCACATTGGAAGATAGGCTCATTTACATTATCTGGGCCTGAAGTCGTATAAAATGCTATGTATTATAGATGAGCAGAAGGGTGTAAAGACGTGCTCAGTCCTTTCTTATATAGCTACAGCATTATCTGTGCGTTTGAACACCTGGAGAGGGTAGGTGGGCTGAGCAAATGATGGTACGTGTTAACCAATTCTGAGTTCTGAAAATGTGATTTTCTGTGATACAGTGATAACCAGTAGCAGGACCAACATGATGATACAAATTGAACACGCTTTGAGTAAAAGTATTAGCGGAGTAGGTAATTAAATATTGCTAATGTATGCTGTGGTGTAAGTGATATTTTTCCTGATACCATGTGATCTTCCAGCACTCTCCTTTGAGTTCTCTGCTGAACTATGCTAAGCCAGGTAGTTGTCTGTCTCATTTTTTCCCTAGCTTGGGAAATTAGTAGCCTCAGTGGTGAAGACGGTAGTGCTGCACAACTCAGTTTTCTAGGCAAAAGCAGTTGGTGGCACCTATAATTAAATTTCCTAACCCATTTCATTGTAGGACCTTGCTTTGGTCATTTTTAACTATCACAGAATCACAGAATGGCCAGGGTTGGAAGAGACCTCAAGGATCATGAAGCTCCAATCCCCTGCCACACACAGGGCCACCAACCTCCCCATTTAATACCAGCCCAGGCTGCCCAGAGCCCCATCCAACCTGGCCTTGAACACCTCCAGGGAACAGGGCATCCACAACCTCTCTGGGCAGCCTGTTCCAGCACCTCAGCACTCCCATAGTAAAGAACTGCCCCCTGACATCCACCCTAAATCTTCCCTTCCTCAACTAGCTGAACTTCTGGACATACTGTGCAGAAAGACTGTTTTCCTGTGTTGCTGGTGAGGAAGAGATTGTAGATGCACCTGAAATTCAAAGTAGGTGGTGAGCAGTGGGAACAGACATGTTCAGAATGCTGGTAATGACAACTTTTCTTAGCCAGTACTGTGCATTCATCTTGAACGTGAGAGCAAACCTGAAGTTCTGGATTTTCACTGTTCCTCTCCTCTTTGGTTAATACCTGAGATTTCTTTGTGTCTTCAGATTTGAAGATTTTGTTTCCACTGTGCTGTTGGCAGCTGTTTTGAGCTCTGTTTTTGAAGCAGGCCATCTGATCAGCAGAGATTTTACATCTTGTTTTACAAACTCAGGAGAACAGAATATGGCTTAGGAGCCTGGTGATGAAGGTACTCACCAGAAATTAGAGGTCTTCATGTTCAGAGAGAACTTGTTTCAGATAGAATGTGAGGAGCGATGCCCTCTGTTCGGCCTAGTGCTGAACATGCATACTGATTTCAACCAGTGTGCAAAATTTTGGCTTTTTTTCACTTTTTATTATCTTTTCCTTCATTTGTGTCTTGTATTCTATTGTTCCCATGGCTCTTGTTTTTCTGTTTTCAAACTCTTCCTTTTTCTTTACGAGTTCCAACTCAACTGAGTGCAGTTATACTTGGATTACAGTCTGTGTTCTGCTGCACTGCCCTAGACTAGACCATTTTGGTTCTGTTCAGAAGTATTCCTGCACATGGAACACACCTTCACTAATGTGCTTTTGTAGACAAACTTTTAAATGGGGACAGATAATATAAGGAGTGACCAAATTTGCATTTAGTTCAGCACTTCAATTGTATAGATTTCAGCACCTTTTCAGGAGTACAGTAGTGGAATATTTTAAATTACTCGAAGAAGCTGATTCAGTAGTGCTCTGATCGTGACAAGTTTGCAGTGCTCCTGAACCTTTTCAATTGTAGTATTTGGAAGCTTGACTTATTATCCTTGAAGGCAAACATTCAACTTGAAATTGCTAAATCTAGTGACTGTTCTAGATTTTTTTTAAACGACACAGAATGTTCCTAAGATTTTAAAAGTCACTCTTTTCCAATATTAATAGTTTTTGTTCTTTTGATGTTTGGTCGATGTGCTGGGAGACTATGGCAGAAATGCTGTTTTCCCCCTTACAGTTTGTTGACAAGGTATTTCAGTGTTGACTGTTCAAGACTGTGCGTGCCGCTAATTCTTGTATTCTGTATTGTGTAGGCTATCAAGTACTAGCTCCCACTGCCTATTATGATCAGACTGGTGCCTTAGTAGTAGGCCCTGGAGCAAGAACTGGCCTTGGAGCACCAGTCAGACTGGTGGCCTCAACTCCTGTTATAATCAGTTCTGCAGCAGCACAAGCAGGTAAGTATTTGACCTTCCATGGAAATTTCTTCCTTGTTTGTATGGAACCTTAGCAGCAGTGTTAGTTGACTAGTATTTCATATTGTTGATGTGGTTCATACACACCCTGTGAGGATTTCCAGTTGTGAAGGATATACCATGTGCTGTTTCTTATTGTCACGTCTGCTGTTTTATCATTTTCTCCTTTCCTCTCCCCATGCATACAACATGCACTTCTCATCACTCCTCAGAATGGTGTCCTCTAGGAAGCATCATTTCATTGCTTCGGCCTGGCAGAAGATGATGAAATACTCTGGGGTCTTGCTATGCTTTTCTTATGAAAGTTGCTGGTTTTCTATTTTGTTTTTTAATGAGAAGTATAGCAAGGAAAAATGTACAGAATGGATAAGCGGAAGAGGAGTATTAGTTACATGGAAAGTCTCTAGCTTTGTTTTTATTGGGGCAGAGCCTGGCCTCACCTTATTAAAACATCTGTATTTATTGTATTTATTAAATTAAAATCCAAAATATTAACACAGGTTTAATTATTTTGAATTAAATTATTTTAAATTAAATTATTCAGAAGATTAGATTTTAAGTTGATCTGTGAGCTTCTTGCTCTGACATTAGATGTCTTTGAATGTTAGCTGTAACTCTGCTACTGTGAATTTGAATATCAAAGCACAGTTCAGTAAGCAGTAATGTTTATAGGTTTACACTGAAAACTCCTTCCATTACATTACCTATCCTGCAGCCTTGATTAGCTTCTGACATATGCTGTCTTACTTTTTCTATTTCCTTGGGTAATTAAGACTGTATGATACCACAGATTTTCTTTCTTAATATGTGAATTTGTTTGTTTAAGAGGGGTTCTTAAGAATAAGATTTAGACCTGAATAGTCCATTTGCAGTCAGAAATGTTTGAGAGAGTAATTATGATTGAAAACGTGTGTTTTACAGCTGCAGCTGCTTCAGCTGGAGGAACAGCAAACAATCTCACGGGAGCCACGAACGGTCTATTTCGGCCACTTGGTGCCCAGCCACAACAACAGCAACAGCAAACAAATAGTAGCCTACAGTCCAATTCATTTTATGGCAGTAACTCTTTGACCAATAACTCCCCAAACAGTTCCCTTTTTTCACATGGTCCTGGCCAACCAGGAAGTACATCTCTTGGCTTTGGAAGTAGCAGCTCCTTAGGAGCAGCTATCGGCTCTGCACTTGGTGGATTTGGCTCATCAGGTAGGTTGGTAATATAGTGAGGAAATTGTGAGACTTGTGTGTTAAGGGAAAAAACTGTATTTGTATCCAGATACGTGATATACACGTACATTTCCAAAAACAATGTTGAAAAAAGGGTATGGAAATGGAAAGCAAATTTTAGGGGAAGAAAAAAGGGCTTAAATTCACTGTGCAAGAATAATTTTTGAAGAATACCTTCTAGTTGTAGATATCTCTAAAACAATTTTTTCTACTGAGCATTGAGCTTTGCTCCAGAACTTTGTTCATCCAGTAGGTTATTTTTTGTTCTTTATTTGCAATTGAAGCCTTCATTTTGTGTTTTAAGTAACAACTGATTGCTTTTAAGAATTGCATTCTTTTGTTATACTTCTCATGTCAGGAAAATTTCCCTTTTATTTATTTAATAAACTGCTCGTGATATTCTAAATTTGATGTAGTATTGCAGTGCTTCTAGGTTTAGGCTGTGATCACGAAGAGCTTTGATATCTAGGAGTAGTCCTTGTTAATCTCAGTAGATTTAATCTTAGATACATTTAAGCAGAGTTGAGAGCCTTACGTTCTTGCAACAAATCCCCCTCAATATTATCATCTGTCTTATCAAAACTAAGAATTTTAAAAAGTCATAATGTTGTATAATCTGTGGCAGGATTTTATTCTCACAGTTTTTAAATGTGCAAGGTAGGTTTTCCTATATTGAAGAGTCAGTTTTAGTAAGAGGAACGAAATAATCTTTCTTAAGCATTTCCTATTCATGTTACATTCTAAGTTACAGAACTGAATTGCTTACTGCTCTTACTGTTTTGATATAAGTGAACCCTACTTTTAATCCTGCACATCTTGCAGATAGGTGGAAATTGGGAGGAAAAAAAATAGTACTTGAACAGTATTTTTCAAGGCAAAATGCCCCACAGGAAATTAAAATAATGTTGAAGTGTAGAAGTAGTAACTGCTATTACAAGATAGCTTAGTGTATGGAAAAACAGAAAGAAAACCACACCCTTCAGTGCTAAAATGTGATACCTTTCATTGGGTACCAAAGTGGTGACATCACATGGCTGCATTCCAGCACTGAGATTTTCTCAGTATTGCTTTTCACAAAATTATCCAAACATTTACTTGCTTTAACAAAGCTAATGATACAAATTCTAGAGTCAAGTTCTTACACTTCTTACGGTCCTCTCTAATCTTGAATTCAAATAGTGCCATTTTCAATTAAACACAAAAGTCACTCAGCTGTGTAGGGTTAATAATTTTCCATAGTATCACAGCAGGTAAATTTTATTGCCAGAATAATGGCACTAAGTGCTGCATTTCGTAATACAGATTATTTCCTGAGCTACTTGTAGGTTTCAGTGAGTTCTCGGCAGCTGTATTCCGCTCTAGATAAACTTTTATTTCATTGATAGCTGTGGTCATAACAGTATCTGCATCGTTAATGCAGTGCGCCCATTTCAGGTCTCTGGTTAGTATACTTGTAAGCCATGGAAGTCTTTATCCAGCATTATCACCAAGACCTCCATACAATACTGATTTTAGTTGTATATCTGTCTAAGAAGAAGTATAGAAGTTATTTATTGCTGGCACAAGAGATTATGCCGTCATCTGGTGGCAAAGTTCAGCTCCAGAGCTTTGTCCAAAGCCTTCAGCACAGACGGCGCATACTGGAATCTTGCAGCAGTGTTTTAGGTGATTTCCACATGGTAGTTTCAGCAGAGGAGCAGGAAGCTCGTGCTTTTGCAGTTGAGAAGTGCTGATGAAAGGTGCTATCCAGACCCTAACTACTGTTAGAAGCATTAATGCAGTAACAGTATATTGAAAGTGCCCTCTTGCTAAGTATAAACTGTATTTGCCTTAACAGCCACTTAAACATGTTTTTCTTAGAACAGCAGCAAAGGCTGCTGAGCTGTAATGTGTGTATGAATTGAATTGCACAGATTGAGGAAAAATCTTAACGCATGTTGAGCAAATGAAAAACAAACTTTAGCTTTGATTTGCCAAAGCCTTGGCTTACCTGTAACTCTGCTAAGTGTTGCTGTAGGAGTTGAATGTCAGGTAGACGATGTCCGTGAAGACTGACAGGTGGCAGTACAGATCTTGTCCTTCTGCCCCTTATGTGTTTGCAGTTCCTGCACAGGGAAAAAAAAAAAAATAGCCTTATGAGGGAAAAAAAAAAAAAAGGTACATGTTCTAGCTGGCTGAATGATGAACAAAGCAGAAAATGGAAAGAGGCAAGCGTCTGTAAATGGCCGTACGCGTGTTGCCAGCCTCTGTTTTTTATAAAGTTATTCATGCTCCAGTTTAAAGATTCAGGTACATAAGGTACTGCAGCTTAACAGGCAGCTGAGAATCGGATCAACTAAGGCAGCTTCCCAGATGTCTGTCTACCTTTGGCTCGTAGCAGATGGGACTGCATTAGCTTAGTGGTAAGGAGGGCGTGGAGTTAATTCAATTTGTCTTGTTTCTTTGAGCCTTGTGTGTGTGTCAAGATGCAGTTCAGCTGGTTCATGGTAACTTGTTAAGCTGCAGTATTCTAGCTGCATAAGAAACACTGAAGTCTAGCTTTTTTCCCCCATAGCCAGTCGGAAAATTAACAATCCATTCCGTAGTACTGGATTAACACTCACATGGTTCATCAACTGAGACAGAACCTGGAGGGCTAGTCGCAAATCTTAAGATTTCTTTCAGCTGTTACCTTAATTTGCTCTTCTGATGTCTTAATCTCCTTGCTAGCTAGTCCAGTATCTTTTCTTCCTTGCTTCTCCTCCAGTATGTCTGCCTTACTAGTTTTCAGGCAATATTTATCTCCCCTCCTGCTCTCAGTATGTGTGTGTTTCTGCTTGTACTGTGTGACGTTCCCATTACCAGCTTACTGTTCCAGTCTCTTTGACCCACAGTCACATACACCTTCTGTAGCCTAACTTTTCATCAGATCTCCTTTCTTTTTCATCCTCGATTCTACTACTTTTGAAATTGCTTGCCAGTTTTCTTGCAGTCTCCCTGTTGGCTCCTTTGTCTGACCTTTCTCTCCTCCTGGTTCCTTTTTTTTGCTTGGTCTATTTCTTGTGTCTGGTTTCTTGTGTCCTCTGCATTTGAAGTAGATAACTTGCTTTCCACACTGCCTGATGAGTATTCCAAGAGCAAGGTGGAATCTTGGACAACAGTTGGAGTCCATTTTTGGCATGGTACACAAGCCTAGAAGTGCAATTGCAAGAAAACCATTACTGACCATCTCAGACATGCCATGAATGGGCAGGAGAGTTTTTAGTTGTGAATCTGTACCAGATCTCTGCTGGTTTTCTGTGAAATGTGATTTCAGTAAGATTTCTAGTTCAAAGAGAGCATGCAAGTAAAGGTATCCTATTGCTAGCATGCTATCTCAGTACATGAAAGCATTAATTTCTCAAATAATAGGAGACTGGATTATTTTCATAAAGGTGAAGCATCTTTCCCAGTTTCCTAGAATGGCCGTGTTGTTGGGCAGAACTTCTTTGAATAATTTGATCCAGGCTGAAACTGCCAAGAAAAACATTAGCATAGTTGCTGATGTTACAAGAAATCACAGTGCCTCCAAGTGGAAAGTATCAGGAGGCCTTTATGTTGGAGCATGCTGTTGGCTTAGTATGAGGGTACCCTACTATGGGTAAAGATTATGGAAGTGAAGTTTGGTGTTTTCCTTAAGTTGAAGCACAGAACCTGAATCTTTCTGATTCAGCTTATGTTCCCCAGATAGCCGTAATCTCAGTTCATTGATGTAATAATGTTGCAGTGTTTAAAATAGGCACTGTAGTTAACTATTACACAAATATGCAACAGATGGACTTTAACATTTCTAAAAACTTTCTGTTGTTCTCCTAATTTGTCCTAGACTGCTCATCGCCTTGCTGAATGATGCTGGCAGGATAACCACTTCTTCATTAATGCTCTGTTAGCCACAGCTTCTAGTCTCATTTGTTTTTCAGAAGTAGTGTTAGCAGTAGAGTTATGTTTTGAATTTCTCACTTTAGTTTTCCTATCTCTGCTCTGCTTCTCTTCTTCTTAGCCTGCTCTGTCTTTATGATATCTTTATACAGCCCTTCTTTTAAGAATCATTATTCTCTCAGGGAATTTTTAGTAGCCATTTTTTCCTGCAGGTGAGGGGATCACAAACAAGGAGGTTCAGAAACAACCGAACAGCAACATAAGTTATTTTCTGAACCCTTATAAGTAAAGAAGTTGCTTTTAGCCTTTTTCCTGCACTCGAGTATTGCTGTCTGTTAATTTCTGATGGAAAAAAATGCTTGAAGAGTTCAGTGGAAATATCTTTAGAACTGCTCACTGTATGCAATTGCTCTGTAATCCCATAAAGCCTGAAGCCCAAGGTATTGAAATGGAGTACTACAACATTACCGTGAGAAGTCTAGAATGAAATGTGGTGTGTTTATACCCACTTAGATTTACTTAAAAGCATGTGTGGTTATCACAGTAATTGTCTTTGTCATAATGATTGCTGTAATTATTGTGATCGCATCTGTTATTGCCCAGCTGTAGTTGGGGATTAGGTTTTATTCAGTTGACACTGTGTAATTAGGGTCTTTTTATTTCTTCTTCAGTTGGCAGTTCTGCAAGTAGTAGTGCCACAAGGAGAGATTCTCTATCTACTAGCTCTGACTTGTACAAAAGATCTAGTAGCAGCCTAGCACCCATAGGGCAGCCATTTTACAATAGTCTGGGATTTTCCTCCTCTCCAAGTCCAATAGGCATGCCTCTGCCAAGCCAAACTCCAGGACATTCACTTACGCCACCGCCATCACTTTCATCACATGGATCCTCATCCAGTTTGCATTTAGGTAAAAAAAACAAAAACAAAAACGAAAAAACAAAACACGTTTTGTTTGTATGTGTGTATGTATTTCTATGTGTAAAATATGTGTTGCATAAGAGATGTCACGTTACCTTTGCTGTTAAAACAGTTTTGTATCGAAAAGGGCCCATTCCTGAGGGTTGAAGAGTGCAGTCAAATGGTCATTGGTTTGACAGTGGAGGGCACTCAGCTTTTGTGCTCTGTTGGGCCAACAGCTGATTTTTGTTCCCTTCCATAAGCCTGATAGAGCCCAGTAAGACTGACAGCTTTTTGTATTGTTGCTTCCTGCAATATGATGGGCAAAGGTGCAGCAATTTTATTTGTACTTCAGTGTATTACCGCTTCGAGAACGTTTTAAGATGAGTTTTTTTGTTGAATGGTGAAGTGACTTTCACTGCTGCCCCTTAGCATGGCAGTGTGGAAAAGTTCTCAACGTGCTACGTGTTAATTTGGAATGGGTGAGCTCTATGGCCCACGCGCTGTGCCAGGAAGATGAGTGCTTCCCACCAGCTGGTGGAAGAAAAGAAAATGCTTTTATGAGAGAAATAGCAAAGGCTTTGTCAGAGGTGGCTCTTTGGTTATCAGAGATATTTTCAAGGTGTGGTGACAGTCATCTTAGAAATTTGTCAGCCGGTCCGATGACGTGGGAGCTCAACCTCTTAAAAATAAGTAAGAAAACTAAAATCTAAAGTAACTCCACCACAGCCTACTGTAATTTTAGAAGAGAATGCCTCTACCCTGAGGTAACTTAATGAAACTTTACCTTTTTTCACTGCAGATGTGGTCATTTAATTGGGATGCTAAAATTGTAGTGGATGTAATGATGAGCTGAGTTGCCTGTTGCTCCGTTAAAGTGCACTCCAGTGTGCATGTGTGTTCATGTAGCAGGCAACTGAACCCCTGTACTTCAGTTTACTGCAAATAAAACAGGGAAAAAAACTAAAGTGCCCACCTCCAAAAATACACTTCAAGTGAGAAATGTGTGATTTCTGTAACGATGTTGAAAGTAATTTAAATATATTACCTTTGCAGTTCAGTATTCCCTTCATGGTTATGTGCTGAATACCCGAAGTAAAACTGGGCAAGGGGATGTTTCAGCACGTTTTATTTTTTTTTACTTACCTTTTTTCCTTTTCCAGGTCTACAAAGTGCACCTTTGGGCTGAGACCAAGCATGGAAAGTTTCAGCCCAAATGGAGGCTTTTGAGAAAGTTCTGAACATCTGACAATGGGGTTATCATGGAAATCTTTCTCTTTCTTTCTTTTCGAAGTACTCTCACAATAGTTTTCATATTACTGAAAACTATACTCAGAACAAAATTTGGAAGGCATTATCTAAAATTCAAAATGTTTAACGTTGTGTTGCTTTACATCTGCTAAATGCTAAGTGAGCTGCAATTGGTATGGAAGATTGCCTCTGTCAGCAGAAATTGTTGATAAATACTGATTTGAATCCATTTCAGACTGTTTGGCAGTGTGAGCTAAGTATAACAGTTTGATGAAGTCATCTACAAGATCGGTGTTTAAAGGCCACAATGTACAGTTGTACTCTGAAAATTGACGCAGCATTTTTGGCTGCCGTGCTTGCTGCCTTTTCCACACTTTATTATAAATGGGTGCACTTTTCACTGAGTCCATCTGAAGTGCTGAAATTGAGGCTCTCTTGGATTTTTACTTTCACCGAAAATGCAGTGCTTTATTTTTTTATTTTTTAGCATTTTCTGGACTCTCCCCTTTGTGTTACTTAGTTGTGCAGTTGCACCCAAGGGGAACCACTGCAAAAAGGTCAGCCCTTCTGCTGCTGCCTGTCCTCAGCTCATTCTGCTGTGTTCATCAGCCACGCTGGGAAGATTTCTTGTTTTGTTCTCACATGGGGGGGGGGAAAAAAAAAAAGCCAAAGCTATTTCACCCAATAAGAAGCAAAACCTGCAGTCAAACAGGGAGCGTATTTTGAGAAGGGTGCGATTATCGCGCAGTCACTTTTCAGAGTAGAACAACGTTGTAAGTTCACGTCTGCATGCAGTTTCCATTGGTCTCCTGATAATGCCTGTCAAACGCAGCTCTCCCTCCACCTTCAAAACTTGTCCTGCCTGCTTATATGAACAGGTTCAGCTAAGTTTCACTCCTGTTTTAAGATGGGCATCAAACTCAGTTGCTCCTGTTTCAGCCACCAAAACACTAAAGCACAATACTGGGGAAGGGTGCATGGTTTTATAACCCCTTTGTCAGACACTGCTGCAATTTGTAGCTTAATAAAAAGGCTTCCCTTTTACAAGAAACTTGTGATATTTTGCTGTTTTTATCTCTTCTCATCAACTCTTATCCAACATCCTAAATTAGAAATGCACTAATTACCTTGGTCTAGTGTCAGTTTCCCTTTATGTGAAGGGATATATCAGTTTGTAACTGCTGCCTTACTGTAATCGGTTGGAGCAGCAAGGTCATGAATTTGAACTACCCTTTCACTCCCAGGGGCAAAGATATGAATGGAAGTGGTCTAAAAATTCCCTGAGGTTGATAGTGCTTGCTTTGTTGGATGGTACATTGCCACATCTTAGGAGCAGGATTCTTAAAAACAGGACTTTGGGAGTTAGTTATTTTCAGTTTGTGCTGTTGTTCAGGTCAGCGTTTTTGAGAGCTGGTCGCTCGAGAGCTGAGGCCCTTGGCATAGCAGCATGGGAGCCTCTCTGCCTCTGCTCCATACCTGCCCTGTAGGAGTAGGGCAAAGCAGGCACAGCAAGCACTGGCATTGCTTCATAAAGTACCTGTGCGGCTGTAGGTACACCTGTGTGTATTTGTGTATGTGGTTCTGTTTATTTCCAGTGTGAGAAGGAAACGTTGACTTGTTTTAGCTGAGGATGAGATGAAGCTGATTTATTTTATGGCTATAAAAATGTTTTGTAGAAGTCCAGTTGAAAATATTTATATGCTTCAGTATATTTTACTAGCAAATAACGCTGACCGGATTTAAACTGCAGTTCCTGTGCAATAAATCTGTTGTACATCTTGGTTAGAAATGGTTGAAAAATGCTTTGGTAATAAGTACTAACAGACTAATGCTATAAAAGAAGCCTGCATAGATAGTTTTTCATATTTTTAATGTTGTCTTTTATATTAAATATGTTACCTGAGCTGAGGAGTTAGTAATTTGACATGATTTGTCTCCTTAAAGCCTTAGTAAGGCTCTTTTTTAGATGGCTTACGTGTCTTTTATGCCTCTGTGCCTCTTCTTCCCAACGGACCAGCCGCTGGGATTTAGCTTCAATTAAACTGTAGAACAACTTAATATTCATTGCATCAAGGTCTTCTTATTACAAGAACAGAAGTGATAGCGAAGTGATTATGTGAAGAACAAACTGCACGCGTTGTTCCCCAGTGGTCTGTGATCATGTGGACATGCGGATTCCTGATAGCAGTCCATTAAAATGTCAGCATTTGCAGGGAAGCTCAGGTATTTTACCCAGTGGGATATGACTTTTTTTTCCCAAGTGGTTGATAAGAATTAACCTGTGTTACCTTCCTGGTATGGAATTAGAGCCTGTAGAACAGCGTTAGGAGTTCTTGAAGAGCACAAGAATGTGGTAGGTTAACCAGCAGAGGTTGGGTAATGGGGACTCAGATTTCAGTTTCTCATTTCTAAGCCCTTCCCAGTAGATGTTTCAGGAAGGAGGAGGCTGGTTGTCCTCAGTGTCCACACGATGGCTTTGCTGGTTTTGGACTGACGTTGTAACGAGGATGAACATTAAAGAAACTAGTCTGTTGTATACGAGAGTGTATCTGCATATCAGAAGTACCTGGGACAGTGGGGGTGTGATCTGTGGGTTTTACTGTTTTTCAGTGCTGTGAAGTTGTCACTGAGCTTTAACACCACTGCAGTAATAAAAGATGACACGAGAAAAACTAATTAGCTGTTAGATCACAGTTTTTACAATAGCATCCAGGGTTCTACAAGCTTAAGCTTGTTTGTCTTTGGAGTGTGATATACATCTAGGAATGGTGAATGTTTTTATCCATCCCATATTATGATCTGCCTTATGATCATTTCAGATAGTGTCTCAAGGTAGACAGGAGTCTCTCAATTGCAGCATAGTCTTCTTAACCCTTAAAAAGGGACAGTTACCCAAATTAAACCAAGAAAAGACTTGATAGTCTCAAATGTGGAACGTTCAAGAACATGCATGCAGTTGTACTGCACACGCAGCATTTGTTAAAAGGGTAGTGAGTTTGATAACTTCTGTTTTGGTTTTAATACATATATAAAATGGTCAAACAACTCCTGATTCACGTGTGCAGTTTGATTGCTTATGCTAATTAGGACCTATGCAGTTTGTGATCTGACAGTTGAAACTGCCCTACTATTTCTGGCACAGAGTAGTGCATGTGATGAGTGGAGCGATAGGTAAATCACAGCATCCTATTAGGACTTCCTGTGAAAGGGGCTTTGCTGCCCTCTCCTGGCATTAAGTGCTGTTACTGCACAGCATGTGCAGAGAAGATAGATTTCTTACACATGTTATAGTCTAGATCAGCAGCATAATTTCCCTGTTGTTTAGAAGACCCTTCCTAGAAAAACCACTGTAGAGCATCAGTCTGCATCCTGCTTCACCTGCAGAATGTTGGGTTTCTTTTTCTTTTTTGTCTGTTAGGATGTCATTGTCATCTCTTCTGGAAATAGTGATTATCAGAAAGTAAATATGATAGTTACAGCTGATTTTTCTGGCTGTAAGGAATTAAGAGGCTTTAATAGTTTTATTAAAAAAACAACAACTAGTGTGGGACATGAATAATTTACTGGTTATTTATTGATTCTTACCACTGAATTATGAAAACATAAGTAATACTTACATTCTGGGGCACAATCCCATACAAGGCAATAAAGTGATGCCTGGTATTACCTGCAGCACACTAACGTACTGCATTCTGGTATTCTGATCTGACCTTTCAGCAAAGATACTTCAATCATCAATCTGTTAGCAGCGCACGGTAACTCTGCTGTAGCCTGGCCTTATGAATACTTGGAGCCAACAGAAGGCTTTGGCTAGGGCACTGTCAGCTGATAGGGTTTTTTTAATCCATTTTGTATTAGAGCACCATTTGAACAGCACATACTTCAATTTGTTTGAAATTCAAGTTCAGATACTTAGGTTGAGTTTGAAAGGATTTTCGGGTGCTGCACTTTTTAGATAATTTGTTGTGAAACAGTCTTTTTTCCAATTCATACTGTATAATTCTAGTTTGGTGGCTTTTTTGCAGCAGTAGAGTTGGGATATTATACTCTGCATCTGTTATAGTAGCAGTATTTCTTTGAAAAATCATAGTGTAGTTGCAAAAGATGAGTTGTTTTGTGGTTATTATGATGATTGCTGCTTGCTTTAGAAGGGAGAGTGGCATTCTGGCTAATTTACTGATGGGAGAGCAGAATGTGAGAAGAAATTCACAGGGCTGTGAGATGGCAGCTGATGGTGGGACAGCAAGTGAAGGAATGGGACCTAAGCAGAGCAGTTCACTTCTTAGGAAAGTGAAGGCGTAGTGAGGAGTGCATGTTCTCACGACAAGGCAAGGAGTTGGTGTTTTAAAAGGAACTTGAGTTTAATGTATCTTTGGTTATTTTAGAATTAAGTAGAGCATTCTTATTTACCTGCTTTGAAATTCGATGTATTTAGTGCTTACAGAGAGGTACCAGATTGAAAGCCTGGGATGCTGAAGTCATCAAATTTCCTGCAGAACAGGTACAGCATGACAAGAGGCATCACATGTGCCTTCCCCAAAATCTCCTTTCACTCTATAAACTGACAGAAAGGTACCTCAGCAGGGACTGAAGGGTAGTTCAGATTTCATGGTCTGTTTTGACACAATTGGCTACTGCTACTAACAAGAGTGTGAATCACTGTTGGTCGTGAAGTGGAACTGTGCCACTAAGCTGAGGCCCACCCAGTTCTAATGTGTCTGTAGGCCTGAGTGGGCGGTCACGTGACCTGCTTCGTTATGTTCTAATGAGATGTCTTTTCTAATGAGATGTCTTTTCCTGGTGGCCCTCACATAAAAAGAGGAGGAGAATGGCTTTATTTCTTGGAAGATAAAGCTATCCGATTCCTCAATTCAAAATGAGGTAAATACAAATAACGAGACAGCGCTGTTGTTTCCTTTGGCTCCAGGGTATCTGTAGTTGTAGTACACTTGATGTTTGCTGTTGTTTACTTTCCTTGTGGCTTTTACTGACAAAACCGCTTCCTTGTAGGAGGACTCACAAATGGTAGTGGTCGCTATATTTCTGCAGCACCTGGAGCAGAAGCCAAGTATCGCAGTGCAGCAAGTACCTCCAGTCTTTTTAGCTCCACCAGTCAGCTCTTCCCTCCTTCACGCCTTCGTTACAGTAGGTCTGACATTATGCCTTCTGGACGGAGTCGATTGCTGGAAGATTTCCGAAATAACCGCTTCCCAAATCTTCAACTAAGAGACCTTATTGGACATATTGTTGAATTTTCTCAAGATCAGCATGGCTCTAGGTAATTACCATAGTAAAGTTAATCAATTAAGAATGTTTTACTGCTTTGATATTGTCATATTAACACGAAACGTTTGAGTGAGCTGGGAGGCATCGTAATACAAAGTGTACCATTAATTGGAATGCATGCTCTTACGCTGACCTTTTTCTTTTCTAGGGGATTTCATTATAAAGGTAGTGTAAATGTTGCTGCTCATAGAAGTACTCAGGTTAGAAGTAGCCTTATAACTCAACTTGTAAACTCCAGTATAGAAGTATCAAAAAGGTGTTGATTAAGAAAACAAAATCTCTGGCGTATGGAATGTAAAAAAATAAGCATTTTTTCAGCAATACCTCATCAGGTCCTTAGTTATTCTTTTCATCTTTTAATACTTTGCAAATGAAAGTTCTTAAGGATCATTATACGAAAATGCATTCTTTCATACGCAGAGGCACTCCTTTCGTTTTAATAAGTTTTATAATGTTTTATACGTGCTTCAGAGCACTGAGGTGTCTCATTGAAGCAGTGTTTTGAGAGGTTTTCCTGTTGTTCACGTAAAGCATAACGTACATTTTTGTTGCACTTAGATTTATACAGCAGAAGCTGGAGCGAGCTACTCCAGCTGAGCGCCAGATGGTGTTTAACGAGATCTTGCAAGCAGCGTATCAATTGATGACTGATGTGTTTGGAAACTATGTGATTCAGAAGTTCTTTGAGGTAAGAGTAACACTTGAGGATATGAACAAAAACATGAATGAAAAACTGTAAAGTCTGATTAAATTTAACAATTTTTTTCTTAACCTTATAGCAGGTTTCTACTGGCCTCTCAATATAGAACCCGAGAGTCGCATGTGTTTCTGTTCCGTTCCCCCTGCTTTGTTCATAGCAGACCTGGAAATTATAGGCGTGTTTTATTCTTTGCCCTGGTGATGCATGTGTTAACGAACAGTGTAGGCTGCACACTTGAACTTTCCAAGTCTTTCAGCTTAATTTATAGAGGCTTTAAGCAGATGGTGGGGAACACAAAGATTTGAAGGATATTTGTACTGGTATTAAAGGATACTTGCATCTTGGCATAGAGCAGGTCTGGAAAATGCTCTTGTACCCAAGGAAAAAGATGTGTTGAACTTTGTCCAGTGCTGTATATGAAGGAACTCAGATTGAGAAACATCTTGAGGAAGACATCACAAAATACATATTAGTTCCACAAGAATTTAAAACAGGTTTGGTTGGTTGTTCTTTTTTTTTTTTTCTTTTTTTTTTAATTGAAAACTGTGGGGTTTCACAGGGCTGCAAGGGTATCAAAGGGCTGCAAGATTCAGCCTTTGGAGAAAAGCAAAGGCGATGCCTGCTCATAAAACAAGAAATACATGCAGAAATGGTACGCAGCATAGTGTACATTACATCAAGGACCGTATCAAATACTTGGTGAAGCTGGGAGATGTCTAATAAAAAAAAAGTTCAGTAAGAAATAAGGTGCTTGCTGTAGATAGGAATTAATTTGTAATGACTAATCTACAAAACAGCGTGCTTATTCTTTTGTCTTGATGTTCCTTTTACTAAATCAGAATAACTTCTCAAAAGTGTGGCTGACACCCAGTATGCAGGCCCTTGATATTGCTCGTGTGCTGTTTTTTCTTCTCCCTGATGTCAGGTTATGATCATTTAAGCAGGAAGTAGCTGTTGTTTGAGCTTTTCTCAAGGCTTCAGGTGACTACGAGTGTGGGGTTTAACAAATCTCGGCAGTGCTGCATGAAAGTTAGAGATGGAGCCCAGCCCATGACTGCTGTGTGTCCTCTCGCCTTGTGGCAGCACAGCAGTTTGTGTGACTTGGCCAGAGAGATGTGGGAACTGGCCAGGCTGGAAACAACATTTCCAATAGGTTTACATTATTCTGAAGCCGGATTGGTGGCTTCTCTGTTAAAAGTGGAGCAGCTCAGGAGGTTGTAGAGGCACTGTGGAGGGAATAAGATGGCAAGAGCTAGGTACTGCTGAAAAGTGTTGGTTGGATTATGCTCTAATACAGCCAGTGTGTAAAACCCAAAGCAAAACCCATGTTATTTCTTAGTTTTCCAAAATTCTCATGTTAGAAATGATCCCTCAAGGCACCTGAAGTTAGCGTGTAGCTGCTGTAGGGACAGCTGCTTCTTTTTTCTGTTGTTTTCTCTTTCTCCTGTTACAGCTTACTGTAATGTAAACTGACCAGTACAAATTTGAGATCCTGGAGAAAACGTGGTTTGAATTACTATGTTACAGTAATCTGATGTAATTAATTGGCTGGTAACATTTGTCTCAATAAGTAGGGCGTTTCATTCTAAATGTTAATCTGTATTCCTACAGTTAGTCAAGTACAAACTAATTTGTACAAATTAATTTTTTTCTGCTGCCCTTAAAGTCGTGCATTTGAAAGCACACATTGTACTGGAATGTAGAATACTACAAAATGTTGAATTTAAGGGAAAATAATAATGATGAAAAAGCTTCTGGTAAATATACCCATCAAAAATAAAAGGAAAAACCAAGGCATGATAAATGTTTAACGCATCATGAACATTCTTACTCTGTCATGTGAATTCCAGCATGCTTCATGCCTTCTGATTTTTAACAGCGTTTTGTTTTTCTTCTAGTTTGGAAGCCTGGATCAGAAGTTAGCCCTGGCAACACGCATACGTGGTCATGTTCTGCCATTGGCCCTGCAGATGTATGGTTGTCGTGTTATTCAGAAAGCACTTGAGTCTATCTCACCTGACCAGCAGGTAATTGTAAGTTAGAACAATATTTTTTTTTAATTTTGTTTCAGTTTAATTTCACCTTCCCTTTTACTTGCTTAAATTGCGGATCATTCCCTTCGCTGTAAAAAGATCTAAAGACCAAAAATAGTTAAAGTGTTGAGATACACAAGTAGATCAGTGGTGAATAGAAGTGAACAATTACTGTGAAGAGATACTCCTTTGAGAAAAAAAAATCACCGTGAAGACAAAGCTAATCTTTTCTTCCAGAACGAAATGGTGAAAGAGCTGGATGGTCACGTTCTGAAATGTGTGAAAGATCAAAATGGGAATCACGTTGTGCAAAAGTGTATTGAGTGTGTTCAGCCCCAGTCGCTGCAGTTCATCATCGATGCATTCAAAGGACAGGTAGTGTTAACAGTTCATTTCCTTTTCTGTAGGGTTGCTTTGATTTGCAATTTGCTTTTGGCGCTGTGCACATATACAAGATAGCGTTTGGCTCACTTACAGCCAGCCAATATTAAGCTGGAGTAAAGGAAGAGATGGTAAAATGGAAAAGCTGTTAACAGATAGTTAAGATGCTTTAAAAAAGATGAATGTTGGATGTGAAGCTCTAGAAAATTTCTTCGGGTGTTCTGTAAAAGCCAGTAGAAGTACTTGGCTAATGGCCAGGCTGTTTGGGTTTTGTGATGTGCCATTTTAAATTTCCTTCCTAACTTTTAGTGTCTATTTTTGGTGTATCTGATCTCTAACATGCACTTTTCATTAAAATTTCCTTTCAGTTTTTTTCTTCTTTTACTTACCTTGTAACTCTGTCTTCTAGAGTTTGCCAATCAATATCTACCATTAAGGAAAATCCTTTGAAAAAGTATTAATCTTTTCCCTATGTATTTGGGTAGTGTTAAGGGCAGGGGAGGAAGAAGGTATTTGTTAACCAAGGTTGTTTTGTTTGTTTTTTCCAACAAAATTATATTCATAGTTGATTGGTATTGTGCCACAGGCTAAAGAGCACGTTGCAGCTAAAGAAGATTTTAACACTGTGACAAACGTGTACTTCTGTAGTCTCAAGGAACTGTAAAAATGGTATTGATGTGGCTGTTAGTAAATTCCACTTTAATGGCTGGCCATGTGTTTCTTAACAAAGTCTATGATAAGATTCTCTCCCACCACACTACCAGAAACACTGTCGTGCATGGTGGTAGGTGGCACACTGAGGTGTGTAGGGTTGGGTCTTTCTGTATCAAACAATAAATACCGAGTACGTGAGATGCAGTTTCTAAAATATAAATAGAGTCCCAATGACTAAAATGTTCCTTTGTTGGGCATCTGTCCATAAAACCCAAATATATTAAAATACATATATATATACACACATATAAAGTAGCTAATCTCAAAAGACAAATGAAAAATGCTGCACTTCAGTCATGTCCCATAACAGGACACACCTTTATCACTCACCCATATTATCTGAACTTTGTCTAATCAGGCAAGGTTCTTCTTGTTCAGTTCTGACCAATAAAGAACCTTAAATATTTTGAATTAATTCCTAGAAACACAAACCTGACTTTGAGAGAAGTAAGGAAAAAGCAGTAAGTAGGATTATGACCATATGTTTATAATGCCTCATTTGTGAATGTTGAACACGTAGCGGGGAATATGCAAATCATGAAAATTAGCTGCAGTGATCTCACTTCTTTCTGTGGGAAGGAAAATCTTCACCTTTAAAATGAAAAACAAAGTTAAAAAGAACACTTGAGAAGTGAACAGTGCTTAATTAAGGATCAGAGTGTCAAGATTTTCTTTGCACCTAAGTAGGCCAGGAACGTCGTATGGAAAATTTGTGTTCTTTGGTAGTTGTATGATTTGCACTTGACACCAAAAAAAAGGAGGTAGAATTGTGATATTAGCAGTGAAAGCTTTTCTGTTTTCAGTAAAAGTAGTTGGCAAATTTCGGTTCCATTTTAAACACGGTACTCTTAGTGCATCTGTGAGCTTCAGCTGGGTTTGACTTCGGTTTGCAATTCTGTTTGAAGGTATTCGTGCTTTCGACTCATCCGTATGGCTGTCGAGTAATTCAGCGCATTCTGGAGCACTGCACTGCTGAGCAGACTTTGCCAATCTTAGAAGAACTACATCAGCACACAGAACAACTAGTGCAGGTTAGTGTGTGCATTCCTTGCTCTGGTGCCCTGTGGAGCTTATTTGTATGATGGTAATGAATTCTTGTGTCGTAGTGTATGAAATAGCTTAAATGAGTTTGCCTCTTTTTAGTGTCGTAGATAATGATTTTTGTCTTTTTTTCCTTCCATAGTTTTAATGAAAATGAATTTGGAAGTTGGGAGGCAAAGAAGATATAAAAAGCCTTTTTCTTACACTTTTGGCTGTAGCTTCAAGTATACGTTGTAAATGCACAGATTTAGTTTGTTGTGTTTGTGGTTGGTTTTTTTTTTGAATTGCAAAGTTCACCTATTTGTAGTTTATCTTGATCCACTGCTGTCCTTCAGATAACTTCTGGTAACGTCTGAACAGAAATATGTTGTAAAAAATGCATGTTCTGCATATTCAAACACAAATAGGGCATCTTTTCTAAAAGAAGGCCAGGCCAAAGACCTCGTACAACATAAGTTCCTGTCGTGGTTTTGAGCAAACAAAATAAATGGATCTGAAATTGAATCAGTTTCAAATGCTGGAAGGGACTCATGTTGTTCAGTAGGAATTCCTACGTGAGAAAAGACAAGAACTGCCTTTTGCTTTGTATTCACAGCCTAGTTTACTTCTCAGTGGTATTTTGTGCATGAAATCTGTGTTAAACTGTAATTGTCTTGGGGAACCAAAGTTCAGGGAGATATGAGCGCTGATAGAGAAGGATGGTATTAATTTTGAAGTCTTGTTTCTTTAGGAGGAGTTAAGATACTCAAGCAAAATGCCATTTCTACAGATTATTTCTGTTTTCCATGTACATTTAGTCATCCATAGAGTAATTCTTGATGCACTATATTTTGCATCCCGTTGTTTCCATGATGATGATGATATTATTGCATTTTTCCATATATCCGTGCAATTAGCTGGTTGAAACTTTACACAAATAAAAATCTATGTGCATGACTTGGTATGAACACAAAAGAAAATTGAAGTCATCTCATTTTCAGGATCAATATGGGAATTACGTTATTCAGCACGTACTGGAGCATGGTCGTCCTGAAGACAAGAGTAAAATAGTTTCAGAAATAAGAGGAAAAGTCCTAGCTCTGAGTCAGCACAAATTTGCCAGGTATTGCACAGCTTTCTTATATTAAAGTTGTGGTGTTGGACTTTTTTAATTGTATTTCAAAAAGGATATGATGTTTTACCCCATGGGTAATGTGTTTTCTGATATTTTGTGTTTGTATAAAGGGGGAAAGTAGTGGTGCTTTATCCTCTGCAGAATTCCAGATCTGGGGAAGGGAAAGGGGAAATGCTGTTCTGAAGTAAGATAAATGAGATTTGCTGGGTTTTTGGAGTGTCTTTCGTTCACCCTCTGTAAGTGCAGGAAAGAGACTCCCAGACTCAAGGAGAGGCATATGAGGATGACCAGAGGCAGCTGAAAAAGCTGTCCTGGAAACTGCGTGATAATCTGCTGACGATGAGCTGGGAATTCCTCGCTGTCTTATGGGTCCAGTCAAACAATTTCCAAGCATAAAAAGGCTAGCTGTAAAAGTGCTGCTTAAGCCTGACAAGAATTTAATGTGCTAGGAAGACTCAAAGGCTACGAACTACTCTAAAATTAGAGCCTAAGAATAATCCTTAAATGTTTTTTATCAGAACATCAATGGATGTGCCTTTTGCTAAGGAAAATACACTGGATCCTGGATGACACAATGAGATGAGCTTTGTCATCAACATTAAGCAGAAATGCAGTGTTTGGGGGGGAAGGAGGGGGAAGGGAAGCATTTGTCTTCAAAATCACTTGTATGCAAAGTAGCAGCTTTATCTGGATTATTTATTTACTTATTTATTATTTTCTTACATTGAACTATTCGTGTTCTTCATTGTTCTTAAGTTCTTGACAGAGAGTGGTGAGGTGCTGGAACAGACTGCCCAGAGAGGTTGTGGCTGGCCCTTCCCTGGAGGTGTTCAAGGCCAGGTTGGATGGGGCCCTGGGCAGCCTGGTCTGGTATTAAATGGGGAGGTTGGTGGCCCTGCGTGTGGCAGGGGGTTGGAGATTCATGATCCTTGAGGTCCCTTCCAGCCTGGAAGGGAATCATTCTGTGATTCTTTGATTCTCTGTGAACTTGCTTAATTTCTGAAGTACAGATCTAGGACAAGAATCACTTTGTTGCTAACTTACATTCATTGATGGTATTTTCAGCTTCTGAGATATCTGGAAGTCATGGACTTCATAACTAAATATTTGAAGGCTTCTCTGATCTAGGCATGATCCTGAAGAGATTCTTTATTCAAAAAATAGAATGTTTCATATCTGCCTTTCTCTGTTACATCCTAAAAGGATCCATAGATAAAAGCAGATATACTACAGTACAAATACAGCTTAAAGTCCAGTGTATCTGAGTAGGTCACTCTGAAAGTAATGCCTCCTATTTATTTCCATGTAAGCTGCAACCAATACAAAGAGCATAATAACACTGTTTGATATAGAATACTCTCAGCTACAAAGTGCATTTTTCAACATATCCACCACCAGTAGCTATGCATTTTCACCAATGGTGAGCAAGAGCCTGCATGTTGTGCTCATGAAAATCTGCACGTGTGGAGGTGACCCACTGTTTCACAGCTGCTATGATGGCACTATTGCTAGGAAAATGCTGCCCGAGCAGGCAACATTTGTCTTTCATTGGCCCAAACATACAGAAGTGAAAAGGAGCCAAATGCAGACTATATGGTGAAGTAGGGCAGTCCACCCAAGATTGGCAGTGTGCTCCATGATCTCCAGACTGGCGTGGGACCTGGTGTTATCACGTGGCCATAGAAAGGTTGTTGTCTTCTCTGGCCTCGCTCTGGAAGCTCAAGTATTCAGCTTAGTCAACGTTGTGATGTAGTGGTGAGAGTTGATGGTCTGTCCTGGTTCCAAGGTACATGGAAGGATCATTGCTTTCCTGTCCCAAAAGACAGTACCCATCACTACTCACTGAGGGTGCATCTGGAAGTTTTTCTTCAGTGGAGAATTCATGTGCCGTCACTCCACAGACTGCTGTTGTCACACCACATCTCATCACCAGTGGTGTTGTGATGCAGGGAACTGCCACCTTCAGCCTCATTTTGGCTCAGTGTGAAGTTTTGACAAACTTGCATGTGGTGTTCTTTCTGTTCCTCTGTGTGCAGTCATGGGGCCCACCTGGTGCAAACTCTGTGATGTCCCAACATTGCCACCATCATTTCCAACGCGTTGAGGCTGACAGTTGGCTCCATACACAGTTCCCTGTTTGTAATTCACTGATTCCCATGGATGAGCTGATTGAGATGCTCTTATTTTCTTGGTGTGAAACCTGTGCATGGCTGTCTGGAACATGGCTTGTCTTTTGTGTTGCTGTCACCGCTGTTGAAACGCAGCACCCATCGTCTCAGGGTGCTCAAATCCACTGTTTGGTCTCCAGAAATGTTCAGCAAATATGGATGAATATCAGTGGGTGCCATTTTTTCTGCATGGAGGAATTCAGCAGCACGCCTTTGCTTCATCCGTGCTTCCGTGTCAGCTGCCATTTTGTCAGACTGCCCCTCCGCTGCCATCTGTCACACGGCAACAAAACGTAACGGGATGTTGGTGGGAAGGTTCAGCTCCACTAACATCTGCCTCTGATGTCGTGGCTAACATAACAAAATAAGAGGCATAACTTTCAGAGCAGTCCTCGTACAACCACTTCTCTAAGTATCAGAAGATGACTTTGGGATATAATCTTTTACCGTACTCAGCTATTAGAAAGCAAAGATTTAGAAGTTGGAATGTCATGTATTTAAAATGAATTCTCCAGTGGTATTAAGGCACTTAAGCGTTCAGATAAACTTAAAATTGCTACTCAGAAGGATGTGACATATAGGTAACAGAATCCATCTGTCCTGTTTTTCAGCAACGTGGTCGAAAAATGTGTAACTCATGCTTCTCGTGCTGAAAGAGCTTTACTTATTGATGAGGTCTGCTGCCAGAATGATGGTCCTCACAGTGCCTTATACACCATGATGAAGGACCAGTATGCCAACTATGTTGTTCAGAAGATGATTGATATGGCTGAACCTGCTCAGCGGAAGATAATAATGCACAAGGTACATTTGAGTATAGTTCTGTTGATTGAGAAAATTTCTCCACAATTATTCTGCTTTATCTGTTAGAATTCTCTTCCTTTTGGAGTTAAAACTAAAATCCATGATCTAGAACTTAGTGCATAGACATTAAATTCAGGGGTACTTAATGGGGTGTAACATATTTAGGTCTCTAAGAAGAATAGTCTTCAAAGATGAATTTTGTATCCTCTCTTTATGTCAGCTTTTCTGTGAAAATAATTTTAAACTGAAAAAAATCAATAGTGTTTGTCACTTGCATTGGCATAGCAGAAGAAATACAGGTCTCTCTTGTTGCTGGTAACAAAGAGCTCTGCAGTTGTCATCCTATCCCACCTCTCTCTGCCCCGGCAAAAAAAAAAAGAATCCAAAGACAATCCTCATAATTCCTAACATTTGGGCACATTTTCTAGTTACAAATTGTCCTGGTAGGAACAAAAATGCCTCATTAGCTTTAGGCTGTTTAACACAGGGTATATTCATGCAGGAGTTCTGCTTCCCCTTTGCTGACAGGGCACTCCCACAAAACAAGCTGCCACCCTTTTCCACCTGCAAGCTCAGCAGGCTGCTCCCATGGGAAAGCTCATTTTTCGGGGTGGTTCTCCATTGTGCTGTTTTCCTGCACTGCTCTGTCCCCAGCTGCTTAGAAGAACTCCTTGAGAGCAGCCCTGCGGAGAAGGACTTGGGGGTCCTGGTAGACGAGAGCTGGACATGAGGCAGCAGTGTGCGCCTGCAGCCGGGAAGGCCAGCGGTGTTCTGGGCTGCATTAAAAAGGGGTGGCCAGCAGGGAGAGGGAGGTGATCATCCCCCTCTGCTCAGCTCTTGTGAGACCCCATCTGCAGCACTGCATCCAGGCCTGGGGCCCCCAGTACAGGAAGGACGTGGAGCTCTTGGTGTGGGTCCAGAGGAGGCACTGAGATGAGCAGAGGGCTGGAGCACCTCTCCTGTGAGGAAAGGTTGAGGGAACTGGGCTTATTTAGCTTGGAGAAGAGAAGGCTCCTGGGAGACCTCATTGTGGCCTTCCAGTACTTGAAGGGAGCGTATAAACAGGAGGGGGAACGGCTGTTTAGGAGGGTGGACAGTGATAGGACAAGGGGGAATGGTCTTAAACTGGGACAGGTTTAGGTTAGATCTTAGGAGGAAGTTTTTCCCCCAGAGCGTGGTGACACACTGGAACAGGTTGCCCAAGGAGGCTGTGGATGCCCCATCCCTGCAGGCATTCAAGGCCAGGCTGGATGTGGCTCTGGGCAGCCTGGGCTGCTGGTTGGCGACCCTGAACAGAGCAGGGGATTGGAACCAGATGACCTTGAGGTCCTTTTCAACTCAGGCCATTCTGTGATTGTTGGACAGCCCAGCCTCACCTGTCACTGGATTAGGTGACGTGTTAGGATAGCACTGCTAGTATTGTCTGTTGTGTTTATATCACACAGCATAATGTTTTGTTGGCTTCTTCAGTCATTTGTTGATGTTGAAGAAATCCATGACCTGAAATCTGAAAGCAAAAGTGGAGTCATCAACTGAATACTTATAATATGAGAGGTACATCAGTTGCTTGGTGATTCACATCACCCACTTTACATCTTTCCAAGAAGCTTCCATAGATGTGAATCGATAGGCTGCTGCTTGTTTGTTTTTTTAATATAATAGTTCACAAGTGTAGTGACTCCACTTGCAATTTGCGAGCAAAAAAATAACGAGTTTCTTCCTACAGATTCGACCCCACATCACAACTCTGCGCAAATACACCTACGGCAAACACATTCTGGCCAAGCTGGAAAAGTATTACCTGAAGAACAGTGCTGATCTGGGGCCAATTGGTGGACCACCAAATGGGATGCTGTAAAAGGCAGGAAAGGAAATGGAAGAATTTTATTGTGAATGATCAAAACGTACAACTTAACTATAAATGTTCTGATTTTTTTAAATCTATTTATTGACTTTGTTCATCCATTTGTAAAATTTTTATTCTTTTGTATATTTTTGGGGAGTGAATTATAAAAAATAAAAATAAAAAAATCTCCAGCCCTGATCAGGAGACCTATCAGATTGGATGGCTGGCAAAGCACAGAATGCCTGTATATGATGTAATTGTATCAAAATAGCTGTCACATATTTTGTAAATTTTTACCTTGTAAAGTCACTGAAATAGTTTTTAAAGGGAAAAAGTACAGTATTCTTTTAATACACTGGCTTGCAATCTGGTAGGTCTACCCAACATCATAGCACAACAGATTTATAGAGTTGTATATAGAATTGATCCTTATTTTTCCCTTTCGTGTGAAGTCTTTTATACCAGATTAAAATTGATCAGCTGCATAAACATTATTTAACATGTCGAAAAGTTAAGTTGTATTTTGGTGGTTCACAAAGTGCTATCAGATAACGAGCAGGGCACAGCAAATGAAAGCAGAGAATAACAAGACCACGGGAACCTGAAAGGACAATTTTCACCACTCGTGTGGACAGTTATTTCTTTTTAATTAGTGCCCTTAGGTTTTCTCTAGCGATGTATTGACAACAACAGTGCTGTATATACTTCTATATTTAATTGTTGTACAAGGTAGAGGGATCGAGTGGTGGCGGTGCATCCACTCAGCAGAGCACGCTGTTGGAAGAGGAGTGAACCCTGTATTAACTTTACAGTCAGTTTTACAACGCAGGAAGAGTAGAGATTTGTATTTTTTTATTTTGCATATAGAACTGTAAGGATTTGAAAGCATTGAGCATTTGTTTTGCTTTCTCACTGTAGATGCAAAAAAGAAAAAAAGAAAAAAAGGTATTGATGAAGAGGGGCCACTGAAAAGTAAACTCGATAGCTCAACATTTAAGCATGATTGATTAAATATCCAGATAGCTTTTTTGCTTCCTATAAATATATGCATTGTATACGTGTAGTTAATAGGTGTAAGTTTACAGTTTGAAAACAAATCTCGTTTTGATGTTTATTACAAGCCTTGCTAATTTAGTAGTGACGCTTACCTTGGTTGTACAGATGTACATTTGTAAACCTTCATGCTGTAAATGTAATTTGTTTTACCCTTTTTTGGGACAAAAATTTGCATTTTAGTGTATATTCATATCCCCGTCCCCCTTTCTTCCCCTGGCATATAGTGTTGTATAATGTAAATTTATTTCAGCAAATTAAGAGTGATTTTTTTAAATTCTATCTTTATATGGTTTCAGAAATATGAACCGGCTTTTTTTTAACTATTGTGAGAAACATTATGTTTTGTTTACAACATAGCTGTTGGTTCTGTTCATATGGACACTTGGGGAAATCAGTCTGTTCAAATTTTAAGTTGGGATAATAAGCGTAGTGAGAAAGAAGTGGACTGAAAACTTTGGTTATCGCAGAAACCAATGCTTCTTCCATCTTAATAAATGTGGCATGATTTTTTTGTACAGAAGAGTACTGTATTTTTGAATAGCCTTCTCCCAGCGTAAAGCAAATATGTATGATACTGTCAATTTTTTTCTCTGGACATACGACATTGTAACAGTAACATGAGATGATGTACATTTACAAGCGGCCTTATGTACATTTCCCAATGATCTTTTTAAGGCAGAGTTGTGACCATATGTGTATAATTAAAATCCTTTTTAATCCTTTGCCTATGGAAATATTTTGGAAAAAAAAAGAAAAAAAAAAGCTTTGTATATTCAGTTTCTGAAAGATAAAGAAAGTGCTTTGTATGTTGTTGAAGTAAGTATTTTGTGTAAAACATTCATTCGGAGGGCATGATGAAGTTGTGATCACCAGGATGGATGGAAAGCAGTGTTGAGCATTGATAAATAAAAGGCTGCAGCTGTAGGGCTCTGATCTCGAGGAAAGAAAGCGGCAGTGGTATAAACTCGTGTAAGGAATTCTGTTGTATTACTCTTGGTGTAAGGTTTACGTGTCTTTTGAAAGCATACATCTGAGTTGCTACCTTTTTTTTTAGTGGTAGTGTTTAAATCATGAATAAGCAGACGGGAAAGCGCGTTCTGGCCTAGCGTTAGTGTCTGCATCTGTCACTTAATGCCTGCATCAGGTGATGTAGGGGGCCGAGTTACTGTTAATAACCTCATCTTTAATTGCTAAGCAGTTTTTGAATGGCAGTCCACAACATTCCTTTCAAGAGCTACAGGCCCTGCCATTGGAGCCAGAGCTTTCCCGTAGTCACACAAAGGATGGCACTTGAGCAACTTACTTGAACGCATTAATTCTCCTCAGTGAGTATTTTAATCCTGTGTACAAACTGTCTGTTATTATCTGACATTGTCTCTGACATGTGAGACGTTAAATCAGGCTTTTGGGAATGTCCAGGCAGAAAATGGTGATGTCTGAGTACTTTGTCCCTGTAGCACTCATGCCACAGTTGAAGTTAATCAGTCCTGTAACTGTCATCCTTCGAGCTTTCAGTACCTCGAAAATAATCCTCCACTTGCTCTCCTGAATTACCATTTTGCACAAACTATTATCCAGGAACGTGAAAATCACTGGGTTTCCTTTCAGCTCTTTTAGGCTTTGGGTAGAACCACTAGACTTCTTTCTTTGCTAAAATACCGCTATTTGATATAGACTGTTTATGGACCAGTTTGATTAGGTTTGACTCCAGGCGGCTCGTATTAAATAATGTAATGTTCACGTGTATATATTGTAAAAATCAAAATGAAAATGTGTTAATAACACTGTGTGAAATACATCTGGTCTTGTGTTTTTCCTCTAGGAAAGCAGCCAATCTTTTTGTTCTCAGTTATGTGACTTGTCTGCTTGGAAATTTTGCACAGGCACTCCATTCTGTTTCTGCGATCGGATGAGAGTCAGCCAATTATTTGAGAACCCGGTATGAGATCATTGCATTTCCAGAGGTCAGTTCTGAGCTGCAAAGCCTTCATATCATCCTACAAAAAGTGTTCCCTAGGGATGGGTAAGGCTAGAGCTTCATGCTATTTCGTACACCAGTGAAAGCGCGGTGAGTTCTTGAGCATTTGGGAAGGCTATGATTGTTGGCTGCTCTGTCGTTACTGGATCCACAATCTTTAGTTACTGCCCAGGATTTTTTTCAAAGGACCAATCGTGGCTTAAGGTGGGGAGTGAAGGGGTCTAACTGCAGCGGAGTGGGTTTGCTTGGTGGTATTAAACCAATCCTCTGAAGTGGTGCCTTTAGGACAGAGCAGCCATCATACTACTTCCATCACAGATGCTAGATCTACTATTTCAGTGCAGTGCACGGATCCTTGAAGTTTTTGAGGCCGGAATGCCTGGATGTTCTTGAGTGCTGATGGCAGTTAAGAGGCAGATAATCTCTCTTACCTCCACTCTAAAGAACAGGCAGTTTTCCTTGTGTCTGGTTGTGTGGCAGCATGCTGATCGGGCTGATCTATGGAGCAGGAGCATTTCCTCCTCCAGCCCTTTGGATGCAGCCTGCTCCTTTGCATGCTAGCTCTGCAGTTAGGGAATTCACCTGCAAATAAGATGACTGAATTAGTTTCCTTTTATCAGCCTCGGGGTTTCAAACCCACCTTTCTCACTTCACAGGAGTATGTCCTAACCACAAGGAGTTGGGCAGGTTCATTTTCTGCTCCCGAGTTTGGGCTGAGCTTGTAGCACAGCTTGAGCCATTCGTTGCATCACAAGCAGCGCAAGACGGAGCATGACTCCCGAGCACGCAGGTGGGAGTGGGCAGGTTCTGCTCCTGAGATCCTTGTCTCCACCTTGATTCTCCCAGACTCAGTTCATGTAAAACAGATCTTGGGAGCGGCGTGCTCCCATCATTGCCATACTGGAAATGCTCCTTGAGGCTTTTTATGTTGCAGTTGAAATGTTGGAAGGAGACTGGTCTCTAAAGATCTTCAGCTTGTGAGGAAGAACCAATGTCAATATAACGTACATGCTTTCACCAGTGTTAGTAGTTCTGGAGGCCCTAACCAGCTTCATTTCAGCTCCAGACCTGCCCAGAGGGTTCAGATTTACTGGCAGCACCACAGCCCTTTCCCAGCTCGGTTGCCATGCTTGTCCCAGCCAAGCCCAAGGGGGACAAGAAGAGACCATTCTCCTTTCCTGGCACAGCAGTGCTCAGGTGCGGAGGCTGTTGAGGACTTGCTGCTTGGCTGCTGATCACGGGGCAGGTTCACACAGATAATCCTTATCCCCTTTCCTCTATCAAAGCTGCAGTACAGCATCAGAAAGTGTACTCAGTGCCCCCTTGCACAGGATCAGTCCAGGAGAGCATCCAGGTGAGTGTGTGCTGGTGCCAGGAGAAGTCCTGAGCAAGGATTCGCTGTTCTCTGCGTAGGGCTCAGTTTTGATGTGGCTGTTGAAGCCCTTTGCATACAAGCTGGCTTCCAGAGGCTGATAGAGCATTCAGAGCAGTCACTTGTTAAGCAAGGGTTACAGAGGGCTGAACTGAGCTGAAGAGCAGAGGACAAACTCAGTGCCAACCACAGAACCAATTTCCCACTTCTGCACGGAGAGCCGGGATGAAAGGAGCAGAGTTTCCTCTTGTCAGATCCAGGCTACACACTGATCTCATTCAACTCTTAAAAAGCCTTTTTTGTTTGAAAAGCGACTATCTTAAGTACTCCAGGTTTCACATGACGTCTCCTATTTCCTTGAAATGTCATGTGCCTCATGAGAATGTGGGGTCTGATTATTCATCCCACTTTGGGAGCACCACAAGCTTGGATCCTGTTGGGAAAGAGACTCTTACCCAGCCCTGCCCATCATCTTTGGACATTCGGGCAACCAAAAGCCTGGAGATCTGGTGGGGGCCTTAAAAGTCACTCACTGCATGTTTCTTGGGTGCTGCACAGCTCTTGCTGTCCCCGTAGATAGGAACATAGGATCACACAGCAGCACTGTCAGCAAGGCTCTGGGGAAGCCATCCCAGTTAAGTCATTTCTGTTTAGGTGTGGACACTTCCATGCAGACACATGCACTGGGAACAGGCCCTGTTGCCTGCTTGTCTGTCTGGTGCCACCTGAGGCACCCTGAGGCATCTGAGACACCTGGACAGGGCATGCAGGCGTCCCCAGCAAGCAGCACTCAGCCAAGCCTCCAACATCTGCTCCAGGGAGGCTGAGATGGCACTGCGAACCTCCATACTTCATACAGGTTCTCGTCGGCTGGAAGGCACCTGAAATCAATGAGCAGTTTTTCATAGATGAGAAGTTAAAAAGAGGAGGGAGAGAAAAGAAAGGTAGAGGTGGGCCCAGAGGGGTGGGAGTGAAAACAGCTTTATTCTGCAATCAGGATGGGATGAGAAGTGGAGAGACAAAACATAAGCATCCCCATATGCATACTGAAAACTGCTGTAACCACCATCTAATAAACAACCATAATGGCTCTTGATTATGAATACTGAGCAGAGGGGAGAGGGAGAGGAGGAGCACTCTGGGAACCCACTGATATCTTTAAAAAGTAATAAAAAGGTACAGCAAAACCTTCACTCCAGGCCTCGCTGGGCAGTATAGCTAATACCACAATCACCTAAAAATAATTCAAACATACAGGAAGAGGAAAAAATTGCAATTAAAATATCTGTGTTCGTGACAAAGCACTACTCAGAGTTGGGCAGGCAGCACACACACGTGCCATACAAAGCTTAAAGGAAAGACAAAAATCCACAGATAAATAAGTAGGACAGTGTTGCAGAACCCCACCCCACTGCCCGGGCAGAATTACAGCCTTTGTTCCCCTTGTTTCATAGAATCATAGAACATCCTGGGCTGGAACGGACTCATAAAGATCATCAAGTCCAGCTCCTAGTTCCACACACCTCGAGGCTGTCTGCACTGCCGTGGGCAGCCTGTTCCATGCCCACCACCCTCTGGAGCAGAACCTTTTCCTGATATGCAGCCCAAACCTCTCCCCTTTCATCCAGTCCTTCCCACCCCCTCTATACTCCCCTTGGCCCTGCTCTCCTCCACCTGGCTGTATGCCCTGCCTGCCACCTGGGCAGCTGTTCCCACAGTGGTGGTCAATCACCAGGAGCACTTGCTGACAGACAACCCGAGCAGGGCCTTGCCAACGCAGCTCATCCTTGTGGCACAGGAGCACCATGCCACCCAGGGCTGGGGTACCACAGTCCCAAGCCCGCTCCCAGCTGAGGTTACAACAGAAGCTGGGCAAAGGCGTTGCCTCTTGAATGCGTGAGAAGGTCCAGGTTGGAGGAAGAGACAGGATGGGTGGGGAACCGATGGGTGAATCAATGCTATGACAGTGAGGGCTGAGACACTGGTAGTGCCTGCAGGGATGTGGCAGAGGAGTGACTGCACACAGCTCCGGGACAGCTGGTATCTGCGGAAATGTGCGAGCGGCCTCAAAATGCTAAATGAAGGATGATAATTAAAGCAAGATGCATCCTTTTAGCTAATCAGGAAGAAAACCTGTACGTTACATCACCAAATTCACGGCATAGTCACGACCGATAGCTGGCGTAAATCAAAAACACTGATGCTGGCCCAGGAGCAGCATTCCTCAGAGATCCTCAGCAAGGATGGGCTCCAGATCACACCAGCTTACTGAAAAAGAAAAACCAAAAAGATCAGTATTTTTCCCAGTGCTGCACATGTTGTCTAGCAGGTAGTTACGACGCTGCAGCCTAATCCTTCTCTTGGTAACTGCTCTGCTACAGCATCTGCTGCTTCCAGGACCACGTCTCTTCAGCATCCAGAGGAGTGCTAAACCTGCTCTGGCAGAACTCCTGCAGCTCTGTGTGCTTGCTCACATTCCCTCTACAGCAGAAACACCTGAGCCAAGCCTGTCTGCCAGTGACAGCATGAGAGTATCATGAATGTGTTTCTAAGGACTGAGCACTGCTGCATTTTGGTTAAAAGTCTTTGTCCTTAATCTGGACCTTTTTAACAAGCAGAACTGCACTGGTTCATGCGAATGCTGATAGCTTCCTTCCACAGCCCGTGGTACAATTGCTACGGTCAGAAACATCTCATGGGGAGAACCTGCACTAAAGTTTTATGTGAGTTTTATGCACCCAGCAGCCTCTGTGACAAACCAAGACAGTAAAAAGGAATACACAGAGGAAATACAGGAGTCCTTTGATAAGAGATTAAGTACCTCATTCCACCTGAAACCCACACCTCTCTCAGGCAGATAATGGCTCTCTGTGGTGCTGCCAGAAGTGGCTGTAGGATTACAGCCATACGTGTCTTTTGTATTCTCACAGCAGTCATCAAGGCACTAAAAAGGCATTAAGAATCACATCTCTCCTCTGCAGGATGGCAGGGGCTGTGAATGATGGCCTCTTCTCTGTGCTCATTTTCACAGAATCACAGAATGGTTGGCTTGCAATGGCCCTCAAAGTCCATCCCGTTCCAACCCGTGTCACAGGCTGCCAGCTCAGGCTGCCCAGGGCCCCATCCAACCTGGCCTTGAATGCCTCCACAGATGGGACAAGCACAGCTTCACCACCCTGGGAGTTAAAAGTTTCCCCTGAACATCTAATCTAATCTAAATTTCCTCACTTTTAGTTTAAAGCCATTCCCCCTTTTCCTTTCACTATAAGGCTGTGTACAAAGTCACTCTTCCTCCTGTTTATAAGCTCCCTTTAAGACCTGGAAGGCAGCAATGAGGTCTCCCCAGAGCCTTCTCCAAGCTGAACAAGCCCAGCTCCCCCAGCCTTTCCTCACAGAGGAGGTGCTCCAGCCCTCTGATCATCTTCATGGCCCTCCTCTGGACCCACTCCAACAGCTCCACCACATCTTTCTTGTGCTCTCTTGCCAGGGCAAACCTCATTATGTGTTCAAATTATTTGGGGTCACAGAGGCTGAGGGATCACACATGGCAGGCCAGTGTTAGTCACTGCAGGTGAGTGGTGAGTTGCCCTGAGCTAACCACGGAGGTGAGTGAGTCACAGAAATGCAGGAGAGATTAAGGAGGCTCCCTGGGCAAAGAATAGTAAGTTTTAAAAAGTGGTTATTCAGGTGGGTGCTCTGAGAAATGCCTGTGTAGGCCGCGAGCCCTGAGACTGGTGTGCCAAGACAGCTGAACAGTGCAAGCACCAGCCAAAAGAACAGCACACCATAGAATCATTAAGGTTGGAAAAGACCTCTAAGATCATCAGCTGCCAGCCCATCCCCATGCTTGTCCATGCCCACCGAACCGCGTCCCTAAAGGGCCTCACCAAGGGAGAGCCTGTTTGTGGGCAGCAGCCACCTAACTTCAGCCAAATCCCACGGAGCCGATGGGAGCCCCTCTGCAGGCTGTCTTGCACCTGCCCCCAAAATCCCATCCTGAGACTCTGAGTAACGAAAATGCAGGATCCAGACCCTCACACACAGCGTTAAAGAAAGGCAGCTGGTTTTGTTACAGCTGCTTATGAAAACTATCACAATAGTAGCATGCAACCGCCAATTGGGATTTTGCCAAAGGAAGCTCAGTTTGGAAGAGAAGTGTTTGGCTGGTGGCACAGACATGCTGATAGATCATTTTCAGTGTCCACCTACAACTTGTAGTTAGCAGGACATAAGGAAAGGGGATGGAGGAGAAGAAAAGAAGCCAACACATTTTTGGGAGAGGCAGCCAAGTGGACTCAGCTGATTTCTATAAGGCAGCTACACTGACACTTGGACAACTAAACATTGCATTGTTCAAGCTGGAAAAAAAAAAAATAATAATGAAATAGTT
Organism: Lagopus muta; assembly: GCF_023343835.1. Lineage (NCBI taxonomy): Eukaryota > Metazoa > Chordata > Aves > Galliformes > Phasianidae > Lagopus > Lagopus muta. Next base: position 9,449,220 of record NC_064434.1, read on the forward strand.
TTTGCAAGAAGGCTTCTTGTCCAAATAAGCAATGCCATCCCTTTGCTTCTGTTAGAGCGTTACATGGGGGAGAAAGAAGCCCGGGGCAGCTCTGTGCTGCCTGCCTCGGGGTGCACGGCTTTGCTCTCACTTCCTGGCAGTGAAAGGTGGGAGGCGGATGGAGCTGCTCACAGCTCTCTGACTCACTGCAAAGAAGGCCGGACAGAACAAGCACAATCAGATATCACCGTGCAAGCACGCTGGGTGGCTTCACATGATCTGGCTGCAAACTACCACTGGCATTTAAAAGGGTCAGAATCAGTTATTTCTATGTTGGAGCAAATTGACAGCCACACAAAACTCACCAAGGCATCAGAGGAGGCAGAACAGAGGTAAGCACAGCTGGCACCATCATCCTGAAGAACAAGCAATGGGCTTGGGAAGTGGGACCACAGTGCCTGGGCTCCCAGAAAGCAGCCAGCACGGCGGCTGGATGAAAATGCTGCGCATCAGGGACAAGTTTTGGTAACACAAGGTTGAAAGTGCAGGCTGTTTCCTCTGCAGACTTGTTCTTGCATTCCAAATTGATTTATTAAATGGGCGGATTGCTCTTTTGTTATTGCAGGGAGCTAGAAAGATGTTGTGAGCCATGGCTAGCAGCAGCACTGGCCAGATGGGCTTAAATTGGAAAGAGCAGAGAAACAGCAGGGTAGAAGGAATAAAACTCAGATCCTCCTGGTCCCTGCAGGACTACCAGCCACATTGCCCTAGTCTCCCCCTTGTGCTTTCAGGACACAAATCCTTCTTCTTCCATCCCCAGACTTCAGGCTCCTAATGTCTCATTGCCAGCACACTGTTCTAAGGCACCATCATCCACAGGAAAAGCTCAGACACAAAAGGGAACTGCAGTGACAGCGCTCCAAGCCCTTACCAGCCACCACCACTTGCTTCAGACCTATCTTCCACCCCATTCCAACAAAGACTCCATCTGGATGCATTTAGCATACCCTGAGTGCCGTGTGTCTACCCTCTGTCCAGTGTCCAATGGATTCAAGGCTTTCATTCAAGGTCTTCTCTATACATTATAGCTGAGAGAAGTGGAACGCATAAAGAGGTTAACTGAGCTACCCAGTAGTGGAAAAAAAATAAAAAGTTTTTTCTCTGGTACAAAAGCAGCAACAGAGAAACTGTCAATCAGTAGCAGGGAGGCCAACCAGAGACAGCACCCATTAGTGGCAAGCTGTCAGCTCCACAACCCCAGGGGAGAAGCAGCTGCCTGTGCACTGAGGACAACCCCACTCTGCATACATTCTAACCTCCCACTGTGTGTAAGGGAATCTACTCTCCTTCATCCCAAGTTGTCAGGCTGTGACATCCTCAAACAAGTTTGTCTATGGCAGAAGTCACAGAGACGTGACGTGTGAGTCTACCAGCTTGAAGCCATAGGTACGACACAGCCCTTGGTGTAGAGCTCAGCTTCTCCTAACCCAAATCCACGCGGTCACACTCCATTCATAACCCATCTAAAGAGACACAGCAGCAGACTTCAGCCAAGGAGGAGACAGTCATCTGCTCCGCAGGCCCCACAGCTGCTGGTGGGCACATGTGAGGGAGCAGAGGACACAGGGTGACAGCAGCCACAGCCTCACATGCTGCTGTGGGAGGGTCTGGCACCTGAAAAGCCAGGCAGGCAGCTCTGCTTGCTGTTTGACACATCCACGGGGCAAAAGGGATGATGCAGAGCGCTGCAAAGAATGGTGGCGGCTGCCCAACAGCAACAGCCGCCATTCCTGCTTGCCCCACGCCTGAGGTGGTGGCGGAAGCAGCGGGCTGGACACGTCCCCCTCTTTCCATGGCAGGACACAGTTCAAACCAACCCCTCGTCCCCGGGGAGGGTGAGTTCAATTGGGCTGCACTGCTGGAAGCCCTTGATCCAATGCTGGGAAATCCCCACAGCCCCACTGTACTGGGCAGAGGCAACCAGCTCGCATCATCCCCCGAGCGTGGGGCTGCCAAGAAGCGCCTTTCCATACAAGTCTCATCTGGCTTTTCAGCATGGAGCTCTTTTGACTGAAACCACAATACTTAGCATGCTTCAATGATCAAGCAGAGGGCACGGGAATGTCACAGCAAACACTTGGCTCCCAAACACATCATTGTTCTTCCCCCTTCCCCATTCACAGATCCTGACCAGAACATCCCGAGCAAGCTTTAAATGTTTTCTAGCAAATCCAGCAAGCAGTACCACAGGAACATTTGATCTGCCATCTTTCTGAACACACACACTCACATGAGATCCATATGTTGCCGGGCCCTGCCAGCACATCCATGCAGCTCCTGGAGGCAGCCCTCATGGCCATGCACTTCCAGCACAGCCAAACCGGCCTTTCCCAGGCTGCAATTAGCCAGGAAGGCTGATGAGGCCCCGCATGCTGATTGCCAATCACCATGGCAGCTGGGATGTCTCCTTGCTTGGATTTCTTTACTTGCACATGAAGCGCACCTCACATTTTCTCAGCCACCTCAGTGTCCCCCCTGGAGCATGGGTTACCCTGTGACACCTGCATGCCCCCACAGCTTTAATTTCACCTTCTTCCTCCATTCTGCCTCGCCCACCCCTCCCACTCAGAGCCGTCTTGGCCACAGAGCCGCATGGGTGCCATTTTCCCCTCAGCAGCCCCAGTGCCAAGAACATGGCGCCCAGGCGGCCCCACGGCCAAGATGGCGCTGGGTGTGAGGCGGCCGGGTGGGAGGGCGGCCCCACAGTGGCGGGAGCTGTTTGGAGGAAGGCTGCATAAGCAATTGAAGAGAGAAAGTGAGCTAATTAAAGACACGTGATAAAGTCATGAGTTTTAGCCACGCTGAATATCTCATTAGGTCTACTGAGCCTTGTGGGAAGGGATCCTCGGCCTGGCGGAGGGCGGCCATCACGCTCCTGAAGCCTCTCCATGGCAAACGCCGACTACGGCTCTCCTTGGGTGCCCCCCAACACAGGGCAGCACAGCCCCGCGCCTGTTGTCCCTCACCCATCATGAGGGCACCATCCATCGCACTTGGGTCGCTTTTAACTCAAAAGGGCAAAGTTACGCAGGAAGGGGCTGCTCTGGAAGCAGAGACCCAAGGCAGCGTGGTTTAACCTCGTGTCACCCCGTTAGAAGGCCCGTCCTTGGTGCCATGCGGACTCGGGTGCACAGCCGCGCTCCCCCCTTGCTTTTGGGGAGCAGCCCCCGCCGGTCGGAGCGCCCCCCCCCCCGGGACGTTCCCACCATAGAAAGGGAAGGGAGCGCTATAAAGTTCCCATTATTTTTAGCGAGGAGGAAGGAAGCTCGGCGGGAGCAACGCCGCCGCAGAGGAAATGCGGGAATGCAGGCAGAGGGGAGCCGGGCTCCGGGCGGGGGGGAGCGGGGCGGCGCGCAGGTACGGGGCGGCAGGAAGCGGGGGCGGGCGGCGGGGCCGGGCCGAGGGGAGCGGGGCGGGGCGGGGCGGGGCCGGAGGGGGGTGGCCGTAAGGTGAAGGTTGTTGCCGTGGGTTCATTAAAAGACAGAGTTCAACTCCTCGCGGCCGCAGAGCGCTGCTGGGACGCTGGTTTGGCAGCGCGCGAAGGGGAAGATAAGAGCGATAGAAAATAGGAGTTCATGTATTGAAAACTCCGGGGGGAGAGGCGGCGGTCGCTTAAAAGCGCACTCCGAGGAGCGGGACAGGAGCGGCGAGGCGAGGGCAGGCTGCGCGCTCCCGAGGCCCGCCGAGGAGGAGGACGATGCTGAGCGCGGTGGCCGTGCTGCTGGCAGCGCTCTGCTTCCACGCTGCCGTCCCGGTGAGCGGCGGGCGGGCGGGCGGGAGGAGCGGCGCACGTGGGCGGCGGGGATCCGGGAGGCGCGGGTTCGGATCCTCGCGGGTTCGGCTCCTTGCGTCGGCGGGGTTAGCGCGGGGGGAGCGGCTCCCGTGGCCTTTTGTGCTCCGGGAATCTTAATTCAAACCAGACCCGCTGCTGCCGCTCGCGACCTGCTGGCGGCCCCGCCCCAGTGCGAGGCAGCGAGCGCGCCGCGTCTCGGGAAGCGGGGAGAGCCGGAGCGCGGCCCCCGCGTGCGGTCCTTTGTGAGCGGGGCAGGCTGCGCCCGGGGCTTCTGTGCCTTACGTAGAGCTCCCGGAGCCCGGCTCGGCGCTTCCCCGAAGCGTGCGCCGTCCCGGCCGCCCCGTCAGCCCCTCTTTCTCTGCCGGAGAGCTCCTCCCAGCTCCGGGAGTGCTGCCGGGGAGCGGCCCGGAGCCTCCATAGGGCTGAGGGCAGCGTGTCAGACCGGCAGCCAGGCTTCCGTGCAACTGCAGCCGCCAGATGTCATCCACGAACAGAGGATGGCTCTGCCTTTCCCCGGCAGCGTGGCACTTGTTGCGGCTCCCGGTCTCCGTGTGGGGCATCGCTTGTGGGGTCTTCTGCCCCTCGGGGGAGGTTAGGAAGGGAAAGGACACGAGAAAGGACGAGGGGAAATGGTTTCAAGCGAATAGAGGCTGAATGCAAGGAAAAAGTTTTTACAGTAAGAGCAGGGGAGCAGTGGCACAGGTTGCCCAGAGGTGGCGGATGTCCTGTCCCTGGGGACACTGAAGGTCAGGCTGGATGGGGCTCTGAGCTGGAGCTGTAGGTGTCTCTGTTCACTGCAGGGGAGTTGGACCAGGTGACCATTAAGCGTCCCTTCCAACTCAATACTGTAATTTGGAAGTGCTTTGGAGATGCTCTCCAGCAGTGGTTGGGTAAGGTGTGGCGGAACATCAGGACCTGAGCTGAGCCCAGTACCTGCAGCTCTGCTGTGCTGCCCTGCCTGAATGCTGCCTGTAGGTCAGGATGTCTGGTCCTCGTGGTGGTCAGTGGTCAGGCTGTGAGGTGGCTAAAAATGACGGGCGTGTGAGTGTAGGCGCCTTGTGTTGTGGGAGAGGGCCTCACTCACTGCTTCTGAGTGAGTGTTTTAAGAAATAAAGTGGAAAACCTGCAGTTTATGTGGCCTCTGGAGTGGATTTGGGTAAAATTACCCTATGATAAATGTTTCTTATTAGGCATAATATAGGCATGAGGCGAACACTCATATGGAGTTTTCCAGTGTGTGGGAGATGCTGGATGATGCTTCAAGTTGAGGGGTGTCTGGCGTGAGCACGGAGTAAAAGTCCTTGGGTGCTCAGCAGTGACTCAGCATCACTGCTTCCATCCTGGGGATCACGTGGCTGACTTCCCATGTTGAAATGTCAGTGAAGAAGCTGCCTTTCCCACCAGTCTGGAGTCATAGTGGCAGAAGGACTCAGTGTTGGGCATGGGAAGCAGGGTGACCTGGGCTGGTCTTTTGCTGGGTTGCATTCTTACGGGTCTGCCTGGCTCTTGGTGGTCTGCCTCTGGCATGTCACTTGGCCTTGGCTATTGCTCTGGGGCTTTGCTAAGCAGCCAGGACAAGAAAGGAGCCAAACAGCAGTTTTCTTTCTGGCTGCTCTTACATGCAGGAATAATAAGGGGGTTCCTACTATGTCCTCAAGATGACACTGTCTTGCTCAAACATCCTGTATTACATTCAGTTCCCTCTTTGGAACAACAGGAGCACTGCTTTTCTTGAAATAAGAAGGTTGACCCATCCTAATGGGTTTGCCTGTTTATTCTCTCATGGGAGACTCCTTTAGGATGTAGTCTTGTTGGGAATCCAGCCAAGCTGGGGTGCATGACCTGCTGCAGGACAGTGGATAACCCAGCCTGTGCCTTGAGGAAGACACAGTTTGGATTGTTCCAGCAGGTGTAGATGTGCACTGTTGGTTAACGCAAGCTTAGCAGAGCAGGCAGAACTTTTTTTCCAGGAGTGATGTCATTCCTATCTGAACATAAGCTAATTAGAAGAAATGAGGTAGCCCAGCTCGCTTATTAAACATGTAGGCAGCAGATGAGAAGGAAACACTTTCTTCTGCAGGAATACACACAGAGCAGCGTCACATAATTTATCAAGTGCTGTAAACAGTGCTTGCTTGTGTGCTTGCAAGCAGTGAATGCTTGCCTGCTGGTAGCTCCCTCCCAGTAAACAGTGATTCAACTCTGACAAAGCAGAGAGCTGTAAGCTATGGTTGGTATGGGGCAGGGGGCTCCAGTGCAAGCCTTTTGTTCCAGGCTGCTCTCGGCTTTAAGTGGCTGGAAGAGCTAACATTTGTAATGGCAGCACTCTGAAACTTCTGGAAACCAAACAATCCTCTTTAACAACCTGAGACGTGTTACAGCAAGTGCTGGGAACTTGTAAGCCTTCTAAAATTGAGTGCACTAACCTGAAGTGTAGGCTGCTGTTTTAGCAGCAAAATTGGTCCATTTTAAGTATGTATTTTGCATTGCTAGTGTGTAGATGTCTCCAGGTGGCCTGTGTAGTAGAGCCTTGTTTGATGTGGCTCTTGTGTGTTTAAGGACCATAGCAATGCCTCTGAGGTGGATGTTCCACAACTGTGTATGCCATCGCACAGCTAGGGAGCTGGGGCTTTAGCAGGGCCAGCTGTAGGAGTAGACAGAGAAGGAATCCTCTTGGGGGAGAGATGGCCTCTTTCCTGCAGAGGTGATGCCAGTGAAGTCACTGCAGCTTGCAGTTCATGGAATCACAGAACTGTTTGGATCAAAAGGAACCTCACAGACCATTGGGTTCCAACCCCCTGCTGTGGGCATTGTTGCCAACCACTGAAATCGGGCACCAGATCAGGCTGCCCAGGGCCTCATCCAGCCCAGCCCTGAATGTCTCCAGAGGTGGGGCATCCACACCCTCTCTGAGCAGTCTGTGTCAGCACCTCAGCCGCCCTTTCAGTGAAAGATGTCTCCCTGACATCTAATTAAATTTCCTCTAAGATGTCACCTTAGACATCTCTTCAGCTATTAATACAGGACTCCAGCACAGCCAGACCCTGTCGTGCCTGCTGACACCTGGGGTGCCTCAGGTGGCACAAGCCCTCAGGACAGTGTCCACTCGGTGCTCAGGCACCTAAATGTGCATTTGTGTGTGCGAGGTAGCAAAGCTCTTATTATAATCACAGTGGTGTAATCGGTGAGCTGGAGTGGTTATTTGACCAGCCCATGTGTCTGCTTCAGGGTGAGTGGCTTGTCTGGCTTCTGTTGACTAGATCTCATTTTGACCATAAGGGAGCATGGATGCCTTTATGTCTGTATCTGAGAGCGATAAGCTGAAAGTGCTGCTCTACTCTGTGCAACTTTCCTGGTGTCCCTCTGCATAAACAAACAGGCCAGACAGGTGCTGTGGCTGTGCCAAGAGAACCAACAAAGCGGTGGGAAACATCAGCTTTCAGCTCGCTCCTGTTCTGGTGCAACTGGGTCAGTGCCCCCAAACAATGCCCTAGCCTTGCCCTGCTGGAGGCTGGAGTTGGGGACTACAGCTGGGCCCTGGATCTTGGCCTCTCCCATCTGTTCTGATGGGAGAAATGCAAGCGTAATCATGAAGGTGCAAAGAGGAAATTGTTGTGACAAGAGGCACGAGGGCTTCCGCTGAGTCTTACAGATTCATTTCTCTGTGCTGAGAAGATGCTCTGAAATGCCAAGGTCGTGTGGTTGTCCCTTTTGGAGCACTGAGGTCAGTATTCTTAACGGGTCCCTAAGTTAGAGCCAACTGGCATGCTCCATTTGAACTGCTGCTCTGCTGGGCTCCTGTTGTACTGCAGCAATGAGCTTTATCTGGCCTGGCTGAAACCTGATAGTGCACTTTCTGCTGTGAAGATGCTGGTGGAAAAGTTACTGTGCTGTGAAGCCTCACCTCAAGGCAAAATAACATTTGTTGCTCCACAAGAGTTGCTTGTAGGAGGTCCATCTGCTAATGCGGTGGTTTCCCAACCCCTTCGTTTCTCAAGCAGTGCCTGGCTGCAGCTGATGTTCTAGGTTTCGTGGAACCGGCCTGGATCCAACAGTCTGTTAGCTTGGGCTCCTTGCCATGCTCGGCTGTAATGTTTGTGTGTCACTGCTGAGACCAGTCTCACCAGTGAGGCCTGCTTCACTGAATGGGAACCAAGAGGGTTAGTGGGCTTTGGATGGAGCTGGTAATAGAACTTCCTCTTGAGTCACTGGAGCTGCAGTTACAACTGAGTCACAGAGATGTTGTAAGCTATGGCGTTCCTGCAAGGCTTCTAGTTTGAAACCTTCTTGGGGTTTTGACTCATGCATCTTGCTGCCATGCTCTCTGGCAGAACTCTCCATTGACTTTATTTTTGCCGTGTGATTCACTTTTATGTCCGTTCATTTTGTCTCCTAGTGTTTGGGGTTCTTCTGATACCTGAAAGCCCTTAAGGACCTCTTTTGCAGAATGAATCCCAGCTAAATTGAAGGCAGTGATAAAAGATGGGAACCCGCTTGCCAACCAGCTGAAAATACTCAGGCTGTCTTGTCTTGGAGACTGTGCTCCTCTCATGCTCCACCCTGTAACTTCACTGTGCTGCAATGGCAGTGTCCTCAGCCTCTGATGGAGCAAAGGCTGATATGTTGATGCTTGGCTGCAGGCAGTGCTGGGCACAGTGGCACCCAAGCAGCTCTCTGCAGGGTACAGCCGGTTCATGCAACAGCTCCTCTGGGTGCCCTGGCTCCATCAGCTGAACTCATATGTGCCATGCTACAGTGGGTTGCTCCTTTGTCTGCCTGCGCCACGTGATCTGGGGCTGATTGCCTCTTAATTGAAAGGCAACTTGAACTCTGCTCCAGTTGTAAGGAGCCATCAAGAAACGCTTCCTGGGCAGCAACTGCAGACCACGGCTGTCCCACGTGGAACACAGAAAAGCTTTACTAATTACTTTCTAATGGTGGTGGTACACGGTCAGCAGCTCCATCCAGCCATTTGCATCTAGGGGTTACTAGGGGAGCAGACTGCATATTGAAGCCAGAGGTAGGCAGAGGAAAGTGGAGTCAGGCTGCCATCTGGAGAGCAAGCAGTGATTAGTGTAACTGGTTCCAGATGAGAGCTGTTGTGAAGCCCTGTGTCCTGGCAGTACTGCTGTGGCTGTGTTGGTGAGAGCCTTTGTCTGCTCTCTTGGGTCAGCTAGCAGCTCCAGTGTTGTAGGAAGAGATTACCTGGCTCTTTCCTGTCCCAAAACAGGAAATGATGCCTGTTGGTACACTTCTGAGGCTAACAGGGGGTAGAGGTGTACATACACATACAGGTTACTCTGTCTTGTGCAGTTTGTTGACCAGCTGACAGCAGGATGTGTAGGCTGTAGCCCTGACCCCAGGATAGGTGGTGTGGGAGGCTTGTGTGCTTGTGCTCTGCACTCCTACAGGAGCTCAGGGCATCCTGTGTCTAACAAAGCAAGCAGAAGAGAAGCCCTATTATCCCACTGACCAGCTAATAGGCACTTTCTTTAGTGACAGAGCCCAGGCTGTCTTTGGTCATGTGGTTGAGAGGTAAGAGGAGTAAAAGTTCAAACCAAAGGAACCACAGACTTTGCTTGAATTAATATCAGACGCAAACAGTAACATGGTATTTTTCCAGTGCTCAGCTGTACTCTGTGCTAATGAAACTGCAGTGGAGCCTCTCGCCTGGCAGATTTGATGGCCGAATGAGACTTACCCACCCTGCTGGCTCTGCCATGTTGCAGGTAGCACCTGCGTGCAGTGGAAGAGTGGTAGGTAGTGAGGCTTGCACCGAAACTTGCCTAACAGCCTGCAGCTAGACAGCGTTGACTTCTAAATCTCTTTCGGTCCTAATGGAGGAATCATCTAGATTGTGACTACTTTCCCATCAGCGAACAAAGCACCTAACTAACAAAGGAGGCTGACTCTGGCATGTCTGGGCAGTGGCAAAGGAGTGCTCTGCTATCGGGCACTTACATCAACTGACTCATGGCCCCAAACAGGGAAGCTGCAAGCTTAATCCTCCAGTGGCATCAGTTCTGCTCTGAAGCATCTTTAAATAACTTGTAAAAAGTTCCTTGGCTTGCTTCTGTAGCTGGAAAATGGTGGGGAGCTTCTTAGTACAGAAGCTGGGAGATGTGATAATGAGTAATATGAAGTCTGAGCTATCATAGCCAGAAAGCACTGAATGCTCAGCACCACCCCCTCCTGTCCCAGCATGCAGCCGAAGGGAGAAGTGGGGGTAGGGGGAAGTGACTCCATGTTATACTGGTTCCTGTAAGTTAAATGGGCCAGAAGCTACTCTGTCCCATAGCCAACTTAAGTTCCAGATCACAGAGCAAACCTTATTTATTTTTTCACCTATCCCATAGCAACACCCCGTGTTCCCTTCTGCATCCAGGTTGCCTGCTGGGGAGTGTTCCCATGCATCATCTGGGGGCACACCAGTTGGCAAGGCTTGAAACTGTGCCTGAGATCCACCTAATAATTTGATGGTATAGATTGCGTTCCAGTGCCTGGGGATGTTCACTTATGTTGTTTAATTTAGGAGTATGCATGTAGCCAGAGGGTCTCTGGCAACAGGCCCAGAATATTAGGAAATTGTGAAAACTGCAGTATACAGTAAAAGGAAAAAAAACAACAAAAAAAAGCCCTTAGTAGGATATGATGACTCTCTCATTGAATGCTGACCCTTTTAGGGTGTATCAGGATAAGCAGCAAAAGGTGCTGGAGAAATTCTGTGCAGTCAGTCCTGACACCCGTAAGGTGAATAATACAAACCTGTAACGGCAAAGCATTCAGTGTAGTAGTGAAGGTGTTGGTAGTACCCAGCCTGCAGTTTTGGAGTTAGCCCATAAGGCTGTCCTGGAGTCCTTTATGCTCGGCTTTCTTTAGAGGTCTGTTGTGCCGACTAGAGCTTGTAGTCATTGAGTAGACCTAGAACTGTATTTCTCTACAAAGCATCTTTAAGGTACTGCTGTTTGAACAGTGTTTTCATAGAATGCATTGGCTTGGGTTGGAAGGGACCTCAAGGATCATCAAGCTCCAAACCCCAGCAGCAGGCAGAGCCACTGACCTCTGTATCTAATATTAGACCAAGCCTGTTACTCAGCATCTAACTGTTCTGTCGGTGTTGCTTGTCAGAAGCTTGTCTGACCTATGGGCTGTTGTGCTAAGACTAACTTGATACTGAATGCTTTGCACTCGTCCGCTCTATAGGTACAACACTGAGCAGTTTGAATGAGCTACTCTGGATCAGAGTCGATTTGTTTAACGTCAATCCACATGGTGTTTACTCAAGAAATGCCTAATGTCCTTTCTGTAGGCAGTGAAAGTATGGGTGATTGGTGCGCAACTGCAGCAGCAGGTTTACTACGACTATTTCTGAAGGGAGGATTTCATTCAAAGCTTCAGCTTTGAAATGATACTCGAACACCCTCGTGATTCAGTTTGGAAATACACCAGCCAGCTTCCATAATCTCCTATAGGCATTGCATAACTTAACTGTGAACGGGGCAGTGGTGACTGCTGTCAGACCTTGGTCTTAACCAGCAGGATTGACAGTGCATCTGTAAACCTGAATGCAGAAGCCCTGGTGCTGGGAGTGTGATCTCAGCACCATTTATGTGGGCACATCTTTCTGCATGCTCCAGTGGTTGTGGGAGTGTGTGTTTCTCATAGGAAATGTGTCCAGTTTGACCAGTGTTCTACATCAGAATAATTTGCTGAAATGTGGTCCAGCTTGTGCCCAAAGACCATCTAACTTACTGCTCTTGATTCCAAGGAAGTTGGTAATACCTGAAATACTGGCAGCTCTGTTTTCCTTTGCCACAGAGCACTTGGGAACTGCTGAGGCTATGTGGAAGGAAGGGGTGAAGCTGGAAGTGCCTCTTTAAAAGGACTTTTGGAATTGGAGAAGGGAGGTTTTCTCAACCTGAGGTGTGACTGCTGTATCTGGTGATGTTCAGTCCTTTTGTGCATGGCTTAGTCATGCTAATGCAACTGCAGCTGTTCGCTAGGGAGGGCGTCTGCATTCTCAACGGGCTATGCTTAGTCAATGCTGTGAGATGCTGTGGATAAAACAGGCCTTGTGGCATGACTCATGAATGTAATGGAAGATGCAGTGTCTTCGCATCCATGCTGGTTTTCTTAAAGCTGGAAATGGTGGGGTGTAGAAGTAAATGCAAGCTTGCAGTTGCATTCATTCTTGCCTCGTATCTTCTTTCTGCCTCCAACAGTTGTTATTCCTAACTGTATGTTAACTTCCCTTCGTAAGGTGAACAGATCATTATTCCCTCTCAGAATACCATGTAGCATGGTTTTGGTGTCTCCTCTGACTTACGGGAATGCGTCTCTTCAGGTCAGGGCACTGGTGCAGTTGTGGCCCTGCTCATGCTGACGCAAAAGAATAGAGTTCATTTGAGATGGGTAGCAGTTCCACCAGCCAAGTTGTGTGGCATCTGTTCCCCAGGAAATAGGCTTCCCAGAGACCAGGGCACACGCATATTTTCCTGGTGCTGCTGAGAGGCAGTGTGCCACCAGCCTACTTTGAGAAGCTGTAGAGCGTGTCGTGCTTTCCTACAGACATTGTCCAGTTTCTGAGCTGGAACTTCCTGGGCTGAATGACTGATCACAGGAGAAGTGCTCCTGTCCTTTATCTTGTCCTTACACTGGATTCTCTCCAGTATGCCCATGTCTATCTCGTATGGAGGGGCCCAAAATTGGACCTAACCATTACCAATGCTGAGTGAGTAGAGAGGAAGAACCACCTCTCTTGACCTGCTGGCAATAGTTTGCCTAATGCAGCCAAGATGTAGTCTAAAACTGGGTTTGAGATAAGAGCTGCAACAAATTGATTTGCTTTGCTGGGACTTCAGTGATGGTCTGTAACACGGGAAGTGTGGACAGCTGGAGATGGTGCAAGGAGAGGAATTTGTGCCCAGCTGCAAACCACATTGTTTATGGCAGTATTGGTGAGCACGTGGATGGGCACAGGGACTGGTTTTGCTAGGTCTGCTTTAGAGACCTAAGGTTAACGTGTATGTATGTGTTAGAGGTAGCACTGCAAAGATAAGTCTCCATTTAAGTGGCTGCCAATGTCATGTGTCTGGTCTTTGCAGCAACTAGGCATGTTGGGATGTACGGTAACCAGAGGGCACATGGCTATGCTGCTGCAAGGGGGTGAAAATGTGTCAGGAGCTGTAGCTCTTGTCACTTTCAGTTGTTGTACGGGAGGGTCATGCTTGCCTGTGCTGTGTGCATGGGTAGTGGTTTTGAGATTCTGAAGTCCTCATTGGAAGGCATTGTAGTTCATAGAATGTGACCTGCAGTATAGACTTGCCTTTCAGTCTGTATTGCTCAGGGTTTCTGGGACTGGCAGCCCACCACTGGCTTTGGGTGGAAGTAGGCCAATCTGCGTCAGTGCTTTTCCAATCCAGTAAGTGAACAGGCTGTTGGCTGCAAAACTCAACCTTTGCTGCTAGTTCTTGTACACCACAAACTAAGAAATGCTGGTGACCTTAAATGGAAGGATTTGAAGACAAGTTAGATAAGTCCAGGTGTCAGCTATTGCACCTTGCTGCTCATCTCTCAGACCAGCTGAAACTGTAAGTCATTCCCCAGGATGAACTGATGCTGTCAGCTGCTGGGCCTTTTTTTGCTACATCTGCTAGGTGCAGCTCTTCAGGATTTTGCATTGACTGTGGCTCTCTTGTACTATCTGAAGAAACATATGACTGAACTATCAAGTATGTTAAAGAGCTGTAGCAAAGGCTTCTTAAAGAAGAGCAGTTCTAGCACAAGACTGAACTGACTGCTTCTCATGAGATTAAGGGGAAAGAGCTTCTCTGCATCTTCCAAACAGGCTGCCTTGGATGTGGGAAGTGAGGTACTGAGCTCTGATTGTGACTACTTGGGCTATATTGTGACAGGCCACACCTGCCACTGGTGCAGTTAAACTGGGTGCTAGTTTGTAGGCATGTTGAGATCCAGTCGTTGGCTTGAACTGTATTGCTTGGCTGTACAGAACAGGTCGACATGAGTAAAAGCAGTGTGTATTAACTCTCCGGTTTGATACATCCAGGTGAGAGAGCAGGAGCACAGACTTGTTTCTCTGTGTTGTTGAAGGACCCGCTGAACTTGTAGAAGAATTGGCTGAGAGATGGTTGGGAGGCAGCTCAGCTGTGTCAGAACTGAGTCTTAAGAACAAACCTTACCCATACCAAACAAAGGAACTCTCCAGAACAGAAGTCTTCTCTCCAGAAGAGAAGCAACCTCTCTGCTTGCTCCCTTTTATATAAGCCTGTGCGGTCCTTTGAGTCAGCCTCTGCTGTGCATGCTGCCTGCAGTCTGAGGGTGGTGATGCACATTTCCATAATGCACAGCTGCAGCAGGGTATTTCATGGCCCCTCTGCCTCAGGGTGCTGAGTGTGTGTCAGCATCCCAGGAACCCGGGCTGTGATGCTGTAGGAGCTGCTGCAGCAGCCCTGGCTGCCGTGCTGTGCCAAGACAAACACTCTGTGCATTCATGCGCTGAGCAGAGAACTGGTCTTGCTGGAAAATTATTTGCATGACAGTGTTGGTTTTCTTTGTTGTTTTTTTTTCTTCTTTAACCAGACCAGTTCCCTGATCTGGGTCACCACAAGACTGCATGAATACGGGGGACGGTCCAGGGAGTGACTCCTTGTGCAGGAGGCGGTGGGGTGAACTGCAGTTGAAAGGGTTGTGCTGCAGAATGTGAAACCCAAGCTGACGGTGACAAGCTGGCTCATTTTCACTCTTGGCATGTTGATTGCTGGGTTTTGGCCCTACTTAATTACAAAAGTTGCCCTGTCACAGTAAGGAGGAGATGTAATGGTGGTTGGGCAACAGTGTGGTAGCAAGCAGGTGAGGCACTGCAGCTAATAGAGCTGTAGCTGCAGTGCATATGTAATAGATATATGGAGAGTGTTTGAGCCCTGGAACGGCTCCCCTGGCAGTGGGCTCTGAGCTGCCAAAGTTTGGGGAGCATCTGGACACTGCTCTCACAGACAGGGTCTGGATTTTGGGTGGTCCTGTGTGGAGCCAGGAGTTGGACTCGGTGATCCTGTGGGCCTGTTCCTATGGGATGTTCTGTGATTCCGTGCAGTCTGTGGGCTGCTTGGGGAACAGTCTGTAGCTGGCTTTCTGCTGCTAGCCTGCTTCTTTGGCACCTCTGAGATGAGAACTATTTCACTAACCTGCAGTGTCACCAGGCTGCTTATCCTGAGCTGGGGAATGACAGGAGGAACATCTGGAAGAGCTGCTAGCTGAGATGTAGCCGTGCTGCTGTTGGCTTCTAACGAGTCAGATGTGCACACCAGTGTCGCTTCAGACTTGTCACATAAAGAGCATCAGTTCTATTTCAGCAACCCCAAAATTTAAGTCTGTCCATTAAAATGAAGGGTACACGTGGCTGACAGTGCTAGCAGGCTGCGGGAGGAGGATATTGGTGAGGTTGGTGGTGGTTCTGCCTTCTTTTTGCTGAACAGCCGAGGTTGTCTGAAGACTCTGGAGAGCTGGGACTGGAGTTAATCATGTGTGGGTTATTAACTGCAGAATATCAAGGTTTAACAAAGCTAAAGTTTCTTTCAGCAGGAGGTTTTATCTTCCCACGCACTAATATAAATATTTTGAGGCCAGAAGCTCTTCAGGCTGCCCTGCCTCAGATAGCAGAGCTAGCCCTCCTAACAGAATTGTCCTTCAATATGTAGAAAAAGATCAAAGAGACCTTTTCACGTGGGTTTATTTTAGGGCTGCTCAAATCCCTGTGTAAGTCTGCAGCGTAATATGTGGTAGGCAAATTAGAAAGCAAATACTTATTAGTGTAAATCTCTTCAAACAGCATGGCAGGCTGTTGGTTTTGCTTCCCATAATGCTGGCAGAATCTTGCAGGGTGCTCAGGGAGGTGTTTGAGCTGGAAGAGCTCATTCCTTCTCAGCTCAGTGAGGAGGATTTACGACTCAGAGAAACAAATGTGCAAATTTAACAGCATTATTCAGGTAATGGAGGATTTCAGGTGTTTTTGACGCTGCTGTAATTGGCTGATCACTAACTAGGATTAATATAAGTGGGATACAAATCACCCCTAATCTAGTTCAGGGCTTGTAGCAGCTTGTGGCAAAGCCAGTGGTTTTGCTTACCTCAAAGAGCAGTTTGAAATGTGCTGCTTCCTTTTACATACACCCCGACTTGAAATTAAAGAAATGTGGCTCCCAGTTTGGGTGGGGTGAGATCAACTAATAAACTATAAATCTTCCCTGCATCGTGAGACAGTGCTTGAGATAGATCCCTGCTTGAGCAGGGACTGAGGAGGATTCTTGGGTAGAGATTGGGAGCAAGATGAAGACTGAAGAATGGGTAGAAATGATGCTTTAAATTTTTTTCTTTCCAAGTCTGGTGTGTGTCAGACTTCTGGAGCCAATAATATTGCTAATGAATTGTGAAAGTTCTTGATTAAATTGAAGATGCCACCGAGCAGCTTTCTGGTTGTCCCAGCAGAACTGAATAGCTATTGTTGTGTAACAATACAGCCCTCAGTGAGAGCAGAAACCAACGGCTTCCCGAGGGTTTCCCCTAGACGGGCTGCTTGAGACTTGAGGAAGTGCTTAATAGGCACTGCTCAGCACTATCAGAAGTGCTGGTAAAATGCTTATCTGTCGTGTTATGCAACTGAGATCCTTGAGAGCAGCCCTGCAGAGAAGGACCTGGGGGTCTTCATGGATGAAAAACTGAACATGAGCCAGCAGTGTGCCTTTGCAGCTCAAAAAGCAAATGGTATCCTGGGCTCCATCAAAAGAGGGGTGGCCAGCAGGGACAGGGAGGTGATTGTCCCTCTCTGCTCTGCTCTTGTGAGGCCCCATCTGGAGTACTGCGTCCAGGTCTGGAGCCCCCAGTACAAAAAAGACAGGGAGCTGTTGGAGAGGGTCCAGAGAGCCACAAAGATGATCAGAGGACTGGAGCACCTCCCCTATGAAGACAGGCTGAGGGAGCTGGGCTTGTTCAGCCTGGAGAAAAGAAGGCTGCGGGGTGACCTCATTGCAGCCTTTCAGTACCTAAAGGGAGCCTATAAACAAACAGGAGAGAAATCAACTCTTTGAAAGGGTTGACAACTGCAGGACAAGGGGAAATGGTTTGAAGTTGAGGGAGGGAAGATTCAGGTTGGATGTCAGGGGGAAGCTCTTTACTATGAGAGTGGTGAGGTACTGGAACAGGCTGCTCAGAGAGGCTGTGGATGCCCCGTCCATCCCTGGAGGTGTTCAAGGCCAGACTGGATGGGGCCCTGGGCAGCCTGGTCTGGTATTAAATGGGGAGGTTGGTGGCCCTGCACGAAGCAGGGAGTTGGAGATTCATGATCCTTGAGGTCCCTTCCAACCCTGGCCGTTCTGTGAGATCAGTGACATCAAATCGCAAAGGGTTTTGCTGTGCTTGGCAAGTATTTCTAGTCAGTTGTATGAGATGCATTTAAAAATAATTAATTTAAAAAAAAAAAAGCTTTTGAATCATGGGGTTGATAGTTGGATGAGATGATTTTCTTCATCTCAGACCTTAATGATTCTATGATTCTATCAATTTTCTTCAAGTAAAAAACATTGTAAGTGCAATAGCAAAATCACCAAATCTTCAGCTAGAATACAAATGCCATCAGAGCTCTGTCCTTAAAGGATCCTCAGCTGTACTTAACTGTGTTCATCCAGTCTCATCAGTTATGTAGGCTGCTCTGAAAGTCATGCTTTTATTTCTGTGGAAAATACAACGGATACAAAGAGTGCAGTGACACTGGTGGATAGAGGAAATTCTCAGCTACAAAGCACTATTTTTCAACATAGTCACTGCCATAAGCTGTGCATTTTTGTTAGTGATGTACAAGAGCATGTATGCCACACTTGTAGAAATCTGCATGGCTGCCTGGAGCGTGGCTTATCTCTAACGTTCTTGTTGCCACTGCTGGAAAGCAGCACCCACTGCCTCACTATGCTCACACCACTGTTTGATCTCCAGAAATGGCATGCACTGACATTCATTGATGTCTGCTGAACGTTTTTTTTTTCTGCCTGAAGGAATTCATTTGCTCACCTTTGCTTCATCCACACTTCCATGTCAGACTCCATGCTCCAGACTGCCCCTCTGCTGCTGTCTGTCACATGGCAATAACATGTAATGGGGTATTGATGGGAAGGTTGGATCTCTGCTGCCATGCCACTGACATCCACCTCTGACCTCATGGGCCAACATAACGAAATAGCAAGCTTTACTTTCAGAGCAGCTCTTGCATAATGTGAATGGTCTGCGAGTAATTCCAGGGGTCTGAAAATTCAGCTGGGTGATGATAGAAGTGATTTCTAAAAGCACACCTGCAGTACACACAGAAGCCAGTGTGATGCAGAGTTTTCAGCAGAGCGAAGCTTTGATTTCTTTGATTTGAAGCTTTGATTTTGTAACAACTTCTATAACACAGCCTGGCAGTTCTATCTGTTCTTCACTCCTCATCCTCTTGACTAACCCAGACCTCTCCCCTTGGTGAAAGTCATTTGCAGTGAAAGGTCACGGATGGGCCTTGACCATGAGGTGTGTGTTTGTCTGAACAGCACGGTGCCTCTTCTATTTTTAATCCAAACCTGGATTAGTTCCATCTCTTCCAGTGCTGCTTTGAGTCACAGTCTTACGTTAGCCTTATGTCTGAAGTTCTTCAGCAACAGCAAATCATTACAGAAGCATGACCTTCTTGCAGTGCTTAAATTCTGTGGTGTCAGAAGGACATTGCTTTTCACACCTTCTGAAGCTACAATTCATGGAGTAAGAAGAGTAGTCTATATCGGTAAACAGATTTGCCTTGATGTTTGTGTCATGAAATTGGATGGTGTCGTGAATTACATCACTTTGTGGGCATTCCTACTGGTAAAACATGCAAGTGGTTCTGTAATGTCTCCTGAGGTTTCTTAGAAATCCTGTATAAGCTACGTCTGAAGGTTCAGATTTGGAGGGAAGTTAATGCTGATCCTAGATAAAGACTGTGGTGTCAGGTCTTAGCCTGTCTTGGTAGTCACATTCTTCAGCTAAAACCTTGGAGGAAACTGTATCCCCCTTTTGCACCCAAAGCCAAGCTGGCTGACAGAACAAAGGATTGTGATTTCTGGTGCTGATGGAACTGAAGTTGGAGAAAAACGCTCTCAGTCCCCCAGTCCGCCCCAGTTGTGTTGTTTATGAAGCCTGACTTGGCTTCTGAACTTACTGGAAAGGAAGAAAGATCAAGGGAGTGGAATTTGGGAAGCCTGGCAGTCTTTCCATGTTCTTTCAGCACCAGTAGTTCATACTCAATACTTGAAGTGCAGTGAGATCAGCTCGGGTGAGTCACTGGCCTTGGACGGAGCAGGAAAGCATACAGGAAGTACTTCTCTGACCTGGTTTCCATGGATGAGTGCATAAGCACAGAGCAGACAAGCAGGGGCAGATCTGAAAATCCAGATCAGCCCATGACGTGCAGCTGAACAAAAGATTGAAAGACAACTTAGAAGTTGTTCTAGAAGTATGCTAGAAGCCTGAAGAAAACATGTATTTTTTACCAATAGTGAAGTGGCAACCGAAGAAGGATGCTAAAAAGGCTCAATGTGTGTGTTCTTGTTCTTTTATTTTTTTGTCCTTAAATTATCTAACAGTAGTGATTGCTTTGAAGAGGTGAGGTCATGGATGTGAATGAGTTGTTGACAGGCTGCCTGCTTGTTTGTGTTCTGAGACGTCAAGCCTTTTAAACATCTAATGGGCTAGTTAACCACCTTGGGAATGAATTGTTCTATAGAAGCATCTGGAATGGGTAAGGCATAAAGGAAGGGAAAGAAAACTGTACAAACCCAATACATTAAAAAGAAATGGAGTGAATAAATACAGCCGTGTAAGTAACATAGTTGATAATGAGGAAATTCAGTTGCTTTGTCTGACATCATTCCACTGCTGAATGACTCCTTCCTAGATTGGAAACAAGCCTTGTTTCTAAACAACACTGTATTGATGCATACAGGAGTTACAGTGGGCCTGGTGCAAGGCCAGTAAGGATACCTGCTCCTACTTTTGTGTAAATGAACTCAGATTTCATGGTCCCACTAAAGCCAAAATGGGAGACAGACCTTAGTTAGATGGTGCAGTATCTGCTAGACTTGAAGACTGGGCAGGGCTGGAAATGGATGGTGAGGGCTTTTTGAGAGGAAGGGTCAGATTCTTTTCAGTGGTGCCCAGTGACAAGACAGGAGGCACAGGGCACTAACTGGAACACAGAAGTTCCTGTCTGAGCATGGGGGAAAATTCCTTACCCTGAGGGTGACAGAGCACAGGCATAGATTTCATGCTCCTTGCTTGAGCAGAGGTTGGGCCACCCAGAGATCCCTTCTCACCTCAGCCATTCTGAAATAGGGTGTGTGTTTGTGTGTGAAGATTCTGGATATGTAGTTAAATGAGGAAAGATGAAATTCAGAAGCAATGACTGGTTAGGTTGTGGTAATTCAGTGGTGGAACAAAGCAAGGGTTTGGCCTCTTCCTTTGGCACTAAGTTTGGCTGCTGGTTATTGTATTCCTTGTACAACACAGGGAGAGAGAGCTCGGGGCTGTATTCTCCTACACATAAGACTGGCTTCTATCTCAGAACTTGATATGAGTGTCCACGCTTTTTAAAAGCAAATCTCATTCCACTTCATTAAATGCTTTGGCTTCAGATAGCACAACAGCATTGGAAGGGCTCAGAAAGACAGAGAAACCAAAGTACTCTGTTTCCCCTTCCTTTCCTTCCCTTAAAAGTGATGCAGGAAATCACCAGTTGAACAGGTTGGTAGACAGCAAAGATGTGAGGAGCTGGAACTTAAAGCGGCATGGTTATGTTGTGTATGGACTGAGCATTGGCTGCTGCCAAGATGAAGCTTTCTGAACGCATTCCTTGCTTTCTACTTTCCCAAAGTAAGTGCCGCCTGTACGCAGCACAGAGAAGGGAGACAGCAAGACTGACCTTTCTGACAGTGAATAGACTGATCAGAACTGCTTTTCTGGGGCAGGAGAAGGAGTGAAGAATGTTAAGAAAATGTAGTCTGAGCAGAGAAAGTTTGTGCAACCTTCAGGAGCCCTTAGAGGACTTCACACAAACAGCACGGTTAGTTTAAGCAATTGCATCACCAACATCTTTTCCCCTTCTCTTTAAAGCAAACTACAAATCTGAACCTTCCTCCTGAAGATCTTGATTCTTCTGGTGACGACGATGATGGATTCTCAGGTTCAGGTGCAGGTGAGTAACTTGCATTTGCGCTGTCAGTTTTTTCATCCTTCCAGTGAGCCAAGGTCTGGATGAACATCGTGAACATCCTGGCTAAAAGGAGGCTGGGGGGAAGAATAATCACACATATCCCAGCATATTGGCTTTGGAACAGAAAAGGAGCCTGACCTGTTTGTCTTGTATTGCTCTAGAGACAAACAATTAGGAGAAAATGAATTGTAGGAGTATTGAAATGGAGCAGAAGCAGGTATACCATATATCCCTGCTGATACATTGCTTGCAGAAGTATGAAACTGCAGTGATTCTTCACTTGTGAGGCAGGAGACTATAAGAAGGGTGTTTGGCCTCTCTCACGAGCTGGAAGGAGATACCATTTGAGGGTGTGTGAACCTACTTGCCAGCATACATCCAGCACATACTTTATCATCAGATATGCAATTTCCTATGGGCCGTAGTTTTTTGTTTTGTTTTTTTTTTTTTTAACGTTATAAAAGGTTTTTAGGGCGGGGAAAAAGTCTGTCAGAATGATTACTTAAAGGCATGAGAGGCACCTTTTGACATTCAGTGTTGGATTGAAGTTGAGGAGATGCCAGTGAGGAAAAGGCAAGCTATTGGAAACTAAACCATGGTATCCTTCTGCTTCCCTCCAGCTACGTGCTTGTATTTTATATGGAATTGATCTGTGCCTTTCTTACTATGCTGAAAAAGGGAAGTTAGAAAAGTGAATTGCTGTTACTACAGAAATTGGCTGTGCAGGTTGAGCTTCCTCCTTTAGACCAGCATCCTGCAGATACCATCAACAGGTCTCTAAGCTGTCTGGGGATATTTTTGGTTTTGCAGGTCCCCTCCCTGATCAGTCTCTCACCTGGAGAACGGCAACAGATCCGACTAATTCCTCATTACTGGCAACACCAGGGGTTTTCAATGAAAAGCTGTTTCCTGGGATTGAGAGCCGAACTGAAAAGAAAGTAACAACTCCACCTGCAACTAGTCGTGTAGTGACAGAGGAGCCAGTTGTAGCTGTGAAGGATGAAACACCCTTGTTGGGCTCACCTGATGAGAAGCCCACAGACAATACAGTTGTAACAACGGCAAGAAGTCCTACTACTCGCTTCCCTTCGGTGCTTCATGTAATTCCTTCAGAAGCCTCAGGCACAGTCCATGAGCTCAAACCTAAAACCCCTGGCTCTGAGATGCCAGGCACTAAAGACGTGCCTGAGACCAACTCTACCACCCATCCAGAGGGGGACATCGCTGCTGCTCCCACAACAGCTCCAGGCGACCTTGCTCCTACACATGAGGAGGTTTCTGAAGATGGCTCAGGAGACCCGGTGAGGACTGGTAGCTTTGGTACCCTTTCCAGGCAGATTGCTCTGGTTGTATGTACTAAGGCTGGTTTGCTTGTTTGTTGTGCAAACAAATGATCAGTTTTATCCTTTATATTGGTGGGGGGGTTTAGAGAAGAAAAGAACCATAGCTATAGAAAGAGACGTGATGAAAAACATGAATAACCTGCTTTGTACATGCCAACAGGGAGACTTCATCTTGGTTAAAGATGAGGACTTGGTCCCTACCCAGGACTCTGAAGTGCCGGCTGACTCTGGGAGGAATGCCAAAGCAGCGGGAGCCTCGGGAATTATGGACAGAAAAGAAGTTCTTGGAGGTACCTGATATTCTGGATTTCTAGTTGGCTCTCATAGGAGCCTCCCAGGCAGCAGAAGCTGCAGCTCTACAAGTATGCCTCAGAGATGAGAGTGAAGCTTTTATGCTAGACCTCTCTGAAATGAGGGTGGTTCATGATTCTGTGTTGCTGAAAACCCTGATGGGGACAACGTATTAATCTGATAATAGCAAAGCAGTCACCACTAGTTATCTGAAATTCTAAGTTCCTTCACTCAAAAATTACTGTAAAACTGCCCTAATGCTGCTTGGGTCTATTTTCTAGAGTTCCGCACACTGTCTGGCTCTGTTGTTGGTGCTCTGCAGCATGGCCCAGTGGGAGATCTTCTTCAGTAGATTTGTAGATGAGGGTGGTGAGACATTGGAACAGGTTGCCTGGTGTGGTTGTGAATGCCCTCTCCCTGGAAGCATTCCAGGCCAGCCTGGATGGGGTTGTGAGCAACCTGGTCTGAAGGAAGGTGTCCCTGCCTATAGCAGGAGATTGGAACTGCATGATCTTAAGGTCCCTTCCAACCCACTGTATGATTCTGTTATTTACCTCATGTAGATGAGTGGGCTCTCGGCAATGGAGGAGTGACTGTTTTGGTGGGGCAAAAGGACAAATTCATATTTGCATGTAATGAATTCAGGGACCACGCTTTAAGGAACAGCCTGGAAGCACACAGTCATACCATTGTTAGCTGGCATGGCATCTGGAGTAATCTGTGTCTTTATCCCCTTCTAGGTGTTATTGCTGGAGGACTGGTTGGCTTGGTGTTCGCAGTGTTTCTAGTTGCATTTATGCTGTACAGAATGAAGAAAAAAGACGAAGGAAGCTATTCACTGGATGAACCGAAACAGTCTAACGGAGGATACCAAAAACCACACAAACAAGAAGAGTTCTATGCATAAACACTGATCTTCAGGACACTTCGTTACATCTTTCTTGGACTCTTCTCTCCCTGCACATGGACCTCTTAGTGCGCTTTGCATTGAACTTAAGCCATATGATCATTGGGTTATTTGCCCTTACCACCTTGCCGTTGGAAATTTTATAACTACAGAGTAGATCTGGATTCACTGAACGTTCCCTGCTTTCTTGCACAACTTTTTTTTTTAAACAGAAGTGGGACTGCAAGTTCCTAAACTCGCTTTGGTTTATCTTAAAGACTGCTTGGGCAGGCGATGGGGAGAAGATAAAGGAGCACTGTATGTATGAACCGTTTGATATTTAGGGAAAGGGATGGCAAGAATAAATGATTAACAGTGCTCAAATTCTCTATTGCAGGGATCCTTCCTATTTAACTCATAGATGTGTTTTTAAGTGTAACAAATGGCTGCACTGGGCAGAAGTTTGGTACACTGCAATACTCTAGCTCTTTCTAGCTGCCGTACTTGGAGCATTTAATGCCTATGAAACATCATGCTGAACATGATTGCTAGTGAAAGGAGGTGTGAGGGGAGGGGTAAGCAAATGACTTAGTGGTTTAGAATAACTTATATTTGGGAAAGATCACAATGTTATCCCATATGCTGAACCAGCTCCTATGCAGCTGGCACATATACTAAAACCAAACCAACCTAAAGACCCAAAAACTAAGTAGAGATTTCATTTTACCAGTTGCATTGGTCTGTCTCATCACCATCTTGCCTATTCTAGGCTTTGGTAAGAAATGGATTTTTCTAAGCAATCTCATCTCAGATATTCCCTCTTCTTCAGTGCTGAGTCTTCTTGGCTGCCCTGCTGTAAATACTCCAACCTGTGCTGTGTAGTTGCCAGATGACTGATGGCACGTTGTAGCACCTACCACTCTGTGCACTGCTTACAGAGTTGTCTCAGATTGTGGCCTGCCTCCTTCAGTACAGAAAACCTTGGCACAGGGGGTGAAAGGTAGAAAGCAGCATATTGTAATTTTGCAGCTAAGGAGTAGAGAAACACAGCATCTGACACAAGCCTGATGAAGGCTTAGTGTAGATGACCTTAAATATATACAAGTTGATGTGCTTGACTCTCATGACTCTGGAATGCCTCTCTTCAGGGGCTGTTCCTGCACTTTGCAGAGAAGCAACCCTTGGGATGTCAGACTAGCAAGGGTTAAGAAGCACCTCCTGAGGGAAGTCTGGATGCCTGACGCTCTTGGTGATCAATGCATTGCCAGATGGAAGGCACTGAAGCCTCACTGAGGGTTTGGAGTTCTCCAGAGCATCTCAAACCGAGCAGGAAGAGAAGTGTGGTGTTCTGCACAAGCCTTACTTCTGCTCTGCCTTCGCCTAGCTCCTCACAAGGTCAGTTGGACATCACTCAGCACAGAAGGCATGGGGGGTGGAGGAGCATTTACAGCTGATGTACGTTTTTGTGCTGGTGAGCCAGAGGGAATGACTGGAGAATACTGGAGAGCATTGCAACAGCTGGTAGAAATGTTGCACGTTAACACTAAAACTCAAAAACCTGTATAATTAAATGAAGTATAAAACACTCCTGAGCTGCTATGCAGCTAAAATCAGTGCCTTCTCTACAAGCCCAAGAAAAAACACTTTTTGATTCAAAACTCTTCTTGATGCCTAAGAAACACTTGTGCATACATGTAGCTGGCTGTTTTTAAGTAAAGCTGCGAAGTCCATTATGTCTTTTTTTTTTAACTGAATGATTTTTTTTATAGGTTAATGCAACAACCAGACGGTGTTAATTTCAGCTGTAATTCTTTGCTTTGTATAGGAATGTAGAAATGTTGTTTGATAGGTTTATCTATGAAAAGATTCTTGTAAAGCACAGGAAGATAAAATGGTAAACTTCAGTTGTACCTCAGAACCTTGCTGAGGGAAAGGAAAAACTGTATATTTTGGTAGTCTAAACTGACAGTTTGTGAAACAAACACGACATTCTGTGTTATTTAAGTGGTACAAATGAAATACAAGTTCTAACAGAAGATGCAACATTCGGATATCTGTATGCCGTGTAAAGGTATACTGCAATAAATGGCATTTTGGCAAGAATGTGTCCAGCTTGTGAGTGTTGCTCCGTATTGTGCTTCACAAAGTAGATGAGGTTTGTGAGACTTTCCATGCCTTTAAGGAATTTGAATTCTAAGTATGAAATGTGAGGTGTGGTGCTGAACATAAGGAGATTCAGCTCGGAATGGGGAAGGCTCTCCCTTGCTCTGGATGCCAGGTTGGTGGCAAGCCGCTTCACTGAGCACACACAGATAGGCTGGAGCAGAGACCAGTGTGAAAGCAGATCATACTGTGCTTTCCTGACGGGGTGGAAAAGGCTACAAGTCTTCCACAAGGCTTGCTCTTATGACCTGGCTTCTGCCTCTAGGATTTTGAGAGCAGGGAAGACTCCAGTATGGGCAATACCAACTCCTTCCTTCCGTGGAAGCGTTCCAGGGCAGCCTGGATGGGGCTGTGAGCAACCTGGTCTACAGGGAGGTGCCCCTGCATATAGCAGAGTTTGGAACTGGATGATCTTAGAGATCCTTTTCAACCCAAACCACTCTATCATTTACGGTTCTACTAAAACGTACTTTGCAGGACAAATTTGGAGATCATACCTTCAGGAAGGGAGAACAGAGCAGGCCTAGGTATTTAGTTTAGGCTCAATTGCTCCTGGGTGCAGCAGCTGGGTGTTGAAGGAGATGAAGGAGCAGTGAAGTAGAGAAAAATGTCCTTCAGGAAATGGAGAAGTCAAAAGTTCCCCTGCTTGTCTGGGTGGATCTGCACCTATGTTGTGGCTGTCCAAGCTTTTGGCTTGCCTGGGCTGCATTGAGTGAACAGGAATTGTCTTGGGTTGCATATAAAATATGTAATAATGTTAACACATATAAGTAACAAAACTTTTATTGTATGCATATTTATTAAAATATAAAAGAGAGCAACAAAAACATGAAACAAGTGAGATATTTGACCTTGCACTATGAGCTATGCTGGGCCATCAGCTGGAATACCTTGCAATACCTTTCATTGTCAGTGCTCTGATGTATAAGAAACTTTTGTTTTGTAGCTAGCCACTGTATTTTTAATTTATAATCTCTTTGCTTGCACAGGAGCCATTTTGGCTGTTCATTTCACAACAGAAGGTGTCAGGAGGAGTGTTGGTAGTTGGTAGGCTTTGAGATGAGGCTGAAGGATGGTGGGACTGTGTTCAGAACTGTATTCTTGCTTCCATAGCAAAAGAGAACCATAATGCACTTTCTGCTGCATGCCAACTTCACCAGGCTCTTAAACTGAGTAAAACTACTTTGGGAGCAGTGCAGTTTCCTGTATTGGGTAAATATCTTCACAGAATGGTTCCCTTCTTCGGGGATTCCCAAGACCTCTCTTTCCACTTCCTCCATCAGTGATCTTATGGGAAATTAGTGTGGCAAGGAGGGGAAAAATTGGTCAGGAAAAGGGGGAAGAATTCTGTGCCCAAACCATTACAAATGAAACTGATCCTCAGAGAACACTTGAAGGAAATTTTGTTGTGTTACGAGAGAATAAGGAGAGACAGCCTCTGTGCTCTGGCACAGGGTAGCCTGGGTTTTCCTGAGTCGTGTTTCTATTCACTGTGCTTCCTGACTCCTTTTCATCCATACTGGAGCAATTATCACATTTGATCTTGTTCACAAGTGAGATGCAAAGAATGCGGCTGGCAGAAAATCTGACCCCTTCTTTGTTCTGGAAAAATGAGCAGGAGGGTGTAAACGTGCCGAGTGTCAAGGCAGGCAAATGATGAGAGCAGAAGGACTTCTCACAGTTCTCACTTTGTCAGGTTGCATTAGGCCCTTTCAAGGGAACTAAAGCAAATCTAAGAGGCTGTATAATCTTGTAATTGAAATAGAAAATCAGGGAATCCCCCCCCCCCAAAAAAGATCCACTCTGTGGACATATTGAGAAGAAAAACTATTTTAGGTGTGATCTGTATAAATGCCTTATCTGAGACCCCATCATGACTAAGATGTAAAGTATAATGCTGAAAACAAGTAGTGGAATAAAAGTGCAGTGTGAAAGTTGCTCCACTTGAGGTAGTGGCAAAAGAAAATAGTTTAAGTATGGCAAGAGATGAGAGAAAGGTGCTGTAACCCAAATAGTTGCTTGGGTATTGCTAACCAATAGTGGCTGTCTGGGGTGGTGTTCAGCTCATGAAACTGGAAGCCAGATGGGCAGCATTTTTCATAAGCTTGTCAAAGCAGAGGACAGCAATTTTACTGCAGAATATGAAGTCCAGTGTCTGCTAAGGAAATCAAAGGTCTGGCCTTGATTGTATGCAGGATCTTGCAAGAGAAGAGAAAAATTAAAAGATAGGGTGCTGACACATGGGATAAAATATAAAGCAGATTCACCGAAAGTAGATGAAACCAGGCTAATCAGATCTCTTGCTGTTTGATAGCTTTTTTTTTTTTTTTTTCCCAGTTGCAGGCAATCCAATGAAATTGGCCTTCAGGAAAGCAATTATCAGTGTCAAGCAGAAAATGAATAGTCAGAAGGCTGAAGCAGGGATTAATGGCAGAATTGGGAAGTGTGAGGAGTGGGCTATGGAGGAGTTAGCAGAGAGAGGAAACCTCATTCTGGGGGCTTTTCTTGAAATGTTTTTATTAAGCTGGAAAGGAAAGGAGTACATGGGATTATACTCACTGCTGGGAATCTGGGGGCTTCGATAGCATGGGGTACTAAGAGTACTTGAATGTTCTGATAAGTAACAAATAGGATCAACTTCAGTGGGACAAGGGAGTCCAGCAAGAGGAAATTCTGCACTGGGCTGGGAATAAGAGAGGGAAAGAAAGGGCACTGTCAATTAGCTGGTTTTAGAATAATTATCTGTGTGATGCACATAAAAAAAGGAAGAAAGAGACGAGCAGGATGTGCTGGCAAAGGCATTTCCAGCAAATATAGGGAATTTTCACCATCATGGATATCATGGCTTGGGTTGGAAGCGACCAACCCATCATGATGGGTGACATTGTACAAAGCACTAGTAAGCTTTTCACTGACCTTCTGTATATGCTCAAGGATTAATTCATGCTGAGAAGAAACAAGGAAAGCACTGAAATCAGGAATAATGCACTCTGCTTTGTGTGTGTAAGCACACATATATGTATGCACATACGCTCGTGTATTTGCACGTGTGAACTAGAAATCAGGAACTGCAACTGCTGATCTTAAAACAGAAAACATGCAATGCTTTTAGAATTGCATTATTTGTAAATGGTGTAAAGCAAAGAATATGCAGGTAAGATTTAAAAATAAAGGTTAGCACTCGGATAATTGGCTTGATCTCATCACAGCTGTTGCTGCAGTTTAACTAAGCTCTGTAACTTTGTTGGGTAGAAAGGGCCTCAACACGAACTCCTTCTGGGCTGAGCATCGAAGCATTTCTGACCCCAAAAACCCGAGTGGGGACAGCTCTGTGCTTAAGATGTGCCATCAGTCCTAGGGTCTTCAAACTGTGGTAGGCATAAACTGTTCCTAAATTGTATGCACCACCAAACCTCAAGAAACCCACGATCAAAGCCAGTCCCATCTGCCTTTCCTCTGGAGGGGACGAGCAGGAGCCAGCCAGATCCTTTCTGTATGCAGAGCTTGGAGCTCAAGGATGGGGGACAAAGACTGGGGAAAAATGCAGCTGAGAAATGCAGCTTCTGAATGGAGAGCAGGGTTTGGCCAGTCCTTCAGGGGCTGTCACACGAAGCAAGCAGGACTGGGCATGCTGCACGCAGCCCCGCTGGTGGAGGAACCAGTCCTTCCCCATTCAGTGCAGCCAGGCCTGAAGTTCATTACAGGAATAACTTAAAATAGCAGTTGAGAGTTAAATCGCAACAACCCAGAGGAATGGGTCAAGGTCTCACTGGAGGTTTATTGCTCTCAGCATGGCACAGGAGAAGTATGGAGGGTTTGTGGCTATGGTACATGCATTTTTGGGGGGCTGAAAGTGTGGTTCTATTGCTATTGCTGTTAATATGATACTGGAAGGAAAGAGAATTTGCATATGCTCTTGGAAATATTGACTGAGTCTGCTCTTCCTGCTGAAATACTGCTGTTAATGTTTGATAGCAGCTGCCCAACACCAGAAGCCTTTGAGCTGTTTATTGCTCTTGAGAGGTGTTTATATTTATTTATTATGTGTTTGTTGTTGTTTTGTTGTTGCTTCGCTACATACCTAAACCTAGCTGAGAGTTTCTGGAGCCTGGTGCAAACGATTAGAGCTCTGTTCAAAAGTGCTGTTGGCTTTAAATAGTCTTTTCAGATGTCACCATTTCTCCTTTCAAGCAAAAGCCCTACTGATGAGGCACAGCGCTGTGTGCTCCAAGGAGTGGTTGTGTGGTTACTCCACAGTGAGGATTAGTCACACATTAACCGCAGCTGTAAAAACATGTCTATGGGAAAATCACATCCAAACATGGAGGGCCTTTCAGTCAGCCGCTTGTTACCGAACGAGGTGAGTTTCTGTATCATTTTTCCTCAGCGTTGTGCAACATGCATCAGAGCTGTTTACTCTGCTGATCCATCATAGCTTTTCCTGTGGAGCTCTACCTTCCTCACTTCCACACACTGCGGTCTGCTGAGGTCCTACAGGTGGAGCTGACTCAGCCAACATTTCTAAGCCAGGAGGTCTGGGGTGGGCACTCACAGTTGAAGTGCTTGGTTAGTCACCCTGTTGCATTGCTACCTGAGGCAAAGCAGGTGGTGACAAATGATGACTTAGGGTTCTGTGGTTGAAATGAATTTAGGCCTGTGAGGAGCAAGTTCACCCTTTCTCATAACCAAGATGGCATCTGAAGCCTGAAGCATCTCTTATTCTTCACTCAATAGAAAATTATCACCCATTACTGTTGTCCTTGCTCTCCAGACCTTCCCAGAGCTAGTAAAGCTGAAGAGCTCAGAGTGGAAAGAGAAAGAGGACTGCATCCCCCCCCAGGAGCTTGTGACTTGGCGTGGCCATTCTGTGCATCAAGCACTTGTCCCTGCTACGAGTACAGCAGTCTGTGCTCCAGGGCTTCCAGCAGAGGATCCCAGATTTTTATTAACCAACCATGGATTATGTTATCCCCCGTTGCTGCTGAATTTCCTTCGAAGAAAAACAGATCTTCTTAATGGGAATTTTCCTTGTGTGGGGGGAGGGCAGAGCTGATGCGAGATACACAAATAGGAACGCTTTCTCTAAAGTTGCTTTGGGCAAAGAAAGAAAAGCAGGGCTCATGAAGAGCGTGTAATTACCATGTCCTCTGCCCCACCCTTACCTTCTCAAGAGAAAATTCTCTCTTCATACATTAGCTTGGCTTCTGAATTTACTGGTTTGCTCCAGGCCCATATCACATGGCCCACTGCAAGTCAGCAACCAACAAAGCCTCTTTCATACAGACAAGCAAGACTCCTTAAGACTCAAGCTGCTTGTTGACTATGCCAGGGATAACTGACCTTGCTAACAAGGTTGAGCAGTTCGCTGGTGTTTCAGGAATTGAAGTCCCTGTAAATGGGGACTGAACATGGGAATCCTCAGCCAGCTTTCATGGCCACTTGCTGAGGCCATGTCCTCACCCTGTCTCCTTCCTCAGTGAAAAAATTTAGGCTGAGATTTGTTTGCTGGGTCTGTGCCCCCCTGGACCCGTGTAAGGAGAAGAGGGAAGAGGGCAGAAAGAGCAGGGGCTGGAGGCTCCAAGAGTCTGTTGTCAAGGTCTGTCTGCCCTTGAGGACATCAACAGCTCCTCCCAATTTAGTGTCATCTACAAACTTGCACAGTACACCTTCAGATCCTATATCCAAGTCAGTGGTGAAAACATGATGAAAAAGATTTAAAACGTTTTTTATTAAAGCATTTTTAAAAAGAGCAACAAAACCATGTAACTAGTGGGATATGTGACCTTGTTTTAGTGAAACTGACGCATCACTCTGGTTTGATGGCAGTGGGTGCAGTTCTCAGTGAGCTCTCATGGTGCTTATCAGCGATTTTTGATGAAATCTTACTCTTCTTGTACTTCATCCTTGAAAACAGTTGCTCACAAATGTGCGTACTGCCAAAAAAATGATGGCATGAATAATGATTGTGAAATGTGAGATATCTTTATCTGGTAAGAGAGGGCTTATAAAAATCTGGTAAAGAGACATGGTCACACTTTTCTTTGCAGTGAATATCTGATTGCAGCTCTATATATTCCATTTGAAAAATCGCAGGTAAGGTATTTATAGTGACTGAAAATGGAGTTGCAAATTTACAAAAAAATGGATTTTTCTGACACTCTTGAAACCTGTTCTAAAAATTCCTTTATCAAAACGCACGAAGATGGTGAAGGGCCTGGAGCATCTCTCCAATGAAGAAAGGCTGAGTGAACTGGGTCTGTTCAGCCTTGAGAAAAGGAGACTGAGAGGGGACCTGATCCAGGTCTATAAATATCTAAGGTGTGGGGGGCAGAATGGTGAGGCCAGACTCTTTTCAGTGGTGAGTGGAGACAGGACAAGGGGAAATGGCCAGAAACTGGAGCATAGGAAGTTCCGCACAAACATGCGCAACAACTTCTTTACAGTGAGGTGACGGAGCACTGGAACAGGCTGCCCAGGGAGGTGGTGGAGTCTCCTTCTCTGGAGATGTTCAAGACCTGCCTGGATGCCGACCTGTGCGACCTGCTGTAGGGAACCTGCTTTGGCAGGGGGGTTGGACTCGATGATCTCTGGAGGTCCCTTCCAACCCCTACAATTCTGTGATTCTGTGATTCTGTGATTTTTCAGTCTTTGCAGGACAGTGTTCAGGCAGTGTATCAAAATGCATATAATTATTTGCCACCACTTTGATTGGCACTGCACTGCAATGTCACCTGTTTCCAGCCTACACAGCACTGACAGCACACTGCTGTGTGGTTGCTGTGGGTGATGGGTGTGATGGTTGGACACACAGGGCCAGGCAGGGCTGCTCAGTGCTGCCATGATGGTGCACAACAGGGGTTGGCAGCAAAACATGCTGGGTTGGGTTGCAAGCAGCCTGTGGGTTGGACATGGCTACTCTCTAGGGCTTTCACAGTCCAGTCTTAAGGAGTTCCCTTGCCCTGTGGCACTGCTAGTTCTTCTGGATGGAAGGGTAGGGATCAGAATCACCACCTTCTGTACCCTGTGAGTTCTTGCATGTGGGGGACTGGGGGGTTGGCTCCAGTGGGATTTGGAGGCTGTGGCAGACCTGGAAGCAGCACACGGGCCAGCTCCCTACAAGCAACAGAAGCCAGCATCTCAGGTGCCTGTGGCTGCTGCCAACCTGGATCTATCCTTTCCTGTCCCTGACCTCACTGTGGTGACCCAGTCTGAGTACCCACATGGCCGTGCAGGTCTCTGGCTGCAGGGAGTGCCCGAGCCTGGCACAAGTGTGGGGGGTAACAGGGATAGGTCCTTCTTTGGAAGTGAAGCAGGGGTTTTGAAGAAGACAATTACCACAGCTAGGAGAGGTGGTGCCCACAGAAGCATCTTTCTGCCGTTCACAGGTCGCTGCCTGTCCTACAGCAGCAAGAAGAATAGGTGCTGGGGCCTCTATCTTCTCAGTCCCACTGTGGACACCCAGCCTCATTGCTTTCTGCCCTTTGCTGCCCTGCAGGACTGCCACAGCTCCCAGCCCATGCTGAAAGCCTCAGGGAATGTCAGGCTCAGGTTCCTGCCCTCAGGGATCAGCACAGCCACTGTGTTCTCTCCATAGAAGATGGCTGAGTAGTGAGAAGAGGAGCTGCAGCTGCTGCTCCTGCACAGGAAAGAGGAGACGAACACCTGTGACGTTGCTTCCAGAGATAGATTTCTTGGGAGAGCTCCTGCTCCCTGGAAGGGTGTGACAGGATCTGCTGCTTACTGACTGTGTGTCCTGGTGGGCTCCCTCCTGCAATTACAGGGGTTGATGTCCTCAGCCAAAGGAGCTCCTCTGGCTGCTGGTCTGCAGGAGCATTTTTCAGGCTTGCTGCCTCTTGTCCCTGTCCTCATGGGGGGATTCTTCTCTCACAGTCTCTTTTCTTGCACCTGGGGCTGCAGATTAATGGGATTCCATTTGGTGGGAGGTGACTGGAGAGGGCTGCTGTGCTCCAAGAGGGGACAATTTTACTTACTGCATCCTCGCGTGCTGTGAAGACGAGTGGAAGTCCGAAACCGTTGGCAAAGGAGACGGAGAGAGTGGATGTGGAGCACCTCTAGAATCTTCCCGGTTACCTCCGTGTTGGCACTTCCTCTGTCTCTCTTCCTGTATGGGCACAGAAAGCAGCAAGTGAGAGGGGAGCATCCCCAGCAGCCTCAGCGGCACCCACCAACCCAGGGCACAGCCAGGCCCAGCCCCGCGCCTGCGTCGGGACTCCCGGCCGAGCCTGGCCAGCCCCGCTGGGACACGGCCTCTCCTCCCAGGCAGGGCCCAGCCCAGCCCTGCGGATGGCCCTGACCCCTCCGACCCCCCTCCCTGTGTTGCAGCGCCTGGCTCAGCACCAGCCCTGACTCCTACCTTCCAGTTCCACAAGGCCGTCATGAATGCAAATAATGCTATGTTCAGCATGATCCGGAGGATGGGGTAGAAGATATCGTCATCCTCCAGGCTGAGGAAGAAGCTCATTCCCCAGAAATCAGCCATGTTTGTCACATATAAAGAGAGCCAAGTGGAGCTTGAGGACAAACAGCTGGACACAGACATACCTCTTGTTCAGAACTCAAAAAAAATAATCTGTGGCATTACAGATCCAAGAATCCAATTTTGTAATGCTGAAAGGACACCATGAAAGTCATTGATGATGTTTTAACTTGAAAAGCAAAAATGATGAGATGTCACTGCTTAAATAAACACTACTTGCTGCACTCTCAGCAAGTTCTGCTGATGATATAAACTGGGAGGAGCGGCTAAGACACTGTGGGGTTGTGCTGCCAGCGAGGACAGGCTGGAGATTTGGAGGGGCAGGAACTTTTAGAAGCTCAACAAGGGAAGTGAGAAGTCCTTTACCTGTGGAAAAACAACCCCATGCACCGATGTACACTGGAAGCTGCCTGGCTAGAAAAATTTGCTAGCACGTTAAGCTTGATTTTGTCATTTTCCTCTTCTAAAACTCTCCTTAGGGTTAACCTCATCAAGCTACTGACTAATTTAGGAAGAAGAACTCTTGATCTGAACTTCACTTTGGCACTGCTTATCTCTGTTCTTCAGCTGTTCCAGCTCTTTGCTTAGCTGGATGCTCAGAGGTAGTGCAATTATTGAAGACCTAATAGATGCTAAATGATGAACTAAATGATGTATCTATATGGTGGTACTTGGGCTTTGCGTGAGCAACCTAACTGAGCTGATAGTGTACAAAAATGGAATAGAGTTTATTTCATTCTGCTTTTGCTGTATTGGTTTGATAAGACTTAATGTTTTCAATAACCAAAAAATTTTCCTAACAGTGAATATACACTGAACATATCTGTTAAGCAAAAGAGTGCAATTTATTGTGCAATTATTCTTCAGAATCATACCATATTTGATCCAATTTTCTGAAGGAATTTGTAAGTCTTCCTCTGGTAGCAAGAAAGATCAGACATATGTTTAAACAAAAAGGTTAAAATGTTCCTGTTACATAAAACATTTTCTTTGTTTTCAAATCTGCTGTTTTCATTTTGTACATCCATTTCTTTCTAGTGTCCTCTTACTACTTCCATCTCTTGCCCTATTCTTTGTAGATCGTTTTTACCCCGTTTTTTGAGGATAAATGTTCAGCCCTTGGTACAAAACACTTGGGCTGTTAAAAGACTGAGCACACCATGCAAACATCTGGAAATCTTGGCAGCAAGGCATTGTTTTGAATAGCCAACTAGTTGGCCAAGTCCTTGACAGGGGATTGCTTGGAGAATGTCCTTGAAAATTTCTTGGAAAAAAACTGAGATCTAGAGGGTGAAAATGGGAGAAATGTCATTTCAAAAGAAGAAGTACGCATGCGTACATGTAGACGTGCATGTCTATGAGTGCACAAATGTCAGTGTGCAACAGCTCCAGCATTCTGCTCTGCAGATGCATTTCAGATGTCAAGGCGCCTTTTGCCATGGCACTGTTCAGTTTTGCATCAAGAAGTGAAATTCTGAGCCAAAGCACTTTGTCCAGTCTTGAAAACCTTCAAGCTGGAAGGGATATTGCTGCATTAGGAGAAATTTAAAAAAGAAGAAAAGATGTCTAAGGTAGAGACCAAAGTTTTGAGTGACTTAGAAAGATCGGAGAAATTGAAGTTGTACAAAAGTCATTTCAAAACAGACTGTCTGCTTGCCCAGAGCTGTCTGAAAACTCTGGAACTTTACCAACGCTTTCAAATCAAGGCTGTGCCCCTGATATCCAGAGGAATTCTCCTGCTCTACACACATCTGAAGAGAGCAAGGAACATAGCCTTCCAAAGACTCCTGTGGGTGTTTCACAGAATCACAGAATCACAGAATTGTTTCATGCAGATAAAGTTCTCAAACTGACATTCCCAAAGTTGTGTTAAGCAGTCTTACTCTAAGAGTCTTACTCTGAGTCCATTGATGATAACTTTCTGGTTCAAATACTGAACTGACTGACCAGAGGTGAAGTGCTGCTGGACCTGGTGCTCACCAATGTGGAGGAGATTGTTAAAGATATAAAGATTGGAGGCAGCCTGGGCTGCAGCAACAGTGCCCTGCTTGAGTTTGTGATCTCAAGGAACATGAGCCTGGCGAAGAGTAGAGTCAGGAACCTGAATTTCAGGAGAGCAAACTTCAGGTTAAGGAATTGTTGCTTCTTCCTGGGAAGAAGTCCTTAGAGGAGGAGTGGAACAAAGCTGGTTACTCTTTAAGGATGCTTTTATGAGAATGCAAGAGTTCTCCATCCCTCAGAATAAGAAAGTAGGAAGGAAAAGGGCAATCTGATCTAGCATGGGCTGGCAAGGGCCTCCTGGTCAAACTGAGGGAAAAGAAGGGCAGGTACAGGTAGCGGAAGCAAGGACATGCCATCTGGAAAGAATACAGGGGAGATAGGATTAGGAAAACCAAGTCACAGATGAAGGGGAACTTGGTGAAGGATGTTAAAAACAACAAGAAGGTACGGAAGAGACAGGCCAAAGAGTGTATCTCATCTCCTAAAAGAGAAAAGAGAATTGGCTGCAACAGATACAGAGAAGGCTGAGGTACTCGATGAGTTCTTTGCCTCAGTCTTCACTGGCAGCCAGGATTCTCACATCTCTGAACCTGAACTTCTGGTTGGGAACTGGGGGAGCAAAATCCTCCACCACTGTAAGGGTGGAGCAAATTTGACATCAACTCATGAGACTGAATGTGTATGAGTCCATGGGGCTGGATAACGTGTGAACCCAGGGTCCTAAGGGAGCTGGCTGATGTGATTGCTGAGCTGCTCTCCATCCTATTTGAAGAGTCATGGCTGTCAGGCAAAGTCCAGGGGACTGAAAAAATCACTCCCACTTTCAGGAAAGGGAGGAAAGAGGACCTGAGGAACTACAGGCCAGTGAGCCTCACCTCTGTGTCTGAGATCACAGACAGATCTTACAGATCACAGAACAGATCCTCCTGGAAAACATATTAAGGCACATGAGGGATGAGCGGTGATCTGAGACAGCCAGCATAGCTTTACCAAGAGAAGTTCATGCCTGACCAATCTGGTGGCCTTCTGTGATGGAGTGACAACATCAGTGGACAAAGGGAAGGCAACTGATGTCATCTATGTGGACTTCTGCAAGGCCTTTTGACATGATCCCCCACCACATCCTTATCTCTAAATTGGGAAGATATGGATTTGAAGGGTGAACTATTCAGTGGATGAGGAATTGGTTGGAAGTTCACAGTCAGGATTGTGGTCAGTGGCTCTGTGTCCAGGTGGAAGCTAGTAATAAGCTCTGTCCCCCAGGAGTCTGTCTTGGGACTGGTACTCTTTAACATCTTATCAGTGACACAGATGATGAGACTGAGAGCACCTTCAGCAAGTTTGCTAGTGACACCAAGCTGAGCAAGGAGGTTGATATAGCAGAAGGAAGGGGTGCCATCCAGAGGGACCTTGATAAACTTGAAAGGTGGGCCCTTGTGAACTTAATGGTTCACACTGCCCTGGAGGGGTTCAGGGCCAGGCTGGATGGGGTTCTGGACAATCAGATCTACTATTTGATCTATGGTTGGCAACCCCACCTGGGGTGTGGGGGGAGGAACTTGATGATCCCTGAGGTCCCCTCCAGCCCAAGCCATTCTATGATTCTATGATTATAACAATGAGTTAAGTCGTTTCTATTCATTAATGGTATTTCCTTTTGGCTTGGCAAGCCTGACTGCTGCTTTAGCTCTGGTGACAGTGCACCAGAACTATATCTCACTAGTAAATACAGAACAGCTAAAAGTGCCTTGCATTTAAGAGATATCTTAATGTATTCTTCGTTCACGTGAGAAAACTCCCTTTATCACTGTAGCAATAACTGTTGGATAGACTGACCAGATTAAAAGAACCAAATAAGTTCTGCTGACTTCACAGGTTGAAAGGGTTTCATTCAACTCACAAAATTTGGCTAAACAAAATCATCATGTAGTTTGGTTAGAAATGCTTAGCAGGAGACAGATAATGTGTGACCTGATTAATACAACAAATAATTAGGCATCTTGTCACCTGAGTGCCTTCAATTAGACAAAGCAACACAACTAAGAACGGTTACCAGCTCTCTACTATCCACAGGAATACCACCTCTGCACATATCGTCCTCTTAACTTACTGCACAAAGTAGTGGAGTTTGGAGGAAGAGGTTCTCCCTGTTGTTTTGCCCTGGGCCATCTTACTCCCCTAAAACAAGGTTGCTTTCATGTACTCAGCAGCTGTTTTGAACAGCGAGTCCAATGGATGGTGAAATATTAACCAGCTGCCTGCTGCCCCCTGTATTAACAAAGTTGGATCAGTGATTAACCCTTCAGCCTGATATTTGAAGCCTTGGGTTTGACATTCTGAGGGTGGGACCCAGCCATGCTCGAGTGAGGGCTGTGAGGCTGATCCTTGATGTTCAATCACCACACAACTGTCACAGCTGGTGGCAAGCTCCCAGAAAGTGGAAATAGAAGAGCTGCGTGATTTCATGAGAAGTATCATAAATCAGTGAGATTATCCTTTGTACATTGGATACTGCATTTTGCTGGTGCTTTAAATGTCTAGAAGTGCATGGCCCTGTTTTCTCTTGGAGGAACTTCAAGCATGACTGAGTTGACTTTCAGGCCCTTCAGAAATTCCTCCTAAAGAGGAATTCACAGAACAGATTGCTGCAGTCCTGTCCCTTGCCTTGCAAATTGCTTAAATGGTTGCACTGGATATTATCTTCTCTAACACGTGTGGAAGTATGCAATAGTACAAATTTGATCTGAAGTAGGTTTGAATAGAACAGGCAGTTTGCTTATGGCACCTGGTCAAATGAATTAGTCATGTCTGACACCCTGAGGTCTGGAAATGCTCACAAACAGAACTAGCGAAAGGAAAATACACAGCAACTCAACGCAGATTTAGAGACAATTTTAAGCCCCTGACCACTCAATAAACTGGTGGCTCCTACTGAATCTCAAAGCACATTTGTTAATTGGCTTCCAGCAGAGAATAATGACAGCAGAACCTCCCCTCCCAGCACAGCCTCATCTGTCTGTTCAAAGTGCAGTGAATTGGTCCTAAGGTGCAGCTACTCTTTTCTCCACGCAGTAAAAAAAAGCCCTTTGAGTGTTTAAAATTTAAATGGGCCAGAACTTAAAATGCAATTTAATTTAAATATGCGTTCAATCCAACAGCCTAATCACTGAGCATCTTGAAAGAGCATTAGAACTCATTTAACTAGTAGCTTTTACAGGTCATTTAGCTAATAGCAGTCTTTATGGCATTAAACAATTTTAATGGAGTCTGAAATCTGTAAAGGCGCTCATTAACATGGTTTAGACAGATATGTCTATCAGGCCGTACATGGGTCCAATCCATTCTAGATCTCATAGGGTGTAATACTGTTTTCCACAAAGGTCATCATGTGTGTATTTAAGATCCTTTTCTATTCAGGAAAAAACAAATGCTACTATACTCTGCACCACGGCTGTCCAACTTTTTGGCTTGCCTGCACAGCACTGAGTGAAGAGGATTTGTCTTGGGTCACATATGAAATAAGTAGGCTGCTCTGAAAGTAATGCCTCCTATTTATTTCCATGGAAAATACAATGGATTCAAAGAGCACAATAACACTATTTGATAGAGCAAATTCTCAGCTACCAAACACTATTTTTCAATGTAAGCACTACTACTAGCTATGCATCTTCACAGGCTACGAACAAGAGCCTGAATATCATGCTTATAAAAGTCTGTTGCTGTTGCCACTGCTAAAACTCATGGCCGACTGCCTCACTGTGCTCACATCCACTGTTTGGTCTCCAGAGATGTTCAGCAAGTGTCAGTGAATATCAGTAAGTGCCATTTTTTCCACATAGAGGAATTCAATTCCACATTTTGCTACGTATGCACTTCAGGTTCTTCCTTTCATTGGGAAACACCACACACCATTATGATATATTACAAATCTGCCCACACTTGCTGACTTTGATGCTGAGAAGTGAAATATTTTTACAACAGCCTTTGCAAAGCGAGGCGTATCTGATTAGAACAGAAAGAAAGAAGAGTAATGATGTTAGGGATTCCTTCTTCTCTGGAATAAGATAAGCAGTGCCACAGAGCAGAACAGTGCATGAAGATATGAGTGGTTGGTGGTGATGGCACAGAGTGTACCCTCAGCATGTTTATTGATGATACCAAATTGGGTGGAGTGGCAAATAGTCTGGAGGGCTGTGCTGCCATTCAGAGAGACATGGACAGGCTGAGAACGGACAGAAAAGAACATCATGAAGTTCCACAAGAGCAAGTGTAGAAACTTGCACCGGAGGAGGAATAACTGCGTATATCAGTACAGATTAGGAGTTGACCTGCTGTAGCGGAGCTCTGCAGAGAAAGACTTGGGTGTCCTGGTGTAGGGGAACTTTTATGTCATGACCTCAACTGATGATTGAATACCTGGTGAAGGGGTGGCCGGCCCAGGAAGCAGAAGTGCAAGCAGTTCACCTGAGCTTCCCTTGTGACTCTACCCCTTCCTGGGCTCATTTAAGGGCTAGCTTCCTGGAGAACGTTTCCTGGGTGAAGGTCACTTCTTGAGAAGGGATGTGTTATAGCTAGAGAACTTAAAGCTAGTTGAATGTGTTAACTTTTTTTTTAATGTATGATTATTGATATTTCTAGTAGTACCATCTGCAGCACTGCGTCCAGGCCTGGGGCCCCCACTACAGGAAGGACGTGGAGCTCTTGGAGCGGGTCCAGAGGAGGCACTGAGATGATCAGAGGGCTGGAGCACCTCTCCTATGAGGAAAGGTTGAGGGAACTGGGCTTGTTTAGCTTAAAAAAGAGAAGGTTCCAGGAAGACCTCATTGTGGCATTCCAATAGTTGAAGGGAGTGTATAAACAGGAGGGGAAACGGCTGTTTAGGAGGGTGGACAGTGATAGGACAAGGGGGAATGGTCTTAAACTGAGACAGGGGAGGTTTAGATATTGGGAGGAAGTCTTTCACACGGAGGGTGGTGAGGCACTGGAACAGGTTGCCCAAGGAGGCTGTGGATGCCCCATCCCTGCAGGCATTCAAGGCCAGGCTGGATGTGGCTCTGGGCAGCCTGGTCTGCTGGTTGGTAACCCTGCACACAGCAGGGGGTTGAAACTAGATGATCTTTGAGGTCCTTTCCAACCCAGGCCATTCTATGATTCTGTGATACTTTGTCTGGTATTGCAAAGAACTTGTCAGTAGCAGTTCTGCTGCTTCTTAGGGCCAACATCTAGTTGTAACAGTTTGGCTGTGAGCCAGTAGTGTGTTCTTGTGGCCAAAAAGGCCAATGGTGTCTAGGGGTACGTTAAGAGAAGTGTGGCCAACAAGCTGAGGGAGGTGATCCTCTCCCTGTACTCTTCCCTTGTGAGGCCACATCTGGAGTACTGTGCTCAGTTCTGGGCTCTCCAGTACAAGAATAACCTTGCTGTGCCCAGCAAAGGGCTATGAACAGGATTAAAGGCCTGGAGCATCTGTAATGCAAAGAGAGGCTGAGAGAATTGTGCTTGTTCAGCCTGGAGAAGAGAAGACTGAAAGAGGATCTTATGAACATAGCCTAGATGATCCCAAGTGGTTCCTTCCAACCTCAACAGTTCTGTGACTTTTCTTTTTTCTGATGAATCAGAGGAAGGCTGAAAAAAAAACTGCTGAGGGGGCAGGAGAGCAACCTCACACCAGTAGCCACTGTGCCCAGTACCATTTCCCGTCTGTCTGTCCTGTGGTTGTTGTGCAGTGTGAGGTTTTTGAAGTCCAGAGAGTTCAGACTGAGGCAGTCTGTGCTATGCAGGTTCTCATGTTCTTGTTTTTCTTGCATGGTTCTGCTTATCCAAGGGGGGAAGGCCAAAAGGTTGTCCGAAGTCCTTAAGGAGCAAGAATTATGGAGAAATGTAATACCAGTCCCAAATGTCTTAATCACTAAAACCTGTGCCTTAGTCCTGTCCTCTGTCTTTGGGAACAGGCTTGGCTGATGGAGTCACACGTATGGCTGCCTTCATTGCTTCTTCTGGGAAATCAATCTGGGGGAAGAACAAGTTGGACGCTGTGCAACATAGGTTGGGGGGGAAGGGTTGACACAAATTTCATCTGCACTGATTTGCAGGACAACTGCAAGCATTTCCAGGATCCCAGTATGGTTTAAAGCTCTTCTATGCGCTCCTGGCTACAATGTCACATGAACACTGTATATACTCGTTATGCACACATGCACACTATGCTGACAGAGATTAGAAATACGGTGAAGTGAATTAAATGAACGTGATTAAGAAATACTCCCACCCTAGCGAATATATATTGACTGACATGGTAACTTAGTGTTGATGAGTCAGGTAGCATAACCACACAAAACCTTATATTCATATGGCCAGCTAAGAAACATTTGTGGGTAGCAGTTGCAAAGATCTCTATTTCCCATAGATTTCATAGCTATAGGAAAAGAAAGCAGGTCCCATTCGTGCATATACAGATGGAAGGCTGCAATCTTAGTATAGCCCCTATTAGGTGACTGAATAGACATAGATCTTAGTACATTGGAAAAGACCAATAAAATTCACTGTCAGCTCTCAGAATACTTCTAACATAGACAGGAATGATCTTGTAAGGATGAGATAAAAAGAGCAGAGTGATGAGATTCAAGCAACTTCAGCCAGTACTGCTCTGTCTCACAACTCCACCACATTGCAGGCAAGAGGCTGTGCTTCTGCACTGTTTGCAGGGACAGCCCAATGGAGACTGGTCTCTGCCCACACTGAGCAGGGCACATGGCTGTTTGTGGCAGACTGCAGCAGCCTGCAGAGCTCAGCCCAAAGCCTCTGGCTGCTTTCTGACCTCATGCATGGTTAGGAACACAGGGATGCTCATATTGGGACTCTTGGCAAGC
Organism: Lagopus muta; assembly: GCF_023343835.1. Classification (NCBI taxonomy): domain Eukaryota; kingdom Metazoa; phylum Chordata; class Aves; order Galliformes; family Phasianidae; genus Lagopus; species Lagopus muta. Next base: position 9,492,380 of record NC_064434.1, read on the forward strand.
CCACATGGGGAGATGAGGGGCAGCTTCTCCCTCAGCTCATTTGGCAGATGTGCTAGCTCCTATTCTAGCTAATACATAAAATATTTAAACTTGAATTTTGGAGCCAAAATCCTGATTTTCTGCATTTCAAGCTAGCATGGCCAGGTGAGAAAGCCTACTTTTGTGGTGCATGGAAAGCCCTGTATTAGACACTGCCTAATACAGCCCTGTATTAGGTACTGTCAATGACATGAACTGTAATCTCGCTCTTCATTCTTCTTGCCTATTGAACTTCTCTAAGGCCCGCTTCTGCCACCAGTGTGTAATCCATTAAGTATAATTGTGTATGTTCAGTAAGGCTTTTTGGGGGTGAATTATGCAAAGCAGTAGCAGATAATGTGATCTAGTGGTTGGCAGCCCTGCCCATGGAGTTTGATTTCAAGCCATTCTATGATACATAGTGCATTTCCAAGCTGTCAGCCTTTGTGAAGCCCTAAGAGTGGTTATAGCTGAGAACTAAGTGTTGAGATGTGCTCAGCGCTCCAAGTGTTTGTTACCTGCTTTAGGAGTAACAGAACTTGTTAATTGCTTTCCAGGCTACTGATGGATAAATCTAGAGGAAAAGATTCTGAGCAGAACAGTGTATCATTCCTGCTTTTCTAAGTGCTCCCTGAGAGCCAGGTACCCCAAGAACCTGCCCATGAACTTTAGCCATGTGAGCCTGCTTGGCAAAACCTAACCAATTGCGCCTGCCTACACCCCTATTCATATCAAGGCTGAAGTTGTCTGACTCATTATGGTGTTTAGTGAAGAATCAACAGCAAAATAATGGTCTCTCTGGGCTTTATTTCTTCCTAATGTTTTATCAGGATGATCTTGTCCCGTGGGAGAAGCTGTCCTGGTCCTTGACCATTGGAAGATGCTAACAAAACCACATGTGGAGAATTAAAATACATAAAACAATTCTGTGGGCTGAAAGCATCAGTGGCTGTGCAGGTGTTAAATTTCAGGATTATTTATACTTGGTTGGGTTTTCCTAGACCTTGTACTCTGCATATGCACCGCCACCCCCTCAAGAGCACAAGTGGAAAATTAACAAGCTAACTCTTCATGTAAATAAATGAAAAATCTCAGCTTTTTTTTCCATCTGTCGTCCTGAGAACATATATTACAAGTATTTAAACATTGTTCCTCCCAGAGAACACCACGGGCTGGGGACTGTTCCCGGTGCTTTTCACAAAGGGGCAGCGAGATCAGCCATATGGATGGGAGCTGTGCTGCCCACTGTTCCTCAGGGCCAGCACATGGTCCCTGGCCTGGTTTATTTATTAATAGAGACTAAAGAGATAATCCAAAACTGGAAGCAATCTGTTAAGTGATTTAAAAATTGAAGTCATTTGAAAATGTGAAATCAGGCACTTAAAAATATGAAGTGTGAATTATTTGCACTGAGTAGACATGGCTTACATTCTGGGCCTACTCATCTGCCTTTCTGTTTTCTGCAACAAACGCAAGCCCCATCTTTCCAGCACAGTTGTTCAGAAGATTGCTTTCACAACATTCAATTAAAGCATCTTTCAGCAAGTGGAGGCTTTTTTCCCCAGTGTGAGCAACTACAAAAAGATGTGCTGTCAGTCTGTCGTGTGCCATCAGATAGGCATTTAGCAGGTGGGAAGGCTGAGAGCATCAGAAAAGGTGTGACAAAAAGCCTGAGGGATGAGCCATAAACCCAGATGATTTTATTGTGGTAGTGAAAAGGAAAGAAAGTCCTTTACTCTCTTTTTCACATATTTTTGGTCCTTCACAGCAGACACTTGAAGCAGTCCCTGTCGTCGCTGCCAGGCCATTTGCCCAGTGGTAGGAATGGCTACCAACAACCATCCAGCCTTGGAAACATTTTGTTCCCGGGAAGCTGCAAAACCTGCCAAAGAAGATGGGTAAGTACCTGAGCCTCAGTCAGCCCAGGAGCTTCCTTAAAAGGCTTTTGGAGTCAATCCACGAGTGGAACAACGTGAGATTTTGCAAACCGCTCACCTCCAGCTCTTAGTCTACTCCTGTTAAAGTCACTGGAGAGTTTTTACTGAGGGTACGGCAGTGTCTGACAGTCTGACTACACCCAAACTTTATGGGCATTGAGGTGTTATGCAGGTCAGCCCAGATGTTGTCATGGCCTGGAGCAGTGTTCCGGCTCCCCAAGGGCTCCTCACCTCTGTGCTCAAAGGCAGAGCAGAGGGCAAGTCCCGCTCCTCTTTTCATCTGATGCACCAAACACCTCTTAGAAATGGCATCTGGTGCCAAAACAGCAAGTAATGAGCTATGTGAGGAACACTGCATCCATTGCCAGCCTACTGTTTTTCTGCGACACCACGATGAGCTACTAAAGAACGTGCTCAGTGATTTTCACTTAGCACAGGTTTACACAGAGATTTTTTTTTAATGGCCTTCAAGAGTAAAGAGTGCTGTGTACATAGGTCATGGCATTACATCAGTGCATATACTGCATTATTTCATATACCACGTAACAGATTATGGAGGATACTGTAGGACTTCCAGGCTCCCATCTCATTTTCACAACAGGAAGCCTCCACCTTGCTGCTGTACTGCTTCTAGCTGTGCCAACAGATTGACAGCAGAAATACCATTAGAAAGACCATCAAGAAATAACATCTATTTCTGAGCTGCAGCCAACTCCTGACACAAGAGGTCAAACATTAGCAGTGTACAATCAGGCTCCTAGCAGTCCGGGAGAAGTGACCAATACCTAATTTACCTGGACCTGCAGAAGGCTGGAGCTGCATGCAAACCCATCTGATCTCCTGGAAGGAACTTCAAGGTCAAAAAATGAGCACCTCCAGTCACAGAACTTAGGATTTCTACAGCTCGCATCATACTGAATATTAGGCTCCAAATCATCACCACATCTATTACTTGTTAGCTTTGACTTCTCTCAGGAAAACTCACATGCCAAGATCACATCTTTTTAAAAACATCCCTCATGGGACAGGACCCTGATAATGGGATTTCACCATCTCAAAGTCCATATACTAACTTTTTAATATATAAATGTGCCTCAGCATAATTCTCAGTTTAATGTGGTTTGCATCTTCATAGCTTCACTTTAATAAAATGTTAATCATTTGTAATAATACTAATTCTGTAAAGTAAGTAAGCACTACACAGCTGTTTAACTTCTAACTTTAAATATCAGAACAAACATTTTAATAAGCAGATAGATATTGCTTTCACATATACTCTGTACACTCTTCTCATCTTTAAAATGTTTTAATATATAAGTATACACATTTTATGAAGGAAGTTGTATCATGGCCAATTAGTAAAGATGCTACAATTGATACCATCTGCTGGGTTCAAGTGATGTTCAAGCCTTAGTAAAATGATGGTCAAATATTGGCCTGCTCTCACGCCTTTCAGCTTCAATGAAAATGTGACTGACATCAATACAGTCATGTGTGACATGTTTCACTGATAAAAGTGTTCTGTTCTAAAAGTTCCTTCTTTATTTGTGGCTAGAAGTTTGGTATATTTGTTATTTGTTTAGGTGAAAAGCAGTAAGTCTGAGAGTGACTCATGAATGGAAGTTAAGTACATTACAGTGGGCGATAATGCAATCTGAAAGGTCAGGTAAATATAACCCCCAGAAGGGAAATTTACTTTATTTGTTCCCTGGAAGATCAGCTGAACTTTGTGGCTGTCAGTCATGAACCTAACAAGTTCTGGCTAGTTCCTGCAATTTAGGAACTTTCACCCTCCAATTTTGATGCTTTGAAACTACCTGGGAGAATTTTATTTCGAGTTTGACTTTATCTGGATTCTGTCATCATCTCCAAGGAAAGAAACCAATGCAGAGCTTTTACTTCAGGGCGATGTATGACTTTTTTTCTTTTCCAACTGAAAAATCACATGATGGAAGTGCAGCTCCCAAGTTTTACTCCTCAAAGCTGCGCTGCGCTTGGCATCTGCCCTGACTTGCATAGGCCACTCCGCACGTTAAACAGCAGTCCTTAATGACTTGTGTAGCCAAAAAGAAACAGTGTTTCAGTGTATGTTAAAAGAAGTCTTGCTTCTTCTGATTTACTATTGACTTTCCTCATCTTTTACGTTTTATATTTTATGTCTAACTTCTTTTAGGAAAAGCAATCACACACCCATCCCCCTCTTTTTACTTTTGTAGGTTTCTATGCCTATCCCTTTACAGACATCCTCTGCAGGGGGGAACAGTAGCAACAAGTAGATTCCTGCACTGCACAGCCTCGCTTCTGCTTTTTGTTCTTTGTCCCAACCAGAATGTACCTGTGTTTGCTTTCCTGCGTGTGCTGTGGTACTATGTGTGTTTATTCTGGTCGTGGTATGCTGTGAAAACAGCTGTAATAACCACACCACAGGTTCCAAAAAGCTTTTTGCTTTCTTCCTTTTAGAATCATAGAATCATTAAGGTTGGAAACAACCTTCAACATCATCCAGTCCTACCATCAAACCCATCACCATTGTGCCCACTCATAAAATCACAGAATCATTAAGTTCGGAAAAGACCTCTAAAATCATCAGATCCAACCATCAGTCCATCCTCTCTGTGCCTGCTAAGTATGTCCTAAGATGGTGTGTTCAGTGCCAAAAACAGAGCCTCAGGTGGGGCTCACTGGGACCCGCAGGCCCCAGCCACAACTAACCAACCTACACAGCACTGCTCTTTGTGGTAGAACACAGCACATGTTGTATGTTGCAGCATGCACGTTGTCATCTGTGGCATTTTAGGTGTCAGTTTTGCAATCTGATTTTAATCAAATTATTAAAAAAATAAGTATAATTTGGAAGGGAGCTCTGGAGCTATCAAGCACAACCTCAGAGCAGAATCAGCTTCAAATTTAGGGAAGGTTGCCCAAGGCGTTTTTCCACCCTTATCAGTTGGTCTAATAAAAGATTAACGTGCCCCACAAAACTTGCCCCAGTTACCCACTTTCACATCAGCTTTTAGAAAATCCTTAAGGACGGAGACTCCAACACACCTCCACGGTACACAGCTCGCAAGTTCTGAAGAAAACTCAAATCCTGAGACGGTCCCAGGCAAGATTATAGAAAATGCATCACGAATTAACACTTACACGGCCGAAGCGTGCACTTGTGTTTTAATGTGTGGTTTTTCCTTTACGTTATTCTCTGTGTGCCTTCACGGAAGCGCGCTGCATGGCTCTCTGTTGACGCTGCACAAAGGTGACGCATGGGAAACACAAGGAGGTGTGATGACGGGCTGAGATAAGCGGAAGATCAGGAGGCACCTGAGAGCCTCACCCCGCAGCAGGCGGGCGATGATGTTTTGCAGGAGAGAGGTCTACGTCTGCCTTTCCTCTCTGCTGAGCAAGGTTAGGTCTAGATCTTATCTGAAAGTAGCCTGTATTGCTTCAATGACAGGCACAATCCCTGGGCTGTGAACGTAGTCATAAAAAGAGTTTATTTCTTTGTATATTGAGAATCAACAGGGAAGGGAGTGAACTCTGCTGCTATACAGTACTTTAATACTGGAGATAATCTCTCTATATTGATGATAAATAATGCATATTTAAGTGGCTTTATGACAGCAGGATGAAAAAAAAAGAAACACCAAGCACCTGGATACAAAAGCAGGTCTGTAGTTTTTTTATCATGACTGAAACAAGTAGAGATCTATGTTTAATTATTTCATGCAGAACAGAACAGTGTCAGCTGGAAAGGCTGAGCAAAGGCCATTCAACCATATAGCTGGATGGAGCATTTACCTGGGGGCAAGAGGACAGAGGTTCAGTTCAATGGAGACATTTTCCTGTGAAATGAAGTTTCCCTGTTCCTTTGGTTCAGTTCTCTCACCACTATGCAAGAGAGCTTGGGAAAGAATGGGCAACAGCTTCATTCTCAGCATTCTCAAGAAGAGGGCACCTCCAGTCTGTATATGCATATATATAGGAATGGTTTTACGTGCATATTTCTTTCTATGCATATGCATGCACATGCTTTTTAACTAGACTTCACAGCCTCCCTTTCACAGGGTTGCATCAAGGGTTACTTTGGAAATAATCTTGATATCTTTCGCGATAACAAAACTTTCCATTTGTTCCCAGATTCCAATTCATGGCAAACACTTCTCGCAGTCTGTGAGCTCTCTGAGCACCTTTCAGTACTTAAAGTACATACCAGCCACTGTAAGCTATCCTTAAATATCACGTGCAAATGTTTACATTCATGGAAACTAAGCTGTTGCTGCTTCTTTTTTCTTGTCTTGCTCTCATAGGCACCAGATTCTTGTGCACTTACTGAGAGTGCACATAACCATCAACAGTTTTATCGTGAACTCATAGCTAGAAACCCCACAAAAAATGCTTCCCTGTCCTGTACCTTCTCTCTGTACTGTGGAACTGTCTGGGGAAGCTCAGCCCACCTGCCCAAGCTGGGCAGGACATTGATGGTTATTCATCATGTGGGGAGCAGCCTCAGTGGGCAGCTTTCTTAATGAAGTAATCCAGAAGTGAAAGGGTAATGTTTACCAAACCTGTTTCAAAATGGCTGATTAATCAAATACACGGGTGTTTATTGAGGCTGTTGCTAGGTACTTACTGTTATTGAGATAATTGCATGACTCAACCAAGCTAGACAAAGAGTGTTACTGTTGCTCTAAAGCACCAACCCGCTGCAAAGTTTGGATCACGACACCAGGGCAAGGCAGGAACTGCATTTTCTTCTTTTTTTCCACGAAGCCAATCAGTTGCTATATCAACACATCATCCACTTTTACAGTGAGCTTCAATTGCCCTTCTTCCATTAAACAAGACACAAACCTACTCCTTCTGCAGAATCACTTCATTCCAGCACAGTAGCAATGGGTTTTCATTACTGACACACAAAAATCCACCTTTTGTTCACTTCTTTTCTCTACTATGATCATAGAATCATAAAATGGTTTGGGTTAAAAGGGATATTTAAGATCGTGTACTTCCAACCCTCTGCTACAGGCAGGGACACCTCCCTCTAGACCAGGTCGCTCACAGCCCCATCCAGCCTGGCCTGGAATGCTTCCAGACAGGGGCATCCACAGCCTCTCTGGGCAATAAAATCATTAAGGTTGGAAAAGAGCACTAAGATCATCTAACCCAACTGTCTAGCTACCACTAATATTGCCCACTAACCATGTTCCTCACTGCCACATTTCCACATTTCATGTACACCTCCAGCGACAGTGACTCCCCCACCCCTGGGCAGCCTGTGCCAATGCCTCACCGCTCTTTGCAGAGAATTTATTCTTAAGAACCAACCTGAACCTCCCCTGGAGCAACTTGAGGCCATTCCCTCTCCTCCTGTCAGTGATGTCATAATATTCCTGCTGTTGTCTATTAAGCATCTACATAAACTGCAAGCTCTTAGCCATGCAGAGCACTTGTTTGGTAAATAATTGAGGAAAGTTTTGTGGGGGATGGCAATCTTTTATTAGACCGACTGATAGAGCAGAGAGGCTTTCAGACATACAAACTCCTCAAGTCGCACTTCTTGCTTGGCAGCCTGTCTGCTTTTCTAACTGGATGTGGGTTTGTTCCCCCAATAAAACCTGTTACCGACCCCTGAAATTAGTGCTGCACATATTCTGACCTCCCACAGGCGCAAAGACAACGCTACCAATAAACAGCAGACAATAAACACGTGATGAGGCAGGCTGCTAGGGAAGATTCTATGACAGAAAATACGCCAGTCAGCTCCTGCTTCACATTTTTCTTCCAGAAACAAAAGGAAGCATTTTGAAGAGACAGGTACTAATGAGGATAATTACAGAAAATTTTCCTTGCTTCTTGTCAGAGGAAAGCACTGTGCAGAGCCTGGTGTGCAGGGCTTCTATCTGCAGATCTGGGGAACAGTAAGGCCACAGGCCTACCCTCTGGTTAAGCTCCCTCTCACTATTTGTTTTAATATTGTTTCAATGTAATTGGCTTTTATTTTTTCATTCCAAAATAGCACGTCCATGCTCTGCTGATGGCAGTTTGCGTAACTGAGAGATATGGGCTACTGGAAAGCATAGGGGCACATTTACTTCAGATGTTAATTACTTCAGATGTTGTTTCCAGTCCATCAGTCTCCAGTCGAACCAGTCCAAATTTAAGAGCAGCCCTGTCAGCAGGGTGTTAGCAGCAGGCTTACACCAGGAGACCCAGCAATAGAGTTTAACTCTGGTGATCCATGTTCCCTAGCAGTTTTAGAGTGGGTTTTTTTTTTTTCTTTTTACATCTTTAACAAATTGAGTTACACTGTGATGAAACAGCTTTTCACAGCCTGGAAATGTCCAACAATTATTCAGAACACTTCACCACCACTTTGTTATGGTAACATACAGTTGTAAGGAGCAGAGTGAAGCCAATTCTGTAAGAAAATCTAGGGCTGATAGAACAAGGTCTGTGCTGGGCTTTGAACCGGGAAGCTGCTTTGTTTGAATTGCCCACACTTGCATTTGATTTCTCGAATTAATGTTTTACCTGCAATTGGCAGTGTGTTCACTGAAGGCTGAGGATGGTCCCACTGCTAATTTAGCAGTGCTATAGTCCCAGACATGTTATTGAAAAGATAACATAAATGCCTCAGTTGTCTTTTTGCTTCTAGTGTTTCTGATCATGAATCATTTTATGTATGTGAGTCTGGGGCCAGCATTCCAGATGTGATGCTGTTTTAATGGATCTGCGGATATATGAAATGGAACAACTGGGAAAATATCATCAGAACGAGCCACTGAACAGAGGTAGTTCATGAGTGATTGTTGAGTGCTAAAGGAAAGCAAGTGAAGGGTGGAAACACTCTCTCATATTCTACATGTGGCCCAGGGAGGAACAAATGATCATAGAATCAAAGAATCATAGAATGGCTTAGTTTGGAAGGGACTAGGAAGATCACCCAGCTCCAAGCTCCCTGCTACTGGCAGGGTGGCCAACCACTGGACCAGGCTGACTGGGATGCCATTCCCAGTGATGGTGTGACCCTGACCCTCAAAAGGCTGCCCTCTCCAACTGCTTGGCTGCAACCTCAAACCGTCACATGGCTCCCGCTGAGCTGGCGTTTGTCCCATTGGGAAAGGACCACTGACAGCAGCGAGGCGTGAAGCAGGGTGGGAAAACGAGAAGCGGGGCAGGATCCAAGGTTCAATATTGATCCGACTGCCTCCAGAGGGCAGGAGGACTTTTCAAGCCAACAGCTGTCTGAGGGACTCTTCTGCAGGCCTATGTAAACTGGCCACAATAGGAAAGCAATAACAATGGTAATTCTAAAAAACGCTTTTTGTACCAGAAAAGGTTAAGAGGCAGCAGCCCTCTGTTGAGCTGTCCTTTAGTTTGTCGCAAAGCCGAGCTTCTCATCTCCCTGCTGATAGGACACTTGGAGCTGGGACAGAAAATCAACAGCTTTTTTGACATCAAATTATTTTGCAGCCTGAATGCTGAATATGTGTAACGCTTCTTCTCCAGTAACTGCAAATGGCCTTTTGTGACAAAAAAGTTTATGAGCAAGTTCGGCAGCTCAGCTCCACCTCAAAACACTTCTGGTAGAGAATTAACTATATTATTATTAATTTTGTGACAATCCTGCACATAGCATGGGGGTTGAAACTAGATGATCATCCACCCAGGCCATTCTATGATTCTATGAGTCTGTGATTCTATGATTCCATGATTATTAAAGCTTGATTTTCATTACATTGCATTCCATCAAAAACTTTTTTGCACAGAGGAATCCATATACTGAGAACATTCAGCCCTTCAGCCCCTCGAGGCTTGGGAAAAAATGAAAAAATGGTACACATCAATTGATAGTTGATTCCTGTTTTAAATATTCAAGGTCAGCTTTTTCTTTTTGCTTTTTTTTTTCCTGTTTGTGAGCATTTTGGAATGACAAGCCTCAGCTCTCACAGCTGTTCAGGAGAGTCCCTCTCGCTGCCTTCTGACTGCTGGGGTGAGCTGAGCTCTGTGCGTGCTCTGGGTGCTCACATTCGCCTTCTGTACCGCCCAGCCAGACCTTGCTCACAGACTGCAAATCCTCTTGGGATTAATTCTGCCAGAAGACACCGATTCCTTTCATTCCTTTTCCATTACCAGTTCCTTGGATGGTGCTGAACAGAGCAGGGATGGGGCTGCACGCTCCAGGTCCTCCTGACCGACCGTTCTGCCAAGGGCGAGGCAGCCTGTTTGCAATCACTCCTGCTATGAGTGAGCACAACTGGCCAAACTGGGGAAACTGTTTGGGATTCAGGCTGTCTTGTGGAGCATTTTTACACCACGCCTAGATCATCTGCAACATGCATGATCCTGATGAAGGACAAATGGTTTATCTTTGCTTTAACCCTGCAACCCATGTACACGTTTGCACAATTCCAGAGAGTGGGTGAAAAGGAGGAGAAGCTGTGGATGTCCCATCCCTGGAGGCGTTCGGTGCCATGTTGAATAGACCCTGGGCAGCCTGAGCTGCTGCTCACAGCAGGAGGGTTGGAAATAGGCCATCTTTGAGGTCCCTTCCGACCCAAGCCATTCTATGATTCTGTGAGCTCCCAGAGGGTCTGTCCAGATCTCGTTTCATAAAGAGCTATTAAGCCAAGCACATGATCTGATGGAGTTTGAGTGTTTCCTTATCTGCAACATTGCTTCTGCATGTGCTCTTCACCTACTGCAGTGCAAGGAGATGCTCCAAGCTAACTCATCCTCCACTGGGGCAAGAACTACTTTTACAGTCTAAGCTGCTCTGCCTGGCCGTATCCTCATCAATCTCACTGCAGTTGCACACAGTTTGTCTTCTTTTAACCCTCACCTATGATTAACAGTCTGAGCTGCTGTGCATGATATACAGGACGAGGACTGTGAGCTGTGGGGTAATGCATGCAATACGTCCTTATTTCAACTTTTAAATACCTCTTAAATAAAACCAGCTGCACAGAGCAATTTACAAGCATGAAAAGAAAAAGCGAAACAATTAGATTCGGGAGGAAGAACAAGAGCAGTTGCAAGTTCAGTAAATGAATGACCTCTTTTTTTTTTACATCCAGGCAAGAACACATTTTCTTGAATACAGAAATGTTTCAAAATAAATTACTGTATGCTCACATACTATAACATGTGTGTGTGCACACATTGTAATTAAGCTGGCACAGCCATAGCTATCGGAAGCAACATTTAGAAAATGCAGAGTCTGTTCTGCTTTAGAGTTCTGCTTTGGCAATGTGTTAAGCAGAGTGTTACTTATTGCCTGCTGGAGCAGTGTAATGCAAAGAAGCTGTTACTGTCGTACAACTTTTATTTATAATGGCAGCACTTGCAGCTTGCATTAAAAAGACCATTCTTATTTTTAAGTAAATTGTTGAAGCAGTTGTTGAAGTCCTCCCTGGGAACTGCACTAGATAAATTTCTTTTTTGCTTCTGGAGGCAAACAGTGTCCCCTAATGCCACTGGTGAGGGATGAAGGACCACACTGGGATGCATTGAGCACTAACCAATGAGGAACGTGATCAAAGGAAGTGATCAACCCGTCTGCCACATGCTGTGCATGGCTTTACCAGTCTCCAGACTAGTCCCCACCAAGACCTTCCACCCTGTAATGAAGAATTAGGAGCTGTTTATCGTCTGTGTAACACTGGTCAACCTGAGGGCCATGCTGTCCCCTGGAGACTGAGATGAGAGCTGCCTGGCACTTTATGGCAAGAGCAGACCCAGCAGCTCACAATATCAGCCCAGGACCAAGCTTACAGCAGACCTTGGTCTGAGCCTTCAAAGCAGAAACATCTCCCAGCCAGGAAAGCAAAGCTGTTGTAACACCGAGGGGTTGTATTGTTGCACATCCCATGACTGTTGCATCCCAAACTTTCATTTTAAATGGATGCAGACACATAGAAACTGGTGGTTCTCTCTCTTTCCCCCAGTCTCCTACTATGGCCATGCTGATCACTGCAGGTGACCCTGCAGCCCAACTTTGTCTCTTACACAAGGCTGTGGGAAAATAAGGGAGCTTCTTAGTGCAAAGAACAAGATTGAGTGCCAAAGAGGTGACAGAAAATGATGAAAACCTTCAGGTAGGGCCATTTCCATTCTCACCTGGCCAGATGCAATCACCTAGAAGTTCTTCATATAAATGTCTGGGAAACCAAATGATGTGTCCATATGGGTGGTAGTCAGCACTTAGAAATATGCAAACAATACACTATATTATATATATACAGGTTGAAAAACATCTGGAATTTGTTGGGGGAACATCCATTGCCTGGATCCATGCCTGGCTTCAGGCTAAGCCGCAGGGCTTTAGATCTATGCCAACAGAAGCAAACTCACAAGGCCCTCCACTGCTTCTCCCACTGCTCTGAGTCCTCTGAGCTTACCAAAGCTACCATTTGCTGCTCCCAATAAGAAACCATTACCAAAACGGCTCCTCTTGGTGGCTCATGATGCATTCTCACCAGTCTGGTGGTCACAATCCCAGATCCCTCTACCACGTCTCCACTCTGCAGAAAAGGATGAGAAGCCTCATGAGAAGCCTAATGGGCTCCAGCAGAGGCTACATCGTTGCAGACCCTCCTGAGCAGAGCCCTTCCTTTCCTGCTTCCTCCTATGTTTTATTTCTCCCCTGTGCTCCTTTGCCCCATAGCTGCAGGCTACAGTTACTAATAGTGACTAATAAAGAGGCAGGGCAGCACCAGATGAACCCTGAAAGGTCAACCTAAAAGCAGTGGTTTAAGAGCAGCCAAAATGAATTGTCCAAAAGCAGTCTGAAATCAATTATTCTTCAGCCCAGCATTACCCTCCTACATAAAATAACTCCTCTTGACCTCAACAAACCTTTGATTTGCTCTGAGAAGCTCTGCTATTGCTTTCCATTCAGAAATCTCATCTTCCTTTGTGCAGGTACTGGGGCAAGTTTCCCCAGGATTGATGCCAACCAAAAGTGAAGCTCCTGTGTTTGATCTGAACCCAACCACAGTCTCTTGCTGAGGTTAGAAGCACCCAAAATTCAGCCCATGCTGGCCCAAAGAGTTTACAAATCTCAGGGGCCTTGAGGCAAGCCAGGAGGAAATTCTGATGTTTGGTGAATGCCTGTGCTATGGAGGAACCTTCTGGTAAGTCCACATGGTTATCTCTTTTCTTCATGAATCATACTGAATCCTTTATATTAGCTGTACTAAGGATTTTATCAGAGAGCTCTCCGCAGAGACTGCAACGTAAGAGGGAAAGAAAGTGGTAGCAAAAAGATGAGAAATGCAAAAACGACTTTTTCGTACACCTACACTTTGTAACAATGAGCTGTCATTGTCCAGGCCCACCATAAATATTCAGTGAAGTGTTAGTCTGTGTTTTGTAAAACCAGAAAAGTTAGAGAATTAACAAGGACTCAACAGCTGGACATTGCAAAGGCTGCCCAGAGAGGCTGCGGGTGCCCCATCCGCAAAGGTGATCAAGGCTGGGTTGAACGGGACCCTGGGTTGAACCACCCTGATCTGGTGGTTGTCAAACCTCACCATGGCAATGGGTTTGAAGTAGATGATCTTTGAGGTCCCTTCCAATCCAAGGCATTCTATGATTTATGCTAATTAGATGGGCATCCACTACCCCAACATGAGGATGACATATCACAAAATGGAAGCAACAGTGGAAACTTTCCAATGAATGTCTAAGTTTGGAGTTTTCTAAGAACGTATGTCTGTCTTTTCTATTGCCAATAAGCAATGCAGTTGTCCAGAATTTTTGAATATCACACCACTGTTTAAATACCTCACTGGGGAATTAAGAGCTTGCTTAAGGTCTTGTTTTTGATGCTTCACCTGATAAGTATTTAAGGAATTTGCTATAAAAATATTTCTTTCCACATTCTTTTTCGGCTGAACATAAGTCTTACGCTCTGTGGATTTTTAAAAACAGGTTTTTGTTGCTCCTTGCTGCACAGAGTAAATGAACTTTGGGTACTTTATAGAAATATTAAGCTACTATTGGGACTCATATATGAGAAGTTTTCACTGGTTGCTACTTTTCCTAAATCACACTGGCTAGGTGTTAATGTTCTGATCTTGCAAATATTTATGCCAAAGGGCAAATATTAATTGCATGCGTCAAAGTAGTTGCAGTCACAAAAATGAGTCAGACCATGGTTTCATATTGTAAACGTTCACTTGTTGAAATTAAAATCATAGGAGTTCCTGATCCATTGCTTCACGGGTTGATGGCTGGAATAGATGATCTTAGTGGTCTTTCAATCTTATTGGTTCTGTGATTCTATGATTCTTTTAACGGCAGACATTTGACACTATTGTTTGGGATACTTTATCTCACAAGGTGCTTAGTGCTGAAACTGCTCTGTTGTAACCAGGTGGCAGATGACAATTTGTACATTCACGTGAAGGAATACAGGATGCCCCTCTGCCTCGTGTTTTGTGGCAGCTAACTACAGAAATCATCACTAGCAGTATTCTTCAGGGAATGACCTTACTTCACTCTTGACTTCCCATATTTTCTGGCCAGTACCAAGAAAAGCATGTGCTCCTGACACAATAGGATATGATGAATTAAAGCAAAAGCATCTAGCACTGCAAGCAATTGCAAAGGACAGCAGCACCGCATAGTCCATGCATCCAAGCACTGGTGTTGCATCTAACCCCTTAACAAGCCTAGAGAACAAAGTTAAGCAAAATGCAAACACCTAATAACAAAATGTTTCATGCTAGGAAGCCTTCATAAAATGGTGAATTTTTTTTTAAAGGGAATTAATCCAGCTGCCCACCATATTATTACAGCAACAGAGTTGCATCATTTCTAAGAAGGAATGTGAGAAGGAACAGCCTTAAATTGCAGGGGAGGTTCATGCTGACTATTAGGAAAAATTTATTCTCTGCAACAGTGGTGAAGCATTGGCACAGGCTGCCCAGGGAGGTGGGGGAGTTGCCATCCCTGGAGGTGTTCAAGAATCATGGAGATGTGGCATTGAAGGATGTGGTCAGTGGTCAGTATTGGTGGTAGGTGAATGGCTGGAGTAGATGATCTCTGGTCTTTTCCAACCTTAATGATTCTATGAGCATGCTACGAGAGATCACCAATATAAAGGCATTAGAGCAATGAAAATTAGGGCTGTAACTCAAGATGCATGAGCAATCTTTTCCCACTCCTTTAGGACAACATGAGTATTCTCTTAGCAATCTTTCTCCATTACTTGACAAGGCAAATATTACATGGCTTAAAAAAAAACAACAAACAACAACAGAACAACAGCCTGAAATGGGAGAACACTTTTAAAACAATTTAAGGCCTATTTTGCTCCTTGGTGAAAATTTGTTTTACATAAAGACAACATAAAACCAGATCAGCAGGAAAGTCCTGACAAGGAAACAAACACGTGCTGCACGGAGCATCCACACTTCAAACACCTTAATGCAGTAATTTGTTTTTAATGATCCGTGCAACAGAAAATATGAGGAAAATGTCATGTAAGTGTCCAAGAATAACAGTGGTTTGTTGTTTGGATTTAAACTCAAAGGAAGTTTCCATGCTCTTGAAGGTTTCCATACCAGTGGGCCTGGGGGAACACGGGTACGGTAGGCTTACATCTGCTGAGAGGGTGGCATCCATCCTTCTGAATCTCCTCCTGCAGCTCTGTATGCTGTGTGACTGCATGGTCGGAGCCTGCTTTGAGTCATTCATCTTGCTGGGGCCTTAACCTCTTGCCCAAGCCTTGCTCTGGTGCTGCCCATGCCCTCACAGCTGCTGGCAGCCCCTGGTGCGGCACTAGGCTGAGTTGTTGAACCATGTTGAACCAGAACAAATATCACTTCTTTCCACAGTGATGACAACAAAATGGCTCTCTGTGGTCACTTGGGGTGAGCAATCTCTCCTCTGTGTGCAGCGACTCTCCAGCCTGGTTTGGGATGGAAAGGAAGTGAATTTTTGTCATGGGGAAATGGAAGGCAGAAAAATCTCTTACGCACCTGTCTGTTTCTTTTGGTGCCTAAATACCTTTGAAAGTCTTGCCTTGAGTGCCAAAGCTATGATGGATCACACAGTATTTCCTTTTTATTATTGCATTGCATCCTTTGGGCCTCACATTAACATAATGAGGGCCATATGGCGTCAGAATTTCTGCTGGTTCAAACCAAGGCAGCTCCTTTGAAGTCAAAAAGCCTGTGCCAGTTTATACCTGCTGAAGATTTGGTTTATGGCCTGGGAAACGAGAGGGAAGGTGGGGTGGGGGAAAAGGGAGCCAGCCACATTTTTGTAGTTAATTAAGAATTATGTAGATATACTTGTGTCCTGCTTCTGCTGTCCACCAGGAGCTGTGCCTGAAGTGCCTTCATGGTTGTAATATTCTTTGCATGACTCTCATTATCAGCTGCTATAACTCAGTATTTCAGTGGTTGGTGGTGAAACTGCAGTGAGCCGGAGCCAGACAGCCACCTCTGGGCAGTGACCACAAACATCCCGTGTTCCTGGCCAGCAAGTCATAAGGACATAAAGATTTCCTTGAGTAACCATGACTTTTGTGCTAGGAATTTAATATTCTTGAGTTTTGGTTTTCCTTCAATTAATTGTGAAAACACTTGATAGTTATAACTAAACAAAATCTTATAGAAATATCTGCTGAATATCACCAAAAGTAAAGATTAAAGATTAGTCTGCTTAGAAAGTAAGCAACCTAAGTAAAAAAATTAAGGCCTAGGAATGAAAGCTAGGGAGAAGGAAATAAATAATACGCCTAGATAAAATTTCAAACTCCATTGCTGAAGTTCTTATTCGAAACACCCAGATAAAAGAAACTGAACTTTCAGAAATGTTGTGACTAGTGAACACAGCTGCAGTCAGTGAAAGCTCTGTGCTGCTGGTACCCAGAAATGCCCTGTCACATGGGCCCTGAAGTGGAACATGTCTTCTGGGGAACCTGGACATGGATGCTGGACATGGCACTGAATTTGTGCACCTTGATGAAAACACTCTGCCCAGTTTCTGTAACAACCTCACATTGATGCTTCGATCCCAAACCTGGAGGTAGTTCATATTCACATCAGTCCAAGGATCGATATTGCACATGCTCTTCCTCTGTCTGGCCAGCTCCTGAAGTGCTGTCACCTTCCTGTGCTCTCAGCACTGTGACTTCATTGAGAGGGTTTGTATGGCAGGTGATGGGATGTAGAGGCAGCTCCTGGGAAGAGGGAGAACATCAGTTCTCTGTGGGTGTCAGTGGGAGGTGCTGGACACTGCTGGAGCTGGGGAAGAGGGATACATTCTCTCCAGGTATAGCTGCTTTGCTAGATCACACCTGCTCTTAATCTTCTGCTACTATGCACAGTTAAATATTTATTAGTCAGCTCTCAGTTGGGACTCAGAGCTGATTATTCTGAGGAATTTCCTGCTTTGAAATTAGATTATCACAGGGCAGAAAGGGCTCATCTCTGATGGCAGCTTCAGCCCACAAGGACTCCTCCTGTATGTCTCCATATGGCAAATTGATCTTATATGCCCCCTTTGTAGCAGTGATGTAAATCAGCAGTCCTTCATAGGGTGACATTCAGGTAAAAGCCATAGCACTGAGCTCTGAGCACGGTAAAGAATGTAGATTTAGGCAGAGACTGAAATATGGGCTATTACCTGTTCAGGAAATGTTCTTTCCAAAATGAAATTAAAAAAACCTGAAGGCTGTTATCTCCACTGTCTCACATCTCATCAGTGCAAATCAATCCAATCCAAATGGAGTAAACTTACACCACTGAAGCAAACAGATTGCAAAAGGGCCAGCTGAGAGGACTTGAACAGGACTTCTGATTGGAGGAGAAGTGTGGGTCTTCTCGGGTAGCTGTCAGGAGCCACTCATACATTGTTGCAGTGACGGTGGGACTCTCAGTCCCTCACTTGTGGTAAGAGGGGAAGCTCCGGCTCAGGCAGGTCACGGGGTGAGGGACAGCTCCTTCCTCCATCCTATTCCTCCTTTCTGTGATGCAGAAAAAGATGAGAATCGTGCAGTCTTTGTTCAACTAGATAACAGTGCACAGAGCAATTTCCCAACTGTACTGAGTATTTTACTGGAAAAATCAACTATTTGAGATTCCTTGCATTTTGCATATGCAGTGATGTCATGGAGGAGGTTGCATTCATAGCACTGTTTGAGTAGCTCAGCTAGGAAAATCCTAGCTTCTGTTCGCTGCTTTAGTGTTGCTGCTAATGTTTTAATGTGGTTATGTAACTCACAGCAATTTGAACATTTCATTAGGCTTGTTTTGCAGGTTATGTATCACCTTGCACTCAAGTCCCCTCCATTAAATCATCTTTGCACATTCTGCAAGGACTCTCTACGTCCCATGCCTCTTCAGCAAGGTCAGACAGCACCTTACATTCCCTTTAGCAAAAAGTGAAGAGATTCAAGTACTTATTGGTGCTGGAAGAAATGGAGGAGATTGGAGCCTCAAAGCTGCATAAGACATGAGTTTTATCTGATCATATTGATGACAAAGTCAGACTCGGCCGTTTTCTCTCCTTGCTAAGGATGCTGCCAGCTCCTTGACCAGTGGTGGTTTTGCACTCACTGAAGTATTAAAGAAGTCTCTGATGCCATTGTGTGGTTTCTCTGGACTGCCTTAGTGCCCTATGTTAGGCCTGCAGGCAAATGACCAGGTCCTTGAGTTGACTGTGGCTTGAGGTGAGGCTAACTAAGCAAGACAAGGGAAACCACAGGTCACAGCTGAAGAAACGGCTGAAGATAACAAACAGCAGTGTAAGAAATAGCAGAAAGCTAGAGACAGCACTGTGAGAGATGGCTGCATCTCACAAGTGGTGAAGGGACTGTTGTGTGAGAAACTTCTGGACTTCACAGGTAGCTGAAGGGGAACACTGGGGACTTCCTGGGGAGCACAATCTGCAAGGCCAAGAGCACTCAGGTAGCCATATCCATAATCCCATGGAAAGCTGTCCCCTGACACCACTGCATCCCAGCCGTGCCCACATACAGGTGACCAGATCTCCCAGTATATACTGTCCCCACACTAGCCTTGCATCATTGACTATTTTATCATAACCAGGAGTGCCTAACTCCAGGATAGATCATTGTCACCTAACTTTTGGCACCAGGCAGAGGTGCACGAGGTTGAAGCACAGCCTCTTTTTCTTATTCAGGGAAGCATGAGGGAAAGATAAGTGTCAAACCACTTTGAGCCTCACATCACTGATATAATACTATTAACTGACCCTCAGGAGTAGCATAAGGCTTAATTAATTGCTCTTTGCAGAGACAAACTGATGGAGGACACTGTAGAAATGCAAGCAGATCTATTAACCTGAAGAACTAGTCTAATTAAGTGCTTGAAATTGCTAATAGATATTTAACTTTATTAAAGCAGAGGCTTTATACCAATATTTTCATGTAAGTGTAGTTAAAGTTTGATTGTCTGTTTTGAAAAATAGTACCATAATGTTAATTATGGGCTGGTTAATTATCTTATGGTCATTAAAAGTCCTGTGTACAAATAATTTGATTTCCCTATGCCTTGCACACAAACATGGCTAACAATTGTCTTTACTTCTAACATACGAGTGTCTGAGCTGAAAACACAGGAAAAGATCCATCACTTTTTCAAAACCATCCCTGCATCTCTGAGAATGCCCTTGACTCCGTACAATAATGCTTAGCAGCAACTGTAAACATTGATGTGTTATCAACATTGTATCTCTCTTAGAACCAAAAGCACAGCATCACACCAGACACTCTAAAGAAAACAATTCCATCCCAGCTGAAACTAAAACACACCCACACTGCACAAAAATAGATGTTCATGCCAGCTCCAACCAAAGGCCCAGCTATCTTACAATCATGCTTCCAATATGGACTAAAAATGTAAACCTAAGGAAAGTGTAAGGAAAATACATGTGCACAGTGATAGCCACCCAAGTGCTCTATCAGCTTAAACGTGCCTACAGCTTCAGGAATCACAGCGTAAAGAAATATTTCATTCTGTGTGTTCTGAATTTGCATCTCTTGGCTTCATTTCAATCCTGTAATTGCAATAAAATCGTATGATAGAATAATAGAATTGGGTTGAACGAAACCTCAAAGATCATCTCTTTCTTCATCATTTTATAGATATGTATCTCAAAGCCCTCAGCTGCTTCTCCCAGCAGAGGAACCAAGGCACACTTAAGTCACGCTGTGACCGTCCTCTCTCCAACACTCATCCCTGTCAGCATTCTTGGGTGTTCCCTTTCTGGGACAGGGACCCAAATCCTTGCCAAATGTGACAAAGGACATTTTCTGCTGGGTGTAAGGTGATAAGCATGACATCAAAAAAAAAAAAAAAAAGTTGGTGTCATGAAAATATTATGCAGCAAAATCCCAGAGAAGGTGTTGATGAGAAGTCTGAAGATTCTACACATGTTCCTTTCCTTCATTAACTACCAGCTCACTATACTTCAATCTTCTGGTTGCTTTTCCTGGTGTAAGGCTATTTAAGGAAAATTCTACTGATGATTTTACCAGTCAAATACTTTAAAGACTTTCCATACAATCCTAGTTAGTCACTACTGACGCATCCCGTTTACAATGCTCTTAGGGCTGCACACCATGCCCACTGTGTGACCTCTAAGGGAATACGTCCAAAAATGTTTAAGTAACCCACAGACTGAAATTCTTTTTTAGAACTACTTCAGTTCAGATGTTTTAGGCACCTAAAGGTGCAGGTAGGGTCTTAGCAGAACCTGAATTTAGAGGAGTGTTAGCCACGTGCCTAAGTGCTATGCAGAACTTCACTAGAGCTGAAACCCCCTTGAAAATGAGATCAGGCCTCTAAGATAATGTGCAGCTTTTAGAAAATGCAGTCTACAATTTTGTCATACAATCTTTTAAAATTCTCTTGCCATCTCCACTCTGCAACAAGAAGCAAGAATACATATAATAGGGCATTTAAGAGAGAAAAGTGGGACACATCAAGTGAAACATTTCCAGCAAAAATAGGGAAGTATCAGTACTATTATGTAGAGATTTAATAAAACCTCATTTGGTCACTCTGAGTTCAAGAAAGAGGAATTCAGACTGGAACAAGAATAGCTTGAATGGTTGGAAGAACAAGCATGCTGTTAGACATGGAGAAACCAAAACAACTTGGGTCTTTAACTGCTCACATTGAATCTGTATTGTACAATATGGAGTCCATGCCTGGGATGGAAAAGACTGCTTATGAAAAGGAAAGTGTTGGTACTGCCAAAACAGTTATAAACTCGCCATGAATAAGTTTAGGCTGGAAAATGGAAGGAAGCTCCAGAGGAATGATGTCCTCTGAGTCTTTCCCAGGGAAACAAACAACCCAATCACTTTTAAGCTCGAGCAGTTTGTGAAAGGGATTGTATCATAAAGCCACCTGATTATATCACAGCAAGTCTCCGCCAGCTCTACTTGCCAACACGCTTATACCCAGATAGGCTGAGCCAGACAAAAACACCCTACATGAATGGGGAACTTGGCACAGGGACCAGACTTTGTAGCTTCCTTGTAAAACTGCAATCCAAAACTGCCTTGGTTTTTTGGAATTCCTTGGAAGAAAGTGAAAACATTCAATAAATACTTCAGTATTGGCAAGAGAATGGTCAGTTTCTTTAGCTAAGTTGGTTAACAGCACATTGATGAGCACAGCTGAGAATCTGCAGGTCCAGGCAACTTGAACTCAGGAGCCATAAACCAGTTAGGGGAAGGAAACTTGGCACGCTAATGATAAGCACTGGAAAAGCTGGGAAGTTCCAGAGGGCTGGAAATGGGCCCATGTGAAGGCAGTCACACATGGCAGTCAAGATTATTTGAGGAACTACAGGCCAGCTACCCTGCTGCTCTCAGGCAAGATAATGGGAATGCTTCCATTAGCAAGATTCAATTAGCAAAGTAAGAAATGATAAGCAGATAATTATGTCAGACACATGGTTCGCTGTCTTTTTCAAAGTAGTTTGATTTCATTACCAGAGGCACTGTGGAGTTGAGTGGTAGTAGCAAGCAGGGATTTTTAAAGCTTGGTACTCCTGCAGCATCGCAATTAAAAAGAATTCCATGTCATGTCAATAAAATGCATGTTAATTGGGTCAAAATCATGCTAATTGACAGGTCTCAAAAAGTGACTGTCACTGGGAATCATTTGATGATGAAATGCTGGCTTCATTATATAGTCAGTACTGCTCAACATTTTCTACAGCACTCTGAAAGCAAATATAAGAAACACTGCTGAGTTAATTTACTGTAGATGACACAGATTGACAGAATGATAAATAATTATGAAGATAAGGCTGTCATCTAGAATCATTTGAAGAGAGAGATGAATCAAGATGATTCAAACAAACCATGTTTTAAATTAGAGAGATGGAAAATTACAGAATTCATAGCAAAGGAAGCTGACCATCTGCAGGGCAAGGCTGTCTCCAAAAAGCAGGAACTCAAGAAGGATTTAAGAGTTCTATTTGGCAAGGCACACACAAGCTCTCAAGGTGACAGGATAAACCAATTTTTGTGTGTACAAGGCAAGGAAGTTATTTAGTAGGAAGAAAGAAATTATTTTACCTCTTTAGTTGGCCCAACTGGAAAAGATTAGATTCTGGAAAAGAATCCTACAAATCTGGTGTGCATTTTAAAATACTCTGCCAAGCTGGAGAAGTCAAGAAATGCATCACAGGAGAGGGCTGTATTTCCAGTGGGAAATACAAGCTCAATCTCTTACTAAAAGCAAGAATGAAATGAGTCTGTTTACAGTATGCATATTTGCAATGCAAAAATGCAAAGTCTAAAATGCTGTGGTGTGCATGGCTGTGATATCTACTGTGCCTTTGAGTATGTAGCCTTTGTGTGCTCACAAAACAGAATTTATCTTCAGCCCCAGCTCACTGCAGGATAGGATGAAACAATCTGTGAGAGAGGGCAAAGAGCAGCATGATGCGTAACAATAATAATTGAGTCTGACAGCACAGCACACTCCAAATGTTGATAAATTCAAGCTCTTTAGAGTACGGGCCATTATCCTCATTAAGTCTGCGGCTCAGACCTGGCCAAATTCTGATATGTTCAGCTTGCTGATGGCTTGGGGCTGTGGACATCCCTCTCATTCACCACACAGAGATGCTGAGACTGTTTGGCCCTGTCCAGTCCCAGCCCCATTGCAGGAGGCTTGTGTTCAATCTGCCTCTTGCACGAAAGGTCTCTAGCTCCTTTCAGCACCAAAAAGCTGGTCCTTGTAGGAAATCAGGAACCTCAAAAGCCAAACGTAAGCACAGAAAGAGGCAATGATTACATGGTAAGTTGACAGATCCCAGCGAAGACATTTTAAACTAAAAGAGGGAGATTTAGGTTAGATGTTAGGCAGAAATTTTTTTGCTCTGGAGTGGTGAGGCACTGGCATGACTGCCCAGAGAATCTGCAGTTGCCCCATCCCTGGAAGTGCTCAAGGCCATGTTGGATGGGGCTCCGGGCAGCCTCAGCTGGTGGGTAGCAGGTGGTTGGAACTGGTTGATCTTTAAGGTCCCTTCCAATCTAAGCCATTCTATAATTGTATGATTTTTTGGGAATGTTCTGACCCTGTATGTGCATGTAGAGCAAGGGACGAACCCTAGGTTGAGGAGCAGAACAGGCCAGGAGCCCACAGGAAAGGAAAGAGAGCAGAGAAACCATAGCTGTGTGCCATGGGCACTAGGAAGAGCTCAGACATTTTGAGAACTAAGACCAAAATAAGCCAGTTACTTAGTGCTCCTGTGCTCAGGGAAGAAGGCTTTGAACTTTCATGTAGCAAACCAACAGGTATGAAGAGAGTTGAACTCATCTTCAATTTCTACCTGTAACTGAAATGACCTACAAGATCCCGAATTTGGCTAAAGAATCAATGTGTATGAATGTGTGTGTGTGTGTGCAAACGTGTGCTTAGACACAGACTGGGAGTCAGCTTCCAAGAATTGCTTCCCTGCAGTGTCAGCGGCCTGACAGGAAAAGCACGTTTCTAATGAGACAAATGCAAAGTAGAGCCAGAGAGAACTTAGAAGACGCTACAAAAAGGCGACTTCAAAATATTGTTAGAAGTGAGCTCATTAAATCTGCCTGTTTTGATCTCTGCATCCCACACAGTACAAAGGGCCCACTGGCTGTGTATCAAGGGGGACGGAAAGATCGATTCGTATCAAGGACATAGGCAGAAGTACACAAGGGTACGAGTGTCTTGTTTCATTCGCCTGTTTTAATCTTTCACTTGCAACTACTTTTCGTTTTGAACTCTGAACCCAAGAGCAAAGGTGTGCGGAGCAGCGGATGTAAGAGGAAGGCATGAGCAGAGCAGGCCTCAGGTGTCACAGGGCATACATAGTGGCCACCAACAGAAACAAAGGGGAGAGAAGAGGTCACAGGCAGCACATGTGGCTGTGCAAGGAGGCTCTGTGTGAACACAGCATGTATGTCGGGGGAGGTGGTGTGGATGCAGGAGTTTTGCAGGGCTGCAAATATTGCAAGGCCCAAGTGCAGTGAAGCAGGAGTGCAGGCTGCCAGCGTGGAGGAGATGGGGTCAGGAGGATGCTCGTACATGTGGGGACAGAGCAGACTGGGGTGTGGGGTGGCAGAAAGCAGAGATGTGGAAAAATAGAGGCCTCTAATCATGAACACAGTGTTACATTGCAGCTGTAACAAGAAAAGTGACACAGGGAGGAGACTTCAGTCCTCAGATCCAGTAAGAGCACAAGGGTTGAGCAAAGCAGACCCTCCTCATTGTGGCCTTCCAGTACTTGAAGGGATCTTGTAAGCAGGAAGGGAGCAACTCCTTACACGGTTTGATAGCAACAGGACAAGGGGGAGTGGCTTTAAACAAAAAGAGAAAATTTAGGTTAGATGTTAGGAAAGTTTTTACTCAGAGGGTGGTGAGGCACTGGCACAGGGTGGCACAAGATGCCCAGAGAAGCTTTGGATACCCTATCCCTGGAGGTGCTCAAGGTTGGGCTGGATGGGGCTCCAGGCAGCCTGAGCTAATGGGGGGCAACCAGCCCACAGCATGGGGGTTGAAAGCCATTCTATGATTCCTTCTTAAGGGAGTATGTGTTACTGAGAGTACAAACCAGCATGAGATAGGGCAGCCTTTGCACAGGAGAGAGATGTCATGGAAAGGATGGCATTGCAGACATGAAGATCATCTTCCATAGGCAGCTCTGACCTGTGGAGAAAAGTGAACACCGGGTTAATCTTTCTGATAACATAGCATCCAGTGTTTTTTTCTGGTAAAACTGGGCTGGATATCATTGTGCTTCTGCTCCTGCTCTCATTGTTTCCACTGGATTTTGTTGGACTGAGCATAGGAATCTTATATTTGCCATCATACCCATTAAGATGATCCCTACTGTGAGGATGACTGGCACAGGTTGCCCAGAGCAGTGGTGGATGTCCCATCCTTGGAGACACTCAAGGTCAGGCTGGATGGGGCTCTGAGCAACCAATCTAGCTGTAGGTGTCCCTGTTCATTGCAGGGGAGTTGGACTAGATGGCCTTTAAGGGTCACTTCCAACTCAAATGATTCTATGAATCTATGGTTCTATGACCCCACATACTGTGACTTTGCTCAAGTCACCATATTTACAGTGAACCTGGTCTTGTATCAGAGACAGAAGATTAACACAAGATGAGAATTATGTTAAGCAGTAGTTACAGGAGGCTGAGTAATTGGTTTTATAACTACAATACTTCAGCTGGGTGGGATGAGTTTCCTCCTGTCCTCTCCTATCCCCTCATACATGACACAAACCCATGAGCTCCAGGGACAGAGCTCACCTGCACCCTGTCCATGGAAACCACTGAGTAAGAGGCACTGGGAGCTGGTTGGTGTTAAGGTAGGTCAGAGCTCTTAACAGGGTACAAAAATGTCATGGCAATTTCACTGCTCCACATGTGAAGGACTACAGTACATATTTTTATTTATAAAATAAGAAAAAAAGATATAAAACAGGATTCATACCACAGATACACTGATTTGAAAAGATACTGCTATCATAACAGAGGTCATTGACATAGCTGAATCGAGGAAAATGACCAAGAATTTAAGAAATCTGAGAATATATTATTTATGGGAAAGAGATGCTCAGCAAGGAGCTGTGTGGCAATTTCTGGGGGTGGAAAGACTCATGGTGTCTGGGTAAGAAACAGCTTGTGCAATCTGTCTAGGAAGGGAGAAGTCATCTAATTCAAGGAGAAAAGTATACAGATAACCAAAACAACCCCAGGGGGCTGCTGTGTGCAGGCTCTGAGAGAAGTGCAGAGGGAGTACAAGGATCTATTTCAGTAAACACGAAAGCCCTGCAGAGCACTGAGAACACAGATGGGAGCAGAGTTTCCTTCAGAGACTGTACATATCATAGTGAAGGGCAAAAGCCAGTAAAAAAATTGGGACTTCATCCAAAATCCAGTCAAACAGCACAAAAACACAGATACTGTGCAACAGATAGATCTCTGTTGTGGCCTAAAGGATCCTGGTTGTAATGACAGGGCAATTGTCTTGTTGAGAAAAGTATATGTGGGCTCCTGACTGGTTTACAAAGAGCTTTCCCTCAGTCATTGAATTTGTCTTTCTGCCAGTGCTTTGGGCATGATAGCAAGTCCTGCATTAGTATCTTTCTAAAACCTGAGCTGTTAGAATGAAGTGGTTTTACAAAACTCTTTGGGGCTGTTTTTTCTGAGTTCCTAAGGATCTGTGCTTGGCTAGTTGCTCCTCAATCGGTTTTTAGTAGCAGTGATCTAAAGAGCTTAAACCATGGGACTGCAGTGAATTGGCACACATTAACTGAAACCTCTTGGGAAGGAATGACATGATGCACAGGCCAGCATCGTTTGCATAGGTACAGACAGTGGTCAGGGTGGTCAAGACAGTCTCATCCTTGGGCAGTGGGGAGCGGCTTGGGGATCAGCCCCAAAAACTTGGAGGAACTCTGAAATATAAGGCTTAAAGAGGAAAATATCTGCTGTGTGCCTTGGGTAAGAGCCCCAGAAAGCAGAAGGTGAGCAATGCTGTTTTCTTCTGCACTTTTCTATGGGCAGGGTGAGAATCTCACTTCACAGAGCCCTTGTTTCTCTTTTGCTCCTTCTCTGCCTTCCAGGTCCTTGATACTTCCCCCCACCTTCAGCCTGCCATTGCCTCATCCACAGCAAATGCTCAGTGCCAACATAAACCCAGACTGAATTTGGTGGAGTTAAGCCCAGCCTGCCTTTCACGGTAATTTCCTATGTACAGGCATATTCATTTCGTCAGAAAATTGAATGGAACCTTAAAATATGAACCTTTTGGAAGAGACTTGTTTCAGAACACGTAGGAATGTGAACATGTTTTATGACTGAAATATAAATGCCTTTAAGGTGGGAAAAAAATCAGTGGAAGAAAAAGATAATGGAAATAGTGGCTCACTGTCCAGGACAGAGCTGGCCTGAGCCCAGTCTGGTGCTCACAGACCTGCTGGTTTCACAAGAGCTGCCTCCTCAGTGAGGATCAGGCCCTGTAGTCACATTTTATTGAAACACCGGTAGAACAAATCTGAGATTATGGCAGCTAGAGGTAAGATAAAAGGAAATGAACCAAGTATGATGCCTTCATACAGCTGCTGGTTATAGGAATGTACTCTGCTGGCCTTATGGGTAATCCAGACTTTGAGATCCCATTCATTCCCATTCTCTCTCCCATGACTTAAAATAATTCCTTGTGACTGTCTATAAGCCCAAACTCCTTGGAGCTTGTTCTGTGCAGCGTTACACTGCTGGGGCTCCTCCAACTGTTGTGTAATGGAGTGAGATCACAGGCTAGCTCCATCCATGTGGCTTGCACTATCTTGCCTGCCTGATGGTTAGCTGCAGTTGAAACATTAAAAAAAACAGTTCATGTAGGATTACCGTTGTAATTCTTAACAGCAGCAGGAAATTCTGATATATAAATGACCTTACATAAGCAAGAAATCATCTGATGTGGAGATGTTTTCTACTAATGTTTGTAAGTTCATTGACTGCTGTGGCTGCTGTTTGGGACGTTCAGTCTTTGCTTCATGTGCTGTACAAGCATATGGATATAGGCTGGCCAAGAAGCAAGGACAACAGTGCTGTGATGTTTTCAGACATGACATTTAGCCCGTGTTAAATGAAAAACTGGACAGTATTCACATACTTAACCTTTCAGACTATGCACCACGATTTTCAGATTAGAGCGGCCCTGACAATCACAAACTTCCATCCCATGTGGGGTTTTCCTTTCAAGTAAGTCATAGGCCTTTGAAAAAATCTCTTACTGAGAGGCTATTGACATAAGAGGCATAGAGAACAAGCAGTCTAGCTTCCTGAATTTTGGCTTCATGAAAGCAACCAGAATCACGAGCATTCAGTGTCCTTTTATTTACACAAAGACTCTGGGAAATGCAGTGTAAAAATGAGCCCAGTGTATTTTACTGCATCTGACCAGCAAGTATGAGCAACTGGGGTGGAACTCAAAGCTGTACCTTGGTGACTCATTAAGGTTTCTAACCACCACAAAAATCACAGTGCAGCATAATGTAAACAGTGAATGTGCTTTGTCAAGAACAAGGTTCTTTGGGAGCTTCTGGGCAGCGGACATTCTTTATTAAGTAAAATTGAAAGAACTAGAACAGTCTCTTACGTCAGCATATGAGCAAGTTGACACAGTCAGGTGAATAAGAATACATAGAGTGGTCACTGAAAACAAAAAGAATGTGGCCAGCAGGTTGAGAGAGGTGATTGCTTCCCTCGAGATTGCCCCTGTGAGACCCTGCTTGGAGTAACGTATCCAGCATAAGAACAACATGAACCTGTTGGAGTGGGTCTAGAGGAAGGCAATGAAGATTCTCAGAGGGACAAAGCACCTCTCCTATGAAGAATGGGTGAGAGAGCTGGACTTGGCCAGTCTGGAGAGGGCTCCAGGCACACTTTCTTGTGGTCCTTCAGTACATAAAGGGGGCTTAAAAGAAAGATACAGAAAGTCTTTTTACAATGGCCTGTAGTGACAGGACAAGGAGCAAAGATTTTAAACTGAAAGAGGGTAGATTTAGGCTGGATATAAGGAATATGTCTTTCACAGTGAGAGTGGTGAGGCAGTACCTGTACCTCCAGTACCTCATTGGGGGTGGTACTGGAACAGGCTGCCCAGAGAGGTTGTGGATGGCCCGTTCTTGGAGGTGTTCAAGGCCAGATTGGATGGGGGCCTGGGCAGCCTGGTTTAGCACGGGGAGTTTAGTTTAAACGGGGAGGTTGGTGGCCCTGCATGTGGCAGGGGGGTTGGAGATTCATGATCCTTGAGGTCCCTTCCAACCCTGGCCATTCTGTGATTCTGTGAGGCACTGGCACAGGGTGCCCAGAGAAAATGTGGATGCCTCATCCCTGGAAGTGTTCAACCCAGGTTGGATGGGCCCTGGGCAGCCTGATCTAGGAGGATTGGACTAGTTGGCCTTTAAGGTCCTTTCCAATTCAAATCATGAGATGATTCTATGATTCTGTTTCTCTGAAGAGTGCAGGATCTGCTGTGGGTGCAGGATTAGGAGCACCAGGCCTCCAAAAGCAGCCTGGTAGCACATGGGATGTTTGTCTCTGGTGTGCAGGCACTGTCTCACCCATGCTGCTGCTGCTTCCCCAGTCTCTGCACCTTCACCTTTGTCTCCTTCATGACATATCCTTGCTATACTCTTCACCCTTGACTGTACAGTTATTGGAGCCTGAAAGTATGATTTGGGAGAGATTACTATAACATTTTATCATCAAGTCATTTGTTGTTGGCCTGGGTGGCTGTAAACTAGAGTGAGTGATGTGCCTTTAAAACAAGCCCTTCAGTCAGAGAGGATGAGCTGTGGTTGCAAAATTCTGTGCATAGCGTAGGATGGTCTGAAAAGAGAAGGCTGGAAATGCTCAAGAGCCACTGGCTTAAACATTTACACATGAAGGTAAACTACGACATGCGGCCACTCTGCAGCCAGGTGTTGATATTTGTGGCTTGCCCCTGGATTATTCCCTGGGCTGTTTTTCTGCATCAATGACATCCCAGGCTGATTAGAGACAAGCCCCAAACCAGACAAAGGATGGGACTGTGCCTGTGGGTTTAACCCAAGGGCCAGAAAATGAAGAGTTGATGAGAAAATTGTTTCCTGTTTGCTTGACTAAATACAACTATAACATTAAGATAAAAACCTATCCACAGTCCTCTGCAGGTGTGCTGTGATGATGCACCACTTAATGCTTGTAAAGTGTTTGGAAGTAGAAAATACTGCAGTAATGTAAAGCCCTGCCCTATTACAAGAAAGCTGATTGCTTCTTTTATAAGGTAACAAACCCCAGAAACATGGAGTGAAAATCATCACCAGATCTCTGGCAGCAGTCCTATCCCCAGCTAATGTCAGTGGCTACAGCTGTTGTAACACAGTGCTGCAATCTTCTGGAAAGAGAGAAGGAAAAAGCCTTCTAGGATTCTTTGGTTTCTAGATGCCCAGAGTTGCTGTTATTTCCACAGAAGAGTGCTGCTGCATCCCCCAAAACAGGAGTTCAGGCCTGAATCTGGCTGCCATCAGTGTGTCTGTAGCAGTTCTAAACACATAAATGAATGCATCTTCAAAACAGAAGATACTTAGAGCCCAGTGCAGTTTGAAACAGAGCAGTTTGTACTCAGTTGGCAAAACTGAGTACAGAAAGAGCCACTCTTGTTTTCTTAAAAACATTTTTTTGTATGAGGATCAATACACGCATTAATTTGTGAGCCTATGGGACACAGAACTGTGAAAATCTTGGATAGGCAAGACAATACAAAATGCTTGTCAGCAGTTCTGGTAAAGAAGACAAAATCCTTAATTTATTGAAAAACCACTGCAGGACGCATTGCCTGGGGACTGGTAACGAGCACAGTGTGAACAGTCTACAGCTCCCCCTTGGAGATCAGTACTGAGAAAGCTTGCTATGCAATGAGATGCAAAATATCTTCCTTTTTCCTCATGTGCAGTATCTAATTTTATTTCCATGGGATGCTTCCAATGACACCACGGATAAGCGCAGCCTGCCAGCCAAGTGCCACCCTTGAGAAGACATCAAAGATGAACAAACAAGAGCCAGAGGGGGATTGATAGTGCAGAAATTCTACACCCAGTTTTCTGCTGAAGGAAACGTGCCAAGTAATGATCCCCTCATTTTTTTTTCTCGTCTAGATTTGTTATTAGAACAGGTATGGGTGACACAACTTCTCATGAGATACAATGCTATACAGCCTGGTGTGAGGACCACAGTGTAACTCCCAGTAGTGGCACTACTACGCACCATGGTGGCTCAGCCACCAGCAACGGAAACAGGAGGCACAGAACCATAGAATCTTTTTGGTTGAAAGGGACCTTACAGATCATCTAGTCCATCCTCTTTGTCATGGGTAGGAACACATTCCAACAGATCAGGTTGCCCACAGCTCCATCCAACCTAGCCCAGAGGTGGGCTTTCCACAGTGTCTCTGGGCAGCCACAGTCAAGAAGCCACCATGACAGTCCCAGCTAACTTGTGGGATGAGCAAGTACCCCAGGAAAAGCAAGTACAGACCAAATACAGTATAATGGTTCTTCCATTTCCAAAGTCCTTCCCTTTCTTATACTACACATCTCTATATACACAGCTTTACTACACATCCAGACGTACAGCTGGGGTAACAATAGAGACCCACCTCCCAGGGTGCTGATTTCAGCAGGGAAATTAGCCCCAGTTCCAGATTCAAAGTTGTACCACATGGAACAAAATTCCCAGCCTCCCTTCTTCCCCGTCCTGTTGGTAAGAGGTCAAACGGCTCCATAGGAAAGCCATGTAATTCCTGCCTCAGTGGAGTGCTGGTTCCCATTGGTTCCTTCCAGCTTTTTTTTTTTTTTTTTTTACAGTTTCTTCAGCCACACAAGGGGAGAAGAAAAAAAAAAAAAAAAAAAGCACAACAAAAATGCCTTGGGAAAGAGAAAATGTGTGTCATTTTGTGTTGCAAAGGGAGCCAGGAAAGGTGAGCTACATGCAGAGCCTAAATATCCAGCAGCCATACTTGTTATCTGAGCCTCTGTGCCATTAGCAAAGCAGGAATACTGGTTTGGGTTTTCCCCTCTGTTCTCCATGTGAACAGGTCTCCACAGGCTCCTCGCTTACTGGATTGATACTATGAAAAATAAAACCCTGTCGAGAAATGAAAAAGTATGAAGAGGCAAAGAAGTGATCTCAGAACTCCGGAACAAATCTTGGCTCTGATTTAGTCTGCATGGGGGCAAATTTATCTGCCGCCAAGGAAAAAAAAAGCAACAAAATACTAACAGCCTGGTTTTGATTCCCATTCATTCCAGCTGACTGTTGTTCTCCAAGCTGAGCCTGTTGTTTTATTGAGAGCTTCTTATTCAGTGAGCCACAGGCAGCGACTGCTGGGGAAAGCACAGCCTGGTTTTATTTAGGTAGTTTCAATTGTAAGTAAAATGACACTTCCTTCCGTGAATGTCACAAAACCTACTGGACCAAAATATGTCCTATATATTGCAACAGGATTTCCTTGTACTCTGTTAGACACAGATGACCTGAGACCCACTCAACCCATTTGACCATGGGAAGGAAAATGAGATGAAGAACGAGGAGAAAGAGCAAGAGGGTGAATGCAAAAGCAGAAGGCACCCACCGCTCTGTCCTTGCCTGGCTTTTGTTGCGTGCTCTTTCTCTGGCTTTTAGACATGTAAGTTTAAGCCCACTCTGAAGCACTAGAGGGAAAAATTCTGCTTTGGTGAGTTTAAACAAGCTGGTAGTAGGCTTGTTTTACCTCAAGTGCTTGCCCAGTTTGTGAAGGCTACAGATGGAGTGCTGCTGACCTCCCAGGTAAGATGCAGCAGTGGTTCCATGGAATGGAGAGGAGTTTTGTCTGTGACAGAGAAAAAGAGGACAACACGGCCATATTAGGAGTAGCTTTGCTGCTATCTCTGCATATCCGCTCAGTAAGAGATTTTTCCACCTTCTCCTGCTGGAAGCATTTAATTCAAACTGAAGCAGCTCAGATATATGCAGAGATCTGTTTGTGTGTGCCATGTATATACATATGCATGGAGATACATGCAAAGCATGCACAGACAGCTGTACATTTGTGGTGTTGTATTTCTTTAGGGACTCATTGATCTCAAGCCAGTGTGCAGCGACAGCTTTCTGCTGGAAAGTCAAGAGGGATCTCCTGTTGGCCATTTAACAAGAGGTGGAGTCAGATTGAGATTTCTGAGGCCTTGAACGTTCAGCCTTCTCCTTTCTCCAGCCTATTTGCCTTTCATTTTCACATTATGCAAGAGATGTGATCCTCAAATAAAAATACTCACTGTGGGAGAATATTGCTTAATTGTCAGAAGTGGATACTCTGCCAAACATGGCCAGTATCCCATCAGAAATATCAAGATGCTCACAAGTAAGTATATAACCAAAACGAGATCAGAATTGGAGGCAGGAGAGAAGCAGGGTCAGGGCGGTAAAGTGGAGGAGGAAGTCATAAAATTCCCCTGTATTATCTGCACCCAAATCCTACTGCCTCTGAATCACAGTGTGCAGAAATAGCTCACAATCATCTGCAAGAGGTCATCACATTTGTAACCATTGTCCCTTTTACCCCAGAATTTGCATGGTTAAACTATTAGTGGTGCAATATCTTGATCCATACACAAATTATACCTCAACTATGTAGGGTGTAATTCCTCTAATCCAATTTAGCTGTTGAACATTGCTTGAATGTAGCTGGGGAGAAAATCTAATGCAACAAACCAGACCTTTATCCACTAAGGGAGATGAAAAATCATCATTGCTTCAGTCTGAATATATCTAATTCAACCACAAATTGCTAGGCTGAGTAGAGTCCACTGAGCAGCCAGGAAGGCTAATTTCTCCCTTGCAGGAATTATCATATTAAACTCCCTGACCTGGGTTGCACAGGAGGTCAGATTAGATTATCACTGTCCTAAATTCTGGTCTCAGAAGCCAGTTTTCAGTGCCAATCTGGCTGAAATCCCAGGTAAACATCATGAAAGAAATGCGGGCGTGTGGTTAGCATATCTCATTTCTGTGTGCTGTGGTGGATGAGCCAGCTGGCTGCTGTCGGTAAGAAGGCAGCAGAACTTCCTGAAAATGGGAAAATCTTCACCAGATGTCGAGAAGCTGCTCATGGCCAGTGTTGGTCAACATGGGCCCCCCAACATGGCGCATGTTATCAGGCTGGCAGCTCCTGCTGCTCAGGTGGGGTTCTCAAATGTCCCAAGTTTGGCTAAGTAGGTTTGAGAAATGGTTTCAAACTAAAAGAGGAGAGGTTACATCAGATATATGGAAAAAGTTTTTTATGATAAGCGAGGCACTGGGAGGCCCAGAGATACAGTGGATGCCCCATTCTTGGAGACACTCAAGGCCAGGCTGGATGGGGCTATGAACATCCTGATGGAGCTGTAGGTGACTCTGTTCACAGCAGGGGAGTTGGACCAGGCGACCTTTAAGGATCCTTTCCAACTGAAACAACTCTTTGGTTCTATGAAGGCCCTGTTGGGAGCACCTCCTGTTTGAAACGCAGAAGCAGATGTTATCAACAGGCCTTGGGCTCTCTTCTTAGGTGCCAAGAAATCACACAGTGATTGATTCTTCCCAGACTTGTCCACCCAATGCTCACCCAGAAGAGGACAAGTTCTCTGCCTCTGACTGCCTGTCCTTTCCCCACTCCTGGAAATCTAGCAAACAGCAGGGCTGTGACTAATGGCAGCGTGAAGCTGTCAGCCATCTAAATCAGGCACCGAATCAGAAGGAGCAGGGAAAAAAAAGGTATCTGAACCAGCTCTGATCACGCACAGGCCACAGCAGGATCAGCTGGGTATGTCACTGACTCACAGGTGAACGTGTGACACTGCGAGGGGTGGCATCAGTGCTGCTCCCAGTCTGTGCGGGAAGGCAGAGACATGGAGACTTTCCCACGTGTATTCCTTGCTCAGCACATGATGAAATTTGGTCAGAAGACACGGCACAGAAGCAGAATGATATTGTCAGGATGAACATGAAAAAAAAAAACCATACCACCAACAAAAAACAGTGCGGTAAATTCTTGCAAAGAGTGGTATTTCCATGTGCAGGCTTGCTCCACCTGCAATTTTACATGTGTGTGGTGATTGCTGATATAATGCCTCTGGTTAAGATGCTTGATCTGAGCTTTGGGAAAATCCCTTCCTTATTAATCCATGATTTGATATAAATGTAAAGCAGCATATGATGTGGTCTCAATCCACGCAGACTTGTGCATTTGGGGCTGCAGGTATCTGAGGGATGAAGGAGAGAGAAAAGCTAACAGCTGAATGCCCTGCTTCTAGGCAGTCACTGGGGCTATGATTGGGCTATGATTGTCAGCACGGTGGTGGTATTAGCACAAAGACAAAAACTCAGCCGAGGGATTTGAGGCAGAAAAGCATTTCCGAAGGAGTGTTGTCTACCCATTGCCAAGCTCGCCTTGGTAAGAGATCTGCGCATGATGGAAAACCATCTAAAACGCACTGCTCCATAGTGAGGAAGCTGCTGTTGGCCAGCAGTGACATCCCAGCCCACTATACACACCGTGCCATTGCAGCAGTGGAAATGAGGTGAGATTTCCTGATGGTGTTCCAGGCACTGGCCTGCAGGTATCCCAGGACATCAGCCTGATATGGCAGTGTTGCAAACAGAGCATCCTTAGACTAATGATAACCAAAAAAATCATTGGGAGTGGAGCTCAGAGGAGAGCATCCTGACCAGGTCCTGCAGTTCAGGGTGCACATCCCTGCTGTGCCTGATGATTTACATGGAGCCAGCTGCATTTCTGATTGCACCACAGAGACTTGCAGCATTTTAATGTTAAGCAAACTGGGTATTTTTTCATGTACTCTGGTTATTTGCAGAACCAGGTCCTAAAGTGAGACACAATGCAAAGTAAGTACAGTGAAGGAAGAGAGGGGATGGGAAGAGATGGAACAGTGCTCTGTAAAATCAACCAGAAGTGTAAGTGTGCCTGCTTCAACTGTTACCAATCTGAGTGTTATTTCAGACGTACCAAATAGAGGAGGAAAATGCCAGAAGCCCAAGGATGCCTAGAGCCTGCCACAAGCCCACAGGATAACAAATCTACTGTCTAGTTCTCAGGCATCTGGAATCCCATCTGCACATCATAGTGACATGTACAGGAATGCTTGGTGGCAACAGAGTCCCATGGGTTTTTTGTGTTATATCTTTACAAACCACCCTGGGAGCTGTATTTGCTGGGCTGTCCTGGTGTGGACACTGCCAAGACAAGCACAGGGTGCCTGCAGCCTTCTGCTTGCTGCCTTCCTGTGGTATTTTCCATTGGTTTAGCACATCTTCTGTTGTTTATCCTGATCTTTGTGTGTGTGTGTGCAAAAAATGACCTCTGTCTTTTGCAGGGAAGAATATGCTTGCTCAGAGCGTTGCCAGCCAGGATCCTCATTAGCTCCTGCAGCTCCTCTGGATGCCAGTGCAGCCCTGTGCAATCCTTGCAGTAGTGTGTTTCTATGGATATGTGAATTCTAATCCATGCTGTCTCATGCAGACGCCCCAGAAGGGTGGTGGATTAGGTGCAGCCACCCTTCACAGGCTCTTTTGTTATGTGCTCATGAACAACCATGATCCTGGTTTCCAAGTCTCTGGTCACTCCATACCAGCTTTTCTCAGGCAATGCAATCTGTGCTTCTCCGTCACTAGAACAAGCACCTCCTCTATCCTAAACATATACTTCCATCCTAGTATGCAGATGGAAAATGCCCACTGTCCTGTCCTCCCTTTTTGAGTTCTGACTCTGGTCTCTCCATGATGAAATGGAGTTGAAAGATCCCATCTCAAGTGAAGCTGCAGCTAATGCAAGCTGCACTTAATGAAAACTGCACTGAGCACTGAGCTCCTGGTGCTACCGAAGCTCTCTGCCTTTCCCAGACTTCCTGGGAAGTGTTTTGAACTTTATTTTTAAAAGCACAATTAATCACGGAGCAGAGCTTGAAATCAGTCCAAGTGCAATAAAAGCACCCGAGTGGGGCTCAGCCCAGCAAGCATTGTTTGCCACGGCCTGACTTCAGGCATCGGGAAACTTTTCAGATGTGCTAACTTTGCAACTCCTGGCTCCTGCAGGAATCTTAACTGCTACCATCTGTACGAGGGAATAGCAATGGAAGAGCAGCTCTCCCTCTCCCTTTACGTACATTCCTCGGAGCACCCATTTAGCACCCTCTGCAATTTCTCACTCTCGTTGACTGAAAGCTTCACCCTACAAAATTGCCATTTCTTAGTGCTTCCATCCCTCATGGGGAATTCTGAGGACCGGCAACATCTTTGCGGAGCCCCTCGCTCTCGCCCCTCCATCTGTTGCTGCTCTCCATGTGGTTTACAAGACGCTACAGGAAGGCATTTTCTCACGCTATTAAGTTTTCACTAGATGCGGAGGGGGATCAGGAATGCTTCGGACGGCGTAAAAAATCCCTTCTCGGCTCAGTTATTAGGATCTCGCAGCAGCAGCAAGCAAAATTATAGCCTCCATGAAATCTGAGTCTGCTGCCTCACCATGGGCACGGGGTGCTCTTCCAGGTATGCCTGGATGTCTCCCAGGCCACTTCTCCTTCCCTTATCTGCCTCTCTTTTTGGAGCAGAGGTTGGTTGCCTTCTGCTGCACATCCATCAGATACTGGGCTATGG
Organism: Lagopus muta; assembly: GCF_023343835.1. Classification (NCBI taxonomy): domain Eukaryota; kingdom Metazoa; phylum Chordata; class Aves; order Galliformes; family Phasianidae; genus Lagopus; species Lagopus muta. The sequence goes on from NC_064434.1 coordinate 9,530,060, forward strand.
TTTTGCTTAGCTGCTCTAAGAACAACACCAGCAATAAGCCTACTGCAATGAAAAGACCAGGGCTGTACCCTTGGGCTGAACCCAACAATCTGCCTGGATGTGCTGACTGTCATTCATCTCCAGGAGAACTCAGTTGGCTTTCCTTACCTTTGTTTCTTTCCCCAATAAACATCTTTGTATGTCCAGAAAAGGGCAACGAAACTCTGAAGAGTCTGGGGCACAAATTTTATATAGAGTTGCTGAGGGAACTGGGGTTGTTCAGTCTCAAGGAGAGGAGGCTCAGGGGAGACCTTGTAGCTCTCTACAACCACCTGAAAGTAAGATGTAGAGACGTGTGAGTTGGACTCTTCTCCCAGATAGCAGTGATAGGAAGAGGGGCAACAGCCTTAGGTTGCACCAGGGGAGGTTCAGGTTGGATATTAGGAAACATTTCTTCTCAGAAAGAGCAGTGATGCACTGGAACGGGCTGTGCAGGGAGGTGGGGGAGTCACTGTCCACGGAGGGTGGATGTGGTACTGAGGGCCACGGCCCAGTGTGGTCACAGGGATAGGTTGGTAGTTGAACTAGAGAATCTCATTGGTCTTTCCAACCTTAATGATTCCATGATTCTATGATCCTCATACATGGTCTCTATAGAAGGTTCTAATCATCCTAACTGTACTCAGCACTTGTAAAGTACTCTGCATACCAGAAGCCCCTCACAAATGTAAACTAGTCGTCCTTTCCAACACCTACATGGAGGTGAGCAGGAGCTACAGCTCCACTTTTCAGCTGAGGAGGCAGACAATGGAGGTCCATGGCTACAACCAGGGACACACAAGGGCTAGCACAGCTGGGATCAGGCATCTCTGGTTCCTAAACTATGCTTAAACCACCAAACCTCATTGCAGGGGCACACTAGAGGGGGTGGATCCAAACCAAAATGAGCAGTGCCCAGGACTATATATAATTTCTCCTGATTCTGCAAAGCTTGTGCAAAGTACAGAAAAGGCTGGTGTCATCCTGGGTTTATGGTCGTGTTTCCTTCCGAAACCCCACAAATCATTCAGCTCCCAAGTACTCAAATAAGTTCTAGAAATGAGAAGCTGTTGAAGCAGTGTATGTAAGCAGACTTTGTGCCTGGACAAGGACTGTGTCTATAGCATTGTATCACAATAATAACAGTAATGAAGAGCAATACTCAAAAGCAAGCCTACACACAAGGTCTTGAAATAGCAGATAGCTAATAGAAAAGCAGGAAGAACAGGGAGGGGGAAAAGGAGAAGCCCAGTAAGAATGACTTTGGTAATCTGGCCTTCTCTGGTGAAAGCTGAAAGGAGAGACTGTTTCCCTACCAGTCATCTCACTATGGCTAGCTATATTTGCACCCAAATATAAAGCTGAACTTCAGTGTTCAAGAGGCAGCTTTGTCTGCCTCACGCTCCTGGCCAGAAGAAAGCCAACTATGGTTGGGCTGAGCATAAAATCACCACATTTCCCCGTGTTTTTCATGTAATGTTCCACTCTGCATCTCCAGAACGTTTCCCTTTGTGTGGGTTCAGCTTCTTGTCCCTGTACAGTGGAGGTAGGGGAATGTGACTCAGCCCCACTCACACCAAGGAGCTACAGTCACCCTGCTAGCAAACCAGGTCTGATGTCCACAGGCTGTACAAGCCTCAGGCGATGTCTTCTGAGGGCAGAGCTGGTTTGATCACCACTGTGTCAAAGGGGAGACAGGATGCACAAACATCCGTTAGTCATCCTGGCTTCAACCCCACAGGATATCTCAAGTGACTGAAATGTAGGTGGAAAGCCAGCTTAAACAATACATCTGGGGATTTCAGCATTAGGTGATCAACCTCACAGAGGTCCAACACAAGATGGCCAAGTAGGTAACCCCAAATGACAGCAGAACAACCGCCAGACAGAGTTGCTAGCTCCTAATTGGTCTGGTATCACTGGTGGCAGCCAACAACCAGGCTTTATTATGATATTGTCAGAGCAGAGAAATCACCGTCATGGGGGAAAAAAGTCTCAAGGGCAAGATTTTCTGAATATGCAGCACTCCTATGATTCTGCTCCCATGCTCCCACCTCAGGACTCTTCTGGCTTCCAGATGAAGGAAAGCAAATTGCTGAAGGTAAAGCAAATTCCCATCCTGTGTGCCTGCAGGAGTTAGCAGAGAGAGGACAGCATGCAGAGAGCTGGACTGTTTTAGGGGAAAGAGACTCTGCAGAAGGCACAAGGTAAATTTGTGATAGAGAACTCTAACATCAATCCTCATATTTTGCTTGTCTGTTTTGCTTTTCAGCTGATTATGCAATTTTGAAATTAAGAAGATGATCCTGTCTTCTCCATTTTTCTGCCAGTACAGTTTCTGTGTCTGAGGACAGTTCCAAAAACAGAGCATTGGAAGTGAGATGTGAAATGAGAATTCAGATTTTACACTAGAGTTAGGAATTGTGAAGGACTGCTGGCTCACCCTCTCCACTTTCCATGCAGGACAAATCCACTGACTTCCATTTTCAGTGCTTTCTCTATTTGCTTTATCTGATAGAACAGATGTTTCTCTTGGAGATTAAAACGTTGGAGTGTTATTGAGCAGTAAAGAGCTAAAATATATTTAAGGAACATGGATGTGTCTAAACATGGTAAAAAAAAAAAGCAAGGATTTTACTATCTGACTTACACAGAAGATGGCAAGAGATTTATCTGAATAGCATTTGTAATGTATGCTAATGGTGAGTGTCTTAAAGGGAAATGAAACTGGAAGACAACATCTATGACAGCCGTGACAAAGTGGAAATAATTCAGTGTCACTCTTTAAGGGTGAGCATTTCTCAGCTCATTGCCCCTAAAACAGGCTCCAGCTGTATTTCATCTGTGTAGAAGAGTCAGCCATCGCCATTTCACAAACATCTTTCCATGAAGTTTTTCACTGGAAATAAAATCAAGACAATCTGCTTGAACTAACTTATGGTAGCCCTATAGAATGCCAGTGATGTGCTGGTGAATTTCGGAACTTTTACCCTCAGACATTTTCCCAGCTAGAAAGTTCTTCTTTCCTTGGATTCTTACTCTTTTATCCCCAGCAATGACAAAGGGACTGGTCACCTCCATTGTCACAGCCTGCTGCCACAAGCAACCTCCTTAATATCCACATAAAGTACGTACAGTTATTGTGTGCTGAATATTTTCTAGTGCTGATTTTCCTCATAATGCTCCTCATTTCAGGGAATGCTTGCAATTCCTTGTGGCTGATGGTTCTACAGATGTTGTACCACAGCCGTGATGGCAGCTGGAGCGCACAACGTGAGAACTGGAACTCTGCCCAAGGCATCTGCAGGAACCAAGGAAAATAATAGTCATTCTTATCTCATCCTATCCACTCAAATGCTGGAGTACACTCGTGGACTGCTGTGGCCAGATGGCAGCCATTGCAATTCATTTCTACTGTGAAGATTTTCTTTAGGATCCACACTGAATAGCATCCGCCAGCCTAAACTTACTCAGCTGGCCTGACTCGCTGTGATCATAGAATCATAGAATGGCTTGGGCTGGAAGGGCCCTCACACCCATCCAGCCCCAGCCCCCTGCCATGGGCTGGTTGCCCCCCACCAGCTCAGGCTGTCCAGGGCCCACCCCAGGGCTGTGTGTACCTCAAGGGATGGGGCACCCACAGCTCTCTGTGCAACCTGTGCCAGTGACTCGACACCCTCTGAACAAACGTGGCAGGGTTTGTGTCAGTCATCTCTTGATGAGAAAAAGCAAATAAAAGAGCAAAGAACATCCCTGCTCATGGCTGCAAAGGCAGCCATGACAAAGGCAGCACACGGTTTGCTCTGTGATTTGTAGTAAATCTTAAGAGGACTATTTGATCCTCAATATATTTCAGCAAGTGAATTAACCAGGTTTTTTGAGAGCCTTAAAAAATTGTCCATCCCATAATTTCTTCTTCTTCTTTTCAGAAAATTAACATCATTGGTATCAGCAGTGTCACTCAAAAGCAACCAAAATGTTGTTACCAGGTGGCTTTCCATTAAGATTGGCTGAAATGAAAAGACAAAACAAAACCAAAAGCAAACAAAATAGCTGAGTACACAAGAGAAATAAAAGAGGAGAAAAATGAAACATTAACCAATGGGAAAAAAAAATATATCACAAAATAGTTGCCATGTCTTCTGCTCTGCTACATCCTTTCTACTTGGAAATGGCCAGTCACAAGACCTGCCCGTGCCCTTCCCTTATCTTGGTAATGGATAAGATCTGGGATGAAAGTCACTCAGCTGAAACCTCTCCTGGAAATTAAACAGTTTTCAGTAGAGCATTCAACAGACTGCATCTTGAGACACAGGTGGAATTTCCACTTAGAAGTGTTGATATCAAGACTTTTATTCTGATCCCATTGGTTTTCTCCTCAGGCTGTTAAAACATCAACTTTTTTCAAAGTCTTACAAATATAATTCCCAGCAAGGTAAAACATACCTTTTGGGTGGGTTTTGTGGTTGTTTATTTTTTTATTTTTATTCCCCCCCCCCCCGCCAAAAAAAACAAAAAGCTTTAGGGTTTGCTTTGACTAGATATCAGGAAGAAATTCTTTCCTGTGAGAGTAGTGAGAAAGTGGAACAGGTTCACCAGTGAGGCTGTGGATGCCCCCTGTCTGGAAGCATTCCAGGCCAGGCTGGATGGGGCTGTGAGCAACCTGGTCTAGAGGGAGGTGTTCCTGCCTATAGCAGGGGATTGGAACTATATGATCTTAAAGGTCCCTTCCAACCCAAACCATTCTATGATTCTATGCTCCTAGCCAAATCCATGGGAAAAAAATAAAATAAAATAAAATAAAATAAAATAAAATAAAATAAAATAAAATAAAATAAAACAAAATAACACATCGATTTCATCAGCAGTGGATTTAGGCCGGTGCTTGGAAAATTCCTTCATGTAGCCTTTAATGAATAACAAATCCAGTTAATAATAATTGCTTTGCTCTTTTGGTACAGTGATGTACTCAGGAGCAATCATCATTACTTATCATCCTACCAGAGGTCTGCTCCGAGCTAGGTCAAGAGGCGCTTCTCAGCAGCTATTTCTCCTTTATACTCCAAAGGGCGGTACAAGAAGCCCTTGCAGACATGGGGTAAATGTTTGTATTCGTGCATCCTCGAATGACTTGAGCTCATCAGGCTGTAAGCAGCACTAGTATATGCTGCTGCAAGATATTATTCTTGTCTTTCTCTCTTCTGCACTGTCCTTTTTCAGGCTTCCTCGCCGTGACGTATCTTCCTTTGTACATTGTAGCTCTTATTCATTGAAAAGCTTCAGATATCTTAGCCAGCTTTTATAGTACCTAGCCCTGTGGAACCTCTTGGTGAGGTGAATCAAGTTCTGTCTTATTCCCCTCTTCTTCCTTATTCCCAGGCTGATTTTTAGAGAGAATAAAAGCAACGAGGTGCTCTGAAGAAAGGAGCAGTAAATGCTGTGTAGCAGGTAAGAAAAGCATCACTGTGTCATTTTTCTTAGCTCCTTTTCCTTCCAAACACGGATATCCATACAACTGTGCAAAAGTTCACGTGCAGCTATATATGTCCATACATGTATATGTAAATAAAACACTCTTTTTATGAAACTCATTTAATGGGGGGTTCTGTATATCCTAAATTTTATTTTTCTTCTGACACTGGAAAATTCCCTTAGGCTATCAACATCAGCTGCTTTCTGTTATGCTGCCATCTGTTATGTAAAACAGCTAGAATTCCTTTTTTCTCTTTTCCCAGTGGCTTTCCTGTTTTTCAGCTATGGTCAGCTCTGGTTAGTTTTGCCTTTTTAGCCCTCTTTTATGATGCAAAATAGCCTTTTAGTTGTTACATAATTATAACATTGTGAAATAGGATAAAAGGATTTACCTCTACATGGAAAGTGTGTGTTTATCTATGTCAGCCATTGGAAAAACACTTCTGCTTTCCTTTTGGATTGCAGTTTAAATCATGACATACTCCTTGGTGCATGTGGCATTTACAATGGGAGCATAGTGGTATACTTCAGATCAGAATCCAAATTCAGATTTTAAGACATCTTTGGAATATGACTGAGGTTGACCCAAGGATTTTGATTTAGAACTTTGATTTACTTAAGATCCCATATCCAAATGATGGTGCCAGCAGCTAAATATCCATACTATCTATGTTGCCAGTACTTAATGTAGCACACCGCAGATGGCTTTGAAGTCTTTGAAGACTTGTTAGGTTGGCACAGATTTTGAATATATGTGAAATATGCAGTAAAACAGACTGCACAGCTGTATTGTTATTCTAATGCTTTTCTTGGAACTAGAACTTTTTGCTTTTTTAGGTGACCCTCAGACAGTGCTTTGGGATAAAGCTTTCTCCCCACATCTTCCTGTGCAGGCTATACATTCTCAGTTTCTTTAAACTGAAAGAATGTTCACTATATATATGGGAAATGCAATTTATATCTGACCAACGTGTTAAAGAAAAAATGTGTCTCCAGGTTTTTAGGTGACTGCATTAAAACCAGGATTCAGTAGCCTGTAAAGATACCAAAGGCAGTGATGTGATGTCAGTCCCTCCAGCTCACCTTTCTCCTGGGGGTCTGTGCAGCTCCCTCTGGTCCCTCAGCTGCTGGAGGTCATCTTGGAGTCTACAAACTCCCAACACCACCACTCACTCTATAAATGTAAGTACTGGGGGGGAGGGGAGGTGGTGCTTTCCCATTTTTTAGCCTCTATTTTGAGCTAGATTTCTAGGAGGAAGGAAAATGTAATGGCACAGGACCAGCCACAGAGAATTGATGAACCTCTGTGGTTTTAAAACGAGCATTGACAGAAAGGTGTCTAGTCTACTGACTGGTGCAACTAGCTTTTCAGATGTGAACTGGGGGAACTGGGAAGGTCTGTGGTTGCCTCTTGGAGCAGACTGGGAAAAGCAGAGTGGAAGAACCAGTATGACTGCTCCAATCTAGGACTGTTCTATCTGCTGGCCTTCAATAGGTGAGCTGAAGAAAATACTGCAACAGTCATAAATTGTGTTGCTTTCTAAACAATGTGAATCTTTTTTTTCTTATTTTTTAATCTTTGAGAATAAAATAGACTCCAAAACTCAGAAACCCAGGGCAAAATCTGTCTGTCTCTGTATGTAAGTGCTGTACTTGCCATGTGCTCCTGTAGATAGATATCTGTGTGGCTCCACAAACTCACTACCTTCCCTGGAGAGCTCACAGAGTATTTAAGTGATCCATATGTGCTCCCTGAGAGCTGTGCCTCTGCTTCCAAGAAGACAGAGATAGCTCTCATTCTGCCTAAATTCAGATATGTAACATTTACTACCTAAATCTCAGCTGCTTTTCTGGGCAATAAACTTTTCTTCTTATCTAACTTTAGCATTCACCTTTAGAATCATAGAATCATTTGAGTTGGAAGGCAGCTCTCAAGGTCATCTAGTCCAACCCCTCAGCAATGAACAGGGACACCTACAGCTCCATCCGGTGCTCAGAGCCCCATCCAGCCTGACCTTGATTGTCTCCAGGGATGGGTACCTACCACCTCTGGGCAACCTGTGCCAGTGCCTCACTACTCTTATTGTAAAGAAATTTTTCCTCATATACAGTCTAAATCTCCCCTCTTTTAGCTACCACAGATAACAGAGAGAGCCCAAAACCAACTTAGAGATTTAGATGAAACTGACTGAACCTGGAGTCCCAGTGAGACAAGCAAAGTTGAAAGCTGGTAAGTGCACTGAGACATATCACAGTGGGCAGGGAAATGTCCATATGTGGGAGTACCAGCAACATGGGCAGCACCACAGCAGACCCAACATGCCAAAAATTGCTATCATATGCCAGTCACAGGTTTAATTAAAACACAGCTCCATAGAGATATTCACAATCAGTAAGGTTCCCTGCAGCAGATAAGTAGTGTTTTGGAGTTTCCTCTGCAAGAGTACTTGATGTGGGGATGCTTGCTGTGTGGGGAATTACCCTGACTTCAGTCTTGCAGCAACATGATGGTAGACTGAAACAGCTTCCCTCTTGTGGAAGAATTCCTGCTTTCTTGGATCGCTTGAGGCAATAAATAGTGACTTTGAACATTACACCTTTAAGATTGCTAAATATGTGGGAAAATTACAAATATACAGTTTTTATCCTATGCAAGTCCTCCAAGGCTGTATGTCATGCATTTACTGAATAACAAGGGGGAGAATACTCACTTGCTATGGCCCCTTGCTGTGTGCAAAAAGTTATGTCACATGGTTCTGTGGGCACGGTGGGGATGGGTTGATGGTTGGACTAGATGGTCTAAGTAGTCTTTTCCAACTCATATGATTCTATTCTATCATTCTGTGACACTATTTGTGCAGACATGGATTCACACAAATGTCGCTGAAATAGAAACTCTCCAGCTAGGAACCTGAAGGGAGTCAGTAACCAGCAAGTCACCCAAGCCACACAGCAGTGAGTTTGCTGCATGAGACATGCCTACTCAGAGCTTAAAGGCAGATATTTGGATGTTAGGAAATTTAAACCTGGATAGGAAGGGGGTTTTTTGCTATATGACAAATGTGCTGATAAATGTGTGATAAGTTACTGAAACTCCTCAGTCGTGACAGCAAGTTCAATATCCCAGACAGAAACAAGGATTTATCAGTCAGGAAAACCAATAGCTCATCCTTTCCATCACTTCTGAATGATCTATACTTGGACTGCTTCCTGCTCTGCTGACTTGTCCCATCCCTGAAGGTGGCTGCAAGTGCAGCTGTTCAAACAGTGTGCAGCAACCCTAAACCATGCAAGGAATGGGAGAGAATTCGTTTTATTACTCTCATATTCCTGCAAAGGAATTCTAGAAAGTTGAAATTACTTTGCATCCCTGCAATATTGTCTCTCTTCTGACAGAAAATATGCTAAGGTATCTTCAGTGCCCAAGTATATTTGTTTGTTTTATGATGACAGAAGCAAGGCCCACAATTGCAAGCTTCATAGAAAGAGCAATATTTACTGGTCAGCTTGTTTTCTTTATGAATTGAGAAGTGTTTTGAATGAGATGGCATAAGGTAATGGGAGGTTTGAAAAAAAATATATCTTGAAATCTACCCTATTAACAAATTAACAAATGCAGAGAAGGGGGAAAGAATTTCTGTGGACATCTTGAAAAAATTCCTTTAGTTGAATGCCATTTATGGCTCTTCTATCCACATACGACTTGATTTCCTTTCCTACAACATTTTTTTTTTAGTCCCTAAAGAAGAAGAATTCTCATTCCAGTAGGATTATTTTCAAGAAAACATTCCCAGTTTGAAGATACCTTAGCAGTATTTAACTACTAAAGGAAATTGTTCTTCTGGTCGTGTTAAAGAGCCAGAACTGTCTTGGGAGGTACACTACAAAGGGGGTCTGGATAATAGATAACACATCTAGATCACACTGGAAAGATTTGCAATCAGTTTAGTTGAGACTATAGCCTTTGCTAGTGTAGGCACAAGACACAATTATAAGCCCTATTGAAATATTCAGATCTTTAAAATGCTGGATTAGTAAAGTCAGCAACCCGAGCACATATTAGAAATATGATTTTCAGACCTTTACGTGCCAGGAGTTGTTTTTTACTAACCAGGTCCATTGGACCTCATGTGTGCTTCAAGCCCTGCCTTCAGAAGAGCAGCCAGATGTACAACAGAGAGAAGTCCTGGCTGACCACACTGCACACTCCTTTGCCTTTGACTGTTCCTCCCATAGCTCCCACCTCCCTGTCTGTTTGGTCTCTCATTCACTTACTTTCACTAAGTACTCCCAATGTAGTTTGAGGCCTGTGGACAGTACTCTATTACATGTGTATATATATATATAACATTTTCAGAGGAATAACAATTCATTTGCAAGCGGGAATGACCTGTTTTTCCTCTTTGAGCTCCCTACAACAAGAGCTGCTAACGAGTCCACTGGGAACTAACTGATCTTGCCTTTCTCTTTCTCTCTCCCCTTGACCTTCCTGGGGCTCCATAATTTCTAGGGGTGAGGTTCCTAGTCATGCTGAACCTTACTTTCTGAGACATACAATTCTGCATATTCTTTCTCTGCTGCTTTGAAACTTGTAGCAGAAAAACATGTCCTAGCAGGTCTAATAATCCAAATTAATTCCTCTTAATTCCTCTAGTTCTTTAGGTCATCTACGTTGGTCCATCAGGAAACTGTGGAACACAAACCAAACATGGTTTAGTGGGGAAGACCAGATCGAACAAATATCTTTCCTGTTAGGACACTCATGGCATCATTTATCACCTGCAGTGAGCCCACCTCAGCTTCCCAGCTCTGTGCAATGTGTGCTGTTCTTCCTGTCTGCAGAATGCCTAAGTTGAGAATAACTCAGGCACGGCCACAGGGACAGCTGGAAAACTCTTGAAAGGAAGCATAAGTTTTTCAGTTCTTTCTGTGCAATTTGTTCAGCTTCGGAAAGGAGAGCAACATGCAGTGGCAAGTCTAACTGTGAATGGTTTTAGGGAGGGTGAATCTGTGGGTGTAGCTGTCATCCAGTGTACCCGAGTTCACAGCACAGAAGGAAAGAAGGAAAAAAAGAAAGAGAATGAAAGAAGGAATGAGAAAGTAAGAGAGGGGATCTTCTATAAGTTGTTTATTATTTATGACTTTCCACACAGCCTAACTGTCCTCTCTGAATCAAAATATGAGATTTAACATTAAAAAATGTACTTTAACATGGCAAATACCATAATGGTGGAAATACAATCACAGCTGTCAGTAAAGTGAAATGGCTCAAGGGCAGGCAGCCCTGCTCTGCAGACAAACACCAAGCAACACTCCATCCGAAATGCTAATAGACCGTACAAAGTCTTATGAATATCTCTGGATAACTTCTGCTCTCAGAGAGTTCAAACCACATCTGACCTCTGCTGGCCACTTTTTTTCTAGTCTCTCCATTTGCAGAAAACCCACTCCAGCTCCCCAGCTGTGTCTGAGTGTGGCAGATATTTTGCTGGTGACTATTTTGGTTCTCTTTCAGTAGAGGAATTATACCAAGATTTTAAGCAACTGAAGAATATGACCAAGTTTTCCAACTGTTTTGCAAGCCCTGAGCAGACACCAACACTTTAGAAGGTAACATCTGGCAGAGTGAGGTTTATGACCAGTGTCCCAACAGATCCCCAGGCAGTGTGGCCTCATTTCACTCCTCTGCCTGGGAACACCTCAGGTGAGGTTTCCCACGACCAACACACCTTACTGCCACCCAGCCACCGGGGCAGCTACGACTGCACTGACAGAAGAAATCCACGCTTTGCTTATGGTATACCTTGTGGCCAGATTATTATTAACAGAGATTTTCACGTCCATACTGTTTAATTATGTTTGTTTAAACCAGAATTGACATTACCTGGTTGTTTTAAACTTACAGTGAGTGCAGAGTATCCACAAGGCATCGTGCCATCAGTGAGGGATGACTTTTCCTTTTCGACTGCAAAACTGAGTCAGAAACACGCATGACAGGTAGCTTATTGGTTCAGTACATCACTGAAAGGCATCCACATCCCGCAGCAATGGGTGTGTTATGGGGACAGCACAAATAAACCACGGCAAAATGCATATTGCAGAGGTACGGGTTCCCACGGGCACCCTAATGTTGTGCTCAGCCCTCACCAAGAGCCCATGTCCAGGTAAGCCATCCCTCCCACTGAGAGCTGTGGGGTGTCCACCCCACTCCTTGGGAATAATAACCATATGGTTTGGGGTAAACATCTGACAGCTACATCATCGTTGATCACAGTCTCTCAAAGTCATTTCAGACATCATTGTTAGCATTTCTCAGAATGCCCAAGCCCTGTTTAATGGCAGAGTTTGTGAGCTCTTGGGCTGTAATATAAAGCGTTTTGTGCAGAGTAATCAGCAGCTTCACATCGACTTCAATGTACTTTCCTCTTTCATGCATCTATATGTATTACAGGTGGTTTCACACTGTAATTCTTGGCTAGCCACAAACGCCTGTAGACATTTAGATGCCTGTCCCCTGTTAAAAAGGCCACAACACTGATTTCTCAGTGTTATGGCATCAATGCAACCTCCTATTTGCATGGAAAGAATCACTGACACAAAATACCAGCACATGACAAATCCTAAAATCTTTTCCTGAGCACAAGCTCATCAAAATCAACAAGAGCAAAGATGTAAGGATCACTCACATAAATGTTTCAGGTCTGTTCTTTCAATCTACATCTCTTAAAACAAAGAAAACCTTTTAAAAATGTGTCAGATCAGTTTGCTTTGTGTCTTTTCTTGCCAGCATGAAGAATGCCTTGATGGTTGCACAATCACGGTCCTTCAAAGAGTAGCTGTGATTTTGCTTAAAAAAAAAAAATCATAATGCTGGCTTAGACATGTAGACTACACTTACCTTTGGGATGAATGAGATACTTTCTGCCTATCAAGCTGAAATCCTTGCCATAGTTCTCAGATTTTAATGAGCACAAAATCTCTGTTGGAAAGACAGGTTAGACTTGATTTATTCTTTTTTTTTTTTTTTTATAAGATGAGAAAATGCTGTCAGTAGCAGTGGGAAGGAGGCAACACGTTCATTGGTTACAGCAGATACAAGATCATAGAATTGTTTCAGTTGGAAGGGACCCTTGTAGACCATCTGGTCCCCCTCCCTGGCAATGAACAGGGACACCTACAGCTCCATCAGTGCTCAGAGCCCCGTCCAGCCTGACCTTCAGTGTCCCCAGGGACGGGGCATCCACCAGCTCTCTGGGAATTTTATGTATGGGAAAAGTATTAGAGCAGTGTGGATTTTACCTTTTGTAGATCTGGAAAATTTAGTTCATAGTGGGGAACAAATGCCATACATTGATCTCACTCCTAACAGTGCTAGGGACGGTTTTGTCATTCGTTCCTCAGAAGCAGCTTTTATTTTTCGTTCCATGCCCAAGAGTCGCACCTGAACAGCTCAGGCTTTCAACTCCACAACACGCTCTCGGTACACTTACAAAACAGGCAGTGCAGAAAACCTGGTTTTTCAGATTAACCTTAGTGTAGGCAGCCCTGAAGGAAGAGGGAACAGAGTGCACTATCTAGCTAGCGGGCAGCCCTGGAAATCAAGGACTGCAGACTGGATTTAAGAGCAGCAACATGAGCTCTTAGTGTAAAGCAAAAGGAGATAATGTGATTCATGGATGTATAAACAAGGAAGCAGTGAATAGGAGCGGGGAGCTGATCTTATCTCTCTCTACTGCTCTAGTAAGCCTAATACTGGCATAGTGTAAAAAGTTCTGGTGCCTGTGTTTAAAGTGGGAAAAGCTGGAGATAAGTCAGGAGAGAGGATGAGAGAAAATGCCTCTCTCTAGTGAAAGCCTGGAAGGGATCTCTCCACTCATCTTATCAAGAAGATGGAGACGTGACTTGATTAAAGTGTACAAGTACCACCACAACAAGATAATAGCATATGCAAAAGATCTCCTTCATCTAGTGGAGAAAGCGCAGCAGGAATCAACAGCTAGAAGCCAAAGCCAAACAAATTCATACAAAGAAACCCAGGCATGCATTATTAATAGTAAGAGCAATTAATCCTGGGAACTACTTACCAAAAGAAGAGTTGGATTCTCTGTCTCTTGATGTTTTCAGATCAAGATTGGATGTCTTCCTAGTAGAGATGCTCTAGGCAAACCCCTATGAAAGAGAAGCAAGGTGAGACATAATAACCCATGATATGCAATCAGACAAGTTGACTGGGTGATCCTTTTGTTACTACTCACTGGCTCTACTTCTGCTGGTAAATTAGTGCCAGAACCCAGGCCCAGAACATGATTACGTGCACTGTTAAATTCAGAAAGAAGACCCCCACATGTCGTTGTTCTATGCCACCTACCCGTCTCCCAGACACACAGTTTGGGAAGTAGCATAGTCCAGGACTACGAGCAATTTGGATATGGTACCCTGTTTTGGAGAGGAAGGAAATGTTATATATTTGCCAACTAGACAGTGCCAGAAGGCCTCAAGGCCCAAGAAACAGATCCTTGCATTATTTTGGTCTTAGAAGTACCCTTTCAGCCTTTGGATATGATAAACCAACCTACATGCTTCATTTCTCCTCTCGCGGTCAGCAGAGCACTGGCACTGAATGCTGTGCCATGCTTGGCAGGTTGCTAAAGGCAGTAAAGCAACCCTGGCCATGTTACCTGCTTAGATTATGCCAGAGGTCTGGGGGAGGAAGGGTGGGGGTGGTAGGGTGCTCCTATCACATGTGGGTTTGTGTAGCCCCTTCTGAAAGCAACAGCAGCAATCGCTTCCCCCAACCTTGTGTCTTGGTGGGAGCAGCAAGCTTGGTGCACACTGCTCCTGTCTGCCCATCCCACCTCTTCCCTTCCCACTTCTCAGCTCCTTTTTTTCCATTGCCAGGTCTGGATGCTCACGCCTTTGTTGGCAAACTCCATTTTTGCCTGAATTACTTGTAAAAGCTCAAGACAGCATTGGCTGCACAAGGCTCAGTGCCAAGCAAGTGAAATGCCTGTGAATCAGATATTCCAGAGCACCTCCCAGTAGGTGGAATGATGTTGACACACTCACAGCTTTGATGAGCCCTAAAAGGGAAAAGGGAAGAATGTTCTGACATATTTTGAATATTCAGAAAGGATAATTGTTTCCTCCAGTAACTGACATTCCACAGGGGTAGTGTATTCCTGCCGGTCATGTCCATACTAGACAGATACACTGGAGCAGTGCTTCCCACACAACCCTCACAATTAGGCAATGCGGAACCTCATAACTGAGATCTTTCAAATGTCAACATTCCTCTTCCAGTGCTCGCTCGCTGCTCATTAGCACCATCGAGTTAATGTGTTTTGTTCCTGATGGTGGTGACGTACAGGGACCCAACTGCTACCCTCGATGTCTGCTGTAACAGGAGAAGGAAGAGTGCAAGAAGTGTGTTGAAAGGTTTACCATCTCATCTCAGGTATCCCAAAAGGATGATCTTTGCTGTTTTCAAGTGCTGGAAACATTTCTTGCCTCTTGAATATTAAACAGATATTAATCCTTGGGCACTTTATCTTGGGGAAAAAAAAACACCATATAGCCTAACTACAGTTTTACCATTCTCTAAACCTACAGTGAAACTGCATCTACAATGTGCTGGTTTCCAGCACTACTGAACCTGGGACAACAGTAAGTATTGCATGGTCCGAAAAGAGATGGGAGCTGTTTCATGGAATTATTTAATTCGTTAATACATTCAGTGGAAAGAAATATCCAGAATACTCATGTAGTGTTGGCAAATGTTGTCATTTTCAATGTCTCAAAAAGCTCACAAGAAGCGTAAAATAATTTGCAATGTGTTTTTAATTAGTTTTGCAACAGCTCACAGGTTTCGTATTTTTCGTGGGTTTGACTGCTCACTTAAATGAGCTAAACATGCATCTTCAAGGTGAAAACCAGCTTATCTGTGCTGTGTTCCAAACCGTAACAGTGCTTAAAGTGAAACTTAAATTATGTCACAGTGAAGTGATGGCTAATAATTGCATGCATTGTGATATACTGACTGAACACAGTCCTGTGAACAGTGAAAAATATGCAGCCGTGCTTTTCATTTTTAAAAGAATTTGAGATAAGTTTCAAGACTGCAAAAAAAAGATTTTTTTGTGTGTGTATTTGCAACTCCATCTTCAGTCAATCCAGATCTATAACACATACAAATACATTACATGTGGATTTTCAAATGGAATACACTGAGTTGCAATCAGACATTCAACCCCAAGAAAAATCTGACCATGTCTGTTAACCAGATTTTTATGAGACCAAAATATCCCTTGCTTCACAATCACGCCTTATTCGTGCTTTTTGGCACTTCTGAACAACTGTTTTCAAGGATGAAGTACAGGAAGGGTAAAATTAGATCAAAAATCTCTGACCAACACCTTAGGAACTCACTGAGAAATGCAACCGCTTCCATCAAACCACGCATTGCTGCATTGGTTTCACAAAAACAAGGTGAAATACCCCACCAGTTTCATGTTTTTGCTGCCCTCTTTTTTAATGTTTTAATTATATATATATATACATAAAGAAGTTTTGATACTTACAGACATTAACTATACTTTTTATTTGGCCCAAATACAAAATTCACTTCACTCAGTGTCTCCCAGACAAGCCAAAAGATTGGACACCCATGCATTAGAGCAAGCCTCTACATAAAGACCCAGACTTCATCACCATTAACAAATCAACCAGCACAACACTCCCAGGAGAAAACTAAATAATATTGTCCTTTTTTTTTTTTCTAGTTGAAGAAATCGAGACAGAAAAGCTAAGTGCTTTTGCTTCACAAGACGTCCAAAGAAAACAGAGAGCCAAAGGGCAAGCCTCTGTTGCTGTTTGCTGTGGGGAGACACCAAATAGCTTTACGAACTCTGCATTCCTCAAAAAGAGATATTTTCCTCCACACTGAGTAGCACGGTGCCAGGACTAAGTTAGCAAAAAGTGCTGGGGCTGGGGAGTTTTATGTTACATATCTCCTCAAAACACCCAAACCAGCCTTGTGCCCTCATGTGCATTTGACTTGGGGATTGTCAGAATCCAGAAGAAAAACACTACAGCTGCAGCACGGCAACGCAGAAAAGACCCTTTCCAGTCCTCTTCCACAAGCAGAAAGATCCTCTGCTGAAAACAAGGTCATCTATCTTAGATTAAGCTTTATTTTTTTTGGTGAAACTCACATCACTCAACACCTGGAGGCAATTTCCTAAGCATCTGCATTTTTACAACACGCAGCCAAGGTGGGATGAAAGGGCAAAACTTACTCGGCTGTCAGAAAAGCTGGCACTCCCAGGCTTGGCAAGCTTGCTTTGGCAGAGCAGCATTGCCATTTGCAGGGTATCCGTGCAAAGCTTCTGGTTTAAGCAAAGCAACACCAGGGCTGTGATTCCCCCTTTGCTATGCAGAATGTACACATTTTAGGAAATTTCAGTCACACAAAAGTGGGTGTAATGCTGAGCAGCAGCACTACAAACAGAGGATGCAATTATACTTGCAAAGTGTACAGAGCCCCGCAGGTTGGCCATCTCTCATTCCTGACCTGAGTCAGTTTGCAGTTTTTATCCTTTCAGTTCTACAAGCAACATGTAATTGGATTCTCCTTCCTCCCTACCGTGTTCCCATGGGTTACAGTAAGTTAAATGTCCTTGAAGAAATAAAAGCGTTTCCTGGATTTAAATTTGCATTTCAAAAATGTTATGAATTTAAAAAGACGGGCAGAAAAAATGGATCCCTAGAAAGTGTTATATTGGTCTTATTTAAGATAATTATAAAGAAACAATCAGAATACTACTCTTATTTATGCCAGTGTTGATTTCCATGCTGTATAGTACCTCATACCCCCTTGAGACATTCAAAGCCAGGTTGGATGGGGCTCTGGGCATCCTGCCCTGCTGGTTGACAACCAGCCCTTGGCAGCCAGTTGGGATTGAGTGGGCTCTGAGGTCCCCTCCAACCCAGATCATTCTGTGATTCATTCTATTGCTGTAAATACTGAAACTCTTGTCTATGTGAGATGGCATAGCATTTTTAGAGAAAGCCACGGGTGGATCATGTCTGTGAAGAGGCACAACACCGGTCTCTAGTGTTTTTTATTGGTTTTTATAGAGCATAGATAGCAAAGGCCACAATATGTGGTTGACCACCTGCCTGATCCTGGGAGCATCCATCACCACTTTGAGCCTCTGCTGCCCTTCATCCCATTTCTTTGGTCTCACCTGCTTACCTCTGTAATACTTCTGACGTGTTGCTACGCTGGGACCACTTTTGAACTATGCCTCCTGTAAACTCTAGCAGCCCAGACTCTAACTCCCATTCAGAAACATGAGAAGCTAAATGCTCTGTTTGTATGCTCTGATTTCAGCAATGTTTTCCTGGTCACAGCAGCAAGCCTTAACAGAACTTTATTAGAGGGAAGGGCAGGAAACGAAAGGAAGCCTTAGCCTGGGAAACTAAACTAAAAGCCATCAAGCTCCAGCTATACTCCTCAGTGCAGTTCTTAGGAATTACTTTGGATCCAGCCCTCTGCCTACAGACATGAGGGTGCCAAAGAGACACTGCCACCTCCTCCCAGGCCATGCTCCCCTTGCAGCATGCCCATGCTCATGGCAGTTCAGTGACATGTTCCAGGCCTGTGCCTGTCCCAGGATGTCAGCTTCACTCTCCCAATGGAGTCCTCAGGCTAGACATGTGCTCCCGGTTGTCCCAGGTCAGCATTCAGTAGCTTTCATGCCATGGGTTTTGCCCTGGACTGCTGTGGCTTGCAGGAGTCTTGGGCTCCACTGCTTAGCAGTGCTACCTCTTGCTGGGGACTTGCTCTCCTCTGCAGTTCTCATGCTCTCAGGCCACCTCCTCACAACCTCAGGACCAACATAACTCTGGTATCAAACTATAGTTCCCTAAGGAAGCTGAGGGTGGCTCTTCTGCCCACTCATTGTCAGGGCCAATGTCTTCCCCAGCTTTTTGTTGTGCTCAGCTACCATTTTAACAATGTGTACCAGCTGTCTCATGCATTTCCATTTTAGAAGGACCTAAAAAATGCAAAGCTGATGGCTATTACTGATGTAATTAACAAAATAATGGCTTCAATGATACAATGCTACATGGTTCCTGTCCCAGAGAACTGCAGCTCTCGAAATGGTCAAAAGTGATGGGGGTGCAAACAGGAGAGTGGGCTACATAATACCAGTAGGTAGTGAAATGTTGAAGTATTGACTTCTTTGCAATGGACAACGAGGTCGGTAGCACTGGAAAGGATTAGCAGATGACCACATGAACATGATGGAAAGGGATGGAAAGGTGGTGCAGTGTGAACTGGATGTCTAAATGTGGGCAGAACTGCGTCCAGTGAGCGCCATTCCTGACTGCTGGGGGATGTCCAACAGCAGCTCACAGAACAGCAGAACATCCAAGAATTCAAGTATATCACAATGGAGATAACACTTTATTAAAAAATAAAAATAAATAGAGACCACTCCGTGTGTGCAGGTGCCACAGCCTCCCTTCTCTCTCGGGTGGGAGTGAGGTTTTGGGACTTTGCAGTTTCAGCGTGGGAGTTTCAACGGAGCTCTGTGTGGTTCTTCACTAAATAACTCCTATTTCAATCTATTTCTTTACCATCAGAAGAATCATTATGGACAAATCCTATGCCCCTTTCTTTCACAAATGACTGCCATGAGCTCACTCATACGCATGTGTCCTGCATTGCTTAAAGTTAGTAACTTCAGGAAACCAAAATCAGGACCTTAGCCATTTCTTTCTCAGATTCTCATTTCCTGATTTCACTTCACGCTATTTGTAAGAGGAAAACAAGTGAGGTCTTCAACCTTTCTGTCTGTGAGGCAATTAATTCCTCTTTTTAATTGCAGGGGTGTTTTGCAACAAATGGTTTAACTTCTACCCAGGTTGTCCTACATCTCCCATGGCTTCTCAAAATCTCTCGCTGCATGGGGCTCCTTATCTCCCACATTGTTCCACCTCTGGAAAACACTTCTGTGGGCATAACTATTATGTCAACCGTGTTTTAAAATCGTAGAGGCTCTAAGCAATGCTCCTCGCTGTCAGACCCCACTGCATTGCCATGAGGATGGAGACAGCCTCCTATTGCCCCTGCTAAATATTTTCCATGTTGTGAAGGTGGCCTAGGCCAGAGTTTAAATACTCTGTCTACAAACAGCTGGACATTCAGACAGAGGCTTAACTTTTAGTCTGTCTCATCGTGCTGAGTATAAAAAAAAAGTTTCCTGTTTATTGAGAAGTAGAACAAACAAGTACAGTGGAAATTCTGGCTTGCGTTGAACCAACAACAATAACAACAAAAGAGTAACACGGGGTCTTATGGAGAATAAAACTACTTTTGTCACTGTCTAAAATATTTTTTATCTAAAACAAAATGTTTTAAGACTTTTGGGGGAGATAGAACTTAGCCCTCAAAAAAGCTTTCTTTGGGAAATTTTGTAAATTTTAAGATTAAAAACGCCTTTTTGTAACGAAAAGTGAAGAGTTATGGTTGGCCAATACCAAGAAGAAACAGCAAAGTAGTATTTTCAAAAAGTATTCCTGTATTTTGAAGGTAAACATCTTTGGCCAAACCCTACCCAGATCTGTAAATAGACAGACTCTTTCCAAAGCAGGTTTCTAGAAGTAAGTAGCTGCCACACCTGGTTGAAGGACCTGGCCCATTCAGTTGTGCTGGAGTAGACAAGGGGCTTCTCCCTCATTTTTTTCATTGCTAAGAATCATGGTTTTCTTTCCTGTGGTGAAATGATGGATCAGTTTTTCTGTGCCCCACCTTTGAGGAGGGGTGAACTCAATTGCAAACCTGATTTCCCATTACTTTGATCTTCCAAGCATGAAGGAGCATCTTACGAAGGGGAGCGCTACCAGCAAACCTATGAGCACTTCCCATTTTTCTGGCTTCCCATCAGGATGCTGAAAGAGAAAGTGGTGAGAGAGGAATTATCTAAGCTGTGTGGCACAGTCTCTTGTGGACTAATTCCTGCAGAAATAAAGCCAAAATTATCCTCTGGATTTCAGTGTCTTGCTGTCCAAACAAACAAACAAAAAGACAAAAAACCCACGACAGAAAATAAAAGATTTTGGGTGAGCTAAACATGAGGGGATGCACTTGTCACGAAACATGTCTTTAATTAATTGAGCTGCAGATCAGTTACACCATCACAAGAGCTACCAGTGGGTTTTTGCTGTTTCAGCACTCCTGCAGACTTGGGATGGGAAGCCCAAATCATTGCCTTTATCTGCTGCTCTTGTGAAAAGTGAAAAGCGAGGGACAGGTTTTTCAGGGATCATCGTTAACGGCTGCAATTGCTTTCAACACAGCTCACACCCAAAGGCAGGTCAGTGAGCATGATCTTCACTTCCATTGGAAATGTACTGCGAATGACGGAGATGAGATTTTATGTAATGCAGAGACCTGGTGCAGCACTCAGCAGGCAATTTACCGGACCCTGTGATTTCACCTTGCACGAAGAAGCAAGGTTACTTCACTCAAAGCTCACTCCCGCCTCTACAGTATCATCGAAACAGAAAGTTTCACATGATGTCTGCATCAGACATACTGGTTATCAATGGCACTGCAATGCACCGATGCTCACGGGAATGTAAGTTTTACAGCCAATGCATGCATCATAAACTCACACAAAAACATGCTTTCCCTGTATTTATGGCTGCTGTCACGCACAAGGCCTTATTCTTGGATTCTGTAATCATTCCCTTCTCTGGGCAGAAGCCTTAATACCGACAAGATAAATAAAACTGAAATAAATGCCAAGGGAATATTGGCCTCAGCATAAACTGTCTAAATTCCAGCTACCTCAGCTGGCACTTTGCTTGTATAAGTCCAAGTGTGACCCCAAATGCTCAGTCACTGCCACTTAGGTGCTATGGGGAAAGCTGAGCCGCATCTCCCCAGCAGCTAATTCTCTAAAGCGTGTCATGAAGCTTAACACATGGAAGGGCAGGACTAAGCTTTACATCACTTTTTAACTCAACAGCTCATTCATTCAAGTAAGATTTACCAAGACATTTTGCAACTCTGCTGCATGCAGTCATCAGGGGCGTGTAACGAATATCTGATCTGCAGGCTGAAAGATTTAATTGGATGTAGATTGCCTTATGACCGTGGCCAGAAAGCAAACAGGGACTGAGCACCAAATGAGCTTGTAACAGAACGTGTCGAGGTCTCTGACTCAGTTTTTGCCTTACATAAAGGAGAAATGCTTAAGAATTGTGAAACCTTGGGAATTACACAAGCAGGCTGTTTAATACTTTTATGGAACTTACAGGTCTTTTCTGTACTGCTTGTAGTTCTTATTATATTCTGAATACTTCAAAACCAGAAATAAGAACTGCAGGCAAATCTGACCTTGATATGGCTTTAGAATAATGGAAAATTATTCAGGTTGGAACAGGCTAAACCAGGTTATTTTACAGCGCCATTTTAATTCATACAAAACATAAGAAAAAAAATGCAGAAAAAAAAATAGATCATCTAATTTTCTCATTTCTTACTGAAAAATTGTGAAAGAGTTTAAATGAGTTTAATTTTCAGCAATCCTATGGAAGCATTTCTGCCTCCACTTGAAAGAATCTCCTATTTTGAGAAACCAAACGCATTTATTTACGTTACCACAGAGCATTTCAGAAAGTTACAACACAGAGATACAACACATCTGTTTTCCAGCCTGCAGTTTACTGAAAGTGTCACATAGATAAAGTATAATATTCATTCCTAATTATATAAGAATCCAATAATGAAACTTGACACGTGGATTAACTGAAAGAACTTCTTTTTTCCACACTTAGAAGTTCTGAACATATCATCAAGAGGTAAAATCAGAAACTTCAACATGCCCCACTATTGCTCAAAGCTGCTGCGTGCAAATGGGGTGAAAGAGACAGTGATGTGAATTTTTGTACGTGGGCACATGCAGCCATTCATTTTATAAAAAACACTGGAATAAAACCAAGTGAAAATGCGTTTGTAAATGTAGCATAAGTACTTGATACAAGGAAATGAAAGTGATCTGGAGAGTTATGGAAATTAACATATTTTAACCCAGAAAATTGCTGAGCATTATTTCTGGTAATGGTGACCCAACCCTACTCAGTTCCTTAATATAGTCACCTTGGCCATGGACATAACAGCCACTGGAATTAAATTTAATTCTTAATTACAGCTGTGTAGTTATTAGTGAGCTTAATTTGTGTATTTGTTTTATGAGTTAATTAGTTGTGTGAAACTAAGAATAGTTTCAGGCACCTACAATTCAAGAAACTTGTAGATGTGGTACTTAGGGACACAGTTATTGGGCAGCATTGGTGGTAGTGGATGGTTAGAAGAGATGATCTTGGAGCCCTTTTCCAACCTCAATGATTCTGTGATTCTATGATTATAGGAACTAGCAGTACCTGTATTGTGCAATACCAAGCATTGCCTCTCCACTGATTTTATTGACCAGCAGGGAATAGAATCTGAATTGCCATAACGGGGGGAAAAAGGGTCATATTTGTGTTCCTGTATTGCCAGCGTTACTAATTTCCACTTAATCTGCACACTGAGCATCTTTAGGGTTGCAGTAATTCTTGCTTTCAATTCAGTAATTGTATTTCTCTGCTTCTTAATAGACACATATAGACAAAGCATCTCAATTTGATTTGAGTATTTTGACATCTCCTCTGACATCTTTACACCTTAAACACATCAATAGCAAATCACTATCCTTATTTATTATCTCCAGCAAAAGCATTGGCTTCAGTCTGGACATGAGTGTAGTAACTTCTTTCTTTGTGAAAGGGATGATTAGGTCTCTGCCTCAAAGGTCGAAAATGACTAAAAAAAACAATTAGTGTAACTGCAAGGTTTACTCCTCCTTATTTATACCGTTACTTACACTGATCTTTCATTAAAAAATAAGGAAATTTATATATGTATGAACACATTAAAGATCACTTAGTTTTGCTGAAAACAGATGTCACAGTAATTAGTGCCACTCTGCTCACCAATTTTAGATGGGTTAATTGCATGTATTACAACACAGTCTTGCACTGTTTTAATTTGTGAGTTTAGGCTTCCTCAAATACAAAAAAGACATGAAAGGGAGAAAACAAAAGTCAGATGTTTTGCTGATAGACTCTGCTCAGCTCAAAGAGGCACTTTGGGGGGTTGGTGATACTCCAGCTGCTGGCCCCTGCATGGTTTACAGACTAAAGCCTAAATAATGTGAAGTTGTCATACCACTGCTCTGTATTTATGCAGTCTGGACATTCTCAAGCAAAGTTTTCAGCTAGGAAGACCTTGGTGCTAAACACAGAAACGAAACAAAAGGATAAGGGCCAGTGGCAAAAAGCCACAGGTCCGCATGGCTTAGTGGGCCTCAGGCTTGGCTGCCCCAGTTTTGGGTCACAGCACATGTGACTTGGACAGGGAGAGCAAAGGACAGGAGGGGCTGGGAATAAATGTGTTTGGGGGAGGAAACTGAAGGAAGAAAACTTTTTTTATAGTGGAGTAGAAAGGTCATATGGTGGAAATCCAACATGAACCTTGTGAAAGTCTAACTGCTCTACCTCCAATGACTGCATGATCCTTCCTTAAGTAACCGAGGCTTCAGCCAAGAGAAGTGTCTAAGTTTAGGCTTTGTTTAATGCTATCTTGAAGTGCTTTGCTGAATCGGGGCTTATAGCATCAAGCTTGGAGCACAAGATTTATCCCACCTGATTTTAGGCATTTGCAAAGCAGGTATCTGCGCCAGAGCTGGTGCCCACTTGTTATCAGCAGGGAAACACAAGCCTTGCCAGGGCATGTTCATTAGGCCCACTCTACATTGGGATAAGAAATACCATGCAGTAGAAGTGCTAGGAAGCAGAGCTGAAAACAGTTAGATCCAATGTAAACATCTACAGCCTCCGTATCTACCTCCACATACCCAAACCACAACAACCTCTGATGACAGATAAGTAGGAAAAAAATGCACTAGTTGTAATGTATCAGGCCAATGCTGACTGAATTTTTACAGTCAGATGGGCAAATGAAACTGAAAATTCTTTTCTTTGTGAAAAAGTTCCTGTTTTAATTGTTTTTAAGACAAACAATGGAAGGAAAGAATAGACCATTATGATTTCCATGTTTAAAGCATTGTTTCTTTCATATTTTCCTCATCTGAAATTGCCTCTCTTCCTCCACTGGCTACTGAGGGTTCAAGACATTTCTTTGCTGCAATATTCAACTCAGAACTGGTATTTTCTTTGAATGCTGTAGAGAGCTGCTCTTCTTGTGCAAGGAGATGGGAAGCAAACTTCTGAGAATTACTGCAAATTTGAGAATGCCTGGAATCCCTGTGGAAAATAACTGCAAGACCCTTAGTCCTTGTTATCTCTGAATGTGCATATTTTTGTTTGGTTGATTAGCAATGGGACAGGATGATAGATGAGCTGGATACTAAAGCATCACACTGCTTCGCTGCCTCTGGGAAAATGCTGGTTCCAGGACAAACATTACCGAACTAAGAAGCTGCCTGGTCCTCAGTGTAAACCCATGGTGGAGCCAGGGAATATGCAGCAGCTGCAAACACATCAGCAGCAACTGCAGTTTTTGACAGTACAATGCAGTGGCAAATACTCTTCACTTATACATGACAAGTTGGTGCTTAATGTGGTCTGATACCTAGGGAACAAGTCAGGGACGCAGAGGAGTATGGTGGGACTGTGGCATTGGTTGATGCCACCTATTCGAGCACTGATCTGGGGCAATATGTCGAGATTAAAATGGCGTGACATTTCCTTTTATGAATAGTGGTGAAAGATAGACAGCTCCAGAAAACAATTCATCCTATCCCAATAAAAAGACATCAAATATGTGGTTTGAATCACTGTCTGAATACAGCAACCTTTCTAGCAGCAAGAAAATCACCCAGATTCTTAGCCGAGTTGGACACTCCAGTCCTTACACGCTGCTAATATAAATGATCGGCTTCTTAGCACTGCAAAGGTGTTTTTCTCTGCACTTCTGCAAAGCCCACAGAAATGTGGACCATGCTGAGGTGGCTGCTTCTGTGTGCTGTCACAGGGAGGCTGATAGCAGAGCTCTGGACTCAGTGAAATCTCAGAATTCACATATAGGACCACAACACAATTGTCTCTGTTGATGTTTAAAGCTTTCCAGTTCTAACACACATCAGAGTTTCTACTACAAGCAGGAGCCTTGGAGTTGCATTAGAGTTGAACCTGGTAAAGGGTTTGTTTTACTTGGGGACAGATTCTGTCTGGGTGTTTTGTGGGACTCAAAGAAGAGGAAATGATTCATTGGCAAAGTGGGGAACAGACGCCTTGACTCAGTTTCCTGATCTAACCACTAGACAGTTCCTCTAGCATTTTCTTAGCATATCAAAAAGATGGATTTGCTTCTTCTTAAATCCTTAAACCTCAGCAAATGGTCATCCTGAATTATATGTCCAGACTTCCCATGCTGCCCTTTAAGGGAAAATCTCTAGGTCATAATCTATGTGTTTGTATAATGAGTTCCAAAACAAGAACATTTGCTTAACAATCCCATTGATGATAATGGAATCCAAATGCTACGTTTGCTGCACTCACATGTTCAGGGGCTGGACTTTGGGAGCTGATATATCTTGTTTAGGGCACAAAATTCCAAACATTAGAAGCATTTTGCTAATTTTCTTGTGCCTAATTCTGTAAGATACTGGATGTGTACTAAGAAACACAAAAAGATTAGATCTGCATGGAAGCAAATCATATGTTCAATCAAATAGTTGTAGAGTTTCACCTCCCTTCCACTAAACAGAATGTCTCTATATATCTCTAGCCACTATAAATTGTTTCTACTTTATATAATGACAATTCACGTAGTGCCTTATGATACATGGATGCAGAAAAATAAAACAAAATAGTAATTACATTTAAAATGACAGTCATACCTGAGAGTCCTGAAATAAACTCCACTGCCACCAAGTTGTCTCAGAAATGCCATTTCTTTTATAAATAATTTGCCCTGAAGAGAAAATACACTATTTCCAAAACCAGCCTACTTACATTGACAAACCAGTAGATTTACTCCGCAGGACCTTTCCAGGGGCTTTCAGATTTGTGTCCTGCGAAATATTTCCCCACGGCTGCACTGCGGGCTGTAAGCGTTAGGATTGTGCCATCTGCTGTTGGAATCGCAAATTTCCCCGAGTCCGCGCTACGTGCAAACACTAGCTCTGACAATTTGGCTGTGCAGTGGCTGCAATTTGTTCTCGTGTCAGAGACAGATGAAGGGTGATGCTTCCTGCCATTCTCATCAGAGGCTTGGACCTTCCCAGGACCATTTAGGACCACTTTGAAGGCTTCCACTTCGTGAGAGGTATTTAAGGACCTCCTTTTGTCTCTCTTGTTAAGAAGCAATCTTATCAAATGCAGATTGACAAAGGTTGCTCAGAGATGTGGTGGATGTGTCACCCCTGGAGACAATCAAGGTCAGGCTGAATGGGGCTCTGAGCACTGATAGAGCTGTAGGTGTCCCTGTTCATTGCAGAGGAATTCATATCATCATAGAATCATAAAATCATAGAATGGCCTGGGTTGAAAAAACCACAATGACCATCTGGTTCCAACCCCCTGCTCTGTTCAGAGTCACCAACCAGCAGACCAGGCTGCCCAGAGCCACATCCAGCCTGGCCTTGAATGCCTCCAGGGATGGGGCATCCACAGCCTCCTTGGGCAACCTGTTCCACTGTGTCACCACCCTCTGTGTGAAAAACTTCCTCCTAATATCCAACCTAAACCTCCCCTGTCTCAGTTTAAAACCATTCCCCTTGTCCTATCACTGTCCACATTTTACTAGATGACCTTTAAAGGTCCCTTCCAACTCAAATGATTCTATGATTCTATGAAATAACATGCAGGGCCTTATTCTGCAATATAAAATTTTCACACCACAAAATTGCAACTCCTTTTTGCTGTCCAGTTCCATGCATAGAGAAGGTGCAGATAAGGACAGATAAGGACCCGGCAGCCCGAGGCAGCATGACCCTTTGTGCATGCTTTTCACAGAGCCCCTTGTGTGGAATGCATCATGTGCCTAATCCCATTGGCCCACACAATACGGTCAGCTGGTGGCTTCCCATAGCACACATTACCTCTTCAGTGTGAAGACCTCTGTGCTAGCACCACAAAAACTGGGTTACCAGTGCAGTATCTCTGGGCAGCATTTTGTCCTGCTACACAGATCCTAAATCTGCATTTGGAACAAGATTTATCATGGCGATGGATCATGCGGCAGGGATATGAACAGAATGTTCTCCACTTGGGACTGGCAGTTTTTGTCAGGGCTCAGAACACAGCACACACCAGGATTTGACCATCAGAACAGGCTGAACTCTCACTAGCTAAATAAATAAATGAATGAATAAATAAAAAAGCACTAACAAAGTTTAAAATGCCATCAATTTTCTGAAAAATAAAATAAAGAATAAAATAGGAAATAGTTCTTGGGATAAACACCGTGCTCGGATGAATGTAACATGAGTTGGAGCTTAGGTGGTGCCACCACCACCACATCCAAGCACCCTCCCCTAAGTGCTAACTTGGCAGTGGTGCTTTGATCAACAGTGTGATAAATAAGCCTAAAAATGAGATGCTGGTGATTGAAATATAGTACTGGTTGCTGCTCTTGGAGCTTGTTGCAGACTCACGTCATTTGTAGATCAGTGTCTTAAAGGGGCTGCTTGTGTGTGAGAATGAGAGGATCGAGAACAAGAAATGAACTCCCAGCACTAACACTGTACTTCAGTTCCCATTCTTTATAAGCTGCTGAGACTACGGAGCTACAAAAGATTAGAGGGAACAATAGAAGTATTTACTGCTGAAACTACATTACACTCAACCACAAATCTCTCCTATCTGACAACATGAACGCAACTTCATCTGCCACTTCATTGGGAAAATGGAAAAGCACCGCGCATTTGGGCCGCCGGCTTCCTCACAAGTGTAGCTTCTCAGTCTTAACATTCTGACAGAAGGGACGTCTCCCCAGCAGAGCAGAAGTGGTGCAGCTAGTTTGGGGAGTCAGGTGGTTGGCATACGGGTGAGCTCTTTATGAAGCCAAAATCACACTTTGAGAGACACAACTAACCTGAAACTTTTTAATTCTACCCTTGGTTCCTGCTGTAATTACATGAGAATGCCTCACACCACCAACGTATTTAGCTACTGACAGTGTTAGGAGAATAAATGTCTTGTATCTTACTTGGACACAGAATAGTCTTAATAGCTCACATGAGGATTTGGTTACTGAGAGCTGCAGACAGTAACACTGAGACTCACAGGGAGAGCAAAGCCTGGTGCTGCCCACAAAACTTGTCTTTGTAGCCCATGGGCCTATGGGCACCATCTCCATAAGTCTTTGGCCTAACGCTCCTCAGTCAGTGCTTTGCCCCAGCTCCTATAGCCTTCCCACTGGAGCAGTCCCTGCCATCCCACCAAGCACAGAGAGCATCACTTCGCAGAAAACAGTAACCCCACACATAAAACCCATGGGTGTATGAGGGGGAAAAGTTGCTGCGAAGAAGGAGTTACGTCCACTGTTTTCTTCATGATGGTATATGGCTTCCAGCTTGGTCATGGGCTCCAGCTCCCTCTTCAACCCTGCCTGGGGTTTTGCCTCACAGACCATCTGAGCTACACCACCTGTCAGCACAGAGAGCACGTGGGTTCTTTATGAAACCAGAGCTTTTGAGTAGAAAAGTCATGAATGTTTGTGTGATGATGCTGGGAACCCAGAGTGCTGCTTGCTGTCCACACTGGTGACAGTGCAACTTCAGGTAGTTTGCTCTGGGATTTTTGCAGGCAAACTCACGATTTCTCTGCCTTTAATGTTGAAAACACTGAACACAAGCCAGGTCTGGGCAACCAGCTGCAGGTAGAACAAATAGGCATGTACCTACAAAGCACCATGTAGACAGTCCCTGACAGCCACTTTTATTCTTAGGAGGTATGCCAATAATGCAAGAAATCAAATACATCTATAATAATTCTTTTCACCCAATCCTTCATTACTGCTAACAGTCAGTACAGAAGCAATTTTTAATCTAGTGCCTGTACCTGCTATACAGACACAATGAAAGAGACAACCTGAAATCTATGCAGCAAGCACAACTCCCTTCAGCGTCCTCAGAAAGATTTACCTTTTCAGTGCTCCAGATCCTCTGTTAACTGTGAAACAGAAACAAGTTCTTGACGATGTTATGTTAAAACTGACTGCACAAAGCACTGCATAAACACTAATTCTCCTGTGCAGAGGCAGGCATTGAGCACAGGGCGCTTACCTCCTGCTGGTCTGTGTATGTCATTTACTTCAGTAACCCAGCAAACATGTACGGACTGAAAGTAGCAGCGTGCCGGTCTCAGCATCTTAACACCAAAATGTGAGCAATGCTCTTTGTGTTGCTCATACATTTTTGACTCTAAAGCCTTCCTGAGGGCAATGGCTTCTTCTGTTCAGGTGCCAGTCACAGCTCTCCAAGTGCTGCACTTCATAGCAGTAAATTATCCCTCATTTAGTCTCGTTCGCTGTGTCACATGACAGTTTGGAATAAAGCAAGGCCTGATATTTATCTTGGTTTTAGGAAACTTCCCTGTAGTCACCATTGTCTTGAAGAAAGGTATACGTGCTGCTTATCTCAGATTAAGGGATTTAGGAAATTCCTGAAGAGAGAATTTGAACTGCCTATCAAAGAAACAGAAAATTACCAGCTGGTTTCTCAGACAGCTGGATCAGAGACAGCCTGAAGAGCAGTGAGACCAAAAATGCATGCAAAGAATGTAATAACAGCCCTGTCTTCTGCTGCTAGACAAATCCATTTTTTAAATTGTATAAAATATTTACAAAGGGATGTGGTAGATTGCACTCAGCTTATTTTGTTCTTGTTTCTGTAAAGGGGAGGGGGATAAATTCTACTGCCCAGTTCCCAGATCTCCTCTGCAGATGGGATGCACAGAAAAGCCACCAGTGCTGCTGCACACTCCTGCAGGTCTTCAGCCAAGCAAAATGAGGGGGCACGAGTGACCTGTGGTGTGCAGCAGCTTCTTTATGCACTGCTTCACAGGGATGCAAACTTCTCACCTTCAGGAGAGTTAACCATGCATATTTCTATGTCTGCTTCTGCTTTGCTCTCGAGGCCCTTGATTTTATCTTTAAACCAGCAGTGATTACAGTTCTCAAGATGATCATGTTCTGCTAAACATGTTTCTTTGTCCCATACTGTTGCTGACAAATCTGCTAGCGAAACAATTCTATTATGCACTAAGTTCAGTTTTGCCTCCAACTTTTTCACTGTACCCTTTGAACTAACATTGTTTGCATTAATGCCTGCTATGATTTTGTCCACCACACATGTCATTGCTGTATCCTATGAAAAGCAGTTGCAGCCATTCTTACTGCTGGCTTCCTTTTCCCTTTTGAAGCAGCTTTCTTTGACTGGTCTTAATTAACGCCTAAGCTGGGAAAATGCCTTTTTTCCGCCTGGTGTTTCTATTTCTTTGTTTCAATTTCACTTGTATGGCTGAATAGATGTTTTCAGTATGCTTCTTAAGAAAATGAAAGGGAAATTGAAGTTTGTGCAATTTTTTTTTTATTATTATTTTTGTAAAAGAACCCAGGTTGTGGTTCTACTTTGACTGCATTACTGTTGCATGTTTGAGTCAATTTCTTCTCCCTATTCTGAAAAGCCGAGTAATGTTATTCAAGTTCTTTTCCAGCTCAAAGACTTTAACAACCAGCAAAGGTGGATCACTCACCAACTGACAGCAGCATCTAGAGGAAACCAAGCAACTGTTAAACATATTTACTAGGGGAATCAGCTAGGAATGGTATTCCAAAGACCTATCATTAATGAAAACAAGATGAAACAAGAGACTGAAAGCCTATTAGATCACTAATAACAATCTAAAAAGCTGCAAACCTCGGAGCAGACACAAATGTCAAAGGAAATACTTTTGCTAGATACCAACTTGCCAAGGAATTAATCATCTTATTTAATAGGCAATACTGGGCTGTGTGGGCACCATGCCAAAGGCAGCAGCTGGGTAATGTGGGCATTAGTTCTCATTACTGGTCACTGCTGCACTTTGGCTAGGTGTGCACCCAGCACATGCCTCATTTTCCTCATCAATAAGCTATGCAATCTTGGCAGGTCCTCAGCTTCATACGTGTCCATGAGAAGCCCCTAGTGCACCGCAGCTTCAGATGGGAGAAAAATGGGAACTGTGTGAATGTGCTGGAAAACACACAAATGTTACCAATTCACCCGTTGTCTATTGATAAACCTTGCAGTTTGGTGCCTCTTTGAACCTGTCAATAGGGCTGGAAGATCATCTCCACCTGAAAATGAGCTTCAGTGCAGCAGAGAGGTTGGAGTTGCAGCTCAGGGACACACCTTCGCTCTGCACCACATTACCTGCAAATGCCTGTAACACAGACCTCAGCTTTGATCTCAACATCCCTAAGAAACAACTGGCACAGAGCTCAGGAACTGGCTGTAGGAAGGAGAACTGCTCCAGGTCGCTTCAGAACAGTGCAAAACCCATCGGGCAGTTACTCAACATTCCCCCAGCTTCAGAGCAGGGAGGATGAGGAGGACATGAGAACAGTCTGTTCTGAACAACCTCGTCACCGCTGGGTGTTTCTAACAGTGAGGGGAAGGCTCATTCTCTCCCTGTACTGAAGGCATTCAGAACAGCTGTTACAAATAAAGCTGGCCTGTCTCCTCACAGCTGTAGCTTTCTAAACTGTCAGCTCAGGGAAGCTGATAAAAATGTATTAAATACTGCAAAGGTCTTCTTGCTGCCCCTCAGAAGGTGTTTCTGCTGAGTCAGTTTAAAAGCTTCCTGTGAGCATCTCTGACTTGTTTGAAATCACTCATTTTTCTGTCTCATCTGGTGCTCTTGATTAAACACAAGCAAGATGTTCAGCATCAAGGTTACAGCATTCCCCTTAACTGCAACGGGTGAATCCTTAAGTCTATTGCAAACACTTTAGATCAGGGTCTTACAATTTCTGTGAGATGTTATTAAAATACTTCAATTCCTTCCCAGGCACTGAGGACTACACCTATTTTGTCAGTGTATGGGAAGTGTAGATGGATTTGCAACATATAAGTGGTTCCACTTCCTGGTTGTTGCACTGCCTTTGTGAGCGTGGAGAGCAACTTCACATCAGATTTTTGCCATTACTGTACATCATGCCTAAATAGAAAATTATCTTCTCAGGCTTTCAATAAAATTTCAGGCTATCTTTATAACATGGCTTCGTGATAATCTGTGCTATTTTCCTAGACCAATTCTCTAAGTGGTATGTTGCCAACTATGCCTGTATTAATATCAGAAGAAAATTTATTATGGTGATCTTTTATCTTTGAAGATGAATGCCATCACAGGCCATCCACAATAAAGCAATTGTCTTTAGTTTGTGGGGGAAAAAAATAGACGTTATGCTCTCCAGATGCAGCATCATTTTAGACAGATCCTGGAGTGCATTAAAAAAAGTGTGGCCAGCAGGTCAAGGGAGGTGATCCTCCCCCTCTGCTCTGATGAGATCACATCTGGAGTACTGTGTGCAGTACTGAGCTCCTTTGTTCCAAAAAGACAGGGAACTTCTAGAGAGAGTCCAGCAGAGGGCCTCAAAGATGATTTAGGGCCTGAGCATCTCCCTTGTGAGGAAAGGCCAAGAGACCTGGTACTGTTCAGCCTGGAGAAAACTTCTGGGGGATTTATCAACATTTTAAATTATCTAAAGGGTGGGTGTCAACAGAGTGGGGCCAGGCTCTTTTTGGTGGTGCCCAGAGAGAAGACAAGGGGAAACAGGCAAAAACTGCAACACAGGAAATTCCAACATGAGAAAAAACTTATGTGAGGGTGACAGAGCACTGGAACAGGTTGCCCAGGCAGTTTGTAGAGTCTCCTTCTCTGGAGATATTCAAGACCTTCCTGGGACTACTATAGGGAACCTACCTTAGCAGGGAGGTTGGACTCAATGATCTCCAGAGGTCCCTTCCAACTCCTATGATTCTGTGACATTCTTCTAAGAAAACAGTGCCAGGTCTCAGAGTAGAAACACAGACATTTGGAAGATCAGTCAGTACTGAACAACGTTCTTGAGATCAGCAGGGTGAGAGGCAAACAAAGGGTGGATTATCTCTGGGATCCGTATTTAAATGGGACCTTCCAGTCCCAACAGTAGTGCTCCAACTAGCACTGTACATACCCTCACGGCTCTTTACTATGTATTCAGTATTCCTCCTTCCCTCCTGAAGACTTATTCTCCCCATAAAGCTTCTTAGCACATCATCTTATTGATAATCAGCCCATGTTTTTTGGTAATACCCAATGTTACGCCTTCTTATTATGCTTCTGAAAACTAAGCCTATCCAAGACCAACAGGAATTAGGCACAGAGTATGAAAATATTTAGTCTTTCTTCCTTGAAGCATTGGTAATTCAATGGAAGGGTCATTGATGAACCTTCCCCACTGCCTTCTTGAACATGTTTGCAATGCTGACAATCATGACTTCAGATGTGCCATGCTTCCCATCATAATACTGGCTTTCAAGGTTTTATTACTTTGTCTTAGAAATTTTAACTGTTAATTGTATTATGGTTGTATCTTAATTGACTATTTTTTTTGTCTTTCATTGGTGAAAGCAGAATCTGCACCTGACAGCATACGTGTCCTTGAATTAGCAAAGAACAATTAAATCAAAATCAAATCCTACTGATAGAATCATTGAGGTTGGAAATATCGCATCTAGTCCAACCATCAACCCATCCCAACCATGCCCACTAACCACATCCCTCAGTGCCACATCTCCACGGTTCTTGAACACCTTTAGGAATGGTGACTCCACCACCTCCCTAGGCAGCCCGTTCCAGTGCCTCATCAGTTCTTCTGAGAAGAAATGTTTCCTAATATCCAACCTGAACTTCCCCTGGTGCAAATTAAGGCCATCACCTCTCATCCTGTAACTGTTACCTGGGAGAAGAAGTGGACCATCACTTGTCTACAGCTTCCTTTCAGGGAGTTGTAGAGAACTGCAAGGTCTCCCCTGAGCCTCCTCTTCTTGGAATAAACAGTCCCAGATGGATGGACCTAAGGGATGAAGAGGAATTGCAGTAACAATTTATTAGTAGTTTTACAATCATTGTTTTACAATCATAGATTTATCATCATCAATATTACATAATTTGACTTTAACATTTTGCAGAACCACTGGGAGCAGAGGGGGGCAAAAGGGATGGACAGCCACAGCACAGATGCTGGGCTGTTAGTTCAAGCAGAAGACAATGATTCAAATAGGTATTTCCTAGTCAGAGATGCTGTACCTCGAAGGTCTGAATAACAGAAACCAAACTAGAAGAGGAAGAGGCAAACTGAAGGGACGAATTTGTTGACAGTCACCTGCAGTTTCTATCATTAACCTCATCTTCTGCTGCACTGAGCTGAGTCCTACACTTTAGGGCCAGACTTAAGGGCCAGAAGCAGCCACATCTCACCTGTGTGAGACCCACCAGTTGTGGTGTGAGTGCAGAGGAGGCAAAATATGCTCCTAAGGAGGTGGAGGATGAGAAGAGGATGATCAAGAAAAATAAGTTAAAAGACCCTAAAGGCAGATAACCTGGGGAAAACATCTCACATGCTGAAATGAAAAATTCAGTTTGTCCTCCCATGACAGTACCTTGCCCTTCCTCTTCTCTATTTTTCTCTTTTGTTTTCTTCTCCCCACCCCTCTTCTCCATGGCTCCTTGTCATTTCCCAGCATGTTATCTCTGCCTTAGGAACACCATATCCTCGAGGCAAAAACTTTATCTCCTTACGTAAGTGTAAAACACTGTGTGCAGCTTTGGCACTCGGCTGATGCGAGAATGCCAGAACTGCAGAACACTTTTAAGATGCCGAAATTTGCGTCTGGAAATTCCTACCAAGACAGCATCTGTGAGATTATCAGTAACAAAATACTGAGAGACATGGCCAATGGCATGAGGTGGGGAGCACAGGTACAGCAGGGTGGGAGCCCCGCTCTGCTGCATGCTGAGGTATGCAGCCAAAGAGGAATCGCCTCCAGTGCTCAGGTGTGTTGATGCATCCCAGCAGCCAAACATCCGCATATCCTGGAGTGGTGGATAAGTCAAGGTCTTAATTAAAAGAAACTAGGTGGTTAATTATTTTTTCAGTTTGGGAATGCGTGTCTGCCAGTGATTCCCAGCCGCTGCCCCGTGGGTGGGCTGTGAGACTGCCTCTGCAGGGCAGCTCTGCATACAAAGCTGTGGATCTCTCCAATATAGGGCTGCTCTGACATCCCAGAGTCAATGAGGCAAACGTCAGACCAGGGTGCCTTTGCTTCACTCTCTGCAGGGCTCCTTCTCAGCCTGTGGCCCCCCGCTCTCACAATCACCCCCACACTTTCCCAAGGCCCAGTCACCAGCATACAAAGCTATAGTGACCGCGTCAGTCTCTCTCAGTATCAATGCTGGTGGCAGGGAGCTTTGTTTAATTGACTCATTAACTTTGCATATAGTGTTTGCAATGGAATGATTGCAAGTCTCAAAGCAAGCGGTGCACTTCAAGGCGAGTCTGGACTTTTTTCACAGCTCATGTGAAGGAAGTATGTTGAGCAACATTTGTTCAAATGTGAGCATGGTCTTAACACAGTCATACAAGCAAATTTTGAATGTGACCTCATTAGTCATCATGCATGCCAAGTAACATACTAAGTCAATTTGTGTGTTTGTCACACATAAAAAAACTTCTAGAAATGATGCTGCAGGCTTTAAACCTTTTCAACACAGTTTCTTCCCCAATTAAAAGTTTTTGAGGAAATCGTTAGCACAGTTTGCCAGAAGACATCCAATTGAACAGGATGGCCATTGGATTTTTGAGGTTTAACAAAAGCAAGTGTAGAGTGTTGCATCTGGGGAGGAATAATTCCATGCACCAGTACAGGTTGGGGGATGACCTGCTGGAGGGGAGCTCTGCGGAAAGGGACCTGAGTGTCCTGGTGGACGACAGGTTGGCCATGAGCCAGCAGTGTGCCCTTGTGGCCAAGAGGGCCAATGGCATCCTGGGGTGCATTAAAAAGAGCGTGGCCAGCAGGTCGAGGGAGGTGATCCTCCCCCTCTACTCTGCCCTGGTGAGGCCTCATCTGGAGTACTGCGTCCGGTTCTGGGCTCCCCAGTACAAAAAAGACAGGGATCTCTTGGAAAGAGTCCAGCGGAGGGCCACAAAGATGGTGAAGGGCCTGGAGCATCTCTGCTATGAGGAAAGGCTGAGTGAACTGGGTCTGTTCAGCCTTGAGAAAAGGAGACTGAGAGGGGACCTGATCCAGGTCTATAAATATCTAAGGTGTGGGGGGCAGAGTGGCGAGGCCAGACAGTTTTCAGCAGTGAGTAGAGACAGGACAAGGGGAAATGGCCGGAATCTGCAGCATAGGAAGTTCTGCACAAATGTGCGCAAGAACTTCTTTACAGTGAGGTGACGGAGCACTGGAACAGGCTGCCCAGGGAGGTGGTGGAGTCTCCTTCTCTGGAGATGTTCAAGACCTGCAGGCAAGGTAGTTTTGCTTTCTTTTATTTCCAGCATCCAACCCGTTTTGTTCCAGTTCTCTGAAAGGGGCAGCCTACCTTTCTCTGCATCTTTATTCATGTTCTTAAGCAAATTAGTAGATCCCCAGTGTGTGAGACACATACCAGCTCCCCTTGGGTTTCCTGGGCTGGGTTTGCCCTGTATTGGTGTGCTGTTAAGGAAGCAGGCAGTGTGAGGTGGGACGCAGGGCTGTGCCTGGAGCTGCAGATACACTCCTGGCGTTGTTAATTAAACCTGCAGCCAGCTGGTGGCACCCAGAGCAGAATGCAGAGCTCCTCATTTGACAAGACACTTAATTGTACGAGGGACTGCTCTTTGGAAAGGTAGGTGTTTCAGGGTGCTGTCTTTATGGCTTTGAACACACGTTGTTGTATTTTCATGATGATTTTTAACATTCAGCCCTATCGCTGCACCTTCTTTTTTTTTGTTACTTTATGAGAACGGCACGAAAGAAATTAAACACTGTCACAAAAGCACAACGGTTTCAGAGCAATCATCAGAAATATAACCGTAGGTTACATCAGATGGAAAAAAAAAACACACAGGGTGTGTGTGGGGGAAATCCTGTTCCACTGGGTTGCAAACCAAATGGCCCTGAACTAAAAATAATCTTTCTATTGTTCCACAGCATGTGAGTACAAAATAATATGCGAAGTCTGATACCACTAAAAGTCCTGATTTTTTTTCTCTGCATGTATTTCATGTATTTGGAATCGTGCTGGGGACAGGATCCAGTTCGTAAATTCATCCGGTGTAGACGTGTTCTCCCTGCACAAAACTACATTTTTCATAAGGAAAACATTACCCTGACAAAACTCATTTCTCCTTAATGAGTCCATTAGGTTAAGTGAAATAAATCATGGAAGTTCCTCCTTTTTCTTTTTTTTTTTCTTCTTTTCTTTTCAGAATGGCTGAACAGCGCGATAAAGAGGCTTGACTAATTCAGTGTCCTGAGGGCTTTCAGGGGAAAGAATAGGGAAGGGTGAGGTGGGGCCCCTCATCTCTACAGTCTGCAAACAGGGCTGGATAGAGGCAGGATTTAACATGAAGCTCAGGCTAGAATAATGCTTCTCCACTAGAAGGAAGCTGAACTCGGTAGAATTGCTGGTGATGAAAGGAAGGGAGTTGCTGTTGCTACCAAAGGATGGTGGAAAAGCAACAGGTATTTCAAGTTTGGAAGAAGACCTTCACAGAGCTATTTGGTGATCAAGGGTCAGTGGTCAGATTTGGTATTTATCTTGCACTCAGCAGCCCATTAGGAAGGATGCAATGAGTTTCTGGAGTTCCAGGTGGGTATTTAGGGCTGAGGAGCAGCCAACGTGAGGACCCTTGGGATATAGTAAATACTGTCAGCAGCATATTTTTAACATCTCAGTCATTGATGGAAAGGAAATAGGATCTTTGCCTAGCAGATGAAATATCATTTAAGTAGGAAATGTTGTGCTTGTCTGGTAAAAGCATATAGCAGTCAGATTGGCAAAACATTAAAAGAAAGTGCTATATTTTTTCCAGCTTATAGCTTGCTCTCATTTCTATAGGGAAAAAATCCAGGAACATGATCCTGCCCTAGCTGAGATTTTGCCGTCAGAGCAAGTGTGGGTATAGAATATAGGTTGTGTCTTCCCTAATTCTCTGTTGCACTCCAAATTTCCCCTCTGGAATTTTCCCAGCCCCAGGTTGTTCTGGCTTATGGCAGTCCGTGGGAGGGAGATGGTGCTTTTCCTTCATCCTGACAATCCTCCTCATCTCTCTGTGCATCCAGCTTGCAGAAGCATCTTGATGTAAAGAGACACTAATAGGAGGTGGGATGTCTCTTACAGTCTGTGTTTGTCTGAAAAATGGCATAAAAGCCTCCTCCTTCCTGCCTCATGATTTGGCGCTGTCATTTTTGTTGCTGATGATGGCAGTCTTGCTACAAGTAGCTTTACTTGGGAGCTCATTGGTAAAGTCTTTACAAAATGGTGACTATTTAGTTATGATAATTGGGAAATCAACTAAGTTTTGTTGAGTTTGGAAAGGAATATTTTGCTTCCCTCAGTTATCTCTTTCTGTACTCGTCCTATAACACTGTTTTCTTGAAGTCCTGTGTCATGTAGTAGGTTTTTGCATCAGAAACTCCTACCAACCCCAACATTTTATATTGCACAAAGACACAATCTGTTTGGATTTTCACACATTTCTCTGGACAGATGCATATGCTCAGAAGATAAGAATAGTGTAAGCTTGAGATCTTCATATTTAAATCCTATTTTTTTTTTTCAGCAAAATTCCCCTGGCTTTACATTTTTATTTTGTTTCTTATCCTATATGAGAACCCGACTCTCTCCCTATTAGTGGCAAGATGCATGTGAGCACTTCCAGATGCTTTGCCAGTGAGTGGGTGGGTGCCACTTTGATGCACTGTTCAGATCAGACCTTTCTGAGACTGGTGGAACACAGCTCTGAAATCTGCAACCTGCACCAGGGAGAGGAGTGCAATACGCTGAACTCCTGTTAATTACAGAGAATTAAAATAAGCCTGCCTCGGCTGCTTCTGTGAGACAGGCTTGCTCTATTTGAAAACCAACTTTGATCCTAGACAAATTTTAGGATAAATCACAAATATGTCTGCTTTGGAATAAATCTATGCGGTGTTTCTAGATTTACATTCATAAAGGCTCAGCTAACACTAATTAATTTGGAATAAGTTAGCTCAAACTGGAACAGGGCCATCAATTCTAGCCCAGATTTGTACTGGGTGTTATTTAGCTATGTCTTTCATAAAAAAAATAATGTTATGTATATATGTTTACAAACACACATTCACATATATTCCATAATGCATTTTTACTGCCAGTCTTCTAAGTTCCAGTCAGTGGGCAGCTTGAAGTGTCGGTCAACACCAGGGAGAAAAAGCTTTAGAGTTTATGGAGCATCTTTCAAGAGAAACGTGTTGGAGATTGCTCCTTATTTGATATTTCTTTGTTAAAATAACTTATCGTACCTGGTGATGGAGAAGTCAAGGGAAGAATGGGGAACACGAAGCTGAATAATGCTGTGGCACACTCATGCCATGGTGCTTGTTACTGTATGAAAATGGCCTGAGGCATTGCTGGGTCCTTCTAAACCCGTGTAAACTGCAGATACTTTCATTGAAAGTAGCCTGTTGTATAAGTGGCTTTTATT
Source organism: Lagopus muta (assembly GCF_023343835.1). Classification (NCBI taxonomy): domain Eukaryota; kingdom Metazoa; phylum Chordata; class Aves; order Galliformes; family Phasianidae; genus Lagopus; species Lagopus muta. The sequence goes on from NC_064434.1 coordinate 9,570,390, forward strand.
TGTTAAACATAAGCAGGGTCTTAACTGTTGCTAATTGGAAAGGGGATGAATATTTGTAAGTTTCCCTCCTCTACAGTCTTAGGAATGATAAATGCAAATCTTACAGAGTTGGGGCCTGAATTATAAGATAAGCTTTCTATCTTGGCAGATATGTCTATTTTTGTAGACCAAGAGCTGTTACGTTCATCACTTGCAAGTTTGGAATAAAATGTGCTCAGGAAGGCTCCTACACCCACTTACAGAGTCCAGCAGCCTCCTGCTGTCTCAGTTAGCCCTCTGTGGTCTCCATGTCAAAACTATTGCACTGACTCCTCGTCTCCTCTTTTGGAGATGTGACAAATGCCTGTTAGATCTTTCTTTGTGCATCTCTTGGTTGCTGAGGTATAAGAAGAAGAAGAAAGCCAAGTGCTCAGATGAGGTGTTGAAAGATTTGCCTTGTATAGAGAAAGACAAACTGTAAGAGAAGGAAGGGAACAAAAGTTCTGGTTGTTCTGTTACATGATTGATATTGCCAGAAGAACATGGGATAAAATACTTGGAAAGGGAAGTGTTCTCCAGCATTCTAGTGTTCCATGTTATGGGGAAAAACAGGCATTTTGAAAAAGACTTGTGTCATCTGCTCGTAACTACATGTAACTACACAGACAAACACTATGTGCTTTCCTGCCACACTTAGACCAATTCTGCATTCACATTGCTGGCAAACCTGTGGATGAGGAATCACATCTGGTATGGCCAGAGGTCCACTCAAAGCAGGGTCCTGTCTTCCTGTTCTGTTTCTTTGGCTTCTGTGATATTGATCCACGCTGGAGTGTTTTGTTGGGGCCGTGACTGAGGCTGCTAAAGGCCCAGGGGCAATGTACAGCCAATTTCTAGTACACCTACCATCAGAGCCAAGATCTTTGGTTACAAATAAAGCTGTAAAGAAATCTGGCAGAGGCAAGCAAGGGTCAGGCAGCTATAATTTCACCAGAAAATACACTGCACCTAATTTTCTCCTGTCTCTTTCCCCCCACTAGGGGTCATATTGTAAACGATCACATCTAAGCTTTCCCAGGCTTAAAAGATACAATGTGATTAGAGTGGAGGGGAGAGCAAGAGGAGCCCTCAGCGCTGAATGGAGTCATCCCTGTGAGCTCCAGGACCAATGAGTGCTGCCAGGGCAGGGGAGAGTGATGGGAACAGCAGAGGCTTTCTTCAAACGGCTGTTTAGTTTTTTGGACAGATGAACCAGCTGAAGTGTTTCACATGTTCTGGGATGTTTAGAGAAAGATGTTTGCGAGGGGATGGTGTTTTTCCTTTATTAACCATTTCTGGTGGTCCCTTCTGGGTCTCGGAGTGCATGGATGAGGGCAGGGCATGGCCTGATCAGTGTGAATGAGTGCTTGTGGAAATCAGCTGCTTGGCAGGGGCTTCACATTGCACACCAGAACTGAGGGTGTGTTCAGGGCTAGGGAAAGTCAGGAAACTGAAGCCATGTTTGATGTTTGAAGCCAGATTTTCATAACTTCTTTCCACTGTCAGATGTACGAGGCAGCTGATGCTCTGCTGTCACATCTCCCCAAAGCAATTTACAGCCTTCATGGGAAACAGTCAGCGAGCATCTACCTTGTAAGCAATACTGGCAGCAAAGAAAGTTTCTTGTTAACTTAAGATGAATCACGGTGACCTTTGCTCTGTGTTGTAGGAGTCTGGCAGAGTAAGATCAGAAGTGGACAAAAGAGACACTTGAGGAAGGAAAGGCTGAAAAAAAAAGTAAATTTACAGGCTATGGAGAGTTTGCACACCTGATCTAACTGGGCTTCATACCCCTGTTAACTTGCCAGTCTTCCCATTTTCTCTGTACACCCATTTAGGCTGCTCAGGAAAAAGGCAGGTTGGGGAACTTTGTTCTTTGCTCCAGGCTTTCATTACAGCACAAATTATTACCCACAGGACTTTGAAAACAAATATCCATTAGATCAGGCATCTGCTGAAGGTGAAGTGTGATGGGATTAGTTACTTCTGCATGACTTGACAAAAGACTTTTCCAACAATGAATGTGTAGAAACCTGCATTATTTGCCCAGCTCCAAACAAGTTCTTTAATTCATGCCTGCCCAGAGTAAACAGATGTAAGAGGGGAAATACAGTGTTAACCCAATGAGATAAAATAATGCAATGTTTTGTACTCACACCATGCTTTTCCTCTGGGGATTTCAAATCCCACTGCATTTACACTGATATACATTTCTACTAATTATGTTATTATAACTGCTGTATAAAAGCTGACCATTGAACTAATATACCTGGAAATGTCTTGATAATTTAATTATCTGCATTAAAACTGTCAGCATAACAGCATAACAGAGAAACTTATGAAGTTAAACTTATTAGAGTAATTTAGAAACTAAAATGTTTGAGACACACAGCTGAGTAAATACGGATATTTCTGAACTGAGTGCAGTAAGACATTATCTTAGAGTACTCTCAGATGCTCCACTGAAATAGAAGATCAGAGCAAGTGAACAGAAAATTTTGATCTAAAAATATACGGACATTTCTCTATCACTTGGATTGTAGAAAACAACAGTTAAATATCTATGTGATGATGTCTAAGGGCTTAAAGCACTGAGGACTTGAAGTGCTCTCCAGCAGAGCACATGGGCTCACATTTATTCATGGAAGTTGGCCTATTGGCACCACTGGGCTGGCTGCCTGTTCAGAAGTACGTGCACATTAACCCAAAGCCCACTCAGCTGTATGTGCTTTGCTGGTCGGGGGTGAGGGAGCTCAGAGGACCAAGTTGCAGCTGAAACATCAGAAGTCACCCATGAAGTCCAGAAGGCTGCTTTGTGCAATGGGCTAAGTCAGCTGTTCGTGCTGGTCCTTCTTAGCAATTATATTTACAGAGCAGTGAAATATGCTCTTCCCACTTCCAGGAAGAAGCTCTAATCCTGCTGAGTGCTGTTTTCAGCAGGGAATAAGCAGCAGCAGCAGCAGCAGCAACATCAAGCTATGTGAAAGCAGGGTTTATGTCAATGCTGGTCCCCTGCTCACCACAGCCTCAGGAAAAGCCTCTGCTATTCTGAAAGCTGGAGTTGTAAAGTGCTTTGGGAGTCCTGTGGAACAAAAGATATCGAAGATAAATGCCGTAATTTATAATACATGTATGCCTAGCACCAATTTCTACAGTAGCCTTGAATTATCTACATGCAGGAGGTTTGCTTTCTTTCCCCTTGGATATCTCACTGTCCTCTTTCTCCCATTTACTGCTCCAGGTGCCAGCTGGTCCCTCAAGGCCTTAAGTCACGCGTGCAGTCAGGGAGCAATGCCCAAGGCCTCTGCTGCTGAGTCACCTCCTGCAGGGCTCAGTGCCCAGCTGCATGGTGCCTTCCTTCTGACACGGCTTTCAGCCGTTGCTTCAGCATTCCTTCCCAGCAGCATGCTTTACTGCCACTGTTCCTGTAAATAATTTCAATTGGAATCTGGACATTACATCTGATGCATTCGGATCAGGCTTTGTTTCCCTTGTATAAAATCTCTGTAGTAATTAAAACTAGTAATAACCTTGTGATGAAGTTTAGTTTCCCTAGAAGATGCCAGCAGGGCATCACAGGGCAGCTTGATAGCTGAGCCAACCTTTGGCTGGGATAAAAAGGCTCTCATTGGCAGGGCAGAGTGTGGGACCATGCCAAACTCTTCAGAAGCTACAAAAAGAGGAATCTGTGCCCTCCTGGTCAGAAGATTTTTCTAATGTAGGTGAGCATCTACATTCAAGCAGTCTGGGAGGGAGCATTGCAGAGGGAAAATTTAGAACTGCAGAATCATAGAATGGTTTGTGTTGGAAGGGACCTTAAAGATTATCCAGTTCCAATCCCCTGCCTCGATTTCATGAGTTAGAGTTGATTTTGTGAATTTTGGGGTCCTGCAGCACACACTGCTTCAGGCAGTCCTGCCTGCTGGCATCTACGCTGCACACGTGGTGGTGTTGTCCATATCTGAACCCTGGTAGCTGTCCTTTATTTTCTAGCATGATAGCAACATGAAAAGAGAAGTGTTTAACAGAGGAATTTATCTTGTTTTGCACACTATATAGTGGGTGTACTTTCTACCCACAGGTATTTAGCATTTGGTACCTTTGCAAAGTCTGAGGCTGCTCACATTCACAGTTAGGCTTTGGGGTAAATCCATGTGTTTCAAAGAAGTATGAAGTAAGATATTCGTAAATTATCTTGGGTATTTGGCAGTTGGAAGCAGTCTTTTCATGTCAGCGCTGTGCTGTACCAACAGTTTGCCCATCTCCCCAGTTGATTCACCCCATGTTGGTAGCTAAACACAATCGTGTAGAGCTACTGTGAGTCTCTGGTTGTGCTACTGGGGCATTCTCTGGATGCTGGAGATGGGAAACTGCATCTTTAGAAATTCAGACACCATGAAGACAGTGAAAAGATGGATTGCCAGGCCGTTACGTTAAAGATCAGGAGACATAGATATCTTACTCGTTTTTGATGACTTATCATTTCCATCATGGCTTAGTTTTTATGGCAAAGCCATGTCTCACATTGTATTTCTGCTGCGGATGGTACTGCAGATTCTAGAGTAATGCTAACAATTAATATCTAGGTGGAAATTGGATGCTTATACTTTTTAGATTCTCTCTCTAAGTTTTTAGGAACGAGGGGGTATGACTTAAAAATTAAAGTAGTTAATACTGTTTTTTTGTTCATTTCCTAAAGTGTCTGATTTTCATTAAGAGCTCACTGACTGATCAACCTAAATGGCTGGGTTGATTGGTTTATAAGGCCACACAATGTCTCACCTTCAGTAGAAGTAGTCTGGGTCTCTGATGATTCAGAAAGGTTGCCCTTACATTAGTTGCTTTCTTTGCTGGAGTCAGGTTGGTTTAGGATGGACATTAGTACCATTTTTCACTCTCCTGCTTTCAGAAGGCTAAACTCCAACCTAATGTATGACATCCTCCTGATGTATGATCACATTCTGTTGTTCATGAAGAGCAGAGCAGTCCAGATGAGCGGGGAATTAAGTCCAGAGAAATGCTGCGTTGGTATGACATACAATTGGAAGGGCTGAGAAGGTGCAAATAGCAACTTGGCTGGATTCTGTCCCTAGGAGATCATTTCTCCTTTGCTTGATTCTTCTCCAGCAATAAAAGTAGCCGCGGGCTTGGGATGATGAGAACATGGAAAGGCTGTAAAAGGATTGGGAGTGTCAGACTGAAAATGCAGTTGCCAACTGTCAACATGACATCACATTTTGGGTTACTGTTGGTTTGCTTTTTTAAAATGCAGGGCATGGGATACTGCAGAAGTAAAATTGTGTCCTGTGATCTCTGGAACTTTTCCAGATCTGTCAAAGGAGTTAGGTGTGTCGTCTCTCTTTCTACTTTTTCATTGTTTTGTTTTTTTTCTTCTGCTGTCTCAGATGCTTGGTTTAAAGTGTTCATACTGGTCGTGTCTGGGTCTTTTCCCTCAAAGCAATGTTTCATTATTCACTCTCCTTTTTAAAGCTTGCTCACATCTGCAGTCCAGCACACCAGTGTTTTGGGGAGTGACATCCGAACGTTTTACTGAACGCTTTCCAAACTGTTGCCTCATCTTGGAATAAATAAAAAAATATTGCCCCCTCTAGCAAATTCCTTCTTGGTTAGATTTACTCACAAGGAAGGCTTCCTGTATGTTCTGATGATCAGCAAATTCAGAGGGTAGCAAAGGCTGGGGATGGGGGGGCCTTGGTAGAAGTTGCTTAGACGGAATTTTTCTCTCCTGTGCAGTGATGAATTTTCAGCTTCAGACCTTCATGGTCAGCTTCATGGCCTAGAGAAGGAAGTACTCCCTTGGCTTTATGTAAGTCTTGGGCCTTGTTTCTGGGTTGAACGGTTGGACTGGATGATCTTTTAGGTCTTTTCCAACCTTGGTGATTCTATGATTCTATGATTCTATGATTCCCTTTGCCTCTCTGCCTCTCACCGCCCAGCACTGAGTGCTCCTGTTGTGAGGCCTCTGCCTGGGTGCTGAGTGCCCAGAGAGCGAATGCTGTGGTCTTTTCTGTATACGATAATGGTTATTTCCAAAAGATTCCTTCATATGCCCTCAGCCTGTATGGAACTCCCATTCATCTGGAGGTCTGGCTGAGAAGTGAAGAATCAGATCCTAATTGGCTTTGAGATGCTAAATGCAGCACAGATACACGTAGATGGGCATCCACACACAAAACTTAGTTTGTGTGGAGTAAGCCAGAACAAGGAAATTCAATTTTGAAGCCAAACATTACAGTCCATGTAATACTTGTCCTATTTGATCATCTATTTTCCAACAGTGCATCAGCAGAATGAAGCAGTTCCTAACATAACACGCACTCAACAAAGAGAAATATTTATTAACATTTACATTTATGCAGCAAAAAAAAGTTAAACAGGAGTGAAAACAAGGTAGAAATTTCTCAGATATGTTAAAAAGTTTCAATTGTGTATGATGGAAATGAAGAAAATGCTAGTCTGTTAGGTACAGCTGTTAAGAATGGGGCTAAAGGAGTCCTTCAGGGATGCGTGTGAATCCCACCAGTTACTTCATTTGCTGAAAATAATTATCCAAAGAACTTTTAACTTTATTTCCTCCACTAACTCTCTCTTACTGTGCTTTCTCTGATTCATTTGGCAACTAAGGCTGTAGCTGAATTGCTGTCAGAGTGAGCAGAAGCTTTCTCATGGAAGTCAGTGGGAGCTGGAGCTTCACTTGATGTGGCTGGAACTGTAACTCCCTTTTTACATGCTCAACAGAGATTTGTTGGAGTTTACATCTCTGAATAGTATTAGTGTGGGCTGTTTTAAATAGCTAGCGTGTGTAGTGTCTTCATCCAGCTTTCTTTAATAAATCCACTGTGATAAGCAGCAGAGATTAATGTGTGGCTTAAATTACATAACATCTAGGCATCACAACATAACATGCAGATAAAAACATGATTAGTTGGTTTTAATAATATGAATGTAGCAGTGTGATTATCTTTTAGTTTAGGGCTTATTTTCTGTTGTTGGTGGTCTTTTATTATTCTTTATTTTTTTTTTTAAACATGCCTTTTCTGTATAGAAAACATGTAGAAGAGTGCATGGAGAGTAAATCATCCAAGGACAGTCCTTCAAGATGCTGCTGGAGTGCCAGCTTGACTTTCTTCCCAGCAGATGACGTATGACAGGGACAAGGTAGGTCTGGTCGCTTATTTTCTATTCAAGAGGGATGTGCTAATATTGATGCCCTTCTAGGTCTGCTCTGTAAGCTGCAAAAAATCAGGATCCACTTTCCTCTGTGGCTTGCTCACATGAGGCTGGCAGAAGTAAGGGTGAAGCTCAGGTTGGGTCTGGTTTTGGGTGGGTGCCCAGAACTGCTGTGAGCTCAGAGCAACAGGCACCCTGTGTGGCACCCTTGAGAATAGTGCACTTTATTTATGTATTTACTTAAATGGTGACACAAAAGGAGCGAAGCAGGTACAGTCTTGTTTGGTGTACACATACTGCTGTGCAAAAGGTAATTAGAGCTTCTGGGCAGCAAGACCAACTGTAATGGGACTGTGTGAAAGCTCCCATACACTCGTGTCCTCCTTACAGTTGCACATAGCAGCTGCTGGCAGATAAGCTCAGGAACAGGTCAAGCGTAGAGCAATCACCCTGTGTCCCTCTCCACACCCAGCAGAGAGTGGTTCGGGGATACACTGAGCCAGAGGCAACAATATGAGCCCTGTGTTTCAAGCAAAAATCCAAAACACATGTTAGCAATCGTCTCAGATTGCTAAATTTTCAAAACAAATTCAAAATTAGGTTTGGTTCTCATAACTGAAGTGTTACGTCTCTCTTCACTGTATGGTCCCGCTGAGAAGGCGGAGCTGAGCAGCCTCCATCCAGCTACCCAGTGGGGTAGCTGCATTGTGCTCCCACCTGGAGCCCAAATGGGGCACCTGGAAGGGCAGGACAAACTACCAGTGGATGGTGGCAGTCAGGATTTCAGTCCTTTTATGATGAGCAACCTTTTTCTTGACTTTAAAAATCCGTTGGAAAGGCCAGAGTAGGTCCTGAGTGCTGAAATGATTTGGCATGAACAGTATGTGTATTAGGTGGCCTTTTCTCTTGACCTTTTGATCAGGGTTAAGTGCAATATCTATTTATACCCCTGCTGTTGAGGCACCTTCCCCTGCTCTTGCAGGAATGGTGGCTGCCAAGCTGAGCAGACCCAGAATGGCTGAATGCAGAAAATAAACAAAACTGCAGTCTTCTTGTTTCTCTGCTACAGAGCTCAGGTTCTCAGCAGATGCATCACTTTGGCCATCAGAAAGTCTTGTAAGTAACACTGTTTGGTTTAAAATAAAAATTTAAAATAAATAAATAAATAAATAACAAAAAAAAAGAAACAGCCAAGCTTTCCCTTCCCTGAGCGCAGCGTTAAGCCTGTGAAGCTGCTGGGAAGCTCCAGGCCCCATGTAACTCCTGAGCCTGGCTCAAGGGGGAAGTGACACTGGCAGACCTTTAGCAGCACGTCCCTGCATGGCATTTGGCACACACCAACCTCAGCATGCCCTGGGTTTGGCGTGCAGAGCTGAGCTGTTCTTCTTCAGCACAGCAATGCCACGTCTCTCGGAGGGAAGGACGTACAAAAGTGCACTCAGCAGCTGCTCCTACAAACATTTAAGCAGATGCATGGTGATTGAAAGCAGGACTGGAATGAAGGCTTTCTGTCCCTTTACAGCCTTCTCCTAAGAAGCAGGAGTTTTTTCCCTTTGAATCATCAGCCCTGATACCGATGCAGAGGGGAGTGTTGTGAACATGTATTCCCTGAATTCAGATGAGGTAATGGTTGGCATCGAGGCCTGCACTGCCAGCAAAAAGAGCTCTCTGACAGTCAGACAAGGCCTGTTCATTCCTGCCGGCCTGTGAACTAAAAAAATGCCATTCATAACCTGAATATGAGCTGGGGTCATTTTATCAAACCTAGATCAGTACACTTAATGAGCCTCTTTGTTCGGTGGCAGGGCCATGCAGGGCTGGGCCTTGCCCAGCTCCCACTCAGCACTGGGCCATGCTGGGAAGTGCTGGTGGGAGCGGTGGCCTCACTCTCAGGGCTCTCAGGCTTACCTGTGGCTGCATTCCAAGCATGTGTGCCGAGAGGGCTGCAATTCAAAGCAGGGAGAGAGGACAAGAGGGAGAGGTAGGGATAGTTAGCAGGTACACTGTGATGTGGGAGTGTATAAAAGACTGATAAATCAAGCTGGTTTCAGAACAACATGTTACTAGCTTGGTGTTCATGCACAAAGTACATTGCCAGTGGTTAATTCTTAATCTCTGTCCTTTTTAGAGTGTTCAGGCTGGACTCCCCACTACCAGGCAGGCAAGGACATTTGTGGGTTCAGCAAGGTTCATCAGTGTGTATAGACACCTGGTGGGAGAGTACAGAAAATATAGGCAGGCTCTTCTTGTTGGTGCTCAGTGAGATGAGAAGCGGCAGTCACAGAGGGAAGGATGGGAAATTCCATGTAAAAGTACAATAAATATTTTTTTATGGTGAGAGTGGTCAGGCAGCAGAATGATTGCCCAGAGAGGTTGTGGAGCCTCCATCCTTGGAGATACTCAAAATCCATCTGGACGTGGCCTCAAGCAACCTGCCTAGCTGACCTGGCTATGAGCAGTAGGACCAGAGGATCTCCACAGGCCCAGTGGTTCTCTAATTACCATTCTGTAAGCAGTCATTGTGTCCACATACTCAAACAATTAGTCCTTACCTATCTTACCTTTAGTTGGCTAGAGGTATTTAGGATCTTGGAGCTAAAGCCACCTGGTTAACACTGATGGGCTCTTCCATGAGGGAACAAGGCCCTGAAATGGAAGCTTATTTCTTCCTCTTTTTGCCCTGCCCATCATTGAAGTTTTTATGTTTTTCATCCTTGTGCGTGAAGGAGGGAGCGGTGGGTGAAGCTCTTGTAGTCCTGGCATAGTTCACTTTAATTCCAGGCCCCGGAGTTGTTCTGGTTTTGCCAGACATCTTTCCATCTTGCTCTGCAGGGTTGTCCTGATTCCACCAGACATCATTCTTGCCTACCTTACTCCTCCTCCCCTCATACCTTTCAGGCTTTACTGCTTGCATATATTTCCCAGTATTGCCCTTGTGCCTCTCTACTACCAGTCTCCCTCTGCCCCTCTGGTGACGTATTATTTATCTGTTTGTGCTTAGCTGTCTCTCAAACACATACACACTATGGCTGGAGATGCTACAAAATGTGTCACTTGCACAGTGCTGCTGGCACGACTGTTTTAGCACTGTGCTGTCTGATTCCCAGGCAAGTAAACACTAATTTTACTGTATGCTTCTGCTACCAAGAGCAGTGGGCTTGTGCTTTGGTGACAGCCTGCACAGCTGCTGGTCTATCAGGGCAGTTTCTGGGAATCCATATACTGCTTCATAAATTCAGAATGTCCATCTCATTAGCATGGGTGTAGTCTTTTTACCTATGGCTTTGTATTGTCCCAGCAAATCCATCTTCTTTGCTGGGGCATGTTTTCCCTGGGACCTTCAGAAAGATTCTGTCTCATGATTCCCTTCCTTCCTTCTGTCCTGGGGTTAGACTGAATTTGAATTCCTTGGTTTCATGGGAATAATCCTCCTTTGGATTAAAAGAAGTCTTCAGTCTGAGATTTACTTTGTACTTTTGCATCTTATGAATTATATCAGAATAAGGTGCCGATGAGGAACTCTACCCCTAGCTGTTGGCAGCAGTAATTTCTACTTGTATTATGTAAATGGAAGCTTTCCACTGGAAATTGCCTATCCATTTCCAGTGAAGGGATTCCACATGGCTTACAAGGAAGGACCCAGCAAGGATTCGGGCTAGGACCATGCTCATTACACAGCCATCTGCCCTTTGTAAAAGGATTTTCTACACCAGCCACAGAAGGACTAAATGGTGTGGACAATACACAGTCCACTAAGGATTCTGCTCTGCCATATGAAGGATGCTGTCACTTAGGTTTCTGCTGACCATACTGGGTTAGAGCATGTCAAAGAGAACTCCTGACATCATGGGATCCAAAGCTACAATTCTGGATAAAAAAAAATTTAATGTTCTTCTTGGAGACACAAACTTAATGGAAAGTGACAGTTTTCCATGAGGTATATTAGTGAAAAGGCAGAGGTGCACGGCACAGGCTGCAGAGGGGGTTCCTCATCTCCTCTTCTGCTGCTGGGGCTGGAGATACAGTCTGATATTGCCTTCAACCACTGCTTCTTAGTCCTCCAGAACTTGAGCCCAAAGCTCATGCAACCTGGAGAGAAGGAGCAGAAGCTTTTTGGTGGTAGTATCCCATAGTGCAGCTTAGAGAAACTGTTCTTCACACAGAAATCTCAGTCATGTATATTGTGTACCCGTCTAATGTGGATGCCTTCATTTGCCTACAATACTGGAATTTTGTTGGGAAACAAATTAGAAAATACTTGTTTCTGTCCCTTTTGAAGGAGGAATGAACGCATAGGAGATAGATTTTGAACTGAAAAGCTCAAGCAGTGTTTATAATCATGTTTATAAATTTGGCAGCAAGCTGGACAGAGCAACATTTTGGAAACAGTTGTATTCTATCATCCCCAGCATGCTTTTGGTTTTGGCTCTGTTTCAGCTAGAAGTTTTTCCATCTAGCCTGGGATTTTTTTAATATATCTTTTTATTTTAAGAGACGTGATCAGCTAAGATTTATTATATGTTGTGTTCTCAAAGTCTTTCTCCCTGTTAGGATAAGACTGTTAGACATGACCCATTAAAAAACAATCAAATGGTCCTTTCAGCATCCTATGCTGATTTATCTGCTTTTTTGCACCTCACTCAGTATGGGCAAAATAAATAAATAAATAAATAGACTGCTCTGTTTTGCTTTCCTGTCTGAGGATCATTTGCCAGTGCTTTGTGGAGAGGCAGCTGAGGGCTTGAGGCCAAATTTGCAGAGCAGCAGATGCCTGCAGATACAGAAACCTAAAAGTTTTTCAAGTTTTCTGCCCAGCCCCCATGAAATAATCAGTATCAAAGCAAGATAGGGATTATCTATTTAGATAGCAACGTTCAGAGTTGCATGTTAGAGTTTTGGAAGTCTGTGCCGTGACGGTGCCTTTTGGGCGTATATCCAAGAAAAAAAGAAATAGAAAAGGAAGCTGAAGTCAAGAATGCACTCGGTACAACTTTTTATAGGAAAGAAAATGCCAGCAAGAGTATTAACAAATGCTCAAACATTTCACTGATATTATTCTTCCATATATGTAATTGGCCTGAGAATCGCAGTGAGTGGAAGAGGAGGTGGGCTGAGAAGTAGTCCTAATAAAAATGTATAACTGAGCCTGCAGCCTCTGCTGGTATTTCTGGATATACCTGAATCCTTCTCCTTGAAACTGAAAGAAAATATCTGGCAAGCTGTTCTACTATCAGTTTGGTACAGCTTGTGTTATTAATGCACAGGCTGAAAGGGTGTCAGTTGCTGTATGTGTTTTTCTGCCCTTCTTTAACTTTGTGCCTGTCTTGAAGAGTGCTATCACTTATTGTCACTTAGCAGTTGGTGCATTCTTTTTGAAAAATACATTTCAAATTAATGTGCATACGTGTACATCCAACCACCCCATCTGAAGGCGGGGAAGGTGAGATATTTTTTCCACTGTTTGTTACTCACATGAGCCTGGGAAGTAGTATGGATTTTTATGTAAGTCATGCATATGATTGCCTTAATAGACAGTCCTTCAGTGATTGACCTGGACTCTGTCTGGAAGGCTTCCACAGAACAGTGGGGAAACTGGGCAAGAAATGAGCAGCATCAGGCATGAGACCATAAAGAGAAGTGAGGCGGCGGTGTTGGTGACCGGGAAAGACCTGCTGCCTTCAGGGCCAGCCTCAGCCAGGCTGCGGTGTCCAGCCCAGCCCCAAAACAAACTTCTCTAATACTTGTCTTAAGAGGTTTAGAATCCCCACCCAACACCAGCCTTCACGCCATCCCAGGTGGCTTGAACATAGTTATTTAAGTGAGGTGATTTGCTGATAGTAATACAGATGTAATTCAAGTGGTGAGAGGAAAGCACCAGGCTTCCTGTTTTACTGCTTGCTAGAAATCCAGGGAGACAGCACACTTTGGCTACAGTGGGGAGGGTGTGCAGAGCTCTTTGCAAACAGCTATGTTAAGCCAAGGTGCGTCTCTTACCCAGAGATACTCTACTTGAATGCTGTCAGCACACACTCCAAAAGGTAATCAGCTTTCCTGGAAAAAGAAAACAACCAAACATGTAACCAATGAATCAGCTGTCCCAGGCCGCCTCTTACAAAATCTCTGATGCTTTCAGGATTTGCCAAAGGGGAAAGAAATCATTAATTTCTGTCCATCTGGACTCAAAAGCAAAACGTAAGAAGAAAATTGAAGTGAAGGAAGCTAGGGGTGGAGCTGGACTGCTGCTTCTGAGTCTTCTGTATTCCCAGAGTAGCATTTGGTTGTCCAAGAGGGAAACTGAAGGGAATGTCTTCTTCATTAGGTTGATGTGACCAGGGCAGGTCTGTCTTCTCTCCGTTGTCTAGCTCCCTATTCTCTTTCTCCCTGCTCTGCTATAAAAGAACAGTGAGCACAGTGACCACTGGGCTTTTGCAACATGGCATTCCCTAACAGCAATTTGATTTTGCACTGCCAACAGGAGCAGATGGCTTTAATCATGGAAGAAAAATGCTTTCTCAGGCAAATGTATTCCAAGTTTACTGTACAACTGGGCTGTGTTTTATCTCTGTTGAAAGGTCACCTAGAGGTATTTTTAACAATCTGCAAAGGTAATTCCCAAAAGCCAGTGAAGATAAAACGAGGCCAATTTTATACCAACGAAAAGCTTATTGAGAGAGAAATGGATAAGAGTGCAACAAAGGAAGGCTGTAGAAAATGTTAGCTCATTTGGGACGGAAGTACAAAAGAACAGTGTTAAGTGGATTTTGGACCATTTGGCTGTGATGTCCTTGATGCTCAATGAAATGAGACGTGGAGAAGACTCCCCAGAGTGTCCTAATTGTTTTTCATTCATTTATCACTGAATATGTTGCTCTGGACTCTTATCTTACTCTCATTTCTCTTCCCTCACACCCACTGTGGTCTTTCCTGATCTTTTGCTCCTTGAATTGATGCTCCCATTTTTAGGGAAAGACATTTAGGTAACTCACTGCCCGCAGTCCTTCTAATGGTCATTAGGACAAGCCAAAGAGTCAAGTGAGTGCTGCCAGGCCACTCTTTCTCTTGCACATCCAATTAGCTGCTCTAGCTTCGACTGGACCTTAATGGATAATCTTAGCAGTACTGTTCAGATTCCTTAGGACTGCATTATTCCTGTTGGCATGCTTACGATGAGCCAGGAGTTTGATTTGCATGCATGCACCAAATGCAGGTGTCTGCAGCTGTGCAAGCTCATCTTTTGGAGATGTACATCAAATAGTAAAATAAATGATGACAGATATAAAGTTGTTCATCACTCTTATTCTTAAGTCTCACTATACAGTTACAGCGCTCTCACCTTGTTATTCTACTCTCTGGGAAAAATAGAAAAAAGATGGTCGTGAAAGGCAGTTGCAACATTATAATCCCTTCTAAAAAATATACGGGTAGATAGATGACACGCCAGAATAATCCAATCATCTCAAACCTAATTTGTTCTGCAGTTTCTTTAAATACCCTAATTCCCTGACATTCTCACTTGTATTTTGTACTTGCATATGCTTTGTTTAACTTACATGCTTGGTGAAGCACATTGTTTCAATTAAGCCTCAGCAAGATTTGGAAACAACAGGAGAAGACCCAAGGGACTTGCTATCTCCAAAGCACGGCAGTGATGCAGTCTGTGCTTCCTTCACAAAGTCCTTAGACATTCCTAATAATTCACCCAAGAGCAGTGAGTTATCAGTTTTGTCTCTCATGAATTTTGATTTCAGAGCAATGTGTAACCTCAAAGGTGTTCATAAATGCATTTTGAGTATGCTAAGTGCTCCTCCTTTAGCTGTGTTACTTCTTCCAGAGGCTCTGTAATACTTACAGGTTTTTCTGTGGCAAACACCTTCTCCTGCTCCTGTTAATGAGCAAAACTACATTGAATCTTGTGGGAGTAATTTCTGCAAAACACTTTCAGAAGTGAAACAGAAGAAAACGTGTCAGAGCTCAACACAGCCATTCACAGCCTTTCCAATGGCTTTGGACTACCCTTGTAAGTAGGTGGCCATTGCAGAACGCATCTAAGAATCACAAAATAGCCAGAAAGAAAGACAATGAGGAAAGAGACTTGAGGGACCAGTGTAACTGCCAGAGTGGCAACGAAATGGGGGCAGGCATGCTGATGAGCTGTAAGATGCAATGTCACTCTGAGCACAAAGTAAAAAGAAGACCTAGAAGACTTCCTAGTGAGAGGAAGAGAACAGGAACGATGAGCAAGAGAGAGTGCGAGCGTGTGAGAGAGAGAACAAGCACACTGTGGTGCTGAAACAGAATGGGTGTTAATCACAGAATGACAGAATTGTAGGGGTTGGAAGGGACCTCCAGAGATCATCGAGTCCAACCCCCCTGCCAAAGCAGGTTCCCTACAGCAGGTCGCACAGCTCGGCATCCAGGCAGGTCTTGAACATCTCCAGAGAAGGAGACTCCACCACCTTCCTGGGCAGCCTGTTCCAGTGCTCCGTCACCTCACTGTAAAGAAGTTCTTGTGCACATTTGTGTGGAACTTCCTATGCACAACTTATGTCTGTTTCCCCTTGTCCTGTCTCCACTCACCACTGAAAAGAGACTGGCCTCACCACTATGGCCCCCACACCTCAGATATTTATAAACCTGGATTAGATCCCTGGATTAGATAATTGTTTAATAACAGATTGCTGCCCTTTATTAAAAACTGTTGAATGGGTTTCTACTGGTGGCATTAAGTCGTTTCAGTTTTTCACTGTCACACTGTCACATGCCATTGTAGAAATGGTCGGGTCGTAACTGACCGTGATTACCACCTCAGTTCCACGGAGATGCAGCCTGGTGTCCTCTGGCACTTTTGCAGATGTACCCATTGACAGACTAGTTATGTGCAGAAGACTGTTCAGAGACAAAGGGAAAATAGCAAGGAATGTTATCAACCCTTCTCCATTTTACAAATCCTTGTTGGTTGCTGCAGTCTGACTTTTGCCTTTGACGTATTCCTACTTTTCACCCCATATCAATGCACAAGGCAAAATCTCTCAAGGAGGTTTTAAAGTTATTTGGAAAGACACAATAAACCCTTTCATCTTCCAAATTTTCATGGTGAGCTAAAGTGTAAAGCCTGTATGTCCAAAGCATGCTGCACTTGTACTGACAGTAGACTAAAGTTATTTTCTGAAATCATTTTTGTAACTTGATGTTTGGAAGTTTTTATCATTTTGTTATTGAACTATTCCAAGATAAACTTAATTTGTGAATGAAATTTTTTTAAATGTCATTTTAATATTTACTGCAGTATGTGTACTTACCATTGTCAGAGTGTTTATAGCATGGGTGTCCAACCTTTTGGCTTGGATGGGCAACATCTACAGCAGTTGCTCCAAAAGTAATGCTGCAGAATGGGCTGGGCCAGGCCACCTGTGGGCTGCGGATTGGACATGGCTGGTTTATAGTATGGAGGAAGGAGCATCCTAAAAGCGAGTACAGTGATTTATAAGTCATTGCAAGCTGACACCACTGAAAGCTGAAGCCCTTCATCTCTAGAGGAGCTGCAGCTTTGGCAGTAGCTGCCAGACTGTCCCAAGACTGGGCCTCAGCATGACCCATCTTAGAAGTGTTACCTTGAAGGAGAGGCAATGACTGCCAAATCTCCTTCAGCATTCTATTCTGCGCTTCAGAGACTGTGTGGGAAGGTAACAGATAGTAATGCATGTTAAACTAATTCATAATTCACTTATTCATAGGCACTGGGCTGATGATGCTCATTTCATATTGATTTGCGGAATCAAACTTTCTAACCCACGTAAGGTTAAAAGAGCAGATACATCTTTATTTCAGCGTTGTGCCACACGCTGGGTGCAAGGAGGATCGCTCCTCCTAGCTTGCACACCAGAGAGTGAGGTCCCGATACATTCATTAGCCAATCCGTACATATTCAGTAGTATTACCCAAAACTCATTGACATATTCATTTCTTTTCCAGGAATTCATTTACATACTGTCCCCTCTCCCCAGGGCATGCGCTGTAACTTCCATTGGATGAAGGCTCGACGTCTTCCTCCCCATTTGGTGGTTGGTGGTCGTTTGGGATGAAGTCAGTTGTCCACCTCACCACGTCCTTCCGACCTTTGTCCCAGTTCTGGGCTCTTCTCTTGCCCTGCATGCCTCAGCAATTTCCTATTCTGCTTATCTTCCCTTTTTTCAATGCTCTCTTAGGGGCCCCTCTTCCACTGTCTAGAGAGGGCTCCCTTTTTAGACTATGCCTGGGCTGACAAACGGTTAGACTAAGCAATAAGTTTCTCTTGAGTTAGCAAAAGGTTAAACTAAGCGATGCTATTTGCAACCTCTTTTGAGTTAGCATAACCAGGTGATGTTATGGACCCCTTACATCTTGTATTCTTCAGCTTACTACCTCAGTATGGGACAATCGTATGATGTTAACGACTTTAAACTGCAGCAGCACTCCTGGTTGCCTGCTGAACCAGAGAGCTCTCTGCTTCTGCCATCTCAGCCATCCCATCCCCGATGCTGGCTTGCCTGAGCTCTACCCACAGCTCCAAATTTTTACCCCATAGTCTTTATCCATTGCTTAGATATCAAAGCAGCTGTTTCCTTCAAGAAGCAATTAATCACAGCAGTGTTTGTGTTTGGAATTCAGCTAGTACAAGCAGAAGGACAGTTCTCTTCTGCTGCGGCTGTCTGGGGGGCAGCCAGCTGTTTAGTGTGACCTGAAGTTCCACAGTATGGGATTGTTTCAGACAGGTGAGGGATCATCTTAGCTGATGCCATTTAGCAGCTCACTGCCTAAACTCTACCCATCTTGATGTTTGTGTGCCAGTGCAGGGGAAATGCAGGCAATTTATGCATGAAGAGACCAAGTGGCTTTTATGTTGAAAGAAAGCGTATTGGAACAAGAAAATGCATGGCCTCACCAGAGGAACAAGAATAGCAAGTTCAAGGATTTAGAATATGTGTTAATGAGTGTGTAGATAATGAGTGAAGTTCTAACTCTGAAGCCAATGGAAAACATTCGTTGACCTAAGTGAAGCCAGGATGTTGCCCAAGGTCTCTGCATAGCATTGAGGATAACTGTGTCATCAGAAAGAAAAAAAAAGACAGACACTTACAATATTGGTAGATTCCAGACTTCTTTTTTTTTTTCTCTTTGATACCACTGTAACTGTGTTTTCTTTTCAACATGCTGTAGTATTTCAACTATTTCTGTGTTCGTTGTTTTTATAATAAAAAAATCAAAACTTTTACCCAAAGGCCACAGCGCTCGTGGGCAATTCTACTCAATTAGTTTGTGTGTGTATAAGAGCAAGTGCTCTTTTGCTAAAAGAATTTCATTTTCAAGCTTCTAAGGAGGTATAGTAAATGTTTCTTAAAAGATACACTTCATCTTAACCCTGTTAATGTTTAGGAATATGTCTAACTTTCTCCTCTTGATGGAATAAAAGAACAGTCAAGCCCCGTAATGCTGACGAGATGACTGCGATTCTGATGGCAAGAAGCAGCAAGTTATATTGCCTTGTTTTTCATTGGTACTGCTCTTACTGACAGCAGAGGTATTGGCAGAACTCTATTTTTCTTCTGGCTTCGCTGTTTCACAGATGGGAAACCACTGCTGTAATAAAGAAGCGCTCAGTAGTTTCTATCAGAACATTATTTAATACTACATTATTTAATTCTAACATAGACAGTGGCACAGCAAAGAAAACACAACTAGCTACAGTTGATGATAAGCTTTCCTAAATACTTGCACAGTTGAATTCTGGACAAATTTAGTTGGAACAGACTGTTTTTGCAATCCATCTGCTGTATCAGTATGACTGCTGCAAGTAGTAGGAAGTACTATGTTGGGTTAATGTGGCTGCAGCATTTCTGTGCCACAACCTCCAGCACTGCTGCTTCAGGGGTTCCCAGGGCTGGCCCAGAGTTTTGAAGAAAGTGTGCTGAGAGCCTGGTTCCTCAGTAAGAAGGCCAAATTTTAAACAAAACAAAGCACAAAACACTCTCAGCAGCTGCTGCTAACTTCCATTCTTTCACTTCCTCATCCTCAAGGGCTGTGAAACCATCGCTCAGTGTAACAAATGGCCTTTGCAGATGGCCAGCGCCTTTGAAAAGCAGATCTCAGAGTCCCTTACAAAATTCCCTTTCCTTTCATCACTGTGTGCTTAGGCTACTGCTGGTTTTATGCTTTTAGATAGCTCTTGCCTTCTCTCCTGTGAGCATTATCACCCTGCTCAAATCATCTGCCTACTATGCTGCTTCTGGCTCTTGGGGCATTAGACAAATGAGGTTGATACTCTCCTCCTTGTAGGCTCTGTCTGATCTTAAACATCCCTCTAACAAGTTCTAGCATTGGTTGTACTGTAGCTGCATGTTTTTATATCCTCCAGATAACCTCTCTCCTAGAGATGTAAATCTAGAGTAGCCTCTTTGGTCCTTCATTAATCTAGTGTAGTCTAATTGCTGGGTGGACTACAATGGTACCCTGGTTCACAGGCCAGAACCAGCTGGCTCCCTTTGCCTGCTCCCTGAGTGATTTATCTATTGCTTGAGTGGCACAAGCTGCACTAACAGCCAGGTGCTCACTCTGTACCTGCAGGTGGCCCAGCAATCAGGAATGTGGCCTCTGGGGCAGCCGCAGCGTGGGAAGTGGTGATGTGTGGCAGGGAGAACATCTACAATCTGGTTAGGAGCATACAATTAACTGTTATGGCAGCAGCTGCAAATGATGAAACACGCTGCTTTAAGTTTCAACTTTCCCTTAAACTCGGTCTGCTCTATTTTTGCAATGATACTCTTTCTTGTGGGAAGCCTTTTGAAGATGAGATGAAGATGGCTATATCCCTAATGATGAGGCCATGAGACGGTATCTCAAGCATGAAGCTGTGGTTGATGTGATGAACTTTTGACCTACAAAGCTGTGTTTACTCGCAGGCAGGCTGCAGACACAGATTCTAAAGCTCTGCTTTAGACCATGGCGTAACACTGTCAGGGTTAAGTGGGGCAACCGCTGTGCCATAATTGTCTGTAATTGATAATTGTAGTTATCTATAATTATCAAGGTTCCGCCCACCACCCAATCTGCATATCAGAAGCACAGCTGACACATCTGCATGAGCTGAGTATCAGGTAGACATGTTAATTCCTTGGCAGAAAATAATTTATTTGCTATGCTAACAACAAAAGCCTGCTGTATAATACCAAAAAAACTCTTTGTGAGGAGAGGGGCCTTTCTAAGTTACGGCATACAAAGATCAGATATGGGAAGTCTTGTCCTTCTGTGGTAGTACTCAGACTATCACACTCAGACTTGGACTCAGAGGTCTTTTCAAGGTAAATAGAACTTTTCAGCATGTGCCACTCCTGACGTTCTGCTCTGCAGATGTTGCTATCTGTGTTGGAAGCGTCTCCCCTGCTGAAGGTCACTGCAGTGCCATCGAGCTCCGAAATAAACTCCCCGTGTCTCCTCAGGAAAATGTCGCTGTGACAGTAACTGACCCTTGGATTGTCCCATTAAAAAGCTACTAGAAACTTCATGAACTTACGTCAAACTCTGATTTCTGCACATGTGCACTACTGTCCTTTGGCACTGTAAGCCACAGAGACACAAAGAGCTTCATCGGGCACTTCTGAGTGCATTAGCTGCCTGCCACTCTACTCCTTCAGGAACTCTTTCCCAGAGTCCCAAACTGCAAATCGATTCAGAGAGGCAATGTTAAAAAAACAACAAATCACCAGGTAAAGCTTCCTCCTTCCGTGAGCAGACAGCATTCAGATTTCTAGGCACCTCTCCGTCCTTCCAGCACTCAGAGAGAGGCATGGCTGGGCTCAGGGCTGGGAGAAGGGGACTGCTAGTAGGTAAAGGATGTGCCCCATTTGCAGAGGGAGCCAGTGCTCGTTTCTTGACATGTGAAACCACTGAGGTATCTGAACTTGCAAGTAGAAAATGCTGTAGGTTATTTTCAGACGTTTTTATTTCTCCTCTGCTGTATGAAGGCTGATTTAAATGAACTATAGCTTTTCTGGGTTAGCAAACTTTGATTCCGCAAATGAATATGGGAACTTTTTTTCAGTTATTGATATTAAGAAAGCATGAGAGTACAAGTAACCCAGAAACAGTCTTGTGTTAACAAAAGTGTTACATCATGGTGTCATATTTTAGCTGCTTTTCTAGCCCTGACTTTCTGAACCATCTGTTACAAGTTAAAAGGTTTGGAATGTATCTGTAGTAACAGATAATTCATATTGTTAACAGCAATCAACTGAAACAAAAAGGAGAGATGATTGGAACGTTACTTTAGAGATCCAAATTGATGTTGTTTAATTCAATAAAGTAAAATCCAGTAACCACAAAACTCATTGTGATACATTCTTCTCTCTTACACAAGAAATCACTGAATGCTTGGATTCGACTGTTTTCTTCTAGCAGGATCCATTTTGGAGAAGAAGGGTGGTAAGATTTGGTAGTTCAGGATATGTAGGACTTCACTGTGAGTCACGAACAGGAAAGCTTTTCTCCCACCTAGCATATTTTAGTGGTTTTTTTTGTTTGTTTGTTTGCTTCCTCATGTTAATGCTTTGCTTTTACTCCAATCCCCTCTTATCATCAATCCAATCCGTGCTCTTGGCCCAGGTATTTTCACATCCACAGGACAGGAGAATTGCTCCTGTCACTTTCACCAGCCTTTGTGGTATTGGTGACATCACTTGATCTCACTGTTCCTCAGTTTCCCCAGCCCCAAACAGCACAGCGTTTTCATTATAAAGCAGTATGAACCATGCTCATGGACTACGCAAGATTATCAGGCCACGGTGTGCAGCTTTTCCCTTATTCAAACATGCACAGAAAATGCTGAAGGAGAACAGCACCTCATTTTTCATATGCAACCTAACAATAACTCAGTGCATGCAGTCAAGAATTAATGGCTACAGTATAACTGTATAATGGAACAAAAGATGGAACAAAATGGAATCTCAAAAATCTGCATAGAACAGCCTTCATGCTGTACCGTTTGGCATCTTACAGGCATTGGACTCTTGTTTTTTTTTAAGAAAATGAATCATGGAGGAGCAGGAAGGAGAATGCAACCTGGTATCTATCTCATTTACATGACCCTAGCTATTCTGCTATTGTGTTATTTTTGAGTATGATTATATTCAAACAGAACTATATGAATATGATAATTCAAAAATAATACTTTATGTTTGGTAAAACACTGACATGCACTCTCAAGACAGAATTAAAATTTTCTGTCTAGACGTAGATTTTGAAACACTTCACCAGCCTGGGTAATAAGGAACACCACAAAACTCCTTCCCTCTCAGCATGTATGGATGGAAGAGTTAAGTGCTGTGCTTGTAAGGGATCTGGAATCCTTTTGCAGCTGCTTATCACTAGTTGGTATGTCTAGGGCCTTCTACTCTTACTGTTGTAAGAAGTGGACGATCTGCTCCCAGACTGCCAAGGTCTTTTTGCTATTTGGGAAGAACAGTTCATTCTACCTCTCTTGGTAGTTTGCTCTGGCTGTCATGACTTCAAGCCGAGTTGAGTCCTTCAGAATTATCACTATATTTAGCCTCACAAATCTTCTCTGAACTAGCAAAAGAGGAGAATTAATGCTCAAAGAGAAGGAAGTGTCTTCCCTGAGGTGTGCCAGTGGCATGGAGGAACTGGTATCTTTTGCAGGGAGTAGGGCTGAAGTTATTGAACTATGCTCTCTTCTCCATTTTACAGGAAACACTGCAATCATTCTCTAAATGCTCTTTTATTTCTTTTTTTTCCTTTTCTCTCTTTCTTTCTTTTTTTTTTTTTTTTTTGTTAATGAGGGAAAGAGACAGTAGAGAGATATTTTTTTTTTCCCTACTCAATAGTTCCACATCAACATATCCAGTTGTAGAAAACTGCTTTGTGATGTTAAATGACATTCACATTATTCTTCTCAGTATCTTTGTTGTCTGCAGGGTATAACAAGCAGTGAAGCTCATGGGAAATGCATCAGTTCTCATTCCGAGTCTGGCTAACAAAGATACGAACACTTAATTAAGATTTCTTTCATCTCATGAAAATAGCCCTGAAGATCTGAGCCTGTCATGAGAGCTGCCAGCAAGACTAGCAAAAGCAAAGTTTCCAGCTGTGGAAGATCTTCATTCAAGAACTTGCCCTCACAAACCACATTTCTTTAAATTGTGAGTGGGATCTAGGTGCTTCTAAGTGGATGACCTAACTCAAGCAAGAAACTCTTCTGACCCACTCTAGTCCTCTGAATTCCTCTCTTGCACATGGAGAGACCTACAGGAGGGAGAGCCTCTTTGCTCTGCAGGAACGATGGAATCAGTTCAGTTGTGAATGCTGCAGAAACAGTTGGCTCAGGCTTCCCAACATGCCATCTGTGAGAAAACAGATATTTTAGGTGACTGATTCCAAAAAATGCACATTCTTTTTATATTTATTTACATACTTACATTTATATTGATTAAAATCAGTCCGGTTTAGTTACATTAAATTAGTCTGTTGATAATTAAGCATCTGTGAACAGGGAACATTAGGAGCACTGAAGAAACAAACAATAGTTTATAACAGGATCATTACAGCAGTCTTAGCAGCACTTACAACATGTTTATTCAAAAATGAAATATGCCCTAAGGAAGAAAAACGTCGATTATGGAACATGGGGGATTTAAAATAAAAAAGGTCAGTTTTAAAGCCTTTAAGTAAATCATTTCAAACAACTCAGCAACAGTTCATGTTTAAAAATAGACTAAGTAGCTCAAACAATAAAATGTGTTAATTGTAGGATCTGGAATGTATCAACGGGAGAACTAGTCACCCTTGTTACCTTCTCATTGCTCAGAGCGAACCACCATACTGACAGATAAGGTACCTCTTGGTGTATATACACACAGCAAATATTTAAGTTCTATGAGTGTCTCCAAACAGTTGTATACAGCCAAGAAGGAAACACTTGCAGCTGCAGTAAGGTTAAAATAAACCATGCACGTTTCTGTATCAACACAGCAGGTCTGCAAAGGCAGGGCTGTGCTCGGGTCGGGGGAAGGTTACGGGTGCTCCTCTTACGGGAACAGGAGCACTCCTTATCTCTCACACATACAAAAGCAGCACTCAGGATCTATATACATTACTTCTAATCAATGCTTAATAGCACCTGCAGCTTTCAGTGGGACTAGCAGTGCTGTCACCACACAGGTACATGGACGTGGAACTCATACAGAATTTAAGCACGTGAACCTCTTCTGTTCGCACTTTGCTCATGCATCCTCTCACCATGTAACGCACGACATGAATAACGAGGATTTTCTCTGGAAGAACAGCCAAAGGTTTAAGCGAATCGCAAAGTACTAACTGAATTTCAGTGGAATCTGTGGGATTTGGGTGCTCCGAGATCCACTGAAGTGACTTCGCTGTCCTTTCAAAGGGCTGTAACAAAGGGCTGTCTGCAAAATTGGTTTCGTAATGTTTTACGGCCGCCCCCACTGGCCCTCAGGAGGAAGCACCCCAGGCACCAGCCCCACACAACACAACACAACGCCCACCGCCATGCCAGGCTGCCTCCGGGCCGAGGTGAGGGGGGGCGGGCGGCTCCTCCCCAATATGGCGGACATCGGACAGCCCCTACCGCGCGTCGCCTCAGGTGAGCTCCACCCCGCCGCCGCGCAGGTGAACGGCAGGGCGTTGCACTCGGGGCGCTGCGATTGGTCCGCGGCGCCGCCAATCCGCTGTTGCCGCGGCGACGCGTAGGCCCTCCCTCGGGCACACCCCTCAGCGCCCCCGCTGTCGACACGCGATTGGCCGGAGAGGCGGTGACGCGCGAGCGGGGGTTTTACGGCCCTCAGCTGAGGGGAAGTGCTGGGAGAGAGCGAGTGGCGAGTCCGGAGGAGGGCGTCTGGCGGAGCGAGCGCGGCGGAGCAGCTGCCAGCATGACGTTCAAGCGGAGCCGCGACCGTTTTTACAGTACTCGTTGTTGTGGTTGCTGCCATGTGCGGACCGGCACCATCATTTTAGGAACCTGGTACATGGTGAGCAGCTGGCGCGGGGGGCAGCCGGGGGGGCGCCGGGGGGGCGGTAGCGGCGGCGGCGATGGTTCCGGTTGAGCGCAGCGCGCGTGCGCGGGGCTCCGGCCGTTGCCCGGCGGTGGGCGAAGGGTGGGCAGCGCGCATGCGCCCTGCGCGGGGGGCGCCGCGTGCGGTTGGGGCGGGCGGTGTCGCGTGGGTCGCGGTGTGGGCGCCGGCTGTCCCGTGTGTGCGTGTCGTGTGGGAGAAGCAACGTGGGCTTCCCGAGGTGATTCAGCCCTCCCGGTGTTGCCTAGCATTCGACGTCCCTCACCGTAGTGAGGAAAAGTGCAGCGAGACTGAAGACCGTGGCAGCTGAGCTGTTAGCGTTCCTCTTCCCCTCCTTGGGGGCTTAGAAGCGGCTTTCAGTCAGTGCTGAGCGTGTCCTTGGCCGGGAAGAGCTGGAGGAAGGTGGAATTCGGGGCATGTGGGGAATAAAGCGATAAGAGGTGTGCCTTCGAGTGGTGTGTAGCCTTTGAGAGGCAGGTGCTGTGTGAACGTTGAGCAGCTTCGGCTGTCCTTTGCCCTCAGCTCTCAGCACAGCTGCAGTGGTGAAGCTGAGGGATTAAAGACTGTTTTGAACTGAAGTGGGGAACTAAAAAAGTAAAAACGTGAGAACAGTACCCACGAGTTAAGGCACAGAGCAGAGTTCCCTTTTATTCAGTTTCTTTCCTCATCTTTCCTTCCTCTTACCCCCGTGGGCAGGGAAAATGTGGGGATGATGTAAACAGGTTGCATCACAGCTTTTCTGTTCTCCCAGAGCTGTAACCAAACTATGTGCACCTTCACACTTTTCCTGATGGTAAAAATGAAAAACTGAGTTCTTATGCCGTGGCATGCACACAAACTGATTCGGCAGAAGCAGAAATAGTGGGGATTGAAGTTTAGCGAGTTCATGGTCTCTCATGAGTATTGAGAGATGCCTGGCTTTTTTTCTTTTTTTTTTTTTTCTTTTTTTTTTTTTTTTTCCCCCACTGTCAGCAATAGTGTTCTGGTAAATGATAGAATGACTGGAGAAAGTGGGGCAGGGTGTAAGAAATGCAGCAAAACTCTAGAAGAAGGGGTATTATTATTTTTCCAAAAAAGAATAGGGAAGATGATCTGGCACTGATTTCACTCTAAAATTCGTACAAAGTCCATATAAAATAACAAAGACCTTTGTTGTAGTGAACATGTAACCTGTTGTGGAACGCTGTGAAACTTCTGGAAGTTGATCAATCTGCTGTGTCAAGTAGAAGTGTAAGCCTTTGCTCGTAAGGAGTTGTTCATGTTGTTATGAATCAAATGTACCTTACTGCATTCCACACTTTTGCTTCCTGGTAGCAGGATATTGAGAAACCCAGGATCTCAGAGGGACGTGGTTCTGCTTTCTGTTTCGCCTGGCCTGGTAGCACTCAGTTTTTTCCTGTGTTTCTGAGCTGCTGTTTATTCTTAGCTCATGGGTGCAACCCCTTTTCATCCTCTCTAAATCTAAAGATATACCGCAGTGCTTATAGACTTGGGAAGGCCTTGGTGTGGTGACAGAGTGTCCTGTGGTCTCGTGTGACTGCAGGCTATTAGAATTAAAAAGAGTTGAATTCTGGATAGCTGGGTGCTGCTGAGGGGCTTGATTGCTGTGTTTTGTTATAAGCCTACCAAATCCTTTGAAAACGTTTCTTTTGGTTTCCTCTGAGATGCCAGCTGAGAAAAGGTGCTGACTGTCTGTTCTGTTAGCTGTCTGAGCTGAAATAGGATCTTAACGTGAATTCTTAGGTGGTTTGCCTTGCCTGATGCTTTAAATCAAAATATATTTTATTATTTAGCTGTGTTGACATCTAATAACAATTCAGACAGTGAAAATAAAACTAATCTTTCTGTTGAGAAACTTTTCCTTAAAAAACAAATGCATAAATGGGTTAAGGCACGTCAGGTTGTTTGGACATTTTCATTAGTAAGCCATTTATTTATAATTTCAATCTTTCAGACGCTAGCTGGTGATAAATGTTTCTAAACCAATTTAATGATCTGCTTGTAAGTTATGGTGGGACAGATAGGGGGAACTTCAATGTCCTGTTTCTTAGGAGGCAGGTAGGATATGCAGTCCAGCCGTAGGTTGGTGTGGCTGAGGCCTTGGCACCAGCCTGCATTCAGTGGATATGCTGCTCTCGTGCTGTGCACCCCTGGAGGAATTTGATAGCAACCATAAAATGGAGTCCTGTAGCAATCTCCTCCAGATGTTTTAGTAAGATAAGAGGTTGGGCCTTTTAATACATATGCGTTGTTCTTATGTAACACTTCAGGCATTTTTTCTGATTCTTTGCTTATACAAATACTTTAAAATCTCGTATCAGATGAACTCACCTCCTATTAAAGCAGCTACATGTTACTGTCCTGAAGGTGTACTTCTGTCAGTCTGTGGAGAGCAGTGGCGTTATCTCCAATGCCTGCTCTTGGTGCCGTGTCACACACCCGCCTGCTCTAAGCACATGCAGTCTGCTTGCTGCTGCTGCTTCTGATAAACAGATGAGCTGTTTATGTGGAAAACTGAGTTCAGACCGTTTCTAGAGGACCATGCTTAATTTTCAGGACTAGTTTAGCTTGATTTATTCTATAATGCTCCCTGCTGTCCTGCGTAGGAAGGAAAGAAAACCTCCTATTCCCAGCTTCGTAATTGCAAACATGTGGCTTTGAAGTTTTTTTTTTCTTCCTGTAAACTTTCTTATTAGGCACAGTGCTTTCCAGAGACCGGAAACATGAACGCTGCATTGGCAAAATTGGATCAGAATTCAATAAACAGCCTGAAAGTAACAGCATTGTTTGGGAGGGAGCGGCTGTTTCATTCTGGCAGGAAACTTCAGCGATGGAATCAAAATGATGCGAGTGCTACTGGATAACAGGAGCATCTCTGGAGATGGTTCTTCTCCGAGCACAGCTTCCAAATGTGAAGGATTATAATAGTGCTGGAAGCTGTGGAATACCCTGTTGAAAATATGCTTTTCTCAGTAGATCGGGGGGGGAAAGAAAAAGCAGGACTAAAACGCACAGAAGAACCCACAGGCACACAGAAAAGCACTGCCAAGAAACTACCTCATTTTGTTTCTTCAAGGATGTGTTAAAGTACTGGGAAACTAAGAGAAAGCTGGGGAAATGTAGTTGTGCAAGGCAGCTTCACTTTATTTCCCTGCTCGTGTAAGCAGATTGCAAGTAGGAATTGTTTTTAAGTCTTGTAAGCACTCAGAGTGCTGGGGGAAACCTACATTTCATGTTTAGGCCTCCAGAGATGCAAAGCAGTGCGTGATTAGCCATTAAATATATACAGTGGAGATAAGAGCTCAGTAATTAAAAAGCTAATGCTCATTACAGTTCAGTCTCTGGAGTTCTGAGCGTACAGGGAGCTGATATTTCTGTGTGTGGAATCACAGAATGGTTGAGGTTGAAAGGGACCCCTGGAGATGTCTTCGTGCAACCTCAGTTTGTTACCTGGTTGAAGTAGTAGCTGGCAATGTAATAAATGACTTTCTAATGTTATTTGTGGTGAGTGGGTTCTGTTAAAACTTGGAAGATGCCTTGCAATCCAAGCTCTGGCTGTTGTTTGCGTTGACTGTGGAGCTGAAATGAGCCTTGTGGTTTTGCTGTTATCAGGCTTGTGTGGAATAGCAATGGCTGCAGCTAAAATGCAGGCTCGGGCTTGAAAGGATACCTTATTTGGAGTTGTTTGTAACTTAATATAAATCCATATGTTGTACATGATGAATTGCTCAGTGCTGTGTATGATTCAAGTAGAGCAACAGTGCAGCAGTGGAAGCCCTGCCGTATTAATTAGCAGAGGTGTTTGGTTTTTGCTCTCTGATCCAGGCTGGAGGGGGGGAGGATCAAACCACACTGTTCATGTAGCAAACCAGGGGCATTCAAAAGCCAATCCGTTTTCCTTGCACTTTCTGGCTGAGCTCTGATACTCTGAACTTAACTGGTGATGTCGCTAAGAGTTGGTTATGCTAAATCAGGACCGTGGGTAGAAGGAAAACCGAAACAGTGGCAGTTGTAGCAATGGGAAGGCATTAAAGCCTTCAATTTTAAAGACCAGACTGACAGCTAAAATTTCTTCTGCACTTCTGCGTTAATGCAAGTGCTGCTTGGCCCTTATCTGCAGGCAGATAGCCTGTCGCAGCAGTTAAACTCAGCAATGAAGTCATTTCAGTCTGAACTTAATCACTATTCGAGTTAAAATGGTGATGGTGTATAAACAGTAAGTGAATGGGCTATGACTGAACAAGTCTCATTGTGTTTTATGAAGTAGAAAATAATGTTTCAGCAACCAGATATCCAGACTTGACGTGAGCTTATAAGGGTAAATACAGCCAAAGAAGTTGTTTTCCAAAACATAGGTTGATACCTCTGATTCATTCACAGAGAGGAAGGAAATAAAAAGCTTGAAAAAGCATTGAGAGCAGAAAGGCAGAATAGAGGAGGAGGAAATGAGGGTGAGAAAAGATCACGTTCTGTACCTCCAAGTGATGGTGGAACAAAGTCAGAGCATTAAACCAGTGGCAGATGAGTAGGTCTCCTACAGGGCAAACTCGTGAGGGGAAACATCAGTGTATTGTGACAGGGAAGATAGTGGTGGGCAAACTCAGTGCCAGTTCCTAGCAGCTGCTGTTTCTAAGGCGTAAGAGCAAGGATACCAAGGAGAACCTGGCGTGCCTAATAAGTTCTCCTAATGCACGATGCCATGGCAGTGCTTTACACCACTGCCACCTTTCACTGAAAGGTTCTTTTCGTGTAAGTGTTAATCTCTAAACCTTAATAGCTAAACCTCCTTTTAAATGTTGTCAAACTATTTGCCTTACTTAATGTAAGGAAACTTCTGTATTGTGCATGGATTTGCCTTTGCTGCCATCGCAGGCTCCTGGAACACTGCCAGTAACAGAAGAAATCTCTGGCAAATAATCTTAGGAGAAACTGCGGGGCACTGTGTGGGATTTTCTTTTCTATTTTTTTCTTGCTCTTTGCCTCTTTTGGAGGCTAATTGTAAGAGATCCTGCTGCTGGTGCTGAATACTGATGCTGAATACTGAAATGGCTGCGGCTTGGAAATACTGCTGCGAAGGTTTCTAGTAGGAAACCTTTTTCTTTGGCCTATCTCTCCAGGTAGTAAGAACCAAAACTATGCCCTGTAAATCCTGACCAGCCTATAAATGCTGTGAAGGTAGTTTTCCAGAGCTTTAATCTACTTCTGACTCTTTGAGCCTTACTGAAAGCATTTCTGGTTTGT
This sequence comes from Lagopus muta, assembly GCF_023343835.1. Taxonomy (NCBI): domain Eukaryota; kingdom Metazoa; phylum Chordata; class Aves; order Galliformes; family Phasianidae; genus Lagopus; species Lagopus muta. The sequence continues at coordinate 9,600,917 of NC_064434.1, forward strand.
ACCAAACAGGGGAGCAGGAGCAGTCTTTGACAGTAAGGAGGAGTGCTGGTAAGCATATAGCCAAGTGCTGAATGCTTATGGATTTTTGGAGTTCAGCCTTTATGCAAGATTTCTTCAGCTTTCACTATTTGTTTGCTTAGCCTGTCTGATAAGACTTGAGGAGGTTTTAATAAATGTTCTAGGTAGGAGAGAGCCAGTTCTCCATAGCTTCTGTAAACTGGTAACATGGAGGGATGGGGAGGGCTGGAAGCAAGCTGCAGCTGAGGATGTGAGCTGTAGCATGGATTTTCCCCTTTGCACATCCATTTGTACTGCCTTACCCTAGCACCATTTGGAAGAGTAGCATGCAGTACCTTATTTGTGTATTAAATTACCTCTGCCTTTCAAGTTGTTGTAGGAAGCAAAATCTCTTCCAAATGTGCTTCATTGTGTCCCTCAGTGTAATCTTTCATTCCTGCCTCTTTTAACTATTTCCAGTTCACAGATCTGCCTTGATCAATTAGTATCTGTGTTGTTTGAATGACTGCGAGCTCTTCCATCCTCTTCATCTGCAAAGTTACTTCGTTTTGAATTCATTAAAGCTAATCCAGTGCATTTTTTGGGGGCATGGCTTTAACTAAATTAGCTTGCAATTTGATCTTAAGTTGTCCTGTGTTCCCTTCCTGCATTTTCACAATAGGCAAAGCAAAGAGCCTGCTTCTCACTGAAGTGAAAAGCTTACTGGTGTTGTGAAGATGATCAGAGCTGTTACAGTAACTTACCCAGGAAACTGTGATCTTTTTCAGGTGGTGAACTTGCTGATGGGCATCTTGTTGACTGTAGAAGTGACTCATCCAAACGTAGTGCCAACTGTTAATATCCAGTATGAAGTCATTGGAAACTACTATGCTTCTGAGAGGATGGCTGGTAGGTGCATAGCTCTTCCATGCAATTAAACACAAAAATGCAGTGTCATAGTGTACTTGCCTTGCAATGGTGTATCATGAAGGCGTGCAGCTTTTAAAAATGATTTCCTTGTTTGTTTGTTTGTTTTTGAGTGTCTTTTGAATTACTAGTAATTCAGGTCTGCTATATGTGTAAAAAGGTTAGTGGAATATTATTTTTACTTCATGTTATTCCTAATCCTGTTGAACAGCAGGATTTCTAAAGGTTTCTTAGCCTTCTTCAACACTCAGTAAATGTAGAACATCAGTACTTTGCTTTCTCTGTGAACATTTGGTGTCCTTGCTGGGTCAGTAAAACAGAAATAGAGCTTATTTTTAGGAAGCTCTTGGAATTTGTGTTGATCTTCCTGAATGTAGGGAAAGAGCTCTACAGTCTACAGGCTTGGAAGTCTACTGAAAGAGAAGCACAGTATCTTTCTAAGAGAGAAAATCAGACTATGAAGTACTTCAGGGAAGTATTTATTCTGTACATCAAATTTTGAGAGAAACCAAACAACAGAAAGCATAGAACAGAAAGAGCAAAATTAAACCTAGTTTTTGGCTTGTTGTTACAGATGAACTGTATGATGCTCACAAAGGGAATTGGTGTCAAACTCTCATCTTCAGTGACCAAGTTTCTTAGCTCCAGTGTGACATGTAATCTTGTGTACATACTTACTAAGTTCTGGGTTTGTTTTAAGTGTGCAGGAATATGCTGAGTGGCACTTCTAATGTGTCAGGTCTTCTGTTATACTGAAATTTAGCAAGATCTGGTATGAAGATGAATAGTACAGCACAAGTCTGGGTTTGGAGAGTTCCAGTTCAGTCTTTGTTAGTTATCATACAGTCACAGAATCACCAAGGTTGGAAGAGACCCCCAGGATCACCCAGTCCAGCCATCACCAATAGCTCTCATTAAACCACGGCCCTCAGCACAATGCCCAAACATTCCTTGGGCACCTGCAGGGTCGGTGACTCCACCACCTCCCTGGGCAGCCCGTTGCACTGCCTGACCACTCTTGCAGAGAAGCAGTGTTTCCTAACGTGCAGCTTGAAGCCGAGTTGTTCGTGACCTGGCTTCTCATCTGTAGCCATAACTCATGTATGTTAGTAGTTAAATGGGAGCAGGAGCAAGGAGCAAACAAGGTTTTGTGGCTACAGAGGGGCTTCACCCTCTTGCACGATCAAAATTCTATTGTGTGAATTCTATTCTAAGGATTTGTCAGTATGAGTTTAACACTTGTTTATCATTCACAATTTCTGATGAAGACAGTGCATTTCAGGAGGGCCTTCTCGATGCCATCTATGTGTGTAGTTATTATCTCATAATGAGTTAGGTATGCAAATGTGGTATGATTTTCAGATCAGTTGCAGATAATTTCTTTTCAAGCATGTTGAACCACGGGAGTTTGGCTTCAGCTTTGCTAAAATCAGGAGCTTACAACATCTATAGGCTCGAGCTGGTTTCTTTCTCTGTGTTTAAAAATACAACTGTGCTTGCTGTAGGACAGTGAATATAATCTAACTGGTGGAAAGCAGCTGTGCTTCTGCCATCACTAACTGTGTTGCTCAGGGGGGATCTTTATCATTCAGCTTCCATGGGCGTCCTGGATTCTGCTACCATTTGGCTTCTGTTCAGCTGCTTTTTCTCCCAAATAATAGGATACCTTCCACACGGCGATTTCCTGTTTTCCTTACTGGTACTTAAGCAGCAGTGCAGTTCCTGCTGCCAGTGACCAAATTATATAACCCAAGCACTTTAAGCAGAAAGGTTGGCGTTGTGCTGACTTCACTTGGAGTCTTTCCAGTAGTAAAATTAATCACCCGCATCCTTTGGGCACTGACATACTGCAAATAAGCATTGTTACGCTGCGTTACAATTATACGATGTCAGGCTTCTAATTGGTATGTCTGAGCTTTATGAAGGCTTTTGATTAAGGTAAAGCCTTTTTTGTTTTTTTTTCCAGCTGGTTTTCTTGAGCCAAACCTTTTCCTCTTAGTAAAGAACTGAGTTACTCAAATCTGCAGCTTCCAGTTTGTGTAGATAACCATGATTTCCCTCTCAACTGTTTTATGTATAGAGATTGTGTACCAGTCAGTGTGCTAACGTGAAGTAATGATTGACTCTAAATTGTTTTTTCTTTTAATGCAGAAAATGCCTGCGTTCTCTTTGCTATCTCCCTCCTCATGTTCACAATCAGTGCAATGATGGTCTATGGTGCAATTGCTGTAAGTATACTCAGTCTGTATCTTTAAAGTTGCTATTTGAACATTTAACTGAATACCTTACAGATGGCTTTTTTCTTTTCCAGCACCGTGTAGGCTGGCTGATCCCGTTTTTCTGTTACCAACTCTTTGACTTTGTGGTCAGTTGTCTGGTTGCAATCAGTTCTTTAACCTATTTGCCAAGAATCAAGGATTACTTGGATCAGTTGGTAAGTGTTTGTCCAGCTCGCGTTAGTATCTCTCGTCTGAAGTTGAACTTTGGTTTGATAAGTGCTACAAGAACTTGAATTATTTTCCACAGAGAAAAAAGGCTCTGGGGGGACCTGATAGTTACCTTCCTTATCTAAAGGGGGGCTGTAAGAAAGAAGGAGATGGCTTTTTTAACAGGGTCTGTTGTGGTAGGGCAAAGGAAAGTGATTTCAAACTGAAGGAGAGGAGATGTAGGAGTTTTCTTAAGTCACGGTGGTGAAGCACTGGCACAGGTTGCCTGAAGATGTAGTGGAGGCCCCATCTCTGGAGACACTCAGGCTGGGCAGGGCTGTGAGCACTGATGGAGCCATAGGTGTCCCTGTTCATTGCAGGGCAGTTGGGCTAGATTGCCTTGAGAGCTCCTTTCCAACTCAAACAATTGTGACCTTGTAGCTCCTTAAAAAAGAGTAATTTGGACTGCAGCAGCCATAGGGGATGACAGGGTGGTTGTGAGCATGAGATCTTATCAGAAGTGGAAGGACTGATGCTGTAACTTCTCCCTAAATGGAAACCTAAGGGGAGGAGAGAAGTATCTGTGAGGGGAGATGTTGGTTTAAACTCTTTGTGCTTAATTCACTTGACACAAAGATTTTGCAAGCTGAATAATGTGGTTCTGTGGTACGTTTGTTACTGCAGAATAAAAACATCAACTCTTATTTGGTTGGGGTGAGAGGGAAGGGTAAGAGTCAGTATAGGGCAGGACTGATGGATGCAGAGTCTACAACATCATAGGATGGAGCCTGAGGTTCTGAGGGTTCTTTTTTTTTTTTTTTTTACATCCTGTATTGTTCTCACTTTTCAGCAAGACTTTGAGGAAACAGCAGCAGAATGTTCATTAATGCTGCCTATGTTTAACTGTGAAAAGATGCAGTGTGTTGGATATACCAGCAATTGAGTTGGGTGACAAGCTTATTTCTGGCTGGTGTGTAGATCTGTGCAAGCAGATGTTTAAAAATGAATACTGAGGAGGAGCCCTGTTAGTGTGGTCAGGGGAGAAGAGAGTGAAATTTGCAGCAGCTCCTTGCTGTGTTTTGGCTCCTCTTCTAAGTTTGGAGTCAACTCTTCTTGCTTTCTGCTTTGCAGACATAACATAACTGGTTGGACTGATAAGAGGTTATTAGTACTAAGGCAATGAAGGCCTCTCAAGTAAAGGACCTGTATGGATGCTGTGCTGCAGTTGCTCAGAAGGAAATTTCATGGATGTCTGTCCTACTATAAGACAGAGAAAATGACAGAAAGTACACTGCTTCCTTACAGCTCTCTTTTGCACTGACCCATTCTTGCAGGACAGAAGCAGGATAAAAGCTCTGCTTTGCGAGAGGGTAAAGAAGGAGCAAAGGAGAGAGTAAATTTCTCATTGTTTCTGAGAGGATAATTTAGGCAGGACTTGGTGGAGTGTGGGTGTCTGATATTTATAAATGTACTGTTTGTGCTCATCTCCTCCATTTCTCTCTACCCCCCCTATTTATTTTTAACTAGCCGGATTTCCCTTACAAAGATGATCTTCTTTCACTGGATTCCAGCTGCCTTCTGTTTATTGTTCTGGTGTTCTTTGCTTTATTTATCATTTTAAAGGTAAGTTACAGTTTTAAACTTGTGACCATTTAATGAGTTGCTCTGTTCACATGCTATCAGTAGATACAGACATACTGAATTAACTTGGAGTGCAATTGCTGACCTGTTAGGATGTTCAGTTACGACACAACTCCAGTCATGCATGTGGTGTACTGTTGTCTCCCATGAATTTGTGCTGCCTGCAGTGGGGCATGTTTGCACCTTAGTAGGGAGCAGGAAAGCACAAAGACCCCAGATACCTTTTTTTTTTGTATATGTGGAAATAATGTTTATAGATAAGCTTATGAAATAATATTGAATTGTTGCATGCAAGTTACTTAAATAAAACTTTGAAGATCTTAATCATAATAAACCAGGGTGCGAGGAGTATAAAGATTAATCATAAAGATGAAGTACAGTCATCAGAGCGTGACGGTGTGTCCTTCTGCAGCAGCTGATGTTAGCTTAACATCAGGCTGCTCTGCTGTGCTGTCCTGTCCTTAGTGCCTCAGGCTTCATTCTCTCTTCTGCATGTGGTTAGACAAATAATAACATGAATTTGGGTAAGTGGAATTGTGCTGTTGGCCTGTCCTCCTCCTGCAAGCAAGTTTGGACTGAGATGCACAGAAGCATAAGCCAGTTAGGGATCAATTTGACTAGCAGTTCTGAGGCACGCAGATGAAGTGGCTCGATTGTGAATTCCTTTGCTAAGATCTGTGGGGCTCATCCTGTCCTGAATCACTGTGGTAGCAAGGCTAAACAGGACTACACCTGCTAATAAGCAGCATCCCTCATGTGTGTATCTGTATGTCAATGGACATTGCTCCTTTTTGTCACACAACAGTTATCTAGCATCTAGTTTCTGAATCAGCTAATATATATGAGGTCTTTAAAAAGAGAAATCTTTCCTCTTTCAGGCGTATCTAATCAACTGTGTATGGAACTGCTATAAATACATCAGCAACAGAAATTTGCCAGAGATAGCAGTGTACCCTGCTTTTGAAGCACCTCCACAGGTAAAGCCTCTTTGTGAAGGGAATCAGAAATTAACTTTGGAATAGAAAAGCACAGCATCCATGTTTACATGTCTTGTCTGGATTTCTGAACAAAGAATGGGAGGATTAATATCAGCTGCTTTAACTTGTTTAAGGTAGATTGGCATTGCGTTCTCACAGCACATAACAGGAGGGCTTTACAGGGAGGAATCTGGTGGGTTTTCTTGTAATTGAGGGAAGCTTTCTGACTGCACCTATCAAAGCCTTCTTGCTGCTTGCAAAACCAAGAGGCAGTGGGGTGGAACTAATGGCCTAGGGGAGCCCAGCAGTGAACTGCTTGTGCACCATCTTTCACTTTGTCACTCATGTCAGCTCATTGGAAGCATCGCTAGGTTCCTACATCAGCCTGCAACAGAGAATTAAATTGCAGTGGGTGTGTGTAGATATTTCACTCTGGGCTTTTTGTACCCTCAGCCTTCTGCATTAATCTCTTCAACATGTTTTCTCTTCAGTACGTTCTGCCAACTTACGAAATGGCAGTGAAGATGCCTGAGAAGGAGCCTCCACCTCCCTACATACCTGCCTGAAGCACCCTGGATGGTCGTTCACACCTGTACCAGCTCCTTGGGGGTTTTGTCTTTCAATCTTGCAAAACTGCTTAAGTAATAGAAATATTCAGGACTTTAGGAGCAAACTGTTTTAAAATGTTTGATAGAAACTTACTAAGCAAAACTCATCTGGGAGTGATTTTGTTTGCTTTAATTTTTGTTCTCCTTAATGCTTTTAAACATTTTATTGCCTTAGGGCCTTCTACTGCAGGAACTTCTGCGTGTGACTAACCAGTGGCTTTTCCTAATACCATACCTGAGCCCATCTGTGATTCAAGTTAGCTACAAACATAAGTGTCTGCAGGACTGTGCCCTTAATTTATATTCATTTTTTGTAAAGTAGATCATAAAGACAATCTGTGCAGCAGGATGACAGTTTGCCTTTATTTGGTTTTTGGAGGGGAAGGGGTTTGAATGTGGTATATACATGAATTTTTTTTTTACTTTGCACTTTTCTCATATGTTACCTTACTGTGGGTTTTTTGTTTTATCCTATGTCCTGAAACATAGTATTTTCAGGAAGAAGCGAGGTTGGCACAGGACTTGTATTACAATGTGCTGTCAATGCAAGGGAATAAATAGAAACGTAGATGATGGTTGCATGCTCCTAATCTTATACGTATTTTCATCTTTGTGATAAATGATACTTAAATAAATCTTTTATGAAATGTTTACCAGTAGCCTGGATTGGTCTGCCTCTTTTTTAAATGCTGAAGTCCTTCAGTGCCCTGCAGGCAGGTTCACTAAGCCGTGTCTGTATGGCACTGACTGAGAATGGTGTTGTTCAGCGGTTGATCCGTGTTCTCTAGCAGAAGTCCTCTGTATAGAAAGCATGGATTCCCTTCAGTATACAAGCTCATATTGCAGCCTTGGTTGCAGTTGAACGACTCAGTGACCTTCTGTTTGTCTGGTTGCTACTTATATAAGCTGAGTAAAGGGAATTGTACTCAAACCTTCCAGACCTGTGGGCAAATTTGATGCCTGATAAGGTCAGATGTTAAGAGCAGGACAGACACCCAGTGGGACTAGAGCAGTACTTGCACTGGAGAATGTCCAGAGCTGTTGGGTGTATGCCATACATTCAGTACTGTTCTCTTTTTAAACAGATGAAATTGAGATCTTTCTATTCTTCCTCCTTTGCAGTAACAGAAAATACATTTTACTGATTTGATACATCTGAAGAGGAATTGGCTTCCTACCATGGTAGACGAAAGGGATCTGTGATTAAACTAGGGAAAAGGGGCAGGCAGGCTGTTGGTTATTCCAGTCAGCTGCAATAGGTACCTCCTTCCTGTTGCTTTGCTGTTTAAGAAAATGCTTTTGGTCATTCCCACGTATCAGCACGAGGCTGCTTAATTTCTACCTAAAATGCCATCCATGAGAGCACCTTGTGCTGCAGTAGTGTATGGACGTCCTGTGCTGCCCTTCTGCACCCTGCCTCTCCCGTTACCTTTGCACACTGGTGTCCTGTAAGTGCGCTCAGTTTTTGAGTTCTTGAGAGCTTGAGTTCTTGAGAGATTCTTTAAGAGCAAAGACCACTAAAATACAAGTTTTTGGAGGAGAGCTGGAAGAATTGATCACCGAAGTTAGAAGAGATCTTCCAGGCCATCAAGTCCCAGCATCAGCCTGACTGCAGAGTGCACCACTGAACCATTTCCCTTAGTGCCATGTCCACATCTCTTAAATACCTGCAGCTGTGCAGACTCCATTCAGCAATCTGTTTCAATGTCCATCCACAGAGAAATTCTTCCTAATATCCAATCTGAACCTCCTGTGGTGCTGCCTGAGATAGTGTCCTATTGTTGGTAACCGGGCAGGAGAGGCCTTACACCCTCCCTGCTGCAGCCTCCTTTCAGGTCACTGTAAAGAATGTGTGAAACTGAAGTGGTCTTTAACTACATCGCATGGAATTGTAGGGCTTGGGGTCTGCAGCTCTGAATGGTGGTGATGTGGCCCCTGTGCTGCTGTCTGTCAGCTCTGCAGATGCCATCATGGCCTCTTCCAAAGTCAGAAAGGCAAGTGGCTGAAGCGACTAATGCCAAAGGCTATTGCTGGTGAGGTGAGAGGCTGTGGTTCTGTTCCTCATCACAGGTAACAGTTCCCCTTCCAGAGGTCAAAGGAGACGAGCTCTGGCAGCCCTGCCCGTGGCTCTGCACGGGAGTGAGCTGCCCGCAGGCACTGGATGATGGCAGTCCTGCGCCACAAGTCAAGTGTTCGGCCGAGGCTTACGCCGCCTGCCCCGAAATTGGCTACCGGGCAGCGCAACCGGGATTAGAACTGAAAACAAAGGCGGGTTTGTGCGCCTCGCAGGTCGCCCGTGAGCCTTTCCCCGTATTCTTCGCAAACGTTGCCTTGGAGACGCTCGCTTGAAGCTCGAAGGGCAGCGTTAACGGAGCCATACGAATCATTTCAACGAGAGCCATGAGTTCAGCCCTCCATCCCCTCCGCTCCGAGCGCCGAGCCGTCTCACCCCTCAACCCTTCCCTCCGAGGCTGCGCGGCCGCGGGGCGGGCGGGGGCAGCGGCCGCGGGCTTTTAAAGGCAGCGCGGCGGCGGCGGGCAGGCGGCACCATGCGGCGGGCGCTCGGAACGCTGGGCTGCTGCCTGGCGCTGCTCCTCCCGCTGCTGCCCGCGACGCGCGGCGTCCCGCACCGCCTGCGCCGGCAGCCGCCGGGCAACGGCCCGGGGAGGCGCGGAGCGGCAGGTACCGCGCTGCTGTGCCGCGCCGCCGCCCGGAGCTGCCCGCTTCCCGCTGCGCTGTGCCCGGCTGCCGCTCCTGCCGCATGCTTTGCTTTGCTCGGCGCTGCGCGGCCTCTGCGGGCCCCCGCTGCCCTGGCTTCCCGTGGGGCTTGCTGCGTGCTTGCTTCTGTAAGTGACTGCCGGAAAGTTGGGTCCCGAGGACATCTTAGCTGCAGCTGTCCGGGGCCCCATGCGTGCAGACAAGAGCGTCAACTGCTTGGACCAGCTGACCTCCAAGGGTCCCTTCGAGTTTTACATGATGTGATTCCTTTTCCCCTTCCCTTTTTCCTTTTCCCCTTCCCTTTTTCCTGTTCTTTCCCCCTTCCCTCTTTCCTTTTCTTTTCCCCTTGCCTCCCCCCTAACACCTGATTTGTACCCACTGAATTTTCAGAACGTCTCTATTTCAGACTCAGAAGGAGTTGGCTGCTGAAAAGTTTTGTTCCCTCTTCTGAGATAGATGATCATTTTACCTGCAAATCTCACATTTGGCCTTTTCCTTTGTAGGATGAGAAGTGTGCCTCTTTCTTTCATATCTTCAGAGGCACATGCATGTACTAACATTACCTTACATTTTCTGAGCTTCAGGAGGGTCACAGAGCTGTGCTTCTAAATGCTAATGCAGACAGCAAGCTGTGGGATGCATGTAGAAGTATATATAAGGTGCCTGGTTGGGATCTGCAGTTCAGCTGACAGCTTCTCTGTCCCAAAGCAAGTCTAACTGTAGTGCTGTTTCCTGGCTGTGCAATTTGATTTTTTCCTTCCTTCTCACTTGTGCAGGAAGTTAATATGCATTGAATTTTCATGCATTGGAAGAAAACATTTTCACCTCTACTTTGAAAAGCCTTCTGAAGACAGGGATTTATTTATCTGTTTTTAAACCATAATGAAATAATAGAAGTCAGCTTGGTAGTAGCTGGACAAGTGTGTGAGATTACACTCTAAGTGTACTCAGGCTGCCTGAATGCTTAAGATTGTGCTGGCTAAAGGGCTGTTGGGCAGAGGTGCCTCTATGCCTCTTTTGTAGGAATACTTTGCTCCTGGGTTGTCTTTTTTTCTTGTGCCAGTAGTACAAACCCCTTCCCTGATGGCAAACCCTGTTTACATCAAGGTCAGGGTTTCAAGATGGGGTTTCAGAGCATACGGCTGAGGCTGCCTCCTGGTACCTATGGTTCTTTCTGAGTTTTCCTAGCAGAGCTGCTTGTCTTTGCTCTGAGCTGTGGTGTCTCTGCTCAGTCCAGATTTCTGTCAGTGAGGAACTGTTGAAGCTACAAATATGTGTGTATATTTTTACATGTGAAAATACTTTGCTCTTTGCTATGGAAGCTTTAAAGCAGCAACAACAGTATTTGTAATAGCATCATCTGCCTCTGAATTTCTTCTTGCTGTGTACTTTCACTTTGGAATTGCAAACAAGAAATAATTTCTAATCGTTACTCTGCTGTATTTTTACAACTGCTAACAAATACTGTAAGAATCTGCTATGTAGACTGTCCCTTTTTTAAAAAAACACTTTATTTCTATTGCTGTAAAAATTCAGGCTTTATAAAAATAAATGCATTTATGTATCATTGCTAATCTGTATAGGCTGCAACTCATCTATGCAACTGCTTGTATCAATGATAGATTGACATTTTGTGGGCTCAAGTGTATTTTTTAATGCTTAGAAGCTTTCAATTGTATTAAATGAAGATCTTAGAATTTCAGTTGTGTTGCTCGCTGTAACTTTTGGCCTCTGCCTTGGTAATGAAGGTGCCTTTATTCATTTGGTGTGAGTACATTGCCACTGCAGCTGTCACTGCGCTGGGAGCTCTGGTCTATATGCTCTGGTAGATTGAAGTGCTGTCCTTCCCTCCTGACAGATGCTGCCTGCAAGAACCGTCCCCTCGACCTCGTCTTCATCATTGACAGCTCCCGCAGCGTCCGACCTGAAGAGTTTGAGAAAGTGAAAGTCTTTCTGTCAGAAATGATCGATACTCTGGACGTTGGTGAAAGAACAACGCGTGTGGCAGTCATGAATTACGCCAGCACCGTCAAGGTAGAGTTTCCCCTCCGGACCTACTTTGATAAAGCCTCCATGAAGGAGGCCGTGTCTCGCATTCAGCCCCTGTCTGCTGGCACCATGACCGGCCTCGCCATCCAAGCTGCCATGGACGAAGTCTTCACCGAGGAAATGGGTACCCGGCCAGCCAACTTCAATATCCCCAAGGTGGTCATCATTGTGACGGACGGACGGCCGCAAGACCAGGTTGAAAATGTGGCAGCAAACGCCCGCACGGCTGGCATTGAGATCTACGCGGTGGGGGTGGGCCGTGCTGACATGCAGTCCCTGCGGATAATGGCCAGCGAGCCGCTGGATGAACACGTCTTTTATGTGGAGACCTACGGTGTGATTGAGAAGCTGACAGCCAAGTTCAGAGAGACCTTCTGTGGTAAGGTGGTCAGGCCAGGACAGTAGTGTAATTTGGCTCCTTTTGGCTCCTGCTGTGGTTCCACAACCTAAGAAAGAAGTTTTTGAGCAGTGTTATGTATCGTATTTACGTATTTGCTTCGCCATTGGTTGGGCAAACAAACCAACCCTTCTATTCAGTTGAGGCCAAGTAATGACCTTTCATTTTGAATAGCAACCTTACCGTGCGACACGACATCAGTCCTGTTCCCATGTTCCTCCTCCTCTTGATTTTGACGCAGAAATGCTTCGGCAGCACTTGGGGCTGGATGCATATATGGCTTGGCGTAGATACCAGTAATGCCAGTGCAGGGTGGGCTGCTACCATCATTGACAGAAGTCTGTGGTGTATCTGGAGTGCTTAGGATTGCCTAAAAGCAACCTTGCCACGGAAAAAAAAGAGTCTTTTTGTTAAATACAAAGGCATGCACGTAGTAGATTTTTCAAGTAAAATTCAGAGGAAATGCCTTGTAAAATAAGTTTCCAACAAGAAATGGATTAGATCAGGTGTAAACAACATTGTGAGAGAATTAACATAGCAGCCATTGCTTTAGGAACTCGGCTGATGAGAATGTGTTACTTCATTACTTCACAGCCCTATTAAAAATGCCCATCATATCTTTTGAATACATTTAGAGTGAATAGACTTCTTTCTCTAGATATGAAATGAATGTGTGGGACCATCTGTAGGCAGGACACTTTGCCCAGTAATTAATATAGGAAATGCTTGAGGTTTGGCTTGACATTGTGCTGTGTTGCTGCTGTGACCACATCCTCTCCCTAACAGCTAGAAGATACAAGCTTCCCCCTGGCTGGGCAGGTACGAGTGCTGTGAAAATAGCATTAATTTTCCACCTATGGCCTTAGCCAAAGTGAGGCTTTTGATAGCACCAAAGAAAAAATTCTTGTTCTGAAAATTGCCCTTTATTGTGCTGAGGCACAGCAGTTAACGCTTCTGCTAAGCTGGAGGACTTACCGAAGAGAGCTGACTTGTTTGTACTCTCAGAGTAACTCTGAGTTTCTTGTATAAAGTTAGCCGGGCTCTTTAGGACTTATGAATGAGACTGGGGTAAAGGGAATAACTTTTCAAACGGTTCTTATAAGCCAAGTGAATTGAAGACAGTCTTGTAAGACAGTGTGGGTAAATTGGGTCTTTTCCAACTACAAGCTGTTTTTTTGGACAGCCAGAAATTTGGACTCACCAGTGACAATTAGGAGGTCCTTTGCATTGGCCAAGCCAAACAAGATTGTTTGTGGGGTGAACTAGGAACAAGAAAAGTAATGTTCAGGGGTGAAACAGTTGGCCAGATTCAGGTCCTTGATGCACTGAGAGCATCATTCAGCATGAGACCATCCCGAAGATGGAAAATCTTCTCCCTGAGTTGGTGTCAAGGTCAATGGAAACTTGCCTTTCCTGCCACAAAAATCTGACCGTTTGAATCTGAGCTTCTCAGTTGTGTTTGAAAATATCACCCACAGATTTCGTTCCTAAGTCACTGAGATGGATTCTCTTATTCCCAAGGTCATAACTGAAAAGACACTGGCTTAGCTTGAGATAGTGTTTGCCAAGGGAAAGACAAGGCACACTTTCAATCAGCCTTATTAGGGGACACCTAAATTTTCCACATGTAATGTTAACTCACATTAGATGAGACAATTCAAGCATTCTCACTTATTTTCTTCCCCTCTTTTCCATCACCTGTTTTTTTTTCTGCTCCTGCTCTCTCTCTTCTTCCCCTTTTCATCTAATCTACAGACAGTCATTTAAAGATCATTTAAAGTCATTTGAAGTGAATATCTAGCCTTCCTGTACAGGGCAGCATTGCATGGACACTTTTTATCCCTGATGGCCTGTTCTCCTAGTACCTCTGAATTACTTTCCTGTTCTTCCTACTCTTGATGCTCTTTCTATTGTAATTTAATTTGTCTTACTGTGCTGTCACATTTCATTTTACATGAGAGGTTTTTTTTTTGGAAGCATCAGGTTGTGCGCCACTAAGTGCAGCTTCGCAAGCTAGCCAGAAGGTCTTTCTTATTGCTGAGTTCCTATGCCCGGTGTAATTAAAGGCTACTTTAATAGATGAAGCTCATGGAGACATGGGTGTATTTTCTGTGAGTTACTGTAATTGCTTCTAATAAAAAAAATTGCTTTAGATGTCAACTCTCGAAGTGAGAATTCACCTGTAGCCTTCCCCCTTGGTTCCAAAACCCATGTTCCAAAATGCTCAAAACCTCTCTCTCCCATCCTTTTGCAGATCAGCCTGTCTATTTTGTGGGGAGCTACTTTGGTGTCATTCACAACCTCTTTCTGAAAGGCTATAAAATGTTGTGAAAGATGCCTGTAACTGTTGTGATGGTGATACAGCGCTGAGATTTCTCACTACTAATCCGGCAAAGAGTACAAAACCTGAAACACTTTCATAGGCTTAAAATGTCAGTGAGTGTTTCTTTCCCCTGAGATGACTGAAATGCTTTTTCTGAAAATGCCCTCTGTAGCTGCAAATACGTGTGCACTTGGGACCCACGACTGTGAGCAGCTCTGCGTGAGTAACGGCGGATCCTACCTCTGTGATTGCTATGAAGGCTACACTCTGAATCCGGATAAGAGAACGTGCTCAGGTATTACTCCTTTGGTAAAAGTACTATTCTTGCCATTTCTGAGATGATTCCAAATAGAAACCTATTAAAAAATGTTCTTTTTGCAGCTGTGGATGTGTGTGCACCTGGGAGGCACGAGTGCGATCAGATCTGTGTGAGTAACAACGGGTCCTATGTCTGTGAATGCTTTGAAGGCTACACCCTGAATCCAGATAAGAAGACTTGCTCAGGTAGGAATTAAAGGCTACGTCTGTATATGGAACTCAACAATATATGAGCATATCTTTTTCATTGTTTCTGGCTGAAAATTTGCTTGGAGATGTCAACTCTTGAAGCCCTTCCTCTTGGTTCCAATATCAATAGAACTGCACTTTTCTTTAGAACTCTCAATTGAAAAAATATATATATATATATATATATATTCATCACTTACCTACCACTGTACTGTCTTCATGGTACTTCCTAAACATTGCCCTTGGGAGATGGGAAACCTATATCAGACATGTTGACCAGCACTGTGTCTCCACTCCAGTGTGAGTGCCCCTGCTTGGATATTAGGATAAAATTCTTCTCCAAAAGAAGGTTATGCATCGTCACAGGCTGCCCGGGGCTGTGCAGCTCACTGTCTCTAGAGGTGTTCAGGAAGCGTGGAGATGTGGCAGTGAGGACCATGGTTAGTGAGCATGGTGGGGGTGGGTGGTCTGTTGGACATGGTGATTTTAGCAGACTCTTCCAACCTTTATGATTCTGTATAGGACTTAAACCCCGTCCATTTTTCCATAACCCCTCCATCTCCCTGTCAAAATTCAGGTGTTTTTTTTTTTAATTTTTTTTTTAAAGCTTGCTGTTCATAGGCTATGCAGTGATCCACAGTATAGCAAGGCCAGTCTTATACTAAAAGCAGCTTCTTCCTTTCCTACTCCTTGAATTTTCACCCTGAAAAGTTAGCCTATTAGGAAAACTTTTTTCCCCAGATATTTTTCTGGAGTTGTCACAGAATCATAGAATCACAGATTGGCTCAGGTTGGAAGGGACTCACTGATCATGAAGCTCCAACCCGCCTGCTGCAGGCAGGCCACCAACCTCCCCATTTAATACCAGACCAGGCTGCCCAGGGCCCCATCCAACCTGGCCTTGAACACCTCCAGGGATGGATGGGGCATCCATAACCTCTCTGGGCAGCTGTTCCAGCACCTCACCACTCTCATAGTAAAGAACTTCCCCCTGACATCCAACCTAAATCTTCTGTTCTTCAACCGAAAACCATTTCCCCTTCTCCTCCTATTATCTACCCTTGCAAAGAGTTGAAGAGTTGTTCCTTTGGATCCAGAAGTTTTGAGCCTGGTAAGTGCCTCCCTCTTTCAGAGAGTGAAAAATCACTTTCTCACTTAACAGCAACATGGCTCATCTCAGTACGGTGCTTTAGCTTCATCCATCATAGGGCTGTTCAGGGCAGTCAAAACTGCAAGTGAAAATCAGACTGTGTGAAATGTGGTGCAGCAATCTTGGAGCTCAGATATCTGCCTCCTGCATTAAATAATTAGGAACTGAATTCAGTTATCTGCAGCATAATAAAAGAATGTGGTAGGTAGGGTGCTGGTTGAACCCTGATTAAGTTATATTTATAAATGTTCAAGTATTTACGATGCTTGAGTGTCTGGGAAGGATTAATTGCTTTCTCCTCTAAAACATGGTCCACGGCAGCCATGGATATGTGTGCACCTGGAAGGCATGATTGTGCCCAAGTCTGTCGGAGAAATGGTGGATCCTACAGCTGTGACTGCTTTGAGGGGTTCACTCTGAATCCAGATAAGAAGACTTGCTCAGGTAAGACTTGGCCAAGGAAAAACTGTGTTCAGCTAAAAACGCATACTCTTCTAAGGTTAATTTACATTATTTTTCTGATAGTAATTCAGGAGTTGCTGTACAACTCCTAAGAGCACAGTACAAGTTCAGTTTTTTTTCTTCATATTTACAGTAATAATTTGAGACTTTTGAATCTTCTGCAGTTGTGGGAGGCTTGCAATTGCTGTAATTATTGCTGTATTTCCCTGGGGGCTTCTCAGTATTTTCACACTTCTGGGTCATGAGTTGCCATATCCACCTGAACAGCAGAGAAGGATGGTATATCTGGTAGGAATATGTGATACACACTACCTGTAAGGTAACTCTTCAGCAAACCAGTATAATGAAGCTGTAGGAATGAGATGAAGAAGAGCAAGGACTGTGCTCAGGAGAGATGAGAGTCCATACCTCTTCCTCATGGATGTGTTTGGACCTTAAAAAAATACTCCAGCCTTAAAGCTACAGGGGCTGGAGAGAAATGGTCTTTCTCAGTGCTGGTCTCTTGCAGAGAATAGGAGCACAGATCTTGTTGGTACATGTAGAAATACATAGTACATACAGACGAATGTGTACTCGGTGTCATTTTCACTCCATTAGGGTTTAAACTTCACTTTCCATTTCCTTACATGTCTCAATGATGATTTATTGATGTAAAAATCCTTTTTTCTACTTCTGTCAGTCTCTTTCCTTACCATAGTTGCTGTGACAAATCCACATTTACAATCCCAGGAAATTCCTAGGGAAATCTCTCCGATTAATTCAAAGCTCTCACATCTCAAAGAAGCAAACTGCTTAATACTTCTTCCTGCGTAGTTCAGGAACAGATTTTGTAAATACAGTTCTAAAGATTAACTCTCAACTGGTGTTATATAGAGGCAATAAACATCCGTGAGGAAACATGAATGTAGAGAGGCATCCATTTTGTGAGTCCAGTCCTGAATCTCCTTTCATAGCAGTGATTATCCCCGTGCAGACTCAAATTTCAGAGTATTTCTCCAATGTACTTGCTTTTTTCATTCTTTTCCCTCTTCAGTCTCATTTTGCAGCAAGCTGCTTGTGATTTCTCAACTCTCCGAGTCTTTCTGATATAATAAAAATAGCATAGATCCAGGAGGGGCTCTTTCATTGCTCCTTTGCTTGTTTTCTTGCTGTCTCTGCTTCTTTCTTTCTGTCTTCAGTTACTTTTGCCTTACAGAGCCTCCTTACTGCTGAGATATCCAAATATAGGAACTCCTCAACTTGCTCCTTTGGAGTTGACGTGTTAAATTTGGCAGAAGACATTTTCCTCACACATAAAGTACCCACTTTGTGACTGGCAGCGGTTGCCACGTCTTTCTTTTTTTGAGCAGCCTTGAATACTGTCCTGATTATGGTCTTTTCACTCCATAAAACAGCATCTTATCTAATTAGAGCTGACTTAATGCCAAATGCTCTCTTAAAATCCAGATATTTGTTCTCTGAAATTCCTTTGGATCATTATTTTGTAACTGGGTCACTGCTAGTTCAGTTCATTTCACAATCTGTCACAATGAAAGAAAAGTGTTGCTGGAGTTCCCAAGGTCGTATTAACTTTGTGATGCTGACAGATAAAAACACACTCTGTGTGCCTTACTGTGGCTAATAGCCTGTGGATGTGCAATAAAAACATGCTGGTTTGAATCCAAATGTGAATATGGTGGCAAGAGGGAATTGCTAATGCCAAATACACAGTCTGAAGTTGGGATATCTTTTAATGTTCTTCTCCGATGTCTTTCTTAGCTGTTGACATGTGTGCACCTGGAAGGCATGACTGCGAGCAGGTCTGTGTGAGAGATGATCTGTTCTACACATGCGACTGCTATCAAGGCTACGTCCTGAACCCAGACAAGAAGACTTGCTCAAGTAAGGCCAGATTGCTGTCTCCTGTCCCTCTCCCCACCTAATCACTGAAGTGCTATAAGACAGCTCTATGTCACTCTGCCCTCTCCTCTTTCAGCACTTGGATATATGAAGTGCTTCATGCCTAGCAGCACTCATAGCCTGACATTTCACCCTTCTTTATCACTCTGTAGTCAGCAAACCCTGTTTGCAGAGCCTGTGCAGAATTTGATGTGAAATCATAAGTTGGACTGGAAGGGACCTCAAGTGGTACCTTGTCTGATGTACAGCTGCTCAGAGCACGAATAGTTAGACATTGCATGAAGCGGCTAAAGACCTGTGTAAGAACAAAGTCCAAAAGAGGTGGATATAGCCAAAGACTATCTGCAGAAACAGTAGTTTTTTGTAGGTCTGGACTTCAAACATAATTACAGTGTAAGAACACCACCCTAGCATGCTTTGTATGATTTGTTGCGCATCCCATGAGCAGCAGAATTGCACAGTATTTTGAACAGCAAATGCTGGAAGGCTCTGACCTTCACAGAAGCTCTGCAGAGAAGTTCAGGATACTCTTGGACAGTTGTCATTTGAAAAAGTAATTTGGTTAAAACAGACATAATCCAAAAAGGATCTGTATTTGCCACTGGAGAATTCAAATGCAAACACACAAGCTTCACTGGCAGTCAATGGGAAACCAACCATGCTGGTGTGATATTTTGAACTGGCCTTGCTCCAGCCAAATTCTGAACAGCTCTTCTTTGTAACACTGGCCATAAGGCTGGCAGGAGGTTCCAAAAAACGGGAGCTGAACAAATACGTGTTCAGTGGAATCAAGGAGACACCAGTTTCAACACTGGCTCTAAGGTACAAATGATTTTCTGCACTGCTGGAAATGAATCTGTTTACAGAATTTTTTTTTTTTTTTTTTTTTGAGTGAAATACTGAGAGAACAAACTTGAAAATCAGTATTTCAGTCATTTTCTGTAAGTCAAGCAGCCATCAGTTTTCTTGCAAAATGGAAATATCAGTGGCATGGTAAAAACAGTAACCAAAATAATTTAAGAAAGAAGAGAAATTGTATCCAGGTACAATATTTCTATTGTTTTATTGCTAAAATGCTTTCATCATTTGTTTAGCATTGATTAGCTTTGCACTTATAAATCTGGTGAAAAAAGAAATCATTTGAATAATCTACTGTCAGTGCCTTTGCAAGCTGTTGTGGTTCAACGTGGCAGGTGGCTGAGCACCCATACTGTTGTACACTTGCTTCCCTCCCTGCCTGCTGGAGTGGGGGGAGAGAATTGAAAAGAACAAAGTAGAACTTTGTTCTACATGTTAACGTGTTATAAATGTTACAAAATAATGTCCATCCATTACTGATAGTTCACGCTGGCATTGATGAAGTCACTGAGAGAAGCCTGAGAAACTGCAGGGAACTGGGGTGGTTAGTGCTGTAGGAGTACAGGGGGTGTTTTCCTCTATCCCTTTGGTGACAGGGAGGGATATTGAGAGCTCCAGGAAAAGCCATCTGATAAATGCATGGCTGAGAGGCTGGTTGGAAGCAGGCAGGGGGTGATAGCAAAACTGCCCTCAACAGGGTGCAGGATGGCATAGCTAAGTTAAGGGACAGGGTTCTAGCAGGAGCCTTCAACCTGCTGCATCTTATGACTATGAAGGCAACAGGGAGACTAAAAGTAAATACTTGAAAAGGCCAGCTGCTCAACTGAACTGCCTCTACAGCAATGCCTGCAGCTTTGGAAATAAACAAGAGGAGTTTGAAGTCCCCGTACCACTGGAAAAACACAATGTAGTTGCCATTACTGAAACCTGGTGGGATGTTCCCACGACTGGAATGTGGCTGTTGATGGCTACAAGCTGTTCAGAAAGGACAGGCAAGGAAGGAAGGGAGGAGGCAATGCCCTCTACATCAAGGAAGGAATTGAGAGTGAAGAGCTGTTCCTGAAGAATGGCCATGAGCAAGTTGAAAGCCTGGGGGTGAGTCAGAGACCAAGGCAACAAAGGGAGCCTTGTGGCTGGGGTCTACTACAGGCTGTCTGATCAAGCAGAGCCTGTTGGTTAAGGTTTCTTCCTACAGATATAGGAGGAATCACAATTGCAAGCTCTCATTGTGATTGGTGACATCAGGACTGGAGGCTGCCTGGGCTGTGGTGACCATGCAGTGATGGAATGCACACTTAAGGAATATCAGACATAAAAAGAAGTAAAATCAGGAAGCTTAATTTTAGGAAAGCCAACTTCCAGCTCTTCTGGGAGATAGTCAGCAAAATCCTCTGGGAATCTGTCCTCCAGGACAAATTATCACATATCTGAGCCTTTTGTTTGTGAACATCCATGTTTTGTGGTAGATTATGTTAAAAAAAGAATTCTTAAGGACAGCTGAGGCCCTGGTCCTCAGTACGCTTGAGGGCAAGACCTTGGAACAGATTAAGTCGAATCACTGCAAAATATGGCAGTGTTTGCTTTGTCTTTCCTAAGAGGCTGATTACCTTTCCTCCATATTAACTGCTCAGCTTTCCTACTGGATTTTAAATTCATTTGGACTGATTGGGACCCTTCATACGTATTTATGTGACATTGAGTGGACTGATGTTCACATCTCTTGAGAAATGAAGGGTGATGCTCCCCATGCATGCGTACTGCCAGTGTTAAAAGCATACCTGTGGGGTGAAACATGATGATGGCTTAGCTGAACCTCTGCTGCTTGCTATTTAACATTATTGAACGTGTTCCTCATATTTTGTATTATTTACAAAGTGGCAAAATGAATCATTTTAATTCTGTATCATGCTAGATACTTAAGTATCTAAATTCCACCCGTATCTCATAAACCAACCCAAGCCAATTGATTTCTGACACTGATAATTCTTTATGTACTCAAAATCACTACCTGCCTTTCTGCTTGGCTGCAAAACTCCCTGGAGAATTAACTTTGCCTGTTTATGCATTCTAAGAAATTCCTATACCTGTGTGTCATAGACAGCCCAAATGGCACTGTGTTCCAGGTTTGACAGGTAGCAACCCAGGTTCTGAAGCAAAACCCAAAAAGTTAGTCATAGCCTACAATATAGCTGAGTTAATAGAAGGTGATTCTAGTAGCCTTCCTGCATGGATGGTCGAAGTGCTTCTTACAAGATGGAATCTGAACTGCAGGTTCTTAGTGTGTAGCACTTGAGCATCCTCATCCCATTTCCCAGTGTGCCCTAACTTTTGGGGCAGGGGATATTCTGGATGAGAGGGAAAATTGGTCTAGTGACTATAGTTGATAGGAGGAGGCTGGTTGGTCCTTGCCCCCAGGGTAGGGTGTCTGTGCTTTACTCAATAATGGTCTGATTTGTAGAGCTCAAGAGGATCTGCTCAGGCAGGCCAGCTCCAAGCTCTGCCTCCTTTTCAGTCAGAGCTGAGCTCTGTCTTGCTTGCCCTGCTCCTGGAGATGGGACATGTGTGCTACAAGATGACCTCCATCTATGTCACCTCTTCCTCCCCCCTGCCATGGGCTGCAGTCTGACAGTCTGGCTTCAACTCTCTGTGCCTTTTCCTGGCTTATAAATATTTTCATCAGTATTTTAAACACTGTTTTCTTTCTTAGGAGCCACAACAAGCAGTCTTGTAACAAATGAAGAGGCCTGCAAGTGTGAAGCCATAGCTGCACTGCAGGATTCAGTCACCTCACGCCTGGAAGCTCTGTCCACAAAACATATCCTTTTTCTTATGTGTTCAGCTCTTTACTGCTGTTTCAAAGGTAGCTGTTTTGGTGGAAGCTGGGGTTACACACCTCACAAACAAAAGCATTTTCTTGACTGTACAAATGTTAGGGAGTGAAATCATGGGTGTTGCAAATACTGTTCTGTTTTCACATTTCCTTGAAGGGTTTTCCTAACAGGGTGCAGATAAAATGCACAATCCCCATCACCTGGACTATATTCATTATGTTGGACATCAAATGTTGTTCTATTTGTAATTCTTCAAGGTGACATTGACAGCAAATGCTTACATTAGAGCTTTTCTCTTAGTAGCTTGTGTATGTCCCAACATTTCTAAGGGCCCTTCAGAGGCAGCATGGCTGCAGTCTGACCAGCTGTGGCTTCCAAGCTGGCATACGAGCTCTTTTATATAAAAAACAAACAAACAAACCTACTAACTTGTTAATACTCAACTGCTGTGAGATATTAGGGATCTGTTGGACAGAGTGGGAGGGCTGCGAGGCAGGCTGAGCACCCAGGCTGCAAGGTTTACTGACTCCATTCACTGCAGCAGCAGAGAAGAGAAAGGTGCCTGGCTCCCAGGTCAGACATTTCACAGACACGTGGGAGGAAAAATGAAAGTGGTGAATTCTGTGGTGTGGTGGCAAACCTGAATGCTGGAATAAATGTCCTCAGATGGAATGACAAGAACTACTGATGGGAAGTTGGACAAGCTGTAATTCAGCAGAAGGCACAGTTTTTAAAAGTGAGAGTGGTTGATGGCAGTGACGGTTTACCAAAGGTTGTGGTATGTTTGCAGCACTGGAAACTTCTGAGACTGCATGCTTGTTTTTCTGTGAAAGGTGCTCTTGTTCAAATAGGAATTAATGCAGGGCAGGGCCAGGCCTGTGGTTGTCATTGTGATAGCTAGGGATTCAGAATCAACGAAGAGGGGGATACGTTGGATTAGTCAAAGCAGGATGCTGTCAAGTTTTCTATATTTACATTTGTACAGATAAATGAAGTCTACTACCAAGGACGCAAGACTTTCCAGGCTCTTTAATAAATTCAAAGTTATTTTTATAGGTTTAAGTGTAAATCCTTCTTTTAGGGTCTCTAGAACTGAGTTCATCTGCTTTGGAAAGGTGAAGGGAAGAATCTGATTTTCCTTAGATTAAAATACGAGGGCTGCTCCAAAAGTAATGCCTCCTGTTTTACGATGTCGGCCCATGACATCTGAGGCAGATACTGTTGGGATGACTGTAGAGTTTCAACCTTCTCAATGTTGTGTTTTGTTGCCATGTAACAGATGGCTGCAGAGGGGCTATCTGACAAAATGACATCTGACATGGAAGTGCATACGTAGCAAAGGTGTGCCATTGAGTTCCTCCATGTTCAAGAAATGGCACCCAGTGACATTCATCAGCGCTTGCTGAATCTTTCTGGAGACCAAACAGTGGATGTGAGCACAGTGAGGCAGTGGATGGTGCATTTCAGCAGTGGTGAAAGCAGCAGGGCGTTACTTGTGCTGGTGTGGATTTTTATGACCTTGGCATGCAGACTTTTGTTCATAACTGGCAAAAATGCATAGCTAGTGGAGGTGACTACACTGAAAAATAGAGCTTTTAGCTGAGAGTGTGCCGTATCAAATGGTGTTACTGTGCTGTTTGTACCGGTTGTCGTTTCCGTGGAAATAAATAGGAGGCATTATTTTTGGAGTAACCTAGATATATCATTCCAGGAATGTAAGCAGTTAAAACTGAGTGCTGAAATAATTGAGCCTATACTGTAATCTCAATAGTAATAGAGTATTTATCTCAAAAGCACTGATATGAAACAGGACGGTGGTGGTTTCAAGTTAGGAATACACTTCATTACAAATAACCAATGCTTTCTTTCAAAGTAATTCTCTGAGCAATCTGTATCCTTTGCACCCTCCCTGAACAAACTGGAAAAAGCAGTGGAGATTATCATCTGCTGCTCCTCAGGTCTGAATGTCACTTGTTCCAACTCCTTAGTACAGGAAATTTGCTAAGTTACTAGATCTTAATGGGTCTCTAAAACATCTTGAAATCTCTAGTTCAAGCACTTATTCAGCTCGCTTAAAAAACAGTGTATCTGTGTGAAATGCAGTAGTGAGAAAGATTATAAATAGACCAAACCTAGTAGCTATTTATTATATCACCCTTAACATCTGACCACTAGATGAAGTGTCTCAGAAGCTGCAAGCCTATCAAGGCACACAGCAGGTTGTCTGAGGCAGCGTTCTACTCGCCTTCAAAATGATCTTTCATAAGCAATTCTTTTTATTGTGTTCAGCAAGCTTTATTTTGTTGCGCAGCTTACAGAAAAGCAGTTGGTCGTTGTTATTGGCAAGTGTTAAGAAGACTTCAGGAAGACAGCAGTCTTGAAAGTACAGTGACCCTGAGGATCTTCATTTTGTAACCATAAAGCCAACTGTACCTGCTTTGGTCTGTACTGCAAGGAGTACAGCAGGTATTTCTGTGCTGCAGTAACTGCATTTTTATTGTCTTATTTAAAAGCAATACAGGAAAAAAAAAAAAGTACGGGTACAGTATTCACTCATATAAAGCTGTGAAATGGCAAGGCAGAGTAAAAGTGTGCCCATGGAATCTGTCCATTAAAAGGGAAAGTAATTTGGGGTCTTGTAACTTATTTTGATAAAATAAAGTATGAACAAGCACACTGATGTTGGAAGTGTTTTTTTTTAATGCATATTAAAGTGTGTGTGTTACAAAATAGTTTAACAAAGACCAGGAAACAAAACCTCGAAGAGGCACTGAATCACAGAGCTCTGCATCATGAAACAGGACACTGCTGCTGAGTCGCACACATGGAAAAAGAACAGTTTGATTTTGAAACCTATGACTCCTTGCTGGTGTCTGTGGAAGACTAACAGTCATTTCAAGGTTCTGCACTTGGAAAGACAAAATATTAGCTCCATTTCAAGGTTTTTTATCTTGTAAGAGTTATGTAAGCAATCAATCTCTGCTTTTGTCACTCCAAAATCTCTCCCAGGACTATTGGTCTCAGTTGGGCACACAAAGTTGGGCAACAAAACTTGCTGTATCAAAGGAAACCCACTCATTCTGCACATTTGCATGTGCAATCATGCAAATGGTTTTAAAACTATATTAAAATTACACAAAGTATTAAATTGGTAGATGGTATGCCAAGGGCATGCTGTAACAACACTGATGCTCATGTCACACCCTGAGCTTAGTAGATAGAGACAATTTCAAGGAAAGTCAGAGGACAGGAGTTCACTTAGACAGCATGTATGATTTTTGAGTGAATGCTGTTGAGCAGAGGTTCACCCCATTAATGGCAACAGTAAAATGGAAGAGTGAAAAGCTGAAGATCTTTCAGTAGGATGAAAACACTGTATGCTTCATTCTATTCTCTCATGTACTCGTGTTCTGAAATTGTAAAATGGAACAAAAAGCTGTATATATGAGTGAGCCTTCAGGTATGTCTGTCCAGTAATGTTAAATTGGCATGAAATTCTAAATGATGAACAGGGGACACAGCTTCAGCAAGAACTGAAAATGAGTCTGCAGACTCTCCCAGGCTGCTGGATTGGTGTGTCAGCGTTATGCTGCGAAGTGCCTCCACCCGTTTGCTGCCTTTCAGCTACAGTTGGCATGGGACAACCTCACTGTTTCAGTTGCCTCCTCAAAGTACTGTGCATGCATTTTTTTCTTCTGTAACTCATGGAGTTTTATATCCAGCTCTTTACTTTTATGTCCTTGGGTTGAACATGGGTATTATATAAGGATTTATGGGAGCAGGGTACGCCACAGCCTCCGTAATTAGAAAAAATAAACAAGTTGTAAATCTAGTGAAAGACTTCTCAGGTTCCTGGCAGCTGGGAGCAAATTACGGTAATCCCACTTACACTAGGGCTGGTTGTCAGATGAGATGTATAATTTTATATGACAGTGGAAAATTGTCCTGGAGGCCAGATCTGCCTTGCAAGCTGTCAGCTGGACAAGCTTTGTTTCATGTGCTAGCATTCATAATGCCATTCTACCTTTATTCTACTTCATTACCATTGCTACCAAAGCTACTAAACCATATCTCACAGCTCCTCATCCAGGCACCTCTTGAACACTGCCAGGGACGGCAACTCCACCACCTCCCTGGCAGCCATTCCAGTGCCTGACCACTCTGAGAGAAAAAGTTCTTCCTCATGTCCAACCTAAACCTCCTCTGATACAACTTGTGGCCATTTCCCTGGGTCCTGTTTGTTGCCTGGGAGAAGAGGCCAAAACTCTCTTCACCACAACCCCCCTTCAGGAAGTTGTAGAGTGCAATGAGGTCTCCCCTGAGCCTCCTCTTCTCCTGACTGAACAATCCCAGCTCCTTCAGCTACTCCTCATAGGATCTGTGCTCCAGACCCCTCACCAGTTTCGTTGCCCTTCTCTGGACGCACTCCAGGGCCTCAATGTCTTTCCTGTAGCAAGGGGCCCAAAACTGAACACAGCACTCGAGGTGCAGCCTCACCAGTGCTGAGTAGAGGGGGATGATCACCTCCCTGCTCCTGCTGGCCACACTATTTCTAATACAGGCCAGGATGCCGTTGGCCCTCTTGGCCACCTGGGCACACTGTTGGCTCATGTTCAGCCGAGCATCAACCAACACCCCCAGGTCCCTTTCCTCTTCACACTCATCCAGCCACTCATCCCCAAGCCTGTAACGCTGCATGGGTTTGTTGTGGCCAAAATGCAGGACCTTGGCCTTGTTGAACCTCATCCCATTCACCTCAGCCCAGCGGTCCAGCCTGTCCAAATCCCTCTGAAGGGCTTCCCTATCCTCAGGCAGATCAACGCCACCTCCCAGCTTGATGTCATCTGCAAACTTACTGAGTAATGATAGTATCTAACATTTAATTCCTCTGAGCAATTACCTTGTCTCACTTTGTAAGCACTGGATAAAAATCCAAGGTGATATAAGCAATTAAATAAAAAAAAAACCACAACAAGATATAAGAGCATGTCAAATTGAGTGAATTTCTAAAACTTATTCATTTTAAATACAGATGCTCTTGTATGGATGAGTAAACATATTATTTCAATTATTGAGACAATATAACTTCAGTGCAGAGAACTGTTACAAAAAATAACTAAGCAGGATTTTTTGGGTGATATTTTCAAATTATTATCATTCCACTTACGAACTTCCTCTGGCTCTCTTGTTCAGCTCTAAGATGCTGTAGTTCATCACACATAGGAGTTGAGCCAACTTTGCTTTATAATTCTTACGTATGTGCTCCTAAATCAGCATTAGTTAAAAAGTTGGATGTCCAGCACTTGAAGTTACATACAAAGTGTACCTTCAATTAAATGATGTGATGATAACCAATGGTTAGTTCTATCTCTACGTTTTCAGATAGCCTCTCAGAAGAGGGATACGGCATTGAACTTGACAAGATGCAGGTGTGAGTACTTCATCACAATCCTCCTTTATGGAGGACACTGAACAAAATGTTCCTATTTTGGTGTTCAGGGGTGCTAGCTGGCAACCAGCTGAACATGAACCAGCACAGTGCTGAGGTGCCAAGAAGGCCAATGGCATCCTGGCTTGTATCAGAAACAGTGTAGTCAGCAGGACTAGGGAGGTGATAATTCCCCTGTACGTAGTACTGGTGAGGCCACACTTCCAGTGCTGTGTTCAGTTTTGAGCCCCTCACTACACTGAAGCCCTGGAGCATGTCCAGAGAAGAGTAATGAAGCTGTGAAGGGTCTGGAGCATAAGTCCTTTGAGGTGCAGCTGAAGGAACTGGGATTGTTCATCCTGAAGAAGAAGAGGTTCAGGGTGATACCCTGGAGATACATGGCACTTGCATTGCATGAAGTGGATGATTGTTCAGAGCAGGATGCAGAAAACACGACACTGATAGCCTACTGTCTACTCCTATGCTTTTTTTAGGTCCATCACCTAAAGGGCAGCTTTGGCATGTAAAAGGTGCATTTCATAGTGGTGTCCTCAGTTGGCCACAGGCTGCTTCTGGAGCACTCTGCAACAGTGGCAGGGACAAGGGCCTGGGCCTCATGCTACTGCTGCTGAGGCACTGTGCATATAACCAGCACCATCTCTCTCTGAAGAAAGGGACAAGGAGCAAGGAGGACCTGGAGAACTACAGGCTGGTGAGTCTCACCTCTGTGCCTGGGAAGATCATGGAACAGATCCTCCTGGACGACATGCTTGATCACATGAGGAATGAGGGTGTGATCCAAGACAGCCAGCATGGCTTCACCAGGGGAAGGTCATGCTTGAGCAATCTGGTGGCCTTCTATGATGGAGTGATGGCATTGGTGGACAAGGGAAAGGTGACCGATGTCATTTACCTGGACTTGAGCAAGGCCTTTGACATGGTCCCCCACCACATCCTTATCTCCAAACTGGAGGGATGTGGATTTGATGGGTGGACCACTTGATGGATAAGAACCTGGTTGAAAGGCCGCAGTCAGAGGGTGGTCATCAATGGTTCTGTGTCCAGGTAGAGGCCGGTAACGAGGGGTCTGTTTTGGGACCTGTGCACTCTTACATCTTTATCAATGACATCGATGACAGAATCGAGTGCACCCTCAGCAAGTTTGCTGACGACACCAAACTGAGTGGTGAGGTTAACATGGTAGAAGGAAGGGATGCCATTCAGAGGGACCTCGAGAGGCTAGAAAGGTGGGCCCGGGTGAACCTGATGAGATTCAACATGGCAAAGTGCAGAGTTTTGCACTTGGGCTGGAGGAATCCCAGGCATCCATACAGGCTGGAAGGAGCGGTCCTCGAGAGCAGCCCTGCAGAGAAGGACCTGGGGGTCTTGATGGATGAAAAACTGAACATGAGCCAGCAGTGTGCTCTTGTGGCTCAAAAAGCAAATGGTATCCTGGGCTCCATCAAAAGAGGGGTGGTCAGCAGGGACAGGGAGGTGATTGTCCTCCTCTATTCTGCTCTTGTGAGGCCCCATCTGGAGTACTGTGTCCAGGTCTGGAGCCCCCAGTACAAAAAAGACAGGGAGCTGTTGGAGAGGGTCAAGAGGAGAGCCAGGAAGATGATCAGAGGACTGGAGCACCTCCCCTATGAGGACAGGCTGAGGGAGCTGGGCTTGTTCAGCCTGGAGAAAAGAAGGCTGCGGGGTGACCTCATTGCAGCTTTTCAGTACCTAAAGGGAGCCTATAAACAAACAGGAGGGAAATCAACTCTTTGAAAGGGTTGACAACTGCAGGACAAGGGGAAATGGTTTTAAGTTGAGGGAGGGAAGATTTAGGTTGGATGTCAGGGGGAAGTTCTTTACAGAGTGGTGAGGTGCTGGAACAGGCTGCCCAGAGACGTTATGGATGCCCCGTCCATCCCTGGAGGTGTTCAAGGCCAGACTGGATGGTGCCCTGGGCAGCCTGGCCTAGTATTAAACGGGGAGGTTGGTGGCCCTGCATGTGGCACAGGAATTGCAGATTCATGATCCTTGAGGTCCCTTCCAACTCTGTCCATTCTGTGATTCTTTGATTCCGAAGGGCTCCCTTACACCTTTAACACACTGAGTGCAGGTACCAGCCCAGGTAAATTGTGAGTGTCCAACACAGCCTGTGAATGAGCATAATTGTGTCTAATGCCTGCTGCCCTCCATCGTTTACCCCAGCCAACAGTGGGGCAATTCTGGCGTAATTCTCTCTATAAAAATACGATGTGGGATTCACACACTTTTTGATTTTCCTTTATGTAAAAGCGGAATGGTCTTTATTAATTAAAGAAGTACGAGCAGGATCGTTTCGTAGCCACAAAGACGGCGCGCTGCCACTGAGCACACACTGAGCTGCCAAACCCCCACCCTCAGCCCCGCCGCCATGTCCGGGGTGGGAGGAGGAGAGGAAAAAAGGGGGGAAGGAGGAGGAGGCGGGCCACTGCTGCCCGGAAGTAGAAGGTAAGCGCCAAGAGTGCGCTTCCGGCGGCGGTTGCCAGGGCAACGAAGGAGGTTAGCGCTGTGGCGCCGTGCCGCGCGTCCTGTCCCAGGATGTTCATCTACCTGTGCAAGAAGGTGCTGCCGGCGGACCGAGGGGCGGCGGGCGGCTCTTGGGGGGGGGGGGGGGCGGAATTGCAGAGAGCGGCGGCTCGGGGGGCCTTGACGGATCGTCGGGGGGTTCGTTCGGCTGTTCTCTCAGCGGCTGTGCCCAGCGCTGAGCAGCCGTGCGGGATTAGATATTAGGCAGAAATTCTGTACTGTGAGGGTGGTGAGACACTGGAATGGGCTGTCCAGTGAGGCTGTGGATGTCCTCTTCCTGCAAGCGTTCAAAGCCAGGCTGGATGGGGCTGTGAGCAGCCTGGGCTAGAGGGAGATGTCCCTGCCTATGGCAGGGGTTGGAACTGCGTGATCTCAATGGTCCCTTCCAACCCAAACCGTTCCATGATTATACATTAGATGCACTGTGTTCCCCTTTTCTAAAGTTTTGAGTTGCTGGTGTTTTACTTCTGTATATAATTCTGTTTAAATTCTGCGCTACGAGCATTTTGAAGCATTCTTAGAATATTCTGACATTAAAAAAAAAAAAAAAAAAAAGGTTCTTTGGTACTATGTACGGATAAAAAAATGTTTTGTTTTCAGATTGCAATTCCTGGCAACGTCCGATTAAGATGTATTTCCTGGAACAAGGAAGAAGGCTTCATAGCCTGTGGTGGAGAGGATGGATTATTGAAAGTTTTAAGATTAGAATCGCAGACAGGTAATTCACACTTAAAAAAGAAAAGAACAGAACACACTGCGATTCAAAGTTCTGAAAGCACAACTCTCTCCAGAAGTTACTTGACAATACTGCGTATGTTTTAAATCTGTTACAGATATATATTTGCATAAGCATCAGAAGCACTGCCGTTTTCCACTGTTTTCCTTTGGCTTGCCTTACCTGGCATACTTGTTATTTATTGAGCTTTACATTCACTGAACGTCCAGTGCATCTTCTTTCTGGGCATAACGTTCATTTTTGTTATTTTTATATAGACGTTTTTATATAGACATGGCTCTGAGCAGCCTGGTCTGCTGGTTGGCAACCCTGCACATAGCAGGGGGTTGAAACTAGATGATCATTGTTGTCCTTTTCAACCCAGGCCATTCTCTGATTCTGTGATTTGTTTGTTTTGAAATGAATTTCATTATTTCTTGTTTATTTTTAAATATTGTTATTCTAGCAAGAAAGTTGCATATTTCCTTGAAGTAAGTTAAACATGTTCAGAGAGAAGTGAAATCTGATGTATTCTCCAGTTCTTTTAAACCTGTTTCTGGTGTGATAGCCATAGATTTTACTTTGTTTTGTTTTGTTTTCCTAGAAGTTGTTCAAGTGTAATGATCAATCTGGATTTGGATGACAAACATGTTGAACTGAGGGGTGGAAAATCCATCCTACAGATACGCCTTTATAATTTAATTTATATAAATGGTCATTAGTGTTGAAGTACTGTTACATACAGTAATAACCTTACTTTGTTAGGTTTATTTTATAGTTATTTTTGTTATTTTTAGATGAAGCAAAAATAAAGGGCCTTGCAGCTCCTAGCAATCTTTCTATGAATCAAACTCTTGAAGGCCATAGCGGTAAGTCTTGGGCATTTCATGTTTTTTTTTTTTAAATTATAATTAAAAATATAGGATTTGGGGAAATGTATAGAGTATTTTTTCTCAAAGCTTTAATTAAAAGTGTAAAATAAAGATATCAGTATTATAATCAGGCATGTGACAGCTTGGCTGCCTACTTCCTGTTGAGGTACCTGATGAAATAAATAGCTAAAGTTAATCCTTCATGATCTGTGAATGAATTACTGGGTTGAGAACCAACCTGATCTATCAGCCCTGTTCTTCTGGCTGGTGTGCTGTGCGTGATATAGAATGCATGCTGCACAAACTAAGCCTGACCCTAAAAGTTTGCTTATGAGTTTTTCATGCTTAGATCTGCAAACTTTGACCTTACAGCCTAATTTTTTATTGCTTCAGTTTTGACTTGTTCTAAATTCCTCAGTCTCTGTTCGTTATTCAGGAAAAGGTGTTTAGATTTATTTTGAAGTGGAGGATGCTGCTTGTTATGGCAGCTTAATGTTTTCTGAAGAAGTCACAGTTAGTTTAGCAAATTCATCTTTCTCTTAAATATTTATCTTCCTTTCACGTTTGTTGACAAATCATAGAGTGTTTGTTGGCTGATAGACAGAGTTCAGAGAGGTTGGAAAACAGGTTGCAGGAGGATAGAGTGCTTGAAAGTAAAAACTGAATGCAGGGAAACTGGGGAGGAATTGGAGTCTCACATGATAAATAGCCATTATCCATGGACAGTGTGATAAGATGGGGGTGCTGAAATCTTTAGATGAAGAAATGACCTTTTTATGAAGATTTGCATTTGCAGCTTGATAGCAGGTTACTTTAGGGGCCTAATTATGATAAAAAGGTTAATTTTGAAGAATTGATTTAGTGGTATTTGAAATGGATATCTTTGATTCTGAAATAGGTTACATTTACCCCATTCAGTATATCTTCGATTGTCTTTAAAGCTTATGACTGAAGTAAAGAGAAATGGAAAGGATAAAGAGGAACTGGCTAACCACTGATGAAGAACTGAATTATTGTGATGCTTGAAGTGATCAAATTCACATCCAGCATTAGACTGATATGAACTAATAGTAGAAATTGTTTGGAGGTGTTTCAAATCAAATTAAACGTTTGCAAGAAGGATCCTCTTGAGACTTGAAGGTTTGAAGTAGTGAGGAGAATGTGCTTTTTGGTAAGCAGGAGAGATGTTTGGTTTTAAACCTACAGCACTACTGAGGATCAAACTATTTCTATGAAGAAGAAAAAGAAAAGAGCACCAAGAAACTTTCTTAGGACAATAAAGTTTTGTCAAATATGTGTGAGACAGTCAGAAACCACCAGAAACTACGATTTGTTTTTGCATACTGAAACAATATTTTGGGTAGAATTTGGAGAAGGAGTTGCTGAGGTGGGTGAATAAAGGAGCAAAGGGAGGCATTTAGCAGAGTTTTGAAAGAGGAAAGGAATGGTACAGAAAGAATGTCTAAAATGAAATCCAAGTTGGCAGTACAAATTTCTGTTAGCTCCAGGGCAATCACTTTGTATGTCATGCTTTCCCTTAACTTCTTTAAATGGCATAAACACAAAAAGTATATGATTTTCTAGGTTCGGTGCAGGTGGTGACGTGGAATGAACAGTACCACAAATTAACAACCAGTGATCAAAACGGGCTCATCATTGTGTGGATCATATATAAAGGTACTCTGCAGACAGCTTTGAGACTGGATAATAATCC
This sequence comes from Lagopus muta, assembly GCF_023343835.1. Lineage (NCBI taxonomy): Eukaryota > Metazoa > Chordata > Aves > Galliformes > Phasianidae > Lagopus > Lagopus muta. Next base: position 9,633,978 of record NC_064434.1, read on the forward strand.
ATACGGTGGGAGATCTTTGCTGGTGATTTTAATAAATCTTTTTCAGGCTTCTGAAAAAGTCAAAATAGGCTTAAAACATTTTTCAAGTTTTTATTGTAATTGTCTGAATTTTTGTAGCGCCGCTTATGAAAAGGTGTTTGTCCTGCAGAGTTGTCTAAGGAAAAGATAGCAAGTTTTAGCCCTGTGCTTGGTAAACCACTACAAATGTCTTATTTTAAATGTCTTTTTCTTTATTTCCTTGGACAAAAATAGCGTACTGAACAATAAAGAAGCACATGAGTGATCTCCTTTAGCTTAACGGCTGTTTACAAGGGTGGATAGCGATAGGACAAGGGGGAATGGTCTTAAACTGAGACAGGGCAGGTTTAGGTTAGATCTTAGGAGGAAGTTTTTCACACAGAGGGTGGTGACACAGTGGAACAGGTTGCCCAAGGAGGCTGTGGATGCCCCATCCCTGCAGGCATTCAAGGCCAGGCTGGATGTGGCTCTGGGCAGCCTGGTCTGCTGGTTGGTGACTCTGAACAGAGCAGGGGATTGGAACCAGATGATCACTGTGGTCCTTTTCAACCCAGGCCATTCTGTGATTCTATGGTTCTAGTCTGGGAGAAGAATCTGTAAATTACTTAGTACTTATTTTTATCAGTGACAGTTTTTTCTTGTTTATTTCCCTGTGTGTTTTGGTCTCTTTTGAAATTATGTAAGCATGGATTTCTTCCTATTGGGCCCCTCCCAAACTTTGGCTTCCGTTTCTTATTTCTTGTTCCTATCTTTTTGGGAATAAGAAAAGCACACCAAAGCACTGGGTTTCACACAGTGGTATAGTCTTTCTGAAGTTCCACAAAAAACTTTGGAACAATGTTCTCTTTAATTTCTTTCCAAAACAGGCTATTTCTGCAGCTCTTTATTGCATTTCAGAGTCATTAACTTGTATCCCATCTTTGTTTAAAGCAGACACTTCAAAAGCTTTTCCATTTCATTGAATTTCTACTTTGATTTGTTGGTAATTTTTATAAACTCTTATGTTTCTGTATTATGTTGTATTTGTTTTTAGCAGCTTCTTGAAATTATATTGCTAAGAAATGTGATTAGCATCTCATTGGTATCCTATTTGTATATCTTTTAATCGAGGGTTGTTTTATTCTTTAAATTTGGCGATTAGTCTTGAATCCACAAGAGGATTATCAAATCAGAAGTAGAACTCAATTTTTTATTCACTGCTAACAGGTGCTTGGTATGAAGAGATGATAAACAACAGAAATAAATCTGTGGTTCGAAGCATGAGCTGGAATGCTGATGGACAGAAGATTTGTATTGTGTATGAAGACGGAGCTGTGATTGTTGGATCTGTAGATGGTAAAAGCTTTGCTAATTTTGTCTTGTTAGATAGCTTTCATTTTCCAGAAGTTGATTCATAGCAACTCTTTCTCTATATAAATACAATTAATAGTTACTTTAGAAGTTGTTGCTTAAATTCTTTCGCAGCTTTAGTTTTTGTATGGGATTGCATCCTTCCTTTAGTTTGTGGTATGCTTATTAAGGACAATCAATGCTCTGTTACAGGCAATCGCATTTGGGGTAAAGATTTGAAAGGTACACACCTGTGCCATGTAGCCTGGTCCTCTGATAGCAAAGTCTTGCTCTTTGGAATGGCAAATGGAGAAATCCACATTTATGACAGTAATGGAAACTTCATTGTAAGTCCATGCTCATTATCATAAATTATTAACTGTAATATGCATAAAAGTGTATTTCCTTTGTAGGTTATTTCATACTTATTTAGTTGGAAGAGGTCAGTTAGGGCAAGGTTTTCTGTGTAACATTTTTATGCAGGATTTATTCAGTTGCAATTTTATAATGAAAGTAACAACCAAAAGTTTTATTTTTTGCAAAGTTCTATTGTGGTAGTGAGTGCCTTTTGTGCGTATCTGTTTATTTTCTGGGATACTTTTGAAAGAATAAAAATGCCAGAACTGAAATACTTCTTTGTAATTAGAAGATGTGTTCTCATGTCTGATCCAGCATTGAATGAAGAGTTCAATTTAAGAGTTTCAAACTCTTAAATTTTTTATGCCAGCTTTTTCCTTGGCTCAGGAGAACAGTTTTGCATGTGTATATCTGGTCTCTTGCAAGCTCTTTGTGTAGATATAAATTGTTCCTCTACACAGAGTGTTATACCTGACTTTCAGTACTTAACCATTCTTGTCTAGGTGAAAATGAAGCTGAGCTGTTTGGTGAACTTAACAGGAACTTTCCGCATTGCTGGAATACATTGGTACCATGGTGCAGAAGGCTACGTTGAACCAGATTGTCCTTGTCTTGCTGTCTGTTACGAGAATGGAAGATGCCAGATAATGAGAGATGAGAATGATCACAGTAAGCGCAGAATGTGGGATGCTAATCACTGAGCTTTTATTGACCTAAAACTCCTACTAATCTTTAAATTTTCAATATGTATTTCTCAAACCCAGATCCTGTTCTGATTGATACTGGTATGAATGTAGTGTGTATTCAATGGAACCATTGTGGAAGCGTATTGGCACTGGCAGGCTCCCTAAAAGGAACATCTCCAGATAAAGATGTGAATGTTGTGCAGTTCTACACTCCATTTGGTGAGGTAAAAATATTGAACACACTAATGAAACCTTCATTTTCTTTATTTTAGCATGTTTTTTCTTTTTCCTGTGAGGGTTTCCCAAGGCTCCACCCAACCTGGCCTTGAAGGCCTCCAGGGATGGGACATCCCCAGCTTCTCTGTGCAGCTGTGCCAGGGCCTCACCGCTCTCTGAGTAAAGAATTTCTCATCAATTTTGAGAATGCTTAGGCAGCAGTGAAGATGCTAACTTAATGTGCATGTGTGGAATCTGGACTTACTTGTCTTTCTCCACTGTGTCAGACCTAGGGATCTCCAGATCTCTAGAAACGGGTGTTTGAGACTCTATAGCTGGAGTTTAAAGCCAACAGTCAGTCTGGGTTTTAGATTGGTTTTGTGCTGGCTGTGATAGTCAAGTTGTGGGTTAACGTTTTGGAAGATGGTGTCTTCTGTGAATAGGGTGTAACCAGGATTGGATTTACAGTTTGCTGTAGTGTCTGGTCAGACGCATGAACTAGGTACTAAATTATGTAGGCTTATTGGCAGCAGTTCCTTTAGGCATGAAGTCTTACCTTCAGAAGAAGGGCTAGATCTAAGCATGAGTATCAGTGCTCTGCTCCCTAAAGAGGTGTATTTTATTTAAGCTAAGGATTACACTAAGGAGTAGAGGTGTCCTTTATTACATCCATCCATATACTTTGCAACCAAGAAGTTTCCCTCAAACAAATGGTCTGTGGGACAATGGTTATCTTTTTCAGAAACATTAGTTTTTATTTAATTCATTGTTCAACTTAAGGTGCTATAGAAAAGATATTTAAACAAAGGGAAGTTTGTTAGCTCTTAGATTAGAGATTCGTGTCTAAATACTTAGGCTTTTTGGAAAGGGAGGGAGATACAGGGACAAAGAAAATGTCCATTGCCTCACTGCAAATTGTGTACCAATCAGCTGATTCAGTATATGCCCTTGACATAGCTTAAATGAATAAAAATATCTCCCTAACCTATCAGATGTAGTTAAAGGTCAGCTGACTAATATAATTCATACACTTACTGTCAGTGAAACTTGAGTCATGTCAGTTATCAGCGCCGTTTGGATATGAGGAAAAACTTCTTTACAGAAAGGGTTGTTAAGCACTGGAATGGGCTGCCCAGGGAGGTGGTTGAGTCACCATTCCTGGATGTGTTTAAAAACCATCTGGATGTGCTCAGGGACGTGGTTTGGAGTTAGGGTGGTATGCTTAGGCTGTGGCTGGACTTGACGATCTTTGATGATCATCCAACCTGAGCAATCCTGTCAATAGTAACTGAAATAGTAAAGGTGATTCAGATTACCATACGAAAGAAAAAATCATTATGCTGTTATTCTCTATTGTTTATTTTTTTCCAATTGTTAAAAATGTAGTATCTAAATGAAATATTTCCCTTTCTGAAGAGGCAAAAAGAAAATTAAAAAAATTGAGGTGTGGTTTATTGTAATATTTATCAAATTGTCAAACCTCATTAGCATGTGTATGCTAATTTGGGAATTATTATGGGCTACTCTAGAGAAGATGTACAAGCCTGTATTTCATCAACCGGCAGCACTGTTGTTATGTATTTTAGGGCAGTCTTCTTATGATATTCAGTGTTATTTTTCTTTTCCTGTTTTGAAACAAGCACTTACGCACGCTGAAAGTTCCTGGCAAGCAGATATCAGCTTTATCTTGGGAGGGAGGTGGACTGAAAATTGCACTAGCTGTTGATTCTTACATATATTTTGCAAACATTCGGCCAGATTACAAGGTAAGTGGTTATGTGGCACTTAATTTGACTAGCACATTTAGTTGAAAGAAGAAGATGATGCTTAAATAGCAGATAAAAGGATAGTTAGGTGATAAATGGATTTCAAAGCTAATTGGAGAGGAGAATTTATTCATGGAAAGTGGAAAATATGATAGTTTTTTTTTTATACTGACAATTTTTCTTTTCATTGGGCAAGGAATAGTTTTTTACATCCTGTAAAAACCGTAAGAGAGAGACCCAAATTATGGTATTATGGACTCTTTTTTATGTACTTACTTGTTTTTTTAACTTTGAGATTAGTTTCTATGGGCTTCACAAACAGTAGAGTTAGTAGAGCACGGGAGCATCCTACTGCACATTCACCAGTTGTGATCTCATTGCTGAGCTCTCTCTTGAATTGCTTAGCAGCTTTCCACAGACAAAGCTTGGATACAGACCTAGGTAATGATGAGAGCATTCTATGAGCAGTACATTTTATTCCCACTGCTAAGCAGTGCAACACTAAAACTGTGAGAGACCAAGGTTTGAAGAGCAGAAGTCTCGTGGTTGTGTCATGGGTTCACTTTCACTCTTTCCTTTTGGAGTTGTTCCATGGCTTGGTTGGGTCAGTGTTTATTGAAGCATACTAAAAATACTTCCTTTGTACCAGCTCAGTGCCATAGTCAGCTATAGAGTCAGTCTTTATTTTCAGTTGTTTGTACAAAACAGAATACCTTCAAATGAAAGATCTGAAAAATGTCAAACTTTGAGGAAAACAACCAAGCAAACCAAACTTGTAATTGTTTGGAATTTGGATTAAGACTCCACCAAAAATTAATGTGGGGTAGTATTGTTCATGCTCTTTTTCCTGTCTGTGATCAGTAACTCGTTCTAGATTTTGGATTTATTCAAATTGATATTTTAAGTGAAATTCCAATACAGAGCTTTCTGACCCAGTCGTATCTTGGCTGCATATTTTTTTAAAGCCCAATAAATAAAACGATGCTTCATTTATGATTTCTGTTTCATCAGTGCTATGACTTGAAGTTTTAGTGACAGGAATGTCTTTGTTGGTGATGGAATGACTTAGCAGTTGTTTTTTTTTTAAATAATGAATTTGTGGTTTTATTTCATATCAAGGAAATGTATACTTGTTAATATTAACACAAGTAGGCAAGGTTCTGAATTTGGCAGTGATTGAGGCTGTCACTTAAGTAAGGCTCCAAGAAGGGCTTCACAGTTTTCATTGTTGTTTGATTGAAGTGGATGAGCAGAGTGTTAAATTGGGAATTGTTTGAGCCTTTTTCTGTTACTTTGTTGTGGTGATTTAATAGAACCAGGCGAGTTAAACGCTGGAAATGGTGCAACCTGATAGATGCGATTCCTATTCATATTTTCATATTCATATTTTCAAGTTGCCAGTACGCTGCGTTTGTAAGCTATTTCTTTTTTTCCTCTCCCTATTAAAGTGAAAAAAGATGTGCTCAAATTATTTCTGTGGCAAATAACCTCTGTCTTGTTAGTCTACTCAGTTTATACTTGTTAGTATACTCAATTTCAACATGAAATATTTTTGTGATGGATGATGTGTGTCATCCTCCAGTGAGCAGCACCTTATCATCACTATACTTTCATCTGGTTGTATTGATAACTTTATTTTAATAACTGGGTAATCTGAAAGGTAACAGTTGTTAAATGACAGCGATTCAAAGCTGTCATGTATTCCAGCTGGATTGGAATGGACCTGGAGATGAAATGTTAGTATCCTATTACCTGTTTATGCATAATCCAAGTGTTTAGGTGTTGCCATAAGAAGAGAAAGTAGATTCTCAATTGATATAACAGTAGTTTCATTACATGTAAAATGTAAGAACCCTTCTGGGCAGCTCTCTAGCAGGTTTTCTTCATCCCTCTAGTAAGTGCTGGTTACTTAGAGTTCTGCTGACTTCTGCACAATGCCATCATCATCCATAAGTGATTCTCTGTGTCTTGTTTGCCTGTCAGCTTCACCTCCCTTCCAGATGTGTTTTCAGTTTCTGGTGTGTTGGAAAGGCTTTTTATTCACTTCTGTAATTTTGTTGAATTTTTGTAGTGTTTGAATGTTCTATTTCTCATTTTGCCTTTTTTCCTCCTTATATGAATGTTTCTTCTGGGGGAACAGGAGGGCTTTTCTCATGTTACTAATACAGGAGAAAGGATGGAAGTTACTTCAATGCTCTAACATAGTTGCTTATTTAGACTGCTTCAGGAAGTGCACTGTTTGAGGTGTTTATTATCTTCCATTGGGAAGTGAATGTTGTGTTGCCAACTTACTTGTCAAAGCAAGCATTTTCATGGTAAAAGCTGTCATCGCAGCGAGTATTTCTGTGCTCTCTGAACAAGAACAAACGTGGAGTAAAGGTTTTTTTTTCTCATTTTGGGAATAGTTCTCCAATTCTGATCAGGTCAGTTTCTGGTGATGGGAAGGCTTCTTTTTCCATGCTGCTAGTATGCAAATAACGTATTGTCAGGGCTTTCTTCCCATTCTTTTTATAAACAAGTTCATCGCACGACAGGTAAAGAACATTGAATAGTGATTGTATTATGTACTGATATGAAGTGAACACATTCATGAAACAACATATGTTGAATTAGTCCCATTTCTTGTAGAATTGCTCAAAGTAATTTCTCTTGGCAGTGGGGTTACTGCTCCAACACAGTGGTTTATGCGTACACCCGACCTGACCGTCCTGAGTACTGTGTTGTGTTCTGGGACACAAAGAACAACGAGAAGTATGTGAAATATGTCAAGAGCCTGATTTCCATCACAACCTATGGAGATTTCTGTGTGTTAGCAACCAAGGCAGATGAAGATCAACCTCAGGTAAGGACTTCTTTGTAAATGTCCTTTGAAATACTGTCGTGTATGTGTCAGTGCTTTACAAATGAAATAAGATTAAACATCCTGAATCTTTTTCAGTGTGTGACAGGGTGAGGGGAAATGGCCTTATGTTGCACCAGGGTAAGTTTAGTTTGTGTATCAGGAAAAACTTCTTTACAGAAAGGGTTGTAAAGCACTGCAATGGGCTGCCCAGGGAGGTGGTTGAGTCACCATTCCAGGATGTGTTTAAAAACCATCTGGATGCGGTGCTCAGGGACGTGATTTAGCAGAGGGTTGTTGGAGTTCAGGTAGTATGGTTGGGTTGTGGTTGGACTCAATGATCTTTAAGGTCTTTTCCAACCTGAGCAATTCTATGATTCTGTGATTAACTGTCATTTGACAGAAGGGCATTGAACAGGCTCCATGTTTACATAAAATGAACCCCATGAAGCTACCAAGTCAAGAACCAAAGTGCTAGCTAAAATGTTCAGAACCTACTAACTGCCTTTACTTACAGCCACTAATAACTTCACAAAAGCCACAGACTTCAGGATTACTATTGCTTTGGACATATTTTTCCACAGCAGAACAAAAAGTAGGAGAAGACCAGAACATTAAGAGTTACTTAATCAGCTGGAAATGGAAAAATAGAATGTAAGAAAGGGACAGTTTTTGGATGGTACAAATGCCTGTTATTACAAAATTCTCTTTTTTTTAATTTAAGTGATAGTTTATATGATAGACAAATCCTTTGGTTAATATACATTCAGTTAACATTAATATTACTGTCACACAGCTTTTCTTACTGGATTCAGTTCTGAATTATTTTCTGTATCACTTATGCATCGCTTACAAAGGAGGAGCATGAGATGGAGTCAATTGGTGCAACGGTAAAGATGTCTTAGTGCTGCTTCGTTGGAGTGTGCAGTAGATGGTGTGCTATGATATGATCTGAAAATGTGATATGTATGAACAAAGGCATTTGGTGAAGTCGAGTATGAAGTAATGTGATTTTTGGGTTGCATTTTTAAAATGTGAAGTAAAGAGAGGTGGGATCTAGTGTAACTTCCTGGAGTATAAGTAAGAGATTGCATTTATCACCTGAAAATTGCGGAATAGTAAGTTTCTTTCAATTCTTTCTGAATGGCTTCAGTCTAATTATTAATGCTACGTGGGAGGCAGCTTTTAGGAACTGAAGTAAACAGGTTTATCCTTTTGGTAGCAGTTCATTCATTGCTTTCTGAAAAACACACCTATTCTGCAATAGATTTCAGGGGATGGAATTGTGATTTCAAGAGTACAGAATGGATAGCAGTAGCTGATGGGGCAAACAAGATGGATTTTGGCAGGAACTGTTGTACTGTGAGAGGAAGGCGTATTAGTTATGAAGAACTCAGTTTTGATAACCACAGTGAACTTTCTGCTCAATGAAATGGGACAGTTTCATTGTCCTTGGTCCTAACCCACCACCTGTGTTGTTCATGCAGTCCGTCTTGGATACTGTCACTCCAGCACTCCTTGGTAGTCTCTGATAGACGGAGAGTCTCAGAAACAAGTAAAAAGGGCATAAAGGAGAAATCAAATAGAGTGAGTGCTGAAGAAGAATTAATGTAGATATAACAGAAACAAACAGTATGCAGGTAGAAAGGTTAAAAAGGGCTCCTGCAGGGGCCACATAAAGGGGAAAACTGGAAATGCTGGTGGAAAGTTTAACTTAACAAATAAATAAAAGTCATGCTTTTGAGGTGTTTTCTTTGATGACAGCATAAGAAAAAATATAACTCAGTGGGAAGAAATCCTTGTTCATATTGTTGTCTTTGAATGAACATAGTTCAGACAGTAGATGAAGCTCTAAATTCTATGCATTCTGCCATTCTCTTATTATTAAAAGCTATCAATCCATCAGTTCAAAGGAGCAAGCTGTACAGCTGCAATGGTCTGCTATCTCAATTACATGAGTTGGTTGGGAAGTGAAAGAATTAATGAGCAACTAACAGTCTTCCATTTCCTGGGGAATCAGGATGCCAGCTCTTGAGTGATTCAAGTCTAGCAAAACTGTTCTTTGAGTCTAAAGAGCCTGCAGTGGAAATCACTAGTTAATTTTCACATTTCTTATTCAAAACATTCTCATTTCCCTGTGTAATCATGATAAAGCTATTTAATCCTTGGTTTACATCTAGAAAACTGCGTTGGCACTTGAAGGCAATCAATTAGATGTTGATATCTTTTTTTGTTTGTTTGTTTTAATCTTCCTGATTTATCTGTGCTGATTAAAGCTTTCCAAAGTAGAATTGCAAGAAGGGCAAAACTAACAAAACCAGTCTGTTTCGTGGCATGTTAGAATAGTGTGGAGGAATGGCCTCACTCCCAGTTCTCCCCTGAAGGTAGCCCTCAGGAGGTTCGTGATCAAGTAAGCTTTCCTAAGAGTAGAACAGGAGCCCATACATCTGGGAGTTAGGGGCCTGCTGCAGTTTATCACATTATCCTATGCACGAACAACTAGAGAAGAGTTGAGTTGCTGAGAAAATACTGGTGTGTCAGTCAGTCAGTCTGACTGTCTGACTGGTGTGACACGTCAGTCAGAGTGCAGTCAGTGCTCTCCAAAGCTGAGGTGAGACTGGCCGTCTCACCAGCATCTTATCTGTGGACCCCACTGGTGGTACATCCTACATCCTGTGTTCTGTCTGATAGATTTGATTATCTGCTTAAAACAGCTGATCACCTTCCTGTTTTGTGCTTGGCTTCATTTACAGTGTTAATTGGCAAATCCCCCATTACAATCATGCTTAAACGTCTTTGTATTTTCTGCAGCCATGGTGTTCCTGTTTTCTGTTGCTGTTCAGCGTTAGATTGCGTGAAATGTGGGCTGTGAGATATGCCTTCACTGAAAGCCTTGTGCAGCTTACTAACTTACAGAAAAACGTGGTATTAATAACACTTTTGTTTCCCTACAGTATGTGCTGGTTCTCTGCAATTCTATTGGCACTCCTTTGGACCCAAAATACATCGATATTGGTAAGCACCTTGTGGTTGTTTTGTTGTTTGGCCTTTTGATCGTAGTAGGAAATCAGCTGAGTCAAATAACGTACTGCAATATTCATGTCCTATATTGCAGATTGTCATTAAAGTGTAGACTGTCCTGCTCTGATAAGTGACTTATTTGTCCTGTGGAATATGAAATATTGTGATACTTTTTACCCTCATAATTTCTATTCATCAGTTTGATGCTCTCTTGTCACATGTTGGAATCTTCAGGAATAAAAATGCCTGGGGAATTCAATACACAAATTTTGCAGTGGTTGTAGGGGGGAAAAAAAGATAAATGGCTGAGCACTGAAGTCAGATTATGTGGTTTTGTGTAGGGGTTGTTGTCCCTCCCTGCCTCTCCCATCCACCATCAGCTGTCTGCATTACTTACTGTTTACCAGTATCCAGGACTTCACTTAATGGTGGGATAGGGTGGAAGGAGAAGGAGTCGGGGACTTATAGGCCACATTTCATCTCATTTCTACAGCTGGCATCTAAAATAAGTTCAGTGAATGATTCCTAGATGGGGCCTATTTGCTCTGTGTTGGCTACAAAGAAGCCCAGGGCAACCAGCTTAAATGTGCTTGTCTCTGTCAGAGATGTCTGCAATTGGATGAGATGGATCCCGCTCAGACTGTCATAATTAGCTTTGTGTGTACATCTCTAACTCTTCCTTTTAAAGTTTTTCCTTTTCATTTTCTAGTGTTGTGCTCGTAAGCTTTCTAAATCTGTCCATGATTGTTTATAATGTAATTAAAATCAAGGTAGCAGTTCTTGTTTTCCCCCGGTACTGTCTCCCAGAACTGCCTCTACAAAAGAAAAGAATCTTCTCCAGTGACTGAAAGCAGTTAAAGAGAAATGCTGTTTAATTGAAGAGATGATGTTGTTATTGCAACTGCATTTGAGTTGTCCTAAAGAGGTGAAACAATATGTAAGAAACTTTTCTTTTTCCTTCAGTTTAAGTAAGTTTTCCATGATCTGCTTCGTCTCAGTGTCGGCTGATCGATGTGGTGCATAGGCTTACAATCTTCTTTGCAAGTGTGAATTCATGTGTGAAAATCTTAGATTTTTGAGCCTTCATCTTCATAGGAGGCCAAATATTTGAGGTTGGGGTTATTTGCATTCTTGAGTCCTGAAGAATTTTTGTAGTCTCAGTACTTCAAATGTAACAAACCAGTCTTTCATTAGTGTGTGAACACAGCCAAAGATACAACTTCTTTTTTTTAGATGTGACTCCTTTAAGACTCCTTTAAAGTTAGCTGACTTTAAAGATTGCAGGTGAGAGTGAGAACCCAGCCTCTGTAAATGAAACATTTTTGGATTACATTGTGCAGGTTTTATCATATTTGCTTTCCTTTGTTGTAACCTTTGAAGATACAGCTTTGTAGAATAACTTAAAATATTTCCTTGCACAAATTGATCTTATACTGTATAGATATTTGAATATAATCAGGGTTTTTATATACAGCATATCATGCTGTTTATCACAGTTGGTGCTTATGGCAGGAGGAGGTACGGTTGTTTCAGTTTTACAGGTGCTGAACTTGCCTTGTTGAGGTCAGTAGAGAGGGGAAACCTTGTCAATCTTTAGAGGCTGTAATTTACATCTCTCTAAGTTCTTCTAGGATTCCAGTTGTTCATAATTTCTAATGAAGTAATTATTTTGTCCTGCTTATAAATTAATTAGAATTTATTAATAGTTTAATCATTAATAGTTTAAGAAATAAAAACTGTGTGAATAAAATTAACATCTCTTGCCCAAGATAATTAGAAGGCTGTTTCTGGGTTGTGAAAACTATATTATCTCTCTATGAAATTCTTGTTTCTTTTCTTTCTAGAACAATTTTTCAGGCTTTTCTTTTTTTAATCAAGCTGTAAAATTGCTACGTTGAGTTCAAAACAAATAGAATATTTTCTGAAGCTTTATGTCAAACTTTCAATCAGTCCTTCATACAAGGCAGTCACCTTATTTGATATTTCACAAATGCTCATGAAAAATGCCTTCTGATATAATAGGAAGTTCTGCAACAGACCAGCTGGTGTTACTGTGCTCCTGCCTCCTCTTGAGTGCTTTTGACTACCACGAGTCTGAGCTGCATTTTTCTGAGTGACCTTGTCAGTTATTACAGACTGAACGGACAGTAACTCTGCTTTTGCCAGAGTGCCTCTTGCTGGAGTAGCAAACACCTGGAGCCCTACAGAGCATAAACGTTTGTTTCATGAGTCTTTGGTATCCTGCAGGACTCCTGGGCTGCAGCCTGGCAGGAAATTGGTACTGAAGAAGAAAGATTTCTAATAACGATGTTAAGTAGTTGACAGAGTGTTTCAGTAATGCATCTGAGAATGTGTGTTAAAACACTCTTTTTGTGCATTGTTAATTTTTGTAACGGTTTATAAGATTAGTTTTACAAAGCAATGCTAATCTTCTAATGACAAAGTAGCTGTGAAATCATGCAACGTTCCTTTCTTCCTCAAGAACTGCAAATCTTATGTTGTTTGGCTCTAAACCAGTAGCTTAAGATGAGTTCACAAAAATACTGATGGTTCCCTTTATTCTGTTGGTTTTCAAATTATGTCATTAATGTCATTAAAGCTAATGTCAAACATTAGCTTTCTAATGTTTGCCTGCAGGCTCTGATGGATGGTTACACCTTAAAACTCTACCTAATTTTCCTCTTTTATTTTGTCTAATGCATCTTTTTCCTTTGTTTGCTGTGTTTATAGGGTCTTTCAGAGCAGCTACTGTTTGCTAGCCTTTAAATTGATTTTCTCTTCGTTGACTGGCATTATATCCCATCCTACCAAAAAATTAACCAACGTAGGCTTGCAGGCTTTCTGTCAAAGTCCTTTTGTGAGTAGCTAAATATAAATTACAGGTGGTTAAATACCTTCTTTTATAATGTCTTTTTAATGGAAACACAACAGATGGTATCTGCTAAGGAAATATCACTCAGACTGGGTTATATCATCTTACATGTGCATAGGAGCACTGACATTGTTACGTTACCACCTTTCACACGTACTAATGCCCAGTGTAATGCACAGAACGGCCTGATCAGCACACAGTGGAGAAGAGGCAGAGAGCTGACAGTCAGGACCGTGTTGTGACAAAGAAGTTCAGTCGGAAGGGACCTTCAGAGATCATCTGGTTCCACTGCCAGACCACCTCAGGGCTGGCCAAAAGTTAAAGTATGTTGTTGAGAGTAAAGTATGTCCAACTGCCTCACCGCTGGGTGTGGGACATCAGGCATCTGTCTTGCCTCCCTCCTAACTTACCTTAATGGTGGCTGAAACAGCACTTGAATTGCTTTTAGTTACAGCTGATTGTTTAAAAGTGAATTCCTTATTTTGCTGGACTGTAAGCTGTTCCATGTGCAGTTCAGCTGTCCCTGCTGTTGCCTGATGATTTTCTTCTCTTCGTGTTTGCTCTTCATGGAGCAAGCACCTCCAGAGACATTTTAATCAAACTCTGAAGTTAGGTAGATGTTATTCTTTGGACTGAATTAGTTATGGTTTCTCTGGATTTCAACACGGCAAAGTGCAGGGTTTTGCAATTGGGCCGGAAGAACCCCAGGCACCTGTACAGGCTGGGAGGAGTGGTCCTTGAGAGCAGCTCGGCAGAGAAGGACCTGGGGTTCCTGATGGATGAGAGACTGAATATGAGCCAGCAGTGCACTCTGGCAGCTCGAAAGGCAAATGGGATCCTGGGCTCCATCAGGAGAGGGGTGGCCAGCAGGGACAGGGAGGTGATTGTCCCTCTCTACTCGGCTCTTGTGAGGCCCCACCTGGAGTACTGTGTCCAGGTGTGGAGCCCTCAGTACAAGAAAGACATTGAGATTTTGGAAAGGGTCCAGAGGAGGGCGACTAAGATGATCAGGGGGCTGGAGCACCTCCCCTATGAGGACAGGCTGAGGGAGTTGGGCTTGTTCAGCCTGGAGAAGAGAAGGCTGCGGGGTGACCTCATTGCAGCCTATCAATACCTGAAGGGAACCTACACCCAGGAGGGGAGTAAACTCTTCAAAAGGGCTGACAACAGCAGGACTAGGGGAAATGGTTTTAAGTTGAAGGAGGGAAGATTTAGGTTGGATGTTAGGGGGAAGTTCTTTACTAGGAGAGTGGTTAGGCCCTGGAACGGGCTGCCCAGGGAGGTTGTGGATGCCCCGTCCTTGGACGTGTTTAAGGCCAGGTTGGACGGGGTCCTGGGCAACCTGATCTGAATGTGTATGTTTGGTGGCCCTGCTAGGCAGGGGGGTTGGAACTACATGATCCTTGGGGTCCCTTCCAACCCGGGTGATTCTGTGATTCTGTGATTCTGTGGATTTTGCAGATGTGAACAGGCTTATGTGAAAACAATTTACTCTTCCATGTCAGATCGCTTCCTTTCCATCAGATTTAAGTGGGATTATTTGTCTCTTGTGATTCTGTATCCTATTTTAGACACTAAGAAGTGTCTCAGCTTTTTCATGTGGCAAAGTAATACAGTCATGGATCAAGTACCTTTTCTACCTACTATTCTTTCAGAAGATTAGACATGAAAGCAGGTGTTTTCTGTTCCTAAAATACAAAGCTTCTTTCCTTCAGGGAGGAGGTATTATGATGAAACAGTGAAGAGAAGTGAGTGAGGAAGAGAAAGAAGGGCCAGAGCAAACTTAGAGTATCATCCTTTTATATGTTGCTGTTGTTTTAATGGCATAGCATGTTAAATCCTTTCAGTATATGATTACTGAAAAGTAAGGCACCTTTCAGAAAGATTTTCCTACATTTTCAAATTCCAAAAAATCGGGACCTTAATACTGAAATTAGCTGTCTTCAAAGTCAATGGAAAGGGCTACAGAATTGAAGAAGTCTGCCCTTGGAGTGGAAAGCTGCTGTGTGGTAGAAATGCTGAGCAGAGGAGTATCCAATTATCTTGCCTGCTTCTGACTTAAGGTGCTTGCTTTTCTCTCAGCTTACAACTAAGAGTGCAAATTCTTTAGAAGGGTCTGATGCCTAAGTTCCAAAGGGTAAGTGCTGTTAAAATGTAATAGGAATAATAGTTCAGAAACTAAGTAGTTAGACTAACTGCCTAGAAAGGGATTCTAGATCTTCCTCAGCATGAGAGAACTGAAATAAGCATCTTTCCCTTCCCATGAAGGACATCCCCTTTTCTTTAGAAGCTGTGCTGTTTTGCAGCCAACATAGGAGTCACGTCAGGAGCAGTGTAGCCCAGTGGTTCAGCCCTGAAGTGGGAAGAGGGAGATCAGTGTTTTTCTTCCTTACTCATAGACGGTTCTGCATGACTTGTTTGTTTCTTGTAGTCTTTGTTCAGTGACTGTCCAGTATAAAATGCTTAATCAATTCTAGAAAACTCCATCCATCCCACTTCTGTCCAGTTTTAGTTATGTAGCAATTGTGCAAAAAGGTCAGTTCCTATGTACAGATGCGTCTCTCCCAGATGTTTGAATCCATCTGATCCTGTTGACCTCTCTGTGCTGTGTATAATGTTATCCCTCTCCATGTGTTTTCACATTTGACTTAAACCCAGCTCTAATTGCCCTGCTGTTGCAAAGAAGAGAAGGTTTGTGCCCCTCGTGTTAGCTTCTCATTCCTGCTCTTTTATGTTAGCTCCGTCATTTGTGATTCTCTATTTAATCCAACTTAATCTTTTACTTCTTTAACTTTGGGATTAGTTTTCAGTCAGATCAAACAACAAACTGATCCAATTTATTCTGTGGCTAAGCTACTCCTAGAGCTGATTAAAAGTGGCAGGGAAGCGTGAGGGTTTGTTGGGAAGCAGCTCGGTTTTGGTTGTTATGACGGATAGAGCTGCGAGTTACTAAGAGAATTACAGCGAATACACAGAATTTTTGGATTTGTTTATTGAATCTGAGACTGTATTCTTCAGGTGTGAGCACAGAACTAATCACTGAGCTGTGTTACAGGTAAATGAAATACACTGATTTCACGAAACGTAAACAGCTGCTGTATCTGTGCTACTGCTCACATGTTAAGCATTGCCTCTCAGCCTTCTCATCCAGTACTGACATTTATACTAAAAAGAATTAAACAGCTGTTAGGTAGCTTATCAAAATCCTCTTGGTTTCAGAGAAATGAAGTCTGTTCAACCAGTCTTCCCCAGTCTGTCCATCATAGTGCCATTCTACCTTATGGCAGGCCTATAGCACCCCCCAGAGTTCCATCCTCTGCTAATATAAGGAAAGGGTGGAGAGATTCATTGCAAAAGAATTAGATTTTGTGCTTACACCATGTTATCTGCAACACACTTCACTAACAGACAGGGCTGTAAAATGGAATTTGCTCAGCTTGTCTGGTGGCATATTGATTGAAGTGTCGAGTTTGAAGACATTGAGGGATTATTTATTGATTTCTGATTTTTTTTCCTATGTATTTTATGTGCTGATTCTTGATTTTTGATTTTCAGAACTCAAAAAAACGTGAAAGAAAAAGCCATGATAGAACCAAGACAGTGTAGTATAAAGAATAATGTGATGCCTTGAGTGCCTATATCCACCAAACATTGACAGCAGGAATGAGACATTGCCTTTAGCCGTGCATTCTAAATGGTTTTAAGGATGAAGTAAAAAAGAACCTTGGCTTTCCCTCTGCAGTGATGTCTGGATACCTTTCAGTATCTGAAGGGGAGCTACAGGAAAGAATGGATCAGACTCTTTAGCAGATTCTGTGGTGATAGAACAAGGTGAAATGGCTTCAAGGTTAAAAAGGGCAGATTTAGGTTGGACGTGAGGAAAAAATCTTTACAGGGAAAGTGATGAGGCACTGAAACAGGTTACCTGTCTTTATGGTGGATGCCCTGTCCCTGGGGACATTCAGGGCAAGGCTGGTAAGGCCCGGGGCTGCCTGATCCTGGGCTGCCTGTGGTGTCTCTGCTCATTGCAGGGGAGTTGGACTTGCATTAAGGAAAAGGAAAAGTGCTGGAATAATGGGGAGAAAAATATTAATTATAAAAGCAGTGCCTTGAAAGAACTTCTGGAATTTATTAACTTATCTGCAATTAAGTAAATCTACTCTTTCTTTTTCCTTTTTTTTGGTCTTTTATCCTATGGAGATACAATTTCACACATTTGGAAAAAAAAATCCCAAGTTCCTACCTAGTCCAGTACTTGCTGCTCTAAGTTTACAACCTTTTGGATATCATAACAGGGCCGTTGTTTGTCACAATGACCAGAACACACGTGGTAGCAGCTTCCAAAGAGGCGTTTTACATCTGGCAATATCGCATCGCCAAGAAGCTCACAGCAATGGAGATTAATCAGGTGGCACGGACCAGAAAAGAAGGCAGGGAAAGGTTTGTCTCCAGGCTTTTTCATGTTCTTTCTTTTGCATAAATATGATTTTGATAAAAGTGGATTCTCCCATACCTAAAGTATGAACTCCTCATTATTGTTTTCCTACTCAAAATTGTTAAGTGTAGTTTTTCATGACAAATGCACAGCTATTATCCAGATCTCTTAGACTTTTTTTCCAATTAGTTTTCTGCTTACTGTCACTGCTACCTGTGAATGCCTCCTTTACAGAGCTGCATGTCTGATGCATGTGGGTTTTTGTCTTCTCTGTACCCTTAATTTCTCAGCAGTTATATTCACTCTGATAACTTTAATCATTACTTCTGTGTCAGTGGCTGTTAGGGCATATTCTGTCCAGCTATTCTCTAAATAGAATTTTGCCCTACTGTGTCTTTGGCCTCTAATCTTGTATGGCCTGTTCTCAAACTAAACAAGCCAAAGTTGTTATCATCTGCCCATCCAAAATAATTACTTCATATAATAACTCTATGCTCATGTTATGTTAACTTAGTTACACTGACTTCCTCTTTCTAATGCTTTTATTTTTTAAGGCAGAAGAGTTCTGATAAAGTTTTGAATATAGTAATTTTGTGGACGTGATACTGACATTCTTCCTAAGTAATGGAAAAGAGCATGAGGAAAATAAAGTGTCTGAAAGGAGACACTGAGATGATTGATCGTTTGCAGGATCTTCTTGTTGCAGAATGAAGGACTGTAGATCATATGGAACTGACATTATGGGCCATCGTGTAGTGAAGGTGAAAGCAAGTACCATGTCTGTATCAGCTGAAATCAGGGTTACTGGGGGAGCACGACTGGAACACAAGAACAGGCTTAGCTTTTATACTTTTTTTTCTGGTTACAGTGGTTCCTTCTCCAAGGTTTGATGATACCTGTATTCTAACAAAAATGACCCTTCTTTCTTCAGAGGCACTTTTTCTCCTTCCTTCTCCACAGGATTTATCATATTGATGACACTCCTTCAGGATCTGGAGATGGACACCTTGATTACAGTAAAGCTTTCGAAGTGAGCCTTGTTTTTAACTTGTTTATCATGGTATCACTGGTAGCTTGAAAGCAGTAGCTGGCATTGCTGTATATATTTGCTTGGGTTTTTGTTAATGGGTCTTTTTGTTTTCTTCTACTTTTTGTACAAAAATGTTAGTGTTGCATCTGGTTAGTAAAATGTTCTTGTATCACTATGTATTACTAGAAATGTACATCAAACTGTGTAAAATGCAGTGAAAAAGTGTATTGTGTATTCTGGAGAATTAATGGGCCCCAGAAGGAAACTCTTACTGTTACCATGTTTCCCATACCAAAGGCCACTGATACCATAAACCCTCCATTTATTGTACAGTGATAAAGCTTGATAGCCCCTTTTTGTGTAAACACTTGGCAGCATTCTTGGATATTTAAACATAACTTTTTTTTTTCTGTAGAGGTTCACTCCTATTGCAATATTAAACAAGTGTTGGTGTTGTTTGTATGCTTTCAGGGAACGAGAGATCCAATTTGTGCAATAACAGCATCTGATAAGATACTGCTTGTGGTAAGTTGGGGGTTAAAACAACTCCTAGTTGCCACTTGCTCTTGTAGGCGGGACTCTTGTGCAGTTAAGTCACGAGCAGTCATACTTAAAATGTTTTCCTGTGCTTCTACTCCAGTGATTTTTTTTTTTTTTGACATCATTTGAATGAATTACACAAAAACACTGAGACACAGGAAAGAAAACAGATGGAGAAAGTGTGAAAGTCATTAGTTGATGCAATAATGTGTGTTACAGTGGTCAAACCTTTCTAACTCTTCTAGCCAAATCTGCCTTTCAATTTATAGGGTATACATATATGAAAAAAGTCAAAGATGTGAAAGGCAAGGAGGATCTTTCCAGGTGAATTGGATGGGGAAAAAAAAAACAGGACAGGAATGATGTTTGGGCTGCCTTTAAAATGACTGACTATCTTCCAAAGTAAGGCTTTAGCAGCAGGTAAAATAAGCTGCCTGGGCTGTTCCACATGACTGTGTTTTAACATCTTATTTAAGCAGATCTTTAACTTGTAGCCTCTTAAGAAATTATTTTCTTGAAATAGCAGAATTAAGAACTCCAGAGTGATGACGTTGCCTCTTCCCACATTGGTTCAGCCACTCATCCAAGAGCTCTTCAGTCTAGAGCAGCACATAAAGAAAACCATGTTAAGCTGTTTATTCATAGAAAAATTCTTTAAAAATGCTTTTCTCTAGGGAAGGGAATCTGGCACTATTCACAGATACAGCCTTCCTAATGTCGGCTTAATTCAGAAGTATACCCTGAATTGTCGGGCACATCAGCTGTCTTTGAACTGCAACTCTAGGTAAGATACAGGTCTGCTTCTAACAAAGGCAAACACTTTTAAACTAAACTACTGCATTTGGTGAAAACATTGCTAATAATGCACTAATTTTACTTCAATATAAATTACTTAATTTATTGGCTATTAATGATTTCTTTATTTCTTACTGGTCAGTCTGCTGTAAGAGGCTGAGTTGGTAAAGCTTCATTGTGTACTGCACTCTTTAAGGTCTGTAAGGAAACATACAAGGGAAAATTTCAGTTAAAAGATAAACCAAACACGAGCTTCTTGAGGTCAGGAATTGATGAAAGTATGTCATAACATGAAACTTCATACCTCTGAGGTTTCTTTTTATTTCTGTCCTCCTAATGCCTAGAAACCTTCTTTGTCCCATGTTAGTTTTCCACTGTTGCAAACTGTAATTGGTGGTAAAGCTCCTAGCAGGATTTCCTGCTAAAGCTTTTCTTAAGCCAATACTGGAGCTGCATTCTACTTGGTAGACAACCTTTAATGTTTAACAGTGCCTTTGGTTCCCCTTCCCCTGGGGAATTAGAGGATCTTGACAGAAAAGGCAAAAATACACTAATGAGCGCTCATAAGACAATTTTAATCACTTCAAAAGAACTTTATAATTGCAAACAAAATTCGTAACAAAAGTGTAGATATCTTCATTTATAGACCAAAAATAGATTGATTCACTTAAAAAGCTACCAATGACCAAGCCAGATCTGCATTAGTTTTGTTTTGAACCCAAGCTGTTACCTTCCTAAATGGTTTTGTATTACTGGAAAATACTCAGATTCACAAGGTTTTCCAAGTTAATTGGATTGTTTTTGAAATTATAATGAAGATTAAGGTTGTCAAATGCATTTCAATATTGAAAAATATTAAAAAATGCTTTTAAAACAGCACTGCAGTAAATGACTGACAGTAAATAGAGGCTACTGTCATTCACTGATAATGTATGTAACTGTAAATTTTCAAATGTAACCCTTTAGAAATTGTATTTGACATCATTTAAAACATAGGGAAAAGATTAATTGGATTATATATACTATTATCTAGAAAAATATATATATATATCCTTAGTAGTAATATTGGAAATCCTGTTTCAGGGATGAACACTCTGGATCATTGCACTATATTTTTAATTTAGGAGTCTGCCTCCTAGTAAATAATGAAAAGCATGTATGTTAAATTCTAGGTTATGCCAAGAAAACAGTTTAGTCAGAAGCTGAACCTGTGTTTTACTAAATTTTTTATCTGAAGTACGAAGCATCTTCAGAGTGCTGGATAAAAAACAGGCACAGGTCAGTACAGTCCAGAGCCAGATCCAGAAGGAGATGAAGGCCTCTTTTCCGTGTTTCTAGTCTCTCTCCGCTGTACAGATCAAGGAAAATCACGGGCATCTTGCTGAAACCTTGGAGTTGGTTTAGAGGGAAATTTGGCCTGAGTGTGCCAGTTCAGGAAACTTATTTCAGATGTACAGCTTTGAGTAGTGTTACTTAGCTGTCCTTTTATTACTCCTTTGTTTTGTTTGTTTGTTTTTTCTCTCCTGTTCTGCAGCCGTGTTGCTATCATAGACCTTTCAGGTGTTTTGACTTTCTTTGACTTGGATGCACGAGTCATAAGCAGTACTGGGCAGCAGGTGATTGGAGAGCAGCTCAAACTGGAACGTAAAGATGTCTGGGATATGAAATGGGCCAAAGATAACCCAGATTTGTTTGCAGTGATGGAGAAAACAAGAATGTATGTCTTCAGAAACTTGGATCCAGAGGTAAATGTAAACAAACGACTCAGTTTATGAGTTCACTCTAAGATAGTGGCTCTGTGTTGAATAGAATTACTTTTATGCTTGCAGTTTAATAAGTATTTTGATATCAATAAACTTCATATAAATCAATAACTGGACATCTCAACATCTCGTCAGTTCTGATGTGAGGGTCTTGTTTAAGATGAAATAAGTGTGAAATAAACTATCAGACCTGCAAAGATTAAAAAAAAAAAATGCTTGCTATCCTTTTCTTCCTTACACAAATTATGCTCCTAAAAATAATAATATGCTTCAGAAACAGGAAGCCCAATTTTAATAAAGGTATTTGTAATGTGTGGTTTGGGTGAGTCCAGATGTTGTTCCTTTATCTTTTCATCATAATCTGGTTATAAATACCAGGATTTTTAATTATGTCTGTGTATATGAGATTGTCACTAACGCCAATGGTTTTATTTCCTGTTGGAAAAGCAGTCAAATCTGAGTTTGGACAAGGGGGAAGACTTTTTACATACATTAAAAATTTGTTTAGAATGTAATTAGAATACAGGTTAATTCCCTTTTAACTGTTTTACTTGAAGGAACCTATACAAACTTCTGGATATATTTGCAACTTTGAAGATTTAGAAATCAAATCTGTTCTTCTGGATGAAATACTAAAGGTAAGTATAATGAGTTTTATTTAGTGGGAAGAGTTGGTGTCTAACTGATTTGAACAGTAGATGTCATTGATGGGTGAGAGTAAACATGACAGAATAAAAATGTTTTTCTTTGTTCATTATGTTAGAATCCTGAACGCCCTAACAAAGATTACATCATCAATTTTGAGATTCGATCATTACGAGACAGTCGAGCACTGATTGAAGAAGTTGGAATTGAGGAATCTTCTCAGTTCATAGAAGATAACCCACATCCCAGACTTTGGTAAAATAAAATAAAGATCTCATAATAAGCCAACTTTCTTTGCTTAAATGTTTTCTTTCTTTTGTAGTCTTCTTTTTCAGACAGATCTAACTATCCACTAAGTGGAAAAAAAAACCCTCAAATTAAGAGCAGCCAACCAGCATACAATTTAATGAGAATCATTATTTAAAAAAGTAATAATAATAATGATAAGTAGTAGCAGTACTCTGCTGCAGTCTGAAGGGCTGCTGTTCTAAAAGAGAATGCTGTTACACTGAAGCTGAATCATCTACAAAGGGGTTTTATAGTGCTGATGTAAGACCCGAAGAGAACCTTGCAGTCCCCCTGCAAGCCTGGCTCCCTGCCTCTTCTGGAATTGGTGTGTTTTCAGGCTATGTGGTATGTTTTTCTAGAAGGCAGGAAAGAGGTTTTTCCTCCTAAGCATGCATAACTATACCATGGACCATTTAGGACAGGCTGTAAAGGAATGAAGCGAGAATGGGGAGGGTGCATCAATCATAATTTGTCATATCCTTTCAAAATGAAATAATCTGAGGAAGGTAACTTAGTTAAACAAGTTTAACAAGTTAAACTTGACTATTAAACTGAATTTAAATCCTGCATAGCAAACTTGTAAGAATAAACATGTGAAAACAGTTCTGGAAATCTAGCTAATGTCCCATATCTCAGGGGTTGGAATAATAGAATCATTAAGGTTGGAAGAGACCTCTAAGATCACTTTGTCCAACCATAAACCCATCCCCACCATGCCCACTAACCATGTCCCTCAGTGCCACATCTCCGTGGTTCTTGGACGCCCCCAGGGACAGTGACACTTTCCTGAGCAGTCTGTTCCAGTGCCTCTCCACTCCTATGGAGAATAAATATTTTCTTATACCCAACCTGAACCTCCCCTGGTGCACCTCGAAGCCGTTATCTCTCATTCTATTGCTGTTACCTGGGAGAAGAGGCTGGCCCCCACCTTGCTCCAACCTCCTGTTAGGCAATTGTAGAGCGTAACAAGGTCTACCCCAAGCCTCCTCTTTTCCAGACTGAACAATCCCAGTTCCCTCAGCTTATTTGATGTATAGCTGCTTTTCTATGTGTCGCATTTGTTTTTCACACAGGCGTCTCCTGGCTGAAGCTGCCCTTCAGAAGCTAGATCTGCAGACTGCTGAACAAGCTTTTGTGCGCTGCAAGGATTATCAAGGCATCAGATTTGTGAAGCGCCTAGGCAACCTGCAGAGCGAGTCAATGAAGCAAGCAGAAGTGGCAGCCTATTTCGGCAGATTTGAAGAAGCTGAAAGAATGTATCTGGATATGGACAGAAGGTAATTGCATGTGGTCATCTCAGCAGCAAATAAAGCAAAAAATGTCTTGGAAAACAAATACCCATATAAGGAACGACTGGTTTAGCGTTGAGGACCAGTTGCTGGAAAGACAGAACAACATCAGATGGGAAGAACTTTGTTATATTGACATGTAAGCAATTACTTATGTGAACCAGAGCATTCCAAATCATCTGAAAATTCTGAGCTGCTCTAGGTGGTGCTGTTTTTTCTAGATGTTTTTAGAAAATATTTTGTAGATGTTTCATTTGGGAATCCAAAAACACAATAATCTTAAAACTAATATTTAATTTATGTATTGTTGCTCTCAGCTAGTTGCCAAGTAGCACTCTTTTGAATTACGTGTACAAACAGTGAAGTTTCTAATTAACGTTAATCTTAGGAGAGACAGAAAGGACTGTGGGCCAGTGGAATTTTTGCTGAGGAATGAAAAGAAGAACAAAACTAAATGACAGTATTGCTGAAAAATATAAATTAATGCTGAGTAACAAGGTTGAGCACTGTGTTCCTCATTGTCCTTTTTCTGTAATAGCAGCAGTTGTGTGATGCAGCCTGAAGGTGATGATCAGACATGAAGAGACACGTGAATCACTTAGAGTCATAGAATTGCCAAGGTTGGAAAAGGCCCACAGGGTCACCCAGTCCAACCATCCACTGATCACCAATAGTTCTCACTAAACCATGTCCCTCAACACAGTGTCCAAACTTCTGAACAGATGAAATGTTTAAGCTTTGATTAATGAAGTCATGAAAGAAAGGAAAGGGAATGTTGGAGGAAAATGTCATTCTTCTTTTATGATGTAAGAATGAGGAACATCCCTCTTCCCCAGTATGAAAGGAGAAAGAGCAGAAGGAGAAAAAGCAGAAGCTAGAGAAAGGTGCATGTTAGATCCTAGTGATGGAGAAGTTTTCATATAGTGAGCCCATGAGAGTATGTTGTTCTGGAGAGGTGGAATGTCTTGTAAGACCTTCACTTGCCCAGAAATGTTGATTTCCAGAAATGACATATTTCTTAACGTGTGACTGAGGAGATATTTGATTCCTTTAGGAGTGTAGAAGGCAAAGGCAGGCCTTGTTGTTGTTGTTGTTGTTGATTTCTTCAGCAGTAGAATGTCTTATTCTCCAGCTACAAGCATGCAATTCCGTATTGCCCTGTGTGCCTACACACCACTAGAAAATTCTTGATGAAGACCTACCACAGATTAGGCTGAAACATATTTTTCCAACGCATTTGAAATGTTTTTGATAGAAGTTTTTACTTAACAGACTGTACTGACTTGGTATCTCATTATTCAGCTCACTGGTAAATTTAGAGCATTTTAAAATGGGGTTGTGTCTCTCTCCCACTTATTTTCTATCCACATGCAGAATTACTGCATTTTCACACAAAACAGTTTCAGTGTTACATGGTAGGAAAAATATGCTAGACAGATACAGAGTGGGTCGCATAAATATGCACGAATAATACAAAGGAAAGATTACTTCCAAGTCTTTTTCCTTCTTTCAGAGTCATCTTGAATTGACTCTCTGAAATGAACCTTGTTAGATGTCATCCTTCATCATTCATATTCCTTCCCCTTGGCCATTCCCCTGCCCTTCTGCTTTTCAACAGTGGAAGATGAAAGGTATACAGAGCAAGAGGAGACCTGACATTTGGCAATTGAATTGCCAACTGTAATTCAGTGTTCTTCATGCAGTCGTGTGACTGATAGGGAAGTGTATTTGCATGATGTAATCTATGAGCTCTTTTGAGCTCATGTATTTACTTGGAACATAGTTTAAATTGCACGAGGTATCAGGGATCACTGTGATCACTGTGGTATGGATTATGAATGTGAAAATATTTTTGGAGCCTTGCCTCAAGATTTTTTGTTAGCTAATTTGTCTTTTCCTGCTATTCTCTGTTTATGTCAGAGATCTTGCCATTGGACTACGAATAAAACTAGGAGATTGGTTTCGAGTTCTGCAGCTACTGAAAACTGGCTCTGGTGACTCGGATGATGCCCTTCTTGAACAAGCACACAATGCTATTGGAGATTATTTTGCAGACCGTCAGAAGTGGTATGTTCTGTAGGGGAACTAGTAAGGAGGAAAATACAAAGGAAATGATAAATGACAAGACTTACATTATGAGAAGGGACAGAAATAAGGAAAGTCAGAGTAATATGTTGGATGATTTTGTAATGATGAGATTTAACGCCTTTACATCTGAGAGCTGTTGATCAGCTGTCTAAAGAATGAAGGAAAAAACAAATCTCAGTACTGCCAGAAGTCTGGTCACTTCAAAGAAGGGAGGGAGGAAAGGAGGGAGAGAAAACAAAACAAAAACCAAAGCAAAGACAGTGATACTAGCGTGGGTATGGAATATTAAAAAACAAACAAACAGGAAGAAGGTACTAAATAACAGTGAATTTCAAATCCACAGATTTTCTAGAACATCTAAAATTAGGGGCATTTGAGAAGGTCCAGAGATCTGACATGGATATGTCTCCAGACATTGACAAAACTGAGTACTCATGAGTGTATTAAGAGCTGCATGCAAATGGTATTTCCCCAGAACATGTTTTGCCGTTGGGGACTTACCTGAGAAGTCGTGTCTTAGTGGTTAATAAGTGGCAATGAGACCTTCATACACTTTCCTTGTTACTTTTTAAACTTCCGTGTATTGTAAGCATCCAGAGCATTCTGCCACAGCTCCACTAATTATTACAGTTATGCAAAATGCACTACTAGAAAGACTTTGTCCCAAATTAGTTAAAAGCTTGTGAGTAGATTCTGTAAGTTTATTTCTAGATAATATCGGCAATTAAGAGGTTGGTGTTGAAGGTCGTAGTGCTCATGTTTTAAAGTACAGAGGTGCTCAACTTTCAGTTTTGCTCTGAGTTGCTGGTGACTATCAGGCATGATCTGTGCAGATGTGGGAATACGATTTTCAGGTTCATTGGCATCTTAACCTTATGCTAGTCAGAAAATGAATCTTACTGCTACTTCAGTGTAGTGATTTCTGAAAAGTAAAACATGTAGTGCATTTTAGAAAAAGAGAAATTTTAGTTACTAAAGATCTTGAGCAAAGTTGCCCATTTAAAAGGTCATTTTAAATTTACAGGCACAAAAGGCTTACCCAGTTTGAAGTTTGGCTTGTATGTCTGATTGTACCACATTCATGTTTTGTCTTTATTAGGTTAAATGCTGTACAGTATTATGTACAAGGACGGAACCAGGAACGTTTAGCTGAATGCTACTACATGCTAGAAGACTACCAAGGACTAGAGAATCTGGTGAACTCACTTCCAGAGAATCATAAGTTACTCCCTGTAAGCAAGAAGTATTGTCTTATTGTCTCATTGTCTTATGCTTAACTTTTTATTTGAAGTATCCCATCTTGGGAAGGAGCAAAACGAGGAATGCACTAATGACCTATTCAAGCACAATGATTCTACTTTGGTATTGATCTGAAATATTACTGTTTTCATTCTCCATCATTCCATTATTGGCCACTTCCACAGATAGATCTGATTGGTCATCAGGCTCTGTGGTCACTGCTAAGTTACAGTTTGCTGGCATTTGTCTCTAAGATAGCTGTGCTTCTCTAAGAATTTAATCCTTGTGCCTGGATCCTTAAGCTTTCATTTTGTCGTCTAAGATACACTATTTTTTTTTCCTCCCAAATTCTTCTTGGTTTAACTTCTCACATGATAACTCTGGTAGGAATGCTAATGTGCAGTGAAGATTGGAGCTACCTTGCTGAAGGGAAGGAAGTTTGTGACTTACTGTGCAATGGCTAATTGAAAACTATAATATGATTGATTATTCCACAGTGCTTGAAAAATGTAAAACACACTAACTTAATGTCATTCAGTAGGTGTAATAAAGCAAGATGTTGCATTTTCTATTTAATCTATAATAGCAAAGTTTTGTGAAGTGGATGATATGTAGTAAGAACACAGTCTTTCTAGTGTGATTTAATTAGAAAATCTTCAAGCAGTATTTTCTTTAAATACAGAACCAATGTGTAATTCCAGAATGAGTGTGTGAGAGTAGCATGCTGCCTGGAAGACTTACAACTGCGCATGTATTCACAGCATCCGTGCAACAAACAACCTTCTTATCCAAAGTTTGGTATTGAACTAAAAAAACCATACCTGTTGTAGCTTCTATGCAATGTAGGAAAAATATGGAAAATTAAATTAATGTGGTGCTGTTGCTTTTTTCAGGATATAGCTCATATGTTTGTAAGAGTGGGGATGTGTGAACAAGCTGTTTCAGCCTTTCTGAAATGCAATCGACCAAAGGATGCAGTAGATACCTGTGTACATCTTAACCAGGTGGGACAACAGTAGTTGATGTGCTTTAGCAATACCAGTTAACCATTCAGATTGTTATCCTACTGCCCAGTTAAATACAAATCCTTGTTATCCTACTGCCCAGTTAAATACAAATCCTTGTTAAGCATTAGATGATTCTTCATGACTTCTGAAAAATTTATACTTTGATTCATAAGCCAGTTTTTGAAATGAGTGCTAGACCATCAAAAGAACAGTGGCATGTACATTTACAGCAGTGCTAAATACAATTACAGCAATGCTCTGGTAAGCGTGCTCAGCATACAACAGTACATGGCCTTGTGGCCTTTGTAGGGCTAGGCTCTGCTCAAGTCTGTGCTGCCTCCTGATGCAGTTGGGGGGAAAACTAGGAAGCTTCTGTATCTCCTTTCCTCCCTTCTACAGATACAAATTACTTGTGGCTGCACTAGGATGTAGCTGGAAAAGAGCTGGTCTGAGAAACTGTCAGCGTGTTCACAGATGGAGCTGTTCTCTAGTATGATTTGCTTGCATGTATGCTGTGTCAACACAAATGAGAGAAACTGAGGATGGCAATGAGGGAATCTGTGTGACTATGAGGGCTGGTTAATGGTGGTGTTATGTGTACAATTTCCTACCTTATGGATAGCTATTGGATATGAGATGGAGCCGGGCTTAGTGCTGCCAACTTTGTGGGCAAACATAGTAGCCAAACTGTTGAAGACAGGAAAATTCATGGACAAAAATGAGGTGTGTAGAAGTTTGCTTTGAGCTCATAGACTGACGTGCTTTTGAGAGTCTGAGTTTCAATAACATCCAAGTGTTAAAATCCACGTATCCAACTATGAGCAGCAATGGTTTTGCAAAGCTTTTATCAAAGCAGAAGCAATTGTTTTCTATGTGGTTTTGGACCAAGGTCCAGTATTTGTTTCACAAGTCTCCTGCATCACATGACTGGCAATGATGCTATTTGCTTGAATTCTACTTGAATTGTACAGTAGAGTCATTCTAAATAGTAATGAAGTATTGTGCACAGTTGTTGTGAATTATTCATTAGAAAGCTTGTTCTCAGAGTGCATTGAAAAATGTAGATTCATCTTTGTTTGCTTTCATTTCTAGTGGAATAAAGCTGTGGAGCTGGCTAAAAATCACAATATGAAAGAGATTGGATCCTTGTTAGCAAGATATGCAACTCATTTACTGGAAAAGAATAAAATCCTTGATGCAATAGAACTCTATCGCAAAGCCAATTACTTCTTTGAAGCTGCTAAGCTCATGTTCAAGGTATTGCAGATTTTATTTTTATATCAGGTATCAAAAGCTAGTCCAAAACCTCAGTTATTTCCATGCTATTTATTTTCTGGGGGGTTATCTTGTTGTTAAAAATGTACAGGAATGTACCATTAAAGAGGAACTGCCAGGATGAATCCATTGCTAAAGTTTAAGATATCTAGGGTAATTCAAGATAGAGATGTTCTCTTTAGCCAGTGATGAAGAGAATTTCAGAACACAGACCACCTGATTTGAGACCATCTCTTCCGAATGAGATGAACTGCACCTCAGGAAAGGTCCTTGTCTACTTGAAGGTGTATGGCAAGCCAGCCTGGATGCAATGTCTGCATTGTTTTATGCTGGTTTTATCTCTTTGTTTTTAAGAATAATGATGTTGTGAAGTACCAGTTAAATAAAAAAATACCAGTTAAATTTCTTTGATTGAAAAATGCTTTTGTGCTTTCAAGATGCAGATTTTTCCTACATTTGGTTTACCTGAAGAGACTTGTGTACATGGCTTATAAAATCTGTAAGAGTGATATGCAATTTTTATAGTGAATACATATTTTTCTGTATGTCTGTTGCTTTCAAAATGCATCCTTCTTATTGAAGGCAATTTCTTAACCTACAATGTTGAAAAATATTTCTTTATTGTCAGCAGACATAATGGTGACACTGAAATTTTTGAATATCTGGCTTCACGTAGTTGTTAGCTAAACAAATAAAGAATGATGTGCATTCTTCTCTGAGACATTCATTTATAGTTCTGTTTGCAGTCTAATTTATTGCACTCAAGTGCAAAATCATTTCTGGCATAAATTCTGAGGACTGTGCAATGTGTGGCTGTCCAAGAGAACTGTTATTTTTCTTGTACATGCATACATATATATGTATATATATCTACAATAAATTCCTTCATGTTGGATTTTTCAGATTGCAGATGAAGAGGCAAAGAAAAGAACAAAGCCTTTGCGAGTTAAAAAGCTTTATGTATTATCAGCTTTACTTATGGAGCAATGCCATGAGCAAATGCAGAATGCACAGAGAGGAAAAGTTAAAGGTTCAGAGGTAGGCTTTTCCTTTCTCGAGTTCTACATATTAACTCTTACATGCTCCCTAGTCAGAATAAATAAAACTGCCTTAGGTTATTTTTTAATAACACCCTTTCTTTCTAGAAGAAAGGTTTTGTTTATTTCTTTAAAGCAAATCTACCACGAAAACAAACCATTTAATATACTGTTTTAAAACATTTAAGTAACTTGTACTAATAGACATTTTTCTGCCTGAGGTTAATGTGTGTGTGTGTGTGTATTCTTGAGATTTTCACTGCAACAAGAAAAATCATACTAAGAAATGCAGATTTTCTTTTCCTTTGAGAATCTCACTTTACTTATGTTTAGGAATAACTGTCAATCTCACAGTGAGATTTTGTGATTAGTTCAAGTTGGCTATAATGTAGCAGGGAGACTACTCCAGATAGGGGGGAAGCAAATGGATGTGGTTTTTTTTTTAATGCTTATACTTTCATCTTTGTGTGCACAAATGAAAGAGTTTAAACAAAGTTTTAGGAGATCTGGTGTTGAAATGCAGTATTAATCCAAAGTACGCACTAGCCTGCAGATGTGCACATAATATATTTATACACATCTGCACCATATGTTCTGCTTATGCACTGTCAAAAATGCCTAACAGCGTTCATTTTAGGTCCGTGTATTTATATTTTCTCCACTTAACACAAACAGTTGGTACAATCACCAAATACAGAAAAGTTCTTTCCATGTATCACCATTTCCCACTGTATCCGTTTTCTGTATAAAAATGACTTGTGACACTGCTTTGCTTCAGACTGCTTCAGCTCTGGCGGGTTTGCTGGAAGAAGATGTCCTTTCTTCAACGAATCGCTTTGCAGACAATGCTTGGCGAGGAGCAGAAGCTTACCATTTTTTCATACTTGCACAGAGACAGCTCTATAAAGGTTGTGTAGATGCAGCACTTAAAACAGGTAGGATTTCTTCTCTCAGCATGTAAAGAAATGGCTCTAATTTTACAGGCATGCACCGAGCATACTTTCATCTACAGTTCATACATTTTTCTGTTGTTGCTAGATCCATGGGATTTAAAACAGAGCCATGTAACAAACTGTAGCTGAATCTGGCTGCAGTCAAGATACTTGGAAAGTATGTTTTTGGATACAATGGAAATGTAACTTCCCAAGTATTACCTGGTTAAATTGGACAGTCTCTTTATACCTTCTGTTGACTGTTTTGTTTTCTTTTTAAAATTCATGTTGGACATCCTTGTAGACAGCTTTTTAAAGTATCTGTGGGAGGTAGAGAAATAAATAGTGCCCTCTACTTGCTACAAATCTTGGAGGTCCATTTCAAATACTTCTACATGGTTTCTTTTTAAATTATTATTAATATTTTTAGTGTGTTTGAGGAAAAAGTGTGTCAACCTCAACAAGGCTCTTTCAGTTGCCATTCAAATGCACTTGCTTTTCCTTTATTTCTGTTTAATTTTTAAATATGTTGAATCACGAATGCAGGCTTTATAATGATGTCAGTGAAAAGACTTTGGTTTGTGTTGTCCAGTGGAATTATTTGCAGGACTAACACTAATCTAAATACTAATCCATAGTGACTGTTTTGTACAGAAGCTTGCATTTCTCAGGAGATACATAATGATGTCCTTTGGATTTTCTTTTTTTCATTTCTTAGCTCTTCATTTGAGAGATTATGAAGACATTATCCCTGCAGTTGAAATCTATTCTCTTTTGGCTGTCTGTGCGTGTGCAAACAGAGCATTTGATACTTGTTCAAAAGCCTTTGTTAAACTAGAATCCTTGGAAACTCTTAGCCAGGAGCAAAGGCAGCAGTATGAAGATCTTGCTCTAGAGATATTCACAAGACATTGTCCAAAGAACAACAAAAAAACTGATCTGGATGATGTTCTGGAGAGGTGAGTTATACATGTATGGTATAAAAATATTAACCTGTTTTTTTTTTGTTTGTTTGTTTTTCCTGCTATGGTGTGTAAGCATTTGAGCAGTCTTTGCTCAAACCAAATACTGTGCAAGAATGAGGCAGGTGTTAGCCAGTTCATAGAACATAAAAAAAATGCTTCATTTGAGAGAATCATAGAATGGCCAGGGTTGGAAGGGACCTCAAGGATCACCAAGCTCCAAGCCCCCCGCCACAAGCAGGGCTGCCAACCTTTAATACCATTTAATACCAGACCAGGCTGCCCAGGGCCCCTTCCAACCTGGCGTTGAACGCCTCCAGGGATGGGGCAGCCACAACCTCTCTGAGCAGCCTGTTCTGTTGTAATTCGGGGAAGGAAAATATGCAGAGGGAACTGAGATCGTTGATGTTCCAGGAACTGGCCAGAAGGATGTAGCATCTTAATTTGAAATATACATGGACAGAGTACCTTTACTAAATATGTTATCATATATTATGTGCCATTAAGGTAATCATGTTACTGTGTTTACATCACCATTGTGGAATGATGCAAGTGTGAACGAGTTTAACCATTATGTGTACAGTATTCTGTGAATTACCTACATTGTGTGGTGTGAGATGAGTACTGCAAGTTAAAGAGTCAGGATATGAAAGTCATAAGATGTAATTCTTTGGAGTGACTGTACCCCAAATGCTGTCACTGACATCTGTTTCCTGCTGAAAGCCTGGAATATATGAGTATGGAAATTGCTTGTGAATCCATTTTATTTTCAATGAGTAACATTTTAACTTTTCAGAATCCCACTAGTAACTTTTATGTTGATTCTCCAGAGGAATAAATGCAGTAGTAGCGCAGGTGTTAACTGGACCTTACCTTTATATATCTTTCACTGCTTTTCTCTTAGTCATTGGGTCAGCTGGTCCTAATTTGTTGGCTGTATGGTTCTGCGGGTGTGCATTCCACTGTGTGAAAATTTACATACTTGGCTCTGCTAAGCATACACAGTTATGTGATGTAATAGCTTGTAAGAAGGAAGAAGCACATTCCTGAATAGAGAAGCAGTATTTTGTAGGTGAACAGCACCACTTTTCAAAGTATCTGTAAGCACACAATGAAGACATAGTTAAAGGTATTTATGGTGTTTTACAAATCTATACATGTAGGGTTTTAAAATTTATTTTACTGTTTTAAAACCATGTTTTTTAATCTTTATGACTCTTCTTAAACAGCGGAGATGGGAAGCTTCCTGTATGTGTTGCAACAGGAGACCCTATCCTGGAATATCGATTCTGGATGTGCAGTGTGTGTAAGCATTGTATGAAAGCCAAAGAAAGAAGCAATTACAACTTCTGTCCTCTGTGCCACTGCTCAGCGTAGTGGAGGACAGGACTGTGTGTCCCCAGTCTGTTGCATCTTAGGAAAGGACCTTCAAAAATCGTTATTTCTGTATGTATGACATTTCAAACCACACTGCCAGTTCTGCGCTCTCACAGATAGTGCCACTGCTACAGAAATGATTCAAAATAACAACCTTTCTTCCTCTGTAAGAAAGGCTTAAGGTAACAGCATTCTTTGAGCCTAATTTCTGAATCATGCAAAGTGTTCTATTATATTTGAGCTCCTTTTCATTGTTGCAGTGCCATAGGAAATGATTGCATTTTGTCAAACTGGCCATTTTTCTTGGAGGGCACAATTCTTCAGCTGAAACCATTGTGATGGGATTATACACATTTTTCTACTACCATTTACCTGAAGCGGCGTTTCTATTTAGCGACAAGCCTGCTGTTTCAAGAGCTGCCTGTCCCGCATCCATCTTACTGCACAACGAACCAACGCGGCTTTATGTGTAGAATGACTTTATTAAATATTTTTCAATTCTGACACGCGAGGCTCTTCTCCGTTCGTGTCGCGGGCCGCACCAGTCACCGCAGAAGCGGGGCGGTTCTCCTCAGGCAGCGCCACGGCGTGCAGCGCGGCCCTCTTTCCCACACGCGCCCGTCCCCTCCGCCGCCCCGGAAGTCTCCACACAGCGCCGCGCGGGAAGCCCGCCATGCAGCGTGAGGCGGCGGCGGGAGGCTCGGCCGAGCTGCTGGCGGCGGCGCACGCGCTGTTCGCGGCGCGGCGGTTCGAGGCGGCGGAGGAGCTGTACGGCCGCTTCATCGCTGGGGGAGCGGGGTACGGCGGGGAAGGGAGGGGGTGGGTGCGGGACACTACTCGCCCCACGGCCCTGACGGCCGCTCTCTCCCCGCGCAGAACCGGCCGCGATCTCGCCACCGCCCTCAATAACCGCGGGCAGATCAAATACCTCCGGGTGGACTTCGACGCCGCTATGGAGGATTACACGGCCGCCATCCAGAGCCAGCCCGCCTTCGAGGTGCCCTACTACAACCGGGGCCTGGTGCTCTACCGGCTGGGTACGGCGCCGCCTCCATGAGTGACCCGGGGCAGTCTGACCCCAGGCGGGCGGAGCGACCCGACCGCGGCCCTCGGTCCCGCTCCGAGCCGGGAGGGGCGGGAGCTCCGTCTGAGCTGGGAGGGGTTGTGATGTCTGACTGACGGCCCGGGCTGGAGAGCTCCGTCTGCGGGAGCCTGGAGACCGACGAGCCGGGGAAAGATACCTGGAACCTGAGTGTGATGGGGCTGCAGCTGGGAACGGGGGTTGTTCAGAATGGAGGAGACCTTACTGCCCTCTGCAACTCCCTGAAAGGAGGTTGTAGCGAGGTAGGGTTCGGCCTCTTCTCCCAGGTAACGTCAACAGGATGAGAGGGAATGGGCTCAAGTTGCACCAGGGGAGGTTCAGGTCAGATATTAGTAAACATTTCTTCTAACATGCATATTTGGCACAGGCTGCCCAGGGAGCTGGGGGAGTCACCATCCCTGGAGGTGTTCCAGAGCTGTGGAGATGTGGCACTGAAAGAAGTGGTTAGTGGGCATATAATCATGGAATCACAGGTTGGAAAGAACATACAAGTTCATCTAGTCCAACCATCCTCCCATTGCCATTGCTACCACAAGCACTAAAAAACCGTATCTCATAGCTTCTCATCCAGATGCCTCTTGAACACTGCTAGGAATGGTGACTCCACCACCTTCTTGGACAGCCATTCCAGTGCCTGACCACTCCGAGAGAAAAAGTTCTTGCTTATGTCCAACCTAAATCTCCTCTGGTGCAACTTGTGGCCATTTTCTAGGGTCCTGCTTGTTGCCTGAGAGAAGAGACCAAACCCCTCCTCACCACAATCTCCCTTCAGGAAGTTGTAGAGTGCAATGAGGTCTCCTCTGAGCCTCCTCTTCTCCAGATTAAACAATCCCAGCTCCCTCAACTGCTCCTTGTAAGACTTGTGCTCCAGACCCCACAAGTCTGGCATGGTGGGGATGGGTGGGTGGTTGGACAAGGTGATCTTAGAGGTCTTTTCCAGCCTCGCTGATTCTATGATTAGGAGCCCTTCTTCTGCTTTATGACTATGCAGTTAACAGAAAGATTTTTTTTTTTCTTTTTGGACAGGATGCTTTGATGAGGCCATGAAAGATTTCAGGAAAGTTTTAGAGTTGAACCCTCAGTTTGAGGATGCTGCATTAAGTCTAAAACAGGCTATTCTTGACAAAGAAGAAAAACAAAAGCGAGGTTATTGAAGACGTGGCTAATGGTGTGAACATGTTTTACTGAACACTTAAGTGATTTTTGTCATTGATGGATGAAACAGAATCATTTATTTATGTTCACTATGCTCTACTGAAGAAACGTCATTCTGGGGTAAATAAGTGAGAAATGTATTGTAATTTTAAAATAAACTATTTTTGGATATTGTCTGTGTTTTAGAAAAGCATAATTTTAGATCTCTGTGGGTCACTTGTCATTTTGTTCAGGAGCACTTCATATAAAGCTATTGGAAGGTCAGCAGCAGCTATCGAATTATGTTGTTCCCTTATTAAAGCCGTGATTCTGTCTTTTCTCTCATATTGTGTTAAATACCTTCATGGAGAAAAACCCTAGAATGGTTTGGGTTGGAAGGGACCTTTAAAGATCATCCAGTTCCAGCCCCATGACATGGGCAGGGTTGCTGCCCACTGGGTTAGGTTTCCCGAGGCCTCATCTACCTGACTGAACACTTCCAGGGTTGGGGCCATCCACAACTTTTGTTGGCAACCTCATTTAGTTTGATTAGGTTTAGGGTAGATATTAGGAGGAAGTTTTACACACAGAATGGTGAGGCACTAGGAACGGGTTGCCCAAGGAGGCTGTGGATGCCCCATCCCTGCAGGCATTCAAGGCCAGGCTGGATGTGGCTCTGGGCAGCCTGGTCTGGTGGTTGGCGACCCTGCACATAGCAGGGATGTTGAAACCAGGTGATTATTGTGGTCCTTTTCAACCCAGGCCGTTCTATGATTCTATATGATTCTGTGATCTAAAACATTTACATTATTAAGACTGTGATTTGTGAAAAGTACAGTGACAATAATGAAGGTCTTACTGTTTGTCTACATGACAGCAGTTTGAAGCTAAAGGCTTCAGGGTGTTTGTGTATTAAAAACTGCAGACCTTTTCAGGAGACACCAAGTGTACCTTTGATGATGAGTTCAGTCCTTTTTAAGTTCATTTAAGCTCTTTAGAGCTACTTTTACATTACCTGAAAAGATAGCAGAACATTTTTTTGATCTCACTGTAAAAATATCAAACAATCAGAGATTAATAATGGAATTAATAATGCTTATAAAAGTATAAAGGTTTTAAGAAAGGAAAGAATATTAGTTTGCCCCAGTTGACACTAGGAGAATATATATAAATAAATGGTCCTAATGATGATTCTCCTTCCTCTGACAATGTGGATGATCCCGAAGTCTGCACAGTTAGTGGTAGAAACATTTGGGTAAGTTATGGGAGCAGATGTCAGTCTCTGAACTTCTTTGCCTTCTTTCTGTGTTCCCTAGCAGTCATACCAAGAGTGCTTTCGGGTTTGGGATGAGTGACTAACAGCTGCAATGGGCAAATTAAGTAAATGTGATGCGTAATGACAATAATTTAACCATTTACAGTTTGGAATGTGGCTCTAGGAGTTAGTGACTAGGTTTTACAGAGATGAATTTTGGACTTTGTGAATATACCAAGCACACGCTCCATTTCCACTGTTGTATCTTGATGCTCTGTGTCCAAAACAGCACATAAGAATTTGTATTTTTCATGCCACCCCAGTCTCCAAAGCTGAGAAATCTTACCAGCTCATTTGATGGTGAGAAGGTGAGCTGAGACTATACTTGTCATCAAAATTGGTAAGGCAATATGAACAGTTGAATATGACCTCTGAAGTTCTACTTTGAGAAATTATTACATAGTGCTGTGTGGTGGTCTGTCACTACAACTGTTGAAAACGTATCAAAAAGCTTAAGGACGTGTTTATTAACTTTCCTTGTCCTGCAAGGTTTCCTGTTTATAATCCTTTTTAGAACTAAAAATCTAATGGAGAGCAGTCAAACTCTTTACACAGTGTTCCATATGCAATTCAGACAAATTTCAGCTTGTGAAAGAAGCCCGGACTGTTTACTTTGGATGCACTGCAACACTGAGGTGTGGTGGCTTTATACTTTCACGAGGCTTTAGGGGTTGTCTGTGCTCTCAAACTGCAAAGCTCTGTAGAGCATCTGGGTCAGTCCTGGCTGTCCGCTCCACCATGGCTGCAGTGTGGTACCATGAAGTCCAACAGGTGGCTGCTGCTAATGTGTGCTGACTGGCTTGTTGCTCTGGCCAGAAATGTTTCAGACATGAATAATTCACAGCTGCTATCCCAAGGTTTCCTACCTATAAACCTACTCTCCAAAAGCCGTTGATTCTTTCCTTCGCGTAGCCTTCACTGGCAGTTCCACGTAGCTGGGATTAATTTGGCAACAAGTAACTGTTCTCACCTGATCATAGAATCAGAATTGCTCAGGTTGGAAAAGATCTTGGAGTCCAACCACAACCTAACCATACTACCCGAACTCTAACAACCCTCTGTTAAATCATGTCCCTGAGCACCAAATCCAAATGGTTTTTAAACACATCCAGGGTTGTGATTCAATGTGACTCAACCACCTCCCTGGGCTGCCTATTGCAGTGCTTAACAACCCTTTCTGTAAAGAAATGCTTCCTGATGTCCAATCTAAACTTACCCTGGTGCAACTTGAGGCCATTTCCCCTCATCCTTTTCCCAGTGAGAAGAGACCAACCCCGCTCTTGCTGGAAGCACCTTTCAGATATTGGAAGAGAGCCATAAGGTCTCCCCTCATCCTTCTTTTCCCAAGACTAAACAGCCCCAGTTCCTTCAGTCTCTCCTCGCAGGGCACATTCTCCAAGCCCTTCACAAACCTTGTTGTCCTTCTTTGGTCCTGCTCCAGTACCTCAATGTCCTTTCTGTACTGAGGTGCCCAAAACTGAGCACAGCACTCGAGGTGAGCCTCACCAATGCCGAGTACAGGGGCAGGATGACTTCCCTAGTCCTGCTCACCACACCATTCCTGATACAAGCCAGGAGGCCATTGGCCTTCTTGGCCACCTGAGCACACTGCATGATACCCTAAGTTTAAAAAAAATGTCTTGATTTCCCTGTTGCATTACAGAATGTTCCAGGTACTGAAGGAAAACAATCAACAACCTCCAAGATCTTACTTGTTCAGAGGATGTGGCAAGGAATAACATCATCCTGTGCTTTTTCATAGTACCCTGATTTTCCTTCTGCTGAGACACAGGAGGAGTCACAGAGCTTGCCCACTTTGTGTTGCAAAGGCCTTTCCATGCTTTTGCAGCAAGGGAGGATAACAGAAGGGCAGGGTAGCAGGCCAAACCAGGGCACGGAGCAGTCTGAGAAATGTTTCATGTATAGTTAGCGTGTGAGGTGCAGCATGGAGAACAAGGAGGATCATTCTGATAGAGAAGTGGTGGCACGTTGAGGGGAAAGGCCTAGGTTATAAGGGGTAAGAATTAATTCCTTTTCAACGTACGGGCAGCAGAGGTAAGCCAACATTAGATAACTGAAAGTCTGTTAGAACTGAGGGCTGTGCTGTGCACTGTCTCATTTGGTAGGTGACCTTGTTAAAAGTGAAGTAGGAGTGAAAGGTATGCTGTTCATACAGGGTGGCATGGACGCTTTTGTGCAACCCAGCTCAGCTATGCAGCAGTGCTGGCCCCTGTGGGAAAGACAGAGGTTCAAAAAGGCGAAAACAACGTTCAGAACTTGAAAGTACTGATAGAAGGAGGATGCGTTTTGTGTGTCAGTGCATTAGTGTAGGTCTGAGGAAGAGGCTGGATCTGTAGCTTTCACGTGTGCTGGAAGGGCTGGGTGATTGACTAAAGCACAGTGTTGGAACGATGCACTCAAGTCTAAACTGAGTGCATAAACCCAACATGCTTATGATTGAGCATTAAAAAGTTTGTATGCCAAGAAGAGCAACCAGACTAGGAAGAGGCAAGCAAAGTGTGGAATTCCTCTGTTGGATCTCTGTAAATGTGGGAACCTGAAATGCTTGTGGAAAAAGAAATGCAGGTGCATCTCACCTCCTGCTGTCCCCTCCCAGCCTGCCAGGGAGGGAATTATCTCCTGCTGGCCAGGTGCTTGCTGCACACGTAGGGAGCAATGCTGGACTGCTTCCTGGCTTCCCAGGGCAAAAGGGAATGATGTGGGTTATTCCACTTGCTGCAGAGGAGTTTTCCTGAGATGCATAGGGAGCAAACAGCAAACCTCAGGGGACCTGATGCTCTGGGCAGCCTGGTCTAGTGGTTGGCAACCCTGCATATAGCAGGGGGTTGAAACTAGATGATCTTTGAGGTCCTTTTCAACCCAGGCCAGGCTATGATCCTATTCTATGATTCTATGATTCACATCTGCATGGAACCAGATGGTGTCCCCTGTGGGTGGGGAAAAGGAGAGCTCGTGTTCACTCATCGGTATTTAACTTTCAGCCCTGGTTTACATATTTCAAAGTGCTTTTTAGGTGAAGATAAAATGATGAGCTTGCTACTGCGAGCACCAAAAATGGGGACTGCGTTGCCTTGAAGAACGTGTGGTAGACCAGCTGGGCTGTGCAGTGCTAGCTCCGGACAGCAGAGTGCAGTGCGTGTACAGCACAGAGGAATGCATCTGCTGGGCTGCTGCGGGAGGGAAGCATCCACGTCTGCACTGATCAGACTGCATGAGCTGTACAAACCCAGAGGACACTACTCATGTGTGTGTTGTTAGTCTGAATTGGCATTGGTGCAGTTGCCACATCTTTGCTGCTGTTGAACACCGAACCATGTTGCAGTCTACCTTCAGTTAGCGTAGGCACGACCTGAGAATGAGTTAGAGGTGATTACGTATCTGTTCTGTCCTTGATCTCTGGAAAATAACCCTTCTTATTTTTTTATTCTCTTAAAAATGCTTTCTGTGCTCAAAGAAAATAAATAGTCAAATGAGTTGTTCATTTCCCTAATGTTGGATCATCTGTTCTCCCTCATTGGAGTTAGGAGAGACAAAAGCAGGGAACTAACAAGCTTCCAAGAAGCTAAGATCAACGCAGTATTATAATCAAAAAACAACTGTTATGACACCGTATTGCATGTGGAAGAAGCCCTAAGTTGCAGGTTGCCTGACTCTTTGGAGCCAGTGGTAGTACACCGGACGGTTGCTGTTGCAAACTAGCAAAGAGATGTTCTGTGCCTACATTAGTTTGTACGTATTTTTATTTGACTTTTCAGATTTTCACTTTACATTCACATGGAGGAATTGGCAGTTACTTCAAGAAGCAGCCATAATCAGGATTGGAATAAATTTAGTTATCTGCAAATCCATATTTCAACAGCTGGAAGAATAATTTTCGTGATCTGCAAGTCCATATTTCAACAGCTGGAAGAAGCAAGAAGTGTTATTTTGAAGCTTGGGGTTACTTTCTGGTAAGTTTTCTTTTGTAGTCACTTCAGAGAGACAACAGGTTACACCATTTGCTAATCCTGTTGGCAGACCTTAGCACTTTCCAGTGTTGTAGAGCTGTCCTGAGTCCCACAGTCTGAACTTTTCACTTCAAGCAAGATAGTTTTATAATCACTGAGAGGTAGCTTCAGTGTCTGGATGCATGTTGAGAGAGTAGCCGGCATAGCAGAGCCTTTGAGTGCTGTTGGAGACACACAGCAAAGTGATGAGTGAAGCTGGAGCACTCGGTGAATAGCTCTGGTCCTCTAAAGACAGACAAAGCTATGGGGTGTGCCCTAACATTTTGGGGGGATTTGGATGCAATGATGTTTTGTTACTCTCTGTATTTAATATTTTGAATCCGTTTTCTTTCAGTTCAATCCCGATGACTGCTGAAGGCAGTCCAGTTGAAAACCTGCTGAAATAGCATCTTCCAGGTTTCCAAAACTGCCTTCTACAGCTTGACTCCAGCATACCATGTTTTACTGCTGGCATCTTCTCTAGAGCTGTACCACCTGTGTTTTGCTTGGCAGGTAGCTCTCCTTCTTTCCTTTCTTATTGGTTCAAGCGTAAACCAGGAGACCACATACCCTGCTTGTTCCCAACTTCTTATCCCAAATGCTTTTGAAAAGGTAGCAGAACCAAGCTGGAGACAGTGTCCCAGAAAGGTCTTATAAGACAAGGTATGTATCAAGTGACTCAAAACAAGGTGACATAAGTGAGGGCACAGGGCCAAGCGTTCTTACCAAATTCAGTTTATGTGCTTCATCTTAGGTCTGATTCAACAATCCAGACTGGTCCAGCAAGTACATAACCATGGAGGTGGGCTGAATTGTGACCTGGAAAGGCTGAGAATGACACGTATTTGTGTATCTTTTCAAGAACATATAAATGCTGTTCTTCAGTGCTAATGTATTAAACTATGAGCTCAAGGTAACATTACAGACTCCATATTGAAGACATTTCAGATACCAAAATCAAGAGTCCTAAATCCCTTGAAATCATCAGGCCAGGAGTGCTTTGCTAAGGATCTTTTTCTCCTGAGCACTTACCGTTCCTCTCCGTGCTTGGGCTGCACTGTCCTCTGCAAGGAATGCCAGGCAGTGTGTTAGCAGCAGAGCAGACTGCCACTGAACAGTGCACATACACCTGAGAAGAAGCAGAACCATTTGATCCACATGAGATCTCTCTTGCAGAGCACTGTTATGCCTTTTGTTCTCCTTTTGCAGAAGTTACAGCTGATTAGACTCAGGTTTGTCTGAACACTTGCATATGACACCTTCTAGCTGAACCTGCTTTGAATTTCAAATTTGGTGTCAAAGAAGCCCTCAGGCAGTTTGGTAACTGAGAGGCTGAGATGAGAGAAGTGAAAACCTCATGAGCCTCGGAGAGGCTGAGTGTTAAAGCTAGACAGAAACTCAATCTTGCGCTAGATGCAGCTGCCCGTTTAGGAAGTAGCACATGCCAGAATTGCATCATGTTCATTTCTAGCAAGTTCACAAGTTGAACAACTCAAAAAAGGCCAAGTAAAAAAAGTCATGTGCTTAAGCTGCCTAGACAGTGGTGCTGCCATGACTTGAGCTAGAATCAACTCAACTGGGTACCCGAGGTACAATGCACTCCCAGATGACTGTCCTGGGTTTTCTTTGCTCTTCTTACAATGTTGAAGGAAAACAGATTCTCCAAAATGTAAGGCCAGACACACATTCCTCTGCTTCCCTGCCTACTGGGCTGGCT
Source organism: Lagopus muta (assembly GCF_023343835.1). Taxonomy (NCBI): domain Eukaryota; kingdom Metazoa; phylum Chordata; class Aves; order Galliformes; family Phasianidae; genus Lagopus; species Lagopus muta. The sequence continues at coordinate 9,677,059 of NC_064434.1, forward strand.
TCTGAGCAGATGTCTGACTGGCAGGTGAGAGATGACAGGGTCAAATTCCTGTTGCATGTTATGGTGTAAAAGTTGAGTTTTCTGTTCTAGACATGTTCAGTTGAAGTGCTGTGAATATGTCCCTATAAAATCTCAAGAACACCATATAAAAATCATATTTACATACCAAATTTCATTGTTTACTCCAGACTGTCCAATTTCAAGTCACTGGAATCATGTTACAGAGGGGATTTGAGAAGAGAACTAAATTAAATCTACACTCCAGTCAGGCTACTTGGGCTGGACGCTGGATAGGTTTTAACTCTTTGAGGTATTTAAATTGGCTGGGTTTTTAATTGATCTTAAGAAGTACTCCAGATTGGGTCCATGAATGGTAGATGAGCCTTTTACTTAACCTTACCTGTTTCAGTCGATGTGTCAGGGTCCTTACTGCCAGCCTTTTGAAATGAGAAGGGTGTCTCACTCTAGAGCTAGCAGCTACTGAGCAGAACTCTGCAACATACTCACTGCCATTAATCTCACACCTATTTGAGAGAACAGATCAAAAGATCTAGAAGAAATCATAGTTCCTCTGATGAACACATTGGTCATTCAGTTACTACTTGCCCATCCACAGTGATGTTCCACCTTGGGGTGCTGTTGAAATCTAGAGACCCTGTCACCCAACAGTTATCCAGGTATAACTCAGCATCAGGGCTCTCATCTTTCAGCTCCACCTCGAGAAACACAGGCTCTGTGGGTCGCTTGAGTATCGCCACGTCGGGCTCGTAGAAATCCACGAAAGATTCACCTTGAGAAAACATCAGGGGATTTTGTTATAGGTTAAAATTTTTAGATCAAAGCACGTGTGGAGTTTTTCTGATTTTTTTTTTTTTTTTTTTTTTTTTTTTTAAGACTTACTTTTGGACACTCTTGAAACTACATTCAGAGCTTGTCTTATCCTTCTGTGTACTGCAGATAAGGAAATGTTGGTGATGTTCTTTAGTAGAAAGCAGATTACAAGTGAAAAAGTCACAGAAGTTCCAAATTGTAGGAAGATCATAGAATCATAGAATGTCTTGGGTTGGAAGATACCCCAAGGATCATCAATTCCAACCCCCCTGCCACAGGCAGGGCCACCAACCTCCAGATCTGGTACTAGACCAGGCTGCCCAGGGCCTGACCATCCAACCTGGCCTTGAACACCGCCAGGAATGGAGCATCCACAGCCTTTCTGGGCAGCCTATTCCAACACCTCACCACTCTCTCTGTGAAGAACTTCCCCCTGACATCTAATCTAAACCTTCCCTCCTTGAGCTTAAAACTACTCCCCCTTGTCCTATCTCTCTCTACCCGAGTAAAAAGCTAATTAAAAGAAAAAAGACAATTGCCTACCTGCAGAATTTGACCTTGGCACTATTGTACCAGAGCCAGAGGGATGTGATGCAGAAGGCTTGGTAATGAAGGCACCTAGCATCACTGTCTCTTTTGCTCGATAGTAGCACAAGACTGTTAAACTATAATAGGAAAAACAGTAAGGTATGTGTTCTCTTTCCACCACCAAAGTGTGTTGCCATTGAGCAGTTGCTGCTCCTACCTGTAGTCTGGATCTCTTGTGATTGTCGGCTGGCTTTGTCCTGGAAGAATCTCTTTCTCATAAGAGATTTCATTTTCATAAACAATGTGATCACCTTCAAACTGTGCATATAGGAAGCTCATTAAAAACCAGATTTTCTCGGGTTCTGGGGCAAGGCAACAAAAGAGAAAATGCAGAAAAGACAGAGACTTACCCTTACTGAAGTGCCACAGGTGGTGACATGGAATTTGAAGAAGGCATGTTCTTTGTTATACTCTTTAGGCTTGCATGAGCTATCCCTTAGTTGGGTTCTACTCATATCAATGCCAGGAACTGTCTTCATTTGGGCAGATAGAATTACAGTACCATCTGGGTAGCATACTGAGAAAATCAGAGTTGGTTGTAAACTCAAGGGAAGAAGTACAGACCTCTTTGTTGATTGACCATTTTTACAACTTACATATAAATGCTGGGGAATTAAAATTGCAGCTAACAGAGAATGTCTGCAAGGTCTCCATGGTTCTCACTTTCCTTAGGGCAACATCAAACCTTGCTTTAATTTTCTGGAAGGACACTTCCTGTGAAGGAGGGGATGGAAGAGATCTCCTGTTAAGGCCAAAATTCTGCTCTTTAGTTTGTGCCATTTGAATACCAAAAAGTCATGAGAGTTTTGTCAGTGTGACAACTCAAGCCTGATGGAGCATGGAGGCAGGAGTTTTCTGTTATGAATTAATTTGTCACTGTCAAAGAGAGATAAATTTTGTCTGATTATTGTAAAATGCTCCAGATATTTACTACCACATCAATTTTAACATTTCTACAAGACGTTCCTTTAAAAGGAACATCAAAGTTATGTTGAAATACAGTTTTTGGCTTTGCGCAGAAGGGACATTTTGCCTCTTCTTACTATTAACGCTAAGGAGTCTGTTTTGAACACTTGGTGCACATCTTTTAGCATTAGCACTGCAGATCATGTAACACATGGCATTACCAGAAGAGTCTGCGTTGATAACTCTTGTTCTCCTTGCACTGGTTTAGAGTCATCCCCTCTACAGGTTTTCCAATACCCGTTATACTATGGCACTGTGGCAGTGTAACTATATCTGTATGGACAAACAGCCCTACGTGCTTTAAAGAAGGCTGTTAACGCAGTTCACATACCTCATAGATGACTCCCACAGCAAACAGAGGTATTTGCAGGATCAGATGAGTAGCATTGGTAGCTGTCAGGTACCCATTTGTATGTGCAGTGTGCCTGTTCAGAAGCTTGGTGCCAAGGTACAGGTTCCAGTACTGGTGCAGGCCAAAACCAGGAATGATCAGGTAGAGGTTTTCTTCGTCACAGTAACCAGCTGCTTCTGGTATTTCTGTGGGAGGAGGTGGGATAAAGAGTTAGCAGTGAATGAGGGTTTGCCTCAGGCACAGATCTGTATCTGTCAATTTTGCACTGGCACTGCAGCAGTGCACACATGTATTGGCATCACCTATGGTTGTTGGCTGTGCTGTGGATGTACAGCTCACAGTCAGCAGGATCTGGAATCCTCATACTTTAGCCCTGGCCTGCCAGCTTGCTGACAGGATTGCTCCCTGTTTAGTAATGCAAGATGGACTACGTATGTAAATTGATTTTTTTGGTCAGTCTTCTTTAGGCTGAGCTCAGAGCAACTTTGAAGATGGAACAGGACAGTGAAGAGACTGTCACCTTTGGGACATCCAAAATCTAAGAAGTTTGAAAAAATACCAACTGGACCTCCTGGCTGTTTCAATAAGCTGCTAAATTCAGCTCGTAGCAGATGATTTTCTCTTTATAGAAATGTTCTCTTTGGAGTTCACAGCAATTTATTTGCATTTTGTCCTGGACACAGAGGCAGAATTGCATTTGAGGACAAACTGAAATTCGTAGCAATGTCTGAAAGTTTTGCCAGTAGATGTATGTTCAAGTTATGAGGCATCTTGTTCGCTGAGTTTGCTAGCCAACTACTTTCACACACTGGTTTTTATAGCTCTCAGTGTCTCGAGGGCAGATTGTCTTGCCAGTATGCAGAAGAGCTGCCATCAGAAAAGCAGCAAGTTGGCCTGGTTACCAATAATGAGCTATTGAAGGGTGGGGTTTTCCCAAAAGCTCTCATCCTCAGCCTAACTCCCCTGTGAATTCAATGAAAATCATCCATGCTGTTGATGCAAACCATTCAATACTGTGGCAAAACTTACCAATATCTGCAATCACACATTCCACCTCTGCAGAATGATAATAGGGTATCATCTCTGGACCCACGCTTATAGTGTAGTTAACAAGAAGGGTATATTTTGTTTCATTTCTATTCACATACTGAAAGAGAGAGAAGTATAAGGCTGTGGTAGCAATGGCTTCCAGCGCAGACAGAGATGCATACCCTGAGCAGCACTAAATAATCATTCTAGCACTCTCCTCTCCCTAACAAACAGCTTTTCTCCAAAAACATCGCTTCAGTTGGCCTAAAACTATTCAGAAATCTGGACTGGATTCAACAGCTCTGTTGGCCAAACATAAATATGGAGAATATAGTGCTGCTCAGAAAATGGAGGCAGAAGCCTGCTAGCGAAAGAGCACAAAGAGGGAGGTCTGGGTCCAAATCCTTGTCTTTACTGTGGTCTGAATGCAGGAGAATGATCAATTGGTAAGGTAGAAGATATGAGGAGGTGCTATGAGAAATTTCTCAACATTCTCATTTATTTCAGTAAAAGTGCCCCTGAAGCTAAACCTGCTGTTCAACCTGAAAGAAGTATGAAACGAAATGTTGTGGCTTCCTTTGCTCCTTAATGCAATTTAACTGTGGTTTGACTGCAGTCTGAAATTATCTGTGCAAGTCCAGATCCCGTGCGTTCACAGTGTTGTTCCTTGTAACAGAAAATAGCACTGCAGCTCTGCGTGATTTGGTCAAAAAGGTGGCAGAGGTGCGGCTCAGCATCCTCCCACTAAAATGAGAGGCTGAATTCCCTCTGCAAGTTTATACTTTTTAGAAATATTTAGATTACAAACGGTCTGAAGCTGAACAGAATTACATATCAGCCTGTACTTATCCGTGTGGTGCTTGCCCTGTGCCAACAGGCAAATGGCTCTGCATAAAAGCAGGTTTGGGAGTCACTGGATGTTGGTAATGGCTGGTTTGCAGGATTGTAGTAATTGATTTATTTTTCCAAGGGACTCCTGTTTCAAGGGGCAGCATTTAACAGAGATTTGACAAACTTCTTCCTGCTCAGCATTGTGCTTGGAAATTAACTGTGCTGACAGACACTAAAGGAAGTCATATTTCATGCTATCTAGCTACCCTTGATGCTGCAGAGGTCTAGGGAGAGCAACATGCAACAGACAAATCTCTAATCTTAATTCAGATGAGTTCAGAATCACTGACACCTTTAATAAAGGAATAATAAAGGAATGATAAAAGAATGGTTGTTGATTAATAAGAGACAGGCAATTGTTCAGCAAAAGGACTGCCCTACTTCCTCCACACAGCAGAGATCTACTGTATCTTACCTCCTTTAGAACGTATGGATCATCAAAGGAGACTTCCAAGATAAATTCTTTCGTTCCATTAGAAAAAGGAGTTTCATAGATCTTATACCCATGCTGCTGTGCTTCTCTGAGGGTAAATGGCACATTTCCTATTGTTATTGCCACCAGAGAGACATCAGGAAGAAAGTGTCCAAATGCAACATTAAATATCTTTTCCTCTGGCAGAGTATCTGTAGGGAGAGAACACCAAATTATTGCTGATGTGGATCAAGTAACTAAGACAGTTGGGGTGGCCTCCCATTCATGTTCCAGGAAACTTAGCCAACAGCCATCTCTTTAATGGCCCTGATTAATGACTGTTTGTATTCTAGTCAGATCTGAAATACTCTGAGTACATGGGAATTGCTTCAAGCTGCGAGAGATTAACAACAAATATATACATATATACAACCTCACAGAAAGCGGGTTCGGTAACTTTCTAGAGGTGCACTATGACATGCAATGACTTTTCAGCCGTGGAATCTAGAATCCACTTCAGCTGCATAAAATAGGGGAAAACTATGATAATAAATGCTAAGGGGCTCTTCTAAAATTTATTTTCTTTTAAGTATCAGTTATCCAAATATCTCTGAAAGATGTCTAGTGCCTTAGTGCATTGGAAAATATCATTTAAGAAAATACAAACATTTCTGCACCACTGTTTTACATGATGATTTCAGTATTTTTCAGATAACAAATGCAAGCTGGTTTGAGGAGAAAATGCCGTTTGTGGACACTGGCCTCAGACAGTTCTTCCCCTCAGTGTGATTATTGCATAATGCAACATCTTTACTCTAGATCTTTATTCTTGGAAAAAAATCTGGTGGTTGGAGTGACAGAAATGTTCTTATCAGCAACTTAAAATTGTCGTTTCATCTCATAAAGACAGGGGATAAATGGTACACTTATGCGTGCTAAAGGTTCATTTTGTTTTTTTAATGCCTCGAATCTTGTCTTTGGCTAGCAAATTGGAAGTGGGAGTTGAGAACATTCTGGCGAATATCGATGTGTAGCAAAGGTCGAATGGAGCAACACATTGCAGCAGAAGGATGAGAGTGGGAAAGTCAAAGGGAAGAATGACTTACTGTTGATAACAGTTGGTATTTGTGGCATGAAAGGTGTAGTGATGGATTTGATGACAGTATACTTAGTGGTTTGCCAGTCTGCATCTGTCCACGTGTGCTCCAAGAACAAGTCAATGCTGTAAATGATTCCATATACACCGCCAGATACAGAACTCTAGGAGGTAAAATCTGTGATTAGGCCTCAATAGTCAAAGCCTCAATGAAGGAATGATGGAATAAGGTTTAAATTCTTACACTAGGAAGGAAAAACAGTGTTGTAGGGAAGTTTGGGATGGATTTTGCTATGTTAGGATCTTGTTTCTTTGCCTGGCCCGTTTGTCAGGTCCATGTTTTGCTCACATGCTGCTGAGATCCTTAGTGAGGTAGTATTGGGTCTGGGACATTCTCAGTAAATTTAGTAAATAAGTTTAGTATTTGCATGTATTTTCTTTTTTAGCTGTCACTGGGCAATCAGTTGTGTCTCTCATTCTGTCCCATTTTGCTTGGAAAATTTTTCAGCGCTTCAGCAGCTCTTCAGACTAAGTGTGCCCGGTGCTATTGTGCCCATGGTGATGTAAGTATCCACTGATACACCAAAAAGTTAACTGCTGAGGAGGATAAGTCAAAGTCACACCACTGTCACCTTCATAACTTAACTAGTCAAGAGTCTTGTGAGAATACTGCCAGCTCCATTTTTACTTTTAACATTTCTTTGGTCTCTGCCTCTGTGCCTGTAACTATAGATTGACACAGATTACGCTATGTCCAAAACAAGTGGCTGGGCCCAAATTATGTTCTGGCAGTGAACCCTGTTTCGTGTTAACTCATGATGACTGCATGGAAGTTGTCTGGGAAACTGCTCATTGACCTGGCCAGAAATATTCCAGGACCAGATCCTAATGTAATAATGTAGATGATTGAACTGCAGTGCCCAGGAATCCCTTATAATTTATTAGCATAGACGTTATCAGGAAAATACAGTCTTTTGCATCTACCGTGTTTTCTAATCAGAGATACTTTTGAGAAAGTTCTTTTGAGACACAGAGAGGGAGTATCTAGTCTTCTGGTATCGCTTGTATCTGAGAATTTTAAACAGCAATTGCTTTTTGGAACATGGCTTGGAAATGTTTTCCGTGGTGCATCATCCATCTAAAACGTATTAGTCTGTGACAGGTTCATACTAACCTTTAGTTTTCCTCCTTCTGCTCCAATGGGGATAGTTACTCCAATATGTGTCTTGTTGTGCTCCAGTAAGTAGTTGTTCTTGTCTGGGTTTACTATATATTGGCCGTCGACTCCCATTAGAATGGTTTTAGACAAAAAGGTGGATTCTTGAAGCACTAATGTGGGGATAATACTTGGTACAGTCCATGTCAGCGTAGTATCAGTGAAGCTGGTACCATCTGTTGAGTTAGACAGACAGTCCTAGAAGGCCGGGCAGTTGGAGTTACTAGTGAGCCTTCCCTCTGCAGTGGTTGTTTTCCTTGACTCCTTTTCACTAGAGCACTTCCACAGCTTTCACTAATGAAACACCTTGTAGAAAAGCCTGGATGGCTTTTCTGCCATACGAGACTTCAATTACCAGTTTCAAATGAGCAATTAATTTATTAATTACTGACAGTCATGCTCCCCCTTATCTGCTCTGTTGTCTTTTTTGTCCCAGAATTTTGCTTTACTGGCAAAGGAATAGGACACAGAGCCACTTGCTTGGATTTTTTTCCTAAAAATACTGGCTTCACGGTTATGACAATTTACGATATCCTTTTTCCTCACTGATTGATCAAATTATGTTCAGACTGAGCTGAGAGACAGAAGGTGCAGCTACCTCTGTTCTGCAAAAAGCCAGACTAACTCTACATCTCTACAGAAGAGGTCTAGGTGAGTCCCAAGGACAGGGCTTCATCCATGGATGGAGTTGTGTTGACAGTGAAGAACCAAAGGTGCTGAGGTTAGAACAGGGGATGCTCCCTTCCCTTCTGCAGCAATTCTATTTGTCTCCAGCTCTAATGCGGGAGTCTGAGAAACTAGACTAGGGGCCAAAAGTGCACCAGGAACATAAGTAATGTCACAGCAGGGAACAAACATGTTTGTTCAGGACTAAGGCCATGGACTCTTAGCTCATGCTGCTCAGAGGGAAGCTTGCAAACCTCTTCTCTTAAAGAGTAGGTCACAGGGAAACAGGGAGACTGTGTTTCTTACTAGCTACTTAGGTAGTAATTTTTGGTAAGCATGGAAGAAAACCTTACCAAGAGGACAGGAGACTGTCATGTCAATCAGCAAAAGTAACCACCGCTGCCTATACATAGAAGTGGAAGTGATCATGTTCATGTCTACACCACCGACCTGTTGGGATACAGGAAAAAAGACAAACTGATGTGCTAGGGAGGCAGTGGAAGAACTCAGTTTTGTTTCCAAGTGAGAGCAGCAACTCACCACACTGATTTCAGATTCATTGCTGTGGTAGGGAGCACGGAGGTACACTCGGGAAAGTGTGTTATTAAAGCTGTAGCCCAGTTTTGCTGCATCGCTTACCAGTATTCTCTTTCTCCCTGATGGAGAAACAAACATCAGTTGCCATACCTGGTATGCAACATTCTGAGTCTGCAAGAGAGAGATGAGCTGCATCAGATCAAAGTCTATCTTATAAATAGTTGTGATGTTGTAGTATCTGTTCTATCACTAGGACACAACTGGTCCACCCAGACAAGAAACATGCTTGATATATAAAAAACTAAGGAATTTTCTATAGAGATAGTCCCATACCAACCCTGTCAGAAACTCTCATTGTTGCCCTTGTTCAAATCCCCTTGGAAAAAATGCCTGTACAGTTAATAAGATGATTGCCTTTGTGTCTGTCAAATATTGGAACAGTGGAGTAGTCACGTGACAGAATACCTTTTATCAAAAGTGGCCATGCTGTGTCAAAGATAAGATGAGATGAATGTCTGTTGTGGTCTAGAATGGCCTCCTTCTCAAATGGTTTCCATGTTTGTGTGAGGGGGTGGGGGTGTGGGAGGTAACCAAAAGGAAAAATGGCCATATGAAGAAAGTGAAACGTAAAAAAAATAGAACAAGCATATAGATTTGCCTCCTAATACTTTCCAGCCTCAAATTATTTTCAACTCAGAGACTCTTGAGCTTTCTGTCGCTTCTTTGTATGTCCTATTGGATTTTGCCTATATGAACGTTTCCAGGCTATCCTTGACACCAAGCAAGATTTTAGCAGCCACATCTTTTGGCAGGATATTTGACAGCTTCACTACCCATTGCGTGAAGAACTGCCTACCTTTGTCTGTTTTGTACTCAGTTTCCACAAACATAAGAAGCGAATGGCTCTGGTCTCCCTCCTAAGTGTTTTTTTTTGCAATCTAGATCTCTAAGAAAACTTGAGAGCGTTTTTGAGTACTTGGTGACATCTTTGTTGTATCCCTGTTTTTGACAGAGATGGGAGTTGTGCCCTGAGCATTACTCATGAGGTTACCAAGAAGAAGCAGGCTAGAAGCTGCTAGAAAAGACTCCTTCATACCTCTGGCAGTGCTGACATCCATGCTACGGTGTAGTCATTTGAAACTGCAGGGACATCAGTCTTCACTGACACCTGGGAACACAGAAGTTATTATTTGGAAACAAGCAAATCTTCAGCATTATTATAGGCATAGGAGGCAGGTAGAGGATTTTCAAATTTATTTTCCACTGTCTGTATGGATTTAGCAAGTTGCATTCCCTGCAGGTGATTAAAATGTGTCCTGAAGGGTTCTGCACTCTTTTAAGTTCCATGACTTTAAACTGGAGGTCAAAACCATTGCATTTTTAATGTTTCATGTACAAAAGGAGGAGTACTTTTGTGTATAACCAGGTAAATCAAAGGTCCTGTTTCATAACTGGCAAGCTGAAGACTAAATCATTCTGTAGAGACTTCCAGAGGCATCTGGTTCTCTTCACTGAAGGTACAGGGAAACAGGCAACTTGTTATGACAGAACTGGTTCCCCCTTCCCATGCAGGCTGTGCACCCAGGAATGCTGATAGAAGGTTGAACAGCCAAAACTAGAAATAGGCAGGCTCTAGCTCACAAGGGGTGTCCTCTGAGTTGCATGATGCAATGGTTTCCAGGTTTTAATATTTCATACAGAAGAATAACATCCTTGTTTGTGCTGCAGCACTCTATAACATGAAATTATTGCCACGAATAGGTCAGGCTGCATCACTGCTGATTTTCTTATAGGGTCAAGCTTACAGCATCTGTATACTTCTCTGAATTTTCACTGCATGTAAATACCTGTGGCAAATAAATGTTTTATTGATAAGCATCCACAGCTGCAGCCTATGCTGAATAGCAGCGTGCATCCCAACCTATGTCTGATGGGAGGTTGTGGAGGTTGCTGTGCTTGGAGAGAGCTTGGATGTGGCTTTGCCTGTAGTGGTAAAACTTTTACCTCCATGTAGTTTTCTTCACACACAATTTCTCTCGAGGCCCAGGAAGAGTAGGAGCAGTACATAGGGTAGGTGTAGGTCACAGCTGCCCTCATGCTTGCAAATGAGGAGACCTTAATGTTCACAGTCAGTGAAAACAGCTCATCTGCCTGAGGGAAAATGGAGGTAAAGCACTCTTGACTAGCTCCATTACAAGGTCTTCTTGATCCTTCAGTCCTGCAGGAGCTGAATGTGAAGCCATGGGCTATGCTTCTATCTGACATGGAAGTATATTTATCTACAGAAACGCAAACAAAGGCAAAACCCTCCCGAAAATAATTTCAGTCTAAAAATCTTGGTCATTGCACAACACAGTGTACACCCCCTGTTCACGTTAACATAAGATTTCCCCATACATTTCTACCTTATTTTCTCTGTGGGACTTTCAGGACAAGCCAGAAAATATGCGGGCAAGATAAGAAGGTTTTTCTCTGGTATGTTCTGTTTCTAGGTTTATTTAGTTTTGACTAACATTAGAAATTAGAAATCCAGGCTAAACTTTATACATATTTTAGGAAGGAGTGAATCACCTTCCGGAGATGCCTGATTCTCTCCATTGACTATTGTGGAAGCATAAACAACTAGTTTAGACCAGACGTTATCTTTCAGATGGCTAAAGTTACACCAGGCAAATTTGGATCTAATAGATGTGTGTGATCTACGTCCCTAGGCATGTGTTAACAGGCACATTACCACACAAATTAAGCCAGAAAATGATCTGCCAGAATCACACTGCAAATGTTGCTTTTTCAAGCAGATGCCTACTTCTTTCCAGAGAGGTTTTCAAGAAAGTCTCTGGCAAAACAGCAGTAACGAGGATATGCTTGGGGGCTGGCAGCTTATCAGCAGCACTACGCTGTCATTTCTTGGGGAGAGGAAATCCCACGTCAGTCACACTGAACAAACATCATACTGAAGAGCCATTGCCTCTTCGTTCCTACACACCATCAACACTAGTTCAAGTTCAATACTTCTTGGGTTCTCCAAACATGATGTTGGAATGCTATATAATGTCCCAATCTTGCCTTGCTGGAGAAGATGTACCATCTGAAGTGGCTTTAGGCCCATCTGTAGGTCTTACCTCATTGGCCACATGACAGCTGAGCACTGACGCGCGGAAGACGGGGTTGCCCCACACATCTTCTGACAGGACATAGCCACAGCGAGATGCTAGTTTGTCATCCAGCAGGACGGGGCCAGCATAAGGATCTACAGAAAAGGGCATTGGGAAATGACATGTGGATTGGAAAGCTGAAAGCAGTGGGTTGAGCAGAACTGAGTCCTCCTCACGTTGCTCTCTTCAGAACAGAAGTCCAGCTGGGGTGGGTGTGCTCCAACAACATGTGTTGTTAAGAAGCTGGCAAAGCTCTGCTGGTGTGTGTTAGAGAGCATGTGATAGTCTGGCATGTCTCATGCTCACCCACATTACATGCATACACTTCAATGCCCATTGTGCTGTGTCCAGAAGCTTGTGCCACAGCCCTCTTGAAGCGCTGTTACCGAGTTCCACCAAGATATCACATGTGTTCCTCCTTTCCTGATTTTACTCTCAAAAAAAGAGTTACGGGCCATACATTTCTAAAAATCCTCAAGATGCATTTTGGACAGGCAGTTCTACGAGTGGGTCAGGTTTGCTCATCTTGGCAGGATGCTGTGTGCTGTTAGGCCTATGGGAGAGCCAAGTAATAGGCACATTGGGAGCTGGCTGTGCTCAGCTCTTGATGCTGGTAGAATTAACGACATCATATTCTGTTAATTATCTGCTTTTCTGATTAAGGAGCTATTTTGGTCTTGGGTTAGACACAAGAATCTGTACAAATAGATAGGGTTTAATTAGCTGTCATTGTAATTTCAAGATTTATCTGTCATCTTTATATGTCGAACAGTACTAATAACTGCTGTTTCAGTAGATGTATTCTTGCAGCCAGGATAGACTAAGCAGATAAGTGAGAGGAATTTTGGAAGAGGAGAAAATAGCTTTCATGAGACCAACTGATAGAGCTGGAAGAAACAAACAACCTTTATGTGCCTGAAGGCTTGTATGTTTTTTCCAGCAATATCAGTTGCTCTCATAAAAGCTATCACTTCTCTCCACACCCTTGCTGTACTTGACTTTTTCAGTTCTGCCTCCAAATCAATCAAAAAAAGCTCACAACCCAGGAAAAAGTGGACTGATCTCAACAGAAAGAAATCTGTTTTGGGGTCAAATTGCATACTTTGTTCAATTCAATGCTAACATTTTCTGGTTTTCATCTTGGTTAAGTAGATTTTTGTTTTCCTCAGCAAAATGGAGACCATTTGTTCGATTTGATGTAGGACAGTTTGCTAATATCGTGATGCTGAATTAAAAAAAAAAAAAGAAAAAAAAATCCTTTATTTGCTGAAGTACTTGCTCAGCTCTCACTGAGAGTGTTTTCTAAGTATTACCCAGGCAATACTGCCATAGTCATTTATGCTGTCTAGGATGTATCCAAGTTGCAATTTCATCTTAGTTTCCCTCGTTAGATGTGAAAAGTCTCAGCAGAGAAAAACATGACATCCAAATGTCAGTCCTTCCTCATTGGACCATCCTTCCATCTTTCCTCTGGCAAGATACACGTAAGGGGCAAAGGGGCTGTGACTGTAGATACAAGCTTTGCTCACCAGTAGGACTGCTGGCCAGACTGAAGTGTGAGAGGCTAGGTGTAGGTAGGTTGTTTTGGGGTAAATGAGCAGCTAATTGCGACACAGATGGCAGCGGAATCCAGATCACATGCATGGTGATGGTGCAGGTGATTCCCCACCCATCACGGTGCTCAGGGCAGCCCCTTATGACTCACCGTTGATTTCCAGCTGGAAAAATTTCCCCTGGAGCAAAAGTTTATTCAGTTTCATCCAGAAAATTCTGGAGCGGCAACTGCTCTGTACCAAACCTGGTGAGGGCACATGGAGAGCAGATTAGCCAGTGGGACTGAAGGACAAGAGGCATTACTTCCTACAAGTGAAATGACCATCCTCGCTTCTCCCACTACCCTTTCACCAACCTGGGGGAGCCATCTGCCTCTCTTGTCCCACACAGAACAGCAAGAAAAGCATCCAGATCCTGCAGTGTAAACATAAGTGCAAACATTGGGGTGAGCAATAAAAAAACAAAAGATCAAGATGGAAAATGAAAGAACCAGCAACCAAAGCCTCAGTACCTGCATAACGAGTAACCCACAGCTTCCATCAGTCCACAGAGACCTGTGCATGGGCAGTGAAGTCCTCCTGACTGTGAAGGAAACTAATCCAGCTGTGGAGCTTAATCAGACGCAGGGGGAAAGGTAAATCTGACCTTTTACAACAGAGGTTGCGCCGTCTCCTCCAGCCCCTGAATGCTGCAGTGCCCTCCCACGTTATCTGAACTGTTGGCAGCAGGAGGCAGTGTCCCTCTCGCTCAGCCCCTGGGAGGGCAGAGCACCCTCCTGCCAGGAGTCCCAAGGTCAGGGGCTGCTGCTGAGCCCAGCTTTAGTGAGTGCAGCAGGGGGTGCTCACGGCTTTCCTTCAGGCCCTTCAAAGCAACCTCATTCCCGGTAAGCCAGTGGAGTAGCTTTGGCTTCAGGTCTCAAGTGCACATGAAACATGTCTCCGGAGATATTTTAATTGGGTCTATACAGGAAATACATTTTTGTTTCTGTGAAATGTCCCAATGACCCAGCCATGCCAGAGATAACAGCAGTTCTTTGGCAGCCACACTCTTCACTTTTGTGGATCCAGTTAGCTCGCCCTTTGATTTGTTTGATTATTGGACAGTGTTTTGTTGCAAACATCTTGTGCTCTGCTATCACTGGATCAGTCAGACCATGTACAGGTCTGTAAACGGCCAAACTTACTGCCTGGGAAGAGAAAGTTCGTGCTCCCGGTGGGAGCTGTGGCAGATGGGAGCATGCCAGGGGAGCAGGAAGGCTGAGGCAGAAATACAGCTTGTGTGGCATGGATGTGGTAAGGGGAGGTGGGGAATACAGGGCATTCAGAGTTCAATTACCTTTTTGTCTCCATTTTGGTGTTACCCAACCAATCTTAATTTACTGTTCTGATGTGTAAGCAGAGCTGTGCTAAGGAAATGGGACTGTTTTTATGGAGTGCTTCACACTGCTTTGGGGTCAACAAAAGCCAGCAAGAATGTCCACTCTCAGACCAGAGCCATTTTCCCATTAGTCCCCCTAGCTCAGAGGACCTCGGCAGTAACGGCAGAACCATACAGCCACCCTGCGAGATACATACACTCACTTCATACAGCGGGAAGTAGAATAGGAGTGCTCTGGAGCAGAGCCCTGGGGCTTCAGCAGTCCTGTAATGAATGCCCGTTGGCCATAAGACTCTTTCCCGTTCAGCAGGACCTGAAGTCCGACTTCTGCAGCGAACTTCTCGTGAGCTCGCATCGAACGCGCCGTGTGATCCCGGCCTGCGGTAACACCGTGTCCTCAGACTCAGAGTGACTCTTCATTGAATCCAGCTGCGGCTGAATTCGGCTGGAAGTGGCGGTGCTCAGATACCACAGTGATGAGTGTGGTGTAACAATGAGATTTTGATTTTTGAGTGAAAACTTCAGTATATTTGGATAGCAAACCGTTCCAATTCTGATAAGCCACTTCCAAGAGCCATGTAGCATCTCTCTGAGATATGGGAGTCAAGGTCTGAGGGAGCCATGTTTGAAAGAGCATGCTTGCAATTTATTAATGAACAGCCAGCCATCAGGGTAGGTACACAACTGCAATTAGCTGCCTTCTTTGCACAAGCAGTGGGGAGATGAATTTCTGCGTCTTTGGACAACTCAGAGCACCACGATTACTTTGCTTCTGGCAATACTTGTGGTCCTAAATATGGCAGGCATAACTTTGGATGTGACATAGTAATTGTGGTCAGCGTGCGATAGCCAGCTGTTGGCCTCGTTGTCAACCAAGCAAAGCAAAGCAAGTCCAGGTCAAATGGTTTTGGCTTCCAAGGATCACTTAACTGCTGCGGAAAGCATTGTTAGCATTGGGAGGCTGCTTGTGGTCCCTAAAGTCTCTCTGGTACTCATTATAAAGGTAGGGAGGATAAGCTTGTGCATTCCAGGTTATTATATTTTGTCTACTCAGTTTTCCTTGCTGTTCTGGCTGAATAAGAGCACCCATCCTCATGTTCTTTTAGGATAATAAACAGCTGCTGTGTTTCGACACTGAGATGATGGCATTCTGTGGTGGATAAGATGATTCATGTCTTGGGTTCTTTTGAGTGAAAGGTACTGTTTGAATGTAATGTTTTGGTTTCTCTCTTGTTTTTGTCTCTTTTTTTCTTTCTTTCCTGTACGGGTTTGGAACTTCTGCATTATATAATGTGATTGAAAGTTTAAAAACGGCCACTTGGAGCAGCATACATATAGCACCTCTCCCAGATAAGCTTGCTTTTGATGGTGAAAAAAGGCTCTGACCCATTGAGTCACAGGGTTTTTCTGTTGTTCTGTGGCACTGGAATCCCTAAGAATTTTCCATTTTTCTATCACAAGTCTTTTAATTAAAACTTTATTCCCAACTTGTTGGGATGGAAGAAATATTCCCCCCCCCCCCCACTAGATCCCATATGATGCTTTTAGGTAAGTTTAGTAGTCTGATACTTGAGTGTAGAATGGAATTAAATGGCATTTATTGCTGGACAAAAAGAAAATGTTGAACAATAAATGGGGAAAGAAGGGGGTGAAGTCTGGTTTTTACAGAACTGTATGTGTTGGAAGATCTGGAGATCGAGTCCAGCTTCCTGCTAAAGCAGGTTCCCTAAAACCTGTGTTTTTTCCGACTTGTACCAGACTGTACCAGGTTTTAATGTACCAGAGTCTTTTCTACACTGAGATGGGAGAACCCAAGATAAGAAATCTTTCTCCTGTCCTCTTGAAGCTTTAAGACTGGTATATCTGAAATAAAGATTGAATTGTTACTAATTCAGTGTTTCTGAACGGAGAAATAGCTGCCCTCTTGGTAACCCAAAGCATGATAACCAAATAGAGAGACATGGGGGAAATCTTTTGAAGGAGATCTTTCTGAATGGAATACCTTGTGGTAAGCTAAGAATTCGATATCTAGATCGGAAATTCAGTGAATGAGGAATGGGACTGATGCTCAGCTTTATGTCTGGGGCATGTTTTCAGTGAGATGCAGGGAGGTGCAAGCAACCTTCAGCTGCAGGAAAGCATTTTTCTCTGGGGAGTCTCAGTCACCTGAGCAGGAGTGTGTGCCTGAGCTCTGCCCTGCATGCTCTTTGCGTACACTGGGAGCAGTCAAAGAGCTTTTAAGGAGAAACAGCATATGAGTGCAGTAGTCATTTAACTTGATATAGAACCTTACGGTAACCTTGTTGATGCAGCTAAAGTACTCTGCCTATATTCGTGTGCACACAGTGCTTCTGAGGGCTAAGGCCTTACTCTGATGTGCATCCCCTGTAAGGAACAATTGCAGAATAAGCTGAAGGAGGTAATTTCTTCCTTTCCCCATGAGCTGGTAGCTGGGTTATACCCTGGCCTATGAGGATTTGCATTCTCCATCTGTTATAATAAAACTATTATTCATATTATTGTCTGTATAATGTGTGTTTAGAAAGTGCCCTTGTATTTAAGCCATTTTTATCTTCAAAATATACCACACTCAAATTCTTATGAGCTCCAGAAAGCAACACTTGCTGTCATTGCATGCCACTAAATTGTTAAAGTGGTGGAAAAAACACTTATAAGCAGATTGTACAGCGATGGACTTTTAATTTTTTTTTTAAACGTGCTGTTGGTGTTAATTTCTGTGCGCCTGTAATGTTTGCGTTCACTGTAACTGAACAATAGAACTTTGTTTTTGTTCTTTGTGTAAATTAAAAACATCTGTTCTCTTTATACAAAAAGTTGTTTTTTAAAAGAAGCTGGTCTGATCTAACTAAATACCAATGCTGTGTCCACAATGAGTTACTATTAATATTTGGGAAAGGCAACCATCCAAAGCAAGTGTAATGTCAAATCACTGGCGGGAGTGCATATTTATTGCTAGAAGTGACAGATAAAAATGCAGAGGTTACAAAAACAAAATTCTTGTGGATGACTAATGATGCATATATATGCCCCCAATGCCCCATCACCACATTTACAATTGGCGGGGTGTTCTCCGCGGCCTCTGCTCCCCAGGATTAATTGACAAGAAGCAAGTAGCTGGCACCCTCCCTGGGGGAATGGCTCTGCTCCACCTTCCCTCCGGCAGACCCTGAATGGAGTGACCCTCAGAGCCTACTGGAATCTGGTCCATCTATTTAAGTTGTCTGACTTTTCCCCCACCTCCCTCTGGTATTTGATTGCATGGGACTCTTTTCCAGTGAAGGCATGTGACTTTTTGTGCAGGTGGAGGAGGTGGAGCACCCCATCCATGTTCTGACTGCGCCTGCGATGCCGGCACGGTGGTTGTCTTTGGAGCTGGCTGTGAAGTCTCGATATGAAGGAGCTGGCAGCCTAAGGCTGGAGCTTGTCATCCTCCTCCCGAGGAGCGCTCAGCAGTGGCACACTGGATTAGTTAGAGATTATTTCAGGGAAATACATATATTACCTGTGGCAGAACTGGGGTCTTAGAGGTGCAAAGCTCTGTCTGCCTAAGTGGATAGGTTGTGCTGTCACTGAAGTGTTTGAGTACCTTGGAGACTAAGAAATTATCCTCACAGACAGACACCTCGGGAAGGAAATATATATAATTAACATTTCTTGAGATCTTTCGGACAACTCTACTTAGCACAGTTTTTGCTTAAATCTCATTTATCTCAATAAGATATCACTGTATGAGCAAACACTGTCCAGAACCTGGATCTGCAGGGTTTGGATCTGCTTCTTCCCTTCTGCTACCTCTGGTGCTCTGTGCCAGGAGCGTGCAACCTCACACCAGCAAGAACCAAGAAGAAAAAGTGATTATTTCATTGATGTTATTCATCTCTATCTCTTTCTACAATGTCTTTCCTCTTACTGCAGTGTCCCTCTCTCCCTTACCTTCCTACCCACACCTGCTCCTGCTGCAGCTCACAGGGCTCGGGAAGCCACGTCCTATGGAGACCAGCTATCATCAGCCCTTGGTTGTATTTCCCCTCTGTATCAGGCACCACTGGCTATCTCCAAGATCCAGCTGAGTTCAGAACTTGCTGAGTCACATTTTTACCACAAAACACTCATGCGCTTCCCGAGAGTCACAGTGTTCTAGGCACGGCTTGGCCAGAGAGGAGCAGACAGCTCTCACCCTGAAGCTCATCCAGGAATGCTGGCAAGGAGTTGCTTTTTATTTCCTATCTCGAGTTACCGCAACACGGTTAAGACTACAAAAGCCTGAAATCCCTGGCAAGCTAACATTGTACATCTGTCTAAGATGACGGCCAGCATGGACAACTGTGGGCTTCGGCCCATGACCAGGATGAAGCACTTTGCTTCTTGCTGAGCAGCTGTCATTAACAGTGATCTGTGAGGTTTCTTCCTGACTTCACCTCGTGATTTGCATGGCTGCTTTCCTCTCTTGCAGGATCTTCACACTTGTCTCTTTGGCTGCAGAGGGAATCCACCACCCCGAGCCACGTGTTTGTTGTTCTCATCACTGCAATGCAAGAAAGACATCAAGGCCCTGGAGTGTGTCCAGAAAAGGGCAACAAAGCTGTGCAGGGTCTGGAACACAAGTCTGATGGGAAACGGGATTGTTCAGTATGCAGGAGGCTCAAAGATCTTACTGCTCTCCATGGCTCCCTGAAAGGAGGTTGTGGTGAGGTGGGGCTCAGGCGCTTCTCACAGATGACAGCGATAAGACTGGAGGGAATGGCCTCAAATTTCACCAGGGGAGGTTCAGATTGGATGTTAGGAAAAATTTCTTCTTAGAAAGAGTGATGAGGCATTGGCACAGGCTGCCCAAAGAAGTGGTGGGGTCACTGTTCCTGGAGTGTTTAAGGAAATGATAGTTCTAGTACTGAGTGATGTGGTTTAGTGGGCAGTATTGGAGCTATGTGGATAGTTAGACTAGATCTTGGAGGTCTTTTCCCAATCTTAATCACCCTATGATTCTATGATCGTTTTGCTGTTGGCAGGGTGTGTGCTGTGTCTGTATGCTTGATGAGCCACAACCTCCTTAATCTCCTCAGGTGGATGAGGACAGAGGGGCAATCTCAGTTCTTTCATCTGTCCAATGGGGACAGTGCTTGCTCCCCAACGTGGTTGTTGTGAATTAGCAGGTAGTACTTAAAGAGTTGCTTCAGAAAAACTAATTCACCAGGCTGTCCCCTGGTGAGTGGAGGTCTGACAGGAGAAGATCTGTGGATTCATTGTCTCAAATCGTTGGCAGTTTATGTGGCTTCCCTAATGGTGGAAATTGGTAAGCGAATATTCAACACCACACCAGAGCAATGGGGTCTTCCTCTGTGTTCCATGGAAGAACTGTCAGACTCATCCCTTTGTGCCTGGCTTGTAAGAAGCTGCCCAAGGTGCAGTGTCACCCTCCTGACCCACTGGAGGGGAACCTTCATGTCTTTGCTTTTTTCATCTCTGCTTTGCTGTCCCTTAGTGCACTTTTGCTTAGGTGCTTTTTTTGCCTGTTCCCATTAGGTGTCTCCCTTTTCCTCTTTTTGAACCAGCTGATTCTGTGCACGTTCTGAAGGACGATCAGTTTTTACAGCACTGATCCAACCTGGGGCACCCAGAGCAGTGCTGGGGTCAGAGACCCTCTGCCAGGACATCCCCCTGTGTTACAACTGCATGAGAAAAACAAATGCCAGAGGGAACCCTGGTAGTAAGCCATGAACAAAGGAATGTGCCCCTTCCCCAGATCTTAATGTGATGTGATGGCAATGATACTCCTAAACCTACGCATGTGGGAAGAAAGCCCCTTTCAGGCACTTGTGCCAATGGGATAAAGAATTCTGCCTGAGCTGATATCAAGACCTGTTAATGTTGCTTTGCTGTGAGTCTTTTAACTGTCCTTTCTGTAGCTGATTTCAGAATCTACCTCTGCTTTTATCAGTTAGATCCATGTGTTGCCCCTGTGACATATTGTAGAGCTGTCTATAACTAGTCAGGTGCTGTACATCTCTTGACACTGGGCGCACATTCCCACTGATCCAATTTAATGCAGGCTGGGAAGGCAATAGCAAGCGCAGCACTCTCCATGCTCTGTCATTCAGTGGCATGCTCCTAGGGCATCCAGAAAGCATCTTGCTCATGGATTTTGTATGTCACTAAACCCTTTAAAGCTGACTGCGTTATTTCATTCTTATCCACATTCAATGCTGAACGCACCGCTGCCAGTCTTATAGTGTATACACCTAGGGTATCTTATTGTCATGTTGTAGAGGTGGGAATGTAAGCTTGAGACTAAGACAATATTCTATGACTTGGGTCCTGGAGCAAGACTTTCTTTTGGTGTTTTTTTTTGGTTCTGGAACTGGGCTCCTGTAGCTGGCAGTGGTGTTAGTTCAGCTGTCCCACAAACAGGGGGTTGTGCCAGGTGCAGCTGCATCTATAATCTTTGGAGTAGACTGACATGTAAAGATCGTGTTGCATCTGGTCTCTGTGGCTTGGGTAACTTACCAAAGGTTGCACAGCTGAGGCTGGGAAGCAATCCAGCTCTCCTGCCTCTGATTTCTGAGATCCAACTTTTACAACTACTTCCTCTACCACAGAGTGGCATTGATGAGGTAAGTCATTAATGTCAAGAGAGGTAACATAGAGGTAGCCAGGTTGGCAAGACGTGGAATACAAGGTGGTTGGAAAACTGGACCGATGTGCTCAAAAGTGAATGCTAATGAGTGGAAATGTGGCTGATGGTCAGTGCTGAGTCGCATTCCTTGGTTGTTGGCACTGGAGTGGATCAACACCTTCATCACTGTGCTGGGGGATGGGATGGCAAGCATCTTGGTGACCCATAGACGATAACGACTGAGAGGGATAGTGAGTGCACTGAAGCCTTGGCTGCTGTGCAGAGAGACATGACAAGCTGAAAGATCATAGAATGGCATGGAAGGGACCTTAAACATCATCTAGTTTCAACCTCCTCTTATAGGCAGGGTTGCCAACTAGTAGGGCCTTATCCAACCTGGCCTTGAATGCCCCCAAGGATGGTGTATCTGCAACTTCTTTAAGCAAATAAATGGGCTTAAAGGAACCTC
Source organism: Lagopus muta (assembly GCF_023343835.1). Lineage (NCBI taxonomy): Eukaryota > Metazoa > Chordata > Aves > Galliformes > Phasianidae > Lagopus > Lagopus muta. Next base: position 9,698,829 of record NC_064434.1, read on the forward strand.
AGGAAGCTCAACAAACCACATGTGTTCAGCCAAGGACACTGGGCTGCAGTACGTGGTGTACAACGTGAGGTTAAGAGAGCTAGGTTTGCTCAACTTAGAGAACAGGGGCTCAATGGAGGGTTGGCTGTTGTGTCTAACTGCTCAAAATAGGATTGCAGAGGAGGGAGAACCAGGCTTTTCTCGGGTGTTCATTGCAAGAGGACAGGAGGCAATAGTCACAGTATGCAGCAAGTGCAATTCTGACTGAATATAAGGAAAAAAAATCATAATCAGTGGTTAGTGATCAGCGTAATTGCCCTGCCTAGAAAGGCTGTACGCTGTCCATCTCTGAACATTTTCAAAACATGACTGAACAAAAGCACTGGGCAACCTGATTTACCTTTGAAGCTCTGAGCCCAAGTTCTGACCAGACGACTTTCAGAGGTGCCATTCAGCCCCATTCATTCCATAACTCTACAACAGCTGGATACCTACAGTATAATTCCTGTTGTATTTCCCCAGTGAACTGATATGAATCCTTCATCACTACTGTTTTCACAGGCACACCTTTTGTAACCACCACATATATCACAAAAGAGAGAAAAATTCTAACATGAGGAAAAATTGAGGCAAAGTAGTACAAGAGAGCTACACAGAACCTCCAGTGTTTCAAAGCTGCTGGACGCTGCTAGTGTTGGCATGAGAGGAAGCATAAAGAGGATTAAGTGCAAGGGCAATTCTGAGTGAGGCATTCTGCTAGCAGAGTCTCCTGTCATCCTCCCACTTTTCAACATGATGGCAATCCAAGCTGTGCAGTCTTGGATGTAGCTCCAAGCGCTGAATCACTTTGACTCCCCTCCCTCCCCTGCAGTGATCACACGTAGGAAACAGACATGACTGAGAGAGACATGGGCCAGTTTCTAAAAGAAAAGTCACTTCTGAACACAATCTTCTATGGAAAGGGACTGTTTGGTTTCATCGCTTAACAAACACTCCAATAGCCTGATGAGAAACACTTGTCAAGCTGAATTTCCTTCCTCGGACTTGGGGTTAGGAAGCTATACTTGCTGCAAAAGGATGTTTGTAGCCTTGAAATGGGATTAGTCCCTTGATATCCTTCCTCCTTAATAGTCCCTACTCACATTCAATACCAAAAGAATGACAAACAAGTTGTCCCTGACGCACATTGTCCCTGTTGTACCTTCACAAGGTAATTTTAACATGGTCCGAAACCTTTTATATTAGAATATTAAGGCTGCAAAGTGAAATTCTCTCAGTGATATGATATTAACTCTGTTCTCTTATTAGTGTAAATGAGTATCTGAAATTGTGACAAGCTACTGCCTAATTGGCATTATCTTCTGCATACGTGGGTAACGTACCTGCTTGATATCGACCTGGTAACACAGCAAATGGTGATTAAATGTGTGGTTAGTTGAACATTCTTTGTGAACATCTGTTTTGGTACTTTAAACTGTGCCAGTGCACAGGACCAGGTCACTTGAACAATTCTGCCCTGGACAAATTTGGCTTTTTAAATTTCACAGACACTGTTTGTGAGTAGAGTCAGGCAGGAGATCTGAAGTGAGAGCTTAGTGGGATGGGTACAACAAAAGAAAGCTCAAATTTACTAGTTTAGATACATTTCTGTGTAAATATATATTTGTGCTTTGCCCCTAGCCCTACTCACACCAGGGCCATAGTCTTCATCCTTGATAGGACAAGAGGTAATGGGCTTAAATTAAGCCAGGGGAGTTTCAGATTGGATATTAGGAAAAACTCAGAAATCAGTGGTGATGCATGGGCACAGGCTGCCCAGGGGGGTGGGGGAGTCATCGTCCCTGGAGGTGTTCAAGAATGGACAGAGGTGGCACTGAGTGATGTGGTCTTGAGTAGTCATAGACATGGGTTGATGGTTGGACTAGATGACCTTAGTGGTCTTTCCATCCTTAAAGATTCTATGCTTCCATGATCCTCAACTTTGATCGGGCTTTCCTTGACTTGGACTTTCTTACCAACCTGCATCTGCTCTGCCTAATTCCATCCCAAGGTGCATCCTTGCCTTTACATTCTGTATTAATCCTGCTTTTCTTTACCTCATCCTGTCTCTAGGATGTACAGTGTAGTTTAGATCACCTCTTTGACCTGCAAACTCTCCCTGTATTATTCTGCCACTGTCAATTCCTGTACTTTTGACCCCATTTTGCCTTAATTTTCATCACCAATTTCAGTCTGGCCGAATCAGTAGGCAGACCCATGATTCTTCAGCAGAGCTGTTTTCCTCAGGCTATGAGCAAGAGAAACACTTCAGTATGTCCTTAAATCTCTCCCCCTAGGCATAATTAAACATGATCTCCTGTTGCCATGAGCAAGGAGGATGCCTGCTGTGGAGGGAGGCAGGATTGCCTAGAGAACTCCTGAACAATGTGGACTCCTGAGCAATGTGAAATAATTCAGAGAGTCTCGGCAGGACTGATGCTAAATCACAGATGAAAACAGCAATCTGTCAGCAGTGTGTTTCCTGTTTTTGTTGTGGCCCAGATGATTTTGCTGCTGAAAGGCCAAAAGTGACACATACGAAGAAAAGATAGGAGTAAATACAGGCTGGGGGAACTATTCAGTATACAGTAATTGTAAAGCACCAGAAATTAAAAGCTAGACTGAGTCTAGGGATAATCTACCCTAGAAATTGGTGATATGCCATAATCTGGGGAAAATGGATTTGGAACCAGCTAAACTAAACAGCCGTGCCTTAGGCTGGAATTAGCACTTTTCTCTCACTTGCACTCAGTATCATATTTAATCCAAGATCTGCATCAAAACTGTTTCAGCTGTGTTGGCCAGATTTTGAGACCTCAGTAATCATTGTTTCCTTGCACCTCTGGTGTTGGGCTATTGTTAAGTTTGTTTTTCTTTGCTCTTGCACAATTTGACCTTTTACCTCCTATAACCAGCCTTAAAAGTAATTTTTAAAGAAGTATTTCTCAGGTTTTAGAAATGTTTGAGAAGATTCTCTCAATTGGAGTGACTCCGCTTGAAGCTGTATCAGGCCAGAGTCCACCCTAGCTGGGGAATATGAGCAGCTTCAGGCACTGAAAGGTAGTAGCTCTGTGGTTAGCACAAACTGTCTCAAGCGGTAATTACAATTATTTTTTACCCCTCTTACCCAGAGGAATAACTGCTGCACTCTGCTGCCTTGCTCCTTTTAAAGCCTCTGCTCTTCATGATTTTGATGTTTTGCTCCAGTATCCTCATTGCACTTGCGCCAAATAATCCCACCTTAACAACCCCGTTGGCTCCAGGAGGAGCCATTGCTGCTTGCATGTTTCAACTTATAGAATCACCACAAAATTGTTTGAGTTGGAAGGGACCCTTAACCGTCGAATAGTCCAACTCCTCAGCAATGAGCAGGGACACCTGCAGCTCCATCAGTGCTCAGAGCCCCGTCCAGCCTGACCTTGAGTGTCTCCAGGGATGGGGCATCCACCACAGATCTGGGCAAGCTGTGCTTCACCACCCTTATTGCAAAAAACTTCTCCCTTATATCCAGTCAAGATCTCCTCTCTTTTAGTTTGAAACCATTTCCCCTTGTCCTATCACAACAGACTCTGCTAGACGTGTGCTTACGTGCAGTGCCTTTACCAGGCTTTACCTTGGGTTACCAGCAAGAAAACTGATGGATATCTATTCAGGGAGTACAAAAAAATAATGAAGCATATGTCTACCAGTCTTTAATTACATAAACACTCTTATAATAAGCATTCTTGGCAAAATCTATGACCCAGCTGTGCCACTTTTCCTGTGGTACTTCTATGCCTGGACCATCCTGCCTAGCTGAATCTCTGAAGCCAGGGCAGAAGGGGGATAGCATCAGGTGTTAAAGACAAAGAGCAGTCTATGTGGTTATCAGCAAAGCCCTTGCACCCCAAACTTCCCTTCCCTTGACTTGAGCTGGTTGCTCAGGGTCCTGGTCCTGCTGCAGCTCCTGAACCAAAGCCATGGGCTCAAGCGAGGCCACGGGTGACTGCAGCCGTCTGTCCTCTGTGCCCAGAGCTGTGAGATCAGAGTCTGAGCATCCACATTCTCCACGCAGATGATTTTACACTACACGTACAAACCGGATTATTGTCAGCGAAGAATCATGTATCACGCAGCAAGGCAAGAAGGCAAAACGCTTGTCCTTCAGGAATTTCTAGCTATGGAAAATAACAGATAGCGTGTATCCACAACAAAATAAGAGAAAATACTCAAGAGTTAAATCTGATGCATACAAAATGCTGCATGAACTATAGCTCAAGATATTTGCTATGTTTGTTGAAATCTCTCTCACGCAGCGGTTTAAAAGACATTCACGTTTTTTCAAGTAATCTTTTCCCAGCTATTCTGTATTAATAGCTATTTACATAATAAGCTATTGTAAAAGATATATGCATAGCATATTTCTTTGAAGATATGCTCTGGGTAACTTGGAATAAATCCTACCTCATTTAATACAGATTTTCTGAGACGTGTAGAAAAAATGAGAGCCCTGAAAAACCTGGAAAGGATTCAAATCTGATGAAAAACAAAAATATTTTATATGATTAAATTTTCCGAGCAGCTTTAATAAATACACCAATATTTAAAACAGAGCAAAACAGCGCGGTGAGGTATGTCAGCATTTCTCAGGGCTTCGAGCGGTTCTGCAGGATGTGAATACTGCAGACTTACAGCCAGCTGTTAGCCCTCCTTGTCCTTCTAAAATGGCTGTGGAGTAATTGAGTAGGTAAAGCAGCATTAGCAGGTGCTGTGTAAAGGTGTTAGAACACCTGAATTCTTTTGACTGTAAGCAAAATAAAATGGAGATCAATACAGCCAGTAAGTCGTTTAAAAATTAAGCTAAAGTTTACACTTTATTTAATAAAAATTAATGTTTTTTTTTTCTTTAAATTTTATTTTTAATAGCAGGGTAGTAAAAAGCTGGAAAGAATCACGTTTACGCCTTAAAATTGAGGTTCCTTCATGACTATTTTGCCTTTGGAGTCCATTCCACACGTAAGCTATTTAAAAATTCCCACTTTTTCAGCCCTGATTTTTCAGGCGTTGCAGCAATTGAGAATACTGTCTGTGTACAAAATTCAGTTCTTTGACTGCATGTTTTTAGTATGCAGAACTCGAGGTTCTGGAAATATTTCATTATCTATTTACAGCACTCTTTTGAGAGTCACTCGTGCACTCTGATTGAAAAAAAAGAGTTAAAATGGGGAAATGAAAGCAGAAAAGAAATTGAAACATGTGTCTGTTCTGCCGCGGCACAGCCCGTCTGTTAGGGCAGATCTGAACTCTCATCTCGTTGATTTGCATCAGATGCCTTTAACTTTTGTCTGAGTCCTTACTGAAGCTGTTGGAATTCGTTTGTAAGCGTAGACCGAAGGAGCAGTTCATACCATTATCCCGACAGGCGGCTCAACCGGGGCAGTCCATCGAAAATGCCTATTTAAAACTCAGAGGCAGAACATTTAATGCTTTCCTTTTTCAAATACACAAGGATCGTTTGCTAAGGAAATGGGAAATTGGAACTTTGTTTTTTACATTTTCTAGAAAACAGATGTACTTTTCATCTTATTAGCTTCCTTCGCGTTGATGTGACAATGCACAATGCTTTCCAAGCCACAAATGAGGCTTTTTAAGGCATCTATAAAAAGTACTTTTAAATAGTAAAGTTCAGGTTTTTAATAAATAAATTTTTACCAATCTGCAGCAAGAGAAGCAGTATCCAGGGTAATAGAGATTTAGTAGGGCTTTAACTCATAGGCTCCAATTCCACAAATCACTTTAACATGTAGTTCAGTAGATGAAAAATTCCTTTAAATTAAACATATAATGAACTCCGTCACCACAATGAAATTCGGCCATCTAAATAAGGAATCTTTCCAGTAATTAATAAACACAGCACTCATTTTCTGAGACCTGCTTTCCCACGTGCTTCAAATTTAGGTCCTGGACAGGAGTGCAGGTTGTCCGAACTTCACAGGTAGATTTTTCCTGATAATTTCACTGTTCAGGAGGCTCCATTTGCAATTCTTGTTCGGGTGGATCTTCTCATCACCTTGTAACACAAAGAAGGGCTTGCAATCTCTGAGAGCATGGGATTATCCCTAAGCTTTGTGAACATGGATTGCCTGCAGGGATGCAGCTTTGGCCAGACATTGACAGTTGCTCGCCACCAAAATACGAGGGGCTGGCAGTGAGGTGCAGGAAGCGTTTTCCTAAAAGATGCTAGTGAAGAGCAGAAGCCTGCTGAAAAGGGTTTTACATATTGATGTGAAAGGAAAACCTCGACTGGAAAATCTTGACCGACTCAGAGGACAGTTTTTCATTGTAGAAAATGCTTAAACATTTTGCAGACAGGAATCCTATGAAAGAGTTGCTATGTTGTTCTCTCGGTAACAGTGACGTGGTCTGTGGGCATGGTGGGGATGGGTTGATGGTTGGACCACATGACCTCAGTGGTCTTTCCAACCTTCATGATTCTATGAACAACAAATCTAAGGTAAAGAAGACTTTTTTTGTTCACTTTCTTTTCTTTTCCTCCCAGCCAGTGGTGAAAAGAGTCCTAATCTCCGTTTCTAGGACATGTGTTTGCATTGCTTCTTCTTTTCATGTAAAGCTAGTAACAGATTTGTATCTTTTGATAAATAGATACTTACAATATTTTAAAATACACTAGAGAGGAAAATGGGAGCAGAATGCGTTAGTCTGAATGTGCCATTTCAGGGAGAACATCTTGGTCTTTTCGGTTCACATGTGAAACTAGTGGAAACGTTAATTAAATAAAAAAAAAAAGTGAAGGGAAAAGGATAATAATGAAGATTTTAATGCTTAAGAAAGTGGACATTTTCAGGAATGCGCAGACAACCGGACAGGTGGAGGAAGAGGAGGGTGCTGGGGGCAAGAGGCTCTCCAGGCTCTCCTTGTGCCCAGTCAGTTCTAGCAGGTTTGCAGGTTTCCTAGGTTTGCAGGTAATTATTCTGGAATCTTGGCCTATTTTTGGTGGCAGTTTTTTAAGCTGCTTAGATAAGGGCTGCTTAGAACTTTTCGTTTTAAAAGGCCGCTATTCATCAGAGAATGGAAATGATGAGTTTTCCAAACAGCGAGGTACAATGACAGAAACTGCACAGCAGCACTGGAGAAGAAATGCACGCATTTAAGGCTGATAAGCATCGGCGTACAAACTGAGTACGAAGATAATTTATATTTGTTTTTCTTTGGCTATTATGAACTTTGATGATTTTCATCCTCATTTAATAGCACAATAAATCATTCTTACGAACATCGTGCTCTTTAATTGCTTCCTTGTTAAAATGTGAGCTAATTGTCCTTGGTCTTGAAGTAAAATTTTAGGGAAAATGAAATACAATTCTGAATAACCCAAGTTTCTTAATTTCAACATAGCTGCAGCAAAGTACAAATGTTGGAACAGCCTGTGGACATGTTGCCCTCTGGAAAAAAAGGACCAGCGGATGTTAGTCACTATTGCTGGGTAGAGGGCTGTGTCTGAACAAATTCTAGAGCTAGGTCTTTGTCTCCAGCCACTGCTGCCTCTTCTGACTGTAGCACTGACTAATGCTGAAGGCACACCTATCTAGGCCTGAGTACCCACGCTGAACATGCTAGTGCTACCCTCTCTCAAATGGAGCGCTTTCTGGAGAAAAAGAGCTCTGCTGCTCTAGTTGCTTGTATGCATGCTCCTTGGGAATAACACCAAAGAATACCTTATAAATGAAGTATGCTTCCCATTAGGGATTACAGCATCATTTGATCAAAGTCCACTGGAAATAGCTTTTGGCAGCATAGATGTTCTCTGTAACTCTTCGCTCGCTTAAGACTGATTGGCAAAGTTGGGAAAAGCAAAGCTGGTCTGAGGGTGAAAGGATAGAAGAACACAACAGAGGTTTTATTGTTGTTTTTGTTGTCTTTCTCATTTTAAGGAATGCCTGTGTGAAATTGGTTTTTCGAATGCAAAGAAAACATTGGCAATGGGTTTATTCTTCTGCAGAGCTTATCGTGCCCTACATGCTGGCTCAACTTGTAAGAAGTAATGCAATACAGGCATCGTTTAAAATTAAACAACTTTTTGGCAACTCTGGTGAGATATATTGTCATCGAATGTAGACTCAAGCTCTCTCTGCTTTGAATTTAATGAAATCTGGGCAATCAAAATGTCTACCTGGCAGCTCACAAGAGACGTTTCATGTTCATTATTTTGTAGTTAAAGTATTTATCTGCCCCTATGTGCAAGGCTACAAATTTGTATACATTTTTATATAGTCTATTTCCATTGTAAATTACCCATAAATTAGATACAGACTTTTAGGCACCTCAGAACGATATTTTTTTCAATCTCTACTTGGTATTAGGGGTAGATACTGTTGAGCTTTATACATTGGTTCCTCTTGAGGAGATTGGGGCTTTTTGTTGGGAGAGAAATACATCACTCTGCTGCCTCTTCTTCCCAATCTGTGAGATATAAATCATAACATTTAAAAAGATAAAATACTGGTGCACGGCCATTATTTATAGTTTTTGTCTGAAGACTGCAGAGTGTCTGACAAATGCAAATTGATCCTGACAAAATCTCAGTGAGTTATTATGCAGCTAAATGCGTCCTCCATAGAGATGGCAAAACATAAGTAATATGATTTATAAAAATCTCCCTGCCCCAAATTGCCCCCTCCCGAATGCATTGTAAGCATACTACTATTTAAATGTTTGTCTGTTTTCATGTTTCAAGTAAATCTGCAAGACCAAAGGCAGAGACAGACTATAAAAAGTACAGATCCCTCTCTCTTGTCATACTGTATGTGTCGGGCTTAGTTTTTAGACTTTGGTGCAAGAAAAAATAAGGACCAGTGCAATGACTTGATTGGAGTTTGTCTTGATCCCAGATGATGGTACCAGGGATCTGATCTGGTACCTGATCTGAACAGAGAGATGCATATGCATTTGGTTTTCTCCCGTCAACGGAGAAGAGAAAGTCCTGCTCTTGGCTTCTACCCCTTACTTGGAAACTGCTGAGCTATATTCAGCTACTAGCTATTAAGCAAAATGTCCCATTGTTAGTTTATGGGCCATTTCATTAAAAAGAACCAAAAAAAAGCAGTAAACATATGGCTCCTATAGAGAACCAAGGAGAATGATGGAGCGGAGCGCCTTCCTGCTGAAGTGAGTCCTAGAAGAATTTCTCTGTAAGGTCTTCAGGCCTCTCTCTCTCCAGGCACACATGTTCCAGTTCATTTTACTTTTATTTCCTTTTTGTGAGTGTAATGTGCAGATTACACAGCTGTCTTTTTGGTTATTAAATGGGTTTTTATAGTTTAAATACATCTCATGTCTGTGCATATAATGGTCCCAACATGTTTATGACAGGTTATGTCATTGGTTCCCTTGTTAGGGAGACTAACAAAGCTTCCCCATTAGCTTAAGAGGCCTGGGAATTTTGTGCATCCTGTTCTTGTTGCTGTATGTCAGCGCTGGGCAGAATGCCATTATAGCACTGTGCATAATTCACTGGTTAAGAACATGTGAATATGTCTCCCTCTAATGTGTGGCTCCAACAACGACCTGCTCTTCTCCAAAGCCAGCGAAGGCAGCCTTGCCAATTCTTGTGATTTTATTGTGAGTCTCTTGACATTTGGTGTGTGCCTCAAAAAACACAGCTCCTGGAGTTAAGACGAATGCATAAGAACCTCAGCTTTCATTTGAAAAATAACATAACATACTCCGAGCCTTCCTGTTGTGAAAGTGTTTGGAAGTGGACCCCAGTGGTTAAAACCCCAGAAAGTAAATGCAACCAAACCCAAATGTGTTATTAAAATCATATCTCATGGTGTGATTTTTATTTAAAGACAAGCTCATGGCTATGGGAACCTGTCTGTAACTTTTGGATGGCTCAAGCTGGCAAAGTACGAGAACTGTTCCTGTTCAAGCGCTGAGCTTTTGTACTTCTGATTCTAAAATTCCCATGCTTGATTCCCAGTGACAAATATAGTGCTGATCTGTGTGTTGCTAGGGATTTGTCTCATTGGCAGCCAACATCCCCAGGCTGGCCTGAGGATCTGAAATCCAGGTATGTTGCACTCAGTAAAGAACAACTCTGCTTTAGATCTCTTGCTAGGAAGAAAGATCAGACCTGTGAATTCCTCCTTGGTTACATCTGTGTGGTTCACAGAGATCTTAGCTTCTTTCTTCTGAGTTCCAGAAGCCACACAGCAACGAGCTCTGGTTAACATATCCCGCTTTTCAGTGTGGTACTTATCTACACAACTTCCAGAAGGGAACTGGATTGCATCTGACCAGCTTGGAATTTGGGGTAGAGTGTGTTAGCCTGTCCACACCATAAATAAGAAACTTTAGGGAGTTGCTTCTTCATGGTGAACTGCCAAAAAGGGGTCCTTTGCCACTAAAGCTGAAGAATGTGCTTTCTTAGTGCTTTGTTCCTGTGCACATTTTGACAGGTGTCATATTCATACCTGTTAAAAAATGGAGCAACACAGGCTGGATTTGAAGGTTATGTCTTGGGTTTGTAAATCTCCACCCATGGACATATTAATAAGTAGTCTTTTATCTGAACTGGGATTCATAAAGACTGCAGTCCTTTCACCAAAAATTGGCATTTGCAGCAACTTCAGCACGGGTTTGATGATATTTACTGCCACCATTCCTAATATTCTTCATCTTGCTGTCTTTTTTCATCCTTTTCCTCCTTGTGTTGAGCCAGCACCTGTGGTCCCACATGGGCAAATTTGGCAGGTCCAGAGAGTGGATAACAAGCTCTGTAATATATTTTTCCAACTGTGTCATCTGGCTTATAGGAGAACTCTGGCTTAGCTGTACTGCCAGTACTGGAATGACTTTGGAGCTGTCTCCTAGTCCAATGGTTGTAAAGCTGGCTGGCTTACTTTGTTTTCCTGGACAGTGTATTGTCTTTAAAAAAAAAAAATTATATATATATATATATATATATATATAATTCCCTATTCACTGGGAGAAATGTGGTCCATATGAAACATCTGACATTAAAACCTGATTTTAAATTGCTTCTGCAATCCATGTGCTAGGTCTATTAAGATGAAAGAAAGTCTTTTTTTCCAGTGTCCCTATATGTTCTCATTGTAGCTGGGAAGGGTATTCTAGGAACTACCTGAATCTGTGCTTGTGAGCATCCAAATATGAGCTCTAAGAATGAGAGTAGACTTCCTCACTTGCAAAACCACAGCTGTGGTTAATGACTGTAATGGAGATGAAGCAGCACATTTTCTTGTGAACATTAATAACTCCTGTGCACATTTGTCCACATTTTGCAACCACATTTTCAAACCACTGCATATTTTTGCGTGGAAGCTGCTTGAAAGAAGCCTCTCTTGCTACCAAAAGCTGGCACTTGTTTTTAAAGGTCTGCATTCGATTTAAAGAGTAGAAGTACAACAGAATTGGTGGCTCGGTACTAGAAAATCAACAACCAAATAAATCAACTAACTGTTATTGATCTCAATTTCCCCCCAGAAATGGTGTTGGACTTCAGCATTCCTCAAACTGGCGGAGTTCATTTTTGAGTGCTTGCCACGGTGCATATGTCAGCCTTAGCCACCGACTTTCCCTCATCACAGCCATCTGCAGCCCTCCTGAACAAAATCATGTGCAGCATTGTGTTTAATGTTCCTGAAAGAAAAGGGAACATGTAATAATTATTTTAAAATAAACACCAAGGGGACGAGTACTATGTTCTTTGGCTTAATTCATGCACGGATGAAATCATTTCTCTGCACATGCCTGCCAATGTCTTGTTTCAAAGTCTGAGCCTCGGAGGAGGCCTGCGATCACTGAATGAAGTGTCAGCCATGCCTCTCTCCTCCCCCTCTGCCTCAGCCTCGTGAGATGCAAACCGCAGCCACAGCGGCATGGTGGCCGCAGCCATGAGATATGAAATATCAGCTCTGGCTAGAAATACAGCACAAACAATAAAAGTGAGAAGGCCAGCTTCGACTGTTCTGCTCTGGGTATGGCCTTCCCTCCATTTCAGTGTGCAGTTTGAGTCCACACGCTGGTATAGGGCAACTCACAGGCAGGAAATGCTGCTGCTTTGGCTACAAAGCTTGAATGGCTTATGGGGAACCTGCTGCTCTTTGAGGAGAGCCTGGGGATGTGTGGGTGCTCCATGGGTCCCCTGCAAACCAGTGGCGAGAGGCTGCCCAAGCTGGAAGGCTGAGGCCCACTGTGGAAGGGTCCAGCGCCTGTGCTTCAGCTGTGGCATGGGAGGCATTCATCACATGTGCAGGTGGAAAATTTGTGTGTGTATTGGATGCATGTGTTGTATTCCTTCCTTCCTTCCTTCCTTCCTTCCTTCCTTCCTTCCTTCCTTCCTTCCTTCCTGCCTTCCTGCCTTCCTGCCTTCCTGCCTTCCTGCCTTCCTGCCTGCCTTCCTGCCTTCCTTCCTCCCTCCCTCTCTCCTTCTCTCCCTCCCTCCCTCCCTCCCTCCCTCCCTCCCTCCCTCCCTCCCTCCCACCCAAGAGAAGGTGCCCTCTATCACAGTGTACATGGGATTCTCAGATCTGATGTCTTACCACCATGGCAGGTCCAAAGAAAGCCACCCACTGCTCCCAGCAGGTGAACATGGATGTGCCTTCCTTGTTTTTGTTGATGCCACCGTGGTCACTATAGAGCAATAGCGATGGCACAGAGAAGAAACCCAAGGTTGGCACTTAGCACAGACAATGCTGAAGCTCACACAAGACTGCAGAGTTCTCAGCCCATGCAGGAAAGGTCTGTTAGGTTGAAGATATGGAGACACTGGGATGCCAGCAGGTTGCTATGGCCTTCTGAGGTCTGACATGGTGAAGTTTGGGGTAATAGCTATTTCACTCATGTTTCAACTGGGTATTTTACAGCTGATTGACACAGGAAAAATTGCTATTCTGAATGTATTTGTGTCAAGCTGCAAGAGTGTGGATGTGATGACTTCTGCAGTGTCCTTTCCAGACCTGTGTTCTCGTGCTATCAGTACATGAGGACAGAGAACCAGAAATTTGGCCAAGGCATTTCCCACCTCTTGGCGACCACTCTCCAGTTCAAATTTTAATTACCTCTGAGGCCAATCTCAAGATATTGCCAATGCCCTCAGCAGGAGTTTTGTCAGCCTATATTCAGAAATTACTGTGAAAACATAAACTTTGCTTTGGCATTTGTTCTGAGGAACATTTAAAACTTTAAATACAATTCAGATGATTTGGGGTAATTTAGATGTAACTCACTTGTGTGGGTTTATTTACTTATTTATTTTCAAATCATTATTTGAATTCCCTGAAATGGTGACCATCTTGGCAAAGAGCAAACAGTACATAAATTACTTATTTATTGTTTAAAGGAAAACCTTCTCCTATGAAGAGGACCCCTGTAAAAACCCACTTAATACTTTTAATTAGTGAACTTTGTTTCGTCTGTCTGCTAAAGGCTGATTTTCCTCTATCAACACCATCGTGTTAGTGCTGAACCAGAGTAATTCATGCACCAGCACAAGGAGCTTTTACCAGCAAACACCATCCTCTATCTGTAGGCAGCACAGAGCTGGAACATAAATGCTTAAAAGACTTGTGGACATCTCAGTGAGAAGATGCTGATCCAGTGAGCAACATCCTGAACAGATGCCTGCTCTGTAATTTCTTGCATGCATCTTGGGGGCTGTTTGGCCTGGAGAAGAGAAAGCTCTGGGGGGACCTGATAGCAGCATTTCAGTATCTATAGTGGAGCTGTAAGAAAGAAGGGGACAGACTCTCTAGCAGGGTCTGTTATGATAAGACTAGGAGAAATGTTTTCAAACTAAAAGAGAGGTTTACATTGAATATAAGATTTTTTAATGTTAATTTTTAAGTTAAGGACAGTGAAGCACTGAAACAGGCTGCCCAGTAATGTGGCAGATGCCCCATCCCTGAAAACACTCGAGGTTAGGCTGGATGAGGCTCTGAGCACCTGATGGAGCTGTAGATGTCCCTGTTCACTGCAGGGGAGTTGGACTTGATGACCTCTAAATGTTCTTTCCAACTCAAATGATTCTATGATTCTACATTAGCACTAGCAGATGTTGATCTGATAAGGGGGCTGTGTATTCATGTACAAGTGTGGGTGTGTGGGTTTTTGTGTTGAAGAGGGTGGTTTTCTTGATGACAACATTTTTGATGTACAGTAGCATTGGATGAAATGCATCATTACCCCTGAAGAGGGATCAGATCTATCACTACAGGTAGAGCTACCTCGCCTTAGCCATGTGGCTGGGTGGCTAGGGAGGAAATTGTTACTCTTCAGCCTGAGTGAAATGAGTCATGAAAGAAGCCAAGATGCTGGCTAGAGATCCTGCGTGAGGTTGATACAATGTTCAGTATGTCTTGGAAGAGCTATTTTAAGAAGAATTTGGCCAGAATCCTCGACTTTTGATTATTCTTTTTTCCTTCTCCTTGCATTTTACTGTTTCCCTGTAGCATGTTTTAAACGTTGTGTTTTGATTTATATCTGTAAATAAATCTCCCTATTTATGAAGATGTAATGTCCCTGGGGTCTAGAAGGCCCCAGCCATTCCATGTAACTGAAGGAGACGTTACCTAAGTGGGCAATGAATCAGAAGTGGGGCAGGCAGGGAAACCTATTTTTACCAACCCACTTGACTTGGGAGGAGGTCTGCCCATAAGGCAAGTGGGGGCAGCTGGTGGGGGCTCTGGGAAGGTGCTAGGAATTATGCCCTAGGGTGTAATTTCTGAGCATAACAAAGTACTTGGACTGTGCTGAATTATTCAAAAGAGGAAGGAAGCAGGAGAGACGGTGGGAAAGATTTTAGGATTCACGTGCTGTCTAAGCAATAGCCAGGGCATTCTTGACAGCAGAAGAGAGGTAGAAACTGGTGGAAGCTGCTAAAATGAACAAGTTACTTTTTGTTGCTCTCTTGCCTGTAGCAAATTGATAAAAATGCGCAGCAGCTTAAGTTATGCTGGTCACTGTGTGGAATTACAATGCAGATTTTCTCTGAAGAGTGTCTCCTTATAGGCTTCGCTATCATTCCTCTGCTGCCACTCTGATGCCATGAAATAAAGCTTAATGTTAACAGTACAACTTCTGGCTAGCATTCACCAGCATACCTGTTTGGGAAGAAATCTAATAGGATACTTCTTCTCTTGGGAGGAATCATCCTTCCACCTCTTTCCAGGCAGGTTCTGGTTGCACAGGTGCAGTGTGATCTGCAGCGACTCGAGGTTGTGAGGGGTGCACGTATCTCTCATTCAATCTTACTTTGTATTTATGGCCATTTTTGGTAGGATAGAAACCTTGTCCTAATATGAATATAGTTTTTATTGCTGTTGCTGAGATATTTCAAAGACTAAGGAGCAGACATATATTTAGATTTTTTTTTTTAATTGATCTTTTCAGGAATTTTTTTAGTCATTCATCTTGGTAATGATAGTTTGCTAGCTCTTCACAGTGAAAAGAAGATGAAACATGGTTTTAAATACTTCCTCAAAAGGTTTTGAGAATCTGTTATGCTATGGTCCTGAGATGTGGTTAGAAAAGTATCTCTTGGAAATGCCATCTTCTCATCCAAAATATCTGCTACAGGATTTTTTAGTCTAAGTTATTAATCTCAATTACTGAAGATAATGTGGCTACTTCAGTGAATGTTAAAATGTTCTGTTTGAAAATATTTTCATTGATTTTTTTCCTTAAATGCTCCGATTTCATGAAAAGATGGGACCTTCCCTATGAAAAATTGCAGTGATTTGAGTAAAACCAGGAAATACTGCAAGTGGAAACCATCCTTAGACGGTGCCATTTCAGGCCTCCGTCATCTTACTTTCTTATAGGGGACTCACTGCCATCTCTGTGTTCTGTTGTCAAAGTGTTCCCATTTTGCTTTGCCTTCCTTTGCCCCAAGAGGGGTCATGGTGTGATAAGAGATGAATCCAACCAGCCATTACCATTTAGCAAGCAGCACATCATTTCAAAATTGAAGTGTTTGTTTTTCAGCTTTTCCCCCAAAAGGCAACAGTTTTCCAAAAAGGGGAAAACTATTGGCGTAGGTAGGAGCTGACTGAATTCCTCAACATGTCACATCAGCACACTTATCAGCTTAGTAATGATGACAATGTCTTCTTACCAGAAGTGAGGTAAGTGGCAGAAAGCAGCCAATTTGATTATCAACTCCCTTGAGGAGTTTGGGGAGTGACAAAGAAGAATAATTGTCTTTCTTCTTGCACATAGACCAAGTATGATATGTAATCACAGAGAAAGAGCACACACCGAGCCAGTCTCTGTCAGCTGTCTAATTATAGCAAAATCCAGCTAAATAGCCAGCAACATGCAGTCCTCATTAAAACAGTTGCTCATGCAAGTCATTGCTAGGGTCCAGAGGAGCTGGGATGGTGAGGGGCTGGACAGAAGTCATGCAGGGGAAAAAGGATTTGAAGGAGGAATGGCTCTGCTGTCCTCCCCCCCCTCCCCCCCCCCCATTGGGGACTAAGGAATTACAGTATTAATATTATTAGGATCTGTCTTTTTGTCACCATTTCAGTCGTGAATCACCCAAGGGATGTAAGGGACGATTACTCAGCCACTCCGTGGTACCTCTGACGTGCTCTCCTGATGAAAACTCTCCTTCCTACCTTTTTAAGATCATGTTTTCCTTTGCTCTGGACTCTTATTCATTGTGCTCACCGGTAGCAGATGGGGCTGCAACTCTTGTCAAAACAGAGGAATATATAAATAAACCTCCCAGGCATTTAGTATAAAAGAGGGCTGATTGCATGTAGGGAGCTGCAGAGTAATAACACTGAAAACAACAGGCAAACACATGGCAAAACTGTCTGAAATGGTTTGGAGATGTTCAGGTGGCAATATCAGCACGAGGGCTCTGAGAATCCTTGAAAGCACCTTGAAGTCCAACGTACAGAACATTTCATAGAATCATAGATTGGCTTTTGTTAGAGGTAACCTTAAAAGTCATACAGTTCCAACCCCTATGCCTTGGACAGGGTTACCACCCACCAGATCAGGCTGTGCAGGGCCCCATCCAACCTTGAAAACCTCCAGGGATGGGGCACCCACAGCCTTTCTGTGGAGCCTGTATCTGTTCCTTTTCCTTCTTTCCACATCTTTTTTCTCTTAGGATCTTACAGTGGAGGAAATGCCTTCTTGAACTCTTGCTATAGTTATCTATCTTCTGCTTCACTTCAGGTCATATACAAACCCAATCCTCGAGCCATATTAATAGTTTGATTCAGTAGCCATAGCTGAATGATATTGAAACAGGTCAGATCAGCATTTTTTCTCCTGAAGCAGTTCTCTAGGGAGGCACAAATTTAAAAAAACGAGGACAACTGCAGAAAATAAATCCCACACCAAACAACCGCAAGCAAACACTTGGGGCTCCCTTGGGGCTTGGAGGTGCTTAAAAGCCAACTTGAAAAATCCCTTGAAATCTTCTACAACATGCAAATGTCTGTTTGCAGGCAGCTGCCACCAGGACCTTGCTGTGTAGCTGGGAGCAGGAATCATATCTAGGAGAGAAATGAGCTCCTGGCTGCTCCAGCTGCACCCACCTCCAGCTCTTTCCTGCCTCTGCTGGTATCAGCAGTGGGGAATGAAGGAAAGGCCTCTGTGGCCTTTCCCTCTTCATTAGGAGCCTGATAACCATTGCTTCTAGACCGTAATGCTTTCAGCATGCCCTGAATACAGAGCTCTGAGCAGAGAGGTGATGTGCTCAAGCTGGCCACTAAGATCTAGAGGATGTCCAGAGAAGCTTTTGGGCTTAAAAAGGCAAGGATACATAAAAGGCAAGACACCTTACTGATGTCTTTGCTTTTATTTATTCTCAAAGGCAAACATGAGGGAGTTTAAGAGCTGAATTCACTTTCAGCTGTGCATTGAAGTCAACAGAGTTAGACCAGGACTACATTTGGCAGTATTTCCATATCCTGCAATTCAACATGGAATATGTAATCATCTGACAGAGAGTTCAGTGTGTTTAGTTGTATAACTGCTAGAACAGATAAAGGATCAGCCAGGCAAACAGTGAAATATGAAAACGGTTCTCGTAAAAACATCCCAGCCTTGGGGCACGCATCTGCCAAGACTACTCCGTGGTGACATGAATGGACATAGCATTTAACTACTCTCCAAGAAGAGAGAGGATTACAAGGAGGTGGGGAAAGCAGAAGAAGCCAGTGCAACCCTGCCAACAATAGCAGGTTGCAATACTTAATCTCACTGCTTGTGCCAATGCGCTTCGAAGCTGCTGTTGTTTTTATGAGGAAAAATGCAGAAAAGACTAATCTGTGTATTTATGTCTGTCTGGAAATGTTATAAGTGCCGTGTGGTCATTCTGATTCCAGAACCAATGGGGTCGGTATTCCCAGGATGGAGAGACTTGGATGGGGTGCCAGAACTCAGCAGCCACACGTGGAACAGAATGCAAAGTGAGTAAATGGAGAGATTCAGTACAGTGGGAGACACAGGCAAAGCAAGAACTCTGCAGCATTTCCAAATGCCAGGATTCTGGGGGGCTGTTTCAGCTCATGTGTGCTTGAGAAGTTCTAGAGCATCATCTTCAGCCCTTTCCGAACACACTTCCCTCTTACACAATTAATTTGCTCATTTGTTGTCTGCTGTGACTGCTGGTGTGATGTTTATGCTAGAGGAAGCATCTTGTGTGCCATAAGCTTTAATTAATATACGAAGCAATTGCAATAAAGGGGCAGTGGTTCCATGAGCTTCCTTCTACACCACTATTTTCCTGTGCTTGCCAAGTAGAAAGTTATTTAGCGTAAGGGGCTGTGGCTTATTTACTCTTCTTTCTGTTCTCAAACACAACAGACCACTTCTTTAAAAAATATTCTGGATTTTTAATGATGGCTGCTCCAACCTGGTCTTTGTTCTCATGTCTCTCTTTCGACAGTGACAGCCAAAGTGGTAAATACAGCCCCGATTTTTTTGAGGCCACTGGGATCTGTATTCAGATCACAGTCACACCGCACAGATTGTCAAGCGGTGCTGCGGTAGGCCAGGCTGAGTAGGACTGTGTCCTGTTCCTGTTTTTAACTACTGCTGTTACTGCTGGATGTTGAGGGAATGGGTGCGTGGTGTCAGGTTATGTCACTGGCGAGAGAGCAACAAGGAAGCAGGTTTTCTGCTGGCTGCTTGAAAGATCTGCACAAGAAGTGGATTTGGACTCGTCAGGACATGCATTCCCAGAGGAGGGTGAAGGAATAACAGAGATGATTTGCTGCTACTTCATACTACTCTTTGGTTACGTAAAAAACCATAATATACTGATCCATCCTTCTTATCTGATTCTGCCATGGTAGTCTCCATGCTGTCTAAGGGTTTGTTTGATAATCTGTCTCTGGTGGTTTGCTCAGTTTTGCTTTAATCCAGCTAAAGCTTAGCTCTGTTTGACTGGTAAAAGACAGTGACATGTAGGAGTAAGGCTTCCTTGGCTTTCTTTGTTGGGTAGGACAGATATTTGGCAGCTGAGTTTTCCAGGGACCTAGGGATTAAAGTGAACCTTGAGTTTCTTCTTACTTAAAAGTCTCCATCCCTCCAAACTTGACATTCTTCTTCTATATAAGATATAAACTACTGCGGAGAAGAAACATTTTCCAGATGACAGTGCTCCTTAAATGGTGTTGTAGGGCATTGGTTATCTGTGACAGGAGTCACATATCTCTACAATACTCATGGGATCTCTTTTGCAATGAAATGGGTTCCAAGAGAAAAAAAAAAGAAGTGTATGGACAGGTAACAAGGTGATCATTAACGTGATCCTTGCTACAACATTTTATGAGCTTCAAGAAAGATTCCTTGGCGAACTTGGCTAAATCAGGACTAACATGAAGTATTTTGCATCCATTTGACACATTTGTAGAAGCTCTGATCTCTTAATGGCTCTGTATCTGCCAGTGGTCCTACAAATTTTTAAGGAATCAGAAGAGCATTTTCACCATAGTGGTGTTATATTTTGATGTTCAGTCAAGTTTGTTACCTGCCAGAGCCAAATCTGTCTGTTTAACATGACTTCCTTACACAATAAGGACATTTTGGAAGTGTTCTGTACTGATGGGAGCCTCAGTTGAAGTGGAAGACTGAAATAGTTTGGAAAAGAAGTAATTGAATGTTCAGTAGTGTAGGTACTTAAAATACAGATACCTACATGTTTGGCTCCATTTTGCCTTGATGATTCTGTGAAAACCATTTCTTCTTGTGTTACCTGGAATCAGATTTCTCAAAGATACAGGATGCTTTGGGGAAGGAGAAACTGTATTTTGCTGGAAAGCAACAAACTAAGCAACAAATAAATAAATGAAACTTGCATTTGTGTAGTCAGGCGCTGATACCACGTACCTAAAGCTTTAACATCATATGAAGTTTATCAGAGGGTTGGAACACTCACGCTGGCATCATTGCCAAATTTCTCTTGGGCAAATTACTATTCATCTTCCTAAATCCTCTTGGCAGTTTCTACTGGAGAAAGACAAAAGGTTTGCGGTGTGCTGAGGCCCTGGACAGAACACTGATCTGGGCTCGTCTTCTGTCTCTGCATGCACTCCTTGTCTGTGAAAGGCAATGCTTACATGCTGTATGGGTCAGGTGCCCACCAGGCTGATAGATTCAGGTGGCTGATGAGGGAATAAATTACAGAGAGGCCTGAAGTCTCTCTGGCAAGGGCAGCCTCAGTGGATGAAAGCCTTCCTCATACCCTGTCCTAGACACCTGCACACTGCTACCGTAGCAGCTCCAACACTCACTTGCCCTTTCTTTGGAGGCAGTTGCATTTCACTGGCATTATGGATGGATGAAATGACTCTCGCAAGCATGTAGTGCAAATGAGCTGTGTGAGTGCCATAGTACATGGAAGAAATGTGAGTCATAAATCATCATTAACATCTGCTGGAAGACGTATCGGTGCCCCAGCAGCTGTAGGTTACTCTGTCAGAGGACTTGACACAAGACTCAAGACTGGTGTTGTTTGGTATGTTTGGGACGCAAGTTTGTCAAGATTGAGACTACTAATAGCTGCTTTAGAAGGCATGTCAGTTTTGGCTTAATAAATTTGTTAATATCAAGCAACTTTCTTATTCCAAACAATGGTGTTGGTAATTCACAAGCTGTTATTCTTGGAGCCCTAGTTTAACAAAAGCCAGCCTCTCTGTCTGAATGTTGCTCCTTTCATATTTTATTGCAGAAATTACACAGAAATATTTGGCTTGTCTAATCAGGGCTTGACAATATAGTATATATTGCTGAAAATGTGTCATCGCATTATTCCTACAAAAATAAACTTTTGTGTTTTTTCCCCTCGTCCATTGGCATTTTGCTAGTTCAAACTGGGGAATACGGGATGTCTGTGCAACTTGTCTAATAATACAAAACAAACGATTTGGGTGTAATGGTGGTGTTATCAGGGCTACATAGATTGTTCTTTTGAACCAGTGCATGTTTTCCTCCCTCTTTAGATCTATAGGTTTAGATCTGCAGACTGCATTAGACTGTGCTGCTGGCATCTGCAATTCCAGAGATTCTGAAACATGGGACTTGCCCTTCCTGAAAGTCCTTATTAATCCATGTTCTTACATGGGCTAGATCATGAAATTTGTTTTGCAAGAGGCCTTTAGGGCCAGGAAAGCTTATTGTGGTTATCTAATCTGACCTATTTCATTACAGAGGTCACTGAATAGCCCCCACAGGATTTCCTGCAGCTGGGAGAAAGAGTAGTTGAAGAAAGTTTTCCACTAAGATCAGAGATGGCCGAAGGCTTTTTGGCAACAGAAGCAAAATTTAATTTCAGGGCAGCGGCAGAGTGGGTTGTGAGAGGAGGGGGGCTGGAAGGGGACAGGGGATTTTGAGGGGGTGCAGATACTGGGGCAGGTTAAGAAGACTCCAGTAGGCAAGTGTGAGATAACCGAGCTTTTGGAGATGTCGAAACAGGCTTAGGGAAAATCACAGAGGATTGCAGAGAAGATATGAAGGCAAGATTATTTTGTGGTGGATGTACAATTCCCTGCCAGGGGTCACAGGGCCAGGTTGTTTCAGGTAGAAGTCAGGGTGAGGGCATAGCCCTGGCTCAGAAAAGCCCCCTCTTTTCTGTCACTGCACAAAAAGACAGCCTGTGCATCCTTCTTCCCATTGCTTGGGGCTCAGCACTGCTCACCTGCTTCCATGAGCTAGCTCTGACCTTAAACAAAAACTGTGCAAGTGAAGGAGAGCCAACCAAGGCTCTGGGTAAGCTGTTTTGGTGAGTGTTCTCAAAAATGTACACCATATCTCTAGACTGGATCTATTCAGAAGTGTGGGAGAAAACAAAATAGGGTGGTTTTGGAAAGGCTGGTTGACTGCTTGAAAAATGTATAGCAAAGTGGACTTCTATGGATTCTCCTTCTCTGGAGATATACAACACCCAACCTTTGCAGCCTGCTATAGGGGGCCTGCTTTGCAGGGGGTTGGACTCGATGATCTCTAGAGGTGCCTTCAGACCCCTACAGTTCTGTGATTCGGTAAGAAACGCAGGGCAGCAGAGAAGAGAAAAAGCTGACAAGAACTGGATTAGGCAGCTAATGAAGGATTGAAGCAGTATATCATATTGCTACTGTGGAGTAAAACGAATACCTTCCTCTCAGAGATGAGAGGTGAGGAAAGAGGAGGATATTTGTTCAGCTTAGCATGTGAAAAGTTGATTGTTGTCTTGTCAGGCAACAGGATCATTGGCTCTGTGAAAAGGGAAGTGTGGAATGGTTAAAACTTTTAAACCTGGCCCAAAGATTTATAAGAATATCCTTTCTAATAAAAAAAGGATAATTTTGCTTTGATTAACAGAATTTTTCAGATATCATATCTTCTCTGTCCAATTTGGTATTCCTTTCATGTAAGAGACCTGGTCCTCCAAAAACTGGAGCTACAAGCAGTAGCGCAGTGTTGTAGAGGGGCATCAGGACACATGCAGTCACCTAAGTCCAATTTTGTTTGCAGACATCCTCTAAAACAGCCACTAACTGCATATTCTTTTCTGTTTTAGAAGCTATTCTGCTTTACCTGTGACTGGAAGGGAAGTTAATGCCTTGCAGGCTTCCAGAAAGGATTGTGTCTTTCATGACACTGTGCAAATGCAAAAGCGTGAGAAGAGACTAAAATTACACAGTAGCATTGTTAATTGAGTGCTGAATAAACCAGAGCAAAGGGACATGACCATAAAAGCATAGGAGATCAAAAGAGAATGACCCTGTGGCTGCTTACCTGGTCTGTTACTATCAGAAGAATACAGAGATGCCATTTGCCAGACAGAAATGAAAATTTAGAAAAAAAAAAAAAAAAAAAAAAAAAGATTTATTTATTTTGAGAACAGTAAAGGTTCTGGGAGAATATTTGCACATTTGCATCTCTTAGGAAAGCTGCTGCTTCAGTGACAGAAGGAAAGGGCTTTATGGAGAAATCAGATTGTCTCAGATAGGAGGTAGGTGCCCAGGCAGCTGTTTCGGGCGTTTAGTGAGGCCAATACATATTTGGATGCACTAGGTGGCAGGGTCTGCCTGTGACAGTGAAACTCGCTGTGGGATGGTGCTTGCTTGGGACAGAGCAGCAGGTGGAGAGCATATTTCCTCAGAGATGCCAAAAACCAGAGTCCAAAAGATCTCTATCTAAAGATGGTATGCAATTCATTACCAAATGCAAAACAGCCTTCCACAGCATAGTTCACTGATGAGCAAGAGACTTACATTTAGTTGTTTGAAAAGGAAAAAGGAGAGTTTCGCTATCAAAATGTCTGTGAACCGTGTCTTTGGGTAGAAAAAAGACCGCTGAAAAGGGCTTAGCAACTTCTTCCTCTGTCCTTTAGATATTCAATAAATTTAAAATTGCTTGTTAAGTTTTGGGTGGACTGAGATTCACGTTTGCTCTCATATCCTGAACTTGGCCTGACAGAAACAGCTTTTGATTCCTGTTTGGAAACTGAGCTCAAGACTAACAAACTGCAGGTGCGTGCAACGTGAGGGCCTGCTGGCCAGTGCAGTCAGGACCTGAGGCCCTCTCAACTGAAAGCCTCACCTCTTATGAGAAGCCTTGATGTAGGGGAGGGCTTTTCATGAAGAAAAGGGTGTTAGAGCTGGTGAAAGCCACAAGAGATAGGAGCAAATGCAGAAACCTCTACATGGAGGTTAATAGCAGGGTGAAATTTGGCACCAAATGAGCTCCCGGGGGCCGTGAGCTAGGATGGTTTGATCGCGCCTGGAATGAAAAACAGGGTAAGGTCCTGCTTTCTGAGTTATGGGTCAATGATGTTGATTGGCAAAAAGATCATGCTTGGGAATAGCAATAACCCTGACCACAGTATTTGAATGTGCTCATCCCAAAAGCGTGCTTTGGTGCAGAGACAGTTTCCGTCCTTCTCTGAATGAAGCATGATGGTTTTCAACCTTCTTCCTGCAGATTGCAACATGTCATACGTTGGGTGTATATTTTCTATATACAGACATCCGTTTCTTTGCTAGAAAGTTTTAGGGACCTCCAGATTACAGAAACTTGAAAAACAGTGTGGTTGTAGCCTGCTCCATTTGTACTTCAGAGGTGTACGTATTAAAGACAGACCCAAACCAAGAGAGGGATCTTCATCCTCTGGCTCTCTGAGGGAATATGACAGGTCTCTCTTTTGTACACTGAACAGATTAACAGTATGAGCCCAGCTTGGGCTTTTATCTTAGGCACTGATTAAATGTCATGAAGGGCTTGACTTGTTATGGACATCAGCTGTTTTGGCTCCAAGGAAACAGTTAAAAGATAAACATGGACAGGTAGTGGACAAGATTCAGACATGCTACCAGTTATACAATTTTTTTTTGCAGAGTCCATCTATGAAAAAGCAATGTTGCTTTTTCCTACTGCTAAATTTACTTATGGCAGCCTCTGCTCTCTTGGTCTTGTTGCACATAATTAATTTTGTCTGTCATTCTCTGATCCCTCTTCCCACATCACTTGCTGCTTGTACCACTGAAATTACAGCCATTGTTTAATTTCTTCTGGCCTACAAAATATTGAGACTTCTAAATCTGTTCTGACCAAAGCTATGTTTGATGTGATATGCTTGGACTGACAAACAAAACCACAGGTAAGAAAAATAAACCTACAGGTACTTTGCCAGGTATGCAAAGAAGGAAAGTAAAGATGACCTCTACCTTGCTTTCCTCTTCTCGTAACTAAAATGGAAACTTTTAGAAGGCTGAAATTCAACGGTGTATAGTCAAAGAGGGTGACTTTTCATTGCTCTGCTGATGTGTGAGGACCATAAAAAGAGGCTAACAAAGAGAGGGATCTCATCTTCCTGAGATGATGTAAAGCCAGCGATGGGTTCATTTTTAGTGGGGAAGGGAGTGGGATCTCTGCATTTCTGATTATCCTCAGACTTGTCAATGAATGCTCGGGGCTGCTGCTTCCTCCTGAAGTCTGACTCCCTGCACAGTGGCTATAGTGTATGCCAAAGGCTTGATGGACTGTACGTAGGGATCATGCAGGTCTGTCAGGTCATGCCCTAAGTGTTGATTGCTTCCAGTGTAGTGAGCTTTTACTGCTTGGAGCCCATAAATATGCCTTCATAAAAATTGGCATCAAACTTTGGCAATGCTCCAATGTAAGGGCAAAGCAAATCATCCTGAGTTGAAAAGCTGCATTTTAGCTGTATGTGACCACTAGTGCATTAACTCTACACCTCTGGCTTTTTCACTGCTTCACTGGATTCCCCTTTCATTGCCAATTACACATGCTTTCTTATCCACTTACCCCAGTGAATCATGCCTGTTTTTCTTTTATTGGCTGTTTTCACTTCCCTACATCCCTGTTGCCCATATTTTGTCATCCCATCTTTCCTCTGGTGCCTTACCAAAATCTTTTGCCAGTTAGAGTGCTCTTTTCATTAGCAACATCCAACACTTGCCTCCTTCCAGCAGATGAGCCTGGAAGAGGCCAATGCAAGTTCAGGAACGGCAATCCAAGTGCACCAGCAAGAAACACAAAACCAACACACTTGAATCAGTACATCGTTTTGTCACCAAAACCTCAGGCCCCAGGATTGAGAATCATAGGAGATGGAGTGTTTTTGGCAGTGTAGAGAAATGAGATCTAGTCAGGGCTTTCCAGGTGCTTGCAACATATGGTTTTATTTCCAAGGGCTCTCTGAAAACAAGACACTGAGGAGGGAACATGGGCAGCCTGTGGTGATGCATGTCTGTCTGCAGGGGAACATGAGTGATTTTCTAGCCTGTGTTTACAGTGGCTTATCTATCAGGAGCAGTCTCCTGCCCTAAGAGCAGCCCGAGCTGGTATCCAAATACTGCGGATGGACTTTCCTCTTGTAAATGCCTTTTTGTTTCCAACAATGGTTCCACCAGACACCAGTCAGCCTTGACTGGGCTGAGTTCACTCAGCAAGTACCTCCACTCAATCACTTGTTTTTGGATTGTCTGAAAAAAGGAGAGAAAAAGAAATCCCAGGAAAAGTGAACATTTCTGAGAATGATGGTTGTTTGCTATTTCAATTCAATTTTATATGAACTATTTGGGTTGGCTACAGCAGAGCTGCCAGGTGGCTAAACATGCCGAGTGAGTGTGGTCAGTGCTTGGGACACGCACTGTGCTCAAAGCATCCAAAAAATTACTCCTGACCTTCATTTAGTCTGCCAATCACTGCAGGCTGCCCTTACATCACATTTTTCACTAGCCAGTAACAGATTCATAGAAGTTAGGGATGGAAAAGACCTGTTAGGTCACACAGACCATTTTCTCCCCTCCCTCCCCTCCATTTCCCAAAGGTCAGCCCAGGGCTGTTCCCTACAGTGTATTTTCTAGTGCTTTGTCCAGTCTTATTTTAAATGACTCAAGTGGTAGGGCTGCCAGCAGCTCCCTCTGGGAGCCTATTCCACAGCCTAATGGGCTTCATTGTTAATTTTTTCCTGATTTCTAGCCTAAAATATCCCTTTGCTAGTTTTGTCCCGTTACCCACTCGCACCACCCTCAACAGTTGCTTCCTCCTTGTTAACAGCGCTGGTACTCCTCACTGCTCAAACACCACTTAGCGGAGAATTCAAAAGTGGTTTGAAAAAAGGAGATGCTATTGCTTCCTTCACAGCCACTACAAAAAGGAGAAGTTAAGGAACTGGGAGAGAAAGTGAGTGATGAATAGAACCAGACACAAAACGCACGTCTCCTAACTCGTTTCATGGCCTTTGTAGATAAGAGCCTGTTCTCACCTCTCCAGTCAAATTTATATGCAGGGAGTTGAGAATAAGCAGAGAAGAGAAGGATGGATCTGTGGTTTTGATGCTGATCACAGCAATCCCTTGACACTCCAATTTATTGAAGTGGTGACTGGGAAGAAGGCTCAGTATCTTTCTACTACATTATTTTCTCCAAAAAGTTTTTTGATTTCTGTTTGGACATAGCAATATTCCGGGCATTTGTTTTGAATAGGATGAGGCAGGTTGCCAGTATATTCTGAAGAGATAATGTCCTAAACCAAATTTCTGGATGTAAACAGATACTGCAGTAGTCTGACTCCAGCTCCAAGCTTCGCAGCTGGGCCTTGTCTTTAATGATACATTGAACCAAAATCCCAGCTCCAAACAGGCACAGGATCAGAGATGGATTTTGAGTTTTGAGCCTCTGTCTAGTCAAAGAAGGAAAACTTTTTCAAATACCCTTCATCAAGCATTTTCAAAACCGCTCTCAGACTTTTAGACTGAGTTTCACTACTTGGGATACCTTTGTGAAGGTGCTTACTGAGTCAAGTGGAATGACGAATCTCTAATAATGTGGTTCTAGCTTTATCGTAGCTCTAGTATTAATGCTCTTGAAGCAATCTGACATGGCACAGACCCAACCTGCAAGGTCCCTTGAGGACTGGGCCCTCAGAAACTAGAGATGGAAGAGACCTACAGGATTAGATCATTCTGTTCATTCCCTCGCCAATACAAGTCTGTTCCCCACGGTACATTTTCCAGTTCTGTGTCCAGACTGATCTTATTTTTAAATGATTCATATGATAGGGTTTCCTCCAGTTCCATTGGTGACTGGACGGTTGCCAGAACAAATTTTTTTTTTACTCTTAGTTTGACTTTGTATCTTTGGATTCATCCAGAATTTTGAGGTCTGTGATTTGTACTGAGCTCTAACTGGCAGTATACTGACTAACTGGAGGGAAAACTATAAGGACTTTGTCTTAGTTTCTCGAGACAAACAAATCACTGAAAGAAGCCAAGAAAACTGTTATTTCAACAAGACTGGCAGGGCTGGCCCATCAGTGAACATCCTCTGCAAAGGATAGATGTGGGCTTGTTTGGAAACACCTGTCCAAAACTTTGTGCTGACATCAGTGGTAAGGCTGCAATTTATACCCTTGCTATTGTACTCTCAGGGATGGTGACCATGATTGCTTTCTCTGAATTTACAACCTGAATTTCAGGGGAGTTTGTGGGCCTACAACTGAACAGTGCTGGTCAAGGAGCCTGTAAGGGACAGGACTACCCAGGTGCACTGCTGTGAGCACAACTGCTTGTTTTGCCATTCTGCATCACAAACACTTTGATTACTCACTGCCACACACTGTTTGCACTCCAGTGTTGTTTGACACTGTCATCCACACTGTTTGGAGTCC
Organism: Lagopus muta; assembly: GCF_023343835.1. NCBI lineage: Eukaryota > Metazoa > Chordata > Aves > Galliformes > Phasianidae > Lagopus > Lagopus muta. The sequence goes on from NC_064434.1 coordinate 9,727,509, forward strand.
ATTGACGCTGATGTCCATGCTTTTTGGATCCCATCTTTCACGAACAATAAATTACCTTCTTGAAGACAGACATGATGAATAGTGCAGCCAGATTTCCTGAGGCCTTCAATACTCTTCTTGGCCAGATGCTTTTTAAAAGGACAGAAACTCAGCAAGCTTTTGCTCCCTCCAGCCTACGAAAGAGCTAAAACTAGTAGCAAGACTCCCACCGTGAGAGGGCCAAGATTTCTCCCCTTATACTTTCTCCTCTTTTTGGACACTATTTCTCTGCTTCATCTCCAAAGCTGTTTTTCTTCTATGGGATTTTTCATTATGAGAGTGAGATGTAGCCTCCGCTTTCAGGAACTGGTGCATGTATTACTGCATCTATGGATGGGTAATGCTTAAAGGCAATGTTGCCAACAAGAGCCTGGTTTGGAGCTTCAATCATTTGTGAGGATTGATTGAATACCTGCTGTGGAAAAAAAATGAGAGATCTGGAAACAATGTGTGAGCAAAAAAGAAGGGCAAGAAAGAAGAAGGCAGAGCACTGAGCCACTTCTCACAGACAATCAGAATCTCTAGGAGCTTGCCTGCCTTCATCCATGATGGGAGCCGTGATCCTCCCCTGCAGGATGAAATTACCTGTATTGGTTCAGTTGTCCACCTCTTCGTGCCAGGCCCTGCACTTTCAGGGCAATTAAAGATTCAATTTAAGTTGCCAGAAATCGTGCATCGTTGGAGGACAAACTGTGCTTCTTATGATTAAACTTAGCAAATACCTTGGTTTTCACTAGCACTGTTACTTAAAGGAATGGCAAAGCCTAATTGTTTCTTATTTCATCTGGCCAACCGCAATAGTCTCATCTAATATTATATTATATATATTGTGATTGGAAACATTTTGGTCTGGGAATATGGTAGACCATTAACAAATTATCTGTAGGAAAGTGTTATTCATTCTGCATTGTTTGAAATGGAAGACTGACCACAAGATAAATTATGTAAATTTTTACACAAATTAGTGAAAGTAAGATTAGTAGAAATCTAAGGTGAAAATTGAGTCCAATTCTTTCCAAATCATGTATGTGATTCTAGTTACTTTGAGCCTGCAGAACATGTTGTATTAATCTAACCCAGTGAATGCATTTGATGTCACTGTTTGGAGGGGGTAAGTTGTGTGGTCATGCAGACCGTGTGTGATACAACATCAAATCTCTCTACTCTTCATGAAACCTACCACTCCTTCAACAGTGGTAAGATTTCTCAGCTGAGATCTGCACATTTAGATTGTTATTGTTCAGTGTTTACACATGTAGGAAAAAATCACATTCACTTTGCAAAATTTTTTAAAATTTATTTGGATAAACCTAAATTCCAAATACTAATCAGTGTTGTAGACAGGAATTAAAAGGTTATCCAGTTTCACAGTTGCAGAACAAAACCAAAGATAACTTTTTTTTTTTTTTTTAAACCATCCCACACTGCACAACTTCAGGGTAAAGTAAAGCGAGCATTTATTTTATCTGACATGTAACTTATTAAAGTGAGTGTGTTTTTGGTCAGTTTATTTATAGCACCACCAGTACTGTAGATAAGGTGGGTTGCAAAAATTATGTCACAGTCATTTTTGGATGAAAGTTTTGCTTTAGACAAAACAATTCATTCCGGTGAAAAATGCTCACTCTTGAGAAAATGGCAATTTTCCCCTGAAAAATAGCATTTTGGCTGAAAACTTTTTTTTTTTCTTTTTTTTCTGTTTTTCACTTTCTGATGAAAAGTCAAAATTCTCCGTAGCGAGAAAGGAAAATTCTGAGTAGCTTTAGCATGAGGTATTTTATAGATAGGCGAGAAATAATCTTGCCTCAAAGGGAATATAAAATAAACTGACAAAAATCTAAGCAATTTGGATCAGTAATTTTGACGTTACAAAAGTTTAAATTCAGCAGCTTTGCATGTGTTTATTAGAACATCTCCAGTGATGTGTTTTTAATGCCTCAGTTTGGGATTACCCATGTGAGAACATCTCATTCCAATTGCAAAGTCCTTTTCCATAGTGTTTAATGTCAGTAGAGACAATGAGATCATCCCGTTTGGCCTCCTCATGTACAATTCAGTTAACCCCTCTTTGAGTCCAGGACTCATGATTGGCTGAATCACAGACACCAGAAGAACGCCTAAACTTCGCTTTCAGACAATTCTTTTGTTTCTTTTGGTGTTCAATGTAGGTAAGCATTAATATTATTTAAACAATAAACTGAAAGTATGTTGGTTGGGCTATTATCAGAAGTTCTTGTTTATTATACAGCAGATTGGAGATCGCCTTTGAAATCGGTATTTTCTTATCTTAAGGTTGTGGTATAGCAAAAATTGAATGATTAATAGAATTTTGATGGCAGATGTAGCTGATTCTTTCTGTCTGTGCCCGTGTTTATTGGTGCATGAAAGGAGTGGGGAAAAGAGAAATGCAGTATTCTTTAAAAATTTGGGATTTTGTTCATTGTAGTGGCTTTGGTCCCATCAAAGCTGCAGGAGGAGTTTAACATTTCAACAAAACATCTCCTAAACAGCATTTTTTATTTATTTATTTTTTTTTCCCCCAGCATAATGCTGGCCTACTCTGGCTTTAAAATCCATCTAAGAATTTCTGCTGTCCAGAAGACCATTCTTATACCAACAGCTCATTTTTTTCTTTGATATATAGAATCATAGAATCATAGAATGGCCTGGGTTAAATGAATTTATGGAAAAGCTTTGTTTGAGTAGATTCAGATTACCTGGCAATTCAGATCAATCTGGTTGTCCTCTCCCCACTTCTTCTGCCATACCAGCTATTTTTACATCTTATAAGAAAATTATCAGCAGTAATTGTTCATTTCCTTCTAAATACTTGAGGATGATAGAACATAAGCCTTAGCTTATCATAGCTGTTATTTTGTGACCCTCCTAGAAACAGCCCTGTTTAGTGACTCTACTTAGCAATACTTTGAGATGTATCAGCTAGCTAATTGTCATTTTTTTGGTGTGCAGTTTTTTGGTACTGTATACTGTTTTTATATCAGAACGTTGTGTGGTACCAACTCAAACACCCTATAAAATTTTATTACATTTACACAGTTACATTTATCCAAAAAATCTCAGAGAATGAACTCAAGTTTTTTCAAGGAACAGTACTTTCCATAAAGCATTTCACATTGTCTGGTATTCATTATAGAATTCTCCTTTATTCTGTTATCAGTTAAATTCCACACGAGCCTTTTAATTCTTTCGCTTGAGGTTGATGTCAAGATAATGAGTATTGTAACACTGGTAGGTACAGGTTGGCCCTCTCAAGTGTTTGTACAAGATGATCATTTGTCTACCATTTTGAGACTTATTTAATATTCTGGGATTTAGTAAAAATAAGCAAAAACTGACTAGTGAATTCTTTAGACAATTCCTTTAGGACACCTGAGTTCAAGCTATCCAGGCTGATGGCCTTAAAACGTGCATCCTTAGAAGATATGATCTCATTCCTTCTATTGGACAGATAAAGTAAAAATAGTCTAATCATACTTAGTGAATGAAAACACATTGTTATCAAATAAAAATAAATATTTTTCTTTGTTTTCATTGCTGCTATTGAGAATTTTGTCTGTTGCTAAGAAATCTGCCTTCATTTGCTTTGATCTCACTGTATTTAAACTTCTGACAGCCAGTTTTGTCAATAATAACTTTTTCCTTTAGGATATTTTATCTTTTTTATGCACTACTAATCTGTATGCTTCAATATCTTTGTATCTTCTTCCATTTCCTGGATAGCACTTCTGAAATTCTTGCATTTAATGTATCACTAGGCCACAGCAAGCTTCAGGCAATGTTGTACTTTTTTTTGGTTGATCCCATGGCCATCTAACTGGTTCTTGAAGAACTCTGTTATGTCTCCCATGTTTTTATGTCTACATTTTTCCTGCTAGCAAACTTCTCTTACAATGTTTCCTGTCTCAGAATTTGTCTGTTTGGAAGCATGCAAGTGTTTTTGTTATTTGAACTGTACCAAGTTTGCATACGTGAAATAGAAACCGGTCATGACCTACAGTTCCTAATCAAGTACTGTTTTACTGTTTAGAATTCAATTCATCTTTATCCATCATAAGAAGTTACCTTATGCAATTACCTCATGGATTTGCTTCCCATTAATGGTCAGGTGCTTTGTCATTCCTTTTTTCCCTTTGACATTTATGATGTCTCAAAGCCCTCTGCCCTTTCTCATTAGAAACTTCCTTTGGACCTTGCTAGTTTTGATGACCCATCATTGTCCAGGATTTTGCTCTTCTAACGCATCAGAATTCAGCCATGAGTTATCAGGGATCTGAGTTATCTTCTTTATCTGATTATCCTGCAGTACTTACAGTTTTGAAGTCTTTCTTCTGATATGGTCAATATAGATTGCAGCTCCACAGACAAATTCCCATTTAAGGCAATGTACTTGGTCAACAGGGGAAAGCTATATTTAAGATGTCTCTGTTGGGTCTTTCTGATTAACAAAGTACAGAAACCTTTATATTCTACCAGCTGAAGCAGTGAGATTTATGAATCCCTCAACAAATGATTCATAGGCTTTAAAAATAACAAAACCAAAAACTTCCTACAATTAATTTTTGAAGTGCTAAGATTGAATAGCTGGTGCTTGGAAGGTATGACATTCCAGAGTTTGACTTGTTGCAAATCGGCTCTGTTGCCTGCCTTTTTCCTAGTTTCCTCTTACCTGCAAGCCTTACTCCCAGTGTAGCTGTACTATATTAAAGGTGCATGATGTGTAATGCACGCAGGCTAGAGTGAAACTGATAAGCAAAACAATGTAAGCGTTCACACATTAATGAGGTTTGGGTTCAGAGATTTGGGGAGGAGAAGGGATCAACTGCCCGAGCTTATCTGGCTTCCTGTGGGGGCAGACAGTAGTTTTGCATTGCAAGGAACTGGAATTATTTTACAGTTGTACAAGTGAATGTTACCGTGGTTGCTAACTTGCCATTGAACAGCATGTCACATAAACATCCAATCTGCATTTAAAGGCTCCGAGCAATGATGAATTCACCACTTCCCTGGGTAATATGTTTCAGTGATTAATTACTCTCTCAATGTTAGGAATTTGTGTCCTATTTTCAGTTTACATTTTTCTACTTTCCACTTTCTGCCCATTGATCTTGTATGGCCTGCTCATATTCATTGCCTCTCCATTTCAGAAGCTTTGAAAACTGGTTTCTGTTTTTTTGAGTGTTCTAACTGAACACATTACACCTCTCCTTAGAAGAAGCGTTTTTTTCCAGAAGCTTTCCTACATTTGACCTGTTTAAAAATGCAAATTTCAGAACAGGACTCAATTCATAGGGTTCTCACCAAACTGTGTGCAAAGGTAATACGTTCCTTTGTTTCACCCGAAGCTTTCCTATTTATAGCAAGGAATTTAAGCGATTTCTTTTCTCCTACTTTTTCTTTTTTTTTTGTCTGTAACTGTCACGGAGCACAATCCCTGTAGCAGATTTCTGTGATCCTGTCTACCTTGGAGGTGTCAATCTTTCTACCATCTATACCCCTGCAGTTAACAAAGGCTGTTTTTGTGGCGGAATTCACTTCGTTACAGCAAAAGCAAATAAAGCCTGTCACCACTCTAGCAGTAAGTGTAGGTGCTTACCTTGGAGCAGAGCTGAGTGGGTAAATATACACTGTCTTTAAAATAGTGTGAATAGCCAACTGGATCACATCCACGCAAGTGCGTCAGAAGGAAACCGTACCGGTCTATTGTTTCACTTGTGCCTGTGTCTGTGATGATTGCCTGATACAAAGAAGAAAGAGCAATTATCAAAGGCAGCTTTTAGGAGTAACTTTACATATGGGATGCAATTACAGTGTGAAAGAACTCTGGCTTGGTAGTGACAGACAGTGACTAAGAGGTCTGATTACCAGGGAGCTAACTGCCAAAATCATATCCAGGAAAACAGTGTCGGGGAAAAAAGTGTTCAGACTGGTCTACGCTTTTGTCAACCCACAAACAGTAATGCTGGCAAACTGTTGTGTGTGTGGGTCATCTTGGAATGGGCTTGAATGTCAACTTGTGTCCCTCCGTCACCCTGGGGCTTGGGGCTTCTGGGTGACACTTGTGGCCACATCTCACCCAGCTTCAGAGCACCTGAGATGTGTGCCGCACGCTCCCACTCTCAGGCAGGAGCTGCCTGGAGTCTGGCTAGCTGAGGGTCCTGCATTGAGTTTGCTAGCCAGGAGGGAAGGGACCAAACACTGGTAGCTTTCTCAGAAGTCCCTTCTAAGAAATGGGCCTTCTCTCTTTGTCCCCATTCTTCTCTGGTCTATCTCAGATCTCTATATATCTCAGGTCTTCTCTGCAACAGAGTCCTTCCTGATTGAGGTGCTACAGGGCTTATGTCTGGTGGCTTAAATACTCAACGCAGTTTGCAAAAATGTGTCCATCCAGAGTGGAATCACCACCACATCCTCAGGCTTCTCTGAGCCTCCTCTCAATTCCTCAAATCACCTCAAAGTGACCCCATTTCCAGCAGACCTTGTTGCACACTTCTCACTCCACATCCTTTTCCTCTTGCTTGACAATTTGTTCTGGCTTCTCTCCTCCATTCTTCTTCTGCTTTTGCTTGCCTATTCAGAGTTGCTGTAGCTGACTCTCACTTCAGAGAAATTTTTCATGCTTTAAGTCTCCTGCTGTCCCCATTTAGGTTTCTTTAGCTCTTAGCCTCAGTTTGGTGACAGCAGCGGTGGGATGGCTGTTGGGGGTAGTGGCTATTGGAGTGTGTCTAATGTCCAGGAGTGGTGAAGCTGGAGGAGAGTTGAGGGCATTTAGAGGCCAGGAAAGGTTAATGGAGCTTTCCAGCAGTTTGGCTTCAAGTCTGATAGGGTTCAGGAAGGCTTTTGGGGGCTGAGACCATTTGGTTCAAGATTACTATCTTTACATTGCCAACGAGGCTCTGGCATGTGCCAAACTGCTCTACACACATTTTGGTGAAGAGGGCTGAAGCCCTCATTTATTTTACTGGTATAGAGATAGCTCTGCTTTCAGCACAGCCCTGCATCTGCTCTTTGCTCGTGCCTCACCAGTTGGGAACCGACAGCTCTGTTAATGCTCTCACTTGTGTCTGCCTTGGCTGACGAATTGCTCACGCAGAGTTGTGGCATCTTTACGCCCTGTTTTAATACTGCTACTTGTCAGTGGATACATGAGTCAGTACATTGTCAGCTGCATCCTGCCGTTCTCATCTGGGGCCCAGTCTACAGGCTCTGATCTGCAATCTATGCCGAAAAAGACAGCAGTCCTTATTGTTTCCTTTTTTGTGAGCCTGCTGCTTGACCGCGAGAAATTTCAGATGTTTCATTTCACTATGTGCTGATTTTGCTTTCCAGAGTATTTTCAGGTTGGCTTTTAATGAACAAGCAGGTCACTTCTAACTCATTTAGGAGATGGAAGGAGGAGGTGTCCTCATCCTCCAGGGCCTGCACTGTTGCACCGTTCTATTTCTTCATAATGGCTTTCGGGTCCAACCTGGAGCTGTGGTTTCACAAGCAAACAATGCTGATCAGAGAGAGAGCGCTCTGAAAGATGTGTCCTCTCTCTCTGTATCCCCTCTCCCGGACCAGTGACTACATGACCCCAAGATGAGCCACTGCAAGAGCAGTTCTGAAAGAAGTACAAGCGTACCCTTTCCCCCCCAAAAGCACTCACAACCAGCAACCTATGATGGGCATCCACTCTTTTTTTTTTTTTTTTTTAAATGTATGGACATAATATCCTAAGAACAACTTACAGAAATGGTGTTGGGCAGGAGGAATTGTTTTGTATGGGCTCGGAGAGTTAAGATCAAGCATGGAAAATAAGACATATTTTATTTCTGATATCTTTTCCTCTAGCAACATTATCAACCACAGAAATGCCAACAGGACTGCATAGGTAGGTCCGTCTTTTTAGAATTAAAACATCTGTTTCTTTATTTGCCACAAATGTTCTCATAATTTGCAAAATGAAGTATATTTGCAGGTAGCTTTTGTAAATTAGTCTGTGCTATACGTTTGTGTTGGTTTGTGTTCCACTGCCATTTTTCTTTTGAGTATCTCACGCCACTTGGAAGCACAGTAATATTGTCATGTCATACTATATGCTGTGTTCTGGATAGAGTGGCAGTTTTTTGTTCCTGTCTTCTTTCACAACCAGCATATTAGATCCGGAAAGTACACTTTATGTTCTGATAATGGAGGAGGAGTGAAATCCTGGACCAAATGAAGTCAGTGGCAAAACTCCCATTGACTTCAGTGGGGATAGTATTTCACCCCATCTTGTGCTGCCTTGCCTAAAAAAGGAAAAGAGACCTGATCCAAAGCCTATTGTAGTCAATGGAGAGGTTCCCAGCGATTTTAATGGGCCTGTATTTGGTCCAGCATGAGGTTATTCAGTCACCTCCAAATTTTACAGGGACATAGCACTTGTATTCACTTCTCCAGGGACTAATAAGCTTTCTCTCAGTTAGACAAATTTCCATGCGTTTGGGTGTACTAATAAGTTCTTTTTTTCTTCTCCAGTGTTTCTTTTCAGGCATTGTTTTGCCTTGTGGTGATTCTAATTCATGACAAAACAAATCAGCACTGAACAATGACCACAATGTGTAGATTTGACTTCATAGATTCCAGTTCCAGAAACTGATTTAATAAACTTACTCCTCTTTATAACAGAAAGAACAAAACATGGGTCACTTGATGAACTTGAAACCTGGTTCCTATTCTGACCTACATTTAAAAGCTAAATTTGAGACTGATAAAGTTTTAAAAATACTGGTAATGTGAAAAAGATGCTTCTCTGCTTTCTTTGTATTTTTAACCTTCTTTCCTATTAAAATTGTAAACAGCTTTCTATTTCTGCAGTGAATTCTCCACTAATTTACTCCAGTGTAAATCCATAGGAAAGTTTCTGAGGGCAGAGGAGCTGTGAGCAAAGAGCTGCCTGGCAAAGCCTGATTCCACCATCCCCTTCTTCCTTTCACTGTTTCTGTTTGATAACCCTGAGCAAAAGTGTCTTGGTTGAGTAGAGCCAAGGAGAGCATTGGGAAATGCCATTAAATGAAGCACTGGTTTGGCATCACTCACCATCTCAGTGGTTGTAAGTCTCTTGCTTGTGATATAACCAAAATGATGTGGGCTAAAAAAAGCTTTTTCTGGTGGTTTTTGTTTACCTCTGCAAAATCTCAAAATATGACTATTTATTTTCATTTTGCATTGGAAGAAAAACAAAACCTCAAGCATTTTTGCGAAAAGCTTTTTGTGAGTTGAAACATCTGTTTTCACCTCACATGTCAAGGCCTGATTTGAATCTCTCACATAATTTTTGATAAGGCAGATGAACTGTCTCTGCCTCTCTCACACACACAGAGCGTATCTGCTTTAGATTTCAGAAACTTTTCTGTCCAAGCTTCTCTTTAAATTCAAAGAAATCAAAAAAAGAAATGTTTTGGTCCACTTTAGATATTAACTTTAAGTTAATGTGTCTGAGGAGCTGATGGAACAAGTTTTGAATAAATGTCTGTAGTTTGTTTCCTTGTATAATTAATTTCAGCAGACAACTGACTTTTACTGAATTTCACTCCAAAAGTAAAAATATTCCATAGAAAATCTTGCTTTTTCCCGATTTTTTTTTCCTCTTTTCCCATCCACGTTTTTTCTACCAGGTTATCTCCAGGTAGAAAGTTAGTGAATTCCCAAGGAAGTTTTTTTAAGTTTTTGAGCTAAATCAAGAGTGTTTTGTTTGCTTTTTATATTGTTCAGTTCTTAGAATCACAGAATCACAGAATGGCTTGTGTTGGAAAGGACCTCAAGGATCACTAAGCTCCAACCCCACGGCCACCAACCTCCACATTTAATGCTAGACCAGGCTGCCCAGGGCCCCATCCAACCTGGCCTTGAACACCTCCAGGGACGGGGCATCCACAGCCTCTCTGGGCAGCTGTTCCAGCACCTCACAACTCTCTCTGTAAAGAACTTCCCCTGACATCCAAACTAAATCTTTCCTTCTTCAATTTAAAACCACTTCCCCTTGTCCTGCCATTATCTATCTTTGTAAAGAGTTGACTCCCCTCCTGTTTATAGACTCCCTTTAGGTACTGAACAGCTGCAATGAGGTTACCCTGCAGCCTTCTCTTCTTCAGGCTGAAGAAGCCCAGCTCCCTCAGCCTGTCTTCATGGAGGAGGTGCAGTTGTCTTTTGGCTGATAGATTCTCATCTAAGCATTAATGTTCACACACTTAGAGTTTGTGCATTCAGCCCAGGTGCACAGGCTTGAAGCTGAATGTATAAAATTGAAGTATGTGAATATTTCAGCTCTCAACTAGTGAAATAGGCATCTCCAGTATACACCTCTGTTTGCTCTAAGTGTACATTGAAGGACAAGATAAATTGCTTCTTAGAGGTGACTGCTTCTTTCTTTGACCCTAAAGGGAACCTAGGGATTAGTTCAAGCTTAGACATCTAGCTTTTAGACATTTGAGCTCTGGCAGATGATTCCTATGTAAAGTCTGTGGAACTGTTAATTGTCCTCCTGGGAGAATCAGTTTATACCTTTCCCTTGATGAAATAATTTACTTTAATTACTTACTATATAAATTCCTCTAAACATGAAATTTTGAACAAAAGATCCTTTGTTCCTCACATGGTTTCTTCTCAGAGATAAGCATGCTATCTTTATGCCTATTCTATAAGCAAATTTTATATGGTGTTTGCATTTTGTCCACCTTCATGGGAAAAGTTGAAATGATGCGAAGTTCAAGTCTCTCTATGTACTTCCAGATTGTGGTAAAAAAATATTCAGTTTTTGTTGTTGTTATTGTTTTGTCAGTTTGTTTGTTTAGCATATAGCCCCCCCAGGGTGATTTTTTCCATTATTCAGAAGGTATAAGTCTATTGTTGGATTTCAAGGTTATTGTAGATTTTTTCCAATGAAAAGTGTTGCGGTTAATTGTATTGGAAAAGGTTTGGTTTTTGTTTTTTGCTCTTCTAAATACATGTGTCTAGCAGCCCATAATTGTTCATTATTGACTGCTCTTCATCTGCAGTCAACAGGATTACATCAGAAACTTTTTTATTGTCCTTCGCAGATTAGATCCTGGTTAGAAATCAATGAACAGCAAATAAGATCCACTAAGAAATTAGATTCAGTTTTCTTTGTGCTGATCTTCTGTTTCTAATACCGCACAGAAAAAAAAAAAAAAAGACTTTTTTTCTATAACCAAAATAACTGTTTTGTTCTTTTTAAATCTTCATAAGGCAAAAGTTCCAAAGGCTTAGGTTGTATTTACATATTTTTAGCAGCTTTCTGTAGTTAATTTTTGTCATGTTATCAGCACAACCTTCTGTAGTTAATTTGGCTTGTAGAAAGCTGTGATTAATGGGCCTTTGCTATAGCATTAATTTTCAGCCACAACCCCTCCTTGCCCTTTGGTATTATGTTAATTACTGGAAAAGATCCGTGAAATCATGTATGGCACCGAGCTGTGGTGTGGCAAAGAACAACAATCAGAACTGAGGTTATGAGATGTGTCCAAACAGGAGAATGAAGAAATGTCTGACCTGACAAATAGAATAAAAAATGCACAGGGTTTTAGGGATTAGGCAATTCTGGCTTATTCTGGATAAGCGCCCCATCATACTGCTTTCCAACAGTAGTTTTCTGGTTGGTCTGAATATAACTGCTGCATTTCTTCTCAGTCCTTGGGAGGACACTTGTAATTTGAAAGCACTTATCTTAGTAGCTTGTCTCCCTGATCAGACTGCTGTAAGGGTTGTTGGTTCTTGACCCAAATCCCACAAAAGCTGTTAGAGTGAGTTAAGCTTTAGATGTTCCCTGTTCTTATAGAGAGAGTAGTTAAAATGCTATGAAAAAAAATCAACACTACTTAATTATCCTGGGAGCAAGCAAGATCATTTATTGATGAGGCCAGAATTATCATTTATTAATATCAAAATAAATGTGAATATGATATGATAAGTAGAAAAGAGAAAGATTTTTAATGGGGGGAAATATTGCGATTAGCTACCATTAGATTTGTCTGAAACATTACTTTAAAAAAAAAGTTAAGTCTGAAATATTGCTCCGTTAATATAAATTTGGCCAAAACTATTAAAAAGCTTGGACTTCTAAGGTGTGTCTTTCCGGAAAGTAATTTGAGAATAGGTCTCAAAACCACTCACAAAATAGATGCATTTCTAATGTTTGTGGATACATATCCACCCTGACTATTAGAAATTAAGTAACTTGGCACCTATATTTCTCAAGCTGGAGATGCTGGAGTAGCCCAGGGAACCTCCTCTCTTAGGTCCAGCCATGATTCTCAGGCAAAGAGGACAGGCTTAATCTCATAGGCATGTTCAAAAGCCTGACCATAAGCAAACATGCAGATTCACACCAATTCAACTAAAGAATACACAGAAAAGATGGTGCTGCCAGCTGCTCATTTATGATCAACAAGAACAGTCAATTGGATAGCAAGTGACCAAGGTGTCATGCTTGCCTCCATCACAGTGGGCTCTTTGTCTCCATTCCTTGAAAATGTCCCATCGACCAGACTTCTTGGAAAAGGGGAATCATTTTGAGCCTGCTCTGAGAGGCAGAAAAAGATGCCAGATTCATCAGGAACAGATTCAAGAGGGAGAGAGAAAGCAGACAGCATATGATGCTCTTCAGTGAGCTTTTGCAATGGTTTGTGCTGAAGTTTGTGAGTAAGACCCAGGACTCCTTTTTTTCACATGAATGCCTTACTCACTGGGTTGGAGAGTCATGCCTGTTGATCTCCACAGGTAGTCACTCCCAAATGAAATACTGAACATTGAAGGACCCTAGGTGTGAGCTCAGTTGTAGGTGTCAAGCTGATTGTCATGTCAGCACAAGTCTTTGGCTATATGGGATAACATCACACCTGGCAAGACTTATGACAGCTTTACATGACAGCAGCAATGGGTTCACACATCCTGACCTCTTCAAGGGTGGCCTTGAAGAGCTGATAAAGGACAGGTGGCACCAGGAGGTGGAAACAGCAGACTGGAAAAAAAAAAAGTAGATACTACATTGTGAAATGCTGTGCCTTTGTAAGATTTCCAGTTTAAGCACTAGACTGTCCTCTCTGAAGCCAAGAAGTATCATTTCAGTCTCTCCCACTGATGATATAAGACCGCTGCATGACACATAGCCTTTATAAAGCATCAAACTTCTAGCAATATGATAGTTGTTTTTATCACAATGCTCCCAACAAACGGCACATGCTGTTAATATGAATCTATCTTTCAGCAGCAGATATTTCAGGCACTGTTAGTAACATAATCTCATGATGTTGCCATAATAGAGTAAGCTGCAGATCCAAATCTTGCTGGAGTGCATTCTTTCTTTGGTTGTTTTCCTGTAGTTCTCCTTGGCTTCGGTGGGACACGTGCCTACATACTACGAATACGCTCAGCCTTGTTAGTCTTTGTATAGCACTGGGTTTCTGATAGCCTGAATTTCGATTCGGAGGTGTTGGAAGAATACTGCAGGTAATGACATGGGGTGGGGGGCATTCCGGAGGAAACTGGGGGCAGCCACAGTTCAAATAAGAGATAAACTGGGACAGTAGCAAGGTTGTGGTGCAGTCTGACCTCCTTAAGAGAGCACATAGCAGCACACCTGAGGGGAGATTCGGGTTGTAGCACACCGAGGGCAGAAAAATCTCAGAGTTCCCAGTACAGTGCTCCAAGGAGAGCTTGTGCTGTGCTCAGAAGGCTAGTTTTTTTACTATTGGCTGCTGTGCATGGCCTCAAATTGCCTATCCTTCTTGGGCAATTAGCCACCTCCCTTTGCTGCATCTATACTAATAAATTAGCAGTGCCAAAGGTCTTTCCTTGGCCTTGAACTACGTTGTTTCTATCCTGAAGTTGTTAGAGCAGTCCTTGGCATGGCTTTGGCCTAGGCTTACTGAAAGCCTCCCGTACTATTTCTGGGCCTGGTTCAGGAGTTACATTGGGCCAGACACCATCGAAAACATGGTTTGGATGCAGCCTCCCTGCTTAAGAGGCCAGAAGAGTTTAATAAATAAATGTGGCTATGTTACGACAACATGATTCTGATTCCAGGGCCAAAGAACAGGGCCTGGAACTGCCTAGTTTATTGGTGGGGGTGTACCATCATGTCTGAGAGCCTCCTGCAGCAGTGAGACTCTTGTTTCTTCTACTGTGATGCAAGCAGCAGGTGAAATAAGACCAGATCATGCACTGATAACATTTTTTATAGGATCAATTCTTCAGAAGTTGTTTTTTCTATGTAGGGAGCAAAGCAGAGAAATTTCTTTCTGAGGGACCCAAAGGAAGATGGATACAGCATATTAGATGATTAAATTTTTCTGTGTGCGTGGAAAATTAAGAAAGACGTGGAGAATTAAAAATCAGCAGAAAATCAATGTATAAAAATCTGTGTGTTTGATAAACTATATCTAGAAGATCTATTGTAGGGGGCCAGCTTTGGCAGGGGGATTGGATTTGATGATCTCTGGAGATCCCTTCCAACTCCTACAATTCTGTGATTCTGTGATCTATTGAAATCTCAGGTCAGTATCACTACCTGCAGTGTGGTAACTACTTTTCTGTACATGACTTTAAGGTATTAACAGAATATGTACTAACTCCTGATCTTTTCTGTGTATGCACTGTCTTCTACCTGTAACCCCATTTATTTAAATGGAATTGATCTAATATCAAATTGGAGGGCCACCCTGCTGAACTGGGCCTTGTACATTCTTATGAACAACTCTTTATGTTTGATGATGCAGTCCAGGTAAATATTAACTGTTTTAAGATGAAATGGATAGCATTTTAGTATTACACCTTCATTAGGTCCTCTACACTTGTTAATCTAACACTTTGTGTAATTCTAATTGAGATCTGATTCTAGTATATACCTTATCTGCACAAGCTGTATAACATGCAATGTTATATTCATTTTTTTGGGGAAAAAAAATATAAAAAATGGCATCAGAGCTGTGGCCTGAGAAAACTGCTTTTGCAGCTGCCTTTAACTACCAGTAGAAGTACATTTATACATATATCAAAGTACTCTAACCAGTAGGTCACTGCAATATTACTATTATTAGGTCTATTCAGTTATTGAAAATCTGGTGAAATACCTCTGATGTGACAACAGCTGAGTGTTGGCAGCTGACAATGACCCTGGCTTTGGGCAGTGGCATCTCTATCAGGCTTTGGTAGGTCTATGCATGTCTAGGTCACTTTGAGCTTTCACATTAAAATTAAATAGAAACATAAAGTCTAGATTTCTCTCTCTCTCTCTCTCCTCTCTCTCTCTCTTTTTCTCTCTCTCTCTGTTTTTCTTTTTTTTTTTCTTTTTCTTTTCCTGCATGGTGGAAGGCCTCTAAGCTCTCGCTTTCCCCTTTCCATCTCCTCAACCTGGACAGCAGTCCCTGTGTTGGCCCTGATCTGTGTTGTCAGACCTTGTCCTTCCCAACAACATTCCTTCCTGATTCAACTGAAACAAATCTCTAATTTTCGTCTTTTTCCAGTGGGATAGGCGACGTCTATCCCATGTACGTGATGGATCTCATGTGTGCTTGTGGCAGACACACTGAGTTTCACTGAGTTTGTTGAGGCAGCAGAGAGGAGAGAGATGAGTATTGTAAATTGTAGTTGTGAAGGAATAGCACTTTGGCACGTGGAGCTGCAGAATGAGTGGGGCCATGTCTGACGTGCAGGTTGGGCTGTGGGGGTCATGAGAGACCTCCAGCAAATGTCTTCAAACGTGGAGTTCAACTCACACATCTGCATCCTCTGCTCACACCACCTAACTCAAAGCAGACCCCAAAGGAAGCAACTGTGAGTTGCTGACGGGAGTCCAGAGCACATCTTTTCCATGACACCCATGAGGCCCCACACCTGAGTGGTTCAGGGAATAAGGGTTTACCTTTCTGCTTCCTTTTTTTTCAAAACTGGTAATTTGGAGTTATGTTCTGCCTCAGATCTGAGTAAGAGTGAAGTTTAACTACTTCCATACTGCAGCTGTTCCAGTCAGTCAAGTGTTTAACCTTGCAACAGAAGACTTTTGTCTTAAATACCCTTAAGTTGGCAATGTCTGTTAAAAAGGAAGAATGGAAATGCCACAAAGCCCATTCAAGCAGCCTGCAGAGTTAGCTTTTTCTTTATTATTATTATTATTTTTTTTAGAAAGAAATAAGGCTCTGTCAAACACCTACGAAGTGTAATCAGAGATGACAGCACATGTCAGAGTTCAGCAATGAAAACTGAAGTAAGTTTTTCCCTTTTTTTTTTTTAAATCTGGGAATCACGCATCAGCCTAATGAGTAACAGGTTTTTGTTTGCTTGTTTGTGTATTGTTTTGGTTGGTAGGGAGAACATGTTCTTTTGTTCTCACCATTTGGTTCTGGCTCTGTTCCCCGAATGCTACCACCGCGTTGACTTTGACAGATTCAGCTGGAAAAACAGACGCATTCTAACTAGCAGTGCCTAGATACCAGCTATGTGATGTGATTCACTCTGTGGAGGAGGAGAATGGTTTGTTTAAACTGCTGGTTGGTTTATGCCTAAAGGACACCCACAACAGAGGAGGTTTTACCTGCAAGTCTGAACTACCTGTTGTGTTTCTAAAGGAGTATTTCTTATAGTTGTCACATACAGACATGTGCTGCATCAGTGAACCTAGTTCTGCCTCATATACTTTAAGTTATAAGCACACAGTAGTGCTGTTGATAGTCTTTGCTATCAGTTTGCTCAGAAGTTGTTGGATCGTCAGAAAAGTGGCGTAACTTTTCCATCACAAACCCTGAAAAACATGTATTGTTTCCAAGAGAAATGCAAATACTTTTCTTTTAAAAGATTGTTGGATGGTGAGGTACTGGCTGACCAGACAAGCTGTGTGTGCCCCATCCCTGGAGGCAGTCAGTGCCAGTTTGAATGGGCCCTGCATGTACAAGGAGGTTGGAGGTTAATGATCTGTAAGGTCCCTTCCAACCCAAGCCATCAACGAATGCTATTTCTAAGACTTGTCTGCATTCAGGTCTTCTTGTCACACATTTTGCTAATTCAGCGTACTGCATGATTGAGGAGGGTGGATGTCATGCTAGGAGTTAAAGTGGAACAATCGTAGTGAAGAGGGAATGATTATTCACTGTTCATCTTGAAGCAAACATGAGGAGGCTCCTGAGAAGGTGATGGGGTGGAAATGTCAAACTAAACAACTAGTTCAACTGTGGAATTTATAATCCTGAAAGTTTATGTGAATCTAAAAAAGCAATTAGATGAATTCATGGAAAAAAGGTATTCAAAAGCTAATAACATGAAGAAATAACCTCTGGCTTGGGAAGTTCTTATGCCTCTGATTACTGGCAGCAGGGAAGAAATGCGAAGGACATCGAAATTCATTACCCTGATATTCTGGTCTTTCTCAGATATCTATCAGACACAAACTCAGATGAATTTTTGGTTTGTGCTGTTCTTGCAAAACGAAGACCGTAAACACAACAGTGAATATAAGCTGGTGCTAAAGTTAAATCAAGCAGAAAATAAATGCGGAGTCTAACTGCTACTAATGTTGTTGATTTCATTGTATTTTTGAGCAGTTGTGCTTAACTTGGCTCAAACAAAATTGTGAAAGAAATTTTCTTTATTTGTTTTCTTCACAGTTTTAAGTCCACATCTTTTTAGCTAAAATGATATATAATATTATTCTGTTGTTAAAATAGTAACCTTCAGAGATTAATCACCTTGGAATTCAAGTAAAGGTGAAAGAGTCTCTGTATAGTTTATGGTATTTTAATAATTGATTACCTGACAAAAAGAGCATAATATTTATGCAATTAGTTAGTTATTTATTCCTGATTATGAAAATTGCTTTAGAGTCATTTTCTTAAATGACAGTTGCAGAAGAAATTGTCTTTCTGATAAAGTGTATGGAGAAAACCTTCTAAAATAACAGGCATCAAGAAAATATTTTAAGGCTTCACAATGTCTTTAAGTTGAATTCAGCAGTGTTAACCATTATATCTAAGATTTGACTTTCAACTAGTCTTCATCTAGCCCTTAAGTAGTACATATAACAATGTAACCTGTATGTCTCACGACTTTACACATACACGTATACATACAAGGGCTGCTCTGAGGGTGATGCCTCCTATTTTATTACGTTGGCCCATGACTTTGCAGGTGGATGTTGGTGGTATAGCAGTAGAGGTTGCACCTTCCCACCAATATGCTGTTACATGCTGTTGCTGTGTGACAGATGGCAACAGTGGGGCGGTCTGACAGAATGGCATCTGACACGGAAGTGTGGATGAAGCAAAGATATGTCACTGAATTCCTCCTTGTGGAAAAAATGGCATCCATTGGAGTTCATTCTTGCTGAATGTTTATGGAGTCCAAACAGTGGCTGTGAACACAGTGAGGCAGTGGGTGGTGCATTTCATCTGTGCTGACAGTGACAGTGGTCACCTCTGCTGGTGAGGATTTCTATGAGCATGGCATGGGGGGTTTATTCGCTGCTGGTGAAAAAACAGTTAATGGAGGTGACTGTGCTGAAAAAGAGTGTTTTGTAGCTGAGAATGTGCTCTATCATATGATGTTATTGTGTTCTTTCTGTCTGTTGTAGTTTCCAGGGAAATAAATAGGAGACATTACTATCAAAGCAGCCTATGCACATACATATATGCATGCACAGGTGTAAACACATGGACATATTTTTATTCCTATATACATATGTAGGTAACTAATAAATAAAATACAAATTGCAAACATGAAGAGAAAATGAAAAAGATACTGCATATTAAACAAATCAGATGACACTTTCCCCTTGCCATAAAAAGAAGGAATTTTAAAATGATCTGGTGAAAACATCTGCTCTCAAGGGAGTGTTAGTCTGCTGGCTTTTTCATCTCAATTAGAGGCTTATTTCAGGTAAGTTTGTCCAATCTCTTAACATTGTCACTATTCCTTTTTGCAAATAGCTATTTTGTTACTAGAATTCCTATTGGTCTGATAATGGGAAATGTGTCTGTTAACATGGCAAATTATGTTTGGAGACAGCACTTGGGATACTGAATGCCAGAACGCCAAGATGACCCATGTGCCCAATATGTAAGATATAATAACACCATTATGAAGTGATGATATGTTTACATACCCTTGTAACAGGATTAAAGTTTTCTTAATTGCCCCCTGCTTGAACCTAATGTAATGTTTTTGGTGTGTCCTATAGAATAATATTGAAAGAATGAACAAATCAGTGGCGGAACCTTCTGAGATTTGCCTAATTACATCTCAAATTGTTCCCATATTGGAAATTACATGCATATAATGCCTTTTGGGGCACTGAATAGAAGAAGCATATGAAGGTCAGCCAACAGTGCACTGCAATGAGTTCTGTCTTCATGTACTTCTAAAATGTCTTTTGCATGCAATAAGACATTAATTTCCTAGAAACAGATTTCAGAATTGTATTATCTGATTTTGGAAGGGTCATTTCTGCAATCTCTATGAACCTGCTGTTACAAACATAAATTACAGTTGCCCTGAATTTAGTTAAATCATCTCAAATAGAAATCACTGAATTAGGTTACGCATGAGATTAGGATGCCGGCACTGCATTTCAGGAACAGAGCTAATTTTGGAAGATTCTCAAGAGTTTTACAGACCTGGAACAAAATCTTGACCCATGCATCATCCAAAACACCCCAGTGAAGTGCAGGGAAGACTTGGATAGGTTAAGGAGTACCACCTGCATCCAGCTGTGTGGATCCCATGATACTGTTGTGTGCTTGTGATAGGTGAGCATCTTCTTTTCAGAGCTGCATGTCAACCAACAGGATGATTTCTTGCTAGCCATGGAGTGCTGACCCCACTGAGCAGAGCTGCATGCCTGAGGGTATGGGGATACTTGGATATTGACTGAGTGTGCAGGGTATTCCTTAAAGATCTGTGAGGTGTTGCTGAGCATCTTTTCTTTACAGATTTGATTGCTTCAAGTTCAAAAAAAACCCAACCCCAAACCCTTGACAATCTGCTTTATAAAGACTACAGCACAATTTTAACAATGTTATTTTAGCAGTGTTCTCCGATTTCTTAATGGATTGAAAATCAGACAAGGTATTGAAAGTCATGTAAGGCATTAAAATGCTAGCTTCTGTTCATTACTGTAGGATGTATTCTAACACTGGTATTCTAATAAACCCCCCTAATGCTTACCCACAATACAAAGTGATGTCTTATGTAGTTTTTTAAATTTTATTTACTTATTTATTTTTTGAATTAGCTGCTTCTAAGCTGTGCTGCCTGCTGCAAAAATGGACAGTGCAAAAGAGTGGATAGGGTGGGTCATGGAGATGGGTCAAGGAGCATCTAGGAATATTACACTGCAGAATCTGGCTGCGACTTCTTCTGCAGTAGTTCAGTCAATGCATTGTTGCTTAAGATATTTTGCTTTCACATCTGAGTTTTGGCAGCAGTTTGGTTCATTTGTAGCCTTTTTCCTTCCAAGATCAGTGCTGAAATTGCATTTTAACTGTGAAAAGGTAAAAAAAATGTCATTTGGCAGTGCTCCGTGACCTTGATTTGCTGTGCTTGCAGGGTACAAATGAGAGCTCTGGTACTTTTTTTTTTCTGGAAATTTCACTTTCTTCTATTTTTTGCTTCACTGAAAATTTAACAGCTAAGAGAGACAAGAGAAACTCCTTGCATGGGTGAGAAGGGAAATGAAAACGTCATTTTTCAGGGTGAGCAGAATATCTGACACACTGTGATAGCCTCATACCTTGGTATCTTGCAACCTCTGTGCACTAGGGGTTTTCACATTGCATCAATGCCATATAAATGTTGAATAATATGGAATGTGGTTGAGCTCAAATCTGAAATCTATCACTACCAAAGATTTCTGCCTCATGACATTATACAGAAGAAACAGTTTAAGCTTCTTAATTTACACCAAAGCTTTGCAGCTTTGCAAAGATCTATAGCTTTTGAAAATGTTCAGGTTTTGACTTGACCTTTTCTATCAGAGAGGAGTGAGCAAGGCGTTAGGCTTCTACCCACAGTACAAGTGTGGATAGCATTAGGGTTTGGACTCAGTCCCATAGCAGGATGAGCACAGCCAGACTCCCTGGGGTGCTCTGGATGCTTTGTCCTGAACCTGTAGTGCAGTCTGGCTCTCAAGCCAGTGTATCTGGGCCCATCACATCAACATAGCTGGTGCTTTCAGACATAGAGCTCTGAAGTGGTCTCCACATCATTCCTTTCCTTGTTCTTGGCCAGCGTGAGTGGGACATAGGTTCGTGGCATGAGCACCTTAATGTTGCTCCAGCTCTCAGTGGTTGGTTTAACCCTGTCGCTCGTGATCAGAAAAAGCAGAGTATCTTCTTGCTGCTTCATTGGTGGTACTAATTTGGGCTTAAAGCATCTGGACACATCGTGTGCAGTGTAGGCATAACCATTTCAAAGAGGAAAAATACTTGTAAAACGTTATGTTTCTGGATATTATTTATGTCTATTCTTGCCCTGTGTGAAACTTGTAGTTGATGCAAAAGTTAGTAGTTTAGTGAGTGTTATCTCAGATAAGCAGCTTTAGTAGCAAAATCGGATCTCACAGCTCCCTTTGGCTTGGTTCAATGCAAAGGAGCATTAACAATTTAAGTTTAGTCTGATCTATAGCTGTGTAGATGGGGATTGCCAAGTTCATGTGCATGCTTCTGTGCAATTATAATTATGAAAATTGCTCTTCCGCTTGTGAAATGGTGTAGCCTTGCAGGCTTTTTTAATTAAGAGGCTGTCAAAAATGTATGCTGTTCCAATGTACAAATCCATGGCATTTCAAAAAAGTTATTTTGAATGTGGGGATCTAAGGCTCTGCTGTACAATTATATTATGGTTAAAATAATATTCACATGAATTATAGTAATTCCAGTTAAGAGCATTAAAAAGATTGTATAGGAAACTGTTGTCAGAAATTACATTTGATTTGGTGGTATTACTCATTAATAAGGAACTTCTTTCTTGTTCAAGCATCACAGTATCAGAGGACAAAATCCTCAGCATAATGTAGGCAGAATTTAGGAATCACACCTGGAATCATATGTATATATAAAAGACATCTTTAAACTTGTGAGAAGGAGTCCCTAGGGGTAAAACAGAGCACATAACCAGGTATACTTTTGGCTGCCATAAATGTGAAGAAAGGATGCTGACCTTTCCAAACTTGATCTCCAGTCTGTTCTTTCATGCCACAGTAGAGATAAAGTTGGTACAAAGCAATCACTATCAACTTACCAAGATCATCAGACCCTTTAAAATAACCAGGAACAAATCTGATCAAAAGGGAGGCAGGCAGTGGGATTCAGTACCCTGTGTTATTCATCAGATTGGAGAGAAAAGCCATATAGTTCCTTAAGGTCTCAAAGGCTATGAATTAAACTGTGCTAAAAGTAGCTCATTTAGAGGTGTAAACTCATAGAATCATAGAATCACAGAATTGCTCAGGTTGGAAAAGACAATAAAGATCAAGTCCAACTACTACCTAAGCTAATTTCCATGTGTGCTTTTCATTAATTCAAGAAAGAACCATCCTCCTTTCTCTCTGATTAAATCTTTCTGTAAAGCCATGTGAAAAATATGCCCCAAAGTTGCAAAAAGCTAGAAGTTTGAATGTAGTGAGTTGAAGTTCTAAAATCTGGGAGGCTAAAGGGAAATCTGAAATGTGCAGTCTTGAATGCCTGTGACTGTACAAACTAATTAACAAAGGCCAGGACCGTGCACTAATATAAGTCAGTTACAACCTGCTGAATCCAGCCAAACCAACACCTGTCTTTAATATATAGAAAGAATAATTGTCATGAGGGACTTGAGTGCAGGATACAATGATGGAAGATTCACTTCATGCAGAGGGTAGTAAAGCTCCTAAAAATGATGGATGACAGATGATGGTTTTCTAACACAAAACATACTGGGTTTGACAATGAGTAATTTTATGCTGGATGTTGTTCTGATAGATATAGATGAATTAATGCTGCACAGCAGCCTTGAGTGGCTACGGGTCTGATGATCATGATCTGATTGCAAGTAATATGTAACTTATACTTAATTTATTAAAAGAGAACAGTCCCAACAACTGGCTTATTTGTGGAAGCTAGGGAGAAGTGATGAATAAATTTGCCCTGGAGAAAAATGGGGTTGGAAAAATATGAATGAAAACAGGGAGTTCCTCAACAAGAGCTTATTGCTTGGCTAGTAAGTCTTGATTCCACATTCAAAGGTTGTAATTTGCTAAAATAAATTCTAATCCAGTGGAGAAACAAGGCTACAGTCATCTTCCCTAGATGTATGACATACAGAGGAAAAAAATAGAAAAGGTGAAAACAACCTGTGTAAAGTAGAAATGAAGAAATCAGTTTAATTGATAAGAGAGTTTGATCCTAATATGAAGAAGCTCATGGTGATAGGGTAGGGCTCAGGATTTTAGGAACAGAAGAAACCTTAGGGAAAAGTTAGGCTTGGTATAGAGGAGCCCAACAAAACTGAGAGTTGTGAAGTAAAAAAAAAACAGAGGCAATAGGAGGAAGTTTTTTACACAGAGGATGGTGACACGCTGGAACAGGTTGCCCAAGGAGGCTGTGGATGCCCCATCCCTGGAGGCATTTAAGGCCAGGCTGGATGTGGCTCTGGGCAGCCTGGTCTGCTGGTTGGCGACCCTGCACAGAGCAGGCGGTTGAAACTGGATGATCATTGTGGTCCTTTTCAACCGAGGCCATTCTATGATTCTATGAATATGGATTTCTCATCTCCATTTGGAAATATGCACTGTGACATACTTTACCACCTTCCAGGTTCATCAGTGCTGAAGGAAGACAACAGACAAGATCTGCTAGGGGTAAATATTTTTCTGTTGTCTGTCTTGGCTAGCTTACACCTAAGAATCCTGACAGAATTGGCTGAAGACATTTCTGTTTCACATATGTTCATTTTTTAATAAGTCACAAAATCTCGTGAAACTCCAGAAAAGAGAAAGAACTGCAATATTGTGTCAGCAATCAAATAGGGAAAGTGAGATGACCCAGAGTTGTCGGCTGGTTTACCTGGTATTGCCTTCCAGCCAAATGTTGGACAATCTGGTACAGGATTCAATTAAGAAGAAATTAATTTTCACATGAACGTAATCAAGTCTGAATGAATGATTTGAGGAAATAAATTGGGTTTAAATTTTTGAAACAACAAATGAAATCAGTTTTGGTAACAGTACAAAGGGTGGGATAAAGTGTTTTAATCTGTTCCAAGTGTTATTCCAACTAAATGATCAGTGCTACATGGTGCCAACAAAGTGAACATTTAGTCTGCTATAATCCCCTTGACAGAATTTTAAAAGACTTGTCTGTAGGTACCATTATCAAATAGAAATGTTTTCAGGACAGCTCCAGAATGGTGGCTTCTGACTCCAAAGTCAGGAAAATGTTCTCGAGTGCTCTGGAGATGAATATGGATCTATCACTGCCAACAGCTGTGAAAGACACAAATATTGTCAACATGATCTGCTATGATGATTACTCTGGATTGTTAATCTGGATTGTTTGGTCCAATAAAATATAATTTGTTTAAATGAGCCAGAGATAGGGAGATATCCTTGTGTCTTTGTTCTGTGCTGCTTTGTACCAGCCTATTGTGATGAGTGCTGTGACTCACTTTCTGAAAAGGAAGATATTTAGTTGGAGATTTTACAAAAGAAGCAGCCGTAAGATGGAGTGAAAGACTTCCAGTTACACAGTTAATTAAAAAAATTAAAGATCAACTGGGATAGAAACATTTAACAATATTTTTAGAAAAATGTGCTTTGTGGAATCAAAGCTGCTAAATTTTCTTTAGTTTGACTCTTTTTCATTTTTCAGAATCATCAGAAAGATATTTTGAATTCGTTGATATATTTCATATTAATAATTTTGAAAGCTGTAAGTCTCTTTTTATGTGTTAAAAAGGGCTATTGTTCTGCAGTGTCAGCTAATTATTGTAATAGGCAGTTATAAAAAAGAACAGAAAATGGTATGTTCTCCCTGTTTTAGAATCTACAAAGTTCAAAGGATTTTGAACACTTCTTAGTGTTAGCAGAATTTACTTAAGAGCATTTTGAATATGTTAGACAGAAAGAAGAGCTGCTTTGATAAAATCAGCATCTTTAGATAAGAAAAATATTGTTCAATTGCATAACGGAGAGATGATTTGATTATGGAATATGAATACTTTTGAACATGGACATAGAATACTAAGAGAGAAAGATAAAAGAATCAAGTACGTACATGACAAAAAGCTGGTCTTTTCTGTTACACAGCCATGTTAATTTAACTATTTCTATATTGAATCCAAAAATATTTGTTGGATTATGGTAGTTTCTAAAAAGATAGTCTTGATTCAAAATCTTCAAGATGGAATAGTTCATCATTTTTCGTGGTACATTATGTCAGTGCTTATTTATTCATACTTTTAGTAAGACGCGTTTTTCTTTTACTTTGAAAACATTTGACTTGTGCGACAACCTGTTGTCCCTGATGAAATTATTGTGTTATAGCAGTTCTTTACAACCTGCCATTTTTCTTCATCACTTACATCTTTACGAATCTTAGTCAAATTGTCCCTTCTACTAGCGATGCAATTAGAAGAGCCCATCAAAATTAAAATGACGAGGTTATGGCTAACCCAAAGACCCAAGTCCAGGTGTTGCATAAAGAGAAATGTTATCTGAGACATGGTACTTTGGATGCCTTCAATTGCAGGTTTGTGAAATGGAGATTCACAGAAAATATAAAAAAGCTATATGAGGCAGACCTCGAGGGGCCATCCTGTCCTGTGCCTGAAGGCTGAATCAACTAATCTTATGTCATTCCTGCCAGATGCTTACCTAACCTGCTCTGAAAATTCTCCAGAGATCCTACAGCTTCCCTAGAAAATGTATTCCAGGGCTTCATTATTCTTATCATTAGGGAATTTTCCAAAATATCTCATGTGAATCTTCTTTACTGCAATTAAAGTCCATTATTTTTCATTCTAGAAGACAAGGAGAGCAGATTATTACTGACATCTTTGCCTCAGACTTTCCAACATCTGAAACTGACCTTTTCTTCAAACTTCCCTATACTAAGTGGTGCCAGATCTGTCAGTCCCTCCTTGTCGGTGACAGATCCTCCACCTCAGTTCACTCCCCTTTTCCCCAGTAGCCTTGGCTTTCCCTTCAGTGCTCTGCACTAGTGACACAGTAACTAAAGCCTTGCTAAACTGAATGTAGAAGTAATGCCTAAATTTTATATATATTCCTATTGATTTATAACCTTTCAGAAGATATTCAGTCAGATGCTGACCACTGTTCTTAATACTACAGAGTGTGATCTCTTTGGTAACTGAATGGTCATTTATCTCTCTTGGAGTACATTTAGGTTTTCGTATTGCACACATTGCCAGAGTTATGTGCCCTCAGAGATTTGAGATGGTACAAAATGTAGTTGAAACCTGTCAGCCCAGCTTTTCCTGGTTGTTGAAGTCTGGTGTGATAGTAACCTTGCTCTTTGGAAACATATTTTTCACATTTGAAAATGTCTGTCACAGTTTGGAGCATCTTGCTAGATTACATCACAGTGGCATGCAACACACAGGAAATCTGAAAAATATGCTGCATTAAATTGCCCTTAAGGAAACTGTGGTATTCAAAATAGAATATGTTTTAAATCTTACTTGCTTGTTTGTACAACTGGCCTATGCTACATAAACCACATTAAAACTTGGAGGTTGTGTGTAGTTACCAGGTTTTAGGATAGGTTCACTCATATAACCAAGCACTCTGCGATGAGGGGAGCTGGAGAAGTTGGTGTTTTGACCTGAGAGAAGTTATTTGCCAACTGTAGTTCAGCCTGATGGATAACGGAACTGGGATACAAAAGAATGAAACATTTATCATCTGAACTCAACTCAATTTAGCGAGACTTTATTGACACCAGAACTTCTCTAAGATTTGCCAAGGAATGTTAATCACTGTGCTATCTATCAAGAGGAAGGGAATAGCTCAGTATAAAAGGAACCCTTTATTAGAGTGCAGATAAATATAAATGTAGATGAAACCAATGTACTTTGTTATATTCATCAGGGACTGCACCCCTTTGAAATATTTGCTCATCATTGCCAAGGGGTTGATTTACTTGTTTTAACTCGTAATTTCATCGCATATCCTTCTTTCAGAAATACTGAGATGACAATAAACCCCACTTGATTTTAGACTTCAGAGTGATAAATAGCTATGTTCACTTTGTCACTCTGCGTCCGTTTAACCTGAAGGGAAAGATGCAGGCACCTCTCCTCTGCATTACTTCTCACTCTCTGTTTCCTCAGACACCCTCACCTGCAACCCCCTCCCCTCCATTTCCGTGATGTGAATGTCATTAGAGTATATCTTTGGCATGGGCTACAGCATATCACATTTCTTTGAGGGAAGGGCAGTTTTTCATTCTCCCATGCTGATTAGCCTGAAGCCACTCTGATCAATTTTAGGGCCCTAAATTATTACAGTGTGTACAGCAATAGTAAAACTAATACACAAACAAAAATGGCCAAAAAATAGAAAGGTTAATATTTTATGCTGCTTTCTTTTGAAACTAGCACATTGAGCAGGTTGGGTTAGTTTCAATCATTTTTGTTTCTCATTCTCTAGGAGAGAAGTGGACTGCGGCCAGGTTTTCCTATCGCAGCCCATCTGTGTTATGTGCTAGGGAGACAAAAGAAAAGATTAAAGATGTTGCTGTGTAAAATATTTTATATTTTTGGGGGGTGAAGGGTGGGTAAAGGAGCTGGGGAAGACAGAAAATTATTTCCAGTTGAAGATTTTACTTAAAAACGATTATCATCTTTTGTTGGTTTCAGTTGTCTGGGGAGTTTGAGATGAATGATGCCACAAATTGCTGATCAGATGTGTCAGAATTAATTCCTGCTTTCCACAGTTTTTTATAAAGCTTGCTATGGTTGAACTTTGAACTGCTTTCCTTTGGAAATAAATTCATAAGTGGCTTGACATGGAGGTGTAAGTATGGAAAAATTATCAATAAATGCTAACATAATATTAAATCTATTTGTACTAGAAAATAAGATCCCACTTATCAAAGGAAAAGCGTGACCAGTGTATTGATCCATCTGTTTTTCCAAATTCTCCGAAGTGTTTAAATGCAAACTGCTTACCCAAAGATATATTAAAAAGATATAATTCAGGTTGCAATGTCAAATGCTCAAGTGTTCAGAAATTGCTCGTCTGTGCAATGTGAATTGAAATATTTTGTATATAAAGTATAGTCACTAATTTTGTGTTCCAGCGTGTTTTGTTTCAGTAACACCTTTGCTATTTCTAGAGGAAGGCATCAAACTAACAAAGACAGGGAAGAATTATTCATTAACATATGGCTAAACACCTATTCAGAACATACAGACAAAATCACTAATTTCCTCATGGATTTTTTTTCCTTTTCCTGACTTTAAAATCTTGGACTTCCTGTGTCTAAACTGCAGGAGGCTTAATTGTCCCCACAGTCCTTTCAGGTAATGAGTTGCACTACTGTGAAAGCTTTGAGACTCTGAGGTAAAATATATTGAATTTAAATGCCCAATTTGAGACCACCTGGGTCCTTGAGCACCAAGTGCTCTCTTGCTTTATTTTCTGTACAATACACGAGGCACATCTCTTGCAGCTTCTTTCTACTTTACACCCAGAGCTGTTTTACCTTGTTCAGTAAATAAACTGTAGTTTGAGGGGTGAGCTCCCAGTTTCCATTTTCAGCAGCTGAAGGGAAGAACACACTTGCAGCTCAGCTTTATCCTCTCCAAAGAGGGAAGGGGGTTCTTTTCCCTTGCTCTGCAGAGACTGCTGTGTATAAATAAGAGCTATGAGGAGACTAAAAGGCTCAAAGAAGATGGAGACTTCTAAGATAGTAATGCTAATCTAATACTTAACTATTTTTGCTAAGTATAGGCAAATGCAGACTGTTTTCTGAACTGTATTATTTGACCTTTTTCTTTGAGTTTGCAAAATCACACCTAATATGTGAACCTCTCTTTTGTACTAGATTTCAAGTTTACTGAATGAAAAAGGAAGAGAAATTACAGTGATCTTGAAAGAGTTTTCAGATACTTTTTTCCCTCTTGTCACTCCCCAAAATTGTTAACCATACTAGCTGAAAATTAGAGGAAGCTTGTGATGGACATCTACTACACAAAACAATCAAAACTGTTAAACTCTGGATAAGGGCCACTGAACAATGACTTAAAATGGGAAGTTCAGGGCAAGTTTCCTAATAGGCAGTGTCACCAGCTGCACAACTGTTAAGAATCAAATCCACTGCTAACTTGGGTAGTGTCTGTCCCTCCTGAGTTTGTTTTTTACTATTTGTTTAGGCTGAAGAAATCCGCTATTGTTGTACACCCTGAAAATAATATGTTTACCTGATCAGCTGTGTAATTATAGCAGTTTGCTTAAATGGAAAACTATCACACCTGCTTTGCCCTTGGAAAAACCGAGCCACACGTGGGCTAGAATGAATCAGTGACTTAGTAGTCAAAGTGAGAATTTAGATCAGGTTCCCCAGCTGGCACCCTTTTATATGAACAACGATCTCATCCAGCAATGCTGATGTGTCAGGACTTTGTGTTTGGACATACACTCCAAAATACCTTTTGGGAATATGCATGTCCATCAGTATGGCTTATGGATTCATTTCTATTTACAATTTGTTAGCTGGTTTTGACAAATAAAGCACTTATGTTACATTGGTTGTTCTGACATGATAGACCACTTTTTTGTGGTGTTTCAGTATTGGATATTAACAAAATGCTGAAGAGGATAGTGGGTGTTTTCAATAATCTTGACGTAGGAGGTCCTGAAGGTGGTGATACGTGCTCTGAGATGTAAAGAGAATTGGTTTTGAGGTTTTGAGAATTTAAAGAGTCTTACTTGACAGTTCCTACTGGGTTAGCTGAATAGTAACAAGTAAATTATTTCTTAGAGGTTTAACCCCCAGTATCGTACCTAGGCCTGCCAGGAAATTTCACAGTGCATGGAGAAACCGAAGGCTCGATATGGTCTGAAAAGAGAGGAAACGCAGAGAAAACTGAAGAGAAACTTCACCAAAAGTCATGTATTTCAGCATATGTTCATAATCAGTGTGTGATTAGAGCTACATGTGTCCCTGGAAATACTCACCAGCTAAAAGCTAAACTCGTGCTTAAACATTTGATAGAGCAGGAATTTCTGCACATGACCAAAAGTTATGGTAAACCACAAAAAATAAGATCAGACAAGTGAATATAGGGTGTGAATGTCAAGTGTTCCAGAATGAAAAACAAGGTAAGAAAACACTAATGGGAAACAATTTTAGAAGAATGTCTTTTATTTAGTAGAACTTTGATTTGTTTCTAAGGGTTTTATTTTGCTTCTACATGAAAAATTTTTGAGACAATCTACTTTTTACTTGGTGAAGTACTCTTGATAGTTTTGTTTTTTATTTCATTGAGCTTATTTCAGTGAGAAAACTCCCCTCATAATTATCTTAATTACATTTCAGTATAAATAATGGGGACAATTAATAGCACTGGCAACACTTCTAGTTAAAATATCCCAGATTTAATATCAGTTTTCTTTGAAATTCTAGCCATTCCAAAGGTAAATATCCTTATTTCCATACCTACTCCATCTTCATTTGCACGCATTTAGCAGAACGTTTCTAATAATGGCTTCAGTACAATTGATAAATCAACTTCCTGAGTCTCAGGAATGCTGAAATGGAAAAATAGCCATTTGTTTGAGTTTCAGAACTTAACCACTGATTCCTAGCATCATTTAAACAGATACAGTTTAATGTCAGAAGCTTGGATACACCGATCTTATTATACCAGCTGCTGTGGAGCCCAATAGAGGATATCTAAGCTATCCTAACATATGAAAAACCACTGAGCTTTGCTCCAGCACTTGCAGCTGAAGAGAAGACAATTTTCTACGTGAATAGGAAGAAGACACCCTCTAAGTAAGTGTTGGTACCACAGCTTCGAACTTTGCTGTTCAATCATTTTCAGTTTTCTGGAGCTTTAGCTCTTGCTCCTCTGTGGCACTGTTGGTGCTGTCTGGGTTTCAAACCCCAGAAAAGCTCTGCTATGAGCTGGATGAGTCAGCAGTGTGGAATAGCCAAAAGCACTCTCTGCTTTACTGCAGTAACTGCAGTAACCCAGAGTTGGTATAGGTCTTAGAAGGCACAACTCTTCTGGTTATATCTGCAGGAAGCAGAGAAATGTACCACAGACTTTCCTGATACTGGGTTCAGATGGTGTCATACAACTTGTGTGCATACACCTAAACTTGCTGAGTTTCCCTGAAAACAGAGTGGCTATATCAGCCACTATCACCCAACTTGCAAGGAATGGTCCTTCACTGAGCTAACCCTGAACCAAGCACATGTGGTATCTGAGTGAGTGCTAGCTGGTACAGGCCAAAGATTGGCCTGTGGCTAGCAGTATGAACAATTTTCTGACAGTCTTTTGACCCATACTTCGTACTTATTGAATTCACAGAATCACAGAATTGTAGGGGTTGGAAGGGACCTCCAGAGATCATCGTGTCCAACCCCCCAAAATTCATTAATGTTGAAACTACCTCTCATCTTATACTGTGAAATCTGGGCATTAACCACTGCCTTTACTAAGGGAGGTAGTGTTCCTTGACCCTGTCATGCAACCATTGCAAAGACAGGGCAATGAACACAGCATCCTTCTTTGCAGCTGTGTGATGACCTCTGCTCTTGTGCATGCATGCTTAATGTTTCACATTGTTATGGAAAGACCAGTGTTCAATGAAATGGAACATATACCACTCCACAGGCCTTACCTGCACAGGAAAAAAATCCTTGCAGCACCTAATTTTACTTGCCTGGATTTTAAACACATCAACCACTATGCCTCTCTGTGAATAAATTCCTAAAACTGAAGGTTCCTCCGAAGATCTCCTTTAAAGGCCTGTATCTCATACCAAGCTGATAATAATGCTGCTCCATGGATCTTAGAATAGAACTTTGTTCATCTTCCTTATTGAGTGTTGGCTGCTGGCTGGAGGAGAGTGCGTTTTGGTGCTGGGTAACCATTCAGCATAATGGCCTTTATGAATTTCACTGGTATGTACTGTAATAACATTAATCATGATGAACTCATTTGGCACTAATAGGAATGTCATATGTACTTGTATAAGAATATTCACTGTAGTTCATCATTAATTAACTGGGCTATTATTTTAAAGTGTTACCAGACATGGTATGTAAAAATGGTTTACTTTGCAATCTCCTAGTGTTGAAATCATGTAGGCTCTTTTGCTATGGTTTATGTCAGAGAAAATCACAACAGAAAGAGCAGAGAGTCCAAGACTAAGATAATACATTTCAGCTGTATAACCTTTGGAAATGTAAGAATGGATAACTTGCCATATAGGCAAAGTACTGCAAATGTAGTTGCGAATCTAGTCCAGTATCCTGTTTATCAGCATTCCCAGATACTTCAGATATAAAAGAGGAGGAACATTGATGGGAAATTATATTCTGAAATAACAAGTTCTGGTAAATCCTACTATTAATCTTCTGTTGTAAGTATGAAGCTTATATAGTAGTTTTCTGCAAGGGTCACTATCATTATTATTAGAACATCCAAATAAATAATATCATCTGTTTCTTCTTTATCCATTAATTTGCTGTCATGCTTAAAGAATTCTAAAGAAACCACTTATGATTTAGGTAGAGGGAAAAGAAAGAAATAGGCCTAAAAGAACCTCCTGGCTCCCAATGCCTTGTATACTGATAGTACAGCCAATCTTTCATAAATGGATTAAACTTCATCCTGGAATTAGCTATGTTTCTTGCTACTGGAAGACCATTGCAGAAACCCAGCCTAGCTACAGACCTACTTCTACTTGCCAGATATAATATATTTGCA
Organism: Lagopus muta; assembly: GCF_023343835.1. NCBI lineage: Eukaryota > Metazoa > Chordata > Aves > Galliformes > Phasianidae > Lagopus > Lagopus muta. The sequence continues at coordinate 9,760,533 of NC_064434.1, forward strand.
GCTAATTATTTCTTGTGGTAAAACTGATTTTCAGGTTTTAATAGTACTTACTCCTCTCTGGATTTACTTTCTAATATATTATGGAGAAGGCCATTATAAAACTTCGTTTGATAGACTCAGCAAACCAAATATTTTAATTTCCTCTTAGAAGACAGGTTCCTCTTTTCTCTGTACAATGCTAATGATGGTCCTTTCCTTTCTTCTCCAGTCATGAGCTACCTGTCAAGACCTAAAACTTTGTTTCTGGGTCAGAAGAATTGTAGACAGTACAGTTAATGTTTTCCTGATGCTGCTTTTGACAGCGGTGTTTGTATTTCCCTATCCTTGCATTAAATACCATTTCTTTAACATCCCATACCTTAATATTGCCAATTTAACAACTCATCCAGACTTTTCCCATCTTATATGTTTCCAGATCTGCAGCTTCAAGCAAGTGATTTGTTACAGCTAACAAATCTGTCTAACAGGGACAGTCTTTCTAATAGCTATAGCTTATTTCTAGAAATCAAGACTGTATGCTAAGGACTACCAAGCTTTTACACAGTGAAAAAAAGAGTAGCTTCAACCTCTCAGTCTTAGAATCCCAGCTACTCTGGGTGCCCAGGAGCAGAACATTGCTCATCTGTGACTGCTGCTAGCTTTCATCCTTTCTTCTACTTCTCACTCAGAAGGAAATTACCCAGTAGGAAAATTTGCATTGGCAAAATCTTTAGCTTTGTCACCTGAAGCTTTAAGACAGATTTCAGTTAGTGACTACTGGAAATAAAATAAGTCTGAAGACTTAACCTTTAGGGATGCTCAGTGAAAGGATAAAACTGACAATTTGCTTTTTTTTTTTTGGACATATTTATGATGTTCTTTTCAGCTAAAAATCTACCCACCTAAAAATTGCCACTATTATCGCTACTGTAAGTAGTAATCCTCAATATGACTCTCTTTCTTTTCTTTTTTTCTTTTTTTTTTTTTGTCAAATCTGAATAAATTAGCTCAGAGGATCTCCTTTATTAATTTGTTAAACAAAGAGAGAAATTAGTTTTTTCTGAAATAACCTTCCAGATACATCTATATACATTTCCTTGTATCCTTCAGCTGTTCTTTTCTTCACAATTCATTCTTGTCCGATTTCAGAGAAGTACAAAATTGTCTGAGCAATCTAACATACTCCATTCACTTAGCAGTTTGATTGTTCTACTTTTGATATAGCTTTAACCATCTCTAAATCTGGTGCTGAAATTTCTTTCATTGATCTCTGTAATTTCCAGGAACACTTTGGCACAATCGCCTTGAATTAAGCACCACGGCCCTGAAGAGTTGTATGATGTTACGAAATGAAAATTCCTCCATAGTGAACAGATGACTTATTCTAATAAAAGAACCTTTTCTCACAGCACAGTTTTTCACCACTGTAGATTCTTTAATTGCGAAGAGAACTTCAAGGACATGGCCTAATCAGAGCTACAAAAAAACCCAAACAAACTCCATCAAAATAAGTGGATGCCCAGTGATGGAGAAGCTAAAGGTCTTCATAATGTGAAATGTTCTGTCTTTTTCTACTCTTAATCTGAAGGATGTGATTGTTTTTATTTCCTTTTTCACGTATCTAATTGCAAAGTCAGAGGAACAGGGTTTGACTTGCCCTTTATTAGAATTAGTAAATTAAAATGATATGTAGAAATGTGGAAAATTCCATTGGAACAGTCATTTTCTTGCTTCAGTAGTTTCCTGAAATAGAAGAGAAAATAGGGTTCATTTTTTCTCATTCCACACTCGTTGCTGATTCTAAAGAATCTTTGAACTTAAACTAAATGTAAAGCTAAAGTTGCTTTGTTATACTTATACATTGAGTAAAAAGATTGTTTATTCCTATGAACCAGGTGGCCTTGATATAAACAAAATTCAACAAATGAATATGCTGATAAGTGAAGTGAAACAAGACACTTCAACATTGGAAATGAGTAATAATTCAGAATGAACTTGTTTTGTGGTGTGCTCTAAAATTTCCTCCAGGTCAACGGGAGAATGAGTTCTAAATGAGGGCTGTCATAGCTTATGGTTTCTCCTCATCTCCTTGCTGTGTACATTGCTAAATCTTTGACACAAGCACATCTGCCAGCTTCAGCCAGCACTAAATGGCAGAGAAAGAAAAGGGCAGATCTGTACCAGAGAGATATTCTGGGCTGCTGATGGTAGATAGCCACGTGACCACACTGAGCTGTTGGGCTCCCTGGGGACTAGATAATGCATTACCTAAAAGTGTCCAGTTCTCCAGTGGTATTGTCTCATTTAGTCTGAAAATGAACATATTTCTGAAATGAGACAAGACTGTAAACAATTTGTTCAGTGAAAGAAATAGTGGTGGAGGCCCAGAACGTGACTTGTAAAATGCTTTCACAGAGGTGCATTCCCATAGTAGTAAGACCACTAAGGCTTGTGCTTCCTTTCACAGTCTTTCTGTTAAGAGTCAGTTCTGTAAAAAAAAAATAAAATAAAATATGTTAGCCTAAAAGAGCTCTTGATTCTTAAACTGGAAAATGGTGTATCAGAAGAATATTTGAATATTTGCTTGACTATAATGATGGAAACATGTAGGTTATTTTCATCAATGGTGTCTTCTAATCAGGATCTAAGGGATTATTCTCTAATGGTACTGTGGGGGAGATGGTCCTAAAATATTTTTCAAGGGGACAAAAACATATAGGAATGGGGACATTATGGGAAAGATGGTGTGTATGTGTGTACGAAAGATAAGCTTACATGTTGTAGTTTCTGACAATGAGAACTGTTCTTTGAACATGGTTTGACACCTATGCAAATCACCTTGTTGACTCACGCTCTGGAAGGTATCATCATAAGTGTTCCCTGGTCCAAATTTTGTGTTTTGTGTTAACCCCAACATAACCTGCCTTTCTCTACTATTGCGTAGTGTTAGTTAACGCTCAAGTGGTTTACAGTGAATGGTATCATTGTTTTATAGCTCTGTTTTAAGGAGAGAAAACTCACTGTTAATCAAATAACCATTGCTTAAACAAGACATGGGAGGACCCAGGTGTGCCTTGTTAAAATTGGTAAGAAAAGAAAACTTTTGTGTTCTTTAGTGGTTTTTTTTTCCATGTTTCTGTGTTGCTTCTACAATATTGCATCTTCTCCCATCTATTTTCTAGATACAGTGCTAGAAATCTATCTACTTAAAGGCTATGAGAAACATAGTTCACTGTCAATGGGTAAAAGGCACAAAATTCAGCAATGAACTGCTGATAGAGATAGTCTTTCCAGACATCTAAATGTTCTTATAGCTTTCTCACCAGGACTTTAAGAGCTTTTCTTCCAAGCACCCATGCCTAATCCTGAAAGATCACATTATTTTTCCATGCTATTATTCCAATTGTTGGGAAAAAATACGTATCCTGTGCCTTAGATGCTTTAATCATATTAAAATAATACAATCTGCAAAACGAAGACCTTCAGCTTGGATTCATTCCACCTAACTTCAGGCACCGAATCAACTTGCCTAAGGGCTCATACTCAGCTCCCTATACAGGCAATGAGCGTGTCTGTCTGCATCTGTTGGTTATAGATGAAAAATAGGCTCCAATTTAGATATCTCACTTTAATGTCTCAAATCATGCAAGAAGAGCAGGAGAATAGCCTATAATCCTAGTTTTCATGACAAAAATGGCCTCTAGGCAGGATGTGCTACCCTTCTCTAAAAGCTCAGCCACATCTCATTTCTTTATATTCCCTGTGAACTAATGTAACCACACCTCCAAGTGCATATGGTGTGGGAGATGAGAGAAAAAAATAATTGAAAAAGAGCTTTTCACAATCAGCACAAACCATTTTATAACATTTGCACATTTCTTTGCTAAGATCAGCTAGGAAAGACAAGAGGTGGAGGCTGAGAGGTATTAGATTGATATAGTATGGGAACACATCATAAGCTTTGTCTATTTGCAACAAACAAAATCCAGCACGTTACCTAGCAGAAGGCTGTAATGAAACTGGTAAAATTAAATTGCAAAATAAAAGAGAAAACGCCAATGTGCTTGTTGTTAAATTTCTTTCAGAGCTATAATCCGTCCTTGACTTTTCCTTTGTTATATTTTCCATTTGTGGATCCAAGCCAGAAAAAACATAGCTGTGCAGGCTGAAAAGGAGGAAAACAAATAGTACTTGTGTGTTCTTGGTGAGATGGATGAGAAGTGGCAGGATGGGGCTCCGCTTGGAAAAGATCCTACATACGGGAGTCCAACTCATATTTGGTGTGAAGGACCCTATTTCTCCAGGACCATTTCCTTAACAGAAGTTGGCAGTAACTTAAGGCAGTTATGGGCCATTGCTCGAAACATACAAAACACAAGAATTTCACTGCAAACATCTTGTGACCCTTGTGTCCTTCTAAAATATCTCTCAGAAAAGAAGATAGTGGGAAACTTACCCTTTAGTTACGGACTTGAGACTTAGCATTTCTGCAAATAAGTTTGACATGCTATAGGCAGGTGATGTGGATTACACTTCTGGGAGTAACAGGGTTATTTTGGACTTTCACCTAAAATTGGGTTTTGAGGGTGCCCAGCTCACTCAGGACATGGAGCTTTGTGTGTTCTTTAGTTTTTTCTCCCAGAAAACAAAGATGATAACATCTCCTTAAGTGACGGCTGCAGAGCTCAGGTATGTGTTCCTGTTGTCAGTAGATGGCTAAACAGCTAAACTAGGAGTTATGGTTTAACTCCACGTGTTATGCTATCATATGACAGCGGTGTGCAGAACTACATCTATGTATTGTGGTGCTATGCAGAAGGTTGGTATGCCTTCATACTGAAGGCCTCACAACTGTTTACAGGAGCTTCTTTATTGAAGTGCAACCGGTTTTCAACCTGGGGATCAGACTTTTCAGTGTGATAGTCAGGACCCTTAGCATGTTTCATTTCTTTGAAACTGCTTTATTCAGTAAAGATGCATAAGATCAGTGTTTAAACTTTCCTTTGATGTGTCTACACTAGCAAATCAAACCATGCCAGGAGCTTCCCCTGCACACTGGGGCTTTATTGTTTTTAGTGTTATTCAGAGTGGATTGTGACATGTTTTCAGCCTATGCTGACGAGCACTATCCTGAGCAATTCCTTGGCATTTCAGGAATTAGGACAGGATTATTCCCCACAGGCCGTCTGGTTGTAGCCAACCCGATCTGGAGAGCAGAAGATTTGGAGGAGATGGATGTGGAACAGTATATGCCAGTTGGCCCCTGAGCAAGAAAATGGTCCAGGGTACATTTATTGTATAAAATGTTTCAGATGTAGCCTGAAGGTCTAAGATCTTGCATGTTCTGCAAATATCATAAAAATTCATTGACATTTTTGCCAGGGTAGAAATTTTTTCTAACAGCTCTACAGTTTCTTATATTCTGATTAGACCTAGTATATCTGCTATATTTTTTCCTACCTAAGAAATAAATTCTTGAGCTAACTGTTTTTCTCTTTTGAATGGTGTCTCAGAATTATATAGACCAATAATTCACTACATTTCTGTGAGGCTGTAACAAATCCCAATTTAGGAGTTACTTCCTCAGCTGTCTATGGGATGGATTTCCTGCATTTGCATCTCACTCTTCTGTGAGGTGGTATCAGCAGCAAAATAGGGCCAAATGCAAATAGTCAGGTACTGTATAACATTTGGATTAACTACTGCTTGAGATCCATATCTAGAAGTCCAAGGTAAAGAAAAAGCAGTGTCTGTGAGTGCTTTTCCAACCAGTGCTCTCTATCATGAAGCACCATCTGATATGTAAGAAGAGGAAAATGACACGAAAAAGGGAAACCCTTTGTGCACAGGTAACCACGAAGATCTATCTGAGGACATTCAAGGTGCTGTTCTAGCCTTTCATGGGAAAGACTCTGGGGCCAGTGCTGCCTCCATGCTCCCCAGAATGCTGATTTTGCAGCAGCCTGGCAGGACTTCCAGACGCCTCATTCTAGCTTCCTTTTATTATTGCTGTCCCCAGAACCTGAGACAGTGATGCAAACAGCCCCAAAGGTAGCTATGATGAGGGAAGAAAGGTCACATACATGCAGATGTGGTGAGCAGCACAGAGCTGCGGACCTCTGACAAATTTACATCAGCAACGTTTGAATTTGGAGACAGAAGGACAGTGCAAAATGAAAGCAGTGGAGAGATTAAGCATTGCAAAGTTCAAGTGCAAATGGTTTTTCATCAGGGTGCTTCTATACCTGTGCTTATTTCCATCTGTTTCTCTTCCTTATCACTGCTATCACCACATTAGCACTTCTTTTTGCAGCTCTTAGAAGCTTTTATTTTCACTGGAAACTTTACAATTTTCATCTTAGTTCAGGCAATCCGCTTCTCTCTGTCTTTTTGTGTCGAGTTTCTACTGAAGGCAGTGAGGGATGTAGCCTCATGCAGACAAGGAATGTGCTGCCTCTCTCTGTTATGGTTCTGTTGTTATCAACATCAATTTGCTACATCCCCACAATGAGTTGCTTTCACTGCAGTCCTCCCAATTCCCTTGACAAGCTTTTGTTCACAAAAAGATCCTTATATAGGGGCTCAACTCATGAGCGTATAACAAAAGCACTTCCCCTTTAAAACTGTTTTCTCCCCATATTTGTTAAAACATACAGTAGAAAAGAATAATGCTTCTCCCCAGTTCATTTTCAGCAATAGCCCTGCAGTGGGAATCAAGATTAAGAAGGCAGATTGAAAATGCCATTTGTGTCACGCAGCTGAACCAAGCTTGATGTATGTGTCCCATAAGGCACAGATGTTTATTCTTCTAGAATAGATTAATATTGAATTCTTGGTTTTTCTTTTGTTTTTCTTATTTTTCCCCATAGGCTTTATTAAAACCTTTACTAATAAAACATTAGCATGACCAGAGTAATACAACAGAACAAAAAAAAAAAAAACCAAACAACAATTCTTTCCAAACTTCAGATGTGCTAATTTTTGCACATTTCTCTTTTGTTAGCAAATGGAAATGCCCACAAGGAGCTCTTGTCTGCTTTCAGATCTTACCCATTTACTAATCGCCAAAGCTGAAAACTTCTGGATCAAAATTATTCATCCTGCAGTACCCAACACTTCATGCCAATGTGAGAGACTTTTGTGTCTCACCAAGTTCCAAATGCTAAGTATGGGGAGGGAACGTCTCTGCACCTGTGGCATGGAGTGAGGAGGAGCAAACCTATACACAAGCTACTGTGAAGAAGCACAGAGCTCGGGCTTTTAACTACCACCACACGTGTAGGAGAGTCAGTGGAAATTCTGGGTGATCATCTAGGAAACAATTATTAATCACTGTGGGGAAAAACTACCAGATAGTGTTGTGGGGAGGCTTGATTTATTGCAGCTCTATATTATCTCTGTTTTAGATTTCAGGTCCTTCGTAGTGTAGGCATGTGCATTTGCTAGCACATACTGGTGCTTTGTGTTTTATCAAATGGTAGCTATTAGTGGACAGGCAAGTTTGGGATGTTTAGGATAAGGGATGATATAAACTAAAAATAAATGGCAAAGCAATCCTAGGTAGTTCACTGTTCCATCACCACAGCCTTTGACACTATCATCGATGCTCAACTCCCAACCTGGATGCCCAAGTTACCTTGAAAATAGACAAGTGACTATTATGTTCACTTTTCTGATGAGAGAGTGAGACTGAGTGAGGCAATGGGATTTGTCCAAACGACAAACAGAAGCCTTGGTTCTCTGCATCCTCAACTATGTAAAATGTATGGAACCGTTTTCCCACATGTTGGTTGATGGCTAACTTTGCTATTACATTTGTTTGCTTGTCTGATCATAAGTGACTGAACATCACATTTTTTTTTAATGTGCAGACCTTTAAAATAAGAGAACCCAAGAATCTCTCCTTCCCAAACATGCAGTGAACACTAATAAAGTTTGCTTTCCAACAGGATTTTATCCCACACTGAATTTGAATAGATGTCCTTTAGCTGAGTTATTTGTAAGGGACTTCCCTCATAGTACACTGGCGCAGGCTGCAGCCTTTCCTTCATGTAGGGTGTCTGTAGGGACTTCCAGCTTTGTCTGAATGCTCTTTTTGTCAGACTTTCAGGATTTCAGTGACTGTTGCCATCTTTACAGCTGAGTGCAAAAATTACTGGGGATGATTGGAATACAGACAGATTCTTCAGTAGCTTAAATTTCCTCGGAAACTGGGATAAAAACCAGTGCAGATTCACAGCTTTGCTCTGGAGTTTAAGGAGAATGAATTCCCTCTGGGCATTTCTGCACTCACTTCCAGACTGGGATTTGTTTTCTAAGCTCTATTGACAGAGATTTTTAATTGTTCCCATCTAAGATTTTTCTCACCTTGTACCTAAAACCAACTGGTTTACCTCCATTGACTTGTCTGGCTTGAATGGGACGTCTGTTCTCCGATCAGCATTTTTTTTTCTCCTCAGGATGCTTGCTTTAAGCTTGTATTTAGGGTTAAGAATAAAACTGAGCAGTATGCAATCCTTAGTTATTGCCACTCTCCTCTTATTCAAAACTGGGGTTCAGTTTTTACCTGTACTTTCTCATACTACTATGCTTCAGAGAGCAAACAGTTCCACTGACTTCAGCTACTCATATGGTTAATGTTACACATGTGCCTAGGAGCCTTGCTGATTTGTGGCCTAAGGTCATGTCTATTAAAGTGCATAACAAAACACTAAAACCTCTCCCACTTATCCAAACCCTGTTAATCTAAACTACTTTCATGTCTCTGTTCCATTTGGCTAATCAAGGTTTCAGTAGAGTTGTTCTGTAAGGTTAAATACCGAAATCAGTTGAAGTCTGCCCTCAACAAAGTACTTCTGGCTCCCCGTGCCTTTAATGAGAGCCTTGAGTGTGTATCTGAGGTTGGAATTTGGCTCTAATGGAAGGTGGATTTTTCAAGTCTTCTGTGAAGTGCTTCACAAAATTGGGGGTTTCAGTTTTTATACCCACACATGATATTATACTCATAGTTACCTTTGGCTGAACGATTCCTGGAATTTCTTGCTATCACATCCAAAAAAATGACACATTGAATTGTGTATCAGCTGCATATATAAGAAAAGATTGTACTGTAAGACAACATACGGTTGTCAAGGTTTGTATTGAAAATGCAGCTTGGATTCTCTCTTGTGTCTCAATTTCACTCCTTATTTTTTATTTTTTTTCCTAGTCTGTGTTTTTATGTGTGTTCATTTGCTTTTTAGTAACCGTGGGGATAAGAGCATCTCTGACTTTCTAGATCTTTTCTCTGCTGTGGAAAAAAGGGAAAATGGCCAATTGTTTAAAAAAGAAAAAAAAGGAGTTCTATTTTTTTTTCTTGTCAAGGAATGATTTCTTCATTGAAGAAGAAGCTTGACTTACTGATCACAGAAAAATATCTTTAACTCTTGAACTATGAGAAAAACCTCAGTTCATTCTGCTGATGATTTACAAGCAAGGTGTACACAGATATAGGGCTAGACTGAGAGATACTGACAGCTCAGAAGCACCTCTGTGCATTCAGTAGCTGAATGTATTTTCAGTAGTCGTACTGTGAGATTTGCAGAAGCTGAAAGTCTTAAGTGCTAGGGCCTCACTCTGCAAAGCAATACACAAGTCCTTCCTTGCACAATAAGTGAAGAGAAATGCCTAGGATAAATGGAGTGAATTCCTCCCTGGACAGATTTATCTCCTTGCATGGACTTCAGAAGGGAGGTTGATGACTAGTTTAGACTGGACAACTAACTTTAAAGGGTTTAAAATTAATGGGTAAATCCCAGCCAAAGAGTCTGGCTATGTGTTAGAGCTGATTTCCAAGAGCTGAGTGTCTTCGACACCCAGAAGGAAAATAGTTATAGCTACTGAAATAGGACTTAGGTGTTGAATTGTACCCTTGCTCCTCTCAGGGTGCGAAGTCACTTAAAATTGCTTTCAGGCTGTCCAAGATGGGGAAGTATGTGGACATTAGATGCCTAAATCTCACACACTTCTCATTCCAATGCCATCATGCCTGAGACTGTTCTCTGGAACTGTTCCCCTGCCTTAGGATGCTAATTTTCACAGTAATAGACCCTGATGTGAGTTCTTTCTTACCTTACAGGATGAACCTCTAGGAATGGTCTTATAAGATCAATGGTTGGAACATTGTACCTCAGCACCAGCATCTCGCCATATTTGCTGTCTGGTGACCCAGCTTTGAGAGAAGAACGCAATCACTTTCATGACTGTTTCTTGTATCTCCTGCACCTTCTGGAGAAGGAGATAACCGTATGGCTGAGTTTGGAATGAGGGGTCACTCAGCCCTGCCCCCATCTCTGGCATTGCCTACAATGAACCATGTGCACCAAGCCTTTCTGTAGAATAACTGAGATCCATAGATACAGATATGTTCCAACACTGAATGGATGAATCACCCTCTGAAGATTCAGAGAAAATTAGGTTTCTTCTACACCGCAGTTCTTAACTCTTTCTGGGTCAGGATTTTGAATTTTGGGTCCAATTTTAGAGCATTTAATGCCTAAGTATGCATAGCTTGGCTACAATTATAAAAATGTTTTGGAAACTGTACCTAATGTTTTCAAGCACTCAGACAAGATAAGATTACTACCAAGTTCTTGTGCTTAATGGATGAGGCTTTTAAAAATGGAAATAACCTAAAGAACTGCACAGTTTCAGTCTTTTTGCATTTGGGTTGTTATGCTAATTTCTCAGTGAGATAATATTTCATTTCTCAATAGGAATAAACTTTAATCTCATGATATGATCTGATTTCTCTGTAAGAATATATTTTTCAGAACTGAATTGTTAAGAGCCCAAGGTCTCAAAGGGTTTTAAGCTCCAATGCAAGCTAAGTGTGTAAATGCTTTTGGTAATCTGGGCAAGAGTCAGTGTTTAGCTGGTTTTGTGGCAAGCTTGTAATGCCATTTTTTGGATCACAAACATTTTGGGAGAATATCTACTCATTTTAATGGATATTTTGTGTGAGAAACATTTTTATTGCTGGGAAAAGTTTCCTATCAAACATAATTTTTGGGTTACAATCAAACAAAACCTAACAATGTATATTCACAGTTAACACTTCAATCTCAAATCCATCCTTTCAGTGAAGGTAAAAATTATTCACTCTTTTAATAGACAGATTCTTCTGATTTTGGAAAGAGATTAAGAAATAATTTTATGGATTTATTTTTTGTCTTCGATACTAGCACAACTTTCCTCCCCTTCCAAATTCTTCCTGTCATCATAGCAATTCAGTGCTGCTGATTTAGTGAATAGGATTGAGGGAGACAAGCAATCCAGCATGTTGAGTTTGAACCCTGACCTTCTCATTGCATTGTTGCACAACTTCTTAGTTTTACTAATCAAAAAGTATTCCCCCTCCCCCTTTTTTCTCAGATGAAAAATACTAGAAATGTAGAGGGACAGAGTGGTTTTGGAAACGATCAGGGAAAGACACCTGTACATTTCTCTGGTTTGGCTCTGTGTTGAGCATTTCTTATGGCTCAGAAATCTGATATTATTTGCATTGTTCTTCAGATATCAAGATAGGACCAAATTCCTTAAGACTTCTACTATTCATAGAGACTGGAAAATATCCAGGCATATGCCTTCTCATATGCTGTCTTCATCAATATTGAGCTCTTGACATATGATTCATGATAAATTGAGATGGACAAGACATCAAGTGCATTTTAGCTCTACAACAGTGAAATTCACAAAGACTTGCAGTAAGATTATGCACGTTGTGGAAGACCACAATGCTCTTACTGGAGCTGTGGAGTGTTTAATGCTTGCTAGTATTCCGTTAGGTCATGCAGTGGGAAAAAGTACAAAAATAACAAACTTGTTAGTCCACTAATTGCAGGCTTGTTAAGTGATATTCCATTTCTGTTTTTTTTTCCCCACCATTGCTCTGATTAATGACTATTCAAAACAAAAACAAAATAGTCTTCAGTAAAAAAAAAAAAAAAATTAAAAAAATTACATGCACCTGAAAGATCTTTTACCAGATTTTCTAAAGCAAACTTTGCATTTAAATATGCAGCTACAGGACTGAAAGCATTGTTACTGAATCCCATTTGATTTATTCATTCAACCGATACTGAGTTTTTGAGACAATTATTGACTGTGTTGTGACTTCGGTGTTCACCAAATCTGACTGACCTTTTATCTTCTCTGACTTTTTTTAACCACAAATTTTCTTTCTTATGTTCTTTTTAGGTAAGTGTTTTCTGAATATTTAGGACATTTCCATTCCATTGCTCTGTTACAGAATCCTGAAGACAGTGAAAAGGTACCCACAGGTAAGCTTAGGAAGTGCATGATAGATAAGTTGAGAGTGAGATGGATTGAGGCTGACTGGCAGAGCTCAGATGGTTGTGATCAGCAGTGCAGAGCCTGGTGGCCTAGTAGCGATGTTCCCCAGGAGTCTGTACTGGATCTGATCTTGTTCAGTATCTTCATCAATTACCTGGATGAGGGGAGAATGCAAATTGATCAAGTCTGCAGATGATACAAAACTGGGAGGAGTGACTGACAAACCAGAAAGCTGTGCTACCATTCAGCAAGATCTGGACAAACTGGAGAGCTGGGCAGACAGGAAGATGATGAGTTTCAACAAGAGCAAGTGTAGAATCCTACAACTAGGAAGGAATAACCACATGCATCAGTGCAGGGTTGACCTGCTGGAACTGAGCTCTGTGGAAAAGGATCTGGGTGTTCTGGTGGACAGCAGGTTGCCCATAAGCCAGCAGTGTGCCCCTGTGGCCAAGAAGGCCAATGGTATCACAGGGTGAATTAAAAAGTGTATCCAGCAAGTTAAGAGAGGTGATCCTCTCCCTCTACTCTGCCCCAGTGAGGCCACATTTGAAGTACCATGTCCAGTTCTGGGCTCTTCAGTTCAAGAAAGACAGGGAAATTCTAGAAAGAGTACAACAGAGGGTGACAAAGATGATTTAGGGCCTGCAGCACCTCCTGTAAAAGGAAAGGCTGAGAAACCTGGGACTGTTCATCTTGGAATCTTGGAGAACACTCAGAGGGGATCTTATCAACGCTTATAAATATCTAAGGGCAAGTGTCAAATGGATGGGCCTAGGCTCTTTTTGGTGGTGTGCAGGGACAGGACAAGACATAATGGGCACAAACTGAAACACAGGACGTTCCTTACGAACATGAAAAAGAACTTTAAGGGTGACAGAGCACTGGAAGAAACTATCTAGAGAGGTAGTGGAGTCTCCTTCTCTGAAGACATTCAAGACCCAACTGAACACTTTTCTGTGCAATCTGCTACAGGAAACCTGCTTTAGCAGGGGGTTGCACTAGATGATCTCCAGACATCCCTTCCAACCCTGATGATTCTGTGATTCTGTGACTCTGAAGACTTGTGTATAGACCTATCATAATAGGATGTTCTCAGAACTCTTGCTTCAGTAAATCATTCTCTTCAAGTGACTCATGAGAGAGGGCTTTATAGAAGCCAGTTTTGTTATCTCTTCGGTGTTTTTAAGAGCCTTGAGGATTTGGATAGCAAGTTCTTAATAAGCAACACTTATTATTGTTAGATATGGACACCTAACTTATAATATTGTAGCACCTTTTGTTAATTTATTTCTATCGTCATTATTTCAAAATGGCTGCATTTCGAAAAGCACCACGTAGGAAATCTGCTAGGTTCCTTCAGTGCCTTTAGAGGGTTCCTCAGCTGAACTACGGTGACTGGTGAAGAAAACATTGAACTAACAAATTCTTGTTTTGGAGCTTTTTGCTTCTAGGTTTCCAGGTCAGGTTTGGGATTCATTACACTGGGTGAAAGTAGTTGCATCAGTTTTTTTGTATGACTGCAGAAGAATTGCCCACAGTTAAGATGGAGAACATTTTGAGGACCCTCTCTAGCACTCTTTCAATAGAGGATAGGAAATTGCTACCTCCCACACCATGTAAACAACTCTGCCTCACTTAACTTCGCAAACTTCCTTGCTCATATGCAAAATATCCTTCAATTCCACCAAAAGCTGGGATTTCACATGTTAAAATCTCAAGGGTTGCTACTTTGAAGCAAAAACTTTCTTTTTCTCAACATAAAACTGAAGTTCTTTCCCACAAAATGGCCTCTGTTTCAAAGCAAAAGCCACTTTGCAATTTTCCTTTCAAAAGGTATTCAATTATTACAGTGAAATAAAATAAAGGAATTTTACTAAAAAAAAAGGCTTTTGCCAGAGATTGGACTAAGCCCTAGTCTGTGTCATCAAGTGCTTTACTGCCTTATGGTGGTCTCCAAGGAGATCATTGCAAGGTCATTCTGGCAAGTCATGCAGATTACACTGCATGCAACTCACATGTGCACTTTTGAAATATAAGAAAGAAGAGCTGGAGACTGTTCTTTGCCATTATTCCTCCTTGAAACACATGCAACTGGTGTTGTGTAAAGGCATAATGCCGAACAGTTGAAAATAATGATAAGAGAGAGCTCCAGAACTAACCACTGCAACTGCAAAGACACTAACTAGCAGCCTCTTTCCAACTATTCTATCTGAGCATGTCTGCAGTCTAACGAGCCATTTACCCGTTGTAACATTACTATTCCATGAGAAATGACTCACAGACAAAATTCATCAATTTGCCATGGAAGGATGCCATTTATGGGCAGAAACATTTTTTTTTTTTCCATCTGGGGACGAATTTCCTACTACATTTACAATTGCAATTTGCTATTCTGAAGCTGTGATACCCCTGGCTTCTGTAAACCAGCAGGGTTCATTGACTTCAAGTCATTAGGTTATTTCCTTAAAAAATTGTAACTGGATTAGAATTCTGTCTGTAAGGACACAGAGTCACATTCACACACAAAAGTGTAGGCGTCTGGGTTCTTTGTATCTTATGGTGGGAGAGAAGTACCTCAAGAGGGGTGCCTCACTTTCCATAGTTTAGCTAGCTACCACAATCGACTGCCCCTTTCCTATGTGGATTCAGTGAGATGAGAGATACCCCAGGTACTGTGAGCAGAAAGCAAATGGGCTGATGATGGAAAATATTGAAAACTGTGTTCTGCTTTGAATAGGAGCAATACCATTTCAACACAAAGAGTAGGTCTAATGCACCATCCATTTCATTGTTGGCTTAACTGCTGTCTTTGCTATAGGAATATGCAAGGAGCTTTTGGGATTAACTGAAGCATTCTTTACAGTTTGCCTTCTATTAAAACCCCATTCACCTCCCAATTATTCATTTTAACTAGCTTCTGTCTACTTTTTATGTAGTTCCCAGTGCTATTTATACTTTTAAGACCCTTTATTAGGCTTGTTGTACACAGTGTATAAGACTAATATCCTTACTTAACCAAAATGGCCTTTCTTGCCCTTTTCTGTGTTTAGATTATAGCCAGGATGAATTTCACTTGTGGTCTCTCCAGCTGTTTTTTAAGTAGTTCCCACTTTTCTAAAGTAGATTTCCTTCACATTAGAAGATTCCAGACCAAATTCCATGGGGTATTTTGCATTCCCTTTAAGTCTGCTTTCCTTTATGTTTCCCTTCCGTGGGTCCTAGCTCAAATGAATCCTACTAATACAGTGTTATAATTAGAACTATGTGAACACAGCACTTCCATTTCTCAGAGGTTCCTGCAAACATTTGCTTTGGGTTTCATCCATATGAGCTCCCATTCCTTGATATTTTTTACTTTGAATTTCAGATGTGAACAAACCAAACATCACTGAGCTAAAAATCAGCTGCAGTGATTCAGTGTTAAGGATCCCTGAAACAAAACAACACATTTTGTTTGGTTTGGGGTAAAATCTACACAGTCTAAAAGATCACGGCAGAACTTACCTGCCCATAGTGAACTGTCAAGCCTATACAATCAGTGCTTCGGTTTTCTAATATAAACACTCGACTTATTTAAGGGGTTCACATTTCACTTCTTATCCTGAAATAGAATACCTGAGAACACCTTTCTGCCTTGACAGGCTGGGTGAGAGCTCCCCCTCCTGTTTTAGTTTATTTTAAACTGTGGCCTTGGTCATGACCCCTACATCTGGCCAGGTAGGGTTTACTAGCATCTGATCCATCCCAGTATGCTCCTTCCACAGGTTAAGGCCAGGGTAGCCTTGTGTTACCTTCCTTTCACAACAGAAAACTATTACATTTTCTTATTTCTTCCCAGTTTTCATTTCTGTCTCTGATTAAAGCGTAAACTTTCCTCATGCTGATAACCCAAATTGCCTAACACCAAACCAAGTAGTTGTTGTTGAAAATGTCTTTTGGTACAGACTGGGAAGACACTACAAGGCCTTTTTTCTTTTCATTTTGTTTTGGTTTTCAAAATCAGTAACCAAAAAAAAAAAAAAAAAAAATCTCCAGGAGAAATTGGCACTTTTTCTCCCCCGACTGAAATCACTTTTTTTTTCAGACAGTGTAAAAAGCACTGTCTGAAAAGGCAGAGGTAGTCATTTTGCTACGGTCTTTAATGTCACTAGCTGAGTATGTACTGAAAGTCTAATGCACTAAGATTCATTTTCAATACATGTGTGCCTTTTTCCATTACAGATCTGCTCCTTGAATCACTGAAATCATGCTATGCTCTGTGAAGTAAACTAGTCATAAAGAAAATAATTGCTCAGTAAATGCTACAGTTATCGGTCTCTTCTACTTACTGTGTGGATGGGCCCGTAGATGAAATGTCAGCTCCTTGCTTCTGAGTTTGGCATTGGTTCCAAGTTACTGTCCAGACATCCAACCTAGTTTGTGGTCACTGTTTGTTGGAACTGGAACTTGGTCTGAAGGTTGGATCCAATGTAAAGCTTTCTGTAAGTAAAACTGTATCTCATTTCCTTGGGAAGAGGGTAGTGAAAGGTCAAGGGGGTTTTAATTTATCTAGTGAGTATTGCTGACTTTTTTTTTTTTTTTTTTTTTTTTTTTTGCGTTAACAGCATTAGGAAGCTGCTGACAGTTTGTTTTCTTTATATTTTTTTTGTTACATTTAGAATTCTTTGATGGAAACTGAGTATTTCATGCAGAATGAATGCAAATTGCAAGTCACAACAGAGTACAAGAAAAGGTGGAATTTTCCATTCCAGACATGGCATTTGCTGGAAACCATAAAAATGAAATAACAAATTACAGAATGGAGATAATAGCATTTTAGAAAGCCACATTAAATTAGAACAGTTGAAGGCAAATTCTTTGCGGCCACTAATGCCAATTTGTGGATAAAAAGCCAAGAGGATTCTCAGAGATCTGTTTCTTAATTAAGTTAACGTTTTCCTGCTGGCCTACGGAGTTACCAGTGTGAATAACCCGTGCCTTTCTCAGGGGCCATAGCTGTCTCATGCATTTAGCTTCTTGGGGCAGAGCGGGTAGGTGCTCCTGCTCGGACAGGTTTGGGGATGCGGAGGCAGAGGCTGTGGGAGCCCACTGGAGGGCAATGCAGCACCGTCTATCCGACCTCACCCTGTGCATCTGCACGACCCTTTTTAAAGATTTTTGATCTGAACTCCAGTAACAGTTTACATTTCCACGTCCGTATTAGATCTGGGGTTCCACAAAGCGCGGCCAGCACTATGTGTTTTTGCTCTCTCAAATATTACATCGTCTATTTATACTGTGTGTTTTTGTAGCCCATGATGTAATATGACAAAATTTCAGCCATGTGCATCACACATGCAAGTCCGAGTGCAGCTGGGTTGTGTAGCGCGGCTGAGGTAATGTCAAGAAATTTCATATTATATTTAAAATGACACCTGTAAAAATAATCTTCAATTTGTAATTTAAATACTGTAATACTCAATTATGTGAACTGACAGGAAGTGTCCCAGCGGTTTTGGAAAATAACATTCTTTTATCCGTTGAACCTTTGATGCATTTTAGAACAGCCATAATGGAAGTTCAGATCATGACCTTCTGCTTTGAGAGAAAAAAGCCAGTGAGGAATCAGGTCTTCGACACAGGGCAAAGTCATAGGGTTACAGAATCACTAAGGTTGGAAAAGATCTCTAACTTCATTTGGTCCAACTGTTCACCTACTGCTGATACAGCCTGCAAAACCGTGTCCCTAAAACCAAGTCCTCTCTTCATATATATTCATTTTTTTCTTTCTTGGAGTGAGACGTCAGCCATGCAGGCTTTATCGTTACTCAAGCCAAAGAGAGATCCAAACTGTAAATCTAGCCTAATTTCTAATTGTGTGCCTTGCTTATGTCAGCACATGCATTTCATCTGTAAATATATATCCTGCTTTACTCCTACAGAAAGACTTCGAAGGTTTTCCTACAGTCTACATCAGTAGCAATCAGATTCTATTAATGTGGGAGTGAGGTTTGTGACTTGGCCATCGAGAAAGCTCAGAAGTCTTCCAGATGCAGGAATTGGTCATGGAAATCTATGGAACTGTTTCTTAAGTGTGTCTCTTTTGCTTAATTAGGGGGAGGAGCTGAAGGGAAAGGCAAGACATAGGCTTTGTGCATGTAGGTTATGAACGTGATAGCTCTGGGATTTCTCCCACTGTAAATTACACTTTCTTCCCTAATTCTTTGGCATTTCCCTTTTCCAAGATCTGTTTCTTAAGGCTCCCATGAATGTTAAAACTCCTTCTCTCCCCAGCTTGTACCTGTTACTGTCTTCTGCAAAATCTAAGAGATTTCTCACATGCCCATTCCCATCATGTACTTCTGAAATACTGAATGTAAGTTCCAGAGGGCTGTGTTTTGTGCCACTTAAATAAACTCTGTTCTTTCCATTCAACTCTGGTAACCTGATACTGCACAATAAATGCTAATAAGTTTCCTGTAGAGTAGTGCTCTTAAGACAGCTTATTTTTCATCCTTCCTTTCATGTTGTGCCCTTATTGATGACTCAGCCCATACCACAAGTGTTCTTAAAGAAGATAAAATGTAAATAAAAGTGAAAGATGCTGGTCAGATAAAGCTCTCAGAAGGACTCAGGAAATGCTTCCTAAAGAAGGCTATTTTCTGCATCAAAAACTTGCCCCTTTTTAAGCTGTAGTAATGGCTACTGCCCTCCATAGGAAGTTAAGGAAAAATGTTTCATAAAATAATTAACAACAGCCAATTAACTATTTGGTCTATTGTAAATCATAGAATCATAGAATGGCTTAGATAGGAAGAGATCTTAAGGATCATCCAGTTCCAACCCCCTGCAGTAGGCTGATTGCCCCCCACAGCTCAAGCTGCCCAGGGCCCCATCCAACCTGGGCACCTCCATGGATGGGACACCCATAGCTTCTCTGGGCAGTCGGGGACATGTGACTTTACTGACCATACTAGAGGTTAGAGATAGGTTAGGTTTCTATTGATAAGCACAAGTCCCATGGTGAGAAGTGTTTGTTGACAGCTCATCATTGCATGAAGTTGAGCGTGGCAGTGCTGCAGGGCTGTGTGCACAGTAAGGAGAGGGACAGCAGTGAGATGGTGCCTGGCCCAAGCGTAAGTGCTTTGCATGCTGATACTCCAGTGCTAACAACAATGCAGCTCGGCCTTCTTTCATGCGTGGTGAGGAAGGCAAGCACATCTCTTTCTGCAGCCTGCTTGCCTTACATAAAAGACAACAGGAAGGAAGTGCTCTGTTCTTAAAAGTTAGTTTAAGTCTAACGTTTCGAAAGAGCAGGTCACTTCAAAGTCCCACCACAGTATTTCCACATGCCATCTGCTCGTTACAAATGTGCAAAGGAAATTATTAGTGCTTCTGCCTTGTTTCTGTGATCCAAATGTACGTATGTGCCAATTAATTATTTTTAAACAGACACGTTCAGTTGTCTCAGTTGTCTCCCACCCTTCTATGCTCAGTACATTGGACATCTTCTAGGACTGTCAGCTCTTGTGGCAGGACATCACATGTGCTTACATTGCTCTGCTCTTGTGTGCGTTCAGATGTAAAAACACCACTATGTCTATGAGAAAACCAAGGGAGGGCAATTGGCAGGTTTCATGTAGTGCAAATGTGTGTGTTGTTGAAGCAGGCTAAATCCAGTGGCTGATATCATGCAGCTTTCCAGGCAGTTACAAGCCATTATGCAGCTCAGGGTATGGCCCTTGTTGCACTGTTACAGAGCTTATGGCCAGGCAAGACCATTAATTCTCCCTCTGTACATTCCAGACTCTTTACCCATATGCTCTATTAACAACCTTTTTTCAGCTGTTAAATCTTCTGCCACTTCAGCTGCATAAAGCTGAAGCTCTCAGCTCTCATTAGAGCTGAGAGGACCAAAGTTAAGTTCCTTCCCCTGCTGTGATCTCTTGGAGTGTTGCTCATCTTGCCAAATTTCAGGTGTCCAGTCCAAACCCAGTTGTGCCCATAGTCAGTGCAGAAGTATATGCACATTCAAGGGGCATTTTTTCCCACTGTTTGAGACCTATAGGAGGATGGGTGGCACATGGCCATCTCTTTGTTTATTATAGATGGAGGTTAAATTAAAAGTTTAGATTTTGTTGCCAACTTTTATAGTGGTAAAAGTTGCACAAACCCTGCTTTTGGACCCTCACTGTCAGAGTCCCCTTTCTGTGAGCACTGGATAATAATAAAACCTTTGAGAGGATCCTCCTACTAGGCTAATGGAGCATGATCTCAATCAGAGTCTTAAAAATGCTGCCTTAATAGAAACAGTAACTGATCGCTGTGGGGTTAGTCCTGATTTATGCCAATGTAAGAGAAGGACTCGTTCTCAGGTTTCCTATTGCATTTAAGCTAGCTAATTTTTCTCAGGGCACATTCATACCAATTTAGAGCTGAATGCTGTACTCATTTCTATGATGTATATATTTATTTTTAACTAGTACTTGTTAAAAATAAACTTTTCATCAGTGAGCAGTCCAGGGTGGACAGATGACTCACATGTGCTACTGGGAATGGGATGAATCAGCAACACCATTTGATTCGTAGCACAGTCCCAGACCGAGCAGCTGTGTCTGGAGTCACTGGACATGCTCCATCTTTCAGCTCATTGCAGTCTTATCCCCAGCATGACTACCTCCCTCAGCTGGCAGACAGAGCAGAGGGTCCAGCTGCATTGTGAGGTGCAGAAGGACCTGCTCCAGGACAGCACTGGGTGCTCTTTAAGCCCTCTCTGTTATCATGGCAGACTGATATGCCTCAGCAGGCTAGGTTAGAGTGAAATGACATGGTGAATGATACCCCACCGTGTTCTACATTTACTTGGGAGCTGTGAAAACTTGTGAGAACTGTTCCTGAGGTAAGTAGCCTCACTCATCAGCAGCATGAATCCCTTGGCTGCTGGCAGCACTGAGATGGCCACCTCACAAGCAGTTCTGGGGCTGGCTTTAGACCAGGCATCTCAACACTGCACATCTATACAACGTTCACCTATCCCATTGCTGGGGCAGCATGATGAGGTGTGAGGGCTCAGCTGGTTTGTGCCGTGTTAGGTGGTAGACAGGACATAGGCTGTGCATGACCTCTGCATGAAGCTGGCCATACCTAATTGCAAGATGGAATCATCTTTTCACCTCCTCATGTTTCCTGGGCATTTCTATGAGACAAAGCATTCCACAACATGTTGCAGCCATGATCACAGAGTTATTACTGAACCACTGCAGTTACACTGAGTCTACGAATATACATATTTATGCCCTCCTTTTAGACCAACTTTATGTTTTTCAGGGCTTAAAGCTGCAGGCCATTTTTTATTTTTGTTATTGAGAGCAGATGTGCCCAATTCCAATCATATTCTACTGAAGAATGTCAGGGTTGTGAGAGGTCGAATGGTGAATGCCTTTCAATCTCCATTATTATTTCCTCCACTCAATTGCCGCAGCAGGGAGACTACAGTCATTTAATAGAGACCTTCAAAATATTCAAATATATAACAGATCAAAACCTTCCTTGCACAATTTCGGTTGCCTTCTTCTACTCTTGAATACTTCTCTGGCTGTGCTGGGACTAGAGCTGGGCTTTGTCCAAATGCTTCAACTATGGATGCTAGGGAGATGCTATCTTGGTTTATAGCGTCATTTAACTCAGAAACCAGCTCCTTTTGGAAAAGTGTTACCAGGCATGCTACTGTCCCACAGACACACTGCCTCTTTGCCTGGGTTTTGTCTTGTCCAAATGTCCACATCAACCTCTTTGCTCTCTTGCTGATGCCCTTACTGCAGCTTTCAAAGGTGCCGAAAGCAGTGATCATATTCGAAAAGATGTTTTATCTCTGAAAAGTTGGCCTGGCAGCCACCAAAGTGGAAGGGGACGGCAATGAGGAAAAACCATACACGCAAGCCCAGCTTAGAAATGCAGCCTCAGTTTCCCCTGCTGTGCTTGGAAGTGGTTCAGGATGTGTTGCAGTCTGTCACAGGCCCAGTGGAAACACCCACGCTGAAGACCAGAAAAGTCCAATTTTAGAACTATGACAGGTTCTTCCCTTTCCTTCTGGGGCCTTGGAAGGAGGATTATGGAGGAACGTGTGATTAATGTCCTCTCTCTGGGACGAAGAAAACATGATTGTGCACTCTTTCCTGGTCCCGTCCATCATCTTCAGTGATGCTCATGGGGAATCTTATTCCTTCACATGCAACATTTGCAGAACTAATTTCCAAAAAATAGAAGTGGTTTTTAGTAAAACAAACATCATTTTGCAATTATCTGCAATGCTTTAATGTTTATTGATTTTCTCACTCAGCCAGGGAAAATTTTTTTGTCTCTCTGCAGAGAAACATTTTAAACATCTGTTTGCTTTTTTTTCCTGTGAGACTTTTTGCACTGAAAAAGCTCAGTGGGCAAACTGCTGTCCTCGTGCTCTAAAGGCAGGGGGGTGGAAGAGTAATTGGGAGATTTGAAGGAATGTGTGAGCTTTGCTACCATGGCTTGTCTTTTTTCAGTCAGCCCCCTGGTCTCTGCTGAATGCTGTGAGCTCTCTATGTTTCTTCTTTTGATTTCCTGAGTTTCTAACTGAAACAAAAACCAGGCAGGGAATGAAACTCTAAAACATTTCCAGTTTGGAAAAGAGATGTACGTAAATGCAATGTCCTCGGACAGGAGGTTTCTAGTGTTCAAGAGCACTAATAGTCCTGAAGACAGGCCTGCCAACTGGCTTTAATGCCTTGGGCGTGAGGGCAGGCCTGTGTACTTTCTCTCCAAATCAGTGGTTTTCAAGGGACAGTTAGAATGCACTGCTATTCGGAAATGGTGCCAGATGCAAAGCTATCAAATTCAAAACTTGTCACTTCATCCCTTCCTCCAAACATGAAACTCCCATGCTGTGCTTCTCTTGCCATGCTAGGCGCCCTAACCTAAAATTGCTGTGAGCTTACACAGTGCTGACAGGATGGTTAACATTACACTCAGAAAATGCAATAGCTTTAGAAGGGATCTTAAAAAGAACTTCCTGTCTCTTAGTTTATTCAGACAGCAAGCACAAACCAGAGGTAGAGCCAAGGAGCAGAGGGGGTCTCTGCATCGACACACTGCAGGCTGAGGAAGGCTGGTCATCATTTATAACCATGGTAGCTACTTCATTTTTTCAGTAAGTAAAATAAAAACGCAATTGGTGAGCTCACCACCTGACAGTGGAAAGCCTTGTGACTGGCAAAGGAATTCTTTCTATCTGGGATCATGCCAAAGACCTGAGCTGTCCTGCTGGGTCTTCCACAGGTGCTGGAAGGCTTCCAAGGCTACCTTTGATTAAGAGGTTCACATGGACTGCGGCTGCCAAGGGGCAAACACTTTCCTACAGGCAGCATCTCTTCTTTCACTGGCGTAAGCATGAGCACTTCAATTCACCACACACTCCTGTGGATGTGGGGGTGTCTGGGACTGGACATGAGCAGCCTCAGGAAGAAGGCTAGGATGCTCCTTTCAGCAGTGTTTGTTGTCTTACAGTGTTCAGTGAGCAACATGCCTAATATGTATATATATCTACCTATCTTTGCAGATGACATCAAGCTGAACGATACAGTTGACACACTGGAAAGAAGGGATGCCATCCAGAGGGACCTTGGCAGACTTGATAGATGGGCCTGTATCAGCCTTTATGAAGTTCAACAAGGCCAACTGTTGAATCCTGTGCCTGGGTTGAGGAGATCCCAAGCAATTATACAAACTAGACAAAGCATGGATTGAGAACAGCAGCTCTCTGGGGTGGGACTTGAGAGTGTTGGTGAATGAGAAGCTTGACATGAGTTAGCAATGTATGCTTGCAGCCCAGAAAATCAGCTGTATCCTGGGTTTCATCAAGAGAAGTGGTAGCTAGCAGAGCGAAGAATGTGATCCTCCCTTTCTACACTACTCTTGTTAGATCCTGCCTGGTATATTGTGTTCAGCTCTGGGGCCACCAGCATAAGAAGGACATTCAGTTTTTAGTGAGTCCAGATGATCAGAGATGATCAGAGGTTGGAGCACCTCTCCTGTGAAGGCAGGCTGAGAAAATTGGGGTTGTTCGCTCTGGAGAAGAGAAGGTTCCAGGGAAACCTTATAGCAGTCTTTCAGTACATAATGGGGCTATGGGAAAGATGGGGAGGGACTCTTTTATCAGCAAATGCAGCAATAGGTTAAGGTGTAACGGTTTTAAACTAAAGAAGGTAGGTTTTGGTTAAACATTAGGAAGAAATTCCTTACCCTAAGGGTGGTGAGGCACTGGAACTGGTTGCTCAGAGAAGTTGTGGATGCCCCATCCCTGAAAGAGTTCAAGCCCAGGTTGGATGGAGCTTTGGGATATCTTTGGGATATCTGGTCTAGAGGAAGGTGTCAGGTGTCTCTGCCCATGGCAGGAGGATTGGAACTAGACGATCATTATAGGTCTCTGCAGTTCAAATCATTCTATGATTCTACATGCACCTTTAGATCTCTTTTTTGTCAATTGGTAGTGATAGCCCAGCCTCACCTTACAGAAAGGAAGTGCCCATCGCAGGATGTGAAGTGTTCAGATGCTGCAGGAGTAGGAGCATTGAGCCACATAGAAATACGGGTTTTAAAAGCCCCCACCAGCCTCTCAGGGTAAGCTAATAGGAAAGCTCTCACCAGAAGGCTGCTTTTTTTTTGATAGATGAAGCACTCCAGAGAGAAATCTGAGATATACATTAGGCTCTCACACAAATCTAGGGAGTCATTTTAGTTGGAACAACACTAAAGATTAAATATTATAGTTCACTGAAGGGGCTCTGAGTGGCAGTGAAAAAAGCCAGAATACAGTTAGCTAAAATCTCACAGCAAAATACGGACCACAATGTTTAATTAACCTCTTTCTCTGATGCCTCAGGAAAAGTCAAAGTGGATACATTCGCTTCACCAGTTTTTGGAGAGCCTACAGGACAGTTGTTGCTTCTTCCAGTGTGAAGTACACTGAGACAACAGGGATGTTGTCTCTCTTTTTTCTTTTCCTTTAACATTAAAGGGCATTGATGACTAAACTGTGTTAAAGGCATGAAATTTACCTGTTAGGACAAAATGTAGGCTGACTTCTGAGTAGGTTTTTGGAGACAAAGACATAGAGGATGTTATGTGCTGTGTCACTGTCCTTTCTGGAGGCTGGACAGCTGCCCAGTGCCCCTTCCCTTAATACCACTATGCAGCCAGGACTTCTGCAGTCTGAGCAAGACTTCTGCCCTTGTCATCGCTCTAATGGTTGATGTGAGGTTATTTACAAGTGGATCATTTGGCTCAGACATATTCAGTAAGAACACTTGAAGCAGTGAACTGCATTGGCAGAATGCCTTGAGCAGGATGTCTTAATTGATGTAAATACAATGACTTTTTTCAAGGAAAATCTTTGTTCTATTGGCCCAAAACTGAGTTATTGTCCACTCGAAAACTTTGTTCAGGTGCCATGTGATGTGCTTCACACCTCCATTCTCCTAACTGCCTTGTAAGTCATCTGCCGTGTGTTGTGGGGATCTGATGGTAGCAGATTTTGGGGGTGAAACTCAACATCAAGTAGTTTGGCTGGCAGAGAGTAGCAGTATTCAGGAGGCATCTGAAGCCTACCTGAAAATTAGTATTTGTTAGCTGTGGCCTCTTTTTTGTTGTTGTTGTTGTTGTGTTTTCCTTTTTTATTGTCCTCATCAACTTTCAGCAAGTTCTCATCTGTCTTATTTTGGTGTCATTTTGGTATAAAGTATTTGTCCTTTTGTTTCCAAATCCATTCGAAGGCTGTTTACTGATTTAAAAAAAAAAAAAAAAAAAGCTGGAACATTTTTACCATTGACCTGACAACCTTTTCCACTTGTAGGAAAACCAACAATGAAAGGGGAAAACTGCTTTTACAGAGCCCCAGGGTAGCCCTTTGAGTCTCTTTTACAAGAAGTTCTGGAAGCACAGACAGAACTCTGTACTTTTATCAAGGATATGTTCTGAGAGTCCTCAACATTCAAGCAGTGGCCACCCACCAGTGGTGCCGTGTGAGTTGCTGTGCTGTTAGAAAGGCTCCAAATGGGTGCTCCATAAATGAATGTGTTAATAGGGAGGTGACATCACTACCCAAAGCTGAGCCTTAGTTTCTTTTATATGTTTGGTATCAAAAGTGAGCGTGTTGATGGATAGATTCCATTTTTTCCCTCTTAAAGATAAAAGGCTACTTTCCAGGGCTGCTTACAGCTACTGCTGGCCTCAACAGGCCCCAGCAAGGTGAAAGGTTCTTGTTCCCCCAGAGGACTGATACATTATGATGGCTTCATTTGATTAAAAGGGGATGTTGATCATTAGTTATGACCCAAATTTCTTTCTTTCTTTTTTTTTTTTTGGCAATCATTCAAAGTGTTCCCAGATGCCCACCAGGCTGTTGTTACCTGCAAATAAAACATATCTTTATAAAAAGGATATTAATGTTAATGACTAATATCAAAATGTGCCATGTGCCTTTCCCAAGCTTTTTTTTTTTTTTTTTTTTTTTTTTTTTTTTTTGCATTTTGATGGATTGAATGATGGAAGGGAAACATATGCTTTCCAGATTGAACCCAAAGAGCTCACTAATTCAGAGTCCATGCTCCTTCAAGCTAAAGCCAAGTGGAGAATAAATTGCATAGCATTTGTCATCCACTTGGGATTAATTATTGAGTTTTAGAGGTAAGTAGCTGCACCAGTGAAGGTTACCAGTTTGTTCTCTAACATCTAGTTAGAGCATTGAGGATCTAGGAGGAGGGGGGAGCTGGCCAAACACAAATAACTTGGATATTTCTGTCCAAAGTAAACTGGGCGATAATGAAGGAGGTCAAATGTTCAGCTCACTATATAGTATGCATGTACAAAATCACCTTTTGTTCAGTTGCATAAGCAATGGGTACTCCTTCCAGGTTAACATTTAAGAGTACTGACAGGACAACAGGAAAAGTCTTTTTTTTATTTTTTATTTTTACAGTTAGTGCCATAGGTGACCTGCAGTTGGTACAGCCTTGGGAAAACTGAATATTGTTCCCTGAAGGGCTCCTGTCAGCCTTGAGCTTTGGACTTTTAAGAAAGGAAACTTCAGTCTGTCAGACAAGACAGGGTTAGGACACTGGTCCCCAGGGTCCCCTTTGATTATGTGATGATGTTTCAAGGAAATTAGCTGATGACTATGACAGGGAAAGAGCTGGATCTGAGTTTGAAAGCTAGGCAGTTTTTTGTTGCATCAAACACACATCTTAGAAGGAAGTTGAAAACATTAGGTCAAGAGAGGAGGGTTGTGCCAGGGGTGACGGTGAAAAGGTGATGGATTAAAATATAGCCTGATTTAGCTATTTTTGAGATGAAATGAGGCACTTGAAAAATGAGTTAATTAATCATCATGTCTTAGCTATTCAAAGAGCATTTCCAGTGATCTGAGAGGTAGCTTTCCACATTTATGTTGTCACAAGCTGCAGAACATTATGACCCTTTGGTTATATTTGCTCCCTCAGCACTATTATTGTAGAAGCAGGTGAGGTCAACTGAGACATTATGAAGGGTAGTGAGCTTTCAAGTGATATTTTTGCTGCTGTGTCTGCTTAAGCATTTTGGCTTGAAGCAACTCTTTACTTTGGAAGTCTGTCCCTGGACTTTTCCATGTGCTGTGTGTGATTTCCACCCACAGATTCATGTGCCTAAGGTAGATTTTTTGGGAGGGACACTAAATTGGAACCACTGTTTCAGGTGTATACCAAGGGCTTTCTAAGTCCTAAAGGAAGCATAGAGATTGAAGCCAATCATGGGTCCTTCACACAGCTTCAGACCAAATGTGTGGTGGGGAAGTTTGGCCCATGGAACCATCTTAACTTAATCCCACACAACCCCCTGAACTGCTTAAAATACAGATGTGGGGGTTTCAGCACCAAGTGATTTATGCTTTGTGCTACATATTTAACTCGATGCCCTCCCCCTCTGTCTTTCTTCATTCCCTGTGGCTTGACACTCTTGGCAGTTACCTTGTGGCTGCCTCTCCAAAGCCAGCTCTACTCGGTTAATAATATTGAAGCCAGAAAGACCAACATTCGCAGTTCAGGCATCAACCATCTCTTGGATTTGATGGTACCTTGTGATCGTGTGTATTTGTGAAGGAAAGACTTTTGTTCTGCTCCATGCACAGGAAATGTCTCAGTGTGCTGCTTGGCATATCTCTAGTGAACAGTGTTACAAGAAGCTGTGGTGTTTAACAGCTTAAAAACTGCCATTCCTTTAATCTTGAGTTTTGCATTCACAACTTTGTCTGACTTGTTCTGCCAACTAGTACTGAAAATGTCTCATCATAATAATCAGCTCCTCTGCTCCTCTCTTGAGCACCAAGCTAACTTCCACGGACAAAACTGGAGATGGGTCTAGTGGGGAAAATGCTCCAGGGGCAGCACCCGACTTGTATGGCGCTCTGCCTTGGGTGGTGCCTCCTCTTTCAGGCCTGCATCCAGGCTGCCCAGCCTCTCCTACTTCTATCTCCTTGCCTGTTCTGAGGTATTGAGAAGAACAGTCAAAGCCTATGTTACTTGTTCTTTCCCCCCCATCCCCTCTAGATGTTAAATGTGATCAGTGCGCTTTCAGTACATTTTCTGCCTCATTTCAAGATGAAGTTCTTTACAGAGAGAGTGGTGAGGTGCTGGAACAGCTGCCCAGAGAGGTTGTGGATGCCCTGTTCCTGGAGGTGTTCAAGGTCAGATTAGATGTGGCCCTGGGCAGCCTGGTCTAGTACTAAATGTAAAGGTTGGTGGCCCTGCATGTGGCAGGGGGGTTGGATCTTCATGATCCTTGAGGTCCCTTCCAACCCTGGCCATTCTGTGATTCTGTGGTTCAGTGAACTTAACAACTTCAAGTCAACTCCCTGAAGTCTGTTTATGTGAATATGATTTCAGTAGCATCTCCTCAAGGGAGCATGCATCTTTGGGAAATATAAAATAAACACACACTCATACTGCCCTGCAAAGTAAACTCCCCAAATTGCAGTCATAATTTAATTTCAAGTACTACTTTTTTTTTCTCCTTTTGATAGATGAATTGAGCCTGGCATCTCCACAAAAAAGGATGAGTACAGTAGAACTGCTGAAGCCTGTAAGCTATTTATTTTCTATATATTTTAAGTTTAAAAATATTGCCTACAGGAAATTGCAGGAGAAGTCTGCAGAACTGTATGAAGCTCTGTTGATGAAAGGATCTGGCCCAACAGCCAAATAAATAAATAAATAAATAAAAAGTAGCCCTCATCCAACCCTACTCAGGAAAAAAATAAGTTAAAAGAACTCCTACCCTGTTTTATTCTTACAGTTCTGACTCCAGGTTTTATTTTCTCTCCCTCACTCTGTGCTCCAGAAAGCACGAAGCTTGTAATCACGTATTTGTTAACCGCTTAGTGAAAACAATCAAATTGTCAATTTAATTCTGCATATGTCTTCTCCTTCTAGTTTTTCCTTGTAAGGGAAGATAAGATGAATAAGACACTGGGCAGTAAGCACTGGACTCTCCTAACAACCTGTTGGATGCGATCTCATTTTTCTGCCCTACTTCCTACTGCACTTACTCCCAGAAAGTCCTTGAGGTTGAGCACAGATCTATTCACAGCCTGTAGGAGTTTGGCTAGATGCACAAGCACTCTTAGAGAGCTCCGTCCAGTTGATCACTGTCTCTCCTGAGAAGTGGAGATGAGTTTTAGGTATCAATCATTGCTTTGCTCCTTTCTTCTCCTTCCTCTGGAGTTACTTACAATAACTTGCAAATAAAACTACTGTAAGCCAAATGATCTTTCTGAACTGTCTGACCTGCAAAGGGGTCTGCAGTCTGGCTGCTACAGAGGGAGAAAAACACTTTCTCTGCCTGTTTTAATAACATACTAAGGAGGAAAACTGATACATTGACTTTAGTTGTGTTTACAGAGTTGATGTCTTTAGGGGAATATTTAAATTCTATATGTGGAATAATATATATAACATAATAATATAATATATAAATTCTACGTCTATATAGAATTCTATTCTATATAGACCAAGGACTATAACATCAGTAATGAGTTCTTCCAATGGAGAGGGTGCCAGAGTAGTTTTCATAATGTTCTGAGTTACTGAGTACTAATTATAAGCTCTATAAGGACCAACCTTTTCTTACCGTTACTTCTCTACATGGATAATATTAACTGAAGCCAAATACATTGCCTCAAGTTCATTCCAATGAGCATAATGGAATATAGTTTATGGTGCTGAGTTTTTCTCATAACATTAAGTGGGTGTGTTACTGAATAAATCAAATTTTGGGTGTTGAATAATTCTTCTGAGCCATACATGCACTGTTGGTTCAGCCAGGCTCACTTTGGGGAAGAATGTGCTGGCTTAAATGCAGCTGTGTCAACCAGGGCAGAGGCAGCATCTTCTGCCTCTGGGCAAGGTGAGGTAGCAGCACCCATGCAATAGGCTACACTGGTTCAGGTGAGGAGATGCATCTGTTAAGTTTCCAAAACTTGTCACTCAGTTTCGTTCCCTCACCAGAAAAAGAGCAATGAAAATTCAGAGAGCTGGCTTTGCTAAGTGGAAATTCTTTGATAACAATCTTTTTTTTTTTTTTTTTTTTTTTTGAGGAACATTCAGCAGAGAAACTATAGCAGACATGAGTGAAAAGCTCTAAGTTAGGAGACATATTACTAATTATTACAGATGATGTTTAAAGAGTTGTCAGGGAGAAGCAAACTTGCTTCCAATAGCGAGCTTATAGGTCATTTAAAATATTTCATAGTTATTTTAGGCTTCAGTTACAAAGATAAATCTTTTTTTTTTTTTTTTTTTAAGGAGTAAATTTAGTGTATCATTTTCTGCAGTAAAATTTATTCTCTCGAAATAGATGTACCTTGTGATTGGCAGCTTTTATGACTGCAGGTTAGGGAGCTGTCTGCCATTACTCAACAAATGAAAGGTGTGGAAGCTGCTTCTCCAGGGAGATAAAACTCTGTTCCCTCTCACACAGAGCAGAGGTAGATGTGGGAAATCATGACAGAGTGGCTGTGAAGAGCTGAAATCTGTTTACATCTAGTTATGAAAGATTTCAACTCTTTGCTGGTTTATGGATTTGCCTGGGCTTTTTCTAATGAATGTCCCACTGGATTCCTTGTTTATGTGTCTTAGAAGCCTGAATTCATTGGAGAACCTAATTCCTAAAAACTGTGTTTTAACACTAGTTCCATCTTGAGTGTATCCAGACATGGAATAAATACCTTGGAAAAGATGTTAACTACAGCCATGTGAAAGGTCCTCATGATTCAATGGCATTTAATGTGCCTTAACCAATAATGAAGGTGGGGATTTCCAAAGGAAAGAAAAAAGAATGTTCATAGATGGATATATGGACTTAGCTGTCTTTCATGGGCAGAGTCAGTAGTCATGCAATCTGACCGTAGGCAGTAGTAGGTTTGAATGAAAAGTATGAACAAACACTCACATTTCATGTACAAAAAAAGGAGTGTTTATAAGAGAGGCAGATTTTCAAGGTGAAATAGTCTCTGTTTATTGCATTCTCAGCAGTGATATCAGAGGTGCACATCCATGCCTGTACAAAGAATTAGAAGTGTGGCAGCTCCCATCATCAACCTGGTCATCCAAAGGCATGGGCCACCACTCGTGTGAACATAAGTACATCACTTCACTGTTTAGTTTCCACCTGATTTGCCATGGGATTTACTCTGGCTCTGGCTTTTAAATGGAAATGCAGTCCCTTTCTCCTGGCTCAATCTTGCAATATTTTCAGCTGATCAGCACCAGGATCTTCAGGGAGAGAAATAGAAGACCCTGTGTTTAGCAGTGTTAGTTAGCAAAGCAGAAGTATTTATTACAAAGGACAGTTTCTTCTTATATTTCAAATAAGTATAGTTTAAATCCATACAGATAAAGTTGTATCACTTTAACAATGCATTGTTTAACTTTAGCTGGTACAATTATATTATTTTTGGTCAACCTTCTGAGCAACCAAGGCATATTTCTTGTCCAGTCCAAGCATGCTATGTCTTTTTTCATTGAGATATTAGATGCTACAAGTAAGATGTATCACAGTGAAGTCAATTGTCTTTTTTTCAGTGTTGAGATGGTTATTTTCCCTACTCTTCATTTGCTGTGAGCACTAGAAAGAGAAAGCTTGTTCTTATAGTCTGTCTACATTGCAATGGAGAATCTGAACTCTTCTCCCATGTTACAGGTAGGATAAAGTTACTATGTTGGTTGGGACATTGGGGTCCAATACGTACTCTGTCACCACTACTCAGATCAAAAGGAAGAGCTAGCACAGAACTTCATTCTGTGAAGAAGACATTTCTTTCATGAGGAACAATTTTCTTCTCTACTGCTTATTTTTCTTTACCACAGTTTTAGCTGTTAAAGAATAACAGTGTATTCATAGAATCATAGAATCACTTGGGTTGGAAGGGACCTCAAGGATCATCAAGTTCCAACCTCCACTCAGCGGCCAGGGTTGCCAATGACTAGATCAAGTACTAGATAAGATTGCCCAGGGCACCATCCAACCTGGCCTTAAACAACTCCAGGGGCAGAGCATCCACGGCCTCCCTGAGTGATCTGTTCCAGCACCCCACCATCCCTCTCAGTGAAAGATACACTGTATTAATGCAGTGCTTTGGATTTTACAAACAAAATCGGCGTTAATCTTATTTTCTTCCTCAAACATAAACAGATTCAGGCACAAAGATGAAATGTGCTTAGTTCTAGCAGACTCCACCAGTCATAAGCAAAGCTAATGAAGATAGTAGGGAACCTGTACCAGTTTACACCAAGCAGAGTGATTTATTATGCGACTTTTGTTTCCTACTTGCTAGACCATAGCTTGTCCTATTAGAATGGAATGAAGTGGTAAATGCTTTACTAAAATAAGATCACTTTTAGGTAATAAAGAACATACATTTTTGAACATTCATTTAAAAATTTTTCTCTCTCATCTTCCACATGCAGCAGGAACAGAAAAAGTTCTTTTTGATGGAAAGACAGTGGTGACCACAGCCTGTATTTGTATCATATCACCTAGGAGGTGTATTTGTGGATTGACAGCTTGGCGTACTGGATGCAGTGGAAATGCAGCAGAACAGCTCTATGTCTTAGAGAGTTTATAGTCAAGGTATTGCATGAGAGATTTAAATAGATATTAAAAAAATGGTGCGAGCTTGTGGAAAGCCATAACAATTTTGCCAAGGATGATGGGCAGTCTGGTACTCTGCTCTCATCCACCAAGGTCAGCCAGGAACTTTGTGGTGCCATAGTAACTAATGGAAAAGTGGGATTGGAAGATATTGTGAACAAAGAGTCTCTGAAACTAGTCCTAGTAGGTATTTAAAAGGGCCTATTCCCATAGTGTTTTATTTAAGCTTGGTTAAAGAACTGTAGGTATGACACTTTCATTTTCCAAGTTCTGTTCCCTTCTGAAACCTAAGAAATATGCAGAGACAGTGCAGAGCCATGTGAGCCATCTGAAGGGCTGGAGTTCCTCCCAAGGAAGATGTTTTCTTTTGGTGCTCTCCCAAGGTCCTTCACTATTGCTGCTTTCACAAAAAAATAAATCACTCAGAAATTGCTTTACTTTTCCTTTCACTGAAGAATCCAACCAAACATGTTCATTTTATCCCTCACACTGCTTAATCTGTGATTTGACTGATATCCTTTGCAGATGATTTTGCAATCAAAACCATAGTTTGTATGATAAATGTGTTCGTATTTTTAAACACAATTTTGAATTCTGATACTTGCTTACAAAAAAAAAAAAAAAAACACCAAAAAATAAAAAACACCAAAAAACAAACAGTACTGAAATTAGAAACGGAACAAAATGTTTGGCAGTTTTCACAAAAGCTTATTTATCCATTAAAATCTGAAACTGTAATAAAACTTAAATTAAAAAAAAAATCTCAATTCCTTCATTTTTTATGTCTCTACTACTGAAAATTGGCAGTAGTAATTCACTTCTGTCATTTCTCAGTTTTTAACCTCTTGGGCCTTGTTAATGGATTTTAATCTAAGCAAAAGAAATCAAAGCAGATGTACTAAAGCTGCAGTGATCATGTCAGTTGTCTGTCTAAAGGGTAAATTGTATCTGGTCTCCTTTTCTTTGCTCTTAGTTTTGACCAAGGATATTCACTATCTGAGTAAATTGCATTTGTTTTCAGTGCTACTGATTCTCACCTGGGACTGCAAGGTCAGACTGTTGCTGTGCCTGATAATGTGCAGGAAAAAAACATCACCAAAAGGCCAGTGAGAATTTCCAAGGGGACAGCAGTGCTCCAAGATTTTAAGACCTATTTTTGGAAGCACCTCTGCCACTTTGGAGTTTATTAGCTGAGCTGTGATTGCAGTATAGGTAGTCGTTCCTGCCCTTGCTGTGTTTGAAGCCAAGCAGAGTACACAGAACAAAATCCTAGCAGTTGGTTGGGTGTGTACACTGACATGAAGAGGTGCTACAAGGGGCTCTGGGCCACTGACATTCTTGCTCCTCATGCAAACTGCCCCTGAGGTGTGTTGTGGTCTGCAGTCATTGCTCTGCAGTGTGCAAATCCAGACTTTTTTTGGTGCATCAGTCACTACTGAGAACATTCCTTGAATAACAGAAGCATGGAATCATAGAATCATTGAGGTTGGAAAGAACACTAAGATCTTCTAGTCCAACCATCAACCTGTCACCACCGTATCACTAAATCATGTCATGAGATACACAAGTTTATATTCTAGACTGTGGAACAAAATCAAATATATTCGTCCCTTTTAAATGCATTCTACAAACTAGCTCCTTCTCCTCCTCTTTGACTCTCTGTGCTCAATTCATTTGAGTGGTACCACTCCCTGGTCTACTCATAATATCTGCATAGCGTTTTTCTTCCTCTCTCTCTTTTTTTTCCCCCCTGTAGTTTCTGCTCTCAGGACTCGTTATTGCACTGACAAGCTATTTCCTCTGAAAAATGTAGGCAAGGCTTCCATTTCTTGTGAGCAGCATATGGATGCCAGTTCCAGGGGTCAGTTCTACACGGGTACAGACTGGCAGGATGGCCCCATGCTGATCGCTGTGCAGCGGCTGTAGTTCCACCATAAAACCAACTTGGGACTCAGAGGTGATTAGGGAATGAGAAGGCCTGTTTCTAGATCGGGGCACCAATGCTGCTAGTGTAAAATGAAAGTAGAATTGAAAAGAAACAAGCCATGCAAGTATGGGAATATAGTTAATTTATTATGGTGGGTCTATAGCTTGGCTCTAATCCTTCGTTTGGAAATCAAAACCAGACTGCTGGAACCCACCTGCCAGACTCAATCTGTTTCATAATTACCTGTGGGTTTCTATTTTTGTTTACCTTAATAGCACAGTAAATACTGCTTCTGCCTTTGTTTATGACCTACTTAAGTGATGCAAATATCTTGAAGAAATTCTGTTTTTAATAGCGCTCCAGTGACTACCTTCTTTCACCTCCCAAAATAGAAGCCAATGGATCAGCCCTCCAGCATCATCTGTATTAGAGGGGGAAAGGGTTTGTAGTATGCTGCCAAGCCTCATGTTTATAATGATCTTCAGTTTTTAGTTGCTGCAAATGATTAGAAAACATGAGGGGATTTTCTTTTTTTCTCTTAAGTACAGAGCCCATTTCAGTAGGGAAAGCTCCAGAAGTCACGTGAATTACTGCTAAAAATTGAGATGTAATTTTCATTGCCCATTTCTGGATAGCCAAGGGTGGGAGAAAGGGCTCTTTCCCTTCCTGCAGTCCTGCACACAGGAGACGTGTGAGGTAGGATAAAAATATTCATATAGGAGAAATGCTGTGCTTGGGCCCCCTCTCTGCATGTATTTAAAGTTAGAATTAGCTCAGTCTCTGCTTATTATACACTGTGTATTGCAGGCTGATTTTGCCTTGAAAAAGAGAGAAATTCCTGTCTCTCCTGAGCTCTGTGGAGTATCACACACTTCTTAAATGTGGAAGTAGTAACAGTGGAGAAAAATACAGTGCTTTGCCCAGTAAATGTTTGCAGGTGAAGCTCATCTCCTGTATTTTTTTTTTTAACTTGAGTACCTTTCAGAGCCAACATGTTTTTCTGCATTAGAAAGTTTTCCTCCTGTGGTTGTTAACTCAGCAGGGACCAAGTGGATCTACAGTGTCAGACAATTGCCCAAAACAGGTGCCTTGTGTCAATAGTGGTGAAATGAACCCATCTACAAGAGAGGAAAGGGGACTTCTGGGAGGTCTGGGCTATAGGTGACTTGGGAGATATCCAGATTACAACAGCTAATAAAGAGAAGCGTTTGTGTGCAAGGAACATTGTGAAACTTCTCATCATAGCTGCTTTTGTATCTGTGTTGGATGAGGTAATTACCAGCCTAGCCCAAAACACTTAGCGTGCTAAAATAGCTCTTTTCCCTTTGGAAAATCTTACTAAAATGCTACCATTTGTAAACAAAAATAGCCCAAATTGCAGCTCTGTCTTGGGATTTGGTCACTTCAGGTCACAGAAAGATCTACATTACGTCTTGGTTAAGGTGATGTAACCATTGCTATAGTATGCTAATGCCTTCCAAGTAACGTAATACTGAGAGCCTAATAATAAAGTTTTATAAAATCTCCACCACTTTTCTCTTCTGGGTGGTGGTGGTGTCAAAGCAGACATTTTCTTGACGAAATCAGAAAATTGGAACAATTTCTTTTGTCTTATTTAATGGTTGTACTTCCTAAATGTGAGATTTTTTTTTT
Source organism: Lagopus muta (assembly GCF_023343835.1). Lineage (NCBI taxonomy): Eukaryota > Metazoa > Chordata > Aves > Galliformes > Phasianidae > Lagopus > Lagopus muta. Next base: position 9,797,617 of record NC_064434.1, read on the forward strand.
TTTTTGTCATGAGTTTTACTATGCAGAAAAAATTTAGTAGTTTCTGTTTATGAAAATAAGAGGGAGCTAAAGAGTCTAAAACTTTGTAACAGCAGGATACTTTGCTGAGTGGCCAAATTAAGGCTGGGTTTCAGAGTTTGATTTGGAAAACATAACCTTTACAATTTTATATACTTTCAGAGGAGACACCTGAAAAATAACTAACATCTAATGGTACTTTGATCATTTATCATTATACGGAGATTTCAGTTTCACTTCAGTGTCTAACTGACGTATTTTTCTCATAAAGAATCAAAATCACTCTTGGAAACTGCTCTGTCTTTCTCTACATGGAGAAAATAACAGGGATTTCCATAGTTTTAATTGGAATGAAGGATTCTTTATGGACAAAAGTGTTGTAGCAATTCATGTTTTATGAAATCTGGTCATTTGCTCTGTTTTTAACTTTATAGCTGCACTTCTTTCATTTGAAGTTAGATATCAGCAAAGATATAATCAAAGATAAAATCAACTGTATTAGATTTTCAATTGTAAAGGGCTTGTGAAGATTATATTTGAACCTGCAATAGTAAATGATCATTGACTTTTCCCCTTCCATTTAAAATATTTAAAAATGCCTTTGCTAATATGTGAAATTTTACAGAGGAAGAATCGTTGAAAACATATGAAATGTAGCACTTGTAGACAACTGGTATCCTTTCCTGAAGTCTTATCTGGCAATATACCAGAAGTGAATGACATAAAATTGTGTTTTATTTATGAATCTGTTATGAATTGTGACCCGTATAACTGATCTAGAGAGAAAAAAGGACAATTAAAATACAAAATTGTTGTTTACTGCTGATGGAAAGACATATATCAATAAAACAGGAAGATCTATAGGGAAATATGCATATGTGTGCATAATCAAAATTCATTAAAAATAGAATCAAGTTCTGTCAATCCTAATTATCATTACGTTACTTACCTCTGGCAGATTTTCTTAGCGTTGGAAGCTATCAGGACAGAGATTTTCACTTCTTAAGAAGAGTGATAAATCTGAAATCAACAAGTGTTAGCATGATTGGTAGGCTGCTGGAAGAAAATGCTTTTTGTGCAGCATCTTGTCCAAGATTCAATCAGGCTTCTAACCAAAGCATTCCAGTCAGACAGTTCTCATGGATTTTCAGTAACGAGCAAGATGGGGTGGGTGGGGAAATATTTACCAGTGTCTCTAAGGCTCTTGAACTTTATGTTCCTTCACATAGTTGATTTACTAATCGCAATTATTACAGTTAAGATTTTCAGTATATGGCTTCTTTGTCCTTATATAGTCCATGCAATGTGTGGAAGGGCACTGCTTCTGCCAGCAAGCTCTGTGCTCCCTACGTGGTTACGTGTATAGATTGTGTATATTACGTGTTTTATAGATTGATGAAAGATGAACAAACTCTCTCTAAATTATTAATAATGAGAGGCCAGGCTCTGAAGAGGTTTAATCATTCTTGCGTCAATTACATCAATTCCTATGAAGTACAGATGCTCCCATAGACACACAAGCTAGAGACCAAGAGTCTTCAGCTTCCATGGTGAGAAAAGTAATTTTGGGCCCGTTTCTAGAAGATATGGCTTGAGTTCACTGAAACAAAGAAAAAGTAATGAGGATTCATGACTGTTTCTATGACTAGCTGTGAATTTATGGTCATTTTCCAGGACCTGGCATTGAAATAAATATAATGAAAGAACATTTCAGTACTTAGCTTTCATTTGGATACAACCATTTTTACACTTGATTTTGGGTTGATAGTCTAAATGAGAAAACAGCAAAAACCTAAGAAGACAACCGACACAGTGTGGTTAATTCCAAGGTGTGCTTTTGTCATTGTGGTGCTGAGCGTACTCCCCTTCTGTTAATAATCAGGGCTCGGTGTCAACCCTAGGCCTTTCACTTATTTTCTGGCCAGATTATATATTGCTATCAAATCACATGGGCCATAGTTCTCTAAATTGATGACTGCATGTTTCTGTGATGAAGCAGGATAATTTACACAGAAATGTGCAAAACAACTGCAGCTCCCACATTCCAGGGAGAAAAAGGCAGCTTGCTCAAAAACAGTGTGGAAAAGAAGAAAGAAACCTGTCACCCTTCACATTTGTTATCCATATTCACGTATCTGCAGCCACAAATTCTGCCTCAATTCTTTTCTGGCCATCTGAGTAATCTGCTCACGTGTTAGGAAATGTGTTGCTACTGAGAGCTCTGCAAAAATCATTGATATTAACCACTACCTTAAAAAAAAAAAAAAATCTGTTGAAAAATATTCCCATAGACTGAAATTATGTGCTTTACAATTATATGGCAATAGAAAAAAAAGAATATTAACTATTTTTTTCTTTTCTTTACTTTGGCCAGCACAGGATGTTCTGTTTAAATGCCTAACATGTCTAAAGCTTAGCATTAAAAGAACAGATGTTTTATAAAGAATTTAACTCATGTTCTTGCATCTTTGACAACTGTTACACTGAAATTATTTGTTTGTAGAAGTCTATGAAACATGGCAATTCAAATATATGATAACTTACCTTCTAGGAGAAAGATCAGCTGAGCAGAAAAGGCTTCAGAGGAGAGCCACTCATACATGGGAATATGATGTACATCAACTAAGGGAGTATATCACTTGTATTAAAATGATGAACCATGGTGTAAAATGAGAGTAACTCAGTTTAAGAGAGGAAAGTTGTTTTAGATTTACATGAGGATTAAACTCTCAAATGTATCTAGTAATCTACGAGTACTGTCATTGCAACAGTCTCCTAATTCTCTGCTAAAAATGTGTTTGAAACAATTAAGTTTATATTTTACAATTCAAAATGTGCAGTCACATTATGTGCTTTGATTCTGGCTTGTGACTGAATGCCTTGGTGAATAAGAGCTTAGTTATTTTATCTTCCTTTTGCTCATTTTACTTTATGTTTGGATCTTGGAGAAACCTTCAATTAATAGGACTTGAGGGAAAAAAAAGCATGGAAATTTTTGTGATGACACCTGTCTTCTCTTCTCTTCTCTTCTCTTCTCTTCTCTTCTCTTCTCTTCTCTTCTCTTCTCTTCTCTTCTCTTCTCTTCTCTTCTCTTCTCTTCTCTTCTCTTCTCTTCTCTTCTCTTCTCTTCTCTTCTCTTCTCTTCTCTTCCCTTCCCTTCCCTTCCCTTCCCTTCCCTTCCCTTCCCTTCCCTTCCCTTCCCTTCCCTTCCCTTCCCTTCCCTTCCCTTCCCTTCCCTTCCCTTCCCTTCCCTTCCCTTCCCTTCCCTTCCCTTCCCTTCCCTTCCCTTCCCTTCCCTTCCCTTCCCTTCCCTTCCCTTCCCTTCCCTTCCCTTCCCTTCCCTTCCCTTCCCTTCCCTTCCCTTCCCTTCCCTTCCCTTCCCTTCCCTTCCCTTCCCTTCCCTTCCCTTCCCTTCCCTTCCCTTCCCTTCCCTTCCCTTCCCTTCCCTTCCCTTCCCCTTCCCCTTCCCCTTCCCCTTCCCCTTCCCCTTCCCCTTCCCCTTCCCCTTCCCCTTCCCCTTCCCCTTCCCCTTCCCTCCCTTCCTCTTCACAGGGAAAATAGATCTGTATATTTGGAAGGTTTGTACTTTATTCTCAAAAGCTGATTTGAAAGACAAGCTGCCCTTATACTTGGGTAGTAGAGGGGAAGGAAAAGGCTGCAGTCTCTCAGTGCTCCCAGGAAGCAGAAAACCTGTCAGAGTCTGGTGTAGAAACACAAATAGCAAGGTTCCAGCACCCTGCCCTAAGGAAGCTGGATTACCTTCACAGTGCCAGTCCCATCATCCTCCATCCTGAGATAAACTTCAGTGAGAAAAAAAAAAGGGAGCTAAAAGGCATAGCAAGCTTAGTCTCTGGTTTTATATAGTATACAAATATTTCATTTAGCCTGCTTTTTGGCTGTATGAAATAAACAAATGTGGACTGCAAAAATGTCAGTTAAATAACTTTTAGTGCTTTTAGTGGGCTTCATAGGGGGAAACACTGGATTTGTATTGATTTACACCAGCTGATGAGCTGGCACAGTGTGTATTCTCTGCAGCTTGTTTGAGATAATTAATGAATAATCCAAAATTGCAGTGCTTTGTATGCTCATTGCGTCTCACAGAGGGAATGGCTGCCATCACTGTGTGAAGAGAGATATTTCAAAGTCTTTCACTGCAAAATTCTGAAATGCTCCTTGGAAGAAATCCAAATAAACCCAAAGCACGGCAACTTCTGGTTGGATTCCCACCCAATTCCAGCATTTCAGATCCGAAAGCTTTCAGCGATTTTATGTGTCAAAGCAATTAATGCCCCCTCATCAGCTTTTCAAGTTGACATATGTAATGTCATCAGCATCAGGCATCCTCCTCTCCCTCTGTAGCTGCTTTTCTCTTTAACTTTTCCAGTGCAGGCAATGGTCCATGTGCTGAACTCTATTTGGGATAGTAAAAGCCTTACCTTCCTTAGATGGCTTGTTCCTCTTTTTTTCCTAGCAGGATGAATGGATAATTTTGAACATAGCAAATCCCTGGCCTTAGGCTGACCCCACCAAGGGACCAGCTGTAAGACACTTGGCTATTGCTGAGAGCAGATTTTGACACACCACTGAGCATCCCTGGACTTCTGTCTTCACCCCTAGAATACACGGTCTGGTATAAATATTTTCTAACACCAATTGTAAAGCAAGTGTAATGATGGTGAGATGCCAGTGTGACAGCTCTGGAGAGCTGCACTCTGAGAGCCTCATTCTACTGTTTCATGAGGACACAAAGCAGTAATTTGAGCTCATCCCTATCTGCAACATCTGCATGCATGGATTTCTCCCTGAGCTGGAGAGATCAGCTCTGGAGTTAGCCAGATAGTTTTCAAGCAGGGTAAATATAGCCTTTGTAGGAAGTTTTCTTGTGTAGGGAAGCCAGGTTGCCTCTTTACAACTGGTTTCCATAGTTCAGACATCAGTTTTCTCTGTAACATAAATTATTTTACTAGAACACTTTAATATCCAGTAATATTTCATGAAGTGAATCATGCAGCTGACAGAAGGTTTTTGCACTAAAGAAGTATACAGCTGCAAGGTTGAAGGCACTATCAGCGGGTGACAGTTTCTGATGCTGTCGCTTCTTGATTCTTTCTGCGCTCACTTCACAACTGGGAACAGGTTTTAAGATGTGGCCTTGTCAGTTTGGAGAAAGACTAAATAAATACTCCCATCTCTTTATGGAACAATCTGCTTAGTATGACCCAGAATAAGAACCGTTCCATCTGCAAAACACCACGTTAGACTTGTCATGAGTTTGTGATCCTCCGTAATTCTGAGATCTTTCCCGCTGAACTGCTGCCCAGCCACAACTATTCTCCCCTTCGTATCTGTTCATTCAGAGCTGGAATGTATCTCACCTAACAAAAGCCACTCAGAAGCTAATCATTTTGTCTGCGCAGTTCCCTGCACTTCATCTATTTGCAATGCAGAGGCACAGGCATCCCCAGAGAGCAATTCACTCGGCTGTGTGAACTGCCTGGATTTCACAAGAACTGTTGCAACATGTCTTTGAAGAATTTAATCTTGCTTTTTTTTTTTTCCTCCACATTATTTCTTCATTCTCCCAAGATCACATTGAATTCTGAGCCTGTAGCCCAAGCACACATCAACCTTTTCACTTTGGTGTCATTTACATATCATATAAGGGTCCTGCTTATAGTACCTGTCTTTAAGAAGTTGCCTGTGTTGATAAGTATGCTTAGTATAGGGTTTCGAACTAGATGTATAAGACACTGTGGATGTTTTACCTAAACTCCATTTCCCTAGCATACTTATAAGAAGCATTGTCTATATCAGGTCACTTTGCAGGGACTATTCCTGCAATCCCTATCACATCACATAGAATCACAGAATGGCCAGGGTTGGAAGGAACATTAAGAATCATGAAGTTCCAACCCCCCTGCCACACACAGGACCACCAACCTCCCCATTTAATACCAGACCAGGCTGCCCAGGGCCCCATCCAATCTGACCTTGAACACCTCCAGGGATGGAGCATCCACACAACCTCTCTGGGCAGCTGTTCCAGCACCTCACCACTCTCATAATAAAGAACTTCCCCCAGTATCCAACCTGAATCTTCCCTCCCTCGACACCATTTCCCCTTGTCCTGCAGTTGTCAACCCTTTCAAAGAGTTGATTCCCCTCCTGTTTGTAGGCTCCCTTTAGGTACTGAAAGGCTGCAATGAGGTCACCCTGCAGCCTTCTTTTCTTCAGGCTGAACAAGCCCAGCTCCCTCAGCCTGTCTTCATAGGGGAGGTGCTCCAGTCCCCTGATCATCTTTGTGGCTCTCCTCTGGACCCTCTCCAACAGCTGTCTTTCTTGTACTGGGATATGCAGGTTGTTGGCAATCATATTAGAAAAGGAAATTTGGTGAGCTTGATATTATTTTTTTTAGACACCAACAGAATTCTCCTTTTAATGTCTTAATTAACTTATCTATGTATTTAAATTATTTAAGGACTGAAGATTATGCTGTTCATTTTGAACACTGGAGGGAGTGACTCCTATTAGATTCATGCGATCATCCAGGAATCCTGGGATAGAAACACCACTGTTTCTGAGGTTGCTCTAACTATGTTCTTTCCAGTGAACTCAATAATTTGATATTGAACTTAATTTTCTTTTTTTAAACATACTTCTCCCTTTCTGACCTCTTCCTCCTCCCCTAACACCTCAAATGTTAGCATCTGATTCATTATATGATTGACACTAACATAATTAAAAATTCTTGCAAACAGTAGAACAACTAACACCTAGACATCTTCCTTTTCACTGTGTTTTTCCTCCTTGTAAGCAGTCTCTCTTCTGATTTCTAGTGTATAGCTGGACTTTTTTTCATTTCCTCTGTGTTCTTACAACAGCTTTTCTGATTTTATCCATGTTATTTTAATTCCCATCCTTAGTTACTTGTTCTGAACCTCATCTTTAATGTTCTTTCTTGTCTTTCAGATCCGTAAGGAGTTCCTGATGGAGCCATATCAACATCTTACTGTGCTTCTGAACTTTCCCCTCTTTCCGGTGGTCTCATTCAAAACCTCCCACTGTTTTTTCTTTGTTTCTCAGTTCTTTTTCCCCAAAAGATCTCTCAGTTAAGGAGTTTTTGTGTAAACCATGATTGTTTAAAGAAAAACCCATGATTACTGATCTGATCTTTCTCATAACCTAAAAAAGTCCCCTCCTTTTCCATTCTTTTGCTTTTTGAACTAACAGACTGTCCTCCAAATATACTGAATTCTCCCCATCTCAACTGATAATTAGTCAGATAAGATCACTGATTTCTAGAAGATCTACTCTTTGGGTGGTTCAGATGTTTGCTATCAGAAAGTATCAGAAAGTTTATCTCTTCCTTCTTACTAGACAATTTATTGCATGTTGCACTGTGGATATCCCCCTTTCTGTTGTCCTTTTTTTCACCAAGAAATATGAGAGACATTCAGGTCTGTTTCATAGAATCATAGAATCATTGGAGTTGGAAGGGACCCTTAAAGGCCTTCTAGTCCAACTCCCCTGCAATGAACAGGGACACCTATAGTTCCATCAGGTGCTCAGAGTCCTATCCCAGCCTGACCTTGAGTGCCTCCAGGGAGGAGACATCCACTATGTCTCTGAGCAACCTGTTCCAGTGCTTCATCACCCCTACTGTAAAAAGCTTTTTCCATCTCTCCCCTTTTAGCCTGAAAATATTTCCCACTGTCCAGACGCAACAGACCTTTCCAAAAAGTTTCTTTCCTGAAACATGAAACAAATAAGAAACAATCCACAAGAAGTGGATTTCAGAGCAGTTCTTTGTGTAGAAAGTAATTCTCCCTTCCCCCCCCCCCCCCCCCCCCCCCCCCAAATCTTTTTATCCCCTAATCTTCTGCACCAGTATTCAAATCTTGCAGTTAGCATCCTGTTTCTTGTGGTGCATCTTCGCAATATCATTTTCTGCTAGAATCCTTCAAGGTGTCGCTTTCAATTTTATTCTTCTCAAGGAGCATCTCGCAAACTCAAAACATTTTTTGAGCCAACTAGTGATTTATTTGAGAACCACCCAGTTTGCTGTATTTGAAACACAGAGCTGCCTCCCTTATGAAGTATGATATTTTCCACCTACCTTTTGCCTGACTGATGTATTTTCCCTCCTCTGTCCCATTACATATAGCACGTACTCAGTGCTAGCAGATTTTTTACATTACTCCAGAGCTAGCTGCTTGGTGTCTACAGCACAAATTAGGGTGCTGTACCAAATTAAGAATTTAATATAAAATTTTATAAGTGCTACAGAAACTCAAGGCTATTTCTTTCTAAAACTCGCTTTTCTGTTTTCATTTCAGTGACGTTAGGGGACGTCCCACACCTAGTTTTCCTTCCATAACTTTCATTCTGGATTCTATCTCCATGTCCACTGAAATATTATTGCATGATATAACGTCTTTACATGATACACAATATATTTTTAAAAAGAACAAGACCTACAGTGGTATTCTGTATCCTCTGTAAAACCTTTTTTGCCTGTTGCTAAGGGAAGAGGATGCGCAATGCTGAACAGTTGTAAAATAAGTTAGTTTCACACATGTATTTCTGCAGAAATAAATCAGCCTCTGGAGAATCATTCTCTTGGAAACCAAACAGTGCGGGTGAGTAAAGAGGTTTGGGAGTAGGGATAATCAGCCATGGCTACATCTGCACTGCGAGGACCAGCAATAGTCTATCCCAGAGCATTGCATAATACAACAGAAACCTCCCCCTTAACCTTGAATCTGTCTTTGTTTGAGTGAAGTCCATATTTAGTTCATTGTTCCCAAACACACAAGTGCTATTTTATGAAAAAAAAGGTCAAACTGAGTCCAACTGACCCTTTCTTATTTCCCCTTATGCTCAACTTTATTTTTTTAAAAAAGTCAGAGCTGTTACAAACAACTCCTATGTGAGAGAGATCTGGACATGTGTAGATAAGAGACACAGAATGAACTTTTCTGCCATTTAATCTCCCATTATGCTTCCCATGAGACCAATCTCCAGCTACAAAGCCATAATTAAATAAAAAATTATGAGCCTCCCTTGCTTCTGCTGGAATACTCCTTCTCCCCTAGAGACTAGTCCTGTGAATACTGGTCAGACAGCACTGAATATCCATGGGGTTTGCCAGCATTTCTGACACTGGAGCACAGATTTTGTTTTTTTTCTGCTGCATTAAACACTGTTCGCAGGTCATTATCCCATTCTTTGCCCTGTCTTTATGCTTTTTTCCAGGAATGCAAAAGGAAAAGGCACTCTTGAAATGGTGCACCCAATGCACCCCACTGCTAGCTGCTGTGTTGATGTCCTTCCTGTCTTGACAAAATATAGACATAGAGCTGAAGAAGCCCAACTTCTACATATCTACTACATATACATATCTACTACATAACCAACTGTTCTTCCTGATTGGGAATGTTTTATTTCTTGCCCAATTTCAGTATTTTCTGGGGGACCAGAAGATCAGAGATGTAGCCTGTAATCACATTTGTCTCACGCTTTGTGCTGGACTCCTACCTCGAAAGGGATTTCTATATTTCTGCTACAGAACAACAAAGCTGTGTCATACTGAGTATCTGTGACCTCTACTAAAATGAAGTAATGTGAGGCTGTAAGTGACAAATACAAAGGCTGCTCCAAAAGTACTGCCTCCTATTTTATGATGTTAGTCCAAAATATCAGAGATGGATGTCGGTGGTATGGCAGTAGAGGTTGAACTTTCCCACCAACGTTCTGTTACACTTTGTGTGACAAATGGTAGCAGAGTCTGATAAACGGCGTCTGAAGTGGAAGTGCAGGTGAAGAAAAGGTGTGTCATTGAATTCCTCCTTGTGGACAGAATGGCACCCACTGACATTCATTGATTCTTGCTGAACATTTCTGAAGACTGAGCAGTGGATGTGAGCACAGTGAGGCAGTGGGTGGTGTGTTTCATCAGTGGCCATGCACAGCTGTTACTCCACAAGATGAAGAGCATTTTGATCACCTCATCTACACAAATCATTGAATTACAGACACGGAGCTGTGTAAGGAGCTTAATATTGGTTTCAGCGCAATGGAAACAATACTGGCAATGTTGAAATACCACAAAGTTTGCACCAACTGCATCCCACAAGTGCTCACCCAGGAACAGTAAGAACGCAAGTTTGTCAGGACCTTGTATTCAACCAATATGAAGCTGAAGGTGACTGTTTCCTGGACCACAGCATTACTGGTGATGAGATGTGGTGTCACCTCTACGAATTGGAGTCAAAACGGCAGTACGTGGAGTGGCGACGTGAATTCCCCACTGAAGGAAACTTCAATGAAAGCTTTTCCCTCTCACACATTATTATACATTATTATAGCTATTATCACCACAGCAAAAGAAAAGGCAACATCCAAGAGGTTTTTTTTTTTTTTTAGTATAAAGTGAATTAGTGAATACAGTGATGACATACAATGGAAAAATACCATTTCTTAGCAGCGGGGTTAGGTTTGAGTTCCAGTGGATACCCCATCCTATATGTACGTTTCATATGTATATACTGATATAGGGTATTTGCATATAGGATATGACATCCACTAGATGGATCACACATTCATACCTTTGGTATTTAAATACTCTTTCCTGATTTAAGAGGAATACTTTGTCCATGAAGGCAGGGTGGAGCACTCTGAAGCATTAAAGCAAAATAAAGAGGAGACAGAAGCCCCCTGAAAGCCACAGATCTCTTAGATGCTTTTGCTATGCATCATACATAAAGTAATGCTTGCTTTATTTTTCTACTAGAAAAAACAATCTTTGAAATAATTCAGAGAGCCACAGAACTTTCAAAATTGAGACTGCTTCATTGAGAAATTATTTGATTGAACTTTTTAACTAAGAAATTTTAATTTCCACAAATAAAAAAGGGGAACTAAAAACTTTTTTCTTTTTTTCCCTCTCCTCTCCTCTCCTCTCCTCTCCTCTCCTCTCCTCTCCTCTCCTCTCCTCTCCTCTCCTCTCCTCTCCTCTCCTCTCCTCTCCTCTCCTCTCCTCTCCTCTCCTCTCCTCTCCTCTCCTCTCCTCTCCTCTCCTCTCCTCTCCTCTCCTCTCCTCTCCTCTCCTCTCCTCTCCTGTCTTCCTTCAAACATACTCTCTCCTTTCTTTGCCAGATCAAATATAACAGCTGCAGACTTTATAATGTTATATAAATGTTCAGGTTGGCTATAAAAGAATAAATAAAAAATTCCAGTGCATAGAACAACTGGTAAAGAACAGCAAAATTGAACTGAAAGAAGACTGTTCGTTGAATCTACCTTTGTTAATTGGAAACTTCATAGGGGATCAGAAAGAATTTGTTTTCCATGCAAGGTGCTGTGGTAGTGGTAGTAGTTCTGGAGAAAAGGTACAATGCAAGCAGAATTCCCTCTGGATATATCTGGCTTGAGAAGAAGACAAAACTATAATTTTACTTTAGCTCATGGCTCCCCATTAAGCAGGTTGGGAGTTAGGGAATTCTGTAAGAAAAGAAAACCAGAGAACATTCACTGTTTTGTTCCAGCTTTGCTGTCCCACTGGACTCAGCTCTGTGCCAACATCATAACAGATAAGACAGTGGGAAGAGAGAGCCAAGAGTGTGAATAAGCTTGTAGCTTGGGGATGCTGTGCTAAAGAAGATACATCTTGCAACACACACTGCTCTGTCCTTTTTGCTTCCATGCTACATTTAACAGCACATGATCTATTTTCAAGATAGTTTCCTTCTGGAAATCATTCTCGTGGACCTGTCCTGGGAGGTGTTAAGTGCCTTGAACTTTCACTAACATCACCAGGAGCTGAGTGCATGGCTCTGGTGATGCTACCCTCCTGGTCACCGTCCCACCTGTTCCAGCGACATCTTGAAGGCTGCAGGATCCAGCTTGTATTTTGCATCCAGTGTACCTGCTGATCTCCTGAAGGCTGTTGATCTTTGCAATGTTCCTTATTTCTTCTCTTTTACTTCTAAGCCCTGCTTGAAAACACGAAGAAGCTGGGCTGGCATTCTTAACACTTTCTGGGGAGGTGAAAAGCAGTTCCTTCATGAGAAGGTCCAAATTAGCAGAGATCATCAGAATCTTTTTTAAAGTGAGAAAATTGCTGGAGAGCATTATTAGCATTACTTTTACAAAAGTCTGGAACTATTTTTGTTCTAATAGTATTTTATTGTTGGTACACCTGAATGTATCTTTTCCAAATTTCTGGGCAAGAGATTATGCAGCAGGGTGAGAGGCTCATAGAAAGGACCCAGAGTGGAATGAGGAGTGGGCAGAAGGCCTTAGGAAGATGCTCTGTTCAGCAGAGAGGAGGGACGGTATCACTCTCAGTCTGATAGGTTCCTACTGCAAGGCCCATGAGTACTGTTCAGGACCTGAGGCAAAAACCTCTCTGAGCAAACATTGTAAAATCATAAATTGTAGAATGATAGAATGGTTTGGGTTGGAAGGAATCTTTAAGATCATGTTTTCCAACCCCCTACTAGAGGCAGGGACACCTCCCTCTAGAACAGGTTGTTCAAAGTCGCATCCAGCCTGGCCTTGAATGCTTCCAGGGAAGGCGCGTTCACAGCCTTGCTGGTCAACCTGTTCCAGTGTCTCAATACCCTCACAGTAAATAATTCCTTTTTAATATCTGGTTTAAATATACCCTCTTCCAGTTTAAAACCATTTCCCCTCATCCTTTCACTACATGCCCTTCTAGAAAGTCTCTCCCCAGCCTTCCTGTGGGCCCTCTTCAGGTACTGAAAGGCCCCAGATCTCTCAGCCTGTCCTCATAGAGGATGTGCTCCAGCCCTCTGATCAAATCTGTGGCCCTCTTCTGGACCTGCTCTAATAGCTCAATGTCTTTCTTGTACTAGGGGCCCCAGAACTGGATGCAATACATCAGGTGGGTTTTCATGAGAGCAAAGTAGAGGGACAGAATCACCTTCCTCCACCTGCTGGTCACACTTCTCTTGTTTGGTTGGCCTTCACCAGCTCATGTTGAGTCTTTTGTCAACTGATACTAGCAAATCCTTCTACTCAGGGCTGCTCTCATGTTCATCCATCAAATCCATTTTTCTCCAATTTGGTGACCAGGATGTCGTCTAGACAATGTCAAATGCTTTGCACAAGTCCAGGTAGATGACGTCAGTTGCTCTTCTTTTACCCTGCTGCTGTAATTCCATCATAAAACACCACCAAGTTTGTCAGGCATGATTTGCCCTTGGTGAAGTCATGTTGGTTACCACCAATCACTTCATCTTAATCTCCATGGGCCTTCAGGAGGATCTGCTGCATGATCTTGTCAGAGGTGAAACTGACTGGCATGTAGTTCCCTGGATCTTCTTTTTTTTCCTTCTTGAGAATGGGAGTTATATTTCCCCTTTTCTAATCAGTGGGATCTTCACCAGACTGCCATGACCTTTCAAATAGACAGATAGCAGCTCGACAACTTCATTCACCAATTCCCTCAGAACCTGTGGATTCACCTTGTTGGCTCACATGGAACTTCTATTCCCCAGAGAAACAATTTCCTGACTATCTGTGCTGAGCTATCTACACCCCTGTCTGAAAGGTTGTTCAAACCACAGCTGTCCACAGATGACAGGAAATGAAGCTACACTGAGGCCGTTCATTGCTTGTCTCCTGACTGGTGATTTCAGCTAAGCTCAGTTATGGAAGTTGTGGAAACTGCATGTCCCTGAATGCCTTCAAGCTTGGACGCAGAGCTGGAAGAGGTATAACAAGGAAGGTATAATCCTGACTTCCTTGGTAGCCAGTCCTCACTATAGGAGAAAGATCAGACCCGTTATCAGACAAAAGTTTTTTTTCAGCTGTTAATTATTCAGCTTTTCCAAGCATTATGCTTCTCTTCTTTGGCCTGCTCCATCGGACAGTCATTTGTTTATAATTATTGCTTATGATTGGGGAAGTGTTGCTCTTTCTCAAGTATCCAGATTGTGCAGTTTAGGTCATGCTGACCAGATGCAAATTCCAGGACTAGCAGTTCTAGCACAGACAAGAGCTGTGAATCCATGTGTTCCAGCCCATCAGCTGAATGGGGACTTATATGTTCAAGTCTGGAAGTAGGTTAATCGTGTTCACTTGGGGCTGCATTTAGCTGTTTAATATCTCTTCTAGATCTGCATTGCTTGGGCACGATGTTGCACAAGTGGGAGCATGGTGCATTTGGACAAAATTTTAATACAACAATAAATACATAAAAATAAATATATAACATATATAGATATATATACAAATATATACAAGACCACTAAGATATGTAGTCCAACCATCAGTCCATCACCATCATGCCCACTAAATCATGTCAAAATGCAGTTTGGAAGTCCATCAGTTCTCAAGAATTTGTCATATCAACTTGCTAACGAGTTGATATGCTTTACCTGATACCCTCAGAAAAATCCATGTGGAATTTCCTAAGGTGATAAGCATCACCCATCTTTTCAGTGCAGTACAACTATGCTCAGTGTTAAAGTTTGTGGCAGGCAATAGCAATATAAGTCTCCAAATGCAAAAGCAAAGGATCCATTTACAATTTACCTTTTGAAGCTGAGAAGCAGATAGGTCTGAATCAGTGCTTTTTCCTGCAAGAAGCAGAACAGTTTATGTTCTTAAATTTATCCTCTCTTTTATAAAAGTGCTTGGTTTCTTTTTCCCCTAATCATTTAATTTGTCCATTTATGTAATTTTTTTCTCCCATTAATTGCCTCTCTCCAGAATCAAGCTAAAAGTTTCTTTGCTCATTTTAAGAAAGTGAATGAACACTCTTTTTGCTGCCATGGGGTAACCAAGAGGGCAGATTTCACAAGAATTCACATCAAGTTTGAATGTAACATATTTGGATTGTTATTAACAGCACACTAGGATTCCCCAAACATTGGAGAGGGAAAAGAAAAAGGGTCTCATGACCTTTGAATGGATCCCCACACATCCTTAATCCATCACCCCGTATAGCCCCCAACTGCACAATTACGTAGCCTGCAACAACATCAGGTAAAAAATCAAATTCCCAAACCTCTCAGAACGTCAAATAAGTGCATGTTCAGTTTCCAGATTTGAACAAAGATTCTTATTTTGTCCGGATTTCTTTTTTTTTTTTTCCGCCAGGCCTTGAAATAACACTGTTATTTTCACTTGAGAAAGAAAAAATTCTTCACATGCATGTGACTCAGAAGAAAACCTGTTTGTTTTCTGTAATAAGTAAATGATGAATCATTGGTGGTTTACCACATTTATTTCATTGCACATGAGATGTGTTGTGCAGTTACATTTCGTGTCTTGCTACCTCAAGGCCCGGTTTTGCAACAGAGATGCCTGAAGAGAAGCTGTCTATAGAGGATGTAGAGGATGCAATGCAGTGCAATACATTTGCTGCTGTGCCATACAGCAGGGCTGCTGGATTTGTCCCTCCAGGAAGAACAACTTGCAGTTATCAGCACAACCCAACAGCTTCAAGAGTGGTCTGGCTGGAAATATGAGTATATTTCAGAAAGGGGTATAAACTAACATCCCTGTGATCCTCCCAAAGGGAGAGGAGATTGAGAACAAATAGACTGAGAAAGGCTGTGTGTTTCAGGATGCAGAAATCCAGCTGCAATGAGGTGGTCTCAGCAAGGCGCTCTGGCCATCCCTTGGCAGGACTGCTGCATAGGGCTGCGTCAGATCCCAGCAAGCCACCGTTCCTCCTGCGGCCTCACACCTGTTGTTACCTTCACTTCCTCTTCATTTTAAGGGAGGCTGCTTAAAGTGCTCATACTCTGTACACTGTGGGGAACAGGCCTATATTGGCAAAGAATGGAACGGGTGACTTCACAGTCCCTTTCTATCACGCATTCTCGTGATTTCTTCCCTGTATTAACCCCCCAGTGCCCAGCTGCATGTTACGAGTAGCAGCTCAAAAAACAGTGGATAATATGGACTTGACACTTGTGTAGCATATCTCGAGAAAAACTTGGAACCTTTTCATTTCTAACTAATTAAAATTAAAATAAAAAAGCAATTTAATTAAATAATAAAAAAAAGAGTTGTTTGTGTTTTGATATAGCAGCAGATATTAAAACTTTCCATTAGGCAGGAATGCTGGCATGCAGGTTTGGTGAATGATTCTTGTTATGGTCAGAATGAATAAAGAATTAAATCATGTTGTGATTCATCCCTTAAAATGAAACTTAGGAAATTCATGAAAGTGCGATATAGAGAAAAGCCTTAGCTATTTTTCTTGTAATTCTTTTGTGACTGGTTAGGCCTGAAACGTCAAAATAACATCTTTGGTAATCCCGACACTGTATTTACTTTAAAGGAAAACTTCATCAGGAAAGTTCTGGCAGACAGACCAGAGTCAGAATCCACGCAGTGGGGTATTTGAGCTAATGGAATTGATGATTTTTGGATTCAGCCTTACTCCAATAATGAGAATGATGAAGCTTGATGAGGACTAAACCAAGTAGAGAATTTTTTCAAGCAAATTGATAAAAGGAAAAGAGATTTTATACTGTTAAAATAATGATAATAAAGAGGATGAAAATTATCCATATCTGGTTGCTTAATCATTATGCCATATGCTAGCAAACCTTCAGAGTTTATATATTTGCTTCAAAATGTTTTACCTGGATAAATGTATTCAAAGATTTAACATATAAGATTTAGGGCCCTACAAATCTTCACAGCAGCTGACAGCTTCCTCATCGTTCGAAGAGATGAGCTTGGAAGATGGAAAATAAAGGTCTCCCTTGGGAAAGCAGATGGGGTGAGAGTGATGAGGAAAAGGGATTTATCACGAGATGATTTGAGCTGAGATTTAGAGTGAAAAGTACCAAACAAGATAGGGACTTACAGATGTCACTTCTACAAACCAAGACAATCAATAAGGACTTAAACACCAGATTCCTGTGAGGAAGTAGGAAAACCGATTTCTTGGCCATAGAAAATTGCTCTGAGATTTAACTTCCTTTACCAAACACACAAATGTAGTCTGGAAGTGTGTGAGGGCCTCGATGGGAGGAAGCAAGGAACAACAATGATCTGAGAAATCTGAAAATCATAGAATCATAGAATCGTTTGAGTTGGAAGGGACACATGAAGGCCATGTAGACCAACTCCCCCGCAATGAACAGGGACACCCACATCTCAATCAGGTGCTCGGAGCCCTGTTCAGCCTGACCTTAGTGTTTCCAGGGACAGAGCATCCACTATGTCTCTGGGCAACCTGTGCCAGTGCCTCACCACCCTTATTGTAAAAAACCTCATTATATCCAATCTAAATCTGTTCTCTTTTAGTTTGAAACCATTTCCCCTTGTTCTATCACAAAAGACCCTCCTAAAAAGTCTGTCCCCTTCCCTCACACGGCCTCCCTTTAGATACTGAATGTGTAAGCAGAAGCTCTGTCTTTCAGAAAAATTCATCCAAAGAGGAGCTGAAACACAAGACACTCCTCAGACTAATTTCTAATCTTTCCTTAGGGCTATACTGAGCTCAGAGAATATATCCATATATATCAGCAATCAAGGACTCACAGCCACAGCACTGGTTTCTCTCAGTTAATCTCCTCTCTTACATCCAGCTTTATCTCTGCAGTATGTCACTACGTTAAAACTCTAACATTTCAATAATTTCCATAGCAACAGGCATGCTGTCCTAAACACAGGATTAGGCCCTCAGGCAGGCTGCATATGGAAGGAAATCATAGAATGGCCTGGGTTGAAAAGGACCACAATGATCATTTAGTTTCAACCCCCTGCTATGTGCAGGGTCGCCAACCAGCAGACCAGGCTGCCCAGAGCCACATCCAGCCTGGCCTTGAATGCCTCCAGGGATGGGGCATCCACAGCCTCCTTGGGCAACCTGTTCCAGTGCCTCACCACCCTCTGAACTGGGTCTATTTAGCCTTGAGAAAAGACAACTGAGAGGGGATCTAATCCAGGTTAATAAATATCTGAGGTGAGGGGACCATAGTGGTGAGGCCAGTCTCTTTTCAGTGGTACATGGAGACAGGACAAGGGGAAATGGACATAAGCTGCAGCAGAGGAAGTTCTGCACGAATGTGCACAAGAACTTCTTTATGGTGAGGTGACGGAGCACTGGAACAGGCTGCCCAGGGAGGTGGTGGAGTCTCCTTCTCTGGAGATGTTCAAGACCTGCCTGGATGCCGACCTGTGTGACCTGGTGTAGGGAACCTGCTTTGGCAGGGGGGTTGGACTCGATGATCTCTAGAGGTCCCTTCCAACCCCTACAATTCTGTGATTCTGTGATTCTCTGTGTGAAAAACTTCCTCCTAAGATCTAACCTAAACCTTCCCTGTCTCAGTTTAAGACCATTCCCCCTTGTCCTGTTGCCCCCTCATAAGCCATTCCCCCTCCTGTTTATATGCTCCCTTCAAGTACTGGAAGGCCACAATGAGGTCTCCCAGAGCCTTCTCTTCTCCAAGATAAATAAGCCCAGTTCCCTCAACCTTTCCTCATAGGAGAGGTGCTCCAGTCCTCTGATCATCTCAGTGCCCTCCTCTGGACCTGCTCCAAGAGCTCCACGTCCTTCCTGTACTGGGAGCCTCAGACCTGGACGCAGTGCTGCAGCTGGAGCCGCACAACAGCTGAGCAGAGGTGGACGATCACCTCCCTCTCCTTGCTGGCCACCCCTTTTTTAATGCAATCCAGAATACAGTTGGCCTTCTGGGCTGCAAGCGCATGAAATCAATCTGTGAGAGTAAGAGCTATCAGTAAGATACACACAAGACAACTGTCTGTCCAGCTTGAGGGAAGGAAGAACAGTACTGTAATGGTAAGAGCTGGAGAAATGAGAGCCAAGTTGGTGACTCGCTTTGTGGCACTCTAGGGAAGTGCTGCCGGAGCCATGCTATCCTTCATCACTAAAGGCAATTTTGTCTGGCTTCCTCCTGCTAAAGTGCTGCATGCTTGAGCTGTCTGTGCTGTCCCTCGGTAGGCCAGGCTGGAACACTGACGAGAAGAGAACTACAGCTAAGCAAGGCTATAATGCTTCCTGTACTCAAATTCAGGGTTGCTTGTAATTTAAGATGGTCATGCAGTAATTTAGACCCCCTGAATACACATTCCCTTATACAGTTAGATTTCCTGAAAAGCAAGTCTTGTTGACATGGGAAAGTTTTGCTGGTTATATAGACACAATTTGACTGTTATAACTGCATCCCGAATGTCTTTCAGTGTTGGAGACTCTTCTGGGTTAGAAATGCACTTATTTCAGCTTAACTTATGCCTCTTTTGCTTGTGTTAGACGAGAATATTCACACTGATATTGCACCAAAGGGATATTCACACCGTCTGGGCATAGACTGAGCTGAGTTTGGGAGTCCAGATGCCCTGGAGAGTCTGGAAAGAGATGGGTGCATCCAGAAGTTGACAGATTTTCGGAGTTATGAATGTGTGCTATTGCCAAACAAGAAGATAGAGGAGAGGTCAATCACTGAAAGAAGAAAATCTGCCAGTTCTTTTTTTTTTTTTTTTTTAAAATAAGGACAAAAAAGTCTATTTTATTTTGGCTGAACTCTTTGAAATCCCTGATGTCTTTTGGCTGAGAAGTTTCCATTGGCTTGCCGTGGTTGAAGTTTAGTTATGTTCTGTGCCACTGAAAACACTTTTATGGTAGGGAAATATTGGACAAACTTAATTACAGTAGGTACTGTGGATGTTTTATAATATAAATTCTCATAGCAGCATAGAAGTGATTTTCATCACTTATAGATCTGGATATGCTTATAGTGCAGATACAGCTCTAATTCTTCTGGAATCTCTGGGTTTCTGTTCTGTCATACCTTGTGGTAGTCATGGTAAACAGACCTTTGATTAGTGGTATTTTTGTTGGACATTGATGTCATGGATTGTTTTCTTTTTCTTGTACTACACAGGCAGCTCAGTGGGAGTCTGCAGCTAAATTAGTTTCCTTATCTTGATCAGAAACCAATGTTATATCCAGTTAGCCTAGCTTAGACATCTAACTTGTATTTTATGAATTTGGTGAAGCAGTTCTCCAAAAGGAACTGTGCCACTGGCTGTTGTAGTCAGCAGAAGAGGATGGGCGATAGTGAAGGTTTCCAGAAGAGAGTTTGTTTAAGTGGTCAGACTCTTTCTACCTGCAGCCCTTCAAAGACAGCCGTGTTTCTTTTTTTGACTGTAAAGGAAATTCAAGCACTTAACTCAGTGTCAGTGGATGCCTAAAATTTAGGTGCCAAGTGAGTGCTTGAACTATGCTGATATAATGCTCTTGCAGATTTATGGGGCCTAATACTGTATGAATGCATATATATGTGTATGTACATATATATGTATATATATACTCACACACATACGTAGATTGCTCTAAAAGTAATGCTTCCTAATTATTTCTGTCAAAACTACAATAGATACAAAGAACACAATGACGCTATTTGATAGTACAAATTCTCAGCTACAAAATGTGATTTTTAACAGTCACCACCATATAGCTATGCATTTTTGCCAGTGATGCACAAGAACAAGGATGCCATGACTGTAAAAATCTACATCAGTGGAGGTGACCCACTGTTGCTGTCACTACTGCTGAAAATGCATCACTCACTGCCTCACTGTGCTTACACCCACTGTTTGGTCTCCATAAACGTTCAGCAAGTGTCAGTGAAAGTCAATGGGTGCAATATTTTCTGCATGGAGGATTTCAGTGGCACACCTTTGCTTCGTCCACGCTTCCATGTCAGACGCCATTCTGTCAGACTGCCCCTCTGCTGCCATCTGTCACACAGCAACAACAAGTAATGGGATATTGGTGGGAAGGTTCAATCTCTGCTGCCATACCACCAACATCTGTCAATGACCTCATGGGCAGACATAATAAAGCAGGAGGCATTACTTTCAGAGCAGCCCTCATATATATATTTATATATATATCATTATCCATGTTGACATGCTTCTGTTAAGATCTTTTGATTTGTAAATTTCAAAAGTTTCTACACTGGTTTAGTTTACTGCTGGTTTGTATTTCTGATTTCCACTCTGAAACAGTTCACAGTTCCATGCCTTCCAGAAGCACTAGCTCTCTTACCTCTCATTAAGTTCACAGAGCTGGCCTTGCTGTGTCTGGTTTACATTCTTTTCAAGCCATCAGAATTTTACTGCCAAAAAGTAGCACATTTCAAACTGTGCAAGTTACAGAAGCAACATTAGATGAATCACTGGTTGAGCTTTAACTCAGAAGGAAAACACCATGCGTGGATCCTCGTGGTAAGAGCCGCAGATGCAATGTTTTCCTTTTGTGCACAGTTACTATTGTCAATTGCACCTTTTGATTGCACTGTAGAGAAGTGTTTCTCCAGTACTGTCCATCTAGGGTAAAGATGTAGGGTAAAATCCATGGTTTATATTTAAACCACCCCTCCAGCCTGCTAGTGAAGAGAAGCCAAATAAAATAGATGGGAATATTTCATAAGGACAAATGTTTTGTGTGCAACTTTTTCTGAAGTTAAACTGCTACCTAAATGGAGCAGCAAATATTAGTTCTAGCCAGCTATGGAAGAAAAACTAACTTGATTTCACCTTTTCTGCTCACCATAACACTTTAAATGGTTCCTTCTGTCGCTTGGAATGGAACGTTCTGAGCTAGCGTATATTTATTCCGAAATACTAAAAAATTAAAAGGTATGAAAAAATAAAGAGAAGCTGTTCACAAAATGTAAACATGCAGTATACATTTCACATGTTTTTCTGTCAAGACCCAGAACCTGAATCCCTCTAGCTAATTTTGGTAATTAAATATCCCATGACATTCTTCATCTGATAGTGTAAGTCTTGTTTATTCTGGCAGGAACCTGAACGTTGAACTCTTCCTAGTGTAAGAAGACACATCTCAAACTTCATTTTGGTTCCCAGCTTATCCAAGCACTGGTTTTGTGTTTGGTTTTAAAGTGTATAAATGGACCCATTGAAACTGATGTGCAGAGAGAGCTACATGCTAGATAAATGACCATATCTGACTTGGACTGTACTGTGCAACTTGACAGCAGTTAATGATGTTGCCGAGATATAAGTGAGGGCAGAATTTGGCCCTGCTCCCGTGGTTGTCATAACTTACCACGCTAAGCTGACTGTTAAAAGTTTTGTACAGGGAACTCCATGCAGAGCTCTGGTGATTAATAGGATCTGGATGCAGAAATTCCTGTGGGCTACAACTAAAAATTCATTCCTCTATTTTGATGGCTGTTCATTTTAATAAAGGACTTTGATACCAACGTTTTGCCGACAACTGTGGAGTAGTCTGGCTACTTATGTTTGTCACTTTGAACTCGTGGAGGCTTGTGAAACCATTATGGAGTCTAGACAAGGTGTGCTGCTTGCAATTCCAAAGTACTCATAAGCTTAAAGACAGTGTTTACTCCTTCCACTTTGAATTTTGACAAGTCCTGAGAGATGTCATTTAAGCTTCTGTGGAGAGCATTAATAAGTAGGAAGGTAACAAATGATGATTCTGTTTACACGCATACCAAATAATATTTTCCTTTGGTAACCTGCACAAAACCAGAACCACAATCCATTATGTTGGAAAAGGTAAAATCTAGATAGTTCTGTTTCTCATATAGGATGTTTTATTAAAGAAAGCATATCATCATCTCAGTGGGACATCTGAATCCATTCCAAACACTACGAGCTGCTAATTTGCTGTAAGAACAGCCTTAAAGGCATCACAATAGGCAGGCAACAATGAGGGTGCAAGCTGGATATCTTAAGGAGGATAAGGCCATTTCCTTTTGTTGTCCAAGATACTCTTATTTTAAAATTCTTCTTGTCACCTCCACGTTTGCAACTTGCAGATAAATTGGTGCAGGAGGAAGAAGGAGGCACTTATCATACATGCCTCACCTAGAGGCCTGGTACGTAGTCCAGGAGTAAGCAAATTAGGCAACAGCAAGCCCTGATGTATTGATGCAGGAAATGAAGCCATGTACTGATGCAGCTTAGCAGCAGGAAGCTGCTCTGGTGCATCCTGCAAACTAATGGACTTCTTTGTCTCTGCTCTGGGAGGCTTCACTGACAGCTACAGAGCGCTGAGCTCTCAGGTGTGGACCTTTCAAATCTCCTGTCTGGTGTCCCTTGTTGAATGGAGAGGTCAGTGGAAACGAATGAGGGTGTAATGTCAAAGCTCTCATCCTCCCATAAAATCATAAAATCCAGAGCTTGTCAATACCAGAAACGAAGCAAAGTTGCAAAACATGTTGGCAGGAGTGCAACCCAAGTGAAAAGCTGGGACAGGACTGCCAGCTGAATTGCACTCTTTAGCTTTGTGAGCCAGTGTCTGTTCTCATAGGGTGCAAATCCGGACCAGCACTCATGACTCCAGTGATGTATTTCAGGATTTATATCTTCTGAGAGGAGCTGAATTTGGCCTTCTTTTGAGCAGTTATACTGTCACTCCACAAACTCCAGTATTTTTAGCAGCAGTTGTCACATCTAATCAAACACAAAATTTAGCAGGATGAAGTGAGAAAAGTGCATGGTTCAAGAGATTTAAAGCCAAAATTCTAAACATTTTATCCAATCTCCATACTGACAGCTAAGTAAGAAAGTTTGTATATTTGTATATGTTTTAAAGAGTTATTTACTGGTTCTTGTATGCTGTTACCAGCATTCCACTTCTGAAATGTCTAGCAGACACCTACTATCTTGAGACTGACTCTTAAAAGAAAAACAAGAACAGGAACAAAAAAACATCAATTATGTGTTGTCGTTAGTGAACCATTGACAATGTTAATTCGAAGACTTACCACATGCATTTAGCAATACAGCAGAGACAATATTATGTAATCCATTTTCCAGCACAAATTCCAAGTGAATGCTCACAACGTTTGAAAAGGAATCTATGGCCCAGGAACTGATCCTATAAATTAGCTGATAAAAGAGTTACAAAAAGAGATAGCAATAGTAAGTCTTAAGCAGAACCATGTGTATGCATAGGGAAATAAATTTAGTTCAGTAGGCTATTCCTTATTGTTTATTCATTACTGATTATTCACTCATCTTTATCTTTTAATTTCCCTTATCAAGTCTTTTCTATTCATCATCGACTATGGAGATTGGCTGACACGCTTTCCCTGGTCCAATCTGGCATGATTATCTCAGCTGGAGGTATTTCATGGAAAAAATGAGCTATCTGGAGTTTGTTGTCAGTTATTCAAATAATACAAAGTCAGTAATCTTGAACAGCTGATTTTGAAGCATTGGTGTGTCCTTTTTCCATGTTTTTTGGGAAAAGATTTGGAATAAAGCAGAAGGGATCAAAGAGGTGAATTAGCTGAGAAGCCTAAATTCTCAGCGAGCATCTTGATAATACCAATAAGCACACCCTACTGTACTCACTGATTTACTGTGGGACTATTTGGAAATGTACATTACAGTTGTAAGACTGATTTGTGGAGGGAAATTTTACCTCTGTGTTGCAAGGAGCAGCATGGGATTGCCAAGTGAGACCAGAATCTTGTCATAGTGGTGTTCTTTGCTCAGATTTTGCAGTTTCTGCAGCAGAGGCAAACATATGTGAGAGAAGGCTAAGGTTGGTAAGAAGTTTCAAAAGGATATTTAATTACTGAAAACAAATTGTAGGTATAGACACTCTGGAAGGCAAGTTTCAGAGTCAAGCTCATTTTTCTCTTGGGGTAGTTCAGAGATCTCAATGCTTCCATCTACTTTGCATGCATCTCTCTAAAATGGCCGTATATGCTCAGTTGCTGCTTTTCTGTGCATACCACCCCCACCCTTATGTGGTCCCATTGGTATTTCTAACTGAGTTTGTGCAGACTGACTTTCTCCACACATGGTAAAAGGAGTGCTGCTGATTTCATTGCCTTTTCAAGCAGCCTCAAGGAAACAAATGCTTTCTGCCTTTTCTCCATTTAATTTTGTACTGGTTGAATGGCAGAAATGTGGAACGAGGTAGTCCATTTGGCTGCACTTTTGCTGAGTTTAAATGAGGTGGCTGAGCATGCGTTAGCATGTGTTTGGATACCAACTACTTGTGAACAGTCAATCTCTGTGGGAAAAAAATTCCTAGCAAAAGAGAAAACTTTTGCTGTAAAATTTTACCTGATAATTTTTTTTTTTTTTTTTTTTTTTTTTTTTACTTTCAGTTTGTCATGGAAAGAACAGAAGTTTGCTGGTAGGTGTGGGAGAAAGACTTCTGCAACAGTCCCTTGTTTCCACTGTAAAGGAGAAAAAGTGCAGAACAGGATGAGTGAAACATGGCACACAGTATTAGAGAAAGATACAACCTGAGAATAGATTCCAAGAAGATTTATTGGCTATGTGCCTGGCTGGGGAGTATTTCTCTGCTTGAAACAAGCCAGACCACTGTGAGAAGAGCAGGGACTGACTGGTGGTTTAGTGACAACTCTCTTGGTGACTTTGTAGGCCCTTTTTCTTACTAAACGATAAGCCATCGGCCTCTGTAGGAACCTTGTGCCATCTCATGGCGAATTCAATGATTCAGATTGCTCAGAAAGTTTAGGATGTGCTTTTCCCTTCTTACATCCTGTAACAGTCAAGTTTTTGCTAGTAAGCAGATGTTTATAGCGACCACATCTGCATGTGATGTCCTTTCCTCTGCATCTCATGCCTCTATTTCCCCAGTATACATTGTACTTTCCAGCTGAAGGATGGCCAAAGCCCTCTCCTACCTGAAGCTCCTGTTTCTCATCACAGCCCTAATATGTGGCCTTCTCCCCACCCGTTCTTTTCTTCTCCCCAATGGAAGTCCCAGTTTTGGCTTTCTAGGAGTGGGTTCCTCTTCCAGTGGATAAGACAAAGGAGAATTGCTTTAAATTAAAAGAAGGGAAATTTGTGTTAGATGTTAGGAAGAAATCCTTTACTCAGAAGGTGGTGAGGCACTGGAACGTGTTGCCCAGAGAAGTTTTGGATGCTCTGGATGCATTAAAGGACAGATTGGATGGAGCCCTTGGCAGCCTAATCTGATGCATGGCAGCCCTGCACACAGCAGAAGAGTGGAACTGGGTGGGCTTTAATATCCCCTCCAACCTAAGCTGTTAGATGATTCTATGAATGTCACATTCTATGAATGTGCCGTTTTTCTAAGCTTACACAGCTTCAAGGATATTCTCTATACATCCATCCACCCTGCTTGATATTCCTCCTGGAGCAGTAGGACTTCTAGCCCTTAGCAGGAGATGCCTTTCAAATCTCACCTCGCTGGGACCTCCATGGAGACTCTGCTCTTTTCCTGGCCTTTCTTCCTTCAGCATTTCTAATAAGACCACTGCTAATATATGGGGTAATTTGTTTTCCTTCTGTATTTCAAGTTGTCTTCCCCCTATATATCATTCGTAGGCAAGTCTGTCAGATCTCTTTGAATGTTCTGTTATCTGAGATCAGTGTTGTTCAGTGTGCCTGTAATGCATGAAATCAGAGCAAGCTGTATGCTTGTGCCGTGCGGCATGGCTAATCATTCTCAAATGCTATCATCAGTTATCTTGGAGGAGTAAAAAAAAAAAAGACCCATGCAGCCTGTGGCTGATTTAATCTTTAAAATCAGGAGAGACTTTGCAGTGATTAAAGAGCCATTTCCTGACTACATATTGATATGAGTTGCTTCCAAGTCAAATATGAGGGAGACTGACAGGCATTCGGTCTTACTCTGACTGGCAGGTCTCAGCCCCATGAACAACAATCTCTTTCCTGCTCTTGTTTAAAGGCATTCTGGGGTGGTCTATATTTAATACATAGCCAGCTCAAGTGTTTTATATTTTAATTGACAAAATTGAACACTTTAGTTTTCAGCATCCATAAGGACAGGTGGAAAGTTTTATTCAGAAACTGAAGGCTTCGCGTTGTTTTCCAAAAGCTTCCAGAAGCCAGTCACTTTGGGAGCAATTCTGTGTTCTGAGAAATGCCAGAAAAAAAATGCGTGCTGAAGAATTTCTCCAATGTAACTGCAGGGCGTTGAGTCCATTTCAACATAAATCAGTAAAGCAAAGCATTACAAGCATGAACAGCAATGGTGTTGTGGGACACTGATCTTTGAAATCTGGAAAACACCTTTAGAAGCCGCTGATCAGCCCAGGGAGGATGTTTGGGAAAAAAGGGTTTGGTCCAAATATTGGATCGTCATGGCTTCATCATTTCACCCCTCCAAGGATCAGGTTTCTCCATCTCTGAAATTGAGATCGTGATAGTGACCTCCTTCACAAAGGATTTTGGGATCTTCTTCAAGTTTGTGAAAGATATGGTGCCCAAAGTAACAGGAAGCAAGACTCAGAGATTCAGAGCTTTTTTCCAGCTCTACATTCTTGAGGATGTAGAAAGGTCTGCATGAACTCAATATTTTTATTAAGGATGGCCTGGATTATGAGTTTACAATAGATAATCATGTACAAATGGTCTTCCATTTTTAGATTCTCCTCCCTTCAGAGACTACCTCACTGCACTGACATAGTTTTCCTTGTGGCTTTAGGCAGACAGAGTACTCGCAGCTCTGGGAGACTTAGTGCTGAAACCTCTTTGGTTACAACGGCACATGCAGTCCTGCACTTTCCTTAGCAAACAAGTCACTCCCACTCCTGTTCTATATACCATATCTTTTCCCCCCAGAGATCCCAAGCCTACACTAACAAATCACTAAATTCACAGAAATATCCTGCATACTCAGGCAAAACTGCGTTAAAGATTGCCTTTTTTTTTTGCATGTCTTGTCCAGATCTGATACCAGAGACAAACAGGAATGTTTCTGTCCAGATCATCTTCTTTCAGTTATTTAGATTTAGTTTTATTGCAAACAGCTAATCAATTCAAATAAAAACAAATACTTCTCCAACCTCAAATGCAAATGGTTTGTGTGTGCTTTTTCATGTGGAAGATAGCTGACAGTTACAATCCCAGACAAAAAAAAAAAAAAAACAAAAAAAAAAACAGCCAAACAACTTTGCTGCAAAGAACTAAAAATGTACAAAGAAACAAAAGAGAAAATAGATGAGAGATTTACCAAAAAAACAAAAAACAAAAAACAAACAAAAAAAACCTACAAAAAAAAAAGGCTTTGGGGAGTCATTGTGCTATTTGCAAAGCAAAATTGCTGTTTCTGTAAACGATTATTTAATTGTTGATATGAATTTAGCCTGGTGATAAAATATTTTCCTGGCTCTGACAGACATTCTCTAGTGGAAAGAAATAAATCTCGTGAGTTTGAATTATGTGCAATTGGATCACGGATTTACTCCAACATCAGTTGGATGCCATTATAGTTTCTGTTACACATCTATACATGATGTATACAAGGACCCGGACAGGCTTGAAAACTGGACCCACACGAGCCTACTGAGATTCAACAAGGCCATTTGTAAGGTGTTGCACTTGAGTTGGGGCAATCTCAGATATGAGTACAGACTGGGAGAAGAACTCATTGAGAGCAACCCTGCGGTGCAGGACTTGGGGGTCCTGATGAACGAAAAACTGGACATGACCCAGTAGTGTGCACGTGCAAATCAGAAGGCCAGTGGTATCCTGGTCTGCATCAACAGAGGGTGGCTAGCAGGGAGAGGGAGGGGATTGTCCCCCTCTATTCTGCCCTTGTGAGGCCCCATCTGGAGTACTGTGTCCAGCCTGGGGCCCCCGGTATAGGAAGGATGCGGGGCTGTTGGAAAGGGTCCAGAGGAGGGCCATGAAGAAGGTCAAAGGGCTGGAACACCTCTCTTATGAAGAAAAGTTGAGGGAATTGGGCTTGTTTAACTTCAAGAAGACAAGGCTCCGAAGAAACATCATCGTCTGGCTGTCTGGTACTTGAGGGGAGCTTACCAATGAGAGGGAGGCAGAGATTTTACAGTCTGATACTGATAGGGCAAGGGAGAATGGCTTTAAACTAAAAGAGAGGAGATTTAGATTAGACGTTAGGATGAAATTCTTTACTCAGAGATTGGTGAGGCATTGGCACATCTGCCCTGAGAAGTTGTGGGTGCCCCACCCCTGGAGGCATTGAAACCCAGGTTGAATGGGGCC
This sequence comes from Lagopus muta, assembly GCF_023343835.1. Taxonomy (NCBI): domain Eukaryota; kingdom Metazoa; phylum Chordata; class Aves; order Galliformes; family Phasianidae; genus Lagopus; species Lagopus muta. The sequence goes on from NC_064434.1 coordinate 9,826,651, forward strand.
CTGGGCAGCCTGATCTGGTGGGTGGCAACCATGTCTATGGCAGGGAGATTGGAAGTGGATGGGCTTTAAGGTCCCTTTCAACCCAAACAATTATATAATTGTAGCTTGATGTAAAAATCAATTAAAATGTAGCTTGAAAAGGATTAAAACTGATTAAATGTGTCATCCTTCAGTACTGACAAAAAAGGCAGTTCCAAGTTGTGGGATACTCCTCTTGAGTGCCCCGTTAATCTCACAGATGCTGGAAAATGTGACCCTGTCTCAGAGAAGGTCTTTGGCCTCCACAGGGTAATGAAAACATGTCACAAACTACAATTTCTCTGAGTTTGGGATAAAACCTGAAACACAATCTCATCACCAGATGAAAGCATTTAGAATTATCATGCAGGAAAAAGTTAACGATGAGCTTTTGAATATGTTTGTGGAAATGTCAAATTCTAATATTACGAATAGGCCAACTGCAGAGGACAAACCTCAACTTTCTGTTGAGGAGCGTGTGTGTATGAACCAGAACATCTGTATATTTAGGAAGCATCGGTGAAGTGCTGAGTGCCTCTGAACTTCAGCATGTAAGCTGATGTCAAAGGGCTAAATCTTTTATTAGAAGATTGAAGCATTTAAGTACGATGTTCTGTTCACATTCAGCTAGGAGGAATGGAGCCACGAGGTGTTAGTGTGCCCATCTGAGAGCTGTGCTGAACATGAGCTTAGAGGTAAGGAGCACATTCTCAGCTTTCCTGGAGCCCAAGGCAGAAATCCCTGTGGCATTAATGGGATCCGGATGAAGACTTTCTTCCTTTATTTTCCTCTTCTCCATCCTAACCACTAAGAATTTCTTCCTCATTTGTTTCAGCAGATGTTGCTCGCTTTATGCAAGAAGATGTTGTCTTAAAAAAATTTCAGAGGAAAGTTCAGCCTGTGGCTTGTTACTGCCATTATTTATTTTGAACAAGGTCCAGGATCATAAGGCACATGGACAATCAGGCTATGGATAAAATGATTAGGATAGGGCTGACTCAGACCTGTTAGTCTGGCAAGTACTCAACAGTGTATATTCCAGAAAGTGAACTCCCTAGGAGTAATTTGCCTTATCAGAAGCTTTTATAATTCTGTATGAGATGACAGTGGATGGAAATAATCCTTCTTGAATCAAAGATGTAGTTTTTAAACATTTTTTTGAGATCTCCAGAGGTGAGAACTGCAGTCATAGCTACACATAAAGCTTTTATTTCTATCCTATCTCATGTCTTCTAGTGCTAGAGAAGCTGAAACAACTATTCACATTTCTCTGTGTAAGCCTAGGAAAAATTCTGTCACTGATGTTCTGAATTCCTCCACATGACAACGTGTGAAAACATGCAGCATTGTGACTTTCTCAGCTGGTTGTTTTTAAATCCCTTTAGCTTCCAGTTCAGTATAAGAGGTGGTATGAAGCTAAGTTTTGTAAGAGGTCTGAATTTACCTGCATTTAGGCACATAACCTATGTAAAACAAAAAGCCTGATAAAGAAGAGCTCTCTTTTCTAGAATTCATTTCAGCACATTAATGGAAGCTGGAGAGAGTGTGCAAAAAAGTGTATCAAAACGGTTTACTTAATTTGCACTGAATGTATAAAGCAGAAAGAAGTATGTGGCTCCCTTGTTAATGGGAATTTCATACATCCTTATCAGAAAATTGTGGTTAAAGAAGTAGTGTCTCTCTTTGCCTTGAGGGCTCACCTACTCAAAACTAGGTGGACAACAGAAAGAAGGACTTGAGCAGAAAGGATGTAAGAGTTTCAAGCAGTGCTCTGCAAGCAGAAAGGCCTGATTTTAGGGAGAACCAATCTGGCTCAGTGTCCAGAGCCAAGAAACCGGAGGATAATGGGAGCTACCTCTGTGAATCCCTTGGTGTGGCTGGTGAGCATTGTTCTCTGAGCTAGCAGCATGGTGCCTTGCACTGCCTGCTATCCCAATGGAAAAGCAAAGCAATGAACTTTGTCCCTGGAGGTGTTCAAGAAAAGTAGAGATGTGGCACTGAGGGACATGGTTAGTGGGCATGATGGGGATGTACTGACGTTTGGACTAGATGATCTCAGCGGTCTTTTACAACCTCAATGATTCTATGACTCTACTTTCTCGACAAGACAGAGCTGATGGCAGAGGAGCTGAAAGCATTTTGGGTCTCTTTCTAGTCATTTGACAGAATTTGGAAATATTAGTGTACTTGAAAATTTATATTGCTGTATAAAAGGTTCAAATGTCTCTCTTACAGCAAATGGCATAATCCTGAGCATGTGCTTAAATACAAACTAAATAGAATTAACAGAAGCTGAGAGAGCTGGGACTGTTCAGTCTGGAGAAGAGAAAGCTCTGGGAGACCTCATCAATGTGTATAAGTGCCTTACTTGAGAAAGGCAAGCAGTCCTCAGAAAAATGCAGTGAGAGACAATGAGCGCAACCTAAAATACAAGAAACTCTGCCTTGATGGAAAAAAAAACACACTTTTTACTCTGAGGATGGTCAAACACTGGGACAATCTGCCCAGCACATCTTCCACTTGAAGATATTCAGGAGCCTGGACATGGTCCTGAGCAACCTGCTCTATCTGACTGCTTTGTGCAGTGGGTTTGAACCAGAAGATCTCCATAGTTTCCATTCAGACCTCAGCCATTTTGTGAGCCTGTGATGCTGGGAAATAACAGGTCTATCCTTCAGTAGAAATTTCTCCCCAGCTTGCAGTCAGAAAAATTACCTGCTCGGAGGTACCCTGAGAACTAAACTTCTTCACCTTCAGAGCTGTTCCTCAGACCACCCATCAAGGTGAGCCCATGCTCATGCCTGGTTGCACAACTCAGTCATTGCCAACCTTTGCTTTTCCACGAATCAACCTACGACTAAGTTCTGTCACAATCACTTTTCTTTCTGCCCCTTCTTAGGGCAGATGCTTTCCTTGGCAGCTAACAGCCTTTGGCAAACACTGCCATGTCTCAGAATGGCCCACAGATTGTTAAGTCTTGCACAGATGTGAAATTAATCTTTACAACACCCAAAGTAGCCCCCTGAACCAGGGACCTGCAGGGAGTGTTGCGCTAGGGCTCTTCACACCTGGTTATCCCCTGATTAACATTAAGCCCTTTAATTTGCCGGCAAGGTTGAAAGCCCCACTGCAACTCCTGCTCTTTTCCTCCTTTCCAGCTCTTAACTCACAGAAAACTGCTTATGAGATCAGAATAAAAGCAGAAGTTCAGAGGCTTTTCATGTTGTTGAAGTGAGCTACCACTTAGCTCAAGTGATCTGTAATTTTTCTTCCAGTGTGACAGTGACAAATGGCATTTAAAACATTAAAAGAGCCTTGCAGTAGGTTATTCAGAATGCGAGTTCAGTGCTGATTGACTTGATTTTCCTTGGGTCACATTATGTAGTCACATATAGTAAGAGTACTTCAGGAGAACATTTATCTATTTGGTGCCACGTAGCAGCAGTCAAATGAAGTCTGCAATGCAGATTGATGCTGAGAATCAGGACGTTTTGCAATGTCAGTTCATCTGTGAGAACAGCAAAAAGACTCTCAAGAGCAAGTTACATGTGCTCAGTTTCTAAACAAGTGCCTGTACACCACTGTGCATTTTTCAGATTTTTCTTTTCTAGGCAGATTTCTCTCAGGCAGTTACCTCAATTCTTTTTATTCCGTTCTCCATTACCCACACATAGGAAGCTTGGAGGGGAAAAAGAAATATTTGTTTTCAGTAATTTTCATTGCACTGTTAATCTGCTAGGAGCATGCAATTCTACGTGGTGCTGCTGAAGAGAAATAGAGTTTGTCAAGGTGAAGTCATCTAATTACCCAGGTACATACTTGCAGCACCCACTGTTCTATTCTGATTTATCCATGGATCTCAAATTTGTGCTTGAAAGACCACCTCTGAGGGGTGAAACAGAGGTTCTGCCTTTCTGACTGTTCCTACTTAGCCCCACAGCCCCACAGCTAATGAATGCCAAATGTGGTGTTGTGGAATTAGTCTACCAGGATCAAGCTGAAGACTGCCAATTTGTCTCACACAGACCAGCAAGTAGCCAGATAACAATCTTAGGTAGTAACTTTTGGGTAAAATATTGGCCACTTCAAAGGAGATAAGATTTGTGGCCGTTGACACTGGGGCTGTGATTTCTCCCCCCGTTGCAGATGACTAGTTCAGATCTTAGCCGCCTGTTGATGGATTTAAGCTATCTTCTGAGTCACCTCGACTTTGCTTCTCCTTGCATCCACTCTCCCCATCTCACTCCTGTAGTTTGTCTTCAGCTTTGGTCACCAACCACAAGGTTTATGTATAAAAAAAAGCACTAATCTCTTTCCTATCTCCCCTGTTCTAAGTGAAAGCTGTTTTTACTCAAGCTGTTGTTGGTGTTTGGGATGACATTGTGCAGCACACAGGGAGAGCCGGTGGGGGGAGCAGCGGGGGGACCAGGCTGTTGCAGAGGTTAAGAAAACAGCTTCCACACAGCACCCGGACTCCGCCTTCCCCTCCTCTCCTGTGCATGTATGGAAGCATGTGTGCATTGGTAGAACAGTATTTTTTTCCAGACTTTCCTGCTCAGTCTTTTACACATGCCCTCAGGCAGTTGTGTTACAGCATTCTGAAGGACTTTTTTTTTTCTCCAAATTCCACGTTTGCAGGTTCCTTCAGATAGAAATTAACGCAATCTGAATTAGGAGGCTCTATGTAATTTGGATTTCTTTACGAGGAATCGTGCCGTTAGTATTACTGTTCTCCATTTCGTTTAAAAAACGAGAAAAACACAATTCAAATGTCTGCAGACTCAGCCTAATAAAAATGATAGATTGGATGTCAAACCACTCTGCTCCCACCCAACCCCTCCTTTCTCCACTCTCTCTTTCTATTGCTCAGAAAGAAGTTATGCAATTGCTTCCTTGCTGCTGTTGGCTTTTGGAAATAGCCAGCTGATTCTGGTAGCTGAGGGATTAGTCTATTTTGCTTGCACTCAGGCAATGCTGTGTGAAAACCTGCACTGCCTTAATAATTTAGCTCTTTATGTTTCTCTGGAGTTTACCAGCACATCTTGGCTATGGATCAGATTTGATTTTAACCTCTGTGTCCTATGAACCACCTGAATGGCAGAATAGTTTGCAAACTCAGCACTTGCAGGATGATTCCACAGTTGCACAAATTTTGTTTTGCAGAACAAGCTGATAAAAAGAATCAAAGATGGAAGCCTCCTACACTGGAGGTCTGCACTAGAAATCAGATTAAATCCAACTTGAACTCTGCTGGTATTTTACAGGGCTCTCAAAATATAGAAATAATTGAAAATACTATAAAAGGAAATGATCTGAACCCTTGAAAGAAATATCAATTGAGTTAATAGTTCTAATTGCACTGCATATTAAAATTAATAGGTCAAATGCCTTCCTCGAGAACTACTCAAAACTAGTAGATGATGCTGAGAAACATCACTGGCACAGGCTGCCTAGGGAGGCGGTGAAGTCACCATCCCTGGGGGTTTTCAAGAAATATGTAGATACGGCACTGGGAACCACGCTTTAGTTGGTACGGTGGGGATGTGTAGACAGTTGGACTACGTGATCTTAGTGGTCTTTTCCAATCTTAATGATCCTTTTATTCTATGATTTCCATGCACTTGAATGGATTTTCTGTATGGTCCAAGTGTGAGAAGGGACCACGGCATGGCTTGAGCCTGGCTCAGGTAGCACCCTGCATCTAGTGCACAGAAAATGGTCTGGGAGCTCATATAGGCCCTTCCCAACAAACATGTTGGATATGACTAACCTGTTTAAGGGAGTGAAAGAGTTTAGTAATATAGATGCATGCTGCCAGCTGGCTACAGTACCAGAGAATAGTACCGGGCACTTTTAATTTATTAGTATTGACATAGCCAAAGAGGCCCAGAGGAATTTTGCCATGAGCTTGAAAGCAACCAGCATTTGGCTGGTGCTGTGCAAGCATCACTTCCAATCTGTAGCTCTCAAAGAGCTTTACTAAAGGGACTAGAGCTAGTCTCAGTTTACACAGGGCTAGAGTTTGATTTGGATGAGTTGAATGGTTTGGACAGACCACAGATTTCATCTGTAGCAAAAGAAAGGAGGAGATTTCTATATCAACTTAACTGCAGATCTTATTGTCTGCCTCACTCCAAGCTTAATGTGAAAGCTTCAGTTTGGTGGCTGAGCTTCAGTATGTCCATATGGATCAGTCTGACTTTGCTCTTTTCTGTGCCTATAGCCCTGCCTGTTTACTGTCTCATCTTTTTAAGTTTAAATCTTTCTGAATTTAAATCCAGGAGAGCATAGTTTTGTTGTACACTGGCCAGATTTTGACTTACCATCTTATACCATCTGTTTGTATTTTCTTTATGCATGAACCTGCCGTAAAAATTGTCTTACTGAAAGCTGGAAGAATCTACTATCACTGTTGTTTAGTAAGCCAAGGAAATAAGAGAGATAGATCATAAAAACTGAAGCTGTCACCCCTATAGTTTTTCAGGCTGCAAGTCTCTTTTTCAATTCTGTGCTGCATTTTTTACTTATTTTAGATGTCGATTAGGCATCGGCAGTTCCACTTTCCTGACATATCTGCTTCTTCAGCCAAATGGGTCTCCTCCTTACTATATATCTTTGCTCTTGGGACACTTGTGATCCCAGCTGCCGTAATTATTTGGAAATGCTGAGTCAGCTTTTTTCTTTTTAATTGACACTGTTTATTGGCTTCTCTTTTTTTGATTGGGTGCAGTCCATCTCTAACAAAATCTGCTCTCTCCCTGAGAAAAGAGGGGAAGCCTATAGAGAAAGCAAAACATGCGGAAGCCATAACATCAGATTTGATTTTCAGAATGAGATAAAGAGGCAAAAAAGAAAAAGCCCATCAAGTGTGGTGGCACATGCTGCTCCTTTTCCATGTAGGAGCTTGCCTGCTCCTACCCATGGCAGCCCATGGGTATTGCTAATGTTCTGCTCAGAAGAAGGGTGGGATAGGTGAGCTAGTGCCAATGACTGCCAACATCGCTGTGTTCTGCATGAGTTTAAGCAGGAGTGCCTGACTGCAGTAGTTATTCCAGTCCTTTCCCAACATTAGACAAAACCAACCACCCTAAAAAAACCAAAACACAACAAACAAAAAAACAACGAAACAATAGGAAAGATGAAAAAGGAGGTGAAAAAGACAGAAGGTGAGGAACCACAGAATCATAGAATCATTAAGATTGGAAAAGACCACTGAGATCATCCAGTCCAACTGTCTACATACCACTGTCCCTCAGTGACACATCTGTACAGGTCTCTGACCCCACCACTTGCATGGGCAGCCTGTTCCAATGCCTTATCACACTTTTTTGAGAATTATTTTTCCCTGATGCCCAATCTGAACCTCACCTAGTACCACTTGAGGCCATTCCCTCTAGTCCTATCACCGTTACCTAAGAGAAGAGGTCAACTCCCACTTCACCACAACCTCCTTTCAGGTTGTTATGGAGAATGATGAGGTCTCCCCTGAACCTCCTCTTCTCCAGACTGAGCGATCCCAGTTCCCTCAGCCACTCCTCATAAGACCTGTGCTCCAGACCCTTCACAGATTTGTTGCCCTTCTCTGGACATGCACCAAGGCCTTGATGTCTTTCTTGCAGTGACAGTAGGAAGGAATACAAAGAGTAATTAAAAAAAAAGCTCAGTTTTAACAGTGCAAGTATTTTTTATGCTTAATAAATAAGATAACATTTATGACTAACACAATAGAGCACTCCCAGACCTCTCTCCTACTCCCACCTCTTCCTTCTATCCTATGACTTCAGGCAGATGATCTTCTGAGGGCATCAATGTCCTTACATGCAGAGATCTCTGAGCACTTCTGATATATTCTACTTGAGAACTTGGTGTTAATATTTCTATTGATTCTCTGCAGTAGCAGTGTTTAGTTTGAAACTCCTGGATAATAATATCAATGTCATTATTATTGTTTTCAGAATGTCTCGGAAATATCCCTGATTCCCTTATCCACTTCTAACTTTTACAAAGGTTACTATTGAATTTCTTCAGCTGTATGTATTCTGTGAAAATATAGATACTTAGCTCTTCATAGGAAGGCCACTTTTTAATGCAAAGTGCTGCTAAATGGCTTATTTGTTGCTTAACTATCAATTTGTTATTATTATTATTTTTTAATAGTATGTCTCTAATGTATCTGTGTGATGTAGAAGCTCTAAAAGTGACACACTTTCCATGCCTAAATCATCACATCTCAACTTATTTTCATAGTCTACATAAGGTAAAAAGTTTCTAGTGGGATTTCAGAAATTTTGCTGGCAGCGAAGATGTAGACTGTATTTTATAACCAGCTCTGGATGGTGAATTTATCAGTGGACACAAGAGGTATAGTCATGTGTGTTCCTGAAGCATGAAGTGATGCACTGTGCTCGAGTGCTTGCAGCCAGAGCAGATGTCAGAGCAATATTGGCTCTGACTGTGGCTACATTTACCTAAACTGAGGACCAAGCTGTCTCTCAGACATTTTGCAAATATGAGGAATGTTTCCTCAGAACAGGAATGGAGAATTGATACCTTTTGCACCTGCACTCCTTCCAAAGGCATAAGATTTAAAATTTGCATTGAAATTTGGCTTGTTGCACTTCATTTTTAAAATAAGTTTTATATATACTACAAACGATCCAGCAGTTTCAAGTTGTCTTAGGAAAACAAACAAAATAACAAACAATTAAAAAAACAGTATATATTAAATACAAGGGAACAAGAGTATACGGATGATACATGAAGAATTTTTTCCCACTCTCCTGAAGCAATGTGGCATTTTTGCCACATTTCAGAAAGATAAGTGTCTGTTTGAGAAAGTCCTGGGAATAACAGTAGGGTAAATAGGGATTCAGAAGCCCATTTGACTGCAAACCTGTGCTTGTCTGAACTGAAAGAACACATGCAAATAGATTTTGCATATATACAGGATTGCTACAAGAATAGAAGAATTAACGTTTTTCTGTGTCATTGGGGATAGTATGAGAAATAATGGGTTTAAATTGGATTAAGCAAGTTTTAATTTAAAAGTGTTGCCTACAAAGAGTTGAAACAGTGAAGCGGCGTTCTTTGAAAACAGTTAATTTTTTTTTTCAGTTTCCAGTGACAGAGGTAGAACTTTGTGCTAGGCATAGCAGAGGACTACAGCATATCTAGAGGTTTCTTCTGTTTTGCTGTGCTTCGTATACCTACACCCATATCTATACCCATACCTGTGCCTATAAATGTATAACTCGTATTCATATGCATTTTATTCAACTCACAAGCAGATTTCACTCTGCTGTGGCTGAATATCTTTGCTTTAATACAAACATTGTCCAGTGAGTCTGGAGGAACATGTTTTTTGCCTTCTAACTTTAACCGCTGCTCTTAGCTTTGCTTCTCATTTGTTTGGTGCTGCACTCAGTTTGTTAGTTCATGTGATGTCACCACTTTTTGCCTTTGTTTTTCTCCCTCCCCCTCCTGTGCCCAGCAGTCTTATGCTTCCTTCTCCCCACTGCTATTACTCAGCCCTCTGTTTTGAATGGTAAGATACTTTCCATGTCCATCAGCTTGTTGACCTTGGAAACTCTAAACTGTAGAAACTGAGTTTGTCACACAGATCTGGATTTAAACCACCCGGCAAATCAAGTGCAGAGCTACTGAAGGAAGAGACCTCTTCTTCCCCTGCAATTTACCAAAGTCACTGCTGTCAAAAATGAAGAAGATGGATTTTGCTCTCTGGCCAAATGTTCTGCTCAATAGCTTTGCCTGTTGGGAAGCCAAGATCCACAGCCTTTCCTGGCTTCCAGATTACTGATCAAGGTGGCCCCTAGTAAGTGTTCAGTGCTAAACAAACTAAATGATGACTTCCTTTACCAATAAAGGGCCTCTGCTCTGTAGAACTTGCAAATCTGCCATAATGTAAACATCCTTCCATCATAACAGAAACAGATGTCTTTCTATTAGCTATGTTGCTAAGCCTGCAGGTGCCAAAAGCATCACACACACTATTTGCTCTCTGCTTGAAATAGCGACGGGCAAACCTTAGGCAGTTTGGTGAAAATTCTGTTATGGCTGGATGGGACCTGAACTTCTGTGACCTGAGGAAATTAGGAGAAGAGAGCTGTAGTAGAAATGTATAGTATTTGATTTGGAATTGTTAAAATCTGCCAACATCAAGCACAGTCTTATTTATCTGCTTTCAACTACATTGCCTCTGTAGGCTTTAGGAAGCCAACCCAGTCTAAGAATTTCCAGAAGAAACTCCAATTTATCCAGCTTATTTATAAAATTCTTTTATAAATAACCTGATGGATCCAGATCCAGTGTTTCTTTCCTTTCTAGAAATCAGGAATTATAGGTTTTTTTTTTAAGAAATGAGGTTTCTTGCTCAGGCTGGGAGACAAATTGCCTTTCTACTTAGAGAATATAGAATGTAAAAGTAGGGAAATACAAATCCACATTTTTGAGCATTTCTAGGACATATGACATGCAGTTTGAAGGATAATTTTTATGTTCTCAGATGACACTGATGTCTTATTCTGGTTAGATAAAATGATCAAAGTTTTCAAAGCATAGAAACCATATCAGTTCTTTGCTCACCATAGATTTATCATTCACTGAAGGATTGGAAGGAAATGCAACAAAAGCTTCTATGAATGGGTCATAGGATATTTAAGAGTGTTTTACACTAATGACTCTTATGACTCTTATCTGTGCAGTGGAATGACACCCCAGAAACTCTCTGATACTGATATGGTCTTTAGTGTGGCCCTGAAGTATCTTCTTTATTTCACCAGTTTTACTGCCCAGTATCACGGTACTGTCTCATATCTCTAGGTGAAGATGTAAATTAAATAGAAGACATACAAATACATTGTTCCCGAAAAGAATGGTGTTAAACTTCCTGACAAAGCATCGTGTTTTACTCAACAGTTTTTAAAAATAGTGATGGTCTTGATTGAAAAATTGCAATCTCTTGAATGTATCTGCAGTTGGTTTATTCATTTATGAATCATAAATATTAATTCTACATCAAACCTCACTGCCATTTAGATCTCAATGAGCTCTAGGTCCAAATGCCCACATCTCTGTTTATATCTATTTGAAAATATCTTAGTTTTATGGGGAAAAAAAAAGAAAAGAAGAGCAACGTCATTTATATTACTGTGCTGTGCTTTCTAATATTGTCTTTTTTAATCAGATATTGTAGTGGCATGAATTTTAGAAATATAGCTATATGCACCTCTAAGACTTCTGACAATTATTTGTCTCTTGCTACCACTGGTACTGCTATTTTGAGCTGATGCCCATGTTAGGAAAATCAAATATAAACATGTACCAGGAATAAATATGCTGTGCCTTCTAACAGCTCACCAAATATGAGTTACAAAAGAATTCCTTTCATAATTGTGTTTCTTTTTCATGGTATTATTTGTGTGACCTTCTCTCATGGTGTGAGATGGTATCTAATGAGAAAGAGATTCTTAAGAGAAAGCCAAATGTTATGAGTTAATTAGTACTAAATGTGAATGAAAGACAGTCTACTCAGTCACCTTAAGCTTGGTGAAGGAAGGAAAGAGATTTATCATTTTGAAAGTTGCTAATTGTGCCTGTTTCTCTGTTTGGAGAAGGGAGTCTGCAGGTCTGGGCCAGTTGCCCTTGGGGGCCTATCTGTTAACTCACTGTCACCTTCTCTTGAGATACTATCATCTTGTAATGCTGAGCAATAAAATTTGTAATTGTAGGTCTTTTGAAGCCCATAGCTGAAAGACACTAACTCAGTTTACTTACACTCAAAAAGTTCACAAGAAAAACTTAAGAAATTATGTTAGTTTAATAGGGAGATACCTAGAATATGCTGTGTCAAGTATAAACTGGCATTTCAACCAGAGTTCTATTTAGTGCTGCTTCATAGTAGACATAGTGTAGTATTAAAATGTCTCCAAAAAGCATCAGGCCATCATGGAATCAATTACCATTATAATTGCAGTGATACTAATTTGCATGAATTTGATTTCATTTCTTTGAGCTATCTACCTTTCACACAGCTAGCAAGAGGAAACACAGAATTGATCATTTATGGCATCAGTGGCTTGCTGGATAAATGCAGTCTTTGTTTTAAGGAATTTCCTGGTTTGCTCATACTTTGTTTCTAAAATACACATATGGGATCTGTTTCAAAACAGTTACTTTTACTCCATGTCTAAATTTTCATGTGTCTTGCAGTGGTTCATCCCAAATGCATGATGCTTGGGGTGCATTTCATTATTTCTCTGATGTTATGACAGACTTAGCTACATCAGTTAATATGTGAACAAAAAGTAGTTTTGAATCACTAATTTTTTAAATTATTATTAGTTTTATTGATGTTTAATCTGCAGACACGAATATCTCTCTGCTTCTTCAACCTGCTTTGGATCTGGTTAGGTCAAATCTCTGTACTGCATCACACTGTATGTCTGGTTCTAGATTTAGACAGGTCATTATCAGTCACTTTATCCTACCTGTAATGTATATTCATAAAGTGAACTGATGCAGTGCCATCTTAGATGTTTCTTTGATGTAAAGAAATTTAAGAATGACTATTCAGAGTAGTGGTGCTTGTTGGCACTGGAGCGAGTGAAGACCATGCAGAAACTAATCCAGGTAATCTAAACTCATGAGTCATGGTCTATTGCTGACATCTGCTACACTAAGCACTACTAAGGGCTGTTTTGTGACTATGAAGTTAGGTGAACCAGTTTGTCCATGTCTGTACTGATAAACTCTTGTCTTCCAAAGCAGGGGTGTTGCATCCAAACTCCAATCATGCAAGGAGGGTGCATGATTGACACAAACCAAAAATATACAAAGAATATTTTAAGCAAAATAACTATAAAGAAAATCAAAGTCCAGTGTGTGGGACAGTGCACCAGCACATATGCAATCATATTTCTGTACTAGAGAGGAGCTCTGGAGAAAACACAGCACCAGGTGCAGAGGAGCTGTAATGCCTGATGCTGCACATAGCAGTGCAGTCGAGATATTGTGTATGCTTTTAGACATTAGTGATGGCAATACCTAACAGAGAGCAGTGGTTATGCCACCACCCTCATTTCCCTGTTGTCTTCTTCATCTCTGAGAGCTCAAATGGGAAGTCTGAAATGTGAGATTGCTGAGTGTTGGATGGAAACGGAGAATTCCCCAAATAGGGTCTGTACTAATGCCAGGATTATGGAAGTGACCTGGAGAATTTGGTAGTTTTAACACCAACAAGATCAATGTTGTCTCCTAGCCTCAAGAAGAATGAGGATTTGATAGTGAAGTATGAATTGAAAAAAGAGAAATTAAAAAAAAAATATTGCGTTCACCAGCAGAATCAGAGATAATTTCAGAAGAAAATTTCCTGAGCTTCCTTTAGCTTACAGAACATTTCCATAACATCATGAATAAATATCTATAATTTAACATTCTGATATTAATTTGGGTATTGTTACTGTTAATGAAACTGAACTAACGTGCCACTTGCTTCTTTTCTTTATATTACTCTTTTAACGTTGGATTCCAATATGCTTCCTTCTAGAATTTGACCTTGCCCCATCAGGATGCTTATAACTTCCAAGCTGTGCAATTCATGATATGCTATCTGACATCGAATGGCTCTATATTATTATGCAATTCATGATATGCTATCTGACATCGAATGGCTCTATATTATTATCTAATATATATACAACAAAAACAATCAATCACCTTTGAAATATTGAGTTTAATGCCAGGTGGATAGATGGAGCCACCACGTGGTTTTGGTGTTACAGAAGTATTTATGGGCAGCAATAGGTGAAAGTTAAACTGGTATTTTCATGCCCACCCTTCTAGCCAGATGCTTGGCAGATATTGCTCTTGTTTTCTTCCAGCATCATCTACAATCACTTACAAAAGATGAAGCAAGCCCACTGAAGCTGCTGGAAAACTCTCACTCTGTCTCCTAAAGGCTTGGGGAATGTTCACTATTACTGATCCACGGGGTCCTGTTCTTATGATTATTATTGTGATATTTCTTGTCTTGTGCCACCTGTGGCAATATCCCCTGTCTATGGGACATCCACAGCAGCCTGTGCCTCTTCCCTCTGAGCTGACAGCTGCTGTAGACAAGTGATTTGTAGACAAATAAGAACAATTTTTCAAAATCAGACACTTGAAGCTGTCTGTTTGTGCTAGATGCAAACCTTTGTTTTTTAATTTTTACATGGATTATCTTGGAAAAAGTTCTTAACAAAAAAAAAAAAAATTAAAAACAATTTCGTCACTCGTGTTTCTGTTTTAGTTTAACATAGTTGATGTTCCTATTAGTTCCACTTGGAGAGAGAGAAAGGCTTTCATTCTGCATTAGTTGATTGTTTCCATCAGTCTCCCTTCCTCCATCCCCCCATTTTTCACACCTCCTACTGTGTATGAACGCCTGTTCCACCATTTACTTTTGCAATGTGTAAACTGTTACTTCCTCCAAAAATCAGATCTGCTTAGAATGAAATTAAAGATCTGAAGAGGTGGCTGTCATGCTGGTTTTGACATTTTAAGATTATAGTTCTGTGCTCAAAGCAGCTGCTCTTTTCTGCCTATAGATATTTACTAAAGCTCCAGAGGAATTATGGAATCAGAAATGAATTATTTTAGCATAGCGAAAAAGAAGAGGACTCTATTCCAGGAAATACATGCCACACTTCTTGTAAGATGAGATCTGATGAGGAAAAAAGTGAGAAATAATTGGCTTCTACTTGGTTCCTCCAAGCAGTGGACAAAGAGAGTCTGGAGTTAGATTTTAGTGCCAAGGTTAAAAGTCATGGCACAGACTGATGTAAATCTGACAAATCTGTGTGCCTAGAACAGAAGTCGGAGCATGGCTTTCTTGTAAAGATCTGGGACCCTGTTCTGCAAACAAATGCAATGTGAGTTGTCCCCATCTCTCAAAATGACTCCACTGCTCTCAGTGGGAAGATATTGCCTTTGTCTGAAGATTTGTAGGACCAAGTCTGTACATTAAGTGATTGAAGATAAATAATAATTTTTAAAAAGATGCTAAACTGCAGTTTAGCTTTTCATCAATTATGACAGCCAGGACAGAACCTGGACCAGACATAGACCCAGATGATGATATAACCTGTCTGACATTTCACAGGATTATGGAATCAAAGGATCATTTTGGGGGGGAAAGACTCTTAAAGGTCATCTAGTCCAACTTCTCTGCTATGAGTAGGCTCACCTGCAGGGATGCGAGAGGCTGTAAAGTGAATGGAGGATGCCAGGTGGGAGGGCAGTGCTATATCTGATGGCTGAAGGAGGGTGAGCTGAATGCTGTCCCCAGGAGGGGCTGGAATGAGAAGAGGATGGGTACTCTGCACAGCAGTAACTCTGTATCAAAGTAGGCTTGCGTCTTTGCATCAAAACTGCTTGTTTTTTGCCCCTGACATTTTCTAGAACAGTGAGTCATTAAAAGGAGAGGAATCATCCCCTTGCCATGTAAGCCTTGGGCCAATTTATATCTCACTGAAAGAGACTCCTTCCCTGCTGTTCCTTCATCTTACCATGAACAGTACCAGATTTTATTTTATTTTATTATTATTTTTTCCCCCCAAGCTTGCTTTCTTTCTCTGAAGAGGGAATTTATCTGGGAAAAATCTAGCAAAGCAACCCGATCTGCTTTGAAGGGAAGGGAAAATCATGAGGATAATGGGAGAACACTCTTAGGCTGAGGTCAGAGTCCTCACAATCCATCTTTAGCATCTCATACCAATTCTCTCTCTACACAAATACCATTCCTATCTATCATTCAAATCTATTCACTCCTTTTTTACTGCAATATATATCTTTCCCCAAGAGCAGTGACTACTGCTTAACCTCACTGGCTGAAATAAACATCATAAAACAACTGGAGGCACTTGTAGGGAGCAATTCAAAACCCTCCTGCATCTTAAAAAATTATTATATCAATGCTTCATATTACTACAGTAATTGCACATCTTCTACCAGTGTATTGAGTGACTTCACTAACATCTGTTGCATGTGGTTTGTCCTGTTTTGCATCCTCTTCCAAAATGATAAAATTAAATGTGTTGAGATGAGTGCTCTGCTTTCAGTTCTTTTCCTCTTAAGTGTACATGAAACTTAGGATAGAATGAGGAGCCACAGCCTAAGCTCATGGGAGAGGAAGTGACAGCAGTGGGACTTTGCTCTTCCTGAGAGTGTACACAGACATGCACTGTTGTGCTATAAAGCAGTAACACCAGGGAGAAACGCAAACCACAAAGGAAGAAAAAATGCCAGATGTTAGTTAGATGTTCCTGAAGGGTATGGCTGTGAAGGTAGCTTAACAATTGGCTTCAGATTGCAACGTGAAATCTTGTAGAATCATAGAAACATAGAAAGACCAGTCTTTAAAGATCACTGAGCCCCAACCCCTGCTGTGGGCTGGCAGCTGTTCACAAGCTCAGGCTGCCCAGGGCCCTGTCCAATCTGGCCTTAAGCACCTCCAGGGATGGAACACTCACAGATTTTCTGGGTAGCTGTGCCAGTGCCTCACCACCCTCTCAGTAAACAATTTCTTCCTAACATTTAACTTAAATTCCCCCTTTTAGCTGAATCATATACTGAATCAGTGCTGCTTTGGATGCAGTGACCAAAGTAACAAGACAGAGTACATCTAAAATGGTGACCTCTGCTATTGCCGTCCCTGAAGCCACCTGATATGATCTTGACATCTTGACCACATCCTTCAAAACAAGGCAGCTTATTTCAAACTGCCTATTGGGAATGGTCCCTGCTCTGATACTATGTGTGAGCAGTACTGATGGATATGTATATATATATGGTTTAATTAATAACATGAAAAAGCCCTATGGAAGCATAGCCTTGCCAAGGGAAGCCTCTCTTTTTCTTAGCCTGCTTTTTCTTACCCAACAGTGGCATTTCTGCAGATTCATACACTTGATGCTCTTGCTGACCTTATGGTTTGAAATTGCTTACGTGAGGTTACTCAATTTAAGTACTGCCAGGATTAAGGCCTTATATCACTTCAGAATTTCTTAAACTACTTAAGAATTATCAGAAAAATAGCAAAGGTGAGCACAAGAACTGTGCTAAGGTCTCTTGTAAGGAGACAAGAAATTTTTTCAGTACTAAATTGAGTTTACACTGCTTTCAAGCAACTGCTACACTGGAAACCAGCTTGTTAAGTGTAGGATGTAGGTAAAAGGGTTTTCCTGCAAAAAAAACAATTATATGCTCCCAAACACACAGAAGCATCAGAATTCACTGCACACTTTTTACAAGGGCAATAAAGTTTTATATGCAGAAGAAACAGTTTGCTGCAAAATACTGAATGCACCCAATTAGCCCTCAAAAGAAACGGACGGGGAAGAAATTGGAAAGATTTGGCTCATGATTCATTGTTTTACCTTTGAACTTTTCTGTTCTTCACAATGAACTTCCATTCTGCCATCCGTTTCTGGGTGCTTTGCTTGGTCTGGACTCCTGTGACTGCACCCTCAGAAAAAAGGAGGCTGCCCAATGTCAGTGTGAAGAATAAGGGGATGGCTTGACATCAATTACAGCATTACACACAACATAAAATTTAATGGCTTGAATCAACCTTTCATTCCTATTCAAAGCAACTCTGTCCACCCTCCCCTCCCCGTTCCCTTTTTTTAAAGATCCTTAAAAATTAATCAGTTTCTAAAGCATCTAATTTTTTCAACAGTGCAGGGTCTTACCCTGAGGTTTTAAAAATGTTATTTCAGTTCTGTGGTATAAGTTTGAACATTTGACAGGTAAGTAGATTTTTTTAAAGTCCAAAAGAAATTGATCTCCTGGGCAAATGAGAACTCTGTGGGGCAAATTAAAAGAAATAAAGTAGATCACTCTGCACTGGCCTGCACTCTTTGTAGCCCCTTGGAGAGGATGCAAGCTGAGGCTGCTGGGCCGAGACCTCAGGAAAAATTTCATCCACACATTTTTATGTTTGCTCTTAAATAGCCGGGAATTGCACTGAGGACTTGGGTGGCTGAGTGATAAATTGCTGGCTAGAGTCAGAATATTACATGGCTGCCTCAGCTTTGTCTCTTCCCAAAATGTGATTGTCTCATAATGCACCGATTTCTACCCTGGAGGGCAACAAGAGTGGGGCTGTCTCCCCATCACCCTATAAGGGTGGTTCCCCCCCCAGGTTGGCCCTAGGGTCAATCTCATGACAGCATGAAGGAGCTAGCTTCTCCTGCAGCTGCAAATGCTGTGCTGTGGGTAAATAGACAGCTCAGTTTCTAATTTTTAAACTAAATAATCAAATAAAACTTGAAAAAAATATGAAAAGAGACCCTAGAATAGTTTAAAATAGAAGACCTTAGGAGATCTGCAAATATGTTTTTGTTTTTTTTTTCTCAGGGCACTGGGGTATAATTAAAAAGTCAGTTTGATGCATCATGGTTTGCACATCAACACTGAGCAGCCCACCTTCAACAAGGAGTTAGTGTGCAGAAATATATAACTTTACATTAGGAACATTTCACCAACTTCATTTACAATGCATAAAATTTTACTTCTCAGAGCTGCTTCTGTCTGCCAGGAGCAGCTTTAGTTTGAATAGGACAGGCAAAGATGTGTAGTGTGCTTTATTTCACAACGTATGAACACCAGTGTTTTGGTTTTTTTTTTTTTTTTTTTTTTTTTAAATATCATTTTTTTCTAGTAGAATTATGGCTGTATCCATGACCTAGGTCACAAGTCTTTCCTGGAGGGCTTGTGAAATTTTCCACAGACACTTATATTTTCACTGTTGTTTTTTCCCCCATTTAAAATGTATCTTGTTTTCAATACAGCATTTTGCCTTATCAACACTGGAAATCATACACAATATTTATTGACTATGTAGAAAGAAATATGGATGGACCTTAGCTTTAAGGTCTCAGAATTTCTCAGAAAATCTTAGAATGATTATGGAATGGCTAGCGATGATTGCAGATACCCATCTGAACTCTATCCTGTGCAACCTACTGTCGGGAACCTGCTTTTGCAGGGTGTTGGACTTGATGATCCTCCTAGCGCAGGAGCTAGCGGAGCTTATTGAAAGAGCTTTAAACTAGCTATGAAGGGGGAAGGGGGCAAAACAGGCTTCACAAGAGATGATCCTAGGAGAACGATGCTTAAGCTGGGGATAAGGCAGATGACTCAACTGAAGTGCATCTATACCAATCTATACCATGCAGTTTGAGCAACAAGCAGGAAGAGTTGGAAGGGATTGTGAGTCAGGCTAATTACGACCTTGTTGCTATTACCAAAACATGGTGGGACCACTCCCATGACTGGAGTGTTGTGATAGATGGCTACAAGCTCTTCAGAAGGGATAGACGAGAAAAAAAGGGTGGTGGTGTGGCCCTTTGTATTAAAGACTGTTCTGATGTTGAAGAGCTTGGGGTTGGGAATGACAGAGTTGAGACAGAGTTGGTAAGGATCACGGGGAAGGCCTGTAGGGGCGACATCTTGGTAGGGGTCTGTTATAGATCACCTAATCAGGACGAAGAGTTGGATGAGGCATTCTATGAGCAGCTCGCAGAAGTCACGCGATTGCCAGCACTTGTTCTGATGGGAGATTTCAACTTCCCTGATATACGTTGGAAATATAATACAGAACAGAGGAAGCAGTCCAGGAGGTTTCTAGCTTCCTTATGCAACTGGTAGAAAAGCCTACCAGGGTGGTGCCCTGCTAGACCTGGTCTTCACTAACAGAGAAGGACTGGTGGGAGATGTGAAAATTGGGCACTATCTTGGGCAGAGCGACCATGGAATTGTAGAATTCTCTATTCTTGGAGATGTCAAAAGAGTGACTATCAAAACTACCTTCTTGAACTTCAGGAGGGTGGGCTTTGATCTGTTCAGGGCACTTGTAGCATGGGTCCCTTGGGAATCGCTTCTTAAGGGTAAAGGGGTCCAGGAAAGCTGGATGCTCTTCAAGATGGAAATCTTAAAGGCGCTAGAACAGGCTGTCTCTGAGTGCCATAAGGCGAGCCATAGGGGAAGACAACCGGTGTGGATGAGCCAGGAATTACTGTTGATACTCTGGGAGAAAAAGAGAGTCTATGTCCTCTGAAAGAAGGGGCAGGCTACTTGTGGAGATCACAAGGAAATAGCTAAGGTATGCAGGGAGGAAGTTAAGAAGGCAAAAGACAAACTTGAACTCAGGTTGGCCATTGCAGTAAAAGAGAATAAAAAGTCCTTTTATAGATGTATAAACGGTAAAAGAAGAACCAAGGATAATTTTTATCTTATACTTGATGCAGCTGGGAATGTGGTCACTGAGGACAAGGAGAAGGCTGAGGTCCTCAACGCCTTCTTTACATCTGCCTTTAGTAGGCAGACCAGTTATCCTCTGAGCATTCCACGCCCTAATCTGGAAGTCTGGGATGCTACTCAGAATATACCCCCAGTGATTCAGGTGGAGACAGTCAGAGAGCTCCTCCTCCATCTGGACATTCACAAGTCCATGGGACTGGATGGGCTACACCCTCGGGTGCTGAGGGAGCTGGCGGGGTGATTGCTGAGCCACTCTCGGCCATCTATCAGCGCTCCTGGTTAACTGGTGAGGTCCCAGAGGATTGGAGGCTTGCTGATGTGACTCCCATCTTCAAGAAGGGCTGTAAGAAGGATCCAGGAAACTACAGGCCTGTCAGCCTGACCTCGGTACCGGGGAAAGTCATGGAGCAAATCATCTTGGATGAGATCACACAGCACGTGTGTGATGTCCAGGGGATCAGGCCCAGCCAGCACGGGTTCATGAAAGGCAGGTTGTGCTTGACCAACTTCATCTCCTTCTATGACTGGGTGACCAGACTGATAGATGTGGAAAGGGCTGTTGATGTAGTCTACCTAGACTTCAGCAAAGCCTTTGACACGGTCTCTCACAGGATTCTTGTGGGGAAATTGGCTGCCTGTGATCTGGTATACCAGAAGGTATACCCTTCTTTGGGTAAGAAACTGGCTACAGGGCCGTGCCCAGAGGGTCGTGGTGAATGGAGTTAAGTCCAACTGGTGACCCATTTCAAGTGGTGTACCCCAGGGCTCGGTACTGGGGCCCATCTTGTTTAATATCTTTATTGATGACTTAGATGTGGGGATTGAGTGCACCCTCAGTAAGTTTGCAGATGACACCAAGCTGGGAGGTGGTGTTGATCTGCCTGAGGGTAGGGCGGCCCTTCAGAGGGATTTAGACAGGCTGAACCGCTGGGCTGAGGTGAATGGGATGAGGTTCAACAAGGCCAAGTGCCGGGTCCTGCACTTTGGGCACAACAACCCCATGCAGCACTATAGGCTTGGGGATGAGTGGCTGGATGAGTGTGAAGAGGAAAGGGACCTGGGGGTGTTGGTTGATGCTTGGCTGAACACGAGCTGACAGGTGGCCAAGAGGGCCAATGGCATCCTGCCCTGTGTTAGAAATAGTGTGGCCAGCAGGAGCAGGGAGGTGATCATCCCCCTCTACTCAGCACTGGTGAGGCCGCACCTCGAGTACTGTGTTCAGTTTTGGGCCCCTCACTACAGGAAAGACATTGAGGGCCTGGAGCGTGTCCAGAGAAGGGCAATGAAACTGGTGAGGGGTCTGGAGCACAAATCCTATGAGGAGTAGCTGAAGGAGCTGGGATTGTTCAGTCTGGAGAAGAGGAGGCTTAGGGGAGACCTCATTGCACTCTACAACCTCCTGAAGGGAGGTTGTGGTGGAGAGGTATTTGGTGTCTTCTCCCAAGCAACAAACAGGACCCGGGGAAATGGCCGCAAGTTGCACCAGAGGAGGTTTAGGTTGGACATGAGGAAGAACTTTTTCTGTCAGAGCGGTCAGGCACTGGAATGGCTGCCAGGGAGGTGGTGGAGTGGCCGTCCCTGGCAGTGTTCAAGAGATGTCTGGATGAGGAGCTGTGAGATACGGTTTAGATTGTGGTAGCAATGGTAATGAGAAGATGGTTGGACTAGATGGTCTTACAGGTCATTTCCAACCTTGTGATTCTATGATTCTATGATCTGCAGAGGTCCCTTCCAACCCCTATGATTCTGTGGTTCTGTGAAACTCAAGAGGCAGTTTTTCGCTTCAAAATCTGGGCATATTCTGTCCTCCCACCCTAGTCCCGAGAGAGCCAGAGAATGGAAGACTTCAGAATGGGACTGTATCCTACCTCTTTTCCCAAGGGCTGATGTTACAGAAACCAGGGGGACCAAAATTCCCAGAAACAATTCTCACAGCCCATGATTGTGTCCAAGGAGAGTGGCAAATGATAATTCAAATTCTATTAGATCTCAAACTAAGATATATGTATGTACATGTGTGTGTATATATCTTGTCTGAAAAGCATTTGAAACACAGCCTAATTTTTCTTTCAAACACCACTGGTGAAAAAGAAGACTGGAGTCAACTGTATTGTACATGCTGTGATAGGATAGCCAATATGAATGAAATTCTCCCACAAAACATGAATATCAATAAAGAGAAACTCATCTTGAACCTCAAGGGAGGAAAATATTCCAGATTAAAAAGCAAGCACTGGCCATAATGTAGTATGGAAAATACATTAGCTAGTCTCTTACCTGGTGATCTTTGGAATGTAATAAAAATGAATGAGTAATCAAGCATTTTTACAATGCAAATTTTCTAAGAATTTATCCTTAGAAAGCAAAATCTATTTCATTACCTCAGAGGTTTAAAGGCCCCCAAATCTCTGTTTAGCTTAATGGACTATATATATATATATATATATATATATATATATAAACATTATCTACTGTTGGACAGAAAGACTTTCAAACCACAGTTTACACACTTTTAACAGTCCCCAACAATTTAACCACACAAGGGATAAAAAACCCTAATCAATGCCATTTTTACATAAAAAGCAAAAGACTATGTTTCCCATAATAAAATGTTATAGCGTTTACACAAAAGCTGCAGCTAGCCTCATAAAACTATTGATTTCCCAGTGGGGTCCTCAGAGGACACTTGGCTGTGTTGGACGACACATTGATTTCTATCACTGAAATAATCCCGTTTTCCTTTTGGAGACCAGGTCTATAATGCTAGTCTTACCAAGAGAGCCTTTTGATGAGCTCATATTGGATTGCATAGAGAGAGAACTACTTCTGAGGTTCTTCACCTGCAGTAGTCTTACATGAAGACAGACAAAAACACTTGAAATAAATATCAGAATTGGAAATTTTTGTTATTTTACTCTGGGTTTTCTTTGGTGAAGAGGGAAGATTTTTTCCTCCTAACAGAGTGCTTGTTTTTAGAGCATTATTCAAAATGGCAATAATTAGTCAATTGTTAGTACAGCTAAAGAAAAAAAAAAAAGAGAGAGAAAGTAAAAAGAATAAAGCAAAATCAGAAAACAAAAGGAAAAAGAAAAGAAAATTAACAGAAAATCTCCTGCTAATAATAATTTTAAATGGATATATACCGAATATTTCTGTTTGCAAAAAGTTCATGCACTGTACAGTTAGACAGAATTTCTCCAAAGATACAGACTTACCATACATTCAGAGACATGTCAAGGATTTCATACAATAGTCAACATCTAATGTTTGATTTTTCCATAGGGCGAGTAAAAGAGAATGATGTGCAATGAATAATAAAAATATGACCGAATTCTCTGTTGTGGCTTAAAATGTTATATAAGATTTGAAGTCTTATAAAACCTGTAGTCTTCTGGTAAAAATTCATTGTTGTAAAAGAATAAGAATAGGAGAAAAAAGAAACAATTTTGATGTTTTTTTTCCTGTTCTTGAATCTTATATTCCTAGAAGTTAAATGAACTAAATAAATTTAATCAAAACCTTTCTGAACAGACTGTCACTGCAACTGCAATTAGATTCTGCTGCCAGAAGACCTTACTCCCGTTTTGTTTTTTTTGTTTTGTTTTGTTTTTTTTTGAAATTAAAAAGCATTTAATATGAGTGCCCAAGTTGTAACAGGGCAACTCATACTCTTCCCAGCTAACAGGAGCTGAGAAATGCTTCCTAGAGAATAGGATCTGATTCTATAAGATCAGAGATTGCAACATCAGATGGATTCAGAATAAAGATGAACTGTGTTGCATCGCAAGTCTTAATTTTAAGACAATACACTGTAAAGAGACCAGAGCAGCTAGTTTTGAATTATAAAGAAAACTTGGAATGAAAAATGGAGAGATAAACCGTTTGTTGGAAAATCCTCATCTTTAAGTAATAAAGCTTTTAGTATGTACTTTTCTTCCCCCTCTTGCTCAATTAAAAATATGTTAATGCAATGTTAAGGTTGAGATTTAAACCCACAAGAGTCAGGAAATTCAGAATTAAGACTCCCTTGGTAGCCTTAATTCTGCTCCCATTGTGCATATTATATTTTATGATAGGGTCTTTCATTACGTGATCACAATAACACTGGGGCAGCATGACATGCAAAGAGAAGTGTTGAATAAGTGTGTGGTTTGTTATGGAGGTTAAAGAAATGTCAATGTCACTAAGTAGTCTTGCAAAAATGTAACAACCACAGTTTTTATAAAATTATTGTTTTAATATAAAAAAATCACTATAAGCATACAACGTACTTTCTTTATGATATGTGCAACTGTATATATAAAAATGAATTTTTTTTCTTTTACTCACAGACTTTCTCACTTGTGAAGGGGTTCAACAAGACCCATGTAGTTGTAATTAGGAACTGCTGCTTTCTCTTTTTGTCTTTGAAATTGCTATGAGTGGTGCCAAGCACTGGGGAGATGCTGAACTGCAGTTCTGAAAGATGAACAATATTGTTAGCCTTTAAAAAATGTTTTGGGATGAAATATTTAAGAATATACACAAACTTTAATATTCTGTGAGTAAAATGTTAGACTCACCAGCTTCTGAGTTCAGAGAATGTTTTCAGTAGTTGTCTCCTCATTTCTAAAAGCAGTATTTGATTTGGAGGCATAAAGCTATATTGGAGACAAGAGTCTGAGACAATCCTCCTTAAACCCTCTTGACTGCTTGGGTGTTAAGATATCTGTTTCTGTTTGGACATTATTTCACAGATGTGCATGGCATGTAGGTGCAAAGTGTATCTACCTTCTTAAATAACCACCCAAAGATGCATTCATGGCTACAGAGGCTTTAACAGCCCTCCAGTAGAAAATCTTAATTGTATTTATCTTTTAATTAATGACAACCAGTGTGTGTTAAGGGCATATCAACACTCTTTTTTTTTTTTTTGGAGTGTGACACCACCATGAGCAGAAGAAATTTTAGAGGACCAATGTTTTGCTCATGGTTAACAGGAGGAAAGTTCTCCCACCATGCATGTTTCCTGGCAAGCTCTCTCTGAAATGCCGCATGTGTCAGGATCAAAAGTATAGGAATATATTCTGAAGGATGATTTGAAAGGCTGTAGATATCCCAGATGCCTTGTCCAAGTACAGCATGTGCTACAGCCAGTGATAGAGATGGTTGAAATATTTCAAAATACAGTTCACATTTTTTAACATAAGGACTACTTTATGGCCAGGAATGTGGTAAGTTCTATCTTTTGGCATTGTCACTTGCAGTTTTTCTTCATATTTTATCTTTAATTCTAATTTTTTTTGCTCTTTTAAAGCATGTTTAATTTATTGTACAGAGGCAAAATGATGGAATTCAATGAACTGTGACAAAAAAAAAAAAAAAAAAAACCCTACAAAAAATTATTTGAGATGATAGATAGGTATTATCTGATCCTAAACTTCATGACTTCGTCAACTTTGGTTGCAATCTAATTGCCCTACACACCTAACTTACAATTAAATCTTTAGTACTCAGTTGATCATCCTGAAAGTGTCTGTTAACTAGACAATGAAAAGATTCAGGTGTCTGAAATGAAACCACCTAATTTGGAGAGAATCTTCTCTGTAGGATGCAAGGATACAAGAGTCTGAAGATGGACATTTTGGCCTTAGGTGCATGCAGGATCCTGTTGCCAGGACATTTTTCTATTCCAACTTATATGGAAACCAGAGGGCACTAAGCACACTGCTCAGGCTGAAAGTTCTGTACTGTTGAAGTCTCGTAAGAAGTTGTGATGAATACCTATAACATCAAGCTGACATGGCAGTGGACAGGCAGTGCTTCTTAAAACCAGTCATAAACTATTGGGGAAAAAAATGGAACAAAGGGAGGATCCACAAGTCTGGCTTTTCATTTCCAATCTATTTCACATCCATTTCATTATCTATGACACTTCATAAAATATACCCCTGATCTAGTCACATAGGCCTGGGTTTTCTTTTCATAATGATGGAAACACTGAACTATTTTGTGTTGAGGAGAGCAGGGGAGTGGTAGAGCCTTACTGATTCATCTTTGGAAAGATGATCTGAAACTCATCCCAGATAGCTTAAGACATGTTAAAAGTTGCATTCAGTAAAGTTAGGAGCTGAGTTAAGTTGTGACTTGGGATCTATAAGGGTGATGCCTTTCTCTCGGGTGGCAAACTTAGTTGAATGAATGTTTGCATACAAGCTTGAGAAATTGTAGAGATTTTTACATCATGCTCTGCTATTGCAGTGTTGTAATGGACAGTGGGTATAATGTGTCCTACCTAAGGGCATTGTCTTAACTACGAAGCTGCCAGGAATGGCTGGTGTGTGTCAGGGTGGCCAAAAGAGATTGTGCTGTGCTCAGTGCCACCACAGCTGCAGTTCAGTGCAGCAGCTCTGGACCCCTGGGAAGTTTTCCCCTACAACTTCAGGTAAATCAGTTAATTCCAGGATGGTCCTACTAAAATATGAGGCAATAGAACCTTAGCCTTTCTTCTTGTAGGTACTCCCTTAATCTTTTACTTAATGGAGTTCTTTGTGGTAAACGCTATCCCTTCCTAGATTTAGCATCCGTATATGCAAGTAATTATTGATGATGAGTCTAAAAGTAAATGCTGCAATCTCTGAGGGCAGACACGTGCAATATAATAACAAAGAGGACTTGAAAGGCTTCTTCTTCCTTTCCTCTTCCTTAAGATGCTAAGGACATAATTAGTACCATGTTTTCTGCCTCTGACATAAAGTACCACCTCAGACAAGAAACATAAAGATACTTTGTCAGCACAGACATAAAAAGGCTGGATTCGAAATGGTGGCATTCCTCGTATTTAACTAGGTCATCTCAAACACATTTATAACCAGCTGCAGAGTCTCCCTCAGACAACCTCCTTTTCAGCAGGTCCAGCCTTTTAAACAAACAAACAGAAGAAGAGAAGATCCTATGGAGGAACAGGGACGAGCGGCAGTGGGAAAATTTGGGAAATCGGAAGAGCAAGGTCTATTTCTCTGTCTAATGCTAAGTAAACTCTGCAGGAATTATGAAACTCAATAAAATATGCCCCTGATCTAGGTCTGGATTTTCTTTTGTAAAGTGGCAATGACATGTGGCTAGTGAAGCGCTCTCCTGCTCGGTCGTGCAGCAGGAGGGATATGAGAGGAGGAACATCTGCTGACTGCTGTCAGTAGGCTGAGTAGTCCCACTCAGAGGGTGGTCAAGCTGGGGAACTGGCATGGACACAGACAACAAAGATGGGATGGGAAAAGTACTGCAGAACTGGTAACGATTACTGTTAGGCATCCCTTCTGCTCTGGGATCCCTTCTCTGATCGGATTTACCAGGCAGCTGCACAAACCAGAACTTTACTTACAGGCATAGGTAAGAACATTGCCTAAGTTAAGCACTGCAGCACAATTGAATTAGCTAAGATGAACATCACGATGAGCTGTACTTGTTATTTTGGCTCTTAACATAAAATATATATATATGTATATATATAAAGTAGGAAAAGAAAATATTGGAAATTCTAAGTACAATAATAATTTTTATTTTTCAAATAAAAAAGTCCACAGGAATTACAGGTGTTTAATGCAGCCTGGATTTGAAAGTAAGTAGCTTAAGTTGAAATATCTGCTATTTACAGATTTGGAAGTGTGGCAATAACAGTGTTACTTTAAATATCACTCCTGTAGTTCCTTAAGTTCATGATTTCCAATAACCATGTTGTAAATCTCAGGAAAAATGGGGAAAGAATATGGGCACTCTTTTTGTAATCATAATCAGCAAGAATTTCTCTTTTCCCTCACAACCTTCCTGTGTGATTTTCCAACAACCTCTGCCCTTGGGGTGGTTATTTGAAGATGGAGGATCATCCTTTATCTCATTTTTGTTTCATAACACTGTTAGCTCAAGAGAGTGTTTACAGTGGCAGAACTCCTAGCTTAGTCATGGCTTTGGTATGGTAGCAAGGCTAAAATTATACTTAGTATTATGAAATAATATTAATTATTATTTTTTGTTCTATAATTAACAAAATAATTCCTTCTAGATACTAAGCTTATTGTAAGAACTGTAAGATTTGTTTTCTATTCAAACCCTGTAGCCGACAGGATGAGACTGAGCAGTCATTTTCTTTTGCTTCCAACATCATCTGTAAAATGGGCATAAGGATAATTTGCAATTTACCTTACAATTTTTGAGAAAAATGTACCAAATTAAGTACTCTGATTCTGAACAGACTGGGGATCAGTCAAGGTCACACAGGAGTGTTGGCTGGATTTCATTTTTTTTGCTGCTGTGTTCATATTTACTTATTAAATATGCCACCTGTAGGCGGTAGGGATTGTTTATTTTTTGCAGATGTGCTACTATTGAATGTTATGTAGAGGTCAAGTTAATTTCCTCAAACATCTTAGTATGTCAGACATCTTTTCTTTTGAATGTTGTTTTCTTTTTCTTCATGTATGGGCCCTTTATGCAGAGTCAGTAGCTCATACCCTTGCAGCTCAGTATAAGCAGGTACTGTGGCTTCAGTGAGTCACTGGGATGCCCTTCTGCTATCCGAGAAGTCATGCAAAGGGGAGATGGAGGTCACTCTTGCAACAGGAGCTGGGGCAACAAGTCATGTTTTTATGAAGGGTGGTAAATGTCATTTCTGATTTCAGGAAAAACATACATGGTTTGATATTATGGCTGTTCAGAAGGGCAGTTTTAACATCAGGACATGACAGCTTTATGTCTTTCTCTCTATGGCCTGATCTTGGTCTGTCTGTTTAATTCTACCAGAACTTTAAAGATATAGAGTGGAAATATTTACAACTGTGTACAGATGCTGGTTTTGATTTTATTACGCGTGCTGATGTTTAAATTATGTGTGTCAAGTATTGCCTTGCTCCTGCTTCTGCTCCATGGGCAAAGCCAGGAGAAACAAGTTATATCACTACGCATCTTACAACTCAATGGATGACATGGCCTCTGCAAGTTCCTGGGTGGTCCTGAGGCATCAATGGAGTGAGATTCGTATAGAAACGTTATAGATATCATTAATCTGTACACAGTGTGTTGGAAGAAGGATTTGAAGAGTGAAATGATGGAGGTGAAGGTTATGTATCAGAGCAGCTCTGACCTGGTGGTGGACTGAATGCCCATTAGCTGCTGGGGCTTGCAGAGTGTCATCCCGGAGAGCAGTTTCTACAAAAAGCTGCAGTTCACATGTTCCAAGGCTGCTCTGCAAAGGAAATTAAAGTGCCATAAATGAAGACAGTCAGGAGACCCAAAAGTGCATTTGTAATGCCAATGAAACAGAGTAGACATACTCCAGTGGTTTTCATACTATTAATCCCATTCTGATTTCACAGGAATAGGCTTTTATTCTTCCTTTTCTAATCTTGTTAATTGTTTTACAGTTTATATAATTTACTTTGTGTTTCCAGCATTCAAATTCACAGCATAATAGTCAGTCCTTCCTATAAGTGCTTTTTCCTTTTTCTTCCTTTAGTTCTATGCAGGTTGCTCCAAAAGTAATGCCTCCTAATAATTTCCTACGATTGATACAAAGAGCATAATAAAAACATTTGATAGAGCAAATTCTCAGCTAGAAGATATTATTTTTCAACATAGTCACCACCATTAGCTATGCATTTTTGCTAGTGATGAACAAGAGTCTCCATACCACATTCATAAAAATCTGCATGGCCGTCTGGAACGAGGCTTGTCTTTTTGCTGCTGCCTCACTGTGCTCATATCCACTGTCTGATTGCTGTAATTGTTCAGCAAGTCGATGAATGTCAATGGGTGTCATTTTTTCCAGATGGAGGAATTCAATCGTACACCTCTTCATCTCAACTTCCATATGAGACACTTTTATCAGGCTGCAGCTCTGCTGCTATCTGTCATAGGTGGGAAGGTTCAACCTCTACTGCCATACCACTAATATCCATCTCCAACACTGTGGTCCAACATAATAAAATAGGAGGTGTTACTTTCAGATCAGTACTCATCATAATGGTTTGTCAATCTAGACCTTCATAGCTCTTTTAAATATAGTGACAAAACAAAACAGAAAGTGGTCAAGTCTCCCTTCTACTGATACCAAAGCAGAGGCTGGTGCACAGCATGGGGCAGCAGTGAGGAACATGTTGGCTTGGATAGTGCTCAGGCTACATGCCCTGTCCATTCACTGAAAGGTAGGGAATAGGTCTAAGGTCATCACACAAGTGAGCTCATCCCAAGGAATATATCTCATACAGACAATGAAGTGTCTACAGAGGGTTGTGAAAGGTTTTCACAAGTCACTAAAAGAGACACTGACTGGTTTAGATTTGGACATCTCACTATGTCTGCAGTTAAACAAGGAAAATGCATTCCTCCAGGTGGCAAATGGCCTGCAAATCTTCTAACAAATAAAGCAATGCCTGGGCTATGAGTCCATTCTGTCCTTTTTTCTTTCAGAGCAACAGTGAAAAGCCTGAGGTAAAGTCATCTGAAGGGAAATGTCTTCCCATGTTAAAAATAAAACAGGGAAAAAAAAACCAACAAAAAGGGCTTATGGATTGTCGCTCCTCTCCATCCTGCTTGGCATCCCCCTTTGTGGTTTGCCTTATGGTCCTGCCAGTCAGGAAACAGGAGTTAAAGATCTGTCAATCACAGATAGCAAGTAAATTCTGACCCATCCCATGAGCCTTTCTTTCTCCAGTGCAACCACCTAGACATCAAAGCTATTTCCAGCTTTTTTCGCCATTTTTTTCCTTTTTTCTTTCCTGGATGCTGAATGCAGATGATGATTATTTAACATGCCATTCAGCCTGTTGTTGGACAGAGGCTAGCAATTAAATGTGCAGTGTTTAGAATTGCTGCTGGAGAGGACGAGAGGAATGCACAATGGGATTACACATGGTTATCCTGTTTGTTACCACTCGCTTGGTCCCATCCTGCATCCTGGCCA
Organism: Lagopus muta; assembly: GCF_023343835.1. Taxonomy (NCBI): domain Eukaryota; kingdom Metazoa; phylum Chordata; class Aves; order Galliformes; family Phasianidae; genus Lagopus; species Lagopus muta. Next base: position 9,857,924 of record NC_064434.1, read on the forward strand.
TAGTCCCTATGGGAGGGTCACTGGAGCACTGTGGTTTCTGCTCTTGCTTTGAAGTCCCTCCTGGGAGGAAGAGAGTAGGTCAAGTTTTGTGCACTACCCGAGACTGAAAGATGTTAAACTATCGTCTTCCTGGACAGTGGAGCCATGACATCTCCTGTGGGGAAGCTGCTGAATGTGATGGGAAAGGATGGAATTATGTTGTACTGAAATGTAGATGAAAAAGAGGAGACCTTCCTGTGAGACAGCAAAAACACCATATGGTTCAGTGCATTTCTAAAGCTGGTACTCCTGAAGTAGATCTTTGCATTTATATACTGCAAAAAAGCACATTCCAAAAAAGAATGTTTCATCTTCACTTCCCCAGAGCCCAGTAGATCCTATCCTCCATCAACTCGGATGTTCACTGTGGCTTCTCCTTGAAGCTGAAGATCTTGGTGTCACCTCTCTCTGTCTCTCTCTTTCTTTTCCATCTTTTCCTTTCTAAATTCTTGAAGAAACAAAATGATTTTGTATTGAAGGTAAGAAATTTTAGACCTATATGGATAAGAGATCAGAGCATATTCCTCACCATTTTGCTGAGTATACAAACATTTTGAATACTTATTTTATTTTCCCTCTAAGACCCGTGTAATAGGTAAAACCATCAGGGGAGAAGAGAATACAGCTGATATGTTCCATATTTGTGAGACTGCAGATAAATCAATTTTTACTAATTAAACGCTTGAATCTTCTTTCAGTAGTGCTAGATGAACCCATAGGAGACCTACGGTTGTTTCAGGATTTTTAACATACAGGATTTCATCATTGCGAAGGAAAGATTTTATTTAAGATGACCACACTTCCCTTCTCCAAAGGAAATAATTTTGGATTCTCCAACCATTCACTGCCTACATACAGCTCAAAGACATGAGCTTGCCTTTGAGATAATCAGGAAAGATTTACAGTCCAGGTATGGAAAAAATCCGCCTCTTCGTTCCCTCTTCTTTCTCCAAAGGCCATGTAAGTCCATCCCTCAGGCCATCAAACAGGTGATAGGAATGCTCACAAATGTGTGAGGATAGCTCTGCTGGATCAAACTAAAGGTCTCTTTGGCCTGGTATCTCGTCTCGGACAAAAACCAAGGGAAGTGTCCAAAGTCAGCAAAAACTGTGCAGAGATATTTCTGTCCTCTACCTCCTCCCACCCGGCCTCCAGCGATCGGGGATTTCCTAAGCACAGGGTAACATCTTGATGGACCCTAAATTTAACCTGAGTACAATGCCTTCCTAAAATTACTATATTTGTTTGTATTGCTGCAGATGTCAGGAGATGTTGTAGGTGGTGTGAAAACATGGCCATTCTACCTCTCTAGGACCACAATGACAATGCACTTGTAATGATGCTGTGTAAAAATCATCAATCAATTTAAAGTAAAGAAGAGTGAGGCATTAGGTATTACCAGTCTGCGACAGTATCAGCAAATCAAGGATCTACATATTTTCCATTTTACTGCAGGTATTATGACAGAGAAAGTTCAACAGGAAGACCTGAAGCATTTTTCTTGCTAAGGAAAGACAATGAAAAAGATAGCCATGCTCTTGATTTCTTCCTGTTTTTATGCTTAAAATTTTAAAAATAATCTACCCATTTTAGATGTTTTCAATATTTATTTATTTGTTTGTTTGTTTGTTTTGTGCAGGGAATTTATTTATGCTTCTAGATGTAGTAGGAGCAAAAACGTAAGGTAAAGCACTATGGCAAGTGAAAGTGTGGATGTTGAGTCTTGACATCAAAGAAAAACTAATAGAAGATTGCTCTTTTCTTATTAACAAGTGGAAGGAGGAATGTGATCAAAATAAAGAGAAAGTCTTAAGGAGAGGAGCTAAAGGGGGGAATCAAATTAAAAAAGAAAAAAAACGGTGCAGTAACAGTGTTATACTAGGAAAATTGTTTTCCAAGGGACATTCTGAGTTGATATGAATGGAAACAATGCCATTTCCCTAAGCCAGGAAAGAAATCACTACAGTCTTCAACCTGAAAAACTGCTCCAGCTCAAGTTTTCTGAGTTCAGTCTCCTATGAGAAAGGGTGGTAAGAGTTACCAGTCACTAAACACCAGTGACCTATTGTAAATCCCTGGGACCAGCGAACAGCCACGATGAGTGTCAGGCAGCAATTCCAGAGCTGCTGAGCTGCTGTTCCTCAAGTGCTGAGTGTGGAAGGCCTTGGGAAAAATTAAGTTCCTACCCTCAGGTTTCTGATTTTTTGCTCGTGTAGTCCAATGAAAGCTGTAAAGCACATAGGTGCAGTTCCCTCACACCCACCTTTTTTTTTTTTTTTTGTGCTTCTAATCTCTTCTTTTTTAGTATAAAACTGTCACATTTTTGTTTGCATGGCCATAAATCTTTAAACAGGATCCTAAGTTGTTGCAGTGAAAAAAAAAACAACCCTGTGAAGGATAGCAGCGTGTATTTTCTCTCTCTCTATAGTTCCTCTTGTTTTCTTTCTCTCAGTGTCAGCCTCGACGTTAAATAATTATACTTTTTTACTTTCTCAGTTATTGTAACAAACATGATGCAACTGAAAAATCAGCATTAGTATACATACAGAACCTGCCAATTTCCATCCCTCTCATAATTTCTTCCTTTAGATTGGTTCCAATAGCCATTCTCCCTGGTAGCAGTAATAGTGTAACGTTGATGCCTGTCGGCTTCTCTTTCTTTTTTTCCTCCCCTTCAAGTATGTAGCTAACTTCTCCAAATGGCAAAAGCTCTGAGGAACAGCCCCTTGCTGAACATGTCAAAATGTGAGTTCTGGCTGGTGATTGCTTTGGTTTCATTCCCTTGAGATCTGATGATGCCAGAAATCAAAGCATAATTTTGCAGATGTTGAGATCCCGTAAGCCCCCTAGGTTGCAAAGCTAAGCCATAAAGCCAGCTGGCACTGTGTACGTGTGCTAAGAATGTAAAAGTATACATTTTTAGTTTTCAACCAACAATGACCGACCGCTGGTAACTTCAACAAAGCAAAGCATTACTAGCTTTATTTTTGGAGTGTAAGTGGCTCTGTGGATTCCCCTGAGCTCTTTTTCTGTTCTAGTGCTGCTGTTTTAAAGATGCAGTTCAGAAGTATTGAAGTTTCTTTGGTGCCTTTCCAGCATATCTGCTGTTCTTTACAGGATACTGTGATCTGACAGCGCCTTCAGCTCACTGCAGAAAATTTAGGAGTTATTTCAGCAAACCTTAACATGTTGATTTCAAACCTTTTTACCTTTCTTTTAACGGACATGCATTGAAGGGGGAGGAAATATTACAGGGTCAAAATTAAAACAAGAAGAAGAGACAGCCAGCAGGCATTTTGCTGTATATTCTTACTTGCAAAGAGGCACTAGATAATCAAAGTGTGTGGGAGCTTAAAGAATGCACAGTGCTGTGCTATGCTCTACTGGGAAAAATAAAAATCATAGAATCATAGAATCATTAAGGTTGGAAAAGACGAGTAAGATCATCTAGTCCAACAGTCTACCTACCACCAAAGTTGCTACTAAACCATGTCCCTAAATACATCTCCACATTTCTTGAACATCTCCATGGACAGTGATCCCACCTCCTCCCTGAGCGGCCTGTTCCAGTGCATCACCACCCTTTCTGAGAAAAAATTCTTCCTAACATCCAACCTGAATCTCTCCTGGTGCAACCTGAGGCCATTCCCTCTTGTCTTATTGCTGTTACATGGGAGAAGAGGCCCATCCCCACCTCACCAATAAATACATATTTAGATTTCTGTGGGATTTATACAGTAAGGTTTGCCATCAAATTTTTTCATCTGGAATTTTCCTTTCATGCATTTGCCTGAGTCCTTTCATTCAGTGCAACTTGTCCTTCCTTGAGAGCAGCAGATTAAAGTAATACTGCTGGTGAGGTGTATTCTGAGATATGTTGCAGATAGCTCTGCATAGAACAGTGTGAGAAAAGATTTCCCATTTTCTGCAAACTTTTTAAAGAATTTGTTAATGCTTTTTATTTCCTACTAGGACAAAGAAAAGGCCTTTCAATTTCTATGTATGAAACTCACAGTGGAAGGACTGCCTAGAAAGATGTTGTACTCTTATGGATTTGACAGAGTCAGCTCCAAACTGATGAAAATCCTGCCTGGACAAGCAGCAGGCTGCATCAGGATCTGACTGATGGTTGTTTGATTCTCCAATGTCCATCTGTGTGTGGTGCTGTTACTCTGAGTTTTTTTCCCTGCAGTTTTGGTCAGAAATTCCAGAATCTGAGGTACCTTTCCTACACCAAACACCCGAACCACAAGGTTCTCATGCACAGTTTAAGTTTCAATGAAGTGGTATTTTCCAATGAAAAAAAATAAAAGTTTAATTGAAAAATTCCTGACAAGCTCTAATCCTATTAACTTCACTGTGGTTGCACATATGCTAATGAGAGCAGTGTGTGAGACTGTTGCTAAATTTGCAAAACACAATACCCAGGGCATGCATATTACATGTAGTTTGACACAGGCACATATGTTTTATATTCTGTATTCTAAAACAATATTATGTACGTTTTATAAGGTTGCAAAAGTGAGTATTATAAATTCAAGAAACGTGAAAGTTATTGAGGCGTGCACTTTGGACTCTCCCTTTCTCCAATGTAATTGGCCATATTCACCTTCCATTTCCTTCTCTTTCCCTGCTTGTCCCTCTCATATTCCTCCTCCCTCTCCTTAGTACTGTTCCTCTCTGGCTAACCTTCCTTAGCAAGTAGCACACCACACACACAGCTCCAGTGTGGCACTGGATGCCATCGTGAGCTGCTGGTGTTATAGGGTTTCCTGTCATCTTCCTTCTGTCCTGCCTAGTCAGATTGAGCTCTACAGGGTAAAAGATAACAGCTCCATGGAGTGTGCATTGCTGTCTGAACGTGAGAAAATTGCACTTGATTGATCTTTGTACACCACTGTAGCAAGCACAGTTTGGCAATACATATTTCTCTAAATGCATGCACTATGACATTTATTATGTTTACCCAACTTTTGCTAACTTGAAAGTACCTTTGTTTTTATAAGAGATTCTACTTCTCCTTGTTCACCAAAGTTAGTTCAGTTTTCCTGAACTACCACTGAATCCATAGGGATAAGTACTTGTTCTTCTTTCACTAAGGTAACTGGCTCACATGGATGCTTGCCTTTTCAGGCTTAAACAGAGGTCTTTGCTGATGTGAAACTCCAGTGTATTCTAGGCATTATTCATACACAAGAATTTGCCTCTATGTTTTACCTTCAAGACTAAAGGCAGACAGAAATTTTCCTCAAGGAGCTTTGTGCTGTGTTCAGCCAAGTACTTAGACAAGGATGATATCTACAGTCCATGATTAGTCTATGGAGAAAGACAACAGAGATTAATTCTCCTTCAGTGATAACTAACTTACTTATATTTTGAGAAAATAAATTGCTGTGTTGAATCCTGTTGCTTTAAGGGTGGGAGTCCTGTGTTGCCAGTTGCAGAATGGTAGGAGTCTCCATCGGAGTCCTGCAACACAGGAGCTGCTCTAAGCTGCAAGTTCTGATGCACCACAACAATTTAAACAGACTTATATTAGTATCACATTGATCTGAAAGAGAAGTGTTTTTATTCAGCTTGACAAGCTGAAATATTTTGAATCCAGTTGCCTTGATCCAAAAGAATGTATTTTGCTTACATTTTCCCTATGGAAAATTGAAGCATTTCTGGAAAAAAGTAATGTTTTCCCACAGAAAACTGTTTTAAAACAGTTTTTCACTGAAAAAAAAAAAAAGTTTTGATGGAACATTTCCAACCAGCTGTAATTATAGTGCATACATTAAAGGGCCAAATTGGTGCTGTCAGGGCATTCCTAACCATATTCTATCCATAATCTCAGAGTGTTAGTCTCTGTAACATCATAACTTTTGAAACTTGTCTAAAATTCATAACTTCTTAAAAATTCTCATAGATGGACTGTGCTGTATGCTGTGTACACTGACCTGTGCTAATATAAAAGGGCAAATCCATGATAGAGGCTGTCGCCCATTAGACATTAAGCAAGGACCACCAAACTCATGTTCATACCTGAACCTGCTGCTGCATCTGACTTTAAGTCCCAGAAGGGTTCATTTTTATGTCACTAGCAAGCTGAGGGGAGATGCAAATGACAATTCCTAAAGTGTGAAAAAGAATTTGGCTGTTTTCAGATGAACTGAAATCCAGTTTTCTTGGACATAGGTACATCTTGAGGAAAATGGAGGGTTTTTGCTCCCTTCCTCCAACCACTGCTAGAAGTAACAAGCTTATTGCATTTTACACCCAGGTGTTTGCCATAGAATCTGACACATAACCATGCCCTGGAAAACTATAAAACAATATAATTTATAGAAATAAACTGAGTGAGAATCATTATTTTTTATTGGTACCACTTAATGTGCAGAGAAAGCATACTTTCCAAAAATATGGAATAAACGTTCTGTTAGCCTTATTGGGTCCAAATGTTAGGGTTTAAATTATTTTACTATGCAAACTTTCTTTCATATCTTGGCAGTAGTGATTTCCATTTTTATTCCTTTGGTATCCATAATCTTATTAGAATCAAAAACATATGCTTTGAGATCATTGGACAGATCCTTTCTCCCACCCTACCCCCTTCCCTCCATGCTAAAAAATGCACTGAAAGACCAGCACTCAAGTATCGAGAATAACAAGAATAGCATAGGAGAAAATGATGCAGACTATCAGGCCTGAATGGGAAAGCAGTTTGAGAAGTGTAATCGGGTTTTCATGCTTTTGATTTGCAAGTCATTAAAGGTGCAAGAGACTCCAAGCCTCCTGCTGGCTGCCATTCGGAACCCGCTCCCTCTCCTGCAACAGGAGGCACTCACACCAGGATCACACATTTACAATACAGAACAGGGAACAGGGGGATGTGAGCTTTATAACACTTCTGGGGATGTAACACTTGCTGCAATCCATACATCTGAATGTCAGGGAATTGCATCTGTGGGGCTGAAATGTTAGCTCATTGCTATGGATTTATGAATATCCCTTCGTTTTATTAGTAAAGCAATGACAAATCTCCCAGTATGTGAGCCCAGCAGTTCTGTGAAATGCATTGCACATTTCACCTGGCTGCTTTTTAACCATGGGATACTTAGCAGATGACAAGGACTGGGTAGTATTTGCTTAGATAACTTCATGGTAGCGGGAAGATTTTTTTTTCCAAGTCTCTTATAAAATAACTTAAATTTACACCAAATTAGTGTTCATGAAAAGTTCTGGCTTTGGGAGGCAGAGGAATAACAAACTACTTTCCTCTGTCTTCTGAAGCAGTTCTTCCATCTTTTTATTCATACGTAGTATATTCTGTATCTAATTAGCTTTCATTTGTTCTGATCAAAGCTGAGATTCCTGTCAATATTGTGAAGAGATTGTGAATAAATCTGTCTGGAAATACACCTGAAGCTTCATAGGAGTATAGCTCACAGCCTACAATTGAAAAGAAATGCAAGCATTCTGAGGTATGTCAGTTCTCTTTGTGAATCTTGGTAGTGACATTAGGTACATTTCATTGAATATGATAAGACTCTTTTAATGTAGTCTGAACTCTGAGATTCTTAAGGGAACTGTAGGTTACTGAATTCTTGTCAAGCTGTCAACTAATAATGCTTAGAAATATCACTGTGAATCTATGAGTTGTTGCCATAACTTTGGGAATTTTAATCACTGCTATAGGACCAGAAAAGAACTCAGATGAAAATAAACAGTTGCAACTTGTGCTTTTTTAATGAAGTTTTGAGACACTGTTATTTTGAGACGGACACTCGTTCCATGATTTACATTCTACTTTCAGCTGGATTTCAGTTTGGGTATTAGGAAATATTTATTCTCAGAAAGTGTGTTGAGGCATTGGCACAGGCTGCCCAGGGGGTGATGGAGTCACTGTCCCCAGAGGTGTTCAATAAATGTGGAGATGTGGCTCTGAGGGACATGGTTAATGGTCATGGTGGGGATGGGTTGGGATTGGATTAGATGATCTTGATTGCCTTTTCCAGCCTTAGCGAGTCCACGATGCTCTGACTGTAATAATCCCCACTGATTTCATAGATACTGTGAAAAAACCTGAGAATGCAGGTTTCTCGGGTCTTTCAGTGACTCTTACTGCCTCAACCCAAATTTGAGCTGGTAATTGAGGTGACAGGCTCTCAGTTCCTCTGCTGTTTGATCCATAGTGGTATATTTTGATATGATTCATATCAGGTTTTACAATCCAGATGGCTTAGAGAGTTAACCAAGTCTCAAACTTGTCCTTTCAAGGATGACACTTATTTTCATAGTTTTATTTTTTCCATCTTTTACTCTGCATGCTGTAGTACTGAAAGTCATGAGGCAGTAATACAACTTGTACACAAAGTACACAAAGTGCTTTCTTGAGCACCGTGTAAAAAGTACAACTTAATTCACTTCTAAAATGGGTTCAGCATGCTGAGAAAGACAAGCTTTTATTCCAGAAAAGGCATGTCCATGATCAGGAGGGGAACTGTGCCAACTTCTTCGAGCCGCTGAAAACAAGTACCAGAGAGTAGCACCCTAAGCACATGTTCCAGCCAACATAGGAAACACAAACCCTTCAGCCTGGTTTGCATCTCTGGGTTTTATACACCTGAAGATAGCAAGTTCTTTCTACTTGTAAAATCCAGGTACTCCCTGAAAGCTGGAAATTCCTCTCTCTCTCTTGCCACTGTATCAAGAGATGACTGATTGCTGAGTGTTACCCTATTTGTAGGCCATGCTATTTATATTATCTGCTGATTAATCTGGGAAAGAACAATTGCGGCTTATTTGAACTTGTCATGAACTGAGGCAGTTTGTCAAATTGACAGTTATGGCTGAACTATAAACTGAAGTCCAATTTTTCAAAATGGGTATGTAAAAACCCACTATCTGAGAACCAAAATAATAGGAGTGCAATAGGTGTGTAAAGAAAAGGACTTTGATTTTAGGTGGCACAAAAGTAGCATTAAAGCAGTAATTTTTAGGCACCTAAAGTGGAATACAATTATTATTACTTTCTGGCGATTTTTTTTGTTAAATAGTAATTGAGCATACTTTCTGCATGATTGAGAAATGATCTTAGTTTCCTATAAATAGGAAACTTTTGAAGATAATTAAGAATGATTTTTTTTCTCTTCCAGAAAACATCCATAGAAATAGCAAAATTAAAACAAAAATATTTTGCTGAAAAAAGAGTAACTTTTCCAGGAAGACCCGAGGACTGTTTTTCATTAGTGTGAACCATGGGAAATATTGCAGCTTCATCAGTGAAGGTCTGACATACGATTTCTATCAGAGACACATTTCATTTACCCTAGGCTTATTCAGCGCTACTCTTACACTGTGTTCCCTACCAGCTGTTGTTGCTGCTGTTTGCTGGTAATTGATTGCTTTGTTCCTAGTCTGAGATACAGAGTCGCTTAGCACTTAAGCTACTAATGGACTACCAGTTTCTTCCTTTACCAAACATTAATTGTGCCAAGAAATACAGAGAGACCCATAACAAAACTCAGGATGCAAGTAAAGTTGTTGTTTAATTTCATCTTTCCCCACATAAATTATACTGCAGTACATATTCCTAAACCTCTAAAATAACACTAATTTTCTGAAGTATTTGCTTCCTTATGTATTAGCCACACGTTCTATTTTTATCTCAGTGGTGAATCCAAGAAGTCAAATTACCCATTACTAATGGTCATGTGGCCGCAATGGCTGAGAGTCCAGAAAATGCAGAGAAATGTCTGAAAATGTCTTTGGGAAAGTACAAGAAAAGCAGAAGTGTGTGCACTCTGCAGTAAATGATTAGATGAAGTAATCTAGATAGATATTTTTTTTGAAAGCTCTTTAAAGAGAAACATTAATGATGATTCTCTTTATGGATTTTCATTCTGGCACTGCTTATTCATCTAACTTGAAACTACATTACACATTTACATTACTAAGACTCCAACAGTGATACATACAAGAGCAAATGCACACCAGTTTGTGTCATGGCCATGAAAAAGGATCTTCTTTGGTTGATTCTCTTTTGGTAGATAGTTGCCAAAATGATCTGTGAGCTGGCCTAGAGGATTCCTGTTTGCTATGTGTCATGAAAGTGATGTAATCAAGTACAAAAGTGAGATTAATGGATTAATACAGGTCAAAGTTCTTTTTTATGCCAGCAGAGATGATGATGATGACGACAATGCTGATTACTACTATTTTGTAGTTGCATTTTTTTAAGATGGATTTGAACTTGATGTTGAAATGTAATTGATTTTTATACAAATCGAATCAATGATGTGTTCTGTATGTGGCTATCTGGCAATCCTATTGTCAAGGCGACTCTCATCTTAATGACTTTCTTCGTGTTAGGATTTTGGGATCCTCTGGAAAAATTACATGGCATATGCTCTTCTTAAATAGTCAGAAATGTATTTACTCAGCTGTTAGAGCCTCTGGTTAACCTATTTTCTTTAGAAAATTTACTTCATACAGAAAAGAAGAAGCCACAAATTTGCTTGAAGGTGTACGTGTTCACTTTGAGGAGATGAAATACAATACACTGCACAGTATAGTAAATGTTTTGGAATTTGCCTAATGACAGGTTCTATAATTAGATCAAGCTTCAGCATTCTTATTAATGATGTAAAGGAAGTTACCTAAACATTAAACATTTGATAATTTTTATTCTAGACAGGAATATAATACTTGGAGTGCTGGAAAATAAGCATTCATTAATCCTAATAAGTATGCGTACTGAACAATTCATTGGTAAGAGTAGAGCAGGTTTAAAAATTTATAGGCATAAGTTCTGGACTTAAGTATGTAGGGAAAAAAAGGTTCTACAATATGCCATTAAAGATTATTTCCTCTTTATGTGTGCCCAAATGCAAAGCTGAAGATAATTCTTAAATCTCAACCACAATAACGTGTAATAGATGATGTCAGGTTCTGTAATGCTGGTTTTAAAATGTAGACCATTCTGCAAAGGAAATAATCAATCCATTCATGTTCAGATACTGATCAGTCAGAATTTTACACGATTAATGAGTAAAGATCAAACCAGAATGCTCTTCTGAAAGCCGTAACTGCGGATGTGATTTGGCCATTAGCAGTGTTCTGGGTCTGCTCACAGGGCATCCTAACAGCCCTCTGATCTCTGTGCAGGACTCATCAGAAAGTCTTGGCATCATGTAGTACTAATATAAACTGTTTACAAGTCAAGGAAATGGTGGTGTAAAATGTCTGAAGAACAGAATGAAGGTGTAACGTGTTTTGAAAGTACATTTGGGACTTGGCAGGAGAGGAAAAAATGTTGCAAAAAACCTACAAAAATAACTTATCCATCATTTTTCTGTTATCCTCTGAGTTTTTATTGAATTACGGTGTAATTAGTGTTTCTAACCCCTAAAAGATTGTACCATGATGGGATGTTTTTAATGATCAAAATAAGGATGTCCAAAACATTCTGCACTTGAAGAGTAATTTTACAACCCTGAACTCTATTTTTTCTTAATTACATTTTCAAAGAAAATTTGATTTCCACTTTTTTTCTGAAGTGCATTTATCCACCAAGTTGAAAAGGTTCAGTTTCACCCCCATGCCAAAGCCCCCAAGGGCTCTCACTTTTGCTCCTGCCCCTGTCCAGAACATGCATTCCTTAGGATCTGCGTATCTGGAGCCCGTTTGCTAGGTGCACTTCATAGAATCACAATAATAAAGAAAAAAATGAATATTAGTGCTGAAAATACTGATTTCATTCAGTTGTAGGAGTTTACAGCCAAATGAATGTGGGTTGCTGACTGCGGGGCATCATATCAAGTTAGCTAGGAGCAGAAACCTAAGCATTTTCAGCAGGAAAAAACCTCTCTTATGGTGGATCTATAAAAAAGACCACTAAGGCTGAAAGGAAAAAAAAAAAAAAAAAAAAAAAAAAAAAAAAAAAAAAAAAAGTAAAACAACTCCAAATCCAAAAACAGAAAAACAGAGCAGATCATTCAATTGATTACCTTATGAGATTTCTGTAGCTCTTCACATAGTCTATGTCAATGTTAAATTTATAATTTGGGAGTTTTTCTGTACATGTTGCTTTACTTGTTGTCCAGTCTAACTTTCTGCCTGTTCTGGTTTTGGATACATTGTCTATCTTTCTTGTAATTTATAACAAATTCTTAGTAATTGGAAGTGTTCTGCTTTGTCTTAAACACGTAACCAAATGTTCTGAGGAAGTTTAGTCAAAAATACTTTGTTGTTCTTCTAAGTGAGAGACAATATTCTCTTTACAGCTGCTACAACATGAAATTTGTACTTAAAGCCTAACTTAGGTAAGTCCCATCGAGTGCTCAAGTGCAAGCCAAGTTTTGAATAGGTTGGTTCAGTAGCTCTAGAGGTCTGTATGCTTAAAATTCATAATCATTTCTTCATCTAGAGCAACCTAAACAAATTTCACTCGGACAACTTCAGGACATTCCAGAGCTTATTATTGTCTCTAGGTTGGTGACAGACCAGAGTGACTCATCTGTGTGGCAGCAAAGTTTAACAGCCTTGGTCAGGGATCTGGATCTCTTTGGGGAAAGCAGAACACACAGCCAAAAGGAAAAGATGCTCCTTGCATACCAAATCTGTGTTTGCAAACTCCTTCTGAGCATACAGTACTGTGAATATTTATGATTACTGTGTGATTCTTGTAACAATAGAGATGCAGATGCAAAGATAGATGAATAAATCTGTGAATAATACATTTTACTCTCTGCAAGACAGGGTCCCCATGATCATTTTTATTTTCGTTATTTTTTTCATCTTAACCCTGACCCACACACTTTGTTTCATAAACACAGAACACAGACATTTAATGTGCACAGTCATCTTAGTCTCAAGAATATCCTTAACACCAGAAAAAATTTTACAACTTCCTGAAGGGAGGTTGTGGTGAAGAGGGATTTGGCCTCTTCTCCCAGGCAACGAGCAGGACACGGGGCAATGGCCGCAAGTTGTATCAGAGGAGGTTTAGGTTGGACATAAGGAAGAACTTTTTCTCTCAGAGAGTGGTCAGGCACTGGAATGGCTGCCCAGGGAGGTGGTGGAGTCGCCGTCCCTGGCAGTGTTCAAGAGGTGCCTGGATGATGTGCTGCGTGATGTGGTTTAGTGCTTGTGGTGGCAATGGTGATGAGGAGACGGTTGGACTGGATGATCTTATAGGTCGTTTCCAACCTTGTGGTTCTATGATTCTATGATTCTATGATTCTATGAAATCCCAAATTAAGAGCAAATATACAAAATGAATTTGAAATATTCTTAAAATAGGATTGTATCTGCTTTACTTTATACAGTATAGCTTCACAGAAATTTAAGTGTGTTAGGTAGAGAAAAGCTTTAAGCTGATGCACTACCAGTTTCACTACCATGCTCTCAGATAATCATATATTGAGCGTAGGGAGTTAGGCTTTTCTGAAGCATTTCAGCCCTCAGGAGAAGAAACATGAGAATTAGGTGCACTGAAAGGTAAAGATATGTTATTTATTCATTTTAGCAATTAGTTTTACAGTTCTCTAGCCTTTACAGAGAGCTGAAAGACACAGAGCTCAGCTTGTACAATGGGCTGTCTACTTTTTGCTAGGAGGATGAGAACAATATTCCCTTAACTTCTCTGGAGTTATCTACTTCATTTATATTCCTAACACTGAGAGCCTAGGAGAAATGAAGTGGATCCCAAATTTTTTGGTGCAGGATCACTCTACATTTTTAGTTCTCATTTGCTTTTTTTTTTTTTTTTTTTTTTTCTTTTTCTTTTTTTAATTGATTTATTAATAATGAGGAGCCCTTTGATCCTGTATTAGTTTTTCAAGACTGTTTTCCCAGTGTCTCAGCTTATATTGAGATCATAGCATACTTCCTGGCATTCAAATGGAATCCTCTGTAGAACTCCCTAGTGACCTTATTTATCCCTTGATAGGCAGGCAATGGCATCTATTCTTAACTGTAGCTGTGCTCTCAGGAATTCCCACTTGTAATGCATGTGAGCAGATTTTGGGTAATATTAGATTCTGTAGAACTAATATTGATATTGTCTTATGTTCAGATTTGATAAGCATCTTATTGGAAAGGTGTGATTAAGATAACTAGATCATGTCCCCATTCATGATGATTCATCTTTATCACAATTCCTCACTGTATTTTATCCTTTGGAGAACAACTTGCAGGTGTTTATAGCCTGATTTAAAACCAGTGTTTGGAAGTAAATCACCAGATAGAATTATCAGGTATCACTGGGGTTCTCACTGGTTTTCCAAAGCTGGTTAATTGGTTTATCTCAAGTGCAATGGTTTAAATAAACAACATTTTGATTCTCATTTCCTGTACGATGGAGAATCAAATGATGTTGTTTTGAGAAGTTTAATTTGACTTATATAAATCTGATTCCATCTTCATTCTATTTCTTTATCATTTCTTCAACAAGATGGACAAAAGCGTCCCTTCTCCCTTCCTCACAAAGTATCTTTTTCATTTATGAATTTCTGCACTGAATGATCCATCACATTCAATCTTTCATGAACTCATTATGCTGAGATCTTTACAGTTTGCATTTCAGTATTGCTTAAAAATTTGTTTAAGTTAGAGAACTTCCCAGAAGAGCTCTCATGACCTTGTCTACCCAGCAGATCTCCATCCTATCTTCATTTGAGTCTTTCCTTAGAAGATCTGTTGAACTCAGCTGCATATATATCTATGATACAATCACAGAATCAGAGTCTTGTCGTTTTACCTTCTTCAAAGCAGGCTTGTGACATTCAGTGATTCCAGGCACATCAGCAGATCTCTGTTACCACATGGATGTCCATAAGCCTCCACTTCAGCTGCCTGTACATTTTTTGGCATCCTAGAAAAGTCTTTATTTGCATTTGAGATAAAATCTCTCAGAGATAATGCACTCTTCATGTGTATTCCTGTCTTTTTTTTTCTTTCTTTCTTTTTTTTTTTTTTTTTTTTTTTAATATCTAGAACTTTTTTCACATTTTAAGTTCTTATTTAGAACACAGTAAATAAACATCAGAACATTGGTCAGGGTTATTTTGGATAGAATTTATCTTTCCCAAGGACTGGAATATACGATCTCTTGAGATACATGCTACTCTAATTTCTGCCAGTGAGTGATTTATCATCTTGAAGATTTTTCAGTAACAACAGAAAAAAAAAAGTGATAAGGACTAAGGGAAAAGATATAGTAAGGAAGAATTTAGCAGATAGGTTCCCCAAATTCTTGCAGACGTCAGCCAGTGATATTGTAGGTGATCATCTTTTCTTTGTAACCCTCTTATGCCTCATTCATGTGACATGGAAACAATTACATGAAAATGCAGATGTAGATTCCAGTAATCTCTTTGGAATAGATAAATAGACTTTGAAATAATTTACAAATGATGCACAAAATCTGTGGGCCATCTGCTCACTGTTGGGGAAAAAAAACACATTTCTCCCAACAGGCTTTTTATATACAGAATTGCTCTTTTCACACAGCAAGGAAGAAAACAATAGACAGCCAGCAATCTGGAATGTAACTCACTCACACTCTCAGAGAGCTGCATTGTGGTCATCTTTTGTGAAAGCAATTAGGACAAGAACTGTGTGTATATTAAGAAACTTCTTTGACCACATATGCAGTCAGGGCAGGGAGCGCTCACAGCAAGAGCTGGCTGTGTGTTCTGCTCTGCAGGCACCAAAAGAACTGAGTAACTGCACAAAGATGGAAGAAGGCAAGGTAGGCTGATGACAATCAGCTGCAGTGGGTGCTATCTGCAGTGCAATGTCTGCATCTGTCAAATTCCTGACAAAACTGAGTGCAATTTCCTCTGGTGTTATTATGTACCTTGTGGGGCTCCGCCTATGCAAATAACTGACCAAGCTTTCTCTAGAAGTGTTTTACAGGAAATGTAAAAAGCTGGTTTAATTTGGAAGTAGGAAGAGCTTTATTGTTCATTATATATGTTGATTTAATACTTGCAATCCCTTTGAATTAGTAACACATAGACTGCTCTGTAAGAATAATGATCAACAGTTATTTTCTTTTATTTTATTGCGTAGGTCACATCAATATTAGTAGTTTTTGCACAAGCCAAGTCACAGCATTCTTGGTGGCATAATTGTCAGCCTAGACTCAGCTGATCTGCAGAGGATAGTCCCCACTGTGAGTCATAGTCTGCACGTGGCCATATCAGCACTTCACATTTTCTTGACAACTCCATCTGTGTCTGCTGGCAGTGCTCTCTTGCTTTGACCAGAGTGGAAACAATTCAGTACAATTCTGAGGCAATTGAAAGCTAGTTGCCAAACAATAATATTCCCAGCAAGAAAGTGGTTTGCTGCGGCTGACAGTCACATTCTTTCTGCCAGGAATATCCCTCCAAAAAGCCCCAATGTGAGAAAGATGAAATAAAGGGTTGGCAGGCTTTGATGTGACTAACGGGAGCGTGAAAGAGATCTTACCACAGTAGGAAGCCAGGTGAACTATCCACATGTGCCACCATTTTGGATGAAAAGTCTACATGATGACTGTGCTATCATGTAGACTCTTATTATTAATTATCAGTCTACTGAATGTGGAACAAGTGGGCTTAGACTGGAGTCCTGCACGTTGATAATTTGTTACAGAGGTGAAGGATAGAGTCCTGAAGAACAAGAGTGCAAAATTCCCAGGTAGATCCAGAATACTTAGCTGGTAAATCCCAATAGACTGCTAAGAGTCTCAATTTTGGCAGCAAGTTTTATGAGATGCTACATTCCTACCAGGAATAAAGTGAAGGCATCCTGAGTGCATCATGTTTCCTCCATTGTAACATTCATCTCTTGATTTCCACAAGCTTTACTGAGCCTGAATAAATGCATACAAATTGTTTTGAAGCACTCAAATCCAAGTATCATTTGTGGTCAGTAGTGAAACATGACTAATGGTGTAAAAATCAGGAAAGCCATTGTAGCAGTAAGCAATGTAAGACTGCTAAAGCAGATCTCATCAGAGATAACAAGCTTCTAGAAAGTCTGATGAAATAAAAGTTAAATATAATTGGCTGTTGTTAGGATCTGTGAGATAAGTTGCTCAGCTGGGACCTCAAGGAGTCTCCTTTCTGATATGCTTTCTCTGAATACTCAGGCAGGGCTTTCCATTCACTCAAAGTTATATGAACATTTACATGATTAAACTGGGAACAAAATGCTTAAAATCCTAGTCACTGGATGGTGCAGTGACATCTTTCAATTTGCTGTATCACACACTGCATTGACAAAAGTCTTCATTGACTCAGTGGGATAAACTGATAAATGCTTGTCAGTGGGAAGCAGTGCTATATGAGAAAAAATTAAGCTGATTAGATCCATGTTTATAGTATGAAGGGATATATTTTGTCCCACTTCTGGCCATCAAATATTAATCAGCACTGTGAAATATCTTAGTGTATCTGATCACAATGCTGTGATGAGGGGATCTTATTTTAGCTCAATGTCATTTCAAAGGCTCGGAAACAAGTCCTGTTCTTACCATTTGCAAATTTGGATGGGGAATATGTAGTACAGCAGTGTTGCCACACAGCATTCCCACATACGGTTTTTGTTACCCACTGTCTGTTCAAAGTGCTAGACACTGGCTGTGTGACTCCTATAAAACTTTCTTTTGTAATTTATTTATCTAGGAAACCACAGTTTACACTCAATGTCTGGTTTCCAGTGAAGTCTTGCTTTTATTTCCAGCTGAACTTGCTAAGGTACAAAATGGTCAAATAGCAAGTGAAAGGTCACTTGGTGATACTAGCTGATGGCTCAAATAAAACCACCATCTTCTGGCTAGTTGGTATATTATTTAGATTTTTTTTTAAAACTTATTTTTATTTAATTTGTACTGAGCTGTATTTCTACTCACCTGTTTAAACTGCTTCTTTGCAGAAGCTGTAGTGCAACCCTTCCACACTTTCTCTCAGAGAAGCATTTCATGACTGTATTTGAGGGAAAACTCAGAGAACTTACTTTGACAAAACAAAACAAATCAACAGATATTGACTGCATACCAGATGTCAGAATATACTAGTGTATACTCAACAGTCATGGTGTTCTATTTATCCAGACATGAAGTCCTCTCTGGGTTGAAAAGGACCACAATGATCATTTGTTTCAACCTCCTGCTATGTGTATGGTCGCCAACCAGCAGACCAGGCTGCCCAGAGCCACATCCAGCCTGGCCTTGAATGCCTGCAGGGATGGGGCATCCACAGCCTCCTCGGGCAACCTGTTCACCTCTGGGTGAAAAACTTCCTCCTATTATCTAACCTAAATCTCACATCTCAGTTTAAGACCATTCCCCCTTGTCCTATCACAATCCACCATTGTAAACATCCATTCCCCAAACAAAACACAAACCATTCTTATTCTGATATGGGGTGTGCACACTTCATTGTGACCATGGATCAAACCTGATCATAATGCTAACAAATTCATATAACCTGTTCCAACCAAAATTGTGAAATTTTGTTCCTGAAGGGAATCCAATAGATTGTTTGTTCAACCACTGATTCTTGCTTCACCCATCCTGAAATTTAAAAATGTTTCCTCTATGATAGTGTGTGTAATTTGATTGAATTACCAGGGTAATTGACATACAGACAGAAGGACTGGAAAGTAGGAGAGTCAGGACTAGAAAAGTGCAAGATCAACTAAAAGCAACACAATGAGCCCTAGTACTTGGGAAGCAGCTGAGAGATGGAAGAGTAACAGCCTTTAAATATGACATTTTCCAATCATTTGCTTAATTCAATTTCAGGAAATGAAAAATTTCCTAACTGGATTACGACAGTCACATGAAAACTGACAGCACAAAGAACAAATGAAAATGAAGATTTTTTTTGCCTTTCTACAAAGGTCCTCCTCAAAAATTGTCTGCTTGTTGTAACTGAGTACTGACTCCCATCTATGTGTGCTGTGTAAGCAGCAGAATGGTTGATCAGTGTGGGAGAATCAGCCACTGTGGGAGGACATTGGTGTGTGATTCTAGAAAGCACAGAAGAACCATGTGGGTACGTATTTTCATCTTTGATCATGGCAGTGGAACAATGAGCTCCAGCCTGAAGAGACAAGAAAACAGAAGCAGCATAATAAATTGAATAAGTAAATTTTATTTGATTGGCAAGAACAGAAAATTCCTTAAGCAGCACAAGCTTCTGGCGGAATTTTCCTGAAATTGTTTTTTGATGGACCATTCTTCATAAACTTAGTTTGCAGGAGAGTGGGAAAAAATAATTTATAAGTGTTGTAAATGCTTTGGGAGATGTTTTAATGTTCTTCCTTTCTCTCTTACAAAAAACTATATCACATTTTTGTTTATGTACTGCATACAGTGTTGACAGTTACAAAGAATCAAAAATCACAAGCCTGGTTTGCAAAATTGTAAAATTTATTCAGAAAGTATATTTCAGCTCATTACTTTAAAAATAACTATATGAAGTTGTTCTATTTTCAGGCTTCCCATCAATTTTCAGCCCCAGAGCACCTGGTCCCCTAGAGGGTCACCCTGGTCCCAGCTCCCTCAGATGGTTCAGTATCCTATTCCCAGTTCTTTCAACATTCACTTATCTCCTAACTCCAAACAGATATTTTTCACCTCAAAATATGTATAGCTTTAGTACTCCAACTTTTCTAATAGCATTTTTATCCATCCTGGAGATCCTAAAGTGATAAGAACCTAATTCTCTGTCAACTATCAATTCAAAAGAAGAATACCCATCTTAGCATTCTTCAATTAGTTTTCATTTTAGGGCAGAAGGCCTGGTCACCAAGGGTCACCCAAGACCTAGAATTTTGTAGATGACAAATTTGCTCCATGGGAACCCAGGGTTTTCCTGTCATATCCTTCCTCCTGTAATGAAAATGGTTAATCCTCACAGGAATAAGGAAGACGTTGACTTTTCCCAATTAGGTCCCCTTTCATTGGGGAGGAAGACTGGCCAAAAGTATAAGATATTTTTCCAGGAAAAGTAAAATTCAAGAGGAAGCTGGAGCTGCTTTTGCCATGCTGGTGAAGGCTGTATCCGAAATAGTCCTCCTCCTTTCTCCCAAAATTATCATAGAATCATAGAATGATTTGGGTTGGAAGGGACCTTTAAGATCATGTAGTTCCAACACCCTGCCATAGGCAGGGACGCTTCCCAGTAGATCAGGATGCTCAAAGCCCCATCCAGCCTGGCCTTGAATGCTTCCAGAGGGAGGACACGCACAGCCTTGCCAGCAAACTTGTTCCAGTGTCTCACCACTCTCACAGTAAAGAATTTCTTTCAAATACCGAGTCCAAACTTACCCTCTTCTGGTTTAAAGCCATTTTCCCTCATCCTGTCACTATGTGCCTTTCAAAAAAGTCACTCCCAGCTTTTGTGTAGCCCCCTTCAGGAACTGGAAGGTCAATATAAGGTCCCCTGAAGAGTCTTCCCTTCCCTTCCCTTCCCTTCCCTTCCCTTCCCTTCCCTTCCCTTCCCTTCCCTTCCCTTCCCTTCCCTTCCCTTCCCTTCCCTTCCCTTCCCTTCCCTTCCCTTCCCTTCCCTTCCCTTCCCTTCCCTTCCCTTCCCTTCCCTTCCCTTCCCTTCCCTTCCCTTCCCTTCCCTTCCCTTCCCTTCCCTTCCCTTCCCTTCCCTTCCCTTCCCTTCCCTTCCCTTCCCTTCCCTTCCCTTCCCTTCCCCTCTTTCAGCCTGTTTGAAATGATTGTTTCCCACTGTATCTCAGATTATGAACTCATTGTCTGCAGAGCACACTGATGAAATGGTTTGCCAACTATCCACATTGCCAACCATCTACATTTATGACAGAGTGCCTTGGCTTGAAAGTGGATCTTTTTTTCTCTTACCAATTCATCCTACTTGCCAGAGGTCAGTGTCATTTCATGACAGGATTCTGCTTCCCCTGATGACCATGCTACTGTTTTTAGGTAGAGTTCACTGTATAATAACGTGATACCACAGAACGTGCTTGTTCATAAGAGCTGCAGTGGTGGGATCCAAGTTCCATCTTGTGCACTGTCCTTGCCTGCAGGCCGCCAATGCTAGCTGTTTCCTGCTATAGAGCTGTAGCACCACTGAAAGTTGCAGAATGTTTTTAGCAGGGATGGGAAGTGTTCAGAGGAAGCAGATGGGATGAAAGGAAGGAGAGTTCACTCTGGCTGCTGGCACTGTAAAAAGCACTGGGAGTAATTTAGAAAAGAAATACAGAAATGGTTAAAAACTTCAAATAAGATGCTGCCGCTGCTTGCTGTGCTCCTGTCACCTCCATAAACTATATTTTTTTATTCAGATACTTGAAACAGTTTCTTTTTATCTTCCTGGTGAGGTGAACTAATGGTAATGGTTTCTAGAACTTCAAGACATTCTTGAGACATTTCCAAGAGGCAGCAGGATTTTCAACACACGCACATGCATACATGTATGCGTTCTGACATAGTTACTAATCCCCTCTCTGATCTTCATCTGAATATTTATAATGTATAAATTTAAGTCGTGCAAATATATTTACATTTCAGATCTGGTTAATTTTTTATGAAAGATGGTATTTACATAGACATTTACGTCTTATGTGAGAGTACAGTCCTGTGGTCTCTTGTCTTGTAAATGATCCTAGCAACTCTGCCATAAGTTATAAAGACAAAATAGCATCCTTATCTTTGCATTTAGGCATTTCACCTGAGCTGCTAGAGAAGTAGCAGCTATTATCATCTACTTATATTGAAGAAATATAAGATATAAAATAGATATGATTTACCAAAGGTATTCACTATCTCTGTGGCAGATTACAATCTTATATTTTCAAATATACACTCTGTATTTTTTTACATTGCTTGGAAAACCACTGCCATAACATCCTGAACTAAATTGTTAATGCTGTACTATAGTAACAGTGATAATCAGAACTAAAAAGTCTTCATACTTGCTCACATTCTCTTATGCATCCATATTATGAAGTTGCCCAAAGTGTTGAAGCCATAATCTTCCGTTTATTTGCTCGGGTTAGTATCTAGTGGTTCTGTGGTGGCTTTGTGCCCTGACCTAGGGTGAAATATTTTTTCTGCTAATTGTCGTAAGTTGTGCTCTAGTAGTTAGGAGTTGTTATCGTGTTGATATTTTAAAATATATTGTGATAATTGGGATTATGTTATAAATTGAGTCAAATTCAAAGGGAATAAAACCACTACTGGAATCATATTTGATGTATGAATAAAGGAACTGTTTGCGAAGTTATAAATGCTTTTTGTTTTTAAATATCCAGCAGAGGAAAGAAAGTTTTGTGATTGATGTGAAGACTGAATTGGAAGTTGGAAGACCTGGGTTCAATTTGCAACTCTTAACAGACTTCCTGTGTCACCTTGAATAAGCCATTTACATTTCCCAGCTCTTCTCTTTCCTCCCATCAAAAAAGGAGTGATTATATATCTATCAGCATCACAGGAGGTTTATAAGGCTAACTTAAGAAAAGAGAGGAATCAATTTTAGGAGTGTTCTGGCTTTTGGAAGTTACTCTACAGCCTCATGTTCTCAATGTGCTCAGAGCTTTAGATTTCAGAGCAACCTGGAGGGCTTATCTTATCTCATATACATATGAGGAACTGCAATGGACAAAGCTGGATAGGAAAGGTTCTGATAATTGTTACAATGCTTGCAGGAACGTTGATCCTTGTTACCTCCACATTGCTGCTGGGCTAGCATTATACTTGTGAAATTTGTTCATTCCAGAAAAAATGTTGGTTAGGATGCTTAGAGTATCTGATGTGTTTAAATCTGATGTGTTTACAGTGTTTATAATACCTGAATAGGGCATATTATCTGTATAGGGTATGTTGTCCATATGGGGTACGTTGTCTGAAACCACTGGAATGGACTTACAGAGAGTTTCACAGAGCTGAAGTTCTTATGTGTTACTGGAAACTTGTGAGTAAAAAGATCTTCAAGTTTATTATTTTTCTTTTTTGTTGTTGTTGTTGTTAGGCAAAACCTAGTTCTTTTTTAATTTAATCAGAGTACACTGACAAAAAGCATATAGCTTGTTGTTGTATGTATATTTTTACATGCATGAGCATGCATTTGGACATGTAATGTGTATGCATAAAAACATTGCCTCCGAGTGCATGAACTTGCATACGAAAGTAGGAACAATAATTTTTGTATTGCAGCTGTAGCTGTTTTCAACATCAAAGTGAAAAGAAAACAGTAAAACAAAAGAAAAGAAAGGGGAAAAAAAAGTGAAACATAAACAAAAACTATTATTAGAGAAGAACAAAGGAACTGATCCTACAGACAGTTTTTCAACAGCTGGCAAGGTTCATCAGCCATTTTTACTGGTCTGATGCTGGTCCTGTTAACTCTGTAATTTATTCTGGTTGATTTTTGTTGCTGTTGTTGCTTTTTTTAAGCCTGAATATCACTTATGGTTGGATTGATTTCAGTTCCGCAGGTGTATGTGTTAAGTAAAACCACACTGAAGTCAAGGAAGTGCAAAAATCAGCACTCGGAATAGTTCTGTATGTATTGAGTGCCTTGATCTGCCAGGCAGGTGGCCTTTAGACAGTGTACATTTAACAACAGCTCCAGCATTTCAATGATCTTCACTGCATTTTATCATGCTATACAGCAACCTTCCAAGAGCCTTCACTCCCTGCTTGCAGTAAGATCTGAGAGCCAAAGGCTGCCAATCACTGGCATTTAGAAGTTGTACTGGTCTTCTAGTCAATGGGTTGCTGGTTGGACTAGATGATCATAGTGGTCTTTTCCCATCTTAACTATTCTATGATTATATGATTCTGAAAAATTACTCAAAAATCACAAGACTTAATAAAACTGGGCAACTCCCAGTTTTTTTCAGTTCATTTTTCTAGCTTGCAGTTCTGATCCAGAAACTGGAATCTATTTATTTTATAAGCTTAAGCTGAGATTCTTGCTTAATCATATGACCCCAGGAGCTGAAGCTTAATGGAAAAGAAGCAGCAAACTGACATAAGATACAGGATGCAAATTATGAGATTTGGCAATGCTGAAGTCACATACTCCCCTAGTTCTGAATCTCAGTTGACTAAAAGATATGAGCTTTCAGCATTGTGCAGAAGCTGTGCACATATCCAGAAGTTTCCTCCATAAATGATTCCTGATGATGCAGTTTCTCTTTCCTTTATGGGGCTGATGAAAGTATTGTAACCAGTAGCAAAGATTTTTTACTACCAGTAATGTTCCAGAAATAGATTGTGAAGCAAATCTGGTAGAATATTTTTGAAGAATGTACTGATTAAAGCTTAACTAAGAGATGGAATCTGCCTATCAGTAGGCAGTTACTTATAATTAAGGCTTTAGAAATTCATCAGAGGGTAAGGGAATCAAACACTGACTTAAGCAGAACAGCACCCATAAACATGGTGCAGATAAGAACAATAAAAATATTTCATTTCTTCTGGGAATATTTTCCAATTGTGACATCTTAAGAAGGCTAATTCATTGAAAAATTTTAAATACAGTCAAAAAATAAAATAAAAAAAGATTTTTTTCATCTTTTGTATTGTTATATTTTCTACTAACCGAATGGTGAGGGTTGGAATTTCCTCTCTGGACATCTGTTTCCAGCAGTGCAGTGTCAACAAGTATATATCTGGACACAGGGAGGGGAACCTAGATCCTAGAACCTAGATTCATAGTTTTCTTACATGAAAGCATGTGGCCACCTCCATTGAATCACCTCTTATTCCTGTAAGTAGAGAGAAGCCGTCTAAAACTAGTTAATAAGAGAAACTAAAAAGTCTTGTAGGAAGCATCTGCTTTCAAACTGCAGTCCCTAAATCCTGAATGTTAACTAAATGTCTTTGCCTACTTCATTGTGGAGCAGAAAGGACCAGACTGAGGAACTTTGTTATCTGCATTTGTGCAATTGCTCAGAAGTGAAGATTCAGCCCACTGCCTTCCCTAGTGGAAAGAATTCAGATGAATACTTGCTCTGAGGAATTTTCACAGTCAGCAGCAATTAAGTAGTGAGGCTGTATAGATGAAGGCAACTCACTGCCTTTTTCTTTTTCTGGGAGCCAATTCACTGCACAGTTAAGAGTACAATAGTCATGAGGACAGTACAAGCCATGAAGGCTGAATGAAAAGGCAGCATCCATATCACACCAAGTTCTGCTTAAGCATCATGAATTTGGCCTTTCTAGAAAACAAAGGCATGGATTCCTTGTCTCCCACATGGACTGTTTGTAGCTCATACTAAGCTAGCAGTGGGAACGGTTTCTAGAACTAGCAAGAGCAAGAGGGCCTCAGTTCCCTACTCAAAAGCTAGAATGGAGTCATGTCTTCCTTTGGCTACCTTCAATTTACATACATTGAGCCCTTCAAAAAGACTTTGTTAGATTTTGATCATGACCATTCTTGGGGTGAGTACACTTAGCTTTGGAATTACTTGATAACATGTGGAATAATATTTACATTGGCCTACTATAAGAGGAAAATACGAATATTTCAAACTGTGTTCCACATGTTTACTTTTAAAATCCACTTAAGCCAGCTAGTTTTTACACTGAGTCAATACATTCATTACCTGGTATCACAAACTCAAGGAAATGTCTATAGACTAGAGCTAAGAGGTCATCATGCTGATTTGCTTGCATATAACAGAATAAATCCCTATGGAAAAATTTGTTCCTAAGAGTTTTGTTTTGCTTTGTTAGAAGAAGTTGATCAGTGGTTCTACCAGGAGTTCCTTGGGAAAATTTTGCAACCACAGGTAAATGTTAGGAACATGGCTGATACTTAAACTATTTTTTTTTTCTCTTGAATAATTTATTCCTTTATCATTTATTTACCATGATGTCCCCTTCTCAATTTAAATGAAAAAAATTCTTCTGGGCAATCAGCAATGTGGTAAGAATAGAAATGGGCATATCCAAACTACACCCAATCTTTTGTACTTATAACCCAAGTCATGCAAGAGTCCCACTTGTACCTGGAGAGGCTTATTAAAGTGGTGGAACACCTTAGATTGCTGTTTTCCAACCTTTAGGCTTGCTTGGACTGGACTGAGTGAAGAGGAAATGTCTTGGGCTGGATGTACGTTGGCTGCTCTGAAAGTAATACGTCCAATTTATTTCCATGAAAACTACAACAGATACAATGAGCAAACACTATTTGCTAGAGCAAATTTGTAGCTACAAAGCACTATTTTTCAACATAATTACAACATTATCTAGGCAATGGGTGCCATTTCTTCCACACAGAGGAATTCAATTTCATACCTTTGCTTCGTCTGCACTTCCAATTCAGATATCATTTTGTCAGACTGCCCCTCTTCTGCCATCTGTTGCATGGCAACAATGTGTAATGGAACACGGATGGGAAGGTTTAACCTCTATTGCCATCCCACCAACATCCACCTCTGATATTGTGGGCTTGCATAATAAAATAGGGGGCATGACTTTCAGAGCAGCCCTCATAAAATATATAACGTTGTCAATGCATACATTGTAACATGAGTAACAAAACTTATGTTTATTTAAAATTAGAAAAAGAAAAAAAAAAAAAAAAAGAAAAAATAAGAGAACAAACTGGAGGGATATTTGACCTTGTCTGTGTGAAACTAATGCATCAGTTTGGTTCAGTGGCAGCGGGTGTAATTCTCAATAAGGTCTCAAAATGTTCATCAGAGTTTTTTTTGGTGAAATTTCACTCTTTCTGAGCTTCATCCTTCACAGAAATGTGTACTGCCAAAAATTATTGCATTAATAAGATATGATTGTGAAATAAGGAATTTTTCTCTGGTAGGAGGCAGCTTATAAAAGTCTGGTAGAGGGACACATTTACATTTTTGTGTTGAATGTTTCACTGCAACTCTATAAATTCCATACCAAAATTTGCAGGTAATGTATTTAAGTAAACTGAAAATGTAGTCACAAATATAAGTTGATGATTTTTTCAGCATTCTTGAAACCTATTCTCAAATTCCTTTATCAGAACAGCAAGCACAGCTGCATATATTTTTCTGCTGTACACAGGGATGTGCTCAGCCAGTGAATTAAATGCATACAATTATTGGCCATCACTTTTGTTAGCACTGCATTGTGCCCTCCTTGTGTCCTGGTTTCAGCTGAGACATTTCTAACAGCACACAACTTTTTGGTTGTTGTGAGTGATCAGTGCACACCTGGGACCTGCCAGCTTGGAGCTGCCACATGGCAGAGCTGCTGCCATGATAGTGTGAGGCAGGGAGGAGCCGCAGGCTGGTCTGGGCTGGGTTGCATGCAGCCTACAGGCTGTGGATTGGACATTCCTGCCTTAGGCCGTACAAAATGGTGCTAAGTTCTTCTGTCCTGCTTACATTTATACAACTGAATCTCACCTTGAATTTCTGACAGAATGGCATCTAACATGGAAATGCGGATGAAGCAAAGGTGTGGAACTGAATTCCTCCACATGGAAAAAATGGCACTCACTGACACTCGTTGACGCTTGCTGAACATTTACGAAGACCAAATAGTGAATGTGAGCGCAGTGAGGTGGTTGGGGTATGGTTCAGCAGTGTTGACAGCAAGTGTGTATCACCTCCACTGATGCAGATTATTAGGAGAGTGGCACTCAGGCCCTTGTTCATTGCTGGTGAAAATGCCTAGCTAGTGTTGTGACTATGTTGAAAAATAGTGCTTCGTAGCTGAGAATTTGCTCTAGCAAATAGTGTTATAGTGGTCTTTGTAGCCGTTGTTTTTTTCATGGAAATAAATAGGAGGCATTATTTTCAGAGTAATCTACATAATAATAATATTTGAATTAGAGATGCAAATATGATCCCTATAAGAGTAAGACCTTGGAATTTTACTATCAATCCTAAGAAGAAAGGGGCTATTTCTGGTGTAGTGTGTATCCTGTGTTTTACACCAAGACTTTCAATCCAAAGTATGTCTGTATTTCAGCTGACCGTGCATGTTACAAATCATGAGCTGTATTCTCTCAAAAACGTAAGATTAAAAAGAATCATAAATTTTGAGATCTTATGACTTACTCTGTCTCATCAGAGTTGTTAGCTTTGAAGGTTTCAGAGGTTTCCTCAGGCTTGATATGTGCTTTTCAATGATAGTCAACTAATGTTTGTATTTAATCCAGAGTTCAGAAGTGATCTAGGGAAGAAAAAGAGAATCCAACAGAACCGTTACATGAGAGACCCCCTGTGACAAAGGTGGGGGCTCCCAGTGCTGCTGAGGCACCTGTCACTCCCCTGCCAACTTCCACACCCAGCCTTACTTGCTCAGATGGGAAAATATTCCAGAATATGTTGCAGTGTGCTTCCCCACTTTCTAGACTAATTCACTGTGACTATTACCATGTTTTTGCATTCCCTGGAAGCAGTATTGATGAACCCCTCAGTCAGTAGCTTTCTTGGATAAGTGAAAACACAAATAATCCTTATTTGTGAATTCCTTCTAGGAATGTGTTGTTTACTGCATGGGTCATAGTTTGTTTTTTTTAAATCACCTTAGGCATCTTTGTAAATAACTGTGACTGACTGATATGTGCATAATTTTACTTTTAACAATTAATGTAGCCATAAAATCACCAGCTGGGTAAATGCAGCTCTTCCCTCTTGGTGCAGGAGGGCACTTACCCAAGTTAGAACAGGATCCAGCCACAGCCTGAAGACCTGAGGCTGCACATGCATGCAGAACCATTTGTGTGGACGTGACTGAAGAGCATTTAGTGCTGAAGCTCCAGGAGGCAGAGTAAGGTGTGCTGCTGTGGCTTTCATGGCAATAACAGGCATAACTTCCAACAGAGCAGCTCGACTCAACCTGAGCTTCCAATGCTCACCAGAGGAGGTAGCGGAGATTAGATTTCAGGGTTAGGTTGACAAAGTCCTTCCCAGTCATAATTCTCCTAATTTAAACAGAACACTCTCAGTTGTGTCCTTACAAAATTGTGTACCTGAAGATTTTGAGGAGAGTTGGGATAGAGTCAATGACAGGAGTGCATATGGGTGTAAATGTCTCCAGGCCCAGAATCATCATCTTGCAGAGGAGGAGGACAGAAACTTGATATTTTTGTTGGTGTGATAAGTAAACCTTCATGAACCTCATATTCTATAAAAAGAACTGATCTACTTTCTGTTCTACTTGTATTTGTAACATGGGTTTTAACTTTGTGTACTAACATCAGCTAAGTAAACTGGTTTTGGAGCTGCACTGGGTCAATGAGAGTGGAACTTGCATGGGATCCAGTTCTGCTATTTTTTAACTGGTTGGTATAAAAGTAGGCTCATAGTGTAGAAGGGTTGTATTAAACTTTGGTTCAGTAAAGGGTATGGAAAGAATACACTTTCTTCTTAAAATGATTTATTCAAATTGGTAGACTAGAATTATACTTAAAACCAAGTGTCTAAATGCACCTGTTTAAGTCAGCTTCTTGTTCTCTCAGGTATTTAGGCATTGAATTTTCCCCATTAGCAGCATGATTGACACTGTGGTCCTTACAATAACACATGATTATAACTCTGAAAATAGCAATTACATAAAATGGAAACCAGATGTTGCATGGAATTTGACTCTCTTGGTTTCTCAGTGAAGTAGATGAATTTGTAAAGCAGAAAACCACAATCATTATTCAGATGGATTGTACAAGAATTAATGACATAATATCTAAATCATATATGGCTGAAAATAATGATTAACTTCAGCTATCAAGATAAGCTAATGGAAAACAGATTTTTTAAAGAAAAAAAATCAAGGACATGCTCTTTTCAATATACTTTATCTTTATGGTAATAACAAAACCAGACCTGCTTTAACATTTCTTTATCCCTCAAATATCAAGCATACATGTTAAAAATAAACTCTTCACAACTTTTAACCTCAGGAGCAACCATTATTGTCGTTACTTCTTGATGGCAATCGCTAAACCTTTTTAGGCTGGAATAAGTTTGATCAGATCACCTCTCTTTAATGACAGAGTGTTTAGTGAACAAGCTTTAGCAGTGGCTCAGTTTTGCATCCTCACAGAGTGCAAGCATCAGTCATGTCAGTGCTAGGTCTGTGGATTCACATCACAAACACAAACACACAAGCAGAGATACTTTGACAGAGCACACAGCAGCACGTTGCTTCACAGATCCATAATGCACCTACGATAAATATCTCACTCGTATCTCAGCCCTCGGTTAGCAGCATCCTAACTGGTTAAATTTATGAAAGCCTTGGCACATCATTTTCACTATCATGTATTCTCAATGACATCATCATTGTAAAATTAGGAACTTTCTTTCTCTCTTTCCTGCAGATGTGGAAGTTTGAAATTGCATTCCATGGTCCTGTGCCACATTTCATCAGCGTTTTTCCTTTGCTTTCTCCAAAGGCTGGCCACATGTGGTGTGTAGATTGCTGGTGCTGTTTGGGATCTCATATCAAATACTGCTACCTAATCCCAGGCGGGCCTTGGCGGGCCCACACCTGCAGCTGATTGAATCCTCCCGGAGTACAAAGGCCTGATTTACAGCATCAAGGATACAGGGCCTGGTTGCAGCTGGGCTCCAGCAGGAAAAGGAAGTTGTTCATCATCTTGTGTGCATTTCATTAACAATAGTGTACCCGATATGTAGCTTATACAATAATTTCAAATCACTGACAGAGAGCATTATGGTATTTGGCATTAGGAGGAAAAATACTTCAGGATGGGCAAATTAAATGTGAGCGTGAGGTTTTCATGTGACCCGGTGAAGTTCCACAAACTGATTTACACGGGAAGGGCTAATCTTGAAATATTTTCTTCCTTTAACTTTATTTGATTTCTTTCCTTTGGTCTGATGAGTGGACTAGTAGAGCACTGTGAGCCTCAGTGTACAACAGAGGTGTAAGCCACTGTGAGTTACAGCCATTTTCAGAAGAAAGAACCCAAAATGCACAACAAAATAAGAGGTGATCACAGCTAAAAGTCTACTGTTGTTTTTAAAAACAGGGAACTCAAAGTTCAGAAATGCACTTCAAGATAAATTCTGCCCCAGTCCTCTTGATGCAGAAAGGGATTTATCTCATGAACATTTCAGAAGCCCACATTTGTGTTAGTTGTATAGTCATGGCAGGAAATGGTCATGGTTCTTCAAGCCAAAATGTCCTACTGTCTCAGTACCTACAGTCCCACAAATTCAGAAGAGGTTGTAGATATTTTTTTCCTGGCAGATCAAACCTGCTAGCAGTGGTCTGACATTTGTCTGACTAAGTATTCAGTGAATTTGCTTGCCCATAATGGATGACAGTTCACAAGAAAATTTTATTATTTATGAAATTTTGTCTTTTGAGTATTCAGTTATCTTTCCCCCTTTTAAAAGTTACTTGCTTTCTTATTTCATTTTAAAATATATCTATATGTGCATATATATACAGATGTACTTTCGTTTTCCTAATAAAATGAGGTAATTGTCTTCAAATTTCCCTAATCAGAAATCTTTCAAAAAGGCTCATAGAAATGAATGTTACACATTTGAGCCTTTCAAATTTAAAAGACACAAACTTCAGTTGAGCAGTCTCTAAATTGAACTCACAGTCATTTTCAGAAACAATTAAGTAGTTTCCTGTCTAAATGGTACTATTTACACTCAAAAGCCAGTGAACTTCTGCAATTGCAGTGTCATACATAATTTAGATTTGATGATATTGAGCTGAGGCATTTAAAAGAATGCATCAAATATCCACACAAATTGAACACAGTCTTGCTGGTGCTAGAAAAATAAAATAATGCTAAGAGATTAAAAAACTCTCATTTACTTCATGATCATGGAATGACAAAAAAGATGCATTTAATAACACAAAAATAATACCTGTAAAGTCATAAACACATATTAGAAAAAAAAGATCTGCAATCAGAAAATCTCATTATTTTTCTTTTTATGTCAGTCTAACAAAGTTTTTCTTAAAAGCAAAGAAAACATACAAGACGTATCTACATTTCTTTCTTTATAGCCAGTTATTTAATTAATGTGCATCATGAAGGATTTTCCTGAAAAACAATTCTCTCTAATGTATAAATATCATTGGTAACTGCAGGTCTTTAATGAAGAAATAGGTTTAAACAATGCAGCGTAAAAAGTCTACAGAATGAAAAATAGTTATTCCAACAACTTGTATTCCGGTTATCCTACCTTTCATGTAGCAATTGTATGAATAATGTCACATTAATTAGTGTGATTTTCTGAAAAGTTATTTATTAAATGTGTGAGACATTACCCAGAAGACTCGTTTGGATGGATAGTTTTAGAGGCTTGAGTCATGGGGAAGACTCAGTTGTGACTGTTGGTTTGCTCAACCTGGTAAGAGCTTCTAAAACTGTCAATTAAATGTTGTTAAAGGACATAAAACAATGAAAATAATAGTAGTGATGCTTCCCGTGTCCCTTTTAGATGGTTTGCTGACTTTATCCAGATTTTCTTTAGCACTCACATCAAGCAGTATTTTCAGACTTGCTCTCATTTATATCCAGAGTTATGTCAAAATCATCACACCTTTAGCCTCCTTAGAATTTTTTCTGTTGTTTCCTGCAGTATTTCCACACACACCACTCCCAGATTTGTAGTTCCTTACTAACAATAAGGTCTGTACTAGAAACTCAGCTCAAAGTCTTCAAATAATGTATTTAACCTACCTTCCTACTTGCTCTTTCTCTAATCTAATTAGAGCAGCCATGTTTATTTCTTCTTTTCTTTAGCATGAAGGGTGTCTGTGGTATGTTTGTATGGCAGAGCTCCTTTACTATGAGTTTGAAGACAACAGCAGACACCCAACAAAGATCATAAAGGATATAAAGTTCTAATGAGTTTATGAGAAAATGAATTTATGTCATATGACTTCCCATTTCTTCTCTTTGTGAGTGTCTGAGATGGTCCTTATACCCCCAATATATAAAAAAAAACCTTTTTTAATTATATATTCCCATAATGATGTGCCTGCCTGCTCTGATAAATGCTCAAATTAGTTGGTGTCCAGGCCATTTGAGAATGACCAGTGTTAACTTTGTGAATTTGCTAGACTCAGCTTCTTTCCTATACCATTTTGTTCATGTCCTAAATTTTAAAAACACATGAAATTGATAGGAAATAGGAAGACTGAAGAGACTTGCCCTAGATTGGGTATCTTAATTTCACAATGAGATGAGAAAGAAAAAAAGTTATCTTACATTTCTGAATTCCAGAAATATAAATCTAATTGAAAGCTGGAACAAGTCCATTGAAATTGCCTGTAAAAATAATTTCCCTTGAATAGTTACCCATACAGTATTTTTGCTTATGCAGTTGTAAAAAACATTTAGCACTTTATAATCCAATCTCTGCTTCTATGCAGGCCTGGGAACATATTCTGCTTAGAAGAGTAACAACTTTTACAAAGTGTTCCTCATGGAAATCACTTGGAAAACTTCCAGGATGGCATTCCAGATGTTATGGTTTTAGCAGTCACAGAAATGCACTGCACTGCATTTCCAGATCCTACATACACTAAAATGATTGTATGGGGTAGCACCTTCACCTTAACCCAAGAGCACTGTTAACAGAATTGTTTAGCATTTGATATGTAAGTTGGGATATTCTAAAGCTCTCGTTTGTTTCTGGCCTACCTCTGCTTACAGGAAAGCCAAGGGTAAGACCTGGGTTGACTTTACAGAGAGCAGAGTTAGACCAATACTGAAAACTTTTGGCAATTTCACACACACTCTGAGACCAGTCATGTACAGTTCACAGTTCCATATGTATACGTATGTGTTGGGGAAGGGCATTGTAGCTTCTCTTCAATCATGGTTGCTTTGCTACAAATACTCAATGAACTTCCCTTCTGATTTTTGGCAAAGTTGTCTCTTGCATTTCTGTAAATGCCTAAATTTTATCTGGTGCTAGGCACACAATAATATGACTTTAAATAGTGTAGAAATGACTCTGAAAGCTACTCTAGAGAGTTAAAAGAAAACACATTTCAAAATGGGCTAATATTTTCAGCTCTGACTCTTATCAACTTCTAGGCCGTTCCATGAGTACCCAAACCAGGCTTTGGGCCCTCGATGTGACAGGTTATTCGGCAGCTATCTTACTGTAAAGCAACATAAATAATGGCAAATTCAGAACCCATGCAGACAAAGCGTGAAACTTATCTTCAGAGCCATGTCAAATTCCAAGCTTGCATGAAACACAAAAAGTTTGTTATATTTGGTTTCTTCTTCTTTAATAAAACATTTGAAATTCCAGTGTAGATTCAGTAATTTACTATACTAGCTATGGAATAAGATGCATACTTAAAATACAACACAAAAACCCTGACAATAGTGTCTCTGAAGAAATGATTACAGAAATATAAAAGGCACAATTAATATAGGGCACAATTGCTAGAATTAAACTCTTTTTTTTGTCACCAGGCTGCCATATTTATTTAGAGCTAGTCTAGATGCCATCTCATTCTCTTTATCTCTTGGTGCTTTGTCAAGAAATGAGTGAGCTGAGAAAAAAATCTATTGATTTACAAAACTTCTTGAAGGTATTTTACTGTCATTTTTTTATATTTCATTTCTTCTCCTGATACTGTTTAGTCTCTTTTTAAAGCCCAGTCAAGCAAGTGATTTCTTCTCAATTGTTCAGTACATAATTTTTATTTATTTACCTTTTTTTTTTTTTTTTCAGAAAAAAGGTCACATTGGAAATATGGAATATATAGATAGGAGCTAAGAAGAAGGCTTTCTTTGCTCCTTTATTTACTCATTTATTTATTTATTTTTTTATTATTTTGTAAACATTGTCTCTTAGTGATGCTAACATGATGATATTTCTATCTCCTGTAAAGCAGTTACAATTTATTTTGGAGAACACGTCACCTGAAGACCATATCTGTATGTAATATTTTAATTCCTGAATATTTCTCCAGAGGTTTATCTTGCCTACTTTCATTTCCATTTAACAAATCTTCATTTTTCCTGCCAGAGACTCCTTTATTTGGTAAGTAGCAGAGCAGAACGTTGTCCACATGTTGTCACCACTGGTTTCCAAAACAGCCTATTCAAGTTGGTTGGCAAATTTCAATAAAAATTTGTGAAGAACAGCAAACAATATCTGACTTTTTGAGTTACTCTACTTCATTGTGCCATTTCACTGCCTGTTGCTGATCCACAATTTTCCCAAACATAAATAAAGCAGAGCTCCAAAATATTAGTACTTGCCAGCTTTGAGAAAGTTGTTTTCTCCCTCAAACTGGGTAAGGGATTTTCTAGCTGTCAAAGAATGGAAAAAGTGTTCAAAAATATATTTTTTTTCCAACCAACCATCTTCTTATTCCATATTTCATTTTTCCCCATTATGTATTTAATGGATGCTAGAACAGGCAGTAGAGGGTATTTCCTACTGTCTACAAATTCCATGCAGACTGTATTGGTGCAACTGACTGTCACTACAAACTATGCTTAGATGTAAACACTGACAGGTCTCTGTTGTTTGACAGAAACACATTCAGGTAAATTTATTAAAAATAGATAATACATCTTATATTATTGTATAATGCAATAGTACTGTTTGACAGACTTAGAAAATAACATCGTAGCTCCATCGACTATGTTGAGCATGAGAGTCATTCCTGTAACTAATTATGATTCACTATGTGCTCCCTGACTCTGATACTGTTAGGCATATGCACATGAATGCACTTGCACTTGTTTTGTTCATCCTTAATACACTAGGTTTCATAGAACTAGGCAGAAATCTCTCCAAGAATGAAGATAGAAATGATCAGCAGCATTAACATTTCATTATTCAGGCAAAAAATATTAGGTGGGAGCAATGTAAAAATGAACCCATAAAACTCCAAATGTTAGGCAAGTGTATGATTTGAATGTATGATGACTTAATTGAATATTTTTTAATTAGTGACAAAAGTTTGGTGTCATGTTGTTAGATACACCTTCCAAATACTTCTCTCTAGCAGTGACACTACAGACCAGCAACATAAGATGCCACAACCCATGAAAAACTTGATTTATTTTAAAAATCCCAGTAAGTAGTACTATGGTTCTCAGGTTAAGCAAAGCCCTAGTTAAAACAGCTGCTCTGCCCTATTTGCTTCAGCTTCCTAACTGCTTGGATTCTTCTTTATTACAACAGTCCTGCAAATTTTTGAGGCTTGAATTACGATTCTGTGGATTAGAAACTGACTACCTTAACTGCAACATCTGTAAACTCTTAATTTCTGCTACAGCAGGTGTCAACTTTTCCCCAGACAACTATCCTTCTGTTGTTCTGGTTACACGTAACCTTGTCAACAAGCTGTTTGTCAGCTGGTTCTCTTCTGTTTCCTTTCCTTCATGGCTGCTGATCAAGCCAACAACAGGGGAGGAACTAGGGTGGAATTCTCTTTAGTTCTGTGCTGCTTGATTTAAAGTGTAATCAGACAGGTTTGAGAGCAAGAAACAGCATATGAATAACTAAATGGTACTGTCTTTTATAGTACTCTATTTCTCCAGGAGTTCCAAATCGTAATACATTGGGATGTTACCACATTGGAACTAACTTGACTTCCTACTTAGTAAGAGCCATAGGAATTTCCTGGGTGTCTGAGATATGTCTCACTGAAGTGGTCAATATGATGAACACATTTTCAGTGATGGTTGAGTCTACTACAACTCTTAGTGTGTTGTGCCCTTAGTAGAAATCCTCAGTGTAATTTCATGTCTAAATTGGATTTCTCCAGTTTCCAGCTGCTGGAAGGCATTTTATCAGCTAAAACAGTATTCCCTTGCCTAGTACCCTCAACTTTCTCTTTTTACAGATAGCAGTGAAATAATTACTAACACTCACTGCAGAGAAGTTCTTGTGCTTTGCAAGTGATGTTATTTATTTCTTTAAAAGTTTTAGTGGCAATGGTCTGTGAATCATCTTCAAATATCTCTATTCGTGTGTTTTTGAGCATGCATGGTTAAAGAATAGCTGTGAGATTTTCTTGAGACATGTCATGGAACAAAGAGTCCTGATGAGATGCACAGTCCATTAACCCAGGCTCAGGGCCACACTGATAGCTGTGTGTTTAGCTAACATGAAATCTGTTCCAAAGCCTGATGAAATCAGTGTCTGAGCTCTCATTGGTTTCTCTGAGTTCTGGAAGAGGTCCATGTTTTTAGGACTTTACAGATTTTTTAATAACCTATTTTGTAAGATTTTATGTCTGATATGAACATTTATATAGTCCCAAAAGACATACTTCTATTCTCATTTTTAGTATCAGTTCCAAATAGCAAGTAGATGAGAAGTAATTAGTATATCTAAGGTGAACCCATCATCTTCTACTTGGTTTTCCCATCAGATATAAAAAAAATTTTTTTCCCAGTCTTTTTACTCAGTTTCTTTGATTAACCGCTGACTATTAACTATTTATTAATGAGTAATTATTTTCACAGTAATTCTGATTAACTTTCCTTGAATGTCAGACTGATTTACCCAAACCTTGCCTCAGGACCTGAGCTAAAGTTAGGTGTGTCTCTACTTTCAAGTGACCAAATCCACTTTGCACTGCACAAAAAGGAGAATCTAAATATGGAAACAAACACCAAAGCTGGTTAGGCAAAATGGGCTCACATGTAAAGGTGAATAGGACTCTGATTCCTGCATGCAACCTAATTTTGATAAGTTTTCCATCCCACCTTCAGAGACTTTCTGATGCCAGATGCAAAGCACCACTCAGCAGCTCTCACCAGGGCCAAAGCAAAAAATGAGAAGGTGATCTACAATTTGCAGGGCTGCATTAACATTGCAACTCTCAAGGCCAGTTAGGCTACCCCATGCTTGATTTTCATCTACTGCTGCCACATGGATCCCAAGTCTACTGTAGGAAGCTACCTTCGAAAGGTGCTGATGCTATTCCCAATTTTCTGCAGCTGATTGTGCAGGCAAACTCATCCTGTCTGCATGTTTATGCGCCAAATCTTGTAGAATTCAGTGGTCAAACTCCCACTGGCTTTTCTGAGCTTTTGGAGTAAGTACTCAGAGCTTTCATACTTCGGAACTGCTGCATGTTTTCTCAGACTCTAACATTTATGAATCAGAGTGTTCAATCTGTCACTATTTCTACATTTCCATTCTTCTGAAAGGAGCAGAAGATGGAATATGGGCTGGACTGTCTGCTTACTATGTGGCAGTCAGTGTGTTTGTCACAGGTTGGCCACTGCTGCTGAAATAAAGGAAAATTAGGTTTATGGGGAACATAATGGCTACAAGAATAGTTTAAGTTCAAAAAGTGCCAAAAAAGTCCAAGAATCAGACTCCAGGGATGTCTTTTAACAGAGTATGAAATCTCATTTTGCAAACACTTTGATATCTTTAACAAATCAGTTTCCTATTTTTCCTTGTAGTTGCATGGGACAAATAATTTATTTGTTCCAATTGCTTAGATCTCTTACAAAACCACGTCGAAAGAAACTTAGTAATCACACAAATGCTGAACTCCTGAGTTTTATTAAATGAGTTCTTTATTAAAATCTACCTCAGTGAAGGTGTAGCAAAATTGTTTACTCAAAACCCAAAAGGCGAAGCAAGGAATGAATGTGGAGACATGTATGTCTGTTCAAGAGGCTTTTATATACTGTGGAATCAGGTTAGCTACTTTACTGATATATTCTTATCTAAGGGTTTCCTCTGTCTTTTCCCAATTCAATGAAGATCATACAGTATGTTATTTTTGACTGCAAATAGCACAAGGCTTCTGCTGTCCTCACAAAATAGAACTCTTTGTAAAACACTGTCTATGAGAAATTTCAGAAAAGCAGAAAAAGGCTTAATAAATAGGAGTCTCAACCTATTTCTGTGATGAATTGTCTCCAGCAACCTTGTTAGTAGGGTCATTCAGTACATATTTCCATGATTAACTCAATTTTCATTTTAGCTTTGCAGTTCACCTTTAAATATTTAGTTTGGTTCCTTTGAACAAATGTTGATGTTGGCTCTCTTGTCAGACGATGAAAATGTTACACAGATGTCCTTTGGTGATCCAGTACCAC
Organism: Lagopus muta; assembly: GCF_023343835.1. Taxonomy (NCBI): domain Eukaryota; kingdom Metazoa; phylum Chordata; class Aves; order Galliformes; family Phasianidae; genus Lagopus; species Lagopus muta. The sequence goes on from NC_064434.1 coordinate 9,896,968, forward strand.
TAAAAAACCTGCAAATTGCTGAATGATGAACTGTCTTTCTCCATCATTCTTCTAGTTGCTGAACTTAAAATTCTTTACTGCTCATCCTGTTTGCTTGTCTAATGTCTTCACTCTTCCTAAGAAATGCAGCAATTTCTGTCTCTTTGCTGGACAAAGCATGCAGCACTGTACTTCTCTAGAGGATTGCATTTTACTGGATGCTGATTAGCACTCATGACAATGTCTTACATTATCTTTAGAAATATTTTATCTCAGATGTTAACGCAAATACTTTTGCAGTTTTACTAGTGGCACAAAAAGAACCCATCCTTTAACAGAATATTTTTAGATTTAATAAAAGTAAACTAAAATAAACTTCATGTCATTTCAGGAATCCTAATTTAGTTAGCACAAGAATGCTCTTCCTTCCTTCCTTCCTTCCTTCCTTCCTTCCTTCCTTCCTTCCTTCCTTCCTTCCTTCCTTCCTTCCTTCCTTCCTTCCTTCCTTCCTTCCTTCCTTCCTTCCTTCCTTCCTTCCTTCCTTCCTTCCTTCCTTCCTTCCTTCCTTCCTTCCTTCCTTCCTTCCTTCCTTCCTTCCTTCCTTCCTTCCTTCCTGAAAATGTGAAATCCTCTTTTTTCTCGTTGGTTTCCATAGCTGACTTGGTAACAAAGAATCTCTCTCTGCGTCCATTTTCCCTAACTAGTCATTTTGGGTAATGTTTTTAATATACTCATTTGAATTAGTCTTTTAGGGCTTTTGGGGATGATATAATTGCAAGATTTGAAATGAATAAGAGAGTGAGGTGTATTTACACTAATTAAGAATACCTAAATTTCAGAGACTAGATTCCTCAGCTCACTCCTTATCCAACTAATAGAGAAAGACACATTACACGCAGAGTCGTTCAAACCAGGAACCTCAGTGAGCTATGGAGCAGGAGAACAGACAGCAGAAGTCTATTCCTCAGGTATCTTGAGCCATCTGAGAAGCTCTGGGGTATCTTTGTCGACTTGAGTTAGCAAATGGGTTTGCAGTTGGTGTTGTGTATCATCTGCATGTGAATGCACTGAATTCGATGGGGCACCTCAGTTTAGGCAACTGTATTCTTTTACTATTCAAATTTGCTCTGTAAGTTATTTCTAGTCCTAGCCTATAATATTTCTTCTTTGCAATGCAGATCACTTTCTTTTAAAGGAAGGCTGGAATTTAGATCATAATTGCGTTCAAATACTTCACCCATTACATTTGTGCTACATATCCAGCTGCAGAATGCTTAAAAGAACTAGATGATCTTAGAGATCTTTTCCAACCGTAATAATTACATGATCTTATTCTATTTCTTTAATTTGATCAATTCAATATTCATTTTTGTCTTTAAGTGTGAGAAATTCGGTATACAATAGTACAGTGCATGAAAAGAGTTTTCGAGGAATTTATTGATTAGCTTTTGTCATCTACGAATTCTTTTTTAAAATTCTCACCTCCTATGTCTTGAGCATTGCATTTAGTCAAAGACACAAAGGCTTCACTTCATTTAGAATCTAGATAGGGTGAATGACAGGCCCCACAGTGAGATTTCTGATGCGAGAACATGCATTTTTTCAGTATCTATAGTTTCTTCATTATCTCTGGTAGGCTTTTGCATACTATTTTCTAACTCATTTTGCACAGTTTCTGAAACTAACATTCAAACTTCCAGTAACGGAGCACTGTGCCTGAGACATAGCGTGCATTAAATGAGCTAGCATGTCCATAGGGAACAGTATGATGTCACACAATACACCAGCTCAACTCCAAGAAGCACAGCAGCTCTAAGTATGGCTATGTAAACCTTGAACCGAGCCCTTCTTCTGCAGCTGTAGTTCATGGGATTGCTTGTTCAGAGCTACTTTGGTTATTCTTGTTGCACTTGTGCTGTGTGGTTACTAGAAATATCCTACTTTGTGGTAAACTGAGGGAATTTGGACTATTTTTAAGTCAATTATGTAATTTTTTAATTTTTTTTTTTTACCATGTGCTGATTGAAAGTTAACCTTGTGTTGATTAATTGGTACAAACAAACCATAATTAGCATTGCTCCAGAGGCTAACTGTCATTGCTGGCAAAAAGGGGTTTTACTTCATTCACTTTGGTGGACTTGAGCCTGCTTGTGTCAACACTGACTTTGGCCTCAGAAAATGAAAACAATAGAGTCATACAGAGGAGAGTGCTCTTTTTTTTTTCCTATTGGTGTATTAAACAAAGGATAATATTAAGTTTGGATAGTGGATAAAGTTAAGCTATGCTAATACTTATAATCAACTACCACTCTGTTGAAATTAGAAATCATGCATTCCTGAGGTTTCTAGCTATTTTTCTTGCCAAGAACATGCAGTGCTTCTACCAATTGCAGAGGAAAAATGAGGGATAGACATTCTTGCACTGAAGCAGTCAGTATTTACTTTATGTTCCCCTTCAATTCATGGACACCTTCATTATTGATCATTTAAAAACGTACAGAGAACGGACAGAGGCTGGTTAACAAAGTGCTGTGATTGCATTTTTCCAGTTAGAGTAATTAGTAACTACTTACTTTTCCTACATTTCTTTTGCCCTAAAGGATGTAAACAGCTCGATGAAATTACTATGAAGAAATTGGTTTTCCATAACCACAGTGGCTATCAGCTACTATTGCAAGACCTGGTTTTTGCCTTTTTATAACTTTCACGTGTAAAACAAACAAACAAACAAAGAAAAAGACAAATAAATAACAACAACAAAACCCTTGGCCCGATGACTGCTGATTTTACTCTAAGGGCAAAGGAGAATTCTTCTGCAAAGTTTGATCAAAAGCTGTCAAAACACACCTGACTTACAACCCATTATAAATCACCTATATTTAACATTTTGGAATTTCTCTTGAACGTTAGGTTTGACACCTGTCTTCTTATGAAAAGTGTCATTCAATCTTTAATGATGAATGGTCAAACTCTAGACCTTGCACTTTTTGACCAGTGTGAAAGGTGTTACCTTTTGTAACATATTGCTCCTTGACTTAGAAATAGCTTTGTGCCTCAGAGTTATGGCTGCAGCTCCCATTCCATTCCCATAAATCCTAGAGGGAAGTCGATTTGACCATGCAGGTATATTTCAGTAAAATTGATCAATACCTGGCTTGAATGCTGGAGAAGAGAACTCCATATTTCTCTGTGGGAGGTAACAACAGCTGGTGAAGCAGAAAAGCCATCAGGGAATAGGAAACTTCTCCAACAAGATAATTTTCTGAAGAGATTTCTGCTCTCTTTAGCCCCTTTTTGTCCCAGTGTTTTCTCCTTGTTCTCTCCATGGGGATAGCCGTATGTGCACAAGAAGTCTGCAGTTCCATTGTAGTCAATGTAGATTGCAGTTAACAAAGTCCTATCCACAAAGTCTCCTATCTGAGTGCAAAAAAGACATCTAGGTCTAGATTATATTGTTAAAGTTTCCAACAATAGGGGCAAAGAAGATTGCTTTGCTTTAGTATACCAGAACAACTGTAAAAGTCAGGTTGAAGAGGACTTCAGGAGATTACTTGGTCCAAACTTCTGTCAAAAGAACATTACCCAGAGTGTGCTAAAGACAAGACTTGAATATTTTCAGTGAAGGAGACTCCACCAGTTCTTTGGGCAATCCAACCCAAAGCTTACTTGTTTTCATGATGATTTTTTTTCATAAATCCAGATAGAATTTCTTCTAGATCAACAACTTCCTGTGTTGCTTGCCTCCTTTCACCATAAGTCCTTTTAAAGATGACACATTTTTGTTCCCTAAAACTGGCTTTTAAGAATTAGAAAGCTACTATTAGAGCCTTCCTAAAAAATTACTTTATCTTTCTGTCATATGTTACATTCTCCAGTCCTCTAATCATCTTGGTAACCCTGCACAGGACCATCTCCAATTATTTCAGTGTTTCTTTTTAAAATGTGGAGACAAAATTGCACTCAGCATTTGAGACATAGCCTAAGAAGGTCTGAAGGGGGCTCATAATCACACTCCTCAATCTGCAGGCTGTACTCTTGCTGGTGCAAAGCAGGAAGCCCTTAGCTTTCACTACTGCTGGGCACACTGCTGACTCAAATGTAGCTTGCTGCACACCACAAACCTATGACCTCAGCAGAACTACTCCCCAGCCAGTTTGATCTTTGTCTCTACTGATGTTTGGGGTTGTTCCAGCTCAGGTGTAGAGCCTTAGATTTATATTTTTAAAATCTCAAACAGTTGGTGACCCAGACTTTCAAGCTGAGAGCTTTGTGTGGTGAGTCCTCCTTCTGGCACAATTCCTCTCTGGGATCCACAAACATGAGTTTTTAGACCTGTGAACGCCATATTAATCTAGATACTTAGTAGGACTTCCCTTCTGACTTCTGCAGAACTCCAGTTTTAGGACTGGCTGCCAGTTCAACTTAAAGCCATTATCAACCAACCACTGAGCTCAGTATTTCAGTCAGTTTCCCACCTATTCAGTCCACACTTTAACAGACTGTCAACAAGAGTGTTGAAGGATGATCTGTCATATACCTTGCTAAAATAAAGATCCACATCTTTATTTTAGCATCTTTTTCTGGAATGAGATCCACATCTCTACCCTTACTCTCTGATTGAAGTGTTTTTCCAAAGAAGACAGTAAGATTTGTCAAGTATAAATTTGCCTAGTTAAATCTGCGCTGTTTGTTCTCCAGTCATGGCTTTTGCACTCTTAATATCTCCAGAAATGCCTCTCATGGAGATCTATTCCACAGCATTCTTAGGGACAGAAGTGATTCTCACTAGTCCTGGGTTTCCTGGATCTTCCTTTTTGTTGTTCTTGTAGATGGGCATATTTGTCCCTTTCTAGTCATCTGTGACTTCTTGTCTCTCTATTATCATTCAGTGCAACTAAGCCTATGCCTCAAAATACAAAAGGTTGCATTAACCCTATCATATACCTGAGTGTTCAGTGACTTTGGTTCTTATTTTTCTGTGGGGCTGTGATGAAGTAATCTGGACAATGGTAGAACTATTTAATAAGCAGTAAACTAAACAATTAATGTGAACAAATTTAAAATGCAGAAAAGAATCAAGTTATTTAGCCTCTAGAGCCAAATAAACCTCTTGGGTTTCTCCTAAAAGTTTTCAAAGAAAACTGTGGGTCTCCTACAAGTAGTAGCATAGAGCTTCTGAACCAGCACAGCTACTGTTGAACATGACATTGAAAAAAAAATCAGCACCTCTGGCCTCAGCTGTAGCACCTGCAGAACAGATGGAGACTTGTGCTGCTCAACTCCTCCTCCCCTTCTAATTAACCTGTACAAAGAAGGAAGCAGTCATAGGATCCTAAGTGGAAAACCCTATGCCACTGCTAAGGCCTTTTCTGAAAAGCAAGGAGAGCTCTATGTCTGAGCAGATACAGCTCCCGCTTTGCAACACAAAGAACTCAGCATTCAAAGCATCTCACCTCAAAACTTAATGCACTGTGGCTTAAATTAACCAACAGCTTGACTCTCAGTACTTCTTATAACTGGGACTCTAGTATTTGGGAGAAACTTCTGTTTGCATATTAAAGTCTAATATCGTCTAAAGACGTGGGGGAGGTCACAAAATCTCTGTAGACTTACGCAGTTAGTGCTTAATAGTGGAAGACACAAGTCCACACAGAATCTGGCATGCAACTTCTTGCCAGTGGGTGTTCTGTACCAATAAGGGTGCAGGGGAATGGGGGGAAATGGCTTTAAACTAAAAGAGAGGAGATTTAGGATAGATGTTAGGAAGATATTTTTTACTCAAAGGGTGGTGCCGAACTGAAACAGCTGCCCAGAAAGCTGTGGGTGCCCCATGCTTGGAGGTACTCAAGGCCAGGTTGGATGGGCCCTGAGCAGCCTCAGCTGCTGGGTGGCAACCAGCCCATGGCAGGTGGTTGGAACTGGGTGGGCTTTAAGGTCTCTTCTAACATAAGGCATTCTATAATTCTCCAAAATATGCGCATACAGGGATACTTATATATATTCCTATACTTACTTGCATACAAGTATGTGTATTGTAAATGTTTGCAGTATAAGATAGTAAGTTTAGAGCAGAAATACACTTGAAGAATTCCCGTATCATGGAGTCAAAGCTGATTTAGCTTGTTTATGTGGTGAATGATAGCCATTTGGACTGCTATAAATTTTAATAATCGTGAACAGAAGGGGATTCTGATCCAGTTCTTCAGTTGTTCTTCATGGGTTTATTATTTATTCCAGTGTGGAGATATTAGAGAGTAGGAATCACATGATGAGGTACACTGAGTAATTAAAAGGTATAAATTCTCAGGTATTAAGAATTTATAATCAATCTATCATGACAAAAAAAGGACATGAGTTTAGCAATTGGCCTTTAGGAAGCAAACAAGAATTGCTTTCAAAGTCATGATCTTACCATGCCTTAAATATATCTAAATATATTTATATTTATAGTACATATAAATATAAAAAATATAACATAAATATATATAACAATCAAGAGATTTAACCCGATGTCATAAATATAAATATAAAAAATATAAATATTAATATAAATATAAATAATATAAAATATATATATATATATACAAATCAAGAGATTTAACCTGATGTCATAACAGTGTTTATGAAGTTGACTTGGTCGGATGCTTACTTAAAATAAAAATTAAAAATGTGCTTTTAAAATAAATGTAAAAGTTAACAAAACATGGTTTAATAATTGCAGAGTGTGTCACAGGGAACAAAATGCTTAGCAGGTGTTAGCCCAGCCAATACTCCAACACGTTTTATATTATTACCCAGTATAATAATATTAGACAATGACATTGCCATACCACTTCAGTGGTGTAGGTATTCATCAGAGAGTCATTCAATACTGGATTTTTTCTGTGTCACACAACTGCAGAAACAGTTGTGTTGGATATTAATGTTGATCCACGGAGGAAAGTGTCAGTGTTGAATAACCCCCAAATGTGCTATGATTTAGCTATAAGAACATAGGGAGTTATTGTCCACCAGCTGGTGGACAATAGGGAACATCTCTTTTACCTCCACCTTTCTTCGTAAAAAAAAAACAAAAACCACTCCCAGTTATTTCTGTGATTCTTTACAAGGTTAATTTCTTGCACATTTTGCTTTTTGAAGATGTTGTTTTCCAACTCTTAATTCCCCCTCCCACATTCTTTAAGGATTCCTTTTATCCCCATTCAAACACTTCACTGCTGTCTTTAGCTTTGATTTCAGTCTTCCAGATTATTTTCCTCTCAATTTGAATCTCCCAACAACTCAGTCTTTCCCGTGACATTCCTTTTATAATTCCTTCACTTGGAAGTGAACACAGATCATTGACAGAACCTGGATGTTATTCTGTGCGTGCTCTAATCCCTCAGATTCCAGGATAACACCTTTCTCTTTTTTGCCTCTTTTTGGATTTCCATTTGTAAAGCAGTTCAAACATGCTTGGCTTTAATCAAATGAACTGACCTACATGTATGCCTAAAGAAATCATGTATTAAACATCTTGATAGATCAAAGCTCTGTAAGTTTCCTCCAAACCCGGTGCAGCCTCTTGATTTACAAATGATTAAGTACATACTTACAGCCATTGTCATTATTATTTTAATTATGTAAAACATGACCAGTGGCCAAGGGCCCCAGGCACAGATTGGCATTCCTGCTATGTTTAATACGATGCAAACATAGCATAAACAGATTCACTGCTTTCTCCTCTAAAATGTTCGTCTACAAAACTGACTGAAGATCACACAGCATCTTCTAGGAGCATCTCAGCAGAAATGGGCAACAGAGCAGGAAATCAAAGGATTTCAGCTAGCTTATTCAGGGTAGAAACTATTTCCTACCAATTAAGTTAGGTAATTTGACTGCATCTGGATTTTCTTGCAAGAAACTGCCTTGTGTAACTGAGAAACTGTACAGAACATTATTATGGCTCAGAAAAAGCTGTGATGCTGTCCCCTCTGTGGGAATTTGGCAATCGATTTCGACAGGAGAAGCAGCCTAGCCACCATAGGTGCTAAAAATTACAACTTTTTTTTTTTTTTCCCCTTTATTTTTAGATTAGGAATTGCAGAATAATAGTACAATGAAGAACTAAATTTTGTAGTGTCCAGAGTCCTTCCTCTCAGAAGTGGCACTGCGCTGGGACTGGCAGTGCGCTGGTTTTAGAAGGATAACAGTTCTGGATCAAGTATTCGACTGTTTTTAAGAAAGGCTTTCCATGTCAAACATCCCATATTTTAAAAACCATTTTTACACAGTTACATCAGCACTCCCACAACTTCTTACTTATTAAATATAGTTCCCAGTGCAATACCCTGGCTTAAGCACAACAGGTACTTTTATGAAACCTGGTTTGAGTTTTTAGTGCAGCTGTGCAAAACTTTTGTAATGAAACTCAAAACCTGCTAAGGCTTGAGTTTCATTACAAACCTGAAACTCACATCAGGTTCTCTAAAGAGTTTGTCAGAGTTCACAACTCTGAAATCTTGAGGCTGGATGAAGCAAGTCTATGCTGAGTTATGGTTTCAAGTGCAAGCCAGGGAAAATGCGCTGCTTTGACCCCCAACAAGATAAAACCCAATGGTTTAGGTTAAAAAGGAACAAGTCCTTGCAAAGGGAAAATAAAGGATAAATTTCATAAGCTCTCATGAACCAAGACAATCAGGATTTAATCTGCGAGATTGTGTAGGTGAAAGCTTTACCAACAGTTACAATTGCACATTTTGGCTTTCTTTTGTTCATTTGTAACTGATTAGCATTTGTTATTTTGAAGACAAACCTGTTTGTACAGTTCCTAATAAAATAAAATGGTGGTAGAAATATGCATGCTCTCCTATGATATAACGGAAAAGCCATTCCTCAGGGAATCAGGAGATGAGTTCTGCACATACTTTGACAGCTGACCAGTTGTCTCATGTTCAATATCTCTGGCTCTGTATTTCCATGTCAACATTTCCTATGAGAATCCTGCAGAAACACCGCTGGAACATCTACAGGGCATGATGTATCACCCAAAAACCAGCCCACTTCCCCAGGACAGCGCCAAAAAATCAGAGCAGCAAGCTGAGAGCACGAGTACCAAAATCACCCTGTTGGCTCCTTGACAGAACCCATGGTATTTGTTGAGAATCTCTGCAAATGCAACCGCACCATTGTTCATTCCTGAGCAAGTACAACTTGCTCAGAACTAGCTAGTACACTTCCACATTTTCCTTCACCGGAGGTATGAGAAAATCAGGTCATTGTGCAACATGACACTAACATCACAGGTATGAAAATATGAAAACGGTTGTCTCAGAGTTACCAGTGACTGTTTCCGTTCTTGCTTCAGACATCTTTCCCTTTTTGTTTTTCATTTCCTTCATCCATTAGGTATGCACTGAATGTATTTATCAGAAATGCCCTTCCATACTTTGTTCCCACAGTATATTTTTCTGGAATGCTGCAGCTTCTGATTGTTTCCAGGGCGCACCTAAAAAGTCTAATTGATGCTATGACCACAGGCATAAGTTTCAACATGGTCTCAATACACTGTGAACCTAAATTTGACTTTAAAACACAATTTAGGTAATGAAAAGATTGACTCTTATTGAAAGCTTATGAAATCTCAGTCATTTAAAAACCAATGAAATGATATTTTTTTTCCCCCAAAATGTTAAGGTTTGAATTATTGAAATCATGGTTTTATAAACTGAGTGTATTGATAAAATTGCTTTTGGTTCAGGTTCATTACTAATTTTATCTAACTGTAAAGAGTCTGATCCCATTTTTCATGTATGCTGAGTATCATTGCAGCCTCAGATTCATGTCTCCCCAGTAATTAGTATAATTCACAGAAAAATCAAGACATTTAGAATCCAAGTATCATCTAAGATATGGAGAAAAACAGTCCCAAAAAGTCATAAATCTCTCAAAATTCATAGAATTTACAAGTTTGTATTCTGAAAACTAAGTAGGGCTAGCCTTTACAGCTTTAATCAAGGAAATTATATTTATTCTGTTGTCAACAGTTATTGAACATATACTGAAAAATCTTCAACGTGACTGTAAATGTCACCAGTCTAACTTGAAAAGAGACCAGAGATAAAATGTCCAACTCTGTCTACCTGGTGCAATATCATAACTGGTAAGTATATCCCAATGGTTAGGGTCTCAGGGGCCCTGTAGAATTCTGGAGGTGTTGGTAGTTCAAATCCTTCCTCTACTGATCCCTTTCTCAGTGCTCAGTGTGCTTCTGCCAAACTGGGTGATGAAGAAGCCGGCTTGGCTAGGTTGAGTTTGCATGAGCTGCTGAACTCTTCCCACAAGGAGGTAATGGAATAACTGAATTTATTCAGCCCTTAACCAGTGAATAGGACATTTTGAGACCTGGCAACTGTTGTGAACAAGAATAAAGTGTTTCGATTTGTGACGGGAACTAGTGATGAGGAATAAGTATAATCATCTTTTAAACTGCAGATAACAAGTTAACATACATTGAATTCCCTTAGGAATGTGAACAGAGTTGTTCTCACAGCCACCAATGAGGAGTGCAGATGACTGCCAGTAAATCATTTCTCATACTCATCTGTAGGTGCCAAGTTCTCCCCTAAAGCATCCCATAGCACTGGATGTTGCATTTGACTTTTTGCTTTTCCTGAGAGATGAAAAATATGATGTGTCAGACCATTCCCAGTTAGATACCCATACGAGTAGTATCTGTATTTGGTCTACTATACAATCAAGAAGCATACTGTGCAAATGGCTGTTTGACGTGATGGAATATGAAAAACTGGAGATAAATCTCCCATTTGCATCCAAACTATTTGTCCTTCAGGGGATTGTCAAGCAGAGGGGCTGTACATTTTAAATCATATTTAGGGAATGATTTTGGAGAGCTGCAGTTGTCATATAGTTAGCTGTAAGTCCCTTGAACACACAGATCTTTCCACTTCTCGAAGGTAAGTGGTTGCCCCTGAGGTCAGGTCAGAAATCCATTCAGTCTTTGCAATGGTTTAGCACCAGTAACACAGACAATTTGTGTGAGAAATAATAAAGAAAATGCATCTGAATTACCTTAATGAAACCTGATCTTTTTTTTAAAATGCACTTAAATATTGCATACATAAACAGTAAAAATAGAACCATCTACTGATGTCACTGTGTTACTGGAAACAGAATTAGTTGTAATTGCAGTCATTCTGATGGAATTAGAATAGAATTTCAAATAACTTAAATTAAACATTGATAAAGTGGTCATACTAGAAAATAAGACTCTTCTTTTTGTCTGAAACATAATCTGGTTCTTAAAATGAAACAACGTCTGTTATGTGCAAAATCTAAAGTTGTATAATGTGTTGTGGGGCTCATCTCTTTCTTTGTATTACAGGATTCTAATGGGTGGTATTCACTTTTGCATTATTGCGTTGAATCATTATGGAATTCTGTTCTAGCCGGAAACTGCTGAAAGTATTTCATCCATTTCCTCTTTTCTCTTGTGAAAAAGGAGAATTGCTAATCTATGTATTTTGCCCTCACTTGCCCCCTTGCACAGACTTGCAGTGCCCAAAGGAGATGAGAACTCAATGAGGGATGAGAGAAAATCAGAGGTATGTGGATATGTGCACTGAAACCACAACCATTTCTTGTAGCCCCAACCCAAAATGACCCTTTGGAACTCTGGCATCAATGGAGTGATGAATCAGCATCTTCCTATGACAGCTGTAGTCCTGAAGGAGTAGTTCCTTCTCATGTTTCCCTCCGAGCTGTAGAGCTGAGGGTATGCAGGGGTCAGGCTGGAGCTTTGGCCCACAGTTTTACTGTGTGAATCATAAGAGTGTGTTCCAATCAGAAATAACTCAGTGAAAGACATAATTTAGCTTGCTTAATTGTATTGACTCTTATATGGGCCAGGAGTAAATAAGTACCTCACATACATGGAAATGTGTTTATTGAATAATGCTTAGTTGAACAACAATTTGGTGCTTTTAACACATCTACAATATATATTTAATACTTTCATATGGCCAAATAATACTTCCACATTGGTATTTTTCCCTTATTTTTTAATCTACTACAGTGTACAGTGAACATATGACAAAGGTTCATTGATTTATTGTGAGTGTAGCAATAGGTTTATAACTGCATGAATCATGCAGATTGCTCAATTCACCACATGCCTTAATAAAAGTTTCACTTTAATAAAACAGAGCTAAGGCAAATATGTCCAGAGGCTGGCCTGACATTCCTTATACATTACCCTGCCTCAGGAAATTATTACTATATATTTTACGGCAGCTACAGTAGGTTAGGAATCAGGATTAGAGTATAGTAACTACTGTGACATTTAGCAGAACTCCTGTGTATCCTATTAACCCTCACAGCGTGGATTGGTGCAGGCACGTTTCAGGACAGTGGCTTTTGTACTTTTTGATTGGTATACCCACCTAGAACTATTTCCTGTTGAGGTATGATTTCTCACTTACTGAATTCAAGCCTTTAGCTTTTCACCTGTACCTTTCACCGGCACTTTTGAAGTAACTCATGCACCTCACAGGGGTCTTCAGGCCATAACTGAAAATTACTGTTCCAGGACAGCTTCTGGCATTTGGCTGTACCTAGGTGAATGCAAATGATCTCTACTTTCTTGGAATAGCCATAGTGAAAAGGCACAAAAGATTTTCGACGTTTCCATATACTTCAACCTAGTATTGAATCTCAGCAAGGTCCAGTGACATGGATGGAAATTTTTTCCAGCTAAGACTGTAGAAAGTATGATAGTTCCCATGTCAAAGTCTGCTCTTTTGTCATGAGAAATGGCTAGTTTTCAGACTGTCAGGCAAAAGTAAACCCATACATAGGATTATACCTGGACTTTTTCTTAAAGTTAGAATTGGTCTAATAAAATTTCAAGGGCAAATAATGAAATTTTTGTGACAGCAAAGGTTTCAGTTTGTATCATCTAATTTGAATCAACACTGGTCTCAAATTTTGGTTTAAGGAGGCATTTTCTTCTTTAGACCAAGAAAGAAACATGTATGTGCTTGCTTTGCCCATCTTTCACTTATAATGGATCTATATTCTTTCTTAACTAGTAGTGCTCAGAATATTAAGTGTAAAGTTATTTATTATATATATATTTAAACATCTGTAGATGGCATGGATTTTAAAAATGTTCACTGTTGATCTGATTAACTATTTCAGTAAAAAGAGAACTGTGCCAAATGATAATTAAAGCTTTAATATCTACAGGCATGTTGTGACGGTCTATGCTTGCTTATATATTACTGTCCTTCATAGAACTGCAAGGGTTTTTGTGTGAAGGGTTATACTTTGACAACTCACTTTATTTTTATTTGTTGATTTTTTTTTAGTAACAATATTTTAGTGTTATTTTTTTTGTAACAGGAATGAAATAATACATTTTGCTTGTCTGAAACCGCTTCTGAAGCAGTAAAAAATTTTTTCTCTTGCTTTTTTTCCACAATAACAAACTTTTTGCCTACGTTTCTCCATTTTGAATATTCTTGCATAAAGATGACATGTTTACAAACAATATTAAGCAAAATATACAGGTTTACTTTCACTGTTCCTGGTGAAATCTCCAATGGGAAAAAGAAAGAAAAAAAGAGAAAAAGTGAAACAAAAAAGAATTGGGAATAATCAACAAATTTAATAAAAAACAGCTCTGGTATTACTGTCTACTGATACAATCAAAACCTTTTCTATTGCAAAGTTGTCAGTACTGTGAAGAGTTTTTTTAATGTATAAACCTCAGGCATGCAGATAAATCCCAGTAAACTGGAGCCAGGATTTGAAGCTGGTGTTTGAAACATGTCCTTAAAGCTATCTTCTTTGTCAGGGGAATTCACTGTCATCTGGAATTATGGACTTTAAGGCACCCACTGCCATAAAAGCAGCAAGTGTGAGGATTTCACTATTATTCCTTCATAACACTGTATCTGAACTGCTCATCTGATGCTAAGTCCTGGTTCTGATCACAACAGACATCTTGCCCTGGGTTTTAATTGAAACGTGGCAGAAAGTCCACTAGTTTCCAGTTCACTGCAGCCTACTTTGTTTATTAATTCCCATTATCTCTCTCTTTCTGCCTTCTCTCTTGGCTGTTGATTGAATTTTTGTTTAGGAATAACTTCTATAACTGTCTTGAAATCTAACCACAGAATGCATGAGTGAAACTAAATGAAATACATATTTATATATACATGTTAACAGATAAACTGTTTACACCATGGTTTATTTAAATTGATGCTCTTTTTTTCAAGTTACTTGTAGTCCATGAACTACCTTGATTAGAAAACAAAAAAATTCTATACAAAGGTTTGATTTACAAAGCAAAGTAGAAGAGTACTATGTTTTGGTTATCAGAAATAGATCTTAACAGGGTTTTTCAGCTTTCTTTCTTTGCCTAGATCTGCATATCCAACCCCTACAGTCTCATTTTAAACATTCAGAAAAAGCCTTTTGATAAGTATAATTTAAATGCTATGTGTTTAATAATGCTTGTCTCCTAACATTATCTGAATGCCTCATTTACATCACTGATAAAACAATATTCTTTACTAAGTTAAGTGAAATTGAAAGTCATTGATTTTTTTTGGCAGATTTCTTTAAAAAGGGAGGATCGCTTGTTAATTCTGCTGCATGAGTGAGAATCTGACAAGAACAAAATAATTATTTTCTACAATCCAATAAAGAATACACTGTTTTTTCTCTTGAGTATGGAATATCAAATATTTTTGAAATGATTTGCAAACCATTAGGAAAAAAAACATAAAAAGACAGTGGACCTTCAAAGACTGAAGAAAGCCCAACAGATGACTAATAACCTTTATCTGGGACTTCCAGATAATTGTTCATGATAACTGATAATTGCTGATTCCAGATAATTGACTTCCAGATAATTGTTCATTCTTCTCCATGCTTGTTCAGCATGGAGAAGAGGAAGGTCAGGAGAGTCTTTGTAGCTCTCTATAGCACCCTGAACTGAGGTTGTGGCAACATGGGAATTGTATCATTTTAAAATGGATAACAAGAAGAGGATAAAATACCTGGGAGGCGATTATGCAATTCCTTTTTTTGTCAGCGTGGTAGATGTAGCTGTCCTGACTTTTCCATAATTAATTCTAAATATGTTCCTCTTGAAGCAAAATTCCTCAGCTTAAGCAAGGGGCTGCACTCCCTGCAGGCTTAGTTAGACACCTATCAATGTGTCTGCACAGCCTTTGGATTGTGCTCTGCTTTGTCTTGTCTCTTTTTAAGGGGCCATGGATGCTATGCTTGTTTCTGCCCAATAATTTGACTTGAGTCTGTGAGATGGTGCCTGCCAGAGCCTGGAAGTGACCTTATGTCTCCTGTAGCTCGAGCGGCAGCTTTAGTGGGATGTTA
This sequence comes from Lagopus muta, assembly GCF_023343835.1. Taxonomy (NCBI): domain Eukaryota; kingdom Metazoa; phylum Chordata; class Aves; order Galliformes; family Phasianidae; genus Lagopus; species Lagopus muta. The sequence continues at coordinate 9,912,349 of NC_064434.1, forward strand.
AATCTTCAAGGTGGAGGAACAACCTCTGTCTTCAACTGCTTTTAGAAGAAAGTGGCCACATTGTGTTTTATGTGGAGTTCAAGCCAATTAGCATGGAAATGAGACATGCTATGGGCACAGAACTGATTTAGAGCCGGAGGAGTCTGCCTGTAACTGCAATTGTCTACTGGTTTGCCAGATGCTTATAGGAGAAGTGTGTCATGCCAGTTGCAGAAGGGATGGGCAGAGCATCAAACATTCACAGACAAGAGATTGTTCAGCATGGAGAAGAAGAAGGTCAGGAGAGTCCTTGTTACTCTCTATAGCTCCCTGAAAGGAGGTTGTGGCAACATGGGAATTGGCTCATCTCCCAGATAACAGTGATAGGACAAGAGGGAATGTCATCAAGTTGTACCAGGGGAGATTCAGGTTGGATATTAGGAAAAAATTAACCTCAGAAAGAGTGGTGATGCACTTGCACAGGCTGCTCAGGGAGGTGGAGAGGTCACCATCCATGGAGGTGTTCAAGAAACATGAAGATGTGGCCCATGAGTCAGTGGGCATGGTGGGGATGTGTGGACAGTTGGACTGGATAATTTTAGAGTTCTTTTCCAACCTGAATGATTCTATGATTCTATGTCAAGGAAACATTATGAGTTAAAATTCTCAGTGAACTAGAAGTTCAGGTTTTTTATCAAATTTTTGAATATCTATTGAATATCAATATCTAAATTCTGCAAATGTGTGCTTGAAACCCTTGCTTTCTTACTTGTATGTACTGGCTTTCAGTGGTGTATGCTGAATTTACTAGTTCAAAGCTAACCAAAGATCCAAAAGGCTAGCAAGACGTTGAGCATGCTTCTTCCAATGACCTAGAGCACCCAGAATCCTCTTCTCAGTCACATCTCTTCAAATGAGAAGGATGATGCATGACAAAAGAAGCTTTTAGTGAACAATGTTTCTTATACATCCTACATTAAAGATATTATGATCTCTACCAGTAACCTTTTTTCTGCTAAAATATCTATATTACTAATGGATCAGGGGTTGAATTTCTGTGCTTTGCAATGTTTGCTTCTCAGGCATAATATATTGCCACGGAAATATAGGTCATTTCTCACTGCACTTTTCAAAAACAGAACATGGCACTATGCCATGTTATGGCTGTTAGCATCACTACATCATCCTTTCAGAGTGATCTGCTCTGCTACCACTTTCTAAAGAATCTCTTTCTAGAAATGACATAGTCAAACTAATGAAATGATGTCTGACTATCACACGGGTTGATGTCAAGATATGTCCAACTGTTGAAATTGTAGCCTCCTTTTCAAAAGATGTCCTTTGCCAAGTTACTGATGCTGATGGTTGGATTTGTTGGTCCCGCCTCCTAGTTTGCACAGGCAGGATGAAAGCACAGGAGTGACACAGGAGCACAACACGCACTGTGTGGTGCGAGCAAAACATCCCTCAGTGTGAGCTTAGCAGTACAGATAGCCATATAAGATGAAGTGAAATAAGTGTTCCTTTGTGAATAGAGGCCCTCTGCCCAGCCTTTGCATCACACTGCTTAACCTGGCCTACAGCCTATGTAAAGATACATAGATTATAAAGAAAACACTCCTTTCAGAATGCGATGTGAAAACTTGTAAAACATCGCCTTTGTCCACACAACATGTATTCACTCTGGAATGTCAAATAAACACAGGGACTTTCTGAATATCTTTCCTCTGGTCTGGCATTTTGGGGTCCAAACATAAAACTGACATGTTTCTAAGGAGGGCTAAGGAAGTAAAATCTGTGAAAACATCTTTAAGAGAGACTGTAAATTCTTTCTTACATGAAAGTCCAGGAATTGAAATGTGGCCTCCTCAGCATGGGTAGAGAACTTGGGGAACATGAAGCCTTGATCTCACTCTGATCGTAATCCAAGGAGATTAATCTCAACAGGGTGGATCAACTGTTATCTGAGCTTTAAAGCGCATAGTCCTATTAGCTCCCTTGCTGCCAAATAGGACAATTTTAATGATACTAGAAGCAACATGAAAATCTGGTCAGGACGGCAGACTATTCTGATATCACACAGAATTTTAAAGAAGGTGTTGTGGTTATTTTAACAAATTTTCCCCTAGAAAAGACTACTTTGCCTGAAGATATTCCAAGAAACGTAATTATTTCTTCTATTTGTTTCTTAAGTCACATGTCCTTTCTGTAATTCTTTGGTTTCCATTTTTTTTTTCCTAGTTGGGAAACAACATGAAAATGTGGAAAAGTACTTTTCCCTCTGATGTTGATTTCTATTCATTAGAAGAGAAAAATAACATTTATTTTAGAGGAAAAATTCTCCAAAATTTCTCCAAAATTTTCTACCCCTCTCCAAAACTTAAAAAAACACAGAAAATTAAAACGACATTGCTATCTATCTTTTCTGCTTAAGACACTGTTAAGATAATAATAACCTTCTGTAGTGAGTATTATTCCTAGTATTTTTCTTGAGATGTGCAGACATTTTTTTCATCTGCAGCTACTAGGACAAGTTTCCATACCATTAATTTTAAAAGCACTTATTATTACAGCTTATATGACATTAATCATAAAAAATACAATGTGATTGTCAATAATTTTTTCTCAGATTTGCAGTGGATTTTTTATTTATTTTTTTAATTCAAGGCTTTCTTCTGTATTTCCACAGTCAAAGTAATGAAGGATGAAAATGCCAGTAAGGGGGAAATCATACTGTGTGTACAGTGATTTAAATGCTAGAATTAAACAATGTTACTATTCATGATAAAATATTTTCTTGCTTTCAGATAAACCCGGCTGTTTAAATATACTGATAACCTCATTTACTGATCTTGTTGAACAAGACAGTGAGACAGAATCCATCACAGATACAGTGTTTCTGTTATTTGCTTTTGCATTTCCTTACTTCCTGAACATGTGATCCGTCTTTGAGAAGCTCATGGTAAAGCCTGGGATATATCATCAAGAGGGGGAAAAATGAACTGAGTAACATTTGTCCAGTATCTGCGATGATTACATTATCATATGTTTCTTATAGGACGTTCTGCTAAAGAAGTTCCACTTGCAAGTTCTCTTCCTTCTCTCCTATCCCTCCATCCTCACCCCATCAAAAAAATATTCTAGCTTCCGTTGATCCACATAGCACTTAATGTCATTTTAATGCACAGCCCAGAGCTGGCACCCTCAGGCTGTGAAAGTTATGTTCTGGTATGTGATGTGGGGAAGGGAACAAGTGCCTGGATTTGGAAAGGATGTCAGGAAAGGGAATGGGAGTTGGAAAAGCTGTTAGGAAATGTAGATTGGTAACAGTGTCAAACAAAGGCTGAATGGGCAGGGCTCAAGGGGGAAACTGAAAGTTTTGTGGAGAATATATGAGGTGACTGGTCGTGTTTGAAAGCATCCCTATCAACCATTTCAAGTCTGCTCTTCTCTTATTTCAGCTTTTCGTTTACTCATCATTCATTACTCTGGTGGTTTGCCTCCCCAGTGACTTTTTCCTGTACAAATGACATTCCAAGTCTTAAGTCAACCAGGTGCCCAGGTGCTTCCTCTCCCCTACCTTTGAATAACATCCCCTGAAAGCCAGGGAGCACATAGGATACCTCATCTTTTTCTTGGAGTCCAGGTTAGTGTTTTCTTTTGCCTTCAGTTCTGTGGCACCCATCCATGCTCAGGGAGGCTAACACTATCTGACTGTGCCTCTCTCAGAGGCTGGGACTCTGTAAGCTGTTTTTTTGGTGTTCAGTTTATTTTCTTTACCCCTGGCTTTTAGAAAACCTTCAGTTTTTCCTCTACCACATCCCTCTACCTGCTGACTTTTCTGGCTTCTCTTGGGATCCAAACTCCCTCTGCAATTTCCTGCTCCATCTCTACCCCATACACTCTACTTGACAGCAGCACTACTTCCATGTGCCCCCTCAGTGGGCAATATTTACCGTGGCTTAAGTGCTGTCTCTAATTTTCTCACATGACTCAGCATCAAATTCCAATCCCATAAATAAGTGTGATTATGATACATCTAGGACAGGTACATAGCTGGCACAGGTGTCCAAACATTCTGTTCTTTCGTGGGTAGCGCATCAGCTGCTTAGATCTCACAGAGGGGATGAGCGAGCCTATGCATGTCCATGCTCTCCTTTTGCTTCCACTTGGTTGGTTTTTGTTTACAGGCAACATCTTCCAGACTGCAAAATTGCACGGTATCTTACATGGTTCAATTTGTGAATACCAAAGGGCTAAAGATACTAGATAGCAAACTCAGTGATAGAAAGAGCCACCAAAATGTCATGAGGAATGGGATAAGACATCTTGTTCTTATATTACAGGGAAAAAAAAAAAAAACAGAAAAAAAAAAAAAACCTTAAAAAGCCCTTAGAACTTGTGGGCAATATAGAAAACGTCTGAATTTGTAGCACAACACTTTATAAAAGATTACAATCCAAATCACAGCTGTTTTCATACCAGAGAACAGCAAAAAAACTTACACCAGGAAAAAATGAGAAGCTGAAGTGAAACCCAAGCTTTTTCATCTCCAGTCTGTATGACTCAGTTTTGGATGTAGTTAGGTTCAGTCATCAATCACTTCCTTGCTTCTCTTGCATTTGAGGCAAGACTGGAGCCCCCATATGAAATTTTTAACCTGGTCTCAAAAATGTTGGACTACTAAGCGTACTGGTACTGAGGACCAGTCTTGTTACTCTCAGAAATGTTTGAAACTGGAGACTGAATGATAAGCTTTTGCTTCATCACATATTTCCAGTACAGGTAAAGTGTCAGCCCAAAGCTACCTACCCTTCTATCTGTGATTTCTAAGGTGGAAAATATCTGAGGGATGCTTGAGAATGGGAAAAATCCAACAGATACATCAATATCATCTTGTTTGCAAGAGTTGCCTGCAGAGGTCTGTTGGATTAGATAAGTTTGATTAGATAAATAAAAAACTTCTGTCATAAAGTTCTGCTCTATATTTCATCTTGTATAATCATAAAGCAATACCTGATTTCTCACAGATCATTTATTCTGTGATGGTTAAGCACTGTGGCATGAATAGGCACTTTACAAGACACTTTATGTCTCTTATATACATCACAGCTAAGAGGGAGCATCTGGGAGGGTGAAATACCTGTGTCTTTTCTGGGGAACTATTTTAGCTGCACCTGATCTTACAAGGTCATAGAGTGAATACTTCCAACTCCCTAAAGGGAAATGATCACTGAAGGATGAGCAATCTCAGGCTAACAGAACCTTAAAAATAAAGCACTGTTTGGAAGACAGAATTGACTCTCAGATGTACTCAAACTTCGGGATATTGGTGCAATATATGAAAGGATCTTTCATTCTAGTATTGGGTTGAATCTGGTAGTAATACTATTTATTTGTAGTGGAACCACAGGTGGCAAAGGAAAAAAAGATATGCCAGTTTTTCCACTGGGAGTTTATCTCTTAGCTTCAGCTTACACAGTTACCAAAATATTCCAGGGGAGCACAGACCCTTTTTCCATGCTTCTACATGCATTTCAGAGAAATGCAAAATGCTGCAAAGAAATATCATCATTCATTCTTGTATAGCAAATGGAAATGGTTTCATGCAAAAAAAAAAAAAAAAAAAAAAAAAAAAAAAAAAAAGATTCTAGTTGTTTGCCTGAAATGGGATAAAAGGGATTAATGACTTACACACATGTAGCCTTACATGCGATTTACCTACTCTGCACAGAATCACCAAGATTGGAAAAGTCCTCTAAGATCATCCAGCCCAGTCGTGCACCTATCCTCGTACTTAGTCTAAAGCTCTCAATGAGCCCTGCCAGCTCCTGGGCTAGGATCTGTTTCCCCCTTTCATACAGTGAGACCCATCTGCAGCCATCAGGCCAGCTGCTGAGTAAACTGCACCATGGTCAAAAAACTCTTGTGACTGCACCAGCCTCTCGGCCATGTATTTCTAAGATGGGTTTTCCTGCTACTCTCAATATCCTTCCCTGCCCCTGAAGGGATAGAGGAAAATATGACCTGTATGCTCGCTCTGTTCACTAACTGCCCCAGTCCCCTGACGTCCTTTCTGATAATCCTCAGGCTTCTCTCACCAACTTTATTGCTGCTAGCCTGAACTATCAGTAAAGGATAATAATCAGAGGGCCAAATCAGGCTGTTTCCTAGACATATTCCTGACCCAGGCCACACGGAGGCAGCACACATCCCTGCAGGTAGGGTTGGGCCAACATATACAGCCTCTCACCTATGACAATCACCACTTTATCCTTCTTGGTGAAGGTAGTCTTGAGGTGTGGAGTTGACCAGGCAACCTCATGGGTGGACCTCCCACTGCATCCTCACTCACCTCTCCCTCACGTTCCAGAGCCTCAGACCTATCCTATCTCCTATCTCCTGAACAGTCTCTCTTCCCTTGATATCTTTACTGATTTGCTTTTCTCTCCTTGAGTTCACACCTCTCCTAACCTTGGAAACCTCCAAAAATAACAGAAGCCATAATGAGGCCTTCCAGTATTTGAATGGAGATTAAAAGCAGGAGGAGAAGGACTGCCTTTTTATACAGTCTGATAGTGACAGAACAAGGCAGAATGGCTTTAAACTAAACGAGGGCAGATTTAAGTTAGCTGTTAGAAAGACATTTTTTACTCAGCAGTCAGCAGGCTGCTCAGAGATGTGGGTCCCACATCCCTGGAGACATTCAAGGCCAGGTTGGATGGGGCCTGAGTTGGGGGGTGCCAAACAGCCCATCACGGGGAGTTGGAACTGGGTGATCTTTAAAGTCCCCTCCAACCTAAGCCATTCTATGAATCTATGGTTCTATATGACTTGATCTATATGATCTTCCTATACAATTAAATTTGTTGAATCAAATTCAATTTGCATGAGCAATGAATGAATGTGACTAATCAAGATCTTTGAAATAAATCAAAGTTAGAGAAACATATCACAAAGTTGCTTCTTATCTTGATCTTCTAGGTGAGTCATCTTCAATATCTATGTATGTACAATGCAGAAGGCTGTAGGTGTGCTGGATATCATCCTAGCACACATCAACGAGAAATTAGTTTGATTCATCTGACACCAACAACTAATGTCTTTTGAGATATGTGATTTATCTGAGACGTCTGTTTGAAGATAACATATACGATACAGACTGTGGCAGACCCAAGTCCTTCTGAAGTTATTGAACATTAAATGAAATAATTTAGCCCAAGGGAATAAGATACCTGCATAAATGAATTAAGATGTGTTCAGTACAACCTGTGAGTGCTGAATGTGACTGACTTGATAAAATATATCCTTCAGCTTATCTGCTGAAAAGCTACAGATCTTTGTCAATATAATCCTAGCTCCTGATCTACTATAAGTCTATAGATGTCTATATGAGCTCTTTTTCAAGTGCTTAACCATTTAGCCAATCAGATTCAACCCAGGATGTTACTTTAATATTTAATCACAGATATTGGCACTTCAGAGGAACATGTTCTCATTGTGTGTCAGACCTGACACAAAAGATCTCTAAGAGTCTGTGTAAACAATGGAAAAGAGTAGGATCAAATCACTTCCACTAGTGTTTTTTGGGGTTTTAATGACATATTGGGGTTAAAATAAAACTTGGAGCGGGAGTCCCTTGTGTCTCCATCTCTAACACTCACTCCAGCCCTTGAGTTACTTAATTCCATTCTCAGAGAGCAGTAAAAATGAAAACAAAAACAAAAACAAAAACAAAAACAAAAACAAAAAAAAACCAACAATCCGTTAGAGAAAAAGAAAAGCTTTCTTCTGCCTTCTCTTGTTCTCTGTACAAGAATGAACATTAGTTCATGATCTTAAATATCTGTCACCACATCATCTGTCTTGACTGAGTATCAAGACACAGTTAGTGGGTAATAAATGCCCTCTAACTGAAAGAGAAGGAATACCCCATGTACCAAACTGTCAGAGAATTTTCTGCTTCATGCAACATTTTATTATGTTAAGTAAGTCTATATAGTTTTCACCAGAGGTTGTTTGTTTAACCTCTGCCTTATGATATATTTGTCAACTCGATTACCTTTTCCATGAATACTGTTTCAGCCAAAAAGCATTAAAAATGGTATAAATCAAATTTTTATTTTCCCCTTTTTTTTCTAATATTTAATTACCTGTTCTCTTTTTTTTCACCTTTCCCCCAGGTTCCGTTATTTAGCTCTCACGCATAGATTAGCTGAGGAATAAAGCTGGCTCCAAATCTAATTCACAGTTCCTTTGGGACATGCCAAGAGCAACCATTTAAACCATGTTTTCTCCAGCTAACCAACACGAGGTTAATTTCTGTGGTTGTCCTTTGCTTGGATATGAGATATGAGTTTGAATGTGAAATATTTTGTGAAATTAGCTTTTCAGTACCACCCAATCAACTATATGAAGAGCAGTAGCGATGCAATGACATTTCCACAGTTAAATGAGGAAAAAAATAAAAAGGCCCACCAAGACTTTAGGGGGAATTTAGACGAATTCTAACACTGTAATTGTGGTAGGTTCAAACCTGGGTGAAACACTTCAAACACATAGTAAAGCTAAAGTGGTTACGTCATATGAAATAAAGCAAAACTGTAGTTTGTTACCACACATAATCATTCCACAAACATTTCAATGGCTTTTTAAAAAAGAACTAATAGCAATGGTACATTACTGCTGAAGAAGAATTAAATCTGAGGTTTTGATAGGCTTCCTTTTGAATGTTTCATGAGAGCATGGATGTTATACATATGTTATTAATTCCCTAATGGCATTGAATTAGACACTGTACTTCCCATGTGCCAAACAAATCCATCCCTCTGCCGGCTCCAGCCTACAGTTACAGTCTAGGAATAAATCTCATCCTAGTACAGCAAAGGTCTCAGTGGTGAAGCTATCCTCAACTTCCATGCTTTAATTTGACATCTTAAACTGATCTAGCTGAACATGTCCGAATCTTCACAGATATTCATGTAAACCAGTGATGATATACAGTGTTAATAATATAATCATATACTATTTTTTAGTTTCTGTCACTTAAATGCACTCTACCATGAGAAAAACAATTCAATGTGATGTGTTTAATTAATTTATCAGTAAAATCAATGCTAATGTGAAATAAGATTGAAATATGAGTATCATATGCCAAGACGAAAGTGGCAGCAAAACAATCAGACTGAGGAGATATCTAAAAATTCCTAGTCTAGCACTTCTTTTGTGCATGTGTATTTATAAATAAGGAAAACTGCACTCAAATGAAAGAGCTAAACATGGTAGAACACAAGGTAGAACATATCTCGTCTACACAGGATGTCATCCTTCTATGATTCTTCCAAAGCTTTTCAGTGACCAGCTATTTTCCCCTAAAAAATGCCACACTTTTCATATCAAATACATTTCTGCACTCATGCAAGTCCAAGATACCATTAAATATCACACTTTGAGGGTGACATTGTGCCATACAGTTCTTATAATGACACAGAAATGGTTCCAAAGAAAAAAAGTGATGCTAACAAAGACCATAACAAGCAGACGTGAATTACATCTGACTGTATGGCTTCAATTTAAATCCTACTCAAGGCTTATAAAGTAAATTTTCTTTATGAAGGATTATGAAGGAAAATTATATAAAAGTGGTTTTCTTGCAGATCTTCCATTACAGTCAGACGGATAAACAGACATGCAATTTTGGTGCCTAACTCTTGAGGATCTGAGAAAAGAGCCCTAGCTCTCTCAGCCTGTCCTCACAGGGAAGGTGCTCCAACTCTCTGATCGTCTTTGCAGCTCTCCTCTGGACCCACTCCAACAACTTCATGTCCTTCTTTTGTTGGGAGCTCCAGAACTGGACACTGTACTTCAGGTGGGATCTCACGAGAGCAGAGTAAAGGGGCAGAATCACTTCCCTTGCTTTGCTCTGCTGGTCACATTTCTCTTGATGCAACCCAAGATGCAGTTGGCCTTCTAAGCTGCAAAAACCCACTGCTGGCTTATATTGTCTTTCATTAACCACCACTCCCAAATCCTTCTCAGGGCTGCTCTCAAGCCATTCTCTGCCCTACCTGTATCTGTGCTTGGGATTGTTCTTTAGATCTGTTTTGTCACCCTCCTCTGGTCACACTCCAGCTGGTTCATGTCTCTATTCCAGCATAAGAAAAGATTTAGTTTCCTTCAACACTTAAATGAAAGCACAACTAGTAGAAACACTCAAAAATGAAGGCTGATAGGCTGATTAGAACTAGAGAGAAAAAAAAAAAAGAACAGGACAAACCTTTCTGAACATTATGGAGCATAACTTGATGATGCTTGTGAAGCTCTCTAAGTGCTGAGGCCAGTGAAAAGACAATTGCAGTGATCATCACCTAAAATTACGTGCATGCCTTCCATGAAAGATAAAATCAGCAAAGTTTTAGTCTGCGTGTATGGAAAAAATACAAGTTAGATGAATGCAATTTTATTATTGAAAATGAAACATGATAGGATACGTTGGAGAAGAAGCTAGGATTTCAGTGATCAAAGATGATTTCCATATCTGGGGAAGCCCTGGTCACTAAGCTAACTGGTGTATTCAGAATGTGGTCTGCACATGAAATTGCAAGTGGCTGCTGGTTCACAGCTTCCAGAGCCCTCTGTGAAACAAAAAGACTGCTTCTAAGAATGCTTAGAATTATGAAGCTGCCCACTGATGAAGATGACAGAAACTTATCAGTATATGAAAAGTTCTCTTTCAATGTATTTGAAAGCAGACGTAGGAAACACTAAACTTTAAAATAAATGAATAAGTAAAGCTTTGTAGAATCAATCAGAAAAGGTTACTTGGTGTATTGAGTGCATTTTTTTTCCAGCAGAAATGTCATGCTTATTCTTTTCCTGTGAATAAGATGGAGTATTTGGATATTGCTAACTGTTGTGAAACATAGTTTCACAGCCAGAGGCTAGGAAACACAGACATAGTATTTGTTCTCTGATTATAACCACTGTGACTTGTTAAGAAAGCCAACATAGGAAGCCATTAATAATCACTTACATCCTCAAAAGCATAGCGACTGACACGTGTGAATTAAAGGAGAAGGTACATGGCTGTGGTTCTTTTCCAGATATCTGAAGTTCACTTAATGCAGGTGTCATAAATCAACAACAAAACATACTGGCAAAATGGAGTACTAAGATGAAATCAGCACAGTTCAAGTCCCCTCCTTTGATGAGGAAGAATTCACATGATGTACAGACAAATATAACTTTTGTCAAATTACAACTGGGCTCTGGTAACCTGTCAGCTGAGTGGAGGGGCTCTGGGAAATGTGCAGTCTGCAAAGCACGTTCTGAAACGAGCATAAAAACATATTGCTTCAGAGCAAATCCCATAAATAAGACAGACATTCAGTCCAACACTGCTAATGTAAGAATCACTGCAGAAAGGTCAGATGATGAGATGACAAGAGTTAAATAGAGACAATCTCGCTGGCAAAGGGTACTCAACTTCCATTTTATCAAAAAAATAAAGCTTTACTTAACATTTGAAACAATAGCCTAGAGAGTTTACTTAAGCCACATGAAAGCAGCCAATTTGCTGCATTTATAAACTGCATCTGAGTGTTCAGACTAGAGGAAATGTGAATTACACATATCCCTTGTAGCAAGAGATGACATAGAAGGATTCTTTTTTCCCAATCACATTCTTGACTAGAGCCAGGAGTTATTTTGGAGTTGTACTGTTCAGTTCATTGCTTATGTTCATCTTTTATTGGCTTTAATCAGAGTTTCGTGATTATAACTAATAAGATAATAAGTCCCTAAGTACTCAAAACTCAAGAGAAAAATCCAGCAATCAGGTGGGATTCATCTGATCTAATCTCAGCTGCAAGGCATCTAGACTCATCCCTGGCTAGTATTTATCTATAGTAAGTGAAAACAAAGGCACTTCCAAAAAGAAAATCAATTTATTGCCTTAGGACCTGGTTCTGTGACAAGTTTGGTTCTCTTCTGGTGACATCTCTGTTTCTACACTGACTACAAAGTAAGCCTGGATAACTCACTCAGCCAAGATGGCTTTGTTTCATACAGCTAAGATCATTGCCTATCAACACCCATGCGGGTGAGTAGTTTTGCAGCTTTCCATAACTGTTTGCAAGTTGATGACAAGTCAATTTCTTTACTTATGTGACTAAAGCCAAAATGTGACCAGAGAAACCCAAAAATTTTAGGCACTTACATAAGGATGAAATAATAATAAACTTTGTTGTAGTAAAAATCCTTACTACTTATCTAGTTAAAAATGTAGAAAATCACAAACAATCTCAGGATATGCTATTATGTCACAATATGCTATTATGTCTGCATTCAGTATTCATGGGAATTTTGTTAAGGAATTTTGTGTATAGTATCTTATCATAGAATCATAGAATGGCCTGGGTTGAAAAGGACCACAATGATCATCTGGTTCCAACCCCCTGCTGTGTGCAGGTCACCAACCAGCAGACCAGGCTGCCCAGAGCCACATCCAGCCTGGCCTTGAATGCCTCCAGGATGGGGCATCCACAGCCTCCTTGGGCAACCTGTTCCAGTGCATCACCATCCTCTGTGTGAATTGCATCCTCCTAAGATGTAATCTAAACCTCCCCTGTCTCAGTTTAAGACCATTCCCCATTGTCCTATCACTGTCCATCCTCGTAAACAGCCGTTCCCCCGTCCTGTTTATATGCGCCCTTCAAGTACTGGAAGGCCACAATGAGGTCTCCCTGGAGCCTTCTCTTCTCCAAGCTAAACAAGCTCAGTTCCCTCAACCTTTCCTCACAGGAGAGGTGCTCCAGCCCTCTGATCATCTCAGTGCCCTCCTCTGGACCCACTCCAAGAGCTCCACATCCTTCCTGTACTGGGGGCCCCAGGCCTGGACGCAGTGCTGCAGATGGTGTCTCACAAGAGCTGAGTAGAGGTGGACGATCACCTCCCTCTCCCTGCTGGCCACCCCTTTTTTGATGCAGCCCAGAACACAGCTGGCCTTCCAGGCTGCAAGTGCATGCTGCTGGCTCATGTCCAGCTTCTTGTCCACCAGGACCCCCAAGTCCTTCTCCACAGAGCTGCTCTCAAGGATTGTAAGTGTGTAGTAGGTTTGGACTAGTAAAAGTTGTGTTAGTGGAAATTAATCTTGTGGGCCATCTAAGGCATTAAGTGTTTAGAGTTAGAGCTTCTGTTACTGAGATGTGTTTGGAGACCTCTGATGTTTGGTTCTAGAAATCCGCTTTAAGAATTCTGTCCACCATAGACATTATTCAAACCAGCTAGGATGTTTTACTCCTATTCTACCGTGTGCTACTGAAGCTGGATATATCTGCCTTTAGGTTTCAGTGCATTTTTTTCATGGGAATTTCTTTCTTTGCTCACTGCAAGCTAACTGTTCTGCATCAATACCCTTACTAGAGTACATTTTACTACAAGCTGGAGAATTCAGGTTGGTTCCTAGAAATCTAAGGGGTCTAAAATGAAGGCAAGGATTGATGTAAAACATATTAGAAAGAAGTGTTAATGAACTGTTAGTAGTTAAAATTTCTCTCCAGTGATGCTGTCAGTACAGTACCACTGTCAGTGGACTTTACAGGACATATCCTACGTACTTAATCTTAAGTGGGACAGTCACCACATGGAAGGTGTCAGGCATTTATGCCAAGAAAACTGACACTTTATGCCAGATACATTGACACTTAAATTCCCTTTTCAGGTGTTGAAGGCAGGTTCCTCTGAATAACAGGTTTTAAAGACATAAGAAAAAGACCTGCCCTTCCGTTTTAATACTATACAGCACCTGATTTAGGCGACCTGAATAGGTGTTTAGGTGTATGAACATGTACCAAATCAGTCAAAGCTGCACAGAGAATCTGTACCAGAGGCAAGAAATGAACTTGGATTTCCTGACTAATTTAGTTTCTTTTCCAAAATTCTTTTTCCTGGTCAATAAACTGCGTAAATGTCGTTATTTCCTTACTAATAATTTAAGGCTATATCAGGAAGTCAGGCTTTTCTAATACATACAGAATATTAACTTGATACTGCCTCACCTTTCAGACTGAAAACACACTGGCTCTAAACTTAGAGTCTGCTGGGAACCAATAAGCTACCTCAGAAATCTGTAAAACGATCCTGGGATATTGTGAAAGCCATACAGTTCTTTTAAACTCACCCTGTATGTGGTGATTAAAATTGGATTTTTTTAAAATATAACATTTTTTCTCATTTCCCTTTCACTTTCAACAATTAGTTTGTTACATAGCAACACACAATACTAAATTAGAAGATTATTTTTTTCAACTGTTGAGCATCTAAAAAGTGATAGTGTTAGTATTATATGGTTGTGTCCTAAAATTTATGTAGCTTTGTACCCAGAGTTCTTATGTCCTGCCCCTGGCAGATGAATTTAAATGGTAATCTGCTATTAAGCCAAGAAATATGCTAATTAGAATAAGCCATAAAACTGCCACAAGATAATGAAGGGGAAATATATTAATTAATCAATAAATTTCTGATAGAAAATCAGTGTAGAATTAGAAGATACGTGGATAAAGTTACCAGACTTATCTCACTTTAATAATTGTGGACTAATTAATTAATAAATTAATTACAATAGTGATTTTTTTTTTTATTTCTTACTCTGTTTTCTTGGATCATTTACAACAGTTTCAGAACAAAATATAAACCTTTATTGTGATAAAATTAAAACAAAGATTTTGAGACTCAACCATTATCACAACAGAATACAACACAAACTAAAGCATGTGGTCAGCCAGTAGACTTTGCCTCAGGTCAACATTTTTTATTCAAACACTAATCTATATTTTTAGAAACTTAATCAAACTTGACTAAGTTTTAAAGAGCCTGTCATATTCCTAATAAGCTTTTTCAATACCTCATGATCCTCATCTAATGTTTAATCGTAATGTTTGTTCTTATTTTTCAAAGATACCTTCAAATTGTATTGGAGCTGCTTGATCTCTTTATGTCTTTATTATTACTATTTTTTATTGAGGAGTCCTCTCTTACTCAAATGCTAACCTCATCTGATATGAGTGCTGGGCTTGTAAGAATTAATTTTTTTTTTTATTTTTATTTTTTTTTAACTTAGTCTTGGCCTAAATGTTGTCACTGTTCGGACTCATGATGTTAAGGCTACATGGCCCACCTTCAGCCCTAGAAGAGACAAGCCTTGCCTATTGGGAGTTTGAATAGCAAAAGTAACTAAGTACTTCACATCTCTGAGCAACCAAATTTATGCTAGACTCAGATGTTTTAACCTGTGCCCTCTCTTTCTTTTTAAAAAATGTTAATATAATTTGATCTGTATGACAGGATCTTTGGGACCATCAAATTCTCTGAGCTCTTCACAGGTGAAAAGTTCTTCCAGCGTTTCTAGAAAGGATTTGTAGAAAGTTGGAAATGAAACACATGACAATTATATACACCAGGTTTCCTATAGAACACAACGGAACAAAAAAATGGCCAGGGTAGCATCTTAAATCTCACAGAACAAAGGTGTGTAAATGTGTGTTCTCCCAGGAGCACTTATTGAAGAATCGGTTGCATCTTGATGCAAAAAATGTAATAAGATGCAGCAGTGCTTACATTCTATAGGAATGCATTTCTTCAGAATTATCAGAGAAAAGCAGAACCAAGGAAAAAAGTGAGCAAAGAAGGGGACCTGGCTGATAACACTAGAATATAACATTTCTTTTCCCCAGCAAAATACTTGTCTAGCTCTCAAATAAAACACCCCAACCACAATGAAGATTAAATGATTTCAAAGCGTTTTGAACTGGTTGTGATATTTTGAAATCTACTGAGTTTCTGATCCAATAAACCAAAATTCATAACTTGTTAACTCTTGCTGTATTTTAATTTTTCTTCTTAGAACATTAAAATGTAAAAAATAGAGCAGGTTGGTCAATTAAAACATCTCGTAAAAGTAATTGACAATAAAAAGAGGAAAGGCATTGCTATAGAAATCTTAACATACATTGATCAGAGGGAAAAGGCAAATACAGGTAGAATGTTAGGGGGGGAAAATTCCTGGCAGAGTGATCCACAGGAATGTGGGAAAGTGTCAAAAACCTTATTTCTCATGGTATTTAAATCCAGACTGAACAGAATGCTAAAAACTGTGCTGTTGGGAATAATCTTATATTAACTTGGGCATCGATTGGATGATTTAATAGATCTTTTCAGGATCTGATTATTATTATTAGTCTAACATTCCCAGCTGCTTTGGCCTCCACAGACTCATCAATCTCCAGATTTCTTTCCTTACAATTGACTAATAATAGCACTTTTACCAGTGGCCCATTAACACAACTGTAGTTTTTATTAGGATAATAATATGTTGGCAGGTGATTAAAGCTTTCTTCTTCATATTCCTCTCAAAAATTCAAAAGTAAAAACGTGTTTGAGTGTAGCTGAGACACACTTGAGCTAATGGTACTTGAGTTTAACAGAGGTCCTCCCACTTTGACATGACTGACAAGTAGATACAAAGAACTTTTTTTTCCCTAAATTACCTAATCAGTGTGAATAGGTCTTGACGAAAGCTTATCGCTACGTGACAAATACTTGGTCTCCGTTCTGTGCAGGAAGTGCTTCATGTTTTGTAACTGACCTTCATTGATTTAGTTGACGTTCAAAGAGTGCTGCTGTTGCCCACTCAAATACAGCTCAAGGAGCATGGTTATGACCATTTATTTAATGAAGCTTTAGAGGAAGCTCAGGTTCATTCTGGCTAACTTTGGGCTATCAAGTGAGTCATAGAGTTCAGCACATTGCATTTGCATTTAACTTCTAAATGTAAACCCAGCTTCATGGGCAAGCTGGAAGACTGACATGCAAATGTTGGAGTCTTTGAAGCAGCATAAGTGAAAGTACCCCAGAATGAGATGCAGCCTCATCATTGCAGCATGTCTCAGGTAACAGCATTGTACAGCTGTTAGGTGGACCCACTGCTATCTGGTAAATATTGGGACAGTAATGTTATTTAATATTGGATATGGACTTTGATAGTGTTTTTGTCATTGCTCAGGTCCTCTGGTTTATATTCTGTTAAGAAAACTGACTTTCAAATATTAACATCTCAATAGTACGTAAATTTGTAATTCAGTTAGGGGATATCAGAAGATTCAGTGGGTTCTTATTTTACTGTAATCTGAATTTTCATATCAGTAAAGTGGATCCTCTGTCATCTGATTCTACCAACTTCCCTGATGGGTGAATATTTTCACTCTAGGATGAAATATTTCCAGCACTGCTGGTTTCAGCTTCTTCTTTAGCTTTCTATAATGGGAAAGAATTACAAAGTCAAACATCAGCTGGCAGAACTTAAAATTAGATGAACCACTCAGCTTTACTGTTTGGAAATTGTCTTTTGAACCACGTGTATGGATGTAGAAATGAATTAGTAAACTACAGTGTAAATGTAATTGAAGAATCAACGCAAGATGTCAAATGAACTTTTACAACAGAGAAATAGAAAGAAGAAATATAATAAAAATTATATCCAGGGAAGAAAGTTTCCTTAAAAAAGAAACAAACAAACAAAAACACTTAAAGAAAAATGGGACAATTTAAAATGTACTTACCGTTTTTTTTTAATTATATATCAGCTAAACTAAATTTAAAAATACATTTTTCTGGGTGGTTGAAATAAATGAGTTTTTGAACTTTTGGTTTAATTTATCAAATAGCCTTGCATTGTATCAGTAAAAAATCTGCAATGTTCAATAGGCCTCAAAATATCTGAACTTCTGAACTGTGGTTTAGTTATTGGATAGTAAACCCTTATAGGAACAATGAATATAAGGCATTAAGAGTAAACTCTAACTGTAGGAAATTTTTCTCAAAAACACCTGTTTTAAGGTTTAGCAAAATAAGAAGGCCAACCAGAACTTTAGGATTGATGCCTTCTACAGTCTTTCCCATCTACACTCCTATCCGGAAACAACACCTGTATACTGTGATCAGAGCATAATTTTTGTGGTTTACTAGTCATAATGCTTTACTTGTATATGTTTTTAAAAGAAGGAAATCATCTTTGGAGTAGTAAATTACAGGTTGCTTGTTGGACACAAAGAGGAAAGCCAAGTAATACACTCTGCATGAGGTACTGATTTCATTGGAAGGGTAACATTTGCATTAATCACAAAGTGTACCTGAGAATTATTACCCTGCTGTAAAGTGCTGTCCTCGTAGCTTGGGGACAGGTAGAAATGACAAAAAAAAACCACTAATGCAAAAAGCAGCATAATGATTGTAGACTTATAATAGTGTCATCTGGCAGGGCACCTCTGCATTGTTAGACAGTGATAAGGTAGCGATAGTGACAAGGGATAATGACTTTAAACTGAAGGAGGGGAGATTTAGATTAGCTGTTGGGGAGGTTTTTCACTGAAAGAGCAGTGAAGTTACCCAGAGAGGTTGTGGATACCCCACTCCTGGCAGTGTCCAAGGCCAGGTTGCTTGGAAATAATGAAGGGAACTGCAGTAGATCCTGTCCTCAGGCCCAAAAATTGCTATGGTGGTTTGGCTGCTTCCATACTTACAAACTTTCTCACTCTCTGAACTGGGTGGCTGCCTCCAGCTGCTTGCTAGGAAAGGTTTGCTCTATCTCTAAAGTCGTGCCTGGGAATCTTCTGCTAGACTGTTAACTTGTGCAAGCTCCATGTGTGAAAGATACCATTCCTGCTGCCAAACTGGGCTGAGTTTCAGTCTCTTGAAAGGGTTTGATTTAGTAATGAAAGCAAGAGCAAACTTGGGCTGCTCACCTTTGCTGAAATCAGTCTCACAGCTCCTGTGCCAGGCATTGCTCCTGTTTCTGCAGTCACTGCTTCTTGTCATGTACAGACATGCAGCCATAAGAGGAGCACAATTTGCTGCTCTGTTCCCTATCCTTTTACTCAACTTGTATACAAGTTGGGTGGGATCCTCTCACTTTGACATCTGTGTGTTGGCATTCCAATCTGACACCATTTATACTTAATGGGAAGAAACAGACAGTTTGGCTTGCTATTCTAGCCTCTCTGAGAAGTCTGTGTTAGGATAAGATCAGTCACACCCAGGAAGCACCTATTTATCCCCAAAGGAAGTCTCCAGTGATAAGGTCAGAAGCAAAAGTCTGTATTTTAAACACATCTGTTTCAGCAGATCCGTTTGCCTTTCCTGCTTCCTTGTTAATTTGCACTGTTACTTCCATCACCCTCCAACCTCATTGCTACAACAGAGAGAATGCAACCAGCATATAAAAAGACTTAGAGACATAATTAGTGGCTAAGAAGTTGTGTTTATCTCACCAATCCTGTCAAAGCTGTCTGTGCATATTAGACTTGTAACATGGTCAGTGTGAGCTGTAGCTATCTGGGACAACATACATGCTGTCTGCCCTTTTACACTGATTCATCCAAACTTTATCTATAACTGTTAAATAGATCTGGGAGTGGAAAAACAAACGTCTACCATCTGCTCCATGTTATTTATGATGATTTCTTCAATTAAGTCCAATTAACTTGCTGTCAATGATTAAATGTAATGGGTAATAATAACTTGACTTCATCATTACCACCAGTATTATTAGCTCATTGATTGCAATAATTTCAAAAATTACCCATCAGAATAAAATATGTTTAGCACCTGGTTTGTCTGTTTAGGAACATCTGCTATAAATGTGTGATATATGTGGAATTTAATGTCTCTTGATGTGAAAGGGAAGCATATAATCTGTACTTTGAGAGTGCTGGCACAAATTTATTGTGAGACGATGAGAGAATCAAATAAAAAACAGTCCAAAATTTATTGCCAGACCCTCAGAACTGTCAGAACAGGAATGGAACTATTGTATGTTTACCAGACTGTATTTTCATGTCTAGCATGGAGAGATGTTTTGGTTAGAGGTTATCTGAATTTATGTGCCCATGTTGTACTATAACCTGTTCTTATGGAAGAATTAAAAGTAGGTATGCAGATTGCTGGATGCCCAGCCATCAACAGGCTGCTCACTAGAGGTAGATGCTTTTCTCCAAATGCCCTGGCTTTGTTATTTTGTCCTTGCTCAGTGTATTGCATAAAGACATTACAGCCATGAAATTGAGCAGGTACATGATTTAGTGGAGGGTTGTTAGGGTAGTATGGTTAGGTTGCGGTTGGACTTGATCTTTAAAGTCTTTTCCAACCTGAGCAGTTCTGTGGTTCTATGATTCTATGAGCTTTAAAGGTTTGTCTAATCTTCTTAAACACAGTGTGCAGCAAGTGAAAGCAATCTTTGTCTACTTTCCTATCTTGCACCAGCAGCTGTTCTGTCTAAGTATACTCCTGCATTGCTCAATGCAGACAAATGTATTTGTCCATGATTAACTGCATGTGCCATCCCCTAAGTTTGCCATGTGGTTTAGGTCAAGTGTCTTACCGTCATGCAACTCTAGTTTCCCTGTAACCATATGGAAATGCCATGGAATAAGTGCTGTCTGGAACAGCTCACAGCAGACTCTGTTCAGACGACTAATGATTCCCCAATCTTTAAGTGTGCCAGTTAGTTCCCTTTCCTGCAAGCAATCTTTCTCTTCGGCATCATGAATTAAAGGACCAAATTCTCCTCTGATTTACATCCTTTGGTGGGGCTAAGGGGGATATTTACAAGAGCACACTTTGGCCTTAATTATATTTGGAATTTTCCTACTTAACTCCCTCAGAAATGCTCAGAATCATGATTTTATTTTCACAAACATCTAAAAAACAAAACTCAGTTTATGATTCCTGAAAAATGAAAAATTTGGAGAAAAACTAATAAAATGTCTGACCGTATTTATACACTGAATGTCTGTTCATTGGCTTGCCAGATCTGAGAAACATTAATTATGGTGGTGTATTTTTGTGACTACAAGGATTTGAGCCACACTTTTTTTTAAACCTAACTCAGTCTTGGAAAAAGAAGTAAGATTTTGGCTGGTCTTACCCCTTTTCTAATGTTTCATTGCCCATTTTTCCCAATTTTGCCATCTGGAATGTAAATCAAGGGTGGTTTGTTGTTTTCCTTTAAAAAAAAATGTGTCTTATCATATTTTCATTATTTGGCTATTTAACAAAATGCAGATTGGTAAGGTAATGCTTATTTGGTGTGATTATTTCATTGGATACTTGGCGCAAAGTCTTCAGGAAATTTAGTAGTCTGGTCTTTAAGCCTCTGATCTTTTTCCATTGGCTTTTCTTAAGAAATATTGAAGAACCAGAAGCTAAACTGCTTCATGGATATTATTTGACAGCTAGTTTTAATGTAAAGTGTGAAGTTTCCCAACCAAAGCACTGATTAATCTCTGTCTCTAAAGCACTGTATGTTGGAGAGGGTATTAGGCATTATCTCGCCTATCACATATATGAGGAAACAAATTCTAAGGTCTTCTAGTGGTTTCCTAGCTCAGCAGTTCTTGTTTCCAGTATTTTCACAGCCTGTCACTTGATTTAAGTGTCAGGTCAGATTTTCACTTAGAGTTTAGTTGATTTACTACAGATGGAGAAGGAACTCCATATATTTTCAACGCACGCACACACAAAGAATTGCTAGATTTGTTCTGCTGCTGTGTAGTCTTCCCTGCAAAAAAACTTTGAAAAGTGCTTCATCTCAAAAATCACTCTGCAAAAGGAGGGAGGACGTTTATCTCACAGTGACTTCATCGTTCTGATCCTCCCCTCTTACAGTTGGACTGCTGCTCCTGAACCAGACCAAATTCAAGTGCCTGGGAGATCCTGCACTGCGACAGACAAGAAAAAAGTAAAACACAAAGTAAACACCTCACCCCATAACAAAAAAGAAGGGTGTTTTTCTCTGGAAATACGAAAGTTGTTCACAGGTCCAAAATTGACCCTAAATACTTTAGCTCTGATGCTGGTGCAAAACAGAAATATTGTTATTTCAGAGAGCTGATTATCATGTGAACATGGAAAATATGAAAAGAATCAAGCTCTTTTTTTTGTTGTTTGTTTGTTTAAATCACTGATATTTATCTACCTAAAATATACATCTTGATTGAGGTGCATTTTTAATAGATTATATCCAGAAGGTGATCAAGAAAGTCTGTCTAAATTATTGTCTAAATTTTGTGTGAAATATTTTATTGCTGGTGAAACGTGCTCTTCCTGTGTGTGGTGTTTTGGGATGTCTGCTTGATTTTGATCAGAAATTCCTTCAAAACCTGAGACAATCACAATATTTTATTTGGATTTTTGGCTGCTGTGCTGAATTTAGTGCATCGTTACAGGAGTATGGCCCAAGCCCTGTAATCCCACAATCTTATAGAGGTTCTTCCTTCAGGATCTGGTAATGTGTCACCTCCTCTTATTGAGGCTGGATATCAGGGATCAGTACTTTTACTCTGTAAAAGCAGAATTTTTACATGCAAAAAAATACTTAATTTTTTTTTATAGTTGGATTTTTATTTTTTGCTTTTTTTGGAGAATATAGGAATTCCAGTCAGCTTCTGTCATTCCTAAATCAACCTCCTCTGTTTAGTAGTAAACATAAATCACGTTGTCTGCCTCCCATAAGCTTAAGTATTCTCAGTGGCTGACCATATGCTGTGAAGGAGCATTTCCTATCATACTCTTCCACTGCACTAGTGGAGGGGACCAGTGTCACCACTACTGAAATACAATGCCCACCACCTCACTGTGTTCATATCCACTATTTGGTTGTAAATTTTTTCATATTCACTATTTGGTTGTTCTTTGTTCCATAAACATTCAGCAAGCAACTATGAATGTCAATGGGTGCCAATTTTTCCCCATGGAGGAATTCAATGACACACCTTTGCTTCCATGTCAGATGCCATTTTGTAATGTGGCAACAAAATGTAAAAGGATATTGGTGGGAAGATTCAACCTGTACTGCCATACCACTGCCATGTGCCTCTGATTTTGCAAGTCAGTGTAAAATAAAATGGAAGGCATTGCTTTTGGAGCAGTGCTCATAATCCTTGTCTTTCATACTGCTAGAGCAGCTACTTTCCTATTAGCAGAACACAGGTGACGTGTGTATGCTTTCAGTGTAGAAGCAGCTGACAAGGCAGGATGGATCTGGACTACAATATTATAAAATATTTTACTCTGATATAATGCATCACAACCCAGATTTTTAGCTGTTAAATATCAGTATAGTCAGTTGAAGTCAATGGAGATACACTAATTAGTTTCAGCTGCACCTCTCTCAAACCTCAGCTCTGAATTTTATGTAAGATTTCTTTGGCCTCTCCCTTCCCACACAAAATCTTCATTAGAATTAATGTCTGGCTCTACAGGCAAAAAAAGCAATGGAAACAAAAGTTTAGTTTTTAGGACATTATTGCTTGAGATTGACTTATGAAATAAAGGTAAACACCCAGTGATAAAAATAAAATTACCAACCATCATGGTGTCCCCCCAAACATCAGCTATGTAGGTCAATAAATAACACATGTAGAGCAGCAATGATGAACATAAATTAGTACTTAGGGGCAAATAAAAGATTAGTCAGCTTGTATACCCTCTATTAGTCCAACTGCAATGTTGAATAAAGTGTAAAACAAAGGATTACATGGAAAAAAATACTGATAAACCACAACAGCTACATTTTTGAAGACATATATTGCATTCAAAACTGTGATAAAAAGTACTGAAAGTTTGTATTCCTTGTAGGATAAAAAACATACCGAAAACATATTGTATTTGCAGCATTTCATATAGCAACCAAAAGTAAAAGAATCTATTTCTTCATTAGCTGTCTTGATGCATCTGTTTGGAAAATCTGCTTTTCAAAACAGCCTTCGAGGCCTGGATTTGCTCTCTTGTTTAATTCCTCTTTTAAAATGTAGTCCTGTTTCACTGCAGCATTAAAGGAAGAGTCAATCTACTGATTGCTGTGCAGTCTAGGTTTCCACACTGTTGTGAGCTTTAGGCCATGAATAAGTTTCCCAATAATGTGACAGCCACCACGTAGGAGAGAGATGCTGAAGTGAAGGTGAAGAGCTAGAGATGCTCTCCTGCAGGGCATGGGCTTTTTCCTGAAAATCTGTTGGAGAAATTAGCACTTGTTGAGGAGGTCAGCTGCTCAAATAGCTCAGTTGCAAAGGATTCACATGAATTTTGAGCGATGGCTTAATTTTGTGTGATCTGCTGATGTGACAGTCCTTATCCCGAAGTTATGGATCTGGCTTGCCGACTTCCCTTACCTACATTGGTCCAACATGCCAGAGGCTGTTCACATGGGAGACCTGCTACGGATATGGGTACGGCCCGGTGAGATTTACACCCTCTCCCCCAGATTTTCACAGGTTCTTGCCAGGATATCAAGCCCCTATCTGAGAGGCAACACAGGATGTTAGAATTGTGATGTGTTTTCTTTTGCTTATCCTCTCTCTTGCTCTCAGTACTGAAATTCATGATGGCATAGGAGAAAGAGGTTAAATGTCTTGTCTAAAGGTTTATAACCTGATACATGTAGATGTATAGTACTTGTGATTCACAGCAAATGAGAATGTATGCCTAACATGCATCATACATTTTTGTCTGAATATTTAGCACTCCTATAGATCCTCACATTCTATGCTTCACAATTTTAACTATTTTAACCTCATGAAACCTATTAGTTTTGTTACTCTTCTTTTGCAGACTTCCTATGTAAGGGTCCCAGTCTTTGCTGAAACCCTTTTATACTGAGTATAAAGTATACTCAGTATAAAGAGTAAAAGTATAAAGAGTAACAGATAGGAATTATTTTTATTTCTAAGGTTACACTAGTTCCAAAGAAGGTGGAGAAAAGGATGGATGGATGGAAGACATAAAAGTAAGATTGTGTATCTGTATGCAATTGGAATTGTTCATCCAAATAAATTAATATTGTAAAAATAAGTAAAGGTAGCATAATGTAATAAGTTGTATAAGATGTAATAAGTAATAAATAAGTAAACCCAAATGTACTCTCTCAAAATTCACTTAACACTCGAGTACTCATTTTTAATATATTTTTCTCTCATTATATACAACATTTATATTATACATAAGAGAAGATCCTGAGGTATCTTCCAGTTATTCTACTTGGAAGTCCTTTCTAATTTAAAAAAATCCCAATCTTTCTTTCATATTTTTAAACTATGTTTCTAGTATGCTTTTTGTCTTTCAGACTCATGTCCTACTTTATACATTCATCAGTGTATGACTGAGTGTTGCCATGAACAGCCATTAAGTTCCCTTTTCTCTTATCGTGGGGGATGGTTTCTTCAAGAAACCCCAGTAGATCAGGTCTATTATTTATTTATCACTGGCATTTATAGTAAGCTAAACACAACCTGCTTGGTTCCATACTGCTTGCACTTAACCAAACCACTTTCCCAGGTGTTCTGCCTACTGCATAGTTTAGAGTTTCCAAGATTTCCCTTCAACAGATGTTAAACTCACTGGTCTCTAGTTTCTTGCTCTTTAATCTCTTGACCCTTTTTAAACTAATGGAGTTGTATTTGCCGCTTCCTAATCCTCCGGAATCTCCTTCTCAGTTTTAAGAATGTCAGTTAATTTCATGCCTTTTACCAATGCTTGTGAAATCATGTTATTTGGACCTGGGACTTTATCTACTGTTAGTGCACTCATTTTTGTTTTTCTAATAAGAGATTTTGGCTTCAACTATACACTGCCTTCCTTTTGTCTCTGGAAAACTGATCCATTGTTCAGTTAGAGCACTGTTCCACCTTCTTCTAAGACAAAAAGAGTAACTATTTAACAGGTTGTTTTATTCCCTTGTGCCTCTATCCTAAAACAAAAAGAGAATAACTGTTTAACAGATATTTTCATTCCCTTGTGCCTCCAACGGTAATCTTTCCTTGCACAGAGGAAAATGAGATTGCAGAAAGGCAGTTCCCATACATCTTGCTATCCTCACTGGGACTTGAGCATTTCCAGCATTACTCTAGAAATGTGAAGCCATATCAAAAACCCCTGAGCCTGATAAAAATTGTGAGATAGCCAAAAGTTAAGAATGGTTGGGTAACACATAGATAAATGGCCTTGCTGCTTTTCTTGGGTTTCTTTTCTTCAAATAAGGTCTTAGTGATGGAAAAACATACAACTCATAGACCAAATAAGAGTGCTGTTGTATTGAAGCCCACATGTGTAGAAGGGAAACGTGCTGGTATATTCTCCTTGATAGCTAAAACACTTTTTAGGCCACCCTCATCTTTAGGCAATTATGAAGAGCATTTTTAACTGAGCTTTTCCAGATTATCCAAATGAGAATTAAAAGATAAAGATTAAGAAATTTCAAGAAGTGTATTTTGGCTAGCTGAGAACTGTGAAACATTTTTCCCACTGTCAGTTTTTTACCTTGGTACTTTAAACTCTTTTTTTTCTGTAGTTCCAAGGTGCTTCTGGCTTTATTCCTTGGAATGCCATCTCCTCATAAGTAATAAATTAAGAGATAGGTAGCCCTGAGGGTTACATTTGCTGAAACGTAACCCTTAGGTTACAAAATATGGGCTGCAGCCCATACTTTATCTGATATGAATCATACCTTTTGGCTTTAACTGCTAAGTTCCCACTACCTATAAAATCAAGCTCTGTCAGACGTGATCCATTCTGTTTCTGAAGGTTCTATTCAGGCTGTATTTCACTGGAGCAAACATGGACACATATTCTGGACAATAGAATAGTTTGCAAATTAAAAACTAATTTATTTCCCTAGATGTGCTGGAAATTTCAGGTGCTCTAAGTTATGTAACAAATATCTTTTATCCAATACCAAAAATATACTGAAATTTTCCTCTTGATGTGTCCAGTTCACTCTTTATTATGGGCAAACAAAGGACCACTTTCTCCGTTTAATTGGGACTACTCATTTTCTTCATAACTAAACAAGGGAAACCTAAAAAACATGATGATTCAAGAACTGCTGATGGGTTTAATTCTGTTACAAACTCTCACAAAAATAAAGGACTTTAAATGCAGGATAAATGCATTTTTTGCTTTCAAGTGCTGACTGTCATAGGAGATATCATTGACATTGTATATTGAAAAATAAAGGGACAAATTTTGTTCCTAGTCTCAGAATGCCAGCAGTTTCAAGTTCAGTACCATATGTAACAATGAAGAAGAACCTTCAAAAGAGGGAAGGTGCAGGAGAAAATCAAATGGGGCATTTAAAACATGCTTCGTTTAGACTGTCAAATTTCTATGATGACCAAAATCTCCAATTACAATGTGCATATTATATACTTGCTAGACAGAGTAATTATTATCGACAAACTTCACTGAGAATGCTAAAAATAAAATAAAATAAATAAAAAATAAAATAAAATAAAATAAAATAATGTAAAAAGTCCATAGCCTGAAGACTTTTCAGTCAAAACTGGTAGCTGATAATGTCCAAGCAGATGTTATCACTGTTATCACTATAATGTTTTACCAAGCAGGCATTATTTCATTCGGAAAAAACTGGGACCAAGTAGTGGGTTGTGTGTTATCTGAGGGTTTGATTTGAGAGGGGTTTGTCTTGGGTTTATGCATGGAAAGAAAAAGAGGTTTTAAGGCAGTTGCATTCTAAAGGCAGGAAGCAAAAGCAAGTAAAAAACCTTAAATTGTCAACTAGAGGCAAGGTTTGAAGGTACTGATAAGAATTCATCTGAACTAACTAAAATATTAGAATTTTGTATTTTCTTATATTAAGTGCAAAGTATCTGAACATACAGTTAACTAGGTCTCAGATTTCTTTCAAATGTGAACTACTCCTTATTGCATGTATCTGTATTCAGAACCAGAAGGTCGGGGTACATAGCACCGACAAACAATACATTGATTTCTTACTTCTTGGGTTCCGAGGGTATTCTGAATTTTCATTTTCCACGACCACAAAAAATGAGATCATCTAGGGCAACCTCTTCACATGCTGTCTTGGCTGATTTTATCATCTATACATGGCTATTCCATTATATTTTCAACAATATTATCAGACTGTATCTCAAGTCTGTGTGTGTATAATTAACTGGATTTCACTGCTACAGTGTGTCAGGAATAAATAGTCTTTTATTTTTTTTCCATTAGCAGAATAATTTCTAAGTATTTATGTAATTAGTGAAATTATTAAGGACTTCGTTTAACTAAAGTTAAAGCTGTCAGCATAAAATGATCTGACACTGAATTTCCATTTTCAGAATAGATTCACACACAGAAGCATAGTAATAGTGAGCATCTTAAATGTTACACATCATTTTTGAAAACGGAATATAAATTCCAAAGTCATTTAAGCACCTTTGAACGTTTATCTCCATATACTTCAGTCTAGAAACTGTTCTGCAATCATATTTCACATTTATTTTCTCTTGAAAATTCTGCAAAAATGTTCTTGCTGCATTAGCCACATGGTAATGTGCTGATCATCTTCTGAATTCTTTTGTCCTGGCATCTCCCATCACCCTCCTTCTTGCTTCTTATTTCTTGTCACTTTTCTGAACCCCATAGACCATCCAGATTTAACTAACACTCTCCAAATCTCCACAGAATGCATTCCTGTGTCCGAACATATGCTTCTCATTCTCCAATATGGTTACGCATTCAGTTTTTCCCCCCTCCCTTTTTACTGCCACTACCTTGTTGGCATTGTAAAAAGAGAATACCTTTAATAGCCCTTCAACCACTGTCATTACATGCTCCAGACAGCAACCCAGGGTGCAAATGGCACCTCACCACAAGTAGGAAATGAGAAATTCTGAGCTATAATGAGACCTATTGAATTTTTTTACAGCAGCTCAACATAGGCTATTTAGCTCAGGTGTTTCTGTAATGGCAATACACATGGAAAAAACAGAGCTTTAGGCCCTTGGGATTTTTCTTCGTTCTTCCTCCTCCATATGGGAA
The DNA here is from genome assembly GCF_023343835.1 of Lagopus muta. NCBI lineage: Eukaryota > Metazoa > Chordata > Aves > Galliformes > Phasianidae > Lagopus > Lagopus muta. Next base: position 9,941,218 of record NC_064434.1, read on the forward strand.
TCAATGTAATTCTTATGAATGAGTCCCTCTACATTGGCAAGATACAATTTCATGTGTACGCTAAATACCTACTCATGTTACTACATGTACTTCTGTGAGAGTTGGTTGATTCTAGGATTTTCCTTGGTACCCTGCATGATGGGTGCATTGTTCTTAAACAACTTCTGTGTGGAAAACATCCTTCTCTTCCAAACATTGTCAAGCAGTCTTTTAGAACTACTTAAGTAATAAGTTTTGGGTTTTTTTTTGTTTGTTTGTTTTTTTCCCCTATTAGTTGTTTTTGCTAATTAAAAAGAAATAAACCCTTTCTGTAAGCATTTTTACATATTAGAAAGCAAAGCACAGTTGATTGAGCCTTTGGATTCTGCATCCATGTCACCTTTTGCAGCACAGCTGCAAAGCCTGAAGGACTCGAGAATGTGAGGAGAAAGCTAGTCAGGGCCCCTCTGGCTTCATCATAGCTAGTATTTCACCCCATGTGCCCTGAAAGTGGAGGTCATGGCCACCATCTGCAATATGAGACTGGGATGAGGTCACTAATCTAATCATGACCTAAGCCTATGCTGAAATTCCTGTCTTTGGAGAGACAGATGCAAAAGAAGCCAGGTTGGTGGGCTCTAATAAGCCAATTAAATGCATCACATTTGGTGTCCTCATTTACTACATTTTTATATTCATTTAAATTGTTGTTTCAGGAACACCCAATAGAGATACTGGTTTCTCTGATTGAAAACAGTCAAAAAAAGAGTATGACTGATAAGTTTGAACCTCAGTGAAAAGATTTTTTAGGATGAAAGTTATCTCCTACAATATATTTGTATGCCTTTTGACCACATGGAAGTATACTTTAGAAAATAAATTTAGGATCAGGAAAAAATATATATATTAAAAATATTTTTAGTTGATTTTGATCCCACCCCTACTTCCCCTGTTGAAGAGAATGAGGTATTGATGAAATCTTTGATGCTGTTTCAATTACTGCTGGAATGTTCCCAAAGATGCTGTGTATGGGCAGAGTGTAGGAAAACAAAGGGAGCAGTAGATCCTCTACTGTCATTGATGCACTATCTGGGGAATTGTTTGTAAAACTGTATGAGAAAAACCTCTGGAGTTCATTTAAATGCAATTCTCCTTCAGAAAGATCTAGAATTTCTACTTTGCAGTATCAAAAAATGACTAACTCTGGCATATTTTCAGAGTACACAAGGATTGCATGCAATACGATGATAAGTGTCATGGAAATGCTTATGAATAAACAAAACAAATAAATAGATACACGAGCTACCTACTGACATCAGGAAAATCATGCCTTCTGGAACCTTTTTGATATATAAGAAAGACTAACTACAAAATTATATAATATTTCATTCTGATCTTCGTTTTTGTCCTATTGCTTAACAATATGATAGCGATGTCAAGAAAAACGTGTGCATGTTTTTTCTAATATAGCAAAGAATACTCATCCAATTAAAGTACTTCATAATCTATGTGGGACTTGTATTCATTATTCATTATTATTTAGAGTCAACAAAAATGTCTTAAAATATAAAGGCAGGTTTTTTTTTGTTTTTTGTTTTTTGGTTTTTTTTTGGTCCTGAGAAAGCAGATTTGTTTTAAGACCACTGAAATGTATAAACTATGAAGACGAGAAGAAGCGATATCTCCACTGGACTTCTTACTTTCGACATCTGGCTGTGGTCCACTGGGAGAAATGTAAGTAACAGTTTACCACATGGATTACAAATGTGCTGAATTGCAAGAATGAATATTAAATGAAAATATCCATAGCACCTGCAGCTTGTCTGGGAGAATTCCCCTTGTGTGTTGTGGGTGGGTTTTCTGAAAAACCCCTAGTGAGATGCAAACTGCAACTGCAGCTGCTTGTAGTAGCAGCTTGTCTAGTGTTACTGAAGACTTTGCAGATTCTTTTCCCTTCAATGAATCAACATTGATCAGGGCTGCCAACATGCTAAAAAAAGAAAGAGTGGGAGCAGGAGGAAGGATTATAATCATTAAGATGATTCCTTTGGGTTTTAGATGATCGGGAATCATTATGAAATAATAATTAAAAATAAAAGAAAAAATGGGAAAAAAAATAAAAAAGGAAGGAGAAGAAGAAGAGACAAAAGAAGAGGTAAAAGAAGAAGCAGAAGGTGAAAAAACAAGAAAAGAAAAAAGGAAAATTAAAAGGAAAAGTGGAGTAAACGATGAACTATAAAGCCAGATAGATGTATCTGGATACAAAGCAATGTTTACTCTGTAAAAAAGTCAAACTTGCTTTTTTCTCAATCAAAACCCGCCAGCTGTGTGTTTTGCTGACTTCCTATACGTTCTGCATGTATTGAGCACTCTGCTCAAGGCAATTTGGCTAGATTTCAGGAGGTGTGTTAAAGTGGGATTAAACTATGGAGAATGTTTTCATCTTACTATTATTAATTTTACTTAAAGAGACTGATCTAATTCTACATGGACATGCCTTGAAAACAGAGTGGTTTATTAGGAAGTGTGATACTCTCCATTTTGGCTTTACCTTCCAAAGAAATACTGAAGAACAAGCTCTGCATGCTCCACATTTTGTTATCTGGTCTCTCTGAAAAGCGCTTTCACATTTAGACACAGCAGTGTGGAAATCAAAGGCAGATCAATGCTGGCAGTACAAAAAGGGAATTACTAGTCTTTCCTTTGGGTTTCATAATGTCAAGATGATAAAAAATATGAATGTCAAGTGGTTCTTTATTCTTTTTTTTTTTTTTTTTTTTTTTTTTTGAGCTGTAACAGACTGCCAAGTTACTCTATTATGGAATTTGTGCAGGATCGTGCTACTATTAAAAATAAACATTTACAGACATTTCTTGTACTTCTTTGATACAAGAGGTCTGAAAAGAAAGCCCAGTTGCATAGGCTTTAAAAGAGAGTTGCATGGCAAACGGTTGTTACCTAAAGCTGTCCTGGGTGGGTGACTACCTCCAAATGGTAAGTTTTCTCTGGAAGTGATACTTCTAGCTTTGGTTCTAGCATTCTGTAAAAAAACACTTGAAGAAAATTTAAGGAAATCCACTGAATCAAACTGTCTACACACAGTTCCAAGTTTTGCATCCAGTGATTTTATATCCCTGTAAATCACAGTCTGTTGCTGACAGACAGGATATGGAAAATACCAGCTCAGTAGTGAAGAGTCCAACTGGGTGCCAGTGAGCATGTGTGCTGCCATTGCTCATGTGATCATTAAGATCCACGTCTCCAAGAGGAGGCATGAGGAACTCAGAAGAGGGAGCTCTAACTGTGCTAATGTGGACATACTAGGACTTGTGTTGGAGTTGACCTAAATTATGAAGAGGCACTTCTTCCTTCATTTTCCATGGAGAAGGAATTATGTTTCTTTCTACCTTTCCCAAAGTTCATGTTCTCATCTGAGTTGAGCAGCTCCCAGTAGACTCTCCAGTAACCTATTGTGCTGTGTTTCCCATCTCATCACTCTTTTTAATTCCCTCTAGGAAAACCCCAGGCAACCCACCAGCAAAGACTTCAGCTCTCCAGGAAACTCTGATGAGGAAATTTGGTTTACGTATAACATTTACATGAGTTCAGTTCCTAAATCTATTGTATAATATTATATTTGTCTACCCATGAGAAGTTCTGCATAATGGTCTTTGAGACACTAAAGAACTTGGGACATCTTTAAGGGTATCAGAATAGCAAATATTTCCAAATAAGGGACAAACATTTCCTCTACCTTGCATTGAAGTGAAACATGGAAAGGAAAATATTTCCCTATTCTGTATGACTTTTTGTAAGCACTACTTTTTCTCCAGCCCTCTCTTCCATCAGATATGAATGAAGGTTCAGCAGCAGTAGACAAGACTTTCAAAGTCCTGCTGACCCAACATGGACACACCACCACTGACAGGCAAAGTAGAGGAGACTGTAATGAGGAATTAATGTTTTTATCTGCCTGGAAGCTTTGGGATGTTTTCACTGGAGAGAAAGCTCCAGTATGAAAAGTTAGAAAGCAAGTAGCATTGTAACATTATTTGATCACTGAGTTTTATCCAAGCCATCTCTGGTAGTCTTCAGAATTAGGAGTTGTCATTTCACTGCTGATTGTACAAGGAATATCAATATTTTTGAATAGTGAGTTCAGGATTTGGTATGTCAGCTGTATGGGCACACACCTATTCCCGTTCTGTGTGTTGAGGTATGGTCATCTTTCTGGGGAGTTCTTAGCTTGGGCTTTCAAAACAAAACACAAACATATTTTCTAAAATTTGATTTAAATGATAAATATGGCAGGCTAGTGTCATTTTTTCTTACAAATTACTCCAGCAAACATTGTTTTTTATGTTAAAATACATTTTCTGGACACCTGCATGTGAATATGTGGCAGAGCTCATGGGTCTGCATAAAATGAGTGCAATTTTGGATGGTTAACAATTTTTCTTTGGGTTGGTTTCTAATATTTCATCATGCTTTTACTGCAATTTTGCAGCTGGGATGTATATTACCATAATGCCTATATGTGTGAATTTTAATGGACAGAAGTTGAAAGAACCTATCTTTCTGGTTAGAAAAAATCCAAATTACTCATTACTCTGTACTCCTTACTTTAGCATGCTGCTTGGAGCCTGCTATTGAGCTGCATAGAGGTGTTTCTTTTACAAGGGTTACTATAGAGACACCTGTTAGGACTGATACACTTAATGCATCAACATTTCCATTGATTTGGTTTATGACCCACCTGTAAAAACTCCTTTTAGTCTGAGATTTGATGAATGATGATTGAACTGAAGTGCACAAGGAACACAATCACTGTAACCTACTAGAGTAAATCTACTACTACTAGAGTAAAATCAAATTAGATGCATCAGACATGAACTTTCAGAAGCTTGCTTTACATAATTAAAATGTGAAAAATATTTATTTTCACATTGAAGATTTGAAGCACATACTGCCTTGCAAATTGAAAATACTAATCAAATTGGGGGATTTTGAGTGGAGAAATGACTCTTGTGCAGGTTCATCGGCCATTTTGCATGAGAAAATCAGTTGTTGCTTTAGCGGAGAATTCAGAAATTATTCTGATTTAAGACAATGCTTTTTACATTTTGTCCAGATAGAAGAATCATTTGAGACATACTGGGAAAGGTGGAAGGAATGCAACAAATTTACCAAACTTTTGTTCTCTACAACATGACAAGACATACAGAAAGCATAAGGATTCTGTGTTCTAGCAGTTATTAAAGGGTGCCATAAAGTCTCTGCATTTTTCCCAGAGACAGTCCTCAGAAATGGGTGATTCGTGTGAAACAAAAACTTTGTAATGTACCTCATGTGCACCAAATAATTCCCTCTCCCCCCTCTGTTACCAGGGTTAAAAATCACAAAATAAAAATCACATGTTTGGGTAATGCTCACGCAGACTTGAGAAGACGTTTGTTAAAAGAGAGCAGATCTGCTCTTAAACTCCAACAAGTCAGATGTTATCGAGGTAACAGACATGCTTCTGTGAGTGGTCCCAGCAGATCATGTGTCTCATCCCTTTTGTGACAGAGATGGAAGCAAGTACTTTCAGGCTGGGAGCATTTTTTACTTCCAGAATAAAAGCTAGGCCAAGGCAACAACAACAACAACCAAAAAATACAACAGTGTCCCAAGGATGGAAAATTACAGATAACTTGGTCTAAATATCTCAGGTAATCTGTGTCCTTTTGAAATTAAAGAGTGATGCAAGTGCGTAACTATTGGTACCAAACTTGAGCTCATTTACTGCACCTGACTTGGGGCATGCACTGTTAATTCCATTACAGTATACTGTAACTTAATATTTACACACGGAAATATTTGAGTGACTGGCCTCAGCCTGGGTGACTTATGCTACACTCATCAAGGCAGTCAATCTCCTGGAGGGTTCCAGATTTGTGTAACTCCTATGGGTTTGCTAAATGTGATATAAATAACGCAGCTGGCATCATTTTCATCAACAAGAAGAGAAGACTGACTTTCAGAATAAAAAATTATCAGTTTCTGAAGACAGTATTGTCCAAGGTAAAAATGTGAGATCTGGGATCTCAAAGGATGTGGAAGTTTAAGAAAATGTGAGATCTGATCCAGAGTTCGTTGAAGTCATGGAAAGATTCCTCCTTACATTAGAAAGTACTGAATAAGTCCCTTGGATCAGAAGAAATAGAGAAAGAGCCAGAAACAAGTTATCATGACAAGTCAGAAAGATAGCAACAGCATTCAGAAAAACATGAAAGCATAATAAACGTGATGTAAAAGTAACACTTTTATTTTAATAGTTGGCATTGTCTCCTAATCCTTTTGGTTAAAGGCCAGAATCAAAGCAGTTATTAACCATTATGACTTTCAGGACTGATTTTTGACCATTACTCACCTTCAGTAGTAGAAGTTCATTTGGTATGTTTCAAATGGTGATTACGTCGAGGTTTTTGCTGGCATATTCCCTATCAGACATCAGTGGAACATTTAGTCCAATGATTTATTCCATGTGACTAAATAGGTTTGCTCTAGTAGATTTTCATTAATTTCAAATGATGTTCATGATTATGCTGCACATATTCATTATAATGAAATTTCAGATGAAATGGTTATACACACATACGTATGAATATATGCACAAAAATACATCTCCAGGGTAAAAAAAATATATATCTTGCAAAGAAGATATAACTTTGCCTTTAAAAAATTAAAAAACTATTTATCTGTATCTTTGTTCCTGATCTGGTAGCCTTTTGAACAAAGTTGTAAAATCATGTTTTCACATGTTCAGCCAAAATGTGCTGTCTGCAGTCTTCCGAGGAGAAACTGATTGACAACTAAATGGTATTGACCTCCTTCCCAAGGCCCAGTCTAAAAGAGGTATAGAAACAAATGGATAGCTGAATGTGCTTCAGCAGAAAATAAATACCTGCCCCCTTCTCCTTTCTAGTTGCTCATCTACTTCAGATGCAAGTCACAAAACCAGTTCTGATCTGTTTATAAACCAGTCTGTAAAAGCCTGATCAATACAAAATGAAGGTCTGAATGTTTTTTTTGTTGTTGTTGTTGTTGTTTGTTTGTTGTTTTTTCTCCTTTTTGAATAAAAAAAAGAGGCATTCTGAATTCTTCCTCTAAGATCATCAGTCATTTTCTGAACTTTGCTTGGTTGGAAGCAAAGGATGCTCAGATGAAAAATAATGGCCAATACTTTATTTTGAATGTTATTCAGGAGGAAGCAAATACCTTGCTTTTCAAGTATACTTTGATACTCTGTTCAAACATAAATTCTCCTTATAAATTCTGCAGTAATTAATCTCAATTTTGTAATGAAAACAGTGCTTTTATAAATAGTGCATTTTATTTCATCTTTGCCTACTGAAACCCCTTGTATATACATTTGAAAACAGTTTTAGTAGAAAGTTCATACTCTAGATTTGTCTAGTGCCTGTGATCTATTCTTACCTGTTTATGCAAAAAAAAAAAACAAAAACAGCCTTTCCACTTCCCCATCTGTTTTAAGAATATATTTAAGAGTTTTGAAAAATCAAGAGAAAAAGCATATGAAAATACTTCAATAAGCTAATTCCTAGCACAAGGCATCCAAGATATAAAATACTTCACTTAATCTTTCAATAACACGTATTCCTCACATACAACCTTTCAGCAAATTTCAGTTTTCAATAACAGTTTCAATTTCCATAAAAAGAACAGGTAGTTGAACTGGGCTAACACAATTTTGCTTGATGAAGTCAAAGTCTGGAGTCAGATATTTGAGAACTAATGTATATCTTTAAATGAAACCCATTTATTCAAGTTCACCGTGATGAGATAAGAGCTATGCTTATAACTGAAGAATGTTTTCTATTTTTTTGATATAATTTTAATCTTCTGTGAATAAATGAATGAGGTAATAAACTGCACCATAAGGAAAATCAGACTGTTTTAAATGCATCATGTAAATCTTATGGTACATTGTGTGAGAAATATAAGCAGTATTCAGTGGTTGAGAATTTCTTTCCATCATTGGAATGACTGCGTCCCTTTTAGAATTAAAAACTGCAATTGGGAGCCTTTACCTAGGATGTAGAGTAACTTCTAATAGCTGGAAAACATTTCCTTCCAGCTGCAGGGTACAGCAATAATCATCCTTTGAGATCAAATTATGTGAAGGTCAAATAATGACTAGAGTAATTATGCAGCACAAGAATTATGTGGGTCATTGGACTCAAATTCCCATTTTTTATTATATTTTGAGTGGAAGAGTTAACATTGCTATTTGGTCAGAATATTAGTATTGTTTACAGTAAATGCTCATTTGTTGTCAAAGTGGCAATGGATTGTAATAAGCTTTTAACATTTTTTTTTACTGTTTCTATGGCAGATTATGGATATGTTTATGGAAGGTTCAAGGCAGTAAGAGAAGCTGAAATGTCCCTGGGTCTGTGTGACTCTGCTCAGCAACAACTAAAACACTGGTATCATTATCAAGATTGTTTTTCTCCCAAAGCCAAAACACAACATACCAGACACTGTGAGGGGAAAAGGAAGAAAAGACAAACAGCCCTCTGTCCCAGCTGAAACCAGGACAAAACTATATGGCAGACAGTCACTCTAGACCCAAGATTTGGTTGATAGGAGCACTAGGAGATTTTACTGAAAAACACTGGAAACATAAGCTTTGTATGTTAGTCTCCATAGCCATGAGCTAAGGATACAAGAAGAGCTGAAGAGTCACATCTTCACAACAGAGTACAGAAGGTTCTTGAAGATGGGACTCTTTGTGGAGGAACCTGTTCTCATGTATGGTTTTCATCTGAAATTCCAGTCGACCCAAATTCTCAGAGACTAATGGATCTTGCATGACCATATTAAAACCCTGTCAGATTACCTGTGCTATGCTACCAAGACACGTGTTAAAATTAGGTGATGTGAACTCCAGACACTATTTATTTTTGAACAGAAAAGTGTTTGTTATTTTGTTTGTTTGCTTGCTTTTCCTTTGTTTGTTTGTTTTAATAAAGACCAAGGCTATTTCTAATTAAAATACATATATATGTGACATACAGAAAAATCTGTTTTACTGTGATGAGTACACTGTCTATGATACAGAATCCCTCTAAAACTCGGGAAGGCCTCTCTCAGCTTCCAGTTTAGTCATTTTTCAAAAGAATTTCCCGGAATTTGGTTGCCAGAATCTAAGTCTCCAGTGATTTCTTTCTCACTGCTCAGTTTTCCAGTAGTATATCCTTTTTATGAAATTTGGCTTGTGAACGATGCTGACCTTGAAGAAAGCGAGGTGGGAGATTTTAGTGGTTTGTGTCAGGGCTTTGGCTGCTGTTCCTGTGTTGTAATCACCTTAGCTATGAGGTTTTTGTATTAACCAATCAAGCTAAACAAAATAAATAAACACCCCAGTATAATGTACACCATGTTATTCTACTTTGCTAATTTTTGAAAGACTTTTGGCTGTAGTTAGTCAGCATGTGCTCTTTTTTTTTTTCCTGATATCATTCCTTAGGTATATAAAGTATCATTTTTTATCTGGCTGAAGCCTTGTATAAAAATAAATTACTTAAAGAGAAATCCACCAGCCTGCAAATATTTAGAATGATCCCATGCATTTTTATTAGGTCAGCCTCACAGAAACATTCCACTTTTGTTTAGCAGTTAAACTGCTCTTCCAAAAGAGAATATTGGAGGCTTAGCCCTATTTCAGACTCCATTGAATTGAGTTTGGTTTCATTTCTTCATTTGTATTCCACACAGCGTGGCTTAAGCAGCACACAGCTTCTGTCCCACAATAGCCCAGGTCACAAAGTATTCTGATAGAATAAGTAGCAGACAATTTTGAGTCGGAGGTCTGTGGTTACAAAAAGGTTAATTCTGGTTCACATACAAATTCCAAAAGGGACTGTCAAGATGGTTTGTTGATCATAACAAGCAGAGGATGATGACGGAATTAGAGACTGCTCACTGAAAATACTTTTATTATTTTTGTCACATGGCTTCATAAAGGACCAAGCAGTTACAGTCTTACTTATGCAGAGCAAAAACTTATTCTTCATGTAGCTTTTGGAGGTCTTTTCAGTGACAGCCACTTGGCAAATAATCATGTTCTTAGACCTGTTGCAATTATGGAACAGTTTGCTGCAAATTGGAATGGGTTAGCATTGCTACAGGTACAAGTCTGTGAAAGCTGTTGATAGCACATGAAGAATGCTGTAAAGGATTTTTTAAGTCCACACAGTAACTGAAGCACAGTCCGTTGAGTTTCAGTGTTTAGGTCTTCAGAATTTGATTTAACTGAGCAATTTTGTGCAGAAGGGAAAATAAGCCTAGTTTATGGAGGGTTTTTTCCATTATTTTTTACAGAAAGATAAGGGACTACCTTAGACTCCACAACACAGTGCCTTGCAACTTTCCAAGTGCTTTGCAAGTGAACAAACTCCCAACTCCAGTTTTGCTAAATGGGCTTCACCTTGTGATACTTAGAGACAATAGGAACTTCAGAAACAAGAGCACCAGGTAGAAATCTGCCCAGTCTGGAAGATGAGTAGAGGAGAGGAAGGCTGGGACCAGAGGCTGTGACTTAAGCCCTACCTCTCCACTGCTCAGAAATACCTATATCCAGATTTGGGACAATGAAGCATCTTCAAGTGGTAAGTAAACATTCACTTTCAAATGAAGTACTACAGTCTTTGTGAAGAAAGATCATTTTTAACTATTATATTTATTACAAGACCATCATTCCTGAGGTTAGAGATCCTCACTTAACTCCACTTCTCAGCAAAAATATGTGTGCCTACAATGTTTTCTTGCCTAGAGGAATCAGTGGATTATATTTTACTGTCAAGTGCTAATGGCTTTAGTGGAGGGGAAATAACAGTATTTAAAAAAATCGGTAACTGAATTGTTTCTGTTTTGCATATGCTTTTGCACAATTCCCATACATTCAGTTTGAGGAAAGAATCTAAAACTATGTATATTAGCCTCATGAATGTTTCACATGACTGAAAAAATATTCTGTGACTATATTCCTAAGATAAAATGTAGTTAGCTCACTGCAGATTTGGAGTATGAGAAAATGAAGAAAACTTAGCACTTTTACTACATTATTAATGGTTGTCTAATCTGTGAGACAAATTGATAAGTTCTGGTTTGTGGTTTTGTGGTTTTTTGGGTTTTTTTATTTTTTATTTTTTTTTTTTTTTGTGAGATAATGAAATATTTCAAAGTGCATAGAGGGGAACGAAGTTTTAGGAAATAATTTTCAACATCTTCAGTTTTGCAACACTTATTTGTCATGGCCAGAAATATTGCATCTTATGTTCCCTTAAGTTTTGCTCCTGACTGGAAAGGAAGTAAAAAATAATTTCAGAATTTCAACATATTTCTGAGGAAGCATTATTTGTCATGCTGGTAAATTTGTGATGAAATATTTTAGCTTCTATAAAGTGTATTAGATTGTGTGCATTTGCACAAACCTTGTATCTGTCTGTAATGCTACTGAGCCTTGCATAATACTGTAAATGGACATTTTGTATAAAACACTTCGAGTATAACCATACCAGTAGATGAAATGACCAAAAACCATTATCAAACTCTGGTATATATTTTATGTTGATATAGTTTGCCTTTGCCTCCAAACCAGAATACTTTGATAAATACCTAGCCCATATTAACTCCTGATCATGCCCCAGGTAGACTGTGGTTAGTGCTAGGCAGACTGGATGAAAAATGGGTCAAGGTACAATCAAACCATACTTGGGCTCATGAACTGGCAATGCTTTAGACGTAACCTGATAACTGAGTTGCTACAGATAAATGATTCTCTGAAAACGCTACACTAATGAGCAGGGAGAACAATATATAGCAGATGAACAAAGGAAGGTTTGTATTGCCTTTAGAAAGAAGAGAGGGTGGTATAGATGACCAAGCCATGATCTCCATCATTATCTCTCCCTCAATAAAGGACTCAGTCTTTGGAGGAAGAGAGGACTGTGTTTTTTCATTAACATTCATACTCAGAGAAGTTGCTCCTGTTGAGATCAATAGAGCAGGTGTCATTGAGTTTAACTATGATATTTTAATCGTTTTTCACTGAAAAAAGGGTCGGCGAAAAGCTGTTCCTTTTCTAAGATCTTGGTAAATGTGAGAGCTTGGAAGCTACGATCTGACCTAGAGTACATAGTGACCCAGTTTTGCTTCCTTCCTCCCACTCAGTGGAAGTGGCAAAAGGCTACACAGAGCTGACTTAACATCATGGACACCTGGGTCAAAGTAATTCTGGAGTTTCCCTGGTTTCATTCCAGAGCAGGGCATTTAGGAATGAAACAGATGAGAATATCTGTAGTGTTTTCATCTCTGTTGCAAAGCTGATGTAACCGTTGTACTGCTTGTACCTTAGGAGTTGAAATGGTGAAGGAATTTATCTAAATGTTCTTAGTGGTTAAATTTTTTTTTAAAGTCAGAACTTTTTTTTCGTAAAAAAAAAACAACAAAACCACCTGCATAAAACTGTCTATATAGTATACGATACATGCAATTTATCATCATTGTGAGTAAGCTGGAATGAGCTAAGCTTTCCAAACACTGTTCTTGCTGTGGAACGCAGCCATTCTTCATGATAATCTTCAGGGCATAAGTATTTCTAAACCCAAAGTGTTTCACAGCATATTTTAAATAATCAGTCATCATATTAAATGTTCTCTGTGACTCCAGAGTTTCTGCATGTGAGCTACTTCTTATTACAGAAAAATTGCACACAACAGGAGAGAAAATAACTATTTCACCCCCAATGCTAGCTAATCAAAACCGTAAGTATTTTCTCTCTTATTTTATTTCTGGGGTGCATTTCAGAAAACATATAAAAAGGTTGTACATAAGAAACTCAAGTCCTAAAGCAGACTTCTATGTAGAATAATCCTTGAAGCTACAGAACCAGCTTAAATGAAGTTTGGATACCATGGTAAGATTTCCTTACAGTCAAACCAGTAAACGGGGCTGTTTAGATCTGAAACATTTAAGTAGCATGTAAGTTAGTTGTTCTCACTAACAGTCACTATGAAGGAAGTGAGAAGGAAGACACACAGAGAGGCGTAAATATGCACAGGACAAAATAATCCTCCATTTTTTGAACATATTTTAGGATGAACTGAGTTACACACTGGGAAACAAAAAAAAGTTTATTTCTTACTATTGACTTCAGAAAGAACATAAATGATGAGCTTACCAAACTGTGCTTCCTTTCCATTCTACAGAATGTTGAAGTGTGCTAGATCCTTATCGGAAAGTATGCATGTCACTGCCTAAATGCTCAACAATAAAATTATGTGTATGTCGGAGAAGTAACTATTTGACATACGATGCTGGAAAAAATTGAATACTCTCTAAGTGCTTCTCCTTGGAGACGCAGTAGCCAAAGGAACTACGCACAATAGGAAGCAAGATAAAAATGAACTTTTTTTGGTTAATCTGTTTGATTTTCTCAAGTATTCCAGTCAGAGAGATGAGTATTTGTGCTTCAACAGTGAGCTGGAATCAGTAAAAGAAATTCTCCTCTCTTCAGCTGGCCCAGTGGATCTAGCTCTGAAGCTGATACTTAGCATTTTCATCAAATTATCACCAAATTCAGTGAAATTTTGGGTTCAATCTGGTCAACACAAATGAGACTAATTGTCAGATAAAATGATGCATGAGGTGCTAAAATGAGTTTTATGGAACCAAGAAGAACATATTCTACGCTATTCCAAATTATGCAAAATTCATGTGACAATGTTTAATAAAAGTATTAATATGAGACTTTGAATGAAACTTGGCTGATGTATGCTTTGCATTCTCACATGATTTTGACATTGAACCAAATAAAATTTGGCAGGTTTGACAGTGTTTCAGTTTTAGATTTTTGAGTTTGTTTGGACCTAAGACCCAAGCAAAATGTGTAGTTGTGAGCACACACAGAAAGAAGATGAAGGAAAGAGTGACACAGATCTCCATAAAGTTAAGTGATGGAGTTTCACATAATTCTGATATAAAGATGTTAAAATTAGGCAAGTTGAATTCTGTGCTCCGGGGAAACCATTTCTGACAACATGAAGCACTACAAGAGAGGGGGAATATCTTTCAACTCTAGCCTATGAGAGCATAGGAGGACCATAATGCCATCTTCTCTTAGTTGTCTCCTTCACGCTCTCAGTTGAAATGACAAAGCTTTAACATGCTGAGAACCCTACTGTATCTCTACAGCAATCTCCTCGTGTGCCTACCATGTACCACCAATTTCTCTCATCCAAACCCATCTCCTAGTCAAACATGTTTCAGCTTGGCAAGCTTTACTTCCAAGAGGCTTTTTGCCTTCTGAACCTGCCCTCACATCCTCAGGCGGGAGTAGAGGTCTTGAAAATAGCTGGGTTCTGGCAGAACTTGGAGAGCAAACATATTTCTGCACTCAAGTACTTAGCTGAAGGATCTGTCTGCAGTTCTACTAAATACCTCTACCTAGACATAGCTGGCAGCTACTGCTGTTATGTATCACTTTACCAGTCTGGAAACTTCTGCTCCACACTAAGCAAAGCTGTGTATCAGTATTGGCTTTTCCATTCTGCCAGTAAACTTATGTCATGCTAGAGAGGTATGACATTTGGAATGAAGTTTCTAGTTTTTGCAGTATCACAGCCATAAGAAACAGTACGAATGCAGAGAAAGAGAACTTGGTTACATCAAGCTGGCAACCAGTCACTAGTGGAGTTCCACAAGGCCCCATTTAAGGGCCAGTTCTCTTCAGTGTTTTCATAAAAGGCTTGGATACAAGACTTAAAAATATACTAAGTAAATTTGCAGATTACACTAAATTGTAAGAAGGTGTTGACTCCTGCAAAGCCAAAGAGACAAATTGGAGGGCTGGACAATCAACAGCAGCATGAAATTTAACAACAGCAAGTGCTGCATCTGGGGTGGGCCAGCCTTGGCTCTGTGTACGGACTGTGGTATGAGAATATTAAGAAGCACTTATTTACCTATGGCCAATGACAGTGCACTAGCATGGATTACCCAAAGAAATTGTAGGGTCTCCTTGATGATCTTCAAAAACCATCTGGACATGGTCGTGGGCAACCTGATCTAGTTGTCCCTGAGCAGGGGGTTTGACCAGATGACCTCCAGAGATCCCTTACAGCCTTAACCGTTGTGTGATTCTGTGTAAAATGTAAGTTCTTCACCTCAGGAAATACAGCTCTTACCTTTAGCAGGAAAGGCTCCTACAGTCCAAAGAGATTCATCTGAACCAATTAGGTTAGTGAACTGTTACTCACATAAAAGAAAACATTCTATCAAAGGAAACCCTAGTTTCAGTTATTGATATTTTAGTTTATGAAGATCTCAAAATGAACAAAAAAGACATGTTTACAATGGATTATTTCAATTTAACAGATGAAATAAAATGTCAAGGCAATCCCAAACTCTTGTCAGAGAAAGAATATTTATGAATTCAGAAGAAATAAAGTGTGCAAGAACCAAACCAGGCAGATGTTCTTGACAAAGCTCCCTGGGGTAGGGGAAGAATATATTTCATACATTTACACTGAATGCTGGTCTACACCAGAAAAAAAAAAAAAAAAAAAAAAAAAAAAAAAAAAAAAAAAAAAAAAAAAGAAGAAAAAGAAAACAGGAGTAAGAAGGAGAAGACCATATCTCAAACTATAGAGAAAGACAAAATGTAAGCTCAGCAAGCTTTTCAAGGTGACACCAGTCTTTGAAGAAAGAAGAGGGATAAGTAAAGAGAGGGTTTATACTGCCAGAGCTTAGCACTCATTGTAGCCAACATACTGGAACAGCTAAAAAGGAACTTCAGAGTCAGTTGTGTTTTAAGTTTCTGTTTTCATATTTCATTTTTTTGTTTCCAATTTTGCAGTCAGGAATTCATCTCACTGCTTGCTAGAACACATTTGTTTCCTTCTTTAGGCTTGTCTGGTGTTAAGAATGGACTTCTTTGGCAAGAAGCAAGCCATGGAGAAATAACCTGTGATTCTGGATTAATTCATGCTGGCACTGTCTTTCGCTTTGCAATGAAGGAGAGCAAGGGAATTAGGATGCAGAATGTTTTGTGGAAGTTTTGCTATATACAGCCCCCGCACTTTCTCAGAAAAGCAAATTTCTCAGAATCCTGATTGAGCCAGCAAGGAACTGTGTAAACTTCCAAATATATGAGTGAAAATGAAGCAGAGTGGAAATCAGACACGAAACAAACCCTTTTTTTTTTTTTAAAAAAAAAAGAAACCTCTCCCAAATTCTTCCAGATGTTAAAATAAGTAAACAGAACAACTGTTTTATTATTAATCCTAGCATTAGAGTTAACTGTCACCTGCTTTTCTGCCTACTTTCCTTATTACAACAATTACTTGAAATTCAAAATATGTTAATTATAGCTTTTTGTTAATGGTGAACATATACACCAGGACACTCATGCTATTGAGTGTCAAATAAACGTTAAATGTACGCCTGAACACACATCTTGCTGGGAAATGAAATGTTTCAGCAAAAAAAGATGCTGTTCCCCTTTGTGTTGGTATCAGCGGGAGCTCTCATGTCAATAGCACTAGTAGCTGAATTTCTTCACGAGGAAGTATTGAAGACAGAAGAGAAGGAAGGAAGGAAGGGGTTAGAACATCAAAACTCTGAAGCTCTCACTCACTAGTGTTATGTCTGCACTGCAGTAACTCAGCTGATACCTCCAGATTAGCAACAAAGAGCTCTGAACCAAATTAGAGTGATATCTTGATATAAGCAAAGGTGAACTGCAGAGCTGCAGGTTACAGTCTGTACATTAATTTATTTTAATGTGATAAATATTTCGCTTTGCTGAGATGATTCACCCTCCGGTGCCTTACTACAGTTCCCTCTTCATTCTTGTTTGAGGGGAAAATCTCACGATGTCTTCAGAACCATAGGTTGGTTCTATGGAAATCTTGCCTTATACCTTTTACTCAGATCTAGTTACTGTTATTCTGTGCAACATGATACGCTAACGATAAAGGTTATAGTGAAACAAAATACAAAAAGGATATTACATTAGCAAGGAGACATTAATCTCCTTTCAGTTCAGATGTCCATGGCATAAAGTATTACCTAGCCATTCTGTTTCAGTTATTTACATGAAACTGCATTGAACAGAGTGTTATTAACACTATTAATAGTTCATAAAAAAGCACTATCTGGGATTTGGACCTTTACACTGGTGAAGATGAATCCCAGTTCAAGTGAATTAATCTCAGTTGGGAAAGAATGATGAATTTTTATTTTTATTTTTAACTGCCTTGATTTTAGATCAGAGCCAGTCAAAATGAGATTCAGCAGCATTCTTAAACCAAGCAGATTAGCAGAGTCATATAAGCAGGGTGGAGCAGAGGCAATTACAGGGTCAGACCCTGGTTACCTGCCCTTTCCCAGATGAGCTTGCTCACTGCCAAGATGGATGCCTCTTTGTTTCGCTTTCCTATGTATGGTTTACAGTAGTCTGCTCATTAATGAACATCTATCTCAGCTGAAATGTTATAGTTGATCTAAGATTAATGTTTGCCATCAAGTTGTAAGATTACACAAGAGTCAGGCGAATAAAAGATGAGCATAAGTACAGGCAAGCACTACCAGAAAAGATCACCATCAGTAGCTGAGACTCATGCAAACAGATTTATTTTTTTAAATTATTGTTATTTTGCCCAATATTATTACAGCTAATCTGCTTGAATTCATGCTGTGTCGGGTAACAAGAAAAGTACTTATACAAATGAAGAGCTGTATGAGTCAGGAAGCAGTGGTCTTAGCTGAGTTAATAAATGATGGTCTTTTGTGTTGAATGCTGGAGTTTCTGAAGATCTCTCCAGCCAAGGAAGCTGTCTAAAATGCTTCTGGACAGGATTGTTTTCTCAGTGGAGGGACCTTGGAAAACAGTGAGATTCAAATGTTTTGGAAGTTAAAGACATAACTAAGCTCAGAGAATGATGTATAAACTTGTGGCTAGTTAGGATGAAATGAGGAAGGAGAGAAAGAAGACACACAGTACTGTAATATATGCTGTAATTGCTGAGCTATAATGACAAGAATATATAGGTATGGCTAGTACAGGATCGCTGTTTTAAATATGGATTGCACTGCCTTTGTTCGGGTTGAAGGCTTCAACAATGCAAGTTAGATCTTCCCTGAAGATTGAACCCTTAAACCATAAAGCTTGTTTAGCTCTGGAATCAGCCAATCAGTCTTTAAATTAGTTTTGCATTCATCTCTTATTTTCAAGAGGGAAAAAAGATACAGACATCCATCAAGACAGATTTTCTTAAAAAAAAAACATGTGTAGCTATCAGTGGTTCTTGTAGCTGACCACGATTACTTACCTATACACCAGTCCACTGGGACAGACCAGTGGCATGTTCTTGGTAACGAGGAATTGTGAAGTTGTCCTGCTTCAGATTTTATCTTGTTACAGTTCAATTAATTTCACAGAACTTTATTCATCTTTTCCATCACGTACATGGATGCATAAGCTGATCCATGTCAGAAACCTGTATATTGGATCTAACCACCTTGTTTAAATTTGCTAATGATTTGTCTGTAACACATAAATTCAAAATCCAAGCAACACTGAAGACAAATTCTCCTATACAGTATCTTAGCTCATGTTTCAGCAGACAAAAGCAAACTGCACTCTTTCTATTCCGTGTGAGTACACCCTAGGCCATCAAAATCGAATAAGACTCAAGTAGGAAAAAGTCTGGGCTAATGAAAAACTTATGTTAGAAATGGAGAAACTCTAGGGTTAAGTACACTTCGATTTCATAATTCAAACCCTGTAAGCTGCTTCTCCATTAGTTGGCAAAACATTTCTCCAAGCTTTGCTTTGACTTGTCCTGTTCTTAACATGATACTTAGGTTAGCATCTGATTTAAAATTCTTGTCAGAAACCGGATTAAAGCTGAAGTTATCAGAATGATATTACCAAGTTTTACTCGTATCTTCCTTGATACAAGTCATGATCCAGGTGGTGATCAATAGGGTCATTTTGTATATCCAAGGTTTATGTTATATTTGTAAATGACATTGCCTCTAGATCTTCTTCAGCAAGCCTCAGACTCCCTTGAGGCTGATGAGAATGATTTAGTCTGTAAAGATAGACTTGCACACCTTTTGTATGATTATGGTGTGGTTTCAAAATATTTATTTTTAAGTAATCTATAAGATAACATTTTTTTTTCCTAAAGAGTTTGCTTAGAGCATCATAATCAGTATGAAAATCTTTGGGTTCATGAGCTTGAAGAATTTAAGAGCATCTTCATTCAGATCCTGATACTTGTAAATGTTTGTGAAAGTTAATAGTAAATGTTTAGTTACATCAAATTTGCAACAAAACGTTGTAATAAGCAGTGTTTGCAAACAGCTTTTACCATGGTCTGTTGATGCAAATAATTATGTTTCCAATGTAAAAAAAAAAATAAAAATGAAGTGTGTAAGGTATAAAAACTGAGTCTGATTGATTAGTTTGGTTTAAAAGCTGTACAGACTATCATGGTTAAATATGAGCTTCTCCATCAAATGGGAGCTGTAGATTCTTACCAATCACTTTGCATCAAGCTCCTAGCTTCAGATTGACTTAGAACTGTTGTTTGTTTGTTTTCAATCTGATGAGACCAGATTAATATTTGTCTTAGCTAGGCGAAGAGAGAACTGGAGTAATGAAGAGACTTTGCCAAAGCCAAAGGACAAGTTTATTGCAGAACTCAGACTTGTAGTTTTGCAGACTTTCAGTCAGACATCTCAGTGCTTTAGAGAGTAGGTAAATATTACCAATCTGGTGTGATTAATTCAGAAGCTAGGCATATGCACAAGCCCTGAGACATAACTGAGGTCATTCAAGAGATTCAGGAAACCAGCAAACCAGTTCAATGCAGCAGCATGAACAAGTGATGGAGCAGATGATAAAACAAGCTTTGATTTACTGAATTACAGTAAATGATTTAGATATTGCTTTGCTTAACGTTCTTCTGGAAACCATGTGTTGTCTAATGATGGGTTTCCTCTTGACATGGGCCCCTTTCCCGCACTGAAGGGATACGTTTCTGGCACTAGAAGAAGACTATGAGCATATTATTTTCTTTGAGATTCTCAGTTACTGAATAAGGATTCCAGTGTTACTCTACCTGACATTTCTGTTATTGAAACAAGTACTCTTAACATCCTGAACACCATAGGCCCCTCCAGAGCCTAGTCATCTTCTCAGGGGCTGGACTTGGCTTTTGAAACTGAGGGAAGGAGCTGGAAGACAGCAGGTTGCTGACCAGGCCTATTTTCTAAGGCAGGGCATGTTGCTTCAGCTGCCAGACATGGACATGCTGTGAGGGTTGTTCTTGAGTTCCCCTCTGATGTTATTCACAATCATGAGCTATCAGTCCATGGAATCAAAAAGCTAGGATTAGTCACCAAAAGAAGGGTATGTAGTGATGATAAAGCTGGGTGCCTTTTTCAAAACATTTTCCCAAAGTCTAAAAACCTGGCCTGCATCTGTGTGTGTTTCTATCTTTCTGCCTTTGCTTTGCCTGGATGTTGGCAGTGCTCCTCACACTGCAGGTCATGACTGCTTTAGGGGTTGCAGGAGAGTTCAGAGAGAACCACTGACTGACGAAAGAGGTTTACGGATAATTTTCTAACAGCAAAAAAGTGTAGTAAAAAGATAAGATGAAAAATATGAATAGAAAATTAATCTGATTTAAAATTTGAAAGAAAGCAGCAACCCTTCATTCAAACATCACATGAAATGCTGTACATTTAGGGGACTTTAAGGAAGACAGAGGGATGGAAGAGTTCACAATTTTCAAAAGACAAGATTTCAGTTTCAACTAATTAGCTCCCCAAATTGGGATTGGGGATATAGAAAGGGAAAATGGCTTGATTCCATGTGATCACTTAAGATTTCAAAATAAAATGTGTCTCTTTCCAGCATCATGTTTTTGGTTGTAAAATCAGACTATAATAGTTTTTGATCAGTCATTGATAGTGAACTTTGTGAGCTGACTGTAGTGTTTACAACAAAAAAGAATCACGGATTTAAGTCTGACATACTTTATAAAATTAAGGAGAAGGTAGAGTGAGTTGGATGCCAAGTTGCTACTGCCTCTGCTGCGTCTTCTGTTGTACAGGAAGGAGAGTCCCAATGCACAACAGAGTAAGCAGAGTGGTGGGGTGGAAGGCCATGAGGAACCTGATGAATAAAGAGCCCTAAATACCAGAATCTCTCTGTTTCTGCATGGAAAGGTGGGCTAGTGACTGCTAGACCTTTCAATGTGGATGCCTTTGCAATTTCATTTTGATTGTAGATTTATTTTTAATGAAAGGTGAAAGTCTGAGGTTACCAGAACAGTTAGTGAACCTTCTGCCAGTTAAAGGTTTTGCCCCAAAGACCACACCTTGTGATGGCTGAATTTCACTACGAACCCTTCCAGAGTGTTTTCTCTCTGCTACCTTGTTATCGTAGTGATGGTGGCATTGTAAATTATAGTCCCAGCTGGATGAAGAGCCCTTCTGAACTGATCCTAGTGCTGCTCCCAATAGTATTGCTAATGATTACACAGCTGCCTACTAGGCATTCTAGAGTGTAGGCTCATGGGTCTACCTCCAGCGCAAGTTGCAATAAAGTTTATTTTCATTCAAAACAAAATATATTGGGATTATTGTCAGAGCAGCCCTAGAGGCTTGCACAGGGGGTCTAGTAAGCATTAGTAAGAAAATTAGAAGCCTTGAGGTTATTAATGTTGCTAGAACAGCAAGCTTAGTGGCCAGCCGAGGTGTAATTTACCTACACTAGCATCACACGCTGGAGCAGTGCAATCAAGTAAGAGGTCAAGGGACTTTAACATAACATAAGATAGATATATAGCCCCAAGCTTTTTGGGCCAGATTCTCAGCTGCTGTAAATCAACTTACCTTCATGAGAATAAGTCGACCTATGCTGCTTTCAGTGTGCTAAGGATCTGGTTTGTACCCTTTATGGAAGTTATCCTGAAATCTGAAATGAATGCAGCAGCAAAACTCAGTTTTCATTTTTGCTTTGTTTCAAAGCCAGCACATGACATTTTTAGCTCAGCTGTACATTGGTTTGGAGAGCAAAAATGTAGTTTAACACTTTTGGCAAGAACACATCTCAAAGTGGTCTTGAAATGCTGATGAGATTCCACCAGTACACATTAGCTAATAGAGAAAAAACTTAAGTAAATACAGAAGGAGCAAATATCTATTTTTAACTGATTAGCAACCAGAATTCAGGTAGCATCAGTCTCTTGCCTCCAGCTGTGGTTTTTAGTCTATAGAACAGTAGTTCGTGTACCTATTTATAAAAATGAGCCCACATTTAACAAAAAAGGTCATATCAGCTTTCGGTGATTTAAGTGGCATGAGAGTGTTCTGTACATTCATGCCAGGGGATAGATTTAGAAAGCTGACAGAATTAGCAGGGAGTGTGAGGAAGACACAGACATGGAGAATGCATGTGCAGTTTGCTTGCAGATACACAAGGATCAGTCCTTCTCCTGGGTACATACAGCTATAGATCCAAGCCACAGTTTTTGTTCCTGGGTTGCAGTCCAAGACTAAGTCTCAGTGAAGCTCCAAAGCTTACAGAGTTTTAGGGAGCAAAGAGGGGATTGTGTCCAGTGCAGAACAATTTGTGGCAAATCATAAGCGTAAATCCTGTGGTAACACTTGAATCTCTTCTAGACACTTTACTACTGCTTCCTGTTCTCAAGAAGTCCTTATATTCACTGATTTATCTTGGTTATGCATTATACTCACCACAGGAAAAAAAACTATTAGTACCTTTTTCTGATGAAAAATATAAGATGAAAAATATGAATAAACTAAAGAAGCATAAACATTTTTCTGAAGAGGGAATATGAATCTGTTAATCAGTCAATTTACTTTTCCTACACATCTATAGGATCTAAGTCACTTAAGAGTCTTAATTTTGTTCTGCTCTGTAACTGTCCTTGTCTTTTGTTTAGACAAGAACCTGGCTTCAGTAGTCCCTTGAGATGAAACTTAGGGCTGTAGTTTGCACTAATGCATCAGTGTTTGCAGCAATTTTCTGGATTTATTGAAAGTCTGACTTTCCAAACTGATCTGACATTACAAACCAAGCAGCAGCCTTCCCTCTCCCACCTGCCCAGATCCAGCCCTGCTGGTTGCTGCTCCTTCCCCAGCAGCAGCAGCAGCAGAACAGCCAGCTCCTCAGCTAGCCCAGTTCACAGATCATCATGCTCATTAACACAAACTGAACTCGACTGTAACTTAAATTGATATAACAGACAGTCAACTGCAGTTGCTGGGGAACCAAACACACTAACCTTTCTGTTGCCACCACTGCTGCTGGGGAAGAAACCTCCGGCAGAGAGCTGTGGGCAGAGAGCTGCAGAGGATGACTTCTTAGGTTACAGCAAACTAGACCACCACAGTGCCTTTGGAAGCTCCTTCTGTCACAGTTTGAGTTGCCCTGGAACAGGGATGTAAAGCATGTGCAGGGCCAAGGAAATCTATTTTGCCATGCTCCTTTGCACGGATAAGTGAAAACCCACAGCCTTAGTCAACCTATCTCCTGAGGATTTGAGCTCTCTGGAAAGAGATCTGCCTTCCAGAAGCCAGAGTTGTTCACAGGAGACCAGCTGGCATGCTTGTTACCCTTCACTTTAATGTGGGCTGACGGCCAGGCTGATCAGAATCTAAATTTAACTGTACTGGTTCAGGTATTGTGAAAACATTGTGTTTCTGGATCACTAGGGATGCTGGGCAGTGAGCCATCTTGAGCACCAGGAGCCAGAAGGTTGTCTATTGGCATGTTCTGTGGAAAGCATATAGCTGAGTCTTTCTTGGCCATTTATCTCTCACCCCAAACAAGGGGCAGATGTTTTAAGTGTTAACCCTTCCAGATATGTGTAGGGAGGTGCCATAGACATATATCAAGTGTTTTGGAATAAGTGAGCTGGTCCACTGTTTCTGTCTAAGAATGGAAACACTGCTAGTTGGGATGCAATCCTTACCTACATGACATGCAAGGGCTTGCTTTCACTGTTCTCAGTAGCATTTTGTCCATCAATACTTACATAGAACCTGATCCACAGTTCTCCAGAGCTGTGAGTACGGGATCAGATCCCATACGCTATGTTAAAAGCATCTCTTGGTGAATCTCCAGGCACTTGCAAACACCAGAGAGGATAAAATATATGAGATGAATGAGAAGCCTGAAAGAAATAGGAATTGTAAACCTTCAGGCAGAATTTCTCTCTGGAGAGTTCAGTCTCCTCTTACTAATAGGTCGGGATCACATGTTCAGCGGAGAATTGCAGGCAACACCGCAGCAAGATCAAAATATAAACATGATTCCTATGTTATTTTAGCTAAACCAGGAACAAATCTGGCACCATTTGTCTTTGGCCTTTCAGCTCTGAGACAGGGCAATAATGATATTTGTGCCAGCTGGCTATTTGCTCTGCAAGAGTCAACAAGTTTCTTGACATGCAATGTCCTTCTATCTCATTTGTTGATTGGAGCAGCAAAATATTTATGAACTGCCATCACTGTCCAGCTTTTGAGTTTTGACCCAGTAAAGGATAAATATGGGACAGTTTGCCTTTGGCCTTTCACTTTGGCTCATGACCAGTTTTCTGTCTGTTTGTGGTTTCAACTGGATGGGGAAACAACCATCCCCTAGGCAAAACCCTTTCCATATCTATGACTTACTCCAGAAATAAATGATTTTAAAACCAAACACATTGAGTGAGAAACAAATCCCACACAGTTGTCCAATGGCTTTTGACCTTTTGATGGCTTGGTGCCATCTGGCTGCCCACTGCCTACTTCACTACATTAGGAAATGAGTTCCTCACAGACAACACTCCTGTCCATTTTTAGTCCTACCAAAAAATAAAAAGCAAATACACCTTTCCTATAACACCCTTTCAACCCAAAAAAAGGGAGAAAAGTGACACAGGTGGCTGTTGAACTTTCAACTCTGAGTGGCAAACTACCAAGCAGCTACTGCTGGGCTTTCACACACCACAGCAAAACAAAACTTTGCTCAGGCGAGCCTTTGTCTCTTACTTGCTTAAAAGTGGTATTCAAAAACAGAGAGAAAAAGTAATATTTATGTATACGTATACAAAACTTAGCAGGGCATATTGCAGACCTTGAGTGAGTGGTTAAGAAGTGAGGGGAGATGTGTACTTTTTGGTAGATATATAAAGAACTTGACTCCATACATAAAATCTGTGAAAAAGCATTTCTTCTTTGCACAGAGAAAGGGCATGAGAAGGATCTTTCCTTGCTGTGGAGATTTTTCACAGCCTAACTCTGCAAATGTCTGCCTGGTTTCTGGAACTAGAGCAAAAGAGTGCTTTCAGTAGCGGGTATGCAACCTTTCTGACCCTCCCAACTGCCTACCAAAACTTTCATACTGCCAAGACCCACAAGATGCACAAGAACGCCTTGGAGAACTGAGGGAAGGCAGCCCTGGGAACAGCTCTGAGGTAGGTGATGACAGGAGCTCCAGCATTCTATTGCAGGATGAGGCTGGGCATGCAGCTGGATTTGAGGGTGACCTACTGCTGTGGCTCATTTCCTTCCACAGCTGGGTAACAAGTATGTGACTGTCCCACATCAGCATGCATACTCACATGAGGCAGGTCCATTATGGGAAATGCATATGTATTGCTCAAGAACAGTTGAACACCTATGTATTAGTTATGCAAGGATAAGACTTGATACAGATCATGTACTTTCATTGTTTTTCCCACTGGTGCAGAAGGCCAGGAATGTTTAATCAGCATTAGCTGTTACTGTTCAAACATTTTTTAACCTCACTATGACTCTAGAATTTCCCCTTTCTTTAGACTGTTTCCCTTTTCTAACCTTTGGACACTATAATACATGATGTCTGCAGACAGTGGGTGTCCTCCCATTCTCTCTGCTCTCTGTTTGCCCAAGAACACTCCATGCATTGCAGGAGATATGATTCTCCCAATTTATTTTTACCATGACAGACTCTCTTCCATCCTGTCATTTACATTTGCAGCCTGACTCCAAGCCTACTAATAGCCAGAGAAGTCTTTTCATTGACTTCTGTGGGCTTTGGATCAAGCCCTTATAAACCACACATCTACCCAACAGGTATTTATTAACACTAGCTGGCCATGTACTCTATGCCATGAGTGTGGAAAAAACTAACAATAACTTTACAATTACCCACCTAAACCCTCTAACAGGCTCCAAAGGCATGTCTCTTTGCCAAGCAAGCATTGAATCAAGTTTGACATTTCTAGGGTAAATCATTTTTGCGTTCTAAAAACCAAAAAAAAAAAAGGGTTAGGAAAAAGTCCAAAGAGTGAGAACATCTCCATTTCTGGACAATAATATCATACAAATGTCCTATCCAAATGGCTTCAAATGTTCCAGAAACAAATGTGCATTCTGGGATTAGACCGATGACTGCTAGGTAAAATTTCAGGTGGGTCTGTCTGAGGTTGGCAAGATTTTTTTTTTTTACTTTTTATTCTTAAATTAGCCATGGAGATATTAGTGTTATTCACAATCTTTCCAGAGTGCTTAGACAGCTCCAAATAGAATCCTCTTGTATTGACTTTACGTTCTGATCTTTCTGATCTTTCACAGACTTTGCCTAAACTTATCTCGCTTTTGAGTTGTAAGACACAAGATCAGATGCTGTGTTTTGATCTCTGCTGGAATTAAGTAGGCAGAGTCTGTACTGTCAGAGACAGTGGGGCAGTGGATCTGGAAAGCTCTCAGTGCACTGTGCGGGCGAGATCTCACAAAGGTCTTTCCACACTTTTATCAGAATGTAGCTCTAAGCCAAAAAGTTTGAATCCAAATCAAGATAAAAAGTTCCTCCAAGGAACCAGTTTCTAGCTGTGATGCAACACAGGGATGCTTCCCTTAACATATAGGTCTTGCATCATCCATTCTCTCTTGTTTTTACTTTTCACTTTCTGCAGCAAATCATTGGCTATAAAACAAACAAAATTTTAGTTTTGTCTTATATTTGCTATATCTTATCTGGGCTTAGTCATTATGTAATAAATCTCTGAGAGACACATATTTGGAGAGAAGTATCTGTTAACAGGTAGTGTTGTCTTCTTCATGTAGGCCAGGATTATTTTTAATGAGTGTCAAATGTGAAGTTTCCTGAGTCCCAAACAAGCATTTGTATGAATCTGTCTTGCTTTTTAAAAAAGCTCATTAATCCTAAGCTCATCTTCAGTAGTCCCTTTCTGAAATCGTGGCTGAAATAATACATAATTGTCATGGTTCTATGTTTTTTTGTTTTTTTGAGTTTCAGTATTCCACATCAAAACATCATGGAGTGTACGGGGCATTAAAGTGTTAATGCCCCAGTTCCAGGTACCTTTCCCTGTATATTACAGCAGTCACGGGATCGGGCCACTCCAGGTGGGGGGGTGCGCTCTTGCTGCCTTGCAGTGGGTGCTGGAAGGTGCTTCTTTCCTAGCCGTCCCAAGCTTTTCAGGTTTGACTCGGTCCCAGGAACTCTCTCTCCCATCTTGTCTGATTTATTAATCTTAATTTCAATTCAATTGTATTATATTGTGTTATCTTGTATTCCGATATTATAGTAAAATAAGTTTTCCTCCATAGATTGTTGCCGCTGCTCTTTTCCTCCCTTCCTTCCTTCCCATTTTTGTGGGACCAGGGTGGGGGGGGAGGGCAGAGGCCTGTTGCCCCTGTCACGGATGTAGATTGATCTAGTCAACTCCATGACAGTAATAAAGTCTATACAGCTCTGTCGCATTTTCTTCATTCAATAGCTCCTGAAAACACATGTATCTCAGTTGTTTCTTCTTCTGTTGCATTAGAAGCTCAGTAGCTGCAAGGGTTAAACAGAGGATCATACATTCACAGATGTGAAAATACATATTTTTTGGCAATGCAAATGCACTAGGCAACTTCTGCATGTTTGAGCTTTGAGTAAGGAGGCCACCTGCTTCTAATGTACAGGAATAGGTTGTCTAGTGGAAAGGCAGACTCCATTTTTGACTGATTGAATGATCTGTGTATCTTATTCAAATGCTAGGAGATTGCTTCTATCCCATGATTAGCTGGGAGTTTTGATGGCATATTTGAAAAAATAAAAGGAATTCTAAAATCAATTTTCTCTTTTGTACAAATCATTTTATTATTGGTGCGAAGTGATGGGAAAATAGGTATTGGATGAAAGAAAAGGAGGATAGGTGACAAGCATTTTCTTGGATTATCCACTTTCTAGATAAGGTACCACTTCGTAGGTAGGCATGTTCAACTGTTTGGCACAAGTGCATGGAATAGCAAACACATGTAGCAGCTAAAATCAAGCTTGCATTAATGATTTCATTGCTTGAACTAAATTTGTAATGTAAATCATTCAGAGGTGCTCTAAGGCATTTCTATTCTTAGAAGAAAAGTCACAAACTGGAAAGTACGTCACCTTTGCAATCAGCACCCCCTTTAGCCTGTAATGTGGAACACATGGTGGTTGAAGAGGTTACAGTGCTACAGAAATGTCATTACAGAATTTCTCTGTGTTAACATGTATCATCTGTCACATAATTGTTTGTTTTACAACCTATACCTATAATGGGCTAAGTGGGGACTATTTATATCAGTTAACAATGAGTGCCTTTAATTAGTATTTCATGCAACTGGAACATGTTAAAGATTGTGACACAAATCTGGCTTGAGTTGCTAAATTCCATATGAATTTCATTATGAAATTGCTAAGACATTACAGTTGTGCAGGTATTGAGGTTTATAAGTGCATTTCATCTGTTACAAAATCAGAGCAAATCATATGCATCGTAAAGGAGAAATCTTCAAAACAACAGCTTAATATCTGACATAGCTGAACAAAAGCTTAAAGCGGGAAAGATGAAAACCTTTTACAATTTGAAATGTGTCTTTGTTTTAAAGCTGCAAATTTAATAACAGTTGAACAACTAAAGCAGTTGGGAAAAACTGAAACAATGGAAAATCTGATTGTACACAAAAATGATAATGAAATTTTATTAAAAATATATCAGTCGACCGAGATATTTATAAGCTGTTGCTAGAACATAGGATGAAAAAATGGTCTTTTGCTGATGGTTGAGATGGAGTGGCTGCAGACTTATGACTGGAGTTACATCCTATGCTTTCTGAGCAAAAATTATAAACAAAATATTTAAAATGAGATCCTCACTCCCAGCCCAACCTCTTTTACAGTGGGCGAAAGGTGCAGAAGTGGTCAATGGGACATTGACCTTCAGCTTCAGCACATGTGGGAACTTCCTTCATGGGCACTGGTGATTTTGCAGTGTGAAGCACATGCAAGGGAGCAATATAATATGCAGGGAATGATGCAAGAGGAAAATGTGCCTGAGGTTACTGTATTAAAATTTTTGGAAGTGTCGTGGTCCTTAAGGGTGATTGAAAGAACGTGCTAGAACCAGGCTTATGTCAATATTCAAACAGTTCAGGAGATTAAGAGCAGGAGAGCGAAGGGTGACAGGAAATCCCAACAGCTTCATGCCTCTGTGTTATTCTTCTCAGATGTACAGACAGAGGCTCCATCCCTCCATGTGCCCCAGTTTCTGAACCTAATGGTGTTTTTTTCTTCTGTGCTATTCTAAGTAATAAAACTATTCTAAGTTTTATTAGACTTGTAAATTTACCCATTAGTGTCATATTGATTTAGCAACCATCTCAACAGCCTCTCTCAAATCTTTATTTAAGATTTTGAAGTACTGAATAAGGAAAGAAGTTCAGGATATCTTATTCCGCTTTCTTTTTCTTCTCCCCTACTTGTATGAGATTTAATGTGCCTACAAGTCTCTGTCTAATTCAAACAACTACATTATCAGAAAATTAGTGCAAAGGTAATGTTAAACACAACATTTTGGTTCATTCCTGCTCTGTTAATCAGTATACAGACTAAAATATTTTCTTTTACTGCGTACTAAACATCTGTAGATTCACTGTAACTCCTTGTGAAATTACTAATTCAAAGTCCAACAACAGGTCCATCCTCTAGTTTAGCAGGCTGGAAAGGAGGTGTTAGCATTTTAGTTTCCCACACAGAGCTTGCTATCTGCCCTATGTAACAATATCCTATGTAACTAATGATCTTCATTCACTTAATTTCTGAAATATATTCTCATTATTCCAGATGACAGGGAAGGCTTTGCAATAACATTTCTGATTTTTTTTTTTAATTCTTTGTTAATTAGAGGTTTGATTCTACATTTGTGTTTGTTTTCCTCCATGAGCCTAAAATTGGAAGAGCAGCTATTCATTTGTGATCTTATTTTTCTCCTCATCTGATCATCTGATTTCTTTCAAAATTTCATCTGATTTCTTTCAAAATTTTTTTTTTGTCCATCTGATTTCTTTCAAAAAGTTTTAAAGATTTCTATCACTATGACTACTACGAGTTGGGTTAGTCAGAAAATATTTTAAACAGGAAATAATAAACAATGGCAGAGAAAAAAAAAGGGGGGGGAGGAAGGGTGGGAGGGTTGTTTCCAGAATGCTCGTGTGATCTCTTGTGATTCCTACTTTTCCTTTGCTGGACTTAATTAAATTTATACTTCAGTTAAAGTTTATCCTTACTTAGGTTATATTTTTCATGATGAGCAATAACAAAGTATCAGAGCAGAATCATCAGGCATGGGAAATAATGGGAAGTAGAATCTGGAGTGGGTGTTCAATATGTAGAATTGAATGTCAGTACATGAAAGTCACTTTTAGATTTGAACATCAGCTGCAATGAAAGAACATATCAAAATTGCTGAAATACATTACTCTGAATTCAGCGCCTGAGAGATTTTGCTTCTTTGTTTTCACCTAAATCCTCTTCGCTGTCCCTCCCCAAATATATATATATATATATATATATATATATATATAAAATTATCTCTGTTACTTTAGATAGCAACAAAAACTTCCTAGGTATTCGTGAGAGGAAATTCCCTCCTCAGGCATCCTGATAAAATAAAAATTTTAGGGAAATGGCAGAGACAACAGGTAATTTCAGAAGATATACAGAAATCTAACTATCTATATATGTGCTCAATTTTTGTAGCATTTTCAAAAGCTTAAGAATGAAGAGAGATTAAATGGTACTGATTAGCTGATTTTTGATTACTGGAAAAGGAAAAAAGGAAAATCCACAAATGACCAAATTGAGTTCAGTACATTTAACAAACTGTGAGTCTAAAAGAAACTGGTGAGCAATCGTGGCCGACTTGCAAGGAAAGATTACAGAGCAGCACCAAAGCTTGATCTCATAATCTATTGAAGGCTATGAGTGAAAAAGATCAAGCTTGCCCAAAAGGGATTTCAGTGTAAACACTGAACAGAGTTCCAGTGACAAAAGATAATAATTTCTGGACTGCTGTGGATCTTCAAGTACCCTGATGATCACGGAAAAGCATCTTTGGATGCCCCATCCCTGGAGGTATTCAAGACCAGGCTGAATGGGACCCTGGGCAGCCTGGTCTGGTGGGTGACAACCAGCCCACAGCAGCAGATTGAAGCTGGATAATCTTTAAAGACCCTTCCAACCCAAGCCATTCTTTAATTCTTTGAGTTGTGCCTCCAAATGCTAATGGGCTTTCACACTGCTCCCTAGGAAGATCAGTGTTTTTATCCTGATAAACAAGCTGGAATAGCGCTGAGGTACCCACATTGGTGCTCCTAAGCAATGCCACCAGTTTTTGCTGTTCCCTTGTGAAAAGTGATGTTCATCTGAAATATTGTAGCACAGAGTTATAGATACATCCTCCTACATTGTCTACGCTCTCATACTTTTTTCTTTTTTTTTTTTTTTTTAAATTTTCTGTGTGTGGTTGCTTAGGTTTTTATACCTCTAATTTGAACACACACCCTTCCATACATCTCAAAAGCCGCTGGAAATATAATGCGCACAGTAGTTTGTAAATTAAATATGCTTAAGTAGCAGAAAACTGCAGTAACTAAGGCTGATGTATGGACTTGGAAGACTAAATCTAACTTTGTGGATTCAATTATAATTACAGCTGCATGAGCTGGCGCATTGGCAGGATGAACCTGCCAAGACGAGCTTACTAGAAACCATAGCAAGGCTGACCACATCATCAAAGAATAGCTCTCTGATGACATAGTACCTGCAGCTCTCCAGCTGATGACCCACAGGTCCAGCTGAAGACACCAGCTTTTCTGGTGAGAGACGAGTGAAGAGAAAGGATAAAGGTTTGCTATCAGGGTCAACAGAAAGAGGGATGTTTCCTCTGAGAAAGTTCATGGAGAAAACATGAGACTCCAGAACAAAGAAGGGGAAATTACAAAAATATATTGGATTTTGGAGGAATTTGTGTTGCCGAGGTGTGTCAGAGCCAGGTTACAGTTACTTATTAGGGAGGAAAGGTTCAGAAACACAGCACTTAACACTCTCTCCAGCTCTGCTAAATAATTTATGAAGAGCTAACTATAATTAGAAATCCAAATTTAAAAAATAGTAAACCAAAAATTTACTTTAAAAAGTGGGCAGATAGCCAACTATTTTTACTGGGTAGCACTGGAATTTTAATGTGAAACATATGCAAAGCTGTTATGAAAAGAAATACACCTCTTTAATGCTAATATCCAAATAGAATAAATGATAATTGTATTAAACACCAACTGGGAGTCAGAACAGTCCCCTGAGAACTGGAAACCCTATGTTGTTGGGTAAATTGTTGCTGAAAAAGCTGGTTTGGGATATTTTTTCTTCAGAAAAAAAATATGAAAAGGAAGGGGAACCGCAGTTTCTCCTGTAGAATGAATGAAGCTGTTCCAGAAGTCATGCCTCCTATTTTTTTTTATGTCAGACCACGATGTCAGGGGCATATGTTGGTTGTATGGCAGCAGATGTGGAATCTTCCCACCCCTATTTTATTATATTTTGCTGCTGTGCAACAGATGGCAGCAGAGGGGCAGGCTGGCAAAATGGCATTTGACATGGAAATGTATACAGAGAAACCGTGTAATGAATGTGCGCTGATTGGCATTCATCAATACTTGGTGAATGTTTCTGTAGACCAAAGAGTAGATGTGAGCACAGTGATGTGGTAGATGGTAAAACACTATGAAACAGTGAGTGACCTCTACTGGTGTAGATTTTTATGAGCACAGTATACAGGCATTGTTGAAAATGCGTCACTGGTGAAAACACACAGATAATCATAGAATCACAGAATCATAGAATTGCTCAGGTTGGAAATGACCTTAAAGATCATCGAGTCCAACCACAACCCAACCATACTACCCGAACTCCAACAACCCTCCACTAAATCATGTCCCTGAACACCACATCCAAGTGGTTTTTAAACATAGAGGGATGGTGACTCAACCACCTCTCTGGGCAGCCTATTCCAGTGCTTAACAACCCTTTCTCTAAAGAAGTGTTTCCTGATTTCCAACCTAAACTTACCCTGGTACAACTTGAGGCCATTTCCCCTCATCCTATCACCTGTCACCAGTCAGAAGAAACCAACCCTGCTCACCTTTAATAGTTGTGCCATGTTGAAAAAATGTGTTTTCTAGCTGAGAATGCTCTCTATCAAGTGGTATTATGCTCTTTGTAGCTGTTGTACTTCCATGGACATAAATAAGAGGCATTACTTTGAGAGTGACAGAATAATATCTGCCTAATTATACCATTTTTAAACTGGCTTTTATCTGAATTACACAACACGACACCAAGTAATGGAAGTTATGAATAATCTGCAAAACTGCTTTCACAACCTGGTTCTTCCATTTGGTTAATATTTAAAAAAATATTCACCTAAACAGGCAGCCTGATTTTGGCTCTTAACACATACCCACATGGAATCACAGGGAGAATTTATGGTGGGTAGAATGTAATTATCTGACCTGGAATTTGCCCAGAACACATGAGATTAATAAAGCAAGGCTTTCCAGGCACATATTTCAATTACCAGTCACTGTTTCTCTATGGTGGTCCTGATGATGGATAAGCCAAAATCACAAGGGTGTGAATTACTGTAAGATATTTCAAAACCTGAATGCAAAGCTTGCTGCCATATTTTGGCAACAGCCACATCAGAACAGCTATACAGAATCATGCTTCTTGGGTAGCAGCTACCCCTGAATGAAAGGGAACCCATTACATAGAGGTGTGACGTGGAATCCAGAGAGAAAAGATCTGCTGCATTTGCATTACTTCTCTCCAAGATCATCTGGATCTTTGCTGCGCCCTCCTCCTACAAAGGAATACTGATGTGTGCATGAGTAGTTGGTATCATCCAACACATGCAGTGCTGTCTGAGCATTTCTGTTAGCAAGGCTGGCTTTGGCAAGGACAAAGAGGATCTGTGTGCACGGAGATAAGGAGAAAATGGAGAGAATGTGCTCCTCAGCTGAGTGAGGAGAACATCGAGTCAAGAGCTAAAGAGAAAAGGGATTAAACCAAATTTTATTAAGAATGAACTTGTGACACTAAAGATAAAAAAAAAAAAAAAAAAAAAAAAAAAAAAAAAAAAACCAAATATTAAACTTCTATATTCCACTGAATAAATGCTTAGTGCATTAGTGCACATTAGTGCATTCACATATTGAACTGTCTCTGTCTCGTCTTGGGAAGCCCAGAATCATGGAAAAATTAAGTAAAATCAAGAGGACCAGTGTGAGACAGAATCCTCATGATGAACAGCCATAACAATGCAACTGATAGAAGATTTAAAGATATGTAAAATTTAGGTGTATGAAATGATGAATGCTGTTGAAAAATAATGATTTTTCATGACATTTCATGTTACAATAAATACAAGCATCAGATAAAATCATCAGGAAGGAGAGTTGGGAGATACAAAGAAGCATTTATTTCATGCAACTTAAAATTTAACAGTGGAACTTGTTGTAACAGATTGTTAGACATAGCAGAACTTGAAAGGATTCAAAATTTAGAGAAGTTCGTCCACAATTAGCAGAAATATATTACCTCTAATGTGGGAAGTTCCTGATGTTCCAGTGGCGGATGTTAGGGAGGCTTACAGGGAAAAGAACTGATACTGATACATCCATCCAATCAAAAATTGCCTTGCATATTGTTCTCACTTTGGTATTTCAGGACAATTTGTTCTCAGGATGCTTAAGAAGGATAAATACTTCCTAAAGGCATTGAACCTACTGTGTTGCTGCTATGGAACCATTAAGACTAATGTTTCCTATAAATAAAGGCACAGGTAGATATTCCACGCCACAAATATTCCTGGAGCAGCTGAGATAGAGGTGTCCAGCTATCCAGGGCTGCCAGCCATAGGGAAATCCCAGACAAATTTATTACCCTCCAAATTCTATTCAGACAAAACTTTCTGACAGAAGAAGGAAGATACTTCCAGGAAGCCCAGGCTTCAGGTAGTTATAAAGCTTGCAGTGTACTTAGAATGGGTTAGCAAGACAGGGGGAAAAGGAGGTGATGATCTACACTCACCTGTTTTTGTGTAGGAAAATAGGAGAATAATCCTACTTTTCCTACACGTAGGAAAATAATCCTACTGCCCTAGCAGGAAAATCACAATGTGTAGTAGGCATTCCATGTTGGAATTTGAACAATGCATTTCTACCTCTTCTTCACCTCTTGCATTCAAGAGAAAAAGGAGGCTGCATTATTATCCTGGAAAACTTTAACACTTGTACTGGAAACTTCATGCTGTCTGCTCAAAGCACACAGAATTTTATAACCTGAAATGCAACAACTGCAAAAATATTGCAGCCAATAGAGGGGAATTACCTAGTTCTCATCTTGACACAGACCAATATAGCCATTGTGGAGGTAAAAACTGATACCTCAAGGAAAGATACATGACTGAGGTGGCTACAGAATTCTGCTTCAGGAGAGCTAATTTTGCAAAGTTGACAAGAATTATGGATGTAAATCAGCTGTAGAAAACAATGTTTAAAAGAAGACGATCAGGAAGTGTTTAAAATATTTTCACTCATCCCAGATTCACAGCTTCAAACTTAGAAGATGTTAATGGTGATAAAATAATCTAATAGGGGAGAAATAATGGCATTACAAATATGAAAATTTAGACCAGTTTATAAGGAAAATGAATGAGGGTAAAACCAGCAACAAAATATAGCATTAGATGAGAAATTGTGTCAAAAATGATGAAAGAAATCAAAGTATGCAAGCAGGAACAAACACTTTGCCAAATCAGATAAATACATGTGTTGTAGAGTATTGCTACAATATTTGTGAAGGAGATTGTTGACAAGAATCAGGTTTGATGTGTGATTGGATGGACAGTTAATAGCAAAAAGCTCTTCAATTTATTAGACCTGGTGGCTGAAAATAAAAAACAAGCTCAGCCTTGAAACAAAATGGATGTTTTAGTATATTGTGAGTTAATGGATCACTGAAACAGCTTGCCAAGTTTGCTTTGTGTTACCTATGACCCTGGAAAGCATTAAATTTTAACAATAAGTTTTTTTTCCTAGTTAAATAAATAAATAAATAATGAAAACTTACTGTTCATTCATTTAGCCAATGTAGCTAGTCATCTATCACCTCACATTCTAATGACTGGAGCTAATGGTTTTACTCTGTTAATGGTATTCGCTATTATACATTTCCAATCGTTTACCCTAAGATGTTGATGCATGCCCACTGTTGAAGTTGGTAATAGTTGTACAAAGTTATTTCAGACAGTATTTTCTCCAGAAAGTTTGCAGAAAACATGAATCCAGAGTGACAAATGCATAAGAGGATAATCCTCAGAAACAAGTTGCTCTGTAGCCTAAATCTGCCAATGAGCACATGGTGTTCTTCTGAATAGAAATTTAGAGTGACCAGCACGGCTTAGAGCAAAAGTGATGTATTCTGTCACCCAGTTTTCTCCTTGTCCCTAACAGAAACTGTCCATAGTCTCTCCCTGTACTGAATGGCAGTGGGACTGAACTAATGTTTGGAATTACCTGTGGTGTGTCAGTGTTACCCATTATTACTTGAATGAACTGATAGCTTAGGTACTTTGGATGGTTCTGAATTTTTGATGCAAGTCTCATTCACAGAGGAAGAATGAAGAATCATCAGGGAGAGGTATTTAGGGAGGACAAAATCTTCTATCTCCAAGCTGATGCTAGCAGAGAAGAAAAGAGTACTGAGAGTCCTCCTGATGTTCAGTATGGATAGCACCAGTGTGGGAAGAGAAAGCTGAAGGATGCTGGGTGTGCTGGAAACAAGGTATAACAGAAGATGTGGACAAAGCAGCTGCCTCCAGGAATGGAGGAATGGAATGTGGGAGTTTCTTCCTCTGAGTGATTCTGGAGGATACCAGCGCAGGTAAAGGAAATGAATTATCTGATGTAGCTCCTTACTCTGTTCAAATAAAAGTGAACTTTACACTAAAGATATAATTCTTAGTCCTTTTAGATAAGGTTCTCCCTCAAATCCTTCCTAACTGCAGCAGCTCATGCAGTCCCTCTATGCCCCAGTGCAAACTCCCTTTGTGTATGTGCAGTTGTTTCTGTGACAGTGCTCTCAACCATGAAGTTCTTGTTTTGTGGGGGAAAAAATAACTGTTTTCTATAAAACAAGATAATTCACAGATACACTTTATAACAAAGCCACATAAATCACTGCAGTAGCAAAAGTTAATCAAGTCCAGAGGAGGTGAAGGTGTGAATAGAGGGGAACAAGGTAGGAAGGGATAGAAATTGAAAGGGATCTTTTAACCCAACTTTGCCAAGAACAATTTCATAACACAAGCTTCTCCACAATTTGTTTTTCCCCCTCTCTTTCTGTCATGTGGATATGTGTACGTACATACTCTTCTAAAAAAATAATGTTCAGCACAGCCTTCCTCCAAAACAGTTCGAATTCCTTAGTGGCCTTGGGTGTGCCTTTGTTTCAGTTTGAATACTGCTATCATATAAATGAGACTGTTTCTGCTATCTTAAATGAAGAGTGACGGTCACGCCCAGAAGTTCCAACTAGATTTAACCCAGCCTATACAGTATTAATCCTAGATCACAACCATAAGTTTCTGCATATGTTTCAAATAAGAGAAACTAGTGTAAACCCAGCACAGTTTTACAAGACGTTGTTCTAGTTCACGAGTGGATAAACTGCAGTTTCAAAAGCTATTTTAGCTTGAACAGGAAACCAAATTATAATAAAAATGACATGCAAATCCTGTTTTCACTATAATACTTAAAGCAATGGAAGAGTAAATTGAGTTTATCACAGCACCCTGCAGTTAGCCCCTTGATGGCAATGTCAGCCCCTTATCCACACCATGATCGGGTACAGAAGTTGAAAACCCTTCACCAGTCCTAAAATAGCTTTCATCTAAAGGAAGAGCTTTCAAAGAAAGAGTGGAGGAAATGCTGCAGTAGAATCTTTACAGCAGTTCCAGAGATAAAGTTTCTTTAGCAAGCAAAGATCTCTGCATATGCCACTCCTCGTTTTTCTTGTGCCTAATATCAGTTAACTGCCAGTGCCACTAACTTATTAAGACTTTATGCACTTATTTTTAGAATAGCCTTTTTGTCAGTTTTCCTTGATTAAAATAGAGGCTATATTTTACAGGTATAGTTTCTGGAGTATACATTATACAAAACATAGTAGTAAAGAAAATAAGGTATAGACATCACAATATTTAAGTCACATGTGTATTCCTACATTTTTAAGATACTTTGTATTCCCCCTTATTTCTGAATATGGAATCTTTTTTGGACTGTTGATATCCCTGAAAAGAGCTGATATAGCTTGAAAAAAAACAACACAGATTAAATATATTGTAGTGATACCATAGTGTTCAGGACAATTTAATCTTGCTCTTGGTGGAATTCTATTTATTTTCATGTCCCTATTATTCAGAAGAGGTAGAATTCAGAGGAAGCCACTATCAGTAGCTGATGCATACGCAAAAGTGAGATGGAGTACAATTTTCAAGAAGCTATCCAAGAGCAGGGCAAGGTGATGTGGTAATGACTACTGGTTTAAATATTTTGCCCTTTTAAATGCTGATGATCAAAGATTCACAGCACTGGTTATCTAAGGATCAGACATCTCATGTTACTTTAGCTAGATTGTTTGCTGAACGATTTGAATTTCTCCCACCATCCCTAATCTTTCTTCTTGTGTTAAGGTATTGATTTCAGCTTTCAGAACAGTGGACAAAATATTGAAGAGATACACCAGTGCAATGTTGATTTCCAGCATAAACTCCTCACTCTGACTTTCCTGAAACATCTAGTTGACAGGTATGATATCTACATTTTAATTATTTCATTGCTGAGTGATTTAGCAGGAGTAGCCTGTTAGTGCAGTAATGCTATACTTCACATCATCACTCTCCTGATCTTCAGCACTCACACATGTTCTCCCAAACCTCATTTTTCCACTTCAGCGATGAACTCGTGCTCTTATGAGTTCAAAATGGTAAGCACATTCCACATGGAAATTGCAGGAGCAGCATAATGTTACACTTAGTATCCGAATAAACAACACCAGGACTTTATTACAGATTGCATTGTTCATTTTACATTGTCATGAAAAGTTATTCAGTTTAAGTGAATCTGTCACATAATTTCCAGTCTCCTGCTCCAGAACACTGGAGAATCCAAACACTTTATTTCAGAATTTAGGTCCAGCTTCCCATCAAGTGTTTAGGTCTTGAAGCACACTGAAAACTGGAGACCTTGGGCAGCTTGTCAGTGCTGTGGTAGCAGATATGGGAGGCCAAGAGGGGTTTTTATTGTTTTGTTTCTTTCTTATTTTTTTCTTTTTTTTTTCTTCCAGCTGTGTTTGGCAAGAAGAGCACAACCTTTCATGTCATATGTGATCCCTGTTCAAGTTATCCATACTTTTCTTACCACAAGGTTGCATTACTCTAATGCACTCCGTGTGAGGCTACATCTTGAGGCCATTTGGCAACTGAATCTAACGTGCACAATTCAACCACCTGTTTATTAAGTGGAGCATCATGCAGAGAGGACATTTAAAAAAAAACACATCCCAATCTCCAAAAACTGCAGTGGCTGCCAATAAATTTCTGGGCTGAGTTCAAGGTGTTGGTTTTAGCTTATAAAGACTTAAGTGGTTTGGGAGTTGGTTACCTGAGAGACTGACTTTCTTTCCTCATGAAGCAGTGCTTTAAAAATTGATATGAGAGGAGGAATCTGAACTGGTAACTCTCAAGTATAATAAGAGAGCTGGCAGCACTTTTGTGTGGAAAGCTCTCTGCAGTGCATGTGCATTATAAGTTTATCTATTGTGAAATGTCTCTGTTCATGGAAGAATTTGAAACTAGCATGCCAGTCTGGATCTGAATCAGGGCTAGAAACACTCATGCAGGTATCTATTGTTATATGCTGATTTTTTCCTTATCTAACTACGGTTGCTATTTACATTGCTGAACCTTAGAAATATAATCTGGCATTCTAAATTAAACCTGATGTTAACAGCTGCTAGCCTAGCTATGGCTTCAGTTTGGCATTCTAGCTCAGCATTCACTTTTGAGGCATAGGACGCTGTTAACTGAATACATAGGATGGTACAGAACCTGCACAGTTACCTGAAGAAATCAGATTTTAAAATCAATCTTACATTACGAAGATTGCAAACTTTGACAGTAACACTTTTATTTGCTGCATGCTCACAGTCCTTTTCTCATCTGCCTCCAGTATTCAAGCTACCAGAATTTGTAAGTGCTCCCAACTGTGATATTCAACATGTTATGAACCGTAGCTG
The DNA here is from genome assembly GCF_023343835.1 of Lagopus muta. Classification (NCBI taxonomy): domain Eukaryota; kingdom Metazoa; phylum Chordata; class Aves; order Galliformes; family Phasianidae; genus Lagopus; species Lagopus muta. The sequence goes on from NC_064434.1 coordinate 9,982,022, forward strand.
TTTCCCACCATGGCACTTGCACTGTCTGTCACCTGAACAATCAAAGAGTTGGAATTATTTTGACTCCAAAATGCTTCTCTTTTGGGAATGACGAGGCCTTGTGCTGAAATACCTTTCAAGCATCACCGAACATAATCACTTATCTCATGGTGAGTTCTACCAGTAATATCAGCAGAGGTTCATGGTTCATGAAATAGAGATATTTTGATAATTACGAAACATACAAATTCTGCCAGCTGTACCAACAGAAATGGGGATGCCTGTGATCTATCCTAATGGGACATTCAGATGCAGTACACTTCAACTGTTAATAATTCAGAGGATATTTCAGCCCCATCAGTGCTAGCAAACCAAACATCTCTGCTAAACATTTACAAGATTTAATGCCACACTTTGAATACATTGATATTTTCCATAGGAGTATGTGATACTCAGATGGAAGTCCAGATTATCCTCCTAATGCCTGATTGGGAACAAATAGAATAGGAAGAAGGCTCTCTCTTTCCTCTATTACGTGTTTCCTGTAGCACTACTGTTACGGCTACTTCTGTTTAAGTGATGTAATTGGCTTGCAGATGCCATTTTGATGTTTGTTCTTTTTAATAATTATTTTATTTTTTCCTTCGTTCTATGAATAATTGAGATTGCATTTATTCATATTTCAAAGGATTTGAAAAAATACGGCACTTAGCTTCAGTCTTGTATTTGCCTGAAGATTGCACCTTTCCTGTTATTTATCACATAAGGCTTTGGAGCATGAGCAAAGTTCAACTAACATCAGTCATGCAGGGAATATGGAGCAGAAGCAGTATACTCAGAACAAATCCGCTTGTATTAAGTAGTGATTAATTGGCAATCTTACTTATTTACTTATACTCACCTCCTCAGTTTTGTTTATATTGCTGAAACCTATAGCCACAACTGAGATTGTGTTGACAATTACTATTCAGGTATTATACTTTAAGGATTTTATTTGTCTTGGCAAAAAATGAAAGCCTTTAAGCCACAGAAATTAACTGATGATTCGACATCACATTCAAACCAAATATACCTTTATTTTTGTCTTTGAAAGAACTGCACTTTCATACAATAAAAAAACAAACAGTTTCTCAAATTTTAAATATTGTCAGAAATGAGAAGCTTGATAGTGTTTTGTTACTTTTTTTGGTTGGCTGGTTGGTTGGTTGTTTTTTTTTTTTTTTTTTTTCCTGTGAATATGCAACAAGAAAAAATTAAAATATTTTTATTGCTTTATGAAATACTTTTTCAGTGTTTTATTAAATTCAAATTCAGTGCAGTGAAAACTCTGATCAGTTGTGAGCTACATTTTTCAAATGTTTTGATTAACTATTCTCTTGCTCCTCAAAATCTTTTGTTGTATACTGTTGATGTCCACAGCAAGGTGTTTTTTATTAATAATGCACAAAATTTCCTGATCAGTGCAAAGCATTCTGCCTGAATAACAAAATCTTAGAATCATAGGATGACAAAGGTTGGAAAAGGCCTCTGGGATCATTCAGTCCAACTTTCCTCCTACCACCAATATTTCCCCACTAAACCATGCACCTCAGTACAAAACATCTCAAAGTTCCTTGAACATCTAAAGGTATAGTGACTCAACCACCCCCCAGGGCAGCCCATTCCGAAGCATGACCACTCTTTCAGAGGATACATTTTTCCTAGTATCCAGCCTGAACCTTGGCTCAATTTGAGGCCATCTCATCTCATCCTATTGGTAATTACATGGGAGAAGAGATTGAACTCAATCTTACGTTAACCTCCTTTCAGGAGTTGTAGAGAACTACAAGGTCTCCCCTGAGCCTCCTTGCCTCCAGAAGATTCTCTTCTCAGATGCATGTCATTTTTTTATACTTACCATTGATCAGTCTGACTGCCTCCTGCAGTAGCACAAGTTACATCTTTTCTCTCCTCTTCCTTAAGAATGCACCTCCCTGACTTTATCAGAATTTCTCTTTCACAGAATTCTCTTCTTGCCCTACTCCTCCTTCATACTTCTATATAGTTCCTTACTGTAAGTTGCTGTGCTGTATGTGAATATGTTGATTTGACTACTCATACTCCCAAAGGAAATTTTGGTAAGCTCCTGGGAAATTCACCAAGAAAAAAATAGCCTTATTGCAGGTAACTGCACTAAGCATTTTTAAGGCATTCATCTGGAGTTCATTAAGTGGAAGGAATTTCCCCAAGTCGACTTCTTTCTCCCAGAAACGAGCCTGGGTAAACTTGTTTATTCCTTGATAGCAGGAGTAGAACGTTGATTCAGGTGTCTCAAACTTGAAATTTGGGATTACCTGTTAGTCAGGATGATATGTTTCTGTCCTGCTTGTAAGTATGCCAGGAGGTCAAGTCTAATGCTACAGTCCATACATCATTGGATCCTTCTTTTCTTGTGAACAGCAACTGAGACTTAATGATGAGACTTTTTTCTTTTTCTTTTTCTTTTTCTTTTTCTTTTTCTTTTTCTTTTTCTTTTTCTTTTTCTTTTTCTTTTTCTTTTTCTTTTTCTTTTTCTTTTTCTTTTTCTTTTTCTTTTTCTTTTTCTTTTTCTTTTTCTTTTTCTTTTTCTTTCTTTCCCTTTTTCTTTTCCTTTTTCTTTTTCTTTTCCTTTTCCTTTTCCTTTTCCTTTTCCTTTTTCTTTCCTTTTTTTTTAACTAAATAAATAAAGTTAAATAAACAAATTTTAAATGTGTGTACCAGAACAACAAACAAGTGCATCACAGAGATGGAAAGTAATTGGAACATATTCTGCAAATGAGGCATTATGGACAATACAGACTCTGTTAACATTGTCTGTCATTTCTGATAGGATTTTCTTCAAGGTGTGAGGGATTTTAAGAAAAGCAGATGCTGAGGGTCTCATAGATCGCTTCTTGTCTAAACTTCCTAAACGTGTCAGTCAGACTGTGAAAATATAGCTCCCAGTGTGCAAAGAACAAACCATTCTTTTTACATATGGTTGCTAGAATTGATGGGACACCTGTGGGCTCTAGTGGGTAAGAGTATGACTTAAAGAAAGTAGGATGTTGACTTCAGATAATTAGTTTTTTACTTGTGTAGAAATTACCTAAGATGAAGCATCAAGAATATATGGCAGTAATCTCCAGTATTGTGCTCCCCAGTAGTCAACATGCTCTTAGACTCTTAAAAAGTTTGCAGTTTATGAAAAACATTTAAGTGTTTCTGTTACACATTTTGGTTGCCATGTTAACTTGGCTTCCATCAGACTGCAACAAACCCAAAACACCTCCTTACATACTTGCTTTATGACATTTTATTAGAATGCCAATATAACAGTTTTATAGTAAATGTAGGATATGGCAGGAGACTAAAATAACACCGTATTCTCTGAACACTTTAATCTAGGTTTAATAATTTTAGGGTTTTTAGACGTTTGTAACTTAACCTGTGGGCATAATCTAGTAGTAACTGTGCTTGAGAGAAGTTATGAGCACTGCACTCTGAGATTACAGTGGCTCAAATAACATAGTGGTTCCAAGGGAAACTAAATCTTTTTAAAACCCCTCAAACATCAGTTTAAACTGTTAACTTTAATTTTATTTTAAATTCATGTTAGAGTAATTGCATCAAGCTGGGATTATGTGCTTTCTCTGATTCTGTTTTAAAGCACTTCTGCCTATTTTAACCATTTCTTGTACAGGCAACTCTCGTTTATTGGGAATTTCTCCCTCACCAAGTATATTCAGTTTAAGTGATATCTTTTTCAAGTGATGAGAGCTTTGATGTATAATAATTGGTGGCATGTGTGATTTATGCTTTCTCAAAGGATGGGTGTAATGCTTACTACTGCTAAAGATCAATTTATTTGTATTTTGGTGGATGGTTTTTCCATTAAAAATAAATCATAGAATCATTAAGGTTGGAGAAGAACTATAAGATTACCTAGTCCAACCAACCACCCATCACCACCATACCCACTAACCATGCCCTTAAGTACCACATCTACATGTTTCATGAATACCTCAATACCTCTCTGGGCAGCCTGTGCCAGTGCCTCATCACCACTTTCTGAGACAAATTTTTTCCTAATATCCAATCTGCATCTCTTCCAGTTCAGCTTGAGGACATTATCTCTCATCCTATTTCTGTGAACTGGGACATCAATATTGAACCTCATTATAGAGAAGATTACTGTTTTTTACTGATTCAGATATATATTCTTATTAAACATAAAGTGAGAATGGAAAAGAAAAAGTTTTTACAAGTTTTTCATGTCAATATTTGTCCATGTTGTGGTACTTAACTCTACACACCTAATAAGAGTTTGATGTAGAAATTGTTGGACAAGCAGTTCTGAGAATTATACATCCTCCTTGGCCAAACTATTTATAGTTCCAGGGAACTAGAATGGTTCTGTGAATTAATCCAGGACTCAAAATAAATCACAAAGACAACAACAACAACAACAACAAAACAACCCAAAAGCTCTATTGCCTTTGTTTTACAACAGGGAACATTAAGGGGAAAGCTAAAACCAAAAATGTCACAGAAGGAGTCAACAGAGAATGTGTCCTGATGGCTGAGCATCATGAGAAAAAATCCCATCTCAAAGAGATTGAGAAGCCTGCAGCAAGAAAAACAATAATAAATCTGTGTGAATGTTGGTATATACCATACATTTATCTATTGATTTTAATCATGACTGCCTCCCTGTTGAATAAAACCATTTTGTAAAGGGCAGAGCCTCAGAACCTAGAAAGACTTCTTTCAACAAAGGAAGGCAAGAAACCTCATTTGTGCTAACAGCAAAAAGGATGTAGCACCAGGGAAATCTGAGTCCATGGAATGGGAATAAAAAACAGCAGACTGGTACTGTGCCCCAGCATTGAGCATACTGTGTGTATAGGAGGTACATAGCTAAACTTTTGTCCATTTTGTCAGTCCTGGCTAACCACATCTCATTCATCTTCATTTTACTTGGAAAAGAATTAATGTATGAGACATATCCTTCAAGGAAAGCAAGATAAAATACCGATAGTGAAACTCCTGAAATATATCTTGAAAGCTTTGATCAGCGATTCCCAAAGTATTCAACAAAGGCAACTGTATTTTCTGATACCAACACTTACTCGCAGATCACTGAAAGGACAGTTGGATATTGTATATAATGTGCATGACATTTACAGTATATAAACTATACATATATATAGTACTCTTCTGTTTGGTTTATGTGGTTGTTTACCATCTCAGGAAACAAGCTAGATAAGAGGGTGCAGAAGCAGCAGATTGCCTACAGTCTGTGGGTCCCACAGAGCTGTAGGACATTTAGGGAAAAGGATAGAGGAAATAGAAGAGCCTTGCTATAATTTGATTTACTGGTACAAATTTACCATTCATTTAGTGTCTTGCACATAGAAGTGTTATGCTTTAGATTCTTCCTGCCTGGGATTTCTTACAGCTTGTGGGTATTCTCCCCAGGTGCTCAGCTAAGATAATTAAGGATATATCATGCAAGTATAAGCCATGTATCCATGAGTTCTGTCCTCAGATACTAAAGGATTTACTATGACTTATTTATATTTGCTGAGAGGTGTTTATTCTGGTTAATGATGGACATTTATTATAGTACTGCATTACTTTTAACTAACTTGCTTTTCTGTGGAACTCATGGCCTCAGAAAAAAGTACCCTGTGGTCCTGTACATAAGTGACTACAAAAACACTGTTCTCTGTGTAAAGTTTCTTGGACTAAGAAATGAAATAAAGAAAAACAAAACAACCCCCCTCCTCCTCCCTCCCCCTCCAAAATGTAAAAAAAAAAACCAAAAAACAAAAAAACAACCCAACAACCAAACACTATGAGGAAGTTGGCTTCTCCTTTTACCACATCCGGAATTTATAACTTCCCTCCATACCACAGAACCAGTTTGAGGTTTCTCAGAAGCTTACTTCAAATGAGACGAGTCATTTCAAAGATGAGAATGGGCAGCTCTGCCGAAGGAACAAATGGAGTTGAACACAAAGCAGGGGAAGAAGAAAGCTCTGATGGCTGGGCTCTGCCAGAAAGGTAGAATGACCATTACCTTTTTTTATCTGTTTCCAGTCTTCAGCTTGAAGGACCAGGGTCTGAGCAACCTGATCTACCTGCGTATGTCCCTGTTCATTGAAGGGGAGTTGGACTAGACAGCCTTTAGTGGCCCCTTCCAACTGAAACAACTCTATGATTCAACTGCCCTAAATAGTCACCCACTATTTGCAGTTAAAGTCACCTCTGTCCTTAAGGCTGTGAACACTCACCTGAACTTTTGTACCCTGGCCGAACTGGGGGATCTATCAAAAAATAACCTATTGGTAGTATGACCAGCAAGGCAGGAATTAGACCACTCTTTTTGTGCATGAAAGCATTGTATCCTCTTCTTCCTGATTTATAACAGGAATCTGAATCACTGTATTTCACTCCAGGGAGGAGGCACCTTTGCTCTGTAGGTGAATGTGGGCTGAGGCTCTCTCTGTTTGATAAAGAATTCTGGTTTGGGTCATTAACTTGGCCTGTGTATTAACTTGAAAAAGCTGGGCCCCAGACCCTCCTCCAAGAAACACTTTTTAAAGAGTCTGGGAGCTGTGTATGCGTGTGGAAGAGATATGTAAACAAGGAGACATTTTACCAACAAAAACCTGGATTTCTCCAGGTTTCACCCCGTAAGGCACCTTGGAGCAACAGCTGGATTTAGGTGTCAAAAGCGGTAGTAAGACACCTGACTCTTTTTCTGGATTATTCATCACTTTTATTCCTCCCAGTTTCTTTGAATTTCCGCTCTTACTGGAAAATCTATATGTTACAAATAAGCCTATCCTCAGCAGCTGGAAGTATGTTAAAGAACACTTGCTCTGCACTACTTCAGGTCTCAATAAAGCCACTGATCCAAGAAAAAGAAGCCTATAAACTCTAATACTGGCAGGTGAAGAGCTTTTCACTGAATCTTGTCTCACAGCACAAATTTTGGCTGTTGTGTATTCCTCCATTGCTATGTGTATGTATGAGCTGGCCTCTAATTCAAGTATTGTCCAACCAGTCTACAAGACAAAAAGCTGTCAGCTTCAGTAGGTGTGGAAACAGCCTAAAACAAATGTAATTCCTCAACGTGTCTGCAGTTTCTTCATTGCTTTAGCAGAAACACTCTGCCAAAGATAGCCCACTAGAGGCAAAGAGCAAGAAACAAATAATTATTGTAGGGTAGTGAACATGGCAGTGCAAAGAACAAACAGGAGTGGAACAAAGAACAAAACGAAGAGAAGTCTATAACAGACTCACAACTGAAAAGAAAAAAGTTTTCTTCTCTTGTTGCTGCAGCAAATAAGAGTGACACTCAGGCTCATCACATCTTCATAAGTCTCAGCTAAGGATTTTGAATTTCAGTTAACAATTCCAGTTCTATTAATTCCCAAAAGCATATAAAATCAATCATTTGACTTAGAAGTGCTTCTGCAGATAACCAAGATGTACTCCATATCCTAAATAAGTCTGGCATAAGAACTGCTGATCTGTGGACACAGTGTTTAGAACCTAAATGAGAAAATTATTTTAGCCGTTATATTCAATGCACAGTTACTTTTCTTAAAACACAGATGAGAACTAGGGGTGTCTTTTTTGCATTGCTTGTAGTTGGAACCCTGGTTCAGACAGTCTGCAGCCTGAAGGAGTCTAAATCTCCTGTTCCCACTTTGTGGGAAAGCACCCAAAGTATTAGGCATAGAAAGAAGGCAAGGTGTGGTATTTCTGTGCAGCCGCAAACATCATGAAAGCATGTGCTAGGATCATTCCCTGTGAACTGTGGAAATCCCTCCTTTTGGTTCCTATTTCTAATACTTATAGGAAATGTTATCTTATTATATTAAGTAGGACTAAATATAGCCTCTAAGCCAGTGGCACAGGACCAGAATGTGAATCATGTCATGGAAGATACGTGCAATCAGCACAGGGCTAGTGGGCTAGTGAAAGCCCAAACTCAAGCTCCAAACCTCAGCCATGACTATGGCCAGTCTATCCACAGGGGCTGTTCCCATCTGCCATGAGAACAGCAAGAGACTCCTCTACTTCAACATCTTTTTACATCTCCTGTGATTTTATGGTGGCAAAATCTGTGTTACTATTGAGAATGTGAGAGAAGTCTCATGCTACAGCAGGGAATTGGAGATAGGGGTTAACATCTCATATGAAGAGAGCTCTATCCCCCCAGGAAATCTGTACCTGCTTAAATGGAAACTGTATAATCAATGAACAGATGGCACAGGAAGGAAATCTGACATGGACTTCTTTTCTTAGAGATGAGATCTATTAAAAAGATTAGCCAGAGCCACTCATCCTCCCATCCCCGACACAAATCCCTTTCAAGAATGAATTCTGCACGTTCTGCCCTTATACTGATTAGTTCTGTTTTCATGATGAGTAAATGGTGGTTGTGATCCTTGCCAAAACAAAACCCCTTCAACTGATTGATCTTTAATAAAACTTAAAAGGCTCAAGCATGTTCACATGTTATTTGGAAAAATATGGCTAACAGAAGTCACCAAGTTGTAACGTCACCTTCACTTAACTAAACACGAAATCGACAGATTTGGTGGGTTTGGGCCAAGTCTTACTAGACAGGATTGTGTACTGTAAAGACTACACCCACTGGTATTACTTGGCAAGGATTCTACAGAGAAACCATAGATTGAATGAAGATAGGATAAGGCTATCTTTTTTACCACCCGTCATCCTGAAGGCCTGAAGACCACAAGCAATTTGTGAAAATGGTTCTGTGCCAAATATAGCAGAAGTGTCTTTGTGTGCAGCAGATGCTAAAGGAACATGGTCTAAGGTTAGATGAACAGCACTCCGGAATTGCCTGCTTCTTCCTGCTGTCTTCAAAACAGCTTACTTGGATGCAAACTTCTACATCACAGATTTCTTAAAATGAGCAAGATGGTGCTCCTTCCTCTTGCCTTTACACATTTCCTTTTCAAAGCACTGAATTAAATCAATCATATTTTTTGTCATGACCGGTGATCACTTTTTTTGGTAACTCAAATTAAAAAGCAAGCAAACAAAACCAAACATATAAAAACTTCAAAAATTACCTAATTTCTCCTTTGTACCTGCTTTATTTGGACCACACTAAACCCCACGTATGTATTAGAGTGGTAAAAGCTCATTGTGTATCTCCAGAGTTCAACACAGTTCAGTAATAGCCACTCTTACGTAGTCAGAGAGATTGAGAATAAGGTCCTCAGAAGATTGCTTTCACCTGAACCTTCAGCCTCGCAGTCAAACTCAAGCTGGTGAAGAGGTGGAAAAGTAATACCTGAGAAGAAGGATTCATCTAAAGTTTCTTATCCCTTTTGAACTTTCTACTTTTCATCATCTTATTCTATTAGCATGTTCTAATATTCTATTAGAAATTACAAGGAAATGTGTTAGAGTTGCAAAAAAATTAATATGCCATTCATAAAATAGTTTAAAATAAATATAGGAAGAGTTTCTATTATCAACAAGATAATGATATATGACACACCATAGAATCATATGAATTATAGAATGGCTTGGGTTGGAGGGGACCTTAAAGACCACCCAGTTCCAACCCTGCTGCCATGGGCTAGAGTCCACCCACAAGCTCAGGCTGCCCAGGGCCCACGCAAACTGACCTTGAATACTTCCAGGGATGGGGCATCACATGTTCTCTGGGCAGCCTGTGGGAGTGCCTCGTCACCCTCTAAATAAAGAATTTCTTCCTATTATCTAACCTAAATCTCCTCTCTTTTAGTTTAAATCCATTTCTCCTTGTCCTATCACTTTGTGTAAAAAGTAATTCCCACTCCTGCTCCTAAGTTCTCTTTAAGTACTAGAAGGTGACTATGAAGTCTCCCCAGAACCATCTCTTCTCCAAGCCAAACAATTCCATCTCCCTCAACCATTCTTCATAAGAGAGATGCTCCAGCCCGCTGTTCATCCTCGTGGTCCTCCTCTGGACCTGTTCCACCAGCTCTGCATCTTTCTTGTGCTGAGGGCCCTGGGCCTCTATGCAGAACTGCAAAAGGTTCCTCATGTGAGCAGAACAGGAGGACAACCCCATCTCCCTCCCTGCTGCTGCCTCTCTGTTCAGGTAGCCCAGGGTATTGTTAGCCTTCTGGACTGCATGAGCACACTGCTGGCTCACGTCCAGCTTTTCATCCACCAGAACCCCCAAGTTCTTCTCTACAGAGCTGCTCTCAATGTGTTTTTCTCCCACTCTGTACATAGAAGAGTTTCATCTGATCTGAAAAGATAAGCTCAAACAATTACTCCCCAGTACTCTCTCTGCACTTAACAACATGGTAATTCAGCTATTTCTAGCCATAAGTGTCTTAGATATTGACCTTGAAACTCTAAACTATGTAACACAAACAATATAAAAACCAAACAAATGAACAAAACAACAAGAAAAAACAACCACAAGAAAAACACATTCAGTTTTTATGTAAAAAAAGAAGGAAAGAAGGAAGGGAGGAAGGGAAGAAGGGAAGAAGGAAAGGAAGAAAGCAGGAAAGCGGGAAAGAAAGAAAGGAAAGAAGGGAAGAAGGGAAGAAGGAAGGAAAGAAGGAAGGAAAGAAGGAGAGAAAGAGAGAAAGAAAGAGAGAAAGAGAGAAAGAGAAAGAAAGAGAGAAAGAGAGAGAAGAGAGAAAGAAAGAGAGAGAGAGAGAGAGAGAGAGAAAGAGAGAGAGAGAGAAAGAGAGAAAGAGAGAAAGAGAGAAAGAGAGAAAGAGAGAAAGAGAGAGAGAGAAGAGAGAGAGAGAAAGAGAGAGAGAAAGAGAGAGAGAAAGAGAGAAAGAGAGAAAGAGAGAAAGAGAGAAAGAGAGAAAGAGAGAAAGAGAGAAGAGAAAGAGAGAAAGAAAGAGAGAAAGAGAGAGAAGAGAGAAAGAGAGAAAGAGAGAAAGAGAGAAAGAGAGAAAGAGAGAAAGAGAGAAAGAGAGAAAGAGAGAAAGAAAGAAAGAAAGAAAGAAAGAAAGAAAGAAAGAAAGAAAGAAAGAAAGAAAGAAAGAAAGAAAGAAAGAAAGAAAGAAAGAAAGAAAGAAGACTATGCTGCAGAGAAGGAAATGTAATGTGAAGGTCTTTGACAATGACAAAAAAGGTGAAAAGGATACCGTAGTCCTGTAAGACAGGAAGCCAGAATTGTATGGTCACTGGAATGCAGTACTGTTAGTTCCTGTGAGAAGCAGATGAAAAACATCTAAGCTCAACCACAACTACAAACATCTGGATGCTCAGCTGCCCTGTTGGCTGAGAGGAAGCAGGTGCGGTTGTCCTCTTCGTTAAAACTAGCCTTACACTTTTCAAGGTGGATGTTACTGGAAGAGGCTGATGGCCCCCAGATGGAAATATGACCAGTCCCAGTGGAATGGCCAGGAGATTCCATGGTCCCTGTCTGGATTTAAATGGAAGAAATGGAGATCGGGTATTGTCAGCCGAATAAGATCTTGTCTTTGAAGATCATAAACTTTTCCATACTCTTTCCTCAGTAGGCCCTCTCCCTTGAAGCCAAGCAGAGAGTCTCAAGAAGGTCTCCGTTAAGAGAAAAGAGACTCAGCTGTCGTGTACACTGAAAGGCTTCAAGTGCTGAGGTGTGCACTGACGGGATACATCTATTCAAAAAGCAGATTTTGTAACTAATTACATTGTTTAAGTCAATTGAACAAAAAAAAAAAAAAAAAAAAAAAAAAAGTTGAATTCTAAAACTGTATTCAGTGGTTCGTCAACAGCACTGTCTTTCTCCAAAGGTAACTGTATTTCAGATAATGTATTTTAATAAAGACTATTTTTTCTTAATTAATGTGATTGCTCATGCAAACATTGAATATCTTGTGCAGTAAAAGCACTTGGCACATAGATTGCTATAGAAGCCATCTCATGAGTACTAATGTGTGCCATTGATCTGTGTACTGTTTCAAAATAAAACTGATGCAGAGAAGGTCCTTCAAAAGGATTCTGGATTCAAAGCATCCAGTTTTCTGAACAGAAAAGATGTTAATCTTAGTATACAAAATTCAAGAGAGAGAAACAGCAAGGAAACAAATTTAACAAATGTAAGTTGATACAAGAACACATGTTTATATGACACTGTCCAGGAGATGTAAGATATGCAGCATTAAAGTCTGTAATGGCTTTCTAACAGGGACAAGGAAACAAACAAAGCCTCAAAATAATTCCGTGGTTTTGCAGTGATGCCTAAGAAGCTGAGAAGACAATTACAAAAAGAGGGATTTTCAGGAGGCAGAAGATGAAACTGCCTTGACTGAGAAGAGTCATTCAAGTCCAGTTTCTACCTCAGTTGTTTTCCTTCAGTGAAAAAAAATCACCAAGAGTCATGACCTTTACAGAGCTTCTGCTGTTTCCAAAGAACAGCAAGAATATAAACAGCTGAGGAGAGCAGTAACACCTGATTTCAGCTTTGTCCCTCTTCCCTAAGAAGTGATGGTAATGATCAGGGGATCATAGTATCAGACCAGAGTAGTGGTCTAGTGAAGAGATAAGGCTCAATTGTGAGGCTCCTCTCCTAGCTCCAAAGACAGATATAATATCTTCAGCTGGCTAGATTGTTTTCCACCAGTCAGAAAGAGTAGAGAAGGTTATTTGGGATAGTCATTAGTCTAATTTTGGATATTCATTTGGGATACAAGATGCCTATATTCAGGTCTTTGGCATTACTCCAACAGTATTTAACTAAAGAACTTTGACCAGTCGCAAATATTCCTAGCATCTATGTTATTTTTTTCTCCTTAATTTTTTTTTCTCTAGCATTTGGAAGTAGACAGGACAAAAATATGAATAAATTGCCTCCAGGATATGAGCCTACAGCAGCTGTTGTTTTACGGCTCTGCTTTGCAGTATTGTTCTCCTTGTTCTCTGTGATATATATGAGTGTTCTGCAAGTAAAACCATGGAAGGTAGAAAAGAAAATTTACCTGTCTCTACACAGCAATGTGTATGTAGTTGCTAAAGAGCATCTAATCAATTGCTGAACAGTAAGTGATTTCCATGACCTATCTTCTCATTCAATCCTGATGCGCTTTAATCCAGGGCTCTGTTAAAGTTTGGTTCAACGTTCAAGGACACTAAAATCAAAGCTAATTGGCACCAACAACCACTCCTGTTTTCTGGGTACCATTGCCACCTCACCAAAATGTAAGTTTTCGTATTCAGTTTGGTGTAAGATTGCTGCTTTTTCCTCTGCTCTTTTCCTTTCTTCAGTTATGCTTTGGCCCTCTTAAATCTACCTCCAAAGAGGTGCTAGCCTATGTCTACTGTGTCAGGAAGAGTTTGTGAAAACAAAGATGGTTCCAGACAAATGCTTCACAAATGCTTAAAAACTGCATTACACCTAAGTCAGGACAAAAATACACCACTAATTCAAAGGCTAATTCAAAGAAAACATAGGCTATTTATAGATACTTGCCCCTCTGTGAAATATGGCATCTATATTTTTGTGTGTGTGTGTGTGCAATCTCTGACAATTAAGTGACTTTACTTACCTTTTACAGATGGACACGCAAGAGCAGATAGTTTATTACAAGATTCAAACCCAGTGATAGATAAATTTGGTAAAAGAGGTTGACCAAATCCCAAGCCTCATGATTCATTGCCCCTTTTCTTCTTGGTCAGAGAGGTCTGGTTTTAGTGGTTCACAACTACACTGGTCACATTCTTTCCTTAGTTACTTCAATTGTATTTGTGGATTCTGCAGCAGTCTCCTGCTAAAGCATTGGTGTGGCCTCACCTTGAGTATTACGAGCAGTTCTGGGCTCCATGATATAAAACAGATGTTAAGGTCCTTGAATGCACCCAAAGGAGGCAGCAAAGCTGTAACAGGGCTGAAGGGATGTCCTGTGAGGAGAGGTTGAGGACACTTGGGCTATCTATTGTGAAGAAGAGGAGGCCAAGAAGTGACCTTGCTGCTCTCTGCAGCTCCCTGAGGAGGGGAAGCAAAAGGAGATGCTCTGCTCCTGGGAACCAGTGGCAGGACAGGGAACAGCACAGAGCTGCACCAGGGGATGATCATACTGGGCGCTGGAAAACATTTATTTACTTTGAGCCTGAAACAGACTTCCTGGAGAAGTGCTTGATGCCCCATGGCTGTCAGTTTTCAAGAGGCCCTTGGACAGTGCCCTCAATAACATACTTTAATTTCTTGTTAGTACTGAAGTGGTCAGGCAGGGGGACTTCATGATCTTTGAATGTCCTTTCCAATTCTATTCTATTCTATTCTGTTTTGTTTCGTTCCTTCATTCTTTAATCATCCTTATTAAGCTGAGCCGAGATTGATATTTTGACTTTATTTTTGTTGTTAAACTACTTTCTCATTCTCTGTATGAACTCCCAGGCATATTTTTGAGTTCTTTTGGTTCTTCTAGTGATGATATCTATGTTACCTTCTAAAAACTGTACTTGCATTTATGATATATACATATATATATACATATTAATTCTTCCAGTGCTTATCTTCATACAAATTTTTTTGAGCTACAGCAACTTTGTCCCTTTTGTGAAAAGTATTGAATTGAATTTTGTGTAATGTAGATTGAAAATAAAGGTGATTGTCATTGTTGTTTTAATAGTTTCTAAGATTTCTCTCTCACTTTCATTTTGGAGATGTATCCATATTTTTCTTTCCTTCTCTGCTTTGTTCTCCATACTGGCAGATTAATTCCTATACATTGCTACAGTGCAGGACTCACACAAAGTGATGTCCCTTTTCAGAATACTTGGTCTCCAACTCTGGAAGAGCCCAGCCTTCATGCCTTCTCCATTGCTGAGCTTAAACCTTTCTGGATGCAGATCTTGTTTCTTTGACTTCAGCATTCACAATCCTTACCAGTAAATAGTGAACCCAATATTAGCTGGCTAACATGTTTTGTTGTATAATGGTCTACCTGAATCTAATTGGAATCAATTGGAACTTTCATTTGGCTTAGCTGACTGCAGATCAGACATAAATACAAAAAGGTGATATTATTTATGTAACTTAATTAACTGGCACACAAAGACACACACAAGACTCTGTTATCTCTAGTGCATAGACAAATCCTGCTTACCAAGAAGTGTATGAAGAAATGGTAAATCGTAAGATACAATCATAAAATCATTGAATCCTTAAAGTTGGAAGGGACCTCTGAGGGCCATCTAGTCCAACTCCCCTGCAATTAGCACGGACACCACAGCTAGATCAGGTTGCCCAGAGCCTGACCCAGCTTCACCTTGAAAGCCTTACCTTTAAACCTTGGAAGATGGTGAGATCTTGCACTGAGAGGTGCTCCTTTTCCCACTACACGAATGAGAAATATCTCTAATGAGATGCCAGAATCTCCAGTTATTCTTCAGTTACTGTAAATGGAAGCAGTAACAGCAAAGAAAAGACTGTAGCAACACAGACATCACAAAGAAAACTACAATGATTCCTGATACAACTGTAAGGGAAAGAAGGAGACTATGTTCCGTGTTAAAAGAAGTTAACAAAACTAACTTGTGTGAAAACGTGTAAGCCCTGAGAGACTGTTGTTTGATTGGTATTAAATTTAAACATCAGCAAAATAAATAAATAAATATACTTTTTCCCTAAAGGCTGAAGCTCCCCAGATCAGTGCTTTAACTGGAGAGAGTGAACGCTGGATGATTTCGGCTGCTGGAAACCAATAAATAATGACTTCAGCAAATATTGTTCAGAGGAGCTCAGAATGAGGAGGGCTTTGTCCAGCAGGTGGCGAGTTTTCTTCAGAATTGCACGAAGAGAGGATTTTACGGTTCCGTCCGCTCTATGATGCCCTGATCGTGACATGCCTACAGTATTACATACAAAGGCCTGTCTGAAAATAACCCTATGGGTCTGACCTTATTCTGCAAATAGCAGGAAGCTCCTGGTTAGGGCTGAAGCTTTGTCAGTACTTAACCTTCCCTCAGGCTGAGGTATTACGGCATAGTTGGTGCTTAGGACCACCTGAAGGCACAAGGCCCCCCCCATGAGATGACCTTTATTTCTCATGCTTCAGCATAGCTGGGTATGATAGGGGCTGGTCCTTCCGACTTGACTCTTAATTTGCTTTGCTTTAGTGACTTTTAGCTGATCCATGCATTTATTTCCATGCAGGTTCTCTGAGAATTTATAACCATTGAGAAAGCTATACTTAAAAACAAAACTAAAGGAATTTGATTTTCCTATGGAGCTGCTTCATATTTAGAAAATACTGAAACCAGGGAAGACATTATGAATTATTATACAACTAAAATTCAGATTTCTTGTGTGCTATCCTCAATAAATCCTACTTTTGGGTTATTTTAAATCATAAAATTCTTGCTGGGTCAGTATTTGTATGTCCTTCAGCCAAACACTAGTTCTGTATTAGTCACAGTAATGTTTTGTGCTAGAATAATGCCTTTCTCTGAGTAAAAGCCAAGAAGTTGAATCTGCAGTGACATAATGGCATGGTTCTTAGGTATTACCATCACTGTAGTTGATCATGAAAGCTCACACTGATTACTATGGAGGAAAACCTGAACCCCATAATTGTTGCAGAGTCGTGAGGTCATGTGAACAGTGTGTATGGCTAGAGATCAACTGGCTTCTGGTAGTAGTTGTATTATAGATGAGTGGGGGGGATAGATGTGATTTAGGGGTCTGAACACTGGTATCTCTGGATTAAAATTGTCCTTCTTTCCAGTGGATGATTGGCCACTGTCTCTGCCAGTAGTGCAGCTCATCTGCAGAGTAGAAAGCAGTGCTAGGTCTGCAGCTGAACATTAGCTATCAACGACATTTTTTTGTTTAGCAGGGGAGATAGCCCTGTTCCATGCACCTCTTAGTCCTGCCAGGGACTCCTCTTTCACTGCAAATAGAGGTTGTTCCAAATATTGAATGTCCTACACCTGTTACTAAAGTTGAACCCCACAGATGACTGAGATGTGTTCTGATTTTGAGGGCTTTCCCAAAGTCTGGACCCAGGGTATTTAAAATGTCACCCACATTTCTGACCTGTGGGTCCACAGCTCAGAGCTTCTCAAAGAGTCTGACTGAGGCTGCAGAGCACATTTGCACGGAATCTTTATATATTCAGTACTGTGCATTTCTTTACTGAACTGAGCAGGCAAGGCAGCTGGCGTATGGAAATAAAGTGCTCACAGCACTGGAAAGAGAGTCAGAGATCTGCGGC
Organism: Lagopus muta; assembly: GCF_023343835.1. Classification (NCBI taxonomy): domain Eukaryota; kingdom Metazoa; phylum Chordata; class Aves; order Galliformes; family Phasianidae; genus Lagopus; species Lagopus muta. Next base: position 9,999,214 of record NC_064434.1, read on the forward strand.
ACAAACATCAGTGTAATCTTCCCCTCCTGCTACTACATGTGCTCTGAATGTGACATTTTCCTTGGGCTCCAGCACCCAGGCTGTGAGTGACACGATACGAGTACTGGCAGCTGATGCAAGTAGAGCCCTGTTTCACAGCTTATCCCAGGATCTATGCAGTGAGCAAAGCCAGAGCAAGATCCCAAATGATTAGGATATAAAACTTGCAGTCCTGTTTGTATTACTGTCTCCAGTCCTGCAAAGCCCAGAGGAAATGCACAGATGCTGACTTGCTGCCATGAAGTGCTGCTGCGATAAGTCCTAGGAAAAGATTTTCCAAATGCTTCTTGCACAGAAAAGGTTTCATTTTCCAGTTGTAGCAAGACTCTTGGCATGTTGGCGTATGATCTAGCAACTACTGCAGGTATGGGCTGTAGTAATTGCTGAAGATAAAGCCTGATATGGTGAGCACAGTACTGGAGTGTCTGTCCCCCTTACTCTCAGGAAATGAGCTGAGATGCCTAAAATACGAATCACTGTCTCTGTGGGAGCACACACTCCTGAAATAGGTTCAACAGTTTAACTGATTGGAAGAGCAATAGTTCTGAAGTCAGATACAGGTATCAGTGAGGTCAGAGAGTTTCCTTTGCCTTCAGTGAGTGCTGGATTTGTTGTAGCCCAACGTCACTGTCCTTCCCTTGAAGGAAGAAAAAAACTTATGGAGCCCTGATCTGAGTCGTGGGTTTAACAGAACATGGCAAGCAAATGTTGTGCCTTCATTCCCCCAAAAAGAGATGGAGTCCTTCTTTTGTTGTTAAATATAGCCTCACCAAATATAATCCTTGTCAAACGCATGTTATCCCAGAACATTTCACAAGGTAGAGGTGGCTGACATTTCCTGAATCAATATACATGTACTCCTAATTCTAGTCTGCATACTGTAAAACTGTCTGTCTTAATCTGTCTCTATGTCTCCATTTATAGACAAAATCAATTTCCTTTTCCACATATGTATATACATGTGTATTCATGTACATACATGCCCCTTTTTTTTTTTTTTTTTTTTTTTTTTTTTAAACCACCTACAGAAAATTCATTAACCTCAATGTGCTGTCATTTTCTGTGATCCTTTCTCCTGCCTAACCTGAGCTGGATGGCGGGGAAGTTACCTCTACCAAGTTCCCAGACTAGCAGAAATGTATATATCACAGCAGTAAAGAAAGGATTTCTCTGCAGAACATATGGCATAGGCATAATCCACAGCAAACTGATGTGCTGTCCAGGCTCTGCTGGCATTCCACTTGAGTGTCCCAATGCACACCGGTCTTTTTCTCATAGGCCCATTCTGAGCTCTTGTCACCAAAATCTTCTGTTCCTGTGGGGTCGTTAAATTCTGACTCAACTTCCAGCAGATATGGAAATCACACGCAAGCCAGTGCAGTCCACACAAATCATTCCAGCCACCCTTGCATTAAATGAACTTTTTTAAGAAGCTGGTTTTGACCTGATAGAATATAATGGTTTCAAGGGAACCATACAGCCATTACAATCCATCATATAAATGAATACTTAGGGACACCTAAATCCAAAGATTATTTGACTGCTACACATAAACTTGCACTGAGGGGGCTGGTGGATAGGCCCCCTCAAATCTGCAGTGAAAACATCTGTACCTTTAGGAAATTCTTCTTAAATATGAGTGCATGGATAAACTTCCTCGGTTTTCCAAAACGGTCCGTTTGTTTTAAATGAAAGTGACCCCCAGCATCAAATGACTCTCTGGATGCACTGCTACCAAATTATCAGTTTAGAAAAGCAAAGGATTTGGGAATGATAAAGGTATTTTTATGAGCAGTTCTGATTGCAGGCTCAGGCTTCTCCATAACCTGATGCTTTTTCACGTGTTATTAATTATTGCGCACTGTACTCCTTTAACTTCTATGGCAGATACTGTAAAGCTGAGCAAAAGTAAGCAATAAACATACAAGAAAAAAAAAAAGAGAGAGAGAGAGAGAAAGAAGAGAAAAAAGTTCTCTAAACTCCTCTTTCTCTTCCTTTTGTTGCTCTCTTGTAATGTAAAAACAGATAAATGGTTTCCTCTTTCAAATACAACAAAAAGAAATGCCTCCTGGGAGGAGCCCTAGGATGCCAAGTTTCAGCCTGGATTGAATTTTTATGACCACTGTAAAAACTCCTGAAAATAGGAAATTATAATGGAAACGCTGACTCTGAGCGCAGCAGCGCGAGCAGAACCACCGCGGCACTATTGGTGATCTAAAGGGGCTGGAAGTTAAAGTGGAATCATTTACACACCGCTTTGCAAACAAGGGGCGGTGGGGGGGAGAGGGGGGGTGGGGGGGGGAGGGAGGGGGAGATTTTACATTTAATTAGCCGCTTGCAAAATCCATTGTGCTTCTTAAAGAGGAGAAATCCCCTATCTGTCTTTCTGTTCCACGCATTGGGATTCCTATCCAGCCTGCAAAAGAGCTCTGCCCGTGCGGGTGAGAAGTGCCATGCCCCAACTCTCGGCGCGGACACCCACTGACTTCCATAGGGCGGCTGCTTACGAACCCCCTCCAACCCTCCGCCCCCCTCCAGCGGTTCGCTACAGTGGAGGGCAGCGATGTATTGCAGCGCTGGGTCGCTGCTCAGCACCGCACTGAAAAAAAAAAACCAAGGCAAACCATCACCTCCTCGCTAACAAAATGGAGATGTTCCGAAGTTTGGCTTTGATTTTCATAGAGCCCTAGAAACAGGAGGTTAAAAATCATAATAATCATAGTAATACCGGTACAAGTTGGCTTTGCGCTGTGGGTTTTGGAGGTTGGGGGCGGGGGCTGCTATCAGCAAAGGATTACTCGCCCCACGGGAGCAGTTTCCACCCGCGCTGTTCGCTGCCGTCCATCCGTGCCGTGTCGTTTGCGGCCGTTGCCGCGATGTGGCTGCGTAGGAGAGGGGCGGCGGTCTGGGGGTCGTCACGGAAAGGGGATCGCGATCGGAAAGGGCGCTCCGGAGCTCCCGCCGTCCCCCACCCGCCCTCCCGAAGGGCTTCGGAGCTCAGCCCCGCCGCGCTCCGTCCCCTCCGTGGCGTTCATCCCGGGAGGAGGAGGATGGGGGGGTGAGGGGGGTAGGGGGTTCAGCAGAGCCCACGCTCTCCATCCTTCGCAGCAGAACCGCAGGAAGAGGAGGGGGAAGGGGGGGGAAGAATGAGGCAAAGCAAAACAGAGCAAAAATACATCGACCTATTTATATCCATCCCCAGGTGGCACTGATGAAAATGGCCCCGAGGGCGAGGGCAGAGCGCTGCCGTGCACTTGTGCCGGCTCCGGCCGCTCTGCCCCGCTCCCTTCTCCCGGGAACATAGAGCGGAGGCGACTCGGAGCGGCCGCCCCCCACCCAGCGCCGCGTTGTAGGGGAGGGGTGCGGTGTTCTCCGGCCTCGGAGCAACGGAGAGGCCCTTGGGAGTCATCGCCGAGAAGTTGTCCCGGCTCTGTCCCTGCTCCTCCTCGCCAGGAGGAGAATCAGCATCTCGCTGATGCTCCGCGAGAAGCACGGTGGTTTCTCCTCAATAAAAGAGTGTTCGAGGGATAAGCTGCGTTCTCCCGTGGGGAGGAAATCCCAGGGAGGCAAAAGGGAGCTTTACCCGCACACGGCTACGGGATGGGGCCGGGAATCGTTGTTTTGCAAAGTTTCTTTGGTCCCGAAGGTGGAGACGACTGAGGGAGGGGAGGGGGGCACGGCTCGGGCTGCTCAATCCCCGCACAGCGCGAGGGGTGGGGGGTGAACGCGGGGTAGCCGGATCCCCACGATCTCAGCTACCCCGGTACCTGCGCCTCGCGAGGTCAGCCCTCACACCTAGAACCCGCTGGGGACGGAGCGATGAGAGAGGAGGGCGGGGGAATGCTCTGCAGGTGGGGAGCAGAGCCGCACCTCCGCACCCGCGGATCCGTGCGAGGCGGCGGCGGCTCCGCGCTACTCCGCAGCTGCGGGAGCGGAGAGCCGCGCGGTGCCCTCCGCATACACGGGGAGCGGCCGGGGGGGCCTTCACCGTGCGCGGTGTCTGAGATGGGTTGGGGAAAGGATGGAGGTTCTGTCTCCCTTTGCCCCCAATCCCCTCGCGGAGCTCTCGTGAAAAGAATTGGGTTTCGCTGTCACATCTAAATCCTACGAACGTGGCGGGATTTGGGAACAGATGACTTCGCTTTTTACGAGGCTCTTGAAGTTGTAACATTCCTAATCGACAGCAGATCTGCGCTGTGGAAAAGCGCAGCTTATACCCTGCGTGTCAGCGCTGCTCGTGGTTTTGTAGCCCGTTCCCGGTATTGGGTTCCCCACCGTTAAGAGTTGACATAATGCAAATTAGCGAGGGACATCGTAAAAACCCATCCGAGAATAAAGGTTTTGGAACAGCGCGCCCCGCATAGCTCAAACACCAGGTATCTCAACCAAACGCACCGAAAGAGACAGCTAACCTGAAACTTCAGTACAATCTCCAGTGTCTTGACAAATCCAAATATTTTTATTTTTTAGCCAGTACCCAAATATCGGCCGTAAGCTATGCAGGCAGCCCTCAGCCACAGCTCTCCGCTACGCTCCGGGATGGGATCACATCTCAACGACCCACTTTGATTTTAAAATACTTTCGCGTGGGAATCTTTGCTGCGTCTCCCCCCCCCCCCTCCTCCGTCCTCCCCCCTCCAGACGCAGAGATCCCTCACCGCTCTCTAGTTCTGCGCTTAAGTATTTAATCCGGAATGATGGGGTCTGTAATAGAAGTGCGATTTTGCTTGTTGTGTTCCCCTTACACGTGCAGGTATCATCGCCTCTGTCGTGTTTTGCCATCCCCGCTGCCCTGTTCTATTTCTAAAGTGTTTCAGTTCATACAAGAGCCCACCCTTGTCTACACGTAAAATCTTCCTTGAAGGAAATAGAAACGTGCTCTTAGAGGAGTGCATCCCCTACACGGTGCTGAAGGGCACTCGGGGACCCCACATTTTGCGTTCTGCCGGCGGCGCTCGGCAACTGGTTTTGGAAGGGCGAAGTTAGTCGGGGGTATCAGCTCCCAGCTTCGGCCGTGGGGTCACGCTTCGGACATTTCGATCCCTAGAATAAAAAATAAATAAGCGCCAGGTTTCAGGGGGAGGTAAAATAAAATAAGTCAATACAAAAGAAAAAGAGTAGAAACAAAGAAGAAGGGAAAATAGGAAGAAAGAGAAAGAGAGAAAAGAAGGGAAGAAAGAGAGAAAGAAGGGGAGAAAGAGAGAAAGGAACAGCACGAAGTAGGAAAGAACTGAAGGACTGGGACGGGAGAACGTCTTTGCTTTGCCTCTGCCTCATAAAAATGCCACTCGTTCGCAAAAGAAGCAGAGAAAATCCCTTCTCCCGCCCAGAGCAGTGCCGGACCCCGGACCCGTCCCCAAAACGGGGCTGCTGGGAGATGAGACTCTGGCTGAGCCCGCAGCCCCATCGTGTTTGTGAGCGCTCATCCTCCGAGGTGATAACACGACGGACGGCTACTTTCTTGTTGCTTTACATCTACATACATATATACGTATAATTGTTTGTTTGCTTTTTCCTTCGCAGCTGGGTACAAACCACCAGTGACATGGATAATAAAAGTCCACACGCGTGTCCCTGAGCGTGGCACCGCGTTATCCCGACGGATCTGTCTTCGCGACCGTATTGTATTACAAGGTTCCTCGGGACGATGTAAAACACCCGAGCGATTTTTTTTTTTTTCCACCACTCACGGATCTAAAGGAGTGTGAATGGATGGATGAATAGAAAAACAAATAAGCAAGGAGATTACGGCCTCGGGATTAATCGTAAAGCAAGTTTAACTTTTTTTTTCTTTCGAGCGTTATTTTGCTTTGCCCTCTTTTTCCTGGCAGTCCCCTCCACGTTTCTCTATAGCTCCCGGAGCCGCGGGCGCTCCGCGGGACTCCGCACGGCGCTGAACGCGCTCCGGGTGCGGGGAGAGACGGACCGGGCCGGGCCGGGCGATGAGGGACAGGAGAAGGCAGTGATTTGAGGGGGAGCCGGGAGGAAAGTGGGGTCAGGGAGGGGTGCTGGGGAGTGGGGCAGCGGTGTAGACATCTCACAGGTAGGCGCCTCCAGGGTGCACAACTTTGCGACCCCTAGAATTGTCTTAGAGGGAGCGGATCCCCCCCTCCCTCCATCCTCCTCGCTTTGTTATTATTATTTTAAGGGAGGGGGGCTGTTTCTTTTTACGTTTTCTCTTCCTCGGAGAGCCCAGACCCTCGGGGAGATGCGGAGTTGGGACCGCACAGCGCCTCGCGGGGAGAGGGTCTGCTTTCCTCCATCCCCATCCTTTTACAATGCGCAGCGCTGCGCTCAGCCCCGCGGGAATAGCGCTCCTCCGGGGACGGCCGAGCGGAGGGGAGCCCGGGGAGACGCTCCGAGGAGAGGAGGGGGGCGGGAAGAGGGGACGGGATCACACGTTTGTGGGCTGCGAGCCCCGGGCTGCTGCTTGCAGGAGAAGCAGCTCGAGAAGTTGTTCCTTCCCAGCCAGCAACTTTCTCCCCGCTTGCGCATGCCCGAAATCTGGTGGGAGGTTGGAAAGGGGGAACGGGGAGGGAGGGGGGGTTGAAATAAGGAGGAGGCTGCAGGGAAGGGATCTGTTCAGTCTGAGCTCGGCTACTCCCGGGCGCGTTCGTACCGCGGCATACGCTCACGGCGCCGGGAGGGAGAACACCTCCGGCAGCCGCAGCACCTGGACACCTGGCCCGGCTCGGCCCGGCCGTGGAGAGCGGTGGGGTGGGTGTGGGGACGGAGCTGTGCCCCCGAGGCCGGTGGAGGCACTGACCCACGGCCCCGCTTTTTTTTTTTTTTTTTTTTAATACTTTTTTTTTTTCTCACTTTTTTTTTTTTTTTTTTTTTTTTTTTTTTTTTTTCCCTTCATTTTTCCTCGTTATTATTTTATTTCACCAACTCCGATTTAGCCCGGGATCTTTTAACTGCTGCCAGCGGTGGAGCACAGATCGGGATTAGGTAAATAAAAAGAACAATTCATTTCGTTTGTTATTTTGTTTTTAGCCAAGTCTCGGGGTCGCGTTCATCGATCCGAACACCTTTTCTCTCCCTATCGCCTTTCTTTCTTTCTTTCTTTTCCTCTCTCCTCACCCTCCCCATCCACTCCGGATGGTGCAGCAGCACTGGGGACATTGCAGCTCACGTGAGGAGGACGCTCTCCCCAGGGCGGGCGGAGGGCTGGGGCAGCCCGCACACGGGGCTCGATGTTCTGATGCTATTTAAAGGTTTGCTTTCCCCTCTCGGGGCTGTTTATCCCCCCTCGTGGAAAGCTGTGTTTTTAATCCAAGCTAAAAATGACACAACGAGAGCAATCCAGAGGTCTGATAGTACTTTATGGGTTTGAACGCTCGGCTTCTCTGCTTTCTCGTCTGTCCTTTTCTTTCTTTTTTCTCTTTCTTACTTTCTTACTTTCTTTCTCTTTTTCTCTTTCTTCTTTTTCTATCTTTTTTTTTCTTTTTCTCTTTTTCTCTGTCTTTCTTTTCTGCTCAACTTTTCGAGTTCCAGGCTCTGAGAACCGTTCTGTTTCTCTCCAAGGCCATAGCAGAAATGAATCCGATGTTTATAACTGTCTGAACGGACCAAAACAAGTTCAGTGTAGGGAGAAACTGGGCTCCCCTCGAGGCCGAGCCTATGAAGTGTCCGTGTAAAGCCGAGGATTAGAACATAGTTGTTATTTCTGGCTTTTGGGGAAGGAAATTACTAAAAATCGGGCGTACTGCAGCTCAGCAGAAATCTGCGGGGGTAACGTAAGCAGGGCGGGGGGTGAGAGCCGTGTCTCGGACAGGTGCACAGTGGGCTCAGGCTTAGCACGTCCGAAACCCGCTTGGAAAAGAAATCAAAGGGCCGTCCCCAAAGCAGCGCTGCGCTCGGGAGAGGAGCGGCCGCAACGCGTTGTGCCCGGCGCTGCACCGGGCGGTCGAGGAGGGCTGAACCGCTCTCGGCCGGTCCCAGGGCTGTGCCCCGACGGTGTCACCCCGAAGGGTTTAACCCCCGACCCCGCGGAAGCGGAGGGGTACGGAGGGCAGAAACGCCGCTTGCAGCCGGGAGAGAGGAAGGGCGTTTCTCTCGGGGGAGAAATCCCGACTGACTCCTGTATGGGGGCTTTTAGACACGCGTGGTGTGTGTGTGTGTGTGTGTGTGTGGAGGGTTGTTTTAACAACACCGAGAACTCCCAAAGCAACCTAAACACTTCTGCAGGGAGCGCACAGCGGGGCCGCCCTACGGACCCCCCCGCTCCCACTGCCCGCGTGGGGCTGCGCTCCGCCCGCAAAGGCCCAAAGGATGGAGAGTTTGTGTCACTTTGGACGGGGGGGGAGGGTGGGTGGAAAGCTGCCCCCGGGGAACCGCGGTCGAACCCCGCTTCGTATTATTATCGCGAGGCTGAAATCCACCGCATTCATCAGCGTTCGCGGTGGTGGTCTGGCGAAACTTGTCAACACCGATTTCGTGATAAAATGTGAATGATGATTTTATAAGGATCGAGCGGAGATATCCAAGGCACATGCTGACTGAGCCCTTCCAGTGCTCATTAATGTTAGCAATTAACTCTTTCACGCTCAATTAGCCGCGAATAAACCCGCTTTAATAGATTCTGCACACTTCATTAATGCTTCGAATTAATCTGCGCTGAACAATGGTCTTTATTCCCCCGGAGCACAGCGTTCGGGTAATGCGGAGCCGAAGGGCCGTTTCATTCCCTTTCTAGTTACTTTCCCAAATACAGATACAGTTGTAAGCTCCATTTTCTCGCATAAACTGATAGGAAGGAAAAGCTTCGTCCCGCAGAGGGACGAAGCAGCGGAGACCCGGTGGCAAAACGCCGCACAAGAGGCGCGATAGAGCCGAAAGGACCTGAATGCCGGACCTGAAAGGGATCAGAAAGCGGCGACTTTTCCTGACAGATGAACCTGATCCAGTTTGTGGCTATCCCAAGAATGCAGCGTTTTATGCCCGCTACTTTATCATGTTTGTAAAAATAAGCAACGTTCTCAGGGCAATTTACCTCCGCCGCTCTCCCATGTGGAACTAATTAACAAAGCTCATTATTTATGGTCAGGTATTTAATATAACAAATATCCCTTTCAAAGGGCACATCGGAAATTGATAATTCAAGGTAGAAAGGAAAAAATATCGCCTGGCCACGGGGTTACTTCAAAATCCATTTAATTTCGCTTCTTGCTGTGTTACCGGCTCCGTTTTTCCTTTTTCTTTTCCTTACTTTCCTTTTTATTTATTTATTATTATTATTATTTTCGCATAGGAGAGGTAGAATTTAGTTTGGAAGGTTTACAACGGTCTTAAAACAATGGCAACTGGACAATAGCATTACGGTATCTTCAAACAGGACAAAGGGTAAGAAAGCTGGAGGCAGATGTAGGCTTTCAAGTTTATGATCCTATTTGTGCAGGATAAATTTATCTTGGCACGAGTGGGTTTTGTTTCAGGCAGAACACGGTGGTTTGGTCTCAATTACTTCACCGAGCGACTCTGTGTTAGAATTAAAAAAGAAAACAAAACCCTCGCACTGTTTTATTACGGTTGGGGGAATTGAAGCAAAGCGCTCGTGGGATCTTCTGAAGGAAATAATAATAACAATAATAATAAAAGGCCTGATAAGATCTGTTTACACGGAACAGAAGGAAAGGTGGAGGTGACACAGAAATCAAAGAAACGGTGATCTGTGTGCGGGAGAGCGGAGTCACCGCGCTGGGACGCGCTTTGATGTCCCAAAAGAAGGGACCTCACTATGAAATGCTCCGCGCTCCGTCTGTGCTTCTGTCCGTCCCCGGTCGCAACAGAGCAGAAGTGTAGCTTACATTGCTGGAAAAGGGCCAAGAAACTCGTAGTAACGTGAACGCTCTGCTCCCACCTCCCGTTTGCTTCTTCTATCTCGTTTCCCTTTCCTCCTCTCTCTCTCTCTCTCTCTGCCCCTCTTTTTTTTCTTATTTATTTTTTTTCCTATTTCTCCTTTTTTACTCTTCTATTTTCCTGAAACAGAACTGTTCCAGCGAACAAAAAACAACCGCGAGGGCAATGGATGGTATTGCCACTGCGCTGCTTGGCTTCTGCCCCCTTCTTCTTTGGGAAAATAGAAACAGACTTATTATTGTTATTATTAATTTTGTCGGCAACAACCAGTACAAATCCGCATAGCAGATTAGTGCTTTCCTATTCCAAATTAAATGTTTTCTGTGAATCCAAAGTAAGGCAGTTGAGTTAGCCCAGAAACTCACTCCTTTTGCAATTGCATGTTGCATGCTTGAGGGATCTGGGAGTACCCAGCCAGGAAAATAGACGCAGAGCCGTTGTAATGAACAGAAACAGACACTGCAGGTACCCGGACCAGAGGGTTTTCCGTTTGTTTTGTTCTCGGGGGTCATCGCTGGAGGCATTTGTGCTGGGGAGAGGACATGCCTTAGCGTGAGGGCAGCGCTAAGAACAAGAAAAGCTCTTCTCCAGCCGAAGGATACAACGGTCCCGTTGGATCGCCAGCCCTAAATAGTTAAAGAAATAAATAAATAAAACAAAGAGGAGAGGGAGGAGGATTCAATGTGTTGGTTCTGAAATCAGCCACTATGCAAAATGAATCCTGCAATTTGGGGAAGGGATGGGGGGGAGGCGGGGGAAGCCAAAAAGCAAAATCTCACCCTCTCTTATTCTGGGTCATTGCGATGGAATTCCTCTACGGTTTGGCTCTCTCTTCCTGCCGCTGATTTATGTAGAGTGGTGTGAAAGGTGGACCTGGCATAGAGAGCTGCTCAGAGTAAGATTCTCACTCTCACACCCTCCCATCCGCAGCATCTCGCTCCGGGCAACTGCCCACGTATAAATCAGATTTGTTTCCCTGGTCCTTAGACCCTTTGGCCACCAGCGTGCCTCCTGTTCCCTTGTCTCCCCAGATCAGGAGGGCAATTAATGCTCTGCAGCACTTTGCTGCTTCTTTTTCTCCAAGAAGCTTCATTCTTCACATGGGAATGCCATAGGGTCCTGTTGGGACCCTGTGTGAATCTTGTGGGAATCCTTAAGGGACTCAGGAGCCCTTTAAGGACACCTTACAGGACTCTATGTAGATCCTATGGTGATCTTAGGAGTACCCTATGTGCACTCTATGGAGATCATAAGGGAAAGGATTCTCGCTGAGAGAAAATCCCAGAGTGGGATTTTCTGGGTGGAGTGAGAACAACCTACGAGCTGTGGAACAAAGAGGATCCTTGGGGTGCAGGGCTACAATGCCTCCAAAAGCTCTGGGTGCTCTCTCACAACACAAAGAGGAGAAGCTCTATCCCCATTGCCAACCCTACGGAGGCATCTCCTGCCAAATGGTTGACAGTGCTGAGGGCTCAGTTTGCAGGCAGGGCCAGATGTGCCTCCATATTGCTGTCTGTTAGCATTTTCCCCTCCATATTGTAGGATGGAATGAGAAGGGATCTGGCCTGGAGGAGAGGCTGGGGGCTTGGCAGCACCCTGAAATGCAGAGCAAAGTGGTGGCACTCAGCCTGGAGAAGGACTGTGGCCCTGCAGCTGGTGGGCTGGGTGTCTGCACAGGAATAGTCCCTCCAGCCCTTGCCTTTTTCCCTTGTGAAGGGCTTTAATTAAGCAATTGCCTAGACTGGGATATGGGCTGGAAGCCAGGCACTTCCCTGTAGAGAGAGCAAATGGCACTGAAGTTTTGTCACCCAGATGCAGCCTTTTCCCATTTCTTTTTGTGGTATATAGAGGGAGTTGGTTTTTTTTTCTTGCTGTTGTTGCTTAAAAAAAAAAAAAAAAAAAAAAAAAAAAAGAACAACCAACAAACTTTAAGGGCATTATCTGTTTGAATGAGGGAGTATGAGCAGTTCTGAGTACCCAACAAGCCCAGATTCAGAGGGCTGAGGGCAGACCATGAAGAGGTGAGAGACCTGGAGCAGCAAGCTCTCTGCAACTCAATCCCACACCTCCTCAGCAGTGAGGGCTGAAGGCAGTTTTGGAGGGCAGACTGAATGAACAATATCCCATCATTTTAGAAAGGCTGAGAAGGGCTGATAGGTATCTCCTCGCTGTCCCTGTGTGGAAGGTCATCAGGGGCACTCTTGGCACATGATGCTGTTGTTTAGGTGGGGGGGAGGGAAATGTCTGTGGATGGAGCATGATGTTGCTGTGTGAGGGATCGGGAGAAGGAGATTCTGAGATCCATGTGGATGCATTTGCAGTCAAGAGATGATCAGACTTCTCCAAGCTCCAAGTCCAAGACAATCTCCTCCTGCGTCTTTGTAGAGGGGCATTAATAAGAAACGAAGTGAGAAATTCCTTTTGCTATTAACTTTATATAAATCCATCTCTCTTTCTTCTCCCCACATCTTTTTTTTTTTTTCTTTTTTTTTTTTTCTTCTCTTTTTTTCCAGATCTTTTCCTCCCCTGTTCCCAAGATCCTCCTCCTAAGTGGCCACCATGGGAAGTAAGACTCTGCCGGCCCCAGTGCCTATCCATCCTTCCCTCCAGCTTACCAACTACTCCTTCTTGCAAGCATTCAACGGGCTGCCCGCTGTGCCTTCTGACCACCTCTCCAACCTCTATGGCTTCAGCGCCCTGCACGCCGTACACCTGCACCAGTGGACTTTGGGCTACCCGGCCATGCATCTGCCCCGTTCCTCCTTCTCCAAAGTGCCCAGCGTATCGAGCCTGGTGGATGCACGGTTCCAGCTGCCCACCTTCCCACTCTTCCCACATGTCATCCAGCCCAAGCAAGAGGCTGCTAACATGACCCTCAAAGCTAAACCCCGCTTTGATTTTGCCAACCTAGCAGTGGCTGCCACACAAGAGGACCACTCTAAACTGGGACAGGTGGATAGCCAGGGCTCCCCGCCAGGGCTGGGGTCTTTGCTTGAGGTGACTAAACTCTCTCCGGAGAAGAAACCCACCCGGGGAAGGTTACCATCCAAAACCAAGAAGGAATTTGTGTGTAAATTCTGTGGCAGGCACTTCACCAAGTCGTACAACCTTTTGATCCATGAAAGAACCCACACTGATGAACGGCCCTACACATGCGACATATGCCATAAGGCCTTCAGAAGACAAGATCACCTGAGAGACCACAGGTAAAGTTCTTCTCCTGTCCATTTTTCTTGTGTATCTGTGCTTTCCTGGTAACCCACCTACAGTCATAAAGCAGTCATACTTGTAAGAAAGGCCGTGTCCCCAGCTGGGCAGCACTGCTCATCCTAAGTTCTTTATGCAGTGCTGGTAGGGAAGCTCAGATCACTCACTTGTAGGAGAAGCCTGTTAAACCTATCCACCCTACAAAGATGACCTGTACAATCTCCTCAGCTTCCACAGACATTTTCATTTTCTGCTTGCATCCCCGTAGCCTTTACCTTTGTGATCACTCTGTGAAGACAGGCAGCCTTGTGATCCTGAAGTTAGTCAGAAATACTTTATCCCTACAGAAGACCCTTGTGTGCCTCTAGCACCCCTCTCTTATTGCCCACATACATAAAGCTGATTGCCAGAGTGTTGCATTCCGGCACTCTTGGTCTTAGTGGTAGCTGTAAAAATCTCTGGAGTGTTTTCTATCAGTGCTGAGTTCAGGCCAGTTGTTTCTGACATCTTGATTGTTTTTCTCTTCCTAGATATATCCATTCTAAAGAAAAGCCTTTTAAGTGTCAAGAATGTGGGAAAGGATTTTGCCAGTCCAGAACACTAGCTGTCCACAAGACACTGCACACGCAAGTAAAGGAACTGAAACCTGCCAAACTTAAGTGCTGAAGCTCCGACTTCTATGAACTTTTCCTGCCCTTCAGATTTTACACCAAAACCAGAACAGAAACAAAACTGTCAGGATGGGAGCACAGAACTTTGCATTTTTTTTTTGTTGTTTGTTTGTACTTTAGAAAGAGCAAAATCTCCCCAAGAAGCTCACTTCTTAAATTGTGGATGAAAAGATTACTTGGCGTTTAAAACATGCATGAATGACACAGAAAGTGCTAGATGTGTGGCTTAGATAAACTTTATGCCAAAAGGTGGTGCTCACGTGTCGGACAGAAATCTCCTTAAAAACCAAACAAAAACCTACAATACCCACAAAAAAAGTCCCCCACAAAAAAAATTCCAGCAGATCCCCCTGACCCCTCCCAACTCGTAACTTCCAAAAGTATTACTTAAAAAAAAAAAAAAAGAACAAACTCTTATTTTATACTTCTTTTTTTTTTTTTTTTTTTTTTTGACTGTATAAAGCTTATTATTTTTACACTTCGGGAAATACAGAGAATTCCAGAAGATGGTTAAGAACTGCAGTGTTGGTTTCTCATCATAGCACCAGCAGGACAAGGAGAAGGGCAACTCACAAATCTTGTTTGCTACTTTGTCTTCTTGAAAGAAGAAAAATAACTTTTGGAAATGATCATAGATGTCTTGAGTGAGGAGTCCTATAACGTGCTGGAAAATGAATCCAGGACTTAAACCTGAGGGTCCCCAGTGTTGGGACAAATCGGTGTCCTTGGGACGTGGAGACCTTTCTTTTTGCCTTGTGGTCTAAGCATGCTGCAAGGAGGTTTGTCACTTGTGGACTTATTTAAAAATGAAAAATAAAAGCAAAGGGAAGAAAGACGGCAATGCATCAAACTGTGCACAACGTGGTCTGCGTGGTACTTCGTGCGTCCTGATGAGAAGGAACAAATCTCAACCTGAGAGCGTATTTTTCTAAAATGCTGGCTTTCTGAACAGTGTATTCAAATTAAGAGACATTCCAGTAAGTTTTGTTTATTAAAAGGAAAAAAAAAAAAAAAAAAAAAAAGTTGTATGGCTGTTTGGCACTTTATGCTGATTATTGGTAATTGACATTTATCACTGGATTGTGTGTGGTTTTTTGTTTTTTTTTTTTGTTTTTTTTTTGTTTTTTTTTTGTTTTTTTTTTTTTGTTTTTTTTTTTTTGTTTTTTAAGTATTAAAATAAATCGTTATTTTACAGGCAAGTCTGCACGGATTACCTATGTGTTCATTTGGTTTCGAGTCTCTTCCCCCATCAAACTGCCTCTGTCAGTATTCAGAACTTTTTTTTTGTTTTCCTAAGTGATCTCAGTATTTCCTCAGAGCTTATTTCTAACGACCTCGGAAGCTCAGGATCTTTACCCAGACGTTTTCCCTCTCCTTTTTTTTTCTACCCCCTCCGCCCCCCACCCCCACCTTTTTTTTTTTTTTTTTTTTTTTTTTTTTGTAAAGGCTCACAAAAGCAAACAGATCCGTAGGGTGTCAAATCTTTATGCTGCTGGCATGGAAAAAAAAAAATCGTCTTGGGTAACTGAATCTTAGGTATTAGCTGATAAGATGAGGTGTCAGAGGTGTTATGACACAAATGAGATGAATAATGGGCGAACTGTTAGCGCTTACACAGCCCGAAGGCGCAGCAGGCAGAGCGGCCTTCGCACCCGCTTCCCTTCACTTGTCGGGAATTGGGGCATTTTTTCAGTCGCATCTTCACCCTTCTTGGGGGCGGCCTTAGATTCCCGGCAGCTGTCTTAGATCAGAGATGTTTATTCCACAGCGAAACCGCTTTGGATCGAGACGGGGGAGAGAGCGCAGAGAGGGGGCATCCGCGTGAGCCTTTGAAGAGCCTCTGGTCGTTCTCTCCCGTCTGCTCGGCAAAGCCCAAGCCCTCCACTCTCGTCACAAGGCAGAGTCCCGAGATAAGAGAAGCGTCTTGCACATGAGCACGGTGACACGTCCGAAGTAACAGCGGACCTCCTCTCGCGTTTCCGAAGCTATCCGCCCCATCCAAAGCGGTTTCTTTCCCCTTTCTCCGCTCCGCTTTAAGAAGATATTTCTTTATTTGGTCAAGGAATCCTATCTGCGACAGGAGAAAAGTTGTGGTTCTAATTCTCTTAACGTAAGGAGGGGAGAGGGGAAAGAAACTTCTCTCCCCGCTTTTTATTTTATCATTATTACTGGTATTATTTTAATTGGACACCGACTCGAGCACATCGTAGCTAATTTAGATGCACTTGTAAGACGGGTTGCAGAGTCCACCTTCAGCACAGAAAGGCCATTGCGAAGCACAGGGTGCCGAGGTGGCACATCTAGTTCTGGAGGCTGTGGGAACCCGAGTCGGAAGCGAGCTCGCTTTCCCTTCTCTTCCCATCGCCGTCCGCTTTCCAATCCGCGCAAAGGCTTTTGGTTTTGTCTTAAAAGGCATCTGAGAACCAACTGTTCGGAATAAGCAAGGAGTGTGTGTAGGGGGAGTCACCCCAAACCTGTAGGAAGCCGGAATCGGCTCCGACAACGAATAGCAGCCACCATGAGTCGAGCGCGGTGATGTGCGCGGCGCTCCCCAGGGGAATCCTGAGCAGAAAACCATTCGCTCTTTGCCGAGCCGAGTCGGGCCGCGTTCTCTCGTGTATCGGAGGGAGGGTGGGGGAGCGTACAATTTGCAATGTGTTCGGTCCCCGAAGGGTTTGCGCAAAGCACAGCGGGAGCGGCCGCCTCTCCGCCGCGCCAGCCGGTGCCTGCGGAGCTTCCCTTGGATAAAGGCACTCGCGCCCGCCGGCTCTCCGAGCGGACTCCTCCTGCCGCCGGCGAACGGCGCTGCCGGCTCGGACGCGCGACGCTCAGTGCCTGTCCGAGGAGGGGTGCGCAGCTCCGGGCACTGCCACGGCGCTGGCTGCCAGCCTAAAGGAGAAGCAGCTCACCCCAACCCCCGCCGTTCTCCTTTCTTCTAAAGGGAGATACAGAGAGAAGGCCCCCGCTGAGCCCCCTCCCCCCCTTCTCCCTGCAATCTCCTCGCGTCATTTATGCAGCAAGAAAAGGCAGCGGCACGCACGCGGGGTCCGGCAGCGATATGGGAAAGCGAAGGGCTCTGTCGCTCGGAGTCAGTATTTTAAGGATCGTGACTACGAGGCGGCCCTCCGAGTAGGGTCCGAAGGGAGGGAGGAGGGAACGCAGGGAGGGTCACTTCGCTGAGGCTTTCCCACGGTCACACCATCATCTCTTTAACACCAGGATAACGAAACACCCGTGGAGAGGTAAGAAACCGCGGCAGCCCTGGGAACCATTGTAACCGCGGGGTCGTGAGGTGGATAAGCCACTCCTCCCAGCTGGGCATGAGAAGCATTTCATTTGTATAGCTGAAGCCTGCTGATGTGCCTGCCAAGAATTTCCCTGGACATGTATTTTTATGTGCAATAAAACAACAACAACAACAACAAAAACAACAAACCCCAAAAACAACACACCAGAACTGTCATAATCAGAATTACAGATGTATTAAAACTGCATAGGCATACTGAGCACAGGATGCACACACAGCCTCTTAACATCATTTATACTAAATGTAGATGTGTGTCCATTTCCTCTTCCCAGAAGGCCACTTTCTACTGCGTGCAAACAAAGGCTATCACTCTGGTCACTTTCTCAGCTGCACTGGTGAATAGTTTGCCTATTTCTTCCAGTGTTTTGTGTTTTGCTAGGCAATATCAGTGCAGTGATTCATGACAGCCAGAAGAGATAACTCCTACTAACCCTAGAATAAATGAAGAGAAATATATGGGAGATGTGCCTTTAGAATCAGGATCACAAATAATTAAAATGATTAATTATCTCCCCTTTTCTTTTCTCTTTGCATGTGTTTTAATTTGACAATCATGCAGTGAATAAAATTTACTTAGGCCTCTGTCTGCCAACTGAGAGTTGATTCTGTTTCCACAGTTGCTTTGAATTTTGCATTTTCATCAGAAAAAGAATCACTGAACGGGAGTTTGCAAGAGTAAAAACCAGGGCATGGTTGTCTGTTACTGCAAGATTTACAAGGGAAACCCCATTTTCTATCTTCCTTTTTTTAACCATTACCAGTTACAGGAGAAAATGTAAAGATGTCTTGGCACATCTCTCTCTTTCATTCCCCCCCTTTTCTTTTTTTTTCCTTTGCATTCCAGTCATTCTTTTTCTGCCCATAAACTGTTGCTCTGCAAGGGCCTGATTCTACACAGTCAGCTCTTCTTTTGGATTCAGGAAGAAACTGTGTCAAATGGGGTCTTCATAGTGTACATTCATGGAAGAGAGCAAAAGCCTTTTTCAGAATGTGTACTGGAACAGTGAACACTGACTTTTCAGCTGTGGAATACATATGTGTCTGAGAAGAGGACCACAAATCATTGGGTTTTTAAAGGTTCCACATGAGTTGTATATTAATCCCATTTCCCCGGGGATGGATTAATCCCAGCTTCCCAGTTGTGTGGCAACAGAAAATGCTGATGGGGTTGTGGCAGGGAGAAGGGAGATGGGGAGGGGGAAATTACAAATATATATCACAGGAATACGAGGCCTAAGTGGTCAGGAGCTGAAAGTGCTTGACTTTCAATACCTTTTCTACCTCTGTCACCACCTGTGAGATGAAGCAAACCACATCAGCTCCCTGTTTTGTTTTTGTCATCTGCAAAGTGGGGATAATGTTGCTCCCTTTGCTCCCACGTGGCCTGACACATTCTTGTATAAACTCTTTCTCAATCCTACTGAAGCAAGAGGAGCTATGCCAATTCATACCTGGGCAGCTGAAAGTAGTGGCTGACCTGAGAGATGTAATAGAGCGTGCAAGACAAGTTTATATTCATGTGTAACTCCTTTTCAGTCCTGGCAGATTTGTTGAGCAATGCAGTCCTACAGCCCAGCACACATTTCTTCCCTACATTCTTATCCAGTGACTGTACAGGAGGAATGGCATGGGCCAAAATCACCCCTAGTGGGACTCCAATGACATCACTGATCTTTATAGGAGCTTTTTGAATGAAGTCAATTGAGTTTTACAATGAGTGAGTTTGGCCACTTGCGTATTTAACTGCCCAGAGATCTGCAGCAGTGAAGGAAGCATTCCTTGTCATGCTAAGTATCATTTCTGATGTGGAGATACAAGCTAAGTTGTTGACCTGTTTTGCACAGTTGGATTTATCTCATTTAAACTTAAGGATCATAGAATCATAGAATGGCCTGGGTTGAAAATGACCACAATGATCATCTGGTTTCAACCCCCTGCTATGTGCATGGTTGCCAACCACCAGACCAGGCTGCCCAGAGTCACATCCAGCCTGGCCTTGAATGCGTGCAGGGATGGGGCATCCACAACCTCCTTGGGCAGCCTGTTCCCGTGTGTCACCACCCTCTGTGTGAAAAACTTCCTCCTAATATCTAACCTAAATCTCCCCCGTCTCAGTTTAAGACTATTCCCTTTAAGACTATCATCTGAAATGTGCTCAGCATCCAGTTGAATATAAAAAAAAAAAAACTGTTTCAGCCACCCCAAAATACTGGCAGCTTTCAACAAAATGTTGTATTTGTTCATACTGCTCCATGCAGGAATGTGCCATGGGTACCCAGAAGATGTGTTTACACAACACAGGGCAGCACTCTGTGTAAATATTAGCACAAAGCTTGCAAGTTTCAGCATGGTACTGTGATGGAGTTGTTTGGTTCTACCCTTCATTGGGCATAGTTATTCTAGAATTCATGTCATAGTCATACAGCTGTGCCACTTCCAGTTCACATCCCCCCTTAGACAGCTCACTGGTACTATATATTTCCACTGTCAGCTACACTTGATGAGAACATGGGAAATTACCAAAGGGGATGTCCCTTCCTCCACCAAGGTAGATGAGAGGAACTCTAAAGCCGTAGTTTTAGAATTGGGGAATCTTCCTTGGGAGGGCCCCTCTCTCTGTTGACAGTATGAGGAATGCAAAATTACTTAGAGCTGTTGCCTAAGCCTTAGATGACTCAAATGAGGTAAGATCCATTCTTCTGTATGTGACCTTTGAGTGCTTTTCAAATATAAATCCATTATCCCTTGGACAAAGTACACTATTTAAGACCTCTTAGTGCATACCAAGATCTGATTCTATTTTTGTTAGCATTGCATTTTCATTGGTATTGCATTTTTGAATGGGAGATGACCACAGGCAAATGGAAAGCTTGGAAAGATGACAAAGGTGACAGCAAGATTGGTCACTGATTTATTCTTACATGAGCAACAGAATACTCTTGATCTTCTGCATGCACATGCCAATAATTTAAAAATATCCAGACTTTCACAACATGGTTTGTGTATTGGGAGGCATTAGGTTTTTCTCTTCTGTGAATGAACAATAGAAGTTGTTCATGGTTGCACCAGAGCAGTCTTTAGCAGAGATCTATTTCTTGATTTACAAGATCCAAGGGAAAATAAATTTTCTACTTCTGTTGATAAAACCTTTCAGTGATGGTTGCTGTCACTAAACTAAGAGATTGTATCCTATTTCTCAGATGGATCTTTCTATATTTAATGATATATCAAATGATCCATATGAGCACTTGTCTGAGTATATTCTTTTTTGTACATTCGTTCTGTCAACTTTCTAATGCCTTTTTTTTTTGTTTGTTTGTTTGAGTTGTTTTAGAATCAAGACTTAATACTGAAAAGTACAGAGAAATAAGTTCAAGAAGTATATACAGGGATACTCTTGATAAACTCTGAGGAAATACATCAGAATTTGAAAGTATGTAAACATACATACATACACACACCAATACATACATACATATATGCATATATATTCAGTTTTATTGATTATAGAAGCAGGAGATAATTGGTAAATATTAGTTGGCAGTATGCCTTCATTTTATTAGTGAAGCATATGGTTTAGCAAAAATGTTTGGATTTTTTCTGTTTTGATAGTTTTACTTGGGTCTAGTATTGCACTACATTTATGAAATATTTCTGCTAGCATTATATATATATATATACATATCATATGTATATATTCCTAACAAAGTAGCTGTTAAAAAACAAAACAAAGCAAGAATTTCTTCAATGACAATGATTACTGTCTGTATGTAGAGTTTGTCACTACTAATCAGTTACCCAACTTACAAGGTCTATTGATTGTATGTTCTTTTGTCTCACAGGGAAAGTGTCAACTTGAACTGTTAGTCCTAATGTGTGCTGTAGTTCCAAGAGGCACCTCAACTGTTTCTCAAGGGATGAGTGTAATATTTATTTTCCTGGTTTGCCACTTGCTTTCTGTCTTTGCTAACTCTTTGGTGCTGGTAATAGCATTTGATTTTCAATATTACTTGTGTGAAAAAATAACATCTGAGTTTATAAGCTTGTTCAAATCTTTCAGCAGCTGGGCTTGACTGAATCAAGTGGAGCTATTCTAGTTTCACAGCAGAAGCTGTGAGAAGAGAATGGAGCCTACTGTTGGTTTTATTGGAGTCACAGAACCTACATTCCCGAGTCCCACTGACACGTTTTGTCTTTATTTAATTTATGTTTTATTTTAGCACTTTGTCTTCTTTCCAGTGGATATATCAGCTTGTACCAGAGTTCTGAAATATAGTTTGTCTCTTTTCATTCTTCAGTCCTTATTTCTAAGACTGTTCCTTTTTATCACCATATGTTAATACTTCTTGCCATGTTCCTTTTGCTTCTTCAGTGCTGCTAGAATTGCTACTGTGCCTATCTAATTTCTTAATTTGTATTTCTGACTCTTCAGCATCTCTTTAATTTACCCAAATGTTGCTGCAGCTGCAGTTTTATTTTTCACAACATTAGACCCATTGATTCTATTCCAACTTGATTTTTTTCTTTCTTACTTCCACCACTTGGCTACAAAAAAGTCTCAGGTATGGTTTCAGAGGGTAGAGGAGAAAACTTCCTAATACATAATGATGAGCATTTTCATGACCCTTGTTGACCTTTGTTACCCACCACAGCCTTATATAAGACTGGTCAGATACATGTCCAGAGGAAGGAACACGCTAAGCAGAATGCCAGTGGTACATAACTTTGTAGGGAATTAGACTTTTCCTCTGCTCGGTAAAATTCTCTTCCAGGCACTTTCCCCTCTTATTAATTCCACACTCAACCCTCACAAATAGCACATATCCACATTTCTTTCCAAGCTTGCATAGGCTGCTGAGGCCACTTCAGGGCTTCAGGTCAGTGCACAGCCATCTCTATCTCATAGACTTCTGTGCTGGTTGTCTCATCTGTGTACAGAGACCACCTGCAGCCACATGTTGCTGAATCTTCCAGTCTGACCCTGATCTGGTATGACTGGAATATGTTCATAATGTGTCTGGCTGCACTATCAGGAGGTCTTCACGATGGACTTTTTTCAAGTGCAGAGGGTTTCATTTCAACTGAGCATAGACAGCTAATTGGACTGGATGCATTTTTATTTCAGAATTTATTGATCTGAACTTTACAGAAGTTCCTTATTGCACCCAAAATAATTATTTATTTTCCCCTTCAAATGGTAAATTTTTTATTATTTGCAATATATATTGTCTGTGCTTATAGGTTCTTCTTATCTGTTTCCTAACATGACTGTTTCTTGGCTTATATCAGCGTTCTTAGGAAGTACATAATCTATGGCAGAGTGGGTATAAAATATGGAATCCACACACTTTTGAGAATGACTTTCATTGACTTCCTTGGAACTGCTGGTTAATTTTTGTGGTGCCTATTGTGTGTTCTTTTTCAGATTCTTCTTTAAAACACAGGTCTCTTGGAAAATATCTTCTTCAACACTTTACAAACAGCTCTGGCTTGCACCACTCACCAAGAGCATTGATGGCTGTCTATTGATCATCCAGTGAGTTTCTGGATACTGTTGATATACCAGATTTAGACTGTGTGTTGAAGACTGCCATGTACAGGACTGAGCACACTGTTGGCTTCTGGTCTTAGCAACCAACAAATAATTTAGAGTCTGGATATTTGGTGATCGCTAAAGAAGAATGACTCAACTAGCCCTCTACTGTGGACTTCTTCATTAGCACAGATGTAGATCCAGGCCAAGAACTGGTTTTCCCTTATGCATTTTTTTGGTGGCCACTTGGATACAGCTTAGGAAACAGTTAGTGTTTCTCCAGCAGTTGGGAAATGTTTACTTCCAGCTGTTTATTTCCCTCAACGGATTAATAAGCCTATTTCAAAGTGCTGCAAAAAGGAAAAATGAGTTTTTGAAAAGGGAAAGGAAGAACATCCAGTGACAGAGTGTTTTCATCAAGTTCCCTTTCTCCTGCATCGCAAAGGAAGAGTTTAAATGGAAGGCTCAGAGCTTCCTTGACTTTCCAATGTGCCTAATCAAATATGTAATTTATCAAGCATAAAGAAATAAACTACATCAATTGAGGAAAAAGGGAAGATAAAGCAGATGGAGTACTTCATCCTGGAACAGAACCTTTCCATTTAATGGGTATCGGCCTGATTATCACATTACGGAAATAAGACTAACTTTCTGAAAAAAACTGTAATCTAAATAAAACAGTCAACAGGGGGGACTCAGTGCTTGGTACCATTTACTCAAAGACTCTCCTCCTTTGTTCTCTGGAACATTACAGTTTAAGGATTTCTTTTTTTTTTTTTTTTTTTTTTTTTTTTTTTTTTAAGTGAGATCTTATATTTACTGGGAATTTTGTGACTTCTGAGTATGATCATAAAGGAGAAACATCTACTGTACGGTTGCCTGTCAGGTTCATGAGATAAATTTTTCAGTCCCAAGTGGGTGTCACATACTATTTGGTTCTCCAAGAACGTAGTGTGCAGGTTCCTTTGGATGGAGATCTTGCTAATGAAAAAGGAACATATATAAAGTTGCTCATCAAGGCAAAGCTCTTGTTACTGTTTTGGCAGTCCTTTGGGAACAAATTGTTACGTCAGAAGGGACTGAGCAGTGAACAAGTGAAAAAAGCTATCCATGAAAGCTTATTTGCCTGCAACCCGAAGGCCAAGCAACCAATCAGACATTCTGGCTGTAAATGTGTGCAGTCCTGCTGTATTTCTGTGAGCTGTTCCAGCTACTGAAGAGAATATGGAAGACAAATGATCAAGAGATGATTGGCTAAACCTGGAGGTGTGAATATAGATTTAAGAGTCAGTACTCCAAAGCCAAACTCTAAATTTACCATGTAAGCACCAAACTAATGGTGTCCCAGTTTTCAGGGATAGCGTGCCAGAAAGTCCCAAGTGAAGTCTGTTGGCTGCAAGTTCTTAGCAGTTACAGTACTGATTTTGGCACTTAAATTCAAGATTGCTAGTTGACTTTAGTAGGGCTACCCAGTTTATAAATCACTTTTTTCATTTGGCCCAATGTTTGTGGATCTCCAGATGGAGAAGAGTGTGACCCAAAGGTGGATTTGGCAACTCCAGTATGCCTTAGGTCAAACATCTGTAAGGAACATGTGTCTGATTTCCTTAAGACTTCATCATTTCAGTAGATGGTGTATTCAGTACAAAGTTATATCTGCTACCGAAATAGCTGAATGCAAATACCAGGAACCTCTGGGAAATTTTAGCTAATAGGAAAATAATCTAAAACAAATTCATCCTGTTATTCAGCCAGGAGAAAAGAAATGAAAGTAAAAGGACTTAGTGATCTAACCAAGTAGGCACAGAAGTGAATTCTCTCTAGGATTTTCTTTTTAGGTTCTCCAACCTCCCTTAATTTAATGAGCAAACTAGGTCAACAAGACAGTCTTGTTAGGAATAAATAGATGCCACCGATTTACTAATATAAAAGCAAGTACGCATTTAGCATCATTCACTCTCTGCTGAGGTAGCTGTGGCACAGCAGCTCTAATATTGAACTCAAATCCTAATTCAGACATTCAGCCTTATGAGTCAACAACACGCAACTACTGTAACGAGAACCTAATTATAGAGAAAGAAAGGTGCAGTATTGCAAAAGATTAATTAGCCCTGGTGTCAAATAGGGGTATGAGAAGTAATACCACCCATTTTTTTAGTTCCTGCACTTGGATTTTATGCCAGTATAAAATTCAGAAACTGAATTGAAATGTGGAAAGCTTTGTACCTCACTGTCATTACAATTCCGATATACTCTCTTGTACTCTCCATTAAGACTGTTGAAAATGAAAACAGTTGCAGAATTCTGACAGCTCACAGACGCTGTTTTCTTCCCATGCTGTCCCTTGTTTTGAGGAAGGCTTGTTTGAGGAAAGGAAGCTTATTTGTTATTAGCTTGAACTGGTAATTGAAAATCTCAATTGACCACAAAAGATAGCAGTGCTTGTTATGAATAGTATTTCATTTTTACATGTGATGAGTGAGGATTTTCAGAGGAGACTTCTCCCCCCCCCGCCCTGCCTTCTCTTTTATTTGTTCTCTAGATATGAAAGAACAAAACCATGAAATTAAAAACATTTGATTTAATATAGCAATAAATGCCTTAACGTTAGCCCTAAAAAAAAGCTGCTTTTCTAATTCATGGCCAAAAGCTCATTGCAGAATAACTTCTTGGAACACAGGTAATGTATCTTATGAAACAGATCAAAAGTGAGTGGTTTGCAGAAAGGTTGAAATGTGTATGTAGAAACAATTTGCATATTTATAGAAACAGAAAACACAATAGAAATGAAGAAAAGGATATGCAGAAATATAGTTAAGAGTATTTATGTTGAAATTATTCACTACATTTGGAGATTTAAGCACTATGAAAAATACTCTCGTATTTCCTCCTGTAGACATAAAAAGGGCATTTAAATCAACTTATCCTGAATTTTAACCTGTCTCTTGATACTTCTGATTAAAAAGTTTGGTTGGTTTTTCTTCTTAAGTCTAAGAATCCAACCAGGGTTCTAATAAATGATCCAATTAAGTGAATTCTGCAATATTCTGCAATATTGATTAATTTTGAAGCAGCAATGCTTCAATTAAAGCTCATTTCATTATTTTAGGGTTTGGTTTTTTTTTTTTTTCTGCTTTCTTTCTCTCTCTTTTTTTTTTTTTTAATCTTTATTTTTTATTTACTCTTGTTGGAAGTCTTAAGATATAAACTGAGTTGCATTATTGACCATATCACTCTTTACGAGCTTATGTAATAGTCTGAAAAGCCAACATGCTTGCACACTGGAAGGTGATTAAGATATTCTAAGTGAGGCATTTTCAAAATTATGTGCATCAGTTTTTTGGTTTTTTTTTATAGTGCTGCTGTCAGGAATTACCTAGTCCTGTTGATAATACATGACAATCAGCATTGATGATGACAGGAATTTCTCCTGAATATGCACATATGAACAGGTGTCTGCATGGTGAGGTGCTGGAACAGACTGCCCAGAAAGGTTATGGATGCTCTGCCCCTAGAGGTGTTCAAGGCCAGGTTGGATGAGGCCCTGGGCAATCTGATCTACTACTTGGTCTAGTGGCTGGCAACGCTAGCTGTGGCAGGAAGGTTGGAACTTGATGATCCTTTGGGCCCTTTCCAGCACAAACCGTTCTATGATTCTATGATTCTCCCTGGCTGCATTTATGTGAAGTGTGGGGAACTCCTAGTTTAGGTGGTGAAGGTTAGTGGTTTTACAGCTGTCTAATGGATAGTTTCATGATATTTTAAATCTTGGGAAGGATTAGTCCCCCCAGATGCTGACCAAGTAATGGAAGAGGTTAATTTAGGATTTAACTCTTCCACGTATTCTATTGAAGTGAAGTCAGGAATGATTTATTGGAGGAGAATTTGCTGCAAAACTGGAGTTGCTTTAAAATAAGGCGTATGAGGAGCTGATTGTACTGAAGACTTCTCTGCTACTTTATAGTATAGGCCATCTCATAATATTCCAAATTGCAAAGTTTTTTTTTGTTTTTCTTGATTTTTAAAAAAATCTCTTCATTGTGGAAACAGCTCATGGTAATAATGGTCACATATCTGCCCACCTGAAGATAGTGTTCTACATGTAGTGCCTTGAAGAGATGTGTAAATCAATAGCACTTTTGATCCAGGTTCAGCAGGAAAATGAATCACAACTCTGTTCAGTCTATCCACTGTTTCCATTTACTATTGATGTTTCTATACCTGCAGCATATCAAGCCACATACTTGTTGGCTCAGTGTTTATTTCTGACTGGAGCCAAAGGATGGCAAAAGTTGAGAAATTGAAAAGTATATTCAGAATTTATTTTAAGCATAACATTAAATTAGTCAAACTAATGAACAGTATTTGCTATTTGAAAGTATTAAGCTGCTTATGTTGTCCAGATGGTGTTTGCTATGTAAATTGTTTGTAGACAGCCAATATTTGCTTTTCAAACTATCACTGGTTGGACTGACTGCCTGGCACTATTCCTTTTTCTTGATCAGATGTGTGAGTAATAGTTCCAGTGAATATTTTTGCAGTTTAGGGTTCCACAAATACTTACATATGTGTTCTTCAAATCCGATGTCTCTGAATATTTGTTCCAGCAAAATTGATGGAAATATTGGCTAAAAGATATTAATTAATGAAAAAATCAAAAGGATATTTCTATTCAAAACAAACTGCACAGTTTTCCCCAGAGTACCACAGATACCCACTTTCTGGTGACAGACAATGCAGATACTTGAAATAAATATACATAAATGAAACAATTGGATTTTATTTCCTGCTTTCAAACTGTGTGGGTGGCAGTTTATTCTCTTCTCGTATTCCAACTGAGTCAGATTCAAGTTGGACTTGAACATATTTGCATCATGCCCTTATTCTTGTGAAACTGGGGAATTACAGAAAGGGGTCTTTTGGCAGGAGGAGGTACAGCTTTTAGAATAAGAGTCTGCAGCAGTGGAAGAGCTTGGATTACTGCACTCACATGTTAGTTAGGTGGTGTTTGGTTGCTCATCTCATGGCAGCAAATTAGAAGAGAAATGTCTTACTTTGTTTTATTTCCAGACACAGATCAATGAATGCCTTGCAAGGGTCAAATAAATAGCTAACAGCACCTGTTAGCAAAAATCGTGATCATGCTGAAGGGTTTAAAGTCAAATCTGAATATTTCAGAATTTCTTTAGTCAATATCCACATCCAGGACTTCGTTCCAAAACACAGTTTGAAAATAAGAGATAAAATACTTTAATATCAATGGAATTTTCACTACAAGCTTTTATATTTATTGATATACACACACATATATATTCATATATTCTATATCCATATATTCATATGCTCATCTATATTATATGTAAATAAGAAACATTCTACTTTAATTTTTATTTGTATTCTGTAGCCACAATGTCTGTGAAGGCTGGCTGGAATATGAGTTACATTTTGCATATGTGCATTTATTGCTTTACCCTACTGTAAATAACAGACTAGAGGTTTGAGTTCCAGAGAATCTAGCATTAATGTCTTGGATAGATCAGAACAGCAACATATATAATTTGAAGGTTACATCTGAACTGTTTGTAGCTGATAGAGCAAGTAGGTCTTTAGATAACATGATTCTGAAGCTACATCTGAGCCAGCATTTAAAGAGGATCAGGGATTGCTCTATTACTGTGAAGCCAACTGGAACTTACGAATATATGGTTAAAACAAACCATTAAAACTTCTACTGTGACAACGTCTTAACTCATATGTTATTAAAGAAATTGCAGTGTTAGGGATGCAATTGTTTCAACTGTTTGTGATGTTTGAATGGACGGTATACCTCAGAAAGTTAATCATCCTGACTTTCACAGCCTTGTGCAAAAAATAAGCCTAGAGGAAGCTTCTTTTTGAGTCTCATCTCTAGCAATATGGCAAGGTTGTGGGAATAGGCCAATGAAGTACCATGGAGTAGAGGCTTCCAAAGTTGATGGGATACAAGAAAAAAGGGAACGTCTTCTTAGAATATAAAACATAGAACAAGAAATGTATGCCATTGTCTCAAAGAACAAGTTACTCACAAGACAATATCTGGAAAAGTCTTTGTCTCACTCTATTAAGCAGAGGCTCCTTCTACTGCTCCTAATTGCTAGAAGAACTGGTTTAGAAGAAACTTAGCTTTCTTCTTTCCAGGCAGATTTGCTGTCTTGCATTCAACAGTTTTCTTTTATATAGACTTGGACTCTAATGTTACTTATCCAGTTATTCTTTTTTTTTCTTTCTTTTTTTTCCCCCTCTACCAAGGAGCTAGATGCCATAAATCTGTCCATCTGAATACTTGTTTGAAAGCCTGTTTTGGGATTTCCCAGTTTCCTCAGAAGTATGGTTAAAGGGGTTGAACAAATGAAGTCTGAAGCTTTTGAGGAACTGTGATGTGTTACATCACCACTGAAGTCTGTCCGAAACCTGGAACTTTGCTCTACGCCCTGAGTCTGAATGCATTATTGCTAAGTGAATAGCTGAGAAGCAGGAGAGGAATCTCTTGTTTCTATATAGTAAGAAATAATTGAAACATGGTTCCCTCCTCTTTCAGGCTGTTAAGACATGGCTGAGCCCAGATTTAATAACTTTTGCAGAATTTATCCTTAGTGTGTTTTACCCAGTGTGGGAGAGAGAGACCTCCTTCCTAGAAAGACATCACACACCACTGTAATTGGCAACATGTGCATTACACGCACAACTTAAAATTAAATTGACATGCCTGAGGGATTCCATTTGTGTCATATCTAACCTACCACAAAGTGAGCAGCAGAGCTAGGCCATGCAGTGCTTCACTCACTCCCATAAAGCTGCAATATGGGAAAGTGGGAGTCGGTGCACAGGATTTGTTCCCATAATTCTGTTAACTATACTGAAGAAATTTATGGTCATCAAGATGAGTAATAATGGCCAAAAACTAGAAGTGTAATGATTTCTTTCCATTCTTTACATCTTCTGATGTATCCAGTGCTACTTGTTGCTGAAGGAGGTTACTGGGCAACCGATTCAGCAGCTGACCTGGCTCACCATCCAAATTGCTTCTAAGAAAGGGCTTGACAACAAAATTAAATAAATGGATTATTAATGAGAATTGAAAAGACAACTGGCGTCTAAAGAAATGTACAAACCCATAAGCTAACACAGTGATTTCTAAAGCAACTATGACATAGAGTCTGATCTTGTAGATGTTTTTATGCACAGGGATTACAAACCAAAAGAATCTTGTTGGCCTCAGTCATTGCTCCTTTATGGTCACAATGACGTGTAGCAGTGGGCATCATGTTGCACAGCTTGATCTTCATATTGCCATGCACTGCCAAAAAGAAAAAATCTGCATGCATACACACTGCAATAATTATTTTAAAGGGAACAGGAGTGGGCATTTGCAGTTCGTCTGTCAGTAACTGACAGAAAACATTTTCTTGCCTTAGAAGATACTTATATTTAAAATATTTTTAGCTGGAATAGTAATCCCCAACTATTTTAGAAAAAACAAACTAATTGGAAAGAACTGTTTATCACAGCCCAGCATTCCCAGAAGGGGAATCAATTTATATAAACATGTTAAAACTGACCTTTTTATGAAATGTTATGGAGAACTGAGAAGAGAACCACAACAGATCTTTATCTTATGTTCACTATTTTAAAAGATCAATGGTAGGGTGAAGACTGAGGCTAGTTATTGCATATGTTTTAGATGTGAATGCTAAGGTCATCTAAAATCCACTGCCAAAGCTGCTGTTACTGCTAGCAAAATATAAACTGATGTTCCATGGCCCTCATTATATGCTCAGTATGAATATGCTTCCCTTTCCACATAAATCACTATGAATGCATCTATCAATTTATCCACTGAAAGTCATTGATCACAAATGTAGATGAAATGATGAAAACTGTAAAGAAACCATTGCAAATTGGTGATGTAGCCCCTAAGGGGGAAAAGCAAACAAACAAACATCAAAATAAAGATATATTTTGAATTTACTATATGGAAATTCTCTGTTGAAAAGTAACATTAATATGCATGTGCGCAGATTTGTATTTAATGCAGTTTAATCTAGTAAATGAACATGCAGAAAAATAAGTTAAAAGACAAATTATTATCTGCAACCTCTATTTTGCTGTTAAAAAAAACTTGTCACTTTTAAAGAACCTTCCTCTGCATTCATCTTAACCAAAGAGGACAATCTTGGCAATGTTGAGGTCAGTGGCAAAATTGCCATTGAAATCAGCAAAGGTGCAATCTCACTCAGCCTTACTGTTCTCAGGCAGAGATTCCCTTGAGTAAGTACTACAGTATTTTTTTTCCCTCACTAAATGAAAGGCTATTATGCATGGCCATACACACATAAGAAAGATTGAAACTTCCTCCATCTGTCATGACCTTTGTGTACAAAGTTGCAAATTCTGTTTATATTGTTTTTTCATCTCCTTTATGTCCGCACTCTCAAAGATCCAAGAGCTGTATTCAACAGTGTATTCCACAGCCTTCCAGTATCATTCAGGAGCTCAAGGTCTGTCTGACCTGATGTTCTTGATATTGATACAGATGTTTCTTCAGAGCACCCAGTTTCTGCAGAAAGGTTTCAGTTTTTCTAAAGCACTTTCTGTCTGCTAGAGATCTCAGCTTTCAGGCTGAAGTTCTAAAGTTTCCCTATAGCCAATGTAAAAGCAAGGCAAATCTTTAAGCAGCATCATTATTACTAACACACATAAATTGGAATAGATGGGATGTAGCAAAAGAATTTTCCAAAAGAGTGAAGCACGTGAAAATTTTGGAAAGCGCAAGATAGAGATTATCTAACCATGTCCTAGAAAGTGTTTTATTTATAAGGTTGCCCAGTAGCATTGCTCTAAACTAAGATAATCACTGTATAAACAAGATTTTTGTAAAGAGTGAGCTTTCTTTACTGAGGAATTGAGTGAGAGAGGAAAGGTAGAACTAGCAAGGAAGAAGGGATAGGAAAAGGCTGACAGAAAAAAATAAGGAGAGTGCCAAAGCAAGGGAGATAGTGTTTGTGTTTAAAAGAACTTGAGGCTATGCCAAATCAGAATTTTCTTTTGCAACTTGAGAAATGAAATAACTCTTCATGAGCACATATCATGGACAGAGGGAGACACTGCAAGTTCACCATAACAGTGCTATTACAAGGTTGGAAAAAGAAGGCAGAGAAAAGAAATAAATGGCTATTGGCTGTAATGAACGGAGAAAGGTTCACTGAAGAGACTGTGAACCTTAGCAATTCCTCTAGTGAGACTGGATCAGGCAGATGGTTATTAACAAAACCTAGTAGCAGGAAAAGGATTTCATAACGCTTCTATTCTAGCACAAGTAAATAAATCAATGAAACATACATAAATAAATACATAAACATGATATCCAGCTGGTGTGTTTTATTAAGCTCTGAGTTTGTAGTAGGAGGTTTCTGGAAGTCAAAATTCTTTGAAGCTTAGACATGTAAATGGCTGAACTAAAGGGGTGTACTGAGACTGAACAAGTTCATAAGTTCTTAGAATGGCACAAATGCAGTTTGCATGGATTTACATGGGAGTTGAGTTCAGCCCAAGTTGTTCAGAGCTTTTAGTTTCAGCGTGCTGAAGTCAGGTCTGCAGGAGAAAATTGCTGTGGAAATACAGTAAATGTGGGAGAATATTTTTCAAACTTTTATCTCCAGTGAGATTAAATCTGGATACTGCATGTGTAGACTGTAATTACATTAGTCAAATCACAAAAATCTATTTGATTTGGTGCCATAAACTACTAGAAATTTAATAAATTACTTATGTAGGTCTTAAATATGGTATCTGTTTGTGGGCTTCATATGTTAAGGAATAGCCCTCCTCCAGTGCTTATTCCAATTTCTAACCTAAGACTACCCTCCCCCTGTTAGAAAAAAAGAGATCCATAGCCTCAGAGCCTTCATCCATCAATAAATATCAATGGAATCATTTCTTTTCCACATGGAGGAATTCAGTGACACACCTTTTCTCCGTACGCACTTCCATGTCAGATGCCATTCTGTCAGACTGCCCCTCTGCTGCCATCTGTTGCATAGCAGCAAAATATAATGAAACGTTGCCAGGAAGGTTCAACCACTACTGCCATACTATTAACATCTGCCTCTGACATCATGGGCCAACATAATAAAATAGGAGTCACTACTTTTGGAGCAGTCCTCATAATTTGTGTATTGTGATTTCCTGAGGTCTGATGTGACTCCTTCTTCCTTCAGTGTCACCAAGGTATTCTTTTTGTCTGTCTTAGAAAGGAAGAGTGTATTATTCCTATTTCCCTTGCAGCAATCTTTTATATGCTATGTATTTCATCCTTCTTCCAAATCTTTTATTTTGTGATTACTAACTAGTTCCTCCATTCCATTTTTAGTAAAAGAAAATGTCTTGTGAAAGTGATGGAAAAAATCTATATTAAAAGTGATAACACCAGTGGGGACTTATGGGTGTGCAGTACTTTGTTAGCAGTGCAACAGGAATAACCTTTATTATTCTACAGTTCTCTTAAACACTTCACCAATTATTTGGCAGATGTCATGGTCACTTGGAAGCGACTAACTACCACCCATTCATGTTGCCTCAAAATAACAAAGAGTTCTTACTAACAAACTCTACAACCACTATTTTTTTTCTGTAGAGACATTGATCTCCACGAGAGTATGTGTATCTAAAATTCAGGACACTCAGACCCAGTTAAATAAATGAAGAATTTATATTAAATGAGCAGCTTCTTCTTCTTCTTCTTCTTCTTCTTCTTCTTTTTTTTTTTTTTCTTTGAAGTATAGAAAGTCTAATATAATTACAAATACTTACATCTTGATCTGTGAAAGTGACTTTCAAAATAATTCACAGAGGCCTCCATAAGTTGCTTCACTGGATATTTGTTTACTCTTAGGAATACTGAAGATTTAAAACAGTATGACTCTGTCCCATGTCCCTGATTACTGATTCAGCAGAAGCACTGTAAAAAAAAAATAATAAAAGAAATGAAAACAAGTGGTATGACACAGTAGACTAGCAATGTTGCAGCTCATGCTGGAAAAGAAGTCTCCAGTTTCATTTGTTTTGATGTACTGTATAAATATTTAAAGAATGCGTGCTGCAATTTTATCCAGCCTTTACTGAATTTCAGAGTGTAATGTCTTGGTGGGGCTCTTAATGCTGATACTAATTAGTGTTAAAATTGCTGGTTCAGCAGACCACTGAGGGATGTGCATGAATCCATTTCTTCTCAGAAAAACACACAGCTATAAATTTCACTTGAAGCAATGGTCTGAATATCATTGAAATGCCAAGGAAGTTGGTGAGCCTTATATGTTATGAAGTTCAGTGCCTTCATGATGTACTTCATATAATCTTATTTTGCATGAGCATTTATTGCACTTGAGGGCATTTTGTTGTAGAAAGTGAACAGTGGGCCCCTCACTGCAAGAAAGACATTGAGGCCCTGGAACGTGTTCAAAGGAGGGCAACAAAGCTGGTGAGGGGTCTGGAACACAGGCCATATGAGGAGAGGCTGAAGGAGCTGGGAATGTTCAGCCTGGAAAAGAGGAGACTCAGGGGAGACGTCATTGCTCTCTATAACTTCCTGAAGGGAGGTTGCAGTGAGCTGGGGGTCGGCCTCTTCCCTTGTGTCATTAGTGATAGGACCAGAGGGAATGGCTTCAAGCTACGGCAGGGGAGATTCAGACTGGACATTAGGAAGTATTACTTTTCAGAAAGGGTGGTCAGGCACTGGAATGGACTGCCCAGGGAGGTGGTGGAATCACTGACCCTGGGGGTGTTCAAGGAAAGGCTGGATGTTGTGTTGAGGGACATGGTTTAGTGGGAGCTACTGGGAATAGGTGAACGGTTGGACTGGATGATCTTTTAGGTCATTTCCAACCTTGGTGATTCTATGATTCTATGATTCTAACTTTCATATGCTATAAAGTTATTAATAACTGAGTAATTTTAAATTGCATAATAATTTCAGGCAAGGGACACTATAATGAAATTAAGTTTTATTATCATTATATGTGCACATGAATATGAATATCTCACAACCTGTTTGTCGAGAAATTGGAACCTTAAAAGACTAAAGAACTGAGTAACTCAATCTCATCAATTAACAGCGGTATAAGATCAGCAATTGAAGATTAAGATATTAATGTGGCAGCTGCCATGTTGCTTGACACGCTGGATTACAATGAGAAACTCCAGAACTGAAAATATGAATAGAAGAGCCGAGAATTTCTAGCATGGGTTAATAATAGACTCACATCCACAAATAAAATATGTACCACAGAGACATGTAGTCTATCTTGGAGAATAAAAGACTGCCACCTGAAAATCTATCAAAATCTCACAGGCAAATTCTTTGTAGTTGCGACTGGAAAACTGGGGGGAAACCATAAGATACAATTTGTCATTTGGCTGTCAATTCAGCACACTTCTAAAGTATGTGCTTCCTGAGGAATCTGTTCAAAGTCTGAACAGAAGGCTGTACGAAGTGGGAGGATATTCCTCTGAGGTCAATCATTTAACCGCTATGACTACATCCATACTCTTCAAGAAAACAAGCCAGGGCTGCTTTTCTGGCCCTGAGGCTAAGAGGCAGAGCACAGTTCCCATCTACGTGGCCATATTGGTTTCTCCCCCAAAATAGTGCCTGTGTCTGGACTGATTGGTTAGGAGTGCTGTCTTCTGTGTGCTGCTTCCAAGTTGACACTGTGGGTCATCACACACAAGGCTGTGCACTGGAGAATCCTAGCAATTCCATGACAGAAGCAATTGCAGGGCAGCAAAAGGCTACTGTACCTGACCCTGTTTTATTAGTGACACAGATAAAGCAGATGGACAAGGGCTTCAGTCTATCTAGCCCACATACTTGTAGAGGAGAGGGGAGGTTGAGCATGCAACTTGTTTCTAGCTGACTCGGAAATCAACTAACCTAGCTCACAAAACAAGGTCCAGGAATAAGGAAGGAAAGACTCAGTTCTGATGAATTTCATCACCCTGCATGATTCATCTAGAATCTCCCAGACTGATATGTGCAAATCTCTAATCTCTCAATGAAGTCTTGTGAGAAAAGTGGTCCTTTTAAAAGACTATTTCATTAAATAGACTAAAATACCATTAAATGTTGCTGAGGTATTTTGAGGAGGTTAGGAGTCTCATGTCTTTATTTTCCTCCAGCTGCCAGATTATTCATGAAGACATTATTATTTAAAAACACAGCAGCAAGAGATTTCTGTACAGCATCACCACACCACAATGAGAAAGGAAATAACGAAATAATGAAAAATGGAACCTAGTTCTAGAGCCTGAGGAAGAGGAAATCATCAGAACTGTGGGTTTTTGAGTACCTCAAAATCATTACAGAGGCACTTTCCCTTCTGGAATTTTATTTTCTTTCTGACTAATTGATTTCCATTGAAAAATCTTTTTTTTTTTTTTTTTTGAATTACCATTCTCCAAGATAAATCCTTCCCACAAATATTTTCCTGTTCATATCAGAGAGAGCATACTTTACATGATCTCCTTCCTCAAAAAACCAAACATTGTGCTATGTTTGAACAGAAATACAGAAATACTGGGAATGTGCCTATCTCTATTTCTTCATATCAAGACAAATGTAGAACTGAACTGAATTGCTAATCTGATTTCTAAGCAAAGTTATCTTTTCTCCACATCACAGAATGGTCTTTTCTGTAACTGGCAAAAATACATTGTTTTATGCTCTGTGTCTAACTGCCTTTAAAGTTAGGGAACACTTTACGGAGAATCCTCATTCTACTTCATAGAACTTGAAATTTGGCTCATGAGAGATATGTAGCTCTAAAACTCTTCTGTCTTTGTTATCTCTGAACTGCTTTTAACTGAATTACTCTGTTAGAGGAGACTTCTGTTTTCAAACTCAGGCCTCCATTTTGTCTTTGGTATAATGAAGTCTTGCAAAGAAAACATACAATGTTCTTGCTTCAGTGTTCATTTTCATATTTTCATACTTTGCAATTTCTTGCTAAATTTTTCCATACCTTAAAATCTTGAATCCAGAAATTTCAGATTAACAAAGAGAAATTTCAGAGTGGAGAAGAGTAGAAGAAAGTTCCTGATGAGCAAGATAAATAAGGTTCCAATGGCCAATATTACAAAAGATCTGCAACACACATCCAGTCACAAAAGAACAGTTGGAAATATGTTTAAAAACTGTGAAAGATCCATAGTAACATTTGCATTAAATCATTGCTTAGAAGCTTATTCACAGAAGATAGTTTATGAATTTGCTCTGGGATTCTTCTGGTTGAAAGGCAGTCTATAAGTATATAAATATAACATCATTCCCATGCAACACTGTGCACTGCAGATTAAATGACTTCAGAAATTAAAAATATCATTAAGATAGACCACAGAGCATGCTGTTAAATAGATATTAATGAATAATTGATACATTTAGCACATGGTGATGTAGAATTTGCATTATAAAACAAATGACTGCTTGGAGGCAACCTAGGTTTGTGACTTTAAAAGCAGAATCTTAAAGCAAGTACTGATTCACTCATTTTCTTGTACCCAAGTCCATTAATTTCTGCTTTCCACAGCAGTAAGGGAGGAACCTAAGATTAGTTTTCAGAGTGTTACATAAATGAGTAAAATTAATGTGATATCTCTATCTAGAAAGTGCATTTTTATATGTGAGGATAAATTATTTTTGTGCCACTTTCAAATCTTAAATAACCTCTGTCAAGAGAACAAAATATCCATTAAAAAGATATTTTTAATGCTTATCAGAGGGTTTGTGTGCCAAATACACACAATTCTGTGAAGTGCAGTGGTGTGCTGGTACTCCTTTGATCTCAATATCCTTCTTCCTGGTCTGCTGCCAAGGATCGTTCACTCTCTGCACACATCAGTTGGGACAGGAAAAAAATGAATGAAACAACTCTTCAGCTGAATTCATTTCTCACTTCCCCTGTTTCTCCATCTGTCTGACTCAGACGTCTTCAGGGAAAATATTCCTCATTTTTTCTGCTATGGGCAAGACCATCTACAGCTGTGCCCTCAGCACAAAGAGATGGCACCTTTCTTGCTAAGTTGAATAAAAGATGAAGTATCCTGCTTTAAGTTTGTAGCTGGCAATGTTATGATGACTTTTCTCAGGAAGGGCATACTACAAAGCGTAATACAGTTACTGAACTAACTCTGCCCGCTTCAGTATGTGATCACCTCAGCATGGCACTGTTAGTTCAGGTGCCAACATTATTAGTTCAGGTGCAGCAAAGTGCTAACATGGCTCTGCCGCTTCCAACATCCACATAGATTTTCCTGCCATGCCTTTCTTGGCTCTGCTTTGTGTGATAGTACATAGACCTATAGAGGTGTCCTGTCTACATCATGCCTTCTCAAGATACCCATATTCATATTACATCAAAATCTTTATTGGATTTAGCCTTCACACTCCTGAAGGGTGAGGAAAGCACCGGAACAGGTTGCCCAGAGATGTCACAGAATCACAGAATGGCCAGGGTTGGAAGGGACCTCAAGGATCATGAATCCCCAACCTCCCTGCCACATGCAGGGCCACCAACCTCCCCATTTAATACCAGACCAGGCTGCCCAGGGCCCCATCCAGTCTGGCCTTGAACACCTCCAGGCACAGGGCATCCACAACCTCTCTGGGCAGCCTGTTCCAGTACCTCACCACTCTCTCTGTAAAGAATTTTCCCCTGACATCCAACCTAAATCTTCCCTCCCTCAACTTAAAACCATTTCCCCTTGTCCTGCCGTTATCAACCCTTTCAAAGAGTTGATTCCCCTCCTGTTTATAGGCTCCCTTTAGGTATTCAAATGCTGCAGTGCGGTCAGCCCGCAGCCTTCTTTTCTCCAGGCTGAACAAGCTTAGCTCCCTCAGCCTGTCTTCGTAGGGGAGGTGCTCCAGTCCCCTGATCATCTTTGTGGCTCTCCTCTGGACTCTCTCCAACAGCTCCATGTCTTTTTTGTGCTGGGGGCTCCACACTTGGACGCAGTACTCCAGATGGGACCTCACAAGAGCAGAGTAGAGGGGGACAATCACCTCCCTGTCCCTGCTGGCCACTCGTCTTCTGATGGAGCCCAGAATACCATTTGCCTTCCAAGCCGCAAGGGCACAACTGCTGGCTCATGTTAAGTTTTTCATCCATCAGGACCCCCAGGTCCTTCTCTGCAGGGCTGCTCTCAAGGACCGCTCCTTCCAGTCTGTATGGATGCCTGGGATTCTTCCAGCCCAAGTGCAAAATTCTGCACTTTGCCATGTTGAACCTCATCAGGTTCACCTGGGCCCACCTTTCTAGCCTGTTAAGGTCCCTCTGAATGGCATCCCTTCCTTCTACTGTGTCAACTGCATCACTCAGCTTGGTGTCATCAGCAAACTTGCTGAGGGTGCACACAATTTTGTCATAGATGTCTTTGATAAAGAAGTCAGAGAGCACTGGTCCCAAGACAGACCCCTGGGGGGCGTCGCTCGTTACCGGCCTCCACCTGGATGCAGAGCCATTGATCACCACCCTCTGACTGCGGCCTTTCAATCAGTTTCTTATTGAGTGGTCCACCCATCAAATCCACATCCCTCCAATTTGGAGATGAGGATGTGGTGGGGGGCCATGTCAGAGGCCTTGCTCAAGTCAAGGTAAATGACATCGGTCGCCTTTCCCTTGTCCACCAATGTTGACACTCCATCACAGAAGGCCACCAGATTGGTCAAACATGACCTTCCCCTGGTGAAGCTGTGCTGGCTGTCTTGGATCACACACCCATTCCTCATGTGATCAAGCATGTCATCCAGGAGGATCTGTTCCATGATCTTCCCAGGCACAGAGGTGAGACTCACCAGCCTGTAGTTCCCGGGGTCCTCCTTGCTCACTTTCTTGTAAATGTCACTCCCATGACCCTTCCTCCAGTCATCTGGGACCTCACCTGACAGCCACGACTTTTCAAATATGATGGAGAGTGGCTCAGTATCCACCTCAGCTAGCTCCTTCAGAACCCTGGGATGCATGCCATCTGGTCCCATAGACTTACACACATTCAGTCCCATGAGGCGGTCTCAGATCTGCTCTGTTCTCACAGATGTGTTGGGTGCTCTGTCCCTGGAATCATTCAAGGTCAGATTGGTTGGGACTCTGAGCACCTGATGGAGCTGTAGGACCTGTTCATTGCAGGGGGGTTGGACTAGATGATCTTTAAAGGTCTAACTCAAGAGAATCAATGATTCAATAATTATATGAAATATTCGTATCTACATTATTATGAGACAAAGCAATGTGTCACATCCAGAGACTGTAGGAAGTAAAGGCTTGCTTGCTCTCAGGCATGCCTAGAACAGGGACTACTAACCTGATCACTGACCCACCTTCATTCCTTAGCTCAGTGTTTGGGCACTTGTTTCCTTCTTGTGAGTTGGTGAATGCGGCAGGAATTTCACTGTGAATGGAAACACAAATTTGGTCTTATGCTCTGCCTACTGATACTGGGTTTCAAACACTCAAACTAGTTAGCCAGTGAATGAGCATCTAGTAAAAACCTCTGTCTTGAAGAGTTCATTATCCTAAGAGACTCAGAAAAATAGAAGTTTGTCTAAAGCAACAGATTAACATGTTATAACCTGGGCTTTGATCCTGTACTGCATTACCCTGGGTAGCCCATTCCAGCACATGACAACTGCCTCAGAGAAGAGAGAACATCCAACCTTCATTTCCCCTGACATAACTTGAGGCCATTCCCTCTAGTCCTATTGCTAGTTAAATGGGAGAAGAAGCCAACTCCCACTTCACCACAATCTCCTTTCAGGTAATTGTAGAGAGCAATAAGGTCACCCTGGAGCTTCCTCTTCTCCAGACTGAACAATCCCAGCTCCTTCAGCCTCTCCTCATAAGGCCAGTGCTCCATACCCCTCACAGCTTCATTACTCTTCTCTGAACATACTCCAGGGCCTCGATGCCTTTCATAAAGTGAGGGGCCCAAAACTGAACACAATACTCAAGATGCATCCTCACCAGTGCTGAGTACAGAGGGATGATATCATATATCAAAGAATCGTAGAATCATTAATGTTGGAAAAGGCCACTAAGATTACCAAGTTCAACCATTAACCCATCCCCACCATACCCACAAACCTATATCACTCAGTGAGATATCTACCCTTTTCTTAAGCACCTCCAGAGGTGGTGACTCCACCAACAACCTAAGCAACCCATTCCATCATAAAGTCTCAGATCAGTTTTTAAGTAAATGTGTGATATTTCTTCAGACCAGATTTTTTTTTTTCCTACCCCCTCTCTCCCCTCCCCCCTCCCCCCTACTCCTCTGCTTTTCTTCTATTTGTCCTCATTCCTGATACCATGCTTTTAAGGTGGTTTTAGAAATTCTTTACGAGTTTGGATCTGGCCATATATATACTCTACAATATATTCTATTGATTTATAATTTTTCTACACTATTTCTCTCTCTCTATTTCTCTGTATTTCAGTACTACTGTAACTTGATACGGTGAAGCTGTAATTCTGTACTTTGCCCTGAAGTGTAGCCATCAAAGAAAAGACAACAGTTCAGTAAGTGCTTTGCACATGTAACTCCTGACAGCCTAAACTTTCATTTTTGCACTTATGCATCATAAACATGCCATGAGTGAGATTGATTAGGATTACTTATATCTATCATAAGCCATTTTTATACTGCATGTGTGGTGGAAGAGCTGTAACTGCACGTTAAAATGAGGTCTTTTCTGTCCAAATTGCTTTGAATCACTGCACTCATTTAGTAACGGCTCTGTGCTCTCCTGATACGTTGCAAATGTTCCATGCCTGCAACACCTACAACAAGACTCACAGTTGTAATCTTTGCAGAGCCAGGTATAGTGGTGAATGCCAAAAATTCTTCTGGTATTTTTTTCAAAGGCTAAGTGTATTTGTGCATAAGTGTCTACGTGTGTCAGTCTTCAGAATTGAAACAGACCTCAAGACACACGATGCTCATGTGCCTGGCTCATGCTTATGCCTGTGAACAGTCAGAACATCACCTCTTCTTGCAGGAATAGAGGTTACATGGAGCTACAATAAAGTGACCATAGTAGATCTGCAGCTATCAATGAGAAGCATGCTCGTCTTAAGCCACCCACTGCAGATACCAGATGTGAATGACCATCAGCTGCTTTTTGGGATGTCATTTTTTTTTTCCTTTTCCTTTTGAAATGTTTCTTCCAAAAATCCTTAGTCTGTTTTGAGTTTCTTTCGTGATCTTTTTCATCCTCACGCAAAATGAATAAATTTGGAATACCTTTTCATTTACGTACTAGTATCTGATAAGGGGAAGCATTTCTGATGTACAACATAAGAAAATAACACAAGACAAATGTTCAGCTTCTGCATAAAGAGAGTCTAATTTTCAAGTGTGCTGTACATCAAGGTGGTTATTGGGCAAATATTAAGGAATGTATCACTATAATAGATGATGGAAAGGAACATCTTACATGAATACAGTCTTATATGACTTGGTATATCTAGAATGTCCTTAAAGAAAAATGAAAAAAAAAAGTAATTTCAAGCCTTTTACTTTGCCAGACAGTAAGTGGAGTAAAATCCTTGAGTTCTGAGCTTGTGTTGCACAGATGTAGATTACACCAGGGCTGTGTGAGCAGAGGCAGCACATGCTGATATTTGGGCATGAGAAGCTTGGCATTTGCTCATGTATCTTTGGTGGGTACAGCCTGAAAGCTGTGCAAAACTTTTGCCTTTTCAAACTGACAGGTTAGAAGGCATTGAACAAGGATGCTCAGGAGAGGTAGTGTGAACTAACTCTTAAAGTGGATTAGGTAAAGATAATTAAAAAGCTTCAAAAATGCATTCAAAAGAAAAGGATTCCAATTATGTATATCTATCTTTGCTTTCCAAAAGAACACAGGATACCAAACTTACAGATTATGCATGGGCTTAAGACAATGCAAATGTGAAATAAGATTTATTAGTTGAAACCTGTAACCAAGAATGGAGTTTTATAGATTTTACATCACACGCCCAGGAGTATAAAGAATCCACAGTCATTATCTTGTCTTGGCTGATGGGCAGAGTGACTTGATGTGGTGCACTGTGAATTGGAACCATGAAAATGCATTCCACTGCCAATGACCTGCATTCTTATGGTTAATTTTAAATTTTATTAAAAAAAAAAAAAAAGAAGAATAAATGGAAACAAAACAGAAGTTAAAAC
This sequence comes from Lagopus muta, assembly GCF_023343835.1. Classification (NCBI taxonomy): domain Eukaryota; kingdom Metazoa; phylum Chordata; class Aves; order Galliformes; family Phasianidae; genus Lagopus; species Lagopus muta. The sequence goes on from NC_064434.1 coordinate 10,042,088, forward strand.
AATGTCCCACTGAATGAAAACTGGAACAGACCAATTGCTGAAAAGCGATTCCTACATATATGCTATTTCATGACACATCTAAGGAAAAATGCAGTGGAAAAAAATCTCTGTGAAGCTCTATATGTGTTCGGTTATGTGAGGTGTGTTACTTTCCACCTGTATTTCTGAAATAAGGTGTAATTTGAAGAGAGGCAGGGTTGCTTTTGGAAGGTGAGATAGCTCACTTTGTTGTGTAAGTCAAGTGCAATGGCAGCACACCACAGATGTATGCCACATGTTGCACACATTTTAATAGTCAGTAGCAAAGGTTCTTATTGTATGAGAGCATACAATATAAGAATAACGTTCATTTCATGAAAGCAGGTGAAATAAATCCCATTGAGATGTATGTCATATGGAATGCATAATGGATGATAGTCCAGATGAATCCAAAAAAGAAACGTGCTATGCGTGCAGCTGAGATAGGGAAGCCTGTGGTAAATTCTGCCCTCTGTCTATGAGGCTTTGGCTCAGGACAGGGATTCTTGTCATGCATTTCTGCCAAATATGTTAGCATTTAACCCATACGTATTACCATATATGGGTATCTACTTAAGCACTTTTGTGTTTACCATGTGTGTATTTTTTTTTTCATTCTCATTCTGTCAGAACTGCTTAGTTAAAAACTGAGTGGGCCTAATGATTGTTGGGTTTTCATTTACTCTAGAAAAAACACACACTTTTGCCTTAGAATAAGCAGAATGCATGAAAGAAAGGAAAAAAAAATAAAAATAAAATTCTCAATTAGAGAGCATTGCAAGGAAATTCTGTCCTCAAAAATATCCTAGCTACTACAGCCATTGTGAGGTACACCATGTAGGTAACTGTAGAAGTTGGACTTTCATCCAGTGAGTGATAGGGTTCCATTTTACAATGGCCATTTCAGGTGGAAACTGTTGTCCAAGACAAAAAAGCAACATCAACTGTTGCCAGTTTGTCCACTTCTGACTTTTCCTGGGATCTTATTCCAGTAATTGTCATAGTGGTAGTTATATCAGATAGTAAATAGAAAGCTCCCTTATAAGATGGCATTTCAATTATTAATAATTTTGACTAAATTCAGATGACAGAGGTCCAGAAATAAAACATAGCCTTTTACCAGAATGTTAATGCAGAAAATCAGGCTGCTTATTTGGGTCGCTAAATATGGATTTACTGCCTAATGTTTGTGTTTTACATTAGATTTGCTTGAGTAACATTGGAAATCTTACATTCTTGGCCTGAACAAGTGAGTAGTGTGTCTTTAAAGAAAAAAAAAAAAAAAAGCCGAAAAAACGAAAAACCCCAGAGCCTTCATTAGGTTTTGTGCTAACCAACATTCCTATGTTTTATATTGAAACTAACATGAAACAATCTTTCCAGATGGAAGAAAATATAACTTCTAGGGTCAGGAAAGGGGTACATAAAATTCTGGCAAATTAGAAGGAGAAGTCTACAGGGGCTAAAAAGCTCATTAATATATGCTTTAATCCCCTTGTGGATCATTGTGGTTTGGACCTGCAGAAAGTGAAATGAGAAAATGCTACCACAAGCTGACCAGTTTTAGTGCTGAAAGGCAATATCCACAGTGTTCCTCAGGCTTCCTGGGAATGAAAGGCCTTCGATGGATATGTCTATACATTCTATCAGACAGCTGACTGAGCAGATGCCTGCCCTAAATGAACACATCTCAGACTATGGCGTGAACTCCAATAGAAAGCATGCACCTAGACAGGAGTCACTATTGTTCAGAAAGTACACTTCAGATGCACTGTACTTTTAAAGCTGTTTTTGTTGAAAAATACAAACAAACAAACAAAAGCCCAACAACTGTTGGATATTCCAGTTTTGTTTTCAAGACAGAATATCAAGAACCTTCAGCTTATTCCATGATTTAGTGAATCTACCTAGATACAGCATCTGTAACTCCTTTAAGTGGTATTTAGTATTTTGATAAGAAGATTTTACTGTTTTTCTGTCATTAAACTTTACTAGACTATGCTAGTAGATTGAATTTTGAAAGTACAGCTTCTTCTGCATATAAATTTGGCTTGATAATATCAGTGAACAGGTCTCAGTTCCTTTTATTGTCCTCCTTTTCTACTCTAGGTTTTGTTGTTTCAAGCTTCTTAATTTTCCAGAGTTCACAGCAAAGGGCACAAAGTCAAAGAATGAGAACGAGTGTTTTTTAACCATTTCAGCTACAACACCTGACTCTTGGCACCTCTTGTACAGGGCTGGAAGTGAAATTTATTTTGTATAAGTAATGATATGAATGAGACTAAAAGGCAAGAGCTGAAGTTTCAGGAAGAAGCAGGAAAGTTGAGAACATTAAGGTAGTACTGTATGAATTTCACCAGTCGTTTGTCCATTAGCAAAGTGAATGTCCCTGGACTTGCAGGCATTTGAGGATGCTCTTTGAGACGCAGCCCATACATTTCATACCTGACAAAGGAAAACGTGATTTACAACTGGGCCAAATGGGCTTCTCAGATCCAAGCATCCTACTGGAGGAAGTTCCTGCACACAAACTAGCTTCTATGTCCCTTCAGCTCTTTCTCTGTCTCTCATGCATATGCAACATTTGTGTGTGTTACTCATATAGTACAAGTAACTGTTGATTACTTCAAGGCATTGGATCAACAGAAGCTCAGCAGTGAAGCAGTTCTTTCAGCCAGGAACCTGAAATATTTCTGCAATGTTTCCTAAACATTAACAGGAACCAGGAGGTATTTTGATAGACTTGTAAATTTAAACTCATTTATAACAAATACTGAACTTATTGGTTTATTATGCCAGCAGGAATTACATATTGTATTATAAAATCAAAGGCCAACATAGTTCAGATATCTTCAGCTATAATTAAGACTTCCACGTATTTTACAAGATTCAAGAGAGAAGTACTATAAAATCCATAGACTTTATTCATTAAAAAAGCTGCTTATGTAATCAATCCACATTTTTTCAGCGTGTTTTATGGGAATCTTGGAATACCTATACTAAATACATATTGTACAATTTCAGTTATATTTATAGTATTTATGACTGTGGATCTACGAATATAGACAAGGAATGGCTGCTAGTCAGTGTTTTTTTCTTTTTTTTTTAAAATATTTATCATTTACAGTACCATGCAACTGTATGCACAGATAATGTCACTTGTGATCAGACCCCATGCTGGCAGCATGATTGCTACTACATTTGTAGCTGAGAGTGTGCAGGATTGGAGCTCTGATCTGCACATAGTGGTGGGATACCTTCAGAGGAATTGTGTTATAATGAGAGCTTCTCAAACTAAGTTTGTTTGAAGAATGCCCTCAGAAGAAGCATAGGAGCAGCTCCTGGTCGCATGCCTTCTGACTTCCATGTCTGTTTAAGTTTCCCAGACCAGGATTCCAGTCCCATGCTTTCACCTGGTTGATCATTCTGTTAATTTAAGGGTCTAGTCCACATGGTTCAGTGGACATGGTGGGGATTTTGATGCTTACAGTAGATGATCTTAGTGGTCTTATTGAACCTTAATGACTCCAACACCTGTGTTGCCATCCCTGTCCCATGCATCTTGCTGTATCCTGAAACACAGCTGTGCAAATGTTGCTCTGAGTATAGTTCTGCTCACATGCTTCAAAATAGTGCATCATTGCTGGTAGCTACAGAGTCAGCTCCAGTTGTGTTTATATGCAAGGCAGTGGCAGTCACAGGTCCTGGTGTGGCAGGGGTACAGTCTCCTGGGATTGGTGAGGTATTTATCCCACTATACTTGTAAGATACTGTGCATGAGCAAGACTGGATGCTAGCACTGGCAACAATTTGAAAAGTCCACATATAATTTACAATGTTCTAGTGCAGGCGGTTTGCTTATAACTGACATCATTACTGCTATTGAAGTAAATAGTCTCTGAGGTGCAAAATTTCTGTGTCGCTAGCAATCCAAACTCGTTTGATACTCCAATGACATTGGACATTTGCTAAAAAGGCATCTGAAGTCAGAGACGGGGAAGTATTCTCAGAAAGCTACCTACCTAATGTCCATGCAAGCTTAGAGATTTCCTAATCCACTTAATGGTTTTCTAGCTTTGAATTAAGAAGTGTCACCTCCACAGCTTGAGAGCTCTATTCAGTTAAGAGGGTGGCCTCCAGTTATGCTTGGGAAGTGCTTGTGAATTTGCTGGCTGTATCTGCAATTAATTTGTTCTGGAGAAATGTCTTAAAATAACTTGTAGACATTCCCACAGGAACCTCAACTTGAAAATACAAGAAGAATCAGGCAGGATCAGATTCAAAGTGATGCATTGTTCACATCTGTGATCAGCATTTTGATGCAGAATACTGCACTGTATGGTTTTGCTACAGACATTTTCTCTAATAATCAACCTTAGTACAAAACATCTGAAGTAGGATGATGCAAAGAGCAAACTACTACATAATTCACTACAATATGGCAAGATTTATTTATCCAAAGAGATTTCAAATGGACGTTTAGATACTGCCACTGTGGCAGATGAATTAGCATGGGAAACTGCTGCTGATTCTACTTTCCAGTAGATTTAGTACATTACCAGAACACCATGGGCTGGAAAAAATTATAATCTACAAATGGAAAATTGAAATATACTGAAATCTAACCAGGGAGTCAGAGGAACATGTCTCCTGGAATGGCTCCTGTGTTGGCAGAAGTGACTGGGCAGTGATCCCAGAGTGTATTAATCTACAGTCGTGGAGCTAGCACAGGAAGGTCATTTAGTTATTATGAAAATAAAATAGATTTTATAAACTGAAGTTTGGTGATCACGAAAGGATTATTCTCCTACTAGTTTTATTCAAGAGTGTCTACTGGTTAGGCTAGGGCAGCAAGACTAGCTGCTGCAGGGTTAGAGATTGTCCCCAGCCTGGGACAGCATGGCTTCCACCCACACAGCTTGGATTCTTGTCTTCTTCCAAACAAGATAGCTATATCCATGCTGCTTGTTGGGCACAGTCCCCAAACTGTACTGAGATTTATGACTGAGAATGGTATCTGGCAGGAACTACAGCTGTGACAGAGAGGGTGTTAACAGTTAAGGAGCACAGGCAATTGTCATTCACTGTTTTAGCCAGCACTTTCTCCTCATTTTATTCACTTATACAGACAGCCTGTGTGTCTTACAACAGCTGTCTGCACAAAATATCCTGTGGCTGTCCATTGGCCTCCAGGAGCAGCTTAGGATGCAGTTGTGAGAGGGGAAATTTTGAATCCTAGAAGGCAAAGAGAACAGGACACAAGACTGAGATACTTCCGACCAAATTTTAGTGTTCTAGATGTTAGATGACTAGGTTTAAATTACTCACCTTAGATTGCATTTACAGATTGAAACAAGAATTTACACAGGGCAAGCCAGGTCAACCTAAGCTGAAGCTTTGATTCAGGTTAGATGAATAGCACGTTAGAGGCAATTGCTTCTCTCCCTTGACTAAGAGGAGCCTACAATGATTTACACAACCGAGTTTCTGATCATAGGATCATTAGGGCAATTTCATTTCGTGTTTTTAAAATGTCTGAGGATGGATACTGCACAACATCTTTGGGTAGTCTGTTCCCAAACCTAACTGTCCTATAAGTGAAAAGATTTTTCCCTATATAGAGTCAGAACCCCTTTTCTTTATAAAAAGTTAGAAACTCTTCTGTTTCATTTTTGTCATTTATCAGTATGGCCTCCTTGTGTCATGTGCCACCATGGACAGCCTGACTCTGTCTTTCTGGCAATTTCTTTGTAGGCCCTGTTCAGCTATTGTTAAGTCCTTCTGAAGGAAGTCAGCTCCCTCAGTGTTTTATAAGGCAATCAACCAATCCAATCAACCACTTCCAATCAACCTTTGGTTGCTTTTTGCAGAACTGATTTGTGTATTGGTATCTTTCTTGTACTGGGGAGAGCAACATTATATTTAAAGGATTTTCACCACACTCCTGACAGCAAATGTATAGGGAGCAGCTGTCAGAGAAAGTTCTGAGTGAGAAAAGGAGATAAAGGAATATTCTGAAAGATTACAATGAGATTTAAGATATAGGCTTGTAACATTTCCAAACTAACCAACTTAAGCAAATCCCATGTCAAATGTGTTGTTTAGGATTTCTCTGTTCCATGTTAATTCCAGCTGGAGCCCAGGTATCATATAAGATAGGAAATTAAAGCTTTCCATTACTCCTCCATTACTCCTGATGATAGCATCAATATTTGTTTGCTCTAGATGTACATAGAATCATTGCATCAATTTTCACATGAAACTGAAGCTTGCAGATGACCTTGCCAACATATATGTTGCCTAGAGAAGTTCAAAACCTGGACTTCTGAATGTCTGAAATTCTCTTTAGTGCTTTTGTATGGATTGCCTACAATCTCCTATATTACCTGCACAAGTAGCAAGAACTACTTGGATCAGACCTGTGATATGTATTTGGCTGGGAAGATAAAAACGAGGATAATTGAAAATATACGAAGACATTTATGCTCCAGTGCTTGAGGAAGCACAGGAAGGTACCCCACCCATCATAGCAAAACCATATCCTAGAGTGACTCAAAGTGAGGAAACCTTAAGAACTAGGAACAACCAATGGATGCTCTAGAACAAAACTCTGGGAGTTGCAGAGTCAGCATCAAAATCTGTGCTACTATTCACTAAAGTGGGGAACAGTCTTTTACACAAACACTCAGTTGTGTACTGGCTCTTCAGAACTGGCTCCCTCTAACAGTCTGCTTGAGCTCCCAGGGCATTGTACTTGACCCTGGAGCTCCTCCAGATATTTTGTATAATCTGTATAGCCTTATGACACAGTTATGATTGTGTGTATTTTTGTTTTCTTCTAGTTCAGACTGCTTGAAACAATTTCTCGAGCCATACTGCAGTCCATCAGCAGGGTTCTTTTGTGGCATCCAAATAAAATTATGTGCTGCTGCAGGGGCTAATGTTTGGGGACACCACTGGACAATTCCAGAGAGTGGGAGCCAAGTCCCATGCAGTGTTGTTCTCGGTGCCAGGTTGAGAAGATTCTAAGTACAAACTAATTTCTGAATTATCCCTAGGCATTCTCTGGGGAGGGTGAGTTGTCAGCTGCCCTGCTGCCCCAAACTTCATTAACTGCCTTCTCCATTGAGGAGTGTAGACATCTGGTAATACGTCTAAATTAACTAAATGAGCACTGATATACAACACTGTTAAACTGTTGGAAACATTCAGTGCTTTTGGCTTGGATCAGTACTGTACTTATTCTGAACGTCACCCTGAACTTACCATGCTGGACCCAAAAGCTCAGATAGAGTCATCATCTGAGAAAGGACTGCTGGCTCTTCCCTACCTAAATACACATCAGACAGAGAGCTGAAAAAAAGAAATGAAGAAAGAAACAAAGTACTGTTTACACTACATCCATGTTTTCATTTGCTTTATGTTTTATCAGCCATCAGGCAAAAGGGCAAGAGAGAAAGCTAAAAATTCACTGCCAAAGGCAGAGAAAAGAAATAAACAGCAACAACAATGAGAGGGAAAAAAAAAAAAAGCCAAAAGGTAATTTTGAGATAAATCCTCAACTTCTAAGCTGGAGAGCCAGAGTTGGGTATTGTTAATGAATCATTAGCCCTGCCTTAATCACAACATCTCTTTCTTTGTTCTCACACCCCACTGCTTTTTCGCAGCCGGAGACACTTGGGCTTTCAGAAGTGACAGTGCTCCTCACGAGCACGGCTCACGCTGGTTGTAATGGACACATCTGTGCTTGCAGTGTTTGTCTGTCATCTCCACTGTTTGCTTTTAGCAGCACGAGCAGGAGAGTGGGATGGCACGTGTGTATATGTGTGTGTGAGCTGCAGTGAGAATGCAGAGACCACTTAAAACCCCGCTAAGCCTCTCTGTTTCTCAGTGCTGTATTTATTGCATTTCACTTTGTAGTCAGAGGAATGGGGTATTTTTTAAAAAAAGAAATTTTACTCCCAATTGTTTTTACTACAACATAAATTTGCTGACTCTTTATTAGTCAGTAAGAACTTAGGCAACCCTTGGTGAGACTTGATTTTCTATTGAAATATGTGCAGCTTTGCCCTGGAAGCAGGCTTTTAAGCTGAGTAACAAAAGCTTACAGACAAAATGTCCTCTTTGCAGAGGCAGCACTGCTTTATTTTGCACAAGTTTTCCTCCACCACTGCTCCCCAGATCAGCTCCCCACTGTGGTGTCAGTGCTGGTGAATGAAAAGGGGATGTGGTATGGGCTGGGACCCTCGCAGGCAATTCATGTTAAGCCCTTAAACTGGTCTGAAGCACTGATGTGGCCCTGGGCAGCAAGCAGTCTCCTGCACAATGTCTGGAGAGGTTTGGGAACCATCTGGACCTGTTTCTGATGCAGTGGGAGTGCAGCTGTGTGGCTGTGATCATGCTATGTCCCTCATCCAGAGACCTAGTCCTGGCTTGCTTTATTTGAAGTGACAAGAACTCAGTATCTGCTTTCTTTCTTTATTTTTTTTTCCTTTCCTAGAAGCATCTTACATAACTATTTTCTTAGGCTCTGGTTTTATGATGAAGGTGGCATGAATGATTATCTCTGTGGTTTCATTTCTTATCAGTGTGAGATGAGGTTTTTACCCCACACCAATGCTACTGGCTCTTTTCTTACACTGAAGAAAATGAGGGAGAACTCTACTGCTACTCTTAATCAGTGAAACAGCTTGTTTTCCTTGCAACTGTAGAAGAAATAGCCACAAAATTCCACTTGGGAAGGACTGAGAAGACCTGGTTTTGATATCCTTTCTCTTTCACTAACTAAGATTTTATTTTTAATTTTTTGCTTCCATATTTCTTAAATAATTTTGCAGTTGTCATACTTTGTACTGAAAGTGCATTTCATAGGGATATTTTTTCTTCATGTGAATCCTATAAATTAGTATGTCATGTAGAAGTTTATGAAAATTAGGCCTAAAGCACAGTTAGACTTCATTTGTCTTCTTGTGCATCTTCTTACCATCATTCATTCAATCAATTATGTCAGCTTTTGTATATTGTGTCCTAATAATTCCTTTAGAACATTTTTCAGAATGTGAAAATGGATACTGTGAAGCCAATGACTCTGAATATCCAATTAATTTCCCCATTGATTGGATATTCTTGGATTAGTAATATGTTGGTTTAGAATAACAAATGTTTCGAACACATTTTCTTACGTATTTACCTTCTTTTCCATTGAGCAAAACAAAAATAGTGTGAAAGAATGATACAAGTTAATGTTAAAAGGATTCATAATTTGCTTTTCTTTTGATAGGCAGAAGAGCAATGTCAAATATAATTAAGGTTGCATAACTCTTCCATTCTATCCTCTTTAATTTGCTCAGCTTTCATAACTGGTCACTATCCATTGTCAAAGTTTGTACTCGTAGTTCTCATCTGAAAGTGATTGGCAGAAATCGATGTAAAAAAATGTGCCACAGTTCTTGAGAATGAAAAAAACTACAAAACAAAACAAAACTCACAACAATCCCACAAAACTATTATTTTCTCCATTAAAAATAACTGAAATATTCAAACACAGCTCATTAAATTATCTTCAAGAAGAAGGTAAGGCACCAAATTTTTTGTTAGTATAAATGGGACAGATGGACTGGTGGTCATTTTTGTGCACAGGACATTTGGTGCATTTGGCTAATATGTTTGCCTTTTGACTAAAATGTGAACATTTGTACATTTTGTGAAATGTGTAAATTTGTAAACTAAACTCTGTTCAAAGCAGCAGATTTCTTGCACGTAGCAATGAGCTGTCATTCTGAACCAAACAGATGATTTAGCCATGCAATGAATGAAAAATATTCTTGGAAATTTGTATGGGTTAAACCAAAACTCATAAAGTAAGAAAGGCTTTCAGACCCAGGGCACCTAATAACACTAAAACTCTTCTCTGAAAAGATTTGATAGCTGCATCTCAGTGAGTTACATTTTAGTACTTCTTTCAAAGTTTGACTGTTACACAGTTTTTAAATTAACACTCAACTAGGAAAGAAATTTAGCTTCAATCTTGATATATTTTTTTCTTTCATGATAACAGTTGGAAATTATCATAATATTAGTTTGGTATCTCTCTTAATCTCAAACACTACTTTTAATGCAAGACCTACATGAAATCTCAGATTTCCTTTGGCTGATAGCTTTCTCTGTAAGGTTATAATGCATTTTACTTAACAGAACTAGTAGAATTTTCCACCGCTACCTTTTTCTGCTTTGCTCAACATCTGGGCATTTATTGACATCTGGGTTCAATTTGAGTGAATGTATAATTGTACGTACAGTGCAAATAAGCAGATCCCCTTTTTGAAAGGAATGTAGCCAGGCAAGCCAAATGGTTTGATTCTGCCCCAGATATACCCTCAGCATCACTTATCTTACAAAAGCTGTTCCTGTCTTCATGCTTATATCATTGTGCAGAATTACACTGAATGGCTGTAAAAGGAAAAGGGCAGAGCTAATCCCTAACGTAGACTGTAGGTTTTACTAATTGCCTGTCAGCTAAGGACTAGCATATTAAAGAAGAGATTTGTTTTGAAGCACAGCTGGTGCAGTGCCTCAAAGAAGCCTGTCACTGCTATGAATTCTGGCCCATCAACATTATTGATGGTGAAATCCTTTACACCTGACTTAAACCATTCCAAAATTATACATCTAGTTTAAACTAGTTACCGAGGTTCATTCTGTAGTTAGTGGAGCAATACCAGTCCTTTTGGATAGTTATGTATGCTTTCAAATGATGATGATGACTATGAGACAGGAATAACTGTCCTCTGGAAGTACTTTTCTCATTCCATGGGAACCTCTTACTCAAAGTTTTTTAAATGATCTTTTTTCAGTGACAACAAAAGCAGGGCTAGCCTACGCTATTTACTCAAAGCATTCCTAAGATGGGAGAGGTGATGAGAGAGGAAGCTTCATCCTCCTAGGAGCTGCTTCAGTGAATACAGAGTCTCAGAGAAACTTTCTTCTTTGCTCTGCCTCTTGCCAAGTGGAAATTGCTGAAGCCTGGGATGTCCTGCTAGTGCTATTTTTTATATAGCCAAAAGTGCCTACCTGGCACAGTCTTGTTCTTTTGCTATTCCTGGATAGGAGTGACAAAGAGGGAACCCCTCTTTGAGTTGAGAAAGAAGGAAATACATGATCTCTGGAAGCAAGGTCAGGCAGGCTTCACAGGGAGATTACAGTGCAGCAGTTCATTTGTAGGAAGAAAACGAGAAACACCAAAGCTCAACTTCAGTTGACACTGACCAGGGTGGTGTAAGACAACAAAGAAGGGTTTTTAAAGTGTGTAAAGAGAAAGAGGAGGTCTAAGAAAACATTGGACTGATACTTGATGAAGATGGTCTCCTAAGCAGCAGGGATGAGGAAGGTTGCTTGGAAAGCCAACCTTGATATTGTACCAGAACTGGTCAGCAACAACCAGAACACCGGTGTGGCATCAATGAGTTTCTAGATACAAGTGCAGAGCAGATCACTACATACGGGCTGCTGAGAGAAAGTAACTCCATCTCAGCCAGAACTAGTACAATGGATCCTGACTGGATTCACCCCAGAATACTGAGGGAGTAGGTATTATAGCTGGACCCTTAAGAATTTACCAAATGTCTGGGGAGTTCCAAATGACTGAAAACTAGCCAATGTTATATCCGTCTAAAAAAGGGCAGAGAGAAGACATGGTCCCTGCAATAGTTATGTAGATTATCCTGGGGGACACTGAAAGGCAGTTAAAGAACAAAGCTGTTATAAGGCATAACATGGATTCATGGGTTCACAAAAGGAAAATCCCGTCTTTATTTGATATTCTTCTACAATACAGTCAGGTGGCTAGTGGATGAAAGGAAGGAAATAGATGTAATCTTTCTGGATTTTAGCAAGGCCTTAGATACCATCCCTTACAGTGTCCTTCTGGACAAATTTTCCAAATATGAGTTGAACAGGTCAGTGCAATGTTGGGTGATGAACTAATTGAATAGTAGAGCTCAAAGAGTCCTATTGAATGGGGGACAACAACTGACTGGCAACCAGTTACTAGCAGTGTTCCCAAAGGCTCAATTCTAGGGCTTCTTTTCAACATATTGATCAATATCTATCTTCCTTTTCAACATATTTATCAATGATCTGGATGCAGGAGTGGAATGCATCTTCAGCAAGTTTGCGATGATAAGAAACTGGGAGTTGCTGCTGACTCCCTTGGATGAGAGATAAGAGGCCTCGCAGAGGGATCTAGATACACTGGGCAAACAGCAACAGCATAAAATTCAAGAAAGCTAAATGCCAGATTCTGCACTGGGGATGCAGTAATGCGAGAAAGAAATAGGAAAAGATGGCAAGATGAGTGGCTGGAGAGCAGCTCAGCAGAAGGGAATCTTGAGGTACTGGTGACAGCAGCTCAGTATGAGCCAGCAGTGTGTGCCTGCCAACCAAAAGAACAAACTGTATTTTGGGGTGAATTAAACACAGGACAGCCAGAAGGTCAAAAGAGGCATTTATCTCACTACATTTAGTGTTTGTGTACCCTCACCTTGAACATTGTGTGCAGTTCTGCACTTTACAATATGAAAAGGTCCTTGAAATAGTCCAGAGGAGGGCAACAGAGCTGTAACAGGGCTGGAAGACATGTCTTGTGAGGAGAGGTTGAGGACATTGGGCTGTTGGCCTGGGAGAGAAGAGACTAAGATGTGACCTCACCGCTCTCTGCAGCTCCTAGAGGAGGGGAAGTAGAGTGTGGTGCTGAGCTCTGCTCCTGGGAACTGATGGCAGGACATGTGGGAACGGCACATATCTTCACAAGAGGAAGGTCAAACTGCATATTAGGAAAATTTCTTTACTGTGAGGGTAGTCAAACACTTGTAGATGCTTCTGGTGAGGTGGTTGGTGCTCCATGCCTGTCAGCGTTCAAGAGGCACTTGGGCAATTCCCTCAATTATGTGCTTTAAGTTTTGGTTAGCACTGAATTGTAGACAATAATAGACAATTTCTACTTTTATTTGAATATATATTATGTTATATGTGAAAATGGGAAATTCTGAATCAGTAAAGACACAAATAAAATGAAGGTGTAAAAAAGAAACCATTTCATGGCTCTGAAACCAGTGATTGTAATATGCAACACAAGACCACCCTACAAGAAGTAAGAAATCAGAAATGTTGAGGGCTGTTGGACACCATATTTTCACAGCAGATCAGCACGAAATTACTTAGCACAGATGTTTCTGTAATTGTGATACACTGGGAAAATTCTCAGTATTCAAACTTCAATGGCTCCCAGACTCACACTTCCACCTGTGTTTGGTGGTCTACTCTTAATATACTGGTCTGTAATGTGAACCATGTGGTAACATGCGTCTGGCATAAAAATCTGTCAAAACCCCTCACCCAGTATTCTCCTCACATCTTTAGGCTTTTTTCACTCATTTCTATTTTCATTTTTAAAGCATTTAAAATTTTGTGAAAAGATAGACTCCAAGAAACTCATGAGATTGGAGATGTGGGAGGAAGCTAGCTCTTGTACTTTCAGTTTGACAGTCATCAAAGGTTGTTAGCTTCTCTCTGCAATGCATGCAGCAGTCTTCGAAATATAACATTGTAGTGTTTGCTACAGCTAGTCAAAGTATCTATAGGAAAACGAAGTTATTTTATGCAGTGTTTCATTTCTGTGGGTTATGACACTCATTTTAAAAATGTTTGTCTAGCAAATACAGGTTTTTTTTTTGATGGTGAACTTTTCTTTTCTTCTTTTGACCAACATATTATGATGCTTACTAATCTTCACATAATACTTTGCATAAGTAGATTGCAAGAGTGTTTCCTAAGACTGCTTGTTAAATTTGCTGTCAAAGGTTTGCTGTCAAAGTCATGATTGCATGTATGTGTTTATCTGTGAGGGTAGAAGAGTCTTAACCTCATAACGTGGGAAACGTGAACAAGTGTTTTAGTAATAATTCCCAAAACATACAGCAGCCTGCCAGTTTCAGAAATGCCTCAGAAAATTTACTAAAAAAAGAGTTGTGTGTAAAAATGTTAGTAGACAGCAGCATAAACTACATTATTCCAGCAAATACTTTCTTGAAAACTATAAGCAAAATATTTTTCCCCTGAAAGTCCTGTTTAAAGAAATGCATATTAATTGTGTATTGCTAGGGTTTATACTTACACTCTTCCAGACTTGCTCTTTGGTTCCCACCAGGTATTCATTCTGTTACTTTTAAATAAAGTATTGCATTCTTATTTTCTTACCTGATTTTTTATGTTTTTGTGTTCTTTGAAAGACACATTTATTTGCTCTAGAATATGATTTTCCATGGAACTTAATTTCATAGGAAGTTAATTTTAGGGTTCCTTTCCCTCTTTTAGTAAAAAGTAAATCTTATTCCTGAACACATTCAATTACAATATCTATGATATTGATATTTAATAATGGAGAAAAATAGATAAATACTTTGAGCTATTCAGGCAGTTTTGTGCAATATCCAATATCTGTCAATAAAATTACAGAATTTTACTATGGAAAAGCCAAAAGGCCAATAGAAAGCACTTCAGAAGAAGTACCTTTAAATACGCTGAATCATGTCTTCCTAGAGAGGTTCTGTTTTACAATATTAGGAATGCACAGTTAGACTTTATGTAAGTTAGAAACAGTCTGCTAATGTGTCATCTACAGCATCACTGGGTCATCTGGAAAGAAACATTGAGTGGATAGACCTTAAAAGAGCAGATTTACAAAAATGTGTGAACAAAATCTATCTCATCAGGTTATTGAAAAATCATTCAGGATTTTGGACTAGTGCTTCTGGTGATATGGAAAAATCTGACTCAAATATTGAAGGCAGTCCCTAAAGACTGAAGCAAGAACTTTTTCTTAGCTGTTGGTAACATTAAAATAACACTGAGGTAGAGATGGAAATCCTTCAATTTCTGTTCCAAAGGAGTAGCATTGCCTCTTTGCACAGTCCACTGAAAATAGCTGAGCTTTTGACAGCACTCCTGGTCCTCACTGACCTTGGTCTAACACCTCACCGTGGGGTCACCAAACAATAGATTGATCATCCTGAAAGTGCGAGTTTCTCAAGGGTTACACAAACAACCTCAAGTCGTTAAAGCTAACTATAGAAAAAGTCCAATTCTTCCTCTTTCCTTCTCTTTCTTTTTTGTGCATCTGAGCCACAATTTGAGAACAGAAAAGGGAAAAAGTCTACTAACTTCTCTTAGTAAATAATTTGTTTACTTCTAGTTATTAGACACAGATGGAAATTATGAATATCCTCTATTTTTAGCTGTTGAAATTATTTTCTTTCACATTCAAATGAAAGCATACTCATACTAGCATTGCAGAATAAAGAAAATTGTTCCTACTTGTGATATACTTATGCTTGTTTTATTCTAAGATTAATAAAGTTGTTCCATGGCTCATGGAATGAACTTGCCTGTAATTGAAAAAGAATGAACTGTTTTCTGGTTCAAGAAGGTGAAGATCAAAGCTGGCTGAAATAACAATGTTTTATATGAATTATTTCCAATTCACACTGCCTTTTATTTAGGTTTTATTTTTAATTTCTCACAAATGTCAGAACTCCTAATAGTTTTGAAAATTTTTGGACAAAAGTAAAGGTAATGTTTTTATGGACAGACTATGAAAACACAGACTTTAAACTAAAAAGAAAAATCTGGAATATTTTAATTCAAAAAACAAAATCTTTTTCCACTGAAATTTTCTACTTTGACAAAAATAAGCAGATTAAAATTTAAAACATTCTGGCAAGAATTTAACTTTTGGTGATTGTTAATGTACATCTTTTGTGATAACTAGGAATGCAACCAAAATACATAGGTCAGACTGGAAGTAATGTCTCCTAATTATTTCCATAGAAACTACAACAGACACAAAGAGCATAACAAAACTATTTATAAATTCTCAGCTGCAAAATGCTGTTTTTCAACATACTTACCACCATTAGCACTGCATTTTTACCAGCAATGAACAAGACCCTGCATGCCACTCTCATAAAAATCTGCACCAGTGGATGGGGCACATTGTCGCTGTCACCACTGCTGAAACACACCACACACAGCTTCACTGTGCTCACATTCACTGTTTGGTTTCTGTAAATGTTCAGAAACCATCAGTAAATGTCACTAGGTGCCAATTTTTTTCTGTGTGGAGGAATTGACACACCTTTGCTTTATCTCCACCTCCATGCCAGACGCCATTTACTTCCCCTCTGCTGCCATCTGTCAAATGGCAACAGAGTGTAACAGAATATTGTTGGTAGGTTCGACCTCTACTGTCATGCCACCAACATCCACATCTGACATTGTGGGCCAACATAAAATAGGAGGCATTACTTTTGGAGCAGCCCTCATGATGATAGAAGAAACAGAAGTTTCTATCTCCTTTCAAAATGCAAAACTTCAGGTAGGTGTACAAAGCTTGCAGAAGACTGTTCATGTGTGGTGGAAAGACCCTCTCTTATAAACAATGTGCCTGATCTTCAAAGATTCTGGTCTTTCATGTTCTTTTAAGTGACACCTGTGTTGTGGTAGATAGTCATGGAGTACGGTGCTGGCTTTTTTTGAGCCTTTTGAAATACCTGGCTGCTCCTTAAAAAATACTATACTAGTATAAAATGTTACCTTTTCATTTCTAGCCCTTCTGTTTTGCTAGAAGTATTTGATAGGGAATGATAGAACGATTTTAAATCAAAGGATAGATTTAGATTACATTTTAGGAGGAAGTTTTTCACTAAAGGTGATGAGGCACTGGCACAGGTTGCCTTGAGAAGCTGTGTGTGCCTCAACTGTGGTGGTGTTCAAGGCCAGGTTGGATGTGGCCCTGGGCAGCCTGAGCTGATGGGAGGCAACTGGGCCATGGCAGAGGGGTTGGGACTGGATGATAGTCTTGAAGGTCCCCTCCAGTCTAAGCTACTCTATGATTCTATTAAATATGCTTTAATGCAATTAAACAGATTTCAGAGTGTGCATCTGAAGTGGCATCACGCCAGCTACACAGGCGTGAAATGCAGACCACAGCTTTAGAGACACTCATTTCTGTGACAAGGATCAAAAATTTATACCTTCAAGGTCACAAGGGATAATGAGATGTATTTGCTCAGTTTCCTGTAGTGTTACAATCCAGGATGTGTCTCTCTTGCTTGGTGTTAAAAATTCTCTTGTACCAGGAAAAAATGCATCATTCAAAGTTTATAATAACTACAGATGTACTTCATTTTAATGATCTGTTCTTAATGTAGGCTTTTACTGCAAACTACAAAGATGCAAAATCTCATCCTGATTTAGCATTTAAGTTTTTTGGACTTAATGATTCATTACTGCTTACAGACAATGCTGATACAAATCTTGAGTTTCTGTCTGACTTTTAATAAGTGCTACATCCATTAAGAAGGCCAAATAAACTCTCCAATTTCTATGAAGCAGCATTTCTTACAAGAAGCAGTAAGCTTACTGCAGCACTTAAGTTCTTAGGTTAGAATTCATATGCTCCATCTTTGAAATTTAGATTCTCTCTGAGGTCTTGGAGAGGACTCTCGGGAGCTCAAATAAACAGTTTTGAAGAAAATGCTTTGCTTTAATGATGTTTGTGTTTTCTTTGTAAACTGCAGTGGAACCTGGTAACTCATAGAGGACCAATGTTTTCATCTATAGCAGAGGCAGAGTAGGTAGCACTGAATTCAAGAGGTAGTTTGTGACTGATGCTTTAACATACAACTTGAAACTCATAAAAAGAGTTAAAGGCTCTTCCTTCCCTCACCCCACAGATCTAGTGATGGAAACTGTCTGCTAAAGAGGCATCTAAAGAGAAACACAAGGTCTTCAGCAAACGTCAGAGTGATCAGCAGATCACTCAGACCTTGATAAATTGGGACTGGGTGAAAATAACATCAAAACCTCATTCTTACAAGAAATTTTATATCAGTTTATACAAAGCTGAAAAGAAGGAGCAAGGAGAGCAGGGTAGGGAGTTGAGTAACAGTAGATTAGCATGCACAGCCTGGTGACATTTGTGAAAAAAAAAAAAACAACAAACCAGTATCATTTGCAGACTCATCATTTATGCAGCTAAACCTTTCAAGAATGTGAGATCCCTGAAGAGGAGATACTTTCACAGAGTAAACTGATGTGTCTGCAGATCAGACATACTAGATAGCTCTTTTCCTTGTTTGTGTACATCACTTTCTTACTATGCTGCCTACTTTTCCAGGATCAAGAAAACTGAAATCTTATTCTCACTGGAAATTCAGAAGCCAGTTCTTCAGGAGAAAAAAAAAAACAAAAACGTTGGGTCCAAACACCTTGGGTTTATCTGCCTTTGCTGACAGTTGCTGCTCCTTCACTGACTAATTTTCACAATCTCCTTCAATCCTTATAAAAGTACCGTCTCCTTCAGATCTGACCTGCAGCAGCTCTTCCTGCTGCCAACTTGCAGTAAAATTTATCGCCCTGTTTCATCAGATGACAAGAAACAATGCCAGCAATTTCTCCAGTGCTATCTATATGTGATCAAACAGCACCAAACTTACCCACACACTGAACAAAGATATGCTGGTTTCTCTTGTATATCTTTAACCTGTAAAGTCTACTAGAAGCATGCTTGTTTAACAAGAAGTAAATAGCAGATCTTTAGGCCGGAAGCTTGTCAAAAAGTGTACTTAAACAGGACAACATTCAGAAAAATGCTGGGAAAAGGAATCTTATTTTATACTGCAGAAATCTGAGTGCCATTTACATTTAAAGGTCAGTCCCCTAAAGTTATTTATTGTTCAAAAGGTGTTTTTAATCAATTTGAGAAATATGGCTTCTCTCCAAGAATGCCTCCCTTCTCCACAAGCACCAGTAGTCAGGATTAAAGGAGTTTAAATAACAACAAACCAGGCTTTGTGTTTGTGCCTAGTGTCAACTTGCACTATGTCAGGAAAAGGAAAGATCAGTTTTACTTTGTTACAGTGTGCTGAGCAATAGCTAAAAAGAATCATTGTACTGTAATTATGAATACCCCAAATAATTATCCACACCCTCTCTTTCACAGGATCTTATACCTAAAATCAGATATTAATCATTCTGTAATCTGAAGTACATGTTAACATTTGCAGTGGAGTGGGACAGATACGCGTATGCTCATGGAAATGGAAGTCAGTAAAGTCTCTCTGTGCATCAGCATCCTGCTGAAACATTGTCAGGAATCCAAAGAGAGGACAGCCATTTTTGTGCCTTGCTGTGACTAAACCCCTTTGAAGCTGTTTGAGATCTTTTGCTCTTGATGCAGCTCTGTGTGGATGAAGTGATCTGTTCTGCATACCAGCAGTCATGACAGTGAATTGCACTCTTCCACCCATACAAGTACTTGCAATAAGCCACCACTTTCTAACTATGATTCCTGAAAACTTCAGGTACTTTGCTGCATTTTATTAACCTGACTTTCTCTTTTGGCAGGGAATGCGATCAATCTAATTTACAAATGAATAATGGAGGCACTTAAAGGTTAAGCAACTTGTCCACAGAGAGTGTCCATGGCAAGATGTAGCCACCTTATGTAATATGAAACATCAAACTCAAACCATCTGAGTTGCCCATCCCCTTCAAGTGGCTTAGAGAACACCGATGCCTAAATAATTTAAATAGCATCCTAGTCTGAATTAATTTCTTCAAATACATCGCCACATCTTCAGGTTAACACTCCATTTCCATAATATCTGCTAAGTTACACAAGTGTGTCATACAGATGACAATATACAGATCAAATCCTGTACTTTGTGAAAACATGAGTGAACTGTGAACTGCTACAAGTAGGATACTACTTGTGGGACTGTAATACTTGGCAGGGTTCTACATAAACTCAAAGCTTAATTGTCAACTCTTGACTGAATCTTCATGTTAGGATTGCCAGCAATTGCATGAAGTTCAACAAGGGAAAATGTCATATTTTGCACCTGGAGTGCAAAAGTAAAAAGGGGGAAGTAACACTGGACACAGGCACAGACTGAGAGATGTTTGACTGGAGAACATCTCGGTTCTCCCGTCAGGAAAGGGATCTGTGGGTGCTGTTCAACAGCAAGGCTTAGCACAAGCCAGCAGTGTGTCCTGGCAGACAAAAGGACAAACTGTATTTTGGGGTGTATTAAACACACAGCATAGCCAGCTGGTCAAAAGGTGCATTTCTCTTACTATATTTAGCATTGGTACAGCTCCAATCTTTTGATCATCCTCATGGCCTCCTCTAGACCTGCTCCATCAGGTCCTTCTTATGCTGTTGGTTCCAGGGCTGAACACAGTACTCCAAATAGGGTCTCATCAGAGTGGAGTAGAGGGGGAAAAGAAGCTCAGAATATAGTTGGCTTCCTAGGCCACAAATACATATGACTGGCTCATGTTCAATTTTTCATCCACTGACACACCTAAGTCCTTCTCAGGGCTATTCTCAATCCACTCATCATCCAGCCTGTGTTTGTACTTGGGATTGTCCTCACCCACATGCAGAACCTTGACACTTAGCTTTGTTGATATGCCAACCTCTTAATCCTATAAATGTCCTTCTGGCTGGAATCTCCTCCCTTCAGCATGTCAACTGCAACATTCCAGCTTGGTGTCATCTGCAAACTTGCACGCAGTCCTACTGTTTGTGTCATCAGCAGAGATATCAAATAATAAGAGGCTAAATACAGACCTTTCAGGGACTCCACTTGCCACCGGTCTCCATCTGGACATCAAGCCATTGACTACAAATCTTTGAATTCAACCATCTAGCCAATTCCTCATCCTCCATGTGGTCTATCTATCAAACTATGTCACCTCAATTTCGAGGCAAGTGAAGGAGAGTATCGAGCGCTCTGCACAAGTCCAGTTAGATGAAGTCAGTTGCTCTTTCCTCCTCCACCAAATGCTGTTTCTCCTTTTCTAGTCAGTGGGAAATTCACCAGAATGGCACAACTTTTCAAAATGATGGACAGCAACTGATGGATGGCTTAGTAACTTCATCTGCAAGTTCCCTCAGAAGCCTCAGGCACATTTTATCATGTACCATGGATCTGTGTGCATTCAGATTCCTTAGGCGGTCTCAGACCTGATCTCCTACAATGGATGATTCTTCAATCTCTCAGGCCATACCTTTGGATTCTGTGAGTTGAGTGATGTGCCTAGAGCACTTGTCACTGAAGGCTGAGGCAAAAAAGTCATGACAGCAAGCAGTATAAAAGGAAAAATTAAAGATAAAAGGAATTACAGGTTAGCTTCTGTAATCTACGTCAGTGAGAGCTTACACATGAAGAGAAAAATTCCAGACCTGCTAGTCAATGGAAATTTTGCTTGTTACTTCAGTGGGGCCAGCATTTCATACACAGACTTTCCATGCATCGTTTTTGTTTTCCACAAGTCTACTCTGCTTATTTTTAACTGAGTGGTAGAAAGTATGCTCTAAAATCTAATTGCAAATCATAGTGCAGTGATTTAGATATATCCTCTTCATTCTCATAACTTGGTTTGCTATGTTTAATTTTCGCTAAGTTCTTTCAATCTTTCTTCCTTTTTTTTTCTTTCTTTTCTATAGTGGCTTTAGCTACTAGTGCAGAGTTCTATGCATTTACCTTTTTTCATAACATTATTTGGAAACATGCTTTTCTAATTAAAAATTCTTCCTTCTATACAAAAGTTAACAGTTAAGTAAAAGCCAAACTATTAAGTAGCATTTATTTAACTGTGATTTTCTCCAGTTATTTATGAGGATTCATTTGGCTATTATTATTTAAATATGCTTAGAGTGTCCTGACTATTCATTGTTCAGAATTACATCAAATTTGCACCTATGGTATTAGACAAGTATATCAGTGTTTTTGATCTGTTTTGTTTTTTTTTTTTTTAATTTTTTTTTTTTTTTTTTTTCGATGAAGATGTGGACAAGTGCCTGGAAAAAGCCCAGCTTCATAAATAATATTCTACCTTGAAAGACCCTGTCTTATTTAGTAAAGCCATTGGATGAATCATGACTGAAAATCATGCCTCTAACATTGCATGAGCATTATTCTTCTGTCTTCTGTCCTTTTAAATTCATAAAATTTGACATTCACCAATGGGAAAAACATCATTATAAACTTCAAAAGTGAGACTGGAATTCAGTTCACACCTGCCTAAGACAGAAAAGGCTTGGAAGTACTCTTACAGTGAGTATTCATATCTACTAACTGGCTGTGTGGGAAGAGAGCACCTTTTATAGTGTTAATTTTGGTCCGTGGAATAGAGATTGCTCTGAGCTTTGGGTCTGGTTCCCATGCTGCACCAAACAGAAGAACTGAGATGGTTTATAGGAGTGGAAATAACTTGTGCCAGGCACAAGAGTCATGTCAATCAGTGCAGGGGGACCGGGGACTGCTTTACAACTGAGTCACAGTCTAGAAGTCTGCCTTTGGGTCAGTGAAATCCTGGCTGATTTGATTTATAAATTAGTTGGCACTGCTCCAAAAGTAATGCCTCCTATTTTATTGTGTTGTCCCATGATGTCAGAGGCAGATGGCAGTGGTACAGCAGTAGAGGTTGAACCTTCCCACCAGTATTCCATTATATTTTGTTGCTGTGTGTCAGATGGCAGCAGAGAGGGGCAGTCTGACAGAATGGAGTCTGGAATGGAAGTGCAGATGAAGCAAAGGTGTGTCACTGAATTCCTTCTTGTGGAAAAAATGGCACCCATTGACATTTACTGAATGTTTGTGGAGACCAAACAGCGGATGTAAGCAGAGTGAGGTAGTGAGTGGTGTGTTTCAGTAGCGGCGACAGTGATAGTGGGTCACCTTCTACTGATGCAGATTTTTATAAGCCTGGCATGTGGGTTCTTGTTCATTGATGGCTAAAATGCATAGCTAATAGTGGTGACTGTTGAAAAATAGTATTTTGTAGCTGAGCGTTTGCTTCATCAAATAGTGTTATTGTGCTCAGTGTTGCAGTTTTCATGGAAATAAATAGGAGGTATTACTTTTGGAATGATCCACATAGTTCTTCATGACATGCTACATGACTTACTGCTCTTGCTCCATGTGAAAGAAAAGACCTAGGGAACTCACTAACCTGATTGGGTTGTTGAATCTTCCGTATTGGCTACAATGAAAACCTGTAGATGGAGAAACTGCCTCTACTGGAATATAAAAATTGTTCTAGCTTAATGAAAACAGAAAAGTGATTTCACTTGTGTCAGTATGACTTTGTTGAAGAGCTTTATTAAAAAAGGGGAGAGGGGGAGGAAAAGAAGTGGGGATGAACTGTGCTGTTAATGGCTTGGTGAATTCTTGTTTCCACGTGAAGGAAGATGGATGTGTGAAGAGTCACCCAAGTTCCAGGGAGAAACTGAGCAAGACAGATTAGTCCCACCTCAGTCTGACACCTGGGGCACATCCTTATCTAAGGGGGTAAATGGATCAGAATGTTACTGCCCGTTTATTTTTTCTCCTTCTGTTTGGAGACTTTCCCTGATTAATTACCCTCTAGTAATTGCTGTTGTTAACTAATGTCAAACCTAATTAACCTGGAGTCCCTTCGTCCAGTACCTCCACCACCCTTTGCAAAGACGAGAAGGTCATCAGCAAGGAGGTTCTGAGGATGGCCACACTTTACCCATTCGTTTATTTGCTTTGGGCCTTGTTTGCTATTCCTGCTGCAATGCCTGGCGACAGCTTTCTAGAATTCCCATCAAGTCTAATTGGCCTGCTGAAGCAGCAGTGAACACAAGATTTAAGAAATGTTTTCTTTAAAAACTTCTGGTCCTACAGACACTTTGAGATCAAGTTTCACTCTGCTGAAATCACACACGATTCCCTGTGATTTTCATGAGAAATATTGTAAGAAAGTATTAAAAGAGAAACATGTCTCAGTGGTTTGGAGGGACTGATGGCCAGGGGGGTTGATGAGTGGGTGGTGGTAACATAGCAAGGCATCTACAGAATCTTTAAAGTTTGCCAAAATTAACACATACAAGGTATTCAGTATCAAAGTTTTCAATATTTGGCTCCATAAACACAATACTGGTTGCAAAAACAAAGCTAAGGATTTCATGCTGATTACTTAAATAAAAACTGTTTAATTATGAACATTTGGGAAATGAAGTTATGAAGAACTGACCAATATTGCTACAGCTTCCTAGTGTTCATACCAGACTCTGAGCACTGTGCCAGCACCTTACTGCTTATCGTATTGTAGATCCAACTATGGTAAACAGTTCTGAGCTTATCATTCAGGCAGATAGCTTAGTGTAGAAGGAGGTCTAACTCATCACTAAGGCCTCTTGACTTTAGTTTCATTGAAATGTGAACATTATTGTTCAATAAAAGCTGCCAGCATCCTCTGTGCAGGTTCTGATCAAAAAGGTCAGGTTTCTATCTTCCATTCTTGTTTTTACCTACCTTTAGGCATTTCCATACAAAAAATAGAAGATTTATTGCAAAAGTAGAAATAAATCTTGTTAGCATTCAGATTAGTTGTAAAAATCAGATTTTTCTGTCTGTCTCTTCGTAAGAGCTCTGTTTTTTTAAATAATATTTTATCTTGACACAGTCATTTTTACTATTAAAATTTTATCTTAGTAGTGCTATATTGAGGCAAGATGCAGTTATGATATAGCAGACCTTACTCTTCTATGGTTACCATTGAAAATATGTACCTATTGACAAATTCCTATCTAGATTTCTCCTGTGTCTCTGTCTTTCTTTCCTTTCCCATCTCTCCTGCCCACCTTTCTGTTTGGATGAACCTCACTGTTCTAAGTCTTGCCATTTGAAAGTCTCATGGACAGAAAGCTTTCATTTAAGACTTTGAATGCATAAATGAAAGGAATGACTACAGTATTAGAGTAATGAATTACGCTTTCTCATGAAGATGAACTTGATCCATCCCTTAATTTTGTTAAAGATAACAAAAAATGTTTTTACAAACACATTTACAACAAAAGGAGGGCCAAAAGAAATCTCCATCCTTTATTGGATGCAATGGAGAGCACTGTCATGAAGGACTATGAAAAGGCTGAGGTACTCAATGCCCTCTGTTCCTCTGTCTTTAATAGTCAGAACAGTTATTCTCTGAATACTCAACCCCCTGAGCTGGAAGAGTGGAATGGGGAGCAGAGTAACCCCCTCACCTCCACACAACTTCCTTTCAGATAGTTGTAGAGAACAATAAGGTCTCCCCTGAGCCTTCTCTTCTCCAGTCTGAGCAATTCCAGTTCCATCAGCACTCAACTTCCATTGCCCTTCTTTGGACACAGGTCAGCCGCTTCTCCTACGTAACAGTGATAGGACAAGAGGTGATGGCCTCAAGGTGTGACAGGGTAGATTCAGGTCGGATATTAGGAAAAATTTATTATCTGAAAGAATGGCCAACCACTGGAACAGGCTGCCCATGGAAGTGATGGTGTCACCATCCCTGAAGATTTTGAAGAAATGTGGAGATGTGGCACTGAGCAACATGGTTCAATGGGTATGGGGGTGGTGGGTTGACAAATTGCCTAGATGATCTTAGAGGTCTTTTCCAATCTGTATGATTCTATGATTACTGTGATTATTTCATGAAGATTCATGCAGCATTTCTGAAAACATTACTGAACTATAGATACCAGTACTGAGTCAAAGTGCTGACAATCAATGACATAAATGTAGCTCAGAATAGAAATACTCTCTACTTATTAGTCCTTTTGAATTATTGGTGCTTTATAAATAGGTCACATCTATGGTTACAGATGACAGGAGTCAGACGCGGTGAATTTTATTTTGCTTTTTAGACTCCCAGCTGCAGTTACAATGACCAACCCCTCAATTTGCTTTAAGTAAGCTCACTAGTGTGTTTTTACAATTAATCTATAACAGGAAAACTCTTTATGTTAAAAGACAAGAGCTAATGTTCATGCATTTGGAGTAAAGAGAAAATCTCCTTGTTAGAAATCAGTAGCTTCTTAGACTTAGTCTCAAAGTATGTAAGAGGGGATTTGCCAGAATAGTTTAACATTAAAAATCCTGAACAATGAGTTTTATTGTAATGAAGACAGAATGTAGTCACAGCCTTCTTAAGTCTTTGTTTGTACTTCCTAGGTGCCTTAGGCAGCTGCCTTTATGTGAAGCAAGTTACAGCGGGGTTATCCATGTAGACAAATGTGCCTATTTTTCTTTCTTTCTTTTTTTTTTTCATTTTTCTTTTTTTTCTAGAGGAAGGTTTTGCATTTCTCCTTCACATGATAAATCTATCTCCACAACTGCTGACAGTTTAGGTCTTCAGAATATCTTTAATCTCCAAAGACGAAGACATGTTAGAACTAGTATGTATTGCACAGGACTTCTACTTTTGCAGTATAAAAGCTCTACTGATTGCATTCATTTAGCTACTTTAGTTGGGAATGCTACAGCATAATAATGTAAATACTGTATAATGGATAACTGACTTGCTTAGCAAAAGCACAGCCTACAAATTAGTTAGGATAAGAATTAGAAGAATGAAGAATTAGAACTAGGAGACAGGTCTCACAATTGCAGTGTAAATGCACTCCAGATGAAACCAGTTTTATGACAGAGAGCAAAAAGGAGGCAGAAAGGGAGGACTGGAAACAAGATATGGATTTATAGCTAAGATTCAGCTACAAAACTCTTGGGAACTCACAGCCTAGCAGAATTGTGATGTGTAACCTTGGGTATTTCTTCAGCTCTGGACAGATGCAAAGTCAGAGGGAGTTGTGGCTACTCACTGAGTGTTTGAATGCTGCATCTTGCTATCTTTCTATCTATCTATCTGATTTCTAGTTCCTTTCTGAAATGTAAGATGGGGATACTAATGTTTAGGGTTTGTTTTTCAGGCCTAAAGATCTATAAAATCAGTCTTGCGCAGTAGAAGCAACTGGTTTACCTGATTAGTCCACAGAATGCACTCAAAAAAGGACATTTTGTTTTAATAAGGCTCCCTGAACTTTGTTGGGGTGTGCTAGCTTATTAATCATAATATTGCCAAAAATTCTGAAAAACAATTTAAAATAGCAGAACCTAACTTTTGATTTAACTAGTTTGTAAACAGAAACTATTTTACTACAGGAAAGACCTTTTTGTCCAGGAATGTACAGAACAATCAAAAAAGAAAAAGAAAAAAAAAAAGTGTAGGAATACAAGAAAAACTGTTCAGAGCAGAAGCTGTGGAACAAGATAAACAGCAGAAAAGCAAGTAAAAAATAAAAATAAAAAGAATCTTCTGATTTGATTTAATCTTCAGAAAAGATCAACCAAAATAAATTAGTGAAGCATGGGAAATCATATTGTAGCTTCCTTTAACTTCTTACTAGGCAAAACAGTGTGTTAAGAATTCTGCCAGTTGGAAAAGCTCTCCTCCATGTGTGGAGTGGATCACATGCTGCATCTCATTGCACTATTTTACCAATGACACCATTCCTAATCTTGTTGGTAGAGAATTGTGAATCAGAAGCCACATAGGCAAATGAAGCCATAAATAAGACACATGACTTAACAATGAAAGCATATAAACTTACATATAAATTTCACCAGTTCTCCATCTCTGAGATTCTTTCCATCAGAGCCAGGTGGCTATGAGAGAATGACTAACACATACAGAATCTGTCAAAAAAAAGTAACACAGGGTCAAAGCTCTGTAGCCTTAAAAAGTATAGATCTTACTATTGGCAAAAGAAGTCAAAATATGCCTTATCAGTCAAGAGCAGTTCAGGAGTGGGATTCAGAAACAGAAATCATCAACATTACTTTGCATTTACATGGATGATTTGGAATCATACAAAGTTGCAGAACTACTTGTAAAATGCAGTTGAACTTAGTTTGTAGATGTATGTCATTGAATTTCATGAAATGCTCTACATTTGTAAGGGTTAGAGCAAAACCCAGCAAGTCAGTAAACTTTACAATATCTAATGAAGAAACCAATCAGCCAAACAACTCTTAAAATGTTTGGCATTACAGAGTAGCATATGGTGTTACATCTTCAGCACTGCATGACTTGATCAGAATTTCTTCCTGCTTTGGCCTGCTTTTTTCACTCAGATTTCTTAAGATATATTGTCCATGCAGAATTTGGATATTTCTGCTCTTAGTGAGGGGAATCTCAGCTGGATTCTCTTCCCTTTCTTGTAACATTCTTTTGCCCTAATTTATATCTATATTTTCTCTCCACGCAGTTCACGATCCATTTATGATGCTTTTAGAGCTATTTCAGAGAGGTTTTTCAAAAGCTTCTGCAATAGCTTTAAGATAATTGTCTGAGGAAATGCAAACAAACTTCTTTTTTTACAAAATTCCACACATTACATAAGAGAGAAACAAATTGGATGCTATTCAGCCCTCGTTCTTGTAGTTAGTAAATTTGTTATTTCTTTCAAAAGGTTTATTCATAATTTGATCTATATGTTACCCAGTTCTGTAAAGTGATTCTGTCTTCATTCATGTGAGCCAGTAAATTTGACAGGCAATCCATTGCTAGGCAATCCTATGCAGTTCCCGAACAATTTTGCTGTGTGTCACAGCTGGAAGCAAATACACCCAATCAATTCTTCTTCATATAGACAGAGTAATTTTCAATTTCTCCCTGGTAGATCTTTTTTTTCAGGGTTGACGATTTTCTTCACTTTCAATTTATTAGCAAAAATTTAGTCATCTTTATCCAGTGGTCCCAGCCAGCTGCAAGTGGAGCCTGAGATATCTAAATAAGACATCACTGTTTTTGCTGACATCTCAGCCAACATCTACTCTTGCTCAGCCTTCTACTGCCAGCTACAAAAGGCCAAAAAAATCCAGTTACAAGTTCCCACCCCTGTTCTTAGAATGATCTGGTATTTTCTAGATTACTCAGAAGCCAAAGATAGTTATCAAAGAGTGGTATTAGTTATTATGTTTTCTGAGCTATATAATCAATCTGTGCAAACACAGCTCCGATGCAGTTTCAATCTTGGCTCCAGTTTCTGTGTCAGTGGTAAGGAATAGTTTCACAGTTAAACACACTCGCCATCTGTACTGTACAGTAAATCAGTGATCCCATTGTTCAAAATGTCTCCTGCGAAGATCCCTTTAAATACCTTTGAAGTCATTTCGTTTCTTTTTTTTTAATTATTATTATTATTTTTTTTTTAAACTCTGTCTTCTTTTTGATATGCCCACATCCCTTTTCTGATGGCATTTCCAAATGTTCCCACTGGTTGCCATTTTTGCATATGTCTAACAAAGAAATAACGTCTGACATTAACTGGGCTTGAGAGACGTTTTTAAATTTACCATCCCTCTCCCTAAAAGACAATGTATTGGGATTCCTATTACTTCATCCATCTCTTTCTCTTCCCCCTGGGTGGCTAAGAAGGACCATCCCATCTTGGCTCTGACCCTCCACTCCTGCTACTGTTGTTGATATTGCTGCTGACTCGCTGTTGTCATGATTGATGTCTTGCTGACAGGCACATAAATCATGTCTGCTCATAATGGTTAATGTCAGTATTTGCATGTATTAGGCATGTTTTTGCTCTAAAACACTTAGCACCATGTGCAATGCATTCATTCTGCTACATCAGAGTTTTGGAGGGAGGAGAAGGGAGTTTGCTGTTTATAGATATTTTTATTTGGACAGTGAGGAGAGCAGAGACCACTGTTAAAAATCCATTCAGATGAAAAGAGATGAACTTTGCAGCTGCAGCGCAATCCACTCAGACTACAAGACCCTACAGGATATATTATCTGGCCAACAGCATATCGGCAGCTGCAGAGATGTATCCATAGCATCACTGAATTTTGAAGGATACACTGGGATATGAGTGAGAAAGAAAGATGTTCCTTAGCCTCAAAAGCTTTGATTTTTCTTTTTTTTCATGCAGCCTTTTGTGGACACCTGACCTTTTACTGATGGTTTTTGGAGGTGCAATTCAGATTTCATTCATTTTACCAGTATAGTCTCATTTTTCCCCTATTGGCCTGAAACAACCAAGAAACTGTTCTTATGTTCTTATTGTTTCATAATATAATTATCAATCATGGCTCCTCTGTTTCTGTCCTATCCAAAAGTTCTCTGAAGGGAACAATTTGTCCCAGAATTTGGCAGCCTGGACAGCCTGCAGTTTATATGAATCCTCCTGGTGGGAATGAAATTTTGGCAGCTAATGGAGTCACAGAGGTATGTGAAAGTCAAGACTGAAGAAAATCCAGGCTCCAACCTCCAAATCTGCAGAGAGATTGTCCCTTTGGGGGTCTCTAGTTCTTTGATAGCCCAGGTCATGGAGGCAGCCTGTGACTCTCCCTGTGCAGTCGTAGAAAAGAAAGTTAATGTCATGAATCGTATTCTTTGTAGACAAGGCTGTTTTCTTTGCAAAACTAGAACTGGAGAACAGATGTCCTTCCTGGCATTATCCATTTGTGATGATAATCATTGGCCTTGCTTTTTAATATTAAATTGTTACCACAGTCCCTGGCATAGTTCTAGCCCAGTCCAGTTTGCACTACTTCAAAGATACTCAGCTTGCAATTTACCACAGGACAGATAGGGTCCTTAAATGATCGTTTTGCATGATGCAATTTTTTTTCAGTTCCCTTCAGCCAGCATTAAAGGCTCATATATGATCTTATTCTTCCAGCAACCATCTTAGTATTAAAAGAAAAAAATATATATTGTAATGCAATAAAATGGCTGCAGAATGGACCCCACTGTGGTCTAAATAGACATCTTTCAGACTTTACAGCAGAAACTGTAATACAAGTCCAGAAGAGATGCATATGTTCTAAAATATGGAAAATCGTTTTGTGAATCTTAGCATTCAGTAAATATTAAAAAAAAAAAAAAGTTTGCTTTTTTTTTTGAGGCAATTTGTAATCATATTCATTGCTCTATAGAAGTTTTCCATTAAGTAAGGGGCTACATCACAGAAAAACAGTGGCCTTCAAAAGCCTTTACAATGAAATAAATTCATATTCTTTACCCTTGGGAAATGAACTCCTGTCTTTTTGTATAGCAGATAGCAGTGATTCCTGTAAATATCAATGCTAAATAATTAAGTGCCTTGCTCAAAGTATCTGTTGAAGCAAATCCATCATTTATTTCAGGATATCTTTTTGATCAAAATGAAATACTCAGAGTTCACGTAGATAAATCGAGCACCAAATTGAGAGAATAACAGCTCCTGAAATAACGAAGGATCATTCTCCAAAGTAATCTTTTCCAGACCAAAATGTCGTATGAACCACACTTCTCAGTTTAAGACTGTCTATGGATTCTTGGCTAGGCTCTTCCTAAATACATCACTGCTTCCCAGAAGTTCCTTAGGTTTGAGACATCAGCCCAAAGGCTGAGCTTTAAGATTATGTGGATTGCAAAAGCAAAGTGTTCAGCTACAGAAATAGTATTGTATTGTTCTATCTTGCTATCTTCTCCTGTCCATTTTCAGGGCTTTCACAGATGACCAATAGTGTTTTGCTAGTGAAAAAGACAGTCTTTGCATAAAATGACAATGAATGAATGAGAGTTCCTGGACAGGTGAACAAAAGAAGTAGGAAAGTTAGAGTGTGAATTCTTATTTAACAGATCATTGGTAGACACTCTAAGGTTGTTGTTGATGGTGGGTTTTTTTGTCTTTTTTTTTTCCTCTTTTTTTAAACAAAAAGACAAAGGGAGTACGAAAATGAAATAATATTATGAAATTATCCAAGTATACACACAATCACATGACCCTTAAAATCATGCTGTTGTTTTGATTGCAGAAGCGAAAGGTATGCTAATGAGTATTCAAATTATGAAAAGGTCTTGTGTTCTGAGTTTTATAAAGACCCCAAAGAGTAAATTTTCTGCGTGCATTCCTCTGACCAAATACAACATGAAACAGCATTGACTTTGGTCCTCCATCAGGGTGAGACCTCCTGACCTTTTTGTTTTAAAAAAAAATTATTTAAATTGACTTCTATATCCCTGAAAGCATCTGGATACTTGTCCTTACATGAAACATTAACACAGAGGTGTGGAATATTTTAAGACACCTCAGAAACATTCTTCCCTATAGCATAAGGATTCCGCAGATGGCAGGATGTGGCCACTTCAAGACAGCCAAGAATTTGGGTCTCCACCCCTCCACCCTCCTTTCTGAGCATGTGTAACCAAGCTGTCTGTCTGTCAGACAGTGGGAGAGAGACCAGTGTGGGAACTGCGTGTACGTTGGAAAGCTTTTTAATGAGTATCACTGTCATAATTAAGAAATTATCTTTATGCATTTAAAGAGAAGACTCACTTATGTGCTGTATGGAATTCTTAATCTGCTTCTCTGGAAATCATAGAATATTTCTTTGCTTTGGCTTAGAAACCCACAATTTAGCACATGCATTATGGTAAATATGAAAGGATTTTTTTTATGATCCATTAAGATTAAGAAGTACACGCACCCATTGCCAACAAGCACACCATCTAATCAATCTTGCATTCCATTATTCTGTTTCATGGTATTTTGATGGGAAAATTCCACTGGGTGGGCCACCATCCCTTTTATAAATTAAGGAATAAAATAAACAAACAAATAACCCACCCGCAACTGAGATTCATTCTAAAACTCAGAAGGTTCTCATATATTAAATGACTGCATCCCAAAGTAACATCTATTTTGTATTTGAGTTCAAGAGATTTCAAAGAAAATTAATGGCAGTTGTGCACATTTGGGAAAGGAAAGATAGACCCTGAAATACAACACTATTACTTGTCTGTGATGAATTTGGAATGCTTGCAAGTCAACTTTCTGTCAGGGGAGAAATCAGTGATACAGAATATCTAAGAATCATTTATCTATACTGTGTACAGTAGGTACTGAATATAGGTGGCCGTAGACTACATGCAGGCAAAACCTTATTTAGAAGTCTTATCCCAAAGCCACTTTCCAGTTCTCAGGAAATAATTCTCACCAAGAATTGAATTTAATCAAAGAGCATAAGATAGGCTGAACTCTCTGGTGTTTGCAAAAGCTGCCTCATAAACCTGAATCACCAAAAACTAACAGTGCAGCATTCCTTGAGAGTGCATGTATTCCTTATAGACTAAAAAGGAATGTGTAAGATTATATTTAACCCAACCACCTGGTGATTCCTACCATAACAAAAGAAAGTTAATATTTTCAAAGGTGCTTAAGACTCTCTGACTTTAATGGAAGTCAAGTTTTATGTTCCATAGAGGTTTAAATACCCAAGTACATACACAAGTAGGATTCTAAAAGTGTCTGGCTTGTAGTCCCCAGGTGCAGTACTATTTCGGTGAATATTCTCTAGATGCAGAGCTGAGGTTCATCTGTCCAAATACAGTCATCTGAACTGTGGAAATCCATATGAGCTCACTGCACTCCCTTTTTTTATTCCACAGAGGGAAAGTCGCATCTGGGGTGGCAGTCATCTTGTCCTGAAGTGTATGTATAAACTAGGTCAGATTAAACTTTACTTGCATAAAAGGGTCTGGAAGGAGACTGGCTGAGGCATCAATTTAGACACTGAAGAGGTCTATGTATGGCTAAGTTGAATATTACTGCTTGTGTTTTGATTGTTCTTACAAAGAGAACTAGCCCAGTTTTGGCAGTGCTACATGTCTTAGAGCCAAGTAAGCTTGTGGTGCAGAACCACAAGCAAGGTGGTTCTGTTCTTATGTCCTTTGCCAAGAACATAGGCAAAAGGCTTTACAGAGCACACCAGCATGCTCCAACAAGTGAAAGATAATGTTGAAATGTTGCTATGGCTTCCTTCTTTCAGAACTCCAACAAAGAGCCTCTACCATGTTTACAATTGATTATGTTCCTCTGACAGAGGGGGGCTTGGATTTCACTTCATACTGTGTGCTTCTACAGTGTCATCTCTCACATTCTTTAGGAGTATCCTCTGCCTGGTTGAAGGCTCTCTCTCTCTTGTTGAAGTTTTTTGTTATTAGAAAATAATTAGTGAACCAGAAAGATCAAATGGTACTCTGAAATGTGAATGTTATTAAGGACTTCATGCATAGGTGAAAGGAGAACTGGGTGATCTGGGATATAGCCAGTACTCTGAGAACAGTTTTACTGTTTGACATGAGATATATCTTAGATAAAATGTATTAAATGCAAAAAGAAGAAAAGATATGTATCACAGATGTAAAAATATTTCACTTTAGTAAAGAAAATCAGAGGTAGTATCATAGTTCCTTAGTGCATATCATTTTTAGTATGATATGCACGAGTTGTTTTTTTGTGTACTACAAATGCTAAACAAAGCAGTAGACTCTCAAAGTGTAAACCTGGAGTATATCAGTGACAAATAGGCTCAAAATGATTTAGACATTTAAAAGGCTCTACGTTTATGCTGCAAGTATGAGATTACCATGAACATAGCCTACATAGATGTGAATTCTTTACTTGTGTCCTTTGAATTGCGAGAGTAGAAAGTGGGAGTCAAGTTTATTAAAGCTGATAAGAGAGGTGGTGGATTTTACAGAAGTATGCTTGAGCTCACTCACCTCTCCCAGACGTCCTTCTGCTAACTTTCCTGTGTATGTAAAAATCCCGGAGGCTCTGGGCTCAATCTGTAGCTGTAATAGAGTATTTAAGCAAATATTTTAATAGCTTTTCAACTCTTGTTCAAACACATGCATTGCTCAGCAGCAGTTCAAGGGTTAATAAAAACTCAACAATATAATTTACTATAATTTTATCCTTAATTTATAGAATGAAGACTTATTCAGTAACACTGTAGCCATTTCTCAGTTCATATAATGTAGGAAAGATCAGTTTAGGTGGCATATAAATTACAAAAACATTGATTTTCTCTAGGGCTTTACAACTGAAGATCTCAATTCCCTTTATGTCATGGAGATCAACATTCTGAGAAGTGTCCCTTCATGCTTATTTAACTCCATACCTGGAGACTGCACAGCTCTGATTTTCACAGCAAGGGAGAGTGCTATACTTTTATGTTATTTCTCTGAGAAAAGAAGGAAGAGATTCTTACGCATCCTAAGATTGGATATCCAGAAATGATAGTGTTCAAAATCAATGGAAAATTCACATTACTCTTGTATTAGTTACAGATCAGTAAAACCCTCATGGCTGTTCCACCAGTCTCAGCAAGTGCTGAAATGCTTCAAAGCAGTTTCTGGAAAGAATTTTAAAAACATGTTTTATGGAAATGCAGCTGCTTAGGGAATGAAGACAAGGTACAGCATAATGGCCCAAGTTAGAATTTGGTCTGGACAGAATGGTAAGTACTACAAATTCAGCTTGGGTGCTTTAATGGCTTTTCACCATCTACCTTCATGATACAAGTGACTTTATTAATATCCTACTGCATATGATTACTGAAGTTAAAGGAAGTATTCTACAAATGTTGGAGAACTAGGAAGACCTCAAAAGCACAAAGGCTCATGTGAATTAGTCAAATGCATTTGCTTTCTACCCTTACATTGGAAAGAAACACACAAGCAGACACTCCTGAAACACATCAGAAACTCTGCTTTCAGCTTCTCTTCTGGCAATGCTGGAACTTCCGAATAGGTTCTGTTTTGAATTTAAGACTCTATACGAAAGTTCTGAAGTGTCTCTTTTTCATTCAATTTGTCTTGGCCACCTCTTTCATTTAAGTGGGTGTTTATTGTTCATTTTGTATTAGCTGGTGGCATTGATCGTAACTCACAACTCACATCCTCGTTTGTTATTTCTCACTAATGGACATATTCCCAAGCTAGGAGGCAGATGCAATTTTGATGTAGTTTTAATCTGCACAGCTCTCATTATTTAGTCTCAATGGATTAAACACAAAACTCCAGGTTAGAAAACTCTTTAAGCCTGGAATAAGTGTAGGCAGTAGTTCAGACTCACTTCTAGTCACTTTTAAATCACTGATTACATTTTTAAGTTACAATTTAAAAGATCCAGTGGTTTCTTATTTCATGTGAATGAAAGCTGCTGCATTATAACATCTTAAGTACATGTCGTACCTTATTCAGACATATCCCTTAAGTGGTTTATATTTACTCTGAAAAGTTTATCCCATATAGATTGTTTATATTCACCTCTGTTAATGACAGAAAGTTTACCAATAAAGACCTGTGCTCTCAGATAGTTTAAGGCAAGGATTTTTAAACATAACTCCAATTTATAAATTCTCATACTTCTAGAGGAATTTAGGTGGCTAAACTTAGGCAAGTAAAAATCATGTCATGTTTCTGTTTAATTTCTTTGGCACTAGACATGAAACTTCTAGACTGAAATGATATTGTATGACATCTGAAGCAACAGTCTGGCTAAACAGTCTTTTCCTTCACTTTTGTCTGTCTGGATCAATTCTTTGGTGAGTTTGCTAACAAAGGGAAAGACTGATTGTAATCTAGAATCATAGTATTGCAGAATGTCCTGAGCTGGAAGGGACCCACAAGGTTCGCAAGTCCAACTCCATCTCCGCCATGCTAATTTTACATGAATGTAATTACACTGACCTTGATTACTTTATTCCTCATTTACACCAGTATAAGCTAGATTACTTAAAATCTGAGGACCTCAGTCCTTGCTGGTGTAAACAGATGTGTACTAAATGAGAGGAACATGGTCAAGTACCTGTAAACAAAGAGAGAAATAAAATCTTATTCTGATCACTTCTAATCCCAGAGTTACTGTTTACACTACCTAAATAAGTAATTTAAAATATAATTTTAACACAGTGTTCCGGATCTTTTGCCAGGGGGAGTATACATAGTGAAAGGAAGGAATGTAGATATCCACCTGTAAAATTATTTGTCTCTATAAGCAGCAACAGGCATATGTTATACATCACATTTGGGCCAAGTCTGTGGCCCAGAACCAAAGTAAACACATTTTTTTTTCTGATGTAATTGTTGATTCTACTTGAATTAGCGCAATGCAATCATAGCTGTGAGAAGCATTTTATTTGGACCAGCTCTCAAGTGAAGCTCAGAGAGGTTGCCTACCTGGCAAATCAGCAACAGTAGCTTGTTTTCACTAAGTTTCCAAGTTTTGTACTCAGAGGGATGTATAAAAGCATTTTAAAGTATGGACTGTGGTTCTCCTCTAACTGATGCTTATGTACATCAGAACTAACTACAAAGAAGTCAAAGGCAGCCCTCTTAGTGTACATAAAGTGGGCTTTATGTTCCACTCCCTGGTTGTTTACTATTTGGGGACAAGCACTGTGTTTTTTCCCCCTTCTCCCTTCATTCCCCCAATGCAAGTAGTGGCCACCAGACCAACATGCAGCAGCAGTAGCAGTAACTTGAGCTCACTATCTGAATGCTTTGTCAAAAACACCGACATTGCACAACTGCCCATGTGAAATTATCCCAATATATGCACTGATTCACATGCCTAAAAAGGGAGGGAAAGTAAGAGAGGAATGTACAACTTTTTCACCTGGCACAGCAATAGAAAGAATTGTATCCAAGAGACATTTCTGAAGGGAAAAAGAATAGAGTTACGATAATAAGACTTTTTTCCCCAAAGTTTTAAAAACCATGCATTCGTTTATAGATCTACTAAGGTCAACAGAGATTTCCCTTTTGACTTCACAAGGCTTTGGATATCATTAAATTTTAGAAGGGATTGAAACCCACATTCCTCTGAAGATATGTGTATTAAGTAATAAGTAAGTCACAGGTAAACAACTGAGGTCTGGGAGATCCAGGAGTAAATACACAAAAATGGTGACTGACTAAAACTACCTGCAAAATCAAGGTGCTAATTTGAGCATAATTTCAGATATGAAAGGGCTTACACATTTGATTCACGTTTCTTAAGTTACATCTCTATTTTTTTTATTATTTTATTGATATTTAATATCTATTATGTTGAGGGGACATACAAAAGTCAAATAAAAGTTTTCTAAACTAGTTTTTAAAGTCAGATTCGTGGAAAGTTTTCATGTTTTGTTGTTCTAAAATGAATTATTCTTATCATTTCTATAGCTTCCTAATTATTCATAGAGAGCCTCTGATGCCTGCCTAATTCTTATGAAGCAATCAGGAGACAATTCAGATTGGACTTACTACCAGCAACGGAAGGGAAGAACTAGAGAGAAACAGAAGGTGGAAAGGAAACAACAGAAAGTAAGGGAGTGGTTGTAAACTTAAGTTCGGGAATGTGTTTTTGCTATTTTCTAACAGTGATCCAACAGAGTGCTAGAACAAGAGCGTTTAATGACAGGAGTTTCCAGTGGTAGGAGCAGAATGATTGCCTGAAGACGGAATTTAAGTATTCACCACAGGTCTGTTTGAACACTCTCACAGACGTTGTGTGCACACAGGGAGAGGAAATGATACAGCATATCTCTACTCACTATTCCGAAACAATTCCCAGAAAATTATCCAGTTACTAAGAAATAAATGGACTTTTTTCCCTCTCTTTTTTTCTTTTGTACATATACAATTATATAATGCTTTAAGCTATATTTCTTCTGTTTCCTATAGCACTGCACAGGTGGTTCATTCATTGAAAACACTCTGCTGTTCCAGATAGTTCGTCGTATAAACAAACAATGGAAATCTCTGCCTGGAAACTTAAAAAAATAAAATAAATTCCAAACATAGAATTTGTAAGATTTCTCTAGCTTTACTCACTCTCTTCAATCAAATCCTTCTGTGAATCAAAAAGAATTAAACTTAAACCATTTAAAACAAAAGATGTACATCTGGAAAGAGATTACCTAAGCACAAATGTTTAACAGAAATTTGGGAGTCACAAAATGATAATATCTGCGTTCTCGAAAGTCTTCAGCCAAAATGCTTGGCTTGCATTGTATGTTTTCTCATTGGGCCTCCTCCACCTATATTCTGTCATGAAATTAACTAATTCCTCACCTGAAGGCAAATCTAGCTTTAGATGCTGGAGCTAGCTGGATTTAGCTGATAGTACTCACACTGTGAGCCATGCTGATGTTCCCTAGTAGACGTATCATTAGCCGGTATCGAATCAGTCTCTTATTTCTATAAAGAGTGCAGGGCAGTGAGAAGTACTTCAGCATGCTATTCAAAATAGATAAGAGCTAAGACTGGAATAGCACTAGTGTCAGCTCAGACTGGAAATCAGAGTCTTTGATTTTCCATAAGCCAACTGTACAAATTTTACAGAAGGGCAAATGAGCTTCAGCCCAGTTGAAGAGCTTCAGCCAAAGCCAAAGGAATGAAATCAAGACTTTGCCTCTCATTTCACTTCCTTATGAAGGTCCCAAAAGATCTTTAAAAGGAGTTAGAAGGTGTTCAGAAGGGTGTATACAGTAACATCTACCTCCACTCAGGCTCTGCTGTACCATGCAACTATTTGAGTTGCCTCAGTGAGGAAAAGCACATGCAGAAAGATGGTAAAACAATCAAACTCTAACTTGTGCAATAAAATGACGTTTTAACTCTACAGGGACATTCTGCCATTGCTCTTCACAGTTCTAAATCTGTCAGATAGCTTGTTCCTAAATTCAAGCCAGTTTATACGACTTTCATACCACAGGAAAAAGAAGATCTTAACCTAGGAACTCTGCTTAACTAAGCCCAGAATGTTTAGAAGATTCAGGATCAGATATTCAACTTTTACTTCTACAGTAGAATGAAGTGTACCTGTTACCAGAAACAGATTCTTCTCAATTCACTTCCCTATATTTGGAAGAATTGATTGACTCTGTATTTATCATTTATAGTAAGAACACCTACATGTTAGAAAATCAATACTTCAAATACTCTAAGGATGGGTTTTTGTTTTAGTTTTTATTTCTATAATGAAAACGCGTAGATAAATATGCTTGTTGGATTAGTTGAAGGGATTTACCATAGTATTTCCTGATTTTTTTTTTTTTTCCAAGTAGCCTTGGTTCCTTGAAACTAGTCATCTTCCTTCAAGTATCTGAGACAACTTATGATACATGTGAATGTGCAGATAGATTGTTTTAAAATGCATTCACTTGAATTTCATTATGTGTATACCAGGTGGAGAACTGCTTTTAAGAAAATACTTTTGCAGTTGTGTGGGTCTTTTTTTCTTTCTTTCTTTTTTTTTTTTTTTTGAGGTGGTGGTGGGGGATTGTTTTCCTTGTGGATTTATATTCCACATACCAATATTTATTAATGTAAAGAGAAAAATGCAAAGATGTAAAGATCCTGCCTTTTCCTTTGTGCTCGTTTAGGAGCTGTATCAGGGGTACTCTGAACAGCCTTGTTTCAACCCATGAACTTATGAACTGATGAAATTTTATGAAATCCAACTCTTACTGTTATTACAATATAATCTTCATTAGCTTCGTCACCCAATATTTTTTTCTGCAAAGTCAGATTTCACTTTCTTTTCTTCTAGGGAAATATGGATATCCATTCCTACTTCCATCCACTGTATGCTGTGGCAAGCACCAGTGAAGTTACCAAAACCTAACAGTGACATTGGTGGCTGAATGTGAGAAGACTGGAACCCACGGAAGTGGGTTCATGATCTAGGGTCACAGTGTGCTTCGTCTTCTCATCTGCTTCCTGAGATTTGTCTTTTGGGATTGCTCCTTACTTCCCATGTTCAAAAGTGAACTGGGCAGCCACGTGCAGTTCTTTTCCTGAACCCAGAGTAAAGATAAGCTGTTAATTTATTATGGGCTTCTTCATGAAATGAATACATTTCTTTCAGCTGTTTCTTTCACTAGTTTAGAATTAATATATTGCCAACACTATCTTCCTGCAGAAAAATGCACTGAAAGGAATGGTACAAAATCCATAGCAGAGATAGATCCAGCAGCCAACTGCCTTCATTTGTTTAGAACCACTGTAGAACTCAGTGTAATTAAATCTGCTCCCAGTTCAGTAAGATTGATGGAGGAAAGAAACCTAGGAAACTTCAGGCAGGAAGAGAGGTTGCAAACATCACCAGATGGCGCTGGTAGATGCGACGTGCCAGAACAACACAGGCTGTGAGCACTTCTCTGCCTCTGGACCAAGGCAACTTTATGGATGGATTGCATTGCATGATCAGAACATATGGTGCTATGCATTGGTGGTTTTCATTTGGTGGTCTCCCCAGACATATTGCACACATTATGTGTTGTACATTTTCAGAATTAAGAAATGAAGTAAAATTCAGAAATAGAGAATGCACACAGTTACACATACTCCTCGGGTCCAAAAGCAGTTTAGAAATGTAGAGAGCTGTGGTTTAACCTCGACAGGCAACTAAGCATCACACAGCTTCTTGTTCACTCCTCCCAGGTGGGATGGGGGAGGGAACTGGAAAAGTAAAAGTGTGAGTACTCATGTGTTTGAGACAGACATTTTACCAGGTAAAGTGAAGGCTGCATGCAAGCAAGCAAAGCAAGGAATTCATTCAGTACTTCCCATTGGAGGGCTGCTGTTCATCCAGTTCGAACAAAGCAGGGCTTATCACGGAATCATATAATCATAGAATGGCCTGGTTTGAAAGGGACCACAATGATCATCTAGTTTCAAACTCCTGCTATGTGCAGGGTCACCAACCACTCACGCTTCATTTTTTACTGGGAAGAAAAATGCCATGCTATCGCTCTGAATATCTTCCCTTTCTCTCTCTTTACCTCATCTTTTATTGCTGATCATGATTCCATACAGTATGGAATATCCCTTTAGCTAGTTTAGATTAGCTGTCCTGGTTCTGCCCCCTCCCAGCTCATTTGTGCAGCCCTCGCTGCACTTGAAATATCCTTGGGTCTGTGTAGCATTGCTCAACAGCTAAATCATTGGTATGCTATCACCACTGTTTTCATCAAAAATCCAAAACATGTAATACAAGCTTCTATGAAGAAAATTAACTTTATTCCAGATAAACCACATAATGGGACTATCACTAGCATTGGAATGACTTTTTTTCTTCCTCCATATAAATACATGAGGACGTTCTTCATGTTTGGTTTTAAATAAAAATGTAAGGGTTTTCAATATATTTTTGGTTAGAAACAGAATTTTGGAAAAGATCATGCAGAAATTGAAAGAATCCTCTTTTTCTTCTGTTTAAGAAAACTGAAAACATTTATTGATTTTTGACTTTTGGTAGCACATCTTAACTTTTTAAAAATTATTTTAATATACAGATAATATATAACCATATTTATATGGTTAGCTATAGCAATTACCTTATAACAGAATTCTTCCAGAACGTTAAAATATGCCCTTTCTTTTTTTTTTTCCCCATTCTTTAACAGTCTGGGTTCTTTTCTAATCACAACTGGTTGGGGAATCTGACTTCCTTTTCCAAATCAGTGCACTGAGAAAAAATGCTGCCCCTTATATTGTTACAGTCTCTGATTCTTATGTGACCCAACTTACTCCAATTTAGTTTGCAGAATTTGAGAGGATCACAGCTCAAAGGGCAATGCTAAGCGGACTGTCTAATTTTAACTCTTTGAGGACCTCAGGGATGTTTCTTTAGTAGACCAATACACACATACCCATCAGAGGTAGCATCAGTAAGGTGCAGAACAACATGGCTCTGCTCCAGCAAATCACTTAACCGGTCATTCAGCACGGAGCCCCAGGGCTCAAGTGAAGAGGGAGGTAGTGTGACATGACTTGCACCGTGAACTGCATTTAGATTTATGGCTAGTGTTGATCTGAAAATCAGGACAGTTAATCCAAACATAGTGTTTATTTTGCACTGAAAAGAGGTATTCACAAAGTTTAACCTAACCTAATAGAGTCACTCCCAAAGGCTCTCTGGGGAAGCCCATCTTGCCACGCTCATTGTAGAGGATGTTTAGAGAGATTAATCTTGTGACGATAAAGTGAGCCTTTGTGAAAACCCTTCCAAATGTCATGCACATAATATTTTTCTGACCTGCTACATCTCTTGGACTCTGTGTAATATTTCTAAAATGCTCTAAAGCATTCCAGCATTTTGGAAAGTGTTACCTCTCTGCTCAATCCTCAGGGGGATGGTGTAATATCTGAAACTGTGTTTACAGCTGAACCTTGCTTTCAATGCTGGTGTTAACCACAGCTTTATCCTTGCAAGTTTTCAGTCGTTCCCCTGGTTTATTGACCGAGGTGTATCACTGACACATCTGTGGATCATATTATGTTGATTCTTTCAGTGACAGCTTCTGCAAAAGTGATACACTTTTCCAAGTTGTTCTAGTAGCTTTATGGTTTTCAACTCCTCTGCTTCACCTCAGTCAAATGCAGGAACAAAGTCTGTGTTGAACAAGTGAAGACTAAGATATTAATATGGACATTAAGAGTACAAAAAATGTGCAATCTGGATGATATTATAGGCTAAAAAGGATGATACATTGATACATAACCCTAGGATATTTTGTAATATAAATCCATGCAGGACTATGTAGGAGACTGTCCTTTCAAACTGTCTTTGTGTTCTTGATTTTAAGGCTTTTTAAGGCCTTCAAAATGTATTTAATCTTTTTTTTGTGTGTAACTAAACACAGGGTTAATCTTTTGGGGTCACTAGCAGTTATAATCCTATGACACGAATAACAGAAAAGGATAAGGCAA
The DNA here is from genome assembly GCF_023343835.1 of Lagopus muta. NCBI lineage: Eukaryota > Metazoa > Chordata > Aves > Galliformes > Phasianidae > Lagopus > Lagopus muta. Next base: position 10,085,573 of record NC_064434.1, read on the forward strand.
CATCCAAGGGGCTGGATAGGGCTGAAGATGATTGACAGCAATTTTCTTGGCCCTGGAGAGTGTCCAGAGAAGGGCAATAAAGCTGGTGAGGAGTCTGAGTACAGGTCTTGGCTGAGGGAATGGGATTGTTTAATCTGATGAGGAGGATGCTCAGGGGAGACCTTATGGGTTTCTACAGCTACCTGAAGGGAGTTTATAGCGAGATAAGGGTTGGCCTCTTTTCTTCTGTAACTAGTGATAGGATGAGATGGAGTGGCTTCAAGGTTGCAGAGGTTCAGGTTGGATGTTATGAAAAATTTCTTCTCTGAAAAAGTGCTCAGGCTCTGCAATGGGCTGCCCAGGGAAGTGGTTGAGTTGCCACCCCTGGAGGTGATCAAGAAAAGTTAAGATGTTTTACTGAAGGACATGGTTTAGTGTGGCAATATAAGTGGGAGGTGGACAGTTGGATTAGATGATCTTGGAGGTCTTTTCCAACCTTAGTGATTCTATGATTATATCAGACATGATAGATGAATGTGCTGTGGTAAATAAAGGAGATCAAAGAAAGAAGACAAAGCCTAGGAGGTTATAAGCACTGCCCTGTCCTATGCATGGATTGTGATAACTTGTTCTGGATGGATCTGTTCAAGACAGTTTTCCAGTGCTTTGTCTGCACAGTTCATTCTGCATATAAGGTGTAATTCCTTCTGTCAGCAGATAACTCTGCATTTGAGTGTTGCTACAAATAAATTATTTCCTTAGCAAACTCAGCCCTTTAAAGAATAAGGATTATGCAGTGTTCTTTATCCTACCTGATATACTCTCATATAAGTTCAGACAGAAACTTCAAATTCATTTCCATCTGCCTGAGCCACACTCAAAGCAAAGAGAAAAAGATCTGTGATCAAAGTAATGATTTTCTTCTTCTGTATGAAATAGCAAACTATTTCCTTTCATATGCTGAAACAAAAAAAAAAAACAAACACATCTTACTTATTTTGTCTTGATCTTACAATCAATTCACAATTTTATGCAAATGATATGCAAACACAGAAACCAACGTTCCACTAACAATAAACTGATTTCTTTTTTCTATATATTTTACATATTAACAATGCATTACAAAAGCATCTAATTTTTTATCATGCTTAGTTCATTATTGACTCTGTGGAGGCAGGGCCTTGGGCAGCATCTGTGGCATTTGGATTGCACTGTTGTGGAAGTTACTTGCTATCCAGAGGGAAAGTTTTGATTGACCATCATAGAATGGGAACTATTTCCCAGAAGGAAAGAGTCCATTTATATAAAGTTTACGCACTCCGGTATATCTGCTGGTCATGCAACATAAAAAATAAAATAAAATAAAATAAATGTAAAATAAAAATAATAAATGTACATATATCCTGTAAAGGAAGATCCTTACAAAACATTTTGTGGATGAGCAATTTGCATGATGGTGGTGAAAATGAATGGAGTAGGATGTCGTCTGTTCTCCAGCTCATTCACATCTGTCATCATCTTCCAAATACAGCATCAGTCTAAAGTAGGAGTCCTGGTTTGATTCATAATCAAGATCTGCATTTTAGGAATGTGAATGATAGAGAAGTTTTGTTACTGTTTGAAAAGAGTCAAGGCTGAAAAAAAAGCATGTGAAAAAATATTCTGAGACTGTAAAGGTTTTGAGCTGGAGTAACTCCTGAAGGATGCTAGCTCCAATGGGAATTAAACATCCAGACCCACTTCCCAGTAGCAACCTTCCTCTCCCATGCACGCAGCAAATGTGTTCACTCCCTGTCCCTTTGCACACTGGGCTGACCTTCCCCTGAAATGTCAGCTCAGCGAAAGACCAGCATATGGACCCTTTGGGTCTTTCTTTGTCCAAAAAGTTGTGTAATTTTTAAGCTGCATAGGATCCCCAGTAGGATTGACCTTCTATGTCTTGAAATAAGTATCAAGACTCTCACTGGCTTCTGTGGAAAGTGGACTGCGCATTGAGCTTGCCTCTGGAAAAACGAATAAAAAATACAATAGATAATAGAAGAGGTAAGTTGTATGGTCTCAAGCTGCGCTCAGGGATGTTCAGGTTGGATAATAGGACAATTTTTTTCTTAAAAAGAGTGGTGAGGTGTTAGTACTGGCTGCCCAGGAAGGTAGTGGAATCACTGTCCCTGCAAGTATTTAGGAAAAGGGCAGATGTAGTACTTAGAGACATGGTTTAGTGGGCAATATTGGTGGTAAGTGGATGGTTGGGCTAGATGATCTTAGAGGTCTTTTCCAACCTTCATGATTCTATGATTCTATCTATTTAGATTCCAGAAAGTTCATAATATAGGTGTTACTCATTCAAATCCAATATTTAGACTATTTTAAATGCATGTATCTTGGAACACACATAGTGATATTTTGTATTTTCTTAATAAAGTGCAAAGTCAATGATGATGTGGAAGCAACATAATGAAATGAATATCAGTTCCAATATCAGCAGAATGACAGAGGATATGGAAAGATTGAAGCAAAGCATAGTATAATGTGATATTCAGCTTTCATTCTTGGTCTCTTGGAATTTCTATTGGATCATGAACATCTTGGGAAACATTTTGCCGTGCATTTTTTTCGTGGAAGAAAAAACACTGCAAGTGTTCTGAATGCTTAGGAAATAATGGTTTATAAATAGTTTTCTAACTTCTGTAGCGCTGCATCAATCCTAAAGTACTTGAGTTTAATTTCAAGGACATAGTTTCTGCTTTCAGTTCTGTTCATGGACAAATACAGACTTTGGTTAACCCTTCCATGCTACTCCCCTAAAAATGACATGAGAATCTTGAACTCCTCTTGTAAAAGAGAAATAAAAAGGTTTATAAAATGCTATATAACACCTGAAGAAGTTCTTAAGGAAGAAATACGCAAACCTAGAACTAGCTACACTGGGTTCCAGCCTTTTGACCTTCCTGAGCTATACCGAGTGAAGTATCTCAGGACACATGTGAAATGTGTAATATAGGTAATATGTATATATAGCCAAACTTAATTTTTTAAAAATATGTTTTACTAAAACATAAAAAAAGCAAAACCACATAAAACTAGATGGATATTTGACCACGTTTCTTTGGAAATTGTGCCAATCTCTGATTTAATGGCAGTGGATGCAGTCAGTGAGTTCTCAAGGTGTTCCTCAGAGTTTTTTGAGGAAATTTGCTTCCTCTATACTTTTTCCTTGAAAAGAGTTGTTCACAACTGTATGTACTGCCAAACAGTAACGACATGAATCAGGCTAATTATGAAGTGAAGGATACCTTTCTCTTGAAGTGAAGGATAGATTTCTCTGGTAAAAAAGGACTTATAAAAGTTTAGTAAAGAGGCATGATCCAGTTTCTGAGTTGAATATCCGATTGAAACTCTATACATTCTACTTGAAAATTCACAAGTCATGAATTTATGTCAACTTAAAATGGAGTTGCGAATATACAAAAAAGCTGATGACCTTTCAGCACTTTTGAAACCTATTCTCAAATTCCTTTTTTGAAACAGAAAACATGGATGCATATTTTTCTTTGTTCACAGGTCTGTGTTCAGCCAAAATTATTTGCCATCGCTTGAGTTAGCACTGCACAGCACAGTCCCCTTGCCCTGGTTTCAGCCCATACAGTGCCCATGGCACACCACTGTTGGCTGTTGCTGAGAGATAGGTGTGTGTCTGGGGCTGTGCTAGGATACAAGGCTGCATGCAACTCGTTGGTTGGGGGGTGGACATGACTGGCCTTCATTGTGGTGGCTGGAAGTAGAGACGTACAACTGTAGAACTTAAACTATGTACGTGCTTCTCTATGATATATACTGAGGGAGGAGTTTGGTCATTCCCCTTGTAAATTCACGTACCATTTCTATGTATTAGCTATGTGTGAACAGCAATGGTGGATTAGTCAGGCAATCAGCACAAGTTTTACAAGTGTCTGGCCCTTACTAGGAGTTACACAGAAGATGGTGCAACAATATAACGTCAACGGAGCAGCTAAAGTAAAAAATCTTTGTTTTGAACATTCTTGTTCATGCAAAGGTTATTGGGCAAAGCCAAACTTAAGGCAAAACAGATTCATTCCCATGTTTATGTATCACTTTATGTGCTCTCTACAAATCAGGCTGTGTAATGATGGGACTGACCTCTAAATGAGGGAGTGCAAATAGGCATAACAGATCAGCTTCATTCTGCGAGAAAGCTTCTCCTGGAAACAGACAAGCCAGGCAGTATGCATTTTAATTAAAATCACATCCTGGGCATTTAAGTTTTCAAAAATTATTACTATGACAGAGGTTACATTTTCTTGTGACTACTATTATTATTGTCAGACTGCCTGCTTCAAGTGGGGGGCTGGAGGTTACATATGGGATGGGGGAATGTAAAGTTAGTTGGAAGGGGTTAGTACACAGGGCTGTAGCCTTGGAATGCTCTTTGTTGGCTAGCAGTCTCTTGCTGTCTTGTCTACAGCTGTGCAAAAGACCCCTTAGGACATTATGTATAGCCCTGAGCAGTGACTGCAGTGCTATAAACTGCAGGTGACTCTGGTCAAATCCAATTTCTCTTCCCAAATGGAGCACATACTATCACTGCTGCATAGTCCTTGCCAAAGTAAACAGGGATAACAATTTAAAGGATTATTATAGAGACTTTCTTTCAAATTTATGCTAGGAATTGTTGCGTTTTTAAAATAATTTTTCTTTATTTGCATTCCTGCACTTGTAATTGAAACTAATGGAACAGGATGGAGTAACATGACATTAAGATGCATGCAGATAGTCTTACAGGGAAAAGATGAGCTGTTTAGTTTAGTAAACGGCTACACTTGTCTCTCATGTAGAAACCTAGAATTACAAAGAGGCTTTTTATGAAAGTCTTAATGTTTTTTATTACTCACACTGACATTCCTGTAACTCTTGAATGTGCATTTTACAAAAAAATCTGTGGCACAAAGGCATGAAATGAGCTACCCAAGGCTGTGCAAACTTGTGCTGCAGTCAGCAGCTAATTCATTCTCTTAAATCTATTTCATTCTATTATATTATTCTTTGGAACTTAACTAATAATTGGGTCATGAAAAGTCTTCCTTTTTGGAAACGACTTTTGTTTCAACTCTGCAGAGAATAGCATGTTTAAAGACAGAGGAGGAAAAAAGGACAACTTTAGATGCAAGTATTAAAAAAAAAAAATTAAAAAAAATAATTCATAGTTTTAAATTCTACTTTGAAGTGCATTTTGGTGATTATTAGATAAATCCCTAAGAATGGAATTGGAATGACACTATATACATATATGCTTGAAGCAGCTCTCTCTTTAATGGATTTTTTGGAACTTGCCTAAGCTGCCACGAGAAGCTTGTTTTTATCATGCCATACGATAAATATTTTAGACCTGAAACCAGCTTTTAATAAAATTAACTACACGTTCAAAATGTTTAATGGACTCCATGGCAGTAAAATTAAGAAGAATGTCATTTTGTCTTCTTAATGTGCCCCTAACATTCTTGCAATGAATTAGAATGTTGATTGTTATTTTTCAGCTCAGGACTTGGCAGGTGTGTAACACGACTCCTGATAGCAGGACAGCAGATTACATTCTCCTATAAAACCATTTCTAAGAGACTTGGCACAAAAACTGTTATTGCATGTCTGCAGGTGTTTAGTAATTGGATTAATGCAAAGCAGAAGGAATGTCTGACGCCCCAGCACTAAGAAACACTGAGGAAAGACACATTCATTTCTGAGAGTAACCTGGAATGTATGATGACAGCCTGTTCACACACATAGAGCCAGATCTAAGCCTGCAAGTTTAAAATTAACTGCTGTGAGCAATCACCTTCCAGAGAAAAGTTTATCCAAACCTAAATACAATAACAGGAGCTCTGTAAGTAAGGAGGTAGGGAGCTTTGGACTATGTTTTGATCCTATTCCAAAAGCAACTTGCATAACCTTAGTAAAATTCCTTATATCATGCATATCACGGATCCCTAAAATCCTAGGTGTCTAATAAAAATGTCCTTGATAAACATATAGACTCTTGAAATTCTGTAAAGGTATGGAGACTATAACATAATCTCAGATCAAGGGCTTTCAAGGCAAATTGATGTTCTTTTAAATATCTTGATCATGAATTAGTAAGGCTTTTGTAATGGCCAGGGACCAAAACCATAAATCTTTCTATACTGATGAAAATATTAAACTAAGAAGTCCATTTCAACTATTAAACACTAGAAACATTTTTTTTTAAGGAGTCTCAGCTTAGACCCTGTCACTGCTCAGGAAAGCATTTGCATGTAATTTTTGGGTTCACATGTGCAGCTGACAGGTATTCCTTGAGAGCTCACTTGCACATGCGTACTGTTTAGAAGGCGTCTTTTGCACATGTGGTTTATAGATTAACAGCAGAGGGATTTAAAGATAGAAACAGTTCTTTGTATTAACCTGTGCTGGGGAGCCACAACTTTTGAGGAAGAGCTCTGCAGCTCATGCTTCTGGGACAAGAGTGGTGCATGTACAGAGACACATTAGGAAGTACTATCTTTTTTTACCTCTTGGTATTTCTCTCCAGTCTATCTTGTGAGGAAAAAAAGGTATTGAGATGACTGGGCAATGTGCTTTTTGGCTGCCTGACTCCTTTACAAGATGTACTTGTTAGACACAAGCAGAAGACACCAGTGCCCTGTAATCAGAATGCCCTGTAATCAGACTGTTATAATGCAAGAGCAACCAAGTCTGGATGATGTTCATGCCTCACACTTAGTGGGGTTTCCTCAGTGCTTCTTCTGTCCCAGATGAGGATCTGTTTTTTCAGTCCATCTCTCTGGCCTTATGAGTAGGGTGTGCAACTCCATTTTCTTATGGTGATTGGTTAGAGCTATGATTTACTGAAATGAGTTATCAGTTAATATCAAGATAAAGTAAATTTTGTAGCTCTTTATATCTTCCTATGTAGTTACCAGTAAATAAGAATACTAAGGGAGAATTAAGATCAATGTAGATACATAGCATTTTCATTAAAACACATTTTCTAAATAAAATAAATACTTTCCTTGGGGAAATTTAATCTAAATACCATTTGCCTTTTGGGAATACTACTGAAAATTTTTACTAGCATTTCAAAATCTTCATCCTAAGCATGAATGATTTTTCACTGGGGATCACAGTTTTAATTCTCTAAATGACCACTGTGTAAATGGTAGCCTTGTGGAGGTCGCTGGGAATAGTGCGCTGACTTCCAGACACAACACTCACAAGTCACTCCCACTGCTAAAGGTGTTAGACATACTCCACTATACCTTTGATTTTAACAGGCACATAATTTCACCCAGCTTGATCTTTATCAGCAAATCTACTGCTGAAGGTACAGGCAATAGAGTTTTGACTGAATATACAGATCATATTGTGCAGATAAATACATATGAATATATCCACTTCTTTAGATGTTCTTTAGGATGAAAAATTCAGATACCGAAGGCTAGAGAATGCCATATCAACATCATGAGGTAGTTCTGCCTTATTTTAGGTCATTTCTGTGCATTGCATGAGGCAGACCCTGGCTTGGAGGGTCCATTTCATGTGGTGTGCTGAATGCTTAATTTGTATTTTTCCATCTTTCAGATGTTTGACATCAGAGCTTTAGTACTCCTTGTTTGTCAGATTTTATGTATTTTTTTTTCCCCAGAAGAGAAAGATTAAAGGAAAAAATTGTGGTGAATCCACAGGTTTGGGGCCTTACATTCCTGTGGCACATAACTGCTGTGCAGAGTAATGATGTTGACCATCTAGACTGACTGTAGGCAGTTCTAACAAGGAAATGAATGTTTGAATGAATCAGCTATCAGTTCTACATCTAATCATCTCCTGAAGAAATGCAGAATTTAAGAATAAATAATATGGCTCTTCTTTAATTGTATATCTTCTTTTTATGAGGAAATATGGGTGAAATGGATTTTCTGCATATAATATTAAGTTGCTGCCTCTGTTTTTAAAGAAGCACTAACTGTGTTTACAAATATACCTTTATATTCTTTTAAGACCAAAATTCTTACTATGTCATTGCTTTCTTTGGTTTCTTTTCTTTATTTTCGTATTTAAAATAAATGAAGAAAATCAAAAGATATGGCAGCCAGAGATAGACATGCTCAGACCTGTAACCTTACAGCTCTAGGAAAACTTCAAAGTTGAAACTGGTAGGATCTGGTTACAGTTCATCACAGAGGATAAATTTATGCCTCTAAGCCATAACCTTCGGTCAGCCTCCTCTATTTCTTCTCACTGGCTAAGAAATATACTTGTGTTATTCATCTGTCATGTGGTCACATTGAGTAAAATTCCCTCTTTTCTTTCTGTTCTTTCTTTTTTTTTTTCCCCATTTGTATTGGCTACTTACATATTCAGCAAACATGGGAGCTATCCAAATTTTGTGCTTATCTACATTAAAATACAAAATATCTTTCCTGATATTTGCTGTGCTAAGGAAGGTGATTGCCAGGGGTGCTGTAATAACTGAAAGGTAAAAGACATGTTGTTCACAAAGCAAGTGAATCTAGAGAGCAGATATTCCATTATTGCCAACACTGTGTTTGTGCAGCCACAACACAAAAATCATAGGGGCTACATTTATACCTGTAAGTACAATGGCCCAGGGATATCCCCTTTGGCTCTGTGCTGCGTTGACATGAGCGAGCTTAGGATCAGACAGCCGAACTGATTCACTCTTTGAAACTGCCTCCAAACAGGCTGTTGCTCCTTGGGTTAGCAAAGACCTCAAAACTCAAAGAAACTTACTTTGGAACATAACTGTGTCAGGAGGTGTGCTAATAAATTAATATCACGATCTGGATACTTTTAATGTGCTAACATAGAAGTAGACAGAAATGCAAGATGCTACAAAGAGTCAGAAGCCAGTGTGCTGCTACTGGGATCGTGATATGAGCAGCAACACCAAGAAGACAACCATCTTATGTAACCCCGGGTTCTGCAAAGTTTTACATCATTTTTCTTCATTCCTTGCAGAGTGAATAAAAACAGGTTGAGTTTCTTTGAAAAACTGGGAAAAGATGTATGGTCTTGCTGCTATTCTTAAAAGTCTGGGAAGGGGAATTTACTTTCTGTCATTTAAAAATGTTCCTTTCATCAATAGAAATGCAGCATGTGAACAATATATTGCAAGTTTGTCATGAAAATCCAGCTTCACGAAACCAAAACAATATGAAGCATTCTCTTCTCCCCTAATTAGGTGAGTTTCAAATTTCAGCTTAAATTAATAGTTCTGTTCCCCACCCAGACATGTTTCTTGGACAACTCCTGGAAACCTGATACATGAACACACTTCTTTATGGGAGGAGTTCTGATTTTCTGTACCAGTCTACACCTGTGTTCTATTGAATGGGCTAAACTGAAATGCATGGCTGCTCGTAGTTGGAACTGTGAAGATATGCAGATGTGTTTTGTTTGCGTTTATTGTACAGTTTTGTTTGGATAATGGTGTGTTGAATGCAAGTCAGCTGCTTTCGTGGTGAAGGAACTAAAGCTCACTTTCCTATTTCACAGAATCACAGGACTGTAGGAGCTGGAATGGACTTCTGGAGATCATTGAGTCTAACACCCTGCTAAAATTGTCCAGGCAGAATCTGGATTTTGGCATAACTCCAGAGAAAGACAGTCCACAACCTCTGTAACCCTCAAAGTAAAGAATGCTTTTCTCATGATCATATTGAACTTTCTGTGATCTATTTTGTGCCTTGTCTGCCGCTGGGTACTACCAAAAAAAACCTGACCCCATCCACTCGACACCTGCCCTTTAGAAGTTTATAGAATCATAGAATCTTTTGAGCTGGAAGGGGCTGTTAAGGGTCATCTAGTACAACTCCCCTGCAATGAACAGGACACATGCAACTAGATCAGGTGTTCAGAGCTCCATCTAGCCTGACCTTGAGTGTCTTCAGGGATGAAGCATCCATGCCCTCTCTCCAGTGTTTCGCTGTCCTTATCATAAAGAACCTGTTTCCTATATCCAACCACTGAAACTACTTCCTCTTATCCGAGACTCTGTTGAAAAGTCTGTCCCCTTCTGTCTTATAGCTCCCCCTTCAGATACTGAAAAGCCGTTCTCAGTTCTCCCTGAAGCCTTCTCTTCTTCAGTCTGAACAGCCCCAGCTCTTTCAGCCTGTCCACATAGGAGAGGTGTTCCATCCTTTGGATCATTTCTGTAGCCCTTCTCTGGACATGCTCGAACAGGTCTGTGTCTCTCATGTACTGAGGACTCCACATCTAGATGCAGTAGTCCAAGTGAGGTCTCACAGCACAGAGCAGAGGGGCAGGATCATCCCCCTCACCCTGATTGCCATGCTTCTTTTGATGCAGCCCAGGATATGGTTGGCTTTCTGGACTATGAGGTCACACTGCTGGATCATGTCTATGACAACCCTATTGAAAAGGCTTTTTTGTTAGGGCTGTGCTCTACCCTTACATTTCCCCAGCTTGTACTGATAGTGGGGGTTGCTATAACCCAGCTGCAAGACCTTGTGCTTGGATTTATTGAACCTCAAGAGGTTCTCCTGGGCCCATTGCTTGAGCCTGTCTGGGTCTTTCTGAATGGCATCCCATCCCTCAGGCATATTGACTGCACTACTCAGCTTGGTGTCGCCTGCAAGCTTGCTGAGAGTGCACTCAACCCCCCTATTGATGTCACTGATGAAGATGTTAAAGAGCACTGGTCCCAGTACTGATCCATGAGGAACACCAGTCATCACCTGTCTCCGTTCAGACAGTGAGCCATTGACCATCATTCTCTGGATATGATGTCACATCCAGTTGCCCATCCATCCAATAGTCCACCAGTCAAATTCATATCTATACCACTGATCACAGCTCTAGGCACTTTTCCAGTCAGGCAGTTCTCAGTTCACCTCACAGTTCACTCATCTATCCCACACTTCTTAAACTTACGTACAAGGATGCTGTGGGAGACAATGTGAAATGCTTTGGTGAAATCAAGATACGCAACATTCACTGCTTACCCCTCATGAGCCCAGCCAGCCATTGGTGTCATCATAGAATGCTACCAGACTGATAATGCATGATTTCTCATTGGTGACTCCATGTTGACTACTCCTGATAACCTTCTTCTCTTCCATTTGTTTGGAGGTGACATCCAGAACAAGTTGTTCTACCAGGCTTGCAGGATGGAGGTGAGGCTGACTGGGCTGTTGTTCACCTGGGTCCACCTTCTTGTCTTTTTTTAACACTCTACTCCTCAGACACATTTTGATTCTGTTTGTAAATGAGTGTAACCCTAGGAAAGGCTGGGTAACTTGGTTACAAATTTATCTATTTATGTATCTTGTGGCTGGCTAAGCTAATCTAGCCACAGAGATGTCAGTGCTGATTACTTGCATTAATTCTACAACCAAGACAACTGCTTCAGATTTGATTTTAGGAATCAATTATTGACTTTGAGAATGAAAAAAAATGGTGCTGGGTTTTTGAAGTTCTATTAGTGAAATACAGGATATTGCTACTGAAATTATTAGGTATAGTGCTCCCTTGCTTGAAGGGATCTCACTTCTAGGTTATGATACTTATTCAAGGTAATATTAAAACTTCCTCACATTTGAAGATATGTGGTGTGCCATCATGATTGAAAGAAACCTGATGTTGAAAGTACTGCTGTCTTGCCATACACAGTTTAAAGAGAAGCAAGGCACAGCTGGTGTCAAAAAGGCTGCCCCCCATTTCTGCATAACACAGGCTGCAGCCCATGGAGAAGGCACTAGAAGACTTCATCTTGGGAAGATATATAAGCTTGTAAAAGTTCAACACTAGATTGAAACAAGTACAATTAGCTGTTTGAAGTGGAGACATGATTCTTCATTCCTGCCCTCTAATTGTTGCTGTGAAATCTTAAACAATACCTGTGTTTCATGCAAGGAAGTTTGCATTTCAGAGTCTTGTGAAATGGTTCACATGTAGGGCAAGATCCAAAAGTGGGAGTGACATTGGTCTGCCTCAGGTGGGCCAAGACAACCTGAAAAACCAGAAATGGTGGGGAAAGATAGCTTATTTGGCAACCATAAAGCCAGTAGCATGCTTTGAGTAGCATATTTATTCAGCTGATTTCAATCCTTTTGCCTCACATAAGATTCATACCCAGTGTACTAAAACATGATCAAGGAATCCTCTTTGACCACTTTTTTTTTTTTTTTTTTTTTTTTTTTTTTTTTTGTGAGATCAAAACTAATATAAGGATGTGTTTCCCCTTTCTTTTCCCTACTATTCTCTATTCAGTATCTTTTTCCCCCTCACTATAGAAGTCTCCTTCATTCTTTTCCATCTTTCAGCCATGCTCTTTCAATAATACTCTTTTCTTCTGGTGTTGTCTTTGCTGCCTACTAGTAATTTCCAGATGCACTGAACTTTCTTTTCATGGATCCAGACATCTTTAAGTCCCAGCAGGACTTGTCCTTGGCAAGGATTACTACCTATGGAGGCAGGCTGGAAATCATCTCCATCTAATTCACTGAATAACAGGTAATAAGAAACAGCTAGATCTATGGAAAAGTTGTCCTCTTTCTTTTGGTGGTAGTTCACGCTGCAGATTTTGGCAACTTCGGAACTTGATATTCTATAGTGAGTCTAATGTGAAAACAGTGCTTTTTGGTCTTCCTCCAGCTTCATACCCACCACATAAAATCAGCTGTACCTGGCATCATCCTGTAGGGCAAGAAAATTTCCAGATGAAAAGTTTATAAGATGACATCAATCATTAGATCTTTTCTATAGTATATGTGCAGGGATACAGAGCCATTTTTGTTTACCATTGAAGCATTTGAATATACTTCCAGCTGCATCAAACTTCTGTCATTTTTAAGACTACAAAAATACAGGTTACATGCTTTAAGCACTTTGAAGCTTTCTGCATGTACACATGCTATCACTGAGACAAGTTCCTGCTATCAGCATATGGAAAAAACGTGACATACAGAAGCGGTTATACATAATTAGAGTTGTCATTGAAAACTGCTTCTTTCATTGTCACCCTATGCCTTTATTTTCTCTTGGATTTCTATTAAAAAAATAACAAAAGAGAACAAAGAAACAAATGTGTTCACTATGGAAATCTCCTAAGCCTCTGTCTAGTAATTGGTAAGTTACTGGCTAAGATTCAAAAGGAAAACTACAATGTGATAATGAGCCAATTTCAGAGACAAGACATGTAATTCTGGTTGGACTCCTGTATGACAAGTTCAATTTTAGCTCCTGTTAACAGGTTTTCTTTGAGGTTTTGGTTTATACAAAATTCTAAACAAATGTACTTTTTTTTTTTCTCTCACAATTTTATGACTTTGCTGTTTACACTACAAGTAACTGTGCAAATGAGGAGAATGGACCTTATACATAACAAGAGTCTCTGTTGCTTGTTGTCATAAATAATATCAAGTTCACAGATTTAGACAGTATATAAGTGACAAGCATTTTATTCTGCAGAAGAGGTTTTGTTCTTGGTTATATAGAACTGTGAGCCATTCCTTTCTTGTACCAGGCATTTTATCTTTTAAAATATGAAACAAAAGGAAAAAGTTGCATGAATTATGTGAATTGGAACACGTAATACAGAAAATTGGGGAAGAGGAGGTCCATGTGTGCCAATTTGTGGTGCTGATCCCTCCAGACAAGCAGAGGAGGCTTCTGTCCTAGCAGATACATAACAGGACCCTACCATGGTGAACACAGTCACTGCCCAAATGTGCACCAGCCACGCTCAAGAGCCCAATGCCTGAGACACCATCTCTGCCAAGCTGCTGCTATGGTTGTCTCATCCCCATCCTTCTTTGCCTACAGAGGTCATGGGCCAAGCTCCTAGGTACAGGCAAAGGCCTATGTTCCAAAATCAGGAAGAAGTGAGATGAGGAGCCCCAGAAAGAGAGGATCAACCTTGGACAGCAGAGTCTTACCTTGGGATAAGGGGATCGTTTTATAAACTAGTTATTTTTTTAATCAGTACTGAAAGTACTTTCAAACTGAAATTAGTAAACTGTTCAAAATAGGATAGGAATATTATTATTATTATTATTATTATTTATGGGCTGTAATGCTTATGAAGCACGAAAAACAGTGGAATTCTTTGCTCTTCTAAACCTTCTTTGTGGTTGTCATAGGTTTCATATTCTCATTAAGGATATCTTTGAATTTATTGAACTGGGGACTTTAGGATATAGTTCAAGTTTATTCTGTTTTACTCTTTGATAGTATTTGGTGTTATGCCCTCCCCACAAAAACAAACAAACAAACAAATTTTGTCTGGAACAGAGATAAGGAATGTTAAAATTTAGTAAGAGCTTGATTGTGAGAAAGGAAGAAGGAATTATCATCATGTGACCTTTACTGTTTTCTCTCTTTCTTCGTTTTTGAGAAATACTATATTTGAATACGCCAGAATTCGTTTGAACAAAGATTTTCTAGCCATTATTATGATATAAAAGAAGCTGCAAAACAGAACCATAAATAAGTAAGATTGTGATATTTTAATGTTTCTCAAGAATTGTGGGGCCTGTGGGGCCTCTGAAAAACACACCCTCTCAAGATAAGTACATATTTTCATAATACAAACTAAGAGTGAACTTTAATTATTCAACTAATTGTCAAGAAAAAAAAAGATAGCTAAGTGCCAGAAAAATTCCAAATTTATGTAGAAGTCTCCAAAATATATCTTTCCAATATTCTTTATGTCAACAGTGAGGATTTCAGAGAATATAAAGCTTTGTGTGAATTTGCTGTTAGAGATTATGAATTAGCTTTCAGCTTCTTCATTATCAGTTGGAGGTAAGAAATAACAGTATAAACATGTTACACTGTAAATAACTGCATGAAAGATCAGAATAATATATGGCTGTCTTATTATTTGAGATACCACATCAATCTGTTTAGCTATGTGAGGAAAATAAGTTGTCAGAACTTCTCAAAAATCATAAAAATATTTTAATGTACAATTTTTATTAAATTTTAAATTGTACATATTGCTAAGATGGTTTACATGTGTGTACTGTTTTAAAGGAAATTTGTTTGGCAAGGATGAGATATGAAAGAAAAAAAGAAAGAACGGACATCATGAAATCAAAGCACTTCATTAGAAAAGGTATGCTTTCTTTTTGCAAGCCTGATTAAACCTTGACATAGTGAAATTATGAATATCTCAGAATCAGTAGGAAATTATTTTAAGACAGAACATAGGATTGAATTACTCAAATTTAGACATCTATAAAGTATACATCTAAATTTGCACTATTTTTCCAAGCCTTGGATAATCAATAAAGAAAAACATGCTTTTGCATAGAACAAATAATCCTCATTCTAAATACTGTCTGGAATGGATCAGATGAATTACTGTTAGAAAATATTCATTTTTCTCTTTTGAACACAAAGGCAGACAGGAGTTACTACCTTGGATGTAAAACTCTGTAAAACAGTCTATATTTACAGGATCACAGAATCACAGAATCACCCGGGTTGGAAGGGACCCCAAGGATCATGTAGTTTCAACCCCCCTGCCTAGCAGGGCCACCAAACATACACATTCAGATCAGGTTGCCCAGGACCCCGTCCAACCTGGCCTTAAACACGTCCAAGGACGGGGCATCCACAACCTCCCTGGGCAGCCCGTTCCAGGGCCTAACCACTCTCCTAGTAAAGAACTTCCCCCTAACATCCAACCTAAATCTTCCCTCCTTCAACTTGGATCCATTTCCCCTAGTCCTGCTATTGTCAGCCCTTTTGAAGAGTTTACTCCCCTCCTGGGTGTAGGTTCCCTTCAGGTATTGATAGGCTGCAATGAGGTCACCCCGCAGCCTTCTCTTCTCCAGGCTGAACAAGCCCAACTCCCTCAGCCTGTCCTCATAGGGGAGGTGCTCCAGCCCCCTGATCATCTTAGTCGCCCTCCTCTGGACCCTTTCCAAAATCTCAATGTCTTTCTTGTACTGAGGGCTCCACGCCTGGACACAGTACTCCAGATGGGGCCTCACAAGAGCCGAGTAGAGAGGGACAATCACCTCCCTGTCCCTGCTGGCCACCCCTCTCCTGATGGAGCCCAGGATCCCATTTGCCTTTCGAGCTGCCAGAGCGCTTATATTTAGTTGAGAATGCCTTTGTTATTTTTAGAATTATAATTGCACATATATGTAGACTGTCTGCTTCAAATTCTGATATGGAAGTCAGTCATGTGGTTGGATATCTTTAGCTCTGCAGGAATGTCTTGCTTTGGGATTGCTATAGCAGTTTAGGGTGTACCGAAGGACCCCAACACTGGGACATCCAGCTTTGGGATGCTGTGGCCACGTTGGGTGAGAAGGAATCCCAACGCTGGGACTGGGCCAAGGAGGACACTGAGGCAAATCACCAGGCCCTAAAAAGCCTGTTTGTAAAAAATTGAATTTCAGCCCTTGCGATCTGGGATGTTGTTCACAAATCTAATATGCAGTCTATATGTATTTGTCACTTTTCACATAGTTTGGGGAGGATACCAGTGGAAGAATTTATCCAGCATGGGATAGTTTCTCAGGTGCTGAAAGCAATTGACTCTATAGGTATGACGACTCATACATTACAAAAGTTGAGAAAACTATTTTCCCTAACGTTGTTGTATTTTGGATCTGGTCATCTGTGCACGAATTATCTTCAAGAATCAAATCTATCTTGACTTGAATGCTCACAGAAGATTAAGGAAACTTGAACAGCAAAAACTTGAGTGTAAAATGCAGATTTTAAATCAGCATTTGTACACTTACGCATTGTTTTATGATCCACTTGCAGACTTTCATTAAGGAAGCAGAGTTAAAATAGTTAGGCAGAGTTTTTATAAGCCTTGTATCATTTACATCTTATAAAAATAAATAGCTTAGATATCTCTAAATAATCAATAAGAATGGTGTAGTACAGCTCAGTTAATTCAGTATAGTAGAAAAAGTTTCCATACTGGATTTCAAAATGTTAGAGATTTGTTGGATATATCATTACCACCAAGTTGGTACTGACTTGTGGAGGCTATAAAACAAATAAAATCATTAAAAATAATTTGAACAAAAGGGGTAACCTGATATCATAATACCATCCACATTTGGTTAAAATGACTTATTTTAAAGCTCTCTTTCATCTTTCTAAACAGATTTCCAAAGTTAAAAAAATGTGATTAATAAATTATCCTCCATAAATCTTATGATAACTACGATAGTCTTTGGAGAATTATGAAACCACATCTGGAAAAAGTATTTTACTGCCTGTAAAACAGCATGCCATGAATTTTACTAGTGCACATTAATAAGTAAAATACGGTATATAATTTGAGCATTCATCAGTGTGAGTGCAAACATATAATTTTCTTTTCCCCCAAACCCTTAGATTTATTTAAAAAGAAAGTTTATTGTAAAGATTATAAGGAGCCTGTTTTCTTTTATTCACATGGAGATATTTCTTTTTTATATTAGCTGTAATTTACAAGATGAACTGAAGAATTCCTAGCATCAGAACAGAAGTAAATAAACAGCAAGTGTAATAGGGTTCATTTGTTATTATTGCACTAAGGCTAAAATGAACAAGGCTGAGCCACTGAATAAATGCCAGAGCACTAATCAAAAGAGAAAGCAAAAAAGTTCATTTTATGCTACGGAATCCAACAATAGCTATTATATTATTCTTTTTCATTAATGACATTTTAAAATATATAGATTAGAGTTGCAAGTCATTCAATATGAGTGGCTGTAATATTTCTGGAATTAAAAACTTGATTAAACTTAAGTATTTCTTAAATAAAAAGAACAATGTTCTTGTAGAGCCAAGTATGTCCCAGGGAAATATAAAACCTTTTTTATTTCCAAGCAGATGTTTGCAATAAGAAATGGATGGTGAGTGAAAGGGAAGAACACCATTAAGCTAAGGTAATCCCTAAAGATTTTTATGTAGTTCTGCAATCATATAATCTCCATCAGTGATAAACATCATGATAGTAATTGTAATGTACCTGGTTTTATTTATGTTTAGATCCTCGAGTATGCTTTACCTCAAGCAATATAATTCACCTAATGACCATAAGAAAGATATATATTAATATAAATAAAAGCAACATAACTTCTTTTAACCTGAAAAGGTTCTTTCTGTAAGGGTAATTTATGATAAATCAGGACAATAACATCTATAAATCCATATTTTTCTTTTAGAGTAGAAATAATTAAAAATCCAAGCTAAATCAGACCCAAGCAGCACGGCTTTATGAACGCAGGTTTGGCTTGACTGACCTAATCTTCTTCCATGATAGAATGACACTCTTAGTGGACAAAGGAAAAAACTCTGCATGTTGTTTGCATGGATTTCAGCAGAGTATTTGTTACTTTCTGCTGATATATTTTGATGGAGAAACCAGTTGCTTATAGCTTCGGTGGTTCCACTGTTTGCTGGGTGAAAAACTGTATGGATCGCTGAACCCAGAGGGTCACTGTGAATGGAGTTAAATCTGATTGGCGTCTGGTCATGAGTGGTGCTCACCAGGGTTCAGTTTTCAATCTGTAGATGGGCAGCAGTGTCAATCAGCTTGAGTATAGAAAGGCCCTGCTGGAAGATCTGGATAGGCTGGTTTGATGGGCTGCATCCGGTTGTGTGGAACTCAACAAGGCTAAATGCCGAGAACCACAAAGTCATAACAACCCCATGCAGCAGTATAGACTTAGGGGTATTAGCAGTCTTGCTGAATGTGAGCCAGCAGTGTGTCCTGGTGGCCAAGAAGGCCAAAGGCATCATGGACTGCATCAGAAATTATGTGGTCAGCAGCAATAGGCAAATGACTCTTCCTCTGTACTTGGTCGCGGTGACACAGCAGTACAAGCACTGTGTTCAGTTTTGGGCCCTTTAGTACAAAAAGGATATTGAGTAGCTGGAACATGTTCAGAGAAGAGAAACAAAGCTGGTGAATGGACTGAAAAGACAAATGAGGAACTGCTGTGGGAACTGAGTTAGTTTAGTTTTAAGAAAAGGAGACTGAAGGGAGACCTCGTAGTTCTCCACAACTACCTGAATGGAGGTTGTCGTGATGTATATGGTGTCTTTTTCTCAGGTAACAAGTAACATGATACAAGGAAATGGCCCAAAGATCCCCACAGGGGATCTTTAGATTAGACATCAGGAAAATTTATTCCCAGTAGGATTAGTTAGACTGCCCATGGAAGTGGTGGAATTACCATCCCTTGAAGCATTTAAGATGTGTAGATGTAGTACTAGCACTTAGAGACATGGTTTAGTAGGTGGTGTTCATAGTGTTAGGTGGTAATTTTACTTGATGATCTTAAGGTTGTTCTCCAGTGTAAATGATTCTATGACTCTAAATGCTTACTAGGAAAATGTATGAAGATTTGATTAGAGATAGAAAATGAGACATGACCTGGCTCCTGGCTCTAAAAATTAATCTAGTGTACTGTGAGTGGGTTTACATTGATGATTTAGTGCATTGGATAATGAGTTCTTCTTAGGTGCAAATTTGTCTTACAATTTGTTTACCTTATGATGCACACTTAAACACATACCCGGGGCACCTGAAGTACTTTTCTTCCTGTTGTAACTGAATGGAAGGAGTGTGAAGAGGGGGCTGTCAACTCACTGATTTCAAGAGAGCATGAAGATATTGCAATTTATTCAGGGGAGAGACAAATGGTGTCTTCAGGGGACTCACTGACCGAAGGTATTTCTGAAACAATGAAGTGAACGGATGCCTGGTAAATGTGGAAGAAACATCTCTAGTAAAAATAGAAACACAGGGGAGTCACAGAGCAGAAATGCTTGGAAAAAGTGTCCAGCAGTACATGGATATTGGCTTTTGTCCATACGTTCTGCTTCTTGGACCTGATTATGATGCAGTAGAACCAGTGTTATTGAAATGGAATTAGTAGCATACCTTTGTTTGCAATTTGGTCTATTCTATTACTTAAGGTCAGCTGACATCACCCAAAAAGGTACACAAGATCAAACTCCTTTAATTTCCAAAATTTGTCAGATCCCTCCAAACTATCTATTGAGTGTGATCCTTGACCTGAACTAACACACTGTGCTGAGTGTTGTCTGATAGAAGTACTGTTTGGTCTTGGTGAAAAGTCACCCACAACAAGTGCAGCATTTTTGATAGCACAGATAAAGTTGAGTTCTGGGTCTTAAGGATGTTTCCTGAGAATGATTAATATCCTAGTATAAATAAGGCCAACGCATTCTGTGTCAATAAGGGCTGGCAATTAAAACTGCAAGACTGCCTATTCAAAAGCACCTGTACAAATTCAGAGAACAATGTTCTGGATGACTGAAAGAAAAGGTTTGTTTTGATCACTTCCTCTTCAAGAGCAGAATGGAAAATTCTCCTCTGTAAATCACAGGGCTGTATTAACTGCTGTTAGGACAGTATCCCTTTGTCTCAAGCTATATCAGTGGACTTAATTTCACTTTACATTTTGTTCTCCCTCTGTGAATGGGGACAGTGGTCCTCCACATCAGATGCTTGTTCTGAGGGTAAATATGTGACAGTGCATCTCAGAATCAAGTGCTATTTTCAAGTTTTCCTTTAGAACTAATGCAGAGAGACTTTGACACATATTAGATGAACATGGATTCATGTAAAAGTCTCTTGTTTGAAGAACCACCGTTAATTTGGACAAAGTCTTTCTATCTAGGATGAATTACAAGAAGTAATTCTTCTTTGTTTGTTTATTTTAAACAATGTCATTTAAGACCTCCATGGTGTGCTTTGCTTGAAATTAAGACCACAGAATCATTGAATGTCTTTTGTTGAAGGGGACCTGAAAGATCATCTAGTTCCAACCCTCCTGTTGAGGACAAGATTGCCAATCACTAAATCAGGCACTAGGTCAGGTTGCTTAGGGCTCCGTTCCAATATGGAATGGACACCTCCAGGGACCAGGCTTCCACAACTTCTCTGGGTAGCCTACAACCCTCTCAGTTTAAAATTTCCCAACATGGAATCTAAATTTCCCCTCTTTTTGTCTAAAATGATTTCTTCTTGTCTTATCACTATCAGACCATGCAAAAAGTTGGTTTCCCTCCTTAAAAGTTTGAAGTTTTTTGAAGTTACAAGTTCTGAAAGGCTGCAGTAAGGTCTCCCTGGAACCTTCTATTTTCCAAGTGGAAGAAACCTAATTCCCTCAAGTTTTCTTCATAGGAGAGGCTGCTCTAGCACTTCAGTTATCATTATTGCCTTCCTCTGGACTCTCTCCAACAGCTTCACAGCTTTCCTGAGTTGAGGACTCTAGACCTGGATGAGGCACTCCAGATGAGACCTCATGAAGGTGACAGTCACTTCCTTCGCTCTGCTGTTCACCTCACTTTTGATGCAGTCCAGGATGCAGTTGCATTCTGGGATGCAAGAATATACTGCTGGATCATGTCCAGCTTTTCATCCACTGTAACCTCTGAGTCTTTCTCTGTGAGGCTTCTCTAAATGAGTTCTTCTCTTAGTCTGTATACTTGTTGAACCTCTTTAGAAAGTGGGTCCACTTTCTAGCTTGTCCAGGCCCCTTTGGATGGCATCGGCTCCTTCTGTTGTATCAACCACACCACTTAGTTTGATGTAGTTTGCAAACTTGCTGGGTGTGCACTTGATCCCTCTGCCTATGTCACTGATAAAGATTCTATCAAACCAATTCTTTATATCTAATCCACTCTTCAAATCCATATCTCTCCAATTTAGAGATGTGGGACCATGTGGAAGACCTTGCACAAATCCAAGTAGACAACATCAGTTGCACATCCTTGTCTGCCAATCTGTCACTCCATCATAGAAGGCCACCAGATTAGTCAGGTATGATCTGCCCTTGGTGACTGTCTCAGCTCACCTCCTCATTTTGCATGTGCCTTAACATAGCTTCCAGGAGGATGTGTTCCATGATCTTTCTGGCACAGAGGTGAGGCTCACAGATCTCTAGTTCCCTGCATTTTCTTTTGTCTCTTTCTTAAAAACAGGAGTTGTGTTTCCTTTTTCTAGCCATTGGGTACTTTAACTGACAGCCCTGACTTCTCAAATGTGATAAATAGCTGCTTGGCAACCACATCAGCCAATTCCTTCAGTTCCCTGGGATGCCTGTCATCTTGCCCCATAAACCTATACACATTCCTGAGGGACTGGAGCCCCCAGTACAAGAAAGGTGCAGAGCTCTTGGAATGAGTTCAGAGGAGGATCACAAAAATGATCAGAGGGCTGGAGCACCTCTCCTATGAGGAAAGGTTGAGGGAACTGGGCTTGTTTTACTTGTAGGAGAGAAGGCTCTGGGGAGACCTCACTGTGGCCTTCCAGTATTTGACCATATAAACAGGAGGGGGAACAGCAGCTTATGAGGATGAATAGTGATGGGACAAGGGGGAATGTTCTTAAACTGAGACAGGAGAGGTTTAAGTTAGATATTAGGAGAAAGTTTTTCACGCAGAGGGTGGTGACACACTGGAACAAGTTGCCAAGGAGGTTTTGGATGCCCCATTCCTGGAGACATTCAAGGCCAGGTTGGATGTGACTCTGGGCAGTCTGGTCTAGTTGCTGGGGACCCTGCCTGTGGGACCTGTATTATGGCCCTTTTCAACCCAGGCCATTCTATGATTCTATGATTCAGTCTCTTTAGGTGGTTTTGTACTTCTTCTCTTAAGGAAGGAGAGACTCCACTCCCTTCACCCCCACGCAAAAGTTCAGGGATGTGAGAGATGAAGGACACCTGGCTGCCAGTAAAGACTCTGGCAAAGAACTTCTCCATGTCTGTTGAAACCAGTTCTCCCTTTTCATTTATCAGAGGGGGTACACTCTCCTTGTCAGAAGAAATGTCTTCTGACCAATGTACTTGAAGAACCCCTTCTTATTTTTAACGTTTCTCACCAAATTCAGTTTCATGTACACTTTGACTTTCACGATCCTATCTTTTCACATCTACATGGCATCACTGTATTCTTTCCAGGCTCTGCACCCTTTCTTCCATGACATTTACATGTCCCTCATATCCCACAGTTTAACTGGCAAGTCTTTGTTCAATCATGCCAGTTTCCTGCCTCCTCTGCTTGTTTTCTTATGCTGGGGGACAGATATTAACGTATTCTTTTTGAAAGACGCATGGTGATTTCCATCTCTGTATTCTTAGGTTGCAAGAATTTCTGATAGAAATACATTAGAGAAAATATTATTTGGTTTTTGCTGTCATTCAACCATAATAAAAGGCTCTGAAGAGGCAGAAGACATGACACTGAAAAATATTGATTATACTGATCCTCTGGTTATGCTATTTCCTGCGTTTAACTTCTTTGCGCTGAAATTCATAACATATCTCTGGGCTTTTAAAACTTCTGGAAGTCAATAGACAGTTGGTGTCATTGATTTGATGATGTGCGAGACTTAGAACCTGACATTTTTCTAGGGTAGCATGATGGATAATTTGGTATTTTTGTTCTCAATTTCCACATTCTTATAAACACAAAAGAGATTTGTTTAAATGGTATTTTTAGAAAATATACTGCAAGATATTTCAAAGTGCAATTTTTTGGAGGATCCACATGGGACAATTCCTTTTTTTTCAGAAAATACCTCTTTAATTTAGAATTTAAAGAATAACTGTTCCCTTAGACAATGTGTCCAAACCAGGCTTGTAACTGGTGGGAGAGCCACAAGTCACCACAGCTACATGGGATTCAAACTTAGCAATTCAGGCAGAAAAATGTGATCACTTCTAACTTCATCTGCAACACCAAAGAGGTGTTTTGCTTTTTGATGAAATGTTTCCTTCTATCTTTTCCTTCTTTGCTTAAGAAAACTAACTTTCTCTTATTTGCACATTTTTTTCTTTGTGTCAAGAATTTGTAGGTGAAAGCATTTGAAGAAAGAGGGTGAGAAGGGAGAAAAAAAGTCTTCAAGCCTGAATGTGAATAATAACTCATAGTAATGAAGTAATTGAAGTACTAACTATCCAGCTCTGAAGTGAATGTGTGCGTTCTGCACTGCCACAGTTCACACAAAGCAGAATGTGGAGGCAGCAACAGTAACACTAAAAGATGTCTCACCATTGTAAAAGGAAAGCCAAAGGAAAGCTCTCCATCCTCAGTGAGCTGGACCTCTTCTGTCTTTCCACAGTGAGCCTTCAGATTTCCCTGTTACCCTAAAGGAGAAAACTCCATCTGCTTCTTTCTGATTCCTCAGTGTGAATCATCCTCCCTATCTTTTTAGACCTGAGAGGAGAGAAAGTGAGATGTCAGAAGAGAAGGTGAGATGCCAAAGATCTCTCCTCTCGTCTCCTCTCGTCTCCTCTCGTCTCCTCTCGTCTCCTCTCGTCTCGTCTCGTCTCGTCTCCTCTCCTCTCCTCTCCTCTCCTCTCCTCTCCTCTCCTCTCCTCTCCTCTCCTCTCCTCTCCTCTCCTCTCCTCTCCTCTCCTCTCCTCTCCTCTCCTCTCCTCTCCTCTCCTCTCCTCTCCTCTCCTCTCCTCTCCTCTCCTCTCCTCTCCTCTCCTCTCCTCTCCTCTCCTCTCCTCCATTCACCTGTATTATAAAAAAATAAATTCAGTTCATTCTGTTGGAGACTTGACAAATCAGTCCTCTTTTTGATCCCTAGAGGTAAAATAAATGTATTTATCATTATTTGATTATTTTTTTTTTTTAACAAATTTGGCTGTTTTGACCAGCATCACACTTTTAAATATTTGACAGTCTAACTGCATAGTTTCCTAACTTATCTTTCAGTCTGGATGCATACTATGTTTTGGATCAGTTAAAATGCTTTTCAGAAATATAAATAACTGCTTGATGAGTTGGTTTGCAATCATGTCACATGAAGCAAAAAATACATATCTTCTTAAGAGAATTATTTTGTGAATGGAGAAATGTATTTGGGATTAGAACCAAACTTGCTTCAAATAAAATGAGTACCGAATTTTCTTTCAAAGTTTTATTTTACCCGAAGGCTGAACTCTTTAATTAAAATTAATACTTCTTTAGATGAATAAGGCAATAAGGAACTTTTTTATCAGATATTATGGACAAATACTGAATTGTTAGTCCAACCACCAGAGGGCACCCATATTGTCCTGTGAAAATAATACGATTCTAATGAAGTTGCAAAAGAAGAATTAGTAACAATTATTAAATGAGGTCAACAGATGTCAAACGAAGCACGTTCACTACTTCCTGCCAAATTCTACATGTGTGGAAAATTAAAACAATGCCTCATTTTTAAACAATCTTTAAACAAATTCTGAGTCCCATACTCAGGTTTTACTTAGGAAATAATTTCTTGATTGCCAAGTCCTGAAGTCCTTACGCTTTTAACCACTACCAGTTCTAGAAAGCTTCTATTGATGTTCTTTTGAGTAAGGACTGACAGAATATTGACCAGCTACTTTATCATTCAACTTGCTGAGACATTTTCTTGTCTACAACAAGAAGACAAATGGATTTTTAATTTTTGGCCTCAGACAATACATAATGACACTGATAAGATGTTGACAGCACTCATTTTTTAAAAATACAAAATGTGCAGATTTTTCTCCACGTACCACATAGCTAAAACTAATAGCTTTTTACACTGTAAGTTCAATAAATTATAGATTTAACAGACTTGAATGGCTGATAATCTTTTTTCCAGATTTCTAGTTTTCCAAAATAATTTTGATCCCATCCTCAATTAGCTCGGTATCATGAAATACAAAAACCGTTGAGGACTGCTGATCTCTAAGGACTTTAGGGAAGAAGTTCAGGATTGTTGGACTACCAACTTTCTGAAGAGTGTTGCATATCTTGCTAGGTTCTGTCCACCACCATATCCTTCTCCCAGACATATTCATATTTTGGGACATTTGATGAATGATTTCATATTAGTGCAGTTGCATTCTATGCACTGAAAGTAAGACAGATCTTAGTAATGTTCTGTTAATTTGGGGAACAGACACCATTGCTGCCAATATTCCCCCCAAAAAAGCCCCTAGACTATGATGCTTGGATTATTTGTCCTTTGTGGTGTACAATCAGTAGATGATGGACTATTAAGCTAAAAGCAGCACTCAAACCCACTGTATAGATGTTGTTTATGACCTACTTATAACCTCTTTATTTTACAAATTCATCTTAATCTTTTAGATATTTATGCAGCTTCTTTTGGGTGTTAGGGCGTACAAATCTGAATTGTACTTTAAGGAAGAAAGTTTAATTTCAAGGCAAAAGTGCACCAGACATAGAAAGGGGTTTTAGAGAGTGCCAAACAGCCCTCATGGGTTAAACTAAAGGTAAAAAACTGTGCAGAAGATTGCAAACAAACTTGCAAGAGATAAAGAATAAATAATTATCTCTAGTTCTGTGTATGAAAAATTGTGCATTACTGTAGAAATTCTCCTTAGCAGCCAAGTCTGGAGATATGTCTTATAAGTAATTAGTTTAACTGATGTGGAATCACTATAACCCCAAGACTTCAATAATTGTTTAAAGATTTAAGTTTCACAGTTGATTTCATAAGCCAAAATAGTCAGCAGCCAGGTTTGCGGCTGAGCTGTGAAAGTTACCAGAACACTGTGTCAGAACTCACATTAAAAAAAATATATTAAATTGAAATCATGGGACTGGCAGTGAAGATTTTGAAGCTGGATGCAAAATTTTACCTGCCACATTTTAATCTGTGAAGAAACCCACAGGCTGTATAGGAAAGATACACAAAATTGAGACACAAGTTTTTTCCTGTCTGAGTTTGTGTAGGTTTTTTCTCTGTAGGGTTTGAAGTAAGAACAGATTCTAGTTCTACCAAGGAGAACAAATACATACTAGAAAGGAAAGGAAGTTTTTATGTGACAGTAGCCATATTTGAAGACAGTGCATCTATGGACTTGGGAGTTTTCCTTACCTTTTAGTCTGATAATATTAAAAACCAAACCAAACCAAACCAACCAACCAAACAAACAAACAACTTTTTCTGAAATTATCGTGGCTTTTTTTTTTCTTCCATTTTCTAAGTCCAAGAAGATACTCCTATCTCAGATAGCAACTCTAAAATCTAATTAACCAAGAGTAATCCCAGAGGTTATTTTGGCAGTCTCTTGCTTGAGGGAAAAAGGTAGATCCATTGTAATACTCATCTCTGCACCAGTAGATGTTAATTAACTGTTAATTAACTGATTAATTAACTATTTTTGTCATCTGAGTTTATTCTAGAGGGTTGGGGTTTTTTTTTCAATGCAGAGATTTAAGGTCTGTCCTGATCTCCAAATGGTGGAACTCAATACTGAGAGCAAAGGAAATTTTGTGTAGGTGCAACACACTTCTTCCCTCCACTGAAATGGACCAAACTTTGAGATTCAAACTGCTGGACTTTTACTTTCTACTAGCTAAGGACCAGGTGGAATCTGCCTGCAGTTAGCAGAGGGAACATACATGGTTAGCTTCATCTAAATCTCTCTTTTAAACAGTTAAAACTAAATGAGAGAAACATCAGCCTTCTCTTACAGCAGAGGTTTGTGTCTGTGTGCTGTAAAAAAGAAAGTATTTTTTTCTGGACCTTAAAGTAGGATATGAAATCTACTTTTCAAGCTAGAGTGGCTTATGTTTACATAAATGTATGTATAAAATTCTCTGTATTGAGATTATATGAAGTTAGTTTGCATCTGAAATTAAGTAAAGCAAACACTGAAAGCTTCTTATGATAGTGTTCACATTCCCTGCAAAGTTCTACAGGCCCTAAAACAGATGGTGAAGCCTCTCACAGTCAGATATGCCACACATCAAGATGAGGAAAATGTTTTAATTTTCAACAGACAGAGCTGACGACAAAGAAATGAACTACTGTAGCAGTTGCTTTATAGGTCTGATGAGTCACAAAAACTACCAGATATAAGAAAATTTAGGATCTTTTCCCAATTGGGATGTTTCACCTGAGGTAATGAGGAACAGATTCAAAAGACGCAAATGGAATTGGGAAAAAAAAAAAAAAAAAAGACGAAAAAAAAAAATTAAAAAACTTCTCCTTGACCTTTTCACACTTTCAGAACCAAGCTACAAGTGAAAATTTTTTAAGTTCTGGAACAAGTAGAGAGAGTTTTTATTTTGACAATTGTAATTGCCATCAAGGTTTGAAACAGTCACACCACAAAAATGATGTTTCTGGCACGTACCTAAAAGGTACGTGCCAGAAATTTCACATGAAATGCTGGTTTTTAGGAGACTGCCAGTTCAAAGTGGAGATTTGATATGTTCAGATAATTTCAATAAACATTCACTTTTAGATGATTCAACCAAAGTTGCCGTCTGAACATTTCATTCAACTGTCTGGATAGAAAATTGTATTTGTAGTTTATAGATATTAGCATGATTAAGGTAACATTCAATAAAGAATATTTAGTCAGCAACTTCTGGGACTTATCTGCCATTAAGCTTTTTTCTCCTTACAACTTCAGTATTTTGCAGAATGACAGCATCTGGGAGATATTTTTTATATCTGAAATATGTTTTCAAGAGGCTGGAAGTAAAATCAAAGACCTCACTGAACTGTGAAAACAGAAGTAATTTGTTTGTTAACTGTGCTGAAAACAATAACTTTTTTTTTTTTTTTTAAGATGCGCAACAGCCATAGCCTTATGTATAAGAACATTTGATTTTCATTTCATATTTACCCCAGTAATACTTTTTCCTCCTTTCAGCAGATGGTAATTTCTGAAACAAACAGCTCAGACAGGTTTCTGATGTGTGAAATGGAAGTTTTCTGAACGTTCAGAGCTTATGCTAAGATACCAACCTTCATTACATCCCAGTTTTGATTCAGATTTGTTTAAACAAGTTTCCACCTGCACAACAACCCCTTTTATTGCCAGCGAAATACATTCTTTCCCAAGAAGCGCTGTATTATAAATCACCAAAATGCACACTGCCAGCATGAGAGGGGTCTGGCACGATGAATCTGAGGAGTAATGAGGGACGTGGAATAGCCCACACACATTAAGAAGGGAGAAACCAGAACACAGCCTTAGAGGGTAGAAAGCTTTAAGTTTTAAACACAACCTATGAGATTCAGGTATAGAATTTGAATTTGTTACCTGTGACCATGAGGACAACCAGCCCCAAACCAAAGACAAACCATTAGATAGCCCAGAATGCTTGTGTACATACATACACCTGTGTAATTATAAACTAAGAATAGATTATAACATCAGACTGTACTATGTGTGATTCATGATAAGAAGATAGTTCAAGGTCTTCAAATGTTTGTACAAAATCTCTACCAGACTGAGCAGACTACAATCTGAGACCCATTCTTGCCCAAGCTGCTCATTTTCGCCACTTCATCAAGGTTGCTCAATCGAGTATTTTCTCAGCAAGGTCTCAGGAGCTAGTTCTGAGTATGAACAATGACACTCAGCCTCTCTCTCTAGCTGCAGTTCCCATTGGTAACAGTTGTTTTCTGTTGCAAGAGTATGTAATTCCTTGTAGTCTCCATTTACCCTAGCCTTCTTCCCTTCTGAAGGCAACCGGTGGTCTTACGGCATCCTGGGGGTGGTCTGCAGACCTCCTCTTAGCTGCAGTTGCTCTGGTTCCTGTCTCTGCTCCAACTAATTCATACCCAGCTCAATGCCACCCACAGTGTGCAGTTGCATGTGAATATCAGAAAGTTCTCCCAGAGATGCCAGCTCTATCTTTCTTTGATGCACCACATTAGGTCCTAGTGGGCCAAATTCTTCCCTTACACACATGCAACTCCTGCTGATTTCAACCAAGGCTGCAGATTGACAATGCATAGCTAAACAGAGACTAACCACAGTTTCTGAAGTATCACAGAATACGTCTTCCTCCAGTCCTAGAAGTCATGTTCTTTAATGCCTCAGCTATGCTAGTTGCTGGAATCTGTTTGTCCATATCCCTCTGTAAACACATTTTTATGGGTACACTATTGCAAAATGTTAATTGCATTAAAGAGTTCTCACTGCCTGAGGATTTTTCTGTACTGTGTCTACAAACTACACATGCAGACATGAGCTATTTCTGAATAAACTAGCTTGGACACTGCTAGGAAAGTAGCTTGAAATGTAGATGGAGATTCAGTGCAGGGTGCAAAACCTACAAGGAAACTGGGTAAAGAGTCATGGAATTTACCCACACCATACTGAAATATTTGCACTTTTTGCAATGCTGAGTTAGTTTGAAGATAAATCATCTTCAAAGAATGTGTATGAATTGCAGCCATAGCACATACCTCAGTGTATGCATCCCCCCAAAATAGTGATCATTAAGCTCATGCAATTATTTGCAGGACTGAATTTTAATTATATCATAGCTGTTCCACTCCCTCATTCACCATATGTGCAGACTAAAAAGCCAGGTTAACAGAGCATGACATGCACATGCCTGTGGATTTTTGTTTCAGTTTTTTAATAAGGGACATATATTTTGTACTAGCGATGAGCTGGGTGCAGCTCTGAAAGCAATCAGAAGCAGTTATTTACATTTATGTTGAAAAAATGTTCTGTATGTCGAACCCCAGGCAGTTTATAAAGTATGTAGGTTAATAGGAATACTTCAAAATAATCCTTTCTATATCTTTGGAATATTTTTGAAAAATAAATAAATACACAACTGTCAATACCAACCTGAAACACAGCCATGTTGTGCACATACACACTGTATTTTTGCCAAGTATATTGGCACGAGATTATCCTAGCAGCAAAGACTATATTGAATTTTATATAGGAGAGACTCACAGAATTTGTACCCACATCACTCATTTTGTACAGCCTGCAATTAATTTGTTGCAGAAGGATAACAGATTATTCATCCATGAGTGGTAAATTTAATACAGGCTGGAAAATCTGATGGAAAAATTAGGATTGGACTATTCTCAGCTAGCTCAGGCAGGAGTGTCTTGGTAAGATAACATAAGGCAAGGCAAGATAAATACAGCAAGATAATGCAAGACAAGACAAAGGTACAAAGTTAAATGGGATAAGCTGGTTTGCAGGATGCCTGGTCACAACCCTGCTTAGGAACTGAGGGATTACTGTGCTACCATCATTTGATTTTTCTTTTTGTATTGCTATCTTCAGAATATCTGTTCAAATAGCATCTGCTCAGATGAAATACAAGCAGTAGGAGTCCAATACAGATGAAATGGTAGGACTGACTTCTCTGTAGCTTCTTCCTTCCCTGCATTTTTTTTAATTCTCTAACCTCATGAGTTTTCCCCTTTGCATGGTCACGTAATGCTGCAGAGCTTGCAAAGAGTGCAACTTCCTCAGCACGCTGATTGCCTTGGCATTCGTCCCTCAGAGTCATAAGGCCTAAAGCTGTGACAGTCCAACAGTCATTTTACTCTGCCATGTTTCCTGGCAACACGGTGAGAGAGAAGCTCTGCCAAAACCATCAGTGAAACAAATTAACATCATAGACTGGTTATTTTAGATTTCATCGAAATTAAGGACAGAAGAGACAAGTTAAAACTGTTTCATCTGGACTTCCTGTTTATCCCTAGGATTTAAATGCCTGTATCTCCCATCCAAGCATCTATTCCTCCAAGAATTATTTCACACAATATTTAAATCCCAACTCAGTCTCGGTAGGGTCTCGCCTCTAACAGGTACTGATGGGCTCAAAACAGGACACTGTATGCCAGGTAGGTCCCCATCAGTGCTGAAAGGAAGGAGGTAGCAATTTGCTTAGATCCACTAACCACATTCCTTCTGATGTAGTCAAGTATGCATTTTGCATTTTTCATGATGACAGTATACTGCGTACTCGCAGCGTGGCCTCCATCTTCCCACTTGTGCTGAAGCATGGTTGTTCTATCCCAGGTGCAGTACTTTGCTCTTCTCCTTATTGAACTTCATGAAATATCTTTTGTCATGGACCTCAAATTTATCAGGTCCCCACTGGAGTTAACCTCTGCTATTCAGTTTATCTCAATGGCAGAAATTTCCCCTAGGTTATTGCAGTCCTCAAATTCACCAAAGGTATGTTCTGTCTAATTGTCCTATTAGAAAATAGCAAACGCTGTGACTATGCTCATGGTACGAAAGGTAAAGGATGAACAGAGGACTTCAGATCCACAGATTTCCATGCCAAAAAGATTCATACCATAGTGTTCAGCCAGATCTCTGCACACAGGCTGCGAGCCATCTCCTGTCCTTTCTTACAGATAGGACAGTGTGAGTAAGTTGTTCCAATATTTAATCATTCTCACTGCTAGGAAATTCTATCTCGTTTAAGTTTGTTTAAGGAAATTCTTCCTGCCCTTTTCCAACTGTTTCAGATTTCAGTCTAAAGCCTTTCTACAATGTTACATGGGTTTGTTTGGAAAAGCATCCTTACATATAAAATTTTAAGATTTTTTCCCACGTTTTTAAAATCAGTATTTCACATTTTCTACTACTCTGAAGATGTGGAAATGAATTTGTGAAAACGTTGCATTTATTTTCCTTCCTTATCTGCAATATTTGGAATTTTACATTTTTAAAATAATTTTATTCATTCCACTGTAAGATCATTTGCACCATATCTAATTCAGTAAGAAACTACTTTTCATTTGTGTTTTATAGATCTGTATGTATTTCATACAATGATAACTATGCAGAATGAAGTCACCTGTATTTTTTATACATGAGGAATGGTAGAACAGAAATCTATAGTTAATTAAGGAGTTTCCAGCCTACCATAAACTTCAGATGCTGCAGATCTGAGAAGTTCATGATTTCAGAGCTGAGGAGCATGAGATGATGTTATTAATAAGAACTAATTTTATATTGCTGTCTCTTCACACAAATAAATCTAGCAGTAAGATTAAAAAGCACAGCAGTGGAGATTTGCTTGCACACCAATTTAGGAAACAGAAATTATGACCTGCTTGAGTTAATGCTTTTCTTTCTTCTAGTATTTATTTTCCATGTATGTTCACTGCATCTGGAACTACTACTAATCTTTGATGAGAAAGTCAGAAAGGTGAGAAGGTAGAAACAGTAAAACACTGCAATATAGATTTCACATAGATGCTACAGCTGCAGTACTTCTCTGGTGACACACAGAAGCCTTATATTAGTTAATCTACTTTTATGACTGTTGTGTATCACTAGGGTAAAATAAAGCCCCTGGAGCACAGTGCTGAATCTGGTTCCGTGAGTGTGCATTTGGCTGAGTCTGACATTTGTTTTTATCTTTACTATTCAGCATGATTGTTTCCTTTGACAATACTGGAGTAGTAGTTGTTATGTGCAAGAGGAAGCTAGAGCAAACTTCTGAGAAGAAAATGCTTGAACTTCTAGCATTAAAACAGATTTTGAGATCTCTGCATGCAGTTTCTAATTATCACAAGCTTTTGGTAAAATTGCCTGCAGGACATGGTCTTCCTGATCATGACATGTAAAATGAGAATGAAATATTTTTCTTTCATCCTTTCTATGTTCCATTTACTTGTGCTAAATACTGAGATACAGCAACTGCCTTCTGGCATCAATTTGAAAAGTACCCAGCACAACAGATCCCTAATTTCTGATGAACTTGTAAAATAAGCTTCACTTTCCTTAATTCATGCCTAATGATGCTTTAAATGAGACACAGAAAAATTCATATGCACTCCGTCTTTATCCTGCCTACAGTGCTAAACAGTTCAACTAGAGCTATTCATATTTCCTCTAATATGCTGGTAGCATTTTCTATCCTACCAGCCAAAGAAGGTGAACCCCTGATAGAATCCTGGGGCTGCACAACGCCTAGCATTTTTGCCAAAATATTTTCAAGGTGTTACACAGTGGTGAAAAATAAAGTTTGAAAATTGTTTTTCACCCCACTACTAAAGCTTGTCCACTTCCAAAAGAAACATTGCTCATGTCTCAGGAACTTTCTGCCTCACTGGGTATTTTATGAAGAGAAAAAGGAGAGAAGGAACACTCTGAATAATTCCTCACAGTCCTCCGCCAGCACCTACCTCATCTGTAAATTCAAGTCCAAGACGTATTGTTAAATGCTTATGCCATCCTTCTGAGACTCATATGCAATTTTGTCTCCCTTTAAATGTGCTTCCAGGGCCAATGGGATTGCTGCAGCATCAATTTAAGGGGGGAAAAAATCAGGCAAGAGGGGGAAAAATAACCTCCTAAACCCCTTATTAATGTGGGAGGTCTCAACTCTCCCAGAAGGCCTGTGAGACCTTAGCTGTGTTCGTTTGGAGACAAATTTTGGTGCTTTGCCATAATTAAAGGACAATATGGGATCCTAAGATCTGTACAACCTCTGTCATTCTGTAGGTGTTCCAGAAGTGGTAGCTGATGAAAAACATAATGTGAGTCTGAGCTTATGTGTACGGTGGAATAGCAGGATGATTTCTTCTCTCCTGTCCTGTCTGGGGATTCCCACAGTTGTGTACAAAAGTGGAAAACTGCCTCAGTCTCTCGCCTGTTTGGAAAGTGCTGCTTTTGCTGGCCAGGAAACCGGGCAGGTGGGCAGACATTTCTTTCCAAAATTTCCAGTTGCGCTATATTCCTTTAGCCAGGTATGAGGCTAACTTGTGTACATAACATTTCCATTCATTTGTCGTCGCCCCCCTCTCAAACTACTTATTTAAGAATCATATTTATGATTGATTGCACCAGTCCTATTTGCCTCATTCTTTTTTTTTTTTTTTTGGTAAATGTTCCACCTTGTTCTGTTGTTTATTCCCAAGCCACCTATGATCTTGCTCACCTGTTGCGTGTTGAGAAGCACGATGATGAATACCAGTTCTGTAAAACTGCGCAGACGAGGAAAATTACATGGCCATTATAAGTCAGTTGCATGAAAATCCTTGGGTAAACATCATGTAAGTCAATGAACTGAGCTTTAAGTTGGCACGTTTTCCTTTTAGGTAATGGATAACCCTACATACAAATATTGGAGTGTTCCCTCTGAACTAATAATGAGGAGGAAGAAAAGATCATAGTTGGATTTAGTACAGCCAAGTGTGAGGGCAAGAATTTTATTAAAGGAGTTCAAACAAAAGGGCAGGCATGACCAAGATGTTATGCCTAAGGATTTAAATTTAGTTTCCTGTGTAAGTATGCAACGTCTGCCAAAAGACAAATTGTTTCCAGGGCAACATTTGAAAAGAGTGATCATATATCCCTTAGAGCCAAGCTGTTGAATGGTTATACAGCAAGACACCACCACTTTGTGTGTGCATCTAATTTTGTCCAGTAACAGAGCTAAGTGAGATTGTACTGGAAGGAATGTCACTCACAGTAGGCTTTTTCTGCCATCATCCAAGAGATGGACAACCAGTAAAGGATTTCCATCTAGGAGTCTATTGCTCTAGACACTGATGAGTGAAATTGCAGGTGACTGTATAAGAGCACCAAGACTTGCACTTTAAGGAGAGGCGGGTGAGCTTAGGTACTCAGTTCCCACTGAACTGTAGCAGAATTTCTGTATTTTATGACCTAGTTTTTTTTTGTTTTTTTTTTTTTTTTTTAATCTAAATCTTTTGTTCTGAAAGTGTAAAAATGAGGTTTTTTAGTGTTCCAACAAGACAGTATTTTTTTAAGAATCACTAAAACTTAAAAATATATTGGTTTATGAAGTTTGCATTTTTACATTTTCCTGGGAGAAAAAAAAATAAAAATTATTCTACATAGAAACCAGTTAAATCTAGTTAGAAAAGAATAAAAGATGAGTGGAAAAGCTAACGTATAAGAAAGTAGTGTACCGGGGCATTGTACTGTGTTGCAGTTGTGCTGGTTAAAATGCAATTTTCATGATTACCTTTTTCTTCAGTTAATGCACAGTCATTTTCCTCTTGGGTGGCTGAGATGGCACAGTGAAAATTTCAGATGCCAGCTCATGCCTTTATGCTTGATGGAATATACTTATTTCTGCCTTCTAATGCTGATTCAAACTTTATTGAGAAAAATTTTTGTTTTGTGTTTTTTTTTTTTCTACTCAAAGCTGAAATACCCAAGATCATGATTTCCTTCTGTAAATACTGAGATTAATTCTGTTCTTGAGAGCAAAAATGTTTAAACAACACGGTTAAAAAAGTCTCTTTTCTCAGGTATTTGCTTGAGAGAATGTGGTGTGGGAGAAAGAGGGTTTGATTGTTTGTAGTTTTACGTCAGGAAGTCTAGCAGAAGCCACTGCAACATCTCATAAAACATTGTGCAGCTGTGCGCAGACCTCAGGGTGCACAGATGCGTATGTATTATATTTCCTTGGAAGGGGCGCAAGCTGAACTTTTTGGTTCTGACACCCGACAGCATCCAGCAAAGGTGAGGTCTGCTACTTGTGCTTTAAGTTTCAAAATTAAAACCGTGTGTGTTGCAGTGCTCACATGACATATATAAATGTATAAATGAGGGCCATTAAAGTGAGTGCGTTTACACATCATTTAAATGAAACAACACATCTAACCAGATGGATGCCTAAAAGGGGTAATTGTGTACTGCTATTTCTGTATCTATTGTCCTTCCTGTTATACCCCACTTCTGATATGTCCATCTCTTTGATTTGAGCTCCTAGAATGGAGGCCAGGACCTTTCTTCTCTATATTTTTGTGAAGATGTTGTTAAGTACAACGGGGAACACAGTTTTTTTTTCCTAACTGTAGCCATTAAACACTTAGGCATTTAATGTGAGATTGACAGTTTGGCATCCTCACCAGTTTACAGAAAGAAAAGGAGCTTTTAAAATGGCAGTTTTAACCTATTCAAAGAGATAGATATAAGACAGGTCCACATAGTCTTGTATTCATGCTTATAACCCCTTGCTTATGATAAAAAAGAGGCTGAATTACTAACTTGGACAAAGTGCCATCAGCAGCAGTTGTTAATGAGATGAAACAAAGCTTATCAAACAATAAAAAGCACTAAAAAGACGTAGAAAAGTAGAGAAGAGGCCCATTGATGGGCCATTGAGAGATATTGAATCCTTCTACCAAATCTATGCATGTAGCAATTTCTCTAGCATTTTATTCAGCTGTTTATGAGAAAGTCTGTCAACAGTGCTGCATCTTATTATCATTTCCAGTATAGCAGCCCAATTTAAATAGGAAAATAAGATCTCAAATCTTGACTTGCATGTAGGAGGATTTCAGAATTCAAAATCTAGATATGTGTCTTTACAGCTGGATAAAATTACAATAAATAAATAAATTTGAATGTTAACTGAACTACAATCCCTCTTTCCATTCAAATTTTAAACATGTTAGTGGCATGAAGTTTAAACTCTTGTTTTTCAGATTCTTTTTTTTTTTTGTTCTTGAAAATTGGCAAAGTATTACATGCAAATACCACCCTCCACTCAGATAATTCTATCCTATGAGGTGTTGTCACAACACATCAAATTCTTTGTTTCTGTTGTATCAACTTCTATTCTTTTTCCCTCCACAGATGAAAAGAAAAAAACAATAATAACGCCAGCTCTTCTCGTAGCTCTTTTTTCCCGTGGATTTCAAAGTACTCGATAAAGGTCAATATTGTTATTCTCCACATTTATATGAGCACTGAGTTGTGGAGTGACATTTTAAAGCAGAATCAGCATATTAGTTTACAGTTAAATACAGAAGATAGTATTCTTTTCAGTAACATTACCAGCAGCTGAAGGGGGTCTTAAGGAGTATCAGTACTCCAGTAGCAGTACACTTAGGACTTCTTGCACAGAGAAAAACAAATCCGCAAATTTCCTTCATTATTGTGTTCCATTTTGCTGTCATGGCCCTTGCTTTCTGCTGCATTTACACCAGACAGCTGCACACTAAAAAGTTGCAACCTCTGCTCTGTTCATCAGTTGCTTTTTTGTGGTGATAAAGTGAAAGCATAATTTATAATGATACAGGGTATGTGTTCATGTGCACATGCAATATGTGTAACATAGGTGTGTACCCGTATGTTATGTGTGATTGCTTGGCTGCCATCTGAGCTGCATCTGTTAGAAATGAGAAATATGTGTTTTCTCACAGACATACTGGGCCACTTGAAGGTGAATATTTTCATCAGATCTCTCCCCATCCTGTAATTTATAATCAGTGGAGCTAGTATGTAGTGCTTTAAGACCATAAAACATAGAAAATTCTCATGAAAGGAAAAAAAATCATAATGTTTGCCAGATGATAATCCAGAAGGTCTACATGCTCAGAATTTTGATTGTGGACTCCTGTTACCTTCTTCAACAACACAAGATGGAAGAAGATAATAAGATTACAGTAAGCATTCCACAAGCAAGTAGTTCACGGTGTAATTGGGCAGACTTCTATTAAAGTGTGTGGACAAGATTTTATACTTAACTGTTAGCTTTATGCATATCCTGCATTTATGCTCTGGGATAGGGAGATTATGTCCGGGGATGGAAGGAAAAAGGTGGAAAGCAAGTAAGAGGACAGATGTGAAGAGCTAAGGAAAGGTAGCAGAAGAATATCACTCAAGTCATTTTTCTGTAGAAAGAGAAAAATCCTAAATGAAAGATCCTTTCTAGGCTTCAAAATTATTTGTACTTCTTGTTAATTTTTAGTCTATTTTATGAACTAAGGAGTGTAATGCTAGTCAATGCAAAAATGGAAATGTTTTGCTGGAAAATGTTCTGCTCTTTTCATATGATGGCTCCTGAAATAATAATTTCTTCTTCCAGTTAGTGCTGCAGAGCAGGTGCAACTCTTGGAGGCACTTCCTAAGAATCTCTAGCTGAATCTGTGTAAATAAGGTTGCAAACTGTTCTCTAACTCTGAAGCCACTGGCACAAAAAGCTGGTAAAGTTCCTGATCCTTCAAAGGACCTTTAGGAAATGACCTTTAGGAAATTGTACCCAGGCCATGTATTCTCCCTGACAGTGCCCAGAAACTGCTTACAAATTGCCAATGGCAGACACTGCCTTGTTTACTTGTTTAATAGATTTACACTGTTTTGCTCTAAACATCACTTATTCGTCATGCAAGTGATGAGTGATGTCCCCCAGGGATCAGCTCTGGGGTCAGTACTCTTTACTGTCTTCATCAATGACACTGACAGTGGGATTGAGTGCACTCTCATTAAGTTTGCTGATGACACCAAGCTGTGGGGTGCAGTTGACACACCAGAAGGACATGATGCTATTCAAAGAGACCTGGACAGAACTGAGCAGTGGGCCCAGGAGAATTTCATGAGATTCCATAAATCCAAGTGCAAGGTCTTGCACGTGGGTTGAGACAACATTCACTACCAATACAAGTTGGCAGGTTTAAGGATAGAGAACAGCCCTGCCAAAAATGACTTCAGAGTACTGATGGATGGCAAACTGGACATGAGCCAGTGGTGTGCCATTGCAGCCCAGAAAGCCGGCTGTATGCTGGGCTGCATCAAAAGAAGCATAGCCAGCAGGGCAAGGGTGGTGATCCTGCCCTTCTGCTCTGCTAAGACCTCACTTGGAGTAATGCATCCATATGCGGAGTCCTCAGTACAGGAAAGGCATGGACATGTTGGAGCATGTCCAGAAGAGAGCCACAGAAGTGATCCAGGGGATGGAACACCTACCCTACAAAGACAGGCTGAGAGAGCTGAGTTCAGCCTGGAGAAGACCTCAGAGTGGCCTTTAGGTATCTAAACAGGGGCCTATAAGAAGGAAGGAGACAAGACTCTGTAGCAGGATTTTTTGTGACTGGACAAGGGGAAATGGTTTCAAACTAAAAGAGGGTAGATCTAGGTTGGATATGAGGTAAAGGTTTTTTATGGTAAGGGTGGTGAGGCACTGGAACAGGTTGCCCTGAGATGTGGTGGATGTCCCATAGTTGGGGACATTTAAGGTGGGGCTGGATGGACCTCTGAACACCTGATCAAGGTTTAGATGTCCCTTTTCATTGCAGGGGAGTTGGACTAGTTGATCTTTAAGGGTCTCCTTCCAACTCAAACAATTCTGTGAACTCCCATACACTTGTTTATCCAAGTAGGAAAAAATAGTAGTGAAAAAATGTCCATAGTTAGAGAAAATACTTGTTCTTATTAATGTTAACGAGATTATGATGGCAATAGCAAGATTATTCTAAAAATAATATCCTGCTCTGTCTTGGCAGTGGAATATTAACTTACAGGAGATTACAATTTCTCTGTCTCAGAATTACTTCTGTGCTTCTATTCTTGTAGTTGGTAATTCAGGATCTGTATGTCCACAGCAAAATTTTCTCTATTTTTATCACTTGGTTTCCTCTCCAATGGTGTTTCTTTACATTTACAAATTGAGCAAATGTTCAGAAGATGTGACATAAAACTAATAATGCAGTTTCACTGTGGACTTTTTGGAATCACAGAATGGTAGGCATGAAGATAAGAAACTGACTTTCATTAAATAAGATTGCTAATTACTCAGTCATCTAACATTTTGTTTTCGTGAACTTATGTTCATGAAACAT
Source organism: Lagopus muta (assembly GCF_023343835.1). Lineage (NCBI taxonomy): Eukaryota > Metazoa > Chordata > Aves > Galliformes > Phasianidae > Lagopus > Lagopus muta. The sequence continues at coordinate 10,125,918 of NC_064434.1, forward strand.
AGCAATTATAAACAATTTCCTTTGAAATTCATGGTAGGTTTTCAGCTAATTTTGTTGCATTTTACATCACTCTGATATGAGTTTTTCCTGTTCATGGTAAAAGCCAAATTAATAGAAGGATAGTCAGAGAAGATCTGAAGAATAAAAGTTCCAAATCCTTACTTAGCTGTATTGTATGCATACAAATATGCTTTTGACTGACTAACTTAAGTTTTAACATGAACTGCACAAAATGCACATCCAAAGTGTCTATTCTCACAGTGTATTCTGGAGTGTCCAGAACTTCCTTCTTATCCCAGGACATACTGCTTTTCTCATCTGGCAGCATCTCATGAAAATGTGCAGGTAGAAACAAAACAGGAACTTTCTAGCCTCTGGCATATTATTTTAAGAGAATCTACTGTATTGACATTTGGGTAACTAGAGATGAATGAACTAGTTCAGTCTAAATAATAAACAGCCCAACCTTTGCCCACTCAGAAAGTGACCCCCCAACCCAAATCTTTTTCCAATTTGCATTGGTTCAGAGAGATCAGCTGTCGTGTCTGTCAGCTGGTAGCCAGACACCAGAGCAGACAAAACTAATTAGGACATACTCCCTCATCTGGAGATTAAACATGTTTTGTGTGCTCATTGAATGTTCCCATAGTTACAACTTGCATTAAAACCTCCTGGTCTTAAAGAAGTGTCTTCACAACCAAAGCAAGTGAAAAAGCAGGTTTTTCACAAATAAACTTATGGAAGTTGAATTTGTCATAACTGGGTGTTTTCTCCCTGGCTAACTCTAGTCTGCAAACTTAATGACATCCCATTTCAAAAGATCTGATTTTCAGAATAACTAAATTCTGAGTGCTTTCAGTTAGCCAACACACTTATGATTAACATTTGTTCAGCAAATATTACAAATCAAAAAGCTCTAAAAAATATCCATAACTTACTTCAGTGAGGTGCTGTGTATTCTAGGTGGCTAGAAACCATAAGGAAGCCATGGAATAAGGACAATTTGTGACACTGCAAAGTTTTAACTAAGCACCTTAACTTTGGATGTCAACTAGATAGCTTACTGACTCTAAGAGGCAGAGTAAGAAGCTTTCCTATCTTTCTAAAAATAAACGTTGGTGCTGATGTACATTCTTCTACACTGCTATAATTGCACATTTTGAGTGACTCTGCTTTACCATTTATTATTTTCTGCCCAGATTTCAATCAAACAACCATCAGGCAGTGTGCTAAAGTATTTGAGTCAAAAGTATATTTATCTTGGACTTTTATCCCAAAGGTATTCAGAATCTGAGAAACAGTCAGGATCTCAGTAGGCATCAAAACCAAGATTAAATATGCTTGAGGATAAAGAGACTATAGGGCAACTTTTTTATAGAGAGACTATAAACTCACATGTTTCGCATGTGTCAGTGAATGATGAAAAAGAGATCTGAAAAATATAGCATCTCAGAGAAGCTAAGTTTCTGTTCAGCTTTTGCTTTTCAAAGCAAATTGTGCTTCTGAAAACAAGTTTTAATTACATATTGCATATACATTGCCAGGAATGTTATAGCTAATCTATTGTCTGGGTAGGATGGTACAGCTAGTTGTCTGCACATTTATTATTATTATTTTTTTAATGCCAAACTAAATTGATTATGTGCAAATGATAATAATATGTAACTGGAACAGGAGGTATAATTCCGCAACCCCTGTGTCAAATTTGTAAGATAACTAGAATAGCTTTCTAGAAACTCTGGTTTCTGACAGCCTATACCTATTTCTTTATTTTCTTAATGCAAATCCAATCCAAACTTCCTCTTGCTGAGTCAGTGAGAAATCAGCTGCTGTTGAAGCTCACAACTTAAATATTCAGTGACATAGTAACTGGTTTTATTGGGCATAGCCAAACTCAAAACCATCTTTACTAAGAGACATAGCAGTCGCAAGATCTGAAAGAGTACAATTTTTACTGAGTATGATTTAAGTATTTCTTATACACTTACTAAGTCCAAAAATGCTTAGGAGCAGCTTCTAGACATTTTCTATCAACTCTGTGAATTAAAAATTTAGACTGATTTCACCTGCTTCAGTCTTATACATACCAAAGCACGTATGAAGTTGTGGACTGCTGTTGAGGCCTCACCTGGAGTACTGTGTACCGTTCTGTGCTCACCAGTGCAAAAGAGACATGGAGCTCCTGGAGCGAGTCCAGCAAAGGACTACTAAAATGATTATGGAACTGGAGCATCTCTCCTGTGAGGAAATGCTGAAGGAACTGGGACTATTCGGCCTGGAGAAGAGAAGGCTCTGGGTAGAGGATGGGACCAGAATCTTCTCACTGGGCACAATCAGAAACAAAGGAAGTTTTGACTGAATGTGATGAAAAACTTCATTACTGTGTGGGTGACTATGCTGGAAAGGGTTGCCCAGAGAGTCTGTGGAGTCTACTTCCCTGGAGATATTCAAAAGCAGTCTGGACACAATACTCAGTAGTGTGGTTCAGAGGATCCTGCTTGATCAGGGAGGATGGACAAGATTGTCTCCAGAGGACTGCTCTGTTCTCAACCATTCTGTGATTCTGTGACACATTACTTGTTGCCGCCCAGTTCTCAGTCGAGGTCTGAGGTCCCCATAATTCCTGTGCCATATCTGCCTATAAACTGCAGTTCTGTTTGTTACCCTAAAACATTTCAAAAGGCATCAGGAACTTGTGTTTAGGCAGCTGAGTCTTGCCTTAGCTGAGAGCTCTCTGTGAGTGTATTAACTGTCTTCACTGACAAATGCAGGAGCTTAGCTATTTGGCCCATGTAATACAATAGTACTGCTTAGACAGTTTAAGGTGTATAAATCTCTTGTTGAATTTCACGTTTACTTTATTTAGTCACTCTACCTTCTCAAAGTGGAACAGCAGGCACTCTCATCCCAACCTAAGACCAAGGGATGACTCCCCATCTTAAAGTTGCCAGTCTCCAGTGACTGCAGAAAGCCAAGCTTTCAGGCAGCCAGAAAGAGGTGCCATGGCTCCTCACCCAAACTGTTTTATCCTGGAGCTTTTATAATGATCCCAGGTCTTCGGAACACAGGTTTCTGCTGTTTATGCCTCTTACAAGCTGACGATGGACTCAACATGCAGCTCAGAAGTTACAGAAGTTTTTCCTTGATGTCAGTGATGGAGCTCAGGACCTTACAGAACAAGAAGCAGTTCAAAACCAAACAAACTCTTCTTGGATGAACATGATGGGAAATATTTGCAAAATAATACCCATCGAATCTGAAGAGGGCCTGGATATATCACACTGAATGTGTATTCTCACATGCTATATGTATTTAATTAAGCTTCATTAAAAAAACAGTTACCTGCCTGTGCAGTTATTTCACTGTTTCTGTGAATGCTGGCTGCACATACCAGCATCACACTTGGCATCCAAGAGGAACAGCCATGCCCTGCGGTGTGGCAGGCCCAGCACTGTTAGCTGGGTGACGGAACAGAGCTGAGCTCTGCTCTCTGTTGACGGTGACAGAGTCCAAAGGTGTGGAATTGTGTCAGGGGAGGGGCAGGTGGGAGTTAGGAGCAGATTCTGCACCAGAGGGTGGTAGGCATGGAACAGGCTGGCCGTGGTTTGAATATTGAGTGGGTACTGTGTGGATCTAGGACTGGATGATCCTTGTGTATTCCTTTCAACTGGGGACATTCTTTGATTCTGTGAATTTAAAATTTTGTAAATCTGACCTCTAATTCACCAGGTTAGTGGCACATCCCAGATGTTACCTATACTAGACTTTTTATCTCTGGAAGAAAAGGGCTACAGACAAAGCAGGATAAATGAGTATGGAAGTGGTTTTGTGTGCTGCATATCTTGTCCGTTTCTTTGATTATTTTTAACAATAGTAAGTGTTTGATGCTTTCCAGGCATTGTGGCTGTTCTTCGTCTGAGAATCTGAAAGCATTTTAGAAAGATTAAAATTAAATCTTAGTCTACAAGTATATGTAGCTTAAGTTTTATTACAGTTTACACAACTGTATATGTAACTGTAGCATATACAGAGCATCATTTAGGAGGTGGAGAACAGAAGCACAACGTGGTTATCCAGTCTCCTATAGTTGTCACTAGAATCTCTTATTGGTATACAAACAATTATTGTGGACAGGATTAATGGAGTTAATCCTTTATTGAAAAGTCAATGCTTGCCAGCAGTTACTGACAAACTGTTACTGAGATCATCAATAATATTATCGATCCTGCCAAAATGTATGGGAACACAGAGTTTAACTTTTGTATTATTCATGTTGCCAGACTGTTAAGACAGTCCTTGTTATTTACCTAATACTTCCAATTCTCTTTTTAAGTTTTCTTTTTGCATATCTCTAAAAAATTGCAACCCCTTTTGAGTAAAGCTGCAATTTGATACAGAATCATAGAGCAAATTTTCAACTAGCTAAAAGCCACTCCAAGATCCCCTCAAATTCCTCTAGCCATGAGCAAAACAGTACAGAGTGCTAACAGTTTTGTCAGTGCAACATTCCCTATAGCCACTGAAAGGGGATTTAGATATGTCTTATTCACATTTTGATACTAGTGGACACACACACACATATGCACAAAGGCAATATAGTGAAGGTTAAGAGAAACCCCAACAATCTTACATTCCTAAGACCAGCTCTCATATTGCTTTTTCACTTGCCACAGCAATTGCTTTGTGCTACAAGTGTTGAATCATTAGTCTCGATCAGAGAAATAACTGTGGAAGGGCAGAATGGTATTCCATATATTTAGCTCACTATAGGACATAGTGAGTAAAGCTGATGACTAGAGCAAAATAAGATGTGAACCACTATGTTTAACTGATGTGAAGCACCATTTATTTCAAAGTTAACAGATTTTAAGACCAGAGGTAGTGCTGTAGTCATCTAACTCTTATTTCCTGCATAACTCAAACCAGAGTGTTCTGCAGATTAATTCATGCTGTGGACAGAATCATTCCTTGTTTTTTTCAAAGTCAAGAATAAGGAATTCAAAACTCATGGTTGAATCAAATATAAAGGTGATGGGTTTGAGTTTATTTGTTCTTTTTTTTTTCTTTTTTTTTTCTTTTTTTTTCTTTTTCTTTTTTTTTCCTGGAGAAGCTGCAAAAGCAAATGTACAAAAATCAATTTTATCTTTTCAAATATTCATCCTCAATTGTCTTATTATAGCAGTGTTTATGATCTGGCCTATATTTATTGCATTCTTCACTAGCATAGACCTTGCATTCCTCACTTGATGTTTGCCATGTGTTGGGCATTACTTGAAATACATAGTTCTGGTTTATTTTCTCCACAGTCACTGGACAACTGAGCTGATATAATGTAGGTAGTTTCTGAAATTTCATTTCAATGCATCAGTTATAAAGATAACATATTGCTTGGGTGTTGTTATCAAGAAGATGTCATCAAAAGAAAGCAAGACAATAAACAATCAAGTTAGTGGGGAAATCAGCAAGATTAGTAAAATGACATAAACTGTAACTTACATTTCTTCACTTTCTTTCTTTTTATTTCCATCTATGTATGTCTATCTATCCATCTATTCTTATGTGCATACATGTGACTAAGTTTATTTTTTCCTAGCTGTAAGATGAGCAGAGACAAGTTTCACCAGTTTGACTTTGTGTGTCCATATCTTTCCTGTGACTATTATTACTCAGCACCTGTACTTCCACTGCTTCTTGTCTCCTGTAGGAAAGTAGGTCTGTTCAATATCGGGTCAGGTAAAGTGAAGGTTATGTACAAAGCCACTGCTTTCTATTTGTACAAGCAATAGGTACAAAGTGGACATTAAACAGGCATCCTCTTGTGTACCTGATCAGTGTCTGTTTCATGTCTATAGTTTTTACATATTTATCTTATACCTGCTTAAGGAGCTGTTTCTCTTTTTTTTCCTTTCTCTCTCCCCTCCTCCCCCAAGTACACACTTTTTATTTTTTTGCTTTAAAAATACAGAGGATGAATTAGGGTAAAAAGTGGTATCTCTGGATAAGATTAGATAAACTAGTGATTAGATAAACAGTCAGCTATACGGATGACAGAGCTGTTCCATTAGTGAAGATGGATCTTGGAGAAAAGTTTAGAGCCAGTATAAAAATAAATGAGATTTGATCTATGTGGCACACTCATCAATTCTACATTTAAATTCTCTCTTCTCATTCCCCAGCACTTTAATGTGGCAGACTCAAAGGAATTCACTTCCGAACTGAGGTGTTTCTTTTCTGCAGAATCTGAACACCTCTAAAGTCACTAAAAGCACCTGCCTCTCCCCATTGACTTGAATGGATGTTCTAGCTAGACAGCTAAATGCCAGTTCATGGTGTTAGCTTGTAGCTAAGAATGAATTGACTCCTAATAAACTAGGAGGGAAAAAAAAAGAAAAAAAAAGAAAAAAAATGTTACCCTGCATGTATTTTTTTCCTGCAACTGATATTTGCTGAGACCCTGCATGTTACAGACCTTTCTGACAGCTGCTGCTCTTGCAGCAGTCTTTCAGCCTAACATTGGGATTGTACCTGTAAGTGGTACATGGAGGACATGCATAGGCAACTCCCAATAGCTCCAATCAAAGAAATCGTGGATGAAGCTGGTTAGGCAACTAGAATAGCAATTATGTACTGGCCTCTGATGTCTTTCTAGGCCATCTCCATCTGTCAGCTCTTAAGCCTTTTACCTTTCTTTTCTTTAAATTGCTGACTTTAGTAATTGTATATGCAAGAAATTAATTTGTCATTCATAGCTAGCTAAAGACAGTAACAACATTCAGTGACTTGACAGAAGTTAGATAGATTTGTGATATAAATATTTTGCCCCTACCTCTTTTTTGCTTTATATATGTCATCTGAAATCTTAACTTGAAGTTCAAAGGCAGAACACCTACATTCTCATGTACTGTTCTTAGTAATGTCCCCATCAGAGCTCAAATTTGAGTTGAGAAATGCATTTTACTCCAGTCTTTCCCTCCTACAGCTAGTGACAGTAGCTGATTAGTCACCCCGAACAAAGTATGATTAATTTTGTTGCTCCCAGGAGTACAGGGATGAGAAAAAAGCTTTGAAAACTTAAAGGCTTAAGAAGACATTTCCATCTATCTAACATTCTCCCTGACCCATCAAATGCATCTTTTATTCTTGGATTCAAAGTGGATCAGAAGGTAAGGCAGGTACTTATTCTGAATACAAGTGATGGTAAAAGACATTTGCTAGAGTGTGGGACTGGTCTGCTCCCATCAGTTTTGTCCAACACAGGTATAGAATTTGACTTCTTTTCCTTTTACTTGGCCTGTTCTGGACAGTAATGTCCTCCTTTGGTGGGATTCATCTGTTATCAGTATATACTAAATAACCTTTGCCAGAAAGCTTAGCTTCCTTATGGAATGGAATCAAGGAATCAGCCTCTGCAGTCTAAATATAGTTGTGCATATATCTGCTTGTCTGAGCTAGACTTGACAAGAGGCAACACAGAAACTAACATCTAACCATTCAGAGGCAGACATTTGCACTGCTAACATGAATGCATATGCACATAAAATATATTTTATAGATTGGGCTGAATTCCCCTAACTTAGGCACATGTTTTGGTTTGTAGTTGCCTAATGAAGCTGGTTGCATAAAATAAGACACCACGCAGTTAACAACGAAAGGAGGGTGCTTTTGAAAACCCGCAGATGGTGATTCTAGTTACCTAGTTTGACTGATATGCTTTGATAAATATAATAGGGAAAAAGCAGACTAAAGCTGGGCAAGACTCTGCTAATACTTTTCATTTTGTAACTTGAGACGTCCTTGCTGTGATTACAAAAAAAGTCTCCTATGCATTCTGTGTTCTGTTGAGATCTTCTCAAGGGAAAGTCAGCATTTCTAAATATCTTTTTTAATAATGTCATCACCTTTGTACTGAATACTGGGCTATATCAAATCAGAATGTTCCATGTTCAACACTAAACATAAATTTCAGTCATTACTGAACTGTACTGGATTTAATCAATGACCTAGAAACTTTTCCAACAGAACCCTCAGCTATTCCAGCTAGATCTGGTTTTAAACAGGTTTTATTAATACTAATTGGGGATACCATTTAAGTACACAGATAGGATGTTAATTAAAAAGGCATTCTGTTGGCTGTTCTAATGGTAATTTTTATGATTTCTGACTCAGATTCCATTCCTCAGATTGTCATTTAAAGTATTTCAAGATGCATCTTCTGCAGTATGTCAGATCCATGTAATGACAATGGGGAAAAGCTCCAAGAGCATTCCAGTACTTCAGAAAGTTCCAAATTTTAAATTTAATTGAATATAAGCATAACTCTCCTAAAAGATCAATTCAGCTTCAAGAAACACAGTTTAGAGAAGAAGAAAATAATTTCTTTGCATAATCAGATTATTCAATCTTATATAACAGCATCAAGTATACTGACATACCATGAAGTAAACAAATGTTCTAATTTTAAAATTAATTTTTAAATTCAAAATTGTCATAAAACAGAACTAAAAAGAAAACAAACAAACAAACGAAAAACAAAGAACGCACCTTATAACTGAAAGGAAAGGAAAGGAAAAAAAAAAAACAAACCCACAACTAAGCAGCCACCCAACAAAAACACAAAAAAGTGCACCAAATTCTTTCATGCATTACTTGTATATAATCCCACTGATACAAAGAAATGTGTTCTTGAATAACTGGGAAAGAGTTTGGCCCAGGATGTGGAAACTATTTGATAGAAAATGCTGAATTAATTTAAATTGCCTGGGGTATGAACACTATCTTGTGGAATGAAAAGTGGCTGAAGGACTATAAACAAAAGCAGAAGTCAAAATATTAAAATATAGATTTGTGGGAAGGTCTTTTCCTAGTGAGGTATTTCAAGGATCTATATTCAGTATGATTTTATTTAGCATTTTCACTAATTGTCTAGATGAATTGTGCCATCCATTAATGAATGTTTTCCACAGTGAATAAGAGTGTAGATTTGCAGAAATGGATGAAAGAAGGATTCTACAAAGGAACTTCCACTCTGTACTGGTGTGGTTCACCTCCAGTACTGCGTGCAGTTTGGACACCACAATATCAGAAGTACATAAAACTACTGAAAAACATCCGAAGGTCTTAAGGGAACAGCATGGAGTTGTGTCAAGGCGGGGGTGAGGGTGGGTGCTAGGAACATTATCATCACCTGAGGGTGGTCAGGCACTGGAGCATATGAACATTGGGTCTTGACACCAAGTCTGCTGGGATTCAAGGAGAATTTAGACAATGATCTCAGACATAGGATTTGAATTTTGGGTCATCCCTTATGGAGCCAGGATTTTGAGTCAACAATCCTTGTGTGTCCCTTCCAACTAAGGGATATTAGAATGATGAGCAGAAAAATGTCACAGAATGGTTTGGGTTGGAAGGAACTTTAGTGATCATCTAGTTCCAACCCTCCTGCCATGGGCAAGGTCATCTCCTGCTAGATCAAGTTGCTCAGTACCCCACTCAGCCTGGCCTAGATCACCTCCAGGGAAGAAGGAATTCATAACCTCTCTGGGCACCTATTCCAGCATCTCATCACCCTCACAGTGAAGAATTTATTCCTCATATCTAGTCTAAATCTGTCCTCTTCCAGTTTATAGCCATTACCTCTTGTCCTATCACTATGTGCCCTTGTAAAAAGTAAAAATAATAAAATGAAATTCATCTTGAAAAAAATATGTGAAGAATTATTCTTTACCTAATAATGAAAGAGAGACAGAAACATGAAGACAGCATTATAACTCAACATTAAAGAAAGGAAAATAATATGAATACGTGTTGATATTTACTTGCTGCAAAAGGGAGGTACCATTTTCTTGTTCTAAGGTTACACATTGTGGAATATTAACTGAAATAGTAATAGAAACCAAAGACTAGCTTATAAAATAAGAACAATGCAAATAAATATGCTTGCCGCTGCAGTGATACGATCACCTCAAGATTGGAATAGATATCTCCTATGGCTATACAAAGCCCACAGTGAAGCACGAACAAACAGGTTCACAATGTGGCTTGAAAAGTGCCGTGTAGTAACACAATGACATTAGTAAGTGTGGCAAGATGATGAGCAACTTGATCTTATAGTGAAACAAGCTGTTCTCTGTGATGGCACTGACATCCTCAAATCCCTTCCAAACTAAAGTGTTTGATAATTCTAAATTTTGGACTGTAACAGTAGCAGTGGTAACAGAAAGTTTAATTTAGAAGGTTATACCACATCTAGTTCTCGCTCTTCTTTGACTGTTGGCTATTGATGGCTGTCTAAACCTCACACAAGAAATTCATGACAGATAAATGAGGAAAATAATACAATGGGTAAAAATTGCAGCTTTGTATGGCCATTAGAAATATCAAAGATCAATAAACAAGCTCTTACCAGACAGCTACAACCTTCTTCTGGCTTAAACCAGCTCAGACCCACTGATTAAATCCTGAAAATTTGGTCTCAGATTCTTATGGTCACCTATTCAAATAGTATCTTATGCTTGAATTCAGAAAAGCACTTAAGAACATGGTTAAATTTAATTTTAAGCAAATGCTTATTGAACTGGGATGCAAGATTCCTGATTTCCTATTAGCCAGACTCAACTCTGCATATAACAATGTAAGCATTCCTTTTAAATAAGAAATGCTTACTGTTCCAGTTCAGTTCTAAGCACTGTTCTACGTGTGCCGGAAACAAAATAAGTCTTGGGCAGTAATGTGTTTTGGAAACTTTTTATTCCCTCCAACATCAAGTGGAGTTTGTTTTTTAAAAGTATGAACTTTGAAAGGTACAAAGATGTGTGAGAGAGATTGGGAAGTACAGTTATTGCCTGATTCCTTTTGTTAACGTACCCTTGTAAATCAGAAGCAGTCCAGTGGAACTTAACTATTAGGAAACTAAAAGAAAACAGGATCAGAATCATAGTGCTGGGTTTTCTTCCTTGAAAAGAATTTATCATTTCTGTGACGCTGGCTTCAGTCTGCTAAAACAAAAACACCTTATATAACTGTCACTGTAGAATCATTTTGAAGTGCATCTAAATTATATATGCCTATTTAAATCCATCTTTGTACCAGCATGGTGACAAGTGATTGGCAGGGATATGTATGTCCTATGGAAGGGTGAAAGTAGGAGATCCAGCCAGGTGGCAGCTTCTATCTCATGGATATTCATAGTCCACAGGGCAACATTATTTCCCTTAAGTTGTTTTTCTGGGGGGGAATCTGCACCAGAACCCACCGTTCCCTGAATCTATATGTTCATTGCCACAGATATTAGCCCCTCAAAACACAAAGGACCAATAACAAACTTAAATGGTTCTTAAAAGGTTATTAAAATAAGATGAAGTAGTTCACCAGTGTGGGAAAGCAGTGGCTCAGCAACATTTATCAGTCTTTGAGAACTTTTTGGCTAAGCTCACAGCAATTATCACCATGCAGATGCAAGTAGTGGTTGAAATAGTATGTCACATTGGCACCGTGCAGAATCCCAGGCATGTATCATACACTGCCTTTCCAGCATGGACTCTTGAATGGATTTCAGAACAGATTTTTTTCCCCTCTTTGCCAAGACTTCTTTCAATTTTGCCTAGGGCTATATTAATTAACCAGCCGATTAAACACGAAATTTTGCTGTGTTGAAATATTTATGTAGCTGAGGACTGTGCACAGTAGTTTATGAGAGTCTCTTAAATGTGAAGCAAAATAAATGTAGGTGTTGGTGCTAGATTCTTCACTTTTTTTTTTTTTTAAAATTTAATTTTTTGAACCTAAATAAATGATTTACAATAAGTTTTAACTTTGGCATGTTAATTTGTGGTTTCTTGAATATAACTGGGTGGAATCATCTGTTTCTAGTCCCTATGTATTTCTATTCAGAAATTAATCAGCGATACCTTAATATTAAATTTCCATGAATGCTTATTTCCTTGACCACTAATGCTGCCAAAATCTGATGATATTAATGACTTTAGGACAAAAATAATTCTTTCATAGTAAATCCATATTAGCAAAAACTGAATAAACAACAAACAAGCAAAAACCCCCACAAAGTCAGCAGGTATTACTGCCAAAGATGAACATGTCAGAAATGCCTAGATTTCAGAGGCGGTCAAGAAGAAATGTCCTCTGTACCTCAGAAATAAGAAATTGTCAAGTTATTCTTATGATTCTTTACTGTCTTTGAAAAACCAGATATTGCAATGAATCACAGCTATAAAAATGTGACTGTCTGTAACCAAAGATATTTTTTCCTCCCCAAATCAGCACATGTTGTGATGTTTGCCTTCTTTCTATTGACCAAAATGCTAGTGTCTAGTAAGTAAATAAGGCATCTTTCTTTTTGAAATAAGCAGTCCAATACCTGTTGAAATTTTTTATTAGAAATGAGCCCCAGCTCTCTTGCTGTTTAAGGTCCAACAATGTTTTCTACTCAGGCAAAGTTGTTTATTCTGATAGTTTTAGTATTCTGGAAGATTACATTCACATTTTCTAAAAACAACCCTGAGTTTTCATCTGGTTTCAGTATTGTTCCTTGTCTACTTTATATCAAAGCTGTTACATGGTTTTCCTGTTCATGTTAAAAAGTCATTGCTATGTACTGCAAAGCATGGTGCTCTAGGTCAATAGATTACCAACAAACCATCTTTCTAAGAGTGAATGCTTTATTCTGACAGATCAATAGAGTTCAGTCTGCAAAGCAGATCAGATATTACTCATATATGAAGAAGTTCATGATTTATTGCGCTACCTTTAATTGCTTTAAACAAAGCAGTGTAAATTCTTATATGGTCAATGTCAGGATACTCAGCTTAATGGTTGTGAAACTGCTATGCTCATGTCTTTAGGTTCACCTAAATCTACAGAAATCCTACTGAGAATATAATGATTACTTATGTATTTACATCTCACACACAGATGCTTGCCAGAGTTTTCTCTCTCAAACTAGATTTTATTATTAGCCTGTATGAATTCTGCACCTAACTGTACACAGCTCACAGAGACAGCATAGAGTCTCTGATATACATTACGACCTCTTTCCCACAGCCTGCTTAGAAAATATATACCTGTATAATTCTTACAAGCCCCAGAGATTGATTTAAACATTCAGCTAAGAAACTGTGCTAAGAATAATGCCAGAATTTCAGGATTCTGCGATTTCAAAAAATATTTCTGATCTTCATTACTTGTTTTATATTCCATATGATGACAAATGACTTTAGAAAATACCGTAAATATTTAATATGCTTGTGCTATTAACCCGTTATAATAAATACCCTGGGTGGAATTATTTTGTGGATGATTTAGTGTAATCTGTATGTCAGCCAAACACGCTGGAAAGAGGTTTTTTCTTGCATACAGTTCTGTTCATACGTAATATGGCTTACTAGATGATTAATAACTTAGTGCTGCTCATTGGGATACATAAAACATACTAAAAATAAATAGAACTGTAAAACAATTAAGGGGATTTGTACTTACTGATTCATTCCTGTTTATGGATATACAGTGTTAATATAAACAGGCAGGGTCCTCACTTTATCCTTTTATAATTTCCAAATGTTGTTATAAGATGGTAACCCCACTGAAAACAAACAAAACAGCATGACATGTAATTATAACTCCAATCTAAAATTGTGTTAGGTCAGCTTGGCTTTGAGAAATATGTAGCTTTTTCAACTGTTACTTTTGCTGGAAAATTCTGCTTGTAAATGTCAATGATATCATTTAAAAGTGAAATGAGATAGTCTTGTGTTCACCAAAAGCAGATTTCAGTTCAATTCTTCATAAGATTTACATTCTATTTACTTATCTTGAATAAATAAAACTCGAGTTCCTAAAAAGATTTTCTGTTCTTTCTCATGTAAAATGTCCCAAATGCATTTCATAAATTAAGAAAATTTTGTTCTCAGTAACATTTTCATTTCATCGGATCACAGAACTGCAGGGAAGGAACCACAAGAGTCCAACCCCCCTGCTAAAGCAGATACCCTACAACAGCTTGCACAGGTAGGCAGCCAGACAGGTCTTGAATATCTGCATAGAAGGAGACTCCACAACCTCTCAGGGCAACCTGTGCTGGTGATCCATCATCTTAATCATAAAAAAGTTCTTCCTCATGTTAGTATGCAACTCTCTATGTTCAGGTTTTAGGCCAGTGCTCCTTTTCCTATTGCACTGCATCACTGAGAAGGGCCTGGCCTCAGTTCTATGTATGTAAGGATATGTTGTGGCAAAATGTAAAGTTACATCCCAATAGCACTGTGTATCTTCTCAACTTCTTAATTTGCAGATGATAAAGAGTTTTTTCATGAATATGTCCAACTGTGTACCTGCCATGCATGAAGGAAACAAAATTACATGGACAAATGAAATGGGGCCAGGAGTCAGAGTGCAAACAGGTGGTGAAATGAGTGGTACCTCATTAGAAAAAGGAGTTCCATACAATCTTCCACATAGGTAGATATTCTTCTATCCCAGAACTGCAGTATTTTAAAGGAAGGCTATGAGAGACTTTAAAATACTGATGACAAATAAGAATATGACTTTTTTTTTGTCATGAATTTTCAATAAACTCTGCTAAAGATTCATTTAATTGAAATACATATTTTATCCATGGAACTAATTGCTATGTGATACAGAAATAAAAATTACAGATGGATTTAAATAGATTTTTTTAAAAAAGAAGAATTAGATTTGTAAATGTGGTTGCAGATCTTCCTCCATGGAAGCCTCTAAGCCATCGATTAGTGGAAAATGCAATTAAGATGTAAAAGAATCTTGCTGTGGTTTGGTCCTCTTTTATTCCTTCCCTTTGTTTCCCTTGCCAGCAACAATGGTCATACCATGTTTAGAGGAAGGGTTTGACCTGCTCAGCAGAGATATCCACATCATGTTTGAGTAAGCATAAAAGAAAGGGCTGCATAGCTTCATATTCATGAAATAAGTCTGTAAGGCAGGAACTTACAGAGAACAATAGCAGTGCTATCTCATGGGCTTTAACACATAAAGGATTTTAATAACTTTTTAATTGTTTCTCCATTTCTTTAAATATTATTCTGATAATGGCCAGATGGTCTACTGTATTAATTTGTAAGTTTCAAGGTCTGAAGAAAAGCATTCCTACTTTTTTCCTTACTATTAAAACAAGTACTTAGCAGTTCTTGTAAAATGTTCTTCCATTCACTGTTCAATCTTCATTTTGCTTTGTCAGATACATTCACTAAATTGAGATAGACCAAAAGAAAAAGCTTTTACTACTATTAACTTTAGCTCATGAAAGATATGTATTAAACCATATATACTAAGATTATTAGTAAAATTTTCCTAGCATGCCCGCAGACATAGCTTACTTCCTGAGGAAAGACTGTTCACTGTAAATGTCTCACAATCTGGAATTGCTTTTTGAAGATGTCCTCAAAATAGTTTACATTGTGATTGTTAGGGAAAAGAAAAGAAAAAGGAATGTGTCTTTAGTATGAATATGGTATACTTTTTCAATCATCATAGTCCCCAGAGAACTTGTACTGCAAGATGTGTGTGTGTGGCTCCATGTGTTAGCACACATTGAAGGTGTTTTTCATTTCTATGATAAAATAAGGCGTGAACTGATGCAAAAAGAGGACGTCTTGTTCTACAACTGTATGCTACAGGAAGAGCAGAAGAGCAACAAAAATAAATTCAAATACTCTCTGTTCTGTTCAATAATGGTCTTTTGCAGGACAGTCAAGTTTCCCACAGAGTAAATACAATCCATATTATGTAAATATGATCTTGTGTACATTCATTTAATTTAACATTACCATCAGAATAGCACATTTCACACGTGGGAATGCAAATCCCAGCAAGGGAGCAAATTAACTGCCCACAAATTGTTTGCTAACTATGAAGTTTTCCAAAAGAAATCTCTAAGGTATATCCTTACCAAGAGCACAGTATTAGAACTCTAATACCACATGTTTCCATTTGGACAGATGGCAGTGAAAGGTTTGGCTGCAATGTGTTATTAGTTAACGGAAAAAGACTTACTGATAGAGATCAAGGGTACTGTTTAAATTTACTTAGAGGAATGGTGGCTTGTAATCCATTCATACTTGCAAGTATAATTACTTCATAATTACTTGTAAGTGCATAGAACCTAGAAAGTCCAATGTTTTCTGTACCCTAGCGACTGTATTTTATCTGCTATTTTAATCTTCTTTTTAATGTGTTGAGATGTACTAATTCAGGTTCATCTGGTGTTGAACTGAGACAAATTATAACATCATTTCTGCAAACTAATTTGGAAAAAATCAGAGGAAGAAACACATCTTATGAATGCTATGATTTTAAGCAAGAAGAATCAATCAATGTGTTTTAATGCCATAGTTTGTATTAAATTTCAGAAAGCTAAATCAAAGCACATACATATGCTGTTTTTAAAACTTATTTGTACTTTCATACGGACTGCTGGGTGCTGGAATTCGTACAATTGGAATAGTGTCCCCAGCTGAGAGACTTAGCTTCAGCTGGCATACCAAGAAATGCAACCTCCCCCCACCTTCTGCCTGATCACAAAGTGTTCAGTGTGGAGCAGGTTCAGCCTTCGGTCTCCATGTCAGATCCATAATCTTTCCCAGTGATGGGCAGGATTGAGTTAAGTGACATCAGAGTGTCTGAAAGCCCTCTCTGAAGTTATAGGGACCACTCATCTGGACATAGTTAGTCATATGTATCAGTGTCTGAAGGACAAGTATGAGGGGTGCTGGGCAAAGCTTGCCATTTCACATTAAAACAGTTGTGGAAAGGTGTATCAAATCAAAATGTATTTATTTTATGTGAATAGATTAAGTATATAATAATCTGCAGTCAAACAAGAATAGAGAATAATATAGTGTTTGTGTCAGAGAGAACAACATATGTGCTGGTGCTGCAGAAATGCACTGGATGTTGCTGTGTTTTAATTCTGCACAGAAATCTAAATAACAATGCAGAATAATTAGATAAATCAGCTTTCATTCTTCATGCAGTTTCTCATTTTGCAGACACAAATCTCCATTTTTAGGAAAATGGAGAACTATAAAGAAGATGTATTTCTTAATTACACTTAACATAAAAGGTATTGCGGTCTCTTGAATGTATTTGGATGAGGCAGAATGTATTTGGAAAGGAGTAAAATGATATAAAAATAGCATATTTCTTTTTCAGCATACAAGATTTTTGTAATATATTAAAGAAAAATCCTGTTAACATTTAATATGAGAAATGCAAGTATACTTACTTCTGACACGGGAAATACCTTTAATTAAATTATTTTCAGGAAAATAATTGTGTAGTTGATATTTTGGACATTTCAGTTGAAATCAGTGTAGTTTTTGTATTTACGCTTATTGTACTTTTTCACTAAAAAGAAAAAAAGTATTTACTTACTCAATCCAGTTACTGATCCTATTTACTTTTTCCTGAAACTGATTTTCTTTAAAAAAAAAATACAAGCAAAAAAAAAACAACAAAAAACCAACACAAGAAACCAACAAACCAAACACACACACTCAGACACACAAACAACATCCAAAACCACCAGAATGTAATGAAAATATAACTTCTTTGATTTTAGAAGTGCTCATAGTCTTGTGCATGATTCAACCATATATTACTGCCAAATGCTAATAAAAATTCTCAGCTGGCATTTTACTCTAACTTAAAATACTTTTACAGTCTGTTTTTGGCCACCTCCAATAGGAGATACTCAGAACATGATGTCATATTCTTTTGGAAAAAAAAAAAAAAAGGCAAGAATTATATCTAAAAAATGTATACATTACAAGATCAATGTAAGACTTCTAATCCCTTTACTCAACACTGCTAAGCCTTTTCTAAAGCTTTGCTTCATTTTGGGAACCCCCACACCAAGAAGAACATTTAGCTATGAGAATAAGTCCAGAGCAGAGATCAGAGGTCTAGAAAATATGACCTCTGAGGAAAGGCTGAGAGAAGAGGATTTGTTTAGTCTAGAGAACAGAAGACTAAAGGAAGACATGATAGAAGTGTTCAAATATGTACAATTGTGCTGCAAAAAAATCGGGGAATAATTCTCCTTGTCCACAGGGCAGGACAGGGCAATAAAAAGTCATATTGAAATGAAGCAAGACAAAATCGAGCAAAAAAGGTATATTCATAGAATGGCTTAGGTTGGAAGGAATCTTAAAGCTCATCTAGCAACAACCCCTGCCATGGGTTGGTTGCTACTCACCACATCAGGATGCCCCACCAATCCTGGCCTTCCATACCTCCAGGGATGGGGCACACACATCTTCTCTGGGCAGAAGTTCCAGGGCCTTACCACCTTCCAAGGAAAAAATTTCCTCCTAACACCTAACCTAAATATTTTTTCTTTTAGTTTGAAGCAATTCCCCCTTGTCTTATCACTATTAGATTGTTTAAAAAGCCAGTCTCCCTCCCAGTTATAAGCTCCTCTTGCGTACTGAAAGGATATTCATTGGACATTAAAACTTAGAGTGTCACAAATGTTAGTGGAAAAATAAATAAACAATGGTGATAGATTGTTTATCTACTAAGTATATATTTTATCTTTGATCAATTTTCTATTTCCTTTTGAAATAACGGACTAAGTTTCCTATCTGTGAAACAGCCAGTGAGGAACCCTGAGGAACCACTGAGGAATCCATTACATTTAGCTAGTCAGGTGCGTGTTTAGCTATAGCTGGGAAACAAGTATTGTTTTCAGAAATATGACCTAATGTAGATTTGATAAATTATGATAATTCTCAATCTAATGAGGTTAAACTGTTAATACTCAGTATATCTGAGATACCTTTATGTCTGGGGATACATCTTCTAGTCCTACATCTGAGATACAGGATTAGAGGATGATATTGAGGCCCTGGAACGTGTTCAAAGAAGGGCAACGAAGCTGGTGAGGGGTCTGGAACACAGGCCATATGAGGAGAGGCTGAAGGAGCTGGGAATGTTCAGCCTGGAGAAGAGGAGGCTCAGGGGAGACCTTATTGCTCTCTATAACTTCCTGAAGGGAGGTTGTAGTGAGCTGGGGGTCGGCCTCTTCTCTCGTGTCATTAGGGATAGGACCAGGGGGAATGGTTTCAAGCTACGCCAGGGGAAATTCAGGCTGGACATGAGGAAGTATTACTTTTCAGAAAGGGTGGTCAGGCACTGGAATGGACTGCCCAGGGAGGTGGTGGAATCACCGAGCCTGGGGGTGTTCAAGGAAAGACTGGATGTTGCGTTGAGGGACATGGTTTAGTAGGAGCTATTGGGAATAGGTGAACGGTTGGACTGGGTGATCTTTTAGGTCTTTTCCAACCTTAGTGATTCTATGATTCTATGATCCCCAGACATAAAGGAGACTTCTTTCTTTTGAGATTGCAGCTGGAGGCCAGGTGTGATAGTTAAAGCTTCTACAGGAGAGTTTGAAACAAGCAACTGAATTGAGCTCCTAGAGGCTAGAATTTAAAGGCTTGCCAGCAAACTGGGAAGTCTGTAAAAGTAAGGTTAGAGACATTCAAGTTTTGGAAAATATGTTTTTTAATTCACTGCATGTGTATGTAAATACATGACAATTCTTCTCCTCACTAAAATTGTAAAAGAGTAAAAATTTAAAACTCTAGACCTTCATGAGCTAAAGCATGTGATTCACATTACCAGTAATAGAGGTAGTTCCACAAGGCTCAAAAAAGACCATCAGAGGAAGATTCAGTATGAGCCTCCCTACTTGTAAGACACTATTAGGTGAGTTAGGTGCCTGGATGCTTGTTACTGTCTAAGAAGGGTCAGACTGAATCTAATATTATTTGAGAGGCTGTCACTCCAGTAGTATACAAATGTTCTAAAAATTCCACTCAAGGATACCTTCAAAGAGCTTGACCATATTAAGTCCTACTTTTAAGCATCTGAATCCCACCTTTGCATCATTAACAAAGCCCACATACATTCAACGTAGTAACAAGAATTTAAAATAAATAAATACAATTGAGGCTTTTGATTATTATGTAAGACTAGTGTTTCACAGTGTTTCAATTTTTTTCTCTTTCTGAGGGAGAGGAGGATTTTTAGTCTCATTTGTCTGCTATGGGAATAAAAAACACAGTGAGAAACCTAATTCCTCAACAGAAAGTTTGTAGTAAAACAGAAAACCCAGCCTCAACTTTCTAATTCTACTGTCACTGAAGAATTATCACAACCACAGCTTAGCATAATGGTACATTTTCAATTAAGTAAGTCACAAATTAGTATTTTTGTGAAAAATAAATCAAACACATTTGATAAAATTTGATTTGATGAACAAAATTTTAACACATTTGAAGATAACACTGGAAAATGTATGATACTGAAGTAGGTTTTCTTGAGTATCAAGTATTTCACACTCTGCTATATTCTCAATTCTTCTAGCTATTTACAAATCTTGTTTTGAGTATTTTGTATTTAAAATTTCATATTCAGTTGGTATAATAATAATAATAATAATTCCCATAAAAATAAAATGTGTAAGTACCAATCAACATTCGTATTATCAGCATCTCTCCAGAAAGCAATTTTCTCTTGCTCTTCTGTCACAAAGCTTAACCTGTATTTTAGCAGGAGTGTGAGAAGAAAGGTTAAGATATAGATGTGCAGAAAGTTGCTTTTCTTTCTCTTTATCTGAGTTTATTTGCTTGTGGTACAGTCTGTTTTTCAGAACATTTCCTCAGCAAACTTATTTTGATAATTCTGGAGGATTTCTATTAGATCAGAGCTGCAAGATACTCTGTACTGTATCATAATGGCAGATATTTTTCTCAAGGCTGTACCATCTAGAGCAAGTAAGAACAGAAATGGGAACTAAGTAAGATATTAAAAAGAAATTTCTATGCTATTTCCTACACAACTAAACAGAAGCTACAAGAATCTTTTCAGTTTGTTTTTGATCAACCTTTCTTCCTGTCTTGATATCTTAAAATACTTAGGCTGGAGAAATGTAAAATGAAGATACAGATTTTTATAAGTTCCTGGAGAAAAAGTGTACACTTTGAGTTTTTACCACAAATACTGTGGTCTGGGTGCTGTAGAGTTCCTTATTTGCTGAGGTCAAGCCTGGGCCAGTGAGTGCTGGGATAATGAGCTGAGGCCACCGTGGCCACAGTACCAGAGATGAAGCGAGTTTGGGAGGGGGCAACTCTAAATTGGAGGTACAACATAAAACAATGTGTAGGCAACATGTCAAGTCTGAGAATGTGTTCATCTGATGGCGTAGCCATGGCCTGGAAGAAATAACTGTAGATGTACAGAGAATGTACATGTGAATATTCTCACACTGATGTATTTCTTTTTGGCCATAATGTTTTCTGACCATTTCTTGCCTTAGTGTAACACTATTCAACTGCCATGGGCTGCTGTACAATTAATTGAATGTTTGTGATACCCTTCTAACAGCCACTTGCTGGTCTTTGGCATATAGCCACAATAAGACCAGATTAGAATTGGATGAGATTGCCTTCCCCTAAGATGCATGTGTTATAATTTTAGGAAATTCCTGCGAGCCACTGCACCTTGAAAAAAGAATAAGGGTTTCTATTTATAGCAGCCTTTGCAAACAACCCCTTGATTTGCTGTGTAGCTTATAGAGTCGTATGGATGGGGCTGGATAGAACTTATTATTTTCAGTAGAGTTGGGGACCTGCATAGCTTTGCAAACTAGGTGGGCTTTCCTGATCTCAAGGCGTGTATGGATATTTCATAGCTTACACAGCTGTAACATTCTTTCACACACTCTGGCTGGACTATCACATATGTTGCCACAAAATGTTAAGACATCACGACTCAAATGTTCTTTTGTTCCCCTTTCCTCTCTTTGTATGTTTTACTCAGTAGCTTTGTTTATTTTCTTAAAATATTTCCTTTTTGTTTGCATTTCTTGGCAAAGGCCTTCCTGTGTTTTTCTAACTGTAATCTTCTTTTGGTCCTTGTGCCAGCTATATTACCCAAGATTAGTCACAAGTGCACTCTAAGGGCTTCAGTTCCTCAGAAGTACTCAGGATGTTAGCAGGAAACCAGAAAAAGCTTTTAATTTACCTGTGAACTTAATTCACTCAGACCAGGTACAATACTGAAATACATAAGTATTTTATACTTCAGTTTTCCTTCCTTTCATTTATTAGCTGACAGTAAACTGAAAAGTAGTCTTACACTACTTAAGCGCTGCAAAAAGCAGGCCTTTGAATCAGTATGAAATTATTTATATGGATTTTTTATACTGTAGAAAAATGGCAATTTTAGGATTGAATGAAGAACTGCCTTAACAGTTACTGACATTTCCGTTTAAACTTAATGCTACGTTTTTGTGTTTTTGGAGCAGGTGGACAGGAACACTGTTCTTGCTTCAGTAAGGAATGATGTGAGGTAACAGTCAACTCACAGGTTCTCCTAAGAATGTTACAAATCACCTTTTTTAGGATAGTAGCAAATGTTAATTTTAAGTCGGGTAAAATGAAATACTCTAATGGACTTCGTAATCAATATTTTGTGTTGAGAAGCCAGTTCTGGACCCTCCAACACAAGGAAGGACACAAGGAAGCTGTTGGGGTGGCGTGGCCAGAGGAGGGCCATGAAGATGATGAGGACAGGCTGAGAGAGCTGGGGCTCTTCAGCCTGGAGAAAAGAAGGCTGTGAGGAGACCTTATAGCAGCCTTCCAGTACCTGAAGAGGCCTACAGGAAAGCTGGAGAAGAACTTTTTATAAGGGCATGTAGTGATAGGACAAAGCAAAATGGCTTTAAACTGGAAAAGGGTAGATTTAGACTGGATAGTAGGAATAAATTCTTCACCGTGAGGGTGGTGAGACATTGGAACAGGTTACCCAGAGAAGCTGTGAATGCCCCCTCCCTGGAGGTGATCAGGGCCAGGCTGGATGGGGCTGTGAGCAACCTGGTCTAGAGGGAGGTGCCCAGCCTATAGCAGGGAGTTGGAACTAGGTATCTCTAAGATCCCTTCCAACCCAAACCATTCTATGATTTCCGCATTGTCGATTTCACTTGTGATGAGGGAGCAAGAATTTTTTTTTTTTTTTTCCTGGAAATTCACAATGGTTTTTCCCCACACTTTTTGCAAAAAGCTACATTTCTAACCTTGCACAATTTTTAAATTGTATTTTACTAATGGGCTGAAAGTTGTTGACTTACCAGAAGCCTCCTTCAAAGAGCTAAATACCAGCACCTCCTGAACTAACAATAAGACATGTTTTACTAGTAGTGATGAAACATCTTCTATAAACACTCCCTACCTTACTGACCGTCCTTTCCCAGTATTGATTCACCACTGAAATATTTGTGTCACTTGAGTTCAAGTACATGAAATCAAACCTTTCAGTGCTTGGAGTTGTATGAGTGCCACTAAAAGCAGCATGCACTTCAGCAGTTAGTGAATTAAATAAGCAAAAGCATGCTAATGGTCTCTGTGAGACCAGTACTGCTGACCTTCAAGAGAGAATGATAATAAAATGAAGAAGACAAACAAGAGATAGAACCATGGGCCTTTTATGGGTAATATCAATAGAGCATGTGGGGATTCAGAGCTACGTGTTATCATTGTCAGACCATCAAAAGAAAAGTATTTTTTATTTCTTTAGAGTTTTGCTATCAGAAACTCCTCTGAATAATTTTTCTGAAATATTTGCAGGATCCAATTCCTATTATATTTCTGCTGAATTCAGCAACTGATAGGAAGTATTAAAAACTTGAACAAATCTCTTAAAAGCGGGAAATACATCACAATTATGGGAAGCTTTTTTTATTTTTCATGAGTCCCAGTTTGGTCAGTTAAACACAGAATATAGAGAAATTGTATGGAAATCTTTTTTTATTGACAGAATACTTTCAAGTTGACTGGAACATGAGTTTTCTCCTATCTGTATTTGTTTAACATAATGTTTGATTATAAATAATAAAATTATTGATGAATTAAAATCTTATCTTTTGATAACAGTCATCAGAAACTGAAGAATGGTATATTCAACTTAGAAACCAGTAATACTTAATTACGATTTTAAACATCACATCACTGAACATATGTTCAGCTAGAAAGATATAATCATAAAATGTATGAAAGAATAACTAATATGAGAAATAATATATATATTTTTTTCAGCATAGTATAACTACAGAAGTCAAAAGGCTTCCACATAATTTGTGACTTAGCCTTTTTCCTTCTTTGTTGATGTTCTTGTTGTTTGCGCTCTATTATATATATTGTATCTTATACTGGGAATATGAACAGCAATTTAGATCCCCAAAACAGTCAGGCCAATTATTCCCATCTAGAACACTTTCACTGATTTGAATGGCATACCTTTTCTTCTGTTGCAAATGTATTGCAGTGTCTTATGTAAAACCTTTATCAACTTATTCAGGCTTTATAAATAAGACTTGGGTCAAAGCTGGGAAAGAAAAACAGATTACCTCTTTCAAAATATGAAAGTATCCTGGGGTGTTTTGTCTTAGCATAGGCAGATGTTGGCAGTAAAGCTATCTAACTGTGGCACCATTTCACTGAATATGTATTTTCAGTCACATGAGAGAAGGGATGAATATTTGTTGTTGCTGAAAACTTGATGCAGTATTTTTAAGCTCATTTAAATTAGGGCATTAG
Organism: Lagopus muta; assembly: GCF_023343835.1. Taxonomy (NCBI): domain Eukaryota; kingdom Metazoa; phylum Chordata; class Aves; order Galliformes; family Phasianidae; genus Lagopus; species Lagopus muta. The sequence goes on from NC_064434.1 coordinate 10,150,562, forward strand.
GGCAAACATATGCAAAAGTAAATGGAAGAATGAAATTGTTAAGAAGCACAGGAAAAGAAAAAAGTGAGTGATGTGTTGTACGTTCTCTGTTTCTTCCCTCTTCACAAAAGATGACATTTGTGCCCCAACTCTGTAAACATTTATGCAGAATGATAATTCTTCTTTCAAGAAAGTAGTCCTGTGATTGTAAATACATAAGTCACATAATTTGAAAAGTATGAATGTAATGCCTTCTATTTATTTCCACAGAAGCTACAGCCGATTCAAAGACCACAATGACACTATTTGATAGAGCAAATTCTCAGCTACAAAATGTTATTTTTCAACAAAATCTGTCACTTGCAGCCCCAAGTTCTAAAAAACTACAGCGTTCTTTTTGTTCCTGGGTTGTTGCCACCATCATTTCCAACACGTTGAAACCATTATTCAGCTCTGTACAGAATTTTGTGGTAATAGTCCTCCAATTCCTGCAGATGAGTTGATGGAGACACTCTTCATTTCATGATGTGACTGCTGTGCATTGCCATCCAGAGCATGGCTTGTCGTTCATGTCATTGTCACCACCTCTGAAATGCACCACCCACCACCTCACTATGCTCATATTCACTGTTTGGTCTGCATAACCATTCAACAAATATTGATGAAGGTCAGTGTGTGCCATTTTTTTTTTCTGCAGGCAGGAATTCAATTCCACATCTTTGCTTCATCTGCACTTCCATGTTAGACACTCTTCTGTTCAGTCTTCCCCTCTGCTGCCGTCTGTTGCATGATAGCAACATATAATGTCATACTGGTGGGAAGGTTCAACCTCTACTGCCATACCACCAACATCTGTCTGTGATGCTGTGAGCCAACATAATAAAATAGGAGGCATTACTTTCAGAGTAATCTCTTTGGATGATGGCTTCACCCCATCTTATGAAGATGCCATGGGAAACACCACATGGGAATATTCTTATTATATTTACATGGATATCCACGTGTATTGAACTATCACCCCAAACTGTTGTATTTTGTTTTACTATTTCTTATTTGATAACATGAATTTATTATGCTTATCTAAGGCATACGGGCAAATAAGGAAGATAAGATCAGAACAAAAATTATATTTTGCCTCTTGATTTTTCCAGTCGTACTTTGGCTAAGGGGTAGTAAAACTTTCATTCTTTGAAGCATTACCTGCTTATACAAACTGATATAAACTCGTTAGAAAAAGAAAAAATTGAAAATAAACTCTGAAGTTACCAGTAATTAATGCAGGACACTTGTACCTTTACTCATAGAGTGTAGTCTTGTATTCCTTTTAATCTATGTATATTTTACCATCACTAAATTTTAAAGTAGATTACAAACCAAAAAAGTTAGTTATGATGGTTTTTAATATTACTCAAGTCATGCTTTTGCCACACTCATGTCTGTTCTTGTCTTTGTTGTCTTTTTTTTTTTTTTTAACATAAATATCTCTTTCCACTTCTTCCTCCTTTCGACCCTACCTTTTTAATTTTCCATTCTCCAATCTCTATTGTGCATATTCCCAAAGTATTAAGGACCAAAAGAATTTTTTTCATGGATTATGAAGAATGGAAAGAAGATATGCTGAAGTTCTGTAAGCACATTTTTCTTATTGATGACATGAAACATTCCCTCTCCTTTACATTTTAAATATAATGCACGTGAAACAGTATATCACTCAGAGCCTACTGGAAGTATATCATAATTTGTGTTTTCCTACATATATTCTTGTACATTTCACACCAATCACTGCTTTCATTAGTGACATGTTGCAAAAACACACTGCTACAAGAGTTGCTGTCCCAGGCCTGCCAAATTCAAGAATGGTAGAATTTAGATAGAAAACTCTTACACACTCACAAGTAATTGGTATCTTCCACAGTCTGGAGAGTAGAAGATTGAGTGACAAGTTCATCTACTTACACTTTAAAATTCAGCTGTATCTTAGCACAAACTTCAAAGTGCACACTTCATGTACGTCCCATTTAGCTTCCATACTTTCAGATATTAACCATATCTACATTTTCATTTTCTTGCACCTGCCATTAATTGTCTAAAGAAAGACATGTACTGAAAGCACTGGTATGACTGAGAGGCACGCCAGACAGATGTGCACACAAAAGACAGTAAAACGTTTCACTTGTGTTTACTTTGGTTGCACATTAGCAACAATGCTTTGGCTACTTGAGTGTTGAGAAGTGACTCAGAAACACTGGGAAATGAGGAAAATCAAGGGCTCTGTGAACAAGGAATAAATCCAATTTCATTTTGTTAATTGCTCTCCTTATGAAACTATGATTCAATGATTGTTTTTGCACAGCAAATTCACAATAGCACACTTTTCTGGATAGATTAACAATACAAATAGCTGCCAGAGAAGCTGACTTTTCCTTTAACTACTGTTCTTTAAGAGTGATTCTGTTCAACAGTGTACAAGGTCGGCATGTCAATTCAAGACCACCCTGCTTGGGGATTTGCTCTCAACACAGTGTTGTGTCGAATCCCTCAGCTGAGAAATGTCAACCAGCACCTTTCATATTTATGGTGACTCATAAACAGGAAACTCAGCCCCGTCCACGACACTGGAGCTTTTTCATATCTTAGATCCTTTCATGAAGGAAAAAGAAAAGGGTAAAAAAAAAAAAGAAACACACAAAAAAGAAACCTCTCAAAGCAAAACAAAGAACTTAGCAGGACATTTAAAGCATCTGTCGTGTATTTTACTTGCCAAAATAAATATTGCCAAATTAGTAAGTCATACTGAACAAATTAAGCGCTAAATACAAATTTATCGAGTGAAACACAATGGTAGAATAGCCAAGGAGGTTGCAATGGTATAGTTCATCTTTGTAAGTAGGTGTTTTGGTTGGCCAGTTGCTGAAGAGTGACATGGGAACAGTAATAGAAAAAGAGAGCATTTCTGTTACACCCAAGATGAACAGTTTGTTTTAGAAAGTTCAAGTAAACATTTTCTAACATATATTCACTAGTTTTGGAGTGTCTTTTGCTACCAAGAGAGAGATAAAAACTGGTTTAAAAGGTCTCTTATGAAAATACAACATTTCAAAAATGGTAATGTCAGCATGATAAATTATCCAACAAAGTTTTGGTGGAGTTTCTTATTTCAGAATAATGAGAACATCTTGGTTCTATTCTCCCATATTCTTATAAGAACACACATGGAATTTTTATCTCTGATGTGATTTAATGTTTGATAAGTAGAAAAAAAAATCAGACGAACTGCTATATCCATGTTATATGTGAGTATATAAATAAATATACATATCCAGAGAAATATAAGAAGTCTGATAGTCTAAATCTAGAGCCTGAGTAGCTCACACGTGGTTTATATGAGAGCTCACAAGCCGTTTTTGTCAGTGTACTGAACTTTTTCAACAGCAAATTTCAATGTTACTGAAAGAAAAAGAAATTCCATTGGGAAAACCAAAGCTCAGAATTTTGCTTTAGATCCATCCAACCCAGACTTTCTTGGGTTTTGGCATTGCTAGTTTGTTGGCTTGACACAAGACATTCAGATTTAAAATGAAACGCTTAAGGTCTCCCTTTGATAAAGCTGATAATACATTGCAGGAGACACACTGCGGCCAAGAAGTCTGATCCACATGGAAAAAAAAAAAAAAACAACACAGATATTTTTAAATAATGAAGCATTCATAGAACAATAGAGTTCTGGATCTGATACAGTTAATACTGAACTGATTTGGATATCCAACATACCTCTCTGTACAATAAACACAACAGAAGCATTGAGATTCAGGTACACCAATGTAAACAGAGTACTTATCGATTAGTGAGTCAAAACTAGTTGGAGCTTTTCCCTTGCAGAAAACTTTCAGTATTTTAAGCTTTCATCGTAAGCTAAGTCTGAAACAAACAGTGAAATATAAGAATGTTTCTTGGAAACAGACTCCAGTTTTTAACTATTGAAAATTTCTTTTCTGGCTCACTCTAGATAAAAGTTCCCAGCTACTAATCTCACAGGTTGAGCAAACTTCACTTTCATCATAAAACTACATTTTCATTATAAAACTAAGATCAATCTAGTAGAATCTTCTCCCCACTAAACCAAAAAGAGAATGTCCAATTGCAGCTAAAATTGCTTGTAATTTTATCTTATTTGAGAAGCAGACTGTTGGAAAACAAGCAGCACCTGCTTCTGACAGATGAAGCTTTCAGCTGCAGTTGTACTCTCTCATTCTCATCCATCTACTTGGGTTGAGCATCCATGGAGTTGGAACTGAAATTTGTCTCCCAGCATACTCTAGGGAGTGACCACTGCTTTGATTATCAGCAAGAATAATTGGCAAAACATTTGCAATACAATTAAGAAAAAAACAAAGTTGTGAAGTTTACTGTTTGAGTCAGCCCAGTTCAAAACAAATAAACTCATTCCAGCAAAATGTTATTGGTTTCCTTGGCTATAGAGTTTTTTGGAAAGAAAAAAACCCACAAAAATCCCACTGCAATTTTAAATTTGCACTTTTGGGGTTGGATTTTCCTCCCAGAACACTGCAAACACATTTTTTCATGTTAATTTAAAACCAGACTGGATATTTTACAGAAAGCTGGCTTTCTGTTATTTGAAGAGGCCTACGTTTCCTTATTTTCCATGAAGCTTTGGTCAGAGTGAAACAGGGAATATTTTCATATGCTGAAAACTTCTATGCGCCTTGCTGAGGTTGAGACATGGAGAAAAGAAGAAATAAAAACTGATTCAGGAGTTTTCTTGTAACTGAAAATTAGATAAAGCCTGACTCCCAGACTGGACTGAGATGGTAAGTCTGTGTCACTACAATTTTACTTACTATGGTGGAATTTAGATTACAGTCTTTAACCTGTGCCATACTGCTCCTCCTGGGGGACATGACCTTCTCTCAATCCTGGGAGGCCAGTCTTACAAGACAAAATACCATATTTTTTTTCTTTTTCAGATTTATACATGTTTATATTTTTTAGTATTCATCTGAAGTAAAGTAGATCCAGCTTTCTTTCAAATAATATAAAACATATGGGAACAGTGTTGTGTAAGTCACAGGTTGACAAGAACCAAAGCCCTTCAATGATTGTCTCAGACCAACATGATATTCTCAAATCTGACACGAACAAATATTTGCAGCCAGCCAGCCAGCTTTGTACTGACTTCACAACACAGCAGGGAAAGTTACTGCACTTTGTGTTCGGGCTGAGTTCTGTTACACCATTTTGGAGGGCAGAAATGGGTGAATTGCATCTTGTACCAAAATACTCTCATGTGAAAGAAGCCACTCACTACTATAGAGCTTATATCTGGACAAAACCTACATTAAACTAACTTATGCTTATGAGAAAATCTTCAAAACTTGCTACTGTCTATGTCTATGCTGAATTTATTGACATGAAAGAGTTGCATTGTAAACTGACATTGCAGAACTAGAAATTGTTTTGATTAGAATAGAGAAAAAGGAGCAGATTTCTGATTTTTTTTGTTAATATGTGAATTATAAGTTCAAGTTAGTATTGTAATTTCCTTCATACATTATTCACAGCCATGGCTTCTTTCTGGTCTCTGCTGCTTTTACAGCAAAACATCTTTCTTCAAAAAACACCTTTTTTTTTAAAGAGTTTATCAGTATGGATCACTCTTGATATTGACCACTGAATTTGGCTACTAGAGATGCTTGAAGATGTTACTTTTCGTCATCATGCATATATTACCCCTATCTATAATGGGAATAGGGGTAATATCAATAGCATTCATCTGAGCTTCAGGGCTTTGGTATGCTTCATGTAAATTAGAATCACAGAGTCATAGAATCATAATCATTTGAGTTGGAAAAGACCCTTATGGGTCATCTAGTCCAACTCTCCTGCAATGAACAAGGGCACCTATAGGTTAATCAGTGCTCAGAGCCCCATCCAACCTGACCTTGAGTGTCTCCAGGGACAAGGAATCCACCACCTTTTTGAACAACCTGTGCCAGTACCTTGCCACCCTTAACATAAAAAACATTTTCCTTATATCCAGTCTTTTAGTTTGAAACCACTTCCCCTTGTCCTATCAAATTAGAGAACACCATGCCATCATTCTAAGAAGATGGGTACTTCCACGCTAGAAGTGGATGTGAGCTTTTGTGCACTGTTCTGTACTATGCATGGTATAGATGCATTCAGACTTATGCAGTGAGATGGAGCCTAACTCACTTGAAGAGCTGTATTTAGGGGACACAGGAGTTCCCACGTTGTTCATACAAAAAACTGAAAACATTTTGCCTGGGGTCCTCAGCACCTGACACAGAACACCTGTCTCTTCCACATTTCATGGAGAATGAAGAGAGAGGCTCAGATAGGCTGAGTGCAGCCTGCTTCCCAAAAATGGCACTTATTCCAGAGCATCCGTACTTGTTTCCATGAGCGTTTAACAGCAGCATAACTGAAGCCAAGCGTAAATTAGCAGCTGTAGATAGATGTGCCCAGCGTGCTGTACAGAGGGGAACTAGCAGGAAGCAGCAGTGGGTGTAACAAAAGCTGGAGCTGGAAGTAGTTAGGCATGTCGCGTTATATAAGTAGCTCTAACTACGCAATAGCATAAGTTCTGCACGTGCCACAGGCAGAGCAGGGCCAATTATGTTTTATCAGTTTCATACTTCTGTATTGTCCCCTTCACTTTTCAACAGTGATCTAATAGAAGCAGTACATTTAAATACACACTTTCATATTCTCTCTCTCTCATTTCTTCTCCCTTTTTTTAGAAACTAAAAATATTTCAAAGAACTCCTTCCCATCAGTATTACCATATGGTTCTATTTTACTTAATTGTTGCTTTACATAAGAAGACTGGAGATAAAAGTTATTTTCTGCAGAGTCACAGCTGTATTGCCAGCTGCATTACTGGCAAAAGCAGTTACTCCAACATGAGTTATTTTCTTCTTTTTATATTCTTGATATATAGCTTAGATCCATATTGTCCTCATTCATTTGAGTAAGCTGAAATAATCTAATGTCAACCATCTATATCAGAGTTACTAATTTAATGAAAAGATATTTAACTGTAGCAAGCTTCCTAAAACCATGTGTGAAAATATCCCATTAATGCACATAGATGCAGCTCTGGAGAATACAATCAAATATAACCTAAGGGCAAAATTTGGCCACTTGGTCTACTGAAAGAACGTAACAAACAAGAACTGTACCTATCCTTCCCCCCCCATATTGCTGGGAGTCAATTTTTAACAAAGTCTAATTGTGCTAGGTTCAATCTGAAGAATATACTATATTCATTAGAATTCTTAAGGATTAGTGTCTTCAGTGTGGGGGACAATCTTGCTATTGTGTCCAAAGTTTGCAGACTTGTTGTTTTATCTTAGAGGAAGTTTATTCCTAGATAGTGATCTCCATAACACAGAGTTGAGAATAGAGACATTGACAGTTAGTGGATATATTTTATCACTCCTTTATAAAAGCACTATTTAGTAGCAGGAGGAATATTTGAGTCAGAAAAGTCTTGCATTTGCTCTTCTTGTCTAGTCTGACAGTTTTTGCTTATTTATAGATCTTAGGAGCTTCTTCATAACATTTCACTATGCCCAATACTTAGATTTTTTACATTTCCACATGCTTTTTGGAGAGGGTACAGTTTAAACTTTAACTTCTGTAGTTACACAGGACATATAAAAATCTTGCATACTGTGGTTTGCCTGCTGAAAGTTACACTGATCGGAGAAGATAACTGGCACCAGGAAATTCAAGACACATTCACAAATGTGTTCATGTTCCATTGCATCCCTAAAAGTCTTCAGCAATTCACTTGCTAGTGTATTGTTGGTGGCCTCAGTGCTTTCTCTCCCTTTGAAAATCTCTTGCAGTTGAAAAATTGTCAAAACTGTTACAATTTCTAATTAGACATCAAGTAGGTTGTTGTCATTATTTTGTTTTTTTCTATGAAACATCATTTACAATACCATTTGGAGAAGAACTACTACAGTGTTCCTTATTTATTTTTACTGACTTTACTGACCAAATGGATGTTACCAGAAATAAACAAATAGGATTACCAAAGTGCCTGTCTCCATCTCTCATGGCCACTGGACAGGATGCCTTGAAATCTGAAAACAAGATACTGACCTTGTTGTCTAATTATCTTGGTGACATTCTTAGAGACATTCATCTGTCTGGAAATTAATTTAAAATAATTTCTTACACCATCCTTCATTGTTGATTATTGCTTTTTCTTTTATCAAGGTTTGCAAATATTAGTTAATATAGTAAAGGACATTTTGGGCAAACTTTCTGGTTGTCATTCAACACTCTTCTGGTGCCTGCCTTCTGAGAGTCTCAGAACAACCTAAAAACACCCAACACATCCCATGGATTTCCCTTTAGCACTATATACTACTCTGAGAGACCCCAGTTCAATGTGCAGCTAGAGCATGGAAACTAGAATTTTCCAGATTAAACACTATCACTTCTTGATGACATTACTTGACTACTAGTACCTAAAGGCTAGTGATCTAAAGGAGTGAATGTAACTAAGTGACCTAAAGGAGTGAATGTAATTAAGGTAAAACCTAGATGGGGCTCTGTGAGGACAGGATATGTCAGGGTGTAAGTGAAACCCAATAGCAGTTGCCTGCTATTGAATACAGAAGTACTTCTGAAGGGGAAGTAAGAAGCATCCTTGCTTTCTGCAGGAATATTTGAAATGATTATTTTTTTTTCTCAGTTTCCCATATATTTTTAGAAATGACACTTCTAGTAAACTGCTGAAAATACATATCTGTCTTTAATAAGGAAAGGACTTCATTAGCACATCTCCTCTATTCAGTAAGAAAAAAAAAAAAAAACAGCAGAGAGAAAAGAGGAAGAGATTTATTTTAGTGCCATTTGAATCATAGCTAGCCTGGCATGCGAAGTTTGAAATAATGCTAAAGCTGAAAGAAATTATGTATAAATGGAAAAGTCATCCCCCATGTTTAACAGCAAACAGTAGATATAATACACCATGTTCTGGTGCAGAAAAGCAGCTTTGCAGTGGAATTATTCCAGATTTATAGTGTTGTGGCTGAAATGAGAAATTGTCCCACAGAGCATATGTGTCTGTTGGAGTAACATAATACTCTTTTCCTTGGATGAACTGCTTGCCAAGAGTGGCAGTTAGTACCATGGCCTGATATTGTGATGTAGTGAAAGACAGTCTCATACCTGAACAGCCTGAAATTTGAGTGTAGTATGAAGTTGTAGAGGAATTATGGACAAATATGGACAGCAATGACATTGTTATTGACAAAAAGAAAAAGTAGTTCTGGCTTTTAAGCCACATATTGCCATGAAGACATTATGGAAGAGAATCATAGAATCATAGAATCATAGAATCGCAAGGTTGAAAATGACCTGCAAGATCATCTAGTCCAATCATCCTCCCATTCCCAGTACCACAAGCTACTAAACCATATCTTGTAGCCCCGCTCTTGGCGCCTCTTGAACACTGCCAGGGACGGCGACTCCACCACCTCCCTGGGCAGCCATTCCAGTGCCTGACCACCCTCTGAGAGAAAAAGTTTCTCCTAATGTTCAACCTAAACCTCCCTTGATACAACTTCTGCCAATTCCTCGGGTCCTACTATTTGCCTGGGAGAAGAGGCCAGACCCTTTTTCATCACAACCTCCCACTTAGGGACTTAGTGGGAAATTCCTGATAAACTTTTGTGAATGCTACTTCGACAGGGGTTAACAGATAAAACCTCAAGTTGATTTTAGTAAAATTGGTCTAGTGGACAATCTAGATGGAGATCACTTGCTGGAGAGCACCATTTTGATGACAGAGCACTATTGTCAGCTTTGCTTCTACATCACCAGATATAGGAGGAGGGGGCATTGTGGGTGTGCATCCACACTGGTTACAGCCCTTTAGTCGTGTCATCTGATCAAAAGGATGGAGGTGGTGGGTGACATTTTGCTGGTGTGGAAAGACAAAACATTAATGGAAAGAACAGGACCTGAAAGATCGTATCTTGAAGTAAACCTTCAAAGAGTCAAATGTTATGGCTGAAATAAACAACCAAGAAAATGATGTCTGTAACATGGTTCTAAAAGCACTTGAAGTGAGACAGGATAGATTTTAGTCAAAACTACAGAATAGGAGGCATTGGAAACCAAAAGATCCTAATTTGTAGTGATACTTTACAAACAGTCTGATATATACTGTCTGTAAGGAAAAAACTTACAGAATGAAAGGCAAGAAAGAGTTATCTGAGAAAAAAAAAAAAAAAGAATTCAGGACTCAGATAGATTAACTGTAAGCTGAGAAACAGTGTAAGTTAGGGCTTTTAGAGTTATTGATGTACTAACCAGAAGCTATAAGATTATAAAAGATTATCAAGTGCTGTGTCCAGAAAAAATTACAACTTGGATATGACTGTTGTTTCACAGCAAATGGATAATGCCAGGCTGATTCCTGTAAAAACTAAAAGCAAGCTTAGAGTCATAGAATCACCAAGGCTGGAAAAGATCTCCAAGATCATCTAGTCTAGCCGTCCTCCTATCACCAATACTTCCCCACTAAACCTTCACTAAATAAGGTACTAAATGTACCTTAGTACAACATCTAAAGATTTCTAGAGCACCTCTAGGGATGGTAACTCAAACACCTCCTCAGGCAGCCTGTTTCAGTGCCTGACCACTGTTTGGACAAGAAATTTTTCCTAATACCCAACCTGAACCTCCTCTAGCATAATTTGAGGCCATTCCCTCTCATCCTATCGCTAGGTTGGCGAGAAAAGAGGCAGAAACCCACCTGAGCAATAAGGGCACCCCTGAGACTCATCATCTCCAGTTTAAACAATCTCTCCAGTTCCATCAGCCATTCCTCATAAGACTTGTGATCTGACTCTGTGAGACTTTCTGATCCTCATCAGCAGTTGAGTCAGTCAAGTTCTTTTTATATATGATTATTGATATTCCTACTTATACTTTGCCTGGTATTGTAAAGGATCTTCAAAAGCAGTTTCTCTGCTTCTAAGTACCCGCAGACACTCTAGATTTTCTTTAAGCCTTATTGCAATACTCAGTTTAACTGAATATGTTTGGATCCAGCAAACATAGGGAAGAACAAGATGTCTATTTAAACAACAAATGTTACAAATGCTACATCCTTTCGAGTATCTTATTGTATCTGCTGTCAGAGTATGTGCTATTTTCATTCACGAGTGACATTAGTTTTCTATTCTGTGATTGTTATCCCTAAGGCAACTCCTACCGCATGCCAGTACCACCACCAACCAGAGGAATGAAAGCTATTTTCATTGACTCTTAGACTTTCAGAAATACTAGCAGCAATGTATTTATGCCCCTCGGTGACCGCCAGTGTTTTAGATTTATCATGTAATGTCTTTATCAAAGTTGTCTATGTTGGAAATTCAGTATTGTTTTTCTTTTTATTAAGAAGTACTTGAAAAAAGCCCTGACTTCTGGGCATGTTACTGCAGTGCTTTCCATTCAAAATGTGCCCTTGTTTGCTGGTCTACAATAAATACTAAAAAATCCTATACAATAACATCTGCTATTACACAATAGCTCTCTATTTGCTTCCAGGAAGCTTATACTAACCCAGCATTGCGTAATTATTTTTTTCACATAAAACAATGAAAGCGTATGCTGGCCTGTGAAAGAGTGTATGGCCTCAAGTAATAAATACCTCTCAAAGACACTCAGCACAAAACCTCATTGTGAGAGCTGCTTTGCCAGAGAAGTTGCACTGTGGTTTAACCCAGTGAAGAGTATCTCTCTTGAGGCTAAAAGATTTAGTGTGTCTCAGGAAGATTTAGAAAGAACGTATAAGGCAGGCGAGTAAGGGCAGATATGGACACTTTACGTGATTTGATAGTGACAGGTGCAGAGCTGGCTGCACAGCTTATGCATGGAATTAGGACTTTAATTACATCCTTGGCCTTATTAAGAAAATCATACTTTGCAAAGAAGTCCAGCCTGAGCTATCCCCACAGATGTCTTTGGGAAGTTGTTTTCCAACGAGATCACCCTTCATCTGGAGTTTGTTGCCAGACAGATTGTTAACTTCTTCTGAGCCATTAATAATGTGACAAATGATGGTGTGGCAAGTGGGGAAAAAAAAGTAACTTTTTCAGCAAAAAATCAAAATACAGTTATCAGTGAAAATTCAGAGAAAAACGTGGTCTCAATTTCTGCACACATACTTTTCACGCAGACACTTGTGACAAGTGGCAGTACACATCACTGTATCCAAGCAAGAGCCTGTAGCAGCTACAGTCTGTAAAGAATTTGTTATTGTTAGTTGCTTAACACTTGAAATTAGATGCCTTCTGAACAATACACATAAATAAAGAAAGCCAGATGTGATCCATCTGGCCAAATATAGAGGTTTACATCAAAAATGGTCCTCATAAGCTCCCACTGTGGTCAGTGGCAAGAAAATAACACTTCCACGCTTTGATTTATCTAAGGTTAAATTAGATACCTAGAACTAGCCAGCTGAATACTCATTCACCCAGCTCCTATTTCTCCCTGCTAATTTCAAAGGAGGCTTAGGGAAGTGTATATGTTGTAGATATTAAAGTTTAAGGAGATTAATTATCTCTTCTATCACAAAGACTGTGATGTACAAAGCAGTTCTTATGTTCTTAGCAGAGGTTTATGAATAATGTTTTTCAAGAATGCATTCAGAAATGCAAAAGGAAGAGGAAAGGGATTTATTTGCCTACATAGCAGATTATTTTGGGCATTGTATGAAAGCTAATGCAAGTAAGTAAGGTCCCTTATACCAACAGTTAATAAAAATTAAATATTAAGATACATCTTTTCATAGGATTTCTATTGATGCAACCATGCTGATATTCCAAAGGGTGGCATGGGATAAAAAAATCAATGCAGAAGTAGCCATGACTATATCATAATAAAGGATATATTTTAAAAAGTTTCCCTTCCCATCGTCTCTGTTGATGATTATTAGTGTGGCATGCATGTATGGAAAAAGCAAAACTTCTACTGGTTGTTCTTCACTCCACCAGGTTTTCATACTGGACTTAGCTTGTTGTGGGCCAACACCAGAATGTCATCTTCAATGACTTTAATGAGAAGCAGGAAATAGGAAAACATTTTGGGTTTTTTTCTTTTGGAATGAATGGACCCAGAAGAATACCACGAAACTTTGATCAAATCCAAACTGAGAAATGCTAGGGATTCAATAAGCATACCCATTCCAACTTTCAGGGAATGGTGTCTGCTAGGTAAATGGTAATAAAAAATGCAAACTTGTAGTAAGCAGTGGAAAGATCCACAGCATTAGGGCATAACTATTATGCTTAGTTACCTTTTAAAAAAAATCAGTGTACTCCTTATTAGAATGTAGCAATGCAACGTACCTAGCTGAATTCTGAAGCACATTGCTACAGCTCTTTACTATTTTTATCTTTCACTCATGACACCTGACAGTCCATAGCACACACCTTCAGTCTTGAATTTATGAATGGAAAGTGTACTATCACTAATCATATTATTTCTAGTCGACTGCAAGGTCATCTTAGTGTAAAATGGACTCTTCTGTGAACATAGGATTAGATGTCTGATCTGCAGTGAATGGAACATCAACAACTGATGATCCCCATATTAGCAGGGCAACTTCTAATGAAATAGAATTCTAGCATAATGACAAAGTAATGGAATGTTATAAACTGACTAAAACAAAATAAAGATTATCTTTAATCAAGTAATGAGACTAAAATAAGGAATGCTGAACAAGGAGAAACAGGAGCAAAGAGGGAAATGATAGAAGGTTAGAGTGTCTTAAATGTAGCAGAAAATTAGTGTGATTCTTGCTCTACTGCAGATCAGTAGTTCTCAGGTGTTTCCTATCAGTAATCAGTTTCCTATCAGTAGGAAGTTCATTTGCATTGACTATGATCTTGCAATGTCATCACAGTTTGTCCAGAGTTACTTTGTAATGTGACCTTAATGATGCAAGTCTGGAGACCTTATAAACATGTTTCTGAGATATGCAGATAATGGTAGGAGATGTAACAGTAAAAGACAGCATCAGAGTACCAGAGTCTGTGTGACAATTATGCATCCCAAAATATTTTTTTTTCTTTCCCACAGAAATAAATTCCCCAGAAATCTCACCTACAATCCAGCCAAGCATTTCACTGCAATCATCTGCAATTTTATTTCTCATGAAGCCATACTTCCCAAAACAGGAGGAAAGACCAGGGAGCTGGTACTGTTGAAACCAGAAAGAGATGACAGTGACGTATTTTTTTCTGGAACTTTTGTTTATCATTGTGAAATTACTAAAAGAGTTGATGAGAAATTATGTTGGCTTTGAAAGGAAATAGAATCTGTAGATTGAGTAAAATCAATCAGTTTAATAATCATTAACCTATCAAAGCTATAAATGTTGTGACACTAGATTTCAGCTTCGGAGGACCCTCCATGTGTTCCAGAGACGTGGAGGTGTCATAAAAAGATGTAAGACACCAAACATAACTCATGGGGGAAGAAGTAGCAGATTCTCCTGTAGCCTCTGCAGAATTTCACTTGCTCAAATAATTGGGACTTGAGTTAGGATGATCTTAGGGGCAGAAAGATTTCATGTGAAATGGTGGTACAACTGAAGTATATTTTGACAGAGAGCAACTAGATGAGACTTTTTTTTTCTTGTGAGGGGGGGAAAAAAGAGTGATCTGAATAATTTCCAATTTATTCTGCAAAAGATTGCTTTCTTATTCTTTAGAGAAAGAGGATATTCACAACAGTCATACTAAAGGTGTCTAGAAATAATATTGTGAAGAGCATACAGCAGAAGGAAAGCACTGTAATGATTAAGGACATTTAGAATTTCTTTTTTACTTCAGGATCTCTAGAATAGCATAATCAATACAATAATTGAGCAGTTTTATGGGGAACTTTTGTAGGTGTTACATGCCCAGAACTGCTCCATGAAATTTCTGGAGTACTTTGATATGTTTTTTTTTGGATGGTCACAAAACTTCAGAGATGAAAGTGTGGGAAAAGCTGCCCTGAACATAAAACCAGCACTCTTGATCCTTGATAACTCAATATTCAAGAGCAGCAATTCATAGAGAACAGTGGGAAATGGATGGGAAAAAATGCCATGAATATTCAGGGTTAAATTTGGTCTTTGTATTATTCCTGTAAAATCGCTCTTGACCCCTGCAACAGAATCATAGAATCACAGAATTGGAAAAGACCTTCAAAATCGTAAAGTCCAACCGCAACCTAATCATACTACCTTAACTCTGACAATCCACTGCTAAATGATGTCCCTGAGCACCACATCCAATTGTTCTTTAAACATCCAGGGATGGTGACTCTACCACCTCCCTGGGAAGCTTATTCCAGTGCTTAACAACCCTTTCTGTAAAGAAGTTTTTCATGATATCCAACCTAAATCTCCCCTGGCCCAACAATTGGCCAAGTGAAAACCCTCATATTTGGCTTCCAAATGCTGTAAAAGAAGATGTGGCATTAGAGATGAAAAGCTCAAACATCATTTAAGAAAAGGAATAAGGAAGACTTTCTTGAAGTCATCCAAGTATCTTATTTCATATCTGTGCTGAAGTGAAGATAAATGGTCTTCTGAGTCACCAAATAAACATTTTTTTAGGACATGACACTATGTAAAACAATACTATTTTGAGATCATCTTCTACTTACAAGAAAGAAAAGAAACACTTCTTGAGCAGCTGGAGGAAAGCAATAGCCATAGTACCTTCACCTTCAATGCTTTTGACTTTTCCTTCTAGCATGAGCCATCTTATCCGAGCCACTCCACTTCTGCTGCATGATTGATTATCCAGTTTTCTGCAGGAGATGTTCTGGTGACATCCATGGATATCCAGTCCTTTCCTCACCCAAAAAATGCAACTTGGATGTAACATTTTCATCCCTGTATTATATAAAACTTTCAAATTATTTCAATTCGAAACAACTTTGTTTGAAGGATTTAAATCTGAAATTTAGATTTTTCTTATTACAATGATCACATTTTCTCTCATGTTTCAGACCAGATGGATGACCACAATCACAAACTGATCACAAACTTCCTACTTAGCCTTTTCTTCAGGGATTTGTTTTGGTCTAATTTCTCATTATCATGAGAAATTTACTGTTCATTTTTTATTTTTATGGAAGAGGGCTAATGTAGCCAAGCTGAAATAAATTAAGAAATTGTTCACTGTAAGTTAAATTTAGAATGAGAAAGTGTGTGCCAATTAAAAAAAAAAAATAATCTGTTCTCAAACATAGACTCTACAGAAGCAAACTTCAAACTGCAGTACATATCTGGCATTTCTTTTTTCAGTGGAAGAAATGACACAACTTTAGATGGCAACACCATGAGTAAGGCACTGCAATAAATTCTCAAAACTGATTATTAAGTGAGGAAGAAGACATGATATTCACTCTACAACTTGTGTGTATCTCAGTGTATCTCTGTTTGAAAGGGACCCTGCTCTCATAAACTCAATACAGAAGTACCTATATATCCATGTTCACACAGTCAGAGATTGGCAAAGCACTAGAATATTTTTTATTTGTTCTAGGGGAGTCTAATCAAATTTCTGACAGTCTCCTCAAGGTAATAGGGGAAAAAGTGGTTGGAAAGATACAGAGCCTTGATCCAACTTCAATGAAGTTGAAGTTTTTCCCCTGACTTCAATGGAAATAAATCATGTTCTTGGGATGGGTGGTCCAACCATCCTCTGTGGTGGGCCAACTCACCCCCAGAACCTAACTTATTATGTGCTGTGGTTTGGACTCGCTGGTCCTTCCAAATTCCGGGTTTGCCTGAGCTGCACAGTGGGATGAGTGTGACAAAGGATGGGACTAGTGGACTATTATTTTTTATTTTCCTAACTTAGCCCTTGAAAAATTTAGAACGTTCTAAGGGGCTAAAAGCTAAGAATTATGAACAGAAATAATCAGTCTTCAAGGGCAATACTGGCAGCTGGAAATGCAGTAGAAGTTCCCCACATCCATTCCATGGACATTCAGTCATCTTCACTGGCTCTCTACCAGTTGGAGGTTCCCTCCAAGCATATCATCATACTTTTCTTCCGTGAAAAATTACTGAGCCTGAGTAGACTATGACTGGTACTCCAACAGAATGACCAGAGAAAGCAGCAGCCTCTTTCAGGTACTGCTAAATGTTTCCTTCGCTTTTGGTGTTTCAGCACATGTAGGCAGCAGTCCTTTGCTGGCCAAGTTGGCTAAGGTATGCTGAAATCATAGATCTATAAAAATTTACATAAAGATTGGATCTAATTTTCAGCTTATTTCTTGTTTGCTTTTAACTGCACAATCTGTTCCTGAAAAGATATTAAAGGAGTAAGTAAATCTTTGGAGTAAGTAGATCTTTGACCAGATCTACAAATGCAGAAAGCTGCCATGATGCCTCTAAATTCCTGGAACAATAAACTTTTGCACCCATTTAGGATCCTTACATACATTTTTATTTGAAAAAAGTGTGTCCAAACATCTGTAGATAGTTAAGTCCCAAAGCACAAATTTCAAGATAAGTTTATAAGTACTGCACATCTACAAATATTACCTGTCAACAAATTATCCTAATTCTTACGTTTAAACATGGCGCTTGCCTCTAAGCAAGTAAATTCAGTCCTGTCAGTAAATTCAAATGGTCAGTTAAAATTATTGTATTTTACATGAAAAAAAAAAAAAAAAAGTTCTGAATTTATTTCCCTTTCATCAAGCATTTTGTTGTTCTTACATTATATGGTTGCCTAAAAAGGAAGAAATGGTTGCACCAAACAGTTTTGCTAAAACTTTTGTAACTTCTCTCCCATGCACTCTACTCTGCCCTGGTTTTGACCATCTGGTTTACATAAACCCTGCACCACTGTATAGCTGTGTTCAGGTATGCTGTGCTCCAGGAAAGGAGCTGGCTTGCTGCATGGCAAGGCTTGACTGCCAAGTGGCCACAGGACAGATCAAGTGGACAAGAGGTTCCTTCCAACTTTTATGAGTTGCCAAACTGCCTTGTTCAAGACACTTTAGCTTTCAGTGTTGGAAAGCATTCAGGTTTATCATAAAGTGGATATTTAAGAAATAATCAACTGTTGGCATCTATAACTTGAACTTTTTAAACAAGATACATAGGCTTTTTCGTAGTATGCCTTAATGGACTTTTATGTGATATGGTGTCCTTGCACATAGCATCTTGTGGAAGAAGTGGCATTTGGAAAATGACATCACACTAATTTTTGGAACCTATAATGCCTGTTTTAATCTTTTGCTGTATACTCCTCCCTGTTTCCTTATTTTAGAATTTTGATCCTCCATTTGAACTTCACACCCACACTGTTTCTCAAAACTAGCTACTTCATTGCATGTGCTATTTCTAACATTTTTGAACAGCAATGGGAATCTGACTTCTGTATTTTTTGTCATTATTTTGCAAAAGCTGATACCTAACAAGCTACATGGCCAACATATTTGAGCAGTGATCTTTTTAGTACATATTTATGTACTTGGTCTTTCATGATATTCAAAAGAATTGTTGTGAAGGACAGGATTTAAAATTATGTAACTTTGAATTGATTTTCATTAATTATGTTTATCTTCACTGTCTTAACTTGTATTTCATAGTAATGTCTGACAAAATCTCTAATTGTGAATCAGGGTAATGGCAAACACTTTGCTTCTGTGCAATATTTGAAATTTAGCCTGATACATCGAAGTTTCTTTTACTATTGTGCTAGCTCTTCATCACGCCCTAAGAAATAGTTTGGTAATTCTAGCTTATTTGCATGAGATGATCAAATCATCAAATTATGAGTGAAACTATACAAGTTGTTAGTTTTATCAACATTACACAGTGCTCAGTACTAATAAAAGCTGATGTCAATCTGTGCAGCAAGTTTTATGTGTGAAGAATAATATTACAGTGCTGTGTGTTATTTACAAAATGATTTTAAAGTACATGATTTTCAGTAAATATTACCTTTTCATGTGGAACATTTATTGAAATAAAAAACACTACAAACTACTGAGGGTGAAGATATTTAAAGCAGCCCTGGGACCATGCACATCAGCAATAGAGGAATGCAGTCTTCTGACTGTGCTGGTGTATCAGGAGGTATGGATAAACTCACTCTTGCTCCTGGGTCCCAGGATGGCACTTGAAGAAGCATTTTAATGTGAATATTATGGAGTTTTCTTGGCAAGAAAACTCAAGTCAATGCCGAATAATAAACTCCACGGCTGTTGTCATTCCCCCTCTTCCAAAATTAATGGCAAAGTCATGGGATGAACTTCTCTCTGTCCCTTTCAGAGTCCAAGGAGTACTCTGTAGGAAAATGTGCCAATTATGTAGCAATCTGGAAAATATATGTAGGGGATATATGCTTGCTTCTCCTAGGTCAAAAAATTAGCAGTCTGGCCCAGCAAATGGCCTTCTCCATAGTGTTTCAGTTGGAAATGTATAGGGAGAAAAAATCCATTTAAACTTTAAAACTTGAAACACCATGACATTTTTCTATCTTCAAAAGAATCTCTGATTCTGGATACATGTGTACTCACAATTTTAGCTCAATTAGTGTGTCACTCTTAAATATGGAAAGTCCTAGGTATCAAACTGTGTTTGCATAGTTTACTCACAATGGGAGTTCTTAACAAGAAACACATTTATTATGCACTTGCATAATGTGCAATAGAACCATGAAAAATAAGTTTTGTAGCAATTATTAAAATGTTAACAATTTGAATTATATTGAGGTTTTTGGCTTGGTTTTCATCCGAAATAGCTTTGCTTTTTGCAATCCTTGTCATCTCTGTAATGTAAAACACAGTTCAGAACATAATTATAATGATGGGCGATATATTCTACTTTAACACTGGTCACCAAGAAGCTTCAGATTTATAAGTTTGACACTCAGACCTCTTTTCAGGAAATAGAGAGGGATGACATTCCTAAAGTAATTCAGCACCTCTCTTAGGATTGAGGTCCTTGATTGTATCTCCCTCCACTAGCTGAGGATAGAATCTACTCGGCAAGCTTTAGCTCACAGCTCAGTGTTTTCCTTCAGTAGAAACCCCAAGTCTCCCAGTGACTTCATGGAGTTCTGATGACAAAAAGACCAAATTTGCAATGCGGAATTGGGCAGTATACTTCAGTAAATCACTGCATGGCAGTGTTTTTTAAATTTCTGTTTTTTTTTTAAAGACATCTGATTTCCTCTTTTATCTGAGATAAAAATACTATATATTTTGTATATATATATATACAAATAAATACTACATTCCACTTTCTTTCCCCTTTCAGAAGATGAGAAAAAAAAAAAAAAAAGTAGACTATTGAAATTAAACAGAAGCAAATAAATGCTACATTCCACTTTCTCCTTTCAAAATGTCTCAGAAATTCAGTCAGATTGTTAACAAGCAGAAGTAAACTTGAAAAATGTAAGAAATAAAACATAGTGGAGAATTGTTTTTACTTCAAGTGTTGACAAAATACATGAAGAAAAATGCTACTTCTAAACGTGTTGGTTCTGTGGGATGCTAAATGTCATCAATTTATGTTTACTTCAGTAGTTATGACAAATTACAACAGGAGGAGTTTTTACTTGGGCGGATAATACGCAGGTGGATGCTGTGGGCAGGGAGAATTCCCCTACTCCTGAGTGAATCTTTAGTTACACATCTGCTTCCCTTTCCTCTAATCTCTAATTTACTTTAAGGGTAGCTGAGGATTTGCAACACAAGGCCCAAAATATTTGTGTCATGAAATCTTAGCTCTGTGTTTCGAGTTGCCTGTCTTTGGGGACTGAAGGTTATGGCTGTTATTTTATTGGCCTTAGGAGAAAATGGATGGGAATGTAACGACAAGACCAGATTAATATGAGGTAGCTAAAACAGAACTTACTGCAGTTAAAAGCCGACAGTCTCACCCTTCATCTGTGCATCCCTAGTTCTTACTGTCTTCTGCAGCTGAATTGGAATCTCAAATATTTTTTTTTATTGCTGTGTTTACCTTTTTCTATGGAGAATGACCACCTGTTCTAACATCTTAATGCTTGGGGAAAGTTTCTGAAAATAATTTTTAACCTATTAGATTTAAATATATTCAAAATGGAAAGTATCTGATTTTCTGGATTCATGTAGTTCTTCGTTCATAATTTCAGCTATTACTAAGACACAAAATGAACACTTTAGAGATGATTGAAACAATGAAATCTTTCTACAGGCAGAGTAGTACGACTTGAATATTATTTCCAGTTGTGCTTTTTTTTTTTTCAGTGTAATTCTCCAAAGAAAAGCTTTTCAGTATCTCTTTTTGCCTGAAGGACAGGGATGTGGTTTTCTGATTAGTTGTATCCTTTTCAAGCTGGTTTCTAGAAGGTAGTTAGATTTTAAGATTCCAATTTGCTTTTTGTTGTTTATCTTGGATGATTTCTAGCAGAAAACAATTTGTGCCTGTTGTTTTATCTTACACTGGTTTCTTATGAGAATTCCATTCTTGGAACAAAAGCTAGTTGTTTCTATAAAACCATGTCTGAGCTATTCCTTGATTCCTACGATTTTTCCTGGGTATTAAGAACAAGGCCATAGTTTTGAATTAAATGACACTGACTTTCATTAACTTGAACTCCAGATATTAGTTAAGGGACAGGCTGAAAAAATTGTTCTGCTCAGTGGCAGTGTCTAGAAGTCTCTACAACTTCCTCAAGATGAGATCTATAACTGGTTGTATACCTCTTGATCTTGAGCAGTAAATCTTTCCTTTTTTTGTCTGAGCAATGTTTGTCTGTTTAGTTGAAAGTCATTTGAATCCCAAATATGGTAGACCTTTTGCAATTAATTTTTGCAAATAGCCTACTTAATATTTCCTGGTGTTATGCTGCCTTTGCTCACTTCCCAAGCTGCTCTGCTATGAAGGATCACTCTCAGCAGCATGGAAACAAAGTTCTCTGGCCTGAGCAGAATCAGAATCAACACAAATGTATTGGTAACCACTGAATCTAAAGGAAATCAAGCACTAATCTTAAAAACAATAATTTAAGCCAGTAGATTTTTGATGTTTAGTGCAGCAACAATGAGAGTTCAATTTGCTTCCTTTTCTTTCTGACAAGGATATTCTACCTCTCCTGGTAAATGATGACCTCCATCTGAGTTTATACAAGCTTTTCTCACCTCCCATCTGGAATTCAGTAGTGCAATATAGCTGGGCACTAAGCCATCTGCCCTAGGAATTTGTGGCTATATGTGATAGTGTGACACAACAATGCAAGCTGTATAACTATCCCAGAATGTCCTCTCTCTCTACAGGCTTCCTATAGAAAGAAAAAAAGAAATCTTTCCCCTTGTCTGCAGGATGATTTATGGTGTGGACTCAGATAGGTAAGGCAAAATAGATTATGGTCCAGAGATCCAAGTTAGTATGTCCATGCAAGTGCAGAGCAGGACTTTGTGGACTCACCAGTTTGCATCTGGAAGCAGTATAGCTGCAGTACTTGGCGCTGTGCCCAAGCTAATTTACCCTGCCCTTTGTGCGTGAACGTGACTATTCTGCTTCCAGGCCTGATTTGGCAGTTTATCCAGAACCGCCCTTCTGGGTTCTGGGGTTAACGCAGGAGGAATGAGTCTGTCTGCAGCTGGCAATGCGGACAGGCTTTCAAAGAATCTCTGGCACTGGGGTGGGAACCTGGGATGCAAAATCTCCGCCCCAGGCACAGCAAAAGCTTTCTACCCAGAAGGTATCACTTGTCTGTGCAGAGGAAAAAACATTCCTTTCAAGGGGCTGGTCCAAGTTTCTGGAAGTAATTCTCACAGGAAAAGAAATTTTTAAAGAAACACCCGACAATCCATGTTGTCTTGTCTATCATATGCCATCTATCCAGCCCACTTTTCTACTTGATACCCGCCACATGTTTATCACTCAACTCTCCTACTCTTCCTCTCCAAAGTGTTACCCAAATGCAATGATATGCCCAGAGTACCTCTTTGCACAGCAGAGAGAGAAACTGAAAATGACAGATACAAGTAATGTGGCTTCATGTGCTGTAGAGAGGCATTGAAAAGAAGAGATAAAAGGTTCTTCATAGAACTGAATACAGTAGTGATAGAATCATGGAACTTGGGTTAGAAGAGACATTAAATATCATTGAGCTCCAACCGCCTGCCATGGGTTGGTTGCCACTCACCACATCAGACGTACCCAGGGCCCATCCAACTTGGCCTTGAACACTTCCAGGCTTGGGGCATCTATAGCCTCTCTGGGCAGATTGTGCCAGTTCTCACTGCCCTCTGATGTGCCTGTGTTTGAATGTGATACTTCAGAATACACATAAGTTTGAATTTGCAAAGATTCTTCCCTTCCATATTCACCTCAACAAAATAAAAATTAAAAAAAGAAATACAGTCATATTAATCCATGTTATGTATTATTGAGTAGAGCTTCCATTTACTTGGGTTTTATACTGTGCTCAGCACACCAAGCTAAGCAAGTAGTAAATAAGAATACCAGATACCTATGGATTTTCTGTTGGGAAACATATTCTTTGCAGTTTCAGGGCTGCTGATGCTTTTCGCAGCAGGTCTCTGACTACATAGGAATAGCATTCTGGTATTTACCTGAGGCTGCCTCTTTATTTCTTGTTTGTTCTTAGTCCTGTTTGCTAGGTCAAGCTTCCCTTGAGAAAAATGGGAATGGGACTTTTGCCTGAGGTGGTGAGGTCTTCAGAGCTATTTTTGTTGATCGCATTTCTGGCAAACAGAGAAGAGTTAGGTGAAAGTTCAGCAAGAAGGAAAAGCTTTTTGAACTGAGCCAGCACAGAGCAAAATTGAATTAAAAAGTAAAAAATAAAAATTAGAGATTCCTTTAGTTTCACTTGTGCATAGTTCTAGTTGGCTTAAATGTAGACCTGTACATCAGTCAGGTATGTTTTAAAGATTTTTGAGCTTGGTAAAATATTTGATGAAGCTGGGATGAATTTCAGAACTGTAATGAAACATGGAAACAGGTGCGCTTCATGTGGTTTGGATATCTTATTATAAATAGTTTGCATTGCTTTAATAGTGACAAATTTAGAAAACTACCTTACCAGATGTATGCAGACAAAAAGGATATGAGGACCAGATAGAAAGCTTGTGCATTTCTGCACTTCTGAACTGAAACAGAGCTGCTTGAAGCTTTGTCCAAGCTGAGTACAGAATATAATGGATTATCCATTGTATGGTAAAGTGGTCCAGATTCGAATGAAAAGCTTTAAAAAAAAAAAAAAAAAAAAAAAAAGGAGCAGGGGAGAGAAGGGGAAGAACAAGAACATAGTGAAATTCTGAGTAATTATTTCCTCAGAATTTTTACAACCAGAGTCATAAATCATAATGAAGTGGATTATAAGACGAAGTCTCTTTTCTGAAAGTGTTTAAATCTCTGAGCCTTGAGTGGCCTGCAGTAACTGATACCTGGGTCATGATTCAGTGTTTTAATTAACAGTGTTTTGTGTTACAGCTAGGTTAGCTGCACAGAACGCAAAGAAGACACAATATGAGGAAGCTTCATGCTGCACAGATCTTACAGTTCTTAGCTAGTGTTTGTGTTATGCTTATTATGCTTGATAGGTTGTAATGTGTCATATGGGAAAAAGCCAAATTTCCTACTTATTTATATAGAGAGCTGGATGGGAAAAAAATTACTCCCAGCAAAATGATTTGATGAATGCCTTCTGCAATTTTACTGCAGAGAGAATGAAAAAAAGGGCAAATACCCCCAAACAAACAAGTAAAAAGTTTGGGTGAAGAGTATATGTTTCAATCCAGAAACTCCTAAATACTTTGCAGATCTAACATATTCTAATTGCATGTATCTGGGATTCCAAACCAGAAAATATCTCGCGTGAGATATCATAAGGCTTTATTTTGGTGAGATGACACAGTAAATTTGGAAATATATGTGTGGTTTAAAAATGTCATGACAGGTCTCTGAAGTGGTTGTTTTGTATGTCTGCAAAGACCCGTATCTGTGAGTACAGGCCTTCCCTGTACAAATAAAAATTTGCTTCAGGAACAATGGTCTCAACTCATTTCAGCTAATTTAAGTACTTATTAATGTGAAAATGAATTAGTCTAATTCCCCTCTCTAGTCAAGTAGAGAGAACAGATATTTCCAGAGTTCAATCCCAACAATCTACTTTTCTGCTATCATTGAGGCATCACACTAGATGAAAACAGTAATTTGTGATCTTTCAGTATGGCTACAAAACTGAAACAGCTCTACATAACTTTTATTCATTAAATCAATATTTAAGTTTCAACTCTTTCAACTTTGCTTCCAGCTCAAAAGAGGAGTCCAATCCTGTACAAGGTCAGTGTAGGAAGAGCTATAGATATGTATTTTGTATTCAAAATGGAGACTTCAGGAAGAACAGGCTTCTCTGATAAAATATACTGGGGTTTTATTGTGACATCCTCATGCTTTCCTTGCCTACATTAAGTTTTACAAGCAAACTTGCAAGAGCAAATAAAACTTGTGATGACTTCAGGATTTCCAGGAAGAGAAGAAGCAAAAAGATCACAACTGGAATGCAATTAGCTTCAACAGCCTGCAGTGGCACATCTTCCTTGACACCAGCCATAACATAGTACTTGATGGAAAAAGGACTGTTCCATGGTAGACTTGCTTTATATAGTACTTGGTGTATGCTGTATTAATATACTACTGGGCAACAATATCCTGCCATAAAAGATGTTGGCACATGTTAATAATTCTTCCATGAAATGTTTATCTGATTCTCTGTAAGAAATAATTTTTTTGTAATCCGTGGATGAGATAGAGTGTATGTTCCACTGCATGATTCATGACTGCCCCTTATGGTCAGCAGGAATATCTGATGTTTTCAAATTACTGTTCAATACAGACTTCACCTTTCCTTTACGTACCATTCATTAAAAGGCAGATATTTTAGTGATTCATTTTGCACTGAATTCATAGTCCTGAGTCACAACTAAAATATTCCCAGAAAGAATGCGAACAGACTGTATGAGCATATTTTGAATAAATAGCAACCTTATGCAAAGAGCCATATTCTTGTACTCTTATTTGCATTGGTGACGGTCCAGAATAAGCTCACTGATATTCATGCAGTTGCTTCAGATTTACCCAAATCCTACTGAGCAGAATTTAGCCCACTGCTGTAAATCAATGGTTACGCTGTACTTAGAGTGAAAATGAGCCAAGACCTACTTGTCTAGCTATATAACAGTTTCTAGAAATCTTAGAAGGAATTTTGTCTGATTACAGCAGGATTTGATTTTATGTCCACTCCCTGGAGGGCAGCTTCTCTGAGCTGGTCACCTTCTTGCTGAATTAGCGATTTTGGAATTATAGGTGAGAGAAACTTTCTAATATTGTAGGAGATATACGTATGTGGTAACAAAGCTGCTGATGCATTAACATTTTGCAGAGTATCAACCACAAAGGAAAAGCGATGTGGCATTAAAATAATTTGACACTGTCCCTGCTATTTGTTGCTCGTTATCACTGTTCGTTGCCAGTTCAACGTTCCTCGAAAACTTTAAATCCTACCTTGGGAAAATGAGGTTGGGAATATGTGCAATAGCTGATGACATCATCTGCTTGTAATGGCTATAAATCTTGAGTGAATTTGTAAGTACAAATGTGCAGCTTTGGAAGGTGCCAGATTTCACGCCTGCATACTTATAGCTTGCAAATTCATCACATGCAGAACGTAGGAACATAATTTTCATCCAGAATGCACTCAATTGCGCTTTGATGAAGCCAGATCAGGAAAAAATGCCAACCTCAACTAGAAAAAATATGATGTCATATTTTATAGGATATTAATTTATATTTTATTTCACATTTTTAAGTTACTTCAAATGCTTCATTTTTTTTCTTCATCTAAGTGTCAGTTTGATGGTTTGGAGACATTTTAGAAATTAGCCTTATGGTATAACAGCAAGACATTTTCTTGCACACTGAGTGCAGTATAAGTGAGTGTTAACAAAGCACTAATGTCATTTGGACAGGATAATACTAGTTAGTGTGTCCAAACCTCTTAAAAGTACATTTTAAAATATTATATTGCCAATTAAGCATCAAGGTGAAAAATTCTTGTCTTTTTGTTGGCATAGAAAGTCTCTTCTAAGGTTTTCTTTTCCCTTATATCTTTTTTAAAAGTAGGAGAAAATTTAACTTTACTTTAAGAGGTTTGTATATACAGAAGTGCTCTTTAAGTAACTTATTCATTGTGGCAAAGCAATATCACCAGGGAGAAAACTGGCAGAAAGCCTGGTTGAAAAGAGGCTGGATGGTTCGGGGAATTGGTAATGAAATCCTTCAGTTTTACCAACCTGCTTTGTGCTGATTGCTGTCCAGGTTTGGTCACAGCCGCTGAAAACTCTTAATGCAGAGCCGCCCAAGAACCAAAGGCTTTGGCCTACTTTTGATCCTGATCTGTTTAGATTTGGGTAGAAAGGGCAGGCTTATCTCAGATGGCTGCTGTCTGAACTGCCTCCAGTTGTGTGTGGGGAAACAATTGCTGACATCAGTGTCAGTATAGGCAGGTACTCATCTTCCCTCTATTATTCAACAAATTAGCCCTGATTTGAGTGCTAGTGGTAACCAGTTGATGTATTTTCCTAAATTTCTGCTGACTTCAATCTCTGATATGCCTGGGGGCCAATGAGGGTATATATAAGTACTTAAAGACACATGACTTGGTCTTTTTTTTTGTTTTTGTTGTTGTAGCATGCCATGTGTACTCTGTGGCATTGCCAGAACATTTCCAGGTGTCTATAGGAGGAATTTCCCTCATTTGGGATCAGACTTCAACAGTAAATCTCAAGTCAGGTTTAGCTCTAGTAAGATTTTATTCAGATCTTAGGTGCTGGAGCTAGTACTTAGGATCCAAAAGTCCTATTTAAGCAACATCAAAGTTCATTGAATTTTGAGATAAAATCTCATGGGATGAAGGTACACATGCCTGATGGCTTTCTTGTCCTGCTATCTGAGGATGTTTCAAATCTTTTCTTGCCTTTTCTTGGTCTTGATCATTGTTTCTGTTCCCAAAGTGAGGAGGAAGAATCAGTGTGGATTCCTCTTTTTTTCCAAGTAGCTCATCCAGCAACATAGCAACTTCACAAACAAGCCAATACAGCATACCCATTTGCATCAGTTCTCTGATCAGACATTCCATAAAAACATTTGTGTTCTCACAAGAGGCCTGCTGGCAGGTATATGAAGGCACGGAATAGGAGTGGGTGGACCACTGTTTTAGGCAGTACTTTGGGATATTTCAGTTAATGAGAATACCATCACCCAGAAAGTGACAGTTAAGTTTGTTCCATATATGCCCATTGTTCTCCCTTTGAGCTCTTACAGGTGTGTAAAGGTGCTGAGGATGAAGGACTCAATTTCCAACTAAATCCACCTTGCTTGTTCCTCTTCTTGTTCACTTACTTGATAAATGGAGGGTTTATTATGGCAAGATAAGAAATATAATCTTTCAAAAGAATCTTATCAGAAAGAAAAAATACAGACTCACTCCCTTCTAACTCATGCCATTCTATGATTCTACAATTTCTACATCAGTATCAATCATATATTAATTCTGTGTTTACCTGAACAGATGCAAAATTATTGATAATATGTATTAGTGCAGATTAATTTATACTTAGTGACATATAGTTTTGTTTCGTCTTGAAAAATATGTAACATCTCAAATTGTAAAGCTGAGTTTGTGATATCTTTAAATATCAAGAGTTGCAAATGCCCAATTCTCTGTCATGGTAAAACTTCCATTTAAAAGGCTTTATTCCATTACTGCATGTGCACAAATTGTGCCTCAAAGTATCAAGGAACATTTTGAATAGACAGTTCAGGGCTGATAGCATAAAAATGTTCTAAATAGATATTTCAGATTACCCAGAATAAGTGTAAATTGGATTCCTGTAGACAACAGATCTGTTCATATTCCTACCTGCTCAAACTTAAAAATAAATTATTCCACTAAATATATTATTTGGATGTACATTTTATTCTAGTTTTAACATTTATTTAGTTATTCATTACACATCTGCTTTTAGCTATAGTTCCATCAGTACAATACTATTCTGGTATTTATCATAGACGGTTGTGTTCATGGTACAGTAATTTGAAAATCTGCATTTGGAATGAGTGAGAGAGAACACATACATGATTAAATTAGTTCTGGCAGTGGAAATTAGAAGCAAACCAAGAAGTCAGAAGCACATTTATTTTGAAATTTAAATGGATATTTTCAATAACTATAAATAAAAGAGTTAACATTTTATAGCACATCTTGTGCAACAAATAATTAACATCTATGAATAATATCTATAGAAGTTCATCCTAAGAACCATGCCACATTGTTTTAGTCATCCTGTAGTATTTTATGCCTTTGTATTGGCTTTCCTACCACTGTTAGTAATCTAGATCCAGGGAATGATCTCCAGGGAGCTATGAGATTGTTTGGAGGGAACTGTTTTTTCCTCATGTATGGACTCTAACTGTTAAGGCTCCAGTCCCTCACAACAGTTCTTGGTCTGGGCTAGGAAAGTACAGCAATGGCTCTTCTCAAGAGATGATGGTATTTCTGCTGAATGAACTGAAACTGATGCTGCACAAGCAACTGGAGGTAAGAGCAGTTCAGCTCTGCCTGGTTCCAGAAGAACATTATCATGACAATGACGAGGCAGATAGCTGAGTTATATCACCTCATCAGCACTATTGCTCCTTGACTAATTTTCCCAAAGTGCAGAACACTATTTTTAGCTGTTTTCAGAAATTTCTAAAAACTGATATATTATCCATATTATCCTCGCTATTAGTATCACAGACAATCTGTATAATTTTCCTTAGGGATAGCATTGAGGAGATTTGTGCTTAGCTTGGTAGAGGTTGTTAAGTAAGGATAAAACTCTGAGCAACAGTTCTACTGTGAAGTAAATGAGATAGAAGCAATTAAGACAGAAGTACTGATTTGGGGCATATGACAACCATTACCCAAATTTAACTATGGGAACTCCTCCAGTGGCAATTCTTTCATTTAGCTGATTGTTCATGTATACCTGTATAATTCTCTCTTAATGTGTTGCTTCACGTAATTATTTCCACTAAATTATAAGCTATGATTCAATACCCAATTTGTCAAAATATTTCAGTTTACGTATATGACATTTATATGAAAAATTGAAGTATTTGTACTGTTGAAGTTCTGGTACAATTAAAATATTCTTTTGGCCAGCAACATTTAATGGTTAATGTCTAGACAATTATTCATTTGTGACAGAAATTGTTGTCTTCTGTTTCTCTTTTAAGAAACGTCTATCAGTGACTCATGCTATAGTAGCACTGAACTAGATCTTTTCTCTACTAATATAATTTTGCAACCCAGATTATGAAACACTGATGCACTAATAATAAAACATTCATAATGATGTGTGTAGATGTAATTTTCTGCTCTCACATTTAAGTACTTCTACAGGTTTGTCCATTAGGAACATTATGCTGGAAATAGTTTGCGTACATTTTCCACTGCTCGCTGCAGTCACCGGCAGTCTGAACATATTCATATTTCAGAAGTTCTGTTGTATTTGCCACTTATTCCACTGAACATATATACGTTGTCTATCAAGGTAAAAGATGCTAAACAGCTACACATTTCTTGAAATTCCATATAAAATATTATTAATACAGTTCCAGTGTAGAGAGGCAGAAGTTACCCTTTCTCTCTTAAATGGATTAACAAAAGCACTAAATGTATTTTTTTCCCTCTTATTCCATTATTTCTAGCTGACTGTTGAGCATCACTGGCTAACTACAGTATCACAGGACTTCATAGATATAGAGATTCGTTTGCATACTAATAAATTATCACTGGTGCTAGAGCAGAACTTAACTAGTCTCATTCTTCCTTGGGGAGACTTCAGTTGACATGAGAGTTTTGGACAGCATCCTGGGACTCAAACTTCCCATAATGCTAAGCTCCCTTGGGCACTAAATGCCCAAATCCTCCTGAATTAAGACTGTGATAACAAAAAAGCAGTGTCAGCAATGATTTTATCCTTTATCAAAACATATCATAAAAACTATAGTGAGATACTCAGCTCTTGTTACACCATCACATGGCACACATCAGTATGCAAGTTTACCTATAAAACTGAATTGTCAAGCAGACACATCACTTGGGATTTTTGACAATCAAGAGTTTCACCTATCTTTGCTGTTTTATAGCAGACAATATTTGGAAGAGACACATTACTTGCAAAGAAATGTTTGGACAATGTTGCACTTATGAGAGAGATTAACGGTCCATGGCTTGTTGTAAGATGTTGGCTTGAGATGGGTAGAAAAGGGACTGGTACATAGATTTATGCTAATATTTTAATTTCTGTCCTATCCTTGAGCAATTGAGGCAGAGATGCCATGACTTGAAATAGCCTGATCTCTTCAAGAGCTCTTGTTACCTGGAGGGAAAATATGAAAATGAGATGTGGGATTATGAGGACATTTGTTGATTCAGTGTACTCCTGGGTAATGTAAGCTCTTGTAAAG
Organism: Lagopus muta; assembly: GCF_023343835.1. Lineage (NCBI taxonomy): Eukaryota > Metazoa > Chordata > Aves > Galliformes > Phasianidae > Lagopus > Lagopus muta. Next base: position 10,182,174 of record NC_064434.1, read on the forward strand.
GTAGCATAAATGTATAAGAAAATGGCGGTCAGCACACTACTTCATTCTGGCTTTTTTTGTTTGTTTGTTTGTTTGTTTGTTTTGACTATGTTTCAATAAAACAAGATGCAGATGCAGAATTTTTTGATTTTATGACTAAAAATTCAAAACCTTGCCTGGTTTCCACTGCAGAATGACTTACATTTAAGTTAAAAAAAAGTCACAGGATGAGTAAGAGCAAGATTCTGATGACTGATTACAAAATAAAATTTGCAACTTGTGGGAAAAGTCATCTAATCAAAAGTAATTGCTTTTTGTCTCTATCTTAGATAGTCAACCCAGGCTTCCCTTAAAATCACTGGAGAGAAAGAGAAGCTTTAGTGGAGTTCATCTTAGGCATTTTAGTTGTTGACTTTAGGATAAACTGAGTTGCACTTTAGAATAGTGTATTTCTTCCCACTGACTAGAAGAGGCCTGAAGTGATAAGTTCAGATGTACATGTCTATACTATAGATGTTTATAGTTGGGTAAATAAATCCCATTTGTTCAATCTACCACAGATAGTAACACACAGAATGCATTTCTGTATAGAATGTATGATTTAAGTGAGAATTGATGTAGCCAAGTTTTGTATTGTATTTTCATCTGTCTACCTTTGATCACTTGTTGGAGACAAATGCATGAGAAGATGGACCCAAGGTCTGAACCAGAAGGTCTGTTCTTATGTTCCTGAATCTGAACTTCAAGAATGCTACAAAATGTAAAAAAGAGGGAAAAATGACTTGAACTTCGAAACATTACAAAGTGATCAAAAAAAAAGAAAGGACCTTAGACTTAAAGCTGGAGAAAAGATGGGATTATAAGATAAGGAAAAACTAAACAATTTAGACTGAACCTCTTGTGACCCAGTTCAAGTATTTCTGGTGGGTTACATGAAGCTGACCTACTGTGTACTGCATAAAAGCATGGAGTTTAAAAGGTATGAGGAAAATGCAGTTAAAGGAGCTCATAAATGAGATTGACCCTACTGAAGTTTTGCAAAACACACTGCAACTATAAAAATGCACGGTTTACAAATGCAGTGTTTCTACATGTTATTTACAGTTGCCTGCTATAGCAGAAAGGATTTTAACTGTCCTTAATTAGGTTGGTGTACCTACTGTTTAAGATATTTCATTGAATTTGGATTAAACCCAAAATTTAGGTGACTGAATTTTTATATCAAAAATAAGCTCCAATAAAAGAGGAAACAATGAGAAATATAAGCTTTTTATATGACATACTAAGTAGTTTATGGAGTATTAAGTGATCATGTGAATTTCACAAATAACCCACATTATCACAAGAAGACATAATTTGTTCTATTGTTTTGGGAGATGGGAACAATGGGAAAGCTCAGGTTTCATTCAGGAAATTCCCAACCATTTTCACTGAGGCACTGACATCTTTGGACTTCTGTATCTTTATTGTGAAATTTTGTTTGACTGGGTAAGTCACATCACATTCTGTACTGAAGCCTGGGAAAAATGATAGGGCTGTTGTTTCTGAAAACATAAAAATGTTGTAAATTTTTTACTCCGTTCAACAGAACAAACAAATTTTTAAACCTCCCCGTAAAATGTTACTGCACAAATATTTTCACAAGTAACCCACATGCCAGGTAAGAATTATCAGCCTTTGTCCAGTTTTACATGCTCCATTCTTTCTCTTGAGGACATGAGAACATATGAAGCTGTATCTCACCATCCATTTAAGGGCTTTAGAGCAAAGAGAAAATAATTAATTAAGCCTGTACCCTCATGTGGAAAAACTCCCATTTAGAAAAAAAGCAAAAGAAAAGACAAGGCCTGTAGTGCGTCCATTAGCACAAACTTCATTGGCAAAGATCTCTCCTGGAATCAAAATCCCATAACTTAATCTCAAGATCATCTATCCTTTTTGGATGTTAGGGTCTATCTCATTGCTATATGCCACATTTGGAAAGCGATTTGAAGCAAAACTTCTTCCACTATTACAATATTATTTTCTCTAATGATCTGTCTCTGTTTTGTGCCAGTAACAGCTCTGCTTTGTGGTCTGCTAAGATACTATTCATAGCTATTATATATCCCTCCTGGGATCCATTTCTATATTCCCAGTCCTTCTACTGACAAAAGAGTTTTAGGTGGATGAGGAACACTAGATATGGTCCTGTTCTTAAAAAAACCTCTGACAAATGGCCCAGGCAATGCAGTTACTTTTTATGAGCAAACAGATCCTGTAGATTGAGAGAGGGTAAATAAAATGGAGATAAAAACTCATTACACAGTGTTTTAAAAGGCTATATGTTCCTTTAGGGTATAGATGCCCAAAAGTTTTAACACACATTTAGGAGGTGATAGACACATACAGTGTACTAGCTGAGAGAAATAAATTTGTAAAACATGCTTCCAGTGGTATAGACTTATTTGTATTTACAAAAAAATATTCTGAAGTTTTAGATTTACAATTTTAAATGATAATAAAACAGCAGCATTCAAAATCTTATTCAAGTCACAGATAATTTAGATTCTTAATGAATTAAAGTAGTAAAATAATAACTTAGCCTCCACACTTATCTCCCCTATTCTTTCATGACAGGGTCTTAAGCTTCACCCAAGTTGTGTCAGTCAAAGAGCTTCTGCAGCACAAGACTAGAAAGCTGGAGATGAATTCTATTCCGCACATACTCGTGTTTTTTAACCTTACATCTGCTTTTTTTTTTGACTGCAATATTTAAAACATGATAATTTTATGGAATTTTGGGTAAGAATTTATTAAAGTGAAAAAGTTATTTCTCAGTGATATCTAAAAGCTTAAAGTTATCAAAGCAACTACTACCTTCTTTATGGACAGTCTGTTTACAGAGGACTTTATTCAGATAGAGAGGTGAACCGAACATTTTGGTTTGGAGAAAAATATATTGCTTATGGTTCATTTGCAAAGAGAATGGGGTCACCTTTGACTTAAATATGTTTTTTGTTTTCTTCAGAGCTGGCATTTATAAGGGGCCTTGTTATTTGAAACTCAAATGCAAAAATTATTGTGTCGTAAGGGATAAAGAAATTTAAACATCTGAGGGCTGCTCTGAAAGTAATGCCTCCTATTTTATAATGTTGGCCCATAACATCAGAGATGGATGTTTGTGGTATAGCAGTAAAGGCTGAACTTTCCCTCCAGTATGCCGCATTGCATTCTGTTGCTCTGTGACTGACAGCAGCAGTGGGGCATACTGACAAAATTGTGTCTAACATGGAAGTGCCTATGAAGAAAAGGTGTGTCATTAAGTTTCTCCATGTGAAAAAAAAGTGCCCATCAACATTCATCTACACTTGCTGAACATTTATGGAAACCAAACAGTGGATGTAAGCACAGTGAGGCAGCGGATGTTGTGTTTCAGCAGTGGCAACTGCAACACAAAAGGCAAACCATGCTCTGGATGACCATGCAGATTTTCACAAGTGCAGCATACAACTCCTGTTCATCACCACTGAAAATGCACAACTAATCGTAGTGAGTATGTTGAAAAAGAGTATTTTGTAGCTGATAATTTGCTCTACCAAATGGTGTTATGCTTTTCGTAGGTGTTGCAGTTTCCATGGTAAAAAATAGAAGGCATTACTTTTGTCACAACCTACGTAAAATTGAAGCAAGAAAAGTATTGTGTTCCTTCAGCGTCAGAAGACCCCAAAGTAAAGAAGTGCTAAGAAACAGTAAGATCTAATTTGCAGCAATTAGAAGATAACCACTTGGTTTAATAAACTAAAGTCCAGTCTCTTTGCTGGCAGAGCTACAGCTTTTTGTCCATCACAACAGGCATGGTTCTTTAGATATTTCTCCAAGTTAGGAAGCATTTATTATTTGCCTTTGCCCCATTTGGATTTGATAGTTGAGTGTTAATCTGTAGTGAATTTCTATATTGTGTAAAGCTGACATAATTATTTCATAAATCATGGAGATAGAGCTAAAAAAGGCAAGAAAACCAACAAGTTATCTCTTAGAGATTCAGAAGTAGAACCGAGTGTCCCATTTCTCTGTGGAGCAGCTGGATGGGGACCAGCATGCACTGTTAATTGGAACCTGTCTTGTGCCAGATTAAAAGAAAGGCTGTGTTTTTGTGTTTTTTTTTTTGTTTTTTTTTTTTTAATAGAAAAGAGTAACAAGTGCTAATAGTGTTCCTGTGAGTGCCTGCAGTCTGCATGTGACTGCATTAGTACTCAATGTTACACCAAAAATTCATGATGAACAAGTTAATCTCCTTTCTGTATCTGAATTAATCAGACGAAATAGAAAGAAACCTGTCAGATCACTGGATATATGGAGCCTCCATAAACCATCATTCACAGAACACAGCTAACAATTTTGCTGATTAAAAAAGTAGTTGCTGTTCAGATTTTACATGTTTAGCAACTGCAGCTACTAATGTGGGCCCCAGCCTGTAAAACGGAATATGATGTTAATTAAATATCTAGCAAATGTTTGTGAAGTTACAGAAAGGAAAGTACTTGCTTTTCAATTTCATTCATTATACCCCCACCCCATGAAACCCCTACAGACCCATTTTCATTTCTTTTTCAAGTTGAACAGCAGTTCTCCCAACAAGCTAAAAAACAGGGTTTTAAAAAGAGCTTAAGAAAGTTGGTTACCCAATCTAGGTTTGAACTTAGAAGTGAACACTTCATTCAACATATTTTGTCTTACCTACATTAAACACTGCCTAAAGATAAGAAGTAGCAAATGATATGAAAAATACATAGTATGAAAATGTATGAAAAAACGAAGAATTGTTTTACCATCATGCTGTTCTCCTCAGGGAGTCTTTCTTTCCCTCTCATACTACAAAAGCCAAGACTTGATTGCAGCTTTTGCCCAAGCCTCTAAATGGAGACCAAAGGCAATATTTCTCCTGCACTTGTCCCAAGGACACAGAGCAGCCTGTTTTCATTAATGAAGCCACTCTGGAGATACCCCTGGGTAATCAGATGGGGGTCTGGTTATAATTATAGGCTAGACTCTGGGTTGCTAACTTGAATGTAGCTAGCAAGGATAGCTATCACAGTGAAAATGTTGTCTGGAGCAAGAATTAGAAGTGAGGGGACTTTCACAAGATCCACACCATTTTCATGCTAGTTCCCTCAAGCTGACAGGGATATGCCAAAACTACAGAGGAGTATTCACTTGCTTCTGTGTGGCTCAGAGTTTTGTTTAGCATTAACAGCTGAGGGAGTAGAAACACAGAGAATGAGCCTTTTACAGTATTTCTCAAGATTGTTCTTAGGCAAAATTTCAATAATTTTAAAGCATTATGATGATATTACCTTCTTCTAGCTCAATTTGTTGTACAGCACAGGAATCCAAGCACTCATTATTTTCTGTATCTATTCTTTTAAAATGCATTCTTCATCTGTTGATTGTACATCTATGGAAGAAGAATATTTTTCCACACATACTCCATTATTATTTCATCTCTGTTATAAATTTATAGTAACAGAGTAACATGTATATGTATATTTTAAAATCATTTTCCTATTTTCTAATTCGATAAGACCTCTTTTGGTACACTACTATTTTTTACAAACTATATGTCAGCTTTCTTCAAAACAAATAAGGAGAAGATAAAGCAGAACTCAATTTGTTGCATCAGATAAGCATCAACAAAGCAAGAGTAATAAGCAGTTTTCAGATTTCAGACCGAAATCATAGTGGCTACAGTGAAATTAGAAAGTAGTCAAGTTAAACGGAAGTGTATATACCAAAGGAGTCTTCTTTACTACAATCATGTGATAGCCTAAATCACTTTATTTTAGGTAAAAAATTAGCTAAATAAGCAGATTTATAACACTGAGTGCAGGTCTGGTTGGAAGTTAATGAACAATTGTATTGATAAGAGCTTCTGGAAAAGTCATCTTTCAATCCTAGATTACACTAGAAACAGGGGGGGAAAAATGAAAAATAGAAAAAACAACAGTCAGACTCAAAATGGAAGTTCATTAGCTAGGTAGTTTTGAAAACCAAGGTTTATACCTTTATTACTTTGTGAATGCCAATGGATGAATATATGAACACTGCTCCAAAAGTAATGCCTCCTCTTTTATGATATTGGCTCATGGTGTCAGAGGCAGAAGTTGGTGGTATGGTGGCAGAAGTAATCCTTCATGACAATATCATGTTGCATTTTGTGGTTGTGTGACATGGCAGCAGAGGGGCAGTCTGACAAAACGGCACGTGACATGTAAGTGCCTATGAAGCAAAGATGTGTCATTGAATTCCTCCATGCAAAAAAAGGGGGATACATTGACATTGGCACTTGTCAAATGTGTGAGTGTGAACACAGTGAGGCAGCAGGTGATGCATTTCAGCAGTGGTGACAGCAACATAAAAGGCAAACCATGCTTTGGATGGCCATGCAGATTTTTGCTAGTGTGGCATGCAGGCTCTTGTTCATTACTGGTGAAAAAGCACAGCTAATGGTGGTGACTATGTTGAAAAATAGTGTTTCATGGCTGAGAATGCTATTATTGTGCCCTTGTACCTATTGTAGTTTCTGTCTAAATAAATAGGAAACATTACTTTCAGAACGGCCTACATATATCTATGCACTCTAATCTAGAGGGTAAATCATACGACCACGTTCCTTACTTTCCTTAGCACACATCCCCTCCCTCCCAAAAAAGTGGTGCATCAGCCAGTTGAAAAGCTAGACCAAAAAGGGGCAGCACTGCTCTTTGCAATGTGATTTCTTCCCCCACATTTGAATTAGCATAAAAAATTCAGAGAGGGATACCTGATTTCTCTTCTACAGTGTTTTCTGTATCATCACTTTTTTAACTGTAGGGGAACCCAGTGAACAACAGAGTGCTTCCAGGAAATGATGAGGTGGGATATCTGGCTTTCCATGTTTAACAAGTGTTTCAAGAAAGATCTATCAATCTGCCATTTCAAATATGGTATTTTTCCTGAGCTGCCTTCCTTGAGTTAACAGAAGCCATTTCCAAAATCATGAGCCTTTTGTAGGAAGACCCATGCAGGTATGTAGTGAAGGTGAGCAAACCCAAAACCAGCCCCAGAAGGCTTACTTTTAAAATATACCAGAAAATGTGTGGGAGGGCTCAAAATGAGCAGCTCAGTAATGAGACTAGGAAGAAAAATCAAATCTAATATCTAATATCTGAATTCTCTGTGCCTTGCCAGTGCAATCTATTTCTTTTGAATCACACATGACTGGGATAGCCATCAACTCTCAGATCTGACATGCAGCGAAACTTGCCCTAGTTATTCAGGCTCAGCTTCAGTGCTGCTGTTTCTTGCAGCAATTCCTAGTTTACGCAGAACTTCTGTGCTGTTACTATCACAGAGAGAATTGCTCTGGCCTCTTCATTTATATGAATCAGTCAGCTGAAGTAAGCATGAAAGCTAGAAAGTAGCCTGAAACAGATCTGGGCTAAATTAGCTTTTTGCTTAAAATGATTTCATTCACTGTTTCATTGAAATGAGCAAACTGGAGACCATGTTGTTTTTCTGCAGCTTAACAGAGTGGCATAAAGTAAAACTACACTTATTTAAAACAAAGAATTGTCAAATTCTTGACTACCAGAGATCCTGAATACTCAGGAGTTGCTCCTGTTTGAATGAGACACCAATGGTTTTCAGCAGAGCTTGGTGACGTACATCCTTCCATAGGATTGGACACATGCCGTTCTGTTGGATGTACATTGTGTTCTGTGGACACACTAAATCTCTGTTCTCAGTACTTACATGTGACTCAGAAGGAAAGTATTGATAGTGGATATGGCAACAGATTGCACATGGCATTAAACTTCACACATTAGGCTTGCTAGGAGATATTGCCACCTATTGTTTTCTATCTTTGTTGCATTGCATTCTTAATAAATAGCTGGGTTTGGTATTTTTTAACAATGTTCCAGATAAAAAATGAGATGGAAATCTGCATTTTTTAATTTGAGTTTGAAAATGAGTTATTTTCCAGGACTAATGGGTCTTTACCTGCTAAAGGTAAAGACTAATGGGTCTTTACCTTCAGCAAATGTCACTGCAATATTCAAATTCTTTGGAGGCTCAAAGAGTGAAGCTTATCTGAAATTATATAGTATTCTACCTCCGTAATTCCTAGATTGCATGTCTTGTTTACAGTATGAAGAACCTCCCAGTTAGGTAGAAAAGTGCATAAAAAAATGTAAGTTTCTTCTTCTTTTAGAAGCCGTCAAATTTTGTTTGCTCTAGAGAAAAAATGAGTCTTTTACAAAGACCTCTTTAATAAGTAAAAACATTTGTTTTCTTTCTGTAGTTTATTTACTGCAGAACAGATCCCAGACAATGTAAACTTCATGAATTTGTCTTCATTTCACTAAACTTCTGTGGTAAGAAAGTAATTGATAATATTTTTGAATAGCCAAAACATTTTGTTTTTATGTATACCCATATTTAAATAAAGTCATTTAAAAAGGAAGTAAACTAAAAATTCCCTAGGATTTAGATTACATTTTTCATTTTAGATCAAATGTGACCTTTTCATGAAATCAGATTTATTTTTCACTCTTTTTTGTCTTATTTTTAAAATCCAACGTTTTTATTTTCTTAAAATGATTCGGTATTGCTCTTCATAGCATTTATTTCTTCAGTTAATAAGAAGGTGTAATTATTTGTCATAGGTCTTCCTCTTATGAGCTTAGTTTTGTGAGTAGTTGCAAGGTTATTCAGCTATGTCTGTCTTGCTGTGTCTTGAAGTCTCAAATGCACTTAGGGATATAGCATACCCACAGATTGGTATAAGAAGTCAAAATGAAAGATTCTGATTCAACTTGGAAGATACTGGATAAAGAAGAATCATATTTCCGTAGAGATTTTTTTGTGCCACTGTCCCAGTCTTTAAGAGCGGCATTTTGGTCAGTCTGTACAGTTCCTTTACATTAGAGATGTGACACCAGGACATTTTCATTAAGACATTGTGCATAGGCTATCAGAAGAAAATGTGGCAGCTAGTTGCATATGCCTTTCCGGAGTAGCCTGTTTTGTGTCACCATGAAGCCAAACCATAGCATGCTGACGCTAACAGGAGTCCTGAGGGTCATAGCAGAATGTAGCCCTTGTGAAATAGCACATTGGGAAAAGACAGATATATTTATTTAGTCAATTAGTTAGTTATTAATTGGGAAAAGACTTATGTAGACAAAGAGAGCTACGAGGACTAAAGAACTGTTCACTGTGTTCTTGACAAAAATGTCAAGTGCAATTGTAGCCATAGCCAAGCTCAACAACAAAACAAAGACATCTGAGTTAAGAAATACTTGAATGGTACTTTGTTAGAGATGACTAGGCTAATTTATTCTCAGCATTACACCAAGAACAAAATAAATTTATTATCTTAACATTTAATTTCATGTAAAGGTTACTCAAGATACTGTTCAAATTCATTTCTATTTATTACTGGCATTAAAATGCAGTTTCCAATGAAAGCATTATTTCATCTTGTAGTTACGTAGTAATTCTTCCTCAAGGACTGTTGTTCTTGAGCCTTTTTCATTACAAAGTTCAAGAAGACAAATTCAGAATTACCTTAAATTTACAAGGAAGCCTAGGTTTGTAAGATTTGTATGGAAGAAAGTTGGTAAACAAAGGAATCATAATGTTTGTGAAAAGAAACTGGAAAAGTAAATTTAGATTAAATAGGACAAAATTACCTAATCAGCTTTTTGTAGACCCACAGAAGCAGATGATGCTTCATCTCCTAACACCTTCAGATCATGTCTTTCTGAAAAGAATGCTTAACATACAAATTGTGCATAGTGTAAGTATAAATGGATTAAAGTTATAATTTAGTTACATGCCAGGGTTAGATTAGCTGATTTAATGCCTCTGCCCTAAAAATCTCTGAGTTTGAAGGAATTTAACATAAAGTAGTATCCAGACCACAAATAGCATCCTGGAAAAGGAATAAAACATTTTTCTTAATTTTTTGTCATATTCATCTCAGAACACTTTGGAAGCGTAACATAATAGTAGCTGAAGTCAGTGGCAATAAACTTGTATGACTTCATATCACTTGGGAATGGCATTGAGCCATTTTCTTGCAGCCTTCCATGATAAATATTCTAAGGCTTTGTTTTTAGAAGTTAGAAATGGGTGGATACTTTGGGGATGTTTTTCACCCTAATATTGGCATAAATTTCATGTTATGGATGCCTAAATGAAACTTAAGCCTCATTACCTCTGTGTTTTTATGTTTATGGGAATGTTGTGTGGAATTTTATATTTTACATGACTTGCACAGAACTACTTTTTTCCTTTTTTTCCTTTTTTCCCCTCAAGCATTACAATTGGTTAGGCAGCTTCCTTAGCATTCTGTGGTGCTCGAGATCTCATTTTTACCTTGCAGACATCCATCAGTAATGCTAGAGCTCACAGATGCTGTTTCTCAGCCATCTAATTTATTTGGCATGGAGGGAAGGAAATAACTTACTAAGATGAAACCAAAGAAACATTAGACTGTCTTCTTAAATATCTCAGAGAAGGCTAGATGTTGCTGAACTCACAAAATGCTATCAGTAATAGGAAGATATTAAAATGTGTAAAGTATTGACAAAATCACTAAATGTGACTAAACATGAGATCATACAATCATAGGATAATTCTGGTTGCAAAAGTCCTCAGGAGGTCTCAGGCACAATCTTTTGCTCACAGCAGCATCATCTAGATCTGATCAAGTTGCTCAGGTATTAAAATCTTCCAAGGACAGATCCTATAAAGGGTTGCCTCTCTGAACAACTTGTTTCCAATCCAACTGGGATCAAAGAAAATCTGACAAGTTTTAGATATCTTCACATATAGAAAAAAATAAAATAAAATAAACCTTTTTTTGGTATTCAAGTGAACTTATTTCATGCTGGAAGAAATCACTTCTGATTTTTCTGTGATGTCTCACCAGCGAAAGAAGTGACACTTAGGACTACAGAAAGTAGCCAAGATATTTGATGCTTACTCTCAATTCTACAGTTTGTCTCAGGGCTTTAGAAGTGCTCTCTTAGTACTTCCAGAAATACACATTATCTTATAACAACAGGCTGCAGAAGTGGGAGGAATACACAGGACTTAGAGACTGGTATTGGATGGTTTTAAACCTGATGTCTCCAGCAAACAGCTGTGTATCTTCCTCGTATATTTCTCTGAGGCTGAAATCACTCATGATGGAGATAAATACTTTGTGTATTTAAGTGATCATGAAGACAGACTACAAGAGTACGAAAATAACTTGCTTTACCAATGATTGTCCACATATCCAGGAAGATCTGATCTGTGTTCTGGGACACAATCATTCTTGTCAGCAAGTACTGGCTTATTGACATGAGGAATATAATTTAGAATATCTAGTAGGCTGGAAGAGACCTCTAAGGGTCATGTAGTCCAACTCCCCTGAAATTAAGGGACATGAACAGATAGATTAGGTTGATCCAGCCCTGCCTTGGAAGTCTCCAGGGACAGGGCATCCACCATGTATCTGGGCAACCTGTTCCAGTGCCTCACCACCCTCACTGTTAAAAATTTTTTTCCTTATATCTAACCTAAATCTACACTATTTAAGCTATTCTATGTAAATTTAAACAAAAAGGTCAAAATGTTGGATTATTAGAGTGAAAAGGAAAAATAGATGAAAAATTGGGATTATCTTCAAGAGTGGCTTGGATTTATTTATTTATTTATTTATTTTTATTTATAACTATCATCTTCTATATGCCTTTCATAGGGATTAGGTGAATGTGGGAAGAAGATACTGAAAACTGATCATAAAGTCCTTGACATCCTGTTCCACAGAACATAAATACAATGGATACTAATATGGAGATTCTTGCAGAATCAAATCTTTGCTCTAAGCCTGGACAAAATGAGTGAAATGCAGAGAGAAAATACAGCACCTGCATTTGGCTTTGGTTATTGGGACAACACAAAACACAAATAATCCCGAACATTATATATCATAGTGAACATTGTTTGTTCATTAAAAAAAAATAAAAAATGTTTTCTTAGACATTATGCCAGCTTTGCAAAACATTTTTCACCATTGATTCTTTAAAACTAGAAGTATCCTTTCTTTTTTTTAAATTAAAACACTTTTTTTTCAACTCCAGGAGTTAGATCTCAAGGAGGAAACCCAAAAGCAGCACATACCTAGACACAGGCAATCTTACAGGAAGAGTACTGTCACCCTCTCAGAGAAGCAAGAAGGCAGCCTAACATTATCACTATGTGACTGATCTTGTGCAAGGCAAGATTTTCTTCCTCATGCATTTCCAGTGTCAAGTTCTTCTGGATACTATGTGCCTTGCTCCTGAACAGCTCTGAAAATATAAACATTAAGAAAGAAGACCACCAGGGAAATCTCAGAGTTTCTTTGGACTTCTTTACTCTTTCTGTTGTATAACCATCAAGAGATTGGAGATTTGGCAAAATCTGACATTAACTGTGCTGATGACTCAAATGACCACTGGAGATGGAAAATGCTTAAGATTTAGTTTTTCTATGTAAGGTCAAAGAATAAACATCAGTGATTATGTGAAGTCTAGAGTCAGTTTAAGTTTTAAAATATGACTTCAATACACTTTTTTTTTTTTTTAATCTAGTAAATATTTGAAGATATTTATTCAAAATGCTTGTATCTGGTTGGTAGAAAAACTTCTAAGCATCACAGACTGAGGCAGACTATTACACAAGTATCCTAATAATAATACAATGGAGAGAGAGTTACTTCCACTACTTTTGTCATTATCTTAATTCAAGCCAGGATTGTACCAGTTAGTGAAAGTAAATGATTTTGATTTACACCAGTTTAACATCTCTCCCACTGGCTTTCCACCTCCTCCCAAAATGATCAGGTTTTGAGGTTAGGATCCCCTTCCCTCTGGCTAGATTAAAGTTTTGGTGGTATTCTAAATGGGAAAAACTGCAAGTGCCCTTCTTGTTAGAGGTTTTTGGAAATACAGCTAAATTTCAATAGAAAATGTAGTATTAGACAGTGTCCTCTCAGTAGTGGTGGTAGTGTTTATTTATTTATTTATTTTAAGGAAATAATTGCATGGAAGTCCTCCACTACCTAACTAAATTAAAAATATGTTCAGCATCTGATTATACATACATTTCTATTCCCAGCAATTTAAGAGAGAAAATATATTTCTATAGAAAACTTTATTCCAGTTCTTTTAAAAGCAATAGGGCCATTCCATTAGAGAACTATTAATCTTATGGAGTATAAAAGTCTTCACTTAAAATATACTGTAGAAAAATAGATTGAAATGATCTGTTCCTATTTTCCCCCCAAATCCTAAAGAATTTTGAAGTTTCAATACATTTTGCCTTTTTACCAGCCTCTTCTTCCTTTGACATATTACAGGCAGGCATTTTTTTTTCGTAATATAACGGGCATGTTAAAACAAAATATCCCACCAGCAGCTTGGCATTGAAACAGTCCCACAGGTTGTTCTAGACCTGTCCCAGAAATGACTTTATTAGAACCAGCCAAGAGAATGTGCCAGTTCATTTTCCAACTGCTGGAAAATTTAATTTGAGAACTGGCATATGTGTTTTGCAGCTGCCAAGCTTGCCTCAGAGTGGCCAGATTTAGAGTCAATTCAGGCAGAAACCAAAGGACATCTCTTGCATCCCACACCACTCTCAACCCCCTAGAGGCATCCAAGAAGATACTGTTATGATTACTTATTAATGATTTAATACATGTTTATTTCAACACATTGTGTCATCAGCCAGTGATTTCAGCACTTGTTCCTGAAATGATGGTAATAATGGAACTTACCAGAAGATTAATACTTCATCTGTGCAGAATGCAAACAGCTGAAAAGAAGAGGAGGTTTCCTGACACAACCTCTGGTAATCATGCATTGCATAATTAATTGTAGTGAGGACTAGAGCCCAAAAATTGAGCCCAAAAATCAAGTTCAGGTATGCTAGTTTGATTCAGTCTGTCCAGAACACAAGCTCCCCATTAACATCACATTTTTAATAGCATTTCTTCAAAGCTCAGAGCAGTTCTGATGCATGGAGCAACTTCTGCTTCGTCTTGATCCAGTTATACTTTATGGATCATCGTTTTACAACCTGATGTACATTTCTGGTACTATGTAAATAATAACAGTGGCATAGGCTGTAAAACATGCTAATCATGACGCTATTATGAGTCAAATATAAAATATAAACTCTTGGCTTAAACTGCAGTATTTTGATCCAAACTGAGATTCTCCACTGTTTTGGTGGTTTTCGCTGTCCACAAGCACGAAGCAAATGGGTAGATTAACTATTGGCTTGTTTTTTCGTGTAAGCATGTGTCATCTTGCAAAATGCAAGAAACAATACAGAGAAGAAAAAACTGTCTACAAGGTTTGGCAATTGTTAAATCCACATGTGTTGAAATTTGTGATCTGTGGCCAAATATTTAAACAGCAGTGACTACAGTCTATCAGTTATAGATGTTTTCCCCCTCAAAAACTGTCAGATGTATGTGATTTAGTTTTAAAACTACATAGTCATAAAATTTTCAAGGAGATCATTGTTCAGATATGGGTCATTGGAAGTACGTTTCTTTAATGGCTTCTCAATAAATTAATTATATATTTATTTTAAATTGGTAAATTGCTTATTTTGTTACTCGTAAATTGCTGATAATGGTTTTGATTTCATGTGGAAACTTGAATTGTATCAAATCTCTCTTTCACAGAGCTGTCTTCCATTCATTTCCAGATATACTGCTGTGCTGCTGATATTGTGTGCTGTTTGCATGCTGTTGTTTAGCTAGTATTCAGTGGCAATGATGAGAGACTGACTCCAAGTAATTCAGGTGGGAAGTCAGTCTTTGTAAAAATAGCTAATTAAATTCACTGCCTTTGAATTGAGATCCACAATGGAATGAGTGGCCTTGTTATTCTTAGACATGGTACCTTTCTGCTAAAACTGACTCACTGATAGGACTAGCAGAGGTGGATGAAAGCCAGTATGAATGTGAAAAATCTGGGCCAGCTGTGTCAAAACAATTTGTATAGAGACACGTGGAGGTCCACCACTGACCTTATATCAATACCAGTGGTCTTTGCACTGGAGAAAATACTCTCCCAGTTTCCTAACAACAAACACATGTATTTGAGCAAAAGGAACTCTGAAAGTCTTCTGGAAATTCATAAATGCCATGTATTGTTCATTGTAAGAAAATACTAATAAGGAGTGTAGTAGGTGGGGGAAGATACATGTAGTACACCACTTTGAGGAACGTAGATCTGACTGGAGCCAGAGAACCTGAAAACTTCATTTTGGTGCATTAAGCACATCATAGTCAGCTGGTCAAAAGAGGTGATTCTCCTGTGCTTTCAGCATTTGTGCAACCTCAGTTTGAAAACTGTGCAGTTCTGGACTCTACAATAAGATTAGGCATTGGGAGCCATTTATTTACTGTGAGAATGTTCAAACACTGGAACAGGATTCCTAGAGAGTTCATTAGTGCCACATGATCTGTCACTGTTTAAGAGGGATTTGGGCAATGCCCTAAATAATGTGCTTTAACTTTTAATTAGTCCCAAAGAGGCAAGGCAGTTGGATTAGATGATCTCTGAAGGTCCCTTCCAACTGAACTATTCTATTTTATTTTATTCTAAGGAAGTCAGCATCCATGACACTGCTTTCCATTGCCCATTGCTCCAAGATTGCTGCCAAGAGTGATATCTATCTGGTCAGGATCTTTGTCCTGTTCTATTAAACATGCAATAATGAAACCGTTAGGGAAAAAAAAAAAAAGAAATGTGAGTGAGAGAGAAATGAAGTATGTTTTAAATTTTAGGTTGTAAAATCTTGGTATTTTTCTGATTCATACAGAACATTAGATGCCTTAGTTAAATATTCACTTTGAGATTAAAAGAGTCACTCAAAATCACTGCTCACTTGTGAATTTATTTTTCCCATGGTATCAGATAGAGAATAAAATGTCTCAGTTCTCTGAGAAGCTGAACAGAAATTCTTGATAGATGAGTTTCCACAAACTTAAAATACTTGCAATATATCAAACAATATAAAATTATTACTTTCCATTGCATTTTATTCAGCACACTCTGGATGTTATTAAGTTACATATGACACACTCTGCTATATTCAAATTTTCTATATATGATTTAATTTGCATAGCAACCCCAAGTTTGAAAAATGAGCTATACAGAAAGAAGGCGTAATTCAGACATTATTGCCTACTGGTGCTCTTTTTTTTCATTGCTGGGGACATAATTGCTTACTACAATCTCAGACCACTCTGGGCCAAATATTTTTCTCATTATTTTCAGTTTATTTCCAGTTTCTTTGCAAGAAATCCACTGAAATAGCTAAAGGATGTCACTGCTGGATTTTGTGTTCTGTACAGTGCTTTAGCTGGACATTGTGGTACTTTTTGAATGTTCTTTTCAAGTGTGAATCATGTTCTTCTGTTCACATGCTTGTGTGCCCTGCATCCTCTGTCCTTGGGCTACTTCTAACTTCTGGCTTAGAGAACTCATCTTACCAGAAGCTGTTCTCAGCTACTGTTGCTGAATTGTAGTATCTCTTCCTAGGATGCTATCTGGTGGTTATACTGTCCTTCCATCAGATGGGCACCTAAACTAAATAACCTGTTCTCAATCCTTCATTGCAAGGACTTCTGGTCTTGAACTATTTGTACTTTTTCCTGAGTAGTCTTGCAGGGGAGCCTCAAAATATGATGTCTTCCTTCCAGTCTCTAGTATAACTCTAAGGAAAATACAAACCTCTCAGATAGAAGTAGAGCTGGCAGTCAGCTCAGATAAGTGTAAATGAAAATTTTCATTATATTTTCATTTCCATCCTTCCCATTCACACCTTAACACTCAGACCACTCCTGGGCACAGATGCTGATGTATTTAAATAAGTATGTTTTTAAATTAATTTGTGTATTTTTTAGTGGTTTGCAGTACTTCATACTCCTTACCATACATATATTAATACATGTTTATATATGGATGCATATTTTTATACTATATACTTCTAAGCCCATTGTTATACAGAGAAAAGATACACAATGCCACAGTATATATGCTAGGAAGGAGACACAATGTTTGATGGCATAATAGAGAGGTGAAGAACAGTACAAAGCAAAGATGTTCCACATAGTGTTAGAAAAATCATCCCGAAATATTCCTTGTAGGTCTAAAAGCTGATGGCCTAACCCTATTCCACTTAAGACATTTGTGTTCCATTCAGTAGCCATTACCTTTTGTTGTCTCCACTTACACTGACAGAAGAGAAAAGACATTTGGGTTTTAAAACTGCACTCATTTTTATGAGTTAGCATCAGAGATACTTTTGCTATTTAATTTCACAAAATAATAAAATTATTCAGACAGGAAGGAACCTCCTGAGGTTTCTGGTTCTGCCTCCAGCCCGAAGTGGGCTTAGTTATAAAGGTCAGGTCAGTTGCTCAGAGCTTTTCCATTTGTTTCAAGAAAACCTACAGGAAAAGAGCCTGCACAAACTCTGGGCAGCCTGCTCCAATGCTGAGTCATCCTCGCAGTGAAAGCATTATTCTTTACATCTAGTCAAAACTTCCCACAAGTTTATGACTGTTGCCTTTCATTTTCCCACTGTGGAGATGAGTGAGTTGCCTGGTCTTCCTGCCGCCATTGGCCAACTGCTGCTAGGCTGCCCAGAAGACGTCTCTTCTCCAAGAGGAGTAGGCCCACCTCCTTCAACTTCTTGCAGAGCAAGTTGTCCAGCCCTGACCTTCTTGATGGCTCTTTCAAAGATAAATCTTTTAAGTTAGTAGAGGAGGGAGGAGAAACAAAACTGAACGCAGTACTCCAGATGCGGTCTCATGAATGCTGAATAAAAGAGAATAACCACTTCCTTCATCCTATTGGCCATGCTTCTGTTGTTGCAGTCCAGTATGCTGCTAGCATTTATTGCTAGGATGCATTAAGCGCTTCTAGAAAGTACGTTCCACTAAGAAGCTTTATGGATTTTTATGCCAAGAAAGTTTCTTACAGTATATTGCTCTGTGGTGGAGCGCTGTTCTTCCCATTCACTGTGCAGGGAGCCTAGAAGGATTAGCACTGTGTGCCTAAAGCTAGCTCACGTGAATTTGTCCTAGGGGGTTGATAAAATGTGCATGCAGTGAAACATTTTGAGAAATGATTTACGAAATTTAACAACCACCTTGAAAAAGCTGTATACTACAAAACCATCATTAAAGCAACAAAAAGGTATAAATTTGAATAAATATAATTTCAGAACATACTTCTAAGGAAGAGGAAATTCTCAATTCAAACTGAAAAAATGAAAAAAGGATATATCTAACAAAGAATTCTTTGTAGTTAGAACTCAATTCCTACTCAACAAAAGGACATTAAATTTTTGGCAAAATATGAGTGGAAGATGCTAGGGAAAATTTTGTCTTTAGCAAAGGAAGGTCAGATAAAATGTGAAATAAGTTAAAGTTAGCTTTTTAATTTACTTGAGGATGACTGTTTCTTATTTCTGTGCTTTTGTAGATGTTTCAAAATTTGTCATGAAGATTGGTTAAAAACCAAACCAAACCATTACCATCAACAAAAAAACCTCCAACTCTTCAATTGTTTCTATTGTAAACTTGTCTAGGGTGAAAAATTATTTTGGGAAAAATGGGAAAGCATGAAGTATAAGACTTTTGAGAAATTCACGAGTTCTGACAAAGTAGATGTTTCAGGCTGATATACATGACCCAAGGAAAGAATGGCGAATCTTAACTTTCTGCTTATATACCGAATAAACCTGCCAAACCCACGAAGTTCCAAGTGCTGTACTGTGTTCCTCTTGGAAAAGCAGAAATTAGGGAGACAGTTCACAATCTAAGGAAAACATTTTCTTGTTTTCTGCTCATTCTCACTTACTCCTGCAGAATATTTGTTTGGGATTTTCCCTAAGGTACAGATCCAAACAGGCCTACTGATGTCAGAAACATTTCTATTGTTTTGTACTGATTGAGACCAAGCTTCTCCTAATCCTGTTGATGGTCTTCTGTTTTAGAGTTATTATTTACTAGTCTACTGAAAAATAGAATATTACAGGTACCTTTTTGCCAGAACATAAATGAGAGATTTCTTTTTTGTTACGTGTTGATTGGGAACAGAAAGTATTTCAAGGTCAAGTGTTTCCCTTCTTCAAGCTATTCTTTCTTTTTCTTGCAATCAGACAGCCCACCTAACAATTATCTAAGGATATTTTATGGCTGGATTCTGTTCTTTTCATGTGCTTCAGAGAAATGTCATATAGCAATGATATGCTTTCCAACTCATGCTGATCATGAAGGGAGAAATTCCATATGGATTTTCTTCTCTAAAAACGACCAGAAGGGAAATTCCTATGCAATTTACTCTCCTGTTTAAAGTTGCAGAACAATGATGATGGTAGCTAGCAGCAGTAACCTGAGAAGTTTTTTTAAAGGAAAACAACAATACATGGGACTGAACAGTGAACAATGAGCTGAATTTACAGAGTTTATGTCTGTATTTGGTTGGCTGGGTTCAATTAAGACATTAAAAGTTGTAATCTCTCTATATTATCATTTTTGAAATGAGGATAATTATGAGTTCTTCACATGATCCCTTATATTTAATGTCTACAAAAATCTCTGAAGATCTCCTAATGAGAGAAGGTCTTATCAATGTAAGGTATTATTACTACATAACTGATTAATGGAATATGCCTGTAGGGGAGGGGGGTAGCAGAGGAGGAAGAGAGTGAAAATAGAAACCATACTTTTGTCAGATTCAAGGAAGCTGGTGAAGAATGAGGACAAAATGCTACATTGCTTTGTAGAAAATTAAGGATCACAGCTACATCTATCACCATAAATGGCTTGCTTGAATTGCTTGCATTCTCTGTCTGAGCTGCAATATTTCATTCAACTAACCATTCGTTAAACACACATCCTGAAAGCAAATAACTTTAATGTAAATAATTTGTGAAGCATTGTTCCATCTGTTGAAAATGTGCAGTAGTAGTTTCGACCCTTGTCTAAACCAGGCGAGCTACTTTCAGGCAAGTTTGGGAGGTAAATGAACTGTCTGGCTGCTTTTCTTGGCAACAACTCTTATTAGTGGGAGGTGGCAGTAAAGAGAACATGAGGAAGACTGAAAGTGTTTACTTAAAACTTTAGCCAAATGGCTAGGGAGAGTTAAGATAAATCATAACTGTCAATGATGACAACTTTAGACTGCTACTAGTTCACTCCTGTTTATGCAGTTTTAAATGTTGCACTTAGAAATGTTTAGGAGCAGACTAAATTTTTATTGACAGATGCCATAAGTTGTTTGGATGTAAATATTTTGGACTTGGTTCTAACAGTGTCATGGAAGATTTGCAGGAAGAAGGCTGTAAAGCTTCACACAACACTTGAGAGATAATATTTTTTAAGAGTGTCTCCAAAGTATGCATCTGTGACTCATATTTCCCCAAAGAATAAAGTCCATAGATCAATGCAAGCTCATTACACTTTCTCACAGACAAGAAAAGCCAGAAGAAAATGTTACAGCAATTTGCCACATGCAATTATTGAACTAAGTTGATTTTCTTTTCTTTTTTCTCACTCCACTCTTTTATTAAGCACCTTTCTAACTTCCCTCCTTTTTTTTTCTTCTTTTTTTTTCTTTTTTGATGGTGAGTTTGAAGTTAACATTTAAATAGCTGTTAAGACCATAGGGTAAACTAGCAAAAGGCCAGGAGTTCAACCAGCAAGCTCAAGATTTTTTCTTAAAAGACTGAGTCATGCTGACAAATGTCATGAAATACAGTACTGTGTTGAAGATCAGCATGAATTGAACACAGATTTAGATCAATTCACATTTTGTTTTAAAATATGGAAGCTACTGCTTCTTGTCATATATTTACTTTAGTTTAAGTAAGTAACTCATCCAGATGTTGTTTTGTTTATAGAGTTCTATAGGATTTACTTTGTAGACTGTAATATTGCAGTTCTGGTTCCAAGAAGAAAAATAGCCCAAGAATTAGCATCTTGTAATCCTGAGCTCAAATCCCTTCTCTGTTTATAAATGGAAGTTATCATTGAGATGCTTATCTTCCACGTATCTTCGGTATGGATGATCATTTTTAAAATACATGTTTAGCACATAGATACTTCCCTATGGAGTACTCCTATCGGGATGGAGCAAAATGAACCTTCTCAGTGGAGTTTAGTAGCTTAGATATAGAAACAAATGTGCATAGCTTGTTTTCTATTTCTGCTGACATATATGGAATCTCTGTTCAAGAGTAAATTCTGTTGTTTGACAATGAATTGCTATAAATTCAGTGCTTCTGTTAATGAAAGGCATAAAGGCCTGGTTTTGCAATTTATCCGTGTCTACTCAAGCTAAATACACAGGCAGCCAGCCCCTCGTCCTTGATATTCACTGGTCTGAAGTAAGTCCCTGGACCAGAGGCCCCTAATTTTTTTTAAATCTCCTGTACTTGCAAATCTTCATACATCAAGGTAAAATGGAACAGCCTTATTTTTTGTTCATGGTTAAGTGAAAACAAGTATTTGTCTCAAGACCAGGTGACATAAAATGTCTCATGCATAATAGGATGGGCTAGTCTGAAACAGTCGAGTTGTTCACTAAGAATTGTAGATGAACAAATACTTGGTATTTTAACTGTCATATATTTATTTATTTATTTATTTATTTATTTTAAATAACACCAGTGCATCCAAGAATTTCTCAGAGAAACATAGCGCTCCTACCTCAGGGCTTTAATTTTTTTTCTACAGCTATTCAATCTAAATTTGAAATGCAATTTGGCTGATGAAACATAGGCTTTCAGTGCAATTTGAGATATGCTGGAATCTTATGGGGCTCACAGGCAGCTACAACATGGGAGTTTAGAAGATTGATGCACCTCTAAACTGTCAGTTAGATTCCTGCAGGTTACATTAGGTGATTAGTTTGCATGCTCTGTATGGATAACACAGTGGATCTGTTTATCTAATGTTAAGTGACAGAATAATTCCATTGCTATATGTATGAGTAAGGTGCAATTTCACTTCCTTCAGGCAGATGAACAGATCTGCAATGTGGGTGTTCACATATAAGTTCCACTTTCAATCAGTGAAGATCCAAACAGAGAGTCAAAATGCTGAATGTAAACACACCATGGTGTTTGAATTGTATTTTTCTTGGCCTGCACCTACCATTCCAGAAAACACAGGTCTTTCAAAAGTTCTCTGTCATGTCTATCCAACCCAGGTAGGTATTTCAGGTTCTCATTCCTTCTCAGTGATTCTTAAAACAAGCAAGATTAGTACATTAGAAAAGTCTAGTTTATGCAGTTGATTGCACAAATAGTCAATATGACCAGCCCAGTCAAAAGCATCTTCAGTGCATGTATCTGAAGAGAGGGACAAAAAATCTGTTGAGAATTCAATTATTGTATGCCATCTGAAGTAAAGCATGCTGCCTAAGATTTCTGCAAACTGCGGTTAGATGTGACACAAAATGTACAAGAAACCAGCATTCATCAGTTGCGTCGTATCTTGTGGTTAGTTACGGCATCCCTGAGTGCTCTCAGATAGCACTGGATATCAGTGTTGAGTGACTGAATTGAGGCTCCAAAGCAAAGCCAATGATCTCACATGAAGGATCTTCTTCTTTCTGCTGAGAACTAATGGAAGTAGAGCTACAAGCTCTGTTTAACGCGATGTGTAATCATTACTGATTCAACAAGTTAGAGATTTATTCAGACTGTCAGATCTGTGGTTTCTTTATTAGAGAAGGAAGTATACTGAAGCTGACAATAGTGCCAATGGTTCCAAAAAACAAAGACATAGCAGAAAATTACCTTTTACTTTAGATATTGATTGGCTTGAGATGAAAATCACGACTTAAAGAAACAGGCAGTTTAAGGTTAAAACATGAAAAACCCATAAATCATTCGAAAATTAGTTTTTTAAAGATTTTTTGAAGAACAGAAATTTTTCCATGCATGCCAGAAAAAATAAACAGTTAAGATGTTCTTCAAAATTCAGCTTCTCATCAAGTATCTGAGATTCCAAAAATAACAATTTTGAACACTGGAAAAGTGATTTTTATTTCAGAAAGAACTTCCCTTAGAAAAAGACAACCAATTAACAAATGATTAAAAAATTTGGAAATTCAGTTTTGAACGAAAGCTTTAGTGTACATGCTGACAGTTGAGGAATTTAATTTATAGCACAGATGTCCTTTGACAACAAAACCATAATCTACAATATCTCCACTATCTTTCAAATACTTTGCACTTTGCTAAATATGTTTTGAAAACTTTTACTATAAAGATGACATTACTTTATTGTCATCACAATACTTAGTATAAATGTATAAATGTGAATACATTCAACCTTCGTGGAGTTGTGATGGGAATATTTGAAGAACAAGCGACCTTTAAATAGTCTGAAAGCAAGCAGGAAGGCACTAAGATTCATGAAGCACTTGGTTTCCAATAGAATACTGGAAAGTTTGTTCTACTCAGTTACCATGCCACAAGTGAAATGAATGGGTAATGCAATGCAGCTCTGCACAAAGTTGAAAAGGGCATTCCCAAGGAACCACAGTCCCATCATTTTGGTATTTAATACAGAATACAGTAACGTTACAAAAGTAAGTATATTGTGCTAAACTAACAGAGATAGCAAGCATGATTTAGAAAGAAAAGGTCTTGGCTAACTTGATGCTTCAGGAGGCCACAGACAAAGCTGATAAAACACAGCATAATTTATTTGTATCTTCAGAACATTTTGACAAAGTTCCATACTACTGGTCTCTGTTTAAGCTAAAAGTTGCCAGGATAAAGAGCTGATGGAAAAACAGAAAACAGAGAAGCTATGTAAGATTGTGGAAAACTAGATTTATTGGGGCCCGACAGGGGTCAACATTTAGGCCTCTACTGTTCATGATCTATAAAAATGATATAGGCTAGTAAAATATGCTGACAGCACAATGTTGAAGGAGCCGTGAACCTACAACGTAAAGCTAGAAAAATTCAGAAGTGTTTTTGCTTAGCTTGCTTGTTTTCATTGCTCAAAAAGCACTAATAATCTCCTTTGCTCTAGCTCGTCAACAGAAATGCATTTAAAGAATGCCTAAGCTATAAGGTAAATAAAGACAGGCCTGAGAAGAAAAAAGTCTTTTGGCTCATAAACAGATATTACATTAGCATGCCTAAAGTCCTGTATTGCTTGTGACAGTGCCAAAATTCAAAGACATAACCTCAGGTATGACATGAGTGAATTCCCTATCTTTATATCCTGTTTAAAGAGTTCATGACTCAGTGGTGTTAATATGGGGGTTGCAAACAAAGCTCAGTAGTTACAGAGATATGAACAGAAGAAATTTCAAATTGTGTTCTTGGTTCACTATGATTTCTTTGTGATCCCATAAAAGCTTTAAGACTTACTGTTACATCTAGTTTGATTTCAGTAGTAGTTTGTAAATGGTACTTTTTTTTTTTTTTTTTTTTTTTTTTTGCAAAAGTGAGTTTGTTACCACTGGTTGGTCTTTGTGAGGTAAAGCAGTGGTGCAGTAGATGGTTACATGCAGTTCCTGCATAAAGACTGTTAAAGATTTCTCTGTCCTCATAGGCAGCAGTATTGTGAAATAATCATGCCAGTTCTTTCTTATTCCAACTCACACATTTTTTAGACTTGCATATCTTTGGGGCAGAGATCATCTCTGACAGAACACATATTGATCTTTAAATCAGTGGAGATCACAATATATGTAAACCCCTGAAATTCTTTTTTGCAGTTGTCTTTTTCAGTTGAACATGAAAATTTCTTAAATAAATGAATTTGAAACAGTACTGGTATTGGTGGTTTATGCATTTTTCTAGATATAAGACTATCTTCTGAAGTTAAATTTCACCACGGAACAAACAATATACAACTTCCATTAATAAATCCCTCATGTCAAAATGAGAATCTGTCAGGCAAGCAGATCAGAAACTGGAACATGGCAGGCATTGCTCACAAGTTCTTCTGTCAAATGTTTTTGTATAAAGAAATCAGATTTTCCCTGTAGGCACTCTTTTTGAAAAACAGCTGTTTTCCTAATAATAGCAATTGTTGAAAACAGTTTTCAATACTGGCGTACTATAGGGCTTTTTTTTTTTCACAAGCTTCCACTCTCTGTGGGGTTTTGCAAGCTTTTACAAGCCACAAAACCCCATAATAATGCGAGTAGTTCCACTGAATACAATAGTATACACCATCCAGGAAGGGAACCCAACCTAAATGTGAAAACTTGAATACAGGGCAATGATTTAGCACTTTAAGACTGCAGTATTTAAAATTACAACCTAAATATGTTAGGGTTGTTTTTGATTAAACATTTTCATAAGAAAAACACATTTCCTGTCCAACTCTGCATCTAAGCCTTCTTGAGATTCATCTGGTTATTATTATGTATTCTAGGTAAGTGTCATGGAGCATCATCTTCCATACTTAAGATCTAACTCCAAGTCAACACAGTTTTCTTAGGTTAATTTGTTGAAATTCAGAAAAAATAGAATGTGGCAACTTACTTGTAAATAAAATGTGAAAATCAGTCTTACTATTATATTTGATAAGACAGAAAATAGCAACATTACTTTTAGACTTGCATGGGTCAGGCCTACTGAATGGACCTGCATCAAAGCTTGTATCTAAATAGCTAAACTCTTGCTTTCCTGCCCCACATGTAAAGTTGCTTCATGCATGCCATCTTTTGGGAAGAGTCTCTAACTCATGGTGTCCTGTAATCTCTATTACCTGGTACAGTGCTGGCTGGAACACGCCAAAGCAGTGCAAAGGACCTAAGGATTTCTTAACATGTATACCATGTAGTATACCAGTGTTCAAGATGGCATCCTATCCCTTAGTTTACTTTTACACAGGTAACTCCCTGAAACAGACTTTCCCCCCTTATTCATAGCACTGTCTTGGTTGAAGTCTGTAAAGCAATTTAGTGAACTGTGAGTAGAAATCCACTGAACTGATTCTGTATAAATGCAGTATTAATATATGTTCTTAAAACATACCATTCAGAATAAGAAAGATTAATTTCCAGAGCCTGATTATGGTAAATATTATCTACGAAATACTGTGCTGAAGTGATTTGTATAATACTTTCAGTTGAGAAGCATGCCTTTCAGACTGTGAAATACCACAATAAAGTGCTATCTAATAATATTTTTATTGAGTATGGAGAACTGAAAAAGATTCAGGCCATGATTAGCAAATCAAGATCACAAAGAAAATAAATAATGTTTTATTTAAATTTAAAAGACCCAATATTATCTTGTAAAAGCTTGTGATGGAGAAATAGCACAAACTGAATCAGCAGCAACCACATCAGGTGTCATAGATGGCAAATATTTCAAAATCTAAATGATATCCAAGAAAAATCTATTTTTTACAAAAATTTAAATCCATGATATATCCACCTATATTTTGGAGAAATGCCTGTACAGGTGAAAAAAAGGATAGTTGAGGTATATGGAGATTACATGATCTTGTTTGGGGGAATGAAAAGCTGATATTGGTTGAAGGTAGTACCAGTTCAATCCATTAGCTTTATAACACTAGGCAAGTTCCTCCACCCTTTATTTTACATGATGGACTTAATCAGTATTTCTAGAAGTTTCCACCACAAGGCAAGAATTCTTGAGGTTTAGTTGTTGTTTTTTTTAACTTCCATAATCCATTATAAAATATCATCCTCCGGGTAGGGAACTGTTAAATTAAGAAATGTGCCTTAGAAAAATTATGGTTTTCATTGAATTAAAAGAACAATACAAGTAGAACTTCTGGAAAATCTGGAAAAATAAAAAAAATTAAAAAAAAAAAAAAAGGAAAATGAAAGAAATTTTCAGGTACAAAGGCTTATTCATGCCTGAAACTGAGGCTTTATATGTTAGTCCAAACCTGGGATGAGTGTGCCAAATGGCTTCTGTGTTTCCACAGCTGTATCAATTGGTTTAAGGAAAAATCATCTAAATAAGTTACCTTGCTTGTATTCTGTCATACATTTTGTTAATATTAATTTCACAGAATCTTAGAATCTTAACCTCTTAATGATCTCCTTTGCACTGGTGAGCATCAGGTCCAGTAGTATTTCACTTCTAGTTGCTTTGTCTGATGCCTGGACTAAGAAGTTGTTGTCAATGTTGTCATTGGCTCTTAGAGAGCCAATGTTGCTCTCTAAGAGCATCATGGGTTGCTTGCAGTCTGCTTTACTAGCAGACATATGGTTGACTGAAATCCTTCATCAGGGTGATAGTCTGTGAGTATGACACTTCCTGTAGTTAAACAAAGAAGGCCTCATCCACAGCCTCCCCTTTTTTGGGCAGTCTGTTACAGACCCCAAACAACAGATGTTCCTTATTGGTTCAGTCCCCACTTTTAACCTGATCATTGCTGTTTTTTAGAGACATCTCTTCACAATCTATCCACTTACTGACTCCTCTACTCCTCCTGCCCTGATTATCTCTTCTAAAAATTTGCAGCTCTCAATCACAGTATTCCTATTGTGCTATTATTTGTCCCACCATGCAGGACGATGACCATGACCTGAAAGTCTGGGGTGGGGAGCAGAGCAGACTTCATGGTTCAAGTGCAAACAGTTGGAGACCTGCTACTCTATCTGGACTGTCACAGGTCCATGGGGATGGATCCACTCGAGGGTGCTGAGAGAGCTGGCAGAGGTGAATGCCAAGCTACTCTCAACCATCTATCAGTGTTCCTAATCAACCAGAGAGGTCCCACGAATGCAGATCCATCTATAAGAAGGGTCATAAGGAGAATAGAAGTGAACTACAGTCTTGTCAACCTGATCTTAATGCCAGGGAAATTTATGGAGCAGATCATCTTGAATGAGATCAAATGGCATGTGAAGGACAACCAGGGAATCAGGTCCAGCCGATGTAGGTTCATGAAAGGCAGACCAATCTCCTTCTATGAGCAGGTAGTCTGGTTTGTGGATGAAGGAAAGGCTACTGATGTAGTCTGCCTGGACTTCAGCAAAGCCTTTGACACTGTCTCTCACAGTGTTCTCCTGGACAAGCTGTCAGCCCACGGCTTGAACAGGTACACTCTTTTCTGGGTAAAAAACTGACTGCAAGGCCAGGACCAGAGAGTAGTGGTGAAAGAAATTAAATCCAGTTGGCCACCAGTCACAAGTGGTGGTCCACAGGGGGTCAATATTGGAGCCTGTCTGTTTAATATCTTTATTGATGACCTGGATGACGGGCATTGAGTGCACCTTCAGTATGTTTGCAGATGACACTAAGTTGGGAGGAAGTGTCGATCTGCCTGGGGGCAGCAAGGCCCTTCAGAGAGATCTGACAGGCTGGATCGATGGGCTGAGGCCAATGGGATGAGGTTCAACAAGGCTAAATGTTGGGTCCTGTGCTTTGATCATAACCCCTGGCAACGCTACAGGCTTGGGGCAGAGTGGCTGGAAGACTGTTTGGAATAAAACGATCTGGGGATGTTGTCCATCAGTCCTTAGACAGACATGAATCAGCAGTGTGCTCAGGTGTTCCAGGAAGGTTAAAGGCATCCTGTTTTGCATGAGAAATAGTGTAGCCAGCTAGAGGAGGGAAACGATTGTCCCCCTGTACTTAGCTCTGGTGAGACTGCACATCAGGTACTACATTCAGTTTTGTGCTCCTCACCACGAGAAAGATATCAGGGCTGATATCAGGGCCTCAGTACAAGAAAGACATAGAGATTTTGGAAAGGGTCCAGAGGAGGGCAACTAAGATGATCAGGGGGCTGGAGCACCTCCCCTATGAGGACAGGCTGAGGGAGTTGGGCTTGTTCAGCCTGGAGAAAAGAAGGCTGCGGGGTGACCTCATTGCAGCCTATCAATACCTGAAGGGAACCTACACCCAGGAGGGGAGTAAACTCTTCAAAAGAGCTGACAATAGCAGGACTAGGGGAAATGGATCCAAGTTGAAGGAGGGAAGATTTAGGTTGGATGTTAGGGGGAAGTTCTTTACAAGGAGAGTGGCTAGGCCCTGGAACGGGCTGCCCAGGCAGGTTGTGGATGCCCCGTCCTTGGACGTGTTCAAGGCCAGGCTGGATGGGGTCCTGGGCAACCTGATCTGAATGTGTATGTTTGGTGGCCCTGCTAGGCAGGGGGGTTGGAACTACATGATCCTTGGGGTCCCTTCCAACCCGGGTGATTCTGTGATTCTGTGATTCTGTGATTCTGTTACCTGCCAAAGCTGGGATTTAAATCACAGGTATGGATGTGTAAATCACAAATATGGATGTGTAATCACTTTTAATAACTAGTGAAGTGTGTGGCTTTTGAAATATGTAGAAATGTGGAAGTATAAAAGCAATAGAGTTCCAATCTAGAAACATGTAAATAAAGGCAATAGACTGTGTTAGAGAAAATTTAGAGTGAATTAGAGTTTAGAGAGAAATAGAATTTGGTCTATTTTAGGATTTTGTTCTTGAAAATAAACTGTTTTTCTTTTGACACATCTTTCCTTGAAGTTTTAGGTTTATTTGTTGTTAGATACTGGGGAGCAATCAAAAAGGAAACTTGGGCTAAAAAGATGGGGAAGGATCTGGAGAGCAAGGTGTGGGGAGTGGCTGAGGTCCCTTGTTTTGTAGTGATAGAACTAGAGACACCCGCGTCGAGTTGAGCCAGAGGTGGTTCAGGTTGTGTATTAGGAAATATTTCTTCTTGGAAACAGAGGTCTGGCATTGTAACAGGTTGACCAGGGAAGTGGTGTAGTCAGTGTCTCTGGAAGTGTTTAAGAACATGGTAGAATGGTGGTAGGTGGATGGCTAGATGATCTTAAAGGTCTTTTCCAACCTTAATGATTCTATGTTTCCACGATAGCAATTAAATTACAGTTTTCTAATTGCATGGTGGCTTCCTTCTGCCCATTCCCCTTGCTGTGTGCATTGGTATTAGAGGCAGTTCAGTTGGGCTATTACATTTTTGAAAGATGTCCCAGCCATATTACATTCTTGGAGCAGTACTCCTGATTTCCTCTAGGACAAAGCTCAGATTTTCCACTGCTGCTTCCTGAAATAAAAGTGTTCCCTGACTCTCCTCTGTTGCTCAGAAGTATATCCCCTGCTCCAACCTCTTAATTTGCTCCAGTCCATTCAAATATTTACATTATCACGGTTTGTTATTACTGATGTCTAGCAAAGATGATGTGCTTGCAAAAAGAATCCTAGTATGTATGTAGAGTCTCTGCCTGGTAACACATTTTCTTCTTGATTACTCCAGTGGTCTTAATTCATGTATAAGTGAGCTCAGTGTGCTGCAAAACATTGCAATGAGAGGAATGACATGAGATATGTTGCATAGCATGATCTTTTAGTGGGTTGGGTGAAGGGAGTTAAGGATATTCTGGTTCTCACAAGATGAAGCATTCGGAATGAATAAATCTGTTTCATGTTACAGGATTGTCAGTTTGCTTTTGACATATTAAAAATGTGGAAGGAAAGCCATCTAACCTTTTAAAGGAAAATGATAAAGAAAGGAATAAACTTGCCCTCAAGAGTAAAGATTGAGTTGTACACAGGCCCTCAGCCCATTCAAAGCAACTTGACAGGCCTACTTCCCCACAGCCTTTCTTTTGAGCTCCTCCTTCCATCTAAACAATATTTTCTTTTCCTTGGCATAAAATAACTCCAGATTTCAGTGTCATTTATTCTGATACACAGGAGGATTTGTTCTACTGGTAAGCCTTTTTCCTAAATTTACCCTTCTGGCTACAGTTTCAATGATGACAGCAGGATATAGCAAACTTATCACTTTAACCTTGAGGTAGATGGAACAGAAAATGTGCAGCTGCAACTTTTAAAATCTTGAGAAAGAGGAGATCAACCACAGTTATTTGTTCAAAACAGCGCAAGAGATAAGTCCATCTCTCCCATCAGTGAAAATATAATTATATCAACTAAAAGCAAGAACTGCGAAACGCTTATTTACCCTCGTGAAAAACTTTACTCAGATGTTGGAACTAATTCTCCTTCTCAAATTTGTGTGCAGTTCTTTCATCTTACTAACAAAGAAAGGCAAAAAATAGAAGAATTATACATTTTCTTTGAAAATACTTTTCAATATTTCAAACAAAAATGGTAGTTGCAAAATAGTAAATACTGAAAAAACCATGTAATGAACAATTTCTAAACTGAACTTTATTCACCATAAAACTTGAACGATAATATAAGCTTTTTTCCTCTTCTGCCTCTCATCTTCCCTACCTCAGAAGAGACTTTTCTCCAGTGAGATCTATTCTGCTTTTCTGTTTGTGCAGTACTCATAACTATGTAAGTATAGACTTCAATTTGAGAAAAAAAAGTTTTGTACTGCTCAAGAACAAACGCATATGAAAAGAGAAAAATTAGATATTGAATTTCTTTTTTAAAACACATCAACTTCACCATCACAAAAAAATAAAAAATATAGAAAAATCAGCATTAAATGCCTTCAAATGTACTACCTCAGCTATAATTCACCCAGAGAAACTTGCCATAGTTGTTGTTATCCATAGATAGTAACTATCACTGACTGAGTTGGGCTTTCTTTTCAAGTGTACAAAGAGGCCATGGTATATGAATGAGAAAAGCAATCTCATTTCTCCACAGAGAAAGCCATTCAGCTGTCTGTTGAGACTAGTCACAATCTCATGAGACTGGAGATGATCATATTTATCTTATAAATAAACAGACATACTGATGTATATAAATACTATATATATAAATCTTGTATATAAACAAACATAACTTGACTTTAGGCAGTGCCGGAATGGAGGTCACAGTTTTCTGATGTTGCTAGCTCAAAGACTGAGATATTGGCATAGAAGGGTACTCACAGTGTCCACTTAACTTGAGTTCCATAACCAAAATTTATGAGGGTAGAATCATTGGTCAAAAGAGTAAGCACTATATGCTGCTTTGACAAGATTACAGTAGTTTAGTTATATTGTTGCAACTGATAAAACAACAAAACAAAGAAAAAAAACAGCTCATAATGGTGTTGAAGGAAGGCTAGTACTGCTATGGAGCACTAAGTTTCTTTTTTCAACATAGAGTGCATAGACTTAGCTTTACAGCATAAAGTGAATTATGGATATATATATATTTTTTTTTATGCTGTAAACATTACTATTTTGCAATCTGCATGTGAATATTTTATTCACCTAATAATATTATTGTTCTTAATTGGATTATGTGACTCTGTCATCCACTTAGCATTACTTAAATTTCTTCACTGTGCTTTGTTTTAATTTTATTAAATTCTAAACTAATTAATTGTTGATCATGTTACATTTTTCTAGCACATCTGAAGCTCATGTTATAATCACTCAGATACCTGTGGTTTAGCAGTGGCCCTCGTAGAAGAAAAAATAAATGATGATTTCTGTCCCTATTAAGCAGGTATTATCCATCATTATTAGAAAGTGGACATGTCTGTCAAAACCCAAGACCCAGAACACTTTCAGGGCCTTTCAACTGGTTTCTCTGCTCTTGTGATCATCCTGGACTCACATCCCTTACAGTCTTGCAACAAGTATTGCCAGAAAGGGTCACTGAGTTGTGACACAACTTCACAGCCATAGAAGGCATAACAGAAATGGTCAGGCCATGCATAATGTGAGGAATCACCCATTTTGAAAATAAATGTGATTAATAGTGAGCCCTAAAGTGCAGATGGACTTGAGATTTTTTTTCTTCTTTGTGCTGACTGGGTTACTGCAATGATTTCTTTGATGGTACTCCAATGTGTGCAGCCAGTAGATTTTGCCTCAAGCTACCTTTAGAGACTTCGTCCTGCTTGAATCAAGATGTCAATCTGTCCTCAGTTCCTTTGACACAGCTTCTGATTTAGCAGTGCTTGGCTTATCTCCAGAATGAAATTAACTCCTGATCCTTTTCTGACTGTAGTTCGCCCTATTGGATACCAGTACCTACGCCAGTCTCTGTACTTCTACACAGAAACTTGCACCTTCAGCAAGCAGTAAAAAGCAATAGGACAAGGGCTTTGTGGTCAGATGATTTTTACTGGATTATATTGCTACGGAGATAAAATGTAAAAATAAATTATATTAAGGATCTTAATGAAAGTTTAGGTTATACCAGCAGTTTAAAGCGAATTGCAGAAGCTGATTGGGTTAAAGATGTCCTTTTGACCTGTCTACTCAAGAGATCTTCCCTTCGACATCCTGCCTAATTGTCTCATCCAGCCTAGGTCTCTGGATCTCAGGTTAAGAGGACCCTCTCCCTCTCCTGTCTGAAACATTCCTAAGTGAGCAGATCTAAAACGTTAGCTCATCGTCACCACAATGCATCAAATTTTTTCACGATAAACACAGGACAGAAAGCAAAAGTGACTTCCTGGATTATCCATCTGTAATCAGTCACTGCAACAAATATATTTATTATTAAATTTATCAAGATCAGTTTTGAAAATAACAGAATTTAATTCCTCTCTGGACTTGTACTGAAACACAGTGCATGATGAAGTAAGGGCAGAATGCTTTATTTAGACATGTAGTTCACTGTAACTTTGACTGTTTTCCCCTCTGGACAAATACTGTGGGACTGACCAAAGCCCACAAGTTAGTGGAAAGATTGTAAGAAAATCAGTGCTTTTCAAAACTTCAGGATTACTCACTAAGTAGATCTTTCCTTTATCCCAGCACTCCATCACAGTACCACAGTAAGCTACTGTAAATGCAAAATCACATTTTTACCAGCTATGGTCATTAGCACAGCCATGTCACTTCTTGAGGAAAATTTCAGTCTGGCCAATTACATTCCTTTTTGGTATGGAGTAAATTAAAACAGTCTCAAACTAGGATTATTCTGTGCTGATATGTTTGTTTTATGTTTCATGTCAAAAATCAAACAAGATAAAATGTAGCCTTGAACAGTGTTTGGAACATGATACCATCAATAGGTCCCTTGGGAAATCCTCTGGGGAATATCTCTTTAGACAAAGCATTCGTGGGGACAAAGCTTATAAAACACGAATCCTAGAGAAAAAGCTTTGCTCCCCATGTCTTTCTCAGATGCCAGGGATTTTTCCGATTGTGAATACATTGATGAAAATACATCTTCTTTTTGGACTGTGATCAGCGTGCCTGTATGTGAAAGTGTCTTCATGCTCTCTCAGTTCTTCTGATTCATTGTGACTACTCTGCTATGCTTTCCTGAAGTATTTCTTATCACGCACAGGCAAATTTTGCTTGCACAAAACATCTTGCACTCCTCCCAGAATGCATTTCAATACTGAATGAGGGCTCTCTGTATGCTTAAAGCCAGATTCTCTCTGCTACATTTGGAATTTCCTCCCAAACCACAAAAAGAGAAACATCTAACAAATGACATTTATGGCACAATGTATAACACACAGCAGATATATATGACATTTTTTATTTGGACTTTTCTAGCTATACAGAAGCAAACAAATGCTATACGAAATTTTCTACAGTTGCTATGGTTATTTCTGCCCTAATGTCCATAGCCAGAATTATCTCAGGTCAAGACCTTAGCCAAGTGAATGTCCTTATTTAAACAGTAAGGTCATTTAGGAAAAATGCACACACACACAGAAAATGATCAAAAGACATAATAATATTTAGTAGCAATTCCTATGTTCTTGTCTGAGCTGCTCTGCAGCTGGACAGTGTTCTTCAGGTATCAGTACTTTTTCCTTCCTTCTGACCTTCCAGAATGATGGATCCTCTTGTTCCACATGTGCTCCCTGCCTTCAGGCTCTTCACATCTTCGTCACTCCTTAAAACGTGGAAATCTGCAGTTGAGCTGTTCTGGCTTTCCAGAACTCTTTTCCAGATTTGGCCAGCAACTTCAGTGCTCTTCCTCCAGGTCTGAGTATTTGCACAACAGTTTGAGTACTCAGTAACTGCCTTATGCAAACTATGCAAAGAAGTTATGGTACAGCAAATGTCTTAATAGAAGCACTTGTGGGCTGCACAAGTAGGCAGAAATACTATGTCTATAAGAAAAATGTCTTCAAGTCCCTTAGAAAAGATGTTCCGGAGATAATGATTACTCCTTCCTTTCATTTTTGCCTGGCGACAGTACATTCCCTTGCAGAGGATGGTTATCCTATTAAAGAAAGTCTAACCCCTTTATTCCAGGGTTTCTTGGGGGTTATTTTGGATCCTGTTCTCTTAGTCTTAATTTTCAGTAGGATGTTAAAGTATGTAGCTTTGCTTAGATTGCAGAATCATAGAATCATTTGAGTTGGAAGGGACCCTTAAAGGCCATCTAGTCCAACTGCCCTGCAATGAAAAGGGACATTTACAGCTCTATCACTGCTCAGAGCCCTGTTCAGCCTGACCTTGAGTGTCTCCAAGGATGGCACATCCACCACCTCTGTGGGCAACATCCGCCAATGCCTCACCACCGTAATGGTAAAAACCTTCTTCCTCATACTCAGATGTCCTGCGTCAGACAGGAAAATATTTTTGAAAATTATTGATGCGGCTGCTTCATTTCTCTGCCACTGCTTTGTATTCTGTTTGTTCAATTTTGACAAAGTGGGTGTTTAATCCACTCTGGAAGACAGTCATGAATCGAAATCATGAAACAAAGGACATATATAAATATATGTAGACAGGTTTCGAATTCTGCCATGACTTGTGTCATGCTTTGTGGCTGGCATCAAAATCCACTGTCTATATTCTGTTACAGTAATAGCTTGTTGCTTGAACAAGCACGTAGGATGAAATGTTTAGCTTGGTTTAAAAACAGATGAATTTCTAGAGAGGATTTCTATTAATGTTAATTCTAAACTAAGCTAAGTAGCTAAACCCTAATTTCACTTTAGCATTTTCAAATCTGAGAAAAAGATTTGTTCCTGAATTTCTATTAGGATCCTTTTGTTATTTGGATCTCAGAAGTATACAGAAAAAATCTGTCATTTTACTCATACAATAAAAATATCTGTCAGAGCCCTGCTATCACTTGCATAAAAAGCAATTATTTTAGTTGGGAAAGTAAAGTAATGGAGCTGAAACAAAAATCCAGTTCAATAAACTTGATGTTGGGAAATTTTACTTCTTGCACTTTGGGTGTCAGCTGTACGCTTGGTGGTTTGCAGTACCTGAAAAAGCAGTGTCAGGAGAAGCAATGGTAGTGAGCTTGTAATTAGCTATTATACAAGCTCTAAAAGATTACTGGGGAGGGGGAGAAACTTTTTAAATTGTTTTTTAACGGAAAAAGACAAATGAAGAACAGGCAGTGCCAAACAGTTTAGCTTCCTACACAGTGCAATCTCTCAGCGAGTTTGTCTTCTTTTATGTGATTTCAGTGAGGCAGAGCCTTTGTGTGGAAGTTTCCAATGCAAGAATCAGAGGGGCAAGGAAGAATAACACTTGTGTTCAAATTGAATCCAGTGATATTTCTGGGGGAAAATAAATAAATAAAGAGAAAGAAAGAAAGAAAAAGAAAGAAAGAAAAAAAAAAGACAACCAAAAAAACATAAAGCTCTGTTATGGCAATGATTAAAAATATAATAACCCCCACCCCAAGTCACAACACATGCTTCCCATATGTTTCCCCTGGGCATTTGCCAGATACTGCAGGATCTGGTGACATTTCTGTAGAGCAGTTCAAGGCCCAAAGAAGTCTTTCTGCATTCGATAGAATTAGGGTGGGGTTGGGTTATTGAAATGGGTGCCTGCTTCTTGTTTGATTTCCTGTTGAAAAGAAAAACATAAATAAAGCTGGTGAAAAAGAACTTCGAACAGCTTTCTGTCAGAAAGCATGCATCTGTTAGACTTGAAGAATTGAAGGAAAAAGTGTCCTCTTGTCCAAAATTTGGCCTTAGAAAGGTGAAAAAGGGAGTGCTGGCTTTAGCGTGCTCACTGGGCTGTGGAGCATGCTGCCGAAACAAATCCCCATGTTGTTCCCACTTACCACACTCCAGTTCACATCACGGAGCAGTCTCTGAGTGAGAGAACTGGATTCCTTTCAGATTAAATTCAACTGGAAGATGTGCTCCAGAAGCACAGCTAATGCACTCCAAACAGCTACAAATGTCTAAACCATGGGAACAGACTGCACGTAGTGTGAAGCAAACCCCCCAAAAGCATGTATGGTACAGATGTCAGGCCCTCAACACCACCATTTTCTCACTATAGACCCATTCCTGGGCTGAACAACTTTCTTATGTGGATGCAGCTAAAGCTCCAGCTTTCCAGAACAAGCTGTTTTGATTTTAGATTGGCTCTTTGCTTGATTTATTTTCAATATATAGTATAATATATAATGCAAAACTCAGAACTGTAATACAATGCTTTGACTGACCTCAAACCATTTTCATTGTCTTTCGTGGAGTCCTTTGAAACAACAAGGTTTCTTTCCAAATGTGAATGAGGACAAATTATGAAATATGGAAAACTTCTGCTATTCTGAATTCCTATCTTCCATACAGCTAGCTGCACAATAAATTCGGGTCTCTTTGTAAATTATTGTAGTTTGTACCTTCAAAATCTCTGAATCGTAGCCCTGCTCAATCTGAGGGCCAGACTGCTGTGTGTAATTACAAATGATGGGAGGAAGTTGCTCCTCCCTCTGGTATTCCTCATAGGACAGAGCATACATTGCAGATGTTCTCTGCTTTCCAGCCCCCAGACTGTTCTACCCCCATAGAGCTAGCAACTCTCATGAAGTCAAACCCTGCAGGTTACTGCGTTTAAACTGACTGCCCAAGCTGAGTATTTATGAAGGGAAATGCCTGTCTCACACCTATGAGAGGTGACTGCTTCAACCATGAATCTTCACTCTTCACTAGGTAGTGTGTTCTCATAACTGTTCCAATTTAAAAAAAAGTAAGGCAACAAGGAAAAGGAAGTAAAAAAAAAAAAAAAATGAAAAGAAAAGGAGGTTTCTTAAAACAGAAAAACAATGTTTTAAGGATTTCAGAGTGCTGTAATTGCCTACATTGCTTTCCTTTAAACCAAGGATTGGACCCATGCTCACATCTGGTAGTCAAAACTAAATGGAACCAGCTGAGAGAATACCCACTAGAAATTAAATTGTACAGAACATGGCTGAGCCGCAAGGACTTAAGTGAAAGGCTCTTTTTAATAACTCCCTTACTTTGCACTCATGCCTTTTGTTTACTTTGTTTATTTTTGTAATAAGCAAAAACAAATGAAAATGCTTCAGTTGTTAGCATTTAGCAAAATGCGTCCACTGTGCATTTAGGAGAGCATTTTCCATCCCATTTCACTATAAAGACGTCATTCATGGCCAGCAGTACATCTATGGAATGCTGGCCTGCAGCTGTATGAATTGATTTTAAAATATAATGGAAATATACTGTATGCGTACAGTAGCCAACTCTCCCAATGTTAATAACTGGGACATTTTCATTTTTTTTGTTTTTTTTTATTAAAAAACGAACAGGAAGCTTAATCCTAGCAATAGCCATTTGACTCGTCGTGCTGAAACTGAC
Organism: Lagopus muta; assembly: GCF_023343835.1. Classification (NCBI taxonomy): domain Eukaryota; kingdom Metazoa; phylum Chordata; class Aves; order Galliformes; family Phasianidae; genus Lagopus; species Lagopus muta. The sequence goes on from NC_064434.1 coordinate 10,220,693, forward strand.
CAGAACGCCCTGCTTATAGAACTTCCTTTAGAGTAGCCTGGTTTAGGCCACACGCAGTTTTCCTGTGGTTGCTTCATAAACTGCCAAACCATGCAGGGAGATGGGATGACGTCTTGCTTTCATTTTGGTGTAAACACGTTTTGTACTCAAAGCTGTTTGTCAAGTTGGTAGTTTCTCCTCTTTTTCTGCCACAAATTATAAACAAGATTTTTCACTAGATTGGAAGTTGTAATCAACAGTCCAGTTCAGCCCCACTCCAAATCTATAACCATTCTAACCAGTCAACATAAACCATAACACTAAATATCCAAATGCAAAAGATATGCTAATGAGTATGAAAATCATTTACTAATAAGACCTGTGGAAAAATTGCACCATTCAGTGATAATAGTAGTAGTAACTCACCCAAAAGAACGAAGAGGGAAAATTAGCAGACTTTTAGTGCTTATCACCAAGTAAATAGTAAATATTAATGTGGAGAGCAATTGCTCAAGTACATTTTCTCCTTATGACTGCAGTTTGTTTATAACATGGTGTTTCCCAAAACCCATTATCTGTTTGCACTATATTCTGTATAGACCTAGGAAAAAATATAATCTCTTGCAGACTTGGTTTTGCCTTAGTGTAAATGGAAAAAGCATTTTGAACGAACAAGTTTCTGAGAAGAGTGCATTAAACACATAGCATTTTTTGTACTGACTGTACTATCCAGTACTGGCATGGTCTAAGTTTCGCAAAGACATTAACGTAAAATCTTACCTCTTTTATACTAATTTTAATTGGAGTGCAGCTACGAGAACGTATTGCATTAGCAGATATTCTCATTGGTGGCTTTTAACTAGGGAAAATCCTTTTCACACTGCAGAAAAAGCGATTTCCAAAGTAAACCCTAATTAATGAGGACATCAATCTGCAAGGGACCTCTTGGTCATCTGTGGGCTGTCAAAGGGAACCTGAATATATGACATATTTCTGGGACACTGGTAGTTGCTCTGAGAGAATCCAGAGGAGCATGTGTAGTCTTTTGAAATTTAACTCTGCTTCTTAAAAAGCGAAGAAACAGAAAATAACAGAAACTACTAGTCCAGCCAGGAGCAGGGTTTTAAAACTGTGCTCCAAAACTTGCTTGTAACAGGGCTTGAAATATGCTGAGCTGAGTGTGTAGGAAGGGGACAAAATCCTACTGCCCTCCAGGCAAAAACTTGCAGGAGCAAGGACATATTGCTCTAATTGTGTTGAGGGTTACCCACCATCTTTCAGGCATGGTTCTTTGTACACGCTCATTTTGCTGGTGCCAGTGCTTGATGTGGGATACTTGCACTAATGACCTTGCAGTCTTCGTGAGATTAATCCTCTTGGGCTGCAAGTGAGGAATTTGCAATATTTAGGCATTGTTCTGTTCTTTTCTTCTTTGAAAGGAATAGAGATAACTCAGAGCACTTCTCTGTCCTACTCCTTACTATTGCTGTGGCTCTATGCCAGCAAAAAATAGTGCTTCAGTCTTTCATTGTGATCCTGCGCCAAGTACAGCAATATGAAGGAAGCATCAACATAATCTGCACACTGTAGCGTCTCTGAGCCAGCAGGGATATGTCACAGCTTTATGTAGAATTCCCTATCTTTTTATTTTATTATGGAGACCACAGACTGGGATATTATGGGTCACTCAAAGGTCATGTTACAAAAAGCAGCTTCTTTTTGGAGAGATGAGCCCCTTTTTAGTACACTGTTAGATTATTTTCCTTCTTTCAGTTCACTGCATGAAGGTGTAGGCTGAAAATTTGTCTTCTGAATTCCTTAAAAATCTTCTTTTCTTCCTGTATCTTTTCCTCTTTGGCACCTGTTTTGAAAGAGGAACTTCTGCTGTTTAGACAAAGATTCATCTCCCTGGCATACAAAAGTAACTGTATTAGGCCATTCTGTTAACTGATGCACTCAGAGAAAAACAGTAAGACTTGGACTCCTGTATGCCTGAACTCTGTAGATATATCAGATTTGTTCTTCCAAGTCATGTTCATACATGTGAAGTGACACTCACATACTGTGACACTCAAATTCTGCTACAGAGCATTTATCTCAACAGTTCCCTTTTGCTTGTTTCATTCCACAATGACCCCCACAGCCAAATCCCTTGTTGCCATGAAAATTCATTGAATTATGATTAATGGTATTTATTGTGTTCATGAGATTCTCTGTGCAAGATCTGGATCTAAATACAGAGGCAGTGAAAAGGATTGCTGCCTGGGTTAAGCAGAGTTTACAATGAATGTCCAAGATGATGTGATGTTGTGTGTTTCTGAACTAGTGACGGCTGATATAGTCACATCAGTGTAGTGCTTTAGTTTTCACTTGTATACTGTATGAAAAGATATGGCAGTTATGGTTCACTTGTGTTTCTCTTGATACTACATTTCTATACAGTGTACTTCCACCTCCCACCCTCCCCAGTCTTTTTCTCTTTTTTGCTGTCTGTACATATTGTTGCTCTTCCACTCTTTTCCTTCCCCTATGTTTCTAGCTGGGACAGTACTATCTGATGACATATTGGTTGCAACAGCACAAAAGAAGGGCAATAGCAGGAATTTATCAAGGAAAATCACATCTCACCACTCTGATTCCCTCTGTGACTTGATAAACAGGAGCAGAGAAATTGATGTTGTTTAGCTTGAATTTCGCAACATCTTTGATGTAAATTTCTAGAGCATCTTGACAGCCAAATTAGTAAAATATGGACCATATAGATGGATTGTAAAGTGAGTGAAAATCTGGTTGAACCACCACATTAGGTCAGTTGAACAAATGCCAGCTGGTGGTAGCTGCTAATTGTGCCCCTTGGAGATCAATATTAAAACAAGAAAAGCTTAATCTCTTTATTACTGGGCTGAATGCTGGAATGGAGTGCAGTTTTAGGTTTAATACACACCAGACTGAGATGAACAATAAATACATTAGAAGGTATGTCTGCTAGTTAGAAGAAGTTCAACATGTTGGAGAAATGAGTTGACTTGATCCTCAAGAAGTTCAAAAAAATCCCTGAATCTAGGAATTCTTTCCTAGATTACCATGTAACAGGGCAGGTTGGAATTTAATTGGATAAAAAATGGATTTGCAGAAAAGGGTCTAGGTATTGTGAGGGACAACAGATTGAACAGGACCTGATGGTGCTCATGTGTTCATTACCTACTGGGGATGGTCCTCAGCTCATAGAATCATACAATCACAGAATCAAGAAATCACCTGGGTTGAAAAGGACCACAATGATCATCTATTTCAACACCCCCTGCTATGTGCAGGGTTACCAACCACCAGACCAGGCTGCCCAGAGCCACATCCAACCTGGCCTTGAATGCCTCCAGGTATGGAGAATCCACAACCTGCTTGGGCAACTTGTTCCAGTGCGTCATCGCTCTGTATGAAAAACTTCCTCCTAATATCTAACCTAAACCTCCCCTGTCTCAGTTTAAGACCATTCCCCCTTGTCCTATCACTATCCACCCATGTAAACTGCCATTCCCCCTCCTGTTTACATGCTCCCCTTGAGTACTGGAAGGCCACAGTAGGTCTCCCCAGAACCTTCTCTTCTCCAAGCTAAACAAGCCCAGTTCCCTCAACCTTTGCTCATAGGAGAGGTGCTCCAACCCTTTGATCATCTTAGTGGTCCTCCTCTGGACCCATTCCTAGACCTGGACACAGTACTCCAGATGGGGCCTCACAAGAACAGCGTATAGGGGAACAATCACCTCCCTCTCCCTGCTGGCCACCCCTTTTTTAATGCAGCCCAGAACACAGCTGGCCTTCCAGGCTGCAGGTGCACACTGCTGGTTCATGTCCAGCTTCTCATCCACCAGGACCCCCAAGTCCTTCTCCTGATCTCAAGGAGATCTTCCTCCAGTTTGTACAAATGCTTGGGATTGCTCCGACCCAACTGTGCTAGCTTCTGAACCATGTTTGAGTACTGTTAAGTAGAATGTTGGTTGAAAAGGACTCAACACACACTAAGGACTCTTTAAAAATCTAGCAATATAGATGATTATGTTCCAGTTTCGGAAATGTTGCTGAGCATCATTTAATTTACTAGTGTAGACCTGATCTGTAAATATCTGCAAGTTTAGTGAGGAAGAGGGCTACTGTAAGGTTCCCATCCCATAAGTGAAATGGAAAAGGAGTGTTTATTTTAAGGATCCCTGCCACACAAAATCTCTTGTCCAAACATTTACTAGCAATACTCATACTCTGAGATATTGCTGTTTCTTCTTTGGCATTGGCATAATGCAAGATTCAGGCATCAACTTGGACCACCCAGCATCAACTTGGACCAAAGGTCAGGACCAACACTTCCTCAGAGTTTCTTTTCGGTGTCTTTCACTCTGCTGGCCATAAACATCAAATGCTGCCTTAGTTCTAGCTTACTTCTGTTTGAACATGTTTTTTGTCTATTTTATTTTATTTTTTTTTACTCCAAAGAATAAGTCTAGAAATAGTGTGTGGGTAGTTTTTGAAAAAATGCTTGTTTTGGCCAATATTTCCAAATGCATAACATGCCTTTTAGTAATGAAAGGTTTTGACACTACTGTGTAAGAATCATGAATGGGAACACTACTTTGGGACTTTTCCTCAAAGACTGATAAATTCCTGGAAATCTTGGATTTGACCATTTGCACCATGCAATTCAGTCATAGGACAGCCAACATTATCCCAACAGACTTAGACTTAGTACATTTTCTCGGTAAATCTAATTCTTTCATGAATTGTTGGTCTTCAACTATATATGGCAAAGTTGCTGTCAAATGGGGAATCCCCATGTTCTGTGGTGGCTCATCCTTCTATCTGAGGAGGTAGATGGGGCAAGCAGCCCTTCTTGCATGCCTATGGGTGGGCCTGAGTACTTTCTCCTGTTTTTGGGAGTAAGGCTGCTCTTTTCTGAAACATATGACTATAATTGCATGTAAATACCCATGGGTTATTACAATATATATTAATTTAACCAGGAACGAGGTTAGATTTACAAGCTATACCCTCCCCCATTACATATTTGTTACAATTTCCTGCTATTGTTGTAGGTTTCTTTTACAAAGCAATAGAAAACTTTGATGTAGAATTAACTGAACCTGTTTTACATATTCCGTTTTTCTTGGCACTGGTTTTGTGCTCCTGGCTTTGGTCTCAATGCACTACGTACATCAAATGGGAATTTTTAAAACATTAATATATACATTTTAAATAAGGAAGAAAATATAAACTCTAAGCCCACCTACAGCTTGTATGGCATGGTTTAATAGGGTGATTTCTTAGCATGAAGGATCATGGACTTAATTATAAATGTACTGTAAATCTACCAGTGCTCTACAGTTTGTTTTACATTCACACCCATGCGTATGCATTTATGTGTGTACAGAAACTTCTATAAGGAGTGGGAAAGAATTAAGTTTATGCCAGGTGCCTGCCCTCAAACAAATTTATAAGAAAAGCCTATATAGGTGTATGTTATTGAGGAGATACTTCAAATTCCGTAACTTAAAAAAAATATCATCACAAATCTTTTCCTTATGTAATGTTCTTTACATAATGCACAAGAGGTTTTTGTCAATTAGCTTCACGCTCTCACATTCCTATACATTGCATTATTAATGCAGGATTACACTGAAGGAAAATTTGACATAAACTTTTATTCATGATACTTCTTTCTTAGTTTTGTTTCTTCAGTTTGTGTGGATTTCCGAAGGGAGAAATTATTTGGAGGGAAGGAGAAAAATAAGCACTTATATGGAACAGTTCATCTCATCCTAATGATGGTGTTCAAATTGACAGACTGCCAGTAGTGGCCACTTCTCTCCTGAATGACTGTTCAAGAGGTACATATCTGAAATGCAGATGTCTAAACCAAGTTAGCTGAACCCCACCCAGTGGTTCTGCATAGAGGAACTCAAATTTCCTCCCACACTTCTATTTGCAGGACCACGGTTAAGGACGAAATAACAATTGGTTTAATCATATGTTGTTTCATACATGAAAATGCTACAACACAAGTATGAGACTCACATCACCACAAAACATGTTGAAGGCACAGACATTCCCATCCTTTTCTTACAGATAAGAGAGGCAACTCCAAAATCACACACAGTTGCACCCAGGGCGAGGGACCGACCTGTTAATGTCACTCCCATTTACAAGAAAGGAAGGAAGGAGGACTCAGGGAAGTACAGGCTGGTGATCCTCACCTGTGTGCCTGGGAATATTGCAGAACAGGTTCTTAGGTTCTCCTAGAAGACATGTTAAGGCACATGAGGGATGAGCAGGTGTTCCAACACAGCCAGCATTGCTTTATCATTGGAAGGGTTGACACTTGTTTTGGAGCAATCCCAGATATGTATACAGACTGGGAGAAGAACTTGAGAGCAGCCCTCCAGAGAAGGACCTGGGGGTCCTGGTGGATGAAAAGCTGAACATGAGCCAGCAGTGTGCTCTTGCAGCTCAGAAGGCCAATGGTATCCTGAGCTCCATCAGAAGAGGGCTGCCCATCAGGGACAGGGATGTGATTGTCCCTTTCTGCTCTGCCCTAATGAGGCCCTATCTGGAGTACTGTGTCCAGGTCTGGAGCCCCCTGTACAGGAAAGATGAGGAGGTGTTGGAGACGGGCCAGAAGAGAGCCACGAAGATGATCAGGGGACTGGAATATCTCCCCTACAAAGTCAGGCTGATGGAGCTGGGATTGTTCAGCCTAGAGAAGAGAAGGCTGCGAGGAGACCTCACTGAAGCCTTCCGGTATTTAATAGGGGATTATAAAAAAGAGGGCAATCAACTTTTTACTCAGCTATATAGTGATGGGACAAGGGGAAATGCTTTTAAGAGCAAGGAAGAAAGGTTTAGATTAGATATTGGGGGAAGTTCTTTACAGAGAGAGTGGTGAAGTGTTGGAACAGGCTGCCCAGAGAGGTTGTGGATGCTCCATCTTTGAAGGTGTTCAAGACCAGGTTGGATGGAGTCCTGGGCAGCCTGCTCTAGTACTAGGTCTGGAGTTGATGGCCCTGCCTGTGGCAGGGGGGTTGGAACTTGATGATCCTTGGAGTCCCTTTCTACCCAAGCCATTCTATGATTCTATGATTCTATGTTCCATTTCTAACTGCTCTTGTGGGGGCCAGAGATCAGTAACTGTAAACTGGTAGAGCTGGGTCATCTCTCTGTAAAACTATGGAAATGCTACTTTGTGGGTTGCTTGTTCACTGAATAAGTATGCAGCTGACATGCCTTTGACGTGTGCACAGCTGCACATATTTATCCCTCTTTTATACCTGATATGCGATGGGAGATTTACATTTCTTTGCTAACTCTGTACATTTCTTCTCCCTAAGCTCTCATGTTTAATTGTTTGGCGATTAATATACTACACAAGACTAGGTAATCAAGAACACTGGCATCCTTTCCAGCAGCATATACTGCTTTTATTTTTGTTTTTAAACTTAAATTTCATGATTCATTCCAAGGTTTTACAACCACATTTTTATTTCTATGCCTTTGCTAATGAAGACTGTGGCCAAAATACAGGATAAAATAAAACTTTATGATCTTAGCTGCTAGTTGGTGTAAGGTCATTAGATTTGGCAGTCAAGTTATACTTACTTGGAGTTCGATACTCAGTGATGGTTTCCAATTTGATCCACTTGAGCATTTGCAACAATAAATGCTAAGCTTTCAGATGTAAGTTTCAGGGGAACTTAAGACTAAAAATAGGTTCAGTTTATGCATTCATTGAATATACATATATGTTGTTCTTTCCCTTCTTGTTAGTGATACTGACTTCCTGGGAGATAAAGACAAAAAATCTAATTTTATGGAATGATACCATTTCAGGCTCCACAGACTGAATCAGATTAGTGTGACTATAGCAAATATATAGGGAAATCGTGCAGTTCAATATTCAGTCTTACAGTTCAAAAAGTGATATTATTTTCCTCAAGTAAGCAAATCATTAGGTCAATATCATCAGATTAAACAGGTTTTAATCTGATGGTTGCTTAGAATTTTCTTCCTGATTTTTGACACATTTTTCTCTATGATCCATGTAAAATATTGGTCAAAAGAGCAGGCAGTAGTTAGGTGACCATCTAAATGTATATGCCATCTCTATGTATGATAAACAAAGAAGATATTAGAAGTGGGATTTTGTGTATGTGGGTGCATTTGCTTTTATCCTACTGCTATTTTCAAACCATTTCTTTCAAAATTAAGGTCAGTGGCTGTGCAGTTCAGATAAATTAAAGCTGAATCCAAGCTCCTAATGTGATACTTGTGACACCACATCCACTTCTTTCATGTAGAGCTCAATTTTCACTATTTTTTTTTTTTTCCCCGTTATGTTACACTGGTACTCGTTATTTACATGGGTTAACATTCAATCAGTAAGAAAGCAGGTGTATTTCCCAATAAGCTGTCCTGGTTACATAACATCTGCTGTAGAACTAATGTATGAGCAGCTCTTGTAGGCCGTAACTACTTTATCAGTCTTGTATTTTAGAAGTTGTTTGTTAATAAAAGTCTCTCTATGGTGCAGTTAAAAAAGAATAATGAAGATCTTCAAACTCAGAAGCAGGACAAGCATTTATTTTGCAGTGAACACCTGAAAAACCAAGAAAATAAGAAATAACACGGAGGCACACATTTACCACTGTATATATAATAGTTCTGACCTGTCGGTATTCTCATGTTCACATTGTCATATGTGATCTTTTAAAGTAAATGATTGTGAAAATCCTCAACATAGGTCAGCAATTTCAGTCTGTTATCAGTAACTATATTCTAATTCAGTATTTAATAGAATCATAGAATCATAGAATCACAAGGTTGGAAATGATCTATAAGATCATCTAGTCTAACCATCTTCTCATTACCACTGCTACCACAAGCTACTAAACCACATCTCACGGCTCCTTATCCAGACAATACACACATTTATTTATTTTTCAGGCATGTCAGGTTTTCTGCAGAAGACTTGGGAAAGTTCTAAAAAAAAATAATTCCTCCTTTGATGCGAGAATGAGGTTATCCTGCAGGGATCAAATTAACTTGCCAACTGACCACAGCTTTGAAGGCTAGCAGCATGTGTTGCACATACTGTGAGCCATTGACTTCACCAGATAAATGTTTAGTAGATCAGAATAAGCTTAAAAAGTGAATCATGAGCTCTGTGTTGACATGAGCTTCTTTCTCTAAACAACTTTTGAAGCTGCTTACCGGGCTTTTTCTTGTGAAAAGTAGTATTCTTGGGGGATTCCAGAATATCCTCAATGATTATTCTCAATCATCTCTAGTGTAGAGTACTTCTGATACTTCAAGATAATTCAGGCTTCAGAGAGCATGGCACAGTGTAAGCATAATTGATTAGGGCTCTCAGATAGTAAGGGGAGATCATAATAGTCTTCGCTTTATGTAATATTTTTTTTACATTAAACAGGCATTGAATTGAATATAGACACAGACTTGACACGAATGCTGGTAATCAGGTACTCAAACCATTACATGATGGCATTGCACATCATTCTACAGTCTCTTTCTGATCAAATGATCCTTTGTGTGAAAAACCTGAGAAAGAAAAGTCGAGAAAACTCTCTTGACCCATAGACATATTTCACTCCTTTTTCAGCTTACCTAATCTCATGTCTTCTCTTGGGAGACAAGAACCATGAGTTCATGCAACCAATACTAAGGAATGATCTGAAATGGCCTTTCTAACTTCCTTGGTGACTACTCACATGTGTGAGCGTGTTCCTGAACTGCAGTTCTGTGCAGAAACTGCCAAAAGCAAAAGTCATGAATGTTTCTGTTTTCCCTGAATAGCCTGATACACTCCTACTCAGCAACTGAAATGTGCTTTCTGTAAGGCCTCCAATTCTCTCACATATCACAGAAAAGATTAAAAGTAAGGAAACGTCATTTGGCTCTGTTTTTTCTGTAATTTACTCAATGAAGCCATTGGGCTATTAACACAGGATGATTCCTCAGGCTTTCAAGAGCATGTGAACAGTCTGTCAGCAGAAACTGTTGGCCACCAACAGCAAACTTTAACACCTCAGACTCTTGTGTCAGAGGGACTCTGCCCTCGTTGTTCCCAATGGTTAAGTTTTCTCCAACTTCTAATGACCATATTTTAACTGCACATTTTTTAACTGCCAAAAGCCATAGCTGTGCATGGCCTTTACCTCTGTGTACACAATGCTGCTAGTTTTAACACTGGGCTAAAACTCAAAGAATTCAAGGTTAGTTCCCAGCTCTCTGAATGTTTTCCCCCTCCAGAAGGCTTCTTCTGAAATTCCTGGCAAGCCACTATCTTTCTATGCTGTATTTTTTCCATTTTCTCACCATTTATCTGTTCCCTTAAATTCTCTAGAGCAAGTCTTTCTCTGTGTATATTCACATATTTTAATGCTTTGTATCTTAGGTTGAAATTTTTATTTGTACTAAGAATAACATTTATTTAAAATTAATCTTTACTAAATCATCCATTCCAATGCCAAAATTTAACATCTTTTTGTGACTTGTTCTGTATGTTAGAGTCCCGTGGAAGCTATTTAAGAGGAAACCTGGACACTGTTAACCCGCTAGTGGAAGCTGCCTTACTTGTTTCATTTCATACAGGATTTCAAACCATGTCTATCATCAAGTCACCAGAACATTTTGTGATCTGCACACTGACTTACTTTTGATATCTAATCTAACTTGTCAGGCCTGAGAGAGCCAAAAAAGATAGCAATTGCCTCTGCTGTCACAATTCATGTGAAGCCTCTTAGATATGTCTAGATGCCTGTCTGCTTCCTGTGGTTTTGATATGGAGATACTCATGGAATTCCTATTTTATTTGAGACCTCTCTAAGGTCATTGTACTTATGCATACAAACTTACGGACACATGTTCACATATATGTATTATAACATTCAGGTTTGACCAAACCATTTCCTAAGGAAAGCTATGGGATATGCAGTTTCAAGGTTCACACAATGTTGGGTTTGCAGATTCCAATAATTCGGTTTCAGAGTTTGCCTCTATAGCAAGACTAATCTCTACAGCTTAGAAAAAGTCAGTCTACCCAGCTAGCTGTACTTATTCTAGGGTACAATGAGAGTCTCACATACACATTTCAAAATACAACCTTCTCATGTTGAATAGTTTTGAAATTTGATCTACTTTTCCTACCTGTGTATTTAAGGTAAGACTATCCACTGGTGTGTATCTGGCGATAATTAATGCATGTGCTTGCTTTCGCCTACTAGTCTAAATGCTTCCATTAAGTTCAGTGTGAAGAGCAATCCTGAAGACAACAATGAAATCTGAGCTGCAGAGACAGCAGGAAATATTTGCAAGCTGTGCAAGGTCCAGCAGTGATAGTTAAACAAAACATCACGTTTTGCAGGAGAATGCTGCATGCTGATCACTTATGAACTAGACCCCCTCCCATTTCTTTCAGAGAGGAGACAGTGTTCATCTCAAAGTGGAAGATAAACTCCTTATTCAAAGGACTAAGTGAAGACTAAACCACAGGAAAAAGAAAAGAAAAAAAAACACAAAATAAAACATTTTGATAAGCTTCTCTGTACTAAAGAATCAGGTAGAGGCATCTGAGAAAGAATGAGATCAAGAAAGGGAAGAAGGGACTGAGAGATGGAGAAGAGTGTTACTCATTCTGCCTAACTTCAAGCATCCAGCTCAAGCTTCTTACATGAAACTGTTACAGATAGGCTCCTGAAGAAGTCAATTTGGGATCCATTTTTGATTAAAGAAATTGGTATTGTAATTTAGGGTAGTTCTATGTAGGTTGACTGACTTTAAAAAATCATTTTGCTAGTGGATAGTATTTTCTGTGAAATCCTCTAGGTTCAGGGAGTATTTGATCTATGCACTCCAGTTACTTCTTGGTTCATTGTTTTTTTCCATCCCCAAGCCTCCACTGAATAAATTGCTCAGATATGTTATTTATTGCCTGTGGGCTGATTCTGAGGTTCTTGTTATCATCAGTAAGCTCCTAGGTTTCACCCAGCTTGTATCAGATCAGCAAGGTTAGAAAACAAGACATGTCAGAAATAGGTCAGAGGATCACAGGTTTATATTAGTTGGGACATTATGCCTTTTTTTTTTTTTTTAATGCAAAAATTATGTGTGTGAGTTTACTGCACCAACATGAAATCAAAAGGAACATTTACAAGAGCAGTTTACTACTTCAGACATGTTGCAAAAATATGGCAGTAAAGATAAAGAAGAGAGCAATCCAAGATGGTGCAATAGCTTTCATCATCCAGTCTCATAAATGTCTAATCCCACTCTCTTTCAGATCATGTTTATTTTCATATAAATTCCTTCAAATTGTAGTGTTGCTGTTTTCTTAAATGACTAATTGTTTTATGCTACCCTTGTGAGCCCCATTTATATGTGTTTCCATGTCCTGTGGCCCAGTTGATGTGGCTATTCCATCCATTAAAGAAAAAGATGTTCTGTAATATGATGGCTTGTGAATATTTCCATTTATTTGTTCACTATGTTTCTCAAATTTTCTTAGTGAATAAGCGTATCTATCATTTTATTTGGCTTCTTTCTTTGTTTTGTTTGTTTTTTTGGAGTTTCATTTTCTCCTTGATGTTTACCAAAGATTTGGTATATTTGAGCAAGAGAAAGTAATTTAATAGACAGAAATCATGTTCTTGGCCTTCTGTTTGGACAGTAGGTATTCCAAATTGTTTAAAAGTGAGGAGACCATTTTCATGCCAGTTGCAGCTGAAGTTTTAGGGGCTACCGTGGTTCTCATTCCAGAGCATGAAGAATGTTTTAGGTGCAGTTCCCCAGATTCAGTCTGGGCAAGTAGGTAAGCTTCCTTGTAAGTCATGATTATTGCTCTTAATAATCAATTAATTAGAACTTGTACCATATCATGCAAGTGTACTGAGTACATTACTGGAAAATTTTCACCTCATCATACTTCCTAGCCTGTTTCTGGATATGCTGCTGAAGTGAGCTTCTTTCACCTCTCCTATGGAATAGATTAGGTATTGCTCACTGCAAACACCAAGATACAAAAAACAGACAATTCTTCTTCCATTTGTGTTCACAGAAGAACAAAATTTTGCCAGTTTACATCTTTTGATGAAAAATAAGCTGAAAAAAAAAACATTCTTCATTAACAGCAATTGATTCTTTACAAATACCAGTATTGTGATTCTGCCTTTTAAATAAAGAAATAACTTTTTGACTGTAAAGCTCAAAATATTTTTGTATATGCTCCCATTATATCACAAATGTGATAAACTGAAAGAAAACCGTGTTGTGTTCCTCTCTGGCTCTCTCTCTCCTTCCTGTGATTGCATTTAAGAGCGCCTTTACATGAAATAAGTCAAGATAACTCCAGTTCATAATGCTGCCTGGATTTATACATACTTGGGGAATGAAGCAAAGGGCTGGCCTCTTGGCAGAGTTCTAAATACTTTGAAACTACATGCTTTTAATTCATGAACACATATGAATATTTTCATGCATATATATGCATATATGTATGTAAGTGGGTATAATGATTAAGCAGAACATGGTAGCCTAAGTAATAAAATTATGCGCATCGCATTTGGATGAACAATAAACTGTGCACTATCTTATCAGAACCCTGCAGTAAGTACTTTTTAATCACATTTTTCCAGCACTATGCATTTCACATACAGCATTCAAATGATATCAGAAGATTTTAATAAGAAATGTTGATGTTTTTATTACATTCATATGGGAAGCGTAACTTTACATTCCTGTATGCTTACTGCACTTTCTTTAATACTCCAGTTGTCAGGAAAAAACAGGAAAATACTAAAAGAAAATCAGTTTAGATTAAAAGACTGAGCCCCCATGGGTATTCTCAGATCCATGAAATTCTTTCTTATGGAGATTTGTGTGATGGTTGTAGAAGGCCATTGGCAGGAGACCCCACACCTTGATCAGGATGACCCCAAAGGAACTGTTGAGTTTCCTGGACCCCTTTTTTCAAAGTTTTTCTCCGGTGGCCGGGACAGCAATCTGTGAATATTAAAAATGTCATGATACTCTTCAAAAGGGAGCCAGCCATGCCCTCTTGAACCACAGTCTGCTTTGCCTCAGGAATTAAACACGGTAGGAACTGACCTGAGAACATGCCTTCTCCATAGCACTGATGAGAATTTTCTTTTCCCTTCTCCTGTCGTCTTAGATGTTGCGTAGGAGCTGCTTCCCCTGTTAACAACCAACCCAAAGGCAATTCCATTTTAGCTGCATTTTACACTTGCATCCAGAATTTCGGGGTAATTCATAGGCATCTCATACTAATTACACTAGGCCTGACTGCCAATTACACTATGGCCTCTGCATTTACTTTATAGGGACCTTTTACACTGCTGGTATTGTATAAGTGGATCTAAGAGTAAATTTAAATCATCCCATTGATTTTGTATTTTCTTCCAAAGCTTTCAAAGTTGGTTGCACTACACAAAATAAAACATATCAGCCATGACAGAAAATATGATCCATCTGTCTTCTCCTATTAGAGAGGAATGCTCTGAGAACTGGTGCTACCAATGTTTTACTATCTCTTACAAAACTGATCTTAGGACCATTTACTGGATACAATAGAACATCATTAAAAATTTAAACTAAACTACAGTTGTCCAAATAAATATGCAAAGTACAATTTGTGATCCATTACCTTGTTTTTATTGCATTTATCCACTTTATTGGGGCTTTTCAGTAATTTGCAATAGGTTTTCCATTAATAACAATAAACAGAAATGAAACACAAAAACATAGAACAAAAGAAAAGAAAAATCTAGTTAATTTTTTTTTTTTTTAACTGAAAGAGTATTTGTGGTTCTGGGCACTCTGTTTCTGGTTATCCAAAACAGAGTACTCTCTAAGTACCCTGTAAGATTTGCTGAATATTTAATTATTATTGTGATGTTTGTTTAGATTGATAAGTAGGAACAAGGACTTTGGACCACTATCTTCATTAGGAATCAAATAATCCACTTTGAACAGATGGCAACTGCATATGCATGGATCAAATATGTACAAGCAACGGAGCTTGTTGAGCACATGAAATGTTGGAACAGATAACCAGGATAGTAAGAAATGGGAACTCACACCATTCATCTATTGCTCGCTTCTCTTCAGAGAGGTTCAACTTGATCATCTCTAGTCTTTCACATTTGGAAAATCCATTGAAAGAAATTGCACAGATTATCTGTGATGATATAATTTTGCAAGATTAAAGTTTATACTGTCTCTGTTTTTTATTGTCCTATTTTTGCATTTTCAATAGCGCATTCTCTTTAATTACAACACAGTATCTTCTTTCAGTTAGAAAAGTATTTAAATGAACTTGTGAAAAAAGCAAACAGTGGAAAAATGGAGACCAATAAGATTGCTCCCAGAAATCCTAGATGAAATTTTGAGAATTCACTTCATTATCTATGCTCTTCGGTTTCCCTGACTGTGAAATTGAAGTAATACTTCTTCCATTGTATATTCTCTCATCAGAGAAGGGATAAGAAAAAGAGCAAATCACTCATAGCATATTTTATTGTTCTCACTGCCTGTATCACTGGAATGCATTCTGATATACCTAGTACATTTCAGTCTAATCATCACATCCTCTGTAACAAATGAAAAGGTCAGTGCTCAAACCCTGTCCAAGGGATCAACTGGGGAAGTTTGCCCACAACTGCTAAATTACTTTAGCCTACACTACAAGGTGACTGGTTACTGAAAATAATCCCAGGGAATGGTGCACAGGAGTCATTCAAGAAGTATTTTGTTTGTGCTGTTCAAACCACTTAACAGTAGAGATGATCAAGAGCCAGCTCCACTGAGGGCACGTGTGTTATAATGCTATGTAATGTAGAGCTTTGGTATAGCTGAAGACATCAAGAAATGGTGGAATAGGATGGGATGGCATAGGATTATAGGATAGCTAGGATAGGATAGGATAGGATAGGATAGGATAGGATAGGATAGGATAGGATAGGATAGGATAGGATAGGACAGGAATGTGACAGGATTAGGATAGGATAGGATAGGATAGGATAGGATAGGATAGGATAGGATAGGATAGGATAGGATAGGATAGGATAGGATAGGATAGGATAGGATAGGATGGAATTGGGGACCTGTGAATCACTCACTGTTTACCCATAACCGTATTGCTGGAGAACACAAATTAGCGTTCCCTAGGACTTCAGTAAATCCTAAGTAAGAAAGATAAGTAAGCAAAGGTGCATGATATACAAAGCAAGATTCTCCTTCCACAGTGATTACTGCTACTGAGAAAACAAAGTTTACTATCAGAGATTACTGGGTTCAAATGAAAATGGAGACACAGGTGCCTTAATGTTTGAGCTGGGATAAGTTTTACATAGCTCTAAAATGAGCTTCAGCTTTTAAGTTACTGTCTTTTTCTTTACAATAATAATCTCTTCACTTTTACAAGCTCTATATTATTTTTAGGTAAGAAAACACTATAAAGTTCATGTTTTATTGTTCCTTGCAGTTATATAAATTACATTTGGCCAAAATAAATGTAATTCCTACTGTGCGAACTGAGAACCCAGAATGTTGATTTTCCTCAAGTTATAAACAATGTGAAGATATGTTATACTGGGTCACAATTTTCCACTGTACAGCAAAATATATAACTCACTTTTAATAACAAAACTGCATATATCATTAAAGTTTCCTACTCCATGGAGCACATATTATGTTACTCTGCACAGCAAGGGATATCCTTTCTATGTACCACAATTTCTAAAATATTGTTTGATTGAATGAAAAATATTTTAGTGATTCATTAGTAAAACAGCTGTCATTTTGAAAAATTATTCAAATTATTCTGTATTTTTGCTAGTAATATTGAATTCTTTTTGCAGATTTTTTTTTCTTTTTGGTAGAGATCTAATGTAGCAGGACATATTTAAACCTCTTTCATCTTCTTGTTGCTATGGTTTTTGGAGAGGGAACTATTTCTTATTTTGATTAGTCAGGTGGCTGTCGGAAGTTAGAGGCACCTCCTAAAATTTAACATGCCTAGTTAGGAAATCCACAATGTTCATTACGATACTTTGATTCATTAAGTTTCTAATTATGGGTTTTCCAAACCGCAGACTTTCCCAAAAGAACTATTGACAGGATTTTCCAAAGTACTAGGCTTAACCTAACACTGCTGCCATTCACATCTATGGTAAAACACCCAATGATGTCAGTGGAACTACTTAGGCCAATACTGAGTGCTTTGAATATCCTCTCTTAGAAGTGCTACCTGACCATGTCATAAAATTTCATCCAAATCCTTCAAACTACAGTACTTGTATATAGCCCCCCAAGGTTATTAAAAGTCTGTGGGAAGAAATGGTCATTGCAGTATGCCTGGAAGACAGGCAAACCAAGGCCCTGAAAGGAAAAGAAGAAGGATACTTGAAAGTTCAGTACTTTTCCCAAAAGCTTGCTGGCATCATCTCAGTGGCATGAAAAAGCTCCATCACAGAATCACAGAAAAACTAAAGTTGGGAGGGACTTCTAGGCGTTCAGAATCCAACCTCATTTTCAAAGGTGTGCTAAATTCAGAGTTAAATCACACTTCTGAGGGTTTTATCCCATATGGTTTTGAAAATCTCCAAAAAAGGAGATTTCATGCCCTCTTTGAGTAACCTGTTCCAGACTTTAACTCTTCTTTCTACGATTTTTTTTCCCTGCACCCATAGTTTTCCTTTTATAACTTTGGATGATTTCCTCTTTCCCGTTAAGAGAGTTACCCATATCTTGAACATACAGAGAAAACTGAAGAAATAGCAGAGATCCTCAAATAAACTCAAGAATGTTTAGAGCATAAAAGCTTAGTAACAATATATTGACTCCCACAAGACCTTATTAGTGCCAAATGTAATGTTTGCAGTGATGACAGCAATCTGACTTCACAACGTAGTATTCAACAATGCATTTGGCACTTTTGTGGCCATCTGTATGCAGCCCAACAAACTTGGACCCGCAATAGTATAGGATTAATTGCCCATAACTTTAGTTTGTAGGAACAGAATCTATCTAAATTATTCTCTGAGGATTCTCCCTTGGGAGGGAGGGCAAGGAGAGAGATACATGTTTTAAGAAGAAAACAACTTTTTGTGTTAGACTACTGTCAAAATACAACATCTGGGCCTGGTGGATGGATAACTGCATTGGTTTAGTTCAGCATTGTGTTGAATTAAGTTGAAAGTAAACCAAAACAAAAATCAAGCAAATGAGGAAAAATAGTGACCTGAGGTATGTCTTCACATCCAAGTATTTGCTGTGGTGCCTCCAAATAAAGGGTGGATTTTGGAATGAGCTTTTATTCCTCGATCCTACTTCGTATAAATGATCATATTCTTCATGAAGCCAACACTTGGCAGTTATCTTCTACTGATCTGCAGTCAAGCAACAAGCAACTGTCTGGAGCTGTTACGTTCTTAGCAGACACTTGCTAATCCTTCTTTCTCAGTCCCTTTTTCTTTAGAGATGTGCTGCTCTCCCTCGCGATCCTTAGCATAGCTCTTGAGAGGAATATCCAGGAGTTATGAAAGAAAGAAATTTTGAAGCTTCTCAGAAATATATCCATTAAGTGGTCATCCGGTCAGTTTGGCTGTTTCTTCATTGATAAAGGATTCTGCTTCAGGGAATGGCTATTACCGTAATGGAAATGGTGAAGAGTATATAGTGTGCACAGTGCTTAGGATTAACACACTCTGGCATGTTTGGCAATGCTTTTACTGCTTTTACTCAGAACTGCAGTTCTGAGAGAGTCCTGAGACATTCTTATTGCTATATAAATAAATATGAATAAAACAACAACAATAAAGCAAATATAAAACAAGAAGCTATCCTAAATGTAAATTTTGATCTTGTCTCAAGGCAATTTAAATGTTTTCCTTCAAAAGAGACTCTAGGAACAAACTAACATGATAAAATGTTGATGACAAATGTGGTTCTGGATGGAGGAGATAATTGATTGAGTGACATCTTGTTCTACGTGTTTCTCTTATGAACATAAATACAAAGGTAGGATAAAACTAGAACTGGGGTGCAAATCATAAAAATAGACAGTAGAAGCATTCCTGTTGCTGTGAGGAATCTTTACCGTTATTCATCCATGGGCACAGTTCTTACAGAAATGAGGAGAGAAACAGCATACAGAGGTCATGAAACTTCAAATTGAGATAAGTTAAGCATGTGATATTTAGCAAAGATAGTAAGAAACACAGAAAAATGCAGGGATCAATCCAACAGGATCATGCTTGCAGGAAGGAGATGTTGAGGGAAATGCATTCTTTGGCTGAACTGTGAAGTACCTAGTGCCAAAGAAATTCTGGGGAAGTGGGAGAAATAGCACTTGCTTCTCTCCATTATTAAATGTTTTTCTTGCATGAAATAGAAACACACTAATAAATAGACCTGATTCCCTACTGTCTCTCAGCAGTTGTTCTTTTTTAAATTAGAAAGGTTGAATTTTAGTCTTTCTTGGCATAGGAGAGAGCCATGTTGGGGAAACTAGAGAAATCACTCAAAAGAATGATCCTTTTTCACTCCTGTCTCTTCAGGCTGGACATCTGCATGGTAGAATTATTCTTCAAGCTATAGTAAGAAAACCTGAGAAACGTGCAGTATAGGGACAGTTTGCCCTTCACCAAAGCTCAGCTGAGCTTCATTAACCTCCCTAGGAACTCTCTTCCCTGCTGAGAGGAAAAATTGAAGGAAATGTTTGTGTTTTTTGAACTACTTTGTATTGCAGCAAGTTGCCACTTACAAAAAAAAAAAAAAAAAAAAAAAGTGATCTTGATCTGGATTTTGAGGTTCTACTGCCTCTGTTCATTGTAATCACAAAGCTGGCAGACAATGTAAATTTTTTTTTAACACTGTAGTTTTTAGAAAGAATAATAATTTTCTATTAAGTAAATTATCTATAAATAGTTATACAAAACTACATAAAATTTTGAATCACACATATAATGTATATTCTGTGCCTTTTCCAGATTTTTACCTGTTGGTGGCACCCACTTGCCAGTAATGTATGCTTCCATTTACTGTCTGAACAAACACCTCTTTGTACAGCTATCAGGCTAAGGTGCATGATGATGCTTTCCTTTTGCAGAATGCATCATGAGTAAAGACTGTATGAAAGCAGCAGGAAGGGGAGACATGTTTTCTTTGATCCAGGCTGGATGTGGCTCTGGGCAGCTTGGTCTGATGGTTGGTGACCCTGCACATAGCAGGGAGTTGAAACTAGATGCTCATTGTGATCCTTTTCAACCCAGGCCATTCTATGATTCTATGATTCTATGTAAATACATACGTATATATGTATATATATATTTATAAATACATATGTGTTTATTTATATATGCATGTATAGCCACATTTTCTTGGTCTTGTTATGCTCTTAGTTCAAAAATATGGCAGGATTGAAGCAACCTGAGTGAGATCATGACTTAGTGATAGCAAAGCACGGAGTGAAACAGAAAGCTGGGAAGAAATGTCAGTGCTCATAAGCTGTGAAAAATTTCTGCAGATCAACTACTCCTCCTCTCTGACCCAGAGCAGGATCTTCGCCACCTGAACAGACTCAAGGGAACAAGTTAAATTATCTGTGGGCCTTTTGATTATTTACTACTATTATGTATCTTCACTGCATGTTCATCAAATTCATATGATCACTCCTTATACTAGCTCTACAGTACTCTCTACACCTTTTATTACTAATCAGGAACTGATTTACAGTGGATGGAGAGTCTCCGAAAAATACTCTTGAATTACAGGGGTCATATCAAGACCAGAGCAGACTGAGAACATCCTGAACATGAAAATCTAGTATTGTGTATAAAAGGTGGTTAGTGCCTTCGCAAGATATAATACTGCAAGGAATAATGCTAAATGCTAGCAGGAGATGTATACAGGATATAATCATACATAAACCCAACTCATATTTTAGTGTTTTGTCCCTGCAATGAGAATATAGTAAGGTCTGATTTTAAAGCATCATAGAATTGCTTGAGTTGGAAGGGACCTTTTAAGGCCATCTAGTCCAACTGTCCTGTGATGAATACGGACACCTACAGCTAGATCAGGTGCTCAGAGCCCCATTCAGCCTGACTTTAAATGTCTCCAGGGACGGGTCATCCACCACCAATCTGGGCAACCTGATTTGGGGAATCAAGACTAGTTCCCTCCTATTGCACAAATGTTTTCCAACCTCTTTAATTATATTTGTTCCTATTGTGGTTCTTGAGAGGTTGTACATTAACTCTTGATGTTCAGGAAGTAATTAAAGTAAATTGTTTGCCAATATTAATTTTCTTCTTAACTAATATTATTTTTATAT
Organism: Lagopus muta; assembly: GCF_023343835.1. Classification (NCBI taxonomy): domain Eukaryota; kingdom Metazoa; phylum Chordata; class Aves; order Galliformes; family Phasianidae; genus Lagopus; species Lagopus muta. Next base: position 10,242,081 of record NC_064434.1, read on the forward strand.
GGTATTGGGTTGGGTTTTTTTTTCCATTCATAAGTGCTTATAAGGAGATATAATTTCTCTTTTCAGACCTCAGTTTACAAAGCTACATGAATAATGTTTAATCCATTCTCATAGGATCTCCATCATTTCTCTGACACTCTTGTACACTTCTAAAGGACTGTGGACAGAGGTAGAAACTTATTGCTAACTATTAGCTAACAGCTAACTGATTTTATCATTCTACTTTATTAAATATGCTATAGTCTGAGCCAAGTTCACATAAGGCAAAAGCTTTTATGAACCCTTAGCAGAAAAATCCATAGTGCTTGGAGACACAACAGCAAAAGGCTGGCAAGACCAACAGGTCTCAATTCTGAGATCTTTAGCAGAGTTATGTCATGTCAGTGGCTGTTGATAGTTAGAATCTGGCTATGAGGGAATTTAAGGAAACAAATAACTAGCTCTTGTCTGTAGTTAAAATGCTTATAGAAACAGTTATTGAGGAAGAAAGGCAGCAGCAGTACTGGGAACTTCTTTTGGCACCTAGCTCGAAGAGAGCTATAGATTACAGGTTGAAAATGACATAAATTTACACTATCTATTTTTGGTCTGGAAATGCACTGTGCCCTCCACGGAGACATTGTACAGCCTCACTACGTAGCATCAGTCTGTCCAGACATTTGTTCGATAGAGCGTTTGGAGAGGGCTGATTGTAGGCTTCCCACAATGATAAAGGGGTGGGAAGGAGTTTCAGAAGGCAGCTGGCTGGCTCAGTGCATGTGGAAATGATTATTTTAATGGTGCTTTTATTTTATAGAATTATTAACGATGTCGGGGGGGAGGCTAGATGCCTGGGAAAGGCGTCTTTTTAAATTATCGTAAATGTAAATAAAGAAATTAAATAAATCCATTTATTTGTCATCTCCCTTACCAGATCAGATAGCACCACAGTAGACAAAGCCACACCAATTACAGCTTAGACACGCGATCAAGCTGCTGCTACTTAGCTAGTATCATGCATCAGCTGAGCTGCGGTATAAGCTGCAACCACAGCTTCACCCCCTGTAATTCATACCTTCACTACATCCACAGCTCAGAACTGCAGGCAGCAGAACAGGCAAATTGAAGAACAGAACAAACTGACTGCAAGAGTGCCTTGTAGCAGCAGCCTGTTCCTGCTGCAGCCCTGCCCAATCTCCCATTCCTCACCTGTTTCATTCTGTCCTCTTCTCCCTCCACTGAGACACAGGTAAAGCCATAAAACTTCCTTATATTTCTTATACCATGCCATGCCACCTTAAAATTTAATACAGGTGCTCTCCAGGTTTTTAGTCTTTAGAGGTGGTCCTCTTGCTTACGGGACAAAGGACTAAGAGGCAAGCTGCATAGGCTATATTTTACCTTAGACTTCTGTATACTCTCAAATTCTGTGCTTTTCAGGTCTGACCCATGCCAAGTCTAGCAAGGGATGCTGTTTCTGGGCATCTGAAGGCCAAGTTCTGACAGATTTTGGCATATGGAGACAGTAGAAATAGGTCCTTATTGTATTAGCAAACTGCCTTTTTCTACTCAATCTAATACGCGACTTCAAATTTCACTGCTCTAATCCAAAAAGACAACTAAAATGGTAAGTATCATTTAGGTTGAAGCTAATAACAAATACATTTTAGTGAAAATCTATGTTTCTTGCTGGAAATAATACCAGATTGGCAAATCTCACCATGAAAAACTCCATGAAAATCTCCAAATTAACATGGGGTTGCATCATCTGCAACCACAGTTGTTCAGAAAAAGAATCTTTTAAAATCATTTACAACAGTACTCTTCTTTTGACCAACAGTTTTAAATCAGAAAAGAGACATTTTCCCTTCTCACAGACATAATTTTATAAAATAGAACTCATAAATGAGGAGGGATAAAGGAAGTATTTTAGTCACCAAATAAAGAAATTATGGCAAAAAAGGGCAGTCCTTTTTCTAGCTTTTTTCTGTTCTCAGACCTATGACTGTTTCTACTGAGGAAAAATTTTTTCACAGCATGCATACCTCCTCCAATCATCTGTACTTGTCCTGCAGTGATGATGACCTCGACTACTGCACTAAAGACAGAAAGTTTCCTGTAAGACAGGTTCTTCAGCTCTTCACTTAAAACGACTTATTGCAGCTTGCCTCTAAAGCTCAATGCCACAGCATCTCCCTTTGTCTCATATGGGAGCACCCAGCTTTTCAATGTTACTCTTTGCAAATATGTGTTGACACTGCAGAGGAAATGTCAGTGGTAAGTGATCAGCACTGTCCACATGGAAAAACTAAGAATTTATTCCTACACCTCAAATTTTGTGGTAGAAAATCAAGTCTTGTTGTCTGTACCCAGCAAAGATGTTGATGAGCAGAAAGAAAAATAAAGGGGGGCCTGCACAGGTGGGCCTCAAAGCTTTCCACAGCAGAACAATAATTTTTCTTTGTCTGTGCAGGATCTAAGGTGTTGCATTTCATCTTGTGTTTCCGGTCCCTGATCTCATCAACAATTATCTCACTATCTTTCGCTTTTCATTAAATATTGTTCTTGGTAATGAATGGTGGTGTGAGAATTGCATTTAGATTTAACTTAAAGTAACATTCTGATGGTACAGGAAGTTTAGATTAGATAACCTGCACACAAGATGACTCAGAGACCAGGAGGCAAAGCATTAAGTACTGCCATTGTTTTAATTTATTTACTTACATTTTAGTTTTCTACAACACACAGTGTCTGTGAGATTTTCTCATATTGTCCTAACATGTCAGTTTCTGAATATTTATCATCATGGCAGAATAATCTTTTATTCTTTTTGATTAGCATCAAATATAACATAGGATTTCAATTGCAAAGAATATCTACTGATATAACTCCAAGATTTTTGCTAAGCATTTAGATATAATTCAGTAAAATATTTCAGAAATTATTTTTGACAAGAAATAAATTACGTAATTGGAAGAAAATTTGTTAAATTGGAAGTGTAGTGAGAAAAGGAATTCTGGTTTTACCAGAAAATGCTTCATTTCCGCTATGAGTGATCTATCATCTTGATACTTCAATGGATAAAGCACCTTCTTCCAAGCTGTTTGTAATGGAACGAATCTTAAACCAGGAGATACTATCTGTCAGTACAGAGGAGTGAGAATGATAGAATCTTAAAATGGCTGAGGTTGGAAGGGATCTTAAAGATCATCCAGCCTCCAACAGCATGCCATGGGCTGGTTGCCACCCACCAGTCCAGGCTGCCCTGATCCCCATCCAACCTGGCCTTGAATATCTCCAGGGATGGGACAACCATTCTTCCTCTAAACAGCCTGTTCCAGTTTAGGAGAAGGTTTATTAAACTGCCTCAGCAATTGCAGTTTGTGTGCCTGAGACTTCGTTGTGTGAATCCTTAGCAGTGAGTAAAGCAAAGAGTAAGATATTGTTTTACTCACAATGCAGTGGTGCTTCAGGGACAAACTCATCAAGCTTTCACAATCAGTTTATTTAACTGTCTTCTTAGATATATATTTAAAATGTTTAATACATTGTCTTTTTGCTTTGAACAAAGAGTGCTTCCACCATAAGCCCTGAGCTTCTCTTGCAGTGCCATAAGAGCTGAACCACAGTGTTCATTTTCACAGAATAACGGATCACTGCTGTTTGTATTTTACTGTGTACTTTAAACTGTTGTGAACTGCCTAGAGCAACTTGCAAGGACTGGTCTAGAAAAGTAACAATTAAATATCCTTCCTCGTTATATCTAGTACTGAGGCCATGAATAATGACTTACCCCAGATTTCAGTAACTAATCACAATAATATTTACTGGCAATGAGTTCATGAAACTTGTTGCTATAGTAACTCAATCTTGGGCTTCATCCAGGTCCCTGAGGAGGTGTACATTATCACAAAAGTCACTGCTGGAGCAGGCATCTGTATTTGCAGTATTGGAAGAAAGGGGCCAGAGAATGCACGGGCTGAGTTTCTAAACTACTGTCTCAATCAATCAGGTCACATGAGACTAGCAGTAAGCAGTGCAAAAAGGGTTGCAATGCCCCATAATTAGCATGTGCTGGAGACTTTTCCTTTCCTCTGCACCCTGTATGGAAGATACAAATTTCTCACTGCTCCTGCCAGATAACAGAGCAACCAAGAAAGCAAGTACTCATATGCAAAACTGAAACAGAGAGAGATCTATTCCAAAAACAATATAGTCTTGACTTCCTTTTCTTTACTTGTTCTCAAAACTACCACTTGATATACCTCCCTTACAAGGACAGGCTGAGAGAGCTGGTGCTATTCAGCCTGGAGATGAGAAGGCTGAGTAGTGGCTTTTCAGTTTCTAAAGGGAGCTATAAGAAAGGAGGGGGCAGACTTTAGTGGGATCTGTTGTGGTAAGACAAGGGAAAATGGTTTCAAACTAAAAGACACTAATTGATTCTTTAGCAAAATATTAGACAGAAATGCAATTATTTTATTCCTAAGAAGATTTCCAAGAATTTTCCCTTAAAAGCAATTGCACTGGAGCAATTTTTAATTCTCCTGTGTACCAGACCTGGGCAAAGATTGCTGGGTACACTTGGGGATCTGTCAAGGATCTTCTGCAAGACTGTGCGCAGCCACTTGCTCTACTTCTGGCCAGAGCCAGGTGCTGCATCACCCTGGGGGTAATCATAGAATCATGGAATCGTAGAATGGCCTGGGTTGAAAAAGAGAACAACGATCATCTGGTTTCAACCTGCCTGCTATGTGCAGGGTCACCAAACACCAGACCAGGCTGCACATCCAACTTGGCCTTGAATGCCTCCAGGGATGCGGCATCCACAACCTCCTTGGGCAACCTGTTCCACTTTGACACCACTCTCTGTATGAAAAACTTCCTCCTAATATCTAACCTAAACCTCCCCTGTCTCAGTTTAAGACCATTCCCCTTTGTCCTATCACTATTTGCCCTTGTAAACTGCTGATGATAGAGCAAACTTCTCCATCCCTGAACTATCCATTCAGCAGCCTGCATGGACTCATGAACTGTCTCAGGGACTGCTTAGAGACATGATTTAGTGGAGAGTTGTTAGAGTTAGGGTAGTATGGTTGTGATTGGACTCGATGATCTTTAAGATCTTTTCCAACCTGAGCAATTCTATGATGACTCTATGATTCTGTGATTCTCTGTACAGGCATCTTGAGGTCTTTAATAAGGAAGATGCTGTTTCAGCTTTTCCGTGTAAAAATAAATTACTTGTTATTTCAGCAAAACGCCATTTTCCTCAGGGGACATATTGATTTTATTAAGTGGGACTTTCCAACAGAGAAACTGACTGACAGACTGATTGACTGACTCCCAGATTTACAAGGATGATGAGAAAAAAGACCACTGCATTTTAGCTGTGAAGCCTGCCAAACAGGCTATATATCTAAGGAACGTAATTCCCAAGTTCCAGCCACATTAAGGTGGTTTTAGTCCACCTTTTCCTTCTTGCTTTCATCCTGCTGGTGATTACAAGAAGGGTGCACTGTTCAGTTTGGATTGAAAAGTCATAAGAGGATGACACTAAGAACAAGCACTCTGGGTATATATGACAAAATTGGCCAATCAAATATAATTTTCCCACCTGTTTTTCCTTAGAGACATAGAATTATTAAGGTTAGAAAAGACCACTCAGATCATCTAGTCCAACCATCACCAGAATGTCCACTAGACCATGTCCTTCAGTGCCACATTTCTTAAACGCCTCCAGGGAGTGACTCTCCCACCTGCCTTGGCAGCCTGTTCCAATGCTTCACCACTCTTTCTGTTAATGTTTTTTTTCCTAATATCCAACCTGAACCTCCCTTGGTGCAAACATTACTGAGAACATTACTTCCTATCCTATCACTGTTATCTGGGATAAAAAGCCAATCCCCACCTAGTTTCAAGCTCCTTTCCTTCTTGTATGACTTCCTCTCCAACCTCCTAAATAATATTTCAGCTTATCCCAATTTTTAAATACCACCATCCTACAAGTATAATGTGATTTGATGTAAGTATTAGTGTGATCCCAGACTTTTAACCTGATATAGACTAATTTGGACTGCATCTGGAAAGTTCTGCTCCTGGATAAGTGTGTTTGCACTGGTTCCCTAGCTATAGCCTAAACTTGGCTTCAAAGGGAGAAAACTGACCTTGTGAGTAGTGCCTATTGGAGATTGCCAAGTTACCCTGAAGACACTAAAAACACTTTGCAGTAAGCTTAGACTGACAAGTTGAACATTTACTTATCAAGTACAGCAATTTATTTTTACAGTGTTGCAAAATGGCTTGGACCCAGCTAATTTCACTTGGAGGAACAAACACTGCCACAGCCAGAAGGCACAAAATGTGCAACAATAATCCTTAAGGCAAAACACTGTAATTTGCCTTCTTCTGTTTAATGCCATGTCAAACAGAAGGATTTCTACACATTTCAGATGGTGACTATGTTGCTTTCCCTCAGTTTGAGTTAAAAAATAATAATAATAAAAAAAAAAAAAAAAAAGAAAGAAATTGATTTACTTCAGAGAGCAGTGATAGATGAAGGATATAACATGCACTGAGCATGCCTAGTTCCTTGCTCATGCCAAAAAATTCCCAGAAGGATAAATCTCGTTTCCTGCCTTACTTCACAGAATTTAACTTTTTAAACAAGTCATGTTCTGTGGTTTGGATCCTGTGTTTATACCAGGGTTTGTTTCCAGGCTCATGGACAATAATAGTACACTGGTCTGAAAAATCTGAACATTTTCATGTAGAGAAAAATCACAGTGTTTTAATCTGAATTTCACTCCTATTATTTTCATTAATTCTTATAGGCCAGTCTTTACAGATAAGTTGTAATAAAAGCTGATATTTTCCAGGTATAAGCTGGAAAATATGTGAACTAGACCTTTCATTTAAGTCAAACTTATTTCCATGATTTCAGGCTCTACTTACATATCCATACTGTAGAGGCTTTATTTATTTTAGCAAATATGAAGCTGGGAAATTAAAACTTAATTTTAAAAATATGCTCTGCGTTTAAACTGACTTGTGCATTTTATACATACATGCACACAAAACCTTTGTGATCTACTGATTATAGCTAGATTCTAGTCCAACTGGAAGCAGAACATGCATTATACTGAACCTGTTAGCCTCATGGCATTTAACACAATGTAATAATATGTATTTATTTCTGGATTTTCATTAACAGCAGCAGCCTTAAAAATAATAATATGTAAAAGGAAATAAAAATAAAATTAGAAGAAAATTCCACATGGTTTATTTTTGTCTTTGAAGAACATGCATTGTTTTCCAAACATCTAGCACATATAAGTTTGCAAAGGTATGTGACTACAATACACATCTACACGAGGGCAGACCAGCATACGCACACAGAGAAGGAGAAACTAAGCCAGGATCAAACTTTACACTTAACATCTTTTGCTGGAGTTGAAACCTTAGTAATGCTCCAGATCTTCTCTATTGCAAGCGTACAATCTTCATTCATACTTGCAAGAGCAGCTGTGTTCATTAGATGAATGCTATTCTAGAAGAAAAGACCATTTATGCTGTGCAGAAAAACAAGAAGCCAAACAAAAGTAAATGAAAACGTGCATGCTACATAACTTCAGCTTAGTGGAAACCTTATAAATTAACTGCTTTCTTCTTGAAGGCTTGAGTTTGTCTGTCCCAACCTTTTCTTTAACCCCGCCTCTTTCCAGCTTTTGATATTTCTTCACTCTTTCTGCCTGCTCTCATGATGCATTTAAAGTTGCATAAAAATGAGTAATTTTAGCTGCTTAGCCCGTATCTCAGTAAGTATAATATACACAGTAGTTATTCTTAGATAAGTGTAAAAATGTGTATGTGTGTATGTGTGCACTGAAACATAAATATGTATGTATGTATGTTTATATATGTGTGTATATATATGCCCACGCAAAATCAGCAAAAGAGGTTATGTTTTATGTTCTGCTAAAAGAAAAAATCTTAAGGGGAGATAGAGACAAGATTTTCCCTTGGTGCCTGGCTATAAGCATAAGCATTACAGCTGGTGTTTGTCCAAAGTGGCAGCTCTATGTGCTGCTGTTTGTTTCTACTGAATGATCTTCTTATCACTAACTTTCCTATAAGCAACACTGCAAGTTTTATCATGACAGTGTTTGGGGTTTTTGTTTTTTTTTTTTTCTCTTCTTTTCTGTGTAGGTTTGAATTTGAAAATCTGAGGAAAGAGTAGTAAAATAAAGACCACATGCCAAATTGATTCAATATGATTCCTTTATTTTTCCATTTTAGCAATACCTAGGGGACTTGTCTCCAGAGTCTCAGCCTTGTTTCTTCACACTCTAAGTATACAGTAAATGTCAGTTCCCACTTTTAATGTGAACACTCTGAAATGTGTCCACAAACCTTAGTTCTTATGTGTTCCATGCAAGAATGAAGGACCTTTATGTAGGAATTCAAAAAGGAGTTCAAAGAGGAATTCCTTCAAAGAGGGATTCCTTCAAAGCAGCACAGACATCATTCATTCTTTGGCCCAAGAAGGAGTAACAAAAACAGCTGCTTCCACAGAATTTCTGGGGAGGAGGGGTGGAAAAAATGGGAAAGAGGGAAACTAGCATGCTATAGACTTGCTCCATGTGGTGCCATGTGGTCTCTGTTACACAAGACCAAGATATGTGCACCTTGGACATAGTCCATACATGAATCAGGATGCTACTCAGCTGCTGCTTTAGTACATAAGGTCATAAGAACAGACATACCATCTCCAGCACTGGCTGTAAGGGACACCTAAAGAACAGCGAAAGCAGAGAAGCATAAATGATACTTTCCCGTGTACTCTCTCAGTTTCCAACTACTTTTAGGGGATTTCCTGAGTCTGACATGATTTATCTGCTCAGTAATCCTAAGTGGATTTTTTTCTGAGTTTTGTACAGTGTCCCGTTGGACCTGCATAAGTTTTTGCATCTACAGTATCATTTGGGAAGGCACTTCACAAGTCCAGTGACCACTGCGTAGGGAACAAGGGTTTTTTAAAGCTTTCATCTTTCTTAGGATTCTCGTGGTACATTCTAGCATGCGGTGCTTACCCAACTAATGAATTCCCAGGCATAAACTGTGGCTGTGCTCTTATCATAAAGCCTAGAGCATTTTTGGCATCCCGTGATCTTAAGGCTAATAAAGAAAGGGTATATTTGAGTTTGAGGCACTGCCTTGTTATGAGGCTAGGACAAGCTCAGATTGCTGAGCATCTGCAACTTTGGATGCTTGCTGTCATATTGTACCTTGCTTAACCAGCTGGATCTCCATGTACTTCCTCATTTGGATGGTCTGTTTGCTGTTGGAGGTGTGGACAGCCTCATATGCACTTAGTGCCCAGCATACAGAGACTGAAACTTATCTGGGTAACCATGACACTCCTGTAAATAAATAAAATGGGTATCAGTCATCATTACTACACAGTGCTCTCTAAAATAAAATGGTCTCTATAAATGGGTAGATTACCCATCACTGCTCTCCCGGGGCCTTAGCTCTTCCTCACAAATGCCCCAGAATGTTGCCTAGATGCTCATAACACTGAGTTCTCAACCTGGTACCAATTGCTGTACCAATTCTTTCTTTTGTGTTGCCTTAGATGCTTTTATACTGAAATGTAAATCATCCAGTTTGCTTTGATTTTTCCCATTGTCCTTAGATTTTCTTTCTACCTTAATTACATGGGTCACTCCAAAATGATGCCTTCTATTTATTTTCATGGAAAGGACAACAGACATAAAGCCCACAATAATACAAAAACAGATAGAGCAAATTCTCAGCTATAAAACACTGTTCTTCAACAGAGTCATCACTAATAGCTGTGCATTTTCACCAGCGATGAAAAAGAGCCTGAATGCCTCGTTCATAAAAATCTACACCAGCAGAGGTGACCCGCTGTTGCTGTCACCACTGCAGAAACACACCTCGAACTGCCTCACTGAGCTCACATCCACTGTTTGGTCTCCATAAACATTCAGCAAGTGTCGAAGAATGCTAGCGGGTGCAATTTTTTTTCTGCATAGAGGAATTTAGTTACTTTGCTTTATACAGTCTTTCACATCAGATGTCATTCTGTCAGACTGCCCCTCTGCTGCCATCTGTCACGTAGCAACAACATCTAATGGGGTATTGGTGGGAGGGTTCAACCTGTGCTCTTGTACCACCATCATCCACATCTGATCTTGTAGACCAACATCATAAAATAGGAGGTATTAGTTTTGGAGCAGCCCTCAAAAAACCTCAGTTACCTCCTCTTTGTTCCTTTTCCAGCAATCTTTGATAAATAAGCACTTTTCTAATTTAAGTTTACCAAATAATACCTCTATGTATTTAATGGAGTCCTTGGAATACTTTTGTATTTAATTGCGCTGGCTATGTTGCCATTTCCTAGGTGTTTTTCCTTTAGCCTATCTCCTAGAGAACATGAGTCTCTTTTCAGTGTTTACCTGAGGAACAAGTATCTCCTGATGGGTTGCCTGGTTTTATGTGAATTCCTTTGCTCACATGCCCTGCTGACATATTGAGGAAGGTTTTTGAAGTATGTTTCTCAGATAAACTCAGGGATTATACCCCAGGAATGTAGTACAGGGCAGATAAAACTATCATGAGAAAAGGAACATTTCAGGTGCTTGTGCAATTTATTTTTTAACTGGAGTGAAATTATCTTTACAGCTGCATCTGCAGGAATTTATCAGCCTCCTTACAATCTTCCTCCCCATGCACTTGGTTGTCTCCTGAAAAAACACATCACTTATCAATAAGGTGTACTCTTCTTCAGCTGCAGGATTACAAGCCCCTCCTTGAAAGTTGTAAGGAATTTCTTCTGTTTCACCTAAACTGTGAAAATCATCAAAGCAGGCAGATACAGACACCGTGTCATTAACAATGAAGAAAAAAGTTTTTCTCATGTTAAAAAAAAATAAAATACTGTATTTCTCTGTCTATTTAGCATACTCCATGATGAGATTCAACCTAGTTTTACTATTCAACTTGTAACATGTTTTTAGCCATCATATCTGCACTAGTAAATCAAACAAGACTAGGAGATACTTCCAGCCACTTGGATTTCAGCAACTACACTGTTAAATTCTCTCTGATTTGTTTTTCCAACAAGGTCAATCAACACATTCCCAAACAACCTCTGGCACAACTCAGAACTTTAGCATGTACTCTTCTCAATAGGTGTTTTGAATGGCAAAGTAATTTAATAGCATGGATGGAGCCAAATTTTGGCATTTGACTCTGAGGCCAGAGAGCAGTCCTTGACGTATTTAATTTACTATTAGAATTGAAATTCTCAGGAAACAGTGATTCTGAAATAACTTAAATTCCCTACCCTGTCAGAGGAAATGGTTCTTTGATAAGTTCTTCAGAAACCTTCCAAAGGAAGATATAATTTCCCTCATTTAAGCATTTGGGTCCAGACATTATCTTCATTGGGGCAGTGTTTTGTCAATATGAGAGAATGGTACAGTATGAGAGAATGGTGCAGTATTTCTACAATGGCTTCCATCTGGAGAATCACAGTCATTAGTAATGAGAAATAATTATACTCATTAAGAAGAAGGAAACTGCAATATAAAATGAATTTTTAGCACTCAAAAAAGGCACTATTCTTGCCAGGGGCAAAAATTACTCTTGCATCCTATGACTCAGTCTCTCTTCTCCCACTCAGGCACTGTGGTGATGAAATCCATAGAAAAGGGGAAAATATTTCTTTTGGATGGTTACTCTTTTCCCTTTAACTCCTAGTTATCATGAAATGTATAGAATGTGAATTAACAATTTGTTTAATCCAGTCATGCAGTCACAGAAAATGGAATTGAAAAGACATTTTGAAAGGTCGTATGGTACATTTCATTGCCCCAAGGCAGAATCAGCTCTGCTAAGGACATTGTGGAGAGCTGTTAGAAAAACAACTGGTTTAGAAATTTGTAATGATATCAATTCCACACTCTCCTTTAGCAATGTGTTCCAGTCCATCACTATTTATACTACAGGATATTTTTCCTAAAGTTTAACTTTTATCAGTGTAATCAGTGGTAGCAGTGTAATTCCATTATTTCTTGTCCTATCCACTGGCACACAGAAAGGTAACTTCTTTGCAATAGCCTGTATTATATTTGAATATATTTGATATATTTCCTCCTCTAATCTTCTCTTATTTGTGTTATGCAAATCCAGTAGTGTACCTATATGTATATCCAATTTCTGGATATATCCAATTTTTCTGAAATTGTCGTGTTTCCCAGCCTTACAATGTGTGGTTTATTTTTGTATTTGTGTTATACATGGAACTACAGAAACTGCTGTCTGAGCTTTCTAAGCCAAGTGACCATATTCAGCCCAGAAGAAGGAAGAGGACTGAATCACACCATTGGGGAAAAGCAGCCTTTTAGTATCTGAAGGGGAACTATAAGAAAGGGACAGGCTCTTCAGCAGGGTCTGCTGTTACAGAACAAAGGGAAATGGTTTCAAGCTAAAAGATAGGAGATTTAGACTCAGTATGAGGAAAAACATTTTTGTGATAAAGGTAGTGAAGCATTAGCACAAGTTGCCCAGAGATATGGTAGATGCCCTGTACCTGGAGACACTCAAGGTCAGATGGACAGAGCTCTGATCATCTGATTGAGCTATAGGTGTCTGTGTTCACTGCAGGGGAGTTGGACTAGGTGGTCACCTTTAAAAGACTTTTCCAACTCAATTCTATTATTCTATGACTATGAAGAGAGTGGCAAGCATTGAGTACTTCAATATCCAGCTGATTAAAATGTCTTTCATAACAGCACAGATTTAAATTCACCTAGCCAGTCATGAAATTTAAATGAGGAAAGCAAGTGTTGATTAGGAACAAAAGCAAATCTTTGTTTTGAATTAAAAAGAATAATAGACTGGATTTTTACATTCTCTCTTCCACATGTCAATGTACTAGTTTGTGTGAATAAATAGACCTGTCATCTGTTAGATAAAATCTTATTCCCTTAAGGAACTTTGAACTCTACTGTCCAGCCTCAATGTTACTTCGAACACTGATAAAAATGGAGTCCTCTAGATAATCCCCACAATCCTGAAGTGCTCACCGCTGAAGACCACACAGGCTCACACATCAAATACTTCTTCAGTTGACTTCATTGTAAACTGGATACGTTTTAAGACACTTACCTAAAACCTTGGATAAAATTCTTTCTCTTTTTGTTTGGAGATAAGATTTTAAAAAGTCTACATGTTCTGGGAGACTAGTTTAATCATAAAATTCAGAATTACTCTGAAATGGATTTCTTCTGTATATTTCCAATAACACTACAAAACAGGTGTGACAATATCCTCTAATATTATCTTGTTTATGCGCAGAAATGTGAAGTATCACATTTTGAAAATAGGCATATAAGAAGGATTGGAGCCATAATCTTTGACTATGATTATATCAATTGAGTGAACAAAGTCAGGACAGTGACCCAAACAGTGTTACCCATAGGATGAAGCTGTTATTTTTTCCCTGGTACACTTCTGAATAGGGTAGAGTAGAGTAGAACAGAGTAGAGTAGAGTAGAGTAGAGTAGAACAGAGTAGAGTAGAGTAGAGTAGAGTAGGAGTAGAGTAGTGTAGAGTAGAGTAGAATTGAATAGTTCCACATGGAAGAAACCAATAAACATCACTGGGTTCAAAAGATCTACCTGCCTGGTAACAAGAACACATCAAAAACCAGCCCCAAGCAATGGCTTGAATTCAGCCATCCTGCTCTGTAAACTTTCTATTAAAATCAAATTTTAATTTAGATTCCAATGCAATCTACCATCAAGTATATAAGGCAGATAATATTAATGTTCTTTTAGTTTGTAAAGAGCTGCTTGTGTAGTTCTTTATATCTACTATTTTCTAAATTTTCTATCTTTCAGTTACATTTCATTACAAGCTTAGTGATAATTTTTATACTCCATTTTATGGAGAGGAAAATATTTCAGATGAGCATGGTTCCTGGAGTAACAAAGAGCAATGTTTAGAAATCCTAGCACTTAAGTAATAATCAGCCAGGGAAATATATTAAGGACTTCTGGTGAATGTCAGTTTTAGGGGGTTTTACTTCTTTCATGCTTTCAACCTCTTCCTTTGTATTGTACTACACTCTAGTAATTATAGGTAGAAAGAAAGAGTCTGTTAAAGAAGACATTTGTTGCAACAACACTTTGTTTATATCATTTTTATTCCTGGCCTCAAATACAAATCAGTATTGGAAGTTTATAATTACAGTGTTAACATTTTCTGTTTGTAAAGCAAGCTAAACATTTAGTAAAGTTGTATTGCATCACATGTTTCGTGACTGTAATGAATCAGAGATTTTTATCTGGCTATGATACACTTGGTTTCTAAATACCTCTGTTCTTTTAAGTAAAGCATGTCTGTGAAGTTCTACCTTACCTGTCTTTCAAAAATTTCATATCTTAGAGTTTGTTGTATTTATTCTGTTTTGTTTCTGTTCTAACAAACATGTGAGTATGCTCAGATTTCTGCAGTAATCACAGAGTGGAAAGTCATTGGATATACATAGGATTTAGTCCACTCCAGACAGTCAGAGATATTAAAAAAAAAAAAAAAAAAAAAGTTTATTTTGCTTTTTTATTTGAAAAGATTTTCACCCATGGCAGTTAGCCTGATCCCTACTGGAAAAACAGAGACCCTGTTTTGTCCTCATTAATACAAACAGAATTCCCAGTGACTTCAATGGGAGTTTTGCCTGAAAAAAGCACAGAGAATGCCCTGTAAACTCTCAAGAATATCCCCCTGCTTTCCTGTAGACTAATCTAATCTCTGTAGTTTACCAAGTACTTATATTGTAACAGCGTATTGAAGTGCTTTGCAAATCATCACATTCATATTCAGTGCTTTTGGGTTTTTCATAGAACTTGCAATTCTTTGGGAATCAAACATATTAAATCTACCACACACCCTGGCTGGCTCTACATTCTTTTGTACAGAGTTAACAGTTCTGGACATTGATTCTGTATTAATGAATATAGCATCTCCTTTTGCATGCCTTTACTACTAACATCTTCAGTTGGTAACAATAAGTGGATATCTCGGGTTCAGAGAATAGTAAATATAGCATAGAAAAACAAGCAATTTCCAAGAATGTATTTTCTCTGTGGTTAAAATATATTATGCTATTCCAAATTATTGAGCTATTTAGCGCTTGGAGATGAAAAAAAGAGACATCTGAATGAGAAAGCCAACTTTGGCAGGAGCACTACTGCTGGTTTAAAGGAATGAAAAACAGAAGTTTAAAAAAAAGAGAGAAGGAAGAGATCAGAAAACTTGTTTTTCAAGTATGTATCTGAAGAAGGGTAGATTGTGGAGAAGTTTACAAACAGAAGTTAAAACAGAAAGGGTAAAAAAATGGGCGCTGTCTTTTTTTTTTAAAGATGGAGTGCAACTGGAAACAGCATGCAGCCAAAGGTCAGGGTCAAGAGTAATAGAATCCTGGCACTATGTGCTAGTTTATCTTCTACAAAATGAACTCCTGCCAAACCATATACACAATGTCGTACAGCAGGGAAAAGTGTCTGATGCATCTCCAGAGTATTTATGAGGGCTTCTGTTTTGAAGATAGTTTCTTAGGTAACAGAATAATAACATAATGGGACTATTTCTCATTTATCAGAGTTTTGTGTTCTTTTTTTTCTTTCTTTTTTTTTTCTTTTTTGGCTTATTTTTCAAATTAAGCTATGATAACCAATTCCTCCTTTCTGGATTCACTCTTCCAATATTATAAGGAACATTTTATTTTATTTTTGGACTACTGTTAAGAGGAACATTTTATTTTATTTTTGGATTTCTATTAAGAGAAAGATTTCTGTGGTGGCCTCACAAGCACTCATTAAAATAAAACTAAGTCTTTCTCATCACCTTAGGAAATAAATAGATGAGTTGGAATGATATTCGTTTGCAACATTTAGAGGAGATGAAAGAAGGTCTTGACTAAGTTGTTGCTTCTTGGATTGTGTGCCTTCCTGTCTCATGTCTTATACTTTGTTTCTTTTAGGATGGTAGTATATTTATATTCTGCTTGCAAAGCCTTCGCTTCCCAGTCTACAGTCAGAGCAGAATCCAGTAGTTTGTTTTTCTACATTCCCCTTTATTTCTCAAATGTATAAATATTCCAAAATTAGTTTTAGAAAACAGTTTATCTAATGCTTATCACCAAGTCATGCAGGTGTACAGCATGAAATGCAAGAAAACAATACGTCAGATTCTGATCCAGCAGTGTGAGCAAAATATCTTCATTAATGGAATGTGGATTAAACTCACAGCAGCTGCTCTGTAATATTTATATTTCAACCTCTCATGAACTTTTATTAGGGGACAAGTGAGATCACATTTACTGCAGCAAAACAAAATCCACAGTCACTTACCTCAGAGTAACCTATGCCTAATTTTCTAGCTCTGATCTGGCTTCCCTCCAAGTAACTTACTTATTCATGTGGTCATAAACATTACTTGACAATTAAGAGAGCACACAGGATGAGATGCTACCTGTTTCAAAGTTTTGAATTTAACAGAAGGGCTCAATATGTTTAATTTTTATAGCAATTTATACAAAGAAGATAAAAACAGGCCTTGTTCACCCTAGTAAATTAATTGTTTTAGTGAAAACATTTATCTGATAAAGAAACATCTTTATATAGGTCTCCCTAGAGAGCCAAAAGAGAACTATAAGAGCCAAAATCTTGGTACAGCTCCCTCTGGTCCAAAACCTGAAATCCCTGGTGTGAGTTTTAAGGTACTGAAAACTGAAAATGGAGATGAACTTCAAGAAGTGAATAAGGAGCATGGGGTCCAACATTTTATGTTAATGAATCAAGGAGCATGTAAAGTATCAGAGCACAAAGCAGAAGAGTTGAATTAAAAGCCAGGACCATATTGTTGTTAAAAGGGGTCAGTTTGGGAGAACAAGTTTGGCTCCTCTCCCTTACGGAAACAATTTCCAGAATTGTCCTGTGATTTGTAAAAGTTGAGATCACAGGCAGCAGCATCAAAGCAGACAAGTGACTGTAAAGCAGTATAATGTAGTGCTACATTAAGAGTACAACTGAAGATCCTAAGAGTCTGTCTTGAGCTTGTCTTTCTTGAGATGTTGGCTCTCTCTCAAAGCTAACCCTAGAGACTCACAGCCCTTGTCAAGACTTTATCAGATTCAATCCACTCTTTGAGTTCTTAATCCCATAGAACCACTTGAATGTTGTAAATTATCCAGTGGGCCAGACCCTTGCTAAACTACCTTCAGCTGCATTATTCCTAAGACTACTTTTTTTTAGGGCTATAGGCTTGTTACAATTTAGTTTGTTAGAAAGTAGTGTTGAATTCTGAGCAGCATTGCTGGTATCTGAACATATGCCATGGGAAATGGTAACCAAAGGATGCTACATAAATCCAATATCATGCAGTGGTGCTGCCTCCAACAACAGAAATTATGAGCTCCCGGTTTATCCCTTTTCAAATAAAAGACCAAGTATTGCAGAATTTGTGCTTTCATTAAATGATATTCACCTAATTGCACCCATAGCCCTTTTGAAATAAGACATTTTCAGACTCATATCCTGCATGGTAATAAATTTTTTCCTACTTCAAGATCTACAAGCTTTTTGAAATGTTCTGTTGTTTCTTCATCTTGAAAGGTATTCAATTCTTTCCTTCCACTATACGACTTTCTAATTGGCAATTGTATTTGGAAAATGAATGATTCTTGTTTAAAAATATTACTGTACTGCTTCTAGCCTAAAGTTATACATTTACATGCATGTCCATAACGAGTGGCTCGGACAAAACTTTGCTCAAAAACTCAAGCCTATTTTTATTATTTTTTTTATATATATTAAACTACAGCAAATTCAGCTTTCTCTAAGCTGAAGTCAAATTGTACTAATAATGGAATATTCATTGAAATGAAATTGAAATGTTACTGGCTTTACATGGTAACTAAAATATAATATTTCTTTGGCTAAGAAACACTACTTCTGAATACAAGTGAGGGTTAATCTTGTTAGCTGCTGTAAAAGGCAGCTTTTTGTATCCAAAATGTGCACAGAGTAATGCTGGCTCTAATTATTACACTGTGTGGAGAGATCAGTCAACTTTATTCCTAGCAATTCACTAACTTTTCTTTTGTGTAAACTTGGCACAGAAAGGCTTTTGCTATTGAACTAAATAAAACCCTCAGCACATGGCCATGGCCCAAGGGGACACTTTATCATTTGTATATAGAAAGACATTTGATTATGGCTTAATTATACAATATGCTGCTATTTATTTTCAATCAGTCTGCAAACTCCATAATTGTGGATTATTTACTGATGAACTACTTACAATCCATTATTCTATTATGTTAATGTATTCAAATCCAAAACTATACAAATGTTTAATAACCTAGTTTAGACCAGTTGGGTTCTTATTGGCCTTCAAGAAGAAAAATAAGTAGAAACTGACAATTTGGTAAATCAGAGTTACACAACAGTAAAAATAAATTTTGTTTGGTTTTATTTTTTAAGTTTCTGAAAATTGTGTTTAATTTATCATATCATTATTATTTGCTACTGTACTTCTGGTTGCCATCTTCCCCGGATGGCATTTAATCAATTGCAGAAATCAAACAAATAAGATAGTGGACATGTCCTACAGTTCTAAACAGCATTAATTTCCAAATCATAAAAATGCTTTACAATTGCTCTTTCTGAGTCTTAATTTTAAAATTATAAATCTCAGCTTTCCCTTTCCTTCATTTCTTTTCCCAGCTTCTTCCTAGACCTAAAGAGAATTATTTGGATTTGAGCCAAAGTCAGACATTCTCTGGAGTTCTAATGGGATTTGTGCTGCATGTTTTCTTCATCTCATGTGGAGGTGCCTCAGTCAAGGGGTTATATATCCTTCTGAAGTGGCATTTCCCTGCTATGCAAAGACTTTAATCAATCTCTGGGTCGCAGGGAAAGGGCTAGAACAATTCAGTTCTCTGAGGTTACAGAGCTGCCTGAAGAGGCTGAGGTTCCAGCCCTTGCTTCTGTTGATATAGATGATTACAGATTTGCTCCACAATAGTTCAGAGGAAAGCTGATTTAGAGTGACTTACATCACAGATAGATAGTTTTGCAACCTTCTGTTTTGTTGCTTCCACGAAGGAGAGGGAAATAATTAATAGGTGGTCCACTTTACAATTGTTTTGCAAGAATGGTCTGGTTTGCTAAACTGTGATACATCAGGAGAGCATAAAACATCAATATTAATGTAAAAGAAATAGTCAGATATGTAAAGAAAATTTTTTGTCCAGAAGCATATTTTCATTTCACAGTCATGGAACAGAATTTCTTATTTTTCCAGCCTCTTTCCAGAACCCCAGTTTAGGGCTATGAATATATTAAGGTTTTCTTATTGAATTTGAATTTGCCATCCTGCTTCTATTATGTTATTATTCATCACTTTCACTTGATTTTGCAAGTCTGCAGACGTCCTAACTTGAAAATAATTATATTATCCTCAAAATACCTATTAAGTCAGTTGTGTACCATTGACTTTATGGCTGTTCAAAGTGGCAATGAATCAAAACAAGGGCCATGACTTCTCTAGTGTGCAAGGAACATTAAAAAAAAAAAAATACAACAAACTAACCAAAGTGCAAATAAAACAAACAAACAACAACAACGACAACAAAACCAAAATAACAAACCACTACACAAAACAAATGAATGAATTAAAAAACAACAACAACAAGAAAACCAACACTGGATTAGTATGTCCCTTTCTGAAGTGCAAGTCATAACTTTCAGGATACTTTCCTAATAAATCTCTTTAAAATATCAATCTACTGACAAAGATAGTAATTTTGCATGAAACATTTCACTTAAGAAAGTAGGACACCCAACCCAACAATTGTTTCTCTAGCTAGCTTCTTTTATGACTTTTCAGAGCATTACTCCATAATGTAGGTTGTAGGACCAGACAAAAGATTTATATAGTAAATTAACTGTGTAAGTATGACAAAGTAAATCACTACTTTAATACAGTAATAAAATGTTACATTAAGGCATCAATATAAATGATTTGTACAGAGGTTAGTAATTGAATACTAGATATTAGGAGCTTATTATATACTTTAGTAGTATAGTTATGGATGGTTACAAGCACATTAATAAGTGTTATTGATCTATTCATTCTATAATAACCACTATGAAATGATTTACAATTTACTAAAAGAGTTATTACTCACGTATAAACTCTTCAGACGTTATTTATAGCTGTTCCGTAATGTTAAGGTGGGTGACTATATCAAATTTACTAAACCAGTACTTTAGTTATTTCTGTCATTGAGTTTACATAGATCAGCATGTTAGTTCACTTGTAACTAAAAGTTTCAAGTCTTTTTAGTCATCTGAATTTATTACGTCCATGTGAAAATATAAATGATAACGATAAAGATACTAATATTCAAAGATGCTGAAATCAACTAGATTAGAATTTCAGTGTTCACTGTTAAGCTATTTCTTTTAAGTCACAACCAGCTCAGACAGTGATCAATATTTTTAGCTTGATTTGCAATGAAAAAAAACACAATGACCTACCAACAAAGCAGCTGGTTTTATATTTTTTACACCAGCTTTGTTCCCACTAGGAGTCCATGGTGGATCTAGCTGGTCATGGTGAGCACAAGCATCAAGATAACAACCCATAGACGTCCAGCATGCTTCAGTAGCACTGAAGCACACCTCTAGCATTCAGCTTGTAGTATTTTCATAGTACACAGAAGTTCCAAAAACAAAAAAATACTCTGGCAGCCTAGAGTCCAGGAAATGTGAGAAAAACATAGTAGAATTTCTATCCAGGTCAGTAAGCAACTTCAAGTGTTTGTGTGTTTATTACATATGTAAATTACATATGCACATACATACATATAAACACTATTACTCAGATAACTTCTAATATTTTCTGTTTACAAATATAAAATAATACAATAATTCCCTTTAAAAATAGAATAGTTTTAACCTTTAATTGTGAGGGTACTATTAATAAAAACAAAAATTGCCAACTGCATTAAACAAAGCTTTGTTTGCTTACTGAAATATAATCAGGAATCTTATCTACTTTTTAATATTTTCATGATCTTAACATGAACCCAATCCTGTTTATTTTGCTTTTCTTGAAGTTCCAGTTCTTTGTGCCATCTTATATTGTGAGACTCTTAGTATTCTTCGTGAAAGGACTATAAGATGTGAAGCAAAGCTCAGAAAGATACCCTGAAATTCCTATTGGCATTTCTTTTCATACTTCTGCCATCAGAAAGTGCTGACTTCTTTCCACAAAATGTCTGGATTTTTCTCATGAATAGGTTTTAAAATAATTTTTTTTCCAGGATGTTATGGCCAGAACCAAAGTTTAACACCAAAACACCTAACATTTAGGTATTTGACATTTAGGATATTAACTTAGGGTTAGGAAGTTTACTGATGTTATACCACAATGTACTGTGATGAAAATCTCTTGTTTTCTGGGAAACCAAAACCCAGGTTTTGGTTTTAATCCAGTTCAGAGTAGAATCTCTTGAAATCTTACCTGAGAGACCTGGAACTGTTCAGTCTGGAGAAGACTGAGGGGGGATCTTATGAATTCTTATATAAACGTAAATAATAACTTAAATAAATTCAAATTGTTAATCCTTAAAATAAGGTTTTATCATTATATTATTTTTGTACTCTTTAATAAAGGACTGTTCACCTCTCCATTCTTCGTGCTTTTTAGTGTTTTCCCTGAAAAATTAATTTCCATTTTAATCACTTTTTCTTTTTTTTCTTCAAAAGTGAATGTTTTGGGACTAAGTTTTTTACTTAAATACCCTTTATGTCTCACCACTGAGTTGCCTGCATGTAACAGATCTCTTCGTGGCCCACTGCATTTTTGGGTTATATCTCAGCCATTAATCTTTCTTTATTGCAGTATATTAAACAAACTGTTAAAAATAATGGTAGCTGGCAATGAAAAAGAGTGGTGCCCTTTAAGAGGCATTGTTGGAACTGATATTTAAAAATTTCTAATTCTCTGGGGTCAGGAAAGTAACGTTTTCGTGTTTTTACAAGTCATTTTGCAGCAAGTCTTATATTGTCCAGAAATGATGTTTAAAGTTTCAATAGCTTCTGGTTCTCTGTGCCACATCACCTTGCAATTGCCCCCAAATTGTTTCTGAATCACGTTTCCTCTGGCAAGGAGTGGTAACCCTCATTTTATATTACATCGTACAAAGTACAGTGCTCTCACCCCACTCATAACAATGTTAATGTCAGAATGAAAAATGATAAAGCATAAATTAAATAGCAACCATATGTTTTCTGTGATATATCTTTCTTGTTTTCTGACCCAGGTAAACAATTTCCTTATATCTCCTGTTCAGATCTGCATTTCATCCCCCAGCTTTGCCTCACAAACACTAGAGAGCAGGCATCTTGCCTGTGTCCAGACAGCTGAACTTGAACTTCAGTTAATACAAAGTGATAGTGTTCATTGCTGCTAAACAAGCTCTTCCTTTTAACCAGCAAGCTTGTTAAATAACATATCTTCCATCTGGCCACAGCCATTGTAGAGCTTTACAAACAAATTTAAGCTTCCAGTCCATGTTATGACAAAGAACAGTGAATCTTTCCATGGGATTATTCTAGTAAACCCTTTGTAAATTATCTGAACAAATAAATGTTACGAAATTCTACTGGTTGGGCTCCCCAGTCTCCTCCTACACCAGCCTCCACTGGTAAGCAGAAGTTGCTCTGTGTATATCACATTCTCTAATTAGGAGGCCATCCAAAAGCTACAGAAATCATTACAATAAAATACAAGGCACTAGCTTCCTGTGATTATCCATGGGCTAAGGTCCTCTACATGTTGGATCTGTGGCGTAGGAGAGCACAGCCCAGCAAGTGGGACAGAGTCACTGAAAATTTTCTCAAATGGTTTCTGAACTGTGTTCACTCTTTGGTGTATGTGGACCATTGCAACAATGCAGGAATTGTGTGCTCTCTTCAGAGAAGCCAGGAGAAGCAACCTGTGGGTGAAGCATGAAGGGAATAATTGGTGTGTGGCTTTGGCAGCTGCAGAGGACACTGTGCAGGTTTCTGAGCAATCTCAGGATACTGTGCACATTCAGGTTGTACATGTTTTCATCTCCACTCTGGAGGGAGAGATAGGTCTTTCATTGCATCTCACCTCTGGGCCCTCCATTGCACCCGTGGCACATTCTCTGCCCCAGTCTCACCTGGCTTTCAAAATTCACCTTCTCATCCTCCTCATCCTGGTCTGTGTGATCACAGAATCACAGAATCGTAGGGGTTGGAAGGGACCTCCAGAGATCATCGAGTCCAACCCCCAGATTCTTTGTGGCTACTTCACATTGTGAGCAAGGCAATTTCCAAGGAAAAATAAAAACTTCACAGAATTTTAATTCTAGCATAGCATTTGCTCCCTCTGTTCTGTGTGTCTTTTTCAGCAACTCTTTTCACTCTTCTCTCTTTTTCTGATTGGCCAGGGCATGTTGTCCTGCTCCGCTGTAAGAGAAGCACTAGAGCATAGTGTCTGTTGCAACAACTTTAGTCATTGCACCACTGAAATGCATAGTAATGCTTTGCTGAGAAGCAGGGTTTAATTGCCAGGTGGCACATTTCACTACTTTGCTTGAATTGGCCCTGGCATGCCATGGTCCAGTTATAGAATCGTAGAATGGCTTAGGTTGGAAGGGACCTTAAAGACCACCCAGTTCCAAATCCCCTGCCATGGGTTGGCTGCCATCTACCAGTTCAGGCTGCCCAGGGCCCACACAACCTGGCCTTGAATGCCTCCAGGGATGGGACACCCACAGTTTCTCTGTGAAACCTGTTCCACTGCCTCACCACCTTCTGAGAAAAAAAAATTCTTCCTAACATCTAACCTAAATCTCCCCTCTTTTAGTTTAAAGCCATTCCCCCTTGTCCTATCACTAACAGCTCATGAGAAAATTCGGTCCCCCTCATACTTGTAAGCTCCTTTCAAGTACTGAAAGGCTGCAGTGAAATCTCACTGGAGCCTTCTCTTTTCCAGGCTAAAGAAGCCCAGTTCCCTCAACCTTTCCTCACAGGAGATGTGCTCCATTCCTTTGATCATCTTCCTAGCCCTCCTCTGGACCCACTCAAACAGCTCCACATCCTTCCTGTAGTGGGGCACCATGCCAGGAAGCAGCGCTCCAGATGGGACCTTACACTGACTATGGTGCACAAGCTTGCCCAGCTGTGGTTCCTCTGCCCTGACCAATAAAATTCAGGAACAAATGAGGTGAATATTTTTAAGAAAAATGAAGTGTTGAATTTTCAACTTTGATTGCAGGTAGAGTCAAGAGAACCAGCTTGGGTTTATGTTTGGCTTTCAGATAGCAATGCGTTGAGTGGGAATCCACCCTGTGTGCTGAGTGCCAGACTGTGATGCCTAGCATTTATTAGTTACGCTTTTTTTCCCCCGCATCATTTCCAATATTTATAGCTACTTAGCGCTGAGACATTATTAAATTTCAATATTTTAATGTTAATTTCACTGTTCAGAAGTGGAGCATTTTTGTGTATATTGGATCATTATTATCTAAATTAAGGTGTCTGCATAAACTAAACAATAATCTTCTTGTCTCTCCAGGTAATTATATGTCGGTGACTAGGACTACTAAGAAAACTGAAAAACTTGACTAACCATTAAAAGTTCTTATTCTTTGGTTTTGTCCCTAAGACACAAGGCAAGAGTTCATAGAATCACAGAATCCTTGGAGTTGGAAGGGATCAAAGGTCATCTAGTCCAACTCCCCTGCAATGAAAAGGACACCTACAGCTAGACAGGTTACTCATTGCCTGGTCAACACTCGACTTGAAAGTCTCCAGAATTGGAGCATCAACCACATCTCTTGGCAACCTATTCCAGTGCATCACCACCCCCACTGTAAAAGACTTTTTTTACATCCAACCTAAGTCTACCCTCTTTCAGATTGAAACCATTTCCCCTTGTCCTATCACAACAGACCCTGAGTTAATTCCTTAACAGCGATATGAGAAATAATAAACAGTACAAGAATGATGAAGAGAAAGAGTAGCAAAACAACCCTAGATTAAATGTTGTGTACTCATCAAGTCAGACTGATTAAATCAACTGATAATATTTGTCAGACTTGCATAGGAAATCAAAATCTTTTGTACATTCTTTTTCTTGTCTTTTTTCTTTTCTTTCATTCCTGGGAGACAAAAAAAAAAATGCCATTAGGGAAAAAATTTCTAGACGTCAATTCAAGTCTGGAAATGTATTTTAAAACCTGTGCATGCAATAGTGAAGAGTGGTCTGAGGGTCTGAGATATTCACTTCAAACTCTGTGTAAATTTGAAAGGCTGTTTGGACTTCAAATTCTGCTTCTACCTATAAAGGAATAACATTAGGAGAGAATGCTATTTAATTTGGCTGGAAATATTTAACCAGCCTGGAAAAACAATAGGTACCACTTTCCCTCTGATTTTACTGAGTAACTCTACCTTGGAAAATTCAGCCTTTTCTAATACGGAACTGGAATTTGGCAAGGCAAAATTTGGCACCCTGGAACATTTTTAATTGTTAAAACAGTTATAGGTATTTTTCTTCGATATGGCACTGCTTGTTTGCAAACAAGATATAGCACACTACATCCCCTAGCTCAGGAATACTTAGCAAAATGGGACTTCATTTCATTTCTTTTCTTCCCCTTTCTGTTTTGTTTCTTAGGGTTTTGTTTGTTTGTTTGTTTTGTTTTTTACTTCTCTGTGATTTTATTGCTTTGCTGTTGTTTTTCTTTTCCTCCTTAAATTTTAAAAAATTAATTTGTGTCAATGTAACTGAATCTCAGCTCCGAGTTTAGAAGAGCATACAACCCCTGGGTAATTAATACTATCCTAACTACAAACTTGAATGTGGCTTCCTCCAGGTGAGGAACCTATAGCCTCAGATAAACATTTTTAAAAGGGGCTCTGATGGCTTTATAAACTCAGTATTAACAAAAAGCAGCTGTTAGACTCTCCAGTGAGACTTAAACCAGCTTAAAATGAGAAAGGAAGCTTCAGCCCTTTGTTCCATCTTACTGCAGGTCACCCCTGACTCTGATCATGAAAACGCATGAAATCCAGTTAGAAATGAGATCTCTTTGGATCACTTGTCTGTACTACGCATGGACAAGTACCCGAAGGTCTGTGGAAGTCATCTTTGAGTGGCCAATACACCCACATGGCACTGCAGTGATTTAGGAAGAGAGGTGATGTATGAGTCCTCAGGATATCATAGGTGCTGAGCCTCAATTAATAACAAGGCCTAATTCCCCAGGCAGAGTGCCACATTAAGAGAAGCTTGTCTTTGTATTTTTAGTCTCCACTACGAAGAGAGTCTTCTAAACCCACTTCACAGCACATCATAGGACAGCGTAGGACTCATCATGAAACAAGACACATGCCATCCCTCATCAGCTTCTTGCAGAATAACTTCATAAATATCAAAAGCTGTAATAATTCCAAAACTACAAGTCTGTCCCTCTGCTTCATGTGTAATCTCTGAGGATTGATTTTTTTTTTTGCCCCTTGAATCTATGTTTGGAATAGCACCTACGTAGGCTCATATGCTATTCACAAATAGCAAGAATATATTGTCTCTAAACTGCAGCTTAAGTGCCCACGCAAGGGCCAGACAGAAGAATAGGGAAATTCTTACCTGGTTTTCCAGTCTTTGGATGTCCTCCTTGCCTTTGTCTTTCTGGAAGAGAAAGCTGTGAGGATTGGCTAGCACTGCCAGGATGAGATTATTCCATGCCTAAATTAAACACGTAAGCGTTTGAAGGATCGAAGCCATCATTCCTAAAGCTTTAATAAACTTTACAGTAGAAATAAGTTTCCCTTAACCCCATTTATTTAAACAATCCATATTGTTTTATATAGGGGAAACTATCCAATGCAAATACAGCTAAATATTTTAATGGTTTACACATCCATTTTAGAAAGTTTTCTTTTAATTTGTTAACTTTTGTTCTTTTGAACTGGCTCAACCTACTCATTTAATCCCTTGAGCTTTCAAGGGACAGCTTGCAGAAAGTTATATACACAAATATAACAAACATTTCAAATAAAACACAATGCATAAAGCAGAGAAAGGGAAAAATTTGACAACAGCTGCTAGATTTAACACTAATAGTTTTGAAAGATTTTGGCTTAAAGGTTAAGAGTATCTTATGACAATAAGCAGACTTTGTATATAATGTCAACAGCCCTGTTGCAACATGTCCAGTTTTAATTTATTCTTGTTCGCTTGCATAAGACAAATAATATAATTATGTATGTCTGGTTCATGACATTCAAGTTGGAAAAAAATCAAATAAATCATGGTGTTGTGTTTTTTTTTGTTTTTTTTTTTTTTTTTAAGAATAGCAACTTCTAAAGCCTTTGGACTACATCCCTTATTAACATTAGAAACATTTTTGTCTGAAAGTTATAACCTGAAAGTTTGCAAGTATTTATTTATTTTGATCAGATTTCATCTTTCTGAGCCTTTTTTGCTTCTGAATAAACCAGTGGTGACTAATATCCTCCACAGTCTTTCATTTTCTTTTCTTTTCTTTTCTTTTCTTTTCTTTTCTTTTCTTTTCTTTTCTTTTCTTTTCTTTTCTTTTCTTTTCTTTTCTTTTCTTTTCTTTTCTTTTCTTTTCTTTCCTTTTTTTTTTTTTTTTTTTTTTTTTTTTTTTTTGGTCCAAGAACATTGCAAATACTATCAATTACCTGATTTACCAATTACCAATTACCTGCACTCATCAAACTTGTACTATTCCTGTAATGGAAAAAAATATAATGGAAACGTAATTTAAACTATACATGAATACCAAACTATACCATATATTGTGTTTCAGCATATCTCATAAGATCAGTCATGAGTCCAAAGAACTGTTTATTCACATACATGTATTTAAAGTAAAAGGAAAAAAACAGTCCTCCTAGAACCATGTTCTTAGTTGATATAGAGCACCTGTATTAGACTCTTCAGTGGAACTCTTTACACTGGAGGAGAAATTAAAAAATATATGATTTTAGGCATTTAAAATAGCTTGTGTAAGCTAATTATTGTTATCTGAGGGATGCTCTAAAAGTAATGCCTCCTGTTTTATTATGCTGGCCCACAACATCAGAGGCAGATGTTGGTGCTATGGCAGTAGGGACAGAAACTTTTCCACTAGTATTCCATTACATTCTGTTGCTGTGTGACAGATGGCAGCAGGGGGACAGTTTGACAAAATAGTATCCGACACGAAGTGCATTTGAAGCAAAGGTGTGCTATTGAATTCCTCCATACAGGAAAAAATTGCACCCATTGGCATTTCAGCGATGCTTGCTGAATGTTTATGGAGTGGATGTGAGGGAGGGGGTGGTGTGTCTCAGCAGTGGTGGCAATGACATGAAAGACAAGCTGTGTTCTGGGTGGACATTCATAGCTGTCACCCCACAAAATGAAGAACATGTAAATCAGCTCATCCGTGCGAATCAGCTAATACTGCTGAATATGTTGAAAAATAGCATTTTGTGTCTGAGAATTTGCTCTATCAAACAGTGTTATTGTGCTGTTTCTATCTGTTGTAGTTTCCATGGAAATAAATAGGAGGTGTTACTTGTGGAGCAGCTTTATTATTATAGGGAATTAGGCACCTCTGCAGAATTGTACACACATTTATCTTTGAAACTTACATTCAGCTGGGACCCTAAGAAGTGCAAGACACTTTCTTTCTATCTGAAAATCATTCAGGTTTCTGTGATCTAATTTAGATGTATTTCTTACAGGTAGTTCTATGTAGGCAAAGTGAAATCTACTCCAGATAGAGACCTTGACCTTTAATATAGACAGTGTATTTACTTTGAATAAAAATAGTGATATATTTTAATGGCTTCAATAATGTTTTTCAGTTCCTTAAGGAGGATGTAATAGGGTTAATTAGTGTTTCGTTTTTTTATGCCCAGAAAGACTACTCCATCTTCTGTGAAAAATGTCCTGAGATAGATGAAATTAAACGAAATAAAAATCTCACTTGGGAAAAGATCAGATAGTACAAGATGAATGGCAAAAATAAGGTCTTATATAGAATACATAGGTTTAGCATGAAATATGCATGGAGATCTTGGAAAGTACATCTGTGACATGTATCTGTGTAATGGTTCCAAAGCATTTTCCTTTGGATGATATTAAGACTTTATAAAACAAACATATGCTCATGCTAATACTGTTTTGAAGTAAATGTATTAATGCAAAAATGTCCAAACAAGTGTGCCAGATTTCCTCGGGGTTTAACTCCCACAGCAGCAAAAGAAGTAGTCCAGAGTGTTTGAAACACTTTCCATAGAAGTGTATTTACCATGCCAAAATTCAAAGCAGAAGTGCTGTGCAGTTGTGGCAATGCACAAGCCTCTGCAGCATACATAATGCAAAAGTATTTTTGTGTCCCAAAGCAGGAAGAACCTCCTTTTCCTTGGATACCAGATGTAAGGAAACAAGGATGGTTTTGTTGTATAGAAAGACATTATCAGCATCAGGTATGCAGAGACCATGAAAATCCCCCACTCCTCAAGGGAGTAAGAGAGAGTCTAAATTTCTTGACCTGTGTTCAGTTCCAGGTATCCCAGAATAAGAGGGACATGGGAATGATGGAAAGTGTTCAGTGTGAAGATACTGGGGGCACCTCCCCTGTAAGTAGAGGCTGAGAGAGCTGGCACTGTTCGGAATGGAGCCAGGCTATTTCAGTGGTGTATGGTGCCATAACAAGGGACAGTGGATAGAAACCAGAACACAGGAGGTTCCCTCTGACAACTTCTGACCTCTGAGCACTTCTGCGTGCTGTGTGTGTGATGGAGCACTGGCACAAGCTGCTCAGCAGCTGTGGGGTCTCCTGGGAGATCTCAGCCACCTGCATGTGGTGCTGGGTGCCCTGTTCTGGGTGTCCCTGTGGAGCTGGGGTTGAACCAGAGGGACCCAAGAGTCCCTGCCAACCTCAGCTACTCTGTGGCTCTCTAAACAGTAGAAACTTTGCAGTGTACAGTCACTGTGTTGAATCAATAAGCGTCACCTTCAGTAAAAGAAGCAAAACATTTACCAGCAGACACAGTGGAGCAACAAGTGAAAGCACAATCCCCTCTGGGGATCTACACAGTATCAGGTAAGACTGACCCCACCCTACCACTCAGAAATGCGAAGACCTAAAACCACCCATGGAATGATGATGTCACTGTAGCTTGTTTTGATGCTCCACATATTAAAATTATTATGCGAATGCCATTTTGTGGAGAAATGCTTTTAATCAATAGACTCACTTCTTAATTTGCTACCAGTTCAATCTTCAAAATTTTCCCACCAGTTCCAAACCTGCCTACCAGGAAAAGCACTGTTAACCTACAATGGCTAACCGAAGCAGGCAGGAAACCAATGCTTTGGGGATAATCCTTTAATGCCTGGAAAGTATTTGGCCAAAGTTTTGTAGGCAGAGGATTGAATCAAGCATTTATTAACCAGATGATCTTGTTACTCCCATAAAGAACCTTGGATAAAGTTGTACATTTAAAACTCTTTATCTGCTATATTTGCCAGACTTGGATTTACTAGAGGGGAGAGGGAAGAAATAGAAGAGGAAGTGCAGAGAGAACTCTAGCCGCTCCCATTACTACTCGTTACTTCAGCA
Organism: Lagopus muta; assembly: GCF_023343835.1. Classification (NCBI taxonomy): domain Eukaryota; kingdom Metazoa; phylum Chordata; class Aves; order Galliformes; family Phasianidae; genus Lagopus; species Lagopus muta. Next base: position 10,272,841 of record NC_064434.1, read on the forward strand.
CATAAAATTGCAGTCCCTCCTGCAGCCCCCCTGTTCTTGATTCACATATTGTCTTTGTTCACTGCCTAAATAAGTCCAATATTTAAAAAAAAAAAAAAAACAAACATGCAGGTATCAGGTGGAGTTCCTGGTTTGCATATATAAGTGAGTATGTATGCACACTCATGTATATAAGTGCATATTCGCAGATGTACATGAGTATTCCTATAAATATCCACACTTCTTTTTTTTCAAAAAAAAAATAAAATTATAGACTTTTCTTGGATAAAATAATAAATGTCTAATTTCTTTATAGGAGTCTAATTGAGTTGCTGAATTACTTCAAATCCTCAGTCAGAGGCATGTCACAGTTATAATATGGTACTGTTGATGGAGCAGCCTAGCGTTGATAGGAGAGCTAATGATTGCAGATCTGCTTTTAGATTGGATTTTGTGCTCTGTAGTCCTTTTACCCAGTCATAAAATATAAGTGGCGTTTACAAAAAGAAAAAATAGCAGTCCACTTAGGAAGTCTCTTAACAGGTTTTTTGAGCTTAAATGTACATTTCTTTAAGTACCTGTTAATTACTTCACTGTGATGATGCACACCTGTACAATGTCAGGCTGCCCACAGAGCCCATTGTTAACCTGCCCGTCAGCCGTTTACTGCCCGTGATTCACAGTCTAGGGGTCTAGGATTATTGTCTACTGGGAATTACATTTTAGTGGTACAACAGTGTGCTGGAGATGTCTTAATGGCTGTTCAACTGAGAATGTTATAATGTCCACATTGTTGTTCTAGCCAGTGCACAGACCAATTGCTTCTTAAGTTATGGCATCAGAAAGCTCCAGGTCATCTGCACTTAAATCACATGTACATATCTGAAATGTTGATGTGGTAACTGGTAGCAATGTATACAATACTTTTAACCTCCAATTTGGTGGGTGCTTGAGATCAGATTATATGAAGTGTGCATGTATGCTTCAACATTTAGGGCTACAGCAAGCTTTACTGATTTTAAATGTCATCGTAAATTTTTCCTCAAAGAGCTTACCTCAGCTCATGCTCAGCTTTCGCATTGACAGGCTGTAGGATAGAGAGGGCAAATGGGTTGCATTAAACCCCAGATACACTTCCCCACACTCCTCTGCTCAGGCGTTTTTTGGATAAGCCCCAGAGCTGGAGGGGTGGCCATACCCTCCTTTCAGCTCACCATCCTTTAAATGACTGCCCCGCACTTAGAGGTAGACACACGTATAGCCACATGTACATGCTGCATCAGAGGAAAATAAGGAGACTGTAGAAATTCCAAATTCTATTTTCCTTCATGTTCTGCTGGATCTCCCCTCCGCTACAACATGCTATAAGCCAAGTTCTTCAGCTGAGGTCTCCTCTGATCAGTTAGAGCAAAATGAATTTGTATTTGAAGTCATGTCTATGGAACTTAGATGAGGCCTCTAACTAGATAATTTCTTTTCAAGATCACAACTACCAGGACAGGATTTATCATTTATTTATTTATTTATTTATTTATTTATTTATCTATCTATTTATTTATTTCCAGTGAAGTTGCATGGACATTGTCTCACCTAAACAGATGTAAGGAGAAACTAAGGAATTTCTAAGAGGCTTGGAAAAAATGAAATTTATTGATAGAACTAATTATTGATTGGAAATATTTGATATTTCTCACAGAAAAAGCCGAGCAAGCCTCCAAAACACAACAGCAACATGAACAACTCTCCAGAAATTTTATACTGAAAAGAAGCATGAAAAAGCTTCATCTAATCATTTTCTTTCCATTTCAATTTTTAAAATTCAAATTTTTTTTCCAGGTCTTTTGCTATGAAAAAAAAGTGTCAATAACTCAGTTTTTGGTCAAAAGCAATTTTGAGGAAAAATATTCTAACTGATCCCATTGGTAATATGCCAAGATCACAGAATCAAACAGAATCACCAAGGTTGGAAAAGACCTATAAGATCATGCAGTCCGACCATCCACCTATCACCAATAGTACTCACTAAACCATATCCCTCAACACAAAATCCAAAAGTTTCTTGAACACCTCCGGGGTTGGTGACTCCACCACCTCCTTGGGCAGCCCATTGCAGGGCCTGACCACTCTTTCGGAGTAGTACTTCCTAATGTCCAGCCTGAATCTCTGCAGGTACAGCTTGAAGCCATTCCCTCTAGTTCTATCACTAGTTACACAAGAGAAGAGGCCGACCCCTAGCTCACTACAACCTCCCTTCAGGTAGTTATGGAGACCAATAAGGTCTCCCCTGAGCCTCCTCTTCTCCAGACTGAACAATCCCAGCTCGTTCAGCTGCTCCTCATAAGCCCTGTGCTCCAGACCACTCACCAGCTTTGTCGCCCTTCTTTGGACACGTTCCAGGGCCTCAATGTCTTTCTTGCAGTGAGAGGCCCAAAACTGGACACAGTACTCAAGGTGCAGCCTCACCAGAGCTGAGTACTGGGGGACGATCACTTCTGATGCAAGCCAGGATGCCATCGGCCTTCATGGCCACCCGGGCACACTGCTGGCTCATTTTAGCTGAGCATCAATAAATACCCCCAGCTCCATTTCCTCTACGCAGTCTTCCATCCATTCTGCCCCAAGCCTGTAGTGTTGCCCAGGGTTGTTGTGGCCAAAGTGCAGAAACTGGCATTTGGTCTTGTTGAACCTCATACCATTGGCTTCAGCCCAGCTATCCAGCTTGTCCAGATCCCTCTGTAGGGCCTCGCTACCCCCAGGCAGATCAACACTTCCAGCCAACTTGGTGTCATCTGCAAGAAGATCTTGACTGAAGAAATGATTTGAATAGTTTGAGACCTCTGATCACACCTAGCATTATATAAATAGGGCTCTTCCTCATTATGTAAATTTGTATCCAAATAGTGTTGCTGCAAACATTACCTCTTCCAGCTAGCATACCACCACCGAAATCACGCACTGCTCAAACAGCTTTCCCTTTTATCAAAAACACAGAACTGGAATTTTTAACAGATGGTATTTTCACTGCTTTGAAACTTTTATGGAGAATGAGCTAAACACATTGACTTGGGTGGGGGAGAGGTGGTGCAGGGAAACAAAGAGGAAGAGGGGAAGGCAAGGAAGGAGAGGAGATTATTCTAAGTGCTCGATGTGGATGTTTTTCCCCCCAGAAAAAAATAAGAATTCTTCCCTGCATTTCAATAAGATCAGAGTAAGAGTAATGCTGAACACTTTGGAAAAAAAATCACACTCCCCAATGTTATTAATATGAGTCATAATTAGAGATGGAACTTTTGATCCAAACCCCAATTAACTTCAGGGAAATTTGGATCATAACTTTATGGCTTGAATTTATTTGCACGCTGGGCCAAGACAGAACTCCTGACCCAGGGCTGTCCAATTCTTCCCCCACTAACAAATCCTTTGGGGAATTGGAGATGCATATCTGGTTCAAGATCTGACATTTGTGGTTTGGAGCATGTTTGACAATATATCTTACGCATAAAGAGCACTTTCCTCCTCAAAATGCGTGAGCTAGCTAACTCTTAGGAAGAACCTCATAAAAACAAATTATATACTTTCTTCAGTGTATTTGCAAATAAAATGAAAATGCTTACAGGTTATCTATGTTCTCAAAACTTTCCTTCTTTGATTCATAATAAAAGGTGTTTTTTCCAAATCAGGCAGTGATACTGATGCATTCTTCCATGCTTAATAGCATCATAGAATCATAGAAGAGTTTGAGTTGGAAGGAATCTCTATAGATCACCTAGTCCAACTTCCCTGCAATGAACAGAGACATCCACAGCTTGATCAGGTTCCTCAGGTCCCTGTCCAGCCTGACCTTGAATGTCTGTAAGGATGGGGCATCCACCACCTCTCTGGGCAACTTGTGCCAGTGCTTCTCTACCTTTTCACACAAAAAATAATTCCTTATAACCAGTCTAAATCTCCTGTCTTTTAGTTTGAAATCATTTCTCCTTGTCCTATCACCACAGACTGCTAAAAAAGTCTGTCCCCTTCTTTCTTCCAGCCCCCCTTTGGATACTGGAAGACCACTCTCAGATTTCCCTGGAGCCTTCTCTTACCCAGGCTGAACAGCTCTAGCTGTACTCAGCCTGTCCTCATGCTTATGATTTCAGTTTGATTACTCATTAAGCAAGTCACTAAACAGCCTGAGAAGGTCTGGGTAAACTGGACCTTAGTTTCACAGATGGTCTTAGGAAATGTACCTGGTGTTCCAAGGTGTATGTAAGACAATGTGCTCTTTCATTTTGGTAGCATCTGAGAGAGATTTTCAAGGAAGTTTATAAGGAGGTTCATACAGTCATATATTTATTCTATGTTTTATTCTATGATCAGTAAAATGAGCTTTAACAATGCAAGGACTCTGGAATGCATTAGAAAACTTTTTTCTTTTTTTCTTTTTTTTTCCCAGAAGGCAAATTAGCTAAAACAAACAGAAGTTGCGACATTAGACATAACTGAATGCTACCCAATTTTATGTAGTTCTAGGTCAGACAAACTATGACCTGGTACATTTACTCTCCCACCCTATCTAGCAGTTCTGTTCAAAATTACTCCAAAATAGTGTCCATAGAAAGACAATATATATACTTTTTTCATGAGCAGTATTTTACTGAAAATATTTGATCTTCTTGCTTTAACCTGCTTGCTTGAATTATAGACTCTATGGGAAATCATGTAGGAGTTTTTTTCCCATCTTTTCTGTCAGTGAATGATTCATTACTGCTAATGCTTAGGAGGTAGCAGCATACATGGAATAAACCATTTTCATGAATGATCTAAACAATGGGGTAGTGTGGCCCCAGTAAGTTTGCAGATGACATGAAAATAGGAGAAGAAGCTCCAACCCTCATGAGAAGGCTGTGCAGCCATCCAGAGGACTTTAATGTACTGGTGAAATTGGCTGCCAAGAATCCCATGAAGTTCAGCAAGTGAAAAGTCCTGAACACAGGGAGGAGCAAGCCCAGGCACCATAACATCAAAGCATCACAGAATTCCAGAATTGCAGGGGTTGGAAGGGACTTCAAGAGATCAAAAGAAAGCTAAAGAAGTTACCCTATAATAAATCTAACAGATAGGTATCCACATGGCTCTTGAATATCTCCAGAGACTCCAAAACCCTTCTGGGCAACCTGTTCCAGTGCTATGTCACTCTTACTGTAAAGAAATTCTTCCATGTGTTTGAATGGAACTTCTTATGTTCAAGTTTTAGGCCATTGCTCCTTGTCTTGTCACTACACCACCAACAAGAGCCTGTCTTCATCCTTTTGCCTCCCACTTACCTTCAGATTTTCATAAACATTAATCACAGAATCACAGAATCACAGAATTGTAGGGGTTGGAAAGGACCTCCAGAGATCATCGAGTCCAACCCCCCTGCCAAAGCAGGTTCCCTACAGTAGGTCGCACAGGTCGGCATCCAGGCAGGTCTTGAACATCTCCAGAGAAGGAGACTCCACCACCTCCCTGGGCAGCCTGTTCCAGTGCTCCGTCACCTCACTGTAAAGAAGTTCTTGCACATGTTTGTGCAGAACTTCCTATGCTGCAGTTTCCAGCCGTTCCCCCTTGTCCTGTCTCCACTCACCACTGAAAAGAGTCCGTCCTCGCCATTCTGCCCCCCGCACCTTAGATATTTATAGACCTGGATCAGGTCCCCTCTCAGTCTCCTTTTCTCAAGGCTGAACAGACCCAGTTCACTCAGCCTTTCCTCATAGGGGAGATGCTCCAGGCCCTTCACCATCTTCGTGGCCCTCCGCTGGACTCTTTCCAAGAGATCCCTGTCTTTTTTGTACTGGGGAGCCCAGAACTGGACGCAGTACTCCAGATGAGGTCTTACCAGGGCAGAGATCAGATAATCAGATACCCTCTCAATCTTTTTTTCCCCAGTTCCCCAAATTCATGTTACTCAGCCTTTCATGCTGGAAAGCAGCTCAGCAGAAAAAGATCTGGGGATCCTGGTGGAAGACAAGTTGAACAGTCAATAGCAAAATGCCCTGGTCATTCAGAAGGCCAGTGTTACTCTTCACAGCACTAGGCAAAGTATTGCCAGCAGGTCAAGAGAGGGGATCTTTACCCTCTACTCAGAGTTGGTGACTCCACACTTGGAGTACTCTGTCCAGTTCTAGCCCCATCATGGTGGTAAGGCCATGGTGATGGCTGTTCTTCCCATCTCCGTAATTCCTCGTTCTCTTACCTGAGCTGTAATTTCAGATAGAGATTTTTATTTTTGTTAAAATTTGTTTATTTTCTTAACGTAAAAAAATCTGTTGATTAGTTTACAGAATCAGAGAATGGTTTAGGTTGGAAGGGATCTTAAAGAATATCTAGTTACAACTCCCCTGCCATAGGCAGGTTGCCATTCAACGTATCAGGCTGCCCAGGGCCTCATCCAACCTGGTCTTGAACATATTCGGAGGGATGGGGTATCCACAACTTCTCTGGGCAGCTTGTGCCAATATCTCAACATTCTCTGAGTCCTATAACAAGACTTGAAAGGTGGGCCCTGGTGAACCTAAGAGGTACAATACAGCAAAGTGCAAAATTTTGCACTTGGGCCAGAGGAATCCCAGGCATTTATATAGACTGGAAGCAATCCTTGAGAGCTGCTCTGCAAGAGAAAGACCTGGGGGTCCTGATGGATGAAAAACTTAACATGAGCCAACAGCGTGCTCTTGCAGTTCAGAAAACAAATGGTATCCTGGGCTCCATCAGAAGAAGGTCACCTTCTGGAACATAGAGGTGATTGTCCTTCTCTACTCTTGTGAGGCTCCACCTGGAGTACTGTGTCCAGGTCTGGAGCCCACAGTACAAGAAGGACGGAGAGCTATTGGAGATGGTCCAGAGGAGAGCCACGAAGATGATCAGGGGAGTGGAGCACCTCCCCTATGAAGACAGGCTGGGGGAGCTGGGCTTGTTCAGCCTGGAGAAAAGAAAAGCTGCGGGGTGACCTCACTGCAGCCTTTCAGTACCTAACGGGCGCCTACAAAGAGGAGGCGAATCAATTCTTTGAAAGGGTTGATAACTGCAGGACAAGGGGAAATGGTTTTAAGTTGAGGGAGGGAAGATTCAGGTTGGATGTCAGGGGAAAGTTCTTTATTATGAGAGCGGTAAGGAACAGGCTGCCCAGAGAGGTTGTGAATGCCCTGTGAATGTCTCTGGAGGTGTTGAAGGCCAGGCTGGATGACCCTGGGCAACCTGGTCTAGTATTAAATGAGGAGGTTGGTGGCCCTGCCTGTGGAAGGTGGGTTGGAGATTCATGATTCTTGAGGTCTCTTCCAATCCAGACGATTCTGCGATTCTGTGATTCTAACATCTAATCTAAATCTCCCTACTTTTAGTTTAAAGATATTCCCCCTTGTCTTATCACTATTAGATCATGCAAAAAGTTTGTCTCCATCTTGTTTACAGACCTCCTTTAAATACTGAAATGCTACAGTGATTCCTTTGGCTGTTCTTCAGGCCAGTGAGATAAAACAAGCAGAGCAGCATAGGTACAGGGTCATGGTGAAGCAGTCCTGTGTAATCCAACCTGGAACTAGCTCAGAACCTGAGCAATTAGCCCAAGTCTGCTTGAACTGACAGATGTGGGCATCTTCTCAGCTGCCTGGAACCACACCTCCACCAGTAACAGTCAAGAATCTAAAATTTAATATTCATATCCTACTTTTCTGAGGAGTGGCAAAAATTTCTGAGTGAAAGACCCAGATCTTCTTACTTTCACATCCCAAATAGCTCCAAGGCTACAGGCAGTAGCCTCTTACCTCTCTGTTAAATATCTACAGTCTAGGTTAAAATGCAAGAAGAAGTTTTGGTTAGTGGCCCTCCAAACCTCTCCACAGTCCTCAGTCTGTACCTGGCTTACTGCATCTAGACAGGACAAAAAGGCTTCCAATAGATTTGCATTTAATTTGGGAATCTATTCAGATGAATGGTAAAATAAATGCTTGCTCTTATTACAAGGTATTGATTTACTGCCTTCTGGGAAAAAGTACAGCATTGCAACAATAACAAAGATGTTCATGATTGTCTGCATATATATAGGTGTATATATATGCATGTATATTTATGAATGTAAGTGAAACATTCCAGATTGACAGCATTGTAACAGAAAAAAAATTGGACCCATATACAGTGTAGGATTTTTCCTTTCCTTTGTTCACAAAATACATTTTACCATGGGTGATAGAATTTTTTGCATCATGAATATTTTATACCAGACTTTAGCCAAAACCATGATATATCCCAGAAATTAACTTAGGGATATCTGGTTCTCATTATTCTCTGATGTTCATTGATTTATTTGCTTTCTCAAACAAAGAATTTTAGTCCCAAAACTTGGTATCTACTCAGCTTATTCTTAACCCTTCCATGGAGGAGGAGGGAATAATTTATTCATTGGGAAAGTGTTGAATCACTCATTTTTCGTGTTATTGGAATAAATTCTACTATTTGCATCAGCATAAATCAAAATATTTTCCATCCATGTAAGTTGAATTTGTGCCATCTTGTCTACTCTTAAATTTGCATTTGAAAGACTTAACAAAAGGAGAAAAGTATTCATCTGAAATAGAATTTTATATATTCCTTAGATATCTAAGTCCTAATCTGCAATTCTGTCTCTCCCCTCCTCCCATTTCCATCTCCACCCAACAACTGAGTAATTGTGAAAGCATCTGAACTCATCAGGCACACCACATTTGGACCTGGATGTTCCCTAGGCACCTGCAGTTCTGCATTGTGTGCATGCCCAGATCTACCCAGGCCTTAATATGATCCAGAAACTCAGCTGCGTGATACCAAAGTTCCTCAAAGGGCTTAATCCCATAAATATGTCTGAAGTCCAGTTCATGCATTCTAGCAGGATCAAGCCTATCACAAGCTGTAATCGTATTTGTTATCTTTTACAACAGATTTTACTGTTGATGTTCTTGTTTCGTTTTGTGTTTAAAAAGAAAGAAACATTCTCTGGCTTTTAAAAATAGTCTTGGATTTACCCAAGAAGTTCTTAATGCATTTCTTTAAGCCCCAGCTGCTCACATGTGATGGTGTGTTACAGTGCTTACTGCTCTGTTTGAAGTTGTACCATAAAGAGAACAATGTTCCTGAGTTGAACAAGAAGTAACTGATTTCCCTCGTTCATTGACATAATTCATGTAGGTGGTAATGTACATTTATTAACGTACATGGTAAAAAATACAAAAATAAACAAACAACAACAACGAAACACAAAGATTTGGAATTGTTTTGCTGTGATTTCCCTTCCAGTCCCATTTTCTGTGTATTAGTGCAGGTTCAATAGGAGACAAAGAAAAATACTGAATAATTCAACTGTGAAGAATATTATTTTTTTCTTCAATCCAAAAAGGGTCTTGCTCTCCACATTACTATCAACTTGCCTTTCTTTGTATAGGAATGGCTTCAGGAATTCAGCTTCTAGTACTTTTAGAAAAACGTGGTACCTTTGTGGCTACTGGAGGCAGATGGACAGAAGCATCTTCCCAAATATGTGGTCTAGAAATTTAAACAGTGAGAAGCAGAAGAAGTTTATATAGTGACATGAATCCAGAAACAGCACGGTGCTGATTAGATCTGGAGCAGGAGATACAGTTGCCATGCAGTCATTTGTTCAACCCTTCTGGTAGAGTTCACAGCAATTACTACCATAATGCAGCAAAGAGCTGCCTTTTGAAACACTGAGCATGCACAGGTTCACCCAACTTCCCTAAAAATAAACAAGAAAGAAGGTCATAAAGTCATAGGATCTGGTTTTCTTTAGGTTGAGCAGTCTTGAGCCTTGTAAATTCAATAAAAAATCTTAAAAAAAAAAATCTTAAAAAAAAAAAAAAAGAAGAAAAGAAAAAACAACAGTGAATTGTAATTTTGCAGGGTTGTGTCTAACCCAGAGGACTGGCATTAAAACTCCAGACTTCTCACATCATGACTATTATTTTAAATCAAATAAAGAACTACACTGACAGAACCTATTGCTTCATAAGCATTCAGTAGCTTGTGTGAAACTAGAGAGCTATGCCAAGCAATGATGAACATTAATTCTGGTAGTTAACAGCACTTAGCCATGTCAATGGTGTGTTTCAGCTTACAAACATGACTGCACATTTCATCACTGGACCATTAATGTCTTCCTTTTGCACCTTGTCCTGAATAAACAGATCCTTGCTAGAAGAAAGCCCCAAAGTAAGTCCAATTTAGGTCACTTGCGATCTCCTCTGTCTGCAGGTGACTGACAAAGAGCAGATGAACTGAGCTTTGGTCCATCTGTCCCCACATCTGCAGGCAGACCTCTTACATCTCAGCTCTCTCCAGCCTTCTGCTTTTTGCCATACAATCCCTCTTTTTAGTAAGTTGCAATATGAATATCACTAATATCAAAGAGAAGGTTATGTTGTGCATTTTTACCATCGTTATTTTCCAGAGAAAATGTTTTATAAAATCCACCTGAGAATACGAACAAGACAATGCATTAGACTACATTATTATCTCAAAATACAGTACCTGTTCTATGTTTAGAATTTGCAGTTTGCAGGAAACACAGAACTGAGAAGAACTGCCCTGCTGCCATCCAGTATGATGGGAACAGACTGGAGAAATGGGCTCATAGAAATTTCATGAAGTTCAGAAAGAAGTTGCAGAGTCCTGCACCAAGAGAAGAACAAGCTCAGGTACCAGAAAAGTTAGGGATACTCAGTTGTAAATCATCTTGGCTGAAAAGAATGTAGAGGTCCTGGTGGACATAACTAGTCAGCTGTCCTTGCCATTAAGGTCAGTGGTATACTGGGCTGCTTTAGGCAAAGTAATGCCAATAGGTTGAGGGATGCGATTCTTCCCCTCTGCTTATTATTGATGCTGCACTTGTAGTCTTCTATTTAGTTCTGACCCCCCCCCCCCCCCCCCCCCCCCAAATAAAGGAGGGAGCTGGAGAATCTGTGTAGGACCACAGTGATGATTAGGTTACTAGAGCATTTATTATACATGGAGAGACATAATGTTCAATCAGATCACCAGCAGCACTTCTGGGCTGTGTGAGTGATGGAGCACTGGTACAAGCTGCCCCAAGGCTGTGGGCTCTCCCAGGATATTTCTGGCAGCCGCCTGGACACAGTGCTGGGTGCCCTACTCTGGGTGTCCCTGCTGGAACAGGGGTTGGGCCTGATAACCTCTAAAAGTCCCTTCTATCTACAACCATTCTGAGATTCTGGGATTCTTTTCTGTTGTATAATTCAACCTGCTCGTTTGTTTATTTTATATACAAACAACTGTGAGGGTTTTTTGGTTTTTAGTGATAGCATCTGGTCAAGGCATGTCTTTAGCCACATTGCCACTAGAAGTTTTTCACAAACAAATTAGCTAGAAAAGACTTTTGAGGAAGGAGACCCACTTTTTAAAATTGATTAGCTATACCTCTCTCTCCCATGTTACATTACTCCAAGCTAACCATAGCTGGGGAGTTAATAGGTGGAAGCAAATAAATTGGCTTGACTTTAAGAGCAAAATATTCTGATGAGCATTTGATATTATGGAGTATAGATTAGTAAGTGTGTCACTATTTGTACGTCATCTTTCATGAGAAACATTTTAATTACTTTCTCTTACTGAAAATATCCTAGCTATGCATCTTCTTTTCTTTTGTTAATTGTTAAAATAGTTAATAGCTGAAACATTAGTCATTCCACTTGTTTGCAAAAAGGAATTACATGAATCTGAAGAAATTAGTTTTCTGAAACCAACAGAGACACAACTCCTCAAAAAATAATTGAGTTGCTCAGTTTTGGACTGAGAGAAAATTTGTTGTGAAATTTATTATGTTTGAGATGGAGTTCTCCCAAATCATAGAAAGAAAGAGACACCAGCTTTCTTCAACACAAGGCTGAAAATTCCCTCTATCACGTGCTGCTGAGTGAGCAAATTAATAGCAAACTCATTGTTTCTTGTATGATGTTAACTACCTGCTTACTGCTGAAATGGCTTGTGTTACTAATATCTTTTAAAATTCCTGAAAAGAAGGCTTTACCAGTAACAAAGAGCCCACAGTATTAGTGTTATACTTGTAGGCTGCCTGCCAAACTCTTAAAAGGCCATTGGATACATAACACAATGAACACGAGGATTATTAAAAATAAACTCACATCTTGGTACTTAAACATTTTTTTCTCTCTTTTACTTAAGAAGTGATCACTACAGCATATTTTGGGGTAAAAATATATAAGCAAGGGCAGCAGAACTAGTTGATATTTTATATGAAAGAATCCATTAAGAATGCTCTTTGGCTGTCTGTTTGTGCCCTTGAGTCTCACAAGTACAGTTGGCAAGAACAGAAAAACACTTATGGACTCAAAAACTGATATAGTACATTTCCTACCATTTAAAATCCTTTAATGTGTCCCCAGCATCCCATGTAATTTAAAGAGGAACATCAGAAAGCTTGGAAGCTTTTCTGACCTTTGTTCAAATAATTCCAAACACTTTGGGTTGTAAAAACGGATAGATATTTTGTGAAGAAAGCCTTTCTTTTACATTTTCATATCTTTTGCATGGAATTAGTATAGATTGCTGCATCGAACAATTGCAGAGGTTAATGATACCTTTCCAAATTCAGTAAATATGATGATCTGCATTTCAGTTGATTCTGAGGCAGTAGGAGTCATTCATTTTTGGGACAATATTAAGGCCTGGTGAACAGGCTTAACCGATTTATTTAATTTTGCTGAGATGTACTTTAGGGATTAATAAGGAACAGCAATTGATGCCTTGCCACATGCTCTCTGGACTATGATTTCTCTGCTCTTCTTTGCTGTTTCACAGTCTTTCTCAAGCTCAGAAAACAATCATAAATCAGGCTAAATATTTATATAGTTTTTTGGCATTTTTCATGCATGAGTGAAAAAGACTATGGGTAAGCTAGTCATAAAAATTCCAAGGAAAAATATTTTATGGAAAACTGCCGATTTGTCAAAATGCTTTACAGAGTTTGTTTGATTCTGCTAATATTTCAGGGTATGTAAAGAGGATCTATCATTCTCATGACTACACTGCACTGAGAGAATGAACAGATAGTCCAGAGTACATCATATGAACACAGCCGTGAAATCCTCAGCAGAAATGTTCCAGATTTTTGAAAATGATGAAATCTCAAAGCCATCCAGATCATTTCAGGTTGTGGTAAACAATGTCAACAATAATAATTATTTAATTAATGCACTGAGCAAGATCACCACGACCCAACATAATTGTCCACTCTATGCAAGAAGGATCCACAGTCTAATAATGGAGACTGCTAACAGTCTATAAGTGCTGGGCTTGAACATGGACAACAGTCAAAGTAGAACACAGAAGGTAGATTTTGCCTGTAGGAAAGAATGGACACAATGTGTTGTGTCTGAACTCTCCAAGGAAGTGTTTGTATATGCAATAAAGCCATTTGTCTGGGATACAAAATACAATACGGAGTTCACATACTTAATATGATAAATATAATATGATTTTAGATAAAACTGAACCAGGAACTTCTGCTTCCTTAGTGTCCTAACTATGAGATTACAGAACAATTTGAGAAGAAAAACCTTCCTTTGACAGCGTACAGATTCTTTAGATTAAAACCATTCCCCTTGTCCTATCACTGTTTGTGTAAACAGTCAGTCTCCCTACTGATTTTATGCTCCCCCTAATTACTGGAAGGCTGCAGTGACATCTCCCTAAAGCCTTCTTTTCTCAAGGCTAAGCAAGCCCTGTTTCTTCAACCTTTCTTCATAAATGAGGAGCTCCAGCCTCTTGGTCATCTTCATGGCCCTCCTTGGATTTGCTCCAATGCCTTTGCGTCCTTCCTGTGCTGGAGGCCTCAGGCCTGGATGCAGTACTCCAGATGGGGCCTCACAAGGGCAGAATAGAGGAGGACAATCCCTTCCCTTTTTCTGGTGGTTACCTTTCTGTTGGTGCAACCTGGGATTCTGTTGGCCTTCTGGCCTGCAAGAGCACACTGCTGGCTGATGTCCAGCTTTTCTTCTACCAGAACCTCCAACTCCTTTTCTGCAAGGCTGCTCTTAAATGAATTCTTTTCTCAGACTGTATATACACCTAGGATTGCCCCAACTCAAGTGCAACCCTTTGCATTTGGTCTAGTCGAATCTCATTAGATTCTCATGGGTTCACTTTCAAGCATCTTTAGATTCCTTCGGACAGCATCCCTTCCTTCCATTCATTCATCAGCTCATCACTCATCTTGGTGTTGTCAACCTCAGCAATCATCTTGGTGTCAACGGAAAACTTGCTAAGGGTGCACTCAGTACCACTCTCTACATCATTGATAATCATGTTGAAGAGCACTGATGCCAAGACAGACACCTAGGGGACATCATCTTCACCGGCCTTCCACTTGGGTGTAGAGCTGTTATGTTGACTTAACCTCTTTTGGAAGACTGATTCAGATATACAAAGTACTGAAGTATATCTGCCTTATACTGCCTGAGTTGTATCAATAACTTTTAATATTCCAAAATGTTGCCTTAAAAATCAGTGGATCTATTGTTCAGAAGACAGGAAGGCTTATTATTTCCTAGAGGCAACAACCTTCAAAAGTCCTCTAATTGGCCATAAGTCTAGGAAGAAATTAATAAGGACTCCAAAGTATGACTCAAAATATGTAATTTATTTAAATTACGTTATGTTTTGAACGTGTCTTGTGGTTAGAAACAGAGATGAGATTTCATATAGTGGGAATTTTTACATTTTTAGAAAGTTAAATGCTCCACACATAGTTAGACTTTAATTCTTCAGACTTCAAGGAGACCTTTATCTCTGCTTGTGAGTCACAGTTTTATATATAATATTGACTTTTTATCATTTTATTCCAAGAATGTAATTATATATATACGTATATATACATGAGTATATATGCAAATATACAGATGTGTATATTTGTGTAGAGGCATATGCATGTATGAGAATACACACATATATATATAAAATGTATATATAAAACTTTTCAAATAGATATTTTCTTTCAGTTTGTTGATAACTTGAGTTAATGAATGGTTATAATGTTGGCAAATTCAGACTGATATTGAATCCAGTACTCATAAAACTAAGCAAAATTCTGGAATTTCATCTAAAAACGGATATTTTGTGGTCTCATATTATTGTTACATATGATCCATAAGGTTTGCTGAAAAATCATTTAAAAAAAGCCTGGAAAACAGAAATATTAATGAAAATCAGATTCTATTTAAAGCTAGTGGTTTGGCATTATTGAAAAACTATGTGATTTCTGACTATAATGATCTTCACTTACTATTTTGTGACAGTTTATTTTAATTAGATTTAGTCAGAAGCAATTCCCATTTTTATTTTCTAACAATTTTTTCAATATTACTTTTTTTGTATTATTTTTAAGCAGTGATATAATGTGTTGGAATGGAGAGAGTATAGTTTCTTCCAGTAGTCCAAGCACTTTTCTGTGCTCTGACATTTAGCATTTTAAAGACTTGTTTGAGCAATACCATGTATAAGTATGCTCTCTATATTTAGTAAAGAAGCTTACTTGGAACCCCACTGTGCTCATGTGGTTTCTATGTAAGGGTGAAATTTTGTTGAAACAGGAAAGAAAAAGACAAAGCAACCCATAATATGCCCGGTATTGTATAGGATAAAAATGAAGATGGTCTCTGCTGCCAACAGTTTACCATTCAACATTTCAACTTGAAAATTACTCAGTTAGATGGACCCCACCTCCACATGAATCTCTAAAGCAGCCAATTAACTCCTTCAAATCCATGGGTCTCTGCATATGTAGCTCATTAAGGGGCCACAGCCTAAAGGCATACATAAGAAAGAACACAGAAAAGAAGACAGGAAGGAATAAGCATACATTTCAGTTGTTGTATTCAAAGACATCTCGGAAGTATGCTCTTTCCATTAAAACTCAGTTGAATGTCATCCTCCTTTTTTCCACTTCCCTTTTTCCATATCTACCTATTTCCAAATCTTCCATCTCCAGAGGCTATTGACAGAAGCATGGTTAACCTGTTTAGACTCTGGTCAGATATTAGGGGCATTTTTAATTTTCTTTTTTTCCGGGTTCTTCACAAGCTGACAACAACATTGGGAAGGGGTTTTGAAGTGTATGATGTGACTTTTTATCAGTCATGCATACAATACAGTCCTTGACATACATACAAACATAGAGTGGAGGAAAAGTAAGGAGGGATAGAAAGAAGGGTAAAATTAGATTATTCCATCTCTGTAAAGGAAAGTCATGTTCTTTTCCATCTTGTGATACCTTCAAATCAAGACTGGATACTCAAGTCAAAAATAAAGTATTCTGTTAAGAAATTAAAATTTTTACGTATGAAATGCGAATGCTTACATTTATGTAAGTTCAAGTCAGATAATGACAGAGACCTTTCTCCCTTAAACGCTTTGATTCACTAGGTCTGCTGTCACACTGATAGAATTAATCCCTCCTTTCTTGAAGGATGATTTTCAGCTGTCAGTGCACATCAGTGGAGCAGGTCATTCCTTTTCAAATCTAAAGTTTATTCCTAGTTACCTCCTTTACTGTAATGGAGGTGAAGGAAAGATTAAGTAACTGATATCCATAATTGCCAGTTCATTAGAAACGTAAGTCTCAGGGAAAAATATATACATAAACATATAGAATGTAGTTCATAAAATAAAGATATAAACATTACTATTGAAACATTCTTTTAAAAAACATTTTAATATCGTACTGGTTTTTCTCTTCTTCAGGCTGTCCTGCTTATGTTCCAGTGTTGGGTGACACTGCAAAGTAAAACTCAAAGACAAATCTGCTCATCATCTTTCCCAGACTACATTTTAATGTGCTGGCACAGAAATGCTACAGGTGACTTGCCCATGACAAAACAAATAGCAGAAAAATCATGTAGAGACTAATTGTCCTCTGGTCAAAAGGAATTATATTTTGAAATGTTTTCCTTTCAGTGGGTTTGTACAGTTTATGGCATGTTTCTGTTCATCAGGTAGCTTGCTTAGCATGCATAGCACTCAGAGTGGCACATCCTTAGGAATGCATTTGCTTTTCCGTGCATGAAATGAAAAAAAAAATAATGAAAAGGAAAGTAAAAAAAGAAAAGAAAAAAAAAAAAAAGAAAAATCAAACATCGTTTAGTGGTTGGAAGTTATTTCCAGTTTGCAACCACTGGAAGGGTTGCCTGGAGAAAACTCTTCCCTCTGTTATTACAGAATAATAGTTTGTGGATGCTGAAAAGCAAACACAACTTGTGGTTTTCTTTCAAGTTATACTGCAGGGCTATCTCCCACTTAGCATTTTAGTATCATGTTGTTTGGGAAAGGTCACGTTTTTACTTTCAAGACAGCATTTGTCTTTAGTTCCCT
Organism: Lagopus muta; assembly: GCF_023343835.1. NCBI lineage: Eukaryota > Metazoa > Chordata > Aves > Galliformes > Phasianidae > Lagopus > Lagopus muta. The sequence continues at coordinate 10,290,229 of NC_064434.1, forward strand.
CTTCTAATCTGCAAATAGTTACCCAAGGGTTTTAGGCAAGAAGCCAAGTAACTGGTTACAGAAGCCGCTCCAAGTGGTATTTTGCTAATGCTGAAGATTTATACTGTGTTTAATAAATACAGGTAGCCTTCATCTTTTAACCATGTTGCCTTTACTGAAAGCTGAAGAATCAGCCACAGAGCAAGCTGGGATATGGCAGTCACTGGGCTCTGCAATTTCAGACCACACATTCCTACTTAGGTGATAATTAATTAAATAGTCACCTAGAACTGGATGTCGGACTTTCTAAGCCGCTCAGACTATCTCCAAGTATGCGGTCTGGACTATATTTATTCAGCTAGGGCAAAACTGGATGTAAATTTTATTTATATTAAACAGCACATGGCTTTCAGTACCTTTACTGGAAAGACTACTCACCACTGAAAGCAAGATTCTCTTTGATGTACAGGTCACAGGGAAAATTATTATTAAATCATCAAGTACTTTGTAAGGCAATGAGGTTATCGTATTTTCACACTACTGTGAAGGATAACGCTTTGAGCATTCTATTTAAACTACTAAATACATTTGTTAGTTTAGCTCTCAAACAAAAATCATCAAAATGGATCCATCAGTACCTACTTTTAATTGATTTTTCTGATGTATAAGGCTCTCTTAATGTCCCTTTACCTTTTAATGTACTGCTTTCTCTCTGCTGCCCCCAAAAATCAGAGAACATTTCCACTGATGAGCTGAGGAAAGTTGCTGACTACGAGAGACCACTCATAAAAAGAGTGAGAATTGTATTCTCATTTATCAAAGCATTTCATGAAATAATAAAAGAAAATAAAATCTTGTTTTTTCTAATCAGTATTATCACTTGCTAGCAATTCAGTGATAATTATCTAATAATCCTTTTGTTCTCTGTGGCAAGACCTTGGTCTTTGTTTTTGTTTTTGTTTTAAATGCCAATATAAACTACCTGGTAGCAGAGAAGAGCTCTATGAGGGATAAAATCAGACCATGAATCCTGTAGACAAAAGTTGATCATACTACAGATTCTTTTCATGTAAGTGATTGCAGCAGTCCTAAACTGATTATTGAGAGCTCAGTACTGAAGCAAGAAGGTTGCTTAGTTCCACGAGCAATTGCAAATGACAGGCAGATTTCCAGAATAATGAGGTCTAATGAGCAGAAATATCATGCATGTTGCCATCATTGATTTTTTCCAAAATAAATTATTTGATATTTTAAGACTACACTATATTTTAAAATGCTTAAGCATCATTAAAAATAATAATAATGAACTCTCAAGAATTACAAAGCATATTTTGAAACACCATTTGATTCTTTTTTTTGGGCAGGGGGAGAGGATGGCGGATTGTTTTTGTTTTTATTTCTTTTAAATAGATACAAGCAAATCAGCATGCTATCCCTACCTCTAAGGCAAAGAATCCATTCCACAAATAACTTCACAGGATCTCTGTGTGACACCTTGGTTAGCTGTGCGAGCCAGCTGTTTGAGAGACCTCCCAGGTACAAAACGTCACGTCAGTGGTTAGTGTGCTGTAAAACTCCTGCTCTGTTACAGGAAAGAAATCTTTACCTTCTCAGCTGCAGAGGAGTGAACTCTGCACCCTTCCAGCAGTAAAGGCTAACCACATACTGGTCTATGTCAGCAAGAGCATGGCAAGTAGATCAAAGGAAATGATTATATCCTTTGATTCAACATTCATGAGGCTACAGCTGGAACACGGTGTCCAGTTTGGGTCCTTCGAATAAAAAAGACATTGGCAAACAGAAGTAAGTTCAATGGAGAATCTCCAGGACATTTAGGGGTCTGTAGCATGTGATGTGAGGAAAGGCGGAGGGAGCTGGCTTACTTAATCTGGAGAAGAGAAGGCTCAAGAGGAATCTAACTTCTCTCCAAATGTTGGAGAAATGTGGAGATCTAGCTTCTTTTAGTAGGTTGCCACTGAAAGGAAAACAGACAATATACACAATGTTGCAAAATTTAGATTCTGGTTTTGTAGCAAAAAATCAACTGTGATGATTAAACTTAGCACAGATTTCATAAACGTGCTATGGACTCTCCATTCTTGGAGATACACACGGTTGGTGAGGACAAGGTTAGGGCAAGCTGATCTGATTTGAAATTTAGCCCTGCTTAGGTATGGGTTCCATTTTCCAAAGTTTGCTCCAATCTGAATTGTTCTGCATTCGTGTAGTTCATCAGATTTATTTCCAGAGGCACACTTTAAGGAACTAAACTTTGCTGCTTCATTATTAAGCTTCAGAGTGCTGGTTTGCAGCCCATTGATCATTCCTTCATGATCATTACTTCATGAAGTTGATTGAACCCATGATGCTCTGGAAGGTTCTAGAGGAGGTTTCCCAATAAAACTATCTTTCATGTGAAGTATCACCTGAGACATGAAACAACGGAAAAAACATGGCAAGAGATCTGGACCATTACCAAATGGTACTACTCAGGATAGCTGGATATTAGGCAGCTGGAAATAGGGATATTATCTGACAGGGCTTCTAAGGTGAGGATTCAGAAGGAATACAAATTTATTCCAGGGTTTGATATAGTTCTGAGTTTCAAGAGCATCTGAGTGAGAATTTGGAGTTGATCTCCTTTTCTGAAATGAAGGTCTTGACTAATGGATGGATAACATAAATCAAAACAGACTATAATAATTTTGGGGAAATGGTTTTAAGTTGAGGGAGGGGAGATTCTTTACCCAGAGAGTGGTGAGGTACTGGAACAGGCTGCCCAGAGAGGTTGTGGTTGCTCCATCCTTGGAGGTGTTCAAGGCCAGGTTGGATGGGGCCCAGGGCAGCCTGGTTTAGCATTAAACGTGGAGGTTGGTGGCCCTGCATGTGGCAGGGGGGTTGGAGATTCATGATCCTTGAGGTCCCTTCCAACCCTGGCCATTCTGTGATTCTGTGATTTTGTGAACTTCTGAAAAATCTGAGAAGAAAAGGATAGTCCAAGTCCTTAAACAATAAGAGATAAGACATGGCCAAAAAAAAAAAAAAAAAAAAAAAGAAAAAAGAAATTGAAGATCAACAAATAAATTTTCTTGGAATTTAAGGATGTTTGGCTAAAAGGAGCCCTTCATAGACTAAACTTTCTCAAAGTAGGGATGCTGTCTATGGAGCACCTGGAATTGATATAAATAGAGAGATGAATTGAAAGTAATTAGAAGAAGATAAACAGTAACAGTGAGGAAGAAAAATTTCCTATCTTGGGAGGGAAAAAAGGAAAAAAGGACTAAAAAGACTACATGCAATAATTAAAAGCTGAGAGGTGTTGCAACCTCTTTAGTGATTCTGTCAATTCCAGCTGGAGCACTTCGGGCCTGTAACAACTAGCCCTCTCCTGAGGTATCCTTGAGTCTAAGAATATAAAAGAAGAGTTTGGAATATGATGGAAGGAAAAAGGTTTCAATAGATGAGATGGAGCAGATTACACTGATTATAGAAGAACAAAATTGAAGCAAATAACTATTCTGGATTTTTTAAGATAAAACCTAAGAAACTTCAGGTAAAGAGCCGAGACAGGACCCAGAACTTCAGGACAGTGAAATTCAGGATGTTTAAGCAATGGTTGGCTGAGAGGTATAGGGATTGAATTGAGATGGCAGCTCTTTCATGTCACCTCTGAGAACATAAGATCTCTCCATCTCCCAGCATAAAATCAAGAAAAGGAGGAAGGAAAACAACATGGCTGAGCAAGGAACTGCTGATAAAACTGAGGGAAAAGAAGAAGTTCTTTTTACTTATCTGGTACCTCAGGTAAGTAAAATCTTGAAGAACACACTATCATGATGTAAGGTTGGGCTGGAGGTAATGCCTCCTGTTTATTTCTATGGAAATGGATACGAAGAGCACAACAGCATTATTTGACAGAGAAAATTTTCAGCTACAAAACACTATTTTTCAATGTAGTCACTACTATTAGCTATGCCTTTTCACCAGCAGTGAACAAGAGCCTATGGAGGTATTCCAGTGTTCCAATCACCACTGCTGAAATGCACCACCCACTGCCTCACTAAGTTCACATCCACTGTTTGGTCTCCACAAATGTTCAGCAAGTATGTGTGAATGTCAGTGGGCACCATTTTTTCTGCATTCTGTAATTCAATTCCGCATCTTTGCTTCATAGGCACTTCCATATCAGACACCATTTTGTCATTCTGCCCCTCTGCTGCTATCTGTGTTGTACAGTAACAAAATTTAAAGAATACTGATGGAGAGTTTTAACCTCTATACCACCACCATCTGCCTCTGACATCACAAAAATGAGAGGCATTACTTTTGGAGAAGCCCTTGCATTATGTCTAGGTACAAAAGTAGATTACTCATAAAATCATAGAGCTATTTTAGTTCTATCTCCAAAGGGCTGTTGGAAAGAAAGCATTCTTCCTCTTCTGACAACTGTTAAATTACAATGCAAGAAGTATGTACATAAATATATGAGGGCTGCTTTCATAGTAATGTTTAGTAGCTGATAATTTTTTTCTATCCAATAATGTTATTGTGCTCTCTGTATCTGTTGTAGTCTCCATGAAAATAAATAGGAGGCATTATCTTCTGAGCAACCTAGATCTGACCAGTTCATCTTGATAAGGTCCAAAGTCAATCTGGCAAAGGTTACTGAAGAGTGCACGCAGTCTTCTTTGGCACAGGTCACAGATCATTCTTCAGAATCACTTGGGCATCATCATCTCTAAAACTTCACACTATTTCTGTGGACAATGATTTTTATTTCTCTTGAGATTTTGAGAATACTTATCACTGTCTTTTGCACCTAACATCTTGTTGCATTGCACACTCAGGAATGTTTTGCAGTTTGAAGTGAGGGTGAAGAAGGGGTAGCAGAAAGGCACTGTTTTTTCTGTACTTTAATAAAATTAGAACTACATTCTTCAGGCCTAATTGCAGGCACTTTTGTGAGTTATCTACTTTTGAAGGCTATTTGCTCTGAATATCTTCTACAGGCACCAAAGTGAGACGGACATCTCTAGCGATAGTTTTATTCCATTTGAGTTTGTAGTTTTTATTTCTGAGTAAGCCTTTTTCTCTACTTGAACTGTGAAAAACACAGAAACACAAGGCAAAAACATAAGAAAAGAAAAAGTTTTCAGATAACACCTAATATTTTGTTTGTGAAAAGTTCATGGAAAAATCAGAGCTAGTCTAATTATCTCATGCTGTCTTGTACTTGCAGGGAACTTAAAAAAAAAGACACATGATCTATGTCAGATTTACATTATGTCCTCTGTCTGGTGTGGGAACAGCAATTGCAATTCTTGTAAAATATACAGTAAATATCTCCTGCTCATTTCACAAAGAGAGAGAACACTCAGATTGTTCATTTCAAAACTGTAAGAGAAGCAGTGAATCAAATAATTAATGTGAATTCTAAATATTGTCTGTAATTATCAGAACAACTTGCATAAAATTACAGTGATTGTTTTAAAACTGCAAAACACATTCTCACAGGAAATTTATAAATATCTTGGAAAAAAATACAGATTTAAAATTAACCTTCCAAACAAAAAATGTTACTGAAGTAATTCACTTCTTCTGGTATTTAAATCCTGAACGTCTACATCAGTTGCACAGAATGAAACATAGATATCTGTTCAATACCATAATGTCTGAAAGGGAGTTTGTGCCAGAGCATTCACTTAAAATAAAAGCAGAGATGAAGCCAATTACTTTACAGTTGATGCAGGAAATGTGTCTGTATGCTAACACCACGACATTGTGTTCTAGGTTTGAAACTGTAGGCATATGCAATTGCATGCATACATTTGAGTATGCCTAATATAGCCACAAATATTTATCATATGCAAAAAGATCATTTTTCTGGAAACACACATCTCTAGTTATCTACAAAAAAAAAAAAAAATTCTGCAACTTCCAAGGACCAAGAATTAACTTCAGCCAAGTTTTCCCAAAAGCTAGCTGAAAAGTCAGAGCGCTATGTGATACTCAGAAGGAAGAGGATGCTCTTGGAATATTCTACTTTCTTGCTAGGCCTTTGTAGTAATAGTGATTGTTCGGAGAGTTTTCTTTTTCCTTGTCTGCCTCAGTTATCTACTTTTGCTTATGTGTTTGTTATGAATCAGTACTTCACTGTGGAAGAGCTCCAGCTTTCTGTGTTTGAAGTAGCTACACGTTGCTTAGAATATAAGTAACATGGACAAAGAAATTCATAAAGTATGAGGTATAGCCCTCCTTGCATGGCCCACTTTCTTCAGGCACCACTTAATGTATACAAAGAGAATACACAAGCAAGAAATACTCAGCCAAAAGTATACAGGAGTTATTTGTTGGCTAACACACAATGTTAGGAAGGCTGCGCTGCTTTTATTGGCCATTTGCATATGCATTATGAAGCCATATTCTGGTGAACACATTTTAATTTCAAAAACCCATTTCAGTACATTCATTGCAAACATGGAAACTAAAAGCTTTATGTGTCAGCTTTAAAGCAGATTAATTTGCAAAGAATCACCTTCTAGTGTCATCTCCATGTCTGTCCTTGACAGAAACACCTTTCAAGCAGCCCATACTTGGATGAATATGACAGCATCTTTTAGCTAACTGGTCTCCATTGTTGTTTTTCCCAGTGTAAAATGGCAAAGCATCCAGTAACCTGATTGGTTGGCATGGATTTTGTTTGCTATAATAAAATAAAACAAGGGCTGTCAAGACTTGTTTCTTCAAACGAAGAGCTGTGTACAGTATGGGTCCCCATAGCAGTCTGCATATGGAACCCTTTAAGCATTCTTAAGAGACCCATTGGGGCTTCTAATTATTGTGAAACATCTTCTGGCAGAACCATTCCTACCCTTCCAAGAATGCGTTGTAAAAATAATTAGATGATGAGATTTAGATCGAAACCGCTAACTAGTGATTTAAGAGTTTTGCTCGTACTATATAGAAAGCTAAGGAAATGAAACGTTGAAAACCCCTTCACATGAAAGGAAAATAATTCTTTGTGGTTCATATTTTAGGGGAAAGACAGAGAACAAACTTTTCATTCTCCCACTCCTTTCCCCCTCCTCAACTTTAATACTTTGTTTCCTGTGGTTACATGAGAGGGTGGAGATGTTTCTTCATTTTCTAAACATTAAACCACTTGAGAATCTCTCCCCATTTCTGGGGAGCACTGCTATTACAGAACAACTTGAGGAGCTTGCTTTAATCAAGCTTAAAAGCTACGAAGAATAGAATCACATTTTATGGCATTAAAGGCTAAACCAACATGCAGTCAATTAGGTGACATCACTTCTACAAAAAAAGCAGAACATCTTTGTTTAATCAAAACAAACAAACAAGATTAGAAGTTTAAGTGCTGTGATTTAGGAAAGATTCGCATTTCGAATTAAATCCTGGTGGAGTACAGATGTGGCAGTGATAAAAACTAATCACGTGAAATCTGGATGGTCAACAGTTGGGTTAGTTTAAGTGTGAAGATGAGGGATTTTTTTTTAATGTATATTATGACAACAAAATGAATTCACAGTATGTGCAGGTGTTGTGGATTTATTTGGTCCTCTCCCTTGTATGTAATTTTCTTAATTAAGTCTTCAAATTGAGCTTTTCACCACCTAGATCCATAAAACGAATTTAAAGAGAGCTGAGGGACCTATTTACATACTGAATTTTCTATTAGCTATTTGCCACAATGCTGGAGGGGACACATCCTGCTAAGTGTTAGTGAAAATGTAATGCCATCACTGAAGAGATTGCAATATTTCCAAGTCAAAGAGTAGCATCACCAGGCTGCCATAACTCTGTCATTCAAGTTCACTATTTAAATGCAATCACTAAGCCATTTCTCTGTGGATATTCATACTCAGGATCTCAAATGTGCACTATAATGTTTCTAAAACACAGCTTCTCCCTCCAACTCCCATGCCTACTACTCAAGGAAGCTCCCACTACATCATATGTTGGGTACAGCTCTGTCCTTCTTCCATCACTTTGATAAATCAATGGGACAGCTATGGAACTTCACCAGCAAGGCAGTTCCCAGCTGGTCTGCGCATGTCTGACTCGTGTGTGCTTCTAAACACCTTTGTTCTTCCTCGTGTGCTACCTCTTGCCTTTTGAAAGAGATTCAGAGATTCTCAAAGCTTTTTTTTTTTTTTTTAACCTATTTTGTAAGATACATTTCTAGGAAGATGGAGATATAAAACAATGGCACACTGCTGGCATTTGTGTTGGGTACAAGGAAGGCTTTTACAATAAGGATGGTGAGGTATTGGAATATGTTGTTTAGAGGAGTGGTGGATGCCCTGTCCCTGGAGACATTCAAGGTCAGGCTGCATGGGGCTCTGAGCACCTGATAGAGCTTTAGGTATCCCTGTTGGTTACAGAGGAGTTGGACTAGAAGGCCTTTAAAAGTCCCTTCCAACTCAAATGATTCTGGGATTGTATGTAAAGATAACTGCATACCGTGCTAAGACATAATATGTCACTCGTCTCTTTTATTCCTCAGCTGTCAGGCTGTGTCCATTCCAGTCCCTTAGCTGTGTTTAGACTCTCAGCTTTGTCCAGTAGGAATTGTCCTCTGTTCTCTTTTACAGCACCTGGCACAGAGGGCTCTGGCTCCTAGATATACAGCAATACAAATAATCATAAATGAAAATAAATGAGTTGAGAAATTGCCTGCAGTCACACAGCAGGGCAGTGGCTGATGTAAGATTAGAAATTTTGGGACAGCTGGTTGGAAAACATGAGCCTTAGTCATGTTTTTCTAATTGAAAAATCATATTTAGGATGAAAACTTCAGCTGTGGCTGTAAAACTCAGGGACCTATCTTGTGAAGAATAATTTTGATGATTTTCTGATAACTGTAATGCAGTCAAGTCCTACAGTGCTGATTTTAGGCGCATGGTGAAAGCTACGCAGCAAAAATTGTTGTCGTCTTCATTTTTCTTTCTTTCTAATCTGAAACCTTTGCCACTGTCACCTCTCCTCACTACTGGAGGTTGAAAATGTTGATTCACATCTCTGAGCCATTCACAAACCAAGCTCGTTAGCTAAAGAAATCGCCTTTTGACCTCTGGGTCGTTCTCACGCATCAACGGTTAACTGCTGGCAACAGCCAGACCTTTGGGGATTGCAGGATAATCACTTTTGTTTTTAATACTGGGAATTTTTTATTTAAACTCTGCTAGCTTGTTCCTGCATGAGATTAAACAGAAGTAAGTCTGACAGTGTTATGAGAAGTAGAGGACTCGACAACGTACCTTAAACCCAACAAACTGTATTGTTCACTGATCTGACTTTACTGTGCATAGGCTGAAGTTTAGTCCAGAAGTTACTGTTTGCAGCTTTGCCAGCAGCACTATTTATAGTTTCAATCAATTTGAAATGCATCAGAGTTTGACAATGCTGCTGTGCATGTGTGCAGGTGGAGAACACATTTGAATACATCCACAGCCTCCATTCCACAGACTTTGAGTCAATGCCTCTGAATAAACTTAACTAACGTGCTTAAAGCTCATCCCCAGGAATCAAGAGAAAGTTAACTGCTTCACGGACTAGGGACAGTGCTTGGAAACAGGTTCCTGGCTGTTGGAGAGTCCTCATCACAGCTGATAAGAGCCACTAAACAGCTTTCACATGGGGACAGAAAGAGTTTTCAATTTGAAACATAATAAACTTCAAAATGAGTAGAAGCATTAGATTTTATGAGCTTCCAGCTAAGCTCTGGAACACACTTCTGTGCAGTGATGAGACACAGAAATCAGCTTCATCAGACTGCATACTGGACACAAACTAAAAGGTGGAAAGAAGGTGCATTTGCAGGTACTTACCAGACAAAGCAACTGGGAGAAGATATTCATCTCATTTAACCCTAGTTGTCTGTTGTCAGATTAGATTACTCCAGACTCCTTAACAGTAAAAGAAGAAAAATAAGGACTTGAAGGCATGATTCATGTGATCAATCTTAAGTGACTGTTTTAAGACGAGATGAATTTCAGTAAGGAAGTGCTTATGCTCTGTATTCATTGTAAAGTAAGTGTAGGCAAGAGCTCATACAAAGACAACCGGGCTTTGTTAGACTAATTTTTATTTTTTAATTTTTATTCATGAGACTGATAATCGTTAAGGAACAGATACACTTCATAGGTCAGTTCATCCAGATGAGAATTTCAGATTAGTCTGATCCGCATATAAATTATTATTAGTTTTTTGTAACAATATATTCCTGTTTATTCTTGGTCTTTTAACATTGTAAAATGATAGTGCAACTCCAAGATACCTCCTTTTCCCCTTTTTCTTTGTGGATACTAGGCATACTAGGCACAGTATCTCATATCTCATTATTTCCTGTACATGAGAAAACAGTGATCTCCTCAACCTCCTTTTTATTTTTATTTTTTTAACTAATGTGAAAATTAACAATTATGACAAAATGTGTTCCCAAATCAGCACGACTGCAGTTGGGTCTTGGTGTTCAATTGTTAATGTATAAAGCAAGAGCAATGTAAAATTCTCTACAATGATGATGGACTTGGGCTCATCTGACTAGGCTTTTACCTGCCTTTCTTTTACCACACTGACTAGGGAAACAGTTAGAAAACATTATGGTAGTTTGGAGAAGTCTGGATCTATAGTCTTGGTTTGCCTTGGTCCACTGGTATTTCTTAGGCGCACATCACATTACACAGTACACTGTGACCTTTTTTTATTAACAAAGCCCCTGTGCTTCTTTTGCTAATACTTTTTGTACTATCTATATTTCATGTGAATGCAAAACTTCAGAATCATCCTTTTAGTAATTTAATAATTTCTAAACAGTAGGTTTTCAGTCAATTAAATATCTATTTTGAAATGTTGGTAATAAAACTAAATACATCTACAACTTGCCCATTGTCAATGTACATGAGTCTTGTAAACCTTACTAAACATTTCATCAACCCTCAATTGAATTCCTAAGTTCATAAATTTTTATCTGATTTTTACAGAAATATTTGATAAAAGAGATGAAAACCAATTGCTCTTGCTCATCATCAATGAAATGAGAAATGTAGTGCAATTGAAACCCAGTTGAGAAAAGTTAGGTTAAATGTTAGAGAAACTCCAAGGACATTCAGGAAGTCGTGCACGCTGCCAAAAGAAGTCATGGAATCATCTCACTTGAGTATTCAGGGCTAAGCCACCTATCTGTTTGGGAGTGGCTCAGAAGTCTTCGATCCTGCTGTGATGCAGGGAGATGAACTTCATGACCCATGAGCAGCATCTTCCAGGCTAAATGAGCACACTGTTCATAAGGCTAATAAACAGGCAAAGAATAAAATCCCTGTATATATTAAAAACAAAAACAAAAACAAAACAAAACAAAAAAAACCAAATTAGTTTTATATTTGTCAAATATTGGGAATACGACTAACCTACATTTTCCCTACCCAGAAGCATAGACTGATATCTTTGATATCTTTCATTCTGTGGCAAAGTTCTTCAGTGAAATATAAAAATCAGATGTATAAAGATGTGGGTGTCACTCATTTAACCAGCTCATCAGTTAGACTGGTGGTATAAAGCACTCTTTGCTCGTTACAGACTACAAAAGATAAATTCAAAGGAAAGATGCTTATCCCTTTAAGACTCCCAAATCTTCGTGAGTATTTACCTGTGAGTGCCAGGGCCCAGAAGTGTTAATATACTAAGTGCAATTTTATTAGGCAAGCAGAACACTCCTTCTGCCTGTAAATTCTACTGCAATGCGATAAAAACTTATCCAATGAGAAAATGAACTCTACTGTGTTGTCCAAATTTCACATACAACAGATTCACACTTTAGTAATCAAATATTATGCCAGTGCAATTCCATTTCTTGGGAATCTCCCTCTGACAAAATATGTATAAATATACAAGTTAGATATAAAAGGATACTACACTTTTGGAGGAAAAATAAAAGAAAAAGAGCATTTTTGATATATTTTATTACCATGTTACATCATTCTAAATATATAGTGATAGGAAGTATATGGCTTTATGCTTTCAATTTAATTGCAAGGATGTAGCATGTGCCAGTGTCAGTGTAACATTCCTGTGCATTATCAGAGCCCATAAGAACAGTTTTATTTCCAGGAAATTTTTATAGAGCTGACGTGCATTCAGTGGATCTAATGTATTGGTACTCAAAATTTTAAGCTGGTCTGTGACATTGTTCTAATAACTCAGTTCAAAAATATTCAAGCAGTCACTATTTGAATACAACTTTTAATGTCTAACTAAAGAACAGAATAAATAAAAGCCACAGCTGTTGCATTTAAGCGATTCTGAAACTTGCCTTCCAGTAAAAAAAAGTTATATGATTTTATAAACCTTTTTAACCTCAGCAGCAATATTTCAAACTAACAGTTTATTCAATTAAAAAGGAACATTTAAAAACAGACAATATTTTTTAAGTATCTTAGCAACAGGTGATTGAATCCTTGCCCGGAACTATGAGACAAGTTTTGCCAAATGGGCTGCATTCTAATGATATCTTTCATATATAGCAAATGGAATAAATCTAATATTGTTTTGGACAAGTTACATAAATTACATCATAATACAAAATTCCTTATATGTTTTCAACAACAATAGATGACAGACCCATAAAAGAAGTGAGAAAAGTACATGGTTTTGTCCTCTCCAGCTGTGGTAGTTAAAAGCAGGTAGCAAGTTCAGACATTTGGCTACAAAATCTCTGCTTGCATACTTCTTTCCCCTTTCACACACACAGGCAACCTCCAACACTGTTTCTAGGTTCATTTCATTGACTAAGGGTGACTACACAATGGAAGATCCATGAGGACTGTTGATAAAGTGCCTGCTAGTCCTGTTAGAATGTCTTTGGAGGGGTGGTTGAATGGGACATGACACAAAACTTTGCAAAAACAATGTGGAATCATTGCTCAAATGTTCATAGTTACACATTTGTTATGCTACTTAAAAAAATGTAAGTTCTAGTTAAAACAAGTGCACATTTGGAACAATAAGGTAATTCTATACACTTTAAAATTAAAACAATGGTATATATCTTGTTACAGTCACATTTCTGTCATACTTTAATTCAGCTTTTAGTCATCTGATATCTCTAATGGGATAATTTCAGATTTTAATGTTGAAAACAAGTTACAAGCAATATTCATACCAGCTGCATCATGGGGACGTGAATGAACAAAGTATTTTAGTGCAATTAAAAGGACCAAAGATTAGATACGGCTGAATTAATATGGAGTCAAAGACTTACTTTCCTTGCTAGCCATATCTTCATTAAAATTGAAAAAGCATTATTTCAGATGTGAATAAAGAGATTTTCATACACAGCTAGTCTGTTCACAAAGAATGAAGTGTTTTCCACTTCACATAAGTGATGAACAGTGTGTCACGCTGAGTGATGAACCGCTCTCCTTTGCCACTGACAGTGAGACATGCTCTGCCTTTGAATGTATAGCGAGATGGGTTAATGTGTCAAGTCACAATTCTTTGGAACACCTCACTGGGTTCATAAATACAAACTCCTGCATACGCACAAGAGAAAAAATCTGAAGATAAGTCTATTAGTAAAAACAATTAAAAACAGTAAAAAAAAGTAAAAACAAAACAGTTCTTAAGGTGATGATGAAGGAAAACAGGTATGGAATAGAGACCTAGAGAGAATAGTAAAAATTTTTTCATTGCAGGAGAGGGTCCAGAGGAGGGCCACGAAAACGATCAGGGGAGTGGAGCACCTCCCCTATGAGGACAGGCTGAGGGAGCTGGGATTGTTCAGCCTGGAGAAAAAAAGGCTGCGGGGTGACCTCATTGCAGCCTTTCAGTACCTAACGGGAGCCTACAAAGAGGAGGGGAATCAATTATTTGAAAGGGTTGATAACTGCAGGACAAGGGGAAATGGTTTTAAGTTGAGGGAGGGAAGGTTTAGGTTGGATGTCAGGGAGAAATTCTTTACAGAGAAAATGGTGAGGTGCCGGAACAGGCTGCCCAGAGAGGTTGTGGATGCCCTGTCCCTGGAAGTGTTCAAGGCCAGATTGGATGAGGCCCTGGGCAGCCTGGTCTGGTATTAAATGGGGAGGTTGGTGGCCCTGTGTGTGGCAGGGGGGTTGGAGATTCGGAATCCTTGTGGTCCCTTCCAAACCTGTGATTCTGTGATCATTCCGCGATTCTGTGAGGACATCCACAGAGGGTATGCGCTCAGTAAAGCCACAGGATTTTCGAGTGGGTCAGTGGCAAAGAACCTAAAACAGACCAAAGAAACTGTAAGTCATTCACTTTAAGGTCCGTGTTTGCTCAATCTAGAAAGCTAATGAGAAATTTTAATGGAGAAATGATAGGAACATCTCTTATCTTACTGAATCTCTACACTACAAGAAGAAAATGGGGCGTACAGCAATTGCCAAGACATTCTGTGAGTGATAGGACAAACTTAATTTGAAGATAGGTGTGAGAACGAAAGGTGCATAGGTTAATAATTTATGCAAGTTCATGTGAAAAATTAGGATAATTAAAATGGTCAATATCTTGATGAGTTGATATTACATTCTGCTCTCTCTATAACTGATTTACTAATTAGCTAAAGAAGCCTGTCTTCTTGCTCAAATTCAGAACTACTCCATCCTTGCACCAGCCATAAGCTGAAAAGACGTTTCTTGCTGAAGTTTTTTCCATTCTGCTCCTCTCCTGGATGACTGCACTACGTAACAAATACACTGGCACTTCTCCAAGAGCTGCCTCTTAAGCACCTCACACATTTCAAGCTGGCTGCAGCTCAGGACAGAATTGTCAGACAGAAATCAAAATCCAGCTGAGATCTGAGGTGGACTTTTCACTACCTGGAGGGCATTCTTTCAAGAGAAGGTCACAATTCTACCTTTCCTGTCCTCTGCCTCTTGTGCACCACCAAAGGAAGACCAAGACTGGAGCAAGTGAGTATTTTTTCAGGAAGTAATCTTTTTGTTTGTTGTTGTTGTTCTGATTTTACTCTGCAAAATGTAAAATACTATCTACTTTTAACTAAAATGTGCCAAGTTTTAACTGAGCAAAAATGATCTTGTCCTGTCTTACAGTTTTCAGGAGAAAAAACAGTATTTTGCTGAGAACTGGAACTGGTCTTGTGACAAAAAATTCAGGCCTCCTGGTCTCTTTGGAGAAACCTTCTTTCATTTTGATGCCTGTTGCAGTGTTTGCTTCCTTTAGTCAAGGGTATTTGCCAAACAGTACAAATTCTCTGAACAACATGGCAGCATTGTCACAGAGAAGAGAGAAGAACATAGATCAGTAGCTCTGGACTACTTATCACAGCTGTTTCCTCTTTCTGGAAAAGAAAGTTTGTTCTCCCTTCAGTCCCCAACACTATTTGTGAGCTCCAACAATAAACGGCTGGAAAATGCACCTACTGTTCATGCTCTTTGTACACCTCCCAACCTATTAGCAGTGTTTACTTTGAAAAACAATGAGACAAGCCTACTTTTGTTTTATCTTGTAGCTTTTTTGCCATATTGATGGCCATCTAAATGCATTAAACACAGTGCTTTGAAGTAATCTCATACCAAATGAAAACTGTTTTCCTCAGCGGCATTTGTGAAAATATTTTTCAATCTACAGGTGGTAAAACAATAAAAATATTTAGAGTATTATCAGTGACTGTTGACATAAAATTAACTGTTCTAAATACAATAGTGATGTCATTGAAGCAAGCTGGAAAACCCCATAGATCCACAAAAAAAACCCTCAGTTATGTTTTCTTTCCAGTAACTTAAAAACAAGATAATATTTTACATATCAGAAGACTGTATTCATATGCCTATGATTTTGAAATAATTTATTCTACTTTTCAATAAAGGAAAAAATAGAGATTCTTTCCCTTTTGTCAGTGGCAGTGGAATAGTCTGTTGGAAGTTCCACTCCATAAAGTGACATTTCTTTTCCAAAATGAAATATCTGAATGTTTTGCCAATCACACAGCCTAGTTGGCCAAATATCCTCTGTTGCTTTGTACAGGACTACAGTCATGTGTTCAGTGCTGGGCAATTTTGAGAAATTCAGCTTAACAAATATCACTGACCAGTATGACAAACTTCACCATGTGGAATTTGCTAACATAGCACTATTCATTCCTAATGTCATTCATATGTTATGGAGGCTTTTGATTTTGCGTGCACATCTTTTAATTTTGTCAACTGCAAATTTCAAATCTATCTGTTCCTGTATTTTCAATTGCATAAATTCAGTGCTTTATATGCTTTGCAAAAGTGTGTATTTGGAAAAGGCATCAAAATCCCTCTTTTTTTTTTTATTTTTTTCCTCTTCCACTATGAACTTCTGAGGAGGCCAGGTAAATTAGATACATAAGATGGATATAGAATACACACCATGTCAGTTCCCCTTATGCACAGCTTGGTGAAGAACTCTCTCCACTGTTATCAGCTCAGTTAAGGAAACCCTCAACTCCTAGACTTTTTTACAGTGAATTCAGTGCTTATTTATTCTTTTTGAAATTAGATAGAAAAAGGCTTCTGAAGTTCCTGAAGTGAATGTGGGGAGCCAAAGAAGGACTAAGTAAAAAATAACTGCATGGTTTGTATTCTATTTTATTTATCTAAGATAAGGCACTGGAAAGGATAAGGCATATCCATCCTGAGTGATTCTGAACACTCAAAGCTTTGACTGATTCCAGCTGGTTTTATGTAGTGTTCAGCTTCTCTTCCATTAAGATCAGTTTTAAATACTATCTCTAGCTACTGAAATCATACAGAAGAGCATAGATCTCAGTCAGAGGAAAACCCTTGTTTGTTAAATAGAAAATTTTCTTATCTGTGACACCTTTCAGTGCTTGGTAGAGCAGTGAATATTGTCCCAAAATATCTAAACGTTCTGTTTAGTCTTATTATTCACCTATTTACTGTATTAGTATTAATGTATATTATTATTTTATATTTTTAATATGTTATATTTTAAGCTAAAGCATGATTTTAATTGCGGTAGTGCAGAGAATGTCTTTGGGAATGGATTCCAAAGAGCTGACTGCAGAAAAAAACAGATCACAAGATGAAAACACATGTTGCCTGTGAGACATGTCACCCTTAAAAGTTAACTGTGATGCAGAAAGGAGCTTAACAGACCACTAACTTGCCATCTGTCACACAGCTGAAATGGTGATGAGAAAGGGCTGCTGCTGGTAGGTAATAGTGCGAGCCCTGAGAGGGAAGATCAGATGGGGCAGCAGCAGAGGGAGAAATAGCAGAGAAAGGACCCAGGAGGCAGATGCAAGAGGTACCAACAGTATTTTGTGTGGATCAGCTCATTAAATGGATGAAGAAGAGAACAATAAAGCTTACTCAATGGTAAGCTGGAAAACCCATTGTGATATGCAATGCCTGAGTATGAAGGAACATATAATAATATTACTGTACAAGACAATACACTAATAATCTTTGAGTTAGCTCTGAATGAACTGAAAGACTTGGACCCATACACAGGAATGCTAAAGAAATACAATGTGATGCTGTGTAGGCACTGGCTCTGTTCTTGGAGATTGTGTAACTGTTGGCATGACATCGTTCTCTGATTGCTTGGCTTGCCCTAGCACCGCAGAGATGTGATCATTCAGCTTTCGATTCCATGACATGTTCATTCAATGACTGTTGCAGTCCTACCATTTTGCAACCGATTACTCAATGTAGGCATGTCCTAATAATGCGTTTGTCTGTTTTTTTTCTTACTGCACATCTTGCAGATGTAAAAGACATTAAGTTTTGATGGCTTGGATTCATGGACCAATTTTTGCCAAAGTTTGTTACTAGTTGTACTTAAGTTACTGTTTTTCAATACATGCTCAATAGAAAAGTTAAAAATATATTTGTATTTCATGCCAGCATTATTTATATTATTTGTAACTTAAGTCTTGATTTTGGTCCACTCAAATGAGTACTGCATCTGAAGGCTCTGAATGCAATAGACTGAAAAATGTATTTACAAGTTTGGAGTCATAGACACTGTTTTATCTTTCCAATATCCTGTTCAGTCATTAAACACCTAGTAGTCTCCAGGTGTTATCATTTATTATTATTAAATGTGATCTCTTAATCAGAGCTCACTATTCTGACCATTTAATACTGTGGAAGACAGAAAATGACATGGAATTAAAAAGGGGGGGTTGATGTAGGAAAGTAAATTTCTCTCCTTTTTTGAAGCTACCAATCACATCACAGAGCTTATCAGAATAAAAGTTGAGTAATTTCTAATTTGAAAACATATAGTTGAAAGCATTGTATAGGATTAATTTGTGGCCTAATATAGGATTTATTTGTTTTTCTATATTCTTATATATTTTCCTATATTTTTCTAAAAGTACATGGAAACAACAGGGAAATTATTAAATGATACATAGCTCTTAAGATAAATTTAATGTGCAAACATCTAACATGTTAAACACCTGATGCAGACAAACTAATGAAGTTTTAATTTGAAAATTACTTGTTTATATAGTTGCTGATTTTTAAACGCTAGAAGCCAGAGAACCCCCAATCCAATCTTGTTTTATAGTTGAAATATAAATGCAAAACACTTTAAAATTGAAGAAATGAATAAAATAGATAGCAGACCACAGCAATTTCAGAAAGTATTAGAAGTATCGTATGTCAGTGATACCTACTTTGTTCTTCTCACTTTGGACCTCACAGACTGATAAGAAAGGAAAAGCGTTATAACCCAGAAGTAAAACTGTTGCATGATTATAACCCTGACAACCTCCTTCTAATGAGTTTCCCTGCAGACAGGGAGAAGAAACAGCTTTGATCTCTCAGAGTGAAGGGTCTGAATGAACCACTGTTTTAAGGAAAGGAATCTGATTAGCCCTACTCTCCTAGTAATCAAGGTCACAAGCTACCATTTGAGGCATTTGTGAAATTCAGATAAGATTAGTTGCTCCCTGGATAAGCCACTGCAGTCAGTAGGAGCTAATTTTGTCTGGGGTATGAGCAGAGGAAGTGTTGCAGCAGTAAATGAAGAAAAGTCTTAGTAGATATTTCACTAGCCATTTTCACCTATTAGAAAATGTAAATCAGTTTTAAAGGTTTGTAATCACTTTGATGATTAACAATTCCATCTCATCATCATCATTACCATTACTTGAGAATGTGTTTTAAGCTGTATGAAATGAAAAGTAAAAGCAATGCCAACTCTGAATAGCTTAAATTATTAAAAGAACAAAAAAAAAAAAAAAAATAAAAGGGCATATTTATTTCCTGTGACAATTCTACTGAAGTTTGTTAAATTTCCTTTGTAACTGAAGGGCCATATTTGACTTGAGATCATCTGTTATATTTTTTATACATAGATATAAAACAGACTTGTATGCATATGTGTCTATAGAATTAATAATCAGGAAGCTGCCTACTTACATCAGTTCCAACTACCTTATCATCATGGGATGTTTCTTTGTGTCTTTGTTTATGTTTTCTACTTGACAGTTTTATTTGGAAACCCTGGAAAAATGAGAGCAGGCATACATACATTCATATATATAGATATAGATGTAAAGCAAATCAGATTAATTTCAGTCAATTAAAGAAATCTAAACTGTTAATTTTATGTTTCAATTTTTTTATTATTATTTAAGAATAATAGTCTTTTATATGCTAGCAGTTGTTTTAATATACAAAGATAAGCAAGTGAAGTCTTGTTCAGTAAAACTTTTCCCGCTGCTAAAGCAGGATATTCTCCTGAACAGATTCTAACACTTGAGAGCCATTAAAAGGACTTTTTTTGCTTTAAAGGACTTGTTTTGCTTTAAAAAAAGGTATTATAAAACACTGCGTTCATTTCCATCAGATTTTGAGATATCTTTGTAGGGAAGGGGGGGCTGTGAAGATCAGCGACTCGTTTCAAGCTGTCACTATTATTTGTGGCCAGCCAGAAGCAACTGATAACAGAGTATAATCTGCTAAGAGAAGAGGGCAAGAAAGGGCTTATGTTTTGTTGTTCATTTCAAATGAATTACCCCCATCAAAATGCAGCCTTGAGAATTTAATTAAGCAGCTGCCTAAATACAGATATTTAAGGATGTTAGGCATCCCATGTCAGCCTACTAAACAAATGGTACAATAAAGATGCAGACTGCTTTGTGTGATTGAAGACTGAGCTTTTCCACAACTTAGTCCTCAAAACATCTGGCTGTGTTTGGAGAATGTGGGATGGTAGCTACTCTAACTCTTATCTAATGATAAGACTCTCACTGTCAAACATATGTAGCAGAACACAAATATTACTCTTTTGGGCTTAGAAAGAATGTATTTTTGAAGACAATAAACTCTAGGGACAAATGATAATATTTTTTCAGTGATCCAAAATTCCCAGATCTTTCATTTCCAATTCAGAAACAGTGCAAGTACTCTAAGAGGCAGGATTTATCCTGTTATAATTAGATGACAAGATAATTTGAGGTTTGTCAGTTATTATGTAACCAGCTCCAGGTTTAAAGGTTCCTTTTTTCCTGGCCTTTCTCCTTTTCCTTTATTTTCTCCTCAGATATTTGAAAATAAAAACAATTCATGAAGATATTGGTGCTAAGATATCAACTTCACACATTCACCCCATCAAAATTCTCACATCACCTCATTCCCCTATATTCTCACTATAGAGTAACAGTCTTCATTGTTTCCACTTTCGTTCCCAGTTGTCTACACAGCTTCTTCAAATCAGGATTTTTTTCTACCATTGCTTCTCAACAGACAGTGTTTTTTCATTTCCTTTCCTTTCAACAGCCCATTTTTTTTCTTCAGACCTCTTCTAAGAAAATTCACATTCAAATCCAAGTTCTGGAGAAGTCTTGTTTATAGTTTATAAAGAAAAAGATTAGTAATATGGGAAAAAACATCAACAGTATTGACCCTAGCAGAGACACCTGGAAATAAGGAAGAGTATACTGGAGTGCTGTGTCCAGGCTTGGGGCCCCCAGCACAAGAAAGATGCTGAGCGACTGGAGTGGGTCCAGAGGAGAACAGGAAGATGATCAGAGGGCTGAAGCATGTCTCCAGTGAAGAAAGGTTGAGGCAGTTGGGCTTGTTCAGCTTGGAGGAGAGAAAGCTCCGGGGAGACCTCATTGCTGCCTTCCAGTAATTAAAGGGAACTGACAAGCAGGAGAGGGGACCAACATCTTACACAGTCTGATAGTGATAAGACATGGGGGAATGGCTTTAAGTTAAAATAGGAGAAATTTAGGGTAGATGTTGGGAATAAATTTGGTGGTGAGGTGCTGGAACAGGTTGCCTAGAGATGTGGGTGCCCCACCTCTGGAGGTATTTAAGGCCAAGTTCTATGGGCTCTGTACAGCTTGATCTAGAGGTTGGCAGCTCTACCCATGGCAGGAGCTTGGAACTGGATGATCTTTAAAGTTTCCTCCAATATAAGCCATTCTATGATTCTATGAAGAGCTATACTAATACAGGCATGCTCTCTGTGAATTATTCTCCATGGATTACCCTGGGGCCACAAACTACAGTGTGGGTGCCACCAACCAAAATAATTTAGCCAGAGCCTTGAGACTTCGTTTGGATATACATGAATCTGCAAAAAACTTGGAGGAAAAAAATTGATTTTGCCTGGATCTAACTTTACATGTTCATATAAGTGAGCAGTGCAGTGTAATAGGACCACATCAGTATATTAAAGCTGCACCTGCAACGACTGCAATGATTGTTGCATGAAGTTGAAGTTTCTTCTTAGAATCGCTCCCCTGGACTTAACTGTCTCCTTGACACTGTCCTCTTATGTAATTATTCTCCAATTCCTGCTCTTCTAAAAATAGTTCACTGCTTTCCAAAGGTCATTTTTCTTTTAAATTGTTTGGTGAAGTTTAAAAGAATTTGAACTCTTCGAAAGAAGGGTGTGTCACTGATGCTGACCCTTTAGATAAAATCAGATAGGAATTGTCTGTTGATTGCAGGAGCTTAACTCTCACCAAATGTTTCTACTAAGGATTGTTTTTGTTTCTTTTTTGTCTTTACTGGAAGTAAGTGTTATTTACTGTATGTCTTCAGCTGGCTCTGAAAAGGAGTCCTCTCTGCCTCTGAAGTGGAAGATGTTTCACCCTTTTTTTTCTATTGGAAAGTGAGCAGTAGCTGCTGGAATGGAAATAGTTGAGGTTCATGACCTCTGCTGTAAAGCTCTGGGGGATTCATCTCATTTTATTACTGGACACACTTATATATGTGGTCACTTTCTGAAAATCCAATAGATACTGAACTAACTTATTTGTATATACGTCCAGGGTCAGAGATTTAAATGATGCTCCTGTACTGCACTGAAGCTCACATCCAGGTGGATGCTGGATGCCTGCTAACTGGCCAGCAACTACACTACATCAGATGTTTTCCCACATTTATTATTTACTGATTTATAACATGAAATGAGATTAAATACCAGATGAGCTCATTTTACAGGTGCATGAATATAAAAACTGCATTCAAAGAATGTACACTGACTAGTTTCTTTGGCAAAAGTGAGGAGAAGAAAACACAACCATTATCTAGAGTATATGTTTGCATATTCCATAGCAAATATGATATAAGTAGTGGAAAATTGAATTCATAAAAATGAAAGCATTACAAAACAAGGCAATTTTGAGCAATCTGGTCCCAAATCTTACCCTATTCACAAACTCAATATCAGATGCTTCCATGGATCTTATTATTAGCAGCATTTATAGTCCACAAATGACATAGTTCAGGTACAATCTTCTTTCATCACATAAACATCCAAAATACAAAGTTTTTGGAATGTTTGTATCCAACAATGTTACACAGAAAGG
This sequence comes from Lagopus muta, assembly GCF_023343835.1. NCBI lineage: Eukaryota > Metazoa > Chordata > Aves > Galliformes > Phasianidae > Lagopus > Lagopus muta. Next base: position 10,313,045 of record NC_064434.1, read on the forward strand.
AGTGGTTTGAGAAGAGATTTGCCTGAATCTGGTATATAGTTTTAACGAATTTATATAAAAGGACTGTAGAGACTCTGTACAGGATGGCTGTTAGAATAAGATTTGTAACTCTTGGCTAAGAGGCTTGAGAGGGGTTCAGTCTTGAACAGCAAGATAAATGCATACTTCTTTTCAAGATGCATATAATTTATTATCATTTCATAAAGAGCCTTGAGATTTAGTTACAAAGCGTATAGGCACCATACAAACTGGAAAACTACACAGAATATACAGCAAAGTGGTGTTTTTTCTTTTTTTTTTTCTTTTTTTTTTTTTTTTTTCTCAAGAGATTTAAAACTGATCTTGCATTAGTAGGTTAAGCCCATTTACTCCTAGTCTTCTAAAAGACATGACAGTCTGAAGCAAAAAAAGAATTTGAAGGTGAAAGGGTTATCAAATAAAGAAAATTGCCCTGACACCAGACTCCTGCAAACATGGGCAGTTGAATTACATGATTTTTAATCAGATTTCTTTGGTAAGTTTTTGCAAGCTAAAAGAAGAAAGGTAATGTGAACACCTCAAAAATTTATTAAAAAAATTCTGTCTTCATTTGTTCTTTGTATACGTAAAGAAAGAAAATTATTTGCTTTGAGAGAGAATGATTTCATAAAAGTCTTTAGTTTTTCATGCAAGTAAAGGCCTACATTGTTTACTTGCTTGTTCTGCTTGTCTTTTGATTCAAGTGTTTGTGTATGGATATCTATCTGTATCTATTTTTATGTACACACATTTTCTATTCATGCACAGAAAATACACATATTCACATATGCAGGAAATTAATGGTTAAACACTTGGCTTGAGGTCTTTTGGAGTCCAGACACTCTAAGCAGAATCCATCAGGGTTAGGTCAAACACTTTGACCTGCTCATTTTTAAACAGTAGTAGATCTCAGTTTTATTAGATGTATTTTACAAAGGCAATCTTGCTGCCATTATGCAGAAAGTGCTTTTTTTTTTTTTTCTTTTAAACCGTCAGCTTTAAATCAGGCTCCAGAAGATTTTCTTGCTGTTATGGATAAGCATTAAAAAAATAGTAAGGAAAATGAAACAAAACCAAAACAAATCTCCTCTCTCTCTCAACATAACTGTATTCAGTCAGGAATTCCTTGTGTTTTTATAGACTTCAGACTTTACTGTAGGCAAGGTAGCTGTTTTGTAGCTTGAATTCTTCTGGCAAGAAGAGGGATTAAAATAGATAGAAGTATTAGTGGAATACCATGTCTGTGATTAAACTGTGAGAAGCAGAGATTGAACTGGAGCACTCAGCAAATTAAGCATTTTTTTTCAGGAAAAACTTCTTTACTCAGGAAAAACTTCTTTACAGAAAGTAAAGAAAGTACAGAAGTTTTTACAGACTTCTTTACAGAAAGTAAAGAAGTCTTTACTTCTTTAAAGAAAGTGTTAAGCACTGGAACAGGCTCTCCAGGGAGGTGGTTGAGTTACGATCCCTGGATGTGTTTAAAAACCATTTGGATGTGGTACTCATGGACATGATTTAGTGGAGCTAGGGTAGTATGATTAGGTTGTAGCTGGACTCAATGATCTTTAAGTCTTTTCCAACCTTATCAATTCTATGATTCTAAGACTTTCCCTTCACCATGTTAAAAGGCCCCAAGCTGCAGACTGAGTGGGAGGAGGAATTCCAAATGCCCCTCCAGAATCTTTTTAGCCCTCACATCTACGCACAATCTGCCTTGGATTTGTTTTTCAGTGTATTATGAAGTTCTCATAGCATACGGGAAGGATATGGAAAGGAAAGAGGACTACAGGACCCCTGACTCAGTAAGCAGAACTAGGTGTTTGCATCTGCTGCATGCACCTAAAGGATAGCATAACCACTTGTAACTTGTGTTTTTAATAAAACTGATATGAAAGTCTTAGCTAGGCTATGGGCTTAGGTCAGATTTGTGTTTGCAAAGAAACTCCTGTCCTTTTCTCTAGTCCTGAGAAAGAAACACAGGTTGACCTCATCCCTTTTACTGCAACCTACTGCCCTCCAGAGCAGAGCACATGCCTTCAAGCTGCTCCTGAGCAAAGGTTCTTTCCCTGTGCCAGCTCCCAGGAAGTGATGTGGCCCTGAAGCACAGCCTTGTGCCAACAACCACAACAACCATATCATAGGACAGGTGGCTGAGTTTCCTCATTTTGCTGCGCACATGCTGGGATTATTTCCTTTTTCATTCATTCAGAGCAAGCTGATTGTGCTTAAAGATGTTGCTTATCTCTATGTCTACCTTGGTAAGATAACAATAATTATCACTGCAGGACTGTATAACAATGCTTGAAAGTTGTTAAAGAGGAGGAACAACAAACATGGACTAAATCAGATGTGAAATTTAAGATTGTTTGCCTTTGTGAACAAGGATAAGTCAGTACAAAAAGCTATTCCTCAGCAAGCAGGTAGGAGTTTAAAAAAAAAAAACAAACAAACTATGAAAGCCATGAAAATACGAGTATATGAAAATCTTAGGTTCTTGATGCTGCACTGAACCAAGAGGGTAGTATTACTGACCTAATCTGAAGTTTGAAGCTCCACATCCGAGTTTCTCACATTTTGGATAGATGGTATATGTACAAGTAGAACACAGATCTGCTGTGGCTGGGGAGCAGCTCTGTAGAACGTTTTTGGGGTTTCAGATGGTGGGAGTCACAGGAGCCAGCACCAGCCAGGGCCACTGCCATTATCCTGCAGCATATGAACAGGGGTAGTCATCATCCCTGGAGTACTTGCCAGTACTTGGTTTGCAGGGACACAACAGCAGCCTGCATGTGCCACTGGGGAGGACAGTAAGAAGGTGGCGATAAATTGCTTAATGTAATAAGAGGACGAGAGACAAGAGACCCCAGCTGAAACAGAACAGGTTCAGCTGGATTTACCTGGATAATTTTTCCCCATTAGGATATACCAGGAGAATAGCAGTCTCCATCCTTGTGTGGTTTCAAGACTGAACTGAAGAAAACAATGAGCAACTTCATCTCACCTCATAGCACATCTTCTTTGCTGCTCAAAATGCCTTCCAACTTGTATGATCATAGGATCGCAGAATAATTCAAGTGCAAACTGAATCATTGTAATCATGGGTTTGTGTGCTTAATTGCAGTAAATACACCAACTTTGTTAATCAATCAAAAACACAGTTTTATTGAGGACTGTTTTTTTTACTGTACATTTTTTTTTCATACAATGGAAGCCCATTATTATGAATCCAGCCTCAGTTCTGTGCTGCGTTTTATGTACAAACCAGAGAAAACATCAGAAAGAAAGAAAGGCAAACCAGATCCTCTGCAGTTGCCTAACTCCAGGCTTATTTCTATTACACAGAAGCCACCCAAACGAGCAACAGGGCAGTGCCAGAGATGATCAGAATAATCTGGCAAGAAAAAAGCCCTAGTCCTAGCTGTTGCTACTGGAAAACCCCAGACAAATGCCTGGCTAAGAGCTGGACCCAGACTTGCACATTGTTATTTTGGAGAAGGGAATGATGACACAGTTTCCTGCATTGTATTTATACACTTGTGCCCTGAAGCTTTGGCTTCTCACTGCAGTGGATGTAAGAAGAAAACCAATTATGGAAAAGGCATTTTTGTTGCCTAAAGTGTCACTGAGAATATCTGTCCTTTTTTTTTTTTTTTTTTTTAACTTCTCTATTTTACATCAAATTCCTAAACTCCTATAATTATTTTAGAGCAATGGGAGGATGCCATCACACAGTTTGCCACCACAGAGGACAAAGCAAGCAGCAACTAATGGGAAAATAAGGATTCAGAAAAAATGACATGAAGTGTTGCTCTTGGAGAAAGACAGCTCCAGAAATGAAGCCCAGGACTTCTGATCTCTCCTATAGAGACTGAACCCTTCCTTTTCAGCTCATTCTCATCCAGACAGACTGTTCTGCTTATAGTGCTGTGCGATTACTGAAAAACTCAGTGCTTTTATGTGCATGAGCACATGTAGGTTCCTATCTTTATGGATGTCCTTTGGGAGGAGGACATATCTACCTTCAACATGCTGTGTCAAAGCCATAATTCCAAAATCATTACATAAGCACAGGTGTTACAAGGTCACCAAAGGATTGGGCACTGCTTTGTTTTTGACTTAATCGTTGTAGCCATTACTGGACTGTGGGAGTTGTGCTAATCTAAATCTAAATCAAAATTGACACATTTACACTGAGAGATTGAGCATCACAAAAATTAATCAGTAAAACTCTCAAAGAACATGTTTTATTACTTTAAGCATATAGATAACTTAAAAAAATATATATTCTAATCATTCTTATAACTTCATTGATGCCTCCTGCAATGGGCAACAAGCCTCTCCTTGTAAGTAAGGCTGTTTTAATGAGCTGGTCTTCATATCTTCCAATTGGTGGAGTTACTTCAATATTTTTTATTTCTGTTTTATAGATCCTGCTTTCCTAAATTCTGTGCACGGATATACTGTGAGAAGTTTAGCTCAGAGACAATTACAAATCAAACAGGCAAGAAAGGCAAAAGGCTCAGAAGGTGAGAACTGCAGAAAAAGTTATTTTTACAAGTCATCTATCAAGTTGACAGCAGAGAGTGACCATTTTTATGTTTTGATCCCTGCTTAAACCTCACTATCCACTTAAAAAATAGAGATCATTTTGATTCTTTAAAAAAAAATAAAAATCTAATCTGCTATATTAATGCTATAAAGTAAATGGAAAAAAATAAATGGACTCATAGTGACAGGACTTGTCTCTTAGGAGCAAAACTTGCCCTTTTCAAAAGTGTAACCATTCCTACTCAAGTTCTATCAACACAACTCATATTAGACATCCACTTCTTAGTTCAACCTGGTATAACCTGACATGCACACAAGTAGCGCGATGGCAGGATACCAATGTTTGGTACTTCTGAAACAGACAGCTGTTTCACTCAGCTCTTATTTAAAGTGTATGAAAATTGGTATTATGCTGAGAGCAAATGACAGCAGGACAGAGCCCAAAAGAATGCTCTTGAACAAGGTGGAAAGGTTTTCTTAGTATTTGTCATGAACTACGCTGAAGTTCCCGAGTGGGTTTCACTGCAGCCTTCTAGCAGAGAAGAGAAAAGAAAAAAGAAAGAGAGTTGAAGGCAGCAGTGCAGCTTTTCCTCTGTCTCCAGCAATTCATCAGCCTGATACCAATCTCTGAAATGTCTAGCTGTTGTTATTCTCTGAACACACAATACAGCTAAGATAAACAGTTTTTCTTTACAGCAAAAAGACAGAAATATAAACACAGGTTCTAAAACAGCAACTACTTTTTTTTCCACTCTGAAAAAAAAATTGTTGCAAGAAATGGAAATTCACTGACTGGAGAAAGAAATGGAGATGTCATTCCTTGGTCTTGGAACAATCGAGGACTGCAATTTTATTTGCTACAGGAAAAAGATTAGCTATTTCGAAAGTTCAGTGTAAGATTATCTATAAAATCTCTGTGCAGAATGCCAGGAAGTACTCCACTAAATTTATTTTTTAAAATTGTTTTTTTGCTTAAATAAATAGACCTCATCTTAAGAGTTGTCCGTTTAGTGGGGGCTGCTGGGTTAAGGATAAATAAAAATTAGTTATTTCACCAGAAATTAGAGACAAGAAACAAAGAGAAAGATAACAGCAAATGAAATATTTATCAGCTAAAACAACAGTAACATCAGAAACATATAAACACCTCTAAAAAACCAAAATATTTACTGCAAGACAGCATTTTGCCTCTTCAGTGAGACCAACGCTAACTTCCCTCTGTAAAATGCTTCCTTAATAGGCTTCCTTTAAAACTGGTGGGAGTAAAAGAACTTAAAATGAGCTCATTTTTCTGTTTCAAAGCTGAAAATGCACTCCATTCTGAGGTGTTGCAAAGCAGGCCAGAATACCCAGTGGGCCCTTCTTGTTTCATTCTTCTTTAATTTTCTTCTCACATAGAGAAAGAAGTATAGCTGTGCTGTATCTTGACTTTTTTTTATATACCAGGGACATATCCACAAGAATGATCTAATTTTACCTTTCATATCTCCAAGTTTGCCTTCTAAATCTAGGCTAGACATCTTTTGCTCATCATAGCCCAAAGACAGAAATGGAACAGAGACAAAACAGTTCTCTGAAGAGAACAACCTCTGATAGGCTTTGAATATTCTGCGCAAACTGACTTACCTAAATAAGTTATCCTGTGCACATTTCAGCTGTACCGTGCCACCATAGTAAAAGAGATGTAAATGCTCACCTGTGCCCTTCCTTATCCTGGTTTCCTTGCCAAGCAAACTTCAATGAAGCAGAACTACTCACAAAAAGTTCATTTAGTTGCAATTAATTAGAGATAATTGAGATGATCTGTTATCTTAACCAGTTGACATAATTAGTTGTCTACAAAAAGGCATTAGGGAGATTTTCAGACCTGAATGACTGAAGTTTTGTATGATGATTTCATCTAAGCTCACTCAAAACAAATGTCAACGTGTCTGGCATCTAATGTGATCAACTATGATTTAGTTGCATTATGTCAGATGATTTGTATAATTATAAAAATTGAATGATGTAATCTTTCACATCAGCATTAATTCCTTACCCTGTTGAAGGCTTCTATCTGCTTATTCAGTTTCTCCAACGTGTGTGAAATAGTTAATTACTGGCAGGTAAAACCCCCCAGGAAAAAAAAGGTGGGAATTAGTCAACTGGAGTGAGTCTGCACTCATAAAGGCTCTACAGACAATAATTAAAAACCCACATGACTCCCCATTGTACTGCAGAAAATAATTATGATTTTGGATGCTATTTGGCTGTTTTTGTTTCTCTCATAAGAATTGGTTGGGATTTCCACTGTGAAAACTGCTTAAAAAGAATCCATACTTCAACTACTAAATGTTCTACTAATAACTGAGTCAGTGTGATACTTACTGACTAGTCTTCTTACAAAATGTTGCTTTTGATTTTTAGAGAAGACTTTATTTGTATTAATCCAACTTTTCTCTCTACTAAAATGTGTCCTGTTATGTAAGATTTGGAAAATTCTTATCATTTAGAATAACTTTTAGATTTATTTCCTATTGTCTATTAACCCTTATATTTTATATTTTCAAAACTAAGTACAATTCCAGGACAGTTTTGCAGAATTAACCTAAATGCAAGTTTTTGATTTTTTTATTATTATTATTATTATTTTTTTTTTTTTGGTGGAAAAAATACTGAAGTCCATATATTCAGGAAAAAAAAAAGCAATGGAAGTTTATAAACACATATATAGTTTGCTTTACTGAAATATCAGAATTAGTTTTCCGTGTATTACTTTACAAATTCTAGTACAGTTAGGAAATCAGCAAGAATAAGACTGTTCATGTTTGGGGGCATTTTGTGGAACAACATCCAGAAAAATGGACAGAATCCAGCTCAGGAATGATGCCTTTGAAACCAAATCTGTGGTGTGGAAATGAATAACTACTAGAGCACATTGCTGCCAACTGTGGAATTCAACATTCCACATTTCACTTAACCATAAAAAATGAAGAGGACCCATGTTCAAAGGCAAATGTAGTAAAACATTAAATTAATTTTATAATAAGCACATTATAGGTCAAGCATGTCTAAAAGTTCCCAAAGCAAACTGCAACAATGTAACTGAAAAATATTTAAAACTGGACAATGTAAGCAAATACAACAATAATAAAAGGTGTTTCTGTTGCCACTCCTGTCTCCTCTTTATACTTTTAATAGTAAATGAGGTAGACTGGGGCATGTACCAAAATCTCTTGCTTTACCTGTTCTCAGTTCCAGTCATTTCACTCATACTAACTAAAATGCAACTCATAAGGGTTCGTTCATTTTTGTGCCACTTTCTTCAAGATTTAAGATGAGAAACACTTGTTAAGCTACAAAATTTCTATACTTTGTGTTTCATGTCTTCTTTCTTTTAAAAAGTAAAAATGTTTATTGCAATATTCACTTTAATTCCCAAACTTTAAGGGAAGGATTTCATTTGTGATGTAGAAACAGAGGTGCCTTAACTCCAAGGGTCCACTGCTACAACATAGCAGCAAATATTGGATTTGAGTTCACAAAAGATAAAGTACATATGTTTTTTTACAATAGTAATGACATGAGCAGAAAAATAATAATTTCCAGGTTGCCATCATTCCTGAATAGTATTCCCACCCAGGAGAACTAGAAACATCCACTTCAGTTATGAATGTTTTCAGCTGGCTTCCTCTCTTATTGTAATAACTAGAGAATAAAATTCCATGGTAAGGAGATCTCAGCCTTAACTTATGACAGAAGTCAGAGAAATTTCAAACTAAAAGAAGGGAGATTTACATTGGATATAAGGAATAAGATTTTTATAACAAAGGTGGTGAGGCACTGGCATAGGTTGTCCAGAGATACGGTGGATGCCCTATTCCTGGACACACTTTAGGTCAACTCTGAGCACCTGATGGAGCTGTAGGTGTCCCTGCTCATTGCAGGGGGTTGGAGTAGACGACCTTTAAGTGTCCTTTAAAACTCAAATGGTTCTATGATTCTATGACAAGATCTACCAGAAAGCTTAATAGGAGAAGTAATAGCTACCTGATAAGTTAAGAGTACAGATAATCTTGTTCATGCTGGCTTTTTTTCCCCTGAAATATTTCCACAGAATCGCAGAATTGCAGGGGTTGGAAGGAACCACAAGCAATCATCAAGTCCAACCCCCTTGATAAAGTAGATGCCCTATAGTAGGTAGCACAGGTGAGCATCCAAACAGGTTTGAATATCTCCAAAGGAGACTCCGCAGCTTCTCTGGGCAACCTGTTCCAATGCTCTGTCACCCTTACCATAAAAAGTTCTTCTGCATGTTTGTATGGAACTTCCTACATTCAAGTTTTAGGCCATTGCTCTTTGCCCTGTCACTATACGCTACCAAGAAAAGCCTTGCTGAATGGTAGCACAGCCTTCCGATGTGTCAGCCACTCCCACCAGCTTTGTATCATCAGTGAATTTGCTGAGTGTAGACTCTATCCCTTCATTCAGGTCATTGATGAAAATGTTCAACAGACCAGTCTCAGCACCAGTCCATGGGGGACACTGCAAGCTATAGGCCTCCAACCAGACTCTATGCCATTGATGACCACCCTCTGAGGTCTACATGTCAGCTAGGTCTCAATCCACTTCACTGTCCACTCATGCCACATTTTCTAAGCTTCATAACAAAGTTGTTGTGAGAGATGGTGAGAAACACCTTGCTGAAGTCAAAGGTACACAATAACCACTGCTCTTCCTGCATCTACACAGACAGTTATGACACTTTTTAAAAAATTATTATTTATATTCATTATTATCCACCATCTGTAATGCTACAGTTTGTAGTTTACATTATTTTTCCCTGATGCAACAATCATAAATCAGGCAAGAGCAAATTCCAAACACCTGACAGCACTGACAAAGGAGGAAGTGATAATGGATAGAACGAGAGAAAAAAGGTAGAACAAGTAAAGGAGGTTATGTGGTAAATTGATTTTCCTACAGTGTCAGTAGTATCAGTATATTTTACAAGCCTTCTCCTGGTTCCCACACATTTGTTCCATGTAAAGGACCTCAACAACTCTCAAGACTTCCTCCTTCACTAAATTTCTTAGATGTTACCATGCAGAGAGATCATCTAAGTTATGACCAGATTAATGAATAAAAAGGCAGAGTCAAGTTTGTATGTATGTAATAGAAATCTAGAGAGCTAAGTAGCTGCTAGGAACATGAAGCCTGGTTCTATCATCACTTAGTAGGTGGGATTCGGATAGCAATCATTGGAGCATAGCAAGATTTCAGAAAGTCTCTGAATTTATGAGACTCCCCACTTATATGTAATTGAAAGATAGGGAAAGCAAGCAAGGATTCCAAGATCTGTGATAGTAATCATGCAAAACTCACTGGTTTTGGAACTTGTGAGTGGCAGATACTTTCTTTGTTTAAACTAACATTTCACAGCAACTTATCATCTCTAAAAGACACTGCAATGTGAAGACTGTTTTATAAATTTACAACTATTTGATTGTTTTTAGCCTTCAGCCCCTGTTATACCAACATACAGGGGGTAAATTCATGCATCACAATTCACATTCACTTACATATACATATTAATTGAGCATGTCATCAAAATCTAATGTAAAAATCCCAAGACTGACAATGCATTCTTGTCATCTTTGAACAAGCTATCACTCAAGCAGCAGCATTGTGAATAAGCCATAACATTAAGCACATGTTCTAAAAGATCTCTGAACACCATACTGCAATAACAGCATTAATATCCCTGATATAAATCAAGTATGGAAACAAAATAAACTCTCATGCTTCGGGGCATAGATCAACTAAGGCTTTACACTGAGACTGTAAAAGTTGAAAGGATTAAATTTGTTATTTCATGCATGTGCACTGCCTAGCACCATGGATTCACTGGATTCCTACAGAAGTACCAGCCTAGACATGGTAACAAACAAACAAACAAACAAACAAACCAAAACATAAAAACAAAGAACTGTGACAGTTGCAACAACAGTTATTCTTAGCAAGTGTATAAAGAAACCTTTCTCTATTTATTGGGAAGTTCACATGTTAATTCCTTGCACTCTTCTGAAGTATCAGATATGACAAAATGCTGTTAAAATACCTCCAGCATCACACTCAAATTTGATTTCCCAACTATCCACACAAGCTATATTTATATTAGCGAGATGTGAGAGGAGTATATCTGTTAGTCAGTTAGGGCTGAGAATGAACCACATTAAATTCATTTCAGGAGCTTGTTTTTGATCTAGCTCTGCTAGTCCTGTTAACCTGAGACCATTATCATTTCCAGCATGCTAGGTACAATGCCAAAGAACAGTCATTGGCTTATTTTGACCCTCAAAATATTCTTTTCCTGTGATACAAGGACACTTCATGATGCAATCCAAAAAGTGGTTAGAGGGGTTAACTGGCTGATTAGCTTCAAAAGCATGTTCCTGACCTGAAGTAAATTGCTGTTGTAGATATACTAGTCTTGGCCTCAGAGTGCACTCAGAAGTATCACTGAAGTGTTCCATCTGGAATGCCTGAAGGAAAACCCTAACAAGCCCCAGGTGTCACAAAGCTTTCCAGTGCACCCTTTGAAGCCACCAGGAAAGCTTACACCCTAGTGCCTCACAACATGGAGCAACCTGAAATGCAACACAGCTGTGAGCATTTTCCAGTGTTGGTTGTCTCTTCGAAAGTGGTGTGGCAAAGGCAGCACACAGAGCTCTCTCAGCTGTTAACCTCTCTGTGTTACTACACTAGAAAGAAAGTGCCTCCTAGGAGGAAGCCTTTTTTAGAGAAATCCCATATTAATCTCTCATTGTCAGAGACTAAGTATCAAATTGGACTCTTTAGAAGATCACAGTCTCTTACTGACAAATGAAAGGAGGCCTAGGCATACCATCACCTTTCCCTTTTGTTCCATCTGTTCTCAGGCTTTATCAAACCTGCTGTCCTGCCTGGAGGTCTCTTTTCTGGTATTGGAAGCTGAGCCCCAAGACCTAGTTTGCCATATATAAGAAGTCTGTCCAGCAGGAAGACACACCTATTTCAGACATCAATACAATTTGATGCCCACTTCAAATATGTGCATGCAATCTAAGCATGTCTGTGTCCAGCGTGTACATAGACATGCTAGACTACTAGGCAGCCCAGTCCAGACATGGTGTTTCTGAACATCCAATATAGTCATTATGGAATAAAAAAGAATCACATAGGAATAAATTAATATTGTGGGAATGGACTTCACAAAGATACAAGCCAAAAATCATGCCGTTGTAAAAGATTGACCTCATTAGTATCCTCCTGTATTTGTATTTTTAGTTCTGAAATTCTGAGAAAGTTTGAAAAGCTGTGTACACCTTGAGGTGATCTTGTGAGCAGCTGCTGTGGTGAAGAAGAGCCACCTCACACAGTATACACACATTCATGCACAATCGTGTAGAATGCACTGAGATTGGGAGCATTCTCTGAAGATCACCTGGTTCAACCTCTCTGCTCAAGTAAGGTCCTACATAGCATGTTGCACACAATCATGTCCAGGCAGTTTTTGAATATCTGTAGTAAAAGACTCCCAAAGACTCCACAGCCTCACTGGGTAATCTGTGACAGTGCTCTCTCATCCTCACAAGAATTTTTTTTTCATAATATTCAGACAGAACTTGTTTCCCAGTTGATGCCTATTGCCTCTTATCCTGTTGCTTAGCACCACTGAAAAGTGTCTGAGCCCAACCTCTTGCCATCCACCCTTGAGTTATTTGAATACATTGATAAGATCCCCCGTTAGTCTTCTTTTCTTCACCTTTCCTCATAAAAGAGATGATCCAGTGTCCATCTTCATAGCCTGGACTCCACTGGAATCTCTCCAGTAGTTCCATGACTTATACTAGCTTTACTGGTTTTTAGCTGTTTGCATAATATGTGACTCCTAAGTCAAAATTCCCACTAGATATGGTTGCTTAAAAGAGTCAAGTCTCTTCACACTGCCTGTTTTTTTGTAATCTAAAACTTAGAGCTAAAGCTGACTGCTTATTAAACTTCTCTTTTCTAAGAAGATAGAAACTCGTGTGTCATTGTTTTATGTACTTTCTGGACACTGAGTCTTGGTAATGCTATTTTTTGGAACCTCACTATGTAGGTCAGAGGAGAGAAACATATTGGTAACAGTAATGTAGATTTACTCTCTTCATGGAAAAAATGTCTGGACTGACCACATGTCATCTGCTGACTTTGAGCCTGGGGAAAAAAATTCCAGAATTTCTGAAGACTAACATACAACACATACATGCATTTTTTAATAACACTAACACATAACAACAGCAGTTCCCAATAGATTTCTTTGTATTCCTGGATCCTGTGAACTTTTCCTGGGCCAGGCCTATGAGCTCCTTCCAAAAGTAAAATACTAATGCACTCACTGAGTTGCCACTGAGATGAAGGAAGTGTCAGGGCAGTGACGTGGCCAGTGATGGCCAAAAAGAGCCATCTTTCATCATAGGAACTAGAGTCCCTGGGTCATTAGATAAGATCACCTTGTCCTATGATATCTGCCAGGTACACATAAAGGTAGTCTTTAGTGGATTCAAGCCCTGATATACCTTCTGTTGCCAACTCTCTCACTTTCTTTTGCTATGAAATACAAATAGATAAAATTGTGGATTAGATGATCTCATATTCAAGAAAAAGTGTTTCTTGAACATGAAGAAGCACTTATTTGCTGTGTGAGTGACTGAGTAATGAAACAGGCCTCCTAAAGAACTTGTGAAATGTGCTTTCTTGGAGATATTCAAAAGCTATCTCGGTATGGCCCTGTTCAACCTGTTCAATCTGTGCAGACCGATATTGAACAAATGGCATCTAGAGGACCCTTCCAAGCTCAGCTATTCTGTGATTCTATGATATTCAGATACACTGAGGAATCATGAGGTACTAGACAAAGCAGGCAAGCAGAGTTTCACTGGGCACAGGAAGGGTTGACTATAAAGATTTGTAGCCTCAGTATCTATTTGAGAGACTATGTCAGCATAACTAAGGTGATCTAATGAATGAATGGCAGTGTTTATCTGGTCTCTGTGTTCCATACTGGAACAGCAGTATAGCTATGAACAGAAAGACCTCTGGTCTGAAACAATATTGCACTTGTAAGTGTATTATATATGTGTATCTATTATTATAATCAGTCTTTAAGATAGTCTTTAAAAAGTCAAGAAACATTACTATTTCTTGGAAGACATAGATTCATTAGAAATTTAGAAAACAGAAATTAGGCTGGAGAGCTGGGCAGAAAAAAACTGGATGAGGTTTAACAAAAGCAAGTGTAGTCTTACACCTAGGGAGGAATAATTGCATGCACCGGTACAGGTTGGGGGATGAGCTGCTGGAGAGGAGCTCTGCGGAGAGGGACCTGGGTGTCCTGGTGGATGACAGGTTGGCCATGAGCCAGCAGTGTGCCCTTGTGGCCAAGAGGGCCAATGGCATCCTGGGGTGCATTAAAAAGAATGCGGCCAGCAGGTCGAGGGAGGTGATCCTCCCCCTCTACTCTGCCCTTGTAAGACCTCATCTGGAGTTCTGCGTCCAGTTCTAGGCTCCCCAGTACAAAAAGACAGGGATCTCTTGGAAAGAGTCCAGCGGAGGGCCACGAAGATGGTGAAGGGCCTGGAGCATCTCTGCTATGAGGAAAGGCTGAGTGAACTGGGTCTGTTCAGCCTTGAGAAAAGGAGACTGAGAGGGGACCTGATCCAGGTCTATATCTAAGGTGTGGGGGGCAGAATGGTGAGGACGGACTCTTTTCAGTGGTGAGTGGAGACAGGACAAGGGGAAATGGCTGGAATCTGCAGCATAGGAAGTTCTGCACAAACGTGCGCAAGAACTTCTTTACAGTGAGGGTGACGGAGCACTGGAACAGGCTGCCCAGGGAGGTGGTGGAGGGAGGTCCCTTCCAACCCCCACAATTCTGTGATTCTGTGATTTATTTGCATATGTAAATTAGAACTAATTTAGAACTAACTAAATTAGAACAGGGTAATAAACTGTAGCATACAATTCATAATCCATACTGTCCAGCAAAGGGTAAAGTGCAAGAAAACAGAATAGCGGGTCAGTGAAAGAAAAACAGTTTTTCTGAGTGAGATTGTATTGTCACCAATTATTCTGCAGATAGTTACTTCAACAGACACGTGCTCTAACTTTAAGTGCTTTGTTGAACTGGGGCCAGTGTGTTTATCACTGTAAAAGTCACCACAGTCCCTTGGGTCTTGTCCATCATTATTGTCACATTTGCGTGGCCAGCCCAAGAATATTACTTATGTGCACATCATGGAACAAAGAATTTATGAAATTGGAATGAGAACAAAAATAAAAATGTACATATTTGAGCAGCTCAGTTAATAATCAAAATAGGGGTGGTGATTCTCAACATTCTAGGATAAGCTGTTTTAAATATTTGAAAAAAATGTTTTCACTCTGTCTTATTCAAGAAATCTTGGATTTAAATTATGCATTGTCTTAATCCTTCTTTGTGGAAAGTAATGTTTCTGCATCTTTCTCTACACAGAGATATGTAATTTTGTGGTATCTGTTATATGTATGTGTACATAAATATACATGTATATGTGCACACACAAGATCTGAGTATCTGCAGACAGTTTTGAAACTAGAGGATTTGCACAAAGGTCAGTCTGATCCTTTGCTCACTTGTGTTTTCATAATGTATTTTCAGAGCTTTTGATGTCCGTGTTTTAGCTCTAAAATGAATACATAACCAAAAGGGGAACAGTGGGCAGAAGCATGAGGTAAACAAACAGGTGAGCACAAAAAGAGTTTGCTCAGGTTTGGGACATTTGTTTGCAGGACTACTTGTAGACCAACGTGAAAAGTGCAACAGGCTTCTTGGTCTGAGCTGGATATGTAAACAAGCATGAAAAAGAGATTAGCTCTCATCATTGAGAAATGTTTGTGCTCTTGAATTGTGACAACAATTGAAAGGCAAATGTAGAGATAAAAGGCTCACGCTTGTGGGTTGTATTTGATCAGCTCTTAATATCAGGTAAACTTGTTAGAGACAGACAAATTACTCATGTACTAGGTTTCAATTTCAATAAAGTAGGAAGAGGTGTTTTGATGTGAATAGCGTAAATGTAAGCAGCAGGCTCTCTTGTAACTGATCCCTCTTTAATCCTCCTCAATTGATGACAAATTGCCTTTTACAGAATGCTTTGTGTGAAGGTAAACCCTTCAGATAACAGAAACTCACGGAGACAGGGATTAACAACAAAGTAACACATTCCCACCAACTAACCAGCCTCGCCAAACAAGTAAATACAAAGAAAAACACTTTGCAGATGTAAGGAGCTTCTTCAGTTTTTCCCTGAAATATGGCTGCTGTGACCTGTGTGAAACTAAAGCTCCTGCATGCTTTTCTTTAAACATAAATTGCAACAGTGTTAATAGATATATTGGTTTAATTTCAGTACAAGAGATTATGTTTTTAATGTAAAGCTTTTACAAGAGATTTCCTCTTTTAAATCTCTGATTTTAATATGCATAATAGCAAAAGCTTCCCAGAGCTAATTAACACCGTAGCTCAACAATGCCACAGTAAGAGCTCACTATCTAGACAGCAGTCCTCTTAGAAGCAACAAGGGTCTGTCAAAGGACAGGGGCAGAGTTCTGTTAAAGGTTGTGACAATTCTTAACCAGAAAATACATTTTTGAAAAGGAATAAATCTTGTTTTACATACATCATCAAAGCTAAATTGTTCGTGTCAATGATCATATAAGGCCTTGAACATACACTTGAAGTACTTGGACTCAGTATCAGGGTTGTTCTGAGAGGCTAGAGTGGCAAAATCAGCCCCTCAGAAACACTGATTCAAAGCTCAAGACTACTCATGTTATAGAAATCACAACTCTTCCAGAAATAGACACCCACAGCACCGGAGAAAAAGGCAGAGGAGAAATAAAATATGAGATTGTTTAGTAAGTTAAGAATAGCAAGTAAAGTTAGCTTAAGTCTGAACTGTTTGCTGC
This sequence comes from Lagopus muta, assembly GCF_023343835.1. NCBI lineage: Eukaryota > Metazoa > Chordata > Aves > Galliformes > Phasianidae > Lagopus > Lagopus muta. The sequence continues at coordinate 10,329,623 of NC_064434.1, forward strand.
CTAATATTATTCATATGAGAAGTCCCTTGCAGTTTAATAGGGTAAGTAAAGTATAACGTACACACAAACATTCATGGATTTCCAGAATGGTCAGGACCACAGATGGTCTGTTCTTTGGGACAGGTTCCTAAAAGATTGCTAGTGTATAAAACTCCTGTGTCTCTTTTGCTTTTAAAGTAATTTTGATATCTGCTTTGTAGCAAAAGAAGAAAAAAAAAAAAAAGAAAAAGGCCAAGGTCCTTCTGCTCAAGGCTTGGATTACATTTAACTTGATCAAAACCAGATTGTATCCTGACCGATGTGTACATAAGAAGAGTTAAAGCGTATTTCTTATTGCTTCATATTGGCTACTGATACCATGGACAGTATTAGAAAATGGAATTCTGGTTTAACAAAGCTGCTTTGGAACAGAGCTCAAGCAAGTGTAGACTTCACATATCACAGCCGCTGGTAAGCCTCAAAGATTTCATATATTCTGTTGTGGGTTGGGTCCATCCCCTGGGCATGATACTGAAAGTCACTGCAGCTTGTGTAAATTTACCTAAATTCTCTTTTTACCCAACAAAGGAGACTGAGCCTAGGAAGATATTGATTAGGGACAAACTCCTAATGTGAACATGATAGTAGGCAAAGGCCATGAGCATGCAGGAAAGTATGTGATAAAGTACCAGTGTTTAAACTCGTGTCTTGACTTGTTCTATTTACTGGTGTTTATGCAGCCACAACCTCCACATTGGAATTGTTCATTGTAACTTTCACAGGATATCCATAGCTTGAGCATTTCCAAGAATAACATGTAGTCCGCCAACCCCGCAGAGGACCTCCAATCTTTCACCCAATGAGTCAGAGGCAAATGAAGCACAGGGTTCTAGAGAACAGAAGCTACATACCTGTTGATGAGAACCCCTGGTCTAGATTTTTATAGATCTCCCTCCTCCCCTTCACGTATCCAACATTTCCAATTCAGACAGCTAAATGTAAACAGCAGTGTGTAGGTGTCTAACATAAGTTTTGTTTCTGAACTCCCATTCATAGTTAATGGCTGTGAAGTCAGTACAGCCAATGGAGATTAGAAAGTTTTCTCAGATGACGAAGGGCAGGTGTCTAATTCACAGTAAGATGAAACTCTCCCTAAACTAAATTTAGATGTTAAAATCCCTAGTTCTCAATGCCAGTGCAGATGTTTGGGGATACTCCTTTCCTGAGTGTAACGCTGTTGTAAGTCCATGCAGCACAACTATCTGAGAATGAATGCTAAGACTTTGTGGTTAAAAGATTAATAAAAGAGAATTTACTCTTCCTTATGTCATGGTAAAATCAAATATCAAAGAATTTTCTTCAGACATCTTAACAGTCTGCCCTTTTCATTCTGGCTTACAGTGAGAGTAAACGTATTAGTTGCTTCACCACCAGTGCAAATGCAAAGCAATAGACGTCTTCGTTTGTTGAAAGGAAAATATATGCCTGCATAAAATATGTTTTTTTTTTCTCAATTCTACTTTGGTAAAGCAAGAAACAAGATGGTAATTGGGACTTTTGCTGTCTTTCTTTATGAAAGGGTAAAATGTATAACTTCTTTACAGATCCTCCACCTCAATTGCTGGTTCATCTAGAAGAGCTGAAGTGAGAATTAATGCTAGCCCAAGGGTGAGGGTCAAATGAAGAAGAAGCACAAAAGCGTTGTTGAAACCACATATGATGAACCTGACCTCATCTAAATGTTTGTTTATATTTCTATTTACAGTGGCACTTAGGTAGAATATAAATACAGAGTGAGGAAAATATCTTTTATAAAAGAGCTTACAGTTTAAATCAATAAAATGGAGAAAATAAGGGAAGATTGTCTCAATATTTTAGATAAAATAGAAATTACTGAGGATTTTACGTTTTCAGTCACACACGAGATCTGCTATGTTTAGGAATTGATCCTGGGATTTCTGAGTACTGCATCTAAGTAAATAAGTAATAAATAGACCTAACAATGCCACTTCCATCCGTAGTTCCATCAGTAGATATGAAACATTTTATGTGATGCTGCAAGAATTGTCTGCCTTTGAATTTGTATATACTCCTAGTTACATATTTAACTGACTATTGCCACCTTTGCTATTCCTATTATTTATGTTAGCACTGTTATTCTAAAAAAATGATAATTTTTATGAAGACATTAAAGACATTTTTTTAGAACTAATTACATTGCCAAAAGAAACCCAACAGCCTTATCTACGTTCCTAAGCATGATGTTTTAATTATATGTTTTCTTTGTTCTTCAGCTTTCTATGCAAAAATTAAAAATAGAAATAAATTAAAAAATGGACATAAAAGCTAATCTTTTCTGAGAACATTCAGTCTTTCAGGCTGAACATTTATAAATCAGCTTCAAATGTATAATTTATTTTTTTCTCAATTTAAAGAGACTATATTTCCATAAAATCCTCAAGTGCAAAGCAGAGTAAGTCTGTTTTGAAAAAGGACTTTTTTCACTACTTCTAAATGTAGATAAGTGTTAAGAGAACCTCATCTGATAAATAGCTCAAAATTTTTTATGTATATATACTTGATTTTCTGTAACTGTGACAGATTGACTCATATCAGTAGATTTTTTTTCTAAGCAAAAAATACCATATGAGAGCTGATTATTATTTCTACATATATGTAAAGACTTTTTTTTATAATTGAATTGATTATTATTCTGTTGAGATCATTTGCAAATATAAAATAAGAGAAAGCTTCTATCTCTCTTATCTTTCAACAAATCTCTTGACTTTTAACAGTCTCCCATAAGATCCTCATAGGTAAGCTTGTGAAGTGTGGGATAGATGAGTGGACAGTGAGGTGGACTGACTGGTTGGCAGAACTCAAAGTGTTGTGTATAGTGGCACACAATCTGGTTGGAGGCCTGGTAGCTAGTGGGGCTCCCCAGGTGTTTATGCTGGGCCTGGTTGTTTAATATCTTAATTGATGACATGGATATAGGGACAGAGTCCCCTTTCAGCAAGTTTGCTGATGATACAAAGCTGGGAGGAGTGGCTGACACACTGGCAGGCTGTTCTACCATTCAATAAGACCTGGACAGGCTGAAGAGTTGGGCAGAGAGGAACCTGATGAGGTCCTACAAGAGCAATTGTAGGGTCCATCACATGGGAAGAAATAACTGTACGCATCAGTATAGGTTAGAGGATAACCTACTGAAGATGAGCTTTGCAGAGAAGGACCTGAAGGTCCTGGTCGAAAACAAATTTTCCAGTTTTAGCTAGAACTTCAATAATGCACGTTTGGACTCAGATGGGATACAGTGATTTCATGTTCTTGAAAAGCTCTTGAAAAGCTCTTGAAAAAGATGTCAGCATTCAAATATTGATTAAGTGCAGAGATGTTTTGTTTGAAAAGGACCATCAAGCTGTTGCAGAAAATTTCTCTTCCAAATAGTTCCACTTCTGTCTAAATTTCTTACTTCTAGTGAAAAAGGGATAAATAGATACCCTGTTTTTAGCTATATTAACAACATTTTGTATTCCATTTTGACATAATATAAACTTAAATAAAACAAGAACATTGGAGAAGGTATCACTCTCTATGACAGTGTGTGACACAATCTGGTTCTTAGTTTGAAGCTCAAAGGAATCCAATAGTTAGTTTCAAGCAAAATTGTAGATGTTTAAGAACAGTTCTGTAGATCGTCAATAAAACATAAAACATTTCTGAGTGGTCCATAATAAAAATGAGTCATAACTGACTTTAAAAACTACTGTAGCTGATGTTATTTTAGCTCCACCAAAAATGTATAAATGCATCTTCAGGTATGATCACTATCATAGATATATATCTATCTTAGTTGTGGATTCTGTAATAAAATTACTTCTCAAAACCTTCCCATTGGAACTTGTTTTGTGAAATGTCATAATTTCTAAGTAATTAATATCTTGAAATAGTAAATCTCAGTGTTAATGTGTAACATTAATCTTCCTGACATCTTCTGAACAGATAACATTGTAAGATCAAGAAATCGAAGGGATTTCTGAGAGGTGTGAAGAATAACTTCTTGGTAGCAATACAGTGGGCCAAAAGAAAGGCTGATTCACATGTGGATCTGGTATTCACAGACAAGTAAGAGTCAGTTAAGAATGTCAAAATCAGTGGTCATGGATAGTGAGAACTCTGTCCTGGGAGGTTGTCAAGATCTGACTAAAGCCCTGATCTGATCCCATAGATGACACTGCTTATGGGCTGCACCCTCGGGTGCTGAGGGAGCTGGCAGCGGTGATTGCTGAGCCCCTCTCAGCCATCTATCAATGCTCCTGGTTAACTGGTGAGGTCCCAGAGGATTGGAGGCTTGCTGATGTGACTCCCATCTTCAAGAAGGGCCGTAAGGAGGATCCAGGGAGCTATAGGCCTGTCAGCTTGACCTCAGTCCCAGGGAAGGTTGTGGAGCAAATCATCATGGATGAGATTGCACAGCATGTACGCAGTGCCCAGGGGATCAGGCCCAGCCAACATGGGTTCATGAAAGGCAAGTCGTGCTTGACCAACCTCATCTCTTTCTACGACTGGGTGACTAGTCTGGTAGATGAGGGAAGGGCTGTTGATGTAGTCTTCCTAGACTTCAGCAAAGCCTTTGACACAGTCCCTCTCAGGCTTCTTCTGGGGAAACTGGCTGCCCCTGGTCTGAACAGATATACATTTCTTTGGGTAAGAAACTGGCTACAGGGCCATGCCCAGCGGGTTGTGGTGAATGGAGTGAAGTCCAGCTGGCGACCCATTACAAGTGGTGTCCCCCAGGGGTCGGTACTGGGGCTCATCCTGTTTAATATCTTTAGTGATGACCTAGATGAGGGGATTGAGTGCACCCTCAGCAAGTTTGCAGATGACACCAAGCTGGGAGGTGGTGTTGATCTGCCTGAGGGTAGGGCGGCCCTTCAGAGGGATTTAGACAGGCTGAACCGCTGGGCTGAGGTGAATGGGATGAGGTTCAACAAGGTCAAGTGCCGGGTCCTGCACTTTGGCCACAACAACCCCATGCAGCATTACAGGCCTGGGGATGAGTGGCTGGATGACTGTGAAGAAGAGAAGGACCTGGGGGTGTTGGTTGATACTCAGCTGAACATGAGCCAACAGTGTGCCCAGGTGGCCAAGAGGGCCAACAGCATCCTGGCCTGCATTAGAAATAGCGTGGCCAGCAGGAGCAGGGAGGTGTTCATCCCTCTCTACTCAGCACTGGAGAGGCCGCACCTCGAGTACTGTGTTCAGTTTTGGGCTCCTCACTACAGGAAAGATGTTGAGGTCCTGGGACGTGTCCAGAGAAGGGCAATGAAACTGGTGGGGGGTCTGGAGCACAAGTCTTATGAGGAGCAGCTGAGGGAGCTGGGATTGTTCAGTCCAGAGAAGAGGAGGCTCAGGGAAGACCTCATTGCACTCTACAACTTCCTGAAGGGAGGTTGTGGTGAAGAGGGATTTGGCCTCTTCTTCCAGGCAACAAGCAGGACACGGGGCAATGGCCGCAAGTTGTATCAGAGGAGGTTTAGGTTGGACATGAGGAAGAACTTTTTCACTCAGAGAGTGGTCAGGCACTGGAATGGCTGCCAGGGAGGTGGTGGAGTCGCTGGCAGTGTTCAAGAGGCGTCTGGATGATGTGCTGCGTGATATGGTTTAGTGCTTGTGGTAGCAATGGTGATGAGGAGACGGTTGGACTGGATGATCTTATAGGTTGTTTCCAACCTTGTGATTCTATGATTCTATGATTCTATGATTCTATCAGAAGCTCACACTAGAAACCTCCAGAGATTCCTTCCCAAATTAGTTATTCCAGGATTTGATGCAACACATAATTGTATGTTAGCTTTTCACATAATTCAGGAAGAAAAAGTCATGTTCCTATTGGTTGATTTTAATTATTACTGCTGGAGAACTTTGTATATTAAGGGCTTTAATTCTTAATGCTATTTGCATCTTTTCATAGCTTCACGTTGTTTTTTTTTTTAGTTACTGTAATTGATTATAAATTACAAGCTTGGTTAATTAAATCCGCTTATCCAATAAGCAAGCTTAAAGAAAAAAAAGCAAAAATCTGTTAATCAAAACATAGGTTTGCTCAGCAATATTAGCAAAGCCAAACACACACACACACACACACAAAAACCAACCAAACATAAAAAAAAGCAAAAAAAAAAAAGCAAAAACTTTGCTTTTTCATAAAAGTGATTTGAGCTAAGAACAAAGAGAAACAGAGTTTTCAAAAACACAGCTGGTTTATTTCCCAGTGACAAAATATACAAAAAGAATACAGGCCTTAAATGTCTAAGGAAAGGAAAGATGTCTTAGCAACTTGGCTTTATACTCCATTGCCTGTCTAGAGTCGTTCTTTGAAGGTGTACATGATCATAATGGAAAAAAAAAATTCAGTGCAGAGAACTACTTTTGTTTTCTTCCCTCTCTTAAGTGAACTGCTTGTTTCAGAATTTCCAGTGCAAAGTAAGCGTGATCTCTTCTTCAACTTTTCTCATAAAGAATAAAAATAACTCCACTTCTGGCCATTATCATTCCAAAAAGAAAAAGGAAAAAACAAAACAAAACAAAACAAAACAACAGCTCAGAAACTTTTCACTTTTCAGGCTTGTACTTGTAGCTTTGAAGTCAGTGAAGTCAGAAGTCTGTGTCAGATTCACAGTCTAAAAGTGCAATGTTTTGGCTAGATGTTGTCTGCAGATACTCACAACGTTACTGTCTATCAGTTAGGACAGTGCTCATACTTCTTTAAAAGAGATTTCTTGTTTGTTTCTGAAGGCCCTTGGAGACTGGAGGAAGTGACTTCTATCCATATATCTATCTAGAGACTGTTTCTACTGAAATCTGTAGGAAAGTGTGACTTGATCTCTGTAGCTTTCAAATGGGTTGGATCTAAATTGTTTCCTGCATCTATTATGACCCTGTCCATATCAGAAATGTAAATGTGCTCACAGCCATTCTCTGTCACCACTGCTAACCAACGCGGAAAGGACCTGCTTACGTTTTATTGAATTTTACCCAGCCACTGAGCAGCCACATCCATGTGCCTTTTAAAAATATTGTCTAGCCCCAACTTGTTCCATTAACTGTTTTGGACAGTTAACCTGGGTTAACCTTGGACAGCTAACAAAACCAGCCAGGTGCCATTCTAACTAGTTTGCACTGTAGGCAACAAAGTGGCAGGGCATGTTCGCCTGTACTGTTTAATTTATTAGTGTGTATAACTTTAGGGTGCAATTCATCTACTTTAATTTAGACATTTGAAAGTTCAACATTTAAACCTCTGCTAGTTGCCCTGGCTTCCTGTTATACTCAGTGGAAGCAAATTCAGGCCACAATTCATCTGAGCTGTCTTGTATACTTAGCTCAAAGAAGACGGATGGTAATCTAGGAATGCCCATTTTTTCTTCTGGCTATAAAGTGAGTCTGAGGTCACCAGGTCACACTTAGACTTCTAACTATTAGGCACCTGAGATAAGGTGAGGCAGATATCAGACTAATACATATAATTTTATAAGTATATCTCCCAGGTTAAGATACCTTTTAAAGACCACATAGATTAAATTACAGTTTTTACTCAGGAAAAACAATGTAAATACTTAAAGAGATGTTTTGCTGTCAGAAAATTTAAACATTTTCCCACAGAGTAGAGCAGAGCATGGAAGGATGAAAAGACTTTTTTTCTGGAGTAGTTGCCGAGAACTATTTAAATAAATATATTCTCTCACATTTCTCCCATGAATATGATGGAATTTAACAGCAGCAGTGCTACTTTCATTCTTTTCTAAGCATAGATCAATACGCATCTCGTTCATGTTTTTGTCAAGTGGAAGCAAGGCTTGAGTGCCATAAAGGATCTACATGGAGCTGTAAGGCTTCAGTTCTCATCTGAAGAACTGAAGAATGAGAACAGAAGTCTGGGCAGCTGTAGAAGAGGACAAGGTCAGAACTCTGCCCTCCAGCAGTATAATTGAGACAGTTTGGTTTAAGTTTCATTAATAACCCCTCTTCCACTCTGACCTTCAGTCATAATAAATACCTGGGAACCATAGCTGTTGATTACATTTGCAGTTGATGCCAAGTTATATCATTTCTATTACCACTAATGTAAAGAAAATATTTGTGTCTGAAAATAAGTTATACTGCGACCTATACCCATTTGTTTTGCAACTCTAAGCCCTTTTTACCTTCATTAGATATTTTTCTACTGATAATTAACTGAGAAAACATGACCTAAGTAAAGTTATCAAAGGACAGCAATTATGGAACATGTGCTATATTATTTCAATTAGGTAACTGCTCGTGGTGGTTTCACTAGGTAACAGCACAAAACTACTGTTCAGCTCGCTATTCCCACTGTTACATTGATAAATTATTCCAAAGCTGCCTTTCATTCGACAGGTCTGTTTTTGGACAAGGGCCAGACAAAATAAAATCACAAGATTTATAAGTGCCGCAGTGGGAGGGTAAAGAGGATCTGAAGGGCATGAGCCCTGCTCTGTCTTCTTAGAAAAAAAACAAAAAAAAAAAAACAAAAAAAAAAACCACAAAGAAAAATGGAAAAAAAAATACTGCTAGTGGATCTAATCCTAAGGACTCTATTGAGTGCTTTACCAGCTATCATTTAGGCAAGTTCTTGAAGCCATTAGTATGGATATATCTGAAGAAATACACAGTTGAGGGTCAAATGGTGACTTGTGGTCTTCATTGTGGGAGGATGTGAGTGTAGCAGCACCGGCAAAACAGTGTTTCCCTGCATCAGCTTTCCTTATGTATGAAGGAGGCTGTGAAAGAAAAGTAGAAAGCAAGTATCACCACAACTTACTTCAACTGCAGATCACTTTGAAATGCAAAGAATTGGCATTGTGCATTCCCCTGATATAGACACAATAAACATTGATAGAATTAATGTTTTCTTGTACTTCTCCTTCCTCCTTCCTAACAAAGCAATGAATAAATGTTACCAAATCCATTACTGAGGAAGATTTTTGGGTCACAGACCTTTTTGGAATGTGTTGACTGAAATGAAATTGGAGGACTTCATTCTCCAAAATCTGGCGAAGGACCTTTTGTCATCAAATACCACTCAGGAAAAGATGCCTTCAGTAGCAAAATTCTTTAAAAAATAAAGTAGCTTCTTTGAAACAATGTGGTCTCAGAGAGAAAATAACAAAGACAAAAGAACAGGATAGGATGTTAACACTATTGTAAGAGGTTAACAGACATGATCTTACAATTAAATATATTTACTAGAGAAATTTGAACCCCGTTATTCTCTGGCTTATGCTACATAAGGAAGAACTGTTTTACATCATCAAAGACAAAAAGCAGGTCTATAGGTAAGCCTTAAGAATAATAAACATCCTGAATTCAAGAATAAGTCTGTCAAATGAAGGGATATTGATTTTGGAACAAGGAATATTATGTCAAACAACATTAGTTTAATTGATCTGAATTTAGTTTAAGTACTAAAAGCATTTATATACAAACAGCAAATGAAAATTAACTGCAGCTGAGTCCCTTGGTTCTCAGATTATACAATATGCACAAGCAACTGAAAGTCCTTGTAGGAATCCCAGTAATACAGTCTGTGTTTTATTCTCATAGCATGACTCAATAGAAAAGCAATATGCTTTCTTTCAAAAAATATGAATATTTAAAGCCATGTTTTGACTTTTAAAAATACACAAAACTTTTCCTTTCCCTGAAAGAATGTATAATAAAATGAAGAAAAGATGCTGGAACTATGATCCTTGCTGACATGGCTGACTTCAAATATTTCAACTTCTACAGTAAGCCATCCAGCAAAACTCCATTCCTTCTGTAGCAAAGGCAAACAGATTTGGTTGTTTTCATTATTATTTATTCTATTCTCATACAGCGATATCTTAGACACTTCACATAAAGGTCCACATTCATAGGAACTGATGTATGGATCCATGAAGTATTGGTTGATGAAAAATGCTGCTGTTGTTACCATCAGTGGAAATGCAAACTTACTTACTGTAATGTTTCATTTTGTATTGCAAAACACCCTGATTTTTTTCCAAGTCCGAAATTTTTTGCACAGCTTTCATAGATATCCTGGAACTGTTTATTTTTTATATGAATAAAACTTCTAAGACTTCATTACATACAACAGAGATTTCACAATGTATCTGAATAGAGAAAGAAGTCCAGTTGCACCTGCAATTTTCAGCTACTTCTTCAACTAGTATGATTGACCTGAAATTTCTTCACTTCATTTTTGTGAACATGTTCAGGCTCTTCTGACAGTTCAAAGAAGCTGGAAGTTTTAAAATTCTACCTATGATCCCATTATTAATTATATTAGTAGTATAATATATCAATATTCATAAAACACGGTGATTATTAAGTTGTGAGTATAGAAAATAAACTTTCTTCCCTAATAAAATTATCCAAGACTTTTCAGATTGACTGTGCCTGATTTAGGCACACAACTTATTTTGAATGTCTTGAGGATGAATTCTGTCTGCAGTAAGTGCAGCTTATAGGGTAAATATCAAAACCATTATCTGGATCTAAGCTTTCAGAATAATAACAGATCTTTCAGGTCTCCAGTGTTTTGGTTTTTCTCCTCCCTGCTTTGAAATCAATAGAAATGCCAAAGAAATGTAGGCACAACAATCTTTTCCAGAGTAGTAACAAGAATTTGTAAAAATATTTTGCATTCGTAACACTCATTAAACATATATCACAGTGAAATGTTAGGTTAACATAAAAGGATTCCATTTTTTAAACAGCAGTGCCAAGTTTATTTCCAATACTTCTGGTTCAGATTACAAATACAATTTGTGCATTTGCTGAAAAATTTACTGGGTAAATATCTCGGCATTCCACTTCCAGTCTCTTTAAGGCTTTGTTGCAATAAGTCAATTGTTTGGCTTTCTGAGGAAAGTTCACTGTGTTCACTAATTACTTACAATTGATCTACTTCTTGCTTGAAATGTGTTTGCTTGTGAGGTTCATGCCGTGGTTAAACCAATGGTTGGGAGCCCATGACTTAGCTAAGGAATTTTGATCTGCCATAGGGAACAAACCAGACACAAACAAAACCATGAAAGCAAGGACATCACTGAGAAAGGCTCATTACAAGCCTGCTGGACATTAGTGCTGAAAGGTATTGGGATGACAGAAGCTTGACAATTCTCATTTGGTTCTTACAAGAGTTGTGGGATCTCTTACACGTGAGATTTCCTTAGCCATCCAATATGTGCTTAAGAATTCGTGGGCTAAAGTGACACAAGGACAGGTGTTGGTACACTCACCCTAAGCATGTTTCCAACAATTCCTGTAGTATTTTATAAGTTTAACTAACAGGGGAAGGGTTAACTCTGTGCACTAGCTTCAGGCCAAATCTTTCACTTAATTAAATGAACTACTACCAATTTACATTAGTCATGGATCCCCTTTCCAGTCTTTGCTAATTTGTGAGAAAGCCGCTATTATGTACATATGTATATAAAGACACCTGTCAAGAGGTCAGTAGTTATCAGCAAAGTATCATATGCTTTTTCTTTCTAATTTTCTCTCAATCAGAACTATATTGAAGACTTCTTCACTGTAAACCTATGCAACCCTTAATATGCTCCTTTAATGACTGACTTATCTTTATGTTCAAAGTCAATTTATGCTTCTTGTGCATGAGAAATGTTTCTGCACGTCATAAAAAAAAAATATCTCAGTGATTTGAAGTCATTCACTATTACTGTGATGAAAACTGCCATCTAATAGCAGCTTGTCAGGTAGCAATTTGTTAATATTGATTGTCTTACAGAAAATTATTCTTACAGAAAATCCCAACTAAAACATGCTGTGACTCTTATAGTCTTGCCTTCCTCTCTAACATTTTTAGGCCTCCCATTTCTCTTTTCCAAACTTCTGACTGTTTTGAATTCCGTTTGATTTTTCTGTTAACACAGAGACTATTAATTGTCATATATTATGTCATAATTGTAATATAGCAACCAGCAACTCACGCATTGCTGTCAAAACTCTGCTGAAGCCATGGCAGTCGTATCACTGAATTCATAATGCAGAGAGATGTCTGGATGGCTTTGAAATGCTAATCACCAGTTTGTAGTTGCTCTAGTATGAAAGTATAGATCGAAAAGCAAAGAGCTCAGGTAGACTCTGAGAGCTCAGATAGACTCTGAGATTATGCTTATAGTGACAAGTTCTAGGACCCAGGCCCAGCTACCAGAAATATTTTTTCTTGATCGTTAGGGCACATATTTTGTCAGCCTGCCTCGCATTCCCCAAAAATAAATGCCTATCACAGTTCACAGTGGTCAGTATAAATTGTTTGTTTTTAGTGGTCAGAGATTTTAACACCGTGGATTAGCTAGACTGTACAAGTTGGTTCCGTGTCAGAGGACAAGGCCTGGAACTGTTAAACTACAAGTACAGACACAGCCATAAGACATGTAATTAAATCCAGTGAGTTTGTGTTCTAAATCTCCAGGTTAATATTATCACAATGAAAATTGAGTTCTAGTGGACATTCCTTTTTTCTACAATGTGTAATGAAAAAATATGACCAGTCAAGATAGCAACTAAACATGAATTACCTACTGTGTGGGATGCATGTTCTTGATTGCCATTTTGCTAAGGAAAGTTTGGCATCAAGTACTTGAATGCAGAAGCAAAGAGTTCCTTTACGGAACTTCTTACAGGCAACAGGGGTGGTATTGAAACTATTTTGCAAAAGAAATATCTTTTGATTTCTGACAAAACAGGTTTCACATAGGTTGGCCTGTTTACATTCCATTTCAAAAAAAGAAAAGAATGCCAGATCCAAGAAGGGAATGTAACTCACAAACCTCAGTAAGTGCCCAGGATGCAGGATGCCATGCTGCATGATCATGTAAAATCAGTATGTGGAGCTATCTAACATATATGTCTGCAGAAGACCTGAAAAATGATTTAAACAAAGTAGTTTAACCTCAAAAAGACATTTCTTTGTCTGGACCACATTTGGATTAAGGAGGTATCTTCACAGAAATAATTTAAAAACATTTTTACAGCCAACCTGGATAACCTATCGGCCTCTTATTTTGTTTCTTTAATGCAACATTCTTTCTTTGTTTTTCAAGTGTAGGAGCGATAGAGTTAGTTATTTACAAAGCTATGCTGGAAATTGGGAGAAACTTCATTGAATCTGGTAGGTGTAGGAGCAGCCTTTTATTCTAAAGTATATCAATGGAGCCAAACAGCTGAAACAATAATCATCTAAACTTTAAGTAAACACAAAGCCATACTGTAAAAGGGGTTCTCTTTGGATTAATAGCATACATGAGGACAAAGGTTAGAACTGATGGCTGCTGTGCATGGAAGAGACACACTATATACAAAAAAAAAGTGAAGGAGCTAGAGGTCTTAAAATTCTGAGATGAAAACTAAAAGTAGTTGACAATACCCAGAGCAGCTTTGATATTTATATAAGCTTTGTTTGTTTGTTTGCTTGCTTATTTTAAATGACCTTGTACTTCTCTTCTGCCCAGAAAAAGGCATGAAGGAACAGGATTTCCTCATGCTCAGAAGAATGAACATTCTTTTTCTTGCACCAAAGTCTTATTTTTCTATCAGTATGTGAAGTTTCACTTAATCCAGAGGATGGCAACTAAGTTGGTAACAGGGCTGGATGGCACTAGGAGAGGCTGTGGACACTAGGGTTGCCTGGTCTGGAGAAAATGAGGCTGAGAGGCGACCTCTCTGCTCCTTGGTAACCAGTGATAACAGTACAAAGTTGCACAAGGATTGGATTCAGATCAGATACAGGAAAAATGTGTTTACTGTGCATGTGGTCAAAGAGTGGAACAGCCTTCCTAGCAAGATGGTTGGTGCCCCATAGATGTCAGTGGTCGAAAGGTGCTTAGACAATGCCCTCAGTAACACAATTTAACTTTGGTTAGCTCTGAAGTAGTCAGGCTGTTCAACTCAACTTCCATCTCTGAGGGTTCCTTCTGAATAAATGATTTTAGTTCTAAAATCTGATTTTGTATTGGCACGTATCTCACTGATTCATTTATGTTTAGAGAAGAAAATGGTTAGGAAGAATTTGGGTAACAAACGTAAAGGAATGTTTCATTCTAAATGATTTTTCATTTCTAAATGAATTTTATCTGATGTAATAAAAAATGTTGAAGGGAAATATCTGTGTTATCAAAAACAACATTTCAACTGACTCAAACCATTTTTGTTATGACTGCTTGCAGTGCAATTGAAATGAAAGCACAGTTAGGAATGAAAGAATTTATAAAACTAGATTTCCAAATTCTTACTTCACTCAGAATGATAGGTGATTCATCTTCAGTAAAAAGGGACTTACAGATATCTACATAGTCATGTTCATAAGGTACCCAGATTGCATAATATTTGGATTTTTCACCTCTTCTTTTTTTTTCTTTTTTTTCAGTCACAGTGAATCCAAAGAATAATTGCGCTATTCATTTTCCCTTCCTGAATCATACCCAGGGACTTTAGTAGAGACTTAAAATCAGATATTTCTGTCTAGTGATATCCATCTGCTTAATATTCTAACAGCGTAGGCATGACCTGTGTATTGCAGTAGAATTGTCATTGCTCTGAAGCACTCTGTTAGTCAGGATGTACGAGATTTAAAAAGCATACATGACTACAGTTGGTATGTAATCCTCGGTAGCAGCAAGTGTCTTCCATCAACATCACAATACCATTGTGATCTGAGATGACAAACAAATGCATGGCCTGAACAACTTACAGTGCCTCTGAGAAATTCATGCTGATCCCAATGTCCAGAGATAGCCAAAGACTCAAATGAACTCACTTCTGGTAAAGTGTTGCTCCTGTAAAAGCAAAATGCACTCCCCCCCCAACCTCCCCCCCCCCCCCCCACACACACTCTCACACTCACATATATAACAGTATCTCAAATCGCATACAAAAAGATAGATCTATCCAACAAAGAAAGCCAGTGCAGTGCCTGGAGTTTCTCTTTTCTCCCAGGTCCTTTCCAATAATACTTGGCTCACATTCAGCATGTTACAGGGCTCCCAAGCCTCTTTCCCAGATATATCTGTCTTGTCTCTCTGGGTAAAAGAAACTTATTTCTGGCTCTCTGTCAAACTCCCCACAACCTTATATTACCAAACAACAATGTTGAAGGCAGGAATGCATACTTTTGCTTTGATTTCCACTGAGATTCATAATTCTTCTCTGCTTTTCTCTCCCCTCCTCCCCTCCCTTTTAGGTGACAGATGGCTCTCTAGAAGTCACCCATCTCTTCATTTTGACCTTCTGTTCACCTCCTCCATTTTTTTCCTCTGCCCTGGCCAATTCCAATTTGGGTAATTATTCTGTCTACAGTACGTAAAATTCTCTCTTTTGTTTTAGTCAAAGATAATATCCTTCTCCTTCTGTTCTTTTAGCTGTAATGCTATGCTTTTATAAATCATTACCGTGGTTTACCCCAAAAGGGAAAGAGTGAGTGATTAAGGACTGATATCTTTTTATAAAGTCATTACAGTGTTTAGGGGTCCTTTGGGCTGAGTAGTGTGATATTATTAGTCTTTAATCCCTAGATGACTTGCATTACAAGTATTATTCCTTCTATTATACAGCTTTTTAAAGAGTGCCTATTTATTAAAGTGAATTAACACTAAAGATATGCAAACCTTTGCCTGTGGAAAAATGAAAATAGCCATAGCTTTGGAAATGTTTTAACAATCTGAAATTCTAGCTGTTCTAAATACAGCATAGAAGAGACAAGAAATCCAAACTATTATTTTTTCCTCTTTTTATCTCTAAGTGTGCATTTAGATACATGTACTTGTATTCATACTACAAAGAAGGAGTTACACAGACTAAAGAAGATGTAATTGCCCTTCTCTTTAGGTTTCATCTTTATAAAAGACCAATACCTTTTCTTCAAACTTGAGTCCATCTTAAATAGTATTAGGGATCTTATTATGCACATCAAGTCATCAAATCATTCCTTGGATTGAAATACTTTGTAAATGAGGACAGCTGTTTGCTATGAAGAACCCGTTGTTATTTTTGAAACAGATGCTTTGATTTGTTGGAAAGAACTAATATGTGCTGATTTTAGCCCCAATCCAGTATGACACACAAGCATGTGCTTAAATCTTTCATTTCTCAGGAAAGAACTTATACATATGTTAAAAATTAAGAATGTGCTTAAGTGCTTTGCTTAATGGGGATGATCTTGAGCACATATTTAAGTGCAGTGTTGAATCAAGGCCAGAATGCCCAACCTTAGTTACTGAGGATTTTGCTATCTTTTTACTACTTTGAGAAGTTCAAACAACATAGCAATGCTTTATTTCATGTCCTTTGCAAAGGAGGCAATTTTACAGTTGACAAGAATAAAGAGTTCATAGCATCTTGCAAGCCAAGTACTGGGGAGAATGGGAAAGCCTGCATAAAATCATCAGGCTTCTCACAGTGGTAAGCATGTGAGATTTGATTTCATCTGTGGCTGCTCTTAAATAGCTATGAATCTCAGATCTCAGCTGGCTCTTCAGATAACAGGGGCTTCTACCTTTTTACCTGCTTCACAACCTGATGATGGAAAAATGTCATTTGTCACATAGGCTGCTATCTCCATGCATGCCCACCAGCATTCCTCTTTGCAAATGTATAGCAGAGAAGATTTCACTCAGATCTTTGGTGTTAAGATATTAAGCAATGGGGTTGTGGTAAGCAGATCTATGTCCAGGTGGAGGCTGGTGGTGTGTGGTGTCTGCCAAGTCTGTCTTGGGACTGATGCACTTCAGCAACTGTATCAATGACAGCCTGCAGTAGTTGAAGGGAGCTTACAAGCAAAAGGAGGAGAGACTTTTTACATGGTCTGATATTGACAGGATGAGGGGGAATGGATTTAAACTAAAAAAGTGGGGATTTAGATTATATGTTAGGTGAAATTTTTCACTCAGATGGTGATGAGGCACTGCCACTGCTGCCCAAAGAAACTTTGGATGCCCCATCCCTGGAGGTATTTAAAGCCAGGTTTGGTGGGGCCCTGAGCAGCTGATCTGGTGGGTGACAACCCTGTCCATGGCATGGGATTGGAACCAGATAATCTTTAAGATCCCTTCCACCCTAAGCTATTCTATGATTCTATGACCATAGTTAATCACTTTCCAGGATGATTTGGTCAATGCTTTGACAACCTCTTTCTTGGGAAAACCTTCCATACCACCATACCATGTTCCATACTTTGTCTCTTTTGGGGGAGGGGAGGGTGAAGTTTCTGTGAAACTCATCCACAGCCATGCAACTCATTATTATGCAACTCATGTTATAAATTTCCAGATAGAGTAAATAAGAAAAGTGCTTTTTGCACTTTAACAGTTCTTACAAATGAGAGAAGATTGACAAATTTTACTAAAATCCACTTTAACTTCAACATAGGGGCCTGAGTACTTGGACTAATCAGAAATAAATAACTAATATAAAACTTTGGTGATTTCATTTCCTTGTTTTAGGAGAAGAAAATAATACAAACAAAACAAGCAAATAACAAGCTTTTCAAAGTATATTTCTCATCAGAACAATAGCAATGGAAATATGATATGTGAAAGATTTGAAGACTCAGCTCCATCTTCAAATCACATCTGCTTATTTCATCAAGTTGAACTATCTTCTGTTGTCTGCAGCAGAAAGGCAATGAATCTATGGTAGAGCAAGATGGATTCCATTCTGCTTCATGTATCATCAAAGATGCCTGCTATTTTCTGATTACTGAACCATTCTATTAGTTTTTATGATGAAAGGATGAGGAGAAAGAACAAAGCTTGTGTCTTATGTTTTAGCTTGAGCTTTCAGTGTTGGCTGTCATACTGTCATCTATACACACTCATGCATAAAAGTATAATTGCCACTTAACTAATGGAAGATGTACTCTGAATATTTTCCACATTGCCTCAAGTTCACTGTACGTTCTGCTGTTTCTTCCACTATCCTCATCTTTACTCATATTTTGCTAATAATATACATCCATTTTTTTATTGATACATCAAGAAAATCAGGAAAAGAAGTAATTATAAAGATCAGTTACACTAAATGGTTTGATGGTGGAAATATAAATTCAGAGCTCAAATTAACTACAAAGCCAAGCTCAAAATATTTTAAAGCAATGGACCCACTACAAAAAAAAACCTGCTTTTGTAATCAGCAGAAAAAATACTAGCAGCAGTATGTTTAGAAACATCAAAGAACTATTGTCATCTTCTTCTCTACCTCTTTAAAGGAAGGGATTAGTTGAGAGGCAGTTCAAAGTGTAAGACAGAGCTGTTTCTGGGAACTTCAGAATTTGGAGCAGGTGTTATTACCATATGTGTTAGTAGTACATTCAGTAGCAGTGCAAGTCATCCTGACTTAAGGAGAAGAAAGCCTGACTCAGTATTCCCAGCAGATTGCCCAGACAATGAATCACAGGTTGAGGGATCGGAAGATATGGACAGGCAAAAATAGAAATACTTTATGAGGGTTACTATGAGGATAGGAGAAGGAAACCATGCTTGAAACAATTCACAAAAGCAAGTTAAGCAGTCAGAAGTTTTTCATTTGTTAGGGGAAAAAAAAAACGAAAAGAGAAGAAAAGAAAAGAAAAAAGATTCTTAGCTAAATTTACACAGAGAATGTGCTTTCACTACAGAATTATCTTAGACAACTGGCACCAGCATTGGAGCATACAAGTCATTCTCCTCCAGCCATAAAGCTGTTAGAAAATGACAGTGTCCTCCCAAATGCTGTAGTTATCTATGTGTTGCCACAGACACCTAAGGTCATACTCATCATAATTCTTTCTGCAGAGAACTGAGCTGCCCTATGATGCTTTCCTGGTGAACAACTGGAGAATGTTTGCACCAAGCCAGTTTTGGGACATACAGGGGGGTGCTGGCACACATTCCACCTTCTAATGCTTATCCTTTGTCTTCATTGGGAGCAAGTAGTAGTTAATTTTTTTCCACTGGAAAATAACTCCCAATATTAACTTTAAGTCCAGCTAATTAGCCTGAGTCCAAAGCAAAACCCATTTCAAATGCAAAAGATAGAAGACTGTTTAGGTCCCAGCTAGCAAGCTATGTTATATGCAAATATCTCTTAGAATTCATTTAGAAGATGGTTCTATTGAGTAGCATAAACCATGAATAACATGCCTGGAATGTGACCTTTAAAAATATAAGCAAAGGAGTTGTTCCACTTGCTCTGCTCTGTGCAGCTTCACAGATTAAAAGCACAGTCACTCCTAAATTATTGCCCTTATTAATACCGCAGTTATTGCTGTGATACTTGGCCAAATTGGCAAGAGAAACCTTCAGCCTGCATTTACTAGAAAGGTATCAAAATCACAGTTTCAGCATGCAGAAAACAGTGCTCAGTGGAACTGTTTTATACTGAAAACAGAAGTTTTATACTCAAATCGTCTTGCTATGCCTACCCAAATGAAATTTCACTTGCAAAAGAGTAAAAATGGAATACATGTCTAGTTCTTTGCATCACTTGAACAAGAAGGAAAGAGAAGGCTGAGGAAGAAATGATAATTTTGTGTCCAGCTGAACAACATATCACACTTTTTGGCAAGTCATGCTCTATGAATCACTGTCATTTTTGGTTTGGACAGGAGTTACCTCCAGGAACTGAACATCTTAGTATTGCCTGTTTATTTATTGCATAAGAAGTCAAAATCCAACGATGTTCTCTATCCAGTCCCAGAACGTTTATGTGTGTGTGTTTTTTTCCCCTCTGGAATATGTATTTCTAATCACCAAATGCTATAGATTGCCTCTTGCAATAGGATGGCTACTGCATAAATATTAGCAGTGTGATTCCTCTGAGCAGTGGCCTACAGTTCCTTGAGTAGTGTGCTATTGCAGGGCAGCATAGTGCATCCACACAGTTTAGAGTAGCACTCCAAATTCTGGGAAAAGGATTGTTGTACTAGGATCAAATTCTGAGATTCAGGTTGGACACTAGAAAAATGTTCTTCACAAAACAGTGGTGGACATGGAACAGGCTCCTCAGGACAGTGATCATGGCTCCAAGCAGCCTGAGTTGCTCAAGGAGCATTTGGACAATTCTCTCAGACATAGGATTTGAAATCTTGGTGGTCCTGTGTGAAGTCAGGAACAGGAGAGTTGGACTCTCTGATCCCTGTGGGTTCCTTCCAACTCAGGATATTCTGTGATTCTATTATTCTGTAATACCTGTGCTGATTTCCAGATTGGAGCCTGCACAGCTACGGTTGATTTGGAGAACTTGTGATGTGCTTTATCACTCAGTATAGACATGCTCAACTTTCTCTTAAAGATTCAGATTTTAACCTCCTTATCTCCTATTCTAACCTATGTAGTTGTTTAGTTTTCAGCTGTTTGCTGTTGCTTTTTTGTAGTTGTTTTACTTTGTTTTTGAAAGGGTTCATTTAGGGTGCGTCTTGTCTAAGCTTATTACATTCTATATAGTAGTGCTAAAGTGCTAAATAGCTTTCGGTCTTTAGGTCACACCCTGACAGCTGAGAATGGAGTTTGCAATTTTATAACTCAGTTGGATAAGCTATGGTCCTACAGTGGGATAATTTTTAGGTCACATCATTTTACGGTTAACATTGTAGGTATCTATATGTAAGTTAGGCACTACAGATTGCTTTCGTGAAAAATGAAAATTGAAATTTTCATGAAAATAAGTAATCACTTTTGGAACACAATTCATATGGTCTATTTTAAAAGTCTGTGATCTGATTCATCTGTCAGATTTGTCTGCTTTTCTCACGGATGAGAAAGTAGTTGGGGTGACTACTTGAGAGACAAAAATCTACCTTACAGATATCTCTAGCCTGTCTGGTGAACTATGTGCAAGGACCCACAGAACAGGCAGGCAAGACTTAAGCCAAATCTACTCAATTATTCTCACAGTTACCCTCTGAGAAATTGTTCTACAGTCTGTTCAGCATAAAGCAAATGAACACACCAAAACTGCTCTTCAAGAGCAGAGTCCTGAAATACAGGACTGGCTACAGGAATGGTCCACACAGGATTACTTAGGTTTAAACACACCCTTTCCATCTAGCTTGTCTTACCAGACTGTTTTCATTCAAGCCTGCATTATGCCTTATTATTCTACTGTCCCAAAGACATAATCAGAAATAAAAAATTGTGTAAGTTTTCTGAGGAAACCAGAAACCGTATTTTCTCCTTGTGACTGAGCAAGACTGGAATTTGTTAGTGATCTCACTCAAACCAGTGTAAATCAGTAGTAATTACATCAAAACTGATTGAAAAGACTTAAAATGAAGGAAGAAAATGGGCCTATGATCTTAAAAATAGCAGCAAAGCTTACATTACATGAACAGAATGATTTGAGTTTGTTTCAGTGAAATGGTGTGGTCTTTTTTTTATGTAACAGAAAGAAATAGCACTGTAGCTGAACTGTTGAATTTTCACTTAACTTACAGTACATTATTACTGTCATCAGAAAAGCATTTGGGAATAATAGTTTGCAATAAGTCTCTGTTGACATCTTGGGATAATAAACTTTTATACCTTAATATTTATGATTCTAATAAACTACCACAATATTAAAATGAAAGATACAAACACTGAGGTCAAAAAACTACAATTTGTTGTAAGGAGAAACAATGTTGAATAATAAACCACTATTGAAATCTAAGATCACTTCTTATAATTTAATAAGTAATCCCCTTGGTGATATATCCCGGATATTAAACTGGTTTAACTCACTTGGACCAGTTGTTTTAACTTGGTAAGTAGCATTCTGCCAAATGATAATACAAAAATATACATGAAATGGCATGACAACCATTTGAATTCTGATTTTTACCTTCATTGTCTACCATAAAGCGAATCACAGACAGGGTAATTAGGGATAGATGAATTGATTCACTACTGTTAATAGTGAGAGTGTCAAGTATAAAGATAATGCTTCGATTATTATCATGCCTATAGCAGCATTGAATAAAATGTCAGTTGATCATATGCTAGTGATTTATTGGATAATATATCTCACATCTCCCAATCCAGCTAATGCATGACAAAGCAGTTAGTGCTTTTTCACTGAAAGCATCCAGCTGCAGACTCTCAGTGCTTTCATACTGAAGGCAGCATAGCTTTTTCTTATAACACTTATCCAAAGGATACTCTCTCAGTTTGAGAGAGGAAAAACATTTTTAAAAGGCACTGCCATGTGCTCCACATTTGGCTGATCATAATATTTCAATGCCATTTGTGTTAAAAAACCGGTCAACCATTAGAGGAGATGACAGTTTATTCGTCATTTTTTTCATGTGACTGTTTTGTGATGTACTGAGTTCAGATTCTTTAGTCCTATCTGTGGTACACGAGGGAAAATTCCCTTGAATAGCCAGTTTGGAAAGATGAAAGGCCAAAGCCAAGAATGTGTCACCCTTATCCTTAATATCAAAAAATATTCAGTGGCTATAGTTTGGCATGCCACTGAAGAGGATATTCCCTGCCCACAGCAAATGAGGTTGTGAAATCTTTAATATTTGTTGGAAAATGGAAAAATGCCATCCTAAGGTTCAGTGTAAGACTTTGCTCAATAATAAGGCTTTGAAGCACATGGAAATACAAGCAGCAGCTACCACAACTGAAACGGGGGACTAGAAACACGTACCATCTGCTTCCCACAGCAGGTGCCAATGGCCCTCAGGGAATCTCTTCTCTGGTCAGGAAATCATACACAGTGTTGGCCCAGCAATAGGGCTTCAGCCACTGCAATGTGGAACCACATCCCACAGAATCTGTTGCACTTGAGAGCTATGTTGGCTTGAGGTCTATAAAAATGACAGTTTTATTTACATAGTTGTTCCATTATGACTTACTGAAGGGAACAGAGAGAGATTGCTTAACATACTCCTCAATTGTTTATTTGCTTTTCTTTATTGGATAAAAGTAGTGCTCGGGAAACAACTAACATAACTGACAGCCCTGACTTGTGGAAGGGATGATGGCAAACAGAGACAGTTTTGTCTGAGTGAGCACTGAATGGCAGCTTTTCTACCCATCCAGCAAATCTTCTTCAAACAAGCGCCCTCTGTGAGTGGGGAAAGATGACCAAGATTATTTCCATTTGTGAAAGAACTGTGGTCTAAACTTCAGATCAGCAGATCTAATCAACAGTAATACAAGCAAACACTTTGTCCCATTGCCAGCAAGTGTAGACTGCATTAGTTTGGAAGTAGAATCAGGAAAATTGATTATGGAAATACAAAATGCATGCCTACCCTCAAGATTTGTGACTGACGCTAATGGAAATGGCAGCTTACTCTCAAAGTAAAGACAGGTTATTTTTGGAGAACATTAGAAGTTCATAAGGATCACCCTTGGATTATCTAGCTGTAGAAGTCCCTGTTCAAGGCAGGGGAATTGAACTAGGTGACTTTTAAGGCCATTTCCAGTTCAAATGATTTTGTGATTCTATGATTACTTACTGCCACATTCTTCGTGGTGTCAAACACTCCATAGCGTGCATGAAAGAACTGTATAGAACTGTCAGTGCTTCAAAAAGTCTGTGATGCTCATAGTGCAGCTGACCACAAAGAACCAATGCCATTCAGTGAGAGATGCCAAATGTCTTCAGAATTTTGCACCTTTTGATACAGCTGAGGGTATGTGCTGAAATAGCTATGCCCAATCAGATTGGTGGAACCAAAATAGCATCTCTTCCAAATTTTGTACTTGTTGTTCAGCTCTTTTATTATGATTGAGTACATTAGGATAAAGCACAGCAGCAAATGTACAACCCATCAGCTTAAAAAGTGTATCTGATCCTGACCTGGCATAGATAAGCAATATTCCTATGCTGATAAGAAAGTTGTACATCTTTACTCCAGGCCCTAAAATAGGTCTATTTCTTAATTTCTCTAACTTAGACAATATGACAAAATGCTCTATAAGTAGCAGCTAAGATTTCCTCTATTTTGTAAAGCATCAACTCTGGGGGCACAGGAATAATTCTCAAATATTGTTTCAGTGTGTTTGGAAGTGTTTGAATTCAGTGACTATTCTCAGCTATACAGGAACACACACACATGTACACAAAATGCTCTTGAAGGAAATCAGAGCATCTGAAGGGGAAGGTTTACTTTATTCTGGGCAATCTCAGCTCCATTATTTACACACAAAAATCTCTAAGAGGGAATCATAAAAGCACATCAAAGTGCAATGACTTTCTTCATCCCAAACTCCACAACAGATTTTGAAGTTTATCTTCTCTTCCTGGTTAGTCTCTTCCAGATCTCATAATGGATCAGAATAAGTGAAAACTGAAACTTTTCAGGATAAAATGTTGTTAAACATTTTCTTTTAGAAACTGGCTCTTGTCTGATGAGTATTTTGTGTATTTTCGCAGAATGTTTTGGCTCTTTTTCTTCCTACTCTGAAAGAGACATTCTTAGGATATGCATTTCTTGATGATATCAGATCTGCTTTACAGATCTCATGCTCTGGAAGCATTAACCTCATCCAAATCACCACCTTTCCATTTTGCTACTCCCCTGAAAAGAGAGCAACTCTGTCAGCAGAACTACCAAGTGTGTACTGCAGGTGTACTACAGAAATGTCCTAGCTTGTCCTGTGAGCCACCATTTGTAATAAAGAAATCAGAATTCAGGAGGTCCAATTTCTCTTCAATTACAAATTTCTTGTGTAGTCTTGAATAATTTGCCCTACCACTTCCAAAAAATTAGTCTTTAACAGTAAGACTGCAGTCTTTTATCAGGAATAGGCACCTGATATTAAGGCAGTCAGACATCATGAAAAAGATTGCAGAAGTGGACGGACTTGCACTGCACACTGGACTGGACATTCTCCTTTTTTTTTTCTTTTTTTTCTATACTATCAGTGAATATAATGGATGCAGAAGGATTAGGCATATCTGCACTTTAATTTTATGTGGGATGTCTATGTATGGGGTTTGGGATTTAAGCACTCAGTGGATACACAGAAGCTTGCACTCAAGAAGAGAAAGAAACATGAGTCAGACCCTTGCACTCAAGAAGAGAAAGAAACATGAGTCAGACCACAGCAAGGCAGACAGCTGTAGGGGAAGGATGTCTGAATGTAGTAAATTCCTTGCAATTTCTCATAGCCAGTATCTTCCTTCCCAGAGCGTGGAAGGAGGGAAAAAATCATTGCTTCATGACATAAATCAGAAAAGTGCCCCTTTTTTTTTTAATCTCATCTCATATACACATCTCATTATACACAGATCCTGAATTTGGGAGAAAACACTTTCTTTCACATGTTGCATGTGTGTCTGTTGAGCATTTGCTCTGCTTGATGTGTATCTTCCAAGATGCACCTGATGAAAGTTAACCTATCTTATAACAGAGATGCAAGACTGTTATTCTGGATAATATCCTCACAACAGCATGACAGTTGAATTGGCTGGTGTTCTTCCAAATTTCTGAGTTACCCTTGAGTGTGCTTTTGCTATTACCATTATTTTAAGGCCTTCCTTTTTCTTATGAGCCCACCTGTAAAATGGTAGTAAAATTTACAAGCTTTAGGGGGCTTGTTTTCCAAAGTTCACTGCAGCTCTAGCTGTTTTTAAGAGAGCTTATCACTTTATCAGACATAAGGTATTGTATTATAATTTAGTGTGTCCAAATATATGTGGATAAATAACAAAACAGCTTTTTTTTTTCCCTGCAATATCTATTCAGGAAAGGGTACATTAAAATACAATTCATAAAAATAAAAAAATAAAAAAAGTAACCATTCTCATTTTGCTTGTTTCTGTTCCTTGATTCTAAATAATTTTATTCATTCCAACAAAATAATTTCATTATGTAGTCATATGGAGGCTTGGAAGAAGGCTGGGAGTCCAATTCAAATACAAATCACAGAATCACAGAATGGTTCAGGTTGGAAGGGACCTCTGGAGATCATCTAGTCTAACTCCCCCGCTCAAGCAGTATCCCCTGTAGCACATTACCCAGATGGCTTTTGAATATCTCCAGGAAAAGATTCCACAGCCTCCCTCAGCAAACTGTTCCTGTTCTCTGTCATCTTCACAGTAAGTACATTTTTCTTCACATTCAGTCAGAACTTTCTCTATTTCAGTTTGTGCTCGTTTTCACTCCCCCTGGTGCTGGACACTATTGAAAAGAACCTGTTGCCATTCCTCCCTTCAGATACACATTGATGAGATCTCCCCAGAGCCTTCTCTTCTCTGAGCTGAACAGGACCAGTTCCCTGAGCCTTTTCTCATACATGAGATGCTCCATTCCCCTGATGACAGAACCAAAGAATCGTAGGGGTTGAAAGGAACCTCTGGAGATTAATGATTCTAACCCTCTACTAGAGAAGGTTCCCTACAGTAGGTTGCGCAGGAAAGCATCTAGGTGGGCTCTGAGCATCTCCAAGGAAGGAGACTCCATGACCACTCTGGGCATGTTCCAGTGTTCTGTGATCCTTACAGTAAACTAGTTATTTCTCAAGTTCTTGTGAAATTTCCTGTGTGCCATTTTGTGCCCATTGCCCCTTGTTCTGTCAGTGGGCACCACTGAAAATAGCCTGACCCCATCCACTTGATTCCTGCCCTGTAGATATTTATAAACAGTCATAAGATCCACTCTCAGCCTTCTCTTCTCCAGGCTGAGACATCCCAGGTTTCTCAGCCTTTCTTCATAAGGGAGATGCTACAGGTTCCTAATCATCTTTAAAGACCTCTGCTGGTCTCTCTCCAGTAGTTCCCTGTCTTTCTTGGATTGAGGAGCCCAGAACTAAACACAGCACTCCAGGTGAGGCCCTAGCAGGGCTGAAAGTGGGGAAGGAGAATCTTCCTCGGCCTGATGGCAGTACTCTTCCTAACATACCCCAGGACACCATTTTTCTTCTTGGCCACAAGGGCACTCTTCTGGTTCACAGTAAACTTGCTATCCATCAGGACTCCAAGTCTTTCTCCACAGTTACTTTTCAGAAGATCAGCCCCTAAACAGTACCAGTGCATGGGATCTCTGCAGGTAAGGGGCCCTCTACTTGTTTTTGCTGTGTTTCAAGAAGTTCCTCTCTGCTTATCTCTTCAGCCTGTTGAGATCCTTCTGAATGGCAGCACAGCACTCTGCTACATCAGTCATTCCTCCCAGCTTTGCATCGTCAGCAGACTTGCTGAGGAGGCACTCCATCACTTTGTCCAAGTCACTGATGAGTAAGTTAAACAATACTAGATCCAGTATAACACCAGAATTTCAAATACTTGGTTCTTCAGCTAAAGATTTTTTCTGCTCCAAACTATTTGTTTACATACTTATATATGTACATATATATAAAAGATATGGCCTTGTTATGTTGGATACTGTTGTATTTCTAGATTGTAGATGATCTCTCTAGATCAAAGGGTGGTGGCAACCTAGAAACAAACAATCATGTTTTGCTTATCTTCTAAAAAAGATAAACAAAGAAAATTCCAAATCATTCACATAGATCATGCTTTAAAAACACTTAATTTCCAAAAGGTTGGGAGTGTTATGAGCAAAATTCCTGGAAAGTAAAATGTAATCAGAGAACTTTAATTGAAACATAGAAGTTTTTTAGATGGCTAAAACCCCATGATTTCACAATCAAGAAAGAACAAACTTTGGCTAAAAAGCCCAATCTCATTCTGTGGAAATTAGGAATGCATAATACATGAAAACTGACATAAATGGTAGATTTTTTATCTATGAATGAGAAATGCTGAACAGAACAAATCAATTTAAGGAGCTAAAAGCATAGGAAAATTATTGCTATAATTGAAAAAAAAGAATGAGGCTTTTTAAAATTTATGTTAAAAATAGAAAAAGTGGCAGAAGTGATGCAATCTTGTCATTAGATAAGGTTGTAAGATCAGTTAATAGTGGTAAAGCAAAAGAATAAATGTTCAGTAAATACTGCCTTTTAATTGGTGGAGAAAAACAGGATCATTAAATCACTTTTTAGGAGGACTTCTTTCCAGTCCTTTAGTTTCCAAGGATATTAGATAAAAGCTGTTAAATATTTTTAAATCATTAGACTAGATAACTTGATTCCAAGAGTCCTCCAGTAGTTTCCTAGGAAGACAACTGAATCACTAACATTACTCTTAAATAGACCATAAAAGACTGGAGAAATTTCAGAAGACTAGAAGAGCACAAATACTGTGGTAATATAGAAAAAGGGTAAATTAGCCAATCAACATTACATCAGTCCCAGCCAAAATAATGAAAAACTGATACAGGAATAGGCTGATGAGATTAAAAACTGGTTAACATTTCCCAAAAGTAACCATTAATGAAGTACACTTTTACCTCTAGTGACATCTACCAAGAACTGCCTGAAGAGTCACCATGTGTAACACAAAAAATATCCAAAATATTGGCCAAAGTGAACAGTGGATTTCACAAAAATAAAGGGAGGAATAATGAGATACACCAAATGAGTTGACCTATTTAGGCAGGTGAGACCCTTTCAACAAATTAGTTTAATTAATTATTATTATTTATAATAATTATATATATTATAAAATATATATAATATATATTATAAAATATAATATATTATTATATTAATTATGTAATTAATAATTTAATAATAAAAAAGCACAGTACTCTCTAAATCATAAGCAAGGTAATGATTTTACATGTATATGTAGTATTGATGAGATTGATACTAGAATATTGCATGCACATCTGGTGTCCCTATTTAAAAAAGAAGGAAAAAAACCTGAGAGATTGGAAAGGATGCAAAAAGAACCTTAAAAATCATTTCAGGATGGAGAAGATGCATAATAGCGTTGATTTAAGATTAACTTGATTATGTATGCCTGTACACGCATTAGGAAAAACACTGAACACTGGAAGGACCATTAGACAAAAGGAAAGCAGCCTAAAGAAAATCAGTGGGTACAAGCTAAAACCAGACAAGTTTGGTTTGGAAATAAGGCACATTTTTGAGCAGTGAAAGAGATTAGTCACAAAAGCCAGCTATAAAGGAAAGTAGTGAATTCTCCTTCTCTTCATAGCAATATTGGCTGCATTTCAGGAAGATTTGCTTCAGCCAAACAAAAGCTATTATTTAGTAAGGGAATTTTGTTCATTCAATATATTAATTTGCCCAATTATTTCTTCTGAACGGAAGCATTTTGTATAGGATACAACTCATTTCAGTTCAACTTCAGTTGTCTCCAGTATAGGCATCTAAATCTCAGTAGGCTCTTTAAGATTACTTTTGAGTCAGTAGACAATGTAGGGGCTAGATTCATCTCACTCTTTTTAGATAACTACTTAAGGATGAAGTTAAACCTATTTTTCTCTGCTATTAAGGAAATTTTAGAGGGGGAATAATTTGACAAGCCCAAAAAAACTCAAGAGTATGGTGAGGCACTGGAACAGGTTGTCCAAGGAGGTTGTGGATGCCCCATCCCTGGAGGCATTCAAGGCCAGGCTGGATGAGGCTCTGGGCAGCCTGGTCTGCTGGTTGGTGACCCTGAACACAGCAGGGGGGCTGAAACCAGATGATCTTTGAGGTCCTTTTCAACCCAGGTGATTCCATGATTCTGTCATAAAGAGAACTTCAAAAGCTAGTCCCATTGTAGGTGTCTTCGCTCAAAATGCATGCAGTCATATGAATCCTTTCTACCTTTGTGTCTGAGTATCAGCAAAGTATTTCATGCAGCTCCACAAACATTTCTAACCTAGTTGAACAGGAAAGAAAGTAACTGGATTTCCATTAGCATTTGTTGAAGTAGAGGTTTATGGCATTTCATTTGTACCTAATGGATAGCTTTTTACACACATCAATTTTGTCTTCCATCTGTTTCAAGCTCAAACATATTTTAAAACATAAAACCAAAAATTTATGCCTCCCTTATGTTTTAAAAAGTGATTTTCAAAACAAATTAAAGATGAAGTCTTGAATGTCTTTAGTCACGTAGGGCCCAGCTTTCATTTCCACCCAGTAATCCAGCCCAGTAGGAGGACACAGAACAAAATGATATCTCGTGTGAAATAATATCTCTCTATGATTCTGAATTTTGGGATGTTTTCCCATTTGCTTTAATCTCAACATTAAAATAAAAAACGATGAATATTTCCAACAACAGAATAAAGCTGGAGAATAAAATATGTCACATCTCCTAATGGAGAACAAGACAGTCACTGAGAGCAGGCACACGAACACACACAGAGTTAAAGGGGTTCTGAAGTTTGAAAGTTTTGTATTTGGAAATAAGCAAGATCTCCCACACCAAAGCCCTGGTCAAATTTTTACACAAAAAAACATGGCTTAAAGTCAAGGGAAGATTTGCCTCAGGAAGGACGAGAGGATTGGATTCAATGTACTGTTCATTATGGCTCTTTTCCTTTTCTTTACGAGCCACCTGGGAATCTATCTCCCTGTTTCAACTGACATGAACTATTTTGTTTTACCATTACTTTTTACTGTTCAAGCCTGTATGCTTTATTGATGTTGATTATAATTTGGTTGCTCACCAACTTAAATTGAAAGGAAAAGCTGCAATCCAAATCCATTTCTGTAGTGATTTAAGAACAGCTAACATGTACAATGCTTGGACCAAACTTTCTCAGTAAATAGTTGTTACTGAAATTTTTATTTTTGTTAAGGAACCTTTTAATACCAAAACACATTTCACCTATAAATGTTGTAAAGCGTATAATGCTTCTTCTAGATGGACTAATTACTTAAATGGGAACATTATACAAGCAATGAAAATGATTAAGGACTTAAAAGAGGAACTTGTGGAGTATCTAAAAAGAGTAGGACTCAGCTAGTACATGATATGTTAGCTCTATGCAGTAATTAATGTTATAGATATATGTAACTTGGATTTATTTATCCTTACTCAAAGTAGTGAAAAGATTTATGTACTTAAAATAATAAGGGAAATATTTTCTCCCTAAAAATCACTTCATTTGTGGGACTCCTTGCTACAAGATAAAAAATATCAGCACAGGTTTTTTTAGATTTTATTTTTAAGATTGCACAGGATAAAATTGTAAAGCAATGTACATGAGACTTTGAAATTCAATGATTAACTATTAAATTAATGAATTAACACACACTTTACAATCTTCTTGATGTTCAGAATACAGTTCTCTGTGCTGGCATTTCTGTTAATACAGATCAGGAAAGGCATTAAAAATCAAAGCAAAACAGAGCACTACAACCTAAAACATTGATTGAAGTCTGAGACCACATTTTTTATTTACTTATTTCCCCCCTTCAACACAAATAAAGAGAAAAATGATCACTTGGCCAAGGCATTAGCTAAATTACTACATTACTAGAAGCTGATTTCACACCCCAGCATTGAACGTGACCCGAGATCCCACATAGAACATGTGTGAACAGTTCACATGAGTAGCATAGTTAAGAAGAAAACTCTCATCTGTAATGGCTATTTCTACCAAACTCTCAATAATGGGGCATCTCTGCAGATTTCTGATTAGGATCTGGCACTTACACATATATCAGGCTTTTCCATTTGACTCTCAGTTAAAACTATCAAATACTGCCATGATAGAGCCACAGACAAGACCCAACTTCTGACATGCAACTGTCTGTATTGTTAAACTCTTAACACAAATTTGTTCTACACCAACTAGCATTCCTGGATGACTAGTTGAGCTCTCTTTTTCTAAGAGTTGTTAGAAAAAGTTATTATTTTGTTAGCTCCTTGTAGTGTAACCTGATTGTACCTGCACACAGCAGCAGATGGAGTAAAGCTTATCTTGGTCACACAGACCTTTATATTCAGTAATCCGTTGGCCACCCTCTCACATAAGCTGAGAAGAAAAACTTCCCACCTGTAATTCACAGCTGCAACAGCAGCATCCCTGTTGATATCTAGTGATATTCTCATAGGCCTTTTTTTCCCTTCCCACCTCATCCTGGAACAGCTTGTAAAGCACTACCACAAGGCCTTGATCTCCTGCCCCATGTGGCTTATATTTAGGACTAAAACCTTGTCTTTATTGTTTAGTATTCTTAAGAGGAAGCACTTTTTCAGCTCACCTCAGATGTAGAGAGTGGCTGCTTTACATCTATAACATTCATACTTGTTTACAAGGCAACTGTATAGGCATAGGTGGTAGACAGAAGGATACTGTGTGAAGACAAAGGACACAAGGTCAAATGGAGTAAGCAGAAGTTGAAGAAACAGGTTTACTGAACATTAAGAGATGTGGGGTCTCTCTGGATCAGACCATGGACTATTTATCAAATGAACCACAGACTGCTTGAGGAGAGGCCTGGTTGCTCTGTTCTGCTCCAGAATGGATGCTGGAGGCAGTGTGGACAGCCTGGGGAGCAGGGCCCTGGCATGAAGCAATTATGAGACTACTGAAAAGAGGAACAGAATAATCTGTTCTCCAGATCCCCTGAGGACAGGAAGAAAAACAGTGCATTTAAATTGCAGGAAGGGAGAATTAAGACAGACACTGTAAAGAACGTTCTGAGTGCAAGAAGAGTTAAGCCCTGGAATAGCTTGTCTGGCAACTGGTGCTGTTTGTTACTGACAGGTTGTAAGAACAGGTTACACAAACATGCCAGGAATGGTTTTGGTCTACTTGATCTTTTCTTGGGTCAAACACAGAGATAAGATCACTTCTTCTGTTCATCCCAGCCTCACATCCTAGAATTATAACTTCTCATCCCCGATTGCTTGGAGATAAAAATGTATTTTTTTCCTCGTGCTTTCCATTACAATGAGTTTTAATTTGTTATATCCTTCTAAAAATTCTGACAAGCATAAAACCATATTTTGTGTTAGTCAAAGGCAGAGGGAGGAGTAGGGAAAACACAGAAAACTCACCTCAGTTAAGTCAAAAGGTCTCTGTCCACTTCTGCCAGTTTTGCTTCATGCGCTGGAACTATTACACATTTTATGTAATAATACAGTATTTACTCAGTAAATATATTTATCCAATTTCTTTGGCAGCCTGCCTTTTATTTGTTGATTCTTTCATAAGCTGAATAGAAAAAGTGTTACGGCAGAAAACAAAGCTGCAAATAGAAACCACCTCAGAATACCTCTGCTCAGAGATCATCCTGGCTTGGCTTTGATTACGAAGTTGCACATATCTGCTTAAAGTATTACAACCAAATACAGGGCCAGGAGGGATTATATTCTCAGTTTTGAGATTAATACATTGTGCAGACACTACTCATGAAATTTAAAAACATTCTAAACAGTGGCACTGGCCATTTTATATGATAGCCTAAATAATTAAAAAAGTCTGCTTCAATCTCACATCTACTTAGTTCTTTTTATTTTATTTGTTGATTTTATTTTATGCTATAAAGCACAGAAATGTTCCATGCATCAAAATTTAGTGCTAAAATGAGAATTTATCAAGTATCAGTGAGGTATCCAGGGAGCTATTTTATGATTCTCTAAGGATGTATGAAAGAAATAAGCTATAGCTATCCTGTAGAACTTTGTCCTGCTCACAGAGATTATTGCTAAATCCTATTCTTTCTCCTTCTATACAAAAAAAAAAAAAAAAAAACCAAAAAAACCAACCCATATTATTTTCCCTGATTCCTTGCTGACTGCTTACACTCTCTGGAGAAGTCCTTAAGCTGATGATTGGAAATTACCAACTTTGAGATGCCTGAACTCATAAGTTTCATTTCTGGCTTTCATAAAAGTAATGTGTTCAAGATTACTTAAACAGCTGTCTGTCTTTTTAGCCACCTACTGGAGCCACCTACATGGCGTAAAGTCATTCCCAGAATGGTTTTTCAGGTGTCAGCTCCTGTAAATACACATTCTTGCTAATGAATGTGTTTTTCTCTATTGCAAGCATGAGCTATATGTCTCAAAGCATTAAGACAAAGTGTGTGTTCAGACCAGAGCCACAGGATCCATAGCTGTGTTTTCAACCTTTGCTAGGAAACTCTATCATGCTAGGCAATCTTAATCCTCTTGTTATGTACAGAGCATGTCTAATGTCAATTATCAAAAAGCGGACAGAGAGCCTACTTAGAACATTAGAACATTAGAGAGAGAATTAGGGGGTACATACCTGCCTGATTAGGATACTCACCTGAGATAGAATCATAGAATCACAGCCCGTAGATCATAGTGATTCTATGAGCTGATGGAATTCAAGAACACTTGTGAACAAATATTAAATCAAGCACTGCTTTGATGCTAAGCTCAGTTTCTCTTTATGTCTCAGAATGGCACAACAATAGACTTTTAGATGATGAAATAGCTGAGATGAACAAGGAAAAGTTTTATTGGTATTGTTTCCAGTTCACTTCTAGGAGTTTTCTCAGCCATGAAAGAATTTTGTTCATGGGTCCTCGTTGGAAGTAGTGTTTACTTGCTCATGGATATAGTCAAAATATTTCTCAGGGTCAGTGAAACATTTATGAGGAAATTAGTTATTTCTTTTTTGAAAAAGTTTGAATTTCTGGCAAAATTTGCTAATATAAATATAAATATAAATATAAATATAAATATAAATATAAATATAAATATAAATATAAATATAAACTTATCAGCATTAATGTGATGATAGAGGAGACTGTTGATCATAGAATCATAGAATGGTTTGGGTTGGAAGGAACCTTTAAGATCATCCTGTTCCAACCTCCTGCTATAGACAGGGACACCTCTCTCTAGAACAGGTTGCTCACAGCACCATCCAGCCTGGCCTTGAATGCTTCCAAGGAGGGGTTAGTCTTCTGGACTGCTAGCTCACATTGCCACGTTGAATCTCTCATCAATCAACGCTCCCATATCCTTCTCCCTAGAGCTGTTCTCAAGCCATTCTCCACTCAACCTGTATCTGTGCTTTGGATTGCTCCAACCATTTTTCTGCAATACGGAGACCAGGATGTCATGTGCGACAGTGTGGAAAGCTTTGCACAAGTCCAAGTAGATGATATTAGTTGTTCTTCCTTTATCTGTTGATGCTGTAACTCCATCATAAAAGGCCATCAAGTTTGTCAGGCATGACTAACCCTTGGTGAAACCATGTTGGTTACTACAGATCACCTCATCTTTATTTTCTATGTGCTTTGGACCTGTTAAGCACCCAAGATTATGAAGTAATATTCATGTGTTGAAGGTATTAAATAATTTTAAACAATATTTTTTAAATCATTTATGTTTACGTTGCATTTAAAAAATATATAGTCAAGATACAGTACCAGGTGGATTTTTTTTTCCTTTGAAGTAGAAATATCATTTATGAACTTCCAATTTCCCATCACTTTTTTCTAAATACAGTTTTTCCAAAGACAGGAAAGTGGTGTTTTCTAATTCAGAGAGGAAGTGATATGACACCGCCAGTGTCTTGACTTTGTTTTTCTTTCCTTCCTCTTTAGGCTCTTTAGAGCTGGATACACATAAGATAGCAGTTTGAGTGTATATCTATAGTTCAGAGACACGAAAACAATGAGAAAAGGTGAGTGAAACTTCCTGCTGATGACAATGTAACACGAACTGAAAAAAAAGAAACAAAAAGAAAAAAAGATGTTGAATGAAGGTGACACAAAAAATTTACAGTTACAGTTGAATCATCCATGTGATTGTATTTCACATATAAAAATTTCCAAAAGATTTGTGTGACCAAAAGAGCAAAGGATATCCTGAAGAATACTGAGGAATTTCCACTTATTGTAGTTCATGTGGATATCAACTCCACACAAGTGAAGGGAGATGCATAGTCTGGAAGGACAGTTAGGTGTACCTAGGGAAAGAAAAGAAGCTAGGCTTGAGATAGTCACACTGTACAGCTCATAGGTGCCAAATGAAAACATGTCAAATGTCAGACATAACATGGGAGGGCTGTGATGTGGAGGAAATGTGGGCAGGGGATTCTGGAACTAGTAGCCAGCTCCTGACTTCAAAATTCATAATACTTTTTGAAAGGTCTTCAAGAGAGAAAGATTAGGAAGACACTGAAGAGGATCTTTTGTTTTACCATTATTATGTATGAATCAATGGGACATTTGTGCAACTACAGGTAAAGAATAAAGCAAAAATTAGAGTTGGCTACACAATGATACTACACATCTTCAGAAAGGCTAAAAAGGAAATGTCTCAGGATAAGGATCTTCTTGCCAGATCAGCATAAAAGATATCTCACAGTGTAATACTTTGGTGAGATACAGGATAACCTGAGTAACCGAAGAACAAACTGTTCTAGATGTGTGATAGCTCTCTTCGGGATTGCAGGGGAAAAGGAACCACTAGCTTTTGTCCATCCACAGAGGACTTCAGCATTGCAGAAAATTAATGCAGATGGAACAGCAGTTCCATGGACAGGTGTTATGCCTGTGCAAAGTATTGTTTTGTAAAGTTTTGTCATATACTTCACCAAAAAATCAAGGAGGAAGAGTGTGTTACACGGCAAACCGTGCTGACACATTAAGACAACACTGGCTTATGTACAGAAAAGAATATTAGTCCAGAAAGATCGTTCAGAACAAAAATCATCCTGGATGGGGACTATTTAAATCTGGGTAGCAAAATTTGTCTTATAAATGCTCATTTTAACTACTGTTTTAGTTACAAATGTTCTTATAATTATTTTCATTGGATATTGATGTGAAAAGACATAACGTTTTTCATCACCAATCCATCAATTCAGTGTCCATGTTAGGATGCAATTCCATGTTTTTATACACAAGGTGAAAATCACCCTCCATCATTACCTGCCTTATATTTTAATCTCCAGTCAGAGTCAAGCACCATGAGACTCAGGTTGTGAGTCACACTCTGTGTGTTATAGATGCTGTTAGATCAAAAACTGCCCACCTGACCCACTTAGCAACTATCTGCCCATGGAAGCTGGTATCAGGAACAGAATGACTGGCAAGCAGAATAGTGAAGAAGTCCCATTAACAGGTAGAGAAGTCTAATTAAAAATAAACCCTTCTTTAAAAAATATTATTCACAAAAGAATAGTTTTTGTCTATGTCAACAACCAGTTTTCATCCCTTTACCTGACCTGCACTTTCACCGCACACCTTACCACTGAACAAAGGAGTAAATAAAAACTGGTCATACAGGTTGGTTGTCTTTGATAAAATCAAGTTCACGAGAAGACATTTCAAACCCTTTATTAGGAGGGCCATAAACTACATGTGCCGTTTGATTAGGATATGATGAAAAGAATTTATTAGCAGATGTGTATTCAGCCCCACCGTTTTACTGGCAGCTTTATGAGATCCTCTCCTAGGCTGACAGGTGCGGCCTGCCAGCTGCTTTGCACAGTAAACAGGGGATGGAGAGCATGCTTTATGTAATGATTTAAGCAGTTATCATCAATTGATGGAAAATAAACAAGGTTTGGTATATTTCTTTCAGTTCAATGTATATTAATTGAAACCAAATATTTCAAATGACATGGAAAGGGAGTATCGCTGATTTGAGAAGACCTGATTTTAATAGGATACAGCCATGTAACACATAAATATAATAAAACACAGTCATGTAATACATAAATATTTGGTTAAAAGATAGCAGAATTTTGTTAAACTTGGCAATGGGAAGTCTTTTGAAGTCTCATTTGTCAGTTTCCATTCATGGGACAGTCAAATCTAGTCATTTGGGTCACAGCTGGCAAAAGAAAGATGATCCCCACGGTTTATTGTTCTGATACAAAATTGTCATTACAAATTGAAAACACAGAGCAAATAAAAAAGGGCAAATGGGGACCTTGTGTGGTTACGTATTTTTAACTGTTGCGTCTGGCTGTACTTTGTTTAACAGGGGTTGCAAAATTCAAGATGCCTATATCCTGGGTCTCATTACTATTGTTTAAAATTATCTATACAACTAGTTTACAATTGAAACATTCTTTCTTGTCTCAGTTCTCATTTCCCATGTTTTCAGTGCTTTAACTATGTGTAACTTGAACTACGATTTTTTAGTAAGCATCTGACTGCTGCATTGAAACATTTTTGTTTCAAATATTTGCAAGTCAAAATAAAGATTTTTTTCAGCAACAAAATGAGAATGTTAATACATCTTAAATAAAAAATAAAGTCGCTAAATTGATGCAAGCACTTTTTATAAAGTTAGTTTCATTTTCATTTTCTATATCTTTATGACAAAGAGTGACATGATTAAACTGCAAGCAAAGATGCCCTGATAAAAGATTCACAGTCTAGAAAACTTAACAAATTCATTGCCTAAATTATAAGAGCAGTGATGTGTTAAAAACAATGAAAATTGGATTTTTAATTGTATTTTGAATAAGAAACAGACATATCTTTAGAATCTCTGCACTAATTTTCTTTATCACATCGTAAGTATGTATTCAGATTTGTGCAGATTTTCTGTGCTGATTATGAGTCACATTCTTGCACAGAATCAAGAGACCACCAGCAGCAGAAGACTTTGTTCTCCATCTTATAATAATTTCTTTGAAGGAATAAATTATTTATGTTCTCTTCCTGCCAACATTTTTGAAAGGAGAGATTCTCCTGCATTCTTTGGGTGACTTCTTCTTTTTGGACTGGCACAGGATAAGTTTCTAAGCCAAACAGAATCATGGAATCAGAATTACTGAGGTTGGAAAAGACCTCCAATATCACCCGGTCCAACTGTCTACCTATCACCAATATTTCCTACTAGATCATGTCCCTCTGTAAAACATCTAAATGTTTCTTCAACAAATAGATATATGTGTCCTCTGAGGGTTCTTGCTTTATTCAGCTGAGAAGCGAACTTTTGGTCTCAAATATCAGCTCTTTCTTATTCCAGCCACTGCTGTGTAAATCATGAATACTCAAATCAGAGAACTGGCAGTGGTATTCACTGATTGAACTAGATAAACATAAAGAAGGAAAATAGAGCAGAAAAGCAGAGAGAAATATGGAATCAAAGAATCACAAGGTTGGAAATTACCTATAAGATCATCTAATCCAACCGACTTCTCATTACCGTTGCTACCAAAGCTACTAAACCATATCTCACAGCTCCTCATCCAGGCACCTCTTGAACACTGCCAAGGACAGCCACTCCACCACCTCCCTGGCAGCCATTCCAGTGCCTCTGAGAGAAAAAGTTTTTCCTCATGTCCAATCTAAACCTCCTCTGGCACAATTTGCAGCCATTTACCCGGGTCCTTTTCGTTGCCTGGGAGAAGAGGTCAAAACCCTCTTCACCACAACTCCAAGGAAGTTGTAGAGTGCAATGAGGTCTTTCCCGAGCCTCCTCTTCTCCAGACTGAGCAATCCCAGCTCCCTCAGCTGCCCCTAATAGGATTTGTGCTCCAGACCCCTCACCAGTTTCATTGCCCTTCTCTGGACACGCTCCAGGGCCTCAACGTCTTTCTTGTAGTGAGGAGCCCAAACCTGAACACAGTACTCGAGGTGCGGCCTCACCAGTGCTGAGTAGAGGGGGATATATGCACCATAACTTTGCAGGAGGAGGGAAAGCAGTTGAAAGACTTGTAAGACAATGTGAAAACAATGCTATTATAAAGGGACATATATCTGTGGATTTCAAATATATTAGGGAGATTAGTAGAAAACAGAAGAGCTAAAGATGATGGAATGAATTGGTGAAAACTCTCTAGGAATAAATGCAGTCCGGAAGTGGAAAGGTATGAAGCAGAGGAGTGAAGCACTATTCTGGCAGAGATGAAGAATGAACGTGCCTCCTGTTAAGAAAAGGTTCAAAACACTTTGTAAGGAGGATTCTATGAGACGATTTCCTACCACTGGACTAAATGATCTCTATTTCAGATTTATATTGCTGTGAGACACCAAAAGGATTATTTAGGCAACACCAGTTTGAAGGAGATGAGTTCGTAGTTGAAACACAAAGAGTCTGAAATTATGATAATTACTGCAGGCTGTAATGTGCAAAAATTTGACATTTCTATAATGGGTTATGATGAACTCATTCACTCTCATTCACTATTTTTCTCTCCTTTCACCTTGCTTTATTTCCTTGCTGAAATACAAGCTGCAGCTCAGTCCTTTCAGGGTTTTACAAGGAAAGGTTTTACATCAGGAGCATGTGCTACACAGTTTACTAGGAATTTGTATTTAATACACAGCCACTCTTAATCAGCTTTTGAGATGCCTCAGAGAATTCACCCTGAGAAGCTACTAGATAGGAACTCTGGCTAAATTATTCCATGCAAACATTCCTGCCGAACTGTTATTCAATACATTTTCAGCGTAAGGTTTGTCTTAGGGTATGCATATACAGAAACGCTCTTTGCAATCTTTCACAGAGGGAAATTTTATCTTCTCTCAAGTGGTAAAACAGCCTCTATGTCAGCTGGGAATACAGGATGAGTCAGAATAGTAGATCCTGGATAGCTCTCAAAGCCTACATCTATAATAATAATGCGAATGATACTGTGGCCCTGAATGATATGATGAGATTCTATGGTTTTCTACACAGAGTTAAACTCATGACATCCAAAATAAGGGAGCTACGTTCAAACTCAAAATTAGGAATATCTTCATCTCATACAATATCCCCAGACCACACCTGGGAATCATCAGGCAGAGTGCTTGTTATCTCGAGTCAAAATCAGGCAAGGCTCCATTTAACATACAGATAATGGAGTTTTAGTGCCTGTGTCTGTGCTCTGCTTAACTTGCTGGTAAAAATGAAACCTTAGGACACAGCTAAGTCTGCAGTCTGGATCCACAACAATCACAGACTTCAGGATGTAATAAACCCATCATAGGATGCATTTATATTGCATGTCAAGCTCAGGTCAGCATTCTGGATCTGAACTCTTAACTTACCTACAGTGCAAAAATTTACAGCCCTGAAACAAGGTTGCAATTCCCTCAATGACAAATTTTTAAGATCACTGTGCTGCTAAGGTTCAAGGTGAGATGGCATATGATACTCAGGCCTTTGTGGACTGAAATGGATAAGGGCAGCTCGAGAAGCTACTAACCATCTCACAGAAGCTAGACACTGATAAAATGTTCCCAGAATTGGCCTCTCGAGGCACCAGGGAGCACGGGGATTTCTGCAGTTGATACAGGTGTAAGGAGGAGTATTTGTCTACTGCCTGCTAGCTACGCCTCATACAGTGACAATTACTCATTAGGACTTGCACGTACTGTAGACTAAGAAAGTAATCTCTTTCTGTTGCTCAAATCCTGTCATACATAATTTTTTTCCGCCTTTCTTCCACTTGTTTTCAAACAGAATGCTTGTCATCTGCTGGACTGATTGCTGTTTTGTTTCCCAAGTGATCTAGGGCCCTGTTCTTCCCTTCTTAAAAATGCAGTCAGCTGTCTATGC
Organism: Lagopus muta; assembly: GCF_023343835.1. Lineage (NCBI taxonomy): Eukaryota > Metazoa > Chordata > Aves > Galliformes > Phasianidae > Lagopus > Lagopus muta. Next base: position 10,370,915 of record NC_064434.1, read on the forward strand.
CTCATCCCTAATCAGCTCAGGTACTGTGTGACTGCTGTATCAGACATTACCAAAATTTCCTTCCCTTAACCCTGTACTAAGCATCTCCAGTTAGCAGTCAAGTGGTGCCTTAGAAACCTTTTGCACAGCACTGAGGGAGTCGGGTTTGTTTAACTTGGAAAAGGCTCCCAGGAGACCTCATTGTGACCTTCCAGTACTTGAAGGGAGCCTACAGGCAGGAAGGAGGACTGACTTTTTACGTGGTTTAACAGTGATAGGACAAGGGAGAATAGCTTCAAACAAAAAGTGGGAAGATTTGGGTTACTCAGAGGTGGTGGGGAACTGGGGCTGCCCAGAAAGGTAGTGGATGTTCAAGGCCAGATTGGATACGTCCCTGATCCAGGGGCTGGCAACCTTCTGTGTGGCAGGGTGGTTGAAACTGAATGGGCTTTAATGTCCCTTCCTCCCTAAGACATTCTATGATTCTATTATGCATGCCTAAATATCACTTCAAGCATTACTGCAGTGGCCTTGGAGCTTTTTTTGTTCTCCATTCCCCATATGTTCAGATATCGTGAAGTAACAGAAACAGATGAGAAACTGTCCAAATTTGTTCAAATCTCTGGAGAGCAAAATACACAGCTGTAAAAAATGATTGCTTTCAGCTAAAAGCTTGTGCTGTAGCTTCATAGTAGTGGTCAATATTTCCCGAATATTTCTGATTCTGTGTGTAAAGCACAACTTATTTCTCTCTTGTGCACCTCACTACCTCCTATTCTTCTCCCTTCCTTTACCTCTGGAGGACATAACTGCAGCATCACTTATACTCCCCTGTGCCCTTTTAGGTTTCCAAAGTAGAAGTATCTTTTTTACTCTCCAAATAAACAGACGGATCAGGCAATATTCAGTCTTAAGCACAGAGCACCACCAAAACATATTTCTAATGTTAATTTTCATATGGAGAGAAGTTTTCTTTTCTCTTTAAGAACATTTTAACTTGTTACAGGCCAAGTGCTTCTGACCTTCTTAATATCCACTAAGGTGTGGTCACTCATTGCTCTCCTGGCTTTGACAGAGAATATAGACACTTTCATTCCCAGACCTGTCTATAAGATGGCATCAAGCACTCTGGCTGACATACAATGACAAATACACTGCTCACAGTATGCTAAGTATTTCAAACTCTTTTACATGCCATTAAATTGATAACTGTCACAGAAGAATTTTGTGACCAAGAAGAGAGGTTCACTTGGCAGGAACTCAGCTGAATGTTAACAACCAGAGAATGATCAAATTCAGTGGAAGTACATATATGAGAAAAGTATGTTTGGTGCATGTTAGTGATTGCAGGGCTGATGTATTAGTTTTGATTCAAAGTGAGTTCACATAATCTGAGAATCATAGAATATCCTCAGCTGGAAGGGACATACAAGCAGCACTGAGTCTAAATCCTGGGTTCAGGAAGAACTACCTATAATTCAGACCCCATGTCTGAGAGCGTTTTCCAAATGCTCCTTGAACTGCAGCAGCCTGGGGTCATGCCCACTGCCCTGGGGAGCATCTTCTATGCCCACTGCCCTTGGATGTAGAAACTTTTTCTAATGCCAGTCTGATGCAAAATCACGCTGTTCTGTCAGCACATTGAGTTGTATGTAGGTTGCTCTGAAAGTAATGCCGCCTATTTGTTTCCATGGGAACTACAACAGATGCAAAGATCACAATAACACTACTTGACAGAGGAAATTCTCAGCTACAAAACACTATTTTTTTAACATTGTTACCATTAATAGCTGTGCATTTTTGCCAGCAACAAACAAGAGCCTGCATTCTATGCTTGTAAAAATTTGCATAGCCATCCAGAATGCGACTTATATTTCATGTTGCTGTCTCCATTACTGAAAAGCACCACCCACCGCCTCACTGTGCTCACATCCGCTGTTTGGTCTCCATAAATAAGCAAGCATCAATGAATGAGTGCAATTTTTTCCACCTGGAGGAATTCAATGACACAATTTTGCTTCATATGTACCTCCATGACAGAGGCCATTCTGTCAGACTGCCCCTCTGCTGCCATTTGTCATATGGCAAGGAAATGTAATGGAATACTGGTGGGAAGGTGCAACATCTACTGTCATACCACCACCATCCACCTCTGACACTGTGGGCCAACATCATAAAATATGAGGCATTACTTTCAGAGCAGCCCTTGTACTGCTGCTAAATGCAGTGTGCCTGCTCAGCAAAACAACAAAGTGCCTGTCATGTCCAAAATGCTCCTCTTGGAAATAAACAAACAAACAACACAGAGTTTGGCACTACAGTGAAAGACAGCCTGGGAAATGCTGATAAAGCAGAGGTGTTTTTCTCCTCCAAACAAAAAAAAAAAAGTTAGAGTTAATTTGTTGCAGTTTGTCTGCACAAGACCTATTATATGGGCTGTAATTTCACGGGATGGAGACTGTGAACTCCCAGGTCACTTGTAAACCGATCACTCCCCAGCCTCTCCTCCTTGCGCTTTTAAGTGTTTTGAGCCTGGTAAATTGAAACCTGAAGAAACACAGAGCTCTGATCTTTGGGACCTCTAGAGCAAACCTGGACTTTTGCTGATTTGCTCTAGGAAGTAACTGCTTACTTACCCCATAATTAACACCACAAAGCTGATCTTTCGAAGATAAAGTACGGGAGGTCAGAGACAGGATCAGGGAGAAGGGCTACATTAGAACTGCAGTATTTGGGGCTGGACTGTCTTCTCATTTGCATCAGATTAATCCAGGAATTATTTCATGGAAGTCAAAGGTGTTAGTCGACTATAAAATCTGTCTGGATTAGAAGTAAGTCATTAGTATCACCTGTAATGGATTTAATCCATGAACAATAACAAGAAATCAATAGGTATATAACATATATTTGGACATTCCTTTCCAGTGTTAGACTCAGATTCCTGCCTTCCATACAAATGTGGCTGTACCACACTTTTATTGTTGACAACCATTTACATCAGAAATAAGGAATCATGATTTTGAGGTTACAGCAAGACTTATTCACATTGCAGGACTGTCTCCCACCACATTTTAAATTCAGTGGATGAATAGTTTTTGTGTGTCCCTCATTTTGTGTCTTTGTCACACACTGCATCCCACATCAGGCTTTGGCACGCGAGAGTTATGCATCCCGAAGACATTTTCCTCATAAAACTGGCTGTTTACTTTTTGTGCAGCAATACCACAAAGCTAATGCTCTTTCTTTTTAAGAGGGTCAGGGTCCTTGAGTCTATTTTAAAATGAAAAATGAAGTAGTGCAGATCAACTAAACTTCAGAACATAAATCAAACCTCAAATAATGGGATAGGCAGCCTCTAATTTCTTATCCAGAATATGTGAACACTGAAAATGAATAAACAGGCTGTTAATTTGCTCTCTTGTTTTAATCTTTATCTCAAACGTGATTCTAATATACAAGAACATAATGGACATGAGTTTGTGGGGTACTTTGGCTGCCAAGAATACATTCTGGCTTGCAGGCAAGAAGAATTGTATTGCCAGTTATGGATACAATAGTCTTTTCCTATGACTATACCTATGCTAACAGTCATAAACAGTGTCAGGGAACATTCTGGAACTGCCAAACAATTATTTACATGGTTAAATCTTAAGAATGGCCCCTGGCATGGATCTGCCACCTATCATTTTCCCAAACAATTTCCTGGCACAGTACAAAAGTTAATATAGGAAAATGACCACTCAGAAAAGACAGTTTGAAATAGCCTTCATCCTGAAAACAAAGAAAACTTTATAATATGTAAGTGTGAGGACTATACCCCATGGTCAGAAAATAGGCAGTCACAATTTTGTTTGTTAGTATAAATGTAGGACTATATAGGACTATGACAAAGCAGATGAGAAACACTGCATTTCTTGATGCTTCATTCCAGAAACCCTAGATAGTGAAAGGAAATTCACAAAATCAGAAGTCAAGAGCAACAGAAATGTCCAGAAACATTTCCCTCCCACATTTAAAGGTCCAAAGGACTTGGGAATGCCAATAGTACAGGGAACACTATCATCTTGTGTGCATATGTCTGACTGTCAGCCACAATTGAAGAGTAGTCATTAGATAGATAGATAGATAGATAATGATACACATAGTGATTAGATAGATAGATAGATAGATAGATAATGATACACATAGTGATTATATATTTATTGAAGACATAAATCTTTATGTCATCTTTCTTTTCTGCACTTCGCAGCACAGAAAGCCTGGACTATGGCAAAAGAAGCAAAACTGGCAGGTTGAGAGAGGTGATACTGGTTTCAAGTCTCCTCTTCTCTTATTCAGATTCCTCCAAGTGAGACTGAAGATGTAGACCAATGCTGAAAGCACTTCTATAGAACCTTACTTCAGGAGTTCCTTTTCCCCTATCCCACTGCCCTGGCTAGCAGCATACACAGAAAGGAGACATGAATATCATAATCAATTGACAACTGTTTGTTTTGATTGCTCAGCGTATATCCTAGTAGTAGAAAATTACAAGTCTCTTATATCAACTTTCTAGAAGCTGCTGATCTCAATACTGGTTACATCTTTATCAAGGAGACTACTGCCACCACTACTTCTAACATGGAACAAGTGCAAAGGTGTTTATTGACCAAAGTGCACAAGGTCATAATCAGTAAGGAAGGAATGAAAGAAAATTCAAGTGGAGAACCTCAAAAAGAAATCTTTAGAACAGTGAAAGCTTCATCAATGCATGCATTTTGTTTTTATTTATTTATTTTTATTTTGAGGCTGAATAAATCAGTAGAACAAAAGTTCATTGGGAATGATTCCATTTTGAAAATAAAGAATAAAGGTTTCTGTAGAGATCTCAGTCAGATCTCTACAATTTTTGTTGCCCCTCTCTTTATGAATAAAATGAGAACAATACCCTTCTGAGGACAACTGAAGGAGTCTGAGTGGGCATGTTACTTGACTTGAACCTTCCTGTTCACAAAACTCTCCGCTGTCAAAAATCTGTCAAGGGAGTTCCTGTATTGAAACAGACAGCAAATTAAACATATCACTAACCTCAGGGTACCTAGAAATACCAAAACAAGGGATATTTTTAGCCTGTTTAGCTACTTGGGAGTGGTAAGTGTCTGCTCTCATTAAAATCTTACAACTGTTTCTCCCAAATGTCAAAATCATAATGCTTTTTACTGACAGAGCTGAGAAGCTGGGCAACGAAGTCTCGCTGGTTTAGGTGACAGTAGTTGCCCTGGCACACTGCAGGGAGCTAATTTAGCTCCAAGGGAAATCAGGATTCCTTCCAAGTTGAATTAGAAGTCCTTCATGATCCATTGCCTCCTACCCTGGTTAGCTCTTGAGATTCAAGCACAGTATCTGTATTTTGGGTGACAACATTTGCCTTTCTGTTCTAGAGGCTTTCCTTTCGTCTTCACCTCACGAATTTACTGTTTATTTCATGATTTTCAGGGCTGTGAAAACACAGGCCAGGATTTTCAGCTGACTAAAAGGTTACGTTATGCAAATCATAATAAAAATAAAAACAACAAACAAAATGTCTTAGCCCAAACCAGTTCAAAAATACATTCACCGTGGGCAGGAAGCCAACAGCAAAGTTAGAAAATACAAAACAGAATATGTACAAAAAAGCTCTGTCATAAAGGAAATTCATAACAGAATACAGAGAAAAACAGTGTCTGCATTACAAAAAAACATAGTGAGATATATGTATTCATGATGGTAAGATAAAAGTATAATCTGGCTTCATTCCTTCCTACTGTTTCTTTAATGGCCCCTCTGAGTGGATGGAGAAAAACATTTTACCAGTTCACCCACTATTTTATGTTCCTTCCCATCAATCAACTGAGGAGATAGTAGAAACCATAGCAGATCTGCTGTTCCCGTGTTCCCAAAGCTGAAGGAAAATTGAAGGTGGCCAGGCAATGAGGAGAAGAAAGCAAGCTGAGAAGTCAGTTTAGGGAAGTCATATGGGAAGATATTTGAGACAGGAATTTCTTAGGAATGGGTCTTTTTTTGCTTGCGTGAAGTTCAGAGGGTGGGAATGGAAAGAGCATGTGTGCTTGTCTATCTTGTGCTCAAATAATCCAAATAATATCTGGCAGAGCTGAGCGTGCACTGGCCACAGCAACCAGAGCTGGCACTTTTTCAGTCTTGCCCATAACATAAACCTGAAAAGTTTGGGATTCGGTTTGGAACCTCAAAATCAACCTGTGTGAAGAAGCTCAGAATGCCACGGCTAGCCTGTACTTACATAAGGCTATTAAATTAATTAGTCTTGCAGCACAGTTAAAAATGTAATTCAGTCTTGGTGATGGGTTGGTAGATTAATCACAATTTACAGCCTTGTAAAAGGCAGACATTAAAAAAAAAAAAAAAAAAAAAAAAAAAAAAAGTATATTAAAGAAAGAATGGAAAAATATTCCAGTACTCAGAGCCTTTAGCTTTCAGTGGCAACTAGTGCATTGATGATTTCTTTGAAGAAGAAATAATTTCTCCATTTTTCTCAGTGTTTCTCTTATAAAGAATAGAAGTTAAAACATTATTTTTATGATAATTGAATCTTTTCAGGCTTTTTGGGGAAAAAAAAAAAAAAAGGAAGGAAGAAAAAACTCAGACAAACTGGGGGTTTCATTCTGAGAAAAACTGATATCTAGAAAGTTACATCATTTATTTCCTGGTTTCTTTTTTTGAACAATTTAAATGTGATGATGAACAAAAAAAATTGAAAAACCTCTCATGCTCATTCCAAGTCAATATGGTTTACCTTACCTCTCTCTTCTAGATGATATTTCTTACACAAATTAAAAATAATAATGAAAGAAAGAAAAATAATTTGGATTTCAAGATAGGAAAAGTCCATTATAATCTTGAGAACGCACTACACCTTTGTAGGACGTTTTAAACATGAAAGAAACTGTTCTGAGTCTAAAGCCTTTCACAAGCAGTCCAACAGCCAACACAAAGACATTCTGGTGATAAAGCCTTAATGTTTTGTAACCTGAATTTGTCTACGTCATGTGAGAAATATGCGTACAACTTCAGAAGTGATTGTGTGTATTATTACTTCTTACAGAAAAGTAACGGGCTCAGCACATTCCCTGAAATGCTTTTCATTGCAGAGGATATCTCTCATTTTACATTTTTTCCTGTTTCACAACGTGTTATTTCTTCATTTGGGTTGAAAATCACTTGCCTCAATAACAAGAACAGTGAATCTGAATTCACGCAGTTGTTTACTGCAGTGGCAGAAATCCCCTGAATGCAATAATCCTGGATGAGTGTTTTCGTGTCCCTCACTCAGAGCCTTCACAACACAATGTGCTTTGCCCTCGGTTGACTGAGACGGCCTGAGTTTCAGAGAAAAGGGCTTCAATGCTTCCTGAAAGTGTGACAGCTTCAAAATATGTCCAGTGAGACCCCAGAACCACGAGTGATTTTGGAAAAATGCTGTTGCTGTTCCTCTGATCCATTGTCTTTTTCAGAGTGGCACAACTGTTTGCTGTGCACAATTCCCAACGAACTGATTGATGTGGAAGGCAAGCCAGGAAAATCTCTGCTCCACCCCATTTTGCACGTTCCACGATCCAAGATCTTCAATAACTGCCCAGATGGGGAAGATATTTTTTCCTTTCTGTTCCTCTATATATTTCTTCTGCAATTTGCATTATTATTGGGTAGCTTGCATGCTATTTACTTCATTCTACAGCCTGTAACCCTTTATATAGTCTCCTGCCTTCTACACTGCTCTAGAAAACGTTGCCATTGAATTCCTGCTGTGAAATGTTCCTATAAACGGGAACCAAGTGAGCAAATAGATCCTTTGATTAATCCTTGCTACATACACACACCTTGCTTTATCACCCAAATGAAATCTACAAGCAGTCAAAGTGCTTGCGTGCAGCCCTGCGCTGCAATGACTGCTCTCACTGAGGTATTGTATAACCATCATCACTGCAGCTTATGTCTTCATTCCTTCTTAGGTTACATGACCAACACGGAGATTAGTAACAGGTTTTAAAAGATGTCCGTGTACGGCTAATTTATCACACACACATCACATAAATAAACAAATAATATATCCACACATATATATCAACTTAATTGCTGCACATGTAAGTACCTGATTTCCCGTAATGAAGACTTCAAGGAAGCCTATACACCAATAGTTATTAATTACTCTGTCTGAACCAGAGGCCCCACTTTTCTCCGAAACATGCTGCATTCAGTGGGGTATTGGATTTATGACGCTGCTCATCACTCTGCTGCCTAAGCACTTTTTTATACTAAACTATAAGAAAGAATGAAATACACAACAGGATCTTTTTTTTTTTTTTTTTTTTTTTCCTTGGGGGTGCAGTGGTGAAAGAGAGGAAGGGCCAAAGGGGAATAGCTCTGGAGTAAGACGTAAAGAAATTTATCTTTGTAGGATTTGTTACTTTCTATTTACATTGTCTTGGTGTCAAGGGATAAGAGCATTGCAAGCATTGTGTTTGCAGCAAAAAATCCTTCTGCGCTGATGTGCTTCTGGAGCAGTTTCCCTTGCATGACTCTTGGTTACACCAGCGTAACTGAGAGCTGATGATGCTTTTTTCAGGTTGTGGGTTTATGCCACCTCCCCCCCCAGGAACACGTCCTTAGCCCAGGCAGCACCAATAGCACACGGGTACCGTCACCTCCTCCCAAGAGGAAACTCCAGCTGGTGCAAGGCCACCCTCCATTTCAGAGGAATTTTGCACGATTTAGGACCCTACAAATTTCTGGTCATGATCCCACTAAGTCTGAAGAGGATGCAGCCTTGCAGCCTGAAGGTACATTATGTTTAACAACCCCGTTTGTGTTTTAGTCTGTTAAAAGGACACCATTATACTAAGTCCCCAGTAATTGCTAAACCGTTACTCTTTAGCAAATTTCCATGAAAGATATACAAGCCCCCAGAGATGTTCTGGCACAGGACTGTTAAGTGCAGCATCCTTGTTTTTTAAGTAGGTGATTCTTTGCTACATAAATGTCCCAGTCTGCTGCACATACAAAGGTAAAATGACCCTCCAGAGACATTAAGGGGTTCCTTAACTCCTCTGTGCCCTATTCACAGCCAGGCAGCATCCCACCTCCAGCCCCGCTTTGCTTATTTGTGTTTATGGTACACAAGGCAGTAGATAAACAAAAAAGGTTTTAGACACTTTCTGTTCTTAGCTAAACCTTTTAGTTACACATTAGGGAACAGAAGTGTGGTACGACCCTCTGTTTATTTGTGGTTCTTTTAAGTGATGTCCAGAGACCTACATTTCATGGTTGTTTGAAAGTTTATATAACAGTGGGAAGCTGTTAAACAGCAGTTTACCTTCACTTTTTTTTTTTTTTTTTTTTCCCCTCGTGCAAAGGATTTGAAATTAACACTCCATCTACCCTATTATTTTAGTTATTACTCAACATTCCACAGGTTTTCTTTTGCCCTAGAATTTATGTATCCTATAAATAGTGATAAGAGCATTCATGTCACCAAACATTTAGCAGCGATGTATTCCAAAATGCCCTTGAAGCTTTCATAATTAATTGCTGTTCAGCTCTAAGAAAAAAAAGAAAAAAAAAAAAAAAGTGATTAAAAACCGTCAGTCTTCACATTAGATCTATAAATGAGACACAAAGTACTTCCAAAACCAATTTTTTTTCATTTTATTCCCTCGCATTCTAGTGAGTGATACGTAATTCAGTCTTTTAAATCAGCTGGAAATGCTTTTTGAAATGTTCACAAATTTCTTGCGTGCCTCCCGGCTCCTACAGCGTAGTCATGCTCAAACACCCACAGGATCTCTCTAACATCGTGCTGCCTTCAGCATGTAAACTTTTCTCTCGTTGTCTGAAGTCTCCCGTTTTTTTCCTTTGTATAATTTGACCCTAATTCTGTTTCCTTAAGTCAATGACACTTCAGCTTTGCTGTAGGACCGTGCTTTTGCTTTGGTGTAGGATCCTTTTTCTGCTTTATCTAGCCACAGCTCCTTCCAACAGAGAACATTTCTTTCATTAAAAAAAAATAATAATAATTAATAATAACCAAAATCCAAATTAAACATCTACTTTATTTGCAAGCCAGATCTTAACTTAGACTCACTCTGTGACACTGGATATGTTGTTTTGCTTCAAATCTTCTTTAAACTTCATGTTAAGAAGAAACATTAAACAAATTAAAAGTAAATCACTTTGATATAAATTTGATCTTGACTTTAAAATAACTGTATAAAAACTGCCAACATTTTAAGGCAAAGTATGCATTATTTTGGCTCCTTACACTGGGATGAAAGAAAATCCACTTTTTAATTATGTTTTTAAGTGTTTGGGAAATAATGTTGAGCTTCGGCGACAAAGACAAGCCAGTGTTGTTGTTTTTAAAATTATTTGTGTCCAGGAAATCTTTCTGGGAGAACATGGATGGAATTCATAGTAAAATAATTTTAATATAATTCCATCATTTTTTTGGAAAGCTCATATGACATAGTCATATCCCATTAATTCACAGTGATCACCAGAAGGCCAACTGAAAACTACAGACTAGAAATACAAACTAGAGCCAAAACCTTGAAATGGATCACTACACAAGACCGCACTTATTTTAGGTTTGTTTTGTTTTGTTTTTAATAAGAAGGAAAAAAAAAATTATCTCCCCTTATTAATTTTATGTAATAATTCTAATTTAAATGACCGTACTTTATAAAATCTATTACATTTTAGGATTACGATTTCTCATGGTATAATATTATGTGTTTCTATTTTTCCTGGAATGCTTCTGGATGCAGATTCACGTTCTCTGCTATAAACGTATAAAATGCTCTGCACTGCAAGGCAAGGAGTGGAATACAATTTCTGTACTGAAGTTGCTGAAAACTCCACAGAGTCTGTGAAGACAAACTTCTCTTCTTATCATTCTTAGCATTTGTCAAGCTATTCTCTACCTCTCTCTAAAAGAAAATGCAAGTGAATGACAGAGCAGCAAATCTACTCCCCCCCCATGAAAACTTTCTGTACGATGCTTTGCTATAGTGAAACTCCACTGAGGGTGCTGCGCAATTAAAATCACAGAGAGCATTTCTGCTTTTTGAATGTGCACACTGTGTTTGCTGAGCCTTGAAACTGCTGACAGCCAAGAAAACAGCCACACTGAACGTCTTAATAGGTAATCATGCGAGCAGTGATTTCTGAGAACGATCAGCAGTTCAGTTCCCTATAGGAAGCAAGCAGAGGCACCAACTGTAACTTTGCAATATTTAACTAAAGTTCAGCTCGCAGTTAAAAGACAGATGTGGTGCGAAAGCTCTATTTCACAGCTAATAACGTCCCCCTCCTCAAACATGTGCAACAAAAAAAGAGGAGATTAAAAAGATATCAAGGCTTGTTTAGGCCAACAAGTTGTTAAATTTCTAGAGCAGGGACAATTTTCTAAGTACGATCATTTCCTCCAACAAGGTAACTCATGTAAACACCATCAGGGTCGTATTGTTTGTTCTGTGCTGCCAGATGGGGGATACAAACCATGCAGAAACAATTTCAGATTTCCACCCTGATTAGTTCATCTTGAATATTTTCACAGTGTGAATCTGGAAGTCAGAAGTTTACATAATGGTTATAAATTAGGGATAAATCCTGCTGCCAAGAAAGTCACACTCAGACAAACAAACTGTCTCCTTCCTAATATGTTTTAGGTGTTGCTTTTCAAACGCATTCTCAGCTGTAGGTGGAAAAAAGCGCTCCGGCTCCTTATTGTTTTTTGGATTACTGTTTTCCCATCTCAGGCTATTTATTCCAAGCAGCGATTTACCCGGTTCAACGCGTCCCCGTAAGCCGGGCAATGGGGCGTTTGCCTCAGCCTGCAGCTCCCCCCGGGGGCCAGCAGAAAACCCACAGCTTGCGAAAGCCTTTAATGAGTTCTCAGTTGCATCCTTGGCCAGTGAGAAACTTCGGTGGGCAAAAAAACAAACCCCAGCACCCCGAGTTTTTCACAGCTCAGAGCTTTGCTACGGGGTGACCATGCTAGTGGCTGATTCTGCCCACTGAGCCCCATGTCTTATGCCTTCTTCTGCCCTCCCGAACTTCTTCAGGGCACAGCTTTTGCTGGTTTTACTGTCGTCCCGAAACATAAGCCTTTGAAAATAATATTATCTTACAAAATCTCAGCAGAACGCCAGATCTTATTAGAATTGATGGCTGCTGTGGTTAAAAAGAACAAAATAAATAAAAATCACAGTGTGTCCGTGGAGTTGATAAAAAATACCGGAGGAAGGTTTATGCAAAGGCAACTTCTCAGGCACAGGCAGATGGAGTAGGCAAAAGGTGAAGTTTATACATTCTTTCCAATTGGCTTGGCTGTGATAAAGCCAGCAAACGGCTAGCTTTTATTCCGCGATCATTCTGATCTAAAATTCTTTGTGTGCCAGCTACATAGCTGAAATTTCTGGTTATTGTAAGTACGGGGGTGAATCCTGCCCTCTGATGTATGCACAAGTTCCATTTTCCTTTAGGATCATTTGGGTTAATGTACATGTATGTCAGGACAGAGTTTGATATTATTCCTGTGGAACAGCGAACAACGTTAGGTCAAACACGCCGGTTTCATTTAATACTAAGCATGTTTAAGAAGAAATGTCAGAGTTCAGTTCCGCTGGCTCGTGATGTAAGTCAGGAATTACTGAAGCCAGACACCTACCCTGCTCTTACACCAGTTTTGCACTAGGATTACTTCACTGAAATAAATCAGCTCTTTAACAGGAATCCACCGTACTGATATATGAGCAGTTCATAAACTTTATGCAAACAAGGAAATCATGTTACACAGGTGAGTAAATTTATTAATGTGGTTTAACTTCTTGCTAGATACATACATTTTTGTTCCTGCTGCTGACGGAAATTTTTGCTGGAAATCTTTGTGTGTTTTCCCTTCCCTTCCCTTCCCTTTCCTTCCCTTCCCTTCCCTTCCCTTCCCTTCCCTTCCCTTCCCTTCCCTTCCCTTCCCTTCCCTTCCCTTCCCTTCCCTTCCCTTCCCTTCCCTTCCCTTCCCTTCCCTTCCCTTCCCTTCCCTTCCCTTCCCTTCCCTTCCCTTCCCTTCCCTTCCCTTCCCTTCCCTTCCCTTCCCTTCCCTTCCCTTCCCTTCCCTTCCCTTTTCTTTCCTTTTTTCTTTCCTTTTTTTCTTTCCTTTTTTTCTTTTTTTTCTCTTTTTTCCTTTCCTTTTCTTCTTTTTCTTTTTTTTTCTTTTCTATTCTATTCTTTTTCTCTCCTTTCCTCCCCTCTTGCCTTTCCATGATTTTTCTTTTCCTTTTATTATCTCCCTCCCATTCCAGACACAGACATAAAGACTATGCGAATTTAAAAAATCCTCAAACATATTCTAACCTGATGATGGGTTTTTACTTTTTAGTGAAAACTTCTTTCTTCCTTTCTTCCTTCGTTTCTTTCTTTTCTTCTTTTTCTTTTTTTCTCTTTCACTCCTCTCTCTCTCCCTCTTTTTTTTTTTTTTTTCCCCTCAAGAAGGAGAAGGAATGTTCTCCAGTTAACTGTTTTGCATACGGAAGCAGGCAGTCAAGTTTTTCAGACGGAAAAGCAGATCGAGCCCTAGAGCACAGCAATCAAAATCACCATAGTTCACCTCTGGCACATTTGGTTGCAGCTTTCCAGGTGGCAATGTCTGTGCTAACGTCACCCCTTAATACCTGTTGTATGAAAACATCTCTGGTGTAAAGGACCTTGAAGAGTGAAAGCATACATTGAATTGTGTATGCTGTAGTTTTCGATGAGCTTCCCATGCTCACACTCAATGCACCACTGATTCTTTTCATCCTTTGCCAAGGTCAGGACAACAGCAGATCCCCATTCCGTGCTTCTCTGCCTCAGTTTTGGGGGGGCTGAGGGGTTCCGCTGAGCTGTCCCACACGGTATGGCTCTGAGGGGCTGCACTGCTGCAAGGCTGGGCTACCCTGCATTGCAGCTGCAGCTTCTGAAGTGGGACACTGTTCCTTCTAGCTGATGGCAGTAGGCCGTCCCGCCCGAGCCTCACAGCTGCCTCCCTGCTCCTGTCCCCTTCACACGCTGTTAAATGGCGCCTCCTGCCTACCAGCCAAAGAACGTGGACTGTTAAAGCTTTGCCACTCGGTTTTTGCCCGTTCATCACAACACTGAGTTTTTGCAGAGGTTGCAGGGCAGCCCCCAAGAAGGCTGGGGGGTCGTGTCCCCTCACCCTGGAGTAAGACAGCAGTGCCCGAGGTACTGCAGGGCTGAGGCCTGTGCCTCAATCCGTGCCCCTATGCAGGCTGAGGTCTCCCTGCCACCCCCCGCTGGCTGCAGTCCGTGAGACACCAACGGCTGCCTCCAGCTTTGGGACTGGGGTCAGAGGGACTTCGTGGGATAAACGTGGTCCTGGTGACCCAGCCAAGGGAGAGAGGCTCAAGGTCGCAACAGCCTGACTTAATGGTGGGCAACACTGCCCGTGGCAGGTGTGTTGGAGCAAGATGATAATTAAAGCCTCTTCCAACCCAAACCATTCTATGATTCTGTGATTTTCACCTGGTTTTAGACATCTGCACTGTAGACATTCACATTTTTAACATCCATGTCTTCTGTCCCTCTAGGCCATGGGTGGGGAAGGATACACACTGCCAGGGTTCAGCATAACTCTGCTTCTCACACACCTGAATGGAGCAGAGGAATTGCACGCCGTGAGTGCCTGTTTCCATCAGTAAAGTACTCGGACTAAAAGCAAGGTAAGCTGAACCTATTTGCACACCTAATGCTGTCTAGGAGGATCTGGTTTCCTTTTGAAGTATCAGGGCCTTGACAGACTCTAGCAGGGTCTGTTGTGATAGGACAAGGGGATGTGGTTTCAAAATAAAAAAGATTTAGACTGGATATAAGGAAAATGATTTGTACATTTGGGGTAATGAAGCACTCAAACATGTTGTCCAGAGACATGGATGCAGCATCCCTGGACGCATTCAAGGTCAGACCAGATGGAGCTCTGAGCAGTCTGATGGAGCTGTAGGTGTCCCTGTCCATAGCAGGGGAGTTGGAATGGATTGCCTTTAAGGGTCCCTTCCGACTCTAACAAATCTATGATTCTTCCTCCGCCTTCTGCCTGCATACCAAAGGAAACATGAGATGGACCTGACAGTATCCAGACACCTAAGTCATGATCTTTGGTTAACAGCTGGTAACTTTTGAGCCATAGCAATATGTGGTGCTGTGTGGCATACAGAAGTCTTCACTTTGGGGCAAGACAGCATTTTGCAAAAATATTGATTGCAGAAGTAGACAGGGAAACAAAAATCTTTCTCACATGCAGAAATAGCATCTGTGTAATTTCTTGAATAACTCTTTCTGTTGGTTTCTTCAGTGTTAAGTATAAAAAATTGCCATAACCTGCATGACACTGGTGCCATTCATGCCTGCTCTGGTTCTACTGCTCACAGGTTCAGGGCTGCATAACTTGAATGAGTTTAAGGCTTTTTGGAGGATAATGCCATAATCAAACTTCTCTGGAATATGTGCTAAGGATATTTGTTGATTTGTATAAGGGAATGTGCCTTTATTACTACAATGGCTTCTTTTTTCTTTTTTTTTTTTTTTTTTTCATTTTTCATTTTTTAACTCTGCCAGAATTAACTCTGTAAATCCTCAATTTTCACATTTTCAAATGTTTTCTTTGTAAAGCAAATATAAAATGCAAACAGTAAGTACTATATATATTATAAATATTGCAAATTTAGTCAGGACTATTATAGGTGATTTGAAACACAAAGATAAATTGCTCACACAGACTTCCTCACATCATTTCTCACATATATGGCAATACATCCAAGTGGATATAGAAATCTATTCCACTAACACTGAAAAGGATATATTTTAGTATTCACTTTTAACTGTGCTCCCCCAGAGCTTTCTGCCCGTACTATGTAAAGTGCATCACCTGGATATTTCACCCCAGAGAAGATGACAGCACTTCAGTCTTCTCAAAACATCTCTGATTTATGTCAAGAAACAGTCCTGGTTCTGCTCAGTTATGTTATCCAGTCTCATGGATGATATCTAGTTGGTCTATGAATGCTGATGAAATAGAAAAGTGCAGTGTATGCCATAATTGCAGACATTTGGATCAGCACATGCAATAACTGTTCTCAGAATGTCTCCAGGATTCACACTCCGCAAAACACTGCCTCTCTCTTGTAAACACAACTAACTCAAGGAAGAATGTATAAACTCTCCCTTCACTCAGCTTTGCCCTTCTTCTCTCTTTAGTAGAGGAAGAATCTCCACTTAATGCAGCTATATCTTTGGTGACTACACATCTGCAGCCTTTCAAGAGACAGTTGTTCTCTCTGAGGCTCTTTTAGGTCTAAAAAAACACAGACTATGAGCCAAATACTATCTAAATTGAAGCTTTCATATGAAGGTGGAAAAAGGTATTCACCTGATTCCCAGCAATGATATTTCTACAATCTCTCTCTCATTCTAGGAGCAGAACATTCCAGCTGCAATGCTGCCTCCAAGTCACCCCAACACATGCCAAGCAATTATCACATCCCATTTCTGGATGTTCCAGAGGCTTTCAGAATTATCCAGGTGTGCAATCAGCTTGTGTATAAAGATATAAATTCCAGATAATGCTCACCACTTCAGTTACTACTTTTCTTAACTTTCTTTTCACTCAGGAAGGTTATGTGCTACGAAAGATGTAGTCTACAGGCATATAATGACTGCTTTAATGCATTTGCCATTAAAGCAAAATTGAAAAGATTTTTGAAGTTTCCATTAAAATCTCAGGAGTCTCCTGTTTCTTTTACCTTATAAGGAATTTTATTGAATTTAAAGTTACTGCATGATAAGGCATACTGAATCATGCCCAAAACATAAAGTCCAAAAAACATTCTTGCATTTCTTTCCCTCTTTTTTTTTTTTTTTTTTTTTTTTTTTTAATAATGCATTTAATTGTATTTGAAGGAAGGAAAAAGAAGATAAACATACAGAAATGGAAGGGAAAAGAATTGCTGTGCTTGATAGTTTCTCCATTTAAATAACCACAAATAGACTTTGAGTTTCAAAAGACTCTGTCATGAAATGGGGAGTGGAGGGGTGAGTGGAAACCATTACCAAGACTACTGCTTGCTGGAATCAATTTTCTGCAAGGCTGGTTTCACAGTGTCACATCACATCAGATTAAATTTTGATAACGTTTCAACATTAAGAAAGCAAAGTATTCTGCTAATTTTTTAAAATATAATTTGCTAAAAATATAACAGAATTCAGCACAACCATTTCTGAAAACCATAAAACCACAAGAACCAAGAGTATGTTCATGGATGTGTATCAGTGTGACAGTCATTGCTATGCCAGTTTCCTCAAAGCTATGTATATGCTTTTTGGCCATGTAAGAGTTAATTGGAGTAGCAAAATTCAGAAGTAGCCACTGAAGACAAAACCTCATCATAGCTTTGTAGGGAAAATACTGGTTACGTACTAAGTCAACACTATTGGCTTATGATGCCTTGTCAGAGTGGTTTTCTTTTGTCTAAAAAAAAATACCCTAAAATAATTTGAACTTGGAAAACAACAGGGACAAAAAAATCTTTAGCTGAATCTGATGGACATTTCTGTCCCCCATGCACAGAAAGAAATAATTTTTTAGTGAAGGGATTGTTTTTCACATTGAGTATGTAACATTACGACGCATAAGGAAATCTTTTCTGAAAGTCAGAACATGTGTAGCTACAATTACAATGCCTATAGTACATTACAATGCCCAAGTTTAATTGGGAAACTCACTGTACAAGACACTTAGAATCATAACAGGCTTCTTTAATCAGCAGTGTCTGTTCCAATCGTCTTCATCAAAGGCGATGTGTGCAACTCCATGGCTGACAGCAGCAGGACCAGGTTTGTAGCCAGTAAACCACAAGATTTGCCATACTGCATCAGAGGAGTGGGCTCTGGTCTAATCAGACATTAATTGTTGGCTCTGAGAAATCAAAGGCAGGGATGCTACCCTGAGAGACATCACTTCTGTGGTTGCAGCTGGGTTTGGTGAAAGAATTTTAGCTCATTTAATAGCTCCATCTCTGTAAGTTCTTGTGTGGGTGATTCAAAAGCGTCACAGTCAGCCCAAACTCAGCGTTCCTCACCAGCACCCTCAGACTGCCAGAAGTGGAAGATGGGAGAAGGACCACACATAGCCACAGCTCCTGCCTGTTAACAATTAAAATCTGCTTGAAAAAAATTAACAATGAAAACTCTTAGCTAAGTCATATTCATTCTCTCACACATGAATTACGAGGTGAGCCCATATTTTTGATATCAGACTTCCCACATTGTAATGTACTCTCCTTTTTGTATTTATTTGATGTAGGCTGGCTGGCTGGCAGCAAAAGATACACTTTTGGTTTTCATGAATATGTTATGTGCACATAAATTTGGTGTGGTGGAAAAAACAGCCTGTGGGTCAGGCAAATGAATAATTAAGAAATAGAAATGAGTGGTGATCAATATATCATTTTTGTCTTCTCACAGCACACTGAAGAGGAGCTGGCTGAATCACCTGCACCCTTTAGCTGCTCATGCATGTAGATGTTGCAAAAAGGAATTGAATTTATAGTTATGGGCAGCCTTTAGGATTTAGGCAGAAGCTCCATGGATTCCACTCCTTACATGCAGGAGTTGCATCTGTTTTAAAAGTAAAGAGTTGCCTGCACGTAGAATCATAGAATCATTAAGATTGGAAGGACCACTTTAAGATCATCTAGTCCAACCATCCGCCTATGCCTGTGACCACTCTAAACCACGTTCCTCAGTGTTATACCTACCCTTTTCTTGAACATCTCCAGAGATGGTGACTCCACCATCTCCCTAAGCAGCCTGTTCCAGTGCATCACCACTCTTCTTGAAAAGATTTTCCCTAATATCTGACCTGAACCTCTCCTGGCACAACTTGAAGACATTACCTCTCATCCTATCTCTTTTATCTGGAAGAAGAGGCCAACCCCCAGCTTGCTACAACGTCCTTGCAAGTAGTAGTAGAGAGCAATAAGGTCTCCCCTGTGCCTCCTGTTCTCCAGACTGAGTAATCCCAGTTCCCTCAGGCACTCCCCATGAGACCTGTGCTTCAGAACCTTCATGGCTTTGTTGCCATTTTCTGGACAATCTCCAGGGCCTTGATGTCTTTGTTGTAATGTGGAGCCCAAAACCAAACACAGTACTTGAGATGTGACTTCACCAATGCTGAGTACAGACGTGATGCCCATCAAACATGGGATAAAGAATAAATAAATCACAGGCTGGGAATCAGCAGCAAGAAGAATGTCTTGAAATTGGTGATGAGAGTAGAGTTTCTTGGAGATTCCTGCATATCAGGCCCATGTCAACACAATTCAGGGCAATGAAATGCAATGGCATGTGCACAGGTTTCCTATTGCATGGACCTGATGGTCATCCTTAGTTCATAACCCAACCTCCCACATGGATCCTCCGTGTACTAGACAGTCTGGTGCCAAGACCATTGTGCTCCTCACAGAGCCAGCCTGGTATCTTGCCTTGATTCAAAAATACTTTTAGGAAGAAAGGCACAAGACATTTGCTCTATGTCCTCCATCTACTTGGCTCCTTTCGAAGCCAGTCCTCCTTAAGGTGCTGTTTCCAGGGTGGTGATCTGAAAGTAATCACTGTGGAGAAAACATAGCCAAAGCCAGCTCCTATTGTGCAGGTGAGTGATCTAAGGAACCCGGGAAGCCGTTGACAAAGAAGGGCTAAGAGGAGTCACACATACAGTGGTGTGGCACTTGTCAGGCCCAGCGCAGCCGCCTGTAGTCTGAAGGTCTGCAGCAGAGCTGATTGCCCTATGCTCCCTTCGTGCTCAGCAGATGGAAATAAGAACTTCTAGGTGGTTCATTTGACAAGTGGATGTAAAATGGGTCAGATGGTAGGTAAATCTACTTTCTGTCCATTAACTTAAACTGCAAGTTAGGAAATGAGACGTTGGTGTTTTGGTTTTTTTTATTGGTGGTTTTGGGGTTTGGGCTTTTTTTGTTGTTGTTTACTTAGTTTTGTTTTAGTTTTTAACAAAGCCCCAGCAATATCTTTTTTCTATAACTTATTTTTCAAGAACACACACATAAAAACTGTGGATTGCACACGTTATGTTGTGCAGACAAGTTTTCAGAAAGGGTAAGAATTGTTTTTGACATGGAAGAGCCATTTTGGGGAACCTGGATCACTAGATAGTTTCATGATATGGAAGAAAAGAAAAGAACTGGAATAAAAAGTATTGAAGAAAGCTAAAAAAATCACATCCAGCTTTAACTAGGAAACTTTCAGATACCCCTCTGTGCGCATCAGTTAGATCAGCAGTCTAACTGTAATAGAGATTCTTGACATCAACAGTAACAAATAACACAGCGCTTCCTCCAGCTAAGCTGATGCTCAGCATCAGCTGTGCAGTTCCTCCGTGTGATTCTTCCTATGACAGCTGTGGCACAAGTACAGCAGCAATCACCAGATGGCACTGTTACAGCTTCTTTATGAGTAATTTTAACGGTCTCACGAGGAGCTGTTGCAAGTAGCAGAAAGATCAATTTCAGTCTTAGCATATTAATCATATTTAGTATATAAGAATTCGTTTGGGAGTTTTCTTTCTTCCTTTCTTCCTTTCTTTCCTTCTTTCTTTCCTTCTTTCTTTCCTTCTTTCTTTCCTTCTTTCTTTCTTTCTTTCTTCCTTTCTTTCTTCCTTTCTTTCTTCCTTTCTTTCTTCCTTTCTTTCCTTCTTCCTTTCTTCCTTCCTTTCTTTCCTTCTTTCTTTCTTCCTTTCTTCCTTTCTTTCCTTCTTCCTTTCTTTCCTTCTTCCTTTCTTTCCTTCTTCCTTTCCTTCTTCCTTTCCTTCTTCCTTTCCTTCTTCCTTCTTTCCTTCCTTCCTTCCTTCCTTCCTTCCTTCCTTCCTTCCTTCCTTCCTTCCTTCCTTCCTTCCTTCCTTCCTTCCTTCCTTCCTTCCTTCCTTCCTTCCTTCCTTCCTTCCTTCCTTCCTTCCTTCCTTCCTTCCTTCTTTTTCCTAGGAGTCCGACGTTGATGCTTGGGTTGAAGTTCTTGACAGCAATCATTTATGACAGTGCTGTTTGTGACAAGGTCCTGTCAAGACTGATTTATGCAGTAAAATTAAATAAGCAACATTAAAAATAAACCCTGATGTGCCTTACTAATTTATCCTATATAACAAATGATATATTAAGGCCTGAAATCCTCTGCATCTGAACAGACGGGCCACATTATCATGGCATTCTCTTGTAAATAGATTTATGAACATTTGTGGATTTGGAAACAACTATTTCCAAGATGAACATATTAAAAATAAATAAAATAAAATAAAACAAAAATGGCTTCTCTATAAGTGGGTTAGGAATGGATTTTTTGCTCGGAAATATTTGGGTATTTTTTCCTTCTAACCATAGATCAGTACACTGAAAAAAACACAACACTGCCATATACCATCTTAACCAGAACAAGAGACATTGAGGAAATCATTTTTAACACTGAAATTATTTCAAATTAAAGTTTTCTTTTCATTTTCTGTAGTTCAGAGTGTTTGAATCCCTTTCAACATTTTCAAAGGTAACTCTGGAAAGAAATGAACTATTGCTCTGGAGGTGAAAACAGTTTTGCTGCTTTTTTAGCCACTGCAAAGTATGCATTATGCTGTTTGTTTATGCTGAGCTGGCCGTGTAACTCTCAGGTACAATATCCAGATGCTGCCATCTGCATTTCTAGACTTCTGCTCCAGTTCTTGTGTCACCTGCTGAAAGAAAACGATCAGACTGTCTGTGCATTGAGCAGCCACTTCTTTGAAGCAGTTACCAGCACAGCTTCTGACTCCAGCCCTCTGCCAGCACACGCTCAACCAGCCTGCAGACATCAGTAGCTGGCTTTCCCCCACTCTGAGGCTTCACATTAAATTGCTGTTGAGACTCCATGACATAAATTAAGAACAGAAAAACCAGTTTTAAGCTTACAGCTCTGAAGAAATCACCAAACGAGTTCTATTTTGGCAGCCTGCTGCTCACAACTCAGAAAATACGACAGCAAAGCAAATCACATGTCCAGTGTGTGTTTTATAACCCTGCTCAAACTAAGCCATCTTGTAGGCACATGCCTGACTATTTTTAGTGGCTGTGCTCCCACAAATATGGCAAAGTCCTTTAGCATTGGCTACTCACTAGGGGCTACTTGAAAAGTAGCAAAAGATGTCAGTTGCTGGAATTTTGACTGAAAATAATAATACCTGGATTTCAAATTAGCTGCACAGATTTGCCAAAGTGCAAATGAAGTCAGCTCTGGCAATGTGACGATTCACTGATTGCTGCCTTCAGCCATGAAAGTGCAGGATCTGACTGTGTTTTATTTTCATCACCATTGCTACAGCATTACTTTACAGGTATACTGTTGCTTGTGGGAATGTTGGTTTTCTAGGGTGTCCATCTGGGAATCAAGTGTTTCTCCTCCAGCTCCAAGCAGGCACTGTGGCATATCCAGAGGACCTATAACTGACATGGCCCATTAGTCATAGAAACATCCCACTAAAATTAGCGGCAGCTTTTCATCTTTATGGGCCTCATGCCTCGGTCCATATGTAGAACATACAAAATGGATTTTTCTTTTCTTGGCATGTAACCCTGTCTTTCCGGTACTTTGGTTCCAGACCTTCATGAGCAATGCAGGTGGCTTTTGTTGCTCCACAGCTCATATTCTTGACAGTTACTGCATCTACACAATACTTCTGGATTCAGCCAGGCTGAAACATTCTCACAAACAGTTACTTAAGATTACCAGCATTAGCGCATAAATATAATAGTAATTAATAATACTTTGGCTTCTTGAAGATCCCCTGTGCTGCTTTGTTGGCTTTATTTCAACAGCACCTAAAAAGCCTGCAGCGAGGGCTCCCCCCATCCCCATCTTAAAATCTGTTTCTGGGGTGTGCAACAAAGGTACAGCCAAAAGCTACTGCGATTTTCACTCTCAGAGCCCAAGTTTTCCACAGTCAGCTCACGTTTGGGACTGTATCTGTTTATTCATTTGTTGGGTCCCAGCTGGAGACAGTTCAGACTTGATTTTTGGAGGTGTTGGCCACTTAACAATTCCCACACGAGCCAAGGGGAGCTGTGATTGTATAGCGCTGTGCTGAACATGGCTTCTGTTGTTTGAAAAGAGCATGCTGTACAAGAAGCCATTTTGATGGTGTTTACCCCATCTTTATTCTGAGTCTAAATTTATAACAAACAGTGGCCTGAATTATTTCTGTATCATTCACTGCCTTTGTGAATTTTTTTAAAGGATCCAAACAGATGCTTTATATCATGAATATATATATAAAAGAAAAGCCAAGAGTTCTCAACCATCCCATACTATCTGAGTTTCTTGTTTGCTGCCTCAGTGTACAGGTTGAACACTGAATAAGGCTCTCCCTGCTTCATGAAATGGTTACTCTTCAAGCCAGGGTCAGGTGGTGGTAAGACTTTTGTAATACCACTGCTTTACCTGGCTTATGAACTCAGGATTTTATTTTACAATGTACTCAATATTCAAGCCCTCCAATACGTGTTATCTACTCAGAAAAGACAACAATGTACCTAATTGCCCTAGCTTAAATCTCAAAGCCATATTTTCCATTTGGCAAAGACAAAAATAGAATGGAGCTGCTTTGACAAAACTCAAACCAGTATTTAGCATAATAGTATAATAGCACAGGTATCAGTTTTATACCATACTGTGCAATGGAGCGCAATGAGAAGAATGGTTGGAGCCATCTAGAAACAGAAGAGGTAATTCATTTTGGTTTGGAAAGAAATACCAGTGTGTCTTGGTGTTGCTAATAAAAGCTTTTAGGGTTTTGCTCCCCACAGCCTTCATGGCAGCAATCAGCAGCGCTTCTGTTAGCTCGTTATCAGCATTGCTGGCAACACAGGGAGAACTGATTGCACATTCTGATTATTATTGTCATTGTAACACTTTAAGTCTCCTTTCACAAAGGATTTACAAGCAACATTAGAGACAGTATTCAATAGAAGCTGTTACAGGATTGCAGCTTAACTATGCAGACTGATTAGTCTTTTATTGACAGCCTATGAAAAGTTTACTAACCAGTAAACTAACAGTTTATTGACTGTTTGCAAATGGAGTTGAAGTATTCAGACTCAGGTCTGAAGAACATGACAGACCATTCTGAAGATACAGTCCAGCTTCCCCCAGAACATAGGTTATATGTTGCCAGAAGAGTCCTGCAGTGAGCCAGCAGTTTCTGGATGAGGCAGTGCATCTTTCCTAGAAAACCATCCATTCTGGACCTGAAGTTCTCAAGAATAACAGCTCAATACTTAAACCTGTTCATAAATAAGCCAACCAGACCCACAAAAACAAAAAACGAAAAAAGAACAACAAAAAAAAATCCAACAAAAAAACAGAACTCAAGTTTTTCCAGATTTCAGTTATTGAATAGCTTGTAACATTAAAGATATTTCCATTATTGCAGTCTTGCTCTCTTTCTTTCACTCCTTTTTTCATGTGACCTATATTCTATTTTGTTCTATATAAGGCAAAAATAATTACCTAACATTTAGGTTTTGGTAGGATCTGAGCTCCATCCAAGATAGTATTCAGTCATGCTGATCTTATATGATCAAATATAACACATCCTTCCAAAGATTATATAGGCAACATATAAAAGATGGATAAAAAACCTTGGAGGTTGGCCATAGAGAAGAAAGTAAAGGAGTAATGTGCAGCTCTGGGCCACTCACATGCTATGGTGAGATATTCTGCCAGCATAACACCTGCATGGGTACATGACTTTGGAGACCCCTCAGAAAAATGTCTCTCCTTCCCCCACCAAGATGGTGGCCAATCTGCCTTCTCTGGCTTATATGATTCACTTGAAACAGTAATAATAATAATTAATAAAATAATATAAAAAATAGTAATAATATAAAAAAAAAACAAAGCTAAAATGGGGGGGGTGGAGAAAGACAGTCTCCCTGTACTTGTCCTTGTACAGCAGTGGTGTAGCTGATAAGAAATGTGAGCTTTTCCCACATCAGTGGTGTTCCTGTATTCATGAGCTGTTCATTATTACCTTCATTTCCTATGAGGCCACTCTGCCTTCCCAGCTCCCTCCTATGCTTCCTTTTTTAGCAAGCTTCCTTTGCAGGGTTTTTCGGAGCACATAGAGTTGCCTATCACAGAAACCCCAAGATCCTCTTCAGATTGTCTCATAAAAGAACTTGGATGGATCCCCTTCTTTTTTTCTTGAAGAAATGAGAGATATTCTGCCTATTTATTGCCAAGGTGTTTAGAAACAGTAAAGCTGGGAGCTGAAGGGTGCTGGCAGGCTGGGTCAAGGCAGTGTGCTTTCTGCAATGGTATTCTCTCTCCAGCTGTTTCTGCTTCCCAGTAATTTGTTCAGGATTTGCTTCAGGACCTCTGAGTTCACCTTCTCCGAAATATTTATTAATTCTTCTTCTTTTCTTTTTTTTCCTCTCTCCCTCTGAGAGAAATGACCCTCCTCTTTCTCCTCTCTTTTTAAAAAGAGAGTAATTTGCCACTGGATTGGAAACAAATTAGTACCATGTTGTCAGGGCAAGTCTATCTGATTCCCAGATACATTCTTTGTAATTGCTAATTCTTTTCATCATGAAAAAGGCAGAGATGAAATAACAAGTATTCACGGAGCATGTTTTAACAGAGGTAGGTCTGAGAAGAAGTATGTATTCCTTTTCTACAGTTGTGAACAATGTGTGTTCTCACCAGCTACAGAACACTCTGGATATCATAAAGCTGGTGGCTCTTTGGAGGCTGTTATAAAAAAACTATGTAATTCACAGACATTGTTGGGTCTGTTTATTGACTACAGATAATGTGTATCTGCTCAGTTAATTGGATCTTTAAAATCTTAGATTTTTTGCCACCTTCACGGAATCATACAACCATAGAATCACAGAACCATAGAATGGGTTGGGAGAGATTTGGACCCAGGTTGGATTGGGACCTCAAGAGATTGTCGATTCCAACTCCCATGACAAAGCAGATTCCCTACAGTAGGTTGAGGAGAAAAGGGTCCATTACATTTAATTTTTACTATGTACTTTGGGCATCAAGACACTTTTATGGTGTAGAGAAGTTGAGGTGTAAGGCTAACAGTGGATGCAAATCATACATTAGCCTGTGTTTGAAATAAGAAATAGACATTATTTTCACCCATTTTATTAAAAAAAAAAAAAATCAGATTTTTCACTTTGACACATCTTGAGGTAAAAAAAATAATACTGTTTTTAATGTAAAATTGAAATGATGAAAAGCAAAAATCTTAGGTAAACGGAGCATTGTAAGTCAAGTAGTGTGTTTAATTTCATCAGAACTGAAATACCTTTTCTTTCATCTTCACTTTGGCAAAAAACAACAAAAAAAATTCATTTTGGGTTGACCTAAAACATTTTTTTTCTTAGTTCAACCAAAGAGTGGAAAGATTAGTTGTTTAGACAGCGCTGCTCCTAAATTCAACTGCTATGCCATTTCCGTCAGGCTATCCTTCCTGGCTTGATTGAGCTTATATATACGTTTGTAATGACTGATGAGAGAAATATTGAGTAATTGCATAGGTCCCAGTCAAAGTTTCAAAAATCCTTTAGCTATTTGACCTTCTTTTCTTGGAAGTGAATAATATATATGTGCAACTTATTCATCATCCCAGGTTATAATGCGATCTTTTCATTGTTAATTGTGGGCATTTGTTGTTCTTTTAATAATCAAGCATTTCCATGTTGATTTTTTCCATCTCTTGATCTATGGGACAAAATTTACTCTGATTTTCCTGGCCCTAAATGAATACAGGTTAGCTTACAGTAGGAAGGACTGCTGGAAAAAATGCAATGAGTTGTCCCCAAAATAAACAAACTTAACTTTTTGATTTGGGTTCTGCCAATGGCTGTTTGATAATGAGTACATAGGAGAAGGAAGTTTGCTGACCATGCTGCAGATGTCTGATGTTTCAGTCATGTAAAATGAATCACTTTTGCTCTGTTGGCTCACAGAGACGTAAATAGTCTTTTTCTGATTCATCTTCTAAAATGGTATTACTTTGGAGGAGCTATTTATGAAACTGAGTGCACAGAGCGCTCTGTTTGTTCTTTTTAATTCCTTTCCCATTTTTCTACTTATAACACCTTTTCTGACATAAGCATGTGCAGCATAAACTTTGTGTCATGTGTTATAGGGTAGAAAATCTAGAATGCTAAACACACTAGTGCTCTTTCGGTAACACCTACAACCATAATGAAGTGTTTCCTGGCATGCTGCACACTACACCTTAAATCAATTTTATATTGAGCTCTGTATGTGTTAGGCCTTTTCTGAGTTACACATCTCTGTTAGTGCCTGAGGAAAGGGAGCTGGGCCATGGCAAGCAGCCTCTTCCCAGGGCAGTGGGGCTGGTGGATGTGGTTGCCACCATCACTGTCACCAGTCTGTGGTGCCACCTGACACTGGGACCTGCAGGGCTGGGAGAGCAATGCTCTACCAGCAAAGCTACAGAGATGGGAACTTCTCAGTCAGAGCCAAAGAAGGGTGACGAGCAGCTGATGGATGAAATGTCTTTCACTAAAACAGAGCTTTCCTGAAGATGGAAGTTCCTAGTCCCTTGGAGCTTTGTGTTAAAACCCCAGTTTGGTGCTATATTTAAGGGTGTGCCTATCTCACAATGTATGAAGCACTTTAAAATCAGTGGTATTTCTCATTTTATTAGAATAGATATGTGCTTTAGAACTCACAATTGAAGGATTTGAATTTTTTTAAGGAACAGAGAATGTTCAGAGGGGACTGATACAGTGGGAGACAGGAACATTGAACAAAAATGTAAGAAAAGAAAAAATAGAAAGGAAAAAGAAAAATAGAAAAGGAGAAGGAGAAGGAGAAGGGGAAGGGGAAGGGGAAGGGAAAAGGAGAAGGAAAAGGAGAAGGAGAAGGAGAAGGAGAAGGAGAAGGAAAAGGAAAAGGAAAAGGAAAAGGAAAAGGAAAAGGAAAAGGAAAAGGAAAAGGAAAAGGAAAAGGAAAAGGAAAAGGAAAAGGAAAAGGAAAAGGAAAAGGAAAAGGAAAAGGAAAAGGAAAGGGGGGGGGGGGGAACGATCACTAAGCACCATAAAGCAGGGAAGAAAAATCACATAATTGTTGATAATTAATCCAGACTTCAATAATTCTGAGACAAAGCTATGAACTTTAATACACATTAGGTATGACATAAATTTGAAATGCATTAGAAGCACTGTAGGTGTCTGAAATATGTTAAAAACACCTCACTTGGGAAGATACAGTCTTTTTTCTTGATTACGCTAGAATTAAATGTGACAGCTGTATATTTTAATTGGCAATGGTGATCTTAATGTTCAAATTTTTAAAATTTGCTGACTGCTGCATATTTTCCCAACCAGCCTGACATTCTAATAGCTCTGACCACCTACAGGTCTCAGCTTCCATTCAAATTAGATTGCATGCAATCTCATCTTTATTTATCAACTATCAAACTACAATAAAGTTTTTGGCCTTAAGAGAAAGTTAAACACCCCTAATCTTGTATTGCAAAGCAGCATGATATATGCAGATTTTATAAGACAATATATAGGTATTGTGAAGGTTATTTTCTATAGATGTATGATGGAGCTTGTATCTGGCCTTTCATTACTGTTGAATGGCATCCTTCTTCAGTATTCATTTTTGCTGGTCTCAAATGCTCAGAAATGCTGTTTCACCAGTGTGATTTCAAGAATTATTTGTTTCTGCCTCCTCAACCTTGTGTAACTGATTTAAAACTAGAAAACTTCAATGTCAGGTTTGATTTACAACACTGCAGCAGCCTAGAAAGAGCTAGAAGTTAATCAGGCTCATATCTTCTCTGTCCTGCTGACACCAAGAAATTCTACAAGATTTCTCAAGTATCTGGGTGGGGAAAGAAAACATCTGTGCAGGTGGGGAAAAAAAAAAAAGCATTGTGAGATATGTGGACAATAATTATTAAATATTATTAAAGAAAAAAATGAGCTAGAGATAGAAGGAGATCTATATGGGTTTAATTGAAATAGTTTTAAGGGCTGCAAATTAAGCAGAAGTATTCACAAACATTTAATCCCTTCTTTTGATTTCAACGATTTCCATTCGTTTCTCATAGCAATGGACACTGCACCGAGGTGAGCCAAGGTGTGTATTTCTGGAAGATCAGCCACTGCACCTATGGGTATCCTTGCTTCGGCTGTTGTAGGAAAGCTCTTACACAAACCTGAGGCTGGATACCTGAATGTGTCCCCTGAAAACAAAGAATTATAGAATAATTAAGGTTGGAAAGGACTAATAAGATCATCTAATCCAAACATCAACCCATCACCACCATGCCCACTAACCATGTCCCTCAGTGCCACATCTATCCTCTCCTTTAAACACCTTCAGGGATGTTTTAAACACCCCCACCACCTCCCTTGGCAGCCTGTTCCAAGGTCTCACCACCCTTTCCGAAAAGAAATTTTTTCTAATATCCAACCTGAAATGAATGAAAATCCCAAAAAATCTCAAAAATCTCAACTGACAAAAAGCAGTTCCGTGGGATTTGAAATGATTAGATTAAATGATTTTATATTTGCTGCACATGCACTGAAGGTTAAACAAATCCTCAGGATTAAGATCAAAGAGGCTCCCTCTCTGATAAAAAGCTTCTACAGACTTATTTGTGGAATGCTTTTCCAAACAACATCCTAGGCTACCCTATGGAGAACAAATGAGCACAGGCTAGAAGGTACACTAGAAAAAGTAGTATTTTTCTAATATTTGTATCTGCTGTGACTAAGAGTGAACCACTGAACATATCCTGAATTTGCTTAACTTTAAAATACCTTTACAACTTTTAAGGACTACTTCCAAACTAACCTATCTCATTCTGAACATCTTGTGAATTATACTCATCTAAATCAGGGACATGCTCAGACAGCTTAGTATGGATAACCAAATATTATTTAGATATTTATTATCAATCTTGCTTCAGTTCCTTCTTCAAAATGATCTGGATTTTTTTTCCTGAAAAAATGATCTTTTCATGCCTTATTCCTTACCCACTCATAGTTCATGTGTGAGCTCCAGTGAGGATACATATTCCTTCTCAAAGCTTTCAGAAAACTCCACCTGAAGAATCCAGTAACTGGAGTCATTTTTACTACCTTGACACTCACTTCTTCAAGTTATATCTCTCCAAAGAAAAGCCCAAGGCCATCCTAACAAATCAGCGTATCTTGACCCTTTAAAACTCACCTCTGATCTTGGAGCAGATCTTCCATGTTTCACATGAATGCAGCCTTCCCTTCCAATCTATTTTGGATTTTTTACAATCCTCATGTTAGCCAGGAAGTCTCTGAAGCTCAGCTCCTAAAAGAATAGTTTTATACCTTATACCTTTGACAGAAACTGCTGGCATTTGACTGCAGGAAGCTGACGTGATTTAGGAGGGGATAAAACATGTACATGTTTGTTACTTGAATTTTACAGCTCTGCGGGGAATGAAAATCTTTTTTCACAAAGGATTTAAAACCTTGGCTTTGTTCCCCACTTGAAAATTTCAGAAATTATCTGCAGGCAAAATGCAAGATGAAATTAATTTGGGGTCAGTTGAAAAGGTTTCAGTTTGATCAAAACAAAATCCTTTTAATTTTGACTTTCAATTTTTTTTTTTTTTTTTTACATTACATTACAGTATGCTGAACAGCATAAAATATGAGATGCTAGCCATAATGCTTTAAAGAAATTCTTGAATGTATAACCCAAATGTAACTGATACATTGATGCCTCACTGAGTTTATGGAAACACTAAAACAACAACTGTGAGGGATGTGAAATGAGCTATTCATCCTGACCTGCGTCCATGGGTAATATTTAATAATACTAGTATTTAAAATAGTTTATTAAAGATTATGAGGAAAAGAAGTGTGGGACAAAAGGGAATTGTGTTGTGACAACCAAGTATTGTAAGATTCATCTTTGTTTTGTGCTAGAAGCAAATTATATTGGCTAAAAATATTATCTGTTTACATAATTCTTAATGTTCTCATTAGCTCACACATAGTCTGCTAAGGAGGAGTCTCAGAAGCTGAACTGTTTGAAATCACCAAAACCACACTGGTTTAATGAACAGTCACACTTAAGTATTTACACTGAGTGGTAAAACATTTTTGATGTGTCATTTGAATGAAACCTGTCCCATTAGAAGAGTTTTCACTCTTCTTCACCACCACCGCGTTACCACCATTTCCCAAAATACGTAGAACAGAAATGTAATCAGCAACTGTCAACATCAGCAGATCACTTGCCACCAGCCCAAGTACTTTCGCTGAGGAAAGCAGTCTCTGTGCAGATGAGGTTATAATGCATTCTGACTTCTGTAGATTGTAGACTGTGCCCTTCTCTTCCCCATCTTAGAAAAATCAAGAGCTCTGAAAATTTCCACTCTGAGCATGAAGCCAGGTATAACCTACCTCAGTATACTCCTTAAAATAGACAAAGGTCTTTTGAAAAAAAAGAATTGAAAATCATATGACAATATGAGAGTGTATAATTAACAACCAAGCTAATGTGATTTTCAAAACCTCTGTTGCTTATGGCAGTGAACAGAAGATAATTGATTTCACTTATTCCTATATCGCATATCTTTTACAGTAATCGCAGTAAAAAATTCTAATCTCTCCCTCCCTCCCTTTCTCCCTTCTTTCCTTTCTTTCTTCCTTCCTTCCTACCTTCCTTTTGACATTGATCCAGTAAAATAATGAAAATGACAGTGTGTTATGCTAATTACTGGGAAAGATCTTTACTCATCAGCTTTGTATGCAAAAGGAGGTACATCAGTGTAAGTAACTGAGAACAAATTCTGCAAGATTTATCACCCTGAAACTCTCTCAGGCTTATGTAAGAAGGTAGTGGTGTACAGAGTTGGGCCAGTACAAAGGAATTTGCATGACAATATCTTAACTCAATTCCAGTTTACTCATGTTTTGGGCCATGTACAATAGACCTCACTGTCCTCTTCTCTGATTATAAATGTTTTAAAATTCTCCATTCAAGAAAAAAAAAAAAAAGAAAAAAAAAAAGTGATGACAATCCTGCTGAGATGACATCCTGCCACTGCAGTTCACTTCACTCCACCACTAGCACAAATGTGACCAAGGAACTACCCAGATACCCAACTTTGTGTAGCTTTGCATCTCAGATTCACTGAGAAGTTCAGCATTGCTTTTTAAGATACATGTAAGATAAAATCAATGTGGTGGGAAACACTAACTACATAAAATTTCCCAAGTAGACAGATAATAAACAATGCAGTGAAACAGGAACCACCAGAGAAGTTTGCTCAAGTAGGGAATTGCAAGTTGTTAACACAGAGAATCTGAAAATGGGCAGTTCTGGCCTCTGGATAGACTTTTTTCAGCCTGTGTGGCCCTTGGAATATTTTCATCCAAAAGGAGTTCCCTTGGATGAGATCCTTGGAAAATATTTCCCTTTGATCTCTGGTGTATTACTCCTCTT
This sequence comes from Lagopus muta, assembly GCF_023343835.1. Classification (NCBI taxonomy): domain Eukaryota; kingdom Metazoa; phylum Chordata; class Aves; order Galliformes; family Phasianidae; genus Lagopus; species Lagopus muta. The sequence continues at coordinate 10,403,525 of NC_064434.1, forward strand.
TTGCAGCCAGCCAAAGTTTAAAACTAACTTGACTCCCCTTTGACTAATACTACTTGTACAGTAAGATACAGAATTAACATAGCAGGGATCAGAAAGACTTCAAGAATAACTGCAAATAATCAAAATGCTGCTTGTATTGGGCAGAGTTAAAATGAAAATTTTAGGCATACCTGGAAGAATCTTGCCTCACCAGCACCAGATGCTTAGAAGGATGTGGGCTGGAGACAGAATCATCATCTAATGGAACATTCACAATCACAGAGAAGATCATGCAACTAGATCAACTCATACCACTTGGGAATCTTCAGCCCAAAGGCTGAAATCATAACAATAACCCTAAAAATAAGTTCTCACAAGCTGGCCTACTCGTCAGCACTGCTTCTTGCTTTAGTGAAGTTGGAGATCTGCTACTAATACAGGCTTCTCTGCTCTAAATCATTTATTTTGGCAGCTCGTAAAATATGGAAACTCTAACACTCAATATTCCCCACTCTCTCATGATTACTGTTCAGGGACAGACTCTTTATATCAAACAGAAACTTAAAGATTGTGGCATGTTATCAAAACCGTAATGAAATCTTGTGCAAGCGCAGTAATCAGAGAAGGCTATTTGTCAAGGCGTGCTGTAGAGAAAAACAAAATCCCACAGTAGAAACAGGAGTGCTTGCACTGCTGAGAGATACTGTGAAAATGAAATGAGGCTCTTTTTTTTCCTGCTCTTTAATCAAAACTCAGTATGAAAACAAAAACGTTACCAAATAACTTTTGCTGATAAAAAAAATAAAATAAAATAAAATGTTGGCTGGAAAGGAGCAGTGCATAATTTATACAGAAACAACATTAAAAGGGGGATTGTTCACATGGATATTTCTGAGTGTGTGATCAGAAATTTTGGCCCTGGGGGGAGCTCATGTTACTGCCACTACTGGGTTGAGGCTGGATTTGACTCTCTCTCTGAGACAGTCAAAATCTGGGAAGTTGCATGGGGAATGAAGGTGCAGGCAGATCTGATATTACTTAGGGGGCCCCCGGTGAGTGCATGCCTGTGCTTTGACCTCACCTGCTGCTGGAGGTTACCGATGCTATCCACAAAATATCTGTAGAGGTTTAAACTTGACTCATTGCTTAATGATGGGAGCGCAAGAGGGGGAGTTACACACGGTGGGATCTCCTCCTGGCCGTGCCATTGATTTGTGAGTCAGAGGCCTGCTCAATAAGTCAGGAATAACATTATTAAGTTTCTTAAATGGGCTGGTGGGATGTTAATTACCCAGTACTTTTGTGGTCAGCTTGCCCTCCTGAAAATTAAGCCACTCTGCTGTCTAAATGATGCTTAACTCTGAGTGCAAAGATCATACGCTTAAAGCCTAAATGCTCCTATTCTCAGCTCTACAGGCACCATCATATTTTAAAATACCATCCCACTTCCAAAAGAGGAGGGCAGTTTCAGGTCAGGATTAAGGTTATACCAGAGATCTTTACAGTGCTATCTAGTGTTATTGGTTGCACTGTTGCATAAGCATTAAATTACTAAATGTGTATGTAAGTACTGATGTGTAAAGGGCACAAAGGGTCTGTGACTGAGAGTATAATAGGATGCCATATTTCTGATCGTGAGTACAATCTATTGCTACAGCAGAGCAATGCAAAGTTAGTACCTGTCAACAAGACAGCTGGAGGTCTCTTTGATAAATGTTGAGTGCAGCTGTGCTTGGCACATGCTTGTGCTGTAAACAGAAGCTGTAGCTTAAAACATCATGTGATTTTTCCACTTCTGCTAATTGCTGCTTCCACTTCATCAGAGGTGGTGCCCAGGCCACGTCCTGAAATCTATTCAAACTCAGAAAGCAAATTAGTTCCTTGAGCCGCATAAGTTTAGGGACCTGCATTTACTAATTCGTCTGTGCCACACAGAATTTTAAGTGCTTAATTAAACTTAGATACTTGAAAGTTTTTGCTGGAGCATAACAACAGGCAGATCTAGGCTCTTCTTTATGTTCTCCACAATAACATAACTTGTGCAGCAGCACACGCTCAACAGGGAGTGAATATCATGGTCACCTATGATGGTTAGATAGTCTCATGATTGTGACTTCTGACAATACTACAGCATTATTATCTTTAAGCAGAATAGTTTATGATTGCAGTACTCCTTCTTCTTGGATTTCAGGGTGTTATAATAAAGGTAGTATCGGGAGTTAGATCTTCTCAGTTCCAGGAGGTATTCGTCATGAGAAGAAAGCTGTCTCTATTAGAACTTCTAGTCCTTGTCCCATGGTAATCCTATATGTTTTTCCAAATGCAAATGCGTGTATGAGGCTAGTCTGCACAATATTTATGTGAATGGAGAAAGATGTTAGAATAAAATTTAGAGAATATATGATAGAAGGTAGCAGCAACATTTCTGGTTCAGAGCACTGTGGCTAGCAAATCCACCATAATGGTCTTCAGTTTCACTCATATCTCTCAAAATGTAAAGATTAATAGCTTGTAAGAAGAAGCAGAATACAAAGATAGAAATATAAAATCTCCAGTATTTATGAGGGTTCACCAGCCGGCTACCTGTGGGATAGCAGACTGCAGTGCTACAGCATTTTTGAGTCAAAGTACTCTGTCATGGGAGGGTCATTGGCACTCTGACTATTCATAGAATCACAGAATCATAGAATCACAAAGTTGGAAAGGATCTACAAGATCATCTAGTCCAACAGCCCTCCTGTTACCATTGCTACCACAAGCCTCTAAACCATATCTCACAGCTCCTCATCCAGACGACTCTTGAACACTGCCAAGGATGGCGACTCCACCACCTCCCTGGGCAGCCATTCCAGTGCCTGATCACTCCCTGAGAGAAAGAGTTTTTCCTTGTGTCTAATCTAAACCTCCTCTGGTGCAACTTGCGGCCATTTCCCAAGGTCCTGTTTGTTGCCTGGGAGAAGAGGCCAAACCCCTCTTCACCACAACCTCCCTTCAGGAAGTTGTAGAGTGCAATGAGGTCTCCCCTGAGCCTCCTCTTCTCCAGACTGAACAATCCCAGCTCCTTCAGCCGCTCCTCATAAGATTTGTGGTCCAGACCCCTCACCAGTTTCATTGTCCTTCTCTGGACATGCTCCAGGCCCTCAATGTCTTTCCTGTAGTGAGGGGCCCAAAACTGAACACAGTACTCGAGGTGCGGCCTCACCAGTGCTGAGTACAGGGGGATGATCACCAACCTGCTCCTGCTGGCCACATGATTTCTAATGCAGGCCAGTGTGGCCACCTGGACACACTGTTGGCTCATGTTTAGCCAAGCATCAACCAACACCCCCAGGTCCCTTTCCTCTTCACAGTCATCTAGCCACTCCACCCCAAGCCTGTAGCATAATACATTGCCATAGCACTGTATTTTTTCCCAACCCAAAATACACTACTTTCTCCTCATAATATGCTCCCAAACGATCGTTGTCAGATCTCTGTAATGTTTCCATTTCATTTGCTTGAAACTCTTTTTCTTTGATATGCCACAGCCACCTGACTTCCAAAGTTGACCAGATAGAGTCATCTCCCTTGCTTGTTGTCTGAAATCCATACCCATTCTCCTTTCTTTGAAGAATCTTTTATTTGTTCCGTTTTTTTGCACAATAAAATCTATGAGCAGCGAGGCTTCTTTTTCTCACCAGCTCCTGGTTTTACCTCTCTACCAGTTTTACAAAACTTCTTTGCCATTTTTCATGTCTTCTTTTAGTTTTCATAACACATACCTTACCAAGAGGCAACACAGTCTTATGTTGAAATTCTGAAGACAACTTATCCACAATCAGAGACTAGATTGGAAAGCAAAAAGACCTTTGTTAATTTTTAAAAAGCACATGTTTTGCAAATGTAATATTTATAAAAGCTCTAAGGTCCAGCTATAACACGCTCCCCATGTACTCCTGGACTGTCTAGGAGGCTTTTGAAGTAGGTTACAAACACTCTGAGACCTGTACCAATTCAAAGTCAGTTAACAGCTCCAGTTGCAGCGTGCAACCATGACTAATGCTGCTGAGTTGGAACTGACTTCTCTTCAGCTGGCTTAAATCACAGACAGAGACAACCCAGAAGACTTGTTTGATCAAATGGAAGTATCAACAACATAAAAGTTGATATCTGAGCCAGTTATCTAGGCTGTCTTTATAGTCAGTGGAGATATAGCTGTTTCTAGAATGGAGTTCAGCTCATCCTGAAGTTGGTGTAAAATAGCCTTACTTTGCTTAGTTGAGCTTTATGCATGCCTATGAATCCTCATTAACCATAAAAGGATCTTACAGCAACTTCACTCAGATGCAGATTTCTGAATTACTCGCCTTCAAATCAATGCATAAATTTATAGCCTGGACTGCATTCCAGTATGAATCTTTCTTTAGGGCTCTTTTCTTTCTCTAATGAATGCACAGGAAGCCTGTTCATAACCCTATCCATTTTCCAAAGTTTGAGTAACAATTTCCTGAATGTGGATATACATATGTCTGTTATCAAATGGTTATACTGCTGGACAGAATATTTGTTCAAATAAGTTATTTGCTAGTGGTGCACTAGAATAACTTACAAGCATTTCCTTCGCCATGGTAATTAGTGAATTTTAAATATATATCAAAGCAAAACAGCATGGTCCCTTCTACTGTTTCCAGCACCCTTGGTGGTAACTGTGCAATTTCTACCAGTGGTGCACTATTCCTATTGTGTGGAGTACTTTGTTAACAATATGTGATGCATATGAAAATGACTTAATACTTAGATTAAATTTCCATACTGTTCAGTAACTCATCACAGAAACTATTTTAAAAGCTGTACAAATTTATCTCAGCAAACAATCAAATTATTTCCTCCAGGAGTGCCCAGTGAAATATTACACTTAAATCTGGAAGTATTATTTCCTTTAAAATTTTCCTTCACAGTGTTTTATTGATCTCTTTCTTGTCATTGCACCACCATGAAACATCTGTGTTTTTCCTTCAGCTCACCATCAGTTCCATTTGGAAAGTCTGTAAATTTTGTGCTCCTCTACAATCTATAGATAATTGATTCCAGGAGTTTGTGTCCACAGCAAACTGTGTAGCTGCAGTTCCACTTCATTTAACAATATACAGCTCTTTGTTAGGTAGAGATCAAAGAATATAATTTTATTAAGTTTTATTTGCCAGATTGGAGAAGAATGGTCTTCCTTTATTTTAAATAAAAAGGGCAGGGCAAGGGTTTTTCTTATAGGATATAGAGTGCATAGAGAGGTAAAGCAATTCATAAGTATCTTGAAGTAGTTTTCCAATCAACAGCCTTAATGTATACAACATTCAAAATATTTTCACCATTATTAAATAAAAGTGTTTCTACCAAAGAACACCGAAGAAGAAAAGCCCTGGGAAATGCAGATGTAAGCAATTACAGTTCTACAGTTTGTAGATCTGGAAATAAAAGGACTTGGATGGAAAAAAAGAGGATAGGTTTATCTCTATGTTGTGTTCCTATTCTTCATTATTTTATGTATTTGAGCAGCTTTGCATAAGTCTCTGACTAACAGATCTACCCATTAGCCTGTGTAAATGTCTGCAAGATAAGGCCTCGCCTGTGTAGCAAATGGCGGTGTTTAAGAGTCACTCCACTATGCCTAAAGACCTGAAACACTGAGATACCGAAGCACACACATAAAGCATGTAACAGGACATCACTTTATCAAAAGTTTGGTATTCGTGTGTCTATGTGAAGGAGATACCTCAGTGTTACTGTTTTCAGAATACTACCAACCATTCAAAAGCCTCCTTTACTGTCTGAAATTCCCCCTTTTGTTTATTTATTTGTTTTCTGAAATTAAGAAAAAAGGAAACACCTCCATGTCATTTCCGTGTTAAGCTCTTCACTGAAAGAGTTTCTAAAACAGCAGCAGAGCATTTTCACTTAGAATTAAACATAAATTGGTGAGAGAGAGAGAGCTGAGTACAGACAGCAAGGCAAGGAAGAATGAAGATGCTTCAGATCAGACTTGAGGAGAGGTGAAGAATCGATGAAATGGAAAAATCAAAACAGGATGTCCTGGGAAGTAGCTGCCAAAAGCAGAAAGATTTTATTTTGGAATGGAGACTTTCACATCTCTTCTTTGGTACTTTATTACTTCTGTTTCAGGTTTTGTGAGGTCTGTGTATTTGTTTCTGCTGGGAAGCCTGGTGAGGATAGAAATCAGAGTTCAGTTTTCCTTCACTGTTAATTAAGTGTTTTTGGAATGTACAGTCATATTATAAAAAAAAAAAGACTGGGATGGTGGTACCACAGATCAGCTTAAACAGTTTTGGATACTTCGCTCTTTTGATTGACAGAAGTTGTTTATCATTCTGTGCGACAAAACAGCAAAGTCGCTGGTTCTCATTTATTTTATAAGGTCAATTGCACAGCTTTGATTTCCTTCAGACAAACTTCGTTTTCAGAGTACATAGAGTTAAAAGATGGGTCTAATTACTGTACAATGGGGCATTGTAATGAGACCAGACTACAACAGCTTGCCTAAGAGTTTTACAGCAAACAACAACAAATGTCAATAAGTACTTCCTCACAAAGTGAAAATACTTGAAAATATATCGTATATTTTATGTTGAAAATTCGAATCAGTTTGAAGAATGCACTAATTTTGCAATTAAAATCTCAACATTTTACACAACTTGGTATTGAAATGACATCTTCCTAAACTATTTTCTAGGCAGTTCCAATTTCAACATTAGAAAGATTTCTCAGTTTTATCTACTAAAAGTGTTTGAAATGAAATACAAGGGAAGAATTAATTTTATTTATTTACTCAAAATATGAGGAATATCCTCTTTTGTACTGACTTTTTTTTCCAAATGGTCAAATTTCCTGACATTCTTGTCATAAATTTCCAGAGAATTCAGAAAACTTAAAATACACACAAAACAAAACACAACAAAATATTTACAAAATATTCCATGGCAATACACAAACACTAGTAACTCTGTCATTGATAACACCATACCATGGTTGTATTTAAAGTACAGTAAAAGTAATTGTTTATTTTTTTCTCCTAAGGTCACCCAAAAAACACAGATTACATTGTCTTTTGTTTTGTTTTGTTGTGGTTTTGTTTGTTTGTTTTTTTTTTTTTTTTTCTGGTTAAATTTTTGCTAAGCAGGAAATCAATATATCTGATTTTTCAGGAACAAATAGCATCTCTGCTTAATGCTAGCATATTCCACATGCCTCACCTCCGTTTTTCTCAATAAAAATGTTACCGAGTGAGATAACTGCCAATGCTGGAGATAATCACTGCTAAAGTTAGGTTAGTTAAAATATTGCTTCTTAATGTAAGTAATTTTATTTGACATGTTCCTACTATAATAATATTTAAATGTTTCTCCGGCTGACTTTTTTTTTTTTTTTTTTTTAACAGAGGGAACTGAAAAATAGTGGTCTGGATTCACTCTTCTTCTATTTAGAAGTTTAGCCTGGCGTGTTTGCAGTATGTATGCTACACGATATGGAAGCACTTATCCCAAAGAAACAAGGAATGTAGAGTCTTCAGCCTGGGAAAGATCTGGTAGAGGTGTGTACAATTGTCCCTCAGAGAAGCTGAATTGGAAACAGCTGATCACATTCTCTCACTTTTATCAAGAGTGGAACTCATCAACTGAGATAAACTCATGGCAGATTCCAAAGAAACACGAGAGTTGCCTAATGGTAAGGAATTAAATTTCAGAACTCATTGCCTTGGGATGCAGGGATGGGTTCAGAGAGATTAAGTACATCTGCAACATAAAGATTATTCGAAGGCTGATTTCAGACTTGGGATTCTGGACAGTTGTGAATATTTGATCTGAGTCAGGATGACCATACATAGGCTCTTTGTTTTGTTCTTCTGAATGAGTCTCTGAGCAGTCACTGAGGGCTGGCTTGAATTCCAGCCAGCTATGCCAGTGATTTCTCTGAAGGGTGGCATGAAGGCATTGCCCATGTCATTCAAGAAATCTGTGGTGCAGCAGGGTAATTCAGCTCTTCAGCTAGCAACTGAAAACATCCATCATGTCTTGTCAGCATTTTTTTGATTTAGCTTTACCCCAGAGCTCAAGCAATTATTTGCAGCTGAAAAAAAGGGCAGCTACAGTCACTCGTAAGATTTGGTCTCCTGCATGGCTGTATAGGAGACTTCAGTCGTCTTGTGGGCACAAATACAGTTTCTGAATTGCGAGTGTGTATATGTATGTTATCATACTCTTTCACTGTGAAAGTAGTAACTACTGTATGTGGTAAAATGATATATTGTTGTCCGCAAAATGTCTTTGGCAACAGGATGTTCGCTAGCCTTGGAATTTTGCCTTGTATAAATATTTTTAATCTACTCCATGTAGGCATATTTTGGCTGCAAAATAAAGGGTTTTGGAGATTAATATATCCAGGCTCAGTTCTGCTTATACATCCTACATACATCAAGTTTTTATTGAACTCTGCATCTAGAATCTTTGTGTAGCAGCTGTTTTGGGGTCTTTTTTTTTCTTTTGCCTGCTTTACTCAAAGGAGGATTATGACTATATCCTATTTTTATACTCTACAAATGTAGTAATTTAATCTACAGATATATTTTCATTCTTCAGATGTAACCTATATAAAGCATGTTCAAATTTATGGTCATTGCTTTTCCTGTAAAGTATATTATTGGCCTCTTTTCAAATGTCCACATTTTCCCAAGGAATGCCCAAATAGCTATTTATCAGTGAATAAAGAATACAATGATTATTTGACAGTATCAAGTACCTTTCAGCTGAGTGTCTCAAAGCTCTTTCAACCATTTATTAATCCTCAGCATGCCCCTGGGAAGTATCTTTCACCGGTCTGTTTTATTGGCACTGCAACTGGGCCTCGGAGAAGTTGCATGCTTTGTTTCAAGTCTGAGAGTCCATCATCCACAAGTGAAAGCATAGCCTTAGAGCTTCTGCTTCACCACTGCAGGATGGAAATATGTTGTGCCTTCTCACCTGTTAAAACTTCTGCCAGAGCAAGGCAAAGTTGAAAGGAAGACAGATGGTGATTCTGCCCATGTGTTCTTTACCAGCACTTTTCCAAATACTGCTACCATCAGAGGAAAATATACTTATGCATAAGTACACACTCGTTTACATCCTGCAATTATTTAACAAACTTTTGTGCACTACGCTTCTGCTGCACTGAGTGTGTGATATTGATTTACCCCAATTGCCAATGACATGGTGGAAAAGGTGACAACTAATGAGTGGGTTCCTCCAGGCCCCAATCCTTGTTGGATGAGCTTTGGCAGCCCTAAGGAGGGGTTTGGTATAGGAAAACAAAACTGCAATATTTGGGGGAATCGCATACTGGAGAGGGGGTGTTTCTATAATTCAAACATCAACAGTTCTACTGTGAATACAGAAATAGCTTTCAGATGGACTGTGGACATTCACATCTTTGTCCAATTTCTGCCTCAATCTGGATGTGATAAAATGCCTCCAAATGCCAGTTCAGAATACAATTTAGCAGCTGCCCAAAGTGCCTTTAGTTAAAGTCAAGCTCCATTTTAGCAAGAAATGTGTTTTGCGCTTCTTACAGAGCTGGAAGCTGTTGCTCACACTGGTTGTGTATGCTTTTCTTCACATGGCACTGTATACATTTCATGTGCCATGCAAGTTATATTAATTGAAAGAGACTGTGAGATGTTTTTTGTTTTGTTTTTTTTTTCAGCACTGTGCTAGGGCAATTAGGCCAGTATTCCTGTAAGCTTATATCTCATTACAGAGGGACAGTGTGTCCCTCTCATTACAGAGGGACAGACGCACATATTACTTCTGTAACTGGAAATGAAAGACTGACACCAGTGCTGGCCCTTGCATCTTCCTGACCAGCTCAATGGCCCTTGTAATGTGTGAATGCAAGAATGCGGGGCTGGAAGGTGGAGGTAATTCTCTCTCCCTCCTACTCTCCTGCCTCAGAAATCAGCAGAGAAGTGAATATCCCCCTTTCATGAGTTCAACAAGCATTTGGCAGAGATCAGGCCATAGGAACAAGGAGGGATTGGGAAGTAATGGTGGTGGACAGACACAGATTTCTAGAAACACAGTGCAATACAGCAGAGAAAGAATGGCAATCATCACTTAACAGCAGATGGTGATGGTTAGAACTGTAATGGGGGCCAAGAGATGTTTGCTTTCAGAGAGGTGAGATGGTACCTGTTCTCACCTTGACATTGCCATCACACTTTTGTGTGTCATACAAAATCTCTCAGTGGCTGCTGCCCTTTGATCAAGTGCATTCTGGGAGAAGCATCAAGTAATACCCTGATCACACTGAAGAGACAGATGTGCTTACACTGTTTCTAGAACCTTGAGTGAGATGTGGTGGGCAGGATGGTTGTACTGAGCTGCTCATAACTGCTGCAGAGGAAACTTTTGTTCTTTTTTCTTTTTCTACTATTCTGCTTTAATGGGGAAAGCAACTCAATGCTTCCCCTTCCAAAACATGTATTACAGACAGGAAAACTGGATCACAGACTGCATTTTTTTTTCATATGGAGAAAAGAAGCTCCATTCTCTCAGCTTGTCTTCATACATCACATATATTAAATCTTCTGCCCCTCTGTTTACCTTGTTCTCTCTCCAGCATACCTGTGTCCTCCTTCAAACACATAAGTCATCACACTTCTTTATATGAGACCTCATTATTTCCAAGTAAATTACCTACCGCATCTCATGTAAGATTTTCCCTCAACTTCTTGCATAGTGAGACTTGCAAAAGCACTAGTTTGTTGAATAATAAGTATGCAATTTGCTCTAACCAGAGTTGACTTTTTCTGTACTTCTGTGATTCAGAATCATGGGGCTTCTCTGGGTTTTAGATCCTCAGACTGTCTTGCACGTTCAAAGTAGCTTCTGTTTGTGGGCAAGGGAAGTATTATCTCCCCTAAAGAAATTATATTGAAAGTTTTGCATTCCCCAGAGTCTCCCCCTTCCCTTCCTGCAGGGTTTCCCACAAGAGGCGAGTGATTTGGCCCCTGAAATTGATGCTATTTTATGAATAGTTAGCTTCATGTGTTTACAATGTGCTAATGATGGCAAAGCATAGGAAGTCTTTAACCTAATGCCATTGCAGACTGAGCCACTGTATACATTGAGACTTTTTTTCTGCTTGCCACTGCCTTTTTAAAAAGCAATTTTCCCTATAACTCATTTTTACCTTAACTTCACCATCAATAAGAGCAAACCCCAGGCCTTTCCAACAGACATGGATTGTTTCCAAATACAGAGACCTGTCTCCAGCAAGTTATTTCCAAATCTTGCCAAATAGCTTCTCTTCCCAAATGAGAGTTTATAACAATATAATATAACCTCATGTGACCACTGTTGGTTTTTTAATGATGGCCACCATTACACAACGGATACATGAAAAGTGTTGGTAGCAGCTCTTCTCCTTGATCTTCATGTCATTGTTGCTACCCACATCTCTTTTATCCCCAGAGACCAGGAAATGAATGCCCTCACACTCCCATGTTGGGCTAATCAGAACTGAAAGTCCTCGGTTTTGCCTCACGAGCCTGTCTGGATACATTCCTCCTAAGCTTGACCTCACTCACTGCACCCTTCAGGATGTTCTAACATTTGATCTTCCACCATTTTATTTATTATGTGACAGTGCTGGCTTTGCTCCTTTGGCTGCATGGGATATACATTTTGCATCCCAGGAGTCACCAGGGATCGTGTGAATGTCCCAGTAATGGAGGATGTAAAAAGTCCAAGATTTAAGTACAAAAATGGGAATTAAACTCTTAAGAATCTGTTTTATACTTAGAATCCTCCAGCTAACGTACCAGTTCTCCTGGCTGAAGTGTAGTAATAAAATGTTCTGGTATTTTGTTCAACAGGAAAGATTCAGAATAACACTGTCTTTTTGGATATACATTTGTAATTGAGTAGTACATATTTCTGTAGTTTAGGTAGTCATGTTTGACATGATCTGTAATAATTAGCAAAGCCTCGTTGACCCATAGCACTCTTAGCTGCAAAATAGAGTCTGCAAATTTCTTCTTGAGGAAAATTCACCCTTAATGTAACTCCATTAACTTCATGCCCTTGAGATTTATACTGATATCTACAACTAACATCAAAGAGTTCAGCTAATTAAAGCAGGGAATAAAAATTACCCTTTTCTATCCCTTAAAATTCCACCCGGGCTAGAAGGGAAATCCCCTGTGTTTTTTATTGTCCCTTCCCAGAAGGATAAACAACCTTCTCTGTGAGTTCTTGTCTTTTCCCACTGTGACAGTTAAATGGACACTGCTGGGTTGAAAGTAACGCTCCTAATACTGTCTCTTATTTGCACTAGTATAAATCACTAGTAACTCCACTGCTGCAAATGGAATTACAGTGGTAAAAAGAATCAGTATAGATGGGAATAAAAACGGTCCTCATATTTACAGCAAAAGAAACAGCACTATCTACACGGTATCTATAACCTGTCACACACCCCAAACTGTTTCCTGTTCCCCAAACTTGTTCTTAAAATCCAAATTACCAGACTTTATGGTGTTAACTCATTGCTTCCTTAAACTTACAGCATTTACGTGCTTCAGTTATATTTTACTTTCACCACATGAGATAAAAAAGTATTTTCCACAGATCCTATAATATAATAAATGTCATTCTTGCGAACAGCAATAACAGGTAAATTTTCAATTGTGACATTATGTATTCTTCTACTGTAAACAGTGGAATATCACTGTTTGTTCTGGTCCCAAATAACCTCTAGGTGTCAAAACCTGAGAAACATATGTGAAATTTTCAAAAGCCTATGTGTATCATCTCAGTAACATTTTTTCCATAAACTATATAAGATTAAGTTGAGAGGGAAATATCTTTACTTAAAAGAATTGTAAACCTCAGCGCTGACTTTTGGAAAACTAGAAATATCAAAATGTTCCTCAGAACAGAAGATTCATGTAAAAAGTTTTTAGTCACAATTGAGATATAGTTTTGAAAGTTTATGAATTAAATAGTTCTTGGAAGCCCACTCTCCAAAGCTCTTTGGTCAAGGTTTGAACACTGCCCAACACCACTAGGACTATGGAGGGTCAAGTAGGGCTGGGACAGACCTATCAGTGTGAAACACTGAAGAATAAGCAATTTCTGGTCCAACAACCAATAAGTGGGTTGGGAAGAACATTGTAGACTTCCAGCAGGACCCTGTACGTATTTCATCAAAACTTTATCGGAACTGACAACTTCCTACAGAATAGTTCTGTTTTCCCAAACTGGCAGTTTCCAAACAAAAGAAGCATTTGATCGCTGGCTCCCAGCCAGCCTTATTCTAAAATGCTCAGTTCAACTTGGTCCATACACAGTAACAGGTTATTTCCAGGAGTTTACACCTGACTGGCACGCACTCCGCTCTCTTTCACTGTCCAAACTATTCCTTCAGGCACTTTTGTTTACACACACATCCTTTGGATAAGAGCATAAATTAGTCTCCCTAAGAAAATATATCAGTGGTCACTGATCAATGTAATATACTTTAGAGACTAAACCAGATTAAAGTGGGCCTATTAATACCAGAAAATACCAATCAATATTTGAACTGTTTATCTCTATACATGCTAAAAGTGCATTAGCAAAATAGCAGCTTATATACAAAGCAGCCCATTGTACCCACGTTGGTCCATTTTTCTTCAGTCTACAGCTGTGCACGTAGCCCCACTGGTTGTAAAATGCCAAAACACTGCTCCTGACAGATCACACCTGCTTCAAATAACACATCTCACCCCACACTAATCTGCAGCTATAGGCTGGTTTTAATGATTTAAAAATGCCGGTATTAACTCTTAATGCTCAACTGGTTTTTATGGAAGCAGCAGAGTCCATTTTGTCTAGTTTAAATACAATCTCAATAAAACAGCTGGGAAATTGCAGTGCCAGGGAAAAGACATTCAAATCCACCATTTCCCCTATTGTAATAATAATCAGCTTGACAAAGTCAGATAGTAAAGCAGATTGTAGCACTTTGGGACTTTTTATACATATATTTAATTATATTGTTAAGTTCCCCATTTGAAAGCAATTAAAAAAATACTTTCAGTTCAGGATTATAAAACGACCCACTTCTGATTTCAGCCTGACATTTTTATTGGTAATCTGAGTTATAACATGCTCAGGTTCATTCCTCATTGATTGGCTGCTGAGATTTCTGCCAGAGCTTTATAGCTTTATGGGAAAGTACAGTATTTAAAACTCCTTTAAATTCATGGCTACTCCTGCTTCTGAAAAAGCTTCTCTTGACTTTTCAAAAATGCATAACAAGAGCCCATGTTTACTTAAAAACATCTGCTTCATCCTTTTTGGTGTAACATAAAAAAGTGGGTTGATGTTTTCCATGCTTTTCTGTTAGCCATGGCTGAAGCTGCAATGGAATACAACTTCTTACCGAATCTGGCTTCTCCTCTACCCAGCACAGCTCGTGGAGTTGTGTGTTGAAATGTGGTACAAAATGGACATCCTGGGTGAAACCATCATTAACCGCATATACCATGTACCAGAATCCTGTAGGACTTTGACCTAGCTCTTAGCTATGACTTGTCAAAGAGAATGCAAGTAGTGGCTGGGAGATCTCATTGCCTGAGCTTGATGCTGGCACCCCCACTGAGAATAAAAGGGGCCTAAAGACCACTAGGAAAGTCATAGAAATCAGAAGGTTTTATTTTGCAGATGATGTAGGGAAGCTGGGGCTCATAGCTGGTGGGGAGGTGGCAGCCTGTGCCCAAGGAGCTCACTGTGCCATGCCTTGCTCATCAAGCCTCCCTCGGAATCTGTGACATCAGAGCCATCAGGGCCTTGAAACTGGGATAGGCAAAGGTTTGACTTGAGGTGGTACAGCCTATATCAGAGGATATCAGAGCACAAATAATGTCGTAGTCCTCAAAAGAATCAATTGGGTTCTATCTGTATTCAGGCCATCTCAGTGTCACACCTTTGACTCAATTTCTGGTAAATGTGTGGGTGGTAACTGATGGTGTATGCATTTTTGTGGACAGAGAAAGGGAGTATTGCAGATAGTGAGCTGCTGTCAACAAATGAGGAGTTTCACACCAGACTTACAAAATGTGCTTTTGATGTCTGCTACCTTGCAATCACTCGCACTGACACAGGCTGAACCTTGGAGGTGAACTTATTTGTACATGCAAGTTTGCATTTCCAGAGCCCTTTCTAAAACAGCAATGTTTCACAGCTAAGTCTCCCCCAAACTTAGCACTGTTCTTCCTGAAGGAATACAGGGTGTATGAAAGCATAACAGTAAGAAGCTGTTTATACCCTTTAATATTATAACTCAGCTTTTGTCATAAATCTTTCTCCTTGATTGCACATACCTCCAGCATGAACTCATGCTCCTTTTGATTTTCCTCTTTATTACCCTTAGCCAACTGAGTGATGTGTGAGTTCCTGTCATGGTGCTGACTCTATTACAAAGTGCAAAGGTAATTTACATCACGGGGCTGGCAGGGCAACCAATAGCACTGTGCCTGAGAGGTGTGTGGTTCCAACAAGCCTTTCTCTTTTATGGATGATAGAGGGCAATTTTTATTTTCTTTTTTTAAAAACAACAAAATATTAATTTCTGTGCATGGTCAGAGGCAAGTCTTCAAGCTGGGAAAGTAGATTTACTTGCAGCATCATGAGAAATCAGCATCTTCTTTCCACTGAAGAGCCCCAGGAGCAGAGCCTGAACCCCCACCTCCCTGCCTGAATTCCTCTGGCTCATCATGGGGGAATCAGAGAGGTGGGGGAGAAGAAAATTCATGTTTCTTTGCTGAGGAGGTTCACTGTAAGCCAAGACTCCCTGGAGTCAGAGCTGCAATTTTCACACAGTTCTATAGCCTGACCTGTTTGGAAATATTCATTCAGCTTGGATATAAACAAACCTTCACTCTATCTGAGTTCAGGCAGGGGCAAAAGTCCTGCCAGGAGCACAGCCTGAGTAAACGAGGTTGGTCTGCAGAGAGCTGGGAGGAAGAAATTCCTTTCCAGGTGGCCCTCAGTGGATATTCACAGTGCCATTGCAACTAATTTTGGAAGCTAATCACCTTACACTCTCTTTATTGTAATTAAGGAGAGAGAGACACCTCATAAAGTGATTCAGAGAAGCCTAGTTAGGCTCTTGGTGTGAGCTGCACCCTGAGGACAGCTCACCATGGTATATAACCTGAACTTCCACTCGACATAAGAGAATACAAATAGCCAGGATGAGTGCACCCCTCCACTGCCTGGTGTAATTCTAGACCAGAGAGACAGACACAAAGCTTCTTGTGGCTGGGGATGGAGGCCCTATAGTTCTCCTCTCTGATAAAACTCTCCTGAAGCTAAACTCTGTGCTTAGAGAAATACGTGATTGCTCTCTTCACGCAGAGTGACTGGAAACAAGACATCTCCCTCCCCTTCACACACATCACATGTATTTAGACAGTGATAGTCTCCTTTTTCTTTAAAGTAGACTCAGCCATTGGACAAGCTACAATGATCCGTGGGAGTGCTTGAGTCCCATTTGCACCACACAGTGAAAAAGCTTTTCCTGCATCTTCCTCAGGTAGCTCCATGTGCATTGTTTTCAACCTCCAGTGGGAATTCTGAAATAACCACATTATTGATGCTATGAATTTGTTTGTAAAAGATGATGAAGCCTGTAACTATCAGTGTTCTGCAGGAGTTGGTGCTGGGTCTGGTTTTTGTTCAACATCTTCATCAGTGACCTGAATAAGGGGATAGAGTCCACTCTCAGCAAGCTTGCTGATGATACAAAGCTGTGAGGAGTGGCTGACACACCTGAAGGCTGTTTTGCCATTCAACAAGACCTGGAGAGTTGAGCAGGGAGGAACGTGGTGAGGTTCAACAAGAGCAAGTGTAGAGTCTCGCATCTGTGAAGGAATAATTGCATGCATCAGTGCAGGTTATGGGATAACCTCCTGGAGAGGAGCTCTGCAGGGAAGGACCTGGTGGTAATAGGTTGGCCATGAGCCAGCAGTGCGCCCTTGTGACCGAGAAGGCCAATGGTATCCTGGGGTGCATTAAAAAGAATGTGGCCAGCAGGTCAAGGGAGTTGATTCACCCCCTCTACTCTGCCCTGGTGAGGACACATTTAGACTACTGTGTCCAGTTCTGGGCTCCCCAGTTCAGAAAAGACAGGGATCTCCCAGAAGGAGTCCAGCAGAGGGCCATGAAAATGATAAAGAGAATGGAGCATCTCCTGTATGAGGAAAGGCTGACTGACCTGGGTCTGTTCAGCCTGGGGAAAAAAAGGACTGAGATAGGATATCTAAAGGAAGGTGGGAGACAAATGGATGAGGCCAGGCATCTCTTGGTGGTGTGTAGCAACAGGACAAAGATTAAAGGCCTAAAATTTGAACATAGGAAATTCCATACTAATGTGTGGGAACTTCTTTACAGTAATGGTGACAGAGCACTGAAACAGGTTGCCCAGAGAGGTTGTGGAGTGTCCTTCTATGGAGATATTCAAGACCTGTTTTGACACCTATCTGTGTGATGTATTGTAGGGTAGCTGCTTTAGCAGCAGGTTTGGACCCAGTAATCTCTTGAGGTCCCTTCCAACCCCTGTGATACTGTGATTCTGTGATTCTGACAATAACAAAGTTGGATCCATCTAATCAAAGTTATTCAAATCTATCAGAGGTTTTGATACCTCTTTGATATGGAAGTTAGCGATCCAGGTAAATTTGGGAAATGAGTTTCAGCTGCTAAAAAATCCTAATTCTGATGCTCATTTAATTTCAGAATAACTGTTTCCTGTGACTTGTGGTGGTGGCTATAGGTCTTTTCTCACACACACATATGCACTACACAGCTCTGCCAGCCATACTTTCTAATAGCTTGCACTCAAGGCGATTCAACATAAAGTTTCCTATACTGGCTTTCAGTGCACAGTTCAATTCAAATCCTTTCATAAAGGAGCTTAGTGTAAGCCATGGATATTAGGATTATGGATCTGTTCATAAAAGTATAACTTTTCAACCACCTCCCCTAGCAGAAATGGAAAAGAATTATGTTCCACATAACCTTAAGAGAGTCTCAGCATTAATACAAAAGGAACCAGTGCAGCCGCTCTGTAAATAATCTCACACTAAACATTTCTATGGGACTTCTATTTGCAGCAGTAGCTTAATTCCAAAGATATATAAATCTACCTTGTTTGTAAAACTACTGTAGGGCCGTACAGCCCAGGCCAAATCGTCGTTCCACTGACATCCATGAGACCTATAGCAACAGAAGAAAGCAACCCTCCCATATGTTTATTATACAATATTTTATATGGCTGTCATGCTCCACTGGCTTTTTACTGAGCTGCAGTCTGACCTTCAGCTTAGTATGAATACATGGTGCAAAGTGACTGTGCGTAGACTGCTTCATTTACCAGCGATCGCAGGGTGTTGCATTATCTCCCCCTGGGACATGTTCTACATCTGCTTTAGGGGCGTGTTTACACTGGAGTGAGTGTAGTTTGAGCAGACATTCCTGAGCAAGCTTTTTAAGAAATATCTGAGTACTGTTTGCAGCACAGCTGCGATAGCACAGATATTAGCACAGGCTGGCCAACCCCATATTTACTGAGTTTTTTGGGGCTAGACTAAGCCCCAAGCTGCTGAACAGAATACTCTACCCAAAATCCAGGGAACTCAGGGTTTGCAGGTTCATCCATGCTCTGGTTCCCTGATTCTACACAAAGAACAACTTCGTGAGATTGCAGAAGCCAGAACAACAACTGCTCAGCACATCCAGCAACTCAGCAGACACCACACACTAAACACATTTATTAAACAGACTGTGTTCTAGACAGCTAGGAAAGAATTGTATGAATGCACACTTATCCCTAGGATGCCTCACTAAGACAGTAATGTTTGCTTTCAGCAACAAGACCATCCTGAACCCTTAAATATAATTTTTGGGAGCACTGCAATGGTAAAGCATCAGAAGATTGTAGAATCACAGAATCATGGGGATTGGAAGGGTCCTCTGGAGATCATCGAGTCCAACCCCCTGTTAAAGCAGATTCCCTACAGCAGGTTGCACAGGAAAATGTCCAGCTGGGTTGTGAATGTCCCCATAGAAAGATTCTCCATAACCTCTCTGGGCAGCCTGTTCCAATGTTCTGCCAACCTCAAAGTTCCTCCTTCTGTTTTTATGGAACTTCCTCTGTTATGGTTTTTGCCCTTTGCCCCTTGCCATGTTGCCATACTTTGAAAATGGGTGACCTCAATGTGCATATCTAATTGACCAACATGTGGCTTCTTTCCCTGTTGTGCATTTCCTCCTATACTCCTGGCACCAGCTAAGGGGACAGGAGGAAAGAGCACAAGCACATTTCTCCGAATTATGCTTCTGCTTTCCTATTTCTTGTCATTGCTCTTCTGGCACTAAAATTTTGTACCAAAAACAAAGTACACAAAGTTTTGTACCTTCTTCTCCATAAATAAGCCATCTCTGTGTTTGCTCAGTATCTGTTAAGCCACTGAACTGTGACTGTGAATGAACTTGTGACTTATAGATTTCATTATTCTCTCTGCCCTTCTTGTGCATAGGTAAGTAGCTCTAGGCAGGATGCACATTTTCTGTATGTGATAGCTTCTCTGTTTTCTCCTACAACTCTCCTGAAGTCCCAACCAGGCCTATAGAGTCCCTGAATCACAGAATCACTATGGTTGGAAAGACCACTAAGATCATTTGGTCCAACCATCAGCCCACCACCACCATACCACTGATTGAGGCCATTCAGTGTGACATCCACCATTTTCCTGAAAACCTCCAGAGGCAATGACTGCACCACCTCCATGGGCACCCTGTTACTACATCTCACCACTGTTTCTGAGAAAAAAATTTTTCTTCATATCCAAACCGAATCTCTTCTGCCTCAACTTGAGGCCATTCCCTCTAGTTCTATCACTAGTTACATGGCTGACCCCCACCCCTCCACAACATCCTTTCAGTTAGTTGTAGTGAAAGATAAGGTCTCCCCTGAGCCTTCTCTTTTCCAGACTAAACAATTTGAGTTCCCTCAGCTGCTCCCCAAAAGACTTGTGCTCCAGACCCTTCATAGCTTCACTGTCCTCCTTTGGACACACCTTCCAGTTTGTGTTAATTCTTGTAGACACTGTTCAGAGCAATGCCGGTTATTCAGAGGAAAGCACACAGCAGTCACCATTATGACCTAATTTGAGGACACTGCCCCTCTAAAGACAATTATCAAACAGAAAATATTTTGCTAAATGTAGATTTATCCACCCATTTCCATTAAGTATAACCAATGCAATTGCTACTATCATGATGCTGTAAACACAGTATTGCATTCGGATGTGAGACACAAGTGTGTTGGATGGTGCTGTTTTCTTCTGAATGCCTCAGTTTCTTTACCAGAATAAAAAGGAGTAACATGCATTTCCCCTGTAAGTCTTTTGAGATCCATTAGTGAGTAAAGATATCAATAGAAGTACAGTTTTACAAGTGACTGTACTTTATATCATTACATCCTTTCAGTGAGAAGAACTGCTGTACTTATGGAAATAAAAATAGGTTGGGGTCAAAAGTTTGTAGAGATTTTACAAATCTGGTTATTCAGATTTGTCAGTGTTTATGTCTCTATTTTCCTAAAAGTGTAAGAATTCTTATCTGAACTTTCTGTGTGACACCCTTTTAGTAACGGAATTAGTGAACCTTGCACAGAGGACAATTCCGCCTATGCCTTTAATATTTGCAATAACCTTTTCTAATGTAGCAAAACAGCTCCAAACAGTAAGCAGAATATTGCTGTATCTGGATATTTATTACTCCTACTGTGCAAAAGAAAAGCAAATCTACTTTTTTGTTCACATAGATGTTCCTATAAACCAGATAGTTAAGTGATGTATTTGTTTTGGTCGCAGGCCAAGCAGAAATATTTAAATCCTACTTTTGGAAGCAAGAATTATCTAATCACTCACTAGCTTTTATAATAAAACATTTATCATGGAACATTAATCCATTAGTACTTATTTTCCATCCCATCCTTTCACTAGCACCTTGCTTTGAACAAGGTTGAGTTTGGCTGTGATTTTTCCTTTTATCATATATCATAGTTACATGATGGGACACACCAGCATTGAATTTTGAAGAAAAAAAACACACCCTGCACTTTGCTTGAACTTGGCACCCAGATGTTCTGCTTGTGCTTCCACTGCTAACAAAATAGTGCATGTGTGAGTTCTGAAATTAGTCTTTCATCGTTATGTACCAGGGTTTCGTGGTTGCAAGGAGGCATGTGGAAACAGCTAAGAGTAATTACCTGCTAAAGAAAAACTTGTGTTTAACTAGCTTTGTTTTTTCATGGCTTTCATTTGCATAGCACATCACCAAACTGCCACACTTAAGCTCTCTGGCATTAAAGTCAAATACGAAAAGCTTCAGGGGGATTTCTGCTTTGTTTTGTTTTGTTTTGCCAAATTAGAGATTAAAGGTAACCTCTGACTAAAAGGTGCCACATCACCTATGGTGTCGTGTAACTGATCAAAGGTTTGACTTCACCAGGCTCTTGCAGGACCCAGATTTGCAAAGCCACCATTGCTCATGCCAATGTCAATTGAGGACTAGACGGTGACACATCCCGTTATGGTGCAAAACCTATGAGAGGAAGGGAAGCACCTGGGGAACTACACAGTCTCACTGCATTTTCTTCAGCTTCCTCTGAGAAGAGAGAAAACAAACAAACAAAAAAAACCCAAACCTGAAAGTAAAGAAAGCTGAGAAAATATGGAAAAGATGGGAGAGATGGTCCTGGAGAAACCAAAAACCCCCCGCAGGGTTTTTCCATTTGAAGCTGGAAAAAGTCAGCTATTGCTTATGTATACTGCCCAGCCCAGCAGCAGTTGGATGTCCTGGTAGGCATCTCTAGTGACACTGTGACAGCTGGATCAGTCCCCTCATGCCCCATTGCATGAATCATAGAATCACAAAATTATTAAGGTTATAGAAACCACTAAGATCATCTGCTCTAATCATCAGCCCATGCCTGTGGCTGCTCCAGACCGTTTCCCCCAGGACCTCTGGTGAAACCAGAAGTATTCCCCTTCACAGATCCCAGACACTGCAAAAATCCAATGCTATGTGCCTCTAAATGAGGTCCTCCAAATGCAGCCCAGTGTGAAGGAAGCTGATTACATGTATTTCCCATTTCTGTGCAGACTTTTCTGAGCCAAATAAACATCATTTTTGTAGCATACATTAAGATGGAATGAAACATCAGTATTATATCCTGCAAGTTCTTGGTGTAATATTTACTACTAGAGCAGACCCTTTGCAACCTTCTCTTCTCCAGACTGAACAATCTCAACTCCCTCAGCTTCTACCCATAAAACTTGTGTTCCAGACCATTCACTGCTTTGTCACCCTTCCCTGGACACACTTCAGGGCCTCAATACCTTTCTTGCAGTGAAACTACAGTGACTGGTGAGGATAGGATAACACAAATAAAACACACATTAAAACAAAACCGACCAATAAAGTAAGCGACTTCTGGGTAATAGGGAATAAAAGAGGAGATGATTTTGAAGCCGTGTTCAGATTCTTATTTTCCCTGCTGGCTGTGAATAGATTCATGAGAGCTTTATGGTCTCTGTGTGTCCCCCAGGGGAAAGCCCCATGGTTGCCTCACAGGGCAGAGAACAGCCAGATGCACAGTCAGAAGTGGACCTTTATATCTTTTAAATGTGATGCTTAGTAAGATTTCTGGGAGGGAAATGCTTTCTGTCTTCTCCTGCCTGTAGGCCTTTAATCCTCATAAAATCATTTTGTATTCTACACCTGTGTTTGTTACAGAGCTGCTTCAAGCTAACATAAGCAGAAATACTGTGTGTAAAGAAAGATGCAGAGCAAATGCAAACAGATTTGGTCAGTAGGCAAAACTCTCTTCAAAAATAGTGTAATGACTCTTTTCAATGTCCAAATATCTAGAAGGCCGCTATACACTATACGATACTGTACATTGTCCAAAAGGAACATGAAAAGTAGGCTCCTTAATTAAGCTACGTTTTCTTTAATTATTTGAGTAATTCCCTTCTACTAATTTACGCAAAGCCTTTATTTGTGTAGGATAGGGTACATATATGCACACGACTGTATTACATTTCTAAAAATACAATTTTCTTTTCCAATACTTTTATTTTCTGTAGACTAAACTAATGTATATATATAAAGATGTCCTTCCTTATTTTTTATGTATGTTTTGCTTCTTTATTAGAACAGATCTTAAGAATTGTTTAACAGAGGTAATTCAAAGTTATATTAGAAAAAAAATTATCTGGATTGAATATCCAGATATTGCAGTTAATGGAAGAATACTATTTTATTTCTTCCCATTGGGAAATCATTAGTTGCATTCTCAGAAATGAGTTATCAGCAGAGGAATCTGAGGATTTCTAGTCACTGAAATGGTATTACCTCATCCTTTAAGTATATTGAGCTGTCGGTGCAGGTGTGTTTAAGGGATCTGATTGAATTCCCTCAGCACCTACTAGCCAAAGATTCATTCAGCACTTGTGTTAAGCAGTCAAAACCATCAAAACCATCAAGGACACTCTAATTTTGAAGCCAAAGGCTGTTCCAATGGGATGCTCCTGCAGCCAGAAATAAGTAATGAAGAATCACACCCACATCACCTTCCCTCTCCTGGAGTCAGATTTGTACAAATAATAACATGTAATGTAAGAAATAACATGGAACATAAAGCAATACAGCAGCGTACAATACAGTACAGTATAATAAAAAGTGACTGTAGCATTGTTGAAGATTAGTGAAGCCGGACTCTGGATTGTCTGTGGATTCCTGATATTAGGGCAACTTCCTCTGGCAGGGTTGTCATATTTTCCTCTGCTGAGCCCTCCGTTCCCCCGCTACGCCGAAAGACATTTCTGCAGGGTAAGGCAGTGTCTCACTGAGTGCAGTAGTTTGCTAAGTTGTCCTGCAATAGGTAGTCTTACAACACACTGGAGAAAGATATGCCTAGCATTGATCTCCACCAAGTAGAAAGGTGAGATTTATGACCATACAATACAGGCCTCCTGCTATTTGTCTTATGACAGAGAAACCTAATCTTCCAGGACATACAAGCATGGCTACAGACCCCATAGCTACAGTCCTCTGAATAACAGTTAAAATACATGTATTTGACTATTCTTTTGCATTGATTAATTAAATCCTTGCAGAAAAACTCTCCATAAGAAAATTTGCAGATGTACATGTTCATAGAAAGGAAAAAAAAAAGGTATCATGTCTTTCTTATCATAGGAATGGATACCGAGTGAAGGCAACCACTGACAAATATGATAGCTCTCAGTCTTCCAAGAGAATTTTAAGAATATTTTACTTATATCATTCTCCTCCTACAGTAAAGTCAACTTTCTATGTATTTATCCTTTGCTAGGCTACATTATATGAAGAGAATCATAGAATCGTAGAATGGGCTGGGTTGAAAAGGACAATGATCATTTAGTTTCAATCCCCCTGCTATGTGCAGGGTCTCCAACCACCAGACCAGGCTGCCCAGAGCCACATCCAGCCTGGCCTTGATAGATAGAATGATAAAGACTATTAAATACTTAAGACAATACGTACAAAAAAAAACATTATAGGGCTTCTCACATGGGAAGTGTACTGGCAGTGGTAAAATAAGAAAAAAAAAATCACTTTTAAAAAAGCTGCATGGAAAAACCAAACAAAATTGCCTAAGTAATACTATCACACAATTAGATTGCTCGGCATAATTTAATACATGAAATGTCCTCAGTTCTCATACTATTCTCTCTCTTGACTGAAGAAGGAACTAAACAACCAGACTTTTTCCATTGCTAAATTTTCCATTGTGAAATGTGATGTGTTCATGACTGCTAAACTTTTGTTAATCAATGAATCGCTTGACAACTTTGATTAATTAGCTAGTCAACAGCTCATAAGACAGTGCAGTCAGACCATCTGTATTTCCTTTTGTCCTATGTGATTTTTCAGTGAAGTAAAACATGGCTGTTCCCGTTCCCAGACTGTTTGCTTTAAATGTTCTATAGAAAAATTATGTATTATTTTTATTTGTACTTCAGTAGCAACCAACAGTCTCCTCTACATTCCAGGCTCAATTTATGCAAGGTTTTATACGATCCCACAAGGCTGTCAGGGAAGAAGGGATGCACAGCAATTGAAAGGCTGCTTCTTCATGCCCTCGCACAGGCCTGGAGACACAGCCAGCAGCAGAGCTCAGACATGTGGAGTCCTAACCCAGCGCCTCACAAGCCTCACTGTCTCTGCTGCAAGAAAATACAGAACACTCTTGTCTAAGCAAACAGCATTGTTGTCGAAGACAATTTGCCAGCATGAGCTTTCCTGTAAAAGGAACCATTTTATTAGCACTCTGGGTGGGATGTCATCCTACAGTGGGATCTCTCCCATGGAGCCATCTAACCTACCCTTAAACTATAGGTGCTGTGTGTTACTGACCTTCCCAAGAAAGAGCCTCAGTCCCTTCAGCAGTGTTAATGTAGATGATGGAATCTGGTAGTAAGCAATGCAGAGACACATGTGGTAGGTGACAGCATTTTTCCATCTGGGGAAAAATAAAATTTCCATGTGTCTTTGTCAACACAAAAGAACGATGACTGTGAATATGGCTGGGCTGTAAAGTCGGTCGTGTTGGCACTATTTGGATATGTGTCACAGGAAATGAATCCTGCGTAAGGAGACAAATAAAAAGTTAATCTGACTTCTTGCCTTGATGTTCCTGTTGAGTTACTTCACATTTCATGTCTCTTCAAAGACGCATCACAGAAAACATTGTGTTTTCTATAATTGACATTTATTGTTCACTGTACTAATTAGGATTAGGATCTTCAATTACTTGGTATTTCTTGCTCAACTTCAGATTTAATGTTCCCTCTGGCTTTGCTGATACATTTCTAAAATCTCCTGTCTGAGGGGGAATTCATAACCTCTCCACTACTCCCAACCCCAGCAGAGACTCGAAGATCTCTATCTTTGAACCAGCTCCAAGATGCCCATCCCTGGAGCTTGCATGGTTCCATAAGCTCTGTGCCCACTTTAAGATAGCACCTTGCAACTTTTTTTTTTTTTTCTGGTTTAAACATGCAAGCTACAGCCTCTGCTCTTGTTTCCTTTCAGCACTTCCACTTTATTTATATGCCTCCCACTCTTTTTATTACCATTGCTCATGATATGGCCTCTCTGCCATTTTTGTCATTTCCACTCACAAACTTCTGTTACAAAAAAAAAAAAAAAAAAAAAAAAAGACAAGAAAAATACAGAATATTGGGATTAAGACTGAAATTTCAATATCTTGAACAGATCAGATGCTGAACTTTTCAATTCTGACGCTGGTAGGTATCAGTTTTGTGATCACTTGCCAGAACAAATGAGAAATGAGGTAGAAAGCAGGATGTCTTCCCCTGGGTCACAAACAGTAATGTGATTGTAATGTGATTTGGTCATCATCAGTTAGAGCACCATTTGAGACTTCTGTTTCAAACTCAAGATAGCTCCATTTCTATCTGAAGCAGCCAACAAACAAGCAAACCAGAAAATGCTACCCACAGTGTTTTACCTTAATACTTTTCTTTCCTTTTTTTTTTTGGCTTGTTTCAGACATAAAAAACAGAGGCCGTTGAGCAACGTACTGAAAAAGTTGAACCATACTAACCTTTGAAGAATCACATACAAAATGCTATTTTAAATCAAAAAGTATGTGTGTTACACTTTGGACCAGGTTGCCAGCTGATGTAAAACAGTTCAGCTCCTTTAATCGTATGGGGCTATGCCAATTTACATCAGCTGAGGATCTGTCTAATAATAATATGTGAAGCAAGGCTTCACTACATACTGTACTGAATGTTGGAAAACATCCTGTACTTAAATGCATGCAGCTCTTTAACTCAGACTGGCCACATTGTTTGACATAAGGGTTAGTTTTCAGATAGTGAAATTTCAGTTGCCAGGTGCCAGAGGCAATTTATCAGACACTCATAAAATAAAGATCAAAAAGCCCATCAGTCTCCCACTGCATCTGGGATCTAGGAAGGAACACTTACAACCCTCTATCCTTTAAACAGCTCTCACTTAAAGAGCTCACTGTTTATAATAACAAGAAAAGGAGAAAGGGGTCAGGTCAAAACCAGCAGAACAGCAGGTGGTGTTATAAAGTTTTTTTCTGCAGTTAAAACTTTTGTGAAATAGTATTTCCAATGTACTTACACAAGCCTGTTTCATACTTTTAATTTGTATTTTTAGACAATTTGGCTGTTAGAATGCAAGTAACAAATGACTTGAACGCTTTTTCTTTACTGTTTACTCCAATATATTACAAAAATAATTCTGAGTTCTTTCCTTTCGTGCTTCCCTTTTGACTGAAAGCCCTTGTTACACCCTACTGAACGCAGGTTTTAGATCCACTACCAAAATTCCTCCAAAGTTCAAAGGGGCTTCTGAGCAGTGTTGTGGTTCATAACCAGCTTAGTTGGAATGGTACAAGATGAAAAGTTTGGATTCAGATCTGAACCCTACTATTATTTAATATTAGATGAGGAATCACACTAAGTCTTCACTGAAGTTCGACTAATGAGCCTTGCCTTCTGAAGAGTTGCTCTGGTTCTGCCCTCTGGTCTTCTTGGTGGGGGGAGAGAAGCATTGCCCCACATCCAAGGAATGTGTCACGTTCTGGTTTGAGCACATTTCTTAGAACACCTTTCCTCAGTGTCAAAATAGCCATTCTCCATAGAATAACATATCTCCATAGATATCTTGCTATCCTAGAGGAGTCAGTGAGTATACCATGAAAGCCTCATCTCCAGTCTGCCACTGACAAAGACAAGCTGATAAATTTGATCTACTAATTAAAATATAGCATTAGTACTGAAAACACAAGATCAGAGGAAATCTCCCTCCAAAGTACTAAACACCTCTTGGGAAGTAGTGAGCACACACTGCTTTCAGAAACATCAGTGTTACATGGGATTGAACACATTGGAGTAGAGGAATTAAATTCCCTTTGATTTCAGTCATTTAAATTTAGATATCTGCTCAGGCTCTGTGTACAGTTAATGGAAAGAATAAGAATTCAAATAAATACCCTAACTACAGTCCAACTAGGAAATTCTGCATCATCTTCCACCAGTCAGTCTCAAATCCAGAGCTCCCACTCAAAACATCTACATTTTATCCTTACTATAGCCAATGCAAATGACTTCTCTGATACAAGCACTGTCTTCTGTAGTCAATGCTATTTTGTCTTGCATCGTTTCAGAAGTGTTCTCTGTTGCTCTTACCTCCACTGAGTGCAACAGCTTCTTTACCACTGTGTTGATTAATAGCCAGTTGTTGGGAACAGAAATGCCTCCAGGTTCACAAACACAGTGCTCATCATTTTTCAAAAACATAAACGTTTGTCAACAGTTACTTCACCGAGGTATTAGAAATCCATGGGAAGTAAGTGGTGTGTCTTGGATGCAGAAGTAAAAATTTTATTTGCTATGTGACCACAATATTATTCCTATACATCAGTGTCCACTGAGGCTAGTGCCCCCTTATTTTCTGACTGCTATCAAGCTTCCCATACACCTTGTCCAAGAAATCATTTTTTAACTCCAAAGCATGAGTCAGGTCTCCCATCTGCTTTGGACATCCATTCAAAAAAGCTTATTTGGCCCTAATCCCAGTCACTGAATTCTGTGTGGTATCCAGTATAGTGCATGCATTATTTTGAAATGCTGTAATATTGACTGTGTTATCTTTGCTTTATAACTCTGATTCCATAGAGCTTTCCTTTGCATTTCCAGCATACATTTCCCAGGCAGTTTTATAAAAATGTAATGAGGTGCTGTTATTAAAGCCTATTAACTTATACAGGATTGTTGCCTGATGAGAACTCAGTTTTATTTTCCTTTAGCAGCAGGCCAGATTGCAATCAAGTAGTTCCTCTAGTGAGTCTCCCAACAAATTCATCACCCTATTTCTTAGTCTTAGATAATGCCACAGTAGAAACCAGGCCAAGACTTTTGTTTTTCAAAGTTCCAACTGAGAAATATTTACTCTTTCCACAATAGTTGGCCATACGAAGGTATTTTTTCCTTCATTCCATTGTTTCTTATTCTTACTTTAAAAAAAAAAAATAAAAATAAAAATATTTATTTTACATCTATACTCCTAGAAATAATGCTGAAGTACTTATGGATTGTGCTGAGCTCATGGGTTTTGATTAAGATTTCTATATATAGCTGAATAATTTCTTTAATTTAACTCCTCTAATTCCTCTAGCAGGACTAGCATTAGGCTTGTGCAGCATGTAGAGGCACAAGACCACACAAAGGAGGAGGCTTCGCATTCCAGGTCACCATCTCCAGAGGCCAGAGCAGAGCAAGGGCTGCCAAATTGGTTAGATGGGCCCCAGCTCCACCTTGCAGCTGTCAAAGCCCTCCCACACACTGACAAAGGGAAATTTTCCCACCCTTCTCTGAACTCCAGAGATGTACTGAGCATGGAAACCTGCCTGAAGGTGATCGGCATTTTTACTAAAAAGAGCTGGAGGAGGAGAAAGGCCTTGCAATGAAGGCCCTAGGTTGTCTGGTTTCAGTTCCCAGCCCTGCTGCAGATTGCTTGCATGACCTTGCATTTTACTCCATTTTCATTCTGTTTTGACTTCATGTTTCATGAAGCGTGAGAAGGGAATGAAGACTTCTAGCTGTGATTAATGGTGAAATATGGCAATCAAACCACATTCAGGTCATCAGCATACTTTGCAAAAATAGTGCAAAATCAGAAAA
Organism: Lagopus muta; assembly: GCF_023343835.1. NCBI lineage: Eukaryota > Metazoa > Chordata > Aves > Galliformes > Phasianidae > Lagopus > Lagopus muta. Next base: position 10,433,376 of record NC_064434.1, read on the forward strand.
AGGATAGCAGCTTTTCAGTGTAGACCAGGGAATGCAAACAGTAGATTCAGTATAAGATAATACTATATACTTTGCAAATATGAATAATTCAGCAGCTTAGATATGTGAGCTCTTACAAAAAATGATATTTCAAATATACTAGGCTCCTGAGAAAATATTTTCAGCCTGAATTGCAAAGAACAACATCTTCTGGCACTGCAAATATCTCATGAGATTCCTTAATTGATATACTTGTGAGTGTCCAAAATGTACAGATTTTTGGAAAGCTACTTTCATAGAACTGGAATTCATCCTAAATTTCCTTGGCATACATCTAATGATATCTGAAGAGATTTAACAAGTATTTCACAAGTACCAGACCTAAGAGAAAAGTGCTACTTCAAGTTGTCTCAGTGGATAAGACATGATTCTATGAATAGAATGGCTGAAAAACCCTTTCATGGCAGCCCTTTCAACCAACAACCCAGTGAACATAACGTGCCTACATTAAGTCTGGTTTACACCACTATATCCCTAATGTGGTGGTCGTTCTAAAGGAGTTTTTAAATTTTCCATGCAATTTATGGGGAAAACTAAGTGACTATAACGACCTCTATTTAGAGACTCATGCTCCCTCATTTTAGGCATAACCAAATGGCAAGTGGGACTCCTTCTGGAAGAGGCATAGGTTACCAAGGCAGATGAGAACCACCTTCTATTACCTAACAAAAGCTGGCCTAGTTTTATGTAAGGCCTTTTTATGATATCAAAGAGTACTACTTCACATATGCGTCTTCAATATCCATTTTTTAGCTTGGTTTTGACCTCACCTTCCCTTAAAGCAGCTATGAAGCTACTTCTAAACACAGCAGCAAAGCCTGAAGAGTATCAAAATCATATCTCCAGCTGTGATTTCATGCATGGTAAAGCCAAAAGAGAACAGCATGATCACCTATCTGCTGTGTAACACACTACCTTCATTTTCACTCAGAATATATTATTTGATAATATATCCTGAGTTTTAAGCAATTCATTTTTAATTAGCCACTTAAAAAACTTCACATTGCCTTAGCTAAGTTGCTCCAAAGTTTCATTAATTACAGCACAGACCAACTTTCACATCTCATTAACTTGGAGGAGTATGATTTACAGCAGAACTTGTGAGGTTGCCACTTCTGTGAGCAAGGGTTTGCAGCTACATAGTAAAACATATGCCTACATATAAAAATTGACATATATATTCCTGATGTGAACCCTGTCATTAAGTCAAGTCAGTTATTCTATTTTTACTACTCAGAATTCTACCAATTCCTCCCAATACAGGCCAGGTTCAAATCTTGGCTGCTTCTTTCTGCTGGCTCTGTGATCTCTCATCTCTTTTCCACTTTAGTCAAGTAAAGCTTTTCCATTTAGTCAAGTAAAAGCGAACTTCTCCTCTCTTCCCATCCTTTTCTGCCTCAAATCCCTTCATTAGCATGCCTGACATGTCTTATCATGTCAGATGCAAGCTCCCTACTCACATCTACCACAGCTCTGGAATACCGTTCCCATCTACCTCTGAAGCCTTCCATCTGCCCATTCCCACGCTCTCCATCCAAGCACCTCCCAGCCCCTCAACCAATCTGCTCCAGTTGGCTCTTTTCCTCCTCCCTGTGGTTCTCAGGAGCTGCCAGCTGGCCAGCTCTCTCTTCTTCCTCAGAAAATTAGACAATTTTTCTGTCCCCACTACCTAATGCGGAGTCAGGTTCATGTAACCCCATCTCAGCAGGAGAGCTCTAAACTCATCTTTTTGTTCTTGCATCGCTGTTGACACCATTTCTGGAGCCAGATTCCAGCAAAAAGTTGTGCACAGTTGTGATTAAAGACATAATGAACTGGCTTGTGGACATCATCTGGTGTATGGGATCTAAATTACTTGATGGTTTTATGAACATATCACCAAACATCAATTTGCCTTTAGCTCTAACACTTGGGTCTCTTGTTTTGAAAGCAGATGTTTCTCAGTTCCATGTAGAACTATTGAAAAACTTCAGAGATGCAAGAAAAGCTGCAAATAATTTTCTGAAAATGTTGTCAGAAGAAATATTTAATTAAAAAAAAATTCCTTTGTCCCTCCATAGTACGTGAAAGCTCAAAGCAGCCATGTGGTTTGGTTGTAATGGCTTAAATAGCCACGGATTTTTTTGTTTGTTTCAGACTTCTAATATCTAGTTTACAAGCTGCCAAGCATTGAGCTCCTAATGATACGGTTATTTCATGTTTCTAGACAAAGGGAATTATTTTTCTCTTATGTTATGAGAACTAATCATCATGGGAACAAAGGGAAAAGTTGGCTACCGAACTAGAGGAACAAACAAATCCACTACTTTCCTGGAAATGCTTCCTTTTTGCTGGCTAACATGAGCTAGTGATAATGCTGCACATGCCTGTATGGAAGGGATGACCTCTTTCTGTCCATTCTCTAAGCAGGCAGACAAAATCTATCTCCATTTCAGACACCACACGGCACATTAGTATGTATTAGTGTATATTTACACTAGAACTGGGTGCTAAGACAGCTTTGTAATTTTCAAATTGCAGATGGTTCATGTCTGGGCCATTCAGCATAAAGCCTGTACCCATTTATATGGACATAATCACACGTAAAAAGCTCTGCTCTTTGAATCTTTCTCATCCTTTTTGATTACCTACACAGAAAAAATGTCCTCTTAGAAGAATTATTTTCAAGCCTCCTTCTGACAGTGAACTTCATCTCATTTGACAGATGTAAATGAAAAGTAATTTAATATGCAGTTACCCTGATGCCTTTCTCCCAGATGGTGTTCTGAACCTGTTCTAACCTACATTTGTTTCCCCTGTTCTGACAGAAGAAGCTTATTCTTACCCATACCAACATCATCTTATTTTTGACACCAATGATAAGTTGGGGGGCTCAAAGAACTCAGTTTGGTCTTTTTCACTCTGGATCCACAGGGAAAATTTATCTAATTCTAGAAAGGGCTCCTTCTTTCACTCCCTCCCTAAAGAAGCAGAAATGAAGGACAGGAGAAACATCTGGTAACAAAGGAAATGACAAAAGTCAGGATCAGGAAACTACTGTATAATTATTACCATGTTCTGCAAGACTTGAGTGGCATTAGGTATCCTATGGAAGGAAATACATCAGGGCAAAAACACTTTCCACAGCTCCTAGTTTGAAGTACCAATGTGCTTGAAAATTATTTCAGGACTGAATTTCATCCCTCCCAGAATCAATCACACAGATAAGCTGTAATGCAGATCCTGGTGTTATCTGAAACTTTGTTGTATCCTTAAGGCTTCTAACCATCTCTTAGGGCAGAATCTGTGGTCTTCAAGATTAAAATGATATCACGACTTTTGTAAAGAAATGCATAATGAAGAAGGTGTTATGCAGGAAGGCAGTTCAATATGGACTTATGAATTTCTCCCTTGGGGGGACTGCACTTGTCTTTGTATGCAGCAGTTTTCTAAGATGAAACACGGGGTAGTTAGCTTCTTGGTCATGCCAAATTCAGCATAGAAAAATGGATTAAAGAACTGTGTGGAAAGACTTAAGAATCATAGAATCAGAATCCTTAGAGCTGGAAGGGACCTTTAAAGTTCATCCAGTCCAACTCCCCTGCAATGAACAGGGACGCCACAGCTAGATCAAGGTTTCTGCTTTGATTGCTTATTTAAAGCACTGGTGATTCAATTGTTTTTTCTGGAAAACACAGAAATAAATTTTTATTCTGCTTGTTGATTGACCACCTCTGGCCCAGGGCAGTGAATGAAATACAGCTGAACCATACCCAGTTTCACCATCACTGCTTGATCTTCCTCTGAGCAATCAGCACAGGAGGCCTGTCATCTGCTACTGCTTGGCAGGGGGAGATATAGGCATCAGGATGGGGCCATTGTGTCAGGAAAGCAGAATCACACTTCTGAAAGCAATTCATACTTAATGTTAGTTTTGTAATTCACCCATGTTGCTATGTCCTTTACAGTCGGGAATGCTTCATTAAATACCATGCATTGTTTAATGAACAGTTTGCCAACTTTTTTTTTTTTTTCCCTTTTTCTTTTAAGTCTAGAGTCAGCAAAGTAACCACTTTCTAGACAACACAGATAGTGCAACTTCAGCAAATGTACTAATGCTGATAGTGTCAAAGAAGAAACACATCTCTGACGAGGACTGAGCAGAGGCTGCAGAGCAGATAAGGAAATTATTTTTTAAAATGAAGCCAAAGGAAAATGGAATAAAGATAAAAGAGTAATCAAACACTTTATAGTTTTTTTTCTTTTCCAAGTGACAAATCCACCGGATTAATACAATATCAACAGGACTGCCCCACTAAGGAACAAAGTTATCTTCAGACGTCTTTATCAAATGAAACATGCTAAGAATCTGTTTTAATTAAAAGCATTACTTTTATCTTTTACCAAATGCAGTCTTCAATTTGGCACAGCTTTAATAACAAATGGCAGGTATTTAAACAAGTGGGATTTTAGCTATGGAAGAAGGACAATATCTATCCATTTGTTTTGTTTAGAGTCGATTCACACCTTGACTGATGTCTATGGGTCTTGCACGATGTAGCGAGGGAAGCACATGTTTTGTTTTGTGTTGTTTGTTCTCTCCTACACAATTATGACCTGGGATCATGTTGTACAGCAGAAACCTGCTTGCACAAAGCCACTCTCTCCGCTATCTAGTAGGTAGAACAAGGCTGAATGCAATCCAGCAGAGATGAACAGCTGCAGAAGTGCCCCTTCTCATATGACACAAATCACATGTGCAGTGCTAATGAATTCTTTTTAATTGTTCCATCTTTTTCTTCTCCACCTTCCTCCTCCTCACTGTTAAGTATGTCCTGCCAGGCACAACTGGGCAGTCCTGTGTCTTGATTCACCATCTTTGTGCTGTGTAAGCAAAACTGTCCTGAGCTCATCTACTGCAGAAAGATGCAGGGTTTATTTCCCATGTTACTAGTGACAGGACAAGAGTAAAAGGCCTTAAGTTGTGCCAGAGGAAGTGCATGTGGGTTATCAGGAAAAATTTCTTCTCAGAAAGAGCCGTACTGAGGTATAGAAACAGGATGCCCAGAGAACTGGTGATGTCACCATCCCTGGAAGAAAAGGGTGGATGAGTCACTGAGGGACATGATGTAGAATAGTCACAGGCATGGGTTCATGGTTGGACTGGGTGATCTTAATGGTTTTTCCAACTTTAATGATTCAATGATTCTATGATTGAGCTGTACCATTCAAAACATACACTTCAATTTTAAGTAGCTATCTCGTTACTTCACAGAATCACAGAATCACAGAATTGTAGGGGTTGGAAGGGACCTCCAGAGATCATCAAGTCCAACCCCCCTGCCAAAGCAGGTTCCCTACACCAGGTCGCACAGGTCGGCATCCAGGCAGGTCTTGAACATCTCCAGAGAAGGAGACTCCACCACCTCCCTGGGCAGCCTGTTCCAGTGCTCCGTCACCTCACTGTAAAGAAGTTCTTGCGCACATTTGTGCAGAACTTCCTATGCTGCAGTTTCCGGCCGTTTCCCCTACTACTTCAGTAGTTAGACTTCAAGTACTCTTTTGGAGAAAAGCGTGGGAATCAGTTTGCTAGATGTGACCAGAAGGAGAATTAGTCTGGCTTTAGATTGTGCAATACTACAGCTTCTGGTGTTGTTGTTCCCTTTTAAACACATACTGCTCCTCTGACATTCCTGGTCCTTCAAATGTTAACACATGAGAGTAAACTTTTCTGGTTACATGGATGAAAGGGTTGCACAAAATTAAAAACATGCTCTAAGTGTTTGCAAAATCAGGAATGTAATCTATTGTGCCCAAAATAAAAATTCAGTGCACTCAGAGAAAACTTGGCAGACACTTTCTTCATCTTGCCTTTAGATTAATGCTACAGAAAAGTCTGAAGCTGAAAACAGAATCACAGAATCATAGAATCGTTTGAACTGAGAGGGACACTTACAGGTCTTCTAGTCTAACTACCCTGCAATGAACAAGGGCACCTACAGCTCCATCGAGTGCTCAGGGCCCATCCTGCCTGACCTTGGGTGTCTCCAGGACTGGGGTATCCATAACATCTCTGGGGAACCTGTGCCAGTGCTTCACTACAGTTATCATAAAGACCTTCAGATCTGCATTCTGCTTTGTAAAATTCATGTTTAAGACAAAGAAGAAGCAACGGAAAGTGAAATTTTGACTCTGGCACTGCAAAATGAATGTCTATACTTCATGAACAAAACCTTTGGCATCTGTGGGCTTACTGTATAATTGTCACACACTAGATCTTTGTAACTTTCTTATTGCTTGGTTTATTTAAATGTAATTTTTTTGCAAAGTATTAAAAACAGTCATTGGTCTTATAAATGTAAGTTACCTTTCATTCTAAGGGAGTTTTTAAATACCTGGATTTGTTAAGCAATCCATAATATAACAGTTCTATTCTGCAGTTGAAGATCACAGCTTCTCTACCACTAGCTGCTACCTTTGACATGAATATAATCCTGCTATCAGCTGCCTGTTGACTTCAAATATTTGATTTCTCTCCCCCTCTCCTGCTTAAAAAGATTAAAGGCTTAAATGTTCTGCTATACCGTATCATACTATATATTAAGAGGAAAGATTAATTTTGGCTGCCTGCAGCATTCCAAGCCTTACTTAAATAATATTAGCTAAAGACCGACTTGCATAAATGATTAAATTTGCAGATGTAAAGCTTTGACTAACAAAGTCCTTTAAGGCCCCAAACCTGCCATGATCCAGGGAGATGTACTGTTTCTTGGTGGAGTCCTGGCAGGGCTTAGTGGTGCGTTCACACCACTAAGGACCTATTCATACTCACTGCATTTCACAGAGGAAGAGGTCTATACAACTTACGCAACTCTCCCAACCATGTTGCTGAAAAATCTCATGCACAGCACTCAGTTAAAGCCATTTTTTGCTTTTCATTTGCTTGGTTACCCACAAATAGACAGTTGCAAGTAAGCGCTTTCTTTTCTGCTGCATTTTGTTCTCTCGCTGTCAGATGGAGCCTTTGTGAAGGTTTTCAGTGCATGGTGTGGCATCAAGATATGAAAATGCATGGGTGAGATGAGCAGAACTGCCAACATAAGTTTGCTGTTAAACACTCAAAAGTACTGAAAGATGAAAGGTCAAATTAGCCCTAAAATGAGAGGAGCCATTCTCTGTGTGAGGATAATTAGACAATGTAGATGTTACAGGAAGAGTGTTGCAGCCTCATCAGCTGGAAGACTGCAGTACATTTTACAGGGTGTTTTCACAGTTTCTACAAGGAACAGCACTAAACGAAGTGCTTATGCTTCACTTCTGGGGGTAGATTTAATAAATCTCCTTTCTCATGGAATTTGAATGCATGGGCTGCTACAGCAAGCAAAAACTATTACCAGATCTGGGCTCAGAGTCTGGCTGTGTTTCCATCTCAGCTTGTTGCCTGAAGTAATCAGAAAATATCTTTTCCACCCTTTTGAACAACTTCAAGAGCTGTTCTGTTTATTTGGTCACTCTGCTGTTCAGCTAGTGGGTTGTTGTTTTGTGTTGTTTGGTTTGTTGCATTTCTCTTCCTTTTGAAACATTGCACATTGGTCACTGCTGGAGAGGTAGCAGCCTTAGGACAGAGCAGCACTATGTGAGTTTACAGAGGATTCCCTCAGCCATCATGGTTCTCTGCATGACAATAAATGAATTGAAATATGTAGAGCTAGACTGAGTGCTACAATCACTATATTACATTCAGTCTTTTGTTATGTGTATTAACATCTGTATTTGTATTGTAAATTATAACTATCAGGTCACTGAACTATGACATTTTAATGCTATTTTAAAACAGGTAGGGAAATATAAATCATATGAACTTTATAGTATGTGCCTTTTTTGATCCAGAGAAGTCATTATGCTTGTACCTCTTCTTTCCACACTGATTCACTTGTCCCTCATTTCACTTATTAGCTAGATGCTGTATCTTTTTTGCTGAATGTCCAGTCCATGTTCATCTTATGTGTGTACAAATTTCCACCATTAGTTATGGAAGAGATCATGTCAGCAATCACAGCAAGCCCATTAATTACTCTGAAATTGTTTCAGTCTTTCACTACAACTCAATCTAAATCTCTGCTTTGGAGCATAAACACATCCTGATGGAACTTCTCTTAAAACTTATATCTTCCCTACAATGAAACTCTGGGGGCAAGCAGCAGCCAACTGAGTTTTAATGTGGCACTCAAATGTATGTGTTTCACTATGCCTTGTAAACACATAGCACTCCAGCTGATGATCAGCATCAGACCATACATATGGCAAGCATCAAGGAAGTATTAAACCTGCTGCCTTGAAGAGAACAACACCAGCAAACTGTGACTGTATTAGGTGTTGCATACAAATACCTATTTCCATTTTGATATAGGAATTATACAGTGTATTGACTCTCTTCTCAAATGTGGATTTCTTGGCCATTAAATAGCAAACCTTCCGGCCCAAGCCCTGCCACATATGGTGGAGTTACCCTTTAGATAACACCTGCCTCATTCAGTCCATTTGTATACTTTACTGCAGCCACAAAGCTACTATCAACCATTTCTTCAGGCTGCCTGTGAGGTTCCCATGATGACAGGAGATGTGTTGTTCAGATAAGCAGTTCTCAAGAATCTTCTTCATAATTAGCAGACACAACCACACATTCTAGTTTCTCAAAGTGGCAAACCCTACGAGTTAGTGCAAAGCACAGATACGATCATGCTTATGTTATATGTTAGTGTTATACTACATACTGAAAAATTCCACCTAGCCAGATGGTCTTTGACATGTCTGTGTGTAGTACTTCCAGCTTTCCTACAAGTACTGGAACTGACTGTAATGTATTTATTTTTTAATTAGATAGGTGTTTTTTTAAGCACTGGACAAATAGTTCAATGACTTTACTTCCTATGTCAATTTATGATTTTAAAATACCATGGTTGTGTACTTGAAATTGCGCCTTCATCATACATTAATTCTGTCCTTCATCATACATTAATCTGTCCTTCATCATACATTAATTACTTACTTGCTTTTCTGTGTTTTCTTCAAATTCATCACTGGTCCTCTAAATCATGTATTAATTGCCTTAGTAAAAAATTCTTAATTATTATTCTTAATTATAAAAACACAAAAAATCTACAATCACATGATTGTCACCATGCTTGAATAACACTGCTAAGTGAAAAAAATGTTTCTGGAATCTCAAAAGTTCTCTAATATTTCCAATATGTAGGGATATTCTGAAAAGAATTAGGAGTTCAAGGGTATAAAACATCCTGTCTGCTGAATCAGGTAGGGATGTTGCACACGAGAGAAGCTAACCAGAACATACTCAATATTGCTGTTTCTGCAGATGTCATTGCCAGAGGAGAAAAGCACAAAATGGAAAATAAAGCTTATCAGTAACACCTCTTGTGGAAACTTTTGATGTTCTTCCTTCTCCAAAGGCCAAATGTGTATGCTCTGTGGAGCCTCAAAAAAGCATTTCCACACTGCTTGGTGCCATTGATGCTCAATTGGAAAGAGCCAAACAAAGCTTCCTTCCCTTCTACTTCGGGAGAAGCTTCAACCTGAGGGAAGGAGCACCAAAGGCATGAGTTTCTTCTATGCTGAGCTCTTTCTTTACATATGGCAAAGATATAATTTTATCAAACAACAGTCTATTATGATATAGCAAACTCAGAGGATTATTGTAGGCTGAGCTGTTAGGATATGCTGTGCTGATCTATGTCAGTGTCATTCTAACTTGGTGCCAGTTTTGGAGGTGTTTTGAATTCTGATAGTGAGATACAGTATGAGAGACAAAAGCAAAATGAGAACAAAGAGATTTTTAAAGGGATTAAAAGGCAATCAATAGCAAAACAGATATTCTCAGTGATAAAAATGTACTTGGAAAAAAGCCATTTTTACTGTATGTGTACGAAGGAGGACCCGAAAGTGGTTCCACTTCATCTATATGCCTCCCACTGTTTTCATCACTGTTGCTTGTGATAAGCCCTCTCCTCCATTTCTGTCATTTTCTCTCACAAACCTTTGTGATCTTTCCTCCTTTTATGGCTTTATGCTTTTAAATTGCTCTAAGTCTGCTGGTAAAAGAGAATGCCTAAATATATAACAGATACACCCATTCACCTTGGGATGAATGTTTTATCGGTTCAGATGTCATCATACTCCTCACAATCACATGTGCCTTCCTCCAACACATATGGCAAGCAGCTGTATCATACTGGCACAATTCTTACTTACAGTTTATACCTGGGAGATTCAAAGGTTCAAAAGTGAAACACCGGTAAAGCAACACTGCTGACCTCTTCTTACGACAGTGCTACTCTTAATCAATGCAGAGGCAAGGAAGATCAATGAGGAAATAAATTAAGCAAGGAGTAGTATTTCCTTTGTCTTCAAAAGATGCTATTTCCAAGGAGAAAATGTGCTACTTGCCAGATCTGAGTCCAAGAGTGATCAAGAAGTGGCCCAAGTTTCTGATCCTGTCTTCTCCAATTTTCATTAAAGAAAGAGGAGTAAAAATTTGCATCTGGCTTATCTAGAGAGAAGAGTGCTCTAAAAATAATCCCCAGTGTTTAAGTAGCACATTTTCTTCAGGTATCTTGAAGTCCTTTAGAGGAGTGGATTATACATACAAAACATATATTTTCCAAGAAAGTAGCACAAGATACTATTGAGTTAATTCACCTGCCCAGAGATAACTCTTACTTTCTCCTAAGGGACAGAATCAGATTCACAGCCATCCAAGAACCTAAATCCTGTTTCTTCACTCACTCATTCTCCAGCATTTCCCAGCTGTGGCACGATCATGGTACGTGGTGAGGGAGAGGCTGTATAGATAGCTAGGGCACTCCTCTGCCATGCACACTGCAGCTGTGTCTGGATCTGTAGACTGATGTTCTCCCACAAGCCAGGGAGCCGGAGGATAAATACAGAACTGTTGAATGCAGTCTGAACAAACACTTTACATCATGAAGTCAGATGTTTAGGTAAACTTTCTCATTTAAAAGCCGCGGTCAGAGATTGCCAAGACTGCAGAGATTGCAGAGACGGAAACAAAATTCTTCCTATCACAGGTTCTTGGTACAAACTACTGAGTACAGTCAGGAATCCTATCACACAGCAACAGACAGCAGTGTAGAGCCTGGCTGCAGAGAACTTACCTCCCACTCACACGGTCATCAGGGCAGAAACCTTTCAGCACACAGCATACAGCAATCAGCCAATGCTATGTTTAGACTGAGAAGCCTTCTTTCACTCCTGTTTTGAGAGACAGGGAATTCTACTTCACACAAGACCCAGAATTACTTCCTTGACATCATTCCCTCTACCAACATACTCCTTTCTTTCTCCTTCTCCCTAACATCCTGGTTTCTGCCAGCCACAACATAGAACTTTTCCTAGAGTTAAAATGGCAATGTGATAAGTGGGTGTTTTCTTGGCCCATCCATCCATTCTTGCTGGAGCATTATTGACACATTCCCATTGACTGACATTTTAGGGTTTTTTTGGTCTCCTTTTTTAGCTTTAATCATCTGACATGTCCAAATTACTACACCTTTTTCTATTTGCAGCAAAGCCCTCATTTTGTAAATGCAAACTTGGTTTACTTTTTTTCTGAATGAAAAGTTGCATCATGCCTTTCCCCTGTACAGCAAGGACAACAACAAAAGAGCTACCAAAAAGTAATGAGCATCAGTCATAACCAGTTAGAACCACTGCTTTTCAGAATAAGTACTGAAATGGATTCAGCTCCTGTGCTACCATTTCCAATGGGACTGTTCATGGCAGTCAGCAGCAAGCATTATTACACAAAAATAACATGTGCTGTCCCAGCTCACAGTGCCACAGGATATGTTGTACCTGAGCTGCTTGATCCTCTAATCACATTCGTGCTGTTCATCATTTAACATTATTTGTCTTGGTGTAGATTCAGCAATTGCCTGGTGTCAAAAGCTCTTCAGAGATCACTAAATTGACCTTCAGTTATGAGTTTGGTTTGGAAAGTTTCATCCCTGCAAATGAGAATGTTGTGAAGCTACACAGATGATTTCACACGTGTAGCCTCCCACACAGCACCATCTTCCCAATAGGGCGGAGATGAAGAGATCATAGAATCATTTGAGTTGGAAGGGACACTGAAAGGCCATCTAATCCAACTCTTGAACTCAGATTGGCCACTGCAGTAAAAGACAATAAAAAATCCTTTATAAATATATCAGTGGCAAAAGAAGAGCCAAGGATAATTTTCATCCTATACTTGATGCAGCAGGGAATGTGGCCACTAAGGACAAGGAGAAAGCTGAGGTCCTCAATTCCTTCTTTACATCTGCCTTTAGTAGGCAGACCAGTTATCCTCTGGGCATTCTACGCCCTGATCTGGAAGTCTGGGATGCTACTCAGAATATACCTCCAGCGATTCAGGTGGAGACAGTCAGAGAGCTCCTCCTCCATCTGGACATTCACAAGTCCATGGGACTGGACGGGCTGCACCCTTGAGTGCTGAGGGAGCTGGCGGGGGTGATTGCTGAGCCACTCTCAGCCATCTATCAGCGCTCCTGGTTAACTGGTGAGGTCCCAGAGGATTGGAGGCTTGCTGATGTGACTCCCATCTTCAAGAAGGGCCGTAAGGAGGATCCGGGGAACTATAGGCCTGTTAGGTTGACAGCAAATCATCTTGGCATGTGCATGGTGTCAAGAGGGTCAGGCTCAGCCAGCACGGGTTCATGAAAGGCAGGTCATGCCTGACCAAACCTCATCTCCTTCTATGACTGGGTTACCAGACTGGCAGATGAGGGAAGGTTTGTTGACGTCGTCTACCTAGACTTCAGCAAAGCCTTTGACACGGTCTTTCACAGGCTTCTTCTGGGAAAACTGGCTGCCTGTGGTCTGGACAGGTATACCCTTCTTTGGGTAAGGAACTATCTACAGAGCCGTGCCCAGCAGGTCGTGGTGAATGGAGTGAAGTCCAACTGGCAACCCGTTTCAAGAGGTGTCCCCCAGGGGTCGGTACTGGGGCCCATCCTGTTTAATATCTTTATTGATGACCTAGATGTGGGGATTGAGTGCACCCTCAGCAAGTTTTCAGATGGTGGTGTCGATCTGCCTGAGGGTAGGGCGGCTCTTCAGAGGAATCTACATAAGCTGGATCACTGGGCTGAGGTGAATGGGATGAGGTTCAACAAGGCCAAGTGTGGGGTCCTGCACTTTGGCCACAACAACCCCATTCAGCGTTATAGGCTTGGGGACGAGTGGCTGGATGACTGTGAAGAGGAAAGGGACCTGGGGGTGTTGGTTGATGCTCGGCTGAACATGAGCCGACAGTGTGCCCAGGTGGCCAAGAGGGCCAACGGCATCCTGGCCTGCATTAGAAATGGTGTGGCCAGCAGGAGCAGGGAGGTGATCATCCCCCTCTACTCAGCACTGGTGAGGCCGCACCTCAACTGTGTTCAGTTTTGGGCCCCTCACTACAAGAAACACACTGAGGGCCTGGAGCGTGTCCAGAGAAGGGCAATGAAACTGGTGAGGGGTCTGGACCACAAATCCTATGAGGAGCGGCTGAGGGAGCTGGGATTGTTCAGTCTGGAGGAGGCTCAGGGAGACCTCATTGCACTCTACAACCGCCTGAAGGGAGGTTGCAGTGGAGAGGGCGTTTGGCCTCTTCTCCCAGGCAACAAACAGGACCTTGGGAAATGGCCGCAAGTTGTACCAGAGGAGGTTTAGGTTGGACATGAGGAAGAACTTTTTCTGTCAGAGTGGTCAGGCACTGGAATGGCTGCCCAGGGAGGTGGTGGAGTGGCCGTCCCTGGCAGTGTTCAAGAGGCGCCTGGATGAGGAGCTGTGAGATATGGTTTAGTAGCTTTGGTAGCAATGGTAATGAGAAGACGGTTGGACTAGATGACCTTATAGGTCGTTTCCAACCTTGTGATTCTACGATTCTATGATTCCCCTGCAATGAACAGCGCCATCTACACCTCAGTCAGGTACTCAGAGCCCCGTCCAACCTGGCGTCAGGTAGTGGTGGTCAGAGCCCTTCTTAATATCAATCACCAGGACTTCACACCAGCACATGGCAGGAAGCTCCTCGGTGAATGCCAGAAGAGGAAAAGGAATCAAAATCCAAAGCAGTTTTGAAGCAGTAAGATATCCAGCAGAGCCGCTTAAACTGGGCAGTGGCCAGGACATGGAGAATAACAAGATAAATGTGCAGAATATGCTTGCTTTATTGCTAACTCATCTCTGCGTTTCCCTTTCTCCCCCTGCACGTTTATTTCTGTTTGATGGTGATTTCCAGCAGCACTGTAACTTTTCAATGTAGAGGCCAATGGGCCACAGTGTACAAATAAGAGACCAGTGAAGCCTGTTTTTTGAATAGTTCCAGATTTCTGAGTGTATCCTTCCATTGTTCATCTTAATAGCTACATCCTGGGATCACAGAGCAGCTCCGCTATGCCGAAGGGCAGTGTAGCCACCCAGTGGTCATTCTGCGCTATGATGTGCGGAGAGTTCTCCGAGATCTCGAAGGGTTCACTGCTGCTGCTTGCGAAGCCATTCAGAAGTGAATTTCCAGATACGGAAAGATGCAAAATCACTTTATATCTCATTTACTCTATTTTTATCTCCAGATGAGAAGACAGGCTTCAAAATTCCAACGTAAGAAATTCTCCTAGTCAGTGTAGCTGCAAGCAGGAAAATCACTATGCAACAGAAATGTAATACTGTTATGATGTTATTTCAAACTGGCATTATAATAACACCACAAGACCCAGCCGAGATCAGATCCCTAATATGAGGCATAGTACAGTGATTTATACTAAGTGAAAGCTTTGTACTCAAAGATTTTACAATCAGAGAATCATAGAATCGAGCTGGAAGAGACACTTAAAAGCCATTTAGTCCAACTCCCCTGCAGTGATCAGGGATACCTACAGCTCCATCAGGCAGGCAAGAAACAAAAAATCAGGCCTGCCACTAAACCAGTCAGGTAACCAACCTACAGAGAGCTTCTGGGACTTTCAGAGTGACCCCTGGAATTACGTGAATCCATCTCTTTGGTTTTGACCTTGTGCCATCATCGCGTAAATTTATCACTGATTTAAATTCATACTTCCTTTTCCGACTGGCTTTTAAGGAATTCACAGGAGCTTGGAAACCTGCACAAAAATAATCATATTAGCCTTTCAGCTATTGTGAAACAGCTTTTTTTTTTCTTCTTTTTTTTTTTTTTTTTTCTGGTTACAAAAGAAGGAAGGCTGGATTTCAGGATTTTTTCTTAGGTGCAGCAGACAAGCTATATATTGTGGGTTCCTAAAGTATTTGGACTCTGAAATGTCCCCAAAGAATATGACATCAGCTACATATTTCACAGATATGACATAAGTTATTTTTACAAAACGTTTTTAGAGGATTACAAAAGAGATATCATAAAATACCTCAGAATTAGTATTACGTTGGGACATTTGGTCTCAAAGGACCAAGTGACTGACAAAAACAGAGCAGTTTGATAATAAAAGTCCATTTTTTATTATACACAGGCCATTAGTGTCCAGAGATAGGTTAGATTTGTAACTGAAGTTTGAGGGCAAATTGGACAAATGCTTAGGCATATTAAAAGTAATATCCTGAGGCTGTTTTCATGAGATTCAGGAATGTCTGAAACAAAAAATAGGCCCCTTCCAGGATTGGATCCATCTGCTGATTTGATGCTAAACATAGATGTAGAAAACAAAGTATAAAGAAGAAGGATTCAAAATTTTATTCAGGTCATGTTTACTTTCAGCTTTAATTAAAATATTTTTCTTAAAAGCAGTTAATTGGAGATCGCATGCTCTGCAGTGTGTGCAACAAGTCCTGAAACCCTAGTGAAGTTTCAGAAGTGAGTAATAAGTAGTGTTGGAATATATGAGGTGGAGCATTCAGAAAAAATAAATACCATTCTTACATGACTCTGCTGTTCTGAATGGTAACATAAATCCCACTGACTCAGTCTGGAAAGTCATCAGACCATCATCAAGACCTCCTCTGCAAAGAACTGATACATACAATTGTCTACATTTTAAACCTCATTATCATGGACACAAACCCAACTCTTTATTATTAAGTTCAAATAGGTCTATGTTGGGAAGTCCTCCTAATAAATTCCCAGCAGGTAAGATAGCCCTATTTGTCTCACAGTCCTAAAAGAGTTCTTCTCCCGTGTTGAATCCCTTTCCCCTTTCATGATTGAAATCTCTTTCCCCAGTACTAATGAATGAATTAACACAGATGTTCTTGAAAAAAGCCAATCTTAAAAGATTGGATTCATTAAAGCCAATCTTCTAACTTCATTTTTGATTGAGTTCTTTAAAGATTTAACTAGGAGGCGGAGGCATTGTTCTTAAGAATAAGTTGAGATTCTCAAGTGGACTTTGTTCACTACTGTTTATCTTCTTTATTCAGTGAGTTTCTGATCTGCTGTGAATCCATCTAAGAAGTGATGCTTTTAGTTGAACTTCATTTTGCTGCTTTAGAAGTTGTTTGCATGAGAGCATCATGTGAAAGTTGAGAAGTGCAAAGAACAAGGCTCAAAATAGAACACAACAGTTGCATAAACTTAAAAAGGAAAAAAGAAAAGAAAAAAAAAAAAAAGAAAGAAAGCAGAAGTCTTCAAAGTGACGAAACTAAACATGATTTCCTATGGTTTAGGATTTCAGGGTGGGATTCTCCGCTACTTCATTAAGGATTAACTCAGGCTGACGTCTGCCATTCATCGTGTTTTTCTCCATAAGGTATGTATTTGATAATCACATTGCAGTCGTCTTCTCTGATTGATTTTTAGACTCTCAAACAGGCCCTGACAAGTTCTGTAGGAACTTGGCATCTTTAGCAGGTATACCACTGTCATGTTTGGCTGAAATTAGTCCCTGGAGATGTGGTTAGTGGGCATGGTGGGATGGGTTGATGGTTGGACTAGGTGACCTCGGTGGTCTTTTCTAACCTTATGACTCCAAGAAATCCAATAGCTGTCAGAGAAACAAATAGAACATCCCATAACCTTTACTTCCATTAGTAACAAATAAAAAAGCAATGCAAAACAATGACGACAACAACTTCTTATACAACTTCCTGACTTTTTGGTTATTTTGTAATGGTGTTTGGTGAGAACTGCTTGTAGAAACCATAACCTGATAACTTTAAAGCTTTGGTTTTGTGCTCTGTGGAAGCTGGAACCGTTTTCACTTGTGGCACAAGCAGGTCTGGCTGCAAGCACTACATTTGCTTCCAATTGAGTAACGTGAAACATTGTGCAATACTTGTACTGAGTTCCTGAATGATGAGCATTAGCCATCAGTGCTTCCTCAGCGGGGACAACAATTAGAAGCAGGGTCTGAACCAAGATTCTTGGAAGCAAATATACCTATTCTTTGCACTAATTTCCAGTCCAAAACCAGACACAGCTCTGAATATCACAAATGAGATCCCCTTCAACACTGAGCAGAACTAAAACTTCAAATCAGATCCCCCATATTCAAGGATTTTAAAATCCAGCTCTGTATTTTGCGGTTTGGACTCCGGTCGCTTCTTAGGGATATTTTCAAAGACAAAACCAAGTAATGGGCAAGAAGTTTGTAATGTTTTTCTCTTCAGAAAATAGTTCTATATATCTTTCAGCTGGTCAAATTATCCTATTTGAAACGCATTTGTAATTTGCTGCGACTGAGGGACCTGGTTGTGAGGCTGCATCTGATCATTTGCAGACGCTGTTAAATAACAGCTTGTGCATGACTTTAGCAGATGTTTTAACTAACATGTAATTTCTGTAGGTATATAACATAACATTTGGAATAAGAAAGCGTAATGGCCTCAGGAATGGCCTCTTCATTTTTGCAAAGTCATTTGCTTCTAGCTGTTACAGCACAGCAGCAAAGGGCAATACAGTGAAAATTATTATAGGGATAAATTAAGCTGAATAATATTGCTATTTAAATAATACTCCAGAAACTCTGCTGGTGTGTGTATAAAACCAAAAATGCCACAGGTAGATACAAAGGGTGAGGTATTTCCGGATCAGGAAGAATAGTTTGATCTGTGCTGATGATCGTGTCATGATTTTAAGTATTTACAACCTCCAGAGAAGGTTTATTTTGACATAGCCATCAATGAATTTCATATTAAAAAAAAACATCAGGAAACTCCATAGTTTCTTCTCGGGAGAGAACATATTTTAAAGGATATGCACTGTAAAAATTAAGAGGCAAAACATTTCTCAGTGCACTTGGACTTTGCTCCAGATGTTAAAGAAACAGTAACTGGTTTGTGGCTTATGTTTTTCAGACTTCGGAGGGAGAAATATTGAATAGCGTAAGTTCAGAAGTAGGTAGTTATTTTTCCTACACTGCTTCTTTCTCTGATGGAGGGAGGAAGGGGTCCTGAGAAGCAGGCAGCTGTCTTGCAACAGCATGAGGGCACTTGATGGTAGCCCTTGCCATTCTGATCCCAGTAGAATCCATACAGCAGGGAAAATAAGCTCTGCAGCTTGCCCCCCAGTTATCCCCATCAGCGAATAAACAGGAATGATATGTGATAGCCCCCCTACCCATAAACGTATTTGTTTCCTTTGGAAGGAAATCCTGATGCACAAGCAAATGAAACATAACCCTGTCTCCTCCTCTCACAGAGCTGGAATGAGGCCACAGTGCCTCATGAACCAGGATAGCAAGGTTTTGCTGCAGGAACGGTCATTCCCCTCATTTAAGAGGGTTGCACTTGATGATCTCCAGAGGTCCATTCCAACCCCTATGATTCTATGGTTCTGTGATTCTACGAATCCATGGTTCTATGATTCTATGCGCTGGCTCAGCCCAAGAGCCCCTGTGGGAAGTTGCTGCTTTGAATCAACCCCTAGAAGAAACCACCATTCTTTCCTAGAGGAAACCGAAGAAGAGCAGTTTGTTCTGCCCAGAGTCAGCTTTTATCACATTTGTTAATCATTTATCCTATATTAATTACAGTTTGGCAGTTTGTTCAGCTAACATCAATTCTGCTGTGAACAACAGAGGATGTCTTGTGTGCAGATCTGTGGGTGTTCTGCACGTGTATTAATGAGTGAGTATGTCATCCTTCAGAGGAAAAAAATGAGTCTGTATCAGTAAGCTCTGCCAAAATATCTCTTCAGATATGTTTAGGGGGGCTATAAGAAAGAAGGGGACAGACTCTTAAGCAGGTTCTGTTGTGATAGGAAAAGGGGAAATGGTTTCAATCTAAAAAAGGGGAGATTTTGACTGGACATGAGGAGGGAGTTTTATACCACTAGGATGGTGAGGCACTAGCACAGGTTGCCCAGAGGTGGTAGATGCCCCAGTGCTGGAGACATTAGGAGTCAGGCTGGATGGATGCAGGGGAGTTGGCCTAGATGATCTTTAAGGTTCCCTTCCAACTCAAATGATTCTATGATTCTATTTTTCTTCAATATTGCAAGCCAGAAACACACAAACAAATAAAATAAAACAAAAGCAGGGGATACTTTGCAAAAATTCCACTCCAGTTTTTATTTTCAGTCTACCCTAAATCATGGAACTACTACTCTGAGTATTTAGGCTGTCTTAATTGTCTTGTTCAAACCTAAAGGCAAACCGAAACAGTAACCATCTGCTCATTGATGACTGTATATACTGCAGAAAGAATCCCAACACTATCAGAAAATAAAAAGTAACCAACAATTCCAGCAAATGAAGACAGAGCATATAAAACTGATGAAACATACACAGCTATCACTTCCAGCCCTTCAGCACCCACATATGTGATTCTAATTTATATGAATTGCTCCAAGCCTCATTTACCAAGGAAAATTGTTGTTATTAAGGATACATCAGTGAGGTGGTCAGGAACGTTCCTGTTCTACTTTTCAAATTAGAACATATTGATTACTTCATAAAACCTTTTTTAAGGGGAAACATTGGTGTCAAGAAGTCGATTGAAAAAAATATGCAAAAGTTTTCTGAAGTAACTGAGAATTTGTCTCCAGAAATGTTCATACTATGACCCATAATTCCTTTTTATAAAGAAATTTAAGCAACTTAGATCACAAAATATTTATTAAAAACAACCAAAACATTTCCAAATCACCAAAACAAAATGTTACCGCTGATCTGAACCGAAACCATATCTTCTGAATTTACAGCTCATGATGTTTTTAGGTTCTGACTCCTTTGTCCTGAATCAGGACATAAACATTTTTCCATACTGTTATATTTGGCCAGAATGTGAAATCTATTTCCTGCCTGTTTCTTTTTTACTACCATACTGATGGCAGCTCTCCTAGCACAGTCACAGCTGTAAGATCTTGGCTCTGCTGCAACTGAGAGTGCTTTTGCTAAGATACTTTATGTGAGTTCCACAGACCCAAAAGATAACTGTTCAGCAAAACCAATGTTTTTGCTTGTTAGGATAACTGTAGATATATAGTTTTATGCAAAAGGAAAAAAAAGAAATCCCTCAGATCTAGCTTGCATTATGATGTTAGTCATAAATTTAAGAGTAGATTTTGCCTTATTTGCATCAATGAATCTGCTTCTCTGAAAGCATTCCTGTAATTCACCAAAGTGCAAAGGGTCTCTTGGGTCCCGTGCGGGCAATTTTAATGTTAGCTATAATCCATATTTTAATACTTGAATATAGTGATGGGAGATGCACTAATACCATGGAAATGGTCTTAAATATCCTCTGCTCCAAACAATGCCAGAATTATTAGATGTTAATAGACTTGCTGTATTCACTCCGCTAATTTTGTGTCCTGCTCCTAGTCTCTTTGTGATCTCTCTGTTCTTGCCCTGGTTTCTGAGCACAGACAAGGATGTTTGAATTTCTTTGCTCTAGCACATGGAAGTGGGACAAGCTGAAGGGAGCCCATTTACTGTACTCCTTCCTGTCAGTCAAGCATACTCCTCTATTTCTTCAGTGCGACATCACAGAAGAACAGAGTAGCCTTCTCTGGGATCATACGGCTTATCTCTGTACAACAAAAAAACAACTTGGAAACTATCCTTTTCTCTGAGCCCAGCTGACACGACACAATTCATGTCCACAAGCGTAAAATCTCCTCTCTGCCAAAATGCAGTGAGTATAATGGGAGTCACATCTGCCACATAAAATCCTCATAGTAGGCTTGGGCATGGTGAGGAAGGCTTGTTCCATCATGCCCAGGAGCATACCAACACCAAGCCCTGCAGTGATAGAATGGTGCCTGAGCCCTTCATTTAGTGTTATTTTCCATCTCTGAGCTGCTTGCCCAATGTAGTAGCCTTGCCATAGGAGATAGATAGAAAGGAAATTGTGCTGGAGAAGGCCTCCAGGATGCCCAGATGATATAGCAGATGCCAGCCTGGGGGTTTAGCCCCAAAAAAGCACATCCTTGTATCCACAAAAGTGGGATGAGCTGGCAGGTAAGAGGTTAGGGAATGAAAAACCACCCCTGCCCTTATTGTCACCCCGAGTGGGAGCCTGGTGAGCCCTCATATACAACTGGTAACAAAGCTCAATGCTACTGCAAGCAGTGGGTTGGATCAGATGGCCTCCACTGGTCCCTTCCATCCTGTGATTCAGTGATATTTTGTTGGTATTGGCATTGTGAAATAACTGAACAATGTTACCATTTCATACACACTCTGAAATATTAGTGCTGGAATGAGTGTTTAATGAGTTTTGAATGAGTCTGCTTGAACGAGTATTGGGGTTTTTCTACTGATTGAAACTTCTCCTTAAGTCTATAAATACCTAGTAGCAAAATTCATTTTTATTACAGATGGCATGCTAATGAAGAGGGGGAAGGGAAGAGATGGAAAAGAGGACAGCAGTCTTAATTTTGACCCTAACAGTACCCCAAGACAAATCACTAAACAGTTGAGTTTGCCCGTAATATACATGTCCTAGACCTATACAGCTAATGAGTTCCAGGATAATTAATCATATCATCACTTCAAAAGATAGTATGTAAAATCCTAATGTTTTCAAATTTCATAAAGATGACATGAGGGCAACTGGAAACCTGCCAAACTTCTGAACTGTCACTGAGTTACATGCACAGTATCAAGGCACAACGTGCATGGAGGAAAAAAAGTGTTTTGTAGAAAGAGACAGAAACTGGAAAATAATGCTTTAATGGATAAACAGACATACAGAGGCCCTTTTTTTTTTTTTTTTTTTTTTTTTTTTTCTATGATATTTCACAGGCTGGCTGTGTCCTGTGCATGATTAATTGGACTCCTTCATGTTATGGCCCTCACGATGCTTTTATGATGGTAGATAATTCAGTTCTATTCGCTTTTACTGGGAAGGGAAGGGAAGGGAAGGGAAGGGAAGGGAAGGGAAGGGAAGGGAAGGGAAGGGAAGGGAAGGGAAGGGAAGGGAAGGGAAGGGAAGGGAAGGGAAGGGAAGGGAAGGGAAGGGAAGGGAAGGGAAGGGAAGGGAAGGGAAGGGAAGGGAAGGGAAGGGAAGGGAAGGGAAGGGAAGGGAAGGGAAGGGAAGGGAAGGGAAGGGAAGGGAAGGGAAGAAGTACCCTTGCTTCACAATCAGCCTTACAACTGTGAAAATGCACAGCTAATGGTCATGACTGTGTTGAAAGTGTTTTGTAGCTGTGAATTTGCTCTATTAAATACTCCTATTGTGCTGTTTGTCCTTGTTGCATTTTCCATTGAAATAATTAGGAAGCATTACTTTCAGAGCGACCTCCTTGGATGTGGCCCTAGACAATTCCTTTTCACTCAGTGCAGCTCAGACAAGCCACAAGATTGAACACCCATGAACTACCAGTTTTCTGAAGCTCCTTGCATAAAGTAAGTGTATGACCTAATAAAATTGTGTAAACATACAGTCATTAAATACATGTAGTAATTGCTATAATTTGATATATTCTTAGCTGTCAACACATTTTGGTCCGGGTATGGAGTGTTCCTACGTGGCAGTTCAAGCAGAGGTGGCAGCCAGCAGATCCCTCAAAGGCATGCTGCCAACTTCTTGAGTGCTAGCTGCTGATAGAAGAGGCAGCTTGTTGGAGGTGAAGTGAGTGATGCCTGAGCATGCCTCTGAGGGATGCCAGCATCACAGCTTGAATGAATGAACCACTGTGTTTGGGCTTGAGGCATCTGCCGGTATCTCTGGTTGGCTGAGGTGGCCATCACCAGCAACAAGGAGTCCAAAACACCACCAAGAAAAAATGTGGTAGTTACAAGTGTGCAACTGACTGAAGTGTTTTCTTTCTTTGACTAGTACTGAAACACATGTTTTTTTGATTCTCTGGGCTTTTTTTGTTTGTTTGTTTGATGGTTGGTTTGGTTGGTTGGTTGATGTTTTTTGTGGGTTATTTTTTTTTCCTTTCTATTAGTTATGAACATTTCTATTTGTACAAAAGCAATAATATTTTAGGTCTCTATTTCAAATGAACATTGGCTAACAAGATTGGCCAACTCTACTGGCCCCAACAGGCCACTCCAATATATCTTGGCTTTGCCTTCTAACTCAAGAAGAAACTACAGTGAGAGCTGGAAAATAAATCATTAGCTTTTAAGTGCAGAAAAGGACAGGCTTCTTTTTCAAAGCTGGTGCCAGAATCACTTCCAGGAGTGATCAGAAATTGGGAACTTGCAGCTAAATCCTGGGATTTCGTTTTGTTCTTCCTTGTTTGCCTTCAAAACGATGAAGCGTTCAGAGAATGCTTTGCAAAACAGGTGACAATGAGGATTGCAAGCACCCTTTTAAATATAAAACACCTATATGAAAGAGCAAAAAATGGGTAAAAAAACCACTGAACTTTTTTTATCTGCCCTTCCTTCATCACCACCCTAAATGCGTGCTCAAAATTACTGTTTGTGTGATATTTTACTCTAAGTACAAAGGAAGGGAAATTTGGCCCAAACTCAGAATAAGTTCTCTGTTTTGTCAGTGTGAAATACTTGATAATTTGTAATGCATTTAGCCATTAATCATTTTAAAGGGCTTTTAAATGGGCACAAAGTCCTTTGAGTCTTTTCCATATACAGACATTGGATCAGGGACCTTTGCTACAAATTACTTTTGTCTGGACTTCTAATACAAAATCAACTTGAGAACAAGGGAAATACATCACTGTTAAATTTTATTATAAGACAGAGCCATTATAACACATCATGGGAAACATTTTTGAGCTGTTCTATTAATAACAGCAGTGCTTGATTTCTTTGGTTTAAACTTACCTTTTTCACATTTTCTTGTGACATTTTCCAGATATAAATTGTTATGATGAAGAGTCATTCATAGCAAGGGAAAAAGCTGTAATTATGTTTCTCTTTTCTAAAAGAAAGTGGGGCTGGAAGGGGATTATTTTACACAGATCAGTGAAGGACACCCTAATAAAGATTGGTCTGGAACATTTCTTTTTATGACAATTGACTTATCGGCAAGAGTCATTGTAGCAAATCTGGAAATTACATAATTGCCAGAAACTGTAGATATTTGACTTGGCAAGAACCTTAGGTGTCTCTGATTTATTATTGTAAGAATTTGGCTCTGCAGAGATGAAGAAATGTTTAATGAAAGAACAGTAGAATACAAATGAAACAGGCAGAGATCCTGTTTTCTGAGGCTATATTTAACTACATTGTCACTACTACTGTAACACAAATAAACTGAACTGAAAACGTCCGGGATGGCAAACTGGCACAAACATCAATCTGCATGAAAATACTAATTTCAACAGCTAAACACTCGTCTTCTCCATTGTGTTCTGCACTTCAATCAAGTTATTTGTGGGTCATTCACTTCATTAGACACAGGCACAATAATAAAACATAAAGGTAAAAAAAAAACTTGCTTTTTTTTAATCTGTCCTTCAAAAGGCAGTGAAGTCCTTCCAAGCAACATCTGAAGGCATTAAGCAATGCCAAAATTACAAGAAATGTGGGTGACCAAGATCAGAGTGGTGAAGCGGGAACATTAAGAACTTAGAGTTGGAGGATTTGCAGACCACAGCAATTCCGAAAACACCATAATTATTCTTTGTATCAGAAGAGCAGGTCACCACACAGTAGATTAAGGTGAATGTCTTTGCTTAAACCATTTGCATCAAAGAGATTTACTTTGGCAA
Source organism: Lagopus muta (assembly GCF_023343835.1). NCBI lineage: Eukaryota > Metazoa > Chordata > Aves > Galliformes > Phasianidae > Lagopus > Lagopus muta. The sequence goes on from NC_064434.1 coordinate 10,458,517, forward strand.
GTCCTCCTGGAGAAGTTTCCCCTTTGATAAAGTTCAGTCTCTCTTGCTGGAGAAAATGCTGTTTCCTGAAAATGGATTATAATCTAGTCTTTAATATCTCCTTATGTTTCTCATGTTTATCTTACTACCCCATGGAGGAGCTCCTAAGAACATCCCACAGTTTATCTGTCTTGGCGTTCAGCAGGGTGGCAAGGAAATCAATGGCACTGCTGCTGCCCTGCTCGGTGTTGTAAAGGGAAAAAAGTCCTACTGCTGTGTGAGATCCACATTCCTATCTCCCAGAAGACACATGTGCTGGCACCACCATCGTCCATTAGACCAGAAGATTGAGTCTGCTGTCAGCTTCTCTGCTGGCACTTGGACAGACCGCTGCCCTGCCAGGGCTCTGATCATGTCGGTGTTATGGAGGAGTAGAACACCCTGTTAGAAAAAAAATGATTCTGATGAAGTGGAAAACTCAGATGATGTATTTCTCTGTCCAGAGATTAGAAAGAAATATGGTACGAAGTCATACAAAAATCACCTTGTTATCTCTATATTTTTCCAGAAGTAAATACTGAATAGATGTTACTGGACACATTGGGAGAGAGAAGATATGTCAGAGAGCCTGAGGCTCTTCTCTGAACGATGGAGGTATCATTAACAATAAATCAACCTGCTCCCTATTGACCATGATGTTATAAATGACTGAGGCCACATAGGCAAAGGTATTTCCAGAGACTGGAATGCAGAAATCTGCCCAAAAGCTTTAATTCCAACATGAGTAGATGTTTAGAGTCAAGGTTTTTTAGTAAATAACAGTCAGTGCATACTACCGTGGCCAACAGCTACGAGATACAGTTTAGTGGCTTGTGGCAGCAAGAGTAATGGGAGGACAGTTGGACTAGATGATCTTGCAGGTCCTTTCCAAACTTGTGATTCTATAATTCTATGTGTAAAAATCAGAAAACAGAGCAAGTCCAAACTACTTGCTTTGGGCAATGCCGCTCTGTGGGTGCAAGAAGAGCAGCATGGCTCATGCAGTACATCATGTGCTGCCAGAGCATTTATTTATCGGCAGGCTTATGAAGGTTTTGGTTTCCTCTCTCATAAGCACCAGCCACAACATCTTTCTGAATGACAGAAAACTCTTTTTAACCTTCCATCAGAATTTATTTGTATTTTCTGAGACTACCTTTTCTTCTAGGAAAACAATCATAGTCCACCTCGTCTTCATGATTTATATCATGTCATTTTTAAACATTTATTGTATAATATAATATGAACATTTTTGTTTATTTTCCCCTTTTAATTACATTGCAATCTTTAAAAATAAATACAGATTTAAAAGCCAATTAAGTCTTAAAATAATAAGAAAGCCACTGACAAGAAATCTGAAACTAAAGGCATTACACAGTTATTATTTCAGCGGTGTCTGGCTGTAAAAAAACGTATTGTAAGGTCTCGGATAACTTTTTCATTCATTCCTTATAAGGTCATGCACTAATACTGTAAAATCCAAAGTCAAGAGCGAGGAAGAACCTCATTCTCACCTGTGCTGAGAAGAAGTGGAGTCATAAGAGTTCTTACTCGTTGCAAACACATTGCACTGTCTACTTACACATCCTTAAAACTGAGAGCAGCCACTACATTGCCAACCATTATACAAGCTGGAGTCAGGTGCCCTGGAGGTCCTGATGCCAGGCTCCCTGCAGTGGCATTGCAGGATGAGGAGATGCTATCCCAACACAGTGTGGGTCCTTCAGTCAGAGTGCCTGCTGTAGCCCATTGGTTTTTGTATGATATCAGAATAGTTGATACACCAAATGTTATGGCTGATGTTTTCCTACAGCTTCACAACGTAACTTAACTTTACTGGGATATATTATGAAATTGGTATCCACATCCTCTGAAAAACTAATTTTACCTATGTTTTTGTGCTTTAATTTATCTGACTACTTACCTTCCTTTGCTTTTCATCAGAATCATATGCAGTGCACGGTTTGCACTTTAGAGTCTTTTTCTTGGCACTAAATAAAACCCAAGAATGTGGCTACCAGTTATTTCACAGCTTTTTACTCAATGGCAAAGAGCTCTCCCATTTTGGAATGAATACAGGATGTTGGCAGAATATGTATTAATAGCTATAACTTAAGCTGACTAATATTTTCCACCTTGCCAAAGGTTTAAATCTTTGCATTTTATTATTATTATTATTATTATTACTATTCTAAACTCAGCCTCAACTGAGAAAAGTTATTTCAGCAAAATTTGTTCATCTGCCTCTCATAATGCAGTTCAGGAATAACAAAATGTTTGGCTCACATTAACATTTTTAAGTAACTTTTGCCATATTTCTGAAAATCAACTTAAATTTGCCAAGTCATGAGACTTTGGAAAAGCTGTTTACGTGTGCCCAGGAGAGATATACTTGAGTTAGCAAGAATTCATGAAGTTAAGATCTGCAGTGACCATATTCCATTCTCACCCAGATTCCCAAAAACCTTCTGCCAACATTCTGAAACCCACAGAAGAAGACAAAAAAGAAACAAAAACCTGTTATAGAGAGTTAAGAGCCTTTTGGTTGGTGCTTTTGTACTATGTGGAATCTGTTATGGTGACAGAAACTACAACAAAATACAGTGTTTTTCCCCTCATCTCAATGGTACTTTTGTGATGTTCATGACTGGTGAAGAGGAACAACCTGATGAAATTCAGCTTAACTGGAGATCTGAGGAGCTTAACAGAGAGGTTTCTATCTCAGATGATTCTTACAGGGCAAGAAGAAATCAACTGTCTAGATATCATGCAACTCTTCCATTTCAAATATCCAGCCAATAGAGCAAACCCAGTGTTCCCTGTGCCACTTTCAATTTCTGAGGCAGTCTGCTAAGAGTTAAAGATTTCATTTCTGTGGGGGCTGTATGCAAACCTTGTCACTGGCAGTCTGCTGTGGCTCATTTGAGCCTATTCCTGGGCAGGCAAGCCAATATCTGGAAGGGTGAAATTCTTCTACGTAAGATATCTCACTCCCAGCATGAAGGACAGAATTTTGACCATAGACTTTAATTTAAAGATGTCATGTGAAAGAGGTACATGAACAGGGAGGAAAACCATTAAACTGATTAGAAAAGGCAGTGAGAAATACCATATCCAAATATCTGTGATATTATTAGAGATATAAATACCACCAGGAACTGTGTCATTACAGCAGAAATGAGTGGATAGACTGGAGAACAAGCGGTACCAGTAATGATAAGCACTAATTACTTCTGGATTTGATAAACAGCAGATTTCATCACATATCTCCAGTCTGGATACGAAGCAATGTTATTTTTACTTGATTCATGTAAATGGTAAGGATATTAAAGAAGCAATATCTACAGTGATAGATACAGATAGCTTTTTATCAGACAATTATTAATTGAGTCAGCTGTAAATAAGCTGAAGATCCAAGTAGCATTCAAGACTTTGAGACAGAACTAGAAGGAAGGAAACAGATGTAGAATAAAATGCCAGATAGTTTTAACAAAGGCAGGCCATGCAAGAATACATATTTTTTCACTAATGTCTGATCTTATACAGAGGAAGTTCTTTAAAAAAATCTTGAAGATTTTACAAAAAAGACAGACAAAAAAGAGTTTTATTTTGGTTATGTGATATGACTGCATACATAATGATTTATTACAGAATCTTTTATTTATGTGATATTATTAAATGAATATTAAGGTGGAGAAGGAGTAACTAAACGGAACCTGGAGAAACTCATTGGCTGATGGTAATTAGTCTTGAGTCATTCATTAATCTGATTCTATTTAATTTTTGTTAATGACTGCAGTCATTTCTGGTTTTGAGAAGTCAGTAAATTTTATCTGGTTCACTTCAATTTGTTCAGTAAGGTTGAATGACCTTGAAAGCTAGCAGATGAAAAATGAAATGAAATGTAATGATACACGGCACAAGATTAAGAAGTGCAGAAAATGAACAAGAAGTCTGGCATCTCTCTGGTTAACAAAAGCTGCTAGAAAAGAATTAGTAAATATTGCTGAAATGTAATGAGCACATACCAAGTGACACACAAGTCAAGGCTTAAAAGCAACTCAAATTTCTTATTCCTGGACGATCATTTATGGACAGCTTTTAGAGACAAGAGGCTCGATGAATTAGGATCTAAATGATCTACAGCAATCCAAATAATGTGTTCAGTACCCCAGGAAATGAAATGCCACAAAATCCTGGTAAAACATTGATATACACACAAAAAAACTTTGGTTACTTTGGTTTATTGGGGGGTTACTGGAATTGGAACAGATGCAAAGAAAGACAACTAGAGTGAATGGGGAAAGCACTTCACTGAAATAAAGGCTAAAAAAAGAAAAGAAAGACATCAAACTAGTTTTAATATGCACATCAGTAAACTCACAGATAATGTGAATTCAAGGAAACAGACTCAGGAAATCTGTTCTCACTCTTTGCCTCTCTTCCTTCTTTCTACACTGTATATAGCAATATTTTGTTACTGAAATTGAAATTTATCCAGGCACCAGATTTTCAGGCTAAATTTTGTGACTGGTTTTCCCAGCAGTGCTGTCGGCAGTGGGATCAGGACCAGCTCAGCCTTCTGATTCCAGAGTCGCAAGTCACAATTTACAACAGTCTTTTCAGCCCCCATAAGCAGACAGGGCAGAGCGAAGGGCCATGGCTGTAGGTCACAAAAACACTCGATGCAATTTAATTAAAACCATATGCAGGCAGTGGAAGACACTGTCATCAGGGAACAAGTCATTGGGAACTGCCAGAGGCCTGCTCGCTGCATGTTCACAGCTCCCAGCCTGAGTTTCTCCAGAAGTACTATTCAATTCCATTTCACAGTATTTCACCAAGTTTAAAAACATGATTTACCCATCTTATCTATTAGTATGAAAAGAAAAGTCTCTCCAGGGTGCATGCGAGGAATGAATTGTCTTTTCTACATACCTCTCTCACAGAGGAAGCCCACAATAACTGCAACTACCCTGGAAATTTCTGTATTGGAAGGAAATTACAATGAAAGCAGGGCAAAGAGTCTGTGTTTTGTTTAAGGTCAGGAGCCGGAGCTGATTGCACAACCCAGTTGTGTGATTCAAGGCCTATAAAAAGCCCTCTGAATTTCTGTTGGATTTTGTGATGGAATTTCATATTGTAAAAGCCTCCTACTGGAAACACTGCTTTTATGTTATTACTGTTGTTATCGTTGCTGCTCTTGCTGTTATCATTCCATCTCCTTGAGAAATATATTGAAAACAGAGAAATGCAAACACAGCTTTGATGTAAATAATACAACTTAATAGGTACATCCAAGGAAACTAAAAGCAGACTGCTGGAGTGTTACCTTCCCTGATCAGTGGATGGTGCTGTACTGTGCTGTGAGCTGATGTAATGCATGAGGAACATTGTAAGTTACATGATAAAAGGAGAAGCCATAGCACAAGGAGCTTTGGTTTGAGTGTGGGTCTCAGCCTTGTTTGCAGATCAGTCCCACAAACTCACCAGTGTCACTTGGCCCCCTCTGCCAGAGGGTGCTCACAGCAACCTGGTTTTCATCGACTCAGCATCATAGAACCACTGAGGTTGGAAAGACCATTAAGATCGCCCCATCCCTGGAAATGTTTAATGCCAGGTCGTATGAGGCCCTGGGCAATCTGATTTAGTATTTGATCTAGTGGTTGGCAGCCCTGGGGAAGAGGGATTGGAACTTGATGATCCTTGAAGTCCTTTCCAATCCAAGTCCTTCCATGATTCTACGATCACCTAGATCAGCCCATGACTGTGATTGCTGTAGACCATGTCCCTCAGTGTGACATCTAGCCTTTTCTTGAAAACCTCCAGGGATGTGAAGTGGGCCATGTGTGGGCCAAGTGCAGGATTGAGGCACTGCTTTGCAAGTGCCTGAGTCAGGGGCCTGGCTGCAGGGAGGCACGAGGAGCAGAGCAACTGTGCGAGTCCCACACTTCATGCTTGAGGTCTGCAAAAGTCATTTTCTTTCTGCTGAGAGGACTGAGGAGGGGAGGATGGACTCAAATAGGGAGCACCTTCCTGTGTGTTCCTACAGGATCAAACACAGAAGTTCCCTAGGGCTTTTGGAGGCCCTTGGTAACTAGCATAACACAAACAATAACAGATTATCATCACTTTTAGTCCTCATTCATTTTCTCCCGAATGCTTAACATGTCAAAAGGAGTGAGGGGACCCAAACTAGCAATGGGATACACATTCCCTGCAAAGTGGAGTCACACTGTAACTTAAGTAACAGGCACGTCACGTGCAGGTTGATGACAGGTCTGAAGCTATGGCTTAGAGAAGCCCTAAATCTCCTCCTGTATTTATACTTCTGGCTCCTCTCTTCCCCTAGTGCTGCCCTAATCAATTGTAATCCTCTTTTTGGAAATAATGGTAGCCATGTGCAGTCAGAAAAAAAACTTTCTGCAGTTAAAGCTCACCTCTTAAGTTGGATGTTAGGGAAAACTTCTCAAGATAGAGTGGTTGGGCACTGGCACAGGCTGCCTGGGCAGGTGGTGGCGTCACTGTCCTTGGGAGTGTTCAAGAAATGTGGAGATGCTGCACTGAAGGAGATGGTTTAGTGGGTAATATTGGGGGTAGATGGACAGTTGGACTGGTTGATCTTAGTTTTCTTTTCTAACCTTAATGATTTTATGACTCTATGAATCTGTTGGTATAATCACACCATTCCACATCTTTTCCTTGGAGCAGTTTGTGCTTCTGACTAAATCCCTTTTCTTTGGGATAGAGCTTATGAAGAGTATTTTCTTTTCAGATGCTCTTAAGGAACACGCAAAAAGGCTTTGTCCTCAAGGACAGCAGCAGGAGGGCTGGCTATGCACACAAAAAATCCTGTCCCAGTGTGCTGTGTAGATCCCATTAGTTGTGTGTTACACCATGGGGGCAGAGTAGTGAAGCTTTCTATGTATGTAAAGAGAAAAGGCAGATGTTCTGTTTTAGAAAAGCAGTGGTTCTGTTTTCCCCCAATATACGTGTGAAGGACAGCCAGTGCTATGGTGCATTACGGGTATTTTTGTTCCAGTGGTTCTGGTTGGGCTGCTATCTCTGCCCAAAGCCCATAGGACCGACTGTTCTGTCATCGCAACAGGGACTGTGCACTACTTCCCTCACTGACAGTCAAGTGCAAACTTTGAGACCTTGTTCTGATGATGAGATTAGTGTGAAACCACATTCTGCTCAGAAGAGCTGGAGAAACCCATCTAACAGCCTTGTTTTTGTTGAATATAACTAGTAGCACAAGAGGGATTAAGTGCTATATCCAAAGCATTTTTGCACAAGCATGTGGAAATATGACCTACAAGTCTTTCTCAATATGATTTTCTCATTAAAGACTATAACCTAATCTTATATGATCACGGAATCTAAAGTGTCCTAATAGCTAGATCATTGGGCACTTAATGCAAAATAGTATATTTAATTACCTGGGTGAATCCTAAAATAGTATAACTTCTGAAACAGAAAAACTAATCAAAAGGGGAAGAGCAGTAAATGTAGTCTACCTTGATTTTAGAAAGGCATTTGATACTGTCTCCCACGACATCCTTATAACAAAGCTGAGGAAGTGTGGGATAGACAAGTGGAGTGTGAGGTGGGTTGAGAACTGGCTGACTGGCAGAGCACAGAGGGTCGTCGTTGGCAGCGCAGAGTCTGGCTGGCGACCTGTAATCAGTGGAGTCCCCCAGGGGTCTGTGCTGGGTCTGGTCTTGTTCAACATCTTCATCAATGACCTTGATGAGGGGATAATGGCCACCCTCAGCAAGTTTGCTGATGATACGAAGTTGGGAGGATTGGCTGACATACCTGAAGGCTGTGCTGCCATTCAGTGAGACCTGGACAGGCTGGAGAGCTGGGCAGAAAAAAACTGGATGAGGTTTAACAAAAGCAAGTGCAGAGTCTTACGCCTAGGGAGGAATAATTGCATGCACCAGTACAGGTTGGGGGATGACCTGCTGGAGGGGAGCTCTGCAGAGAGGGACCTGGGCATCCTGGTGGACGACAGGTTGGCCATGAGCCAGCAGTGTGCCCTTGTGGCCAAAAAGGCCAATGGCATCCTGGGGTGCATTAAAAAGAGCGTGGCCAGCAGGTCGAGGGAGGTGATCCTCCCCCTCTACTCTGCCCTGGTGAGGCCTCATCTGGAGTACTGCGTCCAGTTCTGGGCTCCCCAGTACAAAAAAGACAGGGATCTCTTGGAAAGAGTCCAGCGGAGGGCCACGAAGATGGTGAAGGGCCTGGAGCATCTCCCCTATGAGGAAAGGCTGAGTGAACTGGGTCTGTTCAGCTTTGAGAAAAGGAGACTGAGAGGGGACCTGATCCAGGTTTATAAATATCTAAGGTGTGGGGGCCATAGTGGTGAAGCCAGTCTCTTCAGTGGTACGTGGAGACAGGATAAGGGGAAATGGACATAAGCTGCAGCATAGGAAGTTCTGCATGAATGTGCACAAGAACTTCTTTACAGTGAGGGTGACGGAGCACTGGAACAGGCTGCCCAGGGAGGTGGTGGAGTCTCCTTCTCTGGAGATGTTCAAGACCTGCCTGGATGCCGACCTGTGCGACCTGCTGTAGGGAACCTGCTTTGGCAGGGGGGTTGGACTCGATGATCTCTGGAGGTCCCTTCCAACCCCTACAGTTCTGTCATTCTGTGATTCTATGGGTTTCAGCATGTAGGTCTCAGTCTTGCTCAGACTTGTTGCTCTGTAGATCTACTTGCTTGGCTAGGGCCTCCATTTGTTTCTATTATCAACGAGACAATTGGTGCATAATAAAAAACATTTAAAGAATTATCTCTGTTATACAGATCTGAATGTAAATTTTGGGGGGGTACTGTATTTTTTACTCTGTAGAATCCATGGGATTTGCATGCATATTTTGCCAACTTTCCATCTTATTTTTGTGTCTGGTTGTTTTCTTTTGCAGACACTCTGCTTCATCTGGGAACATAGCCCATAGCAAAACTCCATTGCTGCAAAAACAAAGTCAGACCAATTAAATCCATTACTATTGCTGTTGTTTTCATTGGTGGTAGTTGTATTGCTGTTTTGTTTGGTTTCACTTTTAATCCATCAGTATGATTTGATTAGTTTCTTTCCTAAGTTAGCTGAAAAAGCATTAATATAATTATTTTATTACAGCTTATGCACCTTTATTGAGGTTTTTTTTTTTAACCACGGACTTTCAGCAAGACTACATTCTTGTCTCATTCACCTTTTTTTACAAGGGTAGATAATGGCAGGACAAAGGGAAATGGTCTTAAGTTGAGGGAGGGAAGATTTAGGTTGGATACTGGGGGAAGTTCTTTAGTATGAGAGTGGTGAGGTGCTGGAACAGGCTGCCCAGAGAGGTTGTGGATGCCCCATTCCCTGGAGGTGTTCAAGGCCAGGTTGGATGGGGCCCTGGGCAGCCTGGTCTGGTATTAAAGAGAGGTTGGTGGCCCTGCATGTGGCAGGGGGGTTAGAGATTCATGATCCTTGAGGTCCCCTCCAATCCAAGTCATTCTATGATTCTATGATTCTATGATTCTGTGATTCTATGATTATTCTGTAATTCTATGATTGACTCCTGCTCAATTGTTGTGAGAGAAGTCACTGAATCCTTCTTAATTCTTCCACTAGCAAACACCTAGCTGGGGCAGGAATATTCAGTCCTGAAGCTAAGATGCTGTTTTATCATATTTTTTGGCTAATGCTCAGGTAAAAATAACATTTTTCTGAATTTCAGGATTCTCTTTGGTTTGTTTCTGAATGCTTGTGATTACATAAGGAGCTTTCCTTGGGGGAAAAGTAAGCTCACAACTTGTTGTTCAGCTCAGAAGAGTTAGCAAGTCAGTTCAGTCATATGAATACTACAGACGTTATCCTTTTCTAGGAAAATTTGTAGTAAGCCCTGAGAAGAAACATCCAGAAAACTAAGGACACAGTTTAGCTACTGATTTCATCCTGACAAGATTAAGGAATAGAAAAGCTCAATAAAAAGAGAAACAAAACTGTCGTTGCAATAATTAAACAGGATTTCTTAGAGAAAGGAGATGAGAAGTCAGTGAGCCTTATATCTCCACGCAGCAGTACCCACAGTATCTCTGTACGTATGCTGGATTGTCACCTAACCAGGTTGGGTGGTTGTGACAGTGCACTCCTTGCCCCCACACCCAGCCCTGTGCTTATGTCCAAGGCATAGTGCATACCATGAGGTGTGTACCATAAGACCTTGTCCTTGGGACTAATAACAATCAGGGTTTCACCATCAGCGCTCAGACACGTGATGACAGACAGAACCAACAAATCATCTTACCCCATAAACAGCAAGCAGTCTGAGAACCCCTTTGAGAGTTCTCCTTGCAAGCAGCTGGCTGCACATCAGAATCTCCCCTTGAGTAGGGATACCACTCACGTTTACTCAATGGCTGCACAGAGATTCACCTAGGATGTGATGACGTCTTGCTGACAGATCCTCAGTAAGTGATTTATTGTTTTTAAGCCATACCAGCTTCGCTTAGATTAATTATCCTCTCCACCCTCTGTGTAGCAAATGGCCACGGATATCTGGCTGTTTCAAATCTTGTTAAGTCGCTGTCACCATTGTTCAAATTACCACATTATATCTACTTTATATCAATAAATATCTTTCTGCCTTCCTCTTATGAGCAAAGTGTGCAGTGTGCTCGTCTCCTTCCGTGTCTGTTGCCAACCTCTGTACTGCTGGGTTTGGGTGTCACATAATCCGCCCCATGAACACTGGAATGAGTCATGCAAAGGGTAGTGGAGATAGAATAGATAGCCTTAGCAGAACATGAGCTGTCAATCACTATCCAGCTTATGTTTCTGTTGCAAATGAATGCCTTAGTACACAATTAGTCATACAAGAATCACAGGAGGCACAGCCTGAAGTGGCCCTGGTATGACTGAATGAGACCCCAGAGACTGAATGTCTGTGACATAATCATGCACAATACGAAGTAGGACTGACAAATTTAAAGGCAGAAAAGGTCTTTCCGTTGTGATCTTTTCCTTACTTCTGGTCTCAGTATGTTAAATGTTTGGAAATATTTCACATCCTTCCAGATAGAAGTGTGGGTTTGCTTTTTTTTTTTTCCCATTAATAACACACTTTGAGCTCCTTCTTGAAAAGAAACATATAAATGTTACTTAATGGTTGCTTTTAATATTGGAAAAATACATGGCGCTCAAGCAAGGGAACTTTTTTCCCATTCTGCTGGTTCCAACAGCCCAAGGCATGTAAAAAAAAAAAAAAAAAGAAAAGAAAAAAAAAGCACACAAAGAGTTACACACATCTTTTTAGTTTTAATACAAATGCCCTAGAACTTTACAAATTAATGGGTGATAGCAGAAAATTCCTTTCCTTTTGAGTTTAGCTCAGAAACCACAAAATCACTCCATTTTGGACCCATTCCTATTCTCAGACTCCCCAGGAGATTCAGTAAAAGCAAGACACAGCTATTTATTGGAACTCCATGGGCATTACCACATTTTTTAGATGTAGATAAGGCAGCTACATGCCGTGTTTGGAAAGTCAAGATTTCATTTATAAGGTGCTGAAGCTGGAAGGCTTTCATGTCAGGCCTGAAGTTCACAATCTCCAGCGAAGGAGGAAATGGAGGGTATGTCAGCAGCGAGCAATGGAGTGCAGAACAGAGACAGCTCAGCTCAGTGCATATGTTCACACAGATGAGTGCTATGTAGAGATACCATGTGGGTTCTGAGAGTTAAATATTTACGTTAGCATAGCATTGCTTTCAGCAGCAGCACTTCAACAGCAGTGCTTGGGACCAGAACCAAGTTATCATCTTTTACATTTTCAGATGCCTTGCAAAGGTTAAAAGGAGTCTTCAGTCCTTCAGCGATAACTCTTTTTGTTGGGTTGGAGGAACACAAATAACACCATTCAATAAAATGCAATTCACCAACTGCAGCACTTAATCAGGACTAGATGCATGAATAGCATCTTATTAGAGAGCACCTCAGGCTGGTGCTGAAGCCTTTGAGCAGGACAGTGGGAACGACTGGGACGAGATGCAGCTGTTCTATGGCTGAACTCCCTTTTTCAGCTTTTCCCCCATGCTGGATGCTGACAAACATGCAGGGATTTGCCTGATCTTACTACAGGAAGGAGAGGGGGCTCTCAGTAGCATGTCATGCAGCAGCTCTGAGTACAGACAGTGCAGGGAAACGTTCAGGATCAAAACTCAGGGAAGAGAATCACAGAATCATAGGGGTTGGAAGGAACCTCTGCAGATAATCTAGTACAACCCAGATGCTCAAGCAGGTTCCCTACAATGGGTTGCACAGAAAGTATCCAGACAGGTCTTGAATATCTCCAGACAAAGAGACTCCACAACCTTTCTGGGCAGCTTATTCCAATGCTCTGTCACCTCCCTGTAAAATATTTATTCCTTGTATTTGTATGAAACTTCCTGTGTTCCAGTTTCTGCCCATTGTCTCTTGTTCTGTCACTTCATGGCAATGAAAAGAGTCTGTCCCCATCGTTTTGATGCCCGCACTTCAGGTATTTATAAACAGTTATGAGATCCCCCCTCAGCTTTCTCTTCTCCAGATTGAACAGTCCCAGGTCTCTCAACTTTTCCTTGTGCTACAGGTCCTCAATAATCTCTGTGGTCCCCTGCTGGACCCTTTCTAGGAGATCCCTGTCTTTTCTGAAGTGAAGAACCCAGAACTGAATACAGTACTCCAGATGTGGCCCTCATCTAAGATGAAGGCAGAGGAGAGTAGGAGGATCACCTCCCTCAACCTACTGGCCACATTGTTCATGATGCAGATGCCACTGGCCTTCTTGGCCTCAAGGGCACATTGCTGTCTCATGGCCAACCTGCTGCCCACCAGGATACCTAGGTCTTTCTCTGTAGAGCTCCTCTCCAGCAAGTCATCCTCTAACCGGTGCTGTTACATGTGGTTATTCCTTCCCAGGTGCAGGGCCCTACACTTGCTCCTGATGAAGTTCATCAGGTTCTTCTCTGCCCAGCTCTGCAGCTTGTCCAGGTTTCAGTAAATGGCTGCACAGCCTTCTGATGTGTCAGCTGCTCCTCCCAGCTTTGTATGGTCAGCAAACTACACCTATTAGTAGCAGAGCCACTAAATCCAGATTCATTCAGATGTCTGTTAAGCCTTTGATGTTGCACAGAATCACAGAATCACAGAATGGCCAGGGTTGGAACGGACCTCAAGGATCATGAATCTCTAACCCCCCTGCCACACGCAGGGCCACCAACCTCCCCATGTAGTACTAGACCAGGCTGCCCAGGGCTCCATCCAACCTGGCCTTGAACACCTCCAGGGAACGGGGCATCCACAACCTCTCTGGGCAGCCTGTTCCAGCACCTCACCACTCTCATAGTAAAGAACTTCCCCCAGTATCCAACCTAAATCTTCCCTCCCTCAACTTAAGACCATTTCCCCTTGTCCTGCCATTATCAACCCTTTCAAAGAGTTGATTCCCCTCCTATTTGTAGGTACTGAAAGGCTGAAATGAGGTCAGCCCGCAGCCTTCTTTTCTCCAGGCTGAACAAGCCCAGCTCCCTCAGCCTGTCTTCACAGGGGAGGTGCTCCAGTCCCCTGATCATCTTCGTGGCTCTCCTCTGGACCCTCTCCAACAGCTCCCTGTCTTTCTTGTACTGGGGGCTCCGAACCTGGACACACTACTCCAAATCGGGCTTCACAAGAGCAGAGCAGAGGGGACAATCACCTCCCTGTCCCTGCTGGCCACCCCTCTTCTGATAGAATGCTGCAATTTGACAACATCTGCTTACAATAACCCCAACTCCTCTCTTCCTATCTGACCTCCTAATAACTACTCTCAGATACTCCCCGTGCACCTCTGTTATGGTTTTCTGACAGCCCTTCTTCCCCATTTGGATCAGCCCTGCCCATTGCCTACCTTCCTCAAAGATCCTACTGCTTCCAGATCCCCTGTGCTCGGTGGGACCATGGGCAATGGAGAAATCAGGCAGCCAGGCAGTATTCATTCACTATTATGTAGCACAAGAACAAGCAGATTAATATACTGCATTTGCAGTACAAGCTTTTCCTGCAGGTGATGGGCATTAAATATTTTGAGAATTTAAATCTCTTTGAGATCTTTATCCTTCTGCCAAATTCATCTGGAACTGGGCATCACTAGGGAACGATGGACAGATGGTATAATCACATAAGCCTTCTTGCATCAGGAAACCCTGTTAAAAAAAAAAAAAAAAAAAAAAAAAAAAAAAAAAAAAAAAAAGAAAGAAAGAAAGAAAGAAAAAAAGCAAAAGCAGCAAATGCAATTACTCCTTTTGGGGATGGACAAATGATTTGCTGAAGATTATGCAACAGCAAGGGGCTGAGGCAGCGTTTAGGGTCTGCCTTCAAAATGTTCCAGCTCCTCTGAACTGAGCTGTGTGCTGACACTGTGGAGTCACCACTTGCCAACAGCGGTTGCAGATGCACTGAGCCCAGACAGCAGAACTGCTTCCTTCCCCACTGCCACCTCCGGCCCATCAGCACAGGGAGCGCTGCTACGGTTCAGATAGGCTGGAAGCATTTCCGAGCGGTATGCATGAGATAAGTAGGCCATGTTATGTAAGTGTCCCTGTGCGGGATCCTGTCTTTTAGGACCAATCCACTTGCCAGAATGACAAACGCTGTGTTTAAATGACCATTCCTAACAGCTGCGTGGAACAGTGGACCCCAGGCTGCTCCAAGGCCAAGCAGATCGTTATTACTGTATTTTGTATTTTTTCTCGCCACGGACTTCTTCCAACCAATGTTAAAGCAATAATAAATCTCTAAGTGCAGATAAAATGTCATCCGTAGATAGGATCAGTGCCTGCGGGTGCTGCCTAACATCGAGCAGGGCGTGGACGCGCTCTGTCCCCGCTGCCCCAGGGGCGGGTGCTGCTGGGCTGGAGCGAAAGGGAACGCCGCCGCCCTGCCGCCTTCCCCTGCCCGAACGGGGCGGGGCGGCGCCGCCGCTTCCCGGTGCTGAGCTCCGGCCGCGCCCGTCCAGCGCGCCCCGTCCCTCGGCACCATGAGCGGCTCCGGGCCGGACGCGCCGCAGCCCGGCAGCGCCGAGGAAAGCGGGTTGCAGGAAGCCGAGCGGGACTGGGCGGCGGCCAAGGCCTTCTACGATAACCTGGTCACCAAGAGACCGCGGCCGGTGAGCGGGGGCGGGATGGGGCTGGGGATATCCGAGGTGCCGGGGGTGCCGTCGCTACCCTCCTCTCGCCCTGCAGCCCAAGCCTCAGCATGCCATCACGGTGGCCGTCTCGTCTCGAGCTCTCTTCGATCTGGTGGAGGAGCGGCGGATCTACGAGGAGCAGGGGGTGGAGAAGTACGTGGAGTACCAGCAGGAGAACGAGAACGTCACCCTGAAGCCCGGACCGGCGTTTCACTTCGTCAAGGTGCGCGGCTGCGGGGCGCTGGGGATGCTGCGAGGGCGGATCGGGAAGAGGAGGATCTGGGAGCCCTCCTTGCACAGAGATAACCCTGGCCCTGTGCCTCCAGCATTGCTGGGTGCGGGCACAGAACTCTTCCTTGTGAGGTGATTCACAGTTAAGATATGCCCCAAACTGTTGTAAGTTTGTTGCAACCTCCTCCCCTAAAATGAAACAAAACAAAACAAAACGAACCACACACAACCCTCAGTTCCTAATCCTAGTTTCACTTTTTAGTCCCACTTCTATTAGGACTGTTGTAATTAAAGACATTGTTGACTTAGCGTGAATCAAACTACTGTATACAGAAGTGAACTATTTTTATCAGCTTTAATTTTTCCTTGCTTTCCTCTTGTGAAACTCCACCTGCTGCACTTTGATCATCCATGGAGCCCCCATTACAAGGACATGGACCTGTTGGAATATGAATGCAGAAGAGGGCCATAAGGGTGCTCAGAGGGCTAGAGCACTTCTCCTGGGGTGACAGGCTGAGGGAGCTGGGCTTGTTCAGTCTGGAAAAGAGAAGGCACCAGGGAGACTTTATAGTGGCCTTCTAGTACCCTGTTTTTCTGTAGATGAGCCTACAGAAAAAATGGGGAGAAACTCTGTCAGGGAGTGCTCACAAAGGGCAAAATGTGATTGTTTTAAACTCAAAGAGGGGAAATTTAGATTAGAAGTCAAGAAGAAATTCTTTATTCAGAGCTCTGGCACAGGCTGCCCGTAGAAGCTGTGGATGCCTCATCCCTGGAGGTTGGATGTGGCCCTGGGCAGCTTTATCTGCTGGCTGGCAACCAACCCATGGCAGGGGTTGGAACTAAATGGGTTTTAAAGTCCCTTCCAACCTAAGCCATTCTGTGATTCTAAGATTCTTCCTCATCCTGGAAATAAGTCTTGAGGATCAGAAAATACAGGAGACCCTTAGTTGGGAGTCAAGGTTTGAGCAGAGGTGTAATGGAATATTTTGCCTTCATTGAACAGGATAAGAGAAATGGCCAAGGCAAACAGCCTCCAGCATGGAAAGCAAGTTAAAAAAATCCCAGGTCGAAATAATATGTATGATTTTGAGTAACATAGATTTTAGTGGGACTAACCTGAAGAAACTGCTGTCCACAGAGTTCATTTTGTATCCATGGAAAATTGGCTGATAAGCTCTGCCACAGCAATTTTAGGAACAAAAAACTTCACTTAAAGGCAGATCTTTATTGGTGTGTTCTAGTCTCAGGAACGTAAACATTTTCAGTCTATTTGATCAGGTTTTGAAACTACATAATGGAAAAAATTATTGAGGTCAGTACCCGTGCTATTAAAGTATACCAAGTAACTGTCAATAGCACTAAAAGCACAAACTTAGTAAAGGTGTTTTTAACAAAAGCATAGGTATGAAATAATTCGCTGTGTGCACTAGGGAGGCTACATTGGCTTGGGAATTTACTGCTTCTTTTCCTACCTATAGCAGATACCACAGAGCAGCCCTGCCAGCACAGACAGTTTTTAAGGGATTTTTTAAGGCTCAGTGTCCAATTCTGTTTTAATATAAGCTAGATTTGACTCACACTTTGAAAATCAGAACTGTTAGCTAGGCCAAGCTAAATGCATCTTCATCTCTGTTCCCTTTCATTATTCTGTTTGCATCTGAATTCTTTACATAATCGTAAATTGCTTAGTGACAGGAATTGTTAGGCTGCAGAAATGTAGGTTTGTTGAATGGCAGCTTTCTATCTGAGATAAAGAAAGTGCAAATAGTTTATTTTTGTTTGTATTCCTTTACTGAAATCTTTACAATACTAACTTAATGGTGTTGTATCTCATGCATGAAGTACTTAAGAACCCATGTTCCTATATCATGGGATCAACTTGGGCAGGGAATGTAGAGGCATTTGGACAGAAAATGGCATTCCCTGCCTCCGCTTCTGCTTAGTTTCTAATACTTAAAGAAATTTTTGCTATACTAGAATAGTAGCAGAGAATTTAAAAAGGGGGAAAAAGAGGTACCATGGGCTTGTAATCAGAAATTGTCTTTTTTTCCTAGACCTTATACCAGGTTCTGACTTAGAGTTCTCCTAAACATAGTCCCACATGAGGTAAATATGCTTTTCAAAGTGAGATTCCCAGAATTCCAGAATTTAGTTATATAATCTACATCTTAATTATTAACAGTTGGTCTGGCTTTTTAAAGCACCTTAATGAGAAACAACCCATCTTGCATCCATTTGATGATTCATTGTTGTCTTTATTGCTGTAAACCCAAAGAATTTCATTCAAGGGCCAAGCTCTCAAACACAGGTCTGTGTATAAATCTAGAGCAAAGTGCAAGTATTACTCCAAACGAATAAGATTCTAAATATATATCAAGAGAAGATGGATGCAGAGAGAGACAAGTGGATTGAAGGTCAAGGAAATAGAAGAATGCCAGACTGGGAATACAGCATATTGGAGTGTTAGCCCATTAAAAGTGATCTCAAATTGAAGTCAGTAAGATGTCTTCAAGCAAATCATGCTTGATAGGATACGATTTGGTGCTCATCAATTATGAACGGTCTTTGACACCTTACCACCTGAGCTGTGTTAGTGAAATCTTTGTGTAAATATATTACCCAAATTCACATTTGTTCATAAGAAGCAGTTACCTACAGAAATCCCCTTTTTCCTTTTCCTTGATTTCCCAAGAACAATCATTAAGTGGACAAGATACTACTATTCTCCAGCAATGTTTCATTAAATAGTAAGCAATATGAGCAGGAAACTTGAATGTTTCTGAAGAAGAGACTTTTCTGTTCCTGAAAAAGAATATTTAGTACCCAAAACAGAGTAAAACATTCAAAGGGAGCTTAGAATAAATTGAAGTTCAGCATGGAAGCCAAAAATATAAAAATAAAACATAGAATCAATATATGCATTGATATACTTTGGATGATCACAGCATCTCAAGAAAAGGGATTTCCATTCTAGCTAAATTCTGTAACTTTGAGCAAAAGAAACTTTCTTGTCTTAAAATGAGTTCAGGCAACCAGTTCCTGGAAGCAACAGAGGAGAATGGAATAAAACAAGTTGAGCAAGTTAAACTTCAAGTATTTCTCCTTTAAGACAGTCCCATCACTAAAGCCCCAGTGATGAGGAAGGAAGGCATATACCACGTGTCTGTTGACTTCCACATTCGTTCCCCGCAGGCACTGGAGCATGTCAATGCCAGGCTTCTTGAACTGTACCCTGATGATGAAGAACGATTTGACATTGTTCTGATGACTAACAACCATGCCCAAGTGGGAGTGAGGCTCATAAACAGCATTAATCACTACGGTAAGTAAAATAAATACTACTTTATAGAATTGCCTGTGCTTATGTAATAAAACAATTTAATTTGTTCTGCTTTGATCTTTTTGAAAACAGTTCCTTTGGTACTGACACCTGTTCCTTTGGGGTTGATAATTATTTTTGTGGGTCAAAGTGAAATAGTGTTAAACAGAATATGGTCCAAAGGTCGGACTTAATCAGGTGTGAATCCTAATTTCTGAGAGTAAGTTCATTTCTTTCTTTGGTATTCACACTCCATATACATGTCCTTTCACAGCACTTATTCTACTTAAAGGGATTTCACGTTAAGTTCTCCAGATGGAAGGACTGATTAAACATCACAGTCAGTTTAAGTTGTGTAATTTGTTGATACAGCAGTGAACAGGTTTGCCTTTTGGAAGCTTAGTGTCACTTGTAGGCTAGAGTAATTTTTCACAGCTTCCCTTTCCAGATTTGTAGTGTCAAGTAGAGTCATACCTTGTGCTGTTCTTATTTCAGGTTTAACAATCGAACGCTTCTGCATGACAGGAGGAAAAAGTCCTGTTGGCTACCTGACTGCGTATCTTACCAACTTGTACCTGTCAGCAGACTCTGAGAAAGTGCAAGAAGCTATAGAAGCAGGTTGGAATTGTCTCTGTTTGTTGTTAAAAGCCATCCTAGGAACTGTTTGTCTTTCACAGAAAGTAGTGCTGCTTCATCAAACGATGGAAGTCATTGTTATGCATGCCAAAATCTTATCATTTGGAGTTACTAAACAATATTTCTCTGCATTTTTCCCCTCAGACCCTTCAATCTGCTGATAATGCTAACTTAATCTGCCTCTACTTCTGTCTCACCTTTTTGCGTCTTCTGCTGCCATCTTCCAGGAATTGAATTCCCATGCATCCCTGCTTGTTCCCATTCAATGTGTTTGAATTGAGTCATTTGTTTAATAGGAGTACAAAAGCTAACTTCTGTGTTGTAGAAGCAAAAAATATTAAGGAAAGTAAATATTTTGACTTAACAGTCTCATTGAAATTTCATGCTTTGTCTCCTTTGCAGAGCACCTTAGGGACCAGGTTTGCGTGTTATATGGAACTGAAAGTGAGCCTATCAAATTAGTTATTTCAATGAGACAGCCTTCATATGTATGTGTTACAGATTAGCCATTGCAAACTAATTTCAGGAATGGTTTCTGCTCACTATATATAAAGATCACCACAAATAAACCATTGGAACTGAACTGCTGATAATTCTATGAATGACTTTGCAGGACATGGCAACTGAAGTTCTCTGATCTGCTTTCAGGCATTGCATCAGCTACCATGTTCACTGCCAACAAGGATGTTGCTTACTCAGATACACAGCTGAGAGTGGCATTTGATGGGGATGCAGTTCTGTTTTCTGATGAATCAGAACAGATTGTCAAAGAGCAAGGATTAGATAAATTTTTTGAACATGAACAGCTGAATGAAAATAAGCCTCTTGCACAGGTTTGTACTTGGTAGAACCATGAAATTTATCTAAAGACCACAAATATTTTTAAATCAGCTTACAATAAAATACTATCTCTACTGTTGTTAACAATGGTATAAATCAAGAGTAAAAGCTTGATCTATGGCAGTTCTGCAGAAAGCAGCATATTGGAAATTGACTCAAAATGTAATTTACTTCTTTTAATCAGGATGTAATTACAGTGTTGTCATTCATCTGAAATGACTTTGGGGACATCTGTGTAACTAAATCTGCTGTTGGGCTTTGTACAGGCAAGTGATCGCACCTTGAGGATCATTGTAAAATAAGTTTGGTGTTTTTAAAGTACACAGTATTAAGTAGTATAGTTACTTCATGTTGTAAGACATCCTGTAAGCCCTTGCAGACCCACTTAGAGATATTACACATAGAGATTGCTCCAAGCATCATAGCATTGAGGAACGAATTCTGTATGTAAGTGATAATCTGGAGGAAAGCACGGGAATTATTTTAGGAACGATGAGGAAATATTTATTGTGCATTTAATATTTCATTCTCAGGGTCCTTTGAAAGGTTTTCTGGAAGATCTAGGTAAACTCCAGAAGAAGTTCTATGCAAAAAATGAGCGATTAAATTGTCCTATAAGGACCTTCCTGGTGACAGCCAGAAGTGCAGCAAGTTCTGGAGCCCGAGTACTGAAGACTCTGCGTAGCTGGGGTCTGGAGATTGATGAGGCGCTCTTCCTAGCAGGAGCTCCTAAAGGACCAATCCTAGTGAAAATACGTCCACACATCTTCTTTGATGACCAGATGTTTCACATCGAAGGAGCACAGAAATTAGGCACCATAGCTGCACATGTTCCCTATGGTGTTGCTCAGAAATACCAAAAATCTGCATGACTGAGTGGTACCATTATGGATAAAGTTCTTGACTCAGCCAGCCTCTAATATAGTAGGTCTGAAAACCTCTACATTTGTGTACTGCAAGCACTTTCTTTAAAGATTTAAGTTCTGGCTAGAAAAACCTTTAAATGAAATATTTTTAATATAGGCCAGTTTTTCATAGTTATTTTAATAGGATTCTTAAGCAGTTTAGGGTTTATTTTTGTTTACCCTTCTGGATACAACACTGTGTTTTCAATATTAGAAAAAGATTTGTACTGTTTTTATAGTTTGAGATATATTTTCAGAGACAGAACAGTAATATTTTCTCTAAAAAAAACTATTATTGGGTTATTTATAAGAAGAAACATCTGCAGGTATAATCCTTACTGTTCATTTCTGAAATTACCACAAGTACAGTTTACCTGCATGTCATTACCTTGTTAAATGTGCATTCCGTAGCTTTGTTACCTGCAAGTTTCAGCTTCTATGGGTGATTGTCTTTCAAGTGAAATATTAGTATATGAAATAGTATATTTGATACCGTGTTTACAAGAACCCTTTATTTTTCTATATTGTTTTCCTACTGTAATAAAGCTGGCTTTACAGAACATTGTCATTTTTCTGTGTACAGGCTTTAGTATGATTTCTTATGCAAAATGAATTTATGTGATCAGCAATTCTTTATCTCTTCCCTAGCTGAGGAATTTAGAACCCGTTGTGGTTTAACTCAGCAAGCAGCTAGACACCACTCCACCCTCTGCCTATTCTCCCTACTGCTTCAGTGGAATGACAAAGAGAATTGGGGGAGGGAAAAAAAAAAAAAAGGTAGAACTCATAAGTTCTATGAGTTGAACCTCAGTATAGATTCTCTTTCTTTTCTGTCCTGCTAAGTAGTTTTTAGAAATAACAGTAATGATGATAATAAGTATGTTTATAAAACAAGAGATGTACAAAGCTATTGCTCACCACAGCCAACTGATGCCCAATCAGTCCCTGAGCAGCAGCAGCCCTCCCTAACCAACTCCTCACAGTTTTACAGGGTGTTTTTTTGTTTTTTTTTGTTAGTTTCACATGATGTCATATAGTATGGGATATCCCTTTGGCCAATTTGGGTCACCTGTTCTGGTTCTGTTCCCCCCCAAGCCCCTTTACTGACAGGACATTACAATACTGAAAAACTGAAATGTCCTTGGGTCCACACAGCACTGCTCAGCAAGGACTAGAAACATCAGTGTATTATCAGCATTGTTTTTCTCCTGAAGCCACAACATAACATCATATCAGACACTATGAAGAAAACTAACTATCCCAGCTAAAAGCAGAACAGAACCACAATTAACTGCAATCAGCCCCATGGGAATGACAAGATAGAGGCCTCAAAGACATGTATGTTAGAATAGATCTCATGTTAATGTGTCAGATATGCTATGAATATCATGAGTTAGGCAAAGACTAAAGAGCTATTTATTTATTGATTGGATTCATAATAGTATTCACGTCTGTTCTGTAATCTGCATGAACTGAATCTGGCAAACTCAGATGAGTTTCCATGGGACAGGTATCTGCTGCAACATGAATTCATGCAAAATTACACCATAGGTCTAATGTACCTCTTTTGTGCTAAGTTCTTGTATCTCAGTGTCATCCATGTTTTTGAATGCCTTCCAAATGACACAGTTAACATCTGTCAGGTGGTGTTTGTTCTCCTTCCCTCCCCAGTGGAACAAGTGTCCTGTTTTATTTTTACTGTATTTATATGAGAAGAGACAAAACCAAAAGAATGTGCCTTGCAGGGGGAGTATAAGACAGTAGTGAATGCTTGTGGTAATCTGTGGTTCCTGTGGGAATTCACTCCAGAGTCTCACATTAGCCTCTGAGAAGGTTCAGTCTCTTCTGTCCAGATGAACTGTCCTGCTATTGCAGAAAGCTTCATTGCATTAATTGTGGTTTGCCTCCCAAAAATGTAGCTAATCTTTTAAATGCTCTCATCCAAGCCACAAAGATCTCTGGAAACAAAAGATGAAAGCCATGATTCTGTATAAAACTTGAACAGAAAGCACTGGAAAGGTTTTGTGTTCACACACTAGCTTGCCGTATTGATGGAATAGACTGCAGAGTTCTGGTGTACTTGGAATTTCCTAAGTGTTAAAGGCTTTATGCCCAAAATATATCACATTTCTATAGCTCAGCCAGAAGATGAGGAAGAAGTGAATTACTGTGGCTTGGTCATTGCCAGGATGGGATAGAGTTACTTCACCAAATGGAGATAATAAAAAAAAAGTTATTAACAGATGTTTTCATATGAGAGCTCCAAATCAGCTCTCCAAGGCATCCAAGAAATATTCCTTAGCTGTGAAGTATAAAATGCACGTGTACCTTTACCACAAAAGCACGGCTGCAAACTGTAGGAAGACTGACCCTGCCTTGCTGAAGCAGAACATAATCAGTCATCCTACATGTATGCATTGTTAGCATTACAGATGTGAAAGCTGTGTGCAGTTGGACTGGATGATCTTGAGGTCTTTTCCAACATTGGTGATTCTATGATTCTATAAGTCTATGATTCTATAAGCATGCTGCCCAGGGCATGATTAGAAGCTTCCAGTTCTTGTTTAGTCTGTACATACACAGTGGTAGAGGTCTATCCCTTGCAGCATCAGTCCTTACCTGAGCGCTGACTGTCAGAATCCCCACTGCCATATGATAAATAGCAGATTCTTTACCCTGCATCAGGAGCAGGATGAATCTATTCCTCTAATAAAGAATATTCTGGTTCCTGTAACTTTGCATCTTACTGTAAACCACTGTTCCTTTCTTATACTTTTTGTCAGCAAGGTCACTAGGCAGTAAGTAAGCAAGGTTCCAACACATGCTGGAGGCACAGTATTCTCTCAGAAGAGCATATGAAAGAACACCTCACACTGGTTATGGTCCCTGCATTGGTTTAAGAATGCCAAAAGCTATCTCTGTCACAGGCAGACACGTTGGTGTCACCTGAGTAAAATACTCTTTGGTATAATCGTGAGCCAGACAGTGGAGTGAAGGGCAAAGAGTGATGAGAGTTTTCTGAGATGAAAACAAAGAAGAGGTCTCTCAGAGAATCAAATCTGTTTAGATGTGGTACTCATACAGCTTGTTAAACTGTTTGAGAAATATGATAGGCAGTCAGAGGAGAGACAGCAAGAAAAATGCAGAAAAATTGGATACACCTCTTTGGCTGTGATGTGAGTTAAAGTCAGCCTCAGAGCAGACTGCAGCATATGAACATATACCCAGATATGGGTAGCATGAGCACATGACTGTTAATTGGAGGTTAAAATTGCAAATTTTATTTGGTATCACATCCAGGCCAACTCCGAGAAACTGGATGAAAGGTTCGTGGGTTTTCTCTTGAATTTCTTCCTCATTTTCCCAAACATACTTGGTCTTGACTGAAGACAGATAGGAGGCTGAGGGATGGCCTAATGGCAGCCTACAGCTCTTCAGAGGGAATGGAGGGGAGGATCAGGATGGGGATTGGGAAAAGGTTTTTCACCAGAAGATGGTGGGCATGGGACAGGCTCCCTAGGTCATTGGTCACAGCCCCAAGCTGTTCCAAGAGTGTGTGGACAATGCTCTCAGATACAGAGTTTGAATTTCAGGTAATCCTGTGTGGAGTCAGTTGGGTACCCTTTCAACTTGAGATATTCTTATATATATATTTATATTTATACTATATATTTATATTTATATTTATTTATTTATATTTATTATATAATACTATACTTGTAGGGCATCCACAACCTTTCTTGGAAACCTGTTCCAGCACCTCACCACTCTCAGTAAAAAACTTCCTCCTGATGTCTAATCTAAATCTCCCTTCCTTTAGTTTAAAACCATTGCCCCTTGTCCTGTCACTATCTACCCACGTAAAAAGTTGATTTCCCTCATGTTTATAAATGCCCTATAAATACTGGAAGGCAGCAATGAGTTCTCCCCACAGCTTTCTCTTTTGCAGGCTGAACAAGCCCAGTTCATTCAGCCCGTCTTCTCAGGAGAGGTGCTCCAGCCCCTGGATTACTTTCACGGCCCTCCTCCAGACCCTGTCCAAAATCTGCACATCTTTCCTGTGCTGGAAGCTCTGGACTTGGACACGGCACTCCAGCTGGGGCACTGCCAGGGCAGAGTAAAGGGGGAGGATTATGTCCCTTGCCCTTCTGGCCACCCCTCTTCTGATGCAACCCAGGATATCATTGGTTTTCCGGGATGAAAGTGCACATTACTGGCTCATGTTAAGTTTTTCATCAACCAGGACCTCTATGTCCTTGTCATGTATTGTCAAGAAGGCCAATGGTATCCTGGGGGCGCATTAAAAAGAGTGTGGCTAGCAGGTCAAGAGAGGTGATCCTCTCCTTCTACTCAGCGCTGTGTGTCCAGTTCTGGGGTCCCCAGTTCAAAAAAGACAGGAATCTCCTAGAAGGAGTCCAGCAGAGGGCCACAAAAATGAATGTGTTTCTCCTATGAGGAAAGGCTGAGTGACCTGGGTCTATTCAGCCTGGGGAAAAGAAGACTGAGAGAAGATCTGATAAATGTTTATAAATATCTAAAGAGAGGTGGGAGACAAATGGATGAGGCCAGGCTCTTCTTGGTAATTTGAAGCAAAAGGACAAGGAGTAGTGGCCTAAAACTTGTAAGAGGAAGTTCCATACTAACATGGGATAGAACTTCTTTATGGTAGAGGTAACGGAGCACTGGAACAGGTTGCCCAGAGAGGTTGTGGAGTCTCCTATGGAGATCTTCAAGACCTGTCTGGATGTCTACCTCTGCAATCTATTGTAGGCTACCTGGTTGAGCAAGGGGGTTGGTCTCAATGATCTCCTGAGATTCCTTCCAACCCATGTGATTCTGTGATTGTGTGATTCTCAGCCAGGCTTCTCTCAAGTTCTTTTCCCAGTTTGTATACATATCTGGGATTGCCTCGACCCAAGTACAAACCTTGCACTTTGCTTTGCTGAGCCTCATTGGGTTCATAAGGGCCCACCTTTTGAGTTTATCAGAGTCCTACTGGAAGTCATCCCTTCCTTCTGCTGTACCAACTGCACTGTTCAGCTTGGCAAATGGCCTCAGGTTGCACCAGAGGAGGTTCCAATTGGGTATTAGGAAAAAATTTGTCCCAAAAAGAGTGGTGAGGCACTGAAACAGGATGCTCAGAGAGGTAGGGAAGTTACCCACCACTCCCGGGGATGTTCAAGAAAAAGGTGGATATCACAGTGAGTGGCATGGTCTACAGTCACAGGCATGGAGTGATGGATGTTCTAGATGATCTTATTGGCCTTTCCAATCTCAATGTTACTGTGATTCTATTATTGTTATTGGTGTGAAACCTGCTAGTATTAGACAAGCAAATTACCTCTTTCCCTGGAATGCCATGCAAACTAAGGGGGATTCTTATCTAAACAGGTAAGGAGTTTTATTAGGAGAAATGGTTTTAAGTTGAGGGAGGGAAGATTTAGGTTGGGTGCCAGGGGGTTAGGGTTAGGGTTAGTTCTTTACAGAGATAGTGGTGGGGTGCTGGAACAGGCTGCCCAGAGAGGTTGTGGATGCCTCGTTCCCTGGAGGTGTTCAAGGCCAGATTGGATGGGTCCTGGGCAGCCTGGTCTGGTATTAAATGGGGAGGCTGGTGGCCCTGCTTGTGGCAGGGTGTTGGAGATTCATGACCCTTGATGTCCCTTCCAACCCTGACCATTCTGTGATTCTGTGAAATAAAAACCTGGGGTGAGAAAATTTGTGGGCTGCACAAATTGTGTGATGGGCTGTTCAGGGCAAGGGTCAAGAGGGGAAAGGCAGGGAACCGTGCAGTTACCGTGACCAGTTTTAGGCTCCGACTGCATTTAGGTGGGAGAGCACTATCTGGGCCCTGCCCTGTGCGCAGCGAGGAGGGCACTCCGCGGCTCTCCTGCCTCGGGACTCCGCCATTCGGCTCCGAGCCGCTTCGTGCCGCAGCGAGCCGCTCCGTACTACACTCCCCACAATGCGGCGCGGCGCGGCGGGCGCAGCCTCACTGAGCCCCGGGGCTCGGCCGTGCGCCCGCGCCGGGCGGAGCGCCGCTCGGTCCGCTGCCATGGCCCCGGAGGCGCTGACGGCGGCGCTGCTGGGCGGTGGGCTGCTCTTCGCCGCCTGGCGTTGGTTGCGGGCCGCGGCCCGCCCCGGAGTCAGAGCCGGGGCCTCCATGCGGGGCAAGACGGTGATCATCACCGGGGCCAACAGCGGGCTGGGCCGGGCGGCGGCCACCGAGCTGCTGCGGATGAAGGCCCGCGTCATCATGGGGTGCCGCGACCGCGCCCGGGCCGAGCGGGCGGCCCGCGAGATCCGAGCCGAGCTGGGCGAGCGGGAGGCGGCCGAGGGAGGCGGCGGCGAGCTGGTGGTCCGCGAGCTGGACCTGGCCTCGCTGCGCTCCGTGCGCGCCTTCTGCCACCGCGTCCTCCAGGTACGGCCTGTGCCGGGCCTTGCACCCGACTGGCGCCGGGCTCTTCCTCCCGCCGGCACCCGGGCTGGGGTGGTGCGAGGTGTGGCTGGGAGTAGCGTTCTGGTTTTTTGCTCTGAGACAAGCTGTGTTTGATGTTTTCAGTTGGTCGTACAGCTCAGCCTTGTCCCGCAGCTTAAGGCTCATGGGTGAGCCATGCAGAACTGTGTCCGCGTTGCTGCCTCCTCCCCAGATTCACGCTCAGCAGTACCCGAGTTTAGTAGATGGATAGTCTTGAACATTTCTGCATGTGGCCTGAAAGCTCGAGCTTAAGGAGGCTGGAGACGGCCAATCAGTTTTCCACCTTAGAGTCATTTGAGTTGGAACGTACCCTTAAAGCCATCTAGTCCAACTCCCCTGCATTGAGCAGGGACATCTACAGCTCCATCATAGCTCAGAGCCCCGTCCAGCCTGACCTTCAGTGTTTCCAGAGATGGGGCATCCACCACCTCTCTGGACAACCTGTGCCAATGCCTCACCATCCTAATGGTAAAAAAAGTTCCTTATATCCAATCGAAATCTCCTCCTTCTTAGTTTGAAACCATTTCCTATCAAAGGGAATATTCGGCTGAGAGCCTCCACTGGATGCATTCCACTCCATGAGAAGCTTTGGCTGAGACACTCATCTGACAGCATTTGACACTGCAGACCATGAGATGGTCTGCATAGGAAACCAGGCTTAGTGAGTTGTGCAGCTTGGAGAACTGCTTGTTAAGTACTTGACCGATGTCTAGATGCCGTTTTGATAAATAAAAATTGAGACTATGTTGCATTGACTTTCAAACAGCTTTTCTAAATTTAATTATCTGAAAAAGCCAAGTTCTGTAGTGGAGCATTGCAGGCTTTCCTTCATGCATTTGAATCCAATGATAAGGTCAGTCTAATCTTGCTTCACTGTTTTGGGAGAATATGCACATATACAAAATGATATAAAACACTAGAAAAGAAACGCACTGCCGAACCGTTTTGTATTTACTACACAGTATCCAGAAATGGAAATTTATTACTGTCTGTTTATCAGCAAAGCCAATAGAAGTGACTGTAAATGATAAATGGTTGGAGAAGGAGAAAGCAGCACTACAAATACATGCACTGATAGGCATTTTAACCTTCATTTTCTAATTGATCCCAAAAGCAGCTGAATGAAAAGGAATGTAATTTTAAGAAGCTGTTATGTTCAAACTCGTACTAATTGCCTTTTCTGAACCTGTGATTCTTTATTGCACAATTTGTTTTATTTTTGTTGTTGCCTGGTGGATGGTTACTGAGGTTTTTGTCTTTGTGTGCGTGTGTGTATGTTTTTGGAGATGAAGAAGTCTAAAAAAAATTGTCAGGATAGGGTGAAAAGGACTTAAATATTTTTCAGGATGGGGAAACATTCCCACAGCCTAACTTAGTTTGTGGGAGCTTTCCATTCTGAAAGTACAGGTGATTACGTCTTTCACTCCTTAATTTCATTGCAAAAAAAGAAAAATGGAGGACTTAGGGATGTTGGGGGGCTCCAAGGAAGAATGGAGAAAATGGAAGCAACCTCAGAAGCTACAGGGAATAGTATTGCCCAACAAAGCAGTGTTTTGTAATTTGTTACGCGCTTGGTCATAATAGTTACATTAGCATTGTTCACCTTACTTGAATTAAGTAATTAAAGTAGCAGTTTCTGAATATATCACAAGTAGAACTTCTTGAAGTGTTAATTCTTGTGAAATAGATTATCTGATCAGATGCTACAAAAGGCAACGTTTTCTAAAGTAAAGCAGTGCTAGTTAGCAGATCTACAGTAGGTCAGAATTTCAGCCCTGTCCTTGCTTACTGATAGGAACCATTATGTGCTTTTGGGTGAAGAGAATTGGATTTGATGCTCTTTATAATGCCTCAGGAATTGTGTGAAACAGTCCTGCAGAAATCAGAGGCTGAAATGCCTCTGAAGTGCGTGATCAGGTGCCGACATCACTAAACTGAATGACAAAGTGCAAATTTGGATTTTGCTCTCTGAGCATCTTTGCAGGTGATGGCAGTCAAATGAAAATAAATAGTATCAAATTAATCTTCAGATTCTCTTTTTTATGATCAACGCGACCCAAAGTGATCTTTGTCAGCTGGCTCCACATTGTTTTTAAAGAATTGGCAGTAAAGGAAACACATCCTACTTTTTCTGTTAAGTAAATGCATTTGCTTCTGAGTCATGCAAGCATGAATTCCTGTGATACCTTCACATTCTTGTCAGACATGGGTGAAAGCACTGAATTTGGAATTCAGGTAGGCAGCTTAATCTGATCTATTTTAATTTTTTTAAAGCTGTTTTTTGTTTGGGAAAGCTCTTAATTTTTGAGTGGGTGCTGATACATGAATGTATTGTAAATTACGTTTGAATTATCTGTACCACTTTCTGTATTAATTATATCAGTTTTCTGAACCACAAAACTGATCCATCAAATAGCATGTGCTGAGCATATCATAAAAATTTCAAGCCTCCATCCTGTAGAAATATGTTCTTGAGTATGCCTATTAGATTCAACTTGTTGTATGAAACTTGCTGAGTTTAATAACATAATGAACTCTACTTTTGTCATGAGTTCTTCTCTATATGTTGCACTAAACATCACAATAAAATGTAGTAATTTTAAGACAGCGATTAAAGCCATGAAAATGCTGTTTTGCAAAGCTTTTTACGACATCTCCACAGTGAGACAGTGGGTCTACGGTTTGACGGTTCCTTTCAGTGGCAGTATTCTTTTGTGCCATGTCTGCATGATGTTTTTGTGGTAGAATCCTTGCCCATGACTGGGGTTTGTCAGAAACTATTATCATTAATGTATGTGCTTTTGCAAGTGAAATAAACAGGTTACTTTTTAGAGGAAAACAAATGCTTCACAAACATAAATGATTAGCCTGGAGGCGATTGTGTTGTCTGCATACATTATAAGTAAATACAGACCTACTGTGATGTACTGGAAGCCTGCTGGAGTTGAATATTCAGTTTAGTGGTATTTTATTCTTTTTTCAGTAATGCTTTAGAAACTGTTGGAAAGTTACCATTTGGAAAACTGGAAGTTATTTCCCTCTAACAGTATATAGTGAGAAATATTAAGCATAATAGTATGTTTTGTGTGACAAATGATTATAAAACTAAATTAATTTTTTCTTTCCTATTTAAAGGAAGAGCCAAGGCTGGATGTTCTGATAAATAATGCAGGGATATTCCAGTGCCCATACATGAAGACAGAGGATGGCTTTGAGATGCAATTTGGTGTAAACCACTTGGGTCACTTCTTGCTCACCAACCTTCTTCTGGGCCTCCTCAAAAATTCTGCTCCGAGCAGGATTGTGGTAGTATCCTCAAAGCTTTACAAGTACGGAGAAATCAACTTTGAAGACTTGAACAGTGAAATAAGTTACAATAAAAGCTTTTGTTACAGCCGGAGTAAACTGGCTAACATACTGTTTGCAAGGGAGCTAGCCCGTCGTTTGGAAGGGACAGGAGTCACTGTCAATTCACTTCATCCGGGTATTGTCAGAACAAATTTAGGGAGACATGTGAATATTCCGTTACTGGCAAAGCCCCTATTCAATTTGGTGTCATGGGCTTTCTTCAAAACACCTCTGGAAGGAGCCCAGACTTCTATTTATTTGGCCTCTTCTCCTGATGTTGAAGGTGTGTCTGGGAAATATTTTGGGGACTGCAAAGAGGAGGAACTTCTGCCCAAAGCCATGGATGACCTGGTTGCAAGAAAATTGTGGGATATAAGTGAAGTGATGGTTGGATTATTGAAATAAGTGCCAGGGATAATATGATAAGGAAAATGCAGATAACTATGCAATACATATTTGGAACTGTAATTCTCACCTTAGATGCTGTGAGAACACAGATCTGTGCTTAAAAACGTTTGATAGAAGAGTGATTTATGCTGGAATTCTGTTTTAAAATAATGATAATCTCTGTTTAATAAGCACAAGCATTCAAGAAGAACCTGGAATAGAGAATGTAACTTCTGAATAAATCTGTTCAGAAAGTCATGGTCTAAAATAAAAATTAAACAAAACTGTGTTTTGCGGTAAATGTTGCCTATTTGTCATGTTCTGCTACTTTTAGTCATGCTGGACAGTGTAGGGTGTTGATGGTGAAGTGCTCTTCCTGTGAAATGGTTTTAAAAATAGAACCTAATACTAAGATCTGTCTTTTTGAGCCATCATAGTGAAATCTGGAGCACAGTTTTATTGGTATCTTATACTGTAATCATTAGGCCTCATGAGTGCCATTCGAAGACTTCTCCACTGAATGCTTCCATGAACAAAACTGTTGAGCTGTATACAGTTTAGCTATGAAGTATGAAGTTACTTTTTGAGTTTAATGTAACTGCTGTTCAATGAATACATACACTTCATTGTGCAAGCTCTATTTCTGTTTTCACATATCCTGAACTTGCTGTTTCTAGATATGCAGATGCCTTGGGTTTTATTAAAAACAGTTGACATATCTCAGTAGGGTTTTGCATGAGTTGTGTCCATGCAAAGTCTTCAAGACTTCAATCAGATTAGACTGAAGAGAAATGCTTCTTCATTCAATGCTTCTTTGGATTGACTGCACTTGTAGTAGTGAGATTAGGTAAATCTGACTGATTCAGCTTAATGAATATTCTTTAATAAAAATCTTAAAAAAAACCTTAGCATTGATTCTTTCACTATGGAAGATACAACCAGTAGTCTGTGTACACACCTTTAAAAGGTGGAAGATTCACCTGCTTTACTTTGGGGAGTCTCTGCCACATAGAGGTAGAAATAAAATGCTTGTGTGTAACCAAACAGCTAAATGGATGTTACGTGAATCTGTACTTTTTTTTTTTTTATTTTTAATTCATGTAATTAATGGGTTTATATTGGCATTTCCTTTTGGGGATGATTCCGTCCAAGGTCTCCTGGACTTTCTGGGGCTCAAGAGCATCTGAAAACATGTACAGGCTGGTCCACAGCAGCATGACCCAAGTCTGCTCCATGCAAAGGAGTGCTGAGGATCAGCTGTGAAATACAGCTGCCTTCATCTGCCCTGATGTAAGTGCAGGAGATTTCCGTGTGAGGGGGCAGAAGGGCCATAAAAGAGCAGCCAGGTTCTGTTGCTGCAACGGCAGCAAGGGAGTTGTTGCACCAGGAGAACAGAAAGGCCCCTGAAGAGACCCAGCTCCCATTGCCTCAACGGGAGTGAAGGACTTATTGCTCCTGGAGGACAGGGAGGCCCCCTGTTAGTGAGTTAACTACTTACTGTGTCCTTGAGCATTGAAGCTTGTAGAGGTCTGCAGCTGTTGGTAGAAGAGACAGAGAACAGATGGAGAGACCCTTCGTGATGGAGCCACGGACATGTGGGGCCAGGGGGTGTCTTTGCAGGGCACCTGTCTTTGCCCAAGCTGCTCACCTCCGTGATTCTCTGTGCTGCCTCTGCTGCTGTACCTCCTTGTCCTCCCACCCTACATGGGCGCAGAAAGCAGTGAATGAGAGGAGAGCATCCCCAGCAGACTCAGCAGCACCCAGCAACCCAGGGCACAGCCTGGCCAGGCCCCGCTGGGACACGGCCTCTCCTCCCACTCAGGACCCCCAGCCCAGCCCTGCGGATGGCCCTGGCACCTGCCAACCCCCCTCCCTGTGTTGCAGCGCCTGGCTCAGCACCAGCCCTGACTCCTACCTTCCACAAGGCCGTCATGAATGCAAATAATGACATGTTCATTATGATCCGGAGGATGGGATAGAAGATATCGCCATCCTCCAGGCTGAAGAAGAAGCTCATTCCCCAGAAATCAGCCATGTTTGTGATGTACAGAGAGCCAAGCAGTCAAGCTCCTCTTTTTAGTCACCTCATGGGCAAAGTGGTACCCAGCCTCTGGGGTTGTCTCCTTTGTGATGTGGGTTGCCATGTCACCAGCTGGGGGCTATGGCAAAATTCGTGATGCAGGGACAGTGGGGTGTGGCACAGCCCGGCCAGCTCAGCACAGCGGGGCCATGGCCAGGCCACCCCAGTGCTGAGACCTGGCCCTGGGCAGGGCCACATAAAGCCTCTGCCTCTCACCAGAAAGGACTGAATCCTGGGCCCAGTGCTGTGCTCCCACTTTTGAGAGCCCATGAAGCACTTGTCGGTCCTGATGAGTCCAGCAAAGCAATGATGGCCGTGCTGCTGCTGACATTCCCTTTTCCATTGGAGTCTGTCCTTATCCTCAGTAAAGAGGGCCATCTTTGCTTACTTTATACATTTTTTTGAACTACAGGGAACATTTTCCCCTTTTTCTGGGAATAAAATATACAGAATGTCTTTCGTAATAACTTTGCATACATATTCATTGTGGTTCATAATGGCAGGTGATTTCTCATAGCATTTTTAATCATAAATTTTTATGAATCACAGAACATTTTCCCTTGTAATATTAACAGGGTCGACATCTGGTATTGAGATTTCTCCTGCTGAAAAAGATTTAATGCACATAGTTTATTGTTACTTAAAGACTGGAGATTGCAGAGGCAGCCTTTATAGACACTCCCAAGCTATTTATACATCTTCCACAGCTTCTTTCCAAAATTTTTGTACTATGTATTTCAGTTCACATAATTCATGCGACCTTTTCTTTTTCCTTTTGTATAATAGTTTAAAAGACAAAATACCTACTACAAGAAGGGAATGGTTCACTGTTCTGTATAACAGAGAACAAAACCTCTTCCGTTGTTTGGTCTCCATAAATGTTCAACAAGCGTCAATGAATATCAGTAGGTGTGATTTTTTCCACAAGGAGGAATTCAGCGACACACTTCTGCTTCATCCACACTTCCACGACAGACGCCATTCTGTCAGACGGCCCCTCTGCTTCCATCTGTCACAGGGTAACAACATGTAACAGAACATCGGTGGGAAGGTGCAAGGTCTTCTGCCATCCCACCAACATCCACCTCTGGTGTTGTGGGCCAACATCATAAAACAGGAAGCACTTATTTCGGAGCACCCTCGTACAGTGCTTTACCTTTTTAAGTATTGCTCAAGGGAAAAAATATTAATAGCACATTGTATATTCCATAGATCCTTTTTACATACCTTTAAATACATAAATCCAGGAAGCAACCTCATTTTTGAGATCCTCTCTTTGGTTGTTTACTCAGCCTCCAGGCATGCTTGAACTTACCAAGTGGTCTTTGCTTCTCCTTACCTTTGCCAGCACAAGCCTGGGCTGAGTGATTGGGTAGGAGAAAACCACAACACAAGCTATGAAACCAAACAGGTTTCTAAGATCCTTTAACAGGCTAACCTTTTTCTGCTCATTGTAAGGAGAGGTTTGGATGGGTGTGCTGTCAAAACATTATCTGAGTGTTGTACAAAGTTCTCTAATACTGAAGAGAGACTTGCAAAATGCATACAGAAGATTCTTCTCTGGTCTTTGCATTTCATATTTTTGTTATAAATACTTGTAAATAGCTGTATGTAGAACCCTTGAAGCAGCTAAATGTGTTCACTAACACATCTGATATGCAAGATAACAGCAAGATGAAATGTTTCCATGAACTGCAGGTTGTCTCAAACCAATAGAATATGATATACTTCACCTGCCGAAAAACAAGGACGGAGATAAAGAGCTGAGCCAAAGTTGGGTTTCTGTTCTCAGTAGTACTACTGTAGCAATACTGAAGTAATACTTCTGTTTTGTTTCAGTGCTGAAACCAACCTGCTTCTCTTAAAGGGAAAGCCTTGGGTGGGAGGTGAAGATGACTGGTCTAGAAATACAGTGGTAAAGAACTGCTCTTTTTTTAGACTGCATGATCGGAGTATGTTGTACAGAGAGCACAAAAATAAGAGATGGAGAATTATATACACCACCTGTATGTATAGTATGATTGTATAAAATGCAATGCCTACATCTACATCTACCATCTACCAGGTGTTTTATCTTTGAAAATACTGCAGAAATACCAGCCATTGTCAGAAAATGATTAAATTCCTGTAATCACATATAGATTAAAGCCCTTGTTCCAGAGTAGAGGAGTAATTACTTGATAGTCTTAATGAAATATAGTATGCCTGAAAACATTTTGAGAAGATGGATTGTTAGGTCCTGTGGTATCAACACATCAGCTTTTTTTTTTTTTTTTTCCCAGCATCCAACTTTATTAATATTTGTCACCTCCAGTGTCTAATGTAATTTGTCTTCGTGCACCAAAAAGATTTGATTACTCTCTTGAGACTGCTGCTACTCTTTATGTTATCTTATGTTTTTGTTATTGCAGTAGCATCTAGGATTTTGAGACAAGTCTTGCAAAATGTATGCAAGTACAAAACAGAAGATCTCTTAGGTGCAGTTGGTACTGCTGATTCGAACTAGTTTGGAAACAATTTGGCTTAGAAAGTATACTATGCTAAGCTATGTAGGATCCTATTAAGTTCAGGCATTTATCTGTGACCAGTTTTGTCTGGTAAGTAGCTTTTCCTGGAGTTGCTAGAGCAATCAGTATCTCATTCCAGCCAATTCTCACTTTACCCCAGTATTACACTGCCTCCAGAAAGATGTGGAAGCTTTACATGTTTCTATTCTGTAAACTGATTAGGAACTGTCTGGTGTCATAAAGCTGAAACTGGGACACATTTTGTGTGCTTCCCTCCACTTTCATCACCATATAAGCACCACTGCTGTCAAATTAATCTTATTTCTCATTAAGAATTAAATTTGGAAAAAATAAGGAGTGAAAGAGTTAGAGAGTGGCCAGGGATAACATGTAAAGACCAGCGAAGAACAACCTTCACAGGTAGGTACTGAGGCTGATCACCTTGTCAATAAGTACATCACAGGTATGCAGGAAAGCCATGGCTGAAGTTAAGATTTTGTTGAGGTATTTGGTAAACATAAATTTTAAGTCAATTATTTCAAAAGCCAAAACTTACCTTCAGCTATCTTGTGAAAATTATTAGAATTTGAGCATTTGATTGATCCACCAGCACTGTCGGACCAGCAGCGTGTACCTGTGCTGGGGTGCATTCAGGGCATCCTTGTAAACAACTTCCCAGCTTCCCTTGTGGATAGAACAAGAGTTTGAGAAAGGAACTTCTAAATCTTTTTTGTTTGTTTGTTTGATTCTCAGTCCCAGCCCCTAACTACAAGCCAGCCCTCCACACACACCTAGCTCTTGTAAATGAGGTTTCTGCAAGCAAGCTAAAATTGCAGTTGCATGTATTTATTTTATGTGCTACATCTGTTTAAGTAAAGAAAGACTTATGTACTATTTTTTTTTTCTTTAAGTACTCTCTCAATAATTTACCTTCCTTACCTTGCCACAAAGACCAACATCTATCCTAAGGGACAACACTGCTCTTTCTGGCACTAAAACATAAGCAGCAGGCAAGCTTATAAACCCAGCAGGAGTTCTCCAGTAAAAATACTCCCTGTTAATGAGATAAATGATCAGTTTTTCCATGATGGAGTAAAAACAGAAGTATTTAAGCTCTCTCTCTTCATGGTTGTCTGGTTTGCCTATGCTTCCTACTATGTGAATGCTTCACAGGCTTCAAAGCCTGAGTCCTGGGAGTTTGTGGTAGGCTTATGCTTTTGCTTAAAAATGTGGATAATTCCCACCTTAAGTACACTTAATTTCTTTCCACCTAAGGCTGTAAAGAAAATAAACAACTTACAAGATCATACAAATAATTTTAAAATGGGAGGCCTGTTCCCTTTTTCACATAACTTTTTCCAAACTAATCACTTATAAGGTAATTGACTCACAGAGAGATCCAGGAGGGCTACACAGTTTAATTTTTCTTTTTGATGTGTCCCAGAACGGTGCTGCTGTTTCTCATAACAGAAAACGATGACCTCCCTCTATGCTTTTTACGTACCACGTTAGCTACCACTGGTAGCCTCACACCTGTTGGAACTGAATTCACTTCAAGACATTCAATTTGAATATTCAATTGATTCCAAAAGCCTTGTGTAGCATAGGGAAAGGAATATTTCCCTAATTGCTTATCTGAGGGAAGCTGGCACACAGACCACCAAACGTGTTTGAAATCACTTTCTTTTTACATTTAACATTTACATTTACATATATTCTCAAATAACGTGAAAGAAGTTTAGTAAAATGAGATAGAGAAGGAGCTGATAGCTTATTTGCCATGAAGGAGTCAGAAGGGTGTCGCATGTTTGAAATCTGTAATTGGTTTAGCACTTCTTGCCATCTGCTTCATGGCCAAAGCAGGCAGTCTGAAATCCCAGTCCCACTAAAAGTTTTGGGAGTCAGACACCTAAATATTTTTGCTGATCCTAATGTTCTAGCTTCAGCTTTGGGCAGCAGAACTCTTAACAATCTGTTGGATGGTGACTCTTTAAAGCTTGATGAATAAAGCTTTATGCAGTTCTGTATGTATGGCATTTTTTATTTTTATTTTTATTTTTTTTTAATACTTCACAAAATGCATGTGGAGAAGAAAGAGATATGAGTACGTTAAATACTCTGGAATATTCTCCAGGAATATTTTTCCTCCCCATAATGTCTCCTCATCTTTGCAGTTGTTACTACACTTTTCAGTTTACCATCTGAAGTGCTCTTTTGTGATGACGTTATTTCAGCTTATCAGTATCCTGTTGCAAACTTTCCCAACAGTTATCCAGGCCCCTCCCAGCTCACATCTTGACCATCCATTCAGTAAATTTCATCTACTCTTAAGACAAGCAGTGACAGAGCCTTTCTACAGTCTTCAATGAGGGAGTGATGAACACAGTCTGAAGAAAGCAGGCACTGTGCCTGGAGTCCCAGAACCTATTTACACTGCAACAAGTGGTTTTTATGTCATAGAATACTAGAATCTTTTGAGTTGGAAGTGATCCTTAAAGACCTCAAATGTCTACAAAGATGGGGATTCCACCACATCTCTGGACAATATGTTCCAGTGCCTCATCACCCGTATTGAAAAAACTTCTTCCTTCTATCCTATCTAACTCTCCCCTCTATTAGTTTAAAACCATTTGTCCTGTCACAACAGGCCCTGCTAAAGAGTCTGTCCTCTACCTATAGCCTCCCTTTAAATACTGAAAGGCTGCTATCAGGTCACCTGAAGAGTTCCAGATCTTTCAAACTGTCCTTGTTAGGAAGGTGTTACATCTCTTGAATCATTTTTGTGGCCTTTTGCTGGATGCACTTCCAACAGGTCTATGTCTCCTGTACTCCACATCTGGATGCCGCTCTCCAGATGAGAACTCACCAGCACAGAGTAGAGGAGCACAATCACCTCCCTTGGCATGCTGGCCACGCTTCTTCTCTTGCAGCCCAGGAAACTGTTGGATATCTGGGCTGCAAGGACACATCTCATGTCTCATGTCCAGCTTACCATCCATCTCAGTGGACCTTCAGTACCGGAAATTGTTTCTAATGACTTTTTAAAGGTATTGTAAAAACATGTAAGTGTGCATTATGGAGGCATTTGCTACGAGCAGAGTCTTGCAAAAAACATGACTTCGCATTTTGTGTACCATCCAGATGCTATTAAGAGCTAGCTGTATCTCAGGAGTACAGCTAAAACTAGGGCCCTGGGACAGTAGAACAGAACAAGACACAACTTGCTGTCTGCTGCAGATTCAAGGGAGGCTACCCTAAAACACTAAAAGAATAATTAGAAATCTTTAAGAGTTTCTGCTTCTGAGGGATTTGTTTGCTATTTAAGAGTGTTTTCCCACTCTTAAATAGGGTTAAAACATCAGCAAATGTGAAAATGGCCATTTTTCAACAAAGCAGTGCTCTTCTTCATTATGGAAAACCTGTAAAATGACTGGAAATGGCTTAATGTGGTAGGTGTTCATTTTTAAGGGTTCTGTTGACAGGAGTTGATGAGTGAAAATATTATATTACATTTTTGCCTTTTGTTCAATAAATAGCGTGGAATTTTGATGCTGTCTAGAGGGACTGCTCTATACTATGGTGGTCTAAATTGGGATTTTTCATTAATGTGACCAACTTGCTTTACTTATTTATTTGTTTGTTTGTTTGTTTGAGAAAAAGAAAAAGAAAAAAAAAAAAGCTGAAGTCAAAGAGAAAACCAAGAAAAAGCACCACAAATTATCTTTTACTCATCTGGAAGAGTTTATTTTAAACATGGAACATTGTTTGCTGCTGTGGAAATGAAAGTGAGAGAGTTGCAGCTTTCTTCCAGTGCCATCTGGCAGATGATTTACTTGTGTATGGTATTCACTAATCCAAATAACCCTGTGTGTGGTAGCATTGTCTCTTTACAGATCGTGAAGCTTTTGGCTGAACCTTAGATAGCTCACACAAGGCTATAAACAGCACTGTGCAATAGAATGTCTAAAATTATATTAAAAGAATATTCAGGAAATATATATGCCAAATTAGTCATTTATTTACCTTTTGTAAGCATTTTTCTTACCTGCATTGATCTTGATGTTTTATTTTCAGACTTCTACTGAATTCTACTCTGATTTTTGTTCTACTGGAACAGCTGCCCAGAGAGGTTATGGATGCCCCGTCCTTGGAGGTGTTCAAGGCCAGGTTGGATGGGGCACTGGGCAGCCCAGTTTAGCATTAAACGTGGAGGTTGGTGGCCCTGCATGTGGCAAGGGGTTGGAGATTCATGATCCTTGAGGTCCCTTCCAACCCTGGCCATTCTGTGATTCTGTGATTCTGTGATTTTAGCGCACTGAAATCAACATTTATTTATAGCCTCAAAGCTCAGGTACCAGAGCACTGAGCATCCATCTCTAGGTTAGTATTTGTTCCTATAAGGTCCCTTCCTGATCTTATGAAGCTTGTTTTCCTGCTAATTCTAGCTCTAGCTGGACCTAGGCACTTCACTATTATGTTGCTGCTAAACAGGTCGGTGCAATCCAAGGTATTTATACAAACTGGGAGAAGATCTCCTTGAGAGCAGCCCTGTGGAGAAGGACTTGGAGGTCCTGGTGGACAATAAGCTGGAAACACCAGCAGTATGTTCTTGCAGCCCAGAAGGCCAACTTTGTTCTGGACTGCATTAAAAGAGGGGTGGCCAGCAGGGAGAGGGAAGTGATTGTCCCCCTCTACTCAGCTCTTGTGCATCTGCAGCACTGCGTCCAGGTCTGGGGCCCCCAGTACAGGAAGGACGTGAAGCTCTTGGAGCGGGTCCAGAGGAGGGCACTGAGATGATCAGAGGGCTGGAGCACCTCTCCTGTGAGGAAAGATTGAGGGAACTGGGACTGTTTAGCTTGGAGAAGACTCTGAGGAGACTTCCAGTACTTGAAGGGAGCATATAAACAGGAGGGGGAACGGCTTTTTACATGGGTAGATAGTGATAGGACAAAGGGGAATGGCTTTAAATTGAGATGGGAGGTTTAGGTTAGATATTAGGAGGAAGTTTTTCACACAGAGGGTGGTGACACACTGGAACGTCAACAAGAAGGAGGTTGTGGATGCCCCATCCCTGGAGGCATTCAAGACCAGGCTGGTCTGGTGGTTGGTTGGTGACTCTGCACATAGCAGGAGCTTGAAACCAGATGATCTTTGAGGTCTTTTTCAGCCCAGGCCATTCTATGATTCTGTGATTATGTAATGGCTCCTTTCTCAGTATGTGGAGTTTTTTTTGACTTATTTTTACACAGAACCTAGTTCTGTGTGCCTAAAAGCTCTCTAATACTGGCTTTGGATTCCACTCTTAGATCTAAGTCCTAAAAGTTAAGTGCTGACTGTGATTTATTTATAGACACTTCTGGTTTTAGTTGAATCTTACCTTGATGAGTCACTTCAGAAAGTAGATCTTCCCCTTCAATTTGCAATTGTCTTTTTTGGGAGATGCCTTTTTAACTTGAAGTGCAGTTGAGCAGTTATTAAAGTGCTGATTTTCTTCAAAGATAGATCACTGTAACTTATATGTGAAATTAAAATATACATATTGTAAATAATTGTGTAGCAGAGACAGGGAAGGAATTAAGAGCACTTAATTAAGTGTCTTTATTAATTTCCTTAATTAAGAGTCTTCCTAAAGGGCTGTTGATTCTTTGAAGTCATTTGCTGCATCTGTTTTGCTAAGCATTAAATGCCAGGACTGTTTCCTAAGCCACAAGCTAAATGAAACAGTGGGTCAGTTTACCTGCTATCATATTCTATTCTACCAGAAAAGAAGTGTCAGTACATCCAGATGGCTATTCAGGAGTGTCCTTGGCCCATGCTGACTCCTGGATGATGCAAAAGCCATTTCAGAAAGTGCTAGTTGGCTGGAGCCAAAACTGTGCCAAGAGCTGCCCCAAATATTAAACGCTGTAACTGATGGAATTTCAGAGCCTGAGCTGGCACTCTGTCACTCTTTAATTGAGTGGAACAAGCAGAGCTAGAAAATGCCCCCTTCCTCCCTCAAGTGTTAACAGAATAGATGTGATTTTTTACTTCACTTCCATGACATCCAGGGACTGCTCTGGAAAACTGAAGTATATTTTCTCTTACTAGTTTTGTAGTGCTAAAATTCCACTGACTGTGCTGCAGTTTCTATTGACTGACCCTGTAAACACATGGAGAATTGGTATTGTTATTAATATCACCATGTCGTCATGCTTTATTCATTTTCAATTTTGTAGCTATGGTCTGATCACTTGGAATTGTGTCCACTAATGTAGCACTGGACTATAGAAATCTTATTATATCAAAATGTGTTATTCTTGGACTACAATTCACAGTTACACAGTTGCATTTTATAGATCCATAGATTTTTTAAAGCCAGAAAAGAGCCTTAGATTATTTAGTCTGACTTCCTGAATGACACAAGCCACTTAATTTAAACCAGTTAGCCTTGTGTCAAGTCCAGCAATTTTGTGTTTGGCTA
The DNA here is from genome assembly GCF_023343835.1 of Lagopus muta. NCBI lineage: Eukaryota > Metazoa > Chordata > Aves > Galliformes > Phasianidae > Lagopus > Lagopus muta. The sequence continues at coordinate 10,500,927 of NC_064434.1, forward strand.
AGGCTTATCTTCTAGAAAGACATCCAGTCTACATCTGAAGCCATCAGTAGTTGGAGAATCCGTCACTTCCTTTGGCAATGTAGTCCAATGGTTATCACCTTCTCTCTTAAAAATATGTGGTTTGATTCTTGTCTGAATTTGTCTGGCTTTCGCTTCCAGCTATCACCTCTGATTATGGTTTTTGTTATAAGATGAGAGCCCTGCTCAGTGTTTTCTCCCTGTGGTGATACTCACACATTGTAATCACTGAAATCACCCCTACATGTTTTTATTAAACTCAACAGACTGAACCTCTTTAACCTCTTTCTGCGAGGACCTTGTCCAAGATTTCAGATGATTTCTGTGGCTCTCCTCCACATCCTTTCTGATTTTTTACCTCTTTTTGTGAAATGAGGAAGCAAGAAATGGATGTTGTACTTAATGGTGTCCATTCATAGGCAATCCCAATACTTTTCAGTTCTTTGCCTCTGTTGCTCTACCATGATCAGTAAATTAAATGTACCTGGGCTGTTCACTGGCAGTGAGGCCAAACTGGAATATCACAGTCTGCATCTGTGCTCTTGAATGCTCTTTATCTTACACAAGAGTGTATCTACATCCAAACTGCATTTTCAGGATGTTTCCTGGCAATTTTTTGGTTGCACCTTGAGAACTGTCTGACAAAATGCTGACAAAAGCCAATATCACGCCAGGGACCAAAATGATTGCCTTGTGGTACATGTTATCAAGGAATATTGACTTGGAACACTTTTAAACTCAGTAGCGTGATCAAAGCATTCCCAGTTGCCCTGAAATCAACGCTGTGTCATTTTTATTTTCAGTTAAAGTATTAAACAAAGACACATTTTTCTTAATTGCTTTAATCATGGAATGGCCTGGGTTGAAAAGGACCTCAAAGATCATCTGGTTTCAACCTCGTGCTGTGTGCAGAGTCACCAACCACCAGACCAGGCTGCCCAGAGCCACATCCAGCCTGGCCTTGAATGCCTCCAGGGATCCACAACCTCCTTGGGCAACTTATTCCAGTGTGTCACCACTCTCTGTGTGAAGAACTTCCTCCTAAGATCTAACCTAAATCTCCCCTGCCTCAGTTTAAAACCATTCCCCCTTGTCCGATCCCAATCCACCCTTGTAAACAGCCGTTCCCCCTCCTGTTTATACGCTCTCTTCAAGTATTGGAAGGCTGCAATGAGGTCTCCCCAGAGCCTTCTCTTCTCCAAGCTAAACAGTCCCAGTTCCCTCAACCTTTCCTCATAGGAGAGGTGCTCCAGCCCTCTGATCATCTTAGTGGCCCTCCTCTGGACCCAATCCAAGAGTTCTACGTCATTCCTGTACTGGGAGCCCCAGGCCTGGATGCAGTGCTGCAGATGGGGCCTCACAAGAGCTGAGTAGAGGGGGAAGATTTAAGAAATCTAAGAGTCAGGTGCATGGGCTCATTTGGTCACCTAAGTTACATGAAAGCATAGTCAGGTAAGAGACAAACATCTCCTGATTTTAATTCATCCTGTTTCTCCATGATGCCTATTTTTTAATAGATACTCTATCTGGCAGGATTTACCTATTCCCACCTCACCACTGATGCTGAAGGACACCTGGATGATGAAGAGCCCAACTCCAACTTTTCATGATTAGACTTAGGTGGACTGACTCTTTCCCAGCCACGTGTTTGTTTCATGATTCCTAACTCCTATAAGGATGATTCCTACTAGTGGCACTTACCCATCTAAATCACAGAAGTATTTTTTGTAAATCGATTGGTGAGTGGTGAGCAATTGTATTGTACATTACTTGTTTGGTAAATATTTAAACATAATTATCATTATTATTGTTTCTCTCTTCCTATTCTGTCTTTATCTCAATGCACAAATACTACTTTTTTTTTTCCCCCAGTTCTCTCTCCCATCTTACTGGGTGGGGAGGGACAAGCGAATGCCTATGAGGTGCTGAGCTGCCTACAGGATTAAACCGTAACATTCAAACAGGATGGTTGAAGACAGAGTGTCAGTTATTCTCTCTTCCAGTCTAAAACAAAGTTTAGTTAAAATCAGATGGATAATTTCCACAGACTTCAGTGATATAAGTTCTCAACCTCACAGAATAGTGTGTAGATATCCAGTCATTCTAGTGTAAAGGATAAACTATTCTGTCCATACATGTTTCTTACTTAAGGGGAATTAAGATTAGACACCACAAAACATTTTTTTTACATACTTAAGTCCGTTCTCATTAGTAAACTGCTTGACTATATGTTTGTGCATAGCTCATTTGCTTTGTTGAAATGTTTATATCTTGAGTGTGTTTTGGGTTTTAATTTGTCACCGTATTTTTTTGTGTTAAGTCATACTAATTTAGAGGTTTTATACCAACAAGTGTATTCCAAATGCACACACTCTGGGGGACTGCACTGAATGGTAAGCAAAAGCACAATTTTTACACAGTGATTGTCCACAGTTTGTTTTTAGCATGTCACTTGACTGCTTGGGATCATTCCAACTTCTTCCTCAGTACCATGGATTAGCTTTCTCCAGACAGAATGGGTGGGCAAGACCTGGGGGTTGGCTGATCCAACCTTCCAACATTATTCTAGCAAGTTATGTGTCCTTCAGTTCTTCTTCATGGCCCCATTCTGCATCCTATGATTTAAAACTAAATTCTGAGCTGTAAAAGCACACCGGAGTACTGCAACATGGATCTCATTCCAGACACACTGATCTGAAATCATGCACAACACGATGTTTGTGTATTTTTGCCACGAGCTCATCACATGGAGCAATGCACGTACCTAGTACTAAGTGCTTTGAAATGTGAGAGCGTCCCATCTAGGGAGACCTGGACGCAAGCAATATAGGAACAGGTTGGTCCATTCTGTTTGATCCTGAGGCTGAGACTGACCTTTCTGTTCAGAAATGTAGACGTGCCTTTTGAAATGCAGCTTGAGCTAATGGCTTATTAAATGGAGTCTACAGACAATGGAAAGGGCATTTGTACATGTTTCTGGATTAGGTAAGAGCTATGGGTAATTCTTAGGGCTGCTTTTCACCTTCTCCAAGAGACAGGTGCTGGTGAAGCAAGGAGTATTGATCATGTCTTGGTGCTTCACAGGTCAGGTTGCTGGTTCTTGGAGATGCTGTCACAGGTTTCTGTTGTATCTGAAGCTGTGAATTCTGGTAATTTTGGACTGGATTCCTGCTTTATCCAACCATCCTTGCCACAAGACAGTAATTCTTCGGGAAGAGTGGAAAGGGTGGAAGACTTAACAGTTTCAATCAGCCAGGCAAAATCTACCTGCTAAAAAGAACAGGAGTGCTCAGTTTCTTTTCACTTTTTAATCATCATTAATTATAACTTGAGTGAACATAGGAAAAGCTTAAATTGCTATTTTCACCTCAAAAAGCACCTGCATTCAAGAATTATTTGAAACAGAAGCTGATGTGGGCTGAGCCAGAGCAAGGCCCATCACACACAATGATTAATCAGTGTTTTCATCTGTTTTCATTGCCATCACCTCCACTGACACATACAGTGTTCCTTTCATCCCTCTGCAGAGGATTCAAACATTACTTGAATCACTTGAATGTTTCTCAGCATCTGCCCACCTGGGAAGCCTTTCTTCTCTGAAGTTTGTTCTGCCACTATAGATTTTAGTTTGGCAATGTTGCAGCTGGTCAAAGTGGTGAATTACCTAAAAGAAATACAAATACATCTCCATTGGTTTGCTTCTACAGAGCCTTGCCAAAGAATCTAGGTAGACTGAGCAAGAAAAAGCAAATGTACAAGGAAATTTATGATGCTGCTCTGTTATTTTTAAGGCACTGTACATTCAGCATTTTCTTCCCTTTTTAGTGGAAGATTATTTAGATGTTCCTTTGAAGACTAATATAGGAATGTTGTAAAAGGCCAGTTAGTGTAACATGTGCAATTTATTATGTTAACGATGTCTGATGAAAAAACAAATCTGAATAATCCTGCCGAGCACAGGGAAAACATGTACTCTTTTTATGCTGTACTTTTATTTGATCTTAGTAGACTGCAATTAATGTATTTTGAAACAAAATATGCATGGCAAACTGTTTTCATAAGATTCTAATAAAATTCTTTCTCTTTTTCTTTTTTTATTCATATTTTTTCCCCTCTCTCATTCTTCGCTTTGTTTTGTTCAAATAAAAAATATAGAAAGCATATATTTTACCATCTGTAAAAAAAATAAATTCTTCTCATCTGCTGCTGTTAAAATGCTGGGATTCTGTTCCAGTAGGTTTCTCTTCACTTTATACACAATAAATAATATAACATGGAAGACAGTTGAAAAAGCAAAGTCATTCATGCAATTATAAATAAACTCTGCTTTTCTTTTTATTTTATTGCTTGTTGTTGTTTTTTTTTAGTAGGGAAGCCAAGCAGCTAAACAAACTAGAACTTCATTGCCTGAAAATGATTGGAATAGCATAAAGTAGGGCAAAGTCAATAGCCAGACAGTTATTGTAGCAAGAAATTCATTTACGTTGTTGACTCAGTAATTTATTTGCTGTGCTTTTGATTTGATCCCTGCCAAGAGAGAGCTAAGGGCTGTGTCATAGCTTTGCTGAATTCACTGTAAGAGCTTGTTTAGAAGGAGCAGAAGGAAATGGCAATGGGCAGGTTTATGCTGTCTTGGAGGAAGCCTGGGAATTTTTGACTACAAAAGTCAGAGTCCTTCTCATTGTTCTGCAGCTCCATCAAATGGTCCGAATGTACCCCAAAGCATGGAGCATACTCCAGCAACAAATCCCATACACACGAGGCGTTGCACCAGGCAGGCCATACTACAGCACTGTAGATTCATTTCCATTTACCTTAGAAAAATGCACTGCAGCACAGCCTTGTGCTTGTACACATGTTTAAGGATGGGTCTGCGCTGTTCATAGATTATGAGGTTGCTTTTCATTCATTCATGTTAGTTCAGGGTCCAGTGAGATTTCAGTGAAGACTTGAAATAATTTCTTAACTATTATCCATGATTACTGAATTCTTTGGAAACAGTGATCATTCTCTGAGAGTAACAAGAAGAAAAGCAAGTTACTTTCAAGTTACTTTTTTTTTTTTTTTTTTTCCAAATATGTTGTACAGGATATGTTTTACCTCTTCTACATTCTTTTGACTGGTAAACTTTGATTCTGTTGCCTAGAAAACTTGATGAATGAAGAGACAATGAAATGAGGACTTGAGGAATGACTGAAAGCTGTGAAGTTTTCAGGGTGTTAATCAGAGTGCTTAAAGTGTGATGTTATCAATGACTGAAAAAATGACCATTTGGAATAAATGTAGTTTTTGTTTAACTTTTTGTTAAATTCTTAGCTTATTTCCCAGTAAAAACTTCTTATATTTCTGAACTTTAGCAAGAGCAGGAATAAAAATGTAATCAAAGAATTAGGAAAGAAATTGAAAGTGTAATGACCCGTTTTCCTTGAAGAATTAATTATATATATTGTATAAAATAGGTTGGCAAATAACAATATGAGTGACAGAGGCCAGATATTGCTGATGCATTTACGTTTTAGAGGATGCTACTCTATTTGTTAGCTGGAGTCTGAAATACTCCAGCGAAATACGCTCATAGACTAAATGCACTGTGTGCACATTCTGCTCATTCCAGTCTCCAAATCTGAAACCTGCAGCTTTGGCAACAAAACTGCAGCTAAACAAAACCCCAAAAGATAAAAGGTCTATTGAGTCTAAAGTTAAGCTTAAAGCAGATGAAAATTTTACTTTTGTGTTTTTTGAATATTTGATATCATCTAAGAATTTTGATATATATATTTTTGATTATACAAAGAGGCAGTAACTAATTTAAAAAAAAAAAAAAAAGAAAACTCTTCCACGGAAAATTGTTTTTCTTCCCTGGGAAATGGAGACATCGAAGTGGCAGTTTAGGAATGGCGCTTCCTTTCTATCCCCCTCACAGCAATTCTACTACATATGACACCACAGCAGTGATGAAGAAATGCTCCTAGTACCTTGTTTCTGGTCACACTTGTAATTATGGTCGAACATTTCCTCCAGTCAAGTGTAGTTTCTGGAATAGATACTATAAAATATGGAACTATTTATATTATGCACGATATTTGAACAATTGCCCTTGCTTTCTCAGGCAATTGGAGATGCAGATCAGAACTTGTATTATTTCTGTCAGCACAAATTAATTTAAAGGCCTCCCGTGTAATAATAATAGCTTTAAATTGTTTATAAGGTTGATTTTAGTAAACACTGACTAGCACAGACCAGTGCCCAGCGTAACTGGTTGATTCAGTGCCAACATGATATCACCTTTCACTTGTGCTCTGAAGAAATAGCAGAAACAATGAAGATGTCTGAGGTATGTCACAATATCGTGACCAGAAGGAATGCATTACTTAAATATTATAATAAACCCAGTGATGTCTTTTGAAATAGAATGATTCTAATTCAAAAACATCTGCTTGAAAGTCCAAAGAGATTAGAAATGTCCGTTTATGAAAACATACTAATTAAAGGTTCTAAATACTTAAAATAGTTCTGTAGCTATGTAAGTTAGTCCAACTGATAGCAAAACTCGACATCTTTCATACTATTTCAACTTCTTTTATTTGAACAAGGGAATAGATAAACAAAAGGAAATGATCCTGTCGTTCTTTAAATTTTGTGAAAATATGATCCGAACAGAGGTCAGCCTTCAATTGCATGGTCCATATGGCTTGGCTGACACAAGTAGCTGTAAGGATAACATCACTTTGTAGGAGCACTGGGACTCGGCTCTCTCCAGCTCTGTGCAGTAGCAGAGTGGAAGAGAGATGTAAACCAAACTGCTCCTTTATTCACCATTTTTGATACCTCAGATATATCTCAGTCATTGAAAGCCTAAGCTACTGCAGCTTGTAGGTCTGTTAATAAAAAATCCAAAAACAATTATACATTAACTAGTACAAAACAGTGGAATAACTACTTTTTGTTTGGCCATCAAGTCTTCAGATGTCATTACTCTAAGCAGACTTTACAAGTTTCTATACTGTAGAGGAATGGAGAAACACTTCTGTTAATTATGGTGTCATTATTTAGAAGAAACTACTGCTTGGTTTCCTGCTTTACACTTTTACTAGCCATTTTATTACACTAGCTGAGCACAGACCTTCTCACTGAGTATAGCACACTGTAGAATATCATTCTCCTTATTCCTTAGAATAAGTTTTACAGTGCATGCACAGTAATGTTACAAGAACACACTGGATGATAAAGACATACATTATGTACACTAAAATATATAAATAAAAACAAATAAGCAAATAATATATATATTCATATATAGAAATATATACACTTATATACATTATAAATATATGTATGTAAGTGAATGTCTGCCTATTTCAGGTTCATTTAGTGTGAGAAAAACAGGTGATCAGACAAGATCACTGGGTGTGATTTGTCTGGATAACCTCACGCATCCCTTTAGCCTGCACACATTCTCATGCACAATGGGAAAAAAAAAAAAAAAGAAAAAAAAAGGACAAAGAACATTCCAACAAAGTCATCGGGACTATATCTCAAGAGACATTTGAGCAGCAGACCTGTAGGCTGAAAAGATAAGGTGCATAGATGTGCCAGCACTAGCTTACACTTAATTTTCTCTCCTGCCATGTTCATCATGATAGAGTGCAAATGTCAAGGGTTCTGCTGCAGCCAGGGACCTCCTTGCCTTGGAGCTGGTGGTTCCTGCAGCCGCCTCCATTCATAGCCAACTGAATGTTCCACATCTGCTCCAGGCAAAGACAAACAAAGGATGTTAAATGAGTTTCCAGAGGGGGACTAGAAGTGCTGAAGGGGCAGGCCTCTGTTCTCATTTGAGAGCCATGGACGGCTGCAAGATGATAAGAAAGTTTTTAAGGTTGCTGTCATGTCTAGGCATTCTAGATGCTTGTTCAGGGACAAGATTTAGCGGAGAGTTAGGGTAGTATGGTTAGATTGTGGTTGGACTCGATGATCTTTAAGGTCTTTTCCAACCTGAGTGAATGTATGATTCTATGATTCTTCATGTACTATCAGCATTTTTGACTGTTTCATTGGAAGCATAACAGTTAAGAGGCAGTCTGAGAAACTTCTTATCTGCACTGTGCTGATGGGAAACCACCTTCTCCGTAATGGAGGCTATGTACCATTAAGGAGGTCATAAGAGCAGAAGCCAGATCAGTTCTCTGGCATGGAAGGGTTTACTTCAGGTTGACTTCACACTAAATGCCCAACAGAATGATTGTCTACGGTTAGAGGACATATTACAGTGCTACTTATGGACTGCATAGGCTAATCCTCAGTGTTGCAAAGCTTTATTTTCAGATATTTCCCAGGCTACAAAAATCAGAAGACAAAAATAATCTACCCAGACTCCCTGCCCAGTTCACGGAAAGACTTGTGCACCAAAAAGTGATATTCCAGAGCTCAGGAAACAGTGTTCTGTGGTATTCTGAGATGAACTATCAGGGATTTTGTTGTAAAATCTCTGTATTACATACAATACTATACATACAATACTGCGTGCTATACTTAAGGATGAGTTGGAGCAGTCTCCTGAAGAAGCAGAAGTAACAGTAGTCCACAGAATAATCCGAGGAAGATCCAGCACTGCCTTTCTCTCACAAAGCATGAGTTGTGGATCTGATAGTGCCGCCTGAAATTCTGAATTGGATGAGTTGATTAAAGTAAATAAATCTATAGAATCTGCTTTCCTGCTTGCATCTGCAGATTCCTCCTCCTGGTTTTAGTTGTACATCAAAAGAACTTTTCATAGATAAGCTGGTCACGTGTATGTCATTGTCCAAACTGTGTATGGACACTCTGTCCCGTGTTTGACAGCAGTGGGAAGTAAAATGCAATCACATTTGTGTAGCAGAAGAAACAAAGAACAAGTAAGTACTTTGGCATCATTGTCTCCTTTATCATTCTCTCTTCTATCTAATTAACTTAGAAAGCATCAGGTACATTCCTTTAGGGTGCTTTCCTTCCTAGACTGTTCCCAGCCAGTAGGAAAGAGTTGGATCTCTTTGCTCTGTGCTTCCCTCCAACCTTATCCAGGAAAGCTCTGCATCTTCAAGCCTTTCAGTATGCTCCTACACAGTAAGATATACAATGCATAATGTCTATCTAATGCTGTAAATTTTCTGTGCCAGTCCAGACATTATTCATAACACTGCGAAGCCAGATTGTATAGGGCCATGGAGAACCTGATCTAGCGGGTGGCAGCCGTTCCCTCAGTAGAGGAGTTGGAAACAGATGATCTTTAAGGCACCTTCCAGTCCAAGCCGTTTCAGATAATTGTGTTTCAGGACCAAAAGACAGCATACAGTGACAAAGGAGAACCATAGTGAAGTGATATATTGTGTGGATATGGCCAGTGTACTCTGGAGAAACAGGCTGGATGTGACCATTCTGCACTACTTGGCCTATTGATGGACAGCCGGCTGAATATGAGGCAGCAGTGTGCCCAAGTGGCCAAGAAGGCCAATGGCCTCCTGGCTCGTATCAGGAATGTGTGGTGAGCAGGACTAGGGAAGTCATCCTGCCCCTATACTCAGCATTGGTGAGGCCTCACCTCAAGTACTGTGTTCAGTTTTGGGCACCTCAATACAGAAAGGACATTGGGGTGTTGGAGGAGGTCCAAAGAAGGGCAGGAAGGCTTGGAGAATATGGCCTATGAGGAGCAACTGAAGGAACTGGGGCTGTTTAGTCTGGGGAAGAGGAGACTGAGGGGAGACCTTATTGCTCTCTTCTAATACCTGAAAGGTGATTGCAGTGGGAGTGCGGCTGGTCTCTTCTCACTTTTGACAGGTGACAGGATGAGGGGAAACGGCCTCAAGTTGCTCCAGGGTAAACTTAGGTTGGATATCAGGGAAAAATTTCTTTATAGAAAGGGTTGTTAAGCACTGGAAGCTCCCCAGGGAGGTGGTTGAGTCACCATCCCTAAATGTGTTTAAAAAACTTTTGGATGTGGTGACAGAGACATGATTTAGCAGAAGGCTGTTAGGGTAGTATGGCTACATTGTGGTTGGACTTGATCTTGAAGATCTTTTCCAACCTGAGCTATTGTAGATTATTTGGGCTTGAATCACTCCCTGGAGCAGTGCTTTTAGTAAGAGAAACATCCTCTATGATTCACTTTCTCATCTTTTCCTCACAGAGTTTTTGCAGAGCTGTGACAGTTACACGAATTTTCATGGATAAGACAGACAACTAGAGAGCCATGTAGGTGCAACCACAAAGCAAAAGAAATCAGATGCATCACAAGGAACTTCCTTCAAATCTTGTTCAATCAAGCTTAATGGATCTAGAATTGGATGTGACTCATCTAGCAGTGTTTCCAGGAGCCTTTAAAATGATACTGAGGCAACATAACACAGCAAGTGAGTAAAACGCAACTAATTGAAGGGAATCTGACAGAACAGTTTTGTTGTTTTTTAGTACTAAATTAAAAACAAAATGCACATCTCTCTTTATGGGAGATTTATTTTTACTTTTAGGAGTCATGGATGTCATTTAAAACATCAGCTGAACAGAGTAACAGTAACACCTAGCTGTTTAGACCAGTACTCAGCAGATCTCAAAATGCTTTAAATGGAGTCCATGTAACATACCCATTTTGGACAGATACAGGAGTTGAAAGAGCAAAAAATCAGATCAGTATTTTTCCTCCATTCATTCATTCATTCATTCATTCATTCATTCATTCATTCATTCATTCATTCATTCATTCCACAAATAGAAATCAGTTTGCTGGATTCTCAGACTGTAGCCAATTGCTCAAGCTGAGCTGTCTTTGAGCAGGAGCATTTCAACCATGATGTAATTGGTCTTAGCAAGAAGACTCTTTGATGGAAACAAGATTTCTCACAAGCATGATGCTGAAACTATTCTTCATCTGAATGGATCAGATTGCTATTTTTTATGAAATAGTTTTCTGCATTGTGAATGGCTCAAGGATCCTGGCCAGAAGCTCTAAGCATACTCGCCAGTTCTGTGGGCTGAGATGACTGGACAAAGGCCCATTGGTAGCAAACTAGGATCAACATCAGTATTTCTCAGTGCAAAACCCATCTTGGAAGTACCAGTGAACTGTACACTGTACAGAACAGAGAGTCCTGGAAAAGAAGTCAAGAAACCAAAGAACTAGATAAAAAAATATACTTCTAAGCTCAGCTTTCCTTGAGGCTGTTTAAAAGAACAAACATTGATTTGGACATGCTTACACAACTAACCAAAAAAGTCTCCTGTGAAAACTTAGTGAATTCTGCAAGACTGCATTGAAGTAAATGCAACAGAAGAGACTTTCAAATAAAACTTTTCAATTTAACCTGGAGTATCTTCCACAATACTGTTCAGTGATTGTGGCAAGAGACTAGGAGTTGAGACTACTAAGATTTACAGAATCACAGAATCACAGAATTGTAGGGGTTGGAAGGGACCTCCAGAGATCATCGAGTCCAACCCCCCAAGGGGGTTAACCCCAAGGTTATTTATTCATAACCTTACAATCTACCATAGCATGATATAATTGCTCAGGTTGGAAAAGACCTTCATGATCATCAAGTCCACCACAATCTAACCATACTACCCTAACAGCCCATTCTCACTCAGCTGCAGAAAACTTAATGCTCCCTAATGTCTCAGGAATCTTCATACTTCAGTAACATTTGCATAGTTTCTGAAGGATTTCAATATGAAATACATATTCAAGACCAATTACAGCAGAAGCAAATACTGCAATTAGCTGCAGCTAATATATTTCCAAGTACTAATCCAGAATGAGGCAAACTAAGAACTTCACTCCAGTACAAACTGGAGACTCCAGCAGAAACACATTCTAAGGAAACGTGGCAAATGAGGGAGTTCACTGTGACTGAATTTGATAGAATGGGGTCTGTATGAGTTATGTGTGGTGTAACTTGTTATAGGTTCAAGAAGTATAAGACCAACAAGACCACTGTGATCAGTTATTCTGACCTCCTGCTTAACACAAGCTACGAGGCTTCCCCGAATCCTTGCGAACACAAATCTTTCTTTCCCATAGAATGGAAAATCATAAAGGTATACATTACCCAGAGGAACTTCAGTTTATATTACTTAGAGTTCTATGAATAATTTCTGTTCATGCTGTAGGACATTAACTGAAATGGAGCTGTTCTATCTCAACTGGATCACAAATGAAACACCCTATAATATGCATAGAAGCACTCGTATGGTATAAATAATAATTTTAATCAGTCACTGAAATAATAATATAAAGTTCATTTTATTAACGTTTCAAAAATAAATGTCTTCACCTCCCTCAATAGGACTTTAAAGGAGGAAGGTTTTACATTCCCTATGAAAAAAATCAAGCAAAAAATGTTTAGAGAAAGGAGTGATCTGACTGGTTAGAGATCACAGATCACTAATAATAATAAGCTCCAATGTCAGATGCCAAACAGCTGCAGCCCTCTTAAACCCAAGTCCTCTTTCTTGGATCATACGGCAAGTTTGGAAAAGAGATGATTGCCAAACCTATCATGAAATGTAGGCAGGAATTTTTCATTGAATAAATCAGTGTCACTCTTGATAAAACCATACACAAGTACCTTGTCATGACAGAATGCTGCAAATGGATCCACATAATGAAGATAGAATCCATGAAGAGAGAAAACACAAATCCAGATCAAACAGTCTAGTAAACAACCCATTGAAAAGCAGAAGGTGATAGGTGTAGAATTTATTGGATATAATGCTAAATATTGCATGCTTTCCCGCTACAGGACAAGGTACTGTGCAGTTTATTCCAATGCATTTTGCCACCTGGTGTAATAATGTATAAATTTCAAAAGGAATTACTTGGAAAAGTTGGATGATTATGCCTGTGAGACTTTTCCTCTTTACATGGTGAATGTCATGGTGTCAGAATTTCAATTTATATATTTAAGAATTATGGAAAGATTTAAACTCTCAATATGGAATATTCATCACCTGTAAGTGCCAAATATCCCAACTTTACAGATACTGGAAAAGCAGTTCATCTACCATTCCTTGTCAGCCCATCTCATTGACCTCATGCCCTACAAACTATGTAAATATACATCACGGCAAGAATTGTTACTTTTCAGCACTTTGTTTGATGGGAACAAGGTGAATTTCAGAAAAGCACTGAGTATCCAGGCTCCTAAAAGACCCACAGAAGAACCATACAACCTCAGATGAGCAGCATCTAAAGTTCCTGCTTCAGAAAGCATTTATGCGGTTGAGCACCATTCTCTGCCTTAATCCATTCACACTTCATCAGATGTCAGAGCAGCAGCGCCATAGACTAAAATGTGTGACCTGCCAGTACACAGGCAAAAACAGGACTTGAAACAAACAGACAAACAAACAGACAAAGAACTTTTATAATCTTCAGGATATTTTTTTCTTCTTGCTTTACTGGAAATAAGTTATGCATTACTTTGTAATGGGAAAACAAGCAATATCTGATTTAGATAAGGGTGTTTTCTCTCTGATTTACTCTGTTTGAGTTTGTTAAAACCAGGTTCCTCCTGCCAAGCTTCATCCAGGATAATCCAGAATTCATACTTAACAAAGAGTAGCATTGCAGCAAAAAAAAAAATATTTATAGAGAGACAGAAAAGAATTCTCCTTAGTGAAGGAAGATGGGTTTGCAGAAAAGACCCTGGCCTGCACTATTGCAAAGACAGTTCATTTCTACACCTCTGTAAAACTTAGCAACCCACTGTAAAAACAAAGCTCACATCTGAGAGTGGTGAGTGGTGGCTCCCAAGGCAGAGACGACTGTCCTCAATTCTCTGGCCCTTTGTGCACAACAAGAGGGGAATGGAGATGAAATGCTGCAGGTGATCAAACCGATTCGTCAAATCTGAGCCACTTATTAGAAAACTGAGTGGTATGATTGATACAAAATGCATGAACAAGGGGGGAAGTGTCTGAAAAAATCATCCTGTCAGTTTAGAATTTACACTTCCAAATGCAGCTGTGAATCTATGGACATAGGACTCAGTTCAACACTGAATCTAGACCAGTACATTCATTCACAGCTGAAAAAATATAATTTCCTTCTCATTTGTCACTGCTGACATCACATTGGTTACAGTAATTGATTGGGAACAGGTCTCAAGACTTTTTTCTGCCTATGATGTTTGGAAGGATCAAATATGGCCCTGTAACATCACTGAGTGGGAGAAAGGGAGTCTTTGAAGCAAGTGGATACTTAATATGATCCAGATGAGGCTAAAATAGCTTTTCCAAGGGAATGCCCTCATGCTCACTCTCTGACTCAGTTATCTAGTTTTGCCTGTATTTTATCTGAAAGGCTTACACGGGTTGGCTCTCTATCTGTCTCCTCCATCCTCCCGTGTAGGTGCTTGAATATAACTTACAGAACACCTAGGGGCTAGGATACTGCTGCCATGGGCCTTCACATATCTGTGAGTGCTCGATGACACGTGTTGGAGAAAAGGCAGGGAATTGCCACTTTTTGCCTGGAGATAATTCTGTAGTCTGTGTACTGAGACGAGGTTGGAGAGAAGAGAGTTTTATTTGTGACTTGTGAAGGATCATTGAACCACTAATTTGCTCAGTGCTGACAAAACCGATGCATCTGGGGGCTGAAAGCAAAGGGGAAGCACATGACGCACTCTGGCATGTCCTTGTCCACTTACCAAACTCTTGATACATCTCCATGATGAATCCATCTCATATGTAAAAAATTATCACCCTCTGTGGTCCACTTGCTATTATGATAAACAGTATTATAATGTTTCCTTTGATAACTTTTATCCAGGCACATGTGGAAAACATAATAGTCCAAGGAATTCCAGAAATTGTAGAACTTTTTTCTAAAATTTGAAGTAAAATGCAGTGCTATAAAAACCCATATGAAATGGTTTATGTCTTTCCTTCCTTCCTTCCTTCCTTCCTTCCTTCCTTCCTTCCTTCCTTCCTTCCTTCCTTCCTTCCTTCCTTCCTTCCTCTCTCTTCCTTTTCCTTTTCCTTTTCCTTTTCCTTTTCCTTTTCCTTTTCCTTTTCCTTTTCCTTTTCCTTTTCCTTTTCCTTTTCCTTTTCCTTTTCCTTTTCCTTTTCCTTTTCCTTTTCCTTTTCCTTTTCTTTTCTTTTTTTGGGTTTCTTTTCATTTTTACTTTCCTTTCTCTCTTCTCTGCTTTTTTTTTTTTTTTTCTTCCCATTTTCCCCTAGACTGTAATACAAAGGGGTACTCTGGAAAGAAATCTTTCTTTTCTTGTTTTCCTTTCCTGTCTCCTAATGCATGTTCTAGTTCTCCAGTGTATATTAGCTTTGCTTTTATCCTGCTGGTTGGTTTCTTTGGTGTTTTTACTGTTGTTTGTTTGTCTTAGGGGAGTATTTACATTGCTGCCATGTATTTTGCTCAGATGAAAACATTTTCTGCATACCAATGCTTGTGCCTAGTTGCAGTGACATTGCTGTTATTTTCATTATTAATTTCACTGTAAAGCCCTAGTGATCACAAAGTGACAAAAGGCTGGGATAAAAGACGACATCAGCCCCCAAAGCATTTACAGAAGTCAAATTTAATTTTTTTTTTTTAAATGTAATCTTTATAAAATGAGCTTTCACTGACTCTACTCATGTGTTACAACACGGTATTCACACATTATCTTCTGTAAGCAATATCATAATACTTCGATAAGATGATGGAACTACCATTACCTCCGTACTTTTTTATCAGAGATCAAATTAAGTTTGGGTGCTTGGTAAGAACTTAAAGAACTGAGTGAGGGTATGGAGACAGTAAAGTAAAGGAGAGCTTGGAGAGCCTAACTGAGGGGCTCCATTGACAAGGGCATTTCTGGAAAGGTCTGGTGTCAGTTTCTCACTTTCCTTCATATCTTCCTGCATGCCTGCCTAAATGTTTAGGAGGAAATGGTGCTTTCATGGCCCCTTTTCTAGGACTCAGACACAAAACTCCTTTTTTCTATTCTGAATAAAACCTTGCTATAGGAAGAGTTTACTAGGGTAATATTAAGTAATATTGAAGCTGTCAGTTGGACTTCTTTCAATTATGCTTTCTGTTCTTATGTCATTTTCCTCTAATGATTGAAGTTGAGGCAGTGCAATGCTTAGACTGGCTCTGTCATGGACCACAGTATCAGTGAACGACGACATTGCCCAATTTTACCCCAGATTCTCAATGCATGGACTTCTCCAATATATGGTGAGGGACATTTTTTGCAAGAATCAACCCTGTAAACAACATGGACATTATCATCAGCATCTCTACACTAGCTGTAATTTTATAAAATTAAGATGAAACCTGACTTCCCAGACAATATTACCATGCCTTTCAAATAGCCTACCTAGATCACGTTGGTAAAATGCTGCTATCTTTACTTATTACTGTACATGTGCTACGTAATGTCTGTGCCTTGTAAATATTTGATTGTAAATTCAAATACCTGTAAAATTCACAGTTAAGTATTACCCACAGATAGATTGAAACACAGATGTTTCTTGCTGGACTTCTTCCAGAAAGTCGGAGTTAATACCTTGACTTCCCTTGGCTTCTCTAGCATAATGGCTACACACTCCTGTGTGCCAGGAGTGTGGCTGGGACTTATGAATTCAGAGAAATCTTAGAACTCCTTGACTTTAATGATTGGACATTTCCGCAGACATTGCTATTGATTACACTAGGCAGTTATGTGTATCAATTCTACTTATTACCATCCCTACCCATCCCTTCTCTGTTACCCCCATTTGCAACTCTCACATCCCTTTACTGTATGCACTCATCACCCCTGCCACAGTCATTCACAGTATTTCACAGGTTTCCTCCTACTTTGAAACACCCAATGCTTTGATTCCTCTTCATATCCCTTCTATTCTTCCTGCTGTAGAAATTTTCTGCTTCCATTGCTCTGCTCCTCTCCAAAGCTTCAGATCCAACATAAATAACTTTACCACAGTGGCCTTCATTGAGTGTGTAAAAGACTAAGAAAAAAAGGCTTTTTGAAGAACATTTAAAATCATCCTGCTTGTCATATACTCCCGTGTTTTTCTTATACCACAAGTACCAGGCAACAATATTAACTTGTAAATGGTCCATGAAACAGTTTACAAATGTCATGTATCTCACCACAAATGTCAGAAAATTCTAGAAAATGGGTACATAAGCGCAGTGAACACTGTGCTATATCTCTTCCACTTACTCCTGAATAAATACCAAATTTTTCCCAGTCACTCAGAACAGCAGGCAAATAACATCAGAAAATATCTTGCTTTACCCCCCTTAGGCCTCCTAAGCAATCATTTTCTCTGTTTCCCAAGCCTGTGGATCAGTGACAAATTGTCAGATACTATAACTGGGTTATAACAGCAGAGATGTCAGTGCTCTATCTGCCCAGAACTAGTGCCTGCTTCCCCACTTGGCTGAATAGTCTTGCCCTCATCCTACTTCAGCATTTCCTGTATATAAAGACTGTACATAACACTGGTGTCTATACTTGCCAATCTATTGCTGCAATAGAAACCAAGAGGAAAAATATCAGTCCAACAAAATAGAAACCAAGAGGAAAAATATCAGTCCAACAACTCAAAGCATCTGGCTGCTCACTGCAAGGAATAGAGCTAATTGCAACAGGACTTTCAGATGTATGAACATGGGTTGGAAAGGACTTACCACCTTCAGACTGACCAGAGATTATGAGGATAACGTTTTAAGGAGGAAATTGTTTGTGGTTAGTAGCAATGAGGGGGGAAAAATGTTGAATACTTTCCGAACTATGAACAGGATTAAACAAAGTGGCTTTCAGAGGCATTTCCCTTATCAAAATGTCTTGCAAAATCTGAGGGTGAGGAAATGATTGGAGAACTCTCAACTTTCACAACATGTGAAAATACAGCCCAGGAACTGGCAGAGAACAGCTTTCCACAAGAGGAGAACTGACAGAGAAAAACCTTGCAATGACCTAGGAGGCGATGGGAAAGGGCAGGGAGATTAATGTGATTCTGAGCAGACAAGCAGCCCTTATGGAAAACATGCTACATGGAGCTTCCCTCCCACTCTCCTTTCCCTGGCACTGTCCTGCAGACTCAAGCAACTCCATCTCTGGATCCTCAGGCATCCAAGCAGTCATCAGACAGGAAAAGGAAAAACCTCAGGGACCCAAAACACAGCTTCTTTTCACAGGAAAGGTCCACAGCAGTGCCCACCTCAGAATCCTCCAACCCAAACAAGACATTATTGCTGCAACAGCATTGCTTCCAACTTTTCAGATTCCTGAAGGGTCATCCAGCAGAAAACCCACAGTCACAAACAGCTGTAACCTGTAATGTTCAGGGCTGTGGGAGCTGTCTGTATTGCTCTGTCACTGATAAATTCAAAACATAGCACTTGCCCTGCTTTCCATTTTTTCTTTTTTTTTTCCTTTTTTTAATTCATAATGTTTACAGTATGTATCCACCATTTTTCTGCATTTGTATCTTTGCACTTGTAGTTTTCAGAACAAAAGAAATGCTTTTACTCCACTGCTATTCTTTTAGTTGATCTTTAATAGTAAAAATGTATCCACTAGACTTTCAGAAAATAACTTCTAAAAAGTCTTAAACTAGAATTCATAAGAAGACATTTTGCAAACAATTTTTTTTATTATTTTTTTTTATTTTTTGCTAAAATTCCTTATAAAGCTAAATAAAGCATTAGCAAAATTGACACCAGTCAGTAACGGCACAGGCTACTTTAAGTGTTTATTGAGCTAAACTTAGGTACTTACATGAAATGTTTTCTGCAGAGTTTCAGAATTCTTAACAGAAATCACACATATGGAATTTAAAAATACTCCCCTCTCCGGACTCAAAACACAGGACAACTCTCATCAACTGTTATCTCCTAATTTGAAGGGAATTTCTCTTGGCGTTCCTGATGCAGTCTACAGTTCTGGAGCCCAAAGATCAATAGATCAAGTTTGTTCTTTGCAAAAGCTCTCCATCTACACTACATGCAGTTCAGGTTCATAACTTGGACAAGGTTTAGGAGGTACCTTGGACCAAACATGACAACCAAATAGTTTGAAGTAGTAAAAATCCCCAATGACTTATTTGCTTCCTGATTTCCAGGAGTTGATGTTGCGCTCAAGGAGCTGATCCAGTTTAGTGATCTCTCAAATAAATTTAACTTGTACTTAAGAAAATCATATAATCATAGAGTCATTAAGGTTGGAAAAGACCACTAGCCCAACCATCAAGTCATCACCACGATATCACTAAACTATGTCCCTCAGTGCCACATCCACACATTTCTTGAACATCTCCAGAGGCGGTGACTCCACCAGCTCCCTGGGCAGTCTGCACCAATGGCTCCACCACTCTTTCCGAGATGAAATGTTTCCTAATATCCAACCTGAACCTCGCCTGGCACAACTTACAGCCATTCCCCCTCATCCTATCACTGTAACCTGGGAGAAGGGACTGATACCCATCTTGCTACAACCTCCTTTCAGGAAGCTGTTGGGAGCGATAAGTTCTCCCCGGAGCTTCCACTTTGCCAGACTGAAACCTACAAATTTTGAGCTAATATTTTTTAAAAGGCCCAAAACCGTGATAATTCTTGAAATCAGAAGACCAGTGTCATCTTACCTGCTTTCTCTAAGTATAAGTTCCAGTGCCATCCTGAAATTTTCTAGGTAATTATAAGGGTAATTTATTACTGTTGTTGTTCTTATTATTCGGTTAATGGATTATCAAGACAGGTAGAATCTGTAGGAAGTGAGGATGAAACATGACTAATTCCCCCTCAATGTCAGTGCCTGACAAAGGCATTGCCTATGTCAGCAGACTGCCAAGGCCTGGACACAGACCCACCACTGTCACCCAAACATACACAGACTGTTCCCCAACCCCATTTTAGGGACCAGACACTTCCTAAATAAACCTTAGGCATATTCCATGTAACACAGCTTTGTTATGGTGTCAAAACCTCACAGTAGGAATGCGTGTCTTGCCATTCCAGTTGGCCTCAGAGACAAATCACAGTCCTTGGCCCATTTAATTTTCTAGTCCAGATGTTGTTTCTCTGCCTGTAGTGGACCTGGGACCTCACTTTCACTAAAAATAGAGAAATGAGCTGCTGCAGTCCGAGCACTGTGCATTAGATCATTATGAATCCTTCTGGAACTGCCTGATTAATCCGTTGTTATCCAGACACTCTGCCGGCACCCTGTCACTGCCTCCCGCCCCATCCTGCGGCACAACCCATCCCGTCAGGTAACACTCAGTTCAAAGGCCCAGCAGGGCACTGTGTGAGGTGAGCTGTCGCCAGACTTGTGCTGTGAGAGAATGCCATATGAACTGGGAAAGCCTGTAAGGAACATGCCGTAAATGTGAGGACAGACTATTTCCCATCAGACACAAAAAATATACAGAGGGGCTAGCCTAAAAGGCTTTTGTTTTCAATGTTCTCTTCTCAGAAGTTATAAGAGGAAGCAATACTGTTATGTACTGTACAATACTATATATTCTATAATTGCAAAATAAAAATCATGTTAGTCATGGGATCTCGCTCTAATCTGAGTCCCTGCTGCTATTTAGGACCAATGCTGAAGCTCATTTCAGTTATCTAAAGCTGTATGCATATTCTTTTTCTATTTGCCTATCGACATTCAGCCTGTTCCAGAGAACCAAAGTAGATTCTATATTTTCCCGAAGGGTCTTTCTAGCAATTAGGCTGCAAATTAATTTTCTCTCTTGCTGAAATTGTCTCAGAATAGAGGAGACAATAAGTGTTCGAATATTAAGGTGTAGCTTGGGTTGCAGAGATGACTGTGACCATATATTTGAATATACTTCTATCTGTACCCTTCTATCTTCTACTATCTTCAACTTATTTTTGTCCAAACTTTCCATTTTTGCCTTTTTTCCATTTTACTCATGTTCACATGCCATTCTTGCTTTTTTTCCTTTTTTCTTTCTCTTTCTCTTTCTTTTGCTTTTTCTTTTTCCTTCTGATTTTAGTTCTAGACTTCTAACACAGCAAATCACTGCTCCACAGTTTAATGTATGTTTAAGTCAGTGTGCACCAGAAGAGCTTTCCCACTGTTTCTCTACATCCCAACCCTCTTCCTTCACCTGTTCTCAACTGTAGTGGTCAATTTTCCCATATCCAAAAATCTGTGAATGCCACTAGTGTTCAGTGAACAAATCACCTTCATTTTTCAACATGGGACAAGAAGTGAGTTTTCATTATTTTCAAAAATGTTTGCTGTATTCAACCCAAATTACCTCATGTTATTTAGTTCCAAACTGACATCCACTGTTGGGAGTCACAATGCTGGTTGTGACAGTTTGGCAGAATCATAAGGAAATCAGAATAATAATACTAGTTTGTAGCAAGCATCTGATTTTCTCTTAATAGGCAGAGGCTTGCACTTGTCTGATGGGGCTTCCATGCCACTGTTATGTCTTCTGTCCTATTAAAAGACTACTGCATGTGCTGGAACAAAGGCTACGTGCTGAGAGGAGCATATCTATCTTCATGATGTATGCTTGGCTCACAGCCTGCAGCCACAGCACTATAGCTTGTGATGGCTCACTAGGTTTGGTGGAATTGTTAAAGCTAGCTGCCAAGTCCTGAACCAGCTGTTATAAGTCGCCTCCAGCGAGTACTGCTCCTGGTGATTCCTGTCCTTTCTCATTATCTTCAGAGCTTGTTCCACCCTCTGCTGCACAACTTGTTTGTGCTTGCAGTGCTCTCATCACCTCTAAGACTTTCGTGACTGCAGCCACACAGCTTTTGTGACACCTTTAGCCTGCAGCCGAGTGTGAAGGATGCGACCAGGCAAACTCCTTAACAAGGAGGCAGCAGCCACTAGACTCCCTAGCAGGAGGATTTTTAATGCTTTGTCTCTTCTAGGACAAAGGAAAATAGGCTAATATAACCAGTGAGCTCAGGGAGGTATTAGCTGCAGCTCACACATTGGGTTTATAGTCTGAATCTTGTTCTCTTTATGCTTCCAGATTTTTCTCAGTTACTATTTCTCCTGTCACATACTCACAGTTTCTTCTGCCATACACTCACTCCTTGTACCTTCCCTTTAGAAAAGCTTTTCTATGGTCCTGCACCTCATCAGTATAATAATTATTTCAGGCTTCGCTGTTAAACATAGTGAATTAGTTCAAGGCAGAAAGAAGTGAAATAAGTTTTATTCTTGATTTCAATAAGCTTCTACTTAGGTTTTTTTCCTTGATGAGCTCCCGTGTTTTTGTCTTCTTCTTTTATTCCCTTTGATATTCAATGTTCACGTGAATGTGCGTAACTGTGTTTGTGATTTTCATCTCCTGGACTTTTAGTACTGAGAAGGATACAAATGTGGGAGATAAACTCTAAAGACATCATCGATGAAGCATTGAAGCCAGTTCCACGTTTTAATCCTGCATAAATTATCCTGGAACTTATCCCACATTTATGATGTGTGAGAGAATAGAAAAATAATGGGATTACTCAGAAGTTTCAGATGATTATAAACATATGGTGCAGGACGATACAAGAAAAAAACATACTGAGGGAAATATCATCAGTAAATGAAAGGTTAATAATGGAAAAAGTAAGTTTGGAACCTCACATGTGGCTTATTATCAAACAGTACTGACATGAAAGAATTTCTGCAGTACTTTTAAAAGTGGACAGCTAGTAGTTTAATGATTGTAACAAGAAAACTTTAAGGCATTGGAAAGGAAACTATATGATTATAAAAGAACTCATCACATATTTAAGCTTCCTATGAAAAATGGTAGTTTTGTGCCTGAGGTTCCGGACTGGAACTCGAATCTTGATTTATTTCCCAGTTCTGCTACAGATTTCCTCTGTGACCTTGGGCCAGTTACTTTGGGAGAAGCATGTTGAAACTCCTAAATGACTTAGAAATCAGAGTCTCTTTTCCAAAAGGGGGTAGCGGCAGATTCACAAAGTGACAAGTGTGTGGAAATGCTGAGTGCAACCAGGGCTATCCTCAAACCGAGCGGATGCTGACCCATCACTTTCTGAGTGTGGGGATTTTTTGGGGGTGAATTATTTTTCTCAGCACCGGCAGACTTGTAACCCTAGGGAAATGGCTATCTTTGATTGCCAGAGGAAAATGAGCAGGACGTGACATGGATGAGATCAACTATCAGGTGACATTGCACAGGTATTTTGCACAGGTATTGCAGAGCAGGCAGCCTTAGGAGCTGCTGTCTCCTATGCTTTACAGCTTCTGCTCAGTTTTTATCATTGACTCATTTTTGGGACAGGCTCTTGTGTGATACCTAGCTCTTGGGTGTCAAGCTATGAATGCAGAAGATGCTGTGGGGCTACACAGGGGCTACTAGATAGAAAACATGGGCTCCTGGTTCTTAGTGTCCTGCTTGGTTCAAAAGGGAAAGAGGCAGGAACAACCATTTTACTCACGGGCAGGTATTTCTGGCATGGAAAACCTTCCACATGGTTTGCTGACACTGACAGCCCTCAGCCTCAGAGATGAAACCTGTATCACTGGACACTGTAAAGCAGGAAGAAAGAGGGGCTCTGATTTGCCTCCAGCCTGTGAACCTGAACTGTAAAATAACTGAATTTCCTCTTTTTGGCTTAGATGCTTGGGCTTCAGTATCAGGGCTAGAAATTAAGTTTTGTGCTTGTTTGTTTGCCAGTGCAGGAATTATTTTCCTAAGGAACCTTACATAGCAACCAAGCAAGTGTATGAACTTGAAGCACCTCAAAGCTGTTGCCTTTAGATTTCAGATAGCTTTGACAAATGGACCCTCACTGCTCTTCCCAGCTTGTGAAGTTCAAATTGCAATAGCAGAATAGTCTTTGTCTCCCTCATCCTGTATTAGTTCTTGCTATACGTAGTGTCACAACTCACACACAAAATAGAAGGAATGCAAGAAATAATAAACCTGTAATGTAGGTAGGGGAACCAAGGATGGATATTCGCTCTTGCTTTCCATATGCTATTGCAATGATAAAAGGATCTTAAAAAACATATTTTTCCTTTACCTTAAAATGTAATGTGGTCATAACTCAGAATCTACTTTGGACAGGATTCACAAGCTGCCGTGTCTGTGTAAAGTCAGTTGAAAGTAAATAACATACTTTCCGCTTCAGTGTCTTGGATATCTCCATTTGCCATGGTTTTTTTCATTTTGCATGGAGGTTAAGGTATGTTGTAGATCACAGAGGTGAAGGATATTAAGTGTCTCAGAATCAAAAACGTCTTAGCAGAGAATCTCTCTTAAAAGCATATGTTTTGTTTTCAGTGGTTTTGGCGCAAGCAAAGGATCCATACAAAACACATGAAAAATATAAATTAAAAGTGTATACTTAAAAATGGAATATTTTGGAAATTAATGCTTCTTGACTGGAAGAGGGAAGTACACAGGAATTCAGAAACATCAGGGTAGATGTGTTTTACATGTTCACCAAAGTGTTTTCAACCTCTGTGTCTCCATCTACACCTTACTGCCTTCTCAGCAAAGACAGTGAAGGCTGATCTCATGACAGCTGAGCTTGATGCACTAGAGGAAAACTGCTGTGAGTATTGACAGCTTCAGTTTAGATTTCATCAAAGTAATTTGGCTCTTCTGGGTGAGAGTAGGAACAATTTCACATACACAAGCAACAAAAGTCTTGGTTAATAGGTTAGGTTCCACATTCAGAAAAGAATTAGAAAGTTTCTATCACTGTGACCTGCTGTATCTGCTTTTATAATCAACGTGATCAAAGCAGTCCTTGTGGCATGGGACAGGATTCCCTTCTGGAATATTTCTACATGACTGGACACAGCTGTTACTGAAACATATTTTAAAAAGCTGCAGGAAATCTGTCTGTAACTGATGCTTTTCTCAAGTTTTAAGTCTTGAAAGAATCTTTCTGTTTCCTCTAAGGAAATGTCTCTTTTCATTTTACGTATCTGGTTGTAGAGGGGATTTCTTTCAGTGTCAGATTATTACTGATACTTCTTGCTTTGGTCAAAATATCCTTTCCTAAGTCTGCTGGCTACTGTATTTGTCTGTGACAAAGCACTGCTGAATCATAAGCTTCTAGGTTGAGAGGGTCGTTCTGATCATCTAGTCTGATCTTGGATGTAACACACACCACTATTTCAGTAATCCCTGCAGAAACCTGCTGCTTATGGTAGAGCCGTGTCCTCCAAAGGGGCAGATTTCCTGGGGACTGGGCTGCCACTGCTGGGACAACAAATGCTGGAAAACAGCTTCCTGCACAACTTGGATGTGTCCCATCCTGGTCCTATGTATTTATTATCCTATTCATTTTCTATTCATCCTTCCTTTTTAAAAATTCACAGTCTGAACATTACCCAGCAGTACCACAGGAGACACAAGGATACTAAAATCACTGCTTCTGTATGAGTCTTCTACAGTGCAGCCAGAGGCTGGTGTTGTCTGGGCATCAATCAGGCTGTGGCAAGATATATTAGTGTTGTTCCAGGGAATCAAGATGCAGTGAAATCACACTGATGCAAAGCACAGGTCCCCTACATACGGACTCGCCGTCTCTTTTCACAGCTCAGTGAAACTCCATTTATTTCTTCTGTTTTTGGCAGTACGTTCCTGTTCCCTCACTCTTGCAGTTAGAAGGGAAATGGTGATCCTTCAAAACAGATCTCTGCAGAGTTTCGCTCCATGCTTCACTGAAGCATAAAATACAGTGTACATCGACTCTATTTCTGTGTTTCTTTCCATGCACATAGCTGTGTACACTTCCTAGTGTGGTGTCCCATGGCTGTGGGAACTCTGAAGAAGGTTTTCCAGTCTAATGAGTTTCGTGCCCTCAAATTGCACGCCAGAACCTATTTGCAGTGAGCAGGATTCCCCAGGAACCATCTCACAGGCTGTGAACACTCCCACCAGTACATCATGTGCTCACTGCTTCCAGATCCTAAGCTCTTTCCTTGCATATCTGCATATTCTCTACTATTTTTTCACTGTACATTTGCACCTCCACCCCCCTTATTTTTTCTTTCCCTAAGACAATGCACAGAAGAGGAACTATTGTTGCCAGTTTTATTTCCTTTAGATTCAACCATTCTAAATCCAAAATTTGAGGTGATAGATATGGCAAATACGTTTTTAATTTGATCTGATGGATAATAATGTCTGAGGACTTTTCATCGCTTCCTAGAAAGAAGTTCTTACTGCAGAACTTTTTTCTGTTTATGAGAGATATAAATCACATCTATTTTAGTCTCTAATTCTAAATCTCAATTTATTTGATTTGGGAGGATTCAGGAATTTTTCTTCCTCTCAATTATAAACAGTCAAGTCTCTTCAAAGATGAATTTATTTCGTAGAATATGAGGTCCCATCTCAAAAGAATATACCATAGGTTCTTTTTGTCTGTATTGTGATTAACATACAAAATTGATTGAATAATTAATCTCATCCTGTTTTCAAATGAAGTTTCAAACCCTTTTGGAAAGATATATATATATATTTAGAAGAAAGCTATTTGCTTTAATTCAGATATAAGCAGATTATGTAACTGTGCTTATTAGGTCAAATTTAGTATTTTTTTTCCCCTAAGGTTAAAATAAAAATAGTTAATTCTTAAGTTTTTTTGCTTTTTTAATGTTTTGATTGTTTGTTTGTTCTGTTTTGTATTCCAGTTCTGTAACTGTGAAACAGATAGAACAGATTTCTGCTAGTCTGAGTAGAAATCAATTTGGTAAAAGAGAATGACAAATTCTAAGTGGTGTTTTGCAGCCTTTTTAGAAATAGGTTGTCAGAATAGCTTTCAGAGCTAATTTTTCCTGAAAGAGGAATGGCTATTACTTACTGCCAGGGTCTTCTGATCTTCCTGTGATCCTTTATGAGTCTGTTTATTAATGTTTTCTTTAAAAATGGAGCCCTTTTGCCCTCTGGTTTTGATGTTCCCAGTGCTTAAAGAGTAGAGCACTAATGACTGCAAAACAAACAAGATTATCTGTGGCTAATATTTTAATCCAGAGCTGTGGAATTCCCTGTGCTTGATTTGAGCTGTTGCACCATATGCTGACTGCAGACATTGCATCCGTATTCTTTTTAGAAATCTATCAAGTATATTTCTGAGACTTATTCTTTAAAAGTTAGTGTACATGGGCTGAGATGGAAGAACAGGGCTTTCCAGATCTCTGGGAAGAGACAATATTTTAAAAGAAAAATTGTGAGCAATTGTGTTTGTAAATTGCGTTTATAATTGAATGATTAAAATGTCTTGTAGAAAAGAAGGTGGAGAGAAAAAATTGCAGACATCCCTTTAGAACTAAGAAGAGAAACTGTGTGATGGTTTGGGTCATAACAGGATTTCTTCCAGACATTGCTACCCGTGTTTCACATACTCTGTCCCACCTCTAAATTCTTCCAAACTAGGATGGCCAGCTGAGCATTTAGTTAGCACAAGGATAGCATTTAGATGCCCAAGGACATCTGAACATCCAACAAACTCCTCAAGGTGCTAAACTAATGGAGAGAAGACTAATGTGGGGGATTTATCAACATTCAGTCAACTCAGTAGCATTTATGCACTCAACTCTTTAATCATGATTAACCCTTTTTTTTCCAATCAGATTTCACAACTCTGGCCCTTCCCAGAATGCTGAGGTTTACAGTTAAGACTTTGTCACAAAAATACAACCAAAGAGTTTAGCATAAAGATACCTCATCTTACAGCTGTTCGGATTTTAAATCCTCCAGAATGTAGCATGTTCCTGTTCCATTCCTGCCTGTGATGGAGAGGATTTGAACTATTGGACTATTCTAGCCTTTAAATACTACTTCAGAAAAATTATTAAATCCTACTGAAGTTCAACTTTCCATGAAGCACTGAGCTATTCTTACAAGAATTCTAAGAATAAATACACGAATTCAAGCTCTGTGGTTTAAGTACTCAAATGTGAAAGAAAAATCTGAAGTAATCCATTTTCAAAATCATATTTCTTACATGAACTGGAACAAAAGTTTATGTCCTGTTCATATTGTAATCACTGGGCACACCTCATACATTGAGGATAGGCAAAGATATACCTGTGGGTATTAATAGCTAAGAGTTAGTCTAAAAATGGAGACAAGGGACATCAAATTTTGGTAGGTATACTGACAGCAACTACAACTAGGTGACATTATTTCTTCTGGGTTGCTGTGGTGGAAAAGAAGGACTATGGAATTTGAGGAGGGTCCTTGCAAGGTCTTGGGTTAAGGAGAGAGATCTGGGTTGTTCTCAACCCTTGGAAATTCAGAAGAATGTGTAAAGTTCTACATAGGTATTTACTGTAAGAAGAGAAGGATGACAGGATGAGGCTATCTATGGGAAATGATTACAGAAAAATAAATGAGTATGCTTCACTCTGTTCTGTTCTGTTTTGAAAGGACTGGATGTCCTGTCAAACAGAGGCTATCACATCAATCTCTTTTCCCGTCAATTAAAAATAAGTAGATTTAACTAACTGAACAGAAGAAGTGAATGATGAAAAATCCAACAGGATTCAGCTAATTGAAAAACCTAATATACACTGATTTGCACTAGGCAACTTATCACCAACTGGAGATGACCCAGTCATGGTGTACTAATGAGTTTGAAGTTGATGTATGAAAAATGAGCAAGTCCACAGGAATTAGTAGCATATTTTTATCTGCCTGATTCATGTGTTTCTGAAATGGTGTACTTGATTTGTTCTTTCTGGAAGTACTAAAACGTTTAGATTATGTTTTTTGTGTTTAACAAAAATTCCATACAAAAAAAGCTCCAATGAAAACGTCTGGTTAAAACTTTGTCTTGTTTATTTCTGAAGCCAGAGCAAGTATAAAAGTCCCATACATGTAAACATTTTGCAAGTAGGAATAGACTATAGCAGTACAGTGGGTACTGTTCACCTGGACAGGTGAAGAATGCAAAAACACAGTGTCTGCATTTCCTCAATCTTTGTAATGTGTCCCATACCTTCCTACTTTTTACACAGCTAATATAAATTTTGAACTGAGTCAGTGAGGATTCTGACTACTAAAAGGACTTTAAGCAGTTTTCATTGGTAACACATCCAGGGAAAATAAGTGGAAGAGTGATTAATACTGTGGGCTTTACATGCCCCCTGGTGGAAAAGTTCCTCAGTGTAGCCATAAGGATTTCATACATAAACATCTCTTGTAAACAGATGTGTGGTTTGTGAAATGTATCTGAGTTGCATTCTTATTTAAGGGTCTGCACTATTATCGATGTATATCCCATGAATAAGAACACACAAGATCCCAAGTTACAAATGAGCACCTGGACTCGTTTAAGTGCTGCTAGCATGATGTACATTGCTTGTACGGTATAAATTGCTGGCCTACAATTTCTTTCAGGCAAATGATGCCAAGCTCTTAATATATATAAAATGAACTCTAGTAACTTAAGCAAAATAATCACAATTTTCCCCACAGTCTTTCCAGGATGTCAATCTGGAGGGTTTCGAAGGATACACAATACCTTGTTACAAACCATATAATGTTTTAAAAACTGTCCAACTGACAACCTTGGCTAACATTGCATCTTCTATCTAGATTACTTCAATATGTCATGTCCATATCACACCACTCTGTCCATGGTCCCAATGCCAAGGATTTCTGTCTTGTCCAACCTTTCCATCTGGAAGTAATGAGCTTAATATTCTGGCTCTACCCCCATAAAAGCTATGTCACAAAAAAGTAGCAGTCTTATGAACTGTTGTATACCCTGAAGACAAATTTGAGATCCACATAGCCTCTCGAAGTTCTATTCAGATTCATTTAAAGACAAATTTTCCACTCTATTCCCTTAAGACCTACAGCATACCATAAGACTGCAAGTGATTTGACAACCATTTATGCTTAAATCCTTTCCTAGATGTGTCAAAGGATTGTGACTAACAGGTAATGAAGAGCTAGGATGTTCCTTCAGGGCAAAACACAGTGGTTACAAGATTTGCTCTGAAGATGATTCCTCTTTTCATTACAGCTCCTCTGAAAGCCTGTAATAAATGAATCAGGAGTTCTTTGTTTTCATGTATTTTCTCATTTGGATAAAGCGAATGGAACATCCCTTGGAGTTTATAATATACATTAACAATGAGGCAGATATCACCCATCAGCTTGAGTTTTAGCTCTAACTCCACATTCATTAGCACTGCTTAATGGCTGAGAGCATCAACAAAGCTTCCATCAGTGCTGCTGTGTGGACCTGTTCTGGGGAGAGTCTGCCTTAAATCTCCTTTCTTTTCTCACTGAGTGAGAAGGGTGGGACGTGTCTGAGCAAATGTTTTGCAACTCACATATCACTGAACATGAGTTTTCATTTTCTAATCAACTACTGTTTTTTTTCCCAAATTTTCTAATATTATCAGTAGTTTGCAAAAACTGAGCCAAAATACACCAGCACTCCTCACCCAGCTCACCTGGGCTGTAAAAATATATTCTGAGGAAAATTAATCTCAACCCACGCATCTGTTTTAAGCTGCTTTTAATCTTCCAGTGGAAATGCTTCTCTCCTGCTATAAAAAAAAAAAGACAGCTCTTGTTAAGTAGATATGCACAATGTTTAAGTAATTAAAATAAGTGGATATAAATTCCATTTTTTATGTCGGGCTTCAAAAACGAACTTGTTGAGTCAGCTCTCAGGTCTGTTGTACTCTTACACCATTACAGTAAGTTATTTTCTAATTTCTTCAATTTTTTAATTGCTTTTAAATTGAAATATTTAACATTTAATTAAACTTTCTTCAACACATCTCAAAACAGAAGGCAATTTTAAGAACATCAGATGTGCAGGTCATATGTTCTGAGAATTGGTACTGTGTTATTTTTGGCCAGAAAAAAAACAAAACAAAACAACAAAAAAAGCAATAAAAATAAGAAAAGAATTGATAAATATAGTCATTCTGACACCAAGATGATATGCAGAGTCCTGTAAGATTTGCTGAAATTGAATTTTGGCAAATAGGAGAGAATATCCTGACATTGCCAAAACGTCCTGTTTTATAATTTTGGAACTGGGTACCTAATATTTCCTTTCAAAATAGTTTTTCATGTTCTTATGATGTGTTTCATTTTGTGTTCTCAATACAATTAAAAACTCATCCAGAATCAGACATTTCTGTCTGAGAAATTTAATTTCAGTTGATATGAGACTTTTTTTTTAACAATTCTCTTCCAGATCATTTCAAAATTTTGTAAGTCATGCCTGACTGGCCTATAATCAAATCCGAAAATCCTGCAAAAATTTATTTTCTGCATAGATATGATTTGTTGTTGATATTCCACCAAGAATGCGTCAGCCATAAACATCTCTAATAGCTGAAAGGAAAAGAGATACACTATTCCTCAGAAAGGACTTAAAATCTGTATTCACAACTGAAAGAATATCCTGTACCAAAACACTTCAATAGATGGTGAGCAAAAATTATTCGTGTTTTTATGTTATTTTGCAAACTTTAAGTGCTTAGAGGGCATGAAATGAAATATTATCATCTCTGGAAATGCAGCTGTGTTAGTTTATAACATTAAAATAGCAGCCTGATTGAAGTTCATGGTTGTATTCAATTGCGTCTGTGAAGAATATGTTCAGTGGTATCAGGTTTGATGTTTACTTATTAGCATCAGCCTGTGTATCAGCATCTTGAAATACAGATTTGATATAAGGAGCCAGATACCTCAGCCTATTGAGTTCATTTTGTGCTGCTTTATAGCTCACTTCACAGTAGAGGAAACTGATGCATACCATATGGAGGTTCCTCCTGGATATTTCTTCCAAAAAGATGGGCTGACTGTTGTAAAGCCAACAGAGGTGTCTTCATTATCTCTGGCACCTTTGCTGAATTGCCTGGCATGAGTGAAAAGGCTATATTTACAGAGAAGACAGAGAACAGGGAGGGAAAAGCATCCTCCCTGCCCAGTCTTCCTAGGGCCTATGAGTTCCACTCACTGACGATATTTAAAAGCATTTCCTAGCTGTTCCATTCAAATGCTAGTTGAGCCAGCCATACTTTCTCAGCCACTATGTTCCTTACTTTGCTCACTAGCAAGTTGGAATCCAGCCCAAAACTGTGCTTTAGGACATAGATGCATGTTATAGCTGCACTTCCATTCACCACTTTCCTCATGTATGTGGATAGACACAGATGATTGACACATGCTGAAACATCACCTGGTCTGCCACTGCTCAGTGATGCTCCAGGAAGCCCTCTGCCCTCTGGCAGGCTGAGCTCTATGAAGAAAGCTCTGTTTGCTATACTATCTCCCAGTTTATATGCAACTCCTTGCCTTTCATAGTTATTTAAGGTTTCGCTTACTTAAATCACTCCAAAATCTACCACAGAAGCAAAGACCAAGAAGTTTAACAACCAGACAGTCCTTCCTTGTGACCCTTCAACACCTCTCACTGCAGACATATTCCTGTGCAAGTTAACAATGTTTTTAAAAAAGCAAATTTCAGCTTTTATGCCGTAAAGATCTGGTCATGGTTAAAACTCAATCACAGAAGGAAAGAGTAAAACCACTGTCTTTATGAAAGTGTTTACAGCATTAGTATAAAGAATTAAGAGATAGACATGGGTGTGAAGAACATGGAAATAGCATGGCATCACTGCTTTTTGCAAAGTGCACTAGTATCAGCTCTGAATTCTGTGCCACATGATCCTGTTTCCTTTGGCCTTCCTATTTGTATGCCTACTTTGCTTAAGTTCAGTTTTTATGGTGCTCACAGCCAGCATTTTCATACCAGAGTGAATTAAGTGACCCAGAGCACGAACATGCCCAGGATTAAAAATGGTTTATTTTAACTATTGTAACTATTCTGAAGATGCCTTGAGAGTGAGGATGACTATTACACCAAATTCTTGAAGTGCAAGCAGCTACCTATGAATGTTCTCCTGATATCCAAGTATTTGTCCACAGGTCATATAAATTCGTATTGCCTAACAGGTTACTTCTATGTACTACTGTTGAAATCCATATACAACTGCTTTTCAAGTTTCATCTAATTTTTCAAGACTGTCTTTCAGAGGAAATGGAACCTAATGTGATTTAGCTGCTGGGGGAGGAGGAGGGGGGTTAAATTCAGTCAATTTATGTTCATTATAAACAAATCCAAATTCCAAGCTTGTATGGTATGACTAACATATGTCACATACTCCAGCATGTCTGGTGTACCCTTTAACATTTTAACAGTCCATCAGACATTAATGTGACTTAAACATCAAAAACAGGTTCATTTTGCCATTAATATCCTGAAACAAGAACATCTAATATACACATCCTGAGATTTAATCTGTAAACATAACCAAAAATGTCTGGATGAAGGGGGCTTGTTTATATTTCAGTAGTGCTACTTCCATGAAGCATGTGTCTGCTATCTTTAGTATGCAACTCTCGCATCTTACCATTGAGAGAGCGCTAATGTCTTTGATACTGTTAGGGAGACTTATAAGTCTTCTGCTGACATACCAGTCCCTTTGTAGATCCCCTAAAGTTAAAGCTACCGATAAACATAACTTGTCTTATTAAGAGGGGAAGAATTTTAAAACCACTTCAAACATCCTTGAGATTTCCCTATTCATTATTCCATAGTGAGAAAGCAGGTTCTGAAGCAAGTTG
Source organism: Lagopus muta (assembly GCF_023343835.1). NCBI lineage: Eukaryota > Metazoa > Chordata > Aves > Galliformes > Phasianidae > Lagopus > Lagopus muta. Next base: position 10,534,566 of record NC_064434.1, read on the forward strand.
GAATTAAGAGGACACGCTTATTTTTGCTGATGTAATGACTTGTTTAATAAACAAGAAAGGAAAGGGAAAGAACTGGAAAAGTGTGCTGAAGCACAAACTGGGAATATCTGGGGATAACTTAATAAAATGCAAATGAACTTTCAGTGCAGTCAAATACCTTTGTTTATTTTTCTACCATTATTCAAATACTTGGTTCTTGCATTGATGAATGCTCAAGGGGGAACATTTCATAGGAATTAGCGTGGGACAAAGCATATGTGTACTAATAATTGCCAAACACACTATGCCTATCAACTCCATTAGAAGTGAGTAAAGCCACTACAGTCAGGAAAATAATGAGGGAAAAAAAAGAAGGAAAAAAAGAATGCTCATACCTTTGATATCTGCAAGACTGTTTAATCCAGTTCTTACGTATATAAAACCACAATGTAATTGCTATGGAGTGAACTGCATTAGTAACTACAGCCTTGGAAAACCAGCCAGATACAACTGAAGACTGAAGTACAGATGGTACTAAAATGAAGGCATGTGTTTTATCAAACACTGTATTGGTGGAATTTGTCAACAGCATGAATTTTTTGAAGAAAACTGCAGATTCATCTGAACTTCTTACAATAATGCATGTGTTTTCATTAAATTTTTGTCAGGATTTTTTGCAAGCTGAGACTGGAATTTCTCATCAAACCCAAGGAGGGAGAATCCCTTCTCAAAATAGCTAATGGCACAAGGAACTCCTCTGGCTTGGAAAAGCAAGAGTTAGGACTTCAGTATGGTCTCCTAAGTAATCTTATTTAATTATGCAAAATAGGGCCAGAGCAAACCTGAACATGGAACAGATGATTATCAGAACAGTTAAATTATTTGCGTGGTCCCAGTCAGTGGTTTGGTTGGGGCTAACAACCATTCTCCCAGAAATGTTCCACCAGAGCTGAGGGGATGGTTTGGGCCAGTATGGATGCAGTCAGCATGTTTTGGGGGGTAAAAGCAATTAATTGTGTCAACACAAGTCATACCAGCTGGCCTCAGGGCAGAAAGCAGTCCCTGGGTTATTTCATTTACTACTACAGCTGCAATACAGTAGTCCCTGTGAGCATATAGAGAAGTTATAAGATACTCAAGAAAAAGACTCATTCACATGCATTTTTGCTGCAATTTTTTTCTGGAATGGTCTCAGCGATGTCTGAGTGCAGACTGAAAATGATTTCTGAAACCATGACTTTTTTGTGAAATGAAATTCTTGTTTTCAGGCCAACTATAGTACCAATTGGACAAAATTGACATAGAAATCAGAATTCAGTGAAACCCCAAGTGTGGGTGCAGTTACGCAGATAAAATAATTGTCTATATATAATTTCTCTTTTTGCAGCGCCTTGACATTAGTTTCACTCAAATTTCTCACTCAAATTCTGTGCCAGTTTTTGTTCACATCCTCTTTCAAAAAAAGTAGCATGATAAAAAGAAGCACATACAAAAGCTGAGAAGGAGTAAGGGATGGATGAACAAAGGCAGATTGTAAATGCACATGCACAACGTTCAATACCTATATATATATATATATATTAATTGTTTGGGTAAGACTCTACTGACTGCTAAAACTTAGAGCATAAGAAATGTACTGATAAGCCTAGTAAAATATTTTAGGGACATTGCTATATGCATCTACATCATGAGAAGTGTGTGCAAAGATTTGTAACATATGTATTCATCTTCATTCATATATGTGTCTGAGTCTGACACCTGAAGACACCAGTTTTCCAACCCCAGGCAGATCTCCTTCTATTTTCTAGAACAGCAGTTAAGAAAATTGTCTTGTCTACATTTTGAAGTCCTTGAAGTGAGATGGGTTTTCTCGTATCACATCACGTTTCTAGATTAGAACAGTTACATCTGCAGTAAAGTTCTGCGGATGCTCTCTTCAAGGTTTTCAGTCTCTGCGTAGGAATATTTCCTTTCTAAAGGCCGATGCTGATGAATGAGAAATACACTGTTGGAGGGTGTAAGGGAGCAGTCTGTAGAGTAAATAATATATTGCAAAGATGCAGATGCGTATTTAGCTGAGATAACCTAATGTTCTTACCTGGGAGCAATGCTGCAATTTGCAGTAAGCAATTGAACACAGCTGAGTTTCTGGAACAGTGAAGTTTGCCTTCATATGAATATAGGCTTTGAGAGCCTTCTGCATCACTGCGTCCAGTCTTCTGCATTATCAGCATTTAACCTTAAAATTATTGCTCCTCTCACCCCAACTCTTCTAAGTGCACATAAAACGTGTTTGCTTTCTGACTTCATTTGCAGAGCTATATAACTGTTGCGTACTTTGTGTGGGATAAATGGACTTTGCTTCAAGTTTAATGTTCTGGAGATACGTTACCCCAGTTTAGCTTCCAAACAGCATTTAATTATCTTCTTGCCATCTCATGCTTTCAAAGTAAATTGCACAACATCTGAGAAGTTGACTTATATATTCATTGGACACTTGGACTTAAAATGCACAGAGCCACATATACTTCCAATAAGCTAATATCTCTTTCACTCTTACTGAGAACCATAAAGCTTAGTGACCATGACTTTGTGCTAACATCTAATTTCTAAGCAAATATCTGAGCAGAAATCAGGTCCTCCACAGAGATTGACTACTGAGGACTATCTTTCTTTCCTTTCATTTTAGATTACATGTATTCTGCCTTGGAGCCAAAATGAAACCTAATTTTTCTCCTTTGACCACATCTCAATGTGGATAATACGAAGCACTAAGAGCTTTCCAGTGCTGTGGTATATGCTGTTAATTGTTAACATATTCTGCCACATAATTTTTCACAGTATTGGAACTTTTTTACTATACCACAACTTAACAAATATTAACAGGACCAGACATGTCTTGGAAGATGGTACCACTAGTATTTCCTTCCTCCTTTGGTTCCCACTGAGCAGATGTAAATCACTTTGGGACTGCATTTCAGTTCTGAAACCTGTTTCAGTTTTGCTCAAAACTAATTGGAGGTCATGGGGAGTTTTCTTTCCTTCTTTCTCAAAAACAACAAAAGTCTTTGAGATTTTGTTACCAGGAATCTCTCCCCCACAGAATCCACTTAGGCAGATATGTTGCAGAAAATCCATGAAAAAACACAGCCCCCATTTTTTATTAAGAAACTAGACTTGTAACTAGTGAATGCTTAGCCTCTCAGGACCCTGATCGCATGTCCTGCTCTTGTTCCCTTTGGCAGTTTTTCTTTTAAGCTCTTTTAAGGACCTTGGCTGTCTAGGGTGATGCATACTGCACCGAGCCTTGCATGGTAGGGCATGCTCCTCAGTAGGGCCCTTGAGTACACCTAAGATTCAAACAAATGATTAATAAAGAGCAGATCCCAGGCTGCAAATTGCATTTCATTCACACATTTCAGATCTTGCTTCTACAAAAGCAGCTTGTCTACATTCATTTAGTGCAAAATGAGGGATGGACTCAGGTTTCATGAGTTTAAAACCGTAGTTTTCTTCCTCCATTGGGGAATCTAAGCTTTCTTTTGAACAGAAATTTTGATTAAATAAAAAAATACATTGGTTCTTTCACAGCCTGCTTGGCTGAGAGCCAGGAACTCCTCTCTGTAATTCTGGTTTATTCCACTTATTCTTTGCAGGTGGTTTCTTAACATTTATGTTGCCCTGGGCAAGTGACTGAATTTAAGTCTACTCTCCTGAACACAGAATGAGAGCAGTACTACTTATGACATCTTTTGACAAGCAATGTTGGGCTGCCTAGCGTCTGAACCAGTGCATATCTTTTATATAATCCAAAGTAAATAAATATTTGCCTGCATGACATGACTGGAAATAGGACTTTCATTCTATTTCATGTATCACTCAGAATACAAAAATGCAAAATGCATTTCTAAATTCAGAGACAAGGCTGGGAAAAACAAAAGAATACAAAAAACTTCTTATGTATCCAATATAAACACTGTTCCCTCAGGAAACAGATTATTTTATAGTATTCGTCTAAAAAAATAATAAATAAAAATAAATAAAAAGAAAAAGTTTTTACAGATCACTGCAAAAATAAGAGAAACGAAACTAGAGATTCACAGGTTTTTGTTTTTTTTCTTTTTAATATATGTAGAAACGTGTTTCTTAACAGTTTTGCATCCCTTGCAAAAAATATACAGTAACTGCAATAACCTTAACTCACTTTTCCTCATTCTGTATATAGAACCCAGATTCATTCCCCTGTGTCTATTCAAAGCCTTGGAAGATTACTCTATTTTAAACAAGGCAATACCCATTGCCAGTGCCACGATTTTATCACTGCTAATAAGAATGAGTGGGATATTAACAACAGTATGACAGCAAACGTGGGGTTGCATCACTGTAATGTTAGTGTATGTAGCTACTACTGAGGTGTCTGGATGTAGAAATTAATAATTTTCTAGGAGCTACAGTTTGTGGTTTTTTTCAGACACTTGTAAATAAAGATTTTTTTTTTCTTGAATCTAGTGTCAGTTTCCAATGTAATCTTATCCAGCCTTGAGTAATCTCATTCAAAAATGAAGGTTAAATTCTTTAAATAACATTTCTAAATTCCATTATACAACATATTTTTGTCATATGTTTTCAAAAGCCAAGTCCTGCTTGATCGGCATCTTTAGGCAGAAATGAAATTTTCTGCATTTTTTCTTTTTCCTGTGATTTTGGCTTTTAGAAACAGATCTGTCCAGGAAAAAAAAATAAAATAAAATAAAAAAAATTCAAGGTTTTCCCATTCATTTAGCTCTTACATAGGAGAATTGGAAGGCAAGCAATTATATATGTATATAAACAGATATATATTTTTTTTCAAATGGAAACAGCCCACCAGAACTATCAGTAGTACAATTCAAATATTTATGTAGAAATAAGGATAGGCTCCATTTTAATTCCTGTCCTGAATGGAGTCACTTTTGTGTTACAGGCCTCACATATCTCATATGTTGCTTGAAAACACAATTCATTCTTAACTTGGAAGGGCTCGTCTATGAAAATGACTTAGAAATACACATCTTCTTTCAAATATTTCTGATTCTAAGATTCTACAAATCACTATTTGAAAAATAAATATTCAGCTTAACTACTTGCTTTTCAAGACTGCATAAAGAATCATGCATAATAATATTTTAGAAAGAAATTCCACTGAGTTAGAATTTTGGAAGTTAGGGTGAATACTCAGCTTATTTTCATGTTGTAGTCATTCACAACACATGGGGATTGATACTGTAGCAAATTTTACCAGCACTTTTGAGTGTATATATTAGAGACACAATATATAACTCTTCTACTTCTCATACCTATGGAAGAGAATCTAATCTTTAAAAAGTTGCATACTAGTTTACATATTCATCTGCCATAAATTCCTTTAGCTCCATCATACTTATCATACTTTTCAGGATCAGTAATACTATGCCTCTGATTATGTTTACATGGGAACAATCTCCACCTCAGATTTCTTTTTGCACAGAAAAAAAAAAGCAAATACGGACTGAGGCAGAAGCGAAGCACATAAAACCCACAATTCATGAAGAGACCAAACACTTGCATTGCCAGGAAGACTCAAATGAGTGGCAGCCTGAATACTTCTTCCAAAAAAAGCTGAGCTGGCATGAAGTGTTCCCTACTGTAGGGAACCTGCTTTGGCAGGGGGGTTGGACTCGATGATCTCTGGAGGTCCCTTCCAACCCCTACAATTCTGTGATTCTGTGATTCTGTGAAGTGTGCAGCAAGCTGACAAATGTAGTTATGTTCTTTCAGAACACTGCAAACTCATCAGAAACGGCTTGAGTTCTTTTGTTTGAAAGTGGCATTGCCACATGAGTGCAGGAACACAAGCAGCTTTACTGCTAATGATCCCAGTGCAGAAGCAAAGAAATATGAAATGGGCTTATTTGGTATCACTCCAATGACAAAACCGAAATACCAGCATTTGCCAAGTGGCAACGATGAAGTCAGCAGAGAGCATTCTGTTTCTAACTTTAGAAAATACTGCAAACAATGGAAAGAGAGAAGGGGATCGGCTTTTAATTTTAAAGGAAAAATGCATTAGCATGCAGTTTACACTATTCGCAATATTTACACTTAACATAGACCAGTTTATTTTATTTATTTTTCATGTTTGCTCAATTTCAGATGGAGTAAGTGAGCCCTTAAAAATATATCCTCTAGGTTCACGGCATACATCAGAGTTGTATAAATCTCCTAGGAGACTTAAACAAAAAGGAACCTAAAAAAGATGTTCCTTATTTTGCCGTAGTTCTGATGATGATTAATGGAAGTCTCTGATGATGACTGTAACTCAGTATATTTCTTGGCATTGTCACTATGTTTTCCTTTCTTCTCAGCTGGGTCAAGTCACAGTGACTATAAAAAGGAGAAGCACAAGGCTTTTCTTGACAGTTCAGTAATATAAAAGAGGGCCTGCTGCTGTACAGGGTGTTGTTTTGTACATAAGTGTGGGTGTTTGTGAGGACATGATAGAGATTAGAACAAGATAAATAATAAAGAGAGAAAAGATTCAGATGAACATTTACAAAAGTAACTCCGCTCCATTTCCATGAGGGCAGCCACCTCTGTGAATGGCTCATTGTACCAGTACATTAATAAAAGTGATCTCCTATTTTGCTATTTTGCTTTTCAGGTTTACAATCACCAGGTTTCTACACAGATTGCAGTTTTCAGCGTGCCTACTGTACATATGATGTCACCCACGCCAAGTAGAGGTTAGGTAGCATAACTGCCATGGTCTTTCAAGCTTGACAAATTGTACAAATTTTCTACTGTTTTGAGATTTCAGACTCTGGCTTGTCTCTTGGAATCTCCCAAGATGCAGGTGAGATCCCAGTACAGTTCAGTTATGAATTAATGAATACTTTGGTATGAAAGCTACAGAGGAGAGGTGTCACATGTATACAGACTTTCAAGGAAGCAATAATTTGTGTAGCCTTTTAAAACTTTATTAGAAATTTTCTGGCTGAATACCAACTAATTCAGTTGAGGGGATTTTGCAGAAAACCTTTTTAATACCCTGTACTTTTGTGCTGTTTGGTGTTTTAGCTTTGTTGTAGGTCATATTATGTACACAGTGAGACCTAACTCTCATCAAAAGGCCCTACAGAATTTCAGGAAGAATTAAGCCACAAAGAAAACTGCCTTTACAGATTTATTCTCACTTGTGAAGTTTTACTTCAGTAAAAGTGACTGGGATAATGGGTGGCTCATCCCTTCACTGTAGCATCATGTGTCCAGGAAATTTCAGGAAGTCGTAACTCACTCATCTGTTGTCTTCCTGGACCACAAAGCTCTTAGTTATCCTCGTATTTCATGAAGGCAGAAAAGGGCTGGGAATCTGCACCTCCAATGCTACTTTGTAGTATTGCAGTTTAGCTAAATCTGAATTTTCTTGGATTTGTGACACCTTGCTATCATTTTATGCCTTCAAGCACATTTAGGTTTCACCTACTTTTTCAACTCAGAAAGTGTGCTCTGACCTGGATACCAACTGGCATGTCTGGGGCATTCCATGTGGTAACTCTTGTAGTCTTCAAAATAAGTTTACAGCTACACTGACTGTTAGTAGTGGTCCCTCAAGATGACTCCAGGGTAGTTCTTGTCAACCAGTCTAAACTAAACTATTCTAAGTGCTAAGCAAGGTATATGATCCAACACACCACCTCACCCATCACTCCATACTTACAGTCATGTTTTTAGCCATAGTCTTTGAATCTTACTCAGATGCTCTTTTATTTTTCTCTTAAATAAAAAGAAAAAAAAAAATCATGATCAACTTGCTGGGTTGCATGAAAAGAGAGATGTGGCAGATATTATTTAATCAAAAAGTCACTGCCACAGTCCAAATCTAAGCTCATTAGGAAACTTCATATAGCAATTACCACCATGAATACACAGCTTCCTTCTCACATCCAGTTCTTTCACATTAAAAAGGATGGTGGTGGTCTGAACCCTTTGCCTTAGCCACTTTGAGTATAGGTAGTCCACTTATCATTGTCATTGCAACAAGATTTATTTCACAAATATCTGATGAATGCTTATGTAAACAGATATTGTTAAAGTAAGTGAAGGTGCCTTGTAATGGAGACTACAAATTTTGGCAAGGCACTGGAGCAAGAGGTCAACTGTAAGCCATCATCAACTTTGTGTGTGCTCAAAATTTACGCCCATTCTTGAATGCCTCGTTAAACTGATGCCATTTTTTATTTCATCGCCAGTGACTTTTTTTTTTTTAATTTAGTTAAAATGTGTATATTTCTCTCTTGTTATACATATATATATGCATATATATGTATATATAATGTTCCAGTATGACCCAATTCTGTTACTTGTTACTTCAACCGATCCTCCTTAATGAATATTTATCCTATCAGATATCAAAGAACTGGTAAGTAAGGTGTCATTCCACAGGGACAATCAGTGATGTCCTATGTTTTCTAGATACAGAGGTCCTTAGTTCAGTTTCAGGAGGGATGTATTTTAGTATACATTTTATGCAGTGAAAGCTGATGATTTGTGTAAGCATTCAATTTTATAATTACAAGAACAACTGCAGTCATTCTTTTAGATTTTTATTTAAAAGACTCCTCTATGTCTTTTCTTGTGACAAACCAATGACTTGAAAAAAAGTCCCTTTTTTAAACAGAACATGATAAACAAATGGCTGTTTTTAAATTTAGACAGCCTAGGGGTAGATGTGAGAATAAACTGTGAATTAAGCATCCCTTGACAGATGGAAGTTTGTAAAGTGAGAAAAACCAGACTGACCTTTAGTGCAGTGCTGACAAGTGAAGGATTACACCGTCTTTGGTATTAGGAGCCACATGTTATGTGTACCTCATCAGTGGGGCATATGTACACAGGAAACCCACTGTTCCCTGCCATTTATTAATAGTAATACTTGCCGCAGTCAAAATATTTGGTACATTTAGTGCTTTGAAGGATTAAGAAGCCATTCCCATTAATACTGAGCACAGGAAATTACTAACTCTCAGAACAACACCAGGTATCGCAGATGCCAGGTTTTTCTGAGAGCTGTGGTGGTGGATTTGGCCTGGGTGGTGACTCTGCCTATACACCTGTGTGAGGGTGCAGAAGGACTTTGGGATCCCTATGGTGGGACCAGGAGCCGTGGGAACTCCTTTGTGGGTCAGAATACGGACTGGCAGCCAGGGACTGTCCCATTCAGGAGCAGGGAATGGGGTTAGTCCCAGCCCTAGGCACCAGGCACCTTCCTGAGGCCAGGCTGGGACGTGGCCCGTGTATGGGCTGGGCTCAGCTGAGCCTGTACAACAGGGCTGCAGAGAGCTGGAGAATGGTCCTGCTGCAACCCCCCTGGGCAGGGGCTGGAGGACTGATGGACTGAAATGAAATCCTGGGCTGACATGAAAGCCCTGTCTTGGGACAACGTGTGAAACTGTGCAATTTAAATACTGATGTTTAACAGTGCTGGGAATATAGGCATGGTGGGGCCCTCTGTAAACAAACGTGTATGCAGCCTCGAGAGCATGCATCTGAAGTCTCACATGCAGCACAGCTTCAGCCTGAAGGGTCAGGTCCTGTCAGGTCCTCACAGGCTGCTGCAGCTCTCACTTCTGAGAAACTAGTCTCCTCTTTGAAGATACTCATATTTCGTAAAGGCATTGAAGGTTTCTACTGCAGTCCCAGTAACTTTCTCTCAGAGACACAAGAAAATAAATTAAAAAAACTAGCATTGGTAAATCTGATTCCGCTTAAATGTCAAGTATACTTCGATTCTTAGACCTAGGAAGAATTGTTGAATAGCTCGACTTATATAAAAAAATAAAAAATAAAAATTAAATATAGTACTAGAAAGAAAACAACTGAAAGGTCAGCAGCAAAATCTGCAAAGCCATTAATAAGACAAAAAATAATCCCTTCAAGAGATTCTTTCTCATTTTAGCAGTACTTTTTCTCATCAAACTCATTTTTCCTTCAAACTTCTCCCTAACTTGCTCTACTTAGGCTGAGTATTCTTCCACATTTCCAGTCCCATTTTACATGCAAAGACTTTTAATGTATCTTTTCATCTAAGAGCACTTGAGTGTTGCAGCCCTAGGAGGCTGACAAGTTAGATTAGCAGAGAAGTTTTACTGCTATGGCTATGATAAATTCCATTCTCATTTTAGAAATGTCCCTCTGATGCAGACATTTATGGGAGTGGTGTTAAAAAGTTCATTTACCCTGTTAATTTGGGGAAGGGATATTTGTTGACTTCAATGCAACAAGGATCTTCCATCCCAACCTTCTTCCTCCTAAGAATTTTTGCTATCAGAATTCACTGTTAACAGTGCAACTCACTGAACTACTCACTCACAGACTTCTTTTTGAGCTTCAGCAGCATTTCAGCACTTTCTGTAATGTGAAATTATTAATCCTGAAAAATGTATGATATTGCTGCATGACGGTTTCAGGCAGGATTCAGTCTGAGAAACATAAATTCTTCACTGTGATATAATTTCATTTGAAGACCCTTATGGATTGTATCAATTGCATTAAATGTAATTGTCCAGTGTCATTTGAGATATTTTAGGAAATCCACTTACTTTTGAAGGAATGTCAGATGTGTCACCTGACATGTGGAACACCTACAGTCTTTAGTACCTTCAGCTGGAAATGAGTGGAAAATATTTGGACATCTGAAATTATGCTAAACATCTACATGTAGAAGTTTCTACTTGTATGTGTATGTAGACTTGCTTGGTGTATGAGTTGGGTTTTACTGAGTGTTATGATTTTGTGATTTTTGGTTTTTGGTATTCCATATCCTAACATCATGTACTGTTAAAGGAGCTGAAGTGTTAATGCTCCATTTCTGGGTACCTGTCCCTGTACATCGTGGAAGTCATGGGATCTGGCCCTTCCTGGTTGGGCAGTCTCTTACTGCCTTGCAGTGGGTGCTGGAGGGTGCTTTCCTAGCTATGCCAAGCTTTTCAGGTTTAACTGAAACAGGAAACTGAAACAGGTTTAACAGTCTCAGGAACTCTCTCTCTCTCCTATTTTATTTGATTTATTAGTCTCAATTTCAATCAGATTGTATTATATTTTGTTATTTGTGTTCCGATATCATAGTCAGTAAAATAAGTTTTCTTCTAAAGAACATTGCTGCTGTATTGTTTTTTGTTTTTTGTTTTTTCCTCCCTTGAGCCCTGCTCCTATCTCCCCCTTTTTCCTTTTCCTTCCCATTCTTTGGGGCCAGGGGGGGGCCCAGGGGCCTACTGCCCCCGTCACAGGCATAGATTGATCTAGTTAACTTCGTGACACTAAGTCAGTAGTCAATAGAGATAAACGTAATACAGTCAGAGGAGCCAAAAGAGCAACTTGTCTGACCGACTTCAGAGGACTGGAGTCATTTCACCTCTGTTGGTTCTCTAGCAGCATTAAAATGTCTGCAGGTATCTAAGACATTACCACAAAGTAACCTACAGGTTACTAATGACTTTCTGACATAGTGTATTGGGACCAGAGACAGGTACTAGGGACTCTAGAATTATCCAGTATATTTGTGTTTAGGTAATTCATATCAGCATCAGGTTGAAAGGAATATTTCTCTAGTTGTATTGACGGTGTTGACTAGATCCCCACTTAGTATAAAGTTTACACTTTGAGGTATCCCAAACTATGCAGTGAATTCTGCCCACCTTATTTCTTCTTCAGCCAGCTTTAGATTTGTCTCTGAATTTAGTTCACTGCAAAATGTTCTTAACAATTAAGATGAAATACATAAAAGAATACAAAATGTGAGTTTCCGTGGTGACTGGAGAAATGAGCACTGTTTTCCTGTGTTTCTGCTCAGCATGACTTTGGTGAATGAAAGCTGCCAAGGGGCTGTCAAGCAGAGCTCCCTATTGATTTTGCACCAGAGCCTGTGTATTGCTCTGGTTTCATCAAGCAAGATTTGATTCTTGCAGGGCTGCATGTCAGATGAGCACAGCCAGAAGCATTCTGTCCCTCCCTGTGGCATTGTCTCTGTGCCAGGGCCAAATGAAGTAGGAGCAGGGGGTGGCAGAGCAGGAACCATTTGTGCTCCTTTGTGCACATAGAGGGATCCCACACTGTGAGGAACTCTCAGCTGGACACATCTGGCTGATGTCCAGCTCCTTTGAATGGTTCCAGTAACTTATAAGAGTTGGAACACTTTGGAGAATCTGGACCAAACTGCTTGGGGTTTGTGGTTTAATGAGCTAAATAGCACTAGGGAGTGAGTGCTTTCTCTAGCTGATTACCTTATACGAAACCATCATTTGAAACAGAATTAGAGCTTCAATTAACACTTCTTTTTTTTTTTCCTCTATTTAAACAGAAGGCTGCCCTGTACAAACCACAGAGACTTGTTGGCAAGCTACCCTACATACATTCCTCAGCCTAAGAATACACTGCAATAGCAATATGTGTATGTATACACGAGTGCTACAAATCCCTCTATATCTTAAGCAGTTTTCAAAATTTCCCAGATTTCTAACATCATTTCTGAGCAAAATATCAAAGTCATTCTCATATGATTCTCCTTCTACCTCTAAGACCCTTCTATTCCATCTATCATTCACTCTCATTACTTCTTTTCCTCAGGAAAGAGCACATATACCTCGATCACCATTGGAAATAAGGATTTTTTTAGGACTTGTCTTTTTGTCCTGGAATTAGTTGCCATTAATGGCCAGTTGCCATTAATCTCTCCTACTGTCTTTGTTCAGTTTCCATTGAAGTCAAAGCTTGGAAGAAAAGTGGAGCAGTGTGCATTAATAAATGGAAAAATAAAGCAAGGTGAGATAACTTTGCCACTACTAGTTGTTTGTTACCAGTTTGTAGGGTAGATCCCTTGGCAGAAAATGTGTGGAAGTACAAGTAGATTGAGGACTTTAATTCCTTGCATCTGTTGCATTCATTGTGGATATTAGCAGCTGGCAACAACCCCTTAAAGAAAGGATGGGAGAAAATGAGTGGGACATGGGATTTTACCACACATATAAATACAAAAATATTCACTCACTGTTTTATGAAGAAGTACGATATGAGGGAGATAGAGCATATTGTTGATGGTAAGGACTGTTTAGCATTTTATAGTGCATGAAACATGGAAACTATTTTGGATAAAGGACAAGGGCTGAATAGCTATGTTCATTTAATGCCATGGGGAAAAAATTAGCTCTGGTTCTCAGTGTAGGTAGTTAGGGTTACCAGATTTCTCTCCAGGATTTCCTGCCCACAAGTAATGCCCATGTGCTGCCCAGACAGTGTGTGCCTGTGCAGAAAATCTGATGTATTGGGAATACATTTACTGTGTATACACTAAGCGTAGCATCTGAATGCAGCACGTGTGTTCTGAGGTTGAATTCCAGCAGCACAGGAGATTTGTCAGGCAGTTGGATTTTGGCATTCTCAGAATCTTGAAATATCTCCTGGATTAGTTTTCTGAGCAGAAAAAAAAATTAGATACCTCAAGAAAAATGCAGTTACACAGCAACCCCAGAATATATGTTCTTCAAAAACGTAAAGAAGACAGAATAGATGGTAAGAGTTTACAGAGTTAAGTGAATAACTGCACAGGTAACGTTTGATCTCCCTCTCAAAAAAAGTATCTTTGGGGAGGAACTGCATCCTCAACAAGGTAGCTGTCAGCTGTAGCCATGACCACTCTGAGAGTAACCCACCTCCTGTGAAACTCACCAAGTAAAGTTGTTCATATGTCTCAAATTCATCAGTTACTGTGGCCTACTCCTTTCTAACAGGTACTGAGTGCATTTTTGTGTCTGTGAAAGTTATTTGGTTCCAGATAGTAGATTATTTTAAAAGAGAATGGAGTTTTGTACAGAATTAATGTATAAAAGATGTGTGTACATGATTAAGTAACTACATCCCGTCTTATATTTTGATTGCTAAGCATCCAGTATTCTTTACAGGAAATTAATAACTTTACAAAGCAGCTCCTCCATCCACCAGCTTTAAAAAATAATATTGCTGTTTTAAACTGCGGATTATGCTTTCTGATAGGGGTAATCCCCTTAAAATTGGCCATTCTGTAGTTTATCAAATTGATATTTCATTCAATATGTTTTGAGCTAAAAGCCAAATGGTTAAATGTCCATAACCCATCTTTAATTTTAGACAAAGTATTTAGGAATATCTAAAAGATAAAGATACCTGCAAGTAGTTTTCCTTAGCTGAATTTGTATAGCTAGAATGTTTCTGTTAAAGGTATGTTTGAGCATAGTTTCTACTTCACATTAACTGCATAAGGAATCATAAGCTAACCATAGAAAAATCCCCCCCATGTTTTAAAATCTTATTGCCAATGGGAATATAAGTTTTCCCATGTTCCAGTGTTTCATAGTGTTAGGCATTTAGTAGAGCTAAATGGGAGTTACTCAGTAAAATGTTTTGTGTTGTAAAATGCTGAGAATGGAAAATCCACTGAATGCCCACAACTCTGAGGATTGTCTCGTGATCTCAGCACTTACCTGAGGAACTTCAGCATGAAGCATGTCTGCTCACAGGGACATAAGAGCAGGAGCTCAAAGCTTATTATGTGTGTCCATAGTCAGTGCTATAGGGCTGCCCAGACCAGTGTTTGTGTGCCTGTTCCCTTCTTCACAACGGTCCCATGAAAAACATTACATCAGAAGGCTTTATATTTATCACACAGTAAGAAGAGGGCTCTTATTTATTTTTAATCTAAAATTTCCCTTATGGGGAGGCAACCCTATCTAGCTCTAACAAGACTCACTGATTTTTGAGTAAAAACTGGCCTTTAAAATTGCTTTTGACCCCAAACTTTTTGAAGAATGAAGTAATATATGGGTAAGAAAGCATGCTATCAGGTTTCCTGGAATCTGGTTTCAGAGAGCTACTCAGGTCCGCCATATGCTCTAATAATGTTACTGCTAAGGAAAATTCTCTACTGGTAAAACTGATGAGTCTATAGTTCATAGGTCTTTGCAGATATCATAATCTTGGTGGGAAATGGTAGGAAGTAGGATGGTATCTAGGCTCAATGGTTCATTTATACACTAAAGTGTGATACTTATTTCTGTCCTGTGTGGAATCAGGAATTGGACTTGGTAATCCTTGTGGATCCCTTCCAACTCAGGATATTCTAAGATTCTGTGATATTTATCCTAACTTAAGTAAATTCTTTACACAATTTCAAAGTATACAGCCTTGAAGCAAAGACCAACACAACAATCAAGTGGATATAAGTATTTGGAAATATCCATTGCTATCAAATCTCTTGAAAAGCTGATTTATCAAATCTCAGGAAGTGTCTATAATTTGCATACATTCACATTTATTTTTATTGGACAGTCTCTCCTAGCTTACAGTTGTGTCTATTTCTTTTAAATCCTCCAACCTGCTTTATGGGAAATCTTCAGTTTGGAATTTTACTGCTTTATGGCCTCTTAGACCCTGTAAATCCGTTACCTAAATGCTCCTGAAAGTTATGACAAATAGGACAGCCTTGGTTTTTAAACTATTTGTGTGATACAGCTGTAAGGCCAAAATGAAGTAAAAACTTGGTAACTTTTCTGAATCTTTAAAAAGAATCACTCCAGAAAGAGCCCTGCATAGCTTTCTGATTGTTGGTGTAAAAGTCAATGATTTATAGCAAAAATGATGATAGGACATTTTTTTCCTAACAGTCCAGCAATGGTCTCACTTCATTCCCAGGAAATGTTATTACTGGCTGCACTGCTAAGTGTGTTCAATACTGGGACTGATTCCTGGCCCTCATTCCAAATGGTGAAGGGTGGTTTGTGTCTGTTTCTCAGAGTTAGCTCAGATTGTCTGCTTCAGCACTGTTGCATGGTAGCACATGGTCCTGGATCTCCACTGGGCCCCGTATGATTCCCCTATGACCTCAAATCATAACGATCTTTTTGTGTGTGGTTCTTAGTTCAGTTTACAGCGTCAGCAATAGTAAGGACTAGGTTGAAGCGTGACAGAACTGGGTTTGCTTAGCATAAAATGGAGAGCATAAACTGTGAGCAGGGATATGGCATGAGGATATGACTGAAGATGCAGTGCCTGGCAGAATATGTTAATGAACTATGCAGGATGGGCAGAGGCAAAACTAATGTGATTTTCTTCACATCATCTTTTGGGAGTGTTTCCTGAGTCTAACCATTACAACAAATGCAGAAGTTTCTGTTCACACAGGATGACTGGTTGACCTCGGAGGATTACTTGTGAGCAAATCAACAGCATGGGCCTGCAGGAGATGAGGATCAAGAAGTGAGCTGGGGAACTAAACTAAATGATATCCTGGTAACCAGACATATCCAGTGACCTCTGGGACAGTTAGGCTGGGGCAATGTGGAGTACATTGGAAAACCTTGTTTTATGTTTTTATTGTTCGATGTTTAAGCTTAAAGTAAAGGCAGAACTTCAGTGAGGTCATTGGAAATTTTTGTGGGGACCTAAGAACACAGATTTTTGAAAATAAATTAATGACTGCTTTAAGATAGGTTGGGAAACACCACTTTTCTATACAAATGAATTCAAAAACATGCTATGGATAACCTAGTTAAAAATACAGAGACATGTAAACGCTCTTGATGGAAGCACAGGACATTTCCTGAAGATTAATGAGTGGTTGGGAGGAGCTGTAGCCTGAAATTCAGCTGAGAGCCATTAGCCTCAGCTAGCTATCAATCCTCCGAAAGGATTTGGTGCCAGATTCATTATTACAATTAGGGGCTTAAAATGTATGGGTGTAGTGTATTTTCCATGCATGATGCAGGTGCCATTTCTGACAGAACTTTTCTGGAGAATTACAGCCTTCTGCATTTGGCTGGCTGTATGTCTTGGAGTGTCTCATGGGTATTCTAATAATTTAAGCTAATTTAAAGCCTCAGTAATGCAGCACCCTGGAACATCAGCTGTGAATGTCAGATCCAGTCATGCAAAAATGTTAAGCAAGTAATGCCTAATAAAGAGAACAAACAGTTTGTCTGTTTCATAATTTGGGCTGTGCTGGATTTTGATGCTTTCATTCAGGTTGACATTAGTTTCAGCCTAATTAAAGAGCCTGAATCCAGCTGTTCATAATTGACTGAAAGGAAATTGTATGAAGAAAATCAAATTTGGAGTTCTATGCTGGTAATGATTAAGGGGCTATTACTGCTCAAACAAAGTCAACAGGAGGTACCATGTTAAAGTCAATGGAAGAGAGAATGAACACTTGGTTCTTTACATTAATGTAGTACACAAAGTTCAATGCATTATATATTCTCACACTTTCATACAGATTTTTCTTCCATAATGGTTTTTGAACTATTTCAACAGTACTGACAAAATTTTTACTAGCTATTATTTAGTTACAACTATCACTTATTATCTCAAAGATTTCATAAATAAGGCAAGACAGCATTATCCAATCTAACTTCCTGCATGTAGCAGGTTATTTTACTTTCTCCAATTACCCTGATACTCAGATAAAGTCTGTGTCTTTAGCTAAAGTATATCTTCCAGTTTTGTGCTGTGAGGATATCAAGAGATGGAGAGTCAGCCACCTTCATTGGTATTTCTTTCCATTAATCTATTCCCTCATTGTAAACATGTCTGTAAACTGGGCTAGTTTGGCTCCAGACACAAACCTGTCTACATAGCTAATTACCCAGCTTTTTCTGGTGATTATTATTTTACATTTCTTCCCTAACCATGCACTATAATCAAGTTAACTCCTTACTGATAACCACAAAATGCAACTCCTTTAATCTCTGTATTAAGTCATCAAGCTGCATACAAAACTAGAAACACTTTACTGCTCCTGTTTGTATAAATGTCATGGCTACATTAGCCTTTTTTTCATGGAAGTTTATATTCTCTTAGTTTTCCATCAGGGCATAAATAACATCTCAGAGTCACTGGTTTTTATGATAATAAAGGCAAGTTCTTCGTTCTTCACTCTTTGATTCATAGGTTCATATTCAGCTGTACTGAATATTTTGTTTAAATTGCCTAGCTTCCAAATTAGACCAGAATATTTTGTCATTAATTATTACTCTGCCAAACTTTGTGTCATCTGCTAATTTTATCTGTAGTGGAACTCGTCAGAAATTTTCCAGTTTAGTGATGTTTTGTAAAAAAATGCCAGTTCATGCAGTCTCTGTATTATTTAATTCTAAACATCCTGCAGTCAATGAACTTTTCCCACCAGGTCTGACGTAAAATGACTTGATTTTATAGACAAGTTAAATCACTGTTCCAAATAACTCGGTAGTAAATGCTGGGTTTTGTTGTCGTTGTTGTTGTTTTGTTTTGAAGTTTGTTTCTAGGAGGTTTGTGATCATTTGGGAACTGATTCAAAGCCCGTTAAAGCCAGTGGGAATCTATGTATTGAGTTAATTTGCCATTGAAAAGGTTTGGTTGTTTTTGTTTTTTTTTTGTTTTTGTTTTTTTGGTACAATTCACAGTTTTATGTTTTCTCTTTAGGCATCTAGTTTCCTCATAGCTGAAAAATTCTTTGCAAACAGTAGTAGGTCATCAACAAAATCCCACAGCAACATTTGAAAATAATCTGCTTGATTGTGCCATATTATAGAAGCCTATCAACTTATTTGGCTCATCACTAAGAAAAAGCCCTCTCTTCTTGTCCTTCCTTTATGTGGCTTTCCCTGCTGACTAAAAAACAGAAGTGGTGTTGAAGGAGTAGGAAAGAAGGGATGGGGAATGGGATGTAAATGAGAGAAAGGAACTAAACCAGGGCTTCAAACTCTGTGCAACCTTCTACAGCTCATCTTGGAAGGTATCAAATTGACAGCTGCATAGGAGGGCGGGTTAGACTCATTTTATCAATGTGGATTACTAACAGTAACATATTAGCTCCTCTAAAAAGGAGTGGTGTAATATTCTTAATCTAGATGACAGTACTTCAGACAAATCAAGCTGTCATTAGTGAGACTGAGGGCAGGAAATCCTATCTTTAAATTATTAGAAGGGCTGCAGCCTGGAATCTTAGAAGTTTAAATGGGACTTCCAGGACAGCTCATTTCCCTGTTTTAAGTTTTTTACAACATTATATTATTTTGTATGAGATCACTCTAATGTTTTCAATATTTCATCTCAGACATTCACATTTGACTGTTTGTTTTCACTTTCATCTAGCCAGAGAGAATGTTTTCAGCAACTGGTACAACACTGCTAGGATTTTTATAGATATGTGTGATTCCTGTAGCAGAAGTATCCATGTGTGTGATGAGCAACAGGAGAATTCTATGCTGAGAAGAAATGTAAGAGTCATTTTCTCCAAATGAGAAACTGCAAAGAAAATGTGTCAAAATAAACACAAGAAAATTATGTGCTATAAACAATCATCATTCCCAAGGGAGAATGAGGGTAACTCATAGAATCAGGAGACGAGTGATCAGGTTCTACTGTTAAAAAGCTCACACTACTTACAAAAATTCAACCTGCAAATCACAGCAGTTGCCACTTTTTATGAGACCTGTTCAGATAAGGACTTATTCTTTCTCAAATGGTATGCACTACCAACTGGTTTGTAGTTTGTAAGTTTTCTCATACAAAGGTGAGTGTAAATCTAGACAGCTATGGTAGCTCTGCATTCTCACTGCAGTCATTTTCCAGTTTGACAGGCTATGAGGGAGCATATAAAGCAGCAAAGGAAATGCAAGACATCTGTAACAAAACCAGTGAACATGCTATTGATTTGTTTCCCTTGCTGGTGTGGTCCTGGCATTGGTCTCTTTCTCCAGAGAAATGAGTTAAAGAAACAAGTCCAGTAGAGAACATGGAATTTTACTTCCATTCATCTTGCTTATTTTGCAAGCACCACATTCTGCAAATCCCATGCCAGTAAAGCTCTTGGATCAGTCCTCAAATTCTTCTGGATCCTTAAGGGAGGAGATGTCAGAGCTGGCCAAGAATCTAAGTGGAAACTGATGACAGAAGCTGACATTAATCAGCTCCACAGTATGTTCTGCCCAGCAGGTTTCTTCCAATAAATCAAAGGGCTTAAGATCCAAGGGGCATTTAACCATTAGAGAGCAAGTGTTCATTGTGGTCTGCAGCAGCTAAATATGATGAATTTAATATTCATTTTCACATATCGTTCCATCCACATAGTGCATTTGTGTGATTTTACATGAAAATACACTGGAACAAATTCTCAGCTGGAACAAGTCAGCAAAACTACACTGATTTTACTACTTAACATGAACTGAAAGTTTAATGCATGGTATAAGAATAGAACAAAATTGTTCTATGTTTTTGCTGCTTTCCTTTCTTTTTTCTTTTTTTCCCTGACAGTTGTGGGAAACATAAACAACATCAAATTTGCAAGATTTTTGCCATTCTTGTGATAAGGTTTTTCCCAATGGAGAGCACTAAGAAGTCATGAAAAGAGAGAAAGTAAGCAGACTACTATGCTAAGGTCCAGATTCCTTGCCAGTGGGAATATGAATCCATAGTTAATCACAGAGATAAGTCTGGTGGCTTCAGTCAAGTTCACTGAGAAGCACTCACCAATGGAAATAGGTTCTTAGCAATCTGAAATATTATTAGGTTATTCTTTGATTTGTTTATATTTTTGTTTGTATTTCTGTTTGTGTTTTTTGTTTTGCTTTTTTCTTGATATAGAGGTTAATGTCAGAGAGAAAGATGGATAAATTATTCTCTGGAAAGGGATGGTAAAAGATTGCTAGTCTGGAGATAGTGTCTTACACTGCACTGGGAAGAAACTTCTCAGCCTGCTGTCATGGAAGATGCATATAAGGTGCATATAACTAAAGATCTCCCATTCATGATCCTGCAGTGGAATGAAAGAATGTATTTCAATTTTTTCCAAAAACATCTCAATCATTTAGAAGATTTATGCCTACTGATCCCACTTGCCACAGGGTTTAAAAATACCTAACACACATTTAAACATGGGACCTGGGCATATGCTATTTGAAAAATTTTCCCCACAAAAATGTAATTCCTAAAAACCTCTCAGACTGTCTCAATTTGGGACTACCACTACCAAAGCTAAAAGCAGGGATCAAATATACCTCACCAGATTAAATAACGTGGTTCTCCGCAAACACTGTGCATACAGCATTAATAGCTCTTTAATATGTATACCCTATAGACCAGTCACAGAAGCAGATACAAAATGTGGTGACTGTCAAATTACACAATTAAATTTAACCAGACCATAATGGTATCATTTTACACTTAAAGGGAGGAATTTAGACAGAAAAAAATGTGCAGCCCCTGCTGTCTCAGACGTTCTCTGTATCTTCACTAAAAGTTCTTATCATTTTAGATAGAACTGGACAAGGAGATAACTTTGGAACACAGAATACAGCATGTAAACAAACAGGTAATTTCATAATCGAATATTATGTCACATCAATATGTAGTATAAATGCTGATTAAATTTCACAGTTTACCTGAGAAAGTCCCTAGATAGCAATTATTAACTCTAGTAATGCCATAGTATCAACTTTTGATGTAGGAAAACTGATGTTTCACCTGCTGGGATTTATGGCAAGACAAAATATTTCTTCCATGCACTGACCAAGCACAAACACAAGTTGGGTAGAGAGTGGATTGGAAGCAACCCTGAGCAGCTGGTCTTGGATGTGCTGATTAATGAGCCATCAGCGTGCTCACGTAGTCCAGAAAGTCAACATCAAAAGAAGCAGGGCCAGCAGAGTGATGGAAGTGATTGTTCCCCTCTACTCCACCCCAGTGAGACCATTCCTGGAGTGCTGCACCCAGATGTGGAGCCCCAGCATAAGAAAGGCATGCAGCTGTTGGAGAAGATGTTCAGAGATCTAGAGCACCTCTCCTGGGAAGGCAAATTGAGAGATCTGGGGTTTTTCAGCTTGGGAACAAGAAGGGTCTGGGAAGACCATACAGTGTTCTTCCAGTCCCCAATGGCTTGCAGGAAAGCTGGAGAGGACAAGGAATAATGGCTTTAACTACAAGAGAGTAGATTTACATCAGATATTATGAATGAATTATTTATTCAGAGGGTGGTGAGATAATGGAAGAGTTTACACACAAAAGTTTCAGATGGCTCATCCCTGGAGGCATTCAAGGCCAGGCTGAATAGAGTCCTGGTCTCTGCCCGTGTCAGTAGGATTTGAATTAGATTGTCTCCAAGGTCCCTTCCTTCCAACACAAACCTTTCATGATTTCATGATTCTATGATTCTACTCTCTGCTCACTCACCTTTCTTGTTAAATATTCAGGCTATCTAGATCACACCAAAATTGTTAGAAGTGACAATGAAACACATTTTGATACTGATGTATACAGTTTTATACTGAGATTAGGAAAATGGTGAAATCTCAGAACATGTCAAAGGATGAGAAAATTCCTTTTCCATCAAACTGTTGCAGTGTTCATAACTTCAGTGTGGCAAATCTGACAGTAGTGGTACAGCATTGCTTATCTTCAAGTAAAAGAAACACTAGAGAAGGAATGAGAAATATTACAAATTTTTGGGACAGATTTTTGAGGAGTGAATGAAGATTATTGCTACCCATCTCCTCCAACATTACTTCACGAGGTGGCACGTGTTCCATATTGTGTGAGGACAGAGCTATCATAATATTAACCAGAGGGAAACTGCATCCACCTTTATGTATTCAACCGCAAGAGAAAGCTATTCTCCTTCTCTATTTAGGATCAAACCTTCTTCAAACTAGTATTTCTAGCCTCAAGAATCAAACAGAATCTTCTCAATACTTTTAATCAGAAGAAAATTATGTTTTTGCTTAAACAAAATTGACGTTGTTTGTGTGTGTGCATATATAAGGTTTGTTTTCCTCAAATTACTGAAATTTTTGGGGGAAGAAAAATACATTTTGCTTTGTTTTGTTGTTTTATGTTTAAAGTTTTTTGATGTTTTTCAGAAAAATATCTTTTTTTTTTCTTTTCTTTTTCCACTGACATGCTTCTCTCATTGCAAAGATGGCAATATGCAAACAGAAGACAGAGTCTGACTATTAATCAGACCAGCTGGCAACTTCACCCGTTTTCAAGAAGAAAGACTTAAGGATAAATAAATCAGGTCCTCATCTAGTGTTTGAGTTTTCATTTGAGACAGCATCTCTGATGTAGAACAGACTTGCTAGTGTCTTCCACCTATGTGACCTTGCATACAGTTGGGATTTTTTCCTTTAAGTTTTGGTAGAAATCATGGAAGCAGATGGCTTGGGACAGCATCTGCAGGTGGTTATACAAGTTAGCTCAGAAGTGAAAGGAACTTGTTCTCATAACTGATCTGCAGGTGGAATTGAAAAAAGAGTCTTGGAAGAAAAGGGCTTAAAAATGTGGGTTCTGCTTTTTGCCTTATTCTCTTAATTTAAGCATGTTCGAACAGGAAAAAAAAAGATTTCTGCTGGAGTTTCTGAACAATGTTTTTGATAAGGGCATGGTTGATCAAAAGTGAAGCCAGTTGCAAGAGTGTACAAGAACACACAGTCCATTTTCACTCCAGAACTGCATGCTCAATTTAGGAATAAATGCACCTATCAGGAACTGGAAAGCTTTTCTTCACATTGTTACCTGTTTTTTATTTTGCTTTTGCTTCACTTCATACACTAGTAACGGGAGAGCGCCAGACTTGCAGAGAGTTGCAAAGGAGTGACCAAGGAGAATGCTGGTACTCAGCCCTAGAACACTGTTACAGGATGCAACACGTCCACTCTATATTCAGGCATCTTCCCAGTGTGCCTCAGCTTAAATTATTGCCATCTTAGATGCCATATCTAATCAGTGGAGCTTGGTGAGACTTGTGGCAGCAGTTCATTCGTGGAACTCTTTGAATGTGAGGATTAAAAGCTTATTTTACTGACAATTTCTGGAGGTAGAGAGACCACACAGATTCCTCAGATGGCTGGGACAAATCCAAGCATTAGTCCTCTTCAATCAGAATTTCTAAGCTGTGAGAGCAGCCTTCTGGTGTGTAGTATAATAATATGGTGGCTTTCACAAAAAGTTAGAGCTCTCAGCTACATGTTATTGTTTTCTTTGAGAATGATTTATTGCTATATATTACATGATTGTGTACCTGGGATGGTCTAGAATGTTATTTAGTTTCTTGAAGCAGATGGAATACATTACACTGAAAAAAGCTGGCACTAGCATTTTTGTGCAATTCTGAATCCAATTTACATGTTAAACTGGAGTCTTCTGAAGACCAAGAACACAGATACTGAGGCTACCTTCAGTCCATGGATAGACATCTGTGTCATCACCCCTTCTGCTTATTCATTTACTCAAATATTTATCTTCTGCCCATTACTCTACCCTGCTCTTTTATTACATCCATTGTTATCTTCTTGCCCTAAAGTATTTACTCAAATGCTTTAGGAGAACAGAAAGACTGTGTAGTGGTTGAGCATGAATTTTGGGAAATAAATGTTCAGTTACCTGCACTAACAGACTCCTTGCATGTTTTTACCAAAGTTTTCTAAGCTCTCTGTATCTTAAATTCCAACTGTTATATTGATGATATAGCTATTTTCACCTTCCCAGAAAAATTGTGAGGCATTTAAGAAGTATTCTGATATGATACTCAGTGGGACTTGCAATTTAGATGATGAACAAAGGGATAAATGAATTTAGAGGGCAGTTAAAATTGAATTTAGGTGACTAAATCAGGCTGTGATTATCTCAGTAGTAGTGTAGACAAATCCCTCTCTTCACTGTTTTCTACTCTTCTATTAGGCAAAGGAAGGCAATGAACCTAAAATCTCCCAAACCAGATGTACTTCTCTATGAAGAACATATATGAACATATATCGAAGAACATAAGAACATAAATACTTGCCTTAACATTAGGCAAGTAAAATGTTTTAATGGATGTTTTCAAATTTCAGGAGTTTCTCTCTTTGCCCTATCTATCTGAAGCTCTAAGGGTGAAAAGAAACTTCTTACGAGCTGCTTTGAATAGACTAGAAAAATAATATCCTGCCTATAGTTGCACAGTTGAAGTGATGTAAGTGCAAGTGTTTAGTGCCATAGCCCGTGGAATATTACAGGCATCTCTTTGTAGTTGGTTGATATGAACTGAGATCTATGGGAGATCTGTCTATAAATGGCAGCTGGATGGCTAAACAAACTCAAGTGTCAACAGACCAGAACTACTAAACTGAGCTCTCATATATTTTCTGCACCAAGAGGTGGTATGAGACACTGTGCTTTTCTGACTCTTTATTTTAGAGAACAGAATATACTTACAAACTAAGAGCCAGTGGGGTAATTGCAAAGAATGTTGCCTTGATAAAGGGCTGTTCAGTAGCAGTTTGAGCTTTACCACTACAGTTAGGCTAGGCAGATAAAAAAGCAGAAGTTGTGAAGTAAAGGATAGGCTTCTCCCCTGCTATATCCTCACTGTGAGAAAGAACAAGTTGGCATCTAAGTTACTATGCTAAATTTCGTTCTAATCAACAAATAGTTCTCTAAAGCACAGTAGCCCCTTGGACCCTCTCTTTATGTCATATTTATATTAAGCTAAGAAATTAGCTTCAGATTTATAAGGTACTTATTTATAATCTTGGATTAAAGTAAATTTAGCATAAAATTCTTGTAATACATCAGTATTTTTCTAAAGAAGGCTCAAAACTAAGGATCACACAAAGTATATTCCGCTGGTTTTAAGCTGAGTGTTAATAGCAGGCTGACAACTAAAATACAGCGTTAATATAAATGTCTTCTAAAGTTCAGTCAGCTTACATTGCTGTCCTGCCTTGCTCATGTTGGTACTGTCCTTTTTCCAGCAAATGTCAGTAAATGCTTTCACTATGTCTGTGGCTGTTTAAAAATCCTTCCAATGAAATCAGAACCATTCCCAAGTCAGTCTAATTTTCCTTGGATTTCCTGGGGAGATGGAAAGGTGAAAGCCCAGCAGGATGCAAGAATTCAGAAACAACAGGCTGAAGAGTATATCAAAGAAAGTAGGAAAACAGTAGGAGTGTTTTCTTTGTGCAGTTGAGGGTGGTCAGTAAGACCACTTCATAGATGCTTACAGAGAGATAACATAGCAAGGGTATTGTTGGTAAAGGGACAGTTTGTATTACGATATATAATAACACCACACTTTTTATGATACTGGATTAAATGGCATTGTATACTCTTCATGTGCTTCTCTGGAACCTGTTGCTAATGCAGATGTTCTAATGTCATCATAGTCTTTCACCTCATTCATGTGACTGACGTTCATCTTATTATTATCTTCAGTTTCACACAGTTGCTGTGCAATCTGGGCCACATTAGAAAATGGAAGGTGAATATCGATGTGATGTCAGTTGTGTGGTTAAAAACAACATAAAGCCATTTAACACTCCAAGCGACTAAACTGCAATCACAGCTTTTGGTGGACTTTAGCCAGCCTGAATTTTGTTCATGTTTATGCTAGATTTATTTTACTATCGTTTGGATACAAAAATTGAGCGAAAGTAGGATGTTTCCACAACTTAAACCCAAAGCTTAAAGTGAAACTTGGAGCGTGTGAACCTTTGCAGCTTGAAACCAAAGAAAATGTTTGCGTGAACCCTTGCTAAGCAAACCCGCTGTGTTTCAGTGAAGCTCTAATAGAAACCACACTGCCATGAATCACTGAATATTCCGTGGTTTGACTTGGTAAATTTATGTCAGTTCCATGACAGTCCTTTTAAAGAGTTCATTTTTCACTGAGCTCTGAGCCAAATCATGAAATTGTTGATGAGTTTTGCTAAATACTTACCCAGCTTAATCCTGCTTAAGTTAGAAGGAGATTTGACTGAACAGGGAGAAAACAAAAACTGAGTCAGGGTTTGGACTTTGGTACAGTAGCTTGAACTTATACCATTTATTTTTAAGACCTTGAATAAATCTATCTCCAGTAGTGCGTATTAGACACAAACAAGTTAAAGGAAACTGCGTTTAAAA
The DNA here is from genome assembly GCF_023343835.1 of Lagopus muta. Taxonomy (NCBI): domain Eukaryota; kingdom Metazoa; phylum Chordata; class Aves; order Galliformes; family Phasianidae; genus Lagopus; species Lagopus muta. The sequence goes on from NC_064434.1 coordinate 10,561,500, forward strand.
ATTGCTGAAAGACCAAATTCAGACTGATTTCACATCTTTCTCTGTCATATTTGCACACACTATGAGAAGGATTTTAATGACATAATTAATGCTATTTTTTCTCACAAAACTTCATTTAGTGTCAGGACTGCTCTGGGCACAGACAAATACTATGTAATAAATTAAGGTATTTTCTTCAGGGCACTCTCTGCACTTATTACACATTGAAATTTGTGTACTGAACAGGATAAGTTTTCACACAGAGTGGATTTTTTAAAGCAATAAAGAACTTTCTTCCAGAGCTAGATTTTCCTTTATATCTGTTATTCTCACAGCAGATCAGTATCTGTATTCCTTTTTTTTTTTCTTTTTCCTAAAATGAGACACTTGAAAATTCAGAGAATGGAGCTGCAAGTTGAACCACCTAATCAGCTATTTGTTCAGTGCATCATGACATCCATAACGCTTGACTAACATTGAGACCATGAGGCTAGTCTGGTTATGCCTCAACTCCATGGAAAAACAAACTGGATGGGCATCAGCTCTCCCTCTAAACCCAGATCAGCTGATACACGATCCAGGACGAACAGCCCGCTGCAGAATTCAGCTAACCAGATTGCTGCTTCCACTCTGTCTCCTGTTCCAGCAAAACCCGTGTTCCTCCTATATTCAACTCTTTTCCATCTCAAGCTAATCTCACTGCCTTCCCAACACCTTCCTTTAATCTTTATCCCTACCACATTCCTGGCTTTCAGTTCCATTACCAGTTCTTTCATCATATTTCAGTATTCCTTCATCTATGTCAGTTCCAGGCATGGTTCCCGTCAACTCATCCCAATTTCTCTGGAATTATTTTTTTCATATCTAGTTTCACCTTCCTAGCTTTGGGAAGAGCCTGATCATTTGTCTGTAGGGTTCTCTGCTGTCTGCACAGCTGAAATATTTGAGCATGCATAAGTACAGATTTCTCTGGAGATCATAAGAGCTATGAGAAGCTAGAATGAGTTACAAAGAAAGAAACTGCTATTGAGAAGTGTGAACTGATTTTGTTGTTATTTTTTTTCCCCAAGAGCTCATCATTTGTGAAAATATGGTGTGATTCTCCAGAGGTCTGCACAGATGCACAGACTACACTTCTGCTGGTTCAACCCACCCACAGATCAAGATCAAGAAAGTTAGTATCACTTAAACAAAACAATGAACAGAAGTTCACAGTAAAATTTACGTATATTTTTCCCCTAACCCACACTCCAAAAGGCTTGAACTGGTTTGATTGGCAGCTACCAAAATATCTGCCTCAGGCAGGTAAAGTCATGAAAGATTTCTGTCGAAACAGCTAATATTCTGGCAAAGTTATAAGCAAATGAAAGCTGTACTGTATAATGGCACATATCAGACAACCTGAAAAATACTGAGTGCTACCAGACAGACCTATAATTAGAACTGGGCAGGATCAATTTTCCCATAGCCTCCAACTTTTTTTTTTTTTAATTGTGCATTGGCAGAAACCCAACAGCTTTTGACATTTTCATGGAAAAAGAGAGAACATATGCACTCTTATTTACATGGCGAACAGAGAATTGACCTACACCCTCCACTTCCTGGTGATGAGCCCTAACTTCAAACCTTTTCAAGAATTTCCTCTCTTTCCTTGGTACAGCTGTTTTATTTGTATATTACTGATTGATCCAGATAAAGCTGCTAAAACTCACTACACAAAAATAATTTGGTGTCTCGTCTTCATGAAGTTCTATGTTTAAATGCTGTGTTATTAAATGTCATGTTTCTAGACAATGGCCTCTAGTCCAACAGTCAGGAGACTCCCCTGGACTGTTTAAAGTCTATTTTGAGTCAAGCTGATCATGAACAAAATGAGTTCCCAGGCTTCCCTTCTCACTCAGAAGTGGGGCTTGCTTTTTTTGTGGTTTTAACCAGAAATTTTATCCCTGACATGAGGGATCTTTTCTAAGCAGTATTGGCCAAACCTGAAAGTTCAGCTTCTGAATGATCAACACTGTTCCAAAAGAATTTGTGAAATAATTTCTAGAAGTCACTGGAAAACAAGAAATAGTCTTCTGAAATGTCAGCGCAGTGCCAGGGACTTTAAAGTGAAGTAACTGTCATGTCTGCCTTGGCACCTCACACGAATTAAGGTCACAGTAGAGGTCAATCTGCTGCTTTTTGTTTTATCTGAGTGAGCTTTAGGAGTTTAAGCTAATAAGTAACAGTTCTCTATGAACCAAATCATAGCCCAGCAATGTTCTATATTTGGTTTGGCTAACAGATACATGCCTGAATTCCCGGTGATAAAGCAGCCAAGGAGATAGTAACTCTTCAACAGTAATTTCTACTGTTGACCCAAGTGCTTCTGCTATTCCCTGTGGTTCAGTGTCATTCTGTATTACCATAAAAAGTTCAGATAAACAGCACTAGAGAACTAGTATCCAACCTGGAGTTACCCCTGGAGGTGTTCAAGAAACTTATAGCTGTGGCACTTAGGGATGTGGCTCGGTGGGCATGGTGGGTATGGGCTGACAGCTGGACTGGATGATCTTAGAGGTCTTTTCTAACCACAGTGATTCGATGATTCTGTGATTTCTATTTCCAATATGCTCTCACTTGTAAATATACCAATAAAACCAAAGCCATTATTTTTGATAGTCTAGCAGAGGAAAACATGTACAGAAATAAGAAAGTCAGCATTGTACAGAAACTGGGGAGAGGGGGGAAGGGGGAGGAGGAGCACATTAGTGATCCAGTATGTAATAAAACCTCCTTCCCAGAGGAAGCTATGTAAAGAATCACATTATTAGCTGGACAAACTTAATAATGCTGAGTCTCTTCAGAAGCAGTGATGGTCATTTTGTTTTCCTCTGGTTGCGTATATATAGTGTATATCACTAATATATAGTGATTTCTATAACACCAGGGAGAGCTTGAGTTTAGAGAGTGCATTGCTGACATCTGCTGGAAGCACTGCTTAAAAACTGTGAAACTTGAAAAAAATATTTGTATTGTCACAGAATATTTCCCTTAACATGAAGGTATTTAGCAGGCTCTGGAAGATTAGAACTGCAGCAGTGTGGAAAATAGGCACATGTATAGAAAACTTGACCCTCTTTTTGGTGTTGGTCTGAGATTCCGGGCATGCATTTTCTTTCTTTCTTTTTTTTTTTTCTCATTATTTTTGGAAGGTCTTATGTCCATCCTGAAATAAATTGCATGTGAAGTCTCAAACAACTCGTATGGCTCTACAGCTACATTTAAAATGTTTATGGACAGCTTTCCAAGGATTTGCAATATGAGTGTAAACAAAAAACTCTGTAGCAAGAAATCTTCCTTTAAATAAACTTGGACAAAAGCATAAAACCAATTAAGAAAAAAAAAAAAGAAAAAATAAAAAGAAACAAAGAAACAAAAATCCTATTTATGTCTGAGTTTAGTGTTAATTTAATGTACTGGGGAAAAGAGACAAGTTTCTTTCTTTTAAATAAATTTTCTGTGATTTCAATTCTACTGTCATGCAACAACTAGCAAAGCATTTTGTTATTCACCCATCCCAAATTTCAAAAAGAATATACACATTGAATTAAGCTTTTGTGTTTCTTGCTGACAATCTAAAATCCCAAGAACCAAAAGTTTCTGCTTCCAAGACTGATAAGAAGGATCTTGATTTTTCCTTTTTTCAGAGTCTTTCCACTTAAACAAAATATTTAGTGGAAAAATGTTTACCCATTTATTTTATACTTACAAATTTCAGAGTTATCGGGGAAGCATTTTTTATTCTCTTTGAGAAGACAGTTTTTAAAATACTGAATTTCTATGGAGTTCTGTCTCTTGCTATAGAAAAATGAAAGGCTTTATTTGTGCACTGCTATTCTATCTCAGAAGAAGGGCACAGAAGAGTACTCACCCTCAGCCCTGCTTGATCGGTCTAGCAGGAAATAGGAATTGTATCCCACACCAAGGAAGCTAGCATCACTACCCTGATTGTTTGTAGCAATACTTAATATGTCCTGGTTTTAGGCCAGACTCATGAGGTAGCTGGAGTTGTGCTAGAATTACAGAAGTTGTGAAATATTTAAAAAATTGGATTTTGACTGTTCCTTAATGGTAAAGGAAAACAATACAATCAGCATGGGAACACAAAAGTTTTCGGCAGTGTTTCACAATGTGGGTAATGATAGATGTTAGCGGGGAGCCCTGCGCACAGCAGGGCAGGATGCTGGGGAGAACAAAGGCACCATCAGCTGCCAGGAGGAAGGCAGCAGCAGGTAGACAACTCTTCTCTGTATGGCAGTCCTTGGCAGCTTAGAATGCAGCTAGGAGTGCTGTGGAATCGCTCTTCCTCGTCATAATGGTGGTCTGCCACGCATTGTTATTTTTCCAGGTTGAGTGAAAGCACAGGAGAATGAGCGAGCTGAATTTTGCATTGCAAAAATAGAACTGTAATGAATTTCTCTCTGGTGCAGCCCTTCTGGAGCCAATTGAGTTTTGCTAGGAGAGAATCTGGTTAAATGAGTTTGGAGGGAAGGTTCAACATTCTTCTTTTATTATCCTAACCAGTACCATTACAGAGTCCTTTCACTTGGCTGGCATAAAACCAATCCCAATGCTAAAACAATTAGCAGACCAGTATATTTGCTGTTTCAGTATGAATAGTCCATGACACATGTCTCCGTGGAAACCTTTTGTACATGCTAGATACCGTCTGTCAGCCATATTTTTCTCTAATTCTCTGTGCTATTTTTAATATCATTCTAGCCTTTTTATGTATACTCACCCTCTGCCCCTGCCAAAATGGTATATTACAGGTTACACAGTTAGCAATACCTAGAGCTAAGGTTGCCAAGAATCTTCTATAATATAATACTATTTCCAGTTGCTTATAGCTTTTCTGAACTTTAGAAATATGAGCATAAAATATCTCACGTCTCTCTCAAACTAGACCTTAATTTTGACTTTCTTAGCAAAACTGGGGCTTTCTGTTTTGTTGTTTGGTTTTTGTTTTGTTTTGTTTGCTTGCTTTTTGTGCTTGTTTTCATTTTGGTCAGACTAGACATAAGGCATGTTTGCCAGCTCTCAAAATATTTCTCAAATCATTTCTCTAAAAAATGGAATGGCAATGTACCATTCAACCTTCCATCCCATCATGACTGATGACTCTATCTCCCCTTATCAGGGCTGCAACTCTTAGCCACATTTTATTGCCACATCTCAGTGTAGGCTTAAATGGCACATTTTTTATCCATAGAATTTGAGATATCTTTCCCTTGCCACTCACACAGCTAAAGGCTTTGCTCTGCTCCCTGAATCTTTCACCTCCCTGACTTTTCAGGTAGACCTGACAGTCATTTGATTGTGCATATGCCTATCAGGATATTAATAAATAAACCTCTTGGGACAGTTTTCTGTCACCTTGTTCACCATGGCACTGCTTCCTTGAAGTCTGTTCTTTTACTTTCTACAAATCTGTCCTACACTTTCATTTCCACAGCACAATATCAATAAGCCCAAAGCAAATATTGTCTGCTCTGGACAAGTCTATGCTAGTGCTGAGGCTGCTGCACTCTCTGTTACTGTCAACTGCTTGATCTATAGATGGAGGAGGAAATGCTGAGCAACCCTATGCGTGTATGTAAGTATTTAAATGCCACAGTTCTTCTACTTGATATGAACATTGAGAATCCAAGTGAAAGTTAGTGATTAGTCTGGACAAAATGAAAAATGATAAAAATCTCAAAAAAGTTAATATACTAGTGTCTTGAAGAAACTATGAAGTTGTATAAGTCCTATCCAAAACAGAACACCCCCAGAGTGAAAGTCTGAATGAGATGCTTCTCCTCCAGCAAGTATAGCACAGGAGCTAGGGAAATCAGATCATCTCTCCTCATTAAGTGAAAGAGGGGATTTTGCACTTGCAATTACTGTGGTTTCAGAAAATCTTCAGATAAAATTCAAGAATCCATGAAAATCACAAAATTTAGTATTTTGTATGGAATAACTCCTCATTTTACGAATCAAGTACAATACTGAAATGCTGTCTCCTCCAAACATGCCTCTAAAGAAAAATAGAATTTGTTGGTGGAAAGGAATAACTCACATTGCAAACAAAAAAGATCTGTTGGTAGATTAGGGAAAAGACTGAAAATTTGATGCAACTCAGCTCCATTCTGAATATCTGTCAGACATGGCAAACCTAAAGCTCATAAAATAAATTTACATTAGTAAATAAGCATCCAGTGTGTGCTTTTTGTTGTTCACAGAATCACAGAATAACCAAGATTGGAAAAGACCTTCAAGATCATCCAGTCCAACAATCCACCCATCCCCAATAGTTCTCACTAAACCACGTCCCTCAACACAAAATCCAAATGTTCCTTGAACACCTCCAGGGTCGGTGACTCCACCACCTCCCTGGGCAGCCCATTGCAGGGCCTGACCACTCTTTCAGAAAAGTAGCATTTGTTGTTGTTTACTGTCAGGAATGAAAATACTCCTGAAGTTACTTGCAAACTCGTGTCATTTTTTTTAGTAGTTTTATTGCAAATTGCACAAATGGTTAGAGAGCTGCTGTGACAACATTTAGCATAAAATGTGTACAGAGAAGAGTTTCACTCAAATATGCATTAGCCAAAAATATTTCACTGCACACTACCACACGCTGATTAAAAACAAAAGGCTATAGCTTCTAGGGAAAAGCATGCTTAATAGAAATGCATTTTGGTACATCTCAAACTGCAACCTGGGAAAGACAAATCACAGAAGCAGGAAACAACAAAAACACAATATGCTTGTGTACATTATATATATATATGTACACACTTCAATTTTCAATTGGTTTGTTGAGAAAAGTACTTTTTTGTCACATATAGTGCCTTGAGCTGTTGAAACTCCCTATTACAAAAGGCACGATCGTCAGTGGCAGCTGTGGGTCACTATTTCAAGGCATGATGCTATTTGTTTTCTCTCTGATGAATTCCCATGATTCTTGGAAAATACAAAAACATGATAGTCATCTCCCCAATTCATCATCAGTCCATCTGCTGTGAAACATTCCAAAACCATCTAAGATATGTGAGAATCAAGTACACCAATGAGAAAATTATTGAAATTTCTCTTGGCTGTCAGAGTTTGCAAGAATAATTTAGGTAATAAAATGGAGTGCTAGTGGTGAAAGAGGAAGTTTTAAAAATGCATATAGACCACAAACAAGAGTAAAATTCTACTGACAGTGCTCCATGTGTATATGAAGAATGAGAAAAAGCAAGAATCAAACCTTTGCATTGTAGACATGCAGATCTTACATTAAAATCCTACAATCAGTGCAATATTTTGTCAGTGTGTCCACCCAGTTCAGCACCGTTAATAAAGAGGAACTAGATAACATGATACAAAATACATGTAGTCTTGCTATAGAAGTGAAAAGGCTAAGTTTGTTTGTACAGCTCCTTTTAATTTAAAAATCCATGTTGTGCCAATCATCAAATCAGTGATACCAGAGCAGTAATCATTAAAAAGTTTGTAATTGAGAAACATCTAAAGAGATTATCTAAAGCCAAGCAACTTTTGTAGATAAAAGACTTATTCTTGTTGCAGTGACAAGTTAAATAATGTACAGATCAAAGACAAATAGAAAACACAAGATTTCCAGGCTGATGGAAAAAACAAGATCCTAAGTATGACAATGAGTGGTATTAGGAAACATTATAGGTGGCATTGTTGGAACAGCTGCAGAAACTGGAGGAAGCAGATGAGATATACATCAAGGTTATCTATCAGACACGAAGAGGAGAGCTTGGTATAATGAATGATGTAGACAGAAAAGATATAACTTGTAAAACACAAATTATTAAATAAGAAAAATAAGGGTTGAAAGGTATGAGAGTGGTAAAGAAAGATTTAGAGACAGATTAAGTAAAGAAAAAAATACAAAAAGAATTCAAAAAGAAGAGGAGGAAAAAAGTTTAGAAAATATGAACAAAAACAGTAAACTAATTTCAAATGAAGTAGGAAACTTTTAGAGCAAGATCAGCTATGGTGCCTTTCCTAAAAGAAACGTGCACCACTCCTGCTGTGAATATTAACCAGGAAAGTCCCATGCCCTACAAAAACAGAAAGATTTTAAAATACATCAGCTGTCTGATGAGAATTGAATACTTATGTGCTGTTTTGCCTCAGAAGGGACATTATATACCCTTCCTTTATCTTTCTGATCATGTTAATTTTCTGGTGTCTGTCAAAGCAGAGCTTTCAGTTTTCATGGCAGTTCAGGAAGGAATCTGAGTCTTGGACAACATTTTATCCTCTTAATTATATGTCTGAAGATGCATCTGAGATATTGGTAGGGGATTTTTGACTGCAGATACTACCAGATCAATTTAATATTCCCTCATGTCAGATAAAGAACTACAGTTATGGTCTGTACCTATCATTAATTGTAATGAAAAGGTTATTTGCCAATTTCAGTGTCATAAAGCTGTGTCAGAGGAGGGTAAGGTGGGTGGTAGAAAAAAGTTCTTCACAAAATGGGTGGGTGGGCACAGGCACAACTCTGTAGGGCAGTGGGCACCCAGTGTGAGCCCCAGGCTGAAAGAAGTTCAAGGAGTGTTTGGACAACACTCTCAGACATAGAGAATGCTTTTGGCCTCGTGCTTTGTGAAGTCAGAAGTTGGATTTGATGATCCTTGTGGATCCCTTCCAACTCAGAATATTCTATGGTTCTATGTTATTTCATACCTGAAAAAATAAATCAACAATGTTGACTAAAAACTTCTGCAACCATTAACCTTTTCTCCTTTTATTTTCAAGAATTCTGTTGACAAGAGAAGTCATTTCTCTCTCCAGATCCTTGTAAGCCAATTCATGTATTGCTGTACAAGTTGTTGTCTCAGAAGTTCCAGCTGATAGAAAAAGATTCTCACTTAGATCATAGTTTCATCAGTAAAAAGAATATTGCTACTGGAAGGATACAGAATGGCAGAATGCAAGCAGAATAAGAATATGTCTTTTTAAGATTAGATCTAATGCTGTGTTTGCAGAAATTTTTATAAGAGAATTTCAGAGCATATCAATCATGTTTCTCTTACAGAGGTAATGACATTTCAGGATGAGGGTTTGGTTTTTTCAGATTCGTCACTTTATATGTCCCTTAACTAGATGATGCACACTCCATACCCAGTATATTAAATAATCCAACTTCTGCAATCACAGCAGCCCAAGAGACCAATATGAGCAAAACAGACTTTCCTTAGAGACATGGCTTAGCAGTGGACTTGAATTAGGTGGATGATTGGACTTAAAGGTTCTTTCCAACCTACCTGATTCCGTGACTCCTAACTTCTGTATCCACCTTTATTTTTTGGTACATCTGTGTCAGATCTTAAACACTTTGAATCTCAAACCTTTATTATTTAGTTTTCTAAAGAATATATGATCTTGCAAATGTGAAAAATTTTAACAAAAAAATGTTTAAGGAAACTTTTGGAATTATAAATTATGAATGAAATATCTGGCAAGCACTATCTTTCCTATTTTTGTAAGATACTATTTGAGGATGTGATCTTTATTTTTATGAAGTAATATGTTAGTCACAAATGAAACAGTTTATAGAAATGTGTCCAATTTTGAAGAAAACTCTTTGAGCACATCCACTGCTCAGAACCCGTTTATTGCTCACGGTCTCCCAAAGACACTTGGGCATGTTTTGACTCATAGTGCAGTGTAGTATGTTAAAAGCTGAGATCTTGTATTCAAAGAAAACCAAATCTCAAATAACTGAACAGCATGAAATTTAAATAATTTGAAGCTCTCTGAGAAATATATCTATACTGATTGCTTGGAAGATAAAACGTTATTTCAGTGTTTTCCACTAACTTTTACTCTGAAGCTTTGGAGATTAAAAAAAATAGAACAAATAGGAAGAAAGAAAAAAATCCTTCTGTCAGAGTTCCACCCAACATAAAGCAGATGACAATTTTGCTTAAACTGACTTGAGAAGTTCCCATTTTGAACTGCAGAATAATTATGTCAGATTAATTACAACCATATTTCCTGCATTAAAAAATTAGGTGATTTTCAGTAGTATGAAGTACTTAATGTATTTTTGTTACAAAATGTCTCAAGCAAATCTGAAGAAATAGAACTTCATATCCAGGAAATTCAGATTTGGAGGTATGAAAATGCCCTCTAAATCTTGAATCACATCGCACATTAGAAGTAGGAACGGGACCTAGGCAGTTGAGTCTTTCTATTTTATAGCACACTTCTGCTAAACCTAGTAAAATGGTTGTGTCCTTCTCTACATGATGCCAGCCTAACAGATGAGCAGCCCAGAGCTTATAAATGAGGTAGGCCTTGCAGTAGAGCAGCAGAGAACCTACCATTCCTGGAACAATGGCATTCGGATCTCTTCAAGTCCACTATCTCCTTCCCCAGTTGAAAGACTGGCATACTTGAAGAGTGGCAATTCAAGTTAGTGCTAAGCAAACAGGAGAGATGAAACCTTCATTCCACTTCCCACTGCACCAGTTGTGAGTGCTGAGAAGATCAGACAAATTAGTTTACATAGTAAATTAAATAGTGTTCAGGTACAGATACATGCACTAGTACTCCACTGAATATGCTTTTAAATTACCAGAATAGATCTCATCATGATTTTTGTCAGTGGTGTTCAGCTGCGTACAAAAGTTCTGAATTCAGAAATTTGCATAGGCACAGAAGATCCCAGCAATGTCAAGTTGTGGACATCAGGTTCTGAGAACAGATTCTGGCAAGTATGGACATGGTCAGGCAATACTTGCTGGTTCTGAAAGGCAAAGAGCAGATCAGAGAAGTCTCTACAAGCATAGCAACAGTCACGTCACTACCCAGATAAGTAATAAATAGTTCCTAAATCAAAAGCACAGAAAAAAAACAAGGAAAAAAAAATTAAAAAATTGGGCCAATATCTTTGAATTGTAGTCTTTCTCCCAACCAGTTACCCACTAATACAACTCAAGATGCTGTGAAGTTACATTTGCTGTTGATTGAATTCAAGGACATCAGAAGTGAGCTGCTCTTTTTCATAGAAAATGAAAGAAGATTTGAATTACCTGAAGGTCCTGAAGGTGATTATTTAAAATTAAATGGAAATTTGAAAAAGGAACACTAATATTCTTAATTTCCAGAGGGTAAATTTTGATAAACAGTGGAAACCAGACAGTTAACCTGGCTGGGCTTGAACTTGATACTTGAATGTAGAAGAAGAAGCCTTAAAGTCAAAGTGCAGAAGTTATCACGAATCTCTGTCTCAGAGAACAGAAGAAAAAAAAAAGGAAAAAAAAAAAAAAAAAAAAAAGAAGAAGAAAAAGAAAAGACTGCCTATAATGATTAGGGATAAAATGACTGATCATCAAAAAAACTGCCTTAGAGACCGAAAAACGTGGAGATAAAGTGAAAATAACAAAGAGTCAAGCTGAGTTAGACCTTGAAAAGGGTATTAAAACACATAGCAGAAGATTCTGCAGCCACATGAATAAAAAGAACAAGAGTAGAAAAGAGAAGTAGGGCCAGAAAATAGAGTATAAATTAATACTAAATCGAGTATAGGCTGAAAACTGAATTATGCTTTAGTTTGCATTTCAAGGAAATCAGCAAAGATTTTGATCATGGGGGAAAAAGCGAGAATAGGGAAAAAAGGGTATAGAAGTGGAAATCAGCACAGTCAAGGCAAAAGGAAGGTTTGTAGTATGTAATGTATCACAGGAGGGAAAACATGGAAAATAAGTATAATCACAAGAGGGAATTAGAAAAGAAAATTTAAAGCGGAACATCAGGTATTTTTAATGAGTCCATAAAGACTTGATGGCATGTAATGTTTGGAGAGCAACACATGTCACACACACAGTAAAGAAGGTGAAGTGTGAAAATGATGAGAGCAGCTATATGCTTGCTAAATTTTAGTTCAATAAGCGGCTCTTAAAAACACACTTGAATAAAAATTATTAAAGGCATGGAGATCCACTACCAAAAGAGTTTTTCTAAGACAGGTAATAATGAAATATTTATTGGTCTTCTTTGTTAAAATAAAGAACTTCCAGAAAAAAGAAAATAGACATGCACAGTCCTTCTGAATATCAGTAAAAACTTCTGATGTGGCGGCCATTGAAAAATTATCACCAAATTCAAAAATGGACTCCAGCAGAGGAAGCACAAAGCTTTGTACAGCTTGACCAGAAAGGGCACTAAATCAGTTGGTACTAGAAGAGCACTTGAGTTGGAGTAAATGTCTTTGTTTATTCCTCAGTGAACATTCTGGAGATGGAGTTAAAAAGATCCCATTCACAGCCTTGATACAAAAGATGATCTGTACCTTGAAGCCTGTCGGAAGCACACAATTAGATGACAGTGAAGATGAAAGACACAAAAAGAATTGGGTGAGCTTGGGAACTGGAGGATTGAGATGAGATTTGATAAGACAAAAGTAGCTTTATTTTTTGGAGAGGAGTGGTGTGGACCTTATCAGATGGAAACTGTTGAGAAGAATTTCACAGTGGGAATCTCTGCAAGATTACTGACAAAATGGTGCAGAGGTTGGTAAATACGGATGGATTTTACAAAGCAGTAATTAGATATTTAAATTAATATTGTGTTCAATACTGGGGAAAATGATGCAGAAAAGGACTTCTGCTAAGATCACAAAAAGTGGGTTTATTTATTTTGTCATGAGAGCTACTCCATCCTGGCATATCAAAATCTAGAAGTAATACGATTACAATCTGTAAATAAATCAGAGAGGCTAATACTGTGAAAAAAGGACAGAGACTCAAACCAAAGATAGTGCTGGCATGACAAGAGAAAGGTATAAATTGGTGCCAGAATAAATTCAGTCTGGAATTCAGTAGATTCTTATCAGTTACAGCCATTAGGTCCTGAGCAGCTTTGCACCAGGAGTAGAAATCATACACTCTTGAAATGAATGCATATCTGCATACTAAGTGCACTGACACTTTCCTTGCATAGGACAGTTCCAGCCAGATCATTTCTACATGATGTTTATCATCCTGTTGTATACATATGTATATTTATATATATATTGTATGTGTATGTATTCGCATATACGTACATACGAGAGTCCAAGGTAATTTCTGTGTTTATTACACTGCATAAAAGACCAGGAAAATGATATGAATCAATAAGCTGATTATTGGGATTACCAGAAAGCAACCTCTAGATGTGAAAAGCCAGAAAGATTTATTCGATTGAAATCCCTATTGAGAGATTAGAAGCTGTGAATGCAAGAAATACTTCTGGGCTTTGGTTAGTCCCTAAATGAGAACAAAAGAAAAGCTGATGAGAAATGCTCCCTTAGCTCAAAATTGCATTTTGCCTCTGGGCAATTAGAAAGCACCAAGGAACTTCTTTCAAATAAGATAGACTCAAAGGTTTTAAATATACAAGTTATTTATAAAAAGCACGTGCTGATACTGTATGAGTCATAAAAACCTAAATAACAGCTGCAAAAGGGCAAGTGCAGAAAAATAAAAGTCTGAAGCTAAAACTCATTCTGTGTTCAACTAGATACAACTGCAGTGCTGATGTAGGGAAAATCAGCTCAGCAATATCCTTGCTGTGTGATCCTAAATCCTGACTTCTGCCACTCACAAAGCAGAAGTCATAAGGGTCTATAAAATTCATGCCCAATGTTCTTCTATGCCAGTGAAACCAACTAGCATGGAACAGCCTCTATTCACATTACTGAACACTCTTACACCAAACAGTGTGCCAGCATCCAAAATGACTGTCTGGAGTCCCATTGTGACTCCCACACCTCCTCGGTAATAGTATGGGAGAGTGCTTGTTGACCTGGGTCAAAACCACTCCAAGTACTCTGCTGGCAATTTAGCAATATATACGACTGACTGACTTCCAGTACCCCAGGAATGCTTTCTAGAGCTGTTTAATTTATGAGTACAGATGTAATCAAGGGGTACTATTGCACCTTGATCCCCTAGTAAATCTGCCCCCAGCAACAAAGACAATGTGGAAATCAGAAACGCAGTATTAAACAATTTTCCCAACTATTGCTTAAAAAGGTAAAAATTCTCCACAGTGTAGCAATAAGAAAATCATCTGGATCCAGCATGCCAAGGAAACGCATCATATCTGAAACTTCAAGAGGCCTCTCTACAGATGTCTGACCAAAAGGGGTCAAACTCATTCAAAGTCTCTAGCACATGGATTAGGGGCTCTGACTGATGAGAATATCCACAGCACATGTTGGGACTGAGGGTCCTTGCATGCCTTCTGTGGCTCATCAGGTTTTTATATAGGTCTAACTACATGAGTGGTTGGTTTGTATGTGTATACATGAGCATGCAGGCAAGAAAAGAATGAAATGGGCTGGCAAGCCCTTTTCATTTTCTGAGAAAGACAGTAAAGATCTACAAGGAACAAGACACTTCTTGGCTTTGGACAAGTCACCGATACGTAGATAGCTGTGGATGCTGTGATCACAGCAGTAACGGCAGTGGCATACTGCCTCAAGAAAAATGATGGGACCCTGGGCAACCTGGTGTAGTACCAGATCTGGAGGCTGGTGGCCCTGCCTCTGGCTGGGGATTGGAAAATGAAGATCTTTTGGGCCCCTTCCAAGGCAAGCCATTCTATAGTTCTATGATTCTATGATGATTCCATATTTCTCTCTGCAGGAGGAATATGTCATAGCATTTAGTTAAAGCTAAGTACAGTCTTACGAACACGAGGCAAACATCTATTTCTATCCATCCAGTTTCTTCTTTTGTTGTTTCCCACAAATTTGCTTTTTTTCTGGAGAAAGTTCTGTGATTACTTCTGCTATGGCTTCAGAATTTCTTCATCTCTGACAGTGCTTTTGTTTAGCCTTCATAGGACACACTGTCACGTCCTCGCAGAGATACACATTTTCTTCTCAAGTTTCGTCTCTCTACCCGGTGAAAGTTGTATGATGAGCTGGGGCTTTTTATTCTCAGTTGATGTTTGGATGTTTGTTGGAGCGGTTCAGAGGTTAAGAGGATGTCTACCCTAAATGCTGACATTTTCACCTTTCACACTTAAAAATAAGCAACTAAGCCACATGTCTTTTGATTTATTTACCAGAAATAATAGCAGAAAATTCAGTGAGTAATGAACAGAGGCATGAATTTCAAGTGCTTTCTCTCATCTCCAGCACTGTGTCTCAGTCCAAGATTAAGACCAAATGGAAAAGCCCTGGGAATGTTACCTTGTTAGCATTGCTCCCAAATGGAGATACAGGAGAGTCAAATGTTCGCTATCTTGTCTGGGTCTCAAGAAATCTAACTGTCTGTGTCTTGTTGATGACTGGGGCAAATGACTTCACCTTTTTATTTTATGATGTTTACGTATTATTGTGCTTGAAATAAAGATAACGGGGCTTTTGGCACTAAAAATTAGTGGCAACTCAAAAAAAAAGGTAATTACCAGTATGACACTTCTGTCAATAAAACAGCTTATGACTGAAAGAGTTTCTGGGATTAACAGGCATGATTAGCTCCTTATACTCTTGGCTCATGTAGGAGCCATTTTCCAAATTTGGAAGAAGGAGAAATGTCTCTTCACGAACAAAGAGTAGATATCCTGTTCTGATTTAAAATTCATTTCATGTTGAATAAAAATAACATTTACACACACACATAAAAGGAAAAAAAAAAGTCTTTCTTTCTTCTTCCTGATAAAAATGATTACATCAGAGTCCTGTTAGAATTGTTTGAGAATTTAGGGAAGCTAGTGATTATTTTTCTGTACTCCCTCCAACTCAAATGTTGTGTTCTTCACAAGTAGTCCTTTTCCCATTGGTGTGAATCCCAAGAGTGCATTAAATAATATACTTCTAGTTGTAAAACAGATGGAAAAGTGTTTAAAAAGGTGCCAGGTTTATTTATGGAAGCATGAAATTGAATTTAATAGGAGAATTTTGCCAGTATGAAATGTGAACTCTCAAAACAGGAAGTGGATTTTATTGCTTATTTATTTTATTACCGGATCAGCTGCCCAGAACTGTAGAATCCTTCCTCTCAGGAATTATTTACTTTCCAACTCTGAACCAGAACATCTTGACCATCAGTTGTTACATCTTCTGGCTGCCAGATTTTCAACTATAAACATATGTGGTGCTGTCTATCTCACATGATCTTCTGCAGATTTATATAGAGAATTTTTTAGGTTTAGATTTATTTCTTGATTTAAAACAAAATGAACTGGAATGCCTAAGCCAAGGGAAGGAGTATTTTCTTTAGCTCCTGATTATTCTTTAATTAATAATAAACTGTTCCTTTAAAGTGTTTATGGCATGTATTCATTATGCATCAAAGATGCAAGAGCTGAAAGTCAGCAGACAAATTATTTCCTCTCCTCTGCACCTTCAAAGGCTGCCTAATGAAAGAACAGGTGCTATTCAGCTTCCAAAAGGTGAGCAGCATTCGGGAGAATTGCAAACAGAAACAGTGCCCCGTATTTTCTGGGAACAGGCTAGTAGGAATTAAATAAGGGATGCTCATAGCTGGAGTCAGTCTATAAACATGTACCTAGCTGCCCTATCCTCTCCCCAGTACTTCTGCCCAGTAATATGAGGTGTTTTGGGTGGTTAATAAGCTCCTATATTCATTTGAGCTAAAATGTTAATAACCTTGTGAAGATCACATTAAAAATAAATAAACACATAAAAAATTGTGGAATTATATTGTCCAGAGTGTATGCTGAATGGATAAATATGTTCTCCATGGAGCTAGTTGCTGCAGATGCCCATATGTGCTACAAGACAGGTGTATCATGCAGATTTTTTTAAGGGATGATTTCCAAAAAATTCTATATGCAAGAGCCTCTGAGAAGAATAAATATTTGTTGTAATGTCTTAGGGAAACTGAGGCTTAGGTAGCCCTCTTTGTCACCACACAAGCTCATGCTAGGGCAAAGCTCAGAGCTGTGCTCCCAGAGGTTCTGGTCCCATACTTCACCCTATGCCACAATGTCCTTAGGCATTGGTTTTTACCAAAGTGCTAGCAAAAATCTGTTGTGTACGTGTACGATTTGTGTTCACTTCAGTGCTGGCTCACATATGTACTCACAAATCTCCATTTTATGTACCAGCACTAAATGTTTTCAGCATGAAACCCATGCGTGTGTAGTTTTGCATGGGAACTTAACAAAAACCTAAGAGACTGGATCTTCCTGCTTTCAGTTTACCATTTATGGATATAGATTGGAGGCAGTATGGAACAACACTACGACCCTGATCCAAATTCCATGTAGGAAGGTCTCCTACTGGTTACAAGAGGCTTCATAGCAGGCATTAAATTTCCTCAAAGTAAATGCAGGTTTTCTTATGCCCCACCTTTACTGAACTGTTGTATCTAAGATTATTAAATGACTTAAAACTGCATTACACCCATTGTGAATCTCCCCAGGACAAAAACATTCAAAGAACCTGCAGTTCAAGTGGGAGGATATTTTGATTATATCAATTATAGAAGCAACTCCTTCAAAATAAAGCTTTTTTTTTTTTACCAAAATATGTATTTTCATAAACAATTAAACTTACAGAAAAATTGTGCATCTCTGTAGACAGCTAGGCATTAGTTGAAAGGAAAACAAATGAAATTTGAACACACAGAAGAAAGCTGATCATTTTAAGTGATATAATGATACTGTGATACTCTCAGGTTTTGTGAAACCTTATATTAAGCATTTGTGCTATTCATCAGCTCCATCAATATGTGACGAGCATAACTTCTGACATGTATCTGAACCAATTAAGCTTGTTTTGTACTTTTTATTTCTTGGAGACAGATTGCTCGAGTTCAGAAGGCGTACAGTATCTAGCAGATCTGGTAATTCATTCAAATATGGGAGTATGGCTCTTCTTTTAGTTCTGGCCAAAATTCCTACACAGTTTTGTACGATGAGTTTGAAAGCTCTTACGCATTTAAAGAAAATCCTTTCAACTCGCTCTGGAGTCCTGCTTTATGTTTCATATTGCTTTGAACTTATTACCTCTTCACAATGTCTTGGAACATTAGTTTGGGAGCATTTAAAGCTAATGATTAAACATGTAGTGAAACAACACTTTGATGTTGCCAGGAGCAATTAATTTTCCCAATTTATATACAAAAGGTTATAAAAGACTATGTTATGACAACCTAAATGATTCAGTGAATTCAAAGCAAATTAACTGAATTTTAAAGGATTGTTACTACTTGCTGGAAAAAAGGCATCCATCAAACCTTATCTTGAGTCAGAAAGCTGTGATTAACTTATGGAGTTTTGAATGCTTTTAAAATTAGAAACGAAATTATGAATTTGTCTGCTACGGAAAACCAACTGCAATGGGTTCATTCAGAATGAAGATTTCATTGAAGGTAGCTCACTGGGTGTAGATAAATGAAGTTTATGAGCTTACAGAAGTCACTGAGAAAGACCTGTTGGACATTATTAACGTGGAAAATTTTACTCCTGCATGTTTATAGGCAGAGCATCTCACACTGCATTGGATCCATGTGCTGGACACAATTGTCACGATTAGAATGTAAATCACCCAGAGACAGGGACTGGAAATTCAAAAACTCCTGTACCTCCTTTTGCTTCAGTGGGAGACATCCAAGTGAGGCGGAACATGGAAATGGAAAAAAATGCAAGAGAATAAAAGAACAAATGAATGAGGAAAACAATTTAGCTTTATGCAACATATTTCATTTCTCACTTTCCACTGAGATATAAGAAGTTTAAGTCTCAGTCTAAGTCTTTGCTTTGTTTCTCAGCTTCAGAAATGTGTTTGTTACCCTGGATGGAGTACGCAAGAGTTCTAAACACAATCCTGCATAGCAAAGTTTCAAAATCGGTAGTGATGGAAGAACTATTGAACAGGAGTGAAAAAAAAAAAAACCTGCTGCACTTTACCCAGGTGTCAAACTGGAAACTTTTCTGATAGTTCATAAACCAAAGGCAACGGTATGGTTTTCCTTCTCATCCCCTCTCTCCCCGCCACTTTATCGCTTGTTAGTCTCCTAAGGATAAAACAACGAACCTCTGGCTTTTACACTGAGTTAAAACTATTTGACTAACAGAGCTTAGATTGTCTAACACAGAGATTGTTTGCAGACCTCCAGAGCATTTAGGGGTATTATTTTTACTTCAGAAGTTACACAGTGCTAGCAAGAACTTTTTCTTTGAATGCCAGGATCCCACTGAAGGAAAGCCCTTAAGATTTTTAAGGTTCATTTCCATTTTACTTGACACATGCTTGGGAATGTAGTACCTCCGTATGGGGATGGCAGATGTGTAGCTCCCACAGGAAGCTTCCCAGCAGAAGGTAGAAGCCAATAAGTAATGCCTGGTCATCTCAAATACAAATGAATACCTACGTTTAGGTGAATTAGTTATGCTTAATATATTCTCAACTCAGTTACAATTCTTCTTAAGCTTCTTAAGACTTGCAGCACCTCTGGGAGATGGGGAAGCATTATGTGCAAGCAGAAAACTGTGGCACTAAATAAACTAACCAAATGCAGAAATACACAGAAGGACTTTGCATAGTGCAATATTTACTTTCACATTTCCTTTCGTGGACATTGTAGCTCTGAATTTGTGATCCATATATTGTATAAGTGTTAAAAAAGAAAGTCATACATGACTGGGAACAATATGAATGATCATGAGATAATTAAACTATTTGGAAAATAATAATAAGGGGCCAGTAAGAAACACTGGGAGAAAAGTTGTGCCCCTACCCACATTTCTTATCTCTAAAAAACAGATAGACACTAAACTCTATTTTGCTTTATTAACTGGATATAATGTTCCTACGTAGTCTGGTAGGCATGAAAGAGCATCAGCTTTGCTGTTAGTGGACCAATGCTTTAGAGTTTTACCTGGAAGGTACTTGTCAGTTTTAACTGACAATAACAGACTGTTCTGTCTGTTGGATTATAAAGAGCTTAAATCTTGTCCTTATTCACAAAGAACTCTAAGTCACTGCACAGTTGGATATGTTTGGTCTCTCCTTTAGATAAGTTCTATTTCTTTCGATGGAACAGAGCAAGCAAGAAAGGAACTCTTTGGGGGGCTCTTACCTAAGATGAGAGGAAGTCAGACCCTCCAGACTTCACTGAATATTTGATTATTTGTTCAAAATGGAATAGTTTCAAAAATGTTTTCCTAAAAATGTTCAAACAAATCATTTTGACATTTCCAATTTTTTTTTTTTTGGCTGAAACTATTGGCCAAATCTGGTACAAATTTGCAGATAGTTTCCATCAACACGAAAGTGCATTTTTGAGCAAACAAAGAATTCTTCCATAAAAGTTGCCTGGCTCTAATCAGAGTTGAGGCAATTTTGCACGTGCCAACCAGCAGAAAATTAGGTATTGGATAAGCAACAGTGGTGAGGATCTCTGTTCTACCTAAATCTCCTTGTGGCCTTAGTCCAAAGTGATTAGCCCCAGGTCAAACAGAAAGCCTGTAGTGAATCAAGCAAACTAAATCCAACCCTCCTGAGCTATAGAATAATGTACTAGTCCCAAGACCTCCCTTCACGAGGATTGGAAGGGGGGATGCTATTAAATACAAACACAAAGTAACATCCTGCTCTACGGAAACACAGAGCATGAGGTTCTAAAGGAAAGACAGAATGCAATATATGCCCTCTGGCTGTACATGTTTCACGGGAACTCACATCAACTGCCTCTACCAGTGCCAGGAGCTGCCAACATCCCTTCCCAACAGGCTATAGCTTGGAAGACCATGAAGTAGGTGACCTGTTAAACCAAAGGACAGTGAGTTGCAGTACAAAATACTGTTTTAATATGGACTTTGTATTGCAGGCTTATTTCCTTTAAAACACTGTAAAGCAGCATAATCCTCAGATTTATTTTGATTAGCAATCTGGATATCTTCTTGGCAGTATTTATTAGATCTTAATGCAGCTTAGTTAGAAAGCTAGATATTTTGCTTTTCTTCCTCTTTGAGTTACCGGCCATTATTGTCTACATTAATGAATCTGGATAATTTTAACTGTCAGATTGTAATGTAACTCTCTTAATAAATTGATTGAATTGATGCTGAACTTACGTCTCTGTTCAAGCTAAGAATGAGCCTGAACAGAAGACTCCAGAGCTTCCTGAAAATTTCAGGGATTTTATTAGTGGAAAACTGATTTTGAACCACTGAACCTACAGTGACTGCATAGTTCTGGTTTCATAATATTGTCAAGTCAAAAGGAGATTATCCTTCACTGCAGCTCAGATGTGGCCAAAGGTGAATAAAATTACATCTTCATGTTTCAGGGACAGATGTCACTGCCTCTGAAGTTGATCTTTTGCTTCATCTTCTTCCCTTTTTTGTAATATCTTTCTGAAACAGATCTGAGTACCAAAAATGGATAACTATTTTTCACTTCTAATTCATTAGAAATCTAATTTTTTAATGAGATAGTGCCTTTAAAAAAATAGAATATTTATCTTACAGGTAGCCATATGAATAGTCCTCAAAGCACAAATTAAAATAGGACATCTTCTCAATAACTGCACTTTTCTGAAAAGTATTGCCTTTATGTCATCTGATATACTATTCTGTATACAACATCTTACCTCTACTGAGGAGAAACGATCCCCATCCTCTGCAGTACTGTATAAGAGAGTATAAGATAACCTGGTAGTCTTTCAGCCACAGTCTCTGAGCTTCCAGTGGGAGAAGAAACTGAGAAACACTGCACAGAGAATATATTCCTAGAAAACCCCATACTTTTGTTGAAAATCTCTCTGTACTAAATTGATAAGACATAACTAAACAGGCTTAGCCTGGTTTAGTAATAACCTGACTTAACTGGAGATAGGTTTTAAATTCCTGAAGACCAACAGCAAACAGAAGTGTGGCCCTACGCATGGCCGTGAAAAAGTATATGAGGGCTTCTTCAAGGTCTTTGAGGTGGAAACATTTCCTTGCACTTGGATTTGGTCACAGTATGTTCAGATGGCAGACAAGTTCAAAGCCAACAGTCCTACAGCAAGCAAATCAGGTTTAGTCACAGGGGACAAAGTATAAGAAAGACAGTACGGAAGTCTATGGCTCTTCAGGACAGATAGGAGAGAACTAGACCTCAGACACACCAAGATAAGTCATGCTGACTCATTCCCACCATACCTGAGTAAAACCTCTGGGATTGCAGTGGGTACATTGTTCACCATTAATTACACTGATGTTAGCCACTGTCTGTTTGGAACTGTTATCCTTACTTGGATAAATTTCTGACTCATTTTGCTAAAACGATTTCAGAGGTTTTCTCAGGCAGGAGAGCCCTATTTATTGCTAATAACATCAGAATACTGTTTTATTCATTTGTTCCAGCATTGCCTGTGACAATCATTCAGAAACAGCTGCAGACAGCTGAGAAGAATCAATCTTTATCTTGTCTTTTACACTTTATTTTTCTGATTAGCATATTCATTTTCTACCATTTTAAGTACATTAAGAAATTAAAATGTAATTCTTACTTGCTACAGTGACAAACTTTTGTCACATTTATGGCAACATTTAACAAGTTGGCATGGTTACCCTTTTGCTTTGTTACCAACCATAAACAGTATTTGCAAACAATCCAAGTAATCTAATTGAGCAAAAATTTTCTATCCATTTTTTTTCCCTCTTTCAAGCCAATGTGTGTCATCACAATTTTTTTTTTCTTTTTTCTGAATAATAGGCAGCTTCTGTGCTTTAAAATACCTGCAGCACACTTCATCTATGGCAAGGAAATTTCTGAGTGCCCAGATTTCACCTGCACATCTCAATAGATCAATAATACAGAACTGTGTTGGACTGAAATCAGAACATTATTCTGCTCAGAGAACTAGCCCTTTGGACTGGATTTTGTTTGAAATTAAGGCACTTAGAGTACATTTAATGTATTTTAATATATTTTCTTATACAGGTTAAATAGAAGTATATAATTCCGGTTTTGATCTTACTATAGGCATATATTTCTTTACTTTGAATACCATAGGGTATTAAACCTCATCTCTATCTGCTTCTCTAAAAGATATGGGTTTTGCATAGGCACTGTGTTGCAACTTCTGACAGTGGGGAGATATCTTGCTAAGTTAAAACCTCTCAGAACAACACTAGGTTTCTACTTACAGTTCTGAAATCCGCCAGTCTCCATTTCCTCTACTGACTTAATGTCCACAGGCCATAATTAGAATGTAGGTACTCACATATTAATGCTACATTACAGTAACAAAACTGAGAGACCTCACTTTCAAACTACATCCTGCCAGTGTAACCTGCCATGGGAGGCATGACATGGTGGGCAGGAAGCATGAAAATGCCATGCTGTCCCAGCAGCACTTGTGCTGTTGCTGGCTGGCACCATCTGTATATGAAGAGGTTGAATTTGTTTGAAGGCAGGGTAAGATGAAATCCAGCATCTGTTGGGAAAACAGGGAACCTCCTGATAGCAGTGTAGTGTGGATGTGGCAGTGGATCAGGCAGCTTTATGCTTGCATTGGTAACAATAATTAGGTGATGTGCATTTCTCACCCAGGTCCCCATGCCTAGGTCTACCTATCAGAGAGGACTCAATGTTAGATTCATGACAGGCCCCTACTCTGGTCTACCAGTGGACTTGCTATGGGATACCTTGAACTATGCATTTGTTGTTGGGGTATCTTGCTGGAGATCCCTGTCTATCTGAGGCCTTCTGAGAATAAGCAGCTTTTTTCCTTTGTTTCTGCATCCATGGCTGCTGCACTTGTGTTTATCCTCACTTGCTAAAGCCTGGGACTCTGCCGTCATTGCTGTGTTTTCCATCACAGTACAGCATTACACTGACAAATGACATCTAACATGGAAGTGTGAATGAAGCAAAGGTGTGTGACTGAAATCCTCCATGCAGAAAAAAATGGCAACCACTGACAGTCATCAACACTTGCTGAACATTTATGGAGCCCAAACAGTGGATGTGAGTACAGAGAGGTGATGCATGCTGCATCTCAGTAGTGGCAACAGCAACTTGAAAGACAAGCCACATTCTGGACAGCCATGCAGATTTTTACAAGCACAGCATGCAGGCTCTTTTTCATGACTTGCAAAAATGCATATGCAATGGTGGTGACTATGTTGAAAAATAATGTATTATAGATGAGAATTTGCTCTATAAATGCACTTTGTATCTGTGGTTGTTTCCCTGGAAATAAATAGGAGATGTTACTTTTGGAGCAACCTATGTATAAAACTTTTTCTGGGGGTATTTAATGATAATACTTACAGATGCTTGTGGTTTCCTTTTAAAATACTACATGCTGGAAAGAAACTAGACCCTGCCATTTATAATAAGCAACTTAGGGCAATAATTATTTCCAATATTTTCCCAATTCTAAAAATAACAATGTTAATGTGTGCTAATTCTTTGTAGTTAAGGAGGCTACAGCATTACATTGTTGTTTTATCTGGAAGCTCAGCAAATGTGGATGAAACCCATTATCTGACAAAGACCAATAGTTTGAGTAGGCAGCTATGTTAAATCTAAAAGCAAGCAGGGATGTTTGACTTTATATGGGTTTTAAATGCATCTACATCTCTGGGGAGAAGGGCAAGAGGCCTGGGACTGAGAGCATTAAATCTTTAATTAAAGAACTCCCAACCGTGCCTACTACATTTATAAATAACAAAACATTTATCAGAGCTTTTATCTTTTCTTGCAATCAACAGGCTGTACTAGATGTTGACAAAGTCAACGATTTATGCCTCAGATTTTTTTTCATTACCACATAACAAAGATGCTATTATCAGTGAAATCTTATGCAACTTAAATCTTCGGGCTTTCATTGCTTTGCTTGTGGAATATTGTGAGCCTTTCTCAGAAGTCATTTTGAATTAGTGTTGGCCCAACAGAAGAGATTAAGTCTGCATAGTGAAATGGAAGTGCTGGGCACTTTTCCTTAAAAGGATAAGTGGTGTTTTAAAAAAAAAAAAAAAAAAAAAAAAGGAAAAAGAAAACAAAACAAAAATGACAGCAACAACAAAAAATTAAACTATTATAAACACTAAGATATTATTATTAGTTGTTGAACTCTGGATTTGTTAATTATGTTGCATTTAAGTGCATGCATTTCGATTCCTGCATACCAGCATGCTGAAAAGATTACTCTCTTGCTCCATGATTCTGACTGAGCCTTCATTTCAAAGACTGAAAAGACACAAAGGTATACAAGGGGAGACTGGACTGAGCCCTAATTTGTGATCACCCAGATACATGCAAACATCTCAGGAGATCCAGATTATGAATCCCATGTGAACATCTCACTTACCAACACGGAGTCCCAGGGGCATGCACATATGTATGTATGCAAGTATTTTGCCACAGAGACCACATCAGCCTTAAATGACAATCCTCACATTATGTTGGCTGTATGGGTGCTACTAATACCATATATTATGTGCTGCAGTCACTGCTACAGTGAGCTTGCTAGGATTTTGAATACTGAATAGCTATAAACAAAAGATATAAAACAGCATACTGGCATATTTATTCCACACACAACCTTTTCCTCTTGTGGTTTAGCCCACTTGGTAGCTCAGCACCACATAGCCATTTGTTCCCTCTTCCCTCCTCCATCTCTCCTGTAGGATGGGGGAGAGAACCAGAAAAGAAAAAGTGAAATTTATGAGTTCAGATAACAGCAGTTTAAAAGGACAGAAAAGAAAGGGGTAATAATAATAGTAATAATGATAAAAGAATATACAAAACAAGTGATGCACAATGCAAGTAGCCCTACCTGCCCCCTCCTAATATTACTATGCAGCATGACATCAAATGCTATGGAAGATCCCTTTTGGAAAGTTTAGGTCAGCTGCCCTGGTTCTGTCCCCAAAAAAGCTCTATTTGCAGCCCCAGCCTCTCACTGGCAGGCAGCATAAAAAGCTGAAATGTTTTTGGCTCTGTGCAGAACTGCTCAGCAACAACTAAAACACTGATGTGTTATCAATGTTATTCTAGTCTTAATTCCACAACACAGCTCCACACCAGCTACTAGGAAGATTAACCGTATCCCAGCTGAAACCTGACCTCTCCACCAAACTAATGCTAAGATAAAACATTTTCTCTACTGTACATCTGCATGCACATAGAAATGCACTCTCTTTCTTTCACTATTCTGTCAAAAGCAAAGTCTTGAGATCATTCAGGAATTTTCAATATTTTTAGTGTTACCACATTGTGTAGCTGTATGGATCCTTCAGGAATAGGAAGGATGGGAATTGTTTGACATGTTTTCCAGATACTTCAATAAGTTTGAAGTTCTTCAGACCTAAGAGCACCCAGTCTGTAAGTTAATCATTGATATGTCCTCAGCTGTTGGTGAAGACAAAAATCTGTTGTAAATTAAAGCACTTTTTGCCATAAGTTTACGTGACTTTACTGCTATCCAGACCCTCTCTCATGTGAGTCCTCATACTGAGATTTGGAGTGTGCTTTTTGTGTATGTTTGCAACTGACTCTTTCATTTGACTTTCATTATATCTGACAGGGAAATAAATGAGCATTTTATCAAAGTCTGTATATTCAGCATTTTTTCCCCCAGATTTAACATAGGCAGTAACAAACCAGCTGAAATGTCAAACTAACCTCACTTTATCCTGATTTGATTTTTGTTTTGTTTGGGAGGGTAGAGTGAGGTGAAGAGAACATGAGTTAGAGCTGAGTTTTCCATATTACACCATGTTAAACTCCCAGTAACCTTTAGGAGAGAACAATGTATATTTTCAATAGTACATTGACTGTCTTGGACATATATGAAAAGCACAAATGAGTCACAGGGAAAGAAATATATACAGTCTTTCTTACTGTAACTTCAAATACCTCAGAAAAAGATAAATTAGTGAGAGTGATGAACAATGGGAACGTGGAAAGAGAATTTGTGTTGAGCTCTTTCTAATATTTCTTAACTTTCGTGTTCTTTTCAAGGCAAAGCAAGGCAGAGAAGGAAAGGAAAATGAAAAAAAGTCTGCACTAATGGTAGAAGAACAATCAAAACCAACATTCAGGATGTCAAGGGAAGGAAGGGAACTCCTTATATCCTATTTAGCACTAGGTTTTTACACTGCTTGTCAGCAGAGGAGAAGGTCAAGGAGAAATTTGAAGTATTTTAAATAGACTTAAAGCTGTGTACTAGAATACTGTGCAAATTGTAGAATGAGAGAAGTGTTGGTAGGAATAAAGAATGACCTTACAGTAGCGCTGAATAAAATGTACAAATACTTCTGAATGGTTTCTACTCAAAACAAAAGGGAGAGAGGGCCCTTGAGAGAAGAAATAGCAGAATAAGAAGCAAAATAAGGATCATTCCTTCAGCCAGTGTGCTTGTACATATCAGTCCTAATTTGTTAGCCTCAGGCCTCCTGAAAGTTGTTTGCCACATAGGATTTCTAGGAGAATGTGACTATGCACAACTCTGTTCCCAGCACCATCTTATGTTTACATTAGCAAATTAAGGACACAAGCTTAGGCCCAGGTTTGTCATTCTTCCACATGGCTAAATTTTCAGAACCATTTCTGATGTATGTAAAATACAAGTTTTCCAGAACAATTCCTGGATGTACTGTGAGAATTATACCTGGCCAGGAACAGTACTGCATAGGCAATTTGGATGAAGCCACTCTTTGGACAGTGTGTTTAAGATTATGACTTTGGTAGCACGGTGCCAGCTGGCCTCAGGGCTAGAGAACATTGACCTGGCACAGGAAGCAGGTCTGTGCTGCTTTACTGCACAGTGCAGCATTTGTGGGCCAACTTTGCTGCCTGCTGAACTTACGCTGGCACAATGAGCATTTTGGGGGAACACTGAGCTCAATTTAACACAAATGGCAAAGGAGAGGCAACAGTCTCAAGATCATCTGGCTCCTGAATCATCCTCTTGGCGCATCATCAAAATGTAGGTTAGAATGATCCCAAGTGTAAGAGGCCTTACAAATTTTAGTGATTTTTCCTCAAGGAGCACTGTAGCCATGTCATAAATTAAAACTATGTCATACTCTATGTGCTCAGTCTCCTATGTTTTCCACAATTGCTGTATAGAAATATCTGTAACACGTTCCTATGGTAGTTTTTCTTTCACTCAGTGTTCTAGATTTAAACACAAAGACTCCACTAGTAACATGACTAGAACTGAAGTCTGTGGAGAGGTGGGAACTGTCATGTAACACAGAAGTGTTCTGTGTGCACCTTTATTGCATGTCTATTACACTGGAACAAAACTACTTCTCAGATTATCATGTAAAATAAAGCATACGGTGCCAAAGGGTTAAAGAAACAGAGGTATCCCTGAATGATTGCTACCCTTGCAGACAAGTTGCCACTCCTTAAACTTCTTCATTCCCTATCCCTCTCTTTCAGTTCAGGAAAAGCCTATCTAGCTATCTTCTGGATCAATATTAATGATGCCTTATCCCTTTAAGTATTGATTTGCTGGAGAATAAGACACCTCTGATGTCTCCGTGACTTCCCAGATGATGAAGGCTATGAAAAAAAATTACGGGGAGCACCTTTGGCCTTAAGAGGAATCTAAGGACAGCACCACTTCTACTTGAAGAAAATTGATTTCAAAGGTCTTGGGGTTTGTTGCATGTCACTTTGAAGAAAACTTCAAGGCCTTCTCTAAAATGTCTCGAGATTAATTCAATGAGCTAACTCAAAGATGACCGGGAGGATAAGGGAGAAGGAAAAAAAACAACCTGTTTCTTCTTTTCTTTTGGAGATACTTTTTAGGGAGTATTTTGCTTAGTATTGTTTTATTTAGGTCACTTGCTTAACTACCCAGATGGACAAATATAAATCTAAACTTAGAAAAATCAGCATAAACTGGTAGAATGGGTTGGGGCTTTACCACATGTGATAGAGGTCTAAGTTCAATGGCCTTCTGGGGTGGCCAGCAATGGACAGATTTTTTCAAAAAGGCTTCAGCTGAGGCCTAGACAACCACAGCTTAGATCCTTGTCATACTCTCAGTTTTAAACTCCTCAGAGACTCTCCAGTGGCTTCTGAAGTACCACTGGGAAATCTGTCTTTGGAGCTAACTGTATATTCTCTTTTACCCAGAGTCTGGACTAGCTAAGGAAATAGAAGTGTTTGTCTTGGACAGCTGTAATAGCTTGGATGGTTGCTGGGACAACATGTTGTCATTTAACTGCTCATGGCTTTGCTTCTGATTCAGTACTCTAAGAATAGTTTTTAATTGCAAAATCTTCCCCTCCATGACTTCTACTGCACACAGGCATGAGGAGCAGTCTCTTCTTCACCTCCTGACAGCTAGAGTCACATCCTTGGTTGCTGGTCAGTTTGATTCCAGGCCAAGCCTTTGGGTTTCTTCCAAGTGAGGGAATATTTATAACCTTGGCTCGTGAAAGGAACCCACAGGATGACTGTGTTCTCTTAGTGCAGAATCTAGAAGGAGGAGCAAGGTGATCCATATGCACTAGGTCGGGAGAGCTAAGAAGACAGTGCCAACTGCCAAGCTACCAGGTGCTTGAAGGCTGTAAGTGACCTGTGCAGCTATTTGTCACCAAGAAGTACAGTTCCCTTTTCATGTTTTCAGTCTTTTCCTCATCTCTTGTTACAACACAAGTTACTTTCATACATGAATATGTGGCCTGAGCATTTACAGGCTAGTACTAGTAGGTACTCATGGGTGCAGTGATACTCCCAGGATTTGTGCAGCAAATGCCTAAAAAGCTGAATGGAGCTTTGGAAGTACAGCCACAGGAGGGGGGAAATTATTTTCTTCAATGAAAAGCAGCAAAGTGGAGAAATCATCTTTGTAGCAGCATTTTGAAATGAAGTGGGTTTGGTAAGATGGTTTTATTCATGTCCAAAGACAATTTTTCAATCATTCCCATGAGCCTCACTGAGAAAAGTCCCCCGGTTTCAAAGTCTTACAAAAAAGAAATGCAGATCTGTTTAGGATGCAGAAGTGTAAGTTAAATCTCCATTCTTCATGAGTATGTCAAAAAGGTTTGTGTCAGTTGGCATTCGTCCTGCTGGGTATCTTTCATTTTGCACAGATGTTGATATAGGCATTTGAGGAGGAAGGGGTGGTCAGAAAAACAGTGTTTGTCTGGGAGAAAAAATACTTATCAAGGGTGTGAGAAAACAAGGCCAGAGTCCTCATAGATCTAACTGAGTTAAAAGATGAAAACAGTGCTGCCAGGAGAAAATGAGCACTTCAAACCAGTCTTTGGTGTGTCGAGAAGGCCAGAAGATGGGCTGGCAGTGGTGCAGGGCAGTATTTGGTAGAGGGCAGCTCCTTGTACATTGGTATTGTGTGGGTTCTAGAGATGAAGTAGGAAAGGGCCACATGAAGACAGAGCAGCAAAAAGCATGTCAGATGAAGACAAATAATCCTCCATGAGAAATTTTCTTCTCCTTATTGTAAGTTTTGAATAAAGAAAATTGTGTAAGGAGTACTCTGGAAAAGGAATGAACACGGAGCATGGGGAGCAGCTGGAGCATTTCTGACATACACTTCTTTTACTTGCCACCCTATTTATGGGTCTGTAGGAATGTGGAGGAGAAAAAAAGTTTACTGCTTTAATATTTCTTGTGAACAAAATCCATATAAGATCCATCTCAGTATGTGAGAGCAGAGAATAAAAGGATGTGAGTCTGTGCCAGTTTGTGATGATTAAATTGAGTACAGTGTTTGTCTATATTATGATTTAAAGTTGCTGGACTCTTTTCCCTTAGGTACTTTTATATATATATAGCTGTAAGTATAACACTTCCACCCCAAGCATCCAATACTTGTAGAGGAAAAATCAATGTATAGTTACTTAAATGTTTTGTTTTTGTTTATTTTTGTTTTATTTTTCAGATATTTGTTTAGATTGCATTTTTACAGTGTTCTGATAAGAGTCAACAGATGGTCTGCTGCAAATAGTCTTCTGAGAACAAATGAACTTTCTCCTGGAATATAACCAAGTGCTCTGTGCAGTGGATTTGCTGTGTCTGGTTGTGCCATTTTGGTTGGGCATTGAATATGGAAACTTTTTCTTGATATGAGTAGAGATGAGGGGAGCAGAGAACTGAGCCTCCTTCTCACAGTCCACTGTAATGTAGTCCCCTGGTTTATATATGAGCACAAATCATCTGCAAGACCATCCTGCATCACAAGGCCATTTACAGCTTGGCACATGCTGAGACCACATGCCTGCATTTCATCACACAAGAAGAGATTTGCAATTGGATTAGAGACAGGAGAAAGAGAGGGGAAAAGATCCCTCTCGGATGGGGATTGCAGATGAGGGGATAAAACAAAAAAGATGAGGTTTGGCACGATATCTCACTTTTCTCCCTGTGTCTGACATGGGATCAAGATACAGGAGGAAACCTGATGCTCTGTAAGGATATTTCATGAACCTCTGGTCTTGAGAAATACAAGATTTTCAGCAGAGCACTGAAGACCATGAAGAGACCCATGGTTAAACCATGCCTGATATGAAATTCACTGAGGTTGTAGGAGATTCTGTAAGAAGAATCTAGAAGGGAAATTGAGCTGACACAAATTTGTCTCCAATTAGTATAGTATAGATACAGTATTCCTCCTTTTCTTTCTATTGGATCTTCTGAAGAAAGAGATCTGCCAGCTCTTAGTTCTTATAGATCTATCAAAATCAGCAAATAAAATAAATTCAATCTTCAGAAAGATATTGCACCTTCAACTCCAAAACATTGATGTCATAAGAGGATGCTGATGTTAGGAAATGTGGTAATTGCAAATTATGTTACCCATGAAATCATAATTGTATTGAGCAGCCAACAACTTCGATTTAAAAACCAGTTACAGAAACAATTACAGTTACTTCTATAAAGGATGTAATCAATCATAAAAATAAATTCCATGTGTTTCTTTTTTTTTTTTTTTTTTTTTTGACTCACTGTTCTTGAATACATACACAGTAAAAGGTTTACGAAATGCCGATTTTAGTCCAGAAGCCACAGTTCATTTATTCAAGAAAG
The DNA here is from genome assembly GCF_023343835.1 of Lagopus muta. Classification (NCBI taxonomy): domain Eukaryota; kingdom Metazoa; phylum Chordata; class Aves; order Galliformes; family Phasianidae; genus Lagopus; species Lagopus muta. The sequence goes on from NC_064434.1 coordinate 10,593,511, forward strand.
AAAGTTTGCTTGGGCATTAAATTGTAATTCTGAAGCCCTGAAGCTGACCATAATTTCACAGATGATTTGAATAGGAACATGAAGAGGGCTTTCCTAAAATGTAGTGTACAATTTTGTGCTTGGAATAATCATGGCGAATATAAATAATAAAGTTTAAATGGATTCTTATGTCAAATAATTAGCTCATACGTCTTTGATCAATTCATAGCTCAGATTGCAGAGAAGGAGATATTTTTCAAGAAATAGTAATTTAGGAAAGATATTACATCTTGAAATGTTTGATATAATTTGAACACCAAATATTTGATTAAGTCATTATCTACAGGGAATGTCACACCATCACAGAATATAATCACAAAAAACTTACTCATATACAATCATAATGTTTATAGGGTAACATATTGACAACACTTGTACTACACTTTAGAATGCAAGTATTAGGTCTATGATAAAATAATGGTCTAACAGTTACAACATTTTAGTACACTTACAGGTAGCTTTATTCTTGAACACAATTCATGTTGCATTTTATTTACACGTTGAGTACAACATTCACAGTCATGACTGAAGATTTACATAGTGTAATATTAATATATCTGTGTAAAATATGGTATCATTCGTATTATGGCATGTTCTATACAGATGGTTTGAATCGTAATCCGTTTTTATTGATGTGTCCAGAAGTTGTTTTTTGTTTGTTTGTTTTTTGCAGCTTAGGCATGTTGGGGCTTTTAAACATACAAAGTATAGTAAATTGCAGATGAATTGGTCCATGAGCAGGTTTGTTCGTTGTTTGTTGTTTTTTAAGTCTCTTCAGGCGTATTGTTGAAATTAGAACATGAAAAACAGTTACTGGAGGAAACTTTGACCACTGGAATTCTTTTTAAACTACTGTTACAGATTTTGAAGGCAACCTTTTGCAACATTTGCTTCTTGACAATATTTTTACATACATTCCTTAGACAGGACTAAGAAATAATTGCATCAATTATCTGTTGAACGTAGTTGCTTCCCAAACACTCACTCAGACTCTGTCTTCATTTTTAAAAGGTATGAGTTTTTTACTTCTATTAAGATGTACATGCAACCCTGGGGTAAAAGCAGGCACTAGAGACAAAGTACTGACTGTTAGATAAATAACAAATTGACTGTGTGTCCACTGGTGACGTTTCCATTATCATTCAGTAAGTGTGCCATCTCCACTGTGTCAAAGGGTGGTCTCACTTTAGCTGCACTGAGATGTAGGTGTATCCTTATGCTAACAGAAATAAAGAGGCATTTTCTTGCCTTTGAAACTCAAAGCAAGCTCACTAAAATGCTACAGTTATAGTTACAGCATACATAATTGACATTGCTTGATTTTCCTTCTTGGATTTTACTGGATTTTACTATTTTTTGAAAGTTTCATTCTCTGTAGGTGTTACAGTGTTCTGAAACTTACTACCTAAGTAAGATATACAATATAAGTAGAACTGTAAAAACCCATATATCTATCATTCATTCAAGGCAGAACTGATTTGTAGAGTATCACACATCCTCAGCTTATCCATTGGTTTCATTTCAGGAAGTTCTATTGGTGCATCGCTACTAATATGAATGCTATTGATTCTCAGTGATACAGGATTAACAATTTCTGAGTTCTCCATTCCATTCCATTATGTACAATGGAAGACAATTTGCAACATGAATGCCAACAAATTGTTGGCATAAAAAAATAATTTAAAAAAATCATGTTTTTCATATTTTGAAGTTGAAAATTTGCCTTGCTTTTTATGGATATTGAGATATACATTTCACATCTTAATTTCACACTTCAAAAATAAAGAATGGAGACATAGGAAGACGAAATCAATTCTCTGAAATCAATTTTTAGGAAATAAAGCCTACTACTCTTTAAGAAGGATTATCTTCTCCATTACAATTAATATGAAATAGATGCAAGTATAATGCAGTGTTTGTTTCTCTTAGTTTGCACCTTTTCTGCAAACATACCTATTTTTTCATTCACTGAGTTATTATTCCATTTTCTTCACAGAAAAAAAAAATAATAAAAAAAAAGAATCCTCCATTTTCAAAGGGGTCTGCCTACTTTCAGGTCTGTCTGGAATTTCTAATACAGAAAGACATTAAGGATATTTGTTCTGCCTGTCTGGGAAATATTTTCATAAAGTTTTGAAATGATAAGAGCATTTCAAAGGTGACTAAAATACAGTATTCATACTTTAAATGTCTGTAGCTTGTTTGAACCTTGGCAAGAGAAGTTCATGAAAATAAAAACAGCCAGGACATAAAACTGCATGAAATAAGAATGCTTCAGTCTGCGTCTATCCAGCTTGAGGAAGAGAGATATCTTTCCAAATTTGTTTCTTGAATCAAAACAAAACAACAACAACAAAAATCACTCCAAAACAAATGAACAAGCAAACAAAACCCAACAACTCAATAAAAACTATTTTGAACTCTGAAAGTTTACACAACAAAGTGATGCATGATCTAAAACAAACCAACCAAATATGGGGTCATAATCTTGTTACCACAGTTATTGAAAGCACTATTTAAATGGCTGATTGCACGTCTATCACATTGCATTTGGAATTCTTTCAGCTGTTGCCAACTTTTCCCAATAAACAAACAGAAGAATGAAAAAGAGAAAAAAATCTGTTTAAAAAGTGTATTAAAAAGTTGGGTGAAATGATGTACTGTCAGAGACTGAGCTCCAATTTGGTATTTATGCTAATTCTGAAAAAAGATTCATACTTGTAAATACTGGAAGAGATCTGAAGCACCATGGGATATGTAGAAACCTTTTCCTGTCATGCTGACCTTGATACTCACGAAACTCTTGCACAAGACAAATTAGAAACAGGCTGCACACCGGTCATCCCATTTCACATCAGGGAACATCAGTTACTGGGAAGGACAAGAACAACAGAAGCATGAGGATTTATAGTGTCAGAACTTCAGATTACTCTACTCTAGTGTCTTCCACAGAAACTACTGCAGTCACAAAAGTATGGTTCTTGTTATTCTATAAGATATTTGCAAAAATAAGAATGGAAATAAGTTGTTTCAAAGAGAAAATACATTAGCAAGAAAGCTTCATATATCTTCTGTATTGAACTAACAGTAGGAGTTTGATTTACCAATCTGTGACACTCTCAAACTCCCAACAATGTCGTTACTTAAAAGTGAAAGTGACTAACAGGCAAGGCAAACATGATGGAGCTTTCTCATGTCTTCCTTCTTGACCTGTGCATAAAGAAATTTGATGGGCATCCTCAGATTCCTGAAAAAATAAGTGCTTTTACTAAGCTCATCTTATAGCCTAATTATGTATGTGAATTGAGAAACAAAAACATCGGGTATTTTCATCTTTTCTGAAGGAAATATTGAAAATAGATTGGTTCAATACAACTTTGAATATCAGTCTCTCCGTGTGGATTATAGAAGGGAACTAGGAATCTAGATTAGATGTAGACATTTAGACATTTAGACATTTAATAATGGCAAGCTAAAACATGTTTCTGGTGATAAAACTTACTTCTGGCACTAGATTTCCTCTCTGAGATAACTTGAAGATCACTCTGGAACTGTAAAAGAGGTTTTATTTGTACATCTTTGGAATGATGTTTGGCTAAGCTATCTCATTATCTTCACTGTGTAATCTTACTAACTGGCTGAGTATCATCAGAGTCACTGAGAAACTGCCCTTTTAGAAATGTCTCAGAATGGAAGTAGATCTTTACTTGAGAATGGAATGAACATTTTAAAGGAAAATATTTATTTTGTGTTCATTAGACATAACCTACATTGTCTCCTGAGTGGCATGACACAAGACACAGAGATCTTTTAAATATAGCTAGAATCCCTTTCCTTTTCCCTTTCCTTTTCCCTTCTTTCTCTTTCCCTTTCCCTTTTCCCTCCCTTTTCCCTTTCCCTTTCCTTTTTGTATGCTCATAGTATCTTAAATATGTCTCTGTCCATTATAGCTAGACACAGCAGATAAGAATGACCTGGAAGGCAATATGGACAGCTAAATTTATGAAAACCACTGTCTGACTATAAAACAACTGCATAAAGCTCCCGCCAAAAATGCATTGTTGGCTGACTAGCTAGTAATTACATGCAAACATGCTGTACCTGTATGTCAAACACGAACCAGCTGTAAGATCACTAGTGCTGATTCATCTGCAGAACATACCATAAGCCACTCATTTGACTTATGATGAGTTGGAGATGAGTTGTGTGATGAAGAAACAAAAGTGGTAAATCAGTTGCCATTCAGCTATACCTTTAACTGAATGAATGCCCTTGGATAACACATACACACTGCTGAGCTATTACTTGCCTAAAAGAGCTTTCAAAGAGTGAAGGAAATAAACTTCTGAAATTGTGTGATGTTTTTCTCACAGTTAACTCTGATAAAAAATTAACTTTTCTAAGGGTCAGGAAAAGCATGAGTCTGCAGCAGTATTTACAGACATCTGCACACTTTTAATGCTAGCCATCGCATCTGCTCGTGTTGGCAAATCTCGGTCCAGCTTGATCGGAGCTCTTCAGAACTGAAGTGTAAATCCTGATGGACTCTTTAACTCCACAGGACTAGAGGCTCACAAATGAAAGCAAAGCCACTGTGGTCAAAGCCACAGTGCTTCATGGGCCTTAAGTTGAAAGCCTCAAAATCTCTCCAGTCCTGTATATTGTTCAAGTCATTCTTGTTCTAGAAATTTAGGAAAAAAACCCTTCCCACCATTCTGGTATTTGAATGTTAGGAAATTTCTAACTAACAGCTATCAACTAAGTAACCTTATTGCATAAGAGGCTAACACAGTAAATTTCAGCCCATAACAGCTGTCGGTGACTCCAAGCAAGGAGTTAGAATGGAAACCATTAAAACCATACCTTTGGTTGCTAAAAGCAGGGAAGAAATATGCAATGTAATTATGTCTGCTCTCTAAAGGAAGCCATCTGTCTAGTTTCTCTAGTACTAAGCAACACTGATTACATTCAGCAACCAGTATATATTGCATTTACATATCATGGGACCTTTGTTAACTTCAAAGGGTTTGGGTTTATGCCCTGAAAGTCCTAATCTGTAAAACCTTTGCTATTTCCTTTGAGAGAAAACCCTTCACCTAAACAGAAAGTGTTATCAGGAAGTTATTTTCCTGGCACTCATTTTTCTCTTAAAAGTTGTTATTCTTAATCTAGTTTTTTTACCTACTGATTCTACCTATTTACTCCATTTTAATGAACCATATTTATCCTTAGAATACACTTTCAGCCACTGTTTCCTTGAGTTAGATATCTTAGAATTATTAATCTTAGGAAAAATATCTTTTCTTTCCCCCTGCTATCTCCTCAGTTTTCATGTTGTGCCTCTCTACACTGACAATGCCAGGTTAAAGCCAGAGCTGTAACTAAAATTGCTGATATACCATAAGTATTTACGATCTGTCTGGAGGTTTATGAAATACTGTGAGAAAACCAATTCTTGTGAGATTTCCAGCTAAGTCTTAAGACTCAAATAAGATCAGGATGACAATCCAAACTTTTTGGTAATGTTTATCCAAATCTTTTCAGATTTCTTCATTGATATTAAAAAATATATATTTACTATCTAGTATATGTAGTATGTGTATCACCCTGAATTTTGCCTTTCCGTGGTTTGTCATTAAACATACTCTCCACTTCTAGTTATTGCCTTCTAGCATTATTGATAAACTGAAGCAGCATTAGCCTGCTGATGTAGACCCAAAGATAACAAATCACACCAAAGATTATAAGAACATGTTTGGATCACCTGGATGCCCCCTTTTTTTCTAAGATGAAGAGCAAGTCATTGTCTGCACATTCCCACTCTGGCTTCCTACTCAATAGAATAAAGTAGCTGATATCTAAACTTCCCCTGCCTAGCAAAAGAGAACAACATAGCCCTAGATATCAGGGCTTCATGGCAGAGAATACACCAAAAAATAATCGTCATTGATTCCAGAGCAAAATCACCAGTGCCAGCACTACCACAGCACTCTGGTTCCACATACACCAATCTACAGAGAAAAGAATGAGATCATTTTCCTATCTTCCCCACTGCTCACGTCTGGATAAGCAACTGCAGGGAACCTGCTTTAGCAGGGAAGTTGGACTTGATAATCTCCACAGGTTTCTTCCAACCACTACAGTTCTCTGATTCTGCGATTTCAGTCCATGAGTTTTTTCATTCTATTCATTCTTACTCTCTCCCACACCCCAGCTGGAGTAAGATATAGAGGAATGAGCTATATAGGTGCATAGCTGCCCAGCCAGAGCCAGGCAATCACAACCGTAATTTCAGCAACTCACATCACACAGGGGAAAACCACAAATTTAGGATAGAGAGAGGCTGGATGCCACTTTGCCCATGAGCTGACTGGAGACAGGAGCTTGACTCCCACCAGGGAGATCCCACTAACACTACCATCTGCCCCTGTGCAGTACTCCCTGATCCAAGAGGGAAGATACACATGAAGCACTCTATCAGCTTGACAGGAGACTTAAGGAATGATGCAGATGTATGGAAATGTGAGACCACTGAGGAGAGGATGGCAGTGGAGATAGGTTTGGGTTGGGGATGGAGATGAGAATAGGGCAGGGGGCACTGACAAGGGAAAATGATGAGGGCAGGCATGGCAAAATCTGCAGACCTAGAAGTCTGCAATGGGGTAATGCCATTGCATAAGCAATGAATTTACTACAAAGATGCAGCAGAGCCTCACAGTGCTGCCCATTTCTCCTAAGGTTCTGACTGCAGCAGGTAGTCTCCTCAGTAACACAGTCTATCATCTCCTTTGAAAAAGAGTCCTGACTTGCTCAGGAGTCCTTAACCAAAGTTTTCCCTCACCTCCTTCTTCCACAGGTCAATCATGGAGATGTCGGAGGATGCCAATGACTCCCTAACTTCCAACAAAGCTGTGGAGACCAGCTCATCACCAGAGATCCCCACTCTGTTCTCTTAGAGTGACAACTCTCACTTCCATTGTGGCAGTGGAAAAGTGTTCCTGTACTGCCATTGTGGCAACAGAATCTGGCTACTCTTTGAGGGCCCCTTCTGCCCCCTCCCAGGCAAAGCTTCTGCATACAAGACAGATGAAGGCAGCTGCATTTCACAGCTGACTCTCAGCAATCGTCTGCATGGAGCAGATTTGCATCATGCTGCCATGGCTTAGCCATTAGAGCATTCTTTCCAATGCTCTCGAGCCTCAAAAAGTCCAGGAGATCTTGGACTTTGTCATCCCAAGAAGGAAAGCAGAGGAGGAAGTGGGCCTTCCAATGTGTGGAGTGGGACCTCTGTAAGAAAGCTCGGCTCCTCAGATGCCTCAGCAACCATCAGAGCCCCATGTGGAGCGGGGGCCCAGGGTGCGGAAGCTGCTGTTCTTGGATGAGGTTGTGAAAAGGCAGCTGGAGCAGCACATGGTAAAAATACAGATACAGTGGTACCAAAGAAGGTTCTGGCCTCCTACAAGAAGTTCTCAGAGACCATCCAGGAGCTACAAGGCTGCTGTCCTCCTCCACAGAGGCACACTGCGCTGCCTTACTGCTCGCCCTCCCAGAAGTTCCTTACACAAGGAAGAACTTCTTTACTGTGAGAGTGACAGAACACAGCAGTACACTGTCCAGAAAGGTTGTGGAGTGTCCTTCTCTGGAAATGTTCAAGACTCATCTGAACACTCTCCTGTGCGACCTGCTGTAGGGAGCCTGCTTTAGTAGAGGGTTGGGCTTGATCTCCAGAGGTTCCTTCCAACCTCAACTATTCTGTGATTCTGTGAAATGTTCCTCAGGATAATCTATCTATCTATCTATCTATCTATCTATCTATCTATCTATCTATCTATCTATCTATCTATCTATATTTACCTGATCAGATACATTTAATAGCATAAGCATTTTTGTAAGAAGAACCTTTGCCTGGTAAAGCAAAACCTGTGGAAGAAAAGTCACTGTGGAATAAAACATTTGGAGAAATTAGAAGAGAAAATTGTATTTCAAATGCATGTGCCATCATCACTGTGCCAGTCTCCTCTTGGGAGCTTGCTTTGTTATCTTCCTTTAGGCTCTTATGAGTATTCATCAATAACATATGTGCTTTTAGCAACCTGAATGTTTTATGAACTCTTCTACTCATTTTTGGCAGCTTTTCTTTGTGCTGAACAGAATAGGAAAATTCTAGGACATCAAGTATCTTTTTGCATCTTATTCTGCTACATTATATTCCATCTAAATTTCTAGAAGTGATTAGAATTTTCATACTCTGTATCATGTTTCAGCTGCAAAAATGACTGGAAAGGCCTGGTCTGTGCATATAGCTGATATTTTTTCCACTGGATTCCATCAAATTGATTGTTCTTCATAAAGATAAATTATCTAAGCAAAAATGTCTGGGTTTAATTTCAGTTGCATTGTTTTCAGTGGTACAAAATATATTTCTCTGGTTACAATAGCATCCAGCAGTTTTGTATATTGGGTTATGAAGGGTGGATCCCCAAATGTCTGAATGTTCATCTCTGATAAAACACTCAGAAATCTGGCTGCCTGACATACCTGCTGAGTCCTCAGTTTATAGAAGTGGAAATTTAATGTGGACAAGACATAACATGAAATCTCTGGTTCACTGCAATTCTAGCTGGATTTATATAGTTCCTGCTTTCCCCTCCTTTGTAGCTTCTTTTTGGATCAAGATTGATAGAGGAAGAGGCACCTTTCTAGAGTCAGACCTTTAAATCTTGGGCCAGGTTAAGGCTTTAAAGACTAGATGAAGAGAATCCCATTTTCTTAATCCCATCTTTTGAATCCTATTCAGAAGAGTAAACAACCTTTCAGCGACATTTTTCTTCAGAAACTCATCAATATTTTTCGATAGCTTGTCAATTTATTTTGTGATGGCATATGAATACACCAATTTTTAAATAGAGTAACCCCATTTGGTCATTTAGTTGTTGCTAAGACAAGTCCAAAAACTTCAGACCAAAAAAATGTTCCTGTTTAATTCACTAGTATAAGAAAAAATTTCTACATTATTCTACTTCTTTAGCTTGATGTCTTCTTTCCACTCACCACCCAGTAAATTTTTTCTGACACATAACAACAGTCCTGCTAGTACAGTTGTAGAGAAGGGCTGTACCCGGGTGAACAAAGTGCTGCCCAGACTCCCTCTGGCTGGGTGAGTAGAATGATTGCACCAAAGTATGTCAGAGGAGCAGGAAAGTTAATAGGTCAGCTCCAATGGGACAGTAGAAATTTAGAACATTGAAATGGATTCAAAGTTTCCAGAAGTGAATTCCCTTTGCCATAAATCATTCAATGACATAGACTCAGGTCCTGGTGTCAAGGATGTTTTCTTTCTATTTCTCAAGGGTCATCAAATATTCTTTACTTAGAGATTAAAATTTATCTGCTTCTACATTTATTTAGAAAAAGCATAAAAAGAGAAACTTCTTACATAGCTGTGAGAATAAGTTTATATCTGATTATATGGGAGAAACAGAACAAGCAGAAACAGCAATCAAAGGTTAATTTGCAATCTGGTAATCTTGTGTCACAAGCAATTAATTGATCAGTGTTGTTTGTATGAAGAAGAAGTCCAAAATCTTCGGTCAAACATGAAATATAGTGTGCTATGCACATTTTTAATCAGATGAGAAAATGAACCGTGATCCAAAGAAAAGGTAGAAAATAGTGTACATAAAATGAATGAAATAAAGAATGAAGCAGGAATGGTAAAGTCAACCACATTGGTAAGGGGCATTAAATAGTTAGCTGATCTGATCCATCACATGCCAGCGGGTAAGCTAATATCCTGAACCTCTGCTACAGTTGGCCAATGTGGGCAGATCCATTACAAGAGAAGGAACAAGCCAGAAGGAAAGGCAGTTTAACCAAAATGAATATCTGGGGCCTTGTCAAATTCTCAGTATCCTGATGGGGTCATAACAAGAGGAACAATTTGAAACAATCGTCCAGTTTTGTGACCTTCTGTAGAAAGAGGAGAAATTAACCAGATATGAATTGAGGAAATTATCTTCAAGCTTAGGAGTTCTGTGCTGATCATTTCTGTGTAGATTGTACAGTTCAAACATAGGTGAGATGAAAATAATAAGAAAAAAAAGTGCATTATTTCTGTATTTGTGTTTTTACATTTTATAAATGCACTTTCATGTTTCATCTTTTACCTTTATTCCGAAGTCTGTATATAATGTGCTACAGATTAGGGATATATACACATACATATCTATGCTATCAAGTCACTCAATTTAAAACGACATTCAGTATTCCTCCCAGAGCAATGAATGTGCCAAATTATTCTATATTAGATTCAGATACACAGCTTTAGTTGTGCCTCACATTACACCTTTGTGTATGTGACCAATACATGCTTTCAAACAGACAAAACAAAGTTTCTGTAGTATGGAAGTCGATCTTCTACTCAGAAATTGCCATATAAAACAGGGTAATACCAAAACGTCTACAGAATTTCTTGGGCATTTGCTCTTCTCCCTTACTAGGATACAGAACATGTTGGAATGGGATTTAAAAAAAAAAAAAGAAAGTATAGTGGAGTTGTGATTTATACTGTATGTATAACACCAGTTACAGCAAAGTCTTTATCACAGAGGAAAGGTTTGCAGTTGTTTTTTTCCTCTAAAAGACAGGCAGATTCCAGATTCAATTAATCTTCTCTGAAAGTTCATGCTGTAGCCAGATACACTCAAATGAGTATACTCTGTCCTTTGGTCTCTTATGGTTCCTTCTGGACTCCGTTATATGCCTGGTCTCTGACAAGCACAACGGGTCCTTGATGGAAATGCAATCTTAAATGAAGCTTAGACCTGGTTCATCACTGGTTTTGAGAGAAAGAAGGTTACATCTGGGAACTGCAGAAAGGCAGTAATTCACACTGAAGATAAAGTTTGATGTATAATATAAATAGAATTGAAATGTTTGTGTTGTTTCAACAGATTGGCCTATTAATATATGGCCTGTGTAGTCAGATATATATAAACATATATCCTCATGTACACACCTAGATATATATATATATGTGTGTGTGTGTATATATATATATGCATACACTCCTTACAAATATTGCAGTTCTTCAGGGATGGAGCCAATCCTGGAACCTAAACTCAAATTTAAAAGAAGCGTATTTGTCCAGCTTGCTACTATAAAATGTAAGGAACTACTGAAAGATTTTCTTTTCTGAGACCCTTTACAATAATGTCTTCTACCCTGTTGCTACCTATCAGCTACATCATTTTACCACAATCCCTCTATACTTCTTTCACAATTATTTTCCTCAGATACTGATGCTAACAATAGGTGGAAGTCTGGTTACTTTCAGAACAAATTTCTGGCCCTAAAAAACTGAGAGTTTAAAAAGAATTTTCAAAATTGGAGAAAGTTATTTGCAAAATAATGTGATGTGTCAGTTGTTTACCTTTATGTACCATCTGAACACTAACACCTCATTTGCCAGGACACTCCCTGCATTTTTACCTGACCTCTAATGCAATACAAGCCATAGTAGACTCAGCAAAGCTAGAGTTTAATCGCAGCACAGACGTATACCTCAATAAACACTTACAAACAAGACAAGTGTCCCTGCAAAAGATGAATGTGCAGTCTTTGATGCTGAAAGCTTAATAAACATCGTGTAAATTGGTACAAAATGTTCATTTTAGACCTCATAATTTTTCTCTAATTAAATTGTGCATAATTTACAGCAGATGAAAATTCCCCTGGCTGGTTGTTGTTCTCTGTGTGGTCATTCCCTACCTTGTGTTTGTCCAAACATGCTTCTGAATTATCCAACTGTTAAACTACATGGTGTCAAAGTATTTCTGAATTGGTACTTAGGAGTTTTTATGTTACTTGCTTAACTTTGGTCTGCAGTTTTTCCATGCATAAATACAATGACCTATATTAAAAAATTGCCTTTGTGCAAGTTGGTTGGGGAGTAACTTTCCCTGTTCTACAAGGCAAATAAAAATCATTGTTTTTGCTTTGACTTAGACAGTTGATTTATAAACATTTACTTTTAAAGCTTCTGTTTCGAATGTGCTAACTCCAGAATTTTTATATATTGCCCAGATTTACTCTCCCGTGTTTAAGCTCAGCTTTATAAGCCTCTGACTCAGCTGGAATTGCTGACTTAGGACAACACATTATAAACAAGTTTTTAGTAGCTTAACATTTAACTGATTTCAGGAAAATTACAAATGAGCAAATGTACAATACAGTTCTTGTCCCTCTTTTTGTTTTGTTTTACTATTTCATAGTCTTTAATATAATGGAATGTATTTTAAAAGTCATAATGAGAATTAGAGAATTCAACCACAGCATTGTAGTAAAGACGTTTCAAGTTCTTTTAAGAAGAGAGTGGAAGCATCTACATTGTAAAATGCTACTTTTTACCTACTACTGAATAAAGACTTTTTCCATAGATATTTAAACAAATTTGCCGTCTACACTTCCAATTTGCTTCTGAGCCAGCAAGGATTTGCAGATGATTTCTCCACGTGGAGTTAGATACACACCCTTCTTTCTCATTACTGGCACAAACAAGCCCTGACATTGAAGTTTGGGAGAGACAGTAAAACTCGTAAAAAAGACTGAATATTGTGTTCTCTGATGTTCTGTCACAAAGATACAACTATACCTGTGTATACCTGTGTATATATCTGCTTCTAACTGATGACAAGACAATCTAAAGCTTTAGAAACTCATAGTTTGACACATATATTTTTTCCTACTTGTGTAAAAACATCTGTTCAGTACCTTCAGACAAAACAACTACATTTTAGACATCATTAATTCCTGTGTGCAATGTGATGCGCAAACACTTCAAACACATGGGGCTTTCTTATATACAAAAGTTACTCGTTTTCCTTTCTCAACGTGCAGCCATGAAAAATAGAAATACACTAAGAAATTGCAAAGCCCCTGGTACTGCAAGCAAATGAGGACAACGTGAGAAAACATCTCCATCTAGTGGTGTTTGCCTGAGGTTGTTCTCTTACCAAAGTCCTAACGGTGTAAGTTGAAACAGCAGTGCAGTTTTAGAGCAAGGGTCTCCTCTTTTCTTATGAGATCCACAAGCCAGCAGTGGGGTTTCTGTAGGAAGTGGGCTGGTCACACTTCACAGCATTGATCTTGTCACACACAGAACGACTCTAGCGCAGGGAATCCTCTCATATCACAATGTTGAAGCGCTCCATGGATACTCAGTACTGAACATGTGTGCCATTGTTACTAGGGACTGAAAACCATGGTTGTACATAGGCCAGTCCCCAAGTTCTTGTATCTAATTCAGAAATAATGAGTTAGACAGTGTTAGCAGTAGTATAACCGTTCTGGCACAACTGGAAAGGTTTTCTTACATAAGAAAAATCCATTTCAAAGAATTGAAAACTAACATTCTAAAACTGCTCATTACAATGCATCCCTTCAGGTACAAACAAACACATTTAACAAACTCTGTTCTCATGTTCCACTGCTGTCCCACTGAGGTATTTGGATTGCCTTCAACAGACCTCATCCTGATTTCAGTTCACAGAGGAAATTCTGGCAGATTTCCCCAAAAAAGAAGTGTTTGAGAAACTGGCCTTTTCTCTCTTTTACACTGGTATTAATATGTAGAAACTCAGCACATGAGTAAATCTAGTTTAATCAGAATAAATTGTCTTATTTAGAAGGCACAAATTATAAATGCAAGAAGAATTAAAGGAAGATACAGTGTATTATGTGGCTTTCCTTCATCTGAAGATCATAGTAGGAATGAGAATTCTGTTAATTCTGCACACTGGCTTTCACCTATTTGTTAGCATCTTCTGAGACATAGGCTCATCACATTTTGGAAATCAGTATAGGCTAGAGACATTCTCTATTAGTTGGGATGCTTGGAAAGCAACAAAGTTCAGTAGTGTGGGTATTTCTGAAGTCCACAAACCAGAAACTTGAGACCAGAGGATGGGTTTCATTTCCTTAAATGAATTAAGCACTTTTATCCTGCAGGTGGGTGTCCAGCTCTTTTTCCACAATAGGAAGCCAATAGGAACAGGAGGAAATATTCTCTGCTTTTCTGTACAGATGACATGGCATAGAGGAAACATGACCAACATAATTCCACTGGATTTTTCTTTAAGGTAAGCAGGACCAAAATCTATCCTTTGCTACTAGAAGTTATCCTGGTTACTGTGACAGAGCACTCCTTCCTCCCCCATTCAGACTGGTTGCTTTCCCCCAGGCATAGCATATATAAGGAGGTGCAAAAGACCTTGTCCTTGGGATTGACAGCAATCAGGCTTTCACCAGAGACAGTTAATGACCACCATATTGCCTCAAACTGGATGCTAAGACACCTGGTTCAATAGATTTAATTCTAAGTCATATGATGATGAGTCAGCCATCTTACCCCATAGATAGTAAGCAGCCTCAGAGTCCCTTTGAGAGTTCTCCTGGCAAGCAGCTGGCTGCACACCAGAATCTCCCCTTGAGAAGGGACACATTCTTACTTAATGCCTGCACAGAAATTCACCTGGAATGTGGTGATGCCTTGCTGACAGATCCTCAGTAAGTGATTTATTGTTTTTAATCCATACCAGCTTCGCTATGAATTCATCTTTGATTTATTTTGTACCCTCACCCTCTGTGTAGCAAATGGCCAAGTATATCTGGCCATTTCAAATCTTGTTAAGTCACTGTCATTGTTGTTAAGATTACCATATTATATCTATTTTTATCAATAAATATCTTTCTGCCTTCCTCTTATGAATTAAGATGCAGTGCTTCAGTTTTTTTTCCATGACTGTTACACAAATATAACTATATAATCTCTTCATATGCAGGGAGAAAGAATTATCTATTCTAGAAGTAAAGAAATCTTCATAAACAGTAGTGGAGAAAATCAAGTCATCTCAATTCCACAGCGTGAGAGCACTCATAAAACTCAGAAAATGAGGTGCAAACTAAAGAGGAGGGTTCATAGAATCATAGAATGGCCTGGATTGAAAAGGACCACAATGATCATCTATTTCAACACCCCCTGGTACGTGCAGGGTCACCAACCACCAGACCAGGCTGCTCAGAGCCACATCCAGCCTGGCCTTAAATGCCTCCAGGGATGGGGCATCCACAACCTCCTTGGACAACTTGTTTCAGTGTGTCACCACCCTCTGTATGAAAAACTTCCTCCTCAAATCTAACCTAAATCTCCCCTGTCTCAGTTTAAGACCATTCCCCCTTGTCCTATCACTATCCAACTTCTTACAGTCAGAATAAGTCACAGTCAAGAAGGACATTCAGAAGCAAAGGTAGTCTTGCGCTGTGTAACTCCTCCCATGCTCTTCTCATTTTCAGTTTGTAGATATTTTCAGTACTTACTGTTTCTGAATAATTCCTTTAGTGGGATTAAAAATAATTATGTAAAAACATAATGAACTCTTTTCTTGGTTTTGTTAGCCTCGCTGGTTTCATTATTCATGTGGGTTTTTTGTGCAATATACATAGTTTATGATGGGGTTTACTTTCAGGAGGATTATTTATAAGCTCTAAGATTATCAGTGGATTAAATTTATGAATCTAAAGAGGATGTACTTTCCAAAAGCTTACATTACAAGTAAATAACACATTGTATGTAAAATATAATTATTTTCTTAAACCTGTGAATTTCATGCAGGAATATAGATGTTGTCTATACTAGCACATTTGATGATGAAAAGGGAAAGCCTTTTTCTTATCCTACTTTTGCATGGGAGATAATTGTATTAGTCATTGCAATCCAATAGTCTGAGCACAAAATCTGAAATCTGAGTCATTATCTACTACTATGCTTCTGGAACAGAGTCCCGAAGTTAATAGACTTAACCTGAGTTTCTTTTCTCATGTACACTGGAGAACAGATAACTGCCAAACTATGTATGTAATTCACTCTGGGTAAAGTCAAGCTAACTATAACCATGTACCAAAAAGCTAGTTCAAGTGGGGTTCATTTGCTCTTTATGAGTTACAGGGTCAATAGATAAAGGAAGAGAAACTGACATTATCTGCCTAGACTTGTGCAAGCCATTTGACATGGTCTCACATGACATTCTCATTGCCAAGTTGGAGAAAAATGGATTTGATGGATGGACTACTCACTAGATAAGGAATTGGCTGGATGGTTGCACTCAGAAAGTTGCAGTCAATGCCTTAATGTCCAAGTGGAGACTGGTGATGAGTGGCGTTCCTCAAGGATTGGTGTTGGGATCAGTGTTATTTAACATCTTCGTAGGCAACATGGACAGTGAGATCGAGTGCACTCTCAGCAAATTTGCAGACAACACCAAGCTGAGCGGTGCAATTGACATGCTAGAGGGAAGGGTTGCTATGCAGAGGAACCTGGGCAGGCTTGAGAGGCGGGCTCATGCCCAACAAGGGCCAAGTGCAAGGACCTGCACCTCAGCTGGGGCAATCCCAAGCAGATACAGGTTGGATGGAGAATGACTTGAGAGCAGCCCTGAGAAGGATTTATGGGTGCTGGTACATGAAAGACTCAACATGCTCCATCAGTGTGCAGTTGAAGCCCAGAAGGTCAACTGTGTCCTGGGTCGTAGCAAGAGAAGTGTGACCAGAACGCTGAGGGAAGTTATTCTGCTCCTCTACTTTGCTCTACCAGGTGAGAATCCCACCTGATATACTATGTCCATTTCAGGAGCCTCCAGCACAAGAAGGGCACAGAGCTGTTGGAGTGGGTCCAGAGGAGGACCATGAAGATGATCAGAAGGCTGGAGCACCTCTGCTATAAGGACAGGCTGAGAGAGCTGGGGTCCTTCAGCCTGGAGAACAGAAGACTCCACGGAGACCTTATAGTAGCCTTGCAGTACCGGAAGGGGGCCTACAGGAAAGCTAGGAAGGGACATTTTTAAAGGGCACGTAGCAACACGGTGAGGGGAAATAGCTTTAAACTGGAAGAGAGCAGATTTAGACAATATCAGGAAGAAATTCTTTATTGTGAATGTGGTGAGACACTGGAATAGATTGCCCAGAGAGGCTGTAAGTGCCCCCTCCCTGGAAGCATTCAAGACCAGGCTGGATAGGGTTGTGAGCAACCTGGTCTATCAGGAGGTGTCCCTGCTATAGTTAGAACTGCATGATCTTCAAGGTTCCTTCCAATCCAAACCATCCTATGATTCTATGATCAGAAATACAGCAGAAATATAGCTTATAGAAGAACAGATTGTTTCTTAGCAGAGTGATTCCTGAGTTTTTCTCCCATTACTAAAGAGCTGCAATATATATATATATTTATATATCACAAGAGAATTTAAATGAAAATAAAGAAATTCATTTCTTTTTTGAAAATCTAGACAGCCATATCTGAGACCTTACAGATTCTAAGTTGTGTTATTTTACCGAGGACTCCCAGACAGTATATTGGTAGGATTTTGGGGGGGTGAGGTATTGAGTTTTTTCATGTGGTTAGCAGAAAACCAGCAAGTCAATTTTCTTTTGTTAGCTTCAAGGTAAAAGGATCTTGAAAGGATTTTAAAGTGGTGATATATTTTAGGCTTCCAATATTCAGAGACTCTCATTGCTTCTTTAAGAATCAATCAATGGGAATACTTCATCATTTTTTAATGTAATTAAGATGCTATTTACAGAGAAGGTTAAACTGTGGACTCCTTGGAGTCTTCAGAAGTCCCATTTATTTTTATGAAGAGGCTTTACATCTAGAGGCTTTTAACCTGAAGTTTTTCAAAGACTTCATAATCTAAATGCTCTTCAAAATACAGAAGCATAGAACCACACACAGATTCATAGCTTTAATTAATCTACTATTTAAATCAAAATAACCTTGTGAAAGGTCTGATTTCACAGGACCTTTTGAAACAAGCTGCACAGCTCCATAAACAGAGAGATGTTTTATGCATTTATGTATTTATCCATTAACCTATAATGCAATGATATACAGTGACAGGAGAGGGCAGCAGAATACAGCTCTCACTCCAGAGCTCTCTCAGTTTCATCCTTTTCAAATATGCTTTCAGCACTAGATGGGTTTTTCAGTATTCTTTTTTCATTCCAAGTTTGGTGGATGAGGGGAAAAGTCATTTAGTTGTAGTTAGTAATTTCTGAATAAAAAGGTATGGGAGATACTGTCCTCGGGGGAGAAGTTAGAATTAAAAACATGGTAAGAAAATTCTAATTTTACATTTACCCTTTGCATCACTTAACAGAAAATAATAGTAATAATAAAATAAAAAATAAAAGGTGTGAGCTCTGGCTCACATAAGTTCCACTAAATCCCTGTTGTGTATTTGTTTAGGGGAGCACCTCCCCTTCAAAGACAGGCTGAGGGAGCTGGGCTTATTCAGCCTGGAGAAAAGAAGGCTGCGGGGTGACCTCATTGCAGCCTTTCAGTACATAAAGGGAGCCTACAAACAGGAGAGGAACCAACTCTTTGAAAGGGTTGATAACTGCAGGACAAGGGGAAATGATTTTAAGTTGAGGGACGGAAGATGGAAGTTGGATGTCAAGGGGAAGTTCTTTACAGAGAGTGGTGAGGTGCTGGAACAGCTGCCCAGAGAGGTTGTGGATGCCCCGTCCCTGGAGGTGTTCAAGTGTGTCAAGACCAGGTTAGATGGAGCCTTGGGCAGCCTGGTGTGGAGGTTGGTGGCCCTGCATGTGGCAGGGGGTTGGACCTTCATGATTCTCGAGGTCCCTTCCAACCCTGGCCATTCTGTGATTCAGTGATTCTACTCACTGTAAGAAAATGCATTTGAAGTGTTGTTGTTTTTTTTTGGGGGGGGGCTGGGGGGTGGGAAGAATATTTTAAAACTTCCACTGAAGTAAATCATTTAAGGTTAATTCTAAGTGCCATTTCTTATTCATGAGAGATGATTGTATTCTTGTGCTTCCTCCCATTAAAAAAAAAAAAAAAAAAAAAAAAAGAATAATGAAACAAGGGTCTCTGAGGTACTCCAGAATGATAATGTGAGTTCTGGTCATGAGGGAAGAGTGATGTGTGCTGCTTTTTTTTGGGCAGCATCATTCCTATTTGAGACAAATACTGAATCTTTTTTAATTCTCACTGTTGTGCCACTGACATATTTACTGCAGAGAAATGGCTAATACATTTCCCCTGCAAAATCTGGAATCTGAACCATTCCAGATTTATTACATATATTGATGAGCTGACAACTCACTGTGTTGTGTGTTTGGATTTATCCTTCAAGATCTCAAGTTAGCAAAACAATAAATTGTTCTTTCTGGTCAGCTCCTCTTCCAAGTTTTACAGAGACCACTGTTTGAATCCCCTTCAAAGCCCAAATCTATCAGATCTACAGTCTGTCCAGATTCTCAGTAGATTTAATCACTCAATTTGGATTCCTGGAGGGCACACAGAGTTTGTTTGTCTTAGTCCTGATTTTTAATGTCACTTGGATATCTCTGGAGACAGAAATTCTCTGCATGTTCTCAGAATGAAGGAAGTGAAAGCAGCAGTTGTCTGACTGCAGTCTTCTTCAATGAGCCTTGCAGATCATGGCAGGGGCTGAAGAGGAATCTTCTCAATCCATTAAACTCTTGGCCTCACTGCTAAAGTGATCAGCTCCAGTTATGCTCATCACAGTGCCTATAAGTGAAGGTTTAGGAGGAAGTTTTTCACTCAGAGGGTGGTGACACACTCGATCAGGTTGCCCAAGGAGGTTGTGGATGCCCCATCCCTGGAGGCATTCAAGGCCAGGCTGGATGTAACTCTGGGCAGCCTGGTCTGCTGGTTGGCGACCCTGCACAGCGGCCTCTCCAGAACAGGTATTATTGATGAGTCATGCAGAAGAAGCCATTTTAAATTTGTTTTACTGCATTATAGCCTGCATGCTTAATTAAGAATGTTTTTATGTTATATTTGTGCAATTAGATTTAAAGATTGATATTAAATATATGTTGGCTTAAGGCAAATATTATTCCTGGTTAGCATTTTTTTAATACTGTTTAGGACTCCCAGGTAGTGCCTAAATGCATGCTAAGGCAAAGACAACTTTCAAAGGGAGTTGAAGTGAAATAACAGATTAAAATAGGCCTATCTCTCAATAGCAATATTTAGGCATCCACTATAGTTCATAGCTTTACTAATAAAGTGATTCTGGGCTCCCTGTTATCAGAGAAAAGTTCTATCAGATCAAGACAAATATCAGTCCATTCAAAAATGATAATGGTTGAATTGGTTGTCTAAGGAAGAATGCAAACATGGACATATATCTTACCCTTCATATTCAGTATCCAAACATTTGTACTTTAGGATCCTTCTGAGCCAAATGTGGTTTCTATATACATCGTTACTTAAGTGGAAGTCTGTTTTATAATCTTGTCTAAACTTCTAGTGAAGTTCAGAAAACTGCTAAATAAACCATAACATGAAGTTTGGGTTTTCTGTCTGCTGGACATAAAATCATTCAAAGAGGGATGCGGATAGAAGGAAAACACTAGAAATAATTAACAGAGGTTAATTATTAAACTCTGAATATTTAAACAGAGAACAATAATCTTGGCTAGGTGTGTAGAATAAAATTTTAGACTCTGATCTTGAGCTGTTCTCCTAATCATTGATGTATCTTTCAACTGCAGTTTTGGTAGCAGGTCTGGTTGATTGAGTTTTTGTCTGTTTCCTTTCACTTTCCAGAAAAATTCTCTATTAGTTTTTAAGATATTTCCTATTTTCCCTTCCTTTTTATTTACTCTCCAACTGTATATCTGCAGCAACTTTGGCCATAAAATCTCATCATAGAAAATGAAAATTAGTGAGAAATTAGTTTAGTTCAACAAGTTGTAAATCAAGGCAATGTTTGGCTTCTCCAAGTACAAAATAATTGCTTTATGGTTAGCTTAATGTTTGGACTACTGTGGAAAAGTCCTTCCTTAGGGCACGCTTAGGAAATGGATTGTGACTGAAGAGAGTCACACTGTGGTCTGAATCTTCTGAAGATCCAAGAAGTCTTTTTAATGATAGCTGAAGTTGGGGATGACAGAGCGTAATTCATACGTATAATGACTTCCATCCTTTGGGATCTCTGTTGTGTCATTAATGCATTCTCAGAAGTGTGATTTTTAATTACATCAAAAGGTAAGATAAGCCAGCATATTACCCAGCTCCCTCAGGCCAAATTGCTTTGATGTGCAGCAGTGAATTTCCATTGGCTCTGCTGAGCAGGATTTTGAGTGCCTGGGCTGCCCATGGGCTGATGCTAGTCACTCCATTCAAGAATCAAAGCTGTGTTCTGACATAATAAAGCTGCCAGCCAGTAGACAGAGTAAATACTGTGAAAGTCTTGTGGAAAATACATCTCGCTGGTGTCATAGCAGTGTACCTCCTTAACTTTGATGAACTCTGAAAAGAGTCTAAAATAGAAATTCTGCTTCTACATCTAAGTTTAATTCTCTGTGTTTCTCAGCTGTATAGAAACATACTTGAAAGGGGTAGAAAACATCTTTGTCTTCCAAGCATCACTACCTGTAGTACTCTCTAGTGAAATCCTACTTTAATGAGAAAGAGAGTTTAGTCTAGTGCTCACTTTGTAAGAGAAAGCACGATGTTTAGAGGCTCACTGAGAGTGAGACACAAGTAGAAAGAGTCTAGTGATGACGCTTATTACCCTCAGGGGCTAGTCAAGACTAACTTGTGATAAGTGAGAGAATGTCCTGAGTCACCTCTTTTCCTTAATGCGTCCTTTGAACAACAAATATTTCCATGTGTTACCTTCTAGGAGAGAAGGTAATAGTCTTCTACTAGCTGACAGCATGATGAATTTAGATGAATTATCTACCTGTCTGAATAGGCTGTGTTGAAGAAATTCTTCTTTTCCTCAAGTAAAGTTTAAAGTTTCATTTATTTATTATGTGTCCCATTTACTTATTAGATGCCCTGATGCCAAAATAGCTTTTTTGTGCAACTTACAGAAGAATTTATAACAGAACAAGCTGTTGGAATAGCTGCCATAGAGGTATAGATTCTCCTTTTTCTGCTCTAGTGAAGCCAAGGCAACATGAGCTCATCTGAGCAGTAAATAGACCCCTCAGCTTTCATATATATTGAACAAGCAAGTTTGCCCACAGGAACTGGTTTGTTCCAAAGCTTCTGAAGCAGAAATAGATCTCATGGGAGTCACCAGAGTGTAACTCATCTGTCGTTGACATGAATGATCATCCTACAGTTCTTAATCTCTCACTGTTCCCAGAATATGAAAGCAGACACTTTTTCTGTTCTTGCTATATTTCTAAACATTTAAATTATGTTTTCACTTCTCTTAATCTCTGCAGCTTGATGAATGAGTTATGCTATTGATGCCAACTGACACACAGCCAAACTTGCTACCAAAATTTCAATGACATGATGAAAAGCAGCATATAGGTAAGTCAAAGTTCCCAGCTTCATAAATTTGGTTAGAATAATCATTTCACTATCAGTGGTAACAGCAAGAGGTAAATTTAAAAAGCTCACAAGGTTATTAACTTACTAAAAGGCAGCAGAATTGTGTAAATGATAAAAATAACTGAAAGTCAGATTGTTGTGGTGCCTCTAATGATAGTTACCTGTGTCACTTAAATATTGTTCCCCTGTCTGGTTGATAATTATATGGCACAGAGAAGTACATGGCAAAATATAAGATTAGGCCTAAGTATAAAGGGAGGTAAGAAAAAATAGTACTTTTTTCTTACAATAATTCAGGCTATCCAACAACCTGCTTCTTTGGTTCATCACATGAATGACTGCTAGTAAAATCTAATTTGTACTTTTGAAACTGCTTTCTTCTCATCTGTAGATCTTCAAGTACATTTCAGAATCGAGGTGCTGTGTGTAAGCACAGAAAACGGATATAAATTATTCTCATCAATAACTGATGAGCTCCAAGTGGAACATGAAACATAAAACAGCAGTGAGGCTGGGACATAAACACAGTAGTACCCGAGAGAAATGGGGATTTTCTAGTCTTCATAAATGATTTCTAAAGATTTGTAGCTTTTTGTGGATCACAGTCAACTACCAAACTGAGGATGGGGCAAACAAACAGGCTAGTTCCTGGTATAGTCATGAAAAAAAAAAAAAAAAAAAAGGCAGAAAGGCAGATTTGCTTTTCAGTTTCTTCTGTTATTTGCAAAGCCAGCATTTCATCATGTCCCACTGGATGGCTGTTCGTGACCTGCTGCAGTGATATTGCCATAATGGAGAGGCATGTGTTACTCCATAAAGCACTCTGGGTGGGCTTCTGAAACAGTGACGGAATTTTCACCAACTTTTCAACCTACTGATAGTCCAGATGTCCTCTGTTGGCATCTACTGATGGGCAACAGTGATCTCATTCAAATAGCACGTGTTTCTCCGGCAGCTAAGGGCCTGGATCTTTTATGTGTGTCTGAAATATTACTCAAATGCTAAATTGCAGCTGTACAAACCTCTAAACTTCTAGAAAAAGAAGAATCACAGTGCCCAAAGCGTGAAGGAAAGACATGACTGTACTGTACAAGTGAGTACTGTACACTGCAGTGTGAAGCCTCCAGTGGCCTGTGTGCCAAGGGGATTTATATTTAGCCATGCTGTCCCCTCTTCTCCTATGCATCTTCCATGGAATGTTAAATTCTTCTAGAAGCTCTACTAAATCATTATTGGTTTTTTTTTCTTGTTTTTGTTTTTATTTTTTTAAACAGATGCTACAAATTATTGGTATAGATACGATTAGGCATTAATCTATAGTCTACTTCAGTGTTTATATGGTGAAATGACAGTGAAAGAAATGAAAAATATTGTGGATATTCATTAATATTTATCAGAGACAGCGCGTTCACCTCAGCTAGGAGTCATATAAAACAGTACCCCTTCATCTACAGAGAAAAAATGTTACAATTAGTGAAAAAGACTTTGCAATTATATGCTTTGATCACTTAAGGACAATGGTTCTGAGGTTAATGGCTTTCCTAGAGTAGATTTTGCTTTTGTGAAACATTAACTGTATTATACAAAGACTCCTAGATTTAATAGTATTTAAATTAACTACTGTTCTACAATCAAAAACGATCTGCTGAATTACAATATTATGTTTCAGAGAGATGGAAATCAATGACTGCAATTTGATTTTCTCTGAGATTTATGAGGATGCTTTATGGTTCCAATTAAAGAATTACTTGACATCAATTTTCAGCAATATAATTTTATGATAACTAGTATTAATGATTGCCATTTTCAAAGCAAACAGGATAAAAATCTATTTGCCTTACTGATAAATCTAACTTGCACTTGTCTTCAGGAAAGTTTCTTTCTACATTAATAACTTATTAACATAAGTTATTAACATAATAAATGAACAAAACTCCAAAAACATAAAAGAAAAAAAGCCTATGTGACTAGTGGAAAATACGGAGAAACACTGTCTCTAGCTCCTTTTACCAAGTCCCTGGAGGGGAAATCAGAGGAATGACAAGACAAGACCCATACTAAAGCTGAGTAGAAAGGCATCAAATATCTGAGACTGGAGATATTCTGAGATGGAGAGATGTTATTAAGGAAATTTATGAAATAAAATGAAATTTTAGTACTGAACTTTTGACAGTATAAAGTACTCATGAGGTATTTTCTACACTACAGGGAATGCTCATTTGCTCAAAAGATTTTGTTTTTAAAAAAATTTGGCACCAAACATAAATAATGTATTGAATCACAATATATTGCTTAGTTTAAATGTTATTTTGTGAGAAGTGAAGAGCCTAATACTCAATTGAAATTTCACTGTAGGATTTTTACTACAACCTGATACAAAAAATTTTTCTGACTTTTGTCACTAAATTGGGCAAAATGCAATATAAAGAGAGGTAAAATAATAGGATGAGGGGGAATGGTTTTAAGCTCAAGGAGGGAACATTTAGATGGGATGTTAGGGGGAAGTACTTCCTGGAGAAAATTGTGAGGTGCTGGAACAGGCTGCCCAGAAAGCTGGATGCCCCATCCTTGGAGGTGTTCAAGACCAGGTTGGATGGGGCCCTGAGTAGCCTTGTCTAGTACCAGACCTGGAGGTCTGCTCTGCCTGTGGCAGTGGAGTTGGAACTCAATGATCCTTGGGGTCCCTTCCAACCCAAGCCATTCTATGATTCTATGGGCTAATGCCTAAACAGTAGTGTGGCAGGACAAGATCCCTTGTATTTGCAAATCTCATAATTTGACGTACTATGAATGAAATATTAAGCATTCTTTAGGTAAAAAGAATCACTTTCTGCTTTAGACTACGTCAAAAATTTACAGAATACATTTTGCTATAACCTTGGACCTTTCATATCAAAAGTTAATGGTCATAGTTCATAGAACCATAGAATCATTAAGGTTGGGAAAAGACCTGTAATATCATCTAGTCCAATCATCCATCCATGTACCACCAATATTACCTACTAAAACATGTCCCTCAGTACTACATCTGCCCTTTCCTTAAACACCTCCAGAGATGGTAACTCCACCACCTCCTTGGGCAGCCTGTGCCAATGCCTGACCATGCTTTCTAGAATAAATTATTTCTAATATACATCCTGAACTTCCTGGCACAACTTGAGGCCATTCCCTGTTGTCCTATCTCTTGCTGCTTGGGAGAAGAGGCCAACCCTCTGCTCAAGTTACTTCATAGATGGTCATTTGGTATCAACAAAAAAATATTGAAAACAACAAAACAAACCCACAAACCAACAAGCAAACAAAAAATGTGTTCTTAACAGAGCACTCAGTTCATTGCTTCTTTAATTGCAACTCTGCTTCAAATCATTATGTCCACACCCATTATTCTCCTGGGTGTTTGTTCTGTTGGAGTAGAAAACTGTAACAAGAGAGAATGATCTCTGCCTGTATCTCTTTCTCACTTTTAATGACATTTCCAAGGACTGGGATATCTTCTGTGAGAGATGTATTGAACCAGAGCATTGCTGTGAAAAACATGTCTAGAGGATAGTCTCCACATTTATTCTGAAAATAAAATAATAAAATGTTCAGTATTTTCAATTTTTTTTTTTTTATTATTTTTTTTTTATTTTTTGCAAATGGTCTACTAGGCATCATGCATGCACTGCCAGTGTCTGTGCCTTGGCAGGTGGAATGACAAGTCAGGTACTTTCAGGTACTTCTGCACTGACCTAGACCTGACTCTGGGTGGAACCTAATCCTAAAATCTTCATAATTGCTCACTGAATCATATTCATAATTAAAGTTGCAACCTAATTAAACTGACTTGATCCTAAAGGGAGTTCTGCTTTTTCCTTGTTGTGTGGAAGTTGCCTTTCACCAAACTAATGGAAATATCACATCCGAGGAGGTCCTTCAAGCAAGGGATAAAAAGAAAGAGAAACAGGAATAATTATTAAGAAGATACAAGAAATAAACATGATCCTGTTGATCATGTGCATCCTTTGGAGGAGCCCATGGTACAACAGTGGCTGTGCCCTGAAGGAAGCCAAACCCTAGAGAGAGCCCCCACAGTGGCAGGCTCTGGGCCGGAGCTGCAGCCCTTGGGGACCTGTGCTGGTGCAGCTCCTGAAGGATTATAGGCCCAATTCTGTTCTGAAGCAATGGATACAGAAAGGCCAGACCAGCTTCAGTGACTTTTCATTCTGTAGTTGTAATAGCAGACAGTAGGAAAATGAAGTGTGGTTTCTAGTGAGAAATTATAGGAGAAATTGAAAACAGATAGATGATTTTAATTCAGGGAAAAAAGTAATAAGTAAAGTAAAAGTAAAATAGAATGAGATGCTTAAGTGGAATCAGTCAAAAACAATGCAATATTAATGGAGGCTATGAATTTCATGTGGGCTTGTCTGAGAAAGATCAATTAAAGAAAGAATTGAATGCATTTTTCTGACATTTGTTTTCGTTGTTGTTTTTCTTCCCTAGAATAGACTGTTGATTTTTTTCCTTACACTGTGAAGAATTAACTTAATTAATGATATTTGAAGAACCAACTTTTTTAAAGTCTTTGGGCCAGTGGGAGATGGTCACAAATTACTGGTATTGGACAAGAGTACAGTTGTTCCCAGTAATCTGCAATAGCAGTTGGTGCCAGCTGTGTAAAAAGAAGAACTAATCTTTTATGTCTCCCCATGGAAAGACTTAATTGGGCATGAATTTGGTTCCAGCTTGTCAGAGAAGACATTTTAAGATATAAATTGTATCAGTGCTTCATCTTTCAGTTTCTAGTGGTAGAGATTTGTTCCAGGTGAATTTAGGAAGGAAATTTTAACGTGAAAATCAAGACCTGACTACTGGCTGAAATTTATGAATCAATACACATTTTGTTTTTGCCTTGATATCCTGGATCTCGCCAAGGTAATTTCATAATCTGAAGGAGAGAATGTCAAAACATTTTTACACAAACAAGCACTAGAGAAGAGATTATATTAGCATACATGATCCGTATTACACTATTAATATGTTTTCCCAGCCCAGCATCAGAGGCGAACGTCCTAGCAGAGTATGAGTCTGCTTTGTGGTTCCTTGAGCATTTCAGCCACTCATGACATAATTTTCAATGTATAGCTTGAACCTCTTGTTGAAAAAGACAGACAAATAAGACAAACCATCAAGCATAAGGCATCAGAAATCCAACTGAGCTCCATTGTGTGTACCTCAGTTCTTCCTTCAGTCTCAAAGGCTCTCCATGATCCTTGTCCACATTATTAACAATGAAATTGAGACTGGGAGGAATAAAAGTGTAGAAGACAGCATTAGCTACCTACCATGTACAAAACAGTTAATTTCAGCACTTGCAAATGTTGGTTCTACAGCTCAATTTAATGATAGTTTTGGCTCCATTAATTACTTCTATCGGAGTGCAGAGTATATAATGTTACAGTGGATAAATTGTGTGTTAGATATAGTCATTTACAAATCTGAGCTCATAGTGAAAAAGAATATTGTGAGGGGAAAAAACAATGTGGGAAATACAAGCATTTTATGATAAAATATTGCAAAACCAGGACAATTGTTGTAGTACTGAAGAAATGGCAGGCACGACAAAAATAATCAGTGGGTATTCTAAGGGAAGCTGCTAGGTATAACAAATAAAATGGCATAGAGAAATTCCAAGTGATAATAAGTGACAGCAGTTCTGACACTGATTATAAATAAAGGAAATAATTCAGTACATCTTAGCTAGATTGATGCACAAAGAGATCCTGTGACAGCAACATACTGCAAAAATTTAGTGAGTTGAACAATGCAAGTTAAAAAATTTTCAGTTTTCACAGAGCATTTTATTTAAGATAGTAACTATGAAAGTCTCCACACGGAGACTAGCTTTATTGAAATGAATTGCATGGCATTATAGGCAGTGCTGTTCACTTTGCTCATAATTGTCAAATATTTGAAGCAATGATTTTGAAGCATGGTTTCACATCCAATGATCCATGGGCAAAATATTATCAGTTGGGCTATCTGCCCAACTGCTGCCTTGGTACATGACAATAGTTTGAATTGAGGCTAACAAGGAAGAAAGGTCTTCTTCAGCTTCATCTTTCAAGTAGATGTTGTGGTTTAACCCAACTAGGCAGATCAACACTGCACAACCTGTCTTTAAATAGTACTCCATTCTGCTTTTTAATGCAGTTGCCAGGTGGGATTTTCTTATGAAGCCTCCTACACTGGAATGATTTTATTTGATCTCTGCTTACAGGAATCTCATTAATTTGCATTTATAAAAGTGATGCTTTTTTTTGTTTTCTAGAAATTAATTGGATTTCTCTAAGAATGTTCCTTGAATGATTTATAAGACATGTAGAAATTTGGCATCTGTTGTGATCTATCTATAAAATCTGTCCCACAAATTAAGTCACGCTACTTGTCTACTTCATTAGTAATCTTGTCTTTTAATTTCTAATATCTGTTTAGAACAATACTCCAGATTTCTTCCGCCATGCAGTCCACACAGAGAGGGAAAATGTGATAACAGACCGTTTTTCACCTACAAAGAGGAACTATTTCACAAAATATAATTGATATTTTCTTTATGAATATGAAGTTCAAGTAATAGAAATTGGCATAAAATTATTTATTTTTTTAGTAGAAGATGAAAGTTATTAATTACTTAATATCTGACGCATAGATTAGCAGTCAAGTTAAGACAACACTAGCATTTTGGGGCTCCCAAGTGCAAAAAGCCTATCAGCGTATTAGAATGACTGCAATAGAGGTATCAGCGTAGTTTAAGGGCTAGAGGGAGAATGGGGAGAGCAGAGAGAGGACGCCCACAAACCTGGTCTAACATCATTTTTTATTTGAGCATGACTCATGATGAGATGACTTTCAAAGTTCCTTGGAAACCCAAAGCATTCTGCACTTTTAAGTAGCTAGGCAAACCAAAGCACTTTTAAAATGTTTTCACTTCTGTGGATTTCCTTGAAGATTTGTGGCTAATACTGCTGTATCTTTTTGATACATGTTTTTCTGATTCCTTATTGTCCAGCTATAAATGATTTTACAAGCCTTAGTGAAAGTTGAAGGCTACATCTCAGAGTATTGAAAAAAGGAGTGATCAAGGTTCCTAGAACGTGGGAAAATCATTGGAGGGGGAAAATGAACATTTCTGCGCTAACTTTAAGCAGCAAATTCTTTAAGGCTTGCTAGCATCCAACCTGAAGACGATAGAATTTAAAACATTTCTCAGCACCAAAAAAACCTATTATTCAGTCCACTTTTAAATGAACAAAATGGTGATTCCATAGGAGAAATATGAGTTTCCCTTGATAATAGAGACTTCTGTTTTCTTTAGTAGCATTGTGTCATGGCTAAGGCAAAAAGACGTCTGAAATTGCCCATACAGACCACGTCAGGGTTGCTCTGTCACAGGTTTTTAGAGAAGGGATAGAAGTAGTGGGTGAAATTACATCTAGGCCAGAGGAGTAAAAATGAAAGTATTCAGTAGGTAATGGAAAAAGTCAAGTTTCTATGATGTTTAAGACTTGGATTCATATCCTGAAACAGTTTTTAGGCATGTAACTTGCACTGATTTCTATGAAAGATGCACTTGAGTCAATATGAAAAGATATAAGTTTGCAAAGGATTTCAACTCCAACCTTTTTAATTAAGCTGCCACAATTTACAAATACAGTCTTGGCATTTCAGGTAAAAGGCAGTTTCTGAAGAGAACATTTATCTGTGGCAATTGCATTTTCTCTGGAATGTGCTGTTGCCTCCTGCTGTCACTTGATTTATAAACATTAAAAAAAAAAATTAGCTGGCTAAACAAAATTATTATGCATTTACACATTGGAATTTTGTCATTATGCATCTGAGTTGCAGCATGAAGAATTCAGGACCCTTTTTTGGTGGAGCAATAGATGAGGTATTTCTTTGTACTTCATTTCTTTCTGAAACTGTGAATTTTATGAGCATTCTGGTATAACACAGCAATTGTCTGATCCCACTGCATAAAGAGCATCTAATTCCTATGGAATTAGTAATATGAACCCTGATGTTTGCTCTTTTCCACTACTTCATTAATGCTACAATTGTACAAAGGACATTTTCTGGAAACGTCAAAGAAAGTTGACAATGAAGGGAAAGTACTCTGTTATGTGACCACTAGCATCAGAACCATTACGATTAAGAAATTCCGTTTATCTGGGTTAGATAAATAAAGATAAAATAAGGATAAACACGGGGTATTTGTATTTAAATATCAAAGTGAACAAATCCAAAGAAATCATATCCCAACAGCACTGCTTGAGTTTTCTGTCATCTTCCATATCCATGATTACTTTATGTCTCTAGATAGAAAATTCTTCAGGGCGAAGCCTGTGGACCATCTGATAGGGCTGTTTTTTACTTAGCAAAATGTACACTAGGGATGTTAAGATGGTATTTATTATTTAATTGTAACAGCACCTTCAAAGCCAATATGAGGTCATAGTCTTCCTGACTTAGATATCACACAGTAAAAGTCCACAATTGAATTTTTCTCATTAGGGAAAATGTACCTGGAGGCAGATAAGTTTTGTTATTACAGTGAAGATGGCAGATGGCTGGCTGCTTTGCAGAATGAAGCTAACAGCTGGTCTTTACTTTTCACTGATATTGAGAAGAAAATGAATCAGGATAATACAAGTGGTTCCAAACAAGACTGCTGCTTAATTATTTTTGTGAAAGACAGCACTCACAGGGTTAGAAGAAAAAATTATAATCTGAGAACTTTGTTACTAAAATGTACTGGAAGAATAATATGACAGCATGTCAGAATTGATGGCACAGTTTGTTGCTGCTTCCTGTGATTGGAAGTGTTCTCAGCTGCTTTATATCAAGTGTTATCTATGTTTTCTATCAAGACAATGACTGAAGGTTGTGTTATAAGTTTTGTACAAGGAAATACTTTTTATTTTGGAGTTTTAATTTCCTTTACATTTCCAAAAGACAAAAAGAAAGCTAAAATACTTAACGAAGTACCATAATCCTCCTAACCAGCACTGAAATGCACAACCAGTGTTTTATAAATGCAAAACAATTACTTTTGATCTTGAACCACACTGAGTAGCACTGTAGCATACATGTTCAACCTGCTAGTTTTATGCTCTCTTGCTCTCTTTTTTTATGTTTTAATCAAAACTACTTTTTTTATAAAAAATGGTCTTTTATTTATATACATTAATTACATTATATATTTTGTATGCAGCCTAAGACAATTCTTCTTCACCCTATGCAGCCCAAGCAAGCCAAAAGGCTGGACACCCATGGCATAGTGCCTTACTGCCCTGTTTCAAGCAATGCCTAGCTCTCTGCTTACTGAGTGGCAACTTGCTGCATGTGGATGTGCAAACTAAATGCTACTTGCACCAGAACCCTGAAAAGTCCAGTGCTGCTGGTTTATCCATGGCACCAAGAGCAGCCTCTGTCTTCCCACCACCTGTATACTGAGTGCCTGAAAATAATTCATTTCTGAATGAAAATCTTGTTGTCTGAGCTGTAAGATGTATAATACCAAAGTGATTACAGCAAGCAGCTAAAAATATGGAAACATATCTGAAGCTTCAAGCTAGTTCCATATTTCATGCCACCAGAGTGGCCTGCAAAGCAGCTGGTTAAATTCCTGGATTCTGAAACTAGAACTGTGATGGTCCGTGGCTCTCATTTATTGCATCAAAGCTGATAGAGCTGTTGGAGTGAGGCCAGAGGAGTGCCACAAACATGTTCAGAGAGCTGAAGCACCTCTCCTATGAAGAAAGGTTGAGGACATTGGGCTTATTCAGTCTCAGGAAGAGAAGACTCCAGAGACGCCTCATCGTGGCCTTTCAGTACCTAAAAGGAGGTTATAAACAGGAGGAAGATCAACTTTCCACAGGATCTGATAGCAGTAGGGCAAGGGGGAATGGCTTTAAAGTGTATGTGAAGTTTTAAAAAATCTTTGGCTTAGATGTGGCTGGCTTTGGAACTAGATGTCCTAATGATGTGACAAATACATAGAAAAGATATCAAATTAATGGATGTTCCCCATAAAAATATAATTATGATACACTGCATTTTTAAGTTAATATTTCTGTGGCTGCTCTACCAAAGGATCTAATGAAGTTGTTCTCTGAGCCTAATAGAATGGATCACTGTTTAAACAATATCTTTCTCAAGGGAAAGGACTTTGAAATAGCCTTTTAAAAATATGCTGACCTTCAAAGTACTTACAGGATCAGGACCTACAAAAACAGTTATCGAGAACTACTCATTAATTACTAAATCACCTTTAATGGAATAAGAGAATTAAATGGAGACTAAAATTCTCCAGAAGTCTCAGCAGTATTACTTCCAATTAGTGGAATTTTTTATCTCTAGGATCTCTGTATCAGGTCCTAAATTCACAGCTGACCTGAGCTTAAAATTATTTTTGTTGAAAAAGCCATAGGAGGAAATATATATGCTTGCTCTGTTCTTTCTCTTCCCTGGACATCTATATATGGATAATATTCAAGATACATACTTTATGTCTGGATGTCTGGACAGCTATCGGTGGAGTCCAGGGTGCATTAACTAGCACAGTGAATAGCACTATGAATACAATTAGCTATATGAAACAGGAAGATTATGATCTCCATGCTTAGGTTTGCTGAGTTATTACATTATTGCATTTAGCCTGCTGAGTGATTATATTATACCTTATCATAAGCATCATCAGCTTGAGCAATGATCCTGAATTATACCTTGTTATATGTTCTAACTCCTCCTCTATAACTTTCTGTTCTAACTGCTTGCTGTCTTTATCCAACATACTTTTCACCTTTCTATGATGAACATCATAAAATAAAACTCCATTCATAAGCTTAAATGCTTCCCAAAGTACACTGAAGTCAAGCAATCTACAAAAAGAATACTGACTGAAACTGTAGCACTGGGCTGCTGCTGATGGAAAATACTGAAATACGTGTGCAAATAATCTTTCTGTGAATAATTTAACCAGGGCAAAAATTTGAGTGGTGTCCCTTGTGACACAAGATGACCCCAGCTCAAGTGTCTTCATGAAAACCTTTATTATCTGACTACTCAACAGAACTTTCCCATTCATTAATTCTTTGTGTCCACAGGGAAAACTTCTGGAGGCCAAAAATCAACGGCTCAGTACTTAGAGGGCACCTTTGGTCTCAAAATGAGGAAATAAAGACAATAAAAAGCTAGTTGATGTGGCTAAGGGTACTGTCACACAAAGGTAGCCTTCCCTCCTGCTGCTGCCTGCTCTGCTCTGTGGGATGAGCAGCCACCCGCAGCTCCTGTCTCAGCCACACAAACGAGCGCTTTGGAGCGCTACACTGCAGTGAGCCTTATTTACACTATGCCAACGCAAGTCCCCCAGGGTGCATAAAATATATGAATAAAGAACACTCTATTTCTAATACATGCCAGCATTTTAGAATTTTCTATGTAAACACTGATGATCATTTAATTGGTCATTAATTAGAAGCACAGGAACTTGGCATTTTTTGTTCCACAATTGGAAAACTTAATGTTTGTCATAAAAATCTTGGTTGTTCTTATCTGAAACATACATCCATTCTACCACAAATCAGCTGTTAGGGAATTTATTTCACAGGTCCTGAAGATGCACTGTGTTGTGAAATTGTGTATGCAACTTCAGAGTGTTTAAAAATCTCAGTGGGGAAAATCTGTTTTTCTTGTATTTAGCCAATTCATGCAACCAAACAAAAGGATCAGATTTTCAGATTTTTATAGAATTATCCTGTTCATTTTGCTTTCCTTTTTAATATATATTTTTTATTTCTTTTATTTTTTGGAAAGGGAAATGTTTAACAGAACTTGAATGTTTATGATTTTTATATATTGTGTATAGGTATCAGTTAACAACAAGACACCTTCCAGATAACCTTTAACCTGTAAGCAGTACCTTCAATGCGGACCATATTAATATTTTTTCCCACCCAGTACGACCAATTCTTCTTCTGTAGCCTAATAAAATCCTTTGTTTTCCTGTTCACCATACGTGTTTTAAGTGCACAACAAAAGATATTGACTAGCAACAGCAGTTAGTAGAGTTAGTTATGGACTTCTTAACAATTCTTCCCACTTTCTCTTATTTAAGGATATTCACTTAGAAAGCAGAAGGATGAAGAAAGGGGCAGAGGAAGAAAAGGGGAAGGAATACGTACTGACCACAGCCTCCTGCACCCCTCCTCTGGTGGGCCTGAGCATAGCCTACAGAGAGGACAAGTTAAGTAAAGGCAAGGAAGTAGAGAGGAGGAGAGTACAGAGATATGTACAGCGTGGGGAAAAGAAAGGAAAGGTGTTTTCCCCACGTGTATAAGAGTCTGTCTTTTTTGTTTCTCAATATCTGAATCAGCAATTATGCTAGTATTTAAATGCCCCAAGCTGAGTCTGTTCTACCATGACAATGTTTCTTATGTCATGAGATGCTTTGTACTTGTATATTAAAAGTTTGGCATCAGGAATTAATTATCATTTGAACTGGTAATTAGTTTAATGTGGTATAGGGAGCTTCCAAGGAGCTTAATATCCTGCATTTTTGTTTTGCTTTGTTTTTCCTCCATATTAATCTAACTCCCCAGCATTGAACAGCAACGGAGCAACAAGATATGAACCAGAACAATATGGAGCATGTAGGGATGCTGTAACTTCAGTTGACACAATTTCCTTTGTTATCATTCCAAGACACATTTAAGAAACAAAAGTGATAAATTCAGTGTAAAACATTGGCAAATATTTGGCTGCTGAACTGTTTGTGAATGCTTTAAAGTACCTTTGAAGAGGCTGGTTATAGAAAATGTAGAATCATAGAATCAGAGTCATAGAATAGCCTGAGCTGGAAGGCCTCACAAGGATCACTGAGTCCAACACCTGGACCCACAAAGGACCACACAAAAATCAAATCCTATGACTGAGAGCATTGTCCAAACACTTCTTGAACTGCAGCAGCTGGGGGCCCACTGCCCTGACGAGCCTGCTCCATGCCCACCACCCTCTGGTGAAGAACTTTTTCCTCATATCCAATCTAAATCTCTCCTGATGTAGTTCTATGATATTATAAATACTTAATTACAGTTACTTATTACTTATTACATCAATCTATCTGTCACATGAACTTTTTGTACAGATACGATTCTGGCTGGAAAACTGTTGAGAAACAGTCCCAAAAACAGTTTTTCCAAAAAAATTTTTTTTTTTTTTTTAGGCAGTGCGTTGATGGCATGATTAATAAAATTAATAAAAATTAGTTTAGAGTTATGTGTGTTTCTATTCAAAAGATACACATATATGAGTGCAGGTTAACAGAAGGAATACTACGATTAAATAGTATAAAGGCACAATATCTGCATGTGTATTTTTATAGAAATACAAACCTTAAACAAATACTACTAAAAACATTAAGAATCAAGCTTTTGTAAAAGCAGATCAGTAAGAAAATGTCTTTCCCATCCTTTGAAGCATCATTATTTTTCTTTGCAATGGAACGAAGGCTGTTTCTCGTGGGTGACCCCAGTTAAGAAATGATCATGGCAATTGCTTGGATTGAGAGTGATCCACATTGAATTCATGTATCTCATTTATAACTGAAAAGCTCAAGTTAGATCTGGGCCTCTCATGGACTTGTGTCTAGGACATTTTCATTGTGTAGCTGGTAGCATAGACAGCCAGCTGGTACTTCCTGATCACAGAATCATAGAATCACAGAACTGTAGGGGTTGGAAGGGACCTCCAGAGATCATCGAGTCCAACCCCCCTGCCAAAGCAGGTTCCCTACACCAGGTCGCACAGGTCGGCATCCAGGCAGGTCTTGAACATCTCCAGAGAAGGAGACTCCACCACCTCCCTGGGCAGCCTGTTCCAGTGCTCCGTCACCTCACTGTAAAGAAGTTCTTGCGCATGTTTGTGCGGAACTTCCTATGCTGCAGTTTCTGGCCGTTTCCCCTTGTCCTGTCTCTACACACTGCCGAAAACAGTCTGGCCTCACCATTCTGTCCCCCACACCTTAGATATTTATAGACCTGGATCAGGTCCCCTCTCAGTCTCCTTTTCTCAAGGCTGAACAGACCCAGTTCACTCAGCCTTTCTTCATAAGGGAGATGCTCCAGGCCCTTCACCATCTTCGTGGCCCTCCGCTGGACTCTTTCCAAGAGATCCTTGTCTTTTTTGTACTGGGGAACCCAGAACCGGACGCAGTACTCCAGATGAGGCCTCACCAGGGCAGAGTAGAGGGGGAGGATCACCTCCCTCGACCTGCTGGCCACGCTCTTTTTAATGCACCCCAGGATGCCATTGGCCCTCTTGGCCACAAGGGCACACTGCTGGCTCATGGCCAACCTGTCATCCACCAGGACACCCAGGTCCCTCTCCGCAGAGCTCCTCTCCAGCAGCTCATCCCCCAACCTGTACTGGTGATGAAAATAAATAGCCCAGAATGTGGGCAATCTGGTATGATACTGCAATTTTAATTTCTTCTGATTCACAGTTGGAAACAAGACACTAAACCAACAAATAAACAAATGACAACAACAAGAACAAAACAGTAACAACAAACAAACAAAAACAACTATTGTCTTTAGCATTTTCTGCTGAGAAAAAAAATCCTGCACTCAGGGATTTAAGACATAGAGGAAAATGTGATGAGGCTTTACCTAACCTGTAGGGTAAAATACACCATACGTAATCGTGCAGTGTCACCCACATTCATATAAAGGACATACATATGTAGAACATATTCTATATATATGACTTTAGTCTAAACTATATCTTATCAGACTTGGAAATGACTTTTCATTTCTGTGAATTTCACATCTCTTTTTGAGATATAGTTATTGGAAGTGGGTTTTGGAAGTGACTGATGCCTGTATTCTGAGGAAATCTCTGAACTAATGGTGGTCTGCAAATGGAAGTGTGCAGATGTCAAAGCCTCTGAATTTATATTCATTTTCTTCTTTCAGAGTATGTCAAGAAATATGGATTCTCTCAACAAGCAAATATTTCTCTAGTGACATTTCACAGAAAGCCTAAATAAAGACGCAGGCTTGAGGCAGCTCATCCCAGGAGAGTACCCAAATAAAAATTAAAGGCCTGCCACTAATGCTAGGAGAATACCTAGAAAGGCCATCCATACTCTCCGCAGTGCATTAAGAAAACTCCATATTCTGTAAATTTAAAGGATGGATCAGATTGCTGAGGCTCAACATGTTTCTACGAGTGTAGTAATGGGCTCAATCTTATTTTAGGAGTATAAATGAAATACTTCTGAATGGGCAGTGAAATTAATTAAGAGCAGATACCTAGCAATAAGGCAAGGAAAACCTAATGATCACATATTTTGAGATTCTTTTTAATGATGCTGCAGTTGTAAATTTGCGATTTTTGATTCGGCTTCCGTTTTCTCTTAAGGCACAGCGATCATAGAATCATAGAATCACAAGGTTGGAAACGACCTACAAGATCATCTAGTCCAACCGTCTCCTCATCACCATTGCCACCACTAGCACTAAAAAATGGAAAGGGTGTTTTACAATCTACAGAAGAAATGTTATTTGAAACTTTTTCGTTTTTGCTGTATGGACATCAGAGATTTCCAGGACCTAGATTTAAGCTATCTAATAATTGGCTGATACACATTTTGTGCAGCATAATCCTTCAAGAAATTTCTGTACTAAGTAATTCCATATTGAGTATTATCTTCTATCTATATATGTTGTCCATAAGATTTGAGGACTGTAGGATTTCACCTACTGCTGTGTGATTTGTGCCATTTCTACTAACTCCAACCTTGCTTAGCAGATTTTTTTTTCTTGAAATTCAAAAGGTATAGCAGAGCAGTATAACAATCCCTAAAACAACTGCAAAGAGCTAGATACTGATGTTTATGTATGTCCTAATAATATTTGGAAGCCTGTGTAAAGTTGCTCCAAGCGTAAACTGATTCAACATCAGACTCTCCATCTTCTATCTCAGGTAATGACAGCAAGCTGTGCTTTTATAATAATATACTATTGGAACCATGGCACAGTAAGGTGGATTCACATCTCTTTGGTGAAGTGGGATGATTTCTAGAAAATTATCTGTGTTGTAAGATTATTTTTGGAGGTGGTAACCTGCAGTGTTACATCAACATCCTAGAAAAATGATTTTTAAAGACAACCTTTTCCATTGTCTTATTATGCCATAAACTAAGGACAGTCTGAGTTCTAAACAGCAGCCAATCTTTAAAAGACAGATAACAGCTTGTTATAAAATCTAGCACTAAATGAACTTATGAAAAATCTGTCTGTCCTTAGGCTATTGTTCCATGCATGAATGGCAATACGGTCAAGCCAAGCACCACCTACTGCCACTTTTCCACCTGGACCTAGCAGGAGAAAAACTTTTTATATACTATAACATGCTCCCGAAAGACAGAGGAATGAAGAGTCAAAAATTTTATTGGAATGAAGCAAAGTCTTAACACTATATTGGAAGGGAATATTCAGTCTCTTATGACAGTGGTTACTATGGGGCATTATTCCTCTTGATTTACTTTTGGGTGATGATTCTGTTTTTGTTGAACTAATATCTGTATTCCTATAAAAAGTTTCATTTTCCCCAAAGTAATACTCTTTTTTATGATATTTCCTTGCATTCCTAGCATTATCATGCTAGCATATAGAAAATATATAATATCCTTATAGGAAATGTATTTAGCATTGTTAATCTTATGCTAAAATAACGTATTTCAAGCATTTCAACATTTATTTTTGTTTCAGAGAAAAGAACAAGTAGATGTATCAGTCTTTCAACTGACTGAACAGTTCCACATACATTTCTGGAAAAGCTGTAATTTTACACCGAAGTGCAGTGTTTCATTCAAATTCATGGCATTTTGCATTTTTAGTATTTTTTATTTTTCTGCTAAAAAAAAAACAGAAGCATAGAATTTCCAGCCAATTTTTATTTTAGCTGCTTTTTCCCATATGTGTCAAGAAGAGAAAAGACATGAGAACTGCAGCTGAATCATTTTGATCAGGAAGTGCATTTAAGAATTTTGAGAAGATTTTAACATATGGCATATAGAAAAACCTATATTTTCAGTTAGCCATTGGGATGCTGTGAAAATAGCTTGCAACCTGTGGGCAGTTACCTTGGATAGTTTGAGTTTTCATATTCAGAATTTCATTGCACCTCCTGTACAACTTTTAAATCTAGCTCACTAAGAAGTACTGCAATGTTCTATGGTTAGTATAATTAGGGGACAAGTGATAATCTACAGCATTCATGCAAACATAGAGTTCTAGCACTAATATCTAATTTAGCTAGATATTTTAGAAATTACTCTTACTGTGCACAAACCCAAGGGATATTATAGCTTCAAAGTAGGCAGCTAAACACCACACAGAATCATAGAATCACCAAGGTTGGAAAAGAGCTTCAAAATCATCCACTCCAATCTTCCATCTACCAACAATATTTCCCACTAAAACACTTTCCTCAGTACAACACCTAAACATTTCTTATACCTCTAGGGATGGTGACTCCACCACCTCCCTGGGCAGCGTATACCAGCACCTGCCTAGTGTTTTTCCTAACATCCAACCTGAATCTTCAGTGACTCAACTTGAGGCCATTCCTTCTAGTCCTATCACTAGTTATGTGGGAGAAGAGGCCAATCAACACCACACCACATTCTTCCTTCAGGTGTTTGTAGAGGGCAATAAGGTCTCCTCTTAGCCTCCTCTTCTCCAGACTAAACGATCCCAGTTCACTCAGGTGCTACTCATCAGACCTGTGCTCCAGAGCCCTCACCGGCTTAGTTGCCCTACTCTGAACACACTCCAGGGCCTCAATGTCTTTCTTGTAGCAAGGGGCCTGAAACTGAACGCAGTACTTGAGGTACTCACCAGTGCTGAGCACAGAAGGGCAATCTGTACCTCCCTGCTGGCTTATCTTCAGCCAAGCATCGACCAGTACCCCTAATCTGTTTTCTCTGCACATCTTCCAGCCACTCTGCCCCAAATCTGTAGCCCCAAGCCAAAGTGCAAGACTCAGCACTCAATCTTGTTGAACCTTATCCCACTGGCCTCAACCCAATGATCCAGTCCATCCAGATCACTCTGTAGGGCCTTTCTACTCCCCCAGCAGATGGACACTTTCTGCCAACTTGTGTCATCGACAAACTTACTGAAGGTGCACATGATGCCCTCAATCTGGGTCGTCAATAAAGACAGTGAACAGAACAGGCTCCGATCCTTTGAACTTATAGCTGATGTTAGAGTAAGTCCTGTGTAAAAATTACCAAGATCAGGAAAATTATTTATTTTGATCAGGAACTGGGTGTAAGCATCACTTCCATTATGCATTTCTTTAGTATTGATTGCATAATTGTATACTTGAAAAAGGTTTTAGGTATGCTGTTATACAGTCCTCTTTCACACTGAGGGAGACAGCATGGTCAAGAACCTTAAAGATATTCAAAAGGTATTGATGAGTAACTGCACACCAAATTCTAGAAAGATAGAAGTCCTGTTGATTGCAAGGGACAGGAAGATGATTTCGGGATGTAAAAATAAATAAAAAATAATGAAATAGAATTATAAAAGAACACCAACCTCACCCCTCCCCCCCCAAACAAACAAACAAACAAACAAACAAAAAAATCATGCAAATAAACAAACATTTTGTTTAATTAAAAAAAAAAAAAAAAAAAAAGGAAATAGAAGTAATGTTGGCATAATACTCTGGTTGTGTTTTGCCAGTTTTGATAGATGTATCTTACAAATTTCCTTATATAAGACATTAAGTCATAGTTCATGGCACATGTATGTCATTAGCTGTGCAGTTCCTCTTTTTATTGTTGGTTTAATACAAGCATGATTTGTCACAATATAATGGAGAACGTTTAGTTTTAATATGGCTCTGGATGTTTGAAATATTAATCTATCCAAATAATGTATAGCACTGATGTTAGCAATTTTGAAAATCTGAAACCAAGAAATAATAAGTAATATTTGCAGCACAAATAGAAGACAATAAACTATCCTAACTCCTCAAACAAAATTATGAATGTACAAATATGCATGCATACTCTATATGCGTTCACGCACATGCCACCTCATTTTAGGATAAATATTACAATATTATTGTGAACCTTGTTTATGAATATGCTAAAAAGATCTAAATAGTGCAATTGTTTGTTCTGGGGAGGCAGAGTTTAAAAAGAAGTGACTTCTAATGGGCTCTATTTTGCAAAATTGCCAGATGTCACTATCATGTTCAAATTTATTCAACTGAGCCACACTAAGCCAGCAATAGCAAGAAAATAATTTATGAGTCCCCCTGCTGGAGCACTCATAACCTTGGCAAGACCATTAAAATCTAATAAATAAACACCAATCGAAACCTCCAAAAATATAACATTAATAAATAAATCTAGAAAATCTCGAACAAAGAAGTGCACATTGTTAAAAGAGTTTGTTTTATACAGGCATCAAGAAAAGTGAGACTGTCTACAGCATTTTCCCACTACAAGCCTGAGCTTTAGTCCACAGTCATATCTTATCTGCATTTTATGGACACTGAGCCATGCTTTTGAGGCTCTCTAGAGGGTACATTCAATAAATACTGAAGAAGGGAATTTAAGTTTCTGCTTAGGAAAGGTCAAGGCAAGGCATCCAGCTATCCAGATAGTTGCAAAGAGCCTACCCTGGATTTCTACAATACAGCCTAACCATGAGTCACTTTTTATCTACCCCAAAACCACATGGAACCTGTAGGCTTACTTGAGTCTACAGAATAATAAGACCTTCCGAAAAAAAAACCCTTCAATATTGTCAGCTGGTACTGGAAAAGTGAGCACTCTATGTTGTTTCCGTATGTTATTCAGGTCTATTAGATGTAATCATTAAACAAATAAAATAAAAATAAAACAACAGCAAAAAGGAAAACAAACTTCTGAAAAACAGATTTCTTCAAAGTGAAGCAGGCTGGGGATCAGCAAAAAAGAAAATAAAACCTCATGTAATATGGAACAGCCTGAATCCCCAAACAGCAGGTAACACCAGAGAGACTTTACTTCTAGTTATGCTTCTTTAAAGTTATCTGGTATTAATTTTCTGCTGTGGTTTATTTCTGGATGTTGTATATAAAGCCCAAACTGGTGTACTGCATGAAATGGAGCCCAGCAATGGTTTCTTATCTAATTATCCTTGTCATGAGCAGTTAGGGTAGACAATACTAAAGAGCATAAAGTTATAACACCAAACTAAACTGACAGTAGCAAAACTATTTCAAGAATATAACTGTAGATAAACTATGTAACATAAGATAAACTTGTTCACTAATCAGCATCTTAGTTTAAATTTCAGTGAATAACCCTGTAACTTTAATACTTTCCTTATTCCTTTTTATCATCAAAGAATTTTCTCTGCATTATATGTACTGGATACCAAGAAAATGTTGATTTTTGTTTGTTTGTTTGTTTATTTGTTTGTCTTAATATAGACATCTTGAGACCATCAAGAGAAACTCAGAAGGCTATACTAATAGTCACCAAGTTCTTTCCATTCTTTATATTTTCTTTCACTCTAAATCTGTCATGGACAGTTATTTCTCAGTGTTAGAAATATCCACAGTCCCAATTGTATCAAATACAATTAAAAACAAAACAAACAGATTTTGTTCTGGACTTGTTTAGAAAACGGTCTAGAGACCACTCATTGGCCCATGACCACCTGATATAGAAGATTTCACATCCACATGGTTTAAGTCTCTTTCCCTCAAACAATAATAAAATTGTTCTTTTTTTGGATGAACTCTAGATATGCTGTCCTAAACATGCATAGCCATTTCCTGGAAAAGTGCTGGCTGACACAGAAACAATCTATAACACACCTACATTCTGATGATTGATAGAAGCCAACAGCTGAGAGTCAAATCCGTCAAAACCCATGTTGTGTCCCCAGTTTACTTCCTCTTCCAAATAAGAGTGTGCATCTTGGGCCAAAAGTTTGTTGTTTAACTTCACAGGCCAAAACTATCTTTCAGGTTTGTCTTAATCTGAGGAGTAAAAATATTAATATATTCACTGCAAGCAATTTCATATTTCTTTCTGCTAATGAAATGTCAATGGTTCAATTTCATATTTGTAGCCTCTCATAAATTTGCCATGTCTCTTTTCTCAGTGTTTCTATACTGGAGATTTCTTCTTCCTTCTATA
The DNA here is from genome assembly GCF_023343835.1 of Lagopus muta. NCBI lineage: Eukaryota > Metazoa > Chordata > Aves > Galliformes > Phasianidae > Lagopus > Lagopus muta. The sequence continues at coordinate 10,637,208 of NC_064434.1, forward strand.
TTTTTTCCATAGTTCTCCAAGGCTACTTTGATTTCACTTATTTTCAGTTCTAAAGAGTAAAACTCAAAGGCAGTTGTAAGAAGTTCAGAAATGCAGATAATCAAGAAGGGCACAAAATGGGCAGGATCATTGTACTGGATGTGCTCAATGTGATTCTCAACTTCAAGGTCCTGTTATGATTTTCATATTAAACTCTGAATTACAGAAAATGAAACAGACAAAAAAGCTCTAATCCCTTCAGCTTTTAAATCACACCAGCCCAGATTTCCCAGTGAGCTTCAGTAACGTGCACTGTAGTAGCCAATCCCTAACTCTGGAGAAAAATCTGGGAAATATTTTGACCATTAGTAGTCAGCAGATGGCACTACAGACACTTTTCCAAAAGCATGCTTAGAAAGTAACAATCTAGTTATTTTACAGATGCTAATCAATGACTAAAGCTCTTTCCACTGTAGTGATGCCAGTCCTGACCAATGCAGATCAGTAAAATACGGCAACTCTCCCTTGAAGCTGCAATGTATCCCTCTCCACTTTTCTTGGCTGCTACCTAGAATTAGTGTGGCCCAGGTGCCCACCACCAGCATTTCCAGCATTTAATGATGCAAGATTGGGCCCAAAATCTCCAGTAACATCCCAAAAATAAATAAATAAGCAAAGACAAAAATAAATAAATACTAAAATTAATACAAAGAAATAAATACAAAAATAAATACAAAGAAATAAATGCAATCTACTTTTTCAGCAATCAGGGATGACTAAGATACTGCAGCTGTAAGGGGAGATAACTATTGAGTTTCATTTTGCTCATCACTCAGTAAACCTTCTTGGGAATTTGGTTCTTCTCAAACTGTAATTGCGTTTTGTAGGGAACAAGAGCTAATTTGCAACTGGAATCACACCCAGAATTGTAGCAAGAGTTTTTGAAGGCTCTAGTCTAGTTTTAATTGATTAAACCAATTTTTCCATACTTGTCCAAGTCAGAGCATGCTGACAACACAAACTCATTCTCCAGACTCTCTGAGAAACAAATTGAAATGAACCTGGAAACCAGCCACACTTACCCAGCTGAGAGCTCCACTTGGATACAACTTTCAACTCTTTTCTGGCTTTCTCTGCTGGAATGGGAGCTCTGCCCATTTAAACTTGTGACCAGGCTCATGTTGATCTGCTACTTTGCTCTAAACTAAAGATTGCGACCCACTTCATTTTGACTGAAAACAGTGATGAAAGGAACAGACTTGCTGCATACACTAAGTCAGTGCTGTCTAACATAATCTAGTCCTAACTTCTAAAATAAAAATCCTCTTTTGGTACTTTTGTACCTTTAACTTAGTTCTATTTTTTATATTATTAGAAGTCTAAGAAATTCACATCACATAAACGTAACATCTTATTGGCTCTGTTTTTAAGAAAAAAAGTTCATAGGTATCCCAAAATATAATCTGATTCTTTGGAGTAGTATATCATAGAATCATAGAATCACAGAATCATAGAATGGCTTGGGTTGGAAGGGACCCCAAGGATAATCGAGTTCCAGCTGACCTACCACAGGCAGGGCCAGCAACTTCCAGGTCTGTTACTAGAACCAGATGGGGCCTGGTCTTGAATGCTTCCAGGAACAGGGCATCCACAGCAGGATCAGGCATCTGGGCAGCCTGTTCCAGCGTTTCACCATTCTCTCTGTAAAAAACTTCCCCCTGACATCCAATCTAAATCTTCCCTCCTTGAGCTCAAAACCATTCCTCCATGTCCTATTACTATGTACCTGAATAAAAAGTTGATTCCCCTCCCTTTTAAATTCTGGAAGGGGGCAAGGAGGCCACCTCTGTCAGGCTGAACAAGCCCAGCTTCCTCAGTGTGTCTTTTTAGGGGAGGTGCTCTTCAACATCTTCATCAATGACATAGACGATGGCATCGAGTGCACCCTCAGCAAATTTGCAGATGACACCAAGCTGAGTGGTGTGTTGAAACTAGATGATCATTGTGGTCCTTTTCAACTCATGCCATTCTATGATTCCATGCTTCTCTGATTCTAAATAGAAACCTTAGATTTGTTTGAATATGCATAAGTTGTTAAATTTCTACCGACAAGTATCCCCTCCCCCATTCTTCTCAGTGAGTTAACAGAAAACTGTATGTACATATAATTGCATCAGTATATTTGCATATATTGTGTATTGTACCTCCTGTCCTGTCTTTACCACATGAGAAGTGATATATCAGTAGTGATAGATAAATCAACAGGGAGTGAGCAGGAGCTGTGGATCCAAGTAAAGTTTTGCCCTAAAAAGTATATCTGTCAAATCCGTTTTGACAGCTTCAGAAATAACTATGGACACAGACGTTTAAATGAACTAAACTACATTGGCAAACCGAGGTAAAACAGTTCCCCACTTTTATATCTGGAAAAATATAAATGCAAATGAACTCTTGCCTTGAAAAATCATCATGTTTTCAACTCCAACCTAGAGTAAGGTTGTTTGGATTCAAACAGCAGCAAATGGGTCTTGCATAAAATTTTTAAATGAGACACTTTTCTCCTTTTAAAAGTCTCTTACAGTTCACTGGTTTGCTGATGAGTTTGGATGTAGGAGGAGAAAATCATTAAAGTGTTAGCTTTCTGACTTTAATTTTCTAAGTGCATGTAGCTATTGAAGTCCCTCGAGTGAAATAAATATGTTGATCAAGGAAATAGATAAAGTCTTCACATTTTTTCCATTAATTCTAAATTATCTTGAACTCAAAGAGCTTTATATTTCTCAAGCAAAACTCACACAGATGATTTATGATTTATCTAAACATGCTGAGTGATAGCAATGATTTATTTGTAATACACAAAGAAGTTATTGTCATTCTGTGATTCTAACGGATTGAGCCATCAGAGCAGTGCTGATGTATGTCTGCCATAAACCAGACAGCTTTATTACATCAGAGATTCAGTTTCGCAGCTGTGTTTAGAGGCAATTCTATTTAAAATATGCCTATAACTCCCAAAGCCAAGACCAGCATATTTGTTTACTTTCTTCCTCAGTTTGCCAGCCAACGGCTTTTTAGGCCAAATTTCACCTATGCTCACTCCTGGGATCTGACAAATAAGTGTGGAGCTTTCTGCTTGAGAGAGATATATAATTGCAAATTAAGTTTGAAGATTTGATTTGTTAGATTATGTTTTCAAAATTACTTTTGACTTAAGAAATTCTGACATGATTAATTTATTTGTTGCTCATTCTGGCGCAACTTGCTTGCCTAAAGAGACATCTGAACTGGCCAAAAATCAGGAGCCTGTGCTTCAGTTGTCTGAGGTCTTTGTGGCTTTGCGGTTTTCTATTTTGTTTTGTTTTCTTTTCTGCTTTAAACACCAAGACCTTTCCAATTACTGAAAACTGCATAAAGTAAACACCCACTGAAAAGGAAAGGTGAATACAAGGAGATGAGATAGATTTTCATGTGTGCAGAATTCCCCCATCTCAGAAACTTATTATTTGGATTAGTTGTCTCAATTTTGATTAAATTAGTCATACAGATAGTGCTAGGGAGGCAAGAACCATGCTATCTGAAAAGATCATGTAACTGAGAAGCTGTTTGAACATCTCTGCTTTACTATTGAGTTGGCTGAGTTCTTCATCTACAAACGAAATTCTGTTTTAAGGAAGCATACCATAAGCAAAGGAAAATCTCAGGGCAGGTGTTCCAAGGCAGTTACAGGTCTCCCAAAAACAACAGATTTATATCACCAGACCAAAGATACAGATTCCTTCCTTAAACACAAAGTTGATTTTATTGATTTTGTTTTTATCTGTATACCTAATTCAGAGTACAAGTATGACAGAAGGGCTTGGTGACCCCAACATTATCCTCTGGCCATGGTATCTATTCAGAAAACATTAGTGTTTAACACAGCTTGCAAGAAAGCTCTTGTAGTGATTATGAAGACAATAAACACATTGAAGTCTGTATGCAAAAAAAACTGGTGTTAAACGCATGCAATGTGTATCTCCATTCAGGCACCTTACGGCTGCTTTGTCATTGAAAGTGCCTTTTTAGCCCTAAGTCATCAATTTTAAACCAGTCCAAATCAGACACCCTCTTTCAACTATCTCTTCTGGCAGCTAATAACTGCTAAAAACCATAAGGACAACAGAAATGCCAAATACAATATCTTATGAAACTAACAATAGTTGTTTGAGAGGAGAAGAGGTAATATATTTATATTGTATATATTATATATATAATAAGTAAATAATGAATGCAATTGTCCTATATATATATATGTGTGTATATATATATGGCAAATGGTAATAAGGATTACAAGTAAAATTTAATGAAAGGGAAGCAATGGATATAGAAATGTCCAAAAGTTGGGCATATTAAGTGGAGTTAAGTTAGGAAGAAAAAATGACAAGATTTAAGAAATTAATAAAGTGTACCTAAAATGCAAACATCCTTAATAAGAAAATGAAAGTGAAAATTTGAAATAAACAGATACATAACATATTTCAGTTACATGAAAAGAGTTTGGAAAAAGTAGTCAGAATACACAAAAAACAGCAAGCTGAAGGTATCTGTAGGAAATCCAGGGAATTCCATACTGAGCTGACTTAAAAGAGAAAAAAAAAAAACAACAGAAGTGCAGGAGGAACTGAAAAGAGAAAAAATATATATTGTAATAATCACAGCTTTTTGTTAATTTAAATATGGTGAATTTGCTATAAAGGGAGTTCTATGATTCCCCTTGCATCATATTTTAGAGGTATAAAAAACAAACAGAAAAAAAGACACATAATTCTGCAGTGCTTACAAATATTTTAAGAACATCATTAATATATTTGGCATTGTCTGCTACATTTAAAATATTTTCAGATTATAATGTTCAGTACAAATTATATTCAGACATTGTAACAGCATACCTGAGAATGTCTGGCCTTTCATGTTTAGTTTTGATAATCCCTACAATTTTGGGAGTATAACAAAACATTCAAAGTGTGCTGATGCTCTGCAATTTGTACATCAATCAGGATGACCTGACTATAAATAAACTTGACATAAAATATGAGGAAAACAGAAAAGACTTTTAGATTGTGAGCAGTTTTTGTCTATGTACATTGAAGGGCGTGCAGCTCAGAAAACAATGTAGTCGCAGGCTCTTGGATGCAGTACTCTTCCCCAGAAAGCAGCCTCTGAGGTGAGTTAGATGTAAGAGTACAAAAGTACTTATTTTTTCAGATTCTGACCTTCTGATATCTGAAAATTAATTTCTCTGCTTTTTTGGTGCTATTTATTTGTGGGGTCTTTCATGTGTTTTATTTTTCATGTTTACTCCTAGTATGTTAGTGTTGTTTCTTTGTAAATTTGACTCTTATCAAAACTATATTTGATTGCATCTGTTCCTAAACACAAACACATACATGCACACATACAAAGAAAATAAAATCCAAAGCAAAACAAAATAAATAATTTTAAAAAACCCTCAGAAAACAAACAAGCAAACAAGAATCTCAAAAAGGCTCCAGAAGGATAAGAGAATGTCCTTCATTTATTTAATGAAGTATTAAGTAATTATACATATTAACAATTAGACTTGATAACAGTGAACTCAACAACAGGAGATTTGGTGGAATTTGAAGGAAGGAGCAGAAATCACCTCACAGCTTTTGCTGAGTTCACGAGGGAGCTTTCCTTTATTCCAGATTCAATGCTGTAACACCAAAAGTAGTTCCTCAGCAGTGCCTGTTCTGTTCTATAAATCCCAGGTGTGCTCCACACAGAGTGCAGTTAACAAAGGTCATTTAATTTCATTATGCTACAAATGTTATAAAGCTAGCAGCAGCATCTGGAAAATCCCAATCTCGATTCCCCATGGAATTTTGGAGTAAAATATGCACCTGTCAAGCCTACATTGCAACTCTATGTAAAGCTGACTGGTCAAAAAAATTGCCTGCAAATATTGATGTGAAATAATCTCTAGTTTTCATTCTATTTTCCAAACAAAATAATGGTTACAAAGTAAAAATAATGAAAAAGAAAAAAAATCAGATAATTTGTAATAGTTTTTATTTAACTGCTGGCCAAGCTTATAGTGTTAAAATAAAAAAAGACTAAAGGCAAGCATAAGCCATACATAAAATCAACACTACTTGATTGTCTTCCAGACTGTCACCTCCATTTTCCAAGATTTGGATAATTATGGAACTACAAGCTATAACTTCATTAACTGTGCAATTAAATGATGAGCATGATTTTTATTTAAACATAAAGCAAACTGCATTGTTACTGCAATACAAACCATCCTTTAGATGACAGTGTTTATAAAGGACATTGTTTAAACTGAAGGAAATCTTTCTTCTCTAAGAACTGGATGCGTAACATGACCAGATGCTTTGCCCTATGTTTCAGTGCATATGACTAAAAAATTAAAATCCACTGAAAGAAATTCTCTACTGCTTATTTTTCAGCAGTACCTGGGAACGTCTCCTCAGACATAAAATGTCATAGAATAGACCAGCGGTATCCACTAGCTCAATTGTCAGCTCACCCCACCATGCCCACTAACCATGTCCCTCAGTGCTACATCTCCACCTTTCTTGAGCATCTCCAGGGGTGGTGACTCCACCACCTCCCTGGGCATCCTGTGCCAATACCTTACCACTCTTTCTGAGAATAACTGCTAATATCCAACCTGAACCTCCCCTGACACAACATAAGGCCATTCTCTCTTGTCCTATCATTATTACCTGGGAGAAAATGTCACTACTACCTTCTCTCTACCTTCCCTCAGGTACCTGTGGAGAGCAGTAATGTCTCCCCTGAGCCAGAAGTCCAGAATCCCTCGAGGGAGGTGATCTTGTCCCTCTACTCTGCACTGCTGAGACTTCACCTGAAGTAATCCATCCAGATGTAGAGACCCCAGTACAGGAGAGATATACACCTGTTGGAGTGCATCCAGAGAAATGATCCAAGGGATGGAACACCTCCCCTGTGAGGACAGGCTGGGGCTGTTCAGCCCGGAGAAGAGAAGGCTCCAAGGAGACCTGACAGAAGCTTTTCAGTATCTAAAGGGGGGCTATGAGAAAGAAGGGGACAGACACATTAATAGGGTCTGTTGGGATAGGACAAGAGGAAATGGTTTCAAACATAACCAGGGAAGATTCAGACAGGACATAAGAAAAAATGTTTTTCATGATAAAATAGTGAATCACTGGAACAAGTTGCCCAGAGATCTCTTGAGACATTCAAACTCAGTCTGGATGGGACTCTGAGCACTCTGATGTATCTATAGGTGTATCTGTTCATAGCATGGGAGTTGGACCAGGTGACCTTGAATGTTCCCTTCCAACTCTAAGGTTTCTATGATTCTATACTATATGATATTCAACAGACAAAATACATCTCCAGCTTGGAAACGTCAAAACAGGGAAGCAATAATCAGTTTTGGTACTGAACTATAGTGATGATATCATCTCTATATTAAAAAAGATCTTTCTGTGCCAAGGAATAGTACAACATCCCTGTTTCTAATTAATATTGTACTCCATTGCATTATGTCTCAGAATCAGAAAAACAAACTTTTGTAAAGCACACTCAAAAACTGTGGAGAAATTGTCTTTGTACAGCAAAGAATCTCAGCAAAAAAGAGTAAGTATTAAGATGCTTCATTTATTAAAGCATTTGTGAAATAATCAAAACACTGTAAGGATCCCTTGAAACAAATTTTTATTCATTAGGTTTTTCTCATGAACATGTGCAAAACGAATGTATGAAAGAGTGACTACATCACAGATGGCATGGAAACTCAATGTATCAACCCCATTGTAAATATACTGTAGTTTAAATGCAATCTTTTACCATAAAGAAAACAGTACTTTGTACTCATAAAAAGATGGGGTGAGTGACTTGCACAATATTCTAAAATGCATCCACAGTACCTGTGTCTAAATCTAACAATATACTTATATATTTTAATCCCATTTTCAACCCTCCTTCACATACTCCCTCATAAGAGGATGTCCTAAGGAAACTTCTGGGAAAGCAGAATATTGTAATTCTGGATCAACTTCTGACTCAAGAACAGGCCTTCATTAGCAAAATTTTGATCATTTTTAATTTTTATGACTGGCAAAATTCACATTTAGTTTTACGTTTCACTGAATTGATGAGAATACAAATTCTAAAGAATTTGGAGCTAATATTCTCAAATTAGCTTTTGAAGTGGCAGCTTTTTACAAATACTTGCATCCAAAAAACACTCAAAGATCACACTGGGAGCTAACATGCTAAAAATCTATCTTGATTTGAAGATCAATATATAAAGTGATATTCAAAAACCTGATTACCAAACCTGAATAACTCCAATAAAATTACAAGACTGAAAGAGGAAAGAATTTACAAGCCAGAAAATGGATGCTAATGCAAGGAGGAACTCATCACTCAACAGTCCCTGATTTTTCATCCAATTATTTAGTTTTATGCTCTTTGCTTTCCAAAATGAATTGAATTAGCTTTAGAGTTTTATGTGAGGAAAAAAAATGGTGCCTTTGTACTAGCCATAGAAAGTGTTCAGAATTTACTTGAAGCAACGAAGGAACATAATTACGAGCTGCTAAGAGAAAGATTATAAAGCATTACAGCATTTATTTCTACTCTTCATTGCTTTCGGATTATTAACTTAGAAAGCCTTAAGAGCTGGTGCAGAAAAATTCATAAGTTCTTAAAAGCCTATATCATCAATGGATTCATATTTTTTCCCTAAATTTTTTTTTTTTTTTTTTTTTTTTTGCGGTGAAATTACTGCAGCAATGTTCTCTCTTGAGAAACAAAACATCTGCCCAGTCTTTTGGTTCACTAATATCTGGGTGCATCCATTACTCTAGAGCAGATAATATTCATTTCTGTAAATAAAACTAAGGATAAGTCTTGACCAGAAAGGCAAATCTTACTCGCTTACATAAAGAATGCATTTTTGTGACTTCACCAGGTAGTAATAGAAGAGAAATTAGAGGACAATTACTGACAGTATCAAATTAATGCTTTATATTCTTTGTACTACGCAATCAGAAATGTTAACATACTGGTAACTTATCTAGGAAGACTTCATTGAAGTTCTCTATTAATGACAAAAATAGCTTAGTTTCTTCCCTGATAGGTGGATTACTTTTCACATAATATATTTCTCAAGGGATAGCTAAAGTAAGCTCTGTGGAAAGTTACCTAAGGATAATATTTATAGAACAAGCTAAATACAGCTGCATTCACAATGCTAAGTACTGAATTAATGCTTAACAACAATGCACCTTGACCTTGATTTTATCATATGGTATAGATTAATTCCTTGCACTTACCGGATGGTCATCAATCTGACCACAAAGCTAGAAACACTCAACACTTACCTTTGCATATCTTGAAAATATGGTTCAATATTTGAGCATATCTGACAAATCTGTCCTGTTCTGCACTGTTATTTTCTCTCGGTCATCCAACCAACATTTAGAAAACTTTAGCTCTCATTAAAATTTTATGTCCCTCAGGATAAGAGAGTGATAATTTTCTGAATAGTCACAAATGCATCTATATTTGATTTTACATTTACTACAAGGGTTGTTCTGAAAGTAGTGCTTCCTTTTTTTTTTTTTTTTTAATTTTTGGTCGTGCAGGGCATCAGATGCTAATGTTGGTGGTATGGCGGTAGAGGCTAAATGTTCCCATGAATTTTATATTACATTTCATTGTGTGTGACAGACGGCAGCAGCGATGCAGTCTGAAAAAATGGCATGTGGATGAAACAGAAGTGTGTTACTGAATTCCTCCAAAAAAATGGCACCCACTGACATCCATCAATGCTAGCTGAACATGTATGGAGATTAAACAGAGGGTGTGAGCACACTGGGGCAGTGGGTGGTGTGTTTCTGCAGAGGCAATAGTGATGTGAAAGACAATCCATGTGCTGGATGTCCATGCAGATTTTTACAACCCTCACTTCCAACATGGTAGCAGAAGCTGGCAGCTCCTCTAAGGCCTCCTTGTTCTCTAAGAGTAATGAATACTTCATGATCCAGATGGTTCTGGATGATGAAGGAATAGAGACCACCCTCTAAACGTTTGCTGATTCTGGCAGGAGCAGCTGACACACCAGATTCAGCAAGTCTTGGATAGGCTGGAGTGTTAGGCGGAGATGAATCTGTTGTACTTCAACGTGAGCAAGGTACTGCACCTGGGGAAGAATAATTACATGCACCAGTACAGGCTAGGGGATGTCCTGCGTTAAATGAGCTCTGAGGAGGACTTAGGAATCCTGCAGGATAACAGGCCATAAGCTGGATGTGTACCCTTGGGGTGCATCAAGAACAGTGATGCCATGAGGTCAAGGGAGGTGATCCTCTAACTCTACTCTGCTCTAACGAGGCCTCATCTGAAGTACTGCTATCAATTCTGGGTTCCCCAGTTCAAAAATGACAGCAATCTTCTAGAGACAGTCCAGTGGAGGGTCACAAAGATTATTAGGGTTCCAGAGTGTCTCACGTATGAGGAACCACTAAGAGAGCTGGTACTGTTCAGTCTGGAGAAGAGGAGGCAGAGAGGGGATCTCATCAGTGTTTATAAATACCTTAACTGTGGGAGTCAAATCAATGGGGACGGACAATTTTCAGTGGTGTGTGGTGACAGAACAAGGGCAATGGGCAGAAATTGGAATGCAGGAAGTTCCATACAAACAGAGGAAGAATTTATTTACTGAGTGTGTCAGAGCACTGGAACAAACTGCCCAGGGAAGTTGTGGAGTCTCCTATGAAGGACCTATGCAGACACTTTCCTATGCGACCAACTGTAGGGAACCTGCTTTAGCAAAGGAGTTGGACTCAGTAATTTCTATAGATCTCTTCCAAACATTTACAATTCTGTGATTCTGTGACCTGTCAGCATCACCTCTGTACCAGAGAAAGCTATGCTAAAGCATAGGGAACAGGGAGAGGTGACGTTATAACCAGCATAGCTTCACCAAGGGCAGGTCCTGCCTGATTAATCTGAACATCCCCCCTCCACTCAGCTCTTGTGAGGCCCCATCTGCAGTACTGCGTCCAGGCCTGGGGTCCCCAGTACAAGAAAGACACAGAGCTCTTGGAATGAGTCCAGAGGAGTGCCACTGAGAGGATCAGAGGGCTGGAGCACCTCTCCTATGACGAAAGGTTGAAGGAACTGGGATTGTTTAGCTTGGAGAAGAGAAGGCTCTGGGGAGACCTCATTGCAGCCTTCCAATACTTGAAGGGAGCGTATAAACAGGAGGGGGAATGGCTGTTTACAAGGGTGGACAGTGATAGGACAAGGGGGAATGGTTTTAAACTGAGACAGAGGAGGTTTAGGTTGGATATTAGAAGGAAGTTTTTCACACAGTGGGTGGTGACGCACTGAAACAGGTTGCCCAAGGAGGTTGTGGATGCCCCATCCCTGGAGGCATTCAGGGCCAGGCTGGATGTGGCTCTGGGCAGCCTGGTCTGGTGGTTGGTGACCCTGCACATAGCAGGGGGTTGAAATTGTGGTCCTTTTCAACCCAGGCCATTCTATGATTCTATGATTATAAGTAAGCACAGAACATACATGTATTATAACTGTGTGTACAAAATCATATAAAATGTTAAATATTTGCAAACGTAATCTAAAATAAAGATTTAAAAATCATAAAAAGGATAACTTGAGATTCACTTTCTTAGCACTTTGTCTCTGAATATCTTTCTGTTGTAAAAAGTAATCATTATGCTTTTCCTAGATGTAATTCAATTCAATGTCTTCCATGATAAAGAACTTAGAACAGTTATTTGATGTTTTTAAAATGGCTTTTTTAATGTCTTCTGAATTTTGCCTTTGACTTTCAATAAGTGTCAGTTTGATACTCAAGGTGAAAACTGAGTTGTTACCATTATTCATGTTTATGAGCTCTTTCATTTCTTACCTAAGTCTTCACAGCAGTGTGAAACACAGTCTCCTGCTTTGTTTTCATACATACATGCTGTTTTGTGATAAGTGTAGCTCTATAACTGGTACATGGCATTTCAGAAAAATAAATGTAAATATTGAGGGTTTTTATGAAATGGACTTTTACTGGCTTTTTCTTTTTAAAATACTACTTTAAGAAGTTTTACTAACAGAACATGTAATAACTCAATAATAAGGTAAAAATATATTATGATATAAACAAATTAGGAAAGAAATACCTCAGGGAGTCCAGAAATTTAGCATGCTCAATCTTGCATTAAGGTTTTAATATGCCAGTTCAGCATGCATGCAGATGTGTTTAACCTTAATGCACAAGTTGTTTATGACAAATAGCGTAGTTGAGCTGCATGGATAAAAAGACATAACATTCTCTTTATCTGTTCTCAATTTAGAAGTAGAAAACTAAATCACAGAGACACTAAGCAAATAACAATGCATATAATCACTCAATATAAAATACCCCCCGGAATTGTTATTGTTGACTGTTCCCCTGAGATCTTAGTGAAGACTTAAGACACTACTTTCTGATTTCTAGTCCTATGTTCAAACCCACCTCTCCCCTCCAACCTACCTCCCCCCCATTAGTTTTTAGCTTTGACAGGTTTTGAGAGGAGAATATATAATTGCTCTGGAAAATAAAACGTTTTACAGAATGATACCTCTGAGATTACACAATGACAGATGATCATCTGACTCAGTCATGCATAAGACCAAGGCCACCACTGGCCTTAGTGGGTCACCACTAAAATTCATAATGATTCATCTTTGGATCATTACTTCAGAACTATTCACTGGGCTTTGTAAAACTTTGTACTTAAAAGCTCACAGGCCATCAAAGAATCTTTCTTTTACTGCAAGGAGCAATGACAGGTATCCTGATTATTTAAACATAGCTTTTTCTTTTCCCTCTCTTTATCTCTGTGAAACTAAATAAAATCCACGTATATGTTATCTCGTCACCCGACTGCAAACATCTGCACTGCTGAAGATTTGTTTTGATGAGGAAGTGGGTGGCACAGGCTGTCTACACTACAGTGGAATTTTTTCCATTACTACTCAACTTGCACTGACCTTTAGCTTTTCTTCTGCTCCCAGCCTGCCTTCGAAAGCAGACTGTTTACATACGGCAGTGTACAATCATGGGCAGCAAGGATTTACTACAGAGAACTCAGAACACTGCTTTTATATTTGCTGTTTTTATGGCTAAGATTCATTTAGCCAGATATGTATTTAAATGGTCCCATTTAATATTTAGTATGGCCATCACTGTTTTCACATTGGTATATGTGATTTGCTGGAAGATAAATCTACCAAAACAACACAATTCCAGTTCCAGTTCCGTTCTTTCCATGCCTTGGTATGTATATACATTTGAAATGTAGAATCAATACCAGTATAAAAACATTTTATTCTAGTGCATAGCACCCCTTTTTCTAACATAGGAACAAGCTAAACTTGCTTAAATTTCATTAAAATCAATGAGCTGTTCTGGTTTAATCCTAACAAAGTGCCAGAACTTCAGTGTTCTAAATCTAATGAATGTAATGTTGAAAGTGCTCACACTGAGTCTGCCCTGGAAAAATAGCAGCTCCATAACTTTCAACAGCAAATAAACATTTTTCAAACTCTGCTCTTTTACAGATAAGGTTGATGGGTATTCTGCTGTCACTTTCAGTGAGGTCAGAAGTTCACCTTGGGTAAACAGTCTTTCAGGAGAGAATCTATTCACATAGCCATGAGCCTCCCCTTGCTGTTATTACTTTACCTCATCACTGAGCTAAGACAAATTGCTGTGCATTTTAGGTAAGCTAATAAGGTAGGAGTATTTGATAACTTTGTTGGCTAGGCATTCCACTGAAATTTATGTCATTGCCCTGATGGAGCTTGTTGTTTACCTCATGCAGATGAGCATTACACATCTTAAACCAGAAACTGACTTCTAAGGTCTCACACACATAGCAGCACTGCTAATGACAGTTTAAAATGCAATGTGAATAATCCAGATGAGATAAGATACTGTCAGAAGAGGTGGAAACACAGACTTAAAGATTTCAGACTACTCAGTAATATAATTTTTAATCAGGATTAAAAAAAAATAGAGGAAAAAGGGAGGTAAAATAAGTGAACAATGTTTTTTGAATATAAAGACAAAACTATATTTTTAACAGGGGTAGAAAAGACAATCCAGGGAACTACCGACCTGTAAGCCTCACCTTAGTGCTGGGGAAGATCATGGAGCAGATCTTCCTGGAAGTTATGCTAAGGTATATGGAAGAGAAGAAGGTAATATAGGACAGCTAGCACTGCTTCACCAAGTGCTTGTCCTTCCTGACCAACCCTGTTGCTTTTTATGATGGCTTAATTGTATCAGTGGACAAGAGAAGAGCAACTGATGTCATCTATCTGGACTTCAGTAAAACATTTGACAGTCATCCATAGCATCCTTCTCTCTAAATTAGAAAGATATGAATTTGACAGGTTGAGTGTTTGATGGACGAGGTTGTGAGAATGTACGCAGGGAGTGGTAGTCAATGCCTCAATGTCTGGATGCAGATCAGTGATGAGTGGTGTCCTTCAGGGGTCAGAACTCAGACCAGAGCTCTTTAACATCTTAACCAGTGATGTCAACAGTAGCGTCATGTGCACCCTCAGCAAGTTTGCAGAAGACACCAAGCTGTGTGGTACAGTTGACATACCCATGGGATGGAATGCCATCCAGAAAGACTGAAACATGCTCAAATAGTGGGCCCAGGTGAACCTCATAAAGTTCAGTAAATCCAAGTGTGAGGTTTTACATCTGTGTTTGTGGCAACCACCACCGTCAGTACAAGATGGGAGAGTGCAAGGATTTGTCAAAAAGTACAGATTTGTCAAAAGGACTTGGGATTACTGGTGGATGGCAGGTTGGATATTAACCTGCAGTGTGCCCTCATAGCCCAGAAAGCCAACCGTGTCCTGAACTGAATCAAAGGTAGCGAGCAGATCAAGAGAGGTGATCCTGCCCCTCTACTTTGGTGCTGTTGAGGCCTCGCCTGGAGTAATGGAACCAGATGTGGAGTCCTCAGGAGAGATGCGGACCTGATGGGGTGCATCCAGAGGAGGGCCACAGAAATGATCCAAGGGATGGGACACCTTCCGTAGGAGGAAAGGCTGAGAGAGTGGGGATTGTTCAGCCTGCAGAAGAGAAGGCTCCAGGGAGACCGAATAGTGACATGGGGGGGCTGTAAGAAAGAAGGGAACAGACTCTTCAGCAGGGTCTGCTGCGACGTGACAAGGGGAAACGGTTTCAAAGTAAAAGAGGGGAGATTTAGATTGGATATAAAAATGAAGTTTTCCACTGTCAGGGTGCTCAGGCACTGGCACATGTTGCCCAGGGAAGTAGTGGATGCCCCATCCCTGAATACACTCAAGGTCAGGCTGGACGGGTCTCTGAGCACTTCATGGAGCTGTAGGTATCTCTGTTCACTGCAGGAAAGTTGGACTTACAGGTCTTTAAGAGTCTCTTCCAACTCAAATGATTCTATGATTCTATGAAAAGAAAAAAACATCTAGATCAAGTCATATTCAAACAATGCCTGTAATTATTTGAAAATTGTTAATTTTCTTTCTGTTTATCTGCAATCCTCAAAAAAACCCTCAAAAAGATGCATCTGAAAGGAAAAATACATAATCTTTCAAAATTGAAAATAAAAAGCATTTTTTTATAAATTTTCACTATACTAATTTTCTTCCCTTTTACAAATAATTTGGGTTTTATTTGAAACTAGTCATAATTCAGATATGTTTAGATAAACTCTTTTTTTCCCCCCCACTTCAAGTACCAAAATTATAGAAGGGTGTAAATCATGTAAAAGTAGACCTGTGTATCTCTGTGTCTTATCTAATATTCAAATAATTCGTGCAGAAGAATTTCTACTTTTCAGTGAAATGACAACTGCCATTCAGTGATTAAAGGACTGTGATTACCTTATAAACTTGTATACTTTATAAAAATCTGCTTTTCTTTTTTGCTTTGGCAGTGCTAAGCTATGATTACAATCTCCACCAGCTAGTAGCCCTCTCCTCTTGTGTTAAGTTTCTTTATTCTTCGATTTAAATTTCTTCATTAAGAGAGCATTTAAGTTCTAACACATTAGCTTGGTAGCACTGCTATGTCAATAATTGCCACCACTTAAGTTAGAATAGAAGAAGCAGTATTATGATAGGTAAAATGGGTAATTTAAGTCTACTTTGAAGACAAGTCTGCAAGAAAGGTAAAACTACTCTGGATTGTATACACCAACTACTGGAAAAAATGTTGGTGTTTAAAAAAAAAAAAAATCTGCCCTTAGCATTGATGAATGAATCTTTTAAAGCTTGAAGTTTATTTCTGCTTTATTTCTGCTTTACATTGAGTTTTGTGCCCAAAAGATTTTTTCAAAATATATAAACTGCTTTAATATTTGTTTTCCTCCACATTTCTTGGCAATTTTACTATGGTTGTATCTTCATTTTGCCAACACTGTGATAGCATCCAGGAAAGCTAGAAAAGCTGCACAGCAAGTGAAAAATAATTCTCACAATTGATGCAAAGCTCAAGCTGCCTGTTATTTTTTGGCCACAATATATTTTCTTATCAGGATGCATACTAGCTGGGTAATGGACTGAAATAATTTATGATATATGTGCAATCCTTGCAATATATTTTGATATTTCTAGAAAAAAAATCATCCTCTTGCTACCATTGGTGCAAAGGGATGAAGGGATTTTAAACTGAAATGAGTTTTCGTCTTGGATAGTTATCAAAGTAGATAAATATTTTTAAAAGGTAAACTATAGAAAGTTCATTTATCATCATTAAAAACAGACATTACCTGATCTAATCCCCCGTGTCTTTACTAAAACTAATTATCTCTAGCAGAACACTAATGAAAAAAATTCTCCTCATGGTGTTTGTTAGCTGATTTTTCAAAAAAAAAAAAGGAGTTTACAGAAATATTTGTATCTCATATATTTTTTTCAGTTTTACTCTTTGTTCTCATTCTAAGTAGGATACGGATTTCAGCAGCACAAATACTTTGTGTTGAGATATCTGCACTTGATCAACCCTTAGCAACTAACATGTCAGGTGCAATTAAATTAGCACAAATTGTCTTGCATTAATTTGAGACAGAAGGAAATTTTACTGTCCAGGCTTTGCCCATGGAAGTCTGTTTTTCTGGTGATACTGCTAATCACCTAAATACAAAGTAATGCTTCCTTTTTTAAGACAACAGGTCTGTGTTATTTAGTTCAACAGGGTGATATCAGAGGCTCTCATTGGTTTTATTTACAAAAGTATCCTTCTGATCCTTCTGAAGATCTGTGTTCATGTATTTTGTGCTTCCCGTTGTCCAGTTCCTAAGAGCTCCTTTCTACCCACTCTAGTCACTCTTCAAAGGCTGAAAATAAGGCTTAGAAAAACAAGCAATTTAGAAAAGATCCCTATAAAGTCTCATAAATAATTCTGTTTCATGCTTCTTCTTCCTAGCAGTGCACAGGAAAGTGACAAAACAAGAGGAGGAGATATTTTTATTAGATGCTTGCAAAGAAACATTATATTTGTGAAAACACATTCTCTTTAAATATAACATGGAAAGAAAAAAAAAAAAGCCCTACAGAAATAAAGATGTTACCTGCTTTTACGTTACAGTTGCATTTACAACGCATCCTCTTTATTTTTAAACAGTTCCTGTGTCTACAGTCCACATTTCGAAAAGTTGTGACAGTAAAGGAAAAAATGAGGAAGTTCAGGTAGTTGCAACCTTCTTACCACAATTCTGACAGTTCTTTGAGCATAAAGGATTAAAAGTGTTTACACTTAGAGATAGTTACTGCATAAAATACATATTGTCCAGCCTTTTTCCAACATGTTCCATGTTCTGCCAAGTGAGTGCTGGTAACACAATGAGAACATCACGACATAATTGGAGCCCCAGTCAAAGAATTTGCTTCCCCACCATTTTTAAATTTCAGCATTCAATATACATTGCCAGAAAATCAGCACAAGTGCAGATGCATTCTATCACCTTGTCCAAAAATCAGACTAAAGAACTGCTGTACAAGGATTCCAGTGCCTAAGGAAAGCGGCAAGGATACAGGAATGGATGGAGAGAGAAAAATCATTTGTTGGTACACCATGAAAGTGGGAAAGGGCTGTTACTGGAGAAAGATGTGTGATTGGAGAAAAAGGAGAGCCCAGTCCTGTTATTTCTCCTTACTCTTTATCAACTTCTAAGTTCATATGGTGAGAGGTCATGTGATATTTGTTTCGTCCAATCACCTATTTGGACTGTGGAGATAGTTCTCTCCCAAGAGAGAGCAAGAGTTCTGTTTTCATGCTAGTATTTCCTTTCATATAAGTGAATAGGGAAACTAAGCCCATCTGAAAACAGCATTGCACTGGCTGTCCATCCTGTGGCCAAAAATTAATTTCAGTGAGGGAATATATGTTGCATAAAATGTGTTGGGGAAACTTGTGTTGCTGCTTTCATTCATCATGCCTCTTTTCATTTGGCATGTTTGAAAATAGAAAGAGCTGAATGTAGATTTAAAATGCATTTTGGAGGCCTTAATGCAGCTAAACAGTAACTTGCAGAATTTCTTGTCCACTGTTAAAAAAAGATTAACAGCTTTGAGAAATACAGCATTACTAAGTCCAGCATACGGGATATGTTATGTAGGCACTCTGATGCTTGCTTTAATTTTATCCCATCTGTTGTATATTAAGCTGAAAAATTACTAATTGAAATTGTGCCTTAATTTGATTAGAATAACAGGAACCATAAATCTAAGTGGATAAAAAAGGGTAAATATATGACATGCACACACACATACACACACAATAAGGTCACTAAATGCTGAAAAAAGATCAGAAAGTTTTATATTTTCTATGCTTCAGGACAAACAGTAAAGCTAAATGGAAAATGACTCCAAAAAAACCAATAGATTTTCAAAAATGCAATGCGCTTCCACCTGTATGATGTGAGACAGTGTACCCTGATGATTCCTACAGGAATGTGGAAGAGAAGGACTGAAGAAGTTGGAGCAATTCTGGAAACAGCTGAAGGCAAGGAAGAAAGGTAAAAGCAGATTTGATGTACATAAAAATAGGGGTTTTTTTTACAAAATGTAGCATACAAATTCATGCTGGAAATTGGAAATATAGAAGTAGATACTCAAAATAAGAATTAAGCTACACTGTAGTGATGTGTAAGATATTCAACAGTCTACAAGATGATGAGTTTCACACTTAAGGTAGCTGCTTGTTCTTCTCACAGGAAGTTTTCATCACAGCCTGGAAACTCAGGCCTTGTTCACAGGAACAGTGGAATTACACTGGCTTGAATTTGGGATGGGAGCTAAAGCCATTCCTCATGCACTCCCTCCATCTCTTTGTCCTTCTGTGCAAGGATCTCATCACAAAACCAGCACACTGATAGCTGGGATGCTAAATCCTGCCAGTGCAGGTACTGCCCAGCTCACAGATCACAGAGGGCTGAGAAAAAGGAATAACTGCCAAATGAATACATATACAATTAAAGTTTCTTTTAAAATCAGCGGTCTCAGTGCATGTGTTGTACTGCTGATAAATGTGTGTGAATTCAGCAACCTCTTCAAAAGGGAAACGTGTTAGTGACAGCGAAACTACATTGAATTTGCGGAATAAGATCAATTACAAGGATAGTGTAGATGTAGAAAGTTTCCATATATTCAAGCTGTTGTTGCAGTGGGGTAAATTAAACATGAGGGAGATATGTGTTCACTATTACTTTTTCTAGTTTTGTGGGTTCTCATAAACTTTCACATATTTCACTTTTGAGCAAAAACGTAAATAATGACAAAACAAGCAAGATTTCAAGAGCCACATTTCTTAGATATGCAGGCATGTTTTCCCCTTTTAAATTTCATTATTCACAGCAAAGGCCAGGATAAATTGTTTCAGTATTCAAGCTGCCAGTACAGTTGGAAAAATAAACCCTATCAAGTGATAAACCGATGTCCTTGATCTCCCACACTTTGTATAATTGTTGATCTTTTCTGTTTTCTCCCATATCCTGGCAGTTTATATTGAATGCTGAACACTAAAATTTGTGTGGTGGTATATTCTCTAACTTAGCAACTTGATAAATCAGTGACATTTTAAATAATGCATTTTTGACCTTTTAAAGAATGAAGACTTTTTTGCAGAAAGTATCTGGTACAGCTCTTTCTTTTTTTTTTTTTTTTTTCATTGAAAGAAATTTTTCCAATGAATTAATGTAAAATGAAGGAAAAAAGGAAACGCCAACAATCCAAGAATGAAAAATATAAATTAATTATTAAAGTAAAACTCTTTATTTTTGCACATTCTTTACTGTTTTCTTGCTTTCAAAATATGTATCACAAAATGAATGCAAAGAAAGAGTCCGTTTTTTCCTTTGTCTTGATGTCAACCTTCTTTCATTTTCTAAGTTTCAGTGTTTTGGAAAAATAAATAAAGACAAATTATCTTTTTTTTGTTGCATTTCCTTCTCAAATTATGAGTCGTGGTTGGAAAGTACTGTGAAAGACACTTGAAAATTGGATGCCCAGAAGGAATCGGGCAAGTACAAATAGCAAAAATGCTTTTTTTAGGAACCAATATTTTTCTGGCAAACCTGTTGATTATGGCTAACTTTCAAGTGAAAGTTGTGTAATTGAGAAATGTTCCTCCTTCACTGGTAAGAGAGGTGATTTCTTTTTAGAAAAAGCAGAAACATGGTAATAAAATAGTATGCATGTGAAAGTCAACAGTAAATTGCAGTTACATAATTCCTTTCCCTACTTTCAGCAAATTCACTGAAGAGTTCATTTCACATTCAGTAAAAGTTTGATTTCTGAATTTGACTTTCTTTACAGCTCCTTTCAAGTTTGGCCTATGCTTATACAAAATCCAGCATCATCTGTCAAAAATGTGTTGTGAGCTTCCCATCTTCAGCATGTGGCATTTAGGCTTTCTCCCCACAGGAAATCACTGGAGAAGGCAGGGAGCTGGGCACACAAGCCTTGAGAACTATACATTTTCTAATAATAATAATATTGCTCCTGAAGTCATCTGCAATAAAGTTTATAGTAAATAATGGTCACAAAGAATAAGAAACAAATCCTGTTGTCTGAAAAATAGTGATTCTAACTGCAAATAATGCTAAGTAATCAAAGAACTTCAGGAAATCTCTAGATTGGTAATCCTAAATGTCATGTTGCTGGCATTCTTTTACAATGTTGAATGCAGAGCAGAATATAACATATGAAGAAAAATTTCTTTAATCATATTACCAGATATTTTAGTTTATCTCACTACTGAAAAAATACCCTTAGTAATCACAGAACCATAGAACGGTCCGGATTGGAAGGGACCTCAAGGATCATGAATATCCAACCCCCCTGCCACAGGCAGGGTCACCAATCTCCCTAGATTTAATACTAGACCAGGCTGCCCAGGGCCCCATCCAACCTGGCCTTGGACACCTCCATGGATGGGGCATCCACAACCTCTCTGGGCAGCCTGTTCCAGTACCTCACCACTCTCATAGTAAAGAACTTCCCCTTGACATCCAACCTAAATCTTCCCTCTCTCAACGTAAAAACATCTCCCCTTGTCCTGCCATTATCTACCCTTGTAATGAGTTGACTCCCCTCCTGTTTGTATTCCTCCCAATTTCCTCTGATTATCGAAGTAATAATAATACTGAAGCTTGAGCTCCTTTTCTCTTTCCATGTATTTATTTGTGTTTACTTTCTTCTTAACGTGTGATTGCACTAATATAACATTTATTGCCAAATATCAGACTGTCTTTTCTTAAATCCTGATAGTGTGCTACTTTAAACTGCAAAGAAAAGGAGCCTGTTTGCAATTCTGTAATTTGCTAGTCTGCTGAATGTGTGATGACAATATAAAATTAAAAAACTAAGTCATACTTGGTCCAAAGTTCTCCAGCTAAGAAATCACAAGTTGTTTTTTTTTAATAGTTGATATGAAAAATATGAATATAGTTGATGAATAGTTGATATGAAAAATAAATATGGTTTATATGAAAAAGTATGCCTTTTTTTTTTCCCCCCCACTTTATACTGTTTAGGAAATGGCAGAAAAATGCTAATTTCTGAAGAAATACACGTTACACAATTCTTATTTTTCTTTGTTGAGATTATACAGGAATTATTCATGGCTTCAGTTAATTCACTGTGTAGCTAGATTATGGAAAATGAGGAGATATGAAAAGTATATTTGATAATACTTTAGTGGTTATGAAGTATGTAAGAGAATTAATATTGGATTTACATATGTTAACTACGACAGTTGCATATTCTTTAAATAAAGCACACCCTCTTCTGGGTCATGGGACTCTTAAAACATGTCACTATAGGTATTTCATGCAGACTTAAATGAAAAATGCAGTTTCACTATTAAGATTTGTGACTAACTTGAACAGAGCTTGAAAAATATATAGATTCAGTCACAAAGCCTGAAGAAAAGAGCACACAGAAATAGCTGACCTAGCTAGCAACTGTATAAAATATCTTCTCTGATAATTTGTACTATGAACAGAAGGTTACAGATGAACTCTTTAAGATATTAGGATGGTTAATTTCCATTCAGCACATTACACGGATGTTTTATGGGCAGTTCTTGTAGGATCAAGGCTTAAGCACATACTTAGATACTTTAATGAACAATACGCTCTGGTGCAGACTCTGTTTCATATGAAGGGGAAATGGAAGTGTTTTGCATAGAGAGGAATAAATTAACGATCTGGTAGATGGATGTGCCAACATGGGGACAAATGTGCTTTCAGTGAGTGGTACTACCCAAAAAGACATCACCATATCAAGGCCTGCTATGCTTTCCTAGGACATTTGAGATCTTTTAGTACTGGGAATGCTACTTGGATTTCCTTGGCCTTTTTCTCTTCCCAAATGTTCATCCTAACTGCCCATTTTGAGTGATGAGTTAATGCTACCTCCTTGAACATGCATCCAGGTGGAGGCTGCATCAGCTTCACATTTTGAAAAGCATTCTGGGTTGTCAGAATATCAGATCAAGATCACAAATTTTGGAGTTCTCACATTTTACACTGTAATTATAATGAATTCTGAGAACATTTAAAAGGAAATATTAAACGTGAATATTCTAGTTTTCTTCTGATGTGGCTTTAAGAATTTGGTCTGGGCAAACAACGAGCATGTAATTTTTTATGCTTTATAAATTGAAAAGATTATCTATTTTTATATGTTCTTTCACATGTAGATGCAAGTGTATTTGACTGATAACCTTAGTTAAGACATTTATATACGACTCCTCAGAAGAGACCTATAAATGTCAAGCAGTTTATTAAGCCACTTTTAGCGTCTATTAGGCACTTTAAAAATAGTTCTTTATTATGAATAAGCACTTAGGTATTTACTTCATGAGTTTGTTAAAGTAAAATCTTGCATCCTCAACATTAACAGCCTGTTCTCATATACTTTTTGATGTATGTACTCTTACACCTGAATTTGTCATGGAAATACTTGGATGAATTCCAGTACCAGAATGGGACAAACTTGTCAAACACAAATAAAAAAACTGAATTGGATCTCCTAGCAGTAACCCTTTGCTAGCAAAAATTTTGTTTATTTCCAAATACAGCTGGGTGATTATTTCATTGTTCATTTTCCTGCTCTCTTCCAGCTCTCCATTATCAGAAGAAATATGTAATAATTTGTGTCATAGAAAACATTGATTAATCTAAATACATAGAGAAAGAGTCTCAGCCCAGATGACTGAGCAGTCAGCACTGCCTCTACAGAGGATAAAAGCCATGGTTTGTTTTTTTAAGAAGACCAGAAAGATGCAGGGTTGAATGATGAATGGTATTGGAAGCTGCTGGATGCAAATCTGTTGCCTTGCCCTGCTTGTCTTTCCAGCACCCCGCACTGTTCCTCAGGGCTTCCCTGCATCACCTGGAATACAACCCCTTCAGAAGATAATAGCAATATCAGTATTTGAAATAATGCTTAGGAAGATTAAATCTAAAATTAGAGCCTAAAGCATGTCTTCTAATCCACTGGCCACTGTCAGAAACAGGTTAAAGAACCTTTATGCAGTACACCATTGTCCTTTAAGGTTGCAAAGGAGTTTTCCAAGTATACCACAGACTTTGTCAGAACTAAATGAGATAGTATTTTTAAAAAGCTGTCTTACATAGTCTAAATTTGCCTGGAGGAGGAGAGAGGTGTGGGTGGGAAGAAACCCAGATGCCTGCAGCTGATGAGTGGCTAACACTGCCCAAAATTTCAGAGACAGTAAAAGTAAACTAAGGTCTAAAATGAGTTGCTGGGTTTCCCAGTTAAGAACTTGGGAAATATGATTTCCTATTCCTGTCTAGTGATAGAGTACTGAATAACTACACAGGCATGATCAGCTATATAAATATGACATGGAAAATGAGGCCTGAGTGTCAATTAAGCTGTGCTTAAAGGTCATTAAATCTATTCCCCCTTCCATTAAGGTACTGAGTAGACAAAAAAATATATACCAAAGCCATAGGATACAGCATAGAAACCAGAGGATGCACCATAGACCCCAAATGATGCAGAAGTCTTGGAAAAGACCCTTTAATATTTTAACTTAACTCGAGGAACAAGACTTATGGATCTATGTAACCACAGCCCCATGGAGATTTGTGTCCTTCAAACCCCATATTCAATGTCAGCATAGATCCTTTTCTCTCTGATATGCAGTTAAAGAAGATGTGGAGTGTTTTATATTAAGCATGTAATATAAGCAGAGAAGTTGAACATATCACAATATAAAGTTCAGCAGATGTCATTCAGCTCTACAGCTCAGTACCTTAGGCATCTGTCAAAGAACATGAATCAAGGGTCCCTGCATGACAGTCTAGTCTCCAGTCTCCATTTCTACTACATTTCAGACTCAAGTGACTTATTTTCAGAACACAGATATGAAGTCTTTGTTGCCAGTTCTGCTGCCAATACAACATAACATAATTAATTGAGAACTTCATGCCAAAATAATCTATGCAACTGAAGTCATAAAATTTATCCATGTAGGAAATAGCTAACAGACTTTATTTTGCAGTGATGTTGCTAACAGTCTGTTGCTGGTGTTATTCCTCTAGGGCTTAACTCCTGTGGGGCTTAACTCCTAGACAGAAGGATGAACAGGACTACAGCCTTGTTCCTTGTGCTCACTCTTCCTCTCCAGCTAGAAGATGATTCCTGGCTTTTTGCATAGGACTTCCAGACTGCTAGTTCTTACTGTGTGAGGAGCTGAACTGCAATTCAGTACTCATTCTTCAGGCAGCCGACTCTGCAATTCAAGTTCTCTACAAGTCAGGGGCCTAAAAATTAGATGCCTCAATGCTCAAAATCATTGTTTGGCCTGGACCAAAATGTTCTATTTTATTATGGTTTGTTTTGTTTTGTTTTGTAAATTAAAACCCTCAAGTTAAAACTGTTTATGTGTCTGAAGAGTAAGAATAACTTGACAATATCAATCAAAACAACTTCAAATACATTTTGAAAAGTAATTGCAGTTCCATTGACCAGTCAATATTACAGTTTATAAATATTTCCATAAACAAATCTGAGCTGAGAAAGCTTTATGGCAGTGGGATGAAAACAGAGTTAATTTAGAGACAAAGCTAATAGAGTCTGGACATTTAGGTTTGGGCCCTAAGTGGGGCCATGAAATCATGGGATTTCATGAACTACAAAAAGTCTACTGTGTGCTTCATGTAAAAATTAATATAATTACCTGCCATTCCCTGAGGAACACAATTACAGTTTCAATATATGCAAGGATCATAAAATACAGATATGTCCAATTAAAACAAATGGTTATTAAATATTTTTATGACCCTGGCACAAGTAAGGCTGAAGTGTGTAGTGGCTGGCTTACTGAAGGCCACTCACACATAGGTCAGTCTCACATCAGTATAGACTCTGCTCCCTGGAAGGCTTTCATTAGTTATGTTCCATAGCTAGTCAGGAGCTCACTAGACGGCACAGCAAATAATTAAATATATTTTCACAGTGTTCTCAGAGGGCAAATTCTATTACCTACATGTCCGTTTAGGGTGACTTTTAATGTGTTAAGTCCTTCTACTTTTGCTCAGATGCAGCAGAGAAGTCAGTAAGAGCTATAACACAGACCTCAGTGAGAGCCGGATTGCTTCCCAAGTTGAAGTCTGTTAATATTGCATATTTATGGTTCATATTTTTATTCATACACATCATTGCTCTTTCAAGAATTCCAACCATTTTTTCTCTGTCAAAAATATATTCAGACATTTTAAAGAAAATCAAATACAAGTATGCTATAGAAAAAAACAACAGTGAAAAAGAAACTACCATTTGTCTTATTTGTGGAATCAAAGAGATGGAAGTTGTATAGATCAGCCTTCCACTTGAGGCAGGACTAGTGACAACACTAGGTCAGGTCAGTTATGGCTCTGTCTAGCAAAGTCTTGAAAAGCTTTCATGGTTAAAGACTTCATAGACCATTTTGGATATTGGTTACAGGGCTGCACTACTCTCCCAGTGGAAAAGCTTTCCCTAATTTCCAAGTTTTATAGACTAGTTCAGCTGGGACCAACAAAGATCATCAAGTCCAACTGTCAGACTCACTTCAGGGCCATCCAAAAGTTAAATAATGTTATTGAGGACATTAACCACGTGCCTCTTGAACACTGACAGGCACGGGGAACCAATAAGCTCACTAGGAAGCATCTACCAGTGTTTGACCACATTTGAGAAGAAGTGTTTCCCGGTGCCCAGTTTGACCATCCCCTGGTGCAGTTCCTTGCTGTTCCCATCCTCCCATCGGTTCACAGGAGCACCTCCCTTTGCTTTTCCTCCTCACAGAACTGCAAAGAGCAGTGAGGTCACTTCCTGGCCTTCTCCAGACTGGACAACTCAAGAGCCCTCAGGGAAACAATCCATTTGTTTTTCAGAAAGTTATAGTTCAAGAATGGAGGGGGGTGTCAGTGCTTTCCACCTATGGTCCCAAGATGTCTGACAATTCCTAGGCATCTTCTAATTTTAACAATCCAGAAGTCTTAGATCCATCTTGCAAGACTGAAGCTTCAATTAAAAAAAAATGTGTCTATATAAGAGTACTGCAAATTGAAGGCAAATTTATTTTAAAAGATTTTGCAATCATTTGGACTGCTGGACTCTAGTTCTCTGTCATACTAAGCCTTGTTAGATCATGAATAAATCACTTGAATGTTGTAAGAATTGTTCTTCCTTGCAGAATTAACCTAAAAGAAAAAAAAAAAAAAACTTTTGAGAAGTCTCATAAATTCCTAAATTAAATGTTTTAAGCCAAATATTAACCTAAGGAAGAAAGGTAGGATCTCTTCACAAATGTCTGAAAGATTATGAACCAGATTCTTTAGCTGTTTGTTTGGAATTTAGGGATTTTCCCCTTCCCTTCCCTTCTTGCAAGAGAACTTTCACGTTTAACTTCAGTAGGAACAGCTGAAAAAACGAAGAGAACAATGCAGTGAATTGTGTTACAGTGGGGAAGTACTGGTAAAGGTTTGCATTTGGAAAGTATAGGGGCACTTCTTACATCCTGTGATGTAAGAAATAGCCTTGAACAGGTCTCTTCTCTGTCCTTTCCCTCATCTTACTGCAAAACTGGGATAATACGATTCAGCTCTTACATAAAGTACTGTGTGGAGGACAAGTGTGCTATAAAAGCTAACAGTATGACAAAACCACCAAACGTAAATACAGGCAGTGACATTGAAATACTTAGCTTTATCTAGCCTTTATCTAGCCTTTTTTTTTTTTCATTTCTTTAAGGACATATGAAATAATGACTACAAGATGTAATGTTCACTCAGCTGACCTTTCTGTATAAAGGGACTGAAGGTTACCGCCATTAGTTTTCTGCTTTTCTGAGTATTTCAGGAAGAATTTGATGGACAGAGTGCTGACATTGACTTGGAATGTTACAAAATACAGAAACCATGAATACTGCATTTACTGCCATCAGATTTCTGCAGACCACACAATGTACTGTCTGAAGGAGTGTTAGAGAACATTCTGGACACAAAGTAGATAAGGAACTTTACCAACTCTTGAATACCAAAAACAAAAACCAAAAAAAAATTGAAATGCTCTGCTCCAGGAATGTCAGAGTTGAATCTATACCTGTACAGTGATTTAGTATTGATGGTCAGCTCAGCTCCACCATTCTGCTCCCTCACTTCCCTTCTTAGAAGGGAAGGAGGAGAAAATCTAAAGAAGAAATGCTCATGGGTTGAGACAAGGACAGAGAGATCACTCACTAATTACTGTCTTGGGTAGGAAGGTTAATATAATTTGTGGCCTATTGCTAACAGACTAGAGTGAATACTAAAAGCAAAATAAACTGAGGACATAGCATAATCAAACTCTTCCTAGATTCCCAGATATTTTTGCCAGTCTGCCTTGTTGACACATGCACAATTTGCCAACAAAAATAAGGGGAATATTTAGCTCTAAGTAGAGACCTTTCTCCATTTTAAGTACTGATGTGGAGGAAAGGTTACGTTCAGCTTAAATGTTGCAGGAATCCATGGGATTTTCTGATAATGAACTGCACTGAGTTTTACGAGCAGGCTAGAATCTGTCATATATATCAACTGCTTGCTTTGAGAATTTCTAAATTGAAGCTCTCTGTCTTTAATGACATTTGTTTCACAAGAGACAAAATATCTACAGAGCAATAGCTACATTCTTGAAGTTATGTCACACAGAATAATGCAGAGTTTAGGCAAAATAAAAGTTTCAGGGTTTTATTCTTGTTTTGGAATATGGTACCATAAACTCTTAGCTATCCAATTCTCTGTGTTTATGTTAAATACTACTGATTGATCATCATGTCTAAATGCTATCCTACTGTTATAAAACCTATATTGGCCTATAAAGGTAAACATGTGTATTAAATTAGTCGTAGGGTATTGTAATAAAGTATTTCCTTATCAAAATTTAAAATACAGTCAGATATTCTCATCAGTCACCCTGAAAAAGCATTGCAGGCTGAAATATGCCAAACATGGCTTATGTTCATTTTGAAATGGAGCTTTTACATGTTTTTGGTTTGTTGGGTTTTTTTTTAGCATCAATACTGTTTTTGGAGAGATAAACAATTAATTGTGATCAATTGCTAAATAATCAAGTTCCTGGTGAATAATTTACTTGAGACTTGAGACACTATCAAAGGTAAAAATCAATTTCATGGCACGCACAGTAAGTGCAGGTACTTACTCACTGTTACAGAACTGCAGTAATTTTGCTGAGATGAATGGCCCAAATGCTGATAATTCCCACTCTCACCAAAAGAAAAGGTTGAAGTTCAGCTTATTGACTTCAGCAGATTCAAATGATGCTCCCATTGCTGTTCTGAGCATTATCTCAAAGGAAATCATATGTTTTTAACACAGTTCATTTAATAAAGAACATAAGGATTGCCCAGGGAGGCAACCCACCAACCCTCAAGATGTTCAAGAATCATTTAGATATTGTACTGAGATATATGGTTTATATCCCCAATAGGGATATATTGGTGATGGATGGATGGCTGGAGTGGATGATCTCGGAGGTCTTTTCCAGCCTTGGTGATCATATGATTCTATGAATTCAAACAGTACCTAGGAAAGTTCCCAAACCCATATACAGAGCATTTCTTGGGACTCATCATGTTAATAAACAGATGTGATTGTTATTAGCATGTATTCATAATGTAATTTCATTATTTTATTATTAGTGTTGCTTTATTTATGTGAGTCCTAACGGACTAACCTTTTTGCTCCATTCCAGACATCTAGTTGTTCTTATATGAAGAGAGATAATTTAAAATTAAATTGGAAATCATTGCCAATGGCAATATAGCAGGCACCAGTCAGCTAAGTCTTCCATGACAATTCCTGCCACACAGTATCAAGTATTTTGCTGTGTGAGATTTTAAATGAAGGTGAATCCATATATTCCTCGTTCAAATGCAAAGGAGTCACCAACTAGGGGTGATGAGGGATTGAATTAGTTGATTTTATTTCTGAAATTGAACCAAAACCTGAACATAAATGTTTTTCTGAGCAATTTCCTTATTGTGATTACTGTTTTGCTAAGGTGTTGACATTCTCCCCAGGCTTTGCATATGAAAAGCTTAATAAAACTGATAATTAATTTAAGAGCTAGATTCTTCACTCCCTCCATGATTAAAATAAAAAGAGTGCATGAATAGACTCACTGAAATTCAAGAGGGCTTTAGAGAGAAGCACTGCAGACTCATTAACAGCATAGTTGCCTGAATTCAGCGTTCCATCTAAAGCACATGGATTACCACAACCACCCTTGAATCAAATATCTTCCTTTTCATTATCAATAATCTAGTATTGTTCTGTGATCTTATGTTAAATGAATTTGATATGGGATCAGATATTAGCTACTTAGATCACTTTTAGCAATTTAAACTTCACCCATTTTCACCACAAGTAAACTCTTACATGTTAAAAGTGAAGCAGTGACAGAAATAAATTCTCAAACTTCAGAATATAAAGGTAAAAATAAGTTCCAGTGAGCTGAGGTTGCCTATGGTGTCAAGCCTGAGAGGCACAGAATGGGGACCTGAATCTCATAGCGTATCTTCAGGAAGTTTTATTGAAGATACAGGAAAGAAAGTGATTTAAAGGGTGTGCTTCATCCTGAGTATGTGAATAGGAAACACATTTTTTCAACACTGGAAATGAGGAAAAAGCAGATTTTTCACTTAACTTGGTGCTCTCCTTCCATCAATAAAAGGTTTAAAAATCACAGTTTTGGGCTGCATGTACCAGAACTATATGTACATAAGGTAACAAGAGTTTAAGCTCTGGCAGAATGGGAATATAGAACATCACATTACAAGATTAATTACATCTTTCAGAGTAATTCCACTCATCATGCTGCTTGCCAGCAGATGTGAGTGAGGGAGAGATTACTTTTCAGTGCCTTACTCTGGAGGAGGTACAACAGCTTACAGAGGGCTGGGAAGCATTATACTCTGCAGTCGCACCTTGTGCTGCCTCCATTTGTAGCTTAATCTTATTTAGTGGCATCGCATACAAATTTTTTAGAAGTTATTTTCCTCACAAGACAGGCAATTGGTAGATATATTCGTAAGGAACTGCAGGTTGTTTATTCTTCAGAATATAAGGATAAAAGTTGTCTCTGTAGCAGCCTAAATGACTCCTCATTAGCATACAGACTCAAGTCCACTGGAACAGGCTGCCCAGGGAGGTGGTGGAGTCTCCTTCTCTGGAGATGTTCAAGACCTGCCTGGATGCCTACCTGTGCTACCTGCTGTAGGGAACCTGCTTTGGCAGGGGGGTTGGACTTGATGATCTCTGGAGGTCCCTTCCAACCCCTACAATTCTGTGATTCTGTGATTCTGTGAATTCTGTGAAGTAGCCAGAAAATATTTGCCCGTAAGTATTTTACACATGTGTGCATAGATAGAGGCACAGATGAAGTCACTGTGGGTTATCCAAAAGGTTTTTGCTGTTTTGTCAGGAAGCAAAGGAAGGTACCTCCCTCTTCAAGCTTGGTGTCAGCTTCCATGGTTTTGCCATTTGTACTGACTCCTCCATTGAAATCATTTGTCTCATCCCAAAATCAGGTGACAAATAGGGAGTGGCAAGCCTAATGGATTTAATGTGGACTGTAGAACAAGTAAACAATCTAGGGAAAATGCATTATGCCTGCTTTTCATTCACAGGAAGTTAAAAAGCAAAGATGCTTCCTCCATTGATTCCCCAAAAGTTTAACAAGGCTGTTCCACAAGGTCAGGTCCTGAGAGCTTAGCTGGAGCAACACTGCTGGGAGTAATGCCAGAGAGGCACTTAGAGTTCAGCCAGAGCACAACTACAGGGCTGTGTCCCTCATGCCCAAACAGAGCAAGCAAACAATTGCAATCTGCATGGCCAGCTCATCCAGCAAGCCTGTGTGGAGAAACAAATGCTTCATTTTGTGAAAAAATATCTGAAGGGAACGGTGGTGGAGTGTTCTCTCTTGTGTGAGTTTTACTGCAGCAACAAAGACTTTCCCCTGCATGAATTTTATGATGTATTGTTTCCTATTAAAAAATCTGCATAATAATTCTTAACGCCCCAAGAGTGAGTACTCCCTTAAAGCTGGATTAATAGGAGATGCAGGCAGCCCAGAGTTGTAAGTGTACAGAGCGTAGACAGCCTGATAAAAGCATTCTGGGAGAGAAGTGATGCTCAAGTGTTTTACATGACATCTTCAGTTTTGTTTTTGACTAATGAGTTGAATGTGTTTGTGTTGTTGTTTGGTTGGTTTCCACCAACCAGCAAAATCTGGCTGTGTTCTTTTCACTGTACAGGACAGGAAAATCTTGAATCCTTTTTCTGAGGTTCTCTTTCTCATCTCTTACTCAGGGAAGTGAGAAAAAAATATGTTCCTATGCAAATTATAGACAAAAATAATACTCAGTCCTAGCAAATTTATCACATCTGCTACATGAATTTACTAGGTATTATTAACCCTTCAAAAATATCCACAGCAGAGGGCTACTTGCATACATAAAAATGGTGTAGTGCTATTTAGAATATCCTAGATCCTTGGCAGAAGTATCACAGATCCCAGAGGAGACTCATCCCTCTACAAATTCAGCTTGAGGCCCAGCACCACATTCTAGTGTATACAGACATGTCCAGTGAGGTGCCTGAATCACAGCCAAGATATTCTTACCTTTGCGAGGGGACAAAGATACAGGCATGCTCTACAAATGAAACAGATGCTGAATTGAACTCATAAGGTGATACCTTAACATATGGGCGAGAAAAGCTGCTGAGTCTGTAGTGTTTATTGGCTTTGTATTAAGCTACGGGGGATCATGATGAACCCATAGGATGAATGCAGATGCTAAAATTGATTTAAAGAAAAGCAGATGTCAGGAGATCAGGATTCATATTTTCTTGTATTTAGGTTTCTAAGTTTTACCTTTCTAAAGAGAGTTCAGAGCTACTCTTATTTGGCAACTGTGAGGATGTTTGTATTTCAGTTATTCACTGGCTAAAACATTTCCTCCAAATGAATTTTTATACCTGGGCTTCATGACTCTTCGGACTAAAGAGGATGTAAATTTGTATTTTCTACCTACCAGGACACTGTATCTGACTACTTCACAGTAAAATATCATCTACTCCAGCAATTCTGCTTTGCAAAATAAGCTGAGCTATACCAGGCTGAGAGATGAGCATCGGGAGGTAACAAAGAGCAAGACCGAGATTCTAGGTTTTGCTAAGGGAGCTATTATAGTTTTCTTCCATCTATACTATGCATAAGCAGTCTTTCAAATAGCAATAAGAACATTTAATTCACTGATCAGATACTAAATTATCCCACAGTGCATTGGCAGGGCTTTTGCATTGGGTACTGAGTGGATGGCAAATGGAATGAGGGTCTTAAAACCGTATTTTCGAATCAGTACTCTGAATTCACTAAATGCTATTTAGGTACTTAAAGTTATGTTATGCCCTCAGCAGGTAGTAAGATGCTGAGCAAATGTCCATATCTGTGACCCACAGATCCCTTATTTGGATACTACCTGGGTCCTGGTGTTTGACAAAAAAGTAGTCCTGCATCATATAAATTCTTTTATACATCTAATGCAGTTCTTTCCCTTTTCCTCATTAAAAGGTGAATCATATATTTTTAATTAGACAAGTATTACTGATTTCCACTTAATATTACCAATTAACTCTTAAGTGATTTGTACTTCAGTCCATTGTAATTTTCCCCTTCTTAAAGA
Organism: Lagopus muta; assembly: GCF_023343835.1. Lineage (NCBI taxonomy): Eukaryota > Metazoa > Chordata > Aves > Galliformes > Phasianidae > Lagopus > Lagopus muta. The sequence continues at coordinate 10,671,037 of NC_064434.1, forward strand.
GGGCTTCATATCTAGTACTGCTGTTTTTGACAGCTGTACTGAATATTTAGTGTGAGTCTTAAGCACATGGACATATTGTCTTTTCCTATTAATTCACATCACTTGGGCTCAGTGAAAGCAGAATCAACTTCTGTGAATGTGATCAGAGGATCACGGACTCTTTTGTCTTGAATCCTAAATAAAAATTACTGAGTAAAAACCAGAAATCTGTAAGTATGCTTTCGTTTCTTCTTTCATGCTTGCACTTTCTGTAAGAGTAAAATCTCTCAAGGAAATTCAGATACCCAGTTTGAAAACGGATGAAAAACTATCTTCAGTGAAAGGCACATTTTGCAATTAATGCATATTGTGCTCTCAAATTTAAGTACAGATTTCCATGAAGAACACTGCCCATGGTAGACCAATGCATCACAGAGTTTAATTACAATCTAGGACTACATATGCACATATATATTCATATTCATGATTTTCTTTCTTAAATCTATCAAAAGTTTTGTGGAATAAGTACGTTACAAATCTTGCTGCTCTGCGTGCATATCTACTTTAAGATGAAATATTGGCAGTTTTTAAAATATTTTTTGTTTTATTTTGATCCAAGGAAATGAAGTAGTATCCACAATCCACAATCCAGTATCTTAAAACAAGACACCTGAAGAAAGTTGATGACTACAATTTAAGTGAATAAGAAGAACGATGTTTAAACTTAGTGTTTCTTTGCCTTTAATACAGTAAATATAATGCTGTTGTTTGCAGTGAATTCTGGTTTCTATGATAACTCTGCTCTTAAGGATTTGGGGACACTGTTAGAATTTAGGCTGCCCATTGTCTCTAGGGGCATTTTGCAACTTTCTCCTAGATCTCAACTCTACATTAAGCCAATGTTTGAACTCAGTCACACCACTGGCTAACAGAAATAATTCCACTGATCTCAGCTGGGAGACATGTCATCTCAACTGTGTGTGCTATTTCTTTAGGTACAAACGTCTCCACCCCTAACAACTTCATAGGCACAAACATCTTTCACTTGGTACTTCTTCTCTAGGAACATGCCTACAGAAAGCCAGGCTGAGTGACCCTGTATTTGCTTTGCCCATGCTACAGGTTAGCCAGCTCTGGAAGCAGCATTGTTCCACATCACAGTTCAGTGATGTGTCCATGCTGCCACCCTAACATGGCACATTTCTTTCCATGAAGATGTAAAATAAGGACAAAGATTTTGCATACAGCTGCTCCTATAAGGCAGCTCCTCAGGATCTCTTAGTTAATCTCCACTAATAAACTAAACAGAGAAGGGGCAGAGGTCTGAGAGCTGCAATTTGGTTATTTTATTTTTGCACTGATAGAGCAGTTCATGCAATATTTTGATATGGATAGTGTCCCATATTACCCCCAGATATACAACTTGGAAACTGGCAGAGATCAAAGACCACTCCTAGAGGCAATGTGCTTGCAGCCACCCTGTCCTGAGTACCAGGACAGTCAATAAATATATGACTATATCACCTCTGCCCACAGAACCAGAAAGCATATACTAACACTGTTTGTGTCTACAAGAAGAAATGTAACTCTTGATACCACTCTGCTCATGAATTACAAGTCTTGAATCAAGCATGTTCAGAAGATTTCTCTATCCTGTCAAAGTTGCAGCATGGTCCAAAAGTAATGACTGCCATCATCCACTGGTTTTAGTTGTGCTGACTTCACTTTGAACTTAAGAAGTAGGTTCTCACACTCAGCACTGATTTAAGGAGCTGATGGGAGTTACACCTCTTACATCAGTAGAAAGATTCTCATGGATCTCTTAAGAATGGAATCATCTCCCAGATTGCACAGCAAGGTGTAAGGCCTGAGGATGTCTCCGGAGGAAATACTTTTGTTGGCGACTCCAACATGAAAAGCAACCCTTACTTGTATATTTTTAATAAATCAAGGTCTAAACGCATCTGCAGTGAATTGGATGCCACAGTTCACAGGTCAACAAATTGTCAGAAGCCTTTACACCTCTAGTCTAGTTCAGAACATAGCCGTAATAAACTTTTTTCCATTTAAAACTTTTCTGTCCTAACCGCAAATCTCTCCAGCTGAGTAAAATGAATTGATAAATCTTTTTTGTTATTATACTCGATTGATTAGTTCTGCTTCAACTCATAAGGGATGTCAATGAAGAAGTACTTTTCCAGTAACTAGGTGAAATATACTGCAAGTTGAAAATAATATTGAGTGCAAATGTAAATTTTTTATCAGATTCATTTCAAAAGTAGAATAAATGATATTTCCTAGGTATAGATATAGGTATTACCATTATGAAACACCTTCTCATCATTCAACATCTTTTAAATTTTCATGCATTTTCTGCAGTGTTAAGGTTGAAAATGCTCTTTTTTACAGTGCACACCAAAGCTTATAACCAAGTTCTATGTAGGCTGATGATTAGGAATAAAAGAAAAAATCAGTAACAGAGCACATCAATATCTGCAACGCAGAATAAAAATGTGCTTTCTCATGATAACTTCTCCTGGATATTTGAAAAATTCAGATGAAAAACTGTTACATATAGCAAAAGCTTCCTTGCAGGAATGCCATAGCCTTGGAATTTTCTTCTGTCTATGAAATCAAGCATTGCAGATGCAGTATTCACCAGGACATGCTACAAAACTCATTTTTTTTACAGTGAGAATGGCTTGGAAAGTACTAGGAGAACTGTAATAATTATATATATGTGGGAAAAGGGAATGAAATTTTTGATAGATTGCCTGAAATTCCTTCATTTTGAGTATAATTGGATTTTCTTGTGGATGCATGGGTCCTTATGGAGGCCTTTAGAAAATTAAAGCAAACAGAAAACAGAAGCAGGGATGAGCTAGTTTTTTGTTTGGTTGGTTGGTGGGTTGGTTGGTTGGGATTTTTTGCTCAGAGTATCATAAATTGCAAACAAAACAGCAAAACCTGTAAGGATTTTCACTTGAAAAGTCAAAGTCCGGGCTTTAAATGAATTTCACTCTCAAATTTCCACCTGCACCACTGACGTTTATTGAAACCTTGCAAACACACAGTTGCAGGAACAATTGCTTTGGCCAAACTTTAAGATTTTAAAACCTCAGCTGTGGCCCTAAAAGAATCAGAGAAAAGACAAAACAAATTACCAGCCAAAATAGCCTCACATATTCTTGTCTCGGGGCTGCTCTGACTTACTCCAGTCTTTAATGGGACCCTAGAATTCAGAAAATTTAAACCAGTATTGACAAACAGTGAAACATCCCAAGACTCTTTTGTCACTGAACAGCTGTCCTTGTGACAGATACCCTGCCCCATAACTAACGATTACTACTATGTGGAAACTCTAAATTGATAATTAAATTAGAAATTTCCTTTCTGCATTTTCTGCCAAAATAAGGGGATTAATAACAGACTAGGGGAAAAACTCATCTCAAGACATCATACATTTCTCAGTGAGAAAATGCCAATCAACACAGAATGCACAAAATGAAATGAGTTTGTTCAGAGGCAGAAATCCTTTCTTTGTTGAACGAGAATACGAAGGTCCTCCATGGATGAGTCTCCATATGTCTAAATAGAAGGTTGCCTGGGGCTAGAACATCCTGTATCCAAGTGCAAGGTTCTGCAGCTGACTGGGACATCCCAAGCACAATTGCAGATTGGGTGGAGAATGAACTGGGAACAGCACTGAGAAGGACTTTGGAGTGCTGGTGGGTGAAAATATGACCTTTCTTGTTATTTTGACATCCTTAGCCAAGCTTAGTTCAAGCGGGGCTTTCCTGACCTCATCCCTACACAGTCTAGCAGCTTCCTTATACTCTTCCTGTAATACTTGTCCCTGTTTCCACTGCCAGTGTATCTTCTACTTGACCAGCTTGCCCCGGTTCAGCCACGCCAGCCTCTTACCTTCCTTTTCTGAGTTGGTACACCTAGGGATGGAGAGCTCTTGCACCCTGTGGAAAGACTCCTCAAAGATCTGCCAGCTCTGCTCTGCCCCTTTACCCATGAGGACAGTTTCTCAAGTTGTTTTGCTGACTAACTCCCTGAAGAGCTGAAATTAACTTTCACAGAATTTACTCTTTGCCAGTTTCATATCCCTCCAGATCATGAACTCAACGGTAGCATGGTCATTACAGCCCAGGCAGCTTACAATCCTGATGTCACCAATCAGTCCATGTGCATTGGCAAGCAGCAGGTCCAGTACTGCATCCCCCCTGGTGGGACCGTCAATTACCTGGCTCAGGAGGTTATCCTCAGTGCATTCCAGGAGCCTCCTGGATTGCCTACAGCTCTCCGTGCTACTTTTCCAGCTGATGTCTGGGTGGTTGAAGTCCCCCAGCAGGACAAGCCATTGCGATCAGGATGCCTCCTGTAGCCAGAGGTAGAAAGTCTCATCAACAGGCTCTGCCTGGTCTGGTGGCCTGTAGGAGACACCAATCACAAGGCTCCCTTTGCTGCCTCAGTCGCTGTCACCCATAGGCTTTCAATTTGCTCATGACTGTTCTTTAGGGACAGCTGTTCACATTCTATTCCATTCCTGATACAGATAGCAATGCCCCCTCTCCTCCTTTCCTGTCTATCCCTTCTGAACAGCGTGTAACCGTCAATGGCCACACTCCAGTCATAGGAATCATCCCATCAGGTTTCAGTGATGACAACTGTATTTTGGTTTTCTAGTAGCACATGTGCTTCCATCTCCTCCTGTTTGTTTCCCAAGCTTCATGCATTGGTGTAGAGGCAGTTCAGCGTGACAGCTGATTTTGTCACTTGAAAGATAACTTTTAAATTCCTTTTAAGTAGTTCCCTTGATTTTCCCCATTGCTTTCTCCTATTGCCCCACAGTCACTGCCTCATCATCACAACTTCCTGAAGGGAGGTTGTGATGACGAGGAGTTTGGCCTCTTCTCCCAGGCAACAAACAGCACCCAAGGAAATGGCCACAAGTTGCACCAGGGAAGATTTAGATTAGACATAAGGAAAAACTTTTTTTCTCAGGGAGTGGTCAGTCCCTTTTGATCTCTGACCCACACGTAGCTGCTGTACACTGGAGGAATATGGCTTACCTAAAGCCAGTGTTCATCCTTAGAAATTACACGTGAATCTATTCATGTAAGCTGCCTCCTTTTTTGCTACTCTTATTATTGATATTATGATTTTGGCTTTTTGTTTTGTTTTTCATATATTTTTTCCTAAAATATCTGTACTAGTGCAATAGAGAAGACAACATGCTACTTATAGACAAGAATAAAAAAAAAAAAACAACTCTGCTTCTCTGAAACCTTGTCAACATCATAACATGCATCAGCTATTTTTGGTTAGACTGTAATTACGTACTCAGGAGGTGGAAGCGCAAAGGCAAATTTAAGAACAGGGCAAGTATCTGATGATTTCTCGGAGAATAAGTTTGATTCTCCAGTGGTTTGTGTCTTGAAGAGTCCTTCAAGCAGAAGTGAAGACTTTGTACTCGTAAGCATTGGGAGTTTTCAGTGTTGTGTGAAATCAGCTGACCAGAACTTTACTGCAAAAGAATGGATACTGTTGAAGTAATTCTTTATTTCTAGATTTTTCTTTATTTCTGTTTTTATTGCTTGCCTAAAAACCTAGAAGGATGTGGGGAAAAAAAAAATCCTTAAAAGAAAAAAAAAAATCCATATGAGGATTTAAAAGAATTTTTCAACTTGAAAGGACTGTTTTTTTCTTTTGGGGTAGATTCCTTATGCATAGGAATGCAAAGGTCCATTAAATGGCACAAGTCAAATGGCATGCTTTTTCTAACTCAAAGTTTATATTTTTGCAGGTTTTCTAAAGTCTAGGATCAGGAGTCTAAGATTAATAATTATCAACTACTTACAAAAGATCTTCTCATACTGAACAGTGATTTGTCAATCCAGTCCCTTTTCAGCACTTTTCATCATGTTTGCAATGGCTACTTTTAAGATGTATCCAGTCCAAAATCACCAGAATATGCTGTGTTATGGGTGCTAGTCTTTTTCTCCTCTACTCAAATGAGTTAATGTGGATTTCAAGAAGAAATCAATATTCCCATCAGTTGTTGGAAGGAAAATTTTCCTCACAGTGGCAGTTCTGGGTTGAAAAGGTCCTTCCCTTCTCTTAGTGTCCCTATTTACATAGAGAACACTGTGGGAAATAGCAGTTCAGATTGTTATTTTTGAATCTGCTGCACCATTTGTCCTCTACTAATTAGTTTAACTCCCAGTAATTCATCTCCATCATTTCACTGTTCTGAGCTTCTTAATCACTTCCACTGTTTCCTTCACAACCTCATTCCCAATCCTTTTTCTTCCTCTTCCAATCACTTATTTTGCTTGCTTTTATTATTTTTTTTATTATGCTTTTCTTTCCCATATGAAGCACTTCTGTCTTTTTCTTTTCACTGCTGTAGTCAGTGCCATACAATTTTAGGGGAGCCAAATACAAATTTACACAAACCTCAATGGCTTTAGAAATCTGCTGGCTACTGTGCTCTGCTTAAGCATTTCAGGGAAGTCACAAGGGTGTGACAAGAAAGGGTACAAAGCAAGGCTAAAAATACACCTCATGGTATCCACAAACTTGACTGCAGCTTTGGCTTTTGAAATGACATGTTTGCATTTGATTTGTCTGGTTTTAATCCATCAAAGCAATAGTAGAACAATTTTTATGTACTAGTAATTACAGAATCTTCCTTCTCTTCCCTCCCCAGTAGCAGAGTTATAGTTTATAGTCTGTCAGTATTTCCATTACAAACTCCGTTTTTCAGAGGTCAATAACTCAGCCATTTAAGCCTGCATCATCTCAAACTTGATATACAAGTTGTCATAGACTCTTAATTCACTTTTTACCCCTATGATGAAAGCAAAAGGGTTTTTTTTGTTTGTTTTGTTTTGTTTTGTTTTCTAGAGGAGAATAATATATGAGGTTTTTTTCGTATTTGAACTAAAACTTGACTTTGTCTGTGAAACTGAAAAGTTGCAGATAAGTGGTCTTTAAGCTTTCGAGATTTTTTTAGAATAGAATTAAACAGCCAAAATATCCAGATAAAAAACATAGCTATAAATCAGCCAGTGCAGATACTTTTTATCCTGTTTTAGACTGCAGAGTATGTTAGTCTCAGTTGATGACCCACTGGTAAAGGCTGTGCTAAAAAGACTGTGCAGTGCACAAAACAAGGAAAATAAAAGGGCTCAGTTCTCACATTAGGCCACTTGGTTTAATTCCACCTCAATGCTGGAGTTGTGCTAGTTTATGCCACTGGAAATTTAATTTCACGTAGTGAACAGAAGTGAAGATGTTTATATCAGATTTTCATCTGCAGCAAACTCTTTCTTTAATTATTAATTCAAACGGAAATAGTATCATCAATGCCTAAGCTGTCCTACTGCACTAAAGATGTACTTTGTATTGCAGTGTTTATGTTTACTCCTGCTGTAACTGGGGAGATACCTGAAGCTAGCAGTGTGGTCATTGTTATCAGTCATTTTTCTTACAGGACACTTACTGACTCTCTATAAGTCACATTCCCTTGAATAAGTTAACATTTCTATCCAACAGTGTTTTCAAGCACAAGGTAGGGAAAGGGTAGATAGCACAGCACCAGAGTGATTGATGTTGTGGGTTCTCTGTGCTGACAAACAAAACTTGAATACCAACATACAGGCTTCTGTTTCTATGAAGCAATTATGGGGAGGAGAAGAAAAAAAAAAAGGAAGAAGTGACTGTCCAGTTTTCCAAGCAATCAGAAAGTCTTCTATCCACGTAAACAGCAGAGGTGGAGTCCTGCTCCCCACCAATCCACAGCACATTGTGACAGCAAAAGACAAACAGGTATAGACAAGGAGAAAACTGACAGAGAGTTATTGCATTCTGTCACAGACTTGTCCTCAGCAATTGAATGTGTCTGTATACTGCATTTGTTGCTATACGAATGACATTAGACAATGATAAACTAGGTAGCACCATGAAAACGTTAAACAGGAGGTGCTTATTTTGCATTTATTATTGCTTCCAAGAAAAAATAAAGATGAAGAAAAAGCAACTCCTGGATAAATGAAAAATAAGAACAACATGAAGAGCGAATATAGACTATATTTCTACTCACTGACACCTCATTGCAGTAATGTACTGCTATACTAGAGCCTTAGGACTTCAGGTAGCTGGCTACCTTCTTCATAGTCTATCTGCACACCTGGGCATAGAATATATTAACATACTCTCAACTAGCCTCATTCTGTGATATGTCCTGAAACCCACAGCAGAAGCAGAGAAATGGCAATGTGTGTGAGCTATTCATGATACTGAGCAGTATGCAATGATCAACTACATTTTTCCAAACCTTTGAAACTCCCACAGCAAAAGTAGACTACCAACACCAAATGTAATTTAGCATTCATATCATTTCATTTCAAAAGCCCTGTAAAAATTTCTATTCGTGTTTACTCACAGTTTTCATTAAGTTTACCAGTAAATAATCTTTTAGAAGAAAATTTAATGTAAATAATGGCTTCATTTTTTTAGCAATTTGTTGGAAAAAAGAAAAGCTTTATCTTTTTTATAACACACAGAAGTCAAAATAAATACCAGTAAAACCAACAAAACTTCACTTTTACTTTATGCTACTGGGAAATATCCTAATTGGCTAAAATGCTCTGGCTAAAATGCTCTCACAACTCACAAAAAACCTATAATATGTACAACAAAATGCAAACTGTTATAGTTCTGTTGCAGTGTGCAGAGTTAATTTTCAAACCAGAAAATATTGCTTTGCATACATTTACAGAGTTGATTTATGTCAAAGAATTGTGGGCAGCAAGTTCGATTTTGAATTGGATTTTATTAGAATTTATATTTTAGATACACACTTTGCAGAACATATAATGTGGAAAGTATTGGCTTCCTCTGAAATTGCTAACCAAAACTATTTTCTGCTGATAATAAATTCATTTCACTCAGCATTGATGTCTGGAATTCAGTGTATCTAATCTAAGGAGTCATCTAGCTTTTTTATCTACTTGAGCGCACACAAATTTAAATCATTAAATGTTTTTCATTGTACTCTTCCCCTACGAAAGAATATATTTTCCTCTACTACTATTCAAATTCTTAGCTAACCAGAGAGCTTAGATTTGGTGTTCAACTGAAAGAGAACAAATTTGGTGGAGTTATCCCCAATTATTGAATTAGCTTGGTTTGTGTTCACTCTTCAGATCACTACCTGGAATGAACTGGAAGAGCAAACATGTCTTCCACATTAGTTCCATGACACAGACTAGTAGTCAATAGAAAGAGATGTAAAGGTGACTCATCACTCATACAAGCAAACAACCATATCTTTCTGTTTAAGCTTGTGGTGGACAAAACATGGAGATGTCCAGTGTGTGTATCATCAGAGTCCCCATCATAGACATATTTTTCAGTGGCGTTCCTCAGAGATTGGGCCTGTTGCCTAGTATTCTTATTGATGAGGGCATTGAGTGCACCCTCAGGAATTTTGCAGATGACACCAAGTTGGCAAGAATTGTCGATCTGCCTGGGGGTAGGAAGGCCCTACAGAGGGATCTGGACAGGCTGGATCGCTGGGCTGAGACCAATGGGATGAAATTCAACATGACCAAGCACCGGGTTCCAGCACGTTGGCTGCAACAACCCCAGGCAATGCTACAGCCTTGTGGCAGAGTGTCTGGAAGCCTGTGTAGAGAAAATGGACCTGGGGGTGCTGGTCAACGCTCAGCTAAACATGAGCCAGCAGTGTGCCCAGGTGGCCAAAAAGGCCAATGGCATCCTGGCTTGTATCAGAAATAGTGGTCTGGTGAGGCTGCACCTCAAGTACTGTGTTCAGTTTTGTGCTTCTCACTACAATAAGGATATTGAGGCCCCCCTGGAGCACGTCCGGGGAAGTGCAACAAAGCTAGTAAGGGTCTGAAGCATATGTCTCATGGGACTGACTGAGGAAACTGGGATTGTTTAGTGTGGAGAAGAGCAGGCTCACGGGAGACCTCATTGCTCTCTACAACTACCTGAAGGGAGATTGTGATGTGGTGGGGGTCGGCCTCTTCTCATGCATAACTAGTGATAGGGTGAGAGATAATCACCTGAAGTTGCACATGGGGAGGTTCAGGTGGGACATTAGGAAAATCTTCTCCAAAAGATGGGTCAAGTGCTGGAACGGGCTGCCCTGGGAGGTGATGGAGTCATCATCCCTGGACGTGTTCGAGAAAAGTTTAAATGTTGTATTGAGGGGCATAGTTTAGTGGGAAGATAATAGTGATAGGTAGACAGTTGAACTGGATGATTTTGGAATTTTTTCCAAACTTGGTGATTCTACAGTTCTGTAGTTTTGCCCATCCAGATGATCTGCACATTTTATTCCTGGCTACATGTTATTCTATATATGTAAATAAATATAAAATTATATATAATGAATCTAACAAGTCCAGGTGATGCTGGATTTAACAAATACAGTAGTTTAGAAATGCTTTGCACATGCACTATACTAGCCATATGAGATTACCATGTGTTCAGCACCAAATCAGAAACTGAACTAGGAGAATCAAGTACTAAAACGATATAGCAGGTATATATTTTTTTATCTCTAACAGTAATATCACTCAGCAGAAAGGAAAGCATGAGCACATATGCATGTACGTATATATATGCATATACATATACATATACAGATTCATTAGCTGTGTTTTTTGTCCAAAATGTCATAAGCCAATTAAGAGTATATTTATTAATGCTGATACTTTAATATGAGCCATTTTTTCATATGCAGCTTTGAATAATATATTTTTTTTTAAATAAACAATTCTATGTTACAATAAGTATAACAATTTTATTCATCAAGTTGAAAATCATGTCTCTGAGCATGGACAAGGATATTTAAGAAGTCAGATGAAAAACAGGGCAGCTTGATGATTAGGTTTCACCAGTATGCTCTCCTACTTTCCAGCAAGTTGTGTGGTTAAGTGACTTTATCACTCTAAGGAATTTCCTCCATCTTCTAACACAATTCTTGGACAAAGCATGATACAGAAGTTTCATGGAAGTGATATTGCAAGACTGCTTTCTGCACTCAGAATTCCTCTTGAGTATTTCCACATTTAGCAAAACATTTAAGTTGTAGTGAACAAGAGTTTGATAGCAAACATTCCACCTGAAGCAAAGAATTCAATACTGCAGCCTGGCTCCAGGGAGCACTTGCTGATTTATGGCACGTAAAACACTGCCCCTGGGAGAATGAGAGCATCCATTTCTGTAAATCCACATAAAACTTATTGCTTCTGTCCTAAAATATTATATAGCTTTAGACTCCATCAGGCAGCAGAAGGTTTATATGAACAAGTGTTTTGACCTTTGGGCTACTGGGAAAAAGAAAGAAGAGGATTCTACCAGAATTTTAAGGGAAGAGAGATGAAGGAGTGTGTTTTAGTCACTGAGTAATACCTAACACTATGATTAAAGCTTACGAAACAGTAGGAACTGTATAAATCTATCAGTCCATTTTCAGCTTGTAATTCATTGCCTCTGCAGTTTCAGTAGTCAAGAGCTGCTTTGTACATCAGTCAAGGAAAAGCTTTGTTGTGTTTTTGTGGTTAGAGTCCAAGCACAAATTCCTGCTTTTAACTTGATGTTCAAAAACCCTGTCAATATTCTGAACCTATTGTGCTTAACTCTATAAAAACACACAACAGGACCTTTCCTGCATCAAGGATGTTACAAAACTCTTGGCTGTTGAGACCAAGGCTGTATTTCAAGGCCTCTATAAGCAATAACATCCTTTCACATTAACTGTTTTATGTCTGTCTCTAGTCTGTGCTGTGCAGTCACCATCTCACCCCAGGGGCTGGCTATTCCTTTACACACACTGGGGATCCAGTAGGTATGCAGAATAAGTAGCACATTTAGGTTTGCTGAAATGGTCAGTAATCACAGCCCGTTGCTGCTGTGAACAATAAGTGCTTGCTCCCGGAATGGGAATTCAGATCTGTAATTCAAATTGAAGTGAAGGCAGGTCAAAGGTCAAAGAAGTGCTCCATGTTCCTTAGCCTGTTGTCACTTCTTCAGATCCTTCCTGGAAGCTGCTCCATGAAAAAGATGGTGAAGGTTCTAGAGGACAAACTGTATGAGAAGGGGCTGAGGTCCGTTGGTTTGTTCAGCGCAGAACAGAGGAGCTGACGGGAGGCCTGATGGCAGCTGCAGCTCCTCACAGGGAATGGAGGGGCAGGGCTGAGCCCTGCTCTGTGTGACAGCGACAGGGCCCGGGGGAACGGCATGGAGCTGTGCCAGGGGAGGGCAGCTGGGGGTCAGGGAATGGGTCTGCACCAGAGTTCAGGGAGTGTTTGGGTAACAGTCACATTCATAGGATTTGGATTTTGGGTGGTCCCATTCTGAGCCAGGAATTGAATTCAGTGAGCCTTCTGGGTCCCTATCATGATTTTAAGAAAAATTGTTAGTCAGATGTGTGGTACCTTCAATTTCTCATCCTACAGATTATGCTCTTGGCGGCTGCCTTTTTCATAGCAAAGTTTTCCTGCAGCTCCCCAGGCTCAGATTGCAACTCCATGATGATGGCAATGTGTTTATTATGAGTGTGTACATTGCACAGCAAAGCCCTGATTCTTATTCTGGTTCAGCAAAATCACTGACGAAGCTAAAGCATTTCATGTTGGTCTAGTTGTACTTGAAATGCAGAGCAAGCCTGCTCTTACAAAGCAAAAAAATTCCATTGCAAAAGTTCAATTTTTTTGTCCTACGCTCCTTTCACATCAGCTGTACATCCAAATCCTGTGCCAAGGTTTAAAATTGCGCTATTGGTTCTGCACTTAAGAACTGAGTAGTGGGCACACTACTTCATTCCCTCCTTTTTGCACATCTACTTGATATATCGGCAGAATTATCCCTGCCTGAATTCATATTGCATAAATATTGATGGCTGCACTCTGCTTCAAACTCTATTTACACAGGTGCAAAAAGGCCTATGACTTCAATTTAGTTGTGAGGTTCTTTCAGTTGTATTTATTATGTAAACATACAAACAGCAATACAATATATGGGGGAAGATCTGTTTATTCAAAGCTGCAGAGCACAGGGAGGCTTGCTGCAGAAACAGCAACGCTGCACTGAATAGATGCATATATTATAGACATAATACATATATATGTATTTCTATATTAAAAGGGAATGCCATTTCCATTTTTACATAAATTTCAGTATTAAAAAAAAACCCCTAGCACTTTATTGATATAGATGAGATTGGTCCCAGTTTTGCAGTAGGTCAGGGTTAAATGTTAAGTAGTGATTGTCCTTCTTCCCTCCCCTTTCCTTTATCCCCCAACAGAAGTATAGCAGTACTTTTCCTTTAAGTATCTAAAGGAAAGAAGCCTTTGTAGTAATAATTGTGTACTTCTTTATAATTCATAATGTCTTGTAACTGTACAATTCTTAGCACATTAAACAAATGTGCACTAGATAATAGTAATAAAGTAGCTGGAAAAAATCATTCAGCATCAAAGCTCAATTAAACAGATAAATTTTCATTAAAAATCTAGCTTTAAAAATACATGGAGATGGGATCAGAGATGAAAATGAAACCACATCAATTTCATTTCAAATAGACTTGATGATTAGGTGCACAGATTTCAAATGGTTAGTACATGTTGTGCAAGCTACTCTAAAAATTGTCCAGTGCAAACATAGGTCACTAAGAATTGACCAGATGGAATAATTATTATTCAGGCATGTTTTCTTGTTTTTAAAATGTAAAAATCAATATCTGTGAGTCATAAGAAGCCACAACATAGGTATTTTTCAAATGAGTTATGAAAAATAGAATAGAAGCTTTGGAATTCTGTAGTTTTTAGTTTTGTGTTCATTTGAAGTAATGAGGAAAAGTAGCAGTTTTTCATTTTTTCCCTTAATATCAATTATGTACAATCTTTTGTACTAATAACCATATTCTCTATTTATTTATTTATTTTTTTTTTTGCATCTCAATTCATGCAATGCAATTTTTTTTTCTTTTTTTTCTCTCTTTTTTTTTTTTTTTTGTTGTGGCTGATTGTACTTCTCATGACATCCTATTTGGCTTCTCAACACCTTTCATTTCATATATAATTTCATATCTTTCATATTCAAACTCAAAATATTAACACTGTTTATTTTTCTGAACTTCCCTTCCCCGGCTATTTATTCAGTACTCACTATCAAAACCCAATACCCACTGAAACCAATGGAATAAAGTGAAAGTTTTACACAGTTTCCAAGAACTACTTTACCTGACAAACCAAGCAAGTTACTGAACATCAACAAGGAAGAAGAAAAACACCTCAGATAGAGCTCTGATTGATAAATCTATGATTTAGAGAAGAGAATATTATACTCCTTTTATGAAAAAAATGTGTGTATGTCTACATTTCTCTAATATTTAGGTATAAAATGTCCCAATCTTGATTACAGGCTGCAGTTGCTACTGCAGTAGAGATATCCTACTCTCATCATAATCATTGTGTCACTGACAGCAGATGTATGCCTCTTCAGTTCCTCCTTCATTACCAGACTTTTGGTTCATTGCGTTCTTTTCTGGAAAAAAGTGAGATACACAACCAGAATATTATTATTCTGCAGTGAATGGTGAACTTATTATGCAGAGCATGAATGTACTGAGTCTGATTTTTTCTACTTCTCAGCAAACATTCTGTAGGGTTATACAACTAGATAATAGAAAAAATGTTAAGTCAGCTCTTAGGAAACAAACTGAGGAATACTTACAGACTTAGAAAGTTCATCTTAGCAAGTGTTTAGCAGCTGTTAGTAACAAATGTGCTATGATGACCTTTTGAAAATTGCCAGTTTTTTTAATGCAGTATTTTTGCTGTACTCAGATCCAAAGTTTCAACATAACGTTTCTTGCAACTTGTCATAAAGAAATGGGAATCACAGAATCACCGAGATTGGAGAACACTTACAAGACTGTCCACTCCAACCATCCACTTACCACCAATATAACCCCACTAAATCATGTCACTCAGTACTACACCTAAATGTTCCTTGAACACCATAGGTGAATTCATAAAGAAATGGAAGACAGTTATATTTCCCTTTCCCCACATGCACAGAAATGTTAACCTATGCAAGAGATACTCATGTCTTAGATAACTATCTACAGAAAAAATGGATTGCTATCTTAGGTAGACCCTAACCAGCTTTGGTGAGAATAACAAAAAACATTCAGCAATGTACCATTTTACAGGGGACTCCAAGTGTTTCCAAATGTTCATTAAAATTCAAAATCATTTCATTTTTATCAAAATTATTACCAGTGCTCACCTGAGTAGAACTCTCCCAGGTATGTCTACACCAGGTTCAGCCACAGCACTGAGTGCAGTGCCAGTATTTGCAGACCACTACATGATAACATCTTCCTCTACTTTGTACCTGGCTCTGCTCATTGCAATGGAGAATGCCTCAGAACTACAGTGTTAATATCTGCAAACATATTTAATCACACATAATGAGTAAGTTGGGAACTCTTACCGATGCCAAGATAACCATGCCTCCTAGTAAATAAAAAACAGCCACATCCTATTCGTTGTTCTTTTCCAGCCAGGCTGTTAAATAATTGTAATCCTATCCAACAAGATGGATCAATCTGGAGGGGCAGATGCAACTCTTCAAATTAACTAAAAGCCAACTCACAGCACACTCGTTGTTGATGTTTTTTCCCCCCAAATTCTGTACTCTTCACAGTCTGTTTCTTGAAATTAGTGAATGATGTAGTTGATCTAGAAGTAACCCTAGCTAGCACAGAATTCTTTTTTTTTTATTTTTTTCCCCCAGCAATACATTTTTTGGACCTGCCTTTTAATTTATTTTAGCGGAATTACTTTTCATTTGTCATACTGTCATTTTGGAGGTATTTTCTTAAATCTTTTACACAGTTCTACATTTTTAATAGCAACAAATTTGTTCAATTATATGTGGCATTTGTCTTTCATGTCTTTAATATTCCAAGAATTATGCCAAAACATATTTATTTATAGTTTCATAAAATAACTTTCTTAAGTCACTATATCTGAAAAATGTGTCTAAGACTGACACAAATGATTTATCCTTGAGTCTAAGCCAGCCACAGCCATGAGAATGTTTTAATGTCAATCGTCCTCTGCTTCCCTTGACCTTTAGGAACATCTTTCACTTGAGTTTGGAGTATTCTGTCTTTCCCTCAGTGGGGCTGCTTAGCAGTAAATCTGCTTACCCATAGCTGCAATGCCAGCACACAAGGATGAGCCCTCATTGTTCCCCTGCCCTTTTGTTGGCCTTCTATTTTGCAGGTAGGAAACAAATGAGAAACTATAAATTGCTTGTTAAAATACCAAAAAAAAAAAAAAGAGAGAGAGGAAAAAGAGGAAAAGAGATCATTAAATGCATAAAAGCACATGTAGTTAAATAAATTATAGCTTAGAATCAATTTCTCTAAGAGCAAAGCAGTAAATTAAGAATTACAGAATACTTGGAACTACTCACAGAACAATTACTGTGCACTAGTAGTATTGAACAAAGGAAATTGTTTGATGTTTCCTGTAAGAATTCTCAGCCACTGCATCGCAGGAACAACTTTTAGTATTGCTAAAACATAACAGTCCCTAATGCTTCCACAAATGAAATCCTGTAAGAGGTTCCTATCATTAATCATTAGCTACAAAAAGCTATCAAGCAATTTAACCTACAGAATCAGCCCACTGTAGCAACCACAGTATAGTTCAATCTCTGTAATAATGCGTATTCAATTATCTACCTCATCTTCTTCTGTCTTCATTATAATTGATAGTCAAGAACTGCTTAACTGCAGCTCAAAAAAAAAAAAAAAAAAAGAGGAAAATGAAAAGATTGGCATGTGATCATTTCTGCTCAGAGGGCGTATAAAAAGGTTAACAGGTAATCAATATTTTTCATATCAACTGTTGTTTCAAATCAGTTCTTAATGCACTGTCTTAGAATGAATCCATAGACTTCAGTGGAAGCACCTTATCGTTACTTCCAAGCCTTACCAAACATAGCAGACCTGAATACTCCATGATTATATGTTTGTAGAATTACATTAAATGGCAAGATGGTGCAGATACAAACAGTGTAGCTTGCTCCTGGCCCTACCATGTTGTTGGATCGGCCTCAATGACCCTCTGGCCAGGGTACCCATTTCCCCCAGGCGATACATGGGAACAAATCAGGGTTAGTGTGGACCAGGAATAATTTCCATAGACAGTTTACAGTCAGCATCTCTGTATCTTTGTTTTGTAGCCCAAATACTGCCACATCACGCCAAAAAATCTAGTCCTGTTTTTCTTTATTGGTGTAGAGGTTGCTACAATGCATAGTCACCTTCCAGCATTCATAGAAAGTTTGTGCTTTCAGGCACAAGATCACAGAATCACAGAACATTTGGATTGGAAAAGACTCTTAAGGGCCATCTAGTCCAAGCCCCCTACAACATACAGGGACACCTACAGTTCCATCAGGTGCTCAGAGCCTGGTTCAGCCCCCTTACTGTTCTATATACCAAAGCTTAAGGAAATAACAGTATTTTCCTTTTTGATTCTCTTTTTTTTCTCTTTTACTATGTACATATAATAATATCAGTATTATCTACAAGTCAGGGAAATATATCATCTATACTGACAATTTTAATGTTACTGTGTTGTTTCTTTGGTTAATGCAAACTTCTGATGATTCTTTCTCCTGAAGAACTTCCCTTTGGGGAATGTGCTGCATGTACCTGATTTATTTCTTTATAGTATGTTTTCCAATAGTGAAAGAAATGTGATTTCTTTTTTATAGCTCAGTAAGAACAGAACAGTGTATTCATTGCATGTTTGTTGATCAGTTATGCTAAGATACGCGTTTATGTTTGGGTAATATTTTGATTTATAAGCCTTTTTTCCTTTCTCATATTTCTGATGTAATGGCATCTTGCTGAAAGACAAACAGACTGTAAAAGGAGAAAATTTTAAAAGTGTTGTTGGAACAGAAAGCAATATTATTTTCTGTTGATAAGCTGCAGGGGAAAAGGTTACTTGGGGAAAATCTACTCAGAACAGTCTTTATATCATAACTATGTCCTAAGGGTTGTAATATGCAATTCCTAAAATGTTTTGTGGAGTATTTCGGTTTATGGTTATCCTTGTGTCTTTTAAGTGTTTTAGTTAGACAGGGGCTTAGACAGATCTCACCAGAAGGTACACTTTTCAGGAGGAGCACAGTTACTTCCTGGGCCAGTATTCATAGCTGTAATGAAGTGCCAATGCTCAGTGAAGGCATGAACATAGATATCAGGAAAGTGATCTGTCCTGAAGAAGCAACTTACCCCTTACTCTTCCAACACTCAAATCAAATCCATTTGGTATCCTAGGGGGAAAACAAGGAATGCAAGGTAGAAACTGCTCTAAGGTATTTGTCTACAGCATGTGACATGAGATACCTTTTGAATGCACGCATCTTTCTTTACAGAAGTTTTAAAAAAATTAGCTGAAAGAAGAAATATACTTCGTAAATTAAATACTTCAGGGACTGCCTTTTGACTTTGAGGCAACCTGGCATAGATGATTTGTATCTGTATCACTAAATTCTTTCACCTTCTCAAGAAGTTAGCTGAACTATCTTACTCTTAGATGATCCTTATCCCCAGAGTGTTCTAGGAGATAAGCCATAGTTAAGGAACTGAGCAATCTACTTTGAGTAGCATATTGGAAAAGATGGCATCCAGAGGCCTATTGTAACCATAAACTTGTAATTTGATAAACCTATGTTTATCTGCAAGACTGCTTGCTTATATGGACCGCAGGCCTGTCAGTGCCCTAATTAACAGTTTAATTCAATGGAATAGACTGTATAGATCTGTCCATACGCTTCATACACAACAGGGAAACAGAATGTTGAAAAATGTGTCGTTAAAACTGATCCTTTCTTGGGTGTAATTTTTATTTCTGTCATTTAATGCTTTCTGATCAAATATATTGCTCTGAAATTTCTGAGCATCCCTGGTAATAGCACAATTTCTTGTTCTTCAATACTGTAACCATTCCCCTGACAAATGGGGAAGCCATGAGTTATAACTCATTTTGTGAGATTGAAGGTACACAGACTGAAGGTACAGAGACTTGTCCTTGATCTCATTCAAGAAAACTTAAGGTCAGAGTTGAACCAAATTTCACTCCAGGAGTAATTACCTTTACAATTTTAGTAGGCTGCAGATTTGGCCTATGAATTACAATTTGCTTTGAAATGCATGCATACAGAAGTTGTGCATGAAAACAAGTTGTGATTCCATTCTGCCTAAAAGTATTACTTTCACCAAAACTATCAATGCAACTTTAACATATGGGGCCGTAGTAGAACACTCAGCATGCCAGGGCTTTGGTAGCAGCACATCCTAGGAGCTACTAATTTATTTGTATTTTTAAAGTCAGCAAAATTTAATTAGAAGAAAATCAGATCATAGAAATTTTAACTTTTTAAAAGTCTTATAGTAAAGAATATTACTATTCCTGATGCTAAGAAATTGCTTAATATTACTGTTGGCCTTTGCTCTCACTTATTTTAGCATCCAAAGTTTAGTATTTAATTAAGTTGCCTGAAGTCCCTCTGTATTAAACAGGAATAAATGTGTACATTCTGATAATGATTTGTAACATCCTGAAACCCATCTGATGGGTCAGAGGAATTGCCTTCTGGAAATATATGTCCCTTACTGATGATAGTGGACAGGAGATCAAGGGATTTATTCAGATCGGTTAAATAAATGTTAATCAAAGCAAGTTGATGAATCCCATTCTTTGGACTGATTCAGAGAAGTCACTATGTAATATTATTAGCATAATACTATATTCGCATTATATAGTCTTAAATATTGTGTAAGGTCATTAATATACTTTTTGTGCTAAACCTAGAAAACCCACAACAAGCTATCGTGTTTAAGAGGTGCAATTACTTAATGAAACTTTGTTTTTTTCTCTAACTGGGGATTTGATCCCTGGATTCACATTAATTTAGCATCTCTTGCCAGTTTTTGAGGAATAGACTGACAGAAAGAAAAGCAAATCAGGAGGAAAACAATATCCATCCTGAGCTGTGTAAACTCCAGGGGAACCTCAGGACAGTCAACATAATCTCTGCCTCAGGGAGTTCTACTCTCACTTATTCCAACATGCCAGGGATGTTTCTATTTAGTTGCTGATTCGACTTACACATTATATGACTAAATAATAGGAGGAAGTTTTCACCCAGAGGGTGGTGACACACTGGAACAGGTTGCCCAAGGAGGTTGTGGATGCCCCATCCCTGGAGGCATTCAAGGCCAGGCTGGATGTGGCTCTGGGCAGCCTGGTCTACTGGTTGGTGACCCTGCATGCAGCAGAGGGTTGGAAGTGGATGAGCATTGTGGTCCTTTTCAACCCAGGCCATTCTAAGATTCTATGATTCTATGATAAATCAGTGACTCTCATTACTTGTACTGTGAGCTACTGACTCTTCCTTTCCCTCAGATGATTCAAGTGAAGGGATTCCCATAGGCACATGATGGAGAAGAAGAATAGCAAACAGATAGGAAACAATGAAAA
Source organism: Lagopus muta (assembly GCF_023343835.1). Lineage (NCBI taxonomy): Eukaryota > Metazoa > Chordata > Aves > Galliformes > Phasianidae > Lagopus > Lagopus muta. Next base: position 10,691,643 of record NC_064434.1, read on the forward strand.
GACAGTGCCTTACAGCTTTTTCAGACCAGAATTTAATAATGCATATTGTACACTAACAAATCAAGGGGAAGAAGAGCATACTTACGTGTCATGAATCATAAAAAAATACCAGAGTCTGGTTATTTGAATATTTGCACAGTCAGAGCTGTCCCAGGCTCCCTTGTCACTATGCACAAAGCTCAGGTTGGAGAACTGCATGCCAACCATGTTAGCAAACATCTGGTTCTTTGGAAAGATCTGCTTTTGTTCCTTTCTGGTTTAGGTATTTAGTGCTTATAAAAACAAACTTCTTTTTATATATATATATAATCAGTAGTTCACACAGATAAAGTTATTAATGTGACTAAAATAGTCTTTCACCAATACTGATGGGACTCTTTAGGACATTTGGCAACATGCCTGATGGCAATGACTTGCTTAGAGTAGCATATTTATTAAAAAAAATTACAAAAAATATTTAATTCTTGTTTACCAGCAAACAAGGCACTATTAATCACATAATATTTAGTATTTAAAAATAAAGCCATATTAAATCTATATTATGCATGAAGTAATTTAGTTATCAGGTGACTTTCATTGTATAACTGTAAATGAAATTATCCACGGCTAGATGCATTTCTAGGGCTTTCCCACAAGGACTGGATCTTGACCTCAGCTGATTATATATTTTTATCATTAGCCAGGAGGAAATAAAAAATAATTACTGATAAGGTCTGTGAGATAGAAGTAAATAATGTAGAAGGCATGGTGACTGCTTAGCAATCACTTTTCAGGGAGGCACATAAAGGTCATCTGTGAAGGCATTTATAATTTAAACTTTGCCAACAGTTTATGGATTTATCTCTTGTTGAATGAGTGAGCCTCAACCATTTGCCAAGGATGAGAGCAGACTTAATACAGTCTTGCTGGTAAAACTAGGAAAATATGAAGAGGAAGTAGCAAAGCAGAGCATCCCTTTATTTTAGGGACAGTCACAGCAATGACTGAATACTCACTGAAATACTTGCTTTACATCCTATATCTTCAGCTTTAAGCAGAAAGTTGAGAAATTCAAGAATGTTTAAGAAAGAGTCATTTGGATTCATGATTAACAACAAATGTAGCATCTTTGACATGTAAAGTTCCAAGAGAGGAAAAATAAATGTGGTTACATAAGAGCCTCCCATTCAGAAAGCACCTAGCAAATACTGCTGAATTTGCTTGTCTGACACAGGATAAGTTCAGTCATACTTTAGGAGTGAGGATATTTGACCAACTTGGAACATAGGACATGGAAGACTTATTTTAATAAAACTTACGTTAAAGATTGATACACTTTTCTACATAAATTACACTTCAATCACAGATACTTGATTTAAAAAAAAGATTCTAGTAGTTGTGCACAAATGTAAGAGGTGAGAATCAATAACCCTCTCTGTATCTAACATCCTACTATCACTGCCTTACTATCCTACTTCTGGAATGGGGAGAGAAATGCTCTAAATGAAACAGTAAGTTCCCTCTTCCATCAAGACGTAATTCAGCCTTGATAATTTGCCTAAGTAAAATCTTATCATCTTTCACTTTCCCTAATGAAATGAGTAACCTGCTTGCAGAACCTCTGCAGGACCCTTTGACACCAAACTCAAATACAACTGAGTAGAACAAAGCTTATGTTCCTCCTGCTTTGATCAGTTTGCGCTGTACATTCTTCTAAGGAACACAGCCTTTGGGCCCACACAGAGCTCATTGAAACTAATCAGACATTTGTATTTCTACATATGAATTGTTCACCATGCAGTTACTCCTCATAAGCAGTAACAAGCACAATATTGGAGAGATCAGAGTTAAAAAGAATGTATTTCTATTTGGCGTGATTGCAGCGAACAACTGACAAATTTACCTACATTAGTTTACTCTGCTCCTTTTTAACACCAGAACTTCTTTTGTCTATACCCTTTATGTTCATTTGATTGCTGTCTGGAACAGTTGCAACATTCAGGATTGGTTTCTGATTATGGCAATTTGATTTTCCCCATGCTTGGCTAATTGCATCTCTCATTTCTTACAGATCACTATGAGAACAGATGACAACAGAAATCAGAAAAATACTTTTTGCAGTCCCAGGAATCCAAACTGACATCAAGTTGCTGATTTTTTAATTTTCTTTATTTTTTTTTTTTCCAGGAGACTGTTTAAACATACATTTATTTTACTGAAGGTTCTATCAAAAGAGACATTTTCAAGAAGGCCATACAGATCTAGAAATGCACATACCATTAAAGTCAGTTGTGATTTTAGGAAGATCTAAAAACATTGTAAAATGTAAGCAACCACTACTCTAAAGTGGAAAGCTCTTCTGTATCCAGTATCTATAGAGAGAGCTCTTTTATGTAGTCTCCTAAATCTAAGGCCATAATTTTGTGATTCCTTCAAGCAAGCATGGACTAACAGCACAAGCAGAGGCTGCCTAGCTTATCCCTTCTGTCAGCACAAGTATTCTCATGGTCTCGTGGCACTGCTCTCTCTGGAACCTCACTAAGTGGACATACATTGAATATAGACACCATCTCACGTACTGAAATGAAGAGTGAATGCAAATGAGATTATTTCATTTTGTAATCTGCCATAGGCCCAATCATGTATAAACATTAGCATAAAAGAAAAGATGCTGTATTTTCTGTGTGCTTGTAGCTCATGATAACTGAGGATTTTAGCCCTTCTTCTAGATGATATTACAGAATCACAGAATAGCCAGGGTTGGAAGGGACTTCAAGGATGGACCTCAAGGAAGCTCCAACCCCCTGCCACATGCAGGACCACCAACCTCCACATTTAATACCAGACCAGGCTGCCCAGGGCCCCATCCAATCTGGCCTTGAACACCTCTAGGGACAGGGCATCCACAACGTCTCTGGGCAGCCTGTTCCAGCACCTCACCACTCTCTCTGTAAAGAACTTCACCCTAACATCCAACCTAAATCTCCGCTCCTTCAACTTAAAACCATTTCCCCTTGTCCTGCCATTATCAACCCTTTCAAAGAGTTGATTCCCCTCCTGTTTGTAGGCTCCCTTTAGGTACTGAAAGGCTGCAATGAGGTCACCCCGCAGCCTTCTTTTCTCCAGGCTGAACAAGCCCAGCTCCCTCAGCCTGTCTTCATAGGGGAGGTGCTCCAGCCCCCTGATCATCATTGTGGCTCTACTCTGGACCCTCTCCAACAGCTCCCTGTCTTTCTTGTACTGGGGGCTCCAGACCTGGACACAGTACTCCAGATGGGGCCTCACAAGAGCAGAGTAGAGGGGGACAATCACCTCCCTGTCCCTGCTGGCCACCCTTCTTCCGGTGAAGCCCAGGATACCATTTGTTCTCCCAGCTGCAAGGTCACAACTGCTGGCTCATGTTAAGTTTTACATCCATCAGGACCCCCAGGTCCTTCTCTGCAGGGCTGCTCTCAAGGACCGCTCCTTCCAGTCTGTATGGATGCCTGCGATTTCTCCCGCCCAAGTGCAAAACTCTGCACTTTGCCATGTTGAACCTCATCAGGTTCACCCGGGCCCACCTTTCTAGCCTCTCAAGGTCCCTCTGAATGGCATCCCTTCCTTCTACCGTGTCAGCCACACCACTCAGCTTGGTGTCATCAGCAAACTTGCTGAGGGCGCACTCGATTCTGTCATCGATGTCATTAATAAAGACATTAAAGAGCACTGGTCCCAAGACAGACCCCTGGGGGACGCTGCTCGTTACCGGCCTCCACCTGGACATAGAGCCATTGGTGACCACCCTCTGACTGCGGCCTTTCAACCAGTTTCTTATCCATCAAGTGGTCCACCCATCAAATCCACATCCCTCCAATTTGGAGATAAGGATGTGGTGGGGGACCATGTCAAAGGCCTTGCTCAAGTCCAGGTAAATGACATCGGTCCACCAATGCCATCACTCCATCATAGAAGGCCACCAGATTGCTCAAGCATGACCTTCCCCTGGTGAAGCCATGCTGGCTGTCTCAGATCACACGCTAATTCCTCCTGTGATCAAGCATGTTGTCCAGGATGATCTGCTCCATGATCTTCCCAGGCACAGAGGGGAGACTCACTGGTCTGTAGCTCCCCAGGTCCTCCTTGCTCCCTTTCTTGGAAATGGGAGTGATGTGATCCTTCCTCCAGTCATCCGGGACCTCACCTAACAGCCACAACTTTTCAAATATGATGGAGAGCGGCTCGGCAACTGCTTCAGAACCCTGGAATGCACGCCATCTGGCCCCATAGACTTGTACACATTCAGTCTCATGAGGCAGTCTCGGACCTGCTCTGCCCTCACAGTGGGGGGGGGATTTACTGCCCCGATCTCCACCTAGAGGTTTAGGGATGCAGGGCTCAGTGATGTGAGAAATACTGGAATCCTGGCTGCCAGTGAAGACCAAGGGAAAGAACTCATTCAGTACCTCAGCCTTCTCTTCGCCCTTTTGCATTTTACAGTTCTCCTTTTACATTTACCAAAGGAGGTACACTTGCTTCGACCTGTCTCTTCCGGCCAATGTACCTGTAGAAAGTCTTCCTATTGTTTTTCACATCCCCCACCAAGTTCAGTTCTGCCTGTGGCTTGGCTTTCCTGATCTCATGTCTGCAAGTCTGGACAGCATTCCTGTATTGTTCCCAGGTGACATACCTTTGTTTCCAGAGCTTGTACACACCTTTCTTCGCCCTCAGCATGCCCAGCAGGTCCTTGCCAAGCCACGAGCCATTTCATACTTGAATAGTTTCTTTCTTATATATTTTTCATTGAGTTTATCTGCATAGTCTTGAATTTGCCACTTCTGAATATGGGTAAAAGTAATATAATTGAAAATGGGGCTAAATATCACGTAGCCAGTTATGTAGAGAAATGCCAAGCATGTGAAAGGATTGGCAAATGTTGTGAATAGAGTGAACTTTGAATGCCAGTGCTATCTCAAAACCTTAAATCTGTCTTTTAAGACTCTTGTCCAGTCAATCAGGAAAGCTATTAAAGATGACTTGGTTCTGATGATGCATAAAGCTTATATGAAAAGAATCAAATCCAAATAAATCAAAATAGATCCAGACAGAACAGTACGGACAGTAAGAACTGATCAATCAAGTCAAGAAACAGCAGAACAATAGGCAGAGCTGTTTCTGAACTGCTACGTGTAAACATGAGCTCAATTTGCAGTTTCAAATAGGTTTTGACACAGACAGGATAACTTTATACCACCTTGCCTATAAAGAAGAGCACAAAGCACTTCTGACAAATAACTGCTTCTGTCCATGATTTTAGTAAATTAGGGGATGTTGGTGAAATGTTTGTATCCATTTGTATCAATTAGTGCATTTAATGGTTTTATAGTTTACAGTTTGAATTTCAGTTTGAGAATGTTAATTTTGACCAAATTGTTGTTCTTTTCTATCTTGAAATTGAGTTAAAATTTGTTTTGAGTGTCTTTTAGTGTCTAACATGTTTTAGAGGATAAAGTCTACAGTATATAAGGAAATGTGGCTAATGTGCTCTGGCATAGGCAGGTATCATCTAAAGTTTGCTGGATGCACTCATATTTTAAGGTGAGTTTTTGATCTCTCCTTTCATCAAAATCATCTTGAATAATATCATTAAATGCTGTGGAAGAAGCTTTAAACCAGAAACTGAATCTATGGCAAAAAAAATAAATATATAATTATTGCTACTGATGTGCAATTGAAACTTGGAAACTATCAGCTGTAGTGTAATCTGTATTCTGCTGAGTATAATTGCTTTGCCATAAGCAAAGCATGAAGGATGCAGCAGTCTATGTTTGTCTTTAGTGAGACATTCATTTGAAGGGCATTGGTCCATCAAAAAAATAAAAGAGGCTGCAGTCACATAATAAAATGGCATTATTCTCAACACATTAAACCTCAGAAAGGACCTTCCATATTAAAAAGACATGTTCTGTGATACAAAGCATAGAGAAACTTTATGGTCCGCAGTAAAACCTCACATTCATCCATTTGCAGACAGCGCATCATTTAATTGACTTTATTGACTGTAGTCTTAGTTTTACATTCTGCAGTTGAAGATACTCACATTTTTCCATGCTGACTAATGCTTTGTGCTGCAGGATATTGGAGCCTAGTGCACCACACAGTTAGAATGCCAGTGCAGTTGTAACTTGTGCAATTTAGATGTGAAATTTTATATGTAAACATTGCGCACTAATTATGTTCCACTTCAAAATTCGTCACTACTGGAAACATTCTTCTATGAAACAAGACAAAAATAGAACAAGGAAGAGAAAGAACACAAAAAAGTGCTATGCGAGTAGTATTGTATCATTATCTAGCAGTATCTGTGGATGAGAAAGTAAAAATATCATACCCTTTTGGAATAATCAAACCACACACATTTAATATTCACATGTGACACAGCCACAGAGAAATTCTATGCATATCCTATGTTTACCAAGTACTATTTTTCACAAATTGTCAGCTGAGGAAAATAAATCATGCTCTGACCACGTTTACCTCTTTCAGGTTCAGATATGCCCTCCTGCATTCATATTTACTACTGCCTTGAGGAAACTTTCATGAATCCAACAAATGAGGTTGAGGCTGCTCTAGACTGTGCCAGCATCTAGTGATCAAGTGTGAAACTGTTGCTGTGATGACACAGCTCACACACCTGGATTTTGTGTGCATAATTTTCACTGGGTATTGGCCTCAGAGGCATAGACTGCACTGACAGAAGAATCATAGAAAGGCTTATGTCAGAAGGGAACTTAAAGATCATCTACTCCCAACTCCCTACCAGGGGTAGGGTTGCCACCCACCAGATGAGGGTGCCCAGAACCCCATCTAATCTGGCCTTGAACACCTTCAGGGATGGGCCTCCCACAGCCCCTCTGGGCAGCCTTTGCCAGTGCCTCACCAGTCAAAGATGTTTTCCTGATATCTGACTTAAACCTCCCCTCTTTTAGATTAAATCCGTTCCCCCTTGTTCTATTGCTATCAGACCGTGTAAAAAGTCAGCCTTACTCCTGCTTCTAAGCTCGGTTCAAGAGCTGAAAAGCCACAGTGAGGTCTCCCAGAAAGTTTAAAGATTGAATCAGATTGCTTGATTAAATTTAAGGTAGGAAGATAAGATCTTCTTTCCAGCTTTCAAAGACATGTAATTTTATCCCTTTCCTCTATTTTGAATTTATGCCCATGTTAATTATCTAAATCAGACATTCAGACATATTACTGTTTAGAAATTTTAGTTCCATAACTTACTGAAATTAAGGCTAGCTGATGTGAAGTTGTCTGCATCTTGAAAGATGAAGAGCATTATTTCACATGTGTCTTCTAATAAACTGACTTTTTTGATGGCCATCAGGACTGTCCATCCCTCCTTTTCTGTTCCTCTTCCCCTTTCCCTCTCCCTCTCCCTTTCATGAAAGAGTATTTATTAATTGAATTATTACACTTTTTAAAATAAATGATTTTCAAACTGTGAGGAAAACCAGGAAGAGATGCTGTAAAGTTTCCAGTACCATATTGAGCAGCAGGATTACAGTTTCAGTCTCTATTAGAATTTACTCTTATCCACAAAACAGTCCTTTGATTTCAGACTTATAAGAAAAAAAAAGGAAAAAAAGCTTACTGGCATGTTGAATTACAAGGGTTTTTGTAATATCAGCTCTTTAACAGTATAATTCTAAGGGGATGGAGGAGTAGGTCAAGAAAACACAGCCTTGTTTTTTCACCTGTATGATAAATAACCTTAAGGTTTATCCTTTAGCAAGAGCACCTGTCAGTAGCTGCAGAATTTAAATTCAATTTCCCTGGTCATTAGAGATAAATTTGAAAAGCCAGATGTCAAGGCAGGTGCCACGTTATATTCAATAATAAGTTAATGGCCCTTGAAATGCAGAAGCAGTTTGTCAGCCCTACCAGCTCCCTTCACACCCAGCTCTTGCTCTTCCACGCTTATATCTTCCTCTGTGCTTCCACTGCTTTTATTAAGATCAACAACTGATGCTGTTTTTTTATTTAGAGGAACTAACATATAATTCTACATCATTTTAACGTTCATCATCTCTGTGACTTCATGATTGTGAAACTTCAGTTCTACAGATATTTTTTCAAACAGAAAAATGATATCTCTGCTCTGCAGAAAACTCCATGCACTATTAAGCATAGTTGTGCTTCATTTCCATTCTGGTTATTAAAATATTTCATTTAAGCCAGATTTGTAAGGCCTCTTACATTTTCTGCCTTATGAGATGTAGAAGGCTCTTTGGAATGCTAAAAAGAGAGTCCATTTACAGTGCAGGTCCTGGTTTGACCTGCAACATGGAATTGCAAGTGCAGTTTGTCTTTTTAGCTCGTAAAACATCAGTTCAATGGTCACCCTTTTTTGACTCTCTCAAACCCTTCATCAGGTGGCAGCAGTGTTTCGTGGCAGGCAGTGGAAAGACATGGCACGTACACTGTGGGAAACGACAAAGGTATTAACAAACTAGGTAGGATTTTTGAATGCAAAGTTTTCTTCAAACTTCCTAAACATAGGACTTATGGAATCATAGAATCATGGAATCACAAAATCATAGAATGGCCTGGATTGAAAAGGACCACAATGATCATCTGGTTTCAACCCCCCTGCTATGTGCAGGGTCACCAACCACCAGACCAGGCTGCCCAGAGCCACATCCAGCTTGGCCTTGAATGCCTGCAGGGATGGGGCATTCAAAACCTCCTTGGGCAACCTGTTTCAGTGTGTCACCACCCTCTGTGTGAAGAACTTCCTCCTAAGATCTAACCTAAACCTCCCCTGTCTCAGTTCAAAACCATTCCCCCTTGTCCTATCACTATCTACACATGTAAACAGTCGTACTCCCTCCTGTTTATATGCTCCCTTCAAGTATTGGAAGGTCATGATGAGGTCTCCCCAGATTCTTCTCCAAGCTAAACACGATCCAGTGCTGAAAACATGCTTCCCGCAGGTTGCTGATGATAAGGTCAGTGTCTTCTCCAGTCCCTGCCACCTGCTCTTTTTTCTTTCATTGTAACAGATTTAGCAATTGTGTGAGCATCAGCCAGACCAGCTGGTGTGTGGCTTTGCCAATATAAAGGCAAGTGTGTGACCTGTGTGCTGAATCAGGCCGGTGCTGAATCAAAAACCTTCTCTGTAACATCAGGAAAGGCTGTCCTAAGGAGGAATCAATATATAAAGCCTCTAAATTCTGATTACAACAGAATATATAAATTTTCCAAAGATGTACATGCTCACATACATACTATTTCCAGGGCTTTGTTTTGCACAAAGCCTCTGAATCTTTCATGAAGGCTCAGGAATTGCAATAAAACACTTGACTTGTTTGCACGGGCTTACCAGGTAAATCTGTTTGTCTGCAGGAGTTGTATATGGTTCCTTTCACCAGCCTATTAACAGCAGTTGAACAGAATTACTTGTTGGTACAGTCACCAGAAAGAAAGAAAGAAAAATTGTCATTTCCAGTGATTTGAAGAGGAGAAGGCTCCTGCCGCTTGTTTTTTATGCACTGATTCTGAAATCTTCTAATCATAACTCTTCAATCATCCCCATGGAAAACTGTTTATGCAAACAATTCTCGTGCAGTTCTGTCATGTAGAAAAGATCTGTAGGTTTTATTTTAATTTGATTGACTTAGAGTGGAGAATACAACAAGGGCTAAGGCTGGGCAATCTTTATTCACTCCATAAGCATTTACCCACATCAGTAATCCCAGCTGTGCACTCTCCAAGGGGAAGAGATGCAGCATGGCCTCAGCTGGTCAGGCGCAGTGCTCTGCAGCACCAGTACTCTGAGCTCTGCAGCAGCTGAGGCTTCAGAAAACTTACTCCTCAGAAAATGCCAAAGTTACTTTTGCACTGTATGTCAGAGAAGAAATGTAAGTTTAATATACTTTAAATTTAATGATGAATTTTAACATATATATAAAATACTCATCATAGAAAAAAAAATTGTTCAGATCCAACAAACAAATCAGTTCTCGTTTCAGTGGTTTCAGATTTGAATGGAAATTGTTTAAAAGTTTAAATAATTTCCTTCATATATTTTAAACACTTTTTTTTCCTTTCCGCATTTGAATGAAATGAACACTCTCTCATGATAAGTTTAGAGTTTGACAAGTTACTTTTTCTGGTCAAAATGGTCCGTTTTAATGTGTTTTTCCATATTCATTGTTATATTTTTAGCTAAGGGATGAATCAAAATGACAGCCAGAGACTTTCAGTGTCATTGAAAGTTTACATAACTTTCCTTGAAGCCTATTCAGAAGACAAACATGAATAGGTTCATTAAAAAAAAAAAAGGAAAGAAAAGAAAAGAAAAGAGTATTCAATGACTGTGGAATATTTCTGCTTAGCAAGGCAGAAAGAAGAAAGGGCCATAAAAATTATTTATGCATTTCTCCATCTAGCCCACATTTTAAAAGAACTGGGCAATTATCTTCTTTGGCAACCTAGACAGATTTTGGCTTCCTGGCTTCTCTCTGAAAGATGCAGATAGCAGCTCATGCTATTTTAGGCTGCTTATTTTGGAAATGTTGGTTTCAGTTATATTTCAAGTACAATAACATTATTTTTCAGTCTAGTATATTTCCATCAATAATGATAATAACAACCAGCAATAATGATAATAACAGCAAAAATCACAATAACGGGTTCAGGTCAGACGTCTGTTCCTGTAGAAAAGCCCACTGGATCTGGGTGAGATAGAAGAATCCCATGCAATATCTGCTTTGGTAGCTACATTAGGATACAATTTATTGATGAGTGACAGACAAAAGGAGAAATTCTAGAGGTTTGTTCTCACATATGCACAGACAATTATATGTGTCTTCCCTTTTACCTGCGTCTTCCTATTTCCTTATTCCTCATATTTCATGGTTTCATGTATGGAAGAAAATTTCTACTATCATCCTTTAAGGACTGTGTCATCAAGTCACAATGCTGTTTCCCAGAATTTCTGTAGCAGCCTCACAAACTGACTCTTGAAAAAGAACTGCAGCAGCAAAATAAAATAAAATAAAATAAAATAAAATAAAATAAAATAAAATAAAATAAAATAAAATAAAGGCACTATAAAAAGAGCAACATAGCCCTTCCATGGAAAAGTAAATGACATAAAGAGGTTGGTTTTGTGACCCCCAGAGTTCATGTCACACCACAGCAACCCATCAGACTTGTTCCTGTTACCAATGGGTCTGTAATATGGTACTAGATCTCATCAAGAACACATATTTGTAAGTTTTTCTTAGCAAGGACAGCCCTTCAGGGTAACATTACTATTGGTTGCATTACAGTTGCTCTTGTAAATCCTTACTTCCATTAATGTTTTCAGACAAGACGACTTGATGTTATTGTCCGTATGTATTTGAAAAATTTCTTTTGGAATATGGATGGAATTGTCTTCCAATCTTGAAGATCTGGACTTAAGTTATGTACTGTATGGTATATGCAAAACTAAATAAACCATGATAAGCAGCAAGACTATGATCAAGTGACCCACTGGCAAATGATGGAAAGCCTGTTGACATAGTCTACAGCAAAGCCTTTTAACACTGTCTCCCACAGTATTCTCCTGGAGAAGCCATCCATGGTTTGGACAGGTGCACTCTTTGCTGGGTAAATAACTGGCTGGAAGGCTGGGCCTGGTGAGTGGTGGATGGAGTTAAATCGAGATGGTCAAGAGTGTTGTTCCCCAGGGGTTGGTATTGAGGCCTGTCCTGTTTAATATCTTATTGATGATCCAGATGAGGGCAATGCGGGCACCCTCAGTAAGTTTGCAGATGACACCAAGTTGGCAAGACGTGCCAATCTTTCTGGGGGTAGGAAGGCCCTACAGTGGGATCTGGGTAGGCTGGATTGCTGGGCTGAAGCCAATGGGATGAGGTTCAACAAGGCCAAATGCCAGGTCCTGCACTTTGGCCACAACAACCCCAGGTAATGCTACAGGCTTGGGGCAGAGTGGCTGGAAGACTGTGTAGAGAAATGAACCTGGGGTTGTTGGCTGACGGTCAGTTGAACATGAGCCAGCAGTGTGCCAAGGTGGCCAAAAAAGGCCAATGGCATCCTGGCTTGTATCAGAAATAGTGTTACTAGCAGGAGCAAGGAGGTGATCATCCTTCTGTACTCAGCTCTTGTGTGGCTGCATCTAGAGTACTGTGTTCAGTTTTGTGCCTCTCACTGCAAGAAAGACTGTGACTGAGGCCCTGGATTGTGTACAGAGAAGGGCAACTAAACTGGTGAAGGGTCTGAAGCACAGGCCTTACAGCGAGCAGCTGAGAGAACTGGGATTATTTAGTCTGGAGATAAGGAAGCTCAGGGGAGACCTTATTGCTCTCTACAAATACCTGAAGGCAGTTGTGGCGAGGTGGGGATTGGCCTCTTACTCCATGCAACTAGTAATAGGACTAGAAGGAATGGTCTCACGTTGCACCAGGGGACGTTCAGGTTGGACATTAGGAAAAACTTCTCCAAAAGATTGGTCAGGTGCTGCCCAGGGGGATGGTGGAGTCATGATCCAAGGAAATGTTCAGAAAACATTTAGATGTTGTACTGAGGGACATGGTTTAATGGGAAACAGTCGTGATAGATGGAGAGTTAGACTGGATGATCTTGGAGGACTTTTCCAACCTTGGTGATTCTACAATTCCATGATTCTAATTCCAGGTGCTGGAAGTTAGTCATCCATATTCTGCAATTCACATAATTGGCCCACATTGAGAAACTCTACTCCACGTAGTTCTGGGAAGCAGTCTGGAAGGTTGCATTTGTTAGGAAATATTCCCAAGAGGTATTTTACTAGATGAATAGATGAATATTAAAGTAGATGCAGAGAAAGAGAAGCACTAATAAAATTAGTCTTAAACTACTTGGTTTAAATTGCTATCACTCAACTATTCATAAAATTTTAATCCCTTTAAAAAAAGGAAAAGTAATGTATGTGTTCCACCCAGGATGGGGGAAATGGTTGAAGGGTCAGTTGTTTACTGCCAGATGTCTTCTTCAGCATTATTCAGTGCAGGAGCGCTAAGAAAACTGTGACATTTATATTGCCATAAAAAAGAAGAAGGAAGCAGACAGCAGAGAAGTTCTTGGGTTGACTTCCAGAAGCATTATTCACCACAGCAATAATTAGTATAAAACTAATTCTTCTTCTCATTTATATTTAAACAATTACATCTTCCAATGTGATTTTTACCCTTTACTCCACATTAACATGAAAACTGAACTTTTTTCACAGTCTGAACACCCAACTGACTAGAGACGACAGGCAGTGAGCAACATATGTGCGTTAGGCCTCCCTGTCTCAATAAGACCCAAATTGACTTTATTACCTTAAACCATGGATTCATCCCAGTGAAGTCAAAACTTCCCAAACTTCAGAGATTACCTTTAATGTTATATGTAGTTTTTCTTAACAGGAAAACAATTACCAGCTCTCACCAGTCCATTCTTGGAGTGCTAGCGTTCTTTACTGATCAACAGTTGAAGAAACTAAAGATGAGAGGAAGGAATGTAAATCAAAATTCTCCTATCTGGAAAGCAATGCAATACTTTGCGTCAAATTACACTTCTTATAAAAGTTGCAGGTATAGAAAAATATTTGTACGTATCAAACCTTTGATTTGGGCTCCCATTTGGTTATGCAAGCCTTGTGGATCTTGGGAATATTCCATTCATCATCATAACTGCAGTGCTTTCCACCACTAATGAAAAGCTTTCAGATTTATTCTCCACATTACAGAAGAGAAGAGACAAATAGGCTTCCTCTTAATCATCTCACTGCCATTTCAGACACCAAAATCCATTTGGAGTTCCATTGTGGAGGCAGTTACACAGTCAGTACTCTTCATCATTCTGAATCCTCCAGGAATCTGCATTTCCACTGTAGAGTGTGCAAATCATCAGCTCCTCTTCATCGGAAAGATTTCCTGAGCCCTCCAAGCAGCTTCTAGATGGACATGCTTTCCATACAAATCACAAAGTATTTGGCACTAGGTCAGCAAGAGAACAGTAGTGCATGCCCAGGGATTCCGGGTCATCAACTACACTTTCCTCTTAGATCCTCCTCCACTTTATATTTAGATAACTCCTTCAAAAAGTTTATTTCACCTGTTTCTATCTTAGCCATGTATATTTGTATATGATGCATAGTACTTGTTTTTGATCCATCTTGTTGAAGATTTGCTGCTGCACTACCAACATAATAGCAGTCACAGAACAGAAAGTTCTTGGAGTGTCTCACATGAGTCTGCAGTCTTTGTATTTTACAGTAAATAGAAAAAAAAAGCATTCATTCATTAAATGAACATGTACTCCTTTCTCCTTCCTTTTTCCACTGAGCGTTCCAATGACTCAACATGGGCTTAGCCACCTTCTTACCTGCTCTCTTTCAGTTCCTTATCTCCTTCACCTTTCATTACCGTTTTAAAAATAAGGACTGGAAATGTATTTGGAAACGTATGGGGATTTTAAATCCCCATATGTTGGTGTTTTCTCAGAGTTTAAATCTTTTTCTGAATTCCTGGGGTAAGTGCGGTTACCAGTGAGCAGCAGGCTGCTGATTTTACCAAGAAAATCAAAGTTTTCTGAGGACTCGGGAGCAAACACAACTCTTGTTTGAATCTAAAAAAATGACTGACAGCCAGAAAGTGTAAAAATACCAGTCTTTATGCTTTTCTATATGTGTTATGAAAAAAAAAAAGTCACAAATACTAAAGTTTAAAGCATCTAAAGCTTAGTACAAATCTGAGTAATTTTTGTCTTCATGAACTATTTGTTGTTGGTTTTTTTTTTGTTGGTTTGTTTGTTTGTTTGTTTTTTGTTATATCTTTTTAGTATTTTCAGAAGGTCAAAAATTCTATTGTTCTTAACAAATACACTTAGAAACTCGGTCCTTGTTGGCAACCTCAGGACTCCCTGTTTTTTTTTATTTTTCAGCAGTACATTCAGATAAACTTTTGGCAGGAAAACTGATGATTTAAGGAGAAAAAAAAATAATGGTTTTCAACTATATTACTTACGTACTATTTTTTAATTTTAGAAGCCTTACAGTACTGTTGGGGAAAAAAGCACTGGTTATTAAACAGAGTTGGATGAAGCTTTGATACTTTTGGCCAAGGTTGTGAGATATATTTCAGAATAGTACAGGTTTCCCCTTAGTAAATTACATGGCACCTATTTCCTCTGGTAGGGAAATAGGCCACTCTGGTAGGAGTAAGAGAGCTCCTCTTCTGAGACAGAAATGTAATGAGAAAGATCTCATGTTTCTCTGAAATTTCAGTTGTATCAGAGATTAAGCATCACTCTGTTTAAGTACACTGAATTTCCATCTGAGTAATTGACAATAGCACTCTAAACATAGCTGTGCTTGATTAAATAAGTTCTGTGCTGCTAGTTTGAGAGTCAATAATTCTCTGACAAGTACAGCTGCGATTAAAAATGAACACAGGCATTCACTTATCCATTTTCCTTCTGCAGGATTCAGCTCTACCTTAAAGAAATCCTCATGTGTGCTTGATATTCCATCTGGTTTATGGTTGGTTCTTTTTTACCTAAGACAAGGCTGGCTATCATTGCACATTTCTGTGACTTAGTTAACCCAGACCTGTCCTAAAAATGCTGTTTTGCATTTGTATGGTTTAAAAATGTTTTGCAACAATTTAAAAAGGAATTGTGAATTCTACAAGTTTCAAGTCCTAAATCAATGTAAAAGGTTATAACTCCCTCTGTAATGCATTATAAACTTAAGCAGTTGAGATAATGAAATACAGAATTTTCACCTAGAATCCATCCTGAATAAAGGGTCTGGATGTATGTTTTGACACTACATTGCTAACATACTGGTTTTATCTTCTAAGCCAAAACTGCTCTGTCCCATCATCCAAAATTTTATTAATGCAGGTATCATGCTCTGAGTCCCCAGACTGCTTGCTGTCAGGAGAGAAGGGATGTGCCTCTGTGCATAACTGACTCCCACTAGCAGTTTTTTATAACAACATTGCAGAAGCCAGAAAGATGATTAAACTGCAGATCTAAGTGAAGTATTCTCAGCTGGCATTTCTCTAAATATATACATGGGACATAATAAGACGGCATCTAATTTGAAGGCACTTTGCTTCCAAGAGGCTCCTTAGCCTTCGCGTATCCTGAAGTCTTTTCTGTTCTGTCCCTGTGCCTCATATTGTTCTAAACACACAACATAAAAAGCAATTCCTGTTCATTTCCTTTCCCACTCTTGCAGTTCAAACTTTTCCCACTTGTATGAGGTTGTAGTATCATCATGATAATTTCTGGTCATGTCACAGCTGCATTCATTAGTACATATGAAAAGCAAAGGCCAAATCTTATGACACACGCTATGAGGTGGAGTGGTCTGCACAGAGCCTACTGGAGTGTGAGTAGCACTCAGAACTCATAATCTCAACAATTTCTTTGATAATTGCACGGGTCAATAAAATACTGCATGATAGAAATGTTCAATCTTCATTTTGTAGGACAAATTAATATTCTTTTAGAGCTTCAGTTCTGCTGCTATCTCTGTAGCAGCCTGTGGCAGAACTCCCTTATTAGTTTCAGTGAGTATATTATCTTTCTTAATTAGAAATTCTTAAACACTTTAGTCATGGGAATTAAAAGGTAACAAAAAGAGAAGAAATATTGTGCTATTAATTTACATGCTCCTGGCTGGCATAGGAAACTGAAAGTTATATTCTTGGTCTAACATTAAGTAGATAGTAGTGTACTGTATATCATACAGGAAACTCAGAATTAGCTGTGGATAAGCAAGCAAGGAAAAATCAGAGTGCAAGAGAAAGGGTATTTAATCACTCACTGGAGCTAAGAAAGACAAGTTTGCTGAAACAATTAGGAATCTTTCAATTAGGAACTGAATTCCAAACTGTGAGGTCACAGGGCTGTCAGGAGGAGGAAATCTCCAAATACAGAGGGTTCTGGTGAAAAATTGGACCCCTTTTAGTTGACAAGATAACTCATACGGAGACCTGAGTCATGACCATGACATACTCCATGTAGCAGAAGAAGTTTGGCTCCTGCTGCAGGAAAGACCTTTGCCTTCCACAGCTCTACGCATCAGTAATTCCCTAACAGAAATGATGGATTTGGATCTTTATCTATGAAAGCTTATAGAGAAAAGTGAGAGGCAGAAATATAAATACTTTTAGCAAAGAAACAAAAAAGCTGTTGGAGATATCAAACATTTGTATTTTTGGCTACAGATGTATATCATACCTAAAGACGAATAGACTGTTCAGCTACAATGGTTTATGCTGCTACATTTTCTTGTTGTTGCATGTACTTTTATGTTTGTCCTACAATTTTTTGTCCTTACTTAAAGTGAGGCTTATTCCAGCTAGCTGAAAGTCAGAGTCCATCTCATCTAACTCCATCTGGATTTCAGGTATCATGTGGGCATCTGATCATATTCCCCTCTGTATTTTTTTGGAGGAATGTCACCCAATCCTACCACAGCAAAATGTCTTGTACAACACAGCTGTTGGAATAGGAGAGTAGGTGCATGCCACAGGTCTGAGCAGAGCATCCAGAAGTGTTGATCATTATTTGGTTTACCCAGATGATCTGAGTATCTTGTCCCAACATCATTCTTACCAGATGACACTAAATTGTGGTTAGTTGGAGGTCACCTGTAACCCACTAAGGAGGATGTTTCCTCTCTCCCCAGCATGCAGAGGAGACACAACTGCTCAAACTCTGCTTCGCAGTGTAGTAAAGTCTTTGTTGTCTGATGTTAAGAGCTTCTCCCTAAATACAGGAAAGCCATTTATTAACTTTTTTCTAGTGACACGTAAAGCTTAATAATAATTAATCACAAATTATTGTGCATTTGTAGTGGCATTGTGTCATATGGGAATTATGATTTCATTAAGTCAGACAGAAATAATCAGTCTTTTTGACAGTTATTGTTATAGACAAGAAGTTCTATCAATCAAAAAAAAAAAAAAAAACAGAGAGAGGAAAAAAACCTGATTCTGTACCAAATTTGCCTTACATTTTGGTCCACTTAATGTCTTTCATCAATTTCTATTGTCTTAGTTTAACAAATGGAATCATAAATAATGCAATCTACATCAATTGCACTTATTTGCAATTAGAATTTTTTTGGTACTCTGTTTTATGAATATTTAATAAACTGTGTAACCTTGATGGAAGGAGTGCAATTTAGAGGGCCATAATGAATATTTAGAAATTCTTGCTTTGTGATCTGAACTTCGGGTTTTAAATTAACATCCAGTAAATATTCCTGTACAATGCTCAGCTCAGCAAGTCTTCTTCTTCTTCTTCTAGAAATACATGGGTAATTTCAAGATACGTTTTCTACTTAATTGAATAGAATTCATGTTGTTTTTTTTTAAGCTGGTGATATATAGGGCCTGGAATTTTAGATAAAGGAAATCTAAAAGTACATATTTTAGTGTTTCTATTCAAAAGAAGTGCACACAAAAAAATTTACTACCAAATGTACATTTAAGATGTGATGAAAAGACGGATGTTACATGTAACTATTAGAACAGAAGCGATGATTCACTGAGAGTTCTGGACCTTCTTCTTGAAGTAAAGAAAAAAACAGAGAAAAGTTCTGTTTTATTTTGTCTGGTACTCTACAATATCTTTATTTTTAAGTATACTATCACAGGGGGAATACTAACATGCTGCTATGGATTTTCAGCATGTATCAGTCTTCTAGAATAAAGAGGAATGGCACGAAGACAATTGTCCAAAAAGAGACATGCATATTAGGCACTCTCTTCCAGCAATATGAAATCTCATCATCCAGGGGTCACTTTGTCTGAAAACTAAGACATGTATTTCTGAAATGTGTTCATGGTGCAGGAGAATAGATCAGTACTGGTAAATCTCATCCTGGAGGCAATTGTATGGAGTGGTACTTCAGAGCTGTGATACTCTGAAGTCTCTCTGTGAAGTGCTATGGATCAGTACCTTGAAAATCAAAAAATAAGTGTAGTGCAGCAGTGTGAGATCTCAGACATCCCTCGCCTGGCTTTGCTTCAGAATTTTCTCATGAAATGGCTGGATACACAGGAAATTTTTTAGAAAATATGCTGTATTTCAAAGCAGCCATTGAGATGTTGGAATAAACTGGAGTCTAGCTAAAGCACAAAATAAAGCTGATCTGAATACAGATCTGGGAGTCCTGACAGACTGCTTAAGATCTGCCCAAGTATGATATAGTAGCAATCACTGTGTTGGGACCAAAGGGAAGAAGGGAATATCAATCTAAATGAAAGCGTTGAGCAAAAGTGAAACAGCTAAAGGATGGTGTGGCCACTTCTAATGTGATCAATGGAAAAAAAAAAAGTCTTGAAGAAAATGGAATTTACCTACTGACAGAACATGCAATATTTTGCAAACAAACAAACCAAAAAAAAATGACACTCAAACTTGATATATAAAATGAATGACGAGCTGTAAAGATTGTTTCCTGCAGGGAGCTGGATCTGGGCTGCACATTGAGTACACCTGGTTTCCCCTGGACTTTCCATCTTCATGGTCAGGCTGTAATTAAATGGCCAAATAGGCAGCTCCATTGCTATTTGACAGGCTTAGGCTTAACCACTGCAGTGCTAACATCCTTCTTTCAGCAGAGTTCCCAGAACTGATAACGTCTCTACGAGGCTACAAGTACCAGCATTCAGAATGGAGAGACTGAATTCTGGTGCCGCCAATAAAAAGAACAAACTTGGTTCCCAGCAGCCCTTCTTTTATGTTATAATGTTGTGCAAGAACCACTATGGCTGCACAGCCTTGAGTGCTCCCTCAAACATGGGCTCATTTGTAATTTAATTATTAAATTACTTGATTTGAGTATTGATTATAAAAGAATTTTGAGCTTGTTGGCATTTTATCTGCTATTCTTCTCAACGATGACATAAGTAAATATTTATCTTAGATATGAGAGTGTGAATTATCTTGTGGAATATGAACATTTCTGCTTATTACATGTGTTTCAATTTCTTCCTAAGCAAGCTATTACTTTGTTTATCTTTCATTTGAGATTCAAAACAAGGAATAAAGAGAAATGAGCTTGTTTCCCTGGAGCTGGAGCTGTTTTTAAGAATGCTCTGACTGCAAAGATGGAAATGAGACTTCAAGTATTTGCATTGTAACTGTCTCCAACTAGTGTTTGATCAAAAAAATGAAGGGAAAAAAAAAAAAAGTGTGATTTGGCTGAATGCTGCTATGTACTCTTTCAAAGGGAAAATTTTCCATGGCGAAAGAAATGGTTTCTCAAAGGATAAAGAGAAATGGTTGAACTCACAGAACAAACACATGCAAAAGGTACTTTAAAAAAGACCAAGTTTTGAAAGCACAAGCTGAAGAAGTTGAGAGCTGTGATTCATGGCTCCCAGGTTAGCATTCACACACTGCTGCTGACTTACGTTGCTGTTATTACAGTGATGTGAATGATGAAGGCGCTGGTGCTTCCTGTTTGGAATAGGAATTTTTGCTTCTTTGTTCTACTTTTAAAAGATTAAACACTGTTAGCAAGGTAACCGACTCAGACCACCAGGGAAAACATACACAGAGTCTTCATTAATTTCCAGCCTTTCTTTGGTCAAACAAGATGTTGTCTCTGCATGTACAGAATTTACATTATCAGTGTAATTTGGCACTGTCTAAAAAAGTCTGAAAGGTATATTATCTTCCGAGTTTTATTTTGGGAAGATAGTCAGCTTTCTAAATGAGCAATTTGCAAGGACATTTTGTCTAAGCAGGAAGCAGTGTGTACAATTCCTATTTTTTTCTTTCACCCCCTCTTTATATGCATATCAGTCTACAAGATAAAGCTAGTGCCTGAGACATTTGTGGGTTTGTTTTTTTTTTCATAGAAGTGAACAGCATTTCAGCTGATTAAAGTCTACTGGATCCTTTTTTCCCAAAAATAACTACACAGTTTATGTGCTTATAAGCTGTAAAGTCTGCTCAAGAAATTCTCCTAATTGTGTCTAATATTGCATTAGTTATTGAAGCACCAAGTAGTGATTTTTGATTAGCTGTTTCTTTTATTGAAAAAAAAAAAATTAAGAAAATGAGTAAATACTTCTGAGTTTCTTTGTTAGAATCTCTAACTGTATTCCAGTAGGACACTTTGAACAGTGGGTATAACTTAAAGAACACCAGTAAAGTTAGTACTGAAGAAACAAATACTGCAAAAGATTTAATGTAGTGATGCAAACAGGCAGTTTCTCCAAGTTTTTTGCATTGACATTAGCATTAATAGGGGTGAAATTAGAAAGATTTCTGGCTATGAAGACATGCAGAACTAACGGCAATACCTCATTGACTTTGATAGTGTCAAGCCATTATTCTAGGTCTTCAAGCCTAGGCACTCTGATTAGGTGTGTGATGCCATGACTGCAGCCAGCAGGGTCAGGTCCGTCTGAGCCAGCTTCAACCAGCTAGGTATCATTTAAATTGCAGGAGCTCAGAGTACACAAGGTGGAATATAAGCCCTGATGTGATTTCAGTACATCCACAACTGTGCTGATATCTGTACCTGATTGAGTCCCTTCAGTTATGAAGTTCTCCAAACAACACAGACATCAGAGATGTAACATCTCCAGAGCCCTGATCAGAACAACAGAGTTATTAGAAAAGTCCATCATCTTCTCCCAGTTCATACATCTGAATTTCTCGCAAAACAAATCAAGACACTCCAGTGGATCATGCCACTCAGGTCTCATCTTCATAGATTGCTGGAATTGAGCACATATTGCACAGCTAAGGACCAGAGCTGTTGGAAGCACAATGAGACATATTAGACCAAATTTACTGACACAGCCAATGGGATCACATCATTGCTTATGGTAGGAAATGTAATTTTTGTACAAAGATTTGCAGACAGACTTGAGTTTCACTTATTATTACAGTTTTCATGTATCACAATCAACCACTGGTATTTTGTATCAGTTCAGCATTAAGAGAATATAGGATGCTGCACGGGCCAACCAGACATTAATCAGATAAGAAAATGCTTGAAATTAGAAATAATTGGCATAAAATTAGTATTATATTGACTCTGTAAGTAAGTTATTTTAGTTCATGAACAAATTGTAAACAGAAGCAAAAATAATACAGAGAAGACTAGCCAGTAAATAAGTCATTCTGACAGGGCTAATGCAATAACACTTTTCAAACACTGTACAAACATTTGAAATACAAATACATTGAAATACAAATTCCCTTTTTTTAAGCACAGTATGTTTTACTCTAGAAACATCTTGAGCTCTGGGTTAACAGAGCATTCAACCATGTGCTTGCCTCTAAATACATAGTTAAATTCTACTTGCCACGTCCTAGATTTATTACATTGTAGGTCTAGAAATTCATTGTGTTTGACAATAAAATAGAAAGTATCTCTCTACCCTTGAGAAGTCTATCATTCATCCAACAGTTAAAAAAAGAAAATCACATTTTCATTTTTTGCACTGACTGTGAATGATGCACTTCTAGTGGGAAAAAATTAAAAACACACCAAACCCTAGGCAGTATGGGGGAGCGAGTTCAATAAATAAACCAATATTCAAAGCTTGTAATAGCACGATGAGTTTGGAAGAACCTATTGCAAATCACTGAAAGCAGTACTTCTCTGCTTTGTTTAACATAGAGGAGGTTGCAATTTACTGGTTTTGTTTTATTGGAAACAGCAAAGGTTTCTCTATATAAGCCTGCAGACCAAAGAGGAGCAGAATCTATGCAAGTCAAAATGTTTCCCAGTCTGATACGGTAAAAAAACAAATAGCAAATTAAAATAATAATAATCAAAATTAAAATCACAATGTGAACAAGACCAAGGAACTGCCTCTTACTAAATAAAAAGAAGGGGTGATATGCCGACAAGCATTAACTAAAAAATCCTATAGGAGAGAATCAAGATGCTGTCTATTGTTTCATTCACATTGCATTCAGAAGAGCAGGGTTTTTTTTCCCAGTCAGCATCAAAGAATTATCCTAAAAATCTGAAACCACCCATAAGTTCCCATATTTCTTGTTAAGTTCTTCAATCAAAAGCGATCATTTTTAAAGACCTCTATGTTCTTCTTTCGTATCCTTTTCTGCTTCTGGACTGACTGCACAATACCTTAGCATTTGGGTTTATAATCAATAGGCCTATGTTTAAAATACTTTTGCCCTTCTTAGTTTTATTGCATTTTAATATTTTAAAGCCATTAAATAGACAGTGGTGAAATCTCTCATCATAGAGTACTCATTACTCTAAATACATGTTTTTTATTTAGCATTATAGAGCATCCCCTGTCTCCTAGTTTTTCATTGCTATCATTTCATAGTCTGCATCCCTTTCCCTGTAGGCTACTATATAACTTTCTAAAGTACATTTGATGTACAAAAATGTCTGAGGTTTATTTTCACTGCCTTCTTTAAGATAGCCATTAGATGTGCAGATTCTCTTTCACTATAACTGTTTACCAAAGATTATAAAATATTTCACCAATAAATTTAACACTGTCTAAATGTTATATATGTGTCATCTTATAACTCTGTGTTCTAGGTCTTGTCTTCTTTTTAATAGAAGAACTGAAGCTCATTGATATTAATGACAAGTCAGCATTCTGTACTTTTTCCAAACAATTTCCATGCCTTCTGAAATTCGTATTTTCTAATTTCATCCTGGATGAAATATGCTGCATAATGCAGTTCAGGATTCCAAGTTAGGCAAGTTTTAATCATAGAATCATAGAACGGTTGGGTTGGAAGGGACCCTTAAGATCACCTAGTTCCAAACCTCTGCTATAGGCAGGGTCACCCCCCACTAGACCAGGTTGCTGACTATCCAGCCTGGCCTTGAATGCCTCTAGGGTGGTGTCTTCTACAACCTTGCTGGCAACCTGTTTCAGTGTTACACCACCCTCACAGTAAATAATTTTTTCCAAATATCTAGTCTAAAATCTACCCTCTTCCAGTTTAAAGCTATTTCCCTTGTCCTGTCACTACATACCCTTCTAAAAAGTTCCTAACCATTTTTCCTTGTAGGCCCCCTTCAGGTATTGGATAAGATCCCCCTGGAGTCATCTCCTTTCCAGGCTGAAGTGTCCCAGCTCTCTCAGCCTGTCCTTGTAGAGGAGGTGCTCCAGCCCTCTGATCATCTTCATTGTACTCCTCTGGCCCCACTCCAGCAGCTCCGTGTTGTTCTTGTGTTGGGGGCTCCTGAACTGGACATAGTATACCAGATAGTGTTGTCACAAGAGCAAAGTAGAGGGGCAGAATCAACTCCCTTGACCTGCTGATCACACTTCTCTTGATGCAATTCAGGATATGGTTAGCCCTCTTGATGCAATTTAGGATATGGTTAGCCTTCTGTGCTGCAAGCACACATTGCCAGCTCATGTTGAGTCTTTCATCAGCTGACATCCCCAAACCTTTCTTTTCAGGGCTGCTCTCAAGCTTTCGTGCAACCATCCAGTTCCTTATCCAGTGAGTTGTCCATCCATTATATCTATTTTTCTCCAATTTGGCAACCAGGATGTCATGTGGGACAGTGTCAAATGGTTTGCACAAGTCCAGGCAGATGACATTAGTTGCTCTTCCTTTATCCACTGATGCTATCCATCATCCACTGTAAAAGGCCACCAAATTTGTCAGGCATGACTTGCCCTTGGTGAACCACAAATCACCTCATTTTTATTTTTCATGTACTCGAGTAGGGCCTTTGGGAGGATCTGCTCCATGGTCTTGCCAGGCACAGAGGTGAGAATGACTGGCCTGTATTCTTTTTTTTCCCCCTTCTTGAACATGGGGGTTATGTTTCACTTTACCAGTCAGTGGGAATTTCAACAGACTGCCTGACCTTTCAAATATGATGGATAGTGACCTTGCAACTTCATCCACCTGTTCCCTCAGTACCTGTGGGTTAATCTCATCAATACTAAGGACTTGTTCACCTTCAGATTAAAAGTAATGGTTAATCTAGAAAAGGTGGTCATATTTCCTGTGACTCACAATACATAAATATTATTAGTCAGAGTTCTGAGAGGTAGCATAGATCGTGATACCAAATTGGTTTAACATTTGAATATAAAGCCAATACTAGTTTTAATACTTCCTAGAATACCAAAGCAGATTAAAATTATGACTGAAACTGCAATTCTTTTCTGTCCACATGGCTCTTCTCATTTTGATGTACTAATCAAGTGACAAACATGTTCAAGTATTTTTGCATTAGTGCAAATAATGTTTTATGTACCACAGACAGTATGTTTATCCCCAGCTTAATCTTCTAACTTAGAAAGGATATCAAAATTGAAGGCATGATTTTCAGCATTTAGGGGTTTTGACTTGAGTATGAGATGAATAGCCTGGGTTTTTTTAATCAGAATTGATTAAAACAGAATTGATGGAATTAAATCAGATTTTTAAATATTGATAGAGAAAGCATAAGATATTAGACCACAACTTCACCGTAGACTTGAAATCATTGTCATATCGGTGTGAAGACTGAATATCATCATATTATCATAGAATCACAGAATGGCTTAGGTGGAATGTATCCTTAAAGATCATCTTGCTCCATCCAGGTAGAATTTATCATAATGGGTGACCTGATCATAGATGTTACTCCACTGGCAACAACTATGTATTACAGATCAGGCTGGCAAACTTGTTTGTTTTCCATTTTTGAAAGAAAACTATTCCTTTATTCCACTGAAAACTCTTCACGATGAAAATTTTCCAAGCAGTCTTAAGGGTTTATCATGCTGAATTCCTCAAGGCTATTCTAAATGTTGCTGCTAGGTCAATGATAGCAATTATTTTTATGTATCATGAAGTTATTTTTAAAATGTTTTCAGTAAGATGGGTCAGTCATTTCAGGAAGGACATAAGGGACTGCACTGCCTTTTTTTGAGAATTCTCACAGGCTTTCTGGCAGCGCTGGAACTGTAACAGAAGTTTAATAGATGGCTGACATATTTCTGACAGACGCTATTCATTTGATACATTTATGAATATTTTGGTTTTGGTGGTCTATTTAAGGCAGTTACTATTAAATTGTCATAATTTATCATTGATTGTTACACAATGTTATCTGCAGTCTGGAAATATGCCCTTCCTTTGGAATTAAAGCTAAGAGCTACAGGATAATGATTGACCTTTTGACCCCATCTTTAGCTTACGACTAATTCTAAAGATTTCTATCATTAAAACACTAGTTCATCTCCACTGTTGCAAGATGTTGAGTGTTTGAATAACATTATTTCCCCTGAACTAAATGCAGTACTGCAGGTGGAGTACAACGAAAGCAGACTGGAGAGGAACAACCTCCTCCCTTGCCCTGCTGGCCACGCTTCTTTTGATGCAGCCTGGAATATAGCTGGTGTTACTTGCATGTTGTTCATCAATACCTCCTTTTCCATTGCTTTTCCCTTAAATAGGATATACTAGCTTGACAGACACTTCTGTTTTTTGTTGTTGTTGTTTTTTTAAATAACTGAAAATTGACCTCATCAGCCCAAAGATGAAGGTTGCACAAAGAAGAATGCCTAAGACAGGATGGTTAGGATGTTGGCCTGGCCATGAAATCTAACAAGTCCACAAAAACTCAAGCCTTTCATGCTGTAGCATCAGCAATAGCAGTTGATATTATGAACTTTGCTCTTTCATATCAAGCAGATGGAAGAAGATCTCATTTTGCAAGGCCTGTAGACAGTTGAGGAAAAGGGCTCAGTAACAGTGGTGTTCAGTAAACTGTTTGGCACATTTAAATTCCAGAAAAGAACAGATGAATGTAATTGAATTCATACAAGATGGGCACAATATAATTTTACAGATCAGACCTCTGTAGAGAACTTGGAAGGAGAATGTGGTGTTATCTGTTCCACAGGGACACTAAATATCAAAGAAAACTTGCATTCTAAGCTGATGTTTGCTCTGAGAAACACCAACCATGTTGTCCCTCTCCACCATCATCTCAACAGACAACATGTCTATTGTGTGATGATGACTGTGCCCTACCTCTGACACAACTACATGTCTGAGATTCTACCAAAAACCAGCAGCTCTCCTAAAAGTAAAACATGTTTAATTAAGGCCTTATGAAAGATTCTACTAAGGATAAAGGTAAAAATTATTAGCATTAGACTCTAAAACAGCCTCTGCTTTCTAGTCCTCAAACATGCCCTTCTCTGCATCTTCAGCCTTAAGTTTTCACTTAAGGTTTCCACCTAAAATTTCTTAAGGTTGAACCTTTCTGTGGAGCTAGGACAAGTGAATGGAGACAAACTACAGTATGCCAGACCTGCTCCAGAAAGGCATGTTTTATCAAGTGTTCCCTGGGGCACCCTGCCTTCCCTGCCCCAGGAATCAGTGTTTGTGGCTCACTGACACAAAGATTTGAAACTGTAAGTGACCTTGTGTGATTTACTGCCAGTTTTTCTCCCTTGTTCCTTACTTTCTTTCCCTGGGGAAAGCTGAGATACTAAAACTTCAGTGTAAACAAAATAATCTTGTTTTACAGCAAACAAATTAATCAACCACCAAGTGCCACCAAATATGTCAGTTTGGTATGTCTATCTTGCATTAGTACTAGGAACAAGTATGTCTGTTAGAGAATTACTTTGCATCAGACCTGGAAAAAAAGCTAAGAAAAACAACTACAGAGAAAAAGGAGTAAAGAAAAACCTGTGCTGTGCAGTGAAGTATCCCAAATCATAGCACTCACTAGGGAATAAATGCAGACCAAAAGGGTCAAACAAGGGGATCTTCCTGAGCATCTTTCTTGGAAGGGCCCCTAATGCTTGTGCATATATCCAAGGCAAGCTGACTGCTGCTTCTGCAGCCTGAGAGGAATGTTTATGGAAACTAAAAGAGGCCAAACTATGGGGAATAAGGGATGTTTAGAGTGAGAGAGTCTGTTAAGCACCAAAATGTTTCCCTGCAGATGTGTGGGAATGGATCAAAATGGCATGGTTTTTCTTTGATATATGAGCAAGAGCAGGCAGTAAGATAGAGTACATCTGATGGAGATTTGAAATACTTCTGTTAAAAAGGAGAAAATTAGGAGTGGGCACATTACTACTCACTAACCAGTACTGCATGACAGTTACGTCAGTTAAAGTCTCTGCTCTTTCCTGTCCCTGGAAATCAGATTATATCAGCAGAGAAAATAATGCAGAGGAAAAAGGAATAAACAGTTGCTATAAATTGCTTATTGTGTGTTTCAATATATAGTATCTGACCTTTTAAGTGCTTCTGTTAGGAGCAGAAGTCACAGTAAAGGTCACAGGTTTGCAAAGTCTTAATAACCAATAATTGCATTCAGTTTTCCAACTTAACTTCAGCTGTGCTCTTGAGCTAGAAGAGGGCTGATAATACACAGGGAATGGAGAAGAAGCCCCTTGTACTGACCAGAGAGCCGTAGTGTAGAAAAGGATTTTATCTTCTGTCAGTCAGGGAAAGAAGCCAAAACAAACTGAAATTAAATGTTCCTGCATGGGGTGGGAGCTGTCTTCTGAGAAGTGTATGCTTTTATTAAATTATGCTCCAATCTGTGGATCGGTAGTAACTATTGTAGCTGAAACCATGATGCAATTATGTAACCAAAATATAATTAGGCAAGAAAGTCCCATTTTGCAATGAGATATATCTTCTACTATATATCTTCTACTGCACCACAGCTAGACTCCCATGTAAAAATAAGACTTTGAAATGATGGTCTGCACTGTGGATTTTGTCATGTCAAGAGACACTTAGGTTCTCAGCACAGCCACCGTGGATAAATTAATGTGACCAAAGATAAGACTGGGGTTCTGTTGATTAGACATATTTGAATAGTGTCATTTTAGGCAATGCCAGTGTAGCTAGGGAATGCAACTTCCATGAGCATTTCTGCCAACCACTAACAGATGTTTTGGAAGCCCAAAGACAACTCAAGTGGCAGTAGGTGCCTAATTTCAGATAGCTTTCTTATTCAGGGTGAGATGGACAGGTTCCAGTGGATCCCTCTAGAGGTAGCAGAGCCTGTCTCCACTGACTACTCAATACTAGTGTGCATGCAAGCACCTACAAGAAAACATCTGAAATCAGGTGTGTTGTTCTAAAGCTAAATCCTATCCCAATTATATAGAACTGCAAAACCCGAGACTGCAGCAAGAACTTCACCTCAGACTGTTTCAAATATGTTGGGATCAACTGCAGCCATGGCTATTGCGTCTTTCAGCTGAAATACCCTTTTAATTTGATTGACTCAATCCTACTGATAATGATAGCAGGAGGAGATAATCCTTCACTGAGGTGAGAAAGAAAATAAACACACAGGCAACTGTTTGCGTGGGTCACCCTCCCTGACTATCCTGCAGTTACCTCCATGGCTTGCAGGATGAAGTTTGGGGCTCACCCTTGAATGTGAACATCAGCATGGAGAGTGGCGGTTCTAGTTCTTCCGCTCTACCTGAGAATTTGAGTCTTTTTTAGCAAAGTTACTCTCAGCACCACACTGCAAGAAAACCATACTATCATTATGGCTGTTATTTCAATTTTAGAGTTGGAAAGTAGGCTGGAGAAAGGCCATATTTTTAAGGTAACGCTGTGACTACTGTAGACACACATAGCCCCAGGTGAGATCTTTAAAGCACCTCAGATTCTAATTTCCTTTGAAAATTTAGACATTGTGTGTCTACATGCTTTTGAAATTTCCACCAGGGTCCTGTTGGCTGGTTCATTGCCTAACCAGCTTGTAAAAAGGAACTTTTGGATGCTAATTCTCAAATCGTTCTCTCTTCAGTTTGCTTTGACTTCAGTGAATAATCCTTTTCCTACCTGACTCTAATTCCAGATTCACTCCTGAAGTCCATCCAGCACAAATGCTCCATGGTGGTACAGAGTTCAGATAATGAGTTCTGCTGCCGTGTTTTCTTCTGAACATGGCAAAAGCTAAGGGGCTTCTGCTCATAGCCCTGCATTCACCCTGCATCTTTACCATCAAAAAATTTCCAACATATAGCCTTACCATAGTGCTATGGGTTGCTGATCCCATACATTTTTGTTAGCTACTTAAATATATCAAGGAAAATTGGTATCATGACTTTTACAGGTAGCTGTTCTACCACAGCTTCATAGAAAATCTTAAGGATAAATGTAAGTTTAATACCCAGCCTGCAAACATATCCAATTCCTGTTTTCTTCTAGCAACACGAGACACATCCATCACTGTTTCCTTTGTAACCACATTCTCCAAACATGGAAACTGTGAAGAACATTCTTTTTGCTAAAGAAAATAAATTAATATCCTCATGGTTTATCTTTTAAAGTTTTTATAATACTTTTATGCATCCTCTATATTTGATTTGTCAATTTCAATTTAAAGTGGATTTATCTTCAATTAGCAATGTTGCTGTTAATTGACACTGTGTGAATTTAAAATAATGTAGTGAAATTGAGAGGGCAGACAAAACTTGCAAAATAGTTTGTTTACAGAACCTTTTTTTCATAAATTTCAAGTTATTAAAATGTTTGAGCCATTTATCAACAAGCTACTTTTAATGTAAAATTATAATTACAAATTTAAGTGAAAAAATCCTTTTACTGAAGGCTCAGTTTTCTTTATGACACAAACTGACATGGGATTTGAGTAGACGTAATTGAAGATGGCACTAGTAAATATGAAATGGCTTCATCCACCAACGAGATAACTCTGTCTCTCAGGTTATCTCAGGAGAGATTTTCCTGTTGCCTGTAAGCTACTGCTCAAACACCTTATGTGCCTATGACAACATATACAGAATGGCAAAGCTTTCAAAGAGAGATGTATTCTGAATGTCAGAAGTGACAAATTTCCTTGATATCTCCTATGATTTTCCAAAGCTATAAAATACTGTGCAGGAGAATTAGCTTATAGCTTTGCTGTAATTTCCCTAGCTAGTAAATTCAAGCTCTTTCTCTGCATTTAAATGTGTTTTGTCATAGGAAGTTAACTTTATAATTCTCTATATGAGTTTAAAATTCAGGTCCTGATCTGGGGTGATGAAGTTAAGCAACTCTGAAGTTAAACGTAAAAGAGGATTTTGTGCTACTTCTAAGAACTGCTGCATCCTTAGAAAAACTATCCAACCACCCCCCCCCCAAAAAAAAAAAACCACAACTATTTGTGTGTTACAAATAGTCCACAAAAACATCACAATGCAGTTGTCATATCCAAAAGGAAAGTAACATAGGATATCCATGACAAACGTCCCTGAGGAACTAATATGGCCAATGCGAGCACTCGAAAGACTTGGAAGAAGCTGTAAATATTCAAATAGCTTTTTCCACCATATCAATAATGTGTTGTTTTCTGTCCATGTTAAGCCATTTTAAGATGTGTTGTAGCAAATGCACAATATTATATAATGTAATAATAGAAATGTCTTCACCTATTTCTCATAAATTTGTAAAGTTCTGGTATTTAAAAAGCACTTTCTATCTTTTTTTTTTTTTTCACACAACTGCACTTTTTTTTAAGCAAACGCTTCTTGTTTGCTCTGCACATGCACATCAAAAAACTATTTTTTAAGTGGAAGAGTTCTAGGGGAAGGGAGAAAACAGGAGTTTTCAGTTTAATATGGAGAAAAGCTTTATGCAAAGCTGCATGCCTGCCAGCCCTTCACTCCCAGCACTGAGACATCAAGATGATGACTTTTTATGTAAGTCTCATGAAAACTGGCAGTGAAGCACATGGATGAAACACAGAATTGTAGGTTCTGAAGGAGAGGCAGTTCTGAGAAAGGCATTCATATCTAAGCTCACTGTCTGTTCTGAGGTAGCAGCTACCTTTCTACTGAACACAGACAAAGGCTCTATGTTTTGCCTACAACAAGGCACATCAGTAACCAGCATACTAGTTAGAATAGCAAGGCACATTAAAGCTTGAAACCAAGTTGTTCCTGTGTAGTAGGTACAGAAGTTGTAACTATAATTCTAATTTCATTTTAAGTATACTTCCAAAATGCTATTAGATTATTTTTCATTTTTTCAAGTGCTAGGTTCATGTTATTGCTGTTAAGACATAACTCAGTATAGCTGGGATCTGTAATCTATAGAATATAGCCAAAAAAGGGTGAACTTCAAAAATACTCTTTTATTTATGTAAATAATTGAGCTCTAGTATGACTGACGAACTTATAAACTTCCATTGTCACACCTGTCAAACAGCTGATCCATAAGATTTACCCATAAGCTGTATATATCTTCTCAACAGTAAGAAGGTGGTTGACAGAGAAATGCAGTAAGTTGTTAATAACTTTTACTCTTTGACATGTTTTCTTCTTGTACATAACATCCAAATGAATAGCAGTATAAGAGTATTAATTTTTCCTTAAGAAAGATCTGTTCCATTTGCTGTTCAGAACACATGGCAGTTCTAAAGCATGTCGGATAAGCCCAGCACATAGCTGACTCAGTGAGAATTAATATTCATTAAAAACAATGAGGTGATACTGCCCTGATTTACAGTACCTACAGGAAGCTGGTAACAATAGTCACTGCTGGGCCAGAATGCCCTATTTCACTCTTAATTCAAGCATACATGAGCACCAGCCCATGACTTACTAGGTCCTGCTGTTAATCCTGCACAGAGCATAATGAAGGGTGAATTTCCACTTCAGACTTGGTGCCTCTGCACTATGACACAGCTGTGGCTTACGATGTATTGCACAAATTCCTTCATTGGCACACAGGGTCCAAAGATCTAAAATGTCAGTGCTTAAATGTCTATCTGAATTGTAAGTAAATAGCCTAATATCCTGGGGCCGTTGTACCTCAAGCAGTTGGAAACAAGCTGAAGAACACTGGAAGATTTGTTAGTGCATTTTGGTATCCAAAACTAGAAATAGACTATTTCAGGGTACTTCAATTGTTAACTAAGATTATATTAAAAAGGATTTCATGCAGCTGGAACTGGTAGAGGGATCGGGAATGCCCAGGCAGATCCTTTCCATTCAGTGCTGAAAACAAAAGCAAGTTTCAATGATCAGTGATGATTTTATGAAAAAATTTATCACTTACAGTGGTCAGTCAGGTACCCCTTGGGAACAGTGTAGCATTAAGCATGTTTATGAAGCAGCCAATGCATGGAGAAACAGCTTGTAATTTAAGAGAAGACTTGCACCTCAGTGTTGTACACAATACAAGAAATTTGCTTCACAGATGGATTCACACAATTTCCTTCTCTTGAAGGCTTTCCTGCTTCCGTATTGCAGAGAAGCTCCTGAAAGTCCACACACTGAGCTGTGCAGGTCATTCAGCTTCTGCATCCAAAAAATGCTGCATGAACAGCAGCTATCCCTGTAGAAACCACCAAGGGCCACTGCCTGCAGCCAGAGGGGAAAAAAATACAAACACAAAAAGATTAGTAGAATAAAAAAAAAACAAAAAAACAGATTAGTGAAAGGACAAGATGCTTCCTGCTTGACTTTGATAGATCACTTTGGCTATGCTTAAAAGAATGAATTAAATAGCATGAAGGAATGTTCCCAAGCACAGGAGTTTGACTTACATGGTGAAACTGTTAAAATGACCCAAATTGGCACTGAAAGTCACCCAGATGGTTTCTGCTTTGAAAGACAGTGTAGGCCTGTAGGAATTCCCAACAGGCAGTTTTGCTATAAGCACTATATTCTGGTGCTGAAGGCACTATATTCTGGAAAAAAAAAGAACTGAAGAGGCAGTATTCTGACTGCTGGCCTCCATGACAGAGACCAGCCCTGCATGCACTTAATACCTAGTGCAGATGTTAGTACTGGTTTCAGGACGGCAGGCATCGTTAGCTCTCCATGAGCTAGGTTCAGCCTTGAGATGGGCACACAAAGCCCTTGTAGCATGCCTGGGAAGAGCTATCAACCTGAGTTGATAGTTATCACACATTTCCCAGCAAAGTCTTGGACAACAAGCTAGAAGTCATTTCTGTTTGTGGCTGCCCTAAATTTCTGCAGAAAAATGCCTGCAACAACCTAACGCAGCAAGTGATGGCAAAGCTCTCTTGGAGATTAAGTACCAGGTTCCAGTCCCAGCTCTGAACCATGTTTGTTTATTTTATTCACTAACTGTTTAACATTTAGTACGTAAACTCTGCTTGGAACAAGAAAAGGAATCCACAGTTCATCCTTTTTGGGCAAGTTTCCTGATTAAAATCTTGGATTAAAATCTCATGCTTATTCTTGCATGCTCTGTTTAGTCCAATGACTTTCCAGTTCTTTGCTGCACAGCAAGAAAGCCTCGAGAAAGATGGGAAACATCTGAAAGATCCTAAGATTGTCTCTAATTCAGGTGGTCTCCAATAGATGGTTTTGAACCTTTTCAACATAAAAGCTCGTGGGGGGTGTTCTCTATTCCCGGTGTGAATTACTCACAATATCCAATCTAGGTCGACTACCTAGATTAAATTGATTATTGCTTCTCTTTCCCGTGAATCAATTAGTTTATCTCATAAAAGCTGTTGTTCTCATTCCCATAGATACATCATAGGTACGTTTTGGATACATTTGTATCAAGTCTTACAGGGTTCTAAGTAGGAAGGTTAAGGAAAGAGTCCCAGTTTAGATCCAGATAAGACAGTCACAGAAAGAATTGTGCGCAGAGCAGAGCCTTAGGCACCTTTGCAGTTTCATCAGTGATAACAAAGCATCTGAGGAACCGAGGTTTTCAGATTCTCATTTTTCTTCCTCAGCTGACATCTTAAATTCTAACAGTATTCATTTTCAGAATTCACTTGAGGTGATTACACACTTCATGGCCCTCTGCATCACTTTTTCATGTTGCGTATAGCTAGCACTAGTTGCCTACTTATGGATGGGGTTTTAAGAACAGCTGCTGAAAATTAGGAAGTTTTTCTTCTGCTATTAAAGACATCCTTGGATGTAGTTTTCCTCATGATTGCTGAAGGTTGAATGCTGCTGTCATTAAGTTAATTCAGCGTCAGCACAGAGATTGAATGGAAGAATGAAGATATCCTTCAGTCAAGAAGGAAAAAGATTGTGAAATACAGCCAAAGACAAGGAAGAATGTGGAAGAGAGAAATAATGGGAAGGGGCAACTTTGTCCTTCAGATCTCCAGAAGCACACAGGTAGGTAATAACTCATTATTATGATGATCAATTTGAATAAATGGTAAAAAGTAGTTTTGTGCAAAGCTTACGTTTGTATGGTGTCATTTAAAGTGGGGTACTAAATTTTGATTGGATGGGTAATGACATCTTAGTTACTGCACTGAAATAACAAACTGAAAGAAATGCAAGATTCAGAATGCACAGTGTGTATGTTGAGTATGTTTAGGTTAAACTAAGAAAACAAAGGTAGTAACCGTCCATAAGAGACCAGCTTCACAATATCTTAGTCCTTAGTGTTGAGAGTATGCTGGCAGGATCTGAAAGCAGTTTCTTCCAACTCATTCTGCCTGGGTGATCAAAGAAAACAGATTTTGATAACCTGAAATTAAGAATGATGCTTAGGTTCTGCATTTGGATAAACAAACAAACAAATAAACAACTAAATAAACAAGTAACAACAACAAAACATTTGAGCATAGTCATTTTGAGCCATCTTGTGGAAGACATAATGCATTAATAACGATCTGAAGGAAAAGTCTCTTCTAAGCCATCTTTTGGATAGTCCTAGTGAGTTCATTAGACTAATATTTTGTTTCTTCCACACCTTTAGAAATTTTGCTTGGTAAAAAAAAAAGTTTTTAGTTTCATAAGCAATTCTATTGCAAAATTTTAATTGTATTCTGGGAGCAATGTAAAATAGATTCCCAAAATTTCATGGCCTGTTGAGGGCATCGGAGAGGCTAAAGCTGGACTGAAGCATTCCGGGTTGGGCAAAATAAAGACGTGTGCTTCTCCAATTTATATTACTTCTGGGATTCTTTCCCCTTTTTAAGTAAGAAAGGCTGAAAGACAGTGTATCTGATTTAAGTTATTTTACTGTGTATTTCTGCCATACTTTGAGATATAAATAGCAGAATAAACAGTCAAGTACGCAAGCAAAGTTGAAAAGTCAAAGACCAGTGCTTGTTTCTACAGTATTTCTAGCTTGCACACATGCCAAGTGCAATATCATGTAACAAAAATTCTGGACAAGAACTAGATTTGGGGTTTCTTCATTTCCCACTGACTCCCCAACATTCTAAAAAAAATTTAAAAAACTGTATTAAAGTCACCAACGATTAACATAAGGGCAATCATATGTTTATGATTGAAATTCCAGAGCTAAAATAAAATATTCTTTTCCATTCTTAACCATTCTTATTCAGTGTTCTGAAGTGGGAAGATGTGCTTTATCTAGTATTTGTGTGCAAGTAATATTTATTATAAAATAATGATAGGCATAAGATTGTCTGCAGAGGATATTTGATTATGAATACTACTTATCTGAAACTTCATGACTATAACTATAAAGAAATAGACAAGCTTGCACAGTGAAAACAACTTGAAGCCGTTAGAATGCCAATCTTTTAATGATCTCTACAGATACAAATAAATTAAAATGGATGTACTGATTGCTGAATAAATACCTATCCTAACTGGGCTTTGATTTGAAGTTACATCATCCAGATTTGCCCATCTATCCAGAGAAAATCCTTTACCCATTATAATATCTATCTATCTATCTAGATTATCTAGATATTATGATATCTAGAGAGATATTATGATATCTATTTATTTAGATATTATGATATCTATCTCTCTAGATATCATAATATTATCTAGATAATCTAGATAGATAGATAGATAGATAGATAGATAGATAGATAGATAGATAGATAGATATTTTAATGGGTAAAGGATTTTTTATATGACTTTTTCTATACGTGACCAAAATATTTAGAATATTAGAAATATCTAGAATATCAAAAACATCTGTGACATCTACCTGAGCTCTAATGCACAAGATGATTTATGATTCTTCATTGCCAGGACGTAAATCTCTGCTGAAAGTACTGTGAAGAATCACATTCACATTAGTGACTTGAGATGAAGAAGAAAATAGAACTGCTTTACTTCACTTATTGCAATTTTAATAATGTTATAGCAACATTTGAATATCTTGTGTTCATATTCTGTCAATAATATACAAAGAGGGTTGAAGTCTGTTTTATAGACCTACTGCCCAAATGTCTTTGTTAAGATACTCTGAATTTCTGCTCCTGTTTGGCATTATTTATGTGTTTTAACTTATCTATTTCTATGGGAATTCCAGGCTCTCATGTCGACATTGAAGTGATTCTTTTTAAAACCCTGATCTTTCAATGTTTTCTTGACTAATGGTTGAATTTGTGAATCCTGTAAATGTGAATGCAGTCTGAAAATGGAGACAGTTAATCTAGGAACACTTATTCTGCTGCTATTTAACCACAGTCTCCTGGGATGAGCTGAGTGGAAAGTATGGGATGTCTAAAACATTTACTATACTGGATGAGAAATTGGTGTTAGGTTTCCTTTTGAGCTCCCTCCAAGCACTTGTGACATTGGACTTATCCATTAGACTATGATTTCTGGAGTAATTTTTATAGGAGGTGAGCTAATAGATGCAAAAGATGAATGGTTGGCTAGAACACATCAAGAATACAGCTTATCTAAACAAGTATAAAACAAGTATACTTCTTCTACACTAATAGTTAAATATGCTATTTACCAGTCTTAGGTCACCTGTAGAGGAGGAATCCTGATGACAAATAATGAGATCCAGCGTGCCACACAGTATGTGGCAGAGTAAAGAGTAAAACAGAGGTATAAGATAGCACTGCTTGAGATAAGCTGATGACAGCCTTGTGACAAACTGCTTCCTATCTAGAGAAGTAGATAAATAAGGAAAAGAACACGTCCTTGGACGTGTTTAAGGCCAGGTTGGACGGGGTCCTGGGCAACCTGATCTGAATGTGTATGTTTGGTGGCCCTGCTAGGCAGGGGGGTTGGAACTACATGATCCTTGGGGTCCCTTCCAACCCGGGTGATTCTGTGATTCTGTGATTCTGTGAACAGAGAAGCAGATGCGAGGTGACTTCCCCAAAGAAAGTCGGTGACCAAATCAAACTCAGCACACACCCCACATCAGTTTTTTTCACCCCATCTGGGATATCCATGTTATAGTGCAGAGGGCTGCTTTTTTTCTTCATTATCCAAAAAAATTTTATGGCACTGGATATCCATTCCAACAGCAATTGTTCATTAATAACTGTATAATCGTTTATCTTTTTTTTGTAGCTGTGGTCTGTAGGTTTGTAAGCACTTAATACAGAGCAAGCCTGGTCAAGCATAAGGGCATCTATGCATTATTGAAATATGAATACACATTTTTTTATGTTTCTTTCTATTTAAATCTGTTTAACCCAGAACACAGTCCTCATATGCAGTCAGTTAGATATGAGATTTCTGTCACAAATACTGGCTTTCAAAATCCTTGGGCAGATTACATCATACAGAAAGGAAAACAGAATAGCTAGTTTTCTTCAGTATTAAAAAGTTTGCAGAAGGAAGCAATCTGAACCCTTCTCTGATCTGCTAGGAGAGCACTCTTTTCTCACTGTAGGAATAGTAAGATTAACAGAAAATAAGAGTCACTGCTAGATGTTACTCTTCACTGGTTCTAGCACTCGGTAGAATTAACAAGAAATGTATCTCTCCTGAATATTTTAAAATTATTTTAGGTATTTTTATGCCTTTTATATACTGATGCACACTTTTACTCTATCTGCAGGGTTCCAGTTAAAAAATTTTCAGGATCATGATTTTTATCATAACGGCATCTGTCCCAAAATTCTTGCTTTGTAGCCAGGGATTTCATTAAAAGTTGCAATGGAAAGTGTTTCAAGATTATAAAAAGAAAATTATCATACTTCTTTTCCTCTAATAAAATGATTACTGTTATGAGGAAGAGAAATATTTCTAGCAGTGTGAGTGGCTCCTGACTGTTATAGCTCAAGACCACTTATGGAAATT
The DNA here is from genome assembly GCF_023343835.1 of Lagopus muta. Lineage (NCBI taxonomy): Eukaryota > Metazoa > Chordata > Aves > Galliformes > Phasianidae > Lagopus > Lagopus muta. The sequence goes on from NC_064434.1 coordinate 10,730,621, forward strand.
TCCTTTAGTTTATGACAGGTACAATGGTATGGAGAATTTTACACCTAGTGTAGACTTTAAATGTTCCATGTAGAACTATATGAGATCTACTTACCAACATATTTTATCGTATCTGGTAGCTTGGTAGTTTAAATTTGTTGTTACTGTGACATTATTTTTTTTTTAATCTATTCCACCTGAATGTCAGAAGGTCCTCTTTCTGTATGGAAGGCAAACTTGATGATGTACCTAAATAAAAAAGAAAGTTAAACATTTTGGTCAAAACAGAAGTGTGCCATGTCTGAGAAAAGGGGCTTAGCATTCTGTCTCTTCAACCTTTAATGTCATAACATTCCCAGTAATGAACATAGGGCTTTGATTACATTGGATGAGAAAGGGATGTAATGGATGATGTGAATATCATTCCATTGAGCTCTTCAGCTATTATCTCTTCCCATCAAATGCAAATCACTAACCATATTACAGTTTAAAGTCTCTCTTTTTTTATATGTTACAATAAATCGTCTGAGACGGCTTAAGGAATCAGAATTTATATTTTATTTTCTTTCTTGACGCATAAATTCAACTCAGCTTAAATCAAGTAGTTGAGCTGAGATTCCTGTTCTGCATGCTAGTCTGCCAATTGTCAGCAACAAGGTGAATGTAAAACAAAACCAGCACCTCAGTATGTGATTGCATCTTATTGTAAATAATTTCAGTAATGCCATAAAGCTACTTGGAGAGTGAAAGTCAATTGAAGGTAAGTCTCTAAAATGCTTGCACTGCAAACTTAAGAAAAAAGAGCAAAAAGCAAAGAAATAAGACATAAAAATTTTGCAGTCATGCATTTAAATATTTAAATGTCACCTATAGCATAGTCATTAATCATAAAATACAAACAGGAGGAGCATTTCCAGAATGAAGACTTGATAACTGATAAGTTCAGAAAGTGGATGTCACCCTGTACCTTGTCACTGAGTACTGAAGAAAATCTGAAGTCTCAAAGTGAAATACAATCTAAAGAACTGCATCTTCTCATTTCATATGTTAACAGGGTATTTTATATGGCTATAATTTCGTCTCAGATGACTTGAAAATTGCTCTAGGCCAGCATGAAGCATTGACGGTGATAATGCAAAATACACATTTTTTCAACATCTGTTTCTCAACTTGATTGTTTTGCATAGTTCATTTCTATTCATTCCCAGATACTAACGTGATCATTTCAGTTCTGAAAACAAAATGTACCCTCGCAGGTTTATAGCACCTGCACCACAATAGCTGAGCCAAAGAGTTCACTCAGTTTTTTTAATATATTTCAAATAAGGAACAATCTTCAGGGAAATAAGGAAGCACAGATAAAATATGCAGTCTTACCCATTTGTCTGAATAAGTGCAATTTAAAAGTAAAGAAGTGTCATAAAAGAGGAGAATGAAACATAAAATAGAGTATTAGAAAGCTGTGGAATACAGAATAATACCTTTGCTTTTTTAAAGTCAGTGACAGGCTTGAGTGTTTAAAGTTTATTATGTGAAATGAGCCAGATGAAATAATTATTTATCATTGACTAGCAGAGAGTGAATTCTAAATGGAAAGCAGTTTTCAATTAACCGGTCATGCCACACTTAACTGAAGTTATGTTGCAGAATCAATCAAGAAGAAATGTTATTTGCCAATGGTTCATGAGCTGAATGGTTCTTATTTTAAAACTAAATGCTGTTTTAAAGGCGGGGGCTAGGTGGGGGCTGGTAATAAAATGTGCATCCCATTGTAGAAAGAAAAAAATAGCAAAAGTCTTTTGACACTTGATGTAGAATTTCAGAATACTTCGATGAGATGAGTTATAGCTGTTGGAATCTAACATCAGATAAATGTAGTGTTATCTTTCTAATGCAATTCCACAGCTACTTCTATAATCAAAATATTGAGGTCTCTAAATTATCTCAGGCTATGAAAATGAAAGTAGTATGTAAATATAAGTGAATATGCCAAGCACACTCTTCAGATTCAACGATAAAGTCCCCACAGAACTGGTGTCAATGGCAAATTTCCCTTATCAGTGAAGGCATCATCGAAACTGATTGCTTTGTTCTTTCAATCTTCTTTACTGTTCGCCTGCAGAATTTCTGCCTTTTACCTTCGTTTCACATGTTGACTATGAGTTTGGGATCACAGAATCATAGAATGAAATAGCTGAAATGAGCCAGCAGTGTGCCCGGGTGGCCAAGAAAGCCAATGGCATCCTGGCTTGCATCAGAAGCAGTGTTGCCAGCAGGAACAGCGAAGTGATTGTCCCCCTGTACTCAGCTCTGGTGAAGCCGCACCTTGAGTGCAGTGTCCAGTTTTGGGCCCCTCACTGCAAGAAAGACATTGAGACCCTGGAGCAGGTTCAAAGAAGGACAAATCTGGTGAGGGGTCTGGAGCACAGGCCTTATGAGGAGTGGCTGAAGGAGCTGGGATTGTTCAGTCTGGAGAAAAGGAGGCTCAGGGGAGACCTCATTGCTCTCTACAACTACCTGAAGGGAGGTTGTAGTGAGCTGGGGGTCAGCCTCTTCTCTCATGTAACTGGTGATAGGACTAGAGGGAACGGCTTCAAGCTGTGCCAGGGGAGATTTAGGCTGGACGTTAGGAAATACTACTTGTCTGAAAGAGTGGTCAGGCACTGCAATGGGCTGCCCAGGGAGGTAGTGGAGTCACTGACCCTGGTGTTCAAGAACGTTTGGATTTTGTGTTGAGGGATGTGGTTTAGCGAGTACTATTGGGGATAGGTGGATGGTTGGACTGGATGATCTTCAAGGTCTTTTCCAACCTTGGTTATTCTGTGATTGGTTTCTACTTAGACATCAAGACATCGGCTGAGTTGTGCTATCCAGCCAAATCCTTATCCGTCAAGAGGTCCATACCTCAAATTCATGTCTCCTCAGTTTAGAGACAAGGATGTCATGAGAGACGATATCAAATGCTTCACACAAGTCCAGGGAGATGATAGCAGTTGCCTCTACCTTATCCACTAGTGGTGTAACCCCAACATAGAAGGCCATCAAATTTGTCTCACACACACTTTGCCCTTAGTGATGCCATATTGCCCATCACCCATCACATATGTCTTAACAACTGCTTAGAAACTTGTTAGTTTCTAGGAGGATCTGCTCACGATATTTCTGGGCATAGAGATAAGACTGACCACCCTGTAGTTCCCCAAGTCTTCCTTTTTCCCTTTTTAGAAATTGAGAGAATATTTTCCCTTTTCCAGTCAGGGGGAACTTTACCAGACTGCCATGACTTTCAAATATGATGGGTAGTGGCTAAACAAATTCTTTCACCAGTTCCATCAGGAGCTTTGGACACCCCTTATTACTTCCCATTGATTTGTGCACCTTGAGGTCCCTTAGATGGTTTCAAAACTGATCTTACCCCACAGTGAGTGGTTCTTCATCATCCTAGCCCCTGCTTTAGCCTTCTGTGATTTGGGCAGTGTGACTAAAGCACTTGTCGGTGAAGACTGAGGCAAAAGGTCATTGAGTATCTCATCCTTCTCTATATCTCAGGTAACCTGATCCCTCATTTCCTACCAGAGAGGACTCATTTTCCATAGTTTTCCTTTTATTACTGACATTCCTATATTCCCATTCATAGAAGCTTTTCTTTTCGCCCTTGGTGTCCCTGTCCGGTATTAATTATATCAAGGCAATGTCTCTTAATTCCTCCCAGGTTACCCATCCTTGCTTTCACCCTTCTGTCCAAGAATGAACAGTTTTAGTTCATTTTTTAACTTGCCTATGAAGCACTCGAGCAGGGAATGCAATTTGTTCTGGCATTATAGTTGCTTAGTTTAAAGAGCTTTTTGTCTGTGAGTCAGACCTTCAGGATCTTTTGTAATATAAACAAATATAAATAATGCTCATGTCTTGGAATAGCCTAGGTTTTTTGTGCTAAAGCTTTCAGTGGAGAATTGATACATGTATGAGGAAAGTGGGAAATGATATTCAAGATAATTGCAAACATTCTTAAAATTTAACTTCTTTCTAATAATAAAGTAAATGGTTAATTTTATTAATTTGACTTAATAAATACATGTTATTACATAACTATACAAAAAGCAGTGATAATTACTGAGTATCTAAAGGGAATTCTATTTCCCACAAATGCACACAGGCCAATTAAATTGAAAGAAACACCTTATGTGCTTAACAGTAAGCGTGTGTGTAAAAATTTGTAGATACGACAAAATACACTGAAGGAAACACTACTTAGAGAAAGAAGCAAACACATTCTTCTAAATATCACCACTGAATCACACTAGGATTTCAAAGCACTTTATAAAAGCTGATTAATTATCTCTCATCTATACTGAACTCTTAATCAGCGGAACTCAGCATCTTTTATTGCAATTAATTTCATCTCCTGGAACTCTAGTAATATACAGACAGGAAAATGCTATTGTCCTCTGAGGTTTTGAAGGAAGTTAGAAGTGCCTCACTTTAGTTATGCTACAAATTACCTACTGGTTCCAGCACTTACCTCTTATACAGAATTCATGCAGCAGCCTGGCAGAATGGATAGCAGGGATGAACACTTTCTAGGTGCTTGAGTTGTTCTTAAAACAATGACCATTAAGAAAACAGATGTAGGATAAAATACTCTGAATCCTTGAGCAAACTACTAAAAACAAAGTTTCATTAAATGCTGTTTCTAACAATTTAAGACTTCTCCACCTTGTTTTGTAGCATCTTAATTGAAATCAATTTCAGACACTTTCAGTTGCTGTGTAATCTGAGTATGCAATCAACACCAAAGGCCAACAGAAGGGTGGTGCTATCAGAGGCAAGATGTGTTACAAAGGGAACTATATCTTGTGCAACTGAAAAGGCATTATCCCAAGAAGGCTATGGCTGTATCTCAATACAGATTTGGTTACAGTCTTCCTGTTGCTAGCCAAATATGGTGCACTCACTAAGTTTGCTGACATGGCTATATGTATCAGATACCATTTTCCTCAAAACTAATGCAAGGTTTTCAAAATTCTGGTGAAAGGAGCGCCTAGCATACAACCAGTGCAGGATGATGCTGTGGTGGTTTCACACTGGTGGCCAGTTAAGAACCGCACAGCTGCTCCCTCACTTTCCCTCCTGAAGTAAGCAAGAGGAAAAATGTCATGAAATAAATTCTCATGGGTTGAGATAAATACAAGGGTATCATTAGGTAATCTCTGTCACAGGTCAAACATACTGAGAACAAGTGAGAAAACTGTAATTTATTGCCTACCAATAACAAGAGCAGTGAGAACTAAAAGCAGTGCAGGGGAACAGGGAAAGGGGGCTGCAGCCAGTCCCTAATGCTTTGTCTCTTCTGCTCCTTCATCATCACTTTGTCCCTGTTCCACCATGGGGTCCTTCCTCCATCAGATGCTGTCTTTTCTGAACTGATCCCATGTGGGCTTCCCATAGGCTGTAGCTCTTCAAGCACTGCTCCCACATGAGCCTATAAACGTACAGGATTTTAATACAGCTGGGCAGCTCAGCTCCACCACGCTGCTCTCTCACTCTCCTCTTCAGAAGGAAAGTAGGAGAAAAATTAATGAAGAAAAAGCTGATAAGTTGAGATAAAGACAGGGAGATCACTCACCAATTAACGTCATGGGCAAAATGGAGCCAGTGTGGAGAGGTTAATACAATTTATTGCTTTTGTGAATAGATGAGAGCAGTGAAAACTAAAAACAAACTAAAAGCACCTTCCACCCCCCACCTAACCTCTTTTACCTCCTGCCTTGAGTGATGCAGGAAAACAGGGAAAGGAGACTGGAAAAACAGCCTCTCAATTCTTGATGCACCTGAAAATACTGCTTAGTCATGTGTTTATCTTCTGGTGTTAGCTCCTCCCACGCAACTTCTTAGGGAAAAGCCAAAAAATCTTATATGATTCACCTTATTAAATAGCAGGTTCTTATGTTCCAGCTGCTATCTGAGGTCACAGTTGGGAATTACTTTATGAGTTAACAAATGATTCTCCCAGGGCTAAGGATTCCATCCTGACAGCAAGAGTTTCTGTGGCACCTTTTCTGTCTCATTTTCCTGCCTTCCAAGAATGGGATAGAAAAAATGCCTTTGGATACTTACAAAACCCTTTGAACATTGCTAGTAGCCAATGGTTGATATGACCCAAGACTCTTCCAAGAGGATCTGTTCCATGACATTCCCAGGCAAATAGGTGAGGCTCACCGGCCTGTAGTTCCTTGGCTCCTCCTTTCTCCTTTTCCTGGAAATGAAAGTGACATTTCCCTTTTTCTACTCCCTGGAGACTTTGCCTGACAGCCACAGCTTTTCATATATGATGGAGAGTGACTTGGCAACCACATCAGCCAGCTCTGGGAAGAACTCTGAACTCTAGAACTCCGAATTCTGGGAAGAAGAGATAAAATGTTTCTTCAGATAGTGATATTAAACAAATCCCTTTTGAAAATAAAATATTTGCCTCATGACCAAAATGTCTATTTCACAAACACTGTATCAATGGCCTAGTGATATGTAGAGAGTTGTCTTGGGTTGTCATGTATCTTTCTCCAGTCCTTGATAATCAAACCAGCTCTGGACATCTGGTACACATCTTTTGCAACTATTAAGATCTATTGTAAATGCAAGAGAGTCTTACTCCCATTTCTTAAAGTATACAAAGCCATGAGAGAAAAAAATATATATTAAAAAAAGGATTTGGAAAAAAAAAAAAAAAAAAAAGATCTGTAAACTCTTTTGGAACCCAACCCACACACATTTGCTACTGGCTCTGCGGCAGAGCTCCTCTTAGATTATGAAAAAAATTTCTGTCTCTCCCTTAACTCCTCTTTTCCCAAATGACTCCTTTCAATATTATCAATATCATATTATTAGCCTATGAAAATTGTCAATACAATGTAAAGTGTTTGGGTCCGGTTTCTATCGTTATAGCCACAACATATGAAAAAATGGGTATTGTGAAAGAAGGCTGTCATGGATATGACATTCTGAGTTTTACATTTCATACTGAGATAAGGATTTTCTGAAAACTCTCTGTTTATCAAACCATTTGCAGAAAAGTGGAAACCAAAAGAGTGTGTGAGAGTTGATTATATTATGTGCATGTACTGAAACAGTTAGATACTCATAAACACACAAATTTTATGCTTATACAATGTATACGTGCACACATATAATCAAATTAAAAGTAAACTACAGTAAGTAAACATTATCGTTGTCTTTATGGTGGCTATTCCAGTCAGAATAACCTGATGAAACTTTGTGTTTTTAGCTCGAAGAGAAAAACTAGAATTGCATTCCTTTTCAATTGCAAATGTTACTCAGCACTTTTGGTTCCAGAGATGGGCATTGGCACTATTAGTAATTTAATGCATGTCCTGACACAGAAATTCAGACAAAAAAATGTTCTACCAACAATGCAATGTTCCCTTCTCCTGCTGTGTAACTGTACTTAATTCAAATCTGAAGGTGATTCACTATGAAAAAAAAATAAATCGTCTTGACCTGAGAATTATTTATAACCTAAAGATTTAGGCCCAAACTCAAAGTGATCTTAAGAACCTAAAACAGCCAAAGGACTGAGCTACACAGATCTAAAAATACTGCAGTGTGATTACTTCTGTTGGAAACATTTGCATTCCTTCTGTGTATGAGAGAAATTGAAGTATATTGAAAGCCTCCAACAGACCTAACTGAGTATTCTTTAAACTTCATTCACTATAACAATTATTGACATCTTACCTTTGTGATGCATACACTGCATTCAAGAAATGTCAGCACCTTGTGGAAATAGCTTATCCTGCCTGCCTGGGACAAGGACTTGTCAGGAAAAGGAACAAATTCAGGTCTTTACTAGAAGTGTGCTGTCTATTGGGTAGGTACTACTAGTGAAACTGCCTATATTCCAAGGCTAAATGACACAATAGATGTATATCTGCACCTTAAATTAAAAAGAGAGGTGGAGGAGCTTATGAAATGGGTAATGAGAGAAGAGTTGTGACAATTCCCAAACATAACCAGGTCCTTTGTAAACACTAGACAATATAAGCTCTGATTGTTAATGATAGTGTTGTACTTGCAGTCTGAGACTATAGTCAAGAAACGTGGTATGACTGGTCTGCCTTCATAATTCTGCTTCAGACATCAGCAAAATCTATACCCACGTTCATGGACTAGCTGTTTTCAATGAACTGTTTTCAGATTCCAAATGAAATACATGCAGCCCCACAACATCCTTCAGGAGCACCTAGGAGTCTTGTTTTGGAATTTTTTTTTATTTTATTTTATTTTTTTTTGTAGTATGTGGCTAAAAAGGGAAAAAGGGCAGTCCAGTTCTGTTAGGATCTGGTTTCCTTCCCATGACCTTCAGGCTACCCAGACTGATATTAGAATTTCACCAGTAATAAAAAGATTGATTTGCAAGACATTCCAAGTAATGAGATGCTTAAGGGTGTTCAGCATTGGGATAGAAATCATAGAATCATTTGAGTTGAAAGGGACCCTTGAATCCATTTTGTCCAACTGCCCTGTGATGAACCTACAGCTCCCTCAGGTTCTCAGAGCCCTGTCCAGACTTACCTTGAGTGTCTGCAGGGATGGAGCATCCCCACTTCTCTGTGCCAAAGCTTCACTACTCTTATCATAAGAAGCTTTTTCCTCATATCCAGTCTAAATCTCCCCTCATTTAGTTTGAAATCATTTCCCCTTGTTCTATCACAACAGATCCTGCTAACAAGTCTGTCCCCTTCCTTCCTACAGCCTCCCTTTAGATACTGAAAAGCAGCAGACTGTGAGACTACAGCACTATCAGGGATTGTAGGAAGACTGTGGACAAGTCAACGCAAACTAGTCAAAGGGATGAGTTTCAGGTGTGAGCTGGCCTGGGAGAGGCGTATTTGAACCCACTTTGGCTGAAGGGTAATTCAGACTTGGCTCTCCTGTTTCCTAGGGGAGCTCTGTAAGCTTTAAGCTATTAATTGCAGTTAATTATCACATGATGTCGGCAACCAGCTTTCACCATTTTTCTGTCTTAACAACAAAGATGTGACTGAGCTTTCAGAATGAAGACAATGTATTTCATGTATTTTAAGTGTATCCCATGAAATGAATTCTTCAAGCTTTTAGCAAAGACAATGATCCATATTAAGTACAAAACAGAAAAAATTGTGGCTGTTGCTTGGCCTCTAACTCTGCCTTGCTGCTCTGTTGAACTTCTTCAACAGTGGCTGTGTATGAAGTTCCTTTCAGCTCCCAAAAGATATATGAAACTCCAGTAGAAGAAAGAAGTAGGTCAAATTCAGTACCTTAAGAACCTGAATCACACAATTTTAATCACAGTACCCTTTGACAGAGGTTAAATTTAATGCCTTAATTATAGAAAACACAGCAGCTTTATTTATAATTCACATGCACATTGGAAAGGAAAATAAAAATACTGACAGCCACTGACCCTACAATAAACCACATATCCTGATCTGTCCTTCATTTTTAGCAGGTTTTTTTTGCCTATAATATAAATATCTTCTAGCTTTAGGGTCACAGAATTTGGTCCAGAATTGCATTGTGCTGGACCAAATCATACGGCCATTTTTACCTTAAGCAGTGTGGTTACAGATGGAGAATTAACTAAGAAATACTACTGTGAAGAAAAAAAAAAAGTAATGTCAACATTTTATTGGTGCTGAGGTAGCTTGTCTTATTGCGGAATAGTCAGCCAAGATATTTGCACAGTTTGACTAGTGATAATTCTCACTTTTATTGAGATTTTACACAGAAGGAGCAAGGAAATAGCAAGCAGTATCATCTACACATCACAGAATATCCAGGTTACACAGTGGCAGCAGCAAATGCCAACACACAGTACGGAGCAGTTGCATAGAACCCCAAAGCTTAGTCAGTCACACAAGTAGTGCGAGTCGTGCAGGCATCAGAGGAATCGTGTTAAAAAGGTGAGTATTAAAAAGGAGACAGCGTTAGATTTAATGTAAGCCCTCTTCTGACAAAAGGGAGGGATGGCTGCCAATAGATACAGGGGTGGTGAAACTGGCAACAGTGAAACTGGTGGTGCGAACTGGAAAAACAGTCTCTACTGGTGAATGAGTGACAGGATCAAATCTTTCACCTTCCCCTTTATTGAATTTAAGGAGTGTGATTTTGTCCATTAAGGATGAGATAGACAGGTCTGTTGGCTACTTCAATAGGAAGATGCTGCTGTGCCTCGTTAGGTGCTAAGGCTGGTTTTGTCCGATTGAGTTTATGCTCAATCAGGAGGGATCCAATCACAGATGAGTCCTGCAGGAGGCTAAGGATGGTCATTTAATGAGGAAAACAAACACACTTTTAAACAGGGAGCTGACATCTAGACATTCAAAACTTAATGTGTCTCACAGCTCACATGAATTACTGCAGGAAGAAAGCGAAAACAACAACAAAAACTTCTTGCTTAATTTTGGCAAAGGAAATGGTGCGGCTCATGTTAGCTTAGTAAAATCAGCACCCACAGTTTCTAAACAATAATACAAGAGTATGCAATTATATTTGACTGCAGGACAAGAACACACAATTGGTTTTCATCTCTTCTTTACATTACAGAAACAGCTGAAATTTTTATTTTACTGTTTTTTTGTTTTTTTTTTCCTACACTGTCAATGCATTTCTGCTGCTTGGAAAACTAAATAAATGGTTGCAAACAGGACACATCAGAACTTTTTTCAGACTAAGCTGCCAAGAATAAATACTTCAGTGTTCTCTAGCTGTATGTGACAGTCCATGAGTGGCGAAGTTGAGATCCAAAATTTACCTGTAAGCATTGCTGCTTTTCTAAAGCCCCTTCAGTTCTCCTGCTCTTCACAAACATCTCATTCAGGTACACCACAAAAAGAGCTTGTGCATACATGTAAAGACTTGCATAAACAGTTCACAAAAGAAGAGCTAATGTTTGGGGATGTTTTGTTGGTTATTTTGTTTGTTTGTTTGTTTGTTTTCTGCAAATTATAGCTACAGATTAATGTGGATTATTTTAAAAAAGTTATTAGCATTCCCTACTGAACATTCCGAAATGAATAAAATGATAAGGAGTAGATACATTTCCGAAAGATTAAATAGTTCTGCTTTGAAAATCCACACTTCAGCTACTGCCATGCTACTCAAACTGGAAATATCCCTACACTTACAGCACTTACTGATTGCTCTTAGACTAGAGCTGATAGAGAAGTAGTCGGTCTTGGTATTTCTGAACATATGCTATTGATCCCCATCTGAATAAATAAATTTTTCATTGAGAATCAGGGAAGCAGAAGAGTAACACAGACGAAGTTTTAAATGTTGTTATTTGCTGCATTTCTTACTATTACTGTTGTACCACTTCTGCGAGCAGTGACATTTTAAGATCTGACATACATTTTAAAGTTATGAATGTGGGTTTTGGAGAGGGATTATTTGAAGCATTCCAGGGGAAAGGGGATCTTCAGCATGCTGCTGGGTGTAGCAGAATGCTAAGCAATTTGCCAGCCTGCTCCATAGTGTCCAGCCCACTACTCATCCATGCAGCACATAGGGGCTTAGTGGAACAACCTTGTCCACTTCCAATTTCAGGATCAAAACTGCCATTTGTGTCCACACCCAACTTTCAATACTTGGTTTTGTTACGGCACAAAATACTGAAAAAATAGCTAGAAATGTTACAGCCTGCAAAGCTGGCACAACACTACTCATAGGTGGGTGCACTGCCATCTTCTGGGAGAATCTATTCAGTTTTGAAGCCAGTCAACTATACTTCCCAGCATAGTGAAGCACAAGTTGTATTCCAAACAGCTGATACTACAGTTAGAAGTTTTGAATTTTCACTTTATGATGTCTTGCTTCATTCAGCACCAAGAAAAAAATGTTATTGAATAATTGTAGTTATGAGTACTAACACATGGACTGCTGAGGAAAATCCTTTTGATGGCCATGCGCAGCAAGAAATCATTTGTAAAACACCACTTTCGTAGAAAGTGTTCAGTATTTTTAGCTATCATCTCTGACAGTCCTACTCCTATTCAGTAATCCAAAGGAAAACATTAAAAAAAGTGTCCAGGTTCAATACTCAAATCTTCATTACAAGTTTGAGATATATTAACTCATCTTCAAATACTTCAAATTACTTTTTATCTATTTTTTGCCTACTGATGAACACTGACCCTCTGGATGAGGCTATTAATAACCCAATTTATGACATCTTCCATACTTAAACAGATCAGAAGGAGAAAGCCTGCATGCCTCAGAAGAAAAGCAAACACTCCAGTTATTTTAAACATCTTTTCACAAAATAATGTTATCTTTCATAGGAAAACACTACCCAAAATGTCTTCAGAAATCACATTAATTCATTGAGTTTAAGGCTAATATATACCAAATCTCCACTTCCAGTGAGGTGGTTTACAGAGTTTCAATCTACAGTGCAGAAGTAAAGAACCAGAGAAGAGAAACTGTTTATACCAACCTATTTTGTGAGCAAACGTGTTATCAAGGAAAACAACGTGGTCAAATCAAACCATCTGTTTAATTAAGCTTCAAAGTCACAAGCAAAAGTATTTTTTACTGCTTTACTTACGGCCTATGGACAAGCTAATTGCTATCATCTATCCCCAAAAAAAGACAGAAACCATAATGTCCAATTCATTTATAATCACCAAAGACACCAGATCTCTTAACTTATCCTTTTTCTATTCTACCCCCTTTTCCATAGGCTGGAAATATGTCAGATCAAGAGGAGTTGAAAGGATTACCTGTTAGTCCATGCTGAATCTTGTATTTCATATTTATGCAAATAAATCATTCCCAAGCCAGTTTACCAGTTAATGATAAAATCAGACTCTCAGTCATTATACCAGCAATAACACTTGTCAAAGTGAAAGTAAATTCTTTGTGCTGTAATGAAACAAAATGGCTGGAAGGGCTGATCAATGCTGGTAAGCCCAGGACATGATGCAGAGACTTGGAAGTTCAGCAATTCCTTAGCTGCCACTGCCTTGTGCAAACTCAGACTGGGACTAGCACAGAACAAGGTTTATTTGTTTAGCAGCTGTCTGCAACTGGCTGCCTTTCTGCATCTCATCTCTCACCTGCAGTGGATCTCAGCTAGAGCTCTCCACACTGTTTTGAAGGCAAAAGTGAATAATTAGGCTACAATTATGTTGTCTAACATACAAAAACTTCTGGGCTTTGTGTTACCTTCATGTTCAGAAAGGTGTCCAACATGGGTACTTTCTAATCTGTGTTTACTCCACAGCTTAGTTTGACCATTTGTAGGAACATCTGCTAAGCTTGCAAGTATGACAGTTATCTAATGAAAATGGCTGCTTGATCCAACTCTTGTCTAAAATTTTCCTTCTAGTAATATCTTCCCTGCCAAAAGGACCTCACAAGGAATCACAGAATAGAATCAAAGAATCATTAAGGTTGGCAAATACCACTAGGATCATTTAGTTCAACCGTCAATCATCACCACCATGCCCATTAACAACGTCCCTCAGATAATGGGCATAAAGAGAGGTTCATTGATATCAGTAATGCAATTGATTTTCAGTACTCCCAAAGAAAGCTCATGTATGCAAACAATCATCTTTGCATGGTTCTTCCACACTGTACATAGCCTCTGGAAAACTGATGACAGACAGCTACATTAGAGAAGTATAAGCATTTGATTTGGAGTTGGGAGAGGATTGAGAGGCAGGGGTCTCTTGTTGGGTTGTGATGCACAGCAGTGGAATTATGATCCAAGTGTCCACGTGCATTCATGTCCAATAAAATGAGCCAGTTCAATTTGAAACTGGGACAAGAAGCATTTCCAAAATCCAGGTAGTTTACTGGTGCTACAGATGTATGGAAATTATTAGTTGAGCACGTAAAACAAATCCCAGATTTTGTCAAAACCAACAGTCACACAGTAACAGAGTAAAAGACAATAGCTTTTTGCTAGCACTGAACAGAGTCCTGCTATCCCATGTTGTCTTAGGAAAAATAAATGGTGAGGGAGGACTTTGGAGAAAAATTTCAGTAAAAAAGGGAGACAGAGACTGAGTAGATCTGTTTTCCAGACAGAATGAAGGTAAGCTATTGCTCCCATCCCTGGAAAGGCCAGGCTGCCCCATAGGCTACCTTTAATGTACTTCTCTGCACAGATAAGTTGCAGAAATAATAACCTTGAACATGGGACCTATCCAAAATCGAGTTTATATAAACATCTCCCACCTATTTATGTGAACAAGAAACAGGAGGCGTAGAGGAAGGTGATCTTCAGGGATTGCTAAAACTCACAGAGCAGAGATGGCTGTGGCTACACTGCATGCTCTCCTTGGATTTGCCCTGTTCCTAACAGCGCTTTTATGGGAGGGTCCAGAAGAAATAAAGATGTTGTGATACAAGTTATTCTCAATTATTCCAAGGCCCACAGTATTCATTAAGGATAAACTTTAAATATGGGACACTGCTGATATTTTATATTGAAAGTGATTTTCTTATGTTCATTAAATAGAACATTTTTTTGAGCTAAGTTGGGAATAAGTGCTGAAATCTTGTTTTACAGCCTTCGAATTCAGAAATGCAATTTCAAATATTTACAAGGCTATTTACAAAGACATAGGCTGTAACGTAGCTTCTAGTGAACTAATTTATGAGCTCAAAATGAACAAAAATTATTGCTTGCTTTCCCACAGGAAGAAATCATTAAGTTTCCCTCATTCTCTCTTTCCTGTATGATTAACTATTACTTTGGTACCAGACAAGAGATGACCTGCAGTGACCATTCACAAGAGGTTAAAATCGTAAATAGATACAGTCTCAAAAATATTTATCTAAAATAACAACAACTGTCAGACCAGCAGAGCAACATCACAGGTTTGCTCGGCATGCACAAGTATATGAAGACAGAATCTTCCCACAGTGCAGAGCCTATACTGTTTTTTTCTCAGATAATTCATGCAAGTAAAGCAATGAGATCCAACAGCTAAAAAAAACAAGTCAGATATAGATACATAAATATCAATGCTAACAATGAATACAAGCTAGATATATTTCATTGACTGCAAAAATAAATGCAGATCAGTTTTACTGGAACTTGCAAACAGGTTTGCAAAGTCATAATTAAACTCAGAGCTCAACATCAATTTAAAACTCAATTATATCAGCATCAACAAAGCCTATATATAATGTATCTATGTTCATAATGGGAAGCAACTGCACCAAAGACATGGATAAATATAGAATAAACCTATAAATGAAAAAGACTGCAGATAACTGCCTGAATGTGCTGGATGCTACTGCTTATTAATGTTTAAGGACATGAAGTTAACTCCTATCATCAGACCATTCCCTATAAAGTCAGGAAGCAGCTGGAACCACCTGTGGAGTCTATCAGCAACCCTCTGAAGATACCATTTGCAGAAGCTGCAATCCCCAGAACATAATCTTTTTCTATTCCTCTGTAAAGTTCTCAAACAACTGTGGTGGTAAAGCAGAGCTCAAAGGTTTGACCTCCTACACTAACTTATTCAGAGCTTTATCATGCTGCCAATAACTCACATATCAGGAGTGCTGGCTCTTCTCTCCTTAGCTAACAAGAAGGACTGCACATCTGCATGTCCAGTTGCTGTGAGTGATGCCTTATTTTGATATATGACAAAGGGCCAAACAATTGGGGGTGCTTTGGGGAAAATATTCTCCCCTCTAGTGAAGGGAATGCATACATCCAAGCCAGAGAGGAACCAAGCAAGGAATCTGGCTAGGCTCAGATTGGCACTACAAATACAATGAGATTTCATCATTCGTTCCATGAACAACAAAGTTTCAGAAACATAGAATTCTGACATCTTTTCAGAAACCAATTGAAATATTTTGTTCAAAACTGCAGGAAACTTTTGGTACGAAGTTCAGTGATTGTGAAGCAATCGTATTATGCACAAGGCATTCTTCAGGAACACGTGTGGAATGGCTAATCAGTACATCAAACACAATAACATACATTAATGGAAACAAAACACAGTAAAGAAAACTAGGTCCTGAATTTACAGTGATACAGTACAAAGATTTTATTCCACAACCTTGAAGCCAGATCTGGAGTAAATTTATTTCCTACAACTCATTTGAAATATAGCAATTCTCCTATAAGGAAAGAATACAATTTCTATACAAATGTGGTTATATTTCTGATATTGATAGACTGAAAAAAATGATATGTGAAAGCATTAATAAAATATGGAAAACCTGTTTTGCTTAAGGAGATAGAGTTTCAACGAACTGAACAGAGTTAAAGGGTTAAGGATAGAGGTTTGAAGTACTAGCAGAGATAAAAATGCAAGCTGATGTATTCAAAAGAGACCAGAGAAATCAGATTTATGTGAGCAAAGCCTGTAAGCAAACAAAATTTCCGGTTGCCACGGAAATTGAAACAAAACCAAAAACCACTCCCAATCACAATGAAAGGCTGAGATTTTGAAATTTCCTTTGGAAGAAAGTTTTTAGGGAAGACTATTAATTTACAGCCACTAAAACATGTTACTTCCTGCAGATGACATGTTTTTATGTAGGTAACGATCAGGATTTCTTTTCAGTAGTTCAGTTCACTTCTATTTATATCATCAAAATATTAATAACTATGCCATAACATTTATACTTAACACACAAGAAAAACATTTTCACTGCTACATGCAAAGCTGTTTCCAACAAATCAAACTGATCACAGAGAAGATTAAATATTTCTGCTTCATGCTTTAACTTTTAAAATGACATGAAATGAAATTTCAGACATGAAATGGAAATATTAGCACTTCATTTAAAGTGTTGTTCAGGGAAGATAAATCAGGTCTGTATAGTGTTCACATTGTCAAATGAGCCCTACCAAGAAAAAATCAAGAGTAGCCCTGTAATTTTGCTCCTGGCAGACTGTCACAGTACCCCACTCATGTCCTCAAGAATCAATGTACTGCCTAGGAAGACATTTCAGTATCTTTTGACATGTATTCCTAAGTTCATCCCTGAAGGCCCTCCATGGGGAGTATTAGTTGGCACCACAGAGGATATCAACTTCTCCACAGTTACAACTGAAATTCAAACGTACAAAGTTGGGTCACATCTCCTATAAGTCTTCTCTTCATATCTCAGTACTCAGGCCTTTGTGATGCAGGCATCTAGCCCAGTAAATTCATATTAAAGCCACTGATTAAGGCCCTCAGTAGAGGAAATTTGCCCATTCCCAGAAAACTGACAAATTATACTGTGTTGGCTTATTGCCACAACTATGGAGTCGCTGAAAAGAGTTAGGTCTGCACCAAGAAGATGATGATCCAGGGCTTTCCAACTTCTCAGGCTCAGATCACCCTTCCAACTACTCAGATTTTCGTGACTCAGCAGAGAATTATTTTATTTTTTTTAAACCTGCCTCATTTTTGGAATCTCCTTTATCTTGACACAGATTTATGTCAGTGTGACCGAGATAATGACCAGCTGGATCTGGGGCTGGGCAAGGTGCCACAAGAGAGCAGGAGGAATCCTTAAGCCACTTTTATCACCAGCCCTTCATCTTCGCTGCTGCTGGCTTGAGCTCAGCTCCCTAACTCCCTAAATAATGCAGGGAAAAAAAAAAAAAAAAAAAAAAAAAACCTTTCACAATTTCACATGTATAAAGAAAGTTTTATCTGTCAAAGTCTCCTCTTCTGTAGACTAAAATGCATGAACATCAAATAATAATATTAGAACAATTTCTTTCTTGAGCCCATCTATCCACTTCAGTGCTCTACTTCTGCTTACCAGTCACTAAGCCAGTTACTGGTTGATGTTAGTTTATTTACTGGAAAGAGCCCTTTTTGAAATGCATTCACCAATTATTCCAGAGGAACATACATACCCAACTACTACTTAAAACAATTTTCTTTCCAATCAGACTTCACAGTTAGATTCCCATTAAAGGATCGGGTGAATAGATGGGGTCCACCAGGCTTTCCATGTTTTGGTTTGTTGTTTTGTTGTGTTGTTTTTTTTTGTGTGTGTGCTTAATAATGAAGCTCTCACTCATAAATTTCTTAAAAAAAAATTGGCTCCTTTCTTAACATATGATTTTTTTGAATCAGCTTTTTACCTCCCATCTCAACCAAACTAGACCATTCATTTTTCTTTACTAACCCCCAGCTGAACATCATGAACAACAGCAGAAGGCAACGGATGATCTACAGCAACCACTGAAGCAACATGGATTTTTTGCTCTATCTGAATTCTGTGAGGAACATAAGCATTTTCAAAAGAATACAACTAAAACAGGATGAACACTTTGTGTGTGTGTGTGTGAATAGAGAATTCATTGAAAAAGGCTGTGACGGGGAGACTAACTTTATTTCTGAATCCAGCCTATGGCTGGTGGGAATTTTCCACAAAGCAAACACCCAAACAAAAACAAAATAAAAAAGGCAGGAGGGATTTTGGAACAGTGCACATTTCATTGTGAAATTTTCTAAGAGCATCTTGTTTCCAGAGATGCTGAAATGTTGCATTTCAACATATTCTTAAAAACAAAAAACCTCCATTGTGAAACTTGTTGTAAAATTTTAAACCAGACTAAATTTAATTAGATGCAAAAAGAATTAACCCCTCACGATCAAATGAAACATGAAAAAAAAAGTTCAAGGAGTCTTAAATTATGGATCTTTCAAACAATTTGGTTCAGCAACCAAACAAAAATCTATTGTCCTCTTTACAAAAATAGACTACTTTTTATATAACTATGACAGGACAGCACAGGGGATGATTCTTTTTCATTAAAGACATTTCATTAAGGACAGATTGTTTTAAAGAGTTTGGCCAAAACAAAAATCAGTTTTTTCCAACAAGACCTCAACTTTTTTCCACTTTTCCACAGCTGAAGTCATGAAGTCATCATTTTCACAGTAACATGAGGTCTTATGCAACACCACCACCCCATTTTTTATCATAACACTCCTCTTTGGAAAGAATTGTATAGGATGAGGAAACTGCTGTCCTACATAGTTTAAATATCAGAAAAGAGAGGCAAAAGAAACGATGGAAACCAGAAGTGCTGGATGACAGAATAGCTGGCATAGGATCACATGAAACATGAACTGGAGCCACAAGGGAAGATCTCAATCCTTTGCAGCCCAAATCTGCTGCTCTTCACCATGAAAGCAATGTGCCTAGCCAGCCTCAGTCTGTGCCTCCCAGTCTATGCCTGCTTCTATGGAAATATCTGCAATCTAGGCTTCCCAATGGAAGCAGAATTGGCTTCTAATCCCTCCAACACGGTAGTAATTATGGTAACAAACATCTTCTCTGCATGCACACTCTGCCAGCACCTGAGTTTCCATCACACTGACAAAGATCTCTCTTAATTAAAGTGTCAAAACCTTACAGGATTGGCTTCCTCTGTGCTAGGCTCTCTCACATCCCAAATTCCTTTTTCAGCTACTTTTTCTGACCACTTAATTAACAAGTGATTCATCATCTGACTAGCCAAAGAAGTATCTCAATCTCTGTGAAAGGAGTGAGAGAGAGGAAAAGTCAGCAATTTTTCTTTCCTTTCTTCTTTTTCATGCTCAATATATATAGTTTATTTTTGATTACTTAGTCCAACAAAGATCACACTCCAATAACTGGAAATATTTTGCCACGAGAGTTATTATTCAAATATTTCTTTTTTTTTCTCACCACACTGTGCACTTCTCTTTTTCTCCTCCCTCCAAAAGTTAAAAAAAAAAGTCATCATCCCATGCAAGGTTTATTGCAGTGACCTTGTTTGCTGAACTATATTTGTGATGGTGAAGCCACCCGCATTTTAAAGGAACCACATGCTGAAAATACATATGGGATAACAGAACGTAAAGCATTAGTTCCAGACCTCATTGGCTTTACTCTTTATTTTAGTTTGCTGAGTAGCTGCAAACATTGCATGGACTGTATATCTTAATGCATGGTGTGCCAAAGGTGGGGGGGGGGGGGGGGGGGGGGAAATGTATTACCAAAACTCTTGAGCTAGAACCTACTAAGGGAGAATGGTTTTAAGCTAAGACAAGGAATATGTTAGATATTAGGAAGTTTTTCACCCAGAGGGTGGTGACACAGTGGAACAGGTTGCCTGAGGAGGTTGTGGATGCCCCATCCATGGAGGCATTCAAGGCCAAGTTGGATGTGGCTCTGGGCAGCCTGGTCTGCTGGTTGGTGACCTGCACATAGCAGGGGGTTGAAACAGATGATCATTGCGGTCCTTTTCAACCCAGGCCATTCTATGATTCTATTATTTTATGATACTAAGTACAGAGTGAAAAAGACCAAGGAGTGAGCTGGACTGTCCATTCTTCCAGGTTACATTCACAGTGTTTCTCCCACTTTTAAATGAACAGCAGAATGGAGACTGAAGTTAGCAAAAGTCATGCTATGGCACAGTCCTCTTCCATGGAACATGTTTTTCTATAGGAGAAGAGGAGAGGAAAAGTTTCAAGACATGGGGACTATATTTCCCAGCAAAGCATCATTGCAGCACGGCTCTTGCCACCAATCCCTTTTTTTCTCTTTCTCCTTTACTTCACTCCAGCTACTCTCATTGTCTCCCTCCTGATTTCAAGACTACAAACACAAAGACCTTGGAAAAATTGGCATCAGATTGAGAAAGATGTTGTCGATATGGCAGAAAATGCTGCAGCTGATGTGGTGCAGTTATACAACAGAAAACCACCTCTGATGCAGAGAAATCATCTTTCCATCCAGTACCCCAAGCACAGTGTGTATAAATGCTGCATGGCTCATTTGTACTGCAAACAGATTCCCTATCCTAGCTTCCAGATTCCTCCATCACTTATTTTCATACAGAGTCACAGTGGTCCTAAACAGACTCTCCTAACACTGACATTTCACCAACATTATGTTCTCCTACTTCTGTGCCAGGGGCAAAAAAGCTAGGAAAAAAAGTCTTTGAGGAAACTCTTCCCTCTTGTAGGAGTGTTTGTTTTCAATGAAAATTGGCATTTTCAATGCCCTTTCTGGATATCCCAAAATGTATTGGGATGACTTAAAACTTATTAAGAGGTGCACACAGAAGTTTTCAGCAGGTGACAATACTGTGAAAACAAACTCACAGAAACTGACCTCCAGCTCAGAGCATCCTTGGCAAGAGTCCGCATTCTGCCTTTACACTGTGTTGTGTAATGGGATCACTTTGCATGCACCACACACCACTGTAATGCAGCAGCTCCTCAGCAAGTGCCAGCATGGTAGGGGAACAGAGTTTACCTTCAGTGCCAGATTTATAAAAGCTCACATAATAATGCTTTGACAGCTGTCCAATCAGTGTGTATACATCTGGATATACAAAAGACTCAAATCACTAGCCTCCCATTTGCAAAGGCAGTCTAAAAGCAAAAAGCACGTGACTTCACCAAAAGCTGCTAGAACAGAACTAGATTCATCCCCTCTATTAACCTTTTGTTCATCGAATACTGCCAGAACGTAAGTGTTGTGACTTAAGGTATATCAAGTATATATACCTACATGAATCTATATGTTGGCTAGAAATGCTTCTCATGAGACTGTAACTCATCCTCAAAACATATAATAATATACCACAGAATCATATAATTGTCAAGGTTGGAAAAGACCACCAAGATCATCTAGTCCAGCTGTCATCCCATCACAGCCATGCTCCTTAGTGCCGCATCTCCACAGTAAGACCTCCAGCAATGGTGACCACACCACATCCCTGGGCAGCCCGTTACACTGCATCGCCACTCTTTTTGAGAAGAAGCTTCTCCTAATATCCAACCTAAACCTCTCCTAGCACAGCTTAAGGCCATTCCCTCAACTCCTATCATTGTTACACATGAGAAGAGGCCGACCCCCACCTCTCCACAACCTCCCTTCAGGTCCTTATAGAGAGCAATAAGGTCTCCCCTCATCCTCCTCTTCTCCGGACTGAACAATCCCAGCTCTCTCAACCTCTCCTCATTACACCTGTGCTCCAGGCCCCTCACAGCTTCACTGCCCTTCTATGAACACACTCCAGGGCCTCTATGTCTTTCTTGCAGTGAAGGGCCCAAACTGAACACATTACATGCAGCACAGCTTCAGCAGAGCTGAGTACAGGGCAGGGATCACATGCCTGCTCCTACTGGCAACACTGTTTCCTGCTGACTATACATAACATTCACTGTATTTTCTCCTTTGGGCTCAATTGTCTAAAAAGAGTCTCCAGAAAAAAAAAAACATATTAACTTTCAATTATTTATTTTGATTCTTCAGTCACTATGGAAGAGAAGTAAGAATGAAAAAGTGTGTGATGCCAAAGGCAAAAGTGCAGAATTTCAAAATGACTTCTAAAAATTCAGCCTCCCCCCACATCCTGCCCACCAGCCATTTCCCTTTCCACACCTATCACTACAGCTAATTTAATCTTTAAAGTATCTGGCAAAGAAAAAGATTGCTGTGTTTTTGGCATGTTGTTTTTGTGTTTGAAATAAAATTTGGAACAGTTATCACAAAAGTTGTGATGGTGAATAAAAACTGATTGTCCCAGGGGATGGGGGTGCTCACTTAAAAAAAATTGGTGTTAGTTTTTAACAGCCTTAACTTCAGTGTGCCCATCATCTCATTCAACACTATTACCACAGCACAGCGAGACTGTTTCTCCATATCCTCCTAATCTATTTAGAGGAAGAGAATAAAGCAAAACAAAAAAAAAAAGTTTTTCCTTCCACCCAGGAGGCTCATGGAGCCCTGCCCCCAAACACCAGCACCCTCCTGCTTCACACAGAATTCCTGCACACACTTCCAAGCACTAAGTTGGCTCTTTGCACAGTGAGCTATTTACTCACCACACTTTTTCCCACAATCCAAATATGCAAGATTGCAAAGTCATTTTCAAAGCAACGACAACAAATAAACAAACAAACAAAGAACAAAGAGATGGACAGTTATTTTTATGGTTGGGGTTATGCCACCCAGAATTGCCAGACGTATCTATATGCCTGCTGAACAACCTAAGTTGGTCTTCAAATATTTGATAAAAAGCAGCCTGAAGTCACAGAATCATAGAATCATTTGAGTTGGAAAGGACCCTTAAAGACTATCTAGTCCAACCTCCATGCACTGAACAGGGACACCTACAGCTCCATCGGCGCTCAGATCCCCATCCAGCCTGACCTTGAATGTCTCCAGGGATAGGGCATCCACCACACCTCTGGGCAACCTGTGCCAGTGTCTCACTACCCTTACTTTAAAAACTTCTTCCTTATATCCTGTCTAAATCTCCCCTTTTTTAGCTTGAATCCATTTCCTCTTGTTCTATCACCATTCACTGAAATACACATTATTTGTGCTGTCAAAAGTAATGCTGGACGAGAGAAACTGACGGAACCCCCTCATGCTCACAGTTTCTAGGTTTCTATGAAATGAGGTAGAATCTGCAGTGATGATTTATAGCACGTAGAATCATAGAATCACAGAAGCATTAAGGTTGGAAAGACCAGTAAGATCATCTGATCCAACCATCAACCCACATGTTAACACTTCAGAACAATACAAACTCCAGTCAGCATGAAAAGCAGATACAGCATCACACCCAGAAACTACCCTTGAGAATTATTGTCCCTGCAACACAAAATATATTCTTGCAGCTAATGGAATGTCTTTAACTCTGTGTACAAACCTTTACCTGTGACTCCCCTAAAGCACTTGGATTAGACAACAAATAGCAGCCTCCAAATGGCTGCAACTAAATACTAGTGCCCTGAGCTTCTCCCTCATTTCTGCTTTCTCTCCCAGATTGCTTCTTAGGGATATGGGGAGGAGGGTGTGGAGGACGGACATTGAATTCAGTGATAATATTACACCTTCCAAAGTGCTATTTATTTCATGCAGACCTAATTCTCTGACTGATACCCACCCCTTCCTAGGGACAGATAGCCACAAACTTAACAGCCTCAGGAGTGGTCCCCAGTGCCACACAGCTCCCTCAGCACCACCAGGAGCTCAGAACTGAATCCGCAAAGGAGGAAAGGGAGGCCCACCTATCGACATCTGTGCACAGCCCCTTGTTTTCCCTACCACTGAGACAGCTACAACCTTAGCAGTTGTAGCCAAGCAATATTTCAGCAGTTTCTTCAAGGTCAGAATTTTTTTTCTGGCTTCACAGCTGTAATACTGGGATTTGGCTCCATTATTATATTTATATTAGTGCACAGGGATAGACTTTATAACACATGGTGCAGTCAGAATATTTTATGTAGCTTACAGGAAGCCAAGAAATAATGCAAATTTGAGTTGCAAAAGTACTGTCAGCATATTGTGCCTGCCTCTGCCAACACAAGTTTGCTCCCTCTGGTATTTTATTATGTGTATTTTTTTAATTACTACAGGAGGCTGAACTTCAACTTGCAGGTTATTCCAGACTAACAGATAGCTAACAAAGATTCTGGGGAAAAGATTCTTGCAGAGGAAGCTGGCTTCAGAAATGCTACACAGGATTAATGCTTACCCAGCTGCTAACACTGAGCAGCTTTCAGAATTCAGCATAAATTCCTGTGTCTGTCTCTGTGTCACCCAGGTTCAGAGATCTATATCAGAAGCACAGTCCATCCTACACACACAATGCTCAGAGGAGGACAGCAGCATCAGTGATGGTCTAGCACTGGTAGATAGTCCGGTGGTTTAGAATGCACCGCATCTACCTTTCAGTACCTAAAGGACAGACATCTAGCCTAACAAATTCATATATCCTTATAGAATCATAGAGTTATAAAATCATCAAGGTTGGAAAAGACCAGTAAGATTATCTACTCCAATCCCAACCCATCTTCACCATGCCCACTAACCATGTCCCTCAGTGCCAAGTCTCCACAGTCCTTGAATGCCTCCAGGGATGGTGACCTCCCTGGGCAGTCTGTGCCAGTGCCTCACTACTCCTTCTAAGAAGAAATTTTTCCTAATATACAATCCAAGCCTCCCCAGACACAACTTCAGGCCATTGCTTTGCTTTCTTACTGCATATCCAACAGAGACATTTCTCCCATTTTCAGTCAGGACCTTTGAACACACCAGATGTGCTGTGTCCTGAAGAGGTCTGTTTTTGTCTGTTGGCAAAGGAAGCCCAAAGGACCAGCCACACAATAGCTGAAGTTGGGGGAAGCGAATGCGGCCCAGGGTGCCCTTGCCTGTGCTGACTCAAAAGAGCTCCTAGAACAATGACACTAAATCAGGCCATAACAATTTCCAGCACAGTTGTGTGCTAGTTATAACAAGCCGTGCAGTGGAAACAGCAATGCATGTCATAAAATAACTAGGAAACTCAGTACATATGCTATTAAATAGTAGAGAATAACTAGACATGAAACCATTGTAATGCTATTACATTACAATTCACATTCTTTGGTCCTTCTGTGAAAAGTCTTAAAGAAACAGTGAAAGCAGATTACGTCAGTAAGTCACCACGTGTTACTGCTTTTAATCAGCAGAACACGGAATTAGTTAATGAGCTCATTCCTAGCACAGCGTTTAAGCCAGGGCCAGAGATGAGTTCTCCTCCACAACCAGCCCTGCTCCACAACCTCCTCCACAACCAGGTCTTTGGTCTGCAGGTTTGGACCTGTCAGGGGTCCTGTAAAGTCTCCCTGTCCCACTGGTGTATGAGGTTTTGGAAAATCGATGTGTACACAGATGAAGGAGCCCTCAATCTGCATTGCTT
This sequence comes from Lagopus muta, assembly GCF_023343835.1. Classification (NCBI taxonomy): domain Eukaryota; kingdom Metazoa; phylum Chordata; class Aves; order Galliformes; family Phasianidae; genus Lagopus; species Lagopus muta. The sequence continues at coordinate 10,756,323 of NC_064434.1, forward strand.
CCAATATCTCAAGCAAAAATTTCCCTCTCCAATATATTAATTAAAAAGAAATGACATGTAGGTTGTTCCTCAAGGAATCATGTTTGATATTGAATCTAATTATACTGAACAGCCAAAGGAGCTTTGCTTTTTACTCCTTAACTAAGAATTACTGCTGTTTGTCCTTTTTCAGCTGGGTGGGAGGGTAACATCCAGATTGGAAGTAAATAGCAAAATCTTTTAACCTATACCAAGCACTTCCAGTCACTCAATGAGACAGACATTCCTACACGTGCTTCTAGTGTGCATACAAAGGAGAACTCTGAAAAGCACATTTGTACCTGTTTTGTGACTGTCTGTGTGTGTGACATTCAGAAGCCTGAAATAAACTAGCACCCCAAAACCAAAAAAGTAAGAATGAATGTGCAGGTGCAATATCCACTGATTGCCAGACCTTGGCACAGGCAGTGGAACAGGCTCCCCTGGGCTGAGCTGTCAAAGTTTAAGGAGCATTTGGATAATACTATCAGGCATAGGGTCTGATTTTTGGATGGTCGTTTGTGGAGCCGGGAGTTGGACTCAGTGATCCTTAGGGATCCTTTCCAAATTGGGATATTCTGTGATTCTATCTAGAGGCACACAGTGACTTCTGCTAGATCATATTTGGACCATAGGCCCATCATGAAAAATTAACAACAGCTTTACAGAAATTAAAAAAAAAAAAAAAAGTCTCAGCAAGTCGTGAATGCTTAGAAGAGATACTGCAATTATGGTGCAGTGGGAAAGTGCTGAGATGGCTTAATGGCATCTGCTGTCTCCTGATTGACAGAGCATAAACATCTCAGCAATACAAGCAGCAGCACTGCAGCTATAGAGCACCAGACAGCAGTATTTACTGACTGCAGCTGAGCTACTGCTATCAAACACAAATTGCACTTCTAGCACAGGGTTGTTTTGATTTTGTTTGAGAATTGTCCTTTTGTGGATGAAGGGGTATTAGCAGCTTCAAAAGCACTGTCAGCTAATCAAAAAACATTAGAGAAGCTCTCTGCAGCTTAGTGTTTCTGTCACTTGCTCTGCTCATTAAGGATGTGTGGAAATTAATAAATGCATTAATACACAAAATCCCAGCCCAGACGAGACCGCATGTTGCTCTTACCAGACAGACCTGCCTGACACTTTCAGCGTTCTTTGATTTTTTAAATAGTTAATATTTTGCATTATGGTGCCTGAAACTAATTATACTTAACAAGTAGCAGATATTTTGTTACTTTGCTTAGCACAGATGTGCTATCATTTATTTAGCTGGTGTTTAGGCTCTGCCACTGTTTTATGCCACACTGATTTATGTGACTTTTTCTCCAAAAAAAAAAAAAAAAAAAGCACAACCCAAAAGGGTGCCAATATAAACAGCAAGACTGTTTGCTCATTTCACCTCAGCTAAGCTTTACCTGCTGCCAGCCAGATGAATGAGAGATGTCCTTCTGGACTCAGATAGCTTTCTTTTCTTACACCTCCACATCTGCTTTTCAGCTCCTATAATACACACCAGAGAGCAGTGGCAGTGCAGAGCTGCTCCCAGCATGAGCTGGAGCATGCTGGGCCATAAACCTTCCTACACTGCTTTGGGACAGAACTACACAAGGATGGATGCTGCTGTGGAAAAACTGAATAGCAAAAGGGCGGTGTTTGCCATCAAGACAAAGAAACTAATGATGTGCCAGGAAGCTGTTTTGTATAAAGACCAGCAATTCCCTCCCATGCAAAATGGGACACATATCTGAACATAACCTCTTCTGTGCTTTTTTATCTGAAACAGCAGATGGGTGGAGAGAATTTAAGCAGCATTTTTAAAGAGAAAAGCATACAGGAAAAAGGTACAGGAATAACAAAAGCATTAATCTGCTTTCCATTGATACTATTTCTTGATAATACACAACTCTAGACAAAAAATGGACATTAATAGGAAACAAGTCCCCACTTATGTTCAGTTTTTGATAGAAAATTCTTCTAGTAAAACTTCCACCAGCAGAAAGACCACCCAGCATCTCTGTACTTACTCTCATCTGCTTTTTATGGTACTCAAGATTTGTGTCACTTTCTCGTACCATTGCACATTATAGGACTTGACGTTCTGCTTTGAGAGCAGCACCTTTCAGCTCACACCCTGCTCTCATTTATGGGAAAGGAGAAAGATTACAACAAAGCCTTTTCTGAAAAACACAGATATCAAAATAGCACTTTGCATGGCACAAGGGTTCCCTCCTATTACACAGTCTAAAAGACATGCCTCACCGCAGTGCAAGGTCAATTTATCCGGAAAAAGGCAGAGAAACTTTGTGCCACATCCTTATGTGACTGATCAAGGGTAGTTCAGTTTATGACAAATAACTGTTTAGTACCATTTCTGTGTAATGCTTAATATACAAAAAGAGATTTTTCAATACTAGGTTTTTTCAGCTGTTTAATACAAATTTCTTGCTGTTTTTGTTGCATTACAATATTTTTTCATTGCTTTTAAATTTCAACGACATGATCTACATATGGATTACACCAAGAGAGTTTCTTTGGACAGAGCAATTTTTATATTGTTATTCTGCTGGTTCCTATTACATTCATATGCACATACATATTTATTATTTTATATCATTGCATCTTTGTAATGCTAACTGTTCGCTAAGAACAAAACACATGTAGGCTAACTTTCCCTTTTGGTTTTCCTGCATTTACAATGGGAAGAATTAATTTTGATTACCTGTGAAGCATCACATACCCTTAAGACACTCAGCCAATAATAATCCAAATTCTGAAGTTTCTCCAAAATTCAAAGTGTCCCAAGTCTCACATATAGTCTCAACTATACTGGTGCACAACCGTCCTGAAGAACACCTCTTTTCAAGATATAGGTAGTCCATCCCGTTCTCTTTTGTTTCACTGACCTGCAGAGAGGTTGGAGCTCTGTGCCTCAGAAAGTATCAGTGCAACTCAATGTACTTTACAACAGAAATCCTGATACACACCTGAAAAAACAGCCCTCTGAGCTGCTCTGCAGAGGCTAGAAATGGGCTCCCGCCTGGGTTTATTCAGTCTTGAAGTCAGCTCCTACTGTGTTTGATCTGCCTGCATAGAGACTGACTAAGGGCTACCAGGATTCAGCCCATTAGAGATTAAATGATATAAAAAAATAATAATAACAACAAAAAACCAGTGAAGTCTTTCTTTAAGCAAAACATCAACATCACAGTAGCTTGGATTCTTCACTGCCCAGCATCTACTACAAAAAAAAAAAAAAAAAAAAAAAAAAAGTGTTCAGAAGTATTACTGACTTCTGAGATTCCGAAGTTTCTTAAGCATTCCTTGGTTGGGGGGCTTTCAGTGCCAGCTTTCCCTTCACGTACCCCTGGAAAGTGCAGTCTGAACCACAGCAGGATTAGCTGGCTGCATAAGAAATCCCTGGAGAGAAGAGGAACACACAGTGCTGCAGAGCTCTGCCAGGCCATGAGCACTGCTCCAGCCCATAGCACAAGCCAGGACGGCTGCCATTCCCAACAGATGAGCTTCAGAAAATGACCTGCAATAGGTTAACATATGCATGCCCACATGCAGTTCATACCCTACCGCTGATGGGAAATACATAGTACAGGAGAGCATTTCCACACATCTCCAGTGCTTGGCATTAAAGCCCTGGACTGGGAACCAGTGCAGCAAGATGCTGCTCATGTTTGCTGTTACCCACTGAGGAAGCTTCCTCCAGCAAAGGAGCAGAGCTGACAGCACGCAGCAGTAACTTCTGAAGTCCACCATGGCAGTTCACTTCAGTGCCCACAAAACAAAGCCTCCGAGGAAGTCATAATCACAGTAGGATCCTCTCCAAGCACTAAAACAGCTCAGGTTTGCAATGGCAGAGATGGCGGCTAAAAGGTACAATAAGCTCCTGGCTGGCCTTAGGCCTCAAGTTTCATCCTGGTGCACATGGTTTAGAACCTTCAGGACTTGACAGAGCTTGTCCATGCTAGAGGTGGGACACTGGGAAAAATATAGGCACAATGGGATTATTTTTTTTAACAAAATAAGAATGCATTGTGCTTTTGGAAAGAAATTCATAAATATTATGCTGCCATGGATTAAGAACACTATGTACCAATACATTTTCTGTCCCAAGTTGGTTCCCAATTCCAGGATTACATGAATGTGTTAGTGAGCACAGCTTTACACGTAGATAGTTCCTTCTTTCTTCTGATATATTTTCAGTACAAACTCCACTGATGTGCCATAGGTTTTATGTGTTTGCAATATACATCTACTTGAACAGCAGCAAGATTCTGTGTAAGCCATCATATTGCTGCAGGAAACAATGACCTCACATTTAAAACTGTTTTCCTGACTTTTTTCCTCAAAGAAAATACATATCATTTGTTGTGTAAAAACCAAACTACCACATGAGGCATATTTTAAAGCCTCCTATAACCGACGAAGCTTGTATGGCATCCTCAGAGCAAAGAATGTCCAAATATGGCTAAGAGTTAAGTACCCTGAGAATTAAATGCACTTAATAAATTCACTGAAGTCTTTAAGTCCATGTTTACCAGGACTCAGAAAAGAAAAATAAGGAAAAGAGAAAGTGATTCCACTCATTTTCCTGCACCATTATCTAAAGTAGCTGTGTGATAAACATCCTCCGTATCTTGGATGCTGGAGGCATCTGTTGAATCTTGGTCACTGACTACGATTCCTACTGAGGAAAGGCTTGAAATGAATGAGTGCATCTTTTTTGCATAAATATCTCTAATGTTAAAATAAGGTAGATCATTACATTTCTCTTTGCGATCATTGTTGCATTGGTCTGGGTCAATATCTTTTTGCTTTTGGTAGTACTTAGAGAACTTATTGAAAATAATGGTGATTGGAAGTGCCACCACTAGTATCCCACAGATAATGCATAAGGTGCCGAGCAGCTTTCCAGCAAGTGTGACTGGGTAAGTGTCCCCATAACCAACAGTAGTCATGCTGATGGTTGCCCACCACCAGCAAACGGGGATGCTGTGCAGTTCTGAAGAGTCATCATCCTTCTCCACTGAGTAGACAAGAACTGAAAAAATAGAAATCCCAACAGACAAAAACAAAAGGAGAAGTCCAACTTCCTGGTAGCTATGTCTCAAAGTAGCACCTAAAGACCGCAGTCCTACAGAGTGCCTGGCCAGTTTCAGGATGCGAAATATCCTCATTAATCGCAGGATCTGCACCACTTTCCCCATGTTTTCAATGTCTTCACTTTCTTCTTCCTTTGTGTCCACAGCCAAGGTGGCATAAAATGGGATAATAGAGACAAAATCAATGATATTCAATGGTTTCTTCCAGAACTTCTTTTGACTTGGAGCGGTGATGAGCCTGATCACTAGCTCAGCAGTGAACCAGATGATGCACGCAATCTCCACAGCTTCCAGCACAGGGTCTTCAATCTCTCTGTCATTGGCATCCAGCCTTTGAAATTCGGGCATGCTGTGAATGCACATGGCCACGATTGATGCCAGGACAACACTCAAGGAGGACACGGCAATTAACTTGGCAGACAAGCAGTATGCAGGATTTTCCATTCTGACCCAGATCTTCTTTCTTATTTCACCAAAGCACAGATTATCAAACTTTTCCAGCTCCTTATCAAATATGGATGATTCTTCATTGGAGGAGTCAAAGCTTCTGTCATTGCTTTTCTGATCCCAGTCTTTTTCAGGACCTTCTTCTTTCCTCTCCTGGTACCGATTGCTGCAACAGGAATCAATAAACAGCTCATTTATCCCCCAGTACTCTATTTCCTGGCAGAAGGAAAAGACACAAAGTTCCTCCATGACATGAAGTTTGCCAGTGTAGTAAAAGTTCAGAACATATTGGAACAAGGAGGGATTCCTGTCAAAATAGTATTCCTTATCTGCAACACTATAATCATCACATAGTTCTAGAATAGCCTCTTCTGAATGGCATTTGAGAAGTTTCCCAAGTCTGGTATGAGGAAATCGGAGCAAAGTGCTTTGATCCACTGATTGCTTAAAGCCACCCACATTCAAATTGATAAGTTCTGCATCTTTGCCAGGTCTGCGGAAAAATTCACCATAAACCATTTTGAACAGTTCCACTGCTGGTGCCCAATAAGATTACATTGAACCTAAAAAGAACATAAAATATTATTAGATCATTTACTTCAGTTTTGTTCTCGTGACACATTCTTTTTTTCCATCTCCAACTACTATGAAATTCTGTAACAAAACAAAACGGAACAAAACAAAAATTATGAATACCATTATTAAGCATTTCACAGAAGTGGGTTTAGTTTGATGATTTAGCTCAGCTTTACAAAATTTGAAAGCCATGGATTCAAGTTTAGCACTCTTCAAACTTTTCTAGTGTGGTGGAAGAATGCCTAATTTATTAGTAAATCAGTCTCTGCATTACTATCACATTGACAATACTTCATAGATTTACTGCAGTGCAGCTGGAAATCTTTGGTTGAGAGAAAGAAAACTTGACAATCCATCAGAACACTTAGGGCAAAGCTTAAGAGCAGGCATCTCAATTATGGTGTCAGTAGAGCTGTACTGATTTAAATGAGCTGGCAATTTATAATCCACTACTCTCAGCATTATCCACATGAGCATGAACTGCAATTACTTCTGTTGTAACACCAATTCATTTCCTTCTGGAGTCATCCACAGAAGAGCATTCTGTATTTGTGAACACATACCAAACGTGCATTTGAAGCTTCCTGATCCCTGACTTCAGAGTTTTGCCTTGCCCATATCTGGGTGTCTGCACTCCCTCACTGCATTTTGTTCTCTGTGTTCTTACTCACCTGGAGTGTCCCAAATCTTACAACCTTGGTCAGCTCCAGAAGCTCTTCCTATTCTGCCACAGCATGGATACAGCCACTATGGTAATGCTGGGAAGCTGGTGCTCAAATGTCATTTCTGGAAACAAACTTCCAGAGATAGAACTTCTACGAAAAATTTACCTCAGCACATACATGAATATCTGCAGATAGCATTTTAAAAATGCAGTTATAGTTACTAGAAAACATATTAAATTCTCCTGAAGAGTTTAGTTCTTGCATTCCTGTTAAGAAACCATAGTCTTCAGGCAACTGGCAGGTCTTACACTTGTCATGGGATTGTATATGACTTCTGATCGTCAGGAGATAAAAAAAATTTGACTCTGACATTTATACATTAATTAATGTGTAATAATCTAATTTATTTCAATCTAATTGGGAAGACAATTAATTTTAATTATGACAAGAGAACATTGTAATCCTCCAGTGCTAACTGATGGATTCATATCATGCAAAAATATTGTTTGGGTGCTCTATAATGACTTGGAAAAGCTACTCAGTGAACTGGCATTTTCTATACCTGTCTATTTTTCAGTGTCTCCTGCACTAGTCTCAATTATTATTCAGATTTGAGATCTGTTTTGATTTGAGTCTGAATATTTTCTGCTGCTCCTCGAGGTCTCCTGACTCAGTTAAGAAGGTCATTAAATTTATATCTATGGAAGGTTGTACCTATTTCCTTGTTCATGGTTTGTGAGCCATGTCTGCAACCGCACTGTACATAAACATTAAAAAGGAACATCAATGCTTCTCTATGGTAAAGAAACCTGGGCACTTTCTTCAAATAGAAATCACTCCTGCTCTTTAGTAAGTGTTAAGGTGGATGGTTCAGACACCAGATCTCAAGGACGAGTCCCACCTTATACCACCAGAACAAGTAGGAATCAAGAAGGGGGAAGAAAAAAATCTACAACCTTTATTTAGTCAGCCAAAAGAATTTAACGTTCATTCTGCCTTGGGTACTTGTCTTAATAGATGAGTTCCTTTGCCTACTGCATAAATCTGTAAAGATATCATGCAGATATCTTTACTGATTATTGCTGTACCTCTACATAAAAGATGAAATAATGGAGTCTTGTGGTGAAGGCTTGACTGAGATGACCTGTCCTCTTGGTATGAATGAACTGTGACTAGCCTGAACAGGGATAAGTCTGCATCTACACCACTGCCAGCCCAGCCCTGTCAGTCACCCAAAGTAATTTGCTTTGCAATTTCATAGGCATTTCCATCTAGTGCAAAACTGACTTCTCTCTTACATTAAAAAAAAAAAAAAGACTTTGAACTGGATGCATTATGGAGATGGAGCCACTCTCCAGTGATCCTAAGTCTGTCATACCACATAAGAGGATCCAAAAAGACTGCTTGCCTTGGAGGAAAGGTTCCACAGAACTACAGAATTTTTCCAGCCTACAGTAGAAGGACCTATATTAAGATAATAGCACCTTGTCTCATTGTAGGGTCAAGTTTCATGTGCAATGTGGGCCTTATCATATTTTGATTATAGCAAAAGAGAGAAATGGGAAAACTCAACAAAACTGGATCCAAACTTTCTACTAAATGCCAACAGAAGAAGGAAATTGAGATTTAGATCATTCTGAGAGAGAAAGAAATAAAAGTGACTAGAAGAGTCTTATCAACCAGAATTTGAATCTCTCCAACAGAGACTATCTTGCAGTACCTGTAAAATGCAATGATTTATTTTTCTCTGTGGTGGACAGTGAACACCGGTTATTTCGGGGAGCAGCAAATCCATTCTTCTTCTCTGATAGTGGTCAGGTGCTGGAATGGGCTGCCCAGGGAGGTGGTGGAGTCACCATCCCTGGAGGTGTTCAAGAAATGTTTGGATGTGGTACTAAGGGAGATGGCTTATTGGGAAATACTAGTGATAGGTGGAGGGTTGCACTGAATGATCTTGGAGGTGTTTTCCAACCTTGGTGACTGTATGATCCCTGCAACATCCATGAAGGAAAGGGCTTTTTTTGTCTTCTTGCCACTCCAGTGCCTTCCAGACAGAGGAATAGCAGAGAAAATAGATCACCAGGATCTTACAATGGCAGCATTTCAAAGAATGATTTAAGACAGATTCAAGGTTTTGTTTAGAGGAAGGTTCCAAAGGATATTCCAAGCCACGACCTACTCATTCCCTTCACCTTTAGCATCTTCACATGCAAGGGTTTGTTTTTAGGACTGCCACAAGCATGGTTAGAGATCTGTTCAGAACTGTTCTCTCTTTCCAGTACTTTCATTGTATTGTTTTTCCACAATTTCCTTATGTAAGTAGGAGCGTGGAGTCTAATCCTACAAGCCTGTATTTCCTAATAGTTGTTCACAGGTGTCAGTCAAACCAAAGCTACTGCAAACCTCGTGATATTCCTCTTGTATGTAACAACAACTACTGACACCTATAGGACTTCAAAAACCAGGCACATAAGATGCTGCAGCTAAATATCTACTCTGTCAATTAATTCTGAAAAATCATTTTCGTATTCAGAATAATCTTTATTTCTGTAATGAAAGTCATTTTGAAAACTGAAAAACAGCACTTTTTTTTTTTTTTTAACCACACTGCAAGCCCCTGTAAACATTTTTCTTAAATCCAGATTAGTTGGAAACATCATAAATTCTACTGTATGCATAGACTATCATGCTAAAATAAAGTTCTTGAAAAAAAAAAATGTGTGAGACACACTGCTTTCCAACTAAGCAAGACAGAGAGCAGCCAGTTTTTACAGGACGATAAACTAGGTACATAAAAGTGATTTTACAACTTAAAATGTAGTTTGAAGACAGGTATTTACTAGCTAACAGAATGAGTGTAAAACACAGTTGCTCCAAGTGCTTCCCAAGGCTCAGCTTTTACAAATGATTAAGACATAAAATAAAAGCACTGATTTCCACTCAGAGATGAAGGGCAGAAGGATATTATCAGCTGATAATTAGCTCCAATCAGGATCAAGAGCCAAGTTGTGATTTTACATCAGTATAAATTCCTCCTAAAATTTCTCAGGGTATGGGATAACTGGAGGTCAAAGTAGATTCAACACCATGCTGGCTCTATTCACTGATTAATTTCAGAGAGTAAAACTCCACTTTCAGCAATTCATTCAGAGGAGAGCACTAGAGTGTAAGCTACTGCTACAAAAAACAGGCAAGATTTAAAATTATCGGGAGTGAGTGGTAACTATTACAAAAAGAAAGCAAGTTTTTGCCCCAACCAGCCCTGGGGCAAAGACCACAAGTGGTAACTTCTCTCCCAGCACAACATGCTCTCTACTCAAGGGAGTCCTTTACTCACTCATCTTTTTACCCAAGGATAAAACTGTGCTCCAAACAGTGCTTTCCTGGAGGAAAGCCTGCATCATGATCCTCCTAAGAATACAGAGCTAGCACAAACTTTGCAGCTCTCCACTTCAAGAACATCATCAAAACCTCTCTGATCTGGCCTTCTGTAAACCAGTATTCATATATAACATAATAAACCGCTAACCATTCCAAAGCACACATTTCTTGCTCTAGGAGAGCCTTACAAAGGCAGCAAACACATAGCAGATGTTAGTTACTTGGTTGCTTTAATTGATTCAGTCGTTTTGATGAGCTACTGGGTAAGAACTTATATAGAATAGAAAATGAAATGAAACACGAAAGGAAGATGCTTATTGCAACAATCAACATTATTCTCTGAGAAGCTAAAAAAGAGAAAAAACAACCCAACAAAATCATGCAATAGAAGTTCCAAATGTTAAGCTCGAGGGCCAAATAAAAACCAGTCATAAGGAAAGCAGTGTGAAAAGGATATAAACATTAGAATAAAAAACAAAGCAACAGGATTCAGCACTTCCAAATCGAATATGGAGATGGGCTTTAGCCAGCGCTTCTGCAGTAGTACATTGTTGGTGAGGCCACAAACCCATTGTCTGGCTTGGAAAGGGATAGCAAATTTCTGGGGTTTTAGCATGCTGTGAAATCCCTAAAGCTTACAAAAGAAGAGCCACAGGGACAAATTCTATGTACATGGTCCCTTTGAGATTGCTACACCATGGATGTATAACATGGAGTGAAGTGGTTTCCAACCTCTTTGAGATCAAATCCCCTAAAGGTTTTTAGTGAGGATGTGAACCCCATATCACAAATTTATTCATTAGGAAAGTTTCTCTTTCTAAGTTTTCTTTACAAAAAGTCTCTGTAGTCAGTGAGATCCCACATGGAAGCTTTTACAACATACTGCACATTTAACTATGCTAGTGCCTCAGCTATTGGTAATTCCAAATTGGGACAACTTCTGCTTTTGTTAGCACTAATCTGTCTGTGATTATCCAGGCACAAAGGAAAGGAAGTTGAACTGACTCATGGTGGGATAGACTATGCAGTACTTCACTACATAAAACACTTAGGGATTTAGAACCACACTAAGTAGACCAAATACTTGCATAATGCACCACCTTAAATTGCCACATATGCTTTCTGACCCACTGAACATAGTAGAACAGCTAAGTGCATTTATTTAATCATTCACAGTTAAAGTTTGAATTGAAATCCATTTAGTATGACTTAAGTTAATGCCTGTCAGCTGGATAGTCATAACTGCCTGAACACACATGATTAAGTCTGAAAAGATATAATATTACTTAGTGCAACCTCTCTCATTGTGATATTAGCTGTACCCAACTCCATTTTGTAATATTTGACTCTGTGAAGTTCACTGCAAAATCATTCGGAGTCTGTGAAGGCAGAAGTGAATCTAGAAGAAAATAAGTCATTCAGCACACATAGCACGAACATCCAAAGAAACCATTCTGTGGTTATGGATGCACTGTGAGGCAACGAGGATAAATTCATCAGCTAAATTATTTGCTTAGTTGTAATTTATTTTATATATTCTATAAGTGGTGACATCCTTTATCCAGAATATTACAGTAAAATGCAGTGAAAAATAATTGAGTCACACAGCTACATTTATCTTGAAATGGATTAAGTTCAGCCTCCCAGAAGACCTCAGGTAAATGAAGTTTGCGCTGAAGTCTCCAGGGCCAAATATTATTCTGAAGTTACCACCATGTAAACCTGCTTGGTCAAATTCATCCCTGGTTCGATTTTGTTATGTCAACAGATTTTCAGAAATTGAACTTGCACCATATGCCTGTGCATCGTTGGAATGAAATGGAAAACAGAAAGAAAACAGCAGCTTCCAAGAGCACCGCTGGCAATAAAATGTAAAATCATTTCAACATCTGGACCTGCGGAAAAAAACAGTCTTCAAAACAAAGTTTTCATTGTTTTCATTAAAAAAAGTCACTTTCCTCACAAGACTGCATTGCAAGGAAGAAACTCAAAGTGAAAGAACATAGGCAACAATAGAGGAATATTCCACTCCAGACTATGGTTCATCCCACGGATCTTATACACATACTTTCGGGTGTGGTAAATCACCTATTAGAAAAGTAATTTTCTGTATATTAACTAGATAAGCAACACAGATGACTTGTAAGATGTCTAACTTGGATATGGCTAGCATTAGGTAAAATCAGTCCTCCCAAAAAGTGAAATTTGGCTGTTTATCACTGTGAGAATGAATGCTGGCAAGGACTGAGTATAGGCCAAGGGGCAGGCATAAGAAAGGAGCAAATGAAAGCTGCCAGCTGTAACATCAACAAGACAAAAACTTCCTTGGGAACATGGTTTGTGGTCTGAACTGTTTTACATTAAAAAAAATTGCATTTATCAGAATGTCATCTTGTAAGATGATATTAGAAAAAAAAAAAGTCAGAAAAAGAAAAAGGTATCCTCATCCTAACCCAACAAGTTCCTGGGGATAACATGCATTCTGACATTTAACAAGACTGGCACTTCTCTATGTTTCCAACAGCTTAGCAATTTATAGTCTGCTTAGATAAAATTAAAAGACGATTATCCACCTTAACTAAGTGAAATTGACAGATTAAAATGTGTTTGCTTGAAGATCTACCTGTAAATTCCCACCAATTAAGTAGTCACAATGCTGTATTATGACACCTGTCAGTTTTCACAGTGAGCAGAAGATACTAATTTTCTTGAGCTATATTATCCTAATTGCTGAAGTTCACAGAAAAATTTAAGATGAGAAGATGCACATGGCATTATTAGAACCAAGTCAACATTGCTATAGTTTGGTGGTAAAAGAAACTCTCTCCAGATTAACTTTTGGACAGTAATCTTCTGCGATAAGTCATATTCTTGGCATCCTGCTTCCATCAGAAGTAGAGGTTCAAAATGAGAAGTACTATTTGAACAGCACATTGTAACTTCTAGGTAAAAGCACCTCTGCAAGGAGCACAATTTCTATAGGTTTCCCTTCCTTAAAGTCAATATTCCACATCTCATTTTCTACGGAGTCCTACATTATTCCCATTGAAGAACTTTTCCAACAAGTACAATAAAAACACATCGGTAGTTTATGTCACCATTAAAGGTCAAAAACTCCGGATACATGATCCCAGATCCCTGATACTTTTCCCCAAAGGAGAAATTTCATGGAATAAAGGTACATTGGTATATTTCTTACAAATAATTCTTCATTCTCATTGTATTTCACTTATAAAGATAGCTGAGATTTGAAAGGTTAGCTACCTGAGTAAATAAGATGATGCAAATAGCCAAGTGGGGAAATAAATAAATAAACTTAACAAAAAGAAAGAAATAACAACAAAACACGTTTAGCTACAGTAGAAAATCTAAATATCACTCGTACATTCATAGTGCGGTGCAGTGTGTTGGCAGAGATGAGAAACTGCACATCTATCCAACCACTGCAACCTCTTAGGCCTGACATAAAGGGGTAAGCAACTAGACATATTTTCTTTCTCTAATGCAGAGGTCTATACACCACTTAAGACTCTCCTGAGTTTCCAGTCTGAGTATCAGTTGCTCACAAGCCTCTGCACCAAGGCAAGTTACACCTGCAATCAGCTATTACAATTCTCCCATGTTAAGAAAGGAAGTAGGATTTTGATGAAATTCAGATCATTTTTACCCCTTTTAGAAGGGGAACAGAGAGTTAAAAATAAGAATCAACTCACTGCCAGGAAGACTGACCTTAATATTCAAAACATCCACTCATTCGTCCATCCTAGAGTTTGTAATTGTAAGGAAAAACTTATATTCTTCTTCATTTTGAAGTCTCAGGAATTGTCCTCTGCTTCTTAGTGTGGATGACTCCTGACACCACAGAACTGTTGCTCATTTATCCTCTGTGAGATTAACTCTTCCTAATCTTCTATTTTTCAGAAGCAAGACAATGTTTCTAAAGTGCACAAAGTCAAATTGCAACAGTCAGTTGCTCTAAACAATGACAAATCTATGCACAGAATCATAGAACTGTGAGGACTGGAAGGGACCACTAGAGACTGAGTCCAACCCCATGGTCAAGCAGGTTCCCTACAGCAGGTCGCTCAGGGAAGCATCCAGATGGACCTCGAATATCTCCAAAGGACTCCACAACCTCTCTGGGCATCCTGTTCCAGTGCTCCATCACTCTGTCAGGGTCCTTATCAGAGCAGAGTAAATGGGGAGGATCATGTCCTTCGACATGCTGGCCACATTCCTTTTAATGCACCCAGGAAACCATTGGCCTTCCTGGCCACAAGAGTACGCTGTTGGCTTGTGGCCAACCTTCTGTCCATCAGAACCCTCAGGTTTTTTTCTGCAGAGCTCCACTCCAGCAGATCATCCCCCCTAACCTGTACTGATGCATATACTATAAAGCATGCACCCCATAAAACAAGGTTTTCCCTCCTTATGCTGGGAAGAGGCACCAATGAGCATAAAACCCAAGACCATGTTGCAGGACATCATAAAAGAAAACCTCTTATGAGACATCTGCAGTAAGTCCTGCCTGAGCTAGCAGTCACACCTTCACTAGTACTTAGCCACAGCATCAAAATACCAAAAAGGACAGTTCAGCTGTGGATGGCATTGCACTAAACTACTGAACTGACTACCTGTACCCTTTGAATCCATGTTAGTTTTATTCTATTCTAAATTCTAGCTTTGGGATAAAGTATTTTAAATAGTCTCTCCTTACAATATTTCTATCAGTATGTCCCTTTTTTATTTATGAATAAATGGTTGTGTTAGTAATATATCAGCAGTTACAGAAATTCGGACAGGAATGAACCTTGAAGAGTTACCTAATTCAAATCCTCCCATCCCTCTAGGTAGGATCAGATATTCCTAAACAATTTTTAACAGATGTTTATTTAATCTTATATGATAAAGACAATCCACAGTGACTGTGGATTCTAGTCCACCACTCTGCTACTGGACATCACTGGACATCACTTTGTTCCCCTCTCCTAGACTTTCCAAGTAGCATCACAAACTAATTTGCTTTGAAGTGGTACTTTGGAGGCTATCTTGTCCGACCCAATGTTCAGAGCAAGTCCAGTTATAGCAGGTTGCACAAGGCCAAGTACATTTTTAATATCTCCAGGGACAGAGAATTCTCAAACTTGCTGGGCATACATTGTGCCGATGTATGATTCCTCCTATAATGATATTTTTTTTTTCTATTGTCTAACCAGAAGCTCTTTCTTTCCAATTTGGGTACGTTGGTTGTGCCCTAGACTGTACTGCTGCATGGGATTATTGAAGCCTGGATGGAATTTCTCCAGGCAGCTGAAATCCCTTTTAAAAGCATCCTTTCAGCATATTGGTGTAGTATTATACACCTCAGTCCTGATTACTTCAACTTGGCTGTCCTCAAATAGCATTTAACAACAGAAAATATTTGCCAGAAAAGGTGTGAAGCAGGTATATGACAGCCTAAGATATAAAACTGCATCACTGCACAAGTGTTCAATTGACTATTCAGAGAAATAGCTGAGACATTGTTCCTGCATGCAAAAAAATGGGATAGCCAGCAAGTAAGTTTTTCTCTGAATAAGCATTAGCCTATGAGTGCAATCCATCTCAGCACCTGTCAGCATTACTATCCATCTTTTTTTTTTTTTTTTAAGGAAGTGTTGAGTAGCTACTAACACTTGGATTTGCATATGAAAAATTATATCTGACATTGGCACCACTTGTGAAATACTAGAGGCACTGTGTGAACGGGCTGCATTCTAGCAACACTAACAAATGTGTTTACACAGCTCATAGCAGCATCACCATCTACTCAACCCACGACTCAATGTTGAGCCCTTTAAAGTTACTCAGGAAATTTTTACCATTGCCATTCAATGGCAGAAAGTTTGGAACAAATGAAGACAACAAACCAAATCAGAAAGAATTTCAGTAGACTGAAGCATCCCTTCCCTGCCTGCGTACTCCTGCCCTATTTCTACAAGCAGTTTTTTAATGCCTAGGATAACCCATACAAATGGCTCGGCAAAATCCTTAATCAGCAGAGGTTTTGCTGAGGACTGTAAAAAGACAAGGGGTTTCCCAGGTTTTTGACTGGGTTACACTTTAGCTAGACAAATTCATAGCCTCCCACAAAGAGCACCAAGGATTTCAAAGGAGCCATGCCAGGGTGGCAGCTCTTTAGCAACAGATCCAGAAAGAGATCTGAGAACCGGGCTACTTATCCCCCCACAAGGAGATAAATCTTCCATCAGTGTTTTGCTTAACACAATTTTTGTGTTAAATTGAGCAGTGTTATGTTCCTGCTTCACTACCCACATCCACGAGTAAAGCAGACACAAACTTTTGTGGGATCAGTGTCTTCCATCTTCAGTCTCAGCTGAAAGAACTCATATTTCAGAGATTTTTCTTGAAGTAGAAGTCTTGAAGTCTTGAAGTAGAGAATAGCTTCAAAGCAAGAACTAAATTTCATTAAGCACATTCAATGCATCAGAAGAAACTAAGAACAATACACATTTGTTTTCAGTTGATAGTTTCCCTTCATAGGCTGCTGCTTAAAGCAAAGCACCACCAAGCACCACTTTAAGCAAAAACCCTTTGGTTTTTTTGGCCTTAGCAGCAGAACAAATTTACAATTCACTAGGAGGAAGAAGGCGAATGACATTACCTTTCTTGTGGCTTACATTTGAATGAAGCACTTCACTATGTACTCAATACAGTTTTAATTCTATTAACAATACCTCAGATGAAAACAAGACCTGTAAAGTTCAGACTTTGAATCTGAATACATAAGCACTTGCTACAGGCTGCAATCACTAGGATTTATTGCTGAGAGAAAAATGCCTGAATGCCTCTGAGATCCAAGTCATGAGTCCAGAGCCAGCAACCATCAGAGATGCCAGAGGAATCTCATGTGATTGCACGGAATTATAAAATCATACAATCGTAGAATGGTTTGGATTGGAAGGGATCTCAAAGATCATCTAGTTCCAAATACCCTGCCATGGCAGTGTTGCCAACCACTAAATCAAGAGCAGATCATAGAATCATAGAATCGTTTGAGTTGGAAAGTACCCTTAAAAGCACCCCACCCAACTCCCCTGCACCAAACAGGGACATCTGCAGCTCCATCAGGAGCTCAGGGTCCTATCCATACTGATCTTGGTTGTCTCCAAGAATGGGGCATACAAAACATCTCTAGGCAAGCAGTGCCAGTGCCTCACCATCCTTACTGTAAAAAACTTTTTTCTTATATCCAGACTTTAATTCTCCCCTTTTTTAGTCTGAAACCACTTCCCTTTGTCCTATCGTTTTGTCAGTTTGCTCAGGGCCCCATCCAACCTGGTCTCAAGCACATCCAGGGACAAGGCATCTATCACCTCTTGGGGCAGCCTTGCCAGAACATTAGGCTCTTTTAAGTTTCACAGGTTTCAGTGTATGCCACAGACTACTTGTGTCAAATACACTTGGAAACTCAAGGAACTGGCTTGTCCTTGCACTTTTTTGTCATCCTCACCAATTAATTGGAATGAGGGGGAAATAGTTTTGTGCCTGGTATAACAGAAAACGGTAAGAGAAAAAGCACAACTCATTGAAATTAGCATTTTACAAGAAAACGTGACCATAAACATTATTACTATTTCCAGACTGAAGACAAAGAGATAAAATATCTCTGAGGACCCATGCTATCCTTATTGCTCAGCTCAAACTTTTACCGGTTTCACAGATGAATTAAAAGAGCAGTATTGATCCACACTGGCTGTCCTTTTCAGTGTCAACATTGTGCTGGACAGGGAGGTACATCGAGTTTCTTAACTTAAGAAGAGTGCAATAGGCAGTAACCATTCCGCAGCTCATTCAGGGAAAAGGTATTACTAAAATGTCATGCTGAAGCTATCACTCAGTGCTTGTCATTAGCTAGTGC
The DNA here is from genome assembly GCF_023343835.1 of Lagopus muta. Lineage (NCBI taxonomy): Eukaryota > Metazoa > Chordata > Aves > Galliformes > Phasianidae > Lagopus > Lagopus muta. The sequence goes on from NC_064434.1 coordinate 10,774,442, forward strand.
TAAACACCAAGGACTGATCTAAATTTGGGTTGCAGTAGTGACTTGGCTATCTTTAAAATCAAAGCCAAACTTATGGCTCTATTTGTTCTTTCAACTGGAAATAAACAGAGTTCATAAAATTACAAAGCAGCTTCGGAACTGTGATCCAGTGAAAACAGCAGTTGCAGTGATTCAGATATCTGCAGAGAGAAAATATATAATAAAACCTCCTATAAAATAAATCTTCCTCGGGACATATCTGATCCTCTGCACCACAACTTAAATTATAGAATTCATAGAAAATTGGCCTTTTGGCCAACCTAATTTGAGGAGACATGCCATGGGCAGGGTTGCTATCCTCTAGACCAGGCTGCCCAGAATCCCATCTGACCTGGCCTTGAATGCCTCCAGTGACAGGACATCCACAACTTCTCTGGGCAGCCTGTGCCAGCACCTTACCACTCTCTAAGTAAAAAATTTCTTCCAAATACCTAACCTAAATCTCTCCTCTTTCAGTTTAAAGACATTTCCCTTTGTCCTATCACTGTCAGACCATGTAAAATGTTGGTTCCTCTCCTACTTGTTATCTCCCTTCACAGGTACTGGAAGGTTGCAATGAGATCTCCCCAGAGCCTACTCTTCTCCAAGCTAAACAAGCCCAACTCCCTCAACCTTTCTTCACAGGAGAGGTGTTCCAGCCCTTGTTCTTCATCACCCTTCTCTGCACTCACTCCAGCAACTCCTTCCTGTGCTGGAGGCCCCAGACCTGGATGCAGTACTCTACATGGGGCCTCACAAAAGGCAGAGAAGAAGGGAACAATCACATCCCTCTCCCTGCTGGCCACAAACACACCAACTGATAGCAACTGTACACTAAAGTAATATTGTACAATAATCACTGCATCTCACAGACTGTGAGGTCAATCCTTCTCCCACTGAAGCCAGGAGTGAGAGTCACTTCTGCAGTACCTCCTCCCCCAGCATCAGAGTTTCCAAGCTGCAACCTGTACAGTTAGCATTGCTGGAAACAGCATCAATTCAAGGGAAGGAGGTAGAAAATAAGTACAGAGTTATCAGAAGTGTCCCCAGTTATCATCAAACTACCCAGACTGTATCTTAACTCCTCCGTGCAAACCAAAACTGTTCATAGATTTTTTCTTGGTTCTCTGCCTCCCACAGGTAACCTACCTATGGTTATATCAACAGCAGCAATCAATTTGTTAGGCTCAAACGAAAATAAAGCACAGAGAAACATAAAATGCTCCCTCTATGGGACATCAAAATTGCTAATATGAAGTTTTACAAGACTACTTACATACAAGACACTTTCTGTCCATAAATCCTGTAGAACTTTATTAACTTAGAAGTGCTGGGAGGCAGATGCCTTCAGCTCCACTCTTTGGAAGCAGAACATCAGACTTGAGGGGTGACCTGTTCAGTGTCACACAGCAGGTCAGTGTGTTCTACTTCAGCATTCCCAAAGCTACAAAGCCTCTGTCTTTGCTTTGCTTTCAGTTACAATTGTAGGAGGGAGGCCAGCCACACACTGCACAGGTTGAGCTCTGAGTCTTGTGTGCACTGCACTGGAATAATTAAACACAGTTATATGGAATAATTAAGTTATATGGAATGTATATTTCATATTTCATTTCATATTCATTCATAAAATTTCATATTAATTATATATAATTATGTAATAATGAAGTTATATGGAATAATTAAGCATAGTTAACCAGCTCCTAAGATATCAGCTGGCATCTAAATTTCTTGTCTGAACTGATGAACAAAGGACAAGAATGCACAACACTGGAGAAAAGAAAGGGGAAGCAAAACTCTATTTTAAATGATAAACAACCCATGATAAACAACCAGTCCTCCTTAAAGCAGCCCACTCTGTTTTGCCCATGTGCCTTTTTTGTTGTTTTTATTAAGAGACTGGCAAGACCAAAACATTTCCAAAAATAAGGGGGAAAAAAAAGAAAAGTTCGTTGATTAGCCTTTATTCCAAGAGTCTTATCCAGAGCTCCCAGTGCTGGCTGCTCAGAACAGCAGGAAATCCTAAGGGCTGGTGGAAGCACTGCAAGAGCTGAGCCATCAGGGCCTCCCCATGGGCCATCTCCCAACTCCTCACATCTGTAAGAGGGTAACTTCGGAGCTCTCAGCTCAGACCTCCCAGAAATGTGAAGGCAAAATGGGTGAGACATTTCACTATGAAGGATGAGAAAATGAGCCGGAGAGCTTGTGGATAAAAAGATGGAGAAGAGAAAATCATAGAATCATAAAATTATTAAGGTTGGAAAGAACACCAATATCATCAAGTCCAACCATCAGCTTATCACCACCATACCACCAAACCACTTCTCTCAATACCACATCTCCACATTTCTTGAACACTGACTCCATCACTACCTTGGTCAGTCTGTTCCAATCTTCACCACTCAATCTGCAAAGAAATTTTTCTTAATATCCAACCTGCACCTCTTCTGGCACAAATTAAAGCCACAATCAACACCCTCTCCCTCGACAAGCAAGATAAATATTTTAACAGTCATCTAATGTAGAGCAGAATGAAAAAGAAAGCAAAACCATTACACACAACTGTCATATACAGAATCTTCTTTTTAAGAAAAAAAATGAATTAGTTATCCACAAATAAAAGATGACAGCAGTTTGGCACACTACTGTTCAGACTTCAGATATGCTATGAATGATAAGAAGACACAACAAAACAGAACAGAGTCAAATATAATGGAAAGTAGAGTGCAAAGAGAAGAAGTATTAGTAAAATATAGAAAACGAAACAGGCACAGAAGGAAATGAATGAGGTATAGCAAAGAATGAATGATGGAGAATGGAGAAGCAAACGAGGGTCGTGTCTTGGTGCAGCTGATGACTTGGTGCAGAGCCATTGAGTGCAGAGCCTGCAACAGGTCAGTGACAAATCTCAGCTGAGGATTTGTCCCTCTGCACAGAACCAGAGAAGGGTAATCAGACACCAGACTGCCCAGGTGTTCTCCACTCAGAAAATAAAGAGGCAACATAGCAAGGGAATAAGATGATATCAATAACAAAGGGGAATGCAAATTCCAGAAAAGAAGAAAGAAGCTAAACAGAAAAGTATGGAAGGAGAACAAGAAAGAAGAATATATAGAGAGGGCAATGGCAAGATTAGAAGAAAATATCCACAGGTTAGTGGAATACATTTCATTTATTCATGAGGTCTGTTTTATTATGTGTCCTTGGCAGGGATCCCGTAACTGAAAATTTGCAAAGCAGAGAATGATGCGAGTTTGGAGACTTGAGTCTTGTTTCTAGTCATTAGCCTTGGGCAGGGCTTTTTAATATATGTGCCCCAGTAGCAAGTAAACAAGTTCTTTAAACCAAGAGCCTTTAGGACGCATGCTGCAAACAAATGAGCTTAGGCAGAGCCAGAGAGGGATTCCAGGAGAATAAGCAAGCCTAGCCACAACCCACTTGCAAGTAACCAGGAGGATGGACAGGCTGCTAGGAAAGATGCTGCCCAACTCTGCTGCTCGCTCCAACTCCAGCTCAGGTCAGCTTACACAGAGCATCTGTCTTTCACATGCACTCCTTGCTAGCTGGCATTTGCTACACTTGGGAGCATGTGGGGCTCAGTGCGCTCAGCTGGCAGAGGAAGGGCTGCACCCGGCTCCCAGCACACAGCATGCAGTGGCAGCAGCACTGGCAGCTGTCCTAGTGCAGGGCAGCACCATGCCCAGCACAGGCTGTGCTGGGGGCTTGCCAGATCCTCAGGACAGGGAAAGCCCAGCCGTCTCCCTGTGAGTTTCCCTGCAGCTGAACTCAGACACTGCTGAACTTTGTTTTGCTCCGAGGCTGAACCTGTCCTGTGATCCTAGAGAGAGTGAGCAAATAAATGCTTTACTTAGGAATACTCTGTTTGTATAAAGAACATTTTAAGAAAACATCCAGACTGCATTTCCCTAGGGATCACAGTGAAGTCTGCATCAATTCCACCTTTATTGATATCTGCTTCTTTGTCCACAAACACAAATGGGAAGTTGAAAGGTTCCTACTATTTTTGTTGGTTGTCTCAGCACCAGATACAGTGTTCAAGGAGGAAAGGCTCTTCAAAAAGAGCTGTAACATCCTCTGTTGTCAATACATATAGATTTCACTTATTTTAAGATCAATTTCAGCAAATCTTTTCATCCGGTATAGGCAAACAACCAGGCAACTTGGATATTGGAACTGGATGGTCTTTGAAGACCTTTCCAACCCAAGACATTCTATGATACTATGATATTATTTCTGGAGCCTTCCCAATCTTCAAATCCTGCAATTGAGAAGAAAAAAAAACCCACCAGCAACAACAACAAAAAATCACAAAACTAGTGATACTGTACCTCTATAAACATAAATGCTTTCAAAAGCATGAACCGCCCAAAAGCCAGGTATAGATATTGCCAGTGAAAGCTCTTTTATCATCATTTAGCTGCCAACACACATATAAATCATTTACCCAGTTTCAGAACATAAAATTCTCTTTGCCTATCCACAGTGCTGTCTCAGCAGAAGCTCAGATACATAATCCATGATGTTTTTCCCCAGTTTGCCAATTGTCTTCCATTGCCCCAAGTGCAACCTTTCCGAACAGTGAAAACTGGACAAGTATAAGTTAACAAAGAGAAGATCATAAAATCATAAAGGCTGGAAAGACCACTAAGATCATCTAATAGAACCACCATACCACTAAACAACACCACTAAACACAGTGTCTACCCTTTCCTTGAAAACCTCCAGGGACAGTGAAGGTTTTGAAAGATGCAGTTCTGTGTTAAAACAAAGTCAATTCTCATCACAAATGATTACTGCTCTCTACATCACTGCGATGGGCAGCTTCTTCTCAGCAGGAGACAGCAAATGCAACTTACAAAGTTAAAAAGTCACCACTGCACCAAATACTCAGGCTCTTGTACAAAGTGTATTCCTACCTCCTCGATCTTCTTGGGATGTTAGTCTGAATAACTTATGCCATCTATTGGCCTCAACCAGAGACAGATGCTCCGAGGAGAACTTTAATTCTGCAAAAGCAACTACGTTACAAGGGATCTGAGGGTAGATGTGCAAGTTCTGCTAATGGAATCAATACCTTGCCACTACTCTGATCCTGAGGTTCACCTCTCCTGGCTGAATGTGCTTCAGAGTGCAGCTCCCAGAATAACCAGTTAGGTAAAAAAGAGTATTGGCACAAGGCTAGCTCACACTGCTTGGGAATCCAGAGACGGAGCAGCGAGGATTTGCACTCTTACAGAAGCACTTAGGAAAAGTCCTTATTATGATAAGATCCACTTAGATCTAAAATCAGGGAAACTATCTCCAACTCGGTAACTCTGCCTCACATTGGCCATGCAAAGAGACTTCTCTCCCATTTCTGCACCCATAGCGGCTATTTAGTGATCCACGGCTCCTCAAAACGACTTCATTTTTCTATCTAAATGCATTTTTAAAAGGCAAGGCAGAGCTCTGCAATGCGAAAGAGACTCGGAGACGTTCCCTATCGATCCGCTCCCGCACAGCCCATTAGAAGCGGCCGCCCGGCATCACCTCGTCCCCTCCGAGGAGCCGAAGCGGTGCTCACCGCCGGGGCCGCCTCTTTCGTGAGGGAGACGGGGAGCTGCGGGCGTCGCTCGGCTGGAAGCGGGGCTCCCCGACACCGAGCTGCAGCCTCCCTCTTCCTCCTCTTCCTCCTCCTCCTCCTCCTTCTCCACGCCGGCCGTTCGTCCCGCAAAGCGCACAGAGAAGCCATCCGAACCGTTCGGGACTCTGCCTACCTGGGGCCGCGGGGCTCCGCCGCGCTCCGCCCGCCTCCGCCGCGCTCCGCGGGAACTGCCGGGGGAGGCGGGAAGGCGGCGGGCGGGCTCCAGCGAGTCCCCACCCCGGCCTCGGGCATCCCCGGCACCTTCCCGGCGGGGCGGGCGGAGCCGCGCTGCCGCCGTCCGTGCGGGTCCCGCACCGCGTCCCGGTGGGTCCCGTCCCCAAAAAGCGCGTTCCGCCTCTCCTAGTCGCAGCCCACCTACCGGCAGTCCCCGCGCTCTCACGCTCCGCGGGTCGGGGGTGCTGCCGGGCGAGAGGCGCAGGTTGCGCGCTCCGCCGCGGGTCGCTGCGAAGTGAGCGCTCGGCTCTCACCTCCCCGCTTTTGTGCGGCGGCAACGCGCGCTGGGTGACACCGGGAACGGGATTGATCCGCTATCGATTCGCCGCCGCTCATTTGCTGGAGTGGCGAATAGACGGCTGGGCTGTGAGGTGTGATGGGTCCCCGCGTGCTGCGGGGGGAAGTGGTTCCTCTCGGTGCTGTGCCACCAAAGTTGTTTTATTTCTACCTCACCCGAAGCCCAGCGGCAGCGAGAAGTGAAGGCAGCTCCCTGTGTAACAGCGGAGCACAGCCCCGGACCCCGAAGAGTGGTAAACTGCGGCATGAAGGAATTGGACCCAGCGATCCTTATGGGCCCCTTCCAACCCGGGGTGTTCTGTGGTTCTCTGGTTCCATCTCCTGTCAATTCCAGTGTTGGTTTGAAAAATGCTGTGGAGGTTTATGCCTCACAAATGTTGATGGAAAAGGAAAAAAAAAAGGAGATGGGAAAAAAAAAAAAAGAAAAAAAGACGATTTTCTGTACTTTTCATAAACTTTTCCAAACCTTTCCTTAAGGAAGCCCCCTAAGTCTGTGTTATCATAACTCATCTGGAAAACGACAAAAAAAGTAACTATTTCCTCCATTTTTTTCCTAATTAATAAGGAAAAAAGAAAACAAACATAAAAACATAAAAAATGTTGCAGTGAATCTTTTTTTCTTTCTTTCTCCCTCCCTTTCTCCCTCCCTCCCTCCCTCCCTCCCTCCCTCCTTCCCTTCCCTCCCTCCTTCCCTTCCCTTCCCTTCCCTTCCCTTCCCTTCCCTTCCCTTCCCTTCCCTTCCCTTCCCTTCCCTTCCCTTCCCTTCCCTTCCCTTCCCTTCCCTTCCCTTCCCTTCCCTTCCCTTCCCTTCCCTTCCCTTCCCTTCCCTTCCCTTCCCTTCCCTTCCCTTCCCTTCCCTTCCCTTCCCTTCCCTTCCCTTCCCTTCCCTTCCCTTCCCTTCCCTTCCCTTCCCTTCCCTTCCTTTCATGCTTTAAGCCAGATAATTCCATTTATCAAGGTTATTTAACAGCATGTCCTCTTGCTGTTGAGTCAACCTAAATGCTCACCAAGCTCTCATGCTGTTGTGCTCCCAGTGATAATTCTGAAGCCTTACAAGTGTCCTCAGTTGTAAATCACAGAATCACAGAATGGTCGAGTTTGAAAGGGACCTCTTAGGGTCCAACCCCTAAGATTGAGGAGGGTGGGGATCTTAAGACAATGTGCATATTTTTCTCTGCTTGTGTTTTCCAGTGTTCTCTTAAGTTGCTATGCAGAAAGGGTTCTTTTTCTTCCATGTCATGGTATAAAATTGCATTAATAAAAGAATGTTTATCATCTTCTTGATCCATTAATCAGAAAAGTTTCTAAACAACTTCTAAAAATCACTACAGAATATGGATTTCCAAAAACGACGTGAACCCTTCAATGCTGTGCACAGCAATTTGCATTTGTCTTACTTTTTTTTTTTTCTGAAAAACCAGATTCTCCAGCAGTATATTAAATCAAAAGCAATGAGCTGCACAGACTGACATTTAGTTACACAAAGTTTATAAGAAATTAAGGCACTGAATACAGAGTGACTTTCTTGGAACTATCCAAACACAGGCAAATGTGAATAGAATTCTTGAAGATGAATGAGGCCATCTCAGTGGGTCACTTAGGGATCTCAGAATAAAATCTGAAAGAGCCTGCAGAAATAGTGTCACTGCCTTTGGAAATGATGCGGTGGCATAGCAGTCTGTCAGAAGGATACACAACCCAAATCATTACAGGTGAGGATGTAAGAGGCTGGAAACTGCTCAGGGAGGGGAGCAGCTTCCCAGACAGCATGAGTACTGGCCTTTATAGAATCACAGAATCATGGAATCACTGTGGTTGGAAAAGACCTCTAAGATCATCTTGTCCAACTGTCAACCACCTTGCCCTTAAACCACATCCCTCAGTGCCACATCTCCACAGTTCTTCAACACCTCCAGGGACGGCGACTCCCCCATCTCCCTGTGCAGCCTGTGTCAGTGCCTCACCCCACACTTTCTGAGAAGAAATTTTTACCTAATATTCAACCTGAACCTCCCCTGAAGCAACTAAAGGCCATTCCCTCTCATCCTATCACTGTTACTTGGGAGAATAGACCAACCCCCACCTTGCTACAACCTTCTTTCAGGGAGTTGTAGAGATATTCGTTTCCCTAATGCCTGCTGAGGTCTGTGTGGCAAAGGGGGATATGGTGGGCTCATTGCTCAGGTCCACTGATCCTTGTCCTCAGCCATTGCTGTGACTTGCTGGTACATCCCATGGTTGTGCCTGCTGTGTTCTCTCTTGGCATCTCACCCATTCTGCCAAGATGCAACCTGCATTATCATAACTCACAGCTCCTTGCATCAGCATCGTCTTGTACTGTTCTTTTCTGGACAACAAGCCTAGTCCCTTGGGGGCAGCACATTTAGAAATGTCAGTTCTCTCCTCCCAGTATTCTGCAGATCCAGAGATCTTCTCCTTCTCATTCACATCAGGAAATAACACAAGACTTAGGAACTGCGTTTATTTTTGTATTTGATGCATCATGGCTCATTTCCACATAAGCAGTACTCAGGCACTGATCTTTCTGAAGGAGCATCTTCCCTTACAAAGCAGTTTTTTCACATGCTTCCACTACAGCACCACAAACACCCCTGAGCTGTGCTCATGTTGTTACGCAGAGGGCTGACTTGAGGGCTTTGGCAGGTTTCTGCATCTTCATTTGAAAACATTCTCTGGAATTTGCTTGACTCGCTCCTCTGGAAAAGGAGAGAGGTCATTTCTAGTTTCCCAATGGAGGAAAATTTATTGGCAGCTGTTGGTGGTGGGCATGAGCTTAGCTGGCAGCAATGGGGAAAGAGATGGAGGGAAATCCAGGCTGCAGTGCTATCACCGTCGTAGCACTGCAGAGGTTTGTAATAGTGTAAATAGTAGTTACTGTTGTTTATTGGATTAAAAGAACAATGAGATGAAGACTGCTGGGGATGAGTGACATATATAAGGCTGGCCCACAGTATCCTGTAATCTAGCCAAAGGCCAACCAGAAGGGCTTGTATTCTGAAGGAAATCATTATCAATTGTCTGGACTCGTTTTTACAAATATTAACTCCTTCAAAGCTGCTGGTAATAAATTAAGACTAAAACATTGTTTTGAATCCCTCTTAAGATGAAAAGATTTTCACGAGTGGAGGAAATTGAGTGAAAATTTGCACTAGAGAACATATGGCTACATTGCAAGAGATTGTGAGCCCCATAAAATGACCTATTTCCTCTTTATGGCTCTCTGAACCACGTAGTGAGCTCATCCTATCAGGCTGCCAGTGGCTAAACTGAACTGGAAACAGCAAAGCCCTGAGCATTGTTGTGCAGGAGTTTGTTGTTTGTGTAACTCTGCCATCCCAGGGGGGCTGGCCATTTATTCCCCTATTTGTTTCCTTCCCTGAATTGCCTTAATTCAACTAAATTCTGTCAGCACTTAAACCAAGGGGACCCTATTAAAGGCAAATGGACTGCGTGTTCTTCCTCCACAAATGCTCATCATTCAAACTGCCCAGCTGTGGGATGAAGTGGGAGTCACATTGCCCTAGGTTGTCTCTTGGAGAAAAAAAAGAAAAGAAAAGAGGAAGCAATTACAATGTCAATCCCTCTGTCAGCGAGAGTCAAATTTGATCTGCCCTGCTCCACACAATCCCACCCACTCTGCTCCAGCCTGCAAGGAGACACGTGGGACAGGCACTGCAGCATGGCTGCTGCTCCATGGCCACCACTAGCCAGCACAGGGGATTCCCACTTGCTGCGCAAGAACCCCTACAGATCACAGCTTATCACTCTCCTATTGGCTGTCATGTTTTTGAGGGCAGGACTTCAGATTTCATTAGCCACCCCAGTTGGATGCAGATTGTTTCCTTCCACTGAGTTCTGTGTGTGGTTTGCATTTACACCCACAGAGATTTGGTCCTCCTGCTCATACCAGTCAGAGGAACTACTGTTGTAAGATGTTTTTACATCATCTTCGTGGAGAGGTAGATTGGGAACAGAGCATTTCTGTGCTTGTGTCCCCAGTCTGGGGGCTGCCTACAATCCTGTGATTTAAGAAAATCAGTGTCTATTTATAACTTCTGCTATTTAGTTTGTGCAGACAAACTCTTTGAGAAAGCAGCATCATATGGTGCAATGCAGCTCCTTCAATTCATTAATTGCATATTTCCAGTGATAACAAAGTACCACCAAAAAATAAAATTTTAAGAATTTGTGAGGCTGTGACTTGAGGAAATGTTAAATCTGCTGCAGAACCAGAACTTGGAGCTCCAGAGGTTTTGCTGTGTTTTGAGTGCTGATTTCGGTAATGGTCAGAGGGGAACACTGCTAACATTTCAATTTAAAAGTATCCATAATTGTTTCTAGGAGTATGTGAACCATCCCAGGCCTTCAGTCTAGCAGAAGGAAGAAATTTATCGGCAAGCTTCTCACAAGTTACTGTGCTATTGTAAGACACACGTCTTAGGAAGAGAAGTCAGACGTACGTGTGCTTGAAGCATCTTCCATTTCTGGAAAGTGCATTTTTCTGTATGTTTTGAAAACATATTAATGCAGAAGCTTGTTTGACATAAAGTGATGGACTGCAGGTTCATTGAATCACTGTTCACTGAGATAGACATGAAATTCCTGGTATTCTTCCTAACTTAATCTGAAATTATAACGCGACCTCTGGTAGAATAGGTCAAAAGTAGGGCCATAGATATAAATGACGACTCACATGAAGTTTTGACTCTGGCAGCTATCATTACACAAACTATTAATATAGAAATTACACACTGGATACACACACATCTGGCTTGTCTGTCACAGATGAATTCTTGCTTACAAGAAATTCACTGAGCTTTACAATGCTATTCCTTTCTAAAAAACTAATGAGAAAAAGTGTAGCTATTTCAAGTGAAAGAAAATAGGCTCTACCAGTGAGAGAAGCGTGTCTGTAAAGAATGGTGAAGACCATATATAATCTTTTCATTTCTTCTACATTTTTATAAAGAGCTTTGGGTTGTTTCTGTTGGAGTTTTTCTGTTTGTCTGTCTTTGGGAAGGGGGTTTGTTTGGTTAGTTTTGGTGGTTGGTGGTGGTGTTTCATGGTTGGTTGTTTTTTTGTTTTTTTTTGTTTTTTCCTTAAGAAGATAAAGGAGAAGTTATAAAAGCATTGTTTGGGGTTCTTTTTTTTTTTGTTATTTTTGTTATTTTGTTGTGCTGTTTCTTCTCTTCAGTCTTGTTTCTCTTCCCTTTGCTTCTTATTTCTCCTTCGCTGTCTTTCTTCTTGGTTTTCACCTCTACTACTATTCAGTATTACTGAGACTGTCCCAGAGCAGGCATATAATTTTGTTTTGGTTGTTATCACACAATCAAGCACAAAGGAAGAAATCCTGAAGATTGAATAATACAGACAAGGCTATAGAGAGAATAAATTGAAAAATAGAGTTTGAAAAGTGAATATTAAAATGAATGGAACAATATGAAACTTATAGGATGTCTCAATTTATTTCTCTTTTTCAAATCTATAATACTTCTAGTTCAACTTAGTTTTCTTACCTTTTTAGGATTTGTCCTTACTTTGCATTTCTGCTTAGCTCTGAAGTCCTTGACGTGTCCATTGCTCTGACTTGCCATCAGTCACCAGCTGTGTGGGCGAAAGATAGAATTGCAAGGATTTCCTTCAAGACCAGAGAAAAACGAGCCAGGAATCAATACAGCTATATAAGCATATAGCTCTGATTATTGAGATGTAAGGGTATTTACATCTGAAAGCATTCCACTGTGCTCTTCTGATGAATAATGAAAGCAGCTATATAATTCTTGTTGGTCTGGGTTAGCCAAATAAAATCTTTGGAGAGTATGAAGGAGCTTCTTCATTACTGTCCTGTGTTTATTTAATGTGTTTGGGAAAAACAGAGCACTTAAAGCTCAGAACTTTTTTCACATTTTGGAATAGTCATAATCTAAAGAATCTATGGATGCAAACCATTGGTGCAATTATTATATAAATGCCAAAGAATATCCATACAGACATCTTTCAGCTCTAGAGGTAGTTTGTTTTGCGTAGTGGTATGAAGCTCACCCGTTTGTATCCCTCCCAAGATTAGGTCTTCAGTCTAAAATAATAAGCTAAGGCACTTTTTTTTGTCAGCAATGGGTGTTTTTTCCATGTATCTTAAACACGAAATGGGGTATTTTACCCTCTGTTGCTATAAGCTCTAAAGCACAGCTTTGCCAAAGCCTTTTTGGGCTATTACCTAATTTTCTGTCTAACAGCAGTGTGTTGCATTATGCTAGGCAAGCGCTATGGTTTCTACCCAAAAATCTGTCTGAACCCAGAACAGAAATATCTTTGAAACCCCAGCTTAGAACTCATCTCAAGTCCAATGCCCAGCAAAAATGATTAAGCAGGACAGCCAGTGTTGGTTGTTAAAAACACATGTAAACTGGCTTACATTTACATACGTACTGCATGTACCTTTCTTGTGATGCTTCTCTGCTCTTTCTTGAAGTTTGTTGAGTGTAAGCAAGTTCCATACCATACAGCTGTATTAACAAGGTATAATGTGATAAGAAGTTTTGCACTGTGTAGAGTTGGGAACCATTTCACAGCCAGCAGTTCAGACTCACCAAGGAAATGTGCTTTTTACTCATCATTATCAATAGTGAGAACAGAGAAAGATGTCATCACAATAAGTGGTCACAGCATGATGATGAGCCATAAACTAGCCGTAAAAACTAACCAAAATATTTTCAGTACAGATAGAGAAGCATTTGCATCAGCATGTGTGTGCCAGTGAAGCCTCATCTGCATTCAGTTCTAATCACCCATAATACAGAAAGATACGTCAAAATGGAATAGATGCTACTGAAGTGTTCAGATGAGTGGAAAGCCAAGCCTAAGAGACGGAAGGAGAAAGAAACAGACGCTTCGGTCTGTAAAATGAAGAGTAATAGTGAGTATGATTTCTCCCTTTAAAAATGAGAAATAAAAATAATTTAAGCTCAAGTTGTACATAACAAATCAATATAAACTGCTCAAGAACTCTGGATAAAATTTAAAGTATTTCCAAACATCAAAGAAGTAAAGACCTGGAACATTCTTTCACTGGGGAGTCTGGGGAGGTAAGCAAATGAATGTTTTGGAGAGGATTTTAATCAGCCCATGAAAATGATTGTATAGAGGATTGCCTGTAATATGGGAGACAAGTATATGGATTTATAGACTCCTAAACTTTTTCCCAGTCCTGAGATTTTCAGGATACAGCTGCAAGTAAATCAAATAGGAACAGATGGGCTGATTATAAAGCAGCTATGGAGTAACCTGATTGCTCAGTAGAAAGATATATAAATCCCATAGTGATCTTAGGCTTAATGGCACTGCAGCACCTCCTTGCACAAATGTAATAAATGGTACAGGGCTTGGTAAAATATTTATCTAGATTAATTATGAAGGTTTTAACACAGTGCAAAGACCTGAGATTTTTGACCCCTGCAGGTAGATGAAAATTTGCTAGATGATCCCTGTAGTACTTGTATTTTCCTAGATGTCTGTGTTGAAGTAGATGCAGAAGAATCTGTTTTTATTAATATTAATTTTTATAAATTGATATTTATTAATTTTTATTTTATACCACTCCCTGCTCTTTGCAGTGCAAGAGGGAAGGACAACACTCATTGCCTTGAGGAGCAGAAGACACCCAAAGCACATATTGCTTCCCCCATAGAAAATCAACACCGGTGTTGCCTCCTAGTCTTGTGCTATAAAGAGATTGCAAAGGATTTTGAAACAAACTGCTTTGCAGACACTTGCTACGCACAGGATCACTAAAAGTAGTCCTGGGACATCCTGTGGATGTAGTATTATTAGGCTGACAAGCCGTTTTAAAAGCTTCATCACTACTTCTCTAATGATAGCACAGTGCTGCTCCTTAAAAAACAAAATATGAAAAAAAAAAACAACACTGATTGTGGTTCCCTTCAATTTATGTTTTTAATGATTTCAAAAGAACAATTTCTAATTTTCTGTGATGAGAGTAAGATCATAATCTTGCAGTCAACAATTGGATAAGTTGCTGTGTTTTCAAAAAGAATCTGTTTCTGTACAGCCTTTAAAAACGGAGGCAAAAAGAACTCATAGCATCTTCTGTAGAAAATATCAAGCTTTCACATGAAATCATAAGGATCAATTTCTGAATTTTTTACTAGACTCAAAGTCTGATATCCTAGAAAATAATTCTTTTTCGTCAGCAAAATGAAATTAAGAAGCAAAACAGCATATAAATCGAACAAATCAAATCAAAACAGTCGTCAGAGAGGATAAGTTGTTACGCCTGAATGGCTTATAGTTGTCCCAATTAGTGTTACGTAAAGATGATTTAGAATCACCAAATAACCAAGGTTAGAAAAATCCTCCAAGATCATCCAGTCCAACCGTTCATCCACCATCAATATTTCCCCACTAAACCATAGCCATAATCCTTCCTGGGAACACATTCTCTCTCTGACACTTTCACCTGTTGTTCATTACTGTAGAGTAAATCCTTTCAGCAAGATGACAACAGCACCTGTATTAAAACTTGCCAGTACTAACTGCCAAACTACCAAGTGCCCACAGCCTATACTGCAGAGTCAGTTGGAGTATAAGAAGCACCAAAAAGATATGAGCAGTATCTTCTTATGCCACAAACTTCTCCCTTCTCTGTAAAATACTTTGTCTAGGGCCAGCTTTCCCTGCAGTCACTGAACTATGTAAATCCAGATTTATTGTATCTAAAATGGTGTATCTATAGTAACACTCAATCTTCCATGTTTACATGGCCCTTTCGCACACATATTCTGTAGTGTATGAGTAATTTATAAACTTTTCTTATATCTTGCTTAACAGTTCAGTGAAGGAGGGTTTGGAAGAGCTGGCATGGCTTTTCATTGGCATTGCTTTTTCCACAAACTGCTGTGGAGATGAAATGGAGGTTGTGTCCTTTCTGTTTTGCTTCATTCACCTTATCCACAAAGCATTCTCCATAGATTGACTGGTATTTCCTTATACAATTCATCATGCAAAATGGTGATATTCCAAGTTACCTCCTCCATATCTTTCATGATCTTTACAATTACAATCTGTTTCCACAGAGAAAAAAAAAATATTTCTCAAAAAGACAAAGTTGCACCCCAGCTGTTATAGGAAGTGTTGTGAGACCTTTAACTTAGTGTTGGATGACTACCAGCTCTGGGGAGATTAGATGTGCAACCTGAATTGAATTTACATTCTTTCCCAAAAGGCAATATGGAGTTCTACGAGCAGAGCAATGTAGTCAAACATTGATGCAATTGAACATGCTCCCAAATTTATAAACATACCAATCTTAAATAAATTTCAGTTTGCTTTATACTGAGCATCAAGAGAACCTCATTCCCCAGGTTCTGGGAGTCTAATCCAAAGGCCACTGAAATAAAATAGGATCAGGTTATTATCCATTCAAGACTGCAGCACAAAACCTTAGATACTTCAATAAACAAGCATAAAATTGCATTTAAATAAATCACAATTAGACTTACAAATCAGATTTTATAAAGATACTCTAAAAAGATTTCTCTTGGTTCTGAAGTGCCTTAGTTGGACTGCTAATAAGACATCATGTGGGATTATTTAAACAGAACAAATCTGTTTATTTGCTGAAGTTAACACTATTTTCGCTTGATACTTCTGTTGCTACAGATTCTAATTCTGACTAGCCCATAGTCTTTCGTTAAAGAAAATTGATGTCATTCTTGTAACACTAAGACTTACTTTCTGATAAATAAAGGATATTGTAAGATCTAAAAAACTTTACTTAAAAATGAGGAAAGATTGGACTACAAAGGAGTAAAATAGTGACTATTAATCCACAGAATATCTGAAGTGACCAACAGAAGAGAAATCTGTATGTCTGTCTGAAGAGAAGCCTGGCTTGTGACCATAGATCTGAGCATTTCAGGTTCTTCATCACCATGAAAATGAGCTAAAAATACAAGAGGATTTTATTTGTGTGACCCATCTGCGTGACAGGAGCTATTATATCTGTCCATTACTTTGAGGAATATAAAAGTGCAAAAACATCTTCAAATGCGAACAAAGGGGGAGAATGGGAGGGAAGAATAAAATCTGTTGTCTGTATTTGAAATAGAACTAAGTCACAGATTGCATTTTCAATTTAAGAAAAAGTAATTCTCTCCTTGTTTATTAGTGATGTCAAGTGACCATATATAACTGTGTATAGACAAAGAGAGGGTTGTACAGGGGCAGCAATTATTAATGGACATCACGAAATGATAAATAAAGAGCTTGCTTGAAAGCAGTATTCACTGCACACAGATGTCTGGACTACGGACAGATGTCTTAAATTGTCTACTCAAAGCGCTTTTGTACTATCACAGTAATCTAAATTGCTTTGCATTTGGTTCCAGATACTTCCACAGACTGTTCTCCACTGCACATAAATTCCTATCCTCAAATTTTTACTGGACTTTAAGGACCAGATTACTTCCTGGTGTATCTCTTTGTCTTAATTCACTTCGTTTCTATTGAGCCAATTTGATGCAGCCAAACAGTTGAAATGATATTCCCAGTTATAGGAAATCTCATCCCTAACTACATGGGTTATGGCCCTGGTTCAGAGGAAGACGTGCACTGCCCTTGAGCCACCACAATGAAGGACATGACACTCAGAAAGCACAGCAGGAAGAAGATGAGGTGGAAGCATGGCTTTAAACAGGAAAAAGGTAGGTTTAGACTACTGCTAAGTAGTACCCTACTGAGGGTAGGTTGAGACACTGCAACAGACTGACCAGTGAGGCTGTGGATGCCCCCTCCCTGGAAGCACTCAAGGCGAGGCTGGATGGGGCTGTGAACAACCTGGTCTAGAGGGAGGTGTCCCTGCCTATAGCAGGGGGTTGGAACTGGAGGAGCTTAAATGTTCCTTCCAACCCAAACCATTCTATGATTCTATGATAAACTATAATTGAAGTAGTAGTCTAATCTTTTTTCTAAGAACCTTTGCTCACTGAAGAACTCCTTTCACTGGATTCCCCAGGACATCGGTCCCAGATCTGAGCTCTTTCATGCCTAGCTCCTAATACTGTAAGTGCTGTCTGTGCAAAACACTGTTCTCAAGGTCACAGTTGACACTTCTGGTGGGAGGCTTGTTTCAAGTCTCCTTCCTGTACCCTATTCAGAGAATAAAAGACTACCATAGCATGACTTATAAAACTTTAATATAGGAGCATTTCTTCTTTTAAACCTGCCAGTCCCTTGTTTAATCTGTGAATTAATCTGACAGCCATAAGTACTGCCCTATACAGGGGGGAGACCCAAGAAAGCTGCCCATAGCTCTGAGACAGATGGCTTCTAGCTCTCTGGGGATCTGAACTGTACTGTACTCCCAGAGCAGGACTGTGCCTAGCAGAAAATCAAGTCAGTGATGATTTAGGAAATCATTCATATTCCCAGAGGAGGAATATCTTGCAGCAGAGACAGCCCAGGCTAAGTTGCTAAGTTCTGGTTAATGGCCTCATTCTATCTAATGTGTCTGTTCTTGCAGTTAGTGCTAACAGATGAAACGTGTACTTTCTATCTCCCCATACACTTATTTATTTAGCTATTTTTACATGGAAAATATTTGAATTAGCCTAGCACTTAAACACAGTCTGGGAACAGATTCATGGTGGGACAAGGATATAGGGTGAGACAGATAGGGTACTACATTGAATAAATATTATTTTACATTGTAACCCTGTAAAGAAAATGAGCAATAAATTTTCTGGTGGATGTTTTACGTGGGTGAGACTGCAGAATCTTGGTTTTATTATTCCTATCAACAATGAATTATCTATTATCAAATATGAGAAGTACTGTTAGTTGTATTTTATTTATCATGTATTTTTGCCTTCAAAATGAGAAGTCAAAACAGCTTTCGAAGAACAGCTAGCATATAGCCCTACTAAACTGAACAGACAGACAGTCATTAAGATCTTCTTAACACAAGTGTCTTGACACTATATGAACTCATCCTACAGCCCAGTTACTGCTTGCTGTGGGAGAACTATCAGTTACCAGGCAGGATGCTGGCAATGCTAAGCCATGCTGATACTGGACAATTAAATGCACTTATCTGCACACAGTAGTTATCCCAGGAAGTAACTTCTTCCTGTTCTTACCCTGACACTAATGAAAGTGCCAGAAGGTAAGCTTTGTCATTCTTAAAGATTTTGGCCATAGAGTTTGAGTGAAGTCTTCTTGATTTCAAATTGTTAGAAATAAAAATTGTGACAGACAAAATGTCTTCCTTTTTAATTAAGTCAGCTGACAATTTAGGCTTGACTGGGTATAAATAGTCTTAGATTGATACGTGCTCCTTTACAGCCCAGAGTCACAATTACAAATTAAGACAGGAGTGTACATTAACAAAATAAATTTAAAATAAATAAACAGAGAAGTAAATATCACTGGGAATTAATCTACAATTGAATGGTAAAAAACAGAGGGAAAAAAAAAGAATGGAACAATCAGACAGAAACTGTGCAAATAATCTAGATGTGTAATGCTTTCAGTATTTCTGTGATAAACCTGAGGTGTAGCAGGACCGCTGTAATTCTCCTTCCACTCCAGTATGCGGTTATGAGTCACCATGACCCTAAATTCCCTAAACTTTTTTAGGAAAAAAAAAAAAAACCATTCTCAGAAAGCGTGGTGAAGCATTGGCACAGGCTGCCAAGGGAGGTGGTGGAGTCATCATCCCTGGAGGGGTTCAAGAACCGCGTGGTTGTGGCACTGAAGGACATGTTTAGTGGGCATGGTGGAGATGGTTGGACTAGGTGATCTCAGGAGTCTTTTCCAACTGTAATGATTGTATTATTCTATGAATCTATTAAAGCTGCAAAAACTGAATGAGGTGCCACCAGGATCCTGCCTTGTGTGTGTATTGGCAAGTGGAAGGATTCATGGAAACCCGGCTGGAGTTTAGGGTAGAAAAGCAGAAACAGCTTGGACATCTAGTATAAAACTGATGTAATAGGTATGCCAACAGTGCAGATCTGCTTAAATGTCAGATAGATTTCAGGCAAGCTGGAGGAAATCTCAGGCACATCCCCAGTGGTACTTAAATCAAGTTTTGGAAAAATGTATTAACATTTTCTTAAATATTTTAAATATTGACTGCACTGAGAAAATAGGCTTAATTATAACATTAATTAATCAAGCAATAATAAACACAATTTGCAATGCAGTGCTTAAGTCCTGACTGCACAATCATGGTTTTGTCTTTTAATACAATAATTAGTGGATTCTATATAAATAGTGAGGACTCTCAGAAAAACTCCTTCTAAAGTTAAAAATTCATCAGATTAGGTAATTTCAAAGGGAAATAACAGGAAAACAAGCCAGGTGGGAATAAACTTTTTTTTTCCTGAGGTAAAATCGAGATCTCAGAGCAAGCTAAACTTTGTTTTTACATTTGATTTTATTGTCTTTTTAATACTTTTGAAGTGGCGCAGTAAGGATAGCTGCAACATTTAGCTCCAGAATAAGTGCATCCATTTGTCTAAAACGATCTTGATCAATAGTTATTCATTTTAAGAACAAACAGTGAATAAACGTTGAAGAAGATGCAGCCGCCCAAGGGAGCAGAGCAGAGCATCCCCCATAGGAGGGTCTCAGGCTCCCTCTCCAGGATGCTGTTGTTAATTACAAACCCTGCAGCTCTGCCCTCTGCCTTCACGAGTGCGGAGGGAGGAACAAAACCGGACTGTCACAGCATAAACCTAAGACAAACGGATCCCCAGTATAAAATACATAATAGAGAGAGGGGTTTTTTGCACATCTCACCTCTCAAAGAGTGTTACAAAGTCAATATTCTTTATTCCCAGTAAAGTTATTTGAAACTACAGAAAGAAAATAGGGAAATAGCACCCAAAAAAGTAGGAAAATCAAATTTTGATCGCAAAAGGGGAGAAATGAGAAATGCCACAGGGGAACTCTGACTCTAACAGTTAGGAATCTATTTGCACAGAGTGACTGACTGCTGGACTAAATGATGGCTGTCCTTGAAGACAAGGAATGCTGAATTCCTGCTCTCAATTACGTGCAGTAATCAAGCAGTGATGGATTTATTATCCTTTATGCTATTAATATTGCTGTAGTAAAGCACAAGCTGGCTACATTCTGGCCACCAGCATCTCAGCTCATCAGTCCCAGAGGTATCACAAATCCATGCATCACCCACAGTGATCTGAACGCACCCAAAGTGGTGATGGTGCACCCACAGAACCATCTGGACCCAAAACCAGAGGCTTAATTTCTCTGCCTTCAGCAAGCAGCAGATGCAGGGTCCTCATTTCTGATCTGCTTGCAGTCAGATCCACTCTTACACAGTTTTGGTGAAATTTTTCCCAAAACTGGCTGACCACCACTAATAGGAATTACTTTTGATTTAAGAGTGCTACAGGCCACCAAGTCTGATAGTTCAGAAGAAATTCTTTACTCAGATGGCACTCAGCCCTGGCACAGGCTGCCCAGAAAAGCTGTGGATGCCCATCCCTGGAGATGTTCAAGGCCAGGTTGGGTAGGGCTTTGACTAACAAGATCCAACAGGAGATATCCCTTGCCCACTGCAGAACAGTTGAAAATAGATTATCTTCAGGTCTAAACCATTCTGTGTTTTGGTTTGAGATATCCATCAGATTCTGCTATATGGTACCTACAACACTAGTTGCAACCAATGACTTCAACAGTCAAGAGTCCCTTCTTTCTTTATTACGTCTACTGCCTTAAAGCTATACTTTTGTTCAGATGTAACCCCACTTCTCCAGGAAAGGCCATCAAAGCTTCTCTACAGGAAAGACAAAGTGAAAATGAAGCAACTCAGAAACAATAAATTACCATATCCTACCAGAACAGCACTTCTTACCGAAATGCCTCCTCCACCACCACACAGAAACCTACAGCCATTCTGGAGCCAAAGGAACCTGGATAGAAATGGATTTAATCAACAAAACAAAAAAGCAGGTGACATGGGATATAGGTTTGTAATTAGGAGGACAAACAGCTGAAAATTGTTTTCACCACTATAAAGAGGGCAGCATTTCCTCTTAAGGTGGTATAGACAAGAGTCTTTTAATTTTATGGAAAGTGGATGGTAGAAATTTGTATTTTTCTTGTGACTAGTGGAATTAAAGATACTGAAGCAACACAAGTGCACAATGAAATTGGGTTTGGTGCTGAGGTGAGAATTTCATGGTAGTTAAATGTTAACTGTTTTTCTCAAGGCATCAGTGCAGTGAGCTTTTTCTTTGTTACACCTAACTTTCCAATGGTAACCAAGGCAGTCTTATTTTGTAGTATCTAGGCTTGTAATTCCAATACCCAGGCTTAAGTTTCTGTGCATGAAAACTTGTAGATTCTACTAATCCTTGTTGTTTTATTTGTTGTTGTTGTTGTTTTTGTGCAGGATATTATTAATAGGAATGCTCATCTCTACAACATGGACCCAAGTGGCATCAGGTAACACTACTGTGAGCAGCATTTACCTAAAAATTTCTATGATCATTTTTTCATTTATAGAAATAACTAATAGATTAATAGATTTTTTATCATTAATTTTCTTTTTTTTTTTTAATCATTAATAGATTGGAGAATTTCTTGTCTCTCGTTTTATTATATTCCAGTTTAAAAGTTCAGTTTAGAGCAGCAAACTTTGCTCTCTTGACCCTATTGTAGAATCCTGTTTCCATCACTGGCTGCTCAAAGTAGCAGTGTCAGCTCACCAGTCACAATTACTATTGGAATACATGTTCATGGCTGTGTTGGAAATACTGGCTGGTGATTTCTTCATTTATTTTGTTTGTTTGTTCTTGTTTTTGTGCTTTGTTTTTAAATCTAATATCTCTTGTTAGAAGATACAGATATAATTCCTGGTATAAAACTGTGTGGGAAGTAGAGGGTTTCTATTTTTTATCTTTAATTCTGTATTTTTGTCTTTCAATGCCTTCAATATAGGACTCATGACTTCAGAGTGCTTGAAGAACTTTTTGCATTTAACCCTGAGTATGGAGCACTTTAAGGAGAAGTATTTATCTTTTTCTGCTGTTGGTAAGTTGACACAAAAGAAATTAGAGGGGGGAATTGTAAATGGTGAAGTCTTCAAAATCATTTGAGTTCTTCCTACTAGAATTTGCAGGATTGTATTAAGCTAATAGAGTTGTGGAAGTAGGTTATTTCTTGTTTTTAAAGCTACCTTTATTTTTGTGTAAATTATAGCCTTGTTAAGTTATTACTTAGTATCAAGGCTAATCATGACTGCCTCTGAACTGAAATTGAAATGCACTCTGTAGGGAAAATATGGTAGCTGTTGGCATGTTGATGCCGATGGATATTGTTTGTGGTACACAGACTTTCTTTAGTTACCACATATCCTATTCTCAAAATGGAGTAGCCTTAGCTGGTGCTGTGTTAGTGGTTTTGCACTGACAGTCATCCACTTTCTTGCTTACAACTCACGGACCTTGTAGATGGGTATAAATTCTTAATGAAGCAGGGAAACTAGCTGGGCCTTCTCTGGCTTAGTAATCAACAAGTGATACTTTCAAGTGAGAAATGCCACAGATTGTACTAGAAGGTCAGAGTGAGATAACTTGAGAACAATAGACATTAAGGCTAAGTTTGTGTAATCTTTCATCTGATGAATTAGCTTTCAATGCTAGTTGGTTGTCTGACTAGGTGCAGTCAATTACACAGCATCTGTTTTTCAAGAACATTACATTTATGTCAAATCCTTCTTACTGTATGTTTCTGTGCTTAAGCATCTTCACCCATATGTTAACAGACTCTGCATTGAGGTATGTACAGCTTGAAAATATCATATTTTTAGCCAAAAATAATTACTTAATAGTTCTGAAGACTGAGAGATTTGATCTAAGCATTAGGTTTTGTTGTCCCGGTTAAGATTCCCAAAGAGTCTCCATTGGCTAAGCAGGCATTAGAAAGAAACATGGAGCTGTGCCAACCCTGGAGCAGCACCCTGATACTGCAGACTATCATCGTCAATCAACCATGACAACTGTGACACTGATCTGTCTGTTCTGTATTTACCCAGGCTTTCTCTCCGATTAGGATTTCACATCCTGCCATACTGGTCATTTATTATCTTTGGCCCTTCAGCTACTAGTGTTTCCTGTCGTAGTCTGTTTGTAATCTTGTTCTACTTCCCTTTTCATATAACTCCTTGCAGAATTTTATCTGCAGTTCTCTCTTACCTCTTAGCACGTGGTATGTAGTCAAGCCATAGATGATCTAAGACAGCTGAACCCTAGGGGCAAAGGTAGGTTTCTAAGAGCCTACACGGAAGGGGTTGTACTAATTAATGCTGATCCCAACTAATTGCTCATAGATCGATCTGGTATAACCTGGGAGCTAGATGAGGCCCTGGCATCTCAGTGTGGCTACACAATAACTTACAGCAGCAGGAATAGCATTGTATTTCGTGCTTCAGCGCTAAGTTGTCATTCTCACTTGGAGGTAAGTCAAACCAAGATGCAGTGCTGTTGTGTATAACCTCTAGGTGGAAGATGAAGAAATTATTAGTAGGTGTTTATTGAGGGGTTGTTATGTGTTGAACATTGACTAGCAGAAAATTATTTAATTCCCCTCAAATCTGCCCGGAGGTTTGAAAATAATTCTTGGTATTGACGTCCAAATGTACTACATAGTAGCACAGATGAGCATAGGAAGAAGCACATCACATGTCCTTGAAGGACAACTGCCTTTTCCTGGATAAAAACAGGGAATCCATCTGGCTGTTGTTCTGCTCTGCTGTAGCGTTTTGTGTCTGAGATGGCGTAATGGTTAATCTCAAAACTTTCTCTGCGTGTGTTCCATGCCCACTGCTGCTATGCTGTAAAACACAAGATCAGGTACATCTCGGGATGTGTTTTCTCCTCTCAAGCTCTGAAGCTGTATGAAAGCTTCATGAAGCTCCTCCCCATTGTATTTGTGCGGCTATGTAGTTATACGCCTCCATGTGTACAAGGTATATAGTTAACCAAGTAGTAAACAATCTCAGCAATGGAGTTGCACTTCTGTGGAAAGATTGATGGGTGGATTTCCTGAGTTAGGTCACAAGAAGAGCTAATGTCCTGCTTGGGAAAATCAGTTTAACATGTGTTTCCTGTGTCCATGCAGAAAGATGTGTTCACAGTAACTATACAGATCAAAGTGTCCCATACTTCTGATATGAAAAATGCTACAACTCATCTGAAAAGTGCAAGTTGTCCTTATGGCCCATGGAGTCCAAGAGAGTTAGTATGTGAAACCAACTACATGGAGGTAAGCATTAGAAGTTTCTTATGGTAAAATACCTTGAGGTGAGGGGGTGAATATTAGAA
The DNA here is from genome assembly GCF_023343835.1 of Lagopus muta. Taxonomy (NCBI): domain Eukaryota; kingdom Metazoa; phylum Chordata; class Aves; order Galliformes; family Phasianidae; genus Lagopus; species Lagopus muta. Next base: position 10,799,027 of record NC_064434.1, read on the forward strand.
GATACTGCATTTGGAAGCGGATCAAATGATAGGAATGAGTATCAGAAACAAAGCGTATACCTACTAAGCTTGCTGCGGAGAACTCTTGAGGGAAGAACTCTCTTGACTCCTATTGTCCTCTCCAAAATAATTTTCTGGCTTTAAATAGAAGTGAAAACACTAAAACTAGATAATAGATAAGCTGAAATCAAGAGACAAGGAAAAAGGGCCACCAATACTTAGAGCACCTTTTTCTATTCAGGTTTCTGTCTGGAGAGATGTTCCCCAAACTGAGAAGAATATTGTTTTGAATGAACCTGAGGATTGGATTCTTTCTAATCAGGAGGTAAAAAGCAGGTTTTTTCTTGCTAGTAAAAGCTAGTGCTACTTCTAACACTATCATCGTTCAATGTCCACACAGTATAAATTGTCCTTCTCAAAGGAACACTTCAGTAGAGCTCCTTTACCAACTGGTTTTTAGGAAAGAAGTATTCCATATTAGAAATATAGAAAGCTGCAGGCCTAATCTCCAAGGAAGAAATGGAGGCAAGGTTCTCAGCTTAAAAGTCATTTTCTCTGACAAGAGGTTGTGCAACAAAATCTCTAAGACCTTCGTGGCCCAGGAATGAGCTGCAGATAGGCTTTTTTCTTTCTTAGACCCTATGATTTTAGCACAGCAGTGCTGCCAATATTCTGCCACATCATCTTCAAACCAGAAGGGATGCCTGTTTTTTTTTTTTTTTTTTTTTTGTTTTTTTTGTTTGTTTGTTACTCCTGATACAGAAAGCTTTCTTCATGTAAGAGGATGAGCAAGGCAAAGCTTAAGGGCTATCACATGGCCAGCACTTAGAATAAGGCAACAGAACTGCTGGGCAGCTGAATACAATAAATCATCCACTGTAGTAAATAACTCACTTTAAAGAGCTTGTTCAAACTGTTAATGAATTTCTCTGGGTAGGCAAAAGCAGGGGAAGCCTCAATATGGCAGATAGTATTTCATCAACCAGAAGAAAAAAGAGCTCTGCTTGTAAGTGATGCTTGGAGGGCTGGCTATGGACTCAACACCACAGAAACCAGAATTCTGCTGCGAGTGCCATATAGCACTGCACAAATTCAACTGGTCAAGGTTGGTACACTGCCTTCAACCTAGGAAGTTGTCAGACTGTACAGGTCTAATGAGATCTCGTTCTGCAGGCTCAGGGAATTACCTTTTCTGCAGTGAGATCAAGTACATTTTACAAACAGCAGTGGATGATCCTGATGGTGGATACTGCTGTGGCATGTCCTGTAGGTGAGAAATGTGGTACCTTACCCCACTGCTTAAATATACGGAGTCTGGCTTGCAACTACAGTAATGAGCTGACAGCTTTCTTATCTTGTCCCTAAGATGGTGTGAATTACATTAACAAAACAATCATCTGGACTGTTCCAAAATATTTTCAAGCACTCTGTGCTGGAGCAACTGGCTTTAAGGATGTGCTTGTTGAAGCTGGTGTGAATCTACACAAACTCTCTGCTGAAGAAATGGCCTCCAGGAAATATGTGTTATCTAATGACTTAAATACAATTACAGTGAAGATACCTATAGGTGCAGAAGGTGGCTTTTACAAGGTTAGTCATGTTGGATGGCAGGCAAAGTAGATTTTCTGTTGAGTCGTTTTTGTGGGGTGTTTTTGTGGGTTTTTTTGGTTTTTTTTTTTTTTTTTTTTTTTTTTGTAGTTTGGTCTTTTTTTAGGGTTTTTATTTTTTGTGGTGATCGCAGGATGGTGATATATAGTATTCAAATGGTGATAGAATAGTGATGCATCCTGTATTCCTGGGCAGGAGTAATTGTTCATTCTGTTCCTTCCAAGTGATAAGGGAGGGGAAGAAGTAAGGAAAGGAGGGAAAAAAGGGGAAATCAAAGGTATACAAATAGCTCTTGTGTGCACTGCATTGTGAAGACTCTTACTAACAAGCAAAGATGGACACAAATCTATAAAGGAATATTGATCTGTCTCCTACCTCATGTTAACATGTTCTCTGATGTTGCATTCCAAAGCTATAAAACATGTAGCTCTTATCATATTTTACCAAAAAAAAAAAAAAAAAAAAAGGCACTGAAGAGAATGAGAGCACATGATTTGTTTACAAGATCACGTGGTATTGGGATGCCTTGAGAATGTAGCTCTAAATCTAGTAGCTCTTGAAGTGAACTGAGTCCTGGGCAAATGCTGTAACAACTGAGCTTTAGAGAAGTTGAAGGAGGAGCCATTTCCCTGATTAAACAGTCCCCTGCTTCTTTGGAAGCAACATGTGGGGGATGACTTCAGAAGGTAGTCTCTTGAGTATCCTGTGAATCCAGGCTTTAGAGAACTACTGCCCATAATAGTGATATAGGAAGCACCACATAAGAGGTCAGCTCCTCACAGATGTTGATTGTTTGTTGTTTTTATTGTTCCCAAACTTCCAAGCATAGAAGTGGCCTCACAGAGCAGAGGAGGACAACTATTTGGAGCTATAATTCTAGCAGATTCTGTAATGCTATGGTATGACTTTGATTGTAACGTAGAGTCATATTCTACTGAAGGGTGTTCATAATGAAATTGCAGACTTCCGTAAGCAGTGGAAAGCATGGGGTAAAATACTCCATCAACCTGTTCTTGGAACACCAGTGGGAGGATAACAAATGGGGACTAACCAAGTATACCATCATCAAGGAAATAGAAACACCGTTTGAACAAGCAGAACTTGCTGTAACTAACAGTAAGTAGCTTAACATTGTTTACTGAAGGTTTTGGTACTGATGAGAAAATAATGTTGGCTTATGCATTTTCAGACTCCAATCTGAGTGCAAGGCTAATGAATGTTACAGTGGGAATGTTTCTCCTGGATGTGGAGCTCGTGAACTTGACCATTGAGGGGACAACTGTAACTGTACCTGAAGCTATTCAGCATGGATATTTAACATATGAAATTCAGTATGCTAATGGAAGCAAAATTTATGTAATACAAGTGTCATTTGATGCACCAGGCATTAAGAAAGAGGTGTGTACGAAAAGTACGCACTGCAGTTTACCATCGTGTAGAAATTGTATCACTCACTGTTTCTTCTAAATGTGATTTTCCTAGTATGTAACTGATGACACAAGAGAATACACACTGAATGTCACCCTGAAGTTCATCATCCTTCCAACAAATGACACATTTGCTGTCCCTGTCATAACAGTGTCTGCTGTTAAAGATGCTGGTAAGCTAGTAGAATCTGAGCAAAACTTCTTTATCTGGCTGCAACTAACCTGATGAACTCAGCTGTTAACTGTGCTACATTCATCCAGTGATGCTGTCAGTGCTAAATAGCACTTTTAAACTCTGATAGTAGCAAGCATGTTGGCTGACTCTTAACTGTATTACAGTACTACCCAGTGCAAGGGGATACTGTGATGAGGATGACTTCCATCTCATTATCACCCGTGGGAATGTGGACCAAAACTGGCTGCCCTTCATCTCAGATCAGCACCTGATGCCAGAGGTTGCTCAGAAAGACTACTATAGCCTGAATGACAATGGCACTCACTTGTTTGTCTCTGTCCCTTTTCTTTCCTCCCTTGTGGACTATAAGGTAAGGTTACTAGTCTGCATCAATTAAAATACACACTCTATCATCTATGAGATATTTATATGATACACTGTGTCCAACTATACAATATGGTAAAAATAAAGCATCCATTTGGGATAGGCTTCGAATAATTAATGGAGGGCATTTTCTACTCTGGAAGAATGCTTTACAGTTAAGAAAAGCACTTTACAGCCACTTAAAGGCTGAACAACATTTTAATGGAAATTGTACAGGCGATGATATTTAAGTTGCATTGTAAAACTACTGAAAAAGCTCTTTGTGTCTGTCTCTGGATTAAAATAAAAACTCTTGTGGATGTGGTTTTGGTCAAGGATCATTACCTTTGGCTTGTGATAATCTGCTGTCTGAGTATTTCTAGAAAAGTAGTGGATCTTCATTCTCTTGTTTAATCTGTATCATCCCTAGGATATCCATATTTCTGGAGTAATGGCTTCACTTCACTTAAACTTGAAGGATGGCATCACCTTGGCTAATAAGAAGGACTTCTTGATCTCCTGCAGATTTCCACCTTCGGAGCTAATTCGTAAGAGCATTACCTCTAATGCACTGGGTTTAGCTCCTAAATGCTATACACTGAGTTGCATAAATAATCACAAACCTACACAGTTTTAAAGGCTTATAGTATTTATGCTTCTGTGACACCTTATCTGCTTGTCAAATCTTATTCCAAGTAATATGCTGCAAGACAAGTGAAATTACAGTGTGAAGAGACTATCCTGTTGGGTCTGGATTTTGTGAAGGAGTCAGTCTTCTCGCTCTCTCACTTCCAAAGCAAAACCATTTGTCAGAAGGGTTTGGGCTTGTTTGGGGCCTTTGTTGTTGTTTGTTTTTTTTTGTTATAATTATGAAGATGGGCCTTGATGGGGGGAGGGGGGGGGGGGGGGGGAGGGTAGGTCAGCTTATAAACTCTTCATTGAGAAACATACTCATCTGGATTGACTGTGCTGAAATATATTGGTTAGAAAAATCTTTTGGTGAAAGGAGGCTTTCTAAGAATGTGTGAAATCACCACTATTCCATGTATTGCACACAGTAAAGATGCTAAAAAAAAAAAAATTAAAATTAAGGACAATTTAAAAAGTCTGGCTCAGATGTTTGCTCTCATGAGCTGCCAAAAGCCTTGCTAGCAGTCCATAAAGAACTTCACTGTAGCCTTCCAGCTCCTTCATTTTGTAACCTCGTTTGTACTGAAAAATGTATTTTTCTCTTTCAGAGTGCCTTCCCAATGGCACTGTGGTAATTACTGCAATAAAATTAGTAAGACTTGCAGATCTGGACACCAGCCTGCTTGTCTTAAGAGACAAACAGTGTAAACCCGGTCTAGTGACAAAGAAGTCTGCAACCTTTAAATTCAATGTGAATACATGTGGAACAAGTAGAAAGGTAAGGGCTTAGTAATATTTACTTCCTGTTGGGATAGGTTCAGCACTAGAAATGGCAGAGATTCAGAAGCTGCAAGAAGGTTGCAGCTGACAAGTGGTCACTTCTGAAAAGCAGTATACCTACACTCCAGTTCTGAGAATGCAAAATTCAGTTAGGTAGAATTTTTTAGTTAAAACAACTTTTAGAGCCAGAAATGCTCTCTGAAACAGAACTTAGTTTGACAATGTTGACTGTAACAGACTTGAATGTGAGCTTATGTTGTCAATATGTACTCAGCTTCCTTGTAGAAGCTGATTAGTAGTCACTAATGAATGCCTAGACTGACTTAATTTACATAAGTAGAAAATAAAGAGAAAAGAACAAAAGATCTAATGTTAAAATTCCAGTTGCATCTAATGCAACTTAATTCTGTGAATGCTAAGTACAAATTCTACTGACAGAATCAACTGTATGTATGTTTCAGTTCAACAGCACATCTATAACATACGAAAATGATGTACTCTATTTCAGACCTGGAAATGATATACCAGTATACCAGTAAGTACTGTTCCCTAGAAGGAGAATGTCAAAGGTGGTTTTCATTTCTAAAATCTAATCCAGAATGTTTTCCTTCAGATTAAAGTTTGTATGTGTTTACACAATCAAGCACTCAGCTGATGTCAAGTATGAAAATAAGAAGAACCTTCCATCAAATATTAAGCCAGGTTTTGGCTCTTTAGATCTCTCACTGAAGCTTTTTAAAGGTAACTTTTTCTGATTAGGCTTTTTATCAAGGATAGGGTTGGAAAAGCTGCTGATTGTTTTCTTGTTCAACTCTGCCTCCAATGGGGAACGGGGTGACTCAGAGCCAGTTGCTCAAGACCATGTCCAGGCTTTTGAATAACTCCTAGGGCAAAGTGAAAGACTTTTTGAAGGCTTCATAGGTTTTGCCTTCAGGATGTAACAAATGGCCAGGAATCTACAGTGGATCATATCATGTGCAACCAAGATGTGGGTTTTCTGCTGGGGTAGTCATGTTATCTTGTGTAGTGGTTGGTATCTCTCTGTATCAGCCCTTAAAGTGTGACTAAGCAGAGGAATTAGTTTATGATTATTGTGACCAGTGTGTGCCAAAGAAAGAAGCTGCATTGATGCAGTTTCTAGGAGGAAGTTTTTCACACAGTGGGCGGTGACACGCTGGAGCAGGTTGCCCCACGAGGTTGTGGATGCCCCATCCCTGGAGGCATTCAAAGCCAGGCTGGATGTGGCTCTGGGCAGCCTGGGCTGCTGGTTGGCGACCCTGCACATAGCAGGGGGGTTGAAGTTAAATGACCACTGTGGGTCTTTTTCAACCCAGGGCATTCTGTGATTCTTTGATAATGCTGCTGCAACATGGTAACCTGGCAGAGGAGGCAACTGAAGCCTGAACAAAACTATCACCCTGTTTGGAATGGCTCGGCTCTGATTTTTCAGTGCTTTTCTAGAAGTTGTTTTGAACAAACATCTCATTGCAGTGGATTTCATGGAAGGAATTGTCACTTCCTCCTCTGGATCCTCAGATCTCTTTCTTCACTTAGTTCTTATTTTCTGCCATCACAGCCCTATTTGCTGACACTTAAATACTCTCCCAGTTCTGGTACTGTATCAGAATGAATGATGATGAAAAAACTGAGTGACTCGAAATTGGTGAATATTTACCCTGTAAAAAGGAAACTCTAACATTTCTTCTAGAGAAATCCTATTCTGAGCCCTATCAGGAGCTGGAATATCCTGTGGTAAAATATCTGAGGGAGGCACTGTACTTTGAAGTTGAACTGCTCCAGCCGGCAGACCCAAGACTGGAACTGAACTTGGAAGACTGTTGGGCTACCAATTCTCGAAGCCAAGACAGTCTTCCACAATGGCCAATCCTCATAAACGGGTAAGAAGAGCATCCCTCTCATGGCTGATGACTGTTCAGCCCAAGGCCCCTATTCTTAACTAGAAGGAATGGGGAACAGGTTAGAAGTTGCCTAAGAAGGTTTGCTCTGTCCTAACTCTGTATCTGTTGAAGTACGTGAAGGTGCCTGCACAACAGCTATGGCTTTTGGTGTCAAGAGCACCTGGTGCTTCTAGCTATCACTAATGAACATCTAAGAAGCAACTATTACCGTGGCCAAAGGCAGGAACCCTGAATGGGAGGGGCTCTGTCCATACTGCTATGCTCTGAGGAAAACAAGTTCTCTGTCATTTCACATCCATAGCTTGTGGAAGGAATTCACTGAAATGAAGGCTTGGATTATGTTTGCTTTCTTTTATTTTTGTTTTTTTCCAAAAGGTGTGAAAATAGTGAGGACTCTTACAAAACAGTCTCTCATGAAGTTAATATCAGCCATAGAGTAAAATTTCCTCAGCACTTCAAGAGATTTGAAGTGACAGTGTTCAGCTTTGTACAAGGCACAACTCTATTACAAATGCAGGTGAGGAATCTCTCTTTTGTCATGTTGGCAATCCCAATGTGTAGAGCAGATCATGCAACAAATGCTGTAGAGGAGCTAGGAGCTCAGTTAGCCAGGTACTGATGGGGGCTGTTATCTGCCTTCAAGGCATAACCTTAGGAGTAGTACATAAAGACTAGCCTAGCCATACAATAGCATTCACTTGATTTCATTCAGAGTTCTGCGTATCCAATTTTTACTAGACTCCCCTGTACATGCTGCAATATTTTTTTTCGTGTAGTTATATTTCCACTGCAGTGTTGTGATCTGCAGCACTACACCGCTGCCTTCAGATGTGATTTGTCAGAGGAGATGCAATCCTGGGACACATCGCCTTGGTAAGAAAACTGATATTCCTCAAGTTGTTCCTGGAGATTGCTCAGCAGCTCACTGCATGCTGGTTGGAGTTCTGTCAATTGACAGACTCTTCCTGGTGTGTGCTATACAGAATATTAACACCTGAAATGTCTCACTAGACCGCAGTGCAGAACCACATCGACAGGGGCAAGTGTCATCTGGAGCAGTGCTTATTAGAGAGGAAAAATTGGTCAGAAAAGGTTGGTACTGCTCCCAGATCACATTACTGATACACCAAGTGTACTGCGGTTTTAACGTGAGGCATTTCTCTCTTCCTGTAGGTGAATGCACAGATTTCTGAGGAAATATCCAAGGACTGCTTAGTTCCACAAAATTGCAGTTAAATGGCCCCTAACCAGGGCCTTTAGGCCTGTAGTCTGCTTGGACTTGCAAGGAAGGGCATCTTAAAAATATCTGCCAGGAAAACACATTCTCAGTGCCTATGAGGAAAAGGGTCAGCTAAATAAACATTGATGTAATCTCTTAGTAAACTTCAGTGTGTTCCTCTCTTGTGTTTCTCTAGAGCTTTGAAGTTGTGTTTTTTGTGTGTGACTTGCATCTTACCTAGTCTTACCAGCAAACATTTCTGCAACTCTTCTAGTCATACTGCAGTTGTAAACATCTGTTCCAGAGCAGAGGGGTGACGGTAGCAGCAGGCATCAAGTCAGTCATTTAGGGTGGGTGGTTGCTCTTTTTAAAGACTTAAGATGAATTAAGCAGGGAGCTTAATATCAGTAAGCCTTTCTGAAGCAAGGTGGGCATGACCATATTTGATCCTGTAAAGGAACTGACAGAAAATCTGTGAGCTGTGGAGGGCTGTGGCTCTGCAATGTCAAGTTGTTGCTTTCCTTGGAGTGGGGAAGAATCGGTCACAGATTGCACCAGTAACTCTGCTATGCAGAGTAAACAGCTGCACTAGAGGAAAATAAGCTTTTAGTGGAGACTTGATGTAATATCATGACAACTATTACTAAACTCTATCTACAAAGTGTTGAGGGTTCTTCCTAATATTAGGAGTTCCTGTTAGATTACCTTGTCTTTTTTTTTTTTTTTTTTTTTTTTTAGTAGAAGCAAAAATGTCCTTTCTTTTTTTTTTTTTTTTTTTTTTTCCCTCTGCATCTGAACAGAGCCATGAAAGCTGCTCAGATTCAGTACTGTATTTTCCTGTTGTAAGGAAAGCTGTTGCTTGGCATGAATCATTATTGCTTAGGGCTAAATCTACAACAATGGGTATAAAATGCAGTTTTCTTTTTAACTTTATTAAATAGAATTCTACTACAGGGGATTTCTGTGAAAGCCACCTTGAGCAAGATACTATTTCATGAATCTGTTTGTACCTTGTGAAGAAAAACAATGAATAATTGATTTGTAGCTCTGTTGTAATACCTGTGCAGTGGCCTTGTTAAACCAGTTTGTGCTGTAACTTAGAGCTCATGTTTGCAAATCTTGTCAATCTTACAATTTCCTGTGAAGTTGATATGTAGCTAATAGATTTTTTTGCTAGAAAGGACAATAAAAGATGTGTAGACTTCCTGATGAACAACATATGAAGTGCCTCAAGACTGTTTTCCTATGGAGACAGCTAAAATGCTGAAGGAGTCTTACTTTACCACTGCTTACTTACAGCTTACTGCTGTGCTCAATGAACGACACTGAAATGTGCATCTTGTTCTTCAATAAGGGAATAAAAGGAAAGGCAAAGCACAAGCTTGACAGACCATTTACTCTGTGTTTAGTGATTATTTCTCCTATGTTAACCCAGTGGTTAAGTGTCATCTATCCCTGAGTCTGTGGGTACAATCCAGTGAATTCACAAGGCACATCCATGATATACTTGCTAGGGTTTTGTGTCTAATAGGTTCCAGTTTTGTTTCTATACAGAAATATATGACCACTATATAGGTACAGTGATGTCCCTGTATATCTCTATATCATGCTGAGTTTCTCCCAAGAAATAAGAGTAGTATGCAGTTTTTTTTTTCCAGATGGAGCTGCAATTTTCATCCGCTATGATGGTGTTTTAACAGTGCACTGTAGGCTGCCATGGGCATCCTGAACCACATTCATCTCTGGGAGTGCAGGAGCTGGGAGGAAACGTGTAATAACTAGGAACTAATGTGAGTATTAAGCAGAAGGTAGGGCAGTCTATTTTAACGTTGCTAACTTTGTCTCTGCTGTGGCTTCCTGGGTTTTATGATCTTTTTCTTCAAACCAAGACACAAATTGAAAATCACTTAATAGAAAACACAGTATTTACAATCTTTCATCTATGGATTGTTCGTTCCCCAGGATAGTCAATATCTTGTTCTTTTCTACTATTAGGGACTTAAGAGATGTTGAGAAGCTAGATGATGCCCAGTCTAAATTTTGTTTCTACTCTTTAGTCTTAAACTCTGTTTAGCACTGTCCTGCACAATGAGAGTTCTAATAGATTTGTGGTCTTTACTGAAAATTCATGAGATTCCTATTTCAACCTTGGAAAGGTTTTGAATGAACTTTGTCAGATTTTTCAACACTGTGTGAGACACAATCTATTTCAGTGTCAGCAAAATATTAAATTTGAAGAAGACATGACAATACTCTCTGTGCCTCAGAGGTGCCTGTTTATACTAAAACTGTATAACTCCCTTCCTGGTTTTATATATCTAAAAAAAATATATATCCTCTTCAAGTGTTGATTCAACACCTCTTTGCCTTTCAAGTGGATTTTTTATGACCACATGCTTTCCCCCCGGTATTTGGAATGTTATTTTTATATCCTTGTTAACACAAGTTGAAAGGAGATCAATCTTATTTGTTTATGCTTTATGTCTCCTGCAATTTCAACAGGTGAATGATAAAAGTCTAGGGGAAGAGAGAAGTCTGGTGTAATTTGTTTTTATAAGAAAATAAAACAATACTGGAAGCCCACTGCAGACAGATATTTCCACTTGAAATAAATGACAGTAAGTCATTGCTATAGCTAGCTCTATCTGGCTCTTGATAGAAACAGTTTTTTCACTTTTACTGTACTTTATTATCAATTGCATGACTACTCTTCTTGAAACTGCTGCTTTTGTTTCTTAAAGCAACAACACCTTACTCTTAACCAAATTTTGAAAGGTAAGAAAACTGATGTTTGTTCACAGCTCAATTAATTTTAGTACACTTATTTTGTTCTTTGTTATTAATCATTAATGGCTTAAGTGGAAGCTTAAAGACCATGCTTCTGTCTGGAGGAAAATGCTCTGACAATGAGTTAATGATTTGGGAAACTCTGGTTTCTACCACAAACCTATTGATAGTCTGCAGCTAGTAATCTCCATAGAAACTCTCCTTCTATTTGAGCATGCCAGTTCAAAAACATCTGAGAGCCACACTAACAAGGCAGGTACTTATTTCACATTAAATGCTTTAAAGCATAATTAAATTGAACTAGTTTCCTTACAGTACTTAGCATAGTGATAAGAGTAAGTCTAGGTTCGTGCTGTGTAAAGACCAAAGAGATCTTCCAGATAGATGGAGGAAAATGGGTCTTGCTCACTGCTGAACTTTCTCCATGCAGTCATGTTTTTCTATCTGTTAAATGAGGAGAAAACAAATAACATTTGTGGCTGTATAACCATTAAGTTAGGGGCAAATGGAAGTCAGATACCTTATCCTCAGAAATTGAGGTGCACGTTTCTTTATATATAAATATGTACAGATGCGTTTGAATGAATCTTTTGTATAAAAATTTCTGCTATGCTGGCAGTTCCCCTTAGGAACAGACTGAAGTGCCTTAACAAGAGGTTTTCTTCCCATCAAACGCACCTATGTGTAGCCCAAATGTGTAACTATAAAAGTTCTTGGCACCTATGTGGTGCTCCTCAGTTTAGAATTTCAAAGTGCTGTGTGGGGGCAGGCAGCCACAAGCTCCCCTGTTTTGCTGCTCACAGAGCCAGAGCTTTCCTGGAGATCTTCTTCCAAGCAAGGTTTCAGTCACTGAGGAATACTCTCTCTCTCTCTGAGGGAACCTGGTCTTCTTACCAAGAGGGAACTTGCCTTCCCTGTCATCTTCAGCATGTACCCGTAATTCTGAGCACAAATTGCAGCTCAGGAAAGCAGAGGGTAACGTCTGGCCTTCCTCATGTCTCTTGCCTTTCTCTGAAGGTCTGAGAGCATTTACTTAAAAGATAAACCACTTGTGTGCAGCATCTGACAGCAAGGTGGTGTGGTGGTTTCATTTGTAAACTAACATTTCAGGGACAAGTATTCCAAACATCTGTCGAGTTTCTTTATCTCAAGGCTTCTTCCAAAATTGTAACATCTACAGAAATAAATTAAACAAAAATGAATTAACTGAAACATTTTAGAATATTCTCCATTTGTCATCTTTGGTATTAGCCCTTGCCCTGATGGTGAATGAATCAAGTTCTGACTCAGTCTACTAGTTTCTTGCATTAGAAAATCATTAATGCAATAGAACAATGTCTTTGTGGTGGAGGCTTTTGGTGCTGTTTTTCTCTTTTTAACTCTTCTTTCTAGCCTTCTTCAGTACCTGTGTTAATGAAGGAATTTCAATGATGCTGCCCCGGAAAAGGCAAAAACGTGACTTGGGAGGGATTTTAGGACTGGAAGAGTTCAGTTCATTGGTTGGATCCTCTTTTATTCTCCTGTATCTCTTTTTCTTCAGCATGATGGACAACTCTGTCCCTTAGGCAAAATGTAATATAATTCCTCAGCCACAGACTTCCAGTGATAGCTGTGCTACTCCTACTGTAGTTTTACTTCCACCTGAACTCTTAATGTATGTTAAAATGTTTGTATGTGAAAGATTTTCTTTAGTTCTGTGTCTTTTACAATTTCTTCAGATTGTAGAACTTTTTTTTTTTTTTTTTTTTTTTTGCCTCTGTGCTATAGGCTATCAGTTTTGCTATTGGACTTCAATACTGCCTCATGAATTTTACATACAGTCCTGAAAGTTGTTAAATCTTGTATTCTCACGTAGGGGACTTAATTCTTGCTCTCTTTCACACCAAATAAATATCCTACATCCTTGGGGGTAAAGAAATGGAAAACAATCTCAACTGTGTTTCACTTTACTTAAAAATTAATAGAAATAAGTATTTATTAACAGCAGTACTCGTATCATCATGAATACAACAATCTCTTCTCTTACAGTGAAATTTGTACACCAAGGAAAGAACTACAAAAGGAGAGAAATGTTCAATGTCCTTGAAAGCAAAGTTGGCAGATCCTAGAAAGTCCTGGCCGCAGAATCATGGAATGGCTTAGATTGGAAGTGACCTTAAAGATCATCTAGTTCCAAACCCCTTGCCTAGAGCTCCATCCAACCTAGCTTTGCACGCTATCATGCGTGCGTGATCATGCGTGCGTGATCATGCGTGCGTGATCATGCGTGCGTGATCATGCGTGCGTGATCATGCGTGCGTGATCATGCGTGCGTGATCATGCGTGCGTGATCATGCGTGCGTGATCATGCGTGCGTGATCATGCGTGCGTGATCATGCGTGCGTGATCATGCGTGCGTGATCATGCGTGCGTGATCATGCGTGCGTGATCATGCGTGCGTGATCATGCGTGCGTGATCATGCGTGCGTGATCATGCGTGCGTGATCATGCGTGCGTGATCATGCGTGCGTGATCATGCGTGCGTGATCATGCGTGCGTGATCATGCGTGCGTGATCATGCGTGCGTGATCATGCGTGCGTGATCATGCGTGCGTGATCATGCGTGCGTGATCATGCGTGCGTGATCATGCGTGCGTGATCATGCGTGCGTGATCATGCGTGCGTGATCATGCGTGCGTGATCATGCGTGCGTGATCATGCGTGCGTGATCATGCGTGCGTGATCATGCGTGCGTGATCATGCGTGCGTGATCATGCGTGCGTGATCATGCGTGCGTGATCATGCGTGCGTGATGAGTCGTCTACACTTTATCTGGACAACATGTTCCAGTCCCTCACCAGCCTCAGAGTGCAGAATTTCTACCAAATATTTAATCTAATTCTATCTTTGTTTAGTTTAAAGCAGTTATTCCTGTCTGGGTAAGGACTTCCTCCTCAATTTTCCTGTAGGACCACTTTTTAGGTATTGGAAGGCCATAATGAGGTTTCCCTGAAACCTTCCCTTCTCCATGCTAAACAAGCCCGATGCCCTCAGCCTTTCTTTGTAAGAGAGGTGCTCCAGTCCTCTGCTCATCCTCCTGGCCCTTCCCCACGCCTGCTCCAACAGCTCCACATCTTTCCTGTACTGGGTGCCTCAGAGCTGAATGTGGCACTGCAGCTGGGATCTCACAAAACCACAATAGAAGGGAAGTATAATGTGAACTATACCCCAGCAAAGGGGAACAGAATCCACCTGTATTTCTTGTTCCTGTATCTTGATCACTTTTTCCACATCACCTGTAGGTGAAAGGAGAGATTCTCTGAAATGGGAATATCTGATAGTACCAAAAAATCAAACACTTTAAGAGTATGCTAGTAAATTAACCTTATCTTTGATGGGGACCTTGGTCCTATTGTGATGCAGGGTGCAATTTAGGACAGACCAAGGCCTATTTCCTAAGGCTTTCTTAGATACAGCCATCTTATCATAGAATCATAAAATTGCTCAGGTTGGAAAAGACCTTAAAGGTCATGAAGTCCTACTGCAACCTAATCATACTACCTGAACTCTAACAACCCTCCACTAAATCATGTCCCTGAGCATCACATTCAAATGGTTTTTAATCACATTCAGGGATGGTTGCTCATTCTATGCTAAAGCTCAAAGTATTTGAAAACATTTTAGCAGTTGCTGGACTTTTAAGACTACAGATTGAGTAAAGGCATGGTCTGGTTGACTAGCACAGGAACAGTGAAGCGGTCTGAAACTCAAAGCCTTGCTTCTGAGGTTATTTAGAGTTGCTCTACATTGGACTTCCAGGGAGAGAAGAAATTAGCAAGCTATGGCCCATTACTTCAGGGCTTTTGGCTGCTACTTTCCTTGGGGCAGCTGGGAAAATCAGCCCTGATGCATGTCTACAGGCTACCTCCTACTACAGCAATCTTTTTGCATGCAGCGTTACTTAGCTTTATTAGCAGCAGCCTTCTGAAACAGTTAGCTATCAATGTCTTCCTTTACAGTTGAGTAAACTGAAACAGTGATGCTGGAGGACCTGTTGAGGCCATAGATAAATTAGCAATAAAAGTGAATGCTCTCACATTCCTGATCCCTTTGCTTTAAGCACAACCCTATGGGCTTCCTTAGCTGAAAAGCATGCTAATTACATGCAGTTCCAGTAGTGAAAGATTTAAAGAGCAGGGTTTGATGATTTACCAAGCATAGATAATCTATCAAAACAGTATGGTAGTACAAGATGATGGTCTATAACAAAAATGACAATGATGGAACTAGCTTCTGTGTGTCTGCTGGTGCTTTGCCAGCACTAGTGAGCATGTACTCCTTTACAACTGTTGGCTACAGTGAGAATCTTTGTTAAAAGACTCAGGATCAAGTTCTCAGTTCTGTTTCAGTGTGAGATCCTGTGGCCAATGCACAATATCATCTCCTTAATCATTAAGAGATCATAGAATGGTTTGGGTTGGAAAAGACCTTTAAGATCATGTAGTTCCAACTCCCTGTTATAGGCGAGGACACCTCCTCTAGACCAGGTTGCTCAAAGCCCCATCTAGCCTGGCCTTAAATGCTTCTAGGCAGGGGCATCCATAACCTTACTGGGCAACCTGTTCGAGATGTGATCTGACTGATCTTGCCTATGAGGCTCTACATCTGCTCAAATCTGGATCCAGTACACAGGCTCATAGTGAGGAATGCTATGGTGAAATTAGTGCTGCCATTTCACATGCACAGGCAATTATCTCTATTTGGACAATTTTATAGGGCTTTAAAAAATGATACTACTTACAGTCTTACTAATGCCCAAAAGTTTGTGAGAAATGTAATGTGGGTTAAAACAGAACAGGAGCATAGAGGATATGCTTAATTGTGAATACATTTGAGTGACATTTCTACCTGCATAAATTTGAACTTCACTGCTTGTGAAGACAGTGATGGATTTCACACAGGTTGCTCCAGTATGCATATACCATCTGAGAAGAGTATTGAGTGAACTTAGGGTGAAGCAAAAGGGAAAAGGTCTTAGGGAAAAAAGTACAAAACCTATTTTACTATTATATATTACATATACCTATTTTACCTATTTCATTACGAACAACCAGAAAGAGGAAAAAAAAAAAAAGAGGGAAATGCAGCAACGTTTCAGATTTTAGAGCTCTGCTGCAGGATGCATTCACAAACCAAAGCCACTTGCCCCACACAGACATGTTGATCTATTCATCCCAGTGAGACAAGCCTGTTTTCTCTGCCTGCTGCTCTCCTGGTGTCTTACATTTCCCCACAAAGAAAAGGTTAATCTGCCTTAATGAATTCCATGCTGTTCAGCCTCGCAATACAGCAACTCTGTGTCAGATTTTGCTCCTCTCTGTCTGTTGCTGGGTTCGGTGTAGCCAAGCATTTGAAATCAGTCTGCAATGAGATTTATGAAGCTTTTGTTTTCTTTTTTTTCCTCCAGTTTGGTTAGACCTATGTGATCTTGGTCACATGAAAGGTAAAAGAAATTAAAGGTTTGTACTATGTTCTCATTTCTTTGGCTTTTGGAAGGTTTCATGTGTGTGTTTTATAGGACTGTTACTAGTTGTAAGAAACAGCTGATGTGACAGCTTTTAATAAGGACGTTACAGTTACTAGCATCCTCTTAAGTTTCAATACATCTTGAGGATAAAATTTTGCATCTTTCCGATATGTGAATCAATTTATTTCACACCAGAGAGAAGGAAGAGGAGGGACAGATCTCAGCCTAACCTTACTCCAGTAGTTTGATATAAAAATGTATTCCACACTTTATCAGACTCTGAAGCAAAGTTTTTTTGGATAAAAACAGAAATACGATTTGTTTCTATATATATTAAAACAGAAGATAGACTTTAGCAGCAATTTATCTATACAAGATCAGTTGGTTTATATTTCATTTCCAGTGTTTAATTATCAGTTTTAGACTTTACTTATCTACCAGGTATGTAACACAAAGTACAGACTATAACATTGATATTTATTTGTTATGAGCAAAGAAGTTCCTGCTATTAGTTCCTTTCTTGATTTTTAAGTACAGAGGAAATGTAGACAAATAAGTAATATTTGAACTAGCTAAACATGTTCCCCCTCATCCTGATATTAAAGTGCCTACAAATCAATACACTTATAAATCCTATGTGGTTGTTGTTACTTTTTACAAATTCACTTTAAAACCTATGGATTTACTGTTGTCTGCATTAAACAGAAAATCAGTCAGAACACAGATATGTAAATCCTAGAAGGTTCACATGGCTTTTTGGTTCATATCAGATCAGCTTTAAAATTTGTCAGAAGCTTATCGTTAAAATAAACAAACAAAAAATGACAAAACAGGAGCATAAGAAAAACGAAAAGCAAGACTTCCATCGCAGCAACTTGCAGCTCAGGCTTTAGGCAGCCCCACATCACCTTCCAGCATCGCGTCCTACATACGCAGAGACCCTCGCTCTCCCTCCCTCACGTTCCTCTGTCACCCCATGCAGCCATGCTCCAAGAAAGGAGAAATCGAGCTGGTTTCGTTGTCTTTTTCAAAGGGCCCTTCCACAGCAGAGCCTGGGGGTGCCAGGGCAGGTGTTCCAACTGGGCCCTACACCCGCTTGACGCTGTTGAGGAGCTCCGTCAGTTCGCTGATGTACTTGATGGTGTACTTGAGGGTCTGTATTTTGGTGAGGGGCTGTCCCCGCTGGCTGTAGGCGGGCGGCAGGTAGTTGCGCAGTGTGTGCAGCGCATCGGCCAGGGTCCTCATCCGCAGCTTCTCCCTCTCGCTGGCTTTCCTCCGGCGCTGAGCTGACATCCGCACCTTGGTGCCCTTGGGCAGCCGGGCCTGACCGGGGCTGGGCAGGTAGGCTGGGGGGAAGTCCACCAGGCCGTAGCCCACCAGGCCGCCACCGCTGTATGGGGTCTCGGCTGCTGCCGGGCACGGGGACGAGGAGTAAGACTCAAAGGACGGCGTTGGAGACAAGCTGTGTGGAGAGGAGACAGAGTGCAGCTCGAAAGCCCCAGTAGAGTTCTTCCAGTCCCAGGAGGATAAGCAGACAGAGTGCTCCGAACCCAAAGTGTCTTCCATATTTATCAACGTCTCGTGCAATTTGTCCATTCTGGAGGAGCGCGCGGGAGAAGCAATTCCCGCTGCCCGCCAGCAAAGGCTGGAGCTGCCTGCTGCTGAGACCTTTTTATGATGGAGGGAGGAAAGTGACAAAGTGGGAACGTGGGTTTGGCCAGGGGAGTTCAAAGGAGCACCACAAGTGCTAAGATGGAAAATGAACTCCTGATGTGCTAGTTTCTTCTCAGTGATAATTATCAACCTTCAGCTAAAAAGCCTTTAAGCTAACAGGCAACAGTGAGGAAGGAGGAAAAAAAGATTATCTTCTTGTGACTAAACCAATTAAGGCTGCGCATCAACATTTAACGCTGCACTGGGGGGATAAGTGATGGGAGAGGAAAAAGAAAATTAACCATTTTACAAAGCAGTTAACAGAGAGTTTAAAGATAGCGAGCACTGACATAGGGCCAGAATTTAAACTATTGAGCCCTGTTTTCTGTGTGACTGTTCGGAAGGAACTGCACCGCAGCAGTGATCAGCTGATCCATGCTGACTGTGGCTGAGATTCTCTCACTAAATGCATCTTAATTGTGAAACCCAAAAATGGTTGTCTTGGACTTTGATGTGTGTGGCTCTGTGGATTTCTCGTCTCGTTGGGTTGTAATTTCTCTTTGAATAATTAGCTTTTCAACAAGAGAAAGGGGAAAATCTAGATATTCCCTACAGGGAACTGCAACTTAGTTTATCATTTCAAATCTTGAGTCAAAAGGCAAAAAGGAAATTTGTAGTTGTAAAGAAAGTCAGAGTCCTATTTAATAAAAGATTTGGGAAGATGTAATTAAAAAGAAATAAACATGTAGGAAAATAAATCAACACAAACTTTGGGCCTGAGCAGTTGTCTTAGATAGGAATTTAATTCAAAGCTATATAGAGGTTAGAAATGTGTAAGAGAAGACTAGAAGATATTTATATAAGAATTTCTACCTCTATGAATCTGTTTTTCTGCTAAAAAAAACTTTTCCATCCCTTACTGAATACAACAGTGACGTTAGATGTTAGGCATTTCAAATGAAAATATATATCCTAAAAATGAATAGCATTAATAATGAGCACTTTTCATCTGTAGGCCTCAGAAGAGTTTACAGTGATGATTAATGATCTTTATTCCCCAAGGAAATGGATAAGCGGAGTCAAGGAGGAACTTGCTCAAGACCACACAGCAAATCATTAGGAGGGAAAACTACTGAGCTCTGTAGCCACTGAGCAGCTCGGCTGCCAGCCATGGCTTCATATTAATCCATAATAAAGCAAGATATAATATACAATGAAAAGAAAGAGAGAGCAAGTGCTAACCTGAAGGACCAAGAAAAGTAGGGTAGGATTTAATTTAGAGCTTCAGTGTAATGACCTCTGTGTGCTTAGTAATCCACTCTGAAAAGAAAAAGGAGAAAGGCTTTTAGATGGCACATAGTCAAAGCAAGCTGGAAGATACCATTTCTTTGTGACTACAACATCCTCACTACAACCACTAAGAGGAAAATCCTATGTGCACTGAAAATAGGGGCTGATCCAATATTCACTGAAGTCTCTTATGGATTTTTGTTGAGTTTGGAATCAAAACATTTGGAAGCTGCTTGCAGGAGAATTACTGATTTTATCATGAGGTGAGTAAGAAAGAACCACAAAGTGAATGTGAAGGGTTTTAGCATTTCAAACCAGTCTGAGATGATTTGGCTGTGATGAAATATATCTCATGCTCAGGGAAACTCAGGGCACACCTTACCTCAGTCAGGATTGCTTTGGGTTTTCCAGTTATCCTGTGTTGTTCTGATCTTTTCTTTTTTCTTTAAGGAAAATGAGTTGCAATAGTCCAAAGAACAACAAATTCCTGCTATACATTAAAATTAAGAGAAGATTTACGGCAGGTATTTTTGTGACTAGAGAGCTGAGTGAGCACCATTTCAGAGGTCACCAAGTCACAAGTCAGACTCAAAAAACTGATTTAGCATAAAAATGAGTAACTTTTGTCCCAGTTAAAATCTCCCATTCTCTTTTTGTGTTTTCCTCATATTTGTATTTATAGTACCTTCACAGTGCATATATAAATGCATATTTATATATATATATGACCCTTTCTTCTCATTAATTTTGATTTTGGAATCAAAAATTTACTGCCATTGAAGGCAGTCAAATTTGGAAGCAAAAATTTCAACAAATCACTTGTTTGCTATCTCTAACCAATGCATAATAATGGTAAATGTCAAAAAGCCAAGAAGCAATGTAAGGTCCATGATTCCTGTATGTTCTACAGACTATTTAATTCAACAGAGGATCATGGTTTTTAGTTTTTCTTGTATTCATTCCATGATTCTGTCATTCTGTAATTAATTTTTGTCTGCAACTACATCTCTACCTGCAATGTGTGAATCATCAGTTGGGAAATGATCTCACAAATTAGGGACAGTTACAATAGGAAAAAAAAATACTGGAAATGATAGAAGTGTTCATGGTGTTCCACTATAGCAGGGTTGAAAATGTGATACAGAGGAGGGTATGGCTATGTGGTGGATACCAGGTATATTCTCATATATTCTAGGACTGTTTGATGCTCATCCATTAAAGAACTAAGAAAGTCTAGTGCTTCAAATGTCACCTTCCTAAAGTTTAAATACATGGGAAAAAAAAAAAAAAAGAAGAAGAAGAAGAAATTTAAAGAAGCATTGCAATCTTTATTTTATTCGACCTTGAGCAGATTTGGAGAAGTCCCTTTTGTTCTCCCAGTAATGCCAAAAGATTGCAAGGCAGTAAGAAATGAGGCTAACGCCAATGACGTACTCACACTTACAAAATGATGAGGGATTTTCTGCTTGACTGACAGTTTTGATTTCCATTCCAGTAATTTATTCAGCAATATAAAGGCTAACATCTCCATCTTCATCTCTTTTAAAATGAAAGGTTCCCTAATCAGATTTCTGTATTTATAACAGAAGGAAGGAGAAGCATGGATGGAGCAAAAATTTTATATCTAAAAGAAAAGCATAAAATTGAATTTTTTTTAGCTTCTCTGTGTGTCTGATTCAGGGTTTACATTTAAAATAAGATGTCCAGGTAGTTTGTCACTCACAGGTACGGTAGGTGATTATGTAGATATTTAAGGATTGACATACATTTTCAGTCTGTAAAAATTCCAGATCATATTTCCATCAATCTGTGAGGTTTGGAGAGTAAACAGACTTGAAATAGTGAGGAAAAAGTCATATGAAATGGCTGAATATATTTCAGTAGCACTTAGCAGTCCACCTCCTTGAGAGTTGGGACAGAAGTCTGGTCTTACTGCACTGACAAGCAGTACATTATACAAACAGAGCTCTAAGATGACATGTTTTCAACTTTATTCTACATCTGCAAAGCTCTTAAAAGTCACTTCATCTCTCACTTAACATGGTTTTCCAAGCACTCTCTGCTTTGCCTCCCACTCTCCGTGCAGCTGGCTGTTGATGATCCTGCTTTGCACAGACCCAGCCGCACAGATGTAAAACGTGGTGCAAGCAGCTGCAGGTCTCCCTGGTTTCAGTAGACGCAGCAGGTGTTCAACACTTCCGAAAAGTAACACTGGACACCTCTGTTTACGCCTAAGCTGGCAATAAAGGAAGAAAAGGATCTAGCCCATTTGTTATCCAGAGTCCCATTAGCCACTGGGCGATGCTTCTCTCTTTTTTAATGCTCTCCCTTAATTTGGAGTAGAAGTGTTTTTTTTTTTTAATGAATTTATTTGAGTTTTTTTTAATACTTCTGGAAGAGGGTCTATCTTGAATTCAATCTCAGCTGAAATCAGTAGGATTTGTAGATAAGTAAGCTGCACTGTACCAGCAAATATCCACGTCTTTTTTTCTGAGGTCATTATTCCAAATATGGATGAACAACTATCTACAATTGCTAGGGGGAAGCAAGGCAGTAAGAACTGGAGCTGATCCTGAGTTCCCCTAAAAAGTAACTGCAACTCCTTACTACGATCAGTGAAAACCATGTGCAAATTGGATCCCTAATTGTTATCACCACCTTTGGTGGCTAGGATGAGAGAAAATACTGCTATTCATTTGTATTAGGACCAGAAACTGGTGAGTTGCAGAGCTGCTAAAAATCCTGCCTTAGACATTTAAACTCTTCAGCGCTCTCTACTCCAAAATACCACGCCAAAAGCCTGCTGATGAAGGACAAGTATTGTGGATGTCATGCTAAGTATCATAGATTTCACCAGTGCTTTGGATGGTGGCAGGCACCTCTCTGCAGTTGCCCTGGCAGGAGCAGGACCTGTCTACTTGCTTTACATCCTCACATCTATTTGATCCTCCAAATAGTGGCAGTCTCTGTTGACTGAAAAGTGACATCAGCTCCGCAATTCATTTAAAACATCTGATCTCCAAGCAACTGGCTTCCTAGATGAAAAGGCCTACGTGTGGAATTTACACCTATCCACCTTTTAAGTAGGGAGTTTATTACCTAGTGGCTTTCAGCTGATTTTTCAGGAATGTCTTTTTAATACCTCTGTTAACAGAAGTTGAAAGGAGATTAGGCTATGTGGTTGGTCTTTAATGTCTACTGGCTACTTCAGCCAGAAGGAAAGGGCAAAGCTGAGGGGGAGGGGGCCCTAACAAGGCTCATTTTGCTCAGAAAATGAGAAGTTTTAGATATTATCAGAATAATAGAAGTCATTTAGGTGGGAGAACTCCGTTATCTCTCAGTGCATATTTATTGTATTAACTTTCACATGTTTTTAGAACAAAATGACTACTGAAATTGACTTGATTTATTTCAAAGCTTTTCGTGGGAGAGCTGGAAGAATACCTGCTGTAAACATTTTAATATCCTAAGCAGTGCCTCCTTTTCTACTCAAAAGCATAGGATCAAGTTTCGTAAAGTACAATATAGTTTATTTCCAAGTTTTTCTTGTAATCTTTTTGTAAACACCCAGATGTTTCATTTTGCCATGTCTGGGGCAGCACAGAATTGTCCCAGACAAAGTTCAAGGTTGGTAATCCCGTTTTCCTGCCACTGCACTGATCCTTTGTGCCCTGTGCTCCAAATGCTTCATTTTGCAGCGTGACAGATTTTCTAAACCTCACTAATTCTTCTGAGAAATTCCAATGGCCAGGAAATTTTCCCTGAATGTGTTTAAAAACCGTTTGGATATGGTGCTCAGGGACATGATTTAGTGGAGTTAGGGGAGTATGATTAGGTTGCGGTTGGACTTCATGACCTTTAAGGTCTTTTCCAACCAGCGCAATTCTATGATTCTGTGTTTCTAAATTTGAATTAAAATCTCAGTTGTGCTTATTTCAATTCCAGTTGCAGAGCTGAAGCTGAGTGTTTGTAAAGGAGACTATTTTTCAATTGCTCTGAGTTCATCTCAGGCTGTTCCTTTCCATCCAGTGAACCCCATCAGGACCTGCTCATTTCTCCCTCCCTCGTGTCTGAGCACTGATGTGCAGAATTGCTGCTCGCTGTTAATAGAAACTATATTTCATCTAAATGAAGTTATGCTATGAACAGAGCCTGCAGCTCAGTTTAATAATTATAAAATGGATCAATAGTCTAAGGTAAGAGGCAACAAACAGGTGTTAGATTATAAATATTATTTAGCACTTACATATTTCCCCTGTTCTGAAATAGAGTGCTGTGTGCATGTTGCAGGCTTCCTTCCCCAAACACTTGGTTAACCTGTGGGTGAGGACTTTAAATCACAAGTTGCCAAATCTCAATTTTAATCACATTCAGTTCCACAAAAAGCAAATCAGTCTTTCGGTCCACTGATGAATGCGAATTGTACTAAGTACTTCGCTTTTTTTTTTCCTTTTTGCTCCAGATGCCTTTGTAATTTGCCTGACAAATTAAACTCAGTGTTATAATGGTTCCACAAAAGTATTTGAGCAAAGCTGCTGCTATTTTTAATAGCTAAACTTTGAACACATGTCAGGTTTCCAAATGATACCAAACTGGGAGAGAGTGATTAATGTATTGGAGGGCAGAGGTGCCACTCAGAGGGATCTGGGCAGAGAAAACTGTTTGAGAAGACCCTCAGGAGGTACAGGGACAGCAAAAGCAAAGAGTCATGGAATCATCATGGTTGGAAAAGAACTTTGAGATTATCTAGTCCAACCATCAACCCAGCCCTACCATGCCCCCCACTAACCATGGCCCTCAGTGCCACATCTCCATGGTTCTTGAACACCTTCAGGGGTAGTAACCACACCACCTCCATGGGCAGCCTGTGCCAATGCCTCACCACTCTTACAGTTTTCCAGGGGCTGGGAGAGCTTCACGCAGCACAGGAGCAGGATAACAAGCCAGGAAGCAGCTTGACTACTTCCCCTGAACAGAAGACCGATGGAAGCAGATGGGCTGACAGGCTGGAGAGGGTCCAGCAAAGTGACCCTGAGTTGGAGCATGTGGTGTGCAGGGAGAGGCCTGGAGAGGTGGGTCTGTCCACCCTGGGATTGAGAAGGCTCCAGGTAAACCTGGTGGCTGCAGCCACGTGATGGCAGAGGGAAAAGAAGAACATTCAAACTCTCTGCAGAGGCTCCCAGTGGAAAAAAAAAAAAACCCACAATGAGCACCTCAAGTGCTGAGTTTTATGGGCTTTCAGTCTCTCAGTGATTTCTTACAGACTTCTTGCTATACTTTTGGTTATACAGGACACCAATACATTTCCTTTCCGATTACATTTTTAGGCAGTTGGACTGATTTGAGACAGCTGAGTGACAAGTGTATGAGCACACAGGAATATTCGCAACAACTGTAGACCTCGTTCCCTTTCTTTGCCTTATAATCAGGTTTTACTGTCTGTCTCGTCTAAATGTCTCTAATTCCATCTTCCTCTCTATGACTAGATAGTATATCTTTTTATTTTTTCCTTTCCTTCCTCCTTTTCTCCCTTCCTTTCGTCCTGCTCCCTCCCTCCTTCTTTTCTCCCTCCTTCCCTCCTTTCCTTTCTTCCTTCCTTATTTCTTAAGATTTGATCTGGTTGTATATTTAATTTTCAGACTCTTTCCTATTCTCCTTCTGTTTTTCTTGGCGGAACAAGATGCCTTCTTAAAATCTCCTGCCTGTACAAATCATACATCTTTGCTTACCTGCTCAGCTATGTGGATAAACCTAATGTTAGAAGTAGAAAACACTTCATTATCCACTTGGAATTGTCCAAAGCATAGGTTATAGAATAAATAAAATAAATATCTATAGTAATTATTAAGGTTGCAAAGATGCAAGAAGCCATTACTTGAGGCCAACTTTTACTTGAGCAAACTCTTATTATTTTCTATTTTTTTAAAGACAAGGGAGAGCAAAAAACCCTAAATTCTGGCTAGGAAAATTTATCTATGGGCCAGTAAATTAAGCTTATTCTTATCTATTAGGTCAAAAAGCAAGGAGATAACTTCCTTCACACTGGCACCCCATTTCACCGCACGCTGCTGGCTGCCCCATCACTCTGATGAGACATAGGTTTCTGGTGTGTGCCCTAAGTTCCTGCATAGTTAATGGCAATTGATGTGTGCATGCATGGATGAGCAGGTAGCTCTTACACCAGCAGATATGCACATCTTGAGGGCAGATTGTCTTTACTAAGAGTCTGTTATTCTGGGGGCAAACCAAGGAGAACAGTAAATCACTGCTGCCTGCAGAACCCCAGAGCCCCCATCTCCTGCTTCCTCAGACAGTGATTGTGCCAGGGTAGGGATCCCTCTCTGATAAGATCTTCATGGTGCCTACCACAAGGGTTGAATTAAGCTGCTGGCACTTTCCTATTGCAAAACACTGCATAAAATGGGGACATGATCAGAAAGCCTAAGTCTAAATTTTCTAAGTCTAAATTTTCCAGGCAATATCACTTTAAAGCTTTTGACCCCCCCACCCCCTTCAGGGAAGTAGTCTTCTAAAGTAAATACTAGCAAATGGGTTGTATTCAAAAAAAAAAAAAAAAAAAAAAAAAAAGGGAGAGAAAAAAGGGAATTGTAATTTCCCCCTGACATTGACCCGACCTGTCAGGCTTGGGTGCACGCTCATCAGTCTCCTGCTCTGATCTGATAGCTGACATTCTGTGATGTGCTGAAAGCAAAGTAACACAGATGGATAGTGCTCTCTTTTGAAGAGCAAAATGCATCAGTAACTGAATTTTCAAGTACATTCAACATGAAGTTAACTCTTAGATTGTAGGAGCATCTTCTAGTTGAAAGGGAACAAAAAGACTCTGCAGACTTAGTAGGGACTCCCTATTATAATGCATATAATGTAAGCTAACATTTACATAGTCCCTGCTTCTTTCTATATACTTCAGACACTAGCTTATCAACATTCATTACACAGCTTTAAAAAGACTTCTAAGCGTTCCTTAGGGCAGCCAGAACCTCCCAAACACAACATGCAGCGTGAAGCCAGCTCCAAGCATCCCCAAGCTCCATCGGGCTTTCTTCCTCCAAGAACCTCCATGTGTCCCTATGAGGACAGGCTGAGAAAGCTGGGGCTGTTCAGCCTGGAGAAGGCTGTGAGATGACCTGATAGTGGCCTTTCAGTATCTTAAGGGGAGCTACAGGAAAGAGGGGTACAGACTCTTTAGCAGGGCCTGTGGTGATAGAACAAGTGGAAATGGCCTCAAGCTTAAAGAGGGAGATTAAGATTAGTTATAAAGAAAATGTCTTTTACAGTGAGGGTGGTGAGGTACTGGAACAGGTTGCCCAGAGAAGTGGTTGATGGAGACTTTCAAGGCTCAAACCCTGGGCAACCTGACCTAACTGTTGTGTCCCTGTTCATTGCAGGGGAGTTGAGTTAGATGACCTTTAAAAGTCCTTTCCAATTCTAAGAATTCTCTGATTCTCTGATTCTATGCGTTCTCTTCTGTCAGAAGGAGAGCTCAGCTTGGAGAAATAACATGTATTATTTGGACAGGAAGAAATTTCATCCCAGAACTTTTTAGTTAGTTCCTCCGTTAGGAATCAGTTCTGAGATGAGAAGAAAATGAATTCCTAGCATGTGGATCTGGAATTCACCATTAATACAGCAAAGGAAACAACTGTTATATTCAATTTTACAATCATGAAGGATAGAGTGATCTCATTTCAGATGTTCAGATGAGTTCCTGCTGAATCCTATGAGTCCCTTCTTACTTCAGGGTAAGACAGTAAACACTACTATGAACATCCTTTATATTTCCTATGGTTTACTCTTGATTTTGCTCACATGCACTCATGATCTCAATAAATCTCTGATTTTATTTCCAGGCTTCCTCTTCCAGCTGGAGATTGCTTTCACACCCAGTTGATCACCTTCCCTTTCTGGTCTAACAACCAAGCAAAAAATATTATTTAAGAGACAACTCCATGGCCATCTTTTCTCAGGTTTGCTAGGTGACAAAATTCTCAGTGTCATACACTGAGATGTGCCCTGTTAAGAGTAATTTCACCCAGACAGAAGCAGCCAATCCTCCTGTCTGGATGGCCATTATATCAGAATCTCTAATTGTTCAAAATTTCCCATGAGGACTTGCTCTAGCTTGAAACGAAATCTAATAAAATAAGTTAAACATACTTTTTTTTCTTGCATGGTATTAGGGCCACTCAAATTCAGCAACAGAATTGCAATTTTGGGTGACTTTTGGCTAATTTCTGGCTATTTTTTTCTAGTGTATTTCTTCCCAGTGACTTTCAGAGTCGTGGGAGCCCCTGGATGCTCCACCTGGCAAAACGTGGGTGTAGGTGTCTGCCAGGAGGGAGAGACAGCACTGGAGGGAAAAGATCAAAGCCCTATAAATGTGTCAAACTTTCAAATGCAAATCACCTGCCATAACTCTGCTGAGAACAAATCCTTCATTATCACCATTCTGTGAAAGGCTTAAATTAGCCTGAATTGGCTGGCAAGAACAAGAAAAAGAAAGCCATTTATCTTCCTGTGAGCTTTATTACCTTCGGATTTATTTGGCTAATGGTCCAATAACTCACTGATCTGCATAACGAATACTTCAGATGATCCAAAAATACAATTTTTGATCACATGAGGTTGTTATTAAAGTTAAAGCGAGACCTGTGGCAATGGGTTATTACAGTGTCAAAAAGAGTCTTCACAATATGTTATTCTTTTTAATTGACAAACTATGAGCTGCTGAGATTTACACACTAACAATTATCCTCTGGCTTCTTTGCTATGGGGTTGAACTAAAATTAGGGGATTCCGCTAATGTGCATTTCCTAAGCATGTTCTCTGGACACATACCATATCCATTCTTATTTTAGACTGCCATTATTTTGAAAACCTAACTAATTTCTTAGTGAAAAAAAAATACATTTCTTTCCTTCCTACTTTTTAAAATAGAATCATAGAATCATTAAGGTTGGAAAGACCACTAAGATCATATAGTCCAACCATCAACCCATGCCTGTGACTGCTCTAGCCCATGACCCTCAGTACCACCTCTCCATGGTTCTTGAACACCTCCCTGGTGACTCCATGAGGATGGTGACTCCACCACCTCCCTGGGCAGCCTGTTCCAATGCATCACCACTCTTTGTGAGAAGAAATTTTCCCCAATAACCGATTTGAACCTCCCCTGTGCAACTTGAGGCCATTACACGTCATGCTGTCACTGTTACCTGGAAGAAGAGGCCCACCCACACCTCGCAACAACTTTCCTTCAGGGAGCTGTAGTTTAAAAAATAGACTAAGACACATTATTTGATTAACTGACTTAAAGAGGAAGAGTTTAAGTACTGCACAACATTTAATGCTGATTCACAAGGGGAAATTCTAGCACTTCGCTTTGTTAAATTAACAACTGCAGCGAGGTTTTCTTAAGAGAGCATTATTGGGATCCTTGGAAGAAGATGCACCCTGATCAGGAAAATCTTGGTCAGGGTAGAGAAAGGTCTGAGGGGTGCTGAATGGAGACCACTCAGCAAGCACCTCCATGAGGGTCAGGTGAGGCTGACCAGAGCATCCGGGGTGGTAATTTCTGCACAGATATCTTGCACCTCGCTGGTTCTTCTGTTGGTCATAGTTTGGATATATTCCCCAACTGATACATCCCCATCACCACAGTGACCCACATGGGTCACACTCTGAATGATCAGTTAAATACAATATACAAAACATGTCTTCTCCCCAAAGGAAAGTAACAAGATTATATGTGTTCAAACAAGAAGGCTTTGTAAGGTGATACAGATACTTACATGCATGCCACAACAGGAGGACTCAGCTGCTCTGAAGCTTTTCCCTGTTCACTGTCACTAAGTCTACCACAAAGTCTTGGGCTTGCAGTAAATTGGGCCTGGCAGTTGGAGGATATTTGTGACCGTTGAGAGTAATTTATGTTGAATTTGTGTTTAACGACTTCCCAGCACAAAAGGTGGTGGGTTTTTTTTTTTTTGTTTGTTTGTTTCTTTGTTTGCTTGTTTTTAACACACTGGTTAAAAAAAAAAAAAAAGACAAAAACCTTCACTTACTGATGTTTTACAGGATGAACACCCAGTCATGAACAAGTTGTAGTAAGATACACAGATACACATCACAGTTGTTCTAAGGAATATAATTTTCTTGAAGGAATTTTTCCGTACAATAAAATCCCTTCAGGCAAGACTTACAAGCTCATTTTATAGTTACATTCTTCAGATTGTCAACATGGGGAGAATATCCTGCCTGTAAGACTTTAGTGCAGAACATACAAAGGGTGATTTTTATTTGTTCATGCAATTTGTTAGGCTGCTATATGGAAATCAATCAGTTATTTATAGGATGCTCTAAAGCCTACCTTTCATAGCACTAACACCAGAGATAGTAACATGGAAGGTGCTGGCAGAGTGATGCTGGAAAAGGCATTTTGGGGGGGGGAAGAAAAGCAAAACCTGACTTTTACATCTTAAAAAAAATCAGCATGTGATTTGTCATAGTGTTTTCTTGTGGTACTGCAAAAAAAGAACATCTTAAATCAGGACAGCTGAGGAACACATGCTCTATGCTTTTTTTTTTTTAATATGCTAACAACTGAAAATAGTATGTCTTTACAAACCACAGACAAAAAACGAACGGAGTTTAATTCTGCTGGCAACTGATCATCAGTGGTATTCGTCAGGGGTCAGATCCTGCTTATTGGTGATCTGGATGAGGGAACTGAGTGCACCCTCAGTAAGTTTGCAGATGACAAAGTTGGGAGGAGGCGTTGATCTACCTGAGGGTAGGAAACACTCCACAGAGGAATCTGGATTCCTCTGAGTTGATGGACTGAGGGCAGCTCTAAAGGTTCAGTAAGACCATGTTCCTACACAACAACCTCATGCATCACTACAGGCTCAGAGCAGAGTGGCTGCAAAACTGCAGAGGGAAAGGCTCTAAGGGGTATTAACAGCTGCCTAACCATGAGCCAGCAGTACACTCAAGAAGGCCAACACCATCCTGGCTTGTATCAGCAACAGTGCAGTCAGCACACCAAGGAGATGATCATGGCCCTTGGTGCAGGTGAGGCTGCACCTCAAGCACTACATTCAGTTTTGCACCCCTCATTACAAGAAAGACACGGAGGCCCTGGAGAAAGGCCATGATGCCATGAGGGGCCTGGAGCATGTCTTATGGGGAGCAGCTGAGGGAATTGCTGAGACAGAAGAGGCTCAGGGGAGACCTTAGTGCTCTGTACAACTTAGTTGAAAGGAGGTTGTGGTAAAGGAAGTGCTGGCCTCTTCTCCCAAGTAAATGCAATAGGACAAGAGGTAATGGCCTTGAGTTTTGCCAGAGGAGGATCAGGTTGGAGTTTAAGAAAGATTTCTTCTCAGAAAGTGGTAATTCATAGGAACAAGCTGCCCAGGGAAGTGGTGGAGTTGCTGTCTCCAGAGGCATTCAAGAAACTAGGAAATGTGACATGGTTGAATGGGGATAGGTTTATGGCTGGATGATATGAAATGATGGCAGGGGGGTTGGTCTCAATGGCCTCTAGAGGTCCCTTCCAACCCCTACAATTCTGGGATTCTAGAGGTATTTTCCACCCTTAGTGATTCTATGATTCATCTAGTAAATTTGCACACCAATTTATTCAGAACAGACTGTGATTGAAGTTCCCCCTTCCTGTACCTGAGAATACCAACAGCCTGACAAAAAGCCCTTTCAAAAAGAATGTTTGTAGCAGCACACGCAATTTGGCTGAGCAAATAGCATTTTAAAATAAAACAAATGCTCACACACAGCTACTTCAACACCAATTTACTTTGCATTATAATTACCCATGAAGCTAGCTTGTTGTATTTCAGTCAGGCATCCAATTTGCTTCAAATATCCATCAGTACATGAGTGTAGTCAGCAGTTTCCTTTGAGTGAAATTTTCCAAGGATATCTGCCTTCCCAGTTATGCTTAGTGAACAAATCTCCCCAAACCCTACAAGGAAAATTCTTTCAGGAGACAAAGCTTTGGTTTACCGAACTTTTAAAAGTTTTCTGGTTTTATTTATTAGTCTTAAATTCAGTTCAGTACCGGCAGTAACCACAGTGATGGATAGGAGGAAGAGAACTGTGCGAGTGGTTCTGTCACCTGCCATCATTCTGTTTTTCTTTTAACAGTTGTTTTCTTTCCTGAAGGGAAAAGCGCTAAATCTAGCGCTGAGTTTAGCCAGCAGCACTTAAGTTTGCAACAACTCCCAATAATATTCTAACTGCAGTTTCCCTTTTATCTACTGATACAACATGGCAGTGTTTGACACCTTTTTAGACTTGAAAAGACTTTATCTTGTCTCAAGTAGCAGCTGCCATTAGTCTCTTTCACCCCATCTTCCCAGTTTCTTTGTTATATAATAGCATACAGCCAAGCCCATGCTAATCCTCAAAATTCAGTTTAGATATCTCATTCTCAAATTAGAAAATATTTCTGTCAACTGCATATTGATTTCATTGATCAATTCTGTTAAGATAAACACAATGATTTTGAACAAAATTCTTGTTAGCAGCATTTGTGAACATACTCGAGTATGTCAGTAATACGCCCCAATGAAAAAAAGTAAAAGCAATTGCAGCTCAATAGTGGGCTATACAGAAAATAAGGATTTTTTGATCATTTTCCACTAATATATATATGTATATTTTTCCTATGTATACATTCCCTGTATCAGTACTTCATGACTTTCTGGTTGATTTCCCCATGGAACTGAAATAGAATCACACGAAGACCCCTAAACATTCCCCCTCGTTAACATATGTTATATAAGTGTTCTATGTTAAAGTAGATGTACAATATTGCTTTTAAAATTGAAATAATGGTATTTATACTGCTAAGACAGAACCTAGACTTCTGGTCCGTGTTACTCCAGGTTATCAACTAAGAGTGACACCCTCATCAGGAGTGATACACCTGATACAGCTGAGGGAGTGCTTTCATAGGAAATCTTTCAGAGAAGTACTTAAAGAATGCATCTTACCTGCTCCATCTTCACAGCAGATATAATTTTATTGCTTTGTATGAAGCATCCTGATACAGATTGTTTTGGCTGACTAGGATGGATAAATGAAAACATATTCAGTGGTAACAGGCAGATGTGTTACATTCACTTATACTTGCAACCAGTTCAGCATGATCTTTTAGGAATATTTTCTGCAGAAGTTATCTGTTACACTGATTCAATATGTTTAAACATTTTCTTCACAAATGTTAGAGCCTGCAAAGCAGTCAGCATTGACACTCAGAACAGCTCCAAGGTAGAGAAATTGGCCCTAATCCTCGCATTGAGTAAATTACAATAAGGTGAGAACTCCAAATGCATTTAAACTGTGATCTCCCCTCTGCAGAGAATCACAAAGCTGATGATACCCCCCAAGGATAAATGTCCCTATGTTGATTTGCTGCAGTGAGCAGAAATAGTGTGAGAGGTGGTATCCTATGCAGTTATTTTCAAATCTATTGCTGCTTCTAACTTTCTTCCACTGCAGTTCTTACAAGATCATGAATGCACCTCATTTCTGACTTTCACAATCCATAAAATACAAGTTTGTTGTTAATTATGGCACAGTATTTTTGGAAAATCCTTCAGTAAGGCAGTCTTTCCAGAAATCTGAAAAGCAACAACTACAACAAAAACTCCTCCAAAAATATAGCTTACCACCAGCTTTAAACAAAAATCTAGAGCACAGAAATTCACAAAGTATGGGTAAAAATTTATGATCCTTCCAGTAAGTACAGTGCTGATATTTTATTCCTGAAAATTCAAGCTGCTGATTAGAACCTTCAGTTTTCAAAAATCAGCAGCAAGAAAGAAACAGGATCAAACAAATGTGTTTTCCACACACACACACAGTCTGTCCACAATTGACTAGAACATCTGGAATCTCTCCCTTTCTTATTTGCAGGTGACTGCTACTCTGATTCTCCATAGCGTTTCTGTTCTTTCAGCTGTATGCTCACATCATCTGGGTGGTGAGCCTCCAGAAAGAGCCGTTTCCAATAGTTTTGGAAGTTTTGCTCATCTATACAACTCATTTTTCATTTAGAAAATTTACTACAGATCAGCTTCTGCTACTTGCCAGAGGCCAAACTAAGAAGTTACCAATTTTACTAACGACAGATTATATTATCTATTTCTTTAAACACAGCTAGAGTTTTGCTTCTTAACTTCTAAGGTTTCTGCCTTTGTAAGAAATAATTGACTTTTTCATTAGTGCATGAATAATATAAACCAAGGAGAATATAAACCCTGCACTTATGATGGGCCTTCATTCTGGCCAGAACAAAGAAAAATTATGAATTAAGTACAGGTAAAGAAGAATTTTCTAATAAGCTTGAGAAGACGATTTTTTTGTTTGTTTATGAACAGTTTGCTTGACTATTAAGAGGAAAGAAAAAGCACCTTCAAAAATCAATTGCATTTAAGTTCTCGCTGTAAGATCAAACATTTACAGTACATGATACTCTTCAGAGAGCCTGCAATACTGTTATCATATTTTGATTTTCTGTATTTAACCTTTCGCTTCATATACATGAACATAAGATGAAATTGCATACCCTGTGTAAATTAAAAATGCCCTAGCTTAGAAACGTGGTTAAAGCTGATATCAAATTTTCTTTAACAGCAGAAGTGACAGCCACAGAACCAGAATATTCTTATATGGCTTATTCATTTGGAAGGTGCAAACATTCAAAGAGGTTTATTATAGGGCACAGCATATTATAAATTTAGCTATGCTCAAACATACACCGCAGCATGTCTTCAGATGACCTGCTAGAGATAATCAACATATCCAGCATCCCATAATTTGAAAAGCACAGTTTAAACTAGCAGAATTAACTCAGTGGGGCAAATTTGAAAGTTCCAGCTATAAAGTGCTGTGCTGATTTGCCTTATTAAACACATCCAATAACAGGCATTTTTTACTAAGTTTGTTTGCATAAGCAGAAGGACTAATAGCCTTAACAACCTGGCAGGGAAAAAAAGACTTCATAATTCAAAAGTACCAATCCTGCTCCCTTGTATACCAGAGTCTGTTGTTTACTCATTCAGAACATAACCAAGCCCAGAATACTTAATATTCGCCTATAATATCTGATCTAGTACCTTTGTCATCATTTTAGTTTCAAACTTCAGCACCAGTATGAAGTATTTCACAACACTTCTTATTCATCATGAATGTTTGCACTCCAGTCAACATAGCACAGGAGAAACTAAAGAGCTCTGTAAGAAGTGAAGTTTCAGAGTTAATCATTACCATAATTATTTTTATGAGCAACCTAATTACTTTTGAGTCTTCTTTTTAGTCTTTCAGACAGGGGAAGGGGACTGTCTGCCCACGAAGAAATCAGAACATCACTGTCAACTTGTGCAGGACAGAAACCTGTGCCCTGAAACAGTTGTTCTGAACTTTGGAAACAATCAATTTCAACTACAGAGGAATTTTTTGGAGATACTTCCAATGACAAATTCCCACCAACTTGCTTAAAATTGGTGGTTTTCTCCATCCCTTTAATTACAAGTGCTGAGTCACTGCTGGTACTTTTGCCACTAGCAGTGTTATACCTTTTCTTCGTAAAAGTTTTTTTTAACTGGCCAGGGTTCAGTTGCCTTTTCTTCTGCTTACATATTGGATTTTTATTCATGTTCCCATCATCACTGTCCTCACTAGAAGAGCATTTGCTCTGACACACACTCTTGAAAGAAGTTTTCCAAGCAGTCTGAGTACAAGTTTTTGTTATGTTATGGACAGGAACAACATTTGCTGGCAAAGGAAGAGGCAGCGGAAGCACTTCACACACAGTATGCAACGGCTCTGCTGTTTGCCTGCTGGGGACTCGAGATGTTGAGCAGCTCATAATACAGTCTTTCTGCATCATTTCATGCTGGGTGTCGCTTTCTTTAGAAACAGGTGCACTGGATTCACTTGCACAGGTTTCTGGGAACACGTTTTTAGTGTCTTGTACTAGTTTATTTAACTGACACGAGGAAGAGAAATAATCTTTATCAAGTTTCAATGCTGCTTCTGTGTGCTTAAAATGTTTGAAAGACTCCTGCTGCATTACATCTTCTGGCAGCACAGACTTTGATGGAACAGAAGTCTTCTTAAGTATACGCTCACTTAAAGGCAACTTCTGAAGTTGTTCCATGTGGCCATCCCAAAGCAAATCATCTGCACTATCAGAATGATCTGGATCTGACTGTGCAGCACCAGAATACTGCAAGCTATTTTTTACTGTTTTGTGATGTAGTGGATATGAATGTTTTATGTACGCAGTCAAGTCAGGTGCCGGATCACAGGTATTACACCCATGGGTTGCTGAAGTGCTGAAGAAGGTTCCTTTCCCATCAATGCTGCTCAGTTGTAGATCAGCCCTTACACAGGATGACGCTCCCGAGTTCTTAGTAAATTGTGCTTGCACTACAGATGAGTCAGTCAATGTATTCTTTAAGTGCAAGAAAAGTGATGCTGTCTGAGAAAGTCCAACTGATTCTGACATTTGAACAGATGTTACACAAGAAGCTGCAGCTATCTCTGGATCTTTTGATTCCGTGATTCTCTGGCATATCTGATACTCAGGTGGAGTTTTTCCATCAGATGTGTGGTCTGGCACAGGAACAACTTCACACGCAGACTTGAAATTCATTTGAGACAGAAAATTGGTAACTTCACTATAAGCATCCGATAACTCCTTTTCTTTTGGTCTGTTCTTCTTGTCTGAAAGAAAAAAAAAAAAAGCATACAAACATTGTACTTCTCCTGCCATTGAGCAATATTTACTTTTGTTTCTTGTACTTTGGTAAGGCCCCTAAGACAAAAATTTCTGGACTTACTTTTCTGTTTCTTTGCCAGAACTTCTGACTTTTCCATTTGGTAAAGAGCAACAACATCTGGATAAGCAGCCTGAAACAAAGGCTGCTCTTCTATTGTAACTACATACAACTCCACAGGCTCATCTTCTGCGTCAACATAGTGTTCTATCAAAATTAATGAGTTTATATTAGAAATATATATACAAATATGTCAGAGGATGGAATGAGAAAAAAGTATTTGAGTGTAAGGAAGATATGTAAAGAGACAAATAGCACAA
This sequence comes from Lagopus muta, assembly GCF_023343835.1. Taxonomy (NCBI): domain Eukaryota; kingdom Metazoa; phylum Chordata; class Aves; order Galliformes; family Phasianidae; genus Lagopus; species Lagopus muta. The sequence continues at coordinate 10,835,530 of NC_064434.1, forward strand.
GGTTTGAGGCCTAGCTATGGCATGGCTGTTTGCTTTCTGACAAGCTCCCACATCATACAGACACACTGAGGACTGAAGTCTGTCATCATGAAACAAGACATAACATGACATGAAAAAGAGTCCAGATCTTATTAACCAGAAAAAAATAATTGGAAACCAAGCCTCTTGCTTTCTGGATAAGTAGTTAAAATGGTTGTTTTTTGTTTGTTTGTTTGGGGGAAGGTGTTATTTGTGTTTGGTTTTGTCTTAATTTTCAGCATTGCTCTTGGTTTCAGGGTATCTGAAATGTGACATTTTCTTTCACAGTACTGTTTTCCCAATCTTATTCATACATCTCTTATCATAATGCTATCAAACTATTTTCCTTCCTTAAAGAATGCTTTTTTGTATGAATTAGACTGTTCAATAATTAGCACAGAAACAATTCCAACCTGGTTTTTCCCACTCAATTTCAAAACAGGGAACTCCATTTTTAACACGTGTCTTGACAATTCTGCAAGAAAAGAAAGCAACACATTAGATGATTTTGTCTGAACAAGAAACAAGGAATCTAAGGGAGAATCTAAGATACCTAAAAATATTTCACTATTTTAATTTATAATGATTCAGAACAGAAGAAAATAATGTCTGTAGCAGTGAACTTAGCATAGCATTATAAAAATATGCTTTTTTTTTCTTTTAAATGCATAAGTTGTATACTAAAATTTTGGCTCTAGATATTGAATAGTGATTATTCATTTAAGAGAAACAACGCTGCTCCGAGTAGCATAACTGGAAATCAGAACTGTTCTGAACATATAACCCTAATGCAAACTTCCACAAACATCAGTTTGTTATCTTCAACTATGCCACAACTGTTGCCACAGACAGTAATTTGAACAGATGTTACTGTTCACATCTTTTGCATAAAAGCATGAAGATAGTAAACAGGGCTGTCATTAAGACAGAATGTGAACTGAACAAGGGCAGTCAAAGTTCCTATATGTAAAGAGGTTGGTGCTTTATCATTACTACGTTTTTAAACGACTGAAAAGAAAATAAGATCAAGATCTGACTTTTAAACTCTTGAAACACTACACAGAAACATAAACAGAACATATGAATTTTTTCATTCAAAGCAAAATATCAGTAACTTGTCTAATCAACTCATTAAAAAGCAGCCTCCAAACATCACACTCAATCCAGTCACTCTTCTGTAAGATAATGCTAAACAAAACAGCTTCTTTACAAGGAACACTTTAACAGGCTATCAACCCATCAATCCAAGAGATGATGCCATACTGACATTGACTGCTTTTTGTTTCCAAAAATTGAAGTCCATAAAAAACTGCACAGCACCAAGAAATGGAATGACAAATAAACCTTACAACAGAAGAAAGTAGATCCCCCCAAAACAACCTCTCTGGAAGTTAAATAATTTCTTTCACACTGTGAAGTTAAGCTTAGCTACCTTTTGCCAACAGACACTGACAGATCAAAATGATACCAACTCTGGCCCAGAGAATTCCTGAGTAACGGAAACTGGATGCTGGGAAAATACTGAGATGAAAATCGTTACTTTTATCGCGCTGTTTTTCCTACTATCCATTTTAAGTACCCAGGATCCAGGGCCATGTCAGTAATGACAAAGGACTGAATTTTTTTGAGAGAAGAGGTAGCAGAAACAAAATGGAAGGCAATGATTTCACTAGACACAACTGAGTATGCAGATGTTTATTTATAAGTCCATGCTTGTATCTTTTAATCACTAAAGTCAATCAAAATTGACTAAGTATCTGAGAAGTAATCCCTTAAAAGGTAAACCTCATGTGCACAGACCCAAAGAAATAGAATGGAATAGTAAGCATAGGAGAAAGCAGGCTCTGTTGGAACATAAGAAAACTACTGTATGTACAACTTTGTGCAGCAGCAACATATATAATAATATGTTCATTTAAATTTTTAACTCTATTCAAAATGAGCACATAGCTTGAATCAGAGAGGAAAGAAAATAATTACATTTTTGTAAAAAAAATATATAAATTAAAAATTCCTCCAGCAGCACAAGTAAAATATTAGGTTGAAGAACATCTGTTACCTTACCGAATTGCCTGCAGTTGCTTTGAATCAATGTATCCAGATTTTCTCTGGATCATATCATAACGTGTCAGCAGCACTAATAGCTTTTTACAAGCATAATGCTTTGTCCATTCCATCTTCTCAGAAGCAAATATCTGTTAGCGTAAAGCAAACAAAAAAACCCCATGCTTTAAAACTTGCTTACTCTGTTAGATATCAAACTTCAACAGCTGTAGAGTAGAAACATAGAACTAGATACTTTAAACATATAAGTTAAAGAAACACCAAACAATATCTCACTACCAAGTGGAGGAATGCTTATCTCTGTAAATGAACAGATCTACCTGCTGCCAGTAACAAATTGAAGGAAGAGTGATATGAAAGAAAAGTCACATTCCAGATGGCCATGCAGAGCTGTCACACTGTGTGACAAGCTAGGGCTACAAGTCAGAGCCAAAATGGTAGTCTATGGGGTGGTGACACGTGAATTCCCCACTAAGAAAAACTTCAGGATGGAGCCCTCATTGGGTAACTGGTGTGATCTTTTGGGATAGGAAAGCAACGACACTTCTAGATTTCCTGCAACCCAGACAAAGCATCAACTCTGACTGCTACATCATGACATTGACTAAGCTGAAGGCTCCAACTTCCACAGCCAGGCCAGAGAAGACGACAACACAATAAAGCCAGGACCACACCAGTTTAAAGATCATGGAACTCTTTGCCAGTCTTGGCTGGACTGGCCAGATTTGGCACCTTCTGACTGCCATCTGTTTAGGCCAATCAAAGACAGACTGCACGGGTAGTTTTCCTAGCAATGATGCTGCCATAGTAGCCGTGAAACAGTGGGCCACCTCTGCTGGTGCACATTTTTTTACTAATGCAGCATGCAGGTTCTTGCTAATTGGTGGTGAAAATAAATAGCTAATAGTGATGATTATGTTAAAAAAAAAAAAAAAAAAAGTGCTTTGTAGCAAAAAATTTGCTCTATCAAACCATGGCATTGTGCTCTTCGTAGCTGGTGCAGTTTGCATGAAAGCAAGCAGTAGGCATTACTTTTGGAGCAAACTCTGTATGTCACTTCTGAGTTTTGAGCACTTGGAATCGAAGTGCCTCTGTACCTGGAAGGTGGTAAGATTGTGCTAAATACAGGCCTGCCATTTTCTGGGGGAAAATATGCATAATTCAGAATAAATGTTTCTGCTTGTTATGTATAGAAGCTGGCTGCCTTCCAGCCAAAAACCTCAAAGCCTGCAAATGTAACCTGAGTGACCCTGAGTGACCACATATGTATGCTGGTAAGAGGACAAGGCAAACGTGAGTAAAAACCAAGAGCCACACCTGTTAAAACTTTTACGAAAGGTGGGAGAAAGACAACATTCCTGAAGCATTATGCCTCATAAACACACTGTATTTTATACACTAGAGATGATCCAATGCTCAGCAATCCACTCCAGTAATGCTAGACAATGAAAAATGAAACAACGGCAAGTGACCTTTTTTCCAATTTACTATACTTGAGCTCTTCTAAATGCCTATTTACATCAACTAATTTTTCACAGTTGCCAAGTTTTGACTTTCAAAAAGAATGAGGCAAATTAAAGGCTGTAACAAGGTACTTTCATTATATTTCCTGTAGAATTACCAACGGGGGGGGGGGAAAAAAGATCACAGATGACTTCCCTAAGGGAAAAAACAAGAAAATCCATAGAGCTGAATATTCAGTGTTTTCACATATACCTGAAATGACAATAAATTTGGCCTTCTGCATTCCATTATCTTGTTCAGTTTATTCTTGTTTACAAGGAATTCTTGGATAACCTTGAGATAAAAACAGAAAAGAGGCAGTTGAAGAAAGGGCAAAAAACCTGAAATTTCAATTAACTGATTTGGAAAATTAATCTTTAACTAGGCTTCTTACCTCAGCGAATGGAAAGCCTTCACAACTTTTAGCTTTTCTGCAGGTAAAACAAATGTGTTAGAAACTGAATAACAAATAGGAAAAATACACATTTTAAATGCTCACTCTGCCCATGAAAGGGAAAGCAGTTTCTTTTCAAAACATTCCTACTTTCTGATATTGTCCTCCACTGCACTTGCTTGTTTCACTTGCTCTAACTGATGCCATTCGCAAGGGCAGCAGTATTTGGAGTCACTGGGTTTGCAGTATCTAGTGCTTTCACAGAATTTACATCCACTGCGCTCATGTTCCTTGTATGATCCTATAGAAGATGCACAAATCACGATGAGAAAGGAGGTTTTAGAAACCCCCCAAAGCAATATTAGCAATAAAAAAAAAAATAAAGGTCAGAACACAAATGAATAACAGCTGTAAGCATATCTGAGTATATTAGCTATATAACTACCATAAAAACTGACAAAAATAATGTGTTATTTTTAAAAAATTATTTTCTTAAGACTGTCCCTAACTGTTTCAGACCTTGTGCTGAGGAATTTACCATAAATGAATGCTGCAGAAGTAGCATGGGACATTTTGACAAAATAATAAGTAAGAGAGACATAAAACAAGCTTCTTCCCCCTTCTCATTACCATCCAAAGCAATACCTTTAAATGAGTTCAATGAAGAAATTACAAAAACGAGGTTAGGACTAATTTATTTTGAAGAAAAAGCTACAACAAAATCCAGCAGTGGCAGTGGGCTCAGTCCTCATGCAGAGCCAGTTTAGGGAGGAGAAAAAGGAAGTTGCTTGCCATTACAGAGTGCTGTTTTTAGTGACACTGCTAAAAAGGTAAATATCTGGGATCACACAAATGCACTGTATTAACATTCCACTATCAACTGGTTTCACATTTGAGAAACGTCACTTGCACCCTCAAAAAGTCTTCATACAGATACACAGTGCAGAAAATGTGCAGTCAGAAGCTGAATGACAAGAAAAGCATTTTGTAATGCTAGTCACAAAAATTCAACCAGCCAATGACCCCACCATCCAGAATCAAGAGCACATAAATGATTAAACTAAAAATAAAATTCTACACTTTCAACACTGACCTGGATGATGGCAGTCAGAACAGTGCACTACTCTTTTAACAACCAAAGGTGGATTATTATCATGCTCAGATTGTTCTTTCCATTGCTCAAACCTATTGGGTGATATTTAAAGGATTAAGAAATACTTTATACTTTCATACTTAAAATCAAACACCCAAGTAGGCCTTTGCACTTCTCAAGTATTTGCTCAAGAAGTATTTCTTAAGTTAAGAAACTAGATTATTTGTTTTGCAAGTATATCCGTGGTGGATTATGAATACTGACATGCACATTAAGATAACAAACACAGAAAGCGTTTAGAACCTCATGTCCTAATCCCAAACCAGTTAAAAAATAAGAATTATCAGTCCTTGTGACTTCTATTCCAGTGCAACAACATACTCTAAAAGCTGGGTGTCAGCTAATATTTAAAACAATCCACAAGTTCACAAAGCACAGCATGCAATTCATTTAGGCAAACAACAATGCAGCCACTTGACTCTCAAAAAAAAAAAAAAAAAAAAAAAATTAAAAAATATTACTAGCATTGTGTTGGAGCTGAAGCCCATACCAGAAAGTATGTGAACTAAAAGTAATTCAGCATACAGGGTAAACTTCCACTTTACCTTTGCAGTAAATTTTGACCTCTCAAAGTCTCAATTAATTTTAAAGCTTGTTCTTTTCCAACTCCTGGAACACCCTATAGAGACAGAAATATGAAACATTAAGAAATGGACACATGCAGTACACACATCTTTACTGCCTTTCTAACATTATGAAATGTTAGAAATAACAGAAATAACACACTAACAAAAAACAATCCCAAGGCACTGAGCTAAACTGAGAAAATATATATTTTTTACAAAATTATGAATAGAAATGGCAAAAGACTGGAGCTACGCAATCAGTGTGACACACAAGATGCACAGAACAGCCTTACCCTCAAAAGCAACTCAGATTAAGTCACGTGTCTTCCTGTTTCCTACTGTCTTTTTCCTGCATTTTCCAACCCCGTTCTTACTCTTTTTCTCCCTCCTATCTGAAACTGGATTCTACGTTCTTGCCAGCTATGTGCCAGCCAGCCAGCTGAAACTCTTCATAATAGTTTTGGAAAGACAAAGACTATCTGAAGTCAAAATGCTGGAAACTCGAGGAGAAAAAAAACAAAAAAACAACGACAACAGCAAAAAGCTTTCAGTCACAGGAGAAAAAGCAGCTTTATGGCAAGGAAACCTCTAATACGAGTTTTCTAGCTGATAGGCAATTTACAGTGAATAGTGCAGAAGCATTTTCTGAAAGTTAATTAAAAATCTCAAGCCTTACATAAGTTCGCCTCTTTCCTTGTTTGATTTTGATATTTACATTATTACATCTGCAGTACACTGTAACTCTTAAATTCACTGAAGAGCAGCAGACAGTTGATTAAAAACAACCAGAACAATTTAAATGTATGTGCTGCTTTTCAGTTCCTCGTTCAATTCTTACACCCATTATTTTGCTAAGAATCAGTGCAGTTGAACACGTATACCATACTGAGTGTCCTTCCTACAGCACTGCTACAAGTTTCATTCAGACATAATGATTGAATAGAATACATGCAACTGCATGAAATAAATCAATTTTCAAAACCAATTAGAAGTAGTCACTGGACTACAGCCAGACACTTGAGCAGACAATCAGGTACTCAGCTTCTGCAAGGAAAGCAGCATTTTTGTATGTAATGAACAAAGCAAGTGCAGTTATATTCAGGTAAGTGATGAGGTAAGTATTCTCACTTACCTGATCTGCCAATCCCCACACCTGCTGCACTCCTGTAGTTCAGCTTTCCTTAGAAGTTTGTATAATTGTTTGCTTTGCTGGGCTGCAGCAACTCAAGACTGGCCTGGTGCTACATAACTGTGCCATTTTAGGACTATGCAAGAACTCAGCATACCAGCAGCTGCTACATGCATTACAGAAACTACTGATAAGCCACTATTTTCAGCCCCTCCCCTGCTCAGTAGAGTTTCTTTTGTGATAATGAAATGTTTAGATTACTATAGCAGAAGCAAGTCTCTCGTTAAAGAAAAAAAGAGGAAAGAATTAGAGTGATGCACTCTACCTGCTGCTTAAAAGGACAGATTTATTAAATTGAAACACCATGATTTAAGAGTTAACTTAGACAACCAGAATGGGAGCATTAATGTCTGTGGTCATCATATGATGGATTGTACAGAAATAAAGTTTCATCCCCTTTCCTTTCCATTCCAAAACTGTTCAAAGCCTCAACGACAACAATCCAAGAGCTTTCAAGGAGAAAAAAAAAAAAAAAAAAAAAAAAAAGAGACTTTTATTTAGTAATGAATTAAGTAAGTTTTAAGTTCTATCCATAACGAGCGTTACTACTACCCGCAGTTCAAACAATGACTACTAGCTATCCCAAAGGACACAGTGTTTTTTCTCATTTTCCTCAGCTACTACATCAGGGTTATACTATATGTGCTAACAGGCAGTTCTCATGTTTGCTCAGTATCATTAAACTGAACTTTCACACAATGGAGATGAAGACTGAAGTCAGGACGAACACATCAGATTTAGAAAGATTAACGCTCCACTTTGATCACCTTAAACTATCACAAAAAATTATGACTTATTAAGCATCCGCAGTCTCAGCAATCATGTATTGCACACAGTTCTGTTAGCATGTGAAGTCTTCCTTGATATGCTGTAAGTAATTGCTTACCTTTGGAAGATAATCACAACCCAGAAGAACAGCTAGTCCAATCAAAGACTCTCTGTCACAACCAAGCTTCTCCTTAATAGAGGACATTGTGTAGCAATCAAGATGAGACTCCTGAAAAAGACATTTATCATTTATTTCATTTCTGTGACACCAGGGAAGGAACTGCCATGTCTGCAGTCCTACCCTACAACGGGTCTACCCTACAAAATACAGAAGATGGATAAATCCTATAAAACAGCAATTAAAGTTTATAATGTAACACATGGACACCACGAGAATAACAGCACTTCTAGAATTTCAAGCTGCAAGCATGGATACCAACTATTTAAAAACTACCTTTTAGATAAGAAATACCAACCCAATCTCCTTTTTCCTCGTTTCATTGTAGGTTTACCAGGCAAAACACATTAAATCTTTTCTCTGATTTACAGAGAAAGTGTCAACTAAGAAAATTTGGTTCTGCCAGTTTTAGAAAAAACACACTCTTAATAAACATTTTCAGCTCAAGGTCATAAATTGTTTTTTTTACTGAATGATCACAACAACCTGTTAGTTACAATACAGATGCATAATCTCTTTCCTATTCATCATTTAAGACTAAGAGCATTAAGGGTAAATATATTTGTAATGAGTAAACCAAACATGTACGATGAACACACACAGACCAGCCAGGAGGCTGACCACTCTACATAGTCCAAATGGCAATTTATAGGAAGCAATTTCACTAAAATTCTCCACTGTAGAAGGAAAAAAAACAAACATCGCTTATCTTTATTGCGCACCACGGAACACCACAAACAGAGATGACAGTACTCTAAGTGATCTTCAGTTGTTCTGTTCTTAAACCCACTACATGGATGTCCAAAATGTTCCTATCTTAAAGGACAGTAATAATCAACACAAACTAGTAGATAAGCATGATATCCAAGCAATTGCTTCGAGGGCCTCCTTTTAGTTTCCATTTACATTTTTGGGATGACTCTGACGAGCCGGCAAGATCCCCTTCTGATCCTACTGATGTACGTTACCTTAGAGGTCATGGCAAAGTTCCTATAAACTGTTTGAGCTCCATATAAGAAAACATCTCCATCATTGGTAATGCACCCATCAACACTGCCTTTTGCATTCAGGTAAGCACACATTGCTTCTGCTTCCCCAGCTGCTTGAACCCATGGGACACCTAAACACTCCAGCAGCTGGAGGCACTAAGTAAAAGAATCCAAAAGAAAATGTACACTGAATGTTAGATTATATACACTTATTAGCATCTATTTTCTCAGTTTATATGTCCACTCTGAAAGAGTATATATAAAACATATCAATACAATTGCTTTACAAAAGTATCTTACTGCAATAGTCAAAAGAAATACTCAACTAAGACCATTAATTACAGATTAATACATTATACATTAATTACACAACACGATTAACACTTACTCCTTCACAAAATCTGACTACTCAGCGGTCTGTGCTAGTCCTAGATAAGGGACAAACTGCCAGACTGCCCCAAAATATCAAGCACGAAATACAGTACTGTTGGCTCAACTAATACTGGACCACAATTAAAGACATACTGAGATAAATACAAACACATACTTTCTACAAGTTTGAGAACAGAATGTGAATACATTCAGCTACTGAAACCATGAGTCTACATACTTTATTTCACAAAACTCTGATTACATAAGAATGGCAAAACACCTGCGATAATGAATTAAAATGAAAATTACTGAACAGAAGTTCTTTGCAGACAAAGCTTCTCAGGTAATGCAACAGATTTCCAACAATACACCAAATAACAAGGAAGCTGCATTTCTGTAATAAACACTCAGTTCCACGTGTGGCTCACTGTAGCATAAAACATAGAGATGCATCAAACAAGAAAACTGTTCTGATACTGCCACCCTACTGCAATAATCAACTGATGTTGGAAAACACAACTGCAAGAGGTGTGCTCCCTCTAATTCCAAATACTGTTGAAATTTGTTCTGCAGAAAACTACTAATTCTTTTGAGTTCATCTTCAAACTGTTAAAGGTTTACACCCCAGTTACTCACCTCTTTCAAAATAGATTTAAAAAGAGATCTCCCTGTTCTTGCAGCCCCATGTTTGTTGGAAGCTCCGTAACGCAACTCATTTCTCTTAGTCATGGTGTCTGCCTTCAGCTTGGGGGCCTCGCCTTCCATGACAAACACCAATTTAATCCCCATTGACGTGAAAAAAGAACACCGAAAAAACAGGTTTCTGCAATAAAGTAAGGTGTTCCAGAATTAAGGAAAACATCTAAAGAAATCAGGTTTCCTTACATCCCTCAGTCTACTCCAGGGTCAGTCACACAATGATACAACACCTTAGGTTGGAAGGGTCCTTAAAGATCATCTAGTTCTAACCCCTTGCTGTGGGCAGGGTTTCCAACCTCTAGATCAGGCTGCCCAGGATCCCAACCAAAGCCTTCAGAGACGGAGCATTCAGGACATCTCTAGGCAACCTATTCCAGCACCTTGCTACCCTCTGAGTAAAAAAACTTCTTCCTAAGATCCAACCTAAATCTCCCCTCTTTTAGTTAAAAAAAAAACAAAAAAACCATTTCCCCTTATCCTATCACTATGAGACCATGTAAAAAGTCTCATAAGCTCTTGTAAGCTCCCTTTGAGTACTGGAAGGCCACAATGAAATCTTCCCAGAGCCTTCTCTTCTCCAAGCTGAACAAGCCCAGTTCCCTCACCCTTTCTTCATAGGAGAGGTGCTCCAGCCTTTTGATCATCTTCATGGCCCTCCTCTGCACCCTCTCCAACAGCTCCATATCCTTTCTGCACTGGGGGCCCCAGGCCTGCATGCAACGCTCCAGATGGGGCCTCACGAGGGCAGAGTAAAGGGAGACAATTACCTCTCTGCCCCTGCTGGCCACCCCTGTTAATGGAGCCCAGGATACTGTTGGTCTTCTGCGCTGCACAAGCAGACAGCTGGCTTACGTTCAGCTTTTTGTCCATCACGACCTCCATGTCCTTCCCTGCAGGGCTGCTCTCAATGAGTTCTACTAAGTCTCTACTCTTACCTGAGACTGCCTCGACCCAAGTGCAACACCTTGCACTTGGCCTTGTTAAACCTCATTAGATTCTTGTGTCTGAGAATTTAGCTCCATCTTGGCTTGCTCTTCTTCTCCCATGATTTCCTTATTCCCAGGCTATAAAACTGTTACTTATTTTCTTGTCTTTACTTGAAGTTGTTTCACCACCAATTTGTAACAGCATTACAAGATTTCCAAGCAAATCCTCCTAAAAATACTCTTTGTCTTTAAATTCTAAGAACCTGAAAAAATTTTAAAAGCCACATAAAATGCATTCTTCAAAATCTGCTTCCAGGTGCATCTGCATTGATTGTTTTGTACCATTAAGCCCAAGTCTATCATGCTGGTATATTTGATGTAAATGACTAATACTATTGTTACACAGATGCATAGATACTATTATTACACCAATTTATTTCATATGGAAATACAAAATCCTTCCCACCATTGATGTACAAGGCAGCAATAATTACCTGGTCTACAATAGCTATATTCAGAGTAATCACACAGTATATGTCCTTCCCTATAATTCCTGGGTTAATCTTTCAAACAAGAGCAAGCAAACATTTATAACACTTCAATTGACACGGAAAGACCATTACTTTAGATTTAACTCTGTATACTTGTTATGGGTAAAAGAGGATAAGCTGATCTCTTGAGGCAAGTTCTATTTTTGTAACATACATATATATAAATCCAATTAAATAGTAGTTTCTCTAGAATACTTAGCAAAATAAGTTACTCTCCATCTACCTGAAATGGTATCTTTTTTTTTTTGGTAGAAATCCGTCCATCCCTTCATTTCACTTTTGAAAGATTGTGCAAGGTATCTGGGCTGATGTTTCCATTCCACTGCATGTAAGACTTAATATCATAGAGAAGTGAAGAACTCATGTTAAGCTTCATTCTCTAGTTAATTATCCAGTCTTAGTAACAAAATGTTAAGAAGTGATTCTAAGAAGACACTAATATTTCATATCAAAGAAACTCAACAGATGCCACAGAAATATCTAACAGCAGCTATTAAGTCAGTATTCTTGTGCTGACCAGTAGCTGCTCATTTTTAAAAACCTGCATGTAGTTTCACAATACCTACTGTCAGCATCACTTGCAGAAAACAGCACTCTCAGGTTATGGTTGCTTATACTTGCTCGTATAAATTGAAGACAAACTTCAATGTTGCTTTTAAGCCTGATGAATGATTTAAACATATTTACTTCAGTATGTGATCTAACTAGAACTCCAATTCATAAGCAAAATCAGGCTGAAGTACGCATGACTCCTGGTACATTATGACTCTACCAGCCTCCAAACAGCAGTCATAAACAGCTTAAATTTCCCTAGCAACTTCCAACACAGCCTCAGGAATACATGGCAGTGAGTATGCTGACTTTTTTCTTGCAGCTTGATAATTTGTACATCATGCAGCATGGTACCACAGTAAGACTAGTACAGCCTTGCTTGCACGCCTCTCACCCATTGATGAGGCCTCAATAATGACACACCTGCTTCAACCAATTCTCCTGTTTGCAGCCATGCATTAAGTTGAATTTAACCAGTACGACTGCCTTCATTTCAAACCCTTTATGTACACAGCACAGGTTATAATAACAGAATCAAAGCAACACAGTAATTTGAATATTGAAGCTAATGAGTCATAAGTTCAGAACAACTAAATCATACAGTTCTAGAACATTTTGTTACAGTTATCTATATGGATACCATACCTCAGATGTGGCTTGGTAACTACTCCGATCATCTTTTTAACAGTCTGTGCTTCACAAACCCACAGACTTAAATCGACAGCAAGTGTCTTTCCTTTGAGACTACTCAAGCTTACAGGCTGCCTCACAGGCTCCAGGATTTGCCACAGATTAGTCACTCCCATTGTTCTACCTTCTTCGTTGTCAGCAGGAAGGTTTTAGCTTTAAAGACTAAGGAAAATAAAATATTTTCATCAAATGAAACATGACATACTATGAATGTTAAGACCAGAACACAAATACCCAGACATTATCAGTTTTGCTTTTAGGAGCAAAGAACACACAAGCACTCTACAGATGTTTTATTACTTGGTACCTTCATTGCATTACATATTATCATTTCCAACAGTCTGAATGTAAAAACAACCATAATACAGTATAACACAATATAAATTCAACTGAAACAAGTAAACCAAGCTATAAATTACTTCTAAAGCATCCCACACATAACTAAATTCCAAGTCTTATTTAAAAAGAAAGAAAACAATATCCACACTCTCCAAGGAAATTACTTCCTGATGTTAAGCTGTAGGATCCATTTGCAAGGAGTCAACACAGACAACCTCAAGAAGTTCCTTCAAAAAAACATTTTTGAAGTTATAACAGCATAACTCCGAGAACATGTTAACATCTCTCTTCTTACTACTTTTAATTTTTTAATGTGTGACTGGCTCTAAAATACCTCTAAGGAACACCAGCTGATAACATACATCCCCTAGGCAGTACATTTCTTTGTCTCTTATTTTTTTTAATGCAGCTGTCATCCATACTACTCCATTACTGTTTCCTTTTCTTCACTTTCCTTGGATAGTTTTGGTTTTCATATCTTGCTGCTTCTATATGAATCCTCTGACTTGTAAAAGAGAGAGAAAACCCTCACAGTATCCATCTATTCCTGCATTGCCTTATCACACCAAGTTTGCCTCATGCTTATTTAAGTTTCTCTCAATTCCCTCAATATCAAAAGACAGAAATAAGATCTCAAATATTTTTATTTCTTGTGTTCAGAATTTGAAACTGTACACACACAAAGAATACACTTCCCTCTTTTGAAACTGACTTGATGAACTCTGACTTGCTTAAGACACCTGAGGATATTCCACTTTGTTGCCTCTTGTGAGCAGAGCCACATCAAAATCAAGAAGCTTCCTCATTCAACACCTGGCACAACAAGTCTTTCCTTGCAAGTTGTTTTGTACTGCTTTAAAACAAGGCAGCCATTCAGGAATCATAACACTTCCACCACTGCAGGCATTTTTTTTTTTTTTTTTTTTTTTTGTTTTAAATCATATTCTCAAAGAAAGCTTTACCATCAACACAAATTGCGTTTCTGTAATCCTTCAAACACAAAACCCGGTTTTAGTCGTATGCACTCAAGGAATAACACAGTAAAATTACGTTGCTGCTGTTATGCCTCAGGATATAAAATGAGTTAAAATTAGGAATAAAGCAAACAAACACGCAGCGTTACTTCTCGAAGCACAGAGCGATCCGTTTCTCGGACGTACCAAGGGAACCAACAGACGCACACAAACCTTCTCCAAAGACACGTGGGGATGCAACGGAACGACAGAAAGGGGCATCCTTCGGTCTCACAGAGATGGAGGCTTCTAAAGACAGAGGCTGAGCCTGGTTTCCTTTCTACATGCAGACGAATCACCGGCGATAAGCACAGTATCGTAAGATCGCTGGCAGGAAACATAAACTAAAACATACATAAAAAACACACACAAACCTTTTCAATGGAGCACAGCTGAGGCGTTCAGCACTCCATCCTCCCGCCCTCCAGCTGTGCCCACGAAGAAGCCCTCCCTCCAATTTAAACACTTGAAACTCCCGCCTCGATCCGACCGCAGTCCCACACAGACGCAGGGGCCGCCTACCCGCGTCCCGCCCGAGCCCTGGAACTATCCTATCCGAGGACGCCGGCCACCATCCCGGCACCGCAGACGCTCACCCCGCACTTCTCTGCTCCGCCCTCCCGAAAATGGCGGCGCACGGAAACGGCCCCTCGGCGGGCGGCGGGAGGCGGGCAGCGCGCATGCGTCGCGCTCTTGGCGGCTCTTCCGTTACGCGTTCCCTTCCGCGCCGCTCCCTGAGGAAGCGGTGTTTTGCCCGCGTTCAACTTTCTGCCCGTAATAACGGTCCCGCTAGCGGCGAGGGCAGGTAGGGCGAGGAGCGATTGACCCCGTGGGGCTGCAGTGGTTGGGGGCGGCTGCGGTGGAGCGAAGGTTGCGATCCTTTCCCTGGTGAGGCCGCACCTGTCCTGTTGTGCGTGCTGTGTGTAGTGAATGCACCCTGTCTTCCTATGCTGTGGCTTTAGTGATGGGAGTACTTCTCTGCTGTCAAGTGTAAGAGTGCTTATCCTGTATTAAGTGACACTGTGTTTTCCTTTTATGCTCTTGTTAGGTGCATAACAAATACTTGTAATAATTTGCATTAATCGGTGATGTTTTTATAACTGGATTTGTCTTGCCCTTATTTCTTCATGGTTGTTGCTGTGGGCTTTGTTTGTAACTGTGCTTGTACGTTCCGTGCTAGTAAGTTTCATGCTCTTTACTGAATTGATGCTTTTGTATTGCCTTTTGGAATGGCAGTCTGATTATCACTTATATTACTGATGTTCCTGACTTTGTCATCACAAATTTCCATTCTCAGTCCTATATATGGCAATATAGCCATAAATTTAGACTTTGGATTTAAAATATGATGTATGTTGTGTCTAGTCTTTATAGCAAACTTCTGTTAACATTTGTCAATATTATTTGTTGTTGACTTCCCATTAACTTATTTTATGTCTTAAAATGTACTAACGTTTATTTTTGCCAGTTGATGGAATTCATACCGCTGGTCTTTAATATTAATTACAGCATTTAAGACATGTATGTTTTTTCTTCTTTGTAGAGTGGGATTTCAATGGAACAACAGAGTGAACAAAGATCTATCTTCATGTTAGAGTAATGGATAAATTCCAAGAATTTACAAGTAACCCTTTGCTGATATGAGTAACAAAGAGATGGTTCTATAAGAGACTGAAAGTAACACAGTAAAAGGTATGTAACTGTATGATGAAATGTATTTGTTGCTTGCTTTACAAGTATGGTATTAGACTGTGTAACGTAAAAGAACATCAGCTGGGAAGTTTATGGTGTTTCTGTCTTTTGAAACTTCTCCATTACACTTAATAGGAAGAGTTGTATGCTGTTTTTTATCAACTGTGTGCACTAAGACAACGAGGAAATTATTAAGCACTGCTTATGAAAGTCAAGGAATACTCACAGAAGAAATTCAGTAGTCTTTGTAGTGGTGTCACAAATTTTAATGTCTGTGGTGTTTGATGTAATAAATGCTACTGCCTGTGATGCTTGTAAGTATGAGTCTTTTGTCTGTTGAAATCAGGCTAATGTTATACCAGAACATTAAGATGGCTCAGGTAGAAGAACAACAGAATTCTAGGGTTTGGAAGTGACTTCTAGAAATCATCAAGGCCAGCCCCCCCCAGCTAAAGCAGATTCCCTACAGTAGGTGACACGGGAAAATGTGCAGATGGGTCTATCCTGAGCAGGAAAACATTCCAAAATGTTTCCAATTACTCCACATATTTTGGCATCAAAAAACCATGTGGTGGATATCAGTTGAAGCATGGTCAGAACATTTATCAATAGTATGGACTACTATTCCATTGTGTGTTGTCTTTGTAGAAATGTGACCTTTTTTCTTCTATGGCTGAATGTGATCTTGTTTGCCTTCTGTAGTGTTTTCGATCTCTAGATGTTACAAATGTAGTAAGTGTTTTTTGAGGAATAAGAAACACATCCTGTTACAGAAAAGACTACATTTTGACTAGTCTTAATACTTGATGTTTTGGTTATATGTGACTTGAGTTGACTTTGTTACTTTTGCAAGATTCGTTTAGTAGCCACATTAATGCAGTGGGTTATTTCTCAATTTGTAAAGGAAGTATTTGTATATGCATACACGTGTAGGTATGTTCTCAGAGAACTGTAATCCTTCATTAGTAAAATAACAGCATTTTGCTTTCCATGACAAAGACAGAACCTTACAAAGACAGGTATGCTTTCTGCAGAAACTGCATAAATCTAAATTATCCTCTCTTTTGCTTTTTGGTATCTCAGATAGAATCCAAGTTGACCTCTGTTGGTAATCCAGAAACTCAACTTGATTAGAATAATGAAGTTGTTTTTCTTCTTATTATAAAGCCTTTTGCAAAGTAAGCTTAAGCTTAAATTCACTGAGATTTCAGTTCTGAGAATTCACTGAGATTTTAGTTCAATGCAACATTTGCTATGATCTTTATATTTCTTGTGTCAATTTAAATAAATACAGTCTGTGTTGTTATCTGTTGGTGTGTTCTCGTTTAACAGATAACTTTCAATCTTCTGTTACTTTCCTGTTTTCTCAGTACTCATGGGTAAGAGAAAGGAAGAAAGTGTTTCAAAGCCTCCATCCCACAAAAGACAGAGACAAGAACACACAGGTGAACATAGTGATGAGTCCAGTGATGAAGAAAACTCACTGTTTTCAGCTGATAATAGCTGTTTCTCTTTAACATCGGTAAGTTGTTCTAAAAAATCCCCCTAAAAATTGATATATTTTTTAAAAAAAGTAAGCCTGTGGCTTTGGTTGATTTTTTGAAGTAAGTCTTAAATGTAGGATTCAATGGAACCAATACAACAAAATGAAACAATTAGAGTTAATGACTGTATTAGGACTTCTGAATGAGTTCACTCTTTTTTTAGATCATGTATTTTTGGCAGTTCATCATAAAGCAATGTGTAGGTCACTTGAAAAGTAGTGCCTCCTATTTCACAGAATCATAGGATTGTTTGAGTTGGAAGGAGCCCTTAAAGATCATTTAATCAAACTCCTGTGCAGTGAGCAGGGTCACCTACAATTCCATCAGGGTGCTGAGCCCCATCCCTCTGACTTTGAACATCTCCAAGGACAGAGCTTCCTCTACCACTCTTGGCAACTTGTTCCAGTGCTTCACTACCCTTTTGGTAAAAACTTCTTCCTTATATCCATTCTAAATTTCCCATCTTAGTTTGAAACCATTTCCCCCTTGTCCTGTCACAAAAGACCTTGCTAAAGAGTCTGTCCCCTTCTTTGTTATAGCCATCTTTTGAATATTGCAATTCTGTTATCAGATCTACCCAGAGCCTTCTCTTCTCCAGACTGAATATGTGCCATTTTTTGCACATGAAGAGATCCAGTGATACACCTTTGCTTCATCTGCACTTCCATGTCTGATGCCATTTTATCAGATTGCCACTCTGCTGCACAGAACAAAATGTAATGGAATGCTGGCAAGAAGGTTCAACCTCTACTCCCATCCCACCACCATCCACCTCTGACATTATGAAGCAACATAATAAAATAGGAGGCACTGTAGTATAGTATGGTATCCTAGTTTTATGCAATGGATACTACTGAAATTGACAAGTAAAGCAAAAAGACTTTATAGAATTATTGCATTAGGAAAAGTAGAAAGTGTATTTAGAAAAACATGATTTGCTGAAAAAAGCACTGAATGCTTTCATTTCATAGCTGATGCTTGCAAACGAATAACAGAAATGTTTGAAATGCAATGAAGCTTGAAGACGTGAATATTCTTTTCTCTTTTTCTGCAGTAGTTGAATTTCAAGTTTGATGTTAGTCTTTTTAAAAATATTTTCTGAGCTTAAATATATAGCTTTGCATATTATAAGATACTGATGTTGAGTTACAGGGAGATATAAATTGAGATATTACTCTTCATTTTCTTGAACAGTATTCTCTGTTCTGTGTCACTCCTGAAATTTTTTCTTCGTTAGAAAACTTTTTTTCAGAAGCATTGATAATAAAACAAAAATCTGTTGTCAGAAAAGTACTTTGGGAGTTGTACATAAAGTGTTATTTCAATAACAAGAAGTCTTTCTATGGTACTCCTTATTATCTACTCTAATAATTGTCTGTAATGTATGGTCTTAATCTTTGATGTCATAAAAGTTAGAGAGAGAACTGATCAATTTTCACTAACTGTTTTGATCTTGATTGACATAATAACTGTTCTGTAATGAGCAATTTTCATACTATCATGGATGAATGCTGATTTCCTTGTGGTTTGTTACCATTCATGCTATTTATCATAGTCATTTAAATTCTCATTATATTTAAAGTATGTGAAATGTGTTTCATTAAAACACACAAGTGATGTAGTATCTGACGTAATATCTGATTATTTAGACTGTAGGGGAAGCTGGGATAATTGAAAGTATCCAGCTGAGGAACTTCATGTGCCATTCGATGTTGGGGCCTTTTCAGTTTGGATCGAATCTCAATTTTATTATTGGAAACAATGGAAGTAAGTACTAATTGTATCGTTGCTATATGGAAGAACACTTTTGTTGAGACTTTAAAATGTATAATTTCTATTTGAAAAAGAACTGCTAGTTCATCTCTGAATCTTTGGGAACTGTATCATAGAATCACCAAGGTTGGAAAAGACCCACAGAATCCCCCAGTCCAACCATCCACCAGTCGCCATTTGTTCTCACTAAACCATGTCCCTCAACACAAAATCCAAACGTTCCTTGAACACCTCCAGGGTCAGTGATTCCACCACCTCCCTGGGCAGTCCATTCCAGTGCCTGACCACTCTTTCAGAGAAGCAGTATTTCCTAACATTCAACCTGAATCTTCCCTGGTGCAACTTGAAGCTGTTCCCTGTAGTTCTATCACCAGGTACATGAGAGAAGAGGCCGACGCCCCAGCTCACTACAACCTCCCTTCAGGTAGTTGTAGAGAGCAATGAGGTCTCCCCTGAGCCTCGTCTTCTCCAGTCTGAACAATCCCAGCTCCTTCAGCTGCCCCTCATAAGACCTGTGCTCCAAACCCCTCACCAGATTTGTCCTTCTTTGAACTGCTCCAGGGACTCAATGTCTTTCCGGCATTGAGGGGCCCAAAACTGGACACAGTACTGGAGATTTGGCCTCACTAGTGCTGAGTACAGGGGGACAATTACTTCCCTGTTCCTGCTGGCAATACTGCTTCTGATGCAAGCCAGGATGCCATTGGCCTTCTTGGCCACCCAGGCACACTGCTGGCTCGTTCAGCCAAGCATCAATCAATACCCCCAGGTCCATTTCCTCTACGCAGTCTTCCACTCTGCCCTAAGGCTGTAGTGTTACCTGGGGTTGTTGTGGTCAAAGTGCAGGACCCGGCATTTGGTCTGGTTGAGCCTCATTTCATTGGCTGTAGATGGATTCAATTTTATACTTGAGAATCACAGTCTATCCCAGTAGTGCAAAGCTAGTGAAAAGAGTTTTAAATTCGGACATTTATGAAAGGTAATATAAGTAAAACTTTTCATAGCTAAATTATACATAAATTTAAGTTTCACATAGGCATGTATTCATTTTTTAAATACACAGTAGTTATCCAAGTATATGTCAACTTGAAACCGTTCTAGCAGGATGTTGTACTTACCCAAGTTAATTTATTTTGGAGGGAGAATTTCAAAAGTTATACATAGATGTTAAAGAGGGCTTAAAATTTCCCTGGTAATTAACTATGTGTTAACGTATGATGATATGTGTTGGTTTCTTTTGTATTATATGTGTTTTCTGTGTGCTTTTAAGAAAAGGAATTTTCTTTCTTCTTGAGATAGAACATCTCATTGAACACCAATTAATGAGGAGAGCAGCAGAAGTTTGGCTCAGCATGTTTTCTGGGGGAGAAACTTGGAAATGCCTGATTTAAGATATTCTTTCCTAGATTTGTGGCTGTTTTATATATCTGACAAGCTGAGATGCAATTGCTTCAATATGTAAGCAGTTGGCAACTTTAGTACAAATGAACTGAAGATGAAGACACAGTAACTTTCGTTTTTTTCTGTTTCTTGTTTTTTGTTTGAAGAAAAAAAAAAACCTTCAGTGCTTCTGTTACAGGTGGAAAAAGTTCTGTTTTAACTGCGCTGATTGTTGGACTTGGAGGAAAAGCCACTGCTACTAATAGAGGTTCCTCATTAAAATTGTTTGTAAAAAGTGGAGAGACGTAAGTATAACTTCCTTAGTTTTAAGGTGGAATATGTTTTGAGACTGATTCAGGTTAGTTGCTCAGTATTCTGGCAACTTAATTCTTCTCTGATCTCCTACTAGGTCTAACAGATAAAAATAAAAATCAAAATGCTGAAAGGGCCACGTTAAAAATAAATGGAAATGTACCAGTAGCATGCTGTTCGCCAATGCACATATAGGATACTGCTTAAGTTAGTTCTCATGTATTAGATGTACTGGAATATCCTACAGACAGATTGAAGAGTTCATTTAGAAAGTTCACCAGAAATGAATCATTACTGTTCTGTGAGCACGAGTTTAATTCTTTCTGTCTTTCTAGTGACATGAGTGTATGCGCAGTGCAAAGACCTTGACACATGGGGGGATTATTTAATGTGTAGGATGTGAATTAATGTCTGCTGCAAGAGTGGGGATAGTGTGTTTAGGGGAACCAGAAAAAAAGATGAGGTTTAAAACCTTGTCTTTACATAAAGCTGCAACTTGAAGCCCCAGACTTTTCCTTTCAGAAATATCTGGAGTAAAATTGCTTCAGTACCTGCCTTGTGTAGTAACATTTCAGCATTCCCATTAGAAACAGAATATCTGAATTCAGAATTGAAACCATATTCCTTCTTTTCCAAAAAGAAAAACAAACACTTTAGTATACTTTAGTACACTTTAGTAGTGAACTATAGGTTACTTTGTTCAGGGATGGCTATACGAGCCAAGCAATTTGTAAGCTTATAAGCCAGCCTGGACATAAGGGAACAACCAGAAAGGAGCTTGATAATGCAACTTGAAGATGAAGGTACTGAGGTATGAAGGAAAAGTGGGAGAGTCTGTACATTTGCTTTTTGCTCATGACTTACCTGAAGTTGCAAACAAAACAGTGTGATGATCTTTCTGTCCAGTTGTCTTCAATGCTGTTTTGGCTTTGATATCATCAGTGTGTTTTGTTCCAATCTGTACTATGAATGACTTTTTGTAGAAAATTATTAAGTTCTGATTTTTTTTCTTTTTTAATTTATAACTCATTTCAGCTATTTGTGGATGCTTGTGTGTTTACTCTTTGTTTGTTTGTTTGTTTTTTTCCTTTAGTTCTGCAGATATCTCAGTAACACTGCAAAACCAAGGCAGAGATGCATTTAAACCAGAACTGTATGGTGACTCTATTATTGTGAATACGCACATTAATCTGGAAGGGAGCAGAACATACAGACTGAAAAGCAAATCTGGTTGGTGATAGTTTGTTTTGCCCTCAATCTTTAAATGCTTTAATGGTTTAATTACTTTAAATGAATTTTCTTAGAAGGTTAACTTTTCTGTATCTGTGTTGGCATGTTAGACTGCAGTATGCTGGCATGTCACAGCAGTTACTTTTCTCTCTCAAACACTCTTCCTCTCCCCATTAGGTGCTGTGATTTCTTCAAAAAAGGAGGAACTCTTAGGAATGCTGGATCACTTTAATATACAGGTAATTATTAGTGTTTCAATTCTGTTTAATTTAAGACATTAGCTTGTGATGTTTCATTTTTCTAAATGAGAGAAGTTTGCCTTTTCCTCGTTATGATCACTTACAGTGGCAAGAGAGCATTAAAATTTAATATACCTTGTACAGTGCTGGATAAGACCTTATTCCGTGCAGGTCAGTGTTCACTGTCATCTACAAGCTTGGTATATCCTGTCAATGAAAGATAGCACTGGTAGACTTCGTTCATATGCAAAGCTTTTTTGTTTTTTTTTTAATCACCTGCTGATTCTTTCAGTTTTTGCTGTTCTGTCAGTTTTTTGTTTTTCCTTATTTTTTTTTTCTACTTAAGTGATTAATGAAAAATCAGTTACTTTATACTTGATGTGCACTATTCAAAATAGTGCACCTGTCAAACAGTATAAACTTCTGTTACTGTGTAATGATTTTATTGTGGAAACTTGTGTAAGAATATATTGGGCAATTCTTTGAGTTGAATGTGGTAGTTTGGGCAGTTGATGAAAGAAGAATTAAACGTTGTTGCACAAAATTCCCAATTCAGGACTTGTTAAGTCAATAAAACTTCTCTGAAGTCACTGATTCTTGTGAAAACAATTCCTTAGATGCCTTTATTGTGTTGCAGTGTTGTGTTTGGAGTGTCTGTGTGTGTGTGTGTGTGTGTGTGTGTGTGTGTGTGTGTGTCCCTTTCAGGGATGTGAGATTATAAGTCTTTTTTTCCCTAAAATATAAATGAAGTAACATATCCAATATTACAGGTAGAAAATCCTGTGTCTGTTTTAACCCAAGAGATGAGTAAGCTCTTCTTACAGTCTAAAAATGAGGGTGACAAGTATAAGGTAAGAAAAATCATGTAACACTTTGATTAAATAATAAATGGTAACTTTCAGAATTGGTCAGTTGGTTTCAAGTAATTATTTAAAAAATGCAGCCCAGTGAAACAAGCAAACAAAACATTTGAATCCAGAATATTGATTTCAAATTTGTAGAGGCGTTATTAAGGGGTAGGAAAAGAAAAATCATATTCAGAAATCTAAATTTTAAATATCTAATTGGAGCAATTATACACTTTGCAAAAGATGATCATTGTGGTCCTCTTCAACTCAGGCCATTGTATGATTCTATGATTTTTCTATGATAATTATTTTAAGTTCATTTAGGTATGCTGCTGAATCTGACATCTGCATTTTTCTTAATCCCCTGTTAGTTTTTCATGAAGGCAACTCAGTTGGAACAAATGAAAGAAGATTATTCGTATATCATGAAAACTAAAGAAAATACACGTCTTCAGATAGAACAAGGAGTAGAGGTATATTAAAATTACAATCATTGTTAGTACTGTTTTGAGCACTGAAATAATTAGCAGTTGAACTGCTAAGCTCCAAAACGTACCTTTCCAATGTCTCATTGCATTGTAGCTTTATGTACTCACAGTGGAACTTTTTGGTTTTTTTTTTAAAGCGTCTGAAAGAGCTTAAGCGAATTTACTGTGAAGAAAAGGAGCGCTATGAAAGCATTGAGTGTGTGAACGAAATGCAGAAACGTCTTGAAGAGCTGAAACATAAAATGGCCTGGGCAGTGGTAAATTTCTTGATAAAGTGTTTCCTCAAGAGAAGCTTACTTTAAATTATTTCTGAATTACTGCAGACATTCTGATATATGCTGATATTTAGGTGGCTGAGATGGAGAGAGAAATACAACCGATCAGAGAAGGCATCAAAGCTGAAGAAGGAAATACAGAAAAGTTTGATCAGAAGCTGGAAGAATGTCAGGTACACAAAAGGTTTTAAACTGTATGTTAATTTCCAGCTTCCTCGGCTCAGGGATAGAAATAGTATTTAAATTGGATGCTCCTTTAACTTTAAGATGCTGAAGCTGGCCATCTTGGCTTTTTACAAGATGCTGCAACCTTACAAATAGCAGTGGTTACCATTTACACACTTATTTGGCCATCTAAAGCGTAACAGTAACACTTGCATTCCACGTTTCATTGGACAAAAATAATAAGATGCTTAGTTTTCTGCTGGTTGTTAGGGGTACATGTGTGTATTGCTTTCACGCTGATAGCTTTCATTTAGGTAAAGGTTATGTTGTGTTGACTGGGAATTTAGGATGGCTAATATTGCTTGTTGCAGCAAATGGCAATTTAAACTGTTTCATGGTTGAGAGTCCTTCCTTACTCAATATTTATTTCTATAACAGTAGAGTGTCGTGATGCAAAGAGATACTTGGAAATAAAACATTATTTGGATAGTACTTAAGTCTTCTGGAGGTAACAGGAAAGAATAATAAAAGACAAACATTCAGAGTTATGTATAAAACATAATTTGCAGAAAAATTCTATACAATGTTATTTTAAACTTTTTAGCCTCTTAAAACTCCTCCAAATTTTCTGAATTGGCACTCGCTTTTCACTGAAATTTTTAATATGCAAAAAATTAGAAGTACATATTTTTGCAATTCAAGTGTTTTTACTTTATGGCCATACACATCTATCTGTGTGGTACTGAGGAAACTTCGTCTGGATGGTGGTCTCATCTCTTTTCATGGCAGTGCACTTGGCCTTACTGCAGAAGTAGTCTCATATTTTAGTAAAACCTGAGTAAGAAAAGAAGGTTTGATAGTTCATTGGTTTCCGGAGTGTGCTCCTATGTTTATTTTCCTCTTTGCATATCTGTAGTGTCAATTACATATAAGACATGTCAGCAAATGGATTCTTTTCAGTGGTATTTCTTCTATAGCATGAAGAGATTCTGATGATTTTTTTTTTTTCCATTTCTACACAAATGTCATTCTCTTGTTGCCCTAAAGATAAAAGTAAATGAAGCAGAAGAAAAGTGCAAAGCAATACAAGAGCAGTTGATAACAGTAAATAGTGAAGCTGAAGCCCTGCATACTCAATGTATGTCTTCAAAAGCCGAAGTTCAGACAAGAAGAAAAGCAGTCAATGAAGCTGAGGTAGGCAAAGGAACTTATTTAAAACCTTGATCCTGTCCATGCTCTACCCGTATGTACTTCTTTGTCTGTGTCTAGGCTTTATGAATGTTGTATAGCTCAGTGTAGTTTAAAATAGGTCTAATTTCTGGCTTGACTGGCAAGCAGCTTCTGTTCGCAGTCACAGAGTTTATATCTTTACACAGGTGTTAAGAAATGCACAGCTTAAGTCAGCACTAATAAGATTCAAATGGGTGAAATGGAAGGAATAACAAAGTTAAATTAAAGTTCTTCTTGTCTCAAGTATTGATAATTGTTTGTTGTACAGATGCAGTTCAGTGTTTACTTCCTCAAAATTGTAATTGTGTTGAAATTACTCTGCCATTAAACTAATATGCCCTATTTCCTTCACAGGTGCTTTATAATCGTGTCAGAACTGAGCTGAAACGTCTGGCAAAAGATGATGAACAGCTACATAACCGAATTGAGGAAATGAAAAAGAGGTAAATACTCATACTGTGATGTTGTGTTGTTGGTGGATAGATATGTACAGAGTGAGTTCTTCTGAGTAATGGGAAAATCTACAGCAAGAGAAAAAAATTGTTTAAACTTTCACAGGCTCCACTCAAATATTTAAACATCTCTACTTTGTATAACGAGGTTTCCATTGGATGATGATGAGGCAATTGGGCAGGAAAAAAAAGGCTTTTCTTTTTCCTGATGACATTTTCTAGCTTACACAGTGTTGCAATATAATTAATCATTAAATCAAATGTAGTAGGAATGCAACCAGGAGAGAGTTATGTATGAAATAAATCACTGGTACCTGTTTTGTAGATATTATAAATGCTCTGAATCTTAAATATAATTTTTTGATACATAGATCTTATATATGTTGCATGTAAATAAAGTCTGTGTCACAAATCATCATTCTCTTTTCAAATACTGAAGTATGATGACTTTTCTAGTGCTTATCAGGCTTCAGAGCCTGAAAGGCTGGAAAAACAAAGGAAAATCACACAGTTAAAGGAGAAGTTGAAGGCACTTCATGATGAAGAAATAATGATTGGCCAACAGATGCATCAGTTTCAGCAAGCTATTTATAAGCATAAAGAAGAATTTGCTAAGCTTAAGTAAGTTAGTTTTTGAACATAACTATTTTTCTTCATATTGTTGAGATCTCTTAAGTACCTGCAATTCTTTGTGTTCTTGACATGTTAGGCTCCAGTTTCTGTATTTGTTTCCCCCACCTACTTCCTTCCTTAGTTATCATAGGACTTGCTAAACTTTTCTTTGGCAAAATATGACTGAAGCTAGAAAATTTTGGAGAGTTAACAAAACTGTACAGGATAGTTATTATGTCGTATCTAAGTACAAATTTATAGACTTTGAACCGTTTGCTTTAGATGTCTATTTACCCATGATTGAACTAGAAAAACAACGTGTTCCTAGGTTTAGATTTGGGAACCTGAACTTTTGTACAATGGTCACCTGAGAGCTTTGTGGTGATGTTGGTATTTATTGTTCTAAGAGCTTTGGGAATTTGGGAAACACATGCTATAAATTTTCAGTTTGTTAGATGTCTTTATTTGTATTAAAAAATCATGTTAGAATACTCTCCTGCTATTATGCTTTTTTTCTTCAGTTAAATGTTAGTGAAATTGTACTGCTTGATATTTTTGGAAACATTTCTGTTCATCTGCTTTGATGGCATTTGTACCTTCATTTGTGACTTCTGTTTCTACCTCTCACCGTGGTTAGGAAGAAAAGTAATGTAAAACTGTGTGGCAAAGTAGCATTTTCTTGTGTGGGGTTCTTTTCATTTTTTGTTTCATGTTCTTTGAAGCTCTAAAAATAGTTGCAAGTGTGTAGCTCACTGTACATTGAAATACTGAAGTCCTGACATGCTGTCCTATTATATTAGTTTTTGAAAAATAAGATAACTATATCTGTGAAATCAAGGCTGTTCTTCTACTGGAAAAAAAATATCTCTTCTCTTAGGAGAGAAGACTCTGATGTGAGACAAGACTTGGATGCTAAACAGAAGCACCTGAGAGAGCTGAGAGATAGTAAAACAAATGCCTTCAAAAGATTTGGACAGCATATGCCATCATTGCTTGAAGAAGTTGAAATAGCCTTCAGGCAAGGGCAATTTAAACACAAACCTGTTGGACCTTTAGGTAAGAATGACAGCTTTTCAGCTTTTCCAAGACAATTTTTGGGCTTTTTCTTTGTGAGTTTTATTGAAGAGCTGATAACGTCAACAGTGAACTTCAGAAAATCTGTTGTTTGTGAAGCTTCAGATGTATCTTTAGTCTGGGAAATACAGAGGGAAGTTCTGTACATGGGTGCCATTGTATACTAAAAGACTATACCATAGCTAAGATTTCAGTGCAAATAGCTGAGCTTCCTTCTGTGTTGCAAGTATCCTCTGCATGCTGCATAGATCTTGTGTAGAGTATTACTTCAGCGAGATGATAGGCTTTATGTCTCACATCTCCCTTCTGTGCTCCAGTTGACTGTAGCTTGGTGAAAGCACTGTCCTAACGTCAGATAGGTTTTTTACTTAAAATATACAGTGACTGCCTGGTGGTGTTGTCATGCTTGAGATGTTTTGCATGGAGCAGCTTAGAAAAAACTTTTTGGGAAAGTTTGATTTCATTTATGTTGTCAGAGATATTCAAAGCTGGGGTCTCGAGCCCCCAGTACAAGAAAGACAGGGAGCTGTTGGAGAGGGTTCAGGGGGTGACAAAGATGATCAGAGGGGCTGGAGCACCTCCCCTATGAGGACAGGCTGAGGGAGCTGGGCTTGTTCAGCCTGAAGAAAAGAAGGCTGCGGGGTGACCTCATTGCAGCCTATGAACAGGAGGGGAGCCAACTCTTTGAAAGGGTAGATAATAGCAGGACAAGGGGAAACGGTTTTAAGTTGAAGAAGGGTAGACTCAGGTTGGATATGAGGGAGAAGTTCTTTACTATGACAGTGGTGAGGTGCTGGAACAGGCTGCCCAGAGAGGTTGTGGATGCCCCGTCCCTGGAGGTGTTCAAAGCCAGATTGGATGGGGCCAGGGGCAGCCTGGTCTGGTACTAAATGGGGAGGTTGGTGGCCCTGCATGTGGCAGGGGGGTTGGGGATTCATGATCCTTGAGGTCCCTTCCAACCCTGTGATTCTGTGAGGCTGACAAGCAGGGACGTTGGAGCTTGAGGATCCTTGAGGTCCCTTCCAACCTAAACCATTCTATGATTCAAAGCTCTGTTCAGTTTGTAAGTGGCAGTAAGGGCTTCAGCGTGTTCTAGAGGTAAATGCAAAGACAGGATGCTTAATTAATGGGAGTACCAGGCGCTTACTGCAGAGTGAGGATGTGTGAACACAGTACTACCAAAAGGTGATATACAATGGGAATCCTCACCATAGTTTGATTTGCAGTGTAGCTGTTCCTCTGCCTTTAGCCTTAAAGCGTGAAATTGTTAGCAAGTGATCTTTGCCCTGATTTGCTCTTCCTTTTCTGCTGTCAGATATGTGCCACAATGGAATTAACAGTGACCTAGAATTTTTAGGGGGAGGGAAAAAAAAAGCAGTAAGCCTATATACGTAGGTTTCCCTAGGAAGAGATATTGTCTGTATTTTCAGGGGTAGTTTGTCTGTTTTGCTATTTTCTTTAGTTAAAGTTTGCTTTTATTTTGGTTTTCTTTTTCTTTCTTTTAACAGAGATTTATTTCAGACTCTCTAAAAAAAAAAAAGGAAAAAACAAACAA
Organism: Lagopus muta; assembly: GCF_023343835.1. Lineage (NCBI taxonomy): Eukaryota > Metazoa > Chordata > Aves > Galliformes > Phasianidae > Lagopus > Lagopus muta. The sequence continues at coordinate 10,864,363 of NC_064434.1, forward strand.
ACAAACCTGAAGTGATAAAAGTGCACTGCTTAAATATGTTATAGACAAAAGCTAAAGCTTTGTCTTTTATGTTTGTTTAGGTGCTTTCATTCATCCAAAAGATCCTGAACTATCTCTGGCTATTGAGGCTTGTTTAAAGACCTTAGTTCAGGCATTTTGCTGCGATAATCATAGTGATGAAAGAATTCTTCAGCAACTGATGTCAAAATATTATCCACGTGGAGCTAGACCTTCAATAATTGTAAATAAATTTCATGATAAGATTTATGATGTTAGACACAGGTAAGTTGTGATTGGAGTGTTGCTACGTAGCTACAGTGATTCAAATTATTAAGAGTTGAAAGGAACTATTTGTAATACAATTTAAAGAATCTTGTGTAAGTTTTATGCATGGTTGTTTTTTCTTCTTTTCTTTAGTGCAGTTCATCATCCAGAGTTCCCATCAGTTCTCACAGCGTTGGAAATAGATGGTGCAGCGGTTGCTAACTGTTTGATCAATGTGAGGAGTATAGAAAAAGTCCTGCTAATTAAAGTAAGGCTCTCCACTCCCTACAGGCCTTTAAAGAAAGGCATTATCTCTTTGTGTAGTAAATGTAGGACCTTCTCTGGTTTTTGCTTATCACAAACACTGAGATAGAGAATTCTTCCATCCCTGAAAGGCTGAGGGATTTGAACTAGTTGGACTTTAAGGTCCCTTCCAACCCAGTCATTCTATGATTCTATGAAGCATAACTTCCAGACTCATTGAGAAGAGGTGAGGTCTCTGGCTCACTGGACCCAAACTGCAACAATTATCAGTGTTTTAATGCAGTACACAGATGTGCATTTCTCCTGGCAGGCCTTCCATAAAGGCACTCATGACACATAATATGCTGTCCATATCCCACTTTGAACACCATTTTCTGCTTAGACAATGACCATCAGGGCCCTAAATATGGGCCTTATTTAAGAATCAGTAAGATTAGAGCTTTTACTCTTGTTATTTCCTCACTCTTCCTTCACTGTCTCACCACATCACTGTGCTCATAGGTCTTGATTTCTCTCTCAGAGATTGCTTCTGGTCAGTCAAAAAATCATGCTGATTTCTGCTATGTGGCTGCTTGGGATGTCTCTGTCCAACATCCCTGGGTATTCCTTGGCATTTTTCTCTACAGAGCTCTCCCTGTTTCTTTCCAGGGTTGTCCCAGTTTATTCTGAGAATGCACATCACCTTTCTGGGCCCCTAATTTATCTGTTTTTCCAGTCTAAAATGTGTACCTGTGATCAGCCTCCGAATTGTTGTCTCTTTACTACTTGTCAGATAAAGGATGTGTCAGTTTTCCGTAGTCCATGTGTTACCAAAACTTGTAGTCACCACTTCCACTTAAACCTAGCAAGTAGCAGGCTTGTGCTTGAGAATTCCAAATCTTTTTGACATTCGCCCACTCATGTCTATGCGAAATCATTTTCCATCTGATTGTGTTTCCATCTGGTCCTTTTAAGACCTAACTGAACAATTTCAACTGAATCTGAAAAAAATTGAAAAAAGTGTGGTGTAGAGGAAGTAATACTTCAGCATGTATGAGTGTATAAATAGTAATTTCCTCAGACAAAGACACTTGTGACCATTTAATCTGACAGTGACAATTGTTTTTACCAGCAGATTTCCCAATCTTTAATTTAATTTTGTTTGATGTACTTAGCAGATCTCTTTAAAACATTATTTCCTCGGTGTGTATTCCACTTCTGATAATTAAATATATTTAGCGTGTAGTGACCTTTTGATTATTGATTTATTATTTTTTTTTCCCTCCCATGGCAAATTACAAGGGACTGATCAGACTACATAATTTACAGTTTAGAAACTGGCAGCTAAACTAAGTGGATTGTTTTTGAGGACATGGATTGTTTTGAGAACGTGAACATCTTACTCAATGGAGAAAAGCAGATTGTGACATTAGAGACTTTTTCAAATTATTCTTCAATTTCTGCATTTCTTGTTTTTCATTAGTGAGAACTGCTAGATCTGTTTTAAATTGATTTCTGTAATTGTGGTGAATTTTCTATAGGTATGATGAGGCAATTTTGTTTTTCAGAGTAGCTATAAAGCTCGTGAAGTAATGCAGTCTAACAATCCTCCAAAAAATTGTAGAGAAGCTTTCACTGCTGAAGGTGATCAAGTATTTAACAGACGATATTATTCTTCTGATTACCTCAGACCCAAGTATCTAAGCAAAGATGTTGAAGCAGAAATAAGGTTAGCAACTTGCAATGTTGTTTTTGTTTTTTAAAATACCCATACATGTATTTATTGATCTGAATGATGGAATTTTGTATTTGTCTGTTTGGATGTGTGTACATCAGAGACACCCACCTCCCAATAGTCTCCTTTCTCCCCCACTCTGAGGTTCACGTATCATTTTTCAGAATGGAGAATTCTGGAAAACTTCTCTTTCAGTGCCTTTACCATGAAAAAAAAAAATTAGTAGTTCATCTTTGAAATCTGGTTGGATTTTTAAAATCTTGAATTCTCACCCAGTAAATTGAGGACATTGAAATACCAAATGTGACCCAAAGTAATGAAACATTCATGAGGAATGGGGTATGTGAAACTTATTAAATTCTGATTCTGGAATGAGACATAATCAGTCCAATCCATTTTATGCATCCTTAACAATAGTTAAGAAATTGAACGCTTAAACACAAAGATTATGGGTGTCATTTGTTTGTTTGAGCTGTGACATTAGTAAAATTTTGCCTTCCTTTTCTAGGGATCAAGGACTCTAGCAGAGCTTAGTTATCAATAGATAGTAATAATATAAAATATAATAATAATAATAAAAAATATAGGTTTTATTTTGCATTTCAAATAGGTTTACCACATGCTGAAAGAACTCATGGAAGTCTCTGATATCTTTAATAGAAAGAAAAGTATGAGAATGTATGGAATATTTTTTCATATTGTTTTCTCTATTGTTGGAAGTAGGTTTTTCCTAGTCAAAGCATTTCTCTCAAGAAATATTCCTGTAAGTAATTCTGCAGTTTAGTTCAGATATTTGGCCTGTTTGCTACAGTTGCTAACAAGAGTTACCAGTGGTTCAAATTATATCAATACTTTGTTCACCTGGAACTAAACAACCATTATCTGGTAGTTATCAACTGTGAGCTCTACTGCAGAGGTTTGGTATTTTTTTTTTACTGATCAGTAATTCACTGATCACAAACCTAAGATATTTTTTGTGATATTTTTCTATGCTTTGCTTTGTCACACATTTATCTGTGGTTGTGTGTATATATAATAATATCCCAGTGTCACTTTTTTTTTTCTTTTTTTTGGTAAAGTCTCTTGGAGAATGAAATTGCAAGCCGGAAAGCACAGCTGGCAGCATCTCAGCAACGTTTGTCTTCCACTGAAAAGGAAATTGAGCAGAATGAAAGTCATCTTCATCATCATCGACAGCATCAAAAAGAACTACAGGTAAACATAGGCACAGTGTTCCTTTTTAGATTCTGCTCAGTCTTTTCCTGTTTCACTTTGACTTTCCCTTTGAGCAGATGATAATTTTGAGTATTTATGCTTACCCTTGCTTTGGCATTTGTGTGAAAACACAGAAGATTTTATATGCTAGCAACTATAGAATACTTTCATCATTTAGGATGATGGAAGTTTTGGCAATATTGTTGTTGTTCTTTATGGTGTTCTTGTTTCATTTTGTTTTTTCACTGTTATGCTAAAGCTCATAAATAAAATCTCTGCTGCTATTTTGGGACATAAGTGGAAAATTGTTGCAGTGTTTAGTAGAGGCTTCTTTCTGCTATGTTCCCCTTCTGTATTTCTGTTGAGCATTGCCTTTTTGTTCCCAGAATATTGCTTATTTTCCTGTCTTTCATTTATATTCTTGATCTATTTTAGTATGTTGAATATTCCACACTTTAAAGTTTTGTTTAATAAAAAAGATAAATTAAACCATTTTACAATTTATATATTAGTACTTGTTTTCTGCAAGACTTCCCATGCAAGTGGGTATGATAGATATCTATGGTAACTAATGATGTTATTACTGTTAGGAAATATAAGATGATATATACCAATCAAGGTTATATTCAGCAAATCACCAATAAGAACCAGCACACAAATGGCACATGAATTTGTATTAAATGAATATAAAATATTTTTCATTCAGATTTCACGTTGAATGGAAACATGGTTATAATTTAATGATTTAAAGTGCATATTATTTTCACATTAAGTTCTGCCTTATAGAAATGGATTCCATAGGTAAGCAGGAAGAATTCTGTCTCTCATAGCCACTGATGAAGCTATAAGTTGAAACGTATTTCTTTCTATGTAGATTTCAGTGAATGAACGGCTTTTCTTTTTTAGGTAAGCTTAATATTATTTACTTTTTGTCTAGATAAAAATGCGACGAACAGCTGCAGAAATAGCAGACCTCGAGAATGTTGATGAAATCCAGTATATGGACATCCGTGTATTAGTAAGGAAAGATTACCCAATTTTAACTAATAAGTTTGTGGGATGTTGGTAATGATTGACAATTAGGAACAAGCAGGCACCCTAGATACCCTACATTCAGGGTGCAAGTTGGATAAACAGCAAAGAATTGTATACTTTACAGAAAGTCTACAGATATGTCAGCGGTATTATTTTATTTCTGATGGATGTTTGTTTTGTGGTTTTTTTTGTGGGGTTTTTTTTCCTACTTTTCCTCCTCTCTTCTTCAAATGAGTGGTGCACTGCAGGTGCATGGAAGGCAAGGTAGTGGTGTCAAGAAATATTCTGTGAATTTGCATTGGTTATTTCAAGTTACACAGTGCCATAAAACGTTGGCTGGGGAAAAGCAGTGAATGTAGGCTTGGAGGTCAGAAGCAGCAGCATCAAAGCATACATAAAGGACACTCTGGACCATAATAGGAAGAAAGGTTGTGGGAACTGGGCTTGCTTAGCTTCTAGAAGAGAAGGCTCTAGGGAGACCTCTTTGTGGCCTTCCAGTACTTGAAAGGAGCATATAAACAGGAGGGAGAACAACTGTTTGCAAGGGTAGATAGTGATGGGACAAGGGGGAATGGTTTTAAACTGAGACAGGGAAGGTTTAGGTTAGATGTTTAGGTTAGATATTAGGAGGAAGTTTTTTACACAGAGGGTGGTGACACACTGGAGCAGGTTAGTCCTTTCTTGGATATTTCTTGTTTTTTTTTCTCTTTTTTTCTGCACTTCCTTATCACTATTGTGTATTATTAGCTGTTATTTCACTTGATATTTGTCTTTCATTCTTACCTTGCTTTCAAAATTGTCTGATTGTGAAGAAGCATCTTAGTATAATACAAGGTTCCACTTAAGTTTTTTCCCAAATATTTGTCTTTCTAAAACAAGAAGTATGTATGGTGATAATCAGTTAGTAATGGTATAATTGTCTTGGGAACAGTGACTGTACAGTTACTCATCCTATATTCCTGTAAAAATAATGTGTAAATACACATCTTCCTTTTGTTCTTTATTTTATTATATTTTGACAGGAAGATGTGGCTGAAGAAAATAAAAAAAAGATGGAATCTGTAAGACAAGAAATGCAGGAAGAAAGCAGAAAAATGGAAGAACTGAATGGGATTCTTCGGGCAGCTGAGAAAAGATTTGAAGAAATTAAAGAGAAAATGAATCAAGTAGAAGATATCACCAATCCAATTAAGGTAGCAACACTTCCATATTTTAATTTTTGTTTAAATGGAGGGAGGATGGTTTTTCCTGATAGATTTAAGGCCTGCTTGAGAAAATAGATCATCTGTGGTTTCAACTTGTTTCTGACAAGGCCTGGCTAAGAATATTCATAACTGGTCAGTTTTCAAAATATTATTTGGAGTTCTGTACAACAAAATGGTTGTTGTTCTATAAAGCTACACTATCACAGAAGGCATCATTACATGGTTTCGATTATTCAAGATTAGAGAATATACTTGGAAATTGTAGAAAATTAACACAAGATAAATAGTAAGCCTAAGATAAAGGCAAAATTTGGTGTTGGCAAATGGAATCTTGGCAATCTCATACTACAAGAATTAATGGTTTAAAACAGAAATAACAGAGTTCAGCATGTAAAAAGTGTTCTAAATCTATGAAAGAAAGGAATGAGTAGAAACTCAGACTTACCACTGCGGAAATCTCTTACGTGCCTCACATAAGCTGTGTATTGATATGTAGTCAGCCTGAATTAGGAAATCAAGAGTAAACGAGAAGAGGAAGGAAACAGGTAAGGAAAATAACTGATAAATACTTCCAGGAAACCAGGTCTCCATCACGCATAGTGGTTTCTTTGGAAGACACACACCATTACTCCAAATGTGTCCTCCCTTCTCAACCCTTTTTCCCAGCTTTTATTGTTGAGCATGACATCATATGTTCAGCAAGTCCCGTTGGTCCATTTGGATCAGTGGTTCTGGTTTTGTCCTATTCCAGCATCTTGTGCACACCCACCCTTCTTGCTGTCAGATTACACTTGAAAAGTGTGTATATATTAGAGAGGTGCTTAGGCATCTGCCTCAGACAGTTCACTTTTCACATCTTGACTTTCTCAAAATAGGATGAATTGGACAAAGCGGACTCAGAAGTGGAAAACAGAAGACGTCGTTTGCAGTACTATGAAGACAGAAAGAAAGAACATTTGACTTGCATAAAAAAACATAAAGAATTATTAGCTGCCAAAGAGAAAGAATTGGAGGTAATAAATCATTCTACTTTTATAGTATACAGACGATGGTTAATACTTGGTAAGCAGAATATTTTCTTAATTATGTTTCAAGGTATTCGCTTGTACATCAAATAAACTTTCTGTAAGATGAATCGAGGCATCTCTGTCTGGCAGAGCACCATGTTAGTCTTAATAAGTTAATGATTATCCATTAGGAATTACTCTTCTGCATTTATGCAATGTGAAGATGGGAATGCCTTCACCCAGAAATGCATATTTTAAGTTAATCTGAATATTATTGTTCTGCGTTTTGGGAGCCAGATTTTTCTCCTGTACTTCATACCTGAACTTTCAGTGACTGAACTTGTTAAGCTTTACAGACTAACTCTAAAGTCCTTTATGGAAGCATTTAGATGATTAAGTCCTATTGAAGTATGGTGCATTTAGTTCCTCATTTATCTGTATTAGATAAGTAACAGTGAATAAATTAAAATTGCCAGATATCGTTGTTAGTACTGAACTAGAATCATAGAATTGCTCAGGTTGGAAAAGACCTTAAAGATCATAGAGTCCAGCCACAACCCAACCATACTACACGAACTCCAACAACCCTCCACTAAATTATGTCTCTGAGCACCACATCCAAACGGTTTTTAAACACATCCAGGAATGGTGACTCAACCACCTCCGTGGGGAGCCTCTTCCAGTCCTTAACAATCCTTTCTGTAAAGTTTTTCCTGATACCCAACCTAAGCTTACCCTGGTGCAACTTGAGGCCATTTCCCCTCATCCTGTCACCAGTGAGAAGAGACCAACCCCACTCTTGCTGTAAGCACCTTTCAGATATTGGAAGAGAGAAGTAATAAATAACTACCTATTTGGAAATGCTGTTAGTAAAATTGTTGATGGTAACAATAATTTTGTTGTAATGAGCTTACACAAAGAATATTACAAAAACTTTCTGTTTTGCTTGGAAGCCTTGCCTTTTCCATAGCACAAAATATTTGCAGCAAAGACTAACAGACTTTTTTAAAGATCTAACAGCTAATAGAATTTCAAATGTTTCTGTAGGAAAAAACTGCACAGGCTAGGCAAATCTACTCAGAGCGCATAGAAGTCAGCCGCACTGTGAAGAGTCTTGATGCAGAAATGAATCGCTTGAGAGAGAGGATAAAGACAGAAAAAAGTCACCGCGGAAACACAGAAGAAATAATACAGTAAGTCATTGTTAATGTTTGTCTAGTTCAGGTAAAATGGAAGAGAGAGAGGAAACACCAGTTTTCTTAGAGGGCATTCATGTATTTTTTTATACTTGTGCAATAGATGAATGTGTAGAACCACGCTGTATTGATTGCTCAGTCAGCCAGTACTGAATGGTCTTAGGAGAGTTGAACCTCCTCTGTAGGTGGGTTTCACACAGGGTTGATACTCTGAAACAACCAATAATTAAACACTTGCACTTAAGTATTTAGAGGTACCCCAGTTATGACTGGTTATGACTAGATCAAAACTCACTCTTGTTGTGGGATGCACAGAGCATTAAGCATTTTTCTAGTCAGAATAACTAATGTAGAAGTTAGACAGTTACTTGAGATTTAAGCTGCAGTGCATTTCATTTGGCTATTATTGTACACGGGAAACTCAATCATTAATTCTCTTTAGTACATGAGATTCTGTTTAACAGAAAAACAAATAGAAGTAAAACTTAATTATTTGTTCTCTTCTCATTTGTGAAGGATGGATTACCTGACATGTTGAAATGCTTTTAGTTTTAATATAGAGCCTTACAATACAATTTCTATTTGAATATTTTAATTATTAAATTGATTTTCAGCATTTGCAGTAACTGCTTGATTTTAGTCTAGAACACGTTAATGCTAAGCTTTCTGTTAATTAAAACAGGAGATTTCTTGATGCAAAGGAAAGATATGAGGATGCAAACAGTAAAGTAAGTAACCTAAAGAAATTTATTAGGCTGCTGGAAGAAATAATGACACAGAGATTCAACATATATCGTCGGTTCTTAAGGTAAGGTCATTTTACTGTAATTTCAATTTTCAGATAACTAGGATGTAGATATAAGTACTTATTAAACAATAAAACAAAAAAGAAAAATTTCCGCACATGGTGGCTTTATACTTGATTATAATTTGAATGTTCATCATAAAAAGTTGTTTCTGCTGCTCTTTGGGTCTGCTAGTTGAGGAGTGTGGTTCAGTGGTCTCTGAGGTTGCATTCTTTGGCCAGCAAAGTATACTGGTGATGTGAAATTGGTGCCTGTGCTTCAGGGGGTGAATTACAGAGCAGGCTCATGAGAATTAAATATTTTTACGGTGATACAGCTGTCATAGAGTTAAATCAGTTTCAAAGCCTAAGATGTACAGTGCTGAAGTTATAGGTCCTTACTGTTGGAAATTTTTAGAATGAGTAGGACTGATGTTGTAACACATACTCTAAGTGTATTTGGGATTCATTTTGATAGTACTTTTCTTTGTATTTTTTTAAACACACTTGAAAGTAAATACGTTTGCTTTAAATAAGCCAGCAGGTGTCAGATAGTTTGAATAAGTTGTAGTGAGTGCTCTGACATCCTTGACAGATCATACAGACTGTGATACTGGACAGAACTTGGACAAAACTGATTTATTTATTTATTTATTTAAAATTCCATGCTACTTATGAAGTGAGGCAGCGCACAGCTGTTGAGTCCCTGTGGAGTTCTAGTGATTAATGTCTCAGCACAGCTACTAGTCATGTTCCTCTACCTTCCTTTTGCCTTGCATAGTTTTCTAACCCAATCTTTTCTCAGATCCAGTACTATTATGCCTGACAATTCAGAGGTCACTTGGTCAGGCAGTTGGAAAATCAGTTGCTTCAGCCTCTCATCATATGACTTGTGCTCCAGACCCCGCACAGCTTCACTGCCCTTCTCTGAACATGCTCCAGAGCCTCCATGTCCTTCTGGTAGTGAGAGGCCCAGAACTGAACACAGCACTCAGAGTGTGGCCTCACCAGTGCTGAGTACAGAGGGACAATCAGCTCCTTGCTCCTGCTGGCCGCACCTTTCCTGATGCAAGCCAAGATGCCATTGGCCTTCTTGGCCACCTGGGCACACTGCTGCTCATGTTCAGCCAAGTGACCAATGCCCCCAGGTCCATTTCCTCTATGCAGTCTTCCAGCCACTCTGTCCTAAGGCTGTAGCATTGCCTGGGGTTGTTGTGGCCAAAGTGCAGGACCCGGCATTTGGTCTTGTAGAACTTCATCCTACTGGCCTCAGCCTGGCTATCCAGCCTGTCCAGATCCCTCTGTAGGGCCTTCCTACTCTCAGATAGATGGACACTTCCTGCTAACATGGTGTCATCTGCAAACTTACTGAGGGTGCACTCAGTGCCCTCATCCAGGTCACCAATAAAGATACTGAGCAGGACAAGTCCCAGTACCAACCCCTGGGGAACACCACTCGTGACCACTTGCCAGCTGGATTTAACTCCATTCAACACCACGCTCTGGGCCTGGCCCTCCAGCCAGTTCCTTATGCAGCTGGTCTGCCTCCATCCCCTCTCAGCTCCTTGTGCCCTCCTTACTGGCTGGGCAGCTGAGAGCATTTAAACATCCTTGACTCCATACAGAACTGCTCAGTGACACCTATCAACGTTGTTTTTCTCATAAAACCAAACATAGCGTCATACCAAATGCTATGAAGAACAGCTACTCTGGCCCAGTTGTACTAAGACATAGACTAACCACTTTGTCTGTTAGAGCTGTGGAACAAGCATATGAAAAGTCTGTTAAAGCAGGAGTTAAACTTACAGAAAGTATAAAGCCAATACTTCTGGATTTCTTTGCTTGTTAGTCTGTGTCCATGAGTCCCTCCAATACATCCAATGTTTAAAGTCAGCTGCAATAGAGTGTGTTTGATATAGGAAAATGTTATTAATAGAGTAGGGCTCAGCATTCAAGATTCTGATGTGAAGCTGCTGATTTAAGTTTATAAAAAAAAAAAAAAAAAAAAAAAAAAGAAATGTGTTGTTTTTTCAAGTCTTTCAAGGCGTACTGACCTGATGTTTTTGTGATTTAATTGATTTAAGGCTCCTTTCTTTGCGATGCAAACTGTACTTTGACCACTTGCTGCGCATTCGAGGTTGCAGTGGAAGAATACTTTTTGATCACAAAAATGAGACACTTTCGATAACAGTAAGTTATATTATTTCAAGTATGATAATGTGTTAAAGTAGTTGTTCTTAATATTAGGAGTTCACTCGTCAGTCATTTGAGTTACTTTCAAAATTATTCATCCCTCTATCATTGATAGGAAGCTTTGCTGCAGCTGTGTGAATGTTTGATGGCTATTTCCTTTAAGTGGCTGTTAGCTCCCAGTATTACATATCTTCTGTGTATTCTGTAAATGTGTATCTCTTAACGTGCCCCCCCCCCCAAAAGTCTTTGTCTGTGGGAGACTTCAGTTCTAGGAATTGAGGAGAAAATGTGTAGTGATGGCATAAATAGTTGTTGACATTGTCCTCATTAAACAGGTGAAGAACAGATATCCAGAACACTCAAAAATGTCAAGTCATTGTATAAATTCATCAGTTAACTTCTCTTTTTTTAGCTGATGTTTCATGTTTCTTATGCATGAGATCTAAATGTAGTCAAGGAAGTTAAACCCAAAATAATAACAGTAAAAAACCAACAACAACAAAATGTTTTCCTGCTTAGCTTATTAAAAGTAATTTAATTTAAAAGTAATTTAATTAACAAGTTGAGAAAATGCTTCAGTTTAATTAGGTAGAGTGCCACAAGGTGTCACCATAAGCAATGGAACCAAATATTTTCAGTGTTGCACTTGTTCTGATGAATAAACTGCTCCTCCTTTAACTGCAGCTGTGAATCAGTTACCTGCTTTTCTATTATAGCTGGGGTAACCACTGGATTTTTCTGTAATACGATGCTGGTTGTCATTTTAATAAATAATGTTTCATAGGTATTAAAATAGGGAACTGAACAAGAAAATGCTGGCAGAATCATTTATTTAATCTGTTCAGTGCATTCTGCCATAGTCAGGAAAGCTGTGATGGTCCTAGAAATGTGTTTTAAAATAGATTGGAGCCATTTCATTCTGGATCCTTTCCAGAATAGTGGGGAAATACATACATTTCTTCTCAAGTGATGTCTCTACACCATATATAACGCATTTACAGTTAAAATAACTTCTCTGTTAGTCAGTCTCCACGTTTAAAAATTGCTCTGTTATTTTTATTTCCAGGTTCAGCCTGGAGAGGAGGACAGACCTGCCCCGAGCAATGTGAGATCTTTATCAGGAGGAGAACGTTCCTTCTCAACAGTTTGTTTCATTCTTTCTCTATGGTCCATTACTGAATCTCCTTTCAGATGCCTGGATGAATTTGACGTCTACATGGTACAGTTTAAACTACATTTGTGTAAATTAGCAAAACAGTTGAGTTGTGATTGGTTAGAGTTTTGAACATTTCAGTTAACTCTAAATAATAATATTAAACAGAAGTGCCATTAGGAAACTATTAGTTTTTTCACTAAGTTTTGTGATGTTTTGGAAGATTACTTTTAAAAATTGGCCTGTTACTCTTTATTACTTCTCCAAGCACTTACTATTTATCTTTGTTGCTGTGACTGTCATGAGCTTAGCCTTGGCTTTTGCCAGTGACTCTCCTGGGCCTTTAGCATTGTAACCACTTCTACCACTTTTGTGATCAATATTTTTTTTCAGTGCAAGTATATCAGTTGAGTTATTGCATGAAAACTTGCTTTGTATTTCACTTAGTAGCTCCTTTCCAAGGTGCTGAAATGCTGAATGAGGAGCAGTAAATACTCCTGTCAGCTAGAACTGATCAAGCTCATATCTGTGTACCACTTCCCTGAATAGGCAGTTAGCAATCTGTATACATACACCTACATGTATGTATGTGTAAAAGATATATATCCTTATTAACATCCAGTGTGGTTTGGGAGAAAGGACAGTTCTATGGGATAAAAGACAGTAGCAGGTAGTCTTGCCTTCAGTGTCCCTTTCCTCCACTGATCAATTTACTGGGAATCAAAGATCTAGAGGGGAAAAAAGGATGATGTATTTCACACACAAAGATTTTCAGAAAGGAATGCATAAATCCAAATGGTCCAGCAGCTGTTTTTTTAGCATGGATGTGATAAATGACTGAGCTTTGCCTGTTTGTGTCACGGATTCTACAAATTTGAAAAGCTTAGATCCTGTGTTATGAATTAGTTGTACAGAATTTTATTCATCTGTCCAGACAAAAATCCATAATCAGAACTGTAGACCCTGCAGTGAGCTTTAATCTTCTATATTCAGTAAGTAGTTCCACCCAGTTTGTTTTGATACAGCTGGGCCATTAAGTGCAGCGTTCTGTTAAGCATTGTGTAGTTCCTTATGCTGCAATGCTGGAGACCTGCCACAAGAGGACTCCATCAGCATTTTTGTAAGGGAAATAGCTGCTCTCCCGTGCAAGCTTTGGAATCAGAGCTTGTTTCATCCCTGCTTGTATCTTTCATTGTATACATCTTTATTAGTAAGCCTTCAGAGGAGTGTTTTTAGAAATAATAAATAAGAAAAGCCAAAGAAACAAGTAAAAATAAACAAAATGATCCAAGCAATCAGAGATGAACAAGGCTACACAGGACTGTTCCAAAAGGAATGTAGGAGGCAGAATTTTGTAGGAAACATTACTCAGATAAAACAAAGTTCATCTCAGCATACGAATGAAGTAAGAAATATTGTACATGTATATCAAAGCTGATAGGAAAAGAATATGAGTAGGAATGTGGGACTGTTTTGATAGAAACTTAACTTTCAATTATGTGTATATACTAAGATCTAAAGTGTAAGGATTTCCCAGAGTTTTGTTGATAGTTTTTAGAATTTAACCCTAACATTTCTCAAGCATTGTTTTTATTGGATTTTTGTTTAGCTAAGCTTTACTGTATATGAATTAATTCGGGTAGGTCTTCCTATTACAGTACTTCCTAACTTATGTATACCTTGTTGCCTCAGTGTGTGCAGTGATAATGCAGTGAAGCACACGGTCAGTATCACCACCTTCTAAACAACTTTGTCTTTAGGATATGCTCAACAGAAGAATTGCAATGGATATGATTCTGAAGGTAGCTGACTCTCAGTGTCATCGGCAGTTCATTTTGCTCACCCCACAAAGCATGAGGTAATCACATTATTTGATTTCCTAGCAGAAGTAATGCATGGATGTTCGATTGCAAGGAGTGTGAGGTGAGAGAGATGAGTGTAGTAGTAGCAGTACATAAACAACTAAGCAGTTCCATGCTGATAGTTCTGGGAATGTAGCAGGATGTTTGTTGTTCTTCCTTATGTTATGTCCCTTTGCATTCAGTGGGGCTTCAATCAATGCATCCTTTTTGAAATGTTTCCTTGTATGAGGTGGGATCCTCTTCTCCCCTCACAAAACTGACACAATGCTTTGCCATTTTCCATTTTTCCTGTTAATACTACTGTACTTTCAAGAGGTTTATGCTGAGTTGTTTTTTTTTTTTAAATCTACAACCTGATAATTTGTTTACTGTTTTTGCTGCTGTTTGTTTTATTTAATAGTCCCCAGAAAAATCCCACTGTATAATTCCTTAGTGAAGTTATGCCCAGTTAAGGGGAGTCGCTCCCTATCTACCTTCCTGCAGCCAGTTCTTCTCTGCTAGCCAGAAGTAATCACTGAAGCCTGCAGAGATCTTTAAGCACTCTTCAAAATGAGGTTAATGAATTATAATTGTCTCTCCCTCCTAATACAGTATTTAATGGAAATACCTGGAGGGAATTTCTGAATCTATTCAATAGAATTGTAACAATTCTCTGTGTGGAGCCACCTTCAGACAAAGTACATTAAGAATTATCAGTGGAGAAGCTAGTATAAATGTATGGTTAGTAACTTCATTCTTAGATGGTGAGTAAATATACTTCATAATATTGTAGAATGGCCTTGGTTGGAAGGGACCTCAAGGATCATGAAGCTCCTTTAATTCCCCCTCCACAGTCTTGGCCTCCAACTTCCCCATTTAATACTAGACCAGGCTGCCCAGGGCCCCATCCACCCTGGCCTTGAACACCTCCAGGGACGGGGCATCCACAACCTTTCTGGGTGTTCCAGCACCTCACCACTCTCATAATAAAGAACTTCCCCCTGATATCCAACCTAAATGTTCCGTCCTTCAACTTAAAACCATATCTCCTTATCCTACTGTTATCTACCCTTTCAAAGAGTTGAAAGGGTAAAGGTATACTTGTAAGAATATGTGCCATATCAGGATCTATAAGGCAAACGTGAACTGCATTTGATGATTATTTCAGTTGGAGCTTCTCTCAGGTTAGAGATGGCAGGAATGAAGTTGGTCTTTGTCCGAAGTTCTGCTTTCAGTTTAGTGAAGCCTGATGTTAATGTTTTAAAATGGTCAAAGGAAAAAAAATACAGTTATTTAAAGAGAGAATCAAATGGAAAAATTTGTGAAGAAGGTGCCCTGTTTAAATTATGCATGCTTTATTTTTAGTTTTCTGCCTGTAAGTTCCCGTATTCGTATCCTCCGAATGCAAGACCCTGAAAGAGGCCAAAGAACATTGACGTTCCGTAATAGGAACGAAGAAGAGGAAGATGATTAAGTATAAGGCATGTGAATATGGCACAATATTGGGGATAATTGTTCACTGATGTCTGTAAAGTTGCTGTTTCCTACTGTTGGGTAAGAGGATCTTTTCTTATATACCCTCAGGAAAAGAAGCTTCTGTATTTCATATTTTGTTTACTCTTAGAAGTACTTGTATATGTTTTTATAGCACAAGGTTTTCCTGGTTAAAATCCTTACAGCTCAGCTCATACTTTTCACAAACAACTATTTGAGTGTTTCTGTTTATGGGGGGGAGAGGGTGGATGGAAGAGGAATATGACATGAATTTTGTGTAACTGCAAAGTTATATTTTAATAAACAGAACTCCAGAAATACTGCTTGTGATCATGCTTTAGTGTCTCTGTGCTCTGAAGATTGGCCTTAAGTTAAAGATTGTGCTTTATTCCTGGTTCTGCTTTGTTTCTTGAATGTGCAGTAGTTCACGCATGAAGTAAAACTCTATTTATTAATTTATGTACTTGCAGTAGAAGCACCACAGCTGAACATGAACAACGATTTCTGAGTAGTGCGGATTTTCATAATCACAAGAGTGAAGATTTCTTTGCACTGTATTCTCAGAGTAGGAAAAAGGGCTTGTTCTTTCCCCAGCAGCTTGTAGGGAATAGTTTGTCCTTGAATGTGAGCTTAGAGAAACAAGTAAGTTATGTCTTAACATATTCTGTCTGTATATTCCTTATATATTCTGTATATGCTGTTTATGAGGGTTGATAGTGATGGGACAAGGGGGAATGGCCATAAACTGAGACAGGGCAGGTTTAGGTTAGATATTAGGGGGAATTTTTTCACACAGAGGGTGGTGACACACTGGAACAGGTTGCCAAAGGAGGTTGTGGATGCCCCATCCCTGGAGGCATTTAAGGCCAGGCTGGATGTGGCTCTGGGCAGCCTGGTCTGGTGGTTGGTGACCCTGCACATAGCTGGGGGTTGAAACTGAGTGATCATTGTGGTCCTTTTCAACCCAGGCCATTCTGTGATTCCTAATTCTCACTCTTGCACAGACTGAGTTTGCAGGCATTCATTGTATTGTAACAAAATGAAATGATGGAGGTCCTTCAATATGGAGGAATGTAGTGGAAGATTTTTGAGAGAGAGTAAAGAAACTTCTAAACTGTTGGCTTCTTTTTTTCCTGGTACTGTACCTGAGTGACTTTTAATGAGGGGATGAACGGAGAAAGAAAAAACAGATTTTCCAAACTGCCCCAAATTAATACCCTCCAGTTCTCTCCAGGAACTTGCAGTTATTGGGAGCTCTTCAGAAACAATTCATTTAGAGTTCAGCTACCGGGCATATATATCCAAATTTCTTTTTAACATTACAGGAGTCATTAAGACTGTTGAAGGAACAGTTCTACCATTACTACTGGAGTTATTTACCAAGTAGCAGCTCCTCAGTAAAATCCCATTGCAATTTAAATTGTAAATTGACTTAGTGGCAAAAATCATAGTTGACTACAGAATGGTACTTTGTGTTCTTTGATGTTGTTTAGTTTTTATACAAGCGCCATTAAATTTGTGGATGTCTCAAAGATAAAGAAGATAACTGTGAACTGAAGGAAATGTTCTGGAACTGCTGTTGGTTTTCTTGGTGGGTTGAAACTCCAGCAATGAAGTCTACTCATCTTTTAAAGACTTCAGATGCTTACTTCTGAAAGCTTAGGAGAATGGGCCAGCAGACTGTGAGCAAGCTCGCCCCGTGCAAGAGGAGGTAATGGCAGAACAGTGCCAGGCTGCTTACTGAAGTGCATGGCAAGAGAATGGGAGACAGTGGCTCTGAATTGCAGTGTTGAGCTTCTGACTGCAGTAAATGGGGAAGAGGGACTGTTCACAATGGGGGTAGGGGGCATTTAAACATATTGTACTGCCAGGCTGTAGGGCCTCCTTCCTTTGCAGGGTTTCAGGTTCTGAATAGTACTGCACCTCCTTCAAGCAAAGTGTAAGGTCCTCTGCAGGCTCCTACCAAGGAGTGATTCTGTAACCCTGTGGTGTGATGGTAAATACTTTAGTCCTAAGCAAGTTGTAGGTATCTGTGTGAGAACATTGGCAAGAGGAGGGGAGATGGGACATGCAAACTGCATCCTTGGTGAAACTTTCCTGGAACTTGAGCCAAATTTGTGTTTTTCTGGAAATCAATACTCTTACGTGGTATTGAACCACATCTTCAGAGTGACTTGGTTTTATGATGGAACTAGAATGCTTCAGTAGCTTTATTTCCTCCTGATTTTCTTCAGCTTCCAAAAAATAAAAGAGTGCAGAGGCAGAGGAAAACCTTTATCTTCAGTAGTACTTTTATAATGACTTGGGGGAAAAAGAGATTAAGGAATATCACGTTTCTACTGAGCTACTTGAAGTTGCTCTGAAGTTTTCTACAAGCTTGCTTCAAATATTGGAGCAATTGGCATTGATTCCAGTCTTTGATTCAAATCATATACTGTGTTCTAATCTAGCATTGTGCTTGATGAAAATCTGTGCCTGGTTGTATAATAGTTACAAGCAACTATTTTCATGGTAGAGAATTAGCTCTGAGTAAACCAAGACTGGGGCAGTTGCTTGGATACTTACTTTGCAGTGATTGTTCTCAATTCTCAGAGCTATCTCATTCTTGGCTCTTAAAGAGCTGAGTTTCCTGTACCAGCTACCCAGAGAGACTTGTGTGATGCTGTTACATTTGAGTCTAGGTTGAGCTGTAGGTGTTTTGGATGGCAGTGCAGTCCTTAATGTTTTATTTAAGTAGATGGAGCGTGTCCACTTGGGTAGATTTAAGGTGCAGGGAAACGTGGCATGATGCACGGCAGCCCTTATAAGCATGTGTAAGTAAAGAAGGCATAAAATCCCAGGCTTATTCAACATTTCTGTATCACTGGTAATTTTAGCCTACATGGAAACAACGGGCATATCGTACTCAGAAGTATGTTATAGTTTCAGAACTTTTATTTTTAAGTTACAGCCAAACACACAAAGTATACCACTATTTTGGCAAGAATACTACCTGTGTAGGCCAAGTAAAATTCTGGTATTAAAAAAAATAGTAATAATAATTGAAACTTCAGTGTTTTCTTATTTCTTTGGAATATGAGGAAAAAGTAAATAGGAGGGGATGGTTGTGATTGTGGTCAGACTGATTGCCCTCCCTTGCCGTTTAGATTTGAAATTGCAGACAATGATTTGTTTTGTGCCGTGCTTTATTGTCTGATTTTTAGCTATTATGGTCTTATTTCCGAAGGCAAAGTAGAAATATCCAACATGTAACCGTCACCCTTTCAGGTTTTTTCGTGGGTGTAAAAGTATGAACAGTTGACTTTGTTTAAAGCAACTGGGAAACCTGGTATAAGGAAGATTGTCTGCAGAATGCACGTGTTCTCCATGCTCTCCCAGGGCTGTGCAGAACTCATACTTGCCACACTATGGGCATAACCTTGGTTGATGCAGACAGAGTTGAGAACAAAGGTTGTTCTTTGATCCCTTCTCAATTATCATACTGCAAAACTATCAGCCAACATTTTTGACAGTATTTATTTATATAATGCCTGTGGTGGTTTCATGTCATATTGTAAGTGGAAAAACTCTTAAGGTGGGAAAAACATTAGAAGACCAGGGTTAGGCCAAGCAAATAAACTGTATTTGTCTTCCAGCTAGCTGAAAAAGTGATGTAAGCACAGGTCTAGTAGGTATACTGTTAATTTTAGCATTAACATCTTAGAGGATAAACAGCTGCTCTGTTGGAAATACAAGCACTACAACTGTTCATTTTGTATAACATGACTCTTATACCGAGTGAGTGCAAAGTTTTCTTCATGCTTTCCATAACGAAATATATATATTTCCCAGTAGTACAGTGACAGATAAGTAAAGATAGATTTATAGATTTTCTATTACCATGCTGAAGACGTGAAATAAGAATTAGGGGAAAAGGTCAAATGTTATAAATTTATTTGGGACATATATATTGCAACCTCTGTGGAAGCTTTTGAAAATTCAGGCAAAGATCAATACACTTCCAATAAAACCTTTAAACTTCCGATAAAACAATATTTTAAACATTATATATATATATATTTATATATACTTTGAAGGGGAACATTTTAGCAGGATTTGCTTTTTTATACTGCATTCCTCTGACACAGCTCTTTCCAGATAGAAGGGATGCAAATGAGGTAAGAATTAAGGCAAACCTAAAAGGCATGCAAATGAAGTACATTTATATCCACTGACAATACGAGCACGTGTGTGGATCAGACTCAAGAACTGAGGAACTCTTCCCTCTGTCTGTCCAATACTACTTTACAGCAGAATGGTGGCGTGGTTTATAATAAACAATTAACATTACCATGGGAATTCAGTGTCACTAACATTACTCAGTCTAGGAGACACAGAGCTAGCATCAGTAAAACATGAACAATAAATAATATAATTCACTGCAGCACAGGACTGCTGCACAGGCTTCAGAGGAATAGGGTTGGTATGAAATGACATTGCACACATCACGTTGTGGCAGTTTATTTTTATAATATATACTTTTAAAATTCTTTAGCAAATGACATTCTCATGCACACAAGTGTTTCAAACACAAGAAGCAAGTCCATTTATAGGTAGTCCAAGCAAATTTCTGTGTGTGTGGAAATAGCTGCAAACTGAATGGAACATTAAACTTCTGTGCAGTCTATGATGCATTTACACAAGCTCATTTTTGAATGTCACACTGCAGGAGTAATACAATGGAAGGATCACTCTTTGCAGCTTCTTTGAATTCATCCAGTGTGATCTGGTCGTCTTTGTTCTTATCCATCTTACTGAAGATCTTGTCTACCCGCTGCTCAGGCGTCAGGCCATCCTCATTCATCTTCATCATTATCACAGTGCCTACCATTTTGTAGATGGCCTTTGGAAAGAAACCAAATAGAAAAGTCAATATAAGGGTTAGCTTGATTTTACTGTACTTTATTCATTTATTTTTTTTAATGTGTTCAAATTCCAGAATGATGTTCTAACAGTAAAGTGATTGCCAGCTTCCCCGAGCATTTTTCTCTTTCATGGAATCTGAAATCTGTTCACTGAAAACACAGATTTACTTTCTTCAGGTGTAGGCTTCTTTCAGCAATTGCCTTTTGCATGCTGGAGTAAATTTCTTTGGTTTTACAGCACCAAACTGTTGTAACCTATTCTTTGGTGAACGGTTTGTTTGGTTTTTATTGACTCCCTTGAGAAATTCCATGGAAATGATGAATGAACAGTTTTAGAAGTCATCTCCTTTGAAAAGCTTGCCGTGTGTACTCATGAGCAAAGCCTGGAAGTAACCACTGTGGCTAGGAGCTGGCAGAGACTGGGGAAGTAAGCTTTATGCTTCTCCTTATATACAACAGTTGTCTTCAATCTTTATTCTGTTAGTGAAAGCCTGCTTAGAACTGCGTGCTGTTATCTCTGTACATTTCTGCCATAACTTAACCTCCATTAAGATTTCAGCCACTCAGGCAGAAACCTTAGCAGTAATTTCGTGCATGCCTGGTGGTTTTGCAATGGGCTTTGCAAATCCTTTGCTATGCTGTTTTTGTGTTGAATCCATTCACTGTCAAACAAACGTACCTCTTGATATTTAAAAGCCCATGTGCACATATGTACTTACAGCAACTCTCAATGATTACATGTCCATTAAAATCAGTGTGTTTAAATCACTTTCTGTGTGTGTCAGTATCAGATAAATGTATATAATGTGCTTTTTAAATGATGGAGCCCACAGCCTCGTGTGTTTAAAATCTAGAAGATTTTGTGAATCGTGTTCAGATGTGTTCTTTTTGAGTGCCACACTGTTCTCACCTCTATGATTTCCAGCATTTCCACCCTTGTAATCTTCCCATCACCATCCAGGTCGTACATGTTGAAGGCCCAGTTTAGCTTCTGCTCAAAGCTGCCTCTGGAGGTGATGGACAGTGCACAGATGAACTCTCTGAAGTCGATGGTCCCATCTCCGTTTTTATCAAAGGTTCGGAAGGCGTGCTGGGCAAACTTGGAAGCATCTCCATAGGGAAAGAACTGCAAAATAAAATAATAAAATGGTTTCCAGCTTTCAGCCTTGCAAGTTCAACCCAGCGCTCCAAACTCAGTGCCGCCATTAGAGGTACGGTATCTGAAAGTGGAGCTGCCTCTGGCAATGGTCCCATTTGCTCCACGTTGCAGTTCATCTCGCTGCCTGTGTTCTTCGGGGGAAGCAGCTCCCAGGTTGTAATGAGCTGGGGCTGCTGAACCCTGTTTCATGCAGTAAACTGCACTGAAAGATGCAGCTTGTGATAGTGCAGTGCTAAGGAGGTGGTGCTCTCAGCACCACAGCCAGACTTGTGAGCCAGACTCACTCTCATCTGATCTACGCTGCGTTAGAAGCTATTTCAAATCAGATACCTGATGCCCAAGCATTTACATTTACAGCTGTTATTATTTACTGCCTTATTCTCTGACTATGAAATACAGCAAGCAAGCTGAATTTTAATAGTATTTCATTCAGCTTGGCAATAACAGCTCTTAGAAGGCTGCAACCAAGTACGTGTGTGGGCTCCTTGTGAAAATTTGTTTCACAAAATAGTCCTCACTGTGAAAAATCAAAACCACGTTCTCTTTTGCTGGTAACCTAATACAAGTAGGTAAGGTGAAAACTGAGATTTGGTTAAAGGATATGGGGCTGCTCATCTTTAATAGCTGCTGTTAGTGATCACCGTAACCGAAAAGTGTTTCAAATGACCGTCACATGTGGGATTTCAGCTGTTCTTTGTGTTTTGAACTTCGTGTTATCACAGAAGAGGTATCAGCAATGCTCATCTCCTTCCCCCGTCCTTTCAGGAATGCAGTCTGGAGGCACAACCAGAGAGATGCGAACACTGTACCTTTTGCCAGTGGCATTTTGTTAAGGTCAGCATTTGCTGCTAAACCAGCTGTTTTCCCATTTGGATTGGTATGGTCAGCATCCAGTCACTGGCTCTTGGCTGCTTCTCCCATCACTGAAATGCAGTGCCAGAACCAAAGAACTGGGCTGCAGTGAAGAAGGTCACCTCTGAAAATGGCTGAGAAGTGGCATTAGGAGGGGTTGGTGGCTGGAGGTGCTGATGGCAATTTCTAAATAGTCATGGGGAAACATCTGAAACATCTCACCCCATTAAAGGAGCATCAGCAAGATGTGTCTCTCATGCCAGTCATACAACATTGATGGCATGTAACAGAGAAAACCATCCTCCTAATTTTTTCATCACGAACAGGGCAGTGAATTTTCTCAGTTGAGAAAGGCCACTGCCTTTCAGGCACTTACAGCCTTATAAGGGAACAAATGGGATTGATGCCTTTTTTTAAATTATTTTCTCTGTATACTCCCTCTAGGGAGCAAATGCAGTAAAAGGTCCTTTGGGGACTGATGACACTTCTCCAGTCTGTACCTGCTGATCTGTATTATTTTTAGCTCAGAACAACTAAAAAACATTGTCAAAACTTGTTTAAAAACAGCCTTGTAGGCTTCCATGTTAAACTGGTCTTAGCCAAGTGGAAATGGGAGACACAATTCTGGAAGACAAGCACCCATTTTTGGCAGATGGAATACACATAGTTTAGGCTGCCTCATGTGGTACCACTGAATGTCTCAAAAGCAAGCAAAGGAATGTAATGGGGATTGTCAGAGGCCCACAATGGCTGGGCAGGTCAGTGGGTTCCTCAGCAGCCTTGGAAGCCCCGTGCCCAGGAGATGAATTTACACAACAGGGCAAGCAGTCCCTTTCTGCTGCTGCAGTGGTGCTACTGAAAAGTGTACCCCCTCTTTGCACACTGTATCCTGCTTTACCCTTTTCGCCCAAAACCAAGGCCAGCCGTGTCTGCCTGGGCTTTCTGCAGCACTCAGTTCTATGAGTGACCAAACACTGGTTGTTCGTTTCTTCTTGTCTAGTCCCATCTCTTTCCTGGCCTGGTGATTTTCCAAACGAGTTAGGTAACACACTGGTGTGGGACAAAATTGTTATCCATACAGACAACTTCTAATTAGGAAATGAAATGGGAAAAGACAAATCTCTTATTTTGCTACTAAATTTTGGAGAAGAAAAATGTCTTGAAGGTTCACTGTTCTGGAAAGCTTCTGGACATCCTTCTTGTACCTGGGATGGTTTCAGAAGGACCACAATACCTAGGACACAGGGTTTGGATTTTGAAATGTGCTCCTGCGTGGGAGCTCCTGTGTTTTGGCTGAACACATATTTTCAGCACTTGTCCACAAAACAGGCTTTCCAAAACAACGCCAGCAGGGGGATGATGTAATGTCCTTACCCTGCTGAAAGGTCTCTGTCTAGATGTGAAACCCTCACATGTACTTCCCTTCTTGCCTGAGACAAACTGAACTTGGGGGAAAATGCCAGCTGTGGATCATTGGAGATCAGGGAGCTGTGAGTTCCCAAATGGGAACAGCTTGCACGAACCAGTATTAGAAGTTCTCTAATAATCTCTTCTCACTGGGGACAGGTGACAGAATGAGGGGAAATGGCCTGAAATTGCACCGGGGGAAGTTTAGGTTGGATGTCAGGAAAAACTTCCTTACAGAAAGGGTTGTTAAGGACTGGAAGAGGGTCCCCAGGGAAGTGGTTGAGTCACCATCCCTGGATGTGTTTAAGAACTGTTTGGATGTGGTGCTCTGAGACAATTTAGCAGATTGTTAGGGTAGTACAGTTAGGTTGTGGTTGGACTTGATGATCTGTAAGGTCTCTTCCACCCTGAGTGATTCTATGATTCTAGAGGGACCAGAAAGTACACAACTTTTTTCCTAATCAAATCAGTGCCCGAGCATCTTTTTAAGGAGGCAGAAGATTTGGATTCTAAGATTTCCTCCAGTAAGTATTTTAAAATCAACTTGATCTCAGGGAATTTTCACAATTCTCCTTTAATCCCGTCTGTATCATAATGCCAAACACAATACCTACAATTAGCAGTAATCTAATTACCCCAGTGGGGGTTGAATAGTGCCTATGATAACATAAATTTGAAACCATTTCTTTATTTCTACTTCTGTCAACGGTTTTCCCTAAGTTACCATTCTTTGAAATGAATGAAATATTTAATGAACTGAACAATCCAAATGGTGTTACTGAAGACCAGACTCCCCAAGGACGTTTAGATAACCAAGGCAAAGCCCAAAAAAGAATCCAGGCAAGGACGAGTGCAGAGCCATCATCTCCATAGCCATATCTTCCACCAGTCTAAGCTATCCACATGTTTGGTCTATAGATTTCCAAGGTTTTTCCTCACACATCTCATTTCAGCAGACTTTGGACACCTTGTTCCAGAGGCAATTACCAACACCCTGCTACATCGACGTCCTTCTGTGGCACTATCCCCAACTGCCCTTTAAATGAAAAGCATTCAGACAAACTCAGATAACCGCTCAGTATTTGAGTCTCAGAGCTTTCCCAGGCAGAGCTTTGCTACACAGATGCAACAAGGAAGAAGAACCGCAGAATTTGACTCCATGAAAGCAGAAGTAATTTTGGAAGTTATGCATGTTTCCATTCACAATTTGATCAAATGTTAAGTGATCTGGATCACAGAAATACAGATGCTCCTGCCCTGTTCTCTGCTCTCAGCTACAGAGCAGCAGACCTCGGCACAGAGGAACACATACACCACTGGACCACATGCCTTGGAATGGGCTGGGCTGTTTTCTTCATATTTCACTCACTGGAAATCGAGTATTGGATATAATAATTCAATTTCGTTACTGAAACTCCTAGAGATGGAACTGGATCACGTCCCCACACTGTGCTACTGCTGCAATGCTGTAACATGACTGAGAATACCAGAAACAAATTCAAACACGATATTCAGTACATCTTCTCCATCCTATCCCCTGCTCCTCCTCGCCTTGTATCATCGCTCCATTAGGCAGAGAAATCCTAAGGGAGGCCTAAAAGCTCTCTCAGTGGCCACCCTCAGCTACAGCGCAGATCTCTGTGGGGGAGAAGCAGCGCTGCTTTGATTCAGCCCTGCACAATCCAAAGCAAGTGCTGCACCAGTGGGTCCCATGGGGGATCCACCACAGGTAAAGCCAGAGGAAAACTGGCTGGCTGATTTGGCTCTGTGGGTTAATGATGCATGTGAGAACTGCAGGGAACAGCAGCAGAGTTTCGTGGAGAACAAAATTATCTTTTCCTAGCTATTTTTACTTTGCCAATAAAGCTGGAAAGAGTAAACATGGCACTCTAATAAACTCGTTCACCATTTGTGAATTGTGTTCCCTCTGCCTTCCAACATGCAAATAGATGAATAAAAATGGTGTGTCAGAATCTGTGGCTTTTTAAATTCAAGTTGTTATTCAAGTTATTCAAGTGTTATTCACGGACACTACCAGAACCCAAGAAACAGTGACATTTACCTTGTCCGTACGTACTTCTACTGATGGAACAGGCAACGAAGCCACTACATAATCCTATTTTTCTCTTGTGTTAATGTAGCTGCATTGCTTTAGAAGTCAGATTCATGTTTGTTTTCCTGTTGCTGTTGCCTTTACATAGAGCAAAATATGACCCAATTTCTTTTTCTACCCTCTTCTCCCATTCTGCCTTCCAGGAGTTATTAATTCCCTCTGGCTTGTCATAGACATACCAAAGCATTTCTCATCCAAAGCATGTGAATCCCTGCTATGTAATCAGGACAGAGCCACTTTTCTGTCTCAACTCTAGTGTTTTTATTGTGCTTTATGGATGCAAAAGCTCCAGGGCTGTCACAATCAGGATCTGAGCATGCAGTACCACAACCTGGTAACACAGGTCTGCATGGGTTCGATTAGCCACATTCCTTCCGAGGCCGATATTTAAGCTATTTTCTCAAGTCATCCAAAAATATGAGTCTGACTGTATTCTGCTGAGTATCATGGCACAGAATTACAGTGGATCAATACACATGCATCTGGGCTGCAGCTGAAAGATATGAACTTGAATCTTTCAGCACTGCCACAACTCATTGCTGCAAAGCAGGAATCAGCAAGTTGACTTCTACAGCAAGGCAAATAGAAGAAAATAGAGATAAAACATCAGTTCCAGAGAGAGCAGTCCATAGAAACATGAGAAATGGATCTCAGCAAAGGACACGAGAAGAATGAAATACTGTTAAAATTAAGGAAAGGCTGAGAAAAACTGGACAGCTGAGCTGCAGCACTGAATGTCTGTGATGGATAATCCCAAAGAACACCAAATATCAGAGCCCAAATGACTTTGCAGGTCTCAGTTCTCCTTGTGTACTGCCATGACACATCCCCTGCTCAGACACATGTGGTGAGGATCAGCACAACAGAAGACTGTGACCACTTGAGCTACAGGTCTGATGGGAGCATAGAGCTAGCAAGCACTGGGGAGAACTAACCAAAAGTAGACCAATCATCTCATGGCTATGTACTAATTATGTTTCTGCTTGGTAGCTGTAATACTTTGAACACGTGTGCATCCATAGGCATATGGGGAGGCTTGTAAGCAGCTGTCAGTTCTTCTTCTCCCCTTCAGTGGGAAAAGAGTTGCACAGGGTGAAGTAGAATCAGAGCAGAGTCTGTATCTTGCTCAGGCTTCCACAAACAGGGACTAGCTTGTACATTATTAGTAAGACCTAGGTCACACTGCCTCTGCAGCCATTGAAGAAATGGACAATTTGAAGCATGCAGAGAATAATTATTTGAGAATTCAGGAGCAAATGCGGATCATCAGTACTGGTTCCTTGCAGTTGTCTGCGATACAGGCCAGGCTCAGAGGGCAGAAAACAAGCACAAAACAAAGCCTATGAAAAAGCAAAGACCCACAGTAAAAAAGCAGAGCCAGCATATGCCAAGTGCTGCGGGAAGATCAATGGGAAGTAAGACACTTCCCCTTCTGAAACACATATATGGCAGGGTCTGACTCTCTTTCAGCCTGAAAAATAATCTCTGTATTCACAACTGTGGGGAAATTAGTCACTGACTAGCAGGAATTGAATCGATTTTCAATCCCAGCTTTTCTCTGATTAGATTTGGACAATGAGGAACTTAACTGAACTGTGGTAGTGCTATAGGTCAATACACTAGCACATCAGTTATTACTCGGTGCTAAAGGAAGAAATCTTCAGAGAGAACTGTCGTCAAAACAATTAGTGCTGCTGGTCCATAGCAGGGGGAGTAGGGCTGATTAAATGTTATTTCTCTTTGATCTCCCTTAACTGAGCAACAATGCTGGAACACTTTATTTAAGTTTGGCACAGTCTTCCAGTACGCCAAGGTCAGTGATAGCACAGGGCTACAACAATGTCAGGATCCTGCTGCGCTGCAGCTAGGCACCAGGCTAATTACAGCATCCTTTTTCTTGACATTATGTTATATCTCTTTAGGAATCTGGGAACATACCAGATGGAGAATACACTGATCTGGGACATTTCTTTTTATTTTGTTTCCCTCAAAGATCATCTGACTCCTTTTCATTTCTGCAAAAATGCTTTATCTTCCCAGTGAGTTTTGGCTCCAAAGGTTCAGAGTATTAACTTGATTGCTATGCCTGCTGGGCCACGAAGCCCTTAGCACAGATTTCCCAAAAGAACAGGGCTATGGAAGCATCAGTAAGTGCTATTTCCAGCCAGAAAGGGATTTGAATCACGAGTCACTATAGTCTGAGATATCCATCTTATGAATATACAGATGGAGCCGCAGAAAAGATTCTTCTGCCTGAAATATCTCACACACCTTATGTAATACAGCCTCATAAAATTTTTAAAACATTATGGAGTTGTTACAGTGAAGTGCTGCCGAAAGGGAACTACAGAAAGAGAAGGAAAATGACTGTAGAGGAGAATGTCAGAGAACTAAGGATTTGAACATCAAGGGAGGCTCAGGTTGTATAACAGGAAATGGTTCTTCACCAGAGGGTGCTGGCTATGGAACAGGCTGCTCAGGGCTTACGGCCCCAGGTGCTGGAGTTCAAGAAGTGTCTGGGCAATGCTCTCAGTCGTGTGGTCTGATTTTTGGGTGGTCCTGCATGGATCCAGGAGTTGGACTCAATAGTCCTTATGGGTCCCTTCTAACTCAGGATATTCTACGATTCCACAAAATCTCAGTGAGTGCTGAACTACCAATCTTTTTTCTTAATACTGAGAACAAAACCTGTCAATTCAAGAGGTACAAACAAACTGACTTAGCTTCTAGAGAGAACTAGCAACTCCTTCACAACCACAGCTCACTCCAATGAGCTGGGAACTGGTGGACTCACATTTCTTTTCCTGCTCATCCAGCCTTTGGGAGAAGGGCAGTCCATAAACCTTTCAGTCCAAGGAAGAAAACTACAACATGAAGTCCAGAGAGACCAAAGGAGTGGAGAAAGATGAAAGCTATATGATACCACAAGCACTCTGCAAGAACTTGCTCTGCTGCAAAAAAGCAGTAAGTATTCAAGGATAGAAAATGGAAAGAGCTGACTGCCCACAAAACCAGCATGCCCCGATGCTCATTGCTGGGCTAGGAAAGGGAACCCCAGCCTGCACCCCCAGACACACACCTGGAAGACAGCTGGGTCTCAACAGGAACATATATAAAGATTAAATAACTGGATCATCGCTGCAGTCTCCAAGCCAGTCAACGTGGAGCCATGTGCACATAACCCTTATCTTCATCCCTCTGTGCCTCACCAATTCTGGGGGATGGAGTGGACATGGTTGTTTTTTGTTTCATATCACAAACTGCAAACCTTTTACAATTCCTAAGGGCTATGCTGAGTTAATGACAGAGTACTTGAGAACCAACATGGGTAAATCCTGACATCTCTGCTTGGAGACCATGTATCTGTCCCTAAGCTCAGACAAACTGGTAACTGATCAGAGTTGGTCAAAAGATGTACTGCAGAATAAAGTTCCAATGCAGAACAAAAGGTTGAGGAAATGGAGAAGACCCCTAGGGTAGGCAGAGAAGGATGGTTGCAATTTTTTGTAGAACACATAGAAGGTAGGTGACAATGATTTGGTATCATCTTCCTTTTGTTCCCTTCTGCCTGTAGGCACATCTTATTGACTTTCATTTTCAGTACTGAATTTGAAAGCAATCCAACAAGTTACAGAGGAGCTGTATGAAAATGAAGTTTCTAATCATTTGAAATTGGAAATAGGCCCACATTTCTAAGTTATGCAAGGCCTACCTCAAAGCTTTTATTTTGCAATGAGGCTATGAGCAGACAGGTTTTCGGGCTTCCTTCTGAAAATTTTGTACAGACTTGCATTGGATATTCATCCATCTGCAACCTTTCCAATTATTTACTTACGGAGAATAATAACAAAAGAATACTCGATACAGTGGGATTTTAAGATTCTAGCTTCTCTGGATAATTTTTTCTTCCATATTTTCTTCCATACTTAGGCTTTCTCTTAAAGTATGAACCTTTTAAATGGTCAATGCCAAGACTTGCAAGCCCAGCAGTATGTAAATACTATGGAATAACAGCATTCTGATGGAAAAGATCAGACATATGTATGAAAGAAAGAGATGTAAAACCACCCACGTGTGCCAAATGGATGTCTGCCTTCATATGGAGATTCCACCTCCCTGGATAGGCTGTTGCTGTGCAATTACTGTCTGTGCTCACAAAGCAATGAATATTAGCAATACCCAGTGCTAAAATTTTTCTGAAGATTTCTCCTTTTTAGGTTATTGGTCAGCTAAAGCAGACATTATCATCCTGCAGAACAGAGCTTTCCCCTACTTTCAACCCTCTTATTCCAAAAAACTCTTGGGGAATGCAGGCTTCTACAAAATTAATTTAAATTAATAAGATGTTTGGTGGGGGAAAGGTGAGAAGTAGGCATCTCTTGCATCTGCCTGCTGGAATAATGCAGTGAAATTCTTGAATAACTTCAATTCTTCAGCACATGGAACCTTTGAAAAGCAGCTGAAGGTCCTTTTTGCCATCAGAAGGCCATTGTCATGCATGTCCTGCTCTGAAGGAAAAAGCAACAATGGGGAGAGCAGCCTCTTCTGTCAGAGATGTACCAGCCAGTTAGGAGTTTACCCAGCACTTGGTTCCTTTAAGATCTTACAGTTCATATACTCACTCTGTATGTGACTTACTACTAGAATGCAATAAGACCTGGCAAAATCGGCCATACAAAAGCATAGCATAAAGTAAATTCTAAATAGTGCAGAGAAAAAGTGACTTTTAAATTTAAAATGATCTTTATCTAAAAAGGCGAAGAAAACTCTATTAAAAAAAGATGCATCATTATGCATTTTTAAAGAACTCTGCTATTGGTGCTCATTTTTAATCACCAAAGTCTCCCATTTCATGCACTATCTGACATGATCATAATGACTGAAGTTTCAATAACAAAATTATGAGTCAGCTGAAAAGGATACAATAAAGGTAGGTAAACACTATGCTTTTCTAACATTGATTCCTTGCTGCTTTCTTTTTCACACAAGCTTAGTATAGTGGCATCTTCTCCTTTGGATTACATTACACTCTCTGCACCAGACAAACTGAAGGTATCCATACCACTTACACTCTGCACAAAATGCACAAATGTACAGCTGATGCCTTCACTGTTGTGCTGAATGCAATCCTGGTTCCAAATCAGTTCCATTTGAATTTTTCCCCTCAGCAACAAAAAACCTCTAAAACCTCAAAATCCAACTAAGTCCACCTGTAAGAAGCAAAATCAAAGTCTATTTATACACGGTGAAGAATATCTGGAGGGATGCATCAAAATCAGTGTTCTCCATTAATAAACATTACCTCAAAAATACACTCAAAATGTACAGTGATGCCATCTGAACTGCCCAGCAGTATAATTATGATAACTAGCTCATCCTAAGGATGAACTATTGCTTTTCCACATTGAGTAATGAATATGAGTAATAGATTTGAATTTTCCCCTAAGTAAGTATTCTGTTAAACGTTAAATAAATCAGTTTGTAGGCTCTCATGAATAAACAGTAACAGCTACTCAGTCCTTAGCAAGCAGGCAGTACAATAACAAGAACAGTAATTAAAAAGTGTTCAGTATAGGAGTGAGAATTCCGAGGAAGATAAGTCATACCTGCCTTTGGATAAGATAGCTCTCTTATCTTACGAGAGCAGCAGATCACAGAATCATAGAATTATTAAAGCTGGAAAAGACCACTAAGATCATCCAGCCCAACCACCAACCCATCACCACCATGCCCACTGAACCATGTCCCTCAGTGCCACGTCTACCCTCATCTTGAACGCCTCCGGGGAAAATCTCATCACCTTTAATAATTTTGTATCTTAGAGTCGATAATGATGAATAAAAAGCCCTACACACATTAATAGTAGAACAGTAAACTGTGTAATCATGAACAAACTCTACACTTCCAACGGGTTTCCAGAAGGATGCTGGTTTACACTTGCCAGGAAAGATCCTCCCAGGACTGTTCCTGGTGATGCCAATTGCAAAAATGTACTTTGTAGGTTTGCTGCTGGGAGATACATCCCAGTTCCTGACATTTCCAAGTTCATTCATACCTCCTCTATGACCTGGCTGCATATAATGGTCTCTAGAGATTAATTATTTATAGAGGAACACTAATGTAGTATATTTCACACATATTTGATAGAGTCACATTTCATGTCAGATGTAATCAAGGATGAAAAATAATGAGCCAAATCTTGTAAAATGTTAAATGTTCAAACAAAGGCAACAACAAAAATTACAACAAAAGAAGATTAGAACGAACCAAGAAAGCATCATCTTGATTGGCTGCTATTTACACAGAATTAACAGGTAGGCATATTCATGCTCAAGCATGAGCACTTCTCTTTGTCTTCTATTGCATTCCTTTCTCAACACACTCCTGGCTTAAAGGGTCTTTTTGATGGCCAAAGGATTTTCAAGCCTCAAAACATTATAAATCATCTGCTAGAGGCATTCGATGAACAACCACTCTGTTAAGGCAGCTGTCTGTAGAATGCATCTCCACGTGGCATCTGATTTAAAATGTATGACAGGGTTGGCATTTAGTACGTTTTAGTGTTCATGCTCTCATAAAAATAGAGCAAAGCCCCCCTTCTCATAGCATGAGATTTTTATGGAGAGGTGACAGCATTTTTATAACTAAGCTTGCAACCACATTTCCTTGTAAAGGAATCTCAGAATTCTTTACTCGGCGACAGCTACATACCTAGGAGTGATAATACTACCCAGGCAAAGGCCTTCAACAAACCAGCCAGGGAATTCAGCCTCTGAGGAAGTAACAAGTATTTGCTGAACAAAAAACAATGAATATATATATACATACATATATATAGTCCCTGCTGAACAATAGGAGAGAAGAAATTTGAAATGTGCCTCAGACAGGGCATATCTCAATAAAAAAAAATAGCCTACTGGAGCTTATAGACTCCAGGGCTTCTTACTGCTGCCAAAATACAGTCTGGATAGACCCAAGTCTTCCAGGCTCAAAAAGAAAACTATCTGCATTCTACCTAAATAGAGTTCTGCTGGTAAAGTCTCAAACTTAAGCATTTCCACCTGCTGCCAAGGGATCTAAGCATCAATAGTTCTTCCATCCCCACCCTCCATCCTAAATAATGGTTGGGTCTGGCTTCTCCTATTGACCAGACTTTTGATTGTGGACAGTCCTGGTGTCTAATTGGAATGACAGCATCACCTGTGCTACCTCTATTCTGGCAGCACTGTTTATTGAAATGAAATGTTTTTGTGAGCCAGTGTAGTTAAACAGTCTGCCATGTGTAGTTTAGCAGTCAGTCTGACAAACACCGATGCAGAGTTCATTGCTTCACTCTTCTTTATCAGTGGCAAGAGATGCTGTGTCGTGCTGGGTGACACATCCCACGACAGATACACAACAGCAGGCATGACATGCATCCCATTCTGCTGAGCACATCGTGACTTCTTCCATTATGAAGTATTGCATGATATCCCAAATACATGACTAGCCTAGGAAAGAACAACATTTTAATTCTCATCTGAAATATGAAGTGTTGTTCTCCCCCTCTTGTCTTTAACTGATGACATACCTATAACCTTTCTGGATCTACTAATGAAAAATTTATGATTTTTTCCCAGTAAAATTCATAAATATCTGCAACAAACCATTCTAACCACTGATGCAAAATGACACTGAGAGACAGCAGTAGTGTGGTACTGAAGCCTGAACGCGATGTAAATTTGAGGTCACAAGATCATGTGTTTGAGACCTGTCACAAAGCTGAAATATAACCTAAGCTGTCACAGAGATGCAGTGGCAGTATTGTTTAGCATGCTGATGAAGTTCCCAAAATCCAGAGTGACTGCAGAGCCAAGGGAAAGAAGCTGGGCTTTTATTCTCTAACCCTGAGCACACTAATAAGAGAGATTTGGTGCTGTTGTCCTATAAGCACGCTCCCCAAGATGTCAGTCTGAAGCAACAACTGACCTACACTGTATTTATAAAGCATGGCATAACACATTGACTTCTGAACTGAAACGTATCCTTGGATATTTCTATTGCTGCAGCTGGCTGTGTTTTCACAAGAGGGCCACATACAGTTTCTAGCCACAGCAACCTGTGTTGTGCTTCTCCTTTGACAGATATGAAGATCCCATTGCCTCCAGAGAGGTAACAATCTGTAGATACAGCTAACTATACTGATTCATGAGCTGTGTGGTTAATAACAGGCTTTCAGTTTTAAAAAGAGCTGCTTTCACACCTACAGAGATCTGAGTGATCCCAAAGGGATTTGCTAGCATCAGCCTAACCCCACAACCAACCCACATGGGTGGACACCAGAGTACCAGCAAAGCAAGACCATAGAAGGTACAAACTGACAAGATTATACATAAACAAGCCACCTACCAACTCTGCCACTTTTTATACCTTGCCTATCACTTCATTACTTGTTGGGTCCATTTGTATGGGACTTTTGACTGGGGAGCACCTCACATTTGAAGATTGAGTCCCCACTGAAGCACAGCAAGATACAGATGTACAGGGCACACCAAAGCCAAGGTCTGAATCAACCTATACATGTACAACGTGTCCAGTGCTGACACCAAAAGTCCAAAGCTTGATGGAAATTATACAGTATGTTCACATTAGGAGGTGAAAATTTAACTGCTGTTTATACTGAGAGGTGTGAAAGGACATAACTCCCCAGGAGGATTCCCAAATCCAAACACTATGAGAACCTTTTTTTTTTTTTTTCTTCAATTTTGGGTATTTGCAAGAATTAGCATGGCTGAATCCTCCACAGCTCTCAAGCCAGTAAGCAGTGCAGTACTAAAGTACTGAGAGGGAAAGTCAATTTCTGGCTCTCTGAAAAGCCCAGGAATTACAGTTTCCATGTAAAGCAGGTGAGATCTTGGTTTCTAAATACCTTGGATCACAAATCAGATCTTCTTCCAAATTCTCCATGGAAAGGTTGGAATTTGTTTTTAGGCAACAGGAACAACAGCCAAAGCCAACCGATGAGCCAAGGTGAGGCTTTTATGTCTGAGTTAAGTTTCCAAACAAGTCCTGACCGTTTCCTTCAAGTTAGTCACCCTCTTTGGAATACTGCAACACTCATTTTTACAGTGCATTTTTAAGGTCAGGCTTACAGGTTTACTGAAAGACTGTCCACAGCTGTGGCGAATATGAAGCTCAATGTCTGATAAAACCCAGGTAGGATCCAAATGAGCTTTGGGGAGCTGGAGAGCTCTGGGGCACAGCAAGACATTTGAAAGTAGATCCCCCACTCTTGCAGAGAGATCCTGTAGGCCTGTCCTCCTCCCTCCACCTGGAGAGCGGATCCCAAAAGGCAGGGACTGCTCTACCTCCAGATTCCCCTTCCACTAACATCTCTTTTCAGTTTAACTTGAAAAGATAAAAGCAATTTAATCTTTCTTGCCTTCTACTTGAAGGTTTTGTTCTAAATGTATTTTGACAGCAGAAATAAAGACAAAGTTTTAATAGAACTAACTGAACCACAGACTGAATTATGTATTTCCATTTCAGGACAGAATCTCACTCCTAATAACATCATTCTCCTTCCAAAAGCATGCATGACAGAATTCAAAACATTTCTCTGTTCTATAATGGTGTTTTATATCTGCCAGTAGCTAGGCAGCACACACAGCAAAATGATTTCTCCCCCACACGTGTGCATGTCATGTGTCTCTCTTGCTTTGTCCAGGAGTTGGGGTGGGACCATCCAAACTGCTGAACCAGTCTGACTGGAAAATGTGTGTGATAGCGGATTAAAATGCAGACTGAACTCTGGCAGCATCCCTGCATTGGAGCCCTGCCTAGAACCTTCATTTCTTCATATTCTGTGTTCTCTGGAAGCATAGAGCAGCTGCAGCTTTTTCTGCAGGACCACCACTTCAACAATCTTCCCCCAAAAAGGAAGCACACAACAAATGTCTAAGCTCGGGACATGGTAATTTTCCAACACCTGATCTTATTTGCTTCCCATCTCACAGAAATGAGTGAAATCAGCTTACTAAACTGGAGTTAAATCCCAAATACATGCCTTGCTCACAGAAGCTTCATTCTTAATCAAACACCCACTGAAGGCAACAAGTGTTACACATTTTATTTTGTGACTACATGGAAGGCGATTGAAAGAATTTACATCAGCTACTCAACATACACTGTAATGACCAACCACTGGATTATTAGTAGTGACCTAGATACAAAAATCTTTGATCTTCTTACTCCTGGGTTATTATCCAGTTTCTAGATCTCCTAAGGTCAATGAGAGTGAACAAAAATGAGGATGGATGAAAAATCTGTGCAATACCAGCGAGAAAACCATAGCATATCGATCCCCAAACACCTCAGTGAACAGAGCACATAGATAGCAGCAAGCGGGATTAACAGGACCAAGACAGAAAACAGCACTACATTTCAAAGAACTCTAGGAGTGAATAGCTTGAGGTAATGAGATATGAAGTCTTTCACATGCAGGTCACCAGTTTTAATCCAGCTCTGGCTGTAACAAACGCTGGTCATTAATATCTGACAGCTGTCTTGCAGTGATGGAAAATGAGACAGTGGCCCTGCTTTAATTGCTAGTAGTATCTGCAAAATAAAACTTATCAACAGAAGTGGTAGTGCTGTTAATATCTAGACAGGAAGGTTGAGGACTGACTGGGCACTGGGAGAGGACCTCGAGCCACTTGCCAAAAAGCTTTGTTTTCTGTTAGTGTCAAGTTGAGATATCTCAAGGGCAATAAATCTTAACGAGGGAACAGAGGATAAAGAAAGAAAAAAAATGGGTTGAAGAGAGCTGTGGAAACCCTACTGCCCTGAACCCAAGCTGGTTCTCCCACTAACATGGTAGAGCAAGACCTGCTTACACTGCCCACAGCTTCTCCCTGGTATTTCCAAACAGAAGTCTGTCCCAGCAGATGAGAGGGCAGACAGACTGAGCCATGGAGTGGTGGAAGGAAGGCAGAGAGCAGATGAAAGCAGTGAGTAAGACATTGAGAGGAAAGGAGTGAGAAGTGGACGGAGGATACAGTTCGTATTCGCACAGTCAGAATCATGGGCCAGAGAATCATAAGAAGGCTGGGCTGGAAGGGAATCTAAAGATACTCTATTCTCAAAAATTATGAACAAGAAAACTCCTTACCGCTGCTTTCTTAAGGCCTTTTCTTTAAAATAAGGGACAGGCTTGAATTTCCAAAGCCTAGGTAAGCTACCTAGCGTTCACATTAGAAAATGAAAAAGATTATAGCTTGTAAAACAGATCCTCCCACTTTGCCCTAATAATAGTGCCTTTATTGTTTGGAAGAGATTTAGCTTACTTTATCTGCCCTGAAATCACATACCCTGACACCTGCCCTTAAAACAGGCAGCTGCTCAAAATAGGTGGGATCAGCTCTCCTCTCAGAAGGAGGCTACTGAAGGTGCTCAGTAGGTAACCTGCTCAGACTCCAGCAGTGCAAAAGCTAGG
The DNA here is from genome assembly GCF_023343835.1 of Lagopus muta. Lineage (NCBI taxonomy): Eukaryota > Metazoa > Chordata > Aves > Galliformes > Phasianidae > Lagopus > Lagopus muta. The sequence goes on from NC_064434.1 coordinate 10,901,636, forward strand.
TGAGTTGAACACCGCCTTTTGTAGCCGGAGTGGCTCCTCAAGCATTGCACAGATATTCTGCAAATGAGTCGTGATTTAATTTTTAATCAATTTTTTAAACATCTCCACTTACTTTTGGACACACAGGACTCACACGTCCAAGTATTTTTGTACTTGGTGTTACCTGATAACAATAGGGCACTTTGCTATTGTATTTTGTAGTTGCCCAAGGTCTACGCTCGTCATTCTAACAGCCGCTCCAGCTGGTAGTCAGGGACAGACTCACCAACAAGTTTTGTTGTCTTTTTCTCTTTGAATACCTTCCTTAAGAAGACAAAGAAATATACTGAAATGGAGCAGGTCCAGGTGAGAATTTTCCCAATTTGCTGGTTAATCCGAGTACTTTCCCTCCAGCTCTGCGGTAACCACTAGATGGTGATGGTGTATCCCACACTGACACCTCTCGCTTGCCTTTCTCAGCAAGAGTGAGGAAGGAGAAACATTTCGGCACACGGCACAGCCCCGCACTGTGATTTGAGTCACACAATCCAGATCTGCCCCACACCAGAGCCAACTGCCTGAATTTGCAACAGGCTTTTCTGCCACAAAAGTTGCATAATAAAAAAGGTTAATGCTTTGGAAAAATGTCATGCCTGGTGTGATACAATTGACTCTGCAGGACTTCTACAAAAACAAAAATGAGGAATTTGTGAGTTTCTCTAGACTTCAGTTAAAGTAATCACATTCTGTCACATCATGCTGCATCAGCCTATGTTGAATCGAGCTCAGTAATTGGCAGCGGAAATTTCTGCTCTCTCTCCCATGGAATTTACGTGTTCTGCTGCTCTTCCTTCAAGCAATGTAATTAAAAGAACCTGCTTAGCATAATTAATTTGCAAACAGGTTGGATGAAATGGGACTGTATCCCAAAAGCTTTTTCAGCTTTAAGTGAAACTACTTCAAGCCTCTCTTGTGTGTCAACTTCTTCCATTTTGCATTTTAAAAGCTCTTCACTTTAAAAGGTGCTGCAATTAGTAGCCCAGTTCTGAGTGGTGCTGCTGATGTAGAGCCAGATTATGTAGCTCATCCTGCACACTGCATCCCCTGGAATGCCCAGCCTCAGAGCAGTGGGAAGCTGCATGGTCAAGTGCTCTTCTACGTGAGGGCTTTCTGCTAAAATCAATGTATCGTCCTCAAAAATCCTCATCTTAAACAACAACACAGCATTTTAGACATGAAGGTGAATACTGCAGTAAGTCCTGCATAAAGAGGGAATATCGAGAGAACTCCTTTCCATCAGCAACAGCTGGGACTGCAGTTCCTGCATGGCCATGGAGGCTGGCCCTCAGCAACAACCCTCTACCCTAAACAGGGGATCCAGTCTACCCAATGCAGCATCTACATCAAGCCTCTCCTTAATTTTATTGATTTTTTTTTTTACTGAGAACCTGTCCTCTTACATCTGCAATGCAGATTTCAGTTTTCTTGAGCTCTCTCCCATTACAAAATGCATTTCCAAGTAAGTGATAATAAATTGTTCATTTATGACATTAACAGCTTAGCTCTAGAGACTTTTAATTTCAGTACAATCATTGCTGTATAATAACAGCAGGCAATTGGAAAGCCCTACCCCCAAACCTCATTCAAAGCTGATCATCCCAGATTAGAAAGAAAGAAGATTATTTTAATGATCTAACTTGAGAAAAGATCACTTGGGTACTTTTACAAAGAGGAAAGTATATCTATGACATGACCCTGATGGACAAGTGATGCACATCACGATATTTTGCACTGAATCTTTCAACCACATGAATTTGCATGGGGACAAAGAGGGCAAGGGATAGGGATTATTTCTTACTAAGATGGTGCGTTGCAGTGAAGCATCTATTAAATTCAGCCATAATGCAAACAGAAGTTACTTTGCGATGTTGTGTTTTCTACTTATTATATGATCTTGCCTGCTAATATTATTTCTAATTATGATCTGGTTGCATTGGTTTTATAAATAGTTCTTTTCTAATGCAAGCTCTACAGTAATCAGGTAGCAAACTGGTGATACTTCTCCAATTATCAGCAATAGGGAACATTTGGGAGTGAAGCTGCAAGATTCCACCTGTTGGAAGAAATGACCAATGCTATATGATAAGAAAGGAGCAATACTGTATGATGCTGTCTGAGGCACTAAACTGGTCATTCCTGAAAAATCCAACAAATCTAAAATGCTTCTAAAATGGGGGCATTTGAGCAAATGTAGTTATTAAGAAGAGCTATTATTTTATTAATGAAGTCCTATTCCACACCACTAACACTTCACATCACTGGTGCGTTAAGGATACGTACATCACAACAGATAAGAATTAAATAGCTTATTAAGCTCTTTAACAATTGAGTTTAAATATTAAGAACAATATTGAATGCAACATCAAATGCATTAAACAAGGAATAGATAACTTCAAGGGCAGCAGACCTGGGGAAACTCTGTTGCTTTCTGTATCTGACAAGAGTGCCCATGACATTTCTTTGATATGTAAGACAGTGGTGTCTTTCCTGCATGAGGGTATTCACAGGTGTGAATCTTTGTTATGTAAAACTTGTAGGATTTTTTTTTTGCATGGAGGCTTTTATTCCTCTGTCCGAACGGCATGAATCATGGACACAGATTCAAAACTTATTAGGGGAAGTCAGAAAGACAGTTCCAAACATGCACACAGCTCAATCACATCATCTTTATTTCCTTCAGTAAGCTGACAGCAAATATTGTCCAGACAGACACAAAATGACAGACTAAGCAGGACCTAGCAGTGACCTCAGCCAGAAGCTCTGACAGAGGACAGAGCAGAGGACAGAGAGAGTCTGACAAGGACACACTAAAACCAAGAGTCAAAACATCTTAGTGGGAGTTGGGAAACTAAGTTTAAATCCATTCGAGTACGATTACATCCAAAACCCAGAAATATTTTAGGTGCTACACTCTAAAGGTGGCAGGCACACAACTTTCATGAAAAGGCTGGGATTTGCTTTGGTGTCTAGCTCCAGGAATCTGGAATAGAGGCACACAGCCATCTTCAGCCCAGCTCTTGGAATGCACATTTTCTGGAGAGCAGACCCTGGCCTACAACTCCCTCTGTGGTATTTCTCCCTGGAGAAGCAGCTCTCTCCTGTGACTGTCTCAACTGTCTCAGCTATGCCTACCCCAGAAGTAGGCACATACAGCTTGTGTGAATCAAAAAAAGAAAAATTATTTCATGTTTTGTGGGTTTTTTTTTTAACATTTACAGTATACAACAAGGATGGCCTGTGCGTGTGTTATATGCATGAATTCTCTCCAAAAGTACTTCCCTTCTATGCAGACTTTTCTTGGAGCTTTTTGCAAATCAGTCCACTCACAAATAACTCGCAGCATTTCCTTGGGAGTGCTTCAAGTACGTCAGGTAGAATGTTAGCACCCAGATTTCACTTCTGAAGCCAGAACATAAGACAGAGATGTTTAAGACACAGACCCTGGCACTGAATCACACATCCCAGATCCTTCTTTCTTGGTCAGAACAGATGAGGTATGAAGTTCTCACAAGCTGGGAAAAGAGCACGGAGAGCAAACGCACTGTAGGAAGGGGATCCCTAGCTTGTAAAAAGCACAGCCACGGCTTGCCATCCAGAACAGCCACTGCGTATAGATTACACACAGCACACCTGGAGCCCTCCACAAGCAGCAGAAAGCCAAACAACAGCCAGACGTTCCCGATTGCACATCACAAGGTAGCTCACTGACATCAGCAACCCTTCTTGGTGGCAAAGTGCTTTTATCTACAAAAGGAAGATGTCGTTTGTGGCAATGAGAGAAAGGCACGTCCTTAACAAGCTAAAACACTGCTTCACAAGAGCAGCCTCTGATTTATTTCTTCTCAGTTTAGCAAAGGATGGTTGTCCAGAAGAATTAAGGATTGTTTTAACAACTGAAACCGTCACAGCTTTTGGACTTGTTCCTGCTGTCTGTCCATTACAACAACTGCACATCTGACTATGACTTTCCCTTCTGTTCTGAATAGACTGATCCTATTTTATCTGTAAGTGAAACAGCACTGTTTCTTATCTTTCAACACACAACAGTATTTTGTAAGGACGCTTCGGGAAGGCAGTTTGAAGAGAGATGAAACAAAGGCTATCCGCTTTTTCTGGATGAGCTCTGTTGTTCCAGCTTCAAGAGCTTCTGGTTCAGGAGTAATAACATAATCTTGTCCCCCTGGGAGTCCCAGCTGGGATCACTGCAGGCACAGCTGCCAGCACAACCGCGAACAAACGCGACCTCCCTCTGATCCCAAATCAGTGAAAGTAAGGAATCACTCATCTAGTTAACCTGGCAAACAGGGACATGGTTCCCTCGTGCTCCTATTTAACTGGGCTACTGAATAGAATGATAAATGCTTGCCTTGACTGGTGTCATCAAAGTGCAGTTGTTGTTGTTTTTATTTTATTTTGGTTTTGTTTCACTTAGAAGCATTTTACTTGTGATCCAGAATGCTATTTAGTCTTTATCTTGCTTTTCAAGTGCTCCCCAGGTACGTTTGCTCAAATTGTTTCAGTGAAGTTAAAACACATGGGCCCAGGTGAGAGCTCACTCTAATGGAAGTCCTGGCATGAGAAATAATCAAATTATCTGAAGGTTAACTTTTCTTCCCATGGCTTTCCTCCATTGGTGCCAATGAGAAAATCTTTTTATTCCAAATGCTTTAGGTTGGCACCTTCAGGCACTGCTGTTCAAGAAGTAATTAGATCCCTCTTATGAATCATAATACATATGAGAAAAAGAAAGATAACCATGCTCCTTGAGATAGAAATTACTCCTCTGAGAATAGCGGTAGGATTTTTAAATGAGATGATAGCCATTGCTTCTCATTACAGCTTTAGGTGTAACCAGAAGAAAAGACAGTTAAGGCTAAGAATACACTGCCCTTTAAAACAGCATTAGCATTTTATAGGCAACAAAAGTAATAAAGCGCAGTGAGACATAGGAATCCAGAAAATCCAGTTAAAGGCCCAGCATGGATATAAAAGGGAGCAATTCCAAAGGCTGGCGTTGTTCAAGGGAGACTTGTTTCCTTAGAGTCCTCTGTAGTCAACAGAGTGTGAAGCATTTCGCGTAGGGTCAGATTAGAGAATTTACAAGAGGTGACCCTAAAGAAATCCAGGTAACACTCATTTCCCATTTAGACAGCAATTTTGTTGGAAGGCTTTCAAAGACCAGTGAATGACCTCCATCCAATTACCTTCACACATGCCCACCTACCCCTCAGAGAACTCCAAGATATGAGGAAGGAATGCACTGTGTTGCCTTTTGCCCAGCAGACCCTAAATACGTGAATCCCAGTGGATGATTTGCAGACCCCATACAAATGATGCTGCCAAAATACAGCTAAAGGAGACATAGCTACTGCAGTGCTGAAGAAAGAATCTGAGTTCAGTTAGAAAGAACCACTGATTTAATCTGATTTCTTGTAGGTCATTTTTCCATGACACTTGCCAAATCTCCTTTTAAAAAGGACAGTGCAGTTCTGTAACAATAAGATAAACTGGTCCTGAATTTTCTGAATCATGTTAGAAATCTAGTTATTTCCTCCTTGTTTCCCACTGCCATAAATGTGTATCTTTTTGCACAATATTCTGTTTCATTGCTTTTCAGCACCTAGATGTTTTGCCCCAATTGTCACAACAGTTTTGTTGCCTTGTTTCAACAGTGTTGTTAGTAAAACTGTGCGCCAAAGTACAAGCAGTGTGTGAAACTTGCTTTGCTCCCCAGAACTCCAGCATTACGGGATCATGTTTACACATTTCCACACAAATACAAGGAGCTAAAGAAGGTACTAGGAATTTATTGCATAAACTGTCTGTCTAAAGTGACATTTTATTACGTTATATTCTCATCAGACTGTGTGTTGTAAAGTGCGTAAAAAAGAAACCGTTTTGTAGAAACCTTCTCTTAAATGCTCTAATAAAGACAGTAACTTCTTTCTTACTTGGCCTTCAAACGGAGTGTTTTCAAGAATTATAAAATGGCTTCAAAAGCAGAGAATAACCTGCAGCCTTTGTGGAACCTCTTTCTACATTATACCAAGTAGAAATTGTCTGTAAAATCATTCCATCCTGTCCTACTCATCATATCAACAGGGACACAAATAGAGACCAGCTCTCTCCTCTTCAAGGACTGATGCCACCCAGTTTGGGTGCAGGCAGTGTTATGTATGTGTCCTTCCACTATACACCCACAACTTCCTCCTCTTCAAAATATCCTCTCCAAATCTGCCTGTGGCTACCAAAGGCTTGGCAATACTCAGCAGGCTTTTGCACTGTGGATTCTGCAGCTGTTGGCACTGTCCTTCTGTCCATTTTGAGTTTTGCGATCCATTTCCCCTTCATACTCTTTCCTCCTTAAATCCAACTGTAAGCCCTGCAGAGTAAAGGCCATCTTTATGCTGCATGCAGGCACAGCACCACACATAATGGGTGCATCCTTAGCCTTGCTTATATTATTAACAGCAAAAACATTTCCAACATCCAAACCATGTCTTAGAAACCACCGGCGAAATGTGTCATGCCTAATACAAGATAAAAAAACAGCAGGCCACCATGAGGCCTCCTGTCAGCCTGCTCTACTCTAGGCTGAACAAACCCAGGAACCACAGCTGCTCCTCACACCTTGCCCTCCAGACCTTTCACCACCTTTGTAGCTGAGTTTCTTTCTTCATTTCTTCACTCTTCTCCTTGCTTCCTGACAGCTAACACTGCACACAGACCTAGAACTTCGTGGTAAGAGCGTCAGAAACAAAACCAACCTGGCAACAGTTTATTTTCAAGAACAGATCATTGAAAAATTCCAATTCACTCTAAATTTTCTCTAACACAACACGTTACCTTTAATTACATGTTTCTATACTGGAACTCTATTGCTTTTATACCTTTTCCATACCATTTCCACATATTTCCAAAACCACATACTTCACTCGTTATTTTAAGTGCATTACACTTGTATATTTCTATCCATCCTTTTTACAGATCTGGGATTTAAATCCCAGCTTTGGCAGGTAGCTCAGCCCTGTTGCTTAGCAGCAGCTGAGACACATGTAAATGCAATAATGGAAATTCTCGCCGTTACAAAAGTGGAAAGCTCTTGCCTGCTAAAAGCGGATGTTTATAAATTGGCTGGAAGCAGAGTAAGTGGCAATATTAGATTAGAAAAATTCTTTCCAAACAAAACACAGTCTTAAACACATAGCTGACCAGCCTGACACAACCTAGACAATAGACTGAGGTTAAAAAAAACCAACAAGAGTCAATATTTAATTATGATTGTTTTTATGTATTGACCACTGTAGCACTTTAACCGCCGTACGATTACTACCAAAACAGATCACCTCCCATTTCATTTAGTGGGTGAAAGCCGACTGCAGAACTTTTGCTGCCTTTACAGAACTGTGATTTCGTATTATCTCAATTTATTTCATTAAAACCTACTTTTAAAAACAGGTCTATAGACTCACAGAAATGAAATATCAATTATATCTCATGCTTCCTAATTCTACAACAACAGTGAACCTAATTAGGTTATCAACAATAAGGAACCTAAAATGGCCCCCGGACTGAAAGAAATGAATGAACGTGACCCAGGTCACAGATGAAGGCTTCATGCATGTGCTGGCATGTAGCATCCTGAAGGGTTGTGCCTACCATCATCACTGCATGCGTAAGGCCAAATTCTTTTCATGTGCAGGATATAATTTAGCTTAGAAGGTAACTGCCTAAGTCTAAAAAGTAGGAAACTTGAGTTTCCCTTTATAGTCAGTATAGAATAGTATTTCCACAGAAACAGTACATTCTGCCAAAAATGAATGTCTAAGATGAGATCGATTCTTCTGAGAACTCTCCTTCAGTTGCTCAGTGAAGATACTAGGCCGGTTGTATATATAGCAGATGAAATGAATCATTATCTGGAAATGCCTCTCTCTTTCCATTGACCCTACTGAAGCCTCAATGATAAACTAACCTTCAGATGGCAACTGAAGATTGCATCTGTGCAGGAGCTCAAAGACACCGATGAGTGTGACTAAATAAACCATGTCCTGCATTTAAACACACAAGGTCTGAGCTCTGTACTAATCATCTCCTGAAAACTGCCTTAAGCCCATTTCTATCCCTAACCCAAACTAGTTCTTACAGTCTGTAAAGCAGTTATTTTGATATCTAGATCTTGTGCGCTACTCTATCAACCCAGACATAATTACAAACATCATATTCTAGTCTGCAATGCCACATTGCCAGAGCTCCAACTCCTTTTGTTATTTACATGTTGCATATGTACATATTGCACAAGATTGGATTTATTCATGTTTAATTTCTTTTCCAAGCTCTGTTCAGCAGAAATTCACACTGAAATCTTCTTACAGTGAACATTTGATAAAATGTTTTATTTATTCCAACGGAATACCATTTTTTTGTTATTTTTTATCCCTTCTAAATATGATGGTTTGTCAGCTCATCTCACTCATTGTCTATGCATTTCCATCAACTGTGACTCTTGATCCCATGAGAACACTTTGATTTTGTTGCTAGGCCTAGAAATATGATAATCAACTAATATTTCTGGGTCAAATCCATTGTCACGGTGTCTGCGTCTCCTTAAGAAATACTGATGCAATTAACAGTGATTTGCCCTCCAACTACCAGCAAAAGAGATACAAAATATAGTTTGGATCTCATAGATGTTTTTTAATTGTCCCTCTTTAAGATCTTTATGAAAAACAATCAGTTACACCAAAAAAAAAAAAAAAAAAAGCAGGAAAAATGCTTAATACTTGTATGGTGTTTTGTATTTTACTGCTGTACAAACATTAACTAATTAAGCCTCACAATACCCAAGTGAGGAATGGAAGGAAGCATTATTATGGCTATATATTATAATTATACTGCCTCATTTAGAATTTCCTGGCTTGTGACTTTTAAAGTAGTTATTATAATTATCATAAAACTAATAAAAATCAGAAACAATCATGTTTTTTGTGGTATGAATCTGCACTAAGTCAAGCAAATAAATAGCTTACAAATTCTTATGAGCACACTTTTTTTCTAGCCATCTAACAGTTCACTGGCACTCTTGAGAGATACAGTTAGATAAATTCTTTTGGAGAATGGTTTTTGCCTTCCTTCTCCTACATTTATCTTGTAATGACATGATTTGCCCATTGGAGATGCCTTTGCTGTCCAGTCATAGCATGTTCACTAAGTTTCCCCTGTAATACTAGAACTTTCATGGTCTATGGGAATCAAGTCCATTTTAATAACTATGCAAAAGTGTCATACAACATTTGAACTTTCAACTGGCTTCATCATTATAACCAGGCACTGAAAATTCTGAGGAGCTAAGCAGATTAGCTTCTGGGAAAAGCCTCCATGTAAGGCTTTGCAATGAACTTATCAGTTGAATGATAATTTGGAAAAGGTTCTCAGGTGGTTTCTTTTAATTGGAGGGACAGCAATTGCGATTTCTTTCTTCTTTTTTAATTATGTAGTATAGACCCATTACGTGTACTAATGCACATACAGAGAATCGAGCAGAAGATATGAAGGAGGACTAGTCTAATGAACTGAACAGACTTTTAATATTGTTTTGTTGGTAGCTGCTGGAAAAATAAAGGAAGTGAAAAGATCCGATAATATTAAGCAGGTAAGGCCTTGCCTTGGAAAATTAATGTTTCTGACGGGCAATCCTGAGATCAGCTAGATCACTACTCAGTCTTTTAGGTTGCCATGACTACATGCATACACCAACTACAGATCATGCTTAAAGTTCATTTGCCTGAAGAAAAGGTAGTCATTATCAAATGCCATCAAGAGAGGTTTTCCATAATCTCACTGCTTTTTTTCAGAGAGATGGCAATACTTGGTAACAGATTACTTGTCTGCGGAAGTTACTGAGAGAGAAGGAATTTTAAAGCCAAAGATAAATAGCAATGAACATGTTCCCATCATGCACACACACACACACACAAAAAAAAGAACTGCAAGACCATCTGTTGTTCCTTTCCAGAGTGTATCATGTTATAAAAGAAGAAACTGGTAAAATGCAGTCCAAGCCTTGGTCCCACAGAAGGTGTCAGATCTCCCATGGATTTCAACAGGACTAGTGGCTGTTCAATCTGTTCACTTATAACCCAAGGAACAGCTATTTAAAGACAGCAGTGCAGCTACTATCAGAACTATATGTTTATCACAAATGTATAACCTACTATAGGGAACTTCCTGTAGCAGGGGCGTTAGACTAGATGATTCCCAGAGATCCCTTCTAACTGATTCTATGATAGCATTAAATATGGAAATGGATTCTCTAGATAATGTCCCCCTTAACAACACTCCCTTCATCACCTGTCTTAAGGATTAAAACAAGTTTATAAAAACATATGCCATTTTAAACATTCCAATGTCTATAATGAGGTTACACTTACTTTATTCCTTCTCTTTTTGGTTTCCTTTCACTACTCAAATTTGTACTGTTTGACACCACAACTACTTGACTGAAACTACTGCAAAAAAAATTAACAAATGAAGAGGAGAGGAGAGGAGAGGAGAGGAGAGGAGAGGAGAGGAGAGGAGAGGAGAGGAGAGGAGAGGAGAGGAGAGGAGAGGAGAGGAGAGGAGAGGAGAGGAGAGGAGAGGAGAGGGGAAAGGGAAAGGGAAAGGGAAAGGGAAAGGGAAAGGGAAAGGGAAAGGGAAAGGGAAAGGGAAAGGGAAAGGGAAAGGGAAAGGGAAAGGGAAAGGGAAAGGGAAAGGGAAAGGGAAAGGGAAAGGGAAAGGGAAAAGAAGGGAGGAGAGGGGAAGGGAGGGGAAGGGAGGGGAAGGGAGGGGAAAGGGAAGGGAAGGGAAGGGAAGGGAAGGGAAGGGAAGGGAAGGGAAGGGAAGGGAAGGGAAGGGAAGGGAAGGGAAGGGAAGGGAAGGGAAGGGAAGGGAAGGGAAGGGAAGGGAAGGGAAGGGAAGGGAAGGGAAGGGAAGGGAAGGGAAGGGAAGGGAAGGGAAGGGAAGGGAAGGGAAGGGAAGGGAAGGGAAGGGAAGGGAAGGGAAGGGAAAGTTTGTTTTTTTTTCTTTAAAGTCCAGTTTAAAAAAAAAAAAAAAAAAAAAAAAGACAGGGATAGAGCATGCAGAACTCTATATGCCTGACAATTAGGACTGTGCAGGAACCTGGAGATGACAAGGTTGCATCTTCTGTCCCACTTCAGAAAGAGGAAGGGTATTTTGCTCCTTGGGGCATAAAACATCTATTTCTTTACCATACTGCATTCTGTTTTTATCCAGAAATGACAAGAATTGAGACCCTAAATGTATGAGTTTCAAGAACTCAAAAAGCACATTTTTAGTCCATTGCTGATCATACTAAAGAACTACTCTCACTTTGGTCAAGCTCCTCCTCCACTGAGAGATCAGATTCCTTTTCTCATAAAAAGTTCGGTGGCTTTTTTGTGTTTGTTTCTTTTTCCCCTTGCTCTTGGCTCCAAGATGTGCATTCTTCTCTGTGCAGTGACACGACTTCAGCTGTCTGCTGACCCAGCTATTACACCAACATGCTGACAGTGAAAACCGGAAGAGTATGAATCCCCTTGTAGTCTGCACCAAACGCTTCTCTAGAGAGCTATGTTGATTCACTCACACCACACATGGGATTTTTACACCATTCCACGTTTTTACTGCATATAAAAGGAAAGCAGAAGAGAAAAAAGTGTACTTGATCAGTGTTGTAGTTGGGCAGTAATATTTGCCATCCCACCAAAATAAGTTGTCCTCTTAGGACTGCATACTTGCTTTTATAGCAAATATGTAGGACAGCATTTCTACGAATCTGGAAACTGAGAAATCATCCACAGTATTTTGGTAATATGAAGAAAGCATGGCCATGTACCCAAAATAGATGAGAGTAAAAAAAAAACCCAACCACAATTGAGATGAATAATCCGGTGCAAATAAAGAACACTGGGTGCATGTATAGAAAATGGAAACAGGTAACTGAAAACTGCCTGCAAGCATGTCCAGTTGGAGATAAAGCACAGATACTGTTTTCATAGGGATTAACTGTTCTTGACCACTTTTCCCACATGCAAAGCACAACATAATTTTTATTCAGATAGGTTGATTTGGCAGCCTCTTTATTTCTAGCAAAAAACTGTATTTACTGTGCCTGTGCAAGAAAAATTCCACTCTTGGATGGAGCCAGAATGTGGTTCTTTCACCTCACACTGACAATTGCCTGCTGGATAGAGCTCAAGAGCTAATTTCTCACTGACATTTCCCTTCTACAGGATCCTACTAGAAGTTTGTGTGCCAAATTAATCATTTCTAAAAGCCTTTAATACATTTGGCTTGGTGTTAATGTAATTTTTTATAAAGAGTGTGTTAAATTCTGTCTTTGGAAACAGATTTGATTACACTGAAGAAACATTATTCTTACAGAAAGAGGTAATAAAGAGGTGTATGACTTTACCAGAAACTGCTTCATACAAAGACCGTATTTCCTCCATTTTTGTTAGAATTGTTTTTTTACTCAGCTTTATTGCCCTGAACCTGCTGGAGATTTTCTACTTAATCTTCAAAGAGTAAAGACAGGGTTTCCACACGTGTTCTTTTAGACCATATACTCTCTTTCATGTTCTTTCATGTTTCAAGGACACCCCAGCTTAGTAGATGCTGCAAACAGAGATGATACTTATTCTCCCTGTTCTTGGCCGTGCATGAGAACAACTCCAGAATTTATGCCTGTGAAAATAAAATCAGGCCCATTAAACATCGTTTGCCTGCCATGCAGGAAAACTCCAGGGGAAAAGAATCTTAAAAATAAATGAGCAGACGGACTAATAGACCATAGGGGCTAATTTGCAGTGTGGATTTGGCAGTACGAACAAAAGGACAGCAATTTGTTGGGCAACCCACGTTACACACTATATTTGTCTGTAGCAAGAACTAATTGATAGATAAATAATTGCTTCAGTAAGCCAATGTTAATATAGCATCCTTACAATTAAATAATGTAACTATTTCCATTATGAACTCTCATATTCAGAATCGTATTTCAGATACCAGCAGTTCTTCCAGCTCAAAAAAATATAAGACACTAGATAAGCTTTGAAGAGCTGGTCACAATTTAAATTGCATTCTTTTAGCTGACTTTTTAAGAACTACCTAATACTGAATTTCAGTACGTTTACCTTTCTCAGACCAAGTGTCACTGAAGTATTAAAAAATCATGTATAGACTTTATATTTAAAGGAGTTAAATACTGGGAACCATGAAGTTCTAAAGCAATAAATGGAGAGTCGAGGAGTCCCTCCTGCACAAATGAGCAACAAAAAAGATGAGAAGGAAATTGTGTTCAGTACCACGACTGTAATGCTGATGCTTAGCTTTCTGTACCTCTAGATGTGCACAAAATAGTAGGGCTGTATTCCTGCAAGACAGCTTTGGGATTTGGTCACCGCTATGCAAGTGTGAACTCAAGGCAGTGCATCACTATCTAAGTTACTTGTTCTCATCAAGAAACTGGAAGAAGTTTAATGTGTGCCTAAGTTTGTAACAGATTTACCAGCCTACACGTAATATGGGACTCAATGAACTGAAGAAATTGGACCCTGAGGAAAGGAGATGTGTTTTACTTCTAAATCATGCTAATCAAGTAGAGGGCACAGCACCTGACCAGCATCTGCGAGAAAGAAAGCGAGAAGCTGTGATTTAGTGGGAGGAACATCTGCATCCCTTCCTTCTAGGGCAAAGGCGTGTGCATGTGGGCAGGAAGACCCTGAAGGGAACCAAGGACACAAGCATTTCCCTGGGACCACATCCAAAGAACATCACCTCCCAGCTACCGCTGTGTAACAGCTGGCAGAGAAACAGCTGGCTGGAGTGTATTCCAGTGAAAAAGAACAATGATAGGAGGGAGGTTGGCTTCTGAAGTCATCTGCGGGCTTTACCTGCAAGGCTTTCACTGCACAGTATCTGGTTTTCATTAATGACATAACCATCTGCACTGACATGCGTTATAAAATCAGGCACTGTTCATTGCTACATTAACAAACACCAACACAACTGAAACCGTTTCCGTTACCAAAAAGGTGTAATAAGAAGAGCACAGACTTAGTCAGCATGGACACACAAAATACTGCAAACTGGAGCGTGCAAACATGAAAGTCTCCTTATTTTTAAGCAGTTCTTAGGTATTTGGCATGATCATTTTGACAAGAAGAAGCAAAACAGTGAGTAACCTTCAAAGAAAGCTGTGATGAGCCATGAGTATGCATACAGATGTGTAGTTTCTTACTAAGGAATAACAGTATTTCTAGGACATATTCTTCCAAAGGGATACAAGTACCTAGAAATAACTTGGTAATTAAATAAGCTTCTGTTGAAAAATGCTGACAAGCTCCATATACAATCTTATTTCAACTAATTTGTTACAATTTTATATATTTTTTTTAAACTAGCCCAAATGGACTTTGATACTCACTTTGAGGTGAACTGAGTGTTGGTTCACACTTCTGCCTATACTGCTGTTTCTGTGGACTGCAAGGAGGTTCTGTTTAAAACTGATTATTCAATTCTGGGCTATCAGTGCAGCCAGACAGCCAAGTTTCATGGCTTCTTATACAGTTGGAGTTCACACCTAACTCTTCTGAAAATGCTTCATTTGTATTTCTGCAAAATGGCACCAGTCTCTTCTCATCTGAATTTCCTTGTGTTGATTACTTTATCTTCCACATCACATGGTTTCTTTTCTCATTCTGTTTTGTTTGTGACTGAATATACAATTAAGATAGCTAATTCTCATGCCAAGTAGCGGTAAGTCGTCAATTCAGCAATCAATAGGTTTGTTGGTGAAAAGTCTATTCCTATGAGCTTTAATTAAACACAAAAAGATGGAAATTTACTCTCATTGAAGAGAAATAAAGTTGATATCCCAAGGTACTGGAAATGTTCAGTAAATGATTAGTAGGAACCTGACTGGAATCTAAACCATTGTCTACACGACGACAAAAACTGAATTTAAGTTAACAACCAGCTGAGCTTCCAGGATTCTCCATAGCCCAGAACCCTCTCATTTCATTGCCTGCATATCCACAGCTACCCACAGCAGCATGCACTGCAGTGCTAACTGTGGCATGCCATGTCTAACACCACAAGCACATGATGCAAGCTGAGATGCAATGGCTAGCCATTGCAGTGTTCCAAACTAATTGAGGTCCTATAATTTTGGAGTATTCCTACCCATTTATAGCGACTCACAAATGTCTGTCTGGAAAGTACAGGAATTTATTATTACTAAGGTAGTTTTCTAAAAGAATGACGTGTTCACTGGAGAGGAGAGAGTAGAATGGGGCTGAAGATGTGGTGTGCACTCTTGGAGTGAAGGGACTCATTCAGAATCCCAGGTTCTGAATGAGACCCTTCGTTTCATTTATGTCTTATGAAACAAGAAAGTGGTTTTCAGGTTTTGTGTGTAAGTGAGACAATGGAAGCAGATTTTGATACTACTGCTGGTCATGAATACAATGCTATGATGTGCATGTATGCTCCCCACAAGATAAAGAAACCTTTTCCCAAACCATGTGATAGGAAGGGTAAGAAACAAATCACCTTACTTCAAAGAAATAAAATGAAGGACTTTACTTATAGTTCAACACATGAAAAAACTGCCGAAGAAACAAAGGGTAACGTCAAGCAAGTGATTCAGTCACTGATTTCTTGACTATCCATACATATAGACAGATTTCATTGTAGTTGATTGCTAAAGAAAAGAATACATCTTAAAAAAAGACAGTTAATATCACTAAAGCCTCTCACTATGCAGACCTGAGGGGTTTACACTAGTTTGTGAGCAGCCTGCCTTGTGATGAGAAGGAAAACCCTGAGGTGGTCTGAAGGGAGCAAGGAGACACAAAGTTTCAGGGGGGAAGAAGTCCAAATTACTTGAGTTTTGTAACAGGTTTCAGAAAGGCAGTGTACTGATCAGTCCTGACAACTGTGCCAAGGACTACCTTAATACTGTTAAAATAAGTACCAGTGCAAGAAACACTAAACCTGAACATCATGACAGCTCTGAAACCTGGCTCTGACCACGGGTTGTTTGCTGTTGGGTCTTTTTTTGGAAGTCTTTGACATTTAGGTGTTAGAAGTGGCTGTCTCCTTCATGGCTGCACCACGCTTTCTGTATTATCCTTCAGGGGAATCATAACTGTATTCATGAATGCAGTGTTTTCCTACAGAAATAATTACGGCATTCGAAATTCAATTGTTTTGGTTTCTTTGAAGGAATCCAACACAAAGCAAAATTAAGCCATAAAGAAACAAAGTTCCTTATAAAAGGGCATGAGAATTTTTTCGAACCGTCTAGCTTACTTCAAAAATAATAACAATAAAAGAACAAAAGCAGTGATTTAGATGCTGTTGCTGGAGAATTTATTCAGACTGGCTTCTTTTATCACGATAAGTTGTAAACTAGGGATGCATGTACGTGGTGAGGTTTTTAAGCATTCAGCTGGACTGCCTTGCCCTGACAGACATATTCTTTTCAATCCTTTGGACACCATTTTAGTTTAGACACTTCAGGAATCACACACAAACACTGCACTGTTCAATACTTAGTAGTAATCAGAGGTGTTATCCAAACCTTCAAACCCCACACATTTGGGATTTCCAGCACTGGAGATGCCTTCAGACAGCTTTACGGATCTGTGACCATTTCCTCTCATGGAAGGGGTGTCAGCATACATAACTGAACTGTTATCAGCAGGGCTCATTCCACAGGCCTGGACACTATCCATAATACTATAAAAATAAATGAATTTCTCCTTCTTGCCTCCAAAACTACTTTTCTAATAATGTCAGGACCCTTACACTCACCACTCACCCATTCAGATTCAGCTTTTAAATAACTGCTTCCTTCAGTGACATTTAGTACTGTGTCTGTTATTATACTTCAGGAGAGGAGCTCTCCATACACCAGATCCAGCATTCAGGACTGGATTTTAAAGAAGCTTGCACCAGACTTGCCAGGACTCAGGGTGACAAACAATTTCAAGAGCTCAGTTCTAAGTTCTAATAAAGATCAGGAATAAAAAATCTCATTAGTTTCAGTGAGGTTAAGATTTCAACCTGAAGTGAATCTGTTCTACCTTGTTGAAGGTTCTTAGTACCCAATGCTGTCTTCAATGGCCACAATTACAGAAGAGTTCACTATGCAGCGTGCCAGTCCTCTTAATTACTGTTCTCATTCTACTTTGTAGCTTAAATGTAAATTTAATTTACTTTCTTACTGTATTTTATTCTTCAGTACAGTTGTTCATCCTTAAAGCTCTGTATACTAAAGACAGACTTCAAAAGATGTTCCACAAAATGACTTCCAGTCAGTGTTTTTCCTGGGATGTGTGCAAGAAGAAATGCATCAGAAAGGCATGTCACCAGCATCCTCCCCTTCCCCAAATCATTCAGTCAAGCTTCAAAGCTAACACTGCCCTTGGGGTTTGTCTGATTTTGTCTTTATGTGGAATGAGCACTCCGGGCCTTTGTTTGAAAATTCGCACAGCACAATCTCAGCTTCTGTTTGAAACATATAACAAATCTTTTATGTGGTTTTCTAGAAGGCTTGCGTTTTGGCAGAGCACCTGACTGTTTGTGTTTACGTGGAAAAAGAGGAGGAGGAAAAATAGGAAAAGCAGTTTGCTAGGAAGGTGAGAGGGCAGCAAGACCGTATCTTTTTTTTTTAAATATAAACCAAGTTCTGTATGAAGAGCAATTCTCATCTCTTCTGGTCTTAACTTTATCACAATCCAATCAGTCTTCAAGGTTGGACTGCAAATACATTTGCTTTTCAGCAATACTTTACAGAATCATAGAATGGCCTGTGTTGAAAAGGACCACAATGATCATCTGGTTTCAACCCCCTGCTATGTGCAGGGTCACCAACCACCAGACCAGGCTGCCCAGAGCCACATCCAGCCTGGCCTGGAATGTCTCCAGAAATAGAGCATCCACAACCTCCTTGGGCAACCTGTTCCATTGTGTCACCACCCTCTGTGTGAATTGCTTCCTCCTAGTATCTAACCTAAACCTCCTGTGTCTCAGTTTAAAACCATTCCCCCTTGTCCTATCATTATCCACCCTCATAAACAGCCATTCCCCCTCCTGTCTATACACTCCCTTCAAGTATTGGAAGGCCACAGTAACATCTTCCCAGAGCCTTCTCTTCTCCAAGCTAAACAATTCCAATTCCCTCAACCTTTAGAAGTTGCCCTGTGAAACTACCTAAGGTAGTTGCTACAACTGATGAGAATTATCACTATCCACCCTTGTGGACTGTCGTGACTGTTTTCCTCTTTTCAGTTCTGCTATATTAATTTTCCTTTCTCAAAAACTTCAATTGTACATCTACTGAAAGGTTTTTTTCCTCTTTAAGCATCATATATCTCTAACTATTGTGTCTATAGTTCTCTCAAATATGCAGATTTTGACTAAATATTTGAGGAATGCCTTAAGGATCTTCACCTAGCAGATTGTTCTACAGTCCTCCCACCAAGCAAACCATTCACTGATGCCACTACTGTAACTCCTATTTCTTACTACACGTGCTGCTTCCTGCAGAGCCACCCTGTAATGGCCCTGGACCAGAGATATTCTTTGCTTTGCTTGTTTGCATCCAATGCTATTTCTAATTGACTCTAATGTAACAATAATGGTTTTATTATCCCATATCAATTTAAAAAATTCAATAACACAGGAGTACTATTAACCTATTTAACGATTTCTAGAATCCTATTTACAAATAAAGACACACGCATGTGGTTTTCTGAGTTGCAGGTAGCATTATGTGCCCTACTGTGCAGGAACACACTACCATGTTGTCCAGGAAGACTGCAAGCACTGTGAATGTCATTTTTTGGAAAGTATCAACAGCATATACAAAATCAATATATCAGTAGATACATCAATTTTTTTAATAATCTGCCTGATCTTTAGCAATACAGCAGTATTGGCATAGCATTCCTAAAAATTACTCTTGTTACAGGGATAACTTCAGTGGTCAGATGGCACTTACAAAATCAGCACAGCTCTTCCAGTTAACAGAGATATATCTCAGGAAAATCAGCTTTTACCAGAGGAACTGCATCTATGCTCAGGTCATCTGCAAGCACAGTTGTGCTGTTCTGGATTTCCACTTTTTAACATGCACTGAGTCTGAAATGCAGCTGTAACCTAATATTTCAAGGAGCAATATGCCCTCTTCAGAAGGATGCTACTCCATCTTGAAAATTTGGATAGAGAAGAAGAAGATGCAAATATACCCATTTACATTTCAACAGATTTTTGAGAGTCTATTTTTTATGCACATTAAAATGAGCAACTAGAAATCAATTCCCTTCAAGGCAGGAAATATGAGACAGAAACCAAAAATAAGACAGCTATTTGACTGTAATTTATCAAATGGCATTACTATATTTTTCAGTTACACGCTATCTATAAAGCCCCAAAATCTAGCTAAATAATAGATGTGCAATAAATTCACTGAGCAACCCACTTTATTTAATGCTAGCTAGCATTATACCGTGACTCTCAGCCCTATCCTTCCAGGTAGGGGACCATTGGTGCTTGTTTCTGTTATTAATAATCCAGAGGATATACTTCTCGTGTCCAGTGACCTAGTTCCAACAAGTATCACAATATAGAGGCCTATTTTCCAGTTAATAAACGTGCATAATTCCTGTGAATATTACTACTGTTTATGCACACTTGCACACTCTAGGGCATATTCATCCAAACCCAGTGATTTCAAAACATCTGAAGCAAAATTTATTTGGCCCTCTGGACTGAAAGAAACCCTAAATAATGATGGGAACAGTCCAGCATGTTTTATTTGTATCTTTCATTTTAATGAGAATTTTGCATATTAATTCCTTCATCTCTCTGCCCACAATGCTAATGATGTTTTACGTAAGATAGAAGAACTAAAGAGTTCTTAGATAGAATAAAAAACAAAGCAACAATTAAAAAACCAAACCAAAACAATAACCATAAAAACAAGAAGGAAACAAGCAAGGATTTAGCTTAATGGCTAGAACATTCACTTTGGAGATCCAAACTATGTTTTCCAGACTGTCCACAGACCCACTAAGATACTTAATACTACTTCTAGCAGCAAGAGTTTGGTTGGAGTGCTGTGAGCAGACCAGAAGGACTCATTTCATCATGGGTAGAGAAAGGATGCAGGGGGAGTATTAGCAGATTCAAACTCCTTACAGAGACATGTTAATTGATTCCAGATTTCCTACAGCTTGAAGAGTACTTAAAGCAGAGTGGTAAAGATAAGGCTCTCATATTGCCTTCCTTAAGAGAAAAAGTTAAAAGGACTCCAGTCACCTGATTTTGCTTTGACTTCAAGTGTCCTAGATATTTCTCTGCAGGAAAGGCTTGAAGGCTACCACTCCCACATGGAAACAGATGCATAAACCCTGAAGAAATGTTGAGCCTCATACACATTCCTGTCCTGAGCACTACCCTGTGGTTTTGCTTTGGCATACTGGCTTATTTCAACCTGCCTTGATGTTTAACTTTCTCAGAATGGTATCCACGAGTTTCTTCTGCTGCCATGCTCTGTGTAGGCTGCTGGGGCAGCTAACGTGGGGCAGTATTTAAAGCTCTTGGTGGTTCTGGGCCTATAGTGCATAAAGAAGTCATCAGGAAATTAACTCGAAAATTGTACAAGCCTTCAAGTAATTCAGCACCTTGGAATTAGACATGAGACCTAAGAACTGGCCAAAGATTCTGCATCTGAACAAGAATCTGTGCACCAAAAAGCATACCAGAAGTTTTGATGAACCTACAAGACTACAAACAATGCTAAAAATACAACAGTAACAATTATATTTCCTCTTATTTGATGTTTATTTAAAAGATTGTTCTTGATGAAATATTTTCTATAAACACTGACACTTAAAGTGCGGCAAATAATTTTTGTGTATAGTCCATTTGCACAACTGCTATTTATTTTAAGCACTGCCTGATTTGTATTCCTAATGGAAACTTCAATAGCAAACATTTCCAAGCCAAGCTACAGTAATTCCCCCTTTTAGTCAATACAGTCTTCATCTACATCAGTAAACAGCACAGTACAATCGACACAAATACGCAGTGGAACAGTTTGTGTTGAGGACCTCGCATCCACATCACACACGTTCTGGATGCTTTAACTCAGACCAGTGCTAGCCTGGATCTATGAAGGAAGTGCATGCCTATGAGCAGGCATTAGAAACAGCAATACATCAGGTGTGATTCCAGGATGCATTTTCTAAAAAAGTTTCATCCACAAAAACGCAGCTTCTGTGCCCTAGGATTGTGCACTTACTCTGTAACTATGTAAAAAATAAATAAAATAAAATAAAATAAAATAAAATAAAATAAAATAAAATAAAATAAAACAAAACAAAATAAAATAAAATAGTAACGAGATAATCAGGACATTCACTTTAAAATAATGCTCCCTTGAATCCTAAAACATGTTGCTTTTTTTTGGCTTAAGCTGAAGATATCTTCCATTGTATATGAGTACAAGAAAAGAACTTCCTTAGCATCTTAGTACAGTGGCCAACACTCTTTTACCAATCCATGTGAAAATCTATAGAAATTTTCTTCATTAATATCCTTTTCCGACCAAGAACTGAAATGTCATCTCTCCCACTAAAAGTTCACACAGAGAAATTATGAAGCAAAATGAGCTTCATACCTTTTTACCCCGACTACTCATTAAAGGAACTGAAATGTTATCAATGTTTGGATCTCCTGTTGGTGGTTTCCCCCGCAAAGATTAAATGTTGAGTTTGGGTTTTTGTCTGCTACCAGGCAGAAAACCCTACAGATAAGAGGTCCCCATTCTCAGACAGCCAAAGGCCATTAGTTTAGAAGAAATTCTGCGTCAGAAGGAGAAATAAATGCCTGGATTTACTACAGCTAATCGTATTTCTCTTCTGCAAATTGGAAATAAATATATGACAGCGACATTACAGAGCAGATCTCACAAAGCATAACTACCAAAGCACGGGAGACCATCTTATTTGGTGTACACTTCTAAAAATATGTAAGGTCATAAAACTAAAAGCCAGATACTACAGCTCCCTAGGAACACAGGGCTATCTCCAAATTTCAGTACTCTTGTACTCTTCATTTCACATTTTGCACTACCATTTTGTAAATGTAATACTGAAATTACTCTCTGATGAGTGAGGTATCTCGTGAATTATCTGTGAACACTTCAAACAGCCTGTTGAAGGGAGGAAGTCCTAGCAGCTCCGAGCTATTTCGGAAGAAATTATCCCTCAAAACACACAAAATCATTAATAAATAAATAAATAAACCAATAAGCAGCTTTCCCAAAAAGAAAATTATGATTTCTAAAAAGTTAAACACTTGACATACTTTATTACTTTATTGGGAATATTTTATAGAGGCCATTTACATTCCTCAGAAACACGTAAGAGAAATTATTAGATGTCTAATCTCAGGGTTGTACACCAAGTACTATTCAAAATAGAAGCTATAAATTATCAGTCAATAACAAGCACAATACCTGAGGCAGTAAAAATTCTTTCAACTGAAAATAACAGTTATTAAAAAGTCAGTCTTTTTTAAGAAACGGATTGTGAGGCAACATCTCTAGCCATTAATATTAAAATATGTAGACAGAGGCTTATTTATGTAAGCTGAAGTTAACAGTTTTTGCAAGGGCAGTCATTAAAAAGAAGGAGCTAGGTGAAAATTTACAGTCATCTGGTTCAGGGCTGAAGAATTTCAGGATTGGGCTCTAGTACATGTTTAAGGAAAAAGACAGTCCCACTGCTCTGCAGAAATCGTCAGTTTACTCAGTATTATCTACTCACATTTGAAAAGCTGTTTTAAAATTTTATTCAGCCTGACATTGTATTTATGAACTGTTCTGATCCTATTCTTCATCACTGCTATCCTGTATTTTCCTAATTAAAATTACTTTGAAGTCTCTGACCTTCAGGCAGACACTCGATTCTGAATTAAAATATAATTATCTTTGTAACATGAACACACTTTTAATGCAGCCCCCATGCACTTCTTGTTACAGACTAAATATAAGGAAAAGGCTACGTTGCATTTGATAACATAATAAAGAATTAGAAGAAAATAAACTGAGCAACCTGGCTTTCCTTTCATACCTGTCAAGAGACAGTAGGGAAAAAACAAAGGCAGCATTTAAAATTTAGAGAAGGAAATTCTTTGTACACAGTGCATAATGCAGGACATACTGCCACCACAGCTCACAGCTTTTGTTGGAACTAACAGAAGGACAGTGCAGGTCCATCAGTCACAGGGTTGATATTCCAGTGGTACTACACAGGCAGTGTATGGTTTACTGAACTGAACTGCAGCCACTCACTGAAGGTGAAACAGGCCCGTAAATTACAGAAAGTGCATTTCTTTGCATAACCCACAGGTTTTTTTCTTAAACTTTTGGTTACCATAGCTATCAGAAGAGTTGGCACTGTGAGGGCAATGCTTCCTATTAACCTCTCTGTATTCACCACTGCTTCTCCCAGGAATTCCTCAGTCTAGAAGAAGGGCAGCTCAAGACCATGTGCTGCTTTGCACCACTTGTAACCTCTTGTAAAGCCAAACAGGAGGAAATTAATAACTTACCTTTACATAAAGCTGCTGAAACTCTTCAAGGTTCAGCCTACCACTTGGACAGTCCTTTAGAAATCCTTTGTACCACTGTTTTAGCTCATGTTCATTGAACTCCGTGCTCTTCACCAGATCTTCCATCACCTCAGGGGCCAGCTTGCTATTCTGTTTCCCCATTCTGCCTTAAGAAGAAATAAATTAATATAATTAGCCAAGTTGCTGTGATCATTTTAAACTCGATTAGGGACAAAACTCAAACGCACCACTTGTTTTGCAGTCACTCGCTGCTCCTTTTAGTCAAACACAGCTTTACAGATTCCCCCAGTGAACAGGAAGCTAGGCTATGTTTGAACATCAGGGGATGAAATGGTGAAAAATACAGCGTACATCTATCATTCAAGGCCTGGACACAGACGGCTCATCTACCTTCAAATTAATGATGAAAAGAAATATCTTGTCTTTAATAACAATATCACCTAAGTGAAAGATTTTCTTTCTGGTTTGGTGAGATGATTCCCTATCCTTTGGAAAGTACTATCTCATTTCTGTAGTGCTACTACCACATCACAAAGTTGCCTCCATATTAGTGATTCTTATCATTCTTAGCTTTTCTTCATATGAAAGCTGAAAACATTGACTTCACTTCATTCATTTTTTACTTTTTTTTAATGTAACAAAAACTTTTCACATATTCAGGGATGTCCACAGAATCTTCCTCTTGACAATGTCTCTGATATGACATTGGCATTAGCAGCTACTCCTCACAGGTACAGGGCTGTTGAGAGGCTGCACCGTGGGGAAGCAATGATGCAGACAGCATCACTGTTAACTCCAGAGATATCCATCACATTTGTCATACGCAACTTGCATTCATGGATACAAAACACACAGAAACACAAAATATGCATGTTTGCATATGTACCTACAGAACTCCCAGAGATACTGATGTTGACCTTTCCTTAGAGATAGCTTTAGAGATAATTTGTTAAGAAATCCTTTCCTTTAACCTGTTCCAGTACTACTGAACTACAGTTAGCTCACGACAGGAGATGTCTCTTAGTTGCTTTGTAATTGCATGACACACGGTACTTAACTTGTCCTGTACAGCGCTGCAAAGAGATTAATAATTTCTTGCCTGAGCCTAGCTTAGCATTTCCACTTTTATCTTCCAGTATAGCATCTGTCTCTAGTGACAGCATTGCACTGAATGCATTGGTTTCTAGTCCACAGCATCACCCATTAATGATATTAATCATTAATTAAGATGCTTTTGGCATCTTCTCCTCTTCCTACGTTTTGTTTCTTTCCCTCAGAAAGAGGTACTTTGTTCTGTTCCAGCAAATCAGTATGTTTAGAAAACTTCACAGGAACCATCCTTGACCAGGCTTCTCATTCCTCCCCACTTCTGCACAACTAATACATCCCCAGGTGCCATGCCACCAGCAGCATCCCTAGCACCAAGAAGGACAATGCCGTTCTACAAAGCATTCAGCTCGTACAAAATTGAGAAATCCAGTCTTTGGAAAGTACAAAGGTCACTTCAGCACAAACACTGGAGAGTTCGACCTTTCTGTTAACTCCCACAGGCCTAACTGTACATGCAGGTGTCTAGTAACTGGCTGTTATGCTGAATGGTGGGTTGCAATTTATGGCATGTAGAACACTTGCCCCATCCTTTTTTGCCTTCTTTTCTTCCTTCTCTAAACAATATTACCAGTCATAAGGTGCTTTGCTTAGGACCCAGAGGACCCTTAAAAATTCTCATCAGTTGTAGCGACTACCTTAGGTAGTTTCACAGGGCAGCTTCTAAAGGTTGAGGGAACTGGAATTGTTTAGCTTGGAGAAGGCTCTGGGGAGACAGCACTGTGGCCTTCCAATACTTGAAGGGAGTGTATAGACAGGAGGGAGAATGGCTGTTTATGAGGGTGGACAGTGATAGGACAAGGGGGAATGGTTTTAAACTGAGACACAGGAGGTTTAGGTTAGATCTTAGGAGGAAGTTCTTCACACAGAGGGTGGTGACACAATGGAACAGGTTGCCCAAGGAGGTTGTGGATGCCCCATCCCTGGAGGCATTCAAGGATGTGGCTCTGGGCAGCCTGGTCTGGTGGTTGGCGACCCTGCACGTAGCAGGGGGTTGAAACCAGATGATCACTGTGGTCCTTTTCAACCCAGGCCATTTATGATTCTAGATCTCATAATTTAGCCAGGTATGCTTTCAACTATCTCATTTCACTTGGATCTTTAGCCCCATTAATATTTACCTCAGTGTTAAAAAAAAAAAAAGCATCTTCAGATGGGCAGAGATCCAGTATTTCTGACTGACAGATTTTCTATTATTGTTAGTGTAAAAAACACTTGTCTGCATTCACTGTGTTTGCTCTACAGTCCATGAACTTACACTGCGATGGAAGCAGACAGAACCTGTTCCACAGTTTGCTACGTTATTACTGCTAGTGTGGGCACAAAACACGGAGCATGTCTGCATGTATGTAAGAATAAAGAGCTGGACAAACATCCACATACGAAACCTCTTCTAGTATCACATACAGAGAGACAATTCCTTTTCTGCCTTGGTGATGCAGGCCTCTAGTTTTGGTAAGCTTCTTGTTCAGACACAGGTTGTTCATTGTGTCCTAAAAATCTTCCATCCTCTACTAAATCAATGAAAAGCATGGCTTAATAAAGACCTTCCTAAAGTGTTCCACAGAAACAAACCAGTATTTAAAAAAGGTATAATTTGGGACTGATGGGCTTTGTACTTTTACCTGCTGCTCCAGTACAGTATGAGACATGCTGTGCCTTGCTCTGTTTGAGACGAGGGACTGCACAAGCTGACCAAGCTGGTCACAGTGCCTGCCTGTAATTAGGCACCCATTCTTTCTTCTCGATTCAAAGCTCTTTTCCTACAGAATTGAATTACAATCTGTAAGAATGCTCAAGAGGCTCATATAATTATCAAATATAAACGCACACTTCTGGCTCTGGGAGATCCAGCTTATTTGGGAATAAAAACTCAAATACATAGATTATCCAGTTAATCACATTCTAACATCTTCTGGAGTTTCATTGAATCCCTTATTATTATTGAAAAAGTACAATCACCCATTAGCAATGAGTATGCCACTGCCAACACATTTAATTCTCTAAAATGAAAACTACTTTTAATTAACTTATAATCATGGTTTCCCAAACATGTTGGTTTTTTTTTTTTTCTTGTGAAGATCTATGAATATGCATTAGGAAAATACAGGAGAGCACAGCTGCACAATCACTAAATCTTCAAGAGGAAAGGTCACTCTGCAAGCATTTCTTTGTCTAGTAAATTTTATTCTTTCAAAAAACAAATTTGCTTCCAAATTCCATGCTTCCAACCACGCAATGTGACTATTCAAGCAGTGTTATTCATTTTCTGTTGCATTTTCTAATCAGCAAAAAAAAGTGGGGGGAAATAAAGAGAAAAAAAAAAGGCAACATGCTTTGGTTCCAAATAAGTATGGGGGAAAAATTCATGATAAAGAATGAATGAGCGAGGTGGGTGGTTTTGAGTATGGGTAAAGGTGTTGAGCTTGTTCTCAGTGAAATTTCTTTAGTAGGAGAATGCTTATTAATATTAGCAAGAGCAATACAATGCAGTTAGAGATCAAGAAAAATACTGAAACTCTTATACTGTGTCACACACAGCAACAGCAATAAAGGCTGAACTTAAAAGAGACACCCTCTTGGCTGAAGTGCATCAGCCACCCACAGACAGTGTCCTCCCAGAAATGCTTAGGGCAGCAGGACGCCGGCTGTCACACAGCAGCACCTGAACGGCTGCTTTTACACTTGGAGGGTCAGTTTTAAAAGCTGGAATTTTATTAAAGAACAGATTCCAAACCTGGGGCAGCCCAGACTGTGCCAGCAGCAGGCGGGGAAAATACGAAGATGCCTTCCAGTTCTCCCCTGATGAATCATTTGCTCAATATCTTTCCTGTGATGCTACCCCATGTTCCACATGAGGTTTAAAAACTCCCTGCTCTCCATATGGCCATCACCCAAATCCCCTGGCCAACGGTAGGGCTTTTCCCTGAAGTATTTTGCAGCTATTCCCACACAGGTTCGTCAAGTCTGCCTTTCCCACATGGTTTGCTAGTACTAAATTACCAGTGTGAGATCAGTTAATAATGAGATTAAAGTTCTGATTATTAAAACCTAAGCAGAAGGAAAAAAAAAAAAAAAAAAAAAAAAAGTTGAATTTCAATAGCAAAACACGACTTACGGAAGCTCCTTTGCTCTTTAATGATTTCAAAATAACTCCAAACTGTTGGTAACACAGCTCCAATCTCACCTGCTTCCTTTTTCCCTTTCACTCTATTCCCCTTTGGCCTCCTCGGCAGGTTTTCAATTTTGAAAGATACCAAGTGCAAATAAATAGAACTCTGGTTGTTTCTATGGAAGAGTAAATAGTACTGCTAAAGATGTCATATTTTGTGCTGAAAAAAGGACCTAAATTCCTTTGAAAAGACAGCTACAGCAATGTCCAGTCAGGTCTCCAAAAATCCAGTTTTGTGCCTTCTTGCTTGCTTTGCTTACCTCAGTTCTGTAACACTATTTTCTTACCAAGTTGCATTAAGAGTGTGACCAGCAGGTGGAGAGAAGTGATTCTTTCGCTCCACTCAGCACTGGTGAGGCACACCCGGAGTTCTGGGTCCAGTTCTGAGACCCCAGTACAAGAGAGACTTGAGCATGCTGGAGAGACCCCAGTGTAGGGCTTTGGAGGGGGCTGGAGCATATGTCATACACAGAGAGGCTGTGGGAGCTGGGGCTGCTCACACTGGATTTCGGAAGGCTCAGGGGGGCTCCTATCAATGTGCAAGTTCCCAAGGGGTATTTAAAGAAGACAGAGAGAGGCACTACTAGTAGTGAGCAGGGAGGTAAGAGGCAATGGACACAAACTGAAATTCAGGAAATTCTGAAAGCTGTAGAAAAACTTTTTTTTTCTGTTTTTTTAAATGGGTACAAGTTACCCAAAGAGGTTGTGGAGTCTCCACCCCCAGCAATACACCAAGTCCTGCCTGAGAACCCTGCATGAGAAGGGTATTGGAGTACAGTGTCTCCAGAGGTCCCTTGCAACCTCACTGACTCTGTGAAACTATTAGGGAGAAATGTAGCAGACATACGGCTTGACTATTGGTATCCCCAGCAGACTAGTTTCATTAAATTTCCTCCATAGGTAGCTGGGAATCAAAAGGATCACTTAGAGGTGATGCCACAGTCACCTCCTCCCCTTATCAACCCCAAAGGAGCGTAAGCAGATTCACCTATGACCCTGGGCACAGATACCTACCTGCCTCTAAGCACTGGGACTGCCCCAACTTATCACTACATTTTGTCTGCTTTAACACCTGCTGGTTTCCTGCTCTTGCTTTGCCAGTCATCCTGCATGACCTGAGGGAGAAGGTCAATCAGCATCTCTGCAGCTACATGGAGTTATGTGCATTAAATGAGTCCTCTAGTAAGGCACACATTTTTCTTGCTCTTGCCTGGCTCGGAGAAATGGGAATGAGTCGTGTGGACTATGCCAGAAGCAAATGACAACACTCCCTTTGCCAGCTCAGCTGTGCTGGCAGGCACTCATTAGGTTGGAAGGAAAGCTGTGCTTCATCCCCACCCCTCTGCCCACTCCCAGCCCACAGCCTCCTACACAAATGTGCTGACTCCTGGGTACTACATGTGAAATCCAGGCACTAAGCAGGCAAGCATGGTGGGTGTCTTTGCAATCTCTGACACAATACAAATCTATTAATGGTACATTAAACACTGTATAGACTCCAACATACACAGATATATAGGGGGAACAAAACCCAAAGCAATTAAATGCTGGGGAAAGCACAGAACTATGCATATAATTCACAATAACAGAATAATTTTCCCTTTATTTTTGATCAGGCTGTTAACTGAATTTCCAGCTATGTGCTGCTAAGAACTGTAACTCTTGACAGCATTGTTCCTTTCTCCTCAGGCTTCTTCTGCCACTGCCCTTGCTCTGCTAATGTCGGCATGAAGGATGGATGGAAGCAGCTATCGAATCACACAGATGCTTCGATCCCTCACATACACTTACTGTTTATTTCACAGAAGAAATCTGGAGCCCCATCCTGTCACAAACAGAAAAGCCAACAATCTCATCCAAAGCCCCAGAAGAGTATGAGTGGAAGAGGAATTTTCCCATCCAAACCCCACATACGGGCTACAATTGTAATGACCCTATCAACAGCACTGCTTCCTTGGCAACTTGTGAAGCATCTCTTCTCTTGAGCTACCATCACCATTTCCAAGCCATTTTGCATGAAGCAGGGATGACCCCCAGCTATGCCCTACCCCACTGCAGAACCACTCTGCACAGGGAATGCCTTTTCTACCTCTAACACGTGGAAGACCAACAGGGACAAGCAGTGCAGAGGTCTCCCCCTTACACAATTCTGAAGCCCTGTTAGGAAATTTTCACAAAACATATTGGTTTACACCAGGGAACAGTGGAAAAAACATAATTAAGCAAAATTTATGTGTATAACCCCATACTGATGTTCAGAACAGTCGTAACATTCTGTTGATAACATAAGCCATGAACTAAGTCTGAAACAAACAGGCTAGGTTCTGATAACATTACATTACAGTAAAAACTGGAATAAATCCAGTTATTTTAGATTACTCTACTGACTTTACTAAAGATCAGATTCAGGCCTGCAATCTCTCTGCATAAAAGAAATGGGAAAAATAGAGGGTAATGACATTAAGGAATGCAATTATCCAACTGAATTGAATAATAAAAGGGAGAGTGGAGTTTGGTTTAAGCAAAAGAAAAGATATATATATTTTTAAATGATATTTGAAACGAGATGGATATTCAATTAGATTCAAGCAATGATAATAATAATAATAAAAAAAAAACATTTGAAAGGGTAAAAGCTGCAAAGAAGGATGCTTTAACATAACAACTGGTAGGAAGGGCTTTTTTTTTCTCTAGGTGACTAGGGAACAGAAATTAGATTTATTTTATTAAAAACGAGGAAGCACTGGAATTTGTTTTCTGCTGAGTGTGAAATGAAACAAGAAGGGAACTCTTTACACTTGAATGTGCAAATTGAGAGCAACTCCACAGTTGATCCATTCCTGTGGGTCACAGTAGGGCTCTTAATCAAAGCCCAACTCCAAGGCCAGCAGGTTGTGATCTGATGTACATCGCAGGGTCCTATTTCTGCTCCTCTCCTCATCAGGATTAGGAAACTGCTTACAGCATGCCATGACTGTCTTTTCTCCTTTGCAAGTGGACACATGAGAAAATTTGTAGCATAAAGCAGAGGCTCCTCTGTGTTGGTCAACAGGAGCAAAGAACTCAAAAGAGCTCCAGGCTCTACCACTTAGCTCTACCCTTGTCAGACAGGGACAAAATCTCTCCCTCACTTGCTCTTTCTCTCTATTTAGACCAGAAGGAGGGCATCCATATGTCTACAGAAATTATTGGCTTACAAGCTTAAGAAAATTTTTACTGAACTTTTCCTCCTTAATTCTTTTTTGCTTCATTTTATGCCATAAAATAACTTTTTTTTTTTTTTTTGGTCGTGTTCATTTCTCTTTCTCAGCATTCAGACAGCATTTGGTGACCTATCTGAGATCTCCTAGACAATTGAGAGAATCATTCCTGAAGGGAACAATAAATATGCTTGTTAATGGTTAGTGTCAGACAAACACGTAAGTGCATCTGTTGCCATAGTTTCATTTTGCTACTGGCCCAGCCTCTATCAGCTGTGGTCATCAGTAAGTAACGTGGAATGTGAGCTGTGAAGAAGTTTCATTTATCAGCATTTGGATTAATATTTTCTAAACTGGCCTATTCTCTCAAATTTTGCCCTCATTACTGCAGTACATTTACTGCACATTTTTCTAATACTTCATATGCTAAACACCTTTCCACATTTACATAATGGCTGGTATGATCATCCAGAATGTTCCACCAGTAGAGCTTTGGATTCTGTGACAAGTTTGTTACATGCCTTACATCGAACGTACTTTGATTGACTGGTCTGAGGTTTTATTTTAGATACTATAGCTTCCAGAAGGTTCTTCCATGCGAGACGCCCTCAAATCTATGACTTTCTGGACGTCAGGAATTCAACGTGCCCGCTGGAACAAGTTGCATTTCAGCACTGATCTTTAAAAGATGTGCATTTTAATAGCTGATTTTAGGTATTTCAGAGACTTACTGACTATTCCACCTCTTCTGGGACAGCTGCTGCAAATGTTGCTTGTTTGGAAGGCAAAATTGACAACTGAAAAGTAGAGTTTTCCTGAGTGAGTTCCACTCTTCTTTTGGAACCATGGGACCCCATTTATATATAAATACACATAAAGAAACACATCTAATTTTCTTATGTCAAACTAGGCCAGCATTGCCTCTGCCTGAGAAATGGATTTTTTTGTCAATTTGTAGACCAGAGTTTATTCAAATGTTGTTTTTCTTGATCCTTGATGCTTGGGGATAAGATTTCTTAGACTTCAGACATAGCCCTTGACCACATTTACCTACAACCACTTTTTTTTTTTTTCCTTTAAGTTTTGTTCATTTTTAAGTAAATACTCATTTATTCCAGACAGTATTCTGGAAAAAGAATACGTGTTTTCATTCCACACATATTTCAGTCTGATTTGCTAGCAGTTTGCATTGCTGCTAGTTTAGTCACTGTAACCTTATGCTTGATATGAGAAAATTAGCAAAATTCTCTACATTTGTATGTTTACTAAGAGTTCTTGCTCACCTTCCAGTCTAATTCTAATTTGGGTTTGAAGTCACCACATGCCTTTCTAGGATCATGGAGTTCTGCTCATGATACAAACTTTTTATCCACATTCCTCATCACCATCTTACTTTTCTGCCCTGGTGGATGAATCACATTGAACACTAGCTATTTAAAATGTTAGTTGTCTTTGGTCCTTCTGCAGTCAATGGAGACGGCCAGCAATCTTCAGAGTGATTCACTCCATGCAGAGAAAGCAGTCTGTAAGAGGCAGGATGAATATATGTATGTCTATTTTAAGACAGGATGATTCACTCTCTACAAGTGTTCCCTTCTTACTGATGGTTGTACAGGCCACATGGCAAACTCGCTTAGATGTGAAACTGGATCTTTAGATGCTTAAATTGAAGTGAGAAAGATCCCACCATGCTCATCAGCAAGGGAGAACGTAGAATTGAAATGTTGTTTCTGAGCTGACTAGGAAGCACGCAGATTTTTGGAGTCGATTGTTCCTCTGAATTAAAACTTCTATTCAGGTGTGATGGATGCCAATACAAGTACAGTGTACTGGTGTACCAAATACAGGCCTTCTTCTTTATTGCTATTTACTTCTAACAAGACAGTGGAAAAATCAACTCTTCCCTCATTTCAAGTCCCCCAGAATGAAATAGTTTTAAGCAGCCAAAGTGCAGAGATCATGCTCCTAAATATCTTCTCATTGAGCCCCTGATGTCAGCCAAAGTCCCAGCCTCAAAGAATGAGAAAAATATGCATTAAATACAATATTATTTGAGAAGAAACTTCACTGTGAGCATCTTAACACTGTGTAAAAGGTTGGTCTAAAATAAATACAAGCCAATAGAAATAGATAAATTTTACATCTTTTGTTTCCATTCCATCCCTGCAGGAAAAGAGCACATTTCAGACTCTGGAGTTAGTTTGCCTCTGCACACACATCTCTGCCCACTGTGAATGAGTGTTTTACAGCTGATGACTTTGACCTGAGTGCTAAACAGCTACATTACTAAAAACCACATGACTGCATTATGATAGATATTAACAGAAGAGGTTAGTGGGAAAGCAGATTACAGCTTTTTATTTTACTAAACCCCTTTCAGAGTCTAAACAAAGCGCTCACGTTGTGGGTAGTGATCCATTGGCACACCGCTCGCTCCAAATTCATTATAAACCAATCGTCAGAACTATCCCTTGTGACTGCTTCAGATGGAGCATGATTAAATGCAGAGGAAATACATTACTGAGAAGATGAATCACGATTCTGCGGAACGAAATCAATGGCTTTACGCTTTCGAGTTGGACACTGAAGGGCGGTCAAACACATTACTCACAGAAAAAAGTGAGCAAATGAATCACATAAACTGCTTGAACAGGAAAACTGCAGTTAAAGTCTGACTGGCAGTATGACTGAGTAGAAAAGAAACACGGAAGAAAACCTCAAAATGTTTCCTTCAGAAATAATTTCCAAACAAAAAGTGCTTAATTGCTCTTGTATGAATTACAAAGTTTTTTTGTCACTTTCGATTTTTACAGTTTGAAAGATTTGCTACTTGACAGCTTGTTTGCACCTTTTTTCATGTAGGCAGGCTGGGAAACATCTCACAGCAAAGAAGCATGAACTCATGCTTTCGAGAGTATCGACTGCTGTGACCTAAGCCTGCTTGGTCAAGAGCAAAAAGTCATCAGAGAAATCCTGCTCATCTAAATTTAAGCATCAGGCTTCTATCTATAGGCTCTCCCGCTGGACCTCTTCAGCAATGCCTTCCCTTAACCCATGTTTATGCACGGTGCTGTGCACCTGGTGGTTAGCAAAGAAAAAAGGTTTTTCTGGCCTAGATGAACCAGTTGATGATCTGCTACACCATGCTTACCAACAAGCTGTCAACTTCCCCATTTACCCATGCTAGCCTGCATGCAGCCAGTAGAGTGCACAGTCAGCTGTCATGTCAGCTCAGGGAGACTTGTGCAGGGAGCCTGTCCTTACAGGCTGTCCCTTTGCTATTTTACAGCATGACACACAACAGGTTTAATCACAGCTGAGATCGTCAAGTAATTTCTTAGCTGTGACTAGCATCATTAATGGAGACTGGAGCAAGAAGGTCAAGGCTGGGGATGCATGAGTCTGAACTAGTGAACTAGTCCCTCCAGGCCTGAAGTTAGAAGTATTCATTATGCGTGCTTCTTCCTTCAAGAGTTTCACTTTCCAGAGCTGTCAATCTAATCTGTATCATAAAACACACAATTGATTCAAAATACAGAAGTGGCTATAATGCAGATCAAGAAAATGTTTTTCAGCACAAAGAATCCATGCTACGTGGGCAAATGCAGCATAAAAAATGCACGCAATCATTACCATTCCCTATTTCCTCATTAATTAGTGCACGTTATTTGAAATCAGCCTGATAGATAATTTAGATGAATCTCACAAATCATTTCTTCTGGAAAAATGGAAGTACTTTTATAGATGACCGAACTCCTAGCAAGGTTATATATTTATGGGGAAAAAAGAAAAGGAAAGAATGCACTTTGACATGAATATTGATAGAAACTACAAAATGATCAAGAAGGACAGAGCAAAAGGAAAGCTGCTTCCCTCCGAGGAGACTCTGTGTCCCTGATACAGGAACCTCATTATTATTTCATGACCTTAATGGCAAGCCTTTGAGCCTTGTGTATGCCCTTCATAACTTAAAATTTATTACAGATATAAAGCAGCGGATCGAGGATGTGCAGTAGTTGAAAGCTGCTAGCTATTCCAGTTTTGACTTCTTTTATGTTGTACAATTGTTGCAAAAGACAGCAAGGTAAAAAAAAATGCCACTTTTCATACATCCCAAGCGTGAATCACAGCATATGGTCTTTCTGTTAAAAGATAAGCCAGAGGAGGTAGGGATAGAGAGAAAACCTCTCATGCTAAAGGACTGCATAATTTTATAATTTCATACATTAAAAATAATTGGAACAATTTCTTCCAACTGTTTTCAATGAGAGCTCTACTGGAATAAATTTTTATAGCTGGTTATTGCAGTTGTGCTAATAAAGCACTCATATCCTTGCCCAGCTGAATCTCTGTGTGCACACATGCCTTTTTTGTGGTGAGAAATCAAAGACAGACAGAAATCGGTGAGAGGCAAAATCTCAATTTCACTATCACTTATCATGGCCAAGTACAATAAAATCTATTTTGCTGAGGAAGGAGGAGGAAAAGGAAGAGACCTGTACAATAAAGGACGTATTTGTAGAACCACCATGTCCAGAACTTCTGTGCCGCATCCTGTAAAACACAATAAGCGGTGTACACGGGGGTTTTTTCCTACTTGAAAGACATGTTTGCTTTTCAGATAACATTCTAAGTGCTGTTTTTCTAGGACACGCAGTTCAGGAGTTATCTCTCTGGAGAGGAGAGGAAAAGGTGAATAAAAAAATGCTTGCAACATTTTTTATTTGGACATCCATGCGTTCAGAACTCCTCCAGCAAAATACACAGGAACAGGCAGTGGCAAAATATCCAACAGAAGACTAGAAAGCAGTGGCAGTGCAGATGAAAAACATGAAAGAAAACAAGTGAAAGCTATATAAATATTTAAATTATAGCACTATGAAATTCACCAAAAATACTGTCTGAATTCCTGGTGTTTATTATCTACCGAGATAGAGAAATTGACAGAGGCTGCTACAGCCTGACAAGCTGGTTCGGAATCCCTGTGATGGTCTCTAAATAGCAAATCTAAAACACCAGCTGCTGTTCCATTAAATGGCCTGGGAAAATAAAATTCTGTTCAGATTCAGATAGATACAGATATCTATACAGCAGAACAGCCTGCTATATAGATAAAGACCACCTGGGAAAACTACTTCAGGAGAGCCAGCAAGAAAAAGACAGTAATACAGGATAAGCACCCTGGAAGGCAGGATCTATAATTCTAATACTCAAAGGGTAAAATGTTTGTTCCTAATAGGGCTGGCTGTCATTGGGTTGTCCATGGGAACAGATGAGGTCCCCAAAACTGGACTGCAAGGGTGATGGACAGAAAAACAAATAAATAAAATAACAAAATACTTAAAAAAAAAAAAAAAAAAAGATAATTCAGTTTTAAAGAGCGTTGCACTAGCTGAGACAACTTTGAGGGTCTTGCTGAAGCCAACAAGGGAGTCTGTCTCCAAGTTAAAGGGGGATTCAAGGAGACAACAAGCAACAAGGAACTGCCTGGACAGCATTCACACGGCTGTGTTTTTCATAGCAACTGCTCTCCCAGGTGACAAGTGACAGAAATGGGTGGAACGCTTCAATTCCCTTCTGTGATACTTAGCAGCTGCAACTGCATTGACAGCCACCCTGCCCTACTTAGGTATGTAGAGTTTGGAAAGCTAGAAATATCAAACACTGTCCTCCTTGGCATTGCATCATGATTGCTCCACTCACCACTGGGGAATGCTGAAGTGAAAAGAGTTATGACAAAATATGGCTGTTGCTCTCTCTAATGATTCCAGAGGCTGGGAGTGATTTTGATGGTACCATTATTTATTTGATATTTCTTATGCTTCTGCAATAAAGTACACAAACGGCTGCTAAGAAAGAACAAAACTATCTTGGATGACAAACAGATAAATATCTTTTCGTTATAGTCAATGCCATCTTTACCATTTAATTCTATCCACAGCTTTTTTTAACTTCAAAAGCTCCCTGAAACTTTACAATAGAGATCCCACCTACAGTGGAACCCAATCACCTGGCTTGAACATCCTCTGATTTGATTTGCCTATACTACAGTAGATATTTAGGCCAATGGAGATGCAGTCACCTCCAGACAGCAATTCAGCAAACTGAGCTAACACATTTCTCCCAGGATGGAGTAAGTCATGGTATGGAGGTGCTGCTTTCTCTCGACTCTCCAGACTATCATGTTTAATAACCATTGATTAAATTAGCTTTTCTGAATTTGTTTGATCCCTTTTCGACCACATTTATATCCTGGTCTCCACAACATCCTGTGGAAATCAGTTTCATAATCCAATTAAATGTTACACAATAACTTCATTGGTGACCCTATTTCTTGCTCCGTGAGAAACAGTGACTATTTCTTAATCAGCTGCTCCTCTTCGGTCATGACACAGTCAGACTCCATCTAGCCTCTATTCCATACTCCTAAGAAACTTGGTGTCTTTCTTCTGTACTTTCTGGGATTGTACCAGTTGTTTATCATACAAGTGGCTACAATCACAGACAGCACGTTCCACCTGATCAAACAGTGGCATATTCTTTGGATCAGGCCCTGTTTGTGCTAAATGCTATACTGCTAGAGCTTTTACTTCTCTCCAGCATAACAATACAGGAAAAAAGATAAAGGAAATAAAGGATACAGCTCAGAAAACAAGGTAAATACATAATAATAATAGTAATAATAATAAAGCAGCAAGAAACTGTGCTTAAAAGCTATTGTAGCAGTTGCCAGGAGCTTGAAACAGCCGGAAAATCAAATCAGAGGATGCAATATAAAATACAGTTGGCTGCCAGAAGGCAAAGAATTGTCCAAGCTGGTTATAGTTGTAGCATTTATTTTTATTTTTTTATTTTTTTAATTACTCCAAAAAGACTCAGTATGAAAGAACTTGTTACAGAATCCCGTCTGGAACTGAACAAGAAAAGACTCCAAATGATGGACTTTTGGTAGAAATATTTTCAACCTGAGAAAAAGAGGGAATACAGAACAAACAATATTCAGGAAATCTTCCTGCTTTTTGCATGGTGGAAAAAATCCCTTCATCGTTCCTGACCACAGCAGCCTGGTAACTTGGGCCAAGCAAAGAGGGAGGTGAGCAAGTCAAGAAATATGTCAAGAAACAGTTTCAGGGAAAAAGATCCAATGTCTTTTCTCATACCAAACTCCGTGCTATATTCAATGGGAAAATGTGAGCATCTCAGAATGGAAAATGAAGACTTGGAGACAGGCAGCGTAAGGAACCAGGTTTACAAAGACATGTAAGCACCTCCATGAGACTGGGGTATTTGCTTAATGTAGGCACTGATACCTAACTTCCTTGGTGCCTTTATATTCAAGCAAGTCAAGGTGAGCTTCAGGAGAAACTGGCTCTCCAGCAGCTTGAGTGCTCTTATGAAATCTCACCAAGTACCCAAATAGCAATGCAAATCTCATCTGAAGTATTTAGCTGCTGCATCCCCTGCTCAAAATGCAACTTAAACTCTGTCACCTCCACTTTCTAGGCAAATGACACCAGCATACAAAGCAGCCCAAGCACTGAGCTTCATTTTGACAGCCAATGCATCCATGTCTTGCTTTGTGAGGCACCTCTGCTCTGCATTCTGGGGGCCTCAATTTCTCCCATACACCATGAAACATGCAGGTTGGCATTTACTGCTTCATAAAAATAGCTTGGCACATGAATTATGTCTCACTAACAACGTCCTGGGGAGCTAAGCAGGCCAAGCTGTGAGCACGCTGACAGACTAGGATAAGGAATGTGCCCAGTGCAAGTGCTGGCTATAAAGCTGCTGAATAACACCTAGACCTACAGCTGCATCTCTATATGCATGCAAATATAGGTTAAGCTGGTTTTATTTTGCAGACACGCTTAGTGCTAAAGGTGTCCACACAGTGTGACCCTGGCTCTTGTCAGGCAGGTTAGATAATAGCAAATTGCCTGTGAACCTCAGTCCCAGGCTGTCCCTCTCATCCTTTTCCTACACTTCTGGCTCCCTCTTGTCCTCTTGTCAGTTAGCAGCTGCCAAGCCGTTCCCAGTAAGTCTGCACCAGATGATCATGACTCGTTCTCCTAGCTTCCTTCCCTCTCTCCTTCCTACCTGGCTCCTATTCCCAGCTCAATGCCAGTTCTCATCACCCTTGTTGTCCTTCTTTCCCTTTGTTGGCTTTTCATCAGCAAAAACAGTGAGAGCAGCGATGTTCATAGCATACCAGGTGTATGCCTAAGGTAAAAAAGAAGATGTAAATTTGCTTAAGCTTCAGGGAGAATCATCTGGGCAACGTCTTACTGACATTTAAACAGTCTGGGCGCCTTCAGGCATGGAGATAAGGCAGACACCCAGCAGAGCAGAGCAGGAGTGCAGTTCTGCCAGGATCTTGCACAGGCATGAATCAGGAGGGATGAGGCAGGCCAGGGCACGATGCTGTGCTATATAGTGTTGTAGAATGTTTCTGTTAACAAAGCAGACCATAAAGTTAAGTGAATTATGCAGCTCATAATTATGATGTGTAACGCCTCAACAGCCCAAGGTTGCCAGCTGAGAAATGCTGTGGTTTGCAGGTGCAAAATGCTAACACGAGGAGGAAGACTGCTGCACATCTCCTCATGTGTAGGCAGATGTGTGGGGTTTATGTACACCTGTCCTCCTTTGACCACCTGAAACCACTCAGGGCTCACCATTCACCATTCACTGCAGCCTTTCAACACTGGAAGAGAGCATATAAACAGGAAGGGGAACGGTTGTTTATGAGGTGGACAGTGATGGGACAAGGGGGAATGGTCTTAAACTGAGACAGGGGAGGTTTAGGTTAGATATGAGGAGGAAGTTTTTCACACAGAGGGCGGTGACACAGTGGAACAGGTTGCCCAAGGAGGTTGTGGATGCCCCATCCCTGGAAGCATTCGAGGCCAGGCTGGATGTGACTCCAGGCAAACTGTCCGGTGGTTAACAGTCCTCCACATAGCAGGGGAGCTGAAACTAGATGATCACTGTGGTCCTTTTCAACCCAGGCCATTCTATGATTCTGTGATAAAATGTTAAAAAAAAAAAAAAAAAGATGGTGGGTTCAGAGATGTCACTTCCACTTGTACTTTCTCTATTTAAAAAACAAATGGTCAGCTAGAACAATCAGCGTTGGAGGAACGATCAATTTTTTGTCTGTTCTCTTTCCTAGGCAGATTGGTCAAAATAAAAATAAAAAAAAAAAAAATCTTAAATCTAGTAGGAATGCAACAGGAGATGCAATCTCTCGAACAGCCAAGAAATTCCATCAATTCACTTCCTACCACCAAGGAAAGCCACTTGACACTGCTCATTCTTTTCTGATGTCACACATCCAGCCTGCTCCAGTACTGCTCCAAACTTGCTTAGAAACATTATTTTTCCCTAACTTGAAATGAGCTGGGTTGATTTATGACTCCTAGAATCTGGCCAGGTTCCAGAAAGACAACAAGCTGCCTGTCTGCACTGGTTCGTTCCCTCAAGAAACTGAAATGAAAATGGTTTCTATTATTAATCAAGACAGTTATTAGCAAAAATCAGTTCCAGTTTTTAAAACTCTCACGTGATAAGGGACAACAAAAAACTGACCAATTGTGCTTTTAACACCAAGCAATTTGAAATGATTGCAAAGGAAACCACGACATTTTCTCTAGTACAGCATCCACAAATCATGCACAGAGTAGTACTGCGGCAGGAAACGTGATTAATTACAGCTGTTTCTACCTGGGTGGTAGCCATTAGGTGCTGGATATCTAATCTGAACTAGTCTTCAAGGCTCCAATGTACAATGGAGAGAAACAGGCACCCAATTCACCAAGAGGTAATTCATGCCATGCTAAAGCGTGTATACAACATAAGTGGAATTAGTTGCTTTCTAGGGCTTCCTACTCTCTTTTGACCAGCAAGAAAGCCAACATGATTAGTATAGATAATAAATCTGTCAGACAGCAAAGATGGCATGAAACAAAGTCTACTGCTGGAGCTCAGGCTCAGCTGACTCTTCTGTATCTGGGACAACTGCAGAGCCCATAAGCAAATTTTGCTTTAATCCTTGGGACCCAAATCCAGGCACTGTCCAGTCAGAGAAGACCAGTGAAGAGGTGGTGGATCTGTGTTAAAACTGTGGGGACAAAACAGCAGTTCAATGTTAAAGCAGTCCCTGTGTAGATTTTGCCCAAGAAATTTTCTGACAATATGACCTACTATCTACCTGGCTCAAAAAAAGCCCATTTGAGGCCCAGACTTGCTAAAAAAAATCCCACTAGGGCAAAATTCAGATTCCTCTCTAGTCCTTATCCAGAAGCCATTATCATACATTTATTTACTTGATAAATTCTTTCAGACTATGTTAATTCGGTTAGTTTTAAAGCTATTTTGAATAATTTAAACATATTAGTCCCAGTGACTTGCTGACAGTTCCATGGGGAGTGGTTTAGTACCCAAAGGTTCAGGTCACACGTAGGAATAAACACAACTGTATCTATACTGACTTTGTAGAGTTCCTAGAACTCAGTCTGTTTCAACCCCCTGCTATGTGCAGGGTTGCCAACCACCAGAGCAGGCTGCACAGAGCCACATCCAGCCTGGCTTTGAATGCCTCCAGGGATGGGGCATTTGTAGAATTCCTAGAACTCTACAGTGAGAAAAGTCATTTTTTTATGAATGTATCAGTAAAAGGCTAGGTCAGAAAACAGTATTCATATGGTATTACGTAAAGAATTCAGCACCTGAAGATAGATAGACATCCTATGAAGTCCTGCCTCTCCAAACTCTACAGGTAGTTTTTACATTTTAAGAGGAGTAAGTTACTAGGCATCTAAATAGAATGTAAATTAATTGCCTGAGTTTAATGGGCTAACAAACCATTCATAACCTGTACGGTCCTTATTCAGGCACCATATAACTCTACTTCACATCTTGCAACAGGTTTCTCTGGATTCTTGCTTTTCTTAAAGAATTGACTTCTGAAAATAGAAATGACATGGGATTGCTGCTAACCTCAGCCTCAGATAAGGTTTTTTGATTTGTTTTCAACTATGACATATGCTCACTTTGTCCTTGCTTTGCTCTCCAAAGCAGTTTATAAAACATGAAAAAAGGACTGCTTTGTATTGTATGGAAAATAACCGTGCTGTGAGGAAGAATACCAAGGCTGAAACGCCTAAAATTAGACCTGCAAGCTTTGCTTTCATTGGCAGCAATGTGTATGGATCCGCATTGTCCCAATCCCACATTCTACCTCTTCTGTTCTTGCGAAATATACTTTCTGAAAAACACTGAAGTTTAAATTTAGCAAACTCATTCAAGGACTCTACTGACCCTGGCAACTGGTTATTTTGATCACATTCACCTTTAGGCTTTAATACTGAATGAGCAGATCGGCTTATTTTCAAAAGCAGGAAGGGAGAAGCAGTATTTGCATAACAAAAAGTCGAGTATCTCAGCAATGGTGCCTGCAATGATCCTGTAATTTCCAGGTTGTTTTTTTTATTCCTCCTAAGAAACATCAAACACAGATCTCATAGTTGTCTTTTTTTGTCCTGAAAGCAAGCTACTGAGAAGATAAGCACTACGGAAAATGGCTGGCACTGGGTAACGTAGGACTAACAGGGACAATTTAATCATAACAGGTTAGCATCTACATTATACCATTCTTTTCACAGCTACATCCATTCAATTCCCACTGTATTCAAGAGAGCGAATAAATAAAAGCAAATGCATCCGAAAGGTCAAACTTCATGGATTTTCAATGAAAAAAGCCACACAGAGGCTCAAGAGAAACTGATGCTAGCTACTGCATTAAAGCTAATTCAAAGTGTTGGTATCGCAGTGTTTATTTTGAGTGTCTCCCCGTGGAATTTCAGGATAAAATATGAGATTGGCATCGAGCCTCAGGTGGGTACAGCCAGAGCTGTCCAATTCCAGCAACCTATTGAGCCGAGCTGTCGGGATTCATTTCTTGAGTTTATGGCTACAGCTCTCTCTGAAGCACAGAGCTGTTAATATCTGCAGAACATTGATACAGAAACAGCAAAACCACCTCCACCAGCTGGACGCCTGCAGCGTGCACTGCTAGAGCACTTCTCAGATAACTAAAATATTTGAGATTATGTGACCAACAAACGCTACACCCGAGTCAGGATATTACATACAAATGTAGGTAAAGCAGAAGTTATTTATCCATCAGAAAATGCTGGGTTGCATTAAGGGCCTTCAGCAATGAATCAGGTGAGGACTTCCTCTCAGGAAAGGGGAATTTATTCTAGCTTTACTCAGTGAACAAGGAGCCAAAGAGGTTTTCTTGGAGTTAGGGTCAGTGGAGGTCTAGAAAAGGCTAGTCCTGAGCT
Organism: Lagopus muta; assembly: GCF_023343835.1. Classification (NCBI taxonomy): domain Eukaryota; kingdom Metazoa; phylum Chordata; class Aves; order Galliformes; family Phasianidae; genus Lagopus; species Lagopus muta. The sequence goes on from NC_064434.1 coordinate 10,945,195, forward strand.
GCATTCAGCATTTCCCACTGGAAAATCTGCCCATTAAAAGTAATGTTTTCAAGATAAGACAAAGAATAACCTGAGAATACTGTTAAATTCATCATACCAACTTTGTCAGCATTTCCTTATGTTTCCTACACCCTGGAAACTGTGGGCTGCCCTTCAAGCTCCACAGACTGAGCACTGAGCTCCATGGGTCACACTGTGGCATTTCAGAAAATGCTTTTGGAAAATGAACACAGACTCATTGCATCACTGAGGAAAAAGGAGATATTAACCACCAAGCACCTCACAAATAGGTTGTTACAGCATGGGAATCCTGAGAAAGGTAAATACACCTTTCTCAGGCCCAGGAAGGTTTGTCTTTGTTCCAAGCCCAGGATGAGGTAATTTCTTCCTGGGGCAGCCTTTCATTTGTGCCTGATTAAGCCAGGTAATTACCTCCTGGATTTTGTGGGCAGGAATGCTCTGTGTAGTCAGCCCATTTAAGAAGCCCTGGTTTCAGTCTCACGCTTTGCTTTCTATTCTTCCATATACAGAGCTATCCTGGGCTCTCACTGTTTTGATAACTGCAGACTTTCAAGTTTCTGTAGTTCTTCCAAATTCTTCTAATGATTCAATCACTACAGACATACCTGTAATTGAATATTAGTTCAGACTAAAAGAGGCAGTGAATAAGAAATACAAAAGCTATTATGGAGAAATTCAAAGTAATAACACTCACGTTCCTTTCTTGTTCTTTAGAAAAGCACCTTGATAACACAGCCAATTCTTTCCCAGAGAACTACAATTTTCTGGACTAAGAGAATGTGTACATCTTTTCTGAGAAGCTTTTCACAGAGAACATCAGAAGCAGGAGAGCTCCTCTCTGTTATTCACTCCACTACAGAAAGCACATGAGGTTATCACCTGACACAAAACCAGAAGAAACCATCTGATCAGTTTTGAGAAAAATTTAGACAGGTTGAGGAAGCACCACTCTAGGGAGTGTATTTCAAAAATAACCTCCCTTTTGAACCACTGTTTCATCTGCTCACTGCAGATGAAAGGGCTGTTTGCCATTTTCCACCAAGCATATTCTGCTTTTCCGCTCCTTGAGGCTTGATTTTCTTCTGACCGAGTGGAAAGGAGATTTGGGGAAAACCCTGCAGGAATGGCACAGTTCAGGGAGCTGCCCTGCTGGTTAGCAATGCCAGCTGCCCCGAGGAGTGCTGACAGACATCGACTCCTCCTGCTCATTCATTTAGCCCGGAGAATGAGCACAACTGCAGGGACTCATTAGGGTACGTGCTGCTGAAGTGCCTCAGGCAGAAAAATAAGCAAAAAATCAAGTGTCCAAACCCCTTTAGCTCGCCATGGGATGTAGGGCTGTTCCAGCCCAAGCAAAGGCCCTCTGCAGTTTTAACATGCCTTTAAATACCTTACTTACAGCTCTAAAGTTCCAATGAATGGCCTGAAGCTACAGGAACAGAAAAGAACCATCAAACTCTTTTGCTGAAGAGCAACCAGGCTGTAAAGTCCTACTTTCAGAACATGCAGCTGACCTGGAGTCTGTTGTACAAGCCCCAGATTCTTGCTATGCTGAAAAAAAAAATTGATATCCAACGCTTATACATGGCACATTTTCATCTTTTGTCTTTTTCGATGCGTAGCTGGTTGACAGCACTTAATAACAACTTAATGGAGTCTGATGGAGTCAAATTGGCTTACAGCCAGCGTGACTGGTGCTCAAACGACTTCACTTTCAAATGTTTTTCCATAAAAATAGATGGGCAGTAACCATCACCAACACAGTGGCCAAAAATAGAGAGATTTTTCAAATAAGAGGCAGGGAACACACAACTTCTGGCCCATTCCTCATAAGAGATGCGCCTTTACTATTCTTCTGCTCTAATATTTAAAAGAATGTATTTTTACCTGGTCTCAGTCTTAACAGTGTCACACCCATTCCCCTCAGAAACAAGCAAGCACACACAATGGCTGTTTCTGCCTACTCTTATTGTAGAGACAACTCTCAGGCACAACCCACAGATTAGCAGAGTGTAACTGGTTATGCAGGTTTATTGCACTGTGCTGATAAATTTTCGCATTCCCGTTTATCCACATCAAACTGATCTCTGGGCAATGCTTCACCTTTCAAAGGGGAAAAGCCACAAAGCCTGTCTAAAGCGGAGTGCAGCTATCAATTATAGGAGAGCTCTCCCATTTTATACTCTGCCATAAAGCACACAACTGAGGTCAGCTGCTGTTTCTTTATAAAGCTAACTGTTCAAATCCATATGAGAAACTGACCTGGGACTTCATTTTTTATCCCCACTTTGACAAGCATCTGTGCATGAGCAATTTTCAGATATGTAATGAAGTGCTGACATCTGCATTTTGTTATTAAAAAAATAAAGCCGAAAAAATATGTCAAGGACTATGGCTAAAGTGATAATTAAACCTGATACAATCATTGTGTATAAAGTGATGTAATTAATCCAGTGCAATTAAAACTCAGAGATAACAGAGACTTGCATCTCCTTGCTATCCAAGAGCCCAATCACTGCTCTGTAATTCGTGCTCTCATCAGCTCTAACCCAAGTGGATCCTTGTTATTGCACCACTGCCCAACAGATCTCAGCTGAAAAAGCAGAGGAATCTGGGAAAAAATGGAAATACCTGCTGATTTCCACTTCATAGAAAATTAAACTGGGAGTAGCCTGGACAGGTAGTAAGCTGGTCATTTGAACTTAAGGTAAAAAAATAACACTTTTAGTTCATTGTTGCTTTTATTTTATTTCATGAACTACATACAGGCTTCTGTAAAAATGTATAAAGGTACCCAATATTTCTGAACTGCACCAATTTAGTTTCACACTGAGTGCATCAGAGAGCCATGAGGAAAGATACGCCTCAGGAATGGGTCACAGGCAGATAACAGGTCTGTACTGGTCCCATTCCTTCATGGGCAGATGACTTCATAGGGATTTTAATCTGATGTGAGCCAGTTCTGCTGCTAGAAAGGGCAATACCCTGCAAAGAAACTTCTATCATTTTTAGAAACAACTCTTTGTCCAAAGTCTCGCGTACACCCAAGGATCTGTATGGCTGGGACAGATCAGTGTAAAAACAGAAGTCCAATGGGACTCTGCTGTCATCCAAATTTCTAAGTCTGCATCACCATTCTTTTTAAACCCCAAACCTGATAACACCAGCAACAGCTCTTGTATGATAGCTCCTGCTGACAGATCCAGAAGCCAGACAGCAATACAGGAACTACATCTGAGCTGTTTGGGCAGCCCTTCTGCAGAAGAGTTGGTCCATTACTGATGTACAGGACAAACTCTTGTAGCTTCAGAAAAAAACTTACACACATGCTAACATTTTTCAATATGACTTGTAACAACTAGAAATAGGGGTTGTGAGGTGTTTTTTTTTTTCTCCTTTCAAATTAGCAGTGCAAACTGAGTTGCCCCAAGAGAAACTGCACTAGAACGCTGAGATAAAGCAGACAATTCACTGTAAGATTCCAGGGTCCTGGATCCCATCCTCTGCCATTACTTTGCCAGAGGCTCTGGGCCAAGTCTCGTTACTGCCTCCTGCTTCATCACACAATATGATGTGAATGAAAGCATTTCAAATTCTATAAATTTGCCAATACTGTAGGTGTCTTATCCCATCCAAAACTGACATCAGCAGTAAAAAACTACATAGCACATAAAAACAAAATGCAAAACAATGAGCAACTTGTCATTTAGATTCTTCAAAATCAGACCCCCAAACTAACAGTTTTTTACTGTGGAAAATCAAGATTTTAAAAAGCAGCAGTTTAATCACAAGACCAATGAATCATATGAGAGAACTTAGAAAGTCTTATGCGAACACTTCACATTTTACTTTTCAATCCTTCTCCCTGCTTAGTTTCATATCCCAAATGCCTCCAAATGCACCCATCCCACTACGCCCGCACAGAACTCACTGCCAGGGGAAGCCTGCTCTCGGGGAGCTCCTCTGGTCACACTCAGGACTTACTTGTAGGTGGCTGAAAACCATCACGATTCCTCTTCTTCTTCAACAGCAACACCTAACACCCATCTCATACATACAAAGTTATCACAGTTCATCTCAGTGAGATATCCTCTGAGCACCCAGATCAGTGGATGCTTTTGATCTAGTGCAGTTCTGATAGAGCCTGGCCATCACTGCCTATGAAGAAGCAGTTCAGAGAAAAGCACTAAGAATCAGCTGGATTTTCACCAAATTCAGTTTTTCCTGGTAATTCAAATTTTCTCAACACATTTTTTTCTCACAACATCTACAAAATCATGAAAAGCGTTCAAACTGTTGTAGCTTCACATTTCAAATTAATCACCTCTTTTGTGAGAGGCTCTCCATGCCTCAGTCTTGCAGCTTCCCCTAGATGCTGACACCTCTACACTCTGCTATCAACTAATGATATCCTATTCCCTTTCCTAAGTATCTGTGCTCACTTCCCCCCTCCTAACTGATTCATTTTCAACTCCATCTCCCTAGCACTGAAATTCTCACAGATCCTATCCTGCCTACATCTCTGGCATGATTCACGATCACACTTGTTCTTTTTCCCCAAATTTCATCTCCTTCAGGCTACCAGCTTGCTGAACACTTACACCTACATCTGTAGTCAATTCTGTGAATTTAAACCAACAGATTTCCCCGTGCATTTCAATCTAGCCCCCTGCAGAAATGTCTTAGTGGCTCAGGACATAATTTCTTCTATTTGGAGTTTAGCTGACACCACGGATACATTGCAGTTAATCTGCACTAACACATTCCTGTTGGCAACAGGACACTGAACTGAGAAGAAGTGGGTAACACACATATTGTTGTCCTGAACCCCACGTAATTTGTAGGGAAGAAGCAGAACTTTCGAAATATCTTACTGTCTTCTCTTCAGCCTAATCAGAATCATAAGGTATCCACTACAACTCAAGTCACAGTCAAACAGAGTTATTTTTCACATATTTGAAGCAGATTAAGTTGCAGGACATTTTTTTTCAATTGATTTTAAATTGACTGTGTTTCACTAACATTAAAACAACAGCAAGAAAAAATACCTGATACTGGAAAACAAAACACTTTATTATTTTATGCGTACTGTAGATTTCTCATGCAACAATACAGAACCTTGTTGTTTCTCACTTATTTATAGTTGCATATTACTACCCTACGCTCAGTGAAAAATCTTTGAAGGAGGCTCTATAGCAATAGATCACATAGCAATTAAGTAGCAAAGTGTTGCCCAGCTCATTCATGTCTAAAAACAGCAGATGAACAGCATAGATATTACATCTTTAAATGATACACACATCTGATTATTGATGACAATAGGAATTATATCTGAAGAATATGTTATGAAAATTTTATAATAATTCAGCAGTCTCCTACATCACATCTTCCTACCCTGTAATTAAACAACACAGAAAATAAAACAAAACTATGTACATACAGGCTCTGATGCCATGCACAGGACGTGACATCCCACTACACATATTTATCAGGAGCGACATATTGGACCTTGCACTAAGACATAGAGAGTTATGGCATTGAAGACTGTGATCCACTTGACAGAGCAGACAGGCACACAGCAGGAACACAGCTGTACTCAACATCTGCTCACACTGCACTGTGCCTTCTTATAGACTCCTCTTTGAAAATATCAGCCTAGAGACATCTGGATGCAAACCCAGCTGTGCATGATGTCTTCTAGGGTCTGTCTGCATTGCAGTCCTGCTGGCTTTGGCACTGGGAGCAGCCTGCCCCGTCAGGGCAAAGCAGAGGGCAGTGTAGGCTGCAAAACTCCTTGAAGGGCAGGCTGAAGACCTGTAAGCCGTGCTAAGCGCTGCACTGATGTGTCCGGCTTGCTGCAGGTACATCTCATACTGGAGTATGTCAGCATAGTTCATTCACAGCCTAGCGACTGCAGATTAAATGCACCTTAATAAGCTCTGCAGGAGATGGACTCAGCCACTGCTATCAGACGTGGATTGCCTCAATCTCCCTGCAAAGTCCCTGAATACGCATCTTATCTTTCTGCACAGTGTAGTTATTGCACCTCCTATATTTTGTTGAGATTTTAATATAAATATTAACGTTATAGCGCTGTAAATTCATACAGTTGCACTTCTTAGAACATCTACAAAGGCCAGATCATTTTTTACAAAGCTCACAATAATAAAAAAACCCACAGTTAAAATGCCCAAAATGCAGGAGGCATGCATCATGATGAAGTGTGCACCGCCAGGCAGCGGGAAGGACTGGGAGCCTCTCAGCAAGCAGGGACTGATGGAGCAGAATTACCACAGAGAGAAAGCAGAACCAGAGAGAGAGGAAAAAAGGGGATCAGGGAAAGCTGAAGGATCATAGAATCATAGAATCACCAAGGTTGGAAAAGACCTAAAAGATCATCCAGTCCAAAGGATGAGATAAGGAAAGGCAGAGTACCTGCTGACACCTCAGGGTTACACTCTCACACCCCTCTCAACAGAGAGGGAAGCCTGGACGAGTTGTATTCACCTTTAACCATGCAGAAAATAATATCACTTATAGATCTGTGGTCCAGTAGCACCTATCTGTGGTAGACACAGGAGACAAATAAAAATAATAATAACCCCTTCCAATCCTCCTATTTCTCCAGATAACAATGAAATTTAAAAATGTCATGGAGCTAAATAGCTAAGCATTTGCCTGATGTGTACCACAGCAAGAGACAGCTCTTGTAAATGCGTTGTTTTGTTTTTTAATTAAAAATGATAAAAGCTACCTTTAGGCTGACCTACTTACCATTCCTGAGGAGGGATATGGAGCCTTGGCAGCTACCTCCCTTAAACACTGTGGCATCTCAGTCACACAGTTGTGTCATCAGAAGATCACTGACAGGAGAAGCAGGCATACCTTATCTACTTGTACAGGAAAAAGTTTGTGACTCCTTGACTCTCTTCTGTTAAGGGTGCATAAATTGGAGCTTTAACAAGGTAAAACATACAATCGTCTGATTTCAAATCCAAAAGCATGCTAACCTTTTGTGCATTCTCATGCCTGCTGGAGAACACTGCTGAGGACCCTTTGCCCTTATAAGGTGAGCAATGTGATCAGATACACGGCTACTTATCCGCCAGACAGATGCAAAAAATAGAAGTGAAAAATGCAAGTCAAAATTAGTTCAAAATTAGTTAAGAGTTTATTTGAAGATATAAGTTCTGTTGCATAAACCAGTTGGATTTGCAAAAATCATCAGCATGATCTGATGTCTTACTAATCAAACAAAAACTCCTTCACAGGCCGCTGCATTTTCAAATGGAAATCTTTATCCCCTTTAGGATAGGTATGCCAAGGTGTCCAATGCCCTGAATGTCAGCACTTACTGCTATCATTTGGAAATAAATAAGTACATTTAAAATGAAAAACAACGGCCTCCAAAAGTACAGCACATGTTCTGTTGTAAAGGAAGTCTGTCAGTCATGGTGATTTCAGCTGGATATGTGCTGGACATTAGCAATATTGACACAAATAAGTTTTTGCAGCATTATCCATTAAACAAGCAGATTTTGTTTACAGTGCCAAAGCCTTGTAAAAATGTTTATTTTTACTAACTTTTTAAAATAACCATTTTCTATGTATGCCAAATTCTATTAAAAAGCAAGAACGTTTTAATTCAAACTGTTAATATCCACAATTTAATCCTCTAAGAGTCTCCAGTTACTTTATATTTCTAAATATAGCTGATAAGAGTATGCAGAAATGTGCTGTATTCTACTAGCTTTTATAAACAAGATGTTCTAATTTTAGATGACTCCATTCTGAATAAAGTTTAATTAAATACACAGATATTCTGAAATGCAGTCCACTGAAAGGGTATTATTCAGTCCTCCTCAATGCCATTTAATTCCATTTCATGGCAAATGATTTAATATCTACTTTTGAGTAAAAACGTTCTCTAAGTGGAACACTAATCTTTTATTTAAAAGAAAGAGAAACCAAAAATCCAGCGACAACAAAAAAACCCAACCCACAAACATTTCCAGTAACATACTGCCTTTGTGGCATTATTTTTAGATGCTGAAATCAAGTCTCAGGTCCTGTACAGACACCTGGCCCAAGAGATGACCTATTTAAGTGATTGCCTTTCAGCTGCTTCAGGGAGGCATTGGCTCAAGAAATGGTAACGAAGTCCAGAAGTAAGATGCAAGATGCACACCAAGGATGATTAATTATTACAACTTAAGAGGAACCATGATCATTTTTCATGATCATTTGTCATAATTTCATAAATCAAAGACTGATTTATTCCCCCCCCCACCTCCCCCCAAAAAAGAAGAAAAAAAAGTGTGGATCATGACCAGGAGACTACACATGGGTATCAGTGAGTCACTGTTATGGGCTGTGCTGGACACTTGGTTACAGTTTTCATTACTCCTTGCAGAATTAAACACTCATGGACCTGAAACCTTTCATCTGTCTGAGCTTCATATTTAGCTCCAAGTTAAAATAATTAAAGCAATTTTCATCAAATGCTTTAGAGCCTTACATTTATTAGTCTCAAAGCTCTGTAAATTACCATCACAGCTTGTTTTCTTCCTGAGTGTACATTTTTACTTGTACAGTGCTGGGAATATAGTGTTCATCAAAGTCTGAACAATCAAGGTAATCCCACTGATGGGTATTCAACTATTTGATTCAACGCGTCAGGAGTTAAACAAAATTCCACTACTGAAAAAACCAACCAAACAAAAAAACCCAAACAGTAGTATGGCATTGGTGTTACCACCACAGATCTCAGTCTGTAGGTGTTCTCGTATTGAGAAGGTCTGTTTGCAGACAGGAGAAATAGGTACACACATCCCATTAGGTAGACCACACAGCAGAGCTGCACAGAACTGATGACGTTGTTCCAAAATCATCATCTATTTGAAAGTAAATCAGCCATAAGTCAGAAGTGATTAAAAGTAATTTTCATTAACAAGTTTAGTGTCTCATGTATATGACTCTAAAAGCTATAAATATCACTATAACAGCCTGGCTTTGTGTATTTTGTCCCTATTCTGAAGTTGTGTAATGGTGACCATATAGATATCCCTCATCAAATTGCTCTGTGATGATAAAGTTCTTTTAGAAGTCTTTGTTTTCCTCATAGGAAAATATTTTTTGTAATTAAAGATCCACTTGATTACTTATCAGCTCTCATGACTTCTAAAATCAAAACACTGTTGACAAACTCTAGAACATGGCAAACTCTGACTCTGTCAAAACACTGCAATTATGGCAATGATAATATAACCTGTTAAATTTGTACATTTCTGAACTTGAAAACCTGACTTAGAGGAGGTCTATTCAAGACAGAAAATCTTCAGTATGATCTATCACACTTCTTCTTCCTCTGTTCTTGATACCAGGGTTTCAGAACGCATTTTTAGGTCAATGCATTTATTATCCCACTCCAAATGAACACTGTAATTTCAATTAATGGTGCCTTTATAAGATATTCTAGAAAATGTATTCTGTTCTTTACTCTCCTCAAGGAACTCATAATGAAGAAGAATAGTTTGATATTTTTATAAATACATCAGTGAAATTGAGTATTGAGACATTTGTATCTTTTCCTTCTCTTTCAGCTGTCTCCTTGAAACCACTGAGTTTTACACCTTTCAGCTACAGTCCCATCTCTATCAATCTATTTTCTACATGTGTATTAATGTCTGTTGGATCATATACATAAAGATATATGCAAAAGCTCCTGAAAGCAGAATTCTGTAGGTAACATCCACGTTTAAGTTTAAAACACAAGTTAAAAAATACATCTTCTTTGCAACTGAAATAATAACTTTAAAAGCCACATGGATTTGAAGCACTACCTGGAGATTATGTATTTCACAGTAGTATCCTTTCTATCGTGTTTCGTTATCTTTGAAAAGGATTATGGCTATCACCCATACAGCATTAGTATAAAACTGGAAGGATGAGATATTTTTGATGAATAAAGACGGGAGCTGGAGCTAAAGCGAGAAAGCGCCTCAGCGTGATGGAGCACAGCTGGATCCCAGCATCCCACAGCACTGCACATGCTCACTGCCTCCCCTGCTCCTGCTGAGCTCTCCTAGCAGGCACTGCTCTCAGCAATGCCACATGCAGAAGTGATAAAGTCACAGTTCTTCCCGAGGGTTAAGAAGAACATTACTGGCAAAGGAAAGATGCAAGCAGGGCACTTGAAGGGTGGAGAAGAAACAAAATTGCACTCCAAGGGAAGGAAGAAAAAAAAGGCGAAGGATGTATGGGACAGCAAGAGGCATGCAGACAGGGGTAATGGGGACCCACAAGAAAAAAATGACAGATTAAACGTCTAGTTCGTTACGGTGAAGTCTGAACCAAAACTAGGCATGAGGAATAATGCAGGAAGAACGCTCAGTTGTTCTCTATGAGTGTCAGACAAAACTAGAAGGGCACAATCCATAGGCAATCAAACTGCTCTGAAACAAGCTTCCTTTTGAACCACTATTATAAAAAGCAAAGGGTACTACCCACAGTAGGAAAACAACATGCATTAAACAAGGAAGGGATAAAGACCAGTAGTGGAAATATTTTACATCAGAAACATGGTGTTTTTTCGTGGTAAGTGCTACGTCTCCCAGTAGTACATATTTTAAAATCAAATGTACCTATTACATTTTAAACCTTCTGACTGTAATTCCAACTAGTGCACATTGGTGTTTAACTCACACTAGCACTATTTGCCCCAAAGACACAAACCTCTGGAAATCCATGGGAATCTGCAGGATTTGTGGAATTGAACCCCTAAAGGAGTGCAAGGCTTAGATACAACACTCACAAATACGCAGGAATGCACGGTGCAGCCAGGCATAAAATTAGCATTCAAAAACTGAAAAACAAAACCAGAACAAACAGCTTGACAAGTAAACAATTTTGGAAGCTCTGTAGCAAAGCTCACCACGTTCGTGTGCCTCTTAAAAAGAATCTGCATTCTTAGATCTAGAACATTCTCGCAGCTACACGGAGAGACAGCAAGACATGTCGGAAGGGCTACACCACTTCAACAGACTGAAAAGAGGAGAAGGAGTGGTGATGCAGGAACACGGTATGGAGAGGTGCTGGAAGGTGGGGAGCCTGGCACAGCCCTGGCAGCAGGATGTCACACCTCCTACACCATGTGGTTCCTTTTCCCAGCGGCACCAAAGCCAGCATGCCGCACCGCTGTCATCCCATGCAGGCAGCAAAATTCCTGCCAGCAGATCCTGCCCTACCCTAACCCTGCCCATTGAGACTTTGCCTTACCCTTCTGTCCCAACTACAGTTTTCCTTCTGGTTGGTACCACAGTGTGATACCAACTGTGATTCTTCTCATGTACCAGGGAAATGTGACGGCTCTGGCATCTGCTCTGCCGTTGTGAGGTTACATAAAGCTGTGCCCGCCTCAGACAGGTGTTGCTCAACACTACTGCTGATGCGATGTCAGCTCTGCGTTCCAGAACACCGGGTACTTCTAAAAACAAGTCAAAATTCAGCAGTGGGATGTGATGTACAGCGTGTCTGTGTGGGGCAGGAAGGCAACAGCCTGATTAAACACCGCAGTTCTATGCCACAGAAGTTTGTGATTCAATTCCTTTTCGAGTCCAACAGGATAAGGATTCAGTCCCTAATTAAAAGGCAGGAATAACACATAATGAAGATTAAAAATGTTTCCTTATTTTTCTCTCACAGCAACATTAGCCCAGACCACTTCGTGCTTTGTTTGAATGGAGAAACAAAATGTAATTAAAGTTTTAATTAAAATTGATCGCGGTCCACAAAACTGAAATGGATAGTGCTGTGCTAACCTCATACTGGAAAACTTTCCAAGTAAATGGATGCTGTCAAATGAACTGTGTTCTTTAACAAAAAAAGAGCATTCTGACAGGAATAACGGTAGTAGTGAAAACCAATGAATCTGAAGATGTGCCATAGAAACAAGCAGTGCATTCTGAAAGGGGCAGTGCGTACACATCTCATGGAGACCAAGCTTCCTCACATTCTCATTTTCCTCTGCATGCGAGGATTCTGTTCCTCATCAGACCCAGCTTAATAAATACATGTGTCTTTCTCCTCTTCGTAAGAGGCGGTGAGATCTCTGTGAGCTCAACTTTCTGATATATGAAGGATGAGAATGCCTATCTGCAGAAACACTCACTCTAAAATGTCACTAAAAATATTTTGCCGGCGGAATTGTTGGCAAAAGCAGCTGCACCTCTTAAGCACATCTGCTACGTTAACATCTTCAGTGCGGAATTTATTCATATATTTGCACTCGGCTAATTGGCTTGTGAGTAATCACATTTCAGTAGGGATGAAAAGGGCAGGTTTGCAAAATGCCCTTTCTTTGAGAGGTGGGAAGCCCGGTGTTGCGGGCAGCAGTGCTCTGCTACCCGCTGGTACCTGTATACCCACCGGTACCTGGTATACCTACCAGTGCCCAGGCTCGAGCTCGTTCTCCCTGCCGTGGAAAGGCACCGAGCCCCGTCCCGGCTCCGCAAAGCCTCCATGGGACTCCTCTGGGGGGGGGCTGCAGTTGCATAAGATCGCGCTGCCCTCCCATAGAAATACCCATCCCCACGGCGGGGGGGGCAGAGCGCCGAGCTCAGGGTGGGAAGGAGGGGAGGGGGACACTTCGGCCGAGGGTGGGGAGGTGGTGGTGGGTACATCCCGCACGGAGGGGGCTGCGGTGGGCAGGGGACACCCCCTGCGTTAAGCGGCGGGGAGGGCTGGGGGAGCCCCGCATAGAGGGGACACGGCAGCCTCGCAGAGAGCGACGGGAGGGAAAGCAGCGCTTGGGGGGAGAAGGGGGGCTTCCAGCCGCCGCCACCGGAGCGCCAGCATCACAGGGCACCGCACGGCGCACCGGCCCGGGCACACGGCCCCGTCCCCGCAGCAGCGCAGCGCCGTGCCCTGCCCGCGCCCCGCGGCCGCTGCCGAGCGCTGCCCCCGGCCCCGCTCCCCCACCGCCCGCGCTCGCCCCGCGTCGGGCTGCGCGCCTCGCACCCCCCTCACCGCCCTCCGAAGCCGCTCACGCCGTGCCTCAGCCTGGGCTCCTTTGTTGTGGGCGCTGGAACTGGAAAGCTTCTCGCCCCGCGCCTCCTCCTTCCTCGCCCTCCTCCTCCTCCTCCTCACGCCTTCGGCTGGGAAATGCCCGGGACCGCGGAGCACCGCTGTCCCCACCCACCTCCGGCCCCAAAACCCGAGCGCGCTCAGGAGCAATCGAAATGATAAGAATAAAATCCTCTGACGGATGGTGCGAGCTCCGCGATCGCCGGAGGTCGGGAGCGCTCCCTCCTCCCCGCCGGCGCGGTGACCTTGCGGACTGTTCCGCTCCCCGCGCTCCTTCAGCGTGTTTTCTTTTTTTTATTATTTGGTTCTTTTTCACTGGGAACCGAACGAGCGCTTCGCTCCCTCGGAACGCACCGCTCGGGTAGCTCCGCGCCCGCCGCACCTCGCACCCTCGGGGCGCAGCACCGCCAACGCGACCCCTGCAGCGCCGCCGTCCCGCAGCCCCGCTCCCTCGCCTCCTCTCCGCGCTCCGTCCCGCGTCCCGCATCCCGCCCGCACCGCTGCCCCGGCCCGCGGTCCCCGGACGCAACTTACAGACGGCGCTAGGAGCGGTCGGCGGTGCGGAGGAGGGCGCTGGGGCCGCGGGGTCCCGCCGGGGTGCTGGGGCCGGAGGGACGGCGCCTCGCTGCGCGCCCGCCCGCACCGCTCGCGCCGCAGCTCAGTGCGCGCCCCCGCGCCGCCCGCCCGCCCCGCACTGCAGACCGCCGCCGCCCCGCGCCGGCCCCGCGCACGCGCCGCCCGCGAGCATGCGCGCGGCCGCCGCGGGCGGGAGGGAAAGGGAGAGCGCGCGGGAGGCGCGGCCCCGCGGTGTGGTGTGGGGGGCGACGGGGCGAGGGGACGAAGCCAGCATCCTGAGGGCCGCCTCTGGTAGCCTCGCAGGGCAGCGCTGGTGTCAGCGTTACGAGCACCTGCTGTCTCACACACCGACGCGGGTGCACGAGGTCTGTCCCACTGACGGAGTAAAATGGCCCCTTACGAGCCTCCAGCCGGCTCGTCCCCGGCCTTCGGGTTGTTCCCCATAGTCCCCGGTGTGCTGTGGCCAAATGCAGGCTTCTCTGGGAGGCTTGATGTCATCTGTCGCACGAACCGTGTGTGCGCCTCCTGCCATGCGCTGCACCGCCACCGGCAGCTGTCCCCGCGTGGCTGGAGCCCCTCTACCTGGCGCACACGTGTGAGGACGCAGCTCGTGCTACAGGCTGTGCTCTGACCAATGGATCCTGTGCCCAGGGCCGCTGCAGCCGTCTTGCACACATGGAGGCACCATCTTGCATTACAGGCTGCGCTTTCAGCCGTGGCTCTTTTCCACAAGCCTCTTAAAATAGCGTTGAAGTTAATGTTAGACGTTTAGACTGGTCTAATGTTGCTCAGCCCTTTGACATCAAACCCAATCGATCTTGCCCTGTGATATGCAGCCCCACTGATCTTGCCCTTCGATATAAAACCCAGCTCATCTAGCCTTTCCCTTGCTATCACTACTGCTATAATAGTAGCAGTAAGCCTTAATAACATTGTACAACATATAACCTATTGCTAGGCCCTCTCTGTGGCAAAGCTATACATAAATATTTACTCTTACACACTGTGAGTTCTGCTACTGATTGTTTACAGTACGTAAATTAAGTATATTTAGCGTGTCCAAAGAGTAATGCTAGGGGAAGCAGATGCATACAGCAAAGAAATGAAATGAAGGCAAAATAATGACGTATATTAAGAAAAGGAGCAAAACATGCACAATTTTATATTGGTACTCATTATTTCAGAAAAAAAATAATCATGAATATGCATGACACACGATAGACGGTAACAAAATTTGGTTTAATGGTGAAATGCTCAAATCATTCAATTACAACACAAAGTAATGTGTTAGGTTTTGTATAAATGCACAGGAAAACAGTGTTTTTACTTTGCTAATAAAGGTAGCTGAATTTGTAAGCTATTCTTCTCTGATAGGAAAAATTACTAACTTACTTGTTGTGCAGTGACACAATAACAGGCTCCCCAGGGCAGTGCTCTTGGCACTGAGCTTGCCAGAGTTCAAGAAGTGTCTGGATAGTGCTGTCAGACAGAGGGCCCAATTTTTGAATGGTCCTGTGTGGATCCAGGAGTTGGACACAAAGGGAATTGGACCTAATGGTTCCCTTCCAACCTGGGATTTTCTATGACTCCTTTAATATATGCATACAAACTTTAAGTTTGTATATATTTTTTTAATTTCCCAAAGCATTTCTCTTCCTCAGTTCCTCTTCCAGTTTTCTGCATGTGCAAAAATGCAGCCTGAAAATGCTAAAAATTGAGATTGCATCCAAGCGTACTGTTAGGAAGGGATGCACCTCACCAAGTATTTGAAATTCCTGTTTTATTTGATCTTGATTAATTTAAATTGTTTAGTGCCATCTCCATATTTACTACCTCATTGCTTGCTCTGCCTGCCAGATCATTAATAATCATCTTTAGCATAATGAAAGATAGAGTGCAGTGGCATCTGCTTGCTGTGTTTTAACTGCTTTGTTCCCACATATTTTCAGTCTCTTATAACATTCTTTGTACAGCTGCCTCTTGCCATCATAGCACCATCTCACTTGTGTGACCTGTTCTGGTTGTGTCCATACTGCAGTGACTGCATGACTTCAGCCCATCTTCTAATAAATCTTCAGCTGTCTGAAGCTCAGAGAGCTCTCTGCTGGCTGCAGGACTGGGTATTTGCTTCACATCTCAGGTGATTTTGCTGCTGTTTCATTCTTTCACAGCTACCGAGGTGGCAATATCTCAGCTAGCTGAAAGCTAGCTTGGGGTTGTCTGCTGCACGACTGTCACCTATACATGACATGTCTGTCAGTATCGTTGAGGGGCATGTATTTCAAGAAGGTGCTGAGCATTTCCTTCCCCCCAAAGAGAGAAGCGTAGGCTTTATTTTTAAACATTAGAGATAAAGCACTTATAAATAAAACTTTTCTCATGTGGCTTTTTTCTTTTTTTTATGACATTCAGTGGGAAAAAATTCCACCTACTATGAAAAAGAGTAGTTCAAGCAGATGATAGTATGTAGTGAGTTTTCATGTATGATTTACGTTATCTACATTTTGATATTTCTTCATAAATTCGGGTTACTTATATTTTCAAGCGCACTTGAAATCATGGTACATGTTTTGAGAAACATGTAAGCTATTAGTAATTCCAGAAGACCACGTTGTGTTTTTATGTACTGCATCCCAGTAACAACGCAGCACACAAGCCTATTTGGAAATTAGATATAAATAAAAACTCCTTGTATTACTGCTCAGTCTAAAATATCCTCGAAAATGCTTCGTTTTGACATAAGTCAGCAGTGTGATAAATGTTGCCTAATAAGCCGTATGTGGGGCTATCATTCAGAAGGAAATAATGACACTGCCGGCATCTGTGCTATTTATGATACGTCTCACACTGTGCTGTCTTGTACCTTATGCAGTTACTGAAGGCTTTTGTGAAATTTTACTAGTTCAGACCATTGGCATTTTCAGCCACTTCACATTCATTTTTAATCTATGTAAATGATAATATTGTATGTTAGTCTGCAGAGAATTAGATCATCTTGCTTGTTTATCATATAGATAATTGTAGGATTTTTCATTTTCTTGCTATTCAGTTCTTTGGATTTAGCAAATGGAACTAATTGTTGCCATTTAGCAACTTTAAATTTGTTTTGAAGCTAAAGAGCAGATTGCTCATAATGGAGCTACAGCAATTTCAACAAAGTCAGGATCTGACCCAAAATTTTCTACTTAATGTGTATCAGAGTTTATTTTAGCATAACACTGAATAGTATAAATGTAATAATTCTTAGCATACAAATGAATAGCATGCATGCCTAGGTGTATTCTCCTTTTACAGCCTCTGATGGCTTACAAGGGTTTCCTTTAAGCTTTCAGCACTGAATCCTGAACAGTCTGCCCATGCCTTTGACAGAAGCCAAGTGATGCTCTGTACTTCTGCTCTTATCAAGGGAGATAGGCATCTCCAGAGGGAAATTCAAAATCTAATGAAATTGAGGATCTTCTCCTATTTTGTCTCCCTTCCTTTCTTTAGAGAATTCACTATTAAAAGGCACAGTAGTCTCAGAGAAGTCAGTATCTCACCAGGTGGCTTACTGGTAATAAGATTATAGGTTTTTTTTTCTTTTTGCATGCCCTCCTATTTTAGAGAAACCAATCTAATTGCAGAATACCATTTCAGAGTTTGCATTTTCTCTTCCCCTTTCATGCTGAATGCTTCCTAATGCTTGCTTATATAGTTGCTGATTGTTATATGTTCTGTGATTCTTTGGTTAGTGATATCTATGTATTCTACTTATCAACTGCAGAATAATTGCAATGAGAAATAATTTGAGTGTATCTACATTTATAACCGTAGACTTCATATTCTGCCAGGCCTTTTGAAGGAGACATTTCCTTTCTCCTTTCTGTGCCCCCTTCGTGCCGTTTCTGCATGCTGGAATCTACTTGTCTGTTACATAGGGAGCTGGAAGCAGCAATGCGGCTGCAGGGATTGGCAGAAGAGAGCTGCTTTATGATTAAATGAAGCTACTGCAACACACTGCAGTTGGAAAAGGGTGAGATCCTCGATACTCAATTGAAAACAGTGCTAGTGACCAAGATGATCAGTTTTAAAATGACTGTAGTTTGATTGTCTTGTTTCTGTAATGTGCTACATATATTTTATGTGTACGTACGTTATCTTTCACATTCATATCTTAGCCATTTTTAATAACATTCCTAAGAAAATAGAATAAAATGTGCTTCACTAAAAAGTACATTTTTTTCTTCTGTATGGAATAAAATGATTTTATGTAGGTAGATAACTTTTTTATGTGCCAGAGCAAATAATTTATAATTCATTCTTTTAATTAGTCAGATTATTTGTTAGTCCTCATTTTCTCAGTCTCATGGAATGAAATGTGAAGAGATATCATTTATGTAACATCATCTCTGCTGTTATGTAATATACTTACAACTGAGGAGTACATGCAATGCCTAACTTTAGATACCTGAATTTGATAGCAAAGTTCATTTCCTATTTCCTTGCATTGCTTCTGGTATCGGTGGAAATAAAAAAGCACTGAAAGAGTAAATCAGACCAGAAATCTGGCTACTGGGAGTGAAGAAAAAGTATACTTAAATTGAGGCGTGTAAATAAAGTGCCTAAAGCTAAATGGCATGAGCCCAGGCTTTACACCAGTAAACTGTTTCCTACAGAAGCTCTGGTTGTTCTTCCCAAGCGAGCATTTGCTCAAGCGGAAATAAAAGGTTGACATTTTTGAACCTGAGTAGTGTAAGCTTCAAGTAAATAATGATTGTTTAGAAGGATAGGAATGACAAGACTTAGAAGCATTTCATTTTCTACAAATGTCCTAAACATAGCATCATGCTTCCTTTGCCATTTTAGCTCAGGGGCAGAACTCCTGCATATACAAAACAATTCCTGTGCAGTCCAAATGGTCATGTAGTCTTGAGATGTGGCAAGAGGGCATTGTTTGTTTGTTTGATCCACGAGCGATTGTCCTTAGCTGAAGTATTGCTATAGTGACATGTAAAAAGTCAGAGTACAGGTTGTGGAATTACTGCAAATAGCAAAGGTAAAGACAAACATTTCAAATAATTTATCATAATAGTAATAAAATACCTTGTTATACCAACTCAAAAAAAAAATACACTTCTTTTAGGGTTTTTTGGTGGAGGAGTGGGGAAGAACTAGTGTGCTTGTATTTTTGTCATTATTTTTATTATTACTGTTTGTCATGCAGCTAAGTAGTAGTAGTCATACATTTCTAAACTGCACGGTGTGTATATTTTCTGGTAAAAAATAGGAGGGGAGCATAGATGGTGTGAAAGTGCGTTTGGATTTGCTTTGTATACTATTTATAAATGAAAAAAAATGTTTTAAAAGTTGTCCTCTTATAATCCAATTTCACTGTGAGACACAATGACTTGTCATAGTAGTGTTTGTTTTGGAACTAATACTTTTACATTTAATTTGAGAATCAGCACTTGTAGATCACAGTCACAAAATCAGGACATGCTGCTAGGAGTGGAGATGCATCTCAGAAAGCAGGCTGCAGGACAGCAGATTTGTTCAGTAGCACCAGACAGAGATGCTCATCAGAGTAAAGAGAACTTTAACAAAATATTGAAAAAATATTTCACAATTTGATCTGTAATTAAATCTTTCCATCTGTAATAGTAGGTCTAATTTTTCTACATCTCTTAAGCCATTAATTAAGTACCTTTCTAATTGCCAACATCTGCATTTGTCAAAATCATGCTGCTGATTTTCTCTCCAAAATACATCACATAGCACATTCAGCAGTGCTACACTCAAGGTAATCTGTGCAGTATTGGTGTATAAAACTGAAGTAAATTTAAAGTACAAATTTGGAAATAGTTAAATTACATTTTTAACACATTTTTAACACATGTTGGAGTGCATCCAGAGAAGGGCCACAGAAATGATCCAAGGAATGGAACACCTCTCCTATGAGGACATGCTGTGAGAGCTGGGGCTGCTCAGCCTGGAGAAGAGAAGGCTGCAAGGTGACCTGATAGCGGCCTTACAGTATCTGAAGGAGAGCTACAAGAAAGAAGAGGGCAGATTCCTTAGACCCTGCTGTGGTGATAGAACAAGGGGAGTTGGTTTCAAGCTTAAAGAAAGGAGATTTTGGTTAGATACAAGGAAAAAAAATATGTTTGCCATGCAGTGAAGTATTAGCAATACATTTCTAAACCCTTTTACAGTGAGGGTAGCAAACCACTGGCATGGATTCCCAGAGATGTGGTTGATGCCCCATTCCTGGAGACTTTCAAGGCCAGGATCAAACCCTGAGTGACCTGCTCTAGCTGAGAATGTCCCTGTTCATTGCAGAGGAGTTGGATTAGATGACCTTTGAAGGTCCCTTGCAACTTTAAAGATTCTATGATTCCATGATCTCTGGGAACCATCTTAGATAGTATGACTGTACACCAAATATTATTATCAAATGTTTCTGCTTCTCTGAGCCTTCCAAATAACTTCCACTCCCTTTTGAAGCCCTATTGGTTAGTCCTTATCCTTATGTTTTCATCCATTCTGTCTTCCACCTCAGATCCCTGTGTGGCCATCCTGTGTCTCTACCTCATTTCTGGAGGTTCCCATATTCTCTGTCTCATTGAGTTCTTTGGTTATCTCAGACACAAGCCTCAAGTGGCAGTTGTTTTTGGTAAAGATTTGTACCAGAAAAAAGAAGAAAACAACTGTAAAGTTCAAAAGTGGCTTATTAGCTCATATCAGATTATTATTTTTTTTTCTTTTTTACCTCCTCTTGTGATTTGTTTAGTACTAATAGAAAAACACACTAAGCAAAACAGGGGACAGTACATTGTTGCTGTCAGAAGCAATTCATGCTGTAGCAATATAGAACCGAAACCAGAATACATCAAACAAATGGAGCAAATTCTTTGCAAAAATTATCATCTGAAGCATTATAAGCATTTCCAGATACATTCATCACACTGCTGTTGCCTGAGATATCTGTGGATCTGCAGGTTAATGAAAAATATTTACGCATTATTATATGCTTTTGTGATGTTTATCCAATTTGGATATAATGAGCGTTTTCTGCCTGCACAGAATCTTGTTTTGTTTTTAACAGTGATTTTTAATTATTTTGAACTGTTTGATAGAATATTTCATGTCGTACTGTAATGTATACTGTGCAAGTAGCCTTCCTCCAGTTTTCCAAATCTTTACTGATCGTGAGTTTTGTACTGCTTACTAATAAATGATGCTTAAATTACTAGGCAGCATTCATTAAGTCATTCCCGGATGCTGTTTTGTTCAGTAATGAGGCCGCTAGTTTCTGTAATTTGGGAAGTGAACAAATCATGAGCTAAGTTGAAATTAATTTAAAATCAACTCTCTGAAAAAAACAAAAATGTCCCAGCTCATTATTGTATCACTGCAGGCTGCTGCTAACCGGATGGTGTATTGTAAAATATAGCAGTGTACCTCAGCATGAAGAGCAAAGAAATGAAAGTAGTGCTGCGTTGGATGAGTTTCAGTAATCGCAGAAACTAATGGAGGCCTTAGACTAGATATTTAACTAATCAGTATTTATGACATCTTTTCATCAGATTTAACGAGGTCTAGGGAAATGCTGACTGTATTTTACTCCATGTAGTATTATTAGACCCAAAAGTCCTGAGTTTTTGAGCAGTAATTTGTCTCTCCAGATCAGAAGTGTTAGGTGAGTAGTTAAAAAATGTCTCTTAATACACCTCTCATACATTGCCTTAGATAATGATTTTGAAAGAATTTTACAAGGAAAATGGTTTACTTTGAAGATTTTTCTAAATCAAAAGAGATGACATTTTCCCGGATAATAAAATAAAAAAGAGTATAAACAGTTTTCAAGTAACTAAATTGGAACTGCACAGGTCTGTGAACACAGCAAACTTATTTAGACTGCTTCCTTTTACCATACTGGGTTTTTTCATATGTTGTTAGACAAATATTCATCACAACCTGTACTCCTACGCTGGGATGAAGAGATAAGATCCCGTCTTTGTATTTCTTCTGTACCTTAACTATGAGAGTTCCAGAAGCTGATTACAGCATACAGAATCACAGAACCATAGAATCACCAAGATTGCAAAGGACCTCCACCATCATCCAGTCCAACCATCCATCTACCCCCTAATATTTCCCCACTAAACCATGTCCTTCACTACAACATCTAAATGTTTTTTAAACACCTCCAGGGATGGTGGCTCTCCCACCTCCCTGGGCAGCCCATTCTAGCACCTGACTACAATTTTGGAGAAGAAATTTTTTCTAACATCCAAACTGAATCTCCTCTGGCACAAGTTGAGGCCATTCCCTCCAGTCCTGTCACTAGTTACATAGGAAAAGAGGCTGACCCCCACCTGTCCACAACAGTGTTTCAGGTAGTTATAGAGAGCAAGAAGGTCTTCACTGATCCTCCTCTTCTCCAAACTAATCAGTCCCAGCTCTCACAGCTGCTCCTCATCAGACCTGTGCTCCAGCCCCCTCACCAGCTCTGTTGCTCTTCTCTGGGCATGCTTCAGGGCCTCCATGTCTTCCGTGTACTGAGGGGCCAAAAACTGAACACAACACTCGAGGTGCAGCCTCACCAGAGCTGAGTACAGGGAAATGATCACCTCCCTGCTCCTGCTGGCAATACTATTTCCGATACAAACCAGGATGCCTTTGGCCTTCCTGGCTACCTGGGCACATTGCTGGCTCATGTTTAGCTGAACATTGACCAACACGCCCAGGTCCATTTCTTCCACATAGTCTTCCAGCCACTCTGCCCCAAACCTGTAGCGTTGCCTGGGGTTGTTGTGCAGGACCTGGCACTTGGTCATGTTGAACTTCTTCCCATTGGCCTCAGCCCGGCTATCCAGCCTGTCCAGACCCCTTTGGAGGGCCTTCCTACTCCCAGGCAGATCGACACTTACTTCCTACTTGGTGTCATCTGCAAACTTACTGAGGGTGCCCTCAGTGCCCTCAGATGGGTCATCAATAAATATACCGAACAGGACAGACCAACCCCTGTACCAACCCTGGGGAGCACCACTTGTGACTGGTCTCCATGATTCCTGTCCTCTTCACTAACTGCCTTACGTAGTGACAGAACTAAAGAGGGAGGCAGTTGCTCATTTCTTGTACCCTGAAGAGCTGCCCACTGATAAAAGCAGAATGTGTTCCACACTCTCTTTTCTGAATGAAGCAACTCCATCAGCGTACACAATCTAGAAAGTCAAGAGGTATACAAGATGCTTCAGTTTAAATACTTGCAGACATCAGCCTCATTGGAGATAATCTTTCCCTCTTCTGATCCCACTGAGTGTGCCTAGTGGAAAAGTGACAGTTTTGATCAGGGTAGCAGCCATTAAAATAGTAGTGTTGGACAAAAGATGTGTCTGTGCTTCACAATGCTACGCCAGATGGAGACACTTAATTCTGAACAAGCTCACTGACATCCCGTCAGTAGGATAGTCATGCCAATGTTATTTAGGATCCTGTTTTATTTATCCTTGGTGCAACTCCTTCCTGTATATGAACTGCTTAGAGTTCATAATGCTGCATTCTGCAATGCCATTTACTGCACAATCTTTTCTCTCATTTTCTCTCCACCCTTTTCTGTAATAACTGTATTGACATCTCTCATCATTAGCAAGCATGGGCTAAAATTCCCTTGACTGAATTTTGACATTGAAGTAGCCCTCTACATTTGAATTAGCCACACCGTGCTACCAGTATTGTCAGCTGGAAGAAAAAGGCATTTTTATTGTTTATCTCCTTCTGAACAGCTAAGATTTGAGATTCAATATCAGCCTAGAAGTGCTTATTTTTCCCACTGTCTGTAAAGGGAACCTTGAGTGGTTCCCTCAGTGCAGATGTCCTAAATTAGATTACATGAAAAGCACCCCGTAGTTTTCAGACTGCTAAGAAATATTTCTAATTCCATAAATGGTAATACTGGTGGTCAAATCTGTGGGATCTACACCATCGTCACACCATCGTTGCTTCACTGCCAATTTTGCATTAATATAAATTCTATTTCCTCTTCTGCAGATATAATGTATTTCCTAAAACAGAAGATCCAGTCCATGCTCATTTGAGTCTAATAATCTATTCATCAGTACTGTGTTTTTCATAGTATCTTTTAGATAAGTTCAGTAAGAAATGGTTAACAAGTCAATTGTAGATTTACCTCTTAGAGGTAAAGCATGTTGATTTTTCAGCAGGTCCGTGGAAGTAATTGTACCTAATTGAACTTCATTATAAAGAAATTATCATTAGTGTAAGTCAATTTACATTCTCTGTGACTGCATTAACATCATATGGCAACACATCTTCTTTGTCTTAGAGATTTAGATGAATCAACATCTAGTTGAGAGTGTCCTGTACTGGACATTTAACTTTTAAACTCCAGTGGTTGGGTGGTCATTAGCTACACAGTGAATGGTGCTACTGTTTAGAACTCATTTATTTCTTACTAAGATGATTGCTTTTAAGCTTAATACCATAAGGAAGCTGTTGTTCAGGTTTTGAAGTGCAGCTGTGTTCTAGATACCTCATCTTTGCAAAACATCTAGTAATTTATGATCCTGTGCTCAGATGCTCTTATTGGAATATTACAGAATGTTTTGTCTCACTTAATTTAATTTAATTTTGAATAATAGCATAATTCTTGACAAATATATCATATGGTCTGTCAGAGTTGTTTAAATGTAGGTAAGCATAAACACAATTTGTGTGTGTATGCAACACAGTGTTCAACATGCATTATTTATTTTATAACTTCATGTATTAATTCTCCTGTTTGTAGATTTTTATAAATAACTCAGTATCTTCTTTGCTAAATTTGGTTTATCCTTTTTCTTTATCCTTTTTTTTTTTTTTTTTTTTTGCTTTACTTGTCTCTTAGTTGGTTTTCAGGAAGCTGTTATTTTTTATTTCTATGTGTTCTTCTGCACACTATAATCTATTTTATACAAAAATGTGTTAAAGGACATAATTATGTTATACAGTAATGTATGTAATATTTGTAATTAATAAATAAACCTGTGTATGTATATGTGGTATTTCTTTTATATGAGAATTATGTTTGTCAGTTTGCAAGATACTTTATGTAAAAGAAAGGGCCGTGATTTCTAACAGGTCAGAGTTTGATAGCTGACCATGTTTAAGACTGACCTAGCAGAAGAGAGAAGCCATCTCATTTTGCAGCTGTTAAGCATGAAACTAAAGAAAAAGCTTTGTGTTTGTAAAGATTTTTGTCCCTATGGCTTTTATTGAACACAAATGTCTGATGCATATTCTTGAAAAGAGAACATTGAATTCTTCCTGGATTTATGAACCCTAAAGTCCTCACTCATTTCCTTTTTCCTCCCTCATAATTTCCTTTTTTTCCCCCCCCTAAGGCTGTGAAAATAATTTAAAAGGCAGATTTTGATCAAAATGATTAAATCATCTCTATTCATGTCACGAGCATTACTGAAATTCCATTTCTCTTTCAAAGTAGCAACATCTGAATGTATGAGAACAGTTTTTAAAGAATAATAGCTGAATTTAAAAGCGAAATGCGTATTAAATCAATACAGCCTTACAGTTGTTTTAGCAAGCAGTATTGAAAGCACTTACCATTTGCTAGAATGTCTCATTTTTGTTGACCTTCAGCTATACCAGATCACTACATATTTTGAAATACATAGTGAGAAGTAGTGAGGAACAGCCTATCTACCTGTATGCTATGCCTGAGTCCTGGGGCTTGCTGCAGACTCATGCATTGCTCTTGCAATTTACAGCAGTGTTAGGAAAGCCCACGATCACAGGAAAATATAACCTCATCTTGCTCAGTCAACAGGGTGGGCAGGACCTGTCATCTTTTTCACTTTTTCTGTTCTTTGCTGTCTAACACATTAACAAGTGAAAGTATGCATCTGGATCTACAGCATTTTATACTTAGTCTCTCTTTTTTGTACTATTCAGACTGAGACAACTTTAAAAGCTATGAAAATTGCCATCTATTCCCCTTACAATTAACTTAGATAAAACATTTTAAGTTAACAGGTAATGCTCAAGATGTCTAAGTGTTGTTATTGATCGTTCCAAATTCATTAGGTTATTGTTAGTGGTGTTTCTGCAGGGAAAACATTTACACTTTGATTAGAAACAATGTAGAGCATTTCATGATTATAAAATGCATTTTTCTCAAATAATAGCAAATATCCTTGCTTTTGTAATTGCACTGTGTTTCAGCCTTGTCAACAGTATTAACATCATTCATCTTTTAGTCATCATTCTATATATAGCAGATGAAAAGCCATAATCAACTACTAGTGATTGCATATTAAATACATGAAAAGACAGTTTTAAAATGCCCACTTATACAAGATGTGTTGTAAAAAACGAGGCTACAGTGCATTAAATCATCACATTTCCAGATGTGCTGACGCATCAGATCCCCTCACCTAGATGTATGCATGCCTCATATTAGATGTTTTCCAGCCTGGAACCAGAGAAACATAAAACATTAAGCTTCCAAAATAGAAGGCTCATACAGCTGTGATCTGCGTATTATAGAAGCATCCTCACTTCTGTGTGATTGTAGGAATTATATTTTGGGATGAGTTGAAGCTTAGAACAGATTTTTCTGAAGTTTAGAAGCTCGCTCTTTTCCAATATTTTGTAAACAGGGATCAGCTTCTACCCACAGTATTGATATTAACAGCCACAACATCTGAGGACTTCACAAAATGAACTGGTAACACGTAAGTTGCCCATGTGCTCAGTGACACACTTCAGCTATTTCACATTAGTTCTGTGTGACTGCCAAAAAGAACCTCTGAGAATCAAATTTGGATTCCTGATCAAACAAGCGTGTTCTGTGACCCTGTTTAATGTCCAAAATACTATTTATTAGATTGGGATGCAGAATGGGTGATAATAATAAATAATAATAAAAATAATGTCTATATAAATTACAGCGTACTGATTCCCTTACAGTGTAAACAATGCATCTGATTTATTGATACTTAAATCTTACTACCTGTCACATCTGGTATTTAGAACCAGAGGAGCCTATGTTGGAGAAGAGTTTTAGAGTCATAGATTGCAGATAATTGGGAACAGATTTTTTGTCTAAGAAAAATGACAAATTGTCAATTATGACCCTGTTGATAGATCTGTTTCCAGTGTCCAAATCAGACATTTTAAATATGAAGACCTTATGGAATATAAATGTGCAATGAGAGCACCCTCTGAAACATTTAGTGCTGAGTAATTCCAGTCAATTGTTCTCGAAGTCAGAACCTTCTGCCAATAGAACAAAACATAGCACTATGCTGTTCTGCCTGATGAGGGATCAATGCACCCTCTCTTTTCAGAGCAAGTTCAAACATTAATAATCAAGAAAAAGGGGAAGAATTCATTCAAAAATCTTTAAGAGGTTTAAAGAGAGATGGTTATTCAACCTGTGTATTGAGCATTGAGTTTGTGAGGCCAGCCACTTATTATTTCATGAATATTTGGGTTTGGTCACTTTTCATCAGTAGCACACTTGAAAATAAATGTATTCTTCCTGTAAATTTCATGAATGTCACATTTTAAATAATAATCTGCAATAGAAATCTAATTTAAAAAATTGTAGTAAAAATGGCCATACTGGACATATGTATATCTCTATGTGTGTGTGTGTGGATGTACATATTTGAATATGTACATGTACGTGCACATGTACACTGTCTTGTTTCCAGCAGTGTCCAATAGCAGGTGCTTAGGGAAAGTGTATAAGAACACACTTACTACTGTCTAGTTTCTGACAATCAACATTTTGCTGTTTTATGAATCTTGGTTTACAATCAAGGGATCGTGTCTAATGGGTCATGGATACATTTTTTCCTGAATTTTGTTATGATTTGTTTTGAAAATACTTATACCTTTGAGCCTCATGGCTATACGTTGTTCCACATTTTACTTTTATATGGAAAGTGCTATATTTTGTTTGTGCTGTGCTTCCGGCACACTGATTGTAGTGATATGCCCCAGTTCTTGTCCTGCAAGGAATTTCTTATTGCCTAGTTGACATCCAAAAAAGAACTGGAAGAAGGAGTGCATAGCAAGGTGAGAAGGTTCACTGATGACACTGAACTTCTTTAGTGTAGTAGAAATGAGAACCACATGTGAAGAACTCTAGAAGGACCTTGTGAGATGAAATAATAATCTGGCACTTAAAATTCAGCTTGGAGTAATGTAAACTGCTGCAGCTCCACATTTAAATTTATGGGTTTCGAAATGACCATTACTGCACAGAAGCCAGCTCTTGATGTTATGATGGATGGCTCAATGAACGTGTCAGTGTTCAGTAGCCAAAAAAACCCAAACCACCCCCAAATCAACCAATCAGAACAAAAAAAGAAGAAAAAAAAAAAGAAAAAAGCAATACACAAAGCTGAATTTTAAAATTGATAGGAAAGGAATAAAAAACAGAGTGGAGAGTAGAAAATATTAGTGTGCCTATATATGTGAAGCACCTTCAACTTGATTGCTTCATACTTCTAACCCCCATCTTATGTGGTGTGTAGATACAGTAGAAATGAAAATGAATCAGGGGAAGACTGACAATAATCAAAAGTACAAAACTGCCTCTGTACTGGGATCAGCCAGATTCATCTTCGATCTGAAAAGTAAATCCTTGAGCAGGATATGACAGTTTTGAAAATCTTGAATAAATAGCATGGGAGGGGTATGTAGGGATTGAGTGTTCACTCTCTTTCAGCTCAAGAAAGGGAGGCATCAAAGCATGGCACAGTTTTCAAATAAACAGGAAGGGCTTGTTCTCAAAATCATAAAGCTTAAGCTGTGAGAATCTTTGTTCCTGCTTTTTGTAGCTGATACAAATTGATGAATATTTAAAGGGAGAATGAAGAAAAATGTACTTAATATACAAAGGAAATCCCAAATATGTAGACAGGGGCTAAAGTAGAAATGTGAAGACTGAAAATTCTTAGTGAATGTGTATATTTTATCCCATTCTTACTGTTTCTGCAAAGTGTCTGAGCTCGTGGTTGCTATCAGATGGAATGCTACGCTGGACTGAGTATGAACACATGACCCTTCTAAATTTCTATGAATCATGATTTCATTTTATGAGTTTTATAATTCAATCACTTTATAGACTTGTATCTTTTTCCCTTTTAATCATTCCCCTTCTTCAGTTAAAAGTTCCAGTTCCACTACATGTATGTATTTCCTCATCTGGAAGCTGTTTGATGTTACTGATCATCACTGTTACTTTTTCAATGTTCTACACTCCTATTGTACCTTCTTTTGTTTTCAGATGGGAGGACCAGAGTGGGATTCTCTATTATATCTCTGGACATACCGTGCATTATAGAAATGTTTCATAATGTTTTTCCCAATAAATTATTTTTTCTTTTTCCATGTTCTTTTTTCTGACTGTTAATGATGAATTACTGTTTTCAGAGACTGTCTGCAAATGCTTCCAGATCTTGTTTAGTTTTGTTTTGTTTTCCTAAATAGTAACAGCAAGTAAATGTATTCAAAGTGTATAGTTAAGTTATTTTTCTTCTCCATATTAGTTCTCATTTATCAATAATAAAATCTTTCTATGTTTTTATCATGTAGCCACTTAGGATGATTCTGGCATTTTTCACAATCAGCTATAGCTATGACTATCTCCAGTAACTGTGATCTGTTTCACATAATCTTCCACATCATTTATAAATCTGTTGAAATAGCTCTCAGCACAGGCTGTTCAGAAATAGAGAGAAAACAAATAAAGGCCATGTCAGGCCTATCGTTTTGGTTTCCTGAGAGGTTTGATGGCCTTAGGCAGGGACTAAATACATAATACTCAAGGTGCACTTCAAGTTTTGATTTTTCACTTCAATTTTGCACTTTAATTTTGCATACTTAGCAATACAAGCTTGAAAATCTTAAGAAGCTGGATGGGAAGTGACTGAGCAGCACTTCAGAATCTTCCTAATTTCCCCTGATGAGAGAGCATTATTCTTTTGCTTCCTAAATGTCCCCAGACTATCAAGACATGATGCATCATGCGCTTGGACAAATAGCTTTATATGAGAGTTCAGGAACCAAAATGAGTAATCTCCACTTCTTTTATTGCCTGAAAACAGTGTAGCCCTTATTTGAGTTGCATTTAGCTTATGTGGGAGATGCAGTCAATATAGGGACGACTTCTCAGGATGTTTGGCACGCGGATTATATGCAGAATGTTATGTGAGTGCAGCTTGCCCTTAGCTTGGACACTGTGGACTTCCCAAGGTAAACCAGGCTTTCTGTGATACTTTATCATCTCCAAAGTGGCTCCACTTGTCTCAGAAGCTGTCTGAGCAGATACACCCTGCAGCTTGTGCAGCGTGTACACTGCAGAGGAGGATGCTCTGCTTGTAGTTCACCAGGCTCATTTCCAAGGACATAAAAATCTGCTGGTAAGTAGCTATGACTAACTCTTCGTTTTATCGTGACTCTGACAAATAACTTCTTAACTATAAACAGAGTTCAAGAGGAAAGCAGAAATATAGATATTTGGTGTCTTCACTATGTGTTTTGTTGAAGAGTTGTTTGTTTAAACATAAGCTGTTATTCTTAGCTAGCTTTTTATCAGAAATAGATACTATTCTAAGACTAAGTGAATCACTGCATGTTACTCATGCTTCATGGTTTAGTTAGTCTGCGCATGATAAGCAGAGAGATTAAAAGAAGACAACAACACTGAAAATGGGAAAGAGAATTGCTTAAAATGTAGTGCTGTGACTAGTTTTTGTATCAAGCACTCTAGAAGCGAAAGGGAATCTCCACTCAGAAATATTCAGAGCTTAACTGGGAAAGTCCTGCGCAGCTTTATCAAAGATTGAAGCTATGCACAACCTGAAGCGTAGCTCTGCTCTGAGCAGATTTGTCCAGATGATCTCCAGCCTATTTTCTTTTTCTTTTGTTTTCTTTTTTTTTTTTTTTTTTTCCCTGCAGTTCTTTGAAGATGACCATATATTAAGTACAGTCTCTTTAAAAAAAATAAGTCAGGCTTAGGGATCATATGGACTGAGTTAATTGTCTTGCTAGCATGAAGAGTACTGGCATTCTGAATGCACTTAGGTGTGTATGACCTGGATTCAGCAGCAGTGCAGACTTAGAACAAAGAAGTTTTAAACTGTCTAGCGGGCAGAACTATTTTCTCCCTTTCCCTTTATGAAGAAGATAGATAGAGGCAGCTAAAATTGGATGAAGGTCCTTTGTATTTCTGTGTCTAGGGCTCCTATACAAAATACTTTTTTTTTTTTTTTTGCTTCTTCTGTTTTGGAATCAAGTTGCAAACAAGGTACTTCAGCTGGAAAATGAGAATGTCTGTGGGGATGTAGAGGGAGTTAATATAATAGGGAATGATATGATCACAGCAGCTGAGCAGTATGATCAAGCAGTGTATCAGGTGATAGGAAGAGAATGTGTCCAACATATCAAGTCCAACATGCAACAATTTTTATTCAAAGTGACAGCTGTCAAATGTGTAGGATATGAAGCAGTCAAGCAGTAACATCATTGCAGTGGACAAAAGAAAGGGGTCATGCAGGGATGATTCACACTACGGTTAAGTGGGGCTGGTTTAAGCTCTTGAATGCATCTTAAGCATGTTGTTTTCATGTCCCTCAAGATGCAAACTAACTCTAAAGTAACTCTGAATTCAAGTCAGTGCATGGGGAAGGAGATGTGTGTAACTCTTTTCAAAAGGTTTAAGAGGAGATCGTTTGTTCCTGTTAGCCTTAGCTTTAGATACAGTGCCTAAAGCAATCTCATCATGATTCTTCAAGCCCTTCATTCTCTGTTTTACATCAGTATTTTTTAATTTTGTTTGAGTCTGGAAAAGAACAATTTGCTTTTGAAATACAATCTGCTTTTGAAATAGTTTTTTTTTATTTTTAAAAAAGGCTACTTTGTGATGGTAACAGAAGAGTTGTCACCATTTTATAACGATAGAAACAAAGAAGAAAATGGAATATAAAAATAATAGTATCTCAGTGCTACTTCAGCATGTAGTAAATATTTACTAAATAACTTTTCACTTGGATTGTGATTTTGGAGACAGTTTTATTCCAGGTCCATCTCAGTGGAACCAACATTGGTGAATCATTCTCTTCTAAAAGAACTGTTCAATAGACATGGAAGCTGATGGTAATGTAGTGAATTTCTTATATGATGCTTTTTGTTAACGTTAATGTGTATGGGTTCTGCTGAGAATATGGATTTAAGGTGTATAATGCCTGTAGAAACACATGAGCTGCATTATGACAGTGGGTACAGTGGGTAAAGTTGAACTTCTGTCTGTAATCTACCAAAGAACATATACCAAAAAAAGTTTAACAGCTAAGTATTTATTACAGGAGAGAATATGGATTATTCTGCAACAGAGGGAATGGTGGAAGTTTATATTTAAAGTATTTCAAAATTGCATAGCTAGACAAGTTTGAGGTGCAGATTGAACAGTTATGATAGAAAGCATAAAGTATTTTCACTCAGCAACTCTGTGGATATTTTTAATGATGGAGTGCTTATTTTAAATGTGCGACACTAAAGTGTTGAAAAATATTAATTCTGGAATACTAATTAACCTGTTCATAAGCATGATAATATGTCTTTTTAATGATGAAAAAAGTGGAGGGAGATAATAAAATAATTTCCTACTAAACAGCAACATTACCTTTTGAATCTTAATAATTTCAAGGTGAGCCACTTTCGGAGTGGAAAGCTTTGCACTGCAATTCATGACAGAAACATGATGGATTGCAACAGACCTTCAGTTTTGAATTTTGTCCTATTAAAAAGCAATTTACTTAGAATAGATTGCAGGTCCAGGCAGTCATTGCAGTCATTAAGCTACCACAGCCAAACTGAGGTAACGGTCTTGAGCAACGCTGTACTGCTGCACTTGGCCAATCAAGACTGTCAAGTTTTAGTGTCTTCTGCCTTACATAGACTACTGGCATTATTTTTGATTCCGTCTTTGTTGATATTTAACTTAATCTCCTGACATATTTTCCCTGATATTTCTTTTTTAATAGTTTGCAATGCCTTGCTTTTCTAGTTTGAGAGACTGAGAGGGCACTACTATGTTTTCAATACTATCTTGAAGTGAAGGTTGGTCCTCACACCAGAAACTTCTTGATTTCATTAAGAAGCCACTCTACAACTTAATTTCTCAACTTGTAAACAGAATATAATAAAGTTTATATGCTTAATGCATGGAAATGTAATCAACAGACAGAAAGTACACTTTACATTTTAAAATTGTGAAAACTCTAGAACAAAAATGTGGAGTGGTGTTTAAATGTCATTAAAATACTATTTAAATGATAGTGAGAAAAAAAGTAGGTCCTTTTCTGCTCCTTTAATAGAAATACATCATATTCATTTTGTAATATCAGTAATTAAGTGTAATGGCTATTTTTTTTCTTCAGTAGTTGAAAACTGAAGAATGCAGAGCATTCAGAATGTTCTTCAGTGAAAGTCTGTCAATTTATTCTTACAGTCTGCATTATATGTAGCAAAATAAGCCATAGGCGTGAAACAACTTTAGTAAACAATCTTAATTTATAGCCATACAGCTTAAGAAAAAATGATTTTTATTTTTTGTATAATTCCCATTACTTTCACTCTTCAGAGGCATAACCATTTTTAAACCAACCCCTATCTTCCTGCAATGCACCATGAATGCTGAGGGGTTTCATGCCAACAAGAAAGCAAGGAGCTGTACCATTCAGAAGATGTCAGAAACCACTGTAAACACTGTAGCTTTTCAAACATTCTTTTTCTAGGAGTGCCATCTTGATGCTTCTCCAGCGCAGGACGTAGCACGGAGAAGTTGTCATGGTGAACTTGCTGCCTTCAAATCCTATTTCTAGCTTATATTACAATTTTGTTGATGATAGAATCATCACAGAATCGTTTGAGTTGGAAGGGACCCATGAGGCCATGTGGTCTAACCACCTTGCGATGAGCAGGGACAGCTCCAGCAGCTGCTCAGAGCCCTGTCCAGCCTGACCTTCGGTGTCTCCAGGGATGGAGCATCCACCATCTCTCTGGGCAACCTGTGCCAGTGTTTCACTCTGTTAAAGTGTCTGTCCCCTTTTTTCTTATAGCCTCCCTTTAGATACTTTAGTTCCATACGGTGTTTTGAGTATTTTGAAATGTGAATGTAATCTAATTGATTTCAATGAGGCTATTTGTTGGTTGAATGCAGACAGGAATCATATCTTGTTAACCAAAGATTGATTCAATTAGTATTATTTCTTGAGCATTAGGAAGCAGATATTAGCCAGATTTGTTTACAAAAGCAGAAATACTGAAAACTGCTTGAAGTCTCAGTTCCATACAGTTCCTGAATGCATTTACTGTCAGAAACAAAGGATCCGCTGGGCTTCAGAGGATCTGGTCTCTGTGGCATGGAGATAAACCTTAACAGAAATATTGGCAGTAACACATCCTTAAGGATCTTTCTATTTGGCTGTGAGTATGTATGTGTTTTATATGGCTGTCTGGTGAAGTTCCAGGTGACTGAAAAAGGGAAATGTTACTCCCATTCTTAAGAAAGGGAGAAAGGAAGACTCAGGGAGCTACAGGCCAGTGAGCCTCACCTCTGTGCTTGGGAAGATCATGGAGCAGATCCTTCTAGAAGCTATGTTAAGGCACATACAAGATAAAGAAATTATTAGAGACAGCCAGCATGGTTTCACTAAGTGCAGATCATGCCTGACTAATCAGGTGGCCTTCTATGGTGGAGTGATGGCTGTGATGGACAGGGGAAGGGCAGTGGATGGCAAGGCCTTCTCTCTAAATTGGAGAGGTGTGGATTTGAAGGATGGACTGTTCAATGGATTAGGAATTGGCTGGCTGGTCGCAGCCAAAGGGTTGTGATCAATGAGTCTGTGTCAGGGTGGAGGCCGGACAAGCGGTGTCCCTCAGGGGTCAGTCTTGGGACTGGTGCTCTACAGCATCTTCATCACTGACAAAGACGATGGCATCAAGTGCACCTTCAGCAAATTTGCAGATGACACCAAGCTGTGCAGTGCAGTTGATGCACTGGAAGGAAGGGAATCCATCCAGGACCGGTCAGCCTGGAGAAGTGGGCCCATGTTAACATAATGAGATTCAATAAGGTCAAGTGCAGGGTCTGCACTTGGGTTGGGGAAATCCCAAGTATTTTTATAAAATAGGGGAAGATCTCCTTGAGAGCAGCACTGTGGAGAAGGACTTGGGGGTCCTGGTGGATGAGAAGCTGTACATGAGCCAGCGGTGTTCTGGGCTGCATTAAAAAGGGGTGGCCAGCAGGGAGAGGGAGGTGATCGTCCACTTCTACTCGGCTTGTGAGACCCCATCTGCAGCACTGCATCCAGGCCTGGGACCCCAGTACAGGAAGGACATGGAGCTCTTGGAGTGGGTCCAGAGGAGGGCACTGAGATGATCAGATGCTGGAACACCTCTCCTATGAGGAAAGGTTGAGGGAACTGGGCTTGTTTAGCTTGGAGAAGGCTCCAGGGAGACCTTATTGTGGCCTTCCGGTACTTGAAGGGTGCGTATAAACAGGAGAGGGAATGGTTGTTTAAGAGGATGGACAGTGATAGGACAAGGGGGAATGGTCTTAAACTGAGACACGGGGGGTTTAGATTAGATCTTAGGAGGAAGTTTTTCACCAGAGGATGGTGAGGCACTGAAACAGGTTGCCCAAGGAGGCTGTGGATGCCCCATCCCCGGAGGCATCCAAGGTCAGGCTGGATGTGGCCCTGGGCAGCCTGGTCTGCTGGTTGGTGACTCTGTACATAGCAGGGGGTTGGAACTAGATGATCATTGTGGTCCTTTTCAACCCAGGTGATTCTATGATTCTATGATTCTATGATTCTATGATTCTATGATTCTATGATTCTATGATTCTATGATTCTATGATTCTATGATTCTATGATTCTATGATTCTATTTCAAATGCCTGTTGTAAATGGTATTAAAGCAGCCAGCTGGTTTAGTGCACACTTTAAAATATAACCATTTTGAAAGGAAATTTCAGCAGGGGAAGAAAAGAAAGCTATTTCTGAGGCACAGAGCTGAATGAACGCTTGGTATTTCTGAATGAACGCTTGGTATTTTTGGGATAATGTTCTTGACTTAATGTGAAAACGATAATGGAAAAAGTGTCCTTTTTGCCGTCAGTGGACAAAAACTGTGGGGAAAGGCCCTGGATGTGAGCATCTGCATGCAGAAAGCTTCCTGCTTTTGTAATTACACAAAATGACGTCCAGCTTGTAGAGATCAGTGCCTGCAGGCTGCTCGGTTGGCAGCACCGCACTGCTCAGGCACCGCAGCCCGTCCTCGTGGCCATCCCTCCTCCAGCAGCTGGAACTCCGCTCTGCTGCCGCATCTGCAGCTGCCGCCGGATATTTCCTCAGGGAGGAGGGACCCGGCGCCACTGAGGGAAGGGGGTGAGATGCGGTGGTCGGGAGGAGGGATTGATTGTTCCCGCCTTCGGCGGCTCTGCCCTCTCCGGGGTCCGCGGAGCCGGGAGGCGGTGATGCCGCGGTGCCATTGCCGCAGGCTGAGCTTCGCGATGTCGTGCGGGGCGAGGTCAGCTTCTCCGGGTGACCTGCGCTCGGAGTGTGGGGCACCAAAGCCCCGGGAGGAAGCTGCGCACGGAGAGGGCGGCCGAGGGGCAGTAACACCGTGAGGCGCGGTGCCCTGAGGCGGGCGGGCGGGCGGGCGGGAGGGCTCCCGTCAGCCCTGAGGGGTGAGAGAGCCTCGGTGGCGGGAAGGTAAGAGAACCAAGGAGGGAGGCGGCTTCCCTCACGGGGAAACTTTGCCCAGAGAGCTGGGCGGCGAGGGGCTGTCCTCTAGGGAGGGAACCACCTGAGGGGATGATAGAGGAAACCTATTGCCTGCTGCAGGGGGAGCGCTCCTCAGGCAGCAGAAACATCAGCGTTGTGTCTCGTGGTGCTTCTCCACAGCGCGGACATCTGCATCATTTGTAAATAATCTCCTGGATTCCAGATCGTGGTATTAAATCAGCGATCCTTCTTTATCGCTGCCACGCATGCAGGACAAACAGCAACGCGATCTGTGATAGAGTTATTAATTTGGATTTTGTATAATTTGGAAATCATTAAAAGATCATTTATTAATACTTGAATATTTCTTTAACTTTCAGACTGTCTCTGCAAGAGTAGAACTTGCTTTTCTGAACATGGAAAACACATATTCTCCAACATTTGTATCTGTACCGTCAGATGACAATGAATTCTACCTTTATCCAAAGTGTGTTAAAATAGAAAGTCATCTGAAAAGCATGAAGAAAGAGGAGCAGCAAAAGTTGGAACAAAGTATACACTGTGGGAACACTCATCAAACACCACGAAATGAACCTATGTATTTATCAGAAATACAAAGCAGCTGGGTATTAGAAAGTGAAAGATGTGACAGAGCCAAAAAACCTTGCATAAAAGAATCCTTCCATTCTCAAGCTTTTAATAGTGAAAGATCACTATGTGGAGTACTAGAAAAAAAACTGCCCATCAAAAAATGGAATCCTGAAAACGAAAGTCAAAATTCTATAGAAGATGACATTTCATTAAATACATATAGACAGCATGGTGAAACAGAATTGCACAATCTGTGGAATTCTGCTAGCACAGGTAAAAACCTACATGTACTAAATCCCATCCGACTGCATCAGAACAACATGGAACAGAATGAAATAGAAGCTGACAATGAACTTAAACAAAAGTCTTCAGATACACCTGTAAACAGGAACTTGTTTCAGAGGTGGAGGCAATATCAGCTTCCACAAGTTCCGTTTTCATGTGGTACTTGTTCTATGCTTTCTTGTGTAGAAAATGAGAAAAATGTTTTTCTGGAAAAAGTATGCAGTACAGAAAGCAAAGATTATGACCATAATGATCATGCAACTACTACAGAAGGAGATAATAATAATTCATCATCTATCGTTCCAACACCAAAACCTTTTAAAAGCATACAACCATTGGAAATTCCTAAGTTCTTGATGAAAGAGAACACGTCTCAATTTTCTATCATCTCAAATAGAATAAATAGAGAAATGCCATCAGCTAACTTGAAGGAGATTGTTGGTAAGATGCTAGAAGGCCAACCAACTTTGATGCAATCTAAACAGATACATGGTATGCAAAAAATGTCTGAGGTAGGGAACCAGAAATTGCAGAGTGATAAAAACATTGTGAAAGCTTCATCTGTTTGTTCTGAATTTGAAGAAAAGAATTATCAATCAACTAACAAACAAAAGCACAGTGCTGTGGGAGAAAGAGGAAAACTGCCTGTAACTTACGTCAGGGACAGCAGCACTGATCCAGAACGTAATCAAATTTTTGCTGAAAGTGATTTTAAAGTGCTGGAGAATTCAGATGATGATGATGGTCAGAAGTCAAGGGTTCACATTTGCATTAGTGCTAAAAAAGTTCAGAGCAAGAAAATTATCACTGTTATGGATATTTTGAGGAGAATGAGGAGGAAGAGCAGCCATGAGAACATGACAACAATTCATACACAGACAAGCAGCTCAGTGATTACAGAAGCATTAGAGAAAAATAAGTTAGACCTACACTATGGTCTGCATGATTCCAACAATGATATTAGTTTGCAAGAAGCAGAATCAAAACTATTTACAAATGAAATACCTGATATCAAAAGATACTTAACTGAAAACATTATATTTGAAAGCAGTTGTACTCCCATTGTTGCACACAATTTTCCAGATATAAAAGTGAGTTTTGGTGTAATGAGGGAAAAGAAAACATACAAAATAAAATTTTCATTTCAAAACTTTTTATTTGGAGTGCTCAGGACACAGACCAAATTGTTAGCTGAAGTTAGGCTTATGTGTCAGGCTGACGATATTAGGCATTGGTTTGATATTTGTGTAGCATTAAATGAGCAATGTTGCACTCGAGAGTTAGTAAAGAGCAGTATTGGTGCAAGCCACAGGAATAAAGCACGCATTTATTTGGTGGCTATTATTTTAAAGCATCTGAAGGTGAAACTACAAAAGAAAATTCTTACTTCCATTTTCAATAGGAAGAATGCATT
Organism: Lagopus muta; assembly: GCF_023343835.1. Taxonomy (NCBI): domain Eukaryota; kingdom Metazoa; phylum Chordata; class Aves; order Galliformes; family Phasianidae; genus Lagopus; species Lagopus muta. Next base: position 10,983,970 of record NC_064434.1, read on the forward strand.
ATTAATAAGTGAAGAGAAATTGGTGAGAGTGGAGAAACGTGCTTCGTATGGCAGAAAGCAAATGCAGTTAAATTCATGCACAGAGAGTAATCAGAGGCAAAACACAGATTATTATAAAAAATACGAAATTTATCTGGGCACCACAAGTTCTAAATTTGTGGGTAGCATTAATTTTGACTTGCATAATGAACTCCAGAAAATATATTTTTCTAGATCTTCAGGTAACGAAAATTCCACTTCCCTAACCAGAAGTATCTTTCATAACCAAAGCAGTGGATCATCTAAGGGAAGATTTGTCAGAAAGCACCACCTCTTGTCCAGAAGGAGTGAAAGATTCCACAGCACATGCTTGGAGTCTGTCAGCCATAGAAAGGACATGAAAAAACAAGTGTTGGTTGCTAAATGCCTGATTTTGTTGAAGGACAATTGTGATCGTTCTTCACTAGAGAAGATGCATTACTACAATACAAAAAAAATACAGTACCTGACAAGAGTAAATCTTAGATGTTTGAGTTACCTTCCTGCCTGTTCACAACTGAGGTTTGAAAAGGTAAATAATAAATGTTCAAATCAGCAAATACCCGTAACTACCATGAAATGGACAAAGAACAAACCAAGGAAGATGTTCAACAGTTATTTTCATAGAGAAAGACTTAGAGCTTTACCCCTTCATTTAAGAGACAGTAAAGAACACAAAACAAGTAAATACAGAAATTGTGTAAAGACGACAAAGGAAATTGTATATAAGATGAAAAAATGCTCAGGTATTTTTAATTGCATAAAGACTGACAGGAAGGAGAATTTCAAATCCAAAGAGCTGCAAATAAATTCTCATTATTTTCTTTCAAAAAAATCGCTTCCTCTTTTTGACACATACAAAAAAATTCCCCTTAATAGTGATCCTGAAGACTTTGACCAGATCTCACTTGTAAATCAAGATAATTCTGTCAAAAAACTGTCAACTGTACAAAACACAGTCACTAGTTCAGAAAGCATTCATAATTTGTCTGATAGAAGTAAAGCTGTTTTAATATTACCTGAGCTGTCAAAAACAACTATGGAAAAATGCAGCTCTCTCTTGTTACAAGACAGCCAAACAAGCAAACCTGAATATTGCAAAGCAGTAGATGCATATACCCTACATTTAGTTAATGAAAAGGAGTTTGTAGAATTTCCAAATACTTACTTAAATTCTAGAAATATATTCCCTAGTTCCTTAAGTGGTTATCTGTATATCACTTCACTGTTACCTAAAAACTCTTCTGTCAATAAAGATGGAGAAGATGTAGGAGAAGACACACGTAGTAGGATTTCGTTAAATGCAGACAAACAAAAACAAATTGAAAAAAATTATGCCACTATGTCTTATTTATGCACAAGAAGTCCTACTGTAACATACACATACTTGCAATTAAAGGCCAGTGAAACAGTGTATTTTTCTTTACAAGGGCATACTGAGACATATAAGGCAGTCAGCTTAGACCCAGCAACTTTGAAACACCATCTTGAATATGTAAAAGAACAAGAAGAGATAAGTGATGAACAAATGCATGTAACTAATGAAAGTCAATGCGAGACTGTAATGAATGACTTGATTATGTCACATTCAGAAGATGAAGCTAAAACATTCATTGCTGGAAAGGAGAAATTAAAAATGCATTTATCTTTAATGAACAATGGATATCTTGGAGATGTAAAAGATGAATATTTACCTTCAGAAAACAAAATCACATATGAATTTGAACTGAAAAGAAAATTTGATTTAGTGCTGGAAGAGCTACATATGTTTCATGAAATTAGCAAGGAGGATGAAAACAATTTATCTAGTGTGGAAACAAACTCTCACAACAATTATAGTGAATTAATTAGTTCTGATGGTATGGAAGAAAATATAGAAAGTGTTTCTGAAAAGAAAACATATATTTCTTCTCCAGTCTGTGATATTATAAAAGATGAAAATATGACTGTGAGTAATGGAAGGCTATTAAATGAAAAAATCTCACTTGAAAATGAAAATATGGAAGCATCTAAGGAGTACTGTATGTCAAGACTGTCAAGTGAAGAGTTGCTACATTCGCCTATTGCAGAAGGTAAGTACATGAAAATGCTGTCAATAAGCATATATATGTATATATTGCAAATTTAGATATATTTTTCTTTAAAATTGCATTTCTCAACTCAGAAAGTACCGTAACTATAGCTGAGTTTTCACTGAACTGTACAATGTTTGTGAGGCCAAAGGAATTTCCCTATGGGTAGTCAAATGTGAAACAGACATGCTGCTAGTGCTGTTGTACACTCTAGTAGCAGTCATAGCTCAGAATTCAGTCTTATTCCATAACAGATTGTTTCTATTTTTTTGTTAAATTTTGTCATAATAAGCCCTAAATTCCCCCCAAAACATCACAAAGTCAGTAAGATGCACATTTGGAGAGAGAACAGACTCAATTAGTACATGATTTGATGGATGGACCACTCCCTGGATAAGGAAAAAATGGATTTGCTGGATGGACCATTCCCTGGGTAAGCAATTGGCTGGATGGTTGCACTCAGAGAGTTGTGATCAACAGCTCAGTGTCAAGTGAAGATCTGTGATGAGTTGTGTTCCTCGGGGATCAGTGTTGGGACCAGTGTTATTTAACATCTTTGTAGGTGACACAGACAGTGGGATGGAATGCACTCTCAGCAAGTTTGCACATGACACCAAGCTGAGCAGTGCAGGTGACACGCTAGAGGGCAGACATGCTATCCAGAGTGATCTGGGCAGGCTGGAGAGGTGGGCCCATATTAACCTCACGAAGGCCAAGTGCAAGGTCCTGCACCTCGGTCAGGGCAGTCCCAGCCACAGATACAGGCTGGGTGGAGAATGGCCTGAGAGCAGCCCTGAGGAGAAGGATTTGGAGATATTGGCAGATGAAAGATTCAGCATGAGCTGGTAATGTGTGTTTGCAGCCCAGAAGGCCAACTGTATCCTGAGTTGCATCAAGAGAATTGTGACCAGCAGGTCGAAGGAGGTGATTCTGCCCCTCTACTCTGCTCTTGTGAGACCACACCTGGAGTACTTACTGCGTTTAGTGCTGGTGGCCTGAACACAAGAAGGACATGGAGTTGTTGGAGGAGGTCCAGAGGAGGGCGATCAAAAGGCTGGAGAATCTCCCCTGTGAGGATAGGCTGAAAGCTTGGGCCCTTCAGCCTAGAGAAGGCCCTAAGGAGACCTCGTAGCTGCTTTCCAGTATCTGAAGGGGCCTACAGGAAAGCTGGGGAGGGACTTTTTATAAAGGCATGAGGTGACAGGATGAAGGGAAATGGCTTCAAACTGGAAGTGGGCAGATTTATACTAAATAGTAGGAAGAAATTCTTTACTGTAGTGGTGGTGAGACACTGGAACAGGTTGACCAAAGAGGTTGTGGATGCTCCCTCCCTGGAACCATTCAAGTCCAGCTGGAGGAGACTGTGAGCAACCTGGTTTAGAGAGAGGTATCCTGCCTATAGCACGGGGTTGGAACTGCATGATCTTAAAGGTACCTTCCAACCCAAACCACTGTATGATTCTATAATAGTTATAAACAATATGAACAAAGGATGCAAGGATACAAAGGAAGGATATAAAGGAACTGTCATAGAACAAATGTATTCTACTGAAAACTTTCACACTGTCACGAAAATCAACTTTAACTTTTCAAAATGAATACTGCATAATATTCAGAATTTTCTTTTGTCTGAGGAAATGGAGGAGTAGAATGCTAATGAAATGGAGTAGAATATTAAATCATAAAGATCTTTTGGAGCTAAGTGATCAGTAGTGTGACTCACATGTTGTCTGTTTTGTTTAAGACCTGGAAATACATAAAAACTAGTCCTGCAACATAAACATGCATTTGCATCTGCCAGTGAACATTGAACATACTAATATATTTAATTTACCCAAAATTACTTTGGCAAAATAGTTTCAGACAAATTCAAGCAAAATTAATAAATCATTGTTGTTTTTTTTTCTCTAAAATATATATTAGTTATAGATTTCAAGCTCAGAAAATGGAATTAGGTTTCTAAATATAGCCTGCACTCAGTTTTTCCAAAGACATTTCCATAAGCAGTTCCTCACCTATTGCTTGTGTAGCATCTTCTATTAAATGGCATTTTTCCATCCAGCATGATGGGAGCTGTCTCACTCCAATTTATAGGAGGGAGATGAGGTTCTTTTAATATCTGTATACCCAGCGTGAAATTAAGAAACAACGGTTCATATGTTAGTCCCAACCAGTTTATTACAAATCTTAATCAGGGAGACGGGGAAGGGAAGGAGGGCGATAGAATAGATAGGGAAGAAACAAGAGTTGCATAAAGCGGTGAGAGTCACCACCAGGATCCAGCAGTGTCCTGTTGCACGACGTTTGAAGGTTTGAGGCAGAAACAGTGGGGGGGGGGGAAAGGGGGGGAAGCGTGGCTGCCCTTGGGTAGCAAGCAGGTAGCAGGAGGCAGTCGCAGAGCCAATCCGGGAGGAAGCAGCAGCGCTCAGGCAGCAGGCCCAGGAGAGTACGTCAGCATGCAGGCATCACAGAATCACAGAATCACAGAATCACTTTGTGAGGAATCTGTTGTCAGAAATCCTTGTTCTTCTTCATGAGGAATCTGTTGCCAGAAAACCTCTGTTCTTTTACATGAGGAATCTGTTGCCAGAAAACCTGCGTTCTTCTTCAGGAGGAATCTGTTGCCAGAAAACCTCTGTTTTTCTTCATGAGGAATCTGTTGCCAGAAAACCTATCCTCATGGTTTTTGATTCCCCTTTTATCCTACTTGTTCTCCTGCCTACCTGACTAGGATGGGCCTTGAGCAAGAGTCATAGAGTACTGAGATGGCCATCATCCTGAGGTAAGTCCACACAAAAGAGTACTTCACAGCTATTAAGCTGCAGCTCATCTCTCCTTGCCCCTGGCCTTGTCCATCTGTGTCTCCCAAACAAAGGATTTCACAACCCTTGACCAGGCCTTGTCCATCAAAGTTCTCTAAGCAAAGGATTTCGCAACCCCTGCCCAGGACTTGCCTGGACTTGAACAAGTCCATCTGTGTCCCCAGCAAGCTTTGAGACACTGATGTTAACAGAATAATATCTTACAGGAGCATATGCATATCACTTAAGGTTCTGGCTTCCAAGATAGACATCTATGAAACTGCAGAGGTTTTGTGAAGGTAATTACTGTTCACGAAACAACTAGAAGAGTGTCATAGAAAAGCTCAGGAGAGCATTCTGTTCAGTGAAATTTTAACAGTATAATATGCTGCAAGTTATGCCTGCATCCCTTGTCCCGGAGGATGAAAACCTAACTGGATACTACATTAATTGTTCACTAAGTGATCACTTTTCTAAGTCTGGAGTGAGAAGGTCTGAGTGAAGAAAATACGTCAACAGGACTAAAGACTGCATCACTGTATCTACACAAATGTGTTAATGAGCTTTTGTCAGGCCTTTGAGAGCAAAACTTTGAAGCTTCACAAATATTTCTTGTAATACACACATGTAGGTTTTACTTACGTTCACAGATTAATAAATTGATTAAACAAATGTCGTTATTTGTTTTTAAAATTAGTTAAAATCTTAACTGTTTTTTATACTTCTCTTTTAAGGCTATCTTTGTTCCATTTACAAAAAGCCATACATGTGGGACCCTGCTTTTTTATCTGGCACACTTCTGACGGAAGAAAATTATAATTTACAGAAAGAAGGAGGTAAGAGTATTATTTTTATGACAGCAAGGACAGAGAAGAGCGTACAATTTATTTATTGTAATTAGCAGCAATTATTTCCTACACATCACTTCCTAGTCTTTTTATAGTTCCCACCTAAGCTTCTCTAGGTTTGTAATCAAACCTTAACAATGATTGATTTCCTTTTGCGTTCATGATTGGTGAGGATCATCTTTTCCAGTCATGTGGATTTCTCAGGAGATGTCCCACCCTCTACTTTATTTCCAGAACTGATCAGAATCAATAGGCACTTCTAGTGGAAGAATGTGAAAAAATTTCTTGTTCATTTCATCTTTTATTTTTCAGCTGATAGAAAGTATACTGTTGAGTATCTTCTTTCCTTGAGGAGGCATTTTATTTCTTTGCTCTCATCCATGGTTATCAGAGAGAATTTTATTCCATTTATGCTGAACACTGCCATTGATTATTCTGAAGACCATATCTGTTTTTATCAGAGGGATTACTAACTGTATTGATAGGAGCCAATGCCAGAAGTTCTAAAAATGTGTGTCCCCAACTTTTCAATAGGATTTTGAGCCATCATATGTGCTCCTACATGATTTGATTTGGTTTCAGATTTAGGATATGAATACTGTTTCAACTATACCATTCAAGCCTGTTAATTTAGCCACCAAAGCTACCAAAACTTTGTGCCATAATTGAGCATGTTGCTCCCACAGTTAGAAGGAAGACTGGTAAGGACAGGTTTAATACTTTATGATATCAATAATTCCTTTGTTTTACATCCCATTGTTTCATCATATAAAGTGACTGTTGCCTCAAGCTGTGACTGTCTGGAAAGGGAATACCAAGGTGGGACAAGCAGATTTATCATCAGCAGTATTACAATTCATCTTAATTTCAGAACTGCTATGCTTTACAGGTCGCCCATAATACTTGTTTGACTTCTATTGCATGCTATTCTTCCAACAGATTCTTACAAGTCTTATAAAAGACACAGCAGCAATACTATCTCATCACTGACGTAACAATGGAGGGTCTTTTTTTCTCCTGTCTGTAGGATTCCATTTGGGTGCCTAAGACTCTGATGGGTTCACTATTTATTTGATATCCTAGCTAATTACTCATTGCTTCTTCTTTTCATAGAATCATGAAAACTAGAACTGGAAAGGATCTTGAAATTTGACACTTTCTTATTTGTGAGATTGTTATTTCTTTCAGATGCTTTATTATCCTAGTTTCTAGTTGAAACATCATTGTCTTTCATTCTATCCCACTGAGTACACTACTGTATGTAAAACAAAATAGCTACTCAAAGATGACTTAATCATTCTCTAGATTATCAGATGCTATATAGCTTATCTACTAGACTACTGAGCAGAAAATCTAAATTCTCCTTTTTCACTTTGTGAAAAATGACACGAGATGAAGTGTTATGGTTATTATCACCAGTGGAGTGATGCCTCACTCTGATTTGTTGTTGCACATCTAAATCCCTCAGACTAGTGGTAAGTTTTAAAACAGAATTCTCTGTGTGTTCCTCCACTCTCAGAATGCTGACTGATATGAACCGTACGAGACTTACCAGCATGTTAGGAAAGTTTTGTAATATTATGTGGAGGTCCTTCTAATTAGAAAGGATCTATGTGTGACACAACTGCTAGCATTTCAATTTCAGCCTAAAAGAATACATTAGGGACTCTACAGCATAACAAAATGGAGATGGGACAGGACTAAGAAGCTGCAGTGTAAAATGAAATTACATATCTTGACTGTACATATTTCTGGTGCAATATGGAGTGGAACTCTGGTTTTACTTTCACATTTTTGTTTGTTTGTTTGTAGGATACTTAGGAAACTTTCTGTCACATGAAGTTACAAGAGTACAGCCTCTTAAAACATGCAAGAGACCCATCAGAATTGGTCTGTCAAAAAAAGCCAGGCCCCAAAAACTTCATCCTTATTTGAAATGACTTGCTGGAATCTCTTACCAGTCCTGAAATAGAAGTCTGCATGAAAATTGTTTAAATGTTTTTACGCTAAGTTTGTATGTTGTTAGTTTGATCTTTATGGTTTATATATATTTTAGGTATTAATATTTGCTAGTAATTTATTTATTTATGAATACTCCTGTGAATATTTGATAGCAAATAAATTTATGATGAATGTTTTCTAGTAGAAATGTTATTGGAAAGATGAGCCTTTTAAAGTTCATGCAATATTAATAAAATTTGACATGCATTTCTCATCTATTAGAATATACTGTTGAAATTTTCTGTCTTACACATCATTAAGATCCTCTGCCTGTTTAAACAGTTTTAAAAACTCAGTATTTTCTAAAGTTATTTGTTACAAATGTTTATGGAAGTGTAAGGGACATTCCAAGAAGTTGAATTTAGATTACTAAATTGGAGGGTTATGGCTTAGGATTAAGTTTCATTTGGTGTACTTTCAGTTCCATGTACTTTTTAGGTTAGACACAGAAAATTTTTCAGTTGCAGTGTGGAGCTGAAAAGGAGGAGAAGCATAAACGTGATAGACATTCAGGATAGAATAACAGAATAATAGAATTGGGTTGGAAGGCACCTTAAAGATCATCTAATTCCTACTCCCTTGTATTGGGCAGGGACACCTTCCACTAAATCAGGCTGCTCTCCACTAAATCAGGCTGCTCAAAGTCCCATGGGGCATCTAGAACTTCCCAGGGCAACCTTGCTATCCAGTACCTTAATACCATTATAGTGAAGAATTTATTCCTAATATCTAATTTTTATCGACTCTCTTTTAGTTTAAAACTCTTACTCCTGGTTCTATAACTACAGTATCTGATAAAGTCCCTCTTCATCTTTTCTGTAAGTTCCCATTACATACTGGAAAGCCATTCTAAAGTCTCCTTGAAGCCTTTTCTTCTCTAGGCTAAATGATCCCAGTTCTCAGCCTGTTTTCAAAGGAGAGGTGCTCCAGCCATCTGGTCATCTCCTTCAGTAGAAGAAAGACACTGAGGCCATGGAGCGTGTTCAGAGAAAGGCTGTTACACTGCAGAACATACTAAAAACAAAAAATTGCCTTCTCAAACTTAAAAACTAAGCAAGCAACCAACAGATAAGCAAAATCACCATAACCACAAATCTACCAAATAAAAAGATACACAACCAAGATCGCACAGACAAGAGAAAAATACAGCTGAGACATTATGTAAACTTCATGCTTTGCTGATCATTCAGCTGAAGATAGCTGCTAGCAGCATGCTTTCATCTTAATAACAGGAAGGACTGGCACCGGGCATACCAGTCTGGCCTTCTGCCAGCTTTATCCTCCCTGTCCACTGTCCACTGGAAAAGCTCAGGTATACTGTTAGACCAGGCAAGTGTTCAGCTGTATAAATCAGCTCTTTGAATTGGCCTTGTTCCATTGGCTTCACTGGAGCTGTGTGGGTAATTGCCAAGTGAAGAGCCCGCCATATGCCTCAGCATATATTTTAAAAATATATATATGAATAGATTTTGATTTTTTTCATTGCAGAAATGTTATCTGGCGATATTTTTTTGGAATTAACTAAGTTCAGTTAAGAATGCTGACTCTAACAGAAATGCAGATGTTGACGTGCCTTTATATCTTAATAGTAATGCAGAAAAAACATTTCTGGACCATTTTTATCAGCTACTAAAATGATGTATATAGCTACGGCTTATTTAATACAAAAGGATTCAATTGTAGCCTAATGAAAAATTGAATTCTGTTGTATGTACAAGTACAGATGATTTTTTAATAAACAGAAACTGTTACTGAACTTGTTCACAAAGAAAAATCATCCTGTGTTGCTCCAGAAGTAATACCTCCTACTTATTTCTATGGAAAATACAACAGCTACAAAGAGCATGATAACATTATTTGATAAAGCAAATTCTCAGCTGCAAAAGACCAGTTTTGAGCAAAGTCAGCATCATTTGCTATGCACTTCCAACAGAGATGAACAAGAGCCTGCACTTCTTGTTTGTAAAAATCTTCATGGTTGTCCAAAATGTGGCATGTTTTCACATCATTGCCATCATTGCTGAGACACCCCAGCCATCACCTCTCTGCGCTCACATCCACTGTTTGGTCTGCATAAATGTTCAGCAAGCACTGAGGAATGTCAGTAAGTGCAGTTTTTTCCACATGAAGGAATTCAGTGACACACCTTCGCTTCATCTGCATTTCCATGTCAGACACCTTTTATCAGACTGACCCACTGCTGCCATCCGTCACACAGCAACAACAGGTAATAGGATATCGGTGGGAAAGTTCAACCTCAACAACCATATCACCAATATCTGCCTCTGACATTACAGGCCAACATAAAGAAGGAGGCATTATATTTGCAGCAGCTCTTACAGCTTTATCTTCAGGTATGCCACAATCTTGAGCCCCTTATACTCTTTTATAAAAGTCATTAAAGGAAATGCAGTTTGAGATTCTGATGAACAAGGAAAGACGTGTACTAAAACCTGAGCCACGCTGAAACGTACTTCTCCAGGAATAACATTATAAATAGAACTAAGACCACAAACAAACAAACATACAAACAGCAACAAAACGCAGAAAAATAACACATTCAAACAATTATAGAATATTTACATAAGCAATCTCTTAACACAAATAAAACATTACTTTCAGAGCAGCCCTCATAAAATATGTAGTATAGTTAAGGTATGTAAGTATACTTCATCCTGTAAAACGGCCGCTCACATATGCATGTACTGCCAAGAAGTGACGATATGAATGAAGCGTGACTATGAAGTGAGGAATAGGTTTCCCTGGTAAGAGAGGGCGTATAGAAGTCTGGTAAAGAGACATGATCAGACTTAAACTGAATGTCTGATTGCAACACTATGCATTTCATTTGAAAAATGGAATGCATTTGGGTTGAAAATGAGGTTGCAAATGGATGATCTTTCGGTAATCGTCAAACCTGTTCACAAGTTACTTTATCAAAATGGAAACAGGTGCCTATTTTGTGCTACTCACAGAATTCCGTTTAGCCAATGAATCAAAATGCATAAAATCATTTGCCATCACTTCAGTTATCACAGCACTGCACTGTCCCAGTGTGTCCCAGTTTCAGTCCAGACAATGCTGATCACACACCATCATTTAGCTGTTGTGAGCAATGGGTGCATGGCCAAGGCCAGCCAGGGACAGAGATGCCACCATGATGGCATAGAGCAGGGAGCGGATACAAGCCATGGGTTGGACAAGTCTGCTCTATTCTTTCAGAAATGATTGTTCTAGAGAGAACACAAGAAACACAAATAGTATCTTAAAGAAATTACAGAGAAAAACAACAGTAACAACCACAAATCTGTCAAACAGGAAAATAAGGCAAATTAAATAAAATACGCGCTCAAGTAGGGCCACAGAGCAGCTGGAGTTCTGTTAGAAATACAGTTATGGCTGAGAATTTAAAACCTCAAAACTATACTTCGCCATCTCTATGTGCACAAAATCAATTCCGCCAGAGGTTCCTCTCTACCCAACTCACTAGTCTATCCAGGTCTCCCTCAGTGGCAGCACAGCCATCTGGAGTCCCAACTTCACTGCCAAGTTTTAAAATCCTGGAAGGCAGCAATGAGGTCTCCTTGCAGCCTTCTCTTCTCCAGGCTGAACAAGCCCAGCTCCCTTAGACCGTCTTTGTAGGGGAGGTGCTCCAGACCTCGGATCGTCTTCCTGGCCATCCTCTGGACTCCCTGCAACAGCTCCTCCTATTTCCTGTACTGGGGGCAGCAGACCTGGAAGAAGTACTCCAGATGGAGCCTCACGAGGACAGAGCAGAGAGGGACAATCACCTCCCTGTCCCTGCTGGCCACCCGTCTTCTTCTGATGGAGCCCAGGATACCATTGGCCTTTTGAGCTGAAAGAGCACACTGCTGGCTCATGTTCAGTTTTTCATCCAGCAGGACCCACCCCCAGGTCCTTCTCTGCAGGGCTACTCTCAGGGAGTTCTTCTTCTCCCAGTCCGTATGAGTATCTGGCATTACTCTGAACCAAGTGCAAATCCTTGCACTTTGCTACTGTAAATCTGGTCTACACGAGCCCGCCTTTTGGGTTGGTCAAGGTCCCTCCGGATGGCATCCCTTCCTCCTAACGTGTCAGTCGCACCACTCAGCTTGGTGGCATCGGCAATCTCACTGAGGGTGCACGTGGGCCCATCACTGATGTCGTAATTGAAGATGTTGGAAAGCACCAGTCCCAAGACAGACCCCTGGGGGACGCTGCTCGTCCCCGGCCTCCACCTGGACATAGTGCCATTCAACACACCCTTCTGTCGACAGCCTTCCAACCGATTCCTTATCCACTGAATTTGCCTAAAGGATCTCTGACCAGCTACCCAACCAAGGGGAAGTCGCCATTCCTCAGGCTCTCTTATCTCCACTGTGTGGGATTTCCAAGAGCAGCAGACCGAAGCACAGAAGATGTTCAGCATCTCCACCTTCTCAGCACCACCATTTACCAGGACACCCACCTCAATAAGCAGCGGACCCAAGTTTTCCTTTCGCTGTTGACATGAATTTTTTTGTTTTGTCCTTGACCTGCTTAGCTGTTTTTAATTATAGGAAGGCCTTAGCCTGTCATCTCTGACCGCATTCCTATTTTCTTCCCAGGTGGCTAGGCCTTTCTGCACACATTTCGTAGATTTAAAGGCACAGAAATAAAGAGTCATTCGTCTACGACTACTTTCACACATACAGGTGACTCAACCTAGGGAATTTAACTGCATTTTTAACAGTAAATGATTGCTTTGGTATGCGGAAGCAAAGATCATAAACATTTCCACGCTTAATGTAAAGCAGGGATATCTGCAGGGGCCATCGCTGCCCTGCCTACTTAGGGATTCTGTTCATCTCCTCCTCCTTGAGCCCTTCTTCTCGTAACAGGACATTGTTGGGCAGCTAGAGCTCCTCATGAGCCCCAGAGCTCAGGACTGGGATCCTGCCACCCTCCCAGCGCCCCCAGGCTACCGCTCGGGCACAACCCTTACCACCCTTGAAAGGGAGAGGCAGGAGTTCTGCAGGAGATACACACATCCCATCCCACAGCAAGAACGAGAGGTGGTGCCCACACAGGCCTCTGTCTGCTATTCCAAGGGTCACCGCCCAACTTACTGCAGGCAAAAGAACAGGCGTGGCTGCCTCTGTCTTCTCTGTCCCATGGCTCACTCCCACCCTCATTTCTCTCTGCCACTTGTCCTGAAGAACCCACTCTGCCCTCACACCTAAACCCAGAAGTACTGTGCAAAGACCTCCAGCAAGCTGGGCAGTCCTCGCTGCCTCTACAAGCCTCATGTGGAAGGCAGCCCCCACATCCCTGCTCTCAAGCCCCTGGAGGGCCAACCTAGTTCTCTTTCTTCTCTTCCAAAAGGCACCAGCAGAGCTGCCCACCTTGCCCCTGCCAGGAGATAGGAGCAGGGAGCAGGCAATTGTGGTCCTCGGCAGGAAAGAAGAGACATCCATGAGCACATTGTAGGTGATGTTTATGTATTTATTATTGGGAGAGCTCCTGTTCCTTGGTGGTCCTGGCAGGGATCTGCTCCTCCTTGGGTCCATGTCTTTCAAAGGCTGGTGTTCCCCCTGGAAATGAGCAAAGGGAAGAGGAAAGTCACGCTGGGCTGGGACTGGACATGAGTCAAATAGGCTGTAGCTGCTCTTTGAACTTCCAAGTAGCAGCACATGCACTGACTCACCATGATCAGCAGGAGCCGGCGTCCCCTGGTGCCTAGGACTCCTCCGACTGTAATTCAGTCCCTTGCTTTCTCCACGCTTGCCTGGCACCAGGTTGTGATGTGGCCTGTAGCTCCCGTTAAGAAGGTCTCAGCCCCAAGTACCATCAAGTTCTTCTCTCTTGCCTCCTGAGATGGTTGCCGCCTTTCCCCAGGAGTCTTGAGCTATGTCCTTATCCCAGGGTGAGACTGGGCTGTCCATGGTTGGTCCTCTTTCTCGGGGCTCCTCACTTCACTTCTTCCTTATCGTGGAACATAGGGCTTTCCCTGCACTTAGGAGCTTGGCCCATGCCCTCTGTATGGAAAGGAAGATGGGGGTGAAACAGCCATAGCAGCATCTTGGCAAAGATGGATTCTCTTGTGCTGGGCTCCTGTCTGTGGCTGATTTACATGTGGGCAGCCACTGCATTTGTGACAGCGGGGTCCTGGTAGGGGCCTGCTGGAACAGAAGCGTCCTGTGCTTGACTGCATTGATCGATACAACGTAGCGGTGGACAGGGGCCCCCTCTGGCTGAGGGGCAGCATCAGCAGTCTGGTTCTGGCCTTGCTCCCTTTTGGCCGCTTCCCTGGGTAGATGCTTCTTTCCCACTGCCTTGTCTCCTCCTGTGCCTGGTGCTGCAGTTGCAACTGAAGCCAAAGTCCAGGTGCCTTCACTCCCAGGCACACAGGCGGCTTTGCTGCACTTGGGGCAGAGCCTCCTGGACCTGACTCCATCCTGCCTGAGTCCCTTACTCTTCTGCATTTCGTTCTGTGCTCTGTGCAGTCTGGCAACGGGACTCTCTGCTGCTGGCTCTGCCCTGGAGTGCCCCACATTGTCCTGGGACTGCTCCAGCCAGGAAGCCAGCAGCTGGTTCTGCTGGTTTTCAATCATTGTGCTGACCTTGAAGAATTCTATAAGTTCTTTCAACATCTCTTCCAGGCAGGGTCTTTCTTCCCGGCAGGTCTCTGCAGGGTTTGGAGGTGGTGGCAGAGCTATGGGAGTGTCCTTCTTCAAAGGATCTTCTATTTGTGGGGAATCATTTCCTGAAGGAGCTGTCCTGCCTTGTGACAGCCCCTGGATCCCCGTGTTGCCCCTGCTGAGCACGGTGGCATTCTCCTGGTCCTGCCCTCCCTTTTCCTGAGGAGCTCCCTCACTCTGTGGCACTGTCTGCTCTTCCTGGATGGAAAGGGAGGGACTGGGATCACCGCCTTGTGCCACACGGCCCTGCTCCTTCGTGCAGCTGCCAGGCTGAGTCCTCTTACTGGCTGAGCTGCTGCTTCTAGCTCTTCCCCTACATGTTCTATTCAGCTGGGGTCTCTCCAAATCTTCTCTAGGCATCTCTTCTGCCACTATCACCAATGTGACACAGTACTGTCTGACAGGTGTCTGTGTTCCACGCATGCTGATTCTCACAGGCGCTTTGGACTCTTGCTGTGGCCCACAGGTCCACACTGCCCTCTTCTTGATGCGAACGTGCCTGTCCCAGCGTTGGAAGGGCGAGTGGTAGGGCAGTACAGTGTGCCTCTGTGGAGAAGGCAGGAAGCCTTGTAGCTCCTGGATGGTCTCTGACGCCTTCTTACAGGAGGCCAGAACCCTCTCTGGTAGCCCAAAGCGCCGCTGTATCTGTATTTTTACCATGTGCCGCTCCAGCTGCCTTTTCACAGCCTCATTCAGGAACAGCTGCTCCACATGGAGCTCTGACAGTCGCTGAGGCATCTGAGGAGCATACTTGTCCTGCAAAGTCCCTTCTCCATGTATTGCCAGGCTCATTTCCTCCTCCGGTTTCCCTTCTGGGGCAACACAGTCCAAAGTCTCCTGGACTTCTTGAGGCTCAAGAGCATCGGAAAGCATGAGGTCGGGCTGGGCCATGGCAGCATGACCCACATCTGTTCCATGCTCTAGAGCTGTGCTGAGCATCAGCTGTGAAATGCAGATGCCTTCATCTGCTTTGGCAGAAGTGCAGGAGCTTTTCCTGGAAGGGGGTCGAGGGGCTGCCAAGGAGCAGTCAGGTTCAGTTGCCACAACGGCAGCAAGGGAGCTGTTGCTCCAGCAGGACAGAGAGGCCCCTGAAGAGCACCAAGCTTCCACTGCCATGACCGGAGTGAGGGATCTGTCACTTCTAGAGGACAGGGAGGCCTTTGAGGGGCTGCAGGCTCCCACTGCCATGTTGGAAGAGTGCCACTTTTCTGCTGCCACGATGGAAGTGAGGGAGCTGTCACTCCGAGAGGACACAGACATCTCTGGTGATGAGCTGGTTCCCACTGCTTTACCGGAAGTGAGTGGGTCATTGGTGTCCTCTAACAACTCCATTATAAGCCTGTGGAAGAATCAGATAATAGCATGCTTTGATCAAGGACTTCTGAGTGCCTCACAACTGTTCTGCTGTCTGAAAGGAGCTGACAAGCTGTGTTACAGAGGTGGAGACCAACCCTGCGTGTGCCTGAGGTCCCCCCATGCCTGCTGCGATCAGAAGCTCAGGAGTGCGTCAGTTGGCAGCACTGTCAGGCTCTGCTGTGCTCAGGTGCCAAATGCATTGCTTCTGCAATGGCAGTGCCCCTTGCGCGAATTTTGTGTGTGCGAATTTTGCCATGCCCTGCCCTCATCATTTTCCCTTGTCAGTGCCCCCTGTCCTGTCCCCATCTCCATCCCCAGCCCAAGCCCATCTCCACTACCATCCTTTTCATGGTCTCACATTTCCAAGTATCCGTTTAACTCCTTAAGTCTCCCTTTTAGCTTCTGGAGTCTTTCAAGTATATCTTCCCTCTCGGATATCGGGGAACAGCTGCAGAAGGACAGAGAGCAGCATTAGTGGGACCTCCCTTGTTAGGTGACCAGAGGGAGCTGTCATGCTCCTGAGAGTTAACTACTTACTGCGTCCTTGAGCGCTGTGAAGCACTGTGGAGGTCCGCAGCTGTTGGTAGAAGAGACAGGCCCGCCGACGCCCCTCCCTGTGTTGCAGCGCCTGGCTCAGCACCAGCTGGGACTCCTACCTTCGACAAGGCAACCATGAATGCAAATAAAGCTATGTTCACTATGATCCGGAGGATGGGATAGAAGATATCGCCATCCTCCAGGCTGAAGAAGCTGCTAATTTCCCAGAAATCAGCCATGTCTGTGACGTGCACAGAGAGCAGAGCGGTCAAGCTCCTCTCTCCAGCCAGCTCACAGGCAAAGTGGCACCCAGCCTCCTCTGCCCGGAACTTGGGGCTGTCCCCTTTGTGATGTGGGTTGCCGTGTCATCAGTGGGCGCTATGGCAACGTTTGTGATGCAGGGACCGTGGGCTGTGGCACAGCGGGGCAGCTCAGCACAGCGGGGCCATGGCCGGCCTGCCCCAACACCAAGACCTGGCCCTGGGCAGGGCCACGCAAAGCCTCTGCCTCTCACCAGGAAGGACTGAATCGCGGGCTCTGTGCGGTGCTCCCACTTTTGAGAGCCCACAAACTGCTCCTTGGCCCTCACGAGTCCAGCAAAGCAGTGATTGCCGTGCTGCTGCTGCTTGCTCTTCCCTGCATCCCCTCTTCCAGTGGGGTCTTTCCCCATCCTCAGTACATAGGTTTGTCTTTGCTTAATTTATGCTTTTTTTTTTTTTGAACCAAAGGAAACATTTTCCCCTTTTTCTGGGAGAAGCATGCACAGTGTCTTTTCAGTAAATCTGCACACATGTTCATTATGGTTCATAATGGTAGATGGTTTCTCATATCACTTTTAATCATAAATTTTCTGTGAATCACAGAACATTTTCCTTTGAAGCATAAAAGGGATCGACATCTGCTGCTGAGCTTTATACTGCTGAAGATTTAATCCATGCAGTTATTGTTACTTAAAGCCTGAAGATTGCAGAGAAAGCCTTGGAAGACATTTGTATACGGAATCATAGAATCTTTTCAGTTGGAAGGGACCCTTGAAGGTCATCTGGTCCAACTCCCCTGCAATGAAAAGGGGACACCTACAGCTACATCAGGTCGTTCAGAGCCCTGTCTGTACAGTGTGACCTTGAACGTCTCCAAGGACAGAGTTTCCACGACGTCTTTGGGAAACCGGCTCCAATGCCTCAGCACCTTTATTGGAGAAACATACTTTCTTACATCAGATCTAAATCACTTCTGTCTTAGTCTGAAATGATTTCCCTTTGTGCCATGCTAAAGAGTCTGTTGCCTTCTTTCTTATAGCCACCTGTAGATACTGAAAAGTTGCTATCAGGTCTCCGTGGAGCCTTCTCCAGGCTGAAGAGCCCAAGCTGTCTCACCCTGTCCACATAGGCAAAGTTTCCATCCCATGGATCGTTGCTGTGGTCTTCCTCTGGACACGATCCAACAGTTCTACATATCTCCTCTACAGAGGACTCTACGACTGAACACAGTATTCCAGGCCAGGTCTCAGCTGCGCAGACTAGGGGGCAGGTCACCTTCCTCAACCTGCTGGCCACACTTCTTTTGATGCAGCCCAGGATACGGTCGGCTTCCTGGGCTGCAAAGGCAGGCTGTGTGATTGTGCATGATTGTGCTGGAGAAAAGACACACAAGAAAGACAAACAATATCTTAAAGAAATTACAGAGAGAAACAACAGCAACAACCACAAATCTGTCAAACAGGAAAATAAGGCAAATTAAATAAAATACGCGCTCAAGAAGGGCCACAGAGCAGCTGGAGTTCTGTTAGAAATACAGTTATGGCTGAGAATTTAAAACCTCAAAACTATACTTCGCCATCTCTATGTGCACAAAATCAATTCCGCCAGAGGTTCCTCTCTACCCAACTCACTAGTCTATCCAGGTCTCCCTCAGTGGCAGCACAGCCATCTGGAGTCCCAACTTCACTGCCAAGTTTTAAAATCCTGGAAGGCAGCAATGAGGTCTCCTTGCAGCCTTCTCTTCTCCAGGCTGAACAAGCCCAGCTCCCTCAGCCCGTCTTTGTAGGGGAGGTGCTCCAGACCTCGGATCGTCTTCCTGGTCATCCTCTGGACTCCCTGCAACAGCTCCTCCTATTTCCTGTACTGGGGGCAGCAGACCTGGAAGAAGTACTCCAGATGGAGCCTCACGAGGGCAGAGCAGAGAGGGACAATCACCTCCCTGTCCCTGCTGGCCACCCGTCTTCTTCTGATGGAGCCCAGGATACCATTGGCCTTTTGAGCTGAAAGAGCACACTGCTGGCTCATGTTCAGTTTTTCATCCAGCAGGACCCACCCCCAGGTCCTTCTCTGCAGGGCTACTCTCAGGGAGTTCTTCTTCTCCCAGTCCGTATGAGTATCTGGCATTACTCTGAACCAAGTGCAAATCCTTGCACTTTGCTACGGTAAATCTGGTCTACACGAGACCACCTTTTGGGTTGGTCAAGGTCCCTCCGGATGGCATCCCTTCCTCCTAACGTGTCAATCGCACCACTCAGCTTGGTGGCATCGGCAATCTCACTGAGGGTGCACGTGGGCCCATCACTGATGTCGTAATTGAAGATGTTGGAAAGCACCAGTCCCAAGACAGACCCCTGGGGGACGCTGCTCGTCCCCGGCCTCCACCTGGACATAGTGCCATTCAACACACCCTTCTGTCGACAGCCTTCCAACCGATTCCTCATCCACTGAACAGGGCACCCCTCAAATCCGTCTCTCTCCAATTTAGAGATAAGGATGTAGTGGGGCACCAAAGGCCTCGCACAAGTCTAGGCAGACGACATCGGTCACCTTCCCTCTGTCCACCACTGTCACCACTCCATCACAGAAGGCCACCAGGTTGGTCAGGCACGGCCTTCCCTCGGTAAAGCCATGCTGGCTGTCTCAGATCACCCACTCATCCCTCATGTGCCTTAACGCATCTTCCATGAGGATCTCCTCCTTGATCCTGCCAGTCCCAGAAGTGAGGCCCACCGGCATGCGGTTCCCCAGGTCCTCCTTCCTCCATTTCTTGTAAATGGGAGTGACATTTCCTTTTCTCCAGTCCCCGGGGACTTTGCCCAACAGCCACGACTTTAATCACAACCCTCTGAGCCCTAGCAGTCAGCCGGTTCTCTATCACCTTATTGTCTGCACACACTCCCACATTTAGCTTCTTTACAAGGATGCTATGGGAGACAGTGCCAAACGACCTGCTGACCTCGGGGTACACAACAGCCGCTGCTCTCCCCTTGTCTACCCAGCCAGTGATGACATCACAGAAGGCTACCAGGTTGGCAGAGCATGATTTTCTCTTGGTGAATTCACGGTGACTACTCCTGATAACCTTCTGTCCCTGCGACTGCTCGGAGATGACATCCAGAACAAGTTGCCCCATCACCTTTCTGGGGACAGAGGTGAGGCTGACTGGCCTGCTGTTGCCCGGGCCCTCCTTCTTGCCCCTTTTGAAGACTGGAGTGACTGGAGTGGACTCCAGTCCTCAGGCACATCTGCCGTTCCCCAAGATGCTTCCAACATTATCAAAGCAGCCTGGCAGTCATTTCTGCCAGCTCCCTCAGCTCCCACGGCTGAAACTCCTCACGGCCCAGGGATTTGTGGGCAATGATCTTTGGGAGAGCGAGGCAGCCCCCTACTCCCGGCAGCGCGGCGGCTCTGACGCGTGCGGGCGGAGCCAGGAGCGTCGGCGCTACCGCCTCCCTGCGCGATCGAAAACAGAGCCCAGCAGGCGGTTACGGCGGTTATTTTGCCGCGGTTGGCACAGGCAGGGCGAGCTGAGAGGGCAGGGGACGGCGCCTTGCTGTGTACGAGGACGCTTAACGCTTAACGGGTCACTTAACTGGCCGTTGCTCTCTGGCCACGCCCAGGTGCAGCCACGGTCTCCACAGCAGAGAGCATTAGAGAGGTTAAGACTGGAGGCAGACTGGGCTGTAGTGACCGTGCCCTGGTGCACCTTGTGATCTTGAAGTGTGCAGGCCTGGCAAAAAGCAAAGTCAGGACCCTGAGCTTCAGGAGAGCCAACGTGGTGGCTCAGGGAGTTGCTGGATGGGATCCCCTAGGAATCTGTCGTTAAGAGCATGGATACAGAGCAGAGCTGGCAGTTCTTTAAGGACTCCCAGCTTCTGAGGGTGCAAAGGCTCTCCATCCCCCAGCAGAAGTCGAGAAGGGGAGGCAGGTGAGCAACATGGCTGAGCAAGGACCTGCAGCTTAAACTGAGGGAAAAGAGGTGCAGAGCTGTTGTCTGGGTGTGTAGAGAGGATTAGGAAAGCTAAGACACACATGGAGCTGAACTTGGCGAGGCAACTGAAAGATAACAAGAAGGGATTCTACAGGTACATAGAGCAGACAGGACAAGGAGCGTGTTCCTCCTCTGATAAAAGGTAATGGAGAGCTGCCTTCCTCAGACGTAGAAAAGGCTGAGGTACTCAGCGAGTGCTTTGCTGCAGTCTTCACTGGCGGTCAGGCTTTCCATGTCATGAAGGACCCTGAACCTCTAGTAAGGATTAGGGGAGCGGAATCCGTCCCTCTGTAACAGTGGAACATGTCCGAGACCTCCTCAAGCAATTGAATGTATACAAGACCATGGATGAACTAGATGATATCTATCTCGGGATTCTGAGAGAGATGGCTGAGAGAGATGGTTGCCAAGCTGCTCTCCATCATATTTGCAAAACCATGGCTGTCCACTGAAGTCCCTGGTAACTGGTGCAGCCAAAGGGTTGTGATCAGTGGGTCTGTGTCAGAGTGGAGGCCGGTCACAAGCGGTGTCCCTCAGGGGTCGGTCTTTGGTGCTCTTCAGCATCTTCATCACTGACACAAACGGTGGCATTGAGTGCACCCTCAGCAGATGACACCAAACTGAGCAGTGTGGTCGATACAATAGAAAGAAGGGAATCCATTCAGAGGGACCTGGACAGCCTGGAGAAGTGAGCCCATGTTAACGTAATGGGATTCAATAAGGCCACGTGCAGGATCGGCACTTCAGGAAATCCCGGGTATTTATACAAATGGGGGAAGATCTCCTTGAGATCTCCCTGCGGGAAAAGACTTGGAGGTCCTGGTGGACGAGAAGCTGGACATGAGCCAGCAGTGTGCGCTTGCGACCCAGACGTCCAGCTGTGTTCTGGGCTGCATTAAAAAGCGGTGGCCAGCAGGGAGAGGGAGGTGATTGTCCACCCCTGCTCAGCTCTTGTGAGGCCCCATCTGCAGCACTGCGTCCAGGCCTGGGGCTCCCGGTACGGGAAGGACGTGGAGCCCTTGGAGCGGGTCCAGAGGAGGGCACTGAGATGATCAGAGGGCTGGAGCACCTCTCCTGTGAGGAAAGGTTGAGGGAACTGGGACTGTTTAGCTTTAAGAAGGCTCCGGAGAAACTTCACTGTGGCCTTCCAGTACTTGAAGGGTGCGTATAAACAGCAGGGGGTATGACCGCTGACACGGGTGGATAGTGATAGGACAAGGGGGAATGGTTTTAAACTGAGACGGGTGGTTTAGATTAGATGCCCCATCCCTGGAGGCATTCAAGGCCAGGCTGGATGTGGCTCTGGGCAGCCTGGCCTGGTGGTTGGTGACCCTGCACATAGCAGGGGGTTGAAACTAAATGATCATTGTGGTCCTTTCCAACCTAGGCCATTCTATGAGTACCGAAAAGAGTAAGACCTGCAGGGGCCATCGCTGCCCTGCCTACTTAGGGATTCTGTTCATCTCCTCCTCCTTGAGCCCTTCTTCTCGTAACAGGACATTGTTGGGCAGCTAGAGCTCCTCATGAGCCCCAGAGCTCAGGACTGGGATCCTGCCACCCTCCCAGCGCCCCCAGGCTACCGCTGGGGCACAACCCTTACCACCCTTGAAAGGGAGAGGCAGGAGTTCTGCAGGAGATACATACATCCCATCCCACAGCAAGAACGAGAGGTGGTGCCCACACAGGCCTCTGTCTGCTATTCCAAGGGTCACCGCCCAATTTACTGCAGGCAAAAGAACAGGCGTGGCTGCCTCTGTCTTCTCTGTCCCATGGCTCACTCCCACCCTCATTTCTCTCTGCCACTTGTCCTGAAGAACCCCCTCTGCCCTCACACCAAAACCCAGAAGTACTGTGCAAAGACCTCCAGCAAGCTGGGCAGTCCTCGCTGCCTCTACAAGCCTCATGTGGAAGGCAGCCCCCACATCCCTGCTCTCAAGCCCCTGGAGGGCCAACCTAGTTCTCTTTCTTCTCTTCCAAAAGGCACCAGCAGAGCTGCCCACCTTGCCCCTGCCAGGAGATAGGAGCAGGGAGCAGGCAATTGTGGTCCTCGGCAGGAAAGAAGAGACATCCATGAGCACATTGTAGGTGATGTTTATGTATTTATTATTGGGAGAGCTCCTGTTCCTTGGTGGTCCTGGCAGGGATCTGCTCCTCCTTGGGTCCATGTCTTTCAAAGGCTGGTGCTCCCCCTGGAAATGAGCAAAGGGAAGAGGAAAGTCACGCTGGGCTGGGACTGGACATGAGTCAAATAGGCTGTAGCTGCTCTTTGAACTTCCAAGTAGCAGCACATGCACTGACTCACCATGATCAGCAGGAGCCGGCGTCCCCTGGTGCCTAGGACTCCTCCGACTGTAATTCAGTCCCTTGCTGTCTCCACGCTTGCCTGGCACCAGGTTGTGATGTGGCCTGTAGCTCCCGTTAGGAAGGTCTCAGCCCCAAGTACCATCAAGTTCTTCTCTCTTGCCTCCTGAGATGGTTGCCGCCTTTCCCCAGGAGTCTTGAGCTATGTCCTTATCCCAGGGTGAGACTGGGCTGTCCATGGTTGGTCCTCTTTCTCGGGGCTCCTCACTTCACTTCTTCCTTATCGTGGAACATAGGGCTTTCCCTGCACTTAGGAGCTTGGCCCATGCCCTCCGTATGGAAAGGACTATGGCGGGGAAACAGGCAAAGCAGCAGCTTGGCAAAGATGGATTCTCTTGAGCTGGGCTCCTGTCTGTGGCTGATTTACATTTGGGCAGCCACTGCATTTGTGACAGCGGGGTCCTGGTAGGGGCCTGCTGGAACTGAAGCGTCCTGTGCTTGACTGCATTGATCGATACAACGTAGCGGTGGACACGGCCCCCCTCTGGCTGAGGGGCAGCATCAGCAGTTTGGTTCTGGCCTTGCTCCCTTTTGGCCCCTTCCCTGGGTAGATGCTTCTTTCCCACTGCCTTGTCTCCTCCTGTGCCTGGTGCTGCAGTTGCAACTGAAGCCAAAGTCCAGGTGCCTTCACTCCCAGGCACACAGGCGGCTTTGCTGCACTTGGGGCAGAGCCTCCTGGACCTGACTCCATCCTGCCTGAGTCCCTTACTCTCCTGCTTTTTGTTCTGTGCTCTGCACAGTGTGGCAACGGGACTCTCTGCTGCTGGCTGTGCCCTTGAGTGCCCCTGCGACTGCTCCAGCCAGGAAGCCAGCAGCTGGTTCTGCTGGTTTTCAGTCTCTGTGTTGACCTTGTAGAATTCTATAAGTTCTTTCAACATCTCTTCCAGGCTGGCCTTTTCTTCCCGGCAGGTCTCTGCAGGGTTCGGAGGTGGTGGCACAGCTATGGGATCTATTTGTGGGGAATCATTTCCTGAAGGAGCTGTCCTGCCTTGTGACAGCCCCTGGATCCCCGTGTTGCCCCTGCTGAGCACGGTGGCGTTCTCCTGGTCCAGCCCTCCCTTTTCCTGAGGAGCTCCCTCGCTCTGTGGCACTGTCTGCTCTTCCTGGATGGAAAAGGAGGGACCGGGAACACTGCCTTGTGCCACACGGCCCTGCTCCTTCGTGCAGCTGCCGGGATGGGTCTTCTCACTGGCTGAGCTGCTGCTTCCAGCTGGTTCCCTGCATATTCTTTTCAGCTTCTTCTCTTCTGCCACTATCACCAATCTGCTGGCACAGAACTGCCGGACAGGTGTCTGTGTTCCTGGCGTTCTTGTTTTCACAGGCACTGTGGACTCTTGCTGTGGCCCACAGGTCCGCACTGCCCTCTTCTTGATGGAAACGTGCCTGTCCCAGCGATGGAAGGGCGAGTGGTAGGGCAGTACAGTGTGCCTCTGTGGAGAAGGCAGGAAGCCTTGCAGTTCCTGGATGGTCTCCGAGGCCTTCTTGTAGGAGGCCAGAACCTTCTCTGGTAGCCCAAAGCGCCGCTGTATCTGTATTTTTACCATGTGCCGCTCCAGCTGCCTTTTCACAGCCTCATCCAGGAACAGCGGCTTTACATGGGGCTCTGATAGTCGCTGAGGCATCTGAGGAGCAGACTTTTCCTGCTGAGTGTCTTCTCTATGTATTGCCAGGCCCATTTCCTCCTCCGGTTTCCCTTCTGGGGCAACACAGTCCAAGGTCTCCTGGACTTCTTGAGGCTCAAGAGCATCGGAAAGCATGAGGTCAGGCTGGGCCATGGCAGCATGACCCACATCTGTTCCATGCTCTAGAGCTGTGCTGAGCGTCAGCTGTGAAATGCAGCTGCCTTCATCTGCTTTGGCAGAAGTGCAGGAGCTTTTCCTGGAAGGGGGCCGAGGGGCTGCCAAAGAGCAGTCAGGTTCAGTTGCCACAACGGCAGCAAGGGAGCTGTTGCTCCAGCAGGACAGAGAGGCCCCTGAAGAGCACCCAGCTTCCACTGCCTCGACCGGAGTGAGGGATCTGTCACTTCTAGAGGACAGGGAGGCCTTTGAGGGGCTGCAGGCTCCCACTGCCATGTAGGAAGAGCGCCACTTTTCCGGTGCCATGATGGAAGTGAGGGAGCTGTCACTCCGAGAGGACACAGACATCTCTGGTGATGAGCTGGTTCCCACTGCTTTACCGGAAGTGAGTGGGTCATTGGTGTCCTCTAACGACTCCATTATAAGCCTGTGGAAGAATCAGATAATAGCATGCTTTGATCAAGGACTTCTGAGCGCCTCATGACTGTTCTGCTGTCTGAAAGGAGCTGACAAGCTGTGTTACAGAGGTGGAGACCAACCTTGCGTGTGCCTGAGGTCCCCCCATGCCTGCTGCGATCAGAAGCTCAGGAGTGCGTCAGTTGGCAGCACTGTCAGGCTCTGCTGTGCTCAGGTGCCAAATGCATTGCTTCTGCAATGGCAGTGCCCCTTGCGCGAATTTTGTGTGTGCGAATTTTGCCATGCCCTGCCCTCATCATTTTCCCTTGTCAGTGCCCCCTGTCCTATCCCCATCTCCATCCCCAGCCCAAGCCCATCTCCACTACCATCCTTTTCATGGTCTCACATTTCCAAGTATCCGTTTAACTCCTTAAGTCTCCCTTTCAGCTTCCGGAGTCTTTCAAGTATATCTTCCCTCTCGGATATCGGGGAACAGCTGCAGAAGGACAGAGAGCAGCATTAGTGGGACCTCCCTTGTTAGGTGACCAGATGGAGCTGTCATGCTCCTGAGAGTTGACTACTTACTGCGTCCTTGAGCGCTGTGAAGCACTGTGGAGGTCTGCAGCCGTAGGTAGAAGAGACAGAGAGTGAAGAGATGGAGACACCCTTCCTGATGGAGCCACGGACATGTGGGGCCAGGGGGTGTCTTTGCAGGGCACCTGTCTTTGCCCACGCTGCTCAGCTCTGTGATTCTCTGTGCTGCCTCTGCTGCTGTACCTCCTTGCCCTCCCACCCTATATGGGCACAGAAAGCAGGGAGTGAGAGGAGAGCATCCCCAGCAACCTCAGCGGCACCCAGCAACGCAGGGCACAGCCAGGCCCAGCCCCGCGCCTGCCCCGGGACTCCCAGCCGAGCCTGGCCAGGCCCCACTGGGACACGGCCTCTCCTCCCAGGCAGGGCCCCCAGCCCAGCCCTGCGGATGGCCCTGACCCCACCAACCCTCCTCCCTGTGTTGCAGCGCCTGGCTCAGCACCAGCCCTGACTCCTACCTTCCAGTTCCACAAGGCCATCATGAATGCACATAATGCTATGTCCAGCATGATCCGGAGGATGGGATAGAAGATATCGCCATCCTCCAGGCTGAAGAAGAAGCTAATTTCCCAGAAATCAGCCATGTCTGTGACGTGCACAGAGAGCAGAGCGGTCAAGCTCCTCTCTCCAGACAACTCACAGGCAAAGTGGCACCCAGCCTCCTCTGCCCGGAACTTGGGGCTGTCCCCTTTGTGATGTGGGTTGCCGTGTCATCAGTGGGCGCTATGGCAACGTTTGTGATGCAGGGACTGTGGGGTATGGCACAGCAGAGCAGCTCAGAACAACGGGGCCATGGCCGGCCTGCCCCAACACCGAGACCTGGCCCTGGGCAGAGCCACGCAAAGCCTCTGCCTCTCACCAGGAAGGACTGAATCGCGGGCTCTGTGCTGTGCACCCGCTTTTGAGAGCCCACAAACTGCTTGTTGGCCCCGACGAATCCAGCAAAGCAATGATTGCCGTACTGCTGCTGCTTGCTCTTCCCTGCATCCCCTCTTCCAGTGGGGTCCTTCCCCATCCTCAGTAGGTAGGTTCGTCTTTGCTTGATTTGTATCTTCATACAGTGTGGCATACAATTCCAGAGGGAGCTGCTAATTTTTTCTAGGACGAGGGATTTTTAAGCAGGTTTCCAGTCTCTCCTTTGAATCCTTTATGCAGTTTTTGAATGCTCACCTGATCACATTGCTAATCTCCCTGAATGTAATGCTCATCGTTTCACTCAGCATTAGTATTTATTATATTTTGAGGAAGTCCTCCCCAAAACCAGAGAATACTCAGTGGCAGGGAGTGTGGAGAGGCCAGGGAGAGACTTTAGACAGATGGAAATCTTCAGTGTCACGGAATTTTACTCCTGAACACCTGAAAGACCCTGAGAGCTTAAGCAGATATTTGAGACAGGAATGTTGCGGCTCAGGCAGATCTGACGAGGCACAAATGATTTGGGGCCTGGCTAATGCTTGTCGGGCTTCATTCAGTCCTATCCTGGAGAGGGAGAAGTTTGTGAAATTGAAAGGGAGAGTCCTGCTCCTTGCTATGTTAAATCACATTTGGTCTACACGAGCCCGCCTTTTGGGTTGGTCAAGGTCCCTCCGGATGGCATCCCTTCCTCCTAACGTGTCAATCGCACCACTCAGCTTGGTGGCATCAGCAAACTCACTGAGGGTGCACGTGGGCCCATCACTGATGTCGTAATTGAAGATGTTGGAAAGCACCAGTCCCAAGACAGACCCCTGGGGGACGCTGCTCGTCCCCGGCCTCCACCTGGACATAGTGCCATTCAACACACCCTTCTGTCGACAGCCTTCCAACCGATTCCTCATCCACTGAACAGGGCACCCCTCAAATCCGTCTCTCTCCAATTTAGAGATAAGGATGTAGTGGGGCACCAAAGGCCTCGCACAAGTCTAGGCAGACGACATCGGTCACCTTCCCTCTGTCCACCACTGTCACCACTCCATCACAGAAGGCCACCAGGTTGGTCAGGCACGGCCTTCCCTCGGTAAAGCCATGCTGGCTGTCTCAGATCACCCACTCATCCCTCATGTGCCTTAACGCATCTTCCATGAGGATCTCCTCCTTGATCCTGCCAGTCCCAGAAGTGAGGCCCACCGGCATGCGGTTCCCCAGGTCCTCCTTCCTCCATTTCTTGTAAATGGGAGTGACATTTCCTTTTCTCCAGTCCCCGGGGACTTTGCCCAACAGCCACGACTTTAATCACAACCCTCTGAGCCCTAGCAGTCAGCCGGTTCTCTATCACCTTATTGTCTGCACACACTCCCACATTTAGCTTCTTTACAAGGATGCTATGGGAGACAGTGCCAAACGACCTGCTGACCTCGGGGTACACAACAGCCGCTGCTCTCCCCTTGTCTACCCAGCCAGTGATGACATCACAGAAGGCTACCAGGTTGGCAGAGCATGATTTTCTCTTGGTGAATTCACGGTGACTACTCCTGATAACCTTCTGTCCCTGCGACTGCTCGGAGATGACATCCAGAACAAGTTGCCCCATCACCTTTCTGGGGACAGAGGTGAGGCTGACTGGCCTGCTGTTGCCCGGGCCCTCCTTCTTGCCCCTTTTGAAGACTGGAGTGACTGGAGTGGACTCCAGTCCTCAGGCACATCTGCCGTTCCCCAAGATGCTTCCAACATTATCAAAGCAGCCTGGCAGTCATTTCTGCCAGCTCCCTCAGCTCCCACGGCTGAAACTCCTCACGGCCCAGGGATTTGTGGGCAATGATCTTTGGGAGAGCGAGGCAGCCCCCTACTCCCGGCAGCGCGGCGGCTCTGACGCGTGCGGGCGGAGCCAGGAGCGTCGGCGCTACCGCCTCCCTGCGCGATCGAAAACAGAGCCCAGCAGGCGGTTACGGCGGTTATTTTGCCGCGGTTGGCACAGGCAGGGCGAGCTGAGAGGGCAGGGGACGGCGCCTTGCTGTGTACGAGGACGCTTAACGCTTAACGGGTCACTTAACTGGCCGTTGCTCTCTGGCCACGCCCAGGTGCAGCCACGGTCTCCACAGCAGAGAGCATTAGAGAGGTTAAGACTGGAGGCAGACTGGGCTGTAGTGACCGTGCCCTGGTGCACCTTGTGATCTTGAAGTGTGCAGGCCTGGCAAAAAGCAAAGTCAGGACCCTGAGCTTCAGGAGAGCCAACGTGGTGGCTCAGGGAGTTGCTGGATGGGATCCCCTAGGAATCTGTCGTTAAGAGCATGGATACAGAGCAGAGCTGGCAGTTCTTTAAGGACTCCCAGCTTCTGAGGGTGCAAAGGCTCTCCATCCCCCAGCAGAAGTCGAGAAGGGGAGGCAGGTGAGCAACATGGCTGAGCAAGGACCTGCAGCTTAAACTGAGGGAAAAGAGGTGCAGAGCTGTTGTCTGGGTGTGTAGAGAGGATTAGGAAAGCTAAGACACACATGGAGCTGAACTTGGCGAGGCAACTGAAAGATAACAAGAAGGGATTCTACAGGTACATAGAGCAGACAGGACAAGGAGCGTGTTCCTCCTCTGATAAAAGGTAATGGAGAGCTGCCTTCCTCAGACGTAGAAAAGGCTGAGGTACTCAGCGAGTGCTTTGCTGCAGTCTTCACTGGCGGTCAGGCTTTCCATGTCATGAAGGACCCTGAACCTCTAGTAAGGATTAGGGGAGCGGAATCCGTCCCTCTGTAACAGTGGAACATGTCCGAGACCTCCTCAAGCAATTGAATGTATACAAGACCATGGATGAACTAGATGATATCTATCTCGGGATTCTGAGAGAGATGGCTGAGAGAGATGGTTGCCAAGCTGCTCTCCATCATATTTGCAAAACCATGGCTGTCCACTGAAGTCCCTGGTAACTGGTGCAGCCAAAGGGTTGTGATCAGTGGGTCTGTGTCAGAGTGGAGGCCGGTCACAAGCGGTGTCCCTCAGGGGTCGGTCTTTGGTGCTCTTCAGCATCTTCATCACTGACACAAACGGTGGCATTGAGTGCACCCTCAGCAGATGACACCAAACTGAGCAGTGTGGTCGATACAATAGAAAGAAGGGAATCCATTCAGAGGGACCTGGACAGCCTGGAGAAGTGAGCCCATGTTAACGTAATGGGATTCAATAAGGCCACGTGCAGGATCGGCACTTCAGGAAATCCCGGGTATTTATACAAATGGGGGAAGATCTCCTTGAGATCTCCCTGCGGGAAAAGACTTGGAGGTCCTGGTGGACGAGAAGCTGGACATGAGCCAGCAGTGTGCGCTTGCGACCCAGACGTCCAGCTGTGTTCTGGGCTGCATTAAAAAGCGGTGGCCAGCAGGGAGAGGGAGGTGATTGTCCACCCCTGCTCAGCTCTTGTGAGGCCCCATCTGCAGCACTGCGTCCAGGCCTGGGGCTCCCGGTACGGGAAGGACGTGGAGCCCTTGGAGCGGGTCCAGAGGAGGGCACTGAGATGATCAGAGGGCTGGAGCACCTCTCCTGTGAGGAAAGGTTGAGGGAACTGGGACTGTTTAGCTTTAAGAAGGCTCCGGAGAAACTTCACTGTGGCCTTCCAGTACTTGAAGGGTGCGTATAAACAGCAGGGGGTATGACCGCTGACACGGGTGGATAGTGATAGGACAAGGGGGAATGGTTTTAAACTGAGACGGGTGGTTTAGATTAGATGCCCCATCCCTGGAGGCATTCAAGGCCAGGCTGGATGTGGCTCTGGGCAGCCTGGCCTGGTGGTTGGTGACCCTGCACATAGCAGGGGGTTGAAACTAAATGATCATTGTGGTCCTTTCCAACCTAGGCCATTCTATGAGTACCGAAAAGAGTAAGACCTGCAGGGGCCATCGCTGCCCTGCCTACTTAGGGATTCTGTTCATCTCCTCCTCCTTGAGCCCTTCTTCTCGTAACAGGACATTGTTGGGCAGCTAGAGCTCCTCATGAGCCCCAGAGCTCAGGACTGGGATCCTGCCACCCTCCCAGCGCCCCCAGGCTACCGCTGGGGCACAACCCTTACCACCCTTGAAAGGGAGAGGCAGGAGTTCTGCAGGAGATACATACATCCCATCCCACAGCAAGAACGAGAGGTGGTGCCCACACAGGCCTCTGTCTGCTATTCCAAGGGTCACCGCCCAATTTACTGCAGGCAAAAGAACAGGCGTGGCTGCCTCTGTCTTCTCTGTCCCATGGCTCACTCCCACCCTCATTTCTCTCTGCCACTTGTCCTGAAGAACCCCCTCTGCCCTCACACCAAAACCCAGAAGTACTGTGCAAAGACCTCCAGCAAGCTGGGCAGTCCTCGCTGCCTCTACAAGCCTCATGTGGAAGGCAGCCCCCACATCCCTGCTCTCAAGCCCCTGGAGGGCCAACCTAGTTCTCTTTCTTCTCTTCCAAAAGGCACCAGCAGAGCTGCCCACCTTGCCCCTGCCAGGAGATAGGAGCAGGGAGCAGGCAATTGTGGTCCTCGGCAGGAAAGAAGAGACATCCATGAGCACATTGTAGGTGATGTTTATGTATTTATTATTGGGAGAGCTCCTGTTCCTTGGTGGTCCTGGCAGGGATCTGCTCCTCCTTGGGTCCATGTCTTTCAAAGGCTGGTGCTCCCCCTGGAAATGAGCAAAGGGAAGAGGAAAGTCACGCTGGGCTGGGACTGGACATGAGTCAAATAGGCTGTAGCTGCTCTTTGAACTTCCAAGTAGCAGCACATGCACTGACTCACCATGATCAGCAGGAGCCGGCGTCCCCTGGTGCCTAGGACTCCTCCGACTGTAATTCAGTCCCTTGCTGTCTCCACGCTTGCCTGGCACCAGGTTGTGATGTGGCCTGTAGCTCCCGTTAGGAAGGTCTCAGCCCCAAGTACCATCAAGTTCTTCTCTCTTGCCTCCTGAGATGGTTGCCGCCTTTCCCCAGGAGTCTTGAGCTATGTCCTTATCCCAGGGTGAGACTGGGCTGTCCATGGTTGGTCCTCTTTCTCGGGGCTCCTCACTTCACTTCTTCCTTATCGTGGAACATAGGGCTTTCCCTGCACTTAGGAGCTTGGCCCATGCCCTCCGTATGGAAAGGACTATGGCGGGGAAACAGGCAAAGCAGCAGCTTGGCAAAGATGGATTCTCTTGAGCTGGGCTCCTGTCTGTGGCTGATTTACATTTGGGCAGCCACTGCATTTGTGACAGCGGGGTCCTGGTAGGGGCCTGCTGGAACTGAAGCGTCCTGTGCTTGACTGCATTGATCGATACAACGTAGCGGTGGACACGGCCCCCCTCTGGCTGAGGGGCAGCATCAGCAGTTTGGTTCTGGCCTTGCTCCCTTTTGGCCCCTTCCCTGGGTAGATGCTTCTTTCCCACTGCCTTGTCTCCTCCTGTGCCTGGTGCTGCAGTTGCAACTGAAGCCAAAGTCCAGGTGCCTTCACTCCCAGGCACACAGGCGGCTTTGCTGCACTTGGGGCAGAGCCTCCTGGACCTGACTCCATCCTGCCTGAGTCCCTTACTCTCCTGCTTTTTGTTCTGTGCTCTGCACAGTGTGGCAACGGGACTCTCTGCTGCTGGCTGTGCCCTTGAGTGCCCCTGCGACTGCTCCAGCCAGGAAGCCAGCAGCTGGTTCTGCTGGTTTTCAGTCTCTGTGTTGACCTTGTAGAATTCTATAAGTTCTTTCAACATCTCTTCCAGGCTGGCCTTTTCTTCCCGGCAGGTCTCTGCAGGGTTCGGAGGTGGTGGCACAGCTATGGGATCTATTTGTGGGGAATCATTTCCTGAAGGAGCTGTCCTGCCTTGTGACAGCCCCTGGATCCCCGTGTTGCCCCTGCTGAGCACGGTGGCGTTCTCCTGGTCCAGCCCTCCCTTTTCCTGAGGAGCTCCCTCGCTCTGTGGCACTGTCTGCTCTTCCTGGATGGAAAAGGAGGGACCGGGAACACTGCCTTGTGCCACACGGCCCTGCTCCTTCGTGCAGCTGCCGGGATGGGTCTTCTCACTGGCTGAGCTGCTGCTTCCAGCTGGTTCCCTGCATATTCTTTTCAGCTTCTTCTCTTCTGCCACTATCACCAATCTGCTGGCACAGAACTGCCGGACAGGTGTCTGTGTTCCTGGCGTTCTTGTTTTCACAGGCACTGTGGACTCTTGCTGTGGCCCACAGGTCCGCACTGCCCTCTTCTTGATGGAAACGTGCCTGTCCCAGCGATGGAAGGGCGAGTGGTAGGGCAGTACAGTGTGCCTCTGTGGAGAAGGCAGGAAGCCTTGCAGTTCCTGGATGGTCTCCGAGGCCTTCTTGTAGGAGGCCAGAACCTTCTCTGGTAGCCCAAAGCGCCACTGTATCTGTATTTTTACCATGTGCCGCTCCAGCTGCCTTTTCACAGCCTCATCCAGGAACAGCGGCTTTACATGGGGCTCTGATAGTCGCTGAGGCATCTGAGGAGCAGACTTTTCCTGCTGAGTGTCTTCTCTATGTATTGCCAGGCCCATTTCCTCCTCCGGTTTCCCTTCTGGGGCAACACAGTCCAAGGTCTCCTGGACTTCTTGAGGCTCAAGAGCATCGGAAAGCATGAGGTCAGGCTGGGCCATGGCAGCATGACCCACATCTGTTCCATGCTCTAGAGCTGTGCTGAGCGTCAGCTGTGAAATGCAGCTGCCTTCATCTGCTTTGGCAGAAGTGCAGGAGCTTTTCCTGGAAGGGGGCCGAGGGGCTGCCAAAGAGCAGTCAGGTTCAGTTGCCACAACGGCAGCAAGGGAGCTGTTGCTCCAGCAGGACAGAGAGGCCCCTGAAGAGCACCCAGCTTCCACTGCCTCGACCGGAGTGAGGGATCTGTCACTTCTAGAGGACAGGGAGGCCTTTGAGGGGCTGCAGGCTCCCACTGCCATGTAGGAAGAGCGCCACTTTTCCGGTGCCATGATGGAAGTGAGGGAGCTGTCACTCCGAGAGGACACAGACATCTCTGGTGATGAGCTGGTTCCCACTGCTTTACCGGAAGTGAGTGGGTCATTGGTGTCCTCTAACGACTCCATTATAAGCCTGTGGAAGAATCAGATAATAGCATGCTTTGATCAAGGACTTCTGAGCGCCTCATGACTGTTCTGCTGTCTGAAAGGAGCTGACAAGCTGTGTTACAGAGGTGGAGACCAACCTTGCGTGTGCCTGAGGTCCCCCCATGCCTGCTGCGATCAGAAGCTCAGGAGTGCGTCAGTTGGCAGCACTGTCAGGCTCTGCTGTGCCCGAGTGCCAAATGCATTGCTTCTGCAATGGCAGTGCCCCTTGCGCGAATTTTGTGTGTGCGAATTTTGCCATGCCCTGCCCTCATCATTTTCCCTTGTCAGTGCCCCCTGTCCTATCCCCATCTCCATCCCCAGCCCAAGCCCATCTCCACTACCATCCTTTTCATGGTCTCACATTTCCAAGTATCCGTTTAACTCCTTAAGTCTCCCTTTCAGCTTCCGGAGTCTTTCAAGTATATCTTCCCTCTCGGATATCGGGGAACAGCTGCAGAAGGACAGAGAGCAGCATTAGTGGGACCTCCCTTGTTAGGTGACCAGATGGAGCTGTCATGCTCCTGAGAGTTGACTACTTACTGCGTCCTTGAGCGCTGTGAAGCACTGTGGAGGTCTGCAGCCGTAGGTAGAAGAGACAGAGAGTGAAGAGATGGAGACACCCTTCCTGATGGAGCCACGGACATGTGGGGCCAGGGGGTGTCTTTGCAGGGCACCTGTCTTTGCCCACGCTGCTCAGCTCTGTGATTCTCTGTGCTGCCTCTGCTGCTGTACCTCCTTGCCCTCCCACCCTATATGGGCACAGAAAGCAGGGAGTGAGAGGAGAGCATCCCCAGCAACCTCAGCGGCACCCAGCAACGCAGGGCACAGCCAGGCCCAGCCCCGCGCCTGCCCCGGGACTCCCAGCCGAGCCTGGCCAGGCCCCACTGGGACACGGCCTCTCCTCCCAGGCAGGGCCCCCAGCCCAGCCCTGCGGATGGCCCTGACCCCACCAACCCTCCTCCCTGTGTTGCAGCGCCTGGCTCAGCACCAGCCCTGACTCCTACCTTCCAGTTCCACAAGGCCATCATGAATGCACATAATGCTATGTCCAGCATGATCCGGAGGATGGGATAGAAGATATCGCCATCCTCCAGGCTGAAGAAGAAGCTAATTTCCCAGAAATCAGCCATGTCTGTGACGTGCACAGAGAGCAGAGCGGTCAAGCTCCTCTCTCCAGACAACTCACAGGCAAAGTGGCACCCAGCCTCCTCTGCCCGGAACTTGGGGCTGTCCCCTTTGTGATGTGGGTTGCCGTGTCATCAGTGGGCGCTATGGCAACGTTTGTGATGCAGGGACTGTGGGGTATGGCACAGCAGAGCAGCTCAGAACAACGGGGCCATGGCCGGCCTGCCCCAACACCGAGACCTGGCCCTGGGCAGAGCCACGCAAAGCCTCTGCCTCTCACCAGGAAGGACTGAATCGCGGGCTCTGTGCTGTGCACCCGCTTTTGAGAGCCCACAAACTGCTTGTTGGCCCCGACGAATCCAGCAAAGCAATGATTGCCGTACTGCTGCTGCTTGCTCTTCCCTGCATCCCCTCTTCCAGTGGGGTCCTTCCCCATCCTCAGTAGGTAGGTTCGTCTTTGCTTGATTTGTATCTTCATACAGTGTGGCATACAATTCCAGAGGGAGCTGCTAATTTTTTCTAGGACGAGGGATTTTTAAGCAGGTTTCCAGTCTCTCCTTTGAATCCTTTATGCAGTTTTTGAATGCTCACCTGATCACATTGCTAATCTCCCTGAATGTAATGCTCATCGTTTCACTCAGCATTAGTATTTATTATATTTTGAGGAAGTCCTCCCCAAAACCAGAGAATACTCAGTGGCAGGGAGTGTGGAGAGGCCAGGGAGAGACTTTAGACAGATGGAAATCTTCAGTGTCACGGAATTTTACTCCTGAACACCTGAAAGACCCTGAGAGCTTAAGCAGATATTTGAGACAGGAATGTTGCGGCTCAGGCAGATCTGACGAGGCACAAATGATTTGGGGCCTGGCTAATGCTTGTCGGGCTTCATTCAGTCCTATCCTGGAGAGGGAGAAGTTTGTGAAATTGAAAGGGAGAGTCCTGCTCCTTGCTATGTTAAATCACATTTGGTCTACACGAGCCCGCCTTTTGGGTTGGTCAAGGTCCCTCCGGATGGCATCCCTTCCTCCTAACGTGTCAATCGCACCACTCAGCTTGGTGGCATCAGCAAACTCACTGAGGGTGCACGTGGGCCCATCACTGATGTCGTAATTGAAGATGTTGGAAAGCACCAGTCCCAAGACAGACCCCTGGGGGACGCTGCTCGTCCCCGGCCTCCACCTGGACATAGTGCCATTCAACACACCCTTCTGTCGACAGCCTTCCAACCGATTCCTCATCCACTGAACAGGGCACCCCTCAAATCCGTCTCTCTCCAATTTAGAGATAAGGATGTAGTGGGGCACCAAAGGCCTCGCACAAGTCTAGGCAGACGACATCGGTCACCTTCCCTCTGTCCACCACTGTCACCACTCCATCACAGAAGGCCACCAGGTTGGTCAGGCACGGCCTTCCCTCGGTAAAGCCATGCTGGCTGTCTCAGATCACCCACTCATCCCTCATGTGCCTTAACGCATCTTCCATGAGGATCTCCTCCTTGATCCTGCCAGTCCCAGAAGTGAGGCCCACCGGCATGCGGTTCCCCAGGTCCTCCTTCCTCCATTTCTTGTAAATGGGAGTGACATTTCCTTTTCTCCAGTCCCCGGGGACTTTGCCCAACAGCCACGACTTTAATCACAACCCTCTGAGCCCTAGCAGTCAGCCGGTTCTCTATCACCTTATTGTCTGCACACACTCCCACATTTAGCTTCTTTACAAGGATGCTATGGGAGACAGTGCCAAACGACCTGCTGACCTCGGGGTACACAACAGCCGCTGCTCTCCCCTTGTCTACCCAGCCAGTGATGACATCACAGAAGGCTACCAGGTTGGCAGAGCATGATTTTCTCTTGGTGAATTCACGGTGACTACTCCTGATAACCTTCTGTCCCTGCGACTGCTCGGAGATGACATCCAGAACAAGTTGCCCCATCACCTTTCTGGGGACAGAGGTGAGGCTGACTGGCCTGCTGTTGCCCGGGCCCTCCTTCTTGCCCCTTTTGAAGACTGGAGTGACTGGAGTGGACTCCAGTCCTCAGGCACATCTGCCGTTCCCCAAGATGCTTCCAACATTATCAAAGCAGCCTGGCAGTCATTTCTGCCAGCTCCCTCAGCTCCCACGGCTGAAACTCCTCACGGCCCAGGGATTTGTGGGCAATGATCTTTGGGAGAGCGAGGCAGCCCCCTACTCCCGGCAGCGCGGCGGCTCTGACGCGTGCGGGCGGAGCCAGGAGCGTCGGCGCTACCGCCTCCCTGCGCGATCGAAAACAGAGCCCAGCAGGCGGTTACGGCGGTTATTTTGCCGCGGTTGGCACAGGCAGGGCGAGCTGAGAGGGCAGGGGACGGCGCCTTGCTGTGTACGAGGACGCTTAACGCTTAACGGGTCACTTAACTGGCCGTTGCTCTCTGGCCACGCCCAGGTGCAGCCACGGTCTCCACAGCAGAGAGCATTAGAGAGGTTAAGACTGGAGGCAGACTGGGCTGTAGTGACCGTGCCCTGGTGCACCTTGTGATCTTGAAGTGTGCAGGCCTGGCAAAAAGCAAAGTCAGGACCCTGAGCTTCAGGAGAGCCAACGTGGTGGCTCAGGGAGTTGCTGGATGGGATCCCCTAGGAATCTGTCGTTAAGAGCATGGATACAGAGCAGAGCTGGCAGTTCTTTAAGGACTCCCAGCTTCTGAGGGTGCAAAGGCTCTCCATCCCCCAGCAGAAGTCGAGAAGGGGAGGCAGGTGAGCAACATGGCTGAGCAAGGACCTGCAGCTTAAACTGAGGGAAAAGAGGTGCAGAGCTGTTGTCTGGGTGTGTAGAGAGGATTAGGAAAGCTAAGACACACATGGAGCTGAACTTGGCGAGGCAACTGAAAGATAACAAGAAGGGATTCTACAGGTACATAGAGCAGACAGGACAAGGAGCGTGTTCCTCCTCTGATAAAAGGTAATGGAGAGCTGCCTTCCTCAGACGTAGAAAAGGCTGAGGTACTCAGCGAGTGCTTTGCTGCAGTCTTCACTGGCGGTCAGGCTTTCCATGTCATGAAGGACCCTGAACCTCTAGTAAGGATTAGGGGAGCGGAATCCGTCCCTCTGTAACAGTGGAACATGTCCGAGACCTCCTCAAGCAATTGAATGTATACAAGACCATGGATGAACTAGATGATATCTATCTCGGGATTCTGAGAGAGATGGCTGAGAGAGATGGTTGCCAAGCTGCTCTCCATCATATTTGCAAAACCATGGCTGTCCACTGAAGTCCCTGGTAACTGGTGCAGCCAAAGGGTTGTGATCAGTGGGTCTGTGTCAGAGTGGAGGCCGGTCACAAGCGGTGTCCCTCAGGGGTCGGTCTTTGGTGCTCTTCAGCATCTTCATCACTGACACAAACGGTGGCATTGAGTGCACCCTCAGCAGATGACACCAAACTGAGCAGTGTGGTCGATACAATAGAAAGAAGGGAATCCATTCAGAGGGATCTGGACAGCCTGGAGAAGTGAGCCCATGTTAACGTAATGGGATTCAATAAGGCCACGTGCAGGATCGGCACTTCAGGAAATCCCGGGTATTTATACAAATGGGGGAAGATCTCCTTGAGATCTCCCTGCGGGAAAAGACTTGGAGGTCCTGGTGGACGAGAAGCTGGACATGAGCCAGCAGTGTGCGCTTGCGACCCAGACGTCCAGCTGTGTTCTGGGCTGCATTAAAAAGCGGTGGCCAGCAGGGAGAGGGAGGTGATTGTCCACCCCTGCTCAGCTCTTGTGAGGCCCCATCTGCAGCACTGCGTCCAGGCCTGGGGCTCCCGGTACGGGAAGG
The DNA here is from genome assembly GCF_023343835.1 of Lagopus muta. NCBI lineage: Eukaryota > Metazoa > Chordata > Aves > Galliformes > Phasianidae > Lagopus > Lagopus muta. The sequence continues at coordinate 11,022,564 of NC_064434.1, forward strand.
ACGTGGAGCCCTTGGAGCGGGTCCAGAGGAGGGCACTGAGATGATCAGAGGGCTGGAGCACCTCTCCTGTGAGGAAAGGTTGAGGGAACTGGGACTGTTTAGCTTTAAGAAGGCTCCGGAGAAACTTCACTGTGGCCTTCCAGTACTTGAAGGGTGCGTATAAACAGCAGGGGGTATGACCGCTGACACGGGTGGATAGTGATAGGACAAGGGGGAATGGTTTTAAACTGAGACAGGAGGTTTAGATTAGATGCCCCATCCCTGGAGGCATTCAAGGCCAGGCTGGATGTGGCTCTGGGCAGCCTGGCCTGGTGGTTGGTGACCCTGCACATAGCAGGGGGTTGAAACTAAATGATCATTGTGGTCCTTTCCAACCTAGGCCATTCTATGAGTACCGAAAAGAGTAAGACCTGCAGGGGCCATCGCTGCCCTGCCTACTTAGGGATTCTGTTCATCTCCTCCTCCTTGAGCCCTTCTTCTCGTAACAGGACATTGTTGGGCAGCTAGAGCTCCTCATGAGCCCCAGAGCTCAGGACTGGGATCCTGCCACCCTCCCAGCGCCCCCAGGCTACCGCTCGGGCACAACCCTTACCACCCTTGAAAGGGAGAGGCAGGAGTTCTGCAGGAGATACACACATCCCATCCCACAGCAAGAACGAGAGGTGGTGCCCACACAGGCCTCTGTCTGCTATTCCAAGGGTCACCGCCCAACTTACTGCAGGCAAAAGAACAGGCGTGGCTGCCTCTGTCTTCTCTGTCCCATGGCTCACTCCCACCCTCATTTCTCTCTGCCACTTGTCCTGAAGAACCCACTCTGCCCTCACACCTAAACCCAGAAGTACTGTGCAAAGACCTCCAGCAAGCTGGGCAGTCCTCGCTGCCTCTACAAGCCTCATGTGGAAGGCAGCCCCCACATCCCTGCTCTCAAGCCCCTGGAGGGCCAACCTAGTTCTCTTTCTTCTCTTCCAAAAGGCACCAGCAGAGCTGCCCACCTTGCCCCTGCCAGGAGATAGGAGCAGGGAGCAGGCAATTGTGGTCCTCGGCAGGAAAGAAGAGACATCCATGAGCACATTGTAGGTGATGTTTATGTATTTATTATTGGGAGAGCTCCTGTTCCTTGGTGGTCCTGGCAGGGATCTGCTCCTCCTTGGGTCCATGTCTTTCAAAGGCTGGTGCTCCCCCTGGAAATGAGCAAAGGGAAGAGGAAAGTCACGCTGGGCTGGGACTGGACATGAGTCAAATAGGCTGTAGCTGCTCTTTGAACTTCCAAGTAGCAGCACATGCACTGACTCACCATGATCAGCAGGAGCCGGCGTCCCCTGGTGCCTAGGACTCCTCCGACTGTAATTCAGTCCCTTGCTGTCTCCACGCTTGCCTGGCACCAGGTTGTGATGTGGCCTGTAGCTCCCGTTAAGAAGGTCTCAGCCCCAAGTACCATCAAGTTCTTCTCTCTTGCCTCCTGAGATGGTTGCCGCCTTTCCCCAGGAGTCTTGAGCTATGTCCTTATCCCGGGGTGAGACTGGGCTGTCCATGGTTGGTCCTCTTTCTCGGGGCTCCTCACTTCACTTCTTCCTTATCGTGGAACATAGGGCTTTCCCTGCACTTAGGAGCTTGGCCCATGCCCTCTGTATGGAAAGGAACATGGCGGGGAAACAGGCAAAGCAGCAGCTTGGCAAAGATGGATTCTCTTGTGCTGGGCTCCTGTCTGTGGCTGATTTACATGTGGGCAGCCACTGCATTTGTGACAGCGGGGTCCTGGTAGGGGCCTGCTGGAACTGAAGCGTCCTGTGCTTGACTGCATTGATCGATACAACGTAGCGGTGGACACGGCCCCCCTCTGGCTGAGGGGCAGCATCAGCAGTCTGGTTCTGGCCTTGCTCCCTTTTGGCCGCTTCCCTGGGTAGATGCTTCTTTCCCACTGCCTTGTCTCCTCCTGTGCCTGGTGCTGCAGTTGCAACTGAAGCCAAAGTCCAGGTGCCTTCACTCCCAGGCACACAGGCGGCTTTGCTGCACTTGGGGCAGAGCCTCCTGGACCTGACTCCATCCTGCCTGAGTCCCTTACTCTCCTGCTTGTCGTTCTGTGCTCTGCACAGTGTGGCAACGGGACTCTCTGCTGCTGGCTGTGCCCTTGAGTGCCCCTGCGACTGCTCCAGCCAGGAAGCCAGCAGCTGGTTCTGCTGGTTTTCAGTCACTGTGTTGACCTTGTAGAATTCTATAAGTTCTTTCAACATCTCTTCCAGGCTGGCCTTTTCTTCCCGGCAGGTCTCTGCAGGGTTCGGAGGTGGTGGCACAGCTATGGGAGTGTCCTTATTCAAAGGATCTTCTATTTGCGGGGAATCATTTCCTGAAGGAGCTGTCCTGCCTTGTGACAGCCCCTGGATCCCCGTGTTGCCCCTGCTGAGCACGGTGGCGTTCTCCTGGTCCAGCCCTCCCTTTTCCTGAGGAGCTCCCTCACTCTGTGGCACTGTCTGCTCTTCCTGGATGGAAAAGGAGGGACCGGGATCACTGCCTTGTGCCACACGGCCCTGCTCCTTCGTGCAGCTGCCGGGATGGGTCTTCTCACTGGCTGAGCTGCTGCTTCCAGCTGGTTCCCTGCATATTCTTTTCAGCTTCTTCTCTTCTGCCACTATCACCAATCTGCTGGCACAGAACTGCCGGACAGGTGTCTGTGTTCCTGGCGTTCTTGTTTTCACAGGCGCTGTGGACTCTTGCTGTGGCCCACAGGTCCGCACTGCCCTCTTCTTGATACGAACGTGCCTGTCCCAGCGATGGAAGGGCGAGTGGTAGGGCAGTGCAGTGTGCCTCTGTGGAGAAGGCAGGAAGCCTTGTAGCTCCTGGATGGTCTCTGACGCCTTCTTGTAGGAGGCCAGAACCTTCTCTGGTAGCCCAAAGCGCCGCTGTATCTGTATTTTTACCATGTGCCGCTCCAGGTGCCTTTTCACAGCCTCATCCAGGAACAGCGGCTTCACATGGGGCTCTGATAGTCGCTGAGGCATCTGAGGAGCAGACTTTTCCTGCTGAGTACCTTCTGTATGTATTGCCAGGCCCGTTTCCTCCTCCGGTTTCCCTTCTGGGGCAACACAGTCCAAGGTCTCCTGGACTTCTTGAGGCTCAAGAGCATCGGAAAGCATGAGGTCAGGCTGGGCCATGGCAGCATGACCCACATCTATTCCATGCAGAGCTGTGCTGAGCGTCAGCTGTGAAATGCAGCTGCATTCATCTGCTTTGGCAGAAGTGCAGGAGCTTTTCCTGGAAGGGGGCCGAGGGGCTGCCAAAGAGCAGTCAGGTTCAGTTGCCACAATGGCAGCAAGGGAGCTGTCGCTCCAGCAGGACAGAGAGGCCCCTGAAGAGCACCCAGCTTCCACTGCCTCGACCGGAGTGAGGGATCTGTCACTTCTAGAGGACAGGGAGGCCTTTGAGGGGCTGCAGGCTCCCACTGCCATGTTGGAAGAGCGCCACTTTTCCGGTGCCACGATGGAAGTGAGGGAGCTGTCACTCCGAGAGGACAGAGACATCTCTGGTGATGAGCTGGTTCCCACTGCTTTACCGGAAGTGAGTGGGTCATTGGTGTCCTCTAACGACTCCATTATAAGCCTGTGGAAGAATCAGATAATAGCATGCTTTGATCAAGGACTTCTGAGCGCCTCACGACTGTTCTGCTGTCTGAAAGGAGCTGACAAGCTGTGTTACAGAGGTGGAGACCAACCTTGCGTGTGCCTGAGGTCCCCCCATGCCTGCTGCGATCAGAAGCTCAGGAGTGCATCAGGTGGCAGCGCTGTCAGGCTCTGCTGTGCTCAGGTGCCAAATGCATTGCTTCTGCAATGGCAGTGCCCCTTGCGTGAATTTTGTGTGTGCGAATTTTGCCATGCCCTGCCCTCATCATTTTCCCTTGTCAGTGCCCCCTGTCCTGTCCCCATCTCCATCCCCAGCCCAAGCCCATCTCCACTACCATCCTTTTCATGGTCTCACATTTCCAAGTATCCGTTTAACTCCTTAAGTCTCCCTTTCAGCTTCCGGAGTCTTTCAAGTATATCTTCCCTCTCCGATATGGGGGAACAGCTGCAGAAGGACAGAGAGCAGCATTAGTGGGACCTCCCTTGTTAGGTGACCAGAGGGAGCTGTCATGCTCCTGAGAGTTGACTACTTACTGCGTCCTTGAGCGCTGTGAAGCACTGTGGAGGTCTGCAGCCGTAGGTAGAAGAGACAGAGAGTGAAGAGATGGAGACACCCTTCCTGATGGAGCCACGGACATGTGGGGCCAGGGGGTGTCTTTGCAGGGCACCTGTCTTTGCCCACGCTGCTCAGCTCTGTGATTCTCTGTGCTGCCTCTGCTGCTGTACCTCCTTGCCCTCCCACCCTATATGGGCACAGAAAGCAGGGAGTGAGAGGAGAGCATCCCCAGCAACCTCAGCGGCACCCAGCAACGCAGGGCACAGCCAGGCCCAGCCCCGCGCCTGCCCCGGGACTCCCGGCCGAGCCTGGCCAGGCCCCACTGGGACACGGCCTCTCCTCCCAGGCAGGGCCCCCAGCCCAGCCCTGCGGATGGCCCTGACCCCACCAACCCCCCTCCCTGTGTTGCAGCGCCTGGCTCAGCACCAGCCCTGACTCCTACCTTCCAGTTCCACAAGGCCATCATGAATGCACATAATGCTATGTCCAGCATGATCCGGAGGATGGGATAGAAGATATCGCCATCCTCCAGGCTGAAGAAGAAGCTAATTTCCCAGAAATCAGCCATGTCTGTGACGTGCACAGAGAGCAGAGCGGTCAAGCTCCTCTCTCCAGACAACTCACAGGCAAAGTGGCACCCAGCCTCCTCTGCCCGGAACTTGGGGCTGTCCCCTTTGTGATGTGGGTTGCCGTGTCATCAGTGGGCGCTATGGCAACATTTGTGATGCAGGGACTGTGGGGTATGGCACAGCAGAGCAGCTCAGAACAACGGGGCCATGCTTCCAGCTGGTTCACTACATATTCTTTTCAGCTGGGGTCTCTCCAGATCTTCTCTTAGCTTCTCTTCTGCCACTATCACCAATCTGCTGGCACAGAACTGCCGGACAGGTGTCTGTGTTCCTGGCGTTCTTGTTTTCACAGGCGCTGTGGACTCTTGCTGTGGCCCACAGGTCCGCACTGCCCTCTTCTTGATGGAAACGTGCCTGTCCCAGCGATGGAAGGGCGAGTGGTAGGGCAGTACAGTGTGCCTCCGTGGAGAAGGTAGGAAGCCTTGCAGTTCCTGGATGGTCTCCGAGGCCTTCGTGTAGGAGGCCAGAACCTTCTCTGGTAGCCCAAAGCGCCGCTGTATCTGTATTTTTACCATGTGCCGCTCCAGCTGCCTTTTCACAGCCTCATCCAGGAACAGCGGCTTCACATGGGGCTCTAATAGTCGCTGAGGCATCTGAGGAGCAGACTTTTCCTGCTGAGTGTCTTCTGTATGTATTGCCAGGCCCGTTTCCTCCTCCGGTTTCCCTTCTGGGGCAACACAGTCACAGAATCACAGAATCACCCGGGTTGGAAGGGACCTCAAGGATCATGTAGTTCCAACCCCCCTGCCTAGCAGGGCCACCAAACATACACATTCAGATCAGGTTGCCCAGGACCCCGTCCAACCTGGCCTTAAACACGTCCAAGCACGGGGCATCCACAACCTCCCTGGGCAGCCCGTTCCAGGGCCTAACCACTCTCCTAGTAAAGAACTTCCCCCTAACATCCAACCTAAATCTTCCCTCCCTCAACTTAAAACCATTTCCCTTAGTCCTGCTATTGGCAGCCCTTTTGAAGAGTTTACTCCCCTCCTGGGTGTAGGTTCCCTTCAGGTATTGATAGGCTGCAATGAGGTCACCCCGCAGCCTTCTCTTCTCCAGGCTGAACAAGCCCAACTCCCAACAGTACTCCAGATGGGGCCTCACAAGAGCCGAGTGGAGGGGGACAATCACCTCCCTGTCCCTGCTGGCCACCCCTCTCCTGATGGAGCCCAGGATCCCATTTGCCTTTCGAGCTGCCAGAGCACACTGCTGGCTCATATTCAGTCTCTCATCCATCAGGACCCCCAGGTCCTTCTCTGCCGAGCTGCTCTCAAGGACCACTCCTCCCAGCCTGTACAGGTGCCTGGGGTTCTTCCGGCCCAAATGCAAAACCCTGCACTTTGCCGTGTTGAACCTCATCAGGTTCACCCGAGCCCAGCCCTCCAGCCTGTCGAGGTCCCTCTGAATGGCATCCCCTCCTTCCACCGTATCAACCGCACCACTCAGCTTGGTGTCGTCAGCAAACTTGCTGAGGGTGCACTCAATTCCCTCATCGATGTCATTAATAAAGATGTTAAAGAGCACCGGTCCCAAGACAGACCCTTGGGGGACACCACTTGTTACCGGCCTCCACCTGGACATAGAGCCATTGACCACCACCCTCTGTCTGCGGCCTTTCAACCAATTGCTTATCCATCGGGTCGTCCACCCATCAAATCCACTTCCCTCCAATTTGGAGATGAGGATGTGGTGGGGGACCATGTCAAAGGCCTTGCTCAGGTCCAGGTAAATGACATCGGTCGCCTTCCCTTCGTCCACCAATGCCGTCACTCCATCATAGAAGGCCACAAGATTAGTTAGGCATGACCTTCCTTTGGTGAAGCCGTGCTGGCTGTCTCGGATCACATGCTCATTCTTTATGTGACCGAGCATGTTGTCCAGGAGGATCTGTTCCATGATCTTCCCAGGCACGGAGGTGAGACTCACCGGCCTGTAGTTCCCCGGGTCCTCCCTGCTCCCCTTCTTGTATATGGGAGTGATGTGACCCTTCCTCCAGTCGTCCGGGACCTCACCTGACAGCCACGACTTCTCAAATATGATGGAGAGCGGCTCGGCAACCACCTCAGCCAGCTCCTTCAGGACCCTGGGATGCACGCCATCCGGCCCCATAGACTTGTATTCATTCAGTCTAAGGAGGCACTCTCGGACTTGCTCTGCCCTTACAGTGGGGAGGGATTTACCTCCTTGGTCCCCACATAGAGGTTTGGGGATGCAGGGCTCAGGGACGTGAAAAAGACTAGAATCCTGGCCACCAGTGAAGACCGAGGTGAAGAACTCATTCAGCACCTCAGCTTTCTCTTCATCTGTTGAAGCCAGTTCTCCTTTTAAATTTACCAAAGTAGGTACGCCCGTTTTGGCCTGTCTCTTCTGGCCAATGTACCTGTAGAAGGTTTTCTTATTGTTTTTCACGTCCCTTGCCAAGTTCAGTTCTGCCTGCGCCTTGGCTTCCCTGATCCCACGTCTGCAAGTCCAGACGGCTTTTTTTTTTTTTTTTTTAAATATGTACACACACCTGGTAACTCAGAAAGAGAAAAAAAAATAGAATCCGTAACAATAATAATAATAATAAAGTTATTCTGGTTTAAAAACAATCCATTCCTACCACGCTAGGCGAGCGATTGATTGCACAAGGCCCACAAGTGGCTGCCCGGCCAATGGTGGCAGGGCACGAGGCTGTGGGACACGGCCCCCCCATGGCCTCCACACCTGGCCAGGGCAGCATCCCTGCCCCACACAGTCCTGCCGGGGTGTGAGTCAGCGCCTGAGTCCCAGGGAGGGGTGGAAAAAGGGAGAAAAAAGCCCTGGGGCTTCCAGCCCATCTCCTCATCCCCGTCAGCTGGGGGCTGCAGAGCGTCCGTGCCCATGGAGCCCTCTGGTGCCAGTGGGTGCCCAGCCAGGAGGTGAGCGGGCGAGCGGCTCTGCCCCTCATACTGAGACCTCGTACGTGGTGCCCCCCATGCCAGAAACCTTCTTGACTCCTCCACGCGTGGGGCTGCTGACAGGCACGGATCCTGAGCCGAGGGTGGCCGAGCTCAGGCTCTTGGGTTGCCCATTGGACTTACTGCAGGATGTTCTCATCTGCATCTCATCTTTTGGTGCCAGTAACGGCTGCAAGGCCACCTGCTCGGTCTTGGGGATGCTGGCCTGAGACGCTGCTGGTTTTTGGCTGCTGTAAGACACAGATTTGCCCAAGTGAGGGGCAGTGGGCTGCTCAGGTGAGCCCAGGGAGCGCACCCGCAGCGCGTGGGAGGGCTCAGGCTTGCCAAAGCAGGGAGGGGCCGGGCGGGTGAGCGGATTCTTGCCCAGAGGCGAGTGCTTCGAATCGTCCGAGGAAGAGCTGGTGCGGGGGGCATGGCTGGAGCCTGGCGTCGACTGGATGCCCGAGTCTGCCAGCCCAGCATCGTCCTCCCTGCCCGCTGCGGGAGGCTGCTGGAGCAGTTTCTCCCGCTCCTGGATGGAAGCCACGATGTGGCAGGAGAGATTGTCATAGCGCACGGGTGAGGGCTCGCGGGGTGGCACATGCTTGGGTGAGATGGCGGCAGCAAAGCGGCCGTGCAGGTCGGTCTCTCGCTGCTGGGCAATGCGGGCCGAGAGGAAGGGTGATGTGTAGCCCACCGGTGGGTCGGGCTCAGGGCCGGCCTGCACCGACTCGAAGTCGGGGCTGTCGGAAGGTGTGAGCAGGCTGTCATACGACAGGCTCCCGTTGCGTGTCTGGTTCACCAGGCTCTTGTAGGAGGTGGAGGTGGTGCCCTCGGAGCGGATGGACTACAGGTGGCCCAGTTCAAAGCCCGTGCCCTGGGCCGACTTGAGGCTGGAGGAGTGGGATACACTGGACAGCGGGTCGAAGGGAAAGCTCTTGCCAAAGGTGGGCGAACGGAAGCTCTCAGGCTCCAGGCTCGGCTCTGAGCGGTAGCTGGGCTTGCGGCTGCCTTCGCCAATGGAGTTGGGCTCCTTCAGGCTGTTTACTCGGCTCAGCTTGGTGCTGGTGGAATGGGGCAGGGCAGCTGAGCTGCTGCTGCTGCTGTATCCAGGCTGGTAGTTGTACATGGTGGGTGTCGGGGGGCTGTCCTTGCCTAGCAAGCTGCTGTCCTCGTTGGTGGCCAGGGTTAAGTGTGTCCTCAGGCCCGTGTAGCGGCTGAGGTCTGGCTTAGGTGGGGGTGGCGTTTCGGCATCAGCAGACTGGCTCTCCATCACCTCCAGGCTTCCTTTGGACTTTGTCCTCTTCAGCTCTGTCTGGATACCATTGTCCATGATCTTGACAGTGATTTGGCCATCTGACACATCGGGCCGCAGGAAGGGGGGTCTCACCAGCACCGTCTGCTCAGCCCTTGGGCGCCCCAGGTACCTGGGGGCTGGGGAGCTACACAGGACCCGGCTCACATTCTTACAGCAACCATTAGTGAAGGGGTGGACACCACCTCGGAACTTGCCTGTCACCTGCTCATTGGTAGTGCGGCCCCTTGCCACAAGCACCACGTGGAACCCAGTAAGGCCAGCGACAGGAATGAAAAACAAGCTGGCCACACACATCACAGCCATAGTGACGGCCATGCGGACACCAGAGAGCTCTGCCTGGTAGAGGACATAAAGCAGACCAAAGCCGAACACCCCCATGATGTGTGTAGTGAGTGACAGCAGGAAGAGGAAGAAGTAACGGTAATTGCGTCACCCGATGCAGTTGTTCACCCAGGGGCAGTGATGGCCAAACTCCTCCACACAGTTGTTGCAGACGCTGCAGTGGGAGCAGCGCGGTGGCCGGTAGAAGCGGCAGGTCGCACACCATTTCATGCGCACCTGAATGCCCTTGATCTCCACTGTCTTATAAGGCGGAGCTCGGAAGTCATCTTCCTTATCCTCATCTTCTTCAGCTCGTGGGAATATGCCTGGGTCCATGAAGGTGGCCATGCTGAAGTTGGCCAGCACGAAGAGGAAGACAACAGCATTGTAGATGGGAATGACTGGGGAGACGTAGAGGCTGAGCCAAGGGCACGTGAAGGCAAAGAAGAGGGTGGTGGCTCCCACTAGGAAGATGGCAGCAGCTGAGACCGGAACGTATTTGCTGGGTTTGAACCTCTTTCCAAATGCTGCTGGCATGTTGGAGCTCTGGTGGGGAATCTGCCCTGCAGCATAGCCCAGGCCCAGCTGGAGTCAAAGCAAGGCGAGAAGGGCAGGGGAGATGGAAGGGGCCAAAGCACAACCCAAGCCTCCTGGGTCACTCCTGGAGCAGGCTCTGAGCAGAGCAGGCTGTCTGCAGAAGTCCACTGCGGTCTCCGGAGCAAGAGGCCCTGAGGAGTCCACGCTACTCTCTGCCTTGTGAGAGTTCAGGGGTGCAGGGAGGGAGACTTAAAACCATTAAAAAATTCAGCACAGAGAACTGGATTGGATTTAAAACAGCTGTTGGAGCAGGAATGCTGAGAGCCCTTGAGAGCATGCAAAAAGCAGCTCCCCGTGCAGCTTGCAGCAGCCACCAGACACGAAGGTAAGCTTTCCGTGCTGGGACAGGAGCAAGGCAAGAAGCACAATGCGTGAGAGCACCCTGGGAAAGAGCAAGATAGCGGTAAACTTCTTGCAAAAAGCCACTCTGGGAAACCACTTCTCCTTTTCAATCTGATATCCACAGCCCTCTCCGGCCGCTGTCTCACAAGCGATCTGCCCAGCTTCCTTGCAGCGCTGCTGTGCCTCCTCCTCCTCCTCCCCGGAGGCGGTACAGAAGCACTCTCCCTGATTTCACCAGAATCTAGGCTGGCTGCCTGGCGGTGGCCATTTAATTTATTTATTTCTCTTTGACTGTTAAAGCCGAGGAACAGCTGGTGCAAAGTTGAGCTGTAAATCCTTTCTTTGAGAGGGGGACTGGAGGGGAAGGTCCAATGGATTGTGCGTTTTCACCCTCTTCCTACTTGTTCCTTTCTCCAGACCCTCTGGGCCTTTCCACAGGCTTCACTGCCACTCAGTTGTTGCAAATCAACAGGAATTGCACCAAATCTTCACTGTGGCAACCATTCCTGAGCAGCACAGCAGCAGAGATCTGAAGGAACGCTTTCAGGGAGGACTTTTATACCCCCAAAAGACAAGTGACGGTGGAAGCAATGCTGAAAAAGTCTGTACCGCCCATGGCCCAAGCAGTGTGGGGGCAGGTCTCAGTACACTCCAAACCACTCCATTTCTACTGAATGGAGGGGAGGTAAAGTCGCTCTTCATTAATCCATTTCTTCGCTCAAAAAAACTCAGGAACATTGAGAATGCCACACCTCACCGGCACGCTGCGGCGCGGCCCGGGCAGTGCCCAACGCTATGGGGCACGAAGTGACAGCCCCTGGATCCCCGTGCTGCCCCTGCTGAGCACGGTGGCGCTCTCCTGACCCTGCCCTCCCTTTTCCTGAGGAGCTCCCTCGCTCTGTGGCACTGTCTGCTCTTCCTGGATGGAAACAGAGGGACCGGGATCACCGCCTTGTGTCACAGGGCCCTGCTCCTTCGTGCAGCTTCCAGGATGGGTCTTCTAAATGGCTGAGCTGCTGCTTCTAGCTGGTTCCCTACGTATTCTTTTCAGCTGGGGTCTCTCCACATCTTCCCTAGGCATCTCTTCTGCCACTATCACAAATCTGCTGGCACACAGCGGACAGGTGTCTGTGTTCCGTGCATGCTCGTTCTCACAGGCGCTGGGGATTCTTGCTCTGCCCACAGGTCCACACGTCCCTGTTGCAAATGCAAACGTGCCTGTAGCAGTGATGGAAGGGTGAGTGGTAGGGCAGTGCAGTGTGGCTCTGTGGAGAAGGCAGGAAGCCTTGTAGCTCCTGGATGATCTCCGAGGCCTTCTTGTAGGAGGCCAGAACCTCCTCTGGTAGCCCAACGCACTGCTGTGTCTGTATTTTTACCACATGCTACTCCAGCTGCTTTTCACAGCCTCATTCAGGAACAACGGCTCCACAGTGGGCTCTGATAGTTGCTGAGGCATCTGAGGAGCAGACTTTTCCTGCTGAGTGTCTTCTCTATGTATTGCCAGGCCCGCTTCCTCCTCTGTTTCCCCTTCTGGGACAACACAGTCCAAGGTCTCCTGGACTTCTTGAGGCTCAAGAGCATCAGAAAGCATGAGGCAGGTCCCCAGACCCGCCCTGGGGATGGCCCTGACTCGGATCAGCATGATCCGGAGGATCGGGTAGAAAATAGCGTCATCCACCAGGCTGAGGAAGCAGCTAATCCTCCAGAAATCAGCCATGTCTGTGACGTGCAGAGAGAGCCAAGCGGTCAGGCTTCTCTCTCCAGTCTGCTCACAGGCAAACTGGCACCCAGCCTCACTCTTGAGCTGGGCTCCTGTCTGTGGCTGATTGACATGTGGGCAGCCACTGCATTTGTGACAGCGGGGTCCTGGTAGGGGCCGGCTGGAACAGAAGCGTCCTGTGCTTGACTGCATTGATCGATGTAACGTAGCAGTGGACACGGCCCCCCTCTGGCTGCTGCGCAGCATCAGCAGTCTGGTTCTGGCCTTGCTCCCTGTTGGCCCCCTCCCTGGGTAGATGCTTCTTTCCCACTGCCTTGTCTCCTCCTGTGCCTGGTGCTGCAGTTGCAAGAGAAGCCAAAGTCCAGGTGCCTTCACTCCCAGGCACACAGGCGGCTTTGCTGCACTTGGCGCAGAGCCTCCTGGACCTGACTCCATCCTGCCCAAGTCCCTTACTCTCCTGCTTGTTCTGTGCTCTGCACAGTGTGGCATCGGGACTCTCTGCTGCTGGCTGTGCCCTTGAGTGCCCCTGCGACTGCTCCAGCCAGGAAGCCAGCAGCTGGTTCTGCTGGTTTTCAGTCATTGTGCTGACCCTGTAGAAGCCTATAAGGGCATTGAACATCTCTTGCAGGCTGGGTCTTTCTGCTCGGCAGGTCTCTGCAGTGTTCAGAGGGTCTTCTATTTGTGGGGAATCATTTCCTGAAGGAGCTGTCCTGCCTTGTGACAGCCCCTGGATCCCCGTGTTGCCCCTGCTGAGCACGGTGGCGTTCTCCTGGTCCTGCCCTCCCTTTTCCTGAGGAGCTCCCTCGCTCTGTGGCACTGTCTGCTCTTCCTGGATGGAAAAGGAGGGACTGGGATCACTGCCTTGTGCCACACGGCCCTGCTCCTTCATGCAGCTTCCAGGATGGGTCTTCTCACTGGCTGAGCTGCTGCTTCCAGCTGGTTCCTCACATATTCTTTTCAGTTGGGGTCTCTCCACATCTTCACTAGGCACCTCTTCTGCCACTATCACAAATCTGCCAGCACACAGCGCACTGGTGTCTGTGTTCCACACGTGCTCATTCTCACAGGCGCTGTGGTCTCTTGCTGTGGCCTAAAGGTCCACACTGCCCTCTTCCTAATGCAAACGTGCCAGTGCCATCGATGGAAAGGCAAGAGGTAGGGCAGCGCAGTGTGGCTCTGTGGAGAAGACAGGAAGCCTTGTAGCTCCTGGATGGTCTCCGAGGCCTTCTTGTAGGAGGCCAGAACCTCCTCTGGTAGCTCAACGCACCGCTGTATCTGTATTTTTACCATGTGCCGCTCCAGCTGCCTTTCACAGCCTCATCCAGGAACAACGGCTCCACAGTGGGCTCTGATATTTGCTGGGGCATCTGAGGAGCAGACTTTTCCTGCTGAGTGTCTTCTCTATGTATTGCCAGGCCCGCTTCCTCCTCTGTTTCCCCTTCTGGGACAACACAGTCCAAGGTCTCCTGGACTTCTTGAGGCTCAAGAGCATCGGAAAGCATGAGGTCAGGCTGGGCCATGGCAGCATGACCCACATCTATTCCATGCAGAGCTGTGCTGAGCGTCAGCTGTGAAATGCAGCTGCCTTCATCTGCTTTGGCAGAAGTGCAGGAGCTTGTCTTGGAAGGGGGCCGAGGGGCTGCCAAGGAGCAGTCAGGTTCAGTTGCCACAACGGCAGCAAGGGAGCTGTTGCTCCAGCAGGACAGAGAGGCCCCTGAAGAGCACCAAGCTTCCACTGCCTCGACCGGAGGGAGGGACGCGTGGCTCCTAGAGGACAGGCAGGCATTTGAGGGGCTGCAGGCTCCCACTGCCATGTTGGAAGAGCGCCACTTTTCCGGTGCCACGATGGAAGTGAGGGAGCTGTCACTCCGAGAGGACAGAGACATCTCTGGTGATGAGCTGGTTCCCACTGCTTTACCGGAAGTGAGTGGGTCATTGGTGTCCTCTAACAACTCCATCACAAACCTGTGGCTGAAGGGGATAACAGCACGCTTTGATCAAGGACTTCTGATCGCCTCACGACTGTTCTGCTGCCTGAAAGGAGCTGACAAGCTGTGTTCCTCGCGTGCTCGTTCTCACAGGCACTGTGGTCTCTTGCTGTGGCCCACAGGTCCATACTGCCCTCTTCCTAATGCAAACGTGCCTGTGCCATCGATGGAAAGGCAAGAGGTAGGGCAGCGCAGTGTGGCTCTGTGGAGAAGGCAGGAAGCCTTGTAGCTCCTGGATGGTCTCCGAGGCCTTCTTGTAGGAGGCCAGAATGTCCTCTGGTAGCCCAACGCACCGCTGTATCTGTATTTGTAACACGTGCCGCTCCAGCTGCTTTTCACAGCCTCATCCAGGAACAACTGCTCCTCATGAGGCTCCACAGTGGGCTCTGATAGTCGCTGAGGCATCTGAGGAGCAGACTTTTCCTGCTGAGTGTCTTCTCTATGTATTGCCAGGCCCGCTTACTCCTCTGGTTTCCCTTCTGGGACAACACAGTCCAAGGTCTCCTGGACTTCTTGAGGCTCAAGAGCATCAGAAAGCATGAGGCAGGTCCCCAGACCCGCCCTGGGGATGGCCCTGACTCGGATCAGCATGATCCGGAGGATCGGGTAGAAAATAGCGTCATCCTCCAGGCTGAGGAAGCAGCTAATTCTCCAGAAATCAGCCATGTCTGTGACGTGCAGAGAGAGCCAAGTGGTCAGGCTTCTCTCTCCAGTCTGCTCACAGGCAAACTGGCACCCAGCCTCACTCTTGAGCTGGGCTCCTGTCTGTGGCTGATTGACATGTGGGCAGCCACTGTGTGACAGCGGGGTCCTGGTAGGGGCCGGCTGGAACAGAAGCGTCCTGTGCTTGACTGCATTGATCGATGTAACGTAGCAGTGGACACGGCCCCCCTCTGGCTGCTGGGCAGCATCAGCAGTCTGGTTCTGGCCTTGCTCCCTTTTGGCCCCTTCCCCGGGTAGATGCTTCTTTCCCACTGCCTTGTCTCCTCCTGTGCCTGGTGCTGCAGTTGCAAGAGAAGCCAAAGTCCAGGTGCCTTCACTCCCAGGCACACAGGCGGCTTTGCTGCACTTGGCGCAGAGCCTCCTGGACCTGACTCCATCCTGCCTGAGTCCCTTACTCTCCTGCTTGTTGTTCTGTGCTCTGCACAGTGTGGCATCGGGACTCTCTGCTGCTGGCTGTGCCCTTGAGCGCCCCTGCGACTGCTCCAGCCAGGAAGCCAGCAGCTGGTTCTGCTGGTTTTCAGTCTCTGTGTTGACCTCGTAGAATTCTATAAGTTCTTTCAACATCTCTTCCAGGCTGGCCTTTTCTTCCCGGCAGGTCTCTGCAGGGTTCGGAGGTGGTGGCACAGCTATGGGAGTGTCCTTCTTCAAAGGATCTTCTATCTGTGGGGAATCATTTCCTGAAGGAGCTGTCCTGCCTTGTGACAGCCCCTGGATCCCCGTGTTGCCCCTGCTGAGCACGGTGGCATTCTCCTGGTCCTGCCCTCCCTTTTCCTGAGGAGCTCCCTCGCTCTGTGGCACTGTCTGCTCTTCCTGGATGGAAAAGGAGGGACTGGGATCACCGCCTTGTGCCACACGGCCCTGCTCCTTCGTGCAGCTGCCAGGATGGGTCTTCTCACTGGCTGAGCTGCTGCTTCTAGCTGGTTCCCTACATATTCATTTCAGATGGGGTCTCTTCACATCTTCCCTAGGCATCTCTTCTGCCACTATCACCAATCTGCTGGCACACAGCGGACAGGTGTCTGTGTTCCGTGCATGCTCGTTCTCACAGGCGCTGTGGTCTCTTGCTCTGACCCACAGGTCCACACAGCCCTGTTGCCAATGCAAACGTGCCTGTCCCAGCAATGGAAGGGCGAGTGGTAGGGCAGCGCAGTGTGCCGCTGTGGAGAAGGCAGGAAGCCTTGTAGCTCCTGGATGGTCTCCGAGGCCTTCTTGTAGGAGGCCAGAACCTCCTCTGGTAGCTCAACGCACCGCTGTATCTGTATTTTTACCACGTGCCGCTCCAGCTGCTTTTCACAGCCTCATCCAGGAACAACGGCTCCTCATGAGGCTCCATAGTGGGCTCTGATAGTTGCTGGGGCATCTGAGGAGCAGACTTTTCCTGCTGAGTGTCTTCTCTATGTATTGCCAGGCCCACTTACTCCTCTGGTTTCTTTTCTGGGACAACACAGTCCAAGGTCTCCTGGACTTCTTGAGGCTCAAGAGCATCAGAAAGCATGAGGCAGGTCCCCAGACCCGCCCTGGGGATGGCCCTGACTCGGATCAGCATGATCCGGAGGATCGGGTAGAAAATAGCGTCATCCTCCAGGCTGAGGAAGCAGCTAATTCTCCAGAAATCAGCCATGTCTGTGACGTGCAGAGAGAGCCAAGTGGTCAGGCTTCTCTCTCCAGTCCGCTCACAGGCAAACTCGCACCCAGCCTCAGTCTTGTGCTGGGCTCCTGCCTGTGGCTGATTTACATGTGGGCAGCCACTGCATTTGTGACAGCGGGGTCCTGGTAGGGGCCGGCTGGAACAGAAGCGTCCTGTGCTTGACTGCATTGATCGATGTAACGTAGCAGTGGACATGGCCCCCCTCTGGCTGCTGCGCAGCATCAGCAGTCTGGTTCTGGCCTTGCTCCCTTTTGGCCGCTTCCCTGGGTAGATGCTTATTTCTCACTGCCTTGTCTCCTCCTGTGCCTGGTGCTACATTTGCAAGAGAAGCCAAAGTCCAGGTGCCTTCACTCCCAGGCACAAAGGCGGCTTTGCTGCACTTGGCGCAGAGCCTCCTGGACCTGACTCCATCCTGCCTGAGTCCCTTACTCTCCTGCTTGTCGTTCTGTGCTCTGCACAGTGTGGCATCGGGACTCTCTGCTGCTGGCTCTGCCCTTGAGTGCCCCTGGGACTGCTCCAGCCAGGAAGCCAGCTGCTGGTTCTATTGGCTTTCAGTCATTGTGTTGACCCTGTAGAACCCTATAAGGGCATTGAACATCTCTTACAGGCTGGGTCTTTCTGCTCGGCAGGTCTCTGCAGTGTTCAGAAGGTCTTCTATTTGTGGGGAATTATTTCCTGAAGGAGCTGTCCTGCCTTGTGACAGCCCCTGGATCCTCGTGTTGCCCCTGCTGAGCACGGTGGCGCTCTCCTTGCCCTGCCCTCCCTTTTCCTGAGGAGCTCCCTCGCTCTGTGGCACTGTCTGCTCTTCCTGGATGGAAATGGAGGGACCGGGATCACTGCCTTGTGCCACAGGGCCCTGCTCCTTTGTGCAGCTGCCAGGATGGGTCTTCTCACTGGCTGAGCAGCTGCTTCTAGCTGGTTCCCTACATATTCTTTTCAGTTGGGGTCTCTCCACATCTTCCCTAGGCATCTCTTCTGCCACTATCACCAATCTGCTGGCACACAGCGGACAGGTGTCTGTGTTCCGTGCATGCTCATTCTCACAGGCGCTGTGGTCTCTTGCTCTGACCCACAGGTCCACACTGCCCTGTTGCCAATGCAAACGTGCCTGTCCCAGCGATGGAAGGGCGAGTGGTAGGGCGCTGCAGTGTGCCTCTGTGGAGAAGGCAGGAAGCCTTGTAGCTCCTGGATGGTCTCCGAGGCTTTCTTGTAGGAGGCCAGAACCTCCTCTGGTAGCCCAAAGCACCACTGTGTCTGTATTTTTACCACGTGCCGCTCCAGCTGCTTTTCACAGCCTCATCCAGGAACAACGGCTCCACAGTGGGCTCTGATATTTGCTGGGGCATCTGAGGAGCAGACTTTTCCTGCTGAGTGTCTTCTCTATGTATTGCCAGGCCCGCTTCCTCCTCTGTTTCCCCTTCTGGGACAACACAGTCCAAGGTCTCCTGGACTTCTTGAGGCTCAAGAGCATCGGAAAGCATGAGGTCAGGCTGGGCCATGGCAGCATGACCCACATCTATTCCATGCAGAGCTGTGCTGAGCGTCAGCTGTGAAATGCAGCTGCCTTCATCTGCTTTGGCAGAAGTGCAGGAGCTTGTCTTGGAAGGGGGCCGAGGGGCTGCCAAGGAGCAGTCAGGTTCAGTTGCCACAACGGCAGCAAGGGAGCTGTTGCTCCAGCAGGACAGAGAGGCCCCTGAAGAGCACCAAGCTTCCACTGCCTCAACCGGAGGGAGGGACGCGTGGCTCCTAGAGGACAGGCAGGCATTTGAGGGGCTGCAGGCTCCCACTGCCATGTTGGAAGAGCGCCACTTTTCCGGTGCCACGATGGAAGTGAGGGAGATGTCACTCCGAGAGGACAGAGACATCTCTGGTGATGAGCTGGTTCCCACTGCTTTACCGGAAGTGAGTGGGTCATTGGTGTCCTCTAACAACTCCATCACAAACCTGTGGCTGAAGGGGATAACAGCATGCTTTGATCAAGGACTTCTGATCGCCTCACGACTGTTCTGCTGTCTGAAAGGAACTGACAAGCTGTGTTCCCCGCGTGCTCGTTCTCACAGGCACTGTGGTCTCTTGCTGTGGCCCACAGGTCCATACTGCCCTCTTCCTAATGCAAACGTGCCTGTGCCATCGATGGAAAGGCAAGAGGTAGGGCAGCGCAGTGTGGCTCTGTGGAGAAGGCAGGAAGCCTTGTAGCTCCTGGATGGTCTCCGAGGCCTTCTTGTAGGAGGCCAGAACCTCCTCTGGTAGCCCAACGCACCGCTGAATCTGTATTTTTACCACGTGCTGCTGCAGCTGCTTTTCACAGCCTCATCCAGGAACAGCTGCTCCACAGTGGGCTCTGATAGTTGCTGGGGCATCTGAGGAGCAGACTTTTCCTGCTGAGTGTCTTCTCTATGTATTGCCAGGCCCGCTTACTCCTCTGGTTTCCCTTCTGGGACAACACAGTCCAAGGTCTCCTGGACTTCTTGAGGCTCAAGAGCATCAGAAAGCATGAGGCAGGTCCCCAGACCCGCCCTGGGGATGGCCCTGACTCGGATCAGCATGATCCGGAGGATCGGGTAGAAAATAGCGTCATCCTCCAGGCTGAGGAAGCAGCTAATTCTCCAGAAATCAGCCATGTCTGTGACGTGCAGAGAGAGCCAAGTGGTCAGGCTTCTCTCTCCAGTCCGCTCACAGGCAAACTCGCACCCAGCCTCAGTCTTGTGCTGTGCTCCTGCCTGTGGCTGATTTACATGTGGGCAGCCACTGCATTTGTGACAGCAGGGTCCTGGTAGGGTCCGGCTGGAACAGAAGCGTCCTGTGCTTGACTGCATTGATCGATGTAACGTAGCAGTGGACACGGCCCCCCTCTGGCTGCTGGGCAGCATCAGCAGTCTGGTTCTGGCCTTGCTCCCTTTTGGCCGCTTCCCTGGGTAGATGCTTCTTTCCCACTGCCTTGTCTCCTCCTGTGCCTGGTGCTGCAGTTGCAACTGAAGCCAAAGTCCAGGTGCCTTCACTCCCAGGCACACAGGCGGCTTTGCTGCACTTGGCGCAGAGCCTCCTGGACCTGACTCCATCCTGCCTGAGTCCCTTACTCTCCTGCTTGTTGTTCTGTGCTCTGCACAGTGTGGCATCGGGACTCTCTGCTGCTGGCTGTGCCCTTGAGTGCCCCTGCGACTGCTCCAGCCAGGAAGCCAGCAGCTGGTTCTGCTGGTTTTCAGTCTCTGTGTTGACCTCGTAGAATTCTATAAGTTCTTTCAACATCTCTTCCAGGCTGGCCTTTTCTTCCCGGCAGGTCTCTACAGGGTTCGGAGGTGGTGGCACAGCTATGGGAGTGTCCTTCTTCAAAGGATCTTCTATTTGTGGGGAATCATTTCCTGAAGGAGCTGTCCTGCCTTGTGACAGCCCCTGGATCCCCGTGTTGCCCCTGCTGAGCACGGTGGCATTCTCCTGGTCCTGCCCTCCCTTTTCCTGAGGAGCTCCCTCGCTCTGTGGCACTGTCTGCTCTTCCTGGATGGAAAAGGAGGGACTGAGGGACTGGGATCACCGCCTTGTGCCACACGGCCCTGCTCCTTTGTGCAGCTGCCAGGATGGGTCTTCTCACTGGCTGAGCTGCTGCTTCTAGCTGGTTCCCTACATATTCATTTCAGATGGGGTCTCTTCACATCTTCCCTAGGCATCTCTTCTGCCACTATCACCAATCTGCTGGCACACAGCGGACAGGTGTCTGTGTTCCGTGCATGCTCGTTCTCACAGGCGCTGTGGTCTCTTGATCTGACCCACAGGTCCACACTGCCCTGTTGCCAATGCAAACGTGCCTGTCCCAGCAATGGAAGGGCGAGTGGTAGGGCAGCGCAGTGTGCCTCTGTGGAGAAGGCAGGAAGCCTTGTTGCTCCTGGATGGTCTCCGAGGCCTTCTTGTAGGAGGCCAGAACCTCCTCTGGTAGCCCAAAGCACCGCTGTGTATGTATTTTTACCACGGGCCGCTCCAGCTGCTTTTCACAGCCTCATCCAGGAACAACGGCTCCTCATGAGGCTCCATAGTGGACTCAGATAGTCGCTGAGGCATCTGAGGAGCAGACTTTTCCTGCTGAGTGTCTTCTCTATGTATTGCCAGGCCCGCTTACTCCTCTGGTTTCCCTTCTGGGACAACACAGTCCAAGGTCTCCTGGACTTCTTGAGGCTCAAGAGCATCAGAAAGCATGAGGCAGGTCCCCAGACCCGCCCTGGGGATGGCCCTGACTCGGATCAGCATGATCCGGAGGATCGGGTAGAAAATAGCGTCATCCTCCAGGCTGAGGAAGCAGCTAATCCTCCAGAAATCAGCCATGTCTGTGACGTGCAGAGAGAGCCAAGCGGTCAGGCTTCTCTCTCCAGTCTGCTCACAGGCAAACTGGCACCCAGCCTCACTCTTGAGCTGGGCTCCTGTCTGTGGCTGATTGACATGTGGGCAGCCACTGTGTGACAGCGGGGTCCTGGTAGGGGCCGGCTGGAACAGAAGCGTCCTGTGCTTGACTGCATTGATCGATGTAACGTAGCAGTGGACACGGCCCCCCTCTGGCTGCTGGGCAGCATCAGCAGTCTGGTTCTGGCCTTGCTCCCTTTTGGCCCCTTCCCCGGGTAGATGCTTCTTTCCCACTGCCTTGTCTCCTCCTGTGCCTGGTGCTGCAGTTGCAAGAGAAGCCAAAGTCCAGGTGCCTTCACTCCCAGGCACACAGGCGGCTTTGCTGCACTTGGCGCAGAGCCTCCTGGACCTGACTCCATCCTGCCTGAGTCCCTTACTCTCCTGCTTGTTGTTCTGTGCTCTGCACAGTGTGGCATCGGGACTCTCTGCTGCTGGCTGTGCCCTTGAGCGCCCCTGCGACTGCTCCAGCCAGGAAGCCAGCAGCTGGTTCTGCTGGTTTTCAGTCTCTGTGTTGACCTCGTAGAATTCTATAAGTTCTTTCAACATCTCTTCCAGGCTGGCCTTTTCTTCCCGGCAGGTCTCTGCAGGGTTCGGAGGTGGTGGCACAGCTATGGGAGTGTCCTTCTTCAAAGGATCTTCTATCTGTGGGGAATCATTTCCTGAAGGAGCTGTCCTGCCTTGTGACAGCCCCTGGATCCCCGTGTTGCCCCTGCTGAGCACGGTGGCATTCTCCTGGTCCTGCCCTCCCTTTTCCTGAGGAGCTCCCTCGCTCTGTGGCACTGTCTGCTCTTCCTGGATGGAAAAGGAGGGACTGGGATCACCGCCTTGTGCCACACGGCCCTGCTCCTTCGTGCAGCTGCCAGGATGGGTCTTCTCACTGGCTGAGCTGCTGCTTCTAGCTGGTTCCCTACATATTCATTTCAGATGGGGTCTCTTCACATCTTCCCTAGGCATCTCTTCTGCCACTATCACCAATCTGCTGGCACACAGCGGACAGGTGTCTGTGTTCCGTGCATGCTCGTTCTCACAGGCGCTGTGGTCTCTTGCTCTGACCCACAGGTCCACACAGCCCTGTTGCCAATGCAAACGTGCCTGTCCCAGCAATGGAAGGGCGAGTGGCAGGGCAGCGCAGTGTGCCGCTGTGGAGAAGGCAGGAAGCCTTGTAGCTCCTGGATGGTCTCC
The DNA here is from genome assembly GCF_023343835.1 of Lagopus muta. Classification (NCBI taxonomy): domain Eukaryota; kingdom Metazoa; phylum Chordata; class Aves; order Galliformes; family Phasianidae; genus Lagopus; species Lagopus muta. Next base: position 11,044,506 of record NC_064434.1, read on the forward strand.
GAGGCCTTCTTGTAGGAGGCCAGAACCTCCTCTGGTAGCTCAACGCACCGCTGTATCTGTATTTTTACCACGTGCCGCTCCAGCTGCTTTTCACAGCCTCATCCAGGAACAACGGCTCCACAGTGGGCTCTGATAGTTGCTGGGGCATCTGAGGAGCAGACTTTTCCTGCTGAGTGTCTTCTCTATGTATTGCCAGGCCCACTTACTCCTCTGGTTTCCCTTCTGGGACAACACAGTCCAAGGTCTCCTGGACTTCTTGAGGCTCAAGAGCATCAGAAAGCATGAGGCAGGTCCCCAGACCCGCCCTGGGGATGGCCCTGACTCGGATCAGCATGATCCGGAGGATCGGGTAGAAAATAGCGTCATCCTCCAGGCTGAGGAAGCAGCTAATCCTCCAGAAATCAGCCATGTCTGTGACGTGCAGAGAGAGCCAAGTGGTCAGGCTTCTCTCTCCAGTCCGCTCACAGGCAAACTCGCACCCAGCCTCAGTCTTGAGCTGAGCTCCTGTCTGTGGCTGATTTACATGTGGGCAGCCACTGTGTGACAGCGGGGTCCTGGTAGGGGCCGGCTGGAACAGAAGCGTCCTGTGCTTGACTGCATTGATCGATGTAACGTAGCAGTGGACACGGCCCCCCTCTGGCTGCTGGGCAGCATCAGCAGTCTGGTTCTGGCCTTGCTCCCTTTTGGCCGCTTCCCTGGGTAGATGCTTCTTTCCCACTGCCTTGTCTCCTCCTGTGCCTGGTGCTGCAGTTGCAACTGAAGCCAAAGTCCAGGTGCCTTCACTCCCAGGCACAAAGGCGGCTTTGCTGCACTTGGCACAGAGCCTCCTGGACCTGACTCCATCCTGCCTGAGTCCCTTACTCTCCTGCTTGTCGTTCTGTGCTCTGCACAGTGTGGCATCGGGACTCTCTGCTGCTGGCTCTGCCCTTGAGTGCCCCTGGGACTGCTCCAGCCAGGAAGCCAGCAGCTGGTTCTATTGGTTTTCAGTCATTGTGCTGACCCTGTAGAACCCTATAAGGGCATTGAACATCTCTTACAGGCTGGGTCTTTCTGCTCGGCAGGTCTCTGCAGTGTTCAGAAGGTCTTCTATTTGTGGGGAATTATTTCCTGAAGGAGCTGTCCTGCCTTGTGACAGCCCCTGGATCCCCGTGTTGCCCCTGCTGAGCACGGTGGCGCTCTCCTTGCCCTGCCCTCCCTTTTCCTGAGGAGCTCCCTCGCTCTGTGGCACTGTCTGCTCTTCCTGGATGGAAATGGAGGGACCGGGATCACTGCCTTGTGCCACAGGGCCCTGCTCCTTTGTGCAGCTGCCAGGATGGGTCTTCTCACTGGCTGAGCAGCTGCTTCTAGCTGGTTCCCTACATATTCTTTTCAGTTGGGGTCTCTCCACATCTTCCCTAGGCATCTCTTCTGCCACTATCACCAATCTGCTGGCACACAGCGGACAGGTGTCTGTGTTCCGTGCATGCTCATTCTCACAGGCGCTGTGGTCTCTTGCTCTGACCCACAGGTCCACACAGCCCTGTTGCCAATGCAAACGTGCCTGTCCCAGCGATGGAAGGGCGAGTGGTAGGGCGCTGCAGTGTGCCTCTGTGGAGAAGGCAGGAAGCCTTGTAGCTCCTGGATGGTCTCCGAGGCTTTCTTGTAGGAGGCCAGAACCTCCTCTGGTAGCCCAAAGCACCACTGTGTCTGTATTTTTACCACGTGCCGCTCCAGCTGCTTTTCACAGCCTCATCCAGGAACAACGGCTCCACAGTGGGCTCTGATATTTGCTGGGGCATCTGAGGAGCAGACTTTTCCTGCTGAGTGTCTTCTCTATGTATTGCCAGGCCCGCTTCCTCCTCTGTTTCCCCTTCTGGGACAACACAGTCCAAGGTCTCCTGGACTTCTTGAGGCTCAAGAGCATCGGAAAGCATGAGGTCAGGCTGGGCCATGGCAGCATGACCCACATCTATTCCATGCAGAGCTGTGCTGAGCGTCAGCTGTGAAATGCAGCTGCCTTCATCTGCTTTGGCAGAAGTGCAGGAGCTTGTCTTGGAAGGGGGCCGAGGGGCTGCCAAGGAGCAGTCAGGTTCAGTTGCCACAACGGCAGCAAGGGAGCTGTTGCTCCAGCAGGACAGAGAGGCCCCTGAAGAGCACCAAGCTTCCACTGCCTCGACCGGAGGGAGGGACGCGTGGCTCCTAGAGGACAGGCAGGCATTTGAGGGGCTGCAGGCTCCCACTGCCATGTTGGAAGAGCGCCACTTTTCCGGTGCCACGATGGAAGTGAGGGAGCTGTCACTCCGAGAGGACAGAGACATCTCTGGTGATGAGCTGGTTCCCACTGCTTTACCGGAAGTGAGTGGGTCATTGGTGTCCTCTAACAACTCCATCACAAACCTGTGGCTGAAGGGGATAACAGCACGCTTTGATCAAGGACTTCTGATCGCCTCACGACTGTTCTGCTGTCTGAAAGGAACTGACAAGCTGTGTTCCCCGCGTGCTCGTTCTCACAGGCACTGTGGTCTCTTGCTGTGGCCCACAGGTCCATACTGCCCTCTTCCTAATGCAAACGTGCCTGTGCCATCGATGGAAAGGCAAGAGGTAGGGCAGCGCAGTGTGGCTCTGTGGAGAAGGCAGGAAGCCTTGTAGCTCCTGGATGGTCTCCGAGGCCTTCTTGTAGGAGGCCAGAACCTCCTCTGGTAGCCCAACGCACCGCTGAATCTGTATTTTTACCACGTGCTGCTGCAGCTGCTTTTCACAGCCTCATCCAGGAACAGCTGCTCCACAGTGGGCTCTGATAGTTGCTGGGGCATCTGAGGAGCAGACTTTTCCTGCTGAGTGTCTTCTCTATGTATTGCCAGGCCCGCTTACTCCTCTGGTTTCCCTTCTGGGACAACACAGTCCAAGGTCTCCTGGACTTCTTGAGGCTCAAGAGCATCAGAAAGCATGAGGCAGGTCCCCAGACCCGCCCTGGGGATGGCCCTGACTCGGATCAGCATGATCCGGAGGATCGGGTAGAAAATAGCGTCATCCTCCAGGCTGAGGAAGCAGCTAATTCTCCAGAAATCAGCCATGTCTGTGACGTGCAGAGAGAGCCAAGTGGTCAGGCTTCTCTCTCCAGTCCGCTCACAGGCAAACTCGCACCCAGCCTCAGTCTTGTGCTGTGCTCCTGCCTGTGGCTGATTTACATGTGGGCAGCCACTGCATTTGTGACAGCAGGGTCCTGGTAGGGTCCGGCTGGAACAGAAGCGTCCTGTGCTTGACTGCATTGATCGATGTAACGTAGCAGTGGACACGGCCCCCCTCTGGCTGCTGGGCAGCATCAGCAGTCTGGTTCTGGCCTTGCTCCCTTTTGGCCGCTTCCCTGGGTAGATGCTTCTTTCCCACTGCCTTGTCTCCTCCTGTGCCTGGTGCTGCAGTTGCAACTGAAGCCAAAGTCCAGGTGCCTTCACTCCCAGGCACACAGGCGGCTTTGCTGCACTTGGCGCAGAGCCTCCTGGACCTGACTCCATCCTGCCTGAGTCCCTTACTCTCCTGCTTGTCGTTCTGTGCTCTGCACAGTGTGGCAACGGGACTCTCTGCTGCTGGCTCTGCCCTTGAGTGCCCCTGGGACTGCTCCAGCCAGGAAGCCAGCTGCTGGTTCTGCTGGTTTTCAGTCATTGTGCTGACCCTGTAGAACCCTATAAGGGCATTGAACATCTCTTACAGGCTGGGTCTTTCTGCTCGGCAGGTCTCTGCAGTGTTCGGAGGTGGTGGCACAGCTATGGGAGTGTCCTTCTTCAAAGGATCTTCTATTTGTGGGGAATTATTTCCTGAAGGAGCTGTCCTGCCTTGTGACAGCCCCTGGATCCCCGTGTTGCCCCTGCTGAGCACGGTGGCATTCTCCTGGTCCTGCCCTCCCTTTTCCTGAGGAGCTCCCTCGCTCTGTGGCACTGTCTGCTCTTCCTGGATGGAAAAGGAGGGACTGGGATCACCGCCTTGTGCCACACGGCCCTGCTCCTTCGTGCAGCTGCCAGGATGGGTCTTCTCACTGGCTGAGCTGCTGCTTCTAGCTGGTTCCCTACATATTCATTTCAGATGGGGTCTCTTCACATCTTCCCTAGGCATCTCTTCTGCCACTATCACCAATCTGCTGGCACACAGCGGACAGGTGTCTGTGTTCCGTGCATGCTCGTTCTCACAGGCGCTGTGGTCTCTTGCTCTGACCCACAGGTCCACACAGCCCTGTTGCCAATGCAAACGTGCCTGTCCCAGCAATGGAAGGGCGAGTGGTAGGGCAGCGCAGTGTGCCGCTGTGGAGAAGGCAGGAAGCCTTGTAGCTCCTGGATGGTCTCCGAGGCCTTCTTGTAGGAGGCCAGAACCTCCTCTGGTAGCTCAACGCACCGCTGTATCTGTATTTTTACCACGTGCCGCTCCAGCTGCTTTTCACAGCCTCATCCAGGAACAACGGCTCCTCATGAGGCTCCATAGTGGGCTCTGATAGTTGCTGGGGCATCTGAGGAGCAGACTTTTCCTGCTGAGTGTCTTCTCTATGTATTGCCAGGCCCACTTACTCCTCTGGTTTCTTTTCTGGGACAACACAGTCCAAGGTCTCCTGGACTTCTTGAGGCTCAAGAGCATCAGAAAGCATGAGGCAGGTCCCCAGACCCGCCCTGGGGATGGCCCTGACTCGGATCAGCATGATCCGGAGGATCGGGTAGAAAATAGCGTCATCCTCCAGGCTGAGGAAGCAGCTAATTCTCCAGAAATCAGCCATGTCTGTGACGTGCAGAGAGAGCCAAGTGGTCAGGCTTCTCTCTCCAGTCCGCTCACAGGCAAACTCGCACCCAGCCTCAGTCTTGTGCTGGGCTCCTGCCTGTGGCTGATTTACATGTGGGCAGCCACTGCATTTGTGACAGCGGGGTCCTGGTAGGGGCCGGCTGGAACAGAAGCGTCCTGTGCTTGACTGCATTGATCGATACAACGTAGCAGTGGACATGGCCCCCCTCTGGCTGCTGCGCAGCATCAGCAGTCTGGTTCTGGCCTTGCTCCCTTTTGGCCGCTTCCCTGGGTAGATGCTTATTTCTCACTGCCTTGTCTCCTCCTGTGCCTGGTGCTACATTTGCAAGAGAAGCCAAAGTCCAGGTGCCTTCACTCCCAGGCACAAAGGCGGCTTTGCTGCACTTGGCGCAGAGCCTCCTGGACCTGACTCCATCCTGCCTGAGTCCCTTACTCTCCTGCTTGTCGTTCTGTGCTCTGCACAGTGTGGCATCGGGACTCTCTGCTGCTGGCTCTGCCCTTGAGTGCCCCTGGGACTGCTCCAGCCAGGAAGCCAGCTGCTGGTTCTATTGGCTTTCAGTCATTGTGTTGACCCTGTAGAACCCTATAAGGGCATTGAACATCTCTTACAGGCTGGGTCTTTCTGCTCGGCAGGTCTCTGCAGTGTTCAGAAGGTCTTCTATTTGTGGGGAATTATTTCCTGAAGGAGCTGTCCTGCCTTGTGACAGCCCCTGGATCCTCGTGTTGCCCCTGCTGAGCACGGTGGCGCTCTCCTTGCCCTGCCCTCCCTTTTCCTGAGGAGCTCCCTCGCTCTGTGGCACTGTCTGCTCTTCCTGGATGGAAATGGAGGGACCGGGATCACTGCCTTGTGCCACAGGGCCCTGCTCCTTTGTGCAGCTGCCAGGATGGGTCTTCTCACTGGCTGAGCAGCTGCTTCTAGCTGGTTCCCTACATATTCTTTTCAGTTGGGGTCTCTCCACATCTTCCCTAGGCATCTCTTCTGCCACTATCACCAATCTGCTGGCACACAGCGGACAGGTGTCTGTGTTCCGTGCATGCTCATTCTCACAGGCGCTGTGGTCTCTTGCTCTGACCCACAGGTCCACACTGCCCTGTTGCCAATGCAAACGTGCCTGTCCCAGCGATGGAAGGGCGAGTGGTAGGGCGCTGCAGTGTGCCTCTGTGGAGAAGGCAGGAAGCCTTGTAGCTCCTGGATGGTCTCCGAGGCTTTCTTGTAGGAGGCCAGAACCTCCTCTGGTAGCCCAAAGCACCACTGTGTCTGTATTTTTACCACGTGCCGCTCCAGCTGCTTTTCACAGCCTCATCCAGGAACAACGGCTCCACAGTGGGCTCTGATATTTGCTGGGGCATCTGAGGAGCAGACTTTTCCTGCTGAGTGTCTTCTCTATGTATTGCCAGGCCCGCTTCCTCCTCTGTTTCCCCTTCTGGGACAACACAGTCCAAGGTCTCCTGGACTTCTTGAGGCTCAAGAGCATCGGAAAGCATGAGGTCAGGCTGGGCCATGGCAGCATGACCCACATCTATTCCATGCAGAGCTGTGCTGAGCGTCAGCTGTGAAATGCAGCTGCCTTCATCTGCTTTGGCAGAAGTGCAGGAGCTTGTCTTGGAAGGGGGCCGAGGGGCTGCCAAGGAGCAGTCAGGTTCAGTTGCCACAACGGCAGCAAGGGAGCTGTTGCTCCAGCAGGACAGAGAGGCCCCTGAAGAGCACCAAGCTTCCACTGCCTCGACCGGAGGGAGGGACGCGTGGCTCCTAGAGGACAGGCAGGCATTTGAGGGGCTGCAGGCTCCCACTGCCATGTTGGAAGAGCGCCACTTTTCCGGTGCCACGATGGAAGTGAGGGAGATGTCACTCCGAGAGGACAGAGACATCTCTGGTGATGAGCTGGTTCCCACTGCTTTACCGGAAGTGAGTGGGTCATTGGTGTCCTCTAACAACTCCATCACAAACCTGTGGCTGAAGGGGATAACAGCACGCTTTGATCAAGGACTTCTGATCGCCTCACGACTGTTCTGCTGTCTGAAAGGAACTGACAAGCTGTGTTCCTCGCGTGCTCGTTCTCACAGGCACTGTGGTCTCTTGCTGTGGCCCACAGGTCCATACTGCCCTCTTCCTAATGCAAACGTGCCTGTGCCATCGATGGAAAGGCAAGAGGTAGGGCAGCGCAGTGTGGCTCTGTGGAGAAGGCAGGAAGCCTTGTAGCTCCTGGATGGTCTCCGAGGCCTTCTTGTAGGAGGCCAGAATGTCCTCTGGTAGCCCAACGCACCGCTGAATCTGTATTTTTACCACGTGCTGCTGCAGCTGCTTTTCACAGCCTCATCCAGGAACAGCTGCTCCATAGTGGACTCAGATAGTCGCTGGGGCATCTGAGGAGCAGACTTTTCCTGCTGAGTGTCTTCTCTATGTATTGCCAGGCCCGCTTACTCCTCTGGTTTCCCTTCTGGGACAACACAGTCCAAGGTCTCCTGGACTTCTTGAGGCTCAAGAGCATCAGAAAGCATGAGGCAGGTCCCCAGACCCGCCCTGGGGATGGCCCTGACTCGGATCAGCATGATCCGGAGGATCGGGTAGAAAATAGCGTCATCCTCCAGGCTGAGGAAGCAGCTAATCCTCCAGAAATCAGCCATGTCTGTGACGTGCAGAGAGAGCCAAGTGGTCAGGCTTCTCTCTCCAGTCCGCTCACAGGCAAACTCGCACCCAGCCTCAGTCTTGTGCTGGGCTCCTGCCTGTGGCTGATTTACATGTGGGCAGCCACTGCATTTGTGACAGCGGGGTCCTGGTAGGGGCCGGCTGGAACAGAAGTGTCCTGTGCTTGACTGCATTGATCGATGTAACGTAGCAGTGGACACGGCCCCCCTCTGGCTGCTGGGCAGCATCAGCAGTCTGGTTCTGGCCTTGCTCCCTTTTGGCCGCTTCCCTGGGTAGATGCTTATTTCTCACTGCCTTGTCTCCTCCTGTGCCTGGTGCTACAGTTGCAAGAGAAGCCAAAGTCCAGGTGCCTTCACTCCCAGGCACACAGGCGGCTTTGCTGCACTTGGCGCAGAGCCTCCTGGACCTGACTCCATCCTGCCTGAGTCCCTTACTCTCCTGCTTGTCGTTCTGTGCTCTGCACAGTGTGGCAACGGGACTCTCTGCTGCTGGCTGTGCCCTTGAGTGCCCCTGTGACTTCTCCAGCCAGGAAACCAGCAGCTGGTTCTACTGGTTTTCAGTCATTGTGTTGACCCTGTAGAACCCTATAAGGGCATTGAACATCTCTTGCAGGCTGGGTCTTTCTGCTCGGCAGGTCTCTGCAGTGTTCAGAGGGTCTTCTATTTGTGGGGAATCATTTCCTGAAGGAGCTGTCCTGCCTTGTGACAGCCCCTGGATCCCTGTGTTGCTCCTGCTGAGCACGGTGTCGTTCTCCTTGCCCTGCCCTCCCTTTTCCTGAGGAGCTCCCTCGCTCTGTGGCACTGTCTGCTCTTCCTGGATGGAAACTGAGGGACCGGGATCACCGCTTTGTGCCACACGGCCCTGCTCCTTCTTGCAGCTGCCAGGATGGGTCTTCTCACTGGCTGAGCTGCTGCTTCTAGCCGGTTCCCTACATATTCTTTTCAGCTGGGGTCTCTCCACATCTTCACTAGGCACCTCTTCTGCCACTATCACAAATCTGCCAGCACACAGCGCACTGGTGTCTGTGTTCCACACGTGCTCATTCTCACAGGCGCTGTGGTCTCTTGCTGTGGCCTAAAGGTCCACACTGCCCTCTTCCTAATGCAAACGTGCCTGTGCCATCGATGGAAAGGCAAGAGGTAGGGCAGCGCAGTGTGGCTCCGTGGAGAAGGCAGGAAGCCTTGTAGCTCCTGGATGGTCTCCGAGGCCTTCTTGTAGGAGGCCAGAACCTCCTCTGGTTCTGCACCGCTGTGTCTGTATTTTTACCCCGTGGCACTCCAGCTGCCTTTTCACAGTCCAAGGTCTCCTGGACTTCTTGAGGCTCAAGAGCATCAGAAAGCATGAGGCAGGGTCCCCAGACCCGCCCTGGTGATGGCCCTGACCCGGATCAGCATGATCCGGAGGATGGGGTAGAAGATAGCGTCATCCTCCAGGCTGAGGAAGCAGCTAATTCTCCAGAAATCTGCCCTGTCTGTGACGTGCAGAGAGAGCCAAGTGGTCAGGCTTCTCTCTCCAGTCCGCTCACAGGCAAACTCACACCCAGCCTCACTCTTGAGCTGGGCTCCCATCTGCGGCTGATTTACATTTGGGCAGCCACTGTGTTTGTTTGCCCCTTCCCCAGATAGATGCTTCTTTCCCTCTGCCTCATCTCCTCCTGTGCCTGGTGTCTGGACGCAGCTTACAGGCTGTGTTCCTGAGGTGCAGACCAGCCCACTGGGGGCCTGAGGTTCCCCTGTGCCTGCTGCCATCAGAAGCTCAGGAGGGGCTGGCAGCACTGTCAGGTTCTGCTTTGCCTGGATGGTAAATCCATTGCTTCTGCAGCGGTATTGCCCCTCGCGCTTTGTGTCTGCAGATTTTGCCTTGCAAAACCTCTAGCAGGTCAGTTTCGAAGCACAGGCTCACGGCGAAAACCCTTCCTTAGAGGCTCAAAATGGCGGCTCTAAGCTGAGGGAGAGCGAGGCAACGCCCTGGGCCCCCGGCAGCGCGGGAGCTCTGACGCGTGTGGGCGGAGCCAGGAGTGTCGGCGGCACCGCCCCCCTGTGCGAATAAAGGCAGAGCCCAGAGGGCGCGGTTAACAGGGCGGGCAGTCGGCGCGGGGCTGCTGGCACAGGTAGGGTGCCTTGGGCGTTTAAGGAGGCTTAACGAGTCACTTAGCAGGACATCGCTCTCTAGACACGTCCAGGTGCAGCCACGGTCGTTACAGCAGCTGCTAAAAGGGACGCGGAGTCTGACTGAAAGCAAGCAAGCAAGCAAGCAAGCAAGCATGGATGTCCGTGCTGCAGTTCAGGTCTCAGGCTGCAGAGGATGCCTGGCCATGTCGTTGCTACAGGGGGGCAGCAGGGATACTGCCTGTGCACGGTGTGAGCAGGTGGATGATGTGCCCGGTCTGGTGGTAGAGCTGAAGGAGGACGTTGAAAGGTTGAGGAGCATCCTGTATCGTGAGAGGGAGATTGACTGGTGGAGTCGGACTCAGCCATCCCTCCAGGAAGGGCGCTGGGAGATGCTCCTCAAGCAGTGGGGGATCGTCTGCCCTATGGCAGTCAGGTGGGAGGGGGTGACCTCGGACAGCGAGGGATGGAAACAAGTCCCTGTTTGGGGCAGCAAGGGGACTGCGTCTCATCCTGCCCCGCTCTGCCAGGTGCCCTTACATAACAGGGATGAAGCGCTGGAGCTGGAGGAACAGGGGAGTGTGATGTGGGTGAAGGTCCATCCACACAGGAGTGATTGCTGAAGGCTAGTCTGACTGCTCCCCATACGGCTACAATGTCAGTCAGGAAGAAAGAAGGGCTATCGTCATAGGGGACTGTGTTCTAAGGGCAGCCGAGGGTCTGGTATGGTGCTTGGACCTGTCCCACAGCATGGTGTGTTGCCTGCCTGGTGCCTGGGTGAGAGATGCTCAGGCGAGTGGTGTTCCTAGCAGCAAGCCCTCTGATTATTATCCGTTACTAGTTTTCCACGTTTGAAATGAATCATAGAATCATAGAATCATAGAATCATAGAATCATAGAATCATAGAATCATAGAATCACTAAGATTGGAAAAGACCTAAAAGATCACCCAGTCCAACCGTTCACCTATTCCCAATAGCTCCTACTAAACCATGTCCCTCAACGCAACATCCAGTCTTTCCTTGAACACCCCCAGGGTCGGTGATTCCACCACCTCCCTGGGCAGTCCATTCCAGTGCCTGACCACCCTTTCTGAAAAGTAATACTTCCTCATGTCCAGCCTGAATCTCCCCTGCCGTAGCTTGAAACCATTCCCCCTGGTCCTATCACTAATGACACGAGAGAAGAGGCCGACCCCCAGCTCACTACAACCTCCCTTCAGGAAGTTATAGAGAGCGATAAGGTCTCCCCTGAGTCTCCTCTTCTCCAGGCTGAACATTCCCAGCTCCTTCAGCCTCTCCTCATATGGCCTGTGTTCCAGACCCCTCACCAGCTTCGTTGCCCTTCTTTGAACACGTTCCAGGGCCTCAATATCTTTCTTGCAGTGAGGGGCCCAAAACTGGACACAGTACTCGAAGAGTACTGTGAGAGTACTGAAGAGTTAGACAAAAGTTCTTGGGTGATCCAAAGGGGCGTTAGGACTCTGGGAAGGCTGCTGAAGAGATCGGGAGCACAAGTTGTGTTCTCCTCTGTCCTCTCAGTTGGTGAGTGGGATCCGGACAAGAGGTGGGTGGACATGCTGAATGAATGGCTTTGTAAATGGTGTCATACATGGGAATTTGGGTACTATGGTTTGGGATGCAGCCATGAGAAAGGGGGAATGCTGACAGCGGATGGGATCCAACTGACTAGAAGTTGCCACAGATATTCTTGGGGACAAGCTGGCTGGGCTGGTTAATAGGGCTTTAAACTAGATATGGGGGAGAAGGAGGTGTACTAGGTGACAGAGACGAGCGTGGGAACGCTGTCACCTTGGGAGGTGGTAGGGGAAAACCCCAGACTTGTCCTGGAGGTATTATTGAGGGCTCCTCTGAGAAGGCAACGAGGCCAATAACTGAATACAGAGCTGAAGTGCCTCTATACCTGCGCACACAGCATGGCCAATAGCAGGCTGAAACATGGTCTCACGGGCTGCAACATGGTCTCCACTAGACAGCCGGCTCATTCCAAGGACACTGTAGCAACCCAGACTGAAACCTCAGTAGGAAATGTTGCTGTTCAGGCCTCTGGCTGCAGGGAGTGCCTGAGCCTACTTCTGCCCAGGGAGTGTGGCAGGGACTTAACCTGTGCGAGGTGTGAGCAGGTGGACGAGCTTCTGAGCCTGGTGGTGGAGCTCAAGGATGAGGTGCAGAGACTTAAGAGCCATCAGAGAGTGTGAGCAGGAGATCGACTGGTGGAGCTACTCACTGGCTTACCAGAGGGAAGGGCCCCAGGAAAAAAAATCCCAGACAGTTGGTGGAGCCCCTACCCTGTCACAGTCAGACAGACCTCACTGCTGAGTAAGGTCGGAAAAGAGTCCCCACTCGGTGTCACAGGATACACTCCCGCCTGCCTTGCCCGCCTCCACAACTCCAAGTAACAGGTTCCAGATGCTGGAAGTTGAAGAGGAAGTGACTGGAGAGGTGATGCAGGATCAGCCTAGGAGAGAGCCCAGGGCGAGGAGGTCACCTCATGCCTTGAGACTGCCTCTGGTAGTAAAGAACGAAGGGTGGTCGTGGTGGGTGACTCCCTTCTCAGAGGAATGGAGGGCCCCATATGCAGACCTGACCTGGGCTGTCGGGAAGTGTGTTGCCTTCCTGGGGCTCGGGTCAGGGACATAACCAGGCAACTCCCAAAGCTGGTTAGGTCAACTGACTACTTTCCGCTACTCGTAGTTCTGGTGGGCAGTGATGAAATCACTCAGACAAGCCTATGCATGATGAAAAAAGATTTCAGGGGTTTAGGGCATTTAGTCCACGGAGTGGGAGCTCAAGTGATCTTCTGCTCTATACCTTCAGGCCCAATGAGGGACTCCAAGCAGGATAGAACGGCACTAGCAATGAATAATTGGCTCGGAGGCTGGTGTTGAGCCAGAAACTTTGGGTTCTTTGATCATGGGACAGTTTACTCGGCCCCTGGCCTGATGTCTGCCTGTGGAACCCACCTATCTCGAAGGGGGCAGCGAATACTGGCACAGGAACTAGCGGGGCTTATTGAAAGAGCTTTAAACTAGCTATGAAGGGGGAAGGGGACAAAACAGGCCTCTCAAGAGATGAGCCTAGGGGAAAGATGCTCGAGCAGGGGATGAGGCAGATGAGTCGTCTGAAATGTGTCTATACCAATGCACGCAGCATGAGCAACAAGCAGGAAGAGTTGGAAATGATTGTGAGTCAGGCTAATTATGACCTTGTTGCTATTTCCGAAACGTGGTGGGACCACTCCCATGACTGGAGTGCTGAGATAGATGGCTACAAGCTCTTCAGAAGGGATAGAGGAGGAAAGAAGGGTGGTGGTGTGGCCCTTTATATTAAAGACCGTTTTGATGTAGAAGAGCTTGGGGTTGGGAATGATAGAGTGGAGTGTCTATGGGTAAGGATCAGGGGGAAGGCCTATAGGGGTGGCATCTTGGTGGGGGTCTGTTATAGACCGCCTAATCAGGACGAAGAGTTGGATGAGGCATTCTATGAGCAGCTCGCCTAAGTCACGCGATCGCCAGCACTTGTTCTGATGGGAGTCTTCAACTTCCCTGATATATATGTTGGAAATATAATATAGCGCAGAGGAAGCAGTCCAGGAGGTTTCTAGACTGTGTGGAAGGTAGCTTCCTTATGCAACTGGTAGGAGAGCCTACCAGGGACGGTGCCCTGCTGGACCTGGTCTTCGCTAACAGAGAAGGACTGGTGGGAGAAGTGAAGGTTGGGGACTGTCTTGGGCAGAGTGACCACAGAATTGTAGAATTCTCCATTCTTGGGGATGTCAGAAGAGTGGCCAGCAGAACTACTTTCTTGAACTTCCAGAGGGCAGACTTTGACCTGTTCAGGGAGCTGGTAGCGCGGGTCCCTTGGGAGTCGCTTCTCAAGGGTAAAGGGGCCCAGGAAGCCTGGATGCTCCTCAAGACTGAAATCTTAAAGGCACAAAAACAGGCTGTCCCTGAGTGCCGTAAGGCGAGCTGCAGGGGAAGATGACCGGTGTGGATGAGCCGGGAATTACTGTTGAGACTGAAGGAGAAAAAGAGAGTCTACATCCTCTGGAAGAAGGGACAGGCTGCTCAGGGAGATTACAAAGAAAGTAGCTAAGGTATGCAGGGAGGAAGTTAGGCGGGCAGAAGCCGAACCTGAGCTCAGGTTGGCCTCTGCAGTAAAAGACAATAAAAAATCCTTTTATAAATATATCAATGGGAAAAGAAGAATCAAAGATAATTCTCATCCTATACTTGATGCAGCAGGGAATGTGGTCACTGAGGACAAGGAGAGGGCTGAGATCCTCAATGCCTTCTTTACATCTGCTTTTAACAGCCAGATCAGTTATCCTCTGGGCTTTTTATGCCCCGATCTGGAAGTCTGGGACACTGCTCATAATTTGCCCCCAGCAATTCCAGTGGAGACAGTCAGAGAGCTCCTCCTCTGTCTGGACTGTCACAAGTCCATGGGACCGGGTGGGTTGCACCCTCGGGTGCTGAGGGAGCTGGCAGCGGTGATTGCTGAGCCCCTCTCAGCCATCTATCGATGCTCCTGGTTAACTGGTGAGGTCCCAGAGGATTGGAGGCTTGCTGATGTGACTCCCATCTTCAAGAAGGGCTGTAAGGAGGATCCGGGGAACTATAGGCCTGTCAGCCTCACCTCAGTACCAGGGAAGGTTATGGAGCAAATCATCTTGGATGAGATTGCACAGCATGTACGCAGTGCCCAGGGGATCAGGCCCAGCCAGCACAGGTTCGTGAAAGGCAGGTCGTACTTGACCAACCTCATCTCTTTCTACAACTGGGTGACTAGTCTGATAGATGAGGGAAGGGCTGTTGATGTAGTCTTCCTAGACTTCAGCAAAGCCTTCGACACGGTCCCTCACAGGCTTCTTCTGGGGAAACTGGCTGCCCCTGGTCTGAACAGATATACACTTCTTTGGGTAAGGAACTGGCTACAGGGCCACGCTCAGCGGGTCGTGGTGAATGGAGTGAAGTCCAGCTGGTGACCCGTTTCAAGACGTGTCCTTCAGGGGTCAGTACTGGGGCCCATCTTGTTTAATATCTTTATTGATGACCTATATGAGGGCATTGAGTGCACCCTCAGCAAGTTTGCAGATGACACCAAGCTGGGAGGTGGTGTTGATCTGCCTGAGGGTTGGGCGGCCCTTCAGAGGGATTTAGACAGGCTGAACTGCTGGGCTGAGGTGAATGGGATGAAGTTCAACAAGGCCAAATGTCGAGTTCTGCACTTTGGCCACAACAACCCCAATGCAGCACTATAGGCTTGGGGATGAGTGGCTGGATGAGTGTGAAGAAGAGAAGGACCTGGGGGTGTTGGTTGATGCTCGGCTGAACATGAGCCAACAGTGTGCCCAGGTGGCCAAGAGGGCCAACCCCATCCTGGCCTGTATTAGAAACAGTGTGGCCAGCAGGGAGGTGATCATCCCCCTGTACTCAGCACTGGTGAGGCCGCACCTCGAGTACTGTGTTCAGTTTTGGGCTCCTCACTACAGGAAAGATGTTGAGGTCCTGAGACGTGTCCAGAGAAGGGCAACGAAACTGGTGAGGGGTCTGGAGCACAAGTCTTATGAGGAACGGCTGAGGGAGCTGGGATTGTTCAGTCTGGAGAAGAGGGGGCTCAGGGAGACCTCATTGCACTCTACAACTTCCTGAAGGGAGGTTGTGGTGAAGGGGGATTTGGCCTCTTCTCCCAGGCAACGAGCAGGACACGGGGCAATGGCTGCAAGTTGTATCAGAGGAGGTTTAGGTTGGACATAAATAAGAACTTTTTCACTCAGGGAGTGGTCAGGCACTGGAATGGCTGCCAGGGAGGTGGTGGAGTCGCTGGCAGTGTTCAAGAGGCGTCTGGATGATGTGCTGCGTGATATGGCTTAGTGCTTGTGGTGGCAATGGTGATGAGGAGACGGTTGGACTGGATGATCTTGTAGGTCGTTTCCAACCTTGTGGTTCTATGATTGTATGATTCTATAAACAGGAGGACTTAGAAACTATGGTCTGATTGGGAAAATATGACCTGATTCCTACCATGGAAACATGGTGGGATGAATCCTACAATTGGGATACTTTCATTGAGGGCTACAGGCTTTGGAAGGGATGAACACGATAGAAGGGGTGGGGGACTTGCCCTTTATGTTAGGATGAGGTTAGATTAGAAGAGCTGTGTCTGAGAAACAGAGAGCTTTTGGGCTGAAATGAAGGATTGGTCCAGCAAAGGCCATCAGTGGTTGGGGTCTGCTCCAGGCCTGATCAGGGGGAGCCTGTTGACGAGGCCTTCTTGTTTCAGCTGCTGGAAGTATCATGCTTGTGGGCTCTTGTCCTGATGGGGGATTTCAGTCACTTGGAAATCTGCTGGGATAGTGGTGCAGAAGATGGCAGACAATCTAGGAAATTCCTGGAGTCTGCTGAGTATAATTCCTAGTCTGGCTGTTAGTGTCCTTTCGCTATCTAAAGTGGTGCAACAGTAAAGAAGGGAACAGACTTTTTATCTTGGTCTCTTTTGATACAATAAGGGGCAATGTTTTGAAACTTACAGATGATAGTTTTAGGTTGGATATAAGGAAAAAGTCTTTTACAGTGAGGATGGTGAGGCACTGGAACAAGTTGCCCAGAGATGTTGTCAATGCCCCAATCCTTGGAGACTGGATGTGAGGCTGGATCAGGCCTTGGTCAACCTTACCTAGCTGTGGTGTCCTTATTCATTGTAGGGGTGTTGGACTAGATAGCTTTCAGAGATCTCTTCCACTTCTAAGGATTCTATAATTCTGTAATTCTATCACTCTCTCACTGTGGGAGGGGCATTGCCCCCCTACTTCCCACCTTCTGAACAATCTGCTTGAGGGCTGTGTGTAGAGCAGTCAGTAGTGTAGACTGAGGCAAAAATGTTGTTGAATACTTTAGCCTTCTCGTCTGCTATCACTAGCCTCCCTCTGTTGCTCACAAAACAAAGTAAACCTTCATGGACTTTCCTTTCCCCATTGATGTTCCCACTGATATCTTTCACAACTTCTTCCTAAAATTTTTGTACTATGTGTTCCAGTTTACATAATTCATAGAACCTTTGGTTTTTTTTCTTCTTTGTACAGTATTTTAAAAGAAAGAACGCCAGGTAGAAGAAAGGAATGGCTCACAGTACTATATTATCAAGAGCAAAACCACTTCTATGTTTGGTCTCCATAAATGTCCAGAAAGTGTCAACTCTTGTCAATGGTATCAATGTTTTTTTTTTTCCCTGCACAGAAAAATTCCGTGACATACCTTCGCTTCATCTGCACTTCCATGTCCAATGCCATTTTGTCAGACTGCCCCTCTGCTGCCATCTGTCACATGGCAACGAAATGTAATGGAATATTGGTGGGAAGGTTCAACTTCTACTGCCACTCCACCACCATCCACCTCCAACACTGTGGGTCAGCATAATAAAATGGGAGATGTTATTTCCAGAGCAGCCCTCATAATTATTTTTGGATTGTTCTGTGTTTATTTTATTTACACAGTAGGTGAAGGAGTCTTTTCAAGTTGAACATTATTTAGTTTACTGGAGGAGTATGTTGAGGGATGCAAGAGTTGAGGGATGGGTCCCATGTATGCCACAGGCAGGAACTGATAGTGAGAAAGTCTGTTAATCTTACAGATGTCTGAAAACAGAACTTTAATTCCCAGCCTTTCTGGAATTTGAGAAAACTCTTAGTGTCTTCTGTGTTAATACAGGCAGCAAATTGTGCCTCTTACTCATAGCACTCTTCACTTCTTTTCCACTTCATAGCTGCTCCCATCCCTGAATTTGCTGAGGTTATTTCAGCATAAAGATAAAGCAAATATAGCTGACCTTTCTGGTTACAACAGAAGCTAAGGTGTGCTTCAGAAGTAAATCATGACTTACAGGTTGGGGTGAACTACTGGTTTGTTCTGCTGTCTTCACTGTATGAGGAGTTCCTTGGTGACAGGTGCAGAATTATCTCAGAATGCTTTCCAACCACTCCTGTGTGCCTTTGTTAACGCTGGCTGTTCTGAGTTGTCCAGCTTTGTAGCAGGAATGGTTGTTAAATGAAAGCAGTGTTAGAAATCTCCATTTTCCAGGTATCTGTGGAATGTGATTGTCAAGGGAACTTGAACATGGTATAAATTTTATGAATAAATGAAAATTAACGCATAAGTCCTCTTTATATATAATAAGTGTTTGTGGATAGCCCTATGCTCACTCTCTTTGCATATCCTTTTCTTTAACATGTGTATTTTGGTACTTGTTTTTAAAAACACTGTCATTAGCAATGTACTTGTAAAATAGTTTTTAGGGTAAAAGAAAGTTACAGAAGAAATGTTTTGACATATTTTCAGAAGAGGATCATTTTAAAAAGAGGATAAAGGCCTCTACTTGTACACTACACTATGATGCTGTTCTTTTATCCCTTGCATTTAGAACGTTATTGTTCAAAACTAATTATAGGGTGCAAAGAGTGGATGTATGAGAAATAAGTATAGTTAAAACTGAAAAAATTACGAGACTGTTCATAAAGCTGAAGGCACAGTTTAGGATGTGTTAGGATGTGTTTCCTTGTGAAAATTCTTCTTTTGCAAGAGCTGTCAAGGTCAGTGTCAGCCTGAATTCTTTAATGCATGCTGTAAGTGCTAGCTGTGAAGATTAGATTTGCCCAGAGCTACTCTTATTTGTTTATTCAGCTTTTAAAAATACATGTTTGTGCTCTTCTATTAAAAGAATTTCCATGAAAAACATCATCAGTCCGAGCTTGTATCAAGTCCTTCATTATACTTGTTCTCCACTTACTATTTTGTCTCTGGAATAAGTTATATAAGTTATATATAAGTTGTAAGTTAATAATAACACATAAGTTTACAGCTGCACACTGCTGCATGTGTTTTCTCATTCAGTAACAAAGGAATACTATACTTGCTGCCTTTCCCAGATAAGTTCAAGGAATTATATTTGATAGGAAACATAAGTGGTTCAGCATTAGGCAGAATCTCAGGAGGCATACAGTTGTGTTTGTAATTGCTTTTATTTTTATAATGAATCTTTACCTGCATTATGTCATTAATGACACAGAGTAACACAGAGTTCAGTGTTATTCTGCACTTACTATATTAAAGCTGATGTTTCTTCTGGAGGTTTCAAGGAAAGAGAAAAAAATGGTCCTCTTTTTTGATGTCTATGTTTGTTTGTTTTTTTTTGCTAGATCAGATATGAGGTTATTTGGCTATTGCCAGGTTTTCTAATGGACAAATCTTGTAGTATTTTTGTATTTATTTTTTATTATATTTTTTCTGGCTAGAAAAAATATAGAAATATATTCCAATTCAGCCCGATTCACAGCTATAGTCATGATTTCTTCATGATTTCTTGAGATACGAGTCTGTAAGACAGTAAGGTATGATATACTCCTGGGCAAAGAAGAGCAGGAATAGTAGGAATTTGTCAATCTTGGTATCAAATATATATATATACTCAGACATTTACAGCTTTATTGTTGTCAGTTCTTTCCAAAAAGCTCAGGACAACCCCTAGTAAAGCAGATGGACTTTGGGCAACACTGCAGTAGAAAACTTTCAGAAAAATATTGAATCCTTCAGGATAGCAGAAGGATAGTAAATAGAGTATTTGCTATCTGAGATTTCCTATTATTGACAGTTTATTGACCACCAAGTTCACTCACTGTTTGAGCTGGGTCTCTTATTTCCATCCTTGCTCCATACTGTATTGTGGCATTTCTTACTGTGCTCTTGTGAGCTAGTGACAATTTTTGTCATGTTGTTGTGATTTCATTTAAGGCTCTGCAGCAGATTTTTTTTGTATGCAGACTGAGCCAAATGTGAAAAAGTAGTACATGCATTGGAATAGTTTTGTTATTGTCTGCAATATTGTTTTTTCTCATTAGAAAAATGTTTGTTTTGGTTCAAGAAAACATTTAGCTCCATCTCAGACATAACAATTCATTTTCAGTGAAGATAGTTCTAACAAAAGCAAGCAACAGAAATGCAGCAGGAAACTTGTTGCACCACCAGCCAAGAACATTGCCGTTGGTGAGGAGTCAAGACACTTACATGATATTGATGTGGGAGGCTTTTGTTCAAATCCTGCCTTAAGAAACTTCACATGTTCACTTCTGCCTGCCTGATGAATGCTTTATGTGTCCTACTGTATGGATATATCTTTACTCAGACATCAGCTGCACCAGTTTTAACAAGAACTGACAGCTGCTTGTTCTATCTTCTCAATAAGTATGTGAGCGCTTAACCTCAGATGTCATTCTGATCTCTTCTATCATGAATATTTAAGTATTTGTACAAGATGGAAGAATTTTGGAAGATGAAATTAGAGTAACACGCTACAGTATGTTGTTACTGCAGTGGTTATATATAATGCTGAGACAGCATTCTGAGCTCCCAGTTCTTAAATGCACAAGATGGTTATATCTGCCTGGTACTGTGGAACGTAATTCCAAATGGTTTTATTTGTGAATTAATGAACTATGAGAACGCTAAGCTCTGTGATGGGGACAGTGATTCTTGGAGCAGGAGCTACGTGTGTAGCTAGACGTTTTTGTTCTCCATCTCAGTTTCATGCTAATATCTATTTTAGCATCTCAGATGGTAACATCAATAATGAGCTGTGTTTTTTGAAGGAGTTGGCTTACTGATTGTTTCATCATTTCAATTCCTAGATTAGTGTAAATGTTGAAGTTTATCAGGCTATACTTAGAAAGTACTCAAGCCCAGTTCCACTGAAATCCACTCCATTGGAAAATCAAATCCAAGTACTTGTGCTCAATAAAGAGTTAGGTATAAATAAACTCGAAATGGTCTTCTGAACCTCTCTGCTAGCTGTTATGACACACAGATTTTTGTTGCTTTGTAATCATATGCCCCGTCTGCTTTTCTTGTAAACTCTGCTGGGAGGATTCCTCTGAATCTGACCTACTGCACAGGCAGCAATACTTGACTGCCCAAATGATAGCTTCTGTCTGCACCACTTGGCCCACTCTAGTCTGTCCAGTGTGAGTAAGATGACTAATGGTCTGTTGGATAAATCCCACTCAGAAGCATTATTATTCTCTCTCGGTGCCAAAAAAAAGCTCAGAACTGAAGAGCGAGTCCTCTGGTTACTAAGAGTTTTGAGGTATAAAGTGAAACTCTCCTTTTTTTTGGTCTTTTCAGGAGCAGGAACTGAAGAAGTAAAGAGCCTCTGTATCATAGCATTTAATCCAGCAGGATTGAGTAATAAATTACAGAATTGGAGAGTGCATTTCTCTATGGAACCGCACAAACTGAGCCTGTTAGAAGCTTCCTCCCTCACACTGTACTCACATGGAATCAATTAATGGCATAGAAAAATGTCAACTTCTTCTCTCCCGTCCTTGTATTTTCTGCTTCACATTGTCATCCTTGTCAGAAAGAATGTTTTCATTTCATGTTTATTGCAAGATCTTTAAATTTTTTACTCATGCATTCATATCAAATGTTTTTATATTCAGTTTCTTTGGTGAATGCTGTGCTGAATTTGTATTGGTCTTGTGGAAGCTGCTGGAAGTGTTTTAACTTGTTTATTATCAGATGGAACATCATGCCTCAGACCATTCTCCTTGCTATGAAGATTGTGATTAAATGAATTTGATTGTCAAGTTCTCTGCTGTCAGTCTTAACAACCACCAGTAACTTCCTCTCTCATGTTCTTGATTTAGTAAGCCTGTTCTAGGATAGCTGCCAGATTTCAGTCAAAGTGAAAGAGGCAGAACCTGCAGTTTCTCCAATACTTCCTAGCTGATCAGATCACACATACTTACATGAGCACTTTCAGTCTGGACCCTTTTGAACTTTCCTTAGAAAGTGAAGGAGATGGGCCGTCTTATTTACTTACGCCTTTTTTTTTTCATGCAGAGCATATAATAGTAATGATTTTCCAAATACCTGTACTGATGTTCCCAGTCTGTTTCTCTGAGGCAGGTTGAGGCACAGGATGCTCCTGTACTTCTGCTGGCAGCGCTGGGCACCTTCTGAAGCCCCACTCTGATGACTGTCATTCTTCCTTGAAGTGAAGCATAAGCTAATGTGATTTGAAACCTTACTTTCCACTGATAACCTTTACTTAACATTATCTCAGGAACCTACGCCACCGTGGACCTTCAGAAAATGCACTCTAAAATGTGTTTCCTAGAGCGTAATTCTCTGTGTTTTTATTTGGTTCCTCATATCAGCTACAGGATTCTTGCCGTGAATAATGGAGTTGTGTAAAAATTAAGAGCAATAAGATGATAACATTATACAGTGTGGATCTGGGAAAGAGACAGTCTGAAAAAAGGAAAGGAATCAGTACGAATATCAAGCATAAAAGGTTTCAGAAGACTGATTTTTGAGTGGTTCTGCATGCAGCTAGGAATTGGACTTGATTATCCTTACAGTCTCTTTCAACTCAGGATATTCTATGATTCAGTAATTATATGAGTGGCTCAAATTAATCTTTCCTGAAGTATGAAACTCAATATTTGATCAAACTTCTGAAAAATACGTACTTATTGTGAATGCACTATTTGAACAAAGAGAGCAGTGAAGCATTTTTGTTTGTGCTCTCTGACCAGAAAGCTGTGTGTGAGCTGATGTAATGTTGCATATTTTGTGTGGAACCTTTTTTGTATAACACTCATAGCAAGGAAACATTCTGTCATTATTCATCCATTCATAGACCTCCAATTTCACTGAAGCCAGCTACGTGATCCCATATTCTTATAACAGAAAAATGACAGTGTTTAGCAGATAGAAGTAACTGGTATCAACCAACAGTTTACCTTCTCAAAATTTGCATCTTAGATACAGCACTTGTCAGCTGTAATACACTCTTCTTGAATTTAAGGCAAAAGTGAATTATCTTTTTTCTTCTTCCAATATTCTATAGATTTGTGCTGTTTTACAGTAGATGAATGAATGCTTCATTTTCTTTTCAACTATAGTACTCTAATACCAATTTATTTCATATGAGTGGTAGAAATAAGATGTGTATATTTGATGTTGAAAAATAATATGAAGATTGAGAACCTAAGATTGTTATGAGAGGAGATGGGCATACAGAAAGAGAGAAAAGGTATTAAAAAGATGTTAACAGTCAATATTATTTTCTCTTCCTCTCATCCTGCGACTCCAATGCTTCCACTGCTTTGCAGTACACAGCGATTCTGACACTTCACTAACATTTCTAACACTAACATTTCTTTCAGAAACACTTTAAATTCTGTATTTTCCCTATGTGGCATAGGCAAACTAATTTTCATTTCAGTCTTTTTTTCTCCCCTAAAATTTAAAAGAATCAGAATTGATTTTTCAGCATAGGAACACGACTCATCAAGATGTTAATTTACTGTATTCCTTGACATTGTTCAATTTTCTGTAACTGTCTAAATAAAGTTTGTTATTTCTTATTTATCAACTGATTTGGCTATTCATT
Organism: Lagopus muta; assembly: GCF_023343835.1. Classification (NCBI taxonomy): domain Eukaryota; kingdom Metazoa; phylum Chordata; class Aves; order Galliformes; family Phasianidae; genus Lagopus; species Lagopus muta. The sequence continues at coordinate 11,067,488 of NC_064434.1, forward strand.
CCTATTTCTGACTGGCACTATTGATTGTCTCCTCGAAGGTCTGATTCCAGGCCCTTTGAAGACAGGATGACATCAATAATTCAGTCCATGTGCTTTGGATTAGGCCAGGCTTGTAATCAGAATAACTAGCATTGCTTTGTCGGCTGCTCTTTGCACTGACTTTGTAACATGGTGAAACAAGTTTTAGCTGGGATTAAACTGTAAACACTTCGTTTAATTAAAATATAAAGAATACGTATTGAAATCATGACACTAATACTATTGGTAGGGTAAATGTATCTTCTCCTTAAATAACATGAATGTTCAATCCTCCAATGTAGACATCAGGATAAAACATACCATGGTTTTTATTTCATGAGTGAGAAAATGAATTTGAACCTATGAATAATGAAGGAAACTGATTGTAAAACAAAATGAAATCTAATTGTAGCTTGAGTGAATTAATTTGAATCTTTCTTAAAGTAGGCATATTTCAATTTGAAGCTTCCAATGAAGCATGATCTGTAACAAAAATGCCATTACAATACATTAACATTAAATGTACATTTGTTTTTACTTGAACATTTAGCAAATAGGTTTACTAGGCAAGCAGGAAGCAGCTTCCCAATGACCAAAATACTTACAAGTTTTTTTTATTAAATTACTTCTGTGCTGGTGATTCATTAATATTCATTCCCTAGAATCTAGCAAAGGTCAGCCAAACGATAATTGTGTGAGAAGGACTGAATACCATTCTTTGAAACTTTCTGTACTTTTAAAACCATTTTTTTCTTCTGCTGCAGCAAATCTAATTTGAAAGAGGACTATGGTCTATCAGCTGGCTCTTAACTCCAAGCCATGTTGTTTTACTCCAAGACAATGTTTGGTTTACTCTGAGACAATCTACTAGAGATGCACACATACATATTTTGTAAGATCCCCCAAAAACTGTGAATTTACAGTAATTTGTGGAATTACGACCAGTGCCACTGAAGAGCAGCTAGCTGTGAAGTGAAATGAAGAGCACCACAGTTTAAGAGGAAGAATAATTGTCTTGTATCAAGCAGAACTCCAGTTTAGTCAGGCAAAATTGTCCAAGTGCCAAGCTGGTGCTTGGCCAGAACAGTGCAGCAAAACCCCCTCTTGTAAAAAAAAAAAAAAAAAGAAAGAAAAGTAGTACTTCAGCATTAAGGAATTAATGAACAAATGCTGAGGAGTGGAAGAGTGCTGACTTCACATTTCAACCAAAAATAAAAGCCAGAAGAGCAAACTTCTGGATATAAAGGAATTTCAGCATTGTGTTGTTATTATAAACACTTCAAAACTACAATTTTAAACCTTGAGGTCAGTTACAGACTGAATTCATGCTGCTAGCTCAAGCTGACATAGCATCACTTTTTCAACACCAGCACATATTTCACTGTTTGTTGGCCTTTTGTTCTAGGCGTGGTTTATTCATAAAATGGCTTGGGTTGGAAGAGATCTCAGAGTTTTCTGACCTCCTTAAGGGAAACGTAAGGTGATCCTTTGTGTCTGGATGACCTGAAGCTTCCTTACACAAACCTGTTGCCCAAATTTTTATTTATTTGAAATTAGACTTTTTAAGTATTGTGACAATGCTAACTAAACCTGCAGCTATCCAACTGAGCTTGTTTACATTCTTGGAATCTGTCTGTGCCACAGTGACACTGGGTGCTGCTAAATCCATCCCCCCATAGAAGGTATTTACTATAAATTTGACAACTTTGCAGTTACAGAGAACCATCACATTCTTTAACTTCTTGGGTCTTGCAAAGTCACTGGGCAAATGTTAACCCCTCCACACAAGAGAGAGTTGTTTCATCTTTCATTCAAATACCCTATTCCTATCAAATGTCCCTTCAGGAAAAAAGAAAAAAAAAAAAGCAACAATACATGCTGACCAAAACCACCCAGAGATATTGAGAAAAAGATGATAAGGATAAGGAGGGAGATCTTACTCTTCTCTTTTGCTGTAAATAGGTTTACAGAGCACCTTCATCCCTTTCATTCACCAACCTACAAAAGGAAGTACCTGCAATTTCTCTCTAGATGCAGCTGTGCAGGAAATGTTACCCAGAAGAAGTCCATCAGCAGAGCGGAGTGAGGAAATGACTGCAGATGTGACACTTTAACAGGATCCCAGAAACCAAATCTTACCTTTTTCCCAGCTCAGTAGATGAACACCTGAATGTGGTGATACATGCCCTTGCACATTTGGTATATGTATGCCTTTGTATACAGAATTCAAGTAATGAGAAAATATTTCACATTGTTGCTTTGCCTGAGGTTTAAACCATCTTTTCCCACCTCACTTCGAAAATGCCTTTGCGGTGATGGATTCTCAACCTCTGGGGAGTCCGTTTTTATGGGTAGGAAGACAGGTCATTCACAGAATTCAGAAAGGAAGGGATTGCAGTGTTTGTGTTCTAATAATTTGATCAATAGGCAGTTAGATTACAGAGTCTGATAATTCTTTGTCTAGTTCCTGATCCTAAAATTGTTTTGTATTTAATAAGAAAATGCATAAACAGCATTCTGGGAGTGGACCAGGACACAACTCACTGCTCTCAACTGAATTCCCTAATCACCATTTTACTGAATGTTGCTGGCAACATGGTCTGAAGAGTTTCTGTGGTGAGATAGTTTCAGTGATGGCGAACAGGTTTTAGTTCCACCATTCTCATTCTGCCTTCAGGAATTATTACCTGGCATGCTTGACAGATGGAGATTTTACTTTTAAGGGTGAAAAGAAAGTAAGTACCACTTTGCACAGATACAGCAGGGTGAAAGGTGGGTAGTGCTGTCACAGATGTGTCCTGATGTCACAGATGTGTCCTGCAGCGTGTCTGCTTCTGCCAGCATCAGATAAGTCTAAGAAACTTTCTAGATTAAATCCCACAGGAAGATGTTTGTGCATCCTGGGGCTGAGCTGTTATGCCCCTACTCACAGTAGGCTGGCTTGACATACACGGAAGTACTTTTAGCATTCTAAGCTAAAGGAAAATAAAGGTAAAAAGCTACAGAGATGAGGTTTAGCTAGCCACATGAAGTGGATTCTGCCCCATATAGCTGACATGAGTGAGGTGTGGCTTGCATTGAATGTGGCAGAGGTTTTGTAGTCTCTGAAGAGTGAGATATATATGAAGAAAAATAATGCATTCTGCATGGTCTACTGGAACAAAATTAAAATGTATGTGTCTGCTCTCAAGGAAAGAATTATAAAATTATGCTGATAGGTCTGATTCAGTCTCACACATTGAGATGTGTCACCTTTCCCATGTTGCTCATTTCTTCAAGGATAAACAGCAACTAAAATGAGCACTGTGAATAAATTAAACTGTAATTTTCAAGTTTAACTCAAAGTAAAACGAGTGACCAGCAAAGTTATACATAATGCCTCTCCTTTATGAGGGACTTCCACTGAGATTTTTACTTTGCTATAGCTGTTACTAACAGTTTCCCTTACAGAAAATATGACCAGTTTGAGAAGACCCCCAGAAAATCATTAGAGATAGGCCAGTCATCCCCAAAGGCTAAAGGTGTTGACATTCTAAATGACCAGCTTACGAAAATGCAGACTCCTTCATCACTAGACATGGCTTATACATCAACAAACTACTTCATATAAACCTAGATAAGAAGGATGGTAAAAACTGAGGCAACTGCAATAAATACAGTAAAGTAAAATTAAAAAAAAAATGAATTGTATGACATTAGTATTCATATAAAACCCCTTCTGTTTATACGTAGAAATGTTATGCCAAATATTTGATGGAGCATGGATGACATTTCTGTAATTTATACTGGAAAAAAAGGACAGCAAATCCACCAGCATCACTTAAAATCAATACAGTCCCCAGCAAGTGTCTGCAATGCAGAGGATACAAAGGCATTTAAAGACGGTTGGAAAAACAGAGGGATGTGAACAAGTTGGCTATAAAGAAAATTACACACAGATGCCTGAATGCAGATTTAAAAACAGAACACCAGCAAGAAAACAAAGCACAAAACCCCACACAAGATAAAGTCCACAGAGGATTTTTAGCATTTTTAGCTTGCAGGAGGTAGGAGTGAGCTGTGTCATTATGGGAACAGTGGTGACATAGCAATGAGCTGCTGCTATACAGACTTGGACAGTAACAAGTGCTTCTGCATGGAATTACCAAGTTATCCTATTTCTTCTCCAGTTAATGCATTTAAGGGTCATTTCATGTAAAGAACATGCTAGCAATCACAGTGGTGTTCTATTTTATCTGTTTCATGTTCTTCCTGGGGAGATTTAGAAATAAAAGATGCAGTAAATTCATGTTTGTCTCAGGGCCTAACACTGCAGTGAGAAGGTGTCCACCTTCTGTGAGCAGGAACCCAAGGATTTGGTAACATACATTGTATTGACATAAGACAGAATCTCTTGCCTAGAGGACATTCTAACAATATATTCTCTGTAGTTAAGGTTGCCAGTAGTTCCTGTGTGAGTCTGGTTTTTAACCTTTCAGTTTTAAACGGCCAAAACAAAATTAATCTCACTGATGTATTTGTTTGCTCAGGAAAGTTAAAAGCGTGGTGAAAAGCTGACTGGCAAATTACATTAGTAGGATGTGACAGTTTCAGTAAACCAAAGACTTCCTTTTTTAATAAACATAATGTCTCAAAAGCTTCTGGGCTATAGTGGCACCAAACAGAGTGAATTTTTATTCATCTGAGAATTCCAGAGGGAACCTTTTTATACTTTGAGATGCTAAGGTGGTTAGTATTTAAATCATCCCACATGCATTTGGAGAGGACAAATGAAGTTTATGGTGTATAAAATTTAAGAATTTTGCTTTTATGGAATGTACAGACTTACAGTAACATTATTCCCGGCATGAAAGAAGAGAGGCTGTACTAACACACTTCTGATGTAGTTCTGGCACCTACTAGCTGCTATTAAGTACTCACATCCTGTCTAGAAAGTCACAGGCATTAAATTCCCAGAAACTCTGGCACAGAGATGAAGCTGTGGTCCTGGGAATGTTCCAGGTAATACCATGGCAGAGAAAATATGTAGGCTGTATTGGAGTGGCTGGGGTGCTATGGAACTGAGGTGCAGTGGTCTTGCACGCTGGCATGCAGATGATGTCACTAATGGCAAGTCTGAAAGGAAATGCAGTTAAAAATCAGGACAGTGGCTTTGTCTACTCCTCCTTATTTGCTGCTGAGCTGCAGGTAATGGCTCTCCCCCTCCTCTAAATAATTTTTTTATACTCTTTCATGATTTTGAGACTTTCACTGATTACTTGTGGGCTGGAAGCCTGCAGATGAGCCCAGGAACTACAGAGATTCAGAATAACTCTTGAGGTACAAAATATTATTTCTGATATGACTGAGGAATTAAAACTGTGTTTGTAACCTCAAAATCAGTCAGAACTTTCACTCCTCAGGCCAGGCAAATAACATCTTCATACGTGTCAGAGCACCTAAATCCCAGATTCCTTGGTTCACTGCAGATTTTCAGGGAAGACTCATACTTTGTGTAGGTTGCAAGATCACAGATTAGTTAGACTGCCTTTGTCCTCTAAAGCTATTGCCATTCTTACCGTTTTTGTCTATTTTCCAAACTAAGGAGAGAGAAAAATATGCAGTAGCAAAATCAAGCTTAGTGCTGGCAGTTCAGCTGAGTATTCCCAGTCTTTCCAGGTGCTAGGGTATTTACATGGAGTTTGATCTGACCCCAAATCCAAGCTCTCAGCTACATTAATGAAAAGTGCTAGCAAGTATGAAAGTGATAGTATCATAGTATTGTGCTGATGCTGAAAATCACAAATGATTTGACATCCTCGGTGAATTCACTGCTATTCATCAAGAACACAGATTGTTCTTTAACTATTAGGCTGGAGATTTTTGGTGTTAGACTTCAGCTTTGCTGTAAATAGTAGCACAGGCAACAATCTCCAGTTTGGTTATTCTTAATTCTAGAAGACTTTTTAATAAAGATATTTCAAACTCATTTTTAAAAAAATAGACTGAATGTCTGCTGGAACACTACTGACTCCACTGGGCTCAGCACTTTTATCACTACTTTTCTGGTGAAAAAAAAAAAAAAAAAAAAAGTGGAATGGCATTACTTATTTTTTGTACGTCTGAGTGCTGAATATATGAAAAAACTGCATATATATTTTCTGAGCATAGAGCACAACCTTCTAGCTGCTGTCAACCCCATTACACCGTGCATTACCCTGGGTTGGAGGACTGCGACATAACTTGCCAGGCACTAGCATGGATAGCATCCTAAGCTTGTAAAATGGTGTCCCTTTACAAGCGTGAGTTGGTGGGAACCAACACTGTGTTTCTGTTTTATTTCATGATGGTGCCAAATAACTGGTTCTTATAATTTTTTTTTAAACTTGAGCAGAGAAGGAAAAGCATTCATGCTGCCAGACAGCAGCATCAGCTGGGCAGTAGCAACAGAGATTAAACCTCTTGCCTTTCAGCAGAGACTTTCCCGTAACTGTGCTTCTCTTTTTCTCTCTTTAACAGCTGAAGCTTGTTTGTCTTTCCATCAATGGAACAAAGACATGCTTGCAGCAATTACTCTGGTAGGAAACACAGCTATCAGTACAGCTTCTCTGCTGAAAACCACTGTGGTTTTAAATTAAATTAATTGCACTTTAACAGAGCAGGGAAAAAAAAAAATAAAAACAAGTCTCAGCTGGGAAATGAGGAGTTTACTTGAGATATTTATCTTAATTTGGGCTCAGAACCAAATCACACTTTCTGTTATGAGTGCTGTGGTATTGCTGCTTATATGAGCTCTTCTGTCCAATTCTTTTTGCATAATGTCATATTCTTGACTACAACAATGAGCAGAGCCTTAGCTGTGTGAAAAGCTCATATTTCCAGTAGGTAAGAGTTTGAATTTCTCCAGGATGTTGTGGCAACTGAGCTTAAGCCTCCCATGTCTCTCATGAACGCTCCTGATGCAATGATGTTATTATTTAAAAAAAAAAAAAAGACAAAATTCCATCTTTTTCCAGTTTTTCTCTGGGTTTTGTTTTTTTTTTATATTTTAGGAGCCTCCATTTGTGTTAGATATGCTCTAAAGAGGACATTTTCAACTCTGCAGTACTACAGCAGAGCAAAGGAACATCAATCTATGAATCAGCACTGGGTGAGAAAGAGGACTTACTCAGAGTTCTGCTTTTCTGGGTGTGTGCAGAAGAACTGTACATAACAGAAAAGGGAGATGTTTTCTATGTTCGGTCTCTGTTTAGGATAGGCCACAGCTGACAGTGTTTGATAAAACATTTTAAATTAAATACCATTTATTTTGAATGCAAAATGCTCCAGAGGCGGCACCACTTCACCATTGAATTAAATGGTTATAAAAACGGCTTCTGTCTCTAGAACTATCAGTCCTTCGTATTTGTCTTGTAATGCCATTAAGGTAACAGGCCAACAGTGAAATAATATTACTCTATTATTTACATTTCATTGTTTGTTGTGTCCTTGCAGGTTATTTGTCACAACAATTAGCCATTATAAAGGTACGTTCCATTTATTTATTTATTTTTAATAATTGCACCCCTTGCTTACTTAGTCACCAGTGTTTCTACTGAGGCACGAGGGCTGACTCAGAGGACTTACTCATCCCATTCAGAAACAGTGAGGCAGTTGCAGACCTAAATTTTGTGGATGCTAATTCTCATACAAGCACTGAATCCTTGTATGTTTTATGATTATTTTGATTTCTTAGGCAGTGGCGATGTTCTGCGCAACACGATGGGCACACGCACAGAATCATGGCCTCTATCAAATAGTAGACAAGCACACAAGAATGAGGTTTAAAGGGTCTATATGACAGAGTGATATTTGTTAGGATTTGGCAAACTTTGCCATAGAAGAAACTTTTTATTACAAGGGGTTCAAAAGGAGAGTCTGTCTTACTGTCATCCATCATTATTTCTGAGAACAGAGTACAACATGGAAGAAGTCAGGACCAAAAGAGGTAACAAGAAACTAAAGCTGCAGGGCTGTGTGCATTAACTGGGGAGCAAAATGGGTCAGAGAAAAAAGAGCAGAAGTTCTGTAGAGAAAGGCAGCAGATACAGTGGGATGCTAAATGAAGCTGTTAGAAGGATTACAGCAAATAGGTCAGAGGATTATTCTTAAGGGTGGGAAATGTCTGAATTCTGAGAGATGAAAAGTGTTTCATTCTTTAATTGTGATATCCGCGTCTTCATGTTATACTCCTTCAGTAAGTTACAACAATTAAGCCCTGCATTATAACCTCAGAATCCACACATAAACTTTCATTATGAAATTGTAGCAAGCAAGATATCATGGATATTAAATGAATTACTTCAAATGACAACTCCTGTTGAGATCATTAAATATGTTTCCCTTTGAGGACTAAGTACATTTCTAGTTCTAAATGCTCCGGTTTTAGACACACACACTTGCTTTTCTTTCTAAAATGATATTCTGGAAGCCGTAATCAAAATCAAGACACAAAGACCTCCAAATGATCACCAAAGCGAAGGTAATGTGACCTATCTTCCTAAAATGGTTCTGGGGCCTCAGTGGACAAAATGAAGCAAAATGTCTGCTTAATGAGTGTACAATGCAACATTTCCTGTCTGGACAGGATTCAAAATTAAATATCATTAAATCTTCATACATAGTAGATATGGCAGTATCTCTATAAACGTCTTTTTAAAGGAAGAAGTCCCTGCTTTTGCTTTTGTCCTTGGAGGTAAAGGAAAGTGGCAATTCTGTTGTCTTGTACATGTGGACAAAGAAAATTCAAAGGCTTAAAACAAAAGGAAAATTCCTAAACATGCTCTGCTGTCTTTTTCAGATCACATTAGTTATGATTCATGTTTCTATCCTTCATTTTTTCAAACTGTACTCTTGAGACAGCAGGAAAATTGCAAAGGGATAAATAAGTATTACATTGTCAAAAAGGTGAAAGGCCTATCTATCATATCCTGTTATTTTTTTTACCAGATAATTTGTCAAGAGGGTGCGAAGTAGTAAATATTCTAGGTAGATAGGTTGTTTCATTTTTTAAATAATTACTATTATATATATATATAATTTTGTGTTTGAATCACATACCCATAGAACAACAGGTAGGCAGGGACCCCTGGGTCCCTCTGGCCCAAATGCAGCTCCACAGGGACACCCAGAGCAGGGCACCCAGCACCATATGCAGGTGGCTGCTGGAGATCTCCAACAAGACCCCACAGCTGCTGGGCAGCTTGTGCCAGTGCTCCATCACACACACAGCACAGAAGTGCTCATCAGTGTTTGCATTGAAACCTCTGTGTTCTAATTTGGGTGTTTTGCTTTCTGTCCTGGAAGATAAATTATGCTTTGTGGGGTTTTTTGTTGTTGTTGTTTTGTTTGTTTGTTTTGTTTGTTTGTTTTTATAATTGAATCTAAATGTCAAGTTATCTGAAAGTAAGGACCATGCTAATGTGCAATATAATTAGGTGAACATTGAATAAGGCCCTCCAGGAGCAGACACAGGAAAGCAGTACTTCTGTTAAATCTCTCTTTCCAAGAACTTCTTGGATCTTTTTCAAATCCCAGAATATAAGAAAAGTCATTTCTCACATCAGAAAGTCAGGCAAAAACTTGCAAGAAAGTTTATATATATGTAGGTGGCAGATTTTTTTTTTTTTTTTCTGTTTCATCTCCTGGTTTCTGTTCCAAGATTGCTTCAGAAGTTTAGAGGATGAATAGTGTACAGAGAAGCAATTTTGGATGTCAGAGAGCATCCATTGGCATGGATCAGTCATCCACTGGGATTTTATTTTCACCATCAGCAAAGATCCTGAGGTTGATTTGGACCAAGAAGTCACATGTGTATAAATGAAATTAAACAGTGACCTGGATGGTGAATTGAGAATAATGGGAATCCATGCTGGGAATCTATTTTCTGTATGTACCAATAACAATTACATGGTAAAGCCAGCACAGTACTCCAGTGGCCAAAAAATATGCATAGAAAACATACGTACCTACACTGTTAGGATAAAAATTGAATGCCAAAATAAAAACATATTGCTCCATTTGAATTAACTAAACAAATATTCTAAATAGTGCCACAGTATACCCGAATAATGTTAATGTCTAATAATAAAGAAGGTTCTATCTGCTGTAAATATATGTAAAATAGGAATCGCAAGCATAAAGTTTTGTTCCTATCATACACTGTAATCCATAATTATAAGGAGCAAATATCTGTGCAATCAACAAGAATGATGAGCTCTCAATTAGCTGACTTTCCTCTATGGACAGTAAACTCATATTGCTTTGGTAAAGGGAAGGCGAAACTTATCTTTCTCTACTGTACATTTTTCACATTGCTTATTGGACTCCGTGGAAAATAGTATTGAGAAATCTTAATAAAAAAGAGTCCTATTCTGAACTGTGGTGGAATAAAGATGTGGGGAGAAGAGACAGAAAATCATTTTTCATGCAAAAGTAACACCAGTCCACCTTAGAAACTCTGAGTAGTTTTTCTTACACCTCCAAAAGTATTCCAGAAACCAAATTATCAGTAGTGGGGAGGTTTTTATATTGTAAGCTATAATTACAGTTTTGTTTTGTGTTTGTGAAAATTGTCCCAGCGAGGAGCAATTGTCCCAAAGTGAGAAAAAGGCCACAGACTGGGTAAAAAGTTTCAGTTCCAATAAATCATTTTTTTCTGTAGAAAAAAAAAAAAAGTTTTTACAAAACTGCTTTGTAATGCTGTGTATCTTAAAATGCAAGAATAGCCACATAATTTATTTATGCACTTTGATATGTATTTGTTCCATGATGTGGATTCATGTAATCATAACAATCTCTTCCAGCATTTGAAGATCAAAAGGCAATTGAACTTTGCTGAGCTCTTGGTGAAATCACTTGAATGAGTGCAAGCTTTAATTTGGTCCCTTTCTATCTGCTGAAATTTGATAGTTCACACAAAAAATAAAATGTTGCATTTGGCATTTAAAATTTATCTTATAACAATAGGAAGAACTTAGTGTGTGAGAATTGATTCTCTCAAAAAGTTTACAGGAATTAATGAGCTTGGCTGTTCTCTTATGCTGCTGCAACCCAGAAATCATGGAGCTGTTGCTAACTTATGACCAATGAGAGTGGAAGATAAAACCTTGGTGAATGTCTACAAAGAGAAAATGGAAGAAAACAGGAATAGAGCTGCTTTGGTAAACAATTGTTTACAAAGGTGGATAGTGATGGGACAAGGGGGAATGGTTTTAAACTGAGACAGGGGAGGTTTAAGTTAGATATTAGGAGGAAGTTTTTCACACAGAGGGTGGTGAGGCACTGGAACAGGTTGCCCAAGGAGGCTGTGGATGCCCCATCCCTGCAGGCATTCAAGGCCAGGCTGGATGTGGCCCTGGGCAGCCTGGTCTGCTGGGGGGTTGAAACTAGGTGATCATTGTGGTCCTTTTCAACCCAGGCCATTCTATGATTCTATGATTGGATATGCATTATTACTCTGTATTTTGCAGAAGGAGTCAGAATCACAACCCCTCTCCTTGGAAATTTATTGTCTGGTAGGACAGAATGGGGAAAGAGCAATACAGATAAATGAATGTGCTGATGCATCCTGGCAAGCTACAAACTGGGAACTGAAAAACTTCATTTTATGGTTTTCTCAAACAATAAGTATTTGCTACTTTCTGAAAGTCATGCATGTCCTTTTACAAATCAAGGTAAATGGTAAGTTGATGTCAAAGTTGAAAAGACGTGTTTTAACAGTAAGCTTTTTTAATTCATGAAGGATTATTATTTTCTGCTCCACTACCGCATACAGTTTTTGAGATCTCTCCTAAACTAACAGAAAAAGATGTCAAATCTGTCCACTTTTTAAGTGTTGTACCCTATGAGCACCGTTAACTTCTCTAGTTATTGCACTTTTGGCGTGCATTCTTCCATAGGGGCAGAGGACAGTTCTGCACTAAGTAGCCTTTTCTTACTCTGGTACCTCAGTCCATACTCACCAAATATTTGTGTTTTCATAAACTCCACCTAGAACTGACGTGTTGATCATTTTACATTCAGAAATAAAATCCAAAATCCTTTATTCCTCTTCTACAATGTAAACATATGTGAGAACATGGTGATCCTGTCTTAACACATACAAATTTGCAAGAACTCTTCCAGTTCAACGCTGGGGAAGGCACTGAGAAAGTTAGAAGTCTGCAAGAGATGAATTTCCTTGGGCCATTTACTGAAGGAAAGTATTGTCTTCTTTCTCTTTTTTCTTTTTTTTTTCTTTTTTTTTTTTTTTTTTCTTTTTTCTTTCTTCTTTTTTCTTTTTTTCATTGTTATTATTTTAATTAGTGCTTAGGAAGACTTTCAAAGACTCCATATCTCCAGTGTCTGAGATCCAGATGCTCAGCATGTACAAATTCATTTTGTCTCCTTTTTTGCAATCTATTTTTCTTTTCCCTCCTCCAGCTCCCCTTACCATTTTCTTTGTAATGTAGCACAGTGAATAGGGTGAATCAAGTTAACCTGCTAGCATTATCTATGGTTCTGTTTATTTCTTGGAAATTGCTTTGCTCTCTCTCTGCTAGCTGCATAGGAAGCTCTGTTTTGGCTATTTTTTAATATTATTTATTTATTTATTTATTTATATTCTATTTTTCATTTCTAAGGCTTGAAAATGCAAGAGATGATAGGACGTTCTTTTTGTATATCTATGTATTATATATATATATTTGAAGGGGTCATCGTTTCTCTGTGAATTTTTGCAAAAATTATCTTGCAATTGATCATAGCAAGAATCTTTTTATCTAGTATTTTAAATATTTTTCAAGTTTCAGGGAAAGAATAATAAAAAAAATGCAGAATATCCTGAACTGAAAGGAACCCATAGGGGATCATTGAGTCCTACTCCTGGTTCCACACAGGACCAGCCAAAAATCAGACCATAGTGGAAGATATTTGTACCTGGCTAACAAAATTTATTTTCTATCCATCATTCTCCATTTAACAATGAAGCCAATAGTATGATTTTTATCCCTACTAAGGACATACACTGGTTCCAACATTAGTATTTTGAAGTTTGAGTAATGTTTTAATTCTCGTAAAGCAGCCTGCAAAATAAAATCCACATTTACTGTGAGAGTTTGTTGGTCTTCTGGATCCTTTTCTGATACTATTAATGCAGGAGAATGCCCAAGGAATCTCACTGTTAGGCTTTCAGTTGCTTATCTCCTCACCTGAAAAAATCTTTGATTTCTTTCAGTTCAAGGAGAAGAAGCCTCATGGAGAGCTGATAGAGACGTGAGCACTGTTGTCCAGGCAGTTGCCAGTCATCTATTGTAAACATAATATATATGAATGAAGCTATTATTGATAAGCAATTAATGTGCATGCCTGGCAGCTAGTTTCTTCCATTTAAATAATTCAGTGTTTTGTTGTTGTTGTTGTTGTTGTTTTCCTTGAAAACAATGTCTGTGTTTGTGGAAGGCTTGAGATTTGCAAGCACCAGAAAATGAAATCCTCTGTTTTATCCATTGGGAACTGGGAGTTGCCCAGGACAGCTCTGACCCCATGAACTGACTGTCATGTGCCTCATCCATTTCCTGGAAGACCTATTAAAACATAAATCCCTTTGCATGCAGTTGCAGGTGAAAGTGCTGATAATTAATTATTGTCATGTTCCTGCATTCTGCCTAAACTGAGTCCAAACATGCTTTTTAAAATTATATTTACTATTATTCAGCATTTCCCAAGCAATTCAGTGGTCTGGCTTAGACTTGCCTCATTAATGAGAAGGGAGTCTGAGTCAGAATTGCAGGGTATCACTGCAGCACATTGACAAAGTAACACATGTAAGTAGATTAATCAATATACTACAGATGTTCCGCATCACTCCGAAAAATACAAGGATAACACAGAGTCTACTTTGCTTCTCCTGCTGCTTGTATGTATGAACAAAAACCTGCAGATGAGAAATCAGAAATATGAAGTAAGTGCCTTACAACAGGGTACCTAACATGGATATGTGCTGCAGGCTGTGGTCTGCCCCTAAGGACAGGGTAAGAAATTGAGAAATAAGTATATTTTCCTTTGTTACAAGGGTGCAGCTCAGCTCCAGGTTGAAGATGTAGGTCTTGTGTCACGGCCTTGCAAGTATCAAAAGCCAAACACCTAGATATTTGGTTCTGGAATTACATCTCGAGGACTGTGTCAATATGTTTTGATTTAGTTACTAAAATATTGTGAATGGTAACACAAGATAGAGAAAATAAACTCCTCCACCACTTAAGTTTTATTTGGAGAAATTCAGATTTGGAATAATACATGCATTTTTAGCAGGAGTTGTCTGTAAAGCACAACCAGAACCATATGCTGTGTTAGATTGTCTCTCAGCACAATATAAGTTGTTGTGTTTGTTGTTTTTATTTTTTTTTTTCTGGAAGCATGTAAAAGATTAGTAGTGTTTCTATCACTGAAGTACTGTTGCTTCTCAAACATGGATGTCTTTGATCTCCTTATTTTACAAAATTCCCTCATGCTGTCATTTAAAACAGTCAGAAAGTTGAAAAATAGATTTTTTTTTTTTTTTTGGTGGTTGATTTAGGCTGTATGCTGTAATTTCTCATATCCAGTATGCTATTAATCACAAAAAAAAAAAAAAAAAAAAAAAAAAAAAAAAAAAAAATCATAAAAAATGTTAGGGAATGCTTAATATCAGAATCCAAAACCACATCTATGTTATTAATGCTATCAATGCTCATCAATATTATATTTTGTTCCAGCTATATATGTAAAAAGAATATATTCTACTTTCAGATGTGTGGGGTTCTACACACACAAGTCTTACCCAGAATCTGAGTAATGTGCTCAGAGCCTCCAATAATGTTGCTACTTAAGACAGAGGTTGAACTCAAATTTATTTACACCAGTTCAGCCTCATTTTGTTGTAAGAAATCTTCCTGCTCTGTGATGAGTCCAGGTCTCAAACCTGTTCCGAACAAGAGTCATGTTTTGAGATGTTTAAGAGGAGGTTCCAAAAGGAGGATGTGAAAGAGAAATAACCAGCTAGCTAGTGGCTGAAGGGCAAGAGAGGAAAGCTGTGTCTGTACTGGGAAATTAAGCAAGTGTGGGATCATTCTGCACCATGGAATCCCCTGGAGATACGGGTTTCTGTCTGAACACTGCACACTGGAAATGCTGCCTGGCTTCTGCTGGCTTCTGAGCAGCGCCCAGGAGCTGTTCAGGAATAATAGCCATCCTGGGCCAGAACTGTCAGGGAGCAGCCTAACAGTTCAACAGCACAGATGGCTGCCATGCCACTGGCACTGCCACCCTCATTGTTAGTGTAGATCGACCTGTGGTTCTGTACGAGCCTACACTGCAGCAAGGCAAATAACTTTGTGCATTGTCAGGGTGGCACTGTCTGGTGGGATAGAACATGGGCAGGAGGAGCTTAGCACAGTGGTTCTCAGTTAAGATGGCCTGGTTTACGTCTGCATTTCAGCAGAAGTTAAACCTATGGCACTCTTGGCTTAATGCACCATCTCTGGAGATGCACAAGGTCTGTCTGGATGGGGCTCTCAGCACCTGATGGAGTTGTAAGTATTGCAGGGGAGATGGAATAGATGACCTTTAAGTGTCCCTTCCCAACTCAAAGATTGTATGATTCTATGGCATCACATGGAACAGTAAGATTTTGTGGCTGCAGGAAGTTAAACAAGCTAACTAACAATCCTTTACGTAATCTAACATCAACACATGAAATTTTTCTAGATTAAGTAACAACTGTCAGTGTTCACAAATCCAGTGCTGCAGCTCTGTGTTAGAGCACAGCATCCTGAAGTGACCCAAGCTGCAGTTCGATGTGACTGCCTTTCCACACCAATAACACTCAGAGTTTATACATGTAGCTCAGGGTATGAGATTGAGAATACTTGATTATTTTTTTTTTTTTCCCCAATAAGCTTGAAAACTAGATTTCTTCCTGTGGTTTGTTACAGCAAAGTGAAAATCTGTGTCCATCCAGATCTGGTCAATTTAAGAGAGAGATTTAACATCCCTCCAGACATTTCTGGTCATACCATTTCTTATCCTCTCCCTCCTCCTCTTCAGTGCAGCTTGTTTTAAAACACATTTAAGATTACACTGCTGAAAGAAAGCAACTCGCATTGAAACAGGAGCAATTTTTGGATTAACGTAAAACAAAAATAAATTTTAATTGCTAAATACAAATGTAGCTCAATAAAATAAAAAAAAATTAAATATAAAAGAAAAAAGAGATTGGCTAAAGCTGAGAATGTATTTCTTCTTTTCAAACTGAGAAAAAATAAAATCAATAAAACATCTAAGGTGAATTAATATTTTTTCATATGAATTGCAAAATTCACGTGAACCTCTCATGACATTTCAGTCTGATTGCCAACCTAGCTCCAATCTGAGCTTGATTTTACACCATAGATTGATGTAATCTGAAAGGAAATACTGTTTCCAGGGTTTACTTCTATTCTCCATGAATATAAATAAAAATACTGTAGTTAGGGAAACTTATGGCCTGATGTGTCTGCTGTATTGACATCAGTGAACAAAGTGTCATCTGTAAGTGTAGAAATGAACAAAAGGGGCAACACAAAAGAGCTAGAAGAATCATGCTAATCTCTTTACTTATCACCTTTAAAGGATTAACACTGATCTTGTGAATGAAAGAAAGAACCCATCAGTGCAGAGGAAGCTTTCAGGAAGATGTGACACTCGAGGAAACAGTTTGTGATCAGCTACTCCAGGGCTCCAAAGCAGAGATTTAAGGTTCCATTTTCACAAAAATATTCCTGAGCTATATACAAAAATCTGCAATTCTAAACCAGTAAAAGAATCTGACATAGAATTTAAGAGCATGTAATTCAATTATTGTAGCAATGACCCTTCTTCCAAGTAACCTTAAAATAAAATAAAATGTGAAAGCATACATTTGCAGAGCAACACAAAATGCCAGATGAGATTTCTGACAACGTTTTGTTAATTAAATTGTTTAGACTGGTCTGAAACACAAGGGAATCTAAAATACTTTGTATCTACTGCAGCACTGTGCCCCTGCTCATGGACTATTTCTATGTGACTTGTTGCCTTAGAAATTGATTTTAGTTTCTGAATTCCTCAAAGCATGAGACACCTTTATCTTCAGTGTTATCCTTTGTTGTGGCATTAGTGATACTTATACAAAACTAACTTTACTGTCAAGAAAATTATTCTGAATGCAGCAGTTCCTCAGGGCTTATGAATGTCCTGGACAGCAAGAAAAGAATTAACTATCATAAAAGAAAATAAGTGTGGAGCACAGAAATGTGAGCTCAGTTATGACTTGTCTCTAAATAGGATCATCAAAACATGATAGTATCCAAGTACGTTTCCCCTAGTTAGCATTTATCACTGAGTTCTTTGAATACGTGTTTTTCATCTGCATTGCTATTATTTTAATAGCAACCTCTAATTTGGGCTGACATTTCGCTGTCCTTATTTCACAATTTATTCTGACCTCAGCCAAGCTACTTAACGTAGGAGGAAGAAGTTGGGGTTCAATTTTTATCAAAAAATAGTGTGCACATGTTTACCTTTCCATGGCAACTAACCCATTTGAAGTCTGTCTTCATTTAGAGAATTAGTGTCCCATTGAACTCTGCAAATAAGGGCAGTGTCCAGCATAAATGCCTCCAGGATCCCTGTAGCAGTACACTTAAGAATAGGGGAGCTGCAGTGCCAATAAACAGACCATGCCAGGCTTTGAGCAGTCTGTGCTTATGTCTACAAAAAGGCCTGGATGTAGGAGAGCATCATTAGAGTGGGGATGGCTCAGCTTGGAGAAGGGAAAGCTGATGGGCATTTGTCTTTCTTGCCCACAACTACTGATATCCAAGAGATAATTCTGTGCTACTAGGACTTGTAAGGAGCACAGCTAGGAAGAGAATAAGTAGAAAGAGTATTGCTTGTATTTCAGTTTCACACCCTACATCCCATATTGAAATAATAGGAAACTATGGGAAACAGTTCTAGGTATTTTTAACACGTAAGTTTCTGAAGCAGGGAAATTCCTTCTTGTGTGGGATGAAAAAAATAATGCAGGTGGACAAACCGGTCCATTTCACTGTCATGATTGGAAACCAAGTCAATCAGGATTAAAAAAAGAAAAGAAAAAAAAAAAAAACCCTAGCAAAAAAACCCAACAAACCAAAGACAATTTCTCCATTTTCTGAGTCCTACCACGTTTTGTTGGGGGACTATTATTTAAGATGGAAGCGGGAGTGGAGGTCATACTCTGATTCTTATGGAATCAATAATCAGCATATTGGTTGTTTACAGTTCTGCCTTTCACTGTTGAAATGAGCTGTAGCAGCTTAAACATCTTATGGGTAAATGGCTACAAAGAGGGCTCAAAGGTTAAATTAAACAGTTTAAAACTCTGGAAACTACTTAACTACAATAAAAACGTGGTGTGTGATATGTGTTCTTTAGATCAGGGGTGATGATTTCCCCTTCTACCAGTGTGTCATAATGCATCATCCCACATGGCAATCCTGTGAGAAACAATTGTGCTGAAAAACTGCATTAAAACAATGATGTTCTTGTTTATTCCTGATGGCATTTGACTGGAGAAGTTTTTATATGTAGGTTGCTCTGAAACTAACACCTTCTATTTATTTCCATGGAAACTGCAACAGATAGGAAGAGCACAATAACACTATTTGATAGAGCAAATTCTAAGCTATAAGACACTATTTTGCAACCTTAGTCATCACCATTATATGATTCCTGTGGATAAGCTGATTATTTTGTGGTGTGACAGCTGTGTGTGGCCCTCCAGAATGTGGCTTGTCTTTGACATCACTGTTGTTTCTGTGGAAACGCACCACCCGCCACCTCACTGTGCTCACATCCACTGTTTGGTCACTGTAAATGTTCAGTAAGCATCAATGGAGGAATTCAGCTACACACCTTTGCTTCACACACATTTCCATGTCAGACTCCATGCTGCCAGACTGCCCCTCTGCTGCCATCTGTCACACAGCAACATGTAATGGGATATCGATGGGAAGGTTCAGCCTGTGCTGTGATATCAACAATGTCCACCTCTGACATCATGGGACAACATGATAAAGTAGGAGGTATTACCTTTGGAGCAATGCTCGTATATTTCTGTGTTAGCATGCAATTTGTTTGATGCTGAAATAAAGGACTAGCTTTATAAATGTGAATATTGTCACTACGCAGGATAGTAAAATGCTAATTCTGTGGCAGAATTAAGTTTTGTGGACATAAAGAAGGCCGAAAGATTTTCATTTCTGAAAAACATTTCAGACATATTATTTTGTGGTTGTAAATCCTCAGCCATAACTGTCTTTCTAACAGAATCCCAGCTGCTGTATAGCTTCTCGAGCACATATTTTATTTAATTTGCCTTATTTTCCTGTCTGCCTGGTTGTTTTGTTTTTCCTCTGTAATTTCTTTAAGATACTGCTTGTGTTGTGTCCTCCCCAGCACAATCATTTCTGAAAGAACAGAGTGTGAGTGTCTGTGTGCTTCAGGACAACAGCTGAGAGGTTAATAGGAAAGTGCACCTTGCCTCTGCTTCAAGAATGAGTATGGAACGGATGATTTTAGGATGGGAAGACTTCAGGAAATGTTCATTATCTAATTCTCCTTCCGTTCCTTTAAACCATCATTCTTTTGTCTCCATACTCTCTCCTGTTTTTGAAGGTTGCCACAGTGCTCATCTGTCCCCTACAGCATTCGTATACATCCACTGAACTCCAGAAGCTCTGCTGTGAGTTTAGCTTTTGGCAGGCAGAGTATGTAGGAAGTCAGTGCCTTACAAAACTAGAAGCTGATTGCTGTCTGCTTCTTTCATATCTGAAGGACTCAAGGGCCAGAAAGCTTTTCACTTTTCTGTTTTTGTTTTCACGTGTTTTATCTCTTTGGTTTTTTTGTTTTGTTTGTTTGTTTTATTGTAGTTTTTTTTCCTGTTTGTATCAGTTGACCTAATAAAAATTATTACCTCTGCCTAAAGGATTTGTTTTTACCTCAGAACTTCACAGCAGCAGAATGTCTGTAACGCAGCTCTTGCTATCCAGGGGCAAGTGTCCACATTCACAAATGTATTATTTCCTCTTCTCATGTTTTTTTTTTTTTTTTTTTTTTTTTTTTTTTTTTTTTTTTTTTTTTCCCAGTATTTTTCTATTTCAGATAAAGCCATTTTAAGATTTTTATGATTCTGTGATCCCTTTGTAGTTTGTTTCTGCTTTTAGAATTTTTTCAGCGTTGTGGAGTTGTGAAGAATGACATTAGAATCTGTAAATAATAATGCTTTGTCAGTCCCAGTTTCCTGGATAATGCAGTGCAGCTCCATTGGACAAAATGTTGCAGCATAGCATAAGCTTAACATAATGTGTTATGAACCTTACTGCTCAAATGCTGGCCTTTTACATAAAAGGAATTTGTAAAGAAATACAAATAGATGTTATCTCCCCACAAAAATAAAATGGCTGTCTTTTGAGAACTGCAAAATTGAGAACTAAAAAGGCCAAATAAATAAAAAATGTGAGGCAGACCTTTTTACACTGATTAACTCATTGGCCTGATCTAAACTGTATAGTCTTGCAGTCTCAAAGACCAAGTTCCTTTTGGGATTAAAAATGCAGAAGAGAAAACAAAGATGGGGAATACAGTCTGAAAAAGAATGATAACAGAAATGCCCATATCCTGTTACTTAACTGGAAAGAGAACACAGACATCAGTTAAAAAGCCTCAGATATACCTGTCTGGAGAATGAATCAGCATCCTGGATTTTCTATCAAGATTCAAGCCACTGATAGCCTTATTTAGCCATCTTATTGAAGGAGGAAGTGAACAGCCAGTTCAGATTTACTGTCTCTGTGCCATGCATGGTTTGCACATCTCTGCCATACTCTCCTAGGTCATTTCTTTTTCAGGCTCAAAGACCCCGAGCCTACTCAATCATTTCAAACATGGAAGCTCTTATACACCTCTGGTTACTCTTTTTCTAAATCTTTTCTAACACTTTTACCAGCACATCCCACCTGCAGCACAGGGTTTGGCCCCAGTTTTGCAGTGTGTGCTTGTATCTATTTGACTACAAAGTATGCTGTGATCAGGAGGACACTTGAGTGATTAGAGAAATGCTTGCAACAGAAATAGTGGCTAAGAAAAGACGCGCATTTCAAAGCATATGGCACAAATCTCTGATAGCTTCTCTATTACAAATGACATAGAGCCATTACAAGGCTTTCTGCTGTATAACCTGAAGCCACTAAATGTTTTCTGCTAGCTACATTAAGTGCCAACATATTTGTTTCAGACCTTCAAACTCTGACATTTTTTTATGCTAAGTTGGGTACAGTGCAACTCCATTCTTACTGAAATGCTCCTGGATCACATAAAAAAATAAGGGAGGAAAAGAAAGCGCTTGAATTCTCACTTTGAAGCCTCCATTTTACTTCAAAATACGTCTTCAAATGTAGCTTAGGGTTTTTACTGCATTAAAAACAAGTTATAGCTCAAATGCAGGATCGTTCTTGATGTACTTCTTTCAGAAAATGCAAAAATCTGCAATTGGAAAAGCTGGAGGGAAGGAGACAAGCTGGAAAGATTTGAGTTATCTCTTTTATAGGAAAACTGACTGACAGAATAGTTCTGCTCAGTGATGGATGAGCACACAAGCATGATAGGAGGGAGCTCCAGATCCTGACCCCTTTTTCATCTTCCCAGCTGTATATGAATACAGCCTGTTCCCCATCAGCTGCCGTGCTGATTGAGTGAAGTCAGAGGGACATCCACACTGAGCTGTAGCAGCACAGAAGCTGAATGCTTTGAAAAGCTGTTTTGGCTGTACACAGACTTGTAGATTGCCTGTGTTCAGGACTGTCTGAAAGGAAGATGCGTTGCTTTTTTGTCCAGAGCAGGCAAACAAAGAAATGCTCAAAGTTTTGGGGATGCCTTTTGGAAAGTTGCCATAACCCAGCGTATTTCTAGAGCCTGCTTACTAATCAGGGTTTAGTTCTGAAATGTTAAAGGCTGGGATTTCTTCTGAGGAGAGAACATTTCCTCAGTTCCACCTGGAAGCCAAATCAGCAGAGCTGCATGGCAGCACAGGCTCTGTGCTCAGAAGAGCCAGGGAGCAGTGCTTTTGTGTAGCATCAGCTAAAATCGTGTGGTCCCATCTGTTATATCTCATCACAGAGACTGCTGGAAATCAATTTTGTTTGTTGCTATTGCTAAAGAATTCTTAAAGGAGGTATGTTTAAAGGCACTGCTGTCCAGAACAGCTTGCAGATATCTATACATTTCTTGCTCATTAGAGACCACCATTTGGTACTGCTTACTGCCATGTTGTACATGACCAGGAGAATAATGCTTTCAGAATCTTCAAAAATAAGTTTTATCTGTGTTAAGAGAATGCATATATAAACATTAAAGAAACTGCTTGGATTGTGTTGTTTTGCTGTTTTTCTCCTTTTTTTAAGCTTAGTTCTATTTATAATGTTATTCCTGGAGAAGCACATTTCAACATGGCTCAGGTTTTAGTACACTGCTTTCTTTGCTTATCAGAATCTCACAGACTACATTTTCTTTATTGCCTTTTATAAAAGGGTATAAGGGGCTCAAGTTCATGTCATGCCTAAAGATAAAGCTATGAGGGCTGCTCCAAAAGTAATACCTCCTATTTTTATTATGTTGGTCCATGACGTCAGAGGTGGATATTGGTGGTATGGCAGAAGAGGCTGAACCTTCCCACCAATATCCTGTTACATTTTTTTTGCCTCATGACAGATGGCAGCAGAGAGGCAGTCTGATAAAATGGTGTCTGACATGGAAGAGCAGATGAAGCAGAGATGTGGAGTTGAATTCTTCCATATGGAAAAATTTGTTTCTGTTGACATTCATCGATGCTTGCTGAACAGATGCTTGCTGAACAGAAGCATCTTCTGTGGATGTGAACATGGTGAGGCAGTGGGTGGTGCATTTCAGCAATGGTGATGTTGAAGACAAGCCACGTTGCAGACGGCCTTGCAGAGGTTTATGAGTGTAACATGAAGGCTCTTGTTCATAGCTGGCAAAAATGCACAGCTAATAGTGGTGAATACACTGAAAAATGGTGGTTTGTAGCTGAGAATGTGTTGTATCAAATAGGGTTATAGGGTTATGCCTTTTGTGTCTGTTGTGGTTTCCATGGAAACAAATAGGAGATATTACTTTTGGAGCAACCTACATACAAAGGAGCTTCGGTACTACAAAGCCAATGATGAAATGCTTAACTGGTGGGTGTTCTGCTGCTCTGTGAAAACTGTTACACACAGCACTCAATGTCTGTCCTCTACCAAGAAGTGTCTAAGCAAAAGAAGAAAAGCAATGAAATGAGTTTGCCAGAATTGTTCAGTGCAGCTTTTAAAATTCTTCTGGAGTTTAATACCCAAAGTTAAAATAAAGGCAAACAAACCAACCATTCTTTCTCCACTCTCAAATAAAATCTCTGTACAGTCTGTGGTTAGAGAGCTTATGGGGGACTTACGAAACTTCTTCATATCCTGACCAGACCTTCTAAATAGCTGAAAAGCATGTGAACTAACCTACTTAATGTACATAGCAATATGCTAAGCACAGGTGTTCAGGGATGTACTACTCAATAATTTTATAGAAATTGTTCTGCTCTGGATAATTAATCAATTTCTGGAACAGAGATTTGCATCCAATCCTATGTCTCAGCACTCTTTATTCCACGCCAAGAGACTAGAAAGTCAACCTTTCTGTCTGACAGTAATTATAGAATGAAATAGCATGAAAAAGAATGTTAAAATGAAAGGTTCAGTGTAATTTTCTCAGAAAAAATGAGTGTTTGGAGAACTAGTAACCTGTCTCGGCATGCATGGCCAGCTTTCTGCTTTGAAACCAGCAGGGGAGAAAATCCTGCCTGCTTTGGCAATTGGGTACAATGGACACAAATGTGGCCCTGGAAGGTTGATCATCATGATCTTTTGCAGAAAATTTAGACTGAGGAATATGTTAAAACCCAATTCATCTGGGCTCACAAGGGAATGAGACAGAGAGAATTCAGAATGAGGATTAATCATTTTATGACAATAGTGTAGACTTGGGTACTTGTAAGACTTGGGATAACTAGCAAGTAAAAGCCTATACTAGGGCAAAAGTGGTACATTTTTTTCCGTGTCAGATATATATCTAGACTGCTATTGATTTTAACCTTTTGAGATTAGTCCTAGTTATTATATGATCTTCAAAATCTGTTCCTACTGGAGAATATTCTGATAATATCAGATTCTAGTTTAAAATATACTCTATTCCTGAGGGCAATTAATTTACTTGGTGAGGGGTCTATATTCCAGTTAGATGCAATTTCTACCACTAGTGGTACAATCAGACCAAAGGAAGTACTGAAATTTCTGATGATTCTGTAAAGTTATCGGTGTGGTGCTCCTTCATTCAATGTATTTCTGCATGGTCTAGTACCAGATCCAGAGGTTGGTGGGCCTGCCTGTGGCAGGCGGGTTGGAACTTGATGATCCTTTGGTTCCCTTCCAACCCAAGCCATTCTATGTTTCTATGATTCTATGACTCTATGATTCTATGATTCTATGATTCTATGATTCTATGATTCTATGGTCTTGGGACTAACTCTTGTAGCATAGGTCAAAAGTGCTACCACAGTTTGCTATTTTGGCATATGAGTCCTTGAATTAACACATTCTTCACAACTCACTATTCCAGCTTAAATAAGATTTCTAGAAGATATGTGTAAGATTTACAAATCTCACCCACATGCTGCAGTAAGAAGAGTTGTGTTACGCCAGGTCTGTACTTAAACTTCTGAGAGAACTTATGCATCTAGAATAAGTATCATCCCAACTCTAAAAGTGTCTGGCTAAAGGATGGGTACTCTGTGTGGCACAGCACATAAATAATAATCATATTGTAATGTCATTAGAGAATTTTTTAGTAATTTGGCATATTCATCACACCAAACGTTGGGCACAGTAGTGTACTGTTTAGACGAGATGTACAGTTCTCTGTATATGCCTCAACAGACAGTGGGAATGAAGCACTTTAAGATGACAATTTACCCTACATAAAATCTGATGTCTCTGGAAATCTCTCTTTGGTGCTTGTGCTTCTTTGTTAGGTGGAACAAACCTGAACATCTGTCTAGAAAAGAGGCGAAAAGAGAGAAAAGACAGGAAGAGATTTCCCATTTTTGCCGTGTCAGGACTGCCCTTACTGAAGGATCTCTGTTCTTCAGGATGAACATGGGACCACAAGAGCTATGGAAGCGAATAGACTGAAATCAGATAACTTTAAGAAGAGTTGAGAGTAGTCATAGCTAGACTTTGGGGATTTTCCAAAGGCTATAGAGGGAAAGTGTTGATTTTCTTGGAGCTCAGGAAGCCTCCAACAATTGCTGGACTCAAAATGAGACTGTAGGAATACGCACAACTTTCAAGGACATAGCAGGAAGGGAACATTTTTTTTATTTTAGTCTGTCCCACTTTGTTTTTTTCTTGCTAAAAAGTCATAGAGCATAACCTTCCAATTCAAAGCTCTCTCCTGTTATTTTTGGTGTGCTCACTTGAAGAGTACAGCAAATCATTTCAAAGCTCTGGGTTATTTGAATGTCCTAGCTCTTCATGTGAGAGAAATGTTATGTGCTTTTTCCTGATTTCAGAAATTTAAGTCTCTGAAGAGATAGATGTTAATTTCTGATTTGCCTCCAATTTCCTAAGTTTTACTCCATTAAACAAAAAATAAAGTTATTGTTATTTAGTTTTGAAAGTATTTTTGTCTTTCTACAGCAAAGCAAAGGCCCAACTCAAGGAAACTTGATCATGTCCTTTGTTCTCTCTTCCTGCTCAGCCACAGACCTTAAATTTCTAGCAGAAGCACAGAATGGTCTCATACAGCCTCTATCTCTACTGCAAAAAATGTGCCTTTTTGAGTCTAATGGTTCTAAATTGTCTCTAAGATCTCCATTATCCCATCACAGCCCTTAGATGGCTGTTAGCTATGCTAAATGCCATGCCTGTGGGCAATGATGTCTTCAGGATGGCAGTGGAGGATGGGAATAACTGGTTTCTACTCCTTTACTCCAATGAATAGTCTTCATTGTTAGAAAGGATTCAGTAGTAACTCAGAAAGCTTTAAAATCAGTTGAAGCTCCTTAACACAGAATTCTTAGCCTGACCTGGTGCAGAAATAGTAATTCACTGTAAAATTTTGCAGGGACGTATTTGCAGTGACTGTTTCATATCTATGTATAATTTGCTGTTGTGCCTAAAGAGAGAAATATGCAAACAGCAAATGGGCTGGCTTAACTTTTTTTTGTGTTCATCTCCATTATCATTTTTCAGTTAACTTTTGAGAGCTTGAGAACATTATTTTATGGCTAACAAGAGAAATATGATGTCGATGTTGCTACATATTAATAAACTTTTTATCTTTTTTACAAAACACATCTGAAAAAAAGAGTTGGTACTGCATAAATATTTAGTTATTAGTATGTATATTTGAGGTTCTTAAGGCTTCTTCCACCATTTATCTTTTCTCCCTCTGTAGTCAAGCGGAGAGGAAGACAGGGTAGATCTTCAGGTTGAGTTGGCCTCTTGAAGTCCACATCTCTTCTATTTCTCTGCAGAGCTCTGACACCTCAGCTGGATTTCCTTGGCAAAAAAGTAAAAATGTGGCATACAGGAAAGAGGAGGAAACAGTGCTTTTATTTCTTTTGTCATCAGTTGCATGAACTGGCTAAAATGTAAGGAAAACGATGATCCTACTGCACAGCTTCCTTGGCTGCTTTCAGGCAGTCCAATAAATAAGAGCTATCTCAGAACTTTCGCTAAAATCTATCCTGAAAAATAGAAGTCAGTGTTGCCTATCCTGGCATTAGTTGGTACCTAACTCCAGAGTAGGAGAAATTGACAGAAATATTTGCGGAATAAGTTCTTTCTGACACCTGAAGTATTGGGATCCATTTGTGATATGGTAAAAACCATATGCTCCAGAAGTGCATAAATTTCTGCTTATCTTGAGAGAATTAAAAGCTCCTGCAGTTCTGATATTTAGTGACTGACCTTTTGTCTTGGGACAAAAATTAAAGAGAATAAAGATCAAAGAGAATTTGCAACAAGAGTTGGCCATTATACGGCCAATTCATTTTTCACTTGAACATTAAAGAAAAAGAAGAAGAATTCAGCTAATTGTTGTATAACAGCTTTAGCAAATAAAGAGCAGCATATTCAATCCTGCCCTAGTTCAAGACTGGTGGTAGAAGAGGGTCAGAAGTCCACCCTGGAAGCATCATGAGATGAACAGCTGCCCTTACGCACTTGGGTTTTGCAGGTTTTGCTCAGCTTTGTGGAGCTGCAGGATGCATGTCATTGAACAAGAACAGTTGGTCAGAACAGAAACTGTGGTGCAGAAGGCAGAAGAGGGGATTAGATCAAGTAGCATCTGCATAGCTATGAAAGTGCACATTGTGGCTTTGTAGGGATGAGCCAAAAAAAGAGGATTCAAAACACAGATACCGTAGGAGGAAAAAAGCCATACAGCAGCACTATGCTGCCCCAAAAAGATTGCCACTGAGCTGCGTGTGAAATAGGATTTAAGGTATGACGGAATTCCAGAGAGCACCTTCAGAGGTTTGCTGAAAGTATGCTGAAGCAGACTGTCTTAACATCAAGGAAAACATCTTTTCACTGAAGTTGCAGTAAGCATTCCTGCAGTAAAAGTATTTTTCACTGAAGTGTCTGACTATGACTGAGTGCTCAGTGATGCTCAGGTGATTTTTGGTGGGCTTCCTCCTTTGCACAAAAGAGGAGTGTGTGAATAGTGCAGCCATTCTGAGGATAGACATCACTGTGAAACAATGTACTTGAATTGAGTTTCTTGCTAATTTTAATATATTTTTAATATACTTAACCACTGTCATCCTAGCCCCACTCTGATATTCTAAAGAGCAACTTAACCAAGCAGAATCTGTGAGCTATGTTAAAGAAGATGCGAGCATTCTTGTACGCTGCTGAGATAGATATTAGAACAAAACCCAAAAGGTATTATGGGCTGTGGCCAGATATAATCTGTCTGCTGACTTCGAGCACAGTCTGTGAAACTTCCACACTCTCATGAAAACAGGATTCACAGCTTGAACATCCACAGATACCCATAAGGTGGTGATTGCCACCTGGGGATGTGCTACCAGGTATACAGCCAGCTTAATGAGTTGTGAGACCTCTGCTTTAGGACTCTGTTACAGGTACCTCACAGGATTTAAATGAAAAGTGTTCATTTTAGAGAGGAGTGCATTAGCTAGGAGGAGGACGTGCTGTTCTTTCTCCATCTGTTGAAAATAGGTCAGTGGCAACAAAAATGCAAAATAATAAAAACAATGGGGATATGCTTCTGTCTTCTAATGAGATGGAGCAAGTGGAGGAGAGGAAAGAGAAAAGAAAGATCCTAATATTCAGGGATGGCAATATATATTGTGTTCTGAAAATTATCAGTGTCCAGCGATGTCACTGAAGATATGCATTAAGAGATTGCTGTGAGTTCCTCTAGTAAATTGCACAAATCCTGTTTTATTAACCAAACAACTTAGCTTCTCAATATAAAAAGATTTATTAGTAATGAGATATGTATTCTTACCATAGCGATGGTACTTGTAACATACCAAACAGTACTTTGCCACCCACAAGTGCCACGGATTTTAACTCATCTAAATTTTTGAGAGGAAAGCTACACAAAAGATTCCATTACAAGAGTAAGAATTTTTGCAAGATTTATCCTTTAATTATTTTCCCCCACATGCAATTGCAATAAATTTTCACTCCTTAAAAAAAAGAAACCATTTAAGTCTTAGAGAAATTAAAAGCTTTTAATGAAATCTCTGTATGAAATACTTTCGTGAGGTGCTCAGGAAATTGTTTATCCATGTACAGGAGAGAGATAATTTTTAGTTCAAGACACAGAACTTTCCTCATAGATTCTTGCACATTTCTCTGCAAGAAGATAAGAAGAGGGCTCTTTAATCCTATTGATCAATATGCAGGGCAACATATATCTACAGGGCAGTTAAAGAGTGGGCTGAGCTATGTCCAAAACCAGCAGATCTGTTTTATATATGTGAGTTGAAATGTCCAGGTCTTGCAATATTGAGAAGTATTAGAATTATAGAATCATAGAATCCTTAGAGCTGGAAGGGATTTCAACGGCCATCTAGACAAATTCCCCTGCAATGAACAGAGACATCCACAGGTAGGGTAGATCAGGTTGCCCAGGGCCTTATCCAGCTGTGCCTTGAAAGTCTTCAGTGATGGGGCATCAACTACATTATGAAACAACCTGTTCCAGTGCCTCACCATCCCCACTATAGAAGACTTTTTCCTTATATTTAACTTAAATATACCCCATATAAGATCACAACAGACCCTGATAAAGAGTCTGTTGCCTTCTTTCCTGTTGCTCCCCTTTAGATATTTAAAGGCTGCTATCAGGTCACCTCACAGCCTTCTCTTCTCCAGGCTGAACAGCTCCGGCTCTTTCAGCCTGTCCTCATAGGACAAGTGTTCCATTCCTTGGATCATTTCTGAGGCCCTTCTCTGGATGCACTCCAACAGGTCTGTGTCTCTTCTGTACTGAGGACTCCACATCTGGAAGCAGTACTCCAGATGAGGCCTCACCAGCAGAGAATAGAGGGGCAGGATCACCTCCCTTCACCTGCTGGCCATACTTTTCCTGACGAAGCCCAAGATACATTTGGCTTTCTGGGCTGTGAAGGCACATTGCTGGCTCCTGTCCACCAGTAGCCTCAGGTCTTTTTTGGCAGAGCTGCTCTCAATCCTTTCATCCCTCAGCTTGTATTG
Organism: Lagopus muta; assembly: GCF_023343835.1. Taxonomy (NCBI): domain Eukaryota; kingdom Metazoa; phylum Chordata; class Aves; order Galliformes; family Phasianidae; genus Lagopus; species Lagopus muta. Next base: position 11,097,406 of record NC_064434.1, read on the forward strand.
GTAATGGTGGTTGCCTCAATCCATATGCAAGTCCTTGCACTCGGATTTGTTGAACCTCATGAGGTTCACCTGGGCTCTGTCTAGATCCTTTGGCATCCCATCCTCTGGTGTGTCAAGCACATCCCACAGCTCGGTGTCATCAGCAAACTTGCTGAGGGTGTACTTGACCTCAGTGTCACAGATGAAGATATTAAAGAGAACTGACCTCTGGGGGACACGACTCATCACTGAACTCCACCTAGATATGGAGCCGATGACCACTGCTATCTGGACTTGATCCTGCAGTCAGTTCTTCCTCCATTGAACGGCCCACTCTTTAAATCCGTATCTTTCCAATTTGGAGAGAAGGCTGTTGTAGGGTACTGCATCAAAGACCTTACTGAAGTCCAGATTGATGTCATCAGAGGCTCTTCCCTTGTCCACTGATGCAGTGGCACCATCATAGAAAGACATAGTGAAAGAAGATTTGCCCTTGGTGAAGCCTTGCTGAAGCCTTGCTGGTTCTCCTGTATCAACTCCCTGCCTTCCATGTGCCTCAGTAGAGCTTCCAGAAGAATCTGTTCCACAATTTTTCCTGGCACAGAAATGAGACTGACAGCTCAGTAGTTCCCGGGGTCATCCTTTGAAAACTTCATAAAAATGGATCCACGATTTTAATATGAAGATACAGTTTTTTTCTGTGTTTCAGTGATTGTAATGTGGTTGAATTTTAATAGTATCTACTTATCTGATCAAATGTTTTAACATCTCTGTGATAACTTTATTATAATTGTGACTTTGACTGCTTTTCCTTATTTAGGGTTGATCTGATTTTTGGTTCTAGAGTAAGATTCAACGTCCTTACTAACCATATGGAATGCAGCAACTTCCTTCAAACTATTATTCTTTCAATACCTGATGGATTTTCAGAGATCGTGGAAGTACACAATTGCTTGTTAATTAATCCTTGATTCAAATGTAATTAAAATTATTTCCAAAAAGGGTTAGCCATGTATAGATCTCCTTTTGTTTTGAATGATGTTGATAATTGGTGAACATGGATTCTTCAGACATTTCTGAGTTGAAGTACTTACTTTCAGTGAAGGTATTAATGACTGCCAGATATACATTTGTTCCTGGTGAATGAGAGGTGTAGTCAGGTCAGCAGCTCATGTTTTAAATGGTACGACCTGGCATCATTCTGATATCAGAGAATACTCTGATATTCATTGTCCTTTCTCACCGCCTCATTTGTATTCTGCAGCTCTCTCTTTAATAGTTCCTCAATAATAGTTCCTGAGTAAGGAATTCATATAAATATCAGTAGATTAATTCAGTGAAGATACATCAATATTTTAACAACTGAAGGATTTTCCTTCTGAAAATAAAACACCTTTAGTCCATTCTTGCTTCTCAGAGTATGAAAAGGAAGATGAAATGTTGGTGAATTAGGAAGAGCAGTCTGGCATCATTGTGAAAGTGAGTGGTAAGGTTTAACCAGCTTCTTCATGGAGAGATGTACTGTGGATGCCAGGACTGGGCCTCCCATGTTGGTGCCTGCACAACCAAACAGGTGCTGCTTGGTGAGTGCTGTTGCAGGCTGTAGGAACAGATTGCATTTCTAAGCAAGAGCCTCACCTGCTGGGGTCCTTGTACAACATGTGCCATCAGCCTCTAAAAACAGTACTCTTCAGGGAACATAATGAACACACATCTTATAGCATTATATGTATCTCACCCTCAAATAGTTGAAATAATTCCTCATTACTGTCTGTAAAGAGATAACAGACTGAGACCATAGCTTTAAATTTCTAAAGAATTGCTTTTACCCATGGTTTTGCTGGCAAATTCTCTTTGTTCTTTCTGTGGCAGCCAATTCTCATTGCTTATATCTTGGCTCTACCATCACTCCTGCTGAATTCAGTGGAACTGATTTGAGAACCTCAGCCAGAAATCCGCAGGACCTTGTATCAAGCCAACAGTAAAGCAGTGCTTAAGATGAGGATAAATTAGATAAAAAACAACATCAATGAACAAGGAACATCAGTGGCAAGTTTATGTAAGAATGAGTCTCATTACTTATTAAATTGAAAGCAGTACTCTCATTCAAGATTCTCATCAGTTTACAGCAAGATTTGACAACATGACTGAAGAGAAAAAGAATTTTTCTAACTTGCAATCACCTTCTTCTGATTGTTTTGTCAAATGACTTGCACTGTATATTAGTAACTGATTCCCTGCTGAGAACAGGATGTAATACTAGATGTTTCAGGACAGAACTCCTTAATAAAAAAAAGACATAATTTAAGCAAAATGTCTTATGTAGAACTGCAACTTCAACCAATTGCATTTCTCCTTTCTGCTTGTATATTATTCAAGGACTATACAAACAAAATCATTTTAATTACCAAAAAATGTGTACTACTTTTATTTTGGACACTGTAGAAAGATCTGTTCTTGAAATATCTAGATGCTCAGGCTAGATAGTGTAGTCATAATCAATGATATTCCCTTCATGACATGATTATGATTTAAGAAATTATGTTTATCAGGCTGCAAGAGTTGGCCAATTTTATGTTTTTAAAACAAAACAGCAAAGTAACTGAACCAGCAATGTACAGAAGTAAAAAAACATTGTAATGCTTAATCCAGGAAGACTCCATGTAGGGACATAAAATGGTACACAATCAAAGCATATTTTGTATTTGTACATCAGAATATAACTATGTGGTCTAAAAATATTTTTTTCATATGTAGTATTTCATATTTCATCTTTTCCATGTTCAAAATGTTGTACTTCTCACCCTTTCTAGACCAAAAAAAGAAAAAGATTTATGTTAGTAACATCCAATTATGTGGGTAAGGGTTAATGTCATTTTACAATGAGATTCTGAAGATAGGACTCATCTGCCTTTTGTTAGTCATCTTGGGTTGTCCTTTAGGTCAAAGAAGAGAGGCAAATGCCCTTTGCTGTGATTCTTTTCAAAGAGCTGATAGATTGCCTTGAGTTACTTGTTTGGATCTACATGCCTATATTGTAGAGGTTTTCATTTTCAGGAGTAATTAATTATTCTATCAAGAAATCTAAAAAATATCTGGATTATATTTGTAGTATAAAAAGAGAATATAGTATTAAAAAAATCAGGCCACAATTAATTACCTACAAATCTAGTTATCTAACCAGAAGTAACTGAATTTACTTTGCATTGTAAGTTTTAGTCTCCAAAAGAACAAAAACTCCAGATCATTGTGCTTAGAGTGACGTATTGCCTGGCAACATCTCTTTTAACCATGTCCTAATCCATGAATTCTTCCACCGTAATCTTAAAACAATTTCTACAATTTAACAACTCGATTCTTCATGAACCAAGCATTTTCATTCAAGTGAAATTTAGTGCTAGGTCCTGAATTTAAAGAGCAAAACCAACATCCAAAGAGTCAATTTTTTGGTTTGTTTTATTTTTGTATTCAGACTTCAACTGCCATACTTAATGACATATGTCCTCACAGCAGATAATCTCACAGGTCAAATCAAGAGATATTTATATCACAGTAATGATGCAGAAGGATACAAATATTTTGCTCAGGAATGAGAAGTGGTAAATAGTGGTAAAAAGAGTTGGTAAGAGGCAGTTTTGGAAGTCCCAATTTTAACAGGGCTAGTTCCCCAGAACCTTTAATCATAGAATCATAGAATGGCCAGGGTTGAAAAGGACCACAATGATCATCTAATTTCAACCCCCTGCTATGTGCAGGGTCACCAACCACCAGGCCAGGCTGCCCAGAGCCACATCCAGCCTGGCCTTGAATGCCTCCAGGGATGGGGCATCCACAGACTCCCTGGGCAACCTGTTCCAGTGCATCACCACCCTCTGTGTGAAAAACTTCCTTCTAATATCCAACCTAAACCTCCCCTGTCTCAGTTTAAAACCATTCCCCCTTGTCCTATTACTATCCACTCTTGTAGACAGCTGTTCCCCCTCCTGTTTATATGCTCCCTTTAAAGCCATCTCTTCTAAGTGTTACTTTCTCTGTAACCATCTTTATAAGATTATTCACCTTCATTTTGAGGATTAGAACTCTTTTTGTGTGATGTGAGAGTTTGTAGGAAGGGTAGCTTCATTATCTTAGCTCTGCTGAACTTCTATGAATTTGCCTTATAGTTGTTTTGTTAGTAGGCTAATACTGATTTTGCCTCATAGTGTTACTTGTGCCTCAACAAATTTAACACTGGTGCAAAATGAAGTCTTTAAATATTGGTTGAACCACAATTGGCTTCTTTGTGCTCTGGGTTTGTGCTGTGGTATTTCTTGGAAATGTGGTCATCTCATTCTCTAGCTGGATCTTTCCTGGATTTACCCCCCTCTGACTTTCCTCCCAGAATGTAAGCAGGAAAATAAAAGGATGTTACAGGAGTTGGTGCATAGAACTTATCCAACATATACATGAATACTGAAGATTTTAGACATAGACATTTTGGAGCTGTTGGAATCCTGGCATATAAAGGCTTTGAACAGTCATATGCTGTGTATTTGGCTTATTTCTGAGAGCCTATTATTTGGAAGCTGTCAGCAATTCCAATAATCATTATATCCTAGGAGGGAATTCAAAAGAATGGAGGAGTGCCTGTGCTAAATGCTCTCCCTTAGAGTGAGAGCAGAGCTTGAGTCACTGCTTATTTCCTGTCAGGCTCCCAGTCTTTTCCCAGCTCTCTACCCACTTGCATCCTGAAACCAACTTATGAGATATTATACTGACTTCTTTTTTTTTTCCATAATCAGCTTGGACTTGTGTTGGAAAACATCAAGCATTGAGACCTGTCAGATAGACTGCATAGACTGATAAATTTCTTGATGCATTATCTGTTTCTAAATGATCAATGGACTGTCAGCTCTCATGTTCTTCATAGCACTTTTAAGCAACAGCATAATATCATTATGTAAATGGTAATATTTATGGGAAATTATAAAAGAGATTTAATGAATTTTCTCTTCAAAGAAGAAATTTAGCAAGAATTGACCTTGATGAGCTCTTTTAGCCTAAAATTTAATTAATTTGACTTGGCTATTCGTTGAAAGAAGAGGCTTGAGCTGCTCAGATATCTGGGCATGTTATAAAGTGTTTTTCTAATTTTGTTCATTATTTAGTTGAGAAATCAGAATGCAGGAAAAAAGTTTTAAAGATGCTATGTCCTACTTAAAGTCTTTTTGCTTATATTACCTGATATATTTTCCTACATTCTTCTCCAGAAAGCCATGAACAATGGCAGCTGGTGAAAAGAAAATAAAGGCTTGAGAAATGAAACATTAAAAATCTGAGCATTTATATGCTGTCTGTGTTAACACTTTAGGGAAAAACTGTGCTTTGACTAGTGCATGAGGTGCAGTGTAAATAAACGGGCTCCATTACCTGCCTCGGGCAGCAAGGCATGGAGTGAAGATCCACAGGAAAGTGGTAAAGGGAAAAAAAGCAAAGGGTTGATCTGCTGTTTAAAACATCCTGTCTGATTTGCTTTAGATTTACAGGAAAGTAAAAACTACCAGAGATGTGTAGTACAATCAGACCAGGAAAAAAAGCATGGACAGAGCCCAGAAATAAGACAAGAAAGTAGCCAGGTGCAGAGAGCTGTGCCTGGGGTCAGTGCTGCTGGTGAACTGAATCACTTCTTCTGAATGCGAGTGGATAGAAGGGTAGTTAACTACTGTCTAAGGCTCTATCAATACTGGCAGTTTAAAAGCAATCCTAACAAGCAAATCCAGTCCTTCTCTCCAGGTACAGTGCTGCAATAGGTTTCACAGCCTGTCTGCCACAAATTTCTGCTGACTGAAGAGGAGATAGGTTTTGCTTTGTTCTGCACAGTCCCTGAGTATCTCCAGCAGGAACTCTGACCTGAAGTCCTTTTCACCCAAAATATTTAGGGAGTGCAGGGGACTTCCTATCCCTTTCCTATAACTGAAACACAGTCTTCAGAATTCTGTGGACAACTGTGGAAAAGGTTCCCATTCACCCTGAAGCTTTCCGTCCTCACACTTCTGTGTGTATGAGACTGAGCATAGTTATTATTCCTGCATTTTCCAGTTTCCTACAAAATCTGTGCAACTAACAGCAGCTGGATTGTTAATAGGAGTAAATACATCCTAGAATGGAGAGTGGAAGTCCCCTGCTACAAAGCCTCCACCTGTTTGGGCTGTAACTCTTTTTCTCTTCTGTACCATGGTCAGATTCTTCTGTTTGTCTGCTCCACTGGTCTCTTCTGACAATTTCCACAGTGCGACCTTATGGTATGTGAAAGCAGCACCTACATCACCTGCATCCTCTTTAACTAAAAGAGTTTTCAGCATAGATACCTCCATCACTATGTTGTCAGGAAGATAAAGGTATGGATTAGAGCACTCATTGTTTTGTGCTTTTGATTATTTATAAAATGGCTTTTTTGATTTGATTTTTTTGATTGATATTTATAAAATTGCTATAAAGTAGTGACACTTTGGTCACATTTTTTTTACATTGAATAGCAATTCTCTGCCTTTAAAGCTATGATGCATGTTTATATGGGCAGCCAATTTATCAGTACTGGGTGCAGTGATCTGAACCAGAACATTCAAAAATAATGTAATGTAAAGCCTTACAAAATAAAAAATAGGATACGAAGTACCCCCTTAAGAATATTTTTGCAGGGGAGTTTGGTAATAATTAAGATTTATAAAAGATCAAGGCTTTTTAAAACTGAATTTTGCATTCATGGTTATTATCTACAGATATAATTACCGTGATTTTTATTCCTCGTAGCAACCCTTGATCTGCTGTACTGAAAAAGAAAAACAACCAAAAAGAAATGCATTATAATTCTTGGTGTTAAATTTCATAAGGAAATTATATTTATCGTATATCATCAGTATTATATAATAGAAAACAGCCACAGTTAGGAGCAGCTATTGAGAAATGTTCAGCTAAGTGAAGCTTCATGATTACATGAATGTTACAGAAAGATCAACGAGAATAGAATGGTATTTATGGCATTATATAGGCATGAAAATGTATTTGTAATGCTGTGGTGAAGCTTGACTGTTAAGCAGTGGCACGTTATCATTCTTAAAGACACATTAATCTGACTTAATAAACACATTTCATTTTGTACTACTGTCTGCCATTTAACATTAGAGATCAAAATGGAAGGGAAAATGATTATACTTTACTTCCTCAACCTGTCACCTCAAATCTGAAGATTTGTGACAAATTTTCTTGTTTCATTTTTATTCCCAACCCAGTGTAATGACAGACAGGGACAGGATTTATGGCCATTCACTTTCAAATTTGAGCATGTCTATAGGAAAAATCAGAATGAGGTAAAAGCAGCTAAGGCTAAGCTGCTACACTGGGCTTTATTTGGAGAGGTCCCATATTCCCAAATGGGTTATGGGATATTTTTTAAGGACCTTTTGTGGATTTAGGATCAAGTATGACAACTCTCTGAGTACCCAGACAATTCCTTGTATCAGACAATGAACTCGGATTAAATACCTAAAATTCATTATGCAAAATGAAATGAGCTAGGTGTCTTGGGTGGGGATACTTGTAGTGAATGAGGATATTTAAGTCTGCAAACAGTAAATTAAAAATAATAATAATAAAAGTGTTTCTGAAAGCCTTTCTCCTGAACTTCACAGAGGCTTAAGAAAGGAGTTTGGAAGCTGGGCTTTATTCTCAACTTCAAAGGGCTCAAATCACACGTTATATAGAAAAACAAAAAGAAGGTGGCCTATATAGGGCCATAAGTGAAGTTATGTGGCTCTAGGCTAAACTAAAATATGAATGCTCCCTATCTGTCCTGCTGAATGTGGGCCTTTGCTCTAGAGGTCAGAGAAGACACGCAGAGGACAAAAGTAAAGTTGTGTCACTTTGCAGACAATTTGAAGGAAATAGCATTGAGGTTTAACACTGGGAGTATCATATGTTTTTCTAATATAATCTAGATATAATCTGAAGTGCTTGGGGACAAGTGATCAAAGAGCATTAAGATCTGTGAGCCCAAAACTCAGAAGATATTAAAGCTGTTTTAAACAACTAATTAACAAACAAGACCAAAATGCTGGAAGACAGTATCTTTAATGCAAAGATATACTCATTCAGTAAGGGTAAAATGTTTCGGTAGAGTGGCAAAACATCTTCAAAACATATCTATACTCTAAATGGAATGGGTGAAGATTGCAGAAGAATTATATATTTTTATTGAGTTTTGCAATAATTGTAGGTAGAGAAGAATGCAATGGAATTTATTTTGCAAGTACTTTTTCCTAGTTTGTTAACTAGACCTAAGCATATAAAAGGCTGCTTTTGTTCTTCCACATTCTTGCTTAACTTAAGCAGGTGGGGAACTTAGACCCATATTATATTATGTCACTTAAAAAGTTATGTAAATAGTTGCAAAATCATTTAAAAAAATACACATAAGAGTTTAACTAAACTGCCTAGAAACATTAATGTAATTTTTCAAAATTATTTAATAAGAATTGTAGGGGTTGGAAGGGATCTCTGGAGATCAGAGACTCCATCCTTCCTGCTAAAGCAAGTTTCCTACAGTAGGTTACATAGGAAAGTGTCCAAATGGGTCTTGAATATTTCCAGAGGAGGAGACTCCACAATCTCTCTGGGCAGCTTATTCCAGTGCTCTGTCACCTTCCCTGTAAAGAAGTTCTTCCCTGTGTTCTTATGGAACTTCCTGTGTTCCAACTTCTGAACTTTGTCTCTTGTTCTGCCACTGCAAGGTACTGAGGAGTCTGGACCCATCAGCTTGACTTCTGCACTTTGGATATTTATAAAGAGGCATGGGATTCTCCCTCAGTCTTCTCTAGGCTGAAGAGTCCCAGGTCTTTCAGTCTTTTCTTGTACAGGAGATGCTTCAGGCCTATTATCATCTTTGTTGCCCTTCACTGGACTCTATCTAGGAGATCCCTGTGTTTCTTGAACTGGGGAGCCCAGAACTGGACACAATATTCCAGATATGGCCTCACCAGGGCAGAGTAGAGGAATAGAATTGACCTCCCTTGACCTATTGGCCACACTCTTTTTAATGTATCCCAAGACAACACTGGTCCTCCTGGCCTCCATGGCATCTGCTGAAGAGGAGCTCTGCAAAGAAGGACCTGAATGTGCTGGTGGGCAACAGGTTGGCCATGAGCCAGCAGTGCGGCCCCGTGGCCAAGTAGGTCAGCGGTATCCTGGGGTGTGTTGAAAAGAGCGTGGCCAGCACACTGAGGAAGGTCATCCTCCCTTAATTCTATTCTGCCCTGGTGAGGCCACATCTGGAATACTGTGTCCAATTCTGGGCTGCTCAATTCAAGAAAGTCACAGATCTCCTACAGAGAGCCCAGAGGAGAATGACAAAGATGAAAATGGGCCTAGAGAATAGAAGACTGAAAGGGGATCTGATTGTTTACAAATATCTAAAGTTTGGGAGGCAATTGGATGAAGCCACGCTATTTTCAGTGATGTGTAATGATAGGACAAGGAGCAATGGACAAAATCTTAAACATAGGAAGTTCCGTGCTAATATGCAGAAGAATGTGTTTACAGTGAGGGTGACAGAGCACTGGAACAAGTTGCCCAGGGGAGCTGTGGAGTCTCCTTCTTTGGAGATACTCAGAATGTGCCTGCGTGCTTTCCTGTGTGATCTTCTGGATGGTTCTGCATGTTTTTGGGGGGGAGAAACTCAGAAATGCCTTATTTGTTTTTTATGTTCTTTCTTATAGTTGTGGCTATTTTATGTATCTAAAAATTTAGAATTAAAGTGCTCAAATACTTAAGCCATCAAACAACTATCTAAATTAGGAGTGAATTGAATACAAAGTTGCAAGAACATTTTTTTTTTTTTTTTCCCATTTGATTTTTTGTCAAAAGGGTTACTGGGGGTGCACTCTCTTCCTTAAATCATATTGCTCTGTTACTAGCCCTTCCATTCACCGCTTCATCGACTTTAAGTACTTTTTTAATAGCTAAAGAGCCAAAAATATTTTTGCACATACTGCAAGGTCTGTGATATTTCCCAGTGTCAATAGTATCAAAGCTATAGAAAAGGGTGCCAGCTTCTTTATGGTAATGACCAAATCACTTTTAGTTTATTACCCACAAATTATGCAAATGAAAAAATCATCTGGCACTGAGCTGGTCAAATGTTTATGCAGTGATTACTATCAGTTACAACAGATAACACAGAGCAATTTACTGACTCTCCTTAAATAGATACTTGCTGAGGTTAGAAATATTCAAGTGAAGAGTGAGAACCACAGCCATTGATCTACTGGCTGTCCCCTTGGTGATACAGCTGAGGACATGGTTTCATGTTGAATTTGCTCTTACCCAAAACTCCTGGCCATTTTGAGCAGAGCTGCTCACCAGACAGTCAGAATCCAAACCAATAATCCCATTTGTGAATTATTATTATGTCTTATGCTGGACCTCACATCTATCTTTTAAACCTCATGTCATCCATTTAGCTGCACATTCGGAATATAACATATCTGTCATGGGCCAGCTATTTTAAATCCAGTTTTCACACTGATATGAATATTTTTTGTTTGGTTGGGCTGTAAAAAAACTTGCATATTGTAGATGATTCCAGTCTAGTTGACTGCACCTATTGCTAGTGTACTGCTCCTAATCTATACTAGACCTAGCTTGAAATTAGCTTACTGCGGTACCACACGGTCGAGACTGTCTGGCAAGCAGGTAAATGCTGAGTTCCACTACTGCTAGTAATTGAGCCATCTCCAGCACTGAGCAAATATTTTGCAGTCTCAGCAGCAGATGTGGACATTCTTGTGTTCCCTTGGCCGACAGCACTGAAATCCACCAGACACTGTTGGTAGCACATCAGTATCAATTCGACCTCCACTTGATGTTCTCCTGAGGCCAGTGGCGCAGTGCCAGTTATGTAAGTCAAAATCACTCACACCAAGCATATTTCCCTTAAGCAACAATTCAAATGCATTTCCCACATGGTGTTACACATTAACAGCACAATGGAAAAACTGTATTGTTTGTCAGGCACTAAAAATGACCTCCTGGATGAAGGAAAGGAGTGAGTAAACCTGCCAGCCAAGCTGAGTTCAGAGTAGCGCAAACCTCTTCTATTCAGCACCTTTCCATGCTTTGGGATATTTGCTAGGATTCTGCCGAACCAGAAGGATCTGTGCATATCTGAGCTCTGGAAAAGCAAACAATCCATGGGAGCTTCTCCTTGTCTTCTAAAGATTGTTTATTTCTCTTGTGCTTTCTCTGCTATGTTAAATTAGTCCCAGTTGTGATGGCAAGATTAAGAGATCCTTGCTGACTCACTGTGAAAGGTAGAGGATTAGCTGCCAAAAGAAGAAAACAAAGTAAAAGGATATCAGCTTAATTCTCAGTTCCAAATATTGTTGTTGCTGTTTTATCTTATTTTTCTTTTCCTGAAACAAGAGAAAATCCTTCCTTTCTGTTTTATATAGCCTGTGGATATCCTTAAAACTGTGTTCTATACATAATTAAATAGGTCAACCAAGGTCTTCCCACATATCTTGTGCTATTATTTTCTTCCTATAAAGGTATTCACAGTGTCCTTTTCCTACCTTTTTTTTCAAAATCTATTCTTTGCACATTTCTGTTTTACTTCACACTGGTGTATAGCTTGGCAGCCTCTCAGCTGTTGCTAGATTTGTGTTGTTCAGCTGATACATTTTGGCTACCCTCCTGTACCTCCCAAGATGCCTTTTTAATTGAATTACTTACTCTTATTATTGAAAATTAATTTGAACATAACAGGCACAACCTTTAAAACTATTTGCTCACATTTGCCAAAGCTCAGTCATGACTCAGAGTAAGGCATCATAATTATATATATACTTGTGCAATAAATTGTGTTTGGCATAGTTTCATTTCTTTTACAAATTAATTTTTGCTCTGATTCCAATTTTTAGATATATAAGAATACTAGTATGCATAAATAAACTTCTCCAGACGTGTATGCATTTATGCATGCATATAATTGATAATAACTGCTATTTTTTAACCAAGTAAAAATGGTATATTTGCCCCCAGTTGCAGAAAAAAGTTATAACCTTGAGGCTTTATATAGTACTATGATTAACAGTGCTATAACAGTGCTTGATTCAAGTTATGTTGCTTTACTTCCTATACCCATCGCTAGATTTGTGCACTATCTTTTAATGTGTTTCCCTGACTTCTCATTTCTTGGTTTTTGTTGTTTGTTTTTAATTGCAAAAAAGAAGATTGCATTATCTTCTTTGCTTGCCTAACTTCTTCATTTGTTAGGCTTTGAGAGTGGAATAATCAGGTTGCACATATAGAGTGTATATCCTAGTAGGATATGTCTTTGCTTGAATTTGACAATAGGTGTGCACAGGCACTAAAATGAAGAGCTAGAAACAGAAAACTGTTTTCAGACGCATCTACTGGAAGCATTTTTATTACGTTTATCTGTTTGAAAATAGAAAATGCTACTGATTGGGTTTCTAACAGTTTCTTCCAGGAAGCTTTCCAAAAAGAAAAATATGTGTTTTACAGAGGTATTGTATAATTTATAATGAAAAGGAAACAGTAGTTTGAGATTAATGAAACACAATCTAGTTATTTTTTTTTCAAAAGTAATTATTCTTCAATTGCTAAATCAGTGTAATACTTTATTTATCCCCTTTCATTGCTGCAGCCTGGCAAAACTATAAAAGAGTGTACATCTGAGTGAACATCCTTCTTCAAAAGGAAAAGGGAAATGTAGTCTTTGAACTTTAAAGTCTGTGGCTTTGGGATTCTTTGTTGTAAGTAAAGATGTAGGAATGAAAGGAACCGAAGTTCCTTTGTTTATCCACCCCAAACTGCTTCTTTTAAATACCTACACAGACATTTAGAAGATATTATAGACTTCAAAACCCACTAACAGTAGCTTGCTATAGTTATCAAAGACAAAAAGCTACCTGAAGCTTGACCTTAAATCTCAGCAGTTTCTCAGACCAGGCCTCATTCTACCTGTGGGGCTCTGTGTAATACAGGTATCTTCAGACCCAGCTGACAACAAATCAACCAAGCAGATGAAAATAAGATTGTGGAGTTTTCTGGGTGGGTGCTGCACTGCGAGTAGGATTGAAGGACCGGGTTTAAGACATGATTTATTCATTAATAACATGTAGTTAATATACTACACCTTCTCTCATTTCCAGTATTTGTTGAAAATTCATTTAAGGAGAGAGATGTCCTCATGAGAAATTAACAATCAGGTTGCCATATTCCTGTGTTGGTTCTATCATATGACACAAAATCAATAAACTCATGGCTACTAGAAATACTAAGGACTGATAGACCAGAAGCTTTTCTATACCCCAAATCCACAATTCATCGCTAAAAAGAGTTGTTCCTAACAAACCTGAAAACATGGAACTGCTGCTGAAAGCATCCAAGCCCCCAGAAATCTGTGACCTGTCTCGTGTACAACATAAGTCCCCAGGCATACATGTCCCTACTTAACTTTCTATTCAGAGAAAGAGAGAAATATGTGAATTGCAAGACTGAAAATGTGGGGTCAGGATCAGAGTAGAAGAAGGAGTGGAGAGTCGAGAAAGAATATTAAAAGAGACTTAGTGAATTAAAGCAAAAACAAACAAACAAAAACCCATGTAGAAGCATTTAAGATTTAGAGAAATTAAAGGAGTGTTTGTTTTTTTTTCTTTTATTTTTCTTGCAGTATGTCTTGAGATTTCATTGAGATTTCACTTGAAAGCTCCAACCTGAAACTGACTTTATGCTGAATATCTGGAAATACTGGCATCAACTTAACTCCAGCAGTAGATATGTATCATGGTTTTCATTGAGAATAAAATTAATTTTCTTCATAGAGGAGTGTATGATGTTATGGTTTGGATTTTTGATGAAAATAGTGGTGATAACACAATGATATTATAGATCTTTGCAGATCAGTGCTTACACAGAGCCAAGTACTTGAAATCAAATAATTTCTAAGTACCATTCTGTTCTAGTACTTCAAAAAAACTGCCAGATTTTTGTCTCTTTAAAATTAATTTTCTATTTTGGAAATATCTCTCTCCTTGTTTCTGGAAAGATCTGAAAATCAGTTCATTTCACTGATATAAATGACCTTGAATATGTAGGAATTGCAATAAAGAAAAAAAAAGAAAGAAATCAAAGGACAAGTGTCATTATTCTCCTTTTTTTCAGTATTTCTATTTTAATCTTAAAAAAAAAAAAACAAAAAACAATTGAAAACAGGCAGTTAATTATACTCCAAATTTTGCAGTTTGTCAAAGATGTTAAGAAATCACCTAATAAAAATAAGCTCCATGATGGAAGAACAGAGAATCTATTCTCAAAGGGTTTTTATCAAAATTCTACTTAAAAGTTATTCACAATAGTGCCCCATAATTTGACTCATTCATCTGTTTCACCTCTTAATTATGCTCAGCACCATGATAAACAGTAAATAAAATCTAGACTTTCTTCACAAGGAAAGGAAAAAAACATTTGTTTGTGGTAACAATCTATATGTATTTAAAGACTGAGGTCTTATTGGATAAGAAGGGTACCGGATAAGTAGAAAAAAATTTGCTTTTCCATGGAGATGGATGAGCTGCCTGGAACCATAAGGCTTATATAACAAAATACAGTGCAGCTGCAGTAAGTTGGCATTTGTTCGCATAGGAAGCTGTTGGACAAAAGACCCGCTAGTGAGAACATCATGAAGAAAAAGTATAAAGTCTCTCTACATTTGTCTCAGCAGGTAATTAACACAAGTTCAATTTCACAGATTTATTAGAACTGAAAAAGAAAAAAAAGAAAAAATGAAACTATGGAGAAAATATTTTTTGTGGAATTTCTTATCCATCAAAATGCTCAGGAATATTTTTATTAAAAATCAAATTTGGAAAAAATTCAATCAGCTCTAACCATCTGTTGCCTTACTGGAAGGTCTATGTGCAACTTCTAATTATCTGTGTTTAAACATAATGATTCAAGGCTATTTAACTATTTAAACCATGATCTATTCTGTATCAAAGACTTCCATAGAAATGGAAAATGCTGTAGGCTGAGCATCCTGCAGCCTCTGCTTTGCTGTAGTTCATCCTCTATTTCAGTCTGTTGACTTCCTCTGCCCAAAGAGGCAGATGGCAACAGCAATTTGCCCTCCTAACGCTGGGGATGCATTTTGTTAGAGGCCATCCTTTCAGCATGAACCTCAAACTGCATTGCCATCCCCAAGTTCTCACCCTGGTGAGTCAGCACTCAAAACAATTATAGGTAACCTTTAAAAAAAATCATATTTATAAAATATTTGCTTGTTTTTGAGTCTAAATCATTCACTCACTTTGCTTTTTTCATTAATCCTCAGTTTTCCAGTGCATTAAGCCAATTTTGGAGTTGAAATTTAGATCATGAAAATGAATGCTTGGAAAATGAACACTTGGAAGTGTTGGAGCTGCTGTCCATGAAAGTGTTTAAGAAAAGGGTAGATGTCATTCCTAGGGAGATGGCTTAGTGGGCAGCACTGGTGGCAGGCAGATCACAAGATGATCTTAAAGATCTTCTCCAACCTTACTGATTCTATGATTCTGTGATTTCTTTTGAGATCTCTTGCTGTGGATGCAGGAGTCAGTGCCATACAGGAAAGGATCTTGTGAACACTTATGCTGTCTGTTTTCCAGATTTCCCAATCTGATTTGCTGGTGGAATATTCTGGTTTATCGTTTCTGAGCTTATTTTCTGATAGACAGCCTACCTTTTCCCTTTCATCTTAATTATAGTCCCCTACACCACTCTTAAGTAATTTCCCCAGTCAGCAACAATTCAGGTTTTATGCATCTCTCCTTTTTAACTTCAGACTCTGTTCAGTTCTGTGTCTGGAATTACTAAGATATTAAAGTCAGCACTAAGTTCTACATTTTGAATGAGAAATAAATTAGTAACATCAGACCTGAAGGCAGCTCTGATTATCTTTGCCAACACAGATGCCTTTTGGTTTCATCACTTTGTTCACTCACACTGTATCCACTCACTGCCAGGGATACCTTCAGAAGAGAGTATCGCATCTGAACCCATTCAATAAATAAAATTTACTTTGTGGGTAATTTGGTCGGATGCAGGACACAGCCTTTACAGAGAAAATCCAGTCCCTGTCTTCATGGATTCTGGACCTCTGTGATCCTATTGCTCAGAAATGGTGGAAATTTTGCTCAGAGAAATTTTTGTTCTCTGGGTTTTTTTTTTAATTTCAGTTTTTTTTTAATCTCAGTCCATTTAAACATCTTGAATTCTATATACATACATACATGTATATATACATATATATAAAATTTAAAACATCATTGACAACATCAGACAGTACTCCCTTTCAGAAGAAAGTTGTGCCTTGAGAGCTTGATCTTTTTTGCTTGAGATTTCTTAAAAAAATCCTTTTATTTATCACAGTAGAAACATGAGTTTGAAGGCAAAGATTGTGCAGATCATTTTTATGGCTATGGAGTTATTGGATTGATTGGGAATTCAGCTGATTCTTCTGAAATAAAGAGTTTAGCTAGCAGGAAATCTGTATGTATGCATGCCTATGTGGAACATGAAAATCCCATAGAACACAGCTCCAGCTGCTAAGCCTCTGCTCATTACTTTTCTGGGAAATAAAAATCTCAAAAACCAGATTTTTTTTTCTGGGATTAGGTTAGAGAATGATTTCTTCTTTCCTGTAATCACAGGCTGTCTTTTCATCCCCACGCCTCTTTTATACCAAGCTGAGAACCCTTTCCATCTCTGCCAGAGAGCTGGTGTAGCTGTCTCTGTCCTGGCAGCACCACAATCCCACACCCACAACTACTTCTTCAAGATTCTTGGAGAATTCCAGAAAACCCCCAGAATTGTTGGTCTTGTATGTTAATATAACCAATGGATATTAAGATGCTACAATCACAAAATAAACAGGAGAGTCAGGCGAAGTAGATTTGATAACAAGACAATAAATAGAAGGCTTACTCTTAGGCTCACCACAAAACACCAGAAGGAGGGATCTCCAGATGAGATCCTTCCCTCCTGGTAGCCAGCTCTTAAATAGGTTTAGGAGGGGTGGAGCCTGGATCCACCCTTCTGGCAGCACAGGTGAATTGCCTTCAGCTGTGCTCCTCTGGCTGACTCATGGCTCACCTCAGGTGATCAATCAGAGGTTCAGGCCGTGACTCCGCAGTTCCCATACAATGTTATACTGCAGCTTCACTTCAGCAAGACTTTCCCAGGCTGATTTCTTCATGCAAAGCTCAGATATCATTGTGGCTGTTCAAGCAGTAGGCTGAAATTTATCTGAATGTGATGGGTGGATGAGAGCATTGCAAACACAGAGCTGGGTACTGAAGTTTCTTGGCAATAAATCCAAGCTGTGTCTTGGTTTACTTATGTGCCTTTGTGAGTGCTGACTTGTACTTGTCTCTGCTTCACCAAGAAGCATTTTTCTTCAGTAGAACATACATAATGCAAATGGGGGAGTACGATAGCTCAGTTACTTTTCTTCCTTCCAACTTTTTGTTGGAAGAAAAAGCAACACATTTCCCCCTAACACAGAAAAAAAGAGTTACACCCGATTCAAGAGAAGTAGTTAAATACTTAGAGGTCTTCTTCTGGGAACCTGTTAGTTGCCCTATTATGCTACTATCCTGATTTCTTGCAGTGTTTCTGTGAAAGAGCATCTTTCAGGGAGTTTGTTGGGAAAACTCTCAGTTATCACTAGAAATAAATTTATCTCAGCTCCCCTCAATGTTGTCTAATTTGTATTATTTTGAACTTTCTCTGTTTTTATTTATACAATGAACACTAAATAAATTGTTACATTTTGCAATTCAGAGATAAAGGATTAAGGAAACGTCATAGCCAGACTTATATGGTGGGCTTCAGACTACTGTGCTGAAATACCTAATTTATTCCTAATTCTTATATAACTAATAAAATAATCCTTCTGGTGCACCTCACTTTGTCATAGAGACACATAAAGGCTCTTCAGGAGCAGATAAACTTAGGCTAGAGAATCTTTCTCTGTTTCAAAGAACAACTTTTTGTTAACTGCCGGGGAATACTTGCTTAAAGGATACTGCTAAGAAGGTATCTGACATTGTAAGAGAGGGAAGCCTTCTGTATTTTTATGTAGTACTTTCAGTAGAATTCACTTTGGGAATGATTCTGCCATGCTGAGTCCCGGGTAAGCAGAACTAAAGACAAAGCAAAATATTTCTGCAATGAGATGAAAAACCAAAGAACATTACAGATGAAAGATGTCTAAAAGTGAAATTCTTATGTAGATTTATAAAAACTAAAAAAGTATGGAATTATTTTTAAAAGATCCATATTTTTAGTAGAAATACTCTTAATACCTATAAAAGGGAAGTACTACTGAGCCTAGTATGTTTGAAAGTGAAAATTCCTTTTTAGCTTCTAAAATAAAATGAACAGTTTCTAAAGAGGCTGAGACAGGCAAAATAATGAAGATTAACAACTCTAAATTCAAATTAAACACTGCTACACTCCTATTTCCTTCTATTTATCATGATTAATTTGTGTCCTCTTTCCAGGAACACAGAAACTATCCAATCTGGTACTAACAAACAGTGAAAGTTGTTGGTATTTTAAATGTCACTGGCATTTTGATAACTCATTAATATTATTGCAGAGAAAACTGAAATCCAGACTGCTAGTGGTGCTCCAGAAAAATCCATTTACCAAGGTTAAACAAGTCTTGTTGATGTAATGCTGCAGAAGTAGCACTGAGATGTAATGCTGCTTCTTTTCAACCAGTTTTATGGCTTGTTTTTACTGTGGTGTTGCTAATGTTAGTTAGTTGTGTAATGCTATTGCATTCTCTTGGTAGAGGTGATAGGAACAGGCTGAGCTGGGTCTCTGCTGCTGCTGCTAGCTGCTTGAGCTAAGAGCTACATATGGCTCTCTGTGATCACATTGATGATGAGAACACATCCCTTAGAGTGGTTTGATTTGAAGCCCTAGCTGCTGTCAGCTGTAATTGAATAAGCACCTCTGTAGGATGTTCCATTGTGTATTCATGGGCTGAATATTTAATTTACTAATGCATATAGAGGAGAGTTGTAATTACTTTTGCCCTTGTGATAGGAAATCCTCCACCAGGATCTTTAAGGTCAGTTTCTGTTTGTTTTTCATATGCTTGTTTTTCTCAGATAGCTTCTCAGTCCTTAAAGGGAGAATTAGGAACTCAGGTTCTGTTTACACAGCGACTAAAAAAATCAATCAATGAAATTGTGTCAAAATTTGATCTCAAAATAGTCTAAATTCTTGGGAAAATATCTTAAGTGGCACCTGAGATAAAATTTTTTAGATAACTTTAATATTTCATTCCTCAAATGGCAAGATATTTATATGAAAATTTTGAATTAAAATTTAAATCCCTAATATGCAAATGTGAATTTTTAATAAGTAAGCATGATAGTAACCAATGATTTGTTTCTATCATATTTTTGTACCAACCCATTGAACTACACCAGCTATGGAAAATAGATTTCCACAGATGGAAAATATGAGAACAAAGTAATCTGCTTCTAACCACATGACAGGTTATCCTAGCAGAACTCAGCATTCATGGGATTCTTGACTCTGCTTCTATATAAACCTCAATCATCGTGAGGATATCAAGTCTAAATAGTTCTGAAAAATGTATGCATTAATTTCAGAAGAAAGTAAAGTATTAATTCACTGTCAATTCATTCTTTTAATTCTAGTTTTTCTGTACAAAATATATGAAAAAAACCCACACCATTCTATGATTCTATGATTCTATGAATGCAGACATGTTAACTCAGTACTGCTCTTTGGAGAATAGCATTTCCGTGAAGAATGCAGTAACGCTCCAAAAATCAATAAAGATGGTTTTCTTGGAATATTAAATCCCATTATTAAATATATATAACAGATTATTTCCAGTTATTCCCAAAGAGATTCCTTCGTATCATGTCTATGAGAAATTATTTGCATATAATCTAACAGGATACAAAATACATTTGGATGCTATGCTTTGAAAAACAAAACGGTGAATGTATCTTCAAATATTTCTTCATTATATTTATAATATAAATACATTTTCCAGACTCTACTGGAGGAACTGGAGAGGAAAAAAGAAGTGAAACAAGAGAGATGATGACTCTCAGGGCTGCCACGTGTGCGGCGGCTGTTTGGGCACTGCATATGAATCTTCTTTAAGAAGGGATTGTGCGTGTGTCTCCTTTTATTTATTGGTTGCCTGCTGCATGCATTCAAATACTGTATGAGAAGAACAGATATTTTTGGACCTGAAAAAAATAATTCAGCTTCAGCAACACTCTTGAATAACCTCATATGCCATACAAAAACTTCATTTCACATGTCACACTTCCTTCAGTGTGCTTCCTTTTTAAAATTATTATTGTTGTTTAGTCATCATGGAACACGAATAGAAGTTAAATAATGGATGCTGAGACATGTGGAGACAGACTGGGTTGCAGTGAAGTCTCCTCTAAGTTATGCGATAATTGAGCAGGTGTTCTCTTGAATCAGTTATGGATATGAGTAACCAAGTGTCTTTTTATTATTATATTGCTATTTATGTGTTTTTTTTTCATATCTGACCATTAAGTTCTTAAGTTCTCCAGAAAGCATGTCAGAGTGCCTCAGTTTGGCAGTGGTAAGGTTTCCAACCTAAGAGCTCTAATTGCTAATTCACACTTCTCTCTGCTGACTGTAGAGGGAACCTGGGCACCAAAGGTACGTGCTTGCAGACACTGTGAATATTCTCCACTGTCTGCAGACTATGCAGAATGGCTCTTAAAGCCCATGGTATATTTGCATCCTAGTTTATTCTGAAGAATGCAGGGGTAATATCTTTCTTGTTCCTTTTTCCACTGGCTAACTTTGGAAGTAGAAGGAAATAGGTGTACATGTACATGCAGAGTGTGCTAGTTTCAGCATGAGACATTCATCTTTTCACTTAATTTTAGAAATTATTATAGTATTTCTATCTGCAAGTTTCTTGGGGAGGCTTAACCTTTACTGTAAGAGGTAATAGGGAACACATTTTTCTTAATTTATATTGACAGTAAATGTGTACAGACTAAAAATATACACATGCTAAAAAAAAAAAAAGAACTTGAGTAAGGCTGATTTGCCACTATTTATTTAATCTTATAACTATAACCAACTTCTCATAAGACAGATGTGTCATTAGTCAGAAATGTGGTGAAGAGAAATGGTAAATTTGTTTTATCATTGAATGGAGAAAACATTTTAAAAGTGTATTTTCTCTACAGACATTTCTTTCCCTTCATTTGCTGCATATGAGTGTGCCTTTTGCTTGGATTTTTACCATAGAATTTTTTTTTTTTTTTTAAATAACACTTTTTTTCCTCCAATTTTCCACATTTCTTCATATACAGAACATTTCACAGAACATTTCACAGAAGCTTTCCAAGCAAGTGACAGGACTCACTCTCCTACATGTAGCTAGATTCCTGCCTGGAGGACAGCCCATTCTCTTTGGCTCCAGCAGCACATTCCAAATAGAAGTTAACTTGCTTTGCTAATGTTTTGAGCCATAGAGAGCCAGCCAGCAGTACTGTTACACTGAGCTGAAGCTAACAAAGCCCACAACTCAGCAGGGTTTATGTGGAGTTTTCTCTCCCACTAATGCGTTCTTTTTCTCTTCAGCAGTAGAGAAGATTGTGCCCATAAGCTTTAAGACATTCTTGCTGAATCTTGCTCAGCTGATGTAATGCCTTTGTCCCTTGCTTATCTGAGTGAACTTCGTCCCAATATATTTTTTGCTTTTTTCATAGCATGAAAAGATCCATTTTCTCAATGGGTCAAGTGTAACAGAAGCAAAGAGGTACCATAAATATTTGCAAGGGAAATTAAGTATGCACAACGCCTACAGTTTAAGCAACAGCAACTTGTACCCAGGGTAAAGGGCAATTTATACTTTATGACAACCCTCCTCTTTCACTCTGTTTCAGTGCGTTCCAACTGCTGGCTTCTCTGCAAGATCTTTTTCAGTGGATGTTTCCATGTGGTCCGTAAGAATTGTTTTTTGCCTGGGGATAGGAGGCAAAGGGAGAGCACTGATCGGTGTCTATGGGCACCATGCTAGTCTGGGGTTTCTTAAAGTGGTTTTCTTCTCTGGAAAACTTGGTACTAACAAAGTGCCACTCTGTCTGTGAGGGAGGAGGACATGGGGAAAAAAACTTATGTCAGCTTTCAGACTTGCTGCAGCCAAAGCTCGCGTATGAAAAGGTTATTCCTGTCATGTTTTGTTTGTAAAATGCCCTTGGAGATGGTGGCTGCTGTACAAATGGCAAGTAATGAAATACCATTATGGTGTAATTAGTAATTATTACCTCAGATGGCTGAGATTTGGTTTCTTAATCCCTTCTCCTGTGATTTATTATAGAATATGAAAATACAGGGAAAGTGGTAGACAACAACATTTACAGGGCACCATCACTGGCAATCTAATATATCTGAAAAAAAGGTTAAGACTGTGCAGAAATGACTTTGGGATTAAAGAGTACAAGCAAATGTGCAGTTTAATTCAGCACATTTCTATACAATCCTTGAGAAGTTCATTCCCTCGCTGTAAAATATCTACTTTTTTTTTTTCTTCTCCCAGAACAGAGTGACAGCAGCAGTATTTATTCCAGCAAGAAAGAAATCTAAGACAATTTTGATTGAATGATGCTGCTGCTGTCTTTAGGGCTGCTAACTGTGACTGTACTGAGGAGATGTGGGTATATAAATTAGCTGCTGACTTTCTGAAGTAGGACTTGAAGAAGATACTTATTTCAATGAAATAAGTTATTTTCCTTACGGCAGCAGCTTCACCTTCACTGCTTGGAACTTTATTCTGGGGTAGCATTTAAGCAGGTGGCTTTTGAAAGCATGGGGAATTATTTATTTGGCTGGATCTTTGGAACAAGCACTCTGCTATGGCCCATTAATTCTCATTCTCTGCTCGCACACATCAAGATGCAAAGTGCTTTTGTGAGATACAATTCTCATTCCATTGTTCTTGAATCTAAAACTAAAAAAAAATTACTGGCTTTGCTGGAAAAAAATTGGCAACCATTTTATATGTACCCTTTATACCATTATTAGTCACAGGAAAAGTTCCCTTTAGGACCATAGGAAAAGTACAGTTTACATGCTGAGAAGGAAAATGAGAAAGATGAGTTCACCTCATTTGGAAGGTTCTAAGAGCAGAGTCTGTGTATGTTATGAAACACTGGAAAACGGTTAGCAGCATGCATGTGAGTATATACAGCCAAAACGTCAAGCAGAAAAGACATTATTTGTTGCAGTTTTTAGTCTGCACATGAAGGTAATGCCGAGATTGATGCACAACTCTGTATGCACAGAGGATAGACGTGTATGACAGTGCTGAAGAGCTAACATCTTCTAGAATGTGGGCACTTCCTGCAAAGAGAGCTGAATACTGAACTTCTACAGTCTTCAGAGCAAACTGAGGATGGTTGATGTGAGAGCAGTTTAAGGAGATGCTTACCTTTTCCTCCTGTGCCTCAGTTTCCTGTTAGAGTTTGGTGTTGGATCTCCTTTTCCTTTTAAATATTTACTTTTTGAAATGTTGTTGTAATGTTCTAAAGAGGTTGCAGCTGTCAGTGTTGACCACTTCAGGAGTTATTTGAAGATGCATTAGATTGCCCTGGTGCACAACTTCCCTTGGTAGTGTGCAGAAGCTGTGTGTCAGCTTCATAGCCCCTGCCTGCCCAGAGCTTGTGGGGGAATGGATAGAGATACCATAACAACCTTAAAGTTTATTCAGTTTTCACCTCATGCTACATTTTTAAACTTAAATAAATATTTTTTCTTTTCTTGGAAAAGTAGGTTGGGAAAGACTTGTAACTTGATGGAAAATATTCATTAATTTCAATTAAAACAAGATGGAATCAGGTTCTTAATTATTTCCAGTATTACCTTTGTGCTGCCTTCTGGGGAACCAGATATAATAAATTGATGTATTTTTAGGTGCATTATGGCAGGTTATCTTTGATTCACCATCTCTGTGAATTATGAAAGTTAAGTTAACCCCAGAACTCCATCTCATAAATCTTCTATTTCTAGTTTTCCCTAAAAATTTCCTATCCTTATTCTTTGGAAGCACTTGCCACTCACTCAGATCTGTCTCTAATTCTGCCCTCTCAGCTGCTGAGTTTATGCTGGTTATCTGAGGCTATGAACAAGGTGGGGACTAATTTTCTACCCTTTATATTTAAAATATATATAGAGAGAGATTAGCTGGTGCAGGTTGTACGCAGGATAATATAACAGCAGTGTAATCTGCCAGCTGGACAAAACTGATGGTTCAAGCCAAAAAAATGAACAGAAGTTCAATACAACAAAGCACTTCTTCCTTCTTTTATTGCTTTTGTGTAAAACGTATTAGCAAGCAAATTATGAAATTAAAGTATTGAAAGAGGTCTGCAATATGAGGGAGAGAAATGAAGACGTAGCAAAGAGAAGGATGGTATCCTGAGATTAGAAGAAAGCTAACAAATCAATGAACCTGTGGAAGAAAGGAAAGTAGCTCCAAATGTCAGGAGCTGCATTGACCTGTTTGAATGATGAATTGTAGCACAGGGGACACTATGGCGCAGGGCGTGTAACAATATGCCAGAGCAAGAAAGGTTTCAGAAATGTCACCTGTCAACAAATCGCACTGCACACCTCTATTATTGGAGTCAGCTAATATCACGACCTTTTTGCACGTAATATTAGCCAATGCATTGAAAAGGAACCCTTAATACGTGTGGTTTGGTTAATATACATCTTTGTAAACATTATTTTGGCTCAGCAAATGCAATGACAAAAACACAGAGTGATCAGAAAGTGTCTGAACAAATGGAGAGAGCATGATATGGAGGTAAAGAGCATATTTTTGTTAATGTGTTTTTCAGAATCAAAGAAGACTGTTGTTGTGGGAAAGTTTTGTTTCTCAAACATGTTTTCCCACTACAAACATACACATTTTTGTGTATTTTAATTTCAATTCTGATAGCTTTAGCATTGTAGCACATTGCCAGCTAGCAGCATTTCAGCTGAGTAGCAATCCAGTGTAAATTTGTGCAGGTATGACCTAAGGAGAGCTTTGGGGCAGGCAAGGTGCAATCAATGCAGCTGCATGTCTGTGGTCCTGTTTTTCCTTTAGGAACCCATTAGAACAGGTATCCAGTAATTACCAATGCACTTAGAATCACAAACTGCAAAGGCATTCTGAGGGATGGCTGAAGTTCCCACAGGAAAAGTCTCAGGAGTCATACTGGAAAGTGTATGCCAACTCTTCCAATTAGCCATGTAGCTGAAGATCAGTAATAACCAATCTGTAGGGAAAACTGTCAAAATTAACAAACAAATAGACAATATTTATTGCTTCAAGTTTAATTTATTTATGTAATGCTCACGGGGCATATTCTGCGGGATCAGACAAACCACTTGCAGACGAAGGGCACAAAAGTTTTCTGTTCCCTTCACCCTTATTTCTCTATAACTGATCATTGCTATTTAAAAAGTTCAGTTTACAGTTTATGAAAAAGACACTAGCTGGAAACATAAAGCTTTCTGCTGCTCTGCCTCCTCCAGCCCACACCCCATACAACAGCACGAGCCCAGGTGCTGTGCCCCTCGTGCGGAGGAACATGCAGTGAACATGGAGGCACTGATGATTCATGAAAGGTAGAGCATGAACGTGGAAAATACCTGTTTACAGACGACAGTCTTGCACCTTTTTGATTCGATTCCTTTGATTGGAGTAGTCTCTTAGGGTTTGGAAGTAAATAGGTTTACTCTAGCTGTGCTTGTGGAAGGAAATTCTCAAACAAATTGACTTTGAAGAAAATTGCCACAGTAGCACAGGTTTGCAGTTTCCCCAGTGCTCCTGCAGGTAATGTGGAATAAGCCAGCCTCATTCTGCTAGGCTTGAGAGGCATCCACAACAACAACTACAAGGAAAAGGGCAGAGAATACATTATTTTCTTTTACAAAATGTGATGAAAGAAACAAAGATGTCTTGACCAATTTAAGAAGTACAGACCAGATGTTTGACAAGGCCAATAGCTTTCCCCTTTCCCCATAGCAGTTCTTAAACCGTCAACAATTTCCTTTCAGACAATTGCTTATGATAGTTTTTAGACCTCTGTCTGAGGTGGAGCTCCTGCAAAGTAATAGACTGGAGATTCTCAGTGTCCTAAGGGACCATGGTGTTATTACTTACAGAGCTGCATAAGCTGGCAAGTGAATAACAAGAGCTTTGCACGGCAGGTAGCTCTGCTGAACAGTTTAAATACAGCCGTGAGCATCAATTGCACCCGCTCAAGTATACTCCTGGGAAGCATGACTCAGAAAATATGTCACATTTTATGTGATAGTGTTTTTCTGTAAGTTTCTTCTTGCTTTCAAGAGATAATGGCATACTTGTAACAGTAAGGAAAAGTTAAAGAACAATTCCCATCAAACATTTACTAAATTGCACTCACCTAGCATATCCTTGTTTCTTCTGCTTTAGGGGTCTGTGCCTGGCAAGCTGCAACAAGGATCAGAACAGAGATTTGGAGGTGTAAGCAGCATGCTCACTCCCCTGCACAGCCACAGCAGGAGTCCTCACTGAGATCAGATCTCTCTCCAACAAGCTTAGGCTTCCACGGCAATGGAAAAGAGCCAAAAAACTGATCCAAAGCCCACAGAATATTTTAGAATTATTTTTTTTCCTCTTTGAATCTCACAGAAACAGGGCCACTCTGAGACGGAACAGTCATAGATCTTGGAATAAAGAAAAATACTAACAAATATTTTCATTCTTTTTCCTCCATTTTGCTTCAAAAGAGAAAAAAAAAAAAAAATAGAAGCTTTTGTTCCATATTTGTAGTTCCTTCATTGCTCAGCTTTCCATCTTCAACTGTCTGCTTTGCTTTTTCTTCTAATCTGAAAAAGTAATCATACATGGTAACAAGATAATCAAATATGATGACAAGAAAGTTTTCTTTTGTGTTCAGACTCCTTCTCCAGATTTCTTCACTGCGAGGAAGCTTTTATTCATTCCTCGTTTAGCTAGTACTGTTTCTTTGCAAGATGTTAATATGCTGCTTCTTTGTCAGAACACGCAGATATCAGGCCTACACTTGTGAAGAAGAACAAGCATAAAGAACAAGGTGTGAGAAGGTATTATTCTCTTAGAGCTTTTTTCTGGTCTGGTCTGTGGATTAGGAAGTTTTTATAGTTACGCAATTGAAATCTTGGGGAGAGAGGATAAAAAGGAAGATGGCCAAACACTGTAAACATTTACAGCATTAACTTCCCACTGAATTCAGTAGAGGTTATCCACATAAAATTTGGATGCTGAGACCAGTGTCTGCTGCAGGGATTCCCACCTATTGGTTGTAATGAAATGTGTGGATCCAGCAGTATGGTAACTGGAGTTAGCAGCTTTGTGAGACAAAGGGAACCTGGTTGATGCCTGTTTTTCAGTTTGAGAATTTGATCTTTCCATGACTTTTCAGTATTCCCATGTAACCTTTTCAAATGTTGATTGATTTCAAACAAATGTAAATAAAATACGAAAACAAGTTTATTTATTGGTCAGACATTTGGCTTGATAACCAAGCAGTTGCTGGGTACCTACAGGGACTGGGTAACCTAATAGAGTGAATATAGCACCTCACTGAATTTGGTACCACTAGAAACTTACCACAACGTGGTATGATTGAAATTGTGTTCTATTTCATTATATGTAATTTTGTAGGGAACAAGATGGAGACTGTGCAGCTTGATCGCAAAAGAAAGTCAAAGTGAAAATGAGATTTAATTTTATGAAACAGATGTTCTACAAGAGCGGGCCTGCTGTTATGGTAGACTGCACAATGTGAAGTGTAGACTTTGGAAAGGATCCTGTACTGGTAGAGTGCATTGCTTCTATAGGAGCATGAAGAGCAGTATTTGGTTTGAAGTTTACATGAGGATTAAGAGTTTTTGGTAAATTTTCTGAAGTGACCACACATTACCTGAGATATTTCTGAGTGCTGATGTTACAGCCTAGATGATATTCTGATACTGAAAGCCCAGGGCTGCAACCAGATGAAGATTTATTAATACTTTTAAAGTACGATGTAAACTTTGAAAGTTTTTGGAAGAAATGTAGTCAAAGGAATAAATGGGCAGGACAGTCTGGGCTGGGTCTGGAATTGTGTAGAATAGACTATTTAATGAGTGAATAAATATTCCCCAGAGTGTGGGACAAAGGGATAAGAGTGCAGAGGTCTGTTTCTTCAGCTTTATGTTTCACTTTTGTGAAGACATTTGCCTTCTCAATACCAGAATATTAGAGTCACAATATTAACAATTTGTTTCAAATACTTACACTCAAACTAGGTTTGAAGGAGATCAATCCTAACTCTCCTGGTTAGTTAAGTGATCTGGTAGCTACAGCTGAGAGAAGCCCTAAGTCTTCAGAAAATCAGTGCCCATTTTGTAATTTTACCATTCCATTTTACCATTTACCAAATTAATCTGGGTTAAATTCAACTTTCAGACAAGAGCTGGCTTGATCTGAGTGAAGGTGGAAGATGGGGATTGATATACTGATGCAGCAAAGTGGAATGGATAATGGAAGAAAAAAAATAGAGCTTGGATACATGCTGACCTACTGGATTTCGTAGTAATTTGTAATTTTAATTTCTTGCTGACTGTTGTGGAAGAGCTGAGTACCTGGCAATCCACATGATGGAGCTTCTTTGCAGGATCTCTACCACATCATCTTCCCTTACTTAAAAATCATTCTTTTATTCATTTCCTTTCTGACTTTCCTTTTTCTGTGATAAGACTGGAGACCTGGGGCACTTCCATTCAAGAAAATGCTTCTTGTGCTTATGGATCAATCTGGAAATCACTGACCTGCATTCTGACACTGACTATGCCTATTCCCAGACCAAGATAAATGAAACTGATGTCCTGCTTCTAAGTAAAAAATTGACCAAAAATTGTACTATTACAATTGATTAAAATCAAAGCTTTTCTAAAAAAGCAATGGAGTCATGTGAGAAATATGTCATGCTGATTTAAATATATATATAATCAGTAAAAATTAATGGCTTAGGAAAAACCTTGTGAATGGAAAACATGAAATACCATAACTGTCTTGCTTTATTAATTTCATATTTCATACTAAAAGAAAACACTGCTTTCTATGTTGGTTTTTTTTTATGGTTGTCACATGTTGTAGAAAAGATGACAACGGGCATCTGAGATGAGAAGAGCACAGTTCGTAAAATAGTATTTGTGAAGAGAGCACTGGTCTTTGAGAGAGGGAGTCTTCTCTGTGATTCTATCTCAGCCATGCATAAGTATCCAAAATCCCATGGAGATAACATCTCATTTCTTTGTTACTACTGCTAGGGATCAATAAAGAAGACTACAACTGCAACTCAAATATCAGCTGGCAACTGGAGTTTGTCTATTCCTCTTAGCAGAATATAATGTGGTTTTTGATTGATGCTCATTCTGAATGCAGGCAAATCATCTGGCAGACAACAAAATTACCCAGTGACCTAATGTCCTGTCACTGATACACAACTAATTATACGAGCACTGATCCATACAACATCCGTTATTTGAATTTGAATGCCCATCTGTTCACTCCAGATTAATTGTGACACTGATAACTCTGCATTATGAAACTCTTATTTTTTCAAAACTCTCCAGAAGCAAAAAAGCCTTTTCAATCAACCCGTATTAAAACAAAACCACAAACCTCAGGCCAGAACTGACCACTTCTCTGAAAAACGCAAGTTCAAAAGTTCAAATATTCCCTTCACTGCCAAATAAAGCACACACACACCATAGGTCACAGCACAGAAGGTGCCTACAAAAGTTATGAAGAGGATATTCTTTATCCAACCGTTTGAACTGTAAGGTTTAAAGAAATACTGAAAGGCTGAATTTATCTCACTTAACATTAGATAGCAACGACTTAGATATCTGTATCTGAGCTTATCGTCCTTCCAGGCAGAGATGCCTTCAATCTATTTTGGATGTCTGTTTAGAGACAAGACAGATTTGCCCCAGAAATACTTCTCTCTGCTTCCCCAGCCCTATGGGAGCTTAGCAGTTGAGATCTGATATAGATACTGCACTGTATATGTATACATTTGGTGCACTTTCAGATAATTTCTGAGGAAATCGATTAGTATTGTATGTAGCATCTATTAAAAACACTTTTTCTTGTTGCCACCTAATCCCTTTCAAATATTTTGCTTTCTACTTTTGTCAGTTTCTCACAAATCTCTGTCAATACTGTTTTTGCTGGCAGGACCTCTCTGAGACATAGCCCAAGAATTCATAACTTCACGTAGTATTTATATTACTCTAAGATATCCCATTTTCAAGATACATCCTAAGATCATTTTTATGAACTCCAATAGAAATCCTATCTCAGTTTTTACATATATACTTCTAGAATCACTTTTCATTTTCAGATAATTTGCAAGTATATGTATATATATATAACATATTGAGCCATATAATTTCAAAATAGTGCCATTAATTTTTGCATATATGAAAATACTTACGTATTTGACTTTTAATTGTCTCATCCAGCAAACTGAGCACCATATTTAGATCCTGTGAGAATCAGCTGGTGTCTTATGTGAAGCCTATTAGTTATAGAGTTGCAGTTGCATCTTGTCATTTACAAGTTGTATTAGCAGACAGTTAAAAAGGATGAATGAAGCCAATAGAATCAAACAGATGATGAACATTAATTTTAGTATGAGCAAAAATAAAAACTGCATTATCTGTTTTAAAATAGTATTTGAAAATGACCCTATTATTTAAATATGAAATGTGAAATGTCTTTTATCTGGGCTATAACAAATATGCCATCATTTTTTTTTTTCCTATGGAGTATAATGGATAAGACTTAGCTCTTCTGGTGTTTTGCAAGAGAAATGTGGATAATATGACACTTAGAATAAAAAAAATTGCTTGCTGAACATAAGCATCCTTTGCATAAATAAATGCTTAAACTTTAATTATGTTTTCATACTTCTGCAGTTTTGGGGGGGCACAATAAAATATAAAGTATGAGATTTAATTTGTCAAATTTTAAAATTCTACTGAATTTTCACATTCTTAGATTTTGCCTTCTGATTTTTGATGTTTAAAATACAAATATTTTTTAATCTCGCCTGGTCATTCTGGACTACGGAGAGAAATAGTTTATTCTGTGGGACAATCCATCTCATTCTAACATTGGGAGCAGACTACATGTATCATTTACGTGAAATATGTATTTCTGTAGTGATAACGATAGGGATCATACTCCTAATTAATTGATTTGCCAAAGGTAAGTACCTAATTCCTTGTACTGACAGTTGAGAGTAATAGTATTTGACAGTGCTTTATGACCTACAGAGGGAGAATTTATCTGAGTATGGGTATACTCTAGGAATACATTATTATGAAGAATACTGACTACAAAAGAGAATTCCATAGCATAAAATGGTCTTATATGATTGAAGAAGGTCACTACTGCCTAATCTTAACATAGAGTCTAGTATTATGAGTGATGAAATGTGCTCATATATAAGCCAAATAATTAATATATTGAAAGAGCTTTATGTAAGAACACTATTCATGGTTATACTAAGATGGCAGGCATTATGGAGGTGGTTGAACTCACCTGTTTTTTAAACAAACATTTGCAATGGCTGAACCAGAGTCATCATCTTGTTTCTTTTTATAATTAACTAAGAGGGGAAGACCATTCCCTGCAATTCACCTGATCAGTTTAAGTGCTTAACTTAGAATGTGATACGCCATTCCCTACAAGTCCCTAGAAGACCCTTCTGAAGAAGCTCAGGCACACAGATTTACCTTAAAGACAACTGCATTTGATCCAGTGAATCCTGCCCAATTCATCTGGAAAAAGATGTCTCAGGCCACAGAGAATCTTTTGTTCAAAAACCTGAATCCCAATAGAGGATAAGCCAAGTGTACCAATGAAAGTGCAATAGAGGTTCATTGACTACAGAATTGAGAAAAGAGGTTGTCCCGATATATATACATATATATACAATACATTATTCTGTGCACATCTTTGCTGGTTTTCATGGTATATTCAGATAGATTGTTCCAGTCACAAAATAATTCAGTTTACTGGAATCTGATATCATTTTAAAGATACCTGAAAATTTAGTACATAAATTCTTTTTAGCCTACGTTACTGGAATAGATCTCAGTTTGACTTTCATGGCATGTGCAGACCATATGGCTCACAATGTTGCCTGCCATGTTACCTCTTCCTTTTTTCCTTTGGACATCTAAATTCATTGACAGAGAGCAAATAATAACAAATCTATATCAAAAACTAGGTTACATCTGATACATCTTCTTTACTTTACCTATTTATTTATTTAATCATTTGCATGTTCAGATGCTAGAGATAATGGCTTTGCAAAAAAATTGTGTTACTGGAAATCTTCACATTGCTGCAGTTTTAAAACAGAGAAGTATGTTTCCTTCTAAATGCTTTAAATCATCTCAGGTTTCTGCAATGTGATGTATCTACACTGTTGGTTTTGTTCTATTTGTTTATCTTGAATATTTAAAAGGCATTTTTACTAGAGAAATAGCCAGTGTTTACACGTAAAGGGTGAACTTGAAGGTGTTTCTTGACAGCAGCTGACATTAATTATCTACTATTTCTAATTGCAAACAATAACTTGAATAAATTATTGATGCCAGGAACTGGGTAATTGCAGTAGGCATGGTAGTTTTGCAGGGTATTTAGTATTAAACCAAACCAAAAAAATCACACCAAGTAAAACCCCACACAGGAATATAATTATTTTTTTTTTTCTTTTTCCCTACAGGACTGCATTAAGTTAGACAACTTATCTACTAGTGGCAATTTAATGGCATTGTTTCCTCTCTTTATGATTTTTTATGGTCAACATTTAATGTTGTGCAAGGTCAGAAAGCTTAATTTCTTACAGAAATGAAGGTTTAGGTGCAATAGTGCTTCCTTTTTAATGTCTTTGAGAAAGATCATTCAATTTATATGTTGATAGACTTAACACTTCTGTGAGAAATCAGCATGGGAATGCAAACAAAACAGCAATTTTAGCAAATTAAGTAGAAAGTACACATGCCAGTAGTTTATGTTTTCATGTATTAAAAAATATTAAGAGCTATTTCCTGAATGAATAAAAACCATAAGCAGAATTAAAAAAGTATTGACACAATGTTGTTTAAATTCATCTGGTTTTGATACTTCTCAAGAAAAATAAGGAAACATCAATATCAAACCAAATTGCAGCTTAATATTATGTATGTATGTATTATGTAGCTTATATTATATAAAGAAACCATTTTGAATGACTTCATTCGAAGCAAAGTTAATAAGGAAATTTTTCACTGCAGCAAAGATTTCGGATTTTCTATGTATTATTTTGCTAATAAAACCCATCTGAGTGGGGCTCAGATCGCATCGTCACCGAAACACAGAGAGCTAATGTCCTGTGACTAATAAATCATACAGCTCTGAAAGTGGAAAACTGTCTTAAACAACAAGAACAACAACAGAATCTACAGTGAATTTTCTCATAATGATATCTGTGCTATTCCAATAAAAATGGTGAAAATGTGATTGTTATCTCAGACAACTTCAAGAGTAATGCCATTAAACTTCTGTTGCAGTCATCCTGCGTCTCGACCTGTTTACTTTTATTAAACGTGCAGTATGTTACCTAAAGGTAAAGTTGGAGTTGTCATATAAAAGGGTATAAAGGCCAAGAGGAAAAGGTTGCCATTCACAATAAACTCTCCTTATGGCTTCACCAATGTGTATGTCAACTGCCAATATGATATTATCTTCATTAAAATTATCTGAGTCACGTTAGCTGTATATTTTATCTCTAGTCAGCAATGTAAGCTTTCTGCTCAATTACTAGATGAAATTTTGCAAGCCATTTTCAACCCTCAAAATAACAATGAAATTTAGGGATAATCAAATATCTGACTAAAGAAAAAATATTATTTTTTGAAAAAGTGTATTTTTGTTCAGTTATTCCTGTTCTGTATAGTGATAATTAGAACCAGACTAGTTTTGAGATTTCTAAAGTTTAATAACTTCTTTCAACAATTGTTTTTTAATCAGTGCTGGATATACTGCCTACCTTAAGATCAATACATGTTCATTTGTTTTGTGACCCAGCATAATCTGTCAAATTCTGTTAGTACTTCTGAATGAATTACTAATATTAGATCCTTCTGTGTGTAGCAGTCTATGAATAACCGGGTTGATGGAAGGTTAAAAAGCAGTTTGGAATAAACTGTTATAATGGAAGCCTAATGAAATAGTGAAAAGACTGTAAAAAGAGAGATTTTAAAATAACCCTGATTATTCAGAAAAAAAAGCAATGCGAGAAAGTATTCCAAAAGCTTTATTTATGTTGTAAAGGACATAGTTGCATAGGCATTGTTTTCCATTGGTTTTGGATGTTTTTTTTTGGTTTGGTTTCTTTTTAGATTTTATGGATGAATTGAGGTTCTAGGGAGGCTTGGCGTCCAGCTCTTTCAGAAGAGAAAGCCTGGTGCAGATCTGCCCCAGACTGTATTCTCTCTGGAAGCCCTGTTGTGGATTCAAGGATGTTTTAAAAGACAGCAGTATCCAAACCAGGAGCAACTGGTGGGAGTTCCTTTCATCCAGTATAGGCTGAGCTGAACAGCTGCCTAATTTCATTACATGTACAGTCTAGATCTCTGACGACTGTAATAAGAGCTGGGATTGTCACTGCCATTGCATGTAACATAAATTTAGGTGGTTTACATTTGAAAAGAATTCTGCTATGTGTTTTCTGTTCTGTGCTGTATGTAATGTAAAAGGACGGAGTGTAAATATTGGTGTTTAATTCCATCAGAAAAACAGCAAGGCGTGCATTTCGCTTACACATAAGCTGCAGGAAACCTGCGCTCTTTTGAAGCAGCAGCTGTAAGGCTTTTAGGGTGTCACTGGGAGTCTGGCATTAGAAGACTATGTTCAGAAAGCTGACCTCTTTTTCCAAACTCCACAGCATTCATCTCTGACAATCTTTTTGGGTTTTTCAGTACTTCATGCTCAGCACAGTGATACCCTTGTACTGAGTAGGTCACTAGTTTCCATAGGTGCTGTTGTGATGAAGCATATATTAAATGTCCATTTTTCTGTTTAAGAATGGGGCTGACTTTATCTGATGAAGCCAGGTAAGCTTTAGCTCAAACATTTTAGAAATTATTATTATTATTATTATTTTTAAATGCGTCTTAGCAGGAAACAAAAATTATAAAACCAAAAATTTTTGTGCTGGACCATTCTAGAATGTCATTTTTATAATTATATTATTATATTCATTTATATATTTATATTTCGTCATTTATATTGATATCATTTATATTTGCTAGAATCCTAACATAAAATAAAAAAAAGAAGAATCTTCCTTAATCATACAATACTGTGCTACTGTATCAACCAGTAAGATCATTGAGCTGTATGATTTGTTTCTTTTGAATCCACCAAGTTATGCCAACTTGGATCATCTACTGTAGTTACATTGCTTACAAGACTGACGGTGCAAGTTCAACCACTGTTTTTCAACATAATTTTTGGATTGACAAGGGAAAAGTATTTTAGCAGAAAAACTGATCATGCTTGCTAGTGTTGATCACAACTTTTCCAATCAGGCAGACAAATTCAGTTTTGAAGATCCATATGCACAACTGAAGGTGGGAAAAGTAGAGAGAGCCAACAATTGAGTTTAGAGACCACCTAGAGAAGCTGTTTATGTTGAAATCAAAAGGGCTATAGAAGATTCCCTGAGCTGATATGACTGTGTGGCCTCTGGATATAATCTGTGAAAAACCGCTGAGTTTGAGGGAAGTCTCTTTAAAACTGTAAAACACAATAGAACATGAGAGTTTTATAGTACTTTTACTCTGTCTCTCACTTAAATGCCAAGAAGACACATAAATGGGCTTAAAATTGTCTAAATACCTGGGTGTTTGGAAGCAAATTTTATTTAGAAAAGGGAGAAGGTATTATTATGTAAAGAAAATCAAAAAACTTCCCAAAATTACAAAAGATAGACTATTCAAAAGCAGCTACTTCCTTTGGCTACTCATCCAATGCTTTGAAGCATCATAATGAATAGTTATGAGAGCTTTATTCTCTGAAGTCTGTGAAAAGTTAGTTCAAGGAAAATGCTGTCAAAGCAGATGGTGAATAAAGAGTGTCAAAAATCCATACATACTGGAGAAAACTCATTGATTTGTTCCCTAAGCACGCTGTTGAATATAAATATTCTGGCTTTCCAAAAATGATGTGGTGTCTGGCAGGGTCATGAACAAAGCAAGTCCCCAGCAAAAATCCCAGATGCCCTTCCCCAAAGGGTACTTTGAATGTAACTAAAATGACACATGGGTGTAGGAGCCTTCCTTGGGGCACTCATAAAATGGTGCAGATGAGGACATTTAAGTGAAAGGACATTCTGAGAACACAGTGCATTAGTCAGACTGCATCACATCCTCCCCACCCCTCACAAACTGCATCTTATGGAAAAGACTAATTATGACAGAAATAGGAAGTACTGATAATCTGCAGAAATCATGCTGAGAGTGTAATTATGCTATGCACTTATGTGCACACCCAAACATATCTGGATGTATTTGCATAATCAATTTGCAGCAAAGATACTGCTGACCAAAATGTTTTTATCTTGTATGAATACATGGAACTGTGATGGAGAAATAAGAATTACAGT
Source organism: Lagopus muta (assembly GCF_023343835.1). Lineage (NCBI taxonomy): Eukaryota > Metazoa > Chordata > Aves > Galliformes > Phasianidae > Lagopus > Lagopus muta. The sequence continues at coordinate 11,134,263 of NC_064434.1, forward strand.
TTTGAGTAGTTAATTCAAAATATTTGTGTTCAAGTGATGCAATTTGCTTTCTGAAATATTATTTAAAAGAGAGAACTTTATATTTTATACTGTATATCTACTGCAGATGACTAAGTTCCTCTTCGAAGCTTTTATAAATTACAGAAGGTTCCTAAAACTATTTTCCAGAAAATGCAGACCAACCAACCTGTTCTTTCAGAGCTGCTTGTTCTAGGCAATCATTACTCGCTTGGGACGCCTACTGTGTTTTCTGAACAACATCTATGACAGTAATGTAAGTAAGATGAAAAAAATTTCATTCAATAGTTCTCTGTAATTTTAGACAACGTGGATGAAAAGGAGAAATTACAACGAAATGACATGTATTTCCCTAACCTACCTATACGTGAGTGGCAGAAAGTTTTCATGCTGATACTTCCTCCAGGATTTTGTCTCATACTCCAAGAATTGGTCCTCTTCCATGGTTCTTGCATTCAAATGAAGTAATTTAGTTATTATATCTAATGAAGTTTTGAATTTTCATTCTCAGGGAAGTGTGTGAAATTATTTTCTTGGTATGAAATTGGATCTGCTGACTCAGTTCTTTACAGAAATTTGTGAAGCTAACTGACTTGAGGTCTGTTTACAAATGAGACAGTTCATCATAAATCCACAGTTCTGTATCTTATTTCACATCATTTAAATTCTTAATAATTTTTATTGATCTAAAATTAGGTTTGTTGGGAAATATCACTTATGCTAATCAGTAAGGTCTATGGGATGTGTGCTTGTAAATCAAGTTGCCTACTTCTTCCTTCTCATTGCTAGCAAAACAAACTCTTAAAAGAAAGAATATTTTTACAGTACTTTCATAAATGCCAAATTTGTTACTTTGAAATTTTAAACCACCTTCTTCCTATTTGTCCTTATTCCTAATCTGACAGTGCTATATGAATAGCATAGAACACTGTTCTTCAGAAAACCATTTCTTTAATGAATCTAGTTATTTTTGCAGTATACACTCATTACAGTTTTTGATGAACTCTTTACAAAAGGAGAGTGAGTTATTCTGACAACAGTCAAAGAATTTTAGCTTCTGAGACCTATATTTTTCATTTAGTGTCAAATTACTGAACAGAAATGCACCCTGTGAGTTATCGACTCTTGCTAGACTTCACCTTCCTTCCACTAGTGTATTTATGTTAGGGATTTTTTGTTTTTGCAATTGTTCTCAAGGTGATATCCTTGGTTCACCTATGGTGCAGTTAGAATAACATTAGCGATTCTTTGAGTTTGCTGTATCTTGGTTCTAATTTGGAAGGATTGACTTCAGAAGGATGAACATATTGTAAGGATTGCATATTGTTTCAGTTCTTGGCATAATTCCTGATTTTATAGATATATATGTTCATATCTGTCTCTGTATAAGTCTCTCTAGGTATCAAAATATACAAATGGAAGTTGTAGGCTGTAGCAGTTCCTCTATACTTAAGAACTGACCATCTGGAAGATCTTGTCCAGAGCAGATGCCACATTTCTTTTAAATTATGTTTGTAATTACTGTGCAGCCATAGTTTGAATTCAATTCCTAGTCTGTGAGGGAAATTTTCCTGCTTACTGGAATGTGCATTAGACTGAAATACTGAAGACACACAAGCTTACCACATCCCTTTTGTAAATGAAAGCATAATTCTTGACCTAATATTTGCTGCAGTGCCATATATGTCTATTAATGTTCCCAACTTTCTGAGCCCTTTCAGTTTAGTTACCCTCACCTTGCACACAAATGTTCTCTCTTTTCCAAGAGAGTCAGTTATCAGAGCAAGATGGAAATCTTACAAAAATCTGGAATGAATGTGCAACTTGGGTCATGAGCTGATTTAGCACGTGACTGCCAAGTGACAGTGATCAGAAATTAAACACCAGTTACTCTTGCCGTGATGGCACCATCTTTACTCCTGGATTTTGAACTAGGGGAAAGTTAATATTTACGTCTTCACTGTGAACAAGGTAGCTAAAAATAATTTGTATGAAAGCTCTCTCTCTCCTTTTTCTCATGTAAACTTGACCCAAGAGCTGTGATTTGGAAAGAAAATATCAACCGTCCTAAAATTATGATGAAACTTTGACTTCTGAAAATAATAGTAGAGGGATGAGAGGGCTTTCCTATGGAGAGGTGATAAGGACACAACGAGATTGCAAATGTCCCCAGTAGAAATGATAAAAACAGTAGAAGAAGAAAATCAGACTGGTCACAAAGCACCTAAAAGGATGCAATAGGTCATTATGATGTGGGTGGACACAAACTGTCTGGTTTCAAATGTGACTGGCATCAAAGAACTAAAAGATGAATGCAAAGCAAGTGGTTTGCTTGAGGTGTCTGTTTTGTTTGCAGGAGAGGAGTGTTGATGGCTTTTTCCCCTTGTGTGCTATGCAAACTGGAGTGCAACTGGATCTAACAGTTCTGGTTTTACCAGCTCTTTACAGAACTTCCCTATTGATCTCTAAAATTCAAGAAGTAAATTCAAACCATGTGAAAGAGGACATAAAGGATATCTGATAAATGGGCAAACTGAGGTTAAAGTTTTACATCATCCCTTTTCTAGAGATGAAGTAAATAAAAAAGATTTTGTCTTCTCAAAGGCTTTTTTTCTTTTTACTGCAGTATTTCTGCAATTATGAATATTCTAAATAAAAATAAATACATAAATGAAAGATTTCTTAAACGTTTTTGCTGTACCACTTATATATCCCAAAGCCCCTGAGGGCAGATATGTTCATTAGCCTCAGGAAATCCACTGCCTCCACTGTTTTCCAGCAGCAAACAAGGAGCCTTTTCAGAGTGGCTGCCTTTCTTGCAGATTATGAAATTACACTCAGTGTGCAGTCTGAAATGCAGTCTCTCTATGATAAAACAGGACAGGACTCCAAAACCTCCTGGCAATTTAATTTCACCTGGCTTCTGATATCTCTGGATACAACCCAATCTTTCCATCCTCAGATCCTACAGAGTTCTTGTGCCCTTGTTAGACTGAGGCAGGAATGAAGTCCAAGCAGAAGCCCTCCAAGCCCTGACATGTTTTTTCTGCAGGCTGCTGCAGAAAGGATTTATGGCTAAATGTCATTTCTGTTTAAAAGTACCAAGGGGTTAAACCTGGTATTATAAATGTCATTTTCAGGGGAAGCATTCCAGATAAATGCTAATCCGCTCCTTAAGTACTCTCCAGCGATTTTCATAAGCACTCTTCAAAGAGTAAAAATAAAAATATCATGGTACAATATAGGAATTACAGTGCAGACACTCTTCAGCTAGCATGGTTGTAAACCTACTGGCCTGAAGCTATAAAAAGCAAGGGAGTCCCTGTCACCATCTCTATGGATAAATAGAAGGAAAGACAGCTGCTGAGAAATTTCTTTCTATCTGAAATCCTCCAAGTGGCAGTTTAAGAAGCTGGGAGGAAGGGAGGGAGGAAGGAAAGGAAAAGAAAATGGGAGGAAGAAAGGAAGGAAGGAGGGAAAGCAGAGAGGGAGAAGGCAAGGGAAATGGAAAGGAGGAAGGAAGGTTAATGGAAAGAAGGAAGGAAGGCAGGGAGATATAAAACTGTTCATTCCCTTTCACTGTGGATTTTTTAGACATATGTTGTTGAGAGAGATTTTGTCTTGAAAAATTTTTCCCATGGCTCTTCACTGAAGTTACAAGTGGCAGCAGTATAAGACACGAATCCCAGTCAAGGTCTCTGTCACAGCACAATCCCATGAGAGAGAAATTAATTGTATATCTGTTTATGGATGCTGTAAAATTTGGATTTTCTGGAACACAGCAGTTTCCCAGAAGGGGAGATGTTACAGCATTTAAATCTGCCATCATACCACTCTGTGTTACTCACTAAGAATTTAATGTTCAGCTACAGTTATTTGAAGCCCCTGTTCTTGCTTCCTTGTACGCAAAATAAGTGGTCAGCACACCAAAGCAGTATAGGGAATTTTGTCAGTTGGACACAAAAACAGCTTCAAGAAACTCCCTGAATGCTGCAGCAATGTCAGCATTCCTGGTCCTCCTGATTGTTGTTGCCCTTGCTAAAATTTCAGTAGTGCTTCTTCTATCTATAAATAAATAGAAGATAAAAGCAAGGAGCAGAGACAGTGCCCTGCTGAGGAGTCTGAGGGCTCATATGGGTAATCTGGGGGCATCAAAAGGGACAAACGCTGAAATGTTCTTGGTAAGTTGTGATTAGTATGGGTAGACTGCAAACAGAGAGGAGTTCTGACATAAATAACATTGAATGTTATTCTTTCACCCATTAAATAATAATCTGTAGTGTAGCTGTCAAAGTCATTTCTTTGATGGAGGAGAAGTGTTACCTTGTCAAGGCTGCCTGGACTGCTAGGTAGAGGTTTGTACTGGAAGGGTTTGAGAATTTCCATAGGTACCTTTCATGGGAATTTAAGCTAGGTAATTTTTGCAGTTTAAATCACCTGGTTTCTCTAATAACAACAAATTATAGTTGAAGACAAACCTGCAAATGATAATATTTGCTAAACTGCTTGCCCACTCCTATAACCTCCATTAATCTAAATCTGCTTTGAAGAAAATTGGATTTATAAATTTACTGTGATATTACCTTCGTTGTAATATCAGATGCCTAGTTCCTTCTCTGCTGCATGTAGATGAGTTTTGACCGTAAGCCAAAGTACTGATTTTTTTATATAAGAGCTACAACAATCCAGCAACACATCAATATTCATCTTAGAAAACATATCTCTATTAACCATATGCAGGATGCTGTTCACCAGCAATTCTGCATCCCCAGTAATACTTGAAAAGTAACATCCAGAAACACTTCTTAAAGTAAGGACTGAAGGTCCGTACAGATAAAGATAATATTATTTCATCTTTCTAAACATAATTATCTGGATAACTGTAATTGTCAAGATCTTTTGAGCAGCATAAGGAGAGAAATAGATTTTCTAAAAGACAATTCAGCCTGATGCAAGCTATAATGAATCTTGCCTTATGGTAGATGCTACCTTTCCTCAGAGACAGAATTTAGATGAGACAACACCTTTTAGACAAATGAAAACTTGCTTACTGTAACTAAAGAAGACACTGATGTATACAGTTCTTGCTTCCTATCTACAAAATATCTTGTTGATAGCAAATAAATGTCTTACTTCCATTTGCCTCATTTATCTCAAAATGTAATGATACCTTTTTAAATTAGATTGGCATTCTTGATAGCTGTCCATTTCTGTGACTAATTTGTCTTTTTGATCCTTTTGAATTTTCAAGATAGCAGAAATATGTTTTTGTGCTGAAGTGAGATAAAACACTAGGAAGTATTTAGTAGAAAAAAACAAGAGAACTTGAGTTTGTCAGTCAGAACATCTCATTTTGTTTTCTTTCTGCAATCCTATTTTGATTTTTTGCCTTTCATTTTATTATTAATCCTTCTGAAATTTTAAACTGGAAATTAATTTAAGAATAAAAATTCTTCTTTTTTTTATTTTGAAAGAACAAATGCAGTCTTTTGAGATTAAGAACCTTTTAGTACTCTTTGTTTTCAAAATTTTTCAGAAGAACTTCTTAGCAGAAAACACTTTCTTATGGTTTTATGTTGATGAATGTCTTTGTGAATGGAGAAAGCATTTTTACAAAGTCTGTATTTTGTTGCAATGCTAACATAAATTTTGTTTTTCAGATATACCTTTGAAGTTCACTTTTTGATGCTCTTTCTTATTTTTAGTGGTATCCATTTCGATCCATAAGTGCTCTGATCCATCAATTTATTCACCAACATATTCATTTAAAGGGCAAAACATTATTGATGAAAATGTCTTAAAATTTAATTATTTATACATTTTAAACATTGGCAATATTCCAAAATGTCTGCGATAAGTAACAAAATGTATTGCTATCATGAACAGTAAAAAAAAAAAAAAAAAAAACCAATGTGCAGTTATCTTTACAGATAAAGAAATAAGAAAATAAGAAAAGAGATGAAAGAAAAAACAGATGTTAAAAAAAAAGCTTGCTAAATGTACAAACAACACTGTCACCTTATTCATGGACAAATACAGATTCCAAGGAATGCTAACAAGTCCTTACTGAAAAAGAAGGAAGTATAAAGGAGAACTCCACAACGTTCATACTTGGTACATGTGAAATTGTTTACAGATTTCTCAATAATAACAATTAAAAATCTTAGATCTTAAATAAAAAAAAAAAAAAAAAAAAAAAAAAAACCTAAAAATAATGTAACTCAGAGAATCAATAGAGCACAATCAAGTAATGCGATTTTACTTGGGATTTTCATGAGTAGGGCATGCTACAAGTAATCACAGGAACAGGATGAAAGAGTAAGATTTTTTTTTTCTAAGACTAATATATCTTTCACATGTATTTCACAGCATAGAGTTACTTTCTCATCTTTTTATTGAATTCTGTACCTAATTCCATGGCTTCATACTCTTATATCTACTTGCATGTTAGAGATCTTCAGTAGACCATTGCAGCTGCTCCTCAGAATCAAGTGACAATAAAAAATGTGGGAAGTTATATATGGGCAAAGATATTGCATGCTTTGAATTGTACTAATAAGTAATGATTAGTGAAAACTTCAGTTACTCCAGTTTTGCAGAACTGATAATATCCTCAATAAAATCCAAGTTAATAACCACAGAAACTGACTCTTTTACAATAAAATATAGACAAAAATATCTTCATAAATGTTGAGTTTGGGATCCCTACCTAAGTGAGGAATACTGCAGTTAAGGCTGACCTGCTCTCTTTAGTTATTAGATATTTACATACGCTGTGTCTTTTGATTTGTGAATTGGAGCACGATAGACAGCAAAGAACTGTCTCATGTAGTGCACCAGTGTATACTACTAATAAAAATAATGTGCGCAAATCAGACCCATAAGGTTCTTTGTTCTCCTACAGGTGGGAGCAGAGAGCTTACGTTGCTTTTCTATTTGGGGATTTGCATATAGTCCATTTCCTATCACTTTGGGAACTGCCTTGCCATCCCTTTCCTCTTTTTTTTATTTTTTTTATTTCTGTAATTTGCCATTGAACATCTATACTGTCTATTTTTGTAGTTAACTCTTTGAGATATATGTCTGCATACTTTTCTTGAAAGCATCAGCAAAAGATGTTCACTGTAAATAAGTTGGTTAATTTGTTCATTGAAAAGTAGGTCTGCTAGCGACTTCAAGACATGAGCTGATCATCTATCTACTGAGTAGTTCTACGCAGCAATAGTGAATGCAAATAGTAACAGCAAAATATTACTAACAACTGTCTTTTCTTGTATCTTCCCTTTTTCGGACCTGGTATTACATGAGAAATTTTACATATATATGTTTATTTGTGTTTATGTACATTTTAAACACTATGTGCATGAAGACCAGTATGTAGCCGTTCATTTCTTTTCTGTAAAGCATCCCTAAATCAAATCATTAAAAAGCCAAGTCGTTCTGAGCAGAGGGGAAAAGAATCACAAAAAACCTTCTTGGCTGTTATTATCAAAATGTAGCAACATCAATAATTGATGATAAAAGATATCTAATGTATCTTTTATGTATCTTTAGTCTTTATATAAATCACCTTGCCTTATATCAGCATTGATTTTGTCACCTACCTTCACCTTTCTTTTTCTTAACGAAAAAATTCTATTTTCTTCGTTCTCCCATGTGAAGCCTAAAATCTATTTTATTTCCCCAACCATACTAGTTCTTTCATTAAATATTTCATTTTGTGGTATTTTTCTAAACCTTTTTTTCAAAGTACAGGAGACCTTAAAAAACACCAGCTGTCATAAGCATTTGGACTCTGTGCTGCAGTCTCTGGGTCTGTAGCTACTTAGCACTGTCCTTTACTTCAATTCTTGGAGAGTAAACAAAACACTGCATTGCAGCAAATCAAATTTAAAGAGACACAATAGGATGGAGGTCTTGATAAGAAGAGCTCAGTTTTATTTGCCTGCTGGAAATATAAGAAACAAGAAGCATAGAAAAGCAGAGTATTTGCTCTTTATTCTCTTTTTTCAGTTATCTCTTGCATAAAGATTAGCTATGATTTGCCTCTTGTTCTAAGCAGCAGCAAGTAGAAAATGTGCTTTTCTGTAGAGGCTGCTGTCCTACTGCTGTAGGAGATCCTCCCCTGAGATCTGCTAATGTTTTGGCTTAAACAAGCCATGATTTGAGTTCAGGCATCTCCATCATTTGCAGAACATTCATCAAGTCCAGGATGCTGAACTTGGGTTAAAACAACTATGAAGTGATATTGATATGATAAAAGTGGCTGAAAAGTTGCCCGACAAAAAGGACTGGGGGTGCTGGCTGGCATGAGCCAGCACTGTGTCCAAGTGATCAAGAAGGCCCATGGCATCCTTGTCTGCATCAGAAATAATGTGGCCAACACAACCAGGGAAGTGACTGTCCTCTTCTATGTCCTCTTCTATGTGGCTCTGGTGAGACAACACCTTGAGTGCTGTGTTTAATTTTGGGCCCTTCACTACAAGGTTATTGAGTTACTCAAGTGTGTGCAAAGAAGCACAACAAAACTGATAATGGGATTTGAAAGCAAGATTTATGAGGAATGACTCTATCTGTTTAATCAGGAGAAGAGAAGGCTGAGGAGAGACCCACTGCCCCCTACAACTTCTGGAAAGGAGATTGCAGGGACAGTTTCAATCTCTTTTTCTCAGGTGACAAGTGATAAGAAACAAGGAAATGGTTTCAGATTCAGCCAGGGGAGCTTTAGGTTGGACGTTTCTTCACACAGAGGTTGGTCAAGAAAAGGAACAATGCCAATCCCTGGAAGTGTTTAAGAGATATGGGGCATGATGCTAAGAAATATGGTTTAGTGTTGAGGTTCATTCTTTCCTGAAAAAAATCACATCTTAGAATGTTTTTTGTGAGTGCCAATTTCATATGATGTGTTCTGGATTTTATTCCTCTGTCCAAGTGATCATCAAATATATAACCCAGTATGAAACAACGGTTAAGAAAGAAAACCCCAAATTCTTGTGAAATCACGTGCAGATTTTCCACAAGAGTGAAAAGATATTCCTGAATGAATTTACAGCAAAGTGAAAAATGTACTGCAAAAAATTGCATAATAAAATGAAAATGGACAGAACTTACAATTACATTTTCCTATGATAAATAGCTACCTTTTCAAAAAGGCAATTGAGTGTCTGAGGTCACTCAGATTCAATTTATATTTGGAAATATCTTGAAGTTTACTATTAGACTGAGATTAGAGTTCTTGGTTTTATGTTTGCTTTGCAGAATCTTAGCTGAACTTTTTTATATTAAATATTTTCACAACACTTATTACAACTTTTTGATGCAATTGTTCTTACTAAGCATACCAAAATATTTTTGATATGCTTTGTAAATTAAAAAATAATAAAAATCATTTTGAACTTCAAAGAAAAGGAAATTCTTTGAAAAGAGATGTAAACCAGGGTTGACTAGGTGAGACCGTAATAATTGTTTTAATTCTGAGTGGTAACAGTAGCCAGATTGGTAGTGACTAGTTTCTTTCTGTAGTTGCTCCTAACGCTACTTTTTTTAAACTCTGTTTGCTTGTTTGTTTTTGTTTCTTTTCTTAGGAATGTTTCAAAATGATGTTAATTTTGCAGAGAGGAAAAGAAAACGTGTCATAGGATAAGCATCAACTATGGAGAAATGAGGGTCCAACGACTAAGATAATGTGCTGGGACTAAGACAAACCAGATCCAATTCCCTTTTCTACAACAAATTCACTTTTTTTGAACTTCAGCAAACCGTTCAAAGCTATGTTCCCAAGCACTTTATTCCAATGATTGCTGCTTAAATCCAAAATAATGATCCTCAAAATCCTTAGAGTTCTCCCTATTGAACTTCATTACTTTTTCTTGTATAAAGTATGTTTTAAAATGTAGAGGAAGCTTCTGTCTTGGACTTCTAAGTTACTTTTAAGCAGAAAGTAGATAAATACTGTGGTTTGGAAGGACAACTTAGACTGTAGTAAAGATAAGGAAAGACTTGTTTTAACCTGGAAATTATTTTTGGAGTGAAATGCATGAGGCTGAATGAAGTTACATACACATTCCAAAAACAAAAATTCAGCTTTGTACTATGATTTTAAGTTTCAGTCTGTCATGAAATTAATGTTTAGTGAGATATTCAATAAATCGTTTGACATTTATGTTTAAATGAGAAGCCCTACACAGAAAAATATTAGGTTGTTAAAAACATGTTGACTCTATCATGGATGACAATCTAGGATGGATTTTAAACCTAAATTTGTATTTTTTAAGATGAAAAAACATTAACAGAACACAAAGCCTATTTGATATTGATTAAAGGTACTCGGTTGTGTCTTATGCATTTCAGGGATGTATGCTTTTGTTTTTTTTCTGCGGACTTCAGTCCTGATTTCCATAAGAAAAAAATTTTAAGGTTCCGTTTTATAGAAAAGCAAGGTCAAATCATATTGTCAATATTGCTGTCTTTCATAGTGACACATAACACTGCATTCTAGATTTGTCTCCACAAAATCAATATCAAGCTTAGTACACACAATACCTTTTTCTCATTGGCCCTATTCCAATAGAGTAGTAGAACTTGTCGTCCTTATTATTATTCTTTGTAGTGGGAAATTAAATATTTGGAAGATGGAAGATTCTAAAGAGACTGGGATTGAAGCCATAAAACAGCTCCCTGAACAGTATTTCATTCACTTTCAGGAATTCTAACTAGTGTGTTTGCATCTCGTAGAAATCAAAGGAAAAAGGACTGGAAGGGATTCAGAGAGCTCTGTTCCATTGCTCTGTCCCAATAAGCTACATTCTAATGTATTTGACTCACTGAAAGCTGAGGATATTGCCATCCTGTCCCAATGGATGCCAAGAACATTTCATAACTTTCACCTTTCTAGCAATATTTGACATATTTGAATGTTCCCTTCCCCTTCCCTTTTTCACACGACTCATTTCCTTTGCTATAATTTTTAGCATCTCTTCTCTCTTCTTCTTTATTCCTCTCTCTCTCTCCCCTTCCCCCTCCACCCCCTCCCCCCCTTTTTTTTTCTGGATACATCTGTGCCTGATTAGTTGTTTCCCCATTATGAACTCATGTTGTTAATCACTCCTCTGCTATTTCATTACATTGCCTTGAATTGCACCATATTTTTTCACATTTTGCAGCTTAGTAAGATGACTGTGAAACCTTCCCTTCCAAAGAGGTGGTTCTCCCTCTAAACATGCAGCTCCTGTAGTAAATACTGTGTAATACTGAGTCCAGAACAGACTCATCAAATCCTTCTTGGTACCTCCTTCTATTCTGGCACGAAGCAAACAACATCTTGTCAAGTAGCATTTTCAAATCAGCTGCATACTGACCTTACAGCTGTTTCACTCAGGACTCTGGTTCTTATGTTCTGTTATGCAAATATCATGTCAGAGAGTGTCAAAAGCCTTATTCAAGTCTTCTGTGACATTTGCTGTATTTCTCCTATCAACAAGGCAGGTTTGCTATACTGTCACAGAAACTAGATGGTTTTGACATGGCCTGTTCCTGACAATTCTGTGTTAGCATTTAGCAAGTCTTTACAAACAAACCGATTACTCTGTAGCAATAACCTGTGTCCTGAATTAACTCCAGTAACTGACATCATGAAAAGGAGGGCAGCCATTTACCTCTCAGACAGACTGCCCCATCCAGAAACTGTGTGACAAAATGATGATATTTCTGTGTGGCCTCAAATTTTACATTTCTTATCACTCAAGAATAGATTTTGAATGGCTACAGGAAAAATAGAAGTTGGGACTTTTCCTGCATTATCAACTACTTAGAAAAACATCAGGGATAAAAGTGATTTCTGGACAAATTGAGAATAGCTGGAAACTGTGTGTTTTGCCACTAGCTGAGACCTATGCACCTGATCTAGTCTCAATTATATTAATTTTTATTTTGCTTCATCTTCAGCAGTTTGTACCGGATTCTTTGAAGACTGAGTTTTATTTAATCTACGTTTGGCAATTGTTTTTCCAGTGCATACTCAACTGTTGTAGCTGGATAATTGTTCTCTCTGACACAGAGAACTGTCAGCATTAAACACTCTAAAAGTGAGGAATAGATATTTCAAAGAAACCTATAATTTTGGGGATTAATATGTATACTTTATACTGAATCTCCATTACTCCTGAAATATTTTTCCTCTCCTTTCTACAGAAGCAAGCTTTATGCTCTGAAGTGAACAGCAAGGCAATGTTTGAAATTCTTTACACTTGAAGCACTGTTTCATCAGAAAAGATAAGCATGCCTTTACTCTCATATCTATGAGATATGAGATACCTATGTCTGAGATCTTGATCCTGAAGAATCCTTGATGTGCTCTAATTCCTCCAGTTTTTATGCCTATGATGCTGTGCAACAAATGATCTTTAGCAGAGGCATGACTGTGCACTCCCTACGCACGTATTTTATGAGCTTAGCCTTGTAATGGAAGAAACAAATAGGAGGCAAGGCTAAACAGAGAAAATCATCAAAACTCCGAGTTTCCTTTAGTGTTGCTATAGATAGGGAATCTTGCCAAACAATTATGTTTAGAATTGAAGCACCTTTTTTTAATGCACAATGCAAGTATTTGGTTTCTTTAATACAATGTAGGTGCATTTGTGTTTTTGTGGATTTGGTCTGATTTCTAAAGGAATTGAATAGATTTTATTTCTATATGTATAAATGCAAAAATTCTACTGTGTTAAATGCAATAACCTTTTAAAACCTTTTAAAGATTTGAGCAAAATTCAGACATGTATGTATCAGTGATCGCTGGAGACAAAATATCTAAACTTATAATGCATTATAGAGCTGATTTCTTCCAATTTTCTGGAAAATTCAGGAGGTGTAAAAGGTCATAAATCTTTATTTTGCATGGCAAATGGAATAACAGATTTCACAGAAAAGCCAGGCCAACTGGGACACTCAGTATTTTTACGACCCTTGAAGTAAAACAGTGAGTTGCAGCTAAGGATTTGTCATCAATGATCAACAAGTTTACTTTTGTCTTAGTTTCAGCTGGAATGTAATTGTTTTCTTCAGTCTGGTATGATGCTATGTTTTTGTTTTAGGAGAAAAACAATGTTGATAATATGCTGATGTTTATAGTTGCTGCTAATCAGTGTTGTGCAGAGCCAAGGCCATTTGCAGTGAAGGGCCAGGGAGATGGGAGAGAATAGAATTAGGACAGCTAAGTTAAACTAGTCAAAGAGATATTCCATACAAGATAACATTATGTGGAAAGAGTTTTAAAGGGGCTGAATTCATCTTTTTCATTGCTGTGGGGGCTATCTTGGCAATGGTTGGGGGATGGAAAGCAATTACTTGAACATTACTTGTTATGTACATTCATATATATATATATGTATTTGTCATAATCATTATCCTGTTCTTATTCTCTATCTTATTAAGTAGTTGTATCTCAATCTACAAGTTTTACTTTGTTTTTCTTTATTCTCTCCCCATCCCATGGAAAAGGGGGGGAGTGAACAAACAATTTTGTGGTGCTAAGCCAACTGCTGAGTTAAACCACAACTTTTTAATGATATCTATGTATAAGAAAGAGATTCCTGTAAAGTTTTTGGTTTGTCTCATATCTGAATAAAACAGGAGAAACCAAACAGCATTAGAAAATGTAAGAAAGTAATGCATAAAATACTGTCATGATACATTAAGGGTCCACTGATCTCTGCTTTATTAAATGTTAATAGATGCTGGATTTAAATTGTTTCATAGCTTTCTTATGCAAACATATAACTATATTGTAATCCTTAACAGTATGTATTATCTTTTACTGCTTTTCAAGAATCTCCCATATATAAGGTTGCTCCAAAAATAATGCCTCCTATTTTATTTACACAAAGAAACTAAAGCAAATAAAAAGAGCATAATAACACTTTTTGATAGAGCAAATACTCGGCTGCAAAACACTGTTTTTTAACATAGCCACCACCATTAGCTGTGCCTTTTTGCCAGTCATGAACAAGACTCTTTATGGTGTGTTCATAAAAATCTGTAGCAGTGGAGGTGATCCACTGCTTCACAGCTGTTGTGACAGCATCGTTGCTGAAACTGACCATCCACTGCCTCACTGTGCTCACATCCACTGTTTGATCTACTTAAATCTCCAGCAAGCATTGATGAATGTCAACAGGTGCAATTTTTCATGCATGGAGGAATTCAATTCCACATCTTCACTTCATACACATTTCCATGTCAGACCCCATATTGTCAGACTGTCCCTCGCCTGCCATCTGTCCCAAGGCAACAAAATGTAACAGGATATTGAGGGAAGTTTGAACCTCTAATGCCATATCACCACCATCCACCTCTGACATCATGGACCAACATAATAAAGTAGGAGCTGTTCCTTTCAGAGAAGCCCTTGTACCTACAATCATAACAAACTTGAGATACAAATCAGTATTTTACTAACTTGCTATCCATACTTCTAAAACAATATGAAATGAAACCTTTATGAAAGTGGAAATGGGGAGTACATACAAACGTGGGAGGACAGGGGTGGGACATGAAGCTAGACTGAAGATGATTTATGATGAATTTCTGCCAGTATAACATATTTTTAATATTTCTGAAGCAAACAAGTGTAATATTTTTGGTGCTGCAGTAGATTACACAGAAGAAAAGAAATTGTTCATTTTATTTTACCAGAACGTTGCAATTTCCATTTATTGTAAGAATGTAACGTGTTCTGGTGCCAACCTCCAAATCAAAATATCATCTTAATTACCTGCAAAGTTAGAGGGTCACAAACAGAAATATGGTTAAGTTGGTGGTCAGACTTGATTATTTTAAGGGTCTCCAACATAAATGACTCCGTGATTCTAGGTAGGCCTCATGCACACAAACTTGTGTCTGAGTGTTGAAATTCAGACACTAACAGTATCTTCAAAACAATTTAGTCAGTATATTGATAAAAGATATGTGGAAGGAAGGTTTAAGAAGAAAGAAAATCTTGGTGACCAGTTTTGGAGGAGCCAAGAGCTAGAGATGAGCAGGAGAAACCTAAGGAAAGACCCAACCAAAACTGAGGACTGTGGAAAGCCATCTTCCTGCAGGAGCTCTGGGTGATCACTGATGTCTGAAGTCCCCCTGTGATATTCAATAAAAGCACTTCAAATGCAGGTAAAAGGTTTGAAAATATTTGTCTTCTCAGCCCACAGTATAAAACAAGAGCTGTTGTATTGTTAGCATAGGAGAAAAGCTCTCAGACAAACAGAGCTGAAGATGGCAATTCATGGGCATTTCTCTGAGTGTAGAAGCTTAAGTTATCTACAGTAATAAGGGAGAAGAAATATTCCTGCTGCTCTGTTCCCATCATTTTTCTCCATCTTAGCAAGTTGAAAACACTTATTCAGTTTCTGACATCAAAGACACTACTAGCAAAGATGATGGTGAGAGGAATTCACAGCTGACAGTATGCAAACCGTGGAGCCTTGTGCTGTATATAAATATGAACAAAGAACAAAGATTTTTTTTCATGAGTCATTTTTTCCTAATAGAACTACTCCCTCAGAAGAGTCAGGTTGCATTTCTCTGCCTTATTTCCTGTGTTAGAAGTGATAGATTAGAATAAAATAAAAATACAAAAAGAAGAAAAAATAGGCATTCAGGTTTTAGATACAAAATCAGAATAAGAATTATTTGTGAGAGAACTGCTTCTTCCTTGGTATTTATAGGGTTATAATGTTTATCTAAAACAATCTTCCTTCAGCTATTAAAATTATTGAACATTTCTATTTTAGGCTGAGCAAGTTTAATGACAGTATCTCTGTGCCAAAAGGGTTTTTCCTCTTGGGCATTTCTCTTATACAGTAAGTACAGAGTTTGCATTACGGCAGCATATCCCAACTACTTAACAAAAAATATCTGTAGGAAATCTCTCTGGAAAGTTGCTTAAGTTACAGCTGTATGCCTTGTTAAGCCTTCACAGTTGCCTCAGTAAAGACAAACAAACAAACAAACAAAAAAAAAACAACTCTAAAAAGCACAGAAGTGGTCCAAGGGCTTCCGTCAGATCCTTACAGATTAGGACTGACAGGATTCCTTATAAAACTACTCTTGCCCCTTTCCAAGATCCTGTAACTGGAATAAAAAAGAGGATGGGAGAATGACAGCAAAATTGTTAATATGAAGTATATGCATATGCAGCCATCTCTCAATGCATGAGAGAGAAAGAAACCTTTCAATTGGTTACTTATGTTGAAGAAAATAGATTTCTTTTATTTCTTAGCTGGTGATTGAGAAAGGGGAAGCACGCTGCAGCTATCATCGTCTCTGACATAGTAGGAAAAGATCTCTTGTACCAAGTGCCAACACTTTTTCTCATCTCCAAAAGAACTAGAGAAAAAGGATAACCTTTCTATTTTTTCCAGGTCAACTCATTTATATTTATGAGTACTCTTAGAGTCTTCATGACTGTGCCTGTCTCAGGTAGTGAAATTGATTTGCAGAACTGGTTTAAGACAAACAGAATTGATTTAAAATGACTTATTTTTCTTGAATTTTTTGCTGTTGATGAACATTTTGTGGGGGTATACTGTGTTTGCAATCAATTAGAAATACCTGATGAATTGGACCTCAAGCTTCCATACATATTTATGGTTGGCCCATGCAAAACTGCAATACTACTTATAACTATTTGAACAGCTTTTAAACAAAAAATTACAACTGAAAATTTGCTAATGTACCTTATGCAAATTCTCTCACATTGTTGCTAATAGGTAATGCAAACACTGTATTTACATATAAGTACTCTCATTTTAGTACATTTATTAAAACTTTTCCCATTCATGTAGAAACTGTCAATGTGACTGCAATACCATGCATATCTTTTGTCCTTTTTAAAACATGACTGCTCTATTCTTTTCCCTAGGATTTGTATGACTTCTTGCAACAAACAGCTGAAGTTTCTCCATATCTGCCAACAATTCAGTCATTGGTAATGGACTGGTTTCATTACATGGTTAAAAGCAAGCCCTGCAAACTACACCCAAACCGAATCTCAATCCGTGGTGTAAACATATATTTAGGCCTTGGTTTTGTAATGTTCTTCAGTTATACAATGAGCACTCACTGGTATAAAGAACTGCTTCAAAATGTAATTTTCCTTGTGCAAGAGGCAACTCCTCTGGCTATAAATAAACACTCAAAGAAGGCAGCTTTAAATAGCTTAAAAATAACACTCTTCCATTTCTTCCAAGCAGGAAAGTTATGTAAGAGCATTGCAACTGAAGAAAGGTAGGAGCCTGTAATAGGAGGCTGAAGGGTAGGCAGATGCTGTGGTGATGTAAGAGCTGTGTAAGACTTCAACTTTTATACAGACTGCTTTAAAGCTGGGGGAGACATGTTCCCTAACTTTGGGGGATTTGAATTCTATTGAAAATGACAAGATGCTGAACTAGTGGGAGGGATACGATCTGGTAAATCTTTTCATTGCCTTTGCCAGCCAACCTGGAAAATTAGTGAAGAGATTTGTATTGTAAAAATTACTCCCCAATTAGTGATTAGTCATAGGTATGTGACTTAACGTGTCAAAATTAATAAAATATATTCTTTAGTGTAAAGGGAAGATGTATCTTAGGTAACCACAAAAAGAAAATTATGTAGTCTCCAGAAACTTTACTGGGCTAGAAGTGAAAATGATATCTTCTTTCTTTACTTCCTTCTTTGCTGATCTATATTGTAGTCTTCATGTTGACTGCTGCACCTGTTCCGAGAACATATCAGCTCTTTTAAAAAATAAAACAATGCATTAAAAAATGTTCTATCACTATTTATTTCTATCATGGTGATATCATTCCATGACAGAAACCAGACCTCACAGCTTCCCTGCCAGGTCTGTTGCACCCTGATTTGCCTTATAAAATGTTCTTGTTCATTTACAAGGATGTGATGTGTCTGCTGTATGTTCTTACCTGTAAACTCTTTTTCTGCTGTCTCCTAGCTTGCAGCAGAGATTTAACAGAGTTCCCACAAATTTTCGTATTGTATTCCTTGCCTGGCATTCACCCAAGATATTAATTAATGAGGGGAACGTAAAATGCCTGTGAAGTCCTTTTACTTCATTATGTTATGTTAACATCCAAATCAAGGTTTCACAGTGTAATTGTAAGTTAAGCTGTTATATGCAAAATGCAAGACCAGGTGCAATGCACAGGCAGTAAGTAGACCCCTATTGTTCATTTCTCCTGAAAATAGATTTTACAAATGACTGCAGTGTTGCACTTTAAATATTCAGTCAAGACAATGTTTTATTTTCAGTGTCTGCCTCACTGGCTCTATGACAGTCTTAAGAACAGAATCTTCATTCTGTGCATTTTTCTTTTGCTTAAAATTCTTGAAAGGATTTGAATGATGCTTTGCTGTTCGTTGCTTTTCTGCCAAGTGTCATACACAGTCAGCTGTGTCTCACCAAATCCGTGTATCAGGTGGGAACCATGGAATAGCCTTCCCATGCATCACTCTCTTCTTCCTTCACAAGAAGGTCTACTTAAATGACAGTTTGAATTTTCTCTATTTACTGTTTAATTCAGTTTATCTTCAAAATCCACTTTTGCCATACATCGCACTGCACAGAATAGGTAAATGATTTAAGTCATTTTGCTGTATCTGTTTTAATTCAACTGATGTAGCAATACTTGAATACGGGCAGCTTACATTAATAAGTATCTATATACGATAAGTAGTTTCTTTATAATCAAATGATTTTTGACCAAGATACTGTGAATGAGGTATTTCATACCAAACTTAACAACAGCAGACAGAAAGAGGAGGAAATAAAGAAAAATTTGACACAGTCACCATCTAGAAGTGCCTGTCAAACTCACAGATAAACTGACATTTTCCTTGGCTATGTTAACTTCATGAGAAAATCTGATTTTTTTCCTTCATAATTGCAGAAAAATGTCTCCTGGGACTAATGTCATTCTGCCCTTCTCACACAACCATTTTTACAAAAGTGGGAAGGGTAAAATTGCTTCATTTGCTGTTTTGATGAAAAGCAGTCTTCTGTCCTCAGGTAATAAAGTTAAGAAAAAAAAAACAACAACAAAAGAAAATTTGGAGCATTTTAGTAAGATGTAATCTGGTTGTTTTCAGAACACTCTTATATTATGTACAATAGGATTTAGATTTTTTGCCTGTGATTTTTAATGTTCCGTGTTTTCAAGAAATTTACAGTCAACAGGCTGAGTAGTCAGTGGTACTGTGTAATTTTCTATATTTTTCTTAAAGTACTTGTTAATTTTCACCTTCTTTTGCAGTGTCCTTGCACGACTTTACAGAGGAAGCAAGATAAATCCATCTTTTAGATCTGCCTACTCACAGTTGTGCTGTCATTGCACATCTCCGGTTCCTTCAGCCACAGTTTGATTTTTCCTTTCTCTGTGTTAGCTTATGAATGTTCACTGACACCATGACTCTGCACAGTTTGAGGGACTTAAATGTTCTTTTCCCCTGTCAGATTTTCTTTTCACCTGTGCCTTTTTGTATTACACAATCAGAGAATCACAGTCACACAACTGTAGGCATTGGAAGGGACCTCTAGATATCATCGAGTCCACAACCCCAAGCACAGCAGGTAAATTAACTGCATTTATTTTCATGCTGTAATTACTTAATTTTGTTATTTTATTTTTCAAGAGCCTTTATTTCATCTTCTTTTCTTTGGTATCCAATTTTTTTCCCTGTGCCATTAATTTGTAAGTTTTTCATAAACTAAAGCGCCAACTAGTTCTCTTTCTTGAAAACAATTCTTCTGTGGTTTATCATTTTATGTGCTTTTTTTTTTTTTTTTAATCTAGGTGCTTATAGATTTTTTTCTTCATTTTGTTGTACTGGGGTTCCTAATATACTGCAATCTTTATTTTCTATCCTTAAGAACAGTAAATAGCAACTGATAATAATAAAATCCTTTCAATATATTTTTTTTTTCCCAGACACCTGATTTTTGAAGAGTTCTCAAGCTTATGTTGTAGAAAACCATTGTCTTCCATGCATGGTGATGGGAAGCTCCACTTCATGGGTGGGCCACAGTCTACGTGATCCTGCTGAGCAGAATCTGCCTGTGACATTTCCAGGCTCCTAAGTCACAAAGTTAGCTGTAGTTTATCCAAGAGTTATAATGCTGGAACCCATAAATATGTTAGATTTATTGCTGAGAGCTCTTGGATCCTTGACTATGCAGATCTGGTAATGACACTTCAATAGAAAGGCTTCAACCTGTTCAATGCAGAAGGCTAATGTCACACTTGTCTGCTCTTCTTATCTCAGCAGCATTACACAGAAATGTACCCATAGATATACCTTGACTGAGGCAATTTTTCAGGCATACATACGTTTCTAGGCTGGGCAGAAGACAAGTTGACTTGAATTTCCAAGAGCTGTCAATGAAAAACTTCCATCTACTGTGGTCCAACATCCTGGGAAGATGAGGACTGTCTGGACAGGTGGCTTATCATAATGTAGCATCAACATACAGATGTCATCAGATTCATAAGGAGTCTCCATCTGCATGGTATTGCTAAGTGTGATGGAAAGATAAGGGAAGAAACCTGCAAAATGTTAAGTGATGCAGGCTAATAAAGCAGCTGCTTCTGG
This sequence comes from Lagopus muta, assembly GCF_023343835.1. Taxonomy (NCBI): domain Eukaryota; kingdom Metazoa; phylum Chordata; class Aves; order Galliformes; family Phasianidae; genus Lagopus; species Lagopus muta. Next base: position 11,154,918 of record NC_064434.1, read on the forward strand.
CCTCTTGAGAAAGCTGTGAAAGTCCTTTGAACACATGGTAATTCTGAAAGGCACCAGCTCACACAGTTGAGCGAAGCTGCATTCAGATCCCTGCTATCAGTGTGAATGGTGATTACTCTATTTCTTCTTGCTGTTTTTAAATTCCATCTCCTCAGCTGTGACATTTCTAGTCTTGTGATTAGTGCTAGAATATTACAAGAACATGGATGCTCTAATTCCCTGGCACCAAACCAAACAATATTGTTGACATTTCTGAAGTGCCGTGATTCTAAACTACTGCTTCCCACTGTATATAACTCTATTTGTGTATATGTAATATTTCCAGATTTAAAATAATTATCAATCTCAAAATTAATGTGTAATCTTCTGTAATATTCTTCTGCTCAAATCTTTAAAGATATTATTCTGACATAAAAATATGTCCATATTCATACTGTTCATGATCATAAAGAAATTTAACGTAAACCAGTAGACTAGAAAACTTCAAAGAAACTAAAAAATACTACAGAAATTATCAGGGAAATAAGGTTAGTAGGAATACATCACATAGCAATATTTTGATGAAAAAAATCAGGGTATTTTTAACCCAGAATCATACATCTGACTACAGCGGTCAAACTCATCTCAGCCCACTCAAGAGTTTCTGTTAACCAATCTCTATTGCAGTTTAACATTAAAATTTGTACTGAAAAACAAAGCCTGAATTGTATTCCAGTGTGCTGTCATGGCAAAATCTACATTTGAACTGTTTTTTAGTTCTTTTTCAAATCACAGCAAACAGTTGACTAAATATCGCAAAACAATAAGGCTAGCACAAAGATAGACTTTCTTTCTTGGACAAAGTCAGGCTACAAAGCCATGAGTTCATCCTGGAAAAGCAGGCCATGGTGAAGAAGCAAATTAACTGAAACTGAAACGCACTTCTCAGGCATGAACAGCATATTATGATCCCTTAGAATGTACTTAGTTGTTACATGATATAAATGGGGCTTAGAAGGAATTCTTTAACTCTGTAGTTTTACCAATTTTTCAAGTCTTTATAGATGTATATATATATATATGTATATATGTATATATATGTATGCATGTATATAAATGACAGAGAGCAGAAGAATGAAACTCTATTTTAGTTCTGAGAAAATGCATTATAGAGAAGAGCTTATTTGACTTATTAGAGATAAGTTTAATAAAGAGATTGAGATGTAGTCAAGTGTGTTATACATTTATGGGAGAAAATGACAAAAATAATGAAATTTTGCCCCATAGAAATAGCTGTAAATGAGAAATAAGTTCACTGGTGAAATATAACTTCTCTCCCTTCTTTCCCCCCAAAGTTTGGACCCAAATTTATTGTGAATGCCGCTTATGACTGAGTGTATTCATGTATTTTTTTATATGCAAAAATCTTTGTTGTTATCAGCTGTAGTCCCAATTCTTATTGACAAGTCATATTGAAACTTTCAGGAGAACTAGTATTCTAGTGATTTATCCAGCAGTTCTTGGCTTTAACTAGACTGATGATGTATTCTCATTTCTATAGTAAGACCAAACTGGTATTTAAGAATCCATGAAATAATTTCATCCCCTTTTCAACTTACTGAACTCTTGCTAATGCCAATAAAAAAGACAAGAAACGGCACAGCAGTTCTCCTATGAAAGTACTTCCTTATAATTTCTTGCATTCAAATACACTCACTAGGCATTTGCTTAAAGAAAATGTATTATGTGAGGATGAAGTGTTTTTAATCTGCATAGGGCGCTATTGAAGCAGCTACTGTCAGATGCTGAGTAACAAAGCAAAGCAGCTCACTCTTCACTGCAAGATCCTGCAAGGTACTGTTAAGCTGTTTGCACTTCTGACTTCAGTGGGATCAGAATTGAATGCAAAGCTCTGGGGTACAAAGCTCAGTTTGTGTGTGTAAGGTGAAATGGAAAAGCTTCAGAGCTGGAAATCGTGTGCCTGTGATACTGCATCCTAAACTGATCAAGCTGTGCTGCTCACAAGTGCAGCTTGCTCTGGATTTGCACTAATATGGGTATTGTGGTGTTTGAAATCTCAATCTTGTCTCATTATCAGTAAAGAGGTCATTAAGAGAATAGGCAGTCTTCTTCCAGGCAGCTCCAAAGCTGAAAAAAGTTTTATCTAATAAATAGGAAAATGACTATTGCTGTTCAGATAAATAGGAAAAAGGAGGTCTTTTGTGGTTAGAGGTGAGATACTTTGATGTACAGTATAGGTACGTTAATGTCTTAGAGAGTGTATTTCAGAGATGTTAAGACAGAGGGAAAAGAGGAAACAGGATCTAGATATGAGAAAGAAGGACTGCATTCACCTATCAGAAAAAGAGGAGAAAGTAAATCAGCAGAGGAAATGTAGAATATATTACTTTTCAAACTCAGAAGTGATGCTCAGTGCCTTATGTCCCTTCACCTTTGTAATGTTAAGGTATTTTTATCTCTAGTTCTGTAGAATGCCTTTTCCTTGAAGCTCTGCAGACTTTTACCTTGGCTGCCATGGCAGTACTTTCCATTTTTTTCTGACTTTGCTATTATGCACTTATTCCTGTGCCTCATGGCCTTGCTCCTGAACAACCCAATAGGTGGACTCTTCTGGGAAACAAATTACTCACAGTATACAACTCACTGTTTTATTCCTATTTTTCTGTACTTTGATTGCAGCTTTTAAGATATGTATTTGAGGCTAAGAGATATGCAAACACATTCCTTATCAATCTGTTGCCTGAAGAACCTGCCCTGGCTCAAAGCATGTGTCAGTCAGCATTAGCAGCATCCACCAGAAGCATCAACAGGATTGTGGAACAGTCCAATGAAAATGATATTGTCCTTGTAGAAAAACATTTCTGGGATCACCCGTTCTGCAGAGGAGCCCAGGGGAGATGCTGTCTTGCTCCAATTTATTCCTCCTACTGGTTTTTACTGGCAATGAGACCCTTCCAGACCCACCGAGCTTTGCGCTAGGTGACCTGGGGGCAAGACTGGCTGCTGCAAGCCTTACACCTCTTGGCTCGGATTTACTGGGAAAAGAAACCACCGGCCCATATTTTCTTCCATAGTTAATTAATTCTTGGGCTACCTCCCCCCACATCCATACTTTGCGTCCTGACTGCAGATGGTTGGGGGTTACAGTTTCTTCTAACACTGCCCGGGTTCTTTCTCCCTGTGACATAGCTTGTATCCTTGCTTGTAATTGTATGCCTATGGGTTTCAGTGATTCCGGAAGCCTCTAATTAAAGGGGTCATTCTCTCAGGATCAACGGGCATCATCATGGGCGATTCATGATGCGGTTGCAGCTTTCTATCATACATCAGTTGGAGACAAGCAGCCTTTTGAACACTCTCTACTAACTGATCAGTTGTTCCAGTAATGGCAAGAGGGTCTCCCCTTTCTAAAGGGTTGAGACCACCTGCCCAATAGGCAGCCCTTTGTGTTAATGACCAGGGAGCACGATTGTTGCCAGTAGTTAAAAATACTCCTGGTCCCCAATAACCTTCTGCTTCCTTTTCTGTTAACCGAATCTGGTCGTCACCAGTGAGACTCACCCTCCATACATATTCTGTTTCTGATTCCTTTGGAGAGCGGCTAAAGTCCTTTTTCAGTTTTGCTAGTTCGGTGGCCGAGAATGGAATTTCCTTAACATTCATTTGAGGATCTAGATCCTCACTGTTATCGAAGGTATATTCGGTTTTTATTAAGGGACACAATGGGGCTATAGGGGTTTCTAATTTGTCTAGTCTTTCCTTTATTTCTTGTAGTTCCTCCTGAGGAAAGGTTTTTTCTTGAGGCAAACTGTGGGTGACAGTATCGCTAGTATCTTTACGTGTTAACAGTTCCTTGAAAGCCATCTGCAACAAGGCCGAATTATGTTTCTCTCTTTCTAATTGTTCCTCGAGATTAACTATTTGATTCTGCAGAGTTTTTACCAATTCTTGTGTAACTCTAACCGATTCCTGTAGTGCTTCTATGGTTTGGAGTTCTGCCGAATGCTTTTCATTTCGGAACTCCACGGCAGCTTTCAAAGCAGCCCCGAGTACGGCACAAATAAACGACTTTCCTTTTCCAGCTCGTGTACGAGCTTCATTCTGTAAGACACTAATGCGGTCCGAAACACTGTGCAAATTATGCCAATTTTGGCGTGCCCAGTCCACCCCTGACAAAGAGGGACGAGCACCATGCTTTTCTAAAAGGTCAAATAACACAGCTTCACTTTTCATACTGGCAATACTGTTACTCATTTCTTAATACAATGAAAGATCTACACTAAGGGAGGAGGAGGTACACGTATTCAAAAGCTCAGTTACTCCTTACCGCTCCTCCCAGGGAGATCCACCACACCTAAACAAATGCAAATGCTCCAATCACGCCTCCCTTTTGTTGAGGGGAGCACACAAAGACAAGAGGCTAAAAAAAAAACTGTAAACACCACACCTAAGTTACCGTTCACTCCTTGCAATTCCAGGAGGTGCACCACAGCTCAAACCACTCCTCCCGTTCTTTGGGGAGGAGCACAAAAAATGTGAAGCTAAAGCAACACTTTCTAGTTTTCAGTAGTAAATAAAACTTCCTGGAGAGGCACACACGTTTAAGTCACAAAATATCACTTCGCACGCAGACACACACAGAAAAAAAAAAAAACGTTCAAGTTTCGCACTTCAGTTACCAAATAACCAGAGAGGTCTTCCCGAGGAGGCACACACGTATCAAACAATATGCAAATAGTCAAAATACGTCCCCGAGAGGTACACACATAAAAGGTAAAGTTTCAGAATATGGAGCGGTCTTCCCGGAGAAGGACTCATGTCTAAATTTTCATAACTATCGCTCCTTGCAACTCCAGGAGGTGCGCACAGAAAAAAAAAGAAAAAAAAAAAAAAAAGTCTCAAACTATATCTGGAAGGAAAACACTCTCACAGCGGGTATCCTGCAACGACTACGCCAGTAATAAAATGTCTTGCTCCAATTTATAGGAGGGAGATGAGGTTCTTTTAATATCTGTATACCCGGCGTGAGATTAAGAAACAACGGTTCATATGTTGTTCCGACCAGTTTATTACCAAACCTAATCAGGGAGACGGGGAAGAGAAGGAGGGCGATAGAAAAGATGGGAAAGAAGCGAGAGTTGCGTAAAGCGGGGAGAGTCACCAGCAGGATCCAGCAGCGTCCTGTTGCACAGCGTTTGAAGGTCCGAGGCAGAAACAGTGGGGGTGAGGAGCAGCAGCGTGGCTTTCTTTCTTTCTTTTCTGTGAGTTCGACAGCATGCAGGAGTCACCTCACGAGGAATCTGATGGTCAGGAATCCTTGATCTCTTCTTCATGAGGAATCTGTTGCCAGAAACCTCTGTTCTTCATGAGGAATCTGCTGCCAGAAACCCATCCTCATGGTTTTCAGTTCCTCTTTTATCCTCCTTGTTCTCCTGCCTACGTGACAAGGATGGGCCTTGAGCAGGAGTCATTGAGTACCCCCTGAGATGGCCATCATCCTGAGATAGGTCCACACAAAGGAGCACTTCACAGCCATTCAGCTGCAGCTCATCTCACTCTTTTTGCCCCTGGCCTTGTCCATCTGCGTCCTCCACACAAAGGATCTCACAATCCTTGGTCGGGACTTGTCTGGACTTGAACAAGTCCATCTGTCCCCAGCAAGCTTTGAGACACTGATGTTAACAGAATAATATCTTACAGACGCTCTTTGGGGAAGTCAATCAATTACCTCCCAAGTTGGTCATTGATGGACATGGGGCAGAGTTTTTCTTTTTCTTTTTTTTCCCATTGTTTTTTCTTTTCTTTCTTTTTCCTCTCCCTTTTAGTTTTTATTTTCCCCTAAAACTAGCATTATTATGAGTTGATGTGTGCCATCAGCAAATGACCCCACTGATGAATCAGTGTCTCACATCACAAAGCAAGCAAAATTTCCAAAGCTTTTCAGTGCAAAACAATGTTATTTAATTTTTCAAGAAAATAAAACCTAATATGTCCAAAACCATGTTTAAAGTGTCCTCAACAGGAAGCTATTCTGGGCATCCAAGCAAAAGAGTCTTTCAGTGTTCTTTCAAATCTTATACAATGAGAAATCTGAGTTTTGCAGCTACTTGAAATACCTTTGTGGAACAGCGCACTTAGAATCTAGAATGTAGCAGTGGAATAAGATTCAATATCATTAATGGAAATCCTTATGAAAATTAATCAAATACCTGGGAGGACAGCTGCACTTAGGAGTTCTTTCAATTTCTGCCAACTAACTCACTTTAGAAATGCAGAATAACTGGCGTGACACTGGAGTTGGATTGACCCTGAGATCTAAATGAAACACTCAGGACCCAGTCAATGAAAGATGTTTGATGGCTGGATGCCTTCACCTTGATCCCACTCTTTGAAAAGCAGCAATGAAATAATAAGTCCAAGAAAGATTCTCTGAAGTCCTTTTCTGTCCATTCTTCTTCAAACCTTTTGTAGAACCTGTGGTTTCATGACTGTTGGATTAGGAGTCAGAGTACTGTGCTTAGTAAGCACCTAGTTCCAGAAGGGAAGAATAGCTTTCATTCAGCATCTATCTGAATTTTGCCTTGTATTTCTTTCATTTCCTACTTTCTATCTAAAGAGTTGCTGTTTCACCAGTAGGGCTAAACAAAGGCCTGACACATTTCTTAGACTGATGCATCTGTTTTCAATCATAGCATTTTAAAAAACATTTGTAACAAGACAGAAACCATTGTGTAACTTACAGAAATAATTTGGGTTTAGAGCTGAATTCAACAACAGTGTTTGTATCTTATTTAGCAACACACATCAGTACAGATCAGGAGCTCTGTGGAGCAGGACCTTACTGGTAACATGTTGGCCATGAGCCAGCATTGTGCCCTTGTGTCCAAGAAGGCTAGTGGTATCCTGGGGTGTATTGAAAAGATTATGGCTGGGCGGTCGAGTGGAGTGATCCTTTCCCTCTGCTCTGCCCCAGTGAAGTCACATCTGGAATATTGTGTACAGTTCTGAGCTCCTCAGTTCAAAAAAGACAGGGATCTTCATTTGAGGGCCAAGAGGATGATGAGGGTCTGGAGCATCTCCTGCGTAATGAAAGGGATCTGGGACTCTTCAGTCTGGAGAAGGCTGAGATGAAATTTCATCATTGTTTGTAAATACATAATATGCAGTAGTCAAATCAAGGAGGCCAGAATATTCAGTGCCATGCAGCAGAAAATAAGAAACAATGGGCAGAAACTGGAACACAGGAAGTTCACAGGAACACAAGGAACACTTCTTTACTGTGAGGGTGACAGAGCACTGGAACAGGTTGCATGGAGAGGTTGTAGAGTCTCCTTCTGTGGAAATATTCAAGATCCATCCAGACGCTTTCCTGTGCAACCTGCTGTACAGAACCTGCTTTAGCAGGGAGTTGGGCTCAATGATTTCTAGATGTCTCTTCCAACTCCTATGATTCCGGGATTCTGGGATCTAGGATAAATCACTAAATGTAAAGAAGATTGTAAAAAATCCCTCTTCTTTTTCAATCATTTCTAAGAGGAAACCCAAACTGATCCTGTTTTGCTGAAGAGAAAAGGACCAAGTGCCCCTTATGAGGTTCTAGTTAGGCTCAATTTCCAATTTTGTTACCTTTCTTATCTGAAAAATAAGTAATTCCAGAGATGAAGTTAGAGTAAATATTTCAAATTTTTGTGATTTCTCCAAAAACCAAAACTCACTGTTTTCTTCTGGTAAAAATCTCATGCTATTCTAGAAGCTAGGATATTAAGACAATAATGGAAAACCTTTCTCCCCATGGAACTTACCACACCATGTTTTTTATTGTTTACTTAAAACAAAGTATATTAAACTCTCAGCAACATCAGCAGACTCACATTTTTCTCTATATGAATAAAACATGAAGAGAGAGAAAAAAATCTTTCCCAACATGCTGCTGAAGAGAGAGATGCAAAAATATCTGACAAATATAAAAGAGCTTCATAAAATTATTGAGTAAGTGATAAAGAATAGGTCTGGAAAAATAATATGTTCAATCATGTGAAATACAGATCTATAAAATGAAAATAAAAAATATATCCATTAGTTCTATAGCATAAGGTGAATTTTTAGCAAGTAGAATCACTGAAGTGCAGCATAATGATATACAACTATAAATGAAGGTACACTTTCAACAGCAGTGAAAGAATCCATTTTATAGCAACAGTTTTAACTTTTTACAGTTTTTCTCTTTGTTAGAGCATATATCCACAGACATGAATCTGCCATTTACTGTGCATTCGTTGGAATTCTTCCCCAGTTAAGAACTCCAGCAGCAGCTGGTGAAAACTGATGGTCCAGTGCATCTATCAGCTTTTTTTTTACCAGCCAGCACAGTCAGTACCAATCTTTTCAATGACAGTGAATTAAAGAAGTGTTGCAGAAGAAAAATAGCTTCGTGTCTGATGTCTGGGACAGCCTGCTCGTAATCAGACTTTATGACATTAGTGAGTTGCTACTTCTGTCTGTGATACAGATGCCTCACCGAAAAAAGGAGAAAAACATGTACTGCTCTCCCTGGCCTGCTTTGGTGCTGGATTTATTCTTCCTAGGAATCTATAAAAGACAAGGGTGAAAGACAGGCCCCTACACAAAGAGCAAGATTGGAATACAGTTTTCAGTTGTTAGTTTGGACCTTTTCTCAGGTTTGCTACTCTGATGACAATCAAGTTCATGTGAAAACATAAGCAATGACAGTGGGAATGTATCAGTTCACTTAGTAGAACAAGAAAAAAAATATAATAACTTTCAGTGATGTTTCTACAAACAATGTTATGTTTATTTTCATTACAGTTCAACTGCAGATGGCCAGATGGGATTCAATTTGCAGTTTGTCAATATACTTTTGAATTTCTCAGCTACTTTAAAATGGGAATTTGAACCCTAGTTCAATGCTTGTAAAAGTGGGATTCATGTCAGTAATGACTTTTAAGCATATCACCATGGGGCAGTTAGAAAACATCACTGAATGTGTCTTCACGTGACCCTTTTGGGACTGACATTAATATGATACGCTCTTGGCAGATAAGCAAAAAGGGTGATAACAGCAAGTATAGAGGTTCTGAAAGATTTATTGTTACATTCTGCATTCTCAAACATCTGAGTTAAAACAACAGGGAGTGTTCATCTGGAATATGGATCAGTACTTGGTCCAGTCTTGTTTAACCTTTGTCTTTATGATTTGGACAATGAGGTAGAGAGTGCCCTGAGTAAATTTGCAGCTTACACAAATCTTGGGGCAGTGACTGACTCATCAGAGGGCTGTGCAGAGGGATCTTGACATGTTGTAGTGGTGCACTAACAAGAATCTCACTGAGTTCAACAAGGAGCAGTGCAGAATCCTGGGGAGGAACAAGTCCTGCTCCAGAGCATGCTGGAGGCACCCAGCTAGAAAGCAGCTTGACAGGAAAAGATCTAGCGTTTGAATATGAGTAAACGTGGTGCTCCTGCCACTAGAAGGCTACCAATCTCAGCATTAGGCAAAGTATCACCAGTAGATTGAGGGAGGTGATCCGTTTGCTTTACTTACCATTGGTGAGGCTCCATCTGGAGTGTTTTCTCCAGTTCTGGGTCCCGCAGTATAAGAAAGACATGGACATACAGGAAGGAGTCCAGCACAGTCATCAAGGGATTGAAGCACCTCTCCAGTGAGTAATGTCAGAGAGAAATGGGACTGCTCAGCCAGAAGAAGAGCAGGTTCACAACAATTCTTGTCAGTATTCACCTATACCTGAAGGAGCAGTGCAGAGAGAATGGAGTGGAGCCAGGCTTTTTTCAGGAGTAAGCAGTATCAGGATAGGAGGCAATGGGTACAAACTGGAACACAGGGTGTTCTGTGACCATCAGAAGAACTTCTGTGCTGAACAAGTGATGAAATACTGGCACAGGCTGCCCAGTCTGTGGGGGTCTGCTTCCTCTGGAAGGCACCAGGACATGGCATTGGATACTCTGATCTGGGTGTTTCTGCTGGAGCAGGCCTTGGGCCAGATGGACCTAGGGGTTGCTGGCATTCTGTGATTCTCTGAACACTTTAATGAGGAGAGATTTTGGCATCATCACCACTAGTACTGATTCTTTTGAACTCCTACAGCTCCATTCAGTCAGATACTGGGTTGGAAGCAATGAATCACAGAAGCTCAGGTTACATTCCTAAAAGTTACCAGCTTTCCACATACCAAATTCCCAAAACATTCCTCCAGGTTCATGGAGAAATAGAGTGATTATTCATCACATTTTCAGCTCTGAAAATAACATGTCAAAGAGTTCTGTGGAAATGTTAAGAACAAATGGGGGGGAAAAAAATCAATGTAACTTGCATTCATTTATCTTAGTTTACTTCCATACTGTGCCGTATATCAGAATCCAGACTGTTGCAGCTAATGAGAATACTGGAATTGGTGAAATCCTTTAAATTATGAGCATGAGTCTGGAATAATCACAGTGAAGTCAATTTTTTCTCTTACAGGTGTACACTTGTTAATTTGTGATCAATATCTGAACACATGCCAATTTACAGTGAAAATCTTTGCACAGTTCTTTAAAATGGGCTTTAAATAAGGCAGAAAATATCTCAAAGGTTAAACCGTTTTAGTAAAATGCAATAATTCTGAAAAATTATGAAGAAAGGCAATCTGCTAATTAATGTGCTTGACATCTATCCAGGAAAAGTTCCACAGGCCAACATCTGAAAGAAATTTAAAACTCTGTAAAGGTGAAGCAAGACAAGCCGAATGATGTGGACTGAAGAAGGAACCACAGTGAAAAGTGAAGTGAACATTAATAAGAACAGGAAAACCTGTTGGCTTGCAAGAGAAAGAATGGAAAAAAAACTTTAAAAAACTGCTGCTACAAATAAGTACTGAGACATTTCTGCCATCTTTGTACTAGCAAAGGGAAATTACTTCTATCCTAGTAGAAAAAAAAATACCTGAAGTCACAGACTGCATTGATTTCTGCATGGCAGCTATAACAAAGGGAATACACGTTAGAGAAATTTGAACAATTCTAATGGCTGTCAGATGAGTTACCTCTTTTGGTTTTTCTTTGGTTCTTCATGGCTGCTTTCCTCAGATTAGTGACCTTTTTCTTATATTTTCCTCTCATTATTCAGAGACAGATGATCTGATTACACTGTGTATAACCTAGTGTATTGAGAAGCACATCTGGAGTCCTAATTCCACATCAAAGAGGCATGGAAGCAAGAGTGAGTCATTCTGTCACGTTCTCTTTAAAGACAGGAGCATGATGCCCACTTGGAATACAGTCTGCCTAGTGGATACCAATCCAGTAGACAGTTGGACCAAGAATCTAAGCTATTCACTAGCACATATGCAGGTCAGATAAAACAAATATTTTTTCTCTTGGTCTCAGGGTTCCCAAACAATGTTAACGTTGAACAGACAGTAGGGGCTGAAATCTCTGACAGTGATGCCCAAATTTGTTTTACTCAAAAACTTTTTAGTGGCAGAAGTATTTTCAAACTAAAGATTAAATATCCTCAGATTTACAGTTTTGCAACACGTACAGGAAAGAATTATTAGAACAATAATACTAGATTAGGGTTTAGCAAAATAACCAGAAACTGGGGCTGGAAAAGATGGGTTTACATGTGCAGAAAAGGGTCTGGTTTGGTGTTATTTGTCCTACCCACTTTTTAACATCCTGAGCACCAACACGCCTGAAGGTCAAGGACTCACTGTCATCTTGATTTTCACAAGCCTAAAAATGTAATTATTAGCATGGTAGGACTTGAGCTGAGACTTTTCCCAGGAAATGGCTCCAATAGCTTTTTCCCAGTGCCTTTGCCACTAGTTGCCTCTAACAAGTTCTTGGATTTAACTCCTTGCATTCAGACAGTACGTTACAGTGCGAATGTCAGGAGGCTTTGGAAGAGATTCTCTCCTTTCTCATAAGGACAAATCAATATTTTGCATTTGACACAGTCTTTACTGTCCCATGGAAAAGAATCACATGCTGTGTAAAAAGGCATACCCTAATAGGAATACTGAAACTGTGATTAGAACAAAGAAAGAAAAAGCTTATCAATTTATGGTGCAGTATAGCAGTCAAATGATATATTTTATGTGAAGAAGAAAGAACCAGTAAAGCAACAATATTGTAAATTCTCCAAAGGAAAGTGCTAACAAGTCACATGGGAATGAAATGCACAGGAAAGAAAGAACATTTACGGAAGCAAAACTGACTTGAACCAGAAGTGGTGCTATTTCATTTATACAGCTGACAGTGAAATTCAGCCTTTGAAGAAGAACAGTGGAAAGTTGACCTTGAAAGATAAGTACAGCCAGTAGGGTGAGAAAAATGCTATCAGAAAAGACAGTGAGATTTTGTGGTCATACAACATCTATTTACGTGAGAACCTGTTCCAAAGCTACTAAATGCCAATTGAAGACATAAGCAATGTTGCTTATGTCCTCAGGTTTCAGATCAACAAAATACTAAAGCGTATGCCTAAGCTCCATTAACATCAATTGAGATTGGCAGGTTTTAAAGAAATGTTTAAGAATGAACTGAATTGCCTCTCTGAGGCAAGACTTAAACTAGATGATATCAAAAGTGCATAAGGCTATTATTTTGTCTATGTTTTACAAATTCACACAGTTTATTTAATATATTTGCTTTCTACATAACATTTGATCTCTTGTCATGCAGTTCAGATCACGGCCTTCAGAAGTCCAGATGTTAGGGCTGATAAACTACATTCAGTGCTATTTGCAATTCTAAGTCAAAGTACAGCATTGAGGAGGCTCTTCAACATTGTATTAAAGATAAAGAAATAATCACAGAATACTGAGTGGAACCAAATGACTGCAAATGATCATATTAATTTGCTTATCTGTTTTGATTTCCTAATTTCTTGGAATGGGTTTTGTATTTAATTTGCTCTGGAAACTTGAGAAAGGGTCAGTGATACTGAGTTGGAAAAAGTTTCTAAAATAAATATTCACTGTTTTCTCTTGGGTCATTGTTATTCACCTTTCTTAGTCTGTGACATTTTTATTTGTCCTAGCATCTGAACCACTCATGTTTCTTACATTTTATCTCTCTCTGTTCTGTGAGCTCACGAAGAGCAAAATTTAGCTAGAGCACTGAGGTGCAAACCTCTTGTAATGAGCTCTTTCTTCTTCAGCTATATGTTGCACTGTTCTAGGAGTTTCACACTATTTTTGTGGAAGTGAAGGAGTTTTTATCTCTGTTACTTCCTCAAGAGCAACTTCTGAGTGTGTCTAATGTAGTATGTCATCTACAGCAGTGAACAAGAGAGAAGTACATGTTCTTGGAGAGAGTCTATGACCTACAAATATCTTTTCTTGGCTCTGAAAATAGATTGCGTTGGGTAGAATAACACAGTGGTACAATCCTTGTCTGAGAGAGGTCATCACTTGCCCAAATCTATTTTAAGATCCTTACAGATCCTTTTTCCCCTTGAATATGATACAATTAAATATAATCTGATCTGTTTAGAAAACCTATTCCTTAATTCATTGATAAGAAGCCTCAGTAATATGTTTTTAGATTTCTTGAACCTCAGAATGCTTTTAGATTTCTTGAGGAAAAAATTGTCACCATACTTCATCATCGCTTGAGAAGCAACAAATTACCAGTAATTTTACCTCATTCCACTTCAACGCGAAGGCTGATTTTACTGTTTTCTTAGAAGGAACTAAAGCTATTTCTTACTATTCTCTTTTTATTTCATTTCATGTCCTATGTTACCCACCTTATTGCTTCTAAGCTTTTGTTTATTGCTGAAGAAGAAACAAAGAACAAACAAGAAAATACTCTGTTAATTCTTTGACTCTCATTTTAGGGGATTTTCAGGCCAGTGAATCAGCAACAGCACTTCATCCCACTTCTTCTGTCCCATAGACCATTAAGGCGGGCTGGGCTCTCTCCTAGAAGAGGCTGGCTCATTTGCAGGAAGACAATGTGTAGAGCTCAGCCAAAAGCTTTTTTCTGGCAGCATAGTCAGTTACAGACCGGATATCTTGCTTTAATTCTCTGCCTTGCTCACACTCCTGTGCAGAGTATAAGAATAGCTGTAGCTTTAAATAATATTGTTTTTTAATTTCTCTCACTAGTCAGACCCACTTTTCCAAGCAGAGTCAGTGAGTTGAATGGGACCCACTCACACTACCATGCAGTGCAAGGGAATGAGAATGAGACATCAAGGAATCATCTTGCTGTTCTAAATTAGCACATACATAAACTGGTTATGGACATATGGCTGAACACCATCTCAGGATGTTCAGCAGAACATGGCAGCTTAGCACATATGTAGCATTACATCTTACTGTGCTATTCCCTGGACTGCACTGCTTTCTGCAGCCTTTTGCTTTTTGCTTCTTTCCAGTGCATACATTTTCATGTCATTCTTCGTATGGGCAATATACATCTTTGCAAAATGCATCTCTTCTCAACCGTCTGTTTCCTTATTTTCCATTGGCATAATACCTGAAGTTAAGATTATGCCTCGAATGAGTGGAATTTGTCAGGAAAAACATTTTCTTTAAAATACTCTTTTGGCTTGGCTGAAATTGCCTGAGTTCATTTAATTGCTTCACCTGGAAAAACATATTAAAACCCCCCCTTTTTTTTTTTTTTCCAACTAATATGTTTTGACATAAAAGCATTAAAAAAAAAAAAAAGTTTTTGTTTTGTTTTGTTTTGGAAAATGTACTTCAATCTTCAATGAACCTAAAGTTAGCTTTAATAAAAGCTACAAAATTAATAACTTGTGTTACTTTAGTAGAAACAGTTCTGCCCAAGCAATTTCAATAACTTTTTCCTTCCAGTATCTAGGCCAAACAAAAACTGATACCCCTTAATTGTCAACATTATTGCAAAGCTAACAGTATCCTATTCAGAGACAGAAGTTCAAATAAATACCCTTCAGTGATGACCATTTTCTCCGTGGCAAATCTTAGAAATAGTCCAGTTCCTGAACTTTTAAAAAGAAATAACTGGTATAACCGAAGTCTCTGTAGGCGAATATGAACAGCTTTTATAACACACTCTTCTGTGTGGAAACTGCAGACCAGTTTTTCCTGACAAAGCCTTAAACCTTCATTCAGTGCGTGCAAAGCACCCTCTTTTCATATGCTGGTTACCACATATGCACCAACAAATCTTGTTAGGTTAGCTGTATTTTGCCTGTAGAAATAATATGCCATTCATTAAGCTAACAGAACCTTTCACCCACACATTTAACTTACAGTAGCACACAAATATAAGTGTATTTAACTCATTATAAATGTGTTCATACAGTAAAAGCATTCACAAAAATGACGCATTATCTCCAGGCTTTTCGCAGTGACTTCTGTCCATTACATCTGTCTGTCTCCTTTCTATTGTTATTTTCCTATTGCCTTCACCCCCATGCATAGAGATGGCATCATAATGCTGTGATAAAGATATTGTTGCTATTCTTTTTGCAATTATAAATACCTTTGTATATATCATAAGCTTTTCAAAATATAATTTGAGGTATTCAACAAAGAAAAGTCATTCTCATGTCTTTATACAAGCAGTTTGTTGATAACAAACAGTTTTTAACTAACATTTGGACCATCCATGATTTAAAAAAAGAAACAGATGGAATCAATAAATGTTACACAGCACACATAGCTGTTTGGTTTGTAACAGAGTATGTCTAACATAACAAATATGCCCAGAGTACAAGACAAGAGAAGAAAGAATCCAGAGAATAAACTTGAATGAATCAGATAACAATGTTTAAATATCACTACGTGATTATCTGTGATTATCTCTGCCCAGATATTCCATAAGAATATTTTTATGAACAGCAAAAAAAATGACAAATGAGAAATATTAATCCCCATTGTCAATCAAACAGAAAAATTGTGAGTTATGTGAATCTGACACCATATTGTCTCACTCCAATTACTGAAGGGAGAGGAAGTTTTTTGATATATGTATACGTGATGGTGAGATTGAGACACAACAGACCAGATGTTAGCCCAACCAGTTCATTATAAATCCTAGCCACTTACAGGGAGATGGAGAAAGGAAGATGGGTGACAGGAAAGAGATAGGAAATAAAACAAGGAATCTTTGTAGAAAGCAAGATGGTCAGCAGCAAGGTTCCATTCTTGTTCCTCGTGTCAGGTGATGATCTTCAGTATGTCACCAGAGGTTGTTTTTCAATTGATGGCTCAACTATGACAGTACAAACTTACTTATAGTCCAAAGCAGTCAAGTGAGCTCTTCTGGAGTGATAACTTCTGGCTTTGGGATATCAGCAGGAACTCCTTTGTTCCCACCATCCACGCCTTGCAGACAAGAGGAAATGGGGAGATTCCAGCTTGCATCCTGTCTTCACAGGATACAATGATATCATCCCCCAATCTCCCATATCAAGCTGGAGTTATCTGTTTACAGGCCAGGTCCTCTGCCAATAAACACTTCTGAGCATTCCCTTATGAAGGCAAACATCTCCAAATAAATACTTGCAAATGTAAAATTGTCCTTATTGCCAAAAAGTCTCACAGAGTGGTCTTTCAGCCAAGAAAAAAAGGATTCAGATACATATAAATAAGCATCTACACACCTCTGTTCACCTTAAGACACACAAACACATATTCAAAAATCAATGGACTAACAAAAAATGTCCAGTCTCTTAAAGACCCATCGAGAAGTTTACAAAATCAATTCCTCAGCTTAGTTCATGCTTTTTATTTTATTTTTGTATATTAGTAGATGATCATATCAGGTGATCAGGGTGATCATATCCTGTAGACCTTGAACTAGTCTACATAATTGGAGTAGCTGCACTGTCTGCAATACGATTTCCATGCTGAAGGGACTCTTCAATTTGATGCTCTACCATAAGTGGGAGAAATTCAATTACATGAATCTGAACTCCTCTCAGCACTTGTAGGCACTTGGAATGAAGTGTTCCAATCTGACCAACATGTACTAACAAATCTAATTGTTACAGTGACTTGAGAACTAAGACTTTTTCTTTATTCTTTCTTTTTTTCTTTTGTGGCTACCCATGCAAATGATTGTTCCACTTGATGATGCATTCTAAGATTTGATTTTTTGATAGGTGGTGACTCACAGAAACAATATGTAAAAGGTGAATAAGCTTTAATAAAAGTTTATTCTCTATAGGCAGAACTATCACGTCTAAAGTTTAATGTAACACCTCTGCAGCTTAAAGTATCCTGAGATGAATATTAACAATGCAGTGTGAAAATTATTTTTCCAGTCTATTCAGGCATAGAAAATAATTGTTTCCTCTTATTGGTTGCAGCAAGTGGGAAGAAACATAGAAAATGAACTTTTAAAGGCACTTCAAAGAGGCTTTGGAGGCTTAGTCTGGAGGAATGTACTCATTAAATATCTAGAAAAAAAAAGATGCTTTTTTTGTTTGCTTTTTTTTTTTTTTCTTTTATAAAGTGCATTTCTCCATCACAAGTAGTCCCTATTGGCACTATTTTCTAGAGAAAGAAAAGTGTGTAAAATAATAAATAAATAACATTTACAAAGCTATGGTAATACATACATTTTAAAATTTTTAAGTACCCTTTCTATTACAGATACAGAATGTAGAATGTAATATGAATATTACATACTGCGTAATGTAGCTCAATTCAAATTTCAGATTTAAATAACTGATCAGCCCGAATATCTAAGATTGCCATTACATTCCAGAGGATATTCAAATGGAAAAATTCAAGCAGCCTAAATTTCTTTGACTTTTCTACCTTCCCTTACCAATTTCAGATATAAATAGTTAGCATATGTATGAGAGTTAATAACAGTTTAAAACAAATATGTGACTGTATCCATTCGTATAATAAATGTATACAGTACTTTGCCCACAGTGTGAAATCTAATGGTATTTTAAACATGCCCTCCATCTTCCCCATGAGGAAAAGGAATCTTATGTACTCTCTGTATTTAAAATAGCAACATTCTTTGACTTCTTCGCAGTTAAAGACAGTACACAACAAAGAACATAGAATTTAAGTATTTGAAACAATCTGATGAAATCTGACTGTTTTAGAGTACCTCCTTTTCAGCACACTACTGAAACATTACATTTGTTTATTTTTAGGCATCAGAATTACTTTTATCATGCTTTCTATTTAGGTACTTCAGCAATTACTAATGTCTGGAAAGATCTGCAAACCACCTATTAACTTCTTGAGATACCAGACTTGTCAGTGCTGCATCACTGAAGCCTGATTCGACCTTTGTGGAAGAGGAACAGAATCCTGATCTGAACACTGTCAACCATTTGAGATAAATTTTACCACCTCGAGGAAACTCTACATACTGCTGCTGCAACATCAACTGAATGATTGAACTGTAAAGCAAGACACCTCCATTTTTAAGGATTTAGAAATTGTGGTGCTGTCACGCGGTTGAATTAGGTGAAGTGCTGAGGTAGACCAAGGCACTGGCACAGGTTTCTGGCTTGAAGTTGAGCAAATCTTTTAGTATTCTGATGCACTAAAGGTAAGGTGAAACAATCTATCCCCATTTTAAATTGCTTGAAAAAAATGCATTCAAACTTTCTTGTTTTATGACACCGGGGAGGGAGTGTTGATCTGCAGTGAGATCTCCCCAGAGCGTTTTCTCCTCCAAGCTGAATAAGCTGAACTCCGTCAACCTTTTTTCATAGGAGAGGTGCTCCAGTCATTTGATTATCTTTGTGGCCCTTTATTAATACTGTAGACTGAGGGATTTTTTTTTTCTCTTTCCTTAATGGAGACCACAAGAGCACTGAATTTTTTACTTTAAACTTCTACCAAACTGCAATTAGACTTTTTCCAACTTAAGCATGAGGAATCTAAAACTGACCTTTGATTTTTTTTTCACACATTTTTATGGTACTAAAAATCCATACAAAAACTGAAAGGTTATGCTTATTTAGCAGGTTTTTTCCTTGATAATCTTAATCATGCTATTTTACTATTCAAATGTAGTATCTTAAGCTACCATAACATTAAAAAATGTTAAGGAACTATTTTCAGATGTCACTATGACCTTTAAGAATACCTAATCTAGCTATGTAAAAGCTTTATAAATCATGGGCCTATTTTGAAAAGAATGTGGGAGGATAATCAAAGAAAGTCATTTTGTACTGAGTAAAAAGAGAAGTGAACAAATTCTACATTAGTAAGCTTGTTATAGAAAGTTGTTCTTCAATACCACTGAATACCATTGAATATTGTGGTTCCATAATATCACTTGAGGTTCTCTCAGGTCAACTTTTCTTTTTTTTAGGTTAATCATTCATCTGAAAAATGCTTCCTGTTTGAATTTTTTCTTCTCTGAGTTATTTTTGTGATCCACATGTATACTTCCATTTGCAATCTTTATATTTTTCCCCTGAAGATTTGAAATATGTCTGTTTTTAGTAGTCTCTTTTGCATGTGTACAGCAAAAGATACTCAAATGCTTTAAACAACATATGATGCACAGATGTGCATTTGTGTGTTATATCCATGGGATCTTCAAAGCAACATGCCACACATAGACGGGCACACTGGTGTTACATGGGAAAATGGTTCTTCAAACAGATCAAAAAGTATACGGAATTGTTAAGAATTGAGCTGATTAACAATGAACCATGCGTTCATGATCCATATTGGTAGTAAAAAAGATAAACTGCACCACCACTCACAAGACCAAAGAGCTGTAGATTTTGAAATAGGCGCTGTAACTAACCCACACTTACATGCATTCTTCCAAATGTTGGGTTCAGACACCTGCACATCTCTGGTTGGCATAGTCCCTACTTACATAGATACAAATGTGTTTAAAAATACACAGGTATACAAATATAGATGTACATTCCCACTCATAGGAACAGCATGTGCTCTGTTTCTAACTACACCACATCCAGCATTAGGTGATGTGTTCTTCAGAACTCATTTTAATGTCACGGTGGCATTCATCACTGGAAAATCGAGCTCTTTGTCTTACTCTAGAAGAACTTTCTTCTACTATCAGATAATTTTCAAGCTACTTATTTTCTGTAACCTTTCTTAGTTTCCTTTTTATCAGTGCTATAAAAAGGAAGGTTGCCACAAAGATCTTATTTGCTTTTTTTTTTGCTGTTTTTTATGACTGCACTCTGCTTCTGAATTACAAAAGTGCAATGCAAGCTGGCACTGAATTATCCCTTAAACATAGAAATCCTTTGTTAGTAGCTTTTGCAGTCTCACAGGTAAGACAGACTAATTATCAGGCTTGTGCCTGAGATTTTGAAAAATTCCATTTTGAACATTCACTCACCGCTCACATATACTCAGCTATCTGCTGCCTGCTCGCATTCACCATGTGAACTATTTTTTCAACCAGGGCACAAAACACAGCCTATACTTACTATGCAGTACATACAGCTGGTGTTCCTCACTTCCAGGTATGTAAATTTGCTACTGGCTGCCTTTAAATTTCATTTTGTATAAATAGGTGAGATTCCTAAAGCAATCCAAATCACTTCATGGGATTCCTCTCACCAAATTTTGCCTATCTAAAAAGTCAGTGACAGGGTTCAGTTTGAGATTATATTTTCTGGCCTCTATATGTACGTCCACAGGTAAACCAGATGTATAAACTGTCATTATCACTCGTAAAGATCTACATAGTAAAATCACTAGAGACCAGTTAGTTATTCAATTACACTGCAGCTGTCACCCTCACTTGGTCAGATGAGTTTGTTCAAGACCGTTGTATGTATGTTGATTACAACTTCATTGATCACAATGAGATCCTAGACAGTTTTTATGCTTCTGGACAAGTTAATTTTGGTCTGACAGATTAATTTATGTTGACATCTAATTTTAATGTTTCAAATTGAATTCTGTACCATCATCCCATTCTGTATTTATTTTATGTAGCCTCCCTCTAGTCTGGACAGAAATAAGTGCCTCCTAGGATTGACTCATTCCAGTTGTTTGAGGATGAAGTCATCACTCTCTCTCCTTTACTTTTATTTGCAGAGAATCTGAAATTATTTTGGAAGCTATGTAGCTGATTCTTAGATATGGTTAAATTAGGGTAGATGAGTTCTACAGCACAGATTGTTTTTCACATCATAATTGGGAAAGCACTGTATTCCAAATTATGTAATGATTTCTCACTTATTGCATTAACAAACTTGTCAGTTGTAAATTATATTGGTATGTATATATATATATCTGCATTTTTCAATTTCTGCATTACCAATAGTTTGTTGTTGTTGTTGTTGTTATTCTGTTATGGTTTTATTTAACACGAAATATATGAATGCATGAAAAAATTAAACACAAGAAGACAGGTTGGCTACAAAGGTTTGTAAGAATTCCTAATGCAAACACACTCACTCTGCATATTTTTAATATACTTTACAAGAGTATTTTGCCCAAAATATTTTAATAGGAAATCTGCAATTGCTTACAATACAAATCCATATCAATTCTGCTTTTCTATCTTATAGGATAACCTGATGTTAGGACCCCCTTGGATTGTAATTGGATTATTGAAATACATATTGATAATGAAATGCATATTGAAATACAATATGCACTAAAGAGAACATTTTTTTTTTAAATTCATTTTGATTTTACTGATTTTTTAAGCTGAAAAATAAGGAAGATAATTTTGATACGTTTTCCTGTTTCATTGACAGACTTCCCAATGGGCAACATTGTTATTTTTGGCAGCCATCATATTAAAGCAAGATATAAGTAAGAAATAAAGCCATATACTATACTGTCAAAGAACAATGATCATTAAGCAGTCAGTTCTAAAATGGGAGAGTGTGTTTTTTTAAATTCAGGCTGACAATCAGTTTGGCTGCTCTTCCTAAAGAGGGAAGCAGTGTCATGAACAGCGAAGAGTAGAGAAGTAAGATTACACTCTGATTCAAGTATATGTTATAGTTTCAAGGCCAAACACCAACTGGAGCTCAATGGGATGAAGTTGAACCTAGCATGGTTAAAGTAAAATGTGGATGCTTTTTTCCATAGGCAGAAGAGCACATTGCCTATGCTATGCCATCTCTACCCCTGGATTAGAGATAGAACCTGGAAGAACCTGATCTGACCACACAGCTGACCCTCCTTTGAGCAGGAGTTTGGACTACAGAACTCTTCTAGTCCCATCCCCCCCGACTGACCTCATGGTTGTATGAAATCATGGCAATGTTTTACAGCATATGATAAAGTCAGTGTGGCCATAGCTGCATGGCTACCTTTCTAATTTAAATCATTATCTCCATTTGATTTGTGTCTTAACTGTGATGCAATGCATCCAGATCTCTAGCTAACAGAGAGATGGATGAGAAGAATAAGGATTTATGCAAAATAAATGAAGCTCTCCATTAATTTTGCATGATAATTTTCATTGTTTCTGTCCAGAAGGTGCTGAAATGTGGAAAAATGTACTCCAAATTTAGAGATTCCAAAGATAGAAATTCCAAGAGTATGCAAGTATTTCCATGGAAAATAAATTCATTGAGTTTACTAAATACATATTGACCACCTCCATTTTTGGATATCTCTGCACTACAAAACAGAGACTGGGAAAATATTAGCAAAAAAATCCACATGTCCTTGCTTTTTGTTCACACTCATGATAATTCTGCCTTTATCAACTTTTGGAATAAAGAAAGACCTTTAATGTTAATCGAGACATTCTTATAATCATGTTCAAAATAATGAGTTACAAACCTGAAAGAATCTCATGTTTTCCGTCACTCAATCTGCAAGATATCGGTGGAATGGATATTGCAACTCAACATGAATTATTTGGAGATTTGGGTCTGAATATATTATGGACAAAACCCAAATCAGAATGTTTATTTTTCCCGGTTATCTGAAATTATTTGCAGCCAAGACAGCCAGCTGTATCCTGAGCTGCATCACAAGAAGCATGTCCAGCAAGGAGACCTAGGTGATTGTCTCCATCCACTCAGCTCACGTGATACCCCACGGCAATACTGCACTCAGCTCTGGGGATCCAGCATTAAGAAACACATAGAACTTCAGGAGAGAGACCGGTGGAGGGCACAAGGATAATCAGAGAGCTGGAGCAGAAGACAGTTTGGGAGTTGAAGGTGTTCAACCTTTAATAAAGCAGGCTCCAATGACACATCAGTCTTCCAGTACCTAAAGGGGGCCTATAGGAAAGCTAGAGAAGTACTTTTTATCATGGAATGTAGTGATAAGACAAGGAGTAATGGTTTTAAATTAAAAGGAGAAAGATTTATATTAGATATTAAGAAGAAATTCTGTACTATGAGAGCAGTGAGGTACTGGCACTTGCTGTCCAGACATGCTGTGGATACCACACTCCTGGAATTACTCAAGGCAAAGTTAGATAAGGCTTTGGGTAACCTTGGCAGGGGAGTTGCAACTAGATGATCTTTATGGTCCCTTCCAATCCAAACCATTCTATGACTCTATGATAAATCCAGCCATTCTTATATTTTTGATTAAAAAAAAAAAAAGCCATTATTTTCTTCTTCATGAAAAATTTTATGTAATTACTTGGGAATTTATGAGGTTTAGAGATCTATTTTAAAGTAATAGCAGTGCAGCTATCTTTCAGTACTGCAGTGCAGAAATGTGGCCAAGTGTCTACTGAGTGATACTCTCTGATTAATTAAAAACAAGTGAAAACTTTATCAACAAGATAAACAACTCTGGACTAAAATGGAATATTGAAGATGAAATATTGCCAAAGTAGGGAATATGCTTGAGTCATCTGCAGGAAACATTAACAATAGATGTATTCCTGGATAGTATATTTTGTAACTAACTTCAGGAAAGATCCTAAGGTTAATTTGCATTCTGGAGACTTACAGATAATCTCTATAGCGTTCAGTATTGACTCTGACAATAGAAGCCAGAGGTAAGAGCTACCTTAAATGGAAATGAATGCATTAGTTATTTATAAGTTAACTTTGTCTGTCATAAAATTAAATGTCTAGATCAAGATTGTGTCATCCGCTTTCTAGGAAGAATGAGGGGACTTTCAAAGCATGACCAGTAGTTTCTTACAGGAGGTCGGAAGAATTGTCCTGGTGAAGATTTCATATCTTCCCAGCAATTAGGATTAAATTCAGCTTAACCAGACACCTAGTTTTTAGGGTATTGAAACTAAATGAAGTGCACCTGACTATAAGGTTCCCTATTCTCTGAGGAACTTTGGAATATTTTGCTGAAAACATGATACGCTTTAATGCTGTCCATTCTATTTTGTAGTTAGTCTGATTACAATATCCAAATAATGTTAACTAAAAATGGAAACATGCTGTAATGTTTTGGTGTAAATGGGAATATAAAAGAATAGAGGCATCACAAAAGCACCAAGTTTTCCACAGAGAAAGTGTGTGTTGAGTTCCAATATGTGTATTGGAAGAGGAAGTTGTTTTGTTTAAATTCATATATATTTCTGAGACCAGAGGGATTGAGCGGAGAGGGACCTGGGTGTCCTGGTGGATGACAGGTTGGCCATGAGCAGCAGTGTGCCCTTGTGGCCAAGAGGGCCAATGGCATTCTGGGGTGCATTAAAAAGAGCGTGGCCAGCAGGTCAAAGGAGGTGATCCTCCCCCTCTACTCTGCCCTTGTAAGACCTCGTCTGGAGTACTGCGTCCAGTTCTGGGCTCCCCAGTACAAAAAAGACAGGGATCTCTTGGAAAGAGTCCAGCGGAGGGCCATGAAGATGGTGAAGGGCCTGGAGCATCTCTGCTATGAGGAAAGGCTGAGTGAAATGGGTCTATTCAGCCTTGAGAAAAGAAGACTGAGAGGGGACCTGATCCAGGTCTATAAATATCTAAGGTGTGGGGAGCAGAATGGTGAGGCCAGACTGTTTTCAGTGGTGAGTGGAGACAGGACAAGGGGAAACGGCTGGAAACTGCAGCATAGGAAGTTCCACACAAATGTGTGCAAGAACTTCTTTACAGTGAGGTGACGGAGCACTGGAACAGGCTGCCCAGGGAGGTGGTGGAGTCTCCTTCTCTGGAGATGTTCAAGACCTGCCTGGATGCCGACCTGTGCGACCTGGTGTAGGGAACCTGCTTTGGCAGGGGGGTTGGACTCGATGATCTCTGGAGGTCCCTTCCAACCCCTACAATTCTGTGATTCTGTGATTCTGTGAGGAGCTAAGCCCAATTCCAAACCCTGTTTCCTTATTCTGTCTCAGGAGTTGATTCCAGTCACAGACTAATTTTGTAGTCACTCTCATGGCCTTTCTGCTCATAAACTGCATAGTGGAACTCATAATACTGTACAGTATGTCTTCGCAAAATTGAACATTAATTTGCAGTTTCTCTCACTGTATACATTTATCCTACACTAGCTGACTAATTTACAATGTATTCATGGCTTTTTTTTGCAGAAATTGTTGTAGACTGGCATCATCTTTGCATCTGGAAATTCAGGGACAGATTTTTTTGAATATATGCAGTGCCTTAAAAACATGATGGGGCTCTGGGCACAAGATGGCCTTTTGAGGCATCTATTTAGTAATTATTTGCATGTCTTTCTCAAAGTAGGCAGCATGTAATGAGGAAACTTTTCTGTAACTCTCATATGAGATGATTCACTGTATGCAGAGATGATTCACATGAACTAAAGGCCTACACGATACAGTAAGGATGGTAAAATAAGGACTGAAAAAGTTCATTTTTCTCAGCAGGGAAATGGATTACAAGCCTTATGTGTGGCTCTTGGGACACTTGTATCTCAGTGACACAAAAACCTTCATTAATGATTAATCATGTTTTGTAAGATAACAGCAGGTCTCTGACTCTTATCACAAAAGTATTTCCCAGTGACGCTAAAGGAAATTGTGCTGTAAATGTATGCGTAATATCTAGGAAATGTTCTTCAACTTCTTTTGATCATTTCACATTTTGACGTTTTCAGCCTAGAGCTGATTTGCATCGTTTTATGTATAAACATTCTGATGTTTTTGCACATCTTTTGAAAGAAATAAAGCCACTTAGTATAAAAAAAAAATGCTAAGAAGGAGAGTATATGCACACTGGAAATGATTTAACTATATATTTAGTGTTTTATTTGTAATCATAAGCTGAAAAGATTCCACTGAAGTCGGTTAAATGATTGTTGTTGTCTCTGGAGGACCACAACTAAGCTAATAAAGAATAATCCACAGAAGATACTGCTAAATGTACTCAAATCCATTGAATTATGCAAAAAGACTTTTCAGTAAAGGATTCCATCCAGGGCAAAATATCCAAACATGAGTCATTCTCACCTTCAAAATGTGAAAAAACCTTGCTTGGACATCCTATCCTCCATGTTAATAGCTTTCCATCTGCTTTAATCTTCTCTATTGTATGGTATTAATTTTGCAAGTATGTAATGTCTCCACTTGCCATGGTAAAGTTTATGTCTCCGTAAGGTATCCAGTAGAGACAGTGATCAGTGGACAGGAGGTTACCAAGCAGTTTTAGAAAGTACATGCCTCAGTCAGATATCAAATATGTACTTCAATTTGACTTTGCTGTGCGTGTGTAGCTGGATCTAGAAGACTGTCTCTGTACACCTGAGCTCCATGGGAAGGAGGTTCTCCTGCAAGGCAGACTGCAATACTCTGGTAGATACCTTTCTTTTCCTGTTGGCTGAGTATACACACCGGCACCTAATGATTTTAGAGCTTATGCCACTGTTGCAAACGTGCTCTTCAGGTTACTCTGTTACTCAAAGTGTCAAGATTTAATTTAGTGATTTAATTTGATTTTATTATTTCAGTATTTCAGATTTCAGTAATATTACAACTAGATGCTAAAAGCTACAGTCTAAGAACCACTGTTGTTCACTGCCCTGATGTAACAAACAGTGGTGATTGCAAGGAAGTCTGGGGTAGACAACTTTCTATGGAATTGGTTTCCAAGATCTATTGATGTATATGTAGTTAAATTTGGTAGGGTTGATATTATGTGCTTTATGTAATATATTTCAAGATTAGTGTATGAGTAATGTTTACAACAAGGCAGAATCCTATTTGAATCTGCACCAATTAATAACTTGGGAGTCATTAAATATCTTGATGAGACATAATCAACTACTATCTGCAGAATAGACACAGATGGGAAGGCAGTATGAAGAAGAGATATGGAAAAAGTATTACTGTGTAGCCATGGTAACATCTCTCTCTCTCTCTCTCTCTCCACCCCTTTCCTCCTCCCGTTTAGTTCAGCAGCGCTGCACATCATTAGGGTGTCTGCCTCTCCTGACAATGGCAACTTTGCAGTGTCAGTCAGTAAATCTTTGCATCCATTCATGTTGTCAGCACTAAGTGATAGAAAGCCTGGGGAAGATGTGAGATGCATACCAAGCAGACTTCCACAATGTGACAGTCTAGTCACGTGTTCTTATGCAATTGCCAATTTTGAGGCTCAATTCAATAAAGAAGAACAAAATGGAACAGGGCTGGCGAGACTTTGTTCTGTTAGTGTGATTTCTAAAGTTAATTTTAGTGCACATAGAAGTTAAAAAGCTGAAAAATGAAACTTGACTGTGTAAGAACATGGGTGAGCACAGTGCACAGATGAAAATAAGACTGTGGATGAGCAGCGGAGATCTAATTAGAAGTTGTTTTGTAAATCCCTGGCAATTAGACCTTAGAACAAGTTTTTAACTGTGCTAAATTGGATGGTGATATGCTTGTGAACTGGTAGCAAGCAAGAAAATGTTAAAAGGAGTTATTCTCACATGGAGTTGTTGCCGTGTGTTTTTTAAGAGCTTTTCTTTGTTCCTTGCAAAAGGCCCCATAATTATAAGAAGCTCAAGCAGAAACAAGAAGAGTAAAAATAGAATAGCAATTCAGCTTAAAAAGACTGAAAGAAAATTTCTGTATGAATTCTATGCTTTACCTTTTCCCACAGTTAACCCAATTCTAAATGCATTTTTTAAGTCATTTGTGGTTAGAGATTCCTGGAGAATATGGTAAAGCATGAATTTAAGGATCATCCAAGTAGAAAGGAATAAATAGGATACTTATAATTCCCCATATTTTTATTTCTTAAGCCTTTTATTCCTAAAGAATTATGAGGCACAAATGGTCATAGGAGACAAGCATCAACTACAGTTTTCATCTGCTGCAAAAAGAGTAAGTTGTGACTTAATCTACGTCACTGTGTAGCAAGTGAAGAGAAATACATCCCCTAGTTGGACATCTTGCTCTATTTATATTATGCATGGGGAAAAGCATATTTTCTGTACAACTTGTCTGTACATCTTCCACTTTAATATGGTGCACTTTCCATAGGAATAGATGCGCTCCTGTGGTGTTCCTCCCCACTTAGACTTGGAGAAGTGCTGATGACGTGTCTCAGTCACTGTTTTCTTGATCACCTTCTTCATCATTTGGAAACAATTCCAAAGACTTGATTCATCTCAAGCCATAAATCTAAATAAGGTACAGGTCATTTGTATATCAGACAATAATGCATTTCCCACACCATGGGTCACAGTCAGTATCTTCTCATGGTCAAATGCCAATAAGAATGATACATCCTGTAACTCTTCCAGGGCAAGTCATGTGCCAGGAGAATCTCTCTGAAAGGCAGTGAAGCATGGCCACAGGTGTGAAATGTGTGGTGTTCCTGTGTTTGGCATGTCATGGTTCTGGTAAGATCAGCAGTATGTCAGTTTTGGGGATCTGGGTTACACACCACAAGAGTAACTCATGGAGATGCGCTTTGGGCTGCTTGCTCAAAAAGAATATTTAGGGAAGCATCACACAACTCACAAGTGGATCTCACCCAGTCAGCATGAGGATCTGAGCTTGGGTCAAAAACCCATACAAAGGGAATTTTTTGTTCTTCTAGTGAGCATCTAGTCAACCTATAGTTTAACACTTGTGCTTTTTTCTCAGTTTATTTGTTAAAACAGAAGACAAAACATTCTGCAGACTTCAAAGATGGCTGTTACTTGTCTTGTTTATAGACACTTATATTCTTCAAACTTATTTTAAGGTGTTCTTAAAACTATTTTTTTCCAACTTATTTTTCCAATTTCACAGAATCACAGAATCACAGAATCACCCGGGTTGGAAGGGACCCCAAGGATCATGTAGTTCCAACCCCCCTGCCTAGCAGGGCCACCAAACATACATATTCAGATCAGGTTGCCCAGGACCCCCTCCAGCCTGGCCTTAAACACGTCCAAGGACGGGGCATCCACAACCTCCCTGGGCAGCCCGTTCCAGGGCCTAACCGCTCTCCTAGTAAAGAACTTCCCCCTAACATCTAACCTAAATCTTCCCTCCTTCAACTTAAAACCATTTCCCCTAGTCCTGCTGTTGTCAGCCCTTTTGAAGAGTTTACTCCCCTCCTGGGTGTAGGTTCCCTTCAGGTACTGATAGGCTGCAATGAGGTCACCCCGCAGCCTTCTCTTCTCCAGGCTGAACAAGCCCAACTCCCTCAGCCTGTCCTCATAGGGGAGGTGCTCCAGCCCCCTGATCATCTTAGTCGCCCTCCTCTGGACCCTTTCCAAAATCTCAATGTCTTTCTTGTACTGAGGGCTCCACACCTGGACACAGTACTCCAGGTGGGGCCTCACAAGAGCCGAGTAGAGAGGGACAATCACCTCCCTGTCCCTGCTGGCCACCCCTCTCCTGATGGAGCCCAGGATCCCATTTGCCTTTCGAGCTGCCAGAGCGCACTGCTGGCTCATATTCAGTCTCTCGTCCATCAGGACCCCCAGGTCCTTCTCTGCCGAGCTGCTCCCAAGGACCACTCCTCCCAGCCTGTACAGGTGCCTGGGGTTCTTCCGGCCCAAATGCAAAACCCTGCACTTTGCCGTGTTGAACCTCATCAGGTTCACCCGAGCCCAGCCCTCCAGCCTGTCGAGGTCCCTCTGAATGGCATCCCTTCCTTCCACCGTATCAACCGCACCACTCAGCTTGGTGTCGTCAGCAAACTTGCTGAGGGTGCACTCAATTCCCTCATCGACTTGCTGAGGGTGCACTCAATTCCCTCATCGGAATCACTCATTCCCTCATCAATTTATTTTAAGGCAATCAAATTTATTGCCTTTGGAATCATGTTTTTCTCTGCTGTGTTTGTGTCAATTACAGCAAGTTTCATAGATTTAGAATACCCCGTGATCATGACAATTTAAAAAAAAATTGCTCCTTTGTTTTAATTCAATAAAGACAACTTATTTTTTATATAAATATGATTTAATTAATAAATGATTTTGACTATTGAAATTCAAATTTCATGCAGTAAATTTTGATTTTCTTAATTGTTACTCTTCTTTTGCCTTTTAGAGCTTGAAATTTCTAACCTGTGTTAGAAAGCTTTTCTCATTTGGCTGGTCAGATTTTGAGAAACGACAAACAGTAGAGCATTTGAACAAATGGTCAAACTGTAATTTCTATTATAAAGTTAAGGGAGCCTTCCAAAGTCAAACCCACGCATGAGCGTCTCTGCCTATAATATGAAATATATTTTGACAAGGGCCATTGAAACAAATATGATTTGAAATGGAAAGATGAATAGCAATCAGTTCTCAGAAGCTGCAGCATAGAAATTCCGCATTGGAAGTTCCAGGTTTTGTGTTGTTTTGATTCATTTCTTTCTTTGTGGTTTTTTTTTTTTTTTCTTTAAGATTTTGAGCCTTCTAAAAAGTGAAAGATCTAAAAAAATTACTGTGAAAATTAATATTTCCATTGTAAATGCCTACTGTGAAGGCTCAACAATTTTTCACATGAAAAATTAAAATTGCTTCTAATCCGAACACAGTGACCTTGCAAGGCAGTCACCATGTCAGAAGGGAGGGACAGATTCATGATTACAGCATTGGACCAAAACTTAGAGAAATGTGTTCGACTTTTGAATCTCCTGAAGTCTTTCTTCTTCATTTGCTTCCCTTAAGAAAGATTACACAGGCTGAGTTTGTGCAGAGTAACAGCAACAACAAAAACTATAGGGGAGCTCGGCATGCAAGTAATTTTCAAGCATGTAAAAATCTGCAATGGAAAGGTGATGAACAATTTGTTTTCCATCTGCATGGTGGAAAGGAAAAGTAAGAGACTGAAATATGGGAACAACTCACTTTAAATGGTAGGAAAAATAATAGCAATGATAATAGAAGACAGGGCGAACTGCCCTTGGAAACTTTATATTAAACATAGTTTCTAGGATATTAAACAGCTTGTGAGAAATTACACAGGTGTACTTGCTTATATTCCCAATGAAGGAAAGGCTTTGTCAAAGCCTTGAGTGATGTCAGTCAGCTCTGGCTGTTTGCAGTGAGGATGCTTAGGTACAGTAGGAGTGTGTCAGGATACTGAGGCAGCTGACTGAAACCTTCAATCTACATTACATGTGTTTGAGAGATGGGGAGAGGGGTTTAATTCAGGATAAATTTTTTAGGAAATTGAACATACTCATCATACATGTGAATGAGACCTGACTCAAAGCCCTTATATTTCCATTCAGATTTCATGTGTATGTAATGCATAGCTGGAGTTACTGGTATAGTTGCCTTCAAAAACACTGCCATCATTTAAATATATTAAAACTGCTCTGCTGAGGTAATCGGCCTCCTGACCTCACCACTACTCCAAACCAAAATATTAATGTATTTATAGCCTCAATTATATTATCTGGATTGTAAATTAACCAGGCATTACCTTCTCTGGGTAGGGCATGACTACAGAGGCACAAGCTGCTCACATCAGAGCTGGCTTTGCACAGGGCTGTATAAAAGCATTCTGCAAAAGCTCTTTGTATTTTTTTTCATAAGGGAGGATATACTAAATATATGCTTACAGCATAATTTGCATATGAATCATCCATGTTTTTGCTTTTATCTGATTTATGTCCTAATCTCTGTTTTTCACTGAAATAACTGTTTTAACTTCCTCTCCTATCTGTAAAATGAAGATAACAATAATTCTTTGCTCTGCCTTGAATATTTAGAGTATGAACTGTTCAGATTTTCTTCTAAAATTTATGCATGCACAGCACAGTTCACATACAGAATTTGACTGTGATCTCCGAAGTGATATGCATGTGATAATATGTGATGCCTTACGATGCATCTCTCCTAACTCCCACTCTATGAGATGAAGTTGTCTGTAATTAAATTAGTACTCTGGATTACCACTGTAGTTATTTGATAGCAGAGTCTTGAAAGCATGATTCATTGCACCCATCCTATGATAGCGTTCCAAGGCAAGTGAGATGAGTACAGGACATTATTAGTCTCTCCAATGGCTATGGAAGAAGATGTTCAGCTTAAACTAAGAGAAACTTCTTGCTAAAGAGGATTTGAAGTATGTTGATCTGTTTTTCTGAATGGTTACATAGTCATGAGGATCATAGGTCTGTTTGAACATACATCAGTATGCTTAGCTCCCCTGCCTTTTTTGATATTCCTACGATCATGCTAATTAAAGTACCAATGCAATTTTTTTTTCCTGTTAATAATTCAAGTCTCAGACATGCATACTTAACCAATTATATCTATTAAGATATTCTATCTACTTTATTTTTTATTTTTACTGTTCCAAATTTATTTTCAATATTGCATTTTTATATAAATTCCTAATATATTTTTTCCAGCTTGTTATAAACAATTGTTATAAACAATTTCACATTTATACTTGAAAGTTCTCATTTTGCCTGTTGCTTTCAAAGTAACAAGGTTATCCAGTTGATGGAAATAATTTCTCTACATCATTTACCTCGAGCATACTCTTATAGCTTTATCTGTCAGAGCAATTACTACAAAGCATGAAATTAATGATAACCAAGCTGAATAATGTGCTTGGAAATGGGATTGTTTTGATTTCTCTTTCACTAATTAACACTTAAGCTTCTTAGATTAGTCAACACTCCGCTCTTTCACCAGATACAAAATTGTTTGGATTAGCTCCTGTTAGGCCCATGAATTTAACAGCTAAATATGTGAAGATCTGACAAATATAATGACTGCAAGCATTTATGCAGCCTTTACCTCTCTTTGCTGGATTTAGGGAATTTGCTGCCCTGAAAATTCAGAATGCCAAATTAAAAATGTAATCTTTGCTGTTATCAGTGGCCTCTAGAAAACGTTTTTCTGTTAACTGATCCACACACTACTTTTGTTGTTGTTGTTGTTGTTTTCATCAGATATACAGCTCAGGCTACATTCTTACATCCATTTTGTAGTTTTCATTTGTTCTAGTAGAAAATGGTCTGTGAAGGCCAGACCCTCAATTTATAGAGCTGACACTATTAGGTGAGGAATTCAGTGCCACACTTTGATTTCACCTGCACTTCCAAGTCAGATGCCATTCTGTCAGACTGCCCCTCTGCTGCCATCTGTCACACAGCAACAAAACATAACAGAATATTGTTGGAAAGATTCAACCTCTATTACCATAACACCAACATCCACCTCTGATGTTATGGAACAACGTAATAAAGTAAGAGGCATTACTTTCAGAGTGCTTGAAAAATTCATCAAAACCTTTTGCTTTACCTCAGAGTAAAAAAAAAAAAAAAAAAAAAGTGAGACAGATTTGGTTAATTAGAAATGAGCTCTTTGGAAATACGGTTGTTTGCTAAATACTTCTGAGGTTTATTGTTGAGGTTTATTGAGGATTTCTTGTTCACAGAAGGGGAGTTGGATTGATGACCTTTAAGCTTTCCTTCCAACTCAAACAATTCTATGATCGTATGAGTGATTCTATAATAATCAGTTTGATGAGAACTGAGAAACACCCACTTCAGAGCTAGCACTGCTTTCACAGGAATCGTGGGACATCACTCAGCCAGGATGACTTGAGCTCTGCTCCTTTATTTCCATTCTTACTTCTCAAGCTGTTTCTGCATGAAAAAAAAAATAAATAAAATAAATCAATCAAACAAACAAAAAAACACAAAAAACCCCCACAAAACAAACAAACAAAAAAACAACAAGAGAATCTTGCTGCTAAGGCACATTTTTTAACTGTGTCATATTTTTGTTGAGAGAAAGATGATGGACACCACATTCCAGCTCTCAATAAAAATGCAACCGAAGGTATCATTACCATTTCAAGGTTCTCCGTCTAATAGGGCTGAGAGAGGTGCATAAACATTTCACTTATCAATACAAATTAATGGCATTAGAAGGATGAGTCAAACAACAATTCATAAATCTGTATGGTGCTAAATGACATTGTAATTTGTCAAGTCAAGGGCGAGTGGAAAATAACCAGCCTTTGAGTTCCAGCTCACTGCATCTGCAGGAAGGGTGAGCCTCGCCTCCTACAGCTTCTAACATCTTGTATGTGTAGATTTGTATTTCAGACAGCACCTTTATTCTCTGATACTTTGATGAGTATGCTGTACAAACTAAGGTTATCCACTCATCTAAAAAAAACAAAAAAAACCAAAAAACATTGGGGATTTAAAAATCAATGAAGAATGCACAGTATGGCTTTCCTGAATGCAGCTTGATTTCTCATCCTTCTAACAACAAAGACAGCGATTGACTGAGCCCTGGTGCAAGGTTGATACACAATCAGCACAGTGTATCTCTTCAGTGGGGTCTGCTTGGTGATGTAGTGCAGACTGCTGTGAACAAGGAATATCATTGTTTGCACTGTGACATGTTGCTTGATACTAAAATTCCTTTCCCACATAGATCCTGATTTGCTCATAAGTAGACATGCTCCACACAGAGCAATTGGGAGGTTGGCTAATCAAACAAGCAGTCAGGAATAAAATGATGCTAGCCAGTGAGCAGTAGCTAGCAGCTGTGAGGCTGCTTACATTTTAATAAAGCAAGGGAAATTAATTCACATAAATTGTGAGGCAGATGTAGTTGCAGAAGCAAAGAGGTACAGTGTTTTACTGCCTTCAGACTTCCCTGTTGGTCACTGCAACCCAGTTTTTAGTCTTAGCAGCTACAGTTTATTTTGATGGTCCTTTTCAGTGTCACAGACCACAGATAATGGCCACTTAGAAGAAAAATACAGTCTTCCAAGAGCAGTTAGATCTCCTTTTCCTCAATCTTTAACTTGAACATTGGGTCTTTGATCTTTGGACTTCAGTATATAGTATTCACAGGTTACTTTTAGCTGTGACGCTTACTTTTTCACATAGCCATCAGGTGAATAAACTAATATGAACATTCTAACATTTCTGAAAGAGTTAAAAAATATTGTACTTTTTAGAAATGAATGTTCAGACTGTATTATTTGGAAGGCATGTTTTTCTGTTATGCTGTTGTTGTTCCATGGAGATTAAGCTGAACACAAACTATATCCCAAAGTTAATGACAGCAGAATTGTATACTAACAGAAACAGTACTAGAAAAAAGAAAATATTGTATTTGCTTCCACTTTGAGAGTCAGCAATAGCATTTATTGACTCAGAAGAATAACATGAAATTGTGAAACAGGAACTTATGGCAAACACTGTACAATCTTGCAAAAGGGGTAAAAAAAAAAGCACACAGAGTACCACAGTCCCATATTCATATGGATAAATAAACTCAGTGCTCAGTGTTTGGAAAAATGATCAAAAAGTTCTTGATGTAGTGGGCCATTTAGTCAAAGTCACCACATTTCTATGCTGGAATAAATCCTTATTTTTTTTCCCTAACAGGAATAACTGAAAAGAAACAAATTATAAATTAAAAAGGACATTGAGCATGATAATTTTTTTTATTAATCCCAATGATAGCAAGTATGATCAACTTGATTTTCTGGTTTTGTTTTTACATGTGACAAACCGCAAAACAAATTGCATTCTACAGTAAAATTTCAGCCCAGAGGGAAAGTCCCTGAGTGTAGATGCAAAGTCAATTGAGTTGGGTAACTGCATTTGGTAAAGAGCTACAGTCCTACTTGCCTTTTTGCCCTTTTTTTGTTTGTTTGTTTTTTGGTTTGTTTTTAAGCAGGGAAATGAAAGGCATAAGAGGGTAAAGTACTTGATCATACTACAGTTGTTTATCAGTGTTCCATTCTTCAGAGATATACATTTTATAGAAGCTAAATTTATATAAATTTTCTAATGCATATTCTGACCATTTTGTATTCCACTAATTAATCAGGAGCAATCAAGAAGAAAGAAACAGAACTTTATCCAGTGATTTCTACTGCAACATTAAATGATGGAAACTAGAACTATTTTTTTTTTTTTTTTTTTTTTTTAAGTTTGGCACAAACAGTGACAGGAAATGTACTGTAAAAGAGGCTACTGCTAAACTGTTGTTTACTGACTTTATATTCCACTTACTTACTGGTATGGAATGGGAACTTATATCCTTTTAGGAGATAATATCTAATAATTTATGTATACTTTAAGTTTAGGATTCTCCTTTACAGCAGTAATCTGTAAATGTTGTCTGGAATAATTTCAATTTTTTTTTTTCCCAAGATATCTACATAGTCACTATAAAAATATCTGATAATGTCGAAGTCCGAAATTCCTTTTTTAGCTATAGAATTTGGCATGCATTTCCATGCATGCACCAGAATGGCGAGGCCGGACTCTTTTCAGTGGTGAGTGGAGACAGGACAAGGGGAAACGGCCGGAAACTGCAGCATAGGAAGTTCTGCACAAATGTGCGCAGGAACTTCTTTACAGTGAGGTGATGGAGCACTGGAACAGGCTGCCCAGGGAGGTGGTGGAGTCTCCTT
The DNA here is from genome assembly GCF_023343835.1 of Lagopus muta. Taxonomy (NCBI): domain Eukaryota; kingdom Metazoa; phylum Chordata; class Aves; order Galliformes; family Phasianidae; genus Lagopus; species Lagopus muta. The sequence continues at coordinate 11,191,590 of NC_064434.1, forward strand.
CTCTGGAGATGTTCAAGACCTGCCTGGATGCCTACCTGTGTGACCTGCTGTAGGGAACCTGCTTTGGCAGGGGGGTTGGACTCGATGATCTCTGGAGGTCCTTCCAACCCCTACAATTCTGTGATTCTGTGATTCTGTGATTCTTTGAGGATCCCTCTTCTCCTTTGAATCTTTCCATGAGAGCACACTGGGAATGCTATCAGTCTTTCCTTCATTCTTCTGTAAATTTTATAGTATTAATGCCTCTCTCGGGCATGCTGATTGTATTTCATGAAACTTAAATTTGCATGTAGCTTAAATTTATTCAACAACTTTCTCTCTTTCTAAGACTTTTAGAGATATGAGCCTGATCTCTTACTGTTTTTCCTGAGGTAAAAAAAAATTATGTTAATTTCAGTTTTTTTCTTTGTCATGCAAAATGTATTAAATTCTCTGAAAAAAACATTGAATATAGCCAAACACAGTAGCTGTACTAGTGAAATCAGAAACACATAGGGACCAGTGTCCTGGAATGACTTTTACCTACACCAGTCAACAGCTAGAGGAAGTCCCTGACAATACTTGCCCTGTACCAATGACTGCTTTCCAAAATGGTTCCCCAAGAAGAAAGGAATCAGAGTGCATCATGAATCATTTCCACACAGACCATTTGGATGTCATTACTCTTTTTCTGCAGGGAAAGCATTTTGGTATAGTAATGGGTTATTACATTCCAGCTGGCCTCAGTGACTAGAAATGCTCTTCACCAACTTTGCCTTCACTGGTGTAGAAGTAGCGTAGTTATGAAGGAGTATTTGTTAGTGCTCAGACCGGCTGTGTATTTGGGAAGTAAAGGTGCATAAGAGTTCACAAGGCTTTAGATCAATGAAACTTGCCTCTGAGGTTCCTATTTAACTGTGAGATGTCTCTTCCTGTTGGTGACAGAGGGTAGGAAGCCAGCTTACAACTCCATGAGAATGTACCTGCTAGGATGGTGCAATGAGCTGCACTGGGACACAAACAGGGACAGCTGAACATTGACTCTGGACTCCTCCTTTCATCTGGAACATGTATTCAACTCCTCACTCAACATCTAGTTCCTTGTCCATCCAGTATAAATTTCTTCTTTACAAGATCAGGTCATGCTTTTCAGTAGTTGAGCTTTGCTGGAATTGCAAACTTAAAGTTATTGGTTTTTTTTGTTTTTTTTTTTTTCCCCAGCTAGATAACCACCCCCTAACCATACTTCCCTTTATCATCTTGATATTTTACTGCTCTTTCATTTTTGTTATCTCTATCTCAATTATCATAGTTACTTCTAGAATGAAAATGAAGTAGATATTGTGCTTATTTCAAGCTGGTAGTCTCATTACCTTCTCCTGCAGTATTCTCCACTGTTTTCATAAAGAACTCATCCAATCTAGAAATGTTCTTATCATCCTTACCATTCCCACTGTGTATTTTTTGCAGGTTCTTGCAAAGTGGGAAAATTCCTGTGCTGGGTTCTCACAGCTTTATCCAATGCCAGGAATCAAACTGAGTTGTGATATTCACTGTTGCATCCAAACTGACATTGAATGTATTTGATTTTCAGCCTCAAATCTTTCATGGTAAAGCTATGAATATTTCATAACATCCAGAGTGTCAGAAAACTGCCTTTTCCTTTTGAGCACTACCAGGTGATTTCTCTGCTAGATGAATTTTAATAATTGTTTTGTTAAGTGTGGATTCTGTTTCTTCAAGAAGCCTGTTTTTAAGTGCTTTCTTCAAGACTCCATTGCAATATTCCCATTAAGATGTCTGGGATGAAATACAACTGGAGAATTCTAGCTAAAAGAAAAAGGCGCTAGCAACCAAAGCAAGCCACTGCAATGTTTGTTTGTCCCCTTATTATATGCTATTTCCTCCAATCACAGTTATTTTGTCTATTTTAAAAGACTTGGTTACTTGCTTCAGTGATAACTGTCAAGACTGGACAATGATTCAGTAATTTCTTCTAAATTTCGAAGTTTATAAAACTGTGAGCATTTTAATCCAACACCCATTATTTTGCTCACAACTTCCATTCACCTGAGGACAGCCACTGTTCAAAGTTCCCTATTAGTATTTCAAAATCATCTTCTGAATTAACAGAAAATAAACTGAAGTCAATAATCTTCCAGAAAGTTTTTTCCCTCTTCTTGCTAGTGCTGATCATTCATCCTTGTGAAGTGAGCGTAGATTTAACTTTCAGTCATTTCTCACATTCTCAAATAACTTTCTTCTTTACAAATTTTCATTTAAGTGTATTTTCATTTAAGTGTACTTTAACTTAGTACCTCATGCTGCTCAGAAATCGGTCAGGAGGCCACTATTCTGTGGCTTTGTTTCTAACTCATGGTCATTACACTGTGTGAACTTCTACACATGCTAATAGCTTTGCAAAAGATCTGTAAAGTACCCTACTAAAGGGGACATCAGCCTAAATCCAAGTGCATTGAAAAAACTTTAAGAATTCTGACAGAAAAAGAGAACAAGGACCACAGTGATCTGAGAGGACTTCAACCAGATAAAAGCTCCCTCCTTGGATGCTGTCTGTATGTGAGCAAATTTGGCTAGGACTAGAGAATCCTCTCTGTCCTGTCCAGGAAAATGAATGCAATGGCACAGTCTTAAGCAAAACAACTGGTTTCAGGAACCCCAGAGATGACTCTGACAGAAAGTGTCAAAAAACTATTTGAAAATATGCTAAAGGACATTGCAAGCTCTTTGTATGAGTGACAGTTTTATACCAAAAAAATATTTTGGAGAATATTTTCGAGAATAGCCCCTTGGGATTAGTGTAAAAATTCCTATTGATACAGCAGCTATAACTTTTTTCCTAGTCATAACCTGCAATTAATGCTTTTTGGAAATACTTTTATTTTCTCACTTGCATTTTTTTTTTTTTTTTTTTTCCCTGTTTTTTCTCCCTTTGGCTCAATTTATTGTTACTATCACCATTTTATCAGTCTATTCTCTATTCAGTATATAGAAAAGAAGTGGAACTAGCTTGTTTGCATATATTTCATTCTTCTGTTTCCTTTCTTTAGCTATGATTTTGGGGAACAATAGAAATTATTACCTTACCATACACTTACTTTGACTCTCAGAATTTCATTTAAAGTAGACAACAGTTTTGTAGATTTTTTTATGGGAAGTCATTTTCATATTTGGACCAGTGTCAGAAAGATTTTTTATTTATGGTCAGATTTTATGTCAGATGTGATAACTGAGGATAATTTTTGTCAAAGGCTTCCGATTATGTATAAATATTTTCTATACTTCATCATTTATTTCATTTTTTGCTCTGCTTTGGAATCTTTTATTAGCTGATGTCCAGATTGATAGTGTACATGCAGAAAAGAGGGTTGCTAAATTCCCCGCATTGTCTTGATTCATACTCTGGTGGCTCTTCTGTTCTACCACGCTCAAGTTGCTGCTATTACTATTGCTACTAAAACTACAAACTGATATTTTGTTTCTGATAGTTGTGGTTATATATAGCTTCTAAGTGTGAGATTCCATTTATCTTTATTTTATTAAATTGTTCTCAAGATTATAGAAATTGGTGAAGTTCTTATTAATAAAAATACAACATATGGCAAAAAGAAGGCTCTGTCCAACTAAATCAGTGTCTGTTATTTTCTAGCATGATAAATTCTAAGGGCTAAGTTTTTCCATGACATTTTTGCAAGAATCAAATAAAAAAGGGAAATGTCCCCTCTGTACAAAAATTACAACTACTCCTTTTTCTGTATTCTCAGTATCAGTGAGACAGATTTGGTAAAGCCACAGTTCAAATTAGATATTTCACATCAAAAGTTTTTGACATTTTAAAGGCAAATTAATGAAAGTGTTTTGAATCCCAACACTTAAGAATTCTAAAGGCGTTCAGCACAGCAGGGAATTGGGCTGAATTACTCTGTATCAAAAAGCAGAAACAGAGCAGTCTCATTCTTGCTAAGAGTTCTCCATGCATTAAAGCAATCCTATGAGACATACAGGTTTAATCTTGCAGGCCAAATATGATTAGCCATGGTACATTTGTGGTTACATACGTGCTCAAATTTGTGCTACAAAACATTGTGAGGTGATGCTGATGAACGTTTTCGATGAATTGAAATTTGGGTGCATGAAGTCCTTTCACAGATTTTAAATGGCATTTATCTTATTAAACTTGAGCTAGTAGCATTAAAATTATTTTTCATTCATTCATTCATTTTCTAAGCCATGTTTTCTCAGTGTTGGAGCCACCAAAAGACACATCGTTATTTAGTTTGGTTTATTTTCAGACATAAGCCTATGCAACTGCTTCATTTAAGTAAACTATGTAAAGATAATTTCTGTCTCAAATATGTGAAGCAACACGTGGTACTTGATAACAGAGTTTGTAAAACTTGATGCTTCAAGCAGACAGATTTGCCAGATTCAATCCTAATTCATGCAGCTATAGAAATATCACTTTTATCTTTTTGTTTTGTTTTGTTTTGGTTTCGTTTTTTTTTTTTTTTTTTTTCTTCTTTTTTTTTTTTTTTTGAGTCATGTCATACCTTTCAGCTGAAATATGGAAATGGTACAGTACATTGGCCAAAATATATTAGGTGCTGAAGAGCAGAGAACTTCTGATGACTGCAACAGTGCGAAGTGGGACTCACTTGTGGGAGATCAGTCAATGTCAGATAGAATACATCATTTGGAGGATGCCTCCTTTTGGAGACTCGAGATTTTTTCTATAGTCACTAGTAAAATAGTACAGGTGCTGGGGGAGGTCTGTTGGATATATGCTTTTCTATGCAGGAGAGTGCCTTTATTTCCGTAATAGAAAATAGAAAAGAAAGAAAGAAAGAAAGAAAAGAAAAGAAAAGAAAAGAAAAGAAAAGAAAAGAAAAGAAAAGAAAAGAAAAGAAAAGAAAAGAAAAGAAAAGAAAAGAAAAGAAAAGAAAAGAAAAGAAAAGAAAAGAAAAGAAAAGAAAAGAAAAGAGAAGAAAAGAAAAGAAAAGAAAAGAAAAGAAAAGAAAAGAAAAGAGAAGAAAAGAAAAGAAAAGAAAGGAAGAGGAAAGAAAAGAAGGAAGGAACCTTTAGTTCTCTCAAAAAATGATAATATCTGATAGATATTAACAGTACTACAGTACAGCATGGTTAGTAAAACAAATACTATTTTTTCAAGATATGCAAAGGTCCCTTGCTGGCTTTCTTAATGAAAACAGTGTATCTTGTTTTCCATGCAAAAACTAAGTTCACTAATCCTGTCCTTTCTGAGATAAAACAGGCAAATACACAGCTATTCATCCATCAATAGAATGCAGCTGAATCAAAGCTAGTTATCAGATATCTGAAAAAAAACATTTTGTACTTGATAAATCTTTATTTACAAGTTCAAATACTCTTGACCTGATGTGAGGTAAGATAAATTTGTTCCATGTGGATAAGAATGAAATATTAATGCAAGATAGTAAACCTTGCTGTAAATGATACAATGACAGCTAAACTCATCTGAGCACATAAAAATATAAAATATATAACTCCATTATGACAGCCAAGGGATGGAAAGAGGATATGCACAGAATGTGTGTATTGGCAAAATTTCTAGTTATGAGAAAACTGAAAAAAAAGTCATGAAGAAATTGTTTTGTAGATTGCTGAACTTGGAATATACAGCAAGACATCCACAGAGGGCTGGCAGGTTTGACAAGGTACTTCTAAAAAATCCATGTGCTTCTCAAGTGGAAAGTGGAGGAAGGGTAAATTATACCAGGCATTGTAGAACTCATAGAGACTTGTCTTTAGTTAACAAGATCACATTTTTCCTCAGTGGACTTGATACAATCATCTGCATATCTGCTGATTGCTTGACTGAAGAGATCCTTTTTTGGGTAGTAGAAATGACAGGGATGATAATTCTCTTTTGGTGAGGACACTGGAATTAAGGTATACCCAAGAATCCTGCTAATATATTACATGCTTATGAAGGAGCAGGTGGGTCTAGACCAGTTGAGTCAAGAGACACATTACTGTGTGGATAATTACACGAATGCCTCCACTTCTATACTTTTGAAACTTCTGTTTTCATTCAGTACTGAGAAATGTCACTTTGCCTCACATGCAGAATACAACTCTAATTTCTAATTGTAAGTTTACCTCTGCCAGTAAAGGAAAAAAAAAAAAAAAACTTCCCTTCCATTCTAGAAGAAGATTTTTTGAAGAGATTTGTAACTTTTCAACATTAGTCTCCAGCAGCAGTAATCCATATTACGTCTTTTTGCAGGACTAATTTAATAGTAGGAAGTTTCATTCCATCGCCTATTCATCCCTCGATACTTTATCAGCATTATTCTTCAGATTTTCTCTGTAACCATTTTTATGGCATCTGTGACAATCTTTGATGGTTTGAAAGAGAGAAAAGAAATATAAAAATTGTTAAAGGAAAAATCAATTCAGTCAGAAAAGAAAGAATACATTAAAAATGCAGAAGGTTGGTTAAAAAATACTGTACTGGAGATACAAAAACTGCAACAGTGGAGCTCAAAGCGAAGAGAAATGAAGAGGAAGGTTCATGGAAAAAAAAAATTAAGGGAATATTTTAGGTTTTATCCATTCCATTTCATTCTACTCTTCTGCTGTCAATTCTGAAAGAAGGAATTATTTAGCTCTATGTAAACACCTCAAGATTTTGCCTATTAAGACTAACACACATAAAAATGAGAAGTTGCACCATTTAAGATATGAAGTGTTTTAGGTTAAGCTTCTTTCACTTGCGCAGCCTGTAACTCCTAAATCTGCATAATTTCAACAATACAGAAGTAAAAAGCAAATATCATTTAAATTATATGAATTTAAATTCATCTACTGGGATCCAAATATAATTCTAAGTTTGAAATATAAGTAGGTCGCTCCAGAAGTAATGCTTCCTATCTTTTTCCAAAGAAACTAAGAACAGTACAATAGCACTATTTGATAGAGCAAATTCTCAACTATAAAACACATTTTTCAGCATAGTCACAACCATTACCTATGAATTTTTTCCAGCCATGAATAACAACTTGCATGCTTTATTCTATGATCACAATTATAATGCAAGTGTTACGAGATACATAATGCTTTGTCTAGTAGTATCACAATAGTCTTCTTCAGGCAGCAAATTTCTTGTCCTTCAAATTAGCATTTCCAAGACCAGTACTTCAAAACATAACATTTTCTTCAGAAGCTGATTGTGGCCCAATATAACTGTAGACATTTATTGAATGACTGTTCAAGAATGTTGCTTTAGAGGGAAAAGATAAAGAGAAGCTATGTAATGTTTTCTTGTAGAATCTCCATCCTGATGATATACAAAACCCAATTTGACAAGTTCATGAGCATCCTGGTCTAACTTTGAAGTTTGACCTAACTACAAATTTAGTGTTGATCTCATCAGACGCCTCCATTCAGCCCCTCTGAAAATCTGAAACCTCACTATCTTATCTACTAGATGCTACAACTCTTTACATCACATTAGACTTGCATCAGTCTTACTTCTTCATGTGCTGAAGTGCAGATCTGAACATTGACAGGAATCCTCCAGGCAATATATGGTATTCATATATTAAATCTGGAAAACCTATACAAAATCAGAATTACCAGTAGACATAGCTCTACAGACTAAAAATGTACAACCCACTGATCCTGGCAAGCTACTCGCTAATAAGAGTAAGGGTATTCCACTAAATCTACATTTTTTTTTTTAATTTTAATCCTCTGTATGACAGTAATAATGTAGCACAGCATTTGTAGTACTTATCAGTTATAATGCACAGCTTGAAAAAATTAGGCTAATACATTAGCATTTCAGTGACCAGTCCAATGACTGGTAGCAGACAGGACTCACTCATCAAAAGCATATTTTATTAATCCCTCAAGTCACACAGTAATGCAGCTCGGATAATTGCAAAGGTAACTATCTGATTAATGTGACACAGGTATGTTAATGCAACATAATAGCACACATTATAATACTATGTAAAGTGAGCTGTAACTCGCCTAAATTGCTTGTAGCAAGATACCTAAATAATTTACATTACTCAGGCACCTATAAGCTGCATTACATAAAAAAGTGTAAGTTTCTCCTTAGACTAGTTATCTTGCAAATATTATTCAAAATATTCCAGTATCTAGTTGGTTCACCCTAAAGCTATACTACAACTAGTAAATAAAATGGTACAGGAATTCTTGCTACATACCTCTCTACAGCTTAAACATCTCAGATCACCTCCCCAAAACCCAGGATAATTACATCCAAGTTATTTTGCAGGAAAGTTCTCAGGCCATGCTACTGCCTTCTATTACTTCTACCATTTCCAGACAGACATACTAACACCTTTAGTCATTGAATATGTAGCTTTGATTTCTAAGATACCTTTTTGGCACCCAAATATCCATAAAGTGCATAGAAGCTAACATGTTGCATCACAGAATCACCGGAGGGTGAAAGAAATGGTTACTTAAATGAACTGGGTAAAATATGCTTATATGAAAAAAAGAAATCTAACAATATTAACTGATGGCAAATGCTTAAGATAATTCTTGGTGTATAAATATAAAGTTGCAAAGGAGTCAGAAAATTTAAACCCAGGTATAAAATATAGTTTGAAAGTATTTCATTTCACTCTTTAACACCTTGGCCTGAAATCTGTCCTGGTAGCAGTGATGCTTAATGAACCGAGGCTTGTATTCTACGTTAGGAGACTTTTTAGTGTAATATTAAAATGTAGTATCTCTGAAGCTCATTTTCTTACTTCAGATGAAGCTGCACATAACCATGATAAAACACATTCTTAGCCAAGCACATTCTGTATTGTTGCAGTAGTTCTATTTACCTAATGGTACACAGAACAATGGAAATCATCAGTTTGCTGATTTAGCCAGTGAAGCTAAATCACCCAAGCAGGTAATCATCACTGCTTGACTTAGCTACAGAAAGCAAAGCAACCTGAGTACCTACAGTGAATCCACTTGAATGTTTCATCTTTACATCTTATTGCTATCATACGCTGCTAGTTTGTTGTTCTTATCTGCCCTCTTCAGTAAGATTCAAAACACCCACTAAACCCAGTTGTGAATCTTTTACCCAAACAAAACAGAAATTTCTAACTTATAGTTTAACTTCGGAGAACCAACATGAAAAGAGATTCTGTAAAGTAAATAATAAGATATTAAATGTGCTGTGTCTGTGAACTTTAATTTTTATATGCATGCACACAATGCTAAGATCTAAGACTGGAAAAATAAAGGGGAAGATGTGACTTCCTTAAAAAAGAAGTTAAAAAAATAATTCGAACTTCTGCTCCACAACATTTGGTCTTCATTGTGGTTGTTGTTCCTTTCCTGGAACTAGGTAGAAAAGGCTTAGCTAGGCCATAGAATACAGATACATCTCTCATACATCTCACTTGGTAGTGTCTTACAGTAGGCATCCCCAGGAAGCCCAGAATGCTGTGCCAAGAGCAAGGCGCAGGTGTCATATGCCATAATCTCTGCTACAGGCATAAATACTTTCATGGAAGAAATAATTACTCTTTCCAGTCCTCTCAGAAGAATCCAAACTCCATCCTCAAGGCAGTAAAATCCAGTTTTCCTTGCTAAGAAGCCAGAGCATATTCAGAACAATTGGTACAGTAGAATGTCAAGTAAAATAACTCCCACTGGAGAGATTCTCTTTAGATAAGGCATTTTTTTCTGTACACTACCAGCTGAACTCCGAGGTGAATCAGTTTGCTCTGTGGAAAAGAGCAGAGTGGAAACAAATACAAAGGAAATAGACATAGTAATACTTAAAGGCAAAGTGAAGAGAAAAATTAACTCCACTCAGCATTATTTTTGTTTTCATCACTTTTCTGTATCAATAAATTTATTATTTTGCTAATAAAATTTCACCTCCTTAGCAGACTGTCAGAAAAAATAGAGTTTTTAGGGATATAACATTGCAATGATTTATTTTCCAAATAGCAAATAAAAGTGTGGAAGACTTGTTAATTTATCTAATAGATTAATTATATAAACTGAAGATTTCAGGATATATGTAGAAGAGTTGTCGAAGTTTGTGTATAGAAATGATCAATAAAACTTGCAATAAAACAGGTTCGTGGCATAATTTTGTGTTTTAATTGGATTATTTATTAAAAACATTTCTTTCACATACAATTTAGTTTTCCAATTTTATGAAACAATTTCATTTTTTGAAATTATTTTTATGAAAAATTATGCATCTTCTTTAAAATATTGAGAGCTTCATCTCCAAGGAAGATAAACATACTGATGTCCAGTGTCCACAACAACCCCATTGATGTAAATGGTCCTCATTTGAGCTCCACTTAGTATGTGAAGATAGTGGCAAGAAAACCAACAGCAGTTCCAAAGCTTGTTTAGTCAACAGTCAAGCAAACAAGAACCAAACAACAGGTCATGCAATTTTTAAGTCCTGCCTGAACATGAATTCATTTCATTTATTGTGAGTTGGCAAGTATTAGGTGAAAACTCTTCTAAGCTATGTCTGTAGTAAATCATCATCAGATGACGCTCCAAATCCTTTGGATTTGCCTCTGTCAGTGTTGTGACACTGAGGTCTTGCTAGCTATGGAGCTAAGTGAACTGAAATGAACAAACAAAAAATAATAGAAGAAAGGAAAATGAGTTTAAATTTATTATATACATACTTTTTCTTTGTCCACATCTAGACTACTAATGTACTCATTAGGATCAAAAAGTTCTCAACTCCTGCTTAAGTGAAAACTCTTTAAGCTTGCTTTAAAGATGACAAAACTGATTACAGATAAAGGAAGCCATGTTAACATGCAGAAATTATGATAGAAGGTTGAGAATCATCTTACTTAAGATAGAATATCCAAAGATTACAGATCTACTCTAAGCTCTTGGCTCTTTCTATGATCAGTGAAAGGAACTAGGGGCTCCAGAGAATGATTCATCTCAACTCTCCTAGACATATGTCACAGTGAGATGAATTGCACTCTGAAGGTGTCTGTTTCTTTCCTGTGACTATGAATGAATCACAAGATCTAAATCAGACTAGAAAACTTGAACTTAAAATTAATTTTCAAAAAAAAAAAACAAAAAAAAAAACTAAATGGGAGCAGATGAATACCACAGTGTCTTTTTGTTCTAACCTTTTTCAACTTAAAGTAAATAAATTATGTCAGTATAGTGTCTTTCAAAAGTATAGCCATCATCAAATTAAATTGTGAAAAAATTACAGATAAAGGATGTTTTATGGATTTTTACAGGCATCTTTAGCATAGAGATATATTTTTTTCTTTTCATGATAGCACTTTCAGAATAATATACATTAATTTATTTCACCCTAAATTGATGGTCAGATTCATCACAATTAAATTCACCCTATGGTATTTATGGACAGCTTTAACCATATCAATACCTGTTAGAACAACAATAACTCCAGGAACCAACAGTCCACAATTTCTTGACACAGGTGATCACTAGCCCAACTAGAGAAGGTGCTCTGAGGCATCTGCTACTCATAAACAGGAAAGCACTGGCTGAAGATATGAAGGTTAAGGGTAGTCTTGACCGCAGTGACTATGAAATTGTGGAGTTTGAGATACTAAAAGAATTGAACAAGAGAAAGGGTTGAACTGCGTACTTAAGAAAGGCTGATTTTCTTTTTCAAGGACCTTCTTGGCAGAATCCTGTAGGAAAATGGCCTGAAGGAAAAGAGACCTGAGAGAATTTGCTTTCTTCAAAGACAGCCTCCTCAGAACTGAAGAGGTGCTGAATTGCCTAGAGGAGACTGTGGTCGTGAAAGAATTTGCGCCATAGAGTAACATAATCTTAAGTACAATATCACCCTCCTGGATGTGCACAAGTGAATGAGTTGTGATGGGATGCATCCAAGGATGCTTCTGGAGCGGGCTGATGTCACTGAAAGGCTACTATGTATCTTCACAGACAATCACGGCAGTTGGAGGAGATTTATGATGATTGGAAAGTCATTGTTTGCCATCATGGTTTAGGGGCTGAAGGATAGTCTGTGAAAGCTGAGTGTGTTCAGCGCATGGAAGAAAAGGTGCAGGGAAACCTTAATGCTTTCTGTGACTATCTGATCAGAACATATTCTGTTGGGCTGCATTGGCAAAGTTTTGGTCTGAAATTTTGGCCTCTGTGAGTAGAACCCAGGTTGGATAATACCATGTCAGAGGACAGCCTGCTCTAGCTGTACAAAGGGCACTGCTGGGCAGAACTGAGCTATGAGAGAAGCTGTGTGTGCTTTGGGAGACTAGACTGAAGAAAGGTAAAAACTGCGGCGTAACAACAGCTGGGAGAAGGGAGTGAGAAAACAACACAGGTAGAAACCCATTCTTGTCATGCTTGAAGATTCACAAAAGCAAAGTAAGTAAATATGAAATAAAGCACATTTTCTTAGAGGCCTTAGACTATAATTAGTCATATTCAGATATTCAGTCATGTGCTTCTGCTTTAGAATATCAGTTCAGTGAAAATATAACTTTTTTACTATGAAAGGAATTTACAGACCTTTCCTGTATTTAGAACAATGTAAATCACCCATGAAGGCATTTTGCTCATTTCAGGAGCCAAAATAAAATCAAGACGTAATAGAATTAAACTTCAATTAAACTTAACTTTTGAACTGAGATTTCATGCACACATTATTCAACATTAGTTCAGAGTTTTGCAAAACTATAGAAAAAATGACATGAACTAAAAAGGAACAGAACAGAACAGAATAGAATCAAATAATAGTTCAGTTAGAAAGGATCTTCAAAGGACATCTTGTCCAACTTCTCTAAAACCAAATGCTTCAGCCTGAAATAAAATAATTTTTATCGTCTGTTTTTAAGTTTTGGCAAGACAATATTTTCATCATCTTACTTAATATGGAGTCCGGTTCACATTCTCACCCTCCTGGCCACTCTTTCCTAAAAAAAAACCTGTTTCCATCCCTGCAATATCTCCAGTCATGTGAATTAACCCACTGCATCTTTAATCCCAATCATATTGTAACCCTACAACTGCACACAGATTTATAATTTTGTATCTTTATTCTTGTGTGCACCTGAATATAGGCACTTCAGAAACACAAAAACATGATTGTATCCCAGAAAAGCTAGGAGAATTTCCACCTTAATGCTGCAAGTACATCTTTTCTGTGTATAGATGCTTAAGGCTGCCCCCCTTTAGTTCTTCTTTCTAGTTTTCAAGGTATCTCCTGTCCACCCCATCCGATACCCTTTGCTTACCAACTTGGTCCACTACTTCTGTACTTGAATGTAAGACATCATATCTTTTGCTCACTGCTCCTAGTTTAAAGCTAGTGGTCAAGTGGTTTCCATTTCTTCTTAGTAGTCCTTAGTCCCCCAAAAGTGCCTCATGGTTGCAAAACCTGAATTACTGAATTACAATACCTGAATTACTGTTGCAAACACTAGGTGTGTCCAACTAACAATCACAGTTTTAATTAGTTTATAGATTTTCTAGCTGCTCTACGCATTATCTTGCTAATATGAGGATTATATTAATTTCCAAGAAGAGATTTTACAATAAAATATTATTAATTTTTTTTTTATTATTATTCTTATAAATTTGACATTGATATTAGGAGTAGAATATTTCTTGGAAATTCAAATGAGTCTCACAGAGGTCAGTGTTCTTTTAGTATGAAAAGAAAAGAGAAAAAACTAAGTGTGCCTGCTGGGCTTGTGAATGCTTTACTCGCTGTACCCTGTTTAATGTAAATTTTATAAAAGTCAAGTAGACAACTGCTGAGAAACATGTAGTTTTGCTGTCTAACTGGGTCATATCCAAATATGTCACAAAGGGCAAGTTACTTAAGTGATCTAAAAATGATGGTCATGATCTGTTCTCTTTTTATCAACTTACTGCTCTGCCCCTCTAGTTCATGGCACAGATCATCATAAGGCTCAGAAACATCAGAAATATTGAGTTCAACCTTTGTAATGAAAAGGATTTATCTCTGGTGATGGAATTTATCTCACATATATATATAGTGGTAGGACTCAGTTAAGATACCTACTTTTTGATAATTGACTTTATGGGATTATAGGTTTCTAAGCTTACTGCCAAAGGAAATTGTATCCATGCCATAAAGAGATTTTAGGAAATGATTAAACTGACAAGATGCTTGGTTCAGTTGCCTGAGGTTAGGCAACATGCTCAGGGGTTCCCTAATCACAGGTATCTAATACCTAAGGATGACAGCTATGCCGCAGCAAATATATGAGACCTGCATCCCTCTGCAGGGACACCTGGAAGATAGACATGCCACATGTACATGTTCTGTGTGCAGAAGGAGTTTAAGGAGAGTAGCAGTTAGCAAGTTTTCCTGCCTAAAATCATGTAGGATGATTTATTTCTACATGATGTCTTTGCCAAAGACTTATTTATATTTTCCCTTGTTTTCATTCCAATAGGACAGTGCAGCCACCTGCAAGAATCCAGTCTTCTTTTTTCTCATGACAGAAAGTGCCCTATAATAAGCATCACTAATGAGACACCTAAGCCCTTGCCCTCAAAACTTGTAGGTACGCTTTGCTGATACATGAACAAATGAAATCACAGCTTTTATCTTTCTGGTGCTACAAACCTTGATCCATTTTTAAGGCTGTTAACTCATATAGCATATATAGATACTACAACTAAATGTAGGATCCAATATTTCCATTATACAGATGTTGCATTTTGAAAATTATTGCATCTATTCTGAATAATGCCCATACAAACAAATTATTTCTCAAATATGCTCTTCTTCAGCAATTCTTTATTGACACTTCTAAAAGGAATGCTTACTGAATTCACAATCAAAAAAGGCAAAATATCTATTTGAATATGAAAATCATGGATATTTCATTGACTATTGACTTTACTTATGCAAAAGGCAATTACAGCAAAAGTCTCTATCCTTTAAAGCAATATGAAATTTCACATAACAATAATTCTTAAATTTGTCCACACTTTCCAAGCATTTTCTTAAGTAAGCCTTGTAACACAGCATGCAATGTATTTACCAGCTGTTATGTGCTTCTGGTACATAATATATTTTGCTTCAGTTTTAAAACTACTTTAAGCAAAGTACTTGCGACAGTACTAAAGTTTCACTTTATTTTCTGCAAATATTCAAAATGCCAACAATTATTTTGTTTTTCAATGATTCTTTTTTTTTTAAAGCCCGTCTCTCCATGGAATATTATCATCATTTTATGTTGATAAGAATGAAGAATTAAGATGGCATAGGGAGTCACTTTCTTTCAGGTGACTAATGGAATCAAAATGATTAGGACAATACACATTTCTTTAGTTCTCTGTTCTGAACCAAACACAAAAATCTCTTCTGTTCACAGGGATCTCATGGGCTTACCAGTCACACACATAAAATATTAAATCATATTTTTCTTAAGTCTAGAGGTATGTATTTAATTTACAAATGAATAGTCTTCAGCATTCCACTGCAACACTTTACTTCTACTCATGATATTTTCCAGTGTTCTTTCTGTGTGTTAAACCACCCCGAGTCTGCCCAAAGAAAAAACAGACTTACTATGTCATGAAACAATAAATAAGAAAATAATCATAGAATCATAGAACTGTTCAAGTTGGAAGGAACCCTAAACGGTCATCTAGTCCAATTCCCAACTCTCATCATCTTGTAATAAGCACTTCACAGCTTATTAATGTTATGCTTCTTTCTCCATGTCAAGGTAATATTAAACTGGAGTTTTAAGCGACTGGCAAATGAGAACTTGTTTGAAACATAAAACAGATTCTAGATAAAACCTATGAGAATTACTATTGACATGACAGTCAGCGTTCCTGGCAGTTCAGCTGAGGCTAGACTTCCACTTTGCTGGATTTACAAGATCCCTGGCAATGGCTTACTTTCTCTAGGAGGTCTCTAATGTCAGTGGTTGTCTTTGTTGGCCAGATGAGTTTTGCTACTGCAGCTAGATTGCTTAATCTTCCTCTGGACACCCCTTCACAAGAGCTGTAAACATATTAACTTCAGTACATGCTATAGTTGTCTTCTCAAGGTGAGCATTGCTTTCTTCACATTCACTATGGCATAAAAAGACTAGAGAAATATGTTGGTTGTAGCAGATAACACTTTGTATCCAAGAGATGATTTTAGCATGAGTAGCAGTGAACACGAGTAGCATGATCAGTGAAGATCCTCCAGATGAACTGCAGTGGGATAAAGCCAAGAAATTAAGCAACCTGAGACAGTGAACATCATTGCAGGATCAATATGGAGTGTTCACCACAAAATCAACCTTATTCTCAAATGAAAACACAGGTAAGAAGAAAAATTAGAAGAGGAGATATTGGCTATGTTGGAAGATATAGAAAGTTTTTACCCATCTATTTTCAAACAGTGATGGGAAAAGGTTGCAGGATATCTTTCAGAAAGTTCATATCATGCATGTTCTTCTCCATCTGGCAGGATAAGCATGCAAATTCTGCTCCTGAAAACTGAGGAAATGGCAGCACATCAGAAAAAAAGACATTCCTTTGTTCCACATAAAGCTATTTCTCACGTGGTTGTGGATACAGAAGATTATAGGGACTTTTACGTTATCTCTTTTCAAAAGAAACTTAGTAGATTTAGATGAGTTTATTTGAATTCAAGAGCAACATTAATTTTACTTCATATAGATAGCTCACTGCTGCATATTCTAAACTCAAGTTATGTTATTTAACTAAAACAATTTTTAACTTAACTTTGATTTCAGGTTTTCAAACTCTGCTGTTTGCCTCATAAATTCTTGAATCCATGGCAACAAGCTGTGCATATTTCATCTTAAATATTATCTCACTAAAAAGTCAAACACTTGAAATGGAAAGCACTTTACATGTCAGAATTTAACTGTATTTCACATAGACAATTATGAAGAAGAAATCAAATGTGTAGTGACTTTACTGTTGGATGTATTGTAATTACACCTTTGCAGCACAGTGTACTTTTATGACTCAGTATTCTGAAAAATCGAAATCAAAGCACTGCATCTTCATTTATTAAATGCTAATACATGCCTAATAGGAAGAGTTAACTCTACAAATATTTAACAATTATACAGAATGCACTAAAGTGCTCTCAGTTTAATCAGTTTGTTTTCATCTTTTTATTGTAGTCTTCACTGTAATTCAGCAATTAGAGATTTCTCTGAATAAAAATGCAGGGAGAGGAATCAGCATATTATACACAAACCACATCTCAAAACCAAGTTTTGGTGAAACAGTACAGGCAGTCAAAAGAAGTGAGAATTACTCCTTGAATGTGATCTTCCAACCCAAAATAGTACTCTAGATTCAGGTAAACAAAATCATTTTTATGAAAACCATCAGTATATTCTGAATTGCCCTCCGTAACTTTAAACAAATTTATGATTTTTTTTGAATGACGGTTTAATGGAACCTTAAAATGTGCTTGGAAGTTTGGTGCAGAAAAATAGGGATATTAGAACTGAGATTATAATCCAAAAATCTGTAAATTTTAGAATAGGTTGGAGTTAACATCATTTTATATTCGTTACTAATGTAGAATTACCTTTGGGAAGACTTAGGAAAGTCACATCAAAATTCAAAGTCTTCATGTTTGAAAATGCCATCCTCATATGTCTTTCTTCTGTAAGTCATATTAAATAGAGAATAAATCATCAGAGATGGTGATCATAAAGGAAATGGTCAGAATTATTTGCAGTAAAATACAAATAAGCAGATTTTGAGATTAGATTAATTTAGTTGAACGTGGAATTCTCTTTATTGAATTTTTAAGGGAAAATGTCATGCTGCTTTTTCTCCTTTTTTCCCAGTTGACAGTATTTTATAATCATCTTAATTCTACAGTTCTGGCAGTTCACTTACAAACCTAAACACTACAGAAATTAATAGAATGAATGGGGCTTCATACATCTTCTTTGTCTAAAAAATTTTAAAATATTTCACAAATGTCAGTACTTCAATAAATATGAGCTTTGACACATACTCTGTTCATTCGTACACAGAATGCTGTGTGCATATTGAAAGATCTGCCTTGTTTTCTGGCTGAAATGAGTCTCTCAAGATCTGCTATCCCGTAAGTAATTTATCCCTTACATTACCTGTTAGAAACTTGGCACTGAATGAAGAAGAGAGTCTAAGACACTTGGTTTTGCTTATTTAGAATTGGTTATTCCACTAGAGGTTTAGACTGAAATCAAAACTCTCCACATTTGTCCTGGTTCCAACAGGAATAGAGTTGATTTAATTCCTCATAGCAGGCATGTTTCTGTTCTGGATTTAGTATGAGAACAATGCTGATAGTAAACTGATATTTTAGTTGTTGCCGAGCACTAGATCTAAGGTCTTCCAGCATCTAATTCCACCCTGACATCAAGGAGCTGTGGGGGCAAAGGGAGCCTGGTGGACATAGAACCAATATGGCTGACCCCAGCTGTCCTAAAGAATACTCTATGCCATGTGACATCATGCTGAACAATAAAACTCAGGGAGACAGCCAGTGAGTCTGCTACTGTTCAGGAATTGGTTGGGCATCTGTCAGCTGGTGGTAAGAATGTGTGTTGTGTGTCACTTGTTTTGTATATATATATATTTTTACTGTTTTTTTCAAATCTTTTTTATTTTTAGTTTTCTAATTTTCTTTCTTATTAAAAAATGCTTATCTCAAACAAGTTCTTGCACTTCCTTTTTTTTTTTTTTTTTCTTTTTTTCTTTTTTTTTGGGGAGGAGGTATGTTCCTTATTTCTTAGAAGATATTCATCCCAACAGGAAAGTTGCCAGGGACTATCAAAGATGTAGATGAGCCTTTGACTGAGTAAACACTGGATAAGTTAGAGACCTTTGGCTAGGTTGGAAAAACTTAGAAGTCATTCAATAAATTAACAACAGAAAGAAGATAAATAAAGATGGATTACTTGTTCCTATAGCAGACTGCCAGAAGATAGAGTCAAAAACAAACAGGAAGAGATACTTTTCACAAGCATCATTACAATACAGAACTCTTCCCTTGGATGCACAGAGGTTAACTTAAAAGAAGAAAAAGATCAAATTAAAGAGCAAATTAAATATAATTAAGTATAATGATAATAGCTATGGATTAGACATCTCTTGAAGAACAGATTGCTGTAAGACAGGAGAATGTACTAGGAAGTATCGTTTCTAATTTCTTGCTTGTAATCCTCAGCATCTGATACTTGCCCACTGCCAAGGACAACACAATTGTCTAGAAGATCTTACTTATTTCAGCTGCTCAAATATTCTTTATTGCAGACTAATTTCCCTTCCACCATCAGCCAGAGTACAATTTGAATCTTGCAAGTATTCACAAGATTTGATAGAAATATATTTCAAGAATTCAGAAAAATCTTGTCGAACTGAAAAAAAAAAAAAAAAAATCATTCTCTTCCCATTTTTTCTCTCTGCCATTTTACAAACTTCAGAAATTAAGCATCCGGTTCTATGTATGACCCATGGAATACTGAACATATAAGGGAAAGTGATTGCAAATTTACATCTCATGATGAAATTAGTGACTTACTGTAGCACAAAGTTCGACAATCAGAAATCACACATGTATGCTTGATAAGGATTCTATATACAAGCAGATTTCTTGAACTTCAGAAAGTTGACTAATGTGAAGGCTCCCTACAACTTCTCTGCTCTCTACAACTACCTGAAAAGAGAATGCAAAGAAGAGGATGTTGATCACAGATGACAAGTAGTAGAATACAAGGAAATAGCCTCAAAATGAATGAAGGGAGATTTATATTGTTATCTGGAAGCATCTATTAATCAAAAAATGATTAGGAACATGCTGTCCATTCAAACAGTGGAATCATCATTCTTAATTTAAGAGATGTATGGCCATGGCACTAAAGGACATGATTTAGTGATGAGACTCAGTAGGTCATATTGATGGTTAGTCTTGATGATCTCAAAAGTGTTTTTCAACTGACATGATTCTATGATTTGACAACTCTAATTACTTTTCCTAATTAAATTTGGATCATCTTGTCATTTTGAAAGTGTTGTGCCACCAAAGAAAGTAAAAATAATTTTCATGCTTTTACTATATTACATTTAAGATTTTGCTGGACATTATCTTGTCTTGGGTTTTAAGAGTTTGTGTAGTTTGCTATTCAGCAGCTTGTGTTGTTAGCCCAGTAGTGCTTGATATGGCCATTCTTATGATTTCCTATCTTTATGGTAAATTAGGAACTTTATTTAGATTTTATATATGTCACCTTCCATTAAATTGCAAACCATTTATATATCAAGTATCCTATATTAGAACACTGCATGACAGATATTTCAGTAGACCATTTGAGAGGCAAATTATTTCCCTCTTATAGAGAACAAGAAACTAATTCTGTGCATGCTTTAGACAGTGCAACACACTTTTTGACATGTTTAACTAATTTCTTCTGTGTTCTCCATACCAACAGATGTCATAAATACATTTTAGAAATGAAGTCACACTAAAGCAAGTATTTGTAGTTATATTAAATCCACTCCCTATCCATTGTTTTTTGCCTGTGAAACTGAAGTAAGCTGAGAAGCATGGATGAAACAATAGTTTATTGATGGTGTATAAAACAGTTTTCCAATTTTCACCTCATAATGTCATTTTAAATTCATTTTCACATTTCATTTCCACGTGGATTCAAGCAAATGAAGTCTCTAACTTTCTCTCTAACTACCATTATATGTCAATTCAGCTTAATCATTATCCTTTATTGTAGAAAATAAATTAACTCCACAAAAAAATCCCTTGGGATATCTGCGTTTCTAAAGAAACCTCTCTGCTTCTCCATTTATTGTTCTCCCATCTGTTAGTTCATCACTAATAAAGTCACATTTATAGGAATCAAGTGTAATGACTTCCATGCTAACTACATAGCAAAAGCTACACAGACAAGCCCATCCTGAAGTGTAAGGTGTCCTATTTGGAAGCATTGTCAGGTTCAGGTGTGGAAATAAATGAAGGAATTTTATTGCAGCCACCTCCTTTGGGGTGTGCATGTGCAAAACAAAGTTCATAAAAGCATTCGGTCTTTAAATTGTTCTTACCCTTTCCCTGCTGGCTCATTTCTCCAACTCTGAGATGTTTCCAGTTTGTTATTTCCTTCCTATGTGCTATAATTCTTTCATTCTTGGTTGTAGAATCCTTCACCTCCAGCAATAAGAATGATGAATAAATTTTCTGCTCCTTCTACCTGTACATAATAGGCAGTAAAGAATGATTGAATAGAGAAATGAATTTCTTCTGACTGCAGATATATGTGATCCATACTAGAATGTGCTGCCAGCCTTGAGCTGTTCTACAGCTCTATGTGTATGCATGTATTCAGAAGAGAATCTGACACCCTGCACACTCACTGGAAGGAGAAATCTGCTATGGGGCAACTTCTAGTCTCCCCTTAAATGGATCAAGTGATCAGACAAAAAATTCTATATACCTCAATGGTTGGTTTTGTTCTTAAAATCCAAGATCATCAGTTTGAGACCAGTGTCTCCAATGGATGTGCAGGGAACTTTTCTGTAAGTAATTCATTCTGAATCACCGTCACCTAAGCTGTTCACCTCAGGTAGTTGGCCTGACTCTCTCTTCCATAGTCTCCCTGTTTTCTGCAGTGACTTCAACGAGAAGGTTGTATACAACAATTTAATTTTATTATAGTGTCCCATAGCCAAAAGGATTACAACATCTAGTTGGGCATCTCTGAAAAGCAGAAAACATTCATGAGAAAATGCACATGGGGCAAGAATGTCAGATAAACTGCTCTTCTATGCCTTCCTTCTACACAAAAAAATCTTCTTTATGATGTTTCTGTATTGAATGTCATTGAAACCTGAACTGGATTTCAAACTTAAAGTATTCTAAAGGCTTCACTTAAGGTACTTAAATACAAATTAATTGCTTTATTGAACTACTTCATTCTGATAACTTGTTTTTAATATTTAGGTTTCAGAGTAAAAACTAGTTGGAAATAAGGAATAGGGTAATGTTTTTCTTCTTTGAAAATGTCTACATTCTCAGTAAAGAAACAAACCATAATTTTCTTACCATAGCATTATTACAGTCAGAATCAGTACATTTCATATGGTGGCAAAACTGAGAGTCATTCATTATTGCAAATCATTTACATTTAGAGAATACAACAGACTGATGGGACTTCCATGCTGTGAAATAACAACTTAGCATCTTTTCAAGGCAAGAACAATTTTGCATGCTGTGCCATCAGAAAACACATTGCAATGGTTCATTTGAGGGCATGATATGAATAATATGAATCTCAAAACTACTTTGTGTCTTCAGTGGATTCTTTCTGTCAATAATGTTTATCTGATCCATTTAGTGTACTAATTTCTTTATGCCCCCAGATGCATTATTCATTAACAATCAACACCTCTAAATTGTACTCTAAAAAGAATATTAGAAACATTTTCTATATATGTGTGTGGAGAATTGTACTGGGATTTAAAAACAAATGTCAAGAAAATTGCAGTCAAGTGAAAACGACTTACTGCATTGCAGATCCTAAGCAACAGCTCCATGAAAAACAACAGACTGCTACGAGCAGCACAGAAACAAGCAGCATCCAAACGCTGACCAGTGTACTGTTAAATTAGATTTCTTAAATGATCCCTGCCTGCTACTTTCTGTGTGTTGTACATACAGACACAATGCATCTTTGTCTATTTTAGAATTGCTACGTGCAAATATTCAAAGATCATACAAGGAAATCCACTAGACAAATGGTATAGTACTTTAAATAAATCACATGAGGAAAGTAACTATAGGAGATGTTGGTGCCTAAGGAAAATACACGTTGGTGTTCAAACTGAAATGAATATTATGCCTAAGTAAAAATGAATGGAGAAAGGATTTAAACTAAAATATTTTAAATAAAAATCTGAAAAAGATTTTTTATTTTCTGTTTAAAAATAGATAAAATTGTTTCCCTGAAACTTCTGGACTTTGTGAATAATTACTTGGTTTAAAGAAATCAATCTCATGCTCCAAAATGATCTGAAATTATGATATCTCATTTCATAGTGATAGAAAAAAATATATTTTCATTCATACTTTAGAGATTAATTGTACTTGTGTGACCCTAGAATACATCCATTACTTGGTACTCATGAGTTAAAAGCTGTTTTGTTTTATTTTTGTAGCATCAGAGTGAACTCACAAGTGAAAAGTGATACCCTTAAAGTTTCAATAACACACCAGTATGTAACTGTGAGTGAATGCTATTTCTTTTCTAGTTGTTTCCAAAA
The DNA here is from genome assembly GCF_023343835.1 of Lagopus muta. NCBI lineage: Eukaryota > Metazoa > Chordata > Aves > Galliformes > Phasianidae > Lagopus > Lagopus muta. The sequence continues at coordinate 11,214,909 of NC_064434.1, forward strand.
ATGCCCACTGTGTCATATTTAACCCAGTAAATTCCCTCAGGTGCTAACACTAGAAGATGCACAGATGTTTTGATGATGTCCTATTGGACATCAGGGGTCCTATTTGGGCCCCTCACTACAGGGAAGACGTTGAGGTCCTGGAGTGCGTCTAGAGAAGGGTAACGAAACTGGTGAGGGGCCTGGAGCACAAATCTTATGAGGAGCGGCTGAGGGAGCTGGGATTGTTTAGTCTGGAGAAGAGACTACTCTACAACTGTACAAATTCATGAAGGGAGGTTGTGGTGAAGAGGAATTTGGCCTCTTCTCCCAGGCAATGACCAGGACACGGGGCAATGGCCGCAAGTTGTACCAGAGGAGGTTTAGATTAGACATAAGTAAGAACTTTTTCTCTCAGAGAGTGGTCAGGCACTGACAGGAATAGCTGCCCAGGGAAGTAGTGGAGTCACTGTCCCTGGCAGTGTTCAAGAGGTGTCTGGATGGTTTAGTGCTAGTGGTGGCAATGGTGATGAGGAGACAGTTGGACTGGATGATCTTATAGGTCATTTCCAACCTTGTGATTCTATGATTCTATGATTCTATGTCCAGACTGTGCATGCATTAGGTCACCTGGACCTTATAGAATGCAAATGCACTGTGACTTGGGAAAAAGCTTTTTGCTCTGGGGTCAGGATCCACTGAGCCATCTCTATTGCAGAACTGGCAGAAAGCCTGTTCCCATTCTCCTGGGGAGTTAAGCCCTTCTGCAGACCTGAGCAGTGAATAGGATTTTCTGTGGCTTTACTCGGTCATCAGTGAATACAGCATTATTTTATTATTTATTTTACTAATACTTGCATTATTTATTCTGAGCACCCTTAAGTATGAGTGCAATTCAGTTAAGGAGTCAGCTTGTGCAGGGACAGAATAGGTGCAACAGACTAGTGGAGCATAAATGTGGTGATGGGTGGAGATTGCAAATCAAATTTGATTTAATGTGAAAAGCACCATAGGCCTGTAACTGATTAACAGGGAGTGTTTCAGGTGCCAAAACATGGTCTATCACTACCTGAAATGCCTTAAGATAGCTCTCCAGCCTCCCACTCTACCTTCAGAAGACAAATAGCTTGTGCAACGTTTTGTGTCAAGCCACATTAAAATATCTCAGCATAAATCGTCTCAAAAGAAAAAACTATTGCACTTAGGCTGCAAAATTCCATTAGATATGGATGTCATGGAAGTTTTGTTTTGTTGGCTTTTTGTTTTTCCATGTGTGGAGCACTTTCCATTTTTGCAAAGTAAAGGTCAGATACTGATGTTTCATTCCTCTGATTGAAATGTCAGAGGAAAAAGATCCTTCACAGAAATGGCGTATCATATCTGGGAAAGTGAATTAGGTCTCATTTTTGAATAACCACTGAACAATATTTGTAGGAAGAAGTGTCAGGAGCCAGCAGGTGCAATAGGAAATGAAGTTGCCAGAGGGATTGCTTTTTTTCCCCACTATAGTTGCTCTCTGAGAACTGTGGAAATTCACTTGTTTAGTTAAACAAAAGGCAGCCACAACTCACCAAAGCGTCTTATGACCTTTATAATCACCTTTGCTCTGATATATTTGAGAGCTTCAGCGAAGGCAAACAATCAGTGAAAGCAATTTTTATGGTTCTGCAAGTCTGGTAAAAGAAAACAGGCTGAATGAGTTCCCATATGTCTTCCTGTTCTACGGGGAGAAATTAAACTATTTACAGCAAGGGACATTGATTCCACACAAATCCTGCATTTGCTGAGGAACAGACAGTGTCATCTTGTATTTAAATAGTGCTTTATATCTTGGGCTTCTTGTAGATGAAAGAAGAATGTCAGTAATCATAAAATTTTGGGATACTATTATTGATCCAAACACAAGTGTAAATGGCTTGTTGGGAAATCGTTAGTTTTATGGTAGTGTTTTGCTTTTACCTTGAAGGTCACTCCTCCAAAGTGCTGACTTTGCAGCAGAGAGTTTCACTGTTCAAGACTGACTGATATATTGCAACAGTACTTCATTACAGAAAGCAGCATTTGTGGCAATACGGAGCAATCAAAACCTAATCAAACCAGCAAAAGCCTCAGAAAATTCCTACTGTCCTAATTTTAAGAAGAATTCACAGCTGCTGATAGAGGCCAGGTACATTTCAGAAACATTTACATGTCTATCAAATCCCAAATAGACTTCCATATATCCATGAATTCATGAACATCATCTGTGTTCCTGACTGTCAACTCCCTAATTCAAACATAATTGTTCACTCTAAATGTCAACATCTTACTAAGTCATCTGTTCTCTCTTGATAATCAAGGCACAAATATTTTAGGTATCTACTTTACGAGATAGTTATGCCTAAGAAATATCTATGGATTACTATAACAAGCCTACAACTTGGAGTAGTTGGAATAACTAGATAGAAAAACAGAATACCAAATGTATATTTATAGCTACATACAGCTGCTGTTTAAATGTGTAACACAACAGAATAGCCATTAAAGCTAAGCATATATTGGACTCTTTTTGCCCTATCTACATAGGAGTCATCATGTAGCTGCTCCAGAATTTTCCTATTCCCAGTGTGTATTAGGTTTACATGGCAAGATTCTGGGTGTAAGGTTGGCCTCTGTGTGAGGAGACCAGGGGCTATCAGACAGAGCCAGTTCAAACTGAGTCCTCCTTGGAAGACAGTTGTCCAGCCTTCAGTCCATGGGGAACCTATGCTGAAACAGTCAGAATGAATGCACCCCAATGTACAGCCCTATGCTAGAACACAGGGGAGGAATCCTGTGGAAATAACCTGTGGGAATAACCCCATACTGGACCAATTTAAGAGTATGAGGAAGGACCACTGGAGACACTGCATTAGAAATTGACTGCACTGCTCAGCAGGGTGAAGGTAAATGAGATAAGACGAGTGAAGTTGAACCTGCAAAGAAGCTGGAAGGGAGAAGGAAGAGGTGGTTTTAGTTTAGTTCAGGGTGTTTAGTTGTAGCATAATGTAAGATATGTAACATTTACATAATTATTATCATGATTTTTATTTATTTATTTATTTATTACAGGGAGTATTGTACTACTGATTATTTCCAAGGCAAAAAAATGAGGTAACTATATATGGTAAGGCCACTGCAGTATTGGACACAGGAATGAGATTCAAACCTTCTCACTTCCCGGGTTTTATCTTCTGAGGTATGTTAAAGATAGTACAGGTTATTCATCTATTAATCTGTAATCTAAAGTGGGTCTCTTCAGTAATTGCTGTTATACTGGAAAACAGGAGCTTGATGAAAATGTCACTTTCAAACTGGAAAGTGGGACTAGAAGTTAGATGAGAACAGGAAAAGAACTGAGAGAGATGAAAGCAATTTTGGATTCCTTACTGACAGACACTAATTCATTCATCCTCGTCAAAAATAATGGGAGAAGCATTAAAAAAAAAAAAAAAAGTCATTTTGTTATAAGGGTTTTTTATATAAGCAGTGCAGATCTGGGGAGAGTCACAGTGGTGCTGCATGTCATTACTCACATCAGAAAACTAAATCAAGCTGTTTAAAACAGAGATGCAAAATATTAATTGGGAAAACTTGTATTTTTATTTATTTTTCATGAGCCTTTTCAGAAAAGAACATGTAATTTCTTAAATTAGGGGCTTAATTATACCACTGATGCCAAAAGGAAGATCCAGGAGAGAAAGGAAAATACCAGTGTGAGTTTAAAAGACTGAAAATAGCTGTGTTTTAATTCCCTGAGATTTAGTAGTCTAGAACTGAGCCAGATAGTAAAAGGTTAGATGCATTAGATCCTTGGCAATCTTCAGTAATCATAACAAGAATTCTACAATATGTAATGAATATTTGCTATCTTGCAGTATTAAACAATGCTCTTAAATCTGTATTTTACTTATTTCAAGAAATATATGTTAAAAAAAGAAAATGAAATCTTTCTTTGTTGGTTTGTTTCTTTTCCTTGAGGAAAAGGCTTCTTATTTTGTCCAAGAAATGACACATCTTTAAGACAGATACATCAGTATATTAATTACTAAGTTAATTACTTCTGTGGTGGAAGAGTGATTTAGTTTAGAACAAAATTCCCTGGTTTTACAGTAATTTCCATTTCTTTATTGATAGATTCTGAAGTAAATTGCCTGTTGAATATAATGACTGCACAAACAGATCTATCAAGAAATAGCAATAACAAGTCTTCTCAATCATTTTCTCAGACTGTGAGTTAGCTTGATATATGCAACACTTCTGGACACACACCATGTTATTCAGATGTTCAATCTTTAAAGAGGTTTGAAGTCAGTTTACTGTAAAAATAACCATTTATCCTTTGAAGATGAACTTCTAAAAGGAGTACAACAGGAATTCGCAACCTAAGAAAAATATATCTTTTGCACTGTTAAAATGTCCTTTATTTTAATGTAATTGTAAACTGGAAAGCTAGACATAAAATTAAGAGAAATACTGCACTCCATATTCATTTGCATTAAAGGCTTTCTTTGATCTCTTTGTCTAATCTTTGATAGCTTCCTCACAGAAAAGATCGTTGTAAAACTTGCACAGCATTCAAAATTAACAAATTGGTGTAAAAGATAAGCCACTAGCATCAAACACATCTACAGCTTTGATGCTGGATTTGTGTTGGTAAGATTCTTGCCGAAGTTTTACTAATCTTTCCTTTTTCTTCTTTTTCCTCCTTGTTCCGCTTTTTTTTTTTTTTCTTTTTTTCTTTTCTCATTTTAACAGCATATTATTTTTCTATTGCAATCCATTACAAGGAGAGAAACAATTTTTCATCCTTCAAATCTGAAATCCTGAACAGATATTATTGGTGCTTGGTTTTCTTCTGTCTTCCTACCTGATTCACTGGCTAGTGTTAAATTGACACAAATAAACAGAGCTTTGCCTTTGAAATATGACTGAGTTCAAATGTATGGAGTATACACCAATTCTGCAGTATTTAGATCCCAGTCTTGTCTGTATGCAGGATGTTTATTCTCCAAGAATTATTGGGCTAATTTTGTGCATAAGGACAGATTTTTACAGTGGGAGTTAGAAATTCCTGCTTATGTTCATGCCAAGTGATCTTAATTGCATATTTTTAAGGAACAGGCAAGGAGTACAAGAAAGATGACTGTAATTAACCAACTTCTTTGACTAGAAGTATTAAAAATATTTTTGTATATAATATTGTGATAATGTGCAATATTGACTATGTGTGAAAAAGATGTGACTCTCATCTCAATGGTTCCATCACATATTTATGCTCCTAAATAACATTTCTTTTAAACTTCACAACTGATATCTACCTGAGCCTTAGGTATGCTTTTTCTACTAAGACATTCTATGTCATTATTTAAATAACTGAAACACCTGAACATCATCAAATTTAGAAACTTCTATCTCTTAATCTTGACAGATTTTTTTCCAAATTGTAATTACTCTCCATTAAATGCCTGCAAAATGACCTGAATTCTTAAGTGCTGTATTGATAATTGTGGGTTAACAGACAAAAAGCAATGTCTGTGTAAGCTCCTACTGGTTAAGACTATTGAGCTAAGCCCAAATCTGTTCTAATAACTAGAAAATCCAAACTTACATCAAAGTACCTGAGAACACCTTCATTCTTGCTTGGCAAGATAGCAAGGGTAATGGAATATTCTGTGTTACATTAAAAAATAGGTTTCAGCTAAACACAGCTTTTTACACACAAACACATTCTCATTGCCACGGATTGTTCTCCACTGTTTGTGTATGCAAACATTTTCCCAGAAATTGAAAATACTGCTGTTTTCATCATTCTGTTTCAGAACTGTTTAATTTAAGAAGTCAAAAATTGTCCGCATGAAAATATAATTTGTAATATATAATCTATTTGTAAATATAATCTGATTTAAAATACTGAGTGCTTTAAATTCCTCATCCTCTATCTTTGGAAAAATCCCTATATTCAGTTTGTCTTCTTGCTCACTTTGTCTTCCCTATGGTTGTACAGAAAGTTGGTCTCATCGTTCTTCTACAAGTATTAAAGAATTACAGAATCAACCACTGATACAATAATTGTTATTGATTTCACATTTTCTTGTGATTTAGATTTGCCACTGAAGTACTGTAGAAATAGAATTGAATTTGTGAAGTCCTATGCAATTTCTCTTTTTCGTGAGTGTTTTATTTGTTTTTAATCATGTTTTCTCTGGGTGTTTGTATAGATAAATGAGAAAACAGAAATTGCTTCTGCTTTCTGACTATTAATTTTCCTCTTCTTTTTTTTTTCTTTTTTCTTTTTTAAACATCGTTCCAATTACATCCTGTAGTAGACAACTAGAAGTATAAGGCTTACATTTTACAATCTACTAGGGAGTTGAATAACACGGAAAAGGGAAGGTTTGTGGTTTTCCAAGGAAAAAAGATATATTTATATTGCCTGTCTAAGTGCTATTGAGTGGGCTTGCCCAGAATAATTTTGGTTTTTGCCTGTAAAACGCAAATTATTTGCTTTATTCCCAATGGTGCTTATAGCAATATGAACTCAGATTTTGGAGCCGTAATTGCCCAAATGGAATCTGATTCCCCTACCTGGGGGAATAGTCTGGTAAACTACTAAAACGATTGCACTGTCTTATTCAGTTCTTGTAATATTGTTATTTACAGTACATTTTCCTGAATCTTGTCCCGCAGTTCCTATTTATTCCACTTATGACTGAGAAAAGGAACTGATACAGTGGAGAGATTCAGTAAAATCCTGTATCAGAAAGGACCAGATCACATCTCTATTTTGTTTCATTGAGGTGCGGTGGAGTTTGAACTCATTACGTATTACATTCTCTGGAATAATTGTCTATGTAAGTACCCCTGTTCAACAATAAATGTAAGGGAATTTATCTAAATTTTTGTAAAGATTAAACTACGCCAGACATGACAAAGTTGATTGACATCAACGTGAGTGAACCAAGATGACCATGGGTGGGACATCATTCAGTAGTATTAGCCTTTTCCTTTAAGTTTAGATACCCCAAAAACACAAGAAAGATTGGAAAACACATTAGATGGAGTATGGAAAACATTTTAGGGCATAATTTATTTATTTGTATTTAACTCTCCTGAAAGAAATAGACAGCTCTGATTTGGTTGATTTCAGAGGAAAACATTTCAATGTTAATATTCCATAGTCAACCTGAGAGAGCTCTGCTGATGTCTATCGAGGCTGTATATTTTAAGATGTTTTACACTCTAAAAGTGCAAAATCAGAATCATATGTAGGTCGCTCCAAAAGTAATGCTTCCTATTCTTTTCAATGGAAACTGCAACAGGTACAAAGAGCGTAATAACACTACGCAGTTGAACAAATTTCTGAGCTACGGAATACCATTTTTCAACGCAGTCACTACAATTAGCTATGCATTTTCACCAATAATGAGCCTGCATGTAATGCTGGTAAACATCTGCATTAGGGGAGGTGACCCACTGTCACTGTTGTCAGTGCTGAAATGCACCACCCACCACCTCACTGTGCTCACATTCTTAACTGGTGTCCATAAGTATTCAGCAAGTGTCAGTGAATGTCAGTGAGTGCCATTTTTTTCTGTATGAAGGAATTCAGTGCCACATATTTGCTACACAAAATCTTCCATGTCAGGTGCCGTTTTGTCAGACTGCCCCTCTGTTGCTCTTTATCATGCAGCAATGTGAAATACTGATGGGAAAATTCTGCCTCTACTGCCATATCACCAACATCCACCTCTAAAGTTGTGGGCCTACATAATAGAACAGGAGGCATTACTTTTGGAGCACTCATAGGATGTGGAACTATGAGATAATAGGAGAAACTAGGGTCTACTGAAAACTTGGTCATAGCTTTGTACTTTGAGAAACAACAGTTATTATAATAAAATGTGAAAGTAACTTGAAAATTGCAGCCATTCCTAAAGTAAACTGTAACCTGGCTTAATTTGCCATTGTAAGCACATAAAGGTTTTTGTTAGGATCTTGTATAAAGAAATGAAATCAGCTGCTAAGCTTGTCTCACTGGCACTTTTTCCCGCCAAAATCAGTTTTGATGTTTGTAGTAGCTGAATGTGACACCTCCAGAACAAGTGTAAGAATAGTGTATGCCCCCTGGCTGGTCATGAATCCTCCATGGGGAAGCATCTCAAGGCACACCCTGCTTTAATGAGTCACTCTAAGAAGGAGATGTGTGCTTTCCTTTTCTTCTTAATGCTAAGCAAAGGAAGATAAACATAGAAGGGCATTTTTGTGTATGTGTGACTTTAGGAATCATTCTTGGTACAGAAAAATAATCCGTTGTTGAAGTGTACTGTTAAATAAATATTTAACATAATACGATATTTCTTTATTTTCTGTTCTAAACAAAAGTAGAATGCCTCAAGTAAATGTTAAATGAAATGTCAACAGAGTGGAGGATGTTACTCACTTTCAGTTTTCATTTTTAATTGTGGCTTATTATTGTTTAAATTACAAAGAAAAGCAAGGATGAGGGCACTCATAAAAGATTCAGAAAGTTGGGGATAAATATATTTTTAAGTTTCCATTTTTTCACTCTGTACATAGATGTTCTCCTGCTTCTTTTTGATTGATTACCTAATACGGTCAGTATGTCTTCATCACTAGCTGGTATGAATCAGAGACGGAAGGGAAGGACTCCAGTTAGCTATATCCAAAATATACGAAGGGTATACCGGGATACATTAATGTTGCCCAAATAACATGCATTAGCATTTGTCATTCTAGACTGTATGGATTAGATGTTGCTGAGTCTTACCTAAGTTCTTTCAACATATTATCTATTTGAATTGCAACCATAACTGTACGAATTTATACAGTACGAACACAGTTAAGGACTAGTGAGATAATTTTGTAGAATCATAGAATCATAGAATGGCCTGGGTTGAAAAGGACCATAATGATTATCTAGTTTCAACCCCCTGCTATGTGCAGGGTCACCAACAACCAGACCAGGCTGCCCAGAGCCACATCCAGCTTAGCTTTGAAGAATGATCTGAAAGACAGAACATTGTTTTTAGGAGAAAAACCTGGAGATGCAAAGTGGGTGCTTAATTTCCTCTGAAGAACATGCATTCTTTGATAAGCCTACATGCCTGGCAGGGCTGGAATGAGTTGCTAGGTAACACGATGCTGTAGTGAAACTAAGTAGGCTATTCAAAATAATTAGGCTAGGGAGAATGTGTGCTTTTTTAAATGTGTAAGATGGGAGTTACAGATGAAAAAAAAAAAAAAGATGGTCAATTACTTTAAAAAAGGAGAGTTCAACCATTCTGACATTTGCTGGAGAAGTAGCACAGCAAGTTGTAGGTAATCTAGAAGGCTCCTGGAATGCACTGGGGATAACTGCCTGAGCCAGGTAATTGACAGCCCCACCAGGGGGATGCAATTCTGGACCACCAATGCAAATGAACTGATTGGTGACATCAGGATTGTAAGCTGCCTCAGCTGTAGTGACCATGCTATGATTGAGTTCACACATCCCAGGGGTATGGGGCAGACAAAAATTAAAATCAGGATGCTAAATTCTAAGAAAGCTGACTTCCATCTCTTTGGAGAGTTAGTCAGCAAAACACCCTGGGAATATACTCATAAAAGGAAGGCTGAGCCAGGACCTGCTGGTCAAACTGGAGAGCAAGAAGTTACTTTGATTACTTTTTTACATAGTCACTAACACCTTAAGAGTATTAAAAGGATTTCTATTGTGTATGAACTAAATGACAAATACAGAATACATTAAGCTAAAGAACGGAAAAAACTCTCCCAAAATATGCTAATGCTGTCAATTAATGGTTGTATCTATCTGTTTTGGGATAATACTAACATATTTTAAATAAGATGTTATGGTGAGACAAACAATGCTGACACTATGAAAAGAAATGCAAATGCAAAAAAAAAAAAAAGAGGGAGAAAGATGTGTAAATAAATATAGAGTAGAAAATTAATTTTAAAAAGAATTGACATCTTTATTAAATACTTCACCACAAATTCCATTAACATTTGCACTCTTTCCATTTGCTCAGTCTGCTGTGTAAGGTAACACCCTGTTAATTCTTTGTTTTTACACAGGACTTAGACATATTTTTCTCCATTTGTGCTTCTGCCATCTGTCATTACTTTGGCAGACTGTATTTTAACGTCCTTTTTTCTTCCTGTTCTGCCTCTGGCAGAAGACACAGCAAAGAGTTAAAACTGGCAGCTGCCCATTCCAGAGGCTAAATCATTGGCTATATATCTCACTAGCAACATTTGTTTTAAAACTAGCCTGACTTGTGGGTCAACTTCTCTGCAAAGTAACTGTGGAGTCAAATTGGTGTCAAGTTGTCCCATGACCACTCTCCAGTACATATGAACTACTTCACAGCATAGAAAACCTGAAAGTAATATAGTTGTTTGTCAAGGAAAAAACAATGTGACATTTCACTTTCTGATAAATTTTTAGTTTTAAGGAATGTTCAGAGATGTCACTGACCATTTTTAAAGTTCTCCCTGTGACAGAATTGAGTGAGAACAGACATGATAATACTAAACAGTGAATTCAATCAAGGAAATTAACTTAGAATCCTTCTCATCCTTTCTTGGAGTGTAAGAAACAGGAAAAAAACCCAACACCTAAAAAACTGTTGAAAAGAAACTGCAGAAATAAGGATGTAACTGTTGTTAAGCTTCACTAAAGATAATAGCTTAACTGAAAGGTTATTGCATTTACTTTGGTAACGATCAGATGCTTAAAATAGAAAGGCCCATGTTAAAATGGAGCTAAAAACTTTGAACTTTAGAAACTTTTACCATTTAAACTGATGAGGAAAATACCTTTGTTTGAACATTTTAGTCTATAGATACTTTGACAACACTCTCGGACACTGGGATTGTTTTTTGTGTGGTCTTGTATGGAGCCAGAAATTGGACGTAGTGATCCTTGTGGATCACTTTCTGCTTGGGATATACACATGGATTCCATGAAAAGATTTCCAGAGCCTTCTTTTAGAGAAAAAGTCAAACAGTACGAGCAGATAAAAGAAAGATAAGAGCTGTTGTTTTTTTTTCTCACCTCACCTCAGGAAGGTGAGAACGAATAATAAGGACCAGTTCTATATCTGTGGAAATGCATTAAGGGGAGGCACTTTATAAATAGTCATTTCAGCATAATTTCACACTTCATATAAATGTAATTTGTTCAGATGTGGAGTTGTGTTTTTTGTTGTTGTTACTGTTTGTTTTGTTTTCTTTGCCCTAGAAAATGTATTTTTCTCTTCCTATTTTACATAAGGATGGAACTCCTCCTGCTTGAGGAGTCACTGGCTGCTTCCTTACTTCTACATTAATCAGTACCAGAGAACCTTCTTTGTTTTAGTCCTTGGACTAAACCTGGAAACGGGTTGCCCAGAGATGATGTGATACCTCGTCCCAGGAGAAAAGGTCAGGCTGGACGAAGCTCTGAGCAACCTGATGTAGCTGAAGGTGTCCGTGTTCATTGCAGGGGAGTTGGACTTGACAGACTTTAAATGTCCCTTCCAACTCAAATGACTCTGTGATGCTATGATTCTATGAGTTGCAGAAGTCATCCTGCCTATGCTGTTAAACTCTCATAGTCTCCAAAAGAAGGTCACTGCACTCCAACTGCTTGCTATGAGTTGTTCTCTGGCCCTTGCAGCTGCTAAGCTGTGTCAGGAAACACTCAGTGTAGTCTTTGTCAGGTCAGGGCTGGAACACTCATCAGTCCTTTTTAATTCACACTATTCAATGTGAAATACAACACAACATGCTACAGTAACGCACAAGCAGTCATATTTGACATTGACTGAAAGGATGGAAGTGCAGATGCTTGCCTGAAAAATTACAGCTATGTTTTTGCATAATAAAAAACTCGAGAAGCTGCTGTATGCCTCATGAAAGCTGCACCCTAAATGGATGAAAAATAAATTCAGCAGATTTTTTACAGATAACAAATGATTAGTAGAAGTGATGTTGTCGCGCTCCAATTTATAGGAGGAAGATGAGGTTCATTTAATATCTGTATAGCTGGAGTGAGATTAAGAAACAACCGTTCAAACAAATGTTGGTCCAACCAGTTTATTATAAATCCTAATCAGGGAGATGGGGAAGGGAAGGAAAGATAGGAAAGAAGCAAGAACCACATAAAGTGGGGAGAGTCACTACCAGGATCCAGCAGCATCAAAGGTCAGAGACAAAAGCAGCAGCATGAGGAGAGGAGCAGCGTGGCCGGCCTTGGACAGCAAGCAGGTAGCAGGAGGCAGTCACAGAGCCAATGCGAGAGGAAGCAGCAGGACTCAGGTAGCAGACCCAGGAGAGTCCGTCAGCATGCAGGAATTTCGTAGTGAGGAATCTGATGGAAGATATCTTTGCTATTCTTCAGCACGCTGGTAGAGTGTAGAGCAAGTCCAGGAGGGAGAAAGGCAGGTCATGAGGCTTCTCATGGCAGAAACCTCTTCTTCTTCATGAGGAATCTGTTGCCAGAAAACCTCTGGTTTTCGATTCCTCTTTCATCCTTTTTCCCCTGCCCAGGTGACATCCCTGGGAGCTTGAGCAAGAGTCATGTCCAGCACCTCCTGAGATGGCCATCTTCCTTGAGATAAGTCCACACAAAAGATCTCTTCAAGGCTGTTAAGCTGCAGCTTATCTCTCTCTCTTTGTGTCCCTCAGACAAAGGATTTCACAACCCTTGCCCAGGACTTGACTGGACTTGTTCATCTGTGTCCCCAGCAAGCTTTGACACAATGATGTAAAAGAATAATCTCTTACAGATGCATTCCCTTGAATAGAGTTGTTTCATGTTGTTTATTGAAAAAAAAAAAAAAAAAAAAAGGTTTCAAACTTTTTTTCTTTTAAAACTGCATATGCATAAAGTAGTGGAAGGAGCTGTGTCAGTGAAAGACTACACTGATTACAAAGACAATTTGTGTGAATTTTTTTGTTTAAAAAACTTGTCATCAATTTTAGAATACAATAATACACAAAAATGCTTTTTAAGTAGAAATTCAATTTTATTAAAGAAATTCAGCTTAATAGAAAGCTTATAACACCTCAGTGTTATGAAACAGCTATTTTTTGGGTAAAGGAAGGGTAGGAGGCAGTTGCTATTGCTTCATGAAATGACAAATTAGAAATCCTGAAGAAGGGAGAGAATAAGATAACAAGATTGAATGGGAAGATCTTTGAGCTGTGTGAGTGACAGAGTGGGCAGAGACATGAACTGGAAAAAAAAGTGTCCACAAAAAAAGTGTTATCACAAAGGCTTAGGAATCCCTGCTGCTGAAGCTGAAGGCAACCAGAGCAATTATTTCTGCTATTGTATTGTCCTGAAGAAAAGTCTTGTCAGAAAAGACTGTCTTGGACTTAAAATACAGAGTGGAGCGTAACCAGCAGATCCAAGCAGATTATCCTTGCCCTCTGTTCATCACTGACACCAAATTTGGTCTACCGCATGAAGGTATGAGCTCCAGTACAAGAATGATACTGGTATTCTGGAATCTCACAAAGGCCACCAAGCTAACTGGGGAGCTGGAAAGAGTACACCACATGGGGGAGAGGCTGAAAGTCTTGTATCTGTTTCACCTGGACAAGATATAGTTGACACCTTACTGCTGCTTGCAGACACCTGATCAGAGGACAGAAAGAACAGAAAGACAAATTCTTTTCTGATTAGACAGAAAGCAAATTATATGTTTACTATAAAGGTGTTCAAATTCTGTAATGAAATGACTAGACAGGATATAAAGGGGACCACTTTTGGAAGAGTTCAAGATTCTCTAAGTCGTGGTCCTGAGAAAACTGTTCCACTTAGATCTGGGCAAGCAAGTGGTTGGACTAGATCTCTGGAGGAGCTTCTCAACATAAATTATTCTACTACTGGTAGGACTAGAGGGAATGGCCTCAAGTTGTGCCAGGGAAGATTTAGGTTGGGCGTTAAGAAAAACTTCTTCTCTGGAAGAGTGATCAGGCACTAGAATGGGCTGCCCAGGGAGAGAGTGGAGTCATCGTTCCTACAGGTGTTCAAGAAACATTTAGATGTTGTGTTGAGGGACATGGTTTAGTGGGGAAATATTGGTGGTAGATGAATGGTTGGACTGGATAATCTTGGAGGTCTTTTCCTACCTTGGTGTAGGAATCTATGATAAGTAAAATCAGACTGCTTTTGCTAGCAACGAAAGGCTGTACTCACAGAGCGAAGGCAGTCAAATGACAGTCACAGCAAGAGACATGCAAATTCTGGGTACTTCTGCCTTGCAGAGAGACAAGCTGTTCCATGTGAACCAGTAGCTTCCTCTTACTTACAGAACTGAATAAGATTCAGGTTCTATCACCTCATACAGGAGGAAAACAAGACAATGTTCCCTTGAAGGGAGCAGCTCCTATCTTTTTCTGTAGGGCAGACTGCAAGTAGCAGTAGCAAGCACCAGCAGCAAGCACCAGCAGCTGCTGTGCCATCCCGCTTTGTAGCATCCATAGGTTCAGGAGCTGCCTCCAGAGAAACCCAAGGCTTTTCTGTAAGACAGCAGCTTATGGAGAAGAACACACTTGCAGACCACCAAAATGCATTTCACTGATAGCAGATAGGGACAAATAAGTTGTAAAGTGGCAGTTAACTTTGGATATGCAGTCAGATAGCTGAGAAGTGAAATTAACAAAGTCTTCAAAATCCTTAAGGTATTCTTACCTTATATACCTTAAGGCACCTACAGCTTAGTTAATTACCAAAGTTGATAGCATTACAAGGGGATGGCACAAAGGAGAATGGAGAATTTTTGGCAACTTACACCACATAACATGCATTACCACAAGAGCAGGTACATCTGTGTGTATAAACACACACACATATATGGATTCTGCTTGCCATAATTCCAGATGTTCATCACTTCTGTGATCCTTGAGCATATTTGTATTATACTTACAAAACACATGGCAGGAGTTAAAGAGCTTTTTTCTCTGTATAATTCTAAACTATAATACACATAGGTTTGGTCCAAAAGTGATGCCTCCTGTTTATTTCCATGTAAACTACAGTAGATACAAAGAGCACAATAACACTATTTGACAGAGTTATAGAGCACATTCTCAGCTACAGAATGCTATCTTTCAACATAGTCAACACCAGTAGCTATGCATTTTTGCCAGTGATGAATAAAAGCCTGCATACCACTCTCATAAAAATCTGCGCCACTGGAGGTGACCCACTGTCTCAGCTGCTGAAATGCACCACTCACCGCCTCACTGTCCTTACATCCACTGTTTGGTCTCCATAAATGTTCACCAACCAGCTATGAATATCCATGAGTGACATTTGTTCTTCATGGAGGAATTCAGTGACACACTTTTTGCTTCATCCGCACTTCCATGTCAGACAGCATTTTGTGAATCTGCCCTTCTGCTGACATCTGTCACAAGACAACAAAATAAAACACAATATTGGTGCAAAAGTTCAGCTTCTACCACCATTTCACCAACATGCTCCTCTGATGTCATGTGCCAACATAATAAAATAGGATGCATTACTTTTGGAGCAGCTCTTACACTAACAACATGCCATAGGAAGTCATGACACTACCTCTGCTGAAGACTGTATTCTACTGCTCCTGCAAACTGCTGAAGTGTTCTCTGTGATTCTTTGCAGATTGGTGCAGTGTACTTCGTGGCCAGTATGTAAAACACTACTGCAGAAAAAAAAAAAAGAAAAAAATAAAAAAAACATTTCTCTGATAGGAAATGGTTTCTTTTGGGGAAGGTTTTCATACTAACTATACAACTGATTCATTATTTTTTATTTGAAATGAACATATATCTGAGATGCTATTTTAGCCTATAGTTTGAAAACACTTCAAAGCACTGTGTCCTTGGAAAGTCCTCAGTGCTGTCTATCTAAGGGAAAATTTATCTTATAAGAGCAGTTAGTGGTGTAGCACATCTGCAAATAAACTTCTGTGTTGGTTGTCAGCCAGCAGCCTGCACTAACAAGGTGCTGAATGTCCTTTGGTCCCATTTAGTTTCAATGGGAACTGTAGTTAGTACATTACAAGATGTACCCACTTCAAGATAAGAGTATATGATTCGTAATAGCAAATCCCTGTTTCTTCACAGCTTGTGTAGAAGTTGCTAGAAATTATTTCTTTCCTTTCACTTGAACAGAGAACCTCAAAAAAGATTGGGGTTAAAACATAGAGAAGCTAAATGCTTTTTTAGGATCTTTTTTTCTTGTTCCCCATAGTGAGTCCAAATCAAAGAGAAATTGTCAGAACTAATTTTAGAGTTGAATCATAGACTGTGCACTTTCACGGAGGATACTATTAACCCTCAGATCATAAAGAAGTATCAGTCTTTTCACTCATTTCAAGGTGAGTTAGTAATATTTGTAAAACGTAACAACCACTCCAACAAACAAAACAATCTCCTGTCCTAACCAACAGAGTATGAAATACCAACTACTACTTTGTAATGTACAACAGAAAAAAATCAGTAGCAAAAATAGCACTCCCTTAGTAAACATTTTGGTTATTACAGGATAATCACAAGAAAGCTGAGCTTATGATCTTCCCACAGGAACCTCAATGTCTGAGCTTCGCTCTGTAAATTTAACATGTTAAGTAACTGACCAGGAATGTCAAAATGCTTATTAACACCAGTTGCAATCCCCAAAACAGGATGATGAGCAGCTCACGTAATTCAAAGTGACAGCCCTTTCTCATGAGAATTTTAGGAGGCTTGATCTTGCTTGACTGCATTACAGAGATTTTAGACTCTTTTCTTTCCTTCCAAAAGTGGATAGTGGCATGTGTCTCTGCATATACTTTCTCTCAAAATCTCTATTTTGATAAAGCTTGTTGTAACATTAATTTCTGGGCAGAAACTATAAAATTGAAGCAACAAAAAGTCTCTCTTTCAAGGAGATGTCAAAAATCACCAAGGAACAAATGTACTTTATCTTAAGAGATCAAGTGCGAATGTTAATAATCCATTTAATTTTTCCTCAATGATCTCTTTTCAGAATTTTTTTACCAAAAAGTTGCTGCTTCATGGGGGACTGGCTGGAAATGAGAGTGCAGACAGGCTCTATTAGTCAGGTATGGAAATTCAATTCCTGAGAGTGTGATCCTCTGGTTTTAGATTGGTTAATCGCAGACATTATAAAACTGCAGAAAAGCAATTTCCAGATATGCCTTATTTTGCAGGGTGTGCTGTCGAATAATTTCAAAAGGCAGTTACAGTAGCTGCAAGAATTAACTGCAAAGTCATGCAGGCTGCTAAGTAGGGTGCAGTAAGCTGAGATGGAAGCAGACTCTTACATAATTTAAATGCAGCAAAGGACTGAGAAATAACAGACGATGAAGCTTTTCCTACATTATCAACACACTGCGGGTGTTTTCTCCTTATCAGGGCTGCCAAAGCACAATTCAAGAACTCAAATCCATTTTTCATTTAAAAGGATTCTGTTTAATGTATCTGTCTCCTGGTAGTTAAACTATTCAAAGAGAAGAGGGTTACAGGGAGAAACAGAGAGACCAAGCAACCAAAAACAGATACAGAAGCATGTAGAGTAATTTTTAATAATAAAATAACATGTGATTAAAGGAAGGCTTTTTGAAGATGTTTAGAAAATTTTTAGGTCCTGGAATACTTTACGGTCTGGTAGCAGCTTCTCTGGTGCACAAGCCTTGTGGCCACTTGAAGAACACTTCACCAAAAGAAGCCACAGCATCTTCCTCCTCCCAGAAAACCAAAGCAGAAGGACTGACCTACATTTGCCACCTCAGATAGGCCAAAAGGTGCACTACAACATCTTAGAAGGAAAGTGGAATAAACTGTGTAAGGGCAAACACCGGTGTTTGATTTTAATTTCTACCCATCTTCATGGAAAGAAATTTATAGGAGTATATCCAAATCAAATACCTCAGCCATCTTGAAAGTATGTTCAGTTAAAATCACCTATGGATGCTTCCCTTTATTGTACAGAATCACAGAATCATAGAATGGCTGAGGGCTGGGAGAGAACTTAAAGCACATCCAGTTTCAACCCCTGCTTTGGGCAGGGCTGTGCTTCACCAGCTCAGCTGTCCAGCACCCCATCCAACCTGGCCTCAAATGCCTCCATATGTGGGACATCCACAGCTTCTCTGGGCAGTCTGTGCCAGTATCTCACCCCCCTACAGTAAGAACAGAAGTTCTAAGGTTTTCTTAGAGGCATGTATAGATAATTAGAGAACAGGGGCCATCTTCAGATGACCTGAAACCTAGAAGTCTGTCACATTTCAGAGAAACACGTGCTCCACAGTCCTAAACATCCACAGTCCTAAACACCTCAACTAACTTTTATCCCACATTCTACAAGATATATTTCACACCTTTTTTTTTTTTTTTTTTTCCCCCTTTAACTTTTTGTAAGATTCTGGACCTAAATTTAAATAAAGAACAGAAAGTGGTAATACTCGACAGGATAAAAAAGAAAATATATTTCACCATATTACAATAGTTTTCTCTGTGATTTCATGTATAAATTGTAGATGATGACATTTAGGAGCTGAGAAAGTCTCTGAGAAACATAAGGAACAATTTAGTCTTGTTATCTGCAAAACCATAAACATTATTGAAGGAAAAAAAGTAAAAATCTTTGCAGAGTCTTTTCCTGGAGCCGAGTATTTGCCTGCTTATGAAACACATTGCACAAAACACAGCCAAAAGCATTTGTTGCAGCTCTCTTGGTACTGCGTTTCAGAGGTTTATATGCTATTCTTGTAAGCTAAGGTTAGTGTCACCCTGTTCCCTGTCTTCTAAGGAAAGATACAGAGCAATCATTATTATTATGAGCCTTCTCCTTAGGTGTCTTTCTTAAGTGTGTCACAGTAACAAAAAATTGTGCTGATAACATTCAGTGTGACAGCAGTAAAGGACAGTAAGGCCCTGGAAGTTCATCTGCTCAAGAGCAGATGAAGGTCATATCTCCACCCTTTTCAGCACTTCTCAGTTCCCTTTTTCATCACACAGATCCCAGTACAGTGATATGAATGTTGTTGCTGCCTGCTCTTCTCCTACTGCTTCCTCAGCAATATGCTGCATGATATTTTTAGGGTGGATGTGAATGAACTGTAGCCATCCCACTCTGAATATCAGCATATGTTCAAGCTGCCTTTCACTAGACACAAGCTAACTTCTGTGTCATAGTGCACATTAGCTGCTTTGTGCATTTTCTTATTTTTTTATTTTTATTTTATTTTTAGAAGAGCCATTTTCACATGTGATGGAATTATTCACTAGAGAGCAACAGAATTTTGTTTCACATGATCTTATTTAGGAATCTCTCTGTAGATGAAGGGTTATGTCTTGTAGCTGAGACTGTAAGTAATCTCCTCTTTGTGCACTGCAGCATTTTCAGAGTCAAAGCAAGTCAGGTGACAGAGAATCCACACAGTAAGTTTTTCTTCTGGATCCTGTATATTTCAAAGCCCCTAGCCACCTCATTTAATCCTGTAGAAACTCTGACTGTAGATTTTAGGCATCATTAAATTGAAGAAAAGAGGGAAGATTTCATTCCTGGATATAGTTGCACACTCCTGTCTCATCAGGGATAATTCCTAATTTTTGGAGGAACTAAAAGGATAGGGTGGGGTATGATCTGGCTTACCGTGAAATCCAGTTCTCTTCCCTTCCCCTTCCCTTTTCCCTCCCCCTCCCCCCTCCCCCATTTTTTTTCATTCTAAATCAGGTATATTCTTCCATCTCTGTCACCACATGCAGCCCACACAGAATACTGGCCAAAAGTTACAGTGACAAATGCCTGTGATCATGTCTTTGAAACATAGTTGAGAAATGCTCCAGCTTTTCATTAACAGAAATCCATCTGAGGATAAGTAAAACTGAACATGGTGCTCATAAGTCTTAGCATGTAAAGGAACCACGTGAAACCTCATGAAGGCTACACATTTCAGTCATTTTTGTGCTATTATTGAAATTTCACTGTCATCAAATTATGTCAAAAACAACCAACTCTGGTGAAGGTAGAAAGTTTGAAGTGTATGTTAATCACAGTTTAGGTTTTAATCCATTAACAACTTATATACGCATATATTCCATAATTGCACATATCCCAAGTGATAGAAAAGATACTTAGGAGATCTTCTCAGATGCATTCTGGTGGTTTTGATAACTTATTAAGCAGGATTTTAACCTTTTTTTTCTTTTTTCTTTTTTTTTTCTTTTTTCATATTAGAGGCACATTTTTCATCCTGATAGTGAAGAAGAGGGAAAATCCTGGTTTTTATTTAATTTTCTAAAGGTCAGAAGAAAAGGTTGTACTTCAGAAGATGAATCTTTCAGATAGGAAAAATGTGAAAGAGAGCAGAAGAGAATGTGATGTATTTTTGCTTTAGTAATTATTTCATAATTTATTTACTCTGTTTTGCTACAATAGAATCTTGTCCTTTTTAAATAATGGCAACCTTAGAAATTGGCATTAATTATCCATTAAAAAATGGACAGTGGTAGTGCAAGTTTCTCTGGAGATGTTTCATCTCTTATATGATTCCACAAATTATTGTGTTTTTTTTCACTATTTTTTTAATCTGCTGAATGCATGAAGGTCAAAAATAATTCTGTGAAGAAGAGGAGGGCCTGTCCAAAGCTCTAGTTTTGTGAAACATTTTGTGTTTTACTTTCACGACACAAAAGTGAACACAAGTGTTTTAAGATTGTTTTCCCAAAGAGAAAACAGAGCTATCTTTGCTTCATTCAAGAAGCTACAGTTTGAACAACTGATTTGTGAAGCCCTGAAATCAATCTCTCTGTAATTTTAATACAGATAGCAGCTGCAACAGTGTTTTTGGTGATAGTGTTGATGGTTTTCTGAAGGGTTGGTTTTATTTGGGTTTTTACTATTATGCTCTCTATAATCACAATCACTGCATTCATTAAGAGGCGATTTTAATGATAGTAACCTTGAAGCATTTTAAAATAAAGTAGAATAAGCCCTTAATCTCTGGTATACTATGAAAGGAAACCTGTCAATATTTTTCCTGATTCATTTATCATTTAGGTCCAATTTTAATATTGTTTCTTGCCCAAGAGTTTTTTTTCAATTCATGCACTTAGTTGACACAAAATGAACATCTCTGTAATACATGGAAACCTGCTACCACCTTATATTTAATTGGTATTCTGTGGATGACTGGTCAATGTGATAGCAATTGCAAGTGCAGAAATTCAGCTACTGAATTGGAGAACACGAGAAGAGATTCACTATCACTAACATTTTGAACACATTCAAAATGATAATGCTTCAATTTTTTAATGAAGTTATATACTTACTAACAAAACATAACCAGATAGGAAAGTCCTTACAGGTTTACTACTGAAGAGAAAAAGGAGAAGCAGATGAGACTGTCAGAATTAGTAAAATAAATACTCTCTATTACAATTTGCATTTAGAACAACAGAAACAAGATATTTCAAAAGGTTTGCCTATCTTTCTTGTACTATACTTGTTCAATTACTTGTACTGTTCTCTGAGTTCCTTAAAGTGATGTGACTTGAATTATTTAGCCATGCAAAAACTCCTCCTGATCAACTGAGAAATAATAATCTCGAAAAGATAATTTATTCCGTAGATATTTTAAGTACTATATGAGTCACTGTTTAGATTCATTGCTCTCTACCATTTGATCCTAGATGGAGACAATGTGGACACAGTCTTGCATGTTTTTTTTCAGTTGGATATCTACCTTTTCCATGCATGTTCTGTTCTACTTTTTAAACATATATATCTCATGATTCTCCTCATATCCTTCATCTCAGGCTGGATCGGGCTCTGAGCAACTCGATTGAGTCTTAGGTGTTCCTGTTCATTGCAGGGGAGTTGGAATAGATGTTCTGTAAGAATCTCTTCCAGCTCAAATGATTCTATGATTGCCTTACCAATAATGAACAAAGTGAAAAAACTGGAAAAGTAAAGATGATGGATTAGACAGTTGTCTTCCACCTTCTCATAATTAACTCTCTTAATATGGATTCTCTTTGAGGACTGCAGGCTTCTCCAGTACCTGATTCAAGGGGATTTTATGCTGACAGCAGAAACCCACAATATGATCAAATTTTAAAAAATTTTTAACAGTATTTTTCCTGAGATGTCCCTTCTTTGTGATCCTCCCATATTCTAAAGGTGTCCAAAGGAGAACTATATATAGACAAAATACTCTGTCTTCTACCAACTTTTTAGTATTATCCAGGTCCCACCTCAAATGTTTGCCCCGTTACCCTGGGAAAAATGTGCACATCAACATCATACTTACACTGCCTTGAGACATCCCCTTCTTCTCATATATGTCCTTCAGTCCCTTGAAGAAATCATTTTGGTTCAAGAGCACTTGAACATGTTTTCTTCACCGTCACAGAATGAGATCTGCCTGCCAGTTCATGAGGAATGTGTTGCATGGTAAATAAGTCTTCTGTTGGTTACAGATCCTATCACCAGTTCCAATCTGTTCTTCTTGTCTAAGAAGCACAGAAGATTGCATGTGAACAGCTGCAACTCTTTCTCCAAAAAATCAATCAGAAAATATCAGAAAATATTTTTTCTCCTTTATATCTTAATTAAATTTTACTTAGGAGTATCTTTAGTGACATTTTGTTGTCAGGTTGATTCTTGCATGAGTTTGTTGTTTAGTTTTACTAAGAGTGACTTTTGGTAATGCTGATAAAACCGGGTCACTTATCTGGGGAGCTTCTGCCACTGTGCCAGTACTTCATGTTACTCTAGATGCAGAAAAATGCTGAACTTGAATCCATTTGAGCTTTACATGTCCAATAAGGGATCTCAACACTTTTCCCCAGGTTCATATCTTGTTACAGAGTGCTATTAGGCTCATAAAATTTCAGTAGATTTGTGTTTTCTAAATGTTTTCATTTTAAGGGTGCAAAATTGCTTGAGACAAAGCATGTATTAACACTATCCTCCCTTTCAGTTCTGTTCAGGAAAGGTAACCTTGCTCAGTTTTCCTCTCCACTGGCACAGGATATATATATATAAAGGGGCAAGTGATTTACAGAAAATCAAGTGAATGCCTCATGTGCTCAAGGAATTATGTTGAATTCCAACTTGCACTCTCCCATTACATTGAACTATTCTTTTGTTTCTGTAGTTGTGCTAGTATCCCAAACAATTGAAGGACTGCATGTATTTTTTTTCCTTGAAAAGGGAAAAAGTGACAAAAAGGCACTGTCTGTACCCTGAAACATTAGACAGTATAAGTTACCTAAAGTGACTGGAACTTTTCTTCTTTCCTGCTATTTTTGCATGAAACTTGATGGAAAATTTTCACTAGGAATAGTACCAAATGTAGTAACAGAAGCTGTGACAATTCCTCCCCCCCCCCTTTTTTTTTTTTTATTGAGGAAAATTCCAAGTACTCTCAAAATCATATGAAAATGTACCTTATGACAATAATAACTGAGATGTTCTACCATACTAACAACAGCCCTGACAAGCAATCACTCTGCATTACATTCAGTAAAGTTCCATCCTACAGCAGTTTTCAGATAAAGTATCACTGCAGATTTCAGAAAAAAAAAAAACAAAAACAAAAAAAAACCAGAATATCTAAATTTCCAAGTGTTCCCCACTATCTCTTCAAATTGATACCACTAAGCAAAATAAACCAACTTATTGTATCTTGCATTGTCTGGGCCAATACACAGAGCTCTTCCTCACTGCCCAGTTTGTCAAGTCAATATTCTTCATAGAGGATTGGAAAATAAAAGTTATATGTTTGATAATTTTTTAATTTCCACTTTTCTAATTGTATTATTCTGTCTTAGCTAGTATGTCTATCAGCTATCTATTGGTCCATAGCTTTTTTCTTCATGATGATTAATATAAAATAAATTTAGTTGGTTTCTCTGACTTTCAGTTTATAAAACAAATTATAAAAGTAAGTAAAGAAAGTCTTAAAATAATAAGCATTGAGCAGTATGGGACTACTTGGTGGGACAGAATGTTTATATGATTTTGTCAATATACTTCCAATTAAAAATGAGCATTGGACTTAAATGAAACAAAATATTCTAAGTATTTTTAGGATAAAAACAAAGTTTTAATTATAATATCTCCTTTTCACAGTTTTTTCTTCTTGTTCTTCTTTGTTTGTTTCTTTTTAACTGCATAGCCTTGCATTCATTTTTATAAACTAAACATTCCAAGTCCTGAAAACTATTTATTGTCCTTGACTAATGTGTAACATTTTTGTTCATTTCACTAGATTATAGAAAAAAATGTTAGCACTGTTGGTTTTTTTTTTGTTTTTTTTTTTTTAAGTCTTCAATATGCTCATGGTCAGTTTAGAAATAAAAATATTTTGCGCCCTTCTTAAGAACTGTATTCATAACCAGTCTATATATAAAGTATGTAAATTACCTTTAGATAACAATCAGCTATGCAGAAAACTGCAGAAAATGAGAAGTACAAGCTGAAAGTTTATAGTAGTACGAAATTACCCTTCTCAAGACAGAGTAAAGTTCTCTCATCCATTAATTAGTAGGTCATTGCTAAGAGAGAGAGACAGGCAGGAAAGAGAAAAAGGATGAGGGAAGGAGGGAGAGATCATCAGATCATATCATGCTGAACTCCCTTAGAAGCTCTTATTTATGTATCAGAATTCCCATCTTCCTTTCTGAACACTTTTTCTTGGTATCTACTGAAGTCTGGCACAAAGCCGAGGCTAGAATGAAGGCATTAATAAGAACATTGTCTTCACACACCCTAAAAGACAACATGGCAATTTTCTAACTTTTCAAGCTGTAGTTTTCTGGTCACAGCTCTTAACCAAACTTAAAGTATCTATAGGCCTATAGGAAGTAAGAGATCCATCTTAAGAACTTTTAGCTTAGAATAATGGGTATTGTCCCTGTTCTGTGGGTCTGGTATCTTCCTGTGACAGCCTGAGTTACTGGGATTGCTCTGTGTGTCATTTTATCTCTGTGCTTCTTACTACCTTTGGTGATGAACCTCCAGTCATAAACCCAAAGATGTATCTTTCAAGAAAATTCTCATAACAATATTTCAAGTGGTGGAAGTGCAGAAGGTATGAAACTGATGTCTAAGTCATTTACATTAAGAGATAAAACAAGCATGTTGTTTCTACCTTAAACCTAACCAGTGTTAATTTCCAGACATGTATGTATTATTCCTGTGAATGATAGAATAGAAACTTCTACTTTCAAATGATCCACAGTGAGCAACTGCTTACAGTGACATCAAGCAATTTTGTATCTTTGTTCCTCTAAATACACTGAACATGTTTTAGTTCTAATTCTGCTTTAAAGGAAATCTCCTATCATTCCCACTAACCACTTCTAACTTCTCCTCATGACATAGCCTAGACTGGGTCCTACATAAACCCAAATCTGGTTGAATATGCACTTCAGGACACTTTTTAATGTGATCCTGTCGCTTATGGACATGCAGACAAGAAGTAATAGAATGTTTTAAAAATTCATAAATATGTAGGACATTTTTAAGGGTTCTATATATTTTTTCAAAATAATGTGTATACCTTTTTCCCTTAGCTTATAAAGTCATTCTTATTTGCATGAAATAAAGGTAATTTTCCAGAATACTGAATATGAAACTAGAGGAATGATGGCATGCTCCTAAAAATATTGGCATTTTGTATTAAACCATGTGAGAGAAGAGACTGGCAGCATAATAGATGCAGGCTATGGCATTTCTAAGTACTGACACACACAAAATATCCCTTCTGCTCAGTTAATCAATCATATTCTGCTAGATGAACATATCATCCTTCCAAGGAAAGAATGCAAATAACAAATGCTAAGAAGAAAGCTGAAATGCTTAATAAGATATTTTTCTGTGATTTTCTCTCACTCGTGTGAGAGAGCTAAAAAGAGCTAAAAAGAGAAGGGAGTGTCATGGCAAAGGAAGGTAAAAACAAAGCATAGACATAAATGCATCAGTATGAACAATATTTGATGAAATATATTATGCATCAGTGAGGAATAGCCTTATTTCTCCTAAAATTCTGTGAGAAGTTACTATACTGCAGGAAGGAGCTGTCTTAAATAGTTCATAAATTGTCAGGTATTTTCAGAAATGCATGTGGAAAGACAGAGGATAGGGATAATCCAGTATTCAGTAGTTATTTTTAAGAAAAGGAAATAGAGAAATAATGAAGGTGTCGGTGTCCCGTTGGTTCACTAGAAATAACAGTTCATATAATGAGGCATAAGATAATTACAAGGCAGTACATTTAAATTCAATATCTGCTAGTACAGCAGAGAGCCTTTGTGTATATCAATGAAAATGAGGAATTACTAATGTACATTTGAAATTACCATGACTCACTCAAAGACAGCTTACCTTGGTAAAAACATTCCTCTTTCTATTTTTATAGTCCAAAAGTTCTAAGAAAAGATAAAAAACTATGGGTGCACAAAGAGCAAAGGACTGATCTTTGTCAAATTTTTTCCGTATGAAAGGTAATGAAGATTGAATGCTAAAATAGATCAAAATCCTCAGTATGAAAGCATCATGGTTCATAAGTAATGTGGCAAATTAAATAATTGTTCTAATTGTTTAATTGTTCTATGAAAATATTTTAAGGTCTCATCTTTTAAAAATCTCTACAAAAGCTTACCTTCCACTTTTCGATTATAACACTGATAAAAACTGTGTGAGCTTATATGAAGTAAAATGAGAAATAAATAGGTTGCAGTCTTGTAAATCCCAAAGCATAAATGAAACGGTTAGAAAATAAGATTCAGTTAACACAAAGAGTTTTGTGTAAGTTTTTGTATAAGTTCTACTGAGACTGTTGTTTCCAGAACAGCCTCACTTCGGTATAATTAAACACAGATTTCATTTCTATTTGTAATTTTGGGCTGATTTTTTTTATTTTTTTGTGACTAAGCAATTTTGCAGAAAATAATATGCATTCTGTAAAATAAATTATATTGCATAAATGTGGATGTAAAATGCAGGAAGATAAAGCATAAAGCTTTGCTTCCATGATCAGTTAAGTTTTCCTGAAAATTTTAGGGGTTAAGATTGACCTTCAGTCAACATCCAGAAAAAAAACCTAAGAATTTCCTGCATTTTCCTCAGCTTTTCATTTCAGATATAGAATATAAAATTAGATCACATTTCTCACCATGTAGTAACTGTGCATCCCTGTGGAGATTTCAGTTATCTCAGATTCTCATCTAAGTTGTTTAACTGTTTAATGATGTAAATAGCCTAATTTCTTATTAATTCCCATGCATACTGAACATAAACTGCCGAAATATCAGCAGCACACATGGATATCCTGTGCAGAGTGGATGTCCTCCAGAAATGGTGATAGCTGGAAAACTTGGGAGCATTATGATGACATTTCCAAGGTCACTTGCCCAGCCTATTGTACTCACTTACAGAAGGAGTATAACACCAGAGTGGTGTGGGTGATGTGGGAAACTGCTGAGTTATCTGGTTCTGATATCCTGCTCATGACAGCCCTGCCTGGGGCATCCAAAGAGTTTTGTTTCTCCCACTCATTGTTAGGAATCATCACTATTCATCAGTTGCTGACTTTTATACACAAACAAAATTAGAAAGGACAGCCAGTTACCAAGAATAGCTTCTTGCAAAACAATGTATCTCAATAGATGCCTTAAATAAGACAATTAAATGGATTTTTTACTTAGTGCACACTGCTAGTGTTGAAATTCAGTTCTACAACATAAAAAAAGAGAATAAGAATGCTGATATTATGTGTTGAACCAATAAATGCAATTAGTCACATAGGCTTCTTACACTATTAAGGTCACACCCAATGTGATATCTCCTATTTATTTCCGTGGAAAGGTCAACTGATACAGAGAGCACAATAGCACTACTTAATAGTGCAAATTCTCAGCTACAAAACACTATTGTTCAACATAGTCACCACCATTAGCTATGCATTTCTGCGAGCAGTGAACAAAAGCTTGCATGCCATGCTCATAAAAATCTGCATTGACTGTCCAGAACACAGCTTGTTTTTCATGCTGCTGTCACCACTGCTGAAACACACCACCACTGCCTCACTGTGCCCACACCCACTGTATGGTCTCCAAAAACTTTCAGTAAGTGTCAATAAATATCAGTGGGTGCAAGTTTTTTTTCTGCATGGAGAAATTTCAGTGTGCCATGGAGAAATGGCACACTTTTGCTTCATCCGTACTTCCATGTCAGATGCCATTTTGTCAAACTGCCCCTCTGCTGCCATCTGTCACACAGCAACAACATGTAATGGGATATGAGTGGGAAGGTTCAGCCTTTACTGCTGTAACACCAACATCTGCCTCTGACATCGTGGGCCAAAATAACAAATTAAGAAGTTTTAGAGTAACCCTTGCAATTGAGAACTTTCTTCTAGTGGATTTTGATATCAGTTCTTACTGTTGGCTAGTACTGGTTAATCTTCAAGTGAAGTGCTATAATTTTAGATCAATCTCATGATATCCTCTTCCTCAAGATTTTTTACAGTGTCATGATATCAGTATCAGATTCTTATCCCACCCCCTCTGAAAAAGGTGAGGTATTCCATCCCAACCTCTCTTTTACTGACTGTAGACTACTTATCATTCATTAGAAGAATGATAAGTTGGTAAGTTTCCTATGTTTTTGCTTACACATAAAAAAAAAAAAGAAATTGGAACCTAAAAGTTTCAACAAAACAAACACAAAGGAAAGTCTTTTCTCAGATGAAGTGGTTACGTATGTACATAATTTTGATCAGTTTTCCTCCGCTGAACACAATAATGTAGCTTGTTACTCTCAGCCTTAAAGAATCAGCACTAGAAAAGTCCATCTAAATGTCATGTAACTGAAAAAGATGACAGTGTTTAATAAAGAGGAGGAATGATTTTACCAAGGTTGTTTTTCTCACAAAAATGTGAACACTCACGTAAAATGAATTAAGTTCTACAAAAGAAGAAATAATTATATTTGTTTCTAGCTTGCTGGATTGAGTCCCACCAAAAAAAAAAAAAAGAGTGGAATTCTTTGATGTCCTTCATGGAATAACTTGCCACTGTAGCTTGCTAACAAATGTTGATGAAGTACAATTAAACAGCCAAACAGCCTCACCCATTCTGTTGTACTGCTCGGGAGTCATCAAAGTTACTTCAATCAGTGGTTCAAAAACCTTCAATTGATTAAAAAAAAAACAAACAAAAAAAAAAACAAACAAAAAAAACCAAACAGCTTTTTTTATTTTTCTGAATTCCTATCCAAATTCCTATTCCAAATTTCTGGAAGAAATGGTCTTCCACTACCTCAGTCTTGCTCTTTAGGAGGTATCACATAGGAAACTTAAAATTCCTCTCATGTCACAGATGCACAGCCTTTCTAAAGGCCAACTCTGGACAAAAATCTTCTAAAAAATTGTCATCTCTACTTGTTTTTTGTATCATAGTGATGGGTATAGCTAATTCATAACAATACTTTCTCAATTTGGGTCTTTCTAGTATACCTCCACCAACATTTCTAATTGCTAAAGTACAGTGGATAGCTACATTGCTTTGAAACTACAGCAAAGACTGAAACCTCCTATGCACGTAGGAGATGTGAAGGTAGGTTTTTAGTGTTAACCTCAGTTGCTGCAGAGGCTCAGAAATGCTATGGAAAGATGCAAAAACTGAAGCAGCTTTGTTTCACTCATTTTTACAAATAATTATGCCACAACAATGTATTTCTATAAGAAATTAGATTGCTTCCCTTTATTTATTTTTTCTTTCCCTGGGAAGGTAAACAAAGAATTTTGTATGTTTTCATCTGATATGCAGGCTTTCCTTGAGAAGAGGTGAGATTGAATCTCTTCTCTATTACAGTTGAATTTTTGCTTGGAATATCTTTTTTGTCAAACGTCTTTTTATATTTTTCTCTAACAGACCTGGCTTTTATGCAGCTGCATCTGTCAAAATAGATTTGTTACAAAATTTCAGCTTGTGCAAATACCCATAGCAATGGTATTGTTTTATGTACAGAATATTTACATTTCTTTTTATGTAAAGAATATTTACATTTCATAGAATCACAAAATTTCCCCTTTCTACTTTTTTTTTTTTTTTTTTTCTCCTGGATCTTGTGCTGAGCTATTGGTCTTCTGTTAATGTGGTGTTTTACTCTGCATTTTTTCAGTGCAATATTTAATGTCTACTAAAGTGCTGTGGCAAACTCTTCACTGACCACACTGATAATACATTATTTGATTCCTCTGCTTTAAAGATGATTATTTTATATGGTTCATTTTTCTGCCTCAATAATGATTTCTGCTGAGTGATCATAGTGATATGCATCAGTGTGTCAAAAGAATTTAAACTGATTAATCTGCCTATCTATATTGCAGAACAGAACTAATTACTTTCAGTTCAGAAATTCAAAATGCTTTCCATTTTTATAGCCTGTGAAAGCCACTGAAGCCAAAATATTGCTTTGGAGGGGTACAGTCAGCAAATTTTGGAAGTGAAGTGAGAACTGAAGGTGCTTTGAAGCTTTCTATTGTAGGAAGTGGTTTTGTTTTTTTAAATTATGTTGATTGACTGAACAACTGAAAGCAATGTAATTTTCCCCCCAAAAGTGAAATTCTGCAGCATATTTTCAGGCTGAGTAAAATAAAAATGAATAAACATCTGGTAATACTTTTGGTCAAAATAATTAAGATAAATGTAGTCAAATAAATACAAAGAAAACAGGACATTATTCTCTATAAAATTATAGGAGTGATATCTTGAACCTTGATGTTAAAAATAAATGCTGAAAAGTTGCATCAATCACTGAATGGCATATCATAGAATCACAGAATGGCCCTGGTTGGAAGTGACCTCAAGGATCATGAAGCTCCAACCTCCCTGCAGCAGGCAGAGCCACCAACCTCCCCATTTAATACTAGACCTTGAACTCCTCTAGGGACAGGGCATCCACAACCTCCCTGGGCAGCCTGTTCCAGCAGCTCACCACTCTCTCTGTAAAGAACTTCACCCTGATATACAACCTAAATCTTCCCTCCTTCAACTAAAAAACATTTCCCCTTGTCCTGCTATTACCTACCCTTGTAAAGAATTGGCTCCCTTCCTGTTTGTAGGCTCCCTTCTGGTACTGAAAGGCTGCAATGAGGTCACCCTGCAGCCTTCACTTCTCTAGGCTGAATAAGCCCAGCTCTCTCAGCTGGTCTGATTAGCTAATAAGGATAACTACTTGTTAATTGGTATTATGTGGTTATGAACATGACTTTGGAAAAGTGAGTCTGGAAAAAGAATTTGACAGAATTTGGCAGAAGCTTTGGTGGTGACAGCTAACAAAATCAAGGAAAAAGTTTGCTAAAAAGACTGACAAATGATCATTTTCGTTCATTCAGTACTAAATGTGCTCTGGAAGATGTTTATCTGATCTGCTCCCTGCATACTCTGCTTGCAGGTTTCACTTCTGCTGCTGTCCCTAATGAGAGTATCTCCCAAAGTGTCCTAATATCTAACATAATTTTCTGATATCATCTCTTCAGTGAATGTGGAGAACAAATGTTTAGCAGTCTCTATCTCACAATGTTTCATGTATTTCAAGAAAAATTATCTTAGGCTGCTCTTTTCTAGTCTGCAAAGGCTACTCCTTATTGTGAATTCTCAAGGGTTATATCTCATATTCTTGTGCTTCTCTGAACTCTTCCAAATCTGCCTGCATTTTATTTAGAAACTCAGTGTCCAAACTGAAGACTTTTTAAAATGAGTTATTTATCAGAACAGTGAATTCTCCTATCATATGCGTAACGCTCATTCATATTCAAAATTAGCTCCTATTATTCTGTTTAAAATTCACTGTCATGGAAGAACATGATTTGACAGCACAGTTCCACTTATAATGCAGTTTTCTTTTTTTTTTCTATTTTTTTAAATTAAATTAAATATTTTAAAATGTTTTTAAAGAATGTCATGTTGCTTCATTGTTTTAGTCAGAAACTCTCACTTTGAAGTCTATTTATTACATTTTCTTTTCTAACTAATCTTAACTGCTGAATTTTGGAAGTGACCGAGGGGTCTAGAAAATATGATATACTAATAGGAAAAGAAAATAAGATATATTCATATACTAAGTGAGTGTATTGCTGAAAAGGAAACGTTTGAATCTTTCAAGATTACCAAACCAAAATTACAATACAACTTATTTAATTTAATTAAATATATGCACACCAATATACTTTTTTTAAAAAAAAGAAAAAATTAGAACTTTTTTTCAGCAATTTTCTGAAAATTGAATTGTGATTTAAACATCCTGTTCAGTTAAGAATCCTCACTTTCTCTTGTCCTTTCCTCTTTTTTGCTTCACAGGTATCAGAGGAAGGAAGACATGAAGTCTGTGGCCCACAGTAAGGATTTGCTATTTTTTAGGTTGCAGTTCTTTCTTCTGACATCAGCAGAAAAAGTGGTTGTTGTAAATTCTAATTTTTTTTTTTAAAGAAAATTTTATCTACATATCTATTCAATATGGCCATTGTATAATAGATATCAAATATACAGAAACCTGTGGAGATAGCAGGGGTGCTGTTATTTATGCATAACAAAAACGTCTTTCTACAATCAAGTAGGAGTATTTCTGCACAGTTGTCTTCTACCATGATCCCCATGAGCCTGTGCAACAAAGAATTAAGGGTGTTTTATCATTTACCATAACAATTTGCACTCCATACTTATTTCTAGCTTGAAATTGATTTCCTAGAGAAATACTGTACAATCATGTTGACAATATATATGGTTGTGCCCTTAACAATTTCTAAACCCTTCATCCACCATCAAAAATCCAGTGTAGATCCCAGGGTTAGTTAATTTCCTACAATTTCTAGGAAATAGTTGGGTAGAAGACAGGGACATTGTAAACACCAATGCAAAGAAAAGACAACAGCTTTAGTCTGGAATGCATAGCAAAGAGTCATCACAGATTAATTTATCAAACCAGTAAATGAGCTGATCCTGATTTAAATGTGTATGTTTGGTGGGCCTGCTAGGCAGGGGGGTTGGAACTACATGATCCTTGAGGTCCCTTCCAACCCGGGTGATTCTGTGTGATTCTGTGTGTGTGATAAGCTGCCTCTGTGCTAAGGTCTAGCTCCGGGTCTGCAGTCAACATACATAGCAGCATGAGGGAAAGGGAAGCCTATTTTTCCAGCTTTGATGGCATAGATGTCTATTACAGCTCAGCAGCACCATAAATGTATTTCCGTGAAGATGAGTGCAACAGGGATTTGTAACTTGATTAGGACTTACCTCTGCACAGTCACCTTCCCACCTTCCTTTGCAAGTTACAGATCACTTCTTGCAGAGGCTCCTGATGCCCTCACATCCTACTGTTCCACTTAATGGATTAGCTGTTATAGGACACAGGACAGCACTGATTTCCTGCAATTCAGTCTACGACAAATTAGGGGGCAATTAGTGCATTAAGGCATTTGTTAAGTAAGTGATAGGAGAGAACAAAATGTTACATATTTTAAAGAATTTTTGCTCGGTACTTTGCTTTAATAACCTTACTCTAAATGCAATTTTTCTAAGGTATCTTATTAAAAAATATGCCATTTTAACTTTAATTTTTTAATCAGTATCATTCTCTCTTCCATTTCCCATTTTCACTGAGAAAAAATGCTGAAAGATTTAAAATTTAAATGAGATATTAAAAAAAACTAATCACCTTATTAAATATGGAGACAGAGCCTCATCTCTTCTGTAGTATGTTATATTGTTGCACGCTTGAAAACATTCTAGGATTTGAAGTATCAGCTAGGAGACAATATTAAAATGTCATTTGTGTCAATCACTGAGGAAGTGACTATTCTACTTGGTAACTATACTGCAAATGTGTTTTTTGTTTGTTTTTTTTTCTTTCTTTTTTTTTTTTTCTTTTTTTTCTTTTTTTTTTTTTTAAGAAAGGATAACATGATTTGCAGTCTTGAGGATGCAATATTTGAAGTTTAAAGGTCAGTAGAAATACTCAGACAATTCTGGAAGCGTTTGAGATATTCAACGGAAGCTTTATTTTCATTTATAAACATTAACATTGTAATATGCACTATTATTCAAAAGTATAGCTGAAAGAAGAAAGAATAATACCACTTGTTCAGGTCCTGAAGGAACGGAGAAACTGTTTACAGAGGTACTGCTCTGGCTTGTGTAACCAGCTGAATATACTAATTAATTCTTAAGCGCATCATATTAGTTCTTCTCCTTTCTACATTATCAGTTAGATTAGGTATACACAGGATGCTGGAGACAATGCTTATGATGTGCCACACTGCTGTAAAACATGGTAATTTTTTACGTAAAGAAACAGTCCACATATTAAACTACTTATCTTAATGAAACAGTCAGTGATGGCAGATAAAAACAAACAAATGAAAAGATAATCCCTGGCTCCAACTCCTAGGCAGTAATTACCAGACAAGATTAATTCTCCGCATTATAAAATTGGTATGAAATCATGTGGCACCTTTGTTACCAAAGAATTTCACTATCCGTATTTTCCAAATAAAATATCAGAGCCAGGAATCCTTCTAGTTTGTAAATCAGATCTCATCTTTTATCATTTTATTCATGTATTCTCTGTTTTTATATTAGTTCCATGGGAAATACAGGAAGGACCTTAAAAGATGAAAACGAGAAATTCAGGTCAAAGAAGCTTCTATAGAAACAAGTAAGAGTATGAATTACAACAACTGGGGAAAACTTGCATGAAAAAGCAATATTACACAGATAGTATGTATATTCATTATTTATATTATTATATTCATTATTTATGTACTCAACGTGTTTCAGGATAGGAACTGCCAGTGCAAGTTGCAGTGCTTTTCATGAGACTTTCTTACTTGTAACAGAACAATACAAGGCTACAGTACAGAATTTTCTGTCCTGCAGGACATAAAATGTTATGCAGGGGTCCAAACAACTAAAATTAGATAACTAAAAATAGTAAGTTACCTTGTGGCGTTCTTGGTGGCTTTACTTTATTTTCTACATGCTCTAGATAAAAATAAGCAGTTGTTTTCTTTGAGAACAACAGAAAGGAATTATTCTAACAACATGGTTGTGCTGCAGCTTCCCAAATTGATGCTAGACCTATTCTTATGCCACATCTTTTTCTCCCATTTTCAATTATAGGATGTTCTGTTCCTTAGGGAGGAACAGGAAGAATTATTTAAAAAAAAAAAAAAAAGTTCTATTCCCTTCATCAAGAGTGTCTATTCGTATCTCTACATCTTCACAATAAAATAACCTTAAAATCATATGATAATAATGTGCTGCTTTTTTTTTTTTTTTTTTTTTTTTTACATTTCAAGTCTATTCATATGGTACCTCAACGCTATGATGTGCAGATGGCTAAAACAGCTCTAACCAAGAATCTCACACTCTCATTGAGTTATTAAGACTAGGTGGGTGAGCAAGCAAATAATAATGTTGTATATATGTTCAATCCAATTTGGAGCATTAGCTGATGCACCAGATCTAGCCTGTATCAGCCTGGATATTACTGCCTTGCTAAACACTGAAATATAATATTTCTTGACTTCCTCAAATATTGCTGGCAATTACAGTCTAATATTGATGTTGGTTATTTTTTCAAAAACATATAACAGTAAAACATAGCATGACAGTCTCTACAAAATTCTGTTCACATGCATGTTGTCAAATATTTTTACCATGATCAGAAGATAGTATTGTCCATTCTGAGAGTCTAGAATACTGATTTCATCACCTTGTAGTAGTTCCCAATTGTATGTTTATGAGAACCATTCATAAATCTAATATCTCCTTACCAATGACAATTTTTGTAAATTCTTATCCTTTCTGCTTTTCAACATTTTTTCTTTCAAATGTCCAATGATTAAAAATAAGTGTCAAATGGAAACAGAACTCATTTCTCAACTGCCTCAACTGTTTTAATTATTTAAGTGTCCTCTCTCTGACGATGTGCCTTCCTTTGTGTAACACATTTTGGTAGGCAGCTCTCACTGCTCAAAGATTTGTGATCAAGGAAGTCTCCTGCTTCAGTTCTCCAAGGTACATGCCACATTGTTTAAAATATACTAAATTTCTTCACAAATCAAGATCAGATATTTGCCCTTTAACACATCATCTGCATGTGCTAACACCGAAGAGGCTCTAAGAGCTTCTCGCCTCCACAGGAGAGGAAATTTTCAAAAAATAATATTCCAAAAGTTTTTTTTGTTTTTTTTTTTTCTTTTTTTCTTAACATTGATTCTGAAACATGACAAAAATATTACTTTTTCTGAAACATGCAGTTTAATCAAACTTAGTTGCCTGTTAGTCTGAGGAAGAAAGATAGTTTGTATTCAAGATAAGGTCCATCTGATATTGGAGCTTGATATGCTGATGCTGTGTCAATACAAGAACCACTGAATGCATTGCTGGAATATGATGATACGAATTAAATGTTGAACATTTGAAGTGAAATATTTCTGAAATAGCAGCTGAACAGTAGTAAAGGTTACTGAAAATTCTCTTTTATCATTTTTCAATGGAATAATTGTAATTCAGCATGAATTTATAATACATCCATTGAAATTAGCACTGTCTCACATAAATGACCAGATTGTCAAACCTGGGAGGCAGACCTGTTGAAAAGGACTATGAAAGCCTGGAAAATGATGGATCATCCTTAAGATTTATATCTGCTTGGTGCAAAGTCACGTAGATGTGAATGTGAACTAGCTATGAATAGGTACATTCATTTGTCCATGATACACTGGGAATTCATTTGCAGGCAAGGTCTGGGGGTAGCACTGCATCTCCTCAATTGAGGCTGTGTGTCGCAGTTTTGCTTTCTGATTCATGGGAAATCAACATGCAGGAATTCATCCAGCTCTTGATTCTGAATATAAAACTATTTCAGCCACCATGGAGGTGTAATCCCCATTTCCCAACTCCTGAACTGATCCTATTGGAAAGCATTTTCTATTTAATATAAACAAGTACAAACTTCATTTAGAAGTCATTCCTTCAGACTTCTGCAGTACAATTTAAGGGTATTCAGCATTGAGTTTGGTAGGATCAAGTTTTGACATGTTTTGACATTCAATGCATTAACAAAAATTTCTTCTGGAGCACCATGGTATAGTATACAAATGTACACTGAATATGTTTTTATCACATCTTCCATATAGAGACCAGTTGAATGGCACAGCATTGCAGAGATGTTCTGCATGTGAACTTCAGATTCTCATGAAATCTTGAATTCAGTGAGCAAAAGTGGACAGTTATATTTTTGGAATACAGTGATAAAAATCTATATACATCAATGTAACTTGAGTTAGCTACAACATTTCATTTTGCTTTATCTTGTGGAAATTTAAAATAATGAAAATATTTCAATAGCAGGTCCAACTTTTCTGGTCATAATGCATATGCCTACTGAGACTATTGATGGAATATTTGATTATGGAACTTTTAATTTCACTGAATGTATTGATAAAAAGAATTAAGTACTGCTGAATGCAAGTTAAATACTTCTTCTTTAGCCCTCAGGTAGAGTCATAGATGCTGGAGTAGATTTCTGGACTAGAATTTTCTTGAAAGAATTCTCAAAACAATACCCAAATGCACTGTTTGGTTTTTAATCTGGTGAATAATGCCTGCATAAGCAAAACCTCACGTTTGTGGACTGCATGTGTGGACTGTTTTGAACTAGCCAAATATTTAAGGATGTTAAGTACATTATAAGGGCATTATCGAAAAAAATATTGAATAAATAATTTCCAGTGGGGTAAAGATTCAATAATGATGGTAAAAATGTCAACTGAAAGGACAGTATTGATTAAATATTTCTTTTTGTTGTTGTTGTTTTTAAGCTTGGAAAAAGAGCATGTGTATGTCTACGTATCATCCAGGGTTGAGAAATTTCTTAGGTACTGACAGTAGATATTTTGTTAATTAAAATCTATTAAAGTTAAATAAGTATAGTTTGATTTCATGAACTGAGCAGTAAGCAGTAGAATTGCGTGAGCAATTAATTGGTTACTTTGTTGAAAAAAAAAAACAGTTGTGACTTCTAGCAAAATCTCCTGACTGCACAAATTCCCTTTTATTTCATAATACGTGATGCTGTAAAATTGTATGTTGATCTTCAGGAAAGGAATCACATTCTATTTGTCATCCATAAAATATTTCACCTGCCTTCCATTTCTTCCCCCCCCCCCCCCTTCCCTTTATTTTTTTTTAAGTTAAATAAACTAATTACAAACTATTATAAATAATATTAAACTATTGCCATTATATATATGGTGTGTGTGTGTGTTAACAGTAAGATAAAAGAATTGCCTAAAATTAAGACTTTTGAAAATATTGACAACTAGAATCAAAAGAACGAGCAATTTTTCTTTCTGAGGCATGGTTTAATTTTCAGTGTTTCAAATCCAAGACTTCCTTCTTTGTAGTGAAAGGAAATAGTTGAAAAGAGCCAGACAAGCTGATGACAGCACAAGCATTCCCAATTGTTATTTCCCACTCTCTCTCCAAAGATATCATAGATGGTGTGTGTTCCTTTCTCTGTCTAAGATCAACATCATCAATCACACCAACATGGAAACAAACTCAGATATCCAAGTTCTCATCACACAATAAATACACAACATTTTTGTAAATTGACCAGAAATGAATTGGCAGAAAATACTGATAAGCCTTGATAAACACTGAAAGTATGGGAGCTGTGTTAAATATTAATTAATTACATGTTCTTTTTGAATGGTGGAACACAAAGATCCGTCTCAGATGAAGGTGTAAAACTAAAAAAAAAAAAATTGTGTTGCAGGAAGTCTTGAAAATTCAGGAACTTTCAATGTCACTATTCAAGCAATTTGTTAATAGCAAATGTATCAATTTCTGGACTTACAAATTTGGATGTGTTCTAGATTCCATGATAAAGAACCCATAAAGAAATGAACACATCATAAATTACATAATTATTTTCCTCTAATTATTTTATTTATAGTCGGTACTCTAATCTCCAAAAATTATACATAAAAAAATAATAAAATGATTTATGACACAAAAAATGACATTAAATGATTTATGTTTTTTAATTGAAATAGTAAGGAGTTCTTGGCTGGAGATGGAAGAGGTGCTGAATGAGCTGGAAAGCTGACTCATATCTTCCACAAACTGTTCATTACTTGATAGGGGCTCCCAGATATTATGAATCTTCTGTTTAAAGCTATGGGAGTACACACTGATAGAGTTTCTGATCCAAACCTCACTGAAAACCAGTTTAATCATTTTCCTGTGAATGAATAGGATGGATTGTTCCATAGCAATAATGATTATTTGTGTAACTCATAGTGGAAGAAAAATCCAGCAGCTATCACATGTGCATTTTAACCATTTTATCTCAACTTACTGGCTCCAAAAAAAGCCCACAGAGATAAATTTGTTGACCTGGTGTAAATTGCTGACGTTAATAGACTCGAGACATAAAATATCTGCCTTTTAATTAGACTTAATCTAAGTGCTTTTTTTTCTGATTTTCAAACCACTGAAGTGATAGAATTTGCCCAGGACGTCCAAAATGCTGAGGAGTTAGCTGCTGCACCAGGTTTTCATGGTGAAGTGAAAAACTGATTAATTTCTGAGTGCCCTATCTATAGTCTGTAGCAGCAGCTCAGCTAGAATATCCAAGAGAGTTAGGAAACACAAGGGCAGAGATCAAAACATGTACATAGCAAGGCGTTCCTCTGATTCTACTTTGGCTGATGTAAAAACAAAGCTCCAGACTCTAAGGCCATTACCAAAAGGTAGTGAGAAGTTGCCTTCACAACCTAAAGAAGAAAAAAGGGTTTCAACTGCCAAAGGCTGTGCAGCTTTTTTTCCTACAAAATAAAATATACTTTCTGGATTGATATGCATTTCTCTACTTGCCCAGTTCAGGGTGTAGGTGCACATCCAGTGGGAACACAGCAGACAGGCGGGTGCATGGAAATGGGCACTTCTGCTCCTGCTCACATGCAGATGGACATGGAGTTACTTTATGAGCTGTTGTGATCACGAGAGATATTCAAGTGCTAAAATGCCGATGAGTATGCATGTCCCTTCTCAAACTGCTACAGATTTGTTATATCCTTTTAACAATCTGACTAGTAATTTTCCTTGTGTCTTTATGTATTTATCCATTTAATGGTGCAAGGAATATAAACTTTTATTTTCTTCACACCGCTGGTCAATTATCACTGAAGAATAAAGAAGATTATTTCCATTCTATGAAAAAGGAACTGTGAATATTCATAACTTTTAATGAGGAACCTCTTTAACACCATTAGTTTTTGATAAAGAAAGAGATTTTGCACACACACACGATATTGGTATAAAGATAATGTATTCTTTGTGTATGTGTGTAGGAATTATCATTAGCACTTAGATGATTAAGCAAATTACTTGAGCTGCCACTAGCAAAGTGCTATTGGTGTAACAAACACATTCAAAACAAATGACACCCTTTTCCCCGATATCTATCAGTATTTTTTCCCTTCTGACTACACTTCTTCGGTTACAATTTGAGCACTATTTACTCCCCTGCAGGCAATACCAAGGGGAAAAAAAAAAGAAAAAAGAAAAAGGAGAACACTAAATTACTTTCTTTCATTAATGCAAAGTATATGACTTTTTATTGTATGTGCTAAATTTCAGAAACCTGATTGTTCTTGTTCAGCAAGTACTTTTGCTCAGTTTAGAAAAAGAGCTTTCTGTTACTCCAGGGATGAGACCCTGTGCTGTTTCTCCATGTGAATTGTGCTAAAACATTTCTTAGAAAGAGACAGCCAAGGTACATTATGGAAGGTATGTGCCATCACTTAGTGTTGCAATCAATTTTTCTGAGAGTTCAATAAGAAAAGTTAACTAATGGTTTTCAATAAAGACATATAAACATAACAAAATGTTCTTCACTAATAGATTGAAAATTGATAGGAAAAATACATCTAAGCACAATATGGATGCATTTCACAGCGCACTTGTTGCACAGTGGAATGTCTTTCTGCATGTGTTTGCTGTGCCTGTGAATGGTTATCCAATATTTAAAGAATCTTGTTTCAGGAGACAAAGAAATACTTCTTTATTTATCAATCTATTTCTTAACAGAGCAAGAGATGCTAAACACAAAGTGCATTTGTGTACTGATAGATGTGTACAGGAGGAGATGAGAGAAGTTCAGCCAGATAGTGGTCTGATGTGAATGTATATCTGGTTTCCCCTAAATGTTCGTATCTATTTATATTCATAGTTTCCTCTTTCAGTCATGAAGGAATAGTTTCCTTTTAGCTTTTGTTTGTTCTGTTTTGTTGTTATTGTTTTGTTTGTATCTTTGTTTTTCCCCAACATTTATTAGTTACAGAGATGTTTGTTATTTCAGTTCTAACTTTGTCTGCTCTTATTTACTTGAACAATTCCTTCTTTCTGAAGTACATTTACACACAAATTTATAAATGTATTTTTTCCAAAGTTAAATTCTCTTTCCTCACAGTTTAGTAAGTAGCGAGAAGTATGTCTGTTTTCTAATGCTTAAACGTGAATGAATTGAGTTTTCTGTTTTACTTTTAAATGATATGACATAAACAATTGTGTCTTCTTCATTACAGGATTAAAATACATCACAGTAGAGCAAACCTTCACCACATGGTCCTGTAGTACTGTACTGAGTTTTTTGGAGGAGATCCAGGCTTCCAAAACATTTTTTTCTGTTATCACCACTGCTGAAGGGAATTCAGGTGGCACTGGAAAAGTCTGAGAAATAAAGCACTGGCTTTTCCTAGAGATAAGTTCAAGATTGCTGTCTGAGTCTCCTCAGAGGTATTCAGAGTAACCAGACACTGAAATTGGCACTGAGGCAGTTTTCAGTGCAAAAAAGAGCAAGATAAGCATGGTCAGAAACTGTATTCAGGTACATTCACCACAATAAAAACAGTCTTGCGTGTTCTTGTTGAGAGGACTCTAAAAGCCCGTTTTCATTTATAAACAAGGGAAACAATTTAAGGAGCTACATTTCATTATCAGTGAGTCTTTCCTTGCAAACAGTTGTGTGACTGTATAATTTCTTCCTGGATATCTTTTCATTACCATTTCTTTTTATGTTTTGGATCTGTGGATCTCAGCTTCATTTTCTCATACAAGCTGGCATTTTGGCATGTGTACCAGACCAATGAAAAGCACTTTATCTCTGGTATGCCTGGAATTGTCTCTAACACTTGCAAGATAAAACCATTGCCATGACAACATGCTTAAAGCTGAAGATGTGGTCAGAGGAGGGAGCCCCGTGGAGACAGGATGGGTAAAACTCCCCTGCTGAAGCAGAGTTGTTTACTGCAGAATATTGACTGTGAGGTTGTTGTGGTGAACTTATTGACAATGAACACTCTGACAATGAACTTGTTGATAAGTAACTTGTTGAGGGCTAACCCTGCAAATTTAGCAGGCATAAATGGATGTTCAAGAGAATCTTGGGGTGTCTTAGGGGCCTTTGAACTTAGAACTTCTGAATGAGTGCTCTCACAGCCAAGAATGCCCGTCCTGTTTGGCTGGATGATGATGATGATGATGATGATGATGATGATGATGATGAAAGGAAAAAAGTTGGAGATTTCCAAGATAAAATTTGTAATGTATCTTCTAGTAAATGGTACTGAGAAAGTCAGAATATGAATCAGTGTACCCCAAAAGCAAGCAAGGGAAAGGAAATTCTAGATATTCTAGTTAGCTTCAAGGAATCCATGTTCATTTACAGTTTGTTGTGGCTTTCTGCGCTTGGAAAGAAAATGTGAGAGTTAAGAATATCTTCTTCATTCTTATTAGGGATGACTATCAGATTACTGTGTAACATGTATATTCATTGTCTTCTTTTTGACAGCAAAGGAAAAATGTGATAATTTAATGATATCAAAAATAGCTATATTTCAGTCATCAAAAATAATATAATCATAGAATCACAAGGTTGGAAACGACCTATAAGATCATCCAGTCCAACCACCTCCTCATCACCATTGTCACCACAAGCACTAAACCACATCACACAGCACGTCATCCAGAGGCCTCTTGAACACTGCCAGGGACGGCGACTCCACCACCTCCCTGGGCAGCCATTCCAGTGCCTGACCACTCTCTGACAGAAGAAGTTCTTCCTTATGTCCAACCTAAACCTCCTCTGATACAACTTGCGGCCATTGCCCCGTGTCCTGCTCATTGCCTGGGAGAAGAGGCCAAATCCCTCTTCACCACAGCCTCCCTTCAGGAGGTTGTAGAGAGCAATGAGTTCTCCCCTGAGCCTCCTCTTCTCCAGACTGAACAATCCCAGCTCCCTCAGCCGCTCCTCATAAGACTTGTGCTCCAGACCCCAGGAAGAACTGGCCTGTAAATAATAAAAGATGAAAACAAACATGATACATAGGGCATCACCACCTTCTGTGATGAAAACTGTAGGGAAAGTTTTGAACATACATAAAAATGAACAACTGTTGTGGTTTAATCCAGTAGGTAGCTCAGCACCACAGACATTCATTCATCTCCCTTTCCCATTGGAATAGGGGAGAGAATGAGAAAAAGGTAAAATTCATGAGTTAAGATAAAGACAGTTTAATTGTACAAAAAAGGATGATAGCAGTAATAGTAAAAGTCCTCAGGAGGCAGCAGCAGCCCCCTATCCTGGCCAGCTCTCCATTTCTCAGCGCAGTTTTATATGGCATGGAATATCCCTCTGGCCTGTTTAGGTCAAATGTCCTGATTTTGTCCCCTCCCAGCTCTTTGTACAACCTTAGCTCCTTGTTGGCAGGGCAGCACGAGAAACAGAAAAGTCCTTGGATCTGTGCAGCACTGCTCAGCTAAACTAAAACATCAGTGTGTTATCAACTCTGTGTTCATCAAAAATGCAAATAAGTGCATCATACAAGTTTCTGATAAACAAAAATAAGCATATTCCTTATTGAAATAAGGACAACAACACTAAACTGAGAATAATCTTCTCTGTGTCCTATGGTTTATCACAACACCTCCACAACTAGTTCTTCTGTGGTATTAAAAGAGTTACCTCTTTTAAACTAACAAGGGTTATATTG
The DNA here is from genome assembly GCF_023343835.1 of Lagopus muta. Lineage (NCBI taxonomy): Eukaryota > Metazoa > Chordata > Aves > Galliformes > Phasianidae > Lagopus > Lagopus muta. The sequence goes on from NC_064434.1 coordinate 11,259,053, forward strand.
TTAGATCAACAAATGGAGAACTCGAAAGTGATGAAGAAGCAGGAGTTGAAAACTTAAATTTACTTTTTCTTACCTTGAATTCATAGTACACACCAAATGATTTTAAACAGTGGATTTGGGCTTTGGGTGTGATTCCCTGATGCTGTCACACACTGAAAGTCTCTGAGATATTTCTTCCTGGTGGTTTTTCCTCTGGGTCTTGACATACTGTAAAGAGGGAGTATACAAATAGAATATACCATTACCTCTTTAAAAAACACTTCTAAGGTTAGTAAGGGAAAGTGGCAATTTTTATAGCAACAAACGTTATTGGAAATAAATTTGAATCCAATAAATTGGAATTCATTCAAATAATGAGACTCTCTGAAGCACAAATATATCATTACATAAATGTTCATTTTTGAAATACTGAATATGGAACAGCAAAGTCAAAGGATATCCCTGCAATTAATGCTAGGGAACTAGCAGTGTAAAATAACTTGTTAAAGTTTTAGATCATAAAAAGTACTTCTTTTCCATCTTCATTTTATTTTCTATCTGTACTGTTTCTATTTTATTTTCTTCCCTTATTTTCTTGTTTTCTTTTTCCATTGCAATAGTGCAGAATAAGGAATTTGATCTTGATTTGTAAATTTATGATATTGAGGAGGTACAAAATCAGGCAACAAAAATATGCCCATCTCTCCTTGAAATGATTCTACTTTGCAAGAAAGGAACAGTATTTAGTAATACAGATTTATTTTGTGTCTCATTCTGTTCAGCTTGGTTCATGATCGCTGGTCAGTGCCCAGAAAGAATGACATTTTCCCTTTCACCAATAAACATATCCCAAATGTAACTTTATTATTTGCTGGAAAATACACTCCAACCTCATTATTCCTCAAACTCGTTACGTTATACTTGTTATACTTTGCAGATATTTTGAAAATCTGGTCTGGAAAACACATGCTTCTGAAAGGAGCATGCTTCATGGTTGTCAGATCTTATTAAGATCATCACAATCTAGACAAGTCAAAACTAAAAACAATGTGTTAGTACAGTGAAGGCTTAAGTACCTGATCATAAAATAGGGAACTGTTCTAAGGAGTACATACCCCAGAAAAGGCTACATTTTGAAACGTCTGAAGTACATCACTATGACTTATCATATAGGATTCCTCATAATAAATGTAGTTTCCTAGAGCTGACTTAATCTGAGCTAGCATTTATTCTAATCATCGTTGGAACTTCCTAGAACGATACTGAATAATAATTAGTGCTCAAGGAATTCCTGTGCCTTCAAGCTTTTTATAATTCCTTATTAGATTAGAAAGCATTCTTGCTCAAGTCCAAAATGTGAGATAAAATAAGGAACATATTAATTAGAAAACAGCGTGTATTTTAGGCATCAAATCTGTGTCAGTTCTGGTGCGCTTTCAAGGTTCCTGGAGGATATGCTTATCATAGGCTTTGGCTACCCTTCTTATGGTTATTATTTTTATTTAAAGACCATAAGAGCAGCAAGGGAAATTCATGTGCTTTCATACTGCAGCAGCACTTGTGCCATCTCTCTGATGACCCACTCCCATATTTAAGCAGTCATCTGATATACAATAACAGACAGCTACTGAAGTTGCAGAATAAATAAATATATAAATAAAAATTAACATTCTTGTTCAGTGCAGTAGGCTTCCTTAGCAATGCAGAGCCATACACTGGCTTTTCAGTAGGATTTGGCATGTCTTGAATATTTGCATTTTTAAGGGCATGTGAAGGATTGATAAAAATCCCATCCTTCCTCTTGGCCTTCAGTGTAAAAAGCTCTCTGCAGGGAGATATGTTGATTTCTTTTTCATAAGTTTATTTGTTGTAAATTCATGTGGATGTCCTTGGTTTGTAGAAAGAGCTTTGCCATATGGTGTTTTTATATTGCATGTATTTGTTTTGGAAGTGACTTTGTACAACCTGTTGTTAGATTTTCCATAATGTTTATATTCATTTCTGTTCCTGTAGGATGTTGCCCAATACCTCAGCATCACTAAAGCTAAGTGTGTTAAATCTTACTTTTACATGCCACAGGTCTGATGCAGTATCTCTGTATGTTGTATTGACTCATTTCAGGATGTTTGGAAGAGAAGATTTACACTACAGAGCTTCACAGTAACAAATAGTTCAAAAGCTTTACATGAACTTGATAGAATCCAAGATTTGTTGCAATCTTTTCTATGTAACACCAGACACTATGCATATATCAATCCAACCTGACTGACTGGGAAAAGGCAAATTCCTCTCTATTATCACAGTTGCCCCTAATTAAAGTCAAACACTGAGCACTGTCCCATGGCGTTTGATCACTTGGACACTTGTGTCTTTTTATTCATTTTCTGGTCACCTACTTTCTTGATCTCTTGCACCTCTTAACCTTTTCCAGTTGAAAGGTGAGTTAAAACATGCAAGGACAGTTGATTTAGGTCCCAATTAAGCCTGGCTTATTTCAATTCCTGTGGTGTAGTGAATCCTCATTAATCTCTCTTTCATCCTGACCTTTATTTCTCCCTTAGGTGTTGACCCAGAAAAGGAATATTTGGGTACATATGCTTAGGCCCATGTGAATACTGCAGTAAGAGGTAGCAAAGATTGCTCCACTGGAACACTGGTTTCCACTGGTACCTGCGAAGAGGTTGAGACATTAAAAAATTAGACGACAACAAAACACAGAGGGAAACAAAGGGAAACAAAATAGCGAGAAGTTCATCAGGCAACACAATAGGAAATATTGTTTGCTTCATTGTTTTTTTTTAATGGTGATTCTCATCCGCAATAACAAAATAGGCTATTTCATACGGACTAGAATTTCTGTAATTCTGTAGCACATTATGAAATCATTCTTTATCATATATTTTCAGTGGTGAGTGGAGACAGGACAAGGGGAAATGGCCAGAAACTGGAGCATAGGAAGTTCCGCACAAACATGCACAAGAACTTCTTTACAGTGAGGGTGACGGAGCACTGGAACAGGCTGCCCAGGGAGGTGGTGGAGTCTCCTTCTCTAGAGATGTTCAAGACCTGCCTGGATGCCTACCTGTGCTACCTGGTGTAGGGAACCTGCTTTGCAGGGGGGTTGGACTCGATGATCTCTGGAGGTCCCTTCCAACCCTTACAATTCTGTGATTCTGTGATTCTGTGATATATACATAGTATTTGATTTTTGTATATATTGAATAGCAAAATTACTCAGAATTTTTTCAGCCATGAAACGAAGATTGTTGAACCAGTACTTTGAAAATGTTCGTAGTTGATTCAGACTTTAGTGTGATTGTGTGCCAAGCTTCAGTAGTTTGGATTCAGCATTGAACAAAAGTACTGAAGGCAATGTAGCTTGCCTCCTTTTAAATCAGATGTGCTTCAAAAAACACTAAACTTCCATGACAGTAAACCATCTGCTGATGACTAACATCTTTGCAATATGCTCTGTCATCTAATAATTCCCCAAAATTGATTTAATTATTTTTGACCACTCTTACTTTGCATTTCCAAATTTTATTTATTTATTTATTCATTCATTCATTCAAGAAGCTAGTTGTTCTAACCAGATATTCCTCAGAGGAAAGGGAAACCTTCTCAAATATTCAGTTCACAGTCATACTCAGATTTTTGCTAGCAATTACCAGGAATAATATCTGAATTAAATGTGCATAGTGAAAGCATGATAACAGTGACATTCACTGATTGTTCTGAACTGTTTTTGATCTGAAATTAAAAGAATGCCTTTTAAATGTTAGTGTTAAGGAGAGGGAAGAATTCTATTGGATGATGTTGTACATTCAATGTTATTAATTACATACATGTAATTACTTAAATTTAATTACTAATTAAATTGGGCAAGACACTTAAACTAAGAAGCTGATGTGTGCTTACACAGAGGAACACAAACTGAATCTCATCACAGATTTTTTCTAATTGATGCAGTGCTGATATAAATAAACATTAAAATTTGCAGCATTCAAATATGTGCAGGTAATACTGTTAACATTATTATTATATGATTAGAATATGATTAGCGACATCAGCTGATAAATGCTAAGCAGCAATAAAGATGTCATAATGAATACAAATACATATTTTTGTCAACTTTCTTACTTCAAATTTCCCGTTATATTCTGAACTGTTTCAAATTCTTACTCAAAGTCAAGTGACTTTATCAACTTAATCCCTCTGCATGGGGAGACAGCTTCTGCTTGTTAGAAATCAAACAAGTTTTCCAGTTTTCATTGTCTTCTTATCAATTTTCACAAAATGTTACTAAGGTTAATAGCATATGCTTTCATGATCTGACTCCAGAGTTAAGAAGTTAATGCCAGTAAAATCATCCATAAGATAGAAAGATGCACATATATAGAAACTGCAGTAAGTGTTTCAAATAGCATCAAGTAAAATTTGGGTAACTATTTCTTACTTGTGAAATGATTTACCATATTAAAAGTATAGGTATAACTAGGCAGTTTTATAATAAATTCAATAAACTAATCTGGAAATCTTTAGTCGTTATGTAAATCTAACATAATTCCTTGTAATTAGATTACTTATGGGTGGTTTCATGACTAAGAAGCAAACTGGATTTGGACTATCTGATCAATAATGCACAACAGCTGTAGCAATTATTTTTCTTGATGCTGACATTTCTTTTGTTTAGCACTAAAAAATATCCCTCTGACTTATAATGTGATTGAGATAAGCCAATTATTTCACTAAAGAGTACATGATTTCTGAAGACCATTAATTTGTTAAAAAAATATATATTTTTAACGTTTTGAATGCATATCTAACATATTTGACTGCCTTAAAAGTTTTAAACAAGCTGGAACCACATTTAGAGCATATTTTTTGTGACCATTTTGATATTCTTTAGAGGCCCAAGAATACTGAGGTCTTCCTGAGCAATCCAAAATAAGTGGAAAAGAGTGCCACTTATTCGCTGTATTATCTTGCTACTTGAAATAAAAATTAATGTTTAAGCAATTAAAGATAGAGATAAGGAGTTAATAACATGATGATTTCTAGAGTAATAAGAAATTCAAAATCGGAAGGTAAAGTATGAGCAGCTCAGCCATTTTTGTGAATTAGTAGTTGATGGATCCTTTAGTAAAAAACAAAACAACTGTAATTTAACATCTAATGAGAGTTAACGTGCACAGTATTAGAGAAATGCTCAAAAAGAGAAGAATACACTCTCTATTGATGTGACCACAATATGACTTCAATATACCAAATGTATATGTTAATTGTTAACTTTGAAATGCCTTAGGTCAGGATTCACCTCTTGTTTGTACCAGCAGATTTGTATCAGTCATTCATGGTCTCTTGGATCTTCCTTTGTTGATGCCAAAAAGTCTGACTACATGATCCCTGGAGTATCTTACTGCAATGCCATATTTGCCTGGAATAACTTTCACTACTTTGATAGAAGTCTGTTTTTTAATGCTATCTTAAATCTGCTTATGTGTCATCTCTAAGTCTTCTGCGTTCACACTGCACCATTGAAACAGCGGATTTCTGTGTGACTTGCATGGCTTTGCACAAGTGTCTTGGTGGAGTTGGTTAGATTTTTGTCATTGGTTGCTACCAAAATTGTCACAGTTTGGTAGAGTTAGGGATTTTCTTTGGTGGTCTGAGATACAACAAATAATCCTACAACACTCCATAAGTTATTATGATCCTTTCTGTGGGCATAATAACAGACGTCTGATGTAAATTGCCTAGATCTACTGTGCTCATACAAAGAATTTTTCTATTTATATCTTGGTCTTTTGGAAGATCTTCTATATAGTTTTCATGAAAATTTGTAAGAAAATGTATTTTCTTACAGAACATGGATATTGTTTCCTCTAACTGCAGAAATACAATGGTTCAGGAGTTATTTGGAGACTCACTAAATAGTCTGGATTTTCTTGTTTAGTTTGGTGTTTCCATCACACAGCTGGCTCACCTTTCCAGCAGGATTTTAGTCATAGAGCTCAGACTATTTTAATATTTTTTATTTATTGTCTCTCCTTATTTTATTTCTCACCCTACTAATATAATGTGACTTCTAACACACTGAGAAGGTAAACAATATTGATTTTATTAGGAAGCCAGAAGAGTTCCTGAAGCTCTGCTGGCTCTCGCGTGTCTCAACTAAAGACATTCTGCAGGTGAGCAGAGTGCAGAAGAGATCCCAAATGTAGGCTACTTTGATCAATTACAGTCCTTGTATTACTGCTTGTATTCCATGTAGTCTTTCTTGAAGAAAAGGTAGACTTAAAAAAATGTTACAACTATTTCCTGGATAATAATGTTTCTGACTGCATATTCCAGGTCTTTCTCATGGTCTTCCAATTATAAAATAACAATTTGGAAAATGCTGAATTCGGTCAAAACAGTGGTTCATTGGGTTATAATACAGCTCTGCTCACTGGACATTGCACAAATGTTGTGATCAAGGCAACTGCTCATATTTTGCAATTCAACTCCCAGCATGGGAAAATAACAATGGCAGCATCAAGAGTGTGACTCCTTCTGAAGTTGAAATAGGCAGAAGATTACTGCTGTTGAAGTGCATATAGAATACAGAAAATACCAAAACATTCTAAGGAGGAATGTACCTTCTAGGAAGAGTTTTGAATTCCTTTTAGCAGAAGCTCTTAAAACCCTCAGCAAAGTGCCAAATTTTCAAAGTGCATTTTAAAAAGAAAAAGAAAAATAGAAGAAGAAATGAAAAGGAAAAAAAGGGCTGATTTCAAAAGCACTGTAAATAGCCACCTTGAAAATAAGGAGATAGCCTATAAAAAAAATCTTGCAAGGAAATATATAACTACATGTCTGACTGCAATCAGAGAAAAAAAAAATAGGAGATAAGGAAGGAATTATGATTCCCTTTCACATTGCTACCTACCAGGCATGAGTAGAATTCATTTCTTATGGCTCCTGAAATTGGTTTTAGGCTTCTGTTCATCAGTATGGGACAAAAATGTTCTGAAATAAGATAGTTTGAAGTCTGTTATATCAACTAAAGTAGAGTAAATAATATTTCATTATATATAATTCACAGATGCAGTGCTTTTCACCTGAAGAATGTTGACTTTGGGTGTCTGCCAATGACTGTCACAATAAAGATGTCAAAGACAGAGAAACAGTCCCATGCTTACAGTGACACAAATTTCTAACTTGTCCTTATATTTATTGCAGAAATTATGCAATAGAGGCTAGGAAACCTATGCTGATTTCATTAGGAGAAAAAAACAGATTGCCCCTTAAATCTATGACTGCAATATTTAGATTACAGTCTATTATTTAGTGTAGAGAGTTGATAGCTTTGGATCCGTACCCTCCATGAGTCTCTGATGAAATTGTGTACTCAAAGGAATCTGTGTGGGAAGGGTTATCTCCATACTAGCAGTTAATGGAGGGAGTAATGATGATAAGAAAAAAAAAGTAATCAATAGATTTATGCCACTGGATAACCTAGCACTGTGAAACTCCTTGTATATTTTATACAAGTGCAGTAGATGGAATTCCTTCCAGAATGACAGTGTCTCAATTCCTGTCAAACATAAGTTACTTGATTCACTCTCATTAATTTTCTCTGTAAGGCTTTTGCTGTTAATTGTTATACATAAGCATGCAGTTTTTTATATCCCTAAAATTAAAATTTTCTTCTTCCTGCATTATAATTTTTTCTTTCAGAAATCCATGTGTGCATTTATTTTAGCTGCAGGCAGAAAATACATCATTCAAGAATGGAAAAATACTGAAACGTGATCTGTTAGTCAATATCCCTATCCTGCCTTCCTTTCTCTATACATCTTAACTCAGGATTTCACAAAATCATGTAGTCCAAAATTCAGCTTTGTATCTCATTGTAGGTGTCCTACTATGTCACTGTCGGGGGCCTTTGTATCCTCATATCTAATGGACCAATATGTTCTACAACAGTATTCCCTTAACGAGCAGCCTGAAAAGTGGCACACCTGCTCTGCTGGAGAACTGCCAGTAAACTGATGCAGCACTGTGCATTTCAGTGATGCTGAACACAGTCAGAGCAGCACATGTAGTCTGTTGTCATAAATAAAACAGGTGTTGTCTACACGTATAGTCACTGTCGCTGACAGATGTGAACTGGTGATTTAGTGACACAAGTGCCATGACTTTTACTATAAATGATCAAAATAAACCCTGTTCTTGATTTGCTATGATGGTTGAAGGCTCACCCAATGTTTGCTGGCAGTCAGCCCACCTCTGTGATTCTGAGAGAGATAGATGTAAATGTACAAGAAATACAATATTAGTTCAGAAATAAGTATCTTAATTACAGGCCTGAAATCTACAAGACTGATTTTAGTCACAGATCCCCTTGAATGAGAAGTTATTCAACTGTAACTATTATTTTATTGATCAAAGGCATAAGAAGACAAGTCCTGAGCCCTGAAGCTGATCTTTCAGAACTTTGTTCACACAGCCCACCAGATATGCTCACTATAGACACTATGCTCTAGATGTCAAGAGAGCCATGGGTATTGCTCATGGGTATTCTTTCATGATTAACATGAAAGAAAGAGACAAAAATTCAGCTTCTCAGTATACATATCCTGCATGTTGTTGCTCTGCAGAGTCCCTCTCCGGAAATATATATATGCCTCATGTGCAAAGACTCCTCCATCTTTCTTCAAATCTCATTTTCTAGCAGCTGATCTGTACCATGTTTAGAGACCTGAGGAAGACACAAATGGACCTTCAACAGATCATGCACAGTGCAGTCAGGTTAGCTGTTGCACCATGTGCTGGAAAGACCTTTCAACACCAAAGCAGTGAGTAGTGGGAAACAGGAATTTGGAAAGGGGACAGATCTGTTTTGGAGAGAAACTGAGGGCCTTATCATTAATGCCAAGACCAGAAATGTAGAAAGGCTGCTCTACTACTGCTAGTCCTCCACCAAAGAACAGGATAGTGCTTGTCACTGTAATACTCACTTTAATGTCTTTCAGAGATCGGCAAACCACTCATTTCTCAATCTGGAAAACTATGATAGTGGAAAATGGCATGGTAGCCTGCTTTCAAAATAAAAAAACATGTGCTGTATTACTCTGATTAATTATGAAGAAGAAGGAAAAAAAAGAAATTCAGTTCATTTTATAAAAAAAAAACACTAATTTAATGGATACATAAAACAACCTTATTTAGAATTCCTCATGCCTAAGACCTCTAGGTTCTATGAGGCTCAGAAGATATTACATTACTGATGAAACTGTGTGTATTAAAAACATTACGGACTAAATATAGATTCATTTGGTACATGTGATTTTTAAGTTCTGACCTGTATGATTAGAGATTAGCAAGGTTTTTAACAAATTCTTGTGAAATATGGAAAAAAATATCCAATTCAAAACTGTGAAATTGAGTGTTGAAGACTGAAAACTCCTTAATTTAAAGAAATGTGGTTTGAAACTAGTTACAGTGGATAGAAAAATCAAGAAGGACACAAAGAACTTCCCAATAGGTAGAAGGAGCATATTATTTAAGAAAATAATGTAACAGTCAGAGAGAAATTAATGAATAGAGCAGTTATATACATGCCTAGAAATAGCTATTAATACCACAGAATTATGTACTACTCAGTCATTAACATCACATTGCACCTGGCACTTTAATATTTTAGCTCTTTGAGAAAGAAATTAAGAGCTCAATTACGGATCTGAGGCATGCTGAGAAGGGAGAAAGATAAATACTGTTTCATGGTGCACTGGGAAGCCATATGTCTCTGGAAGGCACAAAAAAGTGATCCATCTCTACAGTTGTAATATACAAACCATGGTTGGTTATCCACTCTCAACTTCATTCTCAATGTTTGGAAACAGCGTCAGAAGTACAAAGTTTTTTTTTTCCTCTTCTTATGACTCTTCAGATCTGTTTTTGTTCTACAAGCAATAGAAGTAGCTTCAAGTGATGTTTCAGTGTAAAATACACCTGATCAGGAAGATTTAAGCAGCTATACATGGACTCATGAGGCTATGAGGGAATTATCTTTAGAATGATCAGCTGTTTTCCTCTATTGGAGGTGCAAAATATTTCTCAGATCTCAAACCTTTAAATTTGAATGTTTTTATCCATCTGTTCTGTGATGTTTGATTTTTTCTTAAGCAAGTCAAGGATGTTTTAGTAGTGATGACACAGAATTTTAGAATACGTTTTTCATTTTACGATTCCTTAAGAGCATCTTCAGTTGTTCTTTCCTCATAAGAGACCCATATTCACCACCTGTGCTGTAATTCCTCAGTCAGGAAATCAGCTTCTAAATATCCTAGCTTTCTGAAATGTCAATAGCTCAGAAAAAATGTTATGTGGTATTTTTCATGTGGAGTACAGTCCCTCCTTGTCAAAGTAGGGAATGTCTACAAAATAACAGTTCTGTGAGAGATGCTGTGAAATTACTGCTGATGCCTGCAGCTAAACCTAATTATTATAGTTCCTGATTAATAATTGATATGGTAATCCATGGGCTAAATCAAAACACCTACTTATGTAATTATTTCCAGAATTCTAACTGTGCTTCCATTGCTAGGAGATATTGAAATTTAAACTTTCTGATATACAAATCTGTCTATAGTCTTATTTCTAGCATCATGCTAGTGCTTCAGCTTATAATTTTCTGAATGTCTTTTCCCAGGTAAAAACAGGATATATAGGTTTTATCCTTGTAAACATTCAGACTTTGTCATTTGTTTTTCACACTTACAGATATGGAAGTCCAAAATTTACATACTTAAAACCCTACATCAGTAGTCATATAACTGTGAATATTCCCCCAGAATATTAGTGAAGTTTCTAAACTTCCAATACCTCTTGTCTTACTGAGAACTGCTCAGATCTTGATAATACTGGACAACCAGATACAACAAGAATACACCTGCCGCAGGTCCTGCCCTGACTGCAACCCTGGGGAACACTCAGCAGATCGACTTTATGCAGAGGAGATATTTTTCCACATGCTTTCAATCCAGAAACTCCATGTTTAGAACATCCATCTTAAAAAAAGTCAAACTTCCATTTCTCCCATTACTTTCATGAATATTTGTCAATATAGAGAAGGCTGACAGAGAGTTCTTTAAATTCCACATGTGGGGTTCTCTGCATTTCTTTTAACATTACTCCCTCTTTACACTCCTGAGAAAGGAGAAAAGGGAAATGTGGTTTGATACTAGTTTCAGCAGGTATCAAACAATCTGCAATATTTACATCCACATTCTGATACTAACAAAGATTTATATCTTGGTCTCCTAAATGATGAGTATGTGCTGTTACATGGGTTAAGAGAAAGACATTCTTCTCTGTTTTTGAACATTCTTTTTTGTTTTTCTCTCTCTTTCTTTTTCAATTTTGTTTTTCCAGATGAAAATAGTAAAGCCAAGCTAATGGATATATTTCCTCTTCAATTCTGCTTTAGCATTTTTCAGCTGATTTTTATAGACATCTAACTGGCCCAGTGATTTATTATCCATACATATTACCAAGACAGTAAAAAGCAACATGATTTTAGGAGTATTCAGCTATCCCCATATTATGAGCTGTGTCTGTATAAGATCTAATAGAGATCCTAGCTCAGGCTTCTCCATCGTGGTACAGTCATTCTATATGGTATTACTTTTAGGACACTAAGCGTATTTACAGTATCTTGGAGCACTGTACTGTAAGCTAAAAAAAAATGCTATAAATCACTCCATATAGAATTCACAGAGTTTGAGCACTTAACAAGGCCTAAAGCTTGCATTGGACAAAAAAGCTTCTAAAAATCTTGCATTGCAGTTTTGAGAGACTGTCCACGAATAAATCTTTCCTCAAGCTTTTCTTAAGAAGAGTAGGTGAAAATGAAACATAATAGAGGTCGATGGAAAGTTGAAGAAAGAGGACTGTTTTTCTTCTCTCAGAGTTCAGAACACCACCAGACTAAGCTGGAGGCATCACAGTTTGCAAATCTTCAATGATAGAAAAAAATCTAAGAGTAGCAAGTATTCAATTTATATGCATATATATATTTTTTAAAGCTTCATGTGGGGTTGCAAATTCTAACTGCTTTTGTTACTGAGGATTTCAATAGCAGCTAGCAATGGCTCTGATAATAGTGCTTACTTTGGTTTATATTCTAGATCATTTTCAATAAATCACAATGAATATGGTAAGAGAACTTGTGGAAGTAAGTTAAGCAAAGTATATAAATTCATAATCTACAGAGGATGGATACTGTTTTTAAATTCAAGTGTTAGAAAATGCCTTTAGGGGTTAGAGCCAGTTATTTGAATAGCTATGTAAAATTATATTGAACAATTATCAAGTGCCATTAATGCAATTAGCTTGTTGAGAAGGTATTCCATTTCTCAATGCTGAAAGAATAATTTATGTTGGACCTATAAAAAATTACCTCTTAGGTTACACTAGCTATCTGTTTTTCTGTTCTAGAAAATGAAACAAGAAAGTCAATCCTCTGAGGTGATTTATTTTTATTTTTAAAATAACTGTTCCAGGATGGTGCATCATCCTCTACAAGATGCAAATTCTTCTTCATTGAAGAAAGTGTAGAAAGTGGTGTGAAATCTAAAAAACTTCAGTTGTGGATTTGTCTTCAGTGATAAAAGCAGCTGCATACATCTCTGTGGGCTTTTTAGCAATCCCTCTAATGATTTCCTTTTTATACAATTATTAAGATTGGAAAAGACCACTAGGATCATATCGTCCAATTGTCAACCCATCACCACCCCATCCTTCAGAGACATAGATATTTCTTGAAAACCTCCAGATATGGTGACTCCACCACTTCCCTAGGAAGCCTGTTGCAATAGTCTTGGAGAAGTCCCAGCCCTTCTAGTCCTTCCAACACTCTGTGTAGGGGGCTGAGGTACTCCCCACTTCTAAGCAGCAGCCAGGAGAACATCTATGAATTGTTGCACTTGCCTTTTGGTGTCTAAGTTATTCAGTGAGTCTACACATGGGTGATAAACATGTTGCTTAGAAAGTAGTACTTTACTAGGTGTAATAGCATTTCATTTGTCCGCACATAGTTCAGTGACCATAAAATGATTTATCCTGTATCACCTTTACCACTTGCTCAAAGTTAACTGAATCCCTATCATGAAAGCATAAGGCAATTATTCTCAGTTATAACATTTCTAACTTAGTGAAGCTTAAAATTAATTACAAACACACACAATTTGTTTGGTTCAATCTTAGTCCGCATGTCTTGAATGAGAAATTCAGTAACACTATGAATAAATCTTCCACTGACATGATCAGCAAACCCATGACTGAGATGACAAAAGACCTAAGAACACCTGTTCTGACTAGATTATCTTTATTCTCTGAGCTTCGTTTGAGCCAAAATTAAGTGGAACTACATGCACTGTCTCCAACTGTCACATGCACTAATTGATTTATTTGGAAAGCTATCTCATTCCCTGGTTTAAAATGTTTTCCCCACAGCAGAATTAAAGAAGACCAACATAACTAACATAGAGAAGGCAGACAATTTTTAATCAAATTTTCTTCTGGTCTGGACAATATCTACACACAGGTATAACCCAGGAGAGGTGCATCCAAGTAAAGAAATTCATGACATTAGGTGGCATGAGAGCTCACTTTTCAGGTTGACCTAGGAAAAAAATTCATTAGTTTCAAATATTCTCTTGATGGGATCTATTTATCTTTTTGTTCAGTGGCAGCGCCCATCTTTACCTGATCGGCATTGCAGAGATTACCTTCAGCTTGTGAAATGGTAATATTATTACACTTTACCAAAACACTCATATATATAAAAATCCTCAGCATCATATAAACTTACCCCAAGATTGATATTCATATTTATTTATGATCATGACCTAACATCAAAAACAGAAAACAAACAAAACAAAACAAAACAAAACAACAACAACAAAAAGAAGCTCTCCTTCCTAACCAGACCCATGGTCTCTTAACTTTTGCTTGGGAATACACTTTTCGCAACTTTCCTTCAGGTACTGCACCCTTAATGGACATTGATAAGATTCTCTGAGCCTTCTTTTCTTCAAGCTGAAGAGCACCATCTCTCTCAGTATCTCCTCATAGGAGGGGTGATACAGGCCCTTCAGCATCTTCATGACTTTCCATTTTACTCTCTATAGTATGTCCTCATCTCTCTTCTTTTGGAGGAGTCAGAATTGGACACAGCACTCCAGGTGTGGTCTCATCAGGGCTGGGCAGAACAGAAGGATCACCTCTCTTGACCTGCTAGCAATACTTTGCCTAATGCATCCAAGAATACCATTAGTCTTCTTAATGCAAGGGCACATTGTTGGATCATGTTCAACTTGATGCCTACCAGGATCTCCAGGTCCTTTTCTTCACAGCTGCTTTCAAGCTGGGTGCCCACCAGCATGTCCTGGCACCCGAAGTTGTTATTTCCCTGGTGAAGGAATATGCACTTTTCGTTTAAATTCACAAGATTCTTATTAACTTACCTCTCCAGCCTGTCATAGTTCCTCTGGGTGGATGTGTGGCCATCTGGTGAGCTAGCCTCTGCCATGAAGTGTGCTTCATATACAAATTTACCGAGAGTGCACTCTTCATTAATGATCTAAACTGTGAGGTAGGCGTTAAACAGGAATGGATACAGTAATGATACCTGTACATTGTTTGTTGATGGTGTCCAACTAGTGTTTACACCATTGAACACCACCTTCTAGGTCTAGATATTCATCTAGATCCACCTCACTGTCTGCTAATCCAGGCCATACTTACAGAATCGCAGAATCATAGAAGCCTTAGAGTTGGCAGGAACATTTAAAGGTCATCTAGTTCAACTTTCCTGCAATTAACAAGGACTTGCACAGACAGATCACATTGCCTGGGACCTTATCCAGCCTTGCCTTGAAAGTCTCCAGGGACAGGGCATCCGTCACATCTCTGTGCAACCTGCAACCTGTTCCAGTACTTCACTACCCTCAATATAAATGACTTTTTCCTTATATCAAACCTAAATCTACCCTCTTTAAGCTTTAAAACATTTCCCTTTGTTCTATCACCACAGACCCTGCTGAAGAGTCTGTCCCCTTCTATCCTATTGCTCCCCTTTAGATACAGAAAGGCTGCTATCAGATTGCCTCGCAGCCTTCTCTTGTCCAGGCTGAACAGTCCCAACTCTCTCAGCCTGTCCTCACAAGAGAGATGTTCCATCCCCTGGATAATTTTCTTGGCCCTCCTCTGGACACACTCCAACTCACTATGTCTCTCTTGTACTTTCACACTCAGATCTTTGCTAGTAATTACTGATGAATGCACTCCATCCTTTCACAAAGTGCGTGGTAACTTATTCCTTGGTGAAAAGAGACAAGTTATTTTAGAGTTGCTGAGGAAAAAATGTTTGAACACTGGCAGTTAGCAAGAGAACCAATTTACTCACGGCTTTTTGCTTAGTTGATAGTATATTAACTTGTCTGTGGGACTCTTTTTTGAGCAATAATAAAAATAATAGCACACTCTTAAATTCATCACTTTCATACTTTTGGCAGATTTCCCTTTGTGCTTGCTTGCAGTATCAGTATTATCTTGCTCTCTTCACTTTGATCTTTTTGAAATTTCAGCAAGATTCTAAACACAAGAGCTGCTCTGTAAGTAATACTTCCTATTTTATGATCTTGACCAACAATGTCAGAGGTGGTTGTTAATGGTGAAGCAGTAGAGGCTGAACTTTCCCACCAACATTCTGTTTTGTTGCCATGTGACATACAGCAGCAGTGGGGCAGTCTCTGAGACAAAATGAAGTCTCATATGGGAGTGTAGATGAAGCAGAGATGTACCATTTAATTCTTCCATGTGGAAAAAATGGCACCCATGACATTCATGAAGCATTACTGAATATTTATGGACACCAAAGAGTGGATGTGAACACAATGAGGCAGTGGGTGGTGTTTTTCAGCAGTGGTGACAGCAACAGTGGATCACTTCTGCTGGTGACAGTGAGTGATGTTGGTGATTCTGTTGCCAGTGGCTCTACATTTTTATGAGTGTGGGATTCAGGCTATCGTTCATCACTGGTGAAAATACAGAACTAATGGTGGTGACTGTGTTGAAAAACCATTTTACGTGGACAATTTTTTCTATCAAAAATTGTTATTCTTCTCTTTGCATATGTTGAAACTTCAATGGAAATACACAGGAGGCATAACTTTCCAAGTGACCTGCTTGGAAAATCACTTGGAAATTCCAGTTGCTCATGCTCAGTAAGGGAGTTAAGATTCAAAGAGATGTAAGAGTGGTTTGCAGGGATTCCCTGTCTCTTTCCCCCCAACCCTAACCCCAGTGTATTTACTGAAGATCATCAAATAGTAGGATACTTCCTGCTGTCATCTGTCCACTACCTAAATGATTGAGTCATTTAAATAGCAGATGGGAGCTGCTCTATTCAAGGCAACTTTGGTAGCATACTATAAACAAAACTTTACCCATGAAGCTAAAGTAAAATGTTTTTCATGATAGTTCTCTTTACATTAGATTTTGTTAACAAAATAATATTTTTTCCCTCAATCTCCAGCTTACTTACCCTGCCTTGAACCTGCCTTCAGTTATCTAGCCTACCTTAAGAGTAGCAAAATAAGTACAGATCAGACCAATTTTTCTGCAGACATTTGCAGTGTCGTGTTCCCTCTTTTCCCTCGGGAAAAGTAATAGGGACAAAGGCTATGCTACTTCTCTACAAGCAATATCCTGTTCAAATAAACTGATGTCTTCTAACTTATTTCCCGATGTTTCACTCTTAGAGAAGAAATTATTCATGCTAATATTTTACTCCTCATCCATTTTTTGCACAGATTTTTTTTCCACATTTTTTCACTGTTTCTTGAGTTTTCACATCTCCAAACCATAGTGACTCACTATAACAATGCAAGAAAATAAAATGTCACCCTGAAATCTGTCTCTTCTTTTATGCTTTGTTAAGCTTCACCATTCATGCACTTCCCTATTCAAATACTCTACAGTAATGAAAGAAATATGATAGCGCTTCTGCATTGGAATACTTGTTTATTGTCATAGCCCACCTGGTATTTTATTCAAATTCTTCAGCTATGAGAATTTGCTACTGCAAATATATTTCACTCAAACTCTCTATATAAAATAATTTATTGTTGTCATTTGCTGCTCTTGACTTTTTGTATTTCAGCATGTTGATTGTAAGGCTGCTAGCTTTTGTGCCCATCTCTTTTGATGCTAACACTTGCTTTTGCTGCAAGCTTTCATCCTAGACACCACAATGAATTGGAAAATTCACCATGCAAAATAGCTCCACCCTCATAGCTAGGAACACTTAATGTTAAGAAGATTATTTAAGTAGCTGACAGGTCTTGAACATTGCTTTTTATGCTATTTGGATGGCTGGACTGGATGATCTTGGAGGTCTTTTCCAACATTTTGATTCTGTGATTCTGCTCCTCATCTACTATTTGCTGCTTTTGTCTGCTGAATCTAAGGTCTTGGGTTAAGGGGCCACGTTTTATTATGCATGATACTGCATAACAGAATAAGAAATAAGAATAAGGAATAAGGGGTATGGCTGTGTACGGCAAGTAGGCAGCACCTTGGTGGGAGTGTGGTAACAGAGCATTAGTTTCTCCAATTATGAAAGATACTGCTGTGGTCCTCATTTACATACAGGCAGATCCCACACTTTTTGCTTTGGAAGCAGTCCACCCTCAAACCATTTCTGTTTAAAGACAGAAATGGAGAGCTGAATTCAGTGCAGCGAATATTCATTTTATTACTCCTTTCATATTGCCTTTAAAGATCAAGACAGAAGCATAATTTATATTCTACTTTCACAGGGAAAAGGATTTTATTTGTTATGAAAAATACGACCCCAATGTTTTGTCTGTTTCTGGCAAGTGGAGAACTTTCATCCTACCATATATAGAATGGTCTCTGGCAGGAGCAGCCATTTCTCAACCTCCGATAGGGCATCTCTCCTATATTTCTTGGCTGTCAGAGCTACATGTGGTGCTTTCTATAAAAAATGAAAAAGTCTTATCTTCTTGGACATGTGTAGGAAGATGAATTCTCATCTAGTTTCTGGGCTTTTGTTGGTCTTAAGATCTCACACAGCTGTTCTGTTAGTAGACTAATTTCACATTGTATATTATAGTACCCAAAATTTTTCTAGAAGCACTTAACAAGCATGAAATAATATTAAGATCGTCTACATACCATAGTCTGATGAACGTGCACATTATGATGGAACTAATAATCACTATTTGCATTTAATGTTAAACGAGAAGCTTCTTTTCTTTCCTTTTCTTTTCTTTCCTTTTCTTTTCTTTTCTTTTCTTTTCTTTTCTTTTCTTTTCTTTTCTTTTCTTTTCTTTTCTTTTCTTTTCTTTTCTTTTCTTTTCTTTTCTTTTCTTTTCTTTTCTTTTCTTTTCTTTTCTTTTCTTTTCTTTTCTTTTCTTTTCTTTTCTTTTCTTTTCCTTTTCCTTTTCCTTTTCCTTTTCCTTTTCCTTTTCCTTTTCCTTTCTCCTTTTCCTTTTCCTTTTCCTTTTCCTTTTCCTTTTCCTTTTCCTTTCCTTTCCTTTCCTTTCCTTTCCTTTCCTTTCCTTTCCTTTCCTTTCCTTTCCTTTCCTTTCCTTTCCTTTCCTTTCCTTTCCCTTTCCCTTTCCCTTTCCCTTTCCCTTTCCCTTTCCCTTTCCCTTTCCCTTTCCCTTTCCCTTTCCCTTTCCCTTTCCCTTTCCCTTTCCCTTTCCCTTTCCCTTTCCCTTTCCCTTTCCCTTTCCCTTTCCCTTTCCCTTTCCCTTTCCCTTTCCCTTTCCCTTTCCCTTTCCCTTTCCCTTTCCCTTTCCCTTTCCCTTTCCCTTCCCTTCCCTTCCCTTCCCTTCCCTTCCCTTCCCTTCCCTTCCCTTCCCTTCCCTTCCCTTCCCTTCCCTTCCCTTCCCTTCCCTTCCCTTCCCTTCCCTTCCCTTCCCTTCCCTTCCCTTCCCTTCCCTTCCCTTCCCTTCCCTTCCCTTCCCTTCCCTTCTCTTCTCTTCTCTTCTCTTCTCTTCTCTTCTCTTCTCTTCTCTTCTCTTCTCTTCTCTTCTCTTCTCTTCTCTTCTCTTCTCTTCTCTTCTCTTCTCTTCTCTTCTCTTCTCTTCTCTTCTCTTCTCTTCTCTTCTCTTCTCTTCTCTTCTCTTCTCTTCTCATTAGAGAAATCTAAATGTAATAATACATAAAGTCTGCTATCACATGTTTTCAAAGCCAGTAAATGTGACAGTGAATGTCAGGCAAATCTAACAGATTCAAAGCAGAATCATAGCACTAGAGAACAGAACATTAAAATATATTATCTTCACTTGTTTTATCTAAACTTTAGAACAAGGTCAGGAGCTAGACTGGGCTGTCCAGGGAGGTGGTTGAGTCACTGTTCCTGGAGTTGTTCAAGAAATGCCTCGGTGGGTACTAGAATATGATTTAGTGGGGAAATATTGGTGGTAGGTGGACAGTTGAACTGGATGATCTTGGAAGTCTTTTACAACCTTGAGATTCTATGATTCTATGATTCTGTAGGTTTCTCAATATTTCCTTTACAATTTCCTTTTGTGAATTCATGGATTAGCTGTCTATCATAATCTCTTTCTTTTTCTCTTCAGAAATATGGACAGATTACATGGCTGGAAGGAGAAAGGAACTCTTGAAAGGGAACTTGAGAGCATTAAAGATTCACTGTAAGATATTCTGTGTTATTCTGTTAACTCCTCTGAAAGGAAGAATTCTGTGATAGAAATGTTTGGAAGAAATCCTACTTAATGGATGGTTCGTAATTCTCAAACAGTTCTAACAGATTGGAATAAGTGTTACGCTAGGAGTCACATACTGTTTGCATGCCCCTGCCAATATAATCTCCAGGTTTTGATTTCAGGAATACATTACTTTCATGACATAGTTGGAAGTGGCTGAGATTCTGAGCAGTTTCCCCAAATATAGTTCTGGCAAGAAGCTCATATTTGATTCAGCTTGGTTAAACTCACTTTTTGACTTGGTTCAGATTAGGGGTTTGAATTTAGGTTTCCCATCCTACACAGAACAGTCAAGACACAAGGAACTATATCTTTCATCTTTCTTAAAAGACAATCCTTACTCTGGAACAAAGGTATTAGTGTTAAAATTGCATTAAATATTCAAATACCTAGTAAACTTCTCTCACTTATCAGAAGTTTCTTTGGCATGGCCTCTTCCTTTCAAAGTGCAGCACAACTTATCATCTTATCAGCAATACCCTCAGTTTAATTTTTATTTCTTCTTAGTTATATTCCTAATCTCATTATGTGGTTTTTTTTTTCCTTTTCCACTTTTTTTTTCTTCTCAGTTTTCCAATTCATTTTCTTACTGTATTTAATGCTGCTTTAAATATCTCCCTGTCTTGCTGCTAGTGCTCTGCCATGTACTGCTGTGCAAATCAGCCCCTTAAATGAAGGCACTTCATGTGACTAACAGCCACCCCTAGTGAGATACTTAAAGACACAATTGCACTAAACCATACTTCTTGCTTTGAAGAAAAATTAAATAGGAGGAAAAAGTCTCCAGCTAACAGATTATAATTCACATTTCATAAAAAGTACAAATCCATTGAAAGACTTCAAGACCTGTAAAACTGCAAGAGGTTTTCACAATTAAAGAGAAAGATTAAATCTTTATATGAGAGTCTGGGCTCAGATTCAGCGAAACCTTACAGTGTTATCAAAATTTTATGACTCCTAAGATGTCTGCCTTGCCATCCTTAAAGTTATTCTGCAATCATCCTGTTCTATCCTTGTTGGAATAGCCATTAAAGTTAATTTAATTTTGATATTTTGTTGCCTTTATCCCCCAGAATAGACAACAGAACTGTTGTGTTTCTAATCCTTTCTTGTTCATGGCCGCCTAGGACTTCTGTGACAAAACTGATTTTCATCGGCAAAGACCAGTTTGACAAATGACAGACTGATGCTTTCTCAATATTTTTAATTTCATTTCCAGAAAAAGCAGATTCATAGGAGTGTTTTATTTTTTCGGGTTAAAAGGAGGAACCAACCTATATGCCAGTAAGATGGATCAGTGACAACGTTTGTCACCTGAACATCAAATCCATAATCTGAAATCAACAGTGGATTAATGGTTGCTTGATGATGGTCTAATTTTGCTCTTTTGTGTTGTTATTTTTGTTGGCTTTTTTTCTGTCCTTTTGCTGTTGTTGTTAATAACTTTCCCTGCTAAGTCATTAGGCAATAGTCTTTGTATATAGCTCAGAAATTAGAGTACACTGCTAGGGTAATTCATTCACCCATTTCATACAGTCATTCCTGAAAGGAAAGTGCACAGGCCATCTCTACTACAGAAGGACAAGTGTGAACCAGCTCCAAGGGAAGACATTGTTATTGTGCTAAAAGAAGATTCCTTTTTTGTCTCTGATATTGTTAAATGCCCCGTTCTCTTCTTTCTCTCATGCCAGGACCTTAAGTATTGCAGATTTTGCAGTCTGAGATCTTTCCTTAAGTAGGAGTGCAGCTATTGTTTCTCTTACTTTCTATACTTATAAAGATAGCTATTTCTTTCAAATTCAAAGTTATATATATATTGAGTCCCACCGCAATGCTACTGAATAGTCAAGTTCATATCACTGAGGTTAACTAATCTAATTAAAGCCATTGTGTTAGAATGAAAATTTGTTTTTCCTCCTTGCTGGTGAAGTTCTATCTTGATTTAATTCAATTTTTTTTATGGTGAAATTTTGTTTATTTTTAAGTTGCATCAAACGGAAATAAAGCTGAAGGCATAAGAGAAAAAACAATGTTGTCAATTGTGATTATAAATGTGTATTTACTAGATTACAAATTTTGGGAAAATAATCCAATAACATTACAAATTAAGATACATTAAAATGGAGATACATTTATAATTGCAAATCATCTCCTTGTATTCGACCAACATGACTGAAGATAAGGAGAAATAAATTCCTAAGCAGAGAACGGAACACAATGAAGAGTGTTAAAACAATTTGTGACAGTGTCAACAACAAAGAGATAATAAAGCCACATTTCCTGTTTCATTAACATTTTGTTGCATGTTATATTAAAAAGATGTTATGATAAAAGATCCTGTAGGACTCTTTTTTTTTTTTTAATTATTATTTTATTTTTATTTTTAAATCAGAGCCATTTATTTATTCAACTACTATTTTCTCCTCCAGACAGAGCTTGCCAGGTACCACAGCTGGGAACGGGGGAACTGTAGCACACTCACAAGGAGTGCCAGATGTGCCTTCTTCTCCTTCTCAGGTGGTGAGGAAGCTTCATTTTTTCTTGTGTGCAGCGATTATGCATAGCCCTGAAAAAACAGAAAATAGATAGGCAGACAGATGTAGACATACGTCTTTATTCATGTGTATACACATGGAAAACTATATTAGTGTATCCGAAAAATTAAACATAAAATGATTTCTTTTAACTGAATTTTTGGACACTTTTGTCCTAAAAGCCACTATAAACTGATCCTCCTTCTTAGTTATTTCATTACAAGAATACTGTACTTTTTCTAAGGACTATACAATAGATTTTACTGAGTAAAAATACCTCTTCAAATAAATATGACTTCTTTCTTCCACAGTTCATCTGCAAACAGAGAGGATCAAGTTTTAACAGACTGCACGTCAGTGAATTACAGCAGACCATGATAATATTTTTTGTCTACAGATAATGTTGGATAATAATTATTATGAAAAGATTTTTGTGAAGTGTGTAAGTACTGGTATGAGACTGCAGTTCAGAAAAAAAGTGAGCAATGGTTAATTAAGACATAACAACACAACTTCTTAGCAAAAGGATTAACCCTCAAGATGTCACAGCTTTACTTTCTGGGACAATTCAGACATCTTATTCACAGATGAAACAGCAGATGTCAGCTAAAACACAACAGCAGCAGCATGAAAACATCTTAAAAGAGCCTTAAACATGGGCCTAAACACTATAATGCACACAGGGGGAGAACTACAAATGAGATAAATGGTTGCCAATACAAGCGATTAGTGTCAGAAGTCTCTAAAGAAGCAGAAATGACAGTAAAAGGTGATAAGCCTACTGCTCTTTCTTGGATTTCAGATGCTGTGGCCTTTTCTTTCAAAACCTTTTATTTCCAGTTAGAGAGCAGAGGAGGTGATGATGATTGTCAGTTTATGTTTAGAGGCACCCAGTGTTAAAATACATTGCATATAAAAATGTAAAATTAATATAAAAATATTCACTGGGACCAGCTAAGCAACTGAAGATTCACATTCAGCTACTTCTGGCTATTCTCACCTTGACCACTGTCTCTCTCTATATATAGCTTAATTGTCTATTTTAAAATACACACCAGATATTCAAAATTACCTGCTTTTCACTGCAAATTATGTATACATATTTATCTTTTTCTTACATTAGCAGTCTAAAATTTAAGACTTCAGGCTTCTCACAAATTTTGTCATCTCCAGAATAGGCAGAGGCCTCTGACTCTATAGAACCCTCAGCTCCTGTGAGTTTTTTTAAAAAGCGAATTAAAAAAAAAACAAAAACGGGAAGTTTTGCACTGTATTGTACAAATGGTTGGATTTAACCTTTTTAGCGCTTATCTCAAAGGCCTGTTTGAAGCTTTGCACTCCACATCAGTTGCAGAAATTGAACAGAAGTGATTTCAGTGATGACAATCACCTCACAATCAAAACAGTTTTCCTTCAGTTACTTAAACGCCTACTCCAACATTAAATTTCTGTAGGAATCATAGCAAATCCTAGGTTCACAAAGTAATTCTAGGCTAGAGCACTCCATTTTGACTGTGGGTCTTTTTTCCATGGTAAGTAAGCTTTACCTTTGTGTCTATACTGTTCTTAGAGTCTGTTCATCAGAAGCCTATAGCCATTTTCTAATATGCTGGACTTGAATTACAGATCACAAGAACAGAACTTCATAAGTGCTCTTCATTATGTGAGTTTGTTCCTACACAAAGCCCATAGATAAGACATCAATAAAGGTTCTCAAACCCACTAATTCTGTAGCGTGCCATAGCCTTTCATATGAGAAAGCAATACAGAGTGAATCCTAGCAATAAGAAAAATGTTGTTATTCTCTTTCTAAAACTTTCTGAAGTAAAGATTTCAAAAATAAGGGATTTTAAAAATATCTTGAAATAAGATCTCAAAGGAAAGATGTTATTTTTGCAATGATGAGTTATCATCATGAAATGACTCACACAGGATCTACTGTCCTGCCACAGGCTATGAATCAGATGCTTTCAGTCAAGCATATGCTGATAGAAGAAACAGCACCTGCAAAAAGACATTCATGATTACATTATGTTAACCGCAGGGGCAATAAAAGTGTTGTCAAACTCTAAGTAAGTCTTTTTAACAACATAATCTAGAGCTGTAGTGCTGTTCTCATGGAATTCAACACTGTTCAACATTATACCGAAATTTTTGTAAAACTGACCGGGCAACAGCATCTCATATGACAACTGCGTGCTGTTAGCTTAGTATTTACATGAATTTTCCATTTTTTCTTATGTTATATCTCAAATTCAGGACTCTGCTGTGAATGTCCTAGCTTTTTATTTAAAATACCATTCTAGAACAAAAATGTATTCTCTGGCTTCCACTAATTCCCCTTGAAAGAAGCCACGTTTATTTAAACATAGCCCAGTAATGGACATGCTTACTTTGCAGTTCTGAGTAGGACCTCACACCACTGATTCATACCAGGCTGAATCCAAGACTCTTCAACAGAGGTGTTGTTCACAACCCAAACAAGTAAGCAGCATTTAGCAAGCAAACACTCCATTTGTATACATTCTGTTGTCATCTATTGAAAATTACGTTAAGTAACAGAAGCTTGCTGCAATTCCTCTGTATAGACTCACTAAAATGAAGAGCAAGGAATTTTATCCAGGAGCTTGTCAACCTAATAAACATAAGAGTTGCCATCAGGACCGTCTTCACAAAGTTCCCTCTGTTTTAGCATTTGTTTCAAACTTCATTCTGAAATAACCATGCTAATTGCAGCCTGCATCTCATTATTTTCAGTAGTGTTTAAAATGGGCTGCAGTTATATAAAAGGGTCATTTTGAAGAAGGAGATATCTTCTGTGCTCTTTGCCTCACTACCCCAATTATTCTGTTGCCATTCTAATTTGTTATTGTTCAGAGAGAGAAATGTACTGCTCTTTGATCTTTTCCTTGATTGAGTTTATTTGATGGTTCCAGGTGCTCTAGAAGTCGTTGAAAGCATTTGAAGATCAAGGGAGACCTGTTGTTCTGTCTGCTGCTTGTACCTCTGTGAAGCACAGGTAATGACTTCCCAGGTTCGGGGAGAACTCTTGCTTTCTCAGTAGCTTCCATTTCTCCCAGTTCTCTAAATTGACACAGGACTGGATTTTGACTCCACACTGCCTAGATGACCATAACAAAATTCTTTTTTCTCAATTTGATCAGCACCCAAATTCTGTGTGCAGGATTACACTCTCCTTTCCACGAGTGGCAAAATGATGAAAATAGATGAGCATTAAGTGACAATGCAGAGAATGAGCTGACCATGGAGTAGCTCAGCAGCTCCTTTTGGAGCATCAGAGAATCAGAGTAATTGCTTCTTTCCAGGAAAGGACTATCACCCTGAGATAAGCTCTTCTGAGGCAATATCTGCTTTCCTGGGGTTTACAAGAAGGTTTTGCTTCTTCTTGTTGCTCTTTTCCATCTCCTGGTCTGTCTCACATTTGCTTTAACACAGCACTACAGCAACGCTAAAATCCTGTATTTTCTAACTGCTTAAAACAGGACATCAAACTTCATATCTGAATTAATGGAGATTTATGCTCGTGGTTTTTTATGTCATTAAATTATGCATAGGCAGTGAGCATTGAAACAAATGGGAAGCTTAGAAGAGAGGGGGCTGCAGGATATAGTGCTTATTGACAAGACATTACCCAACTAATTCTTGCAGCCCTCCCACTGATATAAGTGGACCTGGTTGATAGCGGCCAATAATAAATGCATCTATTAAGACAGAGTAGGAGTGGACCACCTGCATCCCTTTTGTGTTGGCTCAGTGGTGACGGAAAAGTTAAGACTTCAAATATAAATTGGTAACTCTTTCTTTAAAATTAGCTTTATTATTTAGCCCTTCTTTATTAAGAAAATGAGTGTCAGAAATGCTGAGTCTTGTGGAGAGGGTAAAAAGACAGCTTTTTTTTTAAGGGGAAAATGCTCTGAATCACAAGTAATGGAGGCAGAGGAGTACTGTATCAGGCAAAAAATAAAATAAAATAAAAAGGACAGAACTATGGTGGGTCTTGTTCTCTCAAGGAAAGGAAATGTTGCAGAAAGAAGGAGAGAGAGATAGCCATCCTTTCTGAGTGAGGTAAAGATGAGCTAGGAGGAGGGTATATGACGTAGGTCCTATCACTACTGGGTTTTTTGGCCCCTTTTTCAAACAAGGGCAACAAATTTTGTAAACATTGCTGGTCATCTCATGTTTAACTTGAGTACATAATGACAAGTGATGAAAAACGCAGTGGTAAATTAGATAAAATTGAACTCCTTCTCACCCTTGCAGGTATATGTAAAACACATTCATTTTTTGTTTTTAAAGTGTTTTGAAGAAATTTTCCAAATAAAATAGGAATTTTATATAAGCATTATTATTAATATTAATATTAATATTTTTATTAATAAGCATTACTTTCTGAGCAGCCTTAATATCTTGTTAAGAATATGCTTTCATATGTATCACAAAAATCATACTGTTCACCTTCCTGAGGAAGAACAGCAAGAATTTAGAAAAGGTGGTATAACCACTATCACATATACTCAGAAAAAGATTACTGAGCTTTGCCTTTGGTGCATGAGATAAATCAAACTTTTCTGGTGAAAAATACCCAAATCATTGTGCGTTACTGAATTGCCAGGCTCAGTGCCATACCAAGAGTCTTTACACAGGTGCTCCTGATTTTCTGTCTTCATTTTCACTGAGCTTATCAGTTTGGGTCAGTGTTGTCATAAAATCTGATGGATATAGGCTTGAGAAGGTCCAGTGATCTGACAGTCCTCCAAATCTTATTAAGCATTTGTAGAATTGATAAAGCTTTCAAAAGACTTAGTTAGGTTATTGTAAACAATATGACTGGGCTCATACAACAGATGTTTGTGAAAAAACCGATATAAAATAAACAGTTTACAAAGATTTAGCTGGCCTCATGTTGAACTGCAGCAATTCAATAGACATTTTCTTATTTCTTTAGGCCACAGGGATGGTGTGCAGACTTTCTTGATAAAGCTATATCTGTACTCATGCCTCTAACTTCTAACAAGCTTCTAGGTAGCCAAGGGCACTATTGACATTTTTCATATTTCTGTAAAAAAAAATGATTTGATTTAGAACTGGGTGCTTTCTTAGGAGAATAACAGCAATATCACAAACATGCAGAATTAGCTGCTGTCAAATGGATAGTGACTTTATGTAGAGCTCTTTTTGTGACATGATTCCTAAAACTATAGAAAAAATAATCTATGTCTGCCTTTTGGACATTTCTGCTGTTCCCTTCTTGGCTGCCTGTTCCATCTTTACCAGTGAATGCCTCCAAATGACTTACATTTTTCTTACAGTCTTCATCATAACTCTTTTTTAAAGTCACAATATGGCTTTACATGTCATATTCAGGTTGAAGTGCTTCAAAGTGGTGCAGTTCTGACCACAAAAGATAAAATCTAGAAAATATTGACCAGCTTTGGGCATCTGGTGCCTTCATCCCAGCTCATATCCCTTTAATAAGAATTTCTATTGCCCCACTAAAGCTAATTATTTCTAACATTTCTGTATGTATTGTAGTATTCTGTATGTAATGTAAAGTATTTCTAATGTTTCTGAGATTTGACTAATAGTAGTCATGACTAACTTGAGTAGCTCTATACTTTAGTAGGGAACGTGAATTTCTCTACAAGCCCCAGAAGCTGTACTGACTGCAACAGGAAAGTACCTCAACATATATGTAAATCCTTACATACAGACACCTTTAGAAGTTGTAGGCATGACCCGAATCACACTTGTAGGACATTATTCAGTTACATAAACGTGCACATCTGCTGCCTCTCAGGCACACTGGTCCAGTGCAGAAGGGTGGACGGAAATCACATGGGCATCTCATGAGATGCCTACATTTAAACAATCAAATAGATTCCACATTGCCTGAGCTTAAAACTAAAAACTAGCTCTATCATTTGTGATGTGCTACTTATTTTCTATGTGGTCAGTATTCCTGTCTCTGGTTCCCATCAACCTCTCTCTTCCTTATCATGTATATATTTCCTATATATATATATATATATATATTTTACATGCAGACTCCATTGACAACTCTTCTAATCCCTCTACCAGTACTGGGTTCCCTGCTTCTTTGCCAGTATTTTGTGGTATTCTTTTTTTAACTCCTTAACCTGTTAAAATCTCATTTGTAAATAAGAAATCATTCACTGTTGCTTATATGAACTCAATATATAACTCCTCTCAATATATAACTGTCTTTCTACTCAAATTAAAATTGCAACGTCTTTGACATTTTCTTATCATTGTGTAGCTAGGAGCTCAGATTCAAAAAAATCTAATTTCTTATCCCTAACTTTATCCTACCTCATTTTCTTAAAAGTGTACCTGCTAGTGTTCTGACTGATTATGCTGCTTGTAATTTGGGCATCGTATTCAACTCTGAAGTTAATGTTTTTAAATGTAAACTATACTTGGATTTTGCATATTTTCCACACACGATATCTCTTAGAAACAGGTTTTTTTTCATCTTTGAATACATCTATGCATACTGCCACATTTCATTAGGACTGCTTTCTTTAGGAAACTTAGCAGATGCAAACTTGTCCCAGCCAGACCTATACTGCAGCTATGGGCATCCTCCACTTATGCAGTTCATTCAAGCTTGTCTTTCTTTAAATAACTGCTCTACATCCCACTCACTATTTACATGCTGCCTCAAAGCCTCTAAAAGCTGCTCTTTAAAGCAGGCACATTCTCTTAGTCTTCTGCAACAAATCAGTCCTATTTCACAATTAATAATTCTAGCTAGTGAAAGTGTGTATTTTAAAGACATTCCACAGCTTCCTCAGTCCTCGTGTTAAACTGTAGCAGATTGTAATTTGTTTCTCTACTGGCAGGTAGAGGTAGCTGGGCTGGCATCCCAGCAAAATGCTATTTGGAAGATTTCTGTTTCACCAGGGATCTAGCAATGGAATGTTATCCAGGCAATCATTTTAATTGGAGATAATGACTTGGGAAATGGATAGATGAATTAATCAATTCCAGTTAATTGGGAACATGGCATTATTTATGCTTGTGGCCTTTTTTTTTTTTTTTTTTTTTTTTTTTTTTTTTTTTTTAAACCACCTTGTGTAGGAAGATTTCCAATACAAGACCCAATTCTTCCATGACACAAATAATGTTCTGAAAGTAATGCCTCCTGTTTTATTTTGTTGGTCCAAAATGTCAGAGGCAAATATTGGCGATATGGCAGTAAAGGTTGAACCTTCCCACCCATATTCCAATACATTTATTTGCTGTGCAACAGAGGGCAGCAGAGGGGCAGTCTGACAAAATGATGTCTTACACAGGAGTGCAGTTAAAGCCATTTTGTTACTGAGAATTTGCTCTATGAAATCGTGCAATTG
The DNA here is from genome assembly GCF_023343835.1 of Lagopus muta. Lineage (NCBI taxonomy): Eukaryota > Metazoa > Chordata > Aves > Galliformes > Phasianidae > Lagopus > Lagopus muta. The sequence goes on from NC_064434.1 coordinate 11,288,774, forward strand.
TGTTCTTTGCGGCTGTTCTAGTTTTCATGGAAATAAACAGAAGGCATTACTTCTGGAGCAATCTACATTCATATTCACTGAAGCTATTTCAGTTAAAGCAGGAATGAATTTGTAAGTTTAGAATAAATTGTAAGTTTAGAATAAATTGTAAGTTTAGAGTAAATTGCCTCGCTTATTTCTGGAGTAACCATGTGTGCAGCTGACCTGGGAATACTACAAATTACTCTCTTTATTCCACTGTTGCTATCCTGTCATTAGTATTGTTGCAACAGGAACTGTTCTTGGCACTTATTCTAACAGAAATATATAACTTTTGTTTTGTTTGCATACTTATGCAAGCTCATTACTATGTGAAAAACAATCTGCAGCTTAGCATTTGTTAATGGGATATGGAACAAGGAAGCAGCAGATGGAGTAATGGGATACTGAATGCATAATAAGTTTGATTGTGAAAGTCCTTGTGTGATTTTCAGCTCAAGACGGTTGTTAAATCTCACTGCAAAACTGAGCAGAAGCCGTGGTTGTGTTCAGGCAGTGAAGGCATGCTCCTCCACACTAACAGACTTAAGGGTTAAGCACTGTCAGCACTCAATTACATTATAAAAGGAAGCAAGAGATAACTTTTTGCTTTGTGATAAATTATTTTTGGATTGCTTTTCATGCTTTTTCCTTGTTTTTGTTCCAACTATTCCAACAGAGAAGCTCTGAAAATAGAAAGGCTTGTTCTCTTTCAGGTGACTGAAAATAACCTTTGCTGTGACAGTCTCCTACCTATTTCCATCTCCAACCAAAGAGAAACAGACTTCTTCTCTCTTGCAGAAATAAAGACCAGATTGTTCTCTGACTCTCATTGTTGGATCAGGGTACGTCAAGCCACGGATTCCTCTGTGACTGCAGCGTGGAATTAGCTTCCATGTCAGGGAAGTACAGTCAGCCAGCTCAGATCCTAAGAGCCTTTTACTGCTGCAGAATGAAACTGTCTCATCTAAAACAAGCTTGTTTGATGTAGAGTAACCTTTCAAACTGATGCAAAATGGCAATATGTAGCAAGGAGTTAACAGCATCATGGCAACCAAATCCCATGTAGCTGCAGTACAGTTTACTGCAAACACTACAAGAGATTAGAGCAAAACAAATGAGAAATTTGTATGATTTGAACAGTGAGTTAAACTACGCTGCTGTACAAGAAAAAGGGTTGCAAAAATGTAAAAACAGGCATCAAGACTGTAATTTCTGCCAGACTTTTGGTTTCTTCACTGCAGAATCATCCTGAATTCAGGTGTGGTGTACTATGGGACCACAAAAGATGAAGCATCATTTGTAAAAAGTCAGTCTCTGGGATTTCCTTGGTTTTGCACTAGTTCTCCTGCTTCCCTTGGAGCCATTCCAGCAAAGACAGCATCTGTGACCAACAGCATGAGAGCTCTGAAGGGAGATGATGCTTTCAGCTAAATAGGACCCAACAGACTCCTGTGCATGCGGCTTCTGTTTTCTTGTCCATATTGTTCCTCTCTCCAGCAGGCCTTAGGGATGCTGTAAGAGCCCACTAGAGTCACTGCATAGATCTTTAGTCTGTGTGCTGACAAATAAGGGGGGACAGGATATTACAACTGCAAACGTGCTGGGCCAGGAAACACATCCATCCACGCACCTACCAGAAGACTGCAGTGTGCAATAGGAAGAATGCAGGAGGAAATGTATCTGCATGCGAGATTCCTGAATCTTTGACAGTAAAATTCCTTTGCAGAATTTCCTGCTTCTTAGAAGTGAAAAATCCCCCGGACTCAAAATCTAATGGCTGTTTTAAGTTTTAACACATGTTGAGGAGGGTAAGTGTCCAGACACTTGAAGGTATACAATATTATTAGGAATCAATCTAAATTCAATCCTATAAATACCCGTAGTTCTGAACTTATTTAAAGTAATTAATGATCTTATTTATACAGAATAAATATATCTCACTTCAGCTATTGCTTTACTGAACTAAACTAATCAAATTCACTCAGTTTCTTATTGTACATTTCCAAAAGCACTTTAGCACTCTGTTGGTATCTTTTCCAGTTATATTTGTTGGTGGCCAGAAAAGTTTGAACTCTTTCAAACAAAGCTCTGTCTGTATTATCTGTAGCAGTATTAATTATTTCCTGGCTTTGTTATAAATAAATAAATAAATTTAAAAGATGTGAGGATACAGTTTTAACACTTATTTTGATAAGGTCAAGATTTCACTCCCACGTATGTAAAAAAACCAAACAACCTTTTAAATCTCTTTGTGATACATAAAGCACCTCCTTGAGTTTAATACCAAAGTTTTTTACATTAGAAGTACCCGGTTTAAACAAGTTTTGAAGCATGGTTTTGGTGTCAAACAGAAAACTGAACACCTGGATCTTGAAATAAATTGCATTTACATTTGCTTTTCCTCCTCTCAGCTCATTAACTTTGATGATACAAATATGTAAATGCTGAAAAGAAATAAAAAATCAAAACATACAAAAATTCATAATAGATTACAGATTCCATTCTGTGACTGAGAAACTGATTCACCAGTAGAAGCGCTTATGTAAACCACTCACATTCTGACATTCTAGGAATTATCATTTTTATTCTGAATGAGTTAGTCAGCTCATGCTAAAGAAGGGAGTATTCATTTCATTTTAGATCTATAAATAAATAAATCTGAAAAACAACATCTGAACTCAAAAAATGTTTCATGTTTCTTTAAGCATCACCAGAACATTATAAAATTTGTGTGAAATGTTTGTTTGTTTGCTTGTTTGTTTTCCCTTCTGTTATTGGCAGAGCTTTAAATTTTCTTTGGGAACTGAACATTTAACTTCTAACCAAATGAGGTTCCCACAGGAGGGAGATGCCTTGTTGGTGCGTTCTATCAGCACATGAGTACACAAGTACACACGTCACCCATGGAAGGGCTGTAGGACTCATCTCAGCTACCCGCCCTCGGCTGCTGTGCTCGGATGGGTCCTGTCTCCATGGAAACATTTCAGCTAGCGTGGTACCCCCTGGCAACAGAACTGAGACTCTCCTATTGCTTAGCAGAAGAGATGAATTGCGAGCCACATTGAATAGAGCAACTTCCCTTGACCCTGGATCAGTAGCGACTGGCAGACCAGAGGCTTCTTAACTTTCAAATAGGTTAGGAAAAAGGATTCATAGGTTTTTTTCTATGAAAAATATTTATATTTACAGTCAGATGCAAAATCTCAAAATCAAATTCAAAATCACAGCTCTTCCCTTAGAGAAATAAAATGCTTACATTTCTCAGCAGCATTCACGGCAGTGTTTTAAACTGTGTCGGTGTGTTTGCTGAAATTAAGATTAGGAATTGAACTCAGTGATCCATTCCAACTCAGGATATTTTATGATTGTATGATCCCAGAGTGAGAGAAAGAAACAAAGCCAATGGATGTACTTTGTATGAAAGAAAAGTAACCTCCAGGTCCACTTCCATTTCAGATACTATGAACTGAATAATTGCATAGCGACAAGAGTGTTTAGTCCTGTAAATTGTGTTCAACTCCAGACATCGTAGAGCTGCATTAAAACAGTAGGAAAAAAGCAACTTATATCAGATGCAGAAAAATACAGGAAGAAAGAGGGCAACTAAAATATTCCTGACTTTTCTTTCAAGTTACAAAGCAAGGAAGTCAGGCTTCAGCCATACTTTAGCCTTTGGGATGATTCCTTTGGGTACCTGTAATTTTGAATGAGATTAAACTCATTAAAAATTAAGATTTTCAGCACATTCCTTTTGAAGTCTTTTGGTGGTCACATGAGAAAGCACTAATTCTCTCTTTTCCTACATTTTATAGTCAGATATGAAAAGTATATGCCATCACAGTAGGAATTTCATTTATACTGGTTGGTAACACAGGGACTAATCTCTCTACTTTTCTTTCCAGTTGCTGAGAACATGAGGAAAGCAAAATTTCCTCATCCTCTCATCCTTCAGGAAAGTAGGATACTTATCTTAATCCTGATAAGTACACCAGATGTATGTTTACTATGTTACCTTTCAGTTTTCACTAATACAAAATAGGCCTTGCTAAACAGCAAGGAGAAAATATTAGTTTGATTACCACTAACAGTCTGGGACTTTTGCATTTAAAAAACAGCCTGCAGTTAAATTTGTCAAGCATGACAGAACTCGTGTTATTTATTTTATAAAACAGTTATCACACCGACAGTGTCAGCTTTGTTTACCCAATATTAGTATTTTAGCAATTTATAATTATACTTCATTCTAATTATAATGGAGGCTTCATCTGAAGTTCTCTGCTCAAATGATTTAGGCCAAAAGCTGATGCACCTTGTGTTAGGTCGTTCTCATCCACAAAGGCAAACTAGAGTGCTGATATTCTTTCTGAAAAACACATGACCTATTACTTTTTTCTTACAAGACTGTATCAACTTCATAATTTCCATAAATAAATAATAATACAATAAAATAAAGATAATAGTAAGATAATAACAGAGACAAATTAACTATGACATTCCAGGTTGCTTAGGCAGGTGACGGTTTGTTCTGCACTCTGCTGAGATAACCCAAGCTGTTTGTATTGGTGCTCCCTCTGGGCTGTGTTGGTGAGGGTAGTAGAGCCTGAAATGACAAATCCTGCTTCTTAGCACAATTCTGCTTACCTGCAACTTAGCAGATGCCGTAACTTTGCATCAAAGCTGTGCTATGTTTAACCATTTCAAACTGCATTCATTTGTGACCACACGCCTGCAGAAGATCACACAGACAGCTGCTTCACATGGGAAAGAAACCTTTCCAAGTTCACACTCAAGAATGTTCTCTTAGAATGTCTCACCTTATCTGGGGTCTCAACAAAAATGAAATTTGGCTGTGTTCACAGTAAGTGAGGATTCTAGCATTTGACTTACACAGAGAATTCCTGATGATGTTTAGGTTTCTGATGTAAAAAGATGCAAACCTTTCATAAAAGGCATCCTGCTGTGTTTAGCTGTGTATCAGCAAGGAGTAATGATTTTGTTGTGCTTCCTGACTTATGGGTGGATTTGTTGCCGCTTTCAGAATCTGAAAAAGATACTGTAATACAGACCAGGAAATACAGGAATGAGTAAGAAAACCTGCTGCTTAAAACAATCTTGCAGACAGTGACTGTGGAGTATAATTATTTCTAAGAGCAGGATAAACTTTTTCATTAATATTGCATAGATTTTACTTTTAGTGCCTACAAAACTTGAAAATTATATGTTTCTTTGTTTTCATCCACCAAAATGGGCTTAATATTTAAAAATGAAATGTCAACAGTTACCACCAGATAAATAATTTTAGAAACATATATTTTGCTATAATTCAGCTGAGCGAGGGGAAAAGTATTCTCCTCCTCTCTCTCACTTTTGCAATCATCAGAGTAAACCAAAAGAGCCATACTTGTATTTTCAACTTTTTGAATGGGAAAATTATTTCCAAGAAACATTGTCAACAGGAAATGTACTTGAAAAATATGAAACTGATGGGAAAGAAATTACCATTAGAAATTATACACTACGTATTCCACAGTGATATTTACGTTTGAAAAGTACTTGTTGCTGCTATTCTAGATACTTTATTGTATAGATAAGAATTATTTTTCAAAGTACTGCATAGACTACAAATCAAGATTTTCTAGTTCAGTGAACAATAATATTCTAAAAAAAAAATTCAGATATCATTTTTTCTTCTCTTTTTCAAATAAGACTAAGAATAGGTCGTCTTGTTTAGGGTTGATTTTTTTTTTTTTCCAGTAGAATATAAAAACAAGTTAAAAAATGAGAGAACAGTAAAAAACTGAAGGCAAAACTGAATTATACATCAGGGTGATATAAAACTTCATTTCAAATCCCTGTATAAGCTATAGGATATTCTGTTACAAATGAGAAAAAAATCGACAAAATACTTATTAAAATATAGAAATCTTTTAGCATCAAAATTCTTTGACAACCCCTAATTTTTCTGGAGTTTATCACATCATGGTACAAAGAGGAGGAAATCCATGTACAACCATTGAGCAGTCTTTTTTTTTTTTTTTTTTTTTTCCATAAAACTCCTATTCTTCTCTGCTCAAAGTACCTTTTCCCTTAAAACCAAGTTATTTAACCACTCAACAGAAATGTCCTTTCTACAGACCATAGAAGATACTCATTAGTCTTCACAAAAGGCAAAATTTGACATAATTAATTCAATCTTAGATGCATGCAATCTGCTTGATAGTCACATAGTCATTGGAAGAGGAGAAAATATTTTGAAAGTTATTAATCTACAGAAAACAAAATAATCTATTCCAGTTAAAAAATACAACACTTTGTAGAGAAATTCTTTAAAATAGAACTTAATGCATGTATAAAAGGCATGTGGTGTGCCACAGGTAAAAGAAACACGGCTTTGAATTTCCATTAGGACACAACAATTCTTTAAAGGGTCATATTTTAACCTTCTGACTGAAAGAAGAAAAACTCTCCAAGTTCAGTCTGCTTCAGAAAATTGACTCAGGTCCTTTTCCAAGTCTTCCTAATTCCTTACAGACAGAAGTCATGGGATATGAATTTTCTAAGATTCTTTAAAGATAAACCAGAATTCATAAAAAAAAAAATTAAAAAAAAAAAATGGTGAAATCTGAATTACTTTCTGCACTGTGGTTCATCTCTAACCTTGCTTTGCCAACATCCAGAACTGGTATTTTTTCACTTATGGACTGTAATTTTCAGTCCTCATCTATGTCTTCAACTCTTCACCTCACCTGTGTCATTTTCTTCTGAGTGAATACATTCAGAGTCAGCCTTGAATGTAGTATAAGATTCTGAAATTAGGGATCATATTTCTAAGTTACTGAAAAAGCAGAAACAAAAAAGTTCTTTTACATTCTATCACATCCATTTTTGTTTTATTTAGATAACAATTCACAACCCTGTATTTCAGTTCAAGACTGAAAAATGTTTCAAGGTAGAACTGACTGGATATTTTCCTTAAAATGTTTTCGGAACTGATTCAGTTTCCATGGAAATGTGTTTTTTTATCTTAGATTTCTTCATGGTAATGATAAAAAGAAGAGAAAAATCCTTTATATATGTACGAAGTATGAAATATTTATTATATCCCAATAGATATATATATAAACAAGAAGCATAAACAGATAGCATCTTATATTTATCTGAGAGGAGCAGATGTCAAGATTTGACAGTCTTCAGCAGGGCACAGGAAGCTGTCTTGTAGCCACTTGTGGTAGATGAATAGGATTTTGTTGTCCTGGAGATATGTTTAGCCACCTACCACAAATACAGCTACTATTTTTGGATCTGCCTGAACTTTTTATGACAAACAACTTTTCATATCTGTGCATTCCATGGATAAAGTGTTCAGTATTCAACTACAGAGTCATTACTGATTTAAAGAGAATTATGTCAGAACTGGATGAAATATGATTGGAAAAGATGTACAAGGCAGTCTCGGCTGACAGGAAGATAGCATAAGCCGAAATACTTCCTTATGATAATTTCAATGACTTTCAAATAGTCAGGGTATTTAAGTAGTTAAACAGTTAAAGCCGTTTCTAAATATGTGTAAAGTAGCAGACTATTAATTGATGCAGTTGGTTTCAAAGATGCAGTATCTGTGTTTTGAGACAAATGCTGGTCTAGACTCATAACCTTATAGAATGCTGATCAGTTTCTGAATGCATATCTTTCGTTTTGTTTTAAATATTTATCTCTCTTCTACAGTGGAAAATTACCAACTTCACATTATTCATTCATTGCCACTGAGCCACCAGAACAACAAGGAAAACTTCAGGGTTCCAAAGGTGTAAGCTAATAAAGATGGCAGTTTTTATCTGCTAGCAAAGCTGTTTAACTGCATTTAAATTATCTAGAAATATTTCATTGCTTTGTTTTTTCTTTTTTAAACAAGCCGATATAATTTTATTCCTTGTTTTTCAAAGTTTGTGAATCTGTAGTTCTTCACTTCTAAAGTACACAGAAATTTAATTTCCTCTTCCATTTTCTATTTTAGAATTTCTTTTGAAATGAAGCTTGGTACATTTTATCTTTTCATCTGCTGCGTGAGCTGCAGTAATTTGAGGGAGAATTGAACACTGTTGTAAAATAAACAAATGTTCTTTTTAAGGTCTGTTTTGCTCCCTTGCTCTTTATTTCACTGAACCTGAAAACAACTGTGTGAAAGAAATTACAGCCCAATGAGTCTGTACTTTTCAGAACTGAAAGGAAAGAAAGAATACGAGTTAAGACAGCCTTTAGTTCAGAATTGAGACTGTTATGCCATTTTTATAGAATCGCTGCTCTCTTAACTATTTTCAAGCATATCTGCTTCACCTTCCAGAAATATTTTACAGAAATTCCTTCATCACATTATTAATTCCTATTTTTTTTTTTCCTCCAAATCACACTAAGAATTTGCAGTTGAGTTTATCTTGGATTGTCTAATTTAACCTTTATCAAATGGAGCCACCTTCAGGAGGGTCTATGGATCTGTGAATACTTGTCATTCCCATGTTCAGAGAAGCCCTGTAGCATCCATCTTCAGCTGGTAGAAAAATTCAGGGAGTTGAGTTGCTAATGCATAACCATATTTCAGCATTTCATTTATCTTAATTCTCTGTTTATATGTATTGCAGGACTTTTAAATTAAAATTCCACAAGCTTTATTTTTTCTTACTATCCAGTCTTTGCTTGTACAAGCATGAATATAAATTGCTGAAGGGAATGAGATATAATACGAGACTTGCAAAAAATGTGGATTAATAACTATAAATTTTTAAGTGACATGTCAGGATTTGATTTTCCAGCACAGGCTTTAATGTTTTTATGGCAGAAATAATGAAATAGCATCTCCACCTCTGCATAAATAACAAATAGAAAATATTATGTTAATGGAAACACATGCAATAATTATTTAATATATTAATATTTTCATACAATCCAGCTGCTCCTGCATTTCATAGAATAAACTCAATATTTAATAGACATTCTCTAAAAGATTGATTACCATTACTACTTTAATCGTTAGCTTTGAATGGTTCACTGTGCCACTGAAGGCTATTTAACTTGTAAAATTATTCCATGATCACAGTTGATTTCTTTGGAACAAGTGGCTCCTTCATGAAAACATTTCATATTTGTCTTTTCAAGTAAACATAATTAAAACCAGCACAAAGATTGTCCTCAAAGAAGCAGCTTAGAGTTACTGATGGGTGATACCCTTCCTTAGCCACACAAATTTCATTTAATTCCTGTAGTTTAAAAAAAGAAAAGAAAAAAAACCTTTCTTATTTTTTTATTTTCACCCAAACAGATACTGTGATTGCCTTCATGTAGCTCTATATTTATACTTATAAATATTAGTCTTTCTATTACTTTAATCTTGTGTTTTGATGCCTGTGTGATCTAAGTTGTTGCAAATTGGCCTAATATAAGACAGTGGTGAGAAAAAGAGAGAAAGAACAGAAAACAAAAGACATCAAAGTAAATGACATTGAAAGCCAATATTTCATTTGTTGTAAAATGAGATAAAACAATGGGATTATTGGAAGACAAATAATAAGCAATCCTGTAGATTAGACTCTATGGATATGGTTAGTTCTTGTAACTACAGTACAACAGAGGAAGCAACTGGATCATCATCAGTTCCTTGGCACCATAAAACTATTGGAATTCAGATTGTAGAAATATGAACAAAATGTCCTGCTTCAGTAGAATGGATACCAGGGAAAAGAAAGGAAGTTTTGGGTGTTTTTCCAGAAATGAAATACCTGCTTGATATACCACCTCAGACAAGACCTCGTTTGGTTAAATTCGACAGAGATGACACATATTTCTGAATACTTACAAGCAAAATGCCAATGAGAAGCAAGGAATAAGTATAAGCAGAGAGATGCAGGAGTCCAGCAGAATATTGAAAAAAATTAATCAGCAATAAACAACAAATCACATTGACCCATACAGGCTGTAGATTGCCTGTTATTACACGACCTATGCACATATTCTCTGCAAATCTGTATTGTACCAAATCTGGCATCTGGACCTTTAGCAGAAAGAAAAATAATGTCCAGCCCAGCATTCAGCAACATCTCTCACTTCCATATCAACTAAAAGCAATTTTAAAAGGGGAGAATAATTTATCTAAACTTTTTTTTAGATCATCAAAGAGTAATAAATCGGTCTAAAAGCAGCAATTCCTTGTAGGGGAAAGAGGCCAAGATGACATTAAATAAAATTGAACAGGTGATAACAACAGTACCACCAAATGAGAGAGAAACATTCAAAAACATTTCAAGCGGACTTTGCTATTAGTTCTAAAATGTATATACAGTGCCAGTCCAAAAGCAAAATATCCTATCTTTGACAACTACAAATATAAATGCAGGTTTCATACCCAAGTGCTTCAGAAAGGTATAATTTATCTGCACAAAATTTGATCAGAGATTTGATGTCATCTCTCTGTGGCACAGCATTAAAAATATTCCAAGAGATAATGGGATAAGGATCAAAAAACTCTCATCGGTGTTTATAAGTGCTACTATTCTTACACTTCCACATCAAATATTTCTATTTCGTTACCACTGTGGGCTTCATACAGGCTTGTATGTAATAAACATCTTGAAATGTTTATTAGATGTATTACAGGTTTTAATTTCCATACCTGTTTCTGACAAATGAAGTAATGGTAATTCTTCCACAACAGTTCCATCAAATTCTGCAAACATTTCAGCAGAAGTCATGATGATAAAGTGAGACTGGATTTAATTCAGTACAGAAAGTAAGAAAAATAAAGTCATGACAATTAGTGTCCCAAATATCATTCTGAAAAGAACAGTGAATTAGTCTGTCTTGTAACTTCTGTGCCTTGTTAAGTATTTAATTTTGCATTACGTTACTTTTTAGCTTTCTTACAGAGGTACACTATCAAAATATTTTGTTCTGTTGACAGAATGTTATGATATCCTGACATTTCATAGAATTGCAGAATCACAGAATCATAGGGATTGGAAGGGACCTCCTTATAAAGATTTCATTTGTTCTCTACCCAGAGGGGAAAAAAAGAAAATTTTAAGTTTAAAAGTTGACAGTCTGGTTAATGCTAACAAAAGGAGAAATACTAAACATTAGATATTTTTATTTTAAACTCTAATGTGCTTTTGTTTTTTTTATTCTTCCAATGCAATACTGAAGGATAACTTGATATCTTATGACACAATTCACCAGTAGTAATCTCATACATTGTATTATTTCACAGCACATATTTACCTATATATAACTAAGCTGATGGTTCTTGCCCATGCATAGTGAAATGCATAGTGAAATGAAAGTACAACCAGAAGAAAACAAAGCAGTATCTAAGATAAGAATAAACAATGCATTAAATGAAACTCATCCAAAAAAACTTCATGAATAGCAATGCATACAATGTCATTACTTACATTTCAGATTACATGCCAAAATAATACAAATTACTGGAATCTGAATTTTTATATAAAAACAATACATTCCCATAAATTGTTTTTCTCAAATGGAAAGCATGCTTGCACATGCAACATGTTGCCTATCGATTTAAGGCTTCTTCATTTAGCAGAATTCCGATCACCAACCCACCAGTTGGTTGATGGATCTTTTTGTGCAGTATGTTCTCTAGAATTCTTTTCCCATACTACCATACTGAGATCACAATGCTCGATCCATTCATTACAGATAAAGAAGTCAAAGGCCTCTGAAACTTCAAAAGTTCTTTAAAGCACTACAGTTCTTCAGCATTTCCCCCAAGAGCAAATAACTTTGGTAGAGGGCTAAGTTCAAAACAGTCATAAGCAAGAGCAAACTGACTCATTTAGTACATCTTGTACTGCACCCTAGGGAAAGGAAATATATTTGCCAAAGTGTCTGCTGTCATGACTTGTGGAAGTATTCCATATCAAGGCACTTTGTAACTCTCCAAGTTTATCATTTTGCAGATGAAATAAAGTAAGGGGACAGATCTGGTGAATTCCTTCTTTCTCACCGTGTTCCTTCTCTCATCTCCAAAGCATTACCGTTCCAAAGCAAGTGAATCTTAGTTGGCTTAAGGTAATTACATTACATCCGAGTCACAAAACCTGTGCGCAGGCTGGAAAATCCCATGGACTCCTGACTTTGGCTTAGATATCCAGTTTGTGGGCAGGATCCCTTTCAGCACCGAACGTTTTTGTGCATCTGGCCCATGTGTGTTTTTGATAAAGCTGTCAGCGCTTCAGTTGCAAAGTGAAATTTTGAGATGAATGATGAGGTGATAAAATTAATTTTGCAGTTTAGCAGTTCAGAAACTCAGCAATTTTCTGCAATAATGAAACAATTTAGTTTTCTATGCATCACCTGCATTTTAAACAAAAATGAGGAGTTATGTTTAATTAGCTATCTGAAAATCATATAAACAGAACTAATTGATGGATTCATATACTTAGACCTGATGCTTTCAATACAAAGGTAATTTCTTACTTTTACTTAGTAACTGGTAACTAATAAAGAGCTAGTAAGATTGAGAGGTGAAGTAGAGTAGGCACAGAACAAGTAAAATAGCATCCTCCTTTATGCCTTTCTACCTTTGTTACTGCTGAGGGAATCAAGAAAGCAAAGGGATATGAAAGAGTGATTTATCTGATCCCTAAGTTAAGCAACTGGATTTATTCCTTGGTCATCATCTTAAAATTGAAGTAAAATTCTGAAGGTTAATTACATAGCAAGACTAAATAACTGATTTGTTCTTTAGTTAGATTCCTTGGGGAGATCTGAAGATTTTATCTTTTAATTACAAAACCTTAGGAAAAAAATCAGGCATAATGTTCTCGTGGAATCATTACTTCTAATGAGATTTCTGTCTTATTTTTTTTCCAGACATTGGTCATACTCCTTGAGGTACTTGTAAAATGTGAGATTCTTTCCTGCCCTCCTAATGTGGAGTTCCTCAGCTATAAGATGTCTTATAGAATATCCCTTTGGTCATTAGGGTCAGCTGTCCTAGCCATGTCCCCTCTCATTTCACTGTGCACCCCCAGCCTCATAGCTGGCAGAACAGCATGAGAAGCTGAATAGTCTTTCATTTGTAGTCACTGCTCTGCAACAACTAAAACATCAGTGTGTTATCAGCTCTGATTAGGTCACGAAAACAAAATATAGCACAATATAGGCTGCTGTGTAGAAAAATTAGCTCCATCACAGTCAATAGCAGTACAACAGAATGACAGGATCATAGAATATCCTAGGTTGAAAGGGACCCATAAGGATCATCAAGTCCAACTTTATTAGAAGTAAATTATAATTTGATTATAATAACTAAATAAAGCCTGAAAAATGACATTAAAAAAAATCACTTGTAATGGTTTTTGTATCACGAAAGTTTTGTAACAGGTAAACAAAGTCATTAGCATGTTAAAATATTTTCTATTTCCTTTGTAAATGAATTGAACAGGAAAACATCACATTCAGCAGAAATAAAAATGATTGAAACAACCTCAAAAGATCTGTTTTTTATTTCTCCAGATGCTGTACATTATGACAAGAAGTTCTATTTCGGTATCAAAAATGATATTCCTAACATTTATCATCCATGATAAATGGATGCATTTCCTGGGTACAACAACACTTCTTACTATAAGCCTCACATTTTGGGTGATGGGTGCTTTCATGATGATTCTGAGTCAGACATTACATTGTTGTGGTTTAACAGGGCAAAAAGATCAGCACAACAGAGCTGTTCATTCAATCCCCTCTGCCGGTGTCTTGACAGGGAATCAGGAAAAAGGTAAAACCCATGGGTTGAAACAGTTGGACGTGTAGGTCTTATCTAACCTTGGTTATTCTATGATTCTATGACTCTACTTTCATAGTAGAGCATAGTAGAGCTACTTTCATAATAGAGCAGTCTAATGGGACAGAAAATAATAAAAATGATAAAAGAACATTCAAAGAAAGTGATGCACACTGCAATTGCTCCCAACTCACTGATCGATGCCCTTCCTTGTTCCCACACAACAGCCCTTCCAGTGCTATTGTTCTGCATATCACTGTAGTAGGCAACTGCAATGCAACATATCACTTGGTATGGGACATCCCCTTGGGCAGTTTGGGTCAGCTGTTTTGATTTGGATCCCTCACAGCTCCTTTTGCACCCCAGCTCCTCACTAGCAGGGCTGTGTGAGAAGCTGGAAAGTTCTAGGCTTAGTGCAAGCAACACTCTGCAACAACTAAAAAAACTATTGGTGTGTTAGGAATGTTATTCTCATCCTAAATCCAAAACATGGCATCATAGCAGCTGCTAGGATGGAGTATATATATCTATAGGCTTGTCAATGTTGACTCTTCAAAATGGGATGAGTTCTTCATTGGGTTAGCTTTATTTCCCTTGCTGCTTCATTTTGAGCTATTTCAGAGTATGAAAGAGCTGATGAAAGGAAGATATATAAACTTGCAAATTAAAGTTTGACAATATCCTATGTCTACAGATTGGAGGGACAATATCACCATTTCAAAGAAGTAACTAAAGAGAAATGTCATTAATGATTAATATATTTAGAAAAAAATAATTTTTTTTTTTCTGAAAAATAAGTAGCACATAAACCTTCAGTTTAGCTAGTGAGGTAAGTGCAGACACATTCAACATCTGACAAATGACTAGCTCTCTTCTCGTAAGTGTCTATGTTAAACTATAATAGTTCTCTGTCTCATATTCTATACACCACAAATATATACTTTCTCTTAGAAAATGGATCAAAGTTCATATTTCAGTGAAAGGTATTCACCCATTCTATGCAACATTTCTTTGAGTAATCATGAAGAATCGGTAAAAGATACAAGGAAACATAATGTTGGACATAGTAAAATAAATAATTTAATTACTGGAAATAAAATCAATCACAGTGATGGAATGGGTAAATTGCATACTTCAAAAAGAATGCACTGAAGTTATCTGGTCAGAACACAGATGGAATTCATCAAAAGTAGGAGACTGCTTTTATATTTGCTTCTTTTCCTTTCTCTAGAAAGTAAAATTGCTTCCTAGCTGAGGACCACTGTTCCGTTCTTTGCAATGAACAATCAGAAACAATACTAGCAGATTTTGCTCCCATTGTCATTAGTGCCTAATTTTGTCCACATACACTAAAAATTTTCCAAGTTGGTGGAAGGTTCTTTTTTCATTAGATGAGGAAAAAAAAAAAATCTATCTATGTGATTAACTGGGGAAACATTTTTTCTAGCTATTGCATGTGGAAGCAGATCAAACCATAAACAACCAGTCAGAATTGTACAACATCAGGCAAAAGAGTGCGGGCAACTATTCAGGTGATGTAAAAGGAAGGATAGGACAAAATCAAGAGGGGTGATTTGCAGACATTTGTTCAGGCTCATATTATCAGAGCAGTATTGCCCAGGAACAAATCCTCAGACAGATGTGACAAGTGCAAGATGCTGCTACTGTCCATAGAACATAAATAATACTCCATTTATTCATTTGTTTGTTTAAAAGATGTGTTCCTGGTGGAAATACCAACATGACTTGTAATTGCTCAGTATTCAATTATCTGGATAATAGAATGCAAATAGACTTCAACCAGCTGTATACAATTTACATTTCTGTATTATAATTCCATTAGAAATCTAATATCCAGTGCAGAGTGTAAAAGGAATAAAAGCATCATGCTTATTTACAAATGGAATCATGAATATGTATCCATGCGTACATGCATGTCTGTATGCATAATATATCTGAGATGTTTTATATATATGAATGCTCATTTATGCTAACTATATGTGTATGCACACGTACATATATATGCTCATACAGCCGTACTTACATGTGTATGACCTGATGTATCTTGTTCTAGACAAAAAAAAAAAAAAAGGAAAAAAATCTTACATGGAATAGTTTGCGGTGTTTTTGTCTTCTTGAGGTACAGGATTATTTGGTATGCACCTATTCTTTTCAAAGGGGTAGTTCTTATTGTATGTACATACTCCTTGGTTTTAATTCACCAGATATTTACTCATTGAGAATAAGTTTAATACCCACTTTAACATTCAATGCTAATAAAATATGCCTAAACTCCTTTGGGTAATGGAACTCTAAAAGGAATAGTAAGTAACCATCAAATTTTCAACCTTACTGGAAGTTGGAACTCATCCCAGAATTACGGTGATGAATACTCTGAATCTTGGAGTGCCTAAGTTTTGCTTTAAATGAATTCAAATTCTCAGTGTCACTTAGGTGCTTACGTATCGTTTAAATTAAATTTAAAAGGAAGTTGACTTGTGAATCTGTATGTAGATTCCCAAAGTAGAGACTCAGAAGGTGAAATCCCTTCCTACCTGTCTGTCCTAGTGCCAATGGTACTGTAATTGCACCAGAAGGATCAGGAGCCTGAGCTTACTGCATACAATGAATTCTAAGAAATGACAACATCTCATTTTATTCAAGATTAAAAAGAACTGAGTGTCTTTTTATAATTTACCATTAGCCTGGTGAGTGAACATGAATCAATGATTGGAAGACATAAATTTTAGACTTCTGGCAGCAGGAAAGAGCTTCGAACAGTGATCTTCTGCTATCTCTTAAGTTATTGCTAGAGCAAGGTTAATAAGAAAAAGGATTAAAAAAAAATAGAAAAAAAAACCTGATTCAAAGATGGTGATGAAAGCTGGTTGTTTTACTGTATAGTTTTTTCAGGTTGTTCCATGATTTGGACTAAAAGTCTGATGAAAAAGGCCTTCATTCTAATTTAGCCTCCCCTTCCCTTCCCTTCCCTTCCCTTCCCTTCCCTTCCCTTCCCTTCCCTTCCCTTCCCTTCCCTTCCCTTCCCTTCCCTTCCCTTCCCTTCCCTTCCCTTCCCTTCCCTTCCCTTCCCTTCCCTTCCCTTCCCTTCCCTTCCCTTCCCTTCCCTTCCCTTCCCTTCCCTTCCCTTCCCTTCCCTTCCCTTCCCTTCCCTTCCCTTCCCTTCCCTCCCCTCCCCTCCCCTCCCCTCCCCTCCCCTCCCCTCCCCTCCCCTCCCCTCCCCTCTTTCAGGTTCTAACACATGAAGATCTGGCATCTACTCTTCTTGCCAAATGAAGCCTATGGGATAGAGCTATGTAAATTAATAACTTTCAGTGGTTCAAGCCACGTGTTAACATATGCTTTCCTTCTTCTTTGCTGTGCTACAACTTACTTGCAAAGCAATTAGCACTGTCTCACGCCAGCCCCTTCTTTCAAGTGGCTTTACAGATCTTGTGCCAAGCAGTGCATGTTGTCAAGCAATGACAGTAAGGGAAGAGACATCAACAGGGCAAATGACCCTAACCTACCAGAGGTATATTCCATATCATATGGTGTCACATTCTACAATAAAAAACTGGGAAGGGAAGACAGAAAGGGGGAGGTTCTTGTTTATAAAACAGATGTTTTATAAACATCTGTCCTTCTGAACAACTGCTATGTGTACAGTGGCCTTCCTTTCTCAGATATGGTCAAGCAACTCTTGCTAATTTGAAGTAATTGTTTTCTCTCTCTCTTTGCTTCTCCATGGCCTGTTCTTGTTCGTTACTTTTTGGGATATATATATTTTTTAAGATGTGTGTTTTTTTTCTCTTTCTTTTCCCCTTAATTGAATTGGCCTTATTTCAACTCATAAGCTTTGGGTTTCTTTTTCATCATATTTTCTTCCCCACTCTTCCTTTGAGGATGGGGAATAAGAGAATGGTATGGTAAACTATAGCTGTCCATTATGGTTAAAACACCACGACAGGGTAATCAGAAAATGTCAGTATGAAATCCCATTAGGTTGCACAATGCACATTACAACACAGCATTGTGGAAGATAAATGAATTCCAGCATCACAGACTATTGCTCATACTTGGCGAAAAGCCCTGTATTCCCCAGTGACTTCGTGTATAATATGCATTTGACAAGAGAAACAGCGGATCACATCCCTGGCTATCATCCTTATTATCTTCCTGCAGTTAGGGGCAGGGCAAAAGTGCCTTGAATAATTTTGTCTTTTCAAGAGACAGAGTAGGGGAATGCATCAAAAGTTCAGTGGAATATCCTAGCCCCTTGTCTGGACCTTTTGAATAAGTATCTGAGCATAAATATTCTTGCAGATAGAAGTATAAAGTAAATTCAGGGGCCTCAAAAACAGGGTGGTTTGTTGGTTTTTTTTTGTTTTTTTTTTTTTGTTTGTTTGTTTAATTTCATTATTAATTAAGGTGTAGGCATTTCAATTTCTGAAATACGTTTAGCAAGCCACAGAAGTAAATCTACTCACATAGTTGATTGTGTAGCTGCAATACTCAGAGCAGCAACACTGAAATGGCAGCAAACTGCCAGAGAGAGATGCAGAGCAGCTGTTCCCAGGGCTTATGCTAGTAATGGCATCCTGGCAAGTACTGTTTCTGGTAATATAAAAGGACAGTATAGGCCTGTGGCTTCATCTGAACTTTGAGCAGTCCATGAACAGAATTCAGTTTTTATCTCTCTTTTCTGAAACTGTGTGAAGTCATGGCCCTTCCTCCTGCTTTGCCCCTTCCACTCCATGCAAACAACCCAGCCCCATCTAGACGCTTGCTTTTGATCCCTGGAAAGCAAAATTCAGATTGTTCTGAAGTAGGAGGCTTAAAGTTCTGGTATGCACTTTTTTTGTTGTTGTTCATCAACTGAGTCCAGTAATTCTTTTATTCACTACACATGGTTGGCACATTTGTGGGTCATAAACTTTGACAACTACATAGTCCTTCTAAGTATTTAAAAGAGCTCACTATAGATTTCCTTTGGGAATTGCCAAGTTTTATTCTTACTCGTCTCTTTCTTCTTTTAAACATTCAGATATCTTATGACAAATCTGCAAGCTAATGGGGAAAAAAAAATCTCTCCAGATCTCTGCAGCTTTCTCCAGTTCATCTAAACGCTAATACAGCTTTTCATTTCAGAGGAAATGTTAACCATGATGTACTTTTGAGACAGGCGAAGGTGATTTTTTGTTGTTCATTAAGTAACCAGAGAAAAAGTACTGTGCTATGTCAATCTGTAGCACTGTTGACTTTGTTCAGAGGAATGGTAAGATGTTTTGACACTGAGTGATGAATATAGTACATCATACAGCATATATCAAGGATTTGTGTTGATACCAATCATGCTGAATTATGTCACTGCAACCTGAAGTGGCTTTGATAAATTATTTGCAAATATTTGTGACCCTCATGATATTGTAAATATAGAAGTGAAGAAAATGAAAGGCAGTTGAAGTTTAAGCACATAAAAAGGTAGAGGCATTGCACTGTATCAGTGTAAAACATACGCTATTTATTGGAGGAAATATAAAAAATATTTTTCTGACAAATTGTTTTTTTTTTAACAGATGCTTTTGGTAGTACTGACATATAATGCCTATTAATCATTTTATCTTACCATTTAAAAGAAGTTTTGAGAGTAAACCAGAAAACAAACATCCAGTAAGTCTTTGCATTTCAGGAGTACTTCCTAAGTAATGCAAATAATTATCTTTGTCACCTAATTCAGGGAAATTATTATACCATCTTGGATTAATGCATGCATTTTGCATGCATTTGATGCATTAATGCATCAATGCATTAATGCAATCAAAAGCATTCGCTTTTGATAGCAATCAGAGAAATGCATAGTAAATGTTGAAAAAGTTTTTAGTGCATGATGTTGTTTCAGTTCATAGAGATTAATTATCAATATTTTTTTAATGGAGTTTACTTGATTGGAACTCCCAGTTCCTTATCAAAACATTTCTAAAAGGAATGAACAGGAAACTGCTTAATTAAAGCCTTTAACAGTTCACAGATATTCAGATAAATAGCAAAGTAGTTTTCACATGTGAAAATAACTCTGATGTGGTATCTTAGCAAAAACTGTAATGGTAATGATCAGACTGTTGACTCATTCTAATTTAGATACCATACAACACCTATCTGTGTGTCTTGGCAATCAGCGAACTTCACAGAACTACTTTTTTTTTCAGAAACAGGTTGAAGTACAACTTCATCCATAGTAGTATGGATCCAAGTACTACTTCATCCATAGTGGCACTTAATAAAACACAAGTTTATTTCAAGCTCCATTTTCTGCAGTACAGCTTGTCAGTCATGTTATAGTACTCTTGAAATTGTCAAACAGAAATTTGAATATGCCTGAGACATGCCACATGCTAAAACAATTCCAACATGAGTTTATCATAATAGCTGTGGTTTCTTTCTTTCTTATTTCAAGACTTTAAAATGCCCTTCTTCATCTTGAAATTATAGACTATGCGCCATAGTTCTACAGTTCTTCCTCCCTTCTGAGGATAAAGTGACCATATTGAATAAATAATTATCTATTTCTATGATGCTTGTGGAGTACAAGCATCAGTTTTGTCAATTCAGATGATCTCACATTCTTTTACTTGTTATAATCCAATGCTATATCCACCATCTGCAGAGCAATTACAATTATTTAATAAGCTGCCTACTCTTCTTTTTCATCTAGGCAATAAATTTCTTCTGTTGTCAGTACATCTTGACAGTTACACAAATTAGTCTGATGACATTGGGGAACTTTCTGTTCCACAGCTTTGTTCTTGCAGAATCTTTGAAAGCTCTGGGGTATCCAGTCTTGCGCAGCCAAACTTCTTGGCTAGACTTACAGGAGGCTGTTATTATCCCAGACTCCTGGAATTTCCATACTCTCACAGGCTCAAGACTAAACTGCAGGTGCACAATTCCCATTTGTTGGAGCCAAAAGGGCTTAAACCGGCTCTCAAAACATCTGGTAAAATATTCTGAGCAACATCCACCTCATGACAGTGTTTCTACTTCCAGGAGCTGTGTCACTAGGACATGCTTCTCCAGGATCACCAGTGGCCTCTCCGTGCCCACTCATTCAGATCTGAATGAATGAATTTCCACATTGCAATTTAAGATGCTTATTGGTCATGCTTTTAACTGGAAGTACATGATGGATCCTGAGGGTTTCAATGTAACTTTTATATGGGAATTGCTATCATCTAATTCTTTAGGAGCTCTTACTTGCGTAAACTTTTTTTCTTAGAATCACAGAATCATAGAATTGTTCAGGTTGCAAAAGACCTCAAAGATCATTGAGTCCAACCACAACCTAACCATACTACCCTAACTCTAACAACCTTCTACTAAATCATGTCCCTGAGTATCACATCCAAAACAGTTTTTAAACACTTCCAGTGTTTTAAACACATTCAGGGTTTTTGTTGCTTTCCAGTAGCTGACAAGTTTACAGTAAGTCTGTAAGGATGTATTGTTGAACTGAGTGTGATGAGAAGGTATTACTGTTTTCAGATGTTTGATACACCTGCATTTTAATGAAAAATCTCATAAACTCTTTATCAGAACAGAGGCTAATTTCATCATAAATGAAATAAATAAATAAATGCATTATACACCTTATTATATTATTGCTTAAAATAGCAATAATAGTACTTGTTTCTCAAAAATAACTCATATATTTTAAAAAATTGGGAGGGGGAAAGAACAAAGAAGTTCTTGATGGTGTGGAAGAAGTGGTATAATGTAGTATGAGAGAAAATTATTTGGTAAACAGTTTGGGCTTGAGACAATTACTTCATTTTCACAAAATTGCCTGAGCTGAGTATGCATACAAATAAAAGCATTTTTTTAATATTTATTTACTTTCTGTTTGGTGGAAAAAATATTCAAAATAGTCTTAACAGACAGCATTTTTTAAGTCTTTAACTTCTTTACCAGACTGTTAATTAAGCTGGTAGATCAAAAATATTAAACAGCATTTTAAAAAGCTTGGTTTTAATTTTGTTCTTTCCCAAATAATAATTGTGCCTTTTACAGTGAGGGTGGTGAAGCACTGGAACAGGTAGCCCCATCTTAGAGACTTCCAAGGTGCAGCTGGATCAGATCAGGCTCTGAGCAACCTGATCTACCTGTGGTGTCCCTCTTCATTGCAAGGAAGTTGAACTATATGGTCTTTAAAGGTCCCTTGCAACTCCAAGGATTCTATGATTCTTAATGCTTCCTCGCGTTAAATATTACATCAGACCATGAACATTCATTCTTCCTTCTGTACTGTGTTACCATATAAGATTGTAAAGCCTTCCAGACTCAGGGAAAAACTGTGTCTCAGAAGCATGCAAATGGATTTCATCCTCTTCTGTGTGCAGCTTTGCTACCCCAACCTAAATGAGGCATATCTGAGATCAAGGGATGCCTTCTTGCTCCTGAGTTTGAATTCTCTGGACTATAGAGGATTCTGCAAAGCAGTATAGGTACGCACATCCAGGGTAAGCATCTCAGCTTCTTATCATACAGTAAATAAAGAGTTTGCAAGTGTAATTTTTCATAGAGTGTAACTATGTCCCCTCTTAAATTAGGCTTATAAGACAAGTGAAATGAATCATCTTCAGCATTTGCCTGTGCTGACTACAGAAAGTGTCTGGATCACTAAAAGCAGAGTCTTATTTTTAGAACTTAAGTTGGGTGCAGCAGATCCAAGCCTTGCAGTTTTATCTTTATCTTGTCTTTACTAAAAACACAAGATATCCCACTCATAACATGAATTCCAGTGTTATCTGCAAACTAGGTAGAGCTGTGGGTCTTTTGATTTTTGGTTTTTAATCATTTTGTTTATTTTTTTAAATGCCCTAAAATACTTAGGTGAAAGGTTCTGTAGAAGTGCAAAACTAACATTGCCCCTATCTACACATCTTCAGTTTCTTATATTTTGCTAAGATACTATTTCTAATGTCAGTGCTCTTTTAGTCTCAGATGTCATCTTTGATGTTAAAATGATTTGCTTTGTAATGCTTTTTTACTTTATGTTTCTGTTCTATCTTTTAAAAACAACTGATTTATTTCATGGTGCTTTTTGATCACTGTTCTTTTGGCAACAGTTAAACTTTTAGCTTTCTTGAACTGATTACTTTTACTACTTTTTCTGAATCCCTTTTGCATGCTTGTCTGTGTTGACCTATTAAGACAATCTACATTACCATCAAAGTACATTCTGAAAAGTCTGCTGTGACTTCAGGCTAGATAGGAACAGAAGTTGCAGTGATCAGAAAGAGTCTTTCACTGCCTTTTCAGCTACAGATTTCAACTTGCTTTGGAACTGAATTTATGCCAGATAAGAAAAAGGTCTGAACTTCTTGAAATGATTTCAATGCTCTGTGAGGACAGAATACTTCGGTTCAGTATTTTGTTCCAGTTTTCATATTTTTTTTTTTTATGTAACTCTTTAAATATTCTTGCAGTAGCTATATTTGAAAACTAAAGAATGACAGTTTTATCAATAATTTTCAGTATTTTTAATGTAATTTTTAAGTTATTGCTTAACTCCAAGGATTCTACAGCATTGCCAATGAATAAATTGTTTAGCAGAGGTTCCTGAAATATGGTTGAATTTAAAATCTTTATCTTAAGAATAATCTTTTCTTTATGACGCGTTCCAAATTGAAGGAAGCGTTAAAATTCAATGAAGTACGAAAAAAAAAAAAAAAAAGAGAGAGAGAAAAAGAAAAAGAAAGAAAGAAAAAGAAAAGGAAAAAGGGGAGAAAAAAGAGAAAAGAAATTGGAAAATGAGGAAATTAAAAGAATTCCAGTTTTGAAAACATCATTGATTTTTTTTAACTTGAATTCATATGCCAACTCCCCAGCCTTCAGATATCTGAAGAGTCACGCAGCCTAGAGAAGTAAATGTGTGAGATGTCAGAACTATCATTAATGATTTTTCTTGAGAACTGCTTACTTCCCAGAGTTGAAAAGCTGATCAGTGGGGTAGGTAGCTGTGTGGCGATGTTACTGTGATGACCAAGGAAAACCAGCAGAAGGCCAACCAAACATCTACCTTGCTTTCAGTCAAAACATTTAGAAATAGTTCTGCATCCTCCTAGGACTGTTTTATTCCATTACACTATTATTATACAACAATGGAAAATGTTCAATCATTACTGGGCTTTGGTTTTTCAAAGCTGAATAACTTTATAATTTCTGAATAGGGACAGGTACTGTCCTTTTCCCACCAGAAAAATTGTTCTTTACCAGACATGGAGGCATACAAATACTTCATATTCACATAGCACTGTCTAATCCTTAAGTCCACATTCCATAATCTGTCATTCTCAAGATAGATACTTTTAAGATACTTCTGCACATTTTGTATGTGGTACCAGACAGAGCAAAGGAATTTTCCAATGCCTCTCTCGTAGCATTTATGTGCCTTTCAGAGGGAATATTTACAAAATTATCATGAGTGAACAAATGGATAGATGCTGAAATCTCTTAGCTATATTTGAGCATATTTTGAGGTACATTGCCTAAAAAAAAACATCTCAAAACTTACCTGATTCAAAAGGAATACCTCCAGGAAAAAGTAGCAACAACAAAGCTAAATGAAATTACAATGTTTTGGGTAATACTTATGTCCTAAATTAATTTAATATGCGCTGTTTTCCCTTCAGTAAACAAGTTGGGAGCTGGATAAGTCAGTGAGAAATCTTTCATTTAAGCTAGCTTTTATTCTCCATGTTATTGATGATGTCAAGCATTCTCCCTTGTCAAAATTTTCAAGAATAGCACTGGGTATACTGCTGTGGTGGTGGACATATTCATTCACAGGTTTTTAATGTGGAAAGAGCTACTCATAGCACAGTTTATGAAACGTTGTACCAGTATTTAAAGACAGTGGGATCTGGGGTCACAGTAGGGAGTGACAAAGAAGAAATATGGCTTCAGGCCATAGCCATGAACAATAGAACAATAGAATAATACGACAGTGTCTTCAGATTGCTAATACACACATACAAACACACACACAGAAGTACAGTTTGGAAATTGTGTAGTCCAGAACCCAGTGTTTTAGATTCACTCTTAAAATACGTTAAAATTTGCTCTTAAAATTTGCTTCATTCATGCACTCTTAAAATTTGTGTCCAGTTCTGGGCTCCCCAGTACAAAAAAGACAGGGATCTCTTGGAAAGAGTCCAGCGGAGGGCCACGAAGATGGTGAAGGGCCTGGAGCATCTCCCCTATGAAGAAAGGCTGAGTGAACTGGGTCTGTTCAGCCTTGAGAAAAGGAGACTGAGAGGGGACCTGATCCAGGTCTATAAATATCTAAGGTGTAGGGGGCAGAATGGCGAGGCCGGACTCTTTTCAGTGGTGAGTGGAGACAGGACAAGGGGAAACGGCTGGAAACTGCAGCATAGGAAGTTCTGCACAAATATGCGCAAGAACTTCTTTACAGTGAGGGTGACGGAGCACTGGAACAGGCTGCCCAGGGAGGCGGTGGAGTCTCCTTCTCTGGAGATGTTCAAGACCTGCCTGGATGCCGACCTGTGCGACCTACTGTAGGGAACCTGCTTTGGCAGGGGGGTTGGACTCAATGATCCTCGGAGGTCCCTTCCAACCCCTACAATTCTGTGATTCTGTGATTCTGTGAAAATCATTGGAAACATTTCCATTGCTTTTGGATATTACTAGTCTGCTTCTCTGCAGCAAGAGCAGAGAAATCATAGAAACCATAGAAATCACAGAATCACAGAATCACAGGGGTTGGAAGGGACCTCCAGAGATCATTGAGTCCAACCCCACTGCCAAATCAAGTTCCCTACACCAGGTCGCACAAGTAGGTGTCCATTGCTTCTGGATATTACTAGTCTGCTTCTCTGCAGCAAGAGCAGAGAAGTCATAGAAATGACAGAATCATTAAGGTTGGAAAAGACCACTAGGATCATATAGTTCAATCATCAACCCATCCTCACCATGCCCACTAACTATGTCCCTAACCATACCTACGCATTTCTTGAACACCTCCAGGGACAGTGACTCCATGACCTCACTGGGCAGCCTATGCCAATGCCCAACCACTTTTTCTGACAAGAAATTATTCCTAATATTCAACCCAAATCTCCCCTGGTGCCACTTAAGGCCATTACCTTTCATTCTATCAGTTACCTGGGAGAAGAGGCTGGCTGGGCCCCAGATTGCTAAAATCACCTTTCAGACTGTAGTGAGCGATAAAGTCAGCATGGAGATGCTGACTGAGATTTCATCGGGTAGATTATTTCATTTCTTTCCCACTTTGGTCTTCATAGCTACCTATTCTCACAGAAAAAGAGAAGGAGAAAATTGAAATCACCAAAGGCCATGTGAGCTACTTCCAAACAAGAAGGAACGTGCATAAAGCCACAATAGATTAGCTGATGATGGTGACAACACAACAAGGAATTACTTCATCCCTGTTCCCTGCCTAAGGGAACTCAAGCCCATGCCTTTAGCTTCTTGGCAGAAATCCCCATGCACAGCGAGGGCAGAGGGACAGGAGGTTGTGACAGATTCTTGTGACTTAGAGTCAGCAGAAATCTAAGCCAGGAAAAGCTGATGATAGGAGTGAATATAAAGCAGGGATTCTAATGTGTAGCTTAGTGAATGCACCACAGTTCCATTAGGGATCCACTGCAGAAGTGAATCAAAACCAAGGAAGGAAAGGATTATTGTTTCCCCAAGCTCTCATCCCAAATTTTGCATAATATTATTCATTTAACCAGAGCCCAAAATAAGACACTGTAATGTAAAAATTATGCTAATTGTGTAGGGGAATGGGGATCCCTTCATATTTTCAGAAAGCAGCAGCCATTTTTCAGAGCTCACAAACCATGGAGCGCAGAACTACAAGGAATTGAAGGCTGGCAGCATTTGCCACTACTGTGCCTTATGTTTGGTTTTCATTTCATTCACATCAGACATGAAGGGAGTTTACAATACTAGATAGTGACTATTGAGATCTGATTTATTTTGGAATTTTATTTGTTCTGTACAATATTGTGGAAAAACTGCAATTATACAGGTTTTCAACCTTGCCTGCAGTGAACTGCCTTGTTGAATAGTAATGAGAAAGCATGCACAAAATAAAATTTCATGCAGAAATTATAATTGGGTTACAATGAAAGCAAATGATTTATTTGAGGAAAGAAGGGAAGGGAGAGGAGGGAAGGGGAGGGGAGGGGAGGGGAATAAACTGGCCATCTTCCATGGTTTATGATAAAGGATAAAAAAGCAAATATATTAGATGACTGGCTTAAAAATATATACAATTTAGGAATTAAGCAGATAATTGTTTACATTATAATCTCATATGAGTGAAACGAAGCATGAAAAACACTTCAAGAAAACCCATAAGTTTATATACTAAGCAGAATAATGACTAATAGAACAGCAATGACATATGCACAGATGCAAACCTGCTTGAGTAGTGTTACAGGTTGGGACAGCTGTATGATCTACACTAGCTCATATAGCTTTTCTTTTTTTCTTTTTCTGACAGCTGTAGAGCCTGGGATTCCAGTTTTTTGAAATGATCAATAATATAAATTTCATGGAGTATGGGCAGAGAGTCCTGGGATTGCATTTCAGAAGGGCTGTAATTACTTTTTTGTTAAATTTTATAAATTTTATTTCTGTCTTATTTGACTGGAGACTTATTCCTTCTTTCTAGCCAGCTATAGTCTGCAATGGTACTTCAGAATGCATCAATATCTTCACTTTTTATCACTATAGGTGCCATAAAGTTTAAACAGAGTTTAAGGTTTTTAAGGATATCAAGGATAATGTTGATTGAACAGATAGTTCTTATGCCATTTATTAAAGAATAACCTCCAAATATGCTTGATGTATTGTAGAGGTTTTGTGCACTCTTATGCATTTGTTTCATTTATACCATTTTGTTAATCCTTGGCTACTACGGATGAATACAAAAGGTAGTTTGGGCATTTGTATTTTAATATTGACATGATTACAAGTGACTGCAGTGAGTGAAGTCAAGGGAAAAATATTGTTGATATTAAACAAAAGAGAAATTCTTCTAGCAACATCTGGTAAAGAGTGAAGATTGCATAACTTAGAGCTGCCCACGGTCACATCAAGTTTGCATCCTGTCTGTTGAAAGCACTTGATCACCCTGTAGTGAATTCTGTGAATTCTGCTGGGCTCAGTACTGTTGCTATAGAAATATTTAGACATTTGTCAGCACAGATGAGCCCAAGCTCTAAATTCAAAAGAAACATAGTCCCAGAATTAGTATAGTCTACAAATCATTCTAATACAGACAATCAGATTTTTTTTATTACTTAACATTTCTTTAATAATGCTAATGCAGTTTCATACGTTACCCTGCAGAAGTGGTAACCTGTGTTGAAATTTGGCTTTCTAAAAAGCTCTGATTTATATATTGCAATATTAAGAGATACTTTCCTGTCTTTGACCCAATAAATTGTGTATTTTTAAATAAAAAAAAAAAAAAGCAATTTTTTGTCCTTTTTTTTTTTTTTTTTTTTTTTTTTTTTTTTTTTTTTCCCTATTTTGGAACTATTTTATGAAAATAAAATATATCAGCTTCAGAAAATAGTAGTGTACCTGGATATGTAAAGAAAGCAAAAGGTATCAAGGAAGACAATTTGCTTCTTTCCAGGGAACAAGGAATCATGGAATAGAAAGGAAGGAATGGTCTGCAATATTCAGTGATTCAAAGCATGCTGTGCATAGTGTTGTATTTTCTGGAGGGTTCTGTGGTTTGTCAGTCTAAAATATGACAGTAAAATGGAATCTCTCATGAGACACTTCACACAAGTGAAGTTTCTTCTTTTATACCTTCTTGAAAGATACTTAAAAAAAAAAATAGCAGAGATGCTCCAACAGCCATTGGAGGCTATCTTGAGATCTGGATGAATAGTCAATCTGCTCCACTCTTAAATCTTTTTGACTCTCTGTATTAGGAAAAAGCAAATTTATCCCACTCCTGCATGAAGGCTGAGAATTCTATGAAGACGTGAATAGTCATGCTGTTATTCTTCCCTCCCCATCAGTGAGGATGTGCAGAGAAGAGTTGAAAGGCATGAGACTCA
This sequence comes from Lagopus muta, assembly GCF_023343835.1. Taxonomy (NCBI): domain Eukaryota; kingdom Metazoa; phylum Chordata; class Aves; order Galliformes; family Phasianidae; genus Lagopus; species Lagopus muta. The sequence continues at coordinate 11,317,715 of NC_064434.1, forward strand.
CATACTGAAGAGGAATGGATCTGGATGGTTTTCCTCATTGGGTGGTTTTACTAATTTTACTAATTATGAAAATGGGGCAGTCAATGCAGAATGAACTTCTGTAAAGCCATTTTATAATAACACCACAAGAAAAATTAACAATTGTAGTCAGTGACATAATTTTTTTCATGGCTTGCCATACATTTCTCATAAAATATGCCAGATTTAATTTCTTTGTGGCAATCTCAAAAATGGCTGGATGTGGCTCTGGGCAACCTGGTCTGGTGGTTGGTGACCCTGCACATAGCAGGGGGGTTGAAACGAGATGATCATTGTGGTCAACCCAGGCCATTCTATGATTCTGTGATTCTGTGCAAGTAGAATGCTGAATCATGCTTCTAGGTGGCTTTATAAGGAGTTAAATCCCATGAGACTTAGCAATAAATTAAAAATATGTCATTTTTACTCACATACGTTTTGCTGTTTTTTGTTTTTTGGGAAATTAGATTTTGAATAGCAGTCTCTGAAGCATGCTTATTTTGGATGCATCATTTGGTACACAAGACTAGTATCTCTGAAAAGTATTTGTAAAGAACTACTCATTCATACATATGAAATTTTTAGTCTACCATGACAGGTTTGAGATACAGCCTGTGAGAATATCATGAATTTCAAAAAGGACAAGTGTAATGTCCTGCACACAGGTTGGGGTAATACCAAGCACAGATACAGACTAGGCAGAGAATGAATTGAGTGCAGCCTGAGGATAAGAACTTTGGAGTGCTGCTCAACATGAACAAGCAATATGCACTTGCAGCCTAGAAAGCTAACCATGTCTTGAGATGCACCAAAGGCAGCATGGCCAGCAGGGTGATTGTCCCCTGCTCTCCTCCCATGAGGAGTCACATGCAGTGCTATGTGCAGGTCAGGAGTCCCTAACCCAAGAAAGACATGAAGCTGGTGAAGTGGGCCCAGAGGAGAGTCATGAGGATGATCAGAGGGCTGGAGGATCTCTCTTATGAAGAACGACTGAGGGAACTGGAGTTCTTCAGCCTGGAGAAGTAAAGGCTCTGAGGAGTTCTATTGGTGCCTTTCAGCACCTAACAGGAACCTACAAGAAAGCTGGAGAAAGTTATAATGGGATGTAGAGATATGGCAAGATATGAAGGTTTTAAACCAAAAGAGAGTAGAAAAAGTTCTTCACTGTGAGGATGGTAAGAAACTGGAATATGTTGCTCAGATAAGCTGTGGATATCCCCTGCTTGCAAGTGTTCAAGGCCACATTGGATGGGGCTTTGGCAAATATGTCTAGGGGAAGGTGCCCCTGCTCAAGGCAGGAAGGCTGGGGCTAGATGGTCTTCAACATCCCTTCCAACTAAAACCATCCTGTGATTCTATGATTCAGTGATTCTTTGAGTCTGTGATTTATTGTAATACAAGGAATAGATTTTGTCTAAAAATCCATAACTTTCTAATGTGGTTTATTTAGAATTAAAAAAAAAAAACAAAAACTAATGAAATCAGAAATACATACTGAATAATTGAAAATATTTAATCAAAAAGAAGATTAACCATCTTTCATCTAAACTAAATGCTCAAGGAAGTCTTAAACTTCATCCTTTTGAATGTGTCAAGCTCACCAGAAAGCAGAATAGCATTTAGTGAAAAAAGTCTGGGTCAAATCCATCCCAGAATGTTATGTCAAAAGGAAGTATCTACTTATTTCCTCTTTCCTCTTTAGTTCAATACTTTGCCTGAAGGGTCAGTCACAAATGACATGGCTCTTTGCCTTTTGGATATGTATCTTGATGAATCTATTATGATTTTTTATTTTTTTCTCTTGAACTAGCATGCGTTGTTCAGATAAATTGAATTGCTTCCCTGTTAACATTTTAGGAGTTTTTATTGTTCTCAAAGCCCCCTAGGCATTGGAACAAATTGATGAAAAGCAAGTTATTAATGTACTGTCAGTCAGGCATATCTAATCAGCTCAAATTAAAATAATTATGTCTTATATAAACAAGTAGTGTATACATTTAAATATTTACCATAATATTTTATGAAGTGAAGAGGATGCAGAATAACCACTCTGTTTTGAAGAGCATCTGAAATGATGTACATAACTCCAGCTGCTATCAGATCGTAGCCCCTATAAAGAGAACAGTGAATAAGTAAATAGGTGGAGAATAGATTTATTTGTGGTAAATTAGGTTATGTTGGCTGAAGAAGCTTGTAATGATCTGTGGTAATAATGAAGTTAAACAGTTTATTTCTGAGAGAATCATTAATTTCAGGGCATTTTACTTTTAATATGAAGCACTTTTTCCAAAACATGCTAAATGCCTGGGTGAGAAGACATAGAACATGTAAAGCTTCTTCTTCGCTAAAATTCACTTACCATTTCCTCATGATCAAATAAGTGAAAAGAAGTGAACTCTGTGATAAGATTGTGGAAAGATGCCTGCATTTTAAAATTTGGCAACAATTTCTTGTTGCTATATTCTTGGAAAACATACCAGAGGCAATATTTTGTCCTTAAAAAGACACTGCAGGCCATCATTAAAACAGATGTAAAACTGCTAATACTTTATTTAAGATCTTCTTTGAAATTCATATTTTTACAGAAATTCTAGTGGACAGGATATTATGCCAATAAGATCCTCCAAAGAAGTAAATAATTAATATTAACTAGAGCAAGTCAACACTGATATCCCCTTTTACTTCTCTATTCAACCTTATGTTTCAAAAATATTTCTGGCAATGTTTGTTACATGTTAATTTTCATATGTCAGCTTTAAAAATGAAACAGAAATAGCAAAAGTTTTTGTTTTGTGCTGTGGGAAAATCACTCTTCCCAAATCTGTTTTTGTCTCTTTTGATTTCTCTCTGTATTCACTTAAACAAAGAATGCAAAAGTTAAAGCATATTAAGAAAGAAAAGAAAATCCCTAGCAAACTCTGAAATGTTTTGTGATAATTTTCAAGCTGACAAAAGTTTACAATGAAGTGGAATATCTAATTTATAAAATTATTTATAAAAGTGCAGTAATTAATCTATGTTTTTTCTTTTTCTTCTACAAATATTTACCTATGTTGAAATATCAAAGATCTTACTATTATTTAAATATTTTTAATTTGAAATCCAGCACTGAAACAGTTCTTTAAAAACAGAGCTTTAAAAATGTTATTTAAAAAAATCTGTAAGCCTGAGAATAACAGACAGCCATGGAATATTTCTGATATCTCTTCAACTCTATGCTTTACAAATGTAGATAAAGACAATATCAAAAAAAGATGTTATATTAAAGTACAGAAAAGAATGTGAATCCGCAGATTTAGGAGAAAACACTAACATAAAGGAATTCAAAGGTCAGCAAAACATCATTAACTATTCTTAGTTTTCTAAGTGCTATTAATAATGATAGAGCAAATAATACGTATATAGATAAATGTAGCAAACACCAGAAGGAAGGCCTTTTCCATTTAGGATATGATTATGTTTCATGTTACATGACTGCTTACTCAACAAGACACAGTCTTTTCATGCAGGAATGTGGCAGAGTTCAACTGAGATACTGACAAGACTGAAATTTCAGCTTTGTATGTAAACTGAAAGTGTGTTATTATGAAAAGATGTGCGGAAATGGAGAGAGAGGCACCAATCTCTTCTTCGTGTTTACCAATGATGAAATACCAGACAACAGTAGAAAGCTGCAACAGAGTTCACACTGGACATTAGAAAACAGTTCTTTGCTGTGACAGTTGTTAAACACTGAAACAGGCTTTCTAGAGAGGTGTTTCTTACCCTATGCCTATCAGTGATCACAAGGCTTTTGGATAATGCCTCCGTGTGCTCAGACATTTAGACATTAACATCTTTGCACTTCCTTCCAACTGAACTATTCTTTTTCTGTTATAATAACATTCTTACCTTTCTGTTCTCAATAAAAAAGGATTGGCATATGATTAGGATTTAGGTAGGATTGACTGGGTAAACTTGCAGGTTACACCTCTACCATTTTCTCTTTTATTTGCATATCCTAGTGGTTCAGTTGAGTATTTAAATACTTTATTTGCATTATAAGTAATTTTTAGGTGGTGGTAGTGGGTTTTTTTTTGGGTTTTTTTTTTTTTCCACTAGTTTCTTAGTTTGTTGATTTGTTGTGTTGTTTTTGTGTGCTGTTTTTTTGGTTTTTTTTTAAACAAGAACTATGGTTACCAATACATATGGTGAATGTGAGGTATTAAGATGACAGTAGTTTTTCGTTTGTAAAATTACTGTTGCATTACTAAGAACCAGTCCAGTCTGGGAATCAGATTGTTGCAGTGGCTGGCAACTTATGGACAATTGGGAAGAATTTCTATATGCTACCTTTTTACATATATTTTGATGGATGCTGTGCCATCTTCTAAATTCATATGTGACCACATTTTAAATTTATGCTTCAGTGATAATAAGAAATGTGAAATTTATTAGAGAATGGTGGGTTATAAATAGATTTATGATATATTTCTTATGCTTAGGCTTATTTCACACCTTGAGTTTGAGAGATAGAGTTGATAGACTTGAAAGGAAATTCTTGGAAGAGGAAAACTCAACATTCTGAATGCAGATCCATTAACAGAAAATAGAGCATTTGGAGGAGTCTTTGAAGTCTTATAATGGTAAAATGTCCACATTAACCTAGAAAACTCATCTTAAGCAAATAAACCATTATTCTGAAAGCTTTCAAAGGCAAGCATATCTCAATAACAGTAAAAAATGATTTTAATCATTTCTTTCTGGAGAACTATTTTGCTAGGGACCAAGAACAAATGTAAATACTGGTGACCCTGGAAGGTTACTGAGTCCTGCTTGTAATTCCCTGCAAACTCATGAGTCTTAACAAACTTCCCAGAAACCACAAATCAGAAGCAGAATAAGTGCTAGGTCTATTTGTTCTCCAGATGAGGTACCTGAGAGAGAGGCATAATATAATTCTTGACACTAAACACTGCAGGGTAAATAACTCCTTTTGGCTAGACCATGTAGGGTGTGTGCCTGTGGAATAACAAAAAATGCAGCAGTTTTTCTCCTCATGTTCCTCACTCTTGCTTATTAACAAAGCATAAGGAAGAATCATACATTAGATTGGCAGAACTGAGTTTCTAATTGTCTTGTGAGTTTGTGCATTAATCTTTTGCCAATATAATTATAATCTCAGTAAATTCTTTCAGGTTACTTGCACAGGACATTCAGTGTCTTACAACACATTACTCTGATGAGCACTGTACAGTTAAATACTACATAATAATGAGCAATGTCGCTGAGGGGAAAAATGCAATTACATCATTTCAAATGTAAAGCTGCATCTCATTCAACTGTAAAATAAATAAAAAAAAAATAAAAAGATCTGGGGCTCTGCATGAATGAAAGAAATTCTGATATTACAAGCCTTTTGGGAAGTGAGAGGCCAATTTAGCTTAACCCCAGAAGCTGTACTGTTCAGAAAAGGTCCCACAAAGTATGTTTCATGTAAGCCTCCATTTAAAAATGCACTGGTTGTTATATTTTCTCTCCAAGAACATACAATTAAACCTATCCTTGCAGCCCAGCTACTAGGAGCCCAATCACTGAAAATATCTGAGCAAATCTGACAGGAGAGGTAAGAAATGTTATTTACCTCTGGGTTGTATTCAGTTTTGATTTCCTCTGCATTCCTTTGCAGTTTGTAGGCTTCTGCCTTGGAAGATCACAAACATGACAGGCAATGCATTCACTACAGTATTTTCATGAGGTTGTTGGTTCTAGTTTTCTGTAATTCTTGAGGTACACAGATTAAACACTGGTAAGATTCTCTGCTTATCCGTACCTTTTTGTAGTACTTACCTTGGAGAATATGCAAAAACAATTTCACAGCCCTTGTACATACCAGTTGCTTATTTATTTCAAGTCCCTATCTTATATCACTCACAAACTATATAAGAATGGAAAAGGGGAAAGAATGGAAATAGGGGAAGAGTTAGGGTGGAGGTTGAAAATATATTTCCCATACACACTGTAAGTATTCATAAAAACTGGGAAGAACTATATAGGGCCAATAGGGTTGGAAAAGACCTCTAAGATCATCTAGTCGAATCATTCACCTACCACCAATATTGCCCACTAAACTATGACCCTAAGCACTGCATCTATTTCCCCATAAACCTCCAGAGACAGTGACTCCACCACTACTCTAGGCAACCTGTTCCAGTGCTTAACCACCCTTTCTAAGAAGAAATTCTTCCTAATATCCAATCTGAATATCTTCAGTAGCAACTCTTACACCTATAACATGAAAAAGAATCCAGTATCCAGGCCGAAAGAAAGGATTACCTGCAATTTCCATATATTCAACATGAGAATTATGAGTACTTTTTAGGCCAAAAACTGTTTTAGTTATTACAGTTATTAGAGTTGAACAAAGTATACTAAGATTTGGCCTCATTCCAAATTATTTGAAAAGTGATTATTCATTCAACAGCTCCAGTTGAGATGCAACCCAGAAGATCATAACTCACAGTACTAAAATAGGCTACATGGATGCAGTATTTCCTAGGGGACTGATTGTTTCTAGTGAACTACAGGACAAATTCTGTAGCATATCTACAAATATCTGCAGTACCTGCAACTGTATCAGTGTCAGAATTTGGTGTAAACAGGAATGCTGGAGCATCATCTGTCTTGCAGCTATTATTATGACAACGTTTCAATTTAAAAATTCTGATTATAATTGGAAAAATATGTTCAATCTACTTTCTAGTTGTAATTCTTTTCAAGGATTTTTATCTTTTCTGAACACCTTGCAAGATAACTGTTGTTTCCTAATGAGGCACAGAGTGCAATATTTAAAGAAAGAGTGGTCTTACTTGTAGGTTCATTTTATAAATCTTTTATAATACTTCATTATAATCCAATATAAAAATATACACCTTTTATGCAGTAATTGCAAAAATGTTGCATAACTAAGCACAGTAAGGATGCTGAGCTGTTCAAGATGAGCCAGAGGAGGGCCATGAAGATGATCAAAGGGTTGGAGCATCTCTCCTATGAGGAAAGGTTGAGGGAGTTGGACTTGTTGAGATTAGAAAAGAGATAGCTCCAGGGAGACCTCACTGTGTTCTTCTAGTACGTGAAGGGAGCTTATAGGTAGGGGAGGGACTGGCTTTTTATATGTCTGATAGTCATAAGACAAGGGGGAATGGCTTCAAACTAAAAGAGGGGAGATATAGATGGAAGATTTAGCTGTGAGGTTAGGAAGAACTTTTTTACTCAGAGGGTGAAACTAGATCGTCTTTAAGGTCCCTTACAACCTAAGCCACTCTATAATTCTATGATCTTTCCCTCACTGAACGTGAAACATCTGAAAGTTAACATTTTGTTTCAGCAAGACATGATAGATCTTTCCACTATCAAGGGAGGCAATGAAGCACCTTGAAAGAGCTATTCATATAATTTATAATAATTATAATATTCACATAATCCTTTGGACAAATTGTAGCATGGAATGAGTCTTCCTCTAAAGTGTTTTATTTATATTTTCCCTAAGGTTGACTGTAAAGGAAATTGTTTAATAGCTATCTGGATTCATTGATAGAAACATTGAACCAGCATTTCTCACCTAATTCAATATGTTGTCCAACTGTTAAATGGCATGGGAAGAAAAATAATTCTCTACTTCCATGTAGGCATGCAAGTAATGTATGGAAACTATTAACTATCAAATATAAGTTTTCTCGAAGATCAAAACAGGATTTGCCAACACAAAATAGGAATGAAAGGAAGAGCAAATTGATACAGCTTTGGTAAATGTACAACCAGTGGTAACAGAAATATTGCCCTCTTTTGACCTCTCCTCACAGCATTTTGTTTTTTTTGTCAGTGTAATGTCCAAATTAAGTCCTATAATAACTCTAAATAAGAAATAACAAAGTCATCACCATGACTTGTCAAGAGAACTGCAAAAGATGCATCCACTTTTGGTGAAACCTCTGCATATGAGGAAGGTTAAACTCATTGGTTTCCCATTTTCCCAGTTATAATATTAATTGATTAATTACATTTCATCACTATTTCAGGAAAATAACTGCAACATTATTTTTCACAATCCTAGTTTTCTTCCATGTGATCCCAAATTTTATTAAGAAGGATCAACCAATCAAAAAACTAACATCTCAAAGCAGTGGAATAGAATAAACACATTGGAAGCATGCCAAATACGTGTGCAATCTGGTCTAGCCAGCCTGCTTTGCCAGGGGTGGTGGATCTCTAGAGGTCCCTTCCAGCCCCTACAATTCTGTGATTCTGTGAAATATATCCAAGAAATGAGAATTTTACAAAAATTAAACTTTTGCCAAACAACAGGACAGTTTCTTCATGAAATCATATTCATTGTCTATACTTAAAAATCAACTATATGCAAATTGGTTTGTATCACATTCAGAAAAATATATTAAAAAAAATCACCTTCTTGCATTCTTAATGAGATTACTTCTAACATTCATAATGGCACTTTATTGGAAGCTGAACAGAAATGCAGTTCAATTTGTACAATGTTTGAAACATATTAACATCAGATTGAATAAATAAATAACATAAAAAATACACGTCGTGAAAAAAAAGAATATAAAATTTAGAATTTTGTTTGAAATGTGTCTTTCTCACTGTTTGACATAATTAGAAATCTTCTTATTTGTAGTACTGACAGTTCTAGAATGTATATAATTGTACATACGATATATGATATATGTGACAGTTCTAAGAAGTCAAACTGCTGACGTCTGTCCTTACAAACGTGTGTGATCAGTCTTTGGGACTGCTACAGATGCCAGTGACTTTGAAATAAATTGATATGCAGTACAATTCTTGAAGATATCAAGGAATGACCAATATATGAATATAATTACTTATGATCTGTCTGATAACATGTAAAACTGATTCCAAAAACAACTATATCAACGTCGATTTTAACGATGTTCCAAAAATGACATTATGAAGAACTCATTGCTTTTACATTAGGTGTCTGTTACTGAGGACTTCTAACCAATCAAAAATATTATTTTAACTCATCACTTGAAACTTAAAGTTATGAAAGAGACATTTTTGTGTTTTGTTTTTAAAATTGGATATAAAATATATAATTATTTTGTGAAATGTGGAAAGATCAAGGGAAACACACACTGATATTATTAAGCATAAAATCATTTTCCTGTGCCTAGTAAAATTTAGATCAAACTATTTAACTGTAAAGAAAAAATAATGACTTTTTTAAAGTGTCTATAAGGTTTCTGTGATATCAGGTGAAAGTTTTGTTTGTGTTCCACAACAGAAGCAGATTGTTTAAAACAGCTTTTAGTTTAGGTGCATATACATATTTTCTAGGAGAATGTTTTGACATATAACATGACAAAAATTGCCAAGAGCATGTTCTTTGCTATATGCAAAAAAATCCCCTATGGTTCCCATAGCAGAGCAGAAGAAAATGTATGGCATTTTTGTTGGCATCATGAAAACAAGTGGTTCTGTGGTTGTTAGAAGAAAAAAATTAATGTTGGTGTTGGATGCATGCCTCATAGTTGATTGCCACTGAGTAGTCAGCTTACAGCTGAAGTTTCCAATGCCTGATGTACTCAGAAAGTATTGCCTCAAGGACCTGTGTGGACTATTTTATTTGTATGTAAGAAGGAGAATCATATGAATGTGAGCTGGAGAATCTCCAGCTATGAGTCTGGGACTTTCAGAGAGCTCCTTTCCTTCTCTTGACCTTTTTCATTACATCTTACTTGAAACACCTGCTTCTGTTGCACGGTAAAATCTGACCCCAGCCAAACTCAGTATAATTAGTCACAGAACAAATAAACATGTGTGCACTATGATGCCAAAGATAAACTGAACATCATTTTGCCTGTCTAGGTTCGGAATAAGATGACCAAAATTTTCATGTAAGTCTAAATTTTTCACTTCTTTTATATAAAGTAAACCAAGTGGTAAACAGCAGATAACAGTAAGCATGTCATTTTATATAAAGGTAAGTACCTGTGGTAAGTCCTCATCCTACTAAAATTGAAGGAAAAAAATCCCTCTGAATTCAATTGTCTTTGAGTCTGATGTTAACACATAGTTTTAACAATGATGTTAGCCCAAGAATTGAGACAAGTGCATGTGCCTTGTTGCCTGTGAGTTTTTGATGCAGTTCACAGATATCTCAGCAGTAAATACATAGAAACAATGCATTTTCCAAGTGTATGTACTGAGCAAAGAGTGTATTCAAATACGAAACATAAATCAGTACAGTTTCACATATCCTAGAAAGTTTGTTTTCTTTAGATGAATGAAGACAATACGTTAGTTAATAGACTGCTTGTAACTATTACAATAGCATAATATATATATTGCAAATTTGTTATACCTGAAAGTATGAAGAAAGAGAACTATACTGGACGACAAAATCAACTAGATCTCTCTGGTGGGATTTACACCTATAAAATTGGTATTTATTTTTTACTCACCCAGTAAAGATTTTATATTTTGAAAATGTCTTATGTTTCAACATTTGCAGTAAAATCAAAAAGGTGAACCTGTGACTAAGTAAATTCAACTATGAACCCAACAGAAAAGTAATAAGTCTCTTGCAGCTATTGTCAGGTCCTGAAAGTTATTATTTATAATCTCAGCGAACATAGGAACACAAATAAGGTCTATCATTCATCTTCAGTAAAATGGTGACAGGTATAATGAGAGCTCTGACCAACATTTTAAATTAGTAATTATTTCTTTATGTTTTCTATATTTTCTCTTCTTAAGGCCAATCCAATTGATCATATTTTTTTATATTATATGTCTATAACAGATAAGGCAAACCACAGCATTTGGAAGAGTAAGAGCTGGCAATAAAATAACTTACAAATAAAAATAAAGTATATGGGTTATGAATAATTAATAATATGTATCATGAAGTTGCATTCAGATTCAGGACTACACAATATATTGTGGGGTATATCTTTGACCAGACACTGGAAAATTTGTCAAAGAAATCTCAGTCTTACCAGAACAGAATGTGAGAAGTAACTGTATTCTAAACTTGATTTTATTTCATCAGGTGCATGGCAACAAATAAAATCAATTAGTAACTCCTTAACGGTTTCCATGTACAACACAGTCTGGCAAAATGGATGGCCTGATATCAATAAACAGTAGTTCATTAAATGCACCAGACCTATCTCCTTCTTATGTATTTTCTACATCTATTATCTACTTTTTGTATATATTTAGCTGAAATTTCCCAGTCTAGATTTATTTAACTAATTAGAATATTTAATACTTATATCCTCTATTTCAGATCAACATACTTCACTTACAGCTTGGAGGTGCAATATACCTTGCAAGTGACCTCATTTTACAAAACTAAGAGCATTTCCTAACAAATGATTTAAAAAAATAAAAATAATAAAAATAAAAAATTGTACATTATAAATTAATGGATCTTTTCTAAACACAACAATTTTTCTCCATAGTAAGAAGGTGATTTCCAGGTGCATATCACCACCTCAATCTCTTTGTGTCAAGAAAACCTTTCCTCCTTTTATGAAACTAAATCAGTAATCACTGATCACTAATAGCAGATTCATACTAGGGCATCTTTATGTGTTTTATCAAAATGAATTAAACTGTCTTGCTTCTACCTGTATTTCCAAATGACAACATTTCACTTTATTTTCGGTATAAATCTGCATCTGACTAACAGCGTGGAGAAGAGTGTATTCCCTTAGGCATGACAGCTGCCTCTGTACCTTATACTTGCAATCCAGATTCTGGAGCCGCATGTGGACATTTGTTCTAAGTATTACACATTCTGATGGCCTTCCAAAAAGTTTCAAGTGACCCCTTACTTTCAGGTATAGATCTCCAGACTGAATCAGAGATTTTTCATGCTTACCATTTGCCACTCAGTACTGAGACAGGAACAATGGAGAAAGTTTTCATTTCAACTTAACTTTGTGTTTATCTGAACGAAAAATCCATATTAAAATCAAGAAGCTTATTTGATTGCCTGCTTTTGGTAATATAATCTGATGTTGACATTCCCACTTTATTAATGTCTTATTGACAGAAAAAGAAAAAAGAAAAAAAAAAGCTTTATCGCTTTGCATGGACCAAAGTCAAGCTGTCCAGCAGCATTACAGGTTTTTATTACCATTTGCTCTGGCAAACTCAGTTTCAGTGTAGAACATGAAGGAGAAAGCTATGTGATTAAATAACTTTAATGACGTTTCACATTTTAAAAATGTCATTGAATTCTCTCTTCAGCTGTCAGCTTGTACCTTTCCTTTAGTTTGAGTTATGACTGATCTTATTTCATTTTTCTACCTTATGAAAATGCAGTAACAAGTAAAGAAGTTCACTGCACTGTCTACCACAAATGTGCCAGTTGATAGGATAATTATCAGTAGATTAACACTAATCAGTAATGCAATTATTCATTGTATTATTATCTGGTCCATAATTGTTACAGAATACTGAGGGCAAATATGAGGAAATTATTTTTTGAAAGATGCTAGAATTGCTTGAATTGGGTATCAGAATTATTATCTACAGTGTTGCCACACACTAAGTTATATACATGTGTATACACTTATATATATAATCTGGTGTATTCCCAGAGGTTTTGTTAGGACTATTTTTGCCTTTCTTTCAGGCTGATGGAACTTAATTTTGCTGGGGTTCCTACACTAACCTGTTTGCTGGTGGTCCTGTAATGTGTACTGTTGTCCTCTTTATGGTTACACAGGAGTGTCAAATGTGAGTGCGCTGCCATCTCAGTAGTTACTGCTGCTGCATCAGAACTGCTTCTTTGGAAGAACTGCAAAATTAATGTCTTGGATGCTTAAAGCTTTGTATGCCTCACGGCATTTTCAAGAGTACAGAGAGGGCTTGGCCTGGGTGTCCAGCTGAATTGCAAACGTAATGAGATTTTGCCTAGTTAAAATTCCTCTGTAGCTTCAATCTGAAAAGTACTGCAATACCATTGTGTGCTGGACAGAAAATACTTAAGTATTTTGATATTAAAGCTGACATTTGGCATGATATATATGATTTTTCTTCAAGGGAAACACTATTCATAGAATCATAAAATATCCTGAGTTAGAAGAGACCTACAAGGATCGTCAAGTTCAACTCCTGGCTCCACAAAGGACTCTCCAAAAATCTGATCATAGTTCTGAGAGTGCTGTCCAAATGACATTCATTCCCTTTACTGGAGTTTTGATATGAATAGTTATACCTTTGCCTTTCCCATGCTGAAAAAAATAACAAAAAAACAACAAAAGAGTGCTTGAGTTTTGCTCCTTATTTACTTGATGTTTGCAAGAACTGTTGTTTTGTGAATGCTTTGAATTTAGTCTATAGCAAAATAAGGATTTTATATTCATGTCTGTAAAGTGTATATAGTATTATATGTATATGTATATGTATTAGATGAACATATCACATATTTGTACTTATCAATGGTTCTTAATATGCTTTATGGACAACACGCTCTATGTAAGTTCCAACACCAGCCAAAGGAAGCTGTAATAAGTTTAGGCAGACAAAAAGTTAAATATTGCTGACTTTCTAACTACTATTGTGAACAAGTTAACAAAATATGGAGAGCCCTGACTGAAACGGGAGAGAAAATTGGTTTTTTTGTTTTTTTGTTTTTTTTTTTTAATGTAAGCTCCTCTGCTTTAGTACCTATCATAGGATTAATTTCATCGAATGTACAACTGAGATAAAGAAAGGCAAAAAATGTGTTCAAGCTCTCAAACCCTGATTAGGAGACCAATCTTTTCCTGCTGATTTAATGCAATCCAATTTTGTCATTTTACCTTGGACATATAATTTCTTTCCAGAAGTACAATCAGAATGTTACAAAATTAATGACTAAAGGACATTTGATGAAATTCAAGAGTGTGGTACACAGCTGGTGTTTAGCAGTGACAGTTGTTTTGTTCTGTCTGGTCATGTGTAATCTCATGGTGCATGCAAAGAAAAAATACTTCAGCATTTTTCTGACAGATAGTTTTTTCATGCCTGCTATAAATTCATTCAAAAATAAAACGTAGTTTCCTTATTTTATCTGCTTCATAATATGACCATGCTTTTGCCATTCTACATACAAATTAAGACAAATATCTCATTTGTATGCTTCAGCAAAAGGATGTAAGTCTCTTAGCTGTCTCGGAGTAACAGGAAATTGAAACTTGACTGATGTGATCACAATATAAAAACAACAGGTTGAAGTCTGGACTTGTGTCATAGCACTAGAAAATAGTACATTCCACACCTGTCCTACTGTAGGGTACTATTAAAACCTTTTCATTACTGTTAACTGCATTCAGCAAATTTTGAAGTGTCCTTTGGTCACCTCTTTAAAATGCAAACCAGGATGCAGACCTGTGCAAGATGGACAAATTGGAGGTGCAGGTTAAAAAATAAATTAAAAAGAGAAGTGGTCAATGCCACTGACAAAGGTAACAAAAGTGTTATAGTAGCAGCTGAAGAGAACAAGGATTCATTTAAAATAAATATATGCTACTTCTTTCAGTATTGTAAGATATTAAATAAAATAACAGAAAACCTTTTATTTAATTTTTTTTATTACATAGAATATAGATATCTTCCTTCTGCCAGGCCTAGTAAGGAACAGTCACCATAGGAATGGTGAACAATTTCACCTCTCAGTATTGGTAAAATACTGTGTAAAGATGAAATTAGGTAATTGCAAATTTAGGAAGGGAGCTATTTTGTACACACATACAAGTTCACACAGACAAGTTCAGATCTTAATCCACTAGAGCTTTTCTGCAAGGTTATGAAGACCACTGTCTTAATTTCAGCTGGGATGAAATGGTTTTTTCTGAGTGTCTGGTATGATGCTATGTTTTGGTTCTAGGAGAAAAAACATGTTGATAACACAACATAAATAATAATGTTTATTATTGCTGCTAAGCAGTGTTGTACACAACCAAGGCCATTTGCAGCAAAGGACCCAGGGAACTGGGAGGGAACAGAATTAGGACAGTGAACTTAAACTGTCCAAACAAATATTCCGTATCATATGACTTGAAGCGTAAGGAGTTTTGATGGCGTAGGAGTTCATATCATTCTCTTCCACTGCATGAGAGGCTAGTTGGACATCAGTCAGAGGGGT
This sequence comes from Lagopus muta, assembly GCF_023343835.1. Lineage (NCBI taxonomy): Eukaryota > Metazoa > Chordata > Aves > Galliformes > Phasianidae > Lagopus > Lagopus muta. The sequence goes on from NC_064434.1 coordinate 11,332,902, forward strand.
GGAGAGCAATTGCTTGTACATCACTTGTTATATACATTCACTTATATATACACATATATATACATATTCATAACTATTATTCTTTTCCTTTTTTCTATCTTAGTAAATAGCTTTATCTCAGCCCACGAGTTCTCCTTTGTTTTTTTCAATTCTCTCCTTTATCCCACTGGGAAGGGGGGCAGTTGGCAAATGACTGTGTTTTGCTGAGCCAACTGTTGGGTTAAACCACAATCACATCAAGAAAAAAATTCAGCTTGTGATGCTAGACTAACTGACTCATTCAAGATCTATCTTTTTCCCTTGCTTGCCAGAAGTGATATAATGAGGTCTTTGAACAAAGTAATTAAGATGTCTAATTAATAGGGGAAAATCACATTTACATATGGTATCACACCAAAATTCAATTAATTGCGCTAGGCAAGAATTTATTCCAAATTCTCATCCTGACAAGCTGAAAAAATCTTTACTAATTACTCTTCATTTCAAACATAATATCCTGACAGAAACAGAGAGTTTGTATTATGCTAGCATCAGATAGCAATCAAAGTTTAAAGAAGAGAATGTGCACATGCCAAATCTTTGATGTCTGTAAGGGAGTTTATCAGTAACAATTCTGTCATTTCTCAGATTACTACTGAAGTAAAAACCTGGTTCTGCTTCTGGAAATCACTATATTTTTTCCTGGTGACAGAGAACAGAAATTGAATTCTTTCTATGAATATATTTACCTATATCATAACACTTATTTATCTGCCATGGGATCCCTCAAAACATCTCAATATTATTTCCCAACAAAATAGGATCAGACCTCTGCACCTGTGGACAAACTGACTGCAGGAATTTGTCTGGACTTGTTCGTCTGGGGTCTATCTTCCTTAATGCTTAACAAAATGAACATATGACATGCTGTGATTAGTTTATTGGTTTAGGTTCCATTTTCAGTGAGAAAACTGAAATTAATCCTCCACCAATCACAAATCCCCCTGCATAGTCAGACAATCCTTGTTCACGGACAGAATTTCAGCAGGAAACAGACCAATATAATAAATAAGGTTTTAAGGTGCTGCTGATTCAAGACTAATTCACATAACTTAATTTCTGGTCTTGTCATTAACCAAATTAAGAGAATTTGAGTACAGTCTCATTATTCTCTAACTGCATAGTTTCTCAAAGACTGATTAATATTAATTTTCAGTTATCAGTCTGTGGGTCCCCTACTAAATAAGGTTGGTGCCCTGATAACAGGGAAACCTGAGGAGGTGAAGATTCTGAATACCTTCTTTGCTACAGTCTTAAATGCTAACACTAGACATAAGGAATCCAAGACCCCTACTGTCTATTGTCATTGAAAGGGCTTGGTGAATGGGAGAGGAATTTGAAGAGTGGACAATAGCCAGTGTCACTCCAGTCTTCCAGAAGGGCAAAGAGAAGGATCTGTGAAACTACAGGTGAGTCAGTCTCATGTCTGCCCCTGGAAATGTGACGGAACAACTTGTTCTGGATGTCATCTCCAAGCATTGGAAGATGAGAAGGTTATCAGGAGTAATCAACATGGATTCTCCAAGGAGGAATCATGCTGGACCAACCTGATAGCCTTCTATGATGTCATCATTGCTGAGTAGATGGGGGAAGAGTAGTGGATGTTGAGTACCTTGACTTCAGCAAGTTGTTTGACAGCGTATCCCACAACATCCTTGTAATGAATCTTAGAAAATGGGGGATAGATGAGTGGACGTGGATTGAGAACTGGCTGACAGACAGAACTCTGAGAGTTGTCATCAGTGGCACAGATTCTGGTTAGAGGGCTGTATCTAGTGGTTTTCCCCAGGGGACTGTGATGGGTCCGGTCTTGTTCAACATCTTCAACGACCTGGATAAAGGGATAGAGTTATCAGCAAGTTTGCTAATAATACAAAGCTGGGACGAGTGGCTGAGTCACCAGAAGGTTATACCACCATTCAACAAGAACTAGAGAGACTGGAGAGCCAGGCAGGGAGAAACCTGATGAGGTTTAACAAGAGCAAGTGTAGAATCTTGCACCTGAGGGGGAATAAATGCATGCATCAGTATAGGTTAAGGGATGACCTGCTGGAGATGAGCTCTGCAGAGAAGGGCCTGGGTGTTCTGGTGGACAACAGGATGCCCATGAGCCAGCAGTGTGCCCTTGTGGCCAAGAAGACCAATGGCATCCTGGATTGCATTAAAAAAGAGTGTGGCCAGCAGGTTGAGGGAAGGTGATTCTATCTACTCTGCCCTGGTGAGGTCTCACCAGGGGGTGGAAGAACTTCTTTACAGTAAGGGTGACAGAGGCTGTGGAGTCTCCTTCTATGGAGATACTCAATACGCATCTGGATGCCTACTTGTGCCACCTACTGAATGGTACCTCTTTTAGCAGGTGGTGTTGGACTCGATCTCTTGAGGTCACTTCCAATCCCTGAAATTTCGTGTTTCTGTGATTCTGTGTAATTGTTATCTAGAATACATTTTTTTCTTCTGATTCATATTCACCCCTGGACAAAAATCACTAGAAGCTTTACTAAGTAATTGTGGTAGAACACTGAGTAGCAGTTAAGGATCCGTCTCATTTTAAAATCCCCATGAAGCATCTGTCTCATCTTTAACACCTGAAAATTCTTTGATAATCTGGTTCTAAACTGGAACTTTTCCAAATTAACAGACTACAATCAGCTGTCTGATCCCCATTAATCACCCTGATTCATCCTAATTTGCACCATAATCAGTGGTCAGAACAGGATATTATCTACAATAAGACTAATCTACCACTGCCCTATTTAGGTTTAGGGAGGCTTCTATGGGCAGTTTAGGCTTCAGCATTTAAATTACATAAGATAAAATTTTGTTTGAGACTACAGCTGTTCTACTACTGTATCCATGAAATAAATAGTGCCAACCATCTGGGTTGTTTAATTATTACAAGAGTCCCTGGCACAATATCATCCCTGGGCAAACAGCACTTTCCAAAACAGTTTCTGGAAAGATCCTGGACCCAGATAGGTCAGGAACAAACTCTGATAGAAATTTTGCATGCAGTGTACATTTTTTTTTGAGATTAAGAGAATTTAATAGTATGGATGTGGCCTTCCTGTGCCAGCTGGCCCAGGGAAAGGGTCCTGGCATAGCTCTCAGTTCAGAGGCTATACTCTGATACTCTAATCCTGTAATCCAGGTTTTAATTCACACCCAGACTAAGTACCAGAATGTCTAACTTTTAAGTGCAAGATTTTTAATATAAATATATGAATATATATATTTATACTAAATATATAAATGTAGTCTGTCTCCTAGAGAGCAGATACCTTAAGTGTGTACTTGAGGTAGGAGACAAACAAATCACACCTACTTTAGAAAATATTAAAATGCTAGTCAATGGAGATATCTATGAATAGAAATGTATTTAAATCTCATATCTTCTAGATTTTAGGCATAGAAAATGTTCAATATCTGGCAACTCATTTTTATTTATTTATTCATTTATTTCAATTTAAATACTGATTAACTGAAATTGTAGAACCCATCCTGGAGAGAATAACCAAAGCTCAAGTCTTCTTTCTCCAGTTTCTTCATGCTAAAAGGCAGGTCACAATGTCATTTTCATCCGATATTTTGCTATTCTATTTCTTGGTCACCAAATACCTGTGTAACTAGTTGGTTTAGCAGGGCACTGATCACCTATTATGTCATACCATCTAGATGTACCATATGCTTGTTAGAGTCTTGTCATTTTGTCCTGTGATTAAAAATAAGGAAAACTCGATACCCATGGGAGAGAATGTCTTGAATAGAATCACAGATTAATTGAGGTCTGAAGTAGCCAGTCGAGAGTCTACCTGTCTACTCAGATCATGTTCAGCTACAGAAATTTTTTCAACCACGTTTTGAATACCTCCAAGGACAGAGATTCTACAACTACTCTGGAAAACCCATTCCAGTGCTTCAGCACCCTCACAGGAATTATATTTTCTTCTTTTTGAACAGAATTCCCCATACTTCATTCATGGCCATTAACTCTTATCCTGTCGCTAAGTATCCCTGAGATGAGCTTCATTTTCTTTACTCCATCTGTGAGGTATTTATAGACATTTATAAGATCTTCCTGAGCCCTTTTTTCTTCAGACTGATCAGTCCCAGCTCTCTCAATTTGCCCTCACATGACAATTGTTACAGTTCATCACAGGGCATTTGCTACAGTATGTCCATCACTCTCTTGTAGCCAGAATTGGGCACAGCAGTATAGATGTGTGCCGTCATTTCTAAGTAGACAAGAAGAAACATTTCACATGCTTATGACATGCTTCCTCATTCAGTCCAAGATGGTGTTGGTCTTCTTTGCCACAAGGTAACATTGATGGCTCATAGTCACCATGTTGTCAACAGCAAGCCTAGGTCCTTTTCGCTGCTAGCTGCTTTTCGTGTGGTTGCCACACAGCGTGTCCTGGTGCCTGGATTTTTTTCTTCCCAGATGCAGGACTTTGCTTTTCTCTTTATTGCATTTCACATGCTCATTTGTCCAGTTCTCCAGTTTCTCAAAGTCCCTCTGAATAGAAGCACAAGTATCTGGTGTATCAACTCCTCCTATTAGTTCTGTATCGTTTGCAAAATTGCTGAGGAAAAACTGAGTAACATTCATAACCCAGCCTGTGTAGGGCATCTGCTGTCAACTGGAAAAAATAAAGGGAGAATAGTAGGTGAATTCAAAACAAATCACATTTGTTTGCACAGCTTGTAAAAGGTGAATAATCTTTTTTCCTTGTCTTACTGTAAGGCTTGTAAATCAAAACTGAAGACATTAACATGGCAATATGAAGGAGGAAAAAATGCTTAATGTACAGGTATAGCGGATCAAAGAACCTGCCTGTTATTGACACGAGCTGCTAATATGAGTAGAAATAGTGTTTAAAGCACTAATAATTGTGAGAAGAATGATAATTATGCAGGTATACGATTAATTTCATGGAAAACATTCAAGATGCTGAACAAGAACTCATCTTTATTCTCTGATCCAGTAGAAGGTCTGAAATTTTCTCTCTATAAAGGTATAGTCTTGGGACCAGAGGTAAATAATTGTGTGCTATCAGAAGATGAAGAACAGGTTATCTCAAACCACAGAATCTTTAACTCAATTATGCTAGAATATCTGTCCCAGAATTTATTTCTTCACAGATTGCCTTTAAATGGGGAAATGGGGATGTATAGTGTAAGAGAGGTAGCATCATCTTTTACATTTGTTTCAAATTGTTTAACTAAAGTAATTAACTAAAGTAATTGGAAAATATTATCCACCATATGTTACTTCATTTCAGTGAATTATAAAATGTACAGAAGCAGAGGCGGAGAAATGATTAATGATGACCCTTGTTTCAATAAACATAGATACTGGCATGATTAAACACTATGATATAAATATTTTCTGGGCTAAGGTTCCTTACATCATTAATGCCAATGGAGGAGTAGGATGTTATTAATGTCTCAGAGGGGAAATTGGATATATATTTTTTGATATTAGTGGCAATCTCAAAATAACATTGTACTTACATATACAACTAGCTGTTTATCTAAGAACTATGTTATATCCTTGGCCTTAACTTTGCACTGAATTTTAATGATTATTTACTAGGTAGGCTGAATGTCATCTCCAAGCACATGGAAGAAAAACTCGTCAGAAACAACATAGATTCACCAAGGGGGAATCGTGCTGGACCAATCTGGTAGCCTTCTATGATGTCATGACTGGCTGGGTAGATGAGGGATATCAGTGAATGTTGTGCACCTTGATTTTAGCAAGGCATTTCACACTGTCTCCCTGTGATGATTTTATGATTTTTGATGTCGGTATTCCACATCATAACATCACGTAGTGCACCGGGGCTAAAAGAGATCATGCTCTGGGTACCTGTCCCAGAAGAGAAGAAGAACTACATATCCCAGGGGGCTTTGAGTTCACAGAGGAGATAAAGCACTTGACAAAGTTACGAGACCAGGCTCTCTTCCCTTCTGCTCTTCCTCACCACTTGCCTCAGCATTAGAGTAAGGCTTTCAGCATTTGGACTCACTCTCATTTAATTCAATTTATTAGCTCCAATTCGAATTGTATTGTATTATATTGTATTACAGTGTTATCTTGTATTCTGATATCTTATTAGAAATTTAGTTTTTTTTTTTCCTCAGGTCATTTTGCTGATGTTTTGTTTCAGGCCCATCTCTCCATCTTTTTCCTTTTTTTCCCTTTTTCCTTTCCCAGACATGGATCCCTGGGTTCCCTGCCCCGCTAGTCATGGAACCAGGCTGAACCAGCCTGTAAACCATTGACACTCCCATAACATCTTCACAGGTAAGCTTGGAAGCATAGGATAGGGACTTCACCTGGACAGAGCACTAGAACAGGCTGCCCTGAGAGGTTATAGAGTCTCCTTCTCTGGAGATACTCAAGATCCATCTGGACACTTTCCTGTGTGACCTGTTGCAGGGAACGAACCTGCAGACTTGATTATTTCAAGAGGTTCCTTCCAACTTCTATGATTCAGTGATTCTGTGATATGTAATGTGATATGGAAAAAAAAACCCAACACCTTTATGGAGTCTTTTTTAAAAATATATATTGTTGTCCATAGGAAGATACATCTTCATGGATATTTATGACGATATTTTTATTTATTTTCTCACGTTCTTCAGAGGTGGAGAACAGGGCAACTTTTTCTGCTGTTTTGAGTCTTTTCCGACCACTGGGCAATTATTGACCCTTTCATTAAGAAGATTTAGGAACTGTGCATCTCTTGATAAAGCAAAACAAATTATCAGAGAAACTGCAGAGGCTAACTGGCGTGGATAACATCTGGTCACTCTCCATTTGTCACGTGGCTATGCCAGCAATTTTTTCTGTCACAGCTGACATATTCTTTAAGTTGCAGTGAAAAGCTAGCAGAAGGAAAGCAGGAAAGTCAACCCCAAGTAGAGAAAGATCAGTTCTATTTCTTAAAATCAGCACAAGAAAAACCTTTGCATCCAGACTTGAAACAGTCACATTACTCATTGATCTTTTATAGAATTACAAACAAATATGCGTTTCTCTAATTGCCTTAATTCTCTGGTATCATGTTAGTGTGACAGAACAAATTGGTTCAGAACTCTTTACTGTCTTTCCTTTTTTTAATGCAGTCTTCCCTTCCCTTCCCTTCCCTTCCCTTCCCTTCCCTTCCCTTCCCTTCCCTTCCCTTCCCTTCCCTTCCCTTCCCTTCCCTTCCCTTCCCTTCCCTTCCCTTCCCTTCCCTTCCCTTCCCTTCCCTTCCCTTCCCTTCCCTTCCCTTCCCTTCCCTTCCCTCCCCTCCCCTCCCCTCCCCTCCCCTCCCCTCCCCCCCTCCCCCCTCCCTTCCCCCCCTCCCTTCTCCCCCTCCCCCTCCCCTTTCCCCCTCCTCTTCCTCTCCCCTTCCCTTTCCCTTTCCCTTTCCCTTTCCCTTTCCCTTTCCCTTTCCCTTTCCCTTTCCCTTTCCCTTTCCCTTTCCCTTTCCCTTTCCCTTTCCCTTTCCCTTTCCCTTCCCCTTCCCCTTCCCCTTCCCCTTCCCCTTCCCCTTCCCCTTCCCCTTCCCCTTCCTCTTCCCCTTCTCTTGTAGCTGCAAACTTCTAGTGACATGTAATATTTGACTCTGAAAGTGACAGGTGAATAATTTCTTCGGTGACTGGCTTCAGAGAAAAAAAAAAAAAAAGATCACAGGGAGTCAAGATTAATTCTTTGTTACCAGGGATCATTTTTCCCAGTGGTACAAGTAGTATTTCTACAAGCTTTATTTCTTTTCCAAAAGAGTAGAAGGGGTCAGCAGAAACCAGCAGCTGGTGTTAAATTGCATTTCAAAACCTTACGTTTCTTTGCTAAAGATTCATCATTTCTGTGGAAACTTTTCTTCCCTCTAGCAACATTATACATCACTCCGCTAATGCTGTAGCAAACTGCCAAAGGTTCTGAACAAACATGGTATTAAGGGTGTTGTATATTCACACATTTTACTGTGGGGGAAATCGATGCTGACAACTCTTCTTTCAGAGGCTAGAAATTTCTCAGAAATATCTTTCAGTATAAGTCTCCAAAGAGCATGAAGTTCTATCTTTGGTAGTTCTTGGAGAGTGATGCATATTCACTGTAAGGGACAATCTCAGCAATGTGAGGGACAGGCCCAGGAGATATCCTGAGGGATGTCTCAGTCACCCCTGCAAGAGCACTAAGCAGTACCCAAGAAACAGTCAATCAGAAAAGGAGACGTTGTGTCACGTTCACCTGATGTCTGGTGTCTCAACCAGTCCTGAAGCTGGAGCCAACTACAATTTCAAATAGGGGCTAGAGTGGGACCCTTTCTATCCTTAATGCTTTAATACTGTAAATAGAGGCTGGAGTGGAGGGGAATAACACTCTCTTTCTGCTGCTGCCTCTGCTCCTCTCTGCTGCTGCCCTTCTTCACCACATGGAGCACTCCCCTACGCAGCTCCGTCACTGGATCCAGGACTGATGATCTATCTACTCCCTTCTATTTCTCATTCTCTTTTTCCTTCAAGTTTTTAAGTAATGCAAGGCTCACTTGAATTTCCTCCCACTCAATTGTATGTAGTATAGAGTTATTCATATTCCAGGCAAATAATAAAGATTGTGAAAGTAACTGAATTAGAAAAAACCTTTTTTTTTACTATTTTGTGGTTAAAGGGTGTTGCAAAGCTCCTCGTACATGGAAATCTCTTATAATTTTATGTGTTCATACTACTTGCAGCACTTTTTTTTAAGAAAAAAAAATGTTTATAAATATATGCTAGGGCTCTTAAGTGCAATTTTAGCAAATATCACAGAATCACAGAATGAGAGCATGGTTAAAGGTGGAAGAGATATCTGGAGGGCATGTGATCCAACCCCTGCTCAAGCAGGGATGCTCAGAGCGCGATTCCCAGACATCCAAGGAAGGAGACACTATAGCTTTTCTGGGTAATTTCATGTGCAATCCTCTACACAGTAAAGATGTGTCTCCTGATTTTTACATAGAATTTCTTGTATTCCAGTTTGTGACCAGAACAGGCTCAAATCTAACAGACTCTCCTCAGAGAAAAGGTACTCCAGTCCCTTGATCATCTCTGTGGCTCTCTGTTGGACTCTTTTCAAAATGTCTTTCTGGTGTTGGAAGGACCAGAATTGGACACAAGGTTTCAGTTGTGGCTTCACCAGTGCTGAGGAAAGTGGAAGGATCACATCTCTTGATTTGCTATACTCTGCCTAAGGTAGCCAGTATCATTAGTCTTGTAACACCAAGGGCATATTGCTGACAGTAGAAATATATGGTGTCAAGAAAGGCACACAAAGGAACAGCTGTGCATGGAACGTGTATATCCTGTTATTTGTTACGAAGAAATAATAAAAGAACAGATGTGCAACTCCAGTAGAGAGGAATGAATGGTTATGGCTGAAGACACTGAGAATTTCTGTTTTGGATTTTTATTTTTTCCCCTGAAGTTACTTATCAGAATACTGTTACATTGGTTTGGCTGGAGAAGTCTGACATAAAGATTTGTGTAACTAACTGATGGCACAGTCACTTTGAAAAGATGTTCTTGATCTCTTTCGGGAGGAAGCTTGCATTCCAGTGAATCAATACATATGTTTGGTGGGGTATATATATGATTTACTGAGGTCTAACATACTTCTGCATGTTCACCCAGGTTCATTCCTTCAATGCTTTATATGAGAAGGATTTCATTTTAGTTGCTGATCAAAATGCTAAAGATGATTATAGAAACCTATAAAGTTATGTGTATATATGTGTTGTCTCTACTTAAAATCAGTGGTAAAGAAGGAAAAATAATGATTAATGCTGATTAAAAGTGTAACAGGTTTTTATACATCCTCTTACAGATTATTTTTAAGCAAACTGAATAATTACAATATTTCCCAATAGCTTTTTTTAATGATATACAATAAAAATGGAAAATATGACTACAGACAAAAGAGGCTCCAATGTGAAGTAGTATGTGAATCGTTTCCCACGAAATTTTTCATTAAATTTAAAAACAGGAAGGAGAAAAAATACTTTTTCACCTCGTCAATATATTATGACTTTCTTTTTCCTGACAGTTCAAATCTGCTTTCAGCAATGGAATATGTTTACTACAATTAGATAAATAAGTCCAGCAGCGTTCATGCAACCAGCTGCTCAGTCACTGCTATTTTATTCTGGAAGGAATTAATACTGCTCAGATATTGTCAAACAGACCTCAAATCTCTTTGAAGCTAACTTAAGTACTTGATGCAATGCATGAACACCAAACAGTTCGCACAGCTCCCAGCAGAGTAATAAAGAGGCAACATTTCACAGATTTCACAAATTTCTTCTCCCACTTAGATGCCTCCTTGGTATTCGTGCATGAATTTGCCTTTACTGAGCAAATGTTTCATTGGCAGAGGAGGAATTAAGGTATGTCCAATTAGAGGCATTTTTTTTAGATACATTCCTTGAGTTTGAAGTTCTTTGTACAATATTTAGAGAACATTAACAGTCTAAATTTCAGGCTATGCTAAATTCCTTGGAAATACATGTATGATATTTTGTTAGTATTTTAAGATTGTTATTCTTGAACAACTATGTGTTTGATGTGGGAGCAAACACAAGCATTATGAATAAAGTGACTTTTTTTTCCAGCATTCCAAACTCAGTTATATTTCTGAAGATCTTACAGAAATATACATGTTTCTGCTCTTGCAGAGAGAGTTTAGACTCCCCTGTGGTATCTCATTTCTGCAAGAATCCCTGTAACTGGATAGGGCTCTAGTTATTTTAAAGGACAATTACACAAAGACCCATACAGTCTTTTGCTGAATTTACTTTAAGACAATGAAGTAATAAATAATGTGTTTGTGTATTATACAGATTACATATATAATATTATAATACATATATACTATATTATATATTATGTATACTATACATAGAAGTAGTTTCCTTAAAATCTTCATGATTTTTATGCCACATGTTTATCACATTATTTACTTTAACCCGTCATATGATGATCTTGTATATAAATACACATTAATAGTTTGTATATTTGAAGAACACTGAACATCACATGAACATGAACTAAATGCCAGGAGAAAAAAAAGAAAAAAAAAGTATAATTGTTCTCAGAGAACATCAGCATAACATAGAATCACAGAATGGCCAGGGTTGGAAGGGACCTCAAGGATCATGAATCTCCAACCCTCCTGCCACACGCAGGGCACCAACCTCCCCATTTAATAAAGGGAATGATCAATCCTCTTACATGCCACATTTTATCCTTCAGAGTAAGCAGAGAGTTCTGTAAACTCCTTTATCCCAGCCATGTTCTTCAGTAACTATTTACTGTTAAAAGGTGCACAGACTGAAAATGCTGTTGTATTTCTTAGGACGCTAATGAGACATCCCCTGAATGATACACCTCAGACAGACATCTAATCACAGTACAAGGATGTGGGGAAGTATAATGGCTTCATACTGGTTTTTAGCATGGATTTGAAGCACAAAATGCCTTTTCTATGTTCTTCAATAAGACATAAATTTAATAGAAGAAGTGGATGTTTTCATGCACCAAGGAGGTATTTGGAATATTATATGAATGGGAACAGAATAACTATGTAATCCTTAGACAAACTATTGTTTGTTTGTTTTATTTTAGTAGTCTGAATAGCTATAACCTCAAGATAGCAAAGTGCTAAAATAATTTGATTTGAAGAAGGTGCTTCTATATAGGGTTTGAATGTTTTGGTTCCAGAGAGTATCTCTAGAAAACACAAATGTCAGGTGAATTGTAATAAATTTCCACCTGACCATGTATCTCCATATGCATTATATTAGGTTTACAAGCAGATAGAGAAATGTCTTGACTAGTGAACCACACAGTTTCATAATTGCCTTGATCTTTTTCAGTCTTCTGCTTTTTATGGTTAACAGCTGGTTCATCTTCTAATATTCTAGCTTAATTAAATGCTTGGTGATTTCTGTATGAGCTCTTCTACACAAACATCATCTTGCTTTCATAGTGTGGAAAGCCTGGATTGACACAATGGGTAGCTTAAAAATATATCTGTCTTAAAAAACAAACCAAACATCTGGAGAATGAGTTAAAATAGACTGCTGTTTGTAAATATATATGCAGTACCTCACTACCTTCACTGTAAATGATCTTTTCCTTGTATCTAACCTAAATCTCAATTTGAGCCTGAAACCATTTCCCCTTGCTCTGTCACCACAGACCCTGATAAAGAGTCTGTTCCCTTCCTTCCTGTAGCTCCCCTTTAGATATTGACAGGAACACACTGGTAGTTTTGTACAGTGCCTGTTTATATATGATAAAAATGGAGTAACTTCATTGCTCTAGGGACAGAATGTTCTCATAAAGATATAAAAGGAGCGATCTGGCATAAAAGCAGCAAATAAAAACATAAGTCTACAGCACAAGGTGGATGTGACCACCTTAAGATGTACCTTTTTGTGAAGTGGGTGACATACTGTGTCCATATGTGTATGACAGCAGAGATCATAGGTAGATCATATTCTTCAAGAGAGAAACTCATAGTATGACATCAGAAAGACTAGAAGAAATTGAAGCTTATCAGTTCATTAGATAAATGTCGAACAGAGGGGAAACTTTTGAAAACTGATGACATGTAAGATTTCTGGAAAAATACTCAGGCTTGTGAAAAATAGTGAAACAAACAACAAAAAAAAGAATATTTGAACTCAAGGTAGAAAACACAGATGTAACAGTGAGGCAAAATAAAGTAATAAAATAAGTCAAAAGGTACCTCCTAGAAAGTTAACATTCAGATAGCAGAAACATCAGATCTTCCATAGACAGTAAAGTAAGTAAACATTACCATAAGAAATGAATAGGAGAATATGCTTACAATGAAGATTAATACATGAAATGGATAGAATCTTCTCAAGAGATTCTAAATACATGAGTATTATCTTTACAGATTCTGCATTTTCACCAGATCTTCTTTATTGACATAAAATTACACACTACAAAGTAAACTGCAAATGGTACGAAGTTGAAAAAAGAAATTGTCTGATACAGACAGAAGGTAACAAACTTCTGAAGGTGACAAAGTATGTCTGCCTAAACAAATAATGAAACAATGTTTAAAGAGATGATGTAATAACTACCTGAGTTTTAACTGTCTAGCTGCTGAAGAAAAGGTATTTGCCAAACTGGAGTTGTTGTCACAGCACAGCTTATTGACAGTACCAACTAATTTTTAGCCATTTTTCAGTCTATGGTAGAAGAAATTGAAGACAGGAAGCAAAAATTAAAAGTATGAAATTTCAGAGGAGGAAGATTATGTGCTCGACAAAAACACTGTGTTGTGAATCATATATAAATGCTTGAAAATACATTGCTAGTCATCAGTAGTTGTATTCATTTGGAAGCTTTGATGCTCTTCACCAGAGCACTTTATGGAAGAATAATCGATAGCTATAGAAAAAAAGTACAATACTTCTTAATAATGAAAAAGCAGCAGAATGCTCACACCTTACCTTTATTTTTTGACAAATTTTTGCAAAGTGGCTTGAAATACAAACAGAAGACAGGCAGTAGCACTAAACGTTATTCTTGCTATTTAAACTGATTTTACACTGACACAAAATTGGGGAAACACTGCAATCCTTTGACATGGTGTGCTAATGGAAAGGTCAAAGATTTGTGGGCTATGATGAAACTGTAGAAATTGAATAGTGAATGGCAAAAATGATAGAAGTACAAATGAATCTTTATTTAAATCTATTTTTTAAAATGTGACATTATGTATAGAAGTGAAACTAAGTAACTTTATGCAATATTATGAATAGCAAAGAGGAAGAGCAAAACTATGTTTATAGTGTTGATCAGCAAGTTTGAATTAGCAGTATTGAGCAGAACACACTCTGGTGAGTGAATGAGTGCTGGAAAGGGCGCTGTCCCCATTTATGACATTCACACAATGGATTCCACAAGAAGATTTGAAATAATTACAAAGACCAATCAAATGACAGTGTGTCTTTAGCAAAGATATAACATAAAAGCAGAAGAATGATGGATGTGATGATATTTTTGGAAAATCACCCAACATCCCATGCCTCAGGATCAAGAAAATAATATGAAAGGTGAACCTCATCTCTATACAGAAAGAACCCCTCACACTGCCATCTCAGAATCTAAGGTCACATTCTGCTCAAGGTTGAATTCCATCTTGACATAGTTTGTTGCACAATTTTGGAATAGCAATTGCTGAAGCATGAAAACTGACATTTAATTCATTTACTGTAAATGATTCTTGTCCGCAAGCAATATGCTAAGGAGTTGTGAAGCACAAACATGATGAGGAGGGAAAGATCAGTTTGTCTTCCAAATGGTGATTTTACAAGGCAAATAAAAAGATCAAAAGAAAACCTGAAAAAATAGACAGAAAACCTAGGAGTCCTCATAAAAATAGTGGCTTACCACTAGAAAGACAGAGAAAGATTGATTCATCTGAACTTAGATACCTAAAAGTTTTCTAGTTTAGGGCTCCCTCATTAGTTCCTGAAAAAATAAAGGAAGTTCTTCCCACTCTTATGAAGTGCATACCTTTAAATGGTATGGGTCTCCCACCTCAGTTGCTTTTTTCCCTATCAACTATTGTCTGGTAGGTTACACTAATTATTTAGCATTTAAGTCTCCAAATTCATCTTATACTTGGTGTTGAATTCATCTGTGTAAAAATAGGTATCTGCTGTGTGCATCACTTCTGTTAGACCAATAGGGTGTTGGAGGGGCCAGGGAAAATCCTTTCAGTACTCTACAAAACTGTACTGAGTGCCTATGGAAACCAGATATCATATTAACATTGAAGTATTCATGATGCAAAATGGGCATTAATGTGATCTCTTTATTTCATAGTGTTAATGTTAGTGGGCAAAACACCAGTCTGATAGGTAAGTTCTTAAGGCCAATGTGGTATTTATAAGAAGGCATTCTTTTTATTATGGTGTCAAATGCCTGTATAGGCATGATAGGCAGTTATTCCCCAATGCATCTGACACAGTAATAAAAAGAACGCCTGCTTCTTAATATCACGTTAGTCTTAAGGAATTATCTATCAAATAAGCGTTTTGTCCAACAACATTTTTATTTTACAACAATTAATATTTTATTTTATGCCTCTGATCTGTCTACATTTGTTTTCCTTAGCAAAACCAAAGCCACCTATAATTAAGACCCAACAAACTCTGGCATGAGTTTCAGTGGAACCTGGATCAAGTTAGCTCCTGGCTTTTTCAATATATTGGTCCACCCCTTCATAATAAATATGCATGAACATAAAGGAGCTGTTTTCTTTGGAGTGTTTCACTTGACACAACTCAAGAGCTAAGTTTTTAAGAGGAATCTTTCCAGTCTCTTTACCTTTAAAAATATATCTGTACTTGCAGTATATATTCATGACAAGTGGGAACAATGTTGAATCCTTTATTCTCTTTCTACACACATTTTAGACAAAGAACAGTCAAAGAGATTATTCTCTTTCCTTCCAATTTTAAGAATTCTCATGACAGTGTAGAAAAAGATAAAGGATGTTTTCCCTCCATTCCATCAGTCAACATTCTCCTTTAGAATGAGTTTTATCAGCTATTAAATATATTTTCTTAAGTAGAACAATTTGTATATTTCTTGCATACTGCTTATAGATAATGCCACTTTTCATATGCAAGACCAATCCCCTACATATTTATTTTGATAATTAAGTCTTGGTTTGATTAGTACATAGCCATTTATATATTAGAAAGATTGCCGATACATCATTCATGCACTGAGTGATTTAGGTTCTTTCTTTTCTACATAATGCCACAGATAAAACTCTTTTTGGGTTTGAGAAACTGCTTCTGAATATAGGAATTGCTTGTTCATAATATTTTCAGTACAATTCTACAAAGCACTGGGCTGCAAAAAGGAAAAAGGCTGAAAGGATTACAGACTAAAACTCATGTAAATCGTTAATCTGTAAGAATTAAAAGCATTTTGCAAAGAAACTAATATTTCTAGGAGAATGTCACTTGTTCAAATTCCTGCACATAAAACCACAAGCATACTTATAAGATATGCAAAGATGTACATACAGTTATTTAAAAGTTTCATTAGGAATTTCTTCCAAACTATAACAAGAATAAAAAGGAAGATTGTTGGCTTTATTTTAAGTTTAAAAATGTTCTTCTATTTTAAATTTACGTATATAACTCAGAATCATTTTCCTAAAAGGATAGTTAGGTTTATTGGAATGAATGGTATAAAAAGTATGACAAAAAAATGGTTTATAGCTGAAAACATACTGTGAAGGGCTCAATAAAGAATAATGTGTCATTGTGGGGATGTAAAATGATGCTAAATGGCTTCTTTGGGATTTGATTTCTGTGATATAGGAATACTTAACCAAACTCAATTATATAATTGATCTAGCTAAAAAAGAAAACTCAGGGGAGGTACAAAAAAAAGAGGTTTATATTGAGTAATAATGACTACTGAAAAAAAAACCTCTGAATTTACCAAATCTGTAACCCACAAATGCAGCAGAGGGGAATAGGATTTAACACTTGCTTAGCAAGTGTTGGTTTTTAAGTATCTTCTTTAGCATTCCAAGAGGAAGCAGCCTTTAGTGAAGTCTTGGAAAGATGTAGTCTGGGTCTGAATACCAATAAGATCAAGACAGGAATGAAGTAGGTTCTCTGACTTTCTTTACTATTGTTTTAATTATTGAGCATATTGTACAAAATAGGTCTCCACTACAGTCATAGGCGTCCATATGCTCTGAGAACTTTTCTGCACTAAGTAATGTTAGCAGATTTGGGCAGAAAAAAATGCTGATATTGAGATTTTTTAAGGGGGAGGAAAGAAGCTGATGTACACCAGCAAAAACAAATTGTTTATGTGACTTCCTTCTAATACTTTTGCAATTAGAGACCTTCTTCTATTTCTCATATTTCAGATTGTTGAATACTATCTGAAAAGAGACTGTGAATTTCAGTTATAGATAGAAGACTCTAAAATGGCAGCTGAACAACTCAAAATAACTCTTTAGTTTTATATTCACAGACTAGATTTGATCATGAGACCCAACAGCACTGAATTACACTATTTGCATACAATTCAGGAACCAGAAATAAATGGGTGCATTTATAGAATGCATCCACTGTATAGAAGTCCTGTAGAAAAAATGTGCTACAATATTCAATTGGTGAAGTATTCAATTCAGAAAACTGAGAGCTAAATATGTCTCTTCCACATATTAGTCCCTATTAACATTCAAGAGATGTGAGGCTTTATTCAGCTGTTCACACTTACTTATTTAATGGAATTCTAGATGCTCTAAGGTATCTCTCTGTCAGTTTCTGATCCCTAGGGATACAAGTTCCCAATATTAGATGAATCAGCCTCATAATGATGACTTGGTTGTGATGTAGTATGTTATGTAAAATGTCTGTATGTGGGCAATTGAATCAAAGATCGAGATATTTTCTTTAGGGTCAATTTTTAGTAGAGTTCTGAGTTACACTGGCCATATTATTCTGATATTTATGACATCATAAGGGTTTAGATAAGTTGCATACCTACAGATACCTATATATACAGAACTAAATTTAAATGTTTTAATTTTGATCTGAATTCTGACATAGAAATCTGATGCCAAAACACAAAAAAAGTCATGATTTAGATATCACCTTACAGAAAACACTTCTTTTTCTTCCAAGGAGAATGTAAGTATAATCCTGTAGAGAACGTTCCTATTTAGTAGAAACCAGTGATGATTGTATCAGACAAAAATATTATGCATGAATGTCAGAAGATCTGCCTCTGAAAAGAAAGAAAACATTTTAAAAATGCCTGTATTCAGTTATGTCTAATGTATGAATAGAAGGAATACCAAATGAAGTGATGATTCAGCTAAATTTAGTCAGCATCGCTTATTCCAGCATAAATTCAACAGTGATGGATCCAGCTTTCATTGACCTAAATGTATGTGAGCATATCAGTTATTCACTAGGGATTGCATTACAGTCTTTTTTCTCTCTGAAATCTGAAGCACTGCATAAATTTAAAAAAAAATATCTGCAGAAGGATTTTGAATTAAGAGCCTCATAAAAAAAAGTTTGACTGATTTGTCAGGCTTGCAAGATAAAATAAGATTGCTTTTCTATCCTAACCAAATTTTGCTGTTATCGCATAACTAGTGTGTAAGGGAAGGAATATTTTAAGGTGATGTACAGCTGTCATAAAAAGAAGGTTTTGATGTATTGCAGTCATCTGTTACTATCTTCTGTGTGACTTTCTAAGTTTATACTTTATTCTAGCCCTTCTGTGTTGAAATTGTGAAGTCAAAGTCCTGAATTTGTATTGTATCCCTAATTCATTTTGTTTGTGAAACCTACTAAGATGACTTAAGGAAATAATCCATCTTCCTGGAATGCCATGAAGACTAAGGGGGACAATTTTCAAAAGAGTACAGTACCAATTTGAGATTATAGACTAAAGAGGACTTTGGGTTGGAGCAGTGATAATTTAAAGATGTTATAAAATTTATAGGGTATCCTCAGGGGAATACGGGAATGTGCAAAATACTTGGGAAAGAACTAAAACCTGGAAAAAAGGAAGGATCAATTTGGGTCAGACGGGAGAAAGAATAAAAAGTGCAAATAATCTGTAATCAAAAACCAAGTAAAACTTGGTGCCTGATTACCACAGACTGTCCTAATTTCTTCTTAAACTTGCTCTATTTTGTTTTGGAGTCACTACCCATTCTGAGCTTCATGGACAAACTCCTAATGAACTTTAGGTTGGACCAGCTGGTGAGTAGGAAGAAAACCCAAGACGTGAGGGAATGTATGGGAATAAGCCATAGATATTGGATGGTTTTAAGTCTACTTTAGTTTGTGAATAAAGGGTGAGAGTGTCCAAATATTCTGACTGTAATCCCCACCACCTTGGGAGGAAGGATAGGAGGTGGTTGTCTGTGCCGTTTCTGACTGCATGAGTACTATGGCTGTCTATTTGGGTGCTCATAAAGGCACTTGAACTATCTCAGCACTGGCCTGTGTACTTAGCCATGTGTGCACTATGTGTGTGTGTGCACAAACATCAGCTGGGAATACACCCTCAACTTCACTGCCAGTATGTTAAGAACATGGACCAGCAGCAGCCTCCCTTTTATCAGACTGGGACAAGATCCCTGGGGAATTCATATAACCATATGATTACAGTACATTATAAAATTTAAATTTGGCATTTTCTTAGTGTGCTTCCACAGGGAAGCTGGCTAGCCTCAGCTCCTCTTACTCGGTGTTAAATTCAACATTCAACCCCAACTAGCAAGTAAGTGTTGAGGTGCTTTAGCTAGGGAATTCAAAGCAAATGAGAGCTGGCTGATCTCAAACTGGAGATATAACTTCATTTTTGAAAACAGGATGATTACAAGCTCTGAGAATTAGTACATTTCATTGCCAAGCATGTTGGCAATGAACAGACATTGAAGAAATGAAGGTAGCCACGTGGTTTTAATGGTCACCCAGGCTATGACCATGTGTTCATTACTTAGATGAACAGCAGTAAGATTTTGGAGAGCAAATGACCTGAGAGACAGACTGTGGGAAGGAACATGTGCCTCCCTGCAGATAATCGTCATGAAAAGTCTCTATTTTAGTTTTATGATTATAGCGCTTTTTTCATACTGCAAAGAGAGTGGAGATAATAAAACTGAGGATGTCATCACTGCATCTCTGAAACAAGGCTGCAGAGAGTTATGCTTTGCCCAGATTGACCAGCCAGAATACACCACGCTATTTCACTGCACATCTGTCACTGACTCCAAAAAAAGAGTATCACCCAAGTAGCTTACACCACTGTGCTGAAGGCCCTATGTTCTTTGTAAAAGTCTGTCATCAAAGTATTGTCTCACCCCATTCCTGCTTAACTAGAGGACCAGATGGGATCAAGCACTTCAGCTCTTTCCAGCATGTGCAGTGCTGCCAAAATTAACAAATGTGTGCCATTCTTGCAGTTACACTGTTGACAGAAAACTGACATTCTTGCTAGAGGCACTGTGGAAAGTGTTCTTGGAATTAACTTATTGACAGATATCTATCAATTAAAAACAGTAGCAGCAATATGTTAGAAAATGATGTGCTGCTGACAGTCTACTGTTTGAGCTTCAGTTATGAGAAGAACTCAGCAGAGTTATGTAGTATACAAACTTAAACTGGAAAGACTCATGTAAACCAACCCCATTTTTTTGATCTACTCATCTGCTTGTGGGCATTTCTGTTGCCTGGGAGGGACTGCCAAGTTTGGTGTGAATCTCTCCGACTTCATCACTCACAAGTAAAGTCTATGTGTTGCTTATTTACTGTTTTTCTCTGCAGAATTCATTTTCTGTACATATTACTTTGAATTTTAAAACCTGGAAAACTATCACTGTTGCTCACTCTGAGTTAGTATATTTTAGGATAGTTTGCTAAATATCTGGCATATTTTTAACCTAAACTTCAACACCCCATCCGATTCTTTCATCAGTATTTCCATGTACATTAAGATTTAGAAACTCTTTAGAATTATGATATCTGGCCTCTAACAATACAGATCAATTTCTTCATTTATCTGATTTCTTTCCTATTTTGTCTTGACCTACTTTTTTTTTTCTATAATTTCAAAATTGGTACAGTTATTAGTAGACACAGTTGCATTCTCTCTAGGATGTAATTAGCACAGCGAAAACCTTAGTAGTTCACACAACTCATTCTGAGTGAAATGGATAATGCTTTGGGATAGGACTCAGAAAGTTTAAGTGAAAGGAAAGGTAATGTGTGAGTTCTGTAGAAACAGTAATATGTTTTGCACAAGGACTACCGGAGATACCAGTGGTAAACTCTAGGTTTGGTGGCAGAATACACTCACAGAACAGAGAAGCCATAAAAGTTGATGGCACAGAGTGCAATGCTACATCCTCACAGTTCGTGCAGAACAAAGGGACTGCTAAGCGTGCAACACTGATTGCTCCAAAGGTAATGCCTCCTATCTGTTTCCATGGAAACTAAATTGGCTACAAAGAGCACAATAAAATTATTTAGAATAGCAAATTCTTAACTACAAAAGACTATTTTTCAACCTAGTTACCACTATTAGCTATGAATTTTTGCCAGCAATGAATGAGAGCCTGCACGTTGTACTTGTAAAAATCTTAGCATCACTGGAGAAGACCTGCTGCTGCCACTGCTGGAACACACCACTCACCACTATGCTCACATTCACTGTTTCATCTCCAGAAACATTCAGCAAGCACTGAAGCATGCCATCTTTTCCACATGGAGCAATTCAGTTCCAAACCTTTGCTTCATCCGCATGTCAGTGTCAGATGCCATTTTGTCAGATGGCCCCTCTGCTTCCATCTGCTATACAGCAACGACATGTGATGAGATATAGGTGCCATTTTTTCCTCATGAAAAAATTTAGTGACACACCTTCACTTCATACATGCTTCCATGTCAGACTCCATGCTGTCAGACTGCCCCTCTGCTGCTGTCTGTCACACAGCAACAACACATAATGCGATATTGGTGGGAAGGTTCAACCTCTGATGCCATCCCACCAGCATCTGCCTCTGATGTCATAGGCCAACATCATAAAATAGGAGGCATTACTTTCAGAGCAGGTTCATCACTGCCTTGACCTGGAATAAGGTATAATTAATTTCCTTTTGTCCCCATGTATCCCCTGGCTATTTGGGTTGCCAACATGAACATACATATGCTTAGCTTCAGATACTCAAGCACCTCTATCAAGTGCAAAACTGCTGGAAGTTCTCTGGAAGCAGCACAAAAGTCACAACTGCATATGGATAGAACATAAGAATGAGAAATAGAAAAGGAAGATGAAGGAAAAATACCACAGTATACTCACATACATCCAAAGCATTCTGGAACGAACGAGAATTAAATTTCTACAGTAATTCATCCTGCCTTTATGAAAGATTTACATTTAAAAAGCAAGTCGGTAATGCTCTCTGCAATAACTCCAAGACTCAGCATTTAACCTTGGCAGTATGTTCTCTCTTCCAGATAATAGCAGCATAAATAATTTCCCACAGTTGTTAGCAGGAGAATGACTTGTTATTCTTTCAGATTAGTGGGAGTTTCAGCAATTTTGTAGAAACCTAAATCAGAACCTTGAAAGTTCATGAAGGGCAAATTTGATGCATCAATGGGACCATTTAATGGTTGTAATAAAGAAAGAACTTTGAACGAAACAAAAAAAGAAAAGAAAGGAATTAGGTTAAAGTTAATTAAAAATTTGTCTTTCTGGTTCTAAAATACAAAGCCCTTTAGAATTCCACATTAGCATAAATTGCAAATTACCAGGATTAAATTAAGAGCTCTGTAATTAGTTTGGCTCTGATAGTGTTAATGTTCATCAGCTTTATATGGTGCTGTGTTTTGGTGACAGCAATGTTGATAACTCACTGATGTTTTAGTTGTTGCTGAGCGGTGTTTCACAGAGCCTTAGCTGAGGGAGCTGAGCTTGTTCAGCCTGGAGAAAAGAAGGCTGTGGGCTGACCTCATTGCAGCCTTTCAGAACCTACAAACAGGAGAGGAGTCAACTGTTTGAAAGGGTTGATAATTGCAGGACAAGGGGAAATGGTTTTAAGTTGAGGGAGGGAAGATTTCAGTTGGATGTCAGGGGGAAGTTCTTTACAGAGAGAGTGGTGAGGTGCTGGAACAGGCTGCCCAAAGAGGTTGTGGATGCCCCATTCCTAAAGGCCAGATTGGATGGGGCCCTGGGCAGCCTGGTCTAGTATTAAACGTGGAGGTTGGTGTCCCTGCCTATGGCAGGGGGGGTTGGAGATTCATGATGCTTGAGGTCCCTTCCAACCCAGGCCATCCTGAGATTCTGTGAGCTAAGGATATTTCAGTTTTTCACGCTGCCTTGCCAGCAAGGAGCTGGGAGTGCACAAGGACTCAGAATAGAACCAGAATAGCTGACCTACAGTGGCCAAAGGGATATTCTATATCATATGGAATCATGCCGAAAAGAAAAAGATGGGTTAAAGAGGGAGGAAGTGGAGACATTCAGAGCAATGGCATTTCCATCCAAATGGATCTTCCAAAGAAACTGTTAGATGTCATGATCCTTGCTTTCCTGTAACTGGCTGAACATCTGCCTGCCTACGCGAAGAAGAGAATGAATTCCTTGTTTTGCTTCGCTTGTGTACAGTCTTTGCTTTGCACAGTAAGTTATCTTTATCTCCACCCACGATTTCTCACACTTTTACCTTTCTGATTCTCTCTCCAATCCCAACCATAAGAGTGAATGAGCAGTTGGGTTGTGCTGACAGCTGGGGTTAAAGCACAACAGGCACTATCCACCAGTAATTTAAAAGGTAGAATATTAGACAATGCAATTGGAAAGCATGTGCTCTTAATTCCTTTCTATCAGAAACTAGGGAGGTTGCTACACAAGTAGTGCCTCCTATTTATTTCTATGGAAATTACAACAAAGAACACAATAACACTGCTTGATAGAGTAAATTCTTAACTAAAAATACTGTTTTTCAACAGTCACCACTATTAGCTATGTGTTTTTGCCATTGATGAACAAGAGTCTGTGCTCATACAATTCTGCACCAGTAGAAGTGACCACTGCTGATGTTGGACCACTGCATTGATGTTGCAGTGTTGGAATGCATCACTTAGTGCCTCACTGTGCTCACATCCACTGTATCCATAACGTTCAGCATTGTAGCATTCATAAGTATTCAACAAGTATCAATGAATGTCAGTAGGTGCTATTTTTTTCTTCAAGAAGGAATTCAGTAACAGACCTTTTCTTCATATACACATCCATACCAGATGCCATTTGTCAGACTGCCCCTCTGCCACCACCAGTCACACAGCATCAAAATGTAAAGGAGTATTTGTGAGAAGGTCCAACTTCAACTGCCATACCACCATCTGCCTGTAACATAGTGGGCCAACATCATAAAATAGGAGGCATTTATTTTGGAGAAATCCCCATAAAAACAGGAAAAACCTTTCAATAGCAGAAGTTACTTGGAAAGTCTGCAATCTGCACTAGCTCAAAGCATAGGGAAAAATATCATCCTTCTCTGCTGAAAAGATCAGCCAGAAGAAATGCAGAAGGCCTTGAAAGAATACAAGAGCAAAATGTGCTGCAAATAGTAGCTAGGCTGCTTAAAGAACTAAAGCAACTCAAGTGCTGTGATGGTGACTGCAGGACAAGAGACAAGGCAGAAATGGCAACAAAACTAGTCCTCAGTTTGTGGCATACCTGAGACAGGAAATAAAGTGGGGAAAAAAGAGGTACAAAATTAGTGAAAATCAATTTAATGATTAATGGGATTCAGCATCCATTTTGCTTTCGATCCAGGTTTTTTTCATTAATCTTATAAAATATTCCTGTTCAAACAGAACAGTGCACAGTTAAACCATAAAAGGGCCCGTGCTCACCTTAATCCTCATCTTCTGCCAGCGTGGTATAAATGATAGTGACAGTTACTCTACGGATTGTTTTACTGGTATTTTAATTGCAGTAATATACTTCTGCTGTCTTAAAATTTTATATGGGATTTAAATTTGGTGGAACAATGAGATATAAACTGGGGAAGGAGAGAGATTTATAGAAAATTCAGCAGTGAACTAGCAGACTAATGAAAAATGAAGCATTCTGGCTGCAACATTAATCTCTGAACTGCATTAATAATGTTCTAGAGAAAAAAAAAAGATATTTTATATTATAATCAAAATTTCATTAGCATTTCAATAAATTAAAAGTCAGCACTTTAAAGGCCAGCAAAACTAATCATGTATGAAGTTCACTGTAGGTCTGCAGACTGTTTGGTTCATTTATTCTAAATGTTCTCTTTTGCATTAGAAGAAAAAAACATTTCAAAAACTTTAAGGTACACCATTGCAATTTGAGGATGCTGCAAATAAGGAGCAAAACAGATCCACCGTATCCATTTCCACTTGCATTTGAGATCAGAAAGCAGCTCATTTTTATATTAAAATGCCACTGTGTATTTGAGTTTTAAAAGTACAGGAGAGCTTCCTGACTGGCAAACCACTCAAATAATTTCTGGGTTATTTTTTCTGCCTTAGTTTTAGACATCTTTTTCAGTGCTCAGATTGCCAAATAACCCATAAAAATCTATAAAGATCCTATCAACAAATAAATATTTGCTTTTGCATATTGAAGTCCAAGCAGGTTTCCCTTAATGTCAGTGGGGAGAAACACACTTCTGATGGTGATTCATCTCATCTAACTTCAGGTGTCTGAAGTTAGGTGAGAGGCGACTCATTCCTGAGCCCAACCTATATAACTTCAGGCACCCACTTCCTTGATGGCCTCATGTGATCTGATTCCTCTCCTTGATCTGTGTTTTAGATTGAGACAATCATCTTTCAGCACTAAGCTAAGGAGGTCCCCACTGTGGAACTTTAATTTGTATATATGGTCATCATTCTTCCCAACTCCCTGCAAAATACTGTGCTTCCATGTGCTTCCATTCACCATTGCTGTTAGTGCAGAGAATCCTCAATCACATACAAGTGCCTCCCAACAGCCTAAAGTGAAATCCCAATGGGGAAATGAGACCAGCACACAGCTGCCACACATTCTTGGTTGAGAAGGGAAAGGCTCACCAGGCTTCCATCCATCCAGGAAATATCCCTAATCAGGACATCCTTTAAGGACAAGGTTTGAATCAGAGACCTGAATGTGTACTGAAACTGATCAAATCAAGGCTGGTGTGTCTGGGACTATTTTTGTTTCTAGATTAAATACACTTTAAGGGAAGAATTAAAATGCTGTTGATTAGGAAATTATTTATGAAACAAAGCATTTAGAAGAATACTTCTTGTCTCCAACATGATCACAGTGAGAAGATTACGATGAAAGGTGCCTCTTTCAGTCAATGATGTAAGAAATCTTCCTCCCCAACTCTTCCATTTCTTTTCTTTTCGGTGTTGTATTTCATAGCGGGTAAGTAAACAACAGCAAACCCCCCCCCCCCCCCCCCCCCCCCAAAAAAAAAAAACAACCAAAAACAACCAAAAATAAACAAACAAACAAAATCAAGGAGTTTTGAAATCTTTGTATTTATTTCTTTTCTTCTTTCTTAGCCAGCATTACATAAAATCTCTTTCTCTTTCTCTTTCTCAACTGTGAGTCGCATCCCCAAGTCATAGAAGTAACAAAGCGGCAGGGATGAGAGCAGTCTTTGATTCATGTGGAAGAAATGAAAATTGCACTTCCATAACATTTTTTCTCTTGCAGCTCTGTGAACCTGTGAAGAGCCACATCTCCCAAATAACTTGTTTTTAATAAACCAGTAAGTGGATGTTATAATTATTCTTTCTTGATGTTTCTGCAGTATCTACTATAATGATGTAGAAGAAAAATAAAATCTTGCTTAGAATCATTTAACTTTTAGTAAAAATTAAATCTTTGCTGTGAATCTTAGAATGGAGTATATTAGTGATGTGAAATCTCTTGTAAGATAGGTCTGAGATGCCATAGCATTATGCTTAGTGCCAGTTTTATTGTATTATTCAGGATTTAGTTATGAAAATATCTTCATTATTTATAGAAATTAATCCTGATTTACAAAAGCAGAACTGTTGGACAGTCCATGCTCTCACACAGTTAATTTGCAATGAACCCAAATATTTTTTTCCTGGGGATCTTTTGGGGCAGGAACAATCTATTTCTGGAATTTAATCTCTCCTTATTAAAAAAAAAAAAAGGGGGGGGGGGGGGGAGGGGAGAGAAGAGAAGATGCTCTTCTGTTTTTTAACTGTGCCAATAGGCTTCAGACAGCCTGTAAAAGTGTTTGCCAGGGAAGACCTGAAATTAGTTCCAGCAGCCTCATGAGTTACTGCTCTCACCCCAAAACTCTGGAAGTACCCCACTTCTGCTCCTGTGGTTCCTACACTGCTGCAGTCAAAATGAGCTGAGCTAGCAAAGGCCTGGTTATTTCTTGAGCTCCCTCTGACTGAAGCAGTCAAAGGCATGCTAATACAAACAGTTCAGGGCTCAGGTTGGAAGAATAGCAGCAAGAGGAGGAGGAGAGCACAATAGCAATTAGCAAGGGAAGGCAGTTTTTATGCAGTTTTCTGCAGCTAAAAAAAGCTATGAAAATTAATCAGTTACCAACTAGTTTTTATTCAGTAGGCACGTAAAGCTAAAGGTTGGTTCTTTTCTCATTAAAGACCAAACTATAGTCTATGCTATTTACAAAATTACATTCCCTCAAATATAAACGTGGCAAACAAAATGCCTTTCATTATCTCAGACACTGACCTCTAATTATTATCTTAATGATTAAGATCAAGCAAACATTTAATTATAATTAATGGAGAGGTGCACACTTGCTTCAGAAATGTGAGTATCTGATAGGTTACCAGATGACAAATTTGATGACACAGCTGCCGTGCTCTGCTCAAATGAGTGAGAAAACTGCCATGAGGGTTTTCACTATGAATTCTCCTGGTATCAGGTGGGTTTGTGGAAACATATTTCATTTCTGTTGCACAAAGATTTTATTTGATCTAGACTACCAATAAAAATGGCAAGTGTTCTTTCTTCTCATTTCTAACTGCAATCAGGCTGCATTCCACTTCATTGACAGATTTAAATTTTTCATTATTTTTGGTTTTCTGTTACTCCATGATATTCTCAGCACTTTTGATCTTATGCTTTTTTTAGATTTTCCATTTTACACTTGGAAAATGTCAGAAGAGATTAATACTATCTTAAAAAATGAGCATAGATTCAGGTAGAAGTAAATGCGTATCTCATCATAGCCTGCAGAATGGCACCTTCAACTGCTAAGAGGTATTTTCTAAAATAATATCTTATTTTTAGGGAGAGATTGGCTCTGAGAGAAGGTCTCCACCTTCTCTGTCAGCTGCTGAAGATCTCTTAAAGCCAGAACCTTTCACAGGAATTTTTTTAATCTGAATTTATTAAAGGCAGGTGGAAAGAGTGAGAAGATCTCAGTATTTCTCACTATTTGAGATAGACTGGTCTGATTTTTAGGCAAAATCAGGTGTGGTGTGATCATTCTCAGGAAGCCAGTGCATTTGAAATAAGACCAAAGCATTGGGAGCAGATTGAATTTGTGCCAACAGGGCTGTACTGCCACTGCACTCTACATAACCATAGCCTTACAAATGGTAAAAAGCAGCAAAATTAAGAACGTGTGGAGTAAAAAAAGGCATTTTTTGGTGTTACCACACCTAAATAAAGCTATTATAACCCCCTGCTTTTAACTACAGGGCCTGGTAGTGTCCCATAATAGGAAAAGCCATAAATATTTTTACACTTTTGTTAAAATCTCCACCACATTTGTAGCACCATATTAAGTAATCCAAATTCTTCTGCATTCTATTCTGCATGCCCACACACCTAATAACTCTAATTGAAATCAGTGATCTCTGGTCTACAGCTCCCCCACAGTCTTTGAAGGTGTGAATACCATTTCCGCTATGTTGTGAGGCTGATTGCAGCAACATTTCTCATAAAGGACTTATTACTTGTGTTAAAATTCACGGGTGAGGAGGTGCACTTTACCAGTTTGTTTAAAAGTTCTTCATTCTGAGCTTTTTTCAGTTGTGTAAGTGAAGAATCTCTATAATTTTAAATTGAATATTTTAAGGTCACAATAAGGAGAGTGATCTAGAGTATGCATATATTTTATCAACAGAGACCTTTTTGCGTCCTTACGAGAGTAAGAATTTAGGACCTACATTCAAAAAATGATTTCATTTTGGACCTATGTTTGAAAAGTTAGATTGGAAACAACACCAATATTTCAAAATTTTGAAATATAATTCAATGAAATGCAGAACTAAGAGTTAATTTCACTGCATTGCTGCATGCATCTGTACTGCAAAAAATATATATTGTCATACGCTTTTACTCTAGAGGTAAAAGCACAAAAGAGAAGTAGAGGAATTATCTTTTCATAAGTTTCCTATTCTTGATTGCATTTGGAGAATTAGTTGTACTTTATGACTGATGTAGCTGAAAGTAAATTGGCAATTTAATACTACTTCAATTTCAAGTATATCTGGTGAGCATTTATTTGGTGTTGCATTTCTTTAATCAAAATAAAGTCCTGCCAAATTTAAATAGGCATGTGTTTTGATGGAATACATACATACATATATAAGTATATCAGTATATACACCATAAGTATATCAGTGATGCATACTAACTTAAAATGGTAATGTCAACACAGGCTATCCTTGTATCTAATCTAAACCTCCTCTGGTACAGCTTGTGGCCATTTCCTTGGGTCCTGTTTGTTGCCTGGGAGAAGAGGCCAAACCCCTTCAAGAAGTTGTAGAGTGCAATGAGGACTCCCTGAGCCTCCTCTTCTCCAGACTGTACTATCCCAGCTCCTGCCACTCCTCATAAGACTTGTGCTCCAGACCCCTCACCAGTTCTGCTGCCCTTCTCTGGACAAGTTTCGGACCTCAATGTCTTTCTTGCAGCGAGGGGAGTTGGTGTTCACATGTTATGAAAATGTTGAATACACGTGGAACAGATAAATGTAGACATTCTTGAAATAAATTTAGAAAGGGTCTATGCATGCATTTATATGACAAGTGTACTTTTAGATAGTGGAATAGCTTTTGGTGAGGGTTAAAGCTAATTGCTTTGCTGTTTGCTTGTTTTCAGTGTAAATCCATATGAAGCCTGAAAAGATTGCTTTAGTCAATTACATAAAGCAAGCTTTCATTAGAGATATACTGAGCAGTGCTTTAATCAGTACGTGAATCCACCAGTTTCAGATAATTGCTGATAATCACAATTTGTCAATATAAATGACTTGAGGAAGGATTTTTGTCAGCAGCTTAATGCAGGAGGATACAAGGCTGTCTTGGCATTGTACAAGTTAACCCTATCTCTTGGAACCTGGACATAACTTGTGCTAGGTTTACCACAAACATGGATTAATTATAATTATGCATATGAAATTCTGAATTTTAGGTACCTGGAAAGAGATCTATTGTCCACATATAGGCACCCAATCTACATTTCTGTAGCAAGAAAGCATTCCAGGGACCACCTCTGTCCCTGAGCAACATCTGGCATAGCATGGCTAGTGCTCAAACAGCCATGCTTACTTTCTCCTCATCAAAACAGAATGAATGCATGAATGCAGTGTGCCTTTTTGGAGTATTTCTTTCTCCTTCCTCAGCCCTGAACTGTGATGAACCATTGTCTGGAAGGGCATGAGTTGGGATGGGCCACAGTTGTGCCATGGACACATGGACTGCACTTCAGCAGTATTAGGGTTAGGAAGTCCTTCCTGTTTTAAGAAGTTTTGGCCATTTTATTTGAAGATTTACTAAGTACTTAGAACATTTGTTTGGAAAGAAAAAACAAGTGCAATATCTTTGTTAGCCCTGTGAGAAATGAAATACAGATTTCTGCTTCTGAAAGTGTGGAATTTCCTCAGATTACGCTGAATTTTCCCATGGAAAATGACCAACTATAAGGCAATAAAATAATGACCCATGTGTGGCAGACATACGTTGCTTCCCAGGGGGACATTAAGTTTGCAGTAAGACAACTGTGAGCTAACAAACTGTACTTAAAAATAGCTTTACCTGCCCCTGATCATACTGCAAATCTTGTAACATCAGAACATAGACCCCAAGCAGAGTGGAGTACATAACAGTGTACCCTTTTGTGGATCTTGTCCATAATGTTTGGGCTATAATCCAGCCTCAGTAGTTCTTCCAGTGTCCCCACCTGACCCAAACAATAGGCTTTTGGTCAAGATTCATACCTGCAGCTGAAGTATAATGGGTTTGAATCCCTTCAAGGCTGAAAGGAAATTCAATCTCTCTTTTTTTCTTCAGGGTAAGTGCTTTAAATCACAGTTTATGATATGAAAAGGTGGATACAGTACACTTAAGTAGCTTTAAACATAGGCCTTTGCACTGAATTTTATAGCAATAATGATCATGTGGGCATTTGCTATTGTGTTACACAAACACTTCCTAGAAGAGGTCTCACCACACTTGGGTATGGAGATACCCAGTTATACTACACATGTCCAGTCCAGGGAGCTGGATTATTGAAAGCATGTCTTTAAAAATTAATATTCTGGAGTTTAAAATGCAAATAGTATTTCACATGTTTGAACTTTCAATTAGTTGAGTCCTGTTTTATATCTCTCTGATTAGTGCAATGAGAAACAGATGGCATTAGTACAACAACAGGATGTAGGGAATGGTCTCTCTTGTTAAGTCAAAAACTGACAAATATTGCTTCAGAGTGTTTCCCGATGCTGTTCCACAGGACATGAAATTTTCTTTACCCCAATGTCTAATCTAAGGCATCTTGTAGTTAAGAACATAAGAATTATCTTCCTGAATCAGCTTAGTAATTCTGGCAGCCTGCCACGCAGCAGTGTTAGATGCACAACATTGCATCTGACAGATCCATGCAAAATCATCATCAGTGCAAAATCATGCAGATTTTGGTTGTATAGTAGCATGTAAAAAATAGCATTCTTCTTTACATTTAAAATCCCGCGGATACAAAGTTTTGTATTATTTTATATATTTTATAGTCTTATGGATGCTTCATTTTTAATTATTACAAAGTAGATAAAATATAAAATGAAAGCCTCTGAGCAAAATAGCGTCCTTTCCAGAATCAGTTTTTCTTTTGCCAGATGGAGTCATCACTTCTTTCCACTGCAAAAAAAGGTCTGTATGAAATGCCTGTGAAAAGCCTGAGATCAGAATAGAGAGACAAGGTTGTGTTTTATGGCTAAAAATCTATGTATTTCACATAATTCTGCAAGGATGCATTCTAAAATCTTTAATTTTCTGAAATCCATGTGGTCTTATCTATATGAGTAAACAGCATTATATGCTGCCTGCCATTTTGCAATGTTCAGCTGGCCAAACAGAACAAGAGTTTAAGAATTTATTAGGCATATCTGAATGGAAAGAGCGTTACATTTTTGAGATGGAGATTTAGCCACCTGTCTCCAATTACACTCAGCGTGACTGCAAGATTACAATGACATCTACTTCACTGTGAAAATATGTCCTGTAGCATCTCCTTTCAGCTCAGGAGCACTAATAACAGCCCAACAGAGAATTGATTTTATTTTGATACTTACAGTGATTAGTTATTTTACGTAGAGCCCTGTTAAGAACTCTCAAAGACAAAATTGGACTTGAAGACCTGCAGTGACACAGGGAAAAGCTGCATGTGAAGCAGTATGTACTAATTCAATAACTAGCACAAATGATGGCCAAGAGACCTACATTCACCTGACAAATTCATATCTGAAATCAAAGAAGCTGCGAAATAACTATTAACATAGTAAGCTAAAGTAGCGCACTGCAATTTTCTTTTTCTTTTTCTTTTTTTTCCTTTTTTTTTTTTTTTTTTTTTTTTTTGAGTGCACAGCATGTTTTAAACACCTCTTGACATTTAACAAATCTACACAAAAGCACCCAGTGCTTTGGCAATGCCGTAGATGCATTTTATAAGTGGTATCATGTCAAATTTAAATTTTCTACACTTGTTTCTTTCTTATTCTGAGTCACAGGGCTCTTAAGCTGTAATGAACTTAAGAAATAAGAGGCATGTCATATACAAAGCTGTTATACAATCTTTCCATTTGATAGTTAAGTATTATATCTGCAAGTCTACACCATGAAACTAAAAAAAATAAGCGAAGTCGAACTGTCTTGAGAGCTAAGGAGGCACTACTGAAAGCATCATTTTTCTGTTTAGAGTGCTAATATAAAAATTCCCATTTTAGCCTTCAGAATTTTTATTCCTATCTTCAAATGGCCTCTTTTTTATCAAATAGAGATGCCTAGAGCTTGATGTATTGTTTCACAACTACTCTTGCTTAAATTCTTTTATAGAAAAAAAGGCCTAAGTGGACCCTCCAGGAGGAATAATTTACCTGCAAACAAATAACCATTGGATGCTACTCAGCAATTTTTACCTTACATGTTTAATGCAAAATTCTGTTCCTACAGTGGGGCAGAGTTAAGACTGTCTTTATTGCCTCATGCTGTGATACCCCTTAGAAAGGTTAATTTAGGGGAATATTAACAAGGCAAGAATTAGATTTCTTTTTAGCAGAGGTATTAGTATTGTCTTTAAGGCAATATACTTTTTTTTTTTTTTTTTTTTTTTCAGATAATGATTCTTAACAAGCAAGTCATGAAAGAAATTTAGCAGTCTGCATTTGGTTTGAAAAGCATTAGAGGTATTAATTCTATAGAAGCATGCATATTAGAAAAAAAAAATTGTGTTTTGTTACTTGTCATTTTTATTCCTTAATGCTTAAGCATTAAGCATTTAAACAACTATTGCCTTTAGAAAAGTAGAAAGACTGATTTTCAAATGGGTAAAATGAGATGTGCAGAACTGAATCCCTGCATGCAGCTCTGGAAACAGCAAAGAGGACCATAATCCACAAAATATTTTATTGTTGGGAATTTTAATATGTAACCTCCCAGTCTGGTGCAGAAAGACTGTGACAGAGATGGAAAGAGCTTTCAGGTCTCTCCTGTACCTTCATATGATGTTTCATCCTTCAGTGCTGCACTCTGAATGAAAGAATAAATTCCACTAAGAAAAGAGACGAGTGGTCTTTCTGCATTACCATCATTTTACAGAACAGCACAACTCTGATGCCATTCCCTGCTTAAAAGAAAGGCTGTCATCTATGCCATGATGATGGTATCCAAGCAAATGGATTTTGAAGATCATGTGTGTGAAATATAATTCAGCGAAACGGAGTGTAAGCTACTGAAAACATCCAAAATCTTGAGGACTCTACGGACATCTAGCATGGCTGTGTTTCCAACCTGCTGAAGCAAGGAGCTTTGCTATATCTTCTAGTTGCTAATGAGGCTGTTGAATTGCCCTTAGTGCATGCTTCAGCACTTTGTTTTAATCTGCCTTTGTGCTCACTGGATTTTTGTATTGCTAATCCACTGCCTTCTCTTCAACCAGCTTTACCCTTATAACTTGTCACTGGCATTTTGTGCAGTCGGTACTGAAAAGTTTCTGATACTGCTGTAGACACTCAGCAAAGGAAACGTTTCTTGTGCATCTGATGCATTCTTTGCTTTTCTTTACAGAAAGTTTGTATTAACTGTAGGAGATGACACACTCCAGTTAAACTAGATAGAATGTTTTCATAACATGTTCCACAACTATGATGGGTTCTGTCTTTTTTATTATTTTATTTATTTCATTATTATCTTTTCAACCTCAAGTATTCAAGCAACAGATGAATAGTTGTTACTGTGATCTTGTACTTGAAAACTTGGATTGTTATCCTGAGTCTGGCATAATGTAATGTAGCCACTTCTGTTTCTGTAACACTTGAAGAGAAATAGGTTTCTCAATTGTTTGGATACACAGGAGCACAGGAGAGTATCTCTGAACAAAGTCTACATCATTCCCCACTTACTGGTATTAAGACACTAAATGTTATTGACAATTAATGTTCTTAGGCAACAAACTGTTGCTATTCATTGTCCTTCAGTTCATATCATTTTCTTGTTCCCTTTTTCAAGCTCTATCTCACTTCTGTATGCTATTTGTCATTGTGCTTTCGAACAAACAATGGGAACCAAAATTTTGGATCATGTCTGCTTTAAATATTATATTATATGTAATTATATTCAATTATATATTATAAACAAAATGTGAGAGAGGCTGTACATCCTGGCAGACTGTCTAACCTATCTTCGCATTCAGGTGTAGGGACTGAGCTGGTACTGGCAAGTTTTGCCTCGTGCTTTACACTGCAGTCATAGACATGTTTACATACAACATATGAGGCTTTTAGATATTTGGAAGTAGCTGGCTTGTATTACCTTTGCAGTGACTTCATGCCACCAAAGCCAAGTAGAGGTTCCTTCACAGTAGGCCTCATTCCTTCTGCTGCAGGAAATTATGATCTTGATAGACAAACATCCTGAAAGGGCAATGACTGTAAAACCCACTGAAATTTAAAACAAGAGTATTTTTCAAGCATTAACTTGAAAAACCTTGGAAAATACATAGAATTTAACATTTAGGAACTTCCTCTTTCTAAAAAGTGAAACAGCCACGCAAGTAGGCACTGCCAGGTCCTTTTCCAGACCCCACAGCTGCGTGCAGCCCAGTGGCTTCATATGAGGTTTAGCACAACTGGTTCCAAGAAACAAAAACAAAGCAGTTGTTTTGCAACAGCAGTACACCAGAAGAAATCCTAACAATGCAATTTCCAGCACAATGGCAGTGCATGGATAATGGAGCCTGGATGGTCTAACCTCTTAAGAGGATTGTGTTGGGCAATGTAGACATATTTCATTCTAACTGAGCAACAGTATTGAAAGAGATATTCGATTATTTTTTATCTCTGTTTTGGAAAAAACTACATGACCACAAAGAGATGATTTTTT
The DNA here is from genome assembly GCF_023343835.1 of Lagopus muta. Lineage (NCBI taxonomy): Eukaryota > Metazoa > Chordata > Aves > Galliformes > Phasianidae > Lagopus > Lagopus muta. Next base: position 11,368,454 of record NC_064434.1, read on the forward strand.
ATCTTTTTCACAGCCTTCTTATGTTAATAAAAACAGCTCCCTACTACTCTCTTCTATGACCAGTCCTTCAGATTATTTTCACACAAGGAAAACAAGTAAATAAAATATACTTTTCAGTAATAGGGAAAGCATTCTCACTCAGATTATTTTTAGTAACACCATAACCCTAACTTGTTTTAGTCTCATTTAAATGTAAATATATTTACAAATAGCAGAATTCTCTAGTTTAACGTCTGGAGAATGTATCTTCTCTCCAAGGTTGTTTATAAAATAGATATGTAATGAATGTCAAAATCCCCGCCAATTGAGATTTTTCTGAACTTCTGGGCTTTTGGCCATTTGCTGCTTCCTATTTTCCTTGCTTCTTGCTATAAAGTTGTGTGCCTCATGGTCAGGAAGAACTGGAAGGTGCACTCAAAAGTACTGTACCTGTTGTTTTTGAACCTGCAGTGAAGGTAACAGTTTCTTTTCTTTCTCATTAATTGTTTGAAATGCTAGTCATGATATATTTATCTTATGAAATCTAAAGATAAAAAAGAAAAAAGAAAAATGTTAAAGCCAACTGATCTAAGATTTAGTGAGAGTAAAGCCCCACCTAATAAAACCTCAGTGCCACAGAGGTCTTGTTAATAACTGTCAAGTAAATTCACATATCAAAGGAAAGTATCAGGTCAGAACTGGCTGCCATACATGTGGAAGATCACTAGATGTACTGAAAATAGAAGAACACTTTTTAATCCTTAATTCACTCTGACATATGAATATATTCATGTATACTGAGAAGACTTATTTTCCTATTACTTGTAAATGAAATAAATGCTGTGCTTCATAAAACATCCCCCTGTTGTATTATGTCACAAGATCTACTTATTTTCTAGGCTCAGCAACCACACCCAGACCAAAATGGGTTATACCTTCTGCATGTCGAGGAGGGACCAGCATCACAGACCACTGCCATATACTCACCTTATAGTTCTCTGAATGATATGGTTGGGTCTGGTAATTCTCAAAATGACAAATTTGCTAACTATACTGAGAATTTTAAGATAATAGTTTTGAGTAGAACAATAAGAGCCAAATTTATGAAAGCACTAAGAGTAACAAAAACAAATGTCAGCAAAAGCAGGATACTTTGCAATATATGCTAAAGCTAGATCAATAGACACACTACAGTCTATTCACAGGATTTTGAGCTTCTTCAGAAAATTGACTACCTTTTCTGGCATGGTTTTCTTCTCATTGTATTTTTAAATTTTATAGTTTACAAGCATAAAAAAAAATTTAGCAGACATTGGATAGTCATTGGATATTGGTCTTGTCTTGGTCATTAGATATTCTCAGCTGTATTTTTTTATTTAATAACTATAGAAATTTGCCTTTAAAATTACTGAGTTTGTGTGTTTTTTTCTCTCTGTGTTTACCCATTCAGAGAGGGGTCCACCTCACACACCTACATTCATGTGGTTAGTCATAGCTTGAACAATTCGTGTACACTCCTGCAGTCAGTGATAAGATATAGGTGCCTCCAGTGAGTGATTTTTCCCATCAAAGCTCAGAGATTAGGAGGTGCACATATATCTTCTGGATGTGCTTCTCTCTGGTTGACCATGAGAACAGAAGTGGTGATGAGCTTAAATTGAATGTTCAGCCTTTAGATTGCTAAATTGAGATTTGAAATGGTAACAGTTTATATCCCTCATCTCAAACCATTCATATGAAATATCTTACAGATCATAACCCAGTCTTTCAACATATGTTGATGTGAATATATCCTACTTCAATTAAGTGTTTATGGACATGAATGGAGCTGCCAATCTCCAGCTCCTTCAGTAGAGAAATGGTGCTGGGCAATGGCAGAACTGAGACACTAACACAAACTAATGCTAACCTGTCCTCTCAGAAATCAAATCCAACTGCAACTGCTCTGACAGAGGTCACTGTCATCTTACATTAACAATTAAAAGTTTTTTAAAGCATGTAATAAAGTGGTGATACAGCACAGAGACCATTTAATAGCAAGTTCAAAAATAATTACCAACAACAGCTACACAGTGATTTGGATTGGTTTTCTTGTAGCATATTAAGCCAGATGCCCTTGTGAAGTCAAAGTAATTAATTCTACAGCGTTTTCAATCTACCTATGCTGCTGTGAGTTATCTTGCAATTTTGTTGATAAAATAAGCATTTATGTTCCCTAATTAGTTTGGAAAAATAATTAGTGCAGTCTTTGGTTTATTATACTGGCAGCTGCACATACAAATGTGCATTTGTATGAGATGTCCTCAAAACTTGTTAGAGTACTAAATATATACTGACTGTCATCTAAATTTCCTACTGACAGCTGTTTTACAGTGCCAGTTCACCTATTAGTATACTCAATTGTGCATAAATAGAATAACAAGCATTTATCATAACTGTTAAATTGGAAAACTTCTAAAATGCTTTGTAATAGAAAAATACTGTTATAGAAAAATAGAGCACTGTTATAGAAAATATTCACTGAATACACAGTAAGGGAAAACCTGAGAGAAATTTAGCTTTCGGTACTGCAAAACAAAGCCCAAGATAGAAAAGCCCACAGAAGGCAATGACAATGCTGTGATGTACACTACAGGGAATATGAATTCATTCTGTTTGTATCAAGTATCTGTCAGTAAATTTGTCAGTAAATCAATGTTAATTCAAATAAATCATCAAAATTCAGAGTAAAGGAGTAAGATACAAATTTTCTTGTAAGGTTAGAGGAGATACTGTCACATTGAAGTTTAACCATTTACAAATTTAACATTTAATTCCATCTAGTATTTCACTTTGAGCTGTTAGAAGAGAAAAATATTTCCACTGAACTAGTCTTTTATTCCTTATTGTCAGGAGGGAAGAGGGGCCCTCCCTCTGCTGTGACCAGAGAATGTCTAGAAAGATAACTTTAACTGAATGTCTGTCTCTGAAACAGTTCATTCCTTGTCATCAGGACTTCCTATTGATAGGCTAGGATCTGTAGATCATATACATACAATATGATTGTGTATATGATTGCATATATGACTGTATATATACCTGCGTTATCACTCTCTTGAATTTAATAGGATGGAATCATAGAATGACTCGGGTTGGAAGGGACTTCATAGATCATAACACCCCCGTTGTGACTGCAGCTCTCATCTATTGCCATTGAGTCATTATACATTTAGGCTAGCTCTTTAATCAAAGAAAAAAAATATTGAAAAAAGTGGAGTATGTAAGAAAAGCTAAGAAAATCCTCATCATAATTCTGCCTGTAACAGAGTCTGCATGCGCACGATTTGGAAAAGACATGAGTAACAGAAAGCCAAGGAGTATGATGGAAAGTTCAAGGTACCTCTGGGCACCTATGCTGGGGATAAAATGAATGTAGAGAGCTCAGCTGCTCTGTGTAGCATGCATGTTGGCTAGTGATAACAGAGCAGCAAAAACTGCCACAGCCTCACTGTCTTCAGCAAGAATGATGTGCATTCATAACTGTAGGCAAACAAAATACTGCTCAATGTGCATATTATCCAGGTATAAAGCATTTTAACATTACTAAATTGTCTACTGAACAAAAGCAAACATAGTTAATCTTTTGTTTATCATTAAAGGCTGCTATGTGGTTATATCTTATTAGATATTGACAATGGAGTTTAGTGGCTGAATTTTGACTAATTCTCAGGGGGCACAGTGTTTCAGAAGACATACTATATGAAAAGTGAAGGCATGTCTACAGGGTTTCATTTTAGGAAGTCAATGAATCAAGGTTGGTACAAGATGAAGTAGATTTGTGGGTGACAATTTCTGAGGGTAGATTTACTTTGTTTCAGCAAAGTCAATAAAGATAATTTACACTATATCTCTGGGCAAAACCCAGAGTCAAAATTAAATTCAAGACCCTTTTTGAGGGGTAAATTCATAAATGCTTTTAGTGAAGGCAGCACTCGATTCTTGAATGTAATCCCAATTCAGCAGTATCAGGCTTTTCTGTTCTTTCACTCCAAAACAACTTTGTACAGACTGCCAGGATATAGTATTTTAAAACCAACACACTAAAGATTTTTCTCAGTTGAAATTTAGGATGTCAGCTTTATTTATCCCATTTTTATTTAACCCATATTATTTTCTCCTCTTTTTTTTTTTTTTTTTTTTTCCCCAGTAGTGACTCACTGTTATTTAACTGCTGAATAAATTGACCCTAAAGTTTTTGCACATTCATATAAACTAATTAGATTACTCTGGGTTCTCTACTCAGTGAACTCAGTTGTTATGACGACAAAATTTTTATCACTTTCTTAACATCTGTCCTGATGTCTGCAGTTACCTGTCTACATATATATGACTAAGCTTTAAGAAAAATATACTGCATTTCCCATATTTATAGCCATACAGTTAACTTACAGCAATAATGACCCAGCTAAAGAATTTTCTTTAAGTCTCCTAAGAGTCAGTTCTTCTGCGGGCAGCTGAAAACTCAGTTCAAAAAGTGAACATTCCCATCCTGGAAGGTCCTGCTCAACATCTTCATTAAGGCTGTAAGGAGCCTGGTAGCTGTGCTGTGTCCTTTGCAAAATTAATTGTCTCCATAGAAAAATGCAGATAAGTCTGAAATAGTATTTAATTCTCATTTTAGACACTTGTGAATTTCTGTGAAATATTTATAAGCCTGGTTTTGTTCCCAAGTTAGCAAGTTAATATGTTATAATTTTGCATTAATTGTTTGTCTTGTTTTTCTTTGTGTCTCTTTGTGAGGATAAGGGGTGGCAACCTATTTGGGGGCATTTGGGGGAAAAATATTATTTCATACTCTGTGACATCAGTCATTCCATCTTTAGTTTGGCACCAGACATATGCCAAGTTTTAGAGGAATTAAGGGATACTACAAAATGTCACTGCAATGTCATTCTTTTATTTCCATAAGTTTTCAAAGCCATGTATAAACGTTCAATTGTCTGACTTAAATATGGGATCAAATTCAAGAATTCAAACACATTTTTCTGGTGTGGCCTACAAGGTAACAAAGACATGCCCAGATGATGTTGTTATCATAGACACTTGCCCTTCTTTTATATGGGGAAAGATAAATACATAGGAATATGCACTTTTTAAAAATGTAATAAAGATATGATGAATTAATTGAAAGAAGAGGAAGATGTGATATGTGCAGTTCTTTTATATACCTTTGTGTGTTGATGGGAAACAAGCTTTTTCAGAGTCTCTAAGAAATCCTCAGTGCTCAATCCTCAAATGCTAAAAAAATTCTCAAAATCTGCTGCTGCTTTCTTGACTACAACTTCTTGGTCAAACATGCAGACACGTGAACAGCCTTTTTAATTCCTTCAAGAAGGCGTGGTGACTCACACCAAGAATGGGAAATAGAATCACGATAATATCTTATGTGCTACTATTTTAATAGTATTTTTATCATATTTTATAGCTTTATTCTGCTTCTTATGATCCTGTCAGCATTAGTATGAAGATAAAAAGAATCTTTTTGACTGTGCCCTTGTCTGTCAGTCTTGACTTTCTTGTCTGCCCTATGAACTTTGAATTGTTTCCTCTACTGTATTTTAATCAGAGCATGCACAGAAAAAATAGCTGCTGCTCCTTCTTTTTGCTCATCATTCATGCTATCTTCTTTTTGCCTCCTTTAAGCTTTCTTAAGCTGAAGATTGTGAAATTTAGTGAACAACCTGTCTTTTGCTGACAGACAGATCAGACTGGCTGCAATCTTTTCAAATGTACTTCTTCTCCATTCGAATGCACCACAGCCACCCCTTTCTCTGCAGACTAGATCAATCTCAGCATTAGAGATTATATTCCTGTCAGTAAGCCTTCAGCTTTTTCCTCACTTTGCTGTAGCACAAGGCTACACATGGAAAACTAGATGAGCTTGACATTTCACTTCACCCATTCAGTATGCCAAAAAGCAATGTTGCTTGAAGAAAAAGTGATTCAAATAGACCATTATATAGTTATTGGAAACAGTACATCTTCTTTGTGATCAGGTTAAAGACAAAGATTCCCCACAATATAGATGTCATTGCCACAGAACTCATTTTATGGTTAGCCAAAACTAATATGCAAGTATTATAGAATCGGGTAGGCAATATTTGGTAGAGAAATGGGAAAAATTGGGAAACAGATTCAGGTTTTCTGAGTTATAATCCTAGCTATGAATCAGTCTGCGTGTGGCTTAATCTGTCGCAAAGGATTACTTTCATCTCTAAACTGGTGAGAATCTTATAAGAACTTTCATTAATTTTGATAAAATCTAACCTCATCAAAATCCTTCGAGCTTAATGACAGTTTGAAAATAAAATATATAAACTTACCTAATTTGTCTTCCCAGCAAGTCTGCGTAAAAATTTACAGTTTTGCGTATTCTGCTACATGAAATTATGAATAGATGATGCAAAGTATAAATCTTGAAACAAACTTCAGACCTACATTTAATTTTAAAAGAGCTGCATGTTAATAGTGTAGCTCAGTAGCTTACTGGTTTCTGGAATATTTTTTTTTTTCTCTAATGAAAATTTACCATCCCCAACTCACCCATCCCTCCAAATATTTAAGATCAGTACTCTTACACATGGGGTTAGGTAGTAAAAAAATGAAAATGAAAAAAAAAAGAAAGAATAGAGGAAAAACATTTAGAAGCTTTGCCCAAGGCAACTGAATAATTTCCAGATTTTTTGAAAAGGAATCCAGGATGTGATGAGGAGTGAAATAAGCACTTAGTTTAACTGTCATGTGCTCTGTCAGCACATAACTTTTATTTCTTTCACTTCTCACAGAATTAATTTGCTCACTTCGTTTGACCATTCTGGTTTTCAACAGTAGAAAGTAGAAAGAAAAAATACCGTGCCTAAACCCTCCCAGAGAACTTATCATAAATCATAGAATAATAGAAAGGCCCGGGTTGAAAAGGACCTCAAAGATCATCTAGTTTCACCCCCCCCTCTATGTGCAGAGTCACCAACTACTTCTGGCTGCATCCCTTGGAATTGTATGCAGTTCTTGGTTTTGTTTGTAGCATAATTGCTATTTTAATATGCTTATTCGGGTGTGTAAGAATTTCCAAAGTGAACTGGGGGTACAGGAGCTGGTACAGAAATTTGCATGTCCATTTACTTTATGTAAATGCACAAGGATACTAAATGCATACAGAAACATGGGGCAGATCATGGCAGCCTGTGGACTTGAGAGTTTGGGGATAAATCCGCAGTCAGAAATGTCCTAAAAAGGTAGAAGATGCCAATGAGATGTTAATGAAAGACAGTGTACCAGCCATACATAACTGATGTTTCCATTTGTCTGTTTGCTCATTCATATTGTGATTAGAATTGTTAAATGTCCACACATTTCTCATCATGAGTGTTGTAATTCCTTGCTGATTTGAGTAAGGTCAGAATCTTTGTAACAGCTGATGATGAAGTTCATTGCCGAAGACTGAAACCACAGAAATTTGTGGGCTAGATGTTCAACCTTCAAAGCACCTGCCATGTGTCTGGTTTGGGATTGCATCACTATGGTCTGCAGCAGTGGGAAGAATTTAATTGCTAGGTGAGTGCTGAAAGAAATAGGAAAATTTAATTCTACATTTCCCCTTGGAATTTCTGGCAAATATAAATGGAAGTAGAGCCCTGTGATAATAGGAAAATTACAGTTTCTGTGAGTCTGTTCTCATCGGAGCATAAGACATGCAGAGAAGCAGAGCAGTAACTACCAAGGTGGTTTTGGGGGGATGAATTCTTTTCCTACTCACTTGAGTCTACCTGTTGGGTCATCCTAGAAACTGCTTCCTTGCTCTTCCTTTTGTACTTGACTGCATTTAATGAGATTATCCTCAAAAATGTGCACAATGATGTAATTACTAGTTATGTAAATCTTCATATTTGTTATGATTTAAGTAATTATCTTTAGTTATGCATGTAAATAACTCTTTATGCACGTAAATAACTTTCTCTTCCACTACTTTTTCTCAGGGTTTATGATATAATTAAATATTCCAGTAAGTTGATGAAAGAGGAAAAATCATGCAAAGCTGAAAACAGAGATATTAGAAAAATGTAGTTTGTGCAGAAATTTTAAAAAGTTTGGTTTCCATGCCAGCTCCTGTTTATTTCCTTGTTTTTATATTTTAAAAAATTAATATTGCACAACTGATCGGATGATGGATATTTAATGTTTAATATAGGTTCTCTTGAAGGTAGAACTTCTCATTCAGCAATTCATAGTTGATGCTTCTCTTTTTTTTCACAGCAAGATTTCTCAAAAGCATTCAACACAGTCATATGTGTCTCTAAGATGCAGCAGTTTGCAAGAGCCCAGTTTCACTTTGAGGTACTTGAGATAAATTCTCAGTTTGCAGCCCCGAGCCTGAATGTCAGAAATTCTAAACTGAGATTTTCTTTTTAGATTAATGAGATAACTGGCTGAAGGAAGCTGGGGAAATCTGAACAGTCCTTTTCTGAATTTAATTACTTCCATGTGTGCTGAACTCTGACAGATAAAGGAGGATTTTTTATTGCAGTTTTTTCTTCTCTATTGACATTATGACCTACGGTAATAAAGCTACTTTTAGTAGATAGAAAAAAAGATCATAGAATCATAGAATCACCAAGGTTGGAAAAGACCTTCAAGATCACCCAGTCCAACCGTTCACCTATTCCCAGTAGCTCCCACTAAACCATGTTCCTCAACACAACATCCAGCCTTTCCTTGAACACCCCCAGGGTTGGTGATTCCACCACCTCCCTGGGCAGTCCATTCCAGTGCCTGACCACCCTTTCTGAAAAGTAATACTTCCTAATGTCCAGCCTGAATCTCCCCTGCCGTAGCTTGAAACCATTCCCCCTGGTCCTATCACTAATGACACGAGAGAAGAGGCCGACCCCCAGCTCACTACAACCTCCCTTCAGGAAGTTATAGAGAGCAATAAGGTCTCCCCTGAGCCTCCTCTTCTCCAGGCTGAACATTCCCAGCTCCTTCAGCCTCTCCTCATATGGCCTGTGTTCCAGACTCCTCACCAGCTTTGTCGCCCTCCTTTGAACACGTTCCAGGGCCTCAATGTCTTTCTTGCAGTGAGGGGCCCAAAACTGGACACAGTACTCAAGGTGCGGCCTCACGAGTGCTGAATATAGGGGAACAATCACCTCTCTGCTCCTGCTTGCAACGCTGTTTCTGATGCAAGCCAGGATGCCATTGGCCTTCTTGGCCACCTGGGCACACTGTCGGCTCATGTTCAGCCGAGCATCAATCAATACCCCCAGGTCCATTTCCTCTATGCAGTCCTCCAGCCACTCTGCCCCAAGCCTGTAGCGTCGCCTGGGGTTGTTGTGGCCGAAGTGCAGGACCCGGCATTTGGCCTTGTTGAAACTCATCCCATTGGCTCCAGCCCAGCTCTCCAGCCTGTCCAGATCCCTCTGTAGAGCCTCGCTACCCCCAGGCAGATCCACACTTCCAGCCAGTTTGGTGTCATCTGTGAATTTACTGAGGGTGCACTCGATGCCCTCATCGAGGTCATCAATAAAGATATTGAAGAGGACAGGCCCCAGCACCGACCCCTGGGGAACACCACTCGTGACTGGTCGCCAGTCACAAAGATGTCACAAAGAAAACAAAAAATGGATTTAATCAAAAAATTGCAAGTTAAGAAGACCTCTCAATTCATGTGTTTCAAAGACCTTATTGTGAATAACCGGAAAGCATAGTTGCTTTCCACAGTACAGAGTTGCAGGAATTATATGAAAATACAAAAAGATCAGTCTGTTGAAGTCATCCTCAGCTTAGTGACTTATTTGTGCAAGAATTCTCATTTAAATGAACAGGAAACATGGGTTAGCTATTGTCCATATGTAATGATAGTGCCTAAAATGTGACTTCAAGTCTGCTTTTCCTTCTTTCCAAAAGTATTCAACTGAGAGCATGATCCTTTGAAACTAGTAATACTGAATGCTTTCTCCTGTTCCCTCTTAAAGCTTGGCTAATGGGTACACGAATATTTGCTCGAGCAATTACACACATGCAACTAGAACATTTTCAATTTAAGTGTACACAATATATTTGGCTTATATGAGCCATTTCAGATAAACCAAAACTGATGGAGCTTCAATTGTCAATAAAGACATTAGCTTCAAGGGAATTGCTCTCTAAAGCAGGATGAGTTTTAGATTCCACTGAGGTTCCCAAAGGGAATCTCTGAGCAGACTGTCTTCCACTGAAAGAGTCCTCCTGGTACTCACCAGTCCCTAAGCTGCACATATTAAACACATGTTCTTCATTGCTTAAAATCTACAGGGTCACTTTGAGAGAAGCACACTTTGGGTGTCCGTTAGTTATGCTGTTGTTCTTAACATGCTTTAAGTTTTGAAGTTTTCAGTACACTAAATTATACAAAATCTTTTTAAAAATTAAAGACAGTGCTCCCTCAACTGCACAGAACAGTCCTTGCTTATGGTCCACCTATAGTCAATCTCATAAACTTCTCTGATATATGTAAGTGCTTGTCAGCATAAGAAAAATTTCCAGATTTGATTTTGATGTTTTTGTAAAGGTGTGACAAAATCATCTGTTGTCCTACTTGCAGATGGAAGTTTTATACCCAGATGGTCATCCAGTTCTATTCTTTTTTTTTTTTTTTAATGTTATTTATGTATTTATATATTAACTTGTAGGTCAATCCTAATTGGGTTTCTAATCTGAATTGATATTGCAAATCTTGTTCCTCTGTTGCATTCTAACCTGTGCTGATGGATTCAATTGCTACACAAAGCACCACAGCCTTCTGATGCACTGTAACTTCTTCTGTTTACTGACTAAATTCTACAGAGGTCAAGGCTCAGAACATTATTATTCTTGTGCCATCACAGACTAAATCTTTTAGTCTGGTAAAATCAATTGCCTTCCTAATATGGAGCATTTGAATACATATAAACTGAAGATCTACGGGAAATGGTTTTAAACTAAAATGGGGGAGGTTAGATATTAGGAGGAATTTTTTCACACAGAGGGTGGTGATGCACTGGAACAGGTTGCCCATGGAGGCTGTGGATGCCCCATCCCTGGAGGCATTCAAGGCCAGGCTGGATGTGGCTCTGGGCAGCCTGGCCCGGTGGTTGGTAACCCTACACATAGCAGGCGGTTGAAACCAGATGATCATTGTGGTCCTTTTCAACCCAGCCCATTCTATGATGATATAAAGTACTAGTATCACAATATCTAAGTGATATCTATCTTTGTGAATTTGAAACCAGCCTTTACATTTTGCTTCAAATTTAATTTAAAACTTGAAAATGTTAGAGGATTATTAATTTTATGATTGCTTTTCTTTCATCATGAAAAAAAATAATTTAAAGCTCCTAGTTTTTGCATTTCATAAAACTTGGAACAAAGATTCTTCATGAAAACTGGAAAGCATGAAGAGAAAGTTTAGCTAAAGAGGAAACTTCTTTCACATGGTGTAGAAACACTATCAGTTCTCAAGTAAATCCTTGACAGTTTACACGAGTGCACCCTGACACCTGAGATTCCATATCTTGCTCTGAAGAGTTTGACAGAAAGGATTTTCTCACTAAGTTCACAATGAAGGGTAGGAAAAGCACATCAAATTTACCAACATTCATTTTTAGAACTAAGTTATTGAAGAGTTTTCTTAAAAGAGCATTCTATTAAGATAGAGTAAGATGGAGCAGTTCTTCGGATAGAAAACCTAAAGACCTGTTGAGGTTTTCTTATAATTCAGCTAGCTCAGTATGAATGTATCACAAAAGTATACATTAACATATCTCCTCAAAATCTATCTTTCACCATTAGTTGTTCAAGTAGTCTGAGATTAAACAAATGCCTGACAAACCTGCCATAGAGAACGTTTATTTTTCCCATGTGTTTTCTAAGTTTGGGAGCATATACTGTCAAAAATGCCACTGACTTAGCCTCAGAGCTAAAAGGTGAAATGAAAATACACATTGTGATCTGCCTCAGCAGTTCTTTCTGTAAATTACCAAACACGGCTTTTTACTGACAATGCACTGGTGTCTGTATTACCAGTGTTACACACTGCCATTTTGTAATGCTGACAGAGAAAAAATTAAACTGAAATAAACACATAGCAAGATCAACACTACAGAAAAAGCTCCCCAGGGAGGTGGTTGAGTCACCATCCCTGGATGTACTTAAAAGCCGTTTGGCTGCGGGACTCAGAGACATGATTTAGCAGAGGGTTGTTAGAGTTAGGGTAGTATGGATAGGTTGCTGTTGGACTTGATGATCTTTAAGGTCTTTTCCAACCTGAGCAATTCTATGATTCTATGAAAAGTCAGTTCTTCTCTGCAGACAGTAAGTCAAAATTTAGACAGACGGAACACAGACAAAAAAGCTGAGGTAATTACCTAAACAAGGAGATAATTCTTCACCACAATTTGATTTCGTGTTTTTCTTCCAGAAAAAATCAGGGCGTGATATCTAGCTCACCTCAGACCTCCTGGTGGAACAGGATCTACCAGCCACGTGCTGCGGGTGTCAGACTGAGCACGGTGCTGTCATTAGTTGAGATCTATCGACACAGTATTTTGGGAATGGCCATAAAGCTGCAAGACCTCATTAAACTTCTTCCTGAAACACATTAGAACAGGGCGTTTCTTCCTTACTAGAGAGAAAAAAGGAAAACTGAACATTAGTTAATACCTGGGAGAAGTATATTTACATCACAACAGTTTTTTAAGTAGCATTTCAGTTTACATAACAAAACTCTCCATGTCAGAACACAAGACTGCTATGCCAAATGATCAGGCGCATACCCATAACTGCTCACAGAATATTTATTTGCTGCAGCACAGCTCCCCCTAGGCAGGAGCAAAGCAATGTATGTTCAGGGGCAGACAGGCTGCAATCTGCAGAAACTTGCAGCAGCATGAAGGGAAAATTAAGGGGAAAAATATATATTATTATTGCTGCTATGGAAACTAAACAATGGACAATAATTACTCACCAGTTTCATCTGATTTCTACATTAAATGAGCCTAAAATGCTGGGATATTTCAATGACAAGTATTGCTGTCAATAACTAATATTTTGTTATTTTGGGTTTTACTAGCATATTATCTTGGAGTTGTTTAGTTTCTAAGTCCTTGTGAATTCTTTTTTACTGAAGGCTAATGGTTTTTTTAAGAACATGAAGCATGCTGTTATGAACAGGCAATTAATTTCTTATGGGGAAAAAAACTGAATGGTTGTTCTGGTCTTGAAATGGGGAACATATTCACTGCATTTTACTTATATCTGTGAAGGCTTTTATAAAAAGAAGAAACCTTGAGTTTATAGATGCCCTTCTCATTGCACAGCACCTGGGAGCTGTAAGAAATGAAACAGCATTCTTTAGATGTTTATCACCATGCAATTATAATATGGTCATGGTTATAGTGGTTACACTGTGGTTCTGACACTATTGGGTTTGCATGACAAGGTTTTGGTAGTAGGGGGCTACAGTTGTGGCCTCTGTGAGCAGAGACCAGAACTGCCCCATGTCCAACCAGAGCCAGCTCCAGCTGCTCCAACAGAGACCCACCTCTGAGCAGAGCTGAGCCTTGAGCAATGCTGGGTGTGCTCTGGAACAGCAGATTTTGGAAAGGGAAAACTTCTGCACAACAACAGCCAATTCATTTCTGCCAAACTAGGTCATGCACTTTTATTTTTGTAACCTGCACTTTGTCCTTCATCTGGAAATGAAGATGCAGTTGATATAGGGCATAGAGTATAAATTTAAATATGGTTTCAACCATATTTTCCAGCTCAGAGACAGTAAGTGAAGCCTAGTTACTGAAATAAAATGGTGACAGACGTTACTTAGACTGGAACAATTTGTTATTTGATAAAATTTAGAATAGCATAGGTAAAATAAAACATGGGAAAAAATATCTACAGGGAAAGAAGTGTCTAGAATTTTCTGGCAACCAAAAGGTGACAGAATTCACTTCTGTTCTCTGAGCTTACAGCAGGTGTTCTGGTTGGAAAAAAATACATCTTCAATACAAGATGGAGACCTTCCATTATTCCATTTTTTTTTAGAATGCTCACTACTCCCAGACAGCATCACCTTCATCTTACCCAGTCTAAGATATTTGGTATTCTTCCAAGTAATTCTCTCTGCAAGATGTTAATTTGACTTTGCACAAGATAAAGATATATAGTTTTAATATCTTTGAGCTCTAATTTATGCTGCAATACCTCAGTGAAATGAATATTCTTGCTGCGGGGGTGGAGAAGGAAGGAAAGACAATGCATTAGATAGAACAGGTGCTGGATGTCTTTTAAACCTGAAGGACTCTTTCATTATAAAATATTAAATAGTTGCCCAATAAAATTTTTAAATATCACTTCACGTAGATTAGAGAGATAGATAGATAGATACATACATACATACATACATACATACATAGATTGATAGACAGAGTTATGTATCAAGGTCTGAATAAAAATAAAGAATGAAAATCATAGAAATCACAGATGGGAGAAGAGGCAGATCGTTTCCTAGAAAGAAATGGTGATTTTCCTACAATATCATTTCTAAATTGTCTTGCAAGTGCACCTTAGGCATAATGAGTGTGATAATCTGGAGGAGGATATGCTGTCATTCAAAATAGTGGCAGCTATTAATACCAAACCCCTGAAAGTTAACACCTAAATTTCCAAGTAGCTCCAATCTAATGAGCTTCTTTCCTCCTGAAGACCTTCATACATTCAATTCAGCCATTTAATCTCTGCAGTTTCTAATGTGATCTTTCGTGGAAAGGTTTACTAATGTTATGTAAATGTGACTGTGTTCTTATTATGTATTTTCAGTGTGGAAAACTCTAAGATATTTTCCTGTCAAGAGTGCATAATTCAGGAGATCTCCTGCTGTTACAGCATATATATCAGAAAGACAGTGATATGAATTACGAGATTCCAAATGTATCCTTCATCATTTTTTCAGCACAGTAGCAAACACGAATGGCAACCATAGCTGCAGTTTTGAGTGTTTATTTGTTGGTGGTGGTTTTTTTTTTTTTTTTTAGCTAGTTGATTTGGGGCTTTTTGTTGTTGTGGTGGTTTTCTTTTCTAATTTGTTTTTAATTTGCAGACCAATTATGACAATCCTCTGCTTCACTTCTGTCACTCCATGGCCTCAGACAATAGTCAATCAGTCAGATAAGTTTGGAAATTTAAGTTACCTATAAAACCACACAATTGTAGCGCTGCAGAACAGCAGGAATAGGTGGATACAACCACACATCTCAAATAAAATAACAGATTAATTTCCTCATTACTTTATGGTCATCACAAACTCAGTAGAGTATTTCTCTGCCATATCTAAAGCATATCTAAATACAAAAGTTATTTCACATCTCACTTGGTTTTGTCTTCCATTTCTTAGTAGATTCAATTCATTCTGTTTGAACTGACAGAATAGAATACATCAGTATTGCATCTGCTCTTAATGACATATCAGTGCAATGTACAGAGTCAGACCAATCAAAAGGTATAATTTGTTGGCGCAAGTAATAGTAGGTGTGCACTAAATAAAGGTTCTCTCGGTTCTACTGAAATAAGTAGGTATACTCTCAAAACACCCAACCTTTTATTTGCAAGGTAAGTAGGCATACAGATGGGGGAATCTCTGCATTTAACAGAGATATTCACAACACAAATCAGCTTAGCTTTGACATGCAGTAAGTGGAAGGGACTTGATAATCTCTGCAGCCCTAAACATAGCTTCACTAAATTTGTCTGTGATCCTATCTAGGCTAATCATAATTTTGCCTAGTGTAGAATATGTTCATATTGCATGTCAGGAGATCTGACACAAAAGTGCAGGTGGATTTTTGGCTCTAAGAAATTGAAGGGTAAAATGCTTACTATTTTTAGAGCCAGTATTGCACTCTATTTTCAGATGTTTTCAGAATAAAGATTTCAGGGATGTTAGTTTGCAGAAAATGATTTCTCTTAGGCTAGATTTACTTTGAAAATGTGTCACAGCATGAAGGGTAGTCACAACTTTCTGTGGCAGGGTTATATTTTGAAATGTATCATTTGTAGCAAACTTCCTGATTGGAAACAAACAAACAAACAAACAAAACGATACTGACAATGTATGTTTCACAATTATTTGACTGTGCAAGTTTGTTAAAAATTACAAACTGGCATATTGTGTTTTGGTCATAGGTTTCAAATTAAGAGCTTCATGTGACTGTCTATTTATTCCGGCGGCTGAGTGTACATTCATTTCTCATCTTTGCCCAGAAGGGTGGTGGATGCTCCATCCTTGGAAACAGGGCTCTGAGTACCCTGATGGAGCTGTAGGTGTCCCTGCTCGTTGCAGGGGAATTACACTAGATGGCCTTTAAGGGTCTCTTCCAACTCAAACAGTTCTGTGATTCTAGGACCCTTTGCCTAGGTCAGTCATGTACAACATCATAAATGAAAAGAACAGCTTCTACACTGAGAATCTTTTGTGTGAAAGCTAATAAGAGAGGAAAAGGAAAGTAGAAGTGTCTGATGTTATCCCTGAAAAAGTTATATATATACATACATATGTACACATACTATTTTAAATGTTATCGTTAATTTTTGTTTGTTCAGTATTACAGAATTACCTTAAATATCTCTGTAATGTTTTTAGGTTTTTTTTATAACCATTAACTGATACGACCTGTATTTAATAATGACTGAATTTTTCATATCTTAACTTTCATATTCATTGAATATTATTTCTAGGTCCTTAGTACATATTTGTCAGCTAGTAGCTGGAGCAAGATTTAAAGCACTGAAACAATATCTTTACATGTAAAGTGTAATGCAGAATGGTTTCTCATGGCAACTTGAGGTTATGAGAGCTGTGCTCAGTGCATCTAAGATCTAAGAGTAGGTTAAGACATGCCACTAGTTTTCCTCATACCAGTCCCTGAGTAAAGCTGTTTTGCAAAACAGACTTGAGACTGGGCAGACTGCTCAAGCTGATGTCAGGAGTTTTGAATTGGATAGCTGACACTTTCAGTTAAAAGTGTTCAATAATTAATGTAAATATTCCTCCATCTGCTGAATAACCTGTAATTCCTTCTCTAACAGATACAGTGGAACCATGGAGGAAAGAAAGCTTGGAGAGTTATTACAAAGCACTAAAAAAAAGAAATCTAAATCATTTTCCACTGAAAAATAGGAATTTGCATGAATATTTCTCTTCTAATTATATCTTCTCGAGAGAGCTGGCATTACAAATCATTTCAGATTTTTTTCTGCCATGAAACATATTTGACCTGGCTTTATCTTGAGTTTTCCACTCTGATATTTTGAAATTCTCTCAAATGAAATATTTGATGAATGCGGATCACTTTCTTTCCATTTTCTTCTCTTATTATTCTTTCTTAATAAAGTAAGATTAATTTCATTTTTCTTCCCCTTAAGAACAAAAACTTCACAACAGGGCTTGGGCCTGAGTACCACCACGTGTCATTCACCCTCTCCATCTGCCCATAGCTTGGCTTCAAAGTACTAAGACTTCTTCAGACATTGCCTGGGCAGACTTCAGGGTTAACAACCACCAGGAGAACGAGACACGTAAAGTTTGGATATGACCCCCCTGTTTTATGGGAATTTGTAAGACCAACTGCAAGGACACGAGGTGTGTTGTGATCAAGAACGTGCCTATTTGCACAACTATTGCAAAGGAGAAGAGAGAGAAGACCTACTCCTGGAAATTTCAGTGTAGAAGAATGGTACTCACTAGATAAAAATTGTACTTCTGTAACAAGACTCACAAGATTTCACTAATATTACTCTGATTTTTTATAAGATTAAACTGAACATCACTGCAGTAGCTTTCATGTCACCTTGTCTTGCTGGGGCCTGGAAAAAAATGGAATATTCAAGCTACTCATCACTGGTATTAGAAGTGCTTGTTCTTCTGAATATATGTGAAGTCAAAAGACCAGAAAATAGTACACAGGATATGTGTTTTGCTGGAGGCATGATTTGCCATATCAAAGAAGTAAGAAAAAAAAGAGTATCAGGGAGGAAAAAAAAAAGAATATTATTGTGTTTTAAGTAATTATTTCTCTCTTTGCTTTGGGGTTGCTTTTGTGTTGTTGTTTTGGGTGGGGTTTTGTTGTTGTTTTTTTTTCTTTTCTTTTCTTTTAGGTAGTAATGCTCCTTTTTTCATATCCCTTATTTTTTCTTTTCATACCTGTTGTTTTGGTCTCCATCACTTAGATGGAAGTTCTGCAATGCTTGGTCTCCTGTTGGCAAGCATGAAAACCTGGTATTTTATCTTCAGCATTTGCTGCACTTATTCAGATAAGAATGCATTGTGAATATAACCCTGTGTAAGAATTACTGCAAATTGTGCACAAGGTTACTAATAAGATACTGGGAACTCAAAGATAATGTTCAGCTTCCTGCAGCCAACATGTAAGAGTCAGCTAGATAAATGAAAGGCAGATTGTTTTACATCAGATTGATAATTTCCATTTCACTTGGCATTTTGTCCCTGCTAAATTATACACTTCATTTAAATTATGGAAAATATGACTATCGTTTTTCATTACTTTTTTTTTTTTATTATTTAAATCTAAAAAAATCATTTCCATGAAAAAGAGTGGATTTTTATTTCATTTCTCTACTGAAGATCATGCTAATGTAAGTAACAACAGTGGAAAGTTCACCCTAAGTTGTCTTTTTTTTCCTCTCAGAGTGTAAGCACTCACAATATCAGCACATTTTATTTGCAAATTCCTCACACAGATCTTAGTGCTGTTCAATAGTATTCAGCTCCAAACAGGATCAAAGTAGGACATCACCATCCATCTGCCTTCTCTGGGTTATTCAAGGTTGCTGTTGTGTAAGGTCTGCTTACCCTGACTCCATTACTTCCCTTCAACCCAATAAGTCTAAACTACATATATCATATATAAAAGCAAATTAAAGCAAGGAGGGTTAATAGACATGCATACTAAAGTATTTCAATCACATGTTGATTACATAACTTCCCTGTGCTCTGGGGAAGATAGAGCAGTGAGATAGAGAAGCTGGCTGGGTTAACGTACTGGCTCCCTACACGACCTCCTTGTTCCATGGGAGAGATGACACTGCCCTGCAGGGAGACTGGGCAGCCATAATTGTTTTTGGTGTTCCAGCTACCTTTGGTTACATCAGCACTCTTAGCTTATCCTTACATTAGGACTGGCTAAAGAACACAATTGCAAAATCACAGAGGTTGGGAGGGACCTCTGGGTCCATCTTATCCAATTCCTATGTAAACAGGGACACCCAGGAGTGCGTGCTCAGAACCACATCTAAGAGGCTTTTGGAGATCTGGTACAGAGACTGCACCCTTTCTGGGCAACCAGTACCGAAGCTTGGTTGCTCACAAAGCACAGAAGCATCTGGAGGGGAGCAGCTGATTCACATCATCTGCAAATTTACTAAGAGTGCACTCTACCCTATCATCTAGGTTGCTAATGAAGATGTTAAAGAGAACTGACCCAGTAATGACCTCTGTAGTTCTCTGTTCGTTGACGGCCTCCAACTAGACTTTGTGCCACTGACCACTAGCCTCAGGGTATGGACATTCAGCCAGTTTTCAGTCTATCTCACTGCTCATTTGCCATCTTGCTGATGACCAGACCATACATTTTTTTTATGTACTGTCATTTTCCAGTTTGTTTCATTGTTGTTGGTATGCACAGTCTGCTTAGCATGCTGTTCCCAACACTTCAGCACACTCTGGGACATCTTGCTGATACCCAGCTATCTTGTTTGAGACAACAAGCTTCATCATATTTTTGTCTAATTCTGCTGCAGCAAGAAGTAGTTAAAGTTCACAGACCTATACTAACAGCTATGTTAGCTAGGCTGTAGTCACACTAATTGCTACAACATAGGAAGTACTGTTTTGTTATATTTTCACTGGAACAGATTATCTGATTTAAAATTTCACATTAAATTCAGTCCACATGTGATGGAGGGTGTTTCTGAGGGCGTCAGAGCTTGTGGGTAAGTTTTTTCTTCTCTTTTAAGTGATCTCTATGATGCAGGTAACATTTGAGCCAACTGAAACTGGAAGTCACACTGGAAACTTTGAAATCCTGGATTTATTTCTTTTGACACATACTGGATACTGGAAAGAATTCTCCCTTCATGATGTTTAAAGCAAAATGTTAATTTTTTCTTTTCCTTAAATATTTATGCTATCATTGAAACAACAGTGTTACATGTTAAAACCATTGGGAAGAGGAGTGCTGTCTCCCAGCTGTTGGATCTCAAGGAGGGAACATCTGAAAACATACAGATCATTAAAAGAGTAGAAAACTTCAGCAGATCCATTTCTATAGTCTCATACCTAAATCTTACTGAAAAGACTTTGACCTGTCGTTTATGAAACACGATGACATCACTGACGAGGATTCAACACATAGATGTATTTTACCCTGTCCTAGCAGGAGGTTCTGATCTTCAGTTTGGACTGTATTAAACAATATGGTTTTACTCCTTGCACTAGCCTTTCAAATCCTAATGCCTTAAGTTGGGAGATTTGTAACCAAGGAAACATCAAGTGCTATTTCTCTTATTATTCACAAAATTTGACACAAACTACAAAAAGCATCTATCTATTAGCACTTTAAAGCAAGAATGTTTTCCTACTTCCTTTCCTATAATTTGTTTCTGCCTTTGATAAATGCCTTATTGCTTCAATGTCAAACATCATAGATATATGGGTCATAGAAGGACAAGTCATTTTTTAAAAAAGGTAATAATTTTCTGTGGTTTATATGAAGAAAGATTTATGATTCCTGTTTCCTCCATAGATTAAATGTTGCTTGCAGAACTATAGTATATTATATAGCAGTTCCCTCAGCAGAGGGCCATAATGGGGAGTCACAGATTCCAGAATGTTGTGATTATCTTTGCCTTTAATTATTAACAGTTTTGATAGCTTTCAGCTTTGACATTCTAACAAAACACTCATAAGAATATTGATTATATAATTAACACACAATCAGAACTGGGAAGACCAAAGTTAATCCTATAACTTGGTTACAGAATTATCTGTTCTGTTTAAAATAATCTTCAAGATTTCTTAAGGTTCTGAACTAGACCCAAGCCTGGCTGAGTATTGAAAGGAGCATGAGTATGATTTTTTAGTGAACCAGATAAGGTTATTAAAACTAATTAACTTGAAGTGAACCCTTTGTCTTTCTCTGCAGAATAAAAAGTCTCATCCTTCATGACTTGCACACTTGGCATTGCTTTTTCCAGTGGAAACAGAGGAAAATGGATTTTGTGCACATGGAAATTCAGCAAGTCTTCTGGTGTAGATGTTCCTTCTGATTGTAGTTCTGGCATAGGGACCACACATGTGCATTTTCAGAATGTAAATAATCCCAGTTATTTGAATCTGTGACAGTGTGTTGTCACTGTCCCCATCCCGCCTCCCTTCTTCCCTCAACTTCCTTCTTTGGCCTAACCTTGCACAGAAAGGCAATGTGCAAGAGTACTGATAACACAACTGCAGACACCTAGTTCAACAGCTGAAGACTAATTGAGCATGCACCTAACAAACAACCTATGACTATGAGTCATACCCTATCTTACTCTACTAAATTGTGAGCAGCCCAGGAGACCCTTGAGCTCTTTTGCATAGTTGGTGTCTTCATTAATAGGATTGCCTTTTGAGTAGGGATACCACGTAAGGCTATACCTGCATAGAGATCCTTTACAATTTGATATCAAGACAGCTAATATAGATCCCTAGTAAGTGGCAAATTATTTGTTTTAGGCTTTATTAGCTTTACTAAGATTTATTCTTAAGATGACTTGTGCACATATAATCCCTTAAATTTAAAGTATTGATTAAGTCTGGGACTAGGAGGGTAATCCAGCCACATTCAAACTCCTTATCTCTGTGGTTCAAGTTTAGAAAGCAAGACAGTCCATTCTGAACCTTGTGATTCAATAGGAGGGTCTCCTGTGTGTGTGTGTTTAACCCTACCCTCTATGCAGTAAAGAATCAAGCGCATCCAGACAACTTAAGTCTTTCTAAAGTGCTGTTAAATCACTACATTGTATCTATACTACATTCGTAAGCACATTCCTGCTTTTTCATAAGCAAGGAGTATTGTGTAAATATTTCCATCCACAACGGAGCCTTATAACTTGCAATGATGCAACCAGATTGAGAAATACTCTTTTTCTGCATTTAGTAGTTCAATTATTTCATTCAGTTCACTTGCCACTAAATTTTCATTCGTCATAATGGACAAAAACTTGAAAAACTTGTTGAAATAATAAATCTCCCACTTCCTCTGAAAAGATTTCTTGCTATTAAAAAACCCAGATCTTCAGCTAGGAGAAAGTCATTAGAAAAAAAATAGGAACTGTGAGATCTCATCTTCTATGGTACACTTCTTAAAAAATGGGACAGGTATGTATTGTGTACTGTTAATATGAGATGTGCTAAAACAGAAAACTATACACTTTGGAGAAGGAAATTCTACAGGAAAATGTGTAGTATATCAATTAATGACCATAAGAAGTTTATTCTGCATGAAAGACCGTGGTTCTGACATCCTGGCAATCAAGCATTATTGAAAACTCATCAGTTCCTGGAATCACAGAATTGTAGGGGCTGAAAGGGACCTTTAGAGATAATGGACTCTAACCCCTTGCTAAAGCAGGTTTCCTACAGCAGGTCTCACAGGTAGATGTCCAGATAGGTCTCGAATATCTTCAGAGAAGGAGACTCCACAACATCTCTTGGCACTGTTCTAGTGCTCTGTCAATCTGACAGTAAAGTTCTTCCCTGCATTAGTATGGAACTTCCTACATGCTGCTTTCTGTCTGTTGCCCCTTGTTATATTGTTACTTATCACCGAAAAAAGTTTGTCCCCATCAAATTATCTCCCACACTATATATATTTATAATCACCTTAACTCCTTTGCTGTGTTCCTCTTTTGTGGACCACAACATAGAATTGCAGAAATCTGAAACTTCTCTTCATGATGAGACCATTAGTGAGATTTCAAGAATTGTATTTCTTGACACAGTGGACATACACAGGTAAGCCAGGATTCAATGTGAGATTAAAACACCTACATTTCAAACTTTACTTGTGCTTAGCTGTCATTGAAAAGATGTAGGCAGTACAAACAGTGGAGCTTAGTGAAGTACCAGCCAGGATGGAGTTATTCTCTGTGTAGCCAGGAGGAACTCAAGTTAGTTGTGTCATGTGAAATGCCCTTGGGAACTTAAGATATTCTGCTTTAGGTGAACTGAAATAAAACTTCTAGTCTGACTAGATCCCCACTGCACGTAACAAGAAGTCAGACATCTCTAGCTCAACCCAGTGCATACATGTCCAAAGCACTAGTAAGACCACAGGGTATCTACAAAGAGATAACAGGTTGTTGCAGATGGGGACTAAAACACAGCACACTTCAATCATAAGAAGGCAGAAAGATGGTCATACAACTTAGAATTGGATCTATTGAACCAGGTGTCTTAGCACACAGTTTGAGACAGTATGATGGCTGTTAGCAGTCTCTGGTGAAACCCTAATTGTTGTCAGTCCCAAGGCATACAATCATGTGCATTAGGCCTTGGGCATAACAACCAGGCTGGGTATGGGGGCAAGGAGTGCACTGTCAAACAGATGTGGCAGAGGACCTGTAGGAGACACAGCTTCCTTTCTATAGGGTCAGCTGCATACCTTACAGGATAGTCCTTGGCATCTGAAATGGTAGATCTAGGAAACTGTATTCCACTTATACATTCACCCAGCAAATGCAGTAGGACTTCCCCTTCTCCTTTCTTACTCAACTCAAAAGTCAGAAAATTAACCTCAGTTAAATTTCTACCTCCCGCTTAAAGCTTTTCATTTTTAATTTGCAATAATAGCTTGGGCATTAGGCTATAACATCCTCTTAGTCTTTCCTGATTGAGATATTCAAATTTGTATAAATGTGCTTTCCTGCTCTTTGGAGCAGAGATTTGAACACTGGTGTTTGGCTTCTCAGGGGGCTGCCTTGAACATCAGCCTTGTAGTCAGTCCCACACCTCCTACTCCCATCTCAGAGTAGGACTAGCAAAGCTCCTCTACAGTCATTGCAGTCATTCTACAATCTTTTAAGTAAGGTTTTGGAAGGAAGAGTATGGCTACGAGTATTAAATCCTATGAAAGCTAAGTTATACTGCTAAAGAAAGTTTATTTCAGTACAATCCACACTTTCAAAAGAGCATACACACTCATACAAGTACTGCATCTTTTCAAGACATTTTCCTCCTAACCTTCCTTGCACAGACATCTGCTATGATCTTTCTATGGAAAAGCAAACACAAGGCAGTGGATCCCAAATAGGAGGTGTGAATTCTGTAGGAAAAGCAGCTATTTCTTTGTTATATTTAGATGACCAAACCTTGTTTCTGGAGAATAATTTCAAAATCCATGACCTTACATTTTATAACCTCTTGCTACATCTCATAATGAGGAGTTATCTTATTAAAAAAATAAAAATTCAGGAGAATTTTTGAAAATTCTTTGTGCCAGAGAGGATCATTATGTTGAATCCAAAGCAATTACTGAAACTGCTAATAATCCATTGCTAATTAGTACAATGTTTTTTTCAAGCATGTGGGTGTGGGTGTTAAATTTTTAACAGCTGTTAGTGATTCCCTGCTGTATTCTTGTATTTTATTGTTGTAATTTATGTATCTCTTGAATATTAGAAGCATTTTAATACACAGTTACCAAGCAACTGCTCAAGACAGCTTTATTATAAGCTTTTTTTTTTTTTTTTTTTTCCTGCCTGATTCTGCCTGAAGAGAACTATCAAAGCAAGGGAAAGGGAACAGAAGACATCCCTGGATAAGGAGATCATCTAAGGGGAGCAACAATTTTGGAGGATCAATTCTACGAAAATAATTCTAATAAACCTCAAAGACTCAAAGAGCGTGCGGGCAGTTATCTGCCTGCAGCGACAGGCATCAAACTTTGCTGTGTTGGGCTGACTGCAAACTTTTCATCACAAATGACTTTTTAAAAGATTTAAGTACTTCTGCTTTAACCCTAAACCTAGGATTGTGTGAAACAAGCTCTCGAAGACTCAGCCTTTAGAACAAATCTAATGATCCCAAAATGGTTGCAGAGAAGCAACCACATATATATTTCACATATATTTGTCAGCACACTTTGGACTTGTTTGGATTCTAAGGAATTGGCAGGAAATGGTACTTTTAAAAAACATCAGTTTATCTGCACACTAACGTGGGACTATATCAACAATACAATTTAATTTAATGAGAGACATGAGAGGATGGCAAATAATACTTCTGTCTGAAATATGAAGTGTTTCTAAGAATGATACTGAATGAGATCATACCATAAAAAGTGCAAAAATGAGACATGAACCTCTTTTTCCAAGGAACTTGTTTTTAATGCTATGTACTTCTGAAGGAGACATCATTTCTTTGTTTCTGAAATGCTAACTCCATGTGCAGTATAGCATTATAGCACAAATTCTCCACGAGGCTTTGTGGGTTTTTGTGTGTGTGTTTTGTTGTTGTTGTTTTGTTTTTTACCAGGAATAACACACATAAGAGGATCTGCAGGAGCTACCATATGTCCTGCAGGGTTTGTGTTCAGGCAAAAATAATAAATCCTTCTGGATAAGAGCTGACGTGGAACAGAACCACGTGTCTTTTCTGTGTAACCTCTTGGACTCCAGCTTCCAGGAACACAGCTTACTGCTGCGCTAATGGGAAACTTATCAGCTCACCGCTACACACAGTTGTCTTGGGCTGTGCTAAGTGCTAACCTTGGAAGGAAGATAAATGCATTTACATGCTATTGTGCTTCAACTCACAGTCCAGGCAGAGCAGGCTGTAGTGTCTAATCCTCAAACTGGTGAAATTCTCTGTGGATAAAATGAGTTTGTCGTTTATAAATGCTGCAGCATCCTTCCTTGCAGTTAATCACAGGGGATGTGAATATGCTGAAAAGCTGCAGCATGCGTTTTTCCCATTAGAAGGATGCTCATCAGGAAGAAAGGTAGAAGTTCTATAGTACAACATGTAGTATGGAAAAATATCTGTACAGTAAAAAAAGGACAAATCTGATTGTTGTCCCCATTCAGAGCCAAACTGATTTCAAATTATCTGGATTGGGAATTCATATCAAAAACTGTGACAATTCTTTGTTGAACAATCCAGATCTGGTTGCTCTAAATTATGGCTGAGGAGAAAGACTGAAGAAAAGATAGGATTGCTTTCCCCACACCCTCTAAAAAACCCTGCAGGAATCACAGCACCATTTGAGACTGCAGCGTTTGTTGTGATGTGTAGGGTGTAAAATACCAGGTGCAGTCACAGAACTCTTAATTTCTAAGTTCTTTATGACAATATGCAAAGCCTAGCTTTACATTGTGGGAACACAGATTTGTTCACCAGGACACTTTGCTTGATCTGGTAGGAACTGGCCACATAGTTTCAGGCATTAGCATCCTGCTTTTCCACTGCCAAGAGGTTGTTGAAGTTACACCTAGCACTTGCGGGTCATGAAGCAAGCATTAAGGTCTAAAAGACTGATCTTTGTTAATTAAAACTGTCCACAGATTTTTGAAAATAGTCCAGAAAAAGTCGTAACTAGAAGGATACAAAATGTAATAAACATGTAATTGCAGTCCTTAACATCTCTGGAATTACTCTCTCTGGCCTTCTCCTGGCCCCCTGGCAGAATTACAGGATAGTTAAGATTATGTGGACTTCAGAACTCAAAGAACCTCTTTTTCTGGTGAAGAAGGAACATGGCACTGTAGACATAGTACATTTCCTCCTAAGTGTTATTGTTTATTTTTAATACAATATCTAGAAAAAGAAGCCAGTTCCGTGTTTGCTTTTACATAACGTATTAACACCCCGTCACCTATAAATGCTCAGATTCAACCTCCTGTCAGATTCCATTTGTATTTCCAGTTAATGTTTTCTTCCTCTCTTTTTCAGTACACTGTTTGACACTCTTTGTTTTGTTATAGGTTTCTTGAAAACTTGTCTACACATAAAATACGTAACTCCTTCTGAGTATTCCTAATTGGAAATAAAATTATGTTAATCCCCATTAGTTTGGTTTGATTTCTGGACTATTCTGTATATTTGATAAAAACTCAAATGAAAACTTCTAGATAGATTACTGTTGAGGAATAACAGATATATAGATTAGATGCATACTCTACCTTAATTCAAATTAGCTGAACTCTTAGAACAAAGCCTATTGCTGTTCAGGCTCATCCTAGTGGATTAAGACTATGCTTGATTATGAAAGTCTAATTTTTTTTTATACTATTATAAATGCTAACATAGATCTAGCATAACTATCTTTTTAGATTCTACTTTAATCGCATTTGACATAGAATCATAGAATGGTTTGGGTTGCAAGGGACCCTTAAGATCATGTAGTTCCAATCTGCAGCTGTAGGCAGGGACACCTCCCTCTAGACCAGGTTGCTCACAGCCCCATCCAGCCTGGGCTTGAATGCTACCAGGGAAAGGGCATCTAGAACCTCTCTATGCAATCTGTTCCAGTGTCTCACTACCCTCACAGTATTTCTTCTTGATATCTAGTCTAACTCTACCCTCTTCCAGTTTAAAACCATTTCCTCTCATCCTATTGCTACCTGCCCTTACAAGAAGTGCCTCCCCAGCTTTCCTGTGTCCTTCCTTCAGTACCCTTCAGGCGGTGGAAGGCCTCTATAAAGTTTCCTTGTAGCCATTGCTTTTCCAGGCTGAAGGGACCCAACTCTCTCAGCCTGTCCTCATAGGGGAGGTGCTCCAGCCCTCTGATTATCTTTGTGGCCCACTTCTGGACCGTCTCTGACAGTTCAGTGTCCTTCTTGAGCTGAGGGCCCCAGAACTGGATGCTATATCCAGGTGGGGTCTCATGAGAGGAGAGTAGAAGAGCAGAATCACCTCCTTCAATCTGCTGGTCACACTTCTTGACCCACTGGTCACACAGGTGACATAGTTTCCATAAGCTGTGAGTGTTCTGAGAATAGAAGATCGCTTATCTGGTGGATTTCCTACTTTTTGTATGGATGGAATGAATGCAGCAAAGTGTCCTGGGAACATCTGTATTGAACAATAAGGGCAGGATTAATAGAGCTGTTTAATTTATTTTATTAATTCTTTCACTTCTGATCACTCTGAGACACTAACATAAGGGCCTATATCACTCCATCGACTACAGGTATAGTCTACAGGAATCCTCCTCCTTCATGGTGTCCTGCAGACAGTGTCAAAGTAGTTAGGTACATTTTGGGAGGAAAGCTGAGCCCTGGGTTCCATCCTCACGCTGCAGGACTGTTCACTTTCCTACCACCTTCTACAAATCCTCAAAAGCATCACTCCAAGACAAATCCCAGGAAGAGGGCAAGGAGCAGCCTATCCCCTAGGAACAATATTGTCAAATCTACCCAGGTAGGTGCCCTGTATCCCAGCCATTTTCCCAGCTAGTTCTGTGTCTGTGGGCACCTTGCCTCTCACCCAAACTGGAGCTGTGCTGTAACATCACCTGCTCCTGGCCAGACCTGAGGGAAAACTCACTAAAAGTATTGTCTCTAGGCCAGCAGCTGTGGACACATGGCCTACTGTTCTGGTATATAATCACATGTAGATGGCTGTGGAAGGAACCTGATGAGCCCTGTGGAGTTTTTGTTAAATAAATTAGTTTAATTCACTATTTATTCTGGGTCCTCACCCACCTTCCCAAAACAACAAGAAAACATTCATTATCCACTCTTGCCAATGAAATGTCTGTTAGAACTGGCTAAAGAGACAGAAAATTACCTCAGTGTAATATATAAATTGTCAGTGCAATTCCTGAATGTGTTATTATTTTTTGTTTACCAAGTACATATGTATATGTGTATTACAGCTGACTGAAGCTACTGCTTAGCAAATAAAAGCATATTGTTAAGGACAAACTTGTAAAAATCCCAATTTTCCAGTGTCTGTTATTAACATATTTTTCTACCTGGTTTTATATGATACCAGTGCAATTGCTAACAGCAGACAGATTTTCAGGTTTGCATAGGTTAATTTACCTTATGACATTGTATGATTGCTTTGGAACGCAGCAATATATCTACTATATCTAGTACTTAGATCATAGGCAACATCATTACTATTTAAAGCAAGAATCTGTCATAAAGATTCTGCATTTGCTTCTAGCTCTGTACAAAAGAAGAAGAGTAATACAGCTATTTCTACTCTTGGAATGTATTCATTTAGTAAGACAAAAACAAACAAACAAACAAAAACCCTACTTTTTTATTCCACACTTCTTATTTTGTTTCTTCTACTGACACATCATTCTTTGAATTAAGATGAAGACCAGAATAAAGATTTCTTTATTCTTTCATTTTAAATGTAATGAGGTCTGAGATTAACCTGATTTCTGAAGGGAGAGGATTCAGTAGCTGTTGATTTAGTATCAGCAACTTCGGGCATCTGCCTCTGATCTCTCCCAGGGACTGGGATTATTACAGTTATTTTCTGTGTTGACCAAAAAAGAGGAGCAACTCAGGGATGTCTTTCTTTAAAAGGTCAAAATGAAATGTGATGTTGGAACCTTGGAGGCATTCAGAGACCAGCCCTGTGGAAGCGTTCTGGGATTTCTGTACCAGGATAAGGGCAGGTAATTTCCATACTGTTTACCAGCTGGGACACAGTTTCCAACACAATGAAACGCCAGCTCATTACTTCTGCATGGAGTGGGCAGCACTGCCCAGCTGATGACTGCCAGAGGCTGGTCACTGTCATTCAGCTTGGAGGTCTTATAAATCCATCTTCCAAATCTACTAGGCAGTCATTGTCATATCCCTTTGAAAACAGATAGAAAGGCTTTTTTTTTTTTTTTTTTTTTTTTTTTTCCTGTACAAAAACAAATTAAAAAAAAACCATTATCTGGCTTTAGTTTACAAAACTTAATTTGATTAGGTAGAAAGTAACTTGTAAATACAGACAACATTTGACTTATTTTTTTCCTATCAGCATCTGAAGGTTCTGAGGATTTTTGTTCATGTTCCCATCAAGCATTTTAAACATACAATTCTCATGCTAAATATCATTTAATACAGTACAGCGAATAGTCCGTGCTGTGAGTTCTTTAAATCTGCCCTCGGATGTCAGGGCTATCTCCCTACAGGCTCACTACAGAAGTTCCCTTTAAACATCGGGTGCTCTTATACAGCGATTAGCTGGCATTTCTGCTCGCACTATGATGGAGTCTAGTTCACAGGAATCTCAAAGCACTCTGAATCCCACAGGATGTCATTAAGGCGCTCACAGCTCTTTCAACAGCTAATCAACACCACCTCACCTATGCCACTACCTAGCACTAGTTGCGAACAATACTGTAATACCAGCTACAGGGTGATAAACCATAAAAATGACACCGAAAGAGCTGCTAGTCACAAGAAAATGTAAACAAAGACGCTTTCACCGTTTCCGTATTGCTGCCTTTTTGTTAGCAATGAGCTCCACCTGCTGGACTGCGGCAGCTTCTATCAGCGCCCAGCCCAGGCACTAAGTCTCCTATATTCGCGCACCAGCTCTTGCCCCCACCTATAAGCACAACGCGTGTTTTCTATACATGTCCTCCCAGTCTTCATGAAGTGCAGCTGACATATCTTTCATCGTTTGTTTCTGAACACACTTGGAGGTATGTCAACAAATGGCAGACTGTAGTTCTAAAATACATCACCAGTCAGTTGTTGAGCTGTGTGCTTGTGTATTAGGCGCTAATCTGCTCTTACCAGGCACGTGCTGCCTGGAATATGGCTGTGGAAGGACAAGCTGTAATCCTAATTATCATCCTTGTGTTTCCTAGGTGCTGGCAGATACAGATGTAAAAACAGCCTTTTACCATCCCCTATTTATTTTGGGCTTATTATTCTATCTTGCAACATGGCACTCTTTTCCTAATATTTGCCTCCTAGGAAATCACAACAGAATTTCTCCAAAAGATCTGATTTTACTGGCTCCTATATCTTCCCAATAGAGACTATTAGACTATATGAAGAAAACATGATCCTGTATCACCTTTATACCCCTCAAGACTCCTGTGTCAGATGTCATATCAACTGCACACATGCAAATTGTGACATTTGGAGTATCCATTCTTTATTAGTTGCTTCTTAGTATTACTTTAGTATATTAATTTGGTAAGTATTATTTTTATGATAGATGGGCATTTCATGGATTTCCTCCCCCCCCCCCCCCCCCCCCCCCCCCACTGGAAAAAATGGCAATGTAGCTTTAATATATGTGCTGAGTCACTAAAACATTATTGCCTATGTGGAGCTCAGTACAGCCATGAAAGGAGATGTACCAAATGTTTTTGAGCAGAAAATGGCCATGAGCAAGATAGGGCTCAAAGAGAGGTTGAAAAAAATTGTCACAGGAGTCTCTATTTCTCTCTCAGTGTTGAGACAACGCGGACATGAGTCTGTGGTCAAAGGCAAAAATAAGTATTGCAGGGAGGGAACAAAGTAGAGCCTGTCTGGAACCACATTTGAGAGTAGTAATGAACATGGCCCAGAATTTAACTCATTTTCTCCATGAAATACATGTGCCATGCAGGAATCTGATTAGGAAAAAAATCAATTTTTAACTTTTCCCTTTGATAGAATGGAATACATTCATTAAACAGAATCTACAGTGTTTATGGTAAATAAGTTCATTCTACCTATGATTTTATTCTCAAGAACAATCAAGGACTCTAGATAATAGCACACAACTCTGCAAAGAGTAGAGCATGAGCTAACAAAGTGTCTATAGCTAAGTTTCAAGGGCCTCGGTTTCCCTAGGGCTTTGATTCAATAATGAAGAACTGTGGGTGTTTTTTTTTCCTATCCCAGTCCTAGCATTCCATGTGATGATGATAAATGTTTTATAATTATGGAAAAAAATTGGTTAGGAGATGGAATAAATAATAAAAATATATCAGTGATACTAACAAATTTCCCCTCTTCCCATGGCTGTGTCCTTGCTCATGCAGTCTCATACGCTGCTAGTCTTCACTGCAATACATACAAATCGGTTCCATATGAACTTATCACTGAGGGTACATTTTGCTGTAATATAATTGCAGTGCTGTTTTGTTGGGTTACTCAATTTCCAAAAGTAGTCCATAGTAAACTGCAGGTATTTGATTAAAAATCCTAATATGCATGCCCTATTATTTATTCTTAAGAAATATCATACTGACATTCCACAAGCTGGACAATCCTTCCTATGAGCTGTGTAACAAAACATGATGTGGTCAGATGTGCATACTGAACTGAAATATGTGAAATAAAGCACACATTGCTTTGCACTTCTGAAGTTAGTTTCGTACAGTACTAATGAAGTTTTGCAGAGCTCCTACAGAGCAGGTAATTATTAAATCCTTTATACAGAGGGAAGGAATTGAAGCATAAATAAGCAACAGAACTAATTTTAAAGTATTTGGGGATGGCCTAAATGATCTCTCACTGAGTGGGAGTTTGAGGAATGATTTAATTAGAGGAGAAGTAGGTCGAGGCTAAGTGCTTTTGAAAATCTCACGCTACCTTTTCTAACTGAAAGTCAAGCAGAGAACAGAAGACAAGACAAGGCACTTACTCAGTTCTTGAATCTCTTTTGAGTGCATATCATGCTCATAAACACTGAGCCTCCTCCTCAGGTGCTAACACTCATCAGGAGCAACACAATGTAATGACAGGAAAAAATTGCTTAGTGCTACAGTTCTGGGGGAAAGTGTAGCCAGATTGGTAGACCGATGTAATAGATTCTTGAAACCTTTTGAGCAACTGATGTTTTGAATGCTTTGTCCATAGTACATTGGCATCCAAGATACTTCACCCATCCAGAAGACAATTTTTTCAAAATGGTATTTTCCATGAACTCTGTCTTTATCAGGACAACCTGTCAGGTCATCCTTTTAACAACTTATTTTCACAGCATGCCTAGATAGTTCAAACTGTGTCCCATAAAGGATAAGTTTTTTTTCTTTTAGTGGTATTAATATATTTCTCTAACAGAAAATAAAAGACCTCAAAAATGCTCATGCTTGAGCAGGGAAATATGGTTTCTTTGCTTTCTCGAACAACTTTTTAAGAAAAGGAAGATTTTCCTGTTTTGGGTACACATTTTGGTACAACAAAAAATCAACTCTGGAAAATGCTGACTTTATGAAATGATAAAACTGAATTATCTAGAAATTACTACACAACTAATGAGTGCCACAAGATGGCACTGTTTTACTCCACCTGATTATTTCTAAATGGTATACTAAAGCAATAAATAGATTAACACGGATTGTAGAACTAATAAATGATGCATATACAGATTTATAAGAACAAAATTAATAGCAATAAATGAACAGGAAATATGATACATAGTTATCTAAATATGAAGTTCAGTAAAAATAGGATCAAACTCATTCAGCAATGAGCCATCTGCCATGATAATTATCAAAAGGTGGAGAGGAACTGCAAGCAGAAACAGCTGGTCTGCTTCAGATTAAGCAAGAAATCAGCAATATGATTATTTAAAACTTTTTTTTTTTTTAATTATTATTTTAAGTTTTCAGGTTCAGGAAACAATATTTAACTGTCCTTGCAGTGTTTTTCAACTTTATTAATTCCTTTGAAAGGTAACACTTACATACACTCATTTCTATACTTACAACAAAATATTTCACAGAAGAAAAGACTTCTAGAGGATAGGCACACATACATTTATGTAGAATGTGTGTATTCACATTACTTACGGCCCTAAGATTAATTTCACTCAATTTTCCTGAACAACAGCATGACGCAACATACCATGTTTTGATCCTGGGGAAAAGGAATTTGTTTCACATTGAGAGAAAGAAGGATCAAAAAAGCTTCCCAGGCACACCCAATGGACTCACCTTGGTATTGCTGGTTGAAACTAAAGAGAGTTGATGCTTATTCATTCCAAAAAAGTTGCGTCTCTATAAGTGGGCAGGACTATAAAGCACAGGTCACATTCTTCTCCACATTCCTGCATGAATGTCAAGATTAATTTTGCCTTCAGGTCTGGGAGGACATGGCCTGAAACATCTCTGCAGTCCTCAAGGAACAGGCTGTTCCAAAAGGCAAATGGAGGAAGTGATTAATTCCCAATTACCTCAGTTGGAAAATGCAGGCCATTAAATCTTTATATTCAAAATATCTGTCCTGCTGAGAAGATTGTAATACCATTAATTAATACACAGCCAGTCTGTGCATCAATCCAGGTGAGCAAAAACTTTCCTAGTGGTGGGAAAATATCAAAGCTGAATTAATTAATCGATTAATTAATTTACTTATTCTGGTATGTCTTTGAAAGACAGCTGAGAACATTCATCTCTGAATTTTGAGTAGCCACTTATCACTAGTACTCTGTGCTTCCACATAAAGCCAAGGAAAATAGGAAAGCTCACAATGAAGTATAACCCTCCATATGTGTCACCAAAAATATGAACATGCAATTTATCATTTCATATGCTGAAGATTTTACCTTCCATAATAAGGGAGTAAATATCACCTCATCCAGAGTAGCAATGAATTATGTGTTACTTAAACATGCCTATCACTTCAGGCTAGAGATAGGGAAATTGTTCAGAAGTTCAGATCAAATACTCTGAGACCATTTTAACATTCCTTTCAACTGTTTACTCTGGTCTGAAGCACATTTAAAACCCTCAATTTGGAGTGGACAACAGCACTTCTAGCAGGACACAGCAATGGCTGAAAGTACATTTATGAAAATCTTTCTTATATTTGCAGTCTATCTTCTCATCCAAGTAGTTATGTCTACTTAAAAAAAGTCTGAAAGTCAAGATCAATCAATCTTCACTGCAGAACTTAATGCCAGCTTAGGACTTTTGTAACACTGAAGGGTTACTGTAATTTACTGATTCTAGAAGGAATAATAAAGCAAAGCTCATGTAATATAAGCAACTATATGAAATACTAAAATAATCTGTGTTTAGAATTGCAAAGATAGAAAAGAAAATGTTTAGGAACAAAATGGCATCACATATGCAGAAATATTAATTTGCCAGAGAAACATCGAATTTCTTAAGCATTGCAAGAAACCTTAAAAAAAAATATTAATTTGTTCATTTAAAACATTTTCCTTTCTCTACTTAATGATTACTTCTACTAGGATAGTCAGTCCTAAGAGAACATTACTCCACTGCTTAAAACTAAGAGGAAAACATAGGAAAATAGCTTTACAGGATTTATTTTTGCAGCCTTCATGGAAGACAAAAGCAGAAGGAAAGGGAGTAGGATCAGGGATTTTTGATATTTTAATCTAATTCAGGTAATGAATTATGAAGGTGATTGTTGGCAAAGGTTTTCCCAGCTCAGATCTTACTGTGTTTGCTGGGGTAAAGAGGAGAGAGGGAAAGAGGAACAAAAGAGTTACAGTGTTTGGAAGATTGGCTCAGGACCCTGGAATATGTTTGTGGTGAGTTGCTGTTCTTGGAGATAGTCGTGTCTCTAAGCAACAAGATCTATAATATGCACTCTCACCAACACAAAGTGAATTGCCTCAAATCTGAATAAATTTTAAGTCAGATCTGAATCTTTATTTAGCGATATTAGCGATTGCTTTATTATCACAGTAAGTAGGGAAATAAATATTGTCATGGTTTTTAAATCCTCTTCAAGTTTGATATTGTTCAGTATTCATATGAGAATATCTAGGAATTACTTGTATTCAGAGTTCTGACTAATGCTCAAAATTACCATGTAGGCAATGTCTTCACCTGTAATAATCATCTGATTTCCTTTCAGAGATCAGTGATGTCAGAATGCAGAGATCCCTGGATTATATGGTATTCAGTTCTGCTATATTTTATGTGAAATATCTATTTTTTCGGTGCTTGTGATCTGTACAACACTAGAGATTATAAATATAATAATATGTGCATGTCTCTTGAGAATAAATTCTAGCAGATATAACTTGGCTTGAATTATGCAAGAAAAGTCTTTTACAATTCCATTAGAAGCAGTCTTCTAAATTTCTGCAAGCAAACATGAAATATGTTATAAGTATTCCAGTTGCTATAAAATGGGACAAAAAATAGATTTCAGTATGTCTACTAATTCAATACATTACATCAATTATCATCAATACAATTTATGACAAAATTTACAGACTGTTTATTTCCCATGCTGAGTGAACTGGTGTAGAGCCACTTCAGCTGGGCTACTGGCTGTTACCTTCTTGGAGGAGACCTCCCAAATTTCTCTGGGACCAGTCTGAAGCTTTTCCCAGCTGCATCCTGAAGTGACAGTGCTCCCTGGCTTTTCTCTGTCTCTCAGCAGTACTTTCCCTTTTCCTCCATCAAATCTAGTTTAAAGCTCTGGTGATGAGCCCATTCGGCCTGCTGCCAAGTATATTCTTGTTCCTCCTGATCAGTTGTGTCCCATCTGACACTGAAGGTGTGTTCAAGATCATATTACTTAAAAGCCTGAGAATGAAACCAAACACAAAACCATTAATTCAACTGGTCTGCTCTTCTCTTTCTGTCTGAACCTCAGTCTTCAATTGAGAGGACTGAGGAGTATACTACCTGTGCTCCCAATCCCTTCAACATTATTTCTCTTTGCAGTTACCAAGGGCAAATATAGGAATGGGATTCAAGTTATTGAAAAAAAATGCCATCTGTTACTATTTATTAAATGACACAGGACTTGCTGGGGACTTGTATTGTTGTAGTGATTTTGGCAGGCTAAGTATAATGCTCTGGGGTATCTCATACATTATTAGGTGCTTATATGCAGGTCAATATATCAGACTTTTAGTTTTATTGATTATAACCAGAACTTTAGACACTAAACACACATATACGTAGAAATCTAAGTGTGGGCATCTCCATGTGAAGATGATAACCGTCCTAGATATCCTTCTACAAGAACATTAGAGAGCTGATGTAGTTTTCCTTACCTTGGCATGTAGGATTCTGGTATGTCTTAAATGTTCAACCTGGTTTCTGCCTGCTGCTCCAAAATTGCTTGGATCTACATCATATTCAATTCTTTTAAATCTTCAAATCATGTTAAATGCTTTCAAATACCCTCAGACACCCCCAAAAGCTCTGAATGCGTATATGTGAGTAAGTATGTGAATATTTTATGTTTATCAATCCTTTTATGACACAAAATGGTTCAGCAAGCACCTGACATCCATAATTTCTCATGGCACTAAGTAGCTTTAAGATTCAATCTCGTTTTTTTTTTCTCCCTTCTTTGTGGCATCTCTTACATAGTGTGGTCTCTGCTTTCAGATAGTTTAAATGGTATTCATCTGACCTATTTTAGACATCTTCATCTGATCAGGTCACAGTAGACTAATTTTATGGTCAAGGAGTCTAAGACACATTTCTAGACTGCAATTAAACTCATCCTAAAGTATGTGGCTGAAATAGGTCAAATGAATCACATGCCCATTTCTCTTCATTGTCTCTGAAGTATGGCTAGCTCAGATGTGAAGATCTAAAGTTAGGTCAGATGAATCACGTTATATGGTATCCCTCAAGGACAGAGTTGGAGGGAGGAGTTGCATTCCTTCTAGTGATTTGTTACCACAGTGTCTGGGGATGTCAGAAGTCAGAATGATTATTTCTATTCATATGTTCTTATGATTTATAAGTCTTAACATATGAAGAGTTTCACACTGAAACAATAGGTACAAGTTGCATATACTACATTTATATTGGCTTTATATCTTTCTGTGCTCTTTAGGCTAAATATGAGAAAATGGCAAGCATTTGATGCAGCATACAGTGAAACAGATAGACAATGACTTACTGTGCATAAAACATACCACTGCAAGTTTGTGTCTCAGAGAAGGTAATCAAAGAGATTTGAACTCATGTAGCTGGTTTATATCAGAATAATAATCACTATCATGTGCTCATGAGATCTTGATCTGGTGCTAGGAATCCTAAAAATAAACTTACAATATTCTCTAACTAAAGACTCAAAATTTAATAACGCCATGCTGGGATGAATATTTTATTAACTGCTTTGCTCAGTATAGAAGAAAACTTAAAGAATCTCCCTTTTGCCACAATTCATCAAATATTCAGTTCTTCAAATGCAATTAATTATAAAACTGGATAGAAAGCAGATTAGTGAAATTCTCCAAGGGCGATGCAAATAACTGGTGTAATCTGAAAGTCCAGACAACAGGAGAAAAAGAAGTAGAAAGTAGAAACAAGTAGGCTGAGACCGTTCCACTGTCAAACTGGCTTCACTGTCAAGAAAACTGTACAGCTTAACTGCACGTGGCCATGACAATAGCAGATAATCACACAGAATCACAAGGTTGGAAACGACCTGCAAGATCATCTAGTCCAACCACCCTCCCATTCCTATTAGTACCACAAGCTACTAAACCATCTCTTGTAGCTCCTCATCCAGGCGCCTCTTGAACACTGCCAGGGACGGCGACTCCACCACCTCCCTGGGCAGCCATTCCAGTGCCTGACCACTCTTTGAGAGAAAAAGTTTCTCCTAATATCCAACCTAAACCTCCTCTGGTATAACTTCTGGCCGTAATGTTTCTAAAACTTAGGGAAGCGAACAACCATGTAATTACAGGAAAGTCAAAACTCCTTCCTGGAGCAATTAAGGAACAAGAAATTCATGTAAGAAGGAAAGAAGGGAGCACTGAATCAGAGTATGCTTCAAAGCTACTTCTGAGGAACTATACCAGAATTTGGATCTTGTGCAGCCTCAATATTTAATACTGAAGGAGGTACATATATTATCCTTAACCAGAGGATTGTGAAGCATCCATCTGCTGGCCAGACAAAGAAGAGAAAGCTTTAGAATCTAAATACTGCATAAATACATGTGTTCTTATATTTACATTAAAACTGTGTTTTATAAGCTTTTATAGCAGTATTGTTTATCTTTGTTCCTGTGCCTTCACAATGAGAAGACTGCTCTTTTTCAGCTCCCAGTTGGGTGATCTGGTTCTGTTCTCCATTCCATCAGTTGGAACTTGTAACAGTTGAATATTATAGCAATGGATAAAAAATTAATTATGTTCAACACCTTGCTGTTTCACATGAATTGAAAACAGAGACGCAGAAGATGAAGTTTCATAGAAGGGAAAGAAAGTGAGATAGAGAAGACATCTTGTGTTTGGCAGTAGTCAGGGAGGTATGGATCCATATTAAAAGTGAGATTTTTTGTTGCCTATGACTATTTTTTTGCTCTGCCTTCAAAGCACATAAGTGATATACTATAATATGCCTTTTCACTATACCTTCAAGTATTCTGTATCATCTACAAGCACCGCGTCTCTGGGAAGGTTATGAATATTGCAGTGCTTTTACTGCTTTGAATTTTTCACCCTATATTTTCCAGAACAAACCAAGGGAACAAGGAAAAAAAAATAAACAAATGTATTCAAATGAAAGATGACCTCTATTAAAAAAAAATTCATTTTGAAATAAGCCAGTAGTCCTCCTAGGAATGTTCTTTTACAAATATTGTCGCAGTTGGAATGAATACCTCTTGCAGCCTAAGCCTGCTACCATAACTGGTCTGACTTCATTATAAAGCAGACCAACAGGAAAAAAAAAAAAAGTAGCAACATTTTAGACACATGATGACTCTTAAGGGCTATACTTGACTACAACACAAGCATCTAATGTTCCTAGTGTCACTTTCTACAGGCTACGCTTTAGTGTGTGCAGTATTATTTTTTTTTTTAAGCTCAAATTTCGCTTCATCTTTTGTAAGACTTTTTTAGAACTGGGTGGATGGCAGCTGCCAACATCCATGTTTGCCAATTCTTTGAACAGTTATGCCTTTTCTCAAGTGACTTCTTTGGTTGCAGCTGGGACACCAGCCCTAGGCTTTTTTTTTTTTTTTTTTTTTTTTTAATGTTTGTATTAAAAAAGCCAGCTGAAAACATTGAATTATAGAATCATAGAATCCTCAGAGTTGGAAGGGACCTTTAGAGGTCATCTAGTCCAACCCCCCTGCATGAATGGGGATACCACAGCTAGATTAGGTTCCCCAGGGCCTGATCCAGCCTTGCTTTGAAAGTCTCCAGGGACAAGGCATCTAGCAAATCTCTGGGCAGCCTGTTCCACTGCCTCACCACCCTCACTGTAAATGACCTCTTCCTTATATCTGATGTAAATCTCTCCTCTATAAGCTTGAAAACATTTCCCTTGTTCTATCACAATAGACTTAGCTAAAGAGCCTTTCCCTTTCTTTCCTGAAGCTCCCCTTTAGACACTGAAAGGCTGCCCTCGGGTCACCTAGCAGCCTTCTATTTTACAGCCTGAAGAGCACAGCTCTCTCAGCCTGTCCTCATAGCAGAGGTATTTCATTCCATGGATGATTTTTGAGGCCCTTCTCTGGATGCACTCCAACAGGTCTATGTCTTTCCTGTACTGAGGACTCCACATCTGGAAGCAGTACTCCAGGTGAGCCCTCAGCAGCACAGAATAGAGGGGCAGGATCACCTCCCTTGAGCTGCTGACTATTCTTTTGATGTAGCCCAGGATACAGTTGGCTTTCTGGGCTGTGAGGGCACATTATTGGCTCATGTCCAGCTTCTCATCCACCATTACACCAGGTTTTTCAGCAGGGCTGTGCTCAATCCTGTCTGTCCCCTTCTTTCCTGTAGCTGCTCTTCAGAAAGTGAAAGGCCACTATCATGTCACCTTGGAGCCTTCTCTTCTCCAGTCTGAAAAGCCCCAGGTCTCTCAGCCTATCCATGAGTCTTTAAAGAATAAAATCCATATAAGGCTTGATCAAGAGCTGACATGTATTTACAGCTGCCTACGAACATTTGACTTGTGGTAGATACTGTGGTACATCTCTGTATGACTGCAGGCTACATGCGGGTCTCTGCAGCAAGAAAACAGGAAAGGCACACTGCTGGGCTGTTAGAAACACTGACTTCTGATGAAAATTCATAACAGGTATGTACTAAAAAAGATCACTGGATTTTTTTATACCTGTTTAGAAAAATAATTCCTATTTTCTGACATAACCAATGAGAAGACAGAGGTCAGGAGATTATGCCAGGAGAACAGATGGACCTTCTACTCCAGCTGCTCCCTACACATCATCTGAAGTGCATAAATTCCCACCCCTTCCCATGGTGACTTCTGCAGTAGTGAATGAGAAGAGCTCCATGATCCACATTCATCACATTAGGAAACAATACTGATGAAATTTTGAGGCATCTGTAAAATAAAGAGTGGATTTTGAGAACTGCTTCCCAAACTAAGCTACAACATTTCAGCCTTAGATCCAATTAACACCACTTGCATTCATCCCTACAGGCATCAGATGTATGTTTTCAGATGACATCTCCTACAAGAAGGTAAATTTCTGTAATGATGTTACATTTTTTCTCAAATATATTGTAAGATTTCTTCTTTCTTTCATAACACATACCCCTGCTACAGCTCTATCAATATTCCTAGCCTGTTAATGCTCATCTCAGCAGCTCCTTCAGGCCACCACAGCTGTTAAACCTTGCGGAACTTCTACTGTGCATTGTGGAGCACAGACCTAACACAACAGGCTGTGAAAGGAAAAAAGGGATGAAGAGCCTCATTTTCCTTCGTGTATGCAGGTAGTGTTTCTGTAATTAAAGCTACCAGAGACTTTCTTCATAAGATTCTCCTGCAACTCCCTCAAGATCCATTCCCAAAATTCATTAAAACAACTTTTGCAGTGTTTTTCTTATGTACTGTTCCATTTAGTAGCATGGAAAGAAATATAATCTTAGAGAACAATTATTTGTGAAAAAATGGATTTTTGCTGTTCTTTAAATTGTCCTAATAACATGGGTTATGTTATATATGCA
Organism: Lagopus muta; assembly: GCF_023343835.1. Classification (NCBI taxonomy): domain Eukaryota; kingdom Metazoa; phylum Chordata; class Aves; order Galliformes; family Phasianidae; genus Lagopus; species Lagopus muta. Next base: position 11,410,395 of record NC_064434.1, read on the forward strand.
AGCATTTCAAAAATAGTTCCTTTGATTTCATTTCAGCTATTCCAGCTTACGTTAACATGAACAGCCCTTTAACAGGACTATGTAGCTACAGTGTTGTTAACCCTGTGACTTCAAAAGAGAGTTATCACTAGTAGAGTTCTTTTGGGTTTGGGCACAAGAAAAGACCTCAGTTTTAAAGGAGATCAGAATGCTCAGGCTTATTTAAGAGAACAATATAAATATCACTGTACATTTTTAACTGTAACTTCATGCTTCATGTTTTTATATAGATCTCCCCTTGGTGTGTTTGTGACTTTTCACAAACATTGCAATTTAGAAGTCTGGTGCCAGCTAACTTTGCCTTGTATCGTTTTTTTCAATGACAAGAATGTGCGCACATGTGTTTCCTGCTTGAGGTGAGGTTCATATTTACAGGATATGGAAAGTTAGCATGACATAAGTAATGACTGTGTAGAAGGAAATCCACTTTCGTTAACAGGCATCCTATTTATTTTACTCATTCTGCTGTCACCTTGCATGACACCCCGCATATCATTTCAGACAGACACCAAAGAAAGCTTGGTGAAAGCTTTCTGCAGAGAAAATGGAAACTTTGACCAAGAGAAATATAAAACAACAACAAAAAGCGCCAACCAACAACAACAACAAAAAAAACCATGACCACAATAGCAAAGGAGATATGCACTGAGTTTACCCTGGGAAAAAATATACCACTTAGATCACAGAATCACACAGAATCACAGAATACAGAATGGATAGGGTTGAAAGGGACCTCAAGAATCATGAATCTCCAACCCCCCCTTGCCACAGGCAGGGGCACCAACCTCCACGTTTAATACTAGACCAGGCTGCCCAGGGCCCCGTCCAGTCTGGCCTCTAAGGATGGGGCATCCACAACCTCTCTGGGCAGCCTGTTCCAGCACTCTCCTTGTAGAAAACTTCCCCCTGACATCCAACCTAAATCTTCCCTCCCTCAACATAAAACCATTTCCCCTTGTCCTGCAGTTATCTACCCTTTCAAAGAGATCCTTTCCACATCTGTCCTCATTCAGTCATTCAGTTCCTACGGCATCCATTGGTCACACTCAAAGTTTACCCAGGCAGATGATATCAAATTATTTGTTTAAATTAAAAAAAAAAAAAAAAAGTTGCAAAAATTCTTTTTTTTTTTTTTTTTTTTTACCCACTGCATTTTACTCACTGAGAGACCGGCCTGCTTTCAAAAACTTCTTTCCAAAATCTCTTAAATGTGGTTGATGCTTAATTCTTGATGCAGTGGCTGAGATTGATGCAGTGGCTGAGGAAAGACTCCCAGTCAGCAGAAAAACAGAGAGGCTGAGATTGGACCATGATCTACAGCAGCCATCTACAGGATCACTGTGGGTGAAGGAAGAAAGAAGTTTATATTTACAAATCTCCAAAAAAGGGTCCCAGAGACCCAGTCGCCATGTTAGAAATGTCACATTCAAGCCAGTGGCTGGATTCTCGATGACAGGGAAACCACAGCGCTGGCTGATACTCTAAATGAGGACTAAGAACAACTCAGTTAAAGGAAATTGTTTTTTGTGCATTTAACATGATGCAAGCCCTCTACGCTTAAATACTGAGTTCCACTTGGTTGCAACACAAAGCACTGAAATCAGAATGAAAATGATAAATTCTAAGTGGTGCAGAGATTCATATATAAGGAGTTTGTTTAGGGTTTCTATAAAACCAGTGGGGAAAATAAATAAAGATTTAAGGTTTGCATTTTTATTTTGAAATTGAAATAAACTTGCTGCTGCTTTCACACGAGCTTATAATCACTTGCAACTTTTGCAAAGACCATAACACTGAAATTTAAAAGGATGGAGCTCATTCAGAGCATAAATTATATTCTGGGAAGAAAAATTTTTCCATAAGTCAGCTCATATGACTGAATTAAGAGCCATGGAATAACATTCCTCTGCTCTATGACGCATTAATTTAATACTGCACCATGACACGGATCACTGAAAATGATCATTTCCAGAGCTATGGAAGAGCTTATTGCTGATTAGAAATCACAGCCCATAACTGAATTTTGGTACAGAAGACTGAAAATAAGTTTAATAATCTGAAATTTTGGCTTTTGATTAAAAAAACAAACAAACGTGAGAATGGTTCACTAGTTACTAAAATACACTGAGCTTTACAGCAGCAAGAGCGTGTAGACTTTACTTGACTAACAAAAATATAGGCGGTAACAAATTATGTTTCTGTGAAGAACAGGGGAGGAGAGATGCCTACTGAAACCTGATGCTGTCTTTGAACTTTACAGTTTTGACTTAATAAGCTCTGTGCTGTTGCGGCTCAGCACAAAGCTGTCACTAAGGGAAGATTTGTTTCACAGCAGAGTCGCTTTATTAAAAATCCGCAGCATTTCCATAAAGTCCTGATTCAGAACCAGAAGGAGGAGTTACGCTGAACTTGACTGCTGACCTGACAGTGAGAATGGAGCTATTGTACCCAGCACTGAATATGCAGATCTGTGCTGCCTCTTTCTGAGCTTCACATGGCAGTCGCCCTTGGAGAGAGAGGAACCCTTCAGAGATCTGAAAGTTGCTGACTGCCAGAGACTGAAACCCTGAACAAGACCCTGATAGGTAGGTTCCAGAGCCATTAAGATGTTAAAATACAACTTTTAACCTCGCTCCTCTTTTCTCCGTTTGCTGTATGATAATCAATGGATTGCAAATCACATACAGCAGCTTGGCTCATGTCGTCATCTTTGTGCTATTTAGCAAACTACAAGCTAGATGTGGTTGATTAATGGTAAAGTTTGTCAGGGAAGCAGAGCTGGAAATGCCTTTCTGGTACTGCATGAAATGAACCTGCTCATTTGGTTAAAACACTAATTACCTTATTGATTCATTTGCATTAAGCCTTCTCTCTGAACTACTTTAGTTGGTGGAAAGGAGTTAATAAAAATTCATTCCAGACAAAATCTGATACAAAGTAATGCTGGGGAAGGAAAAACTGTAATGGTATGACTTTTGTCGTTGGTTGTGTGGCATTCCCTATCACTGTGGAACTTTCAGGGTAAAGAAAACACCATTTGTAATCACTGGATGCACAAAGCAAACACACAGAAAGAAATGTCATGCCCTTGTCCTGAACCTCAACAAAAGGCAGAACTCCTCTCTGCTCTGTGCACAGGCTCAGGAAAACCAGCCTCCACCTAAGTCATGTGTGAGATTTTGGCACTATTTCAAACTCCATGATGAAGATGGAGCTCCTTGCGATCTGATTCAGTTATGATGGCAAACAATTATCCTATTTGTTTTCTCCCGTGCCACTGAAGTCATAGAGGTTGTGTTATCCACAAAATTTTTAAATGCTTTCTTCTGTTTTCATCATGACAGAATTCTCTTGTTAGGCCTGTGCTAAAACACAGCTCTCAGCTCATTCCTACAGCATCTCTTATAGGTGTTACCCTGTAAGAGTAAGCCATCTCTTGTATGCAAAGAAATGCAGAAAATACACTGAAAAACTTGAAGCAGAAAATATGCTTCAGTCCTACTATGAGATCTATAAACACCTGACAAAAATTTTTATGTTTCATTTGTTTTATGCAAAATTAATTGTTCTATAATTCAGTGCTCAGTTGTTTCTTCTAACAGCTGAATTAACATATTTCTTGTCATGGGAGAAATAGCTTTCAGCTGTCACCTATTAATGAGTTAGAAAAGACTGTTTGCATATCATCTTGTCAAATACTTGGATTGTTTTTCACCATAGTAACAAAGCTGAAACAACTGTACAAGGTAGAACTGCAGAATGTCTAACTAGGACTGCTGCAAGAAGCAATGCCAAAGCCAGAAACACTTTTGATTTCAAGAAACATCTGGTTGCTGCTAGAAAGTGAGGAGCTTTTCTCACAAGGAACATAATCTAAATAGGTTTAGTTTAGATGTTGGTGGGTTTTGATCTGGTGGGTGGCTATTCTGTCTGTGGCAGGTGAGTTGGAGCTGCGTCAGCTTTAAGGACCCTTCCAACGCAAAACCTTTTTATGACTCCATGATCCTGGACTTGAGCACCTGCTTTAGGATAAGTGGCATTATGAGGCAAATGGAAGAAAGTAAGGTGGAGTAAGGTATTTATTTTTCATTCATAGTAACTGATGGGAAAAAACAGATGATTTAATGTCTATTGAATACGGCTATTAGGGTGGGACTAACAGCAGCTTTCTAATACCTTTGAGAATACTATCCAGGAAGACAGACATGGGCACTTCAGAGAGATGTATGGCAGGAGAGGGAGACATGACACACTACGTTGAAGAGATGTGCACGTTGGCTAGAAAGAAAACTCTTTTCAGCACAAGGGCAGTCAGACAGTAGACTGACACAGGCTGTGCAATTTCCAGACTTGGGGGTTTTCAGGACTCAGCTGGATAAACATCATTGCTATGTGGCCTGATCTCACAGCTGATACTGCTTTGAGCAGGAGGTTGGAGTACAAACTGCACCAGGTCCTTTCCTACATGAATTATTTAATGATGCTGTGATCCTATGATTATTAAATACATTGTGGAAACAGGTCTTTTTCCACCCATGTAAATAAACTTTCCATTTTTTCTCATAATTGTCTCAGTATTAACTACTGTTAATTTCGAACACTTGCTTGATTCCTATTGACTTTTCATAATTACTGCTGCAATTTTCTTTCAGATAGGCAACAGTTCATTTCATCTATGTATAGATTCAATGCTTGAAAGAAGATATGCAATGGTTATGTAGAGAACTCCAGAAAATCTGTTTATCTTTCCTTGTCAGATGTCAGAAAATGCCTAAGTAATTTACTAATAATAAGGATATTTACCTTTTTTAATTAATTTTGATATGATCTAGCAGGAGGATGATATATAAGCTACAAGAATTCTAACTCTAATAAGACAGCAGAAGAGTAATGTACTCCTGGGCAGTTAAGCAGTTTCTCAGTGCTCCTGGCACTTCTGCTGCTATGCTGTTTACTTTATAAACTAGAGAAATGATAGACTAAGCTTGGAATGCCTAGATTGTTGAAGAATTAAATTGTTTTCATGTTGGCACCCTCTCAAATGGAGCCCTTACCAGTGCTCCTATATGTAAATTTTCTTTGAACGTTTGACTAAAAGGCAGAAGCACTTCTTTTGAAAGAGGTACCATTTTCCATTTTCGATTTTTCAAATTTCAGGGTGGTTTTGGTTAGCTGAATACAATATCTAAGATTGTTTTAAAATTTACTTAGATAAACTTGAAAAGAAAACAGATGCCAATCTTCTAGTCTTCTATTGTCTTGCATGTATTATGGATCCTCAACAATTTGTGAAACATAGGTGAAGAGAAGAAAACACCTGCAGAATTTACAGATTTACTGAAAGATTTACACTAGATTTACACCTGAGATGTGTTTAGATGAAGCTAAGAACAGTTAAATCCCAATAACTTTAATAAAGGATATGCTTTAAGTATATGCTCTAAGTTATGCTTTAAGTTTTCTGCTGCATCGGAAGAACCAAACAGTTGTAGAAGGGAGGACTCAGTTTTGAATTCCTTAAATTTGCTGAGTGATAAGCAGATGCACATTGTATGAACAACTTGCATGCCTCTCTCTCCACTTTGTGCTAGAAGATCTCACATTTGCTTATGTCTTCTTTCAGGGCTGACAGGGTGAGCATGTTCTAGTATGGTTCAGTCAAAATGACTGGCCCAGCAAAGACCTACTAATTAAACAGTTTGATCTAACTTATCACATGTTGACTATATTAGCAGGTCATCTTAGTAAATCCTAGGGAATAACAATCACAGGCAAGAAGTTCACAAGCAGCTAGAAGTGGTAATGTGCCTTACCAAAACAACAGAGGAACAAGGAGGAGACCCCACAACCTTGCAGCAGCAGCCTGTGCCAGTGCTCCATCGCTTCCATAGCACAGAAATGCTTCCTGGTGTTTGGACAGAACTTCCTATGCTTTAGATTGTGCCCAATGCTTCTTAACCTGGCAGTGGTCATCACTGAACTCCATATTCATCACATCCCTTCAGGCATTTATGTATTTGGACCCATACTGAAATTTTAAGTGCAATTAAAATCCTGGCTTTTCCTATTATAAAAGCTAAGAGTCTATTCTAGCAAGCCAATTGCTACTTTGACATACTTGTGCAATTTCCTGGAACAACAGCTCATCACTTCATACATCATCAAACTGCAGTCCTGATCTTTTACCTCTCTTAAAGATTTCAGTCAAACTTAAGTTTGCCATGTAGTAATAAGGCAAAAACATATTGCTGAAATTTTCTACACAAGAAAGGCTTTACTGATTAGCTCAGGAAGCATGTTCTTAATATTGTATTTTGTCAGTATTATGTATTATAATAAACTGAAAAATGAATCCTAGGCCAGCTGAAAACTTCAGTGGCTTGGGAAGTGCTTCAGAAATAGTTCCATCACTCATGCTAGACGTAGATTTGATGCTGAAGCAAGGACAGGAAAACTGATTGGGGACCAATTTCAGCTGCCCAGTTTGAATTTATTCTGGATATGACTGAATCTTACTGGTCAGGACTGGAAGCTCATTGTCTCAAAGTGGAACAGCAAAATTTATCATGTGCACTGAGGAACATCTGGTAGGTAACAGCTTGAGTCTACCAGCTGCGCTGCTTCAGAATTGCCATTTCTTCAGAAGAACTACATAGGCCTGGCTTTTGGACTGTTCAGGTTCAGTGAGTTAGATTCAGGCTAAAATCTCTTAAACAAAGGTAGGGAAAAGGAATTAATTCTTTTGATAGTGTTCTGTACTTAGGACAGTGTTATACACCGTACATAAACAAAGCTTTGGCCCAGCTGACCTTAGATCTCAAGGGAAACAGTAAAAGTTTTGATGGTACCAAAATATACTGAAGATGTGCAAGTTGCTGTAAACTATTCCTATAGCAAATGCATACAAATCTTTCTCACAGAAACAGCAAAACCATAAGACACTTTTTTTATAAGAGTCCTTTCAATGACATTTCAATGACACAATAAGATAGTAACTCCATATATAGCACTTCAGCTTTGTGTTTGATGTAGACACTATTTTATTTATTCAGTTAGCAAGTCAGCATGTACAGATGCGATCAGTGGCTGGAGTCTTTGCTCTTCCTTCTCCTCCAGCTGATTAAGCTCTGTGTGAGTTTGGAAAACATGCAGCATTTTCAACTTACGAAAGAACAAATTGGAAGCAGAACCATGGTGGGGGATAATCGTTACTTCACAGGACACAGATTGGGTTGCTAATGCTTTCCATTTTGGAATAAAAAGTATGTGAATCATGCAAGATAAACCTTTTAGCTGGGTTGATGTGTTGAAGGAAATATTTAATAAATTGTTGAAAAAATTATATGACTTACAGATCATCCTTAGTCATCTATCTATAGCTCTGAACAATGTTATCCGAGATATCCATCTTGAATTCTCGTGATTCTTGCAGTATTGGTTATCTCATTTGCATAAAATGAATAGAATAAATTGTTACGAATCCAAAAATATACGGTTGCCAGGATACATCTCAGTAGATGCAAATGAAAATGGGTTTGTGCCGACCAGCTTAAAATAGCTTGGTACATAGACATTTTCTTATTAACATTAATAGTGATAAATGCAACATTACATATCCAGAAAGATATTGAAATGATTGCTATTCGTTTTGCATTAGTATTATTATTACATCAAATCTGAACTATTTTTTTGTAAACTATAATTCCACTGCCCTGCAGTTTCATTGTAGGAAAAGCATGCAAAATGAGTAAGCATTATCAAGCTTCTTGATAAACTTCTGAGTTCTGAAAAGGTAAGCTTTCTGTTGTTTTTATGATTTTCAGTACTACAGTGTTACCAGTTATGCATCTGCAGTATAAAGGAGCAATATTATTATGCTTTGTCATGTATATTTGGATGTTCACAGTGGAGAACCATACCCAAAAAGTATCCCGGAGTCTAACCATATTCCCATTCAATTACATAACCAAAGATCCATTATTATATATGCTATTTATAGTATACAAATAGTATATATAAAATATATAATATTCAGACTTGTTAAAAATGACAAAAGTAACATTTATTTTTATTCTATTATGTATTTTATTCTATTTTATAAATCTCAACTATTTTTGAACTGTGCACATGCCCATATCTTTAAAAGCTTATACAAGAAGCTTAATCACAGAGGTTATTGAGCAAACTTGTTTAACTTCTGTAAGACTGATAATAAAATTGAGTCTACATTGAATGCCTAATGAATATAATCAAGACATTAAATAAACATATTTTTATTGTACACCTCTCCAAGGTGTGTACATGCATTTTAATGGGGATTATATTTCTGATGCATTGACTCCCAAATAGGTAAACAAATACAAGACAGATTTCCAGCTGTATTCAGTTGGGATGCCTGTATTTTTGTGATCAGTGTAGCTTCTCTAATATCCAGCAGTTGATCCTCTGCCAGAAAAGGGCTGCCCATGCTTCAGCTAAGTTCTTTCATCAGCTGATGCAAGAAATAAACTGGGGATTTCCAACGAAGTCCCAGTGCACGCTGATAAAGCAAGCTATTTGAGCAGAAGGCCAACAACTGAGATACAAAACTTTTCTCTGCCCTCTTACTGATGGTTGACTCTTTACGAGGAAAGAAAAAAAAATGACAAACATACAGCAGCATATTTCTCTGGTAGGAAACAATTTCAGATATGATTCAGACTCATAAGAAAGACAGATAAACTCCTTTTTTTCTTCTCTCTCTTTTTTTTTTTTTTTTTGGTTATGTCTCAAATTGGTTTTACTTCCTAATTTTGTCTGGTATCACTGAGAAAAAATTATGTCCCTAAATTGCAGATTAGTACTGAGGTTTGTCTTCATAAGCGATGAACAGCTACAATTCCAAACAGCATCAGTACCATGAATTATGCAAGTGATGACAGGATAATACTGAATACTGAATATTCATAAAATTTACTTAATTTACTTCATAGAATCCAGTAGCATTCTCTTTTTTTTTTTTTTTTTTTTTTTTTTTTTTTTTTGTGTGTGTTAACCAAAAAAACCCAAAGTACTTCCAGACAGAGGAGATGATTAAGTAGCTCTGAAATTGAAGAGACTTTCTTTCAAATTTGGTAATCTCTGAAGTGAGTGCTAAACCTTTCTTTTCTGAGAACATTGTTTTTACTAACCTTCTATGGCAGTCAACAGAGAGCTAAAACAATCATTAAGAAAGATGTCCTTTTATTCCACGGATCAACTTCTACAGGTAATACTTGAGAAAACTGCTAAATAAGTCTATTACTTCTGCTTGGCAATTTGAACATCACAAGCAAAAAACTCTTTTCCATCTGTTCTGAGGTCATTGGTTGCATCCAGATGCTTGTTATTCAGCATAAGGTCATGATTTTTAGGACTTGCAAGGTACCATACCCTCTACAAAAGACTAGAAAATGTTGTCCCAGATAGATAGTCATTCAGATATTTGCCAGTGTTGTGGATGACTTTTTGAATATATCCTTCCTCTTTAAAAACAAAAACAAAACGATGTGGTCTTTCAAATTATGGGAGATGTTGCAATGCCAGAATCTAAAAAACTTGTAAGATTGCTGCTCTTCTACCATGTCCCAGCTGAGCCATGGCTTACGGTTCCATATGCATTGCCATAGCTGCAAGAAAACATGTTAAATACCTCTGAGATTTGAGTTAGCAAACAGATTTGGATGGGATTCAATGTGAGATTCAAACTCCCAAACTGCAGTGGTCTGTATGCAGGTGTCTTCAGCTAGGTATCTAAATTTCCATTGCAATGAATGTAGATTCACTTGTGCAGCAAAGTACACAGTGACTGCAGTGGGAGATTAAACACCTGCTTGACATCTAAGGCCATGTAAGTGTCTACACATCTAAATTTAGAGGCACAATTCACCTGTCTACATGCAAGCACAAATTTAAAGCAAGTTTAGGGTGATTGAGATACTGGCACAGGGTTGGTAGACATGTTTGTGGGAATCCTGCACTACTTCTGAGCAAAAGCTGGGTGTTATTTGACACATTTTGTAGAGTCCAAATGATAAGAGTTGACTTTAGGATTTCAAACCCTACCAAATATGTCCCAAGCTGAATTTGTCTCACGTCTGCACTGGGATAGCAGTTCCACACAGACAGTTACTGTCGCATGGCTAATGCGCAAAGAGCTGATTAAACAATTAATTCCTAGCCTGTAACGTCACTGTCCAAAAGTGAGAATCTGAAATCTATCACTCAGCTGCCATTCCCCCTGAAGGCTGTTCAACTTCACTCTTATGGCAGTGTGTGACGCGAAAGCTGTGTAGAGTTCCAGAATTCATTTCATCAATACATAACATACGTTTCGACAGAATTAAAAGTTGAAAAAATCTAATTCCTAAATACTACCAGAATCCAGAAACAAAATATTCTTCTGGCTAAATCCCATCGGCATTCAGTGCATACATTCTGAGAGTATATATAACATATACAAACAAAATTGGAGTATTCACCAGTGATGAGGGACAGCTTTTTTTTATAATGGCATTCAGTTAAAGATATGCCCATCATATAGCGGTCAGAACATGTGCCTCAGAAAAATAACAAAGGAAAAGGGGACACAGAGCTGCTAGCTGTGAATCCCAGGTTCCATTGTCTCCAGGCTCAAGCTGTCCACGTAAGTGTTCTTCCTGCTTGAAAGTGGAGCAATGCTTTTTACTGCTTTTACAAGCTACTTTTGAGTAGATAAAAAAATGCAAGCCAGCAGTTTAGCGCTCCACTGAGCTGGATGCTGTAGGGATAGCTGTATTAAATACATGCACTGTAGCAGAGCCTTTCCATGGACTAACTTCTGACCAGAAAATTGGGAATTTTCAGACCAAAAAAAATGCAGTTCAAAAATACCCAGGTGCATACTGTGATGGTTGTGGAAGTGTTGCTGCCCAGGACACTGCTCTGGTGCAAAAGGCAGAACTGTGCCAGCAGAGCATCCTACACACCGACAGCCTCCCCACAACCTGAGTCACACCTGCTGGGTGGCACAGGCCCCAGCTTTGACACATTTCCCCAGACAGAGCACAGCTGTGAGCTCCTGGCTCCATGGCAGTGTGACACAGGCATTGTGGTCAGCGTTTGGCTTCTCACGTTTACAGAGCTCAGCAGCACAAGCCTTGGTGTGAACAAATAACCTGCTATTTCTGTGCTGTACTCCCAACGCTGTTACTCGCAGGCTGTTTTTGGTTTCTTTCTTCCTGTAAATGACTCAGACTAGCTTTTGGGGAAGGGGGAAACCAAGCACCGAAACACTCTCACAGCTTTAACCTTACTTAACCCTCCCAGAAGCAAGAGGAAGTACAAAGCATTTTCACGAGCTGCGAACGGGCTCAGATCTGCTTTTGACATCTTGAGGAAGTACTGACTTGTGTGAAGCCAAAAAAAAAAAAAGAGTATTTGCAGCCCTGCTGAACTCAAGCATTCACACACTGAAAGAGAGCCCACAAAGGGGAAAGGAGACGGACGGTCTGGGAACCGAGAGATATGGGTGAAAGCCGCCTCAGCGACAACATAGGTGACACGGCGGCGAGCGCCTGAGGCAAGGCGGGCACGCCGGGCCCTGCATGTGGAGGAACGGCTGCGCAGAGGTGCGGTACCCCGCGCGTTTGAGCCCGCAGGCCCCGTCGTCCTCCCGCGCGCCTCGCCCCCCTCGGCAGCAGGAGGCGGGTCCGGGGTGAGCCGCGCCCGCCCGGGGCCGACAGCTGGCTGGAGCCGTACGCAGTCACCGCGGGGCGGGCCTCCGAGTGCGGCGCTGGGCCGGGCAGGGCTGGGCCGCGCCGCGGCTGTCTCTGAGGCGCGGGGGATGGACGAGGGTCACCGCGGCGGGCACGGGCGACGGGCGGCTCAGGTAAGCCGGGTCTCCTCGTCCCCCGGCCGCCGGTGGGGGCTGAGGCGGCGTTCTTGGGTGGGAAGAAGCTCCCCTTGCTGGGAGGGGAGCGGGGAGCCCCGCAGCCCCCGCGTTATTTTGATCTCCGCTCGGGTGTTGCCTTCCCCGGAGGGCTGCAGGGGGAAGCTGCCGTCTTTGTGCCCCCTTCTCAGTCCAGCCCTGGGCCCGCGGCCGTCCCTCTCCCTCCCTCCCCCCCGTCCTTCCCGGGAGGGCTGTCCGGACGGTCCCGGGGGACGACGGCGATGCCGGGGGAAGCGGCCAACTGTTGCCTCGGAACGCGCCGCTTCGCTGCCAAGCCCGGGCAGCGGGACCGGGTGGGGAGGCGAGGGGCGGGCGGGCGGGCTCTCCTCATGTGAGGCGCTCCGTCCGCAGAGCATCCGCGGTTCCATCGCTGCACACGGGCTGGGCCGGGCTGCGGCACCTGGCCGCGGACAGAAGGCAGCGAACCGGGTGCTGGGCTGTGACGGGGACTCGGAAGGCGGACGGAACGAAAAGGTCGCGGAGCTCCGCTGCCTGTGCTGCAGATGGGGGCAGGGGGCTCTCATGCCCAACTTGGGTTCTGCTGAAAACTTTCTGCGGCGGCTGCTGGCCGTGCCGGGAGCACGGCTTACTGGATGCTCCGTTTCGAGAGCTAGACGTGAGAACGGAGGAAAATCACGTTCTGTAATGTGCTGCTCATCGTACGAATCGCTGTCAGTGCTGTGTTACGCTGAGCAGATACCGCGCTTGCATTTCTTCATCCCTAATTTAATTTCAAGACAGTGTAGCTTTAATTTTATTGCTCTGGGTTGTGTTACAGTAAGGCCCTGGTAATATATGCCAATGGATAAAACCAAACGTTCCATAATTTGCGAGAAATGCGGAAAGAACTTCACATCCTTCCAGTGCCGTTGCTGAGGGCAGCTCAGCCTGCTTCCCAACCTGTTTCTGGTAGCTCTCCATTTCTATACAGACCATGTTTGTGCTTGGTTGTTGTTTACCAGCTCCTAAAGGCAATGCGTGTGTGGAAAGGATAAATGGGGACAGGGGTGTTTTTGCTTTGCATTTCTTCTCCTTGCCATCTGCAAGGTCAGGAGAAAAAAAAAAAAAAAAAACTGAAAATGACTTTGACTGTGAGCTCTGCTTAGGTGGGGAGAGATGGAATGAGATGCACTTGTGACAAGAGGTTGCCTTGTGGGTAGAGTACCCTGCACATCCAGCACTGGTATATGAAAATATCCCAACTCACACTGCACAGAGAAAAACTAAGATAATATTTACCTTTTCTCAATATGCTGTCTTTTATATCTTTGTAATGTATATATGAACAGCAGAACAGCATGCTGTTTTGTTTTTTTTTTTTAGGGAATAAACTTGGCAGTTTCTTATGTTGGATCCTGCTTTCTTGTAAGCCACCACCCCCTCACCAGGCCCAAAATAAAAACATGTCATAAAGTGCTATAGCTCCTCAATTTCACTCTCCTAGAGTAGATTTTAAGAATGTCTTAATGAAATGAAATTACAGATAATGGGATTAGCATGAAAGGCTTGACTTAAGTTTATGAAGAGCATAAGGTAACAGCTAAGAATGAAATTCCTCAGCTGCATGTTGAACACCGTAGTGTAGTGTACCTGAATGTTAAGGTTTCACTGAGATGTAAACTATAGCAAGCATAATAGAGGCTCTCTGGATTATTTGCATGGTTTCTTAATGACTGTCCAAAATTTTATTGTATTCTGCTCTTTACTTTTCACTGTCCCCATGTACTGTTTATGCAGTCACATATGCCTGTGAACTTCTTTATTAAAAACAAAAAATAAGCAAACCACAAGTAATTAAGAAGACAATGTATGCCAGTAATTAGAATGAAAAATACTTGATTAATTCACAAAGGAAAATGGTGAAGTTCTAGGATACTACTTCATAGTTACTGTCAGCAGATGCCATTTTGCCATAACAGTGAGTCTGTTAATGTATTTTATAGTACTGGGAAGATAATTCATTGTTAATATGCTTAGTTTGTCTTCATAATATTGTTTTTAACACAGTTTTGTTAGGTTAAAATATGTTGTCCTCAGCAGCTTGGTAGTCTCATAAAGATGTCAAAGGTTTGCATGCGTAGTATGTTGCTGATTTCTACAGGTTATGTGTTACACAAAATTAGTGGTTAAAAATGTATATAAAAATAGACATAATCTAGATGAATAATAGTTCTAATACTCTATCAGAAACCGTGTTGTATAGGTGTACAGGCACTTTAAGTAAGACTTCTTTAATTGATTTTATATATATATTTCCAAATACCATCTTGTTTGGAATTTTTAGGGAAAATGGAAAATGGTTTTGTGGAATCACTGGCATTGTTTAGTACCAGATGCATGATGCACGTCGGAGAACATGAACTTGATCATTCAGTTCACATTTTATACAGAACAGAAAAATAATGTTTTAAATCCAGAACTTGTATGCAATCCAGACATCATTAAGTCTTCTGTTAAATCTCTGGAAACAGACTTAGTATGTCACTGTGAGCTGTGGTATCAATGGACAGAGGAATATGTGCAGTAATAATGCATACAAATTTGAGGGAGCCAAAACCTCATAGTGTTTCCAGTGTAATGAATTCAGTATGTATTTGGATCTGTTTCAGTGTTATCAATCATTCTTTTAGCAGCGCTTTCTACTTACATTATCTATGAATGCAAAACAGTAGCATTAAATCAGGGAAAACAGTTTGAGAGGCATGAATTAAAATATTTAATATATGGGACAGCTTGTGAGTTGCAAAAAATACGGTCATAAATTTGAATTTTGCTGTTTAAATTGAAACTGTAATAGGAGCTGCTAGGCATTCACGTGTGAATGATGATGAAAGCACTGCGAGTGATGTGAGATGTATAGGTCTTAATTCATGCGAAGCACTGATTTTACCATTCTTCTGTTTTCACAGGACTCCAATCCATACTTGCAATTAAAATGAAAAACATGTGCCTTATTTTTCTGTCCTCGTATACCATCTGATAAAGATTGATGATTTGGTAGCAGTCATTGCTTGTATGGCAAAAATATCAGAAATTGGACAAATTGTAAGATGGGTATGAGCTGGGGGGAGGAGGGTACTGAGACACTGATATTTTAAAGATCTGTTATTATTAAGGATTTAAAATGTTTAGAAATGTTCTCAGGAGCAATATCTTCACATTTCCAGACTTACCTCCATTCAATAATACTTATTTTTGCAAGCCAACAGCTGAAATATTCTAGTCTAATTGACAAGCCTGTCAATAGAGGGCATAACCAGGGCTCTGTGCAAACTTTCTGTGAATCTTAGACTTCTTTTTTTTTTTTTTTTTTCCTGTTCATTATTTTATTTCTGAAGGGCTGTTTGGAGTGGCAATGACTTTTAAGAGCTTAGGTTGGGTGAATGGCAGAGCAAAAAACGGAGCTAAAGCCTGAACCTATTTTCAATAAATCTTTGTAAGAAATTTGTGCATCTTGAAAAATGTGAGCAATTCATTTTGAAGGATCCATTAGCAATGCAACACGTGGTGTTATTTATGCCTCCCACAAATGCCACTCTGGTTTTGTCAGTCTTGAGTTTATAAATGTAACCCCTAAGTTTACAGTCCTCACATCTGTTGAACAGCATCAGTGTATCGTGAGAGTTGTCATATATGGACTACATGATGAAATATGTTCTATGATACTGGGACCTGGCGTTTGGTCCCCTATTTATCTGTGGTGAGCTCTGAAAGACTGAGTCATAGCTGGGTGCTGAAGTTTGCACGCTTTAATAATGCTGTGGAGGTGGTTTGGTGTTTGGGGATATGTAGCCCTGCACTGATTTATTTTTTTTTTTAGGTAACAGCAATCCTGTACTGTCCTATAGAACTCTGGTACACACACATTCAAGTTGTTATTAGAAGCTTTTAAATATAAATATATATATAATTTATGGAATTTTGGAGGGAAAGTCTTTCTTCTTCTTGAATTACAACTTGAATTCATAAATTATTTGAGTGGCCTGTTTTACAATTAGATGCCTTAAAGCTGGTGATGGTGTTCTTAAAACTCCTGTGTGATAGCACTCTGCTATCTGTATTTTTTTTCTGTAGAAAAAATGAGAAACATGGAACTTCATTTGTGCATCCGTTCAGCACTGTTATTGCCAGGACTGTTCTGGAGAATTCTATCTCTCTTGCACCTGACTGCTTTTGGCACCTGCAGACAGGAGTGTTCCCACTGGATTTGAAAGCCTTGTTTGGCTAAGAAATAAATAAGAAGTGCAAACTATTTATTTAAACTAAAGGAAGAAGAATTTGCAGTGGCTTTTCTCTCTTCCCTCCTCTCATTATTTTCGTTGATGCATGAGGTGCATCAATTAACTATGAGGTGCAAGCTTGTTTCTATGTCCCATTTTCAACTTGAAGTAAGTTAAGCTCACAGCTCTGACTTCCCAGGAGAGTACAGCAGACAACATCTCATAAACTGTTCTGTAGTGGTAAGAAACCTTTATTTCACATGCAGTGGTGTTAATTAGGCCACAGGAAGGGTGACATGTCCTGTGATCAAGGCATTCATCTGAGGTGAGGGAAATCTGATTTTCATGGGTTTTTCGTTCTTTGATCCAGGAAATGCTCAATTTCATACCATCAGTGGGTGTAGTCTAGAACAGACAGTGGTCTGTTGGCTCTGCCCTGGCATGTGGACGTGTGACTGTGAGCCAGCCTTGTAGGCCCGAGACCACTTACCACCTGGTGCTTTTACTTCCTTCATGGTTGCTTTGCTGATGTTCTTAAATTGCTCTATGGTGCTCCAGGGTGTGCTCTTGCCTTCTCATCTGAAACTTCAGAATTATCTGACTCCTTCCCTCATCAGTTTATGAAAGGGATGACTTTCTGCTTTACTCCAGGAGAGGCTTGAAGGTTTTAAAACCTTTTTTTAATAACATAACATACCTCTTGAGCTTCCAAGTGTAAACTGCAGGCTTCTCAACTTTGTTTCCTGTTGGGTTAGAGGGCTTCCTGCTTACCATCCCAGTTACTTAAAGTTCATAACTGAAATTACTGTAGCCATGATTAGAATTCTCATGAGAGTCCATTTTTGTGCTTCTATTCTCATATTAACTAGTAAATCTAAAAAAAGCTTAGATTTTGGAGAAGATAAAGTCCAGAATTTGGCACGTATGCTGTGATTACCTTCCAAAAATAGTCGTTATTTTGGAGTTAGGACATGATTTGAACATAGTTTGATTCAGTTGCCTGACACAATCGTCTGAGATGCTTTATGATGTCCACTGTATCCTTGGGTAGAAGATTCAAGAAGTAGAAAAAAACCACGTCCTGCTTGGTGAAAGGTCTGCTGGGCAGCTTGGATGTTATATATAAAGTTGATGCTGAGGATATTTCATTTAGCACTTGTTACTTACACAGCTGAACTGAGCCCAGAGTGTAGGATCACAGCATCTCAAAAACCATGTAGTTACAACCTCTGAAGACTGCTGTGTGCTAAGATTACTCTTTTATAGGCTGAATGTGTTTACATTGGGAAATAGTGGGAAGGGATGCTTTTCTTGTTTTTCGAAGTCACTTCAAAGAAAACTTACTTTCTGTTTTCTTTATTGCATGTGTGTTTGGTAAACAGCCTGATCATTCTCATTTTCATTTTGCAGCAACCCCACATTAAGTCTGGGAGGCTAGCTTGAGTTAATAGCTTTCTGAGAAGGGAGCAGAAAGTATGTCTTCTGGTTTCTCTTATGCATATTAATAGTGGGGAGCTGTGGGGCAAAACTTTATTACTATCAGCTGTTGGCTGATAGGGAAATGCTGAGTGGTGGTACCATTATGAGCTGATCCTGTCTCATGTCAATTGATTCCAGAATTGTATTTAAACAGCCATCGTAAGAGATGTGCAGTGGTATTTATCATTTGGTTTGTTATTTGGTACAGATGATTTGCTGTTCCTAATTTTTTGGAGGTTTTCTGCTTTGGGATTTGGGGGAGGGAAAAGATTTATTGTAATAATTCTCAGTTGTGCAAACCTGTTTAGGTTGTAGAAGACTAGATTGTTGAATTTGTTGTGCTTCATTTCCGTGGCGAATCCGATTTTGTATCAGTTACGCTTCCTCCCACCCACATATACATAGTCTGACTTCTTGTACTGCTTTGTTTGACAAGTTCACAGTGCTTTACTCAAAGGATCACCTGTAGACTGCTGGTGACGCCTTTAGTTAAGGATTGCATTATGAATACGTGCATCTTTGGAAGTTTCTGGAAGCAAGACTTTAGCCATGTTCCTAACAACTGATTGGCAGGGGAGGAAATGGGAACTGGCATTTTGCAACCATTTTTCCTGTATTTTTATTATTAAAGCATAAATACCCTGTAGGACTGGAGCACTTCCCTCATCCTCTCAAAATACTATAATAAAGCAGAGCTCTGTAATATCAATTACTGCGGGGACGGTTTGTGATTCCAAATGAGAGCATGACTGGGAAGCTGGAAAATGAGTCTCTCAAAATGTGTTTCGTGCTCTGAATACATGAGAGGTCTTGTTGGAGTGCAGTGCTGAGGGTTTATATTTTTAATTAGAGAAGATGTTACGGAACAGTAAGTGGATTTTTTTTATCAACGCTTTTTGTACTCAAGAGGAAAATAGAAAGTGTTTCCTAATTTTGAATATTCTGGGGTATTGCTGCCTGTAGAAAAGGTTTGTATTTCTGCAATTAGTTAGGCATAGTATTTTAAATTTTGTATCCAAAAGACATGGAGAGAACATACATGTGATAGGCCTTAGAAGTACGGATAATGTTTTTGCCCATGTTTATACCGTGAGACAAAATTGATTGTGGTCTGACTACTTAGGCCTTTGTTTTTCTGTGGTTTTGATTCATTGCAGCACAGACAGTATCATGTTGTCCTTTACTGAACTAAAAGTAAATCTGCCTAAAAAAATCCCCTTTTGTTCTGCTGCTGAGGAACACTGTGGGCTGCCAAATCCTGGCGTCTGACTCACCACAATCGTAATAAAGTGTTTGTACTTCTGCAACTGCAGTTATTCTGTGTTTTCTAATAAGGCAAAGGGACACCTACACATTAAAATACTACTTTTTAAAAATACATGCCTTGTTTATACTGAAAGAGCATTTCATCAGAAAATGACTAAGTACCTACTGGTGATACTTAAAAGCTTCCCAAGAGTAAGCAATAATCTTTAACAATAACCAAAATATATTTACATTTTTAACAAATTTCATTTTCCATGTAATAGCAGTGATAGACTGTTTTGTCAGTGAACTTCATGCACTTGGGGGAAAAAAAAAAAAAAAAAAAAAGGATAATTTTAATTTTTTGGCCATCTGATCTGACCAGATAGTGATAACTGGGAAGACTGTTTCCTTCCTTCAAAAAGAAAAAAAAACAAAACAAACAAACAAGAAAAAAACACCTTATGGACAGAGACTGACCTGGCCAGTGCTTATCTATGTTATTAATTTCTGGTGCGTGGGCTGCAACCCAGCAAGCGTAACTGTGTAATTGAGTTCAGTTGTTTGCAGGGTGAGTTCCAAGAAAAGCAGTCAAATAAAACATGGAATGATTTCTCATCAGCTGAGGAAAAGAAGGTGGTTCTGAGTCAATGACAGGTACGTGTGAGGCTGCCAAATTAAGTACCTGATTGCACAGAGCATATCTGCTACCCAGCTGGCCTGGGTGATGCACCCAGCTGCCTGTTGTTGGAGAGGAAATGGGAATTACTACAGCTTCTTGATCTCATTACCTGTATGTGGTGAGGAAATGTGCTTTCTTATTTCTCGATTCTTCAGCTTTTTGTAATTAGGAGTCCTCTCTTACAATTTAAAATTTTAGCTGTTTTGATTAGCAGTGATTTTTTTTTTTTTTTTTTTTTTTTTTTCTATTGATAGACCAATGTTGGGTTTTTTGTTTTTTGGGTGTTTTTTTTTTTTTTTTGCCTTTTTGCTTGATTAATAAGGAGTGTTGTATGTTACCTTTTCTGAGTTTTCTGCTAATGGTATTTCAACAGTTTACTTGAAAAGGCCAAACTGCGTCACGTCATTTGTATCTTTCTCCACCTCTGCCCTCTGCACCCATGTTTGGTGCTGAACAAAAAATAAAGTGCACAAAACTGGGAGTGGGTGCTGGGCACAAGGCAGGGTACAAAGCACAGAGAAATATATGAGTAGAAAATACGATAGTTCACAGGAATGCATTTTAATTGCTGCTCTGAGTCATACTATCACTACAGCTGTTTCGGAAAGAAGACATTCATATGCTAATGGTAGGACATTCACACGAGGAAAGATGACGTTTGATAAGCAAACACAAATATATTACACAACTCTCTCTTAGTGTTTAGTACATTCTCTGGTTCAGTAAGCATGAAATATTCTATGATGTAATTATGTATGCCTTAGGTAAATGGCAATTGGTTCATGGCATGCTTCTTTCAGGGTATATATTCTTAATTCACTTTGGTAGGAAGGAGTGAGTAGCACTGAGCTTCTCGGTTCATGTGGCCGCTCAGTCCTGCTTGTGGAGCTGACTTCCTTTCTCCGTTTTTGTTTTTTTTTTTTCTCCCATAAAAGGAGAAAAGTGCTGCCATATGACTTGCTTCAGAGAGAGGATCACAGAAAGAGGAGCTGGGGGGAGATTATTCAGGTAGCTTTGTTTCTTGCACTGTTTCACATGCTGTTGGACATTCTGCTTTCCATGTTTAATTTCATATAACTGTCAGAGTACGTGGTAGTGTTCCCTTCAACTGACACTGAAATAAAACATTTCATTCTTAGAATTACTTTTTTGGTGTTTCTTTTTTGCTTTGTTTTTTATGTGTGTGTGCTACACGGGTGAGAGATTCTAAAGGGAGGCTGAATATAAATGTATTTAGAATGAAGAAGAAAAAAAAAAAACCCACATTTCTCTGGGATTAGGCTGTCCTCCAAACCTGCAGAAATGTTCCTTTCCTGCTGGTGATTAGAAGAATGACTGTGCGGTATTCTCCCATCTTGTGCCAGTGACTGTAGACAGGCATGCCTAAGTTTACTGCTTAATTTTGTACTGTTAAAAGTTCATTTTCCATTCACAAGAGAACAAAATATTCAGGGGATTCACTAAAGACTTGCCCAGAACTGAAATCTGGAAGTCTCAGTGCTTTTCCAGGACTGGAGGTCTTGCGCCCACTTACTCTGGGATCTTACAGTAACTTTCAGCAAGTGTTTTCTTTGTGATGCTTTCTAACAGAAAGTATCATCCTCACATTGAGGGCAACATTGTCGCCACAGGGTGAAAACAAATAGCTCTAAAGTGCCACCAAGATTCTGCCCTGGTTTACCAGGTAGTGTTTGGTTTTTTATGTTTCAGTATCTAAGTGTACAGCCAGAACCAGTCTTAATCTGTCAACTGCAGCCATGCTCCCTGCTGATCTCCTCAATGTACTTTCAAAGCCATCTCCAAGTCAATCCATAGTATTGATTTAATTTGGTTCCAGCCAGTTGTACATTCCCTTTACTTGCTGATGCTTTGAACCAATTTGACTAGGAAGCATCTAAATCAGCCTCTCTCTTCAAGCTCAGTCTAATGCAACATGTTTAATTAGAAAAGACAGCAGGATGGATCTACCTGTGGAAACCAAAATAGTCTTTTCTTTCACAGCTGTGAAATTAAAGCTCTTTGACTTAAACGTTTACTTTTTTATGGAACAAAAACTTTTTTCAGGGAGTCTAAAGGCAACTGGAGAGAAGTAGTTACTGGTATTGAGCAGTTTTTTCATACCTTTGTCTTTTTTCTAATGTCACTGTAGATATTCTGCACTGCACATCAGAGAAAGAGAAAAACGGTCCAGTGATTTTGGAGTTAAAATCCATCTTTCTGACAAGATGGTTTAATACATTTTTTTCCACATCAGAACTAGGATTTAGGCCAAAATCTGTGAGAAACAGATGCCTTCTTCATGACAGCAATGCAATTGTCACTGAGATTTAATGAGTTTGTTACTTCACTTACATGGTGTGGCTTTTGTTGTGTTTTAGGTTTTTTGATCGTTTCTTCTGGAAGATCTGATAGTTTTCTGGTTAATTGGAGTGTAATGATCTTTGTGTACGTGCTCATAGGATTTGCTCCTGTCAGTGCTGGGGTAGATGAGGCATCTCTTCTCTCTCTTTGTAAGACAGAAGTACCTGTAGCTCAAGGTTCTACAATTAAAGTACTCCCAGGTAAATGGGCATAGAGGAGTTCATTGTCTGGAACGGTTACACTGGGCAGAGAATGAGAATAACTTTCAGAACTTAGTGAACTGGATTGGCAGCCAGTGGTCCAGTGAGTGTCAACATTGGGGTAGGTTTCACAGCATAATAGGCAATTTTGCCAGTGCTGCTACATTTTAAGGCAATTTCAAGGTAAGCAGAGCTGAGACCAGGAGAAGCACAGATTGGGGTAATTTATAGGTATGCAGTTATGAAAGATATGCACGTTTTTGCACTCGCAGTAATTTTTCATTATCTTGTGTCACTGGGTAATGTGGCTTACATCTATGCAAAGTTTAAAACACACTCATTCTTCCTCACTATAACAGTCGCGTCCACTTTGT
Source organism: Lagopus muta (assembly GCF_023343835.1). Classification (NCBI taxonomy): domain Eukaryota; kingdom Metazoa; phylum Chordata; class Aves; order Galliformes; family Phasianidae; genus Lagopus; species Lagopus muta. The sequence goes on from NC_064434.1 coordinate 11,432,942, forward strand.
GCCAGAGTAGTGAGCATTTCCCTTTGGAAAAATGTTACATGCTTTTGTTGTGTTCACAAGGACTGTTGCTTCTGTTACTTTATATTTTAATTAAATCTAAATGCTTCTGATTTGCATTTGCATGATAAATAACACATTCTGGGTTTCTGATTTAGAATAAATCTGTGAAGATACCAGCGAGTCTATGAATTAATGAAGAAAGCACAGCAGATTATTTCATGAAACACTAACCTTGCAAAGTGTATGACTTGTTTCCTTGCCCACCAGGCACGGACTTGCAGGTCAAGGTTGGAGAAGCAGAGTCCCAGCTGCTGCACATTGGCTAATTGTCAGCAGAGCTGTGCCCACTTTGTGCTAGCTGATGGGCTGGACCAGTACTCTGCTGGCAGATATCCATGCTTGCTAAAAGGAAGAAGTTAAATGCTCTTCTTCAGTCTTACCTGAACATAAATAAATTCAAAATGTAGAGAGTGCTAATTTTCACCTGCACTGCACATAATACACCTGGAAACAAATAGTCAACTATTTTACGTGTATTTCTTCATTTGAAAGTACATTTGAAAACAGCAGCCTAGGTGAAGGCGTGATATTAGAACTAGAAGCCATCATGCCTGGAGAAGGTGACCTGTTGATTCTGAAGTACATTGGCAACTTATGGAATTAAATTCCAAAATGAAGTTCTCCAGGAACAACTGGGAACTATAATCATGATACATGTTTATAGTGGGATTTAAACAAGGAGTGGATATGGCATGTGCCTGTTTGTACTGCTAAAATTTAATACTGATCCTGACACACTTTTGTCCTTTGCCAACTAACACTCTCCCACATCGTGCCCAAGCATAGTTCTGGGGTTAGTATAGACAGTGGACCATTTCCAAAAAGCTGTTTGGATCTGAGCAGGCTGTTCTGGAGGGACAGGATTTTAATTGCACAGCCACAAACTGTACCATGCTAGCTGGTGCCAAGCTCCAAGCATGGCTATTTGCTCTGCTCTGATTTCTGTTATATTTGCAGCCCCAAATCCTGCTTTTCAGGAAGCTGGGATCTGAGAGCTCCTGCAATGGCAGGAGTTTCTGCAAAGAAATAAAATCAGTCAAATCTGAAGCTGAGAACCTGTATAAGCTGGAAAAATAATCCAGAGCAACCTTAAATCTTAAAATAATTGAGTTTTGTATTGTTTGTACGAGAAAAGCCCAATGGAACAAACAGGTAATGAGTCATTTTAAAAGTTGTATTTAGAAAAATATATATATGAAAAATAATGGTCTGGCATTTTAAATCAAAATGAGTAAATTAAATGTAAGCAGATGGCACTTGCAGTGTCCTCTGACCTCCTGATAATAGTGTAAAACTTATCCCTTTCCTAAGTTCTGCCTTCTCTTAACCAAAGCAGTAGTAACAACTTGCTAATACTAAACTGAATTTGAATGATTTAAGTTTTCCCAGGGGAATCTGTTTCAAGAAAATGTCTCAACTCTTTAATTGTCTGATTGCCTCTTGTCAAGTAGGTGTAAGTCTAACTTTGTATTTTGCAAGAACTAATGAGTTGATTTCTTTATTTTTATTATTTTTCTTAAGCAGCATTAAAGCTATTAGCAACCTAATATCTTAACAAAGTCTGGCCCACTGACAACTTATGGGTTGCATGTAGTCCGTGGTGTGCTTCCATCTGTCTCCCAGCCTCTTTGCTCTAGGAATAGTTGTGTGATTAGTGAAGGCTGCCTAGTGAACTCAGCACCTGTCTCTCCACCTGGGATGGACCATGATTAGACATCTCTGGTCCACAGGGAGACAGTATGGTGGATGCTGCTTTCTGGGCTGGAATTCCTGATGTTGATGATGATGAGGTCATGTGGAGGAAGCAACAAGACCTAGATTAAGTGCTGCTGCTTAGTGGTGTGAACTGCTCTAAGATCTCCATCTTGCCATCCATCTCTCTCATCTTCCTGCACAATATTTACGTACTACCAGCTTGATATGAAAGGTTTTAATAAGCCTGTGTTTCTCACTATACACAGTGCTGCTTTCTTTCCTTTCCCCCCTCTTCCTCCCCCCCATGAAATAGAGATTTGTAATTTTGTTTTGGAACTTGTACTTTCTACTTTTGGTGTGAATGAGTTCTAATATGTGAAATAATACTGCGGTTGCATTGTTACAATTCATAGCCTGACCTCTCTGTTACACGTGACATCTCATTTAACTCCAGTGTTTCAGTTTTGAACTGCAACTTTTTGTAGCCCATTTGCAAGTAGAATTAACTTGGCGTCTTTACTATTACTGCTTTATTGAATCCTGTTCATACAGTCTTAATTATTTCTTGCACAACAGGAAACTTTCAGAGTAACAGCTGTGTTTTGCCTAAAGTTTGAATTGGTTGTGAACTGTTACTGCTCAAATCCCTGAGTGTGGAATAAGTGTTAGCGCCAGCAGGGCCCCCAGACTACTGCTCTGACTTCGTGCTTCATTTCATAAATGCCTTTTGACTAGAGATAATTTAACATGGTCTTACCAAAGCAGCATAGAACTTTTTCTTCTACATTAATCTGTGATGATTTTCCTCCTTGTTGACCTCCTTCCTTTAAACTGGCATTCAGGGTGGTTGACTTTTTTTGTTGCGGTTCTATGAGTAAGCAGCAGCGTGTATTTGCTTTTGCGCATTTTCATTACGCTGGTGTTAAGGAAGCGATGACTTTGTGTTCTTCCTGACGCAAGAATTCTCATGCTGAAAAGAACAGTTGTTCAGTGATATGTTTGTTCACTCCATTTGAGTCACAGTGTTGTAGGGAATATACTGGTGTTCACTTATTAACATTTTTAAGGTGGTGTTCTATGATTCCCTTGGCTCTCCTCTGGAAGACTCTGATAGCAATCTGATTGTTTATCTCCACTTCTAAAGGAACATTGTGTTAAAGAGCAAAATCAGAAAATTGGAAGCTCTTTCAATTAGAGTAGTTTATTTTCTCTCTGCCACTCAGTGCCATCTCCATCAGCCCAAATGTTTCAGTAAACTTGCCTTGCGGGCCATTCCATGCATTTATTGCTAGCTGAACAAGATGTGCCTTCTGGCATCTACTTGTTATTTTTTACATGCCTGTTGCATACCCCTTTGTTGTGTTAGCTTTACTGAACCGGACTGGCATTGTTTTCAGTAGACATTTGATTATTTTTTTTTATTTTAATTTTTAATTAGGATCAAAAGACATTTGGATATCGAGAATAAGTTTTTTAAAACGTTGAAAAGGCTTCTACAACATAAAGCAGGTTTTGTTAAAAATCTAATACAGTGCTAGCTCGTAACTGAGTTGTACTTAGAACAGTTAGTATAAACAGCAAGCTTGCTGTAGTTTCATGATTATGCTGAACAGGAGGTACTTCATTATAGTTGCTGGGCTTTGTTTCAAAAACTTGGTTTTTCTATATAAAAATGTATTTGGACTTCGTAAGTAACTGTTCTAGTCCAGCCAGTCTGTAAGCTTCTAGTAAACTTTATGCCTGCTGTAGGAGAGCTCATTTTTTCCTGCGTTGTCCTTTTTTTGTGAGAATAAGAGAATTGTTTGACAAATCTGCTTTGCTATCCATGAATATATGGAAAATATATGGAAATGGTCAGCATATTTGTAATTCAAGAAAAACTCACTTACCTTTCTGTATATCTACAATGGATGTCAAGGTTTCCAGTTCACATCACCTGTACAATTCGGGATGACTCCTGTTCTGAACATAGAGATTTTTTTTAAAACAATCCAGTTAATTTGTTTTGCATTACACCAATTCTGAAGTTTGTCATATGTTTTGTCTTCTGTTCTTACATCATAACATCATTTTTCATTTCTTACAGCAGCTCTTCATTCCATACAGACTAGATTTTTTTTCTGTCTCAATGATTCCAGCAATTCTTTATCTTAATTAATTTGGATGAATTGTTCTATAAATAATTAATTTCTTGAAAAGCATCTCTGTTCATATGTTTTACTGGAATTCTGAGAGACACATCCTATACATTTAGAGGGAATTTAGTAGTTGTTGACATTTGAATTGTGAACTTTGTAGTCCTCTTTTCATTTAATACTTTCAAAAAGAAGTGGGAATTTAGCAGCTTTTTTCCCTCACTAATGCACTTCTCTTTTCTTTCTCGTGATACTGGGTTGTGAATTCAATTAAACTCTGTTGCCCCTGGCGTCAGTGGCTGAAAATGTCTGTTTTTTCAAATTGATTTCTCCTGATGATGGGTCTAATAAGTACAGTTCTGCAGATGCCTACTCTGGCATGAGATTTTTAATTGATTAATTAATGTATTTGTTTAGAGTTAAGGTGCTTATCTATCTAGACTTTCCTCCGCTTTGTCAAACTGATTGAGGATTTTTTTTGTTGTTGTTTCTCGTCTCCAAAGCAAGTGAATACAGTGTTGGAATAGTCTGTGCTGGACCTGCCCTTTCAAAGCTAAATTCTAGCTTTTCTTTCCTTTTTTCATCAGGCATTCAAGTTTCACACTCCTGTTTCTTTACCTGCACAGTGGAATCCTTTCTTACCATATTCATCCTTTCTATTCTACCAACTTCACTTTCTCTCATCCCGTGTTGTGAATTGCTTTGTTTTCGTTCAACATGAATCTTACTCTGTTGTGGCTTGACCACTCTTTTCAGTTACTCTTAGTGACACAAAGTTTGGAAAGTAGCTAAACGCTCAGTAGCTGGAGTTAACACTAAGCCCTAAGTGAGATAAAGTGAGATACCCTCTTTGAAACTTTACCGTTCTTGCTCACTTAGTGCTGAAGTGACTGAATCCTTCAGATTTGTCCTCAGTGTCAGCAGGTCAAGAGGAAAGGGGTGATGATTTCATGCACCTTTAATCAGTAGAGGCTGTGGAAAATTATGGTAGCTGATGCTGTCTGTGCCTTATAGGGCTGGAGGGTCAAAAAACTTCTGTTGCTTTATCATTGCTCCAGAGGAAATTGTAGTTTTCTGGGTTCTGTGGGTTTTTTCCAGACTCTTTTTTGTCCGTGGGTGTTCCTGTTTTGCCTGTTCACTGATTCCTCTTTCTTGGCTTCTTTCCCACGAGTTGTGAAGTTAAAACAGTAGAAAGGTTTTATCGATTCCTATTATTCAGTTCCTTGTAACTCTCCATGGAAACAGTTAAAACTGCCGAGAGTCATCCAGTTTAACTCTACAGGACCTTCCTAAGCTCGGTGTGAGCTTTTTTTGGTATCCTAACCCTGTGAACAGTAGTTCACTATCCTGGTGCACTGTACTATGATAATTGACCTTTTACTTCAGGGTTAACGCACAAGAGAAGATACATTCTCATTGCTTTTTAAAAAAGAAAAATTACTATAATGTTTTAAAGGCACTAAGGTAACTTTTTTTTTTTAATTATTATTTTTACTTATTAATTTAAACTTTCATTAATAACTATTCTTGTATCAAATTTTAAAATTCACAGGTTGCCATCTCTCTCTAAGTATCAGGAAGGCTCTGGATCATCTTCAACAAGGTAGGAATCAGTTCAGCACCTTTCAATCTTGCACAGAAGTTGTTGAGCAGATTCAAACGTCACAAATAATAAATGAATCAACCTCCTTTGAATGGCATCTTGTTATCCAGTTTTACTGTTGCACCTAACTGCTGCTTTCAATGCTGCATTGGCATAATATTCCTGCTTTGTGGCTTTAATTGTTTTTGGGTTTGGGGTTGTTTTTTTGTTGTTTTTTTTTTTTTTTGGTAGAACAAAAGAATGAGAATTTTTCTCTCTGTGTACTTTCTTTTCATTAATGCTACTGTTTGCTTTGAGTCATTTCACTGTTGCTATTAGGTTTTCTGTTTAGACTTTGGAACAGAATTGGCCTAGATTGAAAATGTTAAAAAAAAAGTTAAAAAAAAAATCCTAATATTGTTATAATTTAGGCCTTTTCCTGCTGCTTTTTTTTTTTCAGCTCTTGACCACATTCCCATTAAATTGATTCAAAAATAAATTTTGTATCCCCTCCACTGCTACAGAACTAGAGAGAATTTGCAGCCAGCAGCATAATAAAGCAATGCTGAAAGTACTTTTTTTTTCCCTAGAGAAGGGGAGTTCCCTGACTTGACCAGCTGCTAATTGGTATAAAGATTTGTTTACTCAAAGGAATTATTCCTAATTAGTTCTCTGTGTGGGTGCTGTACTTGAGAAATTAGAGTTTCATTCTGATTTAATTTAATCTGTCTTTGTAATGAATTATAGTACTTCGTAGTGAGGTATTTCGTTTGGGGTGAAGAAAAAAAAATGCTACATCACTCCCTGAGCTTCAACAGGGGATTCTTCTTTGGAAAGTGTTGAAAAACTTCTATGTTTTGAAATGAACAAAAATCTGTAGTTAGATTAGGTATGATTTTAGCCATATCTTTATAAGTACAGCCACAGAAACATAACCATGAAATTTTCCATACCAGAACTTAATTCAGCTGATTTATGGATCTCATGAACTTCCATTTTTCCATGTTCATTAGAATAGTGAATGAGAATATTTGTGAAAAAGACTGTGTGTGGAGCCATATTAGCAATGTTGAGGGCATGGCTGAAATGGAAGTTCTCTTCCTGTCTTTAGCAGATTACTTTCTCTTAAGTTGGTTTCAACTTTTTAGTTGGAGCAAACTTACACTGCTGTAAATTATTTTATTTAGGGAGTTGTAAAAGTGATGTAAGAGCCAGATCTCAGGAATAGTTGTCCCTATAGTTCCTTATGAAGTACCTAATCCATGTGTGTTCTTCTCAGCTTTCTTCCCACACATTTTCAAAAGGAAATAATCACTGTTGATCATTTAAATTTCATTCTTTATTTTTTAAATTTCAGAAGAGACTGGAAACTTCATTTATGAATTTAAATCACTTCTGGTTAACTTCTTTCAATGTAAATATTGCTCTAAATAAATACAGCCATAAATAAGTAAGCAATTATTTACTTAGTGTGTACGTACAGCTGTACACTAAATAGCTGTTATAATGTTCTGGAAATGTGTTATTTTTGTTATTTCATTATTATTTTTTTTAATTCTTAATGTAATGCATAATAGTACCAGTGAGTACCTGTGGCTGAACAATCTTGATAACTGCATGTTAAAAAATTGAAATTAAATTGAATTTGTTCTGAAGAATTATATAGCATAAAAATTAAGTTAAATATCTGACTTCTTCAACCTCACAGGAATTTTTAATGGAATTACTTTATAGATTTGTGGATACTTCATATTTCATTTTTAAAATAAAATTTCAGTTTCCAATTGAAGGAATGTGGTGTAACTACTTCTAAAATATATATATATATATATATATATATATATATATATATATATATATATATATATATATTATTATTTTTTTTTCTGAGGAGTGAGGGAAAAGCAGAGTTTTTTCATGTTTAATCTTGAATTTTTTTCATGACAGACAGGCATTGAATGTTTTGCATCAACACTTTGGATTTTCGAATGTGACTTGGAACTACTTTATTTCCAGGTAAGATATAGTAAGTGTTTGTGTGAAGTATCTCCTTTCTTTTACGCTGGTTGTAAGAAAGCTAAGGAATGCAATAAGCTAAACTTTAGTGTGTATGAAGTGTTTGTCTTTGTAGAATAAGTCCACTTTTGCTTGAGATTGAATAAGAGATCATTTCTGATGAATTTTTATTTTCCTGCAACCAACTCTTCGTGGTCTGATCATATATAGGATTTAATGTTATGATTAAGTAAGTGCATGCTTGGTAAGCTGATTGCCATTAAACATGGTGGCTCAGTTCTGTCTGCCCCTCCTGTTGTATCATCCCTGTTGCCATCTGTGATGTTTGGCATTAAGGAATTTGCTGATGAAAATCTGTGTGATTTTCAATGACTTCTAGGATTCACTGAATCACAGAATTTGTAGGGGTTAGAAGAGACTTCCAGATATCATGTCCAACCTCCTTGCTAAAGCAGGTTTCCTACAGCAGGTTGCACAGATAGGTGTCCAAACAGATCTTGAATGTCTTCAGAGGAGACTCCACAGCCTCTCTGGGCAGCCATCCACTTTCAGTGCTCTATCACTCTGACAGTAAAGAAGTTCTTCCTTACGCTAGTATGGAACTTCCTGCGTTCCACTTTGTGCATTTTGCCCTTTGTTATGTTATTACATGCCACTGAAAAGATTCTGCCCTAATCAACTTGACTCCTGCACTTCAGGTACTTATGAACAGTTATGAGATCCTCTCTCAAGCCTTCTCTATTCCAGACTGAACAGTCCCAGGTCTCTCAGCCTTTCCTCACACGGGAGGTGCTACAGGCCCTTAGTCATCCTTGTTGCCTTCCACTGGACTCTTTCTAGAAGATTTCTGTATTTTTGAACTGAGGAGCCCAGATTAGTTTTCTCACAGCTTAGATTGTGAATCATCTCACAGTAGAATCAAACAAATGCTGCTTTGACACAGGGAAATCAGTGCTAGTACTTGTGACATCAAACTGTTTTATTGCCTTTAATGTATCCTTCTTGCCTGCTCTCTGCTCAGAGAAGTTTAATGCATGAGAAATAAGATGAAGAAGTTGTGAACAGCTGCAGTCTTAAGTAACTTGGGAGGAAGTAGACGATGGTAGAGTAGAACTAAAAGGTTTTAATAGGTAGATGTAGTCATAAGTTATCACAGAAGATTTTCTTCTTCGTAGTCAAATATTGCAAGTCATGTCAGTTTAGCTTGTGAAGATCAGAATAGAAAGCTAAATGTAATGCTTCATGTACGGCCAAGTCAGTGTCAGTCATGGTTCCTGCGCTCAAAGGCTACACGTTGCTGGAATCAGTTCTGTCAATTCTGACCCAACACTCAGCTGTTTGCCAGCCTGTTCTACGTTGTTGGGAAATATGAAGCAAACATAATTTGTGCTGGACTGCTGCAGTATGTAACACTTAAAAACTTAAACTAATATCTTAAGTTATTAAAGAAAGTAAGGTCTCAAGTAGTATTACTATTCATCCAGTGGTTTTGGAGAAAAGGAAATTTTACTGCCATTAATTCAGAAAGGGCTGCTGTGGGCAGATAACCACAAAGACTTCAATTTGTGGTAGGTAAAAGCAAGCCCAACCTGGCAGCAGTCTGACTGACTTTTTATCAAAGCGGGTTTGCAGTATCCAAATGACCCCAGGGAATCAGTGGCAGTCTATCAAATTAAAGGTATTTGCTAATTATGTGGGTGTTTGTTCAAAAGCAACAAAGCCACCTGCAGAGGAGCTTGGAAGGTTTAAGACTCATTAATTTAAGGATCACAAAGGTTTCTGTTGAAAGTGGAAGCAACATATTTGCAAAACAGTATTCCAGTTTCATTTCACTGGGTGGTTAAACAAATCCAGGTCTATGGATGTGAGATTGAATGGAGTAAGCCTATCATCATTGATAACTTTTGCACTGCAGGAAATTATTCTTATCTACCTTGCAAGTTAATTATATGGTTCTTGAAAGGAATTTAGACTAAATCAATGAAGTTGCTGCATTTTATTTTCACACTTTATTGTCTTCCTTAAACGGCCTTCCAGCCTTCTGTCTTGATACAGTCATGTAGAATTCAAAATAGGAATTATGCATAAGTCCTACCTCTTAAATGTTATGAAGATAGTATTTCAGATACATTTTAGGGCCCATTCAGCTTCCTAAGTGAAGGAAGATCTTGCTGTGTTAGTAAGGACAGAGTCTCAAAAATGACTGCTCTACATTGGCTTATCCATTCAACTGGAGAGGGACTGAGATAAGCTGAAGTATAGGGCAAGGAGATCTTAAAGACAGGAGAAGTAAAATGGAATGGAAGAATAAAGGGAAAAATTGTAGGAATGCCAGAGAATACTGTAAAATAAAAGGAAATAATGAGAAACAAGGAAGGTGAAATGAGGAAATAATGATTTACTCGATTTAGTTCAGTTCAAAGAAAGTTATTAGTTCTTACAGTGTAGTTCATAATTCTTTTAGTAGGAACTACTACTGGTTGAATTATTTTTTTTGGTAATCTTTTTAAGCTGACAATTTTATGAAGTTTTAATTTTTTGTTATTATAAACCTTTTACAGATGTGGAGACAATTTCTTTTTTCAAAATTAACCCATTAAATATTCCTTTAATGATCTGAAAGATTGACTATCAGGAAAGATAAAGACAAAATGCAAGCTGTAGAAGCATCTGAACACATTTCCTCAAAATAAATTTCTAAGAATGAAATATTAATATAACAACAACAAGCCCTAAAGCATTTCTAAATATTACAGCAGTTCTTTGTGGTCATAGCTGCAAGCTGTTTGAGCTGTGTTGAAAGTCTTGCATGATAACATTTTCCACTTCTCCTAGTGTAGAGTCTTGTAGGTTTTTTATTATGAGCTGCATCTCTTACAACTGTTTCAAAATGTATGGCATGAAATTGTTCTAATTTCCCATAATTTGAATTTCCTTGTAAGATTTTGTTAATCTGTTCTCAGAAATGTTTTTGTGTGTATATATTCATGTGTATCTATTAACATTTTTGAAATGACCTTGGGGGTCAAGAGAAACATGGAATGGGAAGAGAATAAACTAGATTTCAATTTCCTGTTTTCCAAGAGCACACAGGAAAGTTTCTTAATTAAATAGTAACATAATAAATGTAAGTTGATGATATTTTTCAGGTCTTTGGAAGGTAGGAAAATTCCTAATAACCAGTTGACCAAAATTACATATGATTATTTTCTACCAAAACTGTTGTGAGTTTTTAAGATGAAAATAGTGCAGGGAGAACACCTTCATAAATTTGATCTAATTCAGGCAATTGATATAGATGCCTGTAGTGCATTTTGAAGCCGTGTAGAGTCAGAATTGATTCATAGGTGCCAAAATAATCATCTAAACTGAATCTCTGGCATGAATTATTACTTCACAAGAACTATGAATGAATTATTACTTCACAGGAATTATGTTTTTAGTACCTCAACTATGGTAACTTTTTTGCTGACTTTTCAGGTACCATGATAGAAGGAGAACCTGAGTAGTAGGAGTCTAGAATATCTTTTAGACATGTTCTAGAAAATTTAGAAACAAGATGATAAAGTTTCACGTCTGTTAGTGTGAAGTCTTTGACTATTTGTTATTATGCTTGTAGGATGTCTTGTTTTGTAATGCATCAGGTGAACTATGTAAGAAATAGTTTTCAGCTCAGATTAATTAATTATTGAATATTTACAAATATAACGCATGAATGTGTTTCATGGAAACATGAAGAAGTGTACTGTAGAAAATACAGTTCTTTGTCTTGTGTATTTTGCCAGCTATGTTTTACAGAGAGATGAGTGCATCCATCACTTTCTCAGTTTGAAGCAGCTTTAGGATGGATTTTTATCTGCAGTAACAGAGTGTGATTCAGTAAGAATCCGAAATTGAAATGGCTTCCTTGAATTCTGTATTCATACAGGAAAACAGTGTCCTAGCAGTTGTTAATGATGAGGTGATTAACTTCTTGAAGTTTTTGAAAAGAAGAGTATAATTTTTCAAACAGAACAAAGGCTGCACTTTCTATTGACTTTTCCAGAAACAAAGATTCCAATTTTTCACCAATAGCAAAAAGGTCATAATTCATTTAATAGAAACTGTTCAAGGGATTTTTCTGATATATTTTTTTAAAAATTGCAAACATCTTTTTCTGCATTGTTCACCTTCATTAACACAAGTTGCTGACTTCCTTCCTCAGCTACAGTTCTTCCTACACTCAGAGGTCAGAAAAGAGCAAGATCAACAAGCCACACATCTGGCTCTCTCTCTATCCAACTGGAACAAAGAAACAATTTTTTTAAATGACTTTTTGAGTTAATTGTAAACAATTTGGTTTTGGAGTCTCTGACTTGCAGCAAATGTTTGTTGTAGGCGGATGTAGGGAAAAAGGACTATGTCCTAATGCAATTCCTTTGTGACCAGTGGGGAAAAAAAATCACTTAAAAAAAAAAAAAAAAAAAAATCTAGCATTGAAGTATGCTCAGAATTTTGAGTGCATGTATAGGACATTTCTCAAGCTTAAAAGTCATGCCTTGAAGTTACAAAGAGAGATGAAAGCAGTTGCTTATTTCAATTTCCTTTACTCTTTTGTACAGTAGTACTGATTTTTTTTCACACAGAATCACAGAATCACCCGGGTTGGAAGGGACCCCAAGGATCATGTAGTTACAACCCCCCTGCCTAGCAGGGCCACCAAACATACACATTCAGATCAGGTTGCCCAGGACCCCGTCCAACCTGGCCTTAAACACGTCCAAGGACGGGGCATCCACAACCTCCCTGGGCAGCCCATTCCAGGGCCTAACCACTCTCCTAGTAAAGAACTTCCCCCTGACATCTAACCTAAATCTTCCCTCCTTCAACTTAAAACCATTTCCCCTCGTCCTGCTGTTGTCAGCCCTTTTGAAGAGTTTACTCCCCTCCTGGGTGTAGGTTCCCTTCAGGTATTGATAGGCTGCAATGAGGTCACCCCGCAGCCTTCTCTTCTCCAGGCTGAACAAGCCCAACTCCCTCAGCCTGTCCTGATAGGGGAGGTGGCTCCAGCCCCCTGATCATCTTAGTCGCCCTCCTCTGGACCCTTTCCAAAATCTCAATGTCTTTCTTGTACTGAGGGCTCCACACCTGGACACAGTACTCCAGATGGGGCCTCACAAGAGCCGAGTAGAGGGGGACGATCACCTCCCTGTCCCTGCTGGCCACCCCTCTCCTGATGGAGCCCAGGATCCCATTTGCCTTTCGAGCTGCCAGAGCGCACTGCTGGCTCATATTCAGTCTCTCGTCCATCAGGACCCCCAGGTCCTTCTCTGCCGAGCTGCTCTCTTTTCATTTTATTTTCAGCAGTTGCATGTGCATGTACAAACTGACAGTGATAAAAGAATGGGGGCAAACAATAGAACAAACCTATTTTAAATTGAGAGTTCTGATCAAATGCTTTTTTCTTGTATTTATATTTCTAAATGCTTTTACTCTAATAAACTTCTGTTAAAAAAAACTATACTTACTCTAATTTATCATTAAGTAACATCTTGAAACCCAACCCTTAAATAATTACTAAAACATAACCATTGGAAAGTAAGAATGGTGTTTATTATTTTTCACATACCTTTTAGCATCAGTTAACATCAACTTATCTGGTCTATAAGATTTACTTTTCTTTTAATAAACGTTTTATCTAAAAGTGAAGTAAACACCAGATGTGTCTCCTGATGTTTTTAGGTTTTACAATTGTAAATATTAAATTACTGGTGTATATCAGTTCTGAAATCCCAGCTACTTCTTAAATACTTTATTATACCTTTATGAATCTAATTTGTGCTTGTATTACTCCAATATTTTTGTTCATTTAATATGCCTTTCTTATATGATAGCCTTATTTCTAACCTGATCATTCTGCTAGATATTTGCAAATGTCTAGGCGCAAAGAATAAATGGTTAATGCTGATTCACTAATAGACTGGACTGTTTGGAATTATCCCTAAATTTCTGACAAACATAACTAAAATCCTCCAAAGAAAATGTTTTCTATCAATTTGTTTCTAGGAGGAAAAATGAGCTTTATTATGGTTATTTTTTTGTCAAATTTACGTGTTTGAGTTGATAATGCCACTTAGTGGATAATGACCTTAACTACAGTCTGCAGAAACAAACCGAGTGTGAAACAAAGTGAAAGATATCTTTCTTTGTGTTGTAGTCTTTTTCCTGGCTAGAATCTGCCGACTGTTGCATGTTTTCAAAGAACCTTCCGTTCTCCCCATTTTTTGAAGTCCATGCTAATCAATTCAGGTTCTTAATGAAACGTGTTAAAAAGTGAGAGTCATTTATTACATAATACTAAAGCTAGAAGAAAAAATCTTTTTATTTGTCATTTCATTTAAAATATTAAATACTCTTGGTCCTCTTGTATTCATCCTTTAGTGACTGAAAATGGTTGTAGGCTGATTATATTGGTGTTTTGAGGAATTTTTCGTTTTTAGCATTTGTGGTTGGAGGATTGGATGGCTGGACAAGCCATGGCCTTGAAGAAGCATTTTTTATGTAACGTCTCATGTTTTTCTGAAGTTTTTAATTGCACTGCTTTCATTAGTCAGTAAGTTGAATTAAGTACAGTAATGTACAGTAATTAAGTACAGTAAAATACTGATCGAATCAAAGGAGAAAGAAGAAAACAACATTAAATTTCCTGTCATGTTCCACTGCTTTATTATAGATTGACTTAAATTTTCACTGACTTAAATAACAACATTTGTGTATCATGAAATTGGGAATAATTGAGGGTTTTTCTGCCTCACCCCATCCTCCAAAGAGCTCACAGTAAGGAGGTAGCACAAACCTCAGTTTTATGTCTCTGAGATGAATGCAATCACAGCCTTTCTCCTGTGGCCGGAGCAGAAAGAGCATAGCCAGCAGATGAAGGGAGGCGGCCCTCCCTATCTCCTCTGTCCTGGTGAGGCCACCTCTGGAGTACTGTGTCCAGTTCTGGGCTCCTCAGTTCAAGAAAGACAGGGAACTTCTAGAGAGAGTCCACAGAGGTGATAAAGGGCCTGAAGTATCTCCCAAATGAGGAAAGGCTGGGAGTCCTGACCGGGGATCTTATCAGTGCTTATTTGAATATCAAAGGGCGATTGGCAAGTGGATGGGGCCAGCTCTTCTCAGCAGTGCGCAGTGACACAAGAGACAGTGTTCACAAACTGAACGTAGAAAGTCCTGTAAGAACATGAGAAAAAACTTTGCTGTGAGGATGACGAAGGCTCTGGAACAAGTGAACCAGAGAGGCTGTGGGTGCTTTTCCTCTGCGGAAATTTGGAACTTGCCTAGGCATTTTCCTGTGAGACTTGCTGTAGGGTACCTTCTTTAGCAGGGGGTTGGACTTGATCATCTTCAGAGGTCCCTTCCAACCCCTACGATTCAGTGGTTCTACAATTTCTTTGTATCACTTCTGTTTAGGTGTGAATGGAAAGTTAATTACAATTGAAAATTAAGCGAGGTTCTTGGGTCCTTACTGAGTAAAACTTATAAAATTTTGCTCTAAACCTAATTATGGTGTTTTTTTCCATAGTTCTAAAAGGCACAAATTGCCTATCAAACATCACAACTCAAAAAAGGCAGTTAAAAAAAAAAAAAAAGTTGGATAGAACTAACTTCCTACATTTTGATTACAGATAATTGGCTTTTTAAAGCTAGTGTCTCTCATCCTGTGCATCTAATTTTGAGTCAGAAACTACAAAAGGAAAACCAGATTTCTTCTTTTTCAACTTATAGTCTGCCTCTAAGCTTCAAAACAAGCAGTACTAATAGAAACTTGAATAATTGTAGACAGA
Organism: Lagopus muta; assembly: GCF_023343835.1. Classification (NCBI taxonomy): domain Eukaryota; kingdom Metazoa; phylum Chordata; class Aves; order Galliformes; family Phasianidae; genus Lagopus; species Lagopus muta. The sequence goes on from NC_064434.1 coordinate 11,448,253, forward strand.
CTTTCTGTTCATATGTAGAGTACACAGGTACTGTCAAAGACTCGATGTAGCATGTTACATGCAAGTTGAGATGTCTCATTCATAGCTCTCACTGCATTGAATGCTTCAGGAAAAATGGTGGTTTTCATACTTTTAAATGTAAATTTACAGTTGGTTTTAAACTATGTTACGAGTTAAAGAAATAGGGAATGGGAAACCAATGTAATGGGTTTTGATCTTGATATTCATTCTGCAATTTGATTAGTTTGGCTTTAGTTAGAAAATGAAGTAAAGGTAGAGGCTAAGTTCATCCACTGTTACTGTAGTTCTGGTCCCTATAAAAATTCAGTTCTGTGTGTGCATCTTCTGAAGAAGTAAGCTAGCACTGGTAGTTCAGTGCAAATATAAATTAGTAATTACATCTAGACAAGCAGTGGCATCTTAAGCATGAAGATCATAAGCATTTCAGATAAAATGTGACTAGTTTTTATTTAGAGCGTATGTTTTCATGCGCTTTGTGTAAAACTTCTTCTTTCATAGTGCAGTGCTGTACAGTGTTGTGTAGATTAAAAACACTCAGGTGTGTCTCCGGTTGAGATTTCCATTCAGACAGTAGAGGGCACCACATCACCAACAAAAGCTTCCTGGGTTTGTGTTATCTTTATTCGAGTGAAGCCATGTTGAATGAGCAAACGTCTGTAGTCTGGTCTGTGAGTTTTAAATGTCTCCTTCACAGGAAATCCACTGAGTAGCATTGTAGGGTTGTCAAAACAACTGTACAATGTTCACTTTTGTCCATATGTCTAACTTTGCTCACATCACTGAACAATGCTGTTTTCTTTGTATAATATGCCTCTATAGGCATGTGCATCTTGTAATGTGAAGGGAATAAGCTGTTGTAAATGAGTTTGTGATTAATCATCATGAAAATTTGTCAGCTAAGTAAAAATAGATTTTATAGGGAAGTAGAATGAAGTCACTGTGCATCGATTTTTATTGTCTTAACAAAAAGATATCCCACAAATCTCATTGCTAAATTAAGAGTAGCTTCTTGTAGTTATTTAAATTAATTATGGTGAAGCCTCTCAGGGTCAGTCAGTATGTTGTTTCAATTTTCATTTCCACTATCTAATGGAATTTTTAATTAAAAGGATGGAGTTTTAATTCAGTGCCATTCACAGTACTCTTCCCTTATTTGTCATTGTATGGAATTTGCAGATTTGTTAAAATACAAAAAAAAAGTTGCAGCACAAAAATGTTTTTGGCATTCTTTGCATATAAAAGTAGGAAATGGATTTCCTAGAGGATGTGCTCCTTAAAGTATTAGGCACGATACAAGTGCTTAATAATACAAGATTTATATTTCCATAATTAAGAGGGCTAATATACTTGCCTAGTAACTGAATATAATTTTTAAGGCAGGATATTTTGTGGAAATGCCATGGTCTTGAGATTTCCCTGTAAGTTTTAATGAATTGGGAGTCTAATGGGGAAGAATGAAAGTTAATAAAATAATATCAGAAGGAATAAAAAAAAAATGGCACGAAGCTAATTAAGCTAAAGGGAAGAGTTGCTGGAATTCATGCATTTCTATAGCTTCTGCCTAATTACAGATTACACTGTGGCTTTGGAGAAGACACATTCTGCAATATATTCAATATAATCCCCATTCCCTAACCCTGACTATAAAATCAATCCTTGAAAAATGTCAAATTTAGTACTTTTCTAATCTGCTTTATGTTTAATTTATTGTCCAGTATAACGATGAAGTAATTTTTCTCAGTCTCTCTGATTACCAGACCAACTGCATGTGTAGGTTTTTATTTCAGACACTTGCACTGGATTTTCTATGAGCATTCTATGAGCATGTGAAATACTCTGGCATAGTTAGAAGGCTGAAAAATTGGAAGACATTAAAAGGTAGAAAGAGCAACAATAATAGCTTTTTTTCTGTGTTTCTAGTTTTTCATATGTGTTCACATTTTGGTAATAATTTTTGTGAGAGAAGACAAGAAGAAAATTCTGAGAAGAGTGGCTGTGACTTCTCTTAGAGTATTTGTGAAACAAGTTCAATTCCTCCTGAAAAAAGATGAAATGGTTTCGTTTTGAAGGATGTAACTCTTAACACTAGCTAAACCTGTTCTGCTTCTATTAAAGGCATCTCATTTCCATGCATCAATTTGGTAACCATTCCTGCTTTGCTTACCTGATATCATCAACTGATGGAGTATGGGGAGATTGATCCCCTTTCTGGTGTTTTAAGCATCTGTGGAAGTGATTCATTGGATTACAGTTACTGTACTTTGCACATTCAGTACAACACTACTGAAAATTACAACAGTATTTTTTTCATTTCAAACATAATTTTTATTCTAATTATTTCATTGGTTTCCATTCTTTTTATTGGTCTATGAGTCAGAATCTAGATATTTTGGTTTTCTGGTTTTCATTCTTTCATGAAGGCTTTTTGACATGATACACTTTGAAAATACATAGGTGTTCTCTTCAAAGTGTATTCAGATGTGAGGGTTGGCATGTTGAAAAATTCCATTAAAAAGCAGCAAGTTCATCTGAGGTAACCCTTTTTTTTTCACTTTCTGATTTTAGTGAAACCACAAGCCAAGCTCTTAATTCTTGGGGCTATAAATACTCGTATTCTTGGCCATCTCTTCTAACATTTTGTGATTATTTAAAAATCCATTTGTCGTTACAAACCATTTGTTATCTTCTTCTAACTTGCCTCACCTTTCTTATAGTTGTTAATTGTGTCCTGCAAGCTACCTATTAGTTGACAGTAAAAGCTCTTGGCTTGAAGCATTATTTATCTAGGAACTATTATAAATTAATTGTTCAAAGCAGAAGCTATTCTTTTATCTTGGGTTGCTTTTACTTTGAGCAACATTTTTCTTTTATTCTACTTTCCATTTTTTTGCATCAGTTTTGGGGGATAGAATTTAGTTGGATTTTTTCTGTGTATATCCATCACCTGAATAAGGAAATGAGACACTGTTATTTCTTTGCTTATTTGTACTACAGTCACTCTGTATGCTTTCGCTCTATGGATGACTCCAAGGACTCCGTATTTCCATTTTCTAGGAGTTAGTCTTCCACAAGTGCTTTAGAAGAGAAAATGTTTTTAATATGTTTATTGCAAAGGATAAGAAGCAAAAGCAAAAATGTTAGTAATAGAGTTGACAAATGCTAGAAATGATTCTTTTAAATCTTCCTTACTTTCCCAAACAAAAAAAAATGAGTGATAAGAGTTTTCTTCAGAAAACAAAGTATGTTATCATTGCTAAGAAACTTTGATGTTTAGTCAGGATTTTTTTTCCATTATCATTTCATTCTGTAAGTCAGTAAACTATTTTCTAAGTTGTGCGATTCTGCATTGTTGTAATGGAGCAGTGCAGGAAATTACATAGGTGAGCATCACGACAACTTGAAATTGGGTGTTTTGATCTAAGAGATCTTGGGTTCAGATGGTGCTATATTTTGTTTTGGTTTTTATATCACAGTTAATTATTCATGCAGTAAGGTCAGTTACACTGCTTTAATGATAGTAATAAGCTTAGTACACTGCAGTTCCCTCAGACTGTGGATGCATGCATACATCAGTGCAGCTATTCCATTGGAAGTCATCATTCCTAATTACTGATTGCTGCTCCTGAGCTTGGGAGTCTCTATTTCTCCTGAAACTCCCAGTGGAGCTTCTCATGAGAACCCTCCCAGCCCCATTTAGTTAGGATGGTCTAAATGAATTTCAGCAGTAGGTATTTGCTGATCCAACTCATTTTCACAAAAGCCTTTTAGACTATGTTTATGTACATGGGCAGATTTAGGAAATTATATATGGTGGAGGAGCACTGATCAACAGTAAAGGGTTGAGCTGATCCATGTGCCTTTTTTCCCTAGAACACTATTTAAAAACTTTGTATGTCTGCGTGTGGCCATTGTGATACTGCTGTTTTTGAGTTTGTGCTGATGTGAATTCATCCTGTCAAGTCAGATGAAATAACTTTATTAAAATTTACTTCTTCTTAGCAATGTGTATAATATTGTAGCTATCAATTAAAAATGGTGCAGAGCTTCACAATTTAAAATTAGGCAGTGACTTAAAACAGTAAATCCACAAATATTTTGAAGATCTTAAAAAAATAGTTTAGCGTTTGACATACAAAACTGAGTTGATGACACCCTGTGTGAAAGTTGATGACATTTTCAACACAGGATTTCAGTATATCTGAGAGTGTAGATAGTACCATGTCAGATTTGAAGGATTGATTGGTGGGGAGCTATGTCAGTGTTTTATTTTCCACAACTCAAAAATAAATTGATTGATTTACTGTAAGAGAAGGAATTTATAGCAATACTTCTAAAATGTCTGAACTAAATTACCGAAATTTTGGGAGCAAAGTGATGCAACAGAAAACCATCCTATGGTATTTTAGTTTTGAAGCTCAGCACTTTAAAAAATGCGAGTGAATAATGATGTGTGAAACACAAAATTCTAAATGTACGCTCTTGTTCACAAATTTCTTACATTTTACTTGCATCTGTGTGCAACTAATTAAATATTGAGCATTGAATAAGGACTAACGAGCTTTCAGCTGTCAGCAGTACTTCGGAAAAGTATTTTCAGTGTTCATAGTTCATATATTTATATTAGGGTAAGCTTTGATCATTTGCAAAGGTAGAAAATTGAAAATGCAAACATTGTTGTGTCTGCATATCATCATTTTAAAGCATACTGATAAAAGGTTATGCTCAGAGGGATTTGGACACTAAAGAGAAGCTGTTATCATTTAGGAGTATCATGACAGCAGTGTTTTTATGCATGCATTGAGTCTTATTTCATCATTTGAACTGATTTTGCAGTAAGTAAAAGAAAATGCTTTCTAGTTTAATGAAATGAAATTTTGAAGTCTCTAGATTAAGCCTTTCTAATTTGCTACTGTGCATTAGTTTTATGTTTACATTTTTGTCACAACTGTAGTTTATAAACTGACTCACTGAGAATTTATGCCGCTGATTGCTTTGAAATCTCATTAGAAGTTATGGAAGTGTTTTGCAGTTCCTGAGGTTTGAAAAGCATTATGTTATTTCCAGGGAAAGACAGTTTGAAAGATCTAAGCTGTGGAAGCAGAAAGCTATGAAGAATAAAATAATGCATCTTGGGATAGAGGAATATGCTTATTAATGTTTCTATTAAGATGAAGATTAGTCTTCTGATACAGAGTTAAAAACATAATATTGAATGATGTTCAATATGTTCAAATGTTACTTGGAACTAGACTTGCTTTTGGTTTTGCTTTTAGAAAGCCAAATAAGGAACTATTTTGAATCATTAAAAAAATGAAGCTTATTTATTAAATGTTTGAGCCACGACTTCTAGATGTTGGTCTTCAGTATCACTTATTTTTCGTTTTTTTTGTGTATATTGAAAATGGTAATGTCAAGCCACTGCCTTTAAGATAATTGGAAATTGTAGTTTAACCCTGAAAATTGATGTAAATTTTGTGTCTGGGTTCTTGTTTAGTACTTTCAAAATCTGGATTCGTTTTCTGTATGAGGATTGTAGGAAAGGATAAGAAAATGAAAAGCTGAAAAATGTAGTAGAAGTTCAGGAAAAATATGTTAGAAATCTCCACAGCTATGATGTGATATGGTTCTTTAAGAAGGAACTGAAACCAAAAACTGGGCACATGACCTAAAGCTATTCAATGCAAATAAGAGTGCTTAGCCTCAGTTTTTGGCAAAGGGAACAGTTTTCTTGGTGTTCGAAACATGCTGTCAGCTAAACCAGTCTCCGGATGCAGAGCTAACTTTGACAGCAGAAGAAATGATTGGATTATCTCTGAAGACTGAAGGCAATGAGGTAAGATACAGCTTAAAATGAATTGGAAGTGAAGAATACAAACCGACTCAGTAATTTAGATTGTGGTAGTATTTCTTGGTAATATAAGTTGTTTATGTCAGGGTTAAGTAAAGGAAACTAGGTTTATGCATATTGTTTTCCCTGATCTAAATGATGTTATAAAATGCAATATAGAAGTGTGATGAGATATTGGATCACTGAGTATGCAAGGTTTGGTGCTGTATAAAATTGCTTCCTCTGTTCTCACGCTTTTCCCCTTTGTAAGCTAATCATAGAGGTAGGCTCAGTTCATAAAATGTGCATCCTGTGAAAGTGAAACTGCATTTTGTTTTTGTGCTTACAAATAGATGTAACTTTATGAGTAACACAGGACGTTTCTTCATGTTTCAATGCTGTTTATGTAAGATGATGCTAACTGTATTGGACTTGCCAGTCTGCTCACTGCTCTTCTGGAGAGAAAAGTTTGAAGAAGTATTTCATGCAAAGCAAAGCTATAGCAAAAACCTGGTTTACATGCAGCTGTGTACTCTGAATGTACTCTGTGCATTATGGAATGACTGTGACTGCTTTTAAATCTCCAAATCTTACATTGCCTTCCTAGGAGATGTATCCTTTATATACGTATAAAAATGAGAGCTTATCATACTTTTTCTTCTGTAGTGCTTGAGGGAGAATTTGGAAAAATACCTTTATCTCCTCACATGGGGTTTTGACTATATACAAGCTTAGAATAAATTTTTTGTGTGTATGTTCTGATCTCTCAAACTGAAAAATAGATGACTGTGAGATGTGAGCCCTGAGAGTCATGGTTCAGAGTACTGAGAATGTTTTTTCATATGATTTTGAAATTTAAAATCACATTTTTCTACATCCTTTCAGGGAGACTGTTTATAGTGTAATATCTGATTTTCATGGTTTGATTTTCACTTCTGCAAAAAAGTTTGTTTACTTCCCAAATCTGTACTTTCACATAGTTTTAGAATAATACATCATGTTAAGAGCTGGTGTAAAAGAAACAAAAATAAAAAAACAACCAAATAAAACCAACTTTTTCTTTGGTGCTCCCGTTTTTTCTTCCATGGAGACTTGGTTTTTGAGAATTGGTCACTTTTCCTTTGTCAGTTTTTCTTATTAACTGCAGATGCAAATATTTTCACTGTGATAAAAGATAGCACAAAAAAAAGCACATAAAAGAGTGCAGAGTTTGAACTTTTTTTTAATTAAAGCTTTTTTAAAAAAGTAGGCATTTTAGCTTTCTAATACATTTCTCTTGTAATATGGTTTTAAACAATTGAGTAATTCTAATGAAATAATGCAAATTTATGCTAAGAGCAATTCAGCAGTTACAATATTTTTTGCTCTGTAATGGTATTGAGTAATGTGATTCAAGAAATTTAGAGGATTTACAAATGTAAACACAGTTTTCAGTTAGTTTCTTCTAAGTAAATAAACTCATAAATATCTGTACTTAATAAGGCACTGATGTTTCAGTTCCACATTGATGGATAGAATTTCTGTATCTGTACAAGGTTTTACTCTCTACAGAGCTGACCATCAGAATATTTCTTGTGGTTGAGAACTTGTCATATTGTTTAATGAATGATGCAGACTGTTTCAAACCTTGGTGGTACTTTTCTAATTTTATGCATATAACTGTTTATGATTTTGTTGCATTTGCTAGGTTTGCTGGGATGGGTAATCTTCTTAAGGTCCTTACCAGGGAAATTGAAAACTATCCACATTTTTTCCTGGATTTTGAAAGTAAGTTCAAACAATTACAAGATTGTGAGAGAATCTTTTCCCTGACTTAATAGTGAACTAAGGAAAAAAAAAAATCTTAAGATGGATTGTTTGCAGTGTTTATTTTCCAGCGCAACCAGTCTATCCAAGTCCTTGTCTCTAAAACCATTTGTTCACTCAGAACTCCTTTTCTCTTCCTTTTCTATTTTTCAGGAACCAAATGGGAAATCTTTTAAAAGTTCTCACTTGCACAGAGCTTGATCAGGGGCCAAATTTTTTCCTTGACTTTGAAAGTGAGCAAAGCTTCTTGCCTGGCTTGCCTTCTTTGCTTATTACTTCCTAATAAACTGCATGTGCTTACGCGTCATGAAGCAATTCAAAAGGGATTTGCAAGCAAATTAAATTACACTTTAGTTGAGTATTGAGTTTTTTTGATAACTACAAGACTATGTATAACTACTTCATGAGAAGGTGGCAGGATGATAGATACGCAAATAAAATATGATTTAGTTTCAGAACATTTGTAAGCCATTATTAAATTTATATGTGAGTGAACTTACTTCAGCTTACTCTAACAAATCAGGGTTAATAATATATGTTCTTCATGTTTCTTCATTGAATGGAAATATATTTACAGTGGAAATAATTATGAAAAGCTTAAAAAAATACCAGCAGTGTAGGTGGCTGGTTCAGTGGTGATTTAACTGGATTATTATAGTTTTTAAAGAGTAATGAAGTGGTGTAAGTGTAAGTACTTGATTGCATCTCTCTTAATTGCATGTTTATCGGTTTGCAAACAGTATTTCACATACTAATTTCCTTGTCACATTTGTTTCTGAATCAAAGCTATTTCCCTTCTGCTGGTTATGCTATTCCTGCATGTACTTCTGAACACTTTCTTGAAAACTGATCATCAAATCCTTAAATATGGGTTAATCTTCATTAATTGCGTGAAATGCTTTTTATCAGAATGCTAACAGCATGTGATGTTCTGTCTCTTAAAACCTTTCATCTAAACAACGGAAAAGAGTTTTGAAAGAAGCTACCTCTTTAATAATTTGATTTTTGAGGCATTGTTGAAGAGAGAATTTGGGATAAGTAGGCACATATTATCACCTTGAATACTTTTCTGAAATAATTTATTCCTAAGTTATTCTTAAAAAAAACAATTACTGACATGAAATGAGAAAGTATGTATATACGTGCTTAGAAGCACTGGTTCTAAAAGTTGTTAAAACATATTTAAATCTGAAGAAATTGTTCAGACATGCTTTCTTGGATTAGAACCGGAGTGTACGAATGTAACATTGTACATACTTTAATCTTCTCATCTAGATCTCATTTACCACAGCATAAAGAATCGGTTTTAAATTATGAAGAAAGTTAATTGGTTATTTTGGGTTTGGAATAAGGTACTACAGGCCCTCAATCCATTTTCTGCTTGTCTGTATGATTTGAGAATTTTATTCTAGAACTTGGATGTTAAACCTTTGTACAAATCATCATGTAATTTTTTTCTGTCAAACTTCAGGACACGTTAGTAGATGCTGTGCCAAGTTCTTGCAAAGCTTTTCAGCTGCTTTGAACTTCCAGACTTCATCAGTCCCATCATGTCCTATATTGTAAGAAGGTCTTACTAGCTGTGACTGCTGACTTAGAAGGAAACAGGTGGCCTGGCAATGGGAGGCCTCGTAGAAGTGAGAGGGGAAAATGCATATTTTATTGCCTTGGCAGAGAAGGTTGTTGGTTTTTTGTTGTTTTTTCTTTTCCAAAACCTGCTCTGCAACAGGAACAGAAGTGAGCTTAAGTGCCTTTTCCCAAAGAAATGCAAGCAATTGGTGTAAGCACTTGTGCACTTGTCAGGCACAGCCACCCAGGGAATGAAATAGTCTTGGAAATTTTTGTGGAATAATAAAATCCGTGTTCTGTGGAAGGAACGTAACTGCAAGGACATACGTTGGCTTGATGCGTTTTCTGTATTTCATTTTTTTGCATTGAAACACTGAGTTGTGTAAAAACACACTCGAATGTGTTGGCCATGAGTGCCAGTCTGTATGTATGCTTGCTGGCCGCATGACTTTTTATGTTTTCAATTTGTTTTCAGTTCAAGTTCAGTGGATTAAAAAAAAAAAAAAGTCGTATTAGAAACGAATGCAGTTACAAAGGTTTCCTTCATGGTCTGGTAATGATAGGACAAGAGGAAGTGGTTTTAAACTAAAAGAGAGGAGATCTTGGTTAGGTGTTCGGAGGGAATTCTTTACTCAGAGGGTGGTGAGGCACTGGTGCAGGCTGCCCAGAGATGTGGATGCTCCATCTCTGGCAGCATTCAAGACCAGGTTGGAGATGGGATCTTGAGCAGCCTGGTTTGGTGGATGACAACCCTGCTCACAGTGATCAGGATTAGAAGTGGATGGGCTTTAAGATCCCCTCTAACCAAAGCCATTTTTTATGAGTCTATGATTATAAATTGAAAAATAATAAAAAGCCTTTCTAAAGCTTTGAGAAGATGTCTTTAATGAAAAATTGGGTTTTGATTGATTCATGATACAGAATCATATCATAGAATCATAGAATGCCAAGAGGAAGGCAGAAGTTTTGGAGCAAAAAATTTTCTCTGCTTATGAAAACATTCAGCTAATGCAATTTCAGATGTATTTGTATTATGCTCACAGTTCATATAAGATAATCACAGATTTCCTACATTCAATTTCAAATATACTGCATGAAGAAGGTTAGCTTCCAGTCTCTTTAAATATTTACTGATCATTCAGCTATCTTCCAACTTGATTCCCATGATAGATCTTAGATGAGAGTATTAAACGAAGAATTAGGTTGGTAGTAGAAATCCTACTGGTGTTCCAGGGATTTATTCAACTATGCAATACCTGTTTGTATACTTTCTGAGGAAAAAATCATGCCTGTGTTCATCTCTGCTTTAGACTGTGTAAATTGCTGAAAGTAAGTTAAGCAATTTCAAGTGTTAGTGAAGTATTGTTATTCAGTATCTGATAACGTTGCTGTGCAATTTTATGTATCCCAGAGAGATTTCAGTTCAACTGAAAGAATTAATACTGAACAATATAAAAACACAGGAAATACTCTGGAGAATATCCCTTTTTAAGTGAGGGATATATTGATTTGATGTGTTTACTGTGTTTCATTTTTTGCATCAGTATATTTCTTTTTAGGTTTTATCCACTTTTTCATTAGCAGTAAGCTAAAACCTCAAAGTAAGTCTGGCAGCACTACTTCTGCAATTTTTGCAGGGTTTTGGGATATTCCTGCCCTGGTATTTTTTGCTGTTCTTCATTTGGAATTTGTTGTACCAGAAAAGAGTGTGTGACATACTTTTTCTTCCTGTGCATAAAGTGTGCCATACAAATATTGTTGTGTTAGTGCTTTGTTTTGTTTTTAAACAAAAATGAATAAATATATATATATTTTTTAATTAAAACAACACAACATTTTTTCCTACTATGGAGCAGTAGATCTGTGGATCTAGATACTCTCTATCTCCGTACATCAAAATTGTGTGGCTTTATTTGCTGATACTGCTGAAAAGTAATGAGTGTTTGTATATAGGAAGTGGGAAAAGAATGTGAGGGTGTTAAATTCCCTGGGCAATTGATTTAAGATAATCTAAGTTTGTGCTTCTCCAAAGAGGTGATTCCACAGCTAATGCTATGTCATGTGGACTCATAGCCATGTGCTAGAATTAATGTGTATAACAAACGTTGTTGCACAAGTTATGTGTGATAACTGTGTGGGAAAATTATCTTGCTAGGAACTAGCTGTTCAAGTATATATATATATTTAAAAAGAAAAATACCTACCAACTTACTTCTTTCCTCAACTTACTAAATAGTCTCTCAGTCACATAAATCTGGATGACTGCATGGTTGGAGGAGCCTTAGCTTTTAGTGCGCAAGAGAACAGAAATGCAGAGCAGAATAACACGAGCAGAACAGATTTAGATATCTTAGTTAAGAAACTACACTGTAAGTTCAGCATAGTAAACTTCAGTTTTACTTTTTTCCCTTACAACCCAGATAATCATAGAACCATAGAATGGCCTGAGTTGAAACCCCTTGCCATAGGCAGGGTCGCCAGCCACTAAACCAGGCTGCTCAGAGCTACATCCAGCCTGGCATTGAATGCCTCCAGTAATGTCTTGTAAGGATAAGCTAGTATGAGTTCTTTTATGCCACACAAATATTTTTTAAAGTTAGTATTCTCCAGGACAGAATTCTGCTTTGAAAAATTTGAGGTGGGCATCTGGCATGGCATCTTTTAAATCTTTTTTCTTTGCTTATTTTTAAATATAAACTCACTTTTCTCTTTAATATTTTTACCAACCGATTATTTTCATATTTAGCTTTAGTTCTTCCAGTACATCTCTATGCAATTCTAGAAAAGTGAGCAGGTAGAAAGAGGACGTTTAGAAAAATCAAGTTTTCTCACCTGAAATTGTTCTTTTTTTCAAATTCTGCCTTGTGCTGTATTTGAAATAAGAAAGAATCATGAAACATAAATGAAACATAAATGAGTGTGTTTTAAAATTTCACCTTCCAAACATATTTAATGGCTATTTTAATTTTCTCCTTGAAAATTCAATGCTACCACAATTATTTAGAATATCACGGTGCTCCAATTTTCTGCAGCTATCTCTATATATGATCAGTAGTATTCCTTACAACATGTTCTACTGATGTCACTTAATCCAATTCTTGATTCCAAAGTAGGAACCAAGTTTTGTAACTCTGTGATTATATATATTTTTAAAAAGATTGAATCTCTTATTAATTTCAATTAATGTTATAGGGCAGAAGCAGTTCTGTATGCTCTCTCATTCTTGAGCCATGGAATAGCTACTAATCTGTACAAGTAGAAACAATTTGAAGATTTATGCAATCCAACCTTGAAGATAAGTAGTGCCCAACTTCAGAGGTTAGTGAAGAGTGTTCTCCAATGCAGGTGTTTAAAAAAACCAAAAAACAAAAAAACCCAACCTTTTGAAGTGAAATTCAAACTGTGCATTCCACTAAATTAATGTTGGAAGGTCTGCTGAAATACTTAAATAAAGAAGTCTCATTTCCAGATAGCAAACTGTTCTGCTGTTCCACATTTGATGTTTTTGTATTCAGTGACATTTATTTGAAATTGTCATATACCTGTTTTCTCACCTTTGAGAAACTTGAATAAAACCTTGTTAGCAAAAGTGAGCGCATGGCAAGTCCTGTGAGTTTGTGGTCTTCACAGCTAATTAAGGTTTCATTGTTACCCCATAGGGTGATTCTCTTGAAGTGGGTTTTTCTCCATTCAACAACGGTTTTGTTCATTAGATCTTGACCTTGATTAAATTTGCAAAAGGTAAATGAATTCTGGGTATTTAAAGCTCTTTCTGTAGCACGTTGTGAGTTCTCATTTTTGCAGAACTCTGTTGTCGAACTACTGCTGCCTAGTTTTCAGGTGAATAAATATTTGAATATGAATTCTTGGGAATAATTTGAAGGTTGGTAACAACAATTTGTTTTGAATCTAAAAGGCTAAAGCTTTATAACATGCTCAGAAAGCTTGTAAGCTTTTGGCAGTCTTCTAGTGGCATCTTCATCCCATCATCTCCCCAGATACATGGGTCTTTTATAAGACCAAACTCTCTGAATGCAGAACCTTAACAGGTTTCTCTTTTTTCTAAACGTTAGCTAGGTGGGCTTGTTGTCTGGTCCTTCTCCAAAGAATCAAGGATACTTATATTCCAGTATTCTTCCTGCTCTATCCCCAGAAAGATTTATGAAATGTTGAGTTATAGTTGCTCATATATGATTAAAAGTGTCTATTAATGGAACGTGTCTAGCAGCAGAGCAACTGACTATTTTTTGCAGGATGTTAATAAGTGCCCTTGCTCCACAGGCAGAGAGGCTGGAAGTGTAATCTGTATCCAGCCAGGGCAAGATTAAACTCATTTCTTGCACTTCCAAAAGTGCCCTAAGCAAGAAGTGGTGTTTTAGTCCAAGGGCATCCTCTTCAGGATGTCCACTCCTCATGCATTACAGGGCTGAGAGCAACAAACCAGTGACCTTATGCTTGTTTCCATGGCATAGCCTCATGCTCCTTTAGAGAGCTTCATTTTGTTCTGGCTAATTATGGAATTCTGGCAGATGTGGCAAGCAGGTTATTTTTTCAATTACCATTCTTTTTAATGTATGGGATATGGGATATACTCTCTGAAATGCATTATTCACTGGGGTTGAAAGTAATACTTTCTGTCTTTGTCAAGGACGTAAGCTTAGCCTTTTTTCTAATCATGTGCCAGACTGGAAGGGGAAAAAATCATTGTCATGGTGTCAGACCTGAAATGTGTGTGTATGCATGTATATATATATATATGTGTATACACGCATGCTGTGCTCTAATTTGCTGAAATGCTGAAAGCAGAGCCTGTAAGACACCTTGCTGAACTCACTGTTCTTTTGCATGGCTGCCAAAACCAGGTGGCCATGATATTATCTGACAAATATGATTGCGCGTTTAATGCACTTGAAATGCAAGCATTATCCAGTCTCAGTGGGAATCCATTTAACTTCCAATTACATTGACTGAGGGTGGAATGAAGTTCTCTGCTTTTTGGTCTGCATTTCAGATGCAGAAAGAGTGCATGGATTGGAAATACTTCTTGTACAAGTGACTTGTTTTGTCTTAATTGTTGAGATAGTCTTATGCTTGACTTTGTATAAATTAGTACTTAATATTCGTTCTTTTATATTTAATCTTGTCCTTTGAGTATTGATGTGTAACATATGCTGCAGTTTCTGTTTTTTTTTTTCAAAAGTGTAACTGGTGAAGGATGGGATAAGATATATTTTTTTAAACAAATGATGTATTTTCGGGAAAAAAAAGCTTGCTCCACCTTCCAAGCTCATTAAGTACCTCAAATATATAATGCATCTACAAATGGACTGCGATTGTTCCAGTGGATTTAGTTATCAGAGAGGATGGATCAGTTTCCTGTTTTGTCTTGCTAAAGAAAGAGTATTCTGATAAATAATAATTAGTACTATAAAGACTGTCAGACTTAAGGGTACTGTGAGGTCTATCAGACTTCAAATGTGGTACATTCAGTGGTAGTGGGAACTTACAACAGTAAGCCCTCAATAGAGAGGGCTTGCTCTCAATTTGGATTAGCTAGTGACTATGGATTTATTTATAAATATGTTCAAATTGTTTAAGCATGTGCTGATTGTCTGGAGTTAGGGTTGCAAGAGGTGATTCATGAATAGTATTTATTTTTCATTATTATTTTTTTATTTTTTTAATTCAGAACAGGGAAATGAGCTTTGGTATTGCTGGAATAGAAAAACAATTTTAAAAGCCAGAATCTCGGTCATGAAGAATTCTTTGTTTCTTTTAATTTTTGTTGTTGGTATAGTTCAAAGCAAGATGAAATCCTCTACAAAGTCATCAATCAGAGATATGTTAGCTAACCATGTTTGTCAAAATATTACTGTAAAATCCCTTTTGAAACATGACCATAATTTTATCAGAGCGCGTATTTGCATAACATATAGTTCACACATAAGATGCATGTTAAAAAGAGCCTGAAACATCCTCCCTGCTTTATTTTTAAGCTAAACAATTTCTGCATATATAAACTGCTTCTGCAAGTGCAAGCTAAGCCTATTGCTCTGTAGCCTTTGCCGCCTTCTCCCTTCCCTTTTCCAGCCATCTACCCTTCTCCTATTCCACTTTCCCCATATGCTGGAATACCACAGAAAGCTCAATTGGTTTCAAGTACTCACTTTTTCACCAGCTTCCAAAAGATGAATTGGGAAAATCTAAAAATAGTAACTACAATGGAGGTTACTAAAGACCAATTCTAAATCCCAAAGGGATGAGCAGTCCAGAGAGCTTAAATTTTTATTAGGGGGCAATACTTTTTAAAGAAAATGAACTGTGAAAGTAGCATAGAAGTTCTTTGTTAACCAAATCATGCTTCTGGTGATGTGATTGTGCAGATTTTACACTTGTGGTTTGTACTAATCAATAGCTTACTCTCTTTTATGCCTTAATATTTGCTGGAAACATTATTTTAATTAACTTTTATTAAAACTATTAGAGTGTGGATACTGACTTATAGATGTCCCATTCCTTCCCCCTACTCAATTGTGGATAGTACAGAAGTTTTAAACAAAAATACCAATTTCCTTGTGAAACTTAGAAATATTTACTGTTTTGTTCCCTTCTTTTTCACAAAGTCAAATAACCATTATGGTATATACACCTGGGATTTCTTGCAGCTTGGGGAAAGAAACAGTATCACTGCAAACCTAATATTAACTAATAGTTCAGTTCAGCAGCCATGTCTGAGCTGGGATTTTCATTTTTGGAGCAGTTTTCTCCTTGTTTCTACTTTCCTTCTGAAGTATAGAGTAGTACTGTTTTAAGTCTCCCTCCATCTTTATAATAAGCCCCTTTTAAGTGTTGAAAGGCCACTAAGGTCTCCAGGCAACCTTCTCTTCTCCAGGCTGAACAACCCCAACTCTCTCAGTTTATCTCCACAGAGGAGGTGTTCCAGCCCTCTGATTATCTTTGTGCCCTCCCCTGGGTCTGCTCTAACAGGTGCATGCCCTTCTTGTGCTGGAGCTGAACACTGCCACAGGTGGGCACGATGAGAGTGGAGTAAAGGGCCTACTGGCCATGCTTCTTGTGATGCAGACTAGGTTAAAACTGGCTTTCTGGGACACACGTATGCACTGCTTCCCTCACATCCAGTTTCTGTCCACCAGCACCCCCATATCGTTCTACTCAGGGCTGCTCTCAATCCATCCTGCAGTCTCTACTGAAGTTTGAGATTGCCCCAAGCCAGGTGCAGGACCTGAGACACATGTGGGCATTTTGATTTCCTTCAAAATGTCATTACTCTGAATATAGAAGGTCTACATATCACTCCACTTCCACCCTGAAAACAAAGTAATGATTGATAGAAGTGGATTAAATAGAGCTGCTATTCAAGTATTGGGAATGGTGTCTGCCATTCAAAAGGAAAATGTTTATTTTTGTGTAGTACTGTACTTACGTTGCATAGAAGGAGAAAAATACTCTGGGAAGCCTGGAGGAAGGGTGACATGGCATAATATTCTACTGCACCATCCACTGAAAGGCTTGATTTTATCCCCAAGCTGCAAGGAAAGTAAGTGATCCTTTATAATTGATCTTTGGAGCTCGTGAGTGAGGTGCCTTTTTACTGAAGGACCAAGACACTATCCTCTTTTCTAATTACACTGCCTTATGATGCTGAGACTTCTGAGCCAGAGATTACCAAAACAATGGAAAAACTTTAATAGCTGAATGGCAGTGCAGAATAACTGTATAACTGTATCATTTAAAAAAAAAAAAAGACAGTGCAAAAGTCAAGTGATATAACGTAAACTGAATAATCTTGCCATCAGTATTGCAGCTACATTCTGTCTTACACATTTTACTTTTATGTTTCTTAGATGCCCAGCCCACAGATGGAGAAAGAGAAGTATGGAATCAGATCAGTGCAGTTTTACAGGACTCAGAAAGTATGCTTGCAGATCTTCAGGCTTACAAAGGAGCTGGACAAGAAATTAGAGATGTATGTTTGTTCAAGCTAATGGGAAAGCTCTAGAAGAAAAACTGAACAGAACACTGTGTTCTGTTCTGTATCCAGGCACATTCTATGGAGCTGTATGAGAATCTTTATAATTCTGTTTTAAAAACTTACGGATTCAGTGCAACATGATAAGTTGTAATGTTAAATTATTAAATGATGGCTATTGGAACTTCTTTTGGGTCTACTACTAGCAATTAATTAATATTTATTTTTCACTTTGAGACAGTTTTGTATATCTCATTTCATATACCTTATCGCTAAAGTTACAGTTAAGAACTAATACTTAAGAAATAATACTCAAATGTCTGAAACTCATAGGAAAAAATACTGGAAATAGCTACTCTATGTAAGTGAGATAATGAAATACAGTAAATTGGAATTTTATATCAATTTTGCACGTATCTTACACTGTGAAACTAGTTTTGAGGTACAATTCTGAATTGTAACTTACAGTTTGTCTCAGCTGACCAAACCTTTCCCTGTGTCAGCCTCAAATTTACTTTTAGTTTGAGCTCTTACCTACATAAGTTTAAAATAATAATAATTGTAAAAAGCTGTTTATTTCTGCATACAGTACTTATACTCCTGATGCTTTTGCAGTATGTTTTTATTCAAAGATTCCTGCATGTCAGTGTTGGATTAGAATGAGTATTTTTAAGTTATGCTAAAGGGAAGAAGGAAAAGAATGGTATTTTTTAGACTTAATAACTTTCACACATGATGTTAATTCTTATAATTGTCCTATGTTTTACAATACTTTCTGAAATACTGTACTGGACAATTTCCAAATCACCTTTTACTTGCTGTTTGTAATTCACAGTTCTTTATGGTGGAATTTTCATTTCAGGCAATACAAAACCCCAATGATATCCAGTTGCAAGAGAAAGCATGGAATTCAGTGTGTCCTCTGGTCGTGAGGCTGAAGCGCTTTTATGAATTTTCACTGCGATTAGGTGAGCCCTCGTTTAATACATCTGTTTTATTCAGTTACTTTAAAGAAATATGAAATTTCTTTTTCCACTGATTTTAAATGGCTTTTGTTTTGACTCTTTGATCTTAACAGATATTTGCCTTCAGTCACATTTCTCAGTGCAGATTTTTTTATCTTCTTTTGGTTTAAAAATTATTTAAAGTTTGTTGGCTTGCCACCTAAACTGTATATTATCTAAATAGAGCACAGAGAATGCAATTGTGACTGTAACGTTTTTATCTGTTGCCTCCCACCGTTCATTGATGTTTGTCGTACTGATGTGGTTTACATTTTTTAATTTAAATTCTCATAGAGAACAGAGTTTTAAAAGGAATGAAGACAAAAATATTTTGAGATTTGCTTTTAAATAAAAAGAAGGGGGGATAACAAGGACAGGAGGATATCGATACTCTTTTGCAGGGTGAAAATGCAAAGCTGGGCACATTTTAAACTGAGTTAACCATCCATGCTGCCCTCAAAAAATGATGTAATTAAGCCTTGAATTAAGACTCTGGATGACAATCTTTGTGCAAAAAAATGTTTCTATAAAGTAGAAGGAATGGATTCAAGCTACGGCAGGGGAGATTCGGGCTGGACATTAGGAAGTATTGCTTTTCAGAAGGGGTGGTCAGGCACTGGAATGGACTGCCCAGGGAGGTGGTGGAGTCACCGACCCTGGAGGTGTTCAAGGAAAGGCTGGATGTTGTGTTGAGGGACATGGTTTAGTAGGAGCTATTGGGAATAGGTGAACGGTTGGACTGGATGATCTTTTAGGTCTTCTCCAACCTTGGTGATTCTATGATTCTATGAAAGTTCCCTGTAACAAAAATTCTTCTATAAAGTCTTGCTATGCCTATCAGTTTTTGAGTAATGTTAGTAATTATAGCCACAGGAGCTGAACTACCTTTCTATCGGTGCCTAAGAGTACACTTTCTGTAACTAAGATGCCAGAACAATCTCTGTACTGTGTTGATGGCTATTTCAGGAAGATGAAAAAGAGAGAGCAGAATATTTGAATATAGGAGAAATGCTTTCTCCATAGAATTTTTGGTAGGGTTCCGAGATAAAGGGTGTTAGATGGGAAAAAGGGACATAATGGAAAAGAGTTTGTTGATACAGAATGGAGAGAAAATGGCAGAAAGTTTAACGAAACTTAGTAAGAAATTCCTTTAATTAATTTCTCACCTTAGAATATAAACGAAGGGGATTCTTGTTAGGGCTGTGCATATTCTTAGCCTTCCTTCTCTTCTAACAAGTATTTAAATACTTATGTAAAGTCTTACCTTAATATGGACTGAAAAGAAAATATTTTGTTTTTAGAAAAGGCCTTGCAGAGCTTACTGGAATCTTTGACATGCCCACCTTATACTCCAACTCAACACCTGGAACGGGAACAGGCTCTGGCTAAAGAGTTTGCAGAAATCTTACATTTTACTCTTCGTTTTGATGAACTTAAGGTTAAACTCTTTTACTGCATGCTATTTTTTTTCCATATATTTTGAATCAAAACTGATTATTTTCTGTTTTCTTTCACTAAGATGAGAAACCCAGCAATTCAAAATGACTTCAGTTATTATAGGCGCACAATAAGTCGCAACAGGATTAACAACATGCATGTAAGTAAATAAGGTCTGATCTGCTCTTAATGCTGAAACCTATCATTTTGTGTATACCTATACCGTTTGTGGTAGCGTTAGTTTTTGGGGTTTTTTTGTTTTGTTTTTGTTAGCTGTCATATTCTCAGCTTCACAGTGAGAGTTAAGCAGCAGTCTGGATAAAGTGATTAGGCTGGAACTATTCATTCAGCAATCTGCTTCCTGACGTGAACGTGCTCTGTATCTTTTTCTTGCTGCTGTCAAGATTTTAAGAGTTTAACTAACAATTTTTTTTCATGTTTTTCTCAGCTAGACATCGAGAATGAAGTCAACAATGAAATGGCCAATAGGATGTCCCTGTTTTATGCAGAAGCAACACCGATGCTGAAGACACTCAGTAATGCAACTACACATTTTGTATCAGAAGTAAGTAATGGGAGAGAAAAGGGCAAAACACACAGACATTCTTAATTTTAATTTTACAAGATGATCTACTCAATGATGACTCTTTTTTAACTCTTCTAGAACAAAACATTGCCAATTGAAAATACAACAGACTGCTTAAGTACTATGGCTAGTGTATGTAAAGTCATGTTGGAAACACCGTAAGTTTTATCTTAAATCTTGTTTCTATTGTATGTGACAATTTTTACCGTGTTTATTTATTTCCATCTGGAATAAATAGTTGTTGTTTTTTTTTCCAAATGATTTCCTGCTTGCCTTCAGTTGCAGTCACACTAATGAACAAAGCACAATGTGTTTTTAGAAAATTTTGCCTCCTATTTTAACCACCTTAGATATTTTTTCACAAATCAGTGCTGAATTTTATTAGGGAGGGTATTCAACGAAGGTTAACATACGAGTATAATCTTCCATAGGCTTTGGTATCTGTCTCACCTAACCAGAACTATAGGGCAACTACTGTCTCTTGCCCATCTTGCAAAATTATTACCATTCTTAGGGGCTAGATTTTGGCACAGATATGCATATAGTAGATGGGAATCGTCTCAAAATCCTGTGACATCTTAGTATGAGTCACTGAAAATACCCATATGTGTATGCTCTTTTTTTTTTTTTTTTTTTGCATAAGTAGAGAAACAGTAAATTGTGAGTTGTCTACCAGAAGAGAAAATTGAGTTTATTCTCCAATATTTAGTTTTAATTGTGAGATAATCAGACACTTTCACATCTAAATTTCTATAGCCTTTAAATCTGGTCATGTTATGGTGCTGTATTTATAGCTCTAAATCAGAGAATGAAATCTGAAGTCATTGTAAGCTGTGAGGTAGTACAGTACAGCTTTAGGAAATTTTAATTTTACCTTAAATAACATTGTATATTGAAAATAGTACATAACAGTCGACAAGTCTATGTACTATCTACTTAAATGGTATTTGTTTTGTAACAGTGGTGCTTGCCATTTTTCAGGCATTGTGCTTCTCTCTGTTACATTTAATTCACTTCTTTGTGATAGTTTTAGGTAAAAGAGCTGTAATAAGGATTGTCTTAACTGTATCATCCATATTCTTATTTTGCAGTTGAAAAGTTGAAGAGAAACTCTTTGGAATGGATTCAATCCATTCCCATACAATATACCTCTACTTTTTAGATGTCTGGTAAACCTCTGTTGTTGAAGTTGCCTATGTACTTTGAAAAGAGGTATCAGTAATTATGAACCCAGGTGAAGGCCTATACTTAAAAGCTGCTGAAATTAGATTCTGCCTAAACGTTACTTGTTTCAAAGTAAGAATTTAAGCAAAAAAAAAAAATAGTTTGCCTGTGAGGTCCCATATGTTGTGTTTCTAAGAAGAAGCAGAAGTATGATGAGTCTCTATCATATTTTATCAGCCATGAAACACTTCGGCAAAAGTTGCTGGCCTCATGGAAACGAGGTTATGAACTGGGAATGTTTGGTAAAACAGATTTAGATATCTATTTGCTTTCTAACCTGCTTTGTAAATTGACTGGGACTTATGCAATTTAAAGATCTTTAAGATTTTGCAAAGATTTTTCTTTTAAGTACTTTTAAGTACAATGTTTAGGTTTTGTTCCTTCATAACCTGGTTTGCAAAACTGTCCAGTTAATAATAGTCAAGACATTTTTTTTTTCCTGTTATTTTTCAGGGAGTACAGGAGTAGATTCACCAGCGAAGAGACTCTTATGTTCTGCATGAGGGTAATGGTGGGAGTTATCATACTGTATGATCATGTTCATCCTGTGGGAGCTTTCTCAAAGACATCAAAGATTGATGTAAGAATGACTTTTCTTAGTGTCTCGTAGGTTTGAGAACACCAGTCTGTGGATTTTTTTCCAGCACAGACTTATGAGTTTTTATAAACCATTTTAATAACTTTTGAGTAGCAAAACTTAGAATTTATCTTCACCTGTTTGCTTTCATATATCAGCTTGTTTGAAATTAAAATAAGTATTTGTATTTTCTCTCAGACATAGATACTCATTTGTCTTTATTTCTGCTTTTCTGCCAGCTGTATGGTTACCCTATAATAATTCTGTGATACAGCTACTCTTGAATAAGTTCTGTAGTCATAAGTTTTTATTTATCACGTAATCTCTTTATGCTGAAATGCTCATTTTTGGTTCTAGCTCTGTTGTAAATAAGCAGCTATTCTATATTGTCTCTGCTTAGCCTGAGATCTAAAGAGAACTGAACTCCCACTGTTGTAATGCTAATAATGAGCCTTCAGTTTTAGTTTTGGCTTGACCAGTCACAGCAGAATCAACCTTATATTTTCATCTGAGATATTGCAAGCACACACACACAAAAAAGTACTCTTTTTGTGCTGAATGTTTTTAAATCTCATAGGGCACATCTTTCAACAGAAATAATCTGTAATTCATGGTTAGTCCTTCCCTTTACAAAACAGCCTACTTCTAAAGAAAATATATAAATACATGTATATAATATTACTGTGCTTCACTCTTTGTTAGCATTTTTTTATCTGCAGATAACACTATTTTACCACATCCCTTTTTTGACTCTGCTTAACAGAGGGTAAGATATGTCAGAAAGAGGTGAATTGATTTGCTGAAGGTCACGCAGCAGATAGAGCCTGGGAATTGAATGCAGACTTCCTGACTGCTAATGCAGTCTCTCTACAGAGACAGCAGAAGTAAAAATTTTCGCAGTCCTGTATATAGTGTGTGCACTTTTGGTTCTCACGTTTAACCAAAAGCCTTGTAACCTTATAGTTAATGTAAATGAAAGGCAGAAACTTAGCTGTTGTTTGTTTTTTTTTTTAATGAGTAAATGGTCTCAAATATTAATCAGTTTAATTAGTTTGGGGATTATTCTCTTAAAAAAAATAAAAATAAAAAATCAGTAGATGCATTTGTATTACTACAATAAACAATTCTGTTTTCCAAGCCAATCACTTATTGGAATCCATTTTAAGAGTTCAGGGACAGTGGCACAAATTAACCTTTCCTTACTTTTTCAAAACTATTTCAAGCTGTTGACTGCAGGCACCTAGCTTAGATGTCCAAGAGCTTCTCTTTTCTGGCTGTTTTAAGGATCCTGATTCTAACAGAAGTGGAATTGAATCATTTGAATTTTTCTCCACTTTGGGTTTGCCTGATCTCAACACACACTGCTACTGCATACTGTGCACTGAGTTTTTTGAGTTTCACCTAGACTGGCTTCTGGATAAGTACTGGGTGTATACCTAGCAATGGAAGAAAAGAGTACTTCCAGAGCATGATTAACTACATCTGAAGTTATATTCTGAATAGGTTGGAGGAATTTATTATTCCTCTCTGTGAACTACATAGGGATTCTGTAGACTGAATCAGATGAGTTCTGTCTGCTTTCTCTGCTTCATTTTTTCTGATGTAAATGTGGACAGTGTTTTCAGCCTGATTTTTGTACTCTCAAGCAGATGTTCTTTCACTGTGGTGTTTAAAATCAGCATCAGGTACTTCTCATCTCAGATGAAGCTAGAAACTGCTAGTTATGAAACAAACTGTAAGCTATCACTATTTACAACTGGAGACTGAATACTGAAAATGTACTCCTTGTGTACAAATATAAATATAAAAGTCAGAGTTGAAACATTTCTTCTTACAGTTCCTGGGAGTGACAGGGAACAGTCTCTTAAAATCCTGGGTATTCTTTTTGTGTTTATCAGTTGTTGTGGAATATTTTTTTGAGTTGCAGCTGGGGAAATTGTGTGTGAATTAAAATATATATGTTTCATTTATAATTTAGTATCTGCACATGCTTTTTAAAGAAGATTATGTTTTAATTTTAATTATATTTTAATTTTTTAATTGAACATCATTTTAGATAAGATACACATTCATTGTTTCATATAAAGCAGCATTAACATTTCAGTAGGAAAAAGAGGCTGCCTATCTTTGGTGAAAGTTTTCCTTGTTTTCAGCTAGTGCAATTCATGTATTATTGTTCAGTAGTGGCATGCTTCTGTTCCCAGATGAAGGGATGCATAAAAGTTTTAAAGGAACAACCACCTGACACTGTGGAAGGACTTCTGAATGCTCTCAGGTATGTATGGAGCCTTAATTTTTTTCCTCCTAATTTTTTAAAAATTTAAGACTTTTTAACCTTATAATCTTGTTCTGTTAAGAAAACTGTCATTTCAGGCTTGGCTTTATCACATGAGGTTTTCTTAAGTTACATTCTTCGTCTTAGTTCCATTTCACTTCTGTAGGCAATGATTATTGATACTGGAAGTCATAATCTCTATGAATGACAGAGATAGTAAAAGTTCATTTAATTGCCTGTTTTCTCATAGTATTTATACTCCCCTTTTTTTCTTTCATTTGGATCAAGTAAACCATTCTATTTTAATTTTGCTTAATGATACAACTTGAAGACAGCTACCCAAATGTGAGTCCTGTAGCTGAGAGTTAAAAGTGCTGTTTTGGAAAACAAGACACAATGATGTGACTTCTCTGAAACTCAGAAAGGAGTCATAGTACCAAATTTTTTACAGCTGTGTTGAATTTTTTAGCTGTTGAGTGTTTGGATAGAGCAAGAAGTATTGCCACGACCATCTCTGCTTTTGCTTATCATATCTTTTGAATTGAAATTGATGTGGAGTTAAATCCTATGGCTATCAGATGTCTTTTGAGCTTGTGCGATGATTGATTTCCCTACCAACGTACACAGTGAAGAATATGGTTGGGCTTAAATGGAAGAAACACGCTAAAAGCTCTTCATTCCTCCTAGGATATTCCTAAATGTGCGGCTCAGCACCAAACAGACTTCTGGTTAAAACAAAAAAACAAAAAAAACAGGAAACACTTTATGTCATAAGGTACAAAAGTACAGGACCTTTAAGACAGATTCTTAACATTAAGCTTTCAGGTTTTGTCAAAATTCAATTTAGGTTCTTAAATCCTTTTAGTAGTTTTTACCTTATTTCTCATGTCATCTCATGTACTGTATTTCTTTTGAGGATTTAACTGAAAGAAAGAGAATTCTGCAGAATCAAGTGCTGTTGTTGAAATAAGATGATTTGACTTCAGTTTCCTACCAAATCACAGACACTGCATTTGACTGCAGACCTCTCTTTTAAATTGACATTTTAAATCTTGCTGCACTGACATTGCTATGATTGTTGGCTCCAGGCCAGGGTTTAGCCTCAGTTCTCAACCTATTAACAAAGAATAATTTCATGTAAGGCATATTTAGAAAATGAAGAGCAGCGGACATTTAGTAATTAAATTCCAGTGATCAATGAGCAAAGGAATATATATCACAGAATCACAGAATCACACAATTGTAGGGGTTGGAAGGGACCTCCAGAGATCATCGAGTCCAACCCCCATCTATGCATCTTTGTGTAAATGAACCACATTGATTTCAAAAACAGCCAATGAGTTTTTTAGACTTTTAAAATCCCTGCTTGTTTTGTTAAATACTGTTCTAATTTGTAATTTCTAGGTTCACTACAAAACACCTGAATGATGAATCTACTTCCAAACAAATCCGAGCTATGCTGCAGTAGTGTCCTGAGACAACTTAGATGTTTGTATTGACCACAGAAGATGTGTATGTTTACATAATTTAATACAGTTTGATGTTAATACTTGTGTGTATTTACATAACCATTTTCTTCACATTGCTAAAATATATGAACCTGTAGTCATTACCCAACTGATTATATATAATGCAGCCTAAGTTTATATGCTAGCCTTTATCTTTTGACCTTTAAAATACTTTTTTACTTAGATACTTTAGCTGAAACAGTTTATCTGTGCATTTTAATTCTTAAATGCCTTCTCTGGAAGATAAAAAGGAAATCAGATAAACTGAAATGTCAACGTTGCCATAGGAGATGAACTTCAAAGGAGGAGAAAGTTAATAAAAGAGAAAGTAAAATTGTAGGTATAGGAGAATACCTGAATGTTCATCAGCTTCATTAAATATGTTGTTTTTCCTGTAACTAGTGGAGATCTATCTAATTTTAAGGGTTATGTGCTGGCCAACATCCAAAAATGTATTGTAAAGAGGTCATTTTGCTTCTCTTAATATGTTTAGCCTGTTCTTTTCCATCACTGGGAAAATTAATACGTTTTCAGATATTATATAAATAAATATAAAGTGTATTTCAAGACCATTGCTAGATTCTGAAAACTCTGATTAATTTTATTAGATTTAGAAAGGTAAGGGAAAATGCTGATGTCTTTAAAAGAGAAGGTTTTGCTGTGTAAACACATAATGGCAAACATCTGTTAGAGACAGCTCTTCTATTATTTTTGCTAATACAAGGTTGAATAAAGGAGAACACTCTTTTGTAGAGTAGACTTGCCTAGTCTCAAATTGGTCTAATTAGACTAGGGATGATACAAAGAATTTTCAAGACCTGAGCTGTTCCTAAGCACTCGGTCAATTTCCTTGATGGTAATATTCATCAGCTGATTCAGAATCAGCACGGATATGTTTCAGCTCACTGCTTTTCACTATTTTTCTAGGTGTGATTGATGCTTCAAGGAGTTGATTTCCTTACTCAGTTGTTCTTACTTTCTAGCAATTCTCTCCAGTAAATGGAATAGAAATATTTTGCCAAAAGCAGCAAAGTGCTTGTGCTCTATTAAATGTCTTCTCTGAGTGATCTGCAATTGCTGTACATATTCTTGCAGAGGTCACATTCTGAAAATATGTTCAATTGTGTACTTTGCATATGTGCATGAAAACTCCAGTGCTTGTGCACAGGTTCAGATTTGTTTATTCTTCTGTACGTAATCAGAGGTTGTGTGCTGTCACTGGAATTTTTATGCTTTTCACTTCTGGAAAATATTAACCATAAGAGTTTGAAGATGCATTTGGTCTGCTAAAACTCAGCTGCACTGTTACAAATTTAGCCAATCAACTCTGTCCTTAAAAAGTATTAACTTTCATAAGTTCTTTAGAATTGCGTTAGAGTTTATTTGTGAGCAGAATTATATGAGGCTTCTCAGATGTCATGAGAACCCACAGATGTTAGCATTATACACATAACAATGCAGGAGAGCACTGCAACTGTAGAGGTCGTTTCATGGATCTGCAATTTTAGCAGATCACTGTTATCATCGGGAACAGAATTAGAAATTGCTAATTGTTTTTCAGAAGCAGTGCTCACACTACTATTTTATAGTAGTAAAGTCACTGTTTACAAACTCCATTTTTAATGGGGAGGCATTTACAAATATATATTAGGGGAAATTCTGTTTTGTTCTTGTCACTTTCAGTTAGTTAAATCAACATGAATTACACATCATTCTATTGACTTTTGGTATCTAATTTTAATACATGCTTACCTGCAATCACTTGTCAAGCAATGAAATCTTTATGTTGCCCAGAGGAATGATATTCATCACTTATGTAATAAAAATGTAAACTTTAAAGCATTCTGCAAGTTGTTATGTGCTGTTTGCTGAAAAAACTGAATTTCTTTGCCTGCTGTGATGTTTTTGTACAGAAGTTTGTTGGAAATAATAAAAAGTTTGGTACAGTAAGCATTGGCACTGTCTGTATTTAGACAACATTAAAAAGTTGAGAAGGATTTCATTTAAGTTTTGGATCTGAAATATAGTAGGCTCACTTTTATATTTATATATAATATATATATATCCAGTGTATAGTTTATTTAAATATCATCTGAATTATTTCACTTGCATGCCACACTGACACAACTTCAAGTTAGTTAAACAGTTCCTGATTTTTTGACAGTTAGTGTCAGCTGTCTGTCATCTTGACATGGGGAAATTGTTGATAATGGTTTACATAGCAGAGGAGATAAATCATAGAATCAGAATCACCAAGGTTGGAAAAGACCTCCAAGATCATCCAGTCCACCTATTGCCAATATTTCCCACTGAACCCATGTCCCTCAGTACAACGTCTAAACTTTTCTTGAATGCCTCCAGGGTTGGTGATTCCACCACCTCCCTGGGTAGCCCATTCCAGTGCCTGACCACCTTCTTGGAGAAGAAGCATTTCCTAACATCCAACCTGAATCTCCCCTGGCACAACTTGAGGCCATCCATGAAATTTATATCTGCACATCAGTCATCCTAGGCTGTGGTGGACATTTCAGACTGCCTTTATAATCAGTAAGATCACTAGAGGATGATTCATTTCATCTTAAGTGCAAATGAATTACTCTTAGAAGAGAGGCTCTGTAAGCTAGTGGTCAAAGCTAGGTCTCCATTTTGGCAATGCTGCTTCTGTGACTCGTCATTACATGAGAATACGTAAGATGATATCTTAATGAGAGATCATATCATAATGAGAACATTTCAGAATTGGCTTAAATAAGTTTGACTAGTTTGGATCAGAATAGCCCTAAAAAAAAAAAAAAAAAAGGGTTGAGGTTGTTCTGTGGTAGAAAAAGGTGCTATTTTAGGTTGATATGAATTTCTATTCAGAAGCATAACTCGTAACTTCAAAGCTTTATGCTGCCACTGAGCAGCTGTCAATAACCATAGTCTCTAGAAGTATATTTACTAGTATGCGATGAGCAGCATCACTCATAAATTATCTGATGTTTTCCATGTGCTTTCAAAGCAACAAAAAATCATCTCTGTTTTTCTATTGTATTTCTGCTAAACTTACACTGATATTGGGATGCGAGTAGTATATAAGATAACTTGTATTCTATAAATACACTGAATTAAGTAAAATAAGACATAAATTTGTCATATAAAATGATCTCTTTCCCCACTTCCATTCTTGAGAAGCTTAATAGAATCAATGTATTCCTACAGAAATACAGCATCATTACACCTATGCAAGTGTTTGGAAATATGGCATCTTTTTTTCATCCTGTACCTAGTTTTGACTACAGAGATCTTTGTATGCATTTTGAAATATCTCTACAGGCCTTAAAGAAAACCTGAATGTAGACAAATATCCTTTTTTTTCACATTTGCAAAACAAGGCCTCAGAAACAATGAGAAATATGAAAGAAAAACTTAATGTTTAAACAGCATTATGAACTTCGTGGAATCAGAGTAGTCAAGATTGGAAGGGGCCTCTGAAGGTTTATTCTAACCTTCCCGGCGCAAAGCATGATTAACTAAAGCAGGTTTTTTTCAGGTTTTGAATATTTCCAAGAGTGAAAACTGTGCTGCTTATGTGGAAAATCTGTTTCAGTGTTAGCCTACCATTACAGAAAAAAAAAAGAGAAAAAAAAAAAGAAAAAAAAAGTTTCATATATTTAGGCTCAATTTCATGAATCTCATTTGTGCTCTTGCCTCTTGCCTGTCTCTGGGCACCACTGAAAAGAGTGGTTCTGTCTTTTTTTTTTTTTTTTTTTTTTTTTTTCTGCCATGTTGTGCAGTTTGGTAGGAGCCCCTTGGGCTATCTTTTCTCCAAGTTAAACAGTCCCTGTTTTCTCAGCCTGTACTCATGTGACGGATGCTTTGGTCTCCTCATCATCTCATCATCTTCACAGCCCTTTGCTGGACTCACTCCTGTAAGTCCATGTCTTTCTTGTACCAGGAACCCCATACCCTGTACCAGCAGTCCAGATGTGTCTGGACTGGACTCACCAGTGCTGAACAGTGCAGAAGAATCACCTTCCTCAGTTTGCTCATGATACTATTCCTTATGCAGCCCTGGATGCTCCTGGCCTTTTATTTACTCATGCTCACTTTTTTTTCTTTTTTTCCTATGAGGGCATATCACAGACTCGTGCATTCTGCTGCTCAACATGAGCCTCAGTTTTCTTTCTGACAAAGTGCTTTGTTGCTACTTGGCCCCCAACCTGTACAGATGGAGGAGGTTATTCTCCTCTAGATACATGACTTGATGGTTCCCATTGTTAAACTTCATAATTCAGTAATCTCTGAGATTCTCTCTCAATGGCAGCACAAGCATCTGCTGTATCAATCACTCCTCCCAGTTCTGTTTCATCTACAAAATTCCCACCCCACCCTCCAAATCATTAACAAAGATGTTAAACGATATTGGCTCCAGTATCAACCACTGTGTACACCGCCAGTGCCTGGAATCCAGAAGGATTTTGTGCTACTACTCACTGCACCTTTGAGCCTGGCAGTTCAGCTGTTTGTCAGTATACCTCACTGTCTCGTTATCTCGTCTGTATTTCAGCAGTTTCTCTGTGAAAATCTTTTAGAAGGTACTGTCAAAAGCCTTGCTGAAGTAAAAAATAAGCAACAACCACAATTCTACCCTCATTCACCAGGCCAGTCATCTTGTTATTGAAAGCCAGCAGGTTTATCAGATACAATGTCCAGATTATCAGTCAACAGTGAATGTTGTCCAATTCTACATTCAGAAATTGTTTCCAGGAGCATTTGTTACATCAGATTCTCATGGATTGCCAAGCTTGTCAGGTGAAGCCAAGAAGCCTGAAGCTCTCTAAAGTCTCCTTGCAATTCTTGAATTAACAACTAGTGGCGTTTGTTTTCATCCTATCTTCAGTGACATCAGCCAGCTCTCAGCATTGATGGTGCTTCCAATCAGGTCATATGAATGTGTGTAAGTCCAGTTTATTTAAATATTTCCTAACCTAACCTCCTTCACTTAGAGTAACTTTTTACTCCAGACTTTCTCTCTGAGGTTTCTGAAGGCAAATCCAACCATTAAAGAAATGGGCAAAGAAAGCACTGAGTTCCTTGCCCTCATACTTTGTAACTAGGTCCTCTGTGACATTCAGCAGTGGGAATACATTTTCTGTAGCCTTCCTATTGCTGCTGATACTCTGATAGGAGCCCTTTTGTTTGGTCTTCATCTCGACCACATTTAACTCCAGGGAGGCTTTATCTTCTTAGGTCACTTCTCCCTGTTCCCTCTTCTTGCATGCTACTTTAAGTTTGGCTTGGCTTCCTGCTCATCAGGACCTTTCATTCTTGAGCTTGGATGAGCTTGGATCTTTGAAGATCAGCCAGCTTCCCTGGGTTCCTCTTCAGGAATGTAACCCATACAATTCTTCCACCCAGAGCCTTTAAAATATATATGTAGATATATATCCCAAATTTAATATTTTCTGAAAATTGCTTTATGGTTTTATATTTGAAAATACGCCTTAATAATTACATGTGTTCTAAAACTATTAGAAATGCATGATTTGAAGAACATAAAATGTCAAGAAACACAAATCTTGCTTATTCAAAATGTTAATATTTTTAAGAGAGTCTTTTAATTTACTTTAAGAGTAGTCCACTCACTGATGTTCTCTTCCTGCAAATTGCTTCTCTAATGCATAACTCCAGAATCTACAGACATGAAGCCAGTGAGCTGAAACAGTGATATGATTATAATTCATCAATAAGTAAATAAAACCCAGTTCAGTTAAAAAGCAAATTTAATAGATCTAATATTTTAGGTAGCAACAGACTGAAAAAGGTGAATTCCAAATTGCCAGATAATCCAAATTCTGAAAACCCTTTTCTCCTTTGCATCAATTTGATACAAATGTAAGTCGATTGCAAGAGAGCTGTTTCTGATTGACATGGGTGTAAATGATATCCTTTGGGTTTTTTTTTCAGTTATGGCCTTTGACCCTAATTGCTTATTACTGAGCAAATTGAGTCTTCTGCTAGGGCAGATCAATGACGTAACTTGATAATCTTGCAGCAATCTGACTCTTGACTGCTTTGAAATTAAAACTAAAAAGAACAGTGCAGTAGGTATTCTAGAAAGTCAATATGTATATAGTTAAAAAATAGACCAACCAGACACTGATCCCTAGTTTAAAGAGAGGATATGTCATGAATTATGAACTGATCTTAATTTGGGTCCATTCTGGGATTATCAAAATTTG
This sequence comes from Lagopus muta, assembly GCF_023343835.1. Classification (NCBI taxonomy): domain Eukaryota; kingdom Metazoa; phylum Chordata; class Aves; order Galliformes; family Phasianidae; genus Lagopus; species Lagopus muta. Next base: position 11,480,301 of record NC_064434.1, read on the forward strand.
TCTTGGATATTTGGACCATGACAAATACATAGACCTGGATATTACATTTTTGACATTCCTCTTGCCATTTTAAGATTATAAATAATTTAAAGTTTAGAAATCTGTTACATGGCTTGGATGAAAATTGCTATTACAGTCCATATGATTATTCTTACTCTGATGCTACATTGACTTTAATGAATGGATTCATAAAATATTTCCCTGAATTTTAGTGAAATTACACACAGCTGCTCTCTTCAGACATGAAAACTACGGCAGAATTTCTCTGTCTTCTTCAGACATACAGAAGAAGATTGAAGATGGCAGTAGTAGATCAACCTCAACATAGTTGACGCAAGAAAGCGTAAGAAAAAGAGAAGGAAGCTCTAGATCTGGTGTGGATGTAGGCATCGTACAATTCAGAAACTATCCTATGCTGTGGGTTGTGTGACATGGCAATGTCCCAGGATCATGTTAGATGGAGAGGGAACTTAAGGGCTTTGGTGAGGAAAAGATTCTACCCAAAATGAAGAACTTGTCATGATTACAGAAAGCTTAAGGGCTTATCTAACCTTACCTCCTATCACTTCTTTAACAGAAACCCTCCCAAATGATTCCTTACAGTGGACTTGAATATACTGTACAACTGTAATCACTTTAATTGAGGTAAATAAGTAAAACCAAATATTTTACTCTTCTTTTTTTTTTTCATTCATGATGTAATTGGTTATTTATAAATAATGCAATCCAGTATAAGTTAAATGAAGCCAATAAAACACTCAAGTGTGTTGTCTGCAAAGTAGTTTAAATTTATCTGTTAAAAAAAAAAAAGTTACTTCAGAGACAAGATTATTTTTCAAACAAGCACCAGTAGTCCTCCTTATTGTATGTATTTTCCAAATGGAAACTAGAGTTTTCCAATACAAGAATTACCTGAGTGAGTATGTAAGTAGATTGCATTGAGAGGCATGGTTAGAAATATTTTGGTAGACTTTGACATGGCCTGAGCTACAGATAATTCTTCATGTTGGGAAGTTTGATATCCCTCAGTTTTGTCATACTTAGGAAATTTTTAAAAAATTTAAAATATAATAAAAGCAGAACTTGTCCTACCCTCCTGTCCCAATAATAATTGAAATATCATACTATACAAAAAATCTGGTGATTTTTTGTAGTAAGAGACTAGCAAGCAAACATTTGTGTATATTAACTGTGGGAATTTACAGTCCTCAATTTAATACATACTATTTTTTAAACTAGATGCTAGTTGGACCATTTCTGTGTAAAATAAAAGGCTAAAAAGCAGCAGGTTTTCGGAAAGTCAGTCTGGAATTTTCTGTGTTCGGAAAGTTATGCAATCATAGAATCGTATCGTAGAATCATAGAATGGCTTGGGTTGGAAGGGACCTCAAGGGTCATTGAGTTCCAACCCCCCTGCTGCAGGGAGGGCCACCAACTTCCATATATAATACCAGACCAGGCTGCCCAGGGCCCCATCCAACCTGGCCTTGAACACCTCCAGAGATGGGGCATCCACAGCCTCTCTGGGCAGCCTGTTCCAGTGCCTTATTTTTAATTGCATTAATTTTTTCTTTTATCATCTCCTTTCAAAATTAGAAAATGCAGGTTTATTTGTGTTAGGAGCATATAAATTCTTCCTTAGTTTGGGTTGGCCTGACAGGCCATTTGAAGCATAGACTTCTGAGTCCGGCCTGCAGCATCTTAACTAACAGAGGTGGCAGGTGTTAGAACCTAAATTTTCATTTAGTCTTTCAAGTAGCATCACTTACAAAGCCCTGGGCTTTGTCTAAGGTAGCAAATTATGACCTATATGTCACATATGGGAGATGCAGGCTACTAAAGAGCCTAATTCTTTAATGATCTGCTGTGTTATAATGGACTGAATCATTCCTCTATTAATGTCTCAGCTTCTCCACTGTGGACCATAGAGATCTTTGGTTGGATTGAAATGCCAAAGATCTTGGCTTGGACAAAATGCTAACATTTTCACTAATTCTAAAGTGAAGCACTGCATTCATCAGTGTTCCCAGTATGCAAAAGCTTTTCCTTTGAGTAGTGTTTAGTGTGATGTCACAGCTGTCTTCTGCTGGGATTTCTGCAAAAATGGTAGAGAGGAAGAAAAGCAACTCTATAAATAAGTGATTTGGTTCTCATACTGGTTTAGCTGACTTTTGGGGGTGTTTCCAAGTCTGTTCAAGTCATTAGCCAAGCTGAATACAAACAAACAAAAACCCTCTTCATTCGTACAAGCTGTAGCTTGCTCTTCATGTGCTCTAATAAATCATCTTTTTTTTCTACTAGCACTCAGCTACCTGACAGCAGAACCAGTAATGCTAATTTTCACCATAGGGTTCAGCAGTTCAACCTTACTGGGTTACGAGGAACTCCTTTTGACTTACTCTCTCTGGTCTCTTCCATCTGTATCCACTTTGAACAAATGTCCTCTAAACACTATGTTTTAAGACATGTTAGCTTACCTTTGCCAAAACACCAGTTTTGTGCTTTGCCACAGACGTGGAGAATTATCTAAAATTTCCATTGTAGCACTGGGATGTGAATCTGAAAACTCAATCATACATTGTAATTACAAGATTCTTAAATCTTCTCTTTCATGACCATAAATAACTGTTTAATTGAAAATACTCAATAGTTTGTTATTCTAATGAAGCTTTCGCATCAGCAACAGAATGCAACAAATCTTAAAATCACTGAGCAATTTTATTACACAGATTCTAAAAAAATCTCTATTTTCAAAACTGCAGTATGCGCTAAGCTAAAACTTGAACGATGTATGTTTAGATTAATTCTGGGATGTTGCCTGCAGTTTAAAACGAATGTCTCACCATGTTGCTCTGTATTGCATTTGCTTTCTTTGACTCGTGAGGAGCCCTTTCTGATACATGTGTATTCTAGTGCATACATGTGGAAGATGTGCTCCTGAAAACAGTCCAGAAGTTTTGCTCCTGCAAGTTCAGAATAACAGACATTCACCTCAGCTGGGATCTGAGCTTCAAAAACAGAACAATGTTCCATAACTGGTCTCAAGGACACGATCCACTGAAGAAAGTCACAAACTACCAATGAACAAAGGACTAACACAAAATAACTGCAGTTTAAGTTGAGCTCCAAGCTGAATTGCATTCAGTAGAAAGGCTGCATGTGTCCCAGCTGACTGTGGATCACATTTAAACAGACTTAATGGCTGTTATCTTGAGGATAGATCAGTATCAATATGGCTGTTCAGTCTTAGAAAAAAATTATCATTTAAAATTTGGTGCAATGGCATCAGTGAGAATTCTGCTGAATAATATTGTGGGACTGGGTCACTTACCAAGGTTTAACTTGCTTTTATTGTTTGTATTATCACCTGAGATAGACTTGACAACTATGAAGTGCGAACATCCTGAAAAACATAGGCAAAATCATCTCTGCTGGCATTCGTATTGATGCAGGTGTCCTAGTTGTTAAATAAATCTTTTTTTTTTCATGAATTTGGTTAGCTTGAAGCAGTTTGTAATGTGGTGTTCATGCATCGTGAAGCACAAGACAGCGCAAGGAAGGACACAACTTGGCTTTTAATTTCATTTTACGTGACGTTTCAGTTTTTCTTAGTTTTCTTTGTGAGACAGATTTCTCCTTTATTACCAGTGCTATTCTGTCAACTGGTTTTGTGTTTGGTTTTTTGTGTGTGTGTGTCTGGTTTTTGTTGTTGTTGTTTTTTTGTTTTTTTGTTTTTTTTTCTTCTAGTCAGGTCTGCTTCTGTCTTACAGAGAAAGAAATAAAAATGCCAGTCTGTTATCTCACATTTCAGTTAAGTCTAACATATATTTGCTTCGGGGTAAAAAAGTTGAAGAAAAAAGGGAAATGTCAAAAATGAATAATAAATGGCGTATAAACAGAAGCAGATTTTCTGTGATATGTTACCCCTGATAAACTTGATAATGTTTCCCAAATGTGTTGCCTTGGTTCAGATCCAAATCTACTGGTCAGATTTTATGTGCTATTTTTAATTTTACTGCTTAAAATACTTGACATCATCTTGTAGGAATTCCCTCCTACTTCAGAGCTGTATCCAGTTATTTGTAGGTTAAAATTCATCTTAATATAGGCTCACGTAAAACATATGTTACCACAGAGGCAACAAAAAGACAGATCTGGGTGGGTAAAACAAGCTGGATTTGCAAGGAAACTTTTTTTTCTTTTTAATGAAATATGTTTTCCTTTGAGGCCACTCTGCTGTTTGATGTTGTACACTCCAAGGTCTTTCCATTCAGTAAACTTTCCTTGCCCTTTAAGCAGTGAAATCAGAACGTGAAAGACGAATACAAACAACAAGGGACAGGGGGACCTGGAAATGTTTAGGACTTCACAAAAAGCCTATAGATCCAGGCCAGAAAATCAGGAGGTACTGCAAAACAACGTAGCTCTTTGGAACACCTAACAAGCCTCATTCACTCCTATAGGTACTGCTGTACTGGCTTCTGTGGAGTTACTCTGCTCTGGGTTGGTATTTGTGGGAATATTCCTAGAGAGAGAATCTTTCTCAACATAAAACAGTGAAGACCTGGAAGCATTAAACAGGCTGAGAGAAAGCAATTTTTTTTCCAACAATACACAGCACTGACAATAGCAATATGAGAAAGCAATGCCCTAAGAGCATTGCAGTTACTTGCTGATGTCTGTTAGCTAGCGTTCTTTCACAGTTATCCCATACCAAGCAGTAGATACGCTGGAAGTAATATCCTTAAATATCAAGTTCATGCTTCCATGCCTCAGCTGAGTTCAGTACTTGAAGTAGACTGGGCCTGATGAACTTCACTGGAAAGTATTTAATGAACTGGCTTAGCACAGATTCTTGTTACGTGTGATTACTTTGAAGGGAGTGGTAAAGCAAGTGCCTGTCCTTAAATATCAGAATGAGGTGGAAAATAAGAGCCCAGTTAGATAATAGGCCATCTCAGACTAATAGGCCATCTCAGACCATCTCAAAGGACTGTAGTTTCCTAAAGAGAAAGGAAGAAGCAGTGGAAGAGAAGTAGCAGTGGCAAGTAATTTGCCTTTGTAAGGCTTTTGACGGCACCTCACGTTGATTTCCTGTATGGAGCTGAAGAAATGTTGTCCAGATAGACCTGCTACAGCTTCCTTGCACGCAAAGGCTCTGGCAGTAGCAGTGTAGTGGCAAGATTTGGGCTGAGCCCATTGCCCTGTCCTCAGAGAGAAACCTGCAGCCAGGGGTTTGCTCAATGTGGGGCTCGTCCCAGATGTGATATTTTGGAGGCAGTGAAAGAAAAAGTCTACCCCTGTTGCCAGAATGTGCCAACCAGAGGCCAGTCCTGGATCCTTTTCAGACAACCACACAGGCACCTAGAATCTTACCCCAAATAACTGTGTGACAAGAAGACAGATGTTGGGTGGGGAAAGAAAATAAGTATTTATATATTTGCTTTATATTACACTTGCTGTGCAGTTATTCCTTTCAGCAAACACCAGAAAATGTTCTTTTGTGTTAAGGAAAACATGAAATTTTATTAAGCAATGTTATACAAAATTCTAGTCAGCAGATGAAATATAAACTCTGCCATGCATTTCAAAATATAAGGGACTGATATCGCATTTATATGAGGGACTAATACCACATTTCTCATCCCCTTCTAAAGCTGATTTCAAATATAAGAATGTCCCCTAACTGAAGTTTGCAAACATTAAAGCAAAAAACTAACTTTTTAACATTTTCTTCAATTGAAATTAATGGCTAAGATATTCTTGTGCTGACTATCCTGAGGAAAGCCAGCCTTTTGGGTTTGTTTACCAGTCTGTGATCTAGGGATAATTACACAAGGATAGACCATTTAATCAGTGGGTAAACATGGCTTGCGTGAGTGCACTGGAGACAGACATCACATTTGTTTTTCCTTTTTATCTGAGTCCCCTTTATAAGACTGGTTTGCTAAGGCCATGAATTATAACTAATATAATCTGAGAAAGGTGAAATGCAGCATAACTAAATGAGTAGAATGTTGCTTTTGGTGTTTTATGCCTATTAAGCAATTATTACCAGCAAACAGTCCATGTAAGAAAAGAAAAGAAGATAATATAACAGTGATAACAACTGATTTAATAAAACAGCGTGCCAGACAAAAACTGAATTTTGTGAATTCTATCTCATTTGCATTCCACCTTGATGTCACCTGACAAAGACACATCTTCTCTGTTTTCATAGAATCATGGAATGGGTTGGGTTGGAAGGCACCTCAAGGCCCATGCAGTTCCAACCCTTCCGCAGGGTTGCCACCCATCAGATCAGAGCTGTCCAGGGCCCCATCCAACCTGGCCTTGAATACCTCCAGGGTTGGGGAATCCACAGTTTCTCTGGGCATTCTCTCAGTAAGGAATCTTTAATGCAGTGCAAGATATTTTGTATTTTCTTTGTGGGTTGTTGTTGTTTTAATGCCTGTTGAGTAAAACCAGGAGTGTGTGAACTAAATGATGATACAACCTAAGTGTAGGTGTTCAAGGCCAGGTTGGATGGGACCCTGGGCAACCTGATCTGGTAGGTGACATTCCTGCTCATGGGGAGGCGTTGGGACTGAATGGGATTTGAGGTCCCTTCCAACACAAGCCATTCTGTGATTCTATGACTCTATGATTCTATGATTCTGAATATATGAAATGCTGAGCCTGACTACTCCAGCCCAGTCACTGTGGGTCTCAGAATTAATTTTGGGATGCTCCTGTGCCTCGGCCATGCTGCAGGCTGCTGTAAGAGAGAAACACTACTTATGGGAGGAAAGGTAGAAGCCTGAACTCCTTCCTTTGCACCCCAGAAGGAGGTCAAAGAAGGAAGCATGACACAGCAGTGGTAAAAGAAAAAGAAAAAAGAATGGGCAGTGTGTAAAATTTGGGGGAATAAAAGCAGAAAGAAAAAAAAACACAAAAAGCTCTCTGAGTGAGTTGGAATAGGGAACAACACAGCTTTTTACAAACAATGCTCTGCAGAAAATGATCTGTGTACAGCTCTGAGAAGAGGTTTCCTCACTCAAATGCCAACATAAGCATGATTTAGGAGCCCAAGACTCCTCTTACATATTGTTTCTATTATAGTGCAATTCACTAAGTTGTAATGGCATAAGAAGATAATTCTTCAAAAGTACTGATTTTTCTTCTTTTCCAAATTCTAGAAAAATATATTTTATCTCTCTGATAAAAGCCTAAGAAATCTTCTAAGTTAGATATTTATTATATTGCTTGATTCGTCATGGGAAGGCAATGAGGGCAATACCAAAAACCGCAGTTTTAATTCCCTACTGATGTGTAGAGGGGCAGAGCAGCATTTTTGGGCTGATTATCTATTGCAAACCTGAATATAAGACTGATACCTTCAGAAGGCAGTTGAGGTCTCCGGTGAGGTGAAGTGCCTCTCTGCCACAAGGTTTCTGTCTGAATAAAAACTACTTGAAGATTGAACAGAGACTTCACGCTTTGATTTAACTGAGGATATACAACATCGGAGACGTGAAGTCTTTTCATCATGTTTTTCAGGCTGTGACTTTTGCTAGTGAGAGCAGATTTTCTGTTTGTTTTGTCTTCTGTCTTGTGTAAGAAGGCAGAAATTGAAGGCTGTCAGTGAAACAAATATAGGACACAAGGACTACCACAGGTATCTGTTGTTGGCAGCAGGTTGGGTATCAGCTCAATGACATGTAGAATTACTTGCTCTCTGGTTTGCCTTAATACTTCATCATAACCAAGCTGGAAAGCCAAACCAAATTTCAGATAGATAATAGGGTGGCACAAGATCTAGGTGGTGCACTCAGAAGTCAGCACAGAAGCAAAACGTACTTCAAAAGGGGAATTGCAATCTTGCGATTATTCTAAAATGGCAAAAAACAATACAAAACAAAATAAAACAAAACAAAGGAGGATTATAACATTCATATAATTTACACTACAAGATATATGGCTACATCTTTCTGCTTTTGGAAACTTCATTGTTCCCATGAGAAAGAACTGTAATAGCCCAATAGTGCTGCTTGCATGAAGAGATACGGCAGGAAGAGGGTCTATCTGGATTTGCTGCATTTTTCTTCAAGTCTCAACAAGATTAAACAAAACAAAACAAAACAAAACAAAAAAAAAAAAAAAGGAGAAGGAAAAGGAAAAGGAAAAAGATGAGAGAGACTTACAATTTCACTATGGAGGAGTGAGTATTTTACCTGAGTTGACCTTGGTTTTGGAGGGAAAAGAGCTACCACGCATGGGTGTGAGCCAGGCTGTGATCTTCACAAAGATATGTGCCTTTATTTTCAGGCAGAGACATGGCCTGAGGTCATCAAACACATATTTTCCACTTCCTTATTATACAGTCTGTAGATTAAATAGAGGAAATGAGAGCTGCATTTACCTCTTCTTCTCTTGCAAAAGAGATGCTGGTATGGCAAGGCAGGCTGGGGCTCCATCTGCAAATACAGCAGCTTGAGGCTAAACCTAAATGACGGCAGGTGATATGAGAGTTTGTGTCCATACTCAGGCCCACAATAACAATTAAACTACATATTTGGGAGCATTTGCATTAGTGTTTTGGTTTGGATTAGCTCTCTCAGACACCTCCAGTTACTGGGAGCACATGAAGTGATTCCTTTTCCCTATGCTAAACGCCCATTATCACAAGAATATACCTGAACTTATATAACACCTCCAAAATATGTGTACAAGGAATATCACATCCTCAGCACAAACTATTTTGCACTACACATCCATTATTTTTGGGCCACATAACTCCTGAAATTTGACATAACCCAAAGATGGTCAGCTAACAACATAGAACCATAGAATCATGGAATCGTTTAAGTTGGAATGGACTCTTACAGGTCATCTAGTCCAACTCCTCTGTTGCTCAGAGCTCTGTCCAGCCTGACCTTGAGTGCCTCCAGGGATGGGGCATCCACCTGTTCCAGTGCCTCAACATCCTAATGGTAAAAAACTTCTTCCGTATATCCAATCTAAATCTCCCCTCCTTTAGTTTGAAACCATTTCCCATTGTCCTATCACAACAGACCCTACTAAAGAGTTTAGTGACAGCATTACAACTTTCATTATTATTTACCATAATCAAGTAATATTCCCTGATGCCAACAATCATAGGAAAACATAACTTGCATCAACATTTTAAGAAAACCTCTGCATCAAGCTGACCAGAGCTGGAGCATCTCAAAGCCCACCTTCCCTCCAATCAACTGAAATTCCTGCCTGTGAGCATTACTTTGTGAAGCACTTCAATGCTGCAGCATCTAACTTCAAAATAAATTTGAGGAAAATCACAGAATCAAAATAATCTTAATGTTTTAAAACGTTAAGAGTTCCAGTCTTGCTTAATAAAGCACAAACCAGAAGTCTGGATAACATACAGAACACAGAAGCAAATTTGTACTCGTGTGTTGAGAGGGGCTCCCACTGAGGGTGATGGCTGAGTCAGGACTCAGAATGGTCATCCCAACCTGCTAAGAATAATGGGAGAAAAGGAACGTTGTCTCCACTCTTTCCCATGTTTCTTTTTTTTTTTTTTTTCATTTTTTTCTAGTTCCTAGTAGTTGCTTGTAATACTTTCCAAATGTGGGAGCCTGATTGGTTGAAGCAATTGAGAAGATTTTGCTGTCAACAACAATCTGAGCTAGTTCTTTATTAGCATTATACACAATGATTTCTTGCTGAAGCATAAAGGCTTTCTTGTAAATATTTCCAACCAGACCTGCTGGTTGGATTCATCATGAAATCATGCCTTTCAAATTCTATACTGGATTTCTCCATCATAAATATTTAACAGAGAATTAAAAGCTCATTAGACAGTCTCAACAATCCATATTTAATACATGCGTATCTAAAACTGCTCATATTAATGTTTTTCTTTGGTATGAACACTATAGAATGCTCACTGAGCTGAATTCTCAACAAACAAACAGGAACTGCGTATAGAACAATCAAGTACTGTAATTCACGGGAATATTAATGGCGCAATTTAAAATAAATATTGTGATAATTTTTACTACTGCAAACACCAGAACATTAGTAACACAGTGCTATGTAATATGGTAGAGTCTGGAACAAATAGGATGAATGAAATATAAACAGGAGGGGCAATGGTAGTTTATGAGGGTGGATAGGGATAGGACAAAGGGGAATGGGTTTAAACTGAGACAGAGGAGGTTTAGGTTAGATATTACGAGGAAGTTTTTCACACACAGGGTGGTGACGCACTGGAACAGGTTGCCCAAGGAGGTTGTGGATGCCCCGTTCATGGAGGCATTCAAGGCCAGGCTGGATGTGGCTCTGGGCAGCCTGGTCTGCTGGTTGGTGACCTGCACATAAAAGAGGTGTTGAAACTAGATGATCATTGTGGTCCTTTTCAACCCAGGCCATTCTATGATTCTATGATTCTATGATTCTATGATTCTATGATTCTATGATTCTATGATTCTATGATTCTATGAAATAAATAGTGCTCAGTTCCTCTCTGTGAACTGTTTCATTAAAACATTAAAATCATCCGAAAGCCATGTGTGACAAAGCAAGCAGTGTTTGCATGAGTTTGATCATGCTCAGCAGTGCCTCTGTAAGTCACACTGAAGAGAGGTGTTCCCAGGGTTTCTGTTCATTCATCTAAGCCAAGTTTTCTGGACAGTATCCATTATCTCTACACTGAATGGAAATGTCAAGATCACCTATGATGTCAAAGCAAACCTTTACAGTTTTCAAAACAGTAGAATCTTGTTATGTGCTTGTAAACAGTTGTGCCCCACCACACCTCTGGCCTTATTAAAGCTGCTGTCAGGAATGCAAAATTACAGCAACAGAAAGCAAGCATGTGCTGGGGGCAAACCTGTAGAGCAGCAGTTGGAGAACTTTGCTTGTTTCTATCTCCATTTGCTAATCATAATAAGATAAAATAAAGTGTTGAAAGTATTTCTAGGTTAGATTAGAACTATTCCCACTTTTTGCAAAGTATCACAGAAATATTTTTCCAAGTGTCAGTTCATGCCTTAAATTGGGCAGAGCAGCATCAACAAAATCCATCCAATCATAGAATCACAGAATCATTAAAGCTGGAAAAGAGCTCTAAGATCACTGTCCAACCATCCACCTACCCCCACCATGCCCACTACCCACGTCCCTCAGTGTCACATCCACCCTCATCTTGAACAGTTCCAGAGGCTGTGACTCCAGCACCTCCCTGGGCAGCCTGTGCCAATGCCTCACCACTCTTTCTGAGGAAATGTTTTCCCAATATCTGACCTGAACTTCCCCTGCCACAGCTTGAGGCCATTACATCTTGTCCTAACGCTGTTACCTGGGAGAAGAGATTGACTTCCATCTCACTGCAACCTGCTTTCAGGGAGCTGTAGAGATATCAGCAATGGCTTAAGAAGGGGCAAAAACCTGACTGGCAGTTTCAACTGAAGTACTGCAGGTTAGTGAAATAAAGGAAGTTGATTTTTTTAAACATAAATCCATGCACCTTGCAGCTGGATTATTTAACGAGGATAACATTTGGCAACTAATGCCAGTTAAAGCTTGAGTATTTCTGAAGGTTTCAGATCCTGTCAAATTCTAATGTATGTAATTTAATATGGCAGGATTGCTGCATAAAATTATTGCACTGCTTTTAAAATTATCAGTTTATATGCTAATAAAACCTAAATGAAATCTGTTTATACGTGTGCTTCATGAAATTAGCAAGAACAGCTCTGTGTTTTTCTGAGGTCAGGAAAATGCCACTCTTGTGAAGCAATCCACTCTGAAAGCTGACAATCAGGTTTATCTTTTTACTTTTAAAGCCACAGCACTTCACCTCAACTTTCTGTCTTGTTGCTTTTCCAGTCCATCCAGCTATCATTTCTATTAATGGTCTCTTGTTTAACCTCATAGTATGATTATTCAGCTCAAGTGAAGCTTAGCTTTACGAAACTGTCAGCTGTACAATGCTGTGGACTCAAAGGCCTCTGTATTAATCACTTGGGCTGACATATTGGTTTTTGTGTATCGACAAGTAATGTAGGGAATACTGGAGAAATTAGTGGCACATCAATTAGGACCTCTCCAGAGCCAGCTCAGGTGGTTTCTGATTGCTTCCTTAAGCATCTTTTGATGTCTCTGAATCATCATCTAGAGGTGAAACAAATCCATTGTATTGCACACCAAAACACTTTGTACTCTCGGAGGTCTATCCCTGAAGCACACAACCCCCTTCCCCCCTCCCCAGCCCCGTTAATGCTGCTAACAACTGCAGCTGTAGGGAAGGCATACCCTTATACTGATAAAAAAAAAAGGACATGAAAGTGATATTCCTATATCTATCTGAAGGAAGACAGATATAAATATTAATATAATAATAATACAGTAAAATCTGGTTTTCTTTACAGATCAATTATTTTTCATTCAGTTCTTGTTTCCTCCTATGCTCAATTAATTAATGCTCAATTATACTATTATCTTTTCTATGATATTTGTACTTAATCCTCCATGATTATCATTATCGTTATCTGACATATAATAGAAAGTGAATGAAAAATCCCAGGTTAAACTGCAGAGAATTTCCTGATTTTTAAACAGGTATTTTTATTTTTCGTCTTACAAAGTGGCACCACTGCTGTGTTACCAGAGGTTTTAAACAATCCTTTTCTGTAATTAGGAAGTGTGAGATTGAAGCAGGTAATCAAGAAGACTATAGACAATTCAAAGCATCTTAGACTTCAGAGAATTTTGAGGAAAATGATTGAATCAAGGAGGCAACTCTGTCACTGAGGTGCTAATCAAGCTGTTGCAGATATATTTAAAGAACAGTTCCTCACATAGCAGAAACCAGATGGAAAGATCTTGATTTGCCGAGCAAGTTAGGTAACTTCTACTCTTTGGACAAGTACCATATGCATAGACTAAAAACCTCCTGGGCTGAGCCTGGTGAGGAGCTGATACAGCTGTCCTGTTAACAAGGTGGGGGAAATGTGGCTTTCCCTTCCACCCCCAGGAGCACTCACACACATCCCATAGCATTTGTGCAATAGTTACATCTGATGGGACAGGAGGAAAGGGGAAGGGGAAAAGCCCCCATGCTGCAGGCGGCTTTGGGTGGTGCTGCCCCAGGGTGAGGCAGCTGGGAGCAGTGGGGCTATTGAATGAGTGTGGTGGCCTGGGCTGTAGCCACGCTGTGCCGGGAGGATCCAGGGAGGCCGTGCCGGTTTCTGCCCGTCCATCACCTGTCAGGACTCTGCTCGAGCAGCCCCAGATGGACTGGTGCTGCTTTGCCCATAATTTCCCCGCCGGTCCCTCTGGAACCGCAGCCTTGATGTGAATCCCGGCGAAGCAGGTGTTGTCAGATGACACGTCAGCAATTTTGTAAAAAAATAATTTAGTAAAAGGTCACTTTGGAAGTAGGCAAGCTGCTGAACTATCATCCCTATCACGTTGCTCCATGTCTTTGCGAGCTGCACTAGTTTTTTCCCATCAATGCCAGTGCTCCCTCCAGGGATGTGCTGACAGGTGCCTGCAGCCCTCCACCCACTGTGGGATCCTGGAAGTTGTGGTCTGTGAAAAGCTGCACAGAACTTCCTGCAAGGTTAGAACAGGGCAGGTTTTAAGTCTCTAAACCAGCAGTGATCCCTTTCTGAGCAGGCACAGCTGAGAAATGAATGACGTGTCCTCACTGTATGACCCATACACTTTCTCTCTCTATGTTTATTATTTTCCTCTTTACATCTATTACTGAACACTTTTATCATGCTTATTTAAAATACGAGAAACACAGTCTGCCCCAGGGTGCCTGTTTTTGCCAGGACTTGCAGCTTCCCTTCTGATGTTTTACACTGGAAGCTTGGTAACTTTATCTTGGGAATCTTAATTAAAAAGCAGAAATCGTCTCTCCACCTTGGAGAATCAAAGCTCAGAGTTACAGAGAAGTTAGAACTGCTTTGGAAGTGCCAGCAGCTTAGTAACAAAGATGTGGTCAGCCCAAGGAACAGGCTTTAATAGACTGATTTCTAAGTACAGACACCCTCTGGTGCCAATAATGAAAAAGACATAGGCTATTAGGCCCTCTGACCTCAGGAAAACCACACATTTCTATCCCATAAATAGTTCACAGAAGAAGCTACACATCCTTATTTGGATGTTAGGTGGTGGGCACAGCACTGTGCTGATCAGTTCTGTGGAACTGGAATTTAAATGTTATGTACACAGCGGCCTGGGCAGCCTGGTCTGGAGGTTGGCGACCCTGCAACATAGCAGGAGGGTTGATACTAGATGAGCATTATGGTCATTTTCAACCCAGGCCATTATATGATTCTATGATTGATATGTGCATTAACGCAAGCAACCAATTAAACGTATAAATCAAAAAGATCAAAGAGGTCAGTTTTCTCAATAACCTACAAGGCTTGATCAATATGTTTGCATGCATAAACTTGAAAATGTATGTTTGAAAGTTAAACTGTGCAGCACATTGAATAGGAGATGACTAGACTACATCTACTTGGATGGGGCTGCAGTAGTCCACAAACTGTCTCTTCATCCTCTTATCATGTGCATGGTGATCATGTGAAGGAGATCTGAAGAGACCGTCTCTTTTGGGGTGAAGTACAAAGACCTGGGTCCAGGGGAATATAGAAACAGAGCCTTTGTGTATGTGCAGTGCAAGCAGTGTTCCATGTATCACTCCAGTTGTTCTCCTGACAGCTGAAGTATCTCTTTTTTCAAGTCAGGAAATATTTGCTGGTGTTTTGTTTACCATGTTGCAGAAATGCATGAGAACCTCTGATCATAGAATCATTAAGTCATAGAATCTCCAAGATTGGAAAAGACTTCTAAGACCATCCCTTCCAACTGTCTCTTGTCACCAATATTTCTCACTAAACCATGTCCCTCAGCACAAAACCTAAGTGCTCTTTGAACACCTCCAGGGACGGTGACTTCACCACCTCCCTGGGCAGCCCATTACAGCACCTGACCATTCTCTCAGAAAAGAAGTATTTCCTAATTGCCAAATCTCGCCTGGTGCAACTTGAGGCCATTCCCTCTAGTCCTATTGCTAGTTACATGGGAGAAGAGGCCTCATGAACCTGACTCCTCATTTCCCTGTATCCCCTGTGATAATAGTTCCCTGAGTTACCATATGCCAGCTGAGTGGCAGTAGTTGACTCTCTGACTGCTTTAAGCTTGCAGCTTGTAGAAAACACCAAAAGACCAAGTGAGTCGCATCAGACCTCAGTGAAAAAGACAAATCTTTAATGTTATCCTTGGCAGTAGCAATGGGCAATGATTAAGTATGCAGTGAGCTGCTGTGGTTCAGCCGATGCATAGCAACTCATTAATAGTCATTAGCCAGATCAAGTGTCAGCTATCCTCAGCTCCTTCAAAAGTCTCAGGCAGGGATTGTGCCTTGGAAAGGTCCTTCCACCTCAGACAGGGATGATTTCCACAGCAGCTGAAGCTGCAGCAGCTGGGAGATTTCCCACTATTGAGGCTCTGTTGTGAATCCCACTGAAATCAGAAAAAAATTCAAATGCCACCCTGGTGTCTGGCCAGTAGAGTAAATCTGTAAAAATCACTCCTCTGTAGAGGAATGGTTCTTGATGAATCTAGGCAGAATGTAAATGACAGGATGCAAAGAAAACCGCCTGGTTCACATGGGAGAGGAACTGTAGCATGCCCAGAATACATACGAGGGATATTTTACAGAGACTCCTTCTCCCACGGGTGGTTTGTGAGAGTTTTAACCATGCGTTCTTTCTCCCAGGATGGTTTGGTAACATCAATGGGGAAAGATGTGAGCCTGGAAGGGAGATTGCTTCTTGCAGCATCAAAGAACAACAGAAGGGAGGCTCAAGCAAAAGCAAAAAAGAAGTTTTATGAAACATTTTTTAAAGTCGGCATTTAAAAGCGAGGTATTGTATTGTACCCTTCCTGTCAGCTAAAGTGGCTTTTTATGGATATCAGCTCACAAGGCTTGACTGAAGGCATGCCAGGAATGCTGGATAGGTCAGCTGGATGCTGAACTGACACGTCCTAAAGGGGTGAGACATGATCCAAGAGCAACGCCAGCACTGAAAGCATTTGTTAGAGTGTGTCGGCACAGAAGATGATCAATACCTACTGCTTTTAGTGATTCAGTGTTCTGCATAGCACAGTGAGCAGTTCAGGAGATGTTTTATTGATGGCACCACGGGCTGTCAGGCAAACTCCGTGGATAAAGATTTTCAGATTTGCTTTATGGCCCTTTCAGTAAGGGGCAGTGTTTTTTTCAATAAAATAAAAATTATTGGCAATCATTTAGATTATAACAAATGTCTGAAATATACCTTAGCTAATTTAGCTTTAATAGCAAACTAATTACAAAGCCGATACAAGCCTATTGATTGCTATACTTATATTTACTGGACATCATCATCTACCTATAGTTATGTGCATTCTGCTAAATCTTTTAATTCATATTTTAAAGTCTTAGAGGGGCACCTATATCTTGTTAAGGTTAAAGCCATTGCTAGACATGGGAATCTGTTTGCAGTTGTTAAGAATTTCCTTTATTTTCTGGGCTATTATATTTTAGGCTGAGCATCTGCTTCACATGCAATTCTGTCTATGTGCATTGAAAATTTTGTCCAAAATTCTTCAGCTGTTTCAAACAATTAATATATAACTCTTGAGAAAAGTACATTATTTCATTCATGTCCCAGAGGTGATTAAGTAATTCAATGACCCAAATGCCAGGAGGCTTTACATTTGGCAGGGGCATCGTGCCTTTTGCAGCGCCTCAGTGCCTGCCAGTCTTCCTGTAGAGGCATGATATCTCAGCCCATTCTCCCTGTAAATTCATTCTCTTGTCTCACTGCAATACTTGCAGCTTTAGAGATCCACCAGTTCTTTGGTGCAATTTTACTTCTGTGCTTGAGCAGGAGGTTTGTCCAGAGCCCTCCACAGCCTCTCCCAGCCATATGGTTCCACCTCCCATTCTCCATCCAGCCTCAGTTCCTTCACATCCTGCTTACAATTTCCTCCCTGTCTCCTGTCATATGCTTCTTGTTTTTCTGTTTTTTTGTTTTTCATAGAAACCTAGTGTCAAGTTCAGCCCCTCATTTCATTTTTCTAAAGCTTTCCTACTCCCAAACTTTACCTTAAAATCTTTTTTTTTTAATTTATTTTATTGTTTTTTTTTTTTACTCATATCTTTTCTGAAACCCATTTAACCCTGCCTGGGTGCTTCTACATTCCTGTGGTAGTACAGTAAAAATATGGCCTTTTCCATACAGAGGGATGAAGGAGATTACAGGGATTGGAGAATCTTTGTGCAGCTTCACCCACACACCTGGGTAGGGGTGAGGTTTCCTCCAGGCTCACTCCTTGACCTCAACTGAAATCCTGACTCAGATAAAACTTCCCTTGAAATCAATTACTATATCAGCTAATTAAGGACTTCTGAACTTTGAATTAGCAATGATTATAAGCTGATTTTCTACAGTAAATAAAACAGGCCTTCTTGATTTGCTTTGCTGCTCTTCTTGGAAAGCTAATAGTTACTACAGAGAATAAAATCATGTTGGTGTTTTGGTTTTTTTGCACTGCTCTATGAGGGTGGTAGATCTGTGTGAGTATTCAACACCACACAAATCTCCTTGCAAAAAAAAAAAAAAAAATCCATATGTTTAAAATTCACAAAATTCTTTCCAGTGAATGTGCCTGCTCTCATTTCTCAAGGGGTAGAAACTCCAGCTTTATCCAGCTGTAACTTAAGAGTTCTTTTGAACGGAGTGGTAGAAATATTATTACATGAATCCTGTATGAGACTGCAAATCTGATTTCATGCTTCATTTCCATTACTTTTTCAATTCGTGGAGCGATATAATAGACTGCTGGCTTTAGCTTCCCAATAGGTTCTGACCAATCACTGAAGTATCACTGAAAAAGTTATGGGGAATTTCAAAGAGGATTGAAACAGTTTATGGATAATGTGCTTTTTTCTTAGGTTCTGAGAAGTAAGATTATATCATGAATTCACAAACAGCAACTTAAGCAGACATACGTAGAGGATTCAATAACAAATGAGTGCAGCATAGCACAGTTCCTGTAAATACAGGAATTCCATATCTAGCTCTGGGGTTGCTAATTAAGAAAACAATTGTTCTTCAGTATCAACAAATGAAATTAGTTTGTGCTGAGTCTGGTGTTACAGACTTCTGATTGCTGATGCCATGTATGTATATATACAACTTGAGTATGTACCACAGTCTGAAATACAGATAGTAATGATGTGTGATGAATTTTCAAAGAACCACAACAAAAGTCTAAAAATGATCGATTCTACTTTTTTTCTCCCTCCACAGTAAGGTAGCACAGTAGGGTTTCATGAACTGTTTTTCAGATGTGATGTTTCTGTGACTCCAGTTTCTTTCCTTGGCCAGGTGGGGGTGTTCTTGGCATAACTTTCCTCAGGAACAAGATCCACGAATACAAGGCAGTTCTCTGCTGACATCTGAGAAGAGTCAGTTTTATTCTATGTTCTGTCTCTGACTGCAAGCAGATGGGATCACCATTTTGACCAGATTATAGAAATGGTCCTATTCTGAGAGTTCTGCTACACCAAAATCCACAGCAGTGAATCTGGGCTGATGGTTCTGGAGCAGAGCATGTCAATAGTATTATAATCAAGATAATCATTGGACACGATGCAGAATAATTGCCTTTACAGAAGTTTTCTGTTTAGTGTTTAAATCTCTAGCTGGGGTAAGGTTGGTTGATTTTTGTTTTGTTTTTGTTTTGTTTTGTTTTTGTTTGTTTGTTTGTTTGTTTTTTTGTGGGTTTTTTTGTTTGTTTTTATTATTATTTGGGTTTTTTGACTTTTGTTAAAATTCCAGAACAAAATAAGAATTCTGCCCCCCCAAAAATCTGCAGTCTGTAAAATGTTAGCTTTTATGTCTGAATTCAGTTGTTTATCCTATGTCTGTGAGGTACTAAGTAGCTTCAGAACTATATTAATCTTAATATTCATATAGATATATGCAGACTTCTGTTTGTTAATAAATACCTTTACACCTAAAAAGAGGAAGAAGTAGTGGTTTACAAAGATTCTATTAGACAATTAAAAAAATATTATTGAGTGAAGGACGTTACAAGATTTGAGGTCATACAGCAGGATGCAGTCAAGCCAGGAAATGAAGCCAAAACAGTGCTAAATATGAGACTCTTTCCTTTTTTACTGTCACTTTAAATGTTTACTAAAAATAGCAGTTCAGAGAGTAGCTCAGAGAACTAGTCCACTTATTTCAATGCCAATAAGAACTGAGCGTCAAGAAAATCCATTCAGATTTTGCTAATGTTTCACAGACCTTTACATTAGAGCTCTGGACTTTCTCTTGACGGTGAGTTCTGCTTCCTGAAAAAGAAAGTACTGTCACCTGAAATCCCGGGTCACACAAGTGGGGCACCCATAATCAATAGTCATTACCATCACCGTTGTAAAAAGTGAGCATTTCCCTGCTTTAGAAGTATCAGTCAATGAAAATGTGGTAGCAAATTAATGAAGAGGATGCTTCTGTGGATGGAAGGGTTCACAAGTTTTCTCTTACTAACGGGAAAACTTGTAATTGAAACTGCTTTCCAAAAATTACCACATCAAGTTGGATTTGACATTGCCTTTGCCTCATGCAGCTGTCTACCCACAAGCCTGTACTGACTTTTATTATATCAAAAGGCATATGTCTTCAAAACCACTTCTGTAATCCCTACCATCTTAGTAAACAACATCATCTTGCTAGAAGACACATTTCAGCCTTTGTTTTTTAATTCACAAGACAGCATTACCCGGCAGATAGTTTCACAGATCCATATACATACATTCCCATCTCATGACGGTTCCTCTAAAGTAATTATTGTTATGAAATTACAGTGCATTTGTTCATGTGCAGAACTCTGTACACAGATCTGTTTATCATTTCCATCTGTATCCCAATAACTTAGCTAGTTTCAATCCAACTCCATGAAATTTTGAAGGAGTTAAGTATCCACTTTTGTAAGAATAGGTGGCTAAGCAGAAAGGAGGGACGTCATTAATGGTCTAATCAAAACATACCTTCTCTGATCACAGGGTTGGAGCAAGCACTCCATCCACTGAAAAATTCACGCAGGAGACAGCCATTATGGCTGTTCCAGCCACAGGAAAAGTTTTAATTGGTACTCACACCATAGGATCTAACCACAAGACACAAACGCATTAAAAAAAAAAGCCAGGCTTCATTAGTTCTGCTGTAGATGGAGCTGCAAATCTCTCCAGGATCCTCTCTATTCAGTATTTGTAGTAATTTCACCAGAATTTTCATCTTCCATTGCTTCTGGGCTAACCTCTCTCCATCAAAAGTGGCCTGCTAAGCTCTGAGAAACAGGTGTAGGAGGTCCTTGAGAGCTGCTTGGTGAACTCATCTTGTGCCATTTCACTGCCGGTGCTGTGCTGCTACCTTTATATCTCTGCATACTTTCAACTACCATAGTGCAGCTGTGGTTCAGTGAAGGTGCCACAGAATCCTGAGATATATATGGGAGGGAAAAAAAAATGTTTACATTTCCCTTCTTTGTCATCTTTTTCCAAAAAGACTACTTCCAGTTTTCCAGCATGGCTAATGAGGTCAGTGAGTTGCTTTTGGAACCATCACATTTCATCCCTAAATTAACAGGTGTTTGAATGAGTTTGGTATAACTTTCTTTTATCAATAAAGTGTTTCTCTTGTGTCTATGACACCAAAACAATGGTTCATATACCTTGGCTTCTCCTGTTTTTAAAACTGCCTATGAGATCACCCTCCACTCTGAAAGAGAACCTTTCATGTCAGATAGTTTTTAGGACAGAATAAATCACTCTATGGAAGTGCCTATGTGCTCTACTGATAAAGGGGCATCTAGATTAGTAGATTAGTTTTGGCTTAGTCTGGAGAAGAGGAGGCTCAGACGAGAGCTTGTTGCCCTCTACAGCTTCCTAAAGGGAGGTTGTGATGAGGAGGGCTTTGGCCTCTTCTCCCAAGCAACAAACAGGACCTGGGGAAATGGCCACAAGTTATGCCAGAGGAGGTTTAGGTTGGACATAAGGAAGAACTTTTTCTCTCACAGAGTGGTCAGGCACTGGAATGGCTGCCCAGGGAGGTGATGGAGTCGCCGTTCCTGGCAGTGTTCAAAAGGTGCCTGGATGAGGAGCTGTGAGACATGGTTTAGTGGCTTGTGGTAGTAATGGTGATGGGAGGATGGTTGGACTAGATGATCTTGTAGGTCCTTTCCAACCTTGTGATTCTATGATTCTATGATTCTATTATTAGATTATATAAATAAGTTTTAGCATGGTTGAAAATGCAAGAGAGAAAGCTTATTCAAAACATGTAGACCATAAACTATAATGTAAATAGGATAAAGCAGAATGTATTAGCCAACTCCCAAGGTGATTGGGAAGGTAAGTGATTTGTTGACGACAGCCCAGTCCACGTTTGGAAGAAACTGGTATCAGCAGCCATCAAAATCAATAGATCATGTTACAAAACACCAGTTAAAGATGTGGACTTATTTAAAATAACATGATTTTATTTTCACTAAATAGAAAATGCTAGGCAGGCAGCTGTGCTTTTGAGAAAAACCAAGCAAGTTGCCACACTTTCTCTATGTCCACCTCCTCGCCCAGCAGGGGAAGAAGCGCTGACACACGAATGTTTTGTAAAACTTGGCATGCGACTGACAAAAAGAAATTCCGTATGGAAAAACTGTTGTCAAGTGGGCTTTTCTAATAGCAATCCAAACCAGCAAGAATTCAGTGAAGTCAGCCTATTTCTGGCTCACTCAGAAGCTCCATATTCGCTCTGCCAAGAATGTGCACCAAGATACAGCCCTGCTCAATGGCCATAGGCACACAGAAATGTTAGCTTCCCTTCACATTTAACCTGCAGTGCTATCTCTCTGTGGAAGAAGGGAAACCATTAAACTGTTATCCTTCTGGAGTACCATCATCGCATAGGTTCAAATCGGACGGTTTAACTAGTAGGTTCTTAAAAGCCTCTAAATGCTCAGACACTTTACATAACTTACAAGGAAAAGGAAACACAATAGTTAATTTTTTTTTTTTTTTTTTGAAAGTTATATTTTACACTTATGGAATCATGGAATAACAACCTAATCAACCCCTTAAAACTTTAATTATGATAAATCCAATTTTTTATTAACATATTTTAAATTTAATTTAAAAAAAAAAGCTTTTTGCTTCAGATTACTTTCCTAGTCATTATAAAAATGACTTCTTTATCCATCTTTAATGTAAAATTCTGCAGCAGTTTTTAAGTGTGTGACAGTCGTACCACTCTCAACTGAGAAGCAAACTGCAGGAGGAAAAGTTCTAACGTATGCTGTGTTAGCTCTGAAATTTCAGAAGAAATTCTGAATGCCTATTCCCATACAAAGTTGGCTTCCTTTTGTAAAAATGCTTTCGGAAAACATGCAAAATCCTCAGATACATTTTTATATTTCGCCCAGGACCAACAACATGGGGGACTTAAACACAGTTAGGGAAAGCATCATCAGCCTTTTCTGAAACACTTCTCCTCTAGACCTGCTTCTAGAAGTCCTTAATTTAACGTGAAGATTTGGCAGAATGGTGAATACAGCGAATATAATCCATTGCTGGTGTTATATGCTCTTCTTTCATGCAATCAGCTGAATTGAAAGATGGATCAAAAGCCAGAAGACCACCAGGAACACTACATGAGCTACCCAGGAATACATCTATTCTGTTTCAGTCTCCCGAAGACCCCAGAATACCAGGATTTCTCCTTTTGACATCTTCACATGAATGTCAAGAAGGAAAGGACCACTACTGGCAGACAAATGCTAATATTTTTCTACCTCCAGCGGCTACTTTTGTACTTCCTGAATCCGTGCACACGATCCTGGCAGAAATCCAGGCATTTCTGCTCTGTTACACTGCAGCACTGGCCAAGAGCCAAGGAATCAGCAGTTTGAGTTTCCGAGAGGAAAAAAATAAAATTCTTCCCAGAGCTTTTGGACGTGATAGGATTTTAATGTGATCCAGGATGTTCCGTAGGTACACCTGTTCTTTTCTAGGTGGCAAGAGGAAGCTTTGCAAGGGGGGAAGGTACTGCTCTGTGCAGAGGGGCCCTAAAACCTGGCAGTCGGAGTGTTTCTCAAGGTAATTCTATCCCAGCTCTTGGCATGGTGCCCCTCACTGCATGCAGCGAAGCTGTATTCAGTTAACTATATCCATAACTGAGGACTTCATAGAGTTGTGACAAACACAGCTGATTGCTTTTCTCAAGCTCGGCTTCTCCTGGTTTTCAAGTGCAGACCAGCTGCTAGGAAATGATATATCAGTTTTTGCTGTAAGCTGCAGCTTTTATTACTGAGGTGTTCCTGCTGCCTTTTTTAAGAATTCCAGGTCCCCCACACTGAAACCACTGATGCTGTACTGGGGCATTTGATTTGTTTTCCTTTTTTATTTTTAAGCAGTATCTGCTAACATCCAAATTATTCTCGGCTTCCTGAGTGTGTATTCGTGGTAATTAACCCATCATGGAATCATGGAAGTTGCAATGTCAGTAAATATATGGTTCTCCACACTTTTTCCCTTTCTCTACCTCTCTCACCTTTTTTTTTTTTTTTTTTTTTGCTAACTACTTGTCTATTTATAGAAATATGTCTCGCCCTTAACTTAAGAGGCAGTGACATGGAGAAGCAGATATTCAGAGGAAGTCCATTTGCTTGACAAAAGCAAATCTATTACTTTTATCACCAGTGGAGACCAAAAAAGAATCAATTACAGTACTTCACTTGGGAATTACTAATTGAATTGTGAAACATACTGATGTTCCGAACTCACTGAGGTAAGTTAAATACTAATACTAGTAAAAGGCAGGAAATGCTGTAGATAGCTTGCTGATTCACTTGATTCAAGACTAGAATTCGCTTTCAGTTTATGTCGATGATGTGAGCTTGTCTAATTTCCACCAACTCTTATTAATCAGGGGTCAGGGAATTAGCTCAGAGAAGAGAGCTGCAGAGGATTTGCACTTCCATAGTGGTTCAGCTATGCAATTAACAGAAAGTGCTAAACTCTGTTTCATCCTACAGTCAGAGATCAGCTGTCAACTCCTTATTCACTCTGAGAAGCACTTAAATTAGTTATTTGACTGGCTTTGGTAGGGCATCTATCATAGGTGCTTTGTATTCTTCCGAGTGTGTTAGCACCTTCAAGTCCTCCAGTCAGTGGCATAGAACACAGGCAGGTGGTTGGCATCACTAGGGGTGTGCTCTGACTCCTCATCCTGTGGCTCTTTGACTGTGTCACATATAGGTGTACTTTGAGTAGCCCCACTGAACATCCCTATGGACTGGAAGTTTATCATTTGTGCTGTCAAGCTGATAGAAAGATCCTCGGCACGTCAGCCTCCCTATCCCAGATGCATTTCAGAAACAGTTTAGAAGCTAGCATGAAGTGAATGCTGTCCATTTGGGCATTCACACTGAGTGCAGTGTTCTCAGTGGAGATTCTTCTATGCAGTTTGACCTCAGTGACAATGAAAAATGCAGACCACGTTTAATTTACTGGTGTTGACATTGCTTCCATGTTGTACTTGATATCTGTTCAATATAAAATACCACAACCTGGCAAGCCTAGCCCAAGCAATTAAATTTTATACATATAATATATACATTTTTTATATATTAATATTACTCTGTTAATTCAAATTAAAAAGCTGCATGCATGTAATAGAATTATTCTTACTTGGGAAAAGCATATGGTTCATCACTGAAGGAGCTCCAGGAAGGAAAGGGTGACAGACACTTCCAAATCAAAAGATAGCTTTTATTTCCAGAGCTTTCTGAAATGCTTCTGAAGAGGAAAATGCTTTGGTCTTTGCAATATCCTAAGGGCCTGATCGAAGCACTCTGTGAGTAAAGAGAATTGCTGAGTTTGCTACAGAGGGTGAAAGTTCAGTGCCATTGAAATAAATACTATGGTCCCCTTGATGCACTGAAGGCAGGACTTCAGTGCATAATAATTAAGAATTCTGCTTTGATTTTTCAGCTTTTGACTCTCTGAAATAACAATAGTTCAGCAACATACTCTTCAGATGTAATATACACTTTTTTTTAATTCACAAAGGAAATAAAAACACATCCTACAGGCACACTTAATGAAAGCTGGCTTAGTAATTTATTTTTCCTGTATAGTTTATTTAAATGCTAAAAGAGATGGCCTTGTTTACAGAAAACAAACAAACAACAACTCAAACTATTCAAGTAACTACTCTGTTTGTTACCTTCTAAAATAGCTAAATTGTGTCTGAACAGTTCATAATTTATTGGTGTCAGGAAGGAATGCCCCTACTGAAAGAAGTGAGGTTGTTCACTACTGCTGAAAAACTTCAAGAAAGAAATATATGTTTATGGCCTGTGATCGGACGGGAAATTTGCTGAGTGCAGAGTAAGAGAGAGTTTTTACTAGTAAAATTAGATTGGAGGTGGAGAAAATGAAGGAAGAGGAGAGAGTAATGATTCCTCGTCCCCTCGGCCTTCTTTACTCTTGACTAAACCACATTTACCTCAACCACACCTCAAATGTCTTGTTTTCTAGTCCCTTCATCATCTTCATTGTTCTTCTCAGCACACACTCAGGCAACTCAATATTCTTCTTGTAGAGAGGGGTCCAAAACTGAATCCAGTATTGGAGGTAGATCAATACTTGGATTAGTGCCACTTACAGAAGGACAATCACTACTGTGCTGGCCACAGTATTTCTGATGCAGGTCAAGAAGTTGTTGGACATCTTGGCCTCATGCTCAGATAGATTTCAACCAGTATCCCCAGGTCGTTTTCTGCTGAGCAGCTTTCTGGCCACTCTTCCCAAAGCCTTTACAGGTTCCATATTGGCTTATCATAAAGATTTAGCTAAAGAATGATTTCCTATTCAAACCAATGGCTTTCAACCTAATTCAAGTAAGATTTGAAGCAACCATAGTAAGGTTTAAGTCAGATAATGTATTTTCTGTTATTTCTTCCATGTACAAGATACAATGTGTTTGTTAATATATGGACAAAGCTTCAGGATAAAAAAGGCCTTCAGAAAAATATAACTTAACAAATATAGGCTAATTAAGTGGAGATGCCGGATCATTCATGTACACAAACCTGGGGGACATAGCAACTCTTACATATTTTAGAAACAGGTTTTCTCACATGGTTTAGATGTCTAAATGCATGCATCTCAAAGCTCTTCATATTCAGCAAGTTTAGAAAGCTTCAATGTCATCCTAAAGAATTGGATATTTTTACAAGGAAGTTCTTGAAGTTTGTACAAGAGCAAGTACACATTTTTTTCATTCATGCCACAAATAAAAAATGGTATGTATTCTATTTTCCAAGAATTTATGTCACATAATTTCAGTACACTGATTATGCAAATAAAAATTGCACTTCCAACTAAAATTTTATCCAACCATGGCCACGTTCCATAGTAAAAATTGGCTTGTAACTGATACATCAAATGCTAGAGTTGAATGATGGCACTGAAGAAATGCTAACATAGAACCTCATTCTTCCCACATTGTCAATTAAGAAGAGGATGAATTCTTAGATGAATTTCATTTTGCACAAAAAGGCAATTTGGATTCTCTGTGGGAAAAGGAGTTTGGCCAATGAACTGGAATGAGATGGCAAGGAATGCAAACTATAATTCCTTCAAACTTGCCACAGAAAAGTCTGTTTTTTTATTTTCTCTCCTGACAACCCTTATTCCAGTGTCAATTTGCAACACTTCAATTTCCTGAAAAATTGCCTTCAGTAATCTCATCTGGGAATTAAACCCATGTCACTGTCAACATATTTTATATTGTTCATAAGTGATGGCAAATGTGCAGTATGCAGAGACCTCAACAACTGCTTAGAGCCTTGACAACTGCAAAACAAAGATGTTTTGTGCTGGTCTAAGCTAGTGAGAATGAGAAAATTGCTGGAGCCAACTGCACGTTTTGGGAATTTTCCAACTCTGGCAGGAATTTTTATTTTTTATTTTTTGGTAACAAATGGTGCTAATGAGAACAATGAATTTCAGTAATTAGGTGAAGAGGCTTAAACAAACAGCTAGAACAATGAAAGGTGGAGATGGGAATGTAGATTATTGTAAGTTTATTGTCACTGTAGACTGGTAAAAGTTTAGTGGGCTACCTGGAATTATTATAACTTATTTCATCATGAACTTCATTCCAGAGCTGTCCATTTCTCTATCTGTTCAGATTTAGAAACAGATAAGCTATGTAATAGAACAGGAAGTAAGAGCTGCTAGGGGATGAATTGACTGTGCAGGAAGTAAATTCCTTGTTCAGCCAAAGAACAGCTGTAGATTTTACAGAAGGGGAGTTCAGTTTATGAGTTAATGTCTCAAAGCTTTTTAAGAACAGCATTCAAATCCCTGCTCTACTGCACATTTTACATGTGATCCTGAACATTTCACTTGAACCTCAGTTTTCCATTACCAACAAAACTACAGCAAAAGGCAGAGAAGATTTTTCTTGCAGGGTTGAAAAGCTTATGACATACTCAGATAAAAGATAATGAATTCATTTAAATATCTCATGAAGCAGTGTAATACTTTGCAAATTGCTCTACTAATTGGCTTCAGCCGAAAGCTGAGAGGTGCTCAATGGAAAGCTTGCCTGCCTTTACATACAGGCTGCTGTTCTTCATGAGGAATCGGGTTATCTTGTTCACTCATTTGTCGGTTCTTTTATAAGTGAATTTACTCTACCGTTACAAGTTGCCCCTTTCTTTGCTCTACAGTTGGTCATGACAAACATCTTTTCAAACAGATTTCTTTTTTAAATTAGTTGCAAGAGAAACCATGAGGAAGATTCTTCAGCTGAAGTAAAGACGTGGGATAACTCCACCTTATTCTTCAGGACAGACTGCTATGATCATTAAAAGTCAGTTGTACTGATAACTTTCTTTGTGGATAAGTGGAGTTTCTTTTTGTGCTTCCAAGATTCTACAGCAGTGTCACAGTCTGGGTTAAGTGACAGATAACAGTATGAGTGGCAGGCTGGAAATGCTGCTTAAAGACCACTGATTGTAGTTTGTCTATATTTAAGTTGAGAAATTAGAATGGATATCTCAAATATTATTTCTTTTGTATTTATTAATTACTTCAAAGTTTACTTCACAACAAGTTTCTAAGCTATTTATTTAAAATGCCTGGTTATATCAGTAAGTAAGGCAAAAGTTAGGAGAAAAACCCACAGTGTTTACAGTAAATAAAAATACACATCTGTATGACTTGAGGGACAGAAAATACCCACAAGAGAATATGACAAACTACAAATGATGAGGATAAATGCTGGCATAACAGTGCATTTTTTAATGGATATTAGAAGAAAAGTATGACAATATAGAACTGCCTTGATGTTGGATACAAGTCATAATTATATAGTTACAAGTGATAAAATAGAGTTTGTAGAAACAAACTGTATTTGATATACTTTTACCACATAAAAACAATAAACTCTTTCTGACTTCTTACAGTCTGAGGGGAATGCAGAACAACTTCCAGTAGAAATGAACACTTTTTGATTCAGTGGACATAGACGGTTTGCACTCAAATAGATTTAGGAAATCTTTAATCCCCTTTTTCAGCAAATTTTAAAAAACAAGGGAAATTCCAGGTGACTTAAAATAAATTATTGCTTCAAAAACTCTGACAAAATGACTGGAGTAAGTGTCGGTCAATTAGTCTGACATCTGTTCCAAAAAATGTAACAGAAAAGTTGAGAAGAGAAATAATTAAAGGATAGAAATAAAATTAATTCCTGACAACACTGTTTTAGTAAAAGCAGATCATGTCAAAAGATCTCCCTCTTACTTTGATGAAATTGCAAGCTTTGTTTGAGTAATCAGATTTCTGTAAAATATTTGAATTTAGTAACACAGAATGTTCTGATTTAAACATTGGCATCCTATACTATTAATAAAGCAAATGTTTTATGAATTAAGAACTGGTTAAGTGGTAGATCTTGAAAAGAGATTGTCTCCAGGAAATTATCAACAGCTGAACATACTTATAATGGAGTTTCATGGGGATCAGTAGCAGACTTGATACCATTCAACGACTTCACTGATTATTTTTGAAAGTAAACAATAAATCACTTATGATAACATTTGTAATTAAAAGGGAAAAAGGAAGAAAAAAAAAAAAAAAACTTGGTAAAGTAGTAAATAAAGATAAACCGATGCAGGCAGGATGATCTGGATCTTTTCATAAACAGTACTTTGAAACAGACTCGGGGATCAAAGTGAAGGAGCAACATAATGTGAGGTCTCAACATGCTAAAAGTGCTGATAATTAGCTCTAATTGTAGCCTGCCTGCAAACACAAGTATGCTGTTCTCTGGGTTTGGGCTCTTTAACGTGCAGTCAGCTCTGGTGTCTCTGTACTACACTGCTCTACACTTCCTCTTCTGCTGGTTAGTATAAACCAAGACAGCTCAGATACCTCAGATGCCTCTGATGTAGGTTTGCTCTTGATCTGAATCACAGTACACTTACAGGGAGAGAGCCATAGATATTAAATAACTACTCAGTCTAGGAAGAAATAAATAATGAGAAGCAATTGCTGGAAGTTTGAGATATGTATTTTTGAATTAAAAAGTATTATAGTTAGTGTATGCACATCACTGGAAGAAATCATAATGGGAACTTCCACCTTTAGTCAACTTTCTGCTTTTGAATATACATATATCATATTGCATGAAGGGCTGGCAATTACTTTCTTTTAGATCAAGGTGAAAAGCACTGTCTAACTCTTTCAATGTTGCTTTTAAGAACAGTGACCTGGTAGCAATTTTTGTTTTCTGCAGAAAAATTATCTTGGTGACACTGATTTATGACTGGAAGAAGCTGAAACCTCATGCTCACGGGCAGAAGAATATAGTAGGTACAGAAGAATTTGTAAAGCAAAACACCGTTCAAAATAGAAAGTACTAACAAGTCAAATCTAAAACTGTGCTCCCAGGCAACATGCCTGCCTTTTGAAAAAAAGTCCTAGGCTGTCCCGTAGTTAATACTTTTCAGATGACAGAAAGGGTATGACCTTGAGAGGTCATCCCCTATCTTAAGTCAAGATCAACTCCAGTGAAAGCTGATTAAGAGAAAAATGAAATGCCAGTAATGTTAAGCGCACAGG
This sequence comes from Lagopus muta, assembly GCF_023343835.1. NCBI lineage: Eukaryota > Metazoa > Chordata > Aves > Galliformes > Phasianidae > Lagopus > Lagopus muta. The sequence goes on from NC_064434.1 coordinate 11,510,551, forward strand.
TATAAAAAAATGCTTCTGCTACAACAACATAAATGACTTCAAGCCCAACTGAACCCCCCCCCCTACTCTGGGAATTTCATAGGAAATAACAGGAGTTTCTCATACAACGTAGGAATGCATGATCCTTTCAGAAGAATCTTTAAAATGCTGTTTTCTCAGAGACTGCGGACTACAAACCCAGAGAGCACTGCAGATAAATCTCTGTGCTGGTAAACTAGTTTGGGTCCAGAACTAAAGAGTGCCCTGACGAGTGGTGAGGTGCTGGAATAGGCTGCCCAGGGAGGCTGTGGATGCCCCATCCTTGGAGGTTTTCAAGGCCAGGTTGGATGGGATCCTGGGCAGCCTGGTCTAGTATTAAACGTGGAGGTTTGTGACCCTGCATGTGGCAGGGGGGGTTGGAGATTCATGATCCTTGAGGCCCCTTCCAACCCTGGCCATTCTGTGATTCTGTGATTCTGTGAGTATATGAGGACTGTACGGTCAGTACCCTAACCTGTCTACAGCCCCCTGCACATTGCTAAAACAAGAAGCACTTCTTCTGTCTGACAACAGGATCTTCAATTTAAAAGTCCTTGATATGGGGGAAAAAAAAAAAAAAAAAAAAAAAAAAGCAGTAGTTTTCATTTAAATAAATTTAAATAAAAATATTTTCTTATAAAATGAACTTAAAAATCCCATGCTAATCAGCATTTCTAAGCTCTAAATGTACTATGTACACCTTCAGTAGTGCAGTTTAGAGAATATTACTGAACTTCGGAGCCTGCTGCAGACAATCATCATTTTCCATTATGAATTATTTGAGAATATAAGATAATATTCTCTCATTAATACTTCTGAAAACTGAATACAAAAAAATATTGGAAGAGATACTCTCTGTCTTCCTAGATAAAAGTATGTAAGAATTGAAAAACTGATACAATTACTTTGGGAAATATCTAAACATTTATTCGCATACGACAGTGAATTGCAGAATCTAGTGGAATTACATCATACAGCCACAAGTTGTACAGGCTAGAGAAATATAGAATATGTTCTAGGATACATATATTAGATCAATTTAAATAGAACCATAGAATATCTTGAGTTGGGAGGAACCCACAATGATCATCAAGTCCAACTCCTGGCTCAACATAGGACCACCCAAAAATCAGACCCTGTATCTGAGAACTTGCCCTAATACTCCTTAAGCTCCAGCAGCTTGGGGCCGTGCCCACTGCCCTCCGTTGCAGAGCCTTTCCCTAACCCCCAGTTGCCTCTTCCCTGACACTGCTCCATGCCATTCTCTTGGGCCCTGATGCTGCAGCCACCATGAAGCCTCTCGTCAGCTCCTCTGCTCTGGGCTGAGCAAACCCAAGGACATTATTCACTCATACATTTTCCCCTCTATGCCCTTCATCATCTTGGTAGCCCTCCTTTGGACACTCTAATAGCTTTATGCCTTTTTTTTTTTTTTTTTTTTTTTTTTTAACTGCAGCCCCATTACCTACCCCTGGGGAGCCACCACTTGTGACTGGCCACCAGCTGGTCTAATTCCATTCACCACTACTCTCTGGACCCAGCCATTCAGTCAGTTTCTAAGTCAGTGAGGAGTATACCTGGTTCTCGGTGCATGCAAGTAGAACCGGCCTCCATCAGGGACCCTGGCTTACATATGTACCAGGCCATGCATCCATTGTAGGCACCACTGGCTTTACCTTGAAAGGCTCCAACAATCACTGCAGACACCACAGTTCTTTGAGGACACTTTTCTTGACCTGTGTGTGATGCAAAGATACAAAGAAAAAATTGTACCTGACTGGGTTTTAAGGATCTTAAAGTGAAAGAAAGGAGGTGACAGAAACAAACAGATGCAGCACAAGTAGTGAATTGCATGAGAATATCCAAGGGAACTCCAGATAAACCCTTTTTCCATTAACAGCTATTTATACACAAGGTGACAATCTGGCCTTGAAAGTTAACATGCAGCATGCAAATCTCTTTCAAATTCAGGTTATGTAGATGGCTTTGCTATTGTTTCCCAACTGCAAAGGCAGTACATAAGCAACTTGTGTCTCCATAATGTTTTATCTAATGGACTTTACAAGCACTATCCCTTCAGGATAATCTAGTGCTTGAAAACTGCACTGACAGTTGATAAACAATACTGAGGCAACAGGCTGGAAGCAGTTTGTAATAATCTGTGGGCACTGGTTGATGAGAGATTTTGAGCAGGTCATACATTTTCTATCCAAATTCCATAGCTTTGTGATCAGGAAGATGAACAGCAGCCAAGGTAGCTGTTCCCCAGCACCTGTGGTGTACTGCTTCTGTTCCTTTGAAGGCTCGCTGGATTGTCTTCCTTAAGATAATAAATACAGGTGAGGGAGATCAAACTGATAAAAGTTGGAGGCAGAGAATTTTAATAGTATGTCTGAAAGAGACATTCATTTTGCTCAAATAAAGCAAATCCTAGAGCCTAATGTATCAAAAGGGAACAATAAAGAAAAGACCTAATGTGGAAGACAAGCTTTTCTTTAGACTTATTATGTATTAACACTTCCCCTTGTTACTCTGTGTTACTTTTGTGGAGATTAAATTACCCTTTGCTTTAAGAAAATTGTGTTGGCTCATTAATGACTCTGGAGGGAAACCTTTAAGCTGACTCAAGGCATTTTCAGTAAGTCAGTATTTTGCAGTTCTCTGCAGCATGGATTGAATTTACCACTCTAGTATAAACAGAGGTCACCCAAGATATTTTCCTAAATAATTCTGTTGGAGCACTACTTGTAGTCTGCTGAAAGCATGAGTTTATATTGCTATAAGTTTCTGAGGAGTTATTCTGGCAAAAATTCACCTACAGATTCAATTATGCAAGTACACAGTATCAGCATATTCTTGTGTCTACACTATCTATGCTCATCTCAACACCTCTGAACTGATACGCCTTCATTACTTTAAACTGTAGCCAAACTATACTGAATATATGCAAGGCTGCTGTCTTGCCAAAGGCAAGAACTAACCTTTAATTTTTAATTGAAACTATTAAAATCAAAAGATGTTGGAATGGCAGAATGACAGCTTTCCCTTTATTCCTGAATCACCCTTAACTTAGAGAAGTCTTTGAACTTAAAGAGTTCCCTTTGGTCTAAAGCTCAAGTGAAAAGAAGTAACTTCAGCTCTGAGTTTTTGTATATTTGAAGACTTCAACAGTCCTGAATGTTTAAACTTTATAATGTTGATTCTTGTAATACCAGTTAAGGAGAAAATGAGATGCTCAAATAAGATCTTGTCACAGTTCATTCTATTTTCAGTACAGCCTTCAGGTTTTGTACTCAGACATAATCACTGCGAAACCAAAAGGCAATTGCCAACTTAGAGGATGAAGGAGTGGACATCAAGTTAAAGGCCATTGGCCAGCAGAACATGAGAAAAGAATTAACACATTTTCAGAGAAGAGCTGCTGGCCCCTGGGGAATGATATGCAGTTCAGTGTTTTTGTCAAACCTCCAACTGGCTGACCTACAGATTGGCTCCAGACCTGGGAACAACTCACCCAGTTATCAACACAAATAAATAATCCAGTAAATGAGTATATGAAATTGAGAAAGAAGAAAGAAATATTTTATATAGAATTTTGTGAATGGAATATAGAAATGATGAAATAACTCATCAGAAGTGGTAGCACTCAGGAAGAAATGGAAGGGAGGGAGGGAGGGAGGGAGGAAGAGAGGAAGGAAGGAAGGAAGGAAGGAAGGAAGGAAGGAAGGAAGGAAGGAAGGAAGGAAGGAAGGAAGGAAGGAAGGAAGGAAGGAAGGAAGGAAGGAAGGAAGGAAGGAAGGAAGGAAGGAAGGAGGGAAGGAAGGAGGGAAGGAAGGAGGGAGGGAGGGAGGGAGGGAGGGAGGAAGGGAGGAAGGGAGGAAGGGAGGAAGGAAGGAAGGAAGGAAGGAAGGAAGGAAGGAAGGAAGGAAGGAAGGAAGGAAGGAAGGAAGGAAGGAAGGAAGGAAGGAAGGAAGGAAGGAAGGAAGGAAGGAAGGAAGGAAGGAAGGAAGGAAGGAAGGAAGGAAGGAAGGAAGGGATTTTGGCTAGACTTGGTATGTGCTAAGGTTGAGAATTTAAAAAAGTAGTTATTAGATAAATACATAAGAAAAACTACATCGATTTGTGTATCAAGTTATGAAAAATGAATACACTTTCCAAATTTCCATAAAGCAAGACACAAGCATGAGTTTTAGTCATTAAATATATCTGCCAATTAATTGTTGGCCTATTTGGATCTATTTATTTGGAAATTGTAGAGTATCATTCTAAGATGGTATATCCACATGGAGACACTGCAGACCATGCAGAGGTTGTCTTAATTTGAAGCTGTATAATTACATCAGTCTGTGATGTGGCTAAAGAAAATTAGTTCCACATGCAAGCAGTAATTAGCCAGTTGATAGAGATGGATCATCAGGCCATACAGTGTGTGTTCAAAGACAGAGCAAAGGGACTTGCTTATTTTGACACAATTTGTACACCTTTGTAAGTTACATAAACATGTATCGATGCTCTTCTTTCTTCCAGTGCCTAAATCCCTGAGAAATTAAATTTTCAGAAGTTCAATGAAGCAGAAAATTTCCCTGCTACTTGCAGAAATGAAGTACCATGGAAAAATCTGGAATGTAGACTCATGAATGAATAATATGGAAAGTTAGAATATGCCAGGAATGAAAAATAGATTAGACCAGTTCTGTTGGCACAGGAAGGACTAAACACCAGTTTCTCAATTAGCGATGGGTGTTGCAGTAGATAACTCATGAACAGTGGGCCATTGCTGCATCTTCAGGGCTTCCATTCAGTAGCAACCTGAAGCAGTGATGTGCTCAGTAAAAGGATTTTAGATGATATTTTTCTCTGCCTTTTGGGGGCTGCATTAGTGTATTCAGGTCTTCTCTTCAGTCACCCCAGTTTTGACTGAAGATGAACAGTATTTGCAGCTTCAAGTGCTACAGCCACCTCTGTCATGGCCCAATCCCATCGTCCTCCATCAGTCCCAGATAGAAGACTGAGCATAAATCTGCTTAATCTGAGAGTAATGACACAATGGGAGAAGTCACTGAGTACTGAGGGGAGAACTACTGAGGGCAGCAGAGAAGTTGAATTGTATGTTCAGAGACTTATTCCCCACTCCTCCTTGCCTGTAGAGAAAAAACTCAGCTGTAGAGGAGGACCAAGAAAGCTTCGCCTTAGGCAGTCTTTTTCCTCCGGGTATTTGCAACAGCACAACAGAGGTAGACAGGAATAAGAGGAAAGAAATAGGAAAACGTTGCATACATCCAGAAACAAAGCAATTCTTGATATGAAATATGACTGTAAGCAAAACAAAAAAATTCAAACACCTGCAGTGAGAAGGGGTCTTCTGCAAATAAACTTTATAATACTTAAATGGCCATTTCTGGTAGACTTTGAGGTAACAATGCAGCTTGATTACTGGCGATTCCCTACAATGGAAAGTTACAGCACATCAACTATGATTATACTGTAGTAAATATGAAAAAAAAATCAAACTATAAGGCTGCAAAAGCAAACAGTTTTCCTGAACTGCTTTGTCCTCTGAAATATTTTGATTGTGTAACATGTGATGTATATTGTTTTAGATGTCTTTCTACCCTTCAGCCTCTCTCTCTGTCAACACATTGCTCTTCAACTTCATAGTGCTCTTCTCTCTTCTCTGGTGCCGTGGGAACATAAGGCAAATGTTTCTACTGTTCTCAGTGAGAAATTGTTTTTCATTATAATTTCAAGAGGGGCTTTGAAGTATCTGCTTAGGCTCTCACAGCTAATAACAGACAAGGCAGTTGCTACGCTACTTGTTGATTAAATGAAAAGCAGACCTGATAACATGTGAAATCTTCTTAAGGGAGGTGTTTCTCTTATGGAGATGAGTACAAAGCCATTAAGACCTGAATTGCAAACTTACAAGTCCAAGGTTAAATGCTTAAATGGACACTTTAAGTTCCCAAAGTGATGGGCTGGCTATCTGGAGGCAGTGCCAGCTGGCGTAAATCATTACTGTCACTAGCTGAGAATTTGGGCACTAGGGGCTTTGAGGTCAAAATGATTATTTTGTATTGCTGATAGTTAGAAATTCTTACTTTTCAATGAAGATGTAAATGGAAACAGATTTCATTTTTCTGAGGTGGAGTGTGGCAAAAAATTTCAGTGACATCTGGGAGAATATTCTCATCTATGCCAAACCCAGTATAAACCCATAAATAACATATAGTTTAATACCTATTAGTCATAGTTTGAAAATGAGTTTCTGAGGAAAGGTCCAGAATATGTTTCTAAAATAGAAAATAGACTTTTAAATTAAGGACACTAGTCCTGAATCTCTTTAGACACTGGAAGTCTTCTAAGTCTGCTTGTGCACCATAAGTCAGACTTAACAAAGGCTGAGCGCATGAAGTTCAGTATAAAATAAAAAAGTCACATGGCATTCATTGAAACATGACAAAAAGAGGTGGTAGAGCAGTTTTATTCATTGAGCATTTTCACACATAATAGAACACATGTAGTTTAAAATTTCTTTCAGAAAACTGCAACACCCTTTCTTCCCCTTACCTTTGAAAATTGGCATCTTTGCAGAAAAGGATGTAACAGTCATGATACCTCAGAAAAAGAAGGTAGGATAAAGCATATTTTGTATTCCAGTGACTTAAACTTTGGTGGGAGAAAGCATAAATGGTTTTACTCCCTGAACCATTTCATTCTGTTTATTCATTTAATTTGAAATGCTGAAGCAATTCAACAGCAGCAGAACAGAAAATATCATATCTCTTATTTTACTTTCTGTTTTTTGGTCTCACACTTGTTAACTGGACTGCCGTTATGCAGTGAACGGGTGAAAGAGTGGTGAATGACTCAATCTAGTGTATTTATAAGATTGTGGTTATCCTCTCAGAGTAGAGGAAATCTGAGTTTAACTCCCTTAAGCTAAGAAGGACTTTCTTATGTCCTAGATATCAGTTGCTGCTGATTTGTGTACCCGCTCACAAATCAACATAGGTAGCAAGGGTCTGCATTCTGGTTGAACTGAGAGGCCAACATCAGCTGCACATCTAGAGTGGATATGTAGAAGAAGCTCAAGACAGAGACAGGTGAAGAGTTACAGATACATTTCTGTCTCCATCACTTGTTTTTTCCTAGCTGAAATAACAAGCTCACCACTATCAGCACTCTTTCCCATGAGTAAGTAGCTGTGCTTTCCACACCTAAGAGTTTAGGTTTTAGGTGCTACATTACATGTTGCAAAAAAAATCTTCCTTTGAATTGGGCCCTACACAGATGTAATCAAGATGTATTATCTAACATACTTACTTCAGGCATGTGGCATCTTAACATTTCAGTGATTTCCTTAATAATATTCACCAGTTGAAGAAGTAAAAGATCAGTGTGTTGGTAAACAGCAACAATGGAATTCTTCTGGATGAACCAGTTTCTGAAAACAAAAATACTTATGATGTTAGAATAACAGGAAACTTATTCCATTAATTTGTGCTCTCTAGAGAGGAGGTAAAAGTATGGAGAGCTTTCTAGGGCAGTATGTCCACAGACAAAATGTTCGTTTTCAATCATAGAATCATAGAATAGCTTGGATCGGAAGGAATCATCAAAAATTGTTGAGTTTAACACTCCTGCCATTTGCATAGACAATTTCTGCTAGATCAGGTTCCTCAACTTGTCCTTGAACACTTCCAGCGATGAGACATCCACAACTTCTCTGGCTAACCTGTTTCAGTGTTTTACCACTCCCATAGTAAAAAATTTTTTCCTCCTATCTAATCTAGATCTGCCCCCTTCTAGTTTAAAACTATTGCCCCTTGTCCTATCACTAGATCTCTTTATTTACTGGAAGGCTGCTACAATGTTACTCCACTGGAGTATTCTTTTCTCCAAGCTGAACCCCAGCTCTCTCAGCCTACCTTCCTAGGAGAGGTGCTTCATTTATCTGATCATTCTCATGGTTGTCTCTGAACCCACTCTAACAGCTCCTTGTCCTTCAAGTACTGGTGGCCCCAGCGTTGAATGCAGAACTGTAGGCAAGATCTCATGAGAGTGGAATTGGGGAGATAGTCACCTCTCTTCCCCTGCTGGCCATGCTGCTTTTGACCAGAACATAAATGGATTTTGGGACTGCAAGCATGCACTGTCAGCTCGTGTCCGGTCTTTTCATCCACTCAAATCCTTCTTCACAGGGTTGCTCTCAATCCGCTCATCACCTAATCCATACAGATGTTTGGGATTGCCTCAAGCCATGAGTAGAGTGTTGTACTTGGCTTTGTTGAACTTAATGGGGTTTGCACTGGCCCAATGTTCAAGCTTTTCAAGGTCCTGTTGGCCAGCATCCTGCCCATCCAGCATGTCAAGCTTGGTGTCGTCAACAAACTTGCTGTGTACACTCAGTCCAACAACCCATGTCACCAAAGCATAAATTAAAGAGTATCAGCTCCAACACAGAACGCTGAGGGACTTGTCAGTGTCACCACCTGGACACTGAGCCACAGACTTCTACTCTTCAGATGGACCATCCAGTCAACTCCTAATCCAACAAATAGTCCGTCAATCAAATCTAAATCTCTCTAATTTAAAGATAAGTAGGTTGTGTTTTGGAACTTTATTTCACTTTTCTTGCTTTTTTTCCTATTTTATACTACTTGTGTGTGGTTTTTTGTTTGATTCTTTGATTGATTTTTGGTAGGCTTTTTGCTTTGAACAATTTCCAGTTTTTAAAATATGTATATCTTTTAACAGTTGCAGACAAAGAACAGTGATTTCAAGCACATAAAAGGATATTAGGTTCAGGAATAATTTTTTTTTATTGTTTCAGATTTTCTTTATTGCATTTGGCAATTTCAGCCAATCTGTGCACTGTAAAAAGAAATCTTGTATTTCCAAAACAAACAAAAATCCCAGTTGCATGGTAACCAGCCCACATGCTAAGCCCTAGAAATATCAGATCCAGAGTGCTCAGCGCTGTGCCAAATAATTGAGGTGCCTTTAACTGATTTCTCCATATGATAATAACAGCAAAAGGGATTTTAATCACTACAATACAAAAAATGATCCTGTAGCCAAATTATTTGCTGTCATTAAAGTCAAGGGAGTTGCACTTATTGGAGATGAGGACTCCTCTACACAAGCAGTGTGTCCTTGTGCTGCCTGCAGAGGGGACTTTGCCTCCATTGGAAAAGGGAAGTCTCACCAGGCAATGTGCTCTGTCTGTCAAAAGGAAGCTTTACATTAAAGACATTGTGGACTTTAGATATGCAAAGACGGCATAGAAATAAAGGGCACGAGAAAGTGAGGGGAGAGGGTGGGAATGAAGGCCTCAGTGTTTGCCATTCCTCTAAAGTTACAGAAGAAAAAAGACACACAATTGCATGATTTTCCTCTGTGTGGCTGTTTCACATTAATCTGTTTGTTTCAGGGTTGTAACTACTGTGTCATCTGTGATGGTGAAGATCCACTTCTTGAGATGTATTTCAAGAAGCTAGAAGGAAGTCCTGAAACTGGTATGAATACCTCACATTTCTGTTTATAATGCACTGTCATGAAGAACAAGATTACGTAGTTTCTTATTTGTATCTTGTGGTTTCTCCACAATCATGAGCTTGAGTGAAAGTGTGACATCAAAGCATTCATTCAGACATTCTTGTTTTTCTGCCTATACAGTGATTGCACCATGGAGTGGAACTTTCACCTTGATTACAGTTTTTGATTCATTTAAATACCCAGCCTTTAATCTTTGGACAACTATAGGGGTAACAAGACTACTCTCCACATTAATGTAGATATTGCTTATTGAAATATATACTACATGTCCAACAGATGTAGCTAAAAATGTCTACCATAACACAAAATAAAGTGTAAGAAAAATATAAACTGCATTGCTGAAATAACGTTTGAGTGTAAAAGAAACAGCTGACTCTCACTCCAAAACTTATAGGCAGTTTTTATTCTAAAGTTGTTTTGTTGGAACAGTAGTCAAAACAGTGCCTTTCAGCTGTTTTCTCAGCCTCAAAACAGCATTATAACAATGGGGTACATCTCTTCACAAGTGTATGAACTCCAAAAGAGAACTGTCAAGTCTGGGGAGCACAGGCAATTCTGTGGGCTGACAGTGGTAAATCTTTGCTCCTGGTTATGTGAGCAGCAGTTAGACCTCAGATTTCACGTAGTTCTCAGTTTAACCCAACTGCATGTTGCAACCTAACCAATGTGGTGTTTCTCACTGCCCCTTCATCTCTCTCTTCCGAATCTTTTAGTCACAGGATTTTTGTGAATTTACTCTGTGGATGTAACAAAAAAATTGCCTCATCTTTTTACATTTTCAGATCTATTTAAATCGGGATTTCACATAGGCAATCCTCTTCTGCACTGTGGTTGCCACTGAAGGAGCTATCGTTTTTAACAACAGACTAACAGGCTTCTAATGGTCAAGTTTCAACTGGTATAGTTGTTTGATGTGAAACATAAATGGATGAAACACAGGCTCCGTGGTATAGATATTGTACTCTTGCAGCAGAGATAGTGTTGGAGTGAGACAGGATTCAAGAGAAGCAACTGAGACTGGTATGTAGGATTTTCTGGACTACAGCCAGAAAATTATCAAGACAACTGTTCCATCTTCTAACTGGCTGACAACTTCAGGCCCTAAGTATCCAGTTATTCATACTGGGACCAGTACAACTGAAAAAGATCTGTGTCTGCTACAACCATTGTAGGTGATTAATTCTGTCAAAATTGTTGAATTAATCTGAGTCTGCAGACTGATTGCAAATGTCTTGTGGGCTGCTGAACTTCTGGATGAAGCCATGCATCTGTCTCAGCCTGAGTGGATTGTTCTTTCCACGCAGCCTCTGTTAAGGTCTGTATTGCTTACTCAAATTGCCTGTTTGAGACAGAACAGCATATATGACACTACGCAAGATTATTATGTTCTGCAAAATTCCTGTACTCTTAGCAGTTGGAAATGACCAATGCACTATTAAGGTTAACTGCACCTGATTACAAGGGAGGCTATTTTAAAGTCTTTGTCTTTTATCATTTTGTTTCAGAATTATAGTCTGAGTTGAGCCTCACTTAAAACCAGCAGCCTGTGAGATCTATTAGATAATACGCTGTTAAACACTTTGTTACCAGATGGCCAAATCTGTAGAAAACCTGCTGCAAAGCACACACATCAAAAACAATGTCCATGGGATGTTTTTGTTGCCAGAGGATTTGGGGGAATGCTGTGTTATGAGAGAATCATCTGTGTGCAGGGCACTGAGATAGGAAAAACAACACTGAGGAAAGAAACACTAATGATTGCCCAAACCAGTGCTGAGAGCCTGACCCTCAAAGCAAACAAATAAACAGGGCTCATCAGGAATTTTTGGGGTAAAGTGCTGTCTGAAAAATATCTGTCTGAAAGAGGCATGCAGCTGTTCTAACAGGGAACAGTCTCTTATTTGCAGTGGAAACACTACAAAGTACGTTATGGACTTGAATTGAGAAGAGACACAAAATCCTTGAGCCAGTCTTATCCCTGTGAAACATTCTGGCACTGAGGAACTGAGCAATGAACACAGAGTAAGAAAGCCACCAAGGCAGTAGGAGGCTGTGGCAGAAAATGCCTGCAGCTGTATAGCAAATTATGTGGAAAAGATGGGAAGAAGAGAGATTGGAGTAGTCTTGAAAAGAAATTATGCCAAATAGGCAATATGTCTGGACAGCAAGAATGATGAGGAAGAAACTGATTTTGTAAGTATTGTAGAGAAAAAGCAGCAGGACATCAGGGTGGGAAAAGGGGTGACAGAAATGAAAGTTGACATGAAGGTGGTGAGACTGAAAATAAAATGTTTCAATCTCCAAATTTCCAACACTCATTATGCAGCTGCCAACCCTGCCCCTCTAATTAAGTAATTGATTAATTAAAATAAAGCACTTAATCTCTCCATTTACATATTATGCCTCCCACTAACCAGTGCTGGCTGCGAGGTCCTCATCAGAAAGCTCCTTCCTATTTGAATTCATGTTAGTTCCCAAACATATTACTTTTTAAATAGGAAATGACAACATTGGCTCAGTGCCCCAGTATCATCGCAACATTGCCATATGTCAGTATCATGCTAAACATAGTAAGTAGAAGACCCAACAATATAATTATTGAGGACATCTGTCAGCAGCACAAGATACATCTGGGATTAGTAGATGTAATACTGGGAAGACTATAAGAAGCAGAGAGGAAAGTCCTTTTGTGTTGGCTTGGATTTTCAAGTATAGGAGACAAATCCTCAGCTGGTGTAAATTTAAGCCATTCAAAGAAGCTAATGAATCCAGCATCAGCTGCTAAGAATCTGACACTAAAATTGAGGCCAATGTCATTACCTACAATGTTTAATATTTTCTATATAAAGGTAGAATGCCTCAAAACAATCTGACTCTACAGCATGGAAAATAATTTATTAGTGGTCCCATCAGGTACAGAGTATCTTTTATCTCAGATCTGAAGGGCTGTGGACAAGTTTGGAAAGCTTCTGAAGATCTATAAAAATTCTCTTTAATGTTCTTTGTACATCAAGAATCTAGTAGTGTAATTTTATGTTTTAAAAAATTCTCAGTTTAAAAAAAAGAAAAAAAGACTTCATCTGCAGTGGAATAGTCATTACACAGACAGCCTGTCCAGGGATGTGTACAGATCATACCTATTCATTAATCAGGGCAAGATCCTGTCGGGAAGCTAAGTACCTGCATTAGTGAAATGCTGCATTTGAGCTAATATCCCTTGCAGAAATCTTATAGCCATGACTGTGCCATGCTGTGTTCTTGCAAATATGCTACAACTCTCAGTAACACAGTGTATTTCTAACGCAAGGTTGTTCTAGCATTCACTGTATGACATCTGGGCTGGAGGTTGCCTCTGTTTATACTGCAGAATGGGGCTCTTTACTGTAAGTCTGTAGACAACCATTAAGGATTTATAGTTAGTTCATAGCTCTGTTGTTTAAGCACCAAGTCCACAGTAAGGAGTTGCACTGCAATCTTTCCCAGAGCAGCCAAAATATTACACCTAAGAAATGCTGACAAGAATGAGCAATGAGAAAAGCTGCTTTCTAGAGAACATGCCTTATAATGTATTGGATGAGAAATATGGGAAAAGAAAGGTTAAGCTCTCCTGATAAAAGGTTTCCTTACACGTGTCACATAGAAATTTTCACTCATTTACACTGCAGATTAATAAACAACGGCATCTTTGCCCCTCAGTAAGTTTTGTAGTAAGAAAATGAGCTTGCATATTGATCTTTCTCCCTACTGTCTCAAATCTTTCCAGTTGAAAGATTTCCTTGAGCCTTAAATCAGCAATCTATAATTAATGAAGGGTTGGAAGAAATGAACAAGATTACTGAATTGACAGAATGTAGATGTTTTGGTTTGGTTTTTTCCTAAGACAGTGAAAAAAAAAATCCTTCCTCGTGTCAACACATTGAAAGTTTCAGGGCATCTGGGAGAGACATGCCTCTCAACTTGCCTTGCTCAGCAGGAGGTTCACTGAGACATTTAGGTGTACAGGTGTATTTATGTGCTTACATATGAGCTGAATGTCTAAACTCTTCTAGTCAGCAAAGATATGGTCCATAATGTCTATGGGTCTAGAGACTGATTCAGCTGACTAAAGGCCCTGCTTTAATTTTTATGCCTTCAGTTGTCTTCCTGAGCTGTTTATTGCTTCCCCCTGACTGTAGAGAAACGTATCAAGCCTAACAACTTAAGGCTGCTGTTCATCCCCCTTCTCCTCTCCAACATTTCCTTTCCAGACTGGCAAGCAAAGCAGACAATTCACTGAGGTTAAAGATATTGATAATAATGATGAGAAAGGAAAGAATGAAATAAGAAAAATAAACTGATATCAACCTATGACCGCACCCAAACCTTTGAAATATTTTCACGTAAGTAAAATGTAAAGAGAAATTTTTTTCTAGAATTTGGTTGTACTTTTTCGAGATGGAACAGAGAAGGTAAGAAAAATTTTCCCTCATGTTAAAAAATCACTTAATAAAAAAGAAAAGAAGGAAGGAAGAAATGAAAAAGGGATGGGATAAAAACAAAACTTGACACATTATTTAGCCAGCAATGGAAAAATTTGTAAAATCCAAATAACAACAACAAAAAAATTGTTCCATTTTAAAGAATTTTCTCCTCAGGTAACTACAGATTATTATTTTTTTAAATTAGTCTGTAATGCAATAGAAATGACTCAAGCCACTGTACTGTTCCTGAAAACATACTTATCTGCATCAGTAGAAACCTCCTCTTTACTGACATTTCTTATATTTTGAAAAGCTTTGTCTAGAATAATAGTTTGTTTCTAAGTGAATGTAAAGCTAGATTGGGATACACACCCTTAGCATGAGGGCAGATTTCACTATTAGTGTTAAGGGAAAACATGCAGTTTAAAAATCCATTTTATTTCATTCTAAAACTAAAAGTTTTAGAAACATAGACATAGAGAATGAATACGTGTCTGGTTGCAGCTCCGTAGTGAATTTTTCAAGGTAGAGTGCAAAGAGTGCTTGGATGAAAAGGAGTTAATAATGGAAACTATGCAGGATCTTCAGCATTACCAGCTCTGTCAGTGGATAAGTGTTATGCCCAGAGAACTCATAAGATCATCAGTCTGATGGAGAAGTATGCACCTATTGGACTTGTTCACCAAAAGATTACATGCAAAATCAATAGTCTCAGTCTCATTAGCTTAACTGTGTTTGAATGATCTGTGAATTTTAGGGATAATAAGTAAGTATTTAACATGCAGCTTGTTTTTATTTGCAGTATTATAGATCTTAAAAGCATTCTCTTAAGCATAGCATATTTAATTTCCTAATGGTCTAATGCTTGCTCTTTCAGGAGAGTTTCTCTATGCACAAAGCAATTACTTAAACCAGAGCTTGTTTAGCTCACCTAACTGCAACAATCATGTAATGTTTAGGCCTTTTCATATCTTGCCAGCATTTTTATTAATGGAATAGGGTTGTTCCTGTCTTAAATATTCTTTAGCTAATGTTTCCAGGCAGAACGAGAATGTGAATGACCTACTGTTTAGCAATGAGTTTTAAATAAATTATTATTCTCTCTGTGTGATTTTTGAGAAGGGAAATACAGTAACAACCACATAGGCCATGTTTATGCCATTGCACTTGATTTTTGTCTAAGTTAATATTTGTGCAGGGATGATTTGTGGTAGAGGTGGCAGATGGAGTCAGGAGATTTCTTTGTTCACATTTTTTAAACACTCCCCCCAACAGCACTGATTATTTTTTTCTTTAGGATCATGCTGTAAATACTTGGATTTCTTCTTCACTTCACCCTCAGGAGAGCACATGCACTCTCACACACTCACACAACTGTACCAAACAATGGCAGGTACTTAGATTCAAATAACAGACAACCTAATTCACGCCTGGAGTCTTGCACGCAAAACCTGCTTTTCAGCTATCAGTATATTGCAAAGGTATTTCATAAATACTTACAGCAGCTCATTCTTTACTGAATTAAGTCAGCTTCACAAAATCCTCAGGATAATGACATTTACTAAAAATAAGTGAATAATTAGATTTTCTGTACTTATATTTACAAAAATCAGGGAATTACTTTCACTTTGGTCAAGACCATGTAAAACTGCAGTAATTCTCCTGACCTCAAACTGCCTTCATGTCAGATTGCATGGGAAACATTATTTGTGATTAACCTCCACAACCCCTTTTCTACTGTACATTCAATAATCAGACACACCTCTGCCTCATCTAAGTCCTTATCAAGACTTAGAACATGGCTGACATTTATTATCTATTTGTTTATTCCTCTGTTTCCCAGGCAATAGTCATCTGCAGTGACCAGTGGAGTATTCAGACTACAGCCTACAAACTTATACTGGTAAAGGTAAGGTCGAAGATGTGCAGATTGCTTTTGTAGCAGGCAGTGTTGAGGTTTGTTCTAAGGTTTCATTCCCATGGGAATTCATTTCCCACTATGGGTCAGTGTTGAGGGAGCTCTGTCTATTGCACCGACACAGATGTTTTACAAAATCAGCTGCTCTGGCTGGGAAGATTCTAATGTGCTCATTTCATGTGAGCTGTCCTCTCTGGATACCACCAGTGAATTTGCTATGCCTTTAATTTTTCCCCTTTCACACCAAATGGGGCCTTGCTTATTTTCTCTTCTCCCACCTTTAAAGTGGACTTAAATCCTTCAAGCTTTATCAGTGGTAATTCTTTTATTTAACATTGCACTGAACTGAAAGCAACCCCTTCAATATACTGCTGTTTTCTGTGTCATTAATAGTGATGTTCTCAGATGGCACCACTCGGAATTTTTACAATTGCTGTAAAGTAACCATCCAAAGGCATTAAGTGCTGAGGAACATAAAAATATTTCACAGTGGGAAATCAGAGAAAAGGGAAGCAAATGACACAGAAAAAAACAGGTGTATGAACAAAATCCAGCATGATGGAAGAAACACATTGAAAAAAAATGTACTGAAAAATAGAAGAATGTTCTGCATTTGAGAAGTCTGGCAATGGTGAAAAGAGCTCATATAATTACTAGGTACAGAATTTAAACAAAGAAAGGATGCTTGGTTAACACACTTTGATCACTGCTAGTATCATTTCAAAGTGAAGTTGAACTGTGCTGTAATCTGGTCTAGGTAGAGGATTACAAACTGAAACCTACCTGCAACACTGAACATTATTTACTAGGATATTGGGCCCAGGGTCTCATTTTAGAAAGAGCACTTGCATAACTGTGAAGATGCTTAATTTTAAATTAAATTCAAATTTAATTAATTGTTGCAGTGTATTACATTATAAACCTGTGCTGTGATTCTGCAGCTTAAAAAATATATATATATTGTATGTTGCTGCTTTAGGTATAGTAAATTCCTTTCATTTTCTTCCTCTTTGGAAAGTAAAATGGACCGAAAACAATTTTTAATGCTGACTCCTCTGTATTCTAGCTTCATTTCTGGAGGCAGACAAGGAGGCATAATAACAGCCTCAAATATAACTTTCAAAATACACTGCTTCTGCTTTTGAAGTATAAAAGAGATATTTTCCCATTACTTTCTTATACATCTTTTCTCAAACCTTTTAATCTTCACATAGAAATGCAAAGCTGACCTAAGACAAAAAAAATTTCTTGACAGAGTAATCAAAATTATCCTATCTGAGCAAATCTGAATGCTCTTTTCCTGATACTGCAACCTGAGAACATAAGGGCATATATTTTGTTTGTATCTCAAGGAAAAAAATAGAGTGTAAAAGGAGATAATTATATTTACATCTAGAGTCTTATCAGTCCTCTGATCTTCCAGAGGCGGATAGCTCCTATCTCAGATGGAGACCCAGTGACTTCACTGAATGTACCCAACTGTGACATGAAGGCTTTGAGGACTATAATTGTAATGGGCACTTTCACACTTATCTGCTACACCCTAAAGATTTCCCAACCTACCCGTTACCTCACAAGACAAAGCACTCCCTAGGTTTTGACACCCCACAAGTATACATGCTGCTTCCAGGGCCAAAGCTGGTAACTGTGCTATGAACCTATTTCCCAGAGTGTTACCAGAATAAAGAAGCCAATACAATGTCTATGTTTACACACAATGAGGAATATACTCTGTGATGTAATGAGCTCCCTCTCATCTGCTTTGTTACATTTCTGTTACTAGATAAAGACAAAAGTACAGTTCTCTGAACTGTATCTTTTTACCAGACCACAGCTAAACAAAAGGGAATTCAGTGTAAGAAAGGCAGGTCGGCATTTCAGAGGGAACATGACAACTATAAATGTTTATACTAAAGAAAAAAAATCAACCAAGGAAAACCCTCTTTACCAAGAAAAGCATCTCACATTTCTGAGTAGCATCTTGTCAGAATTCATGTTGTGCTTTTATCTGCCAGCGCCGGCTATCAGTGTGATCCTCAGGTCATCCAAACGTGCCTGGAGCTGCATACCTTTGTTTTCTTTGTATGGAAACCAAGGATGGGAGGGAAGAGCAATCAGGTCTTAGTGAGGCCAAGGCACACACTTGAGATGGGGATCAGACAAAGTCTAGACAGATTCCTTAGCTGGGTTTTGTGTTGTGTTTTGTTGTTTTTTTTTTTATTGCAGTTGTTGGTTTCCCTTTTTTTTCCCCCAGATCCCTTAATACTAGCCATTTGGTCTTTATAAAACATCCAAAACTTGTATGTATTATTTGTGTGAAATATAAAAATTATATATTCTGCTAAAGTATTCCGTTCTGTTATTGTATTGTATACAGCATCTTCTCCTGTTTCTTATATTATTAAAAGATTACATTAAAAACAATTCATAAAGACTCATTGGAAAAATATATCCAAAAAATGTTTTTATCTCTCCCACATCCTTTATTGGTTTATATAAACCATCTTGCACTTTAAGGGAAACTAAGAATTAACCCAGAGATGCACTCATGCAGTATGACGGGAATATGTGCCATATACACAACAGCTGCTGGTCACCTTCCCTGCACAAATCTATGACAGCTCCATGATAATGTGGAAAGCAGCATAGAACTTTGATCAGATGGCTTAGCAATGCTGTCTTTAAATGCCACATTGTTAAACCAGTTATCAATAGCCAAACAAAAACAAACAAATAAAGAAACCCACAAAAATTTCATGAAGTCTGCAATATAATGTTTTGGATAATGGGCTGATTATTTCAGAGATTTTGAAGGACATGAGTGTAAATCTGGAATTTATACAAATTTGTGGCATTTTCCCATCTCAGTGGCACAGTAAAGCTACTTAAATAAAATGGACTGAGAGAAATCAGCCATACCAGATGATTCTTGTATGCTTTTGTCTCCACTCAACTCCAATTTTAAACAACATCTCACTGAAGTTTATAATCAGACGCTTATATATTTTTTCTTTACGGTATTGGTAAGTAATGGGTCCTTTGTCCACAGACTGTCTCATAAATGTAAAGTCAGCTATTATTTCAAGTTGTACTAGATCTAGGTGTAGGAGACCTTTGTTAACATAAATAGTTTAAAATTATCCAGTTATAGTGATTTTTCTCAGAATGCTGCATTTAAATTTACATTGGCAAGCTCACAGATTCCTCTTTGCCAAGAGAAAACTCTTACAGAAGAAGACATTTCACGTACACATAACTAATATACACATCTGAGAAAGAGATTAAATGACATGTTATCTTTAAAATTATCTTTAAATAACACATTATCTTTAAAAGATGTGTATTATTCTGTGACTGGTAACAATGCTTAGGTATTTTTCTAAATCTCCTAAATCTCCTTAGGAAATTGGAGGTGCAAAGTCAAAACCTTTTCTACTGTCATTTGTTCACACAGTCTCACAGCTTGCAAAAGACAGTAAGATGTTGATTAAGGCCAAGTGCAAGAGTATCCGGGTCAGGGCAATCTCAAGCACAGATAAATGTTGGGTGGAGAATGACTTGAGAGTAGTGCTGAGGAGAAGGATTTATCATTGATGAAAGATGAAATTGATGAAAGATTCAACACAAGCCGGCAACATGCCTTCTGCAACTTAGCTGACGTGGCTAGAGTCCTTGCTGGTGAAGACTGAGGCAAAGAGGTCATTGAGCACCTCAGCTTTCTCCATGTCCCTCATGACCAGGTCTCCAATTTCCTTCTGTCTGACTAATGAGTTGCAGTTTTGAGCTGGAGATGGTTCTGACTTTAACGTGCTTTAACTTTCTTTCACAGACTTCTTCCAGATATGTTCCTCTAAGACTTGTTAAGAAATTAGGGCAGTTTCCAAATAATCATGACATTTCTTGATATTGCTCTCTTGAACTGCTCCTATTTTGTCTCTGTATAGATATAAAAATATCTCCTCCATTCTTTGATCATTTAATAAACTGATTATTATTCAGTTATTTATGAACTATCTACCACTATTCAAATATATATAATTTAATCAGCATTTCTAGGAATTGGCTCATTATTTCCTTTTTTTTTTTTTCCCCATAGAACTCCCATTAATCTTTACAGTCAGATGTAGTGCTGATAGAAATTGTTCAAATATTTGTGACTAATTCTATTATCATTTCATAGCAAATTCTGCTACTGAAAGTTTATTAGTATCTACTTATTATTCAGTTAGTTCTTGTAAATCAAGATATGACATTCCTTTCTTGGTTGCCACTCAGCTGGAATTTTTTTTCTTTTTTTTTTTTCCTTCTTTTTTTTTTAATAAGTGGATCCGTCTGGTACACTTGAGTCATACTGAAAAACACTAGAAATCTACATACTTGTGGAATGGTAGCATTAATTCTTCTATTAAAATATTCACAGTTTTAACTGAAATGCAGTTTGTATAACAGACACAGCTCATTTGTGCACCTCATCCAACTGTTTGCAGCACACTTTTGTGATTTTCCATTAGCTAGCATGTCTGCCTTCTGCTACAAACTGACTTCTATTCCTCCCATCTGTTACAAACCCTATTTTATTATCAGTCACTACTATGAACACAACAAAAATATTTTATGCACTGAAGGTCTGCTCTTTCCTCAAGGTCAGAATTCTTGTTAGGTAACATTTGCAACTAAGGCTTTCAGAACAAGTTCATTCAAAAGATTTATAAATGTATTAGCTTTTAATTAATGTTAGATTCTAGATTCAATAAGATCAATCAGTAATTAAAATGAATCCCTATTTTCATATAGAATCATAGAATTGCTCAGGTTGAAAAAGACCTTAAAGATCACTGAGTCCAACCACAACCTAACCATACTACCCTAACTCTAACAATCCTCCACTAAATCATATCACAGAATCACAGAATTGTAGGGGTTGGAAGGGACCTCCAGAGATCATCGAGTCCAACCCCTGAGCACCCGATATCCCTGAGCACTACATCCGAACGGTTTTTGAACGCAGCCAAAAACTCAACCTCAACCACTTCCTTGGGGAGCCTATTCCTGTGCTTAACAACCCTTTCTGTAAAGAAGTTTTTCCTGATATCCAACCTAAACTTACCCTGGCACAATTTAAGACCATTTCCCCTCATCCTGTCACCTGTCACCAATAAGAAGAGACCAGCCCTACTCACGCTGTAAGCACTTTTCAGATATTGGAAGAGAGCAGTAAGGTCTTCCCTCAGCCTCCTTTTCCCCAGACTAAACAGCCCCAGTTCCTTCCATCTCTCTTCATAGGGCATATTCTCCAAGTCCTTCACAAGCCTTTTTGCCTTTGGACCTGCTCCAGCATCTCAATGTCCTTTCTGTACTGCAGTGCTCAAAACAAAACACATACTTGTGAGGCCTTACCAGTGCTGAGCACAGGGACAGGATTACTTTCCCAGTCCTGCTCACTACTCCGTTCCTAATACAAGCCAGGATGCCATTGGCCTTCTTGGCCACCTGGGCACACTGGTGGCTCACATTTAGCTGACCATCAGTACACCAAGGTCCCTTTCCATCAGGAGGCTTTCCAGCCACTCCTCCCCAAGCCTGTGGAGTTGCTTGTGGTTGTGACCAAAATGTTGTGACCCGACACTTGGCCCTTTTGAAACTCATAAAATTAACTTTGGCCCATAGATCCAGGCTATCCAGGTCCCTCTGTTGTGCCCTTCTCCCCTCAGGCAGATCAACACTCCCTCCCAAATTGGTGTTGTCTGCAAACTTACTGAGGGTGCACTCAATCTCCTCATCAAGATCGTTAATAAAGATGTTAAATAGAAGTAGTGCCGGTGCCAAGCCCTGGGGGACACTGCTTGTGACCGGCGGCCAACTGGATTTAACTCCACTGACCACAACTTTTCGGGTGCAGCCAAAGATTACTATATAGATTTACTTGATTATTTTTTTATTTGGATGTTTTCAAATTGAAACATATTCAGAGTATTTCTACAACTGTAAGAGACTTTACAGTTACTCAAGATTGATACATTGCATATATGTTGAAAGATATTTCAACTACCTGAAGTAGAAAAGCAAAGAGTAATAAGAGATCCTTAATTAATTTGTAATTATTACTAAATTAAAAGGAAATTAATTAAAAGACAAAAAATCAACATAGGAGTATATGAAGTATATGAGGAACTGGGGAATCAATATTTTAGTGGCTAAACAATCTCAAACTGAATTCCAATCTCTGTTAACTGAGCAGCACTCGTAAGAATCAAGAATATAAATGTGAGCTGTATAGAATTTTATTCATAGTTTAGTAAATTTATATGATAAAGTCCCTAAAAATTCTAGGTAGAATTTGCAAAATGTTTTTAATCTTATTATAAAAACTGAATTTTAAGGTAAGACTGAATCTTTTTTTTTTTTTTTTTTTTTTTTTTTTTTTTTTTTGCCTGTAGCATATTAGCTAGGAATTAAAGGTTTAATATGTTAGTAATGGACTCTATTGAATTATAATCTGCTTTGGCGTGTTGCAGTCTATAAGATGGGAGCATGGAATGGAAGTGATCATGTGTCTTACGTTTTTTAATCTGCTTTTCCACAAAAACATGAGAAAATTGGCCTTTTATTTAGAGTATGATTTTGTTTGGTAAGAAAAAATATTCAGTTAAATATTTCTTACAAACTGAAATCCTTTTGGAATGTTCAGGGATTACATATCTTATGAAGAACTTCATAATTTTCCTGAAGTTTCTGAGTGTTTTCTTTTAATGGAAGTACAAAACCTGCAGAAGACCATTGCTTTAAAACTTGATTGCGTGCTTATTTCTTTCCTTCCTTCCTTCCTTCCTTCCTTCTTTTCAATGAAAAATAGACCTCCAGCATTTTGGGGAGTAGTTAAAAAATATATATTTATTTATTAAAAATAAAAACAAAATTCAAAACCAGTGGACAACTCAACTATGAGTAGAAACATGAACTAGCAGAAAATGCAATTTAAGTGGTCCCTAGAAATTTCAGGGGAAAAAGAATAAACTGTGATGGCCTTTTTGTGAACATCTGATACTGGCTAGTTGTCTGGATTAGGTTAGATATTTCCATATATCAGCCTGTACTAGGTGTAAATATTATATTCTCAAAATAATTTCCATAATGGATTTGAATGCTGTGCTAATTTTCACAGAATGGATCCTTGTTTCTGTTTGCTATTACAGAGAACAGCATCCTTCAATCTTAATTCTTCACAGAGTTCTGAATAGGCACAAGGACTTCAGTGATCTCTCTGATGCATAAAGTTACTTGATATTGTCTTTTAGGCCATGCATGCACTCCTTTGTCACTTTGTCACCAAAAGACAGTTGATGTGAGATGTGTCGTTAGCTCTCCTTAGAATGAGGACATTGTCCCTGTGCCTTTTGAACATTGTGACAAGGTTTTCTTTCTGGAACTTTGATTGGATAAATGTGTTGCCTTCTCCTCATTCAGTGTTCTGGCAAACATTCCTCTGCAATGTTTCCACTGAGCTAGTTCAGATGTGAATACTAGCAATGTTTGTAGGTTATCTAAGTGATGTGTTGTACAAAGAATAAAAGGAGGAGGTATGTGAACTCAGTATAAAGAAGGAACATGGAGATTGGAGAATATGTTTGGCTACCAGTGTTTGAGGGAAGTGGGATGGGGAGCCAGGACAGGTGCTAGGATAGCAAGAGGCTTAAGTACCTATGCAGGGCCAGAATCCATGACTGTGTTGGAGGACTCTTCTAATGGCAAAAAGAGAGGCCTGAGGCTGAAGGATGTTGTGTCAAGGAAAGTATGCATCAGAGTATTTTACTAGCACTGGCAACCATTTCAGCAAATGTGAAAGAAATCTCCTGATGGTCCCTGCTACTGTGTTCCAACTGAACATGAACAAAATTCCTTTCAGGTGAAGCTGATGTTCTTCTAATGCTTACCTTCATTTTCCTTTTGGTTTGTTATTCCCCTCTCTAATTTACTGACCTTCTTTATGAATTATTTTAGCCCTTTCAGTTTCTCTATCTGTGAGATAAACTATCTCTGTTTTCTAGGTCTCTTTATTTGAACGTTTGAACACAATGGACATACATATAAGCTACTATTTGTCTATTTGTCTGGCTTCACATCACCTCCAAGAGTCTCACCTCCAAGAGTCAAATCTGTTCCAGAGTTTTCAGGGTTCACCTTTCAAAGCAAAACTTGTCCATCTTGTCAGTTTTAAGATGCCAAGTGATTTTTTGTTTTTCTTTAGATGCAGTTTGTCCAGGCTCAAACCCCAGGGCTCAACTTTCCATTAATGTATTGGCAACTTGCTTTTTCAATATTTTCAATTGCTTTTGTTGACAAGCTCAAGAGAAGAACAAAAAAAAAAGACCTTGTGTCCACTGAGAATGGGCTGCTTTCTTACCTATAATCCAGAAAAGGGGAAAACAACTGATTGTATGATTGATGTTATGAAAATCCTTTTCCACCTGGGACATCCTTAGGTAACTATACTAGTATATAAGCCCTCACTGCAACAGGTATAAATATTAACTGATATAAATATTAACTGATATAAATATTATCTTGTTGAAATCTCTAACTGAAATAAATGTTTCTGTGATCACTATTTTAGTAAATAACCTACATCTGATGTTGAAAAATGTAATCTTATTCTTTATCATTTTTTTGGATGAATAGAGGAAGAAGCTGTTTAATCTTATTTATGAAGATCAAAATAGTGTACAGGTAAATGGAGTATTAGAAAGCAGTGTGAATCAGAAAAATGATCAAACTCCATTTATTGTCAATATTCAAGTTTCTTTTGAGGTATTTTAAAATCCTACATGCAAAACATGGCCAAACTGCTCTGCAAAACAGAATTGGAAAAGGCACCTCTTTCTTTGGACAAGTAAAGCTTTTCTTTTAGGTACGAATTTCACATCTTGCCTGACCTGATTTTTATATTTGACAGCAGTTTGGTTTGGGCTGTGAGGGGGTTTTGTTTCAAAACAAGAGATAAGTACAGGTTTGCAGCTCTGCCTGAAACTGCATGAACACATTTCAGCCACCTTAGCTACCACACTGGCAAATCCATATTTCTTTCAGAGAACTTCCACTAAGAACTCTGGCTGCTTCTAACACAGGCCTTGAAATATTTGTGTCACACCATCTGGCCTTTATCTGTTGGTTTGCATAATAAAATGACTCTAAGGACCATAAAGTACAACTTTAAATATTCATTTATATATATATATATATTTAATTTTAAACTTTAGTATAAATCAATCTATTTTGGCTTAAATAGCTTTTTGGCACAGTTGCAATCTGTGATGACATTGCATATTACAAACTGACTGACACTGCTGACACCAGCAAGTCCATTCCAGCCAATACTATACACAGCAGTAGCACTGGGACAAGCATGTGTCTAATTCATGTTCTCTGATAGGATTAATCAGTTGACATTTTGCCACATAAATCAATAGCTGGATTTCTCCTCCCACCAGAAACCTTCCTTTCTGCTGAGGAAGCTGTTCCTTCTCAGCTAGAAAGTCAGTTTAATGCAGATGATTGATTTGCCCTACATTTTATGCATTCAGATTCAAAATACAAACAACAGATGGCTTTCCTTGCAGTCCTAAACCTAGATTTGATTGTGTAATCCACTCAGCACTGCTGGAATTCAAACCCTGTAAACTTATAATGACCTATGGATTTCTCTTCTACTCCACCTCAAACATAACCTGTCCAACAGGTACTCCAAAAGAAGTACTATAACACCAGGACTATTCCGTTACTGTAAACAGCTGTCATGGCACTGAAGAAATGGGCAAATAACCTCTCACTGGGCAGCACCTCATTAAGAGCGACCAGAATATACCAGGCTGCTCTCCAGATTGCAGCCTTCACCAGTTGGACTCTCCAATTAGCACGTTACTTGGAGTTACATGTTTGAACAGAAACTGTTGGGTTGGGCCTGAGAGGATTTGTCTTTTAATTAGGTAATTATAAATCCCTAATTATAGGCTGATAATCTTTCCAATATCTCTTCTTAACTTTGGCGCCAACAAGACAGATGACTTGGACTTATCCTCGTCCTTGAGGAAAATGAGATTTTTCTTCCAGAGATAAAAGTTGTTGTCTGTAGATCATGAGTGACTGGGTGTAAAGATTACTAGTATTACCTAATCTACTTAGACAAGACATGAAGGTGCATTTTTTTATATTGTAAATAGTCAATACAGTGTAAGATGCTTTCTATCTTCATCTGTAGAATAGCAATAACAAAGTAGGCAAGAACATTGGTACCCATGCATTCTGTTACATTACACGTATTTTTTCCAAGGGTAGAATGTAAAATTTAACAAAATTCAATTGAATGATATTGTAAACAAGAGGAAAATTGGACACATTATGACTACAACTGAAATTGCCTGCTGTTTCTTTAGTGAAAGCTGGCAGTGTGAAAGATGACAGACTGTTGCACTTGCTCAGTGAAACTCTTTATTTATTCATAGGATTGATTTAGCTTCAAGAGCTAATTACATCCAGAACTTCATCAGAGAAAATTTAGAGAAGAAACAGCAATTTCAACCTGAAATGGAATTCAAGGAGTACCAAATCTCCTTAAGAATCAAATTACAGAAATAACTGTGGAAACAAAAGGGAAAGCTAAAAGAGATTTTTAAAATAATATTGAAGGAATATTTAATTCCTTAGGAAAAGGGAACAAAACAAACAAAGAAAAAAACTGCTTTAAACAATTGGGCTAAGTAACCCCATGATTCCATGATTAAATGAACCATTCAGTTTTAGTTAGTTAACAAGAACTATGTTTTTTTTTTTGTATAAAAAACTGAAATTCTCATCTCAGGAAATAATTTTTTTCCACTCTTCTGTTTCTTTTATGTTTCATTCTGATAGCTGTGGGGGAGGAGTAGAAAATGGAGGTAGTGTTTGGCCTACTAAAACTATTTCTAAGTACATTGGTAGATGTGGAAATTGGGTGTCATGAACTCATGTATGTGGAATTTATTTCTTCTAAAATAATGCGCACTTTGAAATCAGTAATTATATTGTCAAAAATATTGTGATTTTATTGTCATTCTTGAAAATACACAGGTAAGGTCATTAAACAGAACCAAAATATTACAGAATTAATTGCATATATACTTCATGTGCAATTATTTCATGTTGATAACTTATCTCTGGAAGCCCATTCAAATCACCAGGAAAGATGGAGGTATCAAGGTTTTCTTTGCAGCTCCCTTTGCATTCAGTTGAATGTATGGAAATGAATTTGTAAGTAAAATCTGCATATAAAAACTCCATGGTATTTATGTAAGCATAGATAATTCTTATGGATGTGGATAGTAAACTATAGTTATTTCAAAAATAACCTTAAAAATTCACAAACTCGAATAAATTTGGAGAACAGAAAGATGCTAATAATTAAGATTTATTTTTAATTAGAGTTTTGCTAGTTTTCTAGGTGCATGACTTTATGAAAACACATTCCACATAGCTGACATTTTGAAATGGACTGTAAAAAAATATTATAAACAAAAAGGTAAACAGGAGATACTGTTTTGTCCCTGGAATAGTCAGTCTACATTGCAAAGCACACTATGGGACACCAATTAAAAAAACAAAAAAAAATCTTATTGCATTTGTTATTCCCACTTTTTTCATATTTCCCAATGCAGTGTTTTGGATTAGTATTTTATTTTGTATCATTCTTAGACAAACTCCAATGAGAATAGTGACTGGTAAGGTACAGTGCACAGGCCTCATTTTGGAATTATGTCCATTGACATGAATGGTACAGCATAGAAAAGAGTCTAAGAAAATTCTTCCTGTAACACTTTTCTTTTTTTACCATAATTTAAAAACAGAAATAGATTTTAATCAGTGTTTTACATAGGTGGACCAGATTACCCAGTGATAAAATTCATTTCTAGCTCTTTAGATATCTGTCTTGGTATTCAGGTTATGGGAGACAAAAAGTTGGCCATGTCAAGATGAAAAGTCTATACCACTTCTAACTAATTTTCTCATCGTATTATGTGCAAGGCTGTTTCCCAATTGTTTCAGAACTTTTCTTCTTCCTTTTTTTTTTTTTTTTTTCTTTTTCTTTTTCTTTTTTTTTTCCTTTAATCAGTTTTGGACACAGTTTCCTCACTGGTTAACCTTGCTCTGACTAGGATGAAAAAGGCATTGTCCTCTGCTGGAAGAGTTATGAGATGAGGAAACCACTTCTGCAGGAGACAAGCTTGTGGTCAATTTTCTCCCTGCGTATAGAGCAAAGAAAAGGCTTTTTGTAAAGAAGAATTTAAAATAGAGTTTTCATGAATCATTGTTTGCTGGACATGCCAGGGAAATCTAAATTAAGGAAGACATCCTTTCACTTAGTTAGGGAAAACCGCAGTTCATAATTCTTTTAGAAACACACAATGGCAAACTTTGTATGATTTAGACATTGGAAGCCAAGCCAGATTAGATTAAAAACTGGCTAGCTATATTTTATAATTCTCCAGGAAGTGCTTTTTATGAGAATTGGAGGGGAAAAAAATTAACCGCAGTAGAACTGATCGGGAATTTTTAACTACATGGATTTCCATTTGAACATGTAAATGTGCAAAAACTAACATTTTATAGGTAAAAGAAGATTTGGAAGGAACTACTCTTGGAATGCTTCACAGAATCGAAAAGAGATTTCAGGCTTTATTTGAGTTAAACAGAAACTGCAGAGATCAAGAACCTGGCTGATGTCCCATAGTCTTAAGGCATAGGAAAACAGGCTTCCAGTGTAAAACATGCATGATATGAAACATGAAGACACATCTGCTGTATTCCTGGTGAATGTCCTAGTGACAGAGTTACATATTAAATAGTGTTGGGGTTTTTTGCTGAAACTATTTTATTATTACAAGCTTTATCAACTCCCAACACAAGAGTTATACAGCTGTTATACTCAACAAGCTAGCGATGGGACACACATGAAATACAGCAGGCTCAGCAGTTCCCTGCACTAGGCAGGGCAGAGCAGTAGCTTTCTCTCTGCTGTTTCATAAAAAGGCAGGGAGGTAACCTAATGAATCAATTCATCATAATAATATACCTGAAATAATTATTTCCATCTCTAAACTATAATAATGTGCCAGCTTAAATCTTCTAAACTGTGACCGCTTATATTATTGACTTTTTATCTGGGAAATGCTTTATTCCTTTGTTTATGCTGTGAAGTTTGTAATACAAGAAAGGTGAACACAGATGTCTGAGTGAAAAATGTTTACTGAAATTAGTCAAAACTAAAAACAAGCTCCAAAGGATTCTATCATTCTGGAACCAAACTTTACAGAGGGTCTTGGAGGAACTAAATATGCTAGCAGATGAATTAAAAAATCTCAAATTAGCAATATTTTAAATTTGAATCAATACTTTAGCAATAAAATTGTGACAGACATTTCTAAAATGAAATAAAACTATTAAGAAACTAAACTCTTTATTTACTAATATTTTTCAAATTTACTGTTATTTTACTTATATTTGAACTTCACTATCATCTTATGAACAAGAAAACATCCTTTTAGTATCTGAAAAGGGGGCTATAGGTAAGAAGAGGACAGATTCTTCAGCAGGATCTATTGTGATAGGACAAGGGAAAAATGTTTCAAATCAAAAGAGAGGAGATTTAGATTGGATGTAAGAAAAAAGTTTTTCATACTAAGGGTGGTAAAGCACTAGTACAAGTTGCCCAGAGAGGCAGTGGAAACTCTGTCCCTGGACACACTGAAGGTCAGGCCCGATGGGGCTCTGAACAACCTGATGTAACTATGTCCTATTCATTGCAAGGGAGTTGGACTAGATGACCTTTAAAGGTCCCTTCCAACTAAAACAGTTCTGTGATTCTCTGATTCTGAAGATCAGATGCACAAGAAAAAAACAAATGAGGCCAAAATTTATTAAATTTGATGATTCACTATAATTTGGACAAACTTATCCCTCACTATCAATCTTCAATATTGTTCTCTGAATTGGCATAAAAATCGGGGAAAAAAAGGTTACTATATTTTTACTTAAAGGCAGGCAAAAATCTGTAGTTTTAACTAAGCAGTATTTTCATTAGATCTGTTGTGGTCACTCAAGGCTTATAAATCAAAACTTGAGAAGATATAAATACATGTAAATGAGAGACAAAGGAATCAAAATTGCAGTTTCATTACTCAGCTGAAAATGCTGTACATTACTAAGTAGCACTAAATATTTTTATGTAGCAGAGTATATCTTACACTATTCTACGCTATATGACTCACGTGAAAAAACTGTAATATTATATCAATGACGTTAAAATAAAATTTTGTGGAGAAAGTCAATCAAACTGTTGCTGTAGAGAGCTTTGAGAAACATGCTTTTAAAGGCTCAAATAGAAGCAAGTTAAATTCGTACTGATAGTAATTACTCCATTTTAAACTGAATTGTGGTAGTAAATTAGCCAGTTGAAGAAAAAAGGATGGTTTGAGAAGAATATTAGCAGAAAAAAAGCAATAAAAAGCTGTCAATTCTGTGAGCTACAAGGAATGTAAAGCCAGGGAATATAAAAATGTTTACATATGTCATGAAAACAACATCTCTTTTCAGTCGCTGTTTTTTAGAGACATTAGGATTTTCAGTATCAAGTCCTCTTTCTGTAGATATTTTAAGCATTAAGAGGTTGAAGATAGACTGTTCTTTTGAAAAGGTTTTAGTCCATAATCCTTCATTGGCTGTCTTTGTGAGCTCATTTGAATGCAACCTCTAGTTTCTTAGGTGACTTTTGATGTATTAACTGAAAGATGTTACATTCAGGAATGCATAGGTTTAAGGGTTTTTTGTGTGTGTCGGGAGTATTTTTTGGTGTCTGTAGACAGGTATCAGCAGGATTTCCTAATATAGAAACAAGTCTGAAAGATCATAAGATAAGATTTTCATCATGAAGACTGAGCCCTTTACTAGGATATTGTGATTTTCCAAATTGTTTTAGTCATTATAGTACACATTGGATTTCTCTATGGAAACACTCAACAGCCAAACCACAGAAGCTTGCTTTAAATTCCACTGAAGCCAGTTTGCAGCACTGAATCAAGTCTCAAATTGGACCTAGATATAATCAAGTTCATTAAAAATTGCATTCATAAGCACTGGGGAGATCATAATCTCATAACAAATATAGGCCAAAGAACCCAAGATGAAGTAATGCAAAAGCCTTTTCTCAGTGTAGCAATCTTGTTTCAACAGCACTTTTCCTACTGGTTTATATCATCCAGCTTCTGAGAAATCAGGTGTTTCCTGCCAATTCAAGATCATTAACACTCTGAAAAAACAAAGACGTGATTTTCAGTAGATCCTTGTTAACACAATATTAAGACTCCTTCTTTACAGGAAGATATTCTGATCTAGCCTCAGACAGGCAGGTGCTTTGATATGTCTTTTTAGATTAAACAAGTCAAATACTTAGTTTTTATCAGATTGTAAAGAAATCAGAATAATGAGGAAAACAAGAAAAGAGAAAAGAGTAAAACTCACCTCAACTTCATTCATGACTGAAATGTCAGAATAGGTAGGTATAAACTCTTTAGGAAATACAGGCAGAGAAAGAAAGATAGTAGGTATTGCCCTCCAACCCTTCTCCTGGTGGAATAGGTAATGAAATACATCAACAGTCACCTGGAGTCCATGGAGCTTCACCTGAGGATAGATAAGGAGCTTTAAGACAGCTTATGGGATAGAGTTAAATGAAATGCAAGGGAAAAAGAATTTGAGGCTTCAACCGCCTCAATATCGGTTGGAGGGACAACAGTGAAGAGGTTCCTGGAATGTACTGATGATAACATTCTCTTCCAAATGATACTGGAACCCATGAGAAGAGGTGCTGTTCTGAACTTTGTCCTCATCAGTGAGTAAAGGCTGGTGAGTAATTTGAAGCTTAAGGGCAACCTTGGCTGCAGAGAACATGAAGTGAAGGAGTTCAAGATCCTTGTGGCATCAAAGAGGTTGTGCAACAAGCTTGCTACTCTGGATTTTGGGAGAGCAGACTTCAAACTCTAAAGAGAACTGTTTGGCAGGATGATGTAGAATAAAGCTCAGGAGGGAAAAGGGGCCCAAGAAACTTTGGTAGTATTCAAGGACCATCTCCTCGAAACCCAGAAGAAGTACATCCTTAGAAAAAGGAAGGCTGGGAAGAATGCCAAGAGGCCACTGTCAATCAACAAGGTGCTTCTGGACTTATATAAACACAGAAAGAAAGTCTATAGGGAAAGGAAGCAGGAATGGGTAACCTTCAAGGAGTACGAAGAAGTCTAAGCAGCCAGAGATCAGGTTAGGAAAGTTAAAACTCAGATAGAATTAAATCCAGCCAGGGACGTAAAGGAGAACAAGAAAAAATTCTATAGATATAATGATGAAAGAAAGTTCAGGGAGGATGTGGGCCCTCTCTGGAAGGAAAATGAAGACCTGGTCTTGAGGGATATGGAGAAAGCTGAGGCACTCAATGATTTCTTTGCTTCTGTCTTCACCAGCAAGGGCTCCAGCTGCATCAGCAAAGTTGAAGAAAGCAAAGGTAGAAGAAGAAAGGTAGAGAAGGAAGATCTGCCTGCTGTAAGTGAAGATCAGATTTGGGACCTGAAAAGAACCTGAAGGTGCACAAGTCCGTGGGACCTAAAGAGATCCATCCATGGATTCTGATAGCTGGCAAACAAAGTTGCCAAGCCATTTATTAGCCATCATATGTGAAAGGTCACTGCTGTCTGGTGATGTTTCCAATGACTGGAAAAGGGGAAACACAATGCCCACTTTCAAGAAGGGAAAAAAAGAAGATCCAGAGAAGTACAGGCCAGTCAGTCTCACCTCTGTGCCTGGCATGATTATGAAGCAAATCCTCCTTAGGGCCCTACTAAGGCACGTGGAAAATGGCTGTGGTCAATGGCTCAATGTCCAAGTGGAGATTGGTAACGAGTGGCATTCCTCAGGGACCAATGTCTGGGACCAGTGTTGAATATTTTGTAGGTGACATGGACAGTGGGATCAAGTGCATGCTCAGCAAGTTTGGAGATGACACAAAGCTGAGTGGGGCAGTTGACACAATAGAGGAAAGGGATGCTATCCAGAGGGACCTGGACAGGCTTGAAGGTGGTCCCATGCCAACGTCATAAAGTTCAACAAGGTCAAGTGCCAGATCCTGCATCTGTGTCAGGGCAATTCCATGTACAGATAGAGGTTGGGTGGAGAATGGCTTGAGAGCAGCACTGAGGAGAAGGGTTTGGGGCATCAGTTGTTGAAAGATTCAACATGAGATGGTAATGTATGCTTGCAGCCCAGCAGACCAACCGTATCCTGGATTTCATTAAGAGAAGTGTGACCAGCAGGTTGAAGGAGGTGATTCTTCCCCTATACTCTCCTCTTGTGAGACTCCACCTGGAGTATCATGTCCAGTTCTGGGACCCCACCACAAGAAAGACATGAAACTGTTGGTGAAGCAGATCCAGAGGAGGGCCATGAAGATGATCAGAGGGCTGCAGCATCTCCCCTATGTAGACAGGCTGAGAGCTGGGGCTCTTTAGCCTGGAGAAGAGAAGGCTCTGAGGAGACTTTATAACGGCCTTTCAGTACCTGAAGGGGGCCTTCAGGAAAGCTGGGGAAGAACTTTCTATAATGGCATGTAGTAACAGGACAAGGAGAAATGGCTTCAAACTGGAAGAGGGCAGAGTTAGATTAGATAATAGGAAGACATTTTTTACTGTAAGGGTGGTGAGACACTGGAAGAGGTTGCCCAGATTGGTAGTGAATGCCCTGCCTGTAATTCAAGGCCAGGCTGGATGGGGCTTTGAGCATCCTGGTTTAGAGGGTGGTATCCCTGCCGATAGCAGGGGGTTTGGAACAAAGTGATCTTAAAGATCCCTTCCAACCCAAACCATTCTATGATTCTATGAAGTAACTCTGGTTATCTTTAGTGGCGTAAGTCTATATCTAAGCTAATAACATTCCACACCAAACTCCTTTGATCATAAACTGAGAGAAAATACATACTTTTGTACTCAATTAGCTGAGATGTAAATACTTGCAGTGTAAATTTACTCATGTGCATATCACTCTGAATTACTGTAAGAAGTAACTTTTAAGTTATGATGTCATGATCTTAAGTCTGAATTTATTTCTGTGGCTTCATATCAGTAACTTATTTAAGCAATGCCCTAATTTTAAGTACATGAATAGTCTTATTGATGTCAGTGAGACATTCACACATTAAAGACACGCTTCAGTGCTTTGCTGAATCAAGGCCTATGTGAGTAATGTGCCACATGTGTTTTTTCTTGCAATAACTGTTACATCACTTTACCTTTAGGCAGTAATTTCACTGTACACTGGAATTAATGTTTTCAGAAAGCTCTCTTAAATTTTTAAGATTCTGGCATTTTTAGAGCATATGCTAGTAAATTAGTAAGGCTTTTATTATTTCCAATACTTCATAATAGCAGTAAAATCTAATAAAATATATTTTAATGTTTTGGCTACTGTATTAATTGAACAGTACAGATGTTTCCATCTCTTAGTAAGGGCTGAAAATTGAAAATATAATTAGAGGCAAGCTAACTTTCTTTTTCAGTGCCTTTTTGTAAAGAAAGATGAGCCCAAACAGTAGTCCCAATTACGAAAGTAACTTTGAACTACTATTTTAATGGTTAAATGGCTAAATGCATTCATCATTCACCTATTTAATTTCAAATCCTTAAAAACATAAATGGCCATGACAAGCTCAGAGCGTATCTGAATGTTCAAATTATTTAGTTGTATTCATCTGCAATTTGTATGATCTCACTGACAAAAGCCTAAAGCTACGGTATACCTCAAACCTGCATCACTCTCCTGAATCAGCTGACCGGAACCTGAAGATAGAAACTGTGAAGAAGGAAACCTTGTCTCAGTGGTTTGACACTGTTTTGATCTTGGTTGAAATCTGAACTGAACACAGTATTTTGGGATTGGCAGCATATCTGGCCCATTGAATTGGGATAGGGGAGTACTGCCAGGAAAACATCATCCCTGCCACAGTGCACTTCAGCAGCTGCATGGGAGATGCAGGCTGGTCAGCTGGATGTGAAGTAAATGCAGACTTAGACTTCTGACAGCTTCCCAACAGCGCCTGTGGCAGGGTCACAGCTTGACTTCTTCGTCAAGTATTTGCTTGTAGTTAAATTCCATATCAGTTAGCTATTCAGTATATTGAGATCTTCCCAAGAAGGCCTCACTGTAAACTATTTATATATCAAGATATCCTGTAGCACTCTTTATAAAAATGAATGAACTAGTGACATTAAGCTGAAAGGTAAGCAAAGGTGCTGAGTGTTAAACATATTAAGAGAGGGAAAAAATCTGTTAATCATTTTATTAATGTTTTCTTTTCTGCAGAAATCCTTGAAAATGCTTGTAATTCTTAACAGCTGACAGGCTGCTGATTTTGCAGAAAGAAGAGGTTTTTGAGTCCCTTAACTCCAAGTCACAGTTGTTCCTTGTTTTGACTATTGGAGAATTAGTTCAATAACCTCCCTAAAAATAGTAAGTGCTTATGCTCTTACAATATAAGGTCTACATCTGAGAAATATTGCAGTAAAACAAATACTACATTGAAATGCAAGTTTAATGAATTACACTGGAGCCATGTAAGAGAAAGTCATTTTACTCCCACATGGATTTTTAGAATCACAGAATCCTTAGAGCTGGAAAGGACCTCTGAGGGCCATCTAGTCCAACTCCCCTGCAATGTAAAGGGACACTACAGCTAGATCAGGGCTGCCCAGGGTCTTATTCAGGCTTGCCTTGAAAGTCTCTGGGGAGATGGGGCAAGACAGTGCTGTTACTTCACTTGTTTCAACAGCTTTTATTTGAAGGATTCTTTCTTTCATACACGCTAAGTGGTGCTCAAAGATTCCCAGGCTCTTGCAAAGTGTCAGATGGGTTGAGGCCTTGGTCTGCCATCTTACCATGAATCAGAGTGGAAGGGATCTTAAAGCCCATCCAGTTCCAATCCACTGCCATAGGTAGAGTTGCCACCTACCAGATCAAGGCCCCATCCAACCTCGCCTTGAATGTTTCCAGGGATAGGGCATTCACAGCTTCTCTGGGCAGCCTGTGCTAATGCCTTACTACTTTCTGAGTGAAGAATTTTCTCCTAATATCTAACCTTTTTCTCTCCTCTTTTAAAGAGGCTTCCCCATTTTAAAACTAAAATCAGCCTGTGTAAAAAGTCTGTCTCCCTCCTGCAATAAGCTCCCTTCAAGTACTGGAAGGCTGCAATGAGTTCTCCTCAGAGCCTTCTCTTCTCCAACCTAATCTTCTCTAATTTGTTACAGCACTCACAGTACAACACATGAGGCCAATCTGTTCACTCTGGCACTAGTGCTGTCTTGAGTACTGTCATAACAGCACCTTTGTAAAACTGCAGTGAGGAAACACTCACTTTTATACAAACTTCTGATGCATATTTACAAGTAGACTGGTCAATTACCCAGTTTTGGAAGACACTTATCTGCTACAGATCCCCATACCCAAGTCCACCCACACACTTTCATGCAAAGCAAACCAGTGTCTGTTCCCATGCCTTCACTTGTGCACTGTTTCAAAACTCTTCAGATCAAAAGGGCATCAGTCTGTCCCTGAGAATCCTGCTGCCCATACAACTGCACTGTGTATGCCAGTGTACGGGAAATACTGAATCATGGCCTGAACCACTGATTGATCACCTGAGGCAAGCACTGAGTCAGCTGCAAGAGCACAGGTGAAGGCAATTCAGCTGTGTGACCAGAAGGAGTGGAGCCTGGCTCCACAACTCCGAGACCCATTTAAGGGCTGACTTACCACTGAGGAAGAATTTCTCTCTGGAGATCATTCCTCTTGGAGTCTATTTATGCAAGACCAGGATATGGGTAAGTTTTTCTATTTATTTCCAATTATCCCTTTCCAACGTGATAATCTCTCCAGCTATATACTCTCTAGAGGCCAGACTAACTTCTCTGTATACTTGTCAATTATGCATCTCTGTACTTTTGATTATGCACAGTGAAAGATGAATTTTTTGTGGTGAAGAGGTTTGCTTCAGACCAAAAGTGGAGACAGAAACACATTTTCTCTACAGAAAAGAACAAAGTTTTACAGGGTACCTGCTTCTACCACATTCCTGGTGCATTTTGGCTTTCCTAACAGTATTCAATAATGCTTAGCACTTGTGCTAGTTGGCAACCAGGCTAGGTCTTGATAACTAACTAAGGCCTCAAATGATCTCCAAGTAACAAGAATCATTCACCATTTTGTGCAGTCCTACAGCTGTCCACCAATGAGTTTTATCCTATTTCTCTGCTGCTTTTATTCCTTTCCTTTACCTCTCAAGGTGAAAGGTATATTCACAACTCAAAAATGAGTAGGAGAATTTATCTACTCCTTCCTATCAAGAGCCATTACTTCACAGCACAAGAGATTGCATCTAATATCCTTACAGTAAATTGTATTTAGACTTACAGTATATTTAAGAATATAACCTATCTTGTTTAGGTTACTTTTCACATATGTAACTTAGAAAATATAAATCCAAATTTTGGCATGGGTGCTTTTTACTGTAGTGCTAGGCATGCTTGAGGTTTTTATACAGAAACACCCATAGCATGTTTAACTGACTAATGTTTTATGCTGATGGAAGCATTCTGAATTTTTTTTTTTTTGTTTTTTTTCCTGTGGACCACCTCATTCCTGAAACAGCAGCCTCCAGGGTTCCAGGTTGCAGGATTCTGGAATAGCCCTATCATGCAGTTTTTCTACACTTTCTTGATTGGTAGAAAAGCAGTGGCCCTCAACAGACTGCTCTTGAACTAAAAAGGCTATATGAGCTTCAGCTTTCAGATAGAAGCCACAAATAGGAAAAAGAAGTAGTATCAAAGCACGTTTATTGTTCAGTGAGCTTGTTCTTCATATTTACTGGAGGACAATGCTAATCATGGATAGTGAATTAAATGTTTTGAATAGTAACATGCCACTGTAAGATCAAGCAATATTTAGAAAAATGAGATTTAAAAAGCAAAATTAATGCTCTAGTTTCTACAAGCTATACACAATAGGCTTCCAAATGTCCTGTGGTCACACGGGCACTTCTCTTGGTTCTGTCCTTATCCTTGTTATCAAAAGATTATGTTACTCTGTGAATCACCTGCAAATAGTTTCTATTACCTCAGACTATTCTCTGGAAATTGATTAAGTAAACAATGAAATAAATTATGAGATCTATATGTACTTTTTTCTTATTTTCCTCGTCCTAACACTTCTAATGAAGATTTTTTTCTTCTGAATCTAGTATCTTCTGTGTTATTCAATGTCAGATGAAATATGTGCAGCATATCAGAAAAAAAAAAAAGTTTTAAAAAATAATCCTTCTTTTTCTATTTAGTATTATCACCTGGTCAATCTTAAATCCTATCAAACAACACTAAACAAACACTATCATCTAAAACACTAAACACTACACAACACTATCGTCTCCTTTACACTCCCAAATTTCAGAGAAATTACTAGGTTAATTCAGGTCACTGCCTTTATAAATTAAATCTGAGTGCAACAGGAACAAATAGCAAAGTATAGAGCAGGCAGTTACAGCAACATATAGAAATTATGAAGAATATGCCAGAAATA
The DNA here is from genome assembly GCF_023343835.1 of Lagopus muta. Classification (NCBI taxonomy): domain Eukaryota; kingdom Metazoa; phylum Chordata; class Aves; order Galliformes; family Phasianidae; genus Lagopus; species Lagopus muta. The sequence continues at coordinate 11,549,191 of NC_064434.1, forward strand.
TCAATCTCATGTAGAGACAGGAAGAATTACTGCAGGGTACGTATCCTTGTACAGGGATGTGTGGGGGAAAAAGTGTTCTTATCTCCAACAAGAAATAGTGGAAAACAGTATAAAACAAAGAAGTAAAATCTAATCTTAGTTCAAGTGGTGTTCAAAATGATGCTCAAAGCTGCCACTTGCCCCCAGGGTTGCAACCCTGTTGTTTTAGGACCTTTAGGACCTGTTTAATCCCCATCTCTCTTATTAGCCCCATTTAATCTCCTTTTGCTCTATGGAGTTTGTATCTGTTTTCATAGCTAACAGGCATGGGTAAAAGCTGAAGTCAACTTCAGTTTATGTTGGAATCTCTCCACTTCACAAAGAGAATGAAAAATCACTATAATTCATTCTGTGATCATTTTGTGGCTCACAGAATTTCTGCAGTTGAGATCTTTGCAAGAGACAAGTAGACTGAGAAGGTTTTAGAAATTGTTGCTTCTAGTAACTGAGGACAAAGAAAGACAGGATTTCCCTGTGGGAATCATAGTACTCAGGGTTGCTAAAACTGATTCAGAACTAGACAAAACAAAAACGCATGTGTCAATGTTATAAAATACAGGAGCTGGGAGGAGGCTAGATTAGAGAGTATCATTCCTTTCAGGAATAGACTGGACTCGATTTCTGCCCAGTTGATAGCAATCCACTTTAAACAAGGAAGTAGTGGCACTCAGAATTCAAACATTGCCAAAGTGAATGTAAACCTTTTCAACATACAGATGGGATTTTCTTTGTTTTAAATTCAGTACAACGTTTGCTCTCTGTTTACAGGATAGCTGGGGACGTGCATTGTGTCTCTGTACTTACATACACCAAGTTCCAAGTGAGTTATGCAATGTATTTTGTTATCCTTCTAGAACTTAAGCAGTATATAATGATGGCTGGAAATTACATTCAATGTGTTTCAAAGTGCTTTCTGCCTTTTTGATAACAGAAAAGTTTCCAGACTTCATGGAGTGCTTTGTTACTCAAATACCAACTGAATTTTAAATTCAGAAAATCATCAGTGCTGTGTTGTTTGTTTTTTTTTTTTTTTTTTTTTTTAAACTCTGATTTGTTTTGTTTTCAGTCAGTTCAGACCAAAGCTTCAGAGGAGAAATACTGACTACTAAAATCTGGAGTAATACAAGAAACAGAGAAGAAAATCAGAAAAAGTGTAGAATCAATTCAAGACTATTGAAATTGAAGGGAGTAAAATACCCCTTCTAGTATTGAACGGTTCTAGATGGGAGCTGAAACTGAATGTACCCACATCTATTTTAGCTAGTAAGCTTTAAATGACCTAGACATGGAGACTGCAAGTGGTTATTATGTTGATGCTTTGCTTGTTATTCTTTTCTATAAATTCCTTCCAATTTCATCACTAGTTACCTACAGATCTGTCTGAAATGCTCATGTTCATATTCAAACACAGTCACAGGCTGCACATCCTTTGAGAAATGTTTTTTCGGTGTTTGGGATGAGGAAAATAGACAACGGATTTTATCTTAGCATTCTTCTTTCCAGATAAATTTCCTTGCTATATTTTGCCTGTTTTTGTTTAATTCTAATATTTCATCCTTTTTTTTGTTGTTTTGACTCTACCCAACTGGTTTACCTTGTTTTTAAAGCAGGGTAATAAAAGCTGGGCTCCAGCTGAGACCTCATGTATGCAGGATAAAGAATAATTACCTCCTCTGTGTTACTTGCCACAACCTGTTACTTTTTAATAGCATCACATTTTTCACCTGGATTTAGTTTGTGATCCATTCTAACATCTCTTCTTTGGTCCTTTTTTGTTAGTATGCTGCTTAGCTAGCTAGTTCTGATAATTTTATTTTATTTGTATGCTCAATTTTCTCTCTTAGTTATTGTTTTTTGTTGGTCAGTTCTTTTTTGTTGTTGTGTTGCTTTTGGATTACTTCCCCAATTTGCCAGAATTGTTTTGAGCAGCAGGCAGTCTCCAGTAGGCTTTCAGCAATGCATGACTCACAAGTGATACAGGTAGTCATACGTTTAATGAAGGTATGGAATATGAGGATACAGGAGAAATATACTGCCAAACTTTAGAGGGGGAAAAAAAAGTTGACTGCTTCTCTTTAGGTTTTCTTCAATTAGTTCATTTATCATTGAGTAATTTGTTTAAGATACTGTGTCCTTCTTTGGCTTAGGAAAACGTCATGCAAAGCAATGTCAAAAAACTTAGTAAAATCCGTTGGATTATGAAACTACTTTCAGTTTATCTAACAGGCCTTTCTAAAAGGAAGGGAAAGTATGTATGACATTTACCTTCTTTTTGCTGCCAACTTGTTTCACTTTTTTGCTCACTTGTCTCATCCCTATTTCTCCTCCTCATCACATTCATGACAAAGAGGGTTTTGGTGAAATGACTCAAACAAAAATGTTGCTAAAGACAGTAAAGGAAAAAATGTGCACCATTATAACACTTCTATGATGGTCAGGAAGAGATAAATTCAGCTGCTTAATTAAAAAATAACATTGAATTTAGAGTTCTACTCTAATCATAATTCCTTAAAGACTCCTACTGACTACAGGGAGATGGGTATCTTGACTGTTTTGCAAGAGTCTTGAGAAAACTGTTCTGTAAAGAATCATTCACTCTGTCTAGAATGCAGGCAAATTAAAAACACTATTTAAAATTATTAATAATTAAAAATTTATTATTAAAATCAGTATTTCTCAATAGTTAAGAATAATTGCTTTTGATTTTTGATTGCATGCAAACAATGCAGTTTTACCTGCCTTGTAAAGGTGAGTTCATTTCTCTCTCACTCACCCTGTCCAACAGCAGGGGGACAGTCAATGAGATGAGAAGTGTCAAATATTTTTCCTATGCATAAGAAATACTTTCTGTGGAATGCAAGGTGATTTTGTGGAAAGTGCTATCATAAGATGTCGGGAATAACCCACTTGGCCAGGGAAACCTGCTGATAAACCTGGGGAAGCACACCAACTCAATATGAGTGAACAGCTTCGTTTATTGTAACCACAGCACACCTTATATAGATACAGAACCTGAAACCATGGTTATAAACAATTCTATAAATCACATACCTAGGGTACAGTGTTTAGACAAGCATATCGAAGGAACAAAGGCAAGCATTCCAGAAACCCATTCACCAAGCACGAACAATCCTAGATACAATCTAAGGGTACAATCTATGCTATGTTCCAAGCATAAACCGTCCCTGGCTCCTAAGCCACGCAAGCTAGTTTGAGCATCTTTTAGAAACTCAGATTCAGATACAGATTAAAACCCACTGCAATTCCCCCCTTTTTATTTTATGGGCGCATCTCAAGATATTCCAAGGAGTTATGACCTCCTTGCTCTTTAAGCCAATCTTGAATAAAATCATTCGTCGAAAACGTTGTACTAAATACCGGCATGGCTCGAGGGGGATCAATTGCCCTTTGAATACAGCCATACACAATTCGTCCACCTATAATTATCAATAGCAAGATCAGTAACCATCGCAAACCTTCTTTTATCAGGCCGTATGCCCATGAGGAAAGGCCTGGAAAAGTAGAACGAAGCCAATCGTCTATGGGGTTATGATCTTTACTCACAGATTGCGTGTGATTCAGGAGCCAGTGAATCTGCTTATGTATGGAATCACTATGATCAGACAAATTAAAACAGCACATTCCCTCAAAATCAGTACACCCGCGTCCCTGCGCTAACAGCAAAAAGTCTATAGCTGCTCTATTTTGCAACACCGCGTGCCGTAAACTGTCCATGTCCTCCAGCATTTCCTCAAGAATCTGGGACGTAATATTGCTTTGTTTGACTGTCCAACATGCCAATCGCTCAATCTGCTTCAAAGCTTGTGCAGCCGCCAGTCCTGGTTGCAATGCCCCCATTGCTTGCATTTGATTATTAATAGCACGCAGATCATGTAACAGCCGATATTTCCCCGATTTTTTCTTAATCACAAAAATAGGAGTATTCCAAGGGCTGGTAGAAGGCACAATATGCCCTTGCTGCAATTGCTCTTGTACCAACTGACTGGCATACTGCAGGCTTTCCTGTTTCAACGGCCACTGATCAATCCAAATGGGATGATCAGAAATCCATCGCAATCGGATCGGGAAAGCCCATGCAGTGGCCGTTAGGGAAAACCCGGGGACTCTGAGTTGGTGAGAACAACACCCAGCTGGTCCAGTACGTCTCGGCCGACTAGCGCCGAAACACCCACCGGGAGGGGCATTACTGTAATTCTGCATTGCGCAGAGCGGTTTTCTAATGTCACTGTAATTGGATCCAAACTGCGAGACACTGGAACAGTTCCACCAACTCCTTCCACCCCCTTTCCAGCCGACTCCGTCGGCCACTGTCGGGGCCAAGCGCTCGTTGCTACAATAGTAATATCTGCGCCAGTATCTAACAACGCTCGGATAGTAATAGTGCGTTGCTGATGAGTCAATGCAATTGGAACCACTGGTCTCGTATGCAGAGGCATAGTCAAAAGTGCGAGGCCCCCTGTGGATCCAAAACTCTTATCTCCCCTGCTGTCAGGAGAGCGCGGGGACACAGCTGCAGTTAAATGCGGTAAGGGAATCAGTTGTGCAACACGCGAATGAGCAGGGACATGAACAGGTGGATGCCATGTGTGCATTACAATTTGAATAACTCCTGTATAGTCCTTATCAATTAATCCAGGCAATATCAATAAACCTGCTAACCCAGTAGATGAGCGACCAATGAGCAAAGCTCCAACAGGCTGTCCATTAATTAAAATCGGTGCCTTTATTTCCGAGGCAACCTTCTGTGGTCTAGTGTCGATTAACGTGACATCTACTGCGGTTGCCAGGTCCAAGCCGAGGCTGCCGGGGGTGGCTGGGGAGAGGACGGCGGAGCTGGAGCGGTCAGAGTCGGCAACGCATTGTTTGCCGAGGTCGCTACTGTTGTCGTTGCGCGGCGACTCGCGCTCTGCTTGCCGTTTCCCGACCGACATACCACCGTACCATGGGTGCCAGATTGACAGTTATCGCACCATACCTTAGATTTACAATCTCGTTTAAAGTGCCCAAGTTTACCACATCGGAAACATCGCTGCTTCCCTTTAGCTGACTCACTCTGCCTTTTGTTATTGCTCTGCAACAACGGAGCGAATGCCGCAAATGCCTGATTATGAGCAGTAGCCAGGCGTTCACTTATAGTCTCTCCCACCGCTCGCACAGCCTCCACTAACATTGCCTGAGCTGCCGTAGGCACACGGTTCATGCGCTCTAACATCTCCTCTAGAGTAGCATTCAGAGGCAATGTGGCTAAGACAGATTTCGTAACGGAATTACTATTTTCAAGAGCGCACTGACGTAACAGAGAAGCACGCATCCAGTCTGGCACATCGGCATGCGACAATGCCTCAGTCAATTTATCAACAAAGCTAGCAAAAGTTTCCTCTCTGCCCTGCTTAATTGATAAGTATGATGGTGTCGGCTTTGACGTCTTTACCATGTTATACGCGTCCCGCGCCAAGTTCATACTCTCCATACAAACTTCAGGTCCCATCTGGACCTGAATGTCAGGGCGAGAAAACATATTGCTGCCTGTTAACTGATCAACCGTAACCTGAAACAACGGGTGGTGCATATCCCGCGGGGTCTGTGCAGATAGCTCACACAGCCGCCGCCAATGTGCTTGCCACAACATCTGCTCAGAGGGTTTCATAATCATACGCATTATAGTTTTTACGTCCTCTGGAATCAAAATGCTACTAGCCCATATATACGTCAACAGCTGTCGAGCCGGTTCACTATGTAACCCGTGCTCGGCCACTGTAGCCCGCAACTGAAATAACATTTTCCAACCGATTGGCACATGTACCCCGTGAACCTCTCCATCCGGTCCTGCATCGTAACGAATGGGAAAAGCTTGACTCACAACCTCCACTATATCCATTTTCCCCTGCTGTGCGGCTTGTTCCGCAATCTTAGACCAATTAAGTCTTGTAACCCGTCTATTTTTCCCTATTTGAGTGACATCGTCACAGCCCTTTTGTTCATTTCTCCTTGGTAAAGCCCCCGCCGGCACAGGTGCACCGGCGAGTGGAGGAGGGGGGGGAGGCAAATCCCCATTACCTTCCTCCTCAGGGAATAAGTCGGGCTCAGAGTCCGACTCTTCCTTTCGAGGAGCGCTGGGCAAAACGTAATTATCCAACTTAACGGGGACAGGGATGCCCATAGATGGATGAGGGGGATCCTGGATTCTCCCCGTAGCCGTCCCAACCCCCAATTGCTGAGCTGCCTGACCGGCCATATCCTGCTCCACCTTGTGTCTCTTAATTCAGTTAATAATCTCTCTCCAAGGCTTCATCAATTTCTTAGCCTCCTTTTTATCATCAATCACCTGATCCCAAAGTATATCACCACACGTACGCCATTCATCAACATTAAATAAGGTTCCTGCATGCAAGAATACCCCCGCCGATCGCCCGAAATCTAAAACGTTCGGTACCGACTTTAAAACTCCCGAATCCACCCCGCGTTTTTCTAAAAAATGTAAAAGCAATTGTTGGGCTACCTCCCGCTCCATTCCGTCTGATGGAGCTCCGCAATCCGCCTCCCGCGGTCACGCTCAGCTGGCCAGCTATTCACACAGGTTGCCCTCCGAATTCTGCCCCGGTTGTCAACCGCGCAAGATTCGCAACGCCAGGCACATCAGTCAGGTCCCTGTTCGGGCGCCAAATGTCGGGAATAACCCACTTGGCCAGGGAAACCTGCTGATAAACCTGGGGAAGCACACCAACTCAATATGAGTGAACAGCTTCGTTTATTGTAACCACAGCACACCTTATATAGATACAGAACCTGAAACCATGGTTATAAACAATTCTATAAATCACATACCTAGGGTACAGTGTTTAGACAAGCATATCGAAGGAACAAAGGCAAGCATTCCAGAAACCCATTCACCAAGCACGAACAATCCTAGATACAATCTAAGGGTACAATCTATGCTATGTTCCAAGCATAAACCGTCCCTGGCTCCTAAGCCACGCAAGCTAGTTTGAGCATCTTTTAGAAACTCAGATTCAGATACAGATTAAAACCCACTGCAATAAGAGACCAGTTTCTGAGGCTTTTGTAAGAGATTTAACATACAAATAACGAGACAACTTAAAGTGAAAATGATAGTAACTTTGAAACAATTTAATGAAATGTTTCAAGATTTGAAAAAAGGAGCAGTTTAAGAAATAATGAACATACTAATTCTGACTACAGATTTTGGATCTGAGCTGGTATGACGACAATAAGAACATAAGAATTTTGAAGTCCCCAGATTAAGGACTGTAGTGAAAATTGATTGCAAAATATAAATGCCTTATTTTCCCTCTAATATGCAAAAACAGCATATAACCTAACTGGTTTACATTTTCTTGGTTTAGGATAAACCAGCCACCTGAGCCTCAAGCTCTGGATCCTAGTTTTGCTCTTTCCTTGCAAATTGTAATGGCAGATACTGCCTCTCTGGTTGACTGCTCAAATATGTGTTTGCTACTCCAGAACTTCTGTCTAGCTGGATAAGACAGCTGCTGCACCAATTGGACCAGCATGTAATTCTTGGGTTGTAATCCTGCTCCCTGTTTTCTTGGGGATAAACTGTCAAGCAGTTAAAATCAAATCAGCAGGTCACCAACTACTCCAGTAGCATTGGGATGATTAGCTACCCTCATCCTTGGAAGTTTGCAAGAAGAAAAAGAAATGAGGAAATAGTTCACTAAGTCAAGACAAGTGTTTTGCCTAAGGTTTCAGTGGTGTCACTGATATGAGATTATGGCATAGTCTTCACTGATAAAAGAACTTTTTAAAATTGTCAAGGTTATCAAAGATTCAGGTGTTGCAGAAAGGAAAAATTCAGTTAAACTGCAGAAGCATTTTCCCACTTTTGACCTGATGTGTTTCTAAAGAAAGACTTGCATATTTTCTCTTCTAAAATAAACCTGTCTGTCGTGGCAATAACATAATTGAATCCAAGGGAAATTATTCATGTGTCAAGAAGGTAATGTGCCCCTTCACTTTCAAAGGGTTGGCATCAGTGTAAATTACTTACAGGTGTTAAGTAACTTCTTTGATGTTGTTTGTTTGTTTGTTTTAATTGGCTGATGCCCATTCCCTAAGCAGATAAAGAGCTATGGTAATGGAGCAGTTATTTAATTAAAAAGGACTAATGATTTTTAGACAGCAATGAAATGGCTGTGTTTGGGTAATTTTGTTGAATGAATTGGGCCAACTGGTTATTTTGCTTGAATGTACATTTTTGTTTGGATAAAAGTACTGACTTTTAATTTAAGTAACACAAATAGTGATATTTAAAAATTGTTTATGGACTTTGGTGTGATTTGAAATCCTTCATCCAATATAGTCCTTCACAATTGCTTGTCTGAATGATGTCCTTGGTAGTTTGCCCCATAAAAATTCAATGGAACTGAAACTTCAGTCAAATGTAATACACCTAAACAAATTCTGAGAAAACTTTTGCTGCTGTTTTATCAAACTGTTTATCAAAAAGACCCCATTTAGATAACTTCCCTTTCCTCAAAGTCCAACATTTGCTAAGTCATTTAAAAGGGTAAAAAAGGCAAAAGCTAAATCTGTCTTTTTAAGATACTAGTAATTTCCTGTTGACTTAATTGTTTTCCTTTGTAGTGAAGTAAAGGTAGATAAGGAAATCACTTCATGAGTTTCATACCTACAAAGCCTATTTGTAGTAGTGCCTGTGGTTCTTTGCAAAAAACTTTGATGGAAATCTATTACAAATGCATGTTTTTCTTTCCCCATTAGACAATATCCTCCTTTCCAAAAAAAAAGGAGCATATAAAGTCCTGTTGCTGATTTGTACTGCAATAAAGCACCTAGACACATAGTTTTATCAATTGCTAGTATGCCTTTAACAAATCACAATTAAATATTAACAGCCTGTGGAGCAGCATGGAGGGCTCTGCAATCCTTTGAAGGCGTATTTGCCAATTAAACAAAGTCTGACATTAGAGTAAAGGTGGCAAGGATCCAAACCAGAGAAATGAAAGTCAACCACTTCAGTGGCATTCATTAGCTCAACAGACATTCTTTGTGTGGCCTGTTTCTTTACTACTGCCAAATCCACACCCTGTTCAGGAACTTACCCAGGCTCAGATAAGCTTATTATGGAAATAACACTTTGTCACCCTTTACAACATGCTTCTTGTTAAATTATCTTTTATCTTCTTTGTAGAATTTGTCACCTCTCCTTGGGTGCCCCTTGTGTGGTCAAATGATGTTGTGTTTGATTTGGAATAATTAGGTTCCTAAGGTTAATTGAAGTTAATAGAATAATACTTCAAAGATTCCCTCCTCATCATCATACAAGAGTGGCTATGGCGAAATGTGTGCATATAAAACATGATGCCTTACATGGAAATGCATGAATGTTTAGGTGCTTGTTTGGGTCACCCAATAATATGTGCTGATGGGGGTGTGAAGGAAAAATTGGGTGGGAACTCTTCAGTCTGTGCATGGCCTTTCCAAAGTTCTGTTGCAGCTGCATATCCTGTGCTGAAACACTGGTTAGTACTGTTTCTGTCTGCTGAGAACATGAGAAGGAGGAAGGAGCTCCTCATTCTGCTGTCTGAAAGAAAATCCCAAAAACCCTGCTGTAGGATGCTGGCATCCTGTGCCACCTGTGTGTTCATAGCCCATGAAGCCTGCAAACTGTACACATTCTGCAGTAACAGAGTTAAATGGATGAAAGGCTCTTCTTCAAAGGCTTGGTCTGGGTACTACATGTGTCTGAAAGAATATTCACATGAAGTGATTTCTGCTTTTGTGGCTTCAAGAGAGAAAGACATAGCAAGAAGAGTAGAATTCAGTCTCAGAAACCGCTGGGGACAGTAAATTCAAAGTTGAATATCACTATCCCCACTGGGTTAAGCTGGGCTCAGACTGTCATGGCAAGGAATATAAAAAGGAAAGAAAGGAGAAGACTTGTTTCTCATACGTCAAGGTACAAAAGAGGCACACGGTAGCTGCACAAGTGTATAGGCATGTCTTGCCTATGCATATCCCTACCACGTGTATTGACACCTGCATTTCAGTATAGAGTTGTTCGACATAGCTGTGCTACATACATATCTTTGACGTTCTCAGATCTGCAGCTAAATGCCTTCTTTTTTCCTGGACTGAAATACTGCATTTCATTTCACTCATTCTCCCACGCAGGCACATGGAAACAAGATATCCATCAGTAAGTAACAACAAAAGACTAGAGTCAAGTGAAGAGAGAAAAGTAATTTCTTGGGCAGATTCTTAAATGACCATCGCATTTTGAATGGTTCTTTGTATTTGCAATTTTTAAGCTGATGCCTTGGTCTGTTTCTGGTGGTTCCCAGGATTTATAATGACATAAAGCTCTTACTAGCATGGAAAAGATTTTAGACATCTTTTCTACATTCTATATTCATTTGTGTTTGTACATCATGCATATTCACTGTAGTCACACCAGCTGCATTTTCTATAAACACTTACAAATGCAGCTTTCACTGGAAGCAAGGAAGAACAAGTATATTTCAGAGTTGGATTGGTCTGTTTAGGCCTCATCAGCAACATTGAACTATGTCTTCTTTAGCAGTACTACTGCTCATATCTAATTTATGGCCTCAGTTTCAACATTTTTTTTTTTTAAAGGCTCCATTTAGCACTCCCTACACTGGAAAATTCTTCAGCTGAAGTCACAGGAGTATTCAGGAGTATTCTCCTGCCTTAGTAAGATATGAGAAAAAGAGAATTAAAAAAAAAAAGCAGCAGCAGCTTTATTTGTGAACATAAGTAAGTAAACATTTTTTTTCCTTGCTCCAGTAATGCATGCTTCCTCTAAAGCAGCAGGAACAGTGCCTCAGCAGGTGTCTATCAGCTGGTGCTGTGCCAAACTGCAATAGAGAGAGAGTTTGCTTTTAATCTCCTGATTTTGACATCACCCTTACTGTTGATTTAATGAGCCCAGTGTCATAAATAGGATTACAGACCTCAGAGGTCTAATTCTCAGCTCCTCAATACACTGAAGAGTTGCAGTAACTATGGTAAATAATTACTTCAGATCAAAATTACAGCTTTAAAATTTCAGTGTTGGAAATGTTTGTTTAGTTGTCTGTACAGAGGGAATCACTTGTCCTTATCCCAGTGGAACAGGATGGAACCCAGTGATGTCAACGTCACAGATCGCACCTTTTCTGACACAGTAAAGAAGACAATACTGACATCAGGAAAACCAGATGAAATTGGTGGTTGTGCAGTGGGAACATGGCTGATCTCTGCCTCTTCTCTTCCATCTCCAGAATCTTTTCCTTTCAGGGTTGAATAAAATTAAAATCTAATTCTGAAAATACAAATGCACCATGTGGTTCTCACTGAGTGTGCTGGGGATTAAATAAATGCTTCAGGAGGCTAATCTTTATCAAGAGAGGTAAAGCTCTTGTCTGTGCTTGCTTTATGACTCTAATTTTCAGAAACTGCCTGATTATAAGAATGTCCACGTTGGGCGTTTGGTCTCCTGGATAATTGTAATAGATCTGGTTTAGAGTCACTGTTTACATGAAGATTTCAAAACATCATTTGTTAAGGATATTTTTTGGAAGTGGAGAGCCAGTGAATTCACTTGCTAGTAACTCAAGGAAATCAGTGGAAGACCAAAGGTTAGGAATCAAGCTTCTTCTCTTTATCTTGTGTCTTAAATCACATTGTCTCTTAAAATCTTTGTCTGATTTTCAACTGCTATAACTTCAGCTGAAATAAGTGAATGTGATCCACTTTAGGACACGTACATGCAAATTGTTCAGGGTGTTTACTTGTACTCAGTAGCAAAGCTAAGTAAATGACATTTTCAGATGTGATTACACTGTGTAGCCTCAGATAGTAATGTGCATATGTAAAATAGATGCAGCTATGTGTTTCTGCAGACACAAATATGCAGTCGTGAGCAGATAAACCCACTTCTTCTCTCACATATTCATGCATATATGTATATTGCTTTTGGTGGATAAAAATAAATAAGCTGTAAGGAGGCTTTTAAAATAAGCATTTATTGTACTTGCCTTATCAATTTGATAGATTTGATTGTAATTTGTGCGGTACAGCACAGCTGTTTTCTTTTTGAGTTTTTATGCCATAAAGATGCTTATGTAGATTCTATGGAAGACCCGTTTCCTGTGCATGAAGAACAGCAGAGTTAAGCCAAAGAAGGAACCATCTCTGCTGTTACAGCACAGGAAGTAGTTCAGACAGGAAAATAGAAAAATACGCAGGTAAGTAAAAGACTTGAAAAATTAGGCAGCAAAGAAAAGAACAAATTGAAAGCTGCTTGGATTTACTGGAGCTATAATGTGTGTTCTGCTTATTTACATCAGGTCTATGTTATTATCTTCTCTGCTGTTCAGTGAGAATGGTTCTTACTGTGGTATCTGCTGCAACGCATGGCACTTTTGTTATCTCGGATATGCAGCCCTCTTATTTAAGAAACACACTTTCCAATATGCATTGTGAATTTTTGACCATTCACAGTGTTTGGAGATGAAGAATTTATTTCACGCTGGTGGATGCAAAGGCCCAAGTTTGTATTCCCAAATGTGCAGGTTGCTCTGTTTTTATTTTAGACTTTGCAAAAAAATTTGTTGTTTCTTTTTTTGTAGCTATCTGTTTGAAAATGTACATTCTTCATCCTGAACATTATTTTAATACAGTTCTGAGACCAAAGGGTTTTTCAGTCATTTCCCTTAAAGGTTCTTTACTCACTTTGCATTCTTAATTCTCTGTCTTACTGTCATTTGCTAAGGAAGAAGCCTTCCACTTTGACCTCTTTCTCTTGTGCTGGTAGGTAGGATGTATATTTGGATGCTCTCTTCTGTCAGAGTGTGTGTGTGTCTCAGATCTCACTGATACCATACCAACCTGTTACTTCTCTCATTGTATTCCTAATCCTGAAAGCAATAGATCTTTGCAGACCCATCTTTTTATCCATGGCAGGTTCTTTCCTCTACTCCTCTTAGACAAAACAGGTCAGGATCTTTACAATGGTGATCATTGGCTTGATTCTGGGTCAAATAACATTATTTGTAGTTCTACCAAGCTCTTATTTTTGTATGTGTTATATTAAAGCTAAGTTCTTTGCAGATCCTTTAAGGTGCATCAATTTGACTTTAAGTAATTGGCTTTACTCATAAGTAAAGGATAACATATTCCTCCCCATTTATTCTTTCTAATGTAAATGAATTGGAATATGTTGTCTGACATGACTCATATGACCATTAATAATTAGATTGGATTTTTCTCTGGTAAGGTGACAAAGTCTAGAACTGATTTCATTTCTGAGCTTTTATAAACATCCCGAGGAAGCTGGAAAATAGCATTTTCCACAGTTCAACAAACAAAATTATGTTCTATTTGGCAAGACGATGACTTAGGATAAAGAGGTAGGCTTCTTAGTAGTGACTCATCAATTTACTGTTTCTCTCTGGTCCCTTTTAATTGCCATTCCCAACAGTGTGCTATAAATGACTGTTTTTTTAACATTTCAGAATCTTGGTGTGTCTAGATCTCTAGGGAGAAATGCATAAAATGTTATTTTTCCAGCAGTTTAACCTACTAAATTCCAAATACAAGCAAATAATTGAGATTAAAAGAGGCAAATGTGAGTAATTACTCCAGAGTTAAAATTCAATCTTACAATCACCAGAGTGAAGTCACTAGAGAATTGTGACATTGCTTGAAGATCAGGAAATAATGGAAAGCAATAGTGGAATGCTTTTCTAGTTAATATTTTTGTGATTTTTTTTCTTTTCTTTTAAATATTCACAAATTCTCTAAGTTGTTCAGGAAGTTCCCATTAACCATTATCAAATCCTTGACAAAATTAGCAGATATTTTTCTCAAATAATCTCCCTTTAAACTGTGATCTAAAATGGCACATATATTTATTATCTTTTCCCAGCTGAAATCTTACTAAATTTGTTATTGTGGTTAGGCACTAATTCCTAAAACAGGGCTCTGCCTAACCATGCACTCATTTTCATAAATATTTTCCATTATCCTTATTTTCCATCATCCTTCATCTGATCTTGTGCAATGACATCTAGACGTACAATTTTGTTTTGATAAGTAAAACTGTACAGTGCCAGTTTATTCATTTACAACCTGCCATTGCCCATAGGAAGAAGAGTGAGTGTGTGCACTGCTACATGTTCAGAATAACATGTGCGTTTCTTTCTCAGAACAGCAAGCATCGTATACTTCTAGGTAGGTACTCAGTTACAAATTCATGTTGAGAAAGTGTTCTGGCTTTCAAACCATTTGTACTTTTTTACTCATAACCTGAAAGGGTTTTTTAAGGTATGCATAGTTATCACTTGAATATATAGAAATTGAGGCTCATATCCTGTAAGGTAATAAATAAAAGACTCCAGTACAGTTTGTGCTAACAGAAGACTGTAAAGCTGTTTGAAGGTTCTCTTCTTTACCCAGCAATCCTCATGGATATTTCAAATTCTTGTGGATATTTCAAAACAAAATAGTGCTGAACTTAAACATTTTAAGACTTTCATGCTGACTCCTACAACAGCTGAAAGAATTTTGAATTCACGAGTGACGAAAAATGATTAATATATTATCTGCACATATTATCTGCCCTTACATCACAAGTGAGACTGCAGCGTTTCTCAGGGTGCTTTGTGTGGAAGAACAATATTTCACACATTGAAAGTTTCTTCTCATTTCCTTTTCTTCCTGGAATGTTAGGACCACAACAGAGTTGTACTGCTGAGCACTAGAAATTATTCAGCCCATTGTCTGAACGTGAGGTTGGAAAAAACAGTGCATGATGCCATTTGATAGCTGTATGTTGGAAATGTTTTCATCCACTGTGCAACAGAAAAGGAAAGATATTAGCAAAAAATATGGATGGAACTGAAAAACAGTATTTGAGAGCTCTGAGTCAGTGCTATGAGGCCATTAGTAACTGAAAATGAAGAGCTGATAGTATTTAGACTAAATATTTACAATTTATTCAGCATGTATCAAGTCTGGTCTTCAGCCATTGTGTCTGGTCACATGGGTATTAGTAAATTGTCTTTTCCTCTTGGTAGCTATGTTCACACTCTATTGAGGTTTAAACCTATGCATCACATCTCTGCTGGTGTCAAATACAATAGGAAAATTAGCCAGACTAATTGCTCCATCAACTAAGAATGACCATATGCTGCTACCCAAAAATCAGGACAAGATTCCTTTCTTCCTGTCTGTCTGAGCAAGCAAGGTTTCCTATGTAAAGTAAAATTTAGCTACAGGCTTTACTCTTGGTATTGCCTGTACAACCATCCTACCCTGAAAATCTGAAGGCTCAGGTGTAATTGGAACTTCCTGGCAGGTGATATGTGTAATGCCACTAGAAAATGAACTGGCTGCCAAGGTCTGACTTTTTTCCTCATTAATTAAAACATTTTTGGCAAACGCTTTTGCTTTAGTTCATCTTACACTGGTCCAAAAATTTCAGTTCAAGTGGCACAATCTGAATGCCCCCAGCTATTGCTCACAATCATAGCTCTGATTCCAAAAACCAACAAAAAAATGAGCCAGAATCCTATTCCATTATTCTTGGCTGAAGTACATCATTGGCCAGCCAGCTTTGTGATCAATTTTTTTTTTTTTTTGTAGGAAAATGTATCAAACTTATTTATGAGGCTGGGCTTTTAAAAAATTAGTAATAGTGTCTTCACTAGAGTCTATTCCAGCAGAGAGTCTGAGCTACAAGATTGTCTTGCTGTTTCTCTGCCTGACCTTGATTTAAAAAGCATGAACAAGACGGACTCTTCATTAGCAATGGGAAGACTTGTTTTGTCTTCAAGGCTTCCTTTCTAGACTACAGCGTAAAAATGGTCCTATTCTCTGCCTCAGTTTACTTCAACTATAAAATGTATGTGATAATTTCTGTTGTAAAATACATCTGTGAATGGAAAGCTTTACAGAAGAACTAATTACCATTACGCTTAAACAGTCCAGCAGTGCAATTAAGTGCTTTTTATGTCTTGATAATTGTATTTCACTAAGGAAGAGTGGGCAAGCATCCATCAAACTTTCTGGCTGTGACTGAAATTGTAAGCTGACAGAAATGTTGTGGTACAGTCATTGATAATCACAGTTATGAATAGCTCTGAAACAAATCTGTGAAAGAATTCACAGCCTCTTCAGATTTACATTATTTATAGCATACCCCAGGATGAGGTAAATTTCAGTCACATACAGCTTGTTTAAAAGCCGAATAAATTTTTATCAGTCTCCTGAATGCTAACAGATGAAAGACCCTGTTCAGATCTTTAAGCCTTATTTGGTAGATAGCCTGGCAAGAGCTAATTGGTGCTGCTGGCATTCTGTGCAGAGGTTAACATGAAATAAAGCTGTTTTATAAAATTATTATTTATAGTTTCACACAGATGGATTTGATTTGTAGTGTGGAAATTCCATAAAGCATCTGCAGTACCCAGAGGAAAGAGGAGAAGAATAAATAGAAGGAGTAATAGGTACATAGCCTGGTTTTAGGAATATATCCATTTCACAGAGCTTCTCTTTACAACTTCTGAAGTCCTTATTTGGCAAAGCTTTTTACTGAATCAGTGGTGAGCAAGGGCCATATGATTTACTGATAATTAGGTAAAAGCAGTTTGTTTCAGGGTAATATGGAACAGTGGCTCTTTTTACCACCTCTTCCAATCATTGCACTGGGATTTTTGAAGAGCAAAATTTTCTGCTAGCCAGATATGCAAAGCATTGGCCAAGAAATGGTCTGACTAAAATACAGTTAGAATAGGTTCTGTATCCTGGCACATCAGTTTCCTCCATGTTCCCATTTAAGGGGTAAATGTATGCTCTTTTACTGAGTTAAGACATTATCATAGCTCACATCTCACCCCGAAAGACACTTGTATGTCTTGTGGTGGGATAGCACCATTCAGAGTCTCTTCAGAAAATAGATTATGCTTTGGTTCCCAGGAGAAGAGGTGCAAAAACCAGATCAAATACAGGTGAGAGCTCTGCAGTACTACACACCCTGCAAAGGACATCAGCAGAAAGACAAACAACTGTTCTTGCAAACCAGTGGTATTTCAACATGGAGCAAAACTGACTTTAGCATGACTTAAATACTTAAATCGACGACGAAGGAGTACTAGCATGTATTACATAATCTTTGGCAAACATGCAGATATCCAGTTTTCTGAGCAATAAATGATGAATGAATAAGGTCTGGTCTTATTTATGGTGACACACAGCACTGTGTTGCTGAAAACCTGTCAAATTTCTATTCCAGTGGCACTGACATGAAGCATCTTAGTGCCCTACATATTGAGGAGAGAGGCGTAGGTACCATAAAATAGCATTCATCATACAAAACACAGCTAGCAAAAACAAAATGCCTGAGAGCAGAGGGGTATATTTATTCACCTTCTCTCCTCACATTGCTTGCTGACACTTCTGTGGTAGCTGCCCATGTAAAATAAGGATTCAGGACCAAGAGCTGTTTCTCGACTCCAACCACTGGCTTAGTGAATTTCCATAGAAATGACTAGTTTGCTTTCATTCAAAATAGGTAGTTTAT
Organism: Lagopus muta; assembly: GCF_023343835.1. Lineage (NCBI taxonomy): Eukaryota > Metazoa > Chordata > Aves > Galliformes > Phasianidae > Lagopus > Lagopus muta. The sequence goes on from NC_064434.1 coordinate 11,566,838, forward strand.
CCTACTTTTTCCAAACTAATCTAATGGTTAGAACATTTATCTCCTCAGCTTGATGCACTCAGGGCTGCACCTCCTAGTTCCCTACCCAGCAGGTGATAGGTGAGCACTGGGGTGAGAAGAGCTGCCTTTGGCACTTCCCTTCCTGTATCTGGGTCATTCTGTGTGAGACTCTATGGCAGTAGCCACTTTTATAACCCTGTGCTTAGAGAATAGGATCTGATCTCACATGAAAGGTCAGGCCTTCCTTCTTTGTCAGGAATGCTCTATCCACAAACGTTAGTCACACTGGTGCTTTGAGGCCCTGACTGCTTCTCATGGGCTAATAACTGGGCAGCACGTAATTCTTTAGCATTAACATAGGTGAACTAAGATATTTAATTGCTATGTCATATATAAAAGATAGCAATTAAATATCTTAGTTCATTTAAGATATTTAGATATTTAGGTATATTAAAGAGTTCACTGTTTTATATGTGAGTATGTGTCATTTTTTACCTCTGACTAACAAGAGTTGAGGGATTCACATTGCAAAAAGAGCTAAACTTTTTTACAACAAATGACATCAATGCAGCTCTTGGCACTTTTTCACAAATCACCTTCCTATGCTACGTAGTAGTACAATATGGAAAAATAAGGGCAAGTTTTAGCCTTCCTGTTCATCTGCCTGCCCTCAAGACTTCTTGGAAATCATTGATCAGCTAGATGATCAATTTCAGGAAAGGATGCATGTAATGATAGATGCCATAGGCAGAGAAGTTATAAAAGTTATTGTATGGGAACTGCTGAGTCACGGCCTGAACCTCTGATTAATCATCTGAGGTGAGCCATGAGTCAGCCAGAGGAGCACAGGTGAAGGCAATTCACCTGTGCTGCCGGAAGGGGTGGAGCCTGGCTCCACCCCTCCTGGACCTATTTAAGAGCTGGCTACCAGAGGGGAAGGATCTCTTCTGGAGATCCCCTCTTTTGGTATCTTCTGGTGAGCTCAACCCAAGGGTAAGCTCTTCCACTTATTCTCTTTTTGTGATCCTTGTTTACTTTGCCTTACTCTCTTGATTATATTGCGATTATAACGTCTTGATATCTATTGATTATACACAATTATATTGTGATTATAACATCTTGGTTATACAGTTATTTGTTTGTCTCCTAATGATCCTAGTTTGTTGGAAGAAAAAAGTAATTACATATAACATTAAAAAATTAATAAACATTAAAAAAATACATTACGTATGCATAAAAGGTTACATATTACTATGATTTCATTTAATATCTAGGCATCCGTATGCATTTACTGTTTTGCTGGGAGGGTTTAAATACCCAGAGGATGACCTTTATTTATTTATTTAATATGGGTCAATATTTTCCAACTTACAGGGGTTAAATTGAAAGCATTGCTAATGAGATGCTATTCCTGGCTATTAAACTGAAAGAAGGGTCTATTTAATTATAAAGTATGTAATAAAGCATAATCATCTTGTAATGTAGCAGCTGAATTCTTACTTTTCTCATCTGAATTCTTCTGTGTCCATTTATAAACATTGCCTAGCATGTTACAAAATGTTTTAATATTTATGTGAATGTAGTTATTCTGCAAAATAACAATAACAATATGGATTTGTCTTTTTATTTCACCAAGAATATTTCAATTCTAGTAGACATTTTGTCCTTTATCAGAAATGGACGATAATAAAACATGGAGGAGCTGGGATGAACATTATTGTTGTTTGCCAGTATGTTTTACGTTTTCATGTAGCCATTTAAAATACAAAATAATTTCACTTTAAAGACTTGTGAAGTGTACTGGAGCTAGTAATTCTAAACAACTACAAGATGAATGGTTAAGCAAATTATGTTTCTTTTTCCTTGTTCTAACTGAGATAGAAAAATATTTATAGTACAAGTTCCTCTTCCAGAATGACTTGTTCACTAGGACTCTAAAAAGCTGAGACATGAACAACTCTAAGAACTAATTAGTAATAATGTGCCAAGAGCTGGTTGGGTGCCACTTACTGGATGACTTTAAGTCCTGGTTTTCACATCAGTCGTGATTTTCATTAAATCTTTGCCTTCCTTCTTCTGGGAAGAACTGTCGGGAGTTATCAGGTGGCAGTACTTCTTTCAAGGCCACCAATGAGGAAAGGTCAGTTGTAAACGAATCACAGAATCACAGAATTGTAGGGGTTGGAAGGGACCTCCAGAGATCATTGAGTCCAACCCCCCTGCCAAAGCAGGTTCCCTACACCAGGTCGCACAGGTCGGCATCCAGGCAGGTCTTGAACATCTCCAGAGAAGGAGACTCCACCGCCTCCCTGGGCAGCCTGTTCCAGTGCTCCGTCACCTCACCGTAAAGAAGTTCTTGTGCACATTCATGCAGAACTTCCTATGCTGCAGTTTCCAGCTGTTTCCCCTTGTCCTGTCTCCACTCACCACTGAAAAGAGTCCAGCCTCGCCATTCTGCCCCCCACACCTTAGATATTTATAGACCTGGATCAGGTCCCCTCTCAGTCTCCTTTTCTCAAGGCTGAACTGACCCAGTTCACTCAGCCTTTCCTCATAGGAGAGGTGCTCCAGGCCCTTCACCATCTTTGTGGCTCTCCGCTGGACTGTTTCCAAGAGATCCCTGTCTTTTTGTACTGGGGAGCCCAGAACTGGATGCAGTACTCCAGATGAGGCCTTACCAGGGCAGAGTAGAGGGGGAGGATCACCTCCCTCGACCTGCTGGCCACGCTCTTTTTAATGCACCCCAGGATGCCATTGGCCCTCTTGGCCACAAGGGCACACTGCTGGCTCACGGCCAACCTGTTGTCCACCAGGATACCCAGGTCCCTCTCTGCAGAGCTCCCCTCCAGCAGGTCATCCCCCAACCTGTACTGGTGCATGCAATTATTCCTCCCCAGATGCAAAACTCTACGCTTGCTTTTGTTAAATCTCATCTGTTTTTTTTTTGCCCAGCTCTCCAGCCTGTCCAGGTCTTGCTGAATGGCAGCACAGCCTTCAGGCGTGTCAGCCAATCCTCCCAACTTCGTATCATCAGCAAACTTGCTGAGGGTGGCCACTATCCCCTCATCAAGGTCATTAATGAAGATGTTGAACAAAAACGAAGAGACGACTGAGATGAGTCTTGAAGGGGAAGAAGGTGAGAGAAGGTGATCACCATGGCTTAACTGCTGTGCTGGTACTCTGTGGTTGAAGGAGAGGCACAGTAACTCAAGAGTTTGAGAACACATTGGAGAGGTGTAGGATCTCTGGCAAATGCCTGGGAACATCTTGCTTTCAGCAATTAAATTGGTGATGTTCATGATTATGAGAAAAAGGACTAGTTCTTGAAGTCAGTTGTATGCCTAATCCTGAACTTCTTGAACACCTTTATATTCTGTGAAATAAGCAAAGATTTTGCCTGTCTGATTAAAACATATATATATATATATATATATCATAGTAAACATATATATATATATATAGCATGTATATATTAGGGTTGTACTGAGGCAACATATATCTTTACAAGAGATGTATTGTAATTCTTTTTTTCCTGGATTTAGAAAGTGAAACTTTACTAAACTAGATATTCTGAAATGTCACAAGTAATAGCTAATTGACATTAGCCCCCTGTTAATGGCGTTTGGCATATAATTTCTTTGGCTTTATTCTGGAAAGTGAATACGAATACAAAGAGTAATTGCTTATAGTTAGCTTACTGAGCTACAGTTTGAACTGCAATTTGACCAGATATGAGTGGAAAATACCGTTGGCTCATTTATACTATTTATCTTGCTGTGGAAGAACAGAGATAAAGGCCATACTTTGTTATAAATACTTGTAAGCATACATGTTGGAACAATTGTGACTTTTCCATTATCTGGAAGTCAAGCATATGAAAGAGAACGGAAGTGTTCCTGTCATTCTGTCTTCCACTATCTTCTAAACTTACAGGTCCACATCTCTCTACCATTATTTTCCAGCCTCCCTGCATTGATTTCTTCTCTTCTTATGCCACTAACTACCATTGTGGACGCTACTGGCATAAAATAACTTGTTCATTGATGTTGTTCACATCTATCACTTGCAACAGCTGACTGCCAACTGGTTACCTGGAACTGAGAAGCTATTTGATCATTTAGTCTGAACTTGTGTGCTAGCAATAGAAAAATCATTTTTCTAATTTATTTATTTTTTTTAAAGGAAGAACAATAAATGGAACAAGTTGCAATACAGTCCTCGTATCTTTTTAATTACACATGAAAGAAGAATACGTAGCTAATATTTAAACCAACTGTCCATTTAACTATTCTGTTTCATATCTGTGTTATTTGCTTTACTCCTCCTTTCCTGTTGTTTTTTTTTTTTTTTTTAATTTCTCCCAGTCTTTCAGTATTGTCCAAACTCTTGTTCATCTCTCTCTTCTCCATTTCACATAGCCTAGAGGATTGCACCTTTTTACTTTTCCCATTTTGAATGCACTTGCATGCAGATAACTTCATTTAGGCAGTTTCATGTTGTACAGCAATTTCATTTCCCAAGGAGGAAAAAGAAAATAATAATAATAATAATATATATCTATATGCCTACATTGAGTAAGCGAAATGACCTAACTTAATTGATGTCTGTGAGTCTGTGGAGAAAAATATGAAGGATACCTGGTACCTGGCAATGAATGCATTTCAGGGCCCTTACTTTGGGCTCATTCTAATCTTGCTGTGCTGTTTAAATACTCATTAGCCAAAGTGTTAATGTAGGTGTACACCTGCAACACATCTTCCAGATTAGTTTCATCCAAAATGAGTGTAGTTTGCCTTCTCTGAGGCCACTTCGTGTTGCAAACCAAAACACAGTAAGGGTGAGGATGAGAAGGTTTGCTTCAAAAGCATGTTCTTGATCCAAGCTAAAACACTAAGTAGGTGCACTTATATGGAGGCAGGGTGTTTCTTCACCTCTCCTTTCTCTCTGTTGGAAAAAAAGATCTAGAATCTAATTTCTGAATGAATTAAATGTTACACGTTACCACTTATTCTCATGTCAGACTGTTCTTCTTAGTCTGATATTAAATTGCTTGATATATTAATGTATTTATTATTTTCTCACAACCTTTTAGCCTTCATTGTGACAGAATTACACTACGAACATCTCCAAATGAGGGAATATTTACAGCATCATTTTGCAAAATAGCACACGTTCTTATCTATCTTAGCTGATTCCACTTTATCTTTTTCACAGGAGCACCTTGTTGGTAATGTAATTCTTTTATTAATAAATGTATGCCCTCAGTCATTTTCAGTTCATAAATATCAAGCTTTTTAGAGACTTGGTTTTATTAGTCCCTAAGATCAGTTGTTGCAGCCTGGACTACTGAATTTAGTACATCATTTCGATCCTTGATACCACTTGGCTATTCATCCTCCCCAGTTAATCGCTAACTCACCTCCCTAGACACTGAAACCCTTGATGCTTCTCCTCTCAACAGCAGGCATTGCCATGTCTCTTGTAAAAAATTCCTGTTTTATAATGTCTCATCATATTTTCCTCTACTTAAATCTCTTATGTCATACTTAAAAAAAAAAAAATAGATTTCAGAATTCTTACAAAGTAGAAAAGATTTACTCCAATGTCTCATCACAGAAAGCTATCTAAATAGTATGGCTTAGGCAAACCCTATCAAATCAATTTTGCACTTGATTTGATCTTTCCATTTATCTTTAGCTTCAAAAATATCACAACAAAGCATTGTTGTGTATCCCTGCCCATGGACGTGTGATTGGAAGTGGAAGATCATGGAATCATAGAATCAAAGAATGGGCTAGGTTTAAAAGGACCACAGTGATCATCGAGAGATCATTAATGTCTCTTCCAACCTAAACCATTTTATGATTCTGTGATCTTCTGTGCTGTAAAGTCCATGGTTAAAAGCTTAGTCCTCCGTGATTGGGATCGGATCTCTTTGTAGATTTTGTACTTTTAGTAGGGAGATTTCCCAAGCTTAAACTACACTGAAGTCCTCAGACTGATTGACTATGTTTACTAGCTAAATTAATTTGTCATTTTGAAATTGAGAATCTAATTATAGCCATACCCATGGGTGTGTTTACATTTTGTTTATCTGAATCTAATATTTTTTGATAATATCTCAGAAGATTATCAAAGTCTAAAACAGTCTGACTGTTCTTTTTGTGTATGAGTGATTTTCTTTTCTATGAAGAAGCAGTTGGGTCCTACCATTATTAATGCTATTCGTCTTTCTTGCTATACTTGGAAAAAGAAGTTATTCATTTTACAATGCCAAATAGTATATAATGACTTTGTACATTATTCAGATTCATTGTTAGGACTGCAGGCATAGAACTTTTCTCACAGCTTTCTCCTTAAACACTGGTGACACAGACAGGCTTTACTTTTGTCTCAATGTATGCACTTATATTCGTATTTTGTTAGTCTATTTTAAAATGTAAGAATGCAAAAAAGAGGATCTACCAAATCTTGCTCTAGTTATAGCTTTCCTGAGCAATATCTGCCTTTAAATCCCCCAATTTAGTCATGCTTCCTATTTAACAATGCATTTATTGTCCTGTAATTCCTGCTGTCAGTTTTTATGCAGTATTTCAAGTTTCTCCACTGGATTCTACAAATATTTCTATTATTATCTACAACCATACCAGTTTCTGAAGTCGATAACAGTTCTTTTCATAGTGATGTTGCCTCACGCAAATACTTTCCAGCATTATTAATAAAGTTGTGAGTTTTGTTGTTGGGGATTTTGTTTGTTTCTGGCGGTGGTGGGTTTTGTTGTTCTTGTTGTTTTTGTTTATTTGTTTTGTTTTTGTATAAAACTATTTTATATAAAACCATTGCACTGGCCAGCTTCACTGGAAAAATTAATGGAAAAGTCGCTAGAAACTTGTCTATTTGGAAAACATGCAGGCAGAATGTGTGACTGGGAGTCTACAGAAAGTTAGTTACTAATTTAAAGGCAGACAAGCCTGGAACAAATCTGAAGCTGTCCAAAGTCTCTTCTTCCCGATAACAGTGATAGGACTGGAGGTAATTGCCTTAATTTGCACCAGGGGAGGTTCAGTTTGTATACTAGGAAACGTTTCTTTTCAGAAAAGTGGTGAAGCATTGGCACAGGCTGTCCAGGGAGGTGATATGGTCACTTTCCTTGGAGATGTTAAAGAACTGTGGAGATGTGTCACTGAGGGTCATGTTATGGTCGGAATGGTAGGGATGTGTTGTGGTTGTACTAGATGATCTCTGTGGTCTTTTCCAACCTCAATGATTCTATGACTCTGTGAAGGGCCCTGACAAAAATGCTGAATAGAGTTCTTGCTCTTGTTTGCAGTTTTTAGAGGAGCTTGAGATTAGCTGCCAGGAGGTGAGCAGCATTCCTCATGCTGGATGATCAACCCGAGAAGAGGTGGCTGACTGTCTCATCGGCCTCAATGTGCTGTTTCTTCCTGTGCTGTTCTTGATTCTGATCATACAAGATACTTGATCTAAATGGCTGCTTGCGGCATAGTGTCCTTCAGCAGACATTCTAGGAAGTGTTGCACAGAGAGTATTTTAGAGGAGAAAAATGACATCAAATGTTAGAGGCATAATCTGCCACTACAATTTGTCCAATACCCAGGGAATGGGTATAGATTTCCTCTGTTTCAGTCCATGGTAAAATACAAGTAGCTACTATGGCAACATCACATGGTACATTTGTTATCTTTGAACAAGAATGTGTTGAAGGAAATAGCAGATCAGTATGCCATGTGTGCTTTCATTCTCTGGAAAGTTTTCAAGGGAAAACATCTGTTCAGATATTTTTCCTTGGATTATGGCTTTAGTTTAAAAAAAAATGTGAAGAGGAAGGGATGTAATTCTCTTTCTCCATGCTCTCTTTTCTCATCTACTATAAAATTCAATGTTTTCTAAGAAAGTAGAGGTCTTGCAACCTATGCCATGCTATTTTTTCTGAATGACTTTTTCCTTTTGGATTTTAAGTAGTTTCTCCAAATGGGTAAAAACATAAATATTCATTTAATTCTTAGGCAGGGATATTGTGGGTAGGTGGGAAGTGAGGGTATGGCTGGGAAGTTAGCCAAAATCTTTCTGTACAAGCTGGAAGTATTATTTTAAGACATGAAGAGTTTTTATGTACCTACTCATAATTTTTTTTTTTTCTGAAAAAGATAATCTATGTTTAAATTATTCATCTGGAATTCAAGAAATATGTATTCAGTTCTTGGCATAATTACTCAGGGGTCATCTGTCACACTAGGCATGTTCTCTAACATTTGTGTGTATCAGACCTTCCCCACAAGATGGTAAACTACTTGGATTCCTTTCACTTAACTTCAGACATTTGCAGTATAGACATCTGAGCAAACTGCCTAGACTTCCTTTATAGTCGGTGGAAAACCATAGACACTTCCAGGGTACCATTCATCAGGATAATTTTAGACATTTAGATTAGAGTAAGGTAAATTGCATTTTAGAAGAGCTTTTTCCTTCCCACTGATTACAAAGAAAATCCATTCAGAAGTTGGTATGCAGATTGTATATATCTACATTTGGACAGATATATTCTACCTTTGAGAAGAAGTCTATTTCTTCACGTTCATTAGTATCTTCACTGATATGCCCCTTTCTCATGGCTTTAATTTCCATGTAATACTTGAACACAAACTACAATTTAAAAGGAAACTATAGGAGGCTCTTTCTTAGACATCAGTGCTCTTTCTTAGACATCAAGGTAAATTTCAATCAAACTGAAGGCACACTGATGAAAAAACTGATTAAAATTAAAGAAAAAAAGGAAATAACAACAACAAAAACCACATTGGTGGCCCAAATCCCAAGAATTATCTGTATGAAATACTGGGAAAAAAACAAGCAAACAAACAAACAAAAAGCTTGTATCATTTCAAAATGTTTTTAAAAAATTGTTGTTGATGCCTGTTATTAGAAACAAAGGTCTTCTTCTGTGTAAGATTTTCAGTTCCATGCCATGAATCATAGAATGGAAACAAAAATAGAGACAGTGACAAGGACCCATACATCACTGCAGTGGGCAAATGAAAGAGACAAGTCAACAGCCATAACCTCACATTGATGGGGTCAGCATTCAGCTCCATGGATCACCTCCATTTCAGGTGGGATGTCTTTTTGCAGCACCTGTTACTTTCTTGGGGCCAATCCAATGTTGCTCCTGCACTCAGAATCAGCACTGCCCCACCGAACACATATCTAGCTTAATTGAGACTGAAAGCATTCATTGATTGGGGAAAAATATTCAATTAATTTCTCCATTTACGGGTACCAACTGATATCTGAGATACCCCAGTTCCTGGTGGGACAGGCAGTAGGTGCAATACAGGATTTATGAGAACTTGTGCTCAGCTAAGAGGGCAACTGGAAACCAGATGAAACACGCTAGGCATCATAAATGAAAATAAGATACAAATATATGCACAAGTGAGCTGGGCACACAGAGAAGAGGTAGTTACAGTTCCTATATTAAGCATTAGTATTTACTTGCTTAAACAAGGCAATTAGTCTCTCTTAAATACATTTATATACTGTCAGAATATTATTCGGGAGATAAAGCAAAGTTGGAAGTTCTGAATTGCCTTTTTGAGGCAGTGTTTGAGCTTTTTTTTTTTCCCAGTAACTGTAGAGTTTAAAAGGAAAGATGTGGAAATCCTGAAAAGCACCACAGTTAGGATATGAATCATTTTGCACTTCCTCTAATGGCAATAGATGCAAAGCATTTTACATGAGAAACATATAAGCAGAAGAATCTTACTTTGGTGTTTAATTTCTTTTTCTGTACCGTACCTCAGGTAAAGGTGGAATCACTCCATGCCTACACTGTTAATTTAGATGAGCAAGAAAAAATGAGATAGTTAACTAGAACCCTCTCACAAATAGAAACAGTATAAACGTTAGTGAAAAGAATCTGAGGTGAATTTGAGAAAGCTTCAAAGCAAAGCGATGAATCTCGTTCAAGTTTTTAATCAAAAGCTAAAACATCATCTAAATGCAAAATTGGAGATTTACTGAAATCTCAATAATCATGAGACACTCTAAAGATTTGCTTACACAATTATGTCAAAAATATCTGATTTTGTGAAGATTTGTGGATAATTGTGGATGAGAATCTTCAAGTCTTACTGAAAATTTACATCCAGATTAATCACACGTGTCACCACATCAAGAAGTTTGATGCCTTAAACAGAAAACACTGAAATAGAATTAGTGAACAAAACCAGAAGTTTTATTTAAATGCCAAACCGTTGACTTTTGTCACAACTATCCATAGATTGCATCTTTCTGGTAGCTACACTGATATTGTAGCATCAGTAGTTTATGCCTGAGCAATTTTATGATTCTAGAACTTACAGTAGTAATCTGAAATGCTTTGAATCAGTATCTAGAACAGCAGATGGCAAAAATTCTGAATTAATAAAATAAAATAAGTGTTTTGGAGAATACCAAGAAAATGTAGAATTGCTCTGCTCTTGGCTATGTTTTCAGAGCTTCCTGGTAAAGGAACACCTTCAGTTTTTCGTGTCTGCATGGGAGACTCTGGAAATACAAGACTTCTGTTTGTAAAGGATGGGAGGTGTGGATATGGTGAGTGCTGCTACTTGGAAGATCCCTTATTGCAGTAGGTATTGTTCTGATTTCTTCCTGTGGGACAGTAGGAGATAAGTTTGGATTTTCAGGGTCTGACACCAGAAAAGCTGGAAATGGAACTATGGCTGTTTTTCCACTGTCAGCAGCCCACTTCCTTGGAGGGCATAATTTAGCCAGGAAACACTTTAAAAGTTCCTTTTTAGTTGTCTGTCTTTGATGTCAGTCTCAAAATTCCTATCTTCCTGAGGCCAGTTGCATATGGCTGCATACTTAAAGCTTAGCTGTGTGTCAGCCTGTGAATATCTACACGACCAGACTTTTCGCTGATAAATATTAAGAAGAATTCCCTGCTAAATCATTTTACTTCTGTGTGTGTGTGTACAGTGCATTAAAAGAGGGAGGTAAGATTTGCTTCTTGGGTTGAAAAATGATGTGTTGTCCTATAAGGCTTTTAGACTGGGATGATATACAGACACTCAGTGCAGACTGAGGTTTCATGTCAGATGGAGATATTGTGAGTCAGGTGAAAATTGGGATGGAGCCTAGACAGAATAAGCATGAACTGTCTAAAACATGGAGAACTTCTTTCTTAATCATCCATACTCTGTTCTATAGATGGACTACATTGATTATAATAGGCTTTTTTTTTAATAGAACCATGTAAAAATATCCCTGACAACAGATGGACTCTGAGTAAATGAAATCTAATTACATTTGACAATTCTATAGACATATAAATTTGTTAGAATGAAAGGAAGATTTTTGAACCATGCACAGTGTTTTTATTGAATGTATATTTTGAATAGAAACTTGACAAATTATCAAGCTTATCTATGATTATTTTCATGCCTGAGAAATTCACCTTCTTTTTAAACTGTTTTAGTTCAACGTGTGCCTGTAGCTCCCATTTATGCACTGTTCTTCTGCTCCTGGAAACAAAGCTGTGTTCCATTACTTAGAGGTCTTAATGTCAGTGTGTTCATTTCTAGGGAAGTAATATTGTTTATATCAAGTATTTAGTGTTTGTTAGTTTAATTACAGTTTGTCCAACATTGGAGAATAAGTCAGAATAAAAAAATTATATAAAGAGCCAGAGCAACTGTCCTTCTAACTCAATATTCTCTTTCTGCCAGGCCAGCAGCAATAAGAGATACTGTTTTGGGAAAGCACATGAGCCTGGTTACGCTCTGTAGTACATGTACTATCAAAATGCTTTCATTAGGGATGGAGCAGCCACATCTCTTCCTGGTCCTGTCAGAATTTATTTAGGAATATATTAGTTATGAATTTATCTAATCTCTTTTTGAACTGAATAGATCGTCTCCACAACCTCCTGTGGCCATAAGTTTCAGAAGTTTAATTAGCTATTGCTTGAAGGAATACTTTCCAAATAATCATTCTGCATGCTATTGAGATTTTGCAGAATTTGATGATATTCCTTTCAGCCTTTTACTCTTGAAACAGAAGAGTTCCAACCTTTCTAATGTTTTCTTATAAGACTGCTTTTCCATCACCAATGTACTCTTATCTAATTCCATTTTGTCTGTCCTGAGATCACAAAATCACACACAGTGTTTAGAAGGTCTTATATAGAAAGAAAATGATGACATCTGCATGGTACCCTTCCAATGATATCTGATGTGTCAAGTTTTGTTCTTTTTTTTTTTTTTTTCCTGCGTCCGTGCAAAACTTGTACAATTCTCCTTGTTTTTCTTGTCATTGATATGATATTCAGCTATTTGAAAGAACATAATATCAAATCTTGGCTAGGAGATTTTACTGTTTGTCCCCATTTTCAGGCCAGTGTCAAAGACACTGAGTAAAATAGGTACTAGAATGGATCTCTGAAGAACTTTTGACTCTTCTCCATCCTGAAAAATATAACCATTAAGCTTTATTCTTTGTTTCCTGCCCTTTAATTCACTTTGAGTCTTCAAAAGAACACTACCTGAATTCACAGTGAATAGGTTTTCTAATTAACTTTGAATTTATTCATTTTTTGTTGAAACCTTATTGAAATTTCAAATACATACTGTCTATTCCATTATCTTTATAGACTGATGCCCTCAAAGAAACAGAAATTCCCTAAATGAAAGCCTTGAAAAACTTTCAGTCTGTAGAAAAGCAGAGCAGTATCTATTACCTTAAGAAGCTGAAACAAAATACTTCATTTTAAAAAGAATTTCTACTTGGTCATTTGTGACTCAAGCCCCTTTAATTATAGTAAGAAGGCAAGGCTATGTTTTGTATCTCTTTTCATACAGAAACAAAGTTTCAACTTATAGATGGGATTCTGGACACAGCAGGAGTATAACAATATCTGAACTTCAATATAGACTTTTCATCACTTGATCCCAAGCCATTCATTGTTTCCTTCTTAGGGAAGGAAAACCAAAGAGGGCATGTCAAGAAGCAATGGGCAAGTGGAAGAAGCAGGAGTTGAACCCAGGTCACCTGCATCCCAGTTATACTACACTAGGCTATCTTCTAAGCCCAAGCTTTGTAAATGTAGAGTTGCACTGTCATTTGACCATATCTCAGTTCTTCCCTCTTCATTAGCAGCGAGCTGAATAAAATTCCTGCACCTGAGGAGTAAAAATGCTCAAATGTCATGAAAATTCAGTTTCATACACATTTCAGAAGCTTTTCATTTTAAGCCTATCCTGTATTTTAAAGAGTTGTGGGTTTTTTTCCCTTTTTTCACTTCTATTGCCAATCCTTACATTATCCCCATTCTCAACCTTCCTGTTTACTTGGTAAACCTCACATCACTGTGAGGTTTACAGTCAGGTTTTGACTACTTCACAGGTAATCAGCATTCCTTTATTAAAAAGCTATTCATTAGTTTCTCGGTGGCCCAATCTACTGACTATTGTGATAACTGTAAGATTTTCAGAGCTTTTCCCTCCACCCTTTGACAGACCATTGGACTTATAAACAGCACCACAAGGAATACGGGCTCATCTTTGTTTCAACATACTTAAAGTGCTTTTATCTGTAGCCTTGCCTTGAACAAAATCCTGTTCAAATTGTACTAAAACCCAGATAAACCTCTATTTCAGATTATGGTTTCCACCTGAACTCCTGTGCACTGAAGAGAGGGCAGTGAATTCTTGCTTGTTTCAAGAAAACCTCTTTGAGTAATCCCCTGAGCTTGCCTACAGGGCTTGGATTTCCTAATGGATGCTTTGATGACAGGAGATAAGAGCCAAAGGTACCTTTATTCTCTTAGAAATTGCTCCAAACAAACAACCTCGATGATTAAAGCTAATAGAAATACCTGAAAGATTGATAGCTTGCAAAGCACTGCTGAGTGAATGAATAACTTCCCCTTTAGTTCCAAAAGCAAATATTTGTCCACATTTGCTGCCTTTTAAAAAAGTGCAACCTTTTTTTTGTATGCAGAGTGTTGATCAGGAACAAATAGACACCATTCAGCTATTATTTGAATTTTAAACAAAGCCTCCCTACTCCAGCTATTGAGGCAGCATTCTGCATGGGACCGCTTATAATAATTCAAACATGGCACAAGGAGGGTCGCTAGAGTAAAGTACATATAAGTGTGAACATGATACTCTTGTAAAAGTCTTTAATGATGTGAATGGGCACTGTACTATGGTATTCTATATGGGGGTTTTAAATTGCACAAAGACCCTGTAAAAGTTCTATATCTGTTCTCAAGCAATACACCTATCAGAGAATTTAACAAATGGAAACCAAACTCTGCAGCAAATAAAAGTCTTAAATTTACAGTGCTGGATTATAAAACAGTGTCTTTCAACAGCAGCTCTGTCTTATTTCATGTTCTGATGAAATCATTGCTTGCGAACGCCAAGAAATTCAGCTGTAAACTTTTGGCAATAAGTAGGCTCTCCTTGGAACTGCTGGTTTAGAAAACATCTGTAAGAAAGGAATCCACTGCAGAACCAATAAAAGAGGCTGAAGAGACCAAAACTTTTACTAACACCTCATAACGCAAGCACCGCTCTGAGTGCCACCAAACCCTGTTCGCTGCTATGTGGGTTATGTACATACCAGAGTTCACTTCCAAAATGGGAGTTTTATGATTCCCAGTGTCACAGAACATGCAGTCACGGAGTGTATCGCATAACAAAGCAATCTAACAATAGAGCTGCAAACAGTTGAACATTTGGTTTTGAAGTGATGCAGCCCAGGGGTGGGGCGTTCTGATACGGAAAATTCTGCTGCTTTCTTTCACACAACAAAAGCAGAACCTTAAAAGGATCTGCTCTGAGAGAGTGGCTTAAGGAATTTTCCCTTTTAATATCATTAAGGAAGAATCCAAATTGATCTCATTTTCCTTAAAAAAAAAAAAAAAAATGGTGTGTGGAATGAGGACTCAGAAGACAAACCAGGAGTATAAAAGGAGAGGATATGGGCATGTTTTGACAGTTGAAGGGGAAACTGTGAGCCCCTGTTAACCCTCAGATCTTCCTTCCCTTACTACTGCTCATCATCTGGCTTTTGGAGTCTAACTTGAAGGACCTACTGAAGAAGAAACAGAAGTGTGAAGTGAGATTTGAAGTTGTGTTTGATCCTCTGGCTGGATATTCAAAAGCCTTAGTGTGTCTTTTCTAGAATCAGCCTTGGGAAAGAATTCTGATGCACAGAAGGTATAAACTTAATTCTTCTTACTCTGATTTACAGGCTTCCCCTACTACCTGGACAAAACCTATGGTCCTCTCAGATGATAACAGTTTCCAGGATAAACCAAGAGGATAGCTTGAGATCCAGGGCTCAAAGCAGAGCTTCTCCAATTGCATTTGAAACCTAGTGAACAGATTCTTTCCTTGTCCTTAGAGTTGAGGGGAAGAAACAGGCTCTCTGTCCTCTCTTCCCTCTCCTGGTTGCCTGATTCCTGCAAGTCCCCTGCAACTGGAAACACTGCAGCTTGTTCACTGATGCCAAGCCAACAGGCAGGGGAGCGCAACCATGACCCCTGCTCCCTACCCCAGTGCATGACAGAGAGCAGCATGAAATCAGTTTTTTCATTATAGTTGTCACCATTTAATAAAACACAAAGAAAACATTAAAAAGATTTTAATGAAAGGAATGAAAACATCTCAATTGGCTTCAAGGACAGTTGAAAAATGAAAACTAAGAAGTTTTGAAACACTTTCATTCCGCAGTTTCAAAATGCTGAATAGGTTCACCCACACTGCTACTCACCTGCCTACATAAAAGAAAGGTTCCCTTCGAGGGCTTGGGCTTAGTGCTTGGGCTTAGTGCTCTTCTTAGTAAGATCCCTGCAAAGTTTCACACTTTGCATGGAGTTTATATTTGAAGCAAAGCCAGGGAAGTGTGTGTATTTTTTTTAGTTGCTCTTTTTTTTTTCTTTTTTTTTTTGCTTATTTTGTTTTACTTTAGTACTTCATTTTCTAAACTGTGTAGAGAGCAATGGGAAACAGTTATTGTGGTAATTATTTGTCGCTTGTTGGTTTCACTATTGCAATGCAGCTAAGAGATTGTTCTCCCCACTTCTTCACTGTACTTCAACTCTTTAGACATACCTTCCTGCTGTGGCTATCAAAATTATTTTCAAAATTATTATTATCAAAATAATTATTCTATTAAAAAAGAAAGTAGAGTTGTCACTGTTAATTATTTTTTTTCTCGTATTTTTTAATGACTGGAGACATAAGGCCACTGCATGAGAACTTGATTTTTTTTCTTTTCTGAAACAACCTTGAGTTCAGGCTGAAGGATAAAGTTGTACTTTTAAAGATTTCTTTTTCACATGGAAAGTCTTTCATTTAAAGCTTCCAGGAGTTAGTTAGATGATCCCGCTCCTCTACCAGGATGCCTTCCACAGAAGAGAGACTACAGCTTGTAAAGAAGACTGCAGACACAATTACATCTCAGGGTATTATGTGGGACTTGTTGGATTATATTCTAAAAGATCAAAAAGATCTTTCTTCCTTTCACAGCCTCTCAGAAGACTGGGTCACAGAGCTCCTACCCAACTTCAGAATTTTGGTAGCACAGTTCATCAGACACATTCTTTGTGTGAGGAATGGGAGCATGACCTCCCTGTAGGTTTTGGAGAGTGTTAGGCAAGGCAAAATTCAGGCTTGTTGCAAAAGTACCCTCCTTTATGTTGTCTAAGATATACCTGAACCTTGCCTATGGAGGAAGCTCAGCATGACAAGGCAAACTGTACTCCTGTGAACTTACACTCCTCTGAAGACCTGTACCAGATCCACTTTGAGTAAAATCTCTGGTGATCTTCTTACCAGGCATCGATCCATACCAGATTAATCTGATTTATAACTCTCTCTTTCTCAGCACTGTTATGTGGCAGTAGGAGAAATATTAAAGCATTACCTGGCTGACAAGATCTTGTTCTGATATATTTTGTTCAGATATATTTTAACTTCTGCTTTCTTGTTTATTTCCACTCTTTTCAGTTATACAGTGAACAAAGAGCACTCATGCTGACCTACTGCCAATATTTGTAATTGCTTCATAAAGAAGTCTGATCCTTGAAACTTACATCGTTTGTGAGTATGAGAAAGAGTATATTAGTATTCTAGAACTATTGAATTATTAACAAAATGAAATACAAATAAGCATGGTTCCTCACCCTAAATGTTATGAATCATGCTGTGCCAATGTTTTTTAAAACCTATATCTAAAAAAATTATTAATTTTGATTGAAAGAAAAAGTGATTTATAAAGGAGCAGATAAAACAAAACAAAACAGATGGATTTGCTACTGAAAGACTCCGTTATGTAAATAAGTAGAGAAATAAGGATATAATTTCACATTTCATGGAAATTAACTAGGACTAGTCAGAAATAAATTATTCAACTAAATGTTATGATCCGTTTTCAGAGTTCAGCATCCAGTTTTTGTTTCACATTATGAAGAAACAAAGTTGTTTGTGATCCCTCAGAAAATTGGCACAGAAATTTATCCACAAACCAACAACCATAATAAGTGAGAAAGAATATTCCAAAATAATCAGTAACTTCATAATTCAATTACTCTTGTGAAACTCTTGGCTCAAATCCTTGTTCTGCCCTATTCAGGCCTAAATTTAAATGATGATTTCCTAAATCACAACATGATGTTGAAACCACTGCCTTGCTGTTTTTTTTAGGAGTGAAGAAACTAGTTTATTAAGAAAAAAAAGTATTTCCAATATCAACAAGTGAGAATCAGCCCTGTAAACACAACTGAGCTTGCATAAGTGTAAGAAGGACCCTGTGGAGACTAGGATTTCTAAATATCAGAACAAATGTCTTCAATGCTTTGAAGACCCTCACACCCATACATAGTGATTGCAGTGGCATCTAGTAGCCACTCAATCTGGGCATTCACATTTCTTTTCTTCCATGTACAGAAAGAAGATATAAGGTGAAAGTCAATGTTCCTCAATTTCATAAATACTTTTGCAACTATCCTTGTTCAGATATTGATGCTCATTCCTACAAAAAAGTATTCTTGCTTCCTTCAGACCAATCATGTACTTACACAACTGTCCCAAATACTGTGGATTTACAGCTGAACTCTTTTCTAGATTTGTACCCATACCACATACAGTTTTGCTATCACACTTAGGGTGAAGTGGATGTGCAAAGCTCCTTCGCTTCCTTATTGAAGGCAAGAAGTTTGTGTGCTGCACACCAGCTGTACTCCTTGCAGAAGCAAATTAAGGAAATGGTTGCTGAGACAAAAAATGCCAATGTTGTTTAGCTGGTTTCCCACATCTATAAGCCACCAGAAAGAGAAACTAGGGTGGAATCAATAATATGTATGTGTATCAGTAATATCAGTAAATCCATGCTATCCTGTACTGAGAAATTTTTATGAAACTCCAATATATCACAAAGATAAGGCATGAGAGATGAATAATGGAATAGGCAGATATTGTTTATTTTCATCATCCCAGCTGATGAGTGGGGATATACTGTCCTCAGCTTTTGACACCACTGATGTCAGCTCTTGGGAACTGAGGTAAGCCAATGCTGAGGGCACTTGAAAAATCCCACCCTATGAGTAAAAAAAGCTATATTAGTCTGTTGACCTGTGTTTGAACCCACTTGCCTTTTAAAAATAAACCCCTGTACAAATCCCAAAAGCAGCATATGGCTAGTTCACAGCATGGACTAATAATAGCTTACATCATCTTATTTTTAAAGTCAGTCCTTTTTTGAATTATAGGAACACCAAAAATAGTGTTGGAAAATTCCAGAGCCTACCAATCCTGTACCTCAGAAGTGGCAAATCTTCTTTTTTAACCTCTGGGAGAAAAAAAAAAAAAAAAAAAAAGAAGGAAAAAAAAAATGAAAAGGTCCAACCTTTAAAACATCTGTCTGCCAAGTTTCAGCCTGGAACACATTTTTACTGTACTTATAATCCCCCGAACAAACTAGGTCTATAATGGAAGTGCTGACAGACCTTTAGCTATTCCAACTATCTTAATAGCTCAGCTGTATTTATTTTTCATTACATTTAAATATAATTGGTTGAGGTTTAACTCTAGTTCAATTTGATGAGAACTTTTTCATTTAAATATCAGTTCTGGGTAATGGGTGCTTTTTTGGGTGCCTTTTGGTATTATTATAATTTAGGGAGTTGTTTTTTGTATTTTCTTGCTAGACCATTTGTGTGGTTTTCCTTTTAATTCAAAGAGTAAGAAGAAAAATAAGCATGCTCATGGTGCACGTGGTATTCAGTTGTGGTTTGAATCTCAATCTGAAGAATTTCACTAGAAGTTTCACACATTCTGCCTTTACCTTGATTAAGGAATATTTGAGCTGGCTTGGCATGTCAGTGGTAAAGCAATATGCTGATGTGCATGGATGCTTGATGTTCTTCTGAACTTCTTTTGATATTTCTGAGAGAGGGCAAAGGAAAAAGAAGAAAAGTGTGAAGCAACTGTGGAAATGAAGAACTGCTTGTGTTGGGGTTGTGAATGGGTAGTTGGGGGAGAAATTTAGATGTTGATAGTCTAGATTAAAAAAAGACTTTTTTTCTGAGTGAAATATGATCAAGATGGAAGGCTTTTGAAATTGAAAATTATGAAGTAAGTAAAATAATCTCAGCAGACTGACTTTAAAATGCCAAATCCAACCTGATATATTTGCATAGGGGAAAAATAATACTTTCTGAGTGAGAAAGTGGATTTGAACTTCGTATTTAACTACTGTCATACTGCATCTGATGTGGTGTCATAGTTATTGGTACTAGTATTGATATTAATTAGAAGGTAGAAATGTAAAATTAAGGTTGGATCAGAACAATCATTTTTGCATCATTTAAGGGAACCATCTTAATGACTCAGACCAGTATGTTGCAAAATGAAACAAAGAGGAACATCCACTCTTTCCTAAACAAAGAACTTTTTTGTTTTGTTTTGTTTATTTATTAATTGAAGAACTGTGGTCTTTTTCTAGAAGATGTGATATAGCTAGAAAGCCTTAAAGAAATAGACAATCCACTGGGGAACCCATCCCAATTGCTCTCCTTTAGGTGAAAGCATTATTTTCATTTATTTGTGATTTTATGTCTTTTAAGATTAGAGTCTTCAGTGCCTCTTTTCCTGGTGATTACATGATTAGTGAATATATGAAATCTCTATTTCATTTGTTAACTTACTATTCTATAAAGTAAATAGACTAAACTCCTTAACTCTTTAACTAACAAACATATTTTTCCAAGTCTTGAATAATTCCACAAGGTCTAAGGTGTATCCTAGCTGTATTGTTGGACTGGATGTTCACGCTAATTTGGTAACTGAGGTGATTTGTGATTCAGATTTATCTGAACCACTGCCCATGAAGACACAATTTCATATTTTGCAGTAATGACACCATTCTTTTCTTTTTGAACATGGATCTTCCATTTGTTTGTATTGTTAGGAAATACACTTGACTACACTCACATTAACTAGCATAGTGACTCACATCACTAGATAGTGATATTTCAATGTCATTTTCTGAATTGTCAGCAGTGATTGATGATTTTCTTTCAGATAATTGGAAAAATCATGATTGGCAATTGAACTAAGAACAAACCTTTACACTGCAGTCTACAGGAACTAGCAAGAAATATCCACACTCATAATTACTCATTTCAACTTAAAATGAAGTACTTCTGTCTAGAATGTCACTTTTCTTAATACAATTGAGTGTATTTTGAATTAAGTGATGTTTTATAGAAGGAAAAATGAAAGCAATTCACTAAGAGCAGAATAAGTTAGGTTCATCGAGGGAGAGAACTCTAAAGTATCTATGGAAAAACAATCAACTGTACATGAAGCCATGCACAAAAATGGAAAGAAACTGGAGGAATGAAGAAAATAAAATTATTAATGGAAGAGTTGATCTTTAAATAAAATGAATTTATACTTCTTTTGTGCTCATTTGGTAGTTACACAAAGAATGATCTTAAGCAATTAGCAGAGATTCTGTTCCTTGACAGGATCTACTATGTTTGTACTCTGCTCACTGATACAGAGAAGTTTTAAGTTGGGACCTTTGTGATCTGCAGTCAGCAGTTTTGCCTGCAAAGCCAAAACAGTTATCTGATGCTTTGCCAAGCCAGAAGGAACTTTCTTTCTAGCAACATCTGCTGGAAGCTTCTATTTTCATCCTTTCTAACACTCTAAATCGACTGTTCAAGAACAACAAAACAATCAGGTTGGGCTGATCTGGCAGGCAGGATTCTGAGAATGAATGATGATGATACAACTTTGTTTCTTTCTCAAGATTTGCATCCCTATGGCACAAGTGCTGACCAAATAAGTGACTATTTTGTTTTTGTTTCCATTTTAAAAGCCTTCTGTTGTGGAAGAGGCACATCTATGATGGCAAATACTTCACTCAACAGGACTATTTGTCCAGAGGTTCTGACTACAGAGCAAACATAATGTGTGTATTCTCCCAGGGGTTCTGTCAGGATCATAAGCAACTGTCTCTCTCCAAAATACTTTTCATCTCCAAAGAAATTAATAGAGATATCCAGGAGAACAGCTGGGTTGGTTAATACAAAACTGTGAAATCCAGAGTTTATCTACATTGCATTTTGATAACTACATCAGTCATAATACAATTTATCATTTTAGCTATGGTTCAGTCTTGAAAAACATAATTTAATCATTATATGTTGATCTATTTAGATAATATAGTATGCTTATGCTATTATTGTTGTTTTTTTTGTTTTGTTTCGTTTTGTTTTAATTGTATTTTCATATTTTTAACTCAGGCAATTTTCCAAGTCTTTTTTCTATTAAAATAATTTGCTTTACTTCCATGCTGACACTACTGACAGTCCTCTATGAGGATATGAGAAATTTCTTCTGTAAAAAGTTCTACTGGCAATTGCTGTATCTTTTTGGACCTATATGGAATCATTTACCCATTTAAACTAGAAAATGAAAAGTATTTTAGTAAATATTTTAATTGTTTTAAAAATACTGTTATTAGCAACTTAAACAAGTAAATGCTTTAAGTTACATTTAGTTCTCCTGTTACAGCATCTGCTGATCCAAAAGATTATCCATGTTTATTTACATATATGCAAGTATATTTACATATATGCAAGTTGCCTCGATCTAGTCGTGTTCTTCCATCTTCAAGGTCTGTTTTTGTGTTAGGATCTGAGGGAATTTCCATCAGCATTTTAGAAATTTTCTTCTTTAATACTCTTAGACTTGCTCTATTTTTTGCCAAGCTCACAAACAGTCCATTCCTCATTCCTGCTTCAGCATATGCTCTGAAGCCCCATTAAAACTCACTAGCAGACTCTAAAAATGTCAGCCTTCCAACGATGAATTTGTATGAATATTTTCAAAGATCTCCATTATATTAATAGGAGATGGTTCCGTTTGCTTTCCCATGATTCTACCCACAGCTTTGGTATGTCCTCTTAGGGAAACCCTCTGCCGAATAAAATTAATTGCAGAATTGCATTAATGAAGCTTTCTACACTGTTCTTTCTTACATGTTATTTATCTGTTTTATAAGTACCAAGGCAAAAACTGAAGGTAGTTTCGCATTTTAAGTTGTGAATTCTTGTTTAGGAAACTGCAGATATTTTACAAGATCAGGCTGGATGGGGTTCTGAGCACCTGACAGAGCTGTAGGTTTCTCTATCTATTGCAGGGCAGTTGGAGTAGATGGCCTTTAAGGGCCTCTTCCAACACAAACATTTCTGTGATTCTGTGATTCTATGAAGCTGCATCCAGGATGTTTATCATTTCTAAAATAGAAACAAATTATATTTTGTTGTTGCAGTTGTGCTTTTTTTTTATTTGCTTTTGTATTTTTGTAAAATACCTGTTTTATTACACATTTATTTCTTCTGTGAGAGCTCTAGATAATCAGTAAGCTTAATGCTTGGTGATATTCTTTAAAGATTTGGTAGAATGATGCAACCACCTTTTTTGTTCATGAGAAAAATAATGAAATAAAGGCTGTCCATTATGGGAGAAAAAGAAAAAGGGGCATGCTTATTTTTTCTTATATTAGTCTTCAATTACATTGAAAGTTGTTGCACAGAGGAATGGAATAAACATAAGTTGATCAAGGGAACCCACAGAGCATAAAATATTGGAAGGTAGGATAACAGAGTAAGGAAAGTGAGGTACAGGTGTAATTCTTCCACATTTTAGCAGAGAGATTTGTTAGATGACCCTTTTAAATTCCTTTATTTTCCATTTTCCATCATCTTATTTATATATGTGTGTGTGTGTGTGTGTGTGTACATATATATATATATAAAGTTCATATTTTACATACAATTTTTCCTTTTTGTATTGCCAAAGCTTTGAATTTATTTACATCTTGTCCAACATGAAGCACCTCTGTAGCTCACATTTGATGGATAAACCAACCTTAAGCTGACTATCCCATTTGTTCTAAAAATGTATTCTACTCCTGTACGACACTTCATGTATGATTTTGTGGACTTGGAGTCCAGCATCAGATATTTTGGCATTTGGAAATGAAGTAGTTCCCCTTTACTCTCCTTTCTGCAAGATAAACATCACAGCAGTGCTTTCATCCTTTTGATAAATCTTCAAGCTGTAATTTTTGATTTTAAATCTGAAGCAAAAGTGAAAAAGTAAATTCAACATGGCAGCTTTCAGGAAACAGATCTGCTACATATCTGCCTTGAGAGCCTTTGACAATGTTTTTCTGGTTTGTTTGTTGTTTTGTTGTTTGCTTTTTTTTACTTTTATCTTTTAGACTCAAGCTTTCTGGGGTAAGAACAGCTTTACTTTTTCTCATTATACCTCACACAAAGCAACCTCATTCTGGGATTCCACTGGCCATTTTTACAATTCACTTTTGCACTAAGGAAATAAACGCCAAATGACATAGTATCAGGCAACCTGTGATGAAATATAATCAAAGTGCAGCATGTTGCCAGCATATTGATTTCTCAAAACAGCAGTAAAGAATTATTATGTCTCTACTTCTTCTTTTCCTAGATCTTAATACATGCACTGGCTGTGTGGAGCAGCTGTACAAGGTCTTGAGTGTTCCCGTGAAAACTGCCAGGAGCCTGCATGCTTCACAAAGAGCACTGCTGAATAACTGTTGCTTTACTGACTGAAGTGATTTCTGCTATTGCATACACACAGGATCGCAGACACAATTTCAAACTGTAATTTTGAACATAGCAGTTCAAAACTGTGATTCTTAAAATCCTCCACAAAACAAAGCCAGCACAAAAGCAAGTTCTCAATAACTTTTGCTTCACCTTTATCCTTAACAAATTCATGAAAGCAGAACAGTTCTTTGAATTTCTGCACTATCATTTACCTCTACTTGGGTTGTCAATTTCCCAGCTGTCTCCCTGCTCCAGTGCTGCTTCATGTGAAGGAACTTACTAAAGGCCAATCTTCTTTAAAGCACAAAGGTCAGGCAACAATGGAACAGATATTCTCTCTCTGTAGAAAAGACTAGTATTCCATTGTTCTTTTGCTCCAGTGTAAATTAAGCATACATAATAAAATTTAATTAGAAGTTTTTGAGGGAGAAGGAGGTTATATTTTACACCAGTATCCACTCGAAACTAAAAGAGAAAGAAAAAAAAAAAAGAAAAAAAAGAGCTGAAAAGTCAGTGTGTTTTGATTTGGGAATATTAAAAAAGAGAAAATATGTTTGGAATCCAATTGAAGGTAGTCAGCATAATTTTTTTTTTTACTTCTCCTGAGAAGGACCAAAAACCCAAAAATGTTGAAGTAGCATTACCTCCTTTTCTAAAGTTAACATTTTAGTGCTAGAGAAATCTATTAAAACTGAAAATCCTTAATGATTGATTTAAAATTATAATTGAGAAAAACAAATAAATGAACAAGCAAAAAACAACCAGCATTATTTTAAAATCTGGTATCGTTAGACAAATCTTTCTAAAGGAATCCTACTAACTGGCCACAGTACCTTCTCTTTCGATTTCTTTTATGCCTTTGAATTTCACACACACAAAGTCCTGAAATTCAGGCTATTTTGTAGCAAAAAAAAAAAAAAAAAAAAAATCGTGTTCAGGAGTTGAATATTTTTCACGTAGCAAACTCCAGTAATTCACTAGTTTGATGTAATTTGAAGGATCTTGTTCATGTGTTGGGGTGGGGTGGGAGGAAAAGTACCGGTAACCACAGTTCTGACAAAATGTTATTGTGCAAGCTGGTGTTTCTTGGGTAAGGTACACATAGACACAAGCTTTCCAACTCCAGGAAGAGTTTCTAGCCATTTTCCAAAAAAAAGAGTTGTATTTCTTTTCTCATCCAATATTTCTCTCATCCAGTAAAAATGAGAGGCAGGTTAGGAGTTGACTCAAAGCCCTGGAATGTAAACAGAAAGCATTGGATCCACAAAGAAATAGCAGTCAATTCACCTTTTTCTTAATATTATCTGTCCATCTGAAGTCTTAGTCTAAGGAAATACGATGCAGCTTACGGTACTTTTGTCAAGAGGGGAGCTCTGCGGAAAGGGACCTGGGTGTCCTGGTGGACGACAGGTTGGCCATGAGCCAGCAGTGTGCCCTTGTGGCCAAAAAGGCCAATGGCATCCTGGGGTGCATTAAAAAGAGCGTGGCCAGCAGGTCGAGGGAGGTGATCCTCCCCCTCTACTCTGCCCTGGTAAGACCTCATCTGGAGTACTGCGTCCAGTTCTGGGCTCCCCAGTACAAAAAAGACAAGGATCTCTTGGAAAGAGTCCAGCGGATGGTGAAGGGCCTGGAGCATCTCTGCTATGAGGAAAGGCTGAGTGAACTGGGTCTGTTCAGCCTTGAGAAAAGAAGACTGAGAGGGGACCTGATCCAGGTCTATAAATATCTAAGGTGTGGGGGGCAGAATGGCGAGGCCAGACTGTTTTCAGTGGTGAGTGGAGACAGGACAAGGGGAAACGGCTGGAAACTGCAGCATAGGAAGTTCCACACAAACATGCGCAAGAACTTCTTTACAGTGAGGTGACGGAGCACTGGAACAGGCTGCCCAGGGAGGCGGTGGAGTCTCCTTCTCTGGAGATGTTCAAGACCTGCCTGTACGCCTGCCTGTGCGACCTGCTGTAGGGAACCTGCTTTGGCAGGGGGGTTGGACTCGATGATCTCTGGAGGTCCCTTCCAACCCCTACAATTCTGTGATTCTGTGATTCTTTGCACTGACTTTGAGAAAGAGTGTGAAGTCATTCACCACAGAATATCTAATGAATAGCAACTTTATAAGGTGTCTTACCTCACTGTACCTTATCTATGAGATTATTGTATTCTGAGCTAAAAGCGAAGACTCTAATACCACTGGTCAAACATGAAGATCAAAAGCTGTATCTATAAAAATATTTTAACACCAGCATGCTAACTAAAAGAGCTGAAAACATGCAGAAGTAATTAACAGTGACCCAATAGCACTTCTAATGTGATAATTTATGGTTGTGTTCTTCCAAGTGTTGCTCTACATTTTTTTTGCTACACAAATGAGGTTATTTCCAAAATCATTCCAACCTAATTAAGTGTCCTATTATCTTTCAGACAAGTGTAATTCACAGCTTGTTCTATCATCATTCCTGGCAAGCATTGCAAGGAGTACGAAGTGGATCACTTTTCAGCCAGAAATATGGAAGTTTTCAGTTTTCTATGTTCAATTATCTGATATTGTGATTAATAGAAGGAGAGAGAGAGAGAGCAGTAGAGATAGAGATCACTGATTGATACGAAGTGTTTGGATATAATGTTAAATCAGTCAAGGACAATTACACTCAGTAAAGTTTGCCATAGGTGAAAGATGAGGACAGAAATCAGGTAATGTGAGAAGAAGCAAAGAATGGAGTTTTGAAACAGGACTTCTCTGGTTATTGTTTGCATCCTACGTATTGCTGCTGCCCAAGGATATATACAGGAGATTTTATTACTGCTGTTTCAGAGATAGAGCAAAGAAGGCATACACTCATGGAAATGGAACAAGCAGCTTTTATAACACAACTGCCAGCATCAGCTGACATCTCTTTTTCCTGTCTGTGCAAAACTAAAACCAAGAGGTGTAACCTGTCTGCTAGTTGATACTGGAAGCAGATTACAGTGTTTACCTTCACAAACCTGTCTCAAGAATACTCATATCCCATTATGGGAAATCAAGAAAAAAAGCTTTTTCTTTTCATTTTTTTCTTAAGTGGTTCTTCAATGCATTGAAGCATACTTGAGTTCATTGGAAAGAACTAGACTGAAAACAAAGAACAGAAAGAAAATAATATACAAGGAGCTCACATCTATTTATGTTGTTAAGGAATCTCTAATTCACAGTCTGATTCCCATACAACAGCTGCTGGAAGCCCTGGTGTAGAGTGGGCAGAGTAGGCAGCCCTTCTCCATGCACAATACTGGTTGGTTCTCCTAAATATGCCTTCAGAGTCTTCTGACCTCTAGCTGAATATACCATCTGCTTACAAGGACACATCATATCCTTCAAACTGCTTAAAA
Organism: Lagopus muta; assembly: GCF_023343835.1. Taxonomy (NCBI): domain Eukaryota; kingdom Metazoa; phylum Chordata; class Aves; order Galliformes; family Phasianidae; genus Lagopus; species Lagopus muta. Next base: position 11,594,403 of record NC_064434.1, read on the forward strand.
ATCCTTGTGAATCTGCTAGTTGCTGCTGATACTGGAGAAAGAGAGAAGTTAGGTTTAAACTGGCAGTTCCTTTCCCTCTTTCATATCAATTGAAGATGAGGGAAAATTTTATTCATCATTCATGTTGCTGGGGTCATGCTGGACTTTAGTCTTTCCCATGCTAGGTTTCTGTTCACAAGAACACAATAAAGATATTTTCTTATGGGTTTCAATCTAGCTGAAAGTCTCCCTTCGGATGTCCTTACATTTTTAGGGTATCTCACAGGGATTGTATTGTATGTCAAAAGAAGGCTCAGGGAATAAGCTGTGAAACTACTTCTGAGAACCTGATAAGCCAAGATAATTCATGACAAGCATTGTCTGTGAGATCTGTTTATTTTTAAGAGCTCTTTATTTAAATGTTAAGAACATTTAAAACATATGACTGAAGGTGAAGAAAGCACTGAATGAATCTTTCCAATAATCTTTGGCTATGTAAGAACATTCTGTGATTCAGAACTTAAATCTTGGAGCAGGATTGAAGAGAGGGAGGAAGTGAAAAAAGAAGGGTTGAAAGAAAATAAATATGGGGTGCATTAAAAGGTGTGTGGTGAGTTGGTCAAGGGTGGTAATCCTCCCCTTCTACTCTGCCCTGATGAAGCCACATCTAGAGTACTGTGTCCATTCCTGGGCTCCTACTTAAAACAATACAGGGATTTCCTAGAGAGAGTCCAGCAGAGGGTAATAAATTAGATCAGGGATCTGGAGCATCCCCCTTACAAGGAAAAGCTGAGAGACCTGGGACTGTTCACTCTGGAGAAGAGGAGACTGAGAGGGGAATCAAGTCAAGTCAATGTGAACCGACCCTTCAGTGCTATGCAGTGATAGAACAAGGGGCAACAGGCATAAACAGAAATCCATGGTGTTCCATATAAACATAAAGAAGAGCTTCTTTACTGTCAGAGTGACTGAACACTAGAACAGGCTGCCCTGAGAGGTTGTGGAGTCTCCTCCTCTGGAGATATTCAAGATCCATTTGGAGGCTTTCTTGTGCGGCCTGCTGTAGGGAACCTGCTTTAGAAGGGGGTTGGACATTATGATCACCAGAGGTCCCTTTCAGCCCCTACAGTTCTGTGATTCTGTGATTCTTCTTTCTTAGGTCAACATTTCCACTATTGCTACACAAACAAATCTGTGTTCAAGAGGGAACATATCCAAACAAAAGGCAAAAAATGAAGAATCACATTATTCTGTATCCTTTGCATGGAGGCAGGAAATGGCTACATGAATTTTAAACTATTTATTTTGTGTCTTTGTTTTGTTTTGTTTATTTCTTCAGAAAACATTCAAGCAAGAAAGCTTTCCTAAAATGGTTGGTGGAGAAGAAAAGGAGGTGGATAGCATCAAGGTATCAAAACGACTTGTGGACAAGGAGAGGACTTAACTTACCAGTGCGGCCAGTTCTGTAGCCAAAAGGAGAAGGATTGAGATAAAAGATCTTTTTCCTTGCTGGCCTGAGGCCCTGGAAGTATGCTAGGAATGCTGCTCTTCTTCCAAAGGAGCTGATTCAGTTTCACTTGTGGCAGTTCAGTTCCCACTGTCATCACTCTCACAGTGACAGTTGCTATAGTGAGTGAGAAAGTACCTTGACTGGTTGTGCTAACACAAAAGGTTGCTTGTCTCCTCTGCAATTTGGCAGGAAACCCTTTAGCGCTGATGATGTGTAGCTGTGCACTTACTCACTGCAGACCTCACTAGATCTTAACTGCATATTCCTGGAGAGAACAAGCAAGTGCAAGCAGTGCTGACTGGTCTTTTTCCTTAGAGAAAGCCTACCACAATATCTGCACTTGATCCATGTGTTTTCCCAGCTGTTCCCCAGCACTTCATAGATTTCACACCTGTTTTGTGAAAAGAGAAAATATTCCTTCATTTGAACCTAGAAGAAAATGACTCAGCTGGCAGCAGCAGGTCCTCTCATCTGAAACCTGACCCACTTTTAAGAAGTTAGCAGAACAGACTTGCCATTGGGATGCAATTCAGTACCACCTCTCCTCTTTCGGGTGCCAGCTACTAAAATGAATTTAGGACAATTGATACTACATAATTAATTTATCCATATGGCTTCATGCCAAAATATTTCTACTCAACATATTTCAGTTTAAAAAGAGCCTATGTAAAGTCTTCACGAAGATATGGGCTTCTCCTTTACAGATGTGCATCCACTTGGGGCCAAAAAGAGCAGAAAATTGCTCCAGTGGGTACAGCAAGAATTTTTATTCCATGTAAGTGAGTAGTGCTTTCTGCAGAGAAAACTGGACATGTGATGTGTAATATAGTGTCTTAGAGACTGCCATCAGTACATACCAAGGAGTCTCAGATTTTATTCACTCCTTAGGTGAGGAATTCAAACCTGTATTCTCCCATTATCAGAGTAACATAACTACTACAAAATCACACAGTTGAGACTGGCAGGGACGTCTGGATCCATCAGATATTTCTTTAATAATAATAATTAAAAAAAGACTACTCATTTACCTATAATGGGGTAGGTTCACAGATTAGAACATCCTGAGATGGACAGCAAAGTGGAATGAAAAAGTTGATATTTCTTTTGCCAGTGGAAACAGTAGGGTTGACCATCACTGCTTTTTCTATATGATCCAATGTACTTTACTTTCCTGTATGTTCCAAGAATGTCTCTGTATTTCTGAGAACTTAAACCTAACAATAATTGTTTCTAGCCTCTGAAAAAAAAGAGGTGCAGGCCTTTAGTTAGATATTTAAATCTGGTGTGGTTGAAGCATTCCTAAGTATATTTTAAGCTTCCAAGCCTTTTTTATTTTGTTCTGTTGGAAAATGAAGAGCTGTTATCATTTATCTACCTGTGGATTTGGGCAACAGCTAAAGGAAGGAGTTACTGTTCTCCACAAGAAGGTATTGTTTGGTATTTTGGTTAAGAAAAGCTTGAAAGCCACTTCAGAGCATCTTTGCCCTTCCAAGCCTAACTCGTTTTAAAACACCTAATATGGGTGCTTCTGAAACTATTCTGCTTTTCTGGTTTTGTGTAGACTGTTTCAAAGAAGAAGAGTAGAAAAAGAAGAAAGCTATGCCTTCATTTTACAAATACCTGAACCAAAATGTAACAAAAGAATGGTCTCTTGCTTAAGGCACTGAACTGTTATTCAGGAACTACCTGGAGCAAGCCATTTAATCTGTCTATGCTGTTTCCATTTTAATTCCCCAGCAATTTAAATAGTAACCTCTTCATGGCAGAGTTTGTGCCTTTGCATCTGTATTACAGCAGAGAGCTTCTTTCTACAAGATAGAAAGGTGTATAAATAGAAATTTAACAGAAACATGAATAAAATTTTGGATAATTCGGATGATCAGTTTTGAGGGCAGCAGTTTAGATTCTGGAAGAAAAAGGGATTTTCCTCTGACTAAATATTTTGAGGTGTTTCTTTAGAAATATATGTTGAATATTGCGAAGTATAGCTTCATTTTCACCCATCAAAATTTCCTCTGGTCATAAATGAACACCACATAATCTAGAAGGATGTTCTAATGTCATCCTTATCTGGTGATTTTTTATCATGGGCCATATTCCCTGAACGCATCATTATTGGAGATGCCATTATTACTGCTTTGGAAATTGAATTATCTCCAAGAAGGAGTTATACATAAAAAATGTAGGCCCCTTATCTTCAGCAGTATTTGAGTTATAAATTATTATCTCAGGACCCAAATTAGAATCTGAAAAGAATTTCAGTGGAAAACAAAAGAAATGTATGAACCTCCCTTAGGACAAATCTAATTGTTCATACTTGCATGTCAAATAGGCACTGCCCTCACCATGTAACTATCAAATACCAGATCTTCATCTGGTGTAGTTATCTTTTCACTACTGGAGGAGGGCTGGCAGTTTACACCATCCGAGGATATGGATCACATATAATTTATGGCAAGCTGATGTGTCTCAGAATATGCAGCATAGTCTTTATCCTCTGATTCTCTCAGTAGTTGTGATGGTTTTATTAAAATGATGTAGTTGGGATTTTTGCTCTTGGAAACAAAATTATGTTCTTTACTTTGTATCAATAACATGTGAACAGACACTTTAGAAGATTCATGTTTTAGGAAAAAAGCAAGAAGAAATTAGGGAGAAAAGTGAGTAAGAAAGTAATGAAAAGGTTTCTTCTGTTAATGATTTTTTGTTAATGTTCTGAAATGTGTTTCACTGTAAATTTTCTACTACCGGTGTAGTAGGCTTACTAGAGCTGTGCTGACTATTTTATTAGAATCAAAATTCAAATCAAAATATTGTTCTGGACATAATATTAAAACTGGTGACATACTTATTACATACTGACTTACACTTTTACACTAAGTCAACTGGAAGTTATGCACAAAGTATTTGTGAGAGCAAAGAGAAGGAGAAAGGCAGTCTGGTGCTACTGGTTGTATATCTGCTATTCCAAGCTCGGAAAGCTCAGAAAGCGAACGGTATCCTGGGCTTCATCAAAAGAGGGGTGGCCAGGAGGGACAGGGAGGTGATTGTCCCTCTCTACTCTGCTCCTGTGAGGCCCCATCTGGAGTACCGTGTCCAGGTCTGGAGCCCCCAGTATGAGAAAGACAGATTGCTATTGGAGATGGTCCAGAGGAGAGCCACAAAGATGATCAGGGGACTGGAGCACCTCCCCTACAAAGACAGGCTGAAGGAGCTGGGCTTGTTCAGCCTGTAGAAAAGAAGGCTGCAGGGTGACCTCATTGCAGCCTTTCAATACCTAAAGAGAGCCTACTAGCAGGAGTGAAGTCAACTCTTTGAAAGGGTAGATAACAGCAAGACAAGGGGAAATGGTTTTAAGTTGAGGGAGGGAAGATTTAGATTGGACGTCAGGGGGAAGCTCTTTACAGAGAGAGTGGTGAGGTGCTGGAACAGGCTGCCCAGAGAGGTTGTGGATGCCCCCATTCCTGGAGGTGTTCAAGGCCAGATTGGATGGGGACCTGGGCAACCTGGTCTAGTATTAAATGTGGAGATTGGCTGGGGGGTTGGAGATTCATGATCCTTGAGGTCCCTTCCAACCCTGGCTGTTCTGTGATTCTATGATATTATCAATCAGATCAATAACGGGAAAAAATAGGAAAATAATTTTGAGAGTTTGAAGCAAGAGCCCTTCAGTCTTATTCTGAGCAGTTACATTCTATCATTTCTGCTATGAAAATTCTGACATTCAGCATAGTGTCTTATAGAGTATTATGATGCCTATGTGCTACATGTCCATCTCTGAGTTCCCAAAGTCTATGAGATCACATTAGATCGCTGAATGTAAACTAAATGAAGGTAAAGCTCCACACTAGAACTCACAGCAAGCTGTCAGTTGGGTGCGAGAGCATATAAATTAGGCAGCTGAAGAAGAGTATATCTGAGTTCTGCCTCTTAAAAATACCCATATCCTTTCCTCATCACCGAGGACATCTCTAAAACTTAACTAAAGTAAACAAAACTAAACACTCTTAAAACATATTCATCTTGAGAAACATCAAGGTGTGACCTTTTGCTGGTTAGTCTAAAAAGTCGGTGCTTTTGCTACAAAAGGGGGACATTTGGCCATCCATATCCTCTTCAGCTTGAGTGGTTTGTTCTCCTGGTCAGGAGAGTACTGCCACCAGCTAGCTATGCAGTACCCTGAATGAAAGTGTTCTCTTGACCCAATTGAAGATGGGCCGCTCTGTGTACCCACCATATTTTGTGTACAGTGCACTCTGTGTACTGGGAAAGATTTACAGAATGCATTAGACAGAAGAACATGCTTTATCTGCATCCCAAAATGGAACACATTAGAACAACTTTCTCTGGCTGATCAGGGGAAAAAATGTGTAAGATTGTTTCTCCTCTTAATACATAAATAAAGTGATTACCAGTAGGAAAGAGAAATTTCCTGATGGCACAGGAACAGATATATGTAAAATGGCTAGAAAAACTGGGTTGAAAATGTACTACTTTATCAAAGGAGTGAGGTTCTGGAACAGCTCTCCAGAATCAGTTGTAGAAGCAACTCTGAAATCAAAATTAGTTTTTAAGGGGACTTTGATCACTTCATAAAAGAATTACTCACAGTAGCTGCCTCAGGTAACAGGGCATGGGTTTTCAAGAGTCAAGAGGTCCTTTCAGTCATGTGTTATTGTGAATTTAGAAGGTGTTACTAAAATAGCATCATAAATACCTTAAGATAACTTGAGTAGTTAAGCAAATAAGGAGATACTAGTCTATGTATCTGGGACTGTTCATCAGCAGCACAATGGTTATCCCTTATCTGTATTTAAAAGGAAATTGCTTTCCATTTCCCACTGGTGATCTTTTTTCACTGTCTGTGTTAATTATTTTTGTCTATGCTTTCATTTTTTTTCACTTAAATACGTTGAATGCCATTTTGGTTTGCCCAAGGGACCCTGAGAGCCAGATGTTTTAATAACTACTATTTTAGCTAGAAAACACATTCTGTAACAGAGTTGTAATTTTTGTGGATCTAGTGCACAGGCTATAATTTGTGATGGAAAAACTACTCTACAGAATTATCTTAGGATTTTTAAAGGAATTGGTCACAAGTTATTTTTGGTCCTAGAGAAAGCTGTACCTCTCTTCTGCACCTTGCTAGTGTGTAAAAACTTCTGTACCAGCTTTGTGACAGTGGAGGTACAGCAGTAAATAGTTGGAGCTTCTTGTAACATATGACTGTGTTTTGTTTTCAGCAGCAAGCCAGCAGCAAGTTCATCACATTACCATGTAACATCCATGCAGTTAGCTTTACTCATAAGCAGTCACATCTTAAAACTTGATACTGGCCCATGTGTTCACAGTCCTTTCCAATTAAGTTAAAGATTTTATTTGTGTAGAAATGTATCCTAAACCAATTTCCTATTTTTTTCTTAAGGTTGAGAAAGCTCAATATAATTGTAAAATTCAAGAAGTTTAATACTTGTTTAATTCAAACTGCAGTGAGCTCACACTGTCTGAAGTAAGATATGATAACAGGTAGTCATCTCCTCTCACTTATGGAAATGTATTGCATTTCAATTACAGTAAGAAATGGCCATAATGGGAGGGAATGGAGGTTGTCAGGGCTGTGACAGATTCATAGGCTTTCTAAAAACTGACAACAGTGAGCCACTGGTGAGCCTGTGAGGCTTTTCCTCCTGTTTCAGACATCTAGCACCCTTATGTTGTACAGACACATTAGTAATCTAATTCTGGGTATATGAAAGAAAATATTTTGGGATAATACTTTAACTTCTCTGCACATATTAAAATATTAAATATTATCCACATATTAAAATATATATTATCCACATATTAAAATATATCCCTGCTTTTTTCTCAGAACCATTTATTCTTCATATCACTAGTAATACCATTTTCCACCAGAAAAGGTAAAACAGAAATTCCATCTGATTTTAAATCAGAAATCAACATATATTTATCAAAAGCCCTGAGATGGAAAATAAGATTAAGGATGACCTCTGATCATCTTCAAACTAGCTTTGACAAATAACAAACTCACACTGGTTTTATTAATATTAAATAATTTGACACGGCTGTCTTCATCAGCCTTGTTGCTGTCAACATTTTGTCCAAGTGATTAGTGATTTAAAATAATGCAGTGGTTGGTAGCTATTCTGCAGATTTCCAGCAGAAATAACTGAAATTTCCTTGATCACAACAGGTAACTCTGTCCTTTAGTCTTTTATTTAAAAGTCAAATTCCATTATCAAAACTTAAGATTTTTATCACTGCAATTCCTAACAGAAAGATGTGTTGGACCACTCTGCTTTAATGGTTTCAAGTATTTCTTTGCCTCTTGGCTAGCTCATATTCATTTTTTTTTTCTTATGACAGCATTGCCCTTTAATTTAAATAGTTTCATTTCTTTCCCCACTTTCAGCATTTATCATTTTGTTGGATCAACAGTTATATTACCCTTTCTCTTCCTTCATTATACTTAATAGAATAAAGCAATTTTCTCCAATAACTACATATCCTTCAAAAAATCATTCCTGTGTGATTTTTATAAGACCTGCTCATCTATCAGTGAGGGGTGGCATTTGACCATTAACCACAGAATAAAGCTAGAATTTTATCTCAAAGAAAGATGTCCAGTTATGCACTGCAAATGCTTTTGAAGCATCATGTAAATGGCCATATAAAGAATGCAAAAAAATGTTTTCAATTGATATAACATTAAAATCTGAAGACAGACTTGAGGATTGCCTAATTCTGAGTGAAGAATTTATGAACAATAATGACTAACCCCCCAAAAAATGATACGTGGAGCAAGCTAAATGAGTTTTCTGCTGTTGAAACTTCTATGTGTGATGATGCTATCTATGAATTCCTCAAACTCTTTGTTGTTGTTTTTTGTGTTTTTTTTTTTTTTTAATTTTTTATTTTCTTCTGATTTCTTTCAGAGGCAACAAAAAATGTTTGTAATTATAAAATAGAGTCTTCTGTTTCTGGTTACTGTCACCAACTTTTAAAATCAGTTTTGATTACTTCAAATATGACTTGACAGAATAAATCATATTTTTGATACAAAAATGAAGGTGAGCAGATCTGTATTTGATTTTCATACCTTGTCCACCTGACTTCTCAGCAGTTCATCTTGTATACTCTGAAAGAATTCTACCACTAAACAAGTCACTTTAATGTTAAAAACTTCTTAAGGACTTAAGTCAATATGCACTACTAAAAATTGATAATTCAATAAATTAACAAATTGAAACCTACTGAATAACTTCATTATTTTTTCAAATCACATCATGCCATATAAATACACTTTATATGTATTTATATATATGGGAACAGGATGAGACAGTTTATACAGGATGGGACAGTTTATGCCAAGCCTTCATGCAAAAGTCTGTGGACCAGCCAGCGGCTCTGTCAAGATCTTCTGGGTCAAAATCAAAGGAGCTGTCAAAAAGTGAGACACAACAGACATCCATACGTTGGTAAGTTATCTGCTGCTAAAGCATCTGAAGCATGGAAGACTTCAACTTCTGCAGTATTTGCTGGAAGGGCACTTCCAAAGTGAACGAAAAATTTGTCCAGTTCATTAGCTTGGTGGTCAGTATTTAAGTTGAAAGCCTAACAGTTGTCTAAATACGAGTGGAATTATTTCTAGGCTGATACTGAAGTCATTGCACTTCTCTATCTTCATCTAAACCCTGGATAATGGACTTATCAAGTTTGTAGATGACATCAAACTGAGTGCAAACTCCTGATCTGCTGGTGGGCAGGACTCCTATTCTGAGGGATCTTGATTAACTACAGGAACAAGTTCCCTAGGAATGATATGGATCCCTATTCTTGTGGGGGTTTAGATATGACATATTTAGATATGCTAAGCACCCTCCTCGAACTTGGAAGCTAGCTTAGTTTTGAGATTGAGATTGGGCAACATGTTCTTCTGAGCAGCCTTCCAACTGAAAGTTTATTCTGCTATCATATTATCAGTTTCACAGAGCAAGATTCAAAGTTAGAGATTAGGGTTTTTTTACTTAGAGGTTGGTTAATTTTTCAAAGTATTTTGTCCTGTTTCTGATTGATTGGACAAAGATGTTTTGAGAACACAACATTCTTGCTGTACTTTTTCACTGGAAAATATTTAGATTTAACAAAAGTAAGTTGGAAAACCTGAAATAGATTAAACTTAAATGCAGTAGCAAAAGACTTACTTAGTTTTTGCTGAATGAGCTTACTGAACTGGATTTAGAAAAAGCCTCTCCTGGCCCTGTGGAACAAATTCAGAATGAAACAGTCTTTGAAGTTTGACTGCACATAGCTCCTAGACCTGTTCCATACAGTTTCACGTCAAGACAGAGAGCTAGTTTTCACGCTGTTCCATTCAACCTTTCAAATTAAAAGTTGTTAATAAGGCAAATGCATTCGATAACCTGTTTTGTTTATTTTATAATCAGAGAAGTTTTGTGCAAATTGAAATATTGATAAACATTTTGCTTCACGGTGTTTCTATAAATTGTGTTACAACTTTGTTTGATTCATGGCTTGTTATCACTAACTAGGCTGTTCACACCTTGCTGTGTGGAGCTTTACAAGTAACTCCCTGTGGTGCAAAATGCAAATGAGCTTTGAAAAAAAAAACTCAGCATGAAGCTGTGCATTATGATTTTCCTAGAAAGTAAAATATTCTGGAGGTTGTTTTGATACTGAAAATGTAGCTGGATACTCATAAATTATAGAACTATCAAAAACTTCCTCTTTTATTTGCAGTGCCATTTATTTATGGTGCTACAGCTTGGCATATGTCAGTACAAAAAATCCAGGAAACCTCTCAGGACTTAAGCAGCATAATATATTTTACAAACAATATCTCAATATAGGAAAAGTACAGGGTCTCTTTATCAAGTTACAGAGTAAAAGACTGAACAATACCAAAATGCCTTAGAAATAAAAAAATCAGAAAAGTAGAAGAAGGAAACTACTACTTCTGAATCAATAAGTGCATTTTTACATGATCTTTAATTTTAACAGCCCGGGTATCTGTACAGTAGGGCTCTCTCTATCACCTCTTCCTAGAATTTGCAATTGAAACATTGTAATTCTTTAGCACTATCATAGCTAATGAGAAGTTTTGATTTTCCTGTAAAAATTCTGCAGGTAAAAAGGCAAAAGATAGTGAGCTGGGTCTAGTTAGACAAAACCATGGATTAATATTTCTTGCTTAATTTTAATTATAACTAGACTGAGTTGTTAGAAAATCTTGTGTGATTTATATATATGTGTATATATATATAATTTGATTGAGCTTTGTGTATTACATAAACTAAGACAACCTCAACTTCATACAACTTTCTGTAGTCATAATGAAGTATGCAGCAAAAAAAAATATATATATATAGAGATGAATAGTAAAAAATGAAGGACTACAAAAGACTAATAAAGTGGAGAATGTTTGGTCAGGTTAAATGTCATCACAATTACATACACCATTAGGCTAACATGTTCAAATATGGCTGATACAAATAACTGGCGTCCTGATCCATCAGATGTGTCTCTGCTTTGGATCTGTGTCTACAAGAACATTTTTTTGCAGTAATTATCTATATTTGAGATACTCTTGAACTAGTAAAGCATAGCACTCTTTTTTAAACCGAACCCCACCACCATACTAACTTTGTACATTTTAGCACAGCTTTTGTGGACAACAACCAAGTCTCTTAGTAGTTCAAAGAATCACAGAACCACTGAGGTTGGAAAAGACCTACAAGATCATCCAGTCAACAGATATGGTAAACACAGTCATTTCATGCATTACTGCTTTGCAAGATAAGGCAATCTTAAAAAAAAAGTGTAAGGCAGAAGAGCAAAATACAAGATGCCACTGACTCATAAAAGACTCAGAAATGACCCAAGAAATGGTCATTGACATGTTATGTTAGAAAGCCGGCAAAGTTTTCAACTAGCCTCACTAAGGCCAATCTACATGAGCTACCTAAATAGGACTAAGATATAGTCAAGCACATTAGAAAAATATTTACTCTAAGAGAGAAGCGGACAGATAAAGACATTCACCACCAGAAACTCAACAACGGGCTTTTAAACACAAACTACATCAGTTAGTGCAATAGTAGATCCATTGCTTTTCCAAAACCTCTATTTTTGCAGGCTTAGTCATCTCAGAAGTCTGTTTTCTGTTCCCTTTGCCCATCTTCCATGGCATAGAAGTGGAATAAGAAAAGTAATGCATAGGCAAGTGGGTAGAACATGGGAGGAAATTCTGAGCCAACTCCAGATGTGAAAAGGATTAGAATACTGAGAGTATAGGAACAGCTACTACCAAATTGCTTTCTGCTTATTCATTCTATTCTCTTAAAACTCTTTCATTAAACTGAAATTTGATAATACGATTACGATTTTATAATATGATAAAAAATCACAGAATCACACAGAATCACAGAATCACAAGGTTGGAAACGACCTGCAAGATCATCCAGTCCAACCACCCTCCCATTCCTATCAGTGCCACAAGCACTAAACCATCTCTCGTAGCTCCTCATCCAGGCTCCTCTTGAACACTGCCAGGGATGGCGACTCCACCACCTCCCTGGGCAGCCATTCCAGTGCCTGACCACCCTCTGAGAGAAAAAGTTTCTCCTAATATCCAACCTAAACCTCCTCTGGTATAACTTCTTGCCATTTCCTTGGGTCCTACTATTTGCCTGGGAGAAGTGGCCAGAGCCTTTTGCACCACAACCTCCCTTCAGGAAGTTGTGAAGTGCAATGAGGTCTCCCCTGAGCCTCCTCTTCTCCAGACTGAACAATCCCAGCTCCTTGCTGGGAGAGTATTTGGATTGAATTTACAGAATTCAATGAATTTGGCATGTATTTACACACGGATAAGCAGGAATTGTGAAGTCTGACCCATGCTTTATTTCATGCTGTACATTTTTGATTCACAAAACAGATTTCTACCTAAAATTGCAAACTTAATTAGTTTTGTATTATACTATCTAAAAAGATATGTGTGTAATTACTGTCTGGAATAAGTCTGTGGGTTCCTTGTAAAATTCATATCCTCTTGAGCAAGAATTTTGTTTTTCTCAAATATCACAGTATTCTAACGGAGTACAACAAAACATCCCTGCATCATAGGCAAGCTGTGGGAATCAACAGTGTTAAATAGCTGAAGTGCTTGGTAGCCTGGTGATTAGGACCATATAAGTAGTTACACAGTCAATCCCTCTAAGGTTAGAACATTGTCAAAATGTGTGCCCCATATATCTGTGTCAGATGTGACATTTTCCTAGTACAAAATTATCTGGAGACATTACAAGCAGAATTGTAGAAGGATCAAAAACAGCTTGAGTGGCTCACCCAGTCCCTTGTTGCAAGATAAAATGGCATGCAGCTGACACAAAACATCTCAAAACCCTTGATTTGCTTTAGTGTCTTTTAAAGTACTCCTTCTGAAGAAGGAATATGTGTGCACACAGGAGTTATTACCAGCTAAAAACTCTGCTGATATCCCACCTTAGCTCACTGCATGCATCTATTCTAAGATCAGATGCAACATTGAAAAAATATTTGACAGAGGTATGGTTCTCTTTTGATCTTCATGAATTCCTGACATACTTCTACTGATCATGACCTTTCTGCTACTTTCAGAGGTGTAGAGAAATGAGAACCATCCCTTACATGCTGCCAATTTTTATCTTACCAGAGAATGGTGATAATTTTTTCCTTTTGGGGCATTTAAATGGGGCTGATCATAGGCCTGCGTGGGTTTTTTAGCTACATCAACTAAAATAAAATATACTACAGTCACGATTCTTAAGTTATGTTCAGTGGCAAGTCCTATAAAACACAGAGAAGAAGTTTGCTGTTTTGTATATTAATATGGATTTTGATATCAGATCACTTTCCAAAATTAAAGCAGCTTTGTGCTCAGTGCAAGTGAAATTCTTAAAGTACGTCCTATCATAAAAAACAGAACTTTTCAGAGAAGGATATACAGTTCCTCAGTTGCTGATTTAAACTATTTCACACAGTAAATAGGGGATCTCTGGAGCTATTCAAGTTTTGTGACGATGTCAAGACTGATAAGCGAACAAGATAAGCATATATAGATTGTCTTCTGTCAAAGATGTCCATTTCTTACTCTTATGCTTGCTCTTCCTGAACAGAGATTCAAACTCTAAATCAAATTATCTGAGAACTTCTGAGTGAGGTAACTGTTCATGTTTAAGAAATTAATGAATATATCCAGTATCATATTTTTGTACATTTACAGCCCTTTCTATAAATAGCCACAATGCCATATTACTGATGCAAGGTAGTTGAAATGTTAACAAAATTTTAGTTTACTTTTAGCCTCCAGAACTTCTTTAGTAATCTTAAAGGCAATGAAACCACAAAGAATCGTAAGGTCTCTCTTTCCAATACTTCAACCTGCTGAAAATAATTCATACTTGCTGACGTGAAAATGTCTAACATTAATACCTGCAATGTACTATCTTCTGAAGTTTCCAATTGGAACATGTGTGGAAAGGAAAATATATTCATCTTCTGATCTATCCACCTTTTTTTTTTACTTTTTTTTTTTTTGCTTCTGCCCCTTTAATCCCCTCAAATTTTATGATCAAGAATTCTGCCCATGGCTCTTATCAGTCCTAAAATTCTAGAACACTCATATAAAATGAATTACTGTTATTAGTGCATCTTCTTTTCAAATTCATATACACTGAATTTTCTCATCTATGCATTAACACTTGTAATCAAACTTACAGACTCATAGAATGGTTTGCGTTGGAAAGGGAGTGAAAGATCATCTAGTTCCATCACACGCCACACGCACGGTTGCCACCCATCAGGATCAGGCTACCCAGGGCCCCATCCAAGCTGGCCTTGCACACCTCTAGGGATGGGATATCCATAGCTTCTCTGGGAAGCCTATGCCAAGGCCTCACCTCCCTCTGAGTAAATAATTTCTTCATAATATCTAATTAAAATCTCCCTCCTTTTAGTTTATAAAACATCTACCCTTGTCCTGTCAGGATCAGATTGTTGGTCAAATGTTGGTCTCCCTCCTGCTTATAAGCCTTTCTAGTACTGGAATGCTGAAATGAGATTGCCCTGGGGTCTTCTTCAAGCTAAACAAGCACTATTCCCTCAACCTTTCTTCATAGGAGAGGTGCTCCAGCCATTTGATTATCTTTGTGGCCTTCCTCTGTATCCTCTCCAACAGCTCCATGTCTTTCTTGTGCTGGGGGCACTAGCCTGGATTCAATACCACATATGGGGCCTCAGAAGGGCAGAGCAGAGTGGGACAATCTGGCTTGTGCCTGCTGGCCACCATTCTTTCCGGGCAGCCCAGGATACTGCTGGCCTTCCAGGCTGCAAGTGCACACTGCTGACTTGCACCAAGCTTCTCATTCACTAGAACCCCCAAGTCCTTCTCCACAAGTCTACTCTCAATGAGTCCTTTTCCCAGTCTGTATAGATATCTGAGATTGCTTTTACACAAGTACAGCACTTTGCACTTGCCCTCACTGAATTTCAATAAGTTCACATGGGCCTACTTTTCAAGATTGTTCCTGTTCCTCTGAATGACATCCCTTTCTTCTGTTGTAGCAACTGCACCGCTCTGTTTAGTGTCATCAGCAAACTTGCTGAAGGTGCACTCAATCCCACTATCCAGGGCACTAATAAAGATATTAAAGAGCACCGATCCCAAGATTGATCCCTGAGTCAGCTTTTCACCAACTTCCACTCAGACATACTCTTTATCTGTGAACATCCAGCCAGTTCCTCATCCACTGAGTAGTCCACCATTCATATCCATATTTTTCCAATTTAGGGATAAGAATATTGTGTGGGATTACGTCAAAGACTTTGCAGAAGTCCAGGTAGATAACATCAGTTGCTCTTCTTTTGCCTACTGATGCTGTCACACCATCAGAGGTAGCCACCAGATTGGTCAGACACAATCTGCCCTTAATGAAGCTGGTTGTCACAGATCACCTCCTAATCTTGCATATGCTTTAACACATCTTCCAGGAGGATCTGCCGCATGATCTTCCCAGGCACAGAGGTGATGCTCACTAGTCTGTAATTCCCCAGTTAAACACAGTATGTGGCGCTTTTATCACTTCTTAGCAAAGTTAGTTTTGTGATTACTACCACTGTGGTCTTTCACAGATGTGAGAGTGTAGATTTCTGAATATATATTCAAGTTTTCTTAAACAATTTCTGATTATTATTAAAACATTTCTTTATTAATTTCTGCCTCCTGTCTGATCTGGTTCATAATTGCTTTCAGCTTTTTGTAGCTTTCCCTCTGAAAGTTATCAAGTTTATATATCATTGATTTGGATTTTCTTCTATTTAATTATTGGAACTATAATTACAACAAAATCGTATCTCTCCCAAGATAATGGCATTCCCTATGAAGAATAACTTATGTAGGGTACATTTTTCCATACCCTTCAGATTTTCCACTTGCACTTATCCCTGACTGGTTCACATGAACGTATTCGAACACAATTAGCATTTTCTAATGCAACATGGGTAAAAGTCAATGCAAAGTAAAACTGCACAAGGAGCAGCAGGAGCTGAGAAAACTCAACCAGCCTTTTTGGTAGACCTGACATTTTTCTTAGTTTGATTTAGTGCTGTTGGCTTATTGCCTCACTGACTACCTACATGGGATAGAAAGAAAGAAAGAATTTCTCTGCCCTCCACTCTCATTGGCCATCATTATACCACTGAATGTTGTAAGTCCACCATTACATTCCCCCGTGTACCCTGATATCTATATAATCTATATAATCTGCAGCGTGAAAGAAAGACATTTGGTATGAATTTTTTTAAAATACTTGAAATTCTGATGTTCTGGCCTTTTTTTTAAAACCAAATCCATGAGAGCTGAAAACTTGGGTGGGGAGAACATCCTACTGTGATATCATGATTTTGGTCCCTTATTTTTGTGCCAGATACAATAGTGCTCTCACAATTTTGTCTAGTAGCAAAAACTGACAGCCATGGTATGTTAGGACTAATATGTGGGTGTACTTGCAGAGAACTGAAATGGAAAATGTTGGGTTGTCTTTCTTTCTGAAATATCTGCATTTTAGGAAGTCCTTTTGTATATTTCTTGAACACTGAAATTTCCGATGTCTAAGCATAGCAAGCTGTTCTTGTTTCTCAGCCTTTCCATGACAATGAATTACAACTTCCTGAGGAGGGGAAGCAGAAGGAGGTGCTGGGCTCTACTCCTGGGAACTGATGACAGAACATGAGGGAGTGGCACAAAGCTAAATCAGAAGGTTGAAAATGGACATTAGGAAACTTTTTTTTGCTACGAAAGTGGAAACACTGGAACAAGCTTTCTAGAGAGATGATTGATGTCCCATGCCTGTCTGTGTCCAAGAGGCATTTGGACAATTCCTTTAATAATGTGCTTTAACTTTTGGTTAGCCCTGAAGCGGTCAAGCAGTTGGACTAGATGATCTTTGAAGGTCCCTTCCAACTGAACAATTACACTTAATTTTATTCTTGTGTTGACTTCTGAAAATCTCTCCTTTGCAGTACAAACATGACAAAATGAGGTCCGTAATTTAAGCTACAGTAGAGAAAACAAGATGGTTGATCAGATGTGAACAGCTTTTGATGCACTTCTGTGTCTTTTTGTTGTATTTTCTGTGTATTTTTGTTGTGTCTCAGGTGCAACTCAGAGGAGCAGTGTCTTAGATCATCACAAGCCCTCATCTGCCACATGGTGGGTGGCTGTTTCCCATGACATAAGTCTACTCTGATCAGCAATGCTTGTGAGCAACAAAAGAAGATCTGTAATTAAATCTGTGTCCTCTTAATTTGTGCTCAGCCTGACTTCTGCAGCTCTGAGTTAATCACCTGGATGACCCATATGAAAAATGCAGGGGAGGCAGGGCTGTGTCAGTCATCATAGATCTCAGAGAGTGCCACAGAAAGTGTAGAGGACAAAGACTAATGTAGAAATGAAGGTTTGGATTTCTTTTTAAAAAATCTGGTATCATTTGAAATTAAATTATATTTGCTTCAACTTTCTTTGATAAAATCCAAGTGTTAAATTTTGCAGAAAATTTTTCCACAGAAAAATCCTCACTCGGCTTTAATTGCAGATATTTCCTGATTTATTCCAGCTCTACTACAGCTTTCCACACTTTATACGTCACCTAATGTTTTGAGAGAAACCTGTGGCCTACTGAATCACTTGCTGGCACAGAGCCTTGCTTAAATATCCTGCTGAAGTGGTTTGCCTGGTGCTTTATATCTCTGAGGATTTCTAATGGATCATTTTGCCTGAAATTAGGCCAAGAATCTTCTTCAAAAGAATTGAAGCTTTTTAAATGGTTACTACCATTCTCTTTCAGATTAGATTCATCAAAGGATTTATAATGTTCTCCCTACCACTCCTAGAAAAAAAAAAAAAAAAAAATTATTTCTTCTTATTCCATATTGCATTATCACTGTTCTGGTATCAACTAATGACTTATCCAACTTCATTCCTGTACTCATAGATCTGTGTGACTGCTATGTCCATAACGCAGTCTTAATTAAATAAACCAATCTTTTCAGCAAGAGAGTAATTTCCTCAGGACAGTCAAGCAGTGGGGCTGACTGAGAGGTTGCGCGATCTCCATTCTTAGAGGTTTTCAAGCCCTTCACAGTCTGGTCTGACTCCATAGTTGTCCCTGGCGTGAGCAGTAGGTTGGACTAGAGACCACAGGAGGTCCCTTACAACCTTTGTGATCCACGATCATCTCCAGTTTATTTGCTCAGGAATTGATTTCTTTTTTTTTTATCTACAATACTTGAATTCATTTCTTGATTCAGGTATTTGTCCAAATCCTAAAAGTTTAGTCATGATTTCTAAAATACACAGATACAACTATACTGTCTCATTATACTTTGGGTTCCCTTTATGTAAAAACTAGGATAATTATCAGAGCTACTTCAATAGGTATTGTCATAAGCACACAGTATTTTTCCTTTTCTCTGTAGTTCTAAAATATTTCAGTCACCAGTTTTTCCACCTAACATATTTTCTATGTACTTAATCCTTCCGGAAAGAGCAGTAACATATCATGCTATAAATTACCACTGAGTTCTTACTGTGTTTTACCGTGGCAAAAATGGTTAAATACTTACAGATTCTCTTTTACCTTTGAATTTAATACTTCCTGACAACGTCTGAATCAAACTAAATGTGTTTCTGTAGATTTTTATGTTCAAAATGTCAAATTTTCTCATGACAACTTCTTCTCATCTCAAAAATATAAAGCAGCCCATTTCATATAGGTCATGGCAAGAATGAGCACATTTTTCATATCTGCAGGAATACTTTCTTTGTCCTGTGCCAAAATTGCATTCTTTTTTTTTTCCTTTTTTTTTTTTTTTCGGGGAAATCAGAATGATTCAATTTCTACTTGAGATAAACAGATATCTGTACAGCCTTACTGAGTGTAACACCATTAAATATTTCATAAAACGCCAAGTAACAAAGCATTTACTAAGGACTTAATTACATAACAACAATAGAACTCCATAAGATAATGTATGAACCTGATCAAGGGCAAAGTTTGGAGGAATTTCATCTCCATTTTTAAGTTCAGTATTATATATGAGAACATTATTCCGGAGAAAACTTTCTCTCTTCGGAGATGCTAGGAAAACTGTCCTAGGAAAGAGATGTTATTCAGTACTGTGAAGATAGGCATAAAATCAAGTTCTGATGTTTATTTCAATCTCACTATTTCTTATATATTTTGCTACAATTCTTTTTAGAGTTCTCATCCTCCCTTGACAACTCAGTACACTGTTTGTATCTTTAACATTTACTGTAAAATTATATTTGAATGGCTTAGGCAAGCCTGAAACATAACTGATAATCCTGCAGAATTGATGAATTTTATTGGAAAAAGTAAGTATTGTAGGAAAACACAAAAATAATGTAAATATCTTTGCAGCTTTTGTTAAAAATTTTTCCAAAGTTTGTACAAACCAATCCTGTATTAATATGCAGTTATTTAAATAAAACCATAACAAAATTCTGGATCTGAAAAATTTGTATAATTTTGACCTTAATTTCAGATAATCAAAATACTTCTCAGCATGAATTATCAAAAGTAATTCAATAACCTTTTCAAAGTGATAACACACTTGTTCTTAGCAAATTAATCAGTACTTCAAGGGGAAAAAGGTCCCTAGCAAGTTTCTGTGTCTATCTTGTGCATCAGCAGCAAATGTTCTAAAGTGTAAATTATTTAGAATTGTAGCACACTATAACATCTCCATAAGTTCAGATCACTGAATTTGTGTTGCAGTTAGTTCTGTAGACAGAAACATTTGTATATGGTACATACAGCATATTTCTTCACTGAATTAAATAACAGCAAACTGTATGAAGTCTAGTGGGACTACATACTTGGCTAATCTAAGCTGTCATGGAGTTATGGACTAACAATGAAAGGATTGAAATTAACCCAGTTTCTCTTCTGTTATCAACTGTCACTGAGTGTGTCATGGAAAGCTAGTCAATTCTTGATTCTGGCAAACTAACAGGAATATTCAATATGATTCTTACTTGTCCTTTAGAAAGTAAATGTGAGTATTGAATAGTTTTTTTCTTCTTCCATCTCAGAAAATTTGCAAATGGGACTAGTACTTTTTTTTTTTTTTTTTTTTTTTTTTTGTATAAATAATGTATTTATTTTTCAATTCACCTTATTTCTTTTTTTTTTCTCATTTTTTCAACTTATATTATAAAAAATATTTAAAAATTATTTCTGAAAGGAAAATAAATCAAGCTAAGGAAGAGGAGCAATGTTGTAGTTCTCATTTTGACACTGATGGAAATAGTGATTCAAGTACAGTGCTTCTGCAAACTGAGCAGAATCAATGGTTTGATTTCATTCCATTCATTAGGGCACTGGGTCTGCGGCAGTGACATTTCCAGGAGGCAAACTGTTCTCCATCTTCAAGGCTTGAGCACATTTGCATGGTGTTACTGCACTGTGTTAGTAAAGGATCCACCTCTTATTTTCTTTTTTTTTTCCTTAGATATTAATACACTTTCTCCCATTGGGGCAACAGCAGTTTAACAAGAATAACAAAAGCTTTTCACTGTGTTGAAAGAAAAAGTCATACCCAGTCAGTAGCTCTCCACTGGGGCCATCCCTCATGGCACTTAAAAGTCATTTCAAACTTCACTTCATCACCTTGGTGAGCTAATGCACGCTACTGCCTCACCAGATGTGTTTCTCTCAGATGCAGTAAGCACTTTAAATAGCTTTTTTTTTCATCTCCTCCTGGGAAGCTATCTTGAGAGGATGTTTATATGTTAAATTGAAAGAGAACTATGGGTAAGAAATACCCTTTGTGCTCTAGCCTATGAACATTTCTTTCACTGCACTGAAATGAATTCACACAGTTAGAGACACATAAGCAAGGGAGGAAAAAAAAGTGGATTTCCTATTGTAAAACTAGAGCCAGATGTCAAAGATATACTTGACAGACACAACAGAAAAAAGCAACAGAATTTTACTAGTAAAACCAGGTACAGGATATATCTATCTCTTCAGGCATATCTTTTATCAGATCCTGATTCTGTTTCATGTGTTGTGCCCAATCATTGCTCCTTCTTCTAAGGCCAGTTCTGCTTTATTGCCAGTAGGTGACTGGAAACTTTGATGTTGCCTTCTCAGTAGAGAACAGCCAAGGTGTGGGTACTTTCTGAGCATAGTTTCAATGAATTACATGTATACATGGAACAGATAGTTGAAGAATTGCTGAGAAACTATTATAACTCCTATTACAATCTGCATTCTATCAGATTTACGTGGTACAACATTGTTTGGGAACAACTCTAATCAAGTTCAATGTAAGTGGCTCTGATATTGGCACTATGCATTTCATTGCAGAAAATAAACAAACAGCAAAAAATACTTTACTGTTTCAACTTTATTTAATTTTTAGAAGATTGAGTAACAATACAAGTACTCATAATTTCCTAACTGTATGTTATGTCATCATTCTATTACTCTATAAAGAAAATGTTTATAATGTACGGAAAATGCAGTTCCTCGAAAATGCTGATTATGATTATGAACACTTATAAAAGTTATAAAAACGTATTTTAAAAGTTCATTTTGTGACCACTGGAGAATAAGTATGTGCGACTTTGCTCACAGAAATTGTGTCCTGGAAACAATCCACATGTTTCAGACAGATTCTGTAATGGATTTGGGGCTAGGGACCTGGACCAGAACTGAGATTTACACAACTGAAGCTAGCCTAGCTATTTGAGCTTTGTCCTAACTACAAAGTAATTTGAAATTCTTTATACCATGGTCATAATTACTGAAAGGAGCAGCACAGAATAAGGCAGTGTTTACTAGAAAAATTTCTAAGATAGTTGCATTTTTAGCATCTAGAGTATAATGTAATTTAAGAAAGTAATTAAATGAAAACCAGAATACATTAAGATTATAACAATTATAACGCACAACCAAAGCAAGATTAAATAGTCCCAAGAATCTGGCATAGTGTGTAGCTAAGCTGATTTATTCACAAGTTCAAGCAGTTTAGAATAATGTCCTTAAAGGGAAGCAGGGGAAGGCAAGTGATCAAAAGTTAAATATTGTTTTTTTCTCTTCACTTTCATTTTTCTGTCTGCTTTCTTCTACTTTTTTTATCAGAACTGTTCTGACAAGGTTTGTGCTGATATGGCAGCAGCTTTCTTCTTCACGGTAGCTTTCTCAGCAAGACCTAACTCACTGCTTTTCAAGGAAAGTTAACATCTCTCACATCTAGCTTAAGAGATTCCATATATTTTAATCTCTGTGACCCACACAAATTTCCTCACTATCCCATTTCAAATAAATCATGACATGAAAATTGTAAAAGTGATTAATAGTCATGAAGGGAGAACTCTCACAGTACTTTTCATCTCCTGCATGATCTACACACTACCAGCAGCAGCACACAGCCCACACGTGGAGTTGAGCAGATTTAGAAGAAAGGCTGGAATCAAAGCCACTGACCAGGACTCTCAATGCCTTTGAACCATCAGGTTGGATAATATTCTTTCTACTTCCTATACTTAGTTGCAAGGAAGGCATTTTGGTGTGCTCATCCCTCAGAAGACTTGAACAAAAGATATTCATTTGTCTGACATTACTTAGGAAACAGTCATTAAAATCTGTCCTTGAGCACAGGCATTACCACTGATTTCACTTCTCAGTCACAAACACACTGTAATTTCATGGAAATTGGTATTGCTACACTCCTTGATCTAGCTGAAGATACAAGCTATATATTAGTGGTTAAAATGTGGTATTTTATTAAACACTAAGAAAAAACAAGAAAGGCCAAATTGTTTGATTGTATATTTGTGTCTTTGATCAAGTTCTGTTTAGGTAGAATAGTAGAAATCAATGAGATACAAATACGTTGGAAAGCATTTACTACTACAGGGGTTATCTGCATTTCCTTTTTTATGTGAAAGAAATACTGCAAAGGTAGATATCTCTGTGCTGTAAATGTTCATTTTCTTACAGCTTACTTTACATAAACATCTGTTTTTACTTTTTCATTAATTGCTGTACTGTAAAATGCCATCACAAGACTATTTATGATAAAAATCCAATGTTTCTGAGAACACAATAATAGAAATCCAACTGTAGCTGCATAAGCACTCAATTCCATCATTATTTAAGCACAACAAACTGCATTAAGCATCAAAATGCTTAAAAGGGGCACTCTGCATCTTCAGACTGACATTTACAGTAGTTCATAATACAGCAAATCTGACACCACTGAATAGAACAATATATTATAATAAGAAAACTGATTGATTAGTTAATATCTGCGCAGCACTTTTAAATGTGCAGCACTGCCAACTTGATGCTAAGAAACCATTCAGATAGGAATGACATGTATAAGCTGAGACTGAAAATTACCATTCTGTGGAAGAAATGTAGTTTTTAGACTGTAGTGTTTAGAATTCTTTTGTGTTTTGTCCAATTATTATTATGGTCAAGCATTTTCTGATGATACATTGAACAAATGGTCAATTATTCTGTTGTACAAAACACAGAGAAGCTGATACTATAATTCCAATTTGCATAAGTAAGCTTTATTATTTACTAAACAAAACATTATTATTGTTTAGAAGGACTCATGGCTCTCCTTGAAGAGAGCATGTAAGAAATGAAATCTTACAGTATTTTTCTGCTTTCAAGTAGATGGATAATGTGATGGAAAGTTGTTCTGGAATCCTTCACTCTGCATCCAAAGAAACTGACTCTATTCAATGGAGTGAATTCTATTCACGTGGTAAGTATCAAGTCAATACATCAACATTCTTTACAATATTTAAATTGCAGGAAAATGAAAGATGGGAAGTTTCTTGACCAGATGATTTTAGGAATCTGAATGGCCATCAAAAAGGATCAGAGATCTTTGGGGCATGTTCTGCACTCAGACTTTGCTAATATGACTACAGCAGAAACAATAGAGGGAGAACAGATGTTTAAAGAGAGGCAGAATCTAGCAATAGCATGAAACACTTCATGAAAGTTATGAAAGCTTTCATTATGTAATGTATTTGTTTGATTAGACAATCTTTGTGGTCTTTTCCAACCAAAATAGTTATTTGACTCTATGATATAATAAGCACCTAATCTAATTAAAAATCTTTTTTTTTTTTTTTTTTTCTATTTAGTATAGTAACTTTTGGGCAGAATGAATGGCACTGCCTTTATTATATTTGTCTCACTCTTTGCTCTACAAGAAGCTATTATCAGACCTCACATACTTTCCAAATTAATCCTTCCTAACGCTTTTTTGCTGGGTTTCTTTCTGGAAAATTTCAAACAAAATTGCTTTCTCCTTATTACTTTTTAGTGATGTCTTTCAAAAGGTGTGTGGCCCTTTTTTTCTGATTTGGCAACATGACAGGCTGTGTTGACTGCTCTCCCACAAAAATAAACACGAACAAAGAAAAGGTAGAAGGCTTTGTACTAGCTCTTTCTTCTCGGCAAGGACATGATTGAAGGTATCAGGCAGCAAAGCTTATCACAATGTGTAGTGCTGATCAGGCTGTCTGCCTGCCAAAGCACCCCCAGTAGAGGTGAGTTTGCAGTTGGTTCTCCTCCATCAGTCAGTAAAATGAGGCCAGACCACATAGGTAGGTGTATTCTTGAACACATGGCCTCCAGCACACAGCTGCTCTGGTCTTTGTGAGCCTTCAAAACTCATGCTGAAATCCTGCTGGGTTCAGGCTTTTCTGAAACTATCTATCTAAATACCTAATATTAAGCCAGCATAGGTATGCCAACCATGCATAACCACACCACAGCACTCACACATTCTGTTTGCAAGGAATACATCCCAGTGACAAAGCATGGATCTAAACCTCAACCTGTTTACCATTCATCACTAGGTGGCTTCATATTTGAGGCTTGTCTTCACTTTGGAAAGCAGAACTGTTTGCAGTTGAAGAGCAAAGATGGCTTGAAAGAAATTCTGTATGGGCCTGTTCTGATATTTTGCTTTAATGTGGCTAAAGTTAAGATCTGCTCCTACATAAATTCTAGCTTCAGTGTCTTCCAGATGGGCGATAAATCTGAACACAGGCGAGAGGTTCTCAGCTGGCCTAAGGGAGCACATACCCAGATGAAGTAGTTTGTGATAAGATCTATGTACTCCAGGAATTATAAAGCCATCATTACTATAAATGATACATGCAATCATGGCGGTTACTTGGCAGTGTGGCAGGCTGGGGAAAATCAAAGGCAAGGAAGCCCAAACTGAAAGGCAGTAATAGACATTCCATGGTAGTACAGGAGAAATATTGTCTATTTCTTTACTTAGTATTTGGGTCATTAATAATCATTCATAGGAAGAGATACTGCAGAATTTTACTGGTGTGCACCAACTAAGGTTTTATCCCAAGAATAAATGTTGGAAGAGAGAAAAACAGATGGCAATAAATGTAAAATTCAATAAAAATTCACTGTGATTTTGCATAGTCACATCACTAATCTACTTCGACTTTCTGATAAGTAAATATTTTTTGAGGTAAAAGAAATTTTTGAGGTGTATGTACTTTGCTAAAGCATCCAATATTGAAAAATGTAATAATTTTAAACTGGACTGGTGAAGATTGTACACATAAAGTGCAGAAGGAATTAACAAAAAAAATAATGACAAAGGAATTTAAAAGAGAAAGCATATTTGACCTCTGAAGATCTATGTAGACCACAGAAATCTTGTTTAATTAGGTAATTTCTGTAGTGATCTGTCACTCCAGGTATATTTATTAACAACCCAAACCTAGGAGATACAGTGTCTATACAGGGATGTGAGTAGCATTCGAGCACAAATGGGTATGTGCATTTTGAAATACCACAGGCAGTGACTTGTAAATGTTTCTTGTTCCTTTCTCAATCACAGACAGAATGTGTTTGAAAAAGTATCTTTAGAAAGAAATGGTTTATTGGTTGCTATGCTCCTGTCCTGTGAAGGTCAAACCATATAAATATATGATATCAAGAGAGAGCAACATTGACAGCAAATAAAATTAAACTATAATTTTCATTCAGAATAAGGCAGAAAGTATGCAGTCATCATCTCTTCAACCCAGACTTGTAGACAGCTGGGTTAGGTGGAAGATGATTATTAAAAGATAATAGTAACCTATGACAGGTAACTGGCCATCCAAGCAGAAACACTGGACAAAGCGCCATGGTTATCTTTGGAGACTGATTATCTAAACAGCATAGAAGTTCTCTAAATTGAAATTAAAGATTAGATTCGATTGGTTAAGTTATCAAAGAAAAAATACTTTTCCTTATTAAAAGGGAGCCAGGACATAAAAATAATTATGAGGTGTAAAACCTACTACATTCAGTAATGAAAGACTGAACTTTCAGACAGGGAAATGATTTACAAAAGGACCTTATGTAATAAGATTGTTGCAAAATAATATTGGAAGGTAATTTGGAGAAGTTGTTGTAATAGACAAAACCCATGACTCATTCAAAAGCAGAGGGAAATGCTGCCAGAACCAAGCACATCATAAAGTGAGAAATCTGACTTGCAATCAAACACTTGCATGAAAGGAGATATTTGTGCATGAGAGGGTTATATTCAGCCAGCAAAGAGACAGGTGTAGTAAGGGTACTGATGAAATAGTTTTGTTTTCATATGGATACCATCTTGCAAAACAAAAGGAAAGCTGAGCATCACTGAAGATATATATGGAATACCACAAGTAATATATTTGCATAAGCTTGCAATTAGGGAAAGAAAATGGAAAAAAACTTTATAGAAGAGAAAAAATTACACTGGTAACACTGTATTTCTTTAGGTTCACATTATAAACTAAGAAATCGAGCAGACTTAACTATACAACCATCTGCATAACACCAAAAGATGTGTATTAGCAATTCTTTTTATATTAGAATGTCTTTTCAGGTAGTCATTTTGTATCATTTACAGATTTTCTTCACTGTGACAGTGTAGGTGCTGTTGCTAAACTAAGGAATAGAAGTTACACAGAGTTCAAGTTTGTGAGGTCCTGGAAGAAGTCTAATCATATCTCTCTTGAGACTCGGACTCCATTCAACTCTTACTCTTGACTATTTGGCGTACTCAAGAAAGAAACACTCCATACTTTTCTTTGGGTACCTAATCCGTAATGTAGGAAAGTACCAGAAGTTAAGAGAGCAGCAACACATGTTTAGTTTTAAGTTAATATCATGGAAGTACTACCATAAATTATGCATGTAACAAAGTCTCAACCTGAGCTGAAGTTTAGAACTAATCCTTTCTCAAAAAACAGCTAGGTTTTAATTCTACTTATTGTATGGATACCGCTTATAGAAGCCACTTTCCTAGAAAGAAAAACACCACAGAAGTTGATGTTCCTCAGTCAGACAGTAAAGGTAGTTCACATCAGATGTGCAATAGCTGGCTTTGAGTCAGGGCTGTAGTATGCTC
The DNA here is from genome assembly GCF_023343835.1 of Lagopus muta. Lineage (NCBI taxonomy): Eukaryota > Metazoa > Chordata > Aves > Galliformes > Phasianidae > Lagopus > Lagopus muta. The sequence continues at coordinate 11,621,947 of NC_064434.1, forward strand.
AAGACTTCACTGCTTACATCAGTTAACCCCCACATTCCTACTATGAGGTGCTGATGTACTGTCAGCAATGGGAAGATGGAGGCTCTGAGAGGGAAATGTGGAGATAAAAGGAAAGAAATACCAGGGAACAACTCCATGTGTACTTTTTATTTATTTATTTATTTTGTTAGACAGATGCAAAGTTTAAGCATTTTAACAAAAACCAGGCTGCTCTTTACACCAGTGTGAGAACTTCAGTCTTCTGATACCTCTTAAAGTATTTGATGAGAGACTAATAGTCTGACAGGCTAACACTTCACTTCCTTCCAATTAGGAGACTTTAACATCAAAGCCACGGTCCTCCACTCAGCAAGGGCTTACTTGAATGAATTATAGAGGAGAATAAGTCCAGTAGTTTCTTGCTTTTTCCCGTGCAGAGACACAGTCCAGCATAGGCTTTAATAAGATGTTTGAGGTCAAAAGGTTCAGGTTCCTCACTGTGAGTGCTACGAACCTGCCAGAGTGTTTCAATATGTGCGGTGTTTGTAATGCAATCAGGCAAAGCCGAAAATTCTATTACACTGTGTCACGTGGCTGACTTCTTTTTGGAGTGCTCTCCTTTACAGCTATAGGCAAAGAATATGGGATTTTTAGTGCACTATGAATCTCCCATGTTGCCATTTCAGTGTGCTGAAAAAAACAACACCTTTGCCACCATCAGTTTTTGGCCATGAAGGAAATGTCCCACATCTGTTTAATTACGTGAAGGAATAGATTCACCTCACCTTGGTTTAGCCCTCTGCATTCAAAGGAGGGAGAGCAGCATCCACTGAAGAGCAGTGAACACACAGCTTGCATGTGAAATACGTAAGTTATAACAAAGATGAAAGACCACTGCAGAGGTAAAATCAAAGAATGAGGAGACACAAGACTTTTCTCAGGCAAGAAGATCCCATAATTAACATCTTGAGAAGAGTTGCTATGGTTTTGCATCCCTATCTCAATAATCAGCAAATATCTAGAACAAAATGTTTCATGCAGCTGTTCACTATTTTCCAAGATAAATTTTCTTTGTGTCATCTGAATGCCACTTTCCAAACTACAATATCTAAATTCATACATCCTTACAGTTTGCAAAAACAATCTCATCAAATTAAAGCGCTTTTAATTTTTGTACCAGGTACATCTCTCTTGTGTTAGTTTAGGTTTAATGATTGTATTTATTTTTCTCCACATATCCCTCACCTTCAACTGTAGAAAAAAAAATGAACTGAGTTGGGTAAACTAATACAGAATATAGCCCTCCTACAGCAAAACCAAATCCAACTGTAATGATGTTAGTTTATTTAAAACAGACATCCCATATGGGAGGAACAAGAATCAGCATCAGCATAAGGCACTTTCATAGCAGTGCAGCTGGAGCACTGTTTTGAAAAAGTGTTCTTATTTTGATTAATTTTGGTTTTGTTTGGAAATCAATAAACTGGAATAAAGTTACAATAAAGTTACTGATAAATTAATATCATGTATATTGATCTTGCAATAATACCCATGTATACTGCTCTTTCTTGCAACATTATCTATGTATACTGATCTTGCTCATATCACCAATAATTTCATTCTCTATTTATTATAACTAAAAGAAAAATAATAGGTTTACAAAACGTTTTGCTCAGAAATGTTTCTAAACATTCTCACTCATGAAAAATAAAAAAACCCTCAAAAATTTGTCTTTTCAGTTCCTATTTCCTCTGTTCATTTTGCTTCTTTCCAATTCTGTTTTTTCCAGACTCTTTTCCCTATTCTAACTTTAAAAAAAAAAAAAAAAAATTATTTACTTATCTGAAGAACAAAAATGAAAGAAATGAATTCTTTTTTTGCAACCTACTGTTCAGGGTAGTGGTTATAGATATCAAAAGCAATAATCTTTCTGTGCTATCTCTGAAGAATATTCCTTCAGTATGAAAGCTTTAGATGTGAAAGGACTCCTGCCAGTGCATGACTCATACAACACTGACACATCTGTAACAATTTCAAAAATTAGTTTCTAGAAAATTGCATCACAAACTGTTTCAGGAATGCATCACACCATGGCCAAGAAAAACCTCAGCAAATAGGGTTGAGAGTTGAAAATAATTTCCAATATATAGGTTAGAGAATGAGAAAATGAACTCTTTCTTTCTCTCTTTTTTTTTTTTTTTTTCAAATAGGGAAATGATGACTTCTGTATTCTTGTTGAAAATGTGGGTTTTGAAAATCAATTTCTTTGTGTATAAAATTGATGTGTAGAATCCATAAGAATTAATGAAAAATGCGTGGTGCTCCTACAGAGACCCAACTTTTATGCTCTTCTTAATCACTTTTGATGGGAGAGAACATTGGCATAGTTTCAGGTGTTTGAAATTGCAAATATGTGTCTTGTCACAAGCTGGTCTAAATATACAGCTTTTATATTGTAAAGCATTTAGAATGTATGAGGTAATGAGAGAACATAAGTTCTTACAGTTTCCTCTTTCCACTAATGCTTTTTCAAAGTTTCTTGGTACAAAAGGATGTTTCAGTTTTCAACAGTCTTTAAATAACATATCATGTGCCTCTTGCCTTGTTCTTCTCACCAAGAGAGATTTTCAGTTTACACCTAACTCATAAAAAGAAGCGTAGATGAATGTGCTCAATGAAAGCATTAAAAAAAGCTTTCACACACAGTTTAAGATAAATATACGCATAATTAATATCAAGATTACACACTTTTTGCTATAGAACCAATAATAATGCTTAGAAACTTTTTCCCATTAGGTATATTTAGTACCCATTGCTAGGCTAATTGTCTTTTAATACTGTAAAGTAATAAACCATAGTTTCAGGGCAAAATAATAGAACTTTTTATTTTTTTTCATCTTTTGCTTTCTGAAATCAAAAAAGGTATTTTGGGCAGGTTTCTGTAAAGAGCTTTGCTCCTGTATTTTCATGTGCTTTTGCACTGTCGTATGAACAGAACAGAAAGTATGACTCACACTGGTTTTGTCATACACATACTTTTTCTGCAAAGTTACAATTGATTGATACTATGGTGATCAGACAGTGTTTGTCTAATATCAGTTAATGTACGTGTTATAAATGTGTCTACAAGGTTTAAGCTCTAATTTAACATAAATTAACCAGATAAATTGAAAGTATACTATCAATAAACATCCTATAAGAGCAGTACACATGACAAAATTTGCTATGGAAAAACTTTTGACTGTTTGCAGTACCCCTTGGAAGTCAGTCTAAGCAAGCTTTTGTTTGATTCCTTGATGCAGCTGAGCAAAAGATCATTCTGAGTATTATTTACAGTATATTTTCATTTCCATGCTAATAATGTTATTTCAGAAACTCAGTCTCTATACATCTGCCAGTCCCCACTGGTGAATGACAATCTTTATAAAGTACAAAAAAGGACATCCGAATATTGTTTGCAAAGTGTAATGAAATGATAACAATGTATCTTCATATTTCCTAAACGATTTTAAAACGTCAGAGCACTGCAGGGGTCTGCCTCTGTGGCTTAATAAAATGGTACAGTTCAGATTCCAACCTGCTGTGTGAGGTTCCCCCCTTGTTCAGAGCAGTTCGGCTGCTCTGTCTCATTTCCTTTTAATCTTTCCTTTCCTCTCCAAGTGCCGGCTGATATTCCTGAGGAGGGGAATGTCACTCAGTATCTCCCACATCCAGCTGGTGATTAATTTTCACAGAATAAAGATGAGGTACCTTTGGAATTGAATCTAGTGCTACAATTTGATTGTGCAAGTTGCCAGAACATTCAGCGTATGGCCTTGCTAAAAATTAGCACAAATGTTAGATGTTCTGCCTTTTATGACCAACAAATTGACCTCCAAACACACGTTGGGCAGATATACACAACAGTATAGCTAAGAATAGGGCTGAGCACATATTTACACATGCACACACATGCATATGCACTGATGACACGATGATTTTATATGAAGACTACAGGTAGCTGCTAGTGAAAAATGCCTGCAAAATAGATGTGACTTCACAGGAATTTTAGCAACTCTTACGACTAGATACCCTCAGGCTGACCTTCGTACAAGTCATTGTATAATGCCCATTTGTCATTATGTCTTTTGGGTATGATCCTGCAGGTTTCTTTTAGGTGTGGCTGTGGTCTAGAAGTATATAGAAGTAAATACACTTATTGCTTCCACAAGCTCCTAGAAGGAATTTTTTTCAGATCAATAAGGGAAGCAAGCAAGAACAGTTGTTTGGGAAGGAGTTTAGGAGGTAAGGCAAAGAGGTAACATTGGCTGCCAATGCCCATTTACCAAATTATTCCACTGTATTCCATTCTCTTGAAGCAAAAGTCCATCTGAAGCTATTAGGAAAGCTATGTTGAACTCATTGTCATGATGGGGTGATCTGGAGTATTGGTCCTGGGTTGTCTTGAGATGAGATCTGCTAGATATTGTACTAACACAAAATAGAGGGAAAATTCAACTCCCAAAGTATAGTTAGTTTTTACTAGACATTAATTGTAAAAATTACGTCACCTAAATTTACAGCATAAATTTCTGCAATTCCTGTGTTACCTTTTGAATGAATGAGCACTTCCAGGCATTTTTCAGACCTACTCTAGATATCCACTTCAGACTAAGATGAATCTCACCCTAGAAGTGCCAATTTCTCTTCATTGATAGTGAGGGAGCCTGGGCTGACTGTCTTGTGTGTGGATGGATGAATCATTTCCTCTCTGTTCCTAAAACAGACCTGTAGCTGAATTAATGTCTCTGGTGACACACTAACAAAGATGCTCTACTAAGTGCATATGTATATGATACATAAGTGCATAAGTACATGATACTAAGCCATGGAGGATAAAGACATGCCTTTATAACAGAATGGGTTTCTTTACCTGATGATGAGCTAAAAATTACATTAATCATATCTCATTTTGTATTTAATAGCAACAGTCTCATATATAATTTTACTCTGCATGCATTGTATAGTTAGCTTTTGCTATCTTTGAACTGACATACCACTACACTAAAATATTTCATTCTGGGCTTAATGCAGAGGGAATAAACTGACTATCTGCAGCTCACCTGAAAGCTGGTGTCATGTAAAATAGCACAGGCTTTTTATTACCACCCTTCCTTTCCTGTTCTAAAGTACCTCTAATTCCATCATCATCTTTAACACTGGATTTTATTCCTTTCAGGATTGAGTTTTTGCAAACACTGTTTAAGCAGTAATGGATACTACTTTACTGTCGGTTAGGTGACACAAAATGGAATCCATTCCAAATCAGCTGACTCTTTTTTTTTTTTCCAGCTGAATTTCCTGTGGAGGCTGAGGCCATTTTCCTGATCCTAAGGGAATGAAAACAGTCCTTCTGCAAATTTCAAACAATTTTTTTTTCAGTCCCTTCACAGCTACCTTGGATGATCACGGACATTATAGAATTATCTTATATGTGCTGATAGTACTTTGAATGTGGTTCTTTTTGTTATTCTACAAACTAGCTGTACCTGAACTGTAAGTATGGATATACCATTTCTGCATAAACTTCTTTAACCCTGTGGATGAAAAGACAGCTGCATGACATCTCAATCTGCAAGAACTTGCTTTTAAGGGTGATACATTTTCCATATTTCATGGTAGGCTAATACCAAAGGAATTTGGGCTATATTACTTCATTTCAATTTTACTGTTGCCTAATCTTTAATTTCCTTTCAGTTGTGCTTGCAGTTGCTTCCATGTGCACTGAAGCAGGAAGAAATTCAAGAAAAAACATCCCTCTGCTATTACAAATAGGACTTGTAAAGTTCAGGTTAGGAAAAGCTTGAGCTTGACCATGGCATGGTCTTTAATAACAACATCAAAGTAAAGATAAGCTGTCCCAAAATTTTATGAAGATCTTTTTTTTTTTTTCTTTCAAAAGTATTTGCAAAGCTGAAGAAGTGATCAACTTCCTCTTTCTACATTGCATCATCTAAACAATTTTGTTTCGATCTGAGACAAAATATCCAAATTTGCAATGTTGTGCAGGCATAAATAGAAATGAGTTGCATGGGCATCGCTAGCTTACTTATAATTAGATGGGATGCAGATTGAGATGCCTGACTCTTGAATACAGACATAGCATCCTTTCTTTATCCACATTTAACAACAACGATGAAAACCTGTAAAAGGTGATTTATTCCACTTAAGATGCCAGAAGTGTCAGAAGCAATTCAGAACTTTCCTTCAGAAGTGCTGGATTGCTCCCACCATAGTAAGGAAGATCTGTCAGAACTGTAAGCTTTTGGAGAGGGTCCAGAAGATGATCAAAGGGCTGGAGCACCTCTCCTATGAAGAAAAGTGGAGGGACTTGTGCTTGTTTAGCTTGGAGAAGAAAAAGCTCTGGAGAGACCTCATTGACGCTTTCCAGTACCTGTGAAAGGAGGAAAAGGATCTACTTTTTATGCAGTCTATAGTGATAGGACAAGTGGGAATATGTTAAAATAAGATGGGATTTAGGAGATTTATTTTGATGCTAGAAAGAAATTTTTAACTTAGAGGATGGTGAGACGCTGGTACAGGCTGCCCAGAAAGGCTGTGGATGCCCCATCACTGGAGGGTTCAAGGCCTCCAGCCTCGGTGAGATCCCAGTCAGACTGATCTAGTGATTGGCAATCATGCCTTTGTCAGGGGGATTGAAACTGGATGATCGTTAAGGTTCCTTCCAAACTAAGCCATTCTATGTTTCTATGATCACGGTGACTGTACCACACAGCTGGATATCTGACAGAAAAACTCCAGGCTGGTGTTTTGAAGCAGAGAAAATCAGCCCCCTTAAGCTGGTGACATTACACTGGTTGACAATGCTGCTTGTGAGAGGAGAATGGGGCTAGATGGATGGAGCAATAGCTGCTTCCTACAGGTTCACAGGGCTTTGTTGGAAGAGGCAGTGGGAGTACACAGCTGGTGATTTCCTAGAGGGTATGAAAATAATTCTCTGCTCAAGTCCAACATGTTCAGGCAGCATCAGATAAGAAAGCAATTGGTATGTTCACACCTGCTCACATTCAAGCTATCTGCTAACTGCTGACACAAACCTCATATCTTCCTACAGAGACATCAAGATAAATGCAGAGGAAACAGAGCCCTGCAAAGAAAAGCTGGTCTTTGCTAAATTGAGTGATTCCTCTAGGCTCTGACCAGCAGTTTGAGGTCAACTTAAGCAGGAAAGACAAAAGAGAGTCCCTCAGGGATTATTCAGAAGCTAAAATAGAAAATTCGCTTAGCTGTTTATCACCTGGGTTTGACCTTGTAAGCAATATGAGGGTTTTTTTTTTTGTTTTTTTGTTTTTTTGTTTTTTTCAGTAAGAAGGCAGTGAGGGATTTGGAAGTGAATGAAAGCAAATTTATCTTCCCAACACTTTGTTAGTGACACTCTGTGGCTCTCCTGCAGTGAGACCCTTAGGCTCTCTGGGCTTTTGCACTAAGTCAACGAACAAGCAGCATGAGATGCTGTGTAGGATAGAAAGTGTAACTGGGACCAGATTTCACCTGTGCTTTTCTATTTATTTTTCTGCAGTTTCCTTCCAAATAAGCACACTGAAAAGCATTTTATTCTTTAACAAATCTGTTGTCATCAAAAGTACTGATCTTTTAAGATGCCTTGCATCCTCCTCTCCCACAGATACTGCACAGAAGCAGGTGCTCGGCGTCTCTCAGGATCAAGCCCTAAAATGCTAGTTGCCATAGTGACTGAATGTGGAAGAACAATAAAGAGCTGTTTACCAGGGAAACTTATCAGCAGGGCTCGGCAAAGCACTGCAAAACTGTAATTAGAGTTGCAGTTGAAACATAGCTTTATTTCTACTGCTAAAACTAGACAAAATCCTTTGACTTTGATTTCTTCTTGATATTATCCCTCGTATATCCCTTGTGTAAGATCCCATCCAAACTGTAAGTGAATTATAGAAGGCAAAAATTAGCATTTCAAAAAATCCATGAAAAAAAAAAAAAAGCTGCAAAACTGCATGCAAATGACTGGGTGTGATATATGAAGCTTTGAGAAGCAAAGTGCTCTGAAGTGTCCTACACACCCAGAGGTTGCTATATTCCATAGCAATCTGGAGAAGATCTTGATAGTGTAGCACACTTTTTTAGGATGCAAAGGTTCTTTTCATATTTAATTGGAAGAGCAATACTGCATACAGAACACAAAGACTTTAGGTTTGCATACTGAATTTTTCTTGTTTTTTGCTTCTTAGGATTTTGGTTTCCTGTGTTGTCAATAGTAGCACTATCACAGCTGACAAGTTAAAATATTTATTGTTAATAGCAGTAATCAATGCTGGCTTGGCAGTTCTACATCCTGAATGAATTCAGAGGTGCGCTGTGAAAAACATTTCACAAATGCCTGTGAAGGGAAGGTCTTTATGATGGAGAGCTTTTGCTATAATTAAGCAAAACAGATGGTGCTGGAAGGGAAACAAAGGTACACAGAGGAGAAGCATCTTGCTCACAGCTGATCAGGGGCAGATCTCACTCTGTTATTCCTAAATTGTGAAGACTCCAAACCACTGTCGGTCAATAGGACAAATCATTGTGCACTTTCAGCATTCAGCTGAAATACTGTGGATCTTAAGACCACACAGCGCTGCTGGCCTCCAGTAGCTGAGAGTCTCTGCATGAGATGCATATCAGTTCTCCCATTTCTGCATACAGGAATTATACACTGAAAGACTGACCCTTTTGTCACAGGACTCAGGAGGGAACTTGCAGATTTTAGCACTTCAGGAAATATTGTGAAATTTCATGTAGTGCTGTGCAATTTATGCACTGGTGAATATCATGAGATAATAATACAATAATAAAATATGACACAATAACAAAAAGTAAATTCAATTAACTGAAATTAATTCCTCTAAATAAAATTCTCTATTAAAAATGGCATAGATAGAATCACAGAACCATAGAATAGCTCAGGTTGGAAGGGACCTCAAAGCTCACCCAGTTCCAACCCCTGACATGGGCTGGTTTCCACCCACCAGATCAGGCTGCTCAGGACCCCATCCAACCTGGCCTTGAGCACCTCCAGTGATGAGGCATCCACAGCTTCCCTGGTCAGCTGTGCCAGGGCCTCACTACCCTCTGAGTAAAGAATTTTCCCCTAACATCTAACCTAAATCTCCTCTCTTTTAATCTAAAGCCATTCCCCATCATTATGTGTAAAAACTCGCTCTTTCCTGCAGTGATACTGAAGTACTGATTCTCAGTGCACTCCCACAAGAAGTTTTTCTGATATCTCTCTCATCCGTTTGCAGATTTTGCTATTTCTTCAAACTTTCCTGGTTGCTCACTGTGTGATTCCCAGGCACAGGGCAGACACAGGGAATTTGTAGCTCTCTCCTGTTAGTGTGGAGCTTGAATCAGTTAACATTTGAAACATTTGAAAGCTATTTTTCAGATTTCAGTAGCTATAGTTGCCTCACATGCTCACCTGAGAATAATCCTGCTGAACATGTGAAACTCATCTTCCGCAAATCTTCTAAACCCTGCTTTTATGTACATAGAAGAAATGAATCAGCTGTGCTCCCAGGCAGCTTCCCTCAGCACTAGATAAAGAATGAATTTCTAAGGGGGAAAAATTGTTTCCTTCGAACACTAAATTCTCTGAACTGATTTCTCTTCCATCTCAGTGTAAACCCGTTGCCTTTGTTTCAGTAGGTTGCAGCTGGATGACACTGGGGAAGGTCAAACTCTTTGAAGTGATATAACCTGAATTACAAACCAGGTCTGGAGGAGAACTAGTGGGTGGAAGGAACACAAGCCAGGGCTGATCTCTACATAAACTGCGGCTGCTGTCAGGATCAGGAACACTGAAATTTGTACCAGTGGTTTCTGCTAATTAGCTGCTATATGAAGTCAAATGCCTGGTGTGCCCCAGGTAACTGTTGTTGTGAGAAAAGGGGAAAGATAATGGTATCTGTTTCCTGCAATCATTTCTAATGTTCCCTCATCTCCATCACTCACCTTTTGTAATCAGCAGGAAATCTCAAATGCATTCCTCACCCCCAGGGCCTGGGGCAGCGCTGACTCCTGGGACACCCAGAGCTGCCCTGCAGAAGCAGGCTGAACACAGTTGCTGCTCATTTCCTGATATGTTTTGAGAGGCTTTAAAAGTAGTGTTGTAAGGAAGAAAACTCAAGTGTAGGAGCAGAAAGTGTTGCTGCACACATCATGAGTGTGAAATAAGAGAAATGATAAATACCGAGTCAGGCAGCTATAAATGCACAGGTTTTTAAAAAACTGTTTATACCACCGATTACTTTTTTAATTTTTGTTTTTTATGTTTTGTAAGATATGGGGCCTATGTCTGAATGACTGAGATCTTGCAAAGACGGGGCTGCCCCTGGATTTGTGGGGTTGGGGGCTGCTCTGTTGTTTTGTACAGAACCAGGATGTGGATATATCTAAATACCCATCTGATTCTGACAGGGGTATTCAGACATCTCACAAGTGAGGTCCTGCTGTTCTGTCCTCTGAGACTGCAGGAATGCAGTAATCCTTGTTCTAGTCCTCTTAGAATGGTTTTCATCCATAATAGAGATGATTTTTTTAATGCCATTTAGCAACATGGCAGCTGAATCACTGGTAAACACTGTGCTCCAGTATCTGACCATCCAACTCTGGGCTGTGATGTATGACAGCCACCAGAGACACACCAAAATAAAAGTAACATCAGTGTGAAAAGAGTCTGGTGAAAAGAAAGAATGTTCTTCTTCAGAACAAGAGCTCAAGGAGAGAAGGTTTACACTAGATGTCAGGAAGAAGTTCTTCACAGAGAGAGTGGTGAGGTGCTGGAACAGGCTGCCCAGAGAGGCTGTGGATGCCACATCCTGGAGGTGTTCAAAACCAGGTTGGATGGGGCCCTGGGTAGCCTGGCCTAGTACCAGATGTGGAGGTTGGTGGCCCTGCCTGTGGCAGGGGGTTGGAACTTGATGGTCTTTGGAGTCTCTTCCAACCGAAGCCATTCTATGACAAGAGCAAACTCTTACTTTAGTAGGAGGCATCTCATACAGTTATGACTGTTTTAAGTTAGACTTCAGATGGAAAAAGAAATGTTCAAGCTCTCTGTACAACCAATGCAGAGTGTCAGGCACTCCACACAGTTCACTCTACTATTCCAAAGGCACTTTCAAATGGGGCCTTTCCTTTCTTTTTGCAAATTATAAAGTAAGTCTACATGACTAGCTAAAATTAGAGCCCTAACTTTGAGAGTTCAGACTAATCCTACCTGGTAAAAGAGATGTAGTGAATGCTTATGAGTGAAAAGTGTCAGATATATCATGCAGCAAGAAGAAAATGTAGGTCAGTGAGAATTTACCAGTGTAATGCAGTAGGCGAAGCATAAAGCACCATTATGAAATTTTCTTCAATGTGTACAGATACTAAACTTTTCCACTACATATTCTTTTTTCCTTAAAAATTACACTTGCTTCCTAACATCATGAGTTCCATGAGAATGCATCAGTCTGAGAACTCAGTAAGTTCCATCAGAATGGTTGAGCAACTGAGGTAGATTGTATCTGGATTCCTCTGAACTCTACCCTGGAAATCAGCAAGCAGGGATGGGTAATGTTCAACTTCAGTGATGCCAGAAATATTATACTTAAACCATACTAGGAATGCAGAATTTTACTCATACGTCTGCTTCACTGCAAACAGTCTTCCCATATACACTCATAACAAATGAAAAGCAGCATATCTGAAACAGGAAAGATAACAGAACGAGCTACAAAGTTATAAATACCTCTTGCAGTATGTTGCGTGTCAGCTTGTAAAGTGGAAGATATTATTTCTTGGGGAAAACTGTCCAAAATAAAAATATTCTATGGTATATGGAAGTATTCAAAAAGTAAGGGCGATACTGATGGACTAAGGCTGGTAGTAAGCAGGATATTAAACATAAGTTTACAATATATACTAAAATGACAGAAGTTTGGGGCTCCATTTGGAAGGACAATCTTATCTTGTGAAAAAAATTCAGCTTTGGTAAAAAGCTGGAAAAAAAATACAGAAATGTGTATGATTGAAAGCTATTAGGAAAAAAAAAATAAAGAAAGAAAGAAAATGTACCTTTCTTCAGACATTAGTGGTATCTCCACCAACTACCAGTTGCAAAACCCCTGGTAAGACTGAGTAAAGTGTCAACACTACTATATGGAATCTGATATAGAAAGTCTGTCAGTATTTGACAGATATGCAAGTCAGGGAGCAGTACAAGCACAGTGTGTTATGGAAGAGTTGAGGAAATCTCTGACCTCATTTTCCAGATTTGCATAGACTTTCTATATGACGTTGGCTAGAATCACCAACTTTATTTGTTTCCTCCTTCTAAATGCCTATGTTGTTATTGCCTGTTAAGACTGCAGACTTTTCAAAGGATGATCAGAGTTGGATCTAGGCTTTTCAAAGCATGATCTATGAAGAATAATGAGACCCGATCTATATTACTGCTATAACTTTCATTGCTACATAATCATTTTCTCTAAAGCCTTGGAGAATGCAGAAAGTGAAAATGCATGTGTCCTTTTGGTCCCAAAGACTGACAGAGGACTTGTTGCTAGACCTTTTTTTAAGTGAACTCAACAAAATACTTGGAATTTGCTGCTAAGATCTCTCTGGCAGTAGGAAATAGTAGGAAATAGAAAGTGGTCATACAGCCACATTTCCATCCTTGGAATGTTACATGTAAGTGTGCGTTTTTACTCTCTTTAAACACACAATACACTTACAGTAATATGGATGATGGAATGGTAGCAATCAATCTATACTGTTTTTGAAAAGCATTCCAGAAGTATTATTTCTTAATAAGATAGAAAGAACTGTTAATGTATTTGTTGGTCTTTTTTCATTTATCTATGAAAATAAATCCATAAATGACAGCTCAGATTGTCATATATTTCTGATTTTCACTTATTCTAGAGAAATATTTAAATCGAAGGCTGTGTAAAAAAAACCACATGCACAAGCACAAAATACTACTCCCCTTCAAATCCTTACTAAAGCACTAATTCCAGCTTTAATCTGTCCTACATTATTTTCCTGAGCATTCAAACTTCTACGGGAAAGTCATTTATAGAGTAAGCATTTTAATTGTTGCACTAAGCAGCTGTACTACATGGCCTGCACACTTTAAATGAGCCTTGAAACAACACTGAAAGAAAAACACTAGATTATTAGGTTTTACTCCACAATTTGTGTCAACAAATAGCCTCCACTTTTCTAGCTATGCTACCTGTCTTTCTCTGTCAGCTGTCAGTGGCTTGCTTCTTTTTAACAAATGCAGGGCCTCCGAAGTCCCCCCAGGCACACATACATCAAGAAAAATGCTGAGATTTGTCAATTCCCCTAACATCCATTTAGGATTATTGTCAACATTTATAAATCTATAAGCAAAAAGTTCCCTTGAGACTAATTCTTTTTGACGGTTAGTTGAGGTAGGTCACCCGGCAGGGAAAATCTTGTTGGTGTAAAGGAAGGATGTGCTGCCTTCAAAGCCTTCTTTATTATCATCGATCTCTGAATCTTTTGACTGCTTCTAGGATAGAATTTATCATTTCTGTTTGTGTCAAAAACTTGATTTGTTAATGACATCTGTGCATTTTTACTAGAGTGCCACACTGGGTTTGGACTTGTGATGAAAATGAACTATATAAAAACATAGTCCTTAAAAACTTTTCCCTTCCCTTCCCTTCCCTTCCCTTCCCTTCCCTTCCCTTCCCTTCCCTTCCCTTCCCTTCCCTTCCCTTCCCTTCCCTTCCCTTCCCTTCCCTTCCCTTCCCTTCCCTTCCCTTCCCTTCCCTTCCCTTCCCTTCCCTTCCCTTCCCTTCCCTTCCCTTCCCTTACCTTACCTTACCTTACCTTACCTTACCTTACCTTTCTTGTGCTGCCTCAAGAATTTGCCAGTTCTTTACAAATAAAATAAGGAATGTATGACTCTATTATAAAAAGTAAAGAAACACTGAAGTGCTGTGTTGTCGGGCAGAGATGAAAGACTATATTAGTATCTTATATTAAAAAATTATTCATACAAATTGTACAAATATAACAATTATTCTCAAATTGCTTACACATATATTAATTTATTAGGTTAATAGGACAGTCTCATAACGTTTCAATCAATGAACAAGTATGCTTATTAATGAGTATTCTTAGAAAGTCCACTTAAAATCTATACCTAGAACTATAGGTAGCATCGATGGTAGGAAGCTAACTCAGATGTTTTCCAGCCTCTCTGAACATCCTTGTCAATGCTGAGTAGCTGAAAACTACTTTGACAGGTAGAGATTCCCAGTGGAGAAGAGTCCTGAGTAGCACAAAGCTTCAAAAGAATGTAAAACAAAAAAAAGTTTGTATGGTTGAGGTTAAAGATCTATTTAGCTTTGCACTCTGCCTGGTGTGTCAGGAAGAATATAACAACCAGTCAGCACAGTGTAATTTTTCATCTGCATGTGCACCCAAAATCCACAATCTGAATTTTGCTGGCTTTCTGAGCTGGATATATGGGTGTAACAGCTCATTTCCCACATGAAAAACAGACCAGCTCAATTTTGAGCCTCTGTGAATTGTTAACTTCCAATATCCTGTGTTTAATTACACATTACGTGAAGAACAAGTGGGTGAACAGCTGCTGTGTGAACCTGACATCTCTTTGCTACCTAATTCCTCATTTTTAAGAAGACTGGCAGAAGAAGAATGGGCCATCAGTTCACAGACTGAAAAATTAAGAAAGAAAAAAAAAAAAAAAGAAGAAGAAAAAAAAATTGAGTACAAGCACATGAGAACTCAGGGTTTCACCAGAATTTTAATATTTATTATTGGGAAAAGCAAGCCCCAGATCTACAAAATTAAAGTATGTTTTTGAAAGTTTAGGTCCTCTTTTGCAAAGTAAAAAACAAAAATGTTCTGATTCTCAATACAGTGCACTAAATAGTGAGTTATAGTTGTTTATTCTCCTGCTAAAATATGCAGGCTTTTGAATTCTGCTTCTGAAATTTTTCCATGCGCTTGTTATTTTCATGCCTATCCAAGTTGGTCTCCAAGTATTCAGTCATGTCTTCTCAGAGGTTCTGAAAAACAGCAAATGCAAGAAAAAATTAAGTCACACACACTCAGCAAAGCTTCCTTAGAAATACATTTTCCACAGATAGAACTGAGTATACAATGTCTAGGATATAAAGTAAAAAAATTGACTTTGGGATTCTTACCAATGGTTCTAAGTGAACTTAAAAAGATATATGAGTGATGCCTGGTTACTAGAGATAAGGAAGATGCCAAACCCAGTGTTGTAAGAGGAATTTAATGAGCTCTCGTATTTGATGGCAAAGCAGCAAGATTTGAGTAATAGTGGAATTCCTCTGCATCATCCAGCTAAGTTTGTGTCAAAGGCAAATGACTAATAGTGGCATGAAGGACCTGAAGCTCAGTGAAGAATGTTGGGCTGCAGTGGGGAGAACTGTAATATTTGGTTTGAACACTAGCAGAGGTGGGTTTTTTTGTTTTATTTTTGTGTGTGTGTGTGGTTTTTGCTGTTTTTTTTTTTGTTTTGTTTTGTTTTTTGTTTTTTTTGGGGGGGTGTTTATTTGTTTGTTTGTTTGTTTGTTTGTTTGTTGAGTATACTGCCATTTCCTTAGAGAAGTTCTCAGCAGTGCTCTAGCAAAATACTCTGGCAGAACATTTATGTCTCTCTATCAGGGAGAAGGGGGAATTGGAGCAGAAAGTGAGGGAGAGACCTCAGTGTATGGAGAGAAAAAATGAAAAGAGGAGCCTTAGTACAGAGAAGGAAGAGCAAAGAGAAAGGCATGAAGAAAAATGACCCATGAAAGGTTAGGGCTCAAAAAGAAAGGACTCATGTGCATGGCAGTCAGGGGAGCAGAAAGTCCTCCTAGGTTGACTAAGCAGAGCCAGTTAAAAGGCTTTCAGTCATACTGGTGATTATTAGTCCTTTGAAACCTATTAATCCTATTATGAGGCTGTGGAGCACTTTTAGAATTTAAACAGACAAGTACCTATATTTAATTTTTTGCCACATATTTATTTTGCTCTCTGTTCTTTCTGTATTTATTTCTTTTAGTTCGTTTTACCTTCTCCTTTGCATCTTTCCATTTCTGTTTTCTTGTTTCCTTGGCTCTCTTATTTCCTCCTACATTGTATTTAACTAGAGATTAAAGGAGAAAGGCTGTATGCCCTTTACTATAGGCATTACTTGCATTGGGAGGAGGGGGAGGAAAAACAAAGCTCCAGAAGTCTCTCAAGCAAAAAAGAGTATTACTGCATACACAATAACATAGTTCATAAAAGGGGTTTAAAAAGAATACAGTAAACAGAAGTGTAAGCTGCAAAGTTTGGCCTGGGCCCACAGGCTTTGCCAGACAACTGAATGCTCATCAGGCACTGTGGTAACGTAGCCAAACAGCTGTGCACTCCTCAGATAAGATGCAGATACACATGGTTTTAAAAGGAAAATGCATCTTTCTCTTCTTTAGATTCCCAAACGTTCCACCAATAAGTCAGATTTTCAATCTTGTCAGCAGATCTCTGTTTTGAACCTGGAAAACCTTGGGGTACCTATGCTGTTGGACCGTGCTCTAAGCAAGTCCGTGACCAGGGGAAGACACTGTACAATAAATTAGAATTTAAAGTATATAAATTAAATAGTTAACTCTAGACACCCTTTCTCTTTCCATAATGTGCTAATATGATTAGGATTGACTTGGCTATAGATTTCAAGGTGCAGAGCCCACAGATTTGTCCATTAGGGCACGCTTTGCAGAGTACGTGTTCCCACATTGTATGATGCTGCAGCAGCAAGAAATCAACACAGCCCCTCCATTCACATTGCTATTGGAACAAGCTCTGGCTTAATTTTTGTCTCATTTAAAATATACATAATCAGGAGGCACTGCAGAAGATCTGTTCCATTTATTCTAACTTCACTCTTTCCCCTTTTTCCATCACCAGACAATCACTTAAGTAGTTATGATCCGCATGAATTGTTGAAACTTTAATTAAGTGGTGAAGTGTGGCAAGGGATGTTTTGTCAGCCAGGATGCCTCACACCCTCTAACTGTTCTGGCTAGTGCCATCCTGACAGAGTAACCTTTCCTCGGGCAAGAGTTTGGAGGCCAAAGGCACAAGGCACACAGGAAATCATTCTGGATCAATTTTAGTCCTTATGTATATAAACAGAGATCTCTGTACATGGCACATTACAAATAAGGGCTGGAATAGTAAAGACATTCACAACAAAGAATGAAGAATAGTGTGAAATGCAAGAGCACTAGGCACTGCAAAATGATGGGATGAAGGTCAGCTTACCAAATTTCTGTAAGACTGCAGTGGTCTAAATGGATGATTGAGACGAGGTGTCCCCAGCCCACTCAGTGTGGGGTGAAGTATTGGGAGGCTCACTGAAAAAAAAAAAAATAAAAAAAAGCACAGCCACAGAGCTGGAGAATGAGCCAAGCAGCATTTGTGGGATTCACAAACAGCAGAGTGATATTCTCCGTAGTATGAATATTTATTTTGATGTGGTTCTCTGTTGGCAACAGGGTATAAAATCAAACCGCACAACTGACATTTACACTATAGCAGCTTCACTGCTGTCTGGAGAGGAGGAGAGATTCAAGTGTGGATAGAACTATGACTTTGATCACAGTGATGTTCCTCTTCATTACTAGGCGTAAATGCACAGGAGCTGAGCAATTGCATTAACACCTTTGCCGTAACTACTGGAGAATTAATTGTTTTCCCATCTGCTCTTTTTTTTCTTTTTTTTTTTTCTTTTTTGTAATGACAAAGGGAGAAATCCTTTCTGCAGGGTTTAAGTGTCCTCTGCTTCACAGGGCCTTTTATTTGAGGAAATAACCTGATTTGAAATGTGTATGACAGTTCCCCCATGCTAATGAATGTCTATAAATGCCCACATATGGGGGAGGGTCTCTATAACGTCAGTTCATCCACACTGCTAATCAATCCCTAAAGTGCTAAAAATGCAGACAATAGGTATATGTGAGTCAGACAAGTGTTACTAACATTTCTGAGACCTCATTAGCCACAAGATCCATTCACTTACTCCTAATTCATTAATCATTTTCTAGTGCAAAAGAGTGATTCATAAGAAAAAAAATAATTCTTTCTGCACCACTTGTTCTCAGGTAACCTACATTTCAAGAAGACAGAATTCAGATTTATTTTTTTCACAGACCTGAAAAAAATAATAGGCTATCTCAGCATTCCTGCATGCATTAATACCATTCATACAAGGAGTATAGCACATTTGTGACAGGCTGATTAACCAGTGGAACAAACTACTTTTGGGTTCTGTGTTTCCTGAGATTTTCAAATAAAGTCTGTAATCCTCACAAAAAATGTGCTTTATTCAAATACAAGTTATTGATCTCTGTAGTAATAACTAGAAAATGCTATTGACTAGATCATTTGATTGTCTCATGTTCTTAAAATAAATTAACCTATGAGATCAGCATTTGAGAAGAGGAAAGACAAAGAAATCTTGTTTCTCATTTATAGTCTAAATTCTATATATGAATTCTATATATGAAGATGTGTGATAGTACCAATAAAATTTGTCAGACATTTTCCAAAGGAACAAAATATTTTTTTGCAATGAACAGTGTGTTGAAGAATGCTAACAGTTTAAACAAAGATGAAAAGTGAGGAAATAGAGAAAGCATGGAATTTCGTTCAAACCACAAATCATATAACCACAGAATCATTTGAGTTGGAAAAGACCCCTAAAGATCGTATAGTCCAACTCCCCTGAAATGAACAGAGGTACCTACAGCTAAATCAGGTGCTCAGAGCAACATCCAGCCTGACCTTGATTGTCTCTAGGGGAGGAGCATCCACCAGATCTTTGTTCAACCTGTTCTGGTGCTTCTCTACTGTCATCACAAAAAACCTCTTCCTTATATCCAATCTAAGTCTACCACTTTTGAGCTAGAAACCATTCCTCCTTGTCCTATCACAACAGGACCTGTTACTAGAGCCTGACCTGTCTTTCTTATAGCCCCCTTTAGATATTTAAAAGCTGCTCTCTGGTCTCCCTAGAGCCTTCTCTTCTCCAGACTGAACAGCCCCAGCTCTCTCAGCCTGTCTTCATAGTGGAAGTTTTCTATCCTTCTGATCATTTTTGTGGCCCTCCTCAGCGTGTGCTTTTGCAGTTCCAAATCTCTCCTGTACTGAGGATGCATTACTCCAGGTGAGGCCTCACCAGCACAGACTAGAAGGGCAGGATCACCTCCCTTGAGATGCTGGTCACGCTTATTTTGATGCAGCCCAGGATACAGCCTTCTGGGCTGTGAAGGCACACTGAAGGCTAATGTTCAGCTTCCCATCCAGCAGTACCCCCAGGTCCTTTCCAGCAGGGCTGTGCTCCATCCTTTCATCCCCCAGCTTGGGCTGACAGCAGGGGTTGCCACCAAGGTGCAAGACCTTGCACTTGGATTTGTTGAACCTCATGTACTTCTCCTGGACCTACTGCTTAAGCCTGTCTAGGTCTCTTTGGATGGCATCTCACCTCTCAGGACTGTCAACCGCTCTACACAGCTTGGTGTCTTCCAATAACTTGCTGAGGGTGCACTTGATCCCACTATCAGTATCACTGATGAAGATGTTGAAGAGCACTGGCCCCCATACTGACTCTTGAGGGGCACCACTTGTCCCCGATCTGAATCCAGACACTGAGACATTCATCATCACTCTCAAAGTATGATCTCGGTATCAGTAATAATAAAGACTCACTGGTAATCAGTAAATAATTGGCAGTAAATATATGCATTTTTATATTAAATCCTTTATTGTTTAATGAAATAAAATACATTTCTTCTCTGAAATTTCACTAGTATATGCTATTGTTAAAATATTTATGGAAGAACAAGAACTCTAACACAAGAAAAAGAGATTGTACTTCATGCACTCAGACAGGATACTGGAGATCTAGATTTAAATATCTGATCTGAATAGGATAGGCAAATAACCTTGTCATTGTTTGAAAGTTCTTGTTTTTCTTTCATTTTAAAATCAAGGAAAAAAACAGTAGCTCAAAATACGAGGAACTATTTTCTGCCTTTGTCTACTGGAAATATTTCATAATGAAATCAAAATATTTTACTTCACAAGCTTATGGAGTTTCATTTCTTTCATGTGGAGATGGTTTAGCTACTGTTTTTTCCTTATAATAAAAGTATTTAAAAAGAAAAAGCTGCTTTTCTCTACTTGTATTTTACTAGCAAAGAGTGAAGTAATTATCAAATGAAATGTACTATACTTAGGCTGGCATCTCTTCTTTCACAGTGACTAATGCTTAATGCTTTAGACAAAGAAGACCAATGGTCAGTTATGCCTTACCTCTAATTTGTTTTCCCTGCTGCTTATTACTTAGTGGCTAGCATGTATCTTGTGTTTTTATATCACAAATGCTTTTTTTATCCTGCCTGACGCATCTGTGATGTTCCTAGTCACCATTACAGTATTTAATCTCCTTAAGAATCCTGTTACATTCCTGATCTTAATATCTTGTGGCAGTGAGTTCCAAAAGTAACTAAAAATGAAATATTTCCTTTTCATCAACAAGAAATCTGTTGCCTTTCAATTTAAAACCATTCTCCATCTGTTCTTATGTTGTACGGAAAAACACAGAAAGAACAGTTTGTTGACAGAGACATTAGCAGTAAATCTGGATTTGATTTGCAAGTTTGTTCCTGAGTTAGTAGACTTAAGCCATTCATTGGATCAGAAGCACCGGTTCCTATTATCTTCTGGAGTGTTTTGAACAGTACGACCACTCCTTTTCTCTCTGCCCTAATTACATGAACTTCAGTGGCAAACAGTAGTCTCCTTTGGTACCCGTGATTAAAGCATGAAAGTGGTGGGAAAGACACTTTCTAACCTGGGGGAATGAATTGGGTTTCAGTTCTCAGTCCATTGAGAACATCACTAAATCATGTTGTAAAGAAAAGACTGAAGGAAAACTTAATTACAATTCCCAATCAGTTCCAGGCGTGAGTTACTCTGCAGGATCCTAAAAGTTACCACACCAACACCCATGACTTCAAGCAGAACTTAGAAGCCAAAAGATATTAAAAAATCAGAGCATCAACAGGTCACCACTAAAATAATGCATAAATGCTTTAGATGCAAATGTAGAAAACAATATTAAGTATGGGCTGGATGGATTCCTACATAGGTTTGTAGATGAAGATTTAGACTCGGGCCATTATGATTTGTATCTCTTATTCAGGCTCTAACTGTTAAACAGTGCTAAAACCAAAATGTCTATTATTTTTTCCATTAACAGTTAACAATGTCCATAAGTAGAAATATTATTGTATATCTACATCATAGAGACAGTGTAAATGTACAGTAATTTTTATATCCAGTGGATAACTATCTCATATGGCAGTAAACCAGGGGTGAACTGTGCATTTTGACTACTTAATGTGACAAATTGCATGGTAGTGTTACATGTTTATCTGCTTTCTTGTGTATTTTTACATGTAGAGTCCTTACAGAGATACAGATATCATTACAGCATCAGAAGAGGTGAGAACAAAAGCAGTTTTAGTGCCTCAGGTTTGTGAATTTGCAGAAGATAGTCTGTCATTCTGCTCTAGCGCTGACAGGAAGGAGGTTCTTTTTCTTACCAGGATTTTTAGGGGATTAATTTCTAAGATTTTGAAAGGCCAAGCACTTCTCTATTCACATGATTTTGTTTTGTGAGGTTAAATTGAGGGGGGAAAAAAAAGCGAAGAAAAGAGGAAATATCTAAATAGGTAAACTGACCAGATAAAGAGAGGCAGACTTGCAGGATACAGCTCCCATTTAGCCACCTAAATAGCTATATTCTTAAAAATCTTGGCATCCAAAACTTCTCAGTAAGATTAGTTTTCTGGAAACAAAGGCAAATGATGCAGGCCAAGCCCTTTTCAGAACATAGTCTTCGTGCCTGACCAGTTTTGCTTTCATCCTGTATAGACAATTAATGAGCTAATTTCCTCCAAAGTTCATATGGGCCTCTGACACATCACTGAGGAAACAAAAGAAACATTTCTTAGGAGGAATCATAGTATTGCTAGTAGTGGCTTAGGATTGGCAATACTTCTTGATCCAACTTTTGAGCATGCTATTCATGCCAATAAATATATCTGTTGAGGTCTGATACTTTTTTAGGTAACCTTCAGCTGGTTTCCAGCTCCAAATACGAATGAACTTCTGCTGCCGCCTACTGAGTCATATGAAATAGATATACATAATAGCAGTCCCTAATATGTACAGTACTATGTACTAGTACAGTACTAATAGCAGTACATAAGAGCCTTACTCCCATACTTTTACGGGAAGAGACCCACACACCTTCCTCAGGGGAAAGCAAAGCTCCTCTGAGCTCTGCACTTAAACATCATAAAGCAGCAGGCTCACCAGCATTGGTGGACTCCTGTTACAATGAGATTAGACAAAAAGCCACTACAAAAGATTCAGAATATGACGATACTCCTGATGTTTTCACTTTTGATGTCTTAAAAGCTGTCTTTGCATTATATTCTGCTGGCTCCATTGCAGACTCTGGGGCATTTGAGTAAGTGAACATGCAAGGAAAAGGAAAATCAATCTCCAGCCTCTGGTAATGGCACTGCTGGTGCAGATGGTCACTAAATGCCAGTAGTTTATAGGCTTCAGTCTCAAGCTTGAGTAGCAGAGATGGTTCCCAGTGGAAAAGAAAGAGGAAACATGAAAAATAAGGACTGTCCTTCAAATCAGAATTATATGCAGTTCAGTATGCTGCTGTTCAGTATTTGGTTGTAGGCTGCTCTGCTTTCACAGCTTGGTGCATATTTGAGGAGGGTTCGCATTTGTTTGTTTTAATTCTGTGTTGAATTCGGTCTCAGATATCACAGCTTATACTGGAAGGTGTCAAACACATGGCCAGTGTCCACAGTGACAAATTGCAATGTTTTGTCAGGTACACAGGAGAGAGCCATTGTGTGTGGTTTTTCATGTAATTTACTAAGAAATTGGCCTTGTTTGGCACATATGGCCTTGGAAAATATAATTTTCATAGTTGCAGCTGACCCTTTCCAGGGGTCAATAATAAATAATAAATAAGAATAATAAATGCCAGTATTCTTATGCATAGGAAAAGGATAAGAACTTCATGAGCAAAATTCTGCATGTTTTAAGCAAGAAAAATAGCATGTTTAGAAAATCACCAAATAAAAAATTGGAAAAAAAAAAAAAAAAGCATTTCTACTTTCCCACTTAGCTAAACTGGTAATTCAGGTTCTTATGAATAAAATCCAGTGTATACATTCCTTTGGGCTTCCAGTGATTTTTCTTTGCTCGGGCATGTATATATTAAGGAATCTGAGGTTTGGAAAATGGTTATTTTAATAACCCTTTCAAAAACACTTCGTTATTTCATTAATAACAGAGGTTTCTCCCTGGTGAACATCCTTGAAAAAAGTGCCTTATATGAACTTTCTAAGAATTAAGAAATCTCAGGCTAAACAACTTACACATCCGTTGTGTAATCCAAGAGCTGTTTTCATTCTGTGAATGCTTTGCTAGGTTTTATTCCTGGTGGAAAAAGGTGCACTGGAGTAACTAGCTGGGACTGGCACTACAGCAGTACTCCATTTCTAAACAAAATCATAAAAAGCTGTGTACTCATATTTGTGAGATGTGAGAGCTGGCCCCAGCATAGTACAGTGCTTTGTGTATGTTGGATTTCTCCAGTTTCTTTTGTCGCAGGATTTCTCACATGCTGTTACTTCATTTGAAAGTTTGAGGAAGGAAAGGAAACATCTGGAGCAAAGGCAGAGAGTGCAGAGGTTAACAACTGGTGGAAAATACCCTAGTTACTCCAATTCAGTAGACACCAGGACTCCACTAATTCTGCATTCCTTTCCACAGAAAAACTTACCCACATGTTCACAAAACTATCAGTGCTCAGTATGGAGTAGCCACAGCCCTTCATAGCAATCAGGTTGTCAGGACTTTTTCATGTATCCTGTACCACTGTCTGAGTGGCTGTGAGAATGATGAGAAGTTCAGTGAGCAGGAGAGGAATTCTCTTTTCATTTTGATATGGGAGCTCTGCTGTCCCAGGGGCACAAAGTTGATAAATAGGCAGAAACACACACATAATTTATAATAAATATGACCCTTTTTCACCTTTTAGACAAATCACAGTACATTATAGACTTATTTTCCAAAAAATTCCCTTCTATTACCACATTAGCTCAGGCAGAACTAAGACGAGCAGGCTGTCCTGGATTTCTATTCCTCTCAGAAATAATAGTGAAGCAACAGATGACACAGTCAAGTTTCCACACTACAGATTCAGACCCCATGCTGTTTTCATGTATCAAGAGGATTTGCAGCAGCAGCCATATTTCCATTTAACAAATTTCCTCTATTTTCTCCCCTTTCTCGTGATATCCTACATTGCAGCTTGCTGTCCCTTCTCATTCACTCCCTGCGTTCCATGTGATGGCTGGCTGAATTTGCACAGCTGTTGGAAAATACTGTGCAAAAGGTGGCCATGCTATGAAGGGTGGTGATGGGCAGTGCAGGTACATGGGGGCTGGGGATAAGGTCTTCTGATGTCCCCAGGCTGGAAATTGCTTCCTGTTCACTCTCAGATATGTGTGAACACCCCAGTACCAATAACTGAGAGGAAGGGTCCTATGGGTGTTGTTGCATCTTAGGAGAGCTCCTGGGACACTTAAGGAGAAGACATTAGATTGTCCTGTGTAAACATAAGAGGTGCTAAAGAAAGAAAAAAAGTTTTTGAGAGTGAGACATTGGGCCAAACAGCAAGGGGGCACAGGAGAGAAAGTGAAGTCTATTTTATTAACCAAAGGTTGATGACTGCAATATTAGAGGAGCAACGATTGCTGGCCCACCTTGGAAAGCATATAGATTTATCTTGTCTCTCCTCAGCTGAAATGATTTCAAACTGCATGAAAATATTGCCTCTCATGTTGAAAACCCCCAAGCAAGAGCTGCATCTTAGACTGTGTTTAATTTTGTTAGAGATGTTTGGAGGTTGAAACCAGATAAAGAGTTTGTGATATAAAATGGTGTGAAAATCTGTTTTGAAAAATTATGTTTCCACCCCCAAAGAAAGGAGAAGAGAAGAATTCTTGTCTCTGCAAATGATCTGAGAGCTTCTGGTGTGTGAGCTGCTACAAGATTTGTACTCTTGCCAGCAGAATACAGGTGACTGCGATGCATTTGACAGCATGTATCTGTGCATGTTCTAAATCTGTGTGCACCAATTCAGCTGGCTGGGACACTGCAGTCACACTGCCCTAACACCACCTGCACGTTTTTGACATTGAAGCCCATCCCTGGAGAGACAAAATGCATTGCTGTCATAACAGGTCTGCCCTAAATAGTCCTAGCACTGATGGGTAACTTGAAATGGGTTGTTAAGGTTGACTGTTGACCTTAAAAATGACTTTGAAAGCTAGCTCAGACTACCTGTACGTAACAAGTCTGCACTGTCTTGACTGGTCTGTGAACAACCTTTCATATGGATCTATTTCTACCATCACGGTTGATAATATTTTCATTAAGATTAATCATTGTTACACATGCTCCCTTGTGTAATTGCCACAATGATGCTTAATGAAGCCTTAAATTCATTTGTGCCGCCTGTTTCTACCCATCTTTATTCACACATGCTTTTGCAGTGCAACCCTGTAATCTATCCTGGATTGTTAGTGAGGAAGCAGAAATCTCGTTGCTGAATCAGTAAGTCTCTCCTACAGGACAAAATCAGAGTGAAATGGGCTTGCAGAAAGTGAAGAGTTAAAGGCTATAAAGCAGCTTATAAAAATTCCTGTTTCTTTTCACTGATAATAAAGGGAATTGTTCTGTGATTCTGCTTTTACAGAATTGACAAATAATGACAGAGACAGGAGAGTGAAATGAGGTACATGCATGAATTCAGTAGGTAGGTGCTTGAACTCAACTTTTTCTTGTCAGTTAGTTTACTCACCAGCCTATGTCAGACAGATTCCCCATCTGAGGTAGGTGTCTAACAGGAAGAAAAATGATCTTTTCACTAGGACATACAGTAATGGCACATTAAGTGCAAGCTCTTATTTTGGCATCTTCTCTCCCCCTCCTACCTAAGCTGTACAACCAGCCAGGAAAGCATCAGGAGGAGCTCTGAGTGAAAGCATGGCTGCCTGTAACTCACAAAAAAAAGATTTGGCAGGGTATGGGCCCTTATGCTGCTGATACAATTTGATCAATAGTATTTAAATGAAAAATGCCTTCAGAGACTCTAAGGCAAAATAAGAGGCCAACTTCCTTTCCAGAGTCAAACTGGGGGAGCCCCAATGGTCTGTTGGGCTCAAATTGGGCCTCCTGTGTGGAAAGAGCATCTGGGAAGTTACTCTTTCTGACAGCATTTAACTACCTGTTACTGTATATAATTCTTGCCTCTCTCTGTATTTGCACAGCACTGGATCTCAGAGCTAAGTTTTAGAAGAAAGTAAGGCAAATGGTGCTTTGACAGAAATTGCTCAAGTGTATATACAATGGGAAGTCATACTATAAGATTATAGATCCCCGTCTCAGAATCCTTCAACTTTAATCAGAAAAATATTTATTAGTCTTTAAATAATTTTGCTGAACTAGATAAAGAAGCTGAAAGTAACTCAGTAGTAACAGATGTTTGCACAAGTACTTAGAAAAGCATAAAAGCATAGTGTTCAATGTATTTAACCTAAGGTTATTAGTCACATGTTTAAAATTATGCACAGTCTAAAGCCTTTACAAGTGCAAGGACATAGGATTGAGACAAAAATTATGTCTGCTTCCACATGATCATGTCATTATGTCATAGAGAAATTTTTTGCTATAAATGATAATGCAAAATGTGCAAAAATATCTGCATCCTTTGGTCCTTTTTAGAAATGTGTCCCACAGTTTTAGAAAATCAGAACAGTGGGCATACATAGGTTTTCTATTCCAAAATAGAATTCATTACATTTCATATAGTAATGCACACGTACCTCAGCACTTTAAAGGATCATTTGCTTTCTTGCTTTTCATGCAAGTAAAAAATAACTTTGTAGCTAAAATTTTGCTATTGTTCGATTCAATCAGAATTTAATAGTACTGACATTTACCGGATGGTCATAAAAAGAAAGCAAACTGAAAATGACAAAAAGCCCCATGTTTTGCTGAAGTTCACATTCAGTGCATCCAATCTACAGTCCCCCGAGACAAAAAGAGAAAAGAGCAGGTCTGTAAAGCAGCTGCCAGTGTGGTGATCAAACCCAACAGATTGCGGTCTGGCCAGATCTGGTGTCCAGATAAAAATGGTATTCATGCTAACCATCTGCCTGCAGGTCAGTAGGGACAAAAATTAAAAATAATTACCTCTAATGAATGAATAGACAATGGCAGTCCTGTGTGAGGTATGGTATCATCTTTTTGTGGGCACACGCTCACACGCGTATGGGTAAAAAGTGGTTGGATCGTTGTTTTTTCAGAATGATGTTAGCTACATTTTAAAATTTTTTTTTTACTTTAACTCTCTCTCTGGCTTTATGTTATTATAGTTTTAAAATACAGTTATAATACAGACCCAAAAATCAGCTTCTTACTCCTAAAATCCCTCTGAGTCAATGAGCAGAATTCTAGACTCAACATCTCCACAAAGCTATTTGGACTTCAAGATACAAAGCATGAGGAGGATCAGAAGTCTTGAAAGAGGGAACCTGAATACTGCCTGCTTGAGGTTAACTTCAGCTAGCATGCGTAGAGGAGGTGAGAGAAAAGGTCTTGGTGTGAGGTGTGAAGCTTCCCAGAGCTGCAGGATTCACAGATCCAAAATGAGAACTTCTGCTAGTATCTATGTACAACATATTCCATTTTTGAGAAAAAGAAACCATTGTTTGTTATTAATAATGTAATAAATGACTGAGAGTTGTGAAAATCTTAATTTCTAAGGGGATTCTTAAGACTCCCTTAGATTGGCCTAGTTTTGCTACAAGGGACACTACTAGACAGTCCATAGTCTAATTTCAAAAGATTACACTTTTTTTTTGGTTGTTTCTACAGCTATGGAACAAGATTTATTTCTATCTTAATGAGAAGTTCGCCAATCAAATTAGACACTTGTCTTCTATACTGAGCAGCTGTTAATACCTCAACATCTTATCCAACACTTCTGGAAGCAAAAGTGCTCCAAAATTGAACGCGGTGCACTCCAATTTAAACACAGTTTGCTGAAAATATCTCCTTTGTACATCTACTTAAAAAGAAATCTAAGTTCCCATGTAGTTCATCTAACCACAAAGGAAGCCAATAAGAAGCGCTTAAGACACTTTACTTACATCTTAATAGTATTCCTTGGGTCTGCTTCCCCCATTGTGTGATGCCGGACTTAATCAGATAGGTAGGAGGCCACAGCAGAAAGGGTGCAAAATGCTGCTCTTTGTTTGTACCCACTGTTCGTGTGTGCAAATCTCAATGCAGAGTTCAAGAGGGTGAAAGACAATGGGCAGGAAATATTGTCAGGTGGCCAGAAAGTTAATAAAGTGGACAATAAAAACAGCATTGGGGATGTGTAGGAGGGAACACAGAAACTAAGAGGCTAAAAGTGATGAAGAACATGAATGGAAAAGATGTAATTAAAAGCACATTAATCAGTCCAGAGACAATTTTTTGGGTTATCATACACAAAACTGAAGCAAGTTAAAGGACATCTGTCCCTCAAAGAGGCACATGAGATCTATACTCATAGATATTGCATAATGATAAAACATGAGTTAACCCACTGCAGTAATTATGAATTGTAGACATTTTATTTTGGAAAGGAAAATGTATGAAGAAATGTATATTTCAGAAAGGAATATGTATGAAGAAATGTGTATTTCAGTTTTGATAGAAGAAAGCTAAATTTCCTAATTTCCAAGAAAATGCTGTATCTTGGAACCAGAGTGCTCTTGGCTTCACAGTTCTAAGCTCAAGCATGTTGTTACAAATTGCACTTTAAAAAACAAAGATGAACCTGTTTCTCTCAGCATCCTACAACCTCACCAAGTCACACACTACTGGTACACAAATTGCATCCAAAGAATCTCCTGGAAGTGTCAGAGCTGTTGCTGAAGAGCCCCCATTGCAGGAGGTACTGCACTTCCTGCAGTTCCCGTTTCATATCAGCTGAAGTTCAAGGCCAGGATACCAAAGAAGTCTGGTGCTCAGCTCACTGCATGTAGGGCAGCATGCTCCTCATGAGTAGCAGAACCCAGTGAATATTTCTTATGGGACTGCTGCATATGAAACACCAAGGTGCAACCAAATTTCTGCTCTGTGTTTTTTACTACAAGGCTGCTCAGGCAAGGTTGTTCGTTCTTGGTTGTTATTTTAACAGAACATTTTCCATGGTAGCCACAGAAATAAGGTTTTGGACAATCTGAAACCTGTGAAGAGAAAAAGAAAACTGAACTACTACAACTCACGGAACTACAGATTGGGGCTAATTTCACAGCTGCCTTTGCATGAAAGCTCTCTGTTTTGAATTGGTCTTATCTATCCCACATTAACATCACTTTAACAACACTTAGTTAAAAGGTACTCAGACATGTATATATAAAACTAAATAAAAATATTATCAGAGTAAATTATTGATAATGCATATAGTACTTCTGCCTGGGACAGGATGAAATAATTGCATGCAACAAATATCACAGTATCATAGAATGACTTTAGTTGGAAAAGACCTTGAAGATCATCTAGTTCCAATTACCTGCTATGAGCAGGGACATCTTCCAATAGATCATATTGCTCAAATCCTATCAACTTTTCCTTGAACACTTCCAGGGATGGGGCATCCACACCAATATTATTACTTTTTTGTGAAATACATACAGGAGATACTCATATGGAGTACAAACTTTTTTATGGTGTAAAAATGTGTACTAACCAATATAGAAAACTTCTCAAAATAGTACTTAAAACATTATGTTGCATCTGTTGTCATAAAATATCAGGATCCAAGAAATATAAGAATTGGAATCCTTAAGAAATACAGTGAGATGAAACATGGTACTCCTTTTAGACAATTTCCAGCATTTATCCTTCCCTTCTCCTCGAGAATGGCAGAGACTGATTTTCACTTCCAATCCTTAGATTACATCTCCTTTAAAAGTAATGAAGTGTGCACAGGCTGCAAAGCTAGGCCTTGTTACCACCATCTAGAAAAAGATCTCATGGAAAGTAAGAGGGAGTAGGAATAAAGCTAGTGACAGCCTGCAGAGAGCCAGCTGTCTGAGATGTTCAGGCACTGCTAAGCAGAAAAAAGTGGAGACAGCCAGAGATGGAAATGGTGGTGAGGAGGCCACCATTGTAAGCCAACTTTTCTATTTCAAAAGTAGTTAGTTCTAGATTTAAAAAACCAAACAATCAAGCTACTTTTAAAAAAATTAACAGCCCTGCCTCACGGGTTTGTTGAGAGAGAAGGAGGCTCTTCTCACAGTGTTAATGCTTTTAACTCAACCTTGACAAAACTATTCACAAAGTTAACCAACACAGTGGGACAATCTCTCTTTTAATTTTTTCTCAGGCAAATGTAGCAATTATTTAAATTACAAATATTACTATCTGACCATATTTTCACATCTCTGCAGCTGCTGAGTAACCAGCTTCTGGTCCTTTTTTAGACTGCACATTTTCCAGGAAATTAAGACCATTTGCCCAAGGCAGCAGCTGGCTCAGTTCTTCTAAAGTAGATTTCTCTGCTATGCAGTTCAAATTTGTCTTCACAAGTAATGGCTATAACCATCTTGTCACAGCAGCAACAATATTCTCCTCTAACAAGGAAACCACTGCAAGCCTGATAGCAACTTACAGTGGTGAATTTAAGAATATGTTTTTTGTTTGTTTGTTTTGCTTGTTTTTCAGGTACTGTTTCCTTTTGGAGACTCAGAAGTACTAAGAAGTCTATAAGGAGACATTTATTTTCAAGCTTCTGAGCCATACTTGGCATAAAAGAGAAGGTTAAGGCATTTTATTTGCAGTGTTAGGCATAGTGCCCGTCTAAATCTATTGTTGCTCAATGTCAGTGCCCAAGGCAAAAGTTTTGGCCAGCTTCTGCCCGGGCATAATGCCATCCTGACAGATGGGCATGAGTGTAGACAATCAAGAAAGTATGTTTGTTCATCAAATAAGGGTGGTTGGGGCATTCTTCCCAGCTGACACTTTGAAAACAGCTGTCTTCTTTGAGTATGCTTGTTTCTGGTTAAAAGATCTGTAATATCAGTAATTCTTCTCTGAACTAAGCGAACTGTCAGTAAATGAAAGAACCATTTTATAATTAGCTGCGGTTAGGATGTTCAAGGCTACTTTTAAAGAATAGGCTGAAATAAGCATTTATTTTTACTTCCAGGATTAGGAAAAGTGAGGATCAATTGTTAGTGATTCATCTCAGTTGCAATTAAACAGAGATCACAGATGTGTTCTCAGTTTATATGCAACACCGTAAAATCTGCTGCCCTCTCTACTGCTTGTTGAGATGACTAGGGACTGTGCTACCTGCACTCTGCTCTCAGCTCTGCTGTTGTTTTTCTCCCTAACCTTGAACAAAATGCTTGGTTTCTGTTACCAAGAGAGACATACTTACCTTCATTTTCCAATGAACTGTCTTGCTTTTTAAAAGACATTATTTGTCTTTCCTATTTTAAAAAAACAATCAAACATTCCACTGTTTAAGTCCTTTACGATCTACGGTAAGTTTCAATATCTTGTTTCTTTAATGTAAAACTGATTCACTCTCAAAGTTTTGCATTTTGTCATCTTCTCATGTAGCCATTTATATTACTGGGGAAGGATTTTTTCCAGCTACAAGGAAAAAATGAACAACTCAACTACCAAGAAAACAACAGAGGTTATTTCATGGAGAGTTGTAATGATCAATATGCTCAAGACTATATAGCATACCATGATTTATAATCATCATGTGTTTATACACTCAAGTACAAAGGCTGTTAACCATATTATTTACTTGCCATTCTGCAACTGTTTTAACATAGGAGGAACAATATAACTGTGGTATTTTTATATTTTCTAAAATCAGTGGATTTATATGTGGTGAGATGTGATGATTGTATCCTTATTAATTTCCTGTTAGGAAAAAATTATTCTCAAAAAGAAGAGGCAGTGGAACAGGCTGCCCAGGGAGGTGGTAGAGACACTGTCTCTGGAGATGTTCAAGAAATGTGAAGATGTGGCACTGAAGGACATGGTTAATGGGCAGAGTGGGGGTGGGTTGGTGGTTGGACTGGATAATATTAGAGGTATTTCCCAATCTTAATGATTCTAAGATTCTATGATAAGGTTCCCCAGATTACTGCCAAAATTGCACTTGATGTGTGTTCTGAAATCTATGAAATTCTAAATTATTTTGGAAGGAGACCCCAGAAAAAGATCTTAGACATCTAATTTCAAGGTTCACATTTCAACAAATAAGTTTCACTATAAAAGGTCCTGTGTCACAATATGAACATTGAGTGCAAGGATACATGACGTGCACATGTACAAAAAAAGAATTCACAAAATATCATGGTTTCCCACACTAAAACTTTTCAGAGCTGAAATTGCCTCTAAAACAGAAATGTTTTCTTTTCCCAGTATTTAGCAAAAGAAGCCCAGGTCCAAGAAGTGGGATACATGGGGCTTCTTGGCTGTCTTCTTGGACTGACAGTGCTCAGTTTACTTAGGAAACATGCTGTTATATCTATCACACATCCACATTTGGACCACAATCTCCCCCTCCAAGAGCTTGAATATTTACACTGAGAACTCCTGGGAATCAAAATATTACTTCACATGGCTATTTTCCCAGAGATTTAATGGGGAATATCTTTCTCCTTGAAAATCTGCCAGGTCTGAACCAAGCTCTGTAGTGTTTATGTATTACAGGGCACTCACTGAATGACCACAGGGATGATTGTGCCCCATTTTGTCCTCACCATTTTCATCCACATGGGTAGATAATGGTTTCACCTATGAGAGGCTGACATCACCTTAGCCCTTCTATGCATGACAGTGAGTAGTGTGCCCACCAGGCTGGTACAGCAGGGGAAGATGCTGACCCAGTTGCATTGTATGAAGATCCTTGTTTCCCTGAGAGTCTTGAAATGGGACAGAATTGAGAGGAAATTGGGTCCCCGTGTCACAAGCATACCTGCGCAACATGGTGAAAGGTCAGCTGTCACAGCTCTTCCTAGTCTTTCAGTGCTAGGTTACTCCGATCTGGACAAATAGGGAAGAGGTAGGTTTTCCCATCAAGCTCATTCCTGCATTATCTGAACATATTTTAGCAGAACCATGGATCATTAAGGAAGAAAGGTAAGGGAAAATATTTATTTTGCAGAAAGGGTATTTTTTCTCTAATCCGTTTTTTCCACATTCACAACTATGTTTAAAAAGGGAACCTTCTCCCAGTTTCATGGGCAAAATAGTTTCAGGACCACCCAGAGTGCTCTGTTCCCTTCCCCTTGTCTAAATCACACAAAGAAAAATAAACAAATGAACACAACATTTGCCTTCTCATCCCTTCTTTTCACTAAAGGGTCAGGAGGGTCAGGGATCCTTCTTTTGCCATCTCTGGACACCCTCACCCTCTTAACAACCAATCCCAATGGATCATGGCCTTTGAAATCTTAAATCCTTTAATCAGTTTCTCCAGTTTTCTCTGTTGGCTCCTTTATGTCACATTCCTGGGCTAATTCAGGTACCTTCATACAGCATCGGATTTGGATGACAGAAAACACATGGGTAAGTACAAGTCCAGAGATCTGTGCGAGTGATGGGTTGATTATCTTTAGCTTCATTAAGGTTGCCCAGCAACATGAGCTTGTATTAATCACGTCAGAACAGCCACATCCTGACAAGCTATCTGCAGTGCCAGGATACAGACCATTCCCGCACACTGCTGAGAAACATTTCCCATGAACTGTCCCTCTGAAGTCAGTGCAGTAATCAGTGAGTGAAAATTTAGACTTGTCAAAAATTGCATGAAGAATTATTCTTGCTACAGAAACAAGTCCAACAGGAAGGGAATACAACATACTGTATAAAACAGTTTTTCAGTGACCAGAAATGAAAGGCATAAGGAGCAGCAGTAGAAATATTGAAAGTGTGGAAAAGTGAGCTAGGTAATTAATTAAGAGATACAGAATTCCCTGATAGATAGATCACTGACTGCACAGTTCATAGCTTTGCTATGCCTGGGAAGATGAAAAGAACACATTCTTGAGAGATTCATCACCAAGACCATAGTCATCATTTCCATCTGAATTTTTTCCATTTGATAATTTTATACTATTAATCAGAGCTCATCGGATACTGCAGAAATAGCATTCAAGAACTTTGCTTGAAATTCCAAACAGCTTCCTCATGTTTTTCTATTCTTTATTAATATGATTATGCTGCACTTACTAATGCTCTTTTTTTATCTCAGCCATTTAATGATTTAAAATTATGAGGCATTCAGTGGAGCAGTATCTAAACTCATACTCCAGTGCTGGACTGAACTCTTCCGTTAGCCACTCTTACACCAGAAAGCTAGATGGGAGTTTCTGCAGATTTCCAGACAGAATTGGCAGAATAAATCTTGGGCTTTGAATTTGCACCAGGGTTTACTGAAGTATTTGATAAATTATTGTCATAGAATCATAGAATCTTTCAAGTTGGAAGGGACTTTTAAAGGTCATCTAGTCCAACTCCCCTTCAATGAACAGGGACATGCACAGCCAGATCAGGTGCTTAGAGCCCCGTCCATCCTGACTTTGAATGTCTCCAGGGATGGGGCATTCACCATCTCTCTGGGCAGCCTGTAAGGCCACCATCAGGTCTCCCTAGAGCCTTTTCTTCTCCAGGCTGAACAGCCTCAGCTCTCTCAGCCTGTCCTCATAGGGAGGTATTCCATCCCTCAGGTCATTTTTGTGGCCTTCCTCTTGATGCAACTCCAAAACAGGTCTATGTCTCCTGCACTGAGGACTCCACATCTGGATGCAGTCTCACCAGCACACAGTAGAGGGGCAGGATCACCTCCCTCGAGCTTCTGGACAGATTTCTTTTGATGCAAATCAGGATATGGTTGGCTTTCTGGGCTTTAAGGGTACATTTCTGGCTCATGCCCAGC
This sequence comes from Lagopus muta, assembly GCF_023343835.1. Taxonomy (NCBI): domain Eukaryota; kingdom Metazoa; phylum Chordata; class Aves; order Galliformes; family Phasianidae; genus Lagopus; species Lagopus muta. Next base: position 11,657,174 of record NC_064434.1, read on the forward strand.
TTCCCATCCACCAGTACCACCAAGTCCCTTTCAGCAGGGCTATGCTCTATCGTTTAGTGACTGAAGGAATGGGGGCAGTTTAGTCTGGGAAAAAAGAGGCTGAGGGAAGACCTTACTGCTCTCTTCCAATATCTGAAAGCTGCTTACAGCGAGAGTAAGGTTGGTCTGTTCTCACTGGTGACAGGTGACAGAACGAGGGGAAATGGCCTAAAGTTGCACCAGGGTAATTTTAGGTTGGATGTCAGGAAAAACTTCTTTACAAAAAGGGTTAAGCACTGAAATAGGCTCCCCAGTGAGGTAGTTGAGTCACCATCCCTGGATGTTTTTAAAAACTGTTTGGATGTGGTGCTCAGGGACATGATTTAGTGGAAGGTTTATTGGGTAGTTTGGTTGGGTTGCAGTTGGAGTCGATGATCTTTAAGGTCTTTTCCAACCTGAGCAATTCTATGATTCTATGACTCTCTGATTCTTTCATTCTCCAGTTTGCACTGATAGTGGAGAACAAATTGATTCACTTTTCAGTAAAGGTATGTCTGGAAGTTTTCTTTTAACAATGAGGGTGTGAATTGGATGACAGTGGTGTCATCTTTTTAACATAATGTGAGAGTTTCTCAGTCACTTTCCAGACTGCTTTAAGTCTTTGTCCTAAAGGTCCATAGCACTACAGTTGATAGAACTATACCAAAGTCTCTCTAAAGTCAAATGGATTTCTGGAAAATTACTATGGTTTATTCTTTTACTAGAAAGGAAGATAACTTTGTGTTGAAACAGTCTAGAGGAGATATATACATGTCTGTGTAAATATCTGCTTCTACTGTCTACCACCACTGCATATAGTAGAAAATGAGCTTTAATTATGTGCCCCAGTCAGTGTGTAACTGATACACTGACTGCTACTGCACCAATGATAGAATGATAGAAAACTGTCAAGAACAACTTTAATTAAAAAATCTGTTAATTTGTGTGACAGGAGAAAATGGCATGGAATTGCATAGAAGTTCAGACTTATAAAGACAATTTCAAAACATGAAGAAATGTTTTATTGATATTTTATTTGCAATGAAGAAAGAAAGATTACTCTTGATTTGCTCATACTTGAACTCATGAACATGAAAGTAACACCTGAATCAGAGAGAAAACTGAAACAAGGTTTTACTTTGTTTAGACAATTTTGCTGAGACTTAAAATAGTTTCAAATACAGAACCTTTCATTTCATTGAATACTAAATGTATACATCTACATGCTCTTTTTCTTTTTTTCTTTTTTACTTTTTTTTTTTCTTTTTTTTCTTTTTAATTAAATTCCCCATTCTTACTGGAATGAAAACTGCTCTTGGTCCTGCAGGATGAAGTCCAGATCACTGAATTTGCATTATATTTAATAAAACACACAAACTCTGTCTTTCTGTCTACATTTTCCCCAGCTTGGAAACTCAGTTTCATTTGGCACTCACTACACGCAGTCTAGACTGTAAATTTTAGTCATTATGGACTGCCTTATTCTATACATAGCATCAGTATGATGAGTTTCTACTCAGTTGTATTTTGTTTATGCAGCAGATAAGTTAAATATTATTATTTCTAAAAGAACTTGGACTGCCAATACATTTTATCAGTTGAACATCTGAAATATTAAGAGAAATTAAGAGAAATGATAGTGATATGTCTACTAGTATAAGTGCTATAGTAAATCCATTAGGTATGGAGAATTTCTGTGTTGATAATAATATTGAATGCCATATATTTCAGGTTAGGAGTGATGCTAAGTTTGATACTAAATATATCTACTGGATTTTATGCTGAATGTTCTTGTCAGACAGAACAAATCACTTGTAAGATAATGTAAACTTGAGAATTGATACAATACATATGCATCGCGTACCAACATTTTAAATTGCTATTATATTGGTAATAGTTTGGTTTATTCATAATAAATCACAGAATCACAGAATTGCAAGGGTTGGAAGGGACTGCTGGAGATCATCAAGTCCAGTGTCCTCCTAAAGCAGGTTTCCTACAGTAAGTCACACAAGTAGGCATCCAGACAGGTCTTGAAGGTCTCTGGAGGAGACTCTGCAACCTCTCTGGGCAGTGTTCCAGTCTGTTCCAGTGCTCCATCACCCTCACAATAAAGAATTTCATCCTTGTGTTTGTATGGAACTTCCTGTTCTCCAGTTTCTGTCCATTGTCTCTTGTTCTATTGCTGTATGCCAATGAAAAGTGTCCACCCTCATTGGTTTGACTCCCACACTTCACATATTTATAAATAATGATGTCATCCCCTTTCTGCCTTCTCTTCTCCAAATGGAACAGTACCAGTTTCTCTAGTGTTTCCTCATACAGGAGATGCTCTAGGCCTCTAATAATCTTTGTGGCCCTCTTCTGGACTTTCTAGAAGATCCCTGTCATTTTTTAAACTGAGGAACCCAGAACTGGACACAGTACTCCTGATGTGGCCTCACGGGGGAGGCTTGAGGGAGATGTTCATATGTGCAATATATGCAATATACTATATTGCATATGTATAAGTATCAGTTGATATATGTGCATACATCTTATATACCAATACATATAGCATGGTTAAAACTTTCATTTTCCATTTTAAGATATCAAAAGTCTTGCCATAAAGAAAAGTGGCCCACCTAGTTCATAAAGTTTCTGTTCTTCCTGCTTTTATTTTGGCTGATCTTCAATATTAGAAATAAAGGTAAGATTTTACTTATCAGGTCATCCGTGTCTGTAACCTATGGGAGATCCTTACTTTCATCTGAGTAATATATCAGAGGCTAATGTCAGAGTCAGGACACTCAGGAGGTATATCTACATTCCTGTTCTCTTAAGAGAATCCTAAGGTTTCCAACTCATATTCCTACTGACTTAAACATGTAGGAACTATCTGTCTAGCAAACTATGCACATGGTGCCCTGTTGCCCCACATCACCTCAGTGAGCAGACCTGACACTCACAGGGCTTAGTTTTCCATCTGCTTCTGCTAAAGTGTGGTATGGACTTGGTAAGTGCAGAGTAGTCACCTCACATTCTACATCCAGGCAACAGGAGCTGCCTTCTGATACCTGCATGCACAGTGGTTTAGAAAAACTGAAGAAAAAACTATAGAAACTACAGAAACTTTAAAAGTTTGAGTTAAAAAAAAAAAAAAAAAAAAAAAAAAAAAGAACTTTTTGATGCACTGACTCTGGACATGTGACCTAAGTAAAAACTGTAGAGAAAATTCACAGGGCAGAGTCTCATTTGTACTTTTCTTGTGTGGTCTATAGAACAACCATCTTACTGACAAACATAGGAAGTATCTGCAAAATAGGAGGAATGAGAGTAAAAAACAAACAAACAAACAAACAAACAAAAATGCATTTCTTTTGTTGTAGGAGAAATAAAAGCATGACAAACATGAGATAAATAATTATGACACTCAGATCACAGATTTTGGAAGCTGAGAGAAGGTATAAAGCAAAACATTTTGATTGCTGGTTAGATAGCAAAAAAAGTAACTTATGGCATTAGAGGCAATGAAGGAACTGTTTCAGCTGTTTCACAGTATACTTACTCCTGGCAAAATGGGTGAGTTTGCAAAAATGGTTCAGAAAGAAAACCAAACCAGCATAACAAAAAGTCTAGAGAAGTTTGGGAGAAAGAGAAAAACAAGCAGTCCCCCTCAGTAGGAGACATGTTCGTATATGTGAAGAGAAGCTGGAGCCTGATTTTCAGCTGATAATCTTCCCAAATGTATTTATACAGAGTTCTCCTCTCCACTTCCCTTCAGGGGAAATAGTCTTTTTGCAGCTTTTTTGTTCTGTGTCTAACAAGTGAATCTCGTAAGATGGAATAAGGAGTTCAAAAAGATCAAGCTGTTCTGCACATTTTGGGGCTTCTTGTATCCATCTGGCAGTTGAAATACAGCAGGTAGATGGGAGAAAAAAAGCTGGAACTACTTCTGCCTGTGCCACTTACCAAAACATCTCAGAGTCCTTGGAAATGAGGATCACTGATTGTAAAAGCTCAGAGAACTATGGGACTCCTGGAATTGGAAACTGAGGGTTTAGTCAGTCAACTGCATAGCAGAGGTCAGTTAGGAAGGAAATCGTTCCTTCCCCTTCTTTCTTCTCATCTCTTATACATGATTTAATGAGAAGTACTAGAAATACTGATGTATAAATAATTTTGGTTTAATCAGAGCTATGAATTATCTGCAAATATCCTTCTAGTGCTTTCTTTTGGATGGAGGAGCCTTTCCTCCCTTAAAACTGCTGTCATCAGAGAGAGAGCCCCATCAGATTTCTTGCTTCTCTGTGTCCTCTATGATCCTCCCTGCAGCTCTCACTGGAGAGCTCACCCCTGAGCCATTCCCATGCTGGTGGGAGTGGAGGAGAGCAGTGCTCTCCAGCTCCACCCTCTTCCAATGGAAATGTCATGAGAAAATGTTTTCTTGAGGTTTTTCCTGTTAACATGCTATGAGAATACTTGCGATCAACTGTGCATTTTTATGGTATTTTGACTGAAAGTAACGTGAGAATATCCTTTCTCACATTATTTCCAGCAGAAATACCCTGAGAACATTTGAGATATTTCTATGAAATGTTCTTGGAGACTGGATATGACTAAAGTTGCCTGTGTAATTTTGTTCTTTCTTCCAGCAGAAATATGGGTAGCAACTAACATCTCTCCACTTTTAACATTTCTTTTATTATTAAGCTTCATCCAAGTTCACGCCAAATGAAGCCCTAGCTGAAATAGCAGATTTGATCCTTTTGTGTCCAGAGACCTATCCAAACTGAATCAAAGGTTAAGAAACTAGATTAAACTCCACAGCAATTACAGTATTTAAGGGATTTCCTTCTGAGATGAAGTTGTTTCTACTGCCCTTTCTGTTTCAAAGTGGGCCTACAATAGGGCTGAATAAAATGGTGGAGGAGTAGAGACTGGGAAGAACAAAGACCACAAACTGTAAAAAAGCCATTCTAATTAAATCAGAATGAAAACACCAGAATGCCTCTGCTTTCAGAGGAACAAGTAAGTGACCTAGAGAACCTTATAACTTGGCAGTCTACACATTTCTTTTTTAAAAAGCAACCCACATCTTTAAAAGGAAATAAATCCTGGAAAAAATATAAGATGTGTCAAGTCAATCAGCTATTCATGCCATTCCCCCCCCCCCCCCCCCCCATCCTGATGTTTCCCTCATGAATTATGCGCTTTCAGCTGCCTCTACTTATATATGTGGGCCCTGGTGGCACATTTCCCAGGACCAGCGTGTGATTACGGATCATAGGAAATGAACATACACATTGCTCCTTCAATAAAGGCAGAGATGCACAATTCCAACTGCTCCATGTTAGAAATCTCTACTCTATCTGAAAAATAACAGCTTCTATTAAGATCATCTATAGCTATAATAGCTGCAGCCGTGACAACTAATCGCCGTATTTTCATTGTAAAGTGCAACAAAGGAATTAAGAAACAGATGCCCATTAAAAAGGAAATAGGTAAAGTAGCCACTAAGAGTTTCTCAATAGCCAGAAGGTGGTGCTACATTGTAATGTAGTCACAGGGGGGTCAGGTTTGCATCTTTGATAACTTATGCTGCTTGATTCACTTTTATTTTTAAAGAGAAACAGAAAATATTAAACCATCTCAATTGCACTGCAGGGAGGCGTTCAGCAGAGGAAGAAATAAATGGAGAATTCAGTTCCAGGTATAGTGAAATCTCATGGTGCGACAATAGAAGACCAAGTCTTCAGTGGAAACTTTAATTGTCTTTCTGTGTTTCTTCACTGCTGGTTATATTTAATCCTCCCATTTCCTTAACTCCTCAGTTTCATCACAACTTTGAAAAACACAATCCAAAAAGCCTTATCAATCATACTGCTATGTTTCTTCGAATAAATCTTTCATCCTGTAGCCCTTCACACAAGTTTTGCCTGGAATCTTTCAGATTCTTCATTTTATGAGCAAGAGGAGACCAGATATTCAGCCCCAGGTGGGCACTGTTGCCTCTGATGACATTATGACAGTTCTTGCCAGCTGAGGCAGTGTGATCACTGTCACTAGCAGCAGAAGAGAAAGGGAGCAGAGCTGCTGTCACCTTGTGTATATCTGCACAGTGGGCAGCAGGGCAGGGCTGGGTTTCTATGATGTAGCTCCGATAAAGCAGTTTGGGTGCTTTTTCTGCCCAGTTAGACTTTCTGACCAGACATTGCCTCAGCCTTGCTGCTCCCCAGGTCCGCATGGCTGCATCCATATTAATGCTCTATTTAGACTCAGGAGTGAGGTTTTATACCAGACCCCTAAATTCTCCCTGTTTTCTGTGCCTTGCTTTGCATTTTGAAATAGTCTTGGAAAGCAGGTGCTGGATTTCTCTTGAATGGCAATAAATGGAGAGAGGTGCTCCAGTAGCACAGCCAGTGCAGCCTGACCTCAAGGGGCAGGCAGGATCAGAAGAAATGACACAAGATTGGGCCCCAGTGAGGCTGAAATAGCCCTCCCTTCCTCTTCTGAGTGCTGTAAGATCTGGACACGGGGCCTCAGCAATAATGTTGCTCTCTTACAGATTCATTCCCAATGATCTACTTCACCAGCTCATGTGGATGTAGCCCAGGGGCATTTCTGAGTTGGTGTGAGGTCATATGGACAATTCCCCTGTGTTCTCTGCTGAGAAAGATACTCCAATCTGAAGCTGCTTTTTTTCTTCTTTTCTTTGGTGGAAAAAAAATGTCACTATTAGTCAGGCAGCTGCCCCAAGGGGATAAGGTTTTGATTCAGTGGAAAATGGCCCTGACCATCAGAGCAAATCATCTCATGGAAAAATATTGCCTAGTAATGCCATCATCTTTGTTGTTTGCACTACAGAGGCATGCTGAACTCACAAGCCAGCACCCATTTATGCTAACTACAAACAAATACGTGTTCCATCATAAAGCCATGCAGACTCATTCCCTTAAGGGGAGACATAAGTTCACAGAACTGAAATCCATTGAGAATATGCATAAACCACATCTGGTTCAGGAATTGTCTGGGCTGAAGGCAGCTGGTGGCTGGGAGAATAGTAGAGGGATGCACTCTTGTTCTTTTTTAGACATGGTGATAGTTCACATGGTCAAGAGCCACTTTCACGCTTCTTGTATTTCCTGTGACAGGTTGCAGAACCTTTGAGGGTCTGCTACAGATTTATTCCCTGTGTTTACAATGCCAGAAAATGTTTCCAGTTTGATGCAAACATACAAGTTCTGCCATATGGGGTGGGGACATAAGACATGAGCAAAGAAAGACAGAGACCTGATCCCAGTGGAGTATGAGTAGCGTATGACAGGATCATGACCAGACTTTTAAAGAGAAAATTCAGGGAAACTTTGAGTTCCCACAGAAATAAATATGGATTCTTTATTTGGTATACAATGCAAAATAATTTTATTTTCAATGTAAATGTAACTATATGTATGTACAGTATAGTTATACAGTAGCTTTTAAATTCACCAGATGCTTAATGACTACTTTCAATCAGAAAAGTGGCTCATAGCAGATGGAATATGCCTTAACTATTTCCAAAACCATGGTATTTTATTGTATTAAATAAAATGAATCTTAAACCATGAAGGGCAAAAAAAGAAACCTTTCTTTAACTTATTTAATGACAAAACAGACAAGCTATTTAAATAAAATATTGTTTAAAGCAGCTGTAGATCTCAGTCTTGTACTGGCAGAGATCATATTCAGCTTGGGATAAGTGCCTGTATGAGAGTTTCTTATTGCTGGAAATGCAGGCCCATAATGGAAGTGGTGACAGACCTTAAATTAGAGCAGTGCTACTGTACAATAATGTGTCCTCTCAATGCCATATGGTTATGATATGTGGCCGTTTTCCTATGCTGGTTATAAATTTGGACTGTCTGGCACACATTACAGAAGGGAAAAAAAAGCCTTCACTTCTTGTCTTAGCCATCCTCTTCAGATCAATGGGAAATCATTCTTGACAGTCTTAATTTTTAATTTTTAATTGTTGGCACTGCTGAAGTGCCCCAAATCCCCTGACAGGTCAGTACCCCTTTGTCCTGCACAGTTGTCACCTTCTTTAAAAGTGCAGAGCATCTGATGTGCAGAGGGAATTGGAGGCAAACAGAACTGAAGCTAAGGTGACACTGTACCTGATTTAAAGATTACGTTCTTAACCTTTCCTGCTTTATTTTTGTCCTTTTGTTATAACCCAGATGTCTTGGATTTATTGCTACCAGGTCACATTCACTGGAGCATCACAGAACTGGTGTGTGGAGAAACTCCCTATGAACAAATGCAGGAGTGTTCCATATATCCCATATACAGAATTACTTAAAATTTGTCCACACCAAGAAATGGGCTTGGGATAGAAATCCCACAGCTAGTGGAAACTCACACTGCTAAGTCCAAACTGTGGATGTAAGATAGCACTGTACCACAGTGACCTGTTTCTCAGCAGGGATGATTAGCTTGGGCACAGCACTGTCTGATGTGGGAACAGTGCATCAGATGGGATTTGGCCAGGGTCCAGGCAGCTCAGCATGTCCATGTATCGCACACTCCGGCTCACCAGCGCTGGGATTAGCTTGGGCAGACCTCACTTGGGTCTGTTTTAATTGGTCCATAAGTGATAAGAAGCCCTCCTTGCTTCTCTCATCCAACTAATCTCCAGTTTAATAAAGGAAGTTCTTCCTGGTGATCAAACATCTATTTTCCGTATTTTTTTTTAATTTAAATATTTAATTCCAGTATAAATTAATTGCCTTCCACAAATAGATCAGAGTCCTTTGAAAAAGAGACACTCTGGCAAGCCAAGTGGCTGTGTGTCTTGTTGCCATTCGAGGGGGCTTGTGCAGAAATCCCAGCTCTGATGCCTTTCTCTGCTAAGGAAGAAGTACCTCATATCACAAACCAGCAGCCCCTTCAGGCAATTGCCATTTAAAGAGTGGCATTGATGGGCTCCGTAAGGAGCCCTATTCAGTGCTCTCTAGCTGGCAGCATGATGTCAGTGATGTGGGCGGCAGACCCCTGAATTTGCTTTGATGGTATTTGTGCTCTTTTTTTTTCATTTTTCACGAATGAGTGATTCATTTCTTTGAAACAATGTGTTTGGAAAGCCTGCCCCGCTAAGGAATTGTCTACGCAGTGGGGGAGGCTTGGAACATTCTATGTCCTCAAGGAAGTCCCAACAGGGGTTGTGCCAGATCCTCAGTGCAAGAGGTAACAGGGATGCTTGTATCCAAGCCAAAGCTCTGTGAATCAAAGGCGCTGACTCTCAAGAACAAGTGCCAGGGTTTGGGTAGATAACCCAGCCCTTGCCAATTTGGGGCAAAAAGAATGCCCCCAACTAACTCTGGGGTTTCAAATAAACTCAGCACCATCAACTTTAAGAATCCCACAGCACTAAGAGTCTTCACGTAGAGATGTTAAAAGAAGAAATGATGTGATTTCATTTCCCTAATAAGAAAAAGCGGGAAAAAAATGAACCATTTTTTACTGCAAACAATGATGTTGACTTGGGTTCTTCACTGCAAATAGTTTGGGTGAGCAAAGGTAGTGTCAAGAGGAGGAGAAACTGCTTCTGCTGAATCACAGGTTTTGCAAGTGGTTCATATGAAGTTCAAATGCTCATGTAACATGTGAGCAGAAGCAGATTTTGGCTGATATGAGGTTGTTGAATATTTCTGTGCCATCTTCAATAGCAAGCACCAGACACATGCTAGAAAGGTGATTTGGACTGCTTAGGCTATGGCAAAACTTTATATGTAGGGGTGAGAAAAGGGACCCATGATAAATTATCCAAATATCCTACATGCAGCATGGAACTGGTGGCAGCTAATATTACATCTAGAAGCAGGGCCACATCTGTCCTCCTGTCAATCACTCTGCAGCAATGAAGTTCCTGGATTCAGGTTGAAAATTATGTGCCTATGGTCACTCAGAAAGAAAATGTGAATCTGCTTCTGCTCAGAGGTGTGCAATCAAGCATCTCTTGTTCTTTCAAAATGCTAAAGGAGAGGGCAACAGCCTATTTTGTGTGTAACACAGTCGTGATTTGAAAGAGGAACATGAAAACATCTTCGTAGCTTCAGACAAATACAAGGAGTTTAATTAATTTAATTTTGTATGCCATCTACAAAATGTTAAGCAGTTCATTGCAACAGATGGTCTGTACCTTACTGAAACAACAGGCTTCCTCTCCTAACAAGCCCTGCATACGGGGGTCCCCGTGGGAAAACTGATCGCCTGACTCCACAGCAGAACCCGTCTCTGGTTCAAATGACTGATCCCAATCAGAAGGACAGAGGACTTTGTGTTAGCGGAGTACAGTGTCATCATATATCTAATGAGTGTTTCCTTAACCCTTCATAGAACAGCAAGTGGGTTAGATTACTTTTCCAGGAACCAAAACTCTTCTATCTTTTTTTTCCTAAAGTTTGAATTTATAGCTCTGTGTTTTAGCACAGCTCTGGTGTATTCTGGATTGGACAATCTTCATGCCTTCTCCTGAGTGTAAGATTGATTGGGGGGGGGGGGGGGGGGGGGGGGGAGTGGGGGGTGTTTCAAATTCAAGATCAATATTACAGTATTGCTGTTGCAGTTATCCTGGATTGAAACAGACATACGTGCAATTTGCAGAACAGATAGTGTGAGTCTGACCCAAACCATTACTGAAATGCTCTTTCACAGAAGCCTAAAATTCAGTACATCAGTGCTCAGATTATGTCTCTGTGACACAAGAAAACAGTTTAATGGGCTCCCCAACCACACAAGAGAAGAAAGCATCCCATTCTCCTCCAATCTTGCTTCCCTAGCCTAGAAGACAAGATGTTATCCACAGCAGCTGCAATGCTCTAGTTTCCTACCTTGTTTTGTCTGTTTTCATGGAGCTCAGTGGTGTCCAGTAGGTATAGAGAAAACTTCATTTTTGGTAAACATTCAGAAGTAGCTCCTCATTTGTTCTGAAGTTATATAAATGTTATATAATGAGTAAAGACAAGGAAACACTTTGAAATCAGGCTTGTTCCATCCTTTTTGGCACTGCAAGTTGATATTCCATATGTAGCATATGTGGAATTTTTCCTTCTTGTTTTTGCACTAAATCCCAACAACAGTCTCAGAAACCTATTCTGCTGAAAACATTGTCAAAATGGCATATTCTTAGAGAAATTTAATTTCTGATAAGCATTTTGGTTGAAACTCCCTAACTAGTCCCCTTTACTTATTTACAAAGCCACTTAATATTCTCTAAATTGTGATCAATGTATTTTCTATTACAAAAGTATATAGATATTAATTTGAGTTACCTGAAGAATAATCTTTCAAGAAGAAATGTTGTCAGCACCATATTACTTCATGAGTTTTTGTATTTTTGGTAGAAAACAAACAAACAAAGAGAAAATTGACTCTTTTGCTGAGAAAAATTAAAAAAAAAAAAAAATCGAAAGTTGTTACATCAATGATATTGAATTACTATAATGTTACATTCTAATTATTGAACATTTAATGTTTATTTAAAACATTCTATATCGATGATATGCTATTAACATTATCAAATCAAAAGAAGAAATTATTAACTTACAAAATTGACATAATACAGAATATAATAATAAAATTAGTTAAAACATTTCATTAAAGACTTTTTCATTAAAAAAAAAAACAAAACCAGGCAGCATTCCTGGAATTGCCAGATTCATAAAATATTTGGCTTTCATGGAACTGCATTTCTTATTGGAAGTCTGCTCAAAAATGTTCATCTAGCTCTAGAATTATACACAAAGGAATAGAAAACTATGGTTGTGATTTTCAAAGCATCAGTGAAAATAAAAAGCATATGGATCCTATTGAAAATTACCGGTTTTGGACCACGATTTAGACTTCCATAGGCTCCTTTGAAATTCCTAAAATAATAATATTTCAAGCAAATAATTCCTTCACTCCCTTTTACTTGTTCAAAATAAAAAGAGACATATTAAAGAATACTTTAAGAGTTGTACACTGCCTTTAAATTCTAATTAGGTGTAGAACAATAATTCATTTTTATACTGATAGTAGGAATTCTAATGAGGTTATATGTGACTCTTGGTGGCTGTTGGATTTCTAGTAAACATATCTCAAAAAAAAAAAAAAAAAAAAAAAATTAGGCAAATGTTAGACAAGGCAAACCATCCTCCAAACCAGAACTACTTTGGAATTTTAGATTAAATCATAAAATACTGCCCAGAAAGTTATGTGAAATCATCTAATGAGATTTCCTGCATTAACATAAGTGATTGCAATTCATTTCAGACTCCAGTTGTGTCTCCGTGAATGCTAACTTCACAAACACAAAACTTCCCACTGCATTTTTATTCACAGGCTTGTCAATCAGGTGCTCACCGTTCCTTTAAAGTTTAAGCCTTATTAACCTACACACTGGATTTGACTGATGATAGGCCACAACAAACAAAGAGCACCAACTCTCAGGTTCCAAATCCTGTCATCCTAGTTCAGCGGGTCCCTGCAAACCCCCTGTAAGAGATGAAAGGATCACTTGAATGTCTGATTATTCAAACACACAAGCAATGAGGGCACATTGTGGGGGCAAAAAAATAATAATGTTAGTGGAGTCCCTTGCTGATTGAGATATCTTCTAAAAAAATAACTTGGTGCTGATCTTTGCACACAGATAATGTTGGTTTCTAGCCCAGGTCTTCATGGGTTATGTCAAATGCACACTGGGAACCCCATTTGCAAGATCTAAATTCCACATATACTTGGCAAATATAATTAAATTTAAATCAACCCATGCCCATGTTGCCCAGATATGATAGGAAGCCAGAATGTTAACTGCTTCAGAGGAACTGAAAAATCACCATAGTTACAGCAAGTAGAATTTTCCTTTCCTTATTTCTCATAGGCAATTTCATAGTTTATAATTTCAATACGAATACATGTTTATACACTACCTTGGTATATAGAAGAGATTGTTTTATTATTAAAATCCTACTCAGTAGTGACTTGGCATGTTGGCTAAATGCAATTCCTGCTGACTAAGCCTCAGTGTATCTATCAGAATTATTTTTAATATTAATTAATATTATAGCATTTCCTAGAGACCTGTCAGGCAGAAGATCCTGTACATATAAAGTAACAGTCCTTTCATATTCTAGAGAAAAAAAATAAATATTAATTATGCCTTGAATATAAAATTGAAGAATGAAAGGGAGGAGAAGGTGAAAGTTAATGAAGAAATCTGGAAGGTGGCTTTTGTTTTGTTTTGTTTTGTCTGTAGAAATATCTTTCCATAAAGTATTAGATAAGATAATGGAACAAGAACCAAAAAAAGTGCAAGAATATCTACCCTGAAGGCAGAATATAAAAGAAAAGCTGACCTGAAGATTTATTTCCAAAATAGTCTCTTCCTTTTCTACTTTTCTGGTCTTCTTTATTCCATTTTTCTCTTAAGAAACTATGCTGGATACCAACAACTGTTGAGCCTGCCTGTAAAAAGCATTCACCTTATGGCTTGTTAGTTTCCCACTGAACTAACTACCAGTCAGTAAAATGTAAATGACACAATAAGCAGTGCTGATGAGAGGATCAGATCATAAGTACAACAATTTTATACAATACCTTTTGAAAAGGAGGAAACAAGTGCAGGTTATAGCTGAACAACATAGAGAGCTAGTCTCAATAGTTCTTCTTTCTACCAAAGCTAACTTTTAGTTTTTTGAAGGAAAAGAATGTATAATAAATTGATGGGAAATGTGGTTTTGTCACAGAAGAACTAATTTTCCAATAAAAGTGGCAGTATCAAAATCCACCTGACTTTAATGATGTATCTTAAGACAAAACACTAAAATACAAAAATAAATGAGGATGATGAGAGGAAAACAAGGACAAATATCTCATCAGGACACAAGTTTGTTGTTTGTTTTTTTTTTTTAAAAACAAATGGATTATCCCACCTACACAATATTATGTCTTCTTTCTGAGCCATATTGGTAAAAAAGAAAATGTTCAATTATATTTTGTAAGTTTTGGTACGATACTTCATCAACTCTCAGAGACAGCAAAATGTGTGTTCTGCATTTTTTTTTTTCTGATGACATATTATGCATTTGCTCATTTCTCTAGGACACGATGAAGCTAAGACTTTCATCTTATTCTATGTGAGCTATGTCAAAATACTTCTGTCCTTTAAGAATACCTTTGTACATTAATTAAAAATGTTAAATAAAGGGTAAATACATGAGTAGATTTATATGATTCAAAATCATACAGCAAAAAAAGCACCCAAGCATATACAAGAAATATGCAGTTCCTCTAGAAATACAATACTTGCACCATAGCTTTGGCTTTATGTTGCAGAGTTAGAGCAAGCCTGAGAGATGAATGTAAAAGATAAAGAAGCATTGTAAGGTCGGTGACTGAGCTCCTCTTTTTCCTAATCGGCTTCCCTTGTTATCCATCTAATTTGTGAGAAGGTTAACCTTTTCACTACTGCTAGAAACTAACTGCAACTTTTTATGAGATGACCATGTTAACAAATTAATCATTACTCTTCCTACAGCTCTGTAACAGCACGTGACAACATGTGATACTATTAAAAAAGAAAAAGAAACAGCTGCATTTTTCCCTCCAAAGAGCATTCAATTGCAAGTGGGTTTACATGAAAATAGGCATCAGGACTTCACAGGTAAGAAAACTTCAAGAAGATAGAGAGCTTTGAAGGCCATGAAGGGAAAGCCAGTTTCATCTATCAAAATTATTTAAGGTGCGTTGACCTGGAGTTTTCCAAGGAAATATATTTTAGTTAAAAATGCATTTTCTTTTCAGTTAAAAATTCACATATAGACTTTAACACACACACACACACAAACAGTTGCAAATGAACAATAAACATAACATTAGCAGAACATTGCATTGTAATATTTTTTTTTAAATAAAGATTCGTCTCCCAGGTTGAAATGACCACGAAAGTTAGAAATAAAGCAGAATATTTATAGGTAAGTGAATCAAAAATAACTTATCCAGGAAGTCTTTTTTATGTTTTTCCTTTCTTTGACTTGAATGAGAACAAGTAAATGTGCTGGAAATGTTACCAGAGTGTGAAGTTTTTTTTTTTTAAATCAAAAGCTGAGGGTCTTTGACTACAAACTGGAAGATAGATGTTGAGCGTTTATTTTCAACACAAGCTGTCTGTGTGGCTCAAACACTTCACTTCACTCCATGTTCAGCTGTCCTAAATTTGCAGAAGCTGCTAAGGATCTAGATCTCACACAGCATCACTTGACCCCTAGAAACACATACATTCAGTACTTCTGTTCTGGAACACACACAGATAAACACCCGAAAGCATCACAGTGTGATAGTACAGGTGGCTACACCCTCATGAAAGCACTGCTCCTAGGAGAAGTATTCCCTAGTTTCAATTCAGGACTTTATGTAAGAGGCTGAAAAGCAAAAAATGTCCCTGGAAGGACCATATTCATTAGCTGTGCCTTTGCTATGGCGTAGGCAGCACAAACTGCAGCCACTCTGCATTACGGTTTCTTGTATTAAGAAAAGGAAGGTAGTGTACAAAGAGCATCCTTTACTCAAAAGTTCATTAATCATTCCAGTGATTAGTGGGATCCTCCTGGTGCCTTCTGCCACAAAGGATCAGTCTAGGGATTAATATCCTAATTAACGTGAGCTCTGAAGAAACTATAGTGATGGAAGGGAGGTCTGGAAGTACTCTAATTTGGATAGACTCAGAGAAATATCTGCATGTTGCCTTTCTTTAAAAAAATTTACATATCAATGCCGAATATTAGAGAGAAGAACATATGAAAATGTTTAAATTCTAGTGAAGCAGAGCTGGAAGTGAAATCAAGAGTATTTGAACCAAACAGTGATTATGTGCCACATTATTTTATCAACTCTAAGTATAAATAAATTGATGTGATGACATCAAGAGACAAAGAACATAAAAAAAAAAAAAAACAGTGGGAGTTCCAGACTAAAAAACTGAACTTTCCACATTTGAAAAATGTTATCTTTACGCTGATAAAGTTAACAAGAATTCTTAAATCCAAGAGATGTTTTCTTCTAGGAAAACTTCTGGGGTCAAAATCTATGTGCCATGTTCTGTTTCAGTTGTGAAAGAAGTTGAGATTTTTTTCCTGAAACTGGAATGAACCTTTGTTGTCCCAAGAGATCCACTTAAAAATGGACCAGAAGTCATCAGAAATATATTAGAAATGTAGGTCATTCATTAAGGAAATAGAAGGAATTTGATTTTTTGCTCAAAAAAGTGTTGTAGTCATGTCAGTGATTTGTCTTGCATCCCCTGTCTATGCACCTTCACTTTTTCTTAATCCTTCAGTTTTTACTTTTACATATATGTATATTTATAGCATATTAGATTACACATAAATCATCTGTTAGCAGAATCTCTGCAAAATCTTTTTCTTTAGGCTATGTTTGTTTTCAGTAATTCTTCCTAGGTAATATTCAAATCAGAACTATATACGTAAAATTTTGTGAAAAGGAATGAACTATCCTATTATTTGATTGCAAGAGCAATTCTTAGGCATTTGAATACTTTTAGTTGAAAGAGTAATTTTTTCAGTTTTCAGACAGTTCTGCAATTTCTTCATAAGTCAAAATTTTCCATCAGTTTTGAACTTTTAATTTCGGGAATCCAAAGTGCAACATTTAGGAATAGGTTTCCATTCTAAACTCAGTGTGTATTGCAGGTGCTTGACATCTCTAAATACTGCGACTCATCATCTCAGTTTGGATCTTCAACAATTTAGCCTTACTATTTTGACTTAATGTTGGCATTTATTATAATCATGGATAATTATGTGTAATTATAATTAAGCTCTAATCCTCCCCAATTACACTGACATAAATTAGGCATAAGGAATAATTTAATCAAAATTAATGGATTTACGCCAGTGTAAAGCTGACGCAAGGATAAACTCAGATCTTGTATCTCATTTCAAAGTACAGTATTTTAAATATGCTGAAGTAAATCCAGTTTGCAGGTAACTATTTTTCAGTTACATTTAATGTTTGCTGTACATTGATTATCATTGCTAACAAAAATGGAAAAGTGGATTAAGTCAGAAAATAAAGGAAAAAAAAATTGCCAAGGAAGCACTGAAATCTGAACGGATTTCAAATAATTTGCGTGAGAAAAAAAATATTTGTCATATCATAAGGATGCCTTTAAAAATTACTTTTCCTAAAATAAATCAAAGGAAATTTCACTCCCTTAGGAACTTTAAATGTACATGATAGAAATACATCCAGATGCTAACTTTTCTAACTGACCAAGAGTGGCCTTAGAGAGCTGGTTAGGGAAATGATCCTTTACAAAACATAGGATACAAAGCTTACGTTGTTGAAAGGAGAAGCATGTAATCAGCTAAAGAATTCCTGAGAAAGACCAAGGGCAGCAGATACTGAAACCTTGAACTTCCTTGCTTCAATGCATTTTTTGCATGCTTCCTGAAGAAAGGAGCAACCAGGGGAATTTATTAACTTTTAACTTAATTAGGTAGATGCCAAAAAAATGTTCATTCCTGGAGTGGTGTTTTTAGACATTGCAGCCTTCAAAAGATTGCAGTTCCACTCCAAGAATCCAGTTGAGAATTTTTTTTATTTTTTTTTAAGAAGCTATGTGAGTCTTTTCATCTTCTAGATAGGAGACAAGAGAAGTTTTAAATGAGACTATTAACATGCATTGAGGACATAGTTATGGAAACAGGCAAAGTATCATATATATGTTTAACTGACATACTCTATTGGAATCTAATATAAAACTTCACAAAATCATGTAACAATCATCTTCCTGTGAAATCTGACAGCTGCACATACCTATGTTTCTATCCACACGTATATACACACGTAATATTCTTTTCTAACTTTGACTCATTGCTCTTTGTGAACTCTTGTATAAAAATAACTGCCTTTCTGAAGAAATGCTGTGGCAAATCCATAATACAGTTTGGAATTAATGTTCTCCCTTGGTTTACTCACACAAAACTTATTTCTTTTTATTCCAGCTGGTTCCTATTATTAAATTGTTAATTAAAAAAAAATAAAAGATGAGAGTATTATTTTCAATTTCTCTCCCACTTTATGCTCACAAACAATTGCTAACTGCAGCACCAGCACCTGGACATCTGCTGTCTTTACTGAAGAGTCTGCAAAAGTATTCAGGCACACAGTTTCCCTCTAAGCTACAATCTCTGTTTCACACGATGTCTTCCGTGTTATCCAACAGAGAAGATGAGGAGATTCATCCCTGTCAATGGTAACTCAGAACTGGCATTTCAGCCTGACAGCAGACATGAACTGTACATGACTGTGTATAACACCAAGAAAGAAACAGGCTTTTAGGAACCACTTTTACAGAAAATGCAAGCTATACACACAGAAGAACAATCACTGTGTACTAAACTATAATCAGATTAGTTTTTATTCACTAGGTTAATTCAGAGAATCAGCATTGCAAAGGAGGTTGAAATGAGTCCTGGTGACATAAAGTGCTTGATCCACCAGATCCTGGTGGTGAATTCATTGGACTACTTCCAACTGAATTAAAAGGTGTTTGAATTAAGTACAGAGTGTATATAGTAAAGTCAAAAGACAATCCCATAGACAGAGCCAACAACTGCAAAGCAAAATTTATAAATAATCATTTTTACAACAGACTTTTAAAGCCATCCACTGTGTCTGAGGCATTCTTTGTAGTACTCATTTTGAAAGCGAAGCATTATAAGAGAAACAAGACATAAATGCTGGACCTATGTCAAAGCACTAGAATAATAATAAAAGAAAATCTGTGCTAATTCACATTCTATAAAACTGTTGGTAAAAGCATATTTTCTGTTTATTGCTCACAGTGGATGCTACAATCTTGTCACTAGTCTTAGATGACTACTAGTAAATCCTACTCTTTGCTATCAGTATTGCAGTCCTGTTAATCTTGTCACCAGCTGCATATTCAATTCCTGAATCAATGGCTTTAATCATCTTTATAGTTGCTCTTTTATTCATGTCTATTGATTACAGTACCACAGTATGAAACAGCAGAGAATTAAATGACAGAGAAGCATTGGAGAAAAAATTAAATTGAATAATTCTTCCAAAATGCTGTCTCTGAAGAATTTTGATGTATCAAGCATTGCAGGGAATTCAATTACATATCTAGAGGCCTTCACAAAGTTTTACATGCATTACATTTCAATAAAGATAAAATTAATTTCATTTTGGTGAAAATTCATATGCATCACAATTTTTCTCAACCACAGAAAATAAAGAGTGGATGGTAACTGAAAGGCTGAATGAGGTTAACCAACATAAATGAAGGATGGCTTCTGGTCCATTTTTTTTCTGTTACTGAACTATTAAGATGCCCCCAAACTACCTTGTTTATTTTGAAATGTAATTATTAGGGTGTCTAAAATACTTCAGTAGACTACCAATCTGCCTGGAATCATGTGGCTGTTGACTTGAACAATTCCTAACCTGTTTTGCAGAGAACTCCTTTGTTTTATATGTGATCTTGGGGAAAATGCTCTTTAGTGTCCAGTATGGAGATGATCATGAGAACATGACAAAAATTTTATGCTTTTATTAGTGTTAAAATACCCTCTTCAGGGAGAAGCCTAAAAGACAGCAACAAAACCACTACAACAACAAATAGGAAGCTATTGCTTTACCAGGATGAATCTCAGAGCAGGTTTATCATAGAATCATAGAATGGCCCAAGTTGGAAGGGATCTCAAGGATCACGAATCTCCAACACCCAAAGTTTGGAGGAGGACCACAAAAATGATCAGAGGGCTGGAGCTGGAGCACCTTTCCTAGGAAGACAGGCTGAGAGTTGGGGTTATCTAAACTAATCTCCCAGGACACATTGTTGTAGGTCCCATAAATGGGGGCTACTGGAAAGATGGGGAGGGACTTTTTACCACGATGTGTAGAGACAGGATAAGGGGAAATGGTTTAAAACTGGATATAAAAAGGTAAATTCAAAAAAGATTGCTGGAAGAAATTCTTTACTATCATGTGGCTAGGCACTGAAACAGTAAAGTTGTGGATGCCCCATCACTGGAGGTGTTCAAGGTTAGCTTGGATGGGACCTTATTCAGAAGAGCCCCTGCCTATGGAATAGAAGTTGAAACTAGATGGTCTTTAAAGTCCCTTTCTATCTCAAACAATTCTATGATTCTATGATAAGGATTATCTTTAGGCTAGGAGATTTCTACAGTAGTCTTTACTTCAGGCTGTTCCTGAGCCAATATGAATCTGTTACATGGTTGTCAGGAGATACGTCACTTCAAAGCACTTGAGTCAAACTTGGCAAACTCCCATACAGGTTCATATGAGTTTTGATTTTGAGAAGGTGATATATGCGCACACATAGAAGTGACTGTGTTTCCTTCAGATTTTATGGCTTGTGAAAGCAAGAGAAAAAGCCAAATCTATTTTGATGTGCTGGAAGTCAAAACAGCTTCCTGCATGTGATTCATTTATCTCTGTTATATTACACAGGACTGGATCAAAACAGGCTTTTTTCTTTTTTCTTTTTTCTTTTTTTTTTTTTTTTCTTTTTTTCCCCCCCCCCAGATTGAAGTGTGGGTGTCATGGGGCTAGAACAGTTTCTCTTTCTTTTTTTTTTTTTTTCCTCAAAACATATTTTTTTTCTCCCTCTTCATTGGAAACATAATGCTGTCAGCTGTTTCTGCCATCTTCCTATTTCAAGTTCTCTCCAACTGTGTGTTCATACTTTTTTTTAACTCTTAATCAGGTCCTGCCTCATCTTTGTATCGGAATTCATCATCATATGGCACCAATTCAGATCTGTAACATGAATAAAGATTGGTATTTATCATACCTGCTGTAAAGGAAGTGCCTGTAAAAGGAAAGGGAGCATGTAATTCCCTGCCCTTCACTTTCTCCTCAACCTTTCACCTTTTAATCAATAGCTATAACCCAAAGAGATCTCACAATGGAAAGTTAATTATGAGGTCATGAAGATGAAAGCATATGACTGGCATTTTCTAAAGGTACTTTACTTTTAAATTATCCTTGATTTACCTGCATAAAATGAAAGGAACTTCACAAAGATTATTCTAAATGGACCAGACTTTTCAAATTATTCAGATGCCAGTTTTTCCAAGTGGAAATGCAATCTTGTCAAAATGTTCTTTGAATATTACTTAAGAAGGTGTCTTCCATTTGCAAGAATGATCTGACTCATAAATTGTAGATATGTTAATGAACAGGAGGACATGAATCACTCAAAGGCAATGCTCCATGACAGCTCCTCAGCTATAAGAGTTGTATATGAGAAGAAAGATGTCTGGACGCTTTTTCTTAGCACACTAAGAAAACCACAGAATTCAAGCATTTGTATTCATCAGCTCGGAGAATCTCCTAAATAACTACTGAAAGCCACAGGGAGAAAATTTTTTTGTAGAACATTGTATGATTCTATGCTGGAATCCAATATCACTCACTCAATTGCATAAACTGGGGACAGTAAGAATCACTACAGAAAAAATTGTGTGTCAAAAGGATAATACAAATATTAGCTTATTTTATCGCTTTTAGGATTCAGGAGGATTAGATGAAAGGTTTGATAGTTGTATTTACTGCTTTAAACAATAATAGCAAATATTTCTATTGTTTTTTATTACATGAAAATCAAGAAATTCTGATTCAATATTGGTTACAGCTAAAACCCCAATGAGAACCAATAGTTAAACAACGTTAATTAATTTTAGAGCTACTCAACCGAAAATATCAGATTACTGAATATACAGGTTATCCTTAATATTAGACTTTAACTCTTTTGTATCCTCTTTGACATATAACAACTGTTAGGAGTTGCAACAGAGGAAAAAAAGGAGGTGAGATCACCTTTGGTTACAAGCTTGTTAAGCTAGGGAGAAGAATTTTCAGCTAGGGAGAAGAATTTTCAGTATATGGTGGTTATGACTGTGAAGAGGAAAGGAACCTGGGGGTGTTGGTTGATGCTCGGCTGAACGTGAGCCGACAGTGTGCCCAGGTGGCCAAGAGGGCCAACGGCATCCTGGCCTGCATTAGAAATCGTGTGGCCAGCAGAAGCAGGGAGGTGATCATCCCCCTGTACTCAGCACTGGTGAGGCCACACCTCGAGTACTGTGTTCAGTTCTGGGCCCCTCTCTACAAGAAAGACATTGAGGCCCTGGAACGTGTCCAGAGAAGGGCAATGAAACTGGTGAGGGGTCTGGAGCACAAGTCTTATGAGGAGCGGCTCAGGGAGCTGGGATTGTTCAGTCTGGAGAAGAGGAGGCTCAGGGGAGACCTCATTGCACTCTACAACTTCCTGAAGGGTAGCCTCTTCTCCCAGGCAGCAAACAGGATCCGAGCAAATGGCCGCAAGTTGTATCAGAGGAGGTTTAGGTTGGACATAAGGAAAAACTTTTTCCCTCACAGAGTGGTCAGGCACTGGAATGGCTGCCCAGGGAGCTGATGGAGTCACCGTCCCTGGCAGTGTTCCAGAGGCATCTGGATGAGGAGCTACAAGATATGGTTTATTTGTGGCAGCAGTGGTTGTGGGAGCACAGTTGGACTAGATGATCTTGTAGGTCCTTTCTTACCTTGTGATTCTATGATTCTATGAAAAAGCCTGAAGGGAAGTGGAGTTATAGAGTAGTATAAGGCTGCCTGGAGGCCACTCACACTTCCCCAGGGAAGGAACAATTGAAGAACCATATCCTCTGCACCCAATGTTAGGACACTGAAAAGGATCATCTTCCTCTCTTCTGTAGGATCTGACATTTGGTAAAGGAAACACTGTCTTTGCATAAAGTTTTTGTATGGATTACTAAAAAACTGAGCATATTTACCTCACTGATACCTCTCTGTATAGTAATATCAGCTTTCTGCATTGTTACAACTGTACCCTTCCTCTCCTACAACTGCTTTAAATTATCTATTTGGATATTAATACTTCTTACATTGCTTTTGTTTCCCTTAAGGAATGAATAAAGCAATTCCCCTTGGATTTTTTTTTTTTTTTTTTTTTTGTGATACTTAATTGTAGAGGAAGAATGCAGAAAGACTGCGATTTGAGATGGCAAAAGATTAACTATTTATTACTTGTGGTAAAACAGGGATTAATTTTTAGAAAAACTGAAATCAGCAGTAAGGAGGAGTGTCAGCTCTTTTGGGACCAAATCCATCATGCCTACATCTGATAAAATAATAAGACTTTTAGCAAGGTTTTTAACGTGTAGAAGAGAATGTTTTGCTCAATTTCTTTTCCTTATAATGCTATAAACCTTGAGATCAGCTACTATAAATGAATGAAACAAGCACAAAACTTAAACAGTCTCATGCCCTTGGTATTTTCTTGAAATGCCTTAAAATCATCATTTGATATCATTATTTCATATTCTTCATCTGTAAAATGTAGATGCTGAGTATACATACATGTTCAGAGAACTGCACCCAAAACTCCATATAAGGATCTCAGAGGATTTGGATCAGTACAATGATGAAATAACTGCAAAAAACTACCCCAATACAGTTGATATAATCTGTGATATAATGTTACTATTCCTAAAAAAACAAAACAAAACAAAAAAAAAAAAAACACCTGAATGATAGAATTCCTTTTCCTTACAACATTATCAATTCAGCTGTGACAGGAAGCCCTTTGGATACCATTCTTACAAGCTTCTTGTTCACATTTCCAGATAAAGGGACTTTCTGATAGGTTTTGAAGTTACGCATGATTATTCAAACCAGAGTTTGCATGAATGAGCAATAGTGAGTATATAATCTATGCAGCTGGTAATCCATGCCTGTATCCCTCCAAACAGAACCAAGCCTCTTATGTTCACCATGGAACTTGGATGTTTAGTAATTTAATAGGCTTAAGCTTTAGTCCTTCAAGGTTATTGTGCAGATACCTTTAATAAAATACACTCAACATTGCCAGCAAACATTCTAGATAAATGAACACAAGAAATGTTAGATGCAACTTTATTATACTGTTAATCCTTGCTGGAAGGCTTCCTGGACTGTTTGAGGGTAGTGTTAGTAGTGATGATAAACTAATTTGCCACGGCTCTTAAGTTTATGTTATCTTTTCTTATCAGCCTAAGGGTAGGTCAGGAAAAAAATTGGAAACATTTGCTAGAGATGGCAATGTCGGCAATTCAAATGCTGTTGTAGCATGTCAGCCCATCCATACTCCCAGAATGGATAGTTTAATAGTCCATTTAATTATTCAAAGCAATTGAATTTCCAGCACCCATATCCTGATAAAGTGATATACCACAGTCAGATTGCAAGATTTATTTATATGTATATATTTGTGAGCATTGATATAGATACAGGTATATAGATATATGCAAGATATATATGCAAGATAACTCTTTGAGCATTCTAATTTTGCCATCAAAGACAGAGCTAAGAGCAACAAACTGCAGAGTCAAACAGCACATAGAATGGTGGGGTCTGTTGGGTTTGTTGATCTGACTTTTTTTTTTTTCTTTTGAAGTGCTCTCAAGACAATAAATCTCAAAAATACAAATACACTGTGAAATAAAATATAACGAAAAATAAAGCAAGTCACCAGTTGTTCTTTAATCTTAGAATGCATGTTCTCAGATATACCAACTCAGTGATAATGAGGTTGGTAAGTGAATCTCATTATCCTTATCCTGATGTGTTTGCAATACCCAGAACTATTAGATCTTCCACTGTTTGCAGGGGTCTGCAAAATAAAGGAATCTGAGCCTTCTGCTCCTTTCTACTGCTTCTCTCTGTACCACTTCACAAATTCTGCTTATGTTCACACTGTCCTTGTGAAGTCTGTTCATTGCTCGGCTGCAGCTGTCTTGATTCTTCTATTTTATTGCAGTCAGATCAGATGCCATGAAGTCAAACCTACCAGATTAGGAACTGCTGAAAAAGATGATGTCCTAAAGTCTTCTCCCAGTCCGTATTTCCCACACAGTCCTTCCATTCTTGTTGAATTTACCTCTATTTTGTGTCAGGATTGTCTGCTTTCCATAGGCCGATATATCTGTTTCACATTTATTTTCACTTATCTATGCTCAAAGATGGAACTAGTTACAAGAAATGATCACAGATAATTTTCAAAAAGTTTAACATGAATGGTATTGATACAGTTACAATAATTACAGATAGATATGCCAAAACGCAATTTTCTGTCACGGAAGCAGAAAGATTCTTTTCTGTGCAAGTCTTTTAGCTTTTAGGCTTACATTGAATGTGTTAGTGTGAATTATCTTCAGCATATATATAATTAATAAATATTCACTAAATTTTACCTATCAGCTCAAAATTATAAGACTTTTTGCAATAACTTTGATAATACTAAAATACATTACCTATGTTGTTGCATACTTTTAAGTTATTAAAATAACTGATCTAATTCATACCAGTAATGTTACAGTAATAGCACTCTATGAATATAAAATAAACCCTTTTGCTGATGAAGAAATACTAAGAGAAATTTAAAAGTATTTAAAAAAACATACTAACATAACCAACATGTTGTTGGTTATTGGGCAAAAATTGATGGCAATGAAATAAAAACACTTACTTTCAAATCAACGTATATGAAAGCTTTTAAAAAAAGGCTTTTAAGCTCTTTACTTATGCTACATTTTTTAAAATTCTTTTGAGAATGGCATCCTCCATACCTCACATTTGGTTCAGCAGAAATTTCTTCAGCCTTTCAATAAAAACAAGACTCAAGTATGCTGTATATCCTTCTCCTGATATACTGATGAGGATTGGTAGTCTAAAGAAAAGATTGGTGAAAATTTTCAGATTAAAAAAAAATATTTCATGATAGTGTTAATAGTGTAGCTTGCCTTGACCTTTTGCCATTGTAAGGAAACATTACCATATCTCTGGTGTTGGTTAATTTCATTACAAAAGAAATGAATATTGTATCAAAATTGCTGAGAAATATTGACCAAATTGAAAAAACACCACTGAAATAAGGACAGGAAATGAAATAGAGAAAAACATCACCTTTAAACCCTTATTAACTGTTTTTATTGGTTTCCTTTAATAAAGAACATTTTCTCCTGTAGATAGCAAATGGGCATTTTTCTTTCCTGTAGATAATGATCTGGCTCAAAGTAGTCTCACTTTAAACAGAATATTTATTGAAAGAGCTAGTTGCTTCCTCACTTCCTCACAAAATTATTTTTGTACTTTTCATTTACAAATAATCTGGTACATTTAAAAAGGAAATTGCAAAAACATTGGAGTTTTATGTCAAAGTTCATGCTCTTAACACGTTTAAAAACTTCATGTTCAAATGTTCAAACTGCCAGACGGCCAGCCTTAGGAGCAAATCCTGTCCTTCCTGCCCTTCAGAAAGATGCAAGATTCCTGTGTCCACTTAATACCACATCCTATCTGTTTTTATGGATCGTTTTCTCTACTCTTTGAAAGGCCTTTTGCAGGATTGTTTGAATGAAATCTTCTGATTTATGCTGTACAAGAAGTTAGTTGAGAAGACCAGTCTTGATCATAGAAACCATGATGGTTTCTGTCTGGAGGTATGTTAGACTGAAGTATTTTACAGGATGTTGGCTTTGAAATGGAAAATCAAAAATCTCATTCCCCTTGCACGCACACTCCCTAGCATTTAAACAAGCTAATCTGACTTTCAGGGAAGGGCTGGCATCACCTGATACTTAGGAAAAAAACATTTGGTTCATCCTTAGTTTATCTGTGACATAAGTTTTACCTACTAATTACTAATAGTGAATGCGAAGATCTTGTATTAGGTGTTCTCTACTCCAAGTTAATGAGTAAAATGAACATGGAGCTTCTTGGATCTCAACACAGAATAACTCCTAAATTAAACAAATACAGTGGATAACAAGGAATAAGCATTCTTAATATGCTACAAGGACAGGATAGTTAGGGACTTACCCATGTTTCATTGTGGAGCCTCCACCAGGATTACTGAACTTTGTTCCTTTTAATTAATACAAGGCAAAACTTTTACTCCATAGCTTCTCATCCTCTTCTGTCTTTTTTTATTTCTTTTTAACAGTAGTTCATTAACAAAAATCCTTCTTTTCAGAGACCAAAAGCTGATATGTTCTGGGGAAATGCCAGCAAAATGTTAAAGATTGGCACAACTAGCTACTGTCATTCTATCAAGACAATAGGATTTGAGCGAAAGGGGTAGAGTTCTCCATGCAGAATTTAGCTGCTTAATCCTCTCTTGTGGGCTGGCACAAAATCAACAAAAGAAAGAAACCAAATTACCCAGCTCTGCTTTGGCAGATTTAGCCACTGTCAGCAGGCCAGAAGTTAATTCCCTCATATTCTTGTTTGCCACAAACTACGGCAGGCCTTGCTGAGCCAGGTTTCCTGTGTAAATCTGTCAGCTGAAATGATGCACAGCGTGAAGAAAGAGAGAAAGGACATGCAAAGAGTGTGGTCCTTTTGCCAAATCAAGTCCCCAGAAGTCAGACTGGCACTGGAACTACCTCTTAGCCTTCAGCCTGAGTGATGTTTTTGACACAAGATGAGAAGGATTTATGGTTTCTTAAACCGGCATCGTGCGCGCACACACACACACACACACACACACACACACACACACCCTTCCTTGCCAATAAGTAAGGATTGTTGTTACATTAAGCTCTGTGTGTGGGAGTCTGTTTCCCTTCTGGCAACAGGCACAAGCTTCCAGCTGCTTAGCATCTTTCTGAGACTCAACAGTGTGTAGGGTATGATATGTTAATAACGAAGACTACATAGTCATCAAGACCAGTGAAATTGCAGTGAAAGTAGGAAATGCATCAACAGTTTGCCCTGTCACAAATACTTACTGACTAGTTGCAGCCTATGGTGCCTTTTATTGTGTGCTCAAATTAAGCTCTTGTGGAGATAATGTGACACAGGTGATCAGGCTATTGGTATCATTGATTATTGATTCCTCTTTTTGGAAATCAAATAGCAGCGCTACTGTGAGGCAAGGTGAGCTCAAAATATTTGGAGCAACACGTAAAAATACTTGAATTACAAAGACTTTCTCACTATGAACACGTACACCAAAATGGATTTTGGTTCATGAAATATTTTACCTAGGCAAGTTTCATTTAAAGCAGACAGTTTAACTAGTGTAAGTAAGAAAACCAGGTAAAAAAGCCACAACCTAATAACAGGGAAAATAATATAGACCACTTTATAAAAGATAATGGTTTCCAAACAAAAATCACAAAAGTCCTAAGATTCCAAATGTACTTTGTGTGAAAGAGGACATTTCCTTAAAGTACTTAAATATGATCAACAGAATGAGTAATTCTGCAAAAATGCTGATCTGAGTGTGAAATTCTCAGAAAGTTAAGAATTCTTATTGTCCTTTTTTTCTATACTGGAACTGGTTTCCACTTATACTAGACCAGATTATGACATATATAGCACATCTGTAATGTAACCAATTCAGAGTATTAAACAAGTTTTACACTAATATTCAGCACTTTTTTTTAAATTGTGCATGTTGAGACAAATTTTTAGATACATTTCAAATACATCCATTGATTTTAACAACTGGATGAAGTGATAGAAGAATCAACATTCTACCAGTATTTTAGCTCCCTTCTTAACTTGAGCAAGTTACTTCTAGCTAAAATCATAACATTTTATGTAAGTGCCAGACTTGTTAATTATGACTACTGAACTTAGGAATTAACAGGCAATTTAGTACTACTCATGTATGCCAAACCTTGATACAATAAATGGAGAAAACTTGTTGCAATTTCTAAATTAAACATACAAAAGACTAGCACAAAAAGAGCCTCTCATGTATTTTGCTGTTTCTAGCTCTGACCCAAGATACATATTCATGTTAATAAAAACACCATGGATATGTTTGGTGGAAAATTACCAACACTTGCAAGCAGGTTAACCTGGATAAAACCCAGGATGCTATCTAATAAAGACAAGTGCAGGATGAGTACTTAGGGGGAAATAATCAGCTGTGTAACTACAAGTCAGGGAATATTTAACAGATGAGGTTTCAGAAAAAGATGAGAAAAGGATGCAATTTATCACCGGTCATGCCATGCTGTTTTTTAACAGCCTTTCAGCAACAAAACTGGATTTTGAAGGGTGTTAAAAGCAGAAGAAAGGGGGCCAGATCCTACTTTTATCTCAATTCTAGATCTAAGCATTACATTGAGATACCTGACCTCAGTGAAAATACCATGAACTTGCTCTGTAGATAATGGAGAGAAATCAGCACTTCCTGAAGGCCAAAAAATATTTAATCAGACTTTGGAGATCTTCCCCAAAAATCTCAGTAAAGTGACTAAATTTGCATGGAATGAGTCCAAGTGTCTACGGAAAATGATATGTAGAAAGAATGCAGCCTTGTCAGGCTCAGTGATTTAAGCAAACATTTTATCTGTGCTTCTGAATTTACATACCAGTAATCCACCTAAACTCGTTCAAGTTCCACAGAGGAGACAGCAGGCATTTTAAACAAGAACACATTCCCATCATGTCTATGAATGTGAAAAGATGTCCACGATGGGAAACAAAGAGAAATGAGAAACTGAACTGAGAAAATAGAAGGCTGCAATGTTGCAGTACTCTACCTGCTGAGATGGAAAGTTCATTAGGTGGAGAGCGTGGAACTGCACATCTTTATCAGTAGCATAGGTGACACTCTGGTGCTGAGGAGATGCTTATAAATGCATGTCTTTTACACTTTGCTACTTGATACAGCCATGCTAAACAGCTTGAGATGTAGTCCAAAAAAAGAATAGCCAACATAGTTTCAATCTCTAGAAAATATCTGTTAAACTGTATCTTTTTGGACATCCGTCCCTGTGCAGTTTATTCAGTTGGAATTCACACTTAACAAACCTTCTCTGGACATTTTATTGCAAATTTGACATAAATTAAAAAATACCTCAGAAAAAGGAAAGCAAGTCTTGTTCTCTCTGGAAACATGCCTGCACACTCACATGACAGTCAGTAGGAGTGCATGGGTGTAACTGAGAGCAAGTTTTGGCTCACATAGTTTGAAATCTATTTGAACTCTTAAAATAAAAAGGTTTTAAAAAGGATTTCCTTCCTGTCAGCAAAAAGCCACAGACATCAGAGGAACAGAGTCAACCACATGTGTGTGTCTTTTCATGCTTCCTAATCAGATGTAACGATTGCTCACACTGTATAGATAGATTTTATTCAAGGATGTGCATTCCTGAGCCTTAGGAGCCTGCCAAGTGTAAAAGCAAACAGAACAATCTACACATGAGGTGATGTATGCCCTTAGGCTTTCCTGAATGCATCAGGGCTAGGGAAATCTAACAGAGTTCCTCTTCCATCCTGGCTGATGTAAAGTTCTCAAGAGAAACTAGCTGGCCTCTGTCCAGTAATCATCCTTTGATTGGGATGGTAAGTTACTTTTCTGAGAGTGTAGAAGAACAACAGCAGAAGGAAAAGCACTTATAAGGGCTATAAATAGTGCTGCAGAAAACCTAACAAAGGTGTCACAGTGAATGACTTAATCCACCATGCATGATGCTATTACTGATAGTTATTCTTCTGCTTGTGATGGGGGAAGGAGCAGAGGGGGGAGGAAAACATATGTTAATAAACTGAAATGCTCAGGAATTATCAGAATTTTTACATAATATGCTCTTAACTAGATGTCTTGTAGGTCTGCTTTTGCTACAGATATCACAACTTCCACAGATAAAACTGAGCTACTTCTTGTATGTCCACGAGTAGTAGCAGTATGGAAAGCTTAGCAGGAATGGACAGCCTCATATTTTACCATATTTATAAAGTAAATTTTGCAGCTGTGTGAAGCTCTATGTTATTACAGACAAATTGGCAGCATTACTCAAAGTAGGTCATTAAAACCTTACTTAATTAGTTATGTCTATGCAGTCTGCAGTGATTATATACCCTGTGTACCTGTATGTCCTAACATTGTGTCTTCAAACAGTGTGCAGGTTTTCTTTGGTTTCTTGAGAAATCTGAAGAAATACATAAGATTCACTGCTGAGCTGAGAGTTAGGAGAGCTGGAGTTTATTTGCATAATTTTCTTTATTCATCTGTGATCTCTCTATCTTTTCTCTGCAACTATCTTTGAAGAGGGAAGATATCATTTGTAAATAAAATATAAAAAAATAATATATATAATATTATAATAATCATTTGTAAATAAAATATAAAAAAATTATAAAAAATATAAAATATTTGTAAAGAAAATATTTGTATAGTAACTATAATAACATTTGTCTGAATCTTGATGATTTCAAACCAGCTTTCCCAGCTTAATTCTTATTTCGGCCTGCACACTTTTTCCCTCCTGTGCACACACACCAAACTTTCATGAAGAAATGCACTGCATTCAGGCCTTTGATTAATGTTAAAACTGCTATTAGTCGTGACCTGTACATCAGGACTCACTACTGTAACATAAATAATTTTCTTGAAAGTGGTGTGAAAAGGATCCTTATGATTAATATTATGTTACATTTTTTCGGCTTGTTTTAGCTTGCATGCCTCTGTAGCTCCATTCTTCCTAAATACTGCAGAATGAATGGTGATTAACACTCAAAATGACATCAGTAGTCTGAAATGGGAAGATTGAGATTGTGACATCACCAAAATATTTCTCTGCTTTAATTCTGAAGACATATGAAGGCAGCATTTCAGGAGCACCAAATTCATTCTTCCTTTAAGAGAACATTAAAACACTCTTGTCTAAATATCTGAAAAAATATCTAGATTTGCAACATGAGCTATTTTCACCTTGAAATGAATTAGAACGTATTAAAATAATAATAATATTAATAGTAATGGTAATAATAATAATAATAAAGGGGGGGGAAGCTGCAATAATTTTTTAAGCTTGTCAGTTTCAGTACTAGCTCTGAACTATACCAGTACTGAACTATAATTTTCATTTTGAGCAGTGAACTTTACTCTGCCTTCACTTATATGGTTAGCTTTATTGTACTTGCTAGAAGCCACTAAAATATCAATTGTCTTAGTAAGGAAAGAAAATATAATTGCCAAATGTAACCCAACACTACTGATTTCCTAAAGAGTAGACATTACAGATAGGTGTCTATCTTATACTGCTATATCATCCTAAAAAAAAAAAAAAAAAGTAACCAGGATTTAGTTGTGGAGGTCAACTGGTATCAAGTGATTCATGTACATGGCAGTAAATTTCACTAGCAGCTGAACTGCCTATTGGGAACAGTTTCTGACCACATTAAATCCCAAATTGTGCAGAGGAATTTTTGGGGAGAGCACTGGCTGGCTGAGGTCAAAAATCCATTCTGACAACTTCACAGTCATTGAGTACTAAGACTCAGGAACATATTTTGGCAGCATATAATTTATGAGTATGAATGTAGCCAGGAGGGGTGCAGCTTATCTGAGATTTCTTTATAAAGAAAAGGAAATAGGTATGTTTATGGTGCAATTCATCCTTGACTTCAGAATATAGTCTCATAAAACAGATCAAATGAATCAAGCTTTGAAGCTGTCTATTTCTTTTTGTCATCTGTAAAGTAAACCTAGAGAGACTTACTAAAATATACAAGAGTAAATTATCAACATCTATAAGGGATAAATCCTTCTTATATGATTAGCAAAATTGGTTAGCAATACATTTCCAGTAAGCATCTTTTCCAGTATGTGAGCCTATCAATTTAGATAGCAGTTGCTTGCAGGTAGAGATGTGAGAAACATGGATTGTTTTCAGTTTCATCAAAAGGCTTCTGTTTAATTAAGTTTGTCCTTATTTATACACACAGTGAGAGTTCTTCAGGAATCTGAATCTAGTTATTCTTGCAATTCAGATATGAAATAGATATGGACATTGTAGTAAGAGCCTGCATGACGATGAGCTAGTATGAACGCAAGATCAGAAAAGTACTTTCATGACATTAAGACCAGTCCCCCCTCAGCACAGGCAAATCACAAACTCCTTTCCAAATGTTTACCTGAACAAAACTTTGTTTCTACATTCTTACTGAAAGACTGAGTTAAATAATTCACTGCTCTGGTGCTTACAAAGCTTATTCCACCTTTCAGCATAAATTCATGCCTGACAAGCCTAGCTTTACTTGTTCTCCTGCCAAGTTTGCCATTTCTCTTAAATTGCCATTTCCCTTCCTTGCTGTTTTCCTCCATGGCATCTTTGTGGAGATAAACCATATTTTCTATCAGTCTCCATTTTGGTCAACTGTACCAATAAAGGCCTTCACCTCCAAGTTTAGTTCATTTTCTGTTTATCTGTCAAATTTAAATTAGGTTTTCTTAAGCAAAAGTTTCAAAAAAATAAAACAGTTACAATTTCTCCAATTCCTTGCAAAATGATTTCAACTTATTGTTTCCTTCAGCTGGAAATGAGCCATCAAATGCATCCGTTCTCATTTGCTTTTTCCATAGAGAGATCATATTGAGTCTGGAGGTTATCCTAGTGCTTATTCTACTCTTTTATTTGGACATAATGAGATCCTTGAGTTTTTCTCACATCCGGGGTGTGATTCTTTCCATCTTGTTCACATTAGATAAAGGACTTTGTTCTATTTTCAACTTCTTCATGACTTTTGAGACATAAGTTTAAAAAAATTGTATTATTTTGAGCAGTTCTTTATTATTCTTAGCCACACTCTACTACTATACAGCATTTTTATTTTTTCTTCCGAGAGTATTTCTGCAGGTGAATAATTGCTTTAATACCTGCAAGATTTAGCTCACCTTCTGTTTAACCAAATCACTTTTTGTTTTAAATTATTTTTCAGGCATAATATTGGTGGGGTTTTTTTTAGTTCAGTTTTATTATTCTTTATGGTTTCTTTACCTAACCCTAAAATTATTTTGGAAATGGATATTAATTCATCCATTGATTAACAGGCTTTCTTTGGAAGTTATTCACACTACTTTCTTCCCATTACTTTCAATAAGTTTTCAGTCAATCTGAATTTTAGCAGAAATTTATAAAAGTTGTAATCTTTAATCCTGAGGGATCTGAAAATTACTTACTTTTGCTTTCTGTGCAGTTTAAATTGACTATGTTCATGAAGGTTTTAGTTAAGGTAATTTTCTACTGCTACTGGACAGCTACAATGGTGAGATAAAATAGTCCTTTTGGGTTGAATGATACTATGGGAAAGTGCTGTGGTGGCTGTTGCAACTATACTGCTATTCACAGACTCTGTTTTCTAAATCTATCCATGAAGTAAAATAACAAGATGGCTTATTCTTACTAATATTTATCATCTTGACAATAATAAATCTGTTCCCATAAAAATTCCACCTGGGAAGTCTATAACATAACTATAGTAATGAGAACCCTTCCTTACATTTAAAGAAAATATGTCAAACCTGAGATATTTTGACATAAACATTTAAGGTTCAGTGAACATGCATACTTCTATAAAACTATGTTTCTTAGGAATTTTTCTGACCATCTACACAAGCATCCCCCACATAGGCAATAGGAAATCTAATCAAGCACAGATCTTATAAACTATATCCAGACAATCTACCAAACAACTGAGAAACAAATTAACCTGAAACAAAGATTTGTTCTTCCTTCATAAGAACACATCTCACTCCAGTGCTTTCTGCTCTTTACTTCTTGGTTCCAATAAGTTGCCTAAAAAATTGGATAAAGAAAGGAACGACATGGAGCATAACACTAAAATATTAATGGCAGAAACTTTTTGGTTTTGGGAAATAGCACAGGAAGAAACTGTATTAAAGTTCTATATTAATAGAAGGTAATATGACAGTATAGGACTGATTATAGCAGTTTAACACATACAAATAGTTATGCTAAAATGTTCTAAAGTAGGTGTATGCAAGTATAAACGTATGTATATACACAAACACCTACGCACATATGTAGGGCACTCAGAAAATAATACCTCATATTTGTTTACATGGAAACTATAACAAATACAAAGGACACAATAACAGCAATTGATAGAGCACATTCTCAGTTACATAATTTTTCAACATAGTCACCACCATGAACTATGCATTTTCACCAGCAATGAACAAGAACCTGCATTCCACTCATGAAAATCTGCACAGCAGAGGTGATCCACTGTTTCCACTTTTGAAACACACCACCCACAGCCCCACTGTGCTCTCATCCACTGTTTTTTCTCCATAGACATTCAGCAAGCATCAATGAATGTCAGTATTTTTTTCACACGGAGGAATTCAATGACATACCTTTGCTATGTGCACACTTCCATGTCAGACACCATTTTGTCAAGTTCATGAGTATTATCTTTTACTCTCAGTACTTTAATCTGCTGGAGCTTTTTACAGACTTGAATCAGTCAAAAACAGAGTGAAAAAACAATCAAGTAGAATAAACTATTATGTGTTTGATTGCTGTTTAATAAAGTAGACCCTTGTGTCTCCGGTAGCTCAGATGTTTCTGCATCTCATTCTCTATCATTAAGCATTTCAACTCACAATATGAAGCAGACTTACTCAGTCTTTTAAAGCTGTAAAACTCAGCCTGATCTAAATTCAGAGTCTAAAGAAACAGTTTTGAGGCTGGAATAAACGTGTTAATTTGAGAACATTTTTTGCTATAAGCAGATGAGTCCAAAATTAGGCATCTATCTCAGACATTATACTGACACTTTCACAATGACATTTTTTTTAACATGTTTCTAATATCTTGCCAGTTGGGAGAGGTTCCTGATGACTGGGAGAAAGCAAATATGACTCATATTCTAAAGGGACAAAAAGAGGACCTGAAGATCAACAAGCTGATCAAACTCAGATTGTTCTATAGAAAGATGCAAATAATCCAGAAGATCATTTCTAAGCGTATGAACTAGAATACTACTGAGACTAGTCATTTGGGTTTAAAAAGAGGAAATCCTGCTTGACCAAACTGACAGCTTTCTTTGATGAGAGGAGTGGTTTGTTCCCTTCTAACCCCAACTAGTCTGTGATTCCATGGATCAATATCAAATGAGAAAACACTGACATAAATGATTTTGTATTTATTTTTCCTCAAAGTAAAAATGAACCAACTCAGAGCACAAATACAAGAAAATTACTCACTAAGAATATTAATCAGTATGTCATGATTATAACAGACTTCTACCCCAAATACGAGAGATCTGATCACAAAGAGTATCGGTTTATACTTCCCTTAAGTGTTTCCTTGACAAGCAGGAAACCATAGGTCAAGGCCTTGAGTAACCCAATACACCTTCAAGGTTGGCCTTACTTTGAGAAGGTCAATGGTCCAAAATACTTCCAGAAGTTCGTTCCAAATGAAATTATTCTTTGCATCTATGGCATGAAAACAAGAAGCAATGGTGCATAAATTTCACCAATGTGTGACTGGTTCCAGTCCAACATGGGCCAATGCTGCAAGAAGGATTTTGACGCATAATGATTGTTTTGTGGTTGGAGGAGGAATATTTTCACCTATCCAATTTAGATGACAAAGATTTAGCAAATCTTATGGAAGCTGCACTGCAGAAAAACTACAGATTTTTTGTGCTAGTAATGCAAAATGTTAAGTGCATAAGTGCAAACCTGATTAAAATCTGAATTCCTCCCTTATTCAAGCTTAGGACATTATGAATAGGCCTTGCATCTCTCCTAGCTGCATAGCTCCTGGACACTATATGGCAGCTTCCAAATTCTAGGTGTGTCTACCATGTTTTATCACTACATTAGCTTACTCATTGAGGCAACATGAATTAAGAGGCAGCAACTGTTGTTGTCCTGAATAATTTACAAATATTTTTTAAGCAGATTTAAGACTGCAAGGCACTCTCTGAAAGGGTTTGCATGTGTATTTATGCTACCACATAAATTATTTTGGGAAGATGATGAATATGTTCTAATCTTACACAATCATAAATCAAATAATCTTTAATTGGTCTGTTGGATATATTTATTGATATTGTTGATTTCTGGTAAGTGCATGATGAAAAGTGGATATATTTTTGTTTTCAAATCTTATTGGGATCACTTTTGTTCTACTAAGGCTGGTTTTCTAGTCATCTTAGCATCTCATGCCAGCATTGGTCATATCAGTACTTTCATTGCTGTAATGCAATCACTGGAATATTCCAAAAGCATCCAAACTTCTCAGGTGAAACACTGGGAATCTCATTTCAATCACAATTTTTATCACAAAACTTTAGTTAAATGCACTGTTCAAATCAATGATAAGAATATGATTCCTCAGGAACATCTTCAGAGTGCATAACACAAACCTGATCCAGTGATCCACTAACAGCGTGGGAGCTCCTGTAGTGGGCACGATCTTTCAACGGTTTAAGGGCTGGTTCGGCCCGGTTCCGTGACAAGCGGGGCGGAGGGATCCGCAGATCCGCGCCTCCAAAAAAAAGGAAACA
The DNA here is from genome assembly GCF_023343835.1 of Lagopus muta. Lineage (NCBI taxonomy): Eukaryota > Metazoa > Chordata > Aves > Galliformes > Phasianidae > Lagopus > Lagopus muta. The sequence continues at coordinate 11,694,614 of NC_064434.1, forward strand.
GGGGACCCCAAAATAATTAAAACAGCGGCACCGATCTGAGGAGAAACAAACTAATTTACTAAATATAGTATCGGAATGCAAGATAACACACCATAATACAATATAATCAGAATTGAAGCTAATAAATCAAATATAATGAGAGAGAGAATGTCGGAAAGGTAGATAGGCCTCACCACAACGCTGAGGTGAGATGCGCAGTCCAGTTGAGCAGCAGGGAGATGGGAGCAGCGCCCACGACGACGAAGGGCAGGCGAGAAAAAGCATCAGGTGACCTTGCCAGGAGTTAAACCTCCTCTCTCTGACTGCAAGGTCCCCTGGGGAATGTAGTTCTTCTTCTCTTCAGGGCAGGTACCCAGGACTTGAGCACTGACAGTTAAAGTCCCAGTGCCCCACATGATGTTATGATGTGGAATACCAAAAGCCAAAAATCACAAAACCATGACACTGAGCTACATAGATATAGCTTTGTCACCTCAGGACTAGCTCAGAGGAGGAGTTTGGAGCCCGATTCCTTGCCCCGTTCCAAAAAATTTGAATTTTTCTTTATCAGATGTATTTTTGCATCCTCTAGTGTACCCTCAAGCTCTTCCATCAACTTCCTACCAGGTAAATAATGGTAGCGTAAGTTTAGTTGCTCACATTTTTCTCAGTTAAAAAAATAATTCCTGTGGCCAGCATCACAATTTTAAGGAAGCAAATAAAGATTTTTTCACAAATAATATAACAGAGGCTTTCTCATATTAGATCTTGAATCCACCTGAGATCAAATATATCCTCAGAAGATTCAGCTGCATTCTGAGTTGAAGGGGCTGATTAAAAGAAAAAAGACTAAAATGCATCTGGATAGTTCTTTACCGAGTGTCAGATTTTCTGACATATGCTATGTGTATATACATATATGCATATTTTTTTCTAACGTTTTATCTATGTTTGTCTTTTGTGTTTGCCAGGTTAAATAACAGTCCTGTTGATAAGTGACGAGTCATGATGTTGTTTATGTGCATAATTCCCTTTGTTTTCCACAGGCATCACATGACCCAAACCAACAGGATGATTATGTTCCTGGATTGACTCCACTGATTGTAATAAAATTATCTCAGATTTACACTGACATAACTCAAAGCAGAAGTTGACCTCACAGTCTTTATACAAACTGTGTCTTAGTAAGATTTTTGTCAATCCCTTTAAAATATAAAAAAATACCCTTCATAATAAAACTCATAAGACTTTAGAGCATGACCCTCGGCTATAACAATTCAGAAGCTCACAGGGTCCTTCCCCTCTTTAAAGAATGAGAATAAATTCTGACAGCTGAATAAATATAAAGGGTCGAGTGTCAGTCTGAGGAAACAGGTTTTCATTTTGGCACAGATGACTTTGGTTCACAGATCCTCAATGGAAAGGGAAATCAGTGTCTGCTCAGTACAGGATTATTTGTTTTTCAGAACAGCCTTTGGATAGAGATAAATGCCCCCTGCCCCCACACCTATTACAATACTAAACAGCCTGCAACAAAACAGAAAACTTCTTCATACCAAATGGAAAATGACACATCCACCTCCTCCTACACTTTCTCTTTTCCTCCTCACTAGCCTCCCCCAAGTGCTTATACAATGTTTTATCTTCTTGTATGTTTGACAAGTTAGCTCAGCTTGCTTGTCTGATGGAAAGGTGCAAGACAGTTTCTGCATCACCAAATAGCTCTTAGAAAAATTCTGTGTAAATGTAACTTCTTACTTCAGAGCTTTTTTTTTCTGTTTGTTTGGTTTTATTTTTTGTTTGTTTGTAATACGAGTGTGAACATAGAAGACATTCTACAGCCATTACTTTCATTTCTAGTGTTAAATATATTTCTGATATTATCTATTCTGTATAAATTTATGCAGTGTTCAAAGAATTAGTATTTGCTTTCATAGCAGCTGCCACTTTTTATAAAAAAAGCTTGTCCTTTTCCCTTATCTACGCATATGAGAGGGAATGTGGAAAGAGGTCCTTCAGTTTTTTTGGATATTTTATTTCATCATGGCCATGTGCTACTTAATTACCTCCTTTTCTTCTTCCTCTGTCTCTAATTTACCATAAAAAAAGTGAGACAGCCCGCAGACTGAGCATCATAAAGCTCATCACTGTATTTACTGCGGGAATGTGTTAGAGAATTGGGCTTTCAAATTTCTGGTTTCTTTCAGTGTATTTTGCTGCTTAGTTTAAAAACCGCCCTGTTGCCCCCCATCACGACTAACACTCTTCACTTTATACAGTCCAGGATTTTAAAACATTTTGTTTGCGTGTATGGCTTCTGCCACAGTTTGGGGTAATGGTTAGGTGCTGCACTGCTGCGTGTACAGTGGATACACCAGAGCATAGCAGCTATTATAAAGTAAGTGTTTGAGCAGCTGATGTCACCTACCTGGACTTTATTTTGAACCCTCAGCAAGTTTGCAGATGGCACAAAGATGAAGTGGTACATAGAAAGAAGGGATGCCATCCAAAGGGATCTGAATAGGCTGGAGATGAGAACCTCATGGAGTTCAGCATGACCAAGTTCAAAGTCCTGCACCTGGGTGGTAACAGTTCCAAACATAGTGCAAACTGGGGATTAAATGATTGAGAGCAACTCTGCAGAGAGGTAGTTAGGGGTAGCAGCAGCTGAAAAAAATGGATGTGAGCTAGTAGAGCATAATTGAAGATAACCAAAAGATAACTGTATCCTAGAGTGCATCAAAAGGGGTGGCCAGCAAGGCAAAGGAGGTGATCATATGTCAGGTCCAATCTGGAGTATCACGTCCAAACCTGGGTCCCCAGCACAGGAAAGACATGGAGCTGTTGGAGCAATGGAATGTAACTGAGTCTAGTATGCCAATATCTGTTCTTAAATGGGGTCAGCATTTTAAGTTCTCATTTAACCCTTGCACTAGGCTAAGGATGATACTGTATTTTCCTGGAGCACCCTTTTACAAAGAAAGACTGAGGGTGCTGGGATTGTTCAGTCTTGAGACTGTTCCAGAACACCTCACTTCAACTTACAGAATTTAAAGGGAACTTATAAGAAAGATGGAAAAAGAATTTTTAAAGGATTTGTAGAAATAGTACAAGGGGTAATGGTTTTAAATTGAAAGAGGGTATATTTAGATTAGATATCAGGAAAAAAATTATTTACTCTGAGGACAGTGAGGCACTGGCACAGGCTGGTTAGAGAAGCTGCGGATGCCCCATCCCTGGAACTGTTCAAGGTCAAGCAGGATGGAGCTTTGGGCAATCTGGTCTAGTGGAAGGTGTTCCTGCCTATGGTATGGGGCTGGAGTTGAATGATCTTCAAAGGTTCCTTCTGACTTAAACAATTGTATGAATCTGTGATTCATTTTAAGTGTCAGTGATGGAATTGTCCCAAGATATGTCTGTCTTCTTTTGCAGTTTACAGCTTCTGAATATACATATGCATACATATCTCTTGAGGAATGCAGCCAAAAATCTACCTAACATAGGCTGTAGGAAATAATTCAGAATAACTGAATCGTTTCAAAAAAGAACCATGACATGGCCATGAACAATAACATGAATAACAATAACATGAATAACAATAACTGAAACACAGAGAGGCAGAATTCACTGAATAGATTAGTTTCTACTGATTATTTGTTCAGTTCCAGCCAGAACACATTGTTCCTGATTTGCATTATGACAAAAAAAAAATTAATATGGGTACAATTATTCTTTCTTGTACTTAAAGTCTTTAAGCTTTCATTAGAAGATCTAGCAATGTGTGTGTTCTTTCCCACAACAGATGCTAAATAACAGCTTGTAAGTAAAAAAGGTATTATCAAAGTCAGTGGTTCAAAAAATGCATGTAATTTTTTTTCCTTTGAACGCATTTAATATATAACAGAGGACTAAATATTATAAAGAATGAGGGTTAAACTGTATATCAATCACAACATCGATTATGCAGCAAGCAAAGGCAAGTAAATGTTGAGTCAACACAGAACATTTTGATCTAGTAATTATCTCTGCCTCCAAAACTTTTAAAATCATGATTCAAAAGATACTGAAATCCATGCAATTCCTTCTATTGAACTCATATAGTCTGGAGTATCTTTTTTATCATGAGCAGTGGTATAGTTAGGTGGCATGAATCAACTAAACTGCAATTCAGCTACAGTCTTCCCAGTAGATCCACAGCCACCCACAGATCACGAATAGCTGAAAGAACGAAGGGTGCATAGCTAGTATTAATGAGACAAGCAAGAAGAGTAATAGGAAAGAATTGTTTACATATGTTGAAATGCTTTTATTATATGTTCAGAATCCACATATGGAACATTTGTGCCATGGAAAATAGTGAGGGATATTTTACTACCTAATCAGTAAGATCTCTGTGAAATCCTCACTTTCTCCACTGCTTCTCCTCAGATTTCAGGTAATATAATTCCACATCTCTGCTACTTTAGATGGTCCAGCAGCAACACTGTATGCAGAGGTCATGATGGGACTCAGATTCAGGAATGTGGCTGAGTCTAGTATGCCAATATCTGTCCTTAAATGGGGTCAATATTTTAAGTCTTCATTTAACCCCTGCACTAGGCTGATACTGATATTTTCCTGTGATATTTTTTGCTAGGTTCTCTTCAAAAATGAATAATAATTTGTTTCTGTTTGTTTAACTTTTGAATATTTGGAACATTGTCAATCAGTCTAACAAAGACATAAGAGTGTTACAAAGCACATAAAACATGTGTAAGAAAACTCAGAGACCCAGAAGTCCTTTTTGGTGTCTTAATGGAAGACATGGCAGCAGAAGTTCATAATTTAGCAGTCCAGCCATAAGGTCCCAGCCACTGGGAAATTTCAATCACATGTTAAAAGAACAAGATGAAAATCCCATAGGATTTGCTTCATTTAGCCAGGATGAGTAAATATTTTGTTGAACTATTTGTTTTTTTGTGTGTTTTCTGATACCAATAAAAATATGTTCACAATCAAATGTGGTATAGATTATTTCATTTAAGTTTTACTTTTGACATCCTAAGCTGTAAGAGTTTACGTTCAAATGATGAACTGTATTATAACTGGCATCATTCCTTGAATTCTGATGTTAGGTAGTTTCTTCTTTTTTACCACTTGTTCTACTTGTTTTCTAAACTGCACACTTAGTAAATTTCTGAAAATTTTATGACATACTCAGTGAAATTTTTGTGATAGATTTGATTCATGATATGGTCTGAGTACACTAACTACTAGGTTAACCAGGAATTAAATTTAAATAAGAGGGGAGTCTTAATAAAATAAATTGCTCCTACTTGCAAACTATCTTTCAAATCTCTCTACAGATACAGTGAATTGATCAAAACAGAAAATACAAAAGTAAGGCTTTTAGTCTTTTTACATGTCACACTTATCAACGGTGGTGAAAGATCACAGTACATCAAAGCTTTGCAGTTGATGGCAGGCAGTGAGGATAGTCTTTTCACCTAAAACGTTGATAGTTTTTTAAAACATACACACGTCATATAAAGACCTAATGCTATAATTCCAATTGAATCAGGAGTTAAATTTTGCTAATTCTTCAAGTATTAGTAATAGTAAACTTCCAGGGAAGTTTCATAATTAACAAGGAATTGATTTTTTTATTTGTTTTACAAAAATAGAGGTTTATTCAAATTAAATTTAAGAAAAAAAAATTAAAAAAGAACAACGTCAAATTGCTCTAAAGTAAACCTCATATCTAGACCATAACAAAAACAGAATTGAGACTTCGTTTCCAAACATGAGTTTTCCCCAATTATGACATAAGGAATTCAAGGAATCCAAATAAATTTCCAATGGAATTTACACAGATTTGAGATATTATTTTTCTAGTAAGCTTTTTGTCATATAAATTGCAAAATGTACTAACATAACAGGCGCGACATGCAATTCTGAATTATTGTGAAATCTTTCATAATATAATGGATAGTTTCACATCAGTTCTAGGCAGGTTGGAGGTATTTTTAAAAGCATTTTGATTAGAATGAGTTAAAAGGCATCTCACCACCACCTACTACTACTTTCATAGCTACCATTGTTTTTTTTATACGGGATTGCATTGTGTGAACCAGAAATCTGCAAGATGCCTAAAGTCACCACAGTGTCTTCCAGAGCACAATGGTATACCTACTGCAACAAGTAATTAATCTTGGGCTCAAGATTTCCTGATGGGAGCCTATTGACCCCAGCACAATACATGAAAGTATTTTATCCTGTGTGTTCCCCTGTTGACCCCTTGTCACCTTTTTTCATGCACTGTCTGCTCTCATACCAAACTGAAGAATTCGTCCTTCACTCTGATATTCTGGGCCTGCTTGACCCTCTCTTGCTCCATGGAAGCAGATTTCTTGATTTCACTTAAGGGGATTATTCAGTAGAAAAGTCTGGCTAAGTTTTACTATACATTCAAATACACATGAATAAGTACAGAACTATCAGGTACACTGGATTTTACCCACAACCCTGATCTCACACCAGTGTTAACAGGGAGTCATGGCATGTAATAAGTCTGCATTCCATCTCTTCATCCATAGAGAAAAAGGCAGGGGAACCATTGGGCATGCTCAGGACTCACGATGCAGAGGAGGCATCACTTCAGTTTCTCACCAGTTACCATCATAGTCCTTCTAAGATGGCTGCTGTGAGCTGTGAGCTTGCAAAATCAGCCTTTGAGCATTCTGGCTTTGAAAGGTAAAGGTAAATCATAAATCGTAAATCATAAAGGTAAATTGGAAAATGGTACATTGCGTCTTAGCCTATCTCCTTCTGTATCAATATAAGATCCACCTCAGATCTGGGTGCTGCTGTAGAGGATAAACACACAGGAAGCGTTGAGTCCTCTCTTGTGCCTAATGCATGTAATAATATTAATAAAGCTACATCTTTGCAGATATCTGAAGTGAACCTGATTTTCTGAGAACGGTTGTCCAGGGTTCTTGAATTCAGGAACATTTGAGGGGTGTTTCAGACTGCAGAGCCAGGAATGGAGGTACTAAAACTCATAACAAATTGCTGAGCACTAAATTTGAGTTTTCCCCAGAAATTCACCACTGAAAATAGTAGAGAGCAGTTCACACGCCCTACTTAACAAATGGAAGGAATACACCACTACTATTTCAGAATAATGTAAAAGCAAAAGTTTAGCTTAAGTTTAAAAAACTGTTTCAGTCTCTCTCTTGTAGAAGCAATTACATTCTGTTGGAAAAGCTGTGCTTCAGGGTCCCTTACTAGTCAGCAACAGCAGACCTCCAACTGTTTCCCACAACACACTTCAAAGGCCATCTTGGGTAAATATGTGAAAACTGTCCTAAACTCTTATAGAAACTGTAGACCCAGAGTGAATATACTCCCTCCCATCCCCACCCGTCAGGCTCCAATCTACTGTAGTTGTTTCATCTCCATACTCCTCTGAATCTGTCCTTGGGAATACTTTCTAACACAACATATTCACTCTCCCACACATTTGAAAAAGGGTGAAAATGAAAACAACAAATGTTTCCAGTCCAGATAATCAAATTGTCAATAGAGCCTTTAAATACTTCAGCATCTTCCATATTTAATTAATAAATGACCTTGGGCCCAGATCCTCACTTCATTAAATTAAAATAACATTGTTATTATCAATGGCATTCGTCTTGTTTAGCCCAGCTGCATATCTGGATTGCCTGAACTCAATGGAAGTTTGCCACTGATTGAAGCAGAATGAGAACTTAAATCTGGATCTTTTTATTTATTAAAGATTGTACTCTCTTAAATAGTTCACTATGATATAGCAAAGAGTAACATAAACAGAAGGCTGAAAACAGAATTCTATAATGGGTTGGAGGTTGGACCAGATGACCTCCAGAGATTCCTTCCAACACCACTCTGTCATTCCACAATTTTGTAACACGGCTTGTGTAGTGAAACTGAATAATGTCAATGCATAATGCAGTAATTCTGATTTGAGGGTCACTTACACCTTTCTTTGAAGGAGCAGTGAATAACAGGTGAAGTGCAGGAGCTGGTGTGATTCCAAGTGATTGCATAGCAGCATGATGAAAAGCTAATTTCAGAAAAAACTGAAAAAAATATGGGGGAGAGCAGACTCACAACTCAGACTGAAGAGTTTTAGGAAAGGGAGGACACAGTGACATAGCTGTGGAAAGAGCAAGGGCTCATGAATATGAGTACACATAGAAATACATAGAAATATGTACTATTTATGTGAGTGCTATGAAGCACCAGGTGTCCTCCTCCCACGGTCTTTTTCTTCTTTGCTTGGAGCTTGCTAGATTCCCTGTCCCATCAGTCCCTCCCATCCAAAGCATATATTGGTGATGAAGATTCAGTATTTGGTGTGTTTGCATAATGTTCATGGGACTTATGCACCCCAAGGACTGGCAACTAACATGATGGCCTCTCTGGAGGCAGCTGTCTTAACCTAATGTAAAGATCATACAATACTAACTGCTTGGTGAGTAATGATTTCAGACAGTTACTGCACGGCATCTTTGGGCCTCCTTAACCTTAGTGTTCACAGATCACCACTGTTTAACACAAAGACACTTTACATTACAACAACAAATAATGTAAACTTACAAACGTAAAGCAAGGGGTGTTACTTCATATTTGTAACATTATCTTGTGTGCATTTTTTTCCAAATGCTTTACTTTTTTTAATTTTTTTTTTCTGATCATCAAGTGAATATTGATATGATTAACATTCACTAATAGGTAACCTTGTTATATCTAAGGTACATGATTCCATCTAAATCATCTCCTTTTTATGTGCTGATTTCCTTTTTTTCTGGGTATCTTGCATGTATTATGAATTTGGCCAAATTAAACACTTGCCAAGCGTTTGCATCACTGGATGAAAGTGTAATAGGCCATATTCATTTGCTGCTTTTTCTATTGCTATATGTACAAAAACTCAAGCTACAGACACTGAGCTATTTACTAATTGCTTCGTAAAAACGCTTTTAACAAAATTTGTCTGGATTTTCCTAAATAACAATATCTTTTCTTAGTTGACCTTTAAGTCTAGAAACAAACTATATTCATATTATAGAGACATTTTCAGTTGACAGTTTCTGAAGAAATAAAACTCTTCTCCATAAAACGTTTCATCTATCTGTAGAAAGTTACACAGTAATGTTTCAGATATGTTAGTCTGCACTGAAGCAAGAGTCATTCTTGCATATGTTTGAATAGTATATAAAGAGCTTAAAATTATTCACCTAGATAATAAGTAGCATAGGGGCAGTTAGAGGACGTAAATGTATGCTATGGGTATTCTAAATACTGTATGACTGAAGGTGATGTGCTCTGATAGGAAGAGAGATCAGACAACAGAGGATGTTTTTACAGATTTTTAGAAGGATGTGGCACCAATATTGTTCTGTCAGGGCAGAGATATGACGCTCTGGGAGACTTCCAGTATAAAAGCAGAATCAGATCTGATAGATTTTTCAAAGAAAGTTATTTTCTTAAAATGCTTAGGAAAAACTTAATACAATATAAAAGGAGTTTCCTAACATTCAGCACTCTCTTCAGTGATTCTTAGCAATGTATTTTTTTCTTTTAAAGAGGAAAATATAGTTAATTGGTTGCTCAGTTCATATGAAAGATGAGCAGTGATTGTTTCCTGGTTTATAGATTTAGTGACTATGTGATTATCTGAAAATAATACTTATTTTTCAAGCAAAGAATCATCTTGATTTTTAGACTTTATTTTTTCTTTAAAGTCATAGTGCATCTTTAGGCTCCCAAAACCTGTTAATTTATAAGCGTTCACAACAGACTAGAGAATCCTCGTGACTGTTCCTTGTTGGCAGGAAAGTGAACAGAAATCACTTTGTAATCCTGAACAAACAAGACTGAAAACTTTGGTTAAGTAGAGCTCGATACCAACCATGCATTACTGCACTCCCAGACACCTCTACAAAGGAGAAGATAGGCTTGGCAGACAGCTGATAGATTCCTGATATTATGAAGTTTATGTTGCTGTTAATCTCCAGAAATAGTCCATGAAAATGTAGGTAAAGAATTGGTAAGAATTTCTGACGTTGGAACTTACTTCTTCATATACCATTTTTCTCTGGCCAATTACAATTTTGTCAGATTTCTGAAATAGCTCCTAGTAAAATTTTGCCGGAGAAGCTTGTAATTAGAAACCTGATATGTATGGGGCATTTATATATCATACGGGTCATTTATATGCCATGGTATACTTAATTTTACCAGTGTTAAACAACATACATTTCTTTAACCAGAAATCACATTAATTCAACAGTACTCTCTTCAGTGTTGTTATTTCAGGTAACCACAGTAGCTAAAGAATGGTCATACATGCAACTGGATGGCAGTTCCCATTTCCTGCTGCATTGGTGGAGCCTGATCAACAGTAATAAATTGTCTGAAGTACCATGTAGACTTCTATTCTCTCCCTTGGAAGATTTCAGGTAGCATTTTGCTACTGCTTTTTCAACTGGCCCAATTCCAATTCTGTATTTAAAAAAAAAAAAAACCTTTACTGGGATTGCACTGATGATTCATAACCACCACTTGCTTTCAACTTACAGTATAAGCCTTTAAGGTCAGATTCATCACAGCTGAAATTAGGTTAGCAGACATGTAAATCAAGAGTACAGACATAATATTATCCTTAAATAAACAATGGTGGGACTGATTCTGAAGAAAGGTAGGTGGTTGTTCTTTATCTCCATGCCTTAGCTGGATGCCTGAAATTCAATGAGCTGAATCTAGTTCTGCATCCTTTTATTTTGAATTACTGCCTGTTTCATTTCTTCACTTCATTTTCATTACTGCCTTGTTCATGAAGGTCTTTTTCTGCCTACCATCCCAATCTTCCCTTGCATTTACAATACTTCCCATTTTATGCTAAATTTGTTATGAAATATATTCAATTATATATATACATATTTTGGGTAGGAGGGGAATGTCAGTACAAAGGCTAGTTATACAAAAAACTGTTAACAATTCTTGCAGTATGAACTGCGGTTATACAGCCTTGAAAGTTTACCTTAATTTTACTAATGTGCTTGTGTTAACACTAACCTTTCCCTAAGTAGCTAAAACTACATGGCTGTACTTGCACGGCATTCTCTTATGTGCCTTACCAAAATGGCTTATTTAGAAGTTTTGTTTCCCCACTGAAAAAAGATGTCTGTATTACACATAGGACTAGAATGTTAGCTTTTTTTCAGAATCAGCTACACTTTAGATATGCAAATGTACCTGTGACCCATATCTTCTACTCATTTTAATTATATCATTACAATAATAGAAGGTGTGAGAAAAAGTCTTCTAGACATTTTTAGAAATGTCAGCACTCATCTGCTTGTCCTTGAAAGATGCAATAATATTTACAATGATATTAAGTAGTAATGATAAAAGTGGATCATAATAACCGACAAGTAATAAGGATGTACATGTAATCTTTGTGACAAGAGTATTCTGAGGTCAATTCAATTGATGTTTGCAATGAATCTTGGATTAATCCAGGTTATATAATAGGAGTCTTATTGTTTGACAACCAATATATTTTGTAATCCTTGTTGATTTTTAAGGTATAAAAGAATAGTAATTGGCTTAAACTAGCCTTAACCTTGCCAAAAAGAGTAATGTTCTATATTAATAAATCTGCCTTTCATTAATCCCGTATCAATTAAAGAAATAAAAAATCCTGGAGTCCTTCTGTTTAAGAATGCAAACTGCATAATTTAATGAGAAATAAATAGAATGAGAACTGGGACGTTTGCTCACCACTACTATTAAGAAACAAGTGTCTTTTCACATTTCTACAGCGTAATTCACCCTTTGAAGATTTTCCCTCACAGAACTCAGAGCATATTTAACCACACACAGTCCATAACTAGACGCTCAAATCAAAATTAAGCCTACTTCATTTTTAACCCTACATTCAGCAACAGTAATGACTGAGTATTTGACAAAACTGCAAAAAGGAGCTCGTACTTTAAGGGTCCAAATGTTGACTGTGCTGAAGCAAATGGAAGGCTGAGGTGACCTGATCTGCCTCTGCCCATTAGGGACTTTTTGATAGTCATTGTCTTCAAGAAAAATAATTGCTTCCCAAGAATGCTCAACTAAATCATTTTATTAGTGTGAACTGGATTAAGGTTATAGGAAGGTCCCTGTTGCTTCTTACCCAATAATATCTGACCATGCATATCAAAGAGTGGAGGAGGCAAATTATTCATTATTTCACCAGCATAATGAAAGCATAAGAGAGGTTTAAAAGGACGCTATCTGCAGCAGGAAACTGTCAAAGAACGTGGGAACACAGCCCTCCTGCATTTTTGTTTCAGCTCCGTTGATCAGAAGATTGAAAGGCCTGCTCTACCTACAGGGGTCCTCTGTTCAGGCCCCACAGTGCAATTATAATCCCTCCTCACCTCCTTTAGAATGACAGGCCAAAAACAAAGCCTAGAGCTTTTGTACAGCTTAGCATTCCTAAGAAACACAAATCTTCATTTCTTTCTTTTCTTTCTTTCTTTCTTTCTTTCTTTCTTTCTTTCTTTCTTTCTTTCTTTCTTTCTTTCTTTCTTTCTTTCTTTCTTTCTTTCTTTCTTTCTTTCTTTCTTTCTTTCTTTCTTTCTTTCTTTCTTTCTTTCTTTCTTTCTTTCTTTCTTTCTTTCTTTCTTTCTTTCTTTCTTTCTTTCTTTCTTTCTTTCTTTCTTTCCTTTTCTTTCTTTCTTTCTTTCTCTTTCCTTCCTTCCTTCCTTCCTTCCTTCCTTCCTTCCTTCCTTCCTTCCTTCCTTCCTTCCTTCCTTCCTTCCTTCCTTCCTTCCTTCCTTCCTTCCTTCCTTCCTTCCTTCCTTCCTTCCTTCCTTCCTTCCTTCCTTCCTTCCTTCTTCCTTCCTTCCTTCTTCCTTCCTTCCTTCCTTCCTTCCTTCCTTCCTTCCTTCCTTCCTTCCTTCCTTCCTTCCTTCCTTCCTTCCTTCCTTCCTTCCTTCCTTCCTTCCTTCCTTCCTTCCTTCCTTCCTTCCTTCCTTCCTTTCTTTCTTTCTTTCTTTCTTTCTTTCTTTCTTTCTTTCTTTCTTTCTTTCTTTCTTTCTTTCTTTCTTTCTTTCTTTCTTTCTTTCTTTCTTTCTTTCTTTCTTTCTTTCTTTCTTTCTTTCTTTCTTTCTTTCTTTCTTTCTTTCTTTCTTTCTTTCTTTCTTTTTTAAATTTTAGGAATTAATTAAAATTGCTCTTATATAATATGGAGGGATAAAATTGCTTAAAATTATCTAATATGCTTTTAGAGTCAAATTGTTTTGTATAGTGTCCACAGAAGGATCGGTTGCTAACTGCCACAAGGTAGAGCAGCTCTCCGTTTGTCTTCGTGCTGTCTGCAGGAGGAAGGAGCCCAGTTGGCAGAATTTTGCATGAGGCTGTTTAATTTCATTTTTTTTTTTCCTGCCATTACTCCTGTTGTTTACACATTTTGGTGTCAGAAATTTGCAAGTAGTTAAATCCTCAACAGCTCTTATAGTTAATCTTGTAGTTGAGCCTCTACTTTTCAAGGGCTGTCTGAACAAAAGCCATACCCCCTCGACAGCTAACATGTATACTTGAGCTCTGCAAGAGCCTTAAATGGTCGTGCTATTGGGACTGCGATAACCTAAGTATATTTAGAGTCAAATGATCTATGTTAAAAAGTAATATTTGGTCTTAGTTTCAAACAGCAGAGTAGTTTAGAGGTAACAAAGACCTGTCCAATTTTAAAACAACAGCAGTGAACTATTAAATGTGTTACACAGACTACTTGTTTTATCATCATGTGGCTGGCCCACCACCTCATTGTGCTTCTCCTGAGAAATGCTGTAGATTGCATGCTTATAATACATAGGAAAATAATGTGCTCAGCATTAAATTTTCAGGCCACCGTGCCTTACCCCGCATAAACTAGCCCTAAGCATGCTAAAGTGAACTGACAGGTTACATTATAAAACGAGCACACAGTACCTTCAGCAAGCAAATCTCAAATAATGTGTGTGACCTTTAAATGCATACATTTGCAGAAGGTTAGACAAGATTTCAGGCTTCTTGAAAGCTATGGTGGGAGAGATCAATTTGGGATGTTGCTCTGTACTCCAGTTGTGCGCAAGTCTGCACTGAAAATGTAAAATCAGGTGCTAACGAGAATATTGGCAATGGTATGAATTTGTTTTGCTGTTCTCATCATCTGATTTCTTATTTCTCAACCGAGACAACCCAGAATTACTTTTAAACTGATTTGATTTTTTTTTAATATCTTTCAAATGCTATATAGATACATTATTAGTAGTGAAATCTTCCAAGTACATGAGTGAAGAAGTGAGGCTGTCACACGTGAATACTATTTAATAATTGCATTACAAATTGCACTTTTTTTTTTTTAATTACATAATAAACTTTACAGGGGTTAAGATGACTGAATTAAGACCATTTGCAAACACTTAAGAAGGAAATAATGGCTTCATTATCAAGGTTTGTTTTGCTGTGGAGAAGTGTAAGGCAATGTAAATCAGGCCTCTCCTTCACAAAGCCACTTCCTTTTGTTTGTTTGGTTGGTTGTTTTTCTGTTTTCGTTTGGTTTTTGACTTGGCTGTTATAGGCTGATTTCTTTTGTTTGAAGGGGACAGAGGCACATTGTTTTATTCTTATTCAATTATGGTTTATCTCTTTGCCCTTTAAGTGACACCAGTTGTATTGTTCATGTAAGATACCGGGAGCTTCAGGACAGGAGGCAACCAAGCAGTAAATAGCCAATAGGAGAATATCAAAAGCCAAATGTTTGGTTTGTCATTCATGACTTATTCTATTACCTCCAGCAGGACTTCAGCATGGAAAATCAACTTCTGGAGCAACATATATATCTAGGACTTGGTGGAATACCTATCCCTGATACATTTCTTCACAGGAACCTGAGAAATAATCTGGAGTGATTGTCTAGCACAGTCCCACTAGAGATGCATTTGTAGAGAAATGTTCAGAAAGTCATACATTTATTCAAGCATGGAGAACTCCCATTCTCTGGGTTAAAGAACTAGCTATCTTATTCTATATTTGAGCAACAATATTTTGCACCTAGAATCCTTTTAAAAATATATCTGCAAATTTGAATGTAAGAATAGATGTAATGTCTGTCTGACCTTCATTTAATTGATGCAAGCATGTCCTTATCTGGCATTCAAAGAACTTCTTTGATTATCTTTAAAAATTGTGTAGGAACTACCACAGTCCAAACACCTTAACACTAAAAGAAACCTTCAAGAGGAATGAATCCATCTTGAGGAAGTGTATAATTCCCCGAGCTCCATGTTCCAAGTGAGTTTGAAGGTCTATGTGGAAAAGTAGCAGAGCTTTAACTGAAGCTGTACTTCATTATAAATTATATTTAATTCTGCAGAGCTTCAGGTCAGAACTGGCTAAATGAGCCAAAAAGATATTAACTGCAGATTTATTCCTACACTTCTTAATTAAATTTTTTAGGAAGTTTCTAGCTATTTGCAGTTCAGATTTCCATTCAACTACATAAGATCCATTTAAATCCACTGCAAAGGTCTACTTATTGGTAATGTTCATGAGCAAAAAAGAAACTGTGGACATTTGTTCCTGTTGGCCTTAGTAGAACTAATACATTTTTAAAAAATATTTTTGTATGTGTTTCTTTCCTTTAACAAGAACTAAAAATAAAAATCTTCTAAGAAATTCTGAAACCCTTGAAGGAACTACAAGAGACTTTTAAATGTGAGAAAATACACCCAGGCCATAGTGATAAATATTCAGGGTCTTAGCCCTTCTATCATCAAAATATTGTCCCAAGAGGAATGTTTGGCCACAAAATTTTAATTTAAGACACCTTTTCCAACTTCTTTAATTTTTTCTCTAGCCATGTTTTTCGCCAGTAATGTCCCTAATGTCAAAATTTTTTCCAGAAACACATTTAAAATGAACAAAGCATAGGCATGTGATGTTATCTTACACGTTCTTTCTCCCCTTGCATTTCAAGTATATTTCCTGCAGAATGGCTTTTCAAATACAAAGCATCTCACGATTTTAACTTGAAAACAAAATGATAATGTCACCGTGTCTCTGTAAACTAAGGGAATCCAAAGAACAAAGCAGTACCATTGACCCCACAGCTGATGGGTGAAAGCCAGAAGGGACTTCTAATGCTCTCTAGAAGTATCTGTCTGCCTTCCTAATGTAAGGAAATTGCCTCAAACTGCATTTGAAAAGAAATACATCATTGAGAGTTGGTGGACTATTAGTAAGAAAGCAGGCTTTTAGGGACTAAAGGGAGATCATCCTGAATCCTCTTTAGTCCCCGGTTATATCAGCTGTGAACTGCCTCCTTTTTAAGAAAATAAAATGAAAATAAAAATAAAAAAATTCTGAGTTCATTTTTTTAGCTGGGTTTCTGGTAGATTTCCTTGAGCTGTTTCATCTAAAAACTTTCTTGCTCCTTTATCCCTCTGTGCCACCATTAGATCAAACTGCATGTATGGATATGTTTGCATGCACTCGTGTTCTTCTGAAAGGGAGGCTGAATTTCCAATACTCAGACAGTTCAGGTCACTCCCAGCTCAGCCAAGATACCTATCAGCGACAGTTGTGACTATAACACCCATAGAAGGCTTTATCGGTATCTGTAATGGACTCTGTGCACCCAGAATCTTTTCTGCCTCCTTAGTTTGACTTGTTCTTTGCAATATAGCAAAGATAAATTCTCAATTACGCTGACCTTTTCCACTTCCCTAAAGCTGTCAAGAAAACTCGAAACAGAAATCCAATGTTATGTATCTTTGCTTTGACTGATGGGATCTGAGAAAGAGCTGGTTGGGTTTTCTTTACGAGCTCTGATGTTGTAATTAGTGAGAAGATCCTACTTAGAATGTTTTCAAGTGTGTCCTCCGTGTTCCTACAGAAAGAGGCAGTGGCTAATGAAATGATGTGCACATTGTTAAAGTTCCAAACACAGTTAGATAGGTATAACGTATGTTTTATGCAAGTATTCCTTAGAAATGAATTACTCCAATTCTGCAAATATTAATTCATCTATTTCCACACATACATACTGTGGCAAGGGTTTTATCTGTATGTTGAGTGTTGTTTTACACAGCCTGCTGGAATCTTATTTTTACTGTGCTGTAAAGCTTTGTCCTGAGTGCAGAGATTTACTTAAAATTAATATACCCAATGTCTGTTTGTCATCGCTTTTCAGGTGTGAAAATTATTTTTCTTTAAATAAATGCTTGGAGGAGTCACAGAGCATGACGTGTTTATGCCATGTGTCCAGGAGCCTGTCAGTAAGCTCTGGTGGAGATACGCCCTTCTATTTCTAATCTGTAAAATAACATCTACGTGGCTCTGAAAAGGCCCATTGGTTGCTGCCTACAGAATAAAAATACCATGATACTGTTGAAAGAGAGAAATATCACATCTTCTCCACAAAATTTACCTTCCTTCTTTGGGACTTCTTCAGAAAGTAAAGAGACTTATAAAACTGTAGGGTCACAAAATGGTTTGAGTTGGAACAGACTCTTAGACATCATTCAGTCCATTCCAACCCTGCCTTACACAGGGATGTCTTTCACTAGATCAGGTTGCTCAGTCCTGACTGTAAATATGCCTATGTATGAAGTAGCCATGACTTACCAGGGCAACCTGTCAACAGTCATCATGAAAATTTTTTTCCTTATATCCTGATATGCTCCTTATTTGTAGGCTTCTGCAATCCTGCTTGGATTGCTTGGGTTGAACTAAAAGTTCCTGATGGGTAATGTCAGTGCAGAAATCAGCTTAAGCTGATGAGAAGTGTAAGCATGCTGTTATATAGCATGTCATGTATGGTAATATACAACATAGAGATTATGTTGAAGACTAATTCTAAGACATACCAGTCAATGAAGTTGCAAAATATTACTGCTAAGTGAAAACACACTAAGCACTTCTGTTTAATTGCTTCACTCATGGAGTTAATATCAAGCAACTTCAATCTCATTTTATTTTAGTATCTTTGTCTGGAGCTTTTCAACAAATGTAGCTTATGGCACAGAAAAACAGGAACTACATTAGGACTTTTGCTTCAAATTCTTATTTTTAGATCAGACATGATAGTACTTGCAGAGAACATCAACAGTTTTATTAAGCTTTAGCAAGTCTCTTCCCCTCAAGCAAGAGTTTCCTCTGCCTGTTGATGGTTTTATGGACAAAAGAATCAGCATTTTTACTGGCTGTAGCCTGTCAGAGGAAGGACAGCTGTAGTGACAGCACGGTAAAATTTTGGAGGCAGAGAAAAGTAAAACTTCAGGTAAAATGTTGAAATTTGGTGCCAGTCTTTAAAGTGGAGCACGCTCAGCACACTGAGAAGCAAAACATCTGATTCATTCTTTGTTAGTCCTTTTGAAGTTATGTTGATCATTTCCATGCAAGATAAACTTAAAAGGCTTCCTCAAAGACACCTGCTTGAATCATGCCCTGCATTACTTTTGCACTAATCATTTGAAGCAAACAGAAATAAAGACAACTGCTTTGTAGTGTCAGATTCTGACTACAATGCCAACAGAAAGTGCCAAGTTCTGTGCCCAAGGTGACAGAAAATAAAGCTGAAGTAGGGTTATAGCATTACAAACCACCAGATCTCATAATTTCTTTGTAAAGGTGAAGATGGTCAGGGCAAATCTGTGGTCAGGGCCTTGGGAAAGTACTATAGACTGTCTTTTATAGATCTATAAAGTAAAATCCACTACTGCAACCTGTATCATCATGAAAAATATCATAAGGGTTACTGCATCCTCCCACTGCCATAGATGTATCACCTGTGCTTAAAGGAATGGGTCAAATCCGCTGTCTGAAAAATGTTTTTTGTGCTTCTGAGTCAACAAGTAAACCTTATGAAACTGTTTTCTTTAGTACTAGCTTTCCTGAAACTATTCTACTATAAGATGATAAAGAAGATGCTTCCTATGTTTGAGTTCTCAGCCCCATGGGCACTCTGGGCTACCAGAAGATCTCTGTAAAGGTAATATCCATAACACCACATAGCTCATTATATCATCTGGCTTAATCAACCATAACATAATTCCAGTTTGAATATGCTCTACTTTAATTGGCAATTGTGTTGTTATCTGTGCTTACGAAGTAGAAGTCAGAGTAGTCATGTTAACTACTGTTGTGCCATTCTGCAGGCTAATCTGAGCTATCTTAGCAAAGGATTTTGATTATTCCAAAGCTACTGGAAAAGTTGTGTTGTGATCAGGATAATAATATTTTAATAAAGGAAAATGAATAAAATTTGATGAAATAGGAAAAGCAGGAAAGTATTTCAAATTTTGGTTTATTTTCAAGTAAATTGACAGATGCAATTGAAGATGTTATCTAACCTTTTACTTGATTCTGCTTTGAGACAACCTCAGATGATTCCTGTCTGAATTAGTTCACCTTTTAAAAAGTTGAAAATAAAAAAGATCCACAAAAAAAAAAAAAAAAAAAAAAAAAAGTTCTACAGTTTCTGCTTTCTGCATTTTATTTCAAGACATAGTATAGAATCATTATTATTGAGACAAGTGTGCTTTATGTCGCATTTTTGATCGCACCATACTTGGTATATTTAAAGAAAATGCAACACATTTTAAAATTATTGATCTGTTACATTCCTATTTAAAATGTTTCATACACTGGGAATAGAGGATGGACTTCAGAAAAGACATGTCTGGGAACTCTCCCTGTCCATTATAGACCTTGCTTTTCCTTTTATCTAAGTTAGAGATAAATTTATCTCATTGAATTGATGCAAGATCACTCATACCACCAAACAACAAAGGAAAACAATTGACATTCAATACACTTGATTAATAGTGTAAGACTTCTCTTGCAGTTAACCTAATTTTCTTACCCAGTGTTTTGGACTGAATTCAAGGAAAATATTAAATTAGCTGATGCAAAAATCACTCTGAGTGTTTACCAGGTGCATTTATTTTTCACTACTTTGTCACCAGCTTTTATATTGTCTTGATGGTTGAGATACAAAAACACAGTTTGAAAAAAGAATGGAAGAAAAAGAGTCATTACTCCTCCACATACATTATCATCATTGCATGGATTATAATAGCAACAATTGGAATCAAGTCAGGTATCTCCCACCTTGACACTGTCTGCTTTAGAGAAAAAAGGTATACTTTGCTGTATTCCCAGTGAGGAAGAAAATTTGGGGCTTTCTTTACGAAAAAATGTTCCTTAGAGCATGGAAGTCAGGTGCTTCTTGAACTAATCTTTGCTCTCAAGAAGAAGCCTAGGAAGGTCAGAAGAGAGAGGCACCTGACTGCATATGGAGAAACACGGTGACTCAGTCAACATTACAGTTTTAGCTCTAAGGAATCAAGGTTACATAAGTAGAACAAACTCTACTTATGTAACACAGGTGACAACATGAAGAGTAGTGAAACAAAGGAACATTGCATTCAGGTAACGCTGTCAAGTAAGAATGGTTACAGAAAAATCCTCTGGATTTACAAAATAAATTCTCCTTCTTTTAAATACTTTAGCCTTAAATTGAGATGTTACTCTCCCTTCAGCTTCCACTAAGTATTTCAGAATGCCATAACCCAATTCCTTTTTTGCAGTGCAAAATGAGGCCCCTGCTATATAAACTGAAGTATTTGCACTCAATTTTTGGAACTCCACTGGTAAAAGTAGTTATTCATACTGCTATCTCTGTTGTCTCTATAGATTAGCTTCCATATAAGACGAACATGTGCCTCTTTAGTTATATGGAGTATAACTTTCAGAGCAAAATCTCAGTTCTTTCATTAAATAAGGCACTATACAAATGGATTATTTAGAGCCATCAGATTATTCATCCATCAGCAAATAAATATCTGCACAGAAGCAAGTACACTAATGTTCTCAAAGCGTACACTTGCATGCCCACACATATCTCTTGCCTGCAGCTTCACAGACTCATACCATCATCACAAAAAATATTAGCAGAAAATGGATTTATTTCTTGGTACAATATGTCAGATTGCCCATTCTGGTACAAGTTACAGTTCACTACAGTTTGCATACACATTTGCTCATTTATGAGGATTGAGTATCCAATCCTCTTTCTTTAAAAGCAAATTGTGGAAAAACGTTTTCTAATTCCAAATACTAGTAGCAATCAAAGAGCAGTAAAGGCATCAGTCTTCATGAAAGTAAGGAAATTTTCCTTTTCCAGTAGTATTCATTTGGCTGAACATGTCCAATAGCAATGTATTATACATGTGTTTACATATCCACTAGTGTATATGTATAGCTGTCCTGAAATAATGAAATCTTTCTAAGCTTGTCAAAAATCCAAAAATCTTTTTCTGCTGATGCAGAAATCAGTCCAACTCAAACTTTGCTTGAAGGGGAAGCTCTCAGTTCTGAACACAGTCACCATGTAAAAAGTGAGATGTTCCCTGTGTTGTTATGTGGGCCCAGGTGACTGCAAGGCTCAGGTGACTGCAAGGCTCAGGTGTCTGCAAGGCTGCTCCTATTAACAAGGCAGAGAAAGAGGCTGGATATGATAAACAAGACAAAACAGGGTTTTACACTGGAGAGCAAATGTACAGAACTCTCAGTTGTACATGATCACACACATGTGCAAGGAAGCAGAGGAAGCAACTGACCACATTGTCACGTGGATTATTACAATTACATTTTTGGCTTCTCAGTACTTTGCACAGAGCAGTCACAATCCATCCTCTGTGTCTATCCCTTAGAAATGGGCAGTCAATGAAAGTAATAAAGAACAGACAATGCAAAAAGAGAATACTCATAGGGAGTATGTTAGAAAGGGAACAAACATGCAGGCTGCATGCCAAAACCTCCATGTCACACTGTATATACTGGACAGTTCCAGAAATCACAAGAATTATATGCACTCAAAAAGCCAGAGTTCAGTTCCCTCAGTTATAGGTCATTGCACCCTGTCAGCTATTAACAGTAAGAGCAGACATACCATAAATATATACTGCTCAGCCTTTGAACTAGTTATGTCTTCAGTTCTTGTTCCAATTGGAAGATTCTTGGCAAAAGACTAGGAAAGGGCCTTCTGCTTTCCTAAAATGTGTTCAGTCACAGCACATTTGTCTATGTTCCTTCCTTTATTTTTCATGCTTTCATGGCATTTGACAGTGTACGTTTTACAGAGTGGTTGTCTCCTCTGCATCTTCCTCTGGCTAAGCCAGTCAAGCCGAACAGTTCTTTCATGATAAATTCTCTCTTTTTATTGATTATCTTCATAACTCTCCACCAGAATCATAGAATCATACAATGGTTTGGGTTGGAATGGACCCTTAAGATCATGTAGTTTCAACCCCCTGCTATAGACAGGGACACTTCCCTCTAGACCAGGTTGCTCACAGCCCCATCCAGCCTGGCCTTTAATACTTCCAGGGAGGGGCCATTCACAGCCTCTGTGGGCAACCTGTTCCAGTATCTCACCACCCTCACAGTAAAGAATTTCTTCCTAACATTTAGTCTAACTCTACTCTCTTCCGGTTTAAAGCCATTTCCACTCATTCTGTCACTACACGTCCTTATAAAAAGTCCTCCAGCTTTCCTGTAAGCCCTCTTCAGGTACTAGGAGGTTGCTTTAAGGTCTCCTTGGAACCTTCTCTTCTCCAGGCTGAAAAGCCCAAGCTGAGAGCTCTCATAGAGAGTCCTCATAGAGGAGGCACTCCAGCCCTCTGATCGTCTTCATGGCCCTCCTCCGGACTTTTTCCAACTCCATATTCTTCTTGTCCCCAGAACTGGACATAGTACTCTAGGTGGGGTCTCACAAGACCAGAGTAGAGAGTCAGAATCAATTTATTCAACCTGTCGGTCATGCTTCTCTTGATGCAACCCAGGATACTCCTGGCCTTCTGAGCTTCAAGCACATATTTCTGGCTTACGTTGAATCTTTCATCAATTGACACTCTCAAATCCTTCTCCTCAGCATTGCTCTCAAGCCATTCTCTGCCTACCCTGTATTTGTCCTTGAGATTGCCCTGACCCAGATGTAGAATCTTGCACTTGGCCTTGATGAACTTCATGACATTGGCATGGGCCCACCTCTCAAGCTTGTCTAGGTCCCTATGGATAGCATCCCTTCCCTATAGCATGTCAACTGCACCACTCAGCTTGATGTTGCCTGCAAACTTGCTGAGAGTGCACTCAATCCTGCTGTCCATGTCACCTACAAAGATGTTAAATAGCACTGGACCCAACACTGATCCCTGAGGTACACCACTCATCACTGATCTCCACTTGGACACTGAGCCATTGATGACAACTCTCTGAGTGCAACCATCCAGCCAATTCCTTATCCAGTGAGTGGTCTATCAACCAAATCTGTTCTTTCTCCAATTTGGCCATCAGAATGTCATACGGAACAGTGTGAAATGCTTTGCACAAGTCCACATAGATGACATCAGTTGTTCTTCTTTTATCAACTGATGCCATAACTCCATGATAAAAGGCCATCAGATTTGTCAGGCATGACTTGCCTTTGGTGAAACCACTTGCCCTTGGTGAAGCCATGTTGGTTACCAGAAGCACAGAATCATTCAAGTGTTTTAGGAGGAAGCCTTCTCTAAACTACTGCTACATCTCTTCTTTTTCCACCTGCTCCTGAGGTACAGTTTCTCATTTCATCATTTCCAGCTTCATGTCAGTATGGCACTGGGGAGGTGATGCTTCTGTACAGTCCCTGATTATGTTTGCCTGGACTGAGAGGTAGCCAAGGAAACTGAAAGATCTTAGAGTCCATTTTTCACTCATTCAGCTCTTTCATCAAGCCCTGAAGAATGCTTCCTTTCAAAGATTCCTTGCCCGTAAGAACAGAAGGTATCTCTGCACAGGAATCTTACTTTGTAATATCCTAAGGTGCTTGAGCTATTTCTGATGCTTCATAGAAGTGGATTAGATAAACCAGCATTTTTGCCTTTGCCCTCCATTATCACAATAATTTTAATAGCAGGCAAAGGAAGTCTTGGCTTACTCCCTCTCCTACATGATGCAAAAAAGGCAAGGTTCCCAAAGTCCTCCAAGTCTACTGTTCCTCATCCTAACCTGTATTTTTTGTTTGTATCATATTAACAAATAAGGAGTCACAGAGACCCAGTGTTCCAGCTATTTCTGTTATCCCACTATGGTTATATCATAGCTACTTATTTGATTCTAGGACTACGGATTGCAGGTCAATGATTCACAGAATAATATTAATGGGTTTGAATTAAAAAATGTGCCCATCTCTTGATGTAATTAAATTGGACCTTCTTACTTCTATACTGTCCCCTTCCTAACTCAGAATCAGACTGAATGTTCTGCACACATCTTAAGTTATGAATCCTAAATGCCTCCACATCATTTTGCTTTTTAATTGTCCTAAGATGTTCTAAACAGTAACTATCTCTGTGAAGATTCCAACTCTTAAAAAACTTCTTTCCCTATACATATATCCAATAAAAAGGCATTGATTTGAATGTTTTGCAAAACATAGATTTGTTTAAAGGCACATTGTCTGCAAATCTGGTATGCTAATTTCCCAAGTGTGATAGGTTCTGTGTGCAAATACTCAACAGTAAACAAAACCCAACGTTTGTCAAAAAGAATTTCTGAGTAAGTTTATTAGGTTAAAATCTGTTTTGTTTTGGTGTGTCACTGTTGTTGTTTTTTCTTGGTCCCACATGGAGAGCAAACATGGCCTGGAAGAGTGTTATGTCAAGTACCTCCCATCATGCATTGTCGCTGCTCAGTGAACTGAAGTCTAAAAAAAAGTAATTCCTCATTTTCATCTTGACTAGGATTCCCCTTTTCTTTGCTGTGAAGCTGCACTAATCCTTCATTCAGCGCAACCCACACCCTCTGGTTCCACTCGGAGTTCTCCCTTTCTAACATCATTGTATTCTTTATCTGGGCCTTCTTCTTCCAATAGTACTCCTTGAAAGCTCTTTCACAGACAAGAAAGGACCAGCTCCATAATGGCCAAGTTGGCCCTTTTCTTTTCTCTTTCTTTTTTTTAAGCTTCCGACTGAGCTTTGCTATTTAATCTTCTTGAGGCGTTCAAGATGTCACTTGCCTCTGATGACTATAGACAAAAGGGAAATCCATCCAACTTGAATGCAGTGTATACTTGAATACATTGGGTTGCTTTGAAGAGAGTTTCTTGAAGTCTCTGTGTTTCATTGGCTGTCCTGGTGGCCTCTGTGCAGGTCTTTATGTTAAATCATATGCACTTTCACAGAGCATGTTTCCTGGAATGTTACCTGAATTTTGCAGCCTTAAATAAATACCAGCAGGTGAAATATTCATCCAAAAGTGATTGTTTAAATCAGGTCTTTTTAATGAGCTAATGAGAATTTTCCCTCCTCTCCACAAGCACGTAAGAATAAATTAACCTTTGAGGATGCTTTGGCTAGTTGGTTTGTACGTATTTTTTCAGGTAACTCTGCAATATTGGCCCTTCTCAGTGCTGCAAGCTGAGAAAAGAATGAATATGCAGAGAACAGAGCACAGCACTCCCTCACTACAGTCGCTCCAATCCTTCAAGCACTAAAATGTTAACATTTGTCTCTCTGTAATGCATTACCCCAAGATTTATTTTACACTTCAGCTATTTTAGGAAAACAGAAACATTAACATGAAAATATTTTAATAACTCTTACAGACACCACAAATAAAATGCATTTAATTATATTCATATATGCTCTACGTTTCATGTATTCTCTAAAGGATTTTTCTGAAGAGCTGATACCTAACTTTTTAACTACTGGTAATCTATGAATATTTATACAGACAGATAAGAGATGAGTGATATGGAAGATGTAGGATGAACAGGCACTTGTCTGTGTTAGTCTGTTATTACTCTGTATAGTTACATTTTGGTTACCGTGGTTTTGTGGCCCATGTATAGATAAAATACTAGGAAACAGCAAAATGGGTAACGTTCATTGCAATGTGAATAGAAGGACTAGCAATTTCGTCACATAGAAATACAGAATATGAACACTCCATGTTAAAATATGAGTCTACCAATTCCTAGCATTAGTCATGAGTAGAAAACATGCAGTCTTTGTAGCGATATATACAACTTTTCATTTCCCATATCAATCATGAGAACAAGTTGAAGTTCAGATAATGGCCAGTTCAATTTACCCTAATTGTTCAGGACTTAGCCTGACTGTTTGCATTACAGACTGTGGCCACTGGGTTCTCAGTAGGGGTTTGCGGCCTACTCCATTCCATAACAAACCCATGTTCATGCGTCGATTCAGATCCATCACCCTGAGATAAACTGTGAATATTGCCCTTTGTCCTGTGCTGCATTCTTTCATGCATTGTGTAGTGACTATTTAAGGATTTAAAGGCTCATTTGCACAATTCTTTTGTCAGCAGCCTCAGTGCAGAATGGAAAAGTGATGGCTTCTCTGTCTGGGTTGTGCCCTAAAGCTCTTGTGAGAGAAATCTACATACATAAGTTTTTCTTACACATGCAGAATGTCAACACTGGAAAAAAAAAAAAAAAAATGACCTGTCTGTTTCTGTAGCGTAAAAGGTTATGGGTTAATATATTATGTGATTTGTTTTCCTCTTTTGTGGTATTTAAAAAAAAAAAAAAATCAACACTTGAAAGCAAACAGTGAAGGAATACAGAAACATTAGGTATTTAAAAATTCAGATGATTAAGGTTGATGGAATTTGCAAAATAAATCTCTGTTGCTGAAGGAGATTGATAACATTAATAATTTAGATGCCTCAGTTGCTCAGGAAATGTCTGAGAAGATGATATTTCAAAGGTCATCTCATCTGCATCTTCTGTAATGTCTGTTTTGTTAATACATGTGTATTTAAACAAACAAAAAAATCACTGGAATAACAGTATACTTATACACGCACACACACATATATACATGTATATATATATTCGTTTTAGAAAGCGATCTCATTACACTTCCTCTCAAAGTAAAGCTGGTGGAAAGGCTGCAAACAAAAATTAAAATTTGGTAAAATCAATTCCTTGTGCTCAATTTGATAACTGGAAAGGCTGTGCTAATGCCATCTGAGCCATTTACCTGCCTTGTTTACCGCATTATTGCTTTTTGTTTAACACAGATGAATCTATGCTTATGTTCATTAAATTTATGAGTCATTTCTCATAAATAAGCACCAAGGACTTGAAAGCAGATAGCAAAGGAGTACAATGTTATTGCCTTTTTACATATAACTTATTTAATTAAAGTTTATGTCTGAGAGTACCTGATTCTATGATTCTATGCAACAGTCTCTGCTTTTTTCAACAATTTTCAAAATAAATTCTTTTGCAATGTATCTTTTATCATTTAGTAGGAATAAAATATGAGTCAAGCAATTCTTACACCTGGAAACAAACCTTGAAA
The DNA here is from genome assembly GCF_023343835.1 of Lagopus muta. Lineage (NCBI taxonomy): Eukaryota > Metazoa > Chordata > Aves > Galliformes > Phasianidae > Lagopus > Lagopus muta. The sequence goes on from NC_064434.1 coordinate 11,722,039, forward strand.
TATACAATATTTTGGTCTTTAAATTAAATCTTCCTGATATTACCTACCTATGTTTTTTCCACCTACTCATTATTATTGTTGTAAGACTGAATCTGTCCAGACCGACTTTAGTCTAAACTTCAGTGATATGGGTGTTTTTCTATTCAGATGGGATATTCCAACTTTATACCGGTCATCTGTGCCCTCTGCTCTAAAAGCATTAAGAACTTTTATCATCCAAATATCTGCTTTCCCCCAGATAATTAAAATATTTCCTCAAATATCTGTGCGTGCAGTCAAAATCTCTGAAGCTACCTCATCTATCAAAATTTTCCTCAAAATTTATCTTTGCTATGGTCCAGGTGGAAAGCTACTATCTGGTAGCAAATGGCGTTTAGTCATATATTCCAGGTTATGTTATTATTGTTCGGTTTAGTAACCACACAGATCAGGCATATAGTCAGTGTTCTCTGCATTAAAACCCCTGTTTATTTTGGTGACCACGTCTTTCCCCTCTTCGTCTTCCCTCATATTTTTGGCCCATGTTTCAATTTTGATTGCAGACTCCAGGTTGCACAGTACCAGAGCAGTTACCCACTCCACAAGGTCCCTATGGCCTTTAGTATTTGCTATGGAAAAGGCCTGTGACTGCCTCAACAATAGTTGAACAATCAGCTTTAAATTCATTTCCAGTGAAATATATGAAATATATGCTTGTTTGGTTTTATTTTTTTTTTTTTTTCAACTTGCAAATACAAGAATTTCAGTACCTTGTAAAGTTAGAATAAAAAACTTGATTTTTGTTTATTTGTTTAAAATATGGTGCATATTAAAAAAAAGCATTTACAATACAGATTTTTTTCTTTTTATTTGTTAAGCTCCAAGTAGGACATTGCAAAATAGAAATCTTAGACTGAATATTTTGATAGGATTGTAGACCCTTAGAATTCATTTAGATCATAGTCTCTGCATATCTGAAGACTTGTCTGTCGACGTAAGCCATAATGTTAACCTTTAGCTCTCTTGTCTAGGGAATTCCGTATATTATTATGTATTGTTTATTACATTAGCCTGAAGATAGGCAAAGTGTGCATCCCAGTGTAATGTGTCCTCCCTGATGGACTAATGGCACTGACACGAGCGAGCCTTTGAACGATGGTTCATGGCTCTGACTGTGAGAAATGGTTCTATCTAACAAGATTCTAAATCTTGGCACAATTTTGGAATAATGGGGACTGAGCTCTGCCGTGACTTCATTAGCTCATTTAAATGCAAATGACCATTTGAAAATCTATGTATCTAATGTGTATCAGTATGTACACCACATAAAAGATTCTGGTGTCCAACAGAATGATTACCATTTACTCCTAGTAGCAACAACAGATTACAGCAGTGTGTGAAAGTCCAGGTGAATGTGCAGGGCAGATCTCTGAGCAGCAGGAAATTTAGCTGATTGTATCAGTTCCTACTATAGGATGAAAATACAGCCCATGTTGTTCTGAAGTCATGGATGTAGAAAGAGGGTAGTTTCAACTCCAGAAATTTGTAGGAATTGCTTATGCAGGAAGTCATAACAGCCCGTAAATTAACAAACTTGTTCCTGTCCACAGTGAATTAAAAACTGAGTAACAGAGAGTAACTGGCTGCTGAACAGACTCTTAAAAAGAAAATATTATAAAGAATTAAAAAAAATAAATCCAATGCACATCAGGGAAGAACAAATGCATCTGATAACGGGTCTCCTTAACAGATATTCACATACACTGTTGTAAAAAAATCTCCAGTCACACTTTCCGACTTTTTGCAAGTGTATTTTGCGACAGAAGATTTGTATTAGTAACTGATATACTTCTTTCATCCTTTTAAGTATGCTGTATATGAATTTCTGTAAGCTTTGTGTTTGCACCACAATGAAAGAGTTTTGCTTTGATTTGAATGTAAGGAATTCTTTGCCATTTTATTAACTACTTAACTCTGATAACCACAGGCTTCCTAATTTGCAGTTGTTTCACTGCTAAGATGTACGAGAGTTTCACAGTAGGTATAAAACATGGAGGGAAAGACTATCATAGGTTCCGCCTTTTGGCTGTTTTTATTTATCAGAAGTAACCTTAGAGTGGATTGTCTTCACTACAGTACGGAATGAGCAATACCTGGGATACAGTGGGCAAGACAACATGTAAGTTGCTTGGCCACCTGGAGCTTCACTGCTTGTGGCTGAATCCCTGTGCCACTGTAACTGGACCATGGGCTTTCAATCTTCTGGGAGGAATTAAGAAAAATTAAGGTTCTCTGCCTACATGGGGTTTCAGTTCAACAGAGTTCCACGTTCTTGATAAAGCCAACAATTTGTCATGCCTTTGGTATGAGCCTATCTTGTAGAATGGGTAGAATTCTTTCCTCCATCTAGCATTCAGCATCAGCTAGCTATTGTTAATATAGGTGTTGTTTTAAATTAGGTTTTAGAAAGTTGAGTGATGGCTCTATGCATGAATGACATGGACACATATTTGTAATATACAGCTGCATGACAAACCAATTTAAACAGATTCAGACCAAGTAAAGTCATAATAATATATTCCAGAATTCATTACATTAGCATTAATGGTGATTATGATGAACATCCTTTTTATCATCTGAAGCCAGACTTCCAAATTTTAATCTAATTTTAACCCATGATTCTTAACAGTATTTTCCTCAATATTTTATGTCAAGCTGAATATCAGCCATAATGATGACACTTTTCTATCACAATGATTACCTCTTTAGCTCTTAGTACTGAAGGTCATAAATTTTACTGAAGTTACCTTGAAGTTATACTTAAGTGTCATGTTTTTTGAAGGTAAGAATAACTGTATAGGACTGATAGGCTTCTGCATGTGGACAGTTAGAATGGCTTTTTTTTTTTTTTTCTGATCACAGTTTAGTAAGAGGAATTATTTATCTTAATCTCAGTCCAGTCAATGAGAGATAAATCAGGTGCAGAGCAACTTCATAACATGACATGAAATATTTGCTTTCATAGGAAAACTCAACAGTGCTCTCTTTCTGTGCTGAAGAGGCATGGTATGGATAGCATCAGTCATTGTATTTAGATATTCAAAATATAGACCAGAAAATTTGGTTGAGAAGTTTCCAGAAGCTTTCTCTAGAACTTATTATATGTTCTGTGATTATATATTCCAAGATTTCATAGTCCTAAACACTAAAAAGCAGCTCAAAAGTAATAGAAAACTTCATTTTAAAGTTTTTTTCTTCTATTTTTTCTTTTTTTTTTTTGTATATATGTTTTCGTATTGTTATTCAAAGGAAATCACTAACAGTTTTAAATTTTAAACTTTCTAACAGGCAGTGCTAGAACTTGCAGCAATAATGTCTTCCACATTTTAACATAATGTTAAAATTTCATTTAGAAACAAATAGATTCAATCTGTCCTACTATGTATGTTCAAGTTTACATTCTCCCACAGTAGAGAAAATAAAATACCACTAGCTATTAAGGAAAAGCCAACATTACAGGTGACAAAATGAATTTGATGATTTATAGGGATGGATAATTTTCTTTCTATGCTGTGTGCAGATCTGGAAATCTAAAGGGGAGTATGATACAATAATTGCACACTGAGACAGCAAATGGAAATAGGAAAGAAATAATAAAGAGCAATGAAAATAAAAAATGAAATACAGAAGCTGAAGGATTACAAACTCGCAAAACAAGTAATGATACACAGAGACACCTATCAAGATATTTTCACCTCTATATGAATCCAATTCGTTCTTAATCTGTGTAGGTTGACAACAAATTTCTTAGAAGCTTTAAAGAAAGCCACAGCTTAATGCATCGAAATTCACTAGAGCTACTGAGATTTAGCCCAACAAGGCAGAAACAAAGTGGTGACTAGTAATATGACAAAATGCAGGTTTCTCTGAATCCATAGCTAAATCTACAGCTATGGCACCATACCAGAAAATGTCAGAGAATAACATCTGATCTCCAAAGGTTATTAATACTGTCTCATGTACTCAATTTCCATACCACTAAATTTATTTCCAAATCACAGTGACCATTTTCAAATAGCCTATGATAAAATGATACCTTGATTATACCTAGGACTGGTATGGGAGGGTGCTAGCTGGCTGACCAAAGTGTGGTCCTTGCTAGCCATTTTCAGTGGCTAACTATATTAACTACATTAGCACAGCTGTGGTCCAAGAAACATCTTCCAGACTACAAGACAGAAAATCTGCCAGTTCATTACAGTGCTGTCATATTGCTGATAAGAGTAAGGTTCCAAGCAATGAACTGACAACAGGTTTGGAAAAATGCAGAAAAAAAAAAGAAAAAAAAAAAAAAAAGAAAAAAAGGAATATAAGGTAAATTATTGTATAATTTTCTCTTTAGGAGTCTCCACACAGAAGATGTTGTCTTTACAGACTCTGGTAAGAAATGTTACCATACACTTCACAGTGAGTCTATGACCACATATGAATAGTGTCCTCACTGTCATCCAAAACGTTCAATTTTTATTGATCCCCCTCTCTCCCTGAGTGCTCATACTCACCCTCTCAAAAAGTTCAAATGTATTACCCAGAGATTCACACTGCTAGTCAGTATTTGGTTGTAGCCAGCCCGCTTTAGAGTGAGGGGCTATTTAGCCATGTGAATGCACATCATGTCAGTTGCCTGCTCCAGCACATGAGCATGTTTATTGTTTGTTTTGTTTCGTTTTCAAGCACAAGCATAGCCTAGGTGTCAGGTTCATGGCTATGAATCCCCAGGGCTATGAATTGTAGTGAGTTCCTTTACAATTCTTGCTCTAACTGCCTGATCCTATTGACTTTTATAGAAGTTCAGCACTTAGACACTTCTACAAAGGTCTCTTTTTCAAATGTTCGCACATAAACACATATGATTCTAAAAATAAGGTTCTGTAAACTGTAAATCTTTAGTCTGTAGATTTGGTATAATCTATCTTCAAAACTTTGTTGGTAACACTGTAGAAATAATTTCATATATAAGAATAATAAGAGAGAGAATTACATTTATTATCCATGTTAGTTTATCATATTCTCATACAGCAATATCTTTACTGTAAAAAAAATGTAACTAAATGGATTAGCATTTATAAATATGTATTTTAAGGACATTATTTAATTTGGTTTATTTTTTTTCCTGTTATCTGTTCTTCCTTGCCCTTACACATTTTGTTTTGTTTTTATTTTCTGTTTGGTACTTTTAACTGATAATGTAACATTTGCATTTAATAATTTGCATAATATAATTGTCACAAACTTTAAAATAAATGAAAGCTTGCAGATTATAAAAATGCAGAACTCAGCAATACATAAGTATGCAAAGAAAAGACCGATGCTGATAAGGCAGTCTGACTTGCTAATAACTGTAGTGAAATTTGGCTCCTTAATCCACAAAACAAAGCTAATTAAGACAGAAAAATTGAAGCACAAATTGAAAGTGATCTTCCCCCCCCCCCCAGGCTGTAAGAGTTTTTCTCTAAAAGTGGCATATAAAATACAGTGTATCTTGGATTTATTCCAAGAAGGATTGTGAGCCAGTGCAGAAGGCCACACTGGGATTAACAAATACATGAAAGCATTTGCTGTAGGAGTACAGCTGGAAATAAACCATGTGAGATGAGTAACACTTACTTTATGTTTACAAGAGAAAGAGAAATTTGAGTTTGAAATGGAAGATATCTGACTCTGTTCTTTTTGGAGTTGCAAGAATATGAGAGGGAATTTAATAAATTATTTTTCCTCCTTAGAAGAAAAGACCCTACTGTAAGCATGTTTAAGTTCTGGAGTCTGATTAATTTTGAATATCCCAATGATATTAAAAAATTCTATTTCTTACCTAGAGAAGTGTATTTCAATTGCTCCTTTGCAATATCATAAACACCTCACTCGGTGTTATTCCCATTTTCTTCTGACATCAATATTCATTCTCCTAGTCTTATCTAGCCCTTCACTACTCTTCCCCTCATTTTTCTCAAGTCACTCTATAATTATCTTCCACACTCTGTTGTGAACCCTACCCTTGTATCTGGATGCTGTGGTCTATATGAATGGTCCTCCTGTGAAGCTGTTTCATGGAGAGGTCCCTTTCTCCCTGTCTGGACATCTCTTGTTTCACTATTCCTTGTTCAAGTCTGCTCCTTACTCCTCCCAGCACATTCGTGGTTGCCTATTCTCTACCAGTGCATCTTCCTGTACTTCAGTCCTAGTATTTTCCTAATCTTGGAATTAGGAAGCCTAATTTTTCCTCAAAACATTGTAAAAAAAGTGAATCCTTTTGGCAAAGTAACTGAACTCGAAACTTGCACTAGGTAGAGGGAAATAGAACTCATCATCCCTTTCAATGGAGAAACAGAGGGATACAGTTCAGCATTTGTACCCAGTTTATTGGCTTTCAATCACTTCTACATTGGTATAGCCAGAAATTTTGAAGAATGAATGCCTTGAGCAGTTTCAGTAGAGATTATTGTAAATTGTCAGTGCTGCAGTTACTCTGGGGCAGATGGAAATTGTGGCTCTTTTGGCATTACTTTGTATTACCATGGAAGTTAGTTTTAAAAAAGAATAAAGGGGGTCAGCTCAGCCACAGATAATTGACTGTGGTACAATAGCAGAAGTAATGCTTAAGAACACTTTCATTTGGCAGTATGCTCAGTAAGACACAAGAAATCTTCAGCCTTAGTTGTATAGCCTGCTGAATGAGTTATCAAAGGCATGAAGTGACCTGAACGTTAGACACACTACCATCCTGAAGAGTTTCCTCATACAGTCAGATTTATGGGTGAAAGAATAAAGAATAAAGATGGGTCTTTTATTCTTAGTCACTGTTTCAAAGAGTGATAAAGGAACAGTAAGTATGGAACCTTCATTCTGTTGTTCTACTGGATCATAATTCAAAATAATAATCTTAAGAGTCGAACTTTGCCTCTTTATTCTTTTTCTATGGACTTAGAGCTTCAATAACATTAGCTTTTCCCTGTGGAAACTCATCTAGTAACATCTCTGTATGCTTTGGACAAGTAAACTCAAAAGAAATTTGAATATTGCTGTCAGGAAATATATTTGTAATTAAACATATCACCTCATATATATCTGTAAAATACATACCATCGCTCAGTGCCTCTTTGCTTCTCCTATCCCACTGTTTATAAATTTGAAAGGAAAATTACTGCCTGTTTTCACAAAACAAATCCACAACATTGCCTCTTCTTACACTGACTGTGAAGTTCAAACAACAAAGAACAGCCTGAGACATTTTATCATCATAAAATGTTAGTGCTGTTTGAAAGAAATTTTCCAACTTATATCCTCTTTAAAAACCTTATACTTTGTTGTGTTTTTCTTTCTGATTTCATACAGTGTTATTTCAAACTGCCTCTTTAAAACATAGAAGCTGTAGTTTTCGTGGAAATATGCAGGCTAGCAAAAAATGCCAGGCTGCATTCATAAATAGTATGTAGGACAGGACTAACCTTAGGGGCCAGTTCACAGTGAATGTGTTCTGCCCTGGAAGCAGACAGTAGTTGCAGAGCTGCAGCTGTACAGAAGTCTTGTCAGAGCAACAGAGCTAATACTCTGAGTAGGTTGACCATGGCTGATTTGAATTTGTTGATTTACATGCTCTTAGACAATGTGTGGCTTCTTCTAGTAATTACATGACCAGTTTTTGTAATTATTCATCTTTAACATATGCCATTATGAACTATTTTTAAATGGATGTTAAACATAAACGTAGTACTTTTTTTTTCCTCTTTCATATGCGATCCCAAAATAGACACTTGAAAATACTCTAAACTTCTCTTGTTTTAAAGGCAATTTCTATCCAAACTGATTAAACTGCTTCCATGAAAAATAGCCCAAAACAAAAAACAAAATAAATAAATATACAATATATACTACTCCAGTTTACCATTTCTGAACAACTTGGGGATCTGCCATGGGAAATGTTTACATAGATTACTGAATGGTTCGAAGAGAAACATCCTTAGCAGTGAACACCATTGTCTTGTTAGACTGTATCTAAAGTCTGGAAATACTTGTAAAAACCAATGTAAAAGATAAAATCGTCCTTGGCATTATCTATCTTAAGACTGTTAAATAAATGGACTTAGCAGACAAAAATAAACAATGGATGCGATATAAATTGTCTTCATTTTTTTCTACTGGCAGACTGCAGGTACCATAAAACCACAACTTTGTATCCTTAATCATTTGATAAAATAACATTATATCAAGAAAAATTAGCCATCTAAGAACTGAACTATACTATTTTAATAGTATAAGCATTCATTCAATAGATTAAACAGCAGAATAAGTTTTTGTTTAGTAAAATACCATCAGGAAAAAAAAAAAAAAAAACAAAAAACCATAGTAAATTTCAGAAAAAAATGTTTAGATATAGACCTGAAAAATTAAATAACTTGCAGTTATTTTACTTTTAGGGTATAACTGTCTAGAAGGAATTAGCAATATGACTGAGAACAGCAAGCAATCCAATGGCTACCTGTTTCCTTTAGGTAAACACTAATGCCAGCATAAAGTGTTTTCTCCATGAAGGTAGAAACAAAAAAAATTTAACTTTCTAAGTTAGGAAACTTAGAAACTTTCTTTCTAAATTTAACTTTTTATTCTGCCATAACAACTTTTGGTCCAGTATGGAAAAGTTGACAGGTTAGTGATAACTAATATTGTTCTTGCTTTTGGCATTGACTTTTATGTTGTGAGAACTGGTAAATGAGAACAACCAATGCTGAGATAAAGGATGCCAAGAAAATGGAATGCTCTTCTCCTCAACCTGTGGACTAAACAATCAGCAAGTGCTTTGTCATGGCTCCAGACTGGTCATAGCACAACTTTTACATACTGGGGATATGGAAACGTAATAAATTGAAGCATCATAGGTACACTGGAGAATGTTGTTTAATCTGTACAACAGCAGGACTCTTTCATGTATAAAGGATATTTCAGGAATATGCTAGAGATTTATTTCCTATACACCTCTGCGTTTGGCAGATTTTAGGGGAAACTGACTGTATTCTTGTCTTATTTAATGAAAAAAAAAAAGAAGAAGGAGAAGGAAGCATCATGCTGTATACATGCATGAACATTTGTTTAGTCAGAAGATGGCAATCTTCATTGCTTTTTGCTCCACCCATAATCAGATAGGAAACTACTAACCAAAAACATGACTCAGTGGTGCCATGTGTTTTTGAGAATTCCCTTCCCATGTTTTCTGTCAATGAGACATTTGATAAGTCATTGCACCTTCTTCTTTCTTGGGCTTTCCTGGATGTTTTAAGATGAATGATAGGATGTTCATCTCTGTTCCCAGTCTTCCTCATGTTATTCCAGTTCTGTAACAATAAGAAGAGATTGCTCTCCATTGCTGCAACCATCCCAGCTGTTCTAGTGTACTCAACTGTTGTGGTTTAACTTGGCAAGCAGCTAAGCACCACACGCACACAGCCGTTTTTCTCATCTCTACCCTCTCAGTGGGATGAGAGAGAAAACTGGAAACTAAATAGAACTCATGAGTTGAGGCTAATTACTAGGACAGACAGAAAAGAGGAAAAAAAGAAAAGCAATGATAACAATATGCATGTATATATCCACAAAACAACTACTTACCACCCACTGACCAGTGCCCAGCCAAAAATTCAACTGCTCACACACTGACACTCCACTGTCAATGCAACATCTCACCACCTGCTGACCAACACCTAACCAATCCCTGAGCAACTCCCACAGCTTTATAGCCCTCTACATGAAACTGATGATCAGAGGGCTGGAGCAACTCTACTATGAAGAAAGGTTGAGGAAGTGGGGCTTGTTATGCTTGGAGAAGACTCTGGGGTGACCTCACTGTGACCTTCAAGTACTTGAAGGGAGCTTATAAGCAGCACGTTTTACGTGGTCTGATAGTGATGGGGTAAGGGGGGAATGGCTTTAAAGAAAAAGAGGGGAGATTTAGGTTAGATGTTAGAAAGAAATTTTTTTACTCAGGGTGCAGCAAAGCACTGACACAGGCTGCCCAAAGAAGCTGTGGATGCTCCATTGCTGGAGGCATTCAAAGCCAGGTTGGATGGGATCCTGGGCAGCCTGATATGCTGGGTAGCAACCTTGACCATGGCAGGGAGCTGGGACTAGGTGGGACTAGCTGGGAATAGCCTCCTCCAACTTAAGCCATTTTATAATTCTGTAATATGATTCTGTGTCATCTGGTATGAAAAACCCCTGGTATAATTCAGTCCAGTTGCCCTGGCTTCACCCCATCCCCTGCTGCCCTGCCACAGACAGTAGTTTTTCCCTGCTGAGTGACTTGGCCTGGCCCTGAGTGCGTACCCATTACTTAACCAAAATAGTGGTGTGCTATTAACACCACCTCAGCTGAAAACCGGACATAAATATGACAGCTTTTCACATCTTCATGGCTCAAAAGCATGCCAGGACTCCATGTACTGGATTCACTAAACTCACCACACTCTTATTCTGTCCCTGTAACATGGCAAACCAGCATAATATCTGGTCCTATGAGATCCTCCAGCCCCAACTGACAACTTTGACTTGGTTATATCTTTCTGAGCACCTATCAAATACCAGAGAAAAATATGCTTTTTCCTGTTTGAAGGCAGATGGAACTCTCTCTCTGCTGATCAACAATGCAGCACAATTTCCTTTGGGAACAGCTACCTCTTCAGAGCATTTTGATCAACTTGTTCAGGAAAAAAAAGATAGCATACAGTTCATCTCCTTGTATTTTATGAGCATGGCATTTTTTTAATTTTGTAGTGCATGTCCTGAAAGTGAACTACCATTTCATGATACATATTTTACTGCAAAGCAAGATATCTATGTTTGAGTTACAACTTACCCTGTTGCTGTTAGCTTCTTCTATATTACCTTTTTTTTTCAGTTGTGCAAGTCTCTGTGTTCATGCATATCAGTTCCTCTGTTACTTTATGTTCCTCCTTAAAAGCTCTCCTATTCATCATGTTTCTTAGAGTGCACAAGTATAATATGTCATAAGCTGTGGGATGCTGACTGACTACATCTTTTAATGTTAATTGAAGAAAAAGAAATTTCAAAACCCAAAATAATAGGCATATCAACATTTCCAAAGCTAATCATTTTGATTAATATTCTGGAAAACATGCAGGCTAACTAACAGACATTATGACTACAAGAAGTTTAGTCTTGAAGCTTCTGCAGTTTATTGTTGCTCAGCATTTTGATTCTTAAGTACATATACAAATATTGTGACATCTTATTTTATCAGTTCCAGCCCTGCTCCTCTAAATCCAGGAAGGAAAAAATTATTTTATTTTATGGAGATACATTTTTCAGTCAATTAGTCCATAATATAGTCTATTCCTCTTTTTAGACATTGAAAACAAAACTAAACAAACAAAACTAAATCATCACACAGCATAAAAAAAGTGCTACATGTGTGAACAGTAGTTATTCATATGGGCTTTAACTGACCAGGTGGCATAACAGGTTGTAACATTAAGTCAGTTCTTCTTATAGCTGTTTATTAAAGTGACATCACAATGACTACTACAGGTAGATGGAAATTTTGCAGTATCTTCCTCAATAACAGCTTTTCCTTGTTATTAAGTTCAGATGGAAGGCACATGATGCTATTGAAATCAGAGGAACATATAAAAAACATTATAACAAAATCATAAACCTATGTCTACCCATTCAGAAGAACATTTGCCAATATGCTTTCTGTAACCCAGCCCTACAAATTTTGTGGATGTTAGTTGCTGTTTCTTTGAAGTGGATATTTAAAAAGAGAATGTTTCTTTTTTTCAGGCCCTTCTAGTTTTGCTCTGCAATAATGCTCATTTTGTATTTTCTTCTTCCTACTTCTAACATAATTGTGATTTATTACTGTATTTGTGTTGGTTAAATAAGGCATAGTTAGCATGTCAATTATTAAGCAAAACCATTTTTTCCCATACAAATCAAAATGATCTAGAAACGCCCTCTAAGACATCTACAATATATAATATATATATATAATATGGAAATAGTGTTGTGTGCTTGTGAAGCAATAATTACTGTGAGTTGTTGTGACGTAGACGTTTTGTAGATAATGTTTGATATGTTTTTTCTTTAACCTAAGGAATTTGTAAACCATGCTGCTTTACTTCACTTGCTTAAATTAGCAAATCTTCTGCATTTTTTAATTTCCACCACATTTGTGGTATGAGTGAGCTAAATTCAGATGGGCTCCATCTTGCACTCTGGATGAATATAAAATCATGCCTTTATCCTTTTCTCATTGTGCTGCAATGCCTTCATTTATTCTAGAAATCATTTATTCTAAAATAAACTCATTTGGGATAGTTCTGAATCTGAGAGGAGTCTCAACTATGTGAAAGAAAACCATTTGTATTGTGTATTGATAAATATTTTCTGTTGGTTAGATGTACAGACAATGTGAATATAGTTTGTTCCTTCTCCTCCTGCCCTGCAAATGCTTGCTATTTCCTCTTTGAATTATGAGTGATCTCTTTTTCAGAGATGAGCCCCAAATGAATATAAGTTATGGTGGCAGTTGTTTTTTGCTTACTAAGATCTTTTGGCGGCACATTCTGCATGTAAACGCACCAGTCTTCACTAGAGACAGGATGTTCCAGTAATCTTGAGTTGTGCATTTCACCTCTCAACCTCTGAATTACACCTGCAATTATAACTCAGAGTTCATCTTATTACACTCCAGGCTTCTTGGCTGTAGGCTTGATTTTCACTTTGTTTTGAGAACACTTTGTAATAAATACCTGTATATGACACAACTGAGACAGTCCTGCTACTTTATGCATCTCAAGAGCATCTCAGTAACAAAACATCTCCCTCTCATCAGAACTGTTGTAGCTTTATGCTGATGGTTAGAAATGATTTAGAGAGGAAGCAAAAGGCTTGTGGCTTTATTGCTATGTTCAGCTCCCAGACTGGGCCACAAGCTTCCTGTGCAACTCTGAGAAAGTCATTTCATCTTTGTGCTTAGTTTACACTCAGGAAAGTGAGGCAATAGAGATATTCATTGCGGGGCTCACAAGAGCAAATTCACTGATGGTGAACGATTTCGAGGTATTGATGCAACTATTTTAAATACTTGTTTAAGATGTTAATAGCCTCATGGTATTTGCATGCTTTACAGGGCTGTACTAATAGGGTCTGATTGAAATGAACCATCTTGGTCTTCAGACCCCAAGACTAATGCTCCAAACAGATAGCATTTGTATTCTGTATAATCTTTAGCACACACTTTTCCTTAATCCATCTGGTTACAGGTGAGAAGTTAGAGAAGAACATATCTACAAAGGGAACTTCTGAATCACATCACAGCCTGAACTCAGACTAAATCTAAGTCCAAAGAGCTCACTGGGTCCAGATAGAAGAGTTATTCACAAATCATATGATATACACAGCACAATAAACCTACTACCATTCTAATATAGCAAGAGCAATTCCCAACAGATATTGATCTAATCAGCTCTTGTAAGCTACCTCCACCTCTGATGCATTCTGTCCCAATGCTTGACAATGCTTGCTTAAAGTAACATTCTTTCCAAATTCACCTCCTTGCTGCCTTTTTATCCAATTTATCACCTGCAACCAATATAGTGAGCAATATACAATCTTTCTGCAATCGGCAACATTTAATGTATGCTAAAACTCCTCAGACTTCATTTATTTATACTAAATAATTGTAGGCTTTTCAGATTATTCTCATCGCTGATGTTTTTGCCATCTTCTGGACTCTTCAGTTTATCAATATCTCTCTTGAAACACACATACCGTGTCTCACATCTCATGTTCCTGTGCTCTGGCCATGAAATGTCCTGAAGAGGGGAAAGCAAAGTGAGGCAGTAAGAATACTGAGCTAGTGCTGTTGCGATGTCCCACTGCTTTTCCAAAATATTTCCAACATCATCCCACTAAAATCTGGAGGTGAAAGCTGCTTTTTAAGAGACGGTGAGTAAGAAGCTCATCTAATTTGTGCAGAGGAAGGACCTGAACAAAGTTTTCCCACATTCAGTGTCTACTCAACCATCAAGAACTGAATAAAGGAAGGGCTTTAGCTTGTTGCAATCCATACACTCCCAAAGCAACATCAGAATCCTAAACATTCTCAAGACCCTAAGCATCCTGAGGGTTCTCCCAAAGCAGGGCTGGTACAGCATATAGAAGAGAAGCCCATGAGACAGATAGAGTATTAATTTATCTGTGATTCTGACAAGTGTGAAGTTAAAAAATAAAAGCACAATACTATTTAAAAAAAATGTTTTTGGGCATAGAAATAGAAACATAGGTACCTAGAGATTGACAATTGCTAAAACTCAAGCTGAGTCTAGGTTATATAGCACAAAGTCACATCAGTACAAACCATATTTACCGTTGTATAAACTGGTGTATCCACAGGAATGAAAATCATAGGAATTTCATTGGTTTAACTCAAAGAATCAGAGCATCCATTCCCCCCCAAAAAATGCTCAGTAGGAGATGGAAGCTTGGGAGTTCATAGCTTAAATTCATAAGTAAAGCACTTCAGAAGGCAATTTACAGATGTAGTTCCTTTCTACGAATGTTGATAGTTAATTTATAATCATTTTCATGATGGAATAGCTGGATAGCTTTGCTGTAAATTTATAATTTATGTTCATATTACAAATTCATTGCAAGTTATAGATGCTGTTAAAATCAAAGTGCAGATCAGCAGACATTAAATTAAACTATTTCCAGGGCATAGCTTTTCTATAATGTTGACCTAACCTGAATGAGGTGAACAGGTAGCTCTGTCAGCCCCTGTAAATTTATTATTATGTTACAGGCTTGTATAAAAATTACCCAGGTGGAAATTAATTCCACATTTGACACAAAATCTCCAACTGTAGTCTACAGAGCGTTGCAAGAATTATAGGTTATTACAGAGGTAATTTTATTCAGATCTTTTCACCCCCCTTCTAGTTTATTTAGGACTACATCCTGGGAGTCATTCACAAAGAATGACAGAAGCCTGGGAGGAAATGAAGTCATTCCTCACTTAAATTGAATTTCATTGACACCTGAGATCAATTTGGATCGAATATTGGAAGATGTGGATTACAATCCCATCATACTTTGTTACTGAGTAACACCAGAAGTTCATTCCAGGCTGCTAGTGAAGCAAAGACAAGCTCTACAGGAGTTCTGTTTACCTGCAGATCTTTCCAAAATGTTCTGCTTTGTGATGAGTTGTTTAAATGACTGCTGTTTCATCAAACCACTGTTTGTTCCTAACACTAAAATTAAAAAGACAGCTAAGCAACATCTTAACTCCTATTTTTCCATCTGATATTTCACCACTCACACTGCTCAAAAGTGCAGTACTGGTGCTGCCAAGTTATCATGGAGGTCTCTTGCTCACTGATAAAAGAAATCTGGTTGGAGTAATTTAGGTAAAGGATGTGTTATTAAAGATTACTAAAGGGAAACAATTTTTGTCAACTTAATATCCCTATCATAGATTTTTATGTATTGTAGAGTCATAAGCTTTATTGTAAAGAGACTTGATTGGTTCAAAGCAAAAAATCATAGTAAGATTAATGAGAAATATATAATGTCAGAATGATATCTAGCATTACAAAGAAACCACAGATACTAGTATCAAGGCTCTTGGGAGGTTTTATTTCAATCTGCTCATACTCAAGACAATCACTTCACTAATATTGCTGAGATTCTCAAGCAAATGTATTCATCAAATAAATAGCTTACATTATAAAGGTGTGGGAAAACAAACACAAAGAAAAATAATCAAAGGGTTTGCTTGAATATCATCTTTCTATTTAGAAATTGGAGACAATGAAAATTACTTTTTTTTCTCCCTCAAATTCTATGTGAGTTCCTAAGTGAAGTTTTAAAGCTACTTGTGACGGCAGGAACGTTCTGGAATGCAGTGCACTCATAAATTGTGCATTAGTAAAAAATATATTTGCAACAAAGAAGTAATCAGGCCACAGAGACATTAGTGGTCTTTTCCAGCCCTAATGATTCTATGATTCTATGATTCTATGGTGGAGTCACCATACCTGGAGGTGTTGTAGAAACATGGAGCTGTGGCACTGAGGGAAATAGTGGGCATGGTGAGAATGGGTTGATGTTTGGACTAGGTGGTCTTAGTGGTCTTTTCCAACCTTAGTTATTCCATGCTTCTATTCACCTTGGCAGTATTGGTTGTTATCTACAAGTCAATATGAAACCCAGTATGAAACCTAGGCCAATATGAAAAGCCAATATGGCCAGTGAGTCTGGTACTCTGAACAGAAAACTAATCAGTACAGCTGATTAGTTTATGCTGTACTTCACAGTCACTGCACAATTCCATTGTATACTTATCATTCCTGAGAAGGGAAGAAAGATGTCATTGATGTTACAAAGATTCTTATCTGAATTTCATCTTTCATCATTGGTGTTATATGTAGCTTTAGTGCTAGACTTACACTGAATGAATGATCAGATCCAGATAGGCTGATGGCAAAGGATACTCTGGCTTTTCTTCTGAATCTGGAAGAACAGTCTCTTGTAGAAGCACATTTAGGACCAGATTTTATTAGCTCTAGCAGTTACCAACACTGCTATGTGCTCATCTCTTAGCACCAGTACTGACTAACAATTACTCTATTGCTGCCAAACCAGGACTAGGCACATTTCAAATTCCCTTCTTTTACATCTTCTTTTTCAGCATACCACTTTATCTATTTAAAGCTTTTCAAAACTCTTAACCAAAATTTTCATTGCTTAAAAGCAATGATCTTTATCAGATTGCGCATCATCCACTTCCTCTTTCCTGTGAATGTCAGCCAGCTATGTCTGTTGATTATATTCTTCAATAAGCTTTGCCATTTATGTCTCTGCCTGTTCATAGAATGGCTCACATACAGAAAGGAGTATTTATCTTTTTATTAAATCATTTTATGTCATCGTGGCTTTTCAACAATATAGTAGTCCTTGCATATGGTGTGGAAATGTGCCTCCTACATGTTTTTCTGTTAGAAAGATTAAAACTCACCTTCTTATCAGGTAGGTAAATTAGTGAGTTCCCTCTGCTAAAATCCATGGCTCAGCAAATGTTGGAAGAAGGGAAACTTATTTGCCATAAATCTACTGGAGTTCAAATAAATAAATGCATTTAGAATAATAGAAAGTACTGCGTAGCACTGTATAAAATGTTCTGAGAATTTTAATTAATGGTAAACAATTTTCTAAAGGATCAGCTTCAACCAAGCTCACCTTCATACAGAAATTGCCAAAATACCATTATGAAGATGATGTTTGTTGAGTCTTTTAAACCTCACCAATTATGAAATTTAAAAAATAATTACAAAAAAAAATCAGACTATTATTATAATAGCATAGATAACAAATGTTAAATCAGAAGAGGTTGGTGCCGGACTGATGTCTGTTTGTTTTGGTCTGTAATAATCAATACTGTTTCACTATTTTCTGCATCTCTCACACACCCAGCCTGGACCTGTTTCTGCAGTGCATCAGTTTTGGCACACTTCTTCAAACTGACATTTTTAATTAAATGAAGAAATCTAGATGGACGTACAAAACTCAACTTTTGTTTGTTCTTTATCACTGCAGAAATAGGAGTTGAAAAAATCAGAATTCCCTTTCTGATCTGAAAAGTTCTTGTGTAACACTGATAATTCATTTGGCACTTAATCTTGTGGTGTTTGTCTGCTCCAGTCATGCCTCCAAATCAGTGATACAGTTTCATTTATCACTGTATAGAAACTACTTTAATTTTCATACATGGGAACTGCTGGAAAATGCCTGGTCTGTTTCAGAAAATGTTTGATTTTTTCAAGAACAAATAAATAACTGAATGTTGATTGTTGTTTATTTATCACCCTTATATGCGACTAGAAGTTGGCTGTGTTGTCTTCTTTGTAAGTTTTTTTTTTACAACATTTGAGCACTGCAGATGTGTATGAAAAGTTTTGAACCTCTTCACAAAAAACATACCTACTTCATATGATATAATTCAGCCTGGAAGGGACATCAGGACGTCTTCACTTTAACATCCTGCACAAAGCAGAATCAGCTGCAAGGTCAGACTGTGTTGCTTAGGCTTAAATTTATTCATTGGATTATTTTGTAGGTTCCCTGATTTCAAGAATGAATGGTTTACAAATGTTTGAGAAATATGGGTTTCATTCACTTCTCTTTTTGAATTGTCAGATGCTGAGGTGCATTGAAATGCATCCTTTACCTGTAGGCATAGTAATAACTTGAGAAGTATACTACTGAAAATATTTTTGTTTCTGTTCTATTTGCTCTGTTTATCATATAAGATTTATTATTATTATTAATAACAAGTAGTTAATTGTGTTGGGGAAACAGGTGGGTGTATTTATTTCTTGTGGTATTTTTAGAGGATTGTCAAGGGAGCCCAGAAATGTAGGTTGTTAATTTTTGTTTGGATTATCCAGTTGAAATAAAAAGCTGCAACCCACTAATAAGCATTCTGAGTTGTGTTCTGTCCTTATCTGAGCTTATATATCAGAATTTTTTGGAAAGAGGTAATTTATGTACCTGTTTTGGTTGTACTAATGAAGTAAAAAATAGTGGAAGACAAACTGGAAATACAAACTCATTAGCTGTGTAAAAAAATCTGCTCTCAGTATCATATTGCTGAATTTGAGTGAATAACCTTGTTTAAGATATACAAAATATGTTGTATTTTATTTTTTATTTGTTTCTATTTTTCAAATGTTTCTTACACTCCTGGAGAGGAGGAGCCCTTGGGAAGACCTTATAACAACCTCCCAGTACTTAAGGGGGCCCACGAGAAAGTCAGGGAAAGACTTTATCAGAGAGTACAGCGATAGGACAAGTGGTAACAGTTTTAAACTAAAAAAAGGGTAAGTTTAAATTAGATACATGAATAAATTCTTCACAGTAAGAGCGGTGAGACCCTGTAACAGGTTGCCCAGAGTGTCTGTGAATGTTTGTTCCTGGAGCTTTGAGCAACATGGTTTAGGAAGGTGACTCTTGTCAGAGGGTTGGAACCACATAGGCTATAAAGTTCCTTCCACTTCCGACTGTTCTGTGATATGAGTATCACAGGAGAAAGGGATCATATTGAATGAATCACGACTTCATATGAGTAGAAACAAATTTCTACAACTGTGCAAATGAAGTAGTGTTACTTAGTGTTTTTTAACACTACTATAATTATTGTAATTAAATTTCATGTGAAGATTTATTTCATCCCAAACCTTTTCTGTTCTTGTTAACTAAAACATAAAGCTATTTGCTTTATTAGGAACACTGCATATAGTTGAAGTGTATTTGTGATATCTAATACAGAAACAACCTTCCATTTGCATACTTATTTGAGTATTCCATGAATTAAACATTGTGTAAAACTTCCCCATTCTATAGTATTCCTTTACTTCATCATAAAGAGCTGCTAAGTCTTGTATTGTGTATCATTAAGCATGCAATGTTTGGGAGGAATTTTATTTTGACCTTTTCATATTCTTTCAATCTGTGGTTAAATCAACTCTTTGTTCTTAATGGCTGTCAGTGTTATCTCTACACTAAAAATGTCAGCCTATTTTATATTGTATATTAGATTAAAACCCACGAGAATAGAAACATTCTTATTTAACTGTATGTGAATGCTGGTTTCATTTACTTCAGAGCATTTCAGTTGGGATTGTTTGGTGTAACTGTAGCATAGCAGAGTCTTGAAATGAAAGTCTGTACACTTTCAGTATTCGGGATGATTTTTTAAGAAAGGTAGAAATTAGTCAGATATCTCTTTTCAAACAGCTGTGACAGAGCACTGGAACAGGCTGCCCAGGGAGGTGGTGGAGTCTCCTTCTCTGGAGATGTTCAAGACCTGCCTGGATGCCGACCTGTGCGACCTACTGTAGGGAACCTGCTTTGGCAGGGGGGTTGGACTCGATGATCTCTGGAGGTCCCTTCCAACCCCTACAGTTCTGTGATTCTGTGATTCTGTGATTCTGTGATATCATCAGGAAGCTCTTGCAGGATGCAAAAAAACTTATAAACTTCTGGGATGGTGCCATTATCTTATACTATTGGGACAGTTCTAGTGGTTTTATTCCTTCATTCATCTTCTAATCTCACTGTTCTTCAAAAAAGATTCCCATGAATATACCCCTGGGTAGGCTGAATATCAGAGATTACTGCAGTGTTGTTGTATTCAAGCAAAATAGATGGTACTGTGTTTATGACACTAGACTAATAACTTTTTGGATTTTAGTTATGTAAGAGTAAATAGCAAAGTGCTGCTTTTTGGTAGATGAAGAAAATATTAACCACTGACAAAGAAAAGTCATAACCAAAAATTAAAATCTGTTAATTTAAAAATCACATATCCTGATTTTGCAAGGATAAAATCACGGCCTTTGTTACAGAGATTACTAATTTTACGAAGAGATTTAATTTTAAAAGAATGATTAATTTTTCTACAGTGAATAGTTATGACCACCTCTTAAGAACTGAGACTAGAATAACAAATACCCATTTTCCATGGAGAAGATGAAGTAGAACTATTGTTTCGACCTGATTCAACTTTCTCCTATTTCATGATTTGACAATAACAATTATTGAAAAATGTTTCAGTATAAATTAACTAGCTATATTCCTCTATTTCTGTAACTCAACAGATGAAGTAATTTCCCTAACCCTAAACTTATATGTAAAATGTGTCCTACAAATGCCAATTCTTTGAAGATGCACCCACATATGTAAGATGCTTTCTGACAGTTTTTAGAAAGTATCTTTACAGGAAACTCTGAGAAAGAGTGGGGAAAAAAAAAAAAGCATTGGTAAGAGAAAAGGAAGTCAAAGTGAAAGCACAAAGATCAAAGATGTTTTACATACACAGAATCCAGGTAGATGAGTTCAGTATAGATAAACAGCAACAAAAATAACAGACAAATAAAGAAAGATTGAAATAACGATCCGGCTGCTTAGATTTCTCTCTCTCCCCTTCTTTATTTTGCTTTAAGAACTGCATGCTGCTTTTTCAGTGGTGGTACATCAGTTGGCAACAGCACAAAGTTCAGACCCACAAATCCACTGGAGAGGATATTAAGAAAGAACTGGGGGAGCATATGCTGTAAAGAGAGGAAAAAATATAATTTTTATGAATTTACTTCAAGACATTGGCAAGAGGAAGGGTTATTTTCTGCATCAGTATCAAAGATTGTTACTTCTCTTTGGTATGCTCACCTATTTTGACAGGGATCTCTTGGAAAGAGTCCAGCGGAGGGCCACAAAGATGGTGAAGGGCCTGGAGCATCTCTCCTATGAGGAAAGGCTGAGTGAACTGGGTCTGTTCAGCCTTGAGAAAAGAAGACTGAGAGGGGACCTGATCCAGGTCTATAAATATCTAAGGTGTGGGGGGCAGAATGGCGAGGCCGGACTCTTTTCAGTGGTGAGTGGAGACAGGACAAGGGGAAACGGCTGGAAACTGCAGCATAGGAAGTTCTGCACAAACATGCGCAAGAACTTCTTTACAGTGAGGTGACGGAGCACTGGAACAGGCTGCCCAGGGAGGTGGTGGAGTCTCCTTCTCTGGAGATGTTCAAGACCTGCCTGGATGCCTACCTGTGCGACCTGCTGTAGGGAACCTGCTTTGGCAGGGGGGTTGGACTTGATGATCTCTGGAGGTCCCTTCCAACCCCTACAATTCTGTGTGATTTTGTACAAATGACTGAGGAACCACCACTAGCTGTTTCTGTGTTTGCAGGTGTCCACATGTGAAACCTTTGCCCTCTCCATCAACAGTGAAAAATTTCAATTAGGTAAATTTTGTACTCATTGCTGAGAGTTTTTCAAATAAGCAAAGCATATTTTACCCCTTGAGAGTTCACCAGAATGTAGTACCAGAAAACTCCAGAAGATTAAACTTCACAGTATGACAATTGGTTTCAAGTGCTATCTGCATACACAGTCCTTCTGATGCAGTAAAAATAGCATTTCCTAATTTATATTTGCATGGGAAATTGCAATGCAAGTGGGAAGGAAAACAATTATGGATACTTGCTAATTAAGGTTCTAAAAATAAACTATGCAAATTAACCTAAAAAGGCTTTTTAAGTGCTTTCCAAGATTTCTTCACCATTTTTAATGAGCATTTTTGAATTCTTGTCTTTGAATTAAAGGAAAAAATGTAATATAATTCAGCATATATATTGTCACGCTAGCAAGGTAAAAAGTCATTTTCCTCCAACATAGAAAAATATAATATTTTCTTGGATTACTGATTCAAGATATTGTTGATTACATTACATATTTTATACTCTATGCAGTAGGCAAAGACAGACAATATATTAAACAAAATCAACTTCAGAAAGTTATGTTTCATAGTTATTTAGGAAGTATCAGTAGTCAAAATCAAAAGAATGCCAGTTTTGACCAAAAATCTTAACAGAAAATGCAGGCAATGAAACAAAACCTTTCATGAAACCTTTTCAATCTTACCAATTATGTTCATTCAAATACTAAATTACATAGAATAAAAATAGTCATGTAGATAAAGCTAAGTACTCTTTTTCTCCGACCCCACGTACGGGCGTTCAAGGAGCATTTGGACAACCATCTCAGACATAGGGTTTGGATTTTGTGTGCTCCCAACTGGAGCCAGGAGCTGGACTTAATGATCCTTCTGTGTTTCTTCCAACTTAGGTTATTCTATGTTCATTCTATGTTTCTAGAGGTGCTAGTGCCTTTTGAAGTATCAATCCCCCCAGAAGGGTGCAGTTGTCCAACAAGTATCATGTCATGTGACAGTTGTGTTCCAACATATCATGTACCCAAGGTGTATCAAATACCATTAGACATATTTGCTTTGGTGGCTGGGACTTTTTTGTGAGTTTTGTAGAACAAAAATACAAGGGCTGCTCTGAAATTAATGCCTCCTTTTTGGCCCATGAGCTCAGAGGCAGATGTTGGTGGTATGGCAGTGGATGTTGAACCATCCCACCAACAATCCATTGGCTCTTCAAAAAGTGTCTTTATGCTCTTTGTATCTGTTGTAGTTTCCATGGAAATAAGTTAGAGGCATTACTTTCAGAGTACAACTTACATATATTTTTCTTTGTGACACTTTCTTATGAGTTGTCAGTAGGTTTCATTATAGGTTTGGTCCTAGGACTTTTGCTTCTTTGGAAATTAGCAACTCTATTTAATCTTCCAAAAAAAGGAAAAAAAAAAAAAAATTAGGAGGAAGGAAAAGTTTTCATGAACTACCTTGCTGATAAATAAAATGCATGCAATAAAATGATTTTTAAAAAGTGCCAAATGCACTTATTTAGTCAGTTATTTATAGTCATTTGGTGAGACCATCTATAGCACAAGAGAAGAAAAATGAAAAAATTGAAAATCTTTTTAATTAGCTAACAATTTTTCTTGTTACAAAGACCATTATATTCCAAAAGGAAAAAAGTAAGTTTCATTTGACAAGTTTGCTGACTTCTCACCTGTGGTGTTCACAGCACAAAACCACACCCACACTTGGAGTTGTAAAATTGGAAGAATAATATCCATAGAAATGTAATTTATTTTAATTCTATCATCTGTAAGAAAATAAAAACAGCAGAGACCTTTCCTTTTTTTGATCCCTGTTTTTAACCTATAAGCTTTGTTGTTGCTTTATCACATGACCTCGTGTTCTATTACAATAAGTAAATAAAAAATAAATAAAATGCAACTAAAAAACAAACAAGGAAACAAACAAAACCAAAACGCACACACATACAAACACCCCATCGCCACCAACAAAAAGCCCAAAACAATACACACACACACGACAACAGGCCTACACATCAACAGCTAAAGGGAAGTCATTCATCCCTTAATTGCCCTGGCCTCAAACAAGCCATGAAGTAGCATACACAATAAAAGCAATCTGTCCTCCTTTAAAAGGAAGTTCAAACAGCTGCCTCGAGTTTTCTATTGCATATTTAAAGTGATAATGTATGAAATTATTAACTTCTGCACTGGGGTTTATGGTACTAAGAACCCCCCATCAAGCAAACAAACTAACTATGTAGCTAATTTTAAGGACTGCTTTGTTACAGACTTCTGGGTCAATTGGGCTTTCAAAAAGAGCGTGGATACTTGAAACATTTTGGAAGCTAACTTAATTGAAGACGGATGGTGTCTGACATCAGAAATGCCCATTTTCCTTTCTTTGCATGTCATTCCCCATGTTGATTTGTAAGGATACCTAAGGGTTATATGCCAAGCTACCCAGGGGAGAGACTTGTTGGTTATTTGACAGCTAGAGTAGCTCAGCTATAAGACACTGAACAGCACAATTCATCAGGGGGTTGATCCAGAGCTTGTTGGACTTAATGGGAGCATTTTCTTTGATTTTATTACTTTGGATCAGTACCACTACAAGTATGACAGAAGTATCAACTGTATCTTTAACCTACACAAAGGAGTAATAAGCTTTTTAAAGCTGCTCTGCTGCTGTATTATTCAATAAACCAGTTTCTGCAATTCTGCTTTCTTTTTTAAAGTCAGCATCACTGTTTACTCTTTTTTTCTGCTCTTCTTGCACCTTGCCAGCCCCCAAGCAAATGTTATCTTATCACTCAAAGGTGTTGACCTCTTCTTTGCTCCTCCTTCACTCTCGCAGTTCTTCCCCCAAAGGATTTGAAATCATTAAGGGGAAAATAAAAGGTTTTCCTCTCCCAGATCAGGGTTCACTGGGTTGTTCTGTCATTCTTTTCCCCATTTGACATAAAACAGAGCTTTCTGACTTCTCAGCATTTATGCAAAGCTGTGTAATTTTTTATTTTTTATTTTTTTTTACATTTTGGTAAACAGAAAGAATTTCCTTTATCATTGTCATTTTTCATCTTTGGAAAACTTTATTTATGTAAAGTCACCAAGCTGATAACCTTAGCAATCAGAAAGCTTATCACAGCTGAAAATGCCCTGTCATCAGAGACAAAAATGCGAGTGAACAGCACAGCTCCAGTTCTGTAAAGGACAATAAATGAATGCCCAGCACAGGTTATGAACTCCACAGTCCAGAATTATGTGTGGTTGTGGAGGAACCTTAAAGAACTCATAGGGAGACCGTGGCATTTCAGAGTTTACCAAGAGCTAAGCAGGAAGCTGCCTCAGCTAACTAATATGAAATCCTGAGGATAGAGGTGTTTGTCTAAAATGATCTGGGAGCATTCATGTGTCTGTCACAGCTACAGAGAAGCACAGCCCTCTCTCAGAGATGCATAGCCCTGTATTTCCACTATTATAATCTTACCTGTGTTTGCAAGTCTAACATGCTCTATTCTTGCCTTTGCAGCATACTCCTACCTTTGAAATACAAGAATTTCACACATTTACTTACAGATACTAACAAAAACCCTCTGCTTTGTCAAACTATGAATAGTATCCAACAGCAATTAAATTATTCTTGCCTATGATCCTTCAGAACATATTGCTCTCCAGTAGGTTAGGTTTTGGTTGCATATCTGCAAAAAATTCTTTAAGTGATTTTGGAAAGAAAACAGACTATCTATTTTTATTTTATTATCAATTACTTTCTGAAAGCACACAAATTATTTGTCATTTTCAGGTAACCTATACATTAAAAAAACCCACAGTCTAAGACTCTAACGTCTGGGGCATGTGTGCTTGGTGCCCGTTCTCACTCCATCCAAGACAACAGCCAGAGGAGTCTCCAGGCACTAGCTTAATATAAGGATTACTTAAAATATAGGAAAATAACCCACTTAAATTGGTTAATCAATACTTTACTGACAACTAAAAGTACAAGTTTTCCTTTGCTATTTCTGCTTCTCTTCAGTGTACAACTAAATAGAACGCATCATTCTAGTTGAAATAATATACAGAGTGAAATCCTGGGAGGTTTAAATGCAAGGAACTTCAATCACTTATCATTACAGTGACTCGATGCCAGTGCATGGGTGAAGCTACAGTGGTGGCAGCACAGTCATGTCAGTACTACTGTGTCCTTCTACCACTGTGGACTGACAAGCAAAAACTCATGCTGCTCCCAGCATAGAGCCCTCAGAGCAAACGCTACATACAGAATGAGCCTAATTGTCTATGTGAAACAGGCAGGGCATTTGTAGATGTAAATTGAACTGTGGTGAAGGCAGTGGCAGAGTTGTAACGTTCTATAAATTACTTTTCGGGCCTCGCTCGCCACCCCTTACAGGGCTTTCACTTGATTCAACAGGGTTCTAAGCAACCAGGGAAGAAAATTTCTTTTAAAGAAATTTAATGCAGCAGAACTGATTAACTGGGGAGCGGCCTACAAACAGGCAGCTGAAAGAATGTTCTTAGTGAGCCCTGTTATGTTGGTTTTATTAATTAACATCTGGCTTCCTGCCTCTAAATTGGGTCCCCTTCTTTACTGCTTTAATGCCATGTTTTCATCAGTTTTACTCTGATATGTACCCCAAGAATGTGAGATTAAACCCTCTGGCTGTTCAGCTTCAGAAACACAAGTCAATCTACTTTAAACAGTGTACAGCAACATGGCTCTCATGCTCTCAGCAAACCTCATTTTCTGGCTGGGACTTGGTGAAGAATGACAAAAGGGAAGAGACAAAGTCTTGCATCACAGAGTGAAGAATAGTGCAGTATGCAAGGTATATAAGAGACAGCTTTTAGCTGAAGAAACATTGTCTGTCATTAGGAGAATATTAGGCAAGCATGTGAGGGCAGCACTGTCTCTGTGGCCTGTGCCCATCTTAAAATGGAAAAGTAGGATACGTTTTATGGCTGAATTTGCTGTTGTTTAAATATGTTACAAATGCGGCAGTGGCCACTGCAAGCTGCTTGTAAACTGCATCATGAAAAAGTACAAGCTTTGAGCTCCTCAAAAGTAAAGCATCTCTCTTAAAGGAGACCACATAATGTAGACTTCATTTTAGCTGATGGTTTTCAAAACACATACCAGAAACTATACATAATCAAAGGCAATAACTTACCTGTGCAGATTAGAAAGTTCTATATTTTAGCAGCTGCTCAGTTGCTAGTATCTTTTATGCTTTTATGCACCCTAACACAAGCGTATTTTACAGTACTCATCTTGGCTAATACCCACATATTTAATTTTCTAATTACTTTACAAATCTTGCAAGATAGGGCTTATTTTTAAGTGTAATTCATCATCTTGAATTTCTTTGTACACTTTTCTATAGTTTATCTTGTCAGGGACCTGTGTATTTGTTGTGTACTGGAGAAATATTTCTTTGCAAGTGACACTATTATGCTGTGTTTATTGTTCTTCCTGATATGCTTTTTCTTTGGGAATTGCTGTTAACTCTTAGATTGCCTTTAATCTCTTAAACTACTCTGGTGTTTTCCTCTTCTTGTTTCTGCTCTCTTATCATGTACTAATCACTTTCTGTCACCCAACAAACTGCAAAACTAGTGTCCACTTTGACAATAAATGATACCCTTATGTTAAAATAGCTTTCCTTAACATCTGCAATTGGATCAACTTAGAGAACGTAATTGTCAATAAGTTGGCATAGCTTGTCCCTGGGTACCACGTTTATTGCTTACTGCTGAGCCACCAGTTCATCTGGTTGTAAAATAGTGATAACTTCTTGGTATAAAAGATAAGTCTGTTACTGACAACTGAATGCAGAAATTGAGGACCAACATGGGTACTAATTGAAACTGTTAGAAATTTTCATAGTGATTTCACTGAGGAATAGATCTAATTCAGAGGAAAATGGCTAAATGTTCTTATGAGTGCAGCTTTAGCATTTCCATTTAGCAGAATTCAAAGAGGAAGGATTCACCTCATCTCTTTTTGTTCATCTCAGAGTTATTCTTTTAGTCTAAGTCAGATATCCTTATTCCGCTTTATTATTTGTTTTATATATTATATATTATATATATATATTGTTTATAATTCCTTGTTTGGTTTGGCAAGAGAAGGAACATAGAGCACTAGCTTATATTGGTTGCCCAGGATTTGAACAGCTGAAGTTTAGATTAATTTCATCCAGTATTATTGATTTCCAGGAGAATGAATGGAAAAAATTAGTTATGTGAGATGTCCTACTCTGTTGTTTTCTTTCCTACTAACACTCTTAATGACATAAAAGTCCAAACATTTTCAAATAATACTACTTTTTTGAAACTGACCTCTGTGGAAGGTCTATGACAAGCAGTACCCTGGGTAGCATATAAAATTACCTTTTTTTAGTGACCAACAAGGCAAGAGAGGTGATTATACTCCTCTACCCTGCTTTTCCGAAGCCCCATCTGGAGTGCATACAGGGCTGGGGCACAGACAAGACTTGGAGCTGTTAGAGCAAGTCCTGTGATCACCTGGAGCATTTCACTTATGAGGTAATGCTGAGAGACCTACGACTGTACAGCCTGGAGAAGGCTGAGAGGGGATCTGAACAATGCTTATAAATATCTAATGTGTGGGTGTGAAACAGATGGGGTCAGGGTCTTTTCAGTGGTGCCCAGGAACAGAAAAAGGGGTGAAGTTCCACAAACTGGAACACAGGAAGTTCCATATAAACACGAGGAAAAACGTTACTGTGAGGGTGACAGAGCACTGGTACAAGCTGTAAAGAGAGGCTGCAGAATCTCCTCTAGAAATATTCAAAATCCACCTGAATGTTTTCCTATGCAACCAACTGTAGGAAACCTACTTTATCAGCAGGATGGACTTGATGATCTCCAGAGGTCCTTTCCAACCCCTACACTTCTGTGAAAGCAACACAATAATTCTTAAAAGTTCCCGCAGATTCAATTACATGCTTAGATCTGTCCAACTTTTTCACAGCTGTGAATGGGATGCCAGTTTTGGGACACTTCCAAAGTGTCCTATGCCCTCGGAAGTCACATGATGGCAAGGCTTTAAATATCCAGATATGAGCAGCTGCAAAAGAAGAAATCCAACAGCTGTTGAGCTTCTCTGCCCTGACAACTGCAAGTCAACAGAGCCAGGGAAAAGGTGTTGGGCTGTAGAGACTCATCTCAGTGAGCACAGCTGCTCCATGTTTATCAGATAGCATGTGGGTAATCTGGGTATACTGAGTAAGGGGACCAAGTAATGGATGAGCACAAGAGAGCATGTGTATGTGTCACTTACCATAAGTTTATTCTCTCATTCTATAATCCCACTTAGATTGCAAGATTTTCAAGGTAAAATTTTCCTCTTATTATGTGTGCAGCAAACATCAAACTTGAAGTCATACATCGCCTTGGGAAGGTGAAATGTCTAATTTCTTCTAATTTCAAAAAAACTGACGTCATTCACTATGTTCCATTTTAATTCATAGATTGTCAGCGTATCATTCAGCACGTTCCTTTTCTTTTTCCAGGGGGAAATACCTCATGATCTGTATGTATTTAGCATATGAGAATACTGTTCATTTTTTTTTTACAGAAATCCATGTTCCAGTTTACGGAGTCAGGGCAGAGAATTTGCTTCTTTTTCACCATTTCTTTTTCTGTGTTTTGAGACTGTCAAAATATTAAATCATTTCCATGTTTAAAATTTCTTCCTATATCTACACACAGAAAATATGCACAGGAGGTTCCTTTCCTCATTTTTGGTTTCAGGCTTGCAACAGACACACGCAGGCACCACTGAATATAGGTCTCCTGAAAAAATGTTTCCATCAAATGAAGATATTAACAAAACTAGGAACTCTCAAGAATTACTAAAATCACAATCCCTGTGATGGGACCTGAGCACTTTGAACTGATTCTAAGAAAAAAAAACCAAGAAACCTATCAACCATCTTTTTCTCACTACTGTTTGATAGCTCCTATTAAAGAAACAGGGTAAAAGACAACAAAGTTGACATTCAAATTCTCAGTATTACCCATTGTGTTTAAATCTGAGAATGAGAAAATGCTGTAAGAAAAAAACTATACAGTTTAGCAAGACATTTCTTTTAATCACAGACTGATGATAGCATTTTTTTTAACTGAAGATCTTCTACATCAGTGAGACGATTATTTGAATCAGATGATTATTGGAAACAGAATGAGACTTTGGTGCAACTGGTTACGGCATGTCAGCTGAGACCAGGTTACTTACTACACACACAGAAAGCACATTTCATTTCTGGTATAAAATACAGGAACTTAAGACTCTCTACTTGAAAAAGATAGAGAACATGAATATGAATAGTTGTAAATGAATAATTGACTTTATGGCAATTCATAAAATCATCACAACTTCCTTTCATGATCATCCAGTTCACAACTATGATCCTTTCAGATCACTGCCAGTAAAAAGTCTTACATCTCCTTTACAAGCTAGCTGTTGAACAAAGAATGAAAAGTGTGTCCTAGATTTAAACCCAAATGGTTGTTCAGGACTCCTGTACAGTATTATTCACTGGAACAGGCTGCCCAGGGAGGCCGTGGATTCTCCTTTTCTGGAGATATTCAAGACCTGCCTGGATGCCTATCTGTGTAGCCTGCTGTAGGGAGCCTGCTTTGCAGGATGGTAGGACTCAATGATCTCTGGAATTCCCTTCCAGCCCCTACAATTTTGTGATTCTGTGATTCTAACTCACATTTCAAACCATGAGATGATCACCTTTTAAGAGTCAGATAAAACAAATACCTCTTTCCAGCACCTCCGCTTTTGGCACAGACTTAGAGATCACGGACACCACAGAGAACTCATCACTGCTTCAAAGAGTAGAGAATCTGCCCTTGAATTATTAAAATATTTCCTCTCTCACCTTGTTAATTTTATGTAATGCAAAAGAAAAAAAGATTTATTTTTAATAAGAAGAAGGTGTTTATCTCTTAAAGCAGTATGCTGCAGTAATACTGCAAAGAACAAAACGCAGCAGTGAGCTAGAGGAAGAATGGAAGAGACACTCATTGCTGTGTCCTGAAGAAAAAAACACAGGAGGCTTTTGTGCTTAGAAAGAGGAATCTGAAAATTCATTACACTGGAAGTGATACAGTGGGTTAATTCACTGCCCTTTGGAGACCTGAAATGTATTTGTGCAGAGAATGTGTTTTTGCAAATCCCCAGTCCAGCACCACACAACTTGGCACGAAGAGCAACAGCTGCAGTGCTGCAGGTTGGGGGACGTGCATTGGCAGAGGCTGATCTGGGGAAGCTTGTTTAGCACCTGCCTGCATCGTGCCTGGCTCTAGCCAGTGCTATCAGTTTCTGTCTTTGTTAAAATCTCACAAAACCAGCACATTCACAAATCTTTCTCTGAGATAACTTTTGCCAGTAGAAGGCTGCGTATTTCTTTCTTACGCTTGTATTTTCACTTCTGTGAAAGGAAAAGAGGGAACAGAAGCACCTATGTTGTATGATTTAAGCTATAGAAAATGTTTTAATCATTATATTTTAACAAGAAGTAAGGAAGTGAACTAGCATTCATTACAGTAATAAACTGGATCTGCAAAGATAAAATTCAGTGAATTCCACTTGGATTGTTAAGGCATTTCACTTCCAAAGGATTATTTACTTGGGGTCAGCATGCTCAGCCAACCTTAGCTGGTTCTTTGAGCTAATGTGGTTAAAATACACAAGACATTTTGGAAGAGGAGAGGAGATTGCCTATGACTGTCCAAAAGTGTTTGACCTGCACAGCATATGCGTCTGCAGGGAAACCTGGCTTCACACATTTACTTCTGTGTAACCAAGCAATAAAATGTGCTTAATACTAAAGATTCAGTAAATAAACTGTATATAAAAGCACCTAATTCCATGTTTTGCAAATGAGGAGGCAAAGCCAATGCAACATCTCTTCTACAGACATTATGAGGTGATCTGTGCCCTTCATTAAATACACTCCCTCACTGATTTGTTTCCTGTAACTTTTCTGTCTCTGCTAGCAGAGCACCAGAAAAGCAAAATTATTAGTGACTCAACACAAAATTCTTGTGTACTTTATCGTACAAGCAAGACTTAATTTGTATAATAAATTATTTATCGAAGATATAACACTGGCAACAAGATCTGGGGGAAAATGATAAAATATTGGTTGCTAATAACTTTGTGTAGGATTGGACAGTCATGACCCTATGAGGACAGGCTGAGAGAGCTGTGGCTCTTCAGCCTGGAGAAGGGGAAGCTTTGAGGATACCTTAAAGCAACCTTCCAGTACATGAATAGAGCCTACAGGAAAGATGGAAAGGGGCTTTTTAGAAGGGCATGTAGCAAAAGGACAAGGGGAAATGGCTTTAAACTGGAAGAGGGTAGAATTAGGCTAGATGGTAGGAAGAAATTCTTTACTGTGAGGGTGACGAGATACTGGAACAGGTTGCCCAGTGAGGCTGTGGATGCCCCCTCCCTGGAAGCATTCAAGGCCAGGCTGGATGGGGCTGTGAGCAACCTGGTTTAGAGGAAAGTGTCCCTGCCTATAGCAGGGGATTGGAACTACATGATCTTAAAGGTCCCTTCCAACTCAAGCCATTTTATGTTCTATGATTCTATGACAATCCTGCTCCATTCCACCAAAGTCCTTTAAGGAGTTGTGTACAAAAAGTGGTAAGAAAAAAAAAAAAAAGAGTATTTTTTCTTTTTAAAGCATCTCTTGGCTAATCTTCAGTCTGCCTCAAAGAAAGGTATCAGCCTGCATATCACAGGAGGTGAGAAAGCTATAGGAAAGAATGGAAACTTGTTCAAGGGCTAACCAAGAGACAGCTAAGCCTGTAGTTCATAAATAAAACATTAGTTTGGTATTAGAGCCAGCATTGTATTGCCTACAAGTAGAAATGGAGTATACCTATAAAATTATATAATTCCAAGGCTGCTAAAATTGATTTCATATGTAAAGAAAAATAATTATCTTGAGCTGGACAATATTTTCATAAGTTTAACATGTAACAGAAATTTTACATTAATTTTACATACAGGAAACTTATGTATATGAAATCTGCATAAGGCAACAACAGGCAGTAAAAATGATTAAATTTGTATAATAAAAAATCCTTAAAAACATTAAAAAAATTAAAAAGACTTCACAAATGTTCATTTCATATTTGTGCCATTCACTTCTCTATAGTATAATGCTACATATATTTAATGGGGGGAAAGTGTCGATTGACTGCTACAGCCAGGACTTCCTAGACTTTATAAGACAAATATTGTTTTCTTTTCTCTCTTCGAAGCAGATTCTAATAACCTGACTCACATCCAGCAGTATATTACCATATAACTAATTCAAATTAAGTCTGTATAATTGCATTAAAATGTTATTCTCAGGAAATATATCACTATGTTGTCCTTGTTAAATTTTACAAATCGCTAAAACTTCAGCTTCCAATACCTACAGAATTTTGAGCCACTATAAATTTCATGACATAATCAGCAATGAAATAAATAAAAGATCTTTTAATCAGCATGAAAAGCAATAGAGCTTCTTTTGCCAAATTAGTCACCGTCTGGAATCTTCAGAAACACTCAGTCTTTTTTCTAACCCTACTCCAAATTATGCCAGACTAAAAATTTCAGCAATTTCACAGGAAAGAATTATAAATATGCTTTTGAGAATCCTGGGTACAGTTTAATATTTTAAATTTTCACATGAATTACATCTCCCTACATACACTTATAGAAATGTGTATTCACATTAGAGTTATTTCTTCTAAAGTTCTTTCAGATGCTATTTGAAACAAATGCTAATACAAAATAGGAGAAAGTTATATGAATAGCCATTCTGTATGCGTATGAAAGAATTCATAATACTTCAAACAAGAAAGCAATATTACTATTGAAATCAGTATTGCAATTTTTGTTGACCACAGTAAGTCCAGGATTTCCTCCAAAATATCTTTCAAATTACTTAAAAGCTTCAGAAGTAAAAGCTTCTTACTTCAGTGAAGTAAGAAACCTGTTTAGATATTGACAAATCAAAGATCGCTGCACGTGTACCATATGCAACAAAAAGTGTAGAAAAAATGAACACTTACTGGAAACCGCATTTTCCTGAAAACGTGTTGTAAATGTATTTCTGACAGCTAATTAAAGCTATTCCATCAGTCATGCTTATGCAAGGTCCAATGAAATCTGAAATGAAATGCATTAAGAAGGCTGTGCCATGACAGTCAAATTTTTTTTTTCATACTATATCCTTAAGTTAAAGTACTGGTATCACTGTCTCCGATGGGAGTTTTGCAGTTAGATTTGAAAAGTTTTTTTTTTTTTTACTAGCTTGTGGACTTTATTCAAATTTCCTTATTTTTAAGGCAACAGTTATGAACAGGTTATTCTGGGAAAATTCTGGATGCCCCTCAGCAAACTAACTTTTGAACATCTAACCCTTTAATCTGAGATGAATTTGTTATCCTAGTTCCAAATCAGAGTAATTTCTTCCATGCACAAAGCAAATTATTTCTGAGATGGCTGCATGTTGTCCAAATACCCCAATGTACTTTAAAATCCTGGAGTTGTTCAAGGAACATTTGGACGTTGTGTTGAGGGACGTGGTTTAGAGAGAACTATTAGTGATAGGTGGGTGGTTGGACTGGATGATCTTGTAGGTCTTTTCTGACCTTGGTGATTCTGTGATTCTGTGAAACATATGCTCCGGTACTCTGGAGTAAACCTAAACCACTTTATGATACCTTAACTTCAGGTTAAAAACTGTGAAACTAAATGGATATAGTGAAATGAAGCACTGGATTGTAATTACTGTGTAAATAAGCAATAAAATTAAAAAAAAAAAAAAAAGTAAATAGACATATAAGAAATTAAAAAAGAAACAGGTAATTCAAATGTTGTGTTCTTATTTTTAATATGAATTTATTTTTAATGTGAATATAGGCAACAAAAGAATTGCAATATCAACATGATGAGATTACAGTGCCATTTGTGTTTTGCAAAGAGAATATATTAAAAAACACAGACTTTCACCTTTCCCTGCCACTGACTTTGTGCTTGTGAACACTTGAAAATTATAAGAAATGGCTCTAACTTCTGACTCATGCATAGGGTCTGATCCTGATGGGTGTAGATTATTACCAATAGTGTGGTACAGAATATGAACTGTTCTTGTGAGTCTTCATAGGTGTTGCATAGCTATTTAGGAAAGCACAGAAGAATTCATAATGGTATGATGGTTCCTTTCAGCTCTGCAGAAAAGGATCTGGGGGTGCTGGTGACAGTAGGCTTAACATGAGCCAGCAGTGTGCCCTGACAACCAAATGGCAAGCTGCATTTTTCGAAGCATTAAACACAGCATAGTCAACCAGTCATAAGAAATCTACCACTACAGCATTTGTGCAGCCTCACCTTGAATATTGTGTACAGTTTTGGGCTCCACAGTATGAAAAGGATGTTAAGGTCCTTCAAATTGTCCAGAAGAGGACAACAAAACTATAACAGGGCTGGAAGACATGTCTTATTAGGAGAGGCTGATGCACTTGGGCTGTTGATCCGGAGAAAAGGATGCTGAGAGGTGACCTCACTGCTCTCTGTAGTTCCTGAGGAGGGGAAGCAGAAGGAAGTGCCAGGTTCTGCTCGTGGGAATTGATGGCAGGGTGGAATGGCACAAAGCTGTGCCAGGGGACGTTCAGGTTGGACATGAGGAAACATTTCTTTACAAGGTTGGCCAAATACTGGAAGAGTCTTCCTATAGGGACGGTCACTGTTCAGTGTTCAAGAAGCACATGATTAATGCTCTCAGTCACATGCTTTAACTTTGGTTAGGCCTGAATTGGTCAGGCAGTTGGACTCGATGGCCTTTGAAGGTCTTTTCTTTCTATCCTATCCTATCCTATCCTATCCTATCCTATCCTATCCTATCCTATCCTATCCTATCCTATCCTATCCTATCCTATCCTATCCTATCCTATCCTATCCTATCCTATCCTACTGGAAGCAAAGAATATCTTCACCAGTCTTATTCTAGGAAGAAGCTTTAAAATGGAGTTAAGCTCTTCAGTGCATTGGCTAGAATATTGTAGTTTTGATCAGACAAGTTATAGAATGAGCTCGAAATACAGTTTTTGCTTTAGAAGAGTATTCAGTCAAAATCATGAGAAATTTTATTGATATAACTATGTTAAAATTTAAGTGTAACTACTACATTGAATTTAATTTTATTTATTGTTATATTCCTCACATAACTAAAGATTTTGAATATAAAATACCAGGTATCTTATGTGATACACTAAGAAGCAGCTCAAAATGAGGTAAAGACTAGGATCAATTAAATGTTTATTAAAACTGAACGCTATGCAGTGACACCAGAGATGTCTTTCCTTTTTATGAATTGACTCACAGATCTTGTTTGTGAACAGAGGCTCTCTGTGGCAGAAAAAAAAAACTAAAAGAGGAAAACAGTGGTGGTACAGAGTCTTCAGAGTCTTCTCTTCCCTGTCTAAATCAATGAAAACTCTTGCATGACTGCTAATTCTTCTTGCATCAACTGACAGTGCGTGCTTGCTAAATCCATAGATGTGATGAGATTCTCTCAGAGTATATGAAAGGATATGTAGTGGATATTCCTATTAGCCTTCTCTTTTTGACAGTTCTCTGACAGATGTACAGTTTGGATTGAAATATTTCTTTTAATTGCAAGAAGGAAGATAAGGCAGCGTCACGGGAGTTAGTTATGCCACTGGACCACCATAAAAATCACTATTTTTTTTAACGTCATTTACAAACTGCTAAAGTAACATTAGTAAGTGGAAGCACTTGATACTAAAGAATTTAGGCATACAGTAAAGAAAATTTATGGACAGATCATTAATCTCAAACTGCAAAGAGTTAGACTTGATTTTATGCCAAATGTTTGACTCTAAAGAGTTTGCCAAATGGCAAAAGCTAAATTATAGAAGCAATACGTATTAAAATAAAGCCATTTAAATTTTACATCTACTGTGAGAATAGGCAAACACCATCATATTTTTAACATAATCTCCAAATGTAATTCCTAATCCAATAAAAACATCCAATAAAAATTGGCATAAAGTTGCAATAAAATTAATTAATGAGTTGTGTACCACATTATGTTTTCATTTCCAAGTTGTTAAAGCAAGTTTCACCACTCATTCTCATGCATTACATTTCTGCCACTTCTCTCAGTTTCTGTGTGGGCCCATAAACATGTTTCCACCAAGAAAGTACCAGCCTGTAGTTGAAAAATATAGATGTTCTGTTAATAAAAATAGCTGACAATAAGAAAATATGTCATCATAGTTCTTCAAGGAGGAAGAAAACTAATTACACTCCATATATGCACTGCCTTATTGCCCCGAGCCATGCCTGGAAATAATGAGTATGCTATTGGGCATGGGCCAACATCAAGGGGAAGGCCATGCCACAAATGAGCAGCCTCAATCCCCCAGCATTCATGCTGCTACAAGACACAGCATGCAGGTCCTCAGCTTGCCAGGAAGATGGGAAACTGAGGAACCCAGGAAGGGACGATACTAGCTTACTGAACATCTTGTGAGGTTACGTGCATGCAGAGGTGTTTCAGAAACCAGAAAAACAACTCGCACATGCAAAATCCAGTATGCAAAACCAAGTTCATATTTCTAATGAGAGACAAGAAAAAAAGGTTAATTTTCACACTATTAAAATTGTATAAGGATTGTATTTTACTGCAGAACATTAGCAGGAGCCTATCTGAAAATTACTCTTTGCTTAACATATTAGTTTATCTTAATTTCACAATATATTATAAAATTGTTGTAAGAATCATTTACTTGGCTTTTTCATATATTAAAAATACACTTAAGTTATATTCTTAGATTTGGGATGCCTGTGGTAAACTGTAACATTTTTATCCTGTCTGTTTTTCTACTTAAAAATGAATTAGAATCACACTATATGCTGTGTGAAAACAGTAAGGGAAGCAACAGCTTCCCTGGCGACCTTCTGCTCTCAAGGAGAGAGGTTTCATCCCAGGACACAGCATGGATCTATAAAAAAGTCATAACTCTAATTCTTCTGATTCACACTTAAAGAAAAAATCATAGAATCATAGAATCACAGAATCGCAAGGTTGGAAACGACCTGCAAGATCACCTAGTCCAACCACCCTCCTATTCCCAGTACCACAAGCACTAAACCATCTCTTGTAGCTCCTCATCCAGGTGCCTCTTGAACACTGCCAGGGACAGCAACTCCACCACCTCCCTGGGCAGCCATTCCAGTGCCTGACCACCCTCTGAGAGAAAAAGTTTCTCCTACTGTTCATCCTAAACCTTCTCTGGTACAACTTCTGGCCATTTCCTCGGGTCCTACTATTTGCCTAGGAGAAGAGGCCAGACCCTTTTTCATCACAGCCTCCCTTCAGGAAGTTGTTTTTTCCTGATAGACTCTGGTGATTGAGCAGTGCTTGATATTGTAATTGCTTGCATTTGTAGTACTGTGGATCCATCTTGTATTTTGGCCAAACTAAACAAGATACTAGACATCTGAGACTTCTTTGTTTTGAAGATAATCTGTGTAGGTGCCTGGAGATACGTTCAGCAAACAGCACATGGCCATGCAGTGCCATTGCCACGACTGGGGATCTGAGAGTCTCACAGATATGGAAGATACAGCACAAGGACCATGGCCATAAAGCTATGCACTGTCTCTTAGGAGGTCTGCCAGCAGGGTGGCCCTTCATCAGGAGGAAGTTGTCAGGTGTCAGGACTGCGCAAAGCGGCTACTATTCTATAAAGCTTTCTATGAGGAAACAGGTGTCGGTGGAAAAAAAAAGAAAAAGTGCTCATGCCCCAAAGGTATCCATCAAACAGTAATAGAAAAAAAAATATCACAAGCTCACAAGCCATACCTGCCAAAGTCACAACCTAAGATTAGAAATCAGGATATTTACAATTCTGAGTTTTGAGCTGACAAGGAAAAATCTGTCGGATCACATTATAAAGTTTTCCCTGAAGTCTTGAAATGAAAAATATACTTTTTAACACATAAATACACACATACAGGATACAGGAGAAAGAGAGAATAATAGCTGTGGGGTTTGTTGTCCACTTGTTTGGGTTGTTTTATTTTTTTTTTGGGGGGGGGGGTGGTTGGTTTTATTCCCCTGGAGACATTTTCCTGAGGACTAGAGCACTAGGCATTGCATAGTAAGATGCAACACTGAAAAATGGAAATGAGGGAGGGAATGAAGACAGGATGAGAGAGTAAACTAAAAAATCAACTGAAAGCTTGAGGAAGAGGGAGAAGAGAGTTAAAAAAACAAAACAAAAAAAGAAAAAAAAAAACCAAACATGAAGGATCAGGTATGAAATAGAAAGAAAATCCCTTAGGGTTAATCCAGAACCACAAAGTAGCCTTGCTATAGCCTTGCATGTTATTGCATATCACATTCTGTAGAAGTATCACGTAAGCCATCTCTTTAATGGGATATGGCAGCTGCATGGCACAGTGACACTTAACAAACAGCTGAGGAGAGGAAGGATATAATACTTTCTACAGGATGAACTTTATGAGTTTATGTTGTAATAAGCTGAGTCAGAATCTGGCTAGCATGCTGTAATTAAGCCTTCTAATCTAGAAAAGAAAAGAAAAGAAAAGAAAAGAAAAGAAAAGAAAAGAAAAGAAAAGAAAAGAAAAGAAAAGAAAAGAAAAGAAAAGAAAAGAAAAGAAAAGAAAAGAAAAGAAAAGAAAAGAAAAGAAAAGAAAAGAAAAGAAAAGAAAAGAAAAGAAAAGAAAAGAAAAGAAAAGAAAAAGAAAAAGCACATCGGCTATTGAAC
The DNA here is from genome assembly GCF_023343835.1 of Lagopus muta. Classification (NCBI taxonomy): domain Eukaryota; kingdom Metazoa; phylum Chordata; class Aves; order Galliformes; family Phasianidae; genus Lagopus; species Lagopus muta. The sequence goes on from NC_064434.1 coordinate 11,761,765, forward strand.
AACCCCAGTATTAATTTTATATCTCATCTGGCAAAAAATCCTGTGCCCTCTGTCACCTAACATCTCTAGTACCACTTTGGACCTATGTAGATACAGTGACATCTCCAAGATAAAAGTAAGACCCACCATCATCCGTTCCTCCAGTTGTTCTTTCTTGATATTCTTCAAAACAGAACTGCTTGCAGGGAATGCTACCAAAACTGCAAGATACAGCAGGGTTGTACTCAAGGTGGTGCATTTGCCAGAGAAATCTGCCCAAGTATGGATATAGCAAAGCTTTCTGCTCTTGGATCTTTAAACTTATGCAAGCTAATACAGTCTTGAAATTGGTTTTCATGCTTTTGACCTTGTGTTAAATTGTTGCCTCTGATCTTTTCAACTTTCATTTGGGATGAAAGTTCACATTATTTCCTTCAGGAATAAACAGTGTGTGCCCTTGGTTATGTTTCTCACAATTAACTCTGTTTGTCTTAATTGTATTTATGAGGAAACTGGGAGAAGACATTACCAAAAAATAGCTTTCAAAAAATTTAAATAAATACTGGTGACTAATGTGAGTGCAAATACTGTGACAAGTGTGATGACTAGTGACGCATGGTCAAGAGGCATTCTAATTTCAACTTTTAACCTCTGCCAAAATTGTTCTTTAAGGATTTTTCTAAATGAAAGGACCAGAATTCAACCCAGTTTGTTCTATTAAATGGTGTTGACTTCACATGTAGCATTATATAAGCATAAAACAAATAATGCAGCATTGGCTTGCATTCATTCTAACACATCATTCCTTTTTTCACAGAGGTGAAATTTTGGTAGGACTTGGTAATGGTTTTGCACTGGCACTTCTGAATATTTTCTGGAGTGTTCCAGTTGGCACAAACACATTGTTACATTCCAAAGAACTATTCCATTACATTTCTATCATATTTTTGGTCAAATGCTTTTGGTTTTTAGCTATCTTTGCCCTAAATAATTTCCTTTTTTTTTTTTTTTTTTTTTTTTTTTTGGTGGGGAGGGGAAGGATGGGGAAAGGGAGAAAGGGTGGTGAGAAGTGAAACCAAGTTTCAATTTAGAATAACTTGCAATTTCCAATAGGAAATATCTCCATTTCCTGGCTAAACCTTGCTAGACTGCTTGACTGCTTACACAAAAAATGCATTTTATGCATTATCATCCCACTTATCATAACATCATGGATAAATTAGTATTGTGTGATGAAATAAGTTGTGAAGAACATATCTGAAAGGCTCTACTTCCAGAGGGCTGTAAAATCAGGACTGGACCACTGCTGTACTTTTTTGATGCATTCTCACATCCTGTGCGCCTCAGGCACTGCTACCCACTCTGGAGCCACCTTCATTTCAGAATTTGTGCTGGTTTAGAAAGTAATACTGTCCATTAAGCAGAATGGGAAAGAATCAAAATGTACATGCTTACTTACGTTTTGAATTATGTCAGTGAAACCAGTCATCACATCAGTAGATAATGTACTAGCCTTACTAAAAGATGCAAATAAACTCTAGTACCCTTTGTGCTTCTATATGTAGCACAAGATGCATCAAGCTTGAGACCTTTCCCAAGCAGATGTTTCTGTTTTTTGTCTGTGTGTATAACACATGGAGATGCTACTACCCACTGTTTAATGAATTTATTACAGTGGGTGTCATTTTCCACTATCTTTCTGACCTTGACAATGGAGACCTGACAATGAAGAAACATAAATACAGAGTTCCATATCTGGACATACCTTAAAAGGAACACTATACTTTGCTGAGTAATTTCAGTATTGAGAAGATATAGACATACCTTTTAAATTTCCATTTGTCCCTCAATTTTATTGAATAACGATTTACAAACACAGTATAGAATGGTTTTGGCTAAGTTTGGGAATAGAGAAAGAAGGTTGAGCAGAGGTCCCTTTTAAAATCTTTTACTATCTTGTTCTGCGCAACTTCTGGTTCAGTGTTGCCCTGTGTTTTGACAGACTGAGTCAATTAAAATTTTCTTCGTACAGCAACAGGTCAAATGTGTTTTTTTTCTAACTTATGCAACTTCCATTCTATCTTCAGCTATAGCAAAAAAGTAATCTCTGAGATGGACAGCTTCCAATGAGAAAGCAAACTGATCAATTTACTGGAAACTAAGTGGTTTCTCTCTAACTGTTTGCTCCTTAAGATAACTTCTGAAAATTCTGAAACAAATATTTCATAATTGTAAACAAATATTTTCTTTACTCGTTGAAACAAAGAGAAAACCAAAACACAACACCAGGCTTAAGGTACTTGTCTGTGTGCTTCAGTGGGTGTTCTATTTATTTTCTGTATTTTTACAGACTTGAAAATACTGGAATTAAATATTATAATTAAATGTTGAGATCATTCTCTACCACTATTAATCTTTTTTTCTTCGTACTACTTACCATCCAGGAAATGGGAAGATGCAGGCAGATGAAGAAGGGTCAGCATGAACAAACTCTGAATACATCTTCAGTTTTTATAGCCCACCTAGCTATTCTGGATATTGTGAGATTTTAAACATGACTCAAAGATGAAATTTTTAAGGCATGAGATTGTTTGTGGGTAAAAGTTCATTTTAAAACAAACAAGTTTTCCTGAAAATATTTTTATGAGACAATTAGCAGCCCTTCCCTTTACAGTTCTCTTAGAAAATAAGCAGACATTGATTCACTTCCAAGTTGCTGATGAAAAAATAAGGGCTCAGAGGAAAACAAAGCAGACAGGGACAATGCTGTTGATATAAATGGATGAATACATTCCATTGACAACTCATTTTGTCAGTGAGATCTAAGTAGCGGGGGAAAAAAACAGACTTGCAAGCAAGGTAAGTTTCCTGCTGAACTCTGGCATATGGTAGAGAATCAAGATCTCAAAATACTTTTCTTTTCTGAAGCAAAAATTAAAAATGGTAAAGGTACTTTACTAAACATCTATTTTTGACAGTGTTGTAGGTAGTTGATTTTGAAATTCTTAAAATACTGGAGTATAAAGTTACATTTTAAAAGTGTAAAACCAAATGCAAATGCAATAAAATGTAGAATTTTACATATGATTTATAATCTTCTCAATTCAAACACAAAGTATAACGACGATTAGGTGTGACTTTAAAGAAAATGCACATAAATTCCTGCATGATAGTCTATAAGTTAATATGATAGCATTTTGCATTGATGCTATTAGAAGTACATACTGACATATTCATTCAAAACTCTCTAATTTTGGCAAAATAGCATTTCGTCTCAAAGACTGTTAACTATCTCCCTAAAATACTTTTGGTCTCTTATGTCAAGAAAACAGCCCAGTCATGGGTTATGCATCATAATAAATCATATTCAATGGAAATATTATTTTATACACATAGCTTAGAAACCTGTCCTGCTTTTGGAAGTGACTCACTGTGACAAACTCACAGACACATCTGGTATTTATAGTTTCTTTTGTCCCAGCTTTGGATGCCTTTGCACTCGTGTCAGGTCATAAAGATCCTAGGGCAATATAGAATTTCCTGAAAACAGTTTAATTGCTCACTGACATTATCCTGAGTGAAATCTAATTAAAAATGAAGACTTTGCAGCTCTTGCCAACTTGCAAAACATGCAACACTACATTTATTACTGAGAGAGAATATCTATCATGACATTTAATCCACTCAACACTGGAGAAAAGGGTGGTATTCTTCATTCCTACCTTTAACCACATAAAAATTAGATGTCTGAGTCTAAGCTATTGACCTTAATCTGGCTCTGTGGTCAATAGAGAGAAATAGTCGTTTCACAAGACAATTCATCTGACCTTTCTTAGGTACATATTTTAAGATGAAATGAACAGTTCTCTAGGGATTGAAAATGAGATAAACTGCCATCCAGAAATTTGATATCTGTATCTAACCTAATCACCTGAGGCTTCCTCTACAGCCAGTGGAGAGAAATAGGATTCCATGCATGACCTTCATCATACCTCAAGGAATCTAACCTGTGATATGCCTCAGCCAGGCTGAAGCACTGGAAATTCTGGTAGCAGGCTAGAATCATGGAATCTGTGCTTGCAGCATAACTTTCTAACTCATCCACCAAGGAGAGGATTCTGACATAACTCATTTCAAATGCTCTCACTGTTCAGCGTGGACACTTTAGTCTTCAGTTACTCCAAGGCATGACAGTACCTGTCCATGCTATTTCAGATGTTCACACACATACTACAGTAACAATATAAGAAGGGATCATTAAAAATTCCAGCAAATAAAGAGCAGGGAAACAGCCCATCTGAATTTTGCACTGGATTAAAACTGGTGTAGCGCTGAATGAACAACATCAACTTCAGTGCTGTTATTGTGGCCTGAAGCCAGTAGAAGAGCACAATAGCAATGTTTGTGATCTCTTCTTCGGTTTATGGCAGCTGTTTAGTTCATCTTTGATCATACATATTTTTTGCAGTTAAGCTTCTTGGTCACACTGTCTTTGCAGAGATAGCTGTTCCAAACAATGCCTATGTTCACATGCTAACAAAGGTATTTGTGCATGTGGATTAACTGGTTTTTGCTTGTCATGTACTTGCATGCTTTTGTGTTGGCTTTGTTTTGTTTACAGAATGATATTCAGCTACTCAAGGAACATAAGCATTAGCATATGACATAGCTGAGCAGCTGTTCACCAGAGTTAGCATTAATGGAAAGTGCTCAGTGGATAGGAGGAGCTATATCTCATCTTGGGTCAAGACAAGAGGTTGGTAGCTAATTTAATAACATGGTGAACAGCAGATGTTCCTAGGAAGGAGTACTAAGACAAGGGATGCCTGTGGCAATGAATCTCTAGAATACACTTCCAGTTTTCTGCCCTTTGTGGCTCAAAGACTTCTTGACCTGGCACAGGAGTCTTCACATTTAACAGTCCCAGAGGAATTTTTATTCCATATAAAATGTATCACTTCTTAATCTATATAAAATTCCATCATTGCAAGCATTCAACAATACAAATTTCCTCAGTTCAATTTTACTGTGTGAAGATTCCACTCCCTGTTTTCAATTGCCAGTTCTTCGTTTTATTTGATAATTTCTGTTTTTTTTATGATCAAAGAGATACAGAACGTTCCCCATTAACCTTCTTCAGCTCCTAGTGGATATTGTAGACCTGCATCATTTCCCCTTTCACTCATTTATTTAGAAGGCTCAACATCAGTCTACTGAGCAATTTCTCATTTCAAAAGGCTCCATAACACTGGTCATTTATGTTGTGCTTTTTCTGTCTTTCCTTATTCTACTGAAATGCTTGTAAGCAAAAGGGCATCGACAGAAATAAAGGTGCAACAAGTTGAAATTTGAGAAGTGCATATGTTTCAGGAAAAGTACATATTTGGGGATTGTATGTTGACAATAAATAGAAGCTTATGATTTTCTTCTTCCTAGTTGAACATGGTGACAGCATTCAAAATAGCTCAATAAACATAAATAATTTCTTTAAATGTCTCCATTAATTTTTGGATAAAATCTTGACATGCAGATATCTCATAGGCGATAAAAACACTTCCACAAAATGTTAAGCGATTTTTATTTTACGAACATGAATTTCTATCCACTCCAAATCATATTCCACTAATATGCTTGGCCAGTTAGTATTTGGTAGCTCCAGAATATGAGAAAAACATAATACTGTGAAAACATTTGAAAAGGATAACAATAAGACTCTTGTAATAATAAGCTGTCAGGCAAAACAAGCGCTGAGTCCTGGCTGATACAGGATTCAGCAAAGAGATAAAAGAAGGAAATATAATTGATGCCAATCTAGGAAACTATACAGAAAATAAATCCTGTCAAACTAGCAATATATTTTTATGGGATTAAGTGTCAATTGATGAAAGAAATTATATTAACCCTATGTTCCCCCTTGGACATTCAATTTTAAATTCTATTACATTGAATTAGATGCTAAATTAACACAGCACATTAAAATTCAGCAGGGTATACACCTAGGATTAAAAGACATACCTCAAAATATTGTTATAAAATGAGACTATTTCTATGGAAACACAACAAAATAAACATTTTTGTTAATATTTGTAGATGATCATTGTAATAGTAACAAATCATGAGTAGTTCAGTTGCATGCAAATTTTATTTAATACATTCATATGATTACTTATATTGGCCAAAGTTATCCTGTCCGTGTTACCAGGAGGGTTAATACAGTCTTCTCATGGAGGAAACACCTTGAATTGGTGCTTAAACTTCATGTTATCTCAGCATTTGACCTTCATGCAAATGCTCCTGTAATATTCAGAGGAAAAAAACAAAAAAAACAAAACAAATCATGGAAAAAGTCTTCCATGTACAAAAATATTCCAAAATCTCTGTCTGTGAGCAGGAAGGTTAAGGGACATCAACGTTTATAAAAATGCAAAATAAAACTTTGATTATGAATTGTTGTCTACAGTGTAACAAAATTCAGTGACTGAAAGATGGAACTAAAATGTCTAAGGCTAAAAATGAAGAACAAATTTTAGACAGTGAGGGTAGTTAGCCAGTGAAGCAACTAACACAATTTCAATCAAAACCAAATTTTTTTCAAAATGTTTTAAACTCAAGTTCAAACTGAAAATGTATAGGCCGGACTAGATGGTTACAGTGATCCCTTGTGGCTTCGTAATCTATGACTCTATCAATCTAAGCACAGCCTGAAGACCAAATCTGAAAACAAACAGCAAGAAATAAACAATGTATGAATACTTATAAATAGAATGCCTTTTTTTTTTTTTTTTTTTTTACAGAAACTAGAATTCACAAATAGTTCGGAAACAGAAAAAGAAATATTCATTCATTAATCATTTATTTCAGGGCAATAAATCATTTTGCTGTACTCTGAACTTTCCTTTCTGTAACTGGGAGCTGAATAATGCCCACTGAATATACTTAAGAGTTCAGTAAATTAAGAAAGACAGAGAATGCTTAAGTGACTTTTTGAAGTTATTTTTGCATGATCTCTGGCGTTTTCATTTTGAATGCCACATAATTTTTCCTAATCACTGTCAAAGCATAACTGCCTAGCTGCAGATAGCACATATGATTGTAAAGATATTTTCTGTCTCTTTTGAAGTTGCCTTTTTGTACCGTCTTGAAAAGTTTTGTATTTAAAACCAATCTGTTGAGTGCTTACGAGAAAGGTTGTATATGGCTCAGGTTATTCTAACAGACGGATATTATTTTTTATTTTGCTTTAAAGATGATTTTTCCTTAACAGTATGCCTTGGCTTACAGAGGACCCATCTCCTTTATGGACACAAAGGAACAGATGATGTTTTCTCAAACTTTAGATAAACGGCAATCCTTACATAATGGTGGGCATTTCCTCTTTGGAGATCGCCGCTGAATCCGGACATTCAAACAAACTCACCACTAAGCTGCTCCCTGGGGCTAGGCTCAGTTTGTCCAAAGCTATGCTTATTACATGTGCTTTGGTCAGCAGATATGCAATCTTAGACAATAGCTTCTTTCTGCAAACAATAGTCAGTATTAAGAATGTCATCAGATATAATGGCTACGAGCGGGAGGATTCTGCCTTCTTATGAAAGCGTTCATAATGGAGCGGTCGAAGTGTGTGTGTCTGTGTGTCTGTGTGTCTGTGTGTCTGTGTGTCTGTGCGTCTGTGTCTGTGTGTCTGCGTGTGTTTTAAGAAAGATCCACCAGCGTGCTGCAGAAGCAGCCTGCTGGTCTCAGAAGAGCTAGCTCATGAAAGGTGCCATTTATAGTGCTTTCACAGTGCCATAGAATGGAAACATTAGGTAATAGTAAAATCCCAGAGCTAGACTTACTAAATTCTGAAAACTTACTCACATTACCATGCTTTATAGGGCTTTAGGGACTTCATAACAACAATCTGTGCAACTGCAGACTTTGTTTAATGAAAAAATAAATAGAAATAGTTACCCCAAAAATTAGCCTAAAGACTGGTATTCCCTTGTTAGTGCCCTTTAATAATTTTCACTATGCCTACATTTGCACTCTGTCTAGAAAATAAAAGGCTTATTCATGCACAAACACACAGATCTGCCTTCTCAGTGAGAAATTTTGTAACATTTCTGTAGTGGAATTAACTGTAGCAGCTCAAGGTCTTTTTTCTGAAAGAGGGAAAGTGGTTAGTTGGATATTGCATTACTTTCAGGAGATTTCTTTGCTGTTGTGTAATTTATCTGACAGTTGCCACAGGGTTTACATGCCACTTTAGTTACTAGGTTTTTAAGGGATGGATATGCACGCAGAAATTAGGGGAGTATTAATTTTTCCCCCTAGTTTCATCAAATTACATGCACTGTGATTCTAGATAAATCACACTATTGCACTGTTTTCTTTTTCACGTTTATGATGACTTGTGGGTTAGCTCTGCTTTGCCTTTAAGCAGTCAGAAGCAGTCACTGTGCTTTTGTTGGGATTCACGTGCCAACCAATTGAGTTAGTCTGATGTGTCCTCTGAACGGTGTCCTCTCAGCAGCTCTCTTAAATGCTCCATCATGTATTTGATGTTTTTTTTCTTATCAGGAGGTATCAGTGCCAAAAATCCAGAATGTCTCACTTTCTGTTCAAGGCTCCCCATGTATTTTAAATGAAACAGATATAACAAAGAATGCAATGTGAATTTATGCAGCTCCAGTGCGAGAGAAACAAAGTAGTTGGTTGAAAAGACAGACAGAAATATATCAGTCTTCCAGTCACAAGCTACCCTCAGGCAGGTACAGCACATATGCCTTCTGACTTTAGTGCAGACAGAATGCAAAAGATCAGCCTTTTAATGACCTCAGATATGAGCATCTGGCTAAGACCAGCATCTTTCACAGTTCTGGCTGTTTGCAAAGACACAGGCTAGCCTGAGTTACAAATCAGAGAAACTCATCACAGCTGAAAGTGCATTTTTGCCATTGGGATAGTAGAAAACTGAGAAAGACAGACATGCAGTTGGGGGAGGAGAAGGCAAAGCAAGACTGCTTTTTCTCTGCTCTTGAAACCTATGATGCAAATATTTATGCATAAGGCTGAGAGGAATTCTAGGGTCATCCTTCTCCTCTGTCTAAAAACATACCCACATCTGAAAGGAGAGCTCACAACAGTGCCTAAGTTTGAGAACGTGCTGATGTCAGAATTTCGCGCTGTTTACATGCCTTTGGTGAAGAGCAGCCAAGTACCTGCCTATCATAAATCTCTCCTTTTCTCTCCCTCCCTTCATCCTCTCCACTGAAACCCCTGCTATTTTCAGTACAGAACACCAGTGCACAAGTAGGTTATTCCGTGTATGAAAGCAGTGCTTGTGGAAGATGTTTGAATACACAGTCCTGGAGACTCACGTCCCCTGCAGAAAAGCAAAGGAGAAAAAGATACATCATAGATAGCAGCACTGTCAGCTTCCTTGCTTGGATTTACCAGGTTCTCCGAGCATGAAGAAACATCCACTAGAGTGAAAGGATCATTCATCCTTTATAGCCAAGTTGTTGTCCTAGCTACTAAAATTGCCATATAGAAGGCTAATTAGAGCTGGTTATGGTTATGGCTTTTGCAGTGTTCACAGATGTGAACTGCTCACCCAAAGCTAATGCTGCAGGTTGTGTCACTTACACAAGCCATCAGATGTAACAATCTGCTAAACTACAGTAGACTTATACTTGCCTGGAGAGCAAATCAGAGAGAATGGGTTAAAAAACCCTCGAGATCCATCTGTCTACATCAGGAGATCATATCTACAGCACTCTTGAAAACTATTTGTCTAGCCTACTTTTATAGATCTGTTCTAAAAGGGACTCCAGGGCCCCTACATGCAGCTTATTCCAGTACTTCAACATAGGAACTTTCATGAGAAAGAAGATTTTTGAGTGCTTAACTCAAACTACCTCCATACTTTCTATTTGCTATATTCCTGCTCTCTCGGCAGGGTTCCACCGTATAGCAGGTAAACGTGCTTCTCCACTTTTTTCTGTTTATAGTCCTTTCTTCAAGCATGACACTTTCTAGATCATTCTGTGATCATTCCATTCCTTTCTGGTGGGATTGTATACCTTATAAAGCATGGCTTGAACCAGATGGGACACTGTTCTAGTCCATGCTTTGCAAAGTTGGAGGACACGTGAAGGTAACTGTAATATCTTACAGGCAATCTTCCTGCCTATACATCCCTAAGTTCATGGGTTTCACAGAAGCAAGATGCAGTTCAGCATGTGTGCTATGTGAGTCAAATGACTCATTGCTGTCATCTCCTTTCTTTTGCTGCTTTGTCTGACTCTTCATCCCCCACAGAAAGGGGTTACTCTGGCCATGCTCCAAAATTCGTGCAGGAGCAATGAGAAGCTTGAGTTGTCCGTCAGTAATAATATTAATGACAGCAATAAATAAAAGAAGAAACCTTCACAAGACTGCTATTTCTCACTAGTACATCCAAGAAGGAAGTGGGGAAGTCAGCAATATATTTACCAGCATATCAGTAGTCCTGGCTGCTTTCTTTTTCAATGCTTCATTCTTGCCTCAGCCCTGTGAAAGAAAAACTAGATATTATCAAGAAAACGGTTGTGTTATTTAAATCAGGATGAAACAGTGGAAATATCCATAGGTCTGGGGCCCGATTATTTTTCTTAAAACTGAATACGGACAACACTCAAACTGCATTAAAACTGTTATTTTCATGACAGCAAATATCTCTGAGCTCATGTATTAATCTGGAACCTTCGTGTATCACAATGCCCCAAATGCACAGCTGTCAAATAGATTATATCTCTGATTGATATAAGATGTATGGATATGACGTCGAGAAAAAGCTGCATTGTGGGACAAATGTCCCTGAGCTTTTGGTACTATAGTTCCCAAAGAACTGGTATATGTTTGAACTGCTTTATTTGGCATAATACAGAATTTCAGTAGAAACAGATTAGCTCTCTTACTGGAAAAACACAAAAATCCCTCTATACAGCACTTACAACTTCCATCATTTAGATTTTTCTAAAAAGAATAGCCTGTGTAAATAAATATACACCAATACAAATATATATGAAGGGAGTGAGAAAATTAAGTGCTATTTGTAGCAGAGCAGTTAATCAGATCCCATGCATTCTATTAAAACCAAAGGGTTTCTATAAAAATTAAAACTTGGATATTTATGCTCTTTGGAAAATTGTTGTTTTTTTAATATTTGTTCTAATGCTGTGCTTAAAAAATGTTGCAGGAATTTACAAATAGGCATTTTATTTGATGACAAGTATCCTATATTGAAAATAAAAGCAAAAAGTATTGCATGGATGAGAATACTTCCTACATAAAAATAGGCTGTAAATTTTACATAATGTGAGATTACAAACAAACTTGCTACTTTGCAAAGCATTTGTCCATGATTTCACATTTTCTACAGCATCATAACTTAAAATAGTACAATGATGCGTGGCATTTGGGACTCAGAAAGACCTTTGGCCTCTGACCTTAGAAGATCTTTATGTGGAAGCCCATGGTGGATTGAATTTTGACAGTACAGTGCCAGAGCCATACAAAAAAGGTATTCATATTGACCAAGTCAGTAGATATTTCAGATCAAAATGTCAGCAGTTGTCTTTTTCAGCTGACATCCTAGTCTGAGAAAGTTGGATTTAAGGTTTACTTGACTCTCATATTTGATTTCTTGCCATGTAGGGCTGTGTCATTAGCTCTCTGGAATGCCTTTCAGTTTCTTCCTTGAAAAATGCTAAATAAGTTCTCACTTTACCTACTGACTGAATAAGAATACAAAAACAGCGGACAGCTGTGAGGCATCTGCGTGTCACATAAACAGTGTTGGCACAGTTTCTGCATTCAAGAGACCAGCAAGAGCCTAGTAAATAAGCTTTCTTCTCTAAAGACCACTTTTGTCCATGATCATTGGAGCTGTGCTTTACTCATACACCCTCTGAATTCCTCTTTTCTTCAGTAATCACGCATGCCTAGCATGATGGCTGATTCTATTCTACAGTCCAGGGCCATGTAATTATGTGGATAATTGGCAGACAAGATGTTGTGAATACCTGAATCCCAGGTTAATTGAAACTAACACCTGCCCAAACTGTGCAGTTGCAATGGATGCAATAATACAACAAGATCAGGTCCTACTGAGTTGCATAATCTTTTCAAGGAGAGGATTTTGATCTCCTCCTTTGATTTGAGGGCGGTAGTAAACTGAAGTCTTATGGCTTTGTTGAAGCTTATAAAAGATGAATCTGAGCCTGAAAATGAAGATTCTTCCAGTTAATCTGTACTGAGAAAAATCACTGAGCACCCATCTTTTGCATATTTTCAGTTAGAAAAGAAATAACAGATACAGCTGAGATCACAATTGTAGTTAGTAACAACATTACAGTTGAGTCACCCCGGAGAAACCCAAACCGTTACCCAGGTAGTACAAGCTGCAAACCTTTGGATTTGTATGGCTCCATACAAGCAGAATTCCCACCAGTGTCATCAAACATCCTGAAATGGACAAGTGTTACAGCATCACACAGGAGGTATTATCCCACTGTTTGTGGGCTGTTGCTGAGTTTTTGCTCTGTTGTCTTTCATATTGCCATAGCTCACAGACAGCTTGCTTAGATGTCTCCTGTGTTCCTGTGTTACTTTCTCATGCACAAAATGGGGGTAATGGAAAGGGTCTACAGCACAGACAGGCAGACAAGCACATGTTCTGTCAGAAGGGAAGGGGAGTACTAAAAAAAAGATTCCCAAGTCATAGCAAGACCTTGAGAACAGGTATGCTTTTCGTTATAAAACCTCTTTCCCTTCTTTACTGAGACTGTGGCAATCTTCATTTAAATCAAATCATACAGATCATTTTAAACACAGCTTTTAGCTGACAGAGTTCAGCTCTTCAAAGCTTTCAGGTAGATCTCAATTACAAGAGAATATTGGATTAGAGAAGGAAACCAAAGTAGTTTGGCAATAGAATCTGGTATGTTTAGGAACAGAGTTGCACTGTACAGTTACCAGTAAGAAGACAGGGCTTGATGACCCAAAGTGTTCTATTTCTCTAAGTTGAATAAGACACAATATTTCCCTGTTAGAATAAACAATATTGGGCTTACTTATAATGGTGTGAACTGTGTAGAATTACTGCACTTTTTGCAAAGGAAGAGCAAGTATAAAAATTATAAAAATGCCAAAATGTCTTGGCCAGAAGTCTTGGAATTTTCAGAAACCCATGGTCCTCAGATTACTAAAACACGTAATCTTATTACAGACTTCTCTGGGAACTGCTTGACCACCCCAGTTGCCTCTGAAAATCACAATCAATTTATTTGTCTCAGGACTAATGGGGGGAAAAAAGATTTCAGGAATGAAAAGATTTTACTGTAATGATCTGAAGCAAATGGAGAACAAAACACTCAGCTTTAGAAGTCATGAGGGGCACAATCACTACAATTAAGGGCAAAGAAGAGAATTGATGAGGAGGGAGCTGGGAAAGCAAAGTTCCCAAATTTCAGCAGTTACATAGGCCATGGTTTAAATGCAGTATGTCTGCAAAAGAAAGGTAATGTATTTTGGTTGATAAAATTTCAGAGACATTTTCACATGAAGCACAAAGATATCTGATAGTCTTTTAAACAGAGAGAAATAGGAAGTAGTACCTTTCTGGGATATATTTATATATTCTGGGATATTTATATATCCCAGAAAATGGGATATATGGGAAATGGGAAAATGAAAGTAACAAGAAAATTTCAGCATATAAATTAGTGCAGTTTTAGCCACTGAACAGAAAGTCTGAGCATATTTATCAGCCCAGTGATTTCAAAATCTCTTCAGGTAAAGTCTATGTCCTATATAAATCTTACTATGTCATTCTTTCACCTAACAGAACCTGTTTTGTTTTTTTGTTTGTTTGTTTCTCCAAGATGAGCACTGTCTGAATAGCTTCTCTAACATCTTAGTGGAGATCTGGCCTATAGGTCTCACCTTACTCCCAGCGATGCTGGTAGGAAACTCTCTTGGCAGACATTCTGTTCAATGACAATACCTCATGCTGTCTGTTTCCAGCATCTCACAGTGTTACATCCATCCCCTCAAAAGCTGTGAACAATTCTCATATCTACTGACATATTCTTATGTGTGAACACAAGGTCTAGAAAAGTCATTCTCTGAACCCTTTTTGTAAGATGCTTTTCTGGTGGAATCTTGCCAAATCAGAATGGCTACTCTACTACAAATCACGCAGAAATGAAGCATGGCAATTAAGTAGAAAATTAGATAAAAGTTTTGCACGATCATATGGTTAATCAGGCTCAGTTACCTCACAGTAAACATGGTAGGCACCTCATCCAGATAGGATTTCACTGGGAAATATCTATGCTACATAAATATTCTCTTATCAAGTGTGCTATCTTCTCACACCATCACCTTTTCTGCATTAAAAGACAAAAGTACAGTCATCCTTTCCATCACACATCCTCTGGCAAAACACAGGGAGTTCTAGAGATTACATCTTGTAGTATATATTTGGCTAAGATACTAACAAAGCCTGAAGGTAAATCCCTGAAAGATTGCAAATGCTGAGGTGACAGGAGGGGGGTGCTGAGAGGGTTGTAGAGAGAGACACTGCAGTGCTGGGAGAGAGCATAGCTATGTTTCAGTCAAATCTGACCTACTTTAATGAAATCAGGTCATCTGTGAGCTCTTCATTACCCCCAGACTAAACAGCACAAAACACAGCAGCCAATGTTTCTGTCTTCTCAGAGTACCGCTAATTCTCATCACAACATTGTTATGTGTTCCTTTATATATACTGACTTAGTCATCTGGCCACACCAAAACTGGTAAACAGTGATTTCTAGTGAAAGCTGAAAGGAAGTAAAGCAAATGTGATTACTGACTTTGAGAAACAAAACAACAACAAAGAAATTGTTTTAAATTGCAGAGTAAACGTAACCGTGCCTTCAGAATGTGTCTTCAAGGGAATATGGAAACAAAAGGAGGCACAACTGTCTCACAACATTAGCCTTGACGGATGGAGCTCACCTATCACACCAGTAAACCCCTAGTTGTTACCAGCCGTGCTGACTGACGAAGCGAAGGCTGGAGTCAAGTGGAAGCTGGTACTGTAGGCTTACGCTCAAATTCCGCTCAGTGTTCAGTCTTCTATAAACTAGGAGGATGACAGTCTCATAACAATAAGGTATATAGTGGTGAAGTTTTGGCGTGATGTCCCTATCTGTATTTCTGTTTATATCATATAGAGGTAGATATATCTGAGTGTGCAAATATGGATGTTTTTCCAGATACATATTTTATTACGTGTATGTGTATACCCATTTGTTTGAACAGTAATGTCTGTGCATGACAATTAAGATGCATGTTTCTAGATCCAGAAATCTATGTATATCTATAGCTATATATGCATATACTTCTAAAAATGTGTATATGTATTTACAGAAATATATATATATACACACATATATTCACAAACAGACATCTCTGAATCATATTAAACCTACACTATTCACAGTATGAGCATTGTGTCTATATGTATATATGAGCAGCATATATGTACTATAAGCTAATACATATCAAAGAAACATTCAACTTATGGAAATAACTAATAAATTTTCTTCCTAGTGTTTATCATGGAAGTGTAATATTTACAATCTCTGTTCAGTAGCAATTAGAAGAGTCTTTATGCTCATTTTGTTTTGGAGACCAAAGGTTCCACTCATCTGTCTATGTTTGTCAATAGCATCTCACCTGGTCCTGTGTGAGATGCTATACAGAATGACATCCATCCACCTGCTGCCATTCTAAAAGCCATAGATCACCATGGGTGCAGTGTCATGCCTGTAGCTCTGTATAAATATTTCCTATAACCTAGCCCATCAAAAAAGGCCACTAATATGGAGGAAACGCATTGGACCTTTGCTTTCCTTTATCTGCAGATGATGCATTCTATGAATTGTTCTATGATTCTATGATTTTTTGCTTTCCTTTATCTATGGACATTAAAATGCTTTAACAGTATCTTGCTATTCTTTTCTGTGTTTTGTAGCCCACGATTAGCTGGGGAACCTATTTGGTTCTTAGTACAGAACTACCTTCTTCTATTACCTCATTGTCCAAATGACATCTCAGTCTGCCCATGTTACCTGGCTGTAGGTGGCTGTGGGTAACCCATCTCCCTCAGTATGGGGTCTGGATTGTAGCAGTTCACACTACTAGAGTGCCAGTGCTCTGGACAGACACAGGTGAAACAGATGGCAGCCTGGAGGCCACAGACATGAGGCCGCACCTAACTTTCTTTGGCAATGTCAAGACAGGGCAACTAACACAGTTCTTGCCGCTTGCACATTCATCTGCTTATTTCTGTCCCTGATTGATCCCCTGCATGTGCACAGCCACATCAGGAACTAGTGGTCCAGATCTTGGAAAAGTGCCCAATTCCAATTGAAACTAATAAGTATTACATATATAAACACACTTCAAGTTCTAATGTTTCATGTTATGTAGATTCATCATATTAAAAAAAAATTATTCCGATAACTGGAACTAGGAGAGGCAGCTCTTAGAAGTCCAATGAAGGTGTTACAGATTCAATGCTTGCTGTCTGTGATATAATACAGTATCCATATTTTCATTCTGGGAAATGTCTCGAGAGCTATTTTATACCCTCTGCTTCTAGTCAGACCGTTCATTTCCTCTCATTCTAGCCAGGTGAAACTTCTGTGCCATCTGCGTGGCGGCATTACATTGCCAGAGAAAGCAGTCTTAGAGAAGCAAAGGAGGGATGAAACATACAGGAGAACACAATATTCTATCTGCTTTCAGTAGAGTGCATTTGACACCAGGCTAAAATACTGAAAGAGAAAAAATATATCAGAAATTTGAAAATTCTTGAATAAGCATAACTAACAATTATGTCCAAACAAATGTACTTAGTCTCTTTAATGTGAGAGCTAGTTATAGGAACCACTGAATCTCCCTTATGAGCTGAAGTGATCCCTTCTCGTGATGAGGCAGGAGAAGAGTAGGTTAAGGGAAGGGAAGGTAGGGAAAGACAGTAATTAGTATCTGTAAAACCTAGCTTTTAGCAGCCGACTTAATGGTGAGATTTTGGCAGACAAATATTGACACCATGCTAATGTTGCTAAGCTAGCAGTTCCCTGATGAAGGGCTGGAATGTGTGAGTTGCACAAAAGCCTGAATACAGGATAAAGCAGCACCAATGCCGTAGCAGCACCACTCTGCTACTAGATACATCAAAGGAGAAAGTTTTCCTGTGATATTTGCTCTTTCCAATGGGATAAGTCCATCCTGAGTTGTGACTGTGATGTCTGTTGTTGTTTTCCTGTGGAAGGAGACAAGGAACAGTACCGAGATAGTGCTTTTTCCTTGGAGGAAGCAAAGGCTAGATAGGGGAAATGCCTGATACACCACTAATCCCCATTAGAATAGATCACACTGTTCTCCACTTCTACTGCTGCTTTAGCAGGATTGTGCCTGGATCCACATTGCACCTAGACCCATGCCACGCTGTCAGAGTGATTTAACCCCTGCAGCCTATGACTCTAAACACATGCTGATTCAGGCTTTGGCAGAGTTTTGTCTTGTGTAACCTACTGCAAGGAACCTGCTTTAGGAGGAGTTGGACTAGATGATCTGTGGATGTCCCTTGCAACCCCTTGTGTGCTCTTAAAGGTCCCTTGCAATCCAAGCCATTCTATGATTCTATGATTTTATGATCTGCTTTGATTCACCACTGGATCTTCAGATATGTCTTCCGTGTTCTGACTCACATAAAGCACAACTCGAAGACAAAATACCAATATCAGGCTTTTCTTTTAAAGGTTTTTGATTTCTGGTGCTTTTGACTTCTGGTGTTTTCTCCAAATAAGTAAAACTATTCCAGTTTGCATACTAAGAAAATAACTGACTGAGAAAATGGGGATTTCAGCGCTGCACAAAAAACATTTTTGTTTTTTCTGAAAGAGTTGTTTTTATATCCCAATATCATAATTGTACAACTTTATAGTCTACTCTGAACCACAAAAAGCTTAATTTAGTGCTGAACAGATTAGAAGGTATCTCACCAATTTCCAATCTTTTGGACTACATTCACAGCAATGGTTAGAACTGATAGTTATGTATGACTTTTTAAAAAACTTTCAGGAAAAGGTACTTGTGAAGCTTCACATTCTCAGCCACAGTGCTTTAGCCCAACTAGCAATATTTAGGATGTCTCCAAAGAATGTAGTTCAGGCTGGTAATGCTACTTGAGATTGCAGAATGGAAAGCCCAGTAGCTTTCATATATATGCTCTATCAGATTAATCATGAACTGTTGATTCAAAGATATCAAGTGACAGAGATCTTTTTTTCATTTTACTGTAACTGAGGTATGTGCACGTATTCATGTATTTCTGTAAAAGCAAGTGATACTTATTCTCCACTAGTGTATCAGTGAGCAAAGCTGACAATGCTATTTGTGCAACTACATTCACACACCAAAAAACCCACATAAACCAAAAGAACCACTTACAGCTAGGCAGATGTTCATAATCTTAATTTTATTACCTCCAAACAACCATGGTTGATTCAGTACACAAAAAGCAGTAAATCACGTCATGACACATAAAACAGGAAAAAAGAAACACAGCAATAGTCTGGGAAAAAAACATTTATGATTTAGATTATTTGTGGCTTTCCTGGCTTGTGCCTCAGAGATGTTCAGACTTTGGCAAGGCATGGGCTATATTTTCATAGCTATAGTATGTTATTGAGCACATCAGTGTATTAGCTAGCTGGAAAGAAGAAAAACTAGTCAGAATTGCATTGCCTGGCAGTTTTCCGAAGACAGCAAGCAGTGGGTACCTTTTAATTCCAGAATGAACACACTAAGTACATAATCATGTACAGAAAAAACAAGCATAAAGGTGCTTGATACAGTCTTATTTTTCCATGTATTACTTCTATATACTAAATGAGCATAGTGAAATTACTGACACATTTGCCCAACTGAGCTAAAGCCAACAGAAATCTATATCATCATTTTCTTCCTTTGTTTTTCAAATACTCTCTAGGTCTTATCTGACATATTTGTAGCTTTTTAACCACATTAGCTAAAATCTTTCATGTGATTTTGGTTTAACTGATTACATATGCTAGCATATGCATAGGTCACTCCAAAAGTAATGCCTCCTATTTATTTACAAGGAAAATACCTAAGATGCAAAAAGCACAATAATACTATTTAACAGAGAAAATTCAGTTACAAAACATATTTTGCAACATAGTCAGCACTATTAGCTATGCATTGTTGCTAGCCTTGGACAAAAGCCTGCATGCCATGATCATAAAAATCTGCACCAGCAAAGGTGTGCCACTCTTGCTGTCACCACTGCTGAACCACACCACCCACTGCCTCACTGTGCTCACATCCAATGCTTGGTCTTCATAAATGTTCAGCAAGTGTTGATGAATGTCAATGGGTGTCATTTTTTCTGCATGGAGGAATTCAGTGACACACTTTTGCTTCACACATACTTCCATGTCAGACGCCATTTTGTCAGACTGCCCCTTCACTGCCATCTGTCACATGGCAACAAGATGTAATGCAGTGAGGGTGGGAAGGTACATCCTCATCAACATCTGCCTCTGACATCATGGGCCTACATAATAAAAATGGGGGCAGTACTTTCAGAGCAGCCTTCATACATGTAATTCCTGTATATTCACACATATACAATGTATATCATTCTCACCAGTAAGTTAGAAATGTTCTTGCATATTATCTGTGTGTTGCTTGCAATCCATTTTTTACAGAATGACTTTCATGTAGCTTCTGAAGTCAACAAGACACAACACCATGAGTTATCATGACATTACTCACTGGTTGATGCCATTTCCTGCAGGAGGAATGGAGGGAAAGGAGGCTGGGGGTTAAGAAACTCATGCAGACACAGGCAGACATTATTCGCAGCGATAACTTTCGCCCAACAAAATCAGTCTGCTTGGATTCTAGAAACAATGGAGAAAGCCTCAAGAGCTCCCGATGTAGCTCAGAGCAGGAACCATGGATGCCATTAATTGCTCCTGAAGGGTACTTTCTGTATTGACCCTATGTTGCAGCGAGCTTCTGCCAATACATTTCACAGTGTGTACAGAACTGCCTTGAAATGAAACACTTTGATGTTGTTCAGCAAACTGAAATATCTTGACGTGGATTGATCTGACCTCAAACCAAATATTTCACTATATTCTGCTGACAAATATATTTGATTTTCAGATGAAAGTTTTTGCTTTTCAGGCTAAAAGCGACAATGAATACACTCTCAACATAGGTTTCTCTTCAGTGAAAACATTTTTTTCCTTTCCGAATGTTTCTGATTATACCCTGTAAAAATGTGCATAAATTCGTATATACACAAGAGTATATCTGTAAGATACACACACATAATCTCATATTTATGCACTACTTGGAATGCTACCAACAATCTGATCTGTTGGTTGATAGGTCAGGATTCTCCTCCACTAGCTGAAAAAGATGTTAAAATATGGGAAAGCTGGGAAAAAATCATAGAAGCAAACGCACAAAAAAAGACCTCTTGCTTTCTTGGTATGTAAAAAAAGCACTAAATAAACAATTTGGGAGCCCAGTAATGAAAGTCAACACTTAAATCTGTGTGAGTTCTTCCTATGTCTATTTATTTTTCTGTCTCCAAATATTAAATGCAAACTTCGATATAAAGCCAAGTATTAGGTTGCATACATGGAAATGCTTTGGTGATTGTAAAAAATAATGTTGTGGTGTCTCTAGTTGGGAGGTTTGGAAGAAAGGGAACTAAAAAAAAGAAAAAAGAAGAAGAAAGAAAGAAAGAAAGAAAAACAAGGAAAAAGAAAAAAGAAAAAAAAAAGAAACTGTTCCACTTCATCTAGCAGTGCTGCAATACATCACTCCAATTAAATCCCAGCCAATAAGCAAAGGGACGTGTTAAGTAAAATTCATGAGCTTTGAATGCATGTGAATGAATATGCCAATCAGAATCAATGCCACCCATTCATCTGGTGTAACTCCATGGTGATGACAATGAGCTTGAAACCAGCCTTTGTTGTCATCAGCTGTGCAGTAGTTGCCACAGCCCTAGCCTGGATCAAATGTGTGGGACATTTAAATCTTCAGCATGGCACCAACACACAGAACATCTTATTCATGCCAAAAAAGGAGCTATAATCAGCCTCCGAGTAAATAATTCAGGATCATTTTCGTCAGGGGTGCAAATTGCCTTCTTTAAAACAAGGCAGTTCCTCTCCTTGCTTGACTTTATTCCACGGACACAAGCACAACATTTTTAAGCTGTGTATTATATTTGTCACTTCAGAAAATCAGTTACTATACTAATGGCTGTAGCTGAGATTTCTGATGGCCTTAACTGATATTGCAATAGGAATATCTTTGCAGAGACCCTCCATCTCAGCCCCTTTGAGTGCTGCAGTGGCAGATGGTTAGCTCTCACTGCTTCTACAATAACCATTTCATTTGTGATGCTTGACCTGAATTCCATTCCTTGTTTAAAAGTGTGTCTCTGTTCTCAAATGGTATTTCACAGAATTGCCATTTCCATAGTGTTTCCACATGCTGTTCTCCAAATAACACATTTGCCCATAAAACAGTGTGGATGAAAAGAATATGGAACTAGGTGTCACAAATGAAAATGTCTAATCTAAGAATATATATCCAAATACTGATGACAACTTCATTTTTATTCTATTTAAATTATTATCACTGATACTTTCTGTTATGTCAGTTTATATCTCCTGCAGTCCACATTGTATTTTTAGTACTTTGTGCTAGGAGTTAACAGTTATCTCTCTTCCACTGTGTTCTCAGTAGTTGTAATACTACAACATTCTAAATGTGAAATGCTGTGTTAGAGAAAAAGGCCTGTGCATGGTAACATACACTCAACTTCTCTGAATAAATTAAACACGCATGCTTTCAGTAACAGATCCACCTATTAATCAGTGTTTAAAAAGATGTGACAACCACTGCATGGAACTGCTATTCCCCCAAGCAACAGCAGATATTTCTTGCTGCTGAATATTTCTCTGCACACTTCTCATGCTATTCCTCAGATTCTGAGTAGGAAATTAATCTTAAGAAGAGGCATAAGTAATTTTAAGGATCTTTCCTTGCAAATAAGTGTTCCTTCTGAGGTTTCTTCTGCAGAGAATTAAAAACTTAAGCAAAGGGAGCTGAAGGCTTCATTCAAGTACATGTTTGATGATGCTATATTAAATAGGATGCCTAGATTTACCAAGTAAAACATGTATCTTTTGGCCATGCCTTCTTACTCCCTAGTGGTCTCTCTCAACATAAATTCATTCTAAAACACATGACATGGTTTGGGGCAGAAACACTGTACTTGGTCTGTGCAAAAATGAAGCATGAGAACATCCCATTGACACATCAAGCCTTTACTTTTCTTATCTGAATGTGTTAACCTTCAGAGGCTCAGAAAGTTCTCTTCCAGTTTGCACAATGTAAAAGAAGTCCCAAAAGCATGAGTCTTCTTCTCAGCTTTATCCCCAAGCAACCACCAAGTAAAATTGAAAGGTGAAAAAAATTCAAGTGTTAACAAGAAGTAATAGATATATATTTCCAGACATTCGTCCTGAGATACAACTATGCCATTACCACCAAAGCAAAACCATTTCATTGATCTTTTAAGCTAACTAAAGAAAATTCAGGTAGTTATCCTCATGAGGCTTCTGAAGTTCATTGCCATGACAGAACTTTTTAAGATTAAGAGTACACACCCACAGTTCATAAACTTAGTCAGCTCTTGGAAGGGTCTCTGTTCTCCTCACTTGGAATAAGATCTCACCCCCATGAAAAATATTTCCCCCAGCCAGTTGCTTGGAGTGCTAAATTTCAACTCGAAGCCAGTCATATCCCTCTATACACTCAGATGACAGCAGCAGAAACTGGCCTTGGCAGAACTCATGATTCCAGAACTAATTCCAGATCACCTGGACTTCTGCACTGCTTTCTATCACAGGTTACAACAAGCTCATAAGACCTGCTTTGTTTCTGTTACACCAAAAAAATCTCAAAGTTTTGCTTCTTACCGTCAACAGAGTTGAGCACAAACTAGATGAATACGAAGTCCATAGTCAACAGCTCTTCTATGTTGAAAAGGTATATGAGAATCTGAAAAACTTGGTGGGAACTAATGTTAGAAGATTAAACTCTGGCCTGAAATGTGGATACCTTTTGTTACGCCTAAGTGGACCAACAGGAAATAAGTCACAAACTTTCTTTCTCTACTGTTGCTGTGGTTTAAATGTTCGTCCAGTGATCTAAGCACCTCTTTATATTTGAAACTATATGGCTAACTAGTTCAAAGATTAAAAATGAACAAATTAGTATAGTCTAACAGTTTTAGATGTCACTATTTTCACACTTTCCCTTACCTTGACAGTTGATCTAAGAAATTTCATTTCATTTAATGAGTTTTCATACAGAATCTAATCATAAATTGTTTAATGTCTCTGCACAGGCAAATTAAAAACAAAAACAAACCTCCATCAGTTTGACAGGCCTCAACAGCTATCCTACTTACATCAATCACTTTCTGCTCCCAAACCAGAGGTGAAGTTATAGTTCTATTCAGCCTTGATCTAACTTACAAGAAAATATGTACACAACAGCTAGAGAGTAAATCGTGGTATGCTATGTTATTCTGTACATTATTGGTATATTTGTCTGTTTGTATTAACAAGAAAGTCCAAACTCAATTGTGTTTCCAGTCAACAGCTAATTTTGATCATTAATGACTAAAATCAGTATCTAAAAAGAGTTTTCAAGGGAAATTTATAGATTTATACTTTTTTTTTTTTCTTTTTCTTTTTTTTTCTTTCTTTTTTTTTTTTTAATGACTGAGATCCTCTTGCTGCTTTAGGAATCCTAAAAGGGACAATCTGAAACTTTGACTACAACTGTGTTTACTATGAACTCTTTTTCAACATTAGATCAAATGGCATACATTCTATAACGTATAAGTGAAGATCTAATGTATAAATCTGTACTGTCTAAACGAAGAGCTAGTGTTGGAACCTTCTTTTTATGGGAAGTTGTTATGAATGGGGCATGTTTATGTCCCATTTTCAGGGTGTTCTTCAATATAAGAAATATTCCTTATATGTTTAGAATATTTAGAATAAATATTCCTTAAAACCATAACAGCATGCATGTACAAAGTAGAAAATAAAATATGACATTATTTTTAAAAAATATAATAAGTCACTAATTACTTCAGATTTAGGGGACTGCTCATGGGCTAACTTGAGATGTAAGCAAATAAGTGCCAATTAATTAGAATCTGTGACAGTGTTCAGTGCCATCCCTTTGATCTCTCACTGGTTGCTGACAACAAAGCGCACATACTCACAATGCTTTAGTTTCAGTCAAGTGATCAGCAAAACATGTTCAGCTCATTTAAATAACAGAAGCTGGTAAAATACAGCTATCTTTTACAGCAATAAGCAAAGATTTGAGTTCAGATAATAGCATCTGGCATTTACAGAACAGATAACTCAGAGCCATTTGCATCAGATGGATAACTGGAGCTAAACTTAAAAACTGATCGAGCCACAAACCAGAAGATAGAATAAATTCCACAATAACTCTGCTGCTCACCCACTGGTATTCTGGCTATTTAACCACAGATATAACATTGCTCTGTGAACAGTGTCACACAAACATCTGCACAGAAAGACACTCTGTGGATCGTACACAAACAGAAGATGTGCTTGTTTCAACAACACCTAATTCAGAGGAAGCACAGAGCAACAAAAATCAGTGATGTGTACAAAACAGAAATACTTTACAATCTTGGCTTTCTGTATATTCAGCTATCACACCTTTTTGAGCTGGGCTGTTGGGATTTTTTTGTTGTGTTTATAGTTTTGAGGCATATTAAAAGGAATAGCTATTTGACTGTGAAAGTTGGGGATGTTTGAAACGTAATTAATAGTATATCATTTGAACATGGTTCAATTTTTTTAATACTGTTTTAAAATTGCAACAATATATTCATACAATGAAAAAGATTTTTTAATACTGTCGTATTTTAACATACAAGGAAAAGTTGCTATCTTTCTTGTTTATTTTCTTCTCTATTGCTCCAGCTATTTTGGCCTAGTTGTGCATGTGGCTTTCTTCTAGGAAGCAAGCTGTTGAGAGGAAGCAGGAATTTAGCCATGCTGATGTTCCAGTTCAATGGAATGCTTGCTTAAGTTAATCCTACCTATAATTACAAATGTAAATTGAAGCTATGCTTAAGTGTGCTGTGAAGTTGCTACTCAGAAAAGACAGCTGCAGACAAGACATTTGCATGTTCTCAGGTGATGTGGATTGTAGCATGGGGAGGACTGGAGCACAGGACCGAAGCTTTAGAGAGTAGTGTAGCATTGCTTCCTTCAATCTGTGCTGCAGAATCAGTGACTTGTGGCCTCTAATCACTCTCAGAGTATTCTCCAGGTTAGTGCCTGTGCCAGCAACCGTTCAGCTGATTTGACAGCACAGATTAACAAGTCTGAGTTTCTGGACACTCTTCAATTTGCTACCACAAAATCATAGAATCGTGGAATAGGGTTGGAAGGGTCCCAAGGACCACTAAGTTCCAACCTCCCTACCACAGGCAGAGCCATCAACCTCCACATTTAATACTAAATCAGGCTGCCCAGGGCCCCATCCAACCTGGTCTTGAACGCTTCCAGAGATGGGGCATCTACAAACTCTCTGGGCAGCCTGTTCCAGCACCTCACCACTCTGTAAAGAACTTCCCCCTGACATCCAAAAGACTGCTTTTGTGCAACAATGTGCCCTGCAAGAAAAAGATCTAAAAACTGGCAGATATTTTAAGATATTCCAAAATTTAAAGATGCTTGGATATTAATAATGTCTAATTATTTGTGTTTCTCCAACTACCAGGGAACAAGCATGTTCTCCAGAAAAAATGAAGCTTCAGAAAGCTCTGAAATCTGGCAATGTAGGGATGCAGAATGTTTTTCATTTAATGGTACATATTGTCTTTCTTTTTTTTCTTTTCATGGTTCATCATCATCCTCTAATAATCAATCAAATAGACTCCTCTTCTGATACAGCAGTCTGTAACTTACAGGCCACGGACTCTCCGCATCCCCGATTTTGTGTATTTGGCTCATACACTGTGAATTAAAAGTGTGATTTATCAACATTTGTTCTTAGTTTTTCATGCCACTGCCAGAAGATGCTTCTTAAGTGACCGTTAAAGGCTCCTTCAATGTCCTCTTTCACTCCAGCTGTGAGAGCTCCCAGGAAAGGATGAGGCAGCTCCTGAGGATAACCGCCTGCTTCCATCCCAGGTAACACAGGAAACAGAGTCACTGCTGGAGAAGCAATGATAGCCTTAAAGCTCTCCAAGAAAAAGCTGGAAGAAGCCTTGCTGAGGAGGTTCTCAAGGCCAGGTTGCATGGGCTCTGGGCATCCTGAGATGATGGGGCAACCAGCCCACAGAAGGGGATTGGAACTAGGTGATCTTTAAGGTCCCTTCAAATCTAAGCCAGTTTATGATTCTATGATTCTATGAAATTGCCACTGATTCTCTTTAGCAACTATGTTTCTCAGTGTTTCTTTCCCACCTATGTTTGACCCAAGCTTAAGAGAATTTTTGTAAAGGGATGTTTTACTTCAAGAGAAATAAGCTTCTGCACATTATCTTACAGACTTGGAAGTGAAGCACAAAGGCTGGCTTTTACATTCAGAACTCAAGAGTGGCTGTGTTATGTCAAGCAAAAGTTCATCTCGCCAGGTATTCTGTTTTCACCAGCAATTAACAGCATTGGTACGGGAACACATGGCAACACAAAATATTTCTTACATCCTACAACAAAAAACTTGCAATGATTAGTGGTTTTCTGGTATTTGAGTCCCAATGTATCTAAAATGATGCTGCTGCTGTATGCAGGGAAGAGATAAAATGGCTTCACACATTTTGCCAACCCTGACCACATTAGAGGATTGGAACAAGATGATATTTGAGGTCCCTTCCAACCCAAGATCTTCTATGATTGTATCATTTTGCTCAGATGTAGCTCAGGGCACTATCACTCCCATGGAGACCAAAGTGAAAATGAGATGGGGAGGGGATAAGTGAAATGGATCTGTGCCCTATTTTTGCTCAAACTCAGTCCTCAATTCTGTTAAACTGGTCCAATTAAAATCATGCCTTTTGACACTTGTTTCAAAAATTCCTTATTTTGGCTTGGTTTAGCCCTGTTCCAAATTGATTTAGATTAAAGCACTGCAACCTTAGCCTAAACAAAAAGAATTTAAGGAGACTTCTTTCACACTGGATTGACCAAACTAGTTGAAAATTATAATTTAACTTCAGTTGTTGTAGCATTATAGATCTAGATAAAACAAATATGTAACTGAAAGAACATAGCCTCAGGCATTTGTTAAAATATCCAATTAATCTCAGTAGTACAATGACTAGCCCAGCTCTCAGTTATAACATGAATTAGTCTATCAGTTCTCACATTTAATCAAATCAAAATTTCTCACTGTTTCTTCTGTCACAGAATATAGCATTCAGTCTCAAAGTACCCAACAGCAATAGACCAAGGTAACAAATAGCCTTCCTAGCTTGTTCTGAAAACATCCAGACAACCCACTGGAAAAAAATACATTAAGTATTAAGTTAAACACATCCTACCACTGCAGGTAAATTTTCACTTTTCTGAAATTAGTGTATTTATTAGAAAGAAAAATGAACTGAAGTAGGAAGACTGAAGTTCAACGCCGAGACTTTCACCATGAAAACTCCTTTGTTTACTGTTAATACATGTAACCATTCACATGAATACACCAACACAGATGAAGCAGCACAGGCTAATTCCCACTTCGGAGACCTGCCACATCAATTAAGAGATGGCTTATGCTTTCATTCTAAAACTTGAAATGCCATGCTAAAAAACTAAGCATTCTTATCACCACATTAACATTCAATTCAGCCTTTCCTGGCCCTTTTGCCATGCTTTAAGGTCATTTACAGCAGCAATGATAACAATGCTAGACGCTCAGTCAAGCCAATGCTTGGCTAAATCTACACTACAAAATCCACTGTTCTGTAGGACTACAAGCAATACAGGTTTCCTTGCTTTGAAAATGCCAAATCATTTTAAAAGATTCATCTGATACTCAGGAATCAGCATAAAAATGATACTACCGTATTTCCAGTAAAGGACTTAAATTATATTGTTTATATTTCACATAAGATAAAATCATATTAAGTTTTCCTGTCAGTTCTGACATTTAAGTATATAGGTGTAAAGTCATTTAAATTTCTCAATATCAAGAATTTTAGTTAAAATTCATTTGAAGTTTAAAGACACTGACTTTCAATGAGCTCACGCATATTTTGTGTTTCATTTTATGAATATGCAAATGAGTATCTTAAGCGGCAATAATATCAAGAATTTAAAGAAATTAAATTTTTGACCACAAGAATTTGTTGGAAACTTAGGCTTAGATGTTACATTCACTCCATTAGGAAAAGAACCACAGTTACTCCTTCATTCATTTGTATATAGAATAATTACAAATCCAAATCCCAGATACTGAAGAATTATGAAAATCTTCTAGAAACCTACTTGCTAAATTGACTCTAGTATTATCAGTGATGACTCTATCAATCTATCTTGGAAAATAAATAAAAGTTTCTGATTCAAATTTGTGAACAAAAAACAGGATTTGGATGGGATAGTGTATTTTCTGAGATATTCGCATTGCTTCAATTAAGACTGCATTTTCCAATTTTCCTAAGTGCCCATAGCGTTGCATTAGGATGATCTTTAATGACTTTTATCAGATTACCATAATGCACCTGTGAATTAAAGTAGTTCTTTATTTCTAGAAAAAAGACTGTGGCAAAATCAAATCAAAATATAGACCTTCATCACCTAGGTCCAAAATCAAGAAACAAAACCATCTTGCTCAGAACTGGACTTTGGGAAGGATCAGACTCTTGCACACAGTGCTTACACACTCTAAATCAAGATGCATAAAGAAAAAGATGATGAGAAAGACACAAGTTTTGACATTCAAGTGTTACTTATGGTGGAGTTAGGTAAGACAGAATGGTACCAATATTTGAAAAAGTGTAATGCTTCTGACTAAATGTGGACATGTACAATATATCTGAACTATTAAGTCCAGGTTCCTTTTGTATTCAGGAGAGGGCTAAGCATTAAAGTCCACGCAGTAAACATCAGTCTGTTCATCACAAATTAGATGCACATATCTGATTGAATGATTAACAGCATCATGGACAGTACTCTACCGACAGTAAGAAAATCCAAAAGCAATTAGGTAAGGAATGAATCATAGAATCATTATGGTTGGAAAAGATCTCTAATATCATCTAGTTCAATCGTCAGCCACCCCCACCATGTCCACAAACCGTGTCACTCAGTGCCATACCTCCACATTTCTTGAACACCTCCAGGGACGGGGACTTTACCACCTCTGGACAGCCTGTTCCAGTGCATTATCACCCTTTCTTGAGAAGAAGGTTTTCCTAATATCCAACCTGAAATGCTACCCTTCCAGAAACTGAAAATTAGGTGAAACGGTTCAGTCTACCCTTTAATCCACATTGCTTTTCAAACACAGGTGTAGACACACTACAAGGTCAAAATGCTAACACAACTGAGGATTTCTTTCACTGATTGGAAATTATTGGCACTTATGCTGTGCAGTACAGAAGCAAGAAATCTGCTACCTTTATGCAACAAATTGTATGCCTAGGATTAATACCAACACATAATACCATAGGTGTAGCAGAGGGTTAACTAGGAGCTCTGGAGGCTTTTATGGAAGTGAAAAGACAACTATTTTCTGTCCAGTAAGAGATTAAATGACCAGGAGATAGTGGCCCCAAATGCAACCAGTGAGGCTGTTCCTTCTAAGTAAAAGGTTTTCTCCAGAGTCTAAAAAGACAGCTGTTGCTCTACAATACACTTTTTTGACAAGGCTTGTCTCGTGTGCTGCTCCATCCAGTCTCTTCCCAGAAAGACTAGTGTGAAAAAATAAGATACATTCAAGTCTTGTGAATGGCTTGCTAAAGAATGTCTGAATTAGTTAGGGAGTATTCCAGACACTTTACAAAAGGAATCTCTGGAAATCTTGGGACGAAAAGACCCTACTTCCCATTTGGTTTTCAATAGAAAAGCTAGCAGTCCAGCAACTGAGGCTGAACGTAAACTGAGCAGCTGCTAAAAGCTCTGCTGTACTCTTGAAAAATCAGTGGCTTATCACATCAGTAATTGTGAGTCGCACTGCTAAAGATCCATTTGCATTTGCTGTTACTGATATAGCATTAATATTACATTCACATCACATTACTGAATTAATACAGTTGGTCAAATAAAGCTGTTCACAGTGATACAGCTATCTGTGCCATTTAATATGACAAAATGATCTCTTGTACATTATGTGATCCTACTTGAAGCATAACTGATACTCTTGTCCTGGAGCAGAAATGAAAAAAGAATTAAAATTACTGTACATAACTAGGAACAAAGTACATGCAAAGAAACTTGCTGGCTTAGTAAACAAGATGGGTAAATAGAAGAATGATTAAATGGGCTAGAGCCCTTTAACCTGAAAAAGAGAAAAATAAGCAGGGAAAATGACTGAGGCCTGTCAGCCTACAGTAGTTGCAGAAAGTCAAACAAAAATTTTCTGCTGTTCGTCGTTCAGAACAAGATGTTCCAACAATCAAAATGAGATAGTTCTAATGTGGTTCACAAGAAGTTTTGCTTCTCCTTTGAATATGGTGCTATGGATGTTAAAAAATCATTTGGTGGTTCAGAAAAAAAAATTGGAAAATGAATAGAAAAAAATTGTTCAAGGAAAATGATTACACAAATATACAGAATCCTCTATTTTTGCTTTCAGAATCTCCTGAGTATCAATCTGATGGGGGTGAGAGAATATCCTGAGAAAATATCACTATCTCTTGTGTTCCTTCCTTGGGATAACCCAAGACAACTATTCTTGTTTTCTGTAGAAGAAAGGATGACAAATCTTTCAGCAGATAGACTGCAAAGACACTCAGACACTATGGAGTTCAGACCTTGGATAGAGTAACACAGCTCTTACAAAACAGTCATGTTCTGCTTCATCCCTTCACCTGCTCTACCCTACAAAGGAGTAAGCAATACATGTGCTGAGCCACTTTACTGATCCTTGGATGACCTATTTGGCATTTGTGCAACCAGGAGAACAGAGGTCTGTGCCCAGATGGCAATCTCTTTGGTTAACAAATCCTATTCTCACCCTAAAGAATACTGACATCATATGGATGCCACAAGACAAAATTATGCATTTCAGCAAATCATCCTGGCTCTGCAAAGAATTTGCCATACCAGATGCTGAGTTCAGAACAAGTTGGTCCTGCTCAGAACAAGTTTTGAAAGACACCCTTTCAACTTTAACGATACTCAATCACAGAATTTATAAGCTGCATGCTGCACATGGAAAAGCACCTGGTAAACAGTTCTTAATTTTAAATGATAGGTAGCCTATATTTCATCACAAGGATAGTTAATTATCGACCTCTTTGGCCACAAATGATCTTAGGCATCTTTTGATCTCTTTGTATCCTCATAGTCTTCAGAAGATCTTATTTTCTTGCCTCCCAGTAGCTTCCTTGGACTATCTGCAATAAATGAATTAATTCTGTAATTCTAAAAAAAACCCAGCTCTTCTTCAAAGGTTACATTTAAGATCACTATTTCCATTTCCTTTAGGGTCTGACTAAATGAAGAAAGTTCTACACCTTTTAGCTCCATCAAATGTCAGTGCTGTAAGATCTTGCAATAACCAGATTGTTAATGAAACATGTTTGAAATCAAGAGACAGTGCAATCACACAGCTTCAGAATGATAACTGCAGTAGTTTATTTTAAACTATGCATGCAATACAAAATATCCACATCCTATCCAGAAAACCACACGAGTAAATACCATAGCATATTGTGTAGCTTATAGAAATAACCAAACTTTCCTACTACCTCAGCTACACTAGACAGTTTTCTGCCTACAAGCACCAAAGAAATGAGAATCTATGGCATTAATTATACCAGAGGATACTGAGCCATTACATTATTTCTATACAGGTCTATACAGGTAGATCCAGCCTAGAGTATTCAGTGCAATTATGTAAAATAGTGAAATGGTAATTACTGACAAAGCTTGCTACCTGTGAGCTTTACAGCATGACTCACATTTCTGGAGATAAGATATCCTTAGTATTTAATTGACCATTAAAGCATGAAATTTTTGCAACACTTTCACCTTATGAAATGCCACTTTCGCTATCAAAAGTTCCTGAAGGTAATGTCAGTATTATGCTATGTTGTTAATGTCAGAAATGCTGCAGTAGGAGTTTTGCTAGCAGTCAATCTGACCAAGTATAAGATTAAAAAAATATACCATGATGTTACATGCTTTAATTCATAAATATGTTTGTAGGTAGTAGCACGGGTATTTATTTTAAACAAACAAACAAGCAAAAAAAATCAAACAAAGAAGAAGTTGTTTAAAAGAACAACTGGAAAAAAGAAAGAGATGATTAAAAGAATAAAGAAGGAGGAGAAAGGAAGGAAGGAAGGGAGGGAGAGAGGGAGGGAGACAGAGAGAGGAAGGAAGAGAAGAAGGAAGGCAGAAAGGGAGGGAAGGGAAGGAAGGAGATAAGGGATGAAGGGAAAGAAGGAGGGAGGAAAGCATGAAAGCAGGAAGGGAAGAAGGAAGGAAGGGGCTTCGTTCACTTCTGTATCTGAATGGCAGATGAGAAAATTCCTGAATTAACTCAGTATTCTCAAGCAGTGAACACTGTAATACTACCTCGTTAATGAAACAGATTGATATTAATTTGTTTCACACATGTACAAAAGGGGAAGAAAGATTTAGCCAAGTTTTCATGTAACATTTTAATACAGTTTATGTGGCACAAAAATATTTTAAATAACAACAAAAATATTTGGACAAATATTCATAGATGGTTTAATCATGAACATGTATAAAGGGTGCCTACCTGACTATTTTTGTACATTTAGCTGGGAAGGGAAATAGCTGACACTAAAGTATTTTGGAACCATTCTCCTTACAGCTTTTAGATGGAAATTTGAAGATGATAATAAAGCTGGATCCTTCCACACATCTTCACACAGTATCCTGAAATTAAAAGTGGTAAATCTTCGATAATATTTTAACAGTCCTCAGTCCTGAACGAGCTTTGGGTCTGGCCCTCTACAAAAGTCTTACTAACATCAGTGGGATTTTTCACATAGAAAGGTTTTACTCAGTACAAAAAAAAAAAAAAGAAAAGCTATAAGGTCTTCTCTGAGCCTCCTCTTCTCCCAAAGAGGAGTATTCCAGCTTGAAGCTATCACCCATGCTAGAAGAGGAGAGTGAAGCTAAACACAGTGCTGGGAAGCAGTCTCTGGAAGGAAGGGGCACTTTTGCTTAGTTCTAGAGTGAATGCTTCTCAGCATGCTGCAGTACATACTTCTTTCTGAGCCTGGCCATTAACTGCTTGAATATAATGCTCCACTAACAAATATCTTTTGTAGATGCAAATACAAAAAGCAAATACCCCTACAGGATAGTTTGACAAACATTTCCAAATGGCTTTCACAGTATGTGCAGAGGGTTTGTCAGCATTTATATGTGGGTCCCCACATGCAGAAATGGAGGTTTACCTGTGCAGTTCCTTTTAAGTCTGGTCTGTATAGTTCAGCCAGTTCCACTTAAATTTGAATGGACTGACTTCCACCATTTTTACATGACCCAAATAGATCAATGTAAATCTAACTTCAGGAAAATCAGATGGATCCAGGTTTGGGTTCTGTTCAATGCACAAAACAGCAGCAGAATCTGGTCCAGTTTTATGCTTTGCTCAGAGCATCTATTCTGTAAACTACAAACAAGCTACATCATAGTAGGATCAGTGATTTGTTTTGCACGTGTTCTTGCCTACAGTGGTATTTTTAACTGAAAGATGAGAATATATTCAAAAAGATTTTGGCCAGCGTTATCCAAAACTAAAATTTGACAACTGTCTTAAATGCACATGCAAGACAAGGATATTATAAAAAATGAAGGCATACACATTAAGAAAAGGTGTTACAAATCTTTTTTATAATGAATACAGTCTTGTACCATTGTGATTTAGTTTTCAGGATAGGCAAAACAGCCTTTCAATGATACTTTTGTGAAGAACAAACCTGTGCCTCCAGTAGGAGAAAGAAATTAAAATAAAAAGAATATGTAATATAAAATAAATATAAATTTTTCCGTAGTGCATTTGAAACAAAATCGTGCAACATATAAGGTAATCAGTCTGTGCAAAAGAAAATGATAAATGATGACAGCCAATTGGAGAAAGCCTTCTAGAAACATCTGGCAAGGACTATGTTAGCTATGGTGTCATTAAAAATCTTCATCGCTGCTCTTAAGCAAAATGAAAACAGCATGTTGATAAATTCATGATTGATTTCACATTAGGAGGTACATGCTAGCACAGAGGAATGATGCACAGTACCTACAGTGAATAACAAAAATGAATGGTTTTGATAAAGACACATTAGCACTTCTCTGGGAAAAGAATAAGAAATGAAAAATATTCATTTGGAACTAAAATGTGGAAAAACAATGCTGTCAACAAGATAGCAAACAGCGATTATATGCAAAATTTCAATACAAGAAATCATGAAAATACTGTAGTTTGACACTGCATACGCAGATGTGTGATCACAAAATATAACAGCTTCAGATGGCTCCCATCCAATCTTCCTCTGTATTATACCTTCCTCCCATAGTAACTAATGAAAAGTTGAGGTCTGTTGGGTTTTTCACTAACAAAAAGAAATAGGGTACGCAATGAAGCATTTCTTTAATGTAGTCCTGCTTGTTAGTACTGATTTGAAAAGCATTCTTTCCTTGAATACCAAGAAAAGATATGACAAAACCCCTTGCCACATTTCATTTTGTGGCCAGCACCCCTTGACGACTATCCTAAATTTTCTCTTGCCCTCTGAATTTGCTCACTAGCTGTGCCTACACAAGTAAATCCAGAAAGATGAGGGCACAGGTGTACATGGTCCATATAACAACCACAGCATAATCTCTAGTTTTGGCTGTGCCAGTTGGACTCTCCCAGTCAATGCTGAGCAATAATTCAGGAGTCAGTATGGCCTAGTACAGAGCTTCGATAAAGCCAACATATATTGGAAAGGTGTGAGAGTTTAGCTGTATGGGCAAGGACTTTGCCATGCCCAGATGAGGTAGGTCATGGTTAGTTTTATTAGTTAGTGTATATTTAGGCATGTGCTCAAGATTCAGACTGTTGACATTTTCTCATGCTTCCCACTTATTTCAAAGAAACTGATCCAGTTGTGTACTTTCTGTCTTTACCTTCTCTTTTACTTAGTTCAGATTTTGCTTAGTTCAACAGTTGTAATATCAGCTCTTTATATATACACAAATATATTTACTTATTTCTTCATTTAATAAAAATAGACTTCAGACCCACAGGTTTCCAGATTGCTTCTCCCCCCACTGAAACATGTACCATTCCCAAAAGCAATGACACTTAAAATAATGACCTTCAAAAATCTTTCTTTGTGTGGTTCTCCATGTTGGACTGACAGTGTTGGCAATATTTTCTGGGACCAATTAAAGCCATGAATTACTTAACTGTCTACCAAATAAACAGATCACATTAGTTTTCCTTTATTAGTGCAAATTATATCTACTGTAAAACTTTTTCTCTCAGAAGTATCATAACAAAGCAAAGCTCTTTCCTGTGGAAGTCAATGTACTTGGATATAATTCTTGACCTGAAGTCAAGAAGTACTTTTAAAAAATCCTGATGAGTTGCTGTTATACTGTTAATTTCTGGAGCTTTTTTATGACAAAAAAGGAAACAAACAAACAAACAAACAAAGCTGTTTCAGTGGAAAAGGGAAGAGCCACTCATGTTATCACACTCTCTATCAGGACTTCAGTAAGGCCTTTGACAAGGTACCCCACATCCTTATCTCTAAATTGGAAAGATATGGATTTGATGAGTGGATTGTTCAATGGATGAGGAACTGCATGCAAGATCATACACAGCGAATGGTGGTCAATGGCTCAATGTCCAGATGGAGATCAGTGAGAAGTGATGTCCCTCAGGGGTCAGTACTGGGACTGGTGCTCTTTAACATCTCCATCAATAACGTCGACAGTGGGGTCAAGTGCACCCTCAGCAAGTTTACAAATGACACCAAACTGTGTGGTGCAGTCAATGTGCCCAACGGACAGGATGCCATCCACAGCAACCTAGACAGGCTCCAGCACTAGGCCCAGGTGAACCTGACGAGGTTCAATAAATCCAAGTGCAAAGTCTTGCACCTGGGTCATAGCAACCCCTGCTCTCAGTACAAGCTGGGGGGTGCAAGGAAGGAGCATAGCCCTACAAAAAAGGCCTTGAGGGTACTAGTGGATGGTAAGCTGGACATAAGCCAGCAATGTGCCTTCACAGTCCAGAAGGCCAACCATATCCTGGGCTGCATCAAAAGAAGTGTGGTCAGCAGGCTGTGGGAGGTGATCCTGACCTCTCCTCTGTGCTGCTGTGGCCTCACCTGGAGCACTGCATCCAAATGTGGAGTCCTCAATTTAAGAGAGACATGGACCTGTTGCAGTGAGTTAAGAGGAGGGCCACAAAAATGATTCAAGGGATGAAATACCTGCTCACTTAAGCCAATTTCCTGAATCATGCACTTTAGATAGATTACCTTTCTTGTCAAGGTGGTCCACTGCCTCATGCACATGAAGTTAAGCAGTTGATTCTTTATTTGACAAAAATAAGGCTTGTGTTTTCTGTTGTTTGTTTGTTTTCTTTTAAAATATTATCCTGCCCTGTGGAAAATAATAGGATTTGGTCTAGGTGCATACATAATTTATTTCATTTACTGAAATAAAAATATTTTCATTTTGATCCACTGTTTCTGCTGTGTTATAAACCAAATGTGTTTGTTAATTCTGCAATGTGATGACTAGTTCTTAGACTGATAGTTTCAAAATTCATGCTTCTTTCTTAAACTTCAAGATGAAAACACCCAGTAGAAAAATGGCACACTCTCTAGAAGAACTTTCTCAGTCTGACCTAAAAGAAGAGGTTTTCAAAACAGGAAACATTGCAACAAGGAGAAAAAGTCAGAACATGTTTGGCTTGAGGCAGGGGATCTTCTTTTCTACCAGGAGCTCATTTATACTTCCTCAGGCTACCATATGTTGATCTGAATTAATGCCTTTGGAAAAAGTCTATACAAAATAGGGAGATACAAAGACCTTTTTAGAAATCTGCAGACTAGGAGGGAATGAAAATCTAGCTTGGGAGAAACTAGCCATAGGGAAAAAAAAAAAAAGTTTTAAACACTATTACTCAGAAAGGCATTTCCCATTCCATCAACAACAAATAGTAATTTAAACTATCCTATAGTCATTTTCTAATATTCATAATTTCTGGCATTGTTTTACTAATTAATTGCCAGGCTATAGGCAGATTATGGCACTGATTTGAATTGTTCTTTATCTCATTTTTCTCCAACTCGTCCATTCAAACCACTAGCTCTTGCTCTCTTGCTTTAATCCACTACCACAGGAACAGACTCCTCTAAGCAATCACTTTTCTTCCAATTATTTGTGGAGACTGCAAAAGGCAGAGTGGAGGGGACCAGAGCTGCCCACCTCTACCCCCAGCTGTATGGTTTCTGGAGAACGCTAGGGATGCTGCTTCTGGCTCATCTCCTTTTTTCCTACTGCAAAGCACTGTTTAAAAGGCATGAACTCACGTAAGAGTGTTTATAAAATGAGGATGCACATTCTGAAAGCACTGAAGAATTTGGTTCTATTCTGATCCCACTGAAATGAGAGCTAGAACTGTCATAGACACCAAGGCAAAACAACAACCTCTTCAGCAAGGGCTAATATGCACCACGTTCAAAACTGAAGCTCTCCACAAGTCACACACGTTACTGTAAAACTAAAGATTCGTAATGTTTCTTTCAACATTCTCATATTCTTCCATTCACGTACACACATTCCAAATGGGAATGCAGTCACTTACCCTTGTAGCTCAAACAGTGCCCATTTTGTCAGCTCAGCAGCTGAAGAGTGGGGCAATAACAGGTAAGATCAAAGGGCTTAAATAGCCTCTGCGGTCAGAATGACAAAATGCTTACAGCCTCGAATAGGATGTAGTCATTAGTCTGGGGAAATGAACGATTTTGCTGAATGGACACAATGGGGACTGATTTGGAGTGAAACAATGGGCCTTCACCTAATTGTAAAATCAGGAAGATTTGCTAGGTACACAGGAGCACTCCAGCTTCGTTTTGAAGTTAATGTGGGATGAATAAAACAATGGAAGAAATGACCCAAGCAGGGCAACATTAGAGCAAGAACATTGATGGGGTCAGGGTATTTTGACCTTTAGGGTTAACCAGATCAAAGGGTTTGCTGATTAGCAAAGTTGCTTTCTTTCTTTTTTCCTTTTCTTTTTTTTTTTTTTTTTTTTTTTTTTAATTACCATAAAATTGGTGTCTCCATGGTTATTCTTTCAGTTACCTTCACAGGTAGAAGTTCTCTATATGAAGCAGAAGAAATAATTCATGATAAGCCCTTTGTAATTTGAGAAGAGAAGATACATCTACAACAGGAAAACAAATCTGTGGAATGTGTTTTCTTAAGAGTGATATTAATTCTT
This sequence comes from Lagopus muta, assembly GCF_023343835.1. Lineage (NCBI taxonomy): Eukaryota > Metazoa > Chordata > Aves > Galliformes > Phasianidae > Lagopus > Lagopus muta. The sequence goes on from NC_064434.1 coordinate 11,800,600, forward strand.
TCTATAATATAAATGTTTGATTACCCACTGCAGGCAATGGAAAAGCTGCTTAATGGCCTCAGAGTGGTCTGTCTCAGATATTAAAAGACATCACCAGTTTATTGAGTAATTAGGACTCTTTTACTGTCTTCATTTCATAATATTTAAAATGTATGAGAAAGTAAAGTCATCGCTTTAACTGCAAATATGGTGCCCACAATAGAAGAGAATAGTGCTAAAAAGGCAACACTTTTACAAATAAATGTAGTGTCCCACAATGTGTCCCACAATATCAGTACTTCATAATTCTATGCTCCATTTTATTTCTGAGATATGAGAGGTGAACCCACTTTCTGGTCTGCTCTTTTTTTGCAAGACAATGATGACAGAATTGAAAACTTCACTTCTTAGAATTAGAAACTTCAATCCATATTTAGGCAGACACATTTAAAAATGGGGCCCTAAATGAAATGCCGATGGTCATCAAATTTTTCCATGCTACTCTCCCTCTTCGAGTTGTTTTCATTATCATACATGAGAAACTGCTGGGTGTACTTTAGTTTTCCTGCTCAATCCCACTGCTTCTAAAAATGAGAAGAGTAAGGAAAATCATTTTAAAATGCTGTGTTAAAAGAGTGTTGCATCACTTTCTGGGCTGTTTGGAAGCTGTTGGCCCGGGTTGGAAGGGACCTCAAGGATTATGAATCACCAACCCCCCTGCCACATGCAGGGCCACCAACCTCCACATTTAATACTAGACCAGGCTGCCCAGGGCCCCATCCAACCGGGCCTTGAACACCTCCAGGGATGGGGCATCCACAACCTCTCTGGGCAGCCTGTTCCAGCACCTCACCACTCTCATATTAAAGATCTCCCCCTAACATTCAACCTAAATCTTCCCTCCCTCAACTTAAAACCACATCCCCTTGTCCTGCAGTTATCTACCCTTTCAAAGAGTTGACTCCCTTCCTGTTTATAGGCTCCCTTTAGGTATTTCCTATTTCCCCAAATGACCCAGAACCTATCCATAGCTCCAACTGAGCTGCTGTCCCTCAAAAAATCCTTTTTGTCACTTAAAGGTCTAGGTCCGTGGGAGTTGGTTCTTGATCCTTTGCTTTTTAACTTAAAAACAGCCCTTTGACAGGGAAATCTCAAAAACCTAAACATATTTAATGTGTTTTTGTTATCATTTGGCTGACATGTTCATTTCAATATCTTTAAGACAGCTGAAAAAAAATTCTGCCAAATTCACATGAGGACTGTATCTTCCTATCTCCCAGGTGTTCGGCATACATTTTGTGAACATTTTGTAGACAACTGCACCTGTGCTAGCCTTCTGCAAACAAGAAAGTAAGTTTCCAGATATGAAAAAAGGAGTATAATTTATCAGACAGTAATAAAACATCTGGATTGTCCATGACCTGGCACTTAGAACCCCAACATAACTTTGTCTTTCATCTAGAGGTGACTGCTGTTCAGTGATAGTCAAGACATTAATTTTAAAAGAATGATCCATTCTACTGCTTCATTGCTTTCAGTTTTATATACATGCTCACTCACAAGTGGTGACCATTAGCAGTCATGCATCCATGAAATACATTTTTTCAGGACTCTTCATTAGGAATACCCTCTAAATAACAGTCTTTACTGTTGGCTGGGCTGACATACTGTATTTGTAAGGACGTATTTCAAATTAGCAATTCTCAAATGATTTGAGACAAAAATATAAATTTGTGGGAAAGCTATGAAATGCAGAGGAAGTGAAAATGTAATAACTCTTGCCTCCAACATTTAGATATGTCCTACACTTTGTTTAAGAAAACTATTTATCTGTATCATCTGTATCAAGATGTAAGAAAAGTGAGATAAATAAAGCTTTCTCCTGTATTTGGTAAACACTTCTTATTAATTCTATTTTAAAAAGCAGGCATGCATACTTTTACATGTCTTTATGAATTCTAGGATATTTTGTGAACTTAGTGCAAGACATCTCTTGAGAAAGGTAAATTTTACAATACAGTTCCATTGGGAGAATTAGAACAAATTTAGTATCAGATGACTCCAAAAGATGCTCTGAACTGGGAAGTGCATAAACACATGAAGAATTACTCCAGACTTTTTACATCAAACCATTTTTTTTTCAATGAAGCCAGTAGTGCCCAGAGCTGTATATGACTATCTATTAAGTGGTAATGCATCTATATCAAAGTAAGAAAGTTGTTTTTGTTTTAGAGAAAGAGAATAATGCACAGAAGAACAAATTCTAATGCTGTATCAATCAGTGTCCTTCTTACTGTTCTATGTGTCACCAAGTTTTCACTTGGAGACACTGAGCAGAAACTTCAAGCTCATATCAATGTCAGTCATTTAAGTTCCAAGCTTTAAGTTTAGCTACTCATTCTAGATATTACCAGCGACATAAAATTTGAGAGAGGGAACTGAGTCTTAAATTTGTATGGCATCTAATCAGTCATGATAAAGATTTGCTTTAAATAATTTGCAATATTTGTCTGCAATATTTGCTAAAGACATTGTAGTGAGATCAAAGCAGCTCAGATGATACCGTTACGGGGGTGTGCACAGGAGGACATGGTTAGGACATTCTTAGAGATCCTGTGATTGCTTTGAAAGATCTTGGAGATCAGCCTTTATGGAAAATATCTGGAACTCCCTCAGACTGGCATAATTTCAGACCTCATAGACCAAGAAGGCATTCAAAGCAAAACTCAGCTCCTGAAGGGATAATTTATATGGAATTTTTGCAGTGTTTGGTATTTAGAAACCTGGATTCCATCCATTGCTAACTTATTTTTTTTCCCAATTTGCCCAGAAGGCTCATGAAATGCATTATAGATCCTATAATCTAAATCTATAATCTACATCTAAAAAAGGGAACTGCTATTGTCTTCTCCTATAGTCATGCCGTTGTTCAGGTATACAACTCCCCAGAAAAAGATCATTGCAATTCCACTCATTCTTGTTCAAGTCAGGATTTCAAAGAAAAGATCAAGTTAAAGGTGTAAATCAGGCTCCAGTTTTACATTCGCTGTGTTAGGTCCTGAATCAGCTGCTGGAACATACCTGGTGAGCAGCTGCAGACTGTTGTGAGCTACTGGAGACCTCCCACTTGGTTCCTCCCTGTCTACCTCTACACCCTAATTGTACATGAAGTGTTATGAAAGGGGAATTCCAGTGCTGAGAGGTGGAGGTTAGCTAAGGAAAGGACTTGCTGTGCAGCCACAATGGCTTAAGAAAGCACAGTGTCATAAGATGCTGGTCAAATGGAAAGCCTCTATAGCATGCAAATAAGAAAATACAAGTATTGAAGGTGTTGGTGCATGTAAATATTTCAGGTTTGTTTCAACTTTCAAAGTTGCAGTTTTATATAAGCGATAGATGATTTACTGACTCCAAAGGATGGGCACATTAAAACAGTAACCAAGTGTCTAGTATTAAATGGGGAGGTTGGTGGCTCTGCATGTGGCAGGGGGGTTGGAGATTCATGATCCTTGATGTCCCTTCCAACCCTGTGATTCTCTGATCTTAGGGAATCCAGGGCACTACTTACAAAATCAGAAACTGCTCTCCTCCTGCAGTCCCAGGTATTGCTACTTTTTGGAGGCCTGAAGGAAACAAGCATTGTGAGAAACCCAGCATTAGGGACAGCAGTACACATCTCAGACCCCTTGCTACTGAAAGCACAGTGGAAGAAATGATCATTCCATCTCCGTGCTTTGCCCCAGGAGAGGCTGATAACAGTGTAAAGGCTAAAGGAACCCACTTTACGTGGCCATAAGGTGAGGTAAGAGCAGTCAGGGAGGAAGCACCCACCCCTGACTAATCACAGCCCTTGAAAAGCCTCTCAGCTCCTGCCCTTTTCATCCTGCCCCAGACCTCAGGCCCACATTCTACAGGAGACAAACAGCCCTGAAAACCAGGCCCCTTTAAAGAGCTCATGCTAAGCAGTCAAAATCAATTAGCACTCTCAAAGTAGGATGAATGATAATGGATACAGAATTGCCTTGGTACTCAGGGGACTGGGATTCAATTCCTACCTCTCTTACACTTCCTCTGTGACCTTGGGCAAACCACTATCTCTTGCTCTTTTCCTTTAAATCACATTTTATATACATTTTTACCTCATGGGATTTTTGCACTGAATTGGAATCCTTTGATCGCAAGGTAGTCTCTACTTCATGAATTTATACAGAGTTTTGAAAGTGTAGGTTTTTGTGATTTTACGCTCTCTACTTATCTTTTGCAGCTATATTACTATTTTCTAAAAAGGATCAATAAAAATCGTGAAGAAATTCAGTAAGATCACGTGAGTAAAACAGTTACACTTTTCTCAAGAATCTCTGATAAAGAGCAGGAAGGGAATCAACAGATTGATTTTATTGTTGTCATTACTGTTTTCTGTGAGACAGGTGAAAGGCGTGGACAACCAATCCCCCTTCTCTCAGAATCAGGAACTGATGTGCAGCTATTGATGAAAGCAGCTGGGTGCAAACTGCAACAAAAAAACTGAACCACGCTCCTAAGCCACAAACTATTTCAAAGGCAGTAATGACAGTTAAGCATATTTGAAAGCTGATGAAGGTGAGCATCTTTCAAGATCACCCTCTTTTTCACCTTTTCAAAAAGTCCCTATATCATAACTAAATATTGGTACACGCCATAAGTATTCTGCATAAGGCAGCACTGTTCTGGGTTTTGTGGTCATATTTTCCAGGAAAAAAAGGTGTTCTATAAACTCATGACACAGTCTTATAGCAACGCTTTCATATTTAAAACAACATATTAAGCAGGCACCTACACATGGATATGGATGCACACATGGACATTTTCAGATCCATACACACACAAAGCAAATCAACTAAATTCAGGGTTTGCATCTTCATAGTTTTAGCTGAAGGGAAATTTCTTGCTGCTTAACCTTTGGGTTTGTTTTATTTTAAGACAGTTACACTTTTCTTTGTACTTTAAAAATTAGGGTGATTTTTCTTCCCCCTATCCTTGTTTCATGCAGATGATGAACCCTTTGAAATGTGCTTGCTCTTGTTGCCCACTAGAAGGAGAGGGGTGAATGCCACATATCTAATTGTGTGTCTCCACAGAAACTTTCCTCTAATTCCTGGTTGCTAACCCACATTCTTTAAGTCCTCTGGCCTCTTTCCCAACACTCCTCCTCTGTCTCACAAAGAAAAGAATTTGCTTTTTTTCCCCCTATCCAAGGTCTTTTCTCATTTCAAAGCAAGCTACTTGAATGACTATTCAGTGTGTGCAGAATGAGGTCTCTCCACAACACTATGCTATAGTAAAAGCCGTGTGTGCTTATAAAGGCTGCTTGAAGGCAGCCCTACCCCACAGTGGCCCAGGCGGTATACACAGCACCCTGACCTAGCCATCTGTATGCAAATTCTCCACAGACTAAGTAAACTTTTATAAAAATGTTCTGGCCCCTCTTTCTGTGTGTTTAGCAATTATTAGTGCACATTGGTCCTTTGTGTTATATTATTATGCTTTGTGTTCAGAGGAGACTCCCTGGCACCTGCGCTTGTAGGTGGCAGATGGCAGTTCTTGGCAGCAATACGGAAGTTTTCCTGAATGCAGCTAAGCCACAAACTGGCATCTTTTATTTCTTTATGTGTGTACTGAGGAGAAAGGATTAGTGGTAGATTACCAGCAGCCTACCAAGGTATTTAACAAAAAAAAAAAAAAGAAGGAAAAAAAAAAAAAAAAAAAAGAAAAAAATCTAGCTAATGTTTTTTTTTCAAAAACAAGGAGAAAAAGAAGAGAATGTATAGTGATGACTTGCATTCAAATTGCCAGCAGATAGCTAGGTATTAATGCAGTCTGTTACACAGAGAGGTTGTGATTTTACCATCCATTTTACCAAAAAATGTATGCCTTGCTGCTAACTTCTTGAACATTTACTGTTTTGCTCCTGTGTGCTTAGGTGGAGGTTTGACGTGAGGTAGCATGGGTTATTGATAAAGTGTCTGGGTAATAAGGGATCCCGAGGTGTTCAACAGCCAGATAACACACAGAGCAATCAGAACACAGCCAGTTCTGGGATGTGGAGAACCATTAAATGAACCACTGCTGCTCAGGGTGCTGCACAACATGGTGGAAGGGAGAAATGTTGGCTAATAACATCTACCTGTGAACACCCAGACAGGAGGGTGTCTGCCTGAGATCTGACGCCACACAAATCAAGAAATCAGTGAAGGGCATACAAAACCTCTAGATGCTAAAAAATGGCATATACTATTGAAGAGTATGGCTGCAGTAAAACCAAAGAGAGAAGGTTTCCTACAGAAAGAAATAACTGGAAAGATGAGGACCTAGGAGTTGGTTCTTGGTCTTTTTCTAACACTGTCAGCTCCTGAGGAAACAGGCCAGCTGTGATTTCTAAGAATGGGTGTTCCTATGGATTATACCATCTTCCTCCATAGCCATGTTTCCAGCACTACAAACAACGTCTTAAAAGAGCCTTTTTATTAATATGATTTCTGTATGTTTCATTTTATAGCATGTTTCCGTGGTACACGATTTCTGCCTTTGAAACCATTTTTAATAAATGCTATCATTCTCTTTGACTGCATCCAGTGTTAGACTTCTCAGAAGATCACATAGCAGCCTAATACTCAAGGGAGAAATAGTCTGCTATGGATAGAACGGTTCTCACCCCATTAGGTGGGCAAAAGGCAGAGTATTTCAACCACAGACCTCAGAGCACAGGGAAAATATTGTCTCATTCCAAGGTAAGCCAGGGAGACTGTACCATGGCAGTGCAACCTTAGGTGGCCTTTTAAGAGCAAAAATATAGAAAAAAATATACGGAAAGTGAACAAGGCACACAGAACAAATATTAAGAAGATGGGGAGAAAAAAGGGGGCTCAGGAGAAAATAAATATAAAAGATCCAAATAACAAGTGACCAAAAGGTTAAAACAAATAAAAGAAAGCATATACACATTCAAAAAAAAACCAAAACAAACCAAAAAAAACCCACAAAAAACAAAAAACAAAAAAACCAATTCATACCACACAGAACATGCAAACAAAAAAGTCACCCAAACCCATGGATAAAAACATGCAGGGAGAAAAAAGGATGAAGTGAAAACAAACACAGAGTACAATGCAGACTGATGATATTGTATGCATACATAGAAAAGAGTGATGAGGTTCACCCCCAAAAAAGAGTAGAAACAACAGTCATTTGAATGGTATAAGTACACAGCCAGTCCATCTGTGTGAAAGCCAGCTGAGTGGGACAATGCATAACTGGATTGAGTTTTGGTGGGGTCTGGGAAGCCTCATACCTATCAGCATTAGTCAGTAAAGAGCATGTTCCTATATGTTAGAATCATAGAATCATAGAATCACTAAGGTTGGAAAAGACCTAAAAGATCACCCAGTCCAACCGTTCACCTATTCCCAATAGCTCCTACTAAACCATGTCCCTCAACGCAACATCCAGTCTTTCCTTGAACACCCCCAGGCTCGGTGATTCCACCACCTCCCTGGGCAGTCCATTCCAGTGCCTGACCACCCTTTCTGAAAAGTAATACTTCCTCATGTCCAGCCTGAATTTCCCCTGGCGTAGCTTGAAACCATTCCCCCTGGTCCTATCCCTAATGACACGAGAGAAGAGGCCGACCCCCAGCTCACTACAACCTCCCTTCAGGAAGTTATAGAGAGCAATAAGGTCTCCCCTGAGCCTCCTCTTCTCATAATATGTTATGTGCTAAAACCCCACAGCGAACAGGGGCTTTTAATTTCAACCCCCAGCACCCATATTCAGGAATACACTCTTGTTCTTATGTATTTTGAATGTGACTCAGTTTGGTTTGCATTATCTTTCTGAAGACATGGTACAGCAATTGCAGCAATGGAACTAGTGCAGAGACATACCACACGTCTTTCTCTTACTTCCATACCTCCACAAAGCAAAACTGCTGAGGTTAAACCTCTTAATTTGGTTTTTGTAATTTCTGACTATGGAAAACAATGTGGTCTTAAAAACACTAGAACATTCCAGCTATGTTAATGATAGTAAAGGCCAACAAGTGAAGGAAAAACGAAGGCATTTTGCAATTAGACTAAAAGGAGAGAGATTCATAGATTCATTCCACCTGTAACGACATGTATTCTACAATAACTTGAACGATTACTTCAATTTCTTAAATACAGGCAGAAACTTCTTCCAGAAACTAAATTAAAGCACGTATTCTAGAATGCAAAATTTATTTTAAGGACATCAGGTATAAAGCCTGTAAAAGGAAGAGAGTATAGATTTTATTGCAGTTCAGTTCATTCTTAAAGACAGGGAATTCCCCCCAAGGCAGAAAGGACAGTAATTGCTGACACTGGCTTTCTTATTCAGGGAAGAAAAAAAAGAAGCTGTTCACACTATTTTTGGAATAAAAGTTATTTTGGTTGCATTTTCTAAATAGTAAGCACTAAACTCAATAAGTGTATATCTATATCTATATCTATACACACATATATATCTTTATCAAAAGGTGTTTTGGGGCAACTATTAAGAAGAAATTAATTGGAGAACTTTACAAATGACAGCCCTGAGACGCTAGAAGAAACTGAGGAGCTTGTGACCCCTGCTAGACTGAGCTATTATGAATGTAACATACTGTAAAGCAGATGTCCAGACTCAGAAGTGCCTCAGGTGTATCATTCTTCCTCAAACATAAGGCAGAGACATTGAGCTCACACCATCTGAAAATTTTTTGAGTTTAGTCTTAATTCTCCTCCCTGTAACAATTGCCTTATGCAGCTGTCAAAAATTACAGCAAGAATGAAGAGTTTTATTTCTGTTTCCAATTTTTTTTATTTATTATTTTTTTTTTTTTTCCAGGAGTAAGAGGGTGAAGTGATTTTACAGAACACAGAACTGTATTCACTATGGACTAGCACTCACCATTGTTATCTGAGCATATGCTTTAGAGGTTAATAAAAAAGTAGGCAGACAGTCTCTTTTGGAAGACTCAAAAGGAATCTGCTCCTCTCCAGTGGATAACAGAGCACCTAGCCACTTACTTGGATTTACCAAGCATTTGAAATGTAAGTTCAAGTAAGGTGCCAATACAATCCAAGCTCAAAGAAATTCAATGAGTGCTAAAATGTTACTTCACACATAGTTTATCTGCAGATATATCCAGGAACTGAAATTCTAATATTTCTCTTAGAAAACTGCTCTATATTGTTGGTTAATATCAGTTTGCTTTCTTTTCAGGAGCCTACATTTCTGCTGCACCTCTGCTTTCGTCCATCTGACGAATTTCTGCAACCTGTAGTTACAGAAGTATCATCTTGCAAGGTACCATAGCCACATAGCACTCATTAAAACTACCATTTTTAATAACACACAGTACATGATGTCCTACAAGAATCTAACCCAAAGGCTCTGCTTTCTTCCTAGTCACCTCCATCATCTTCTTTATGCATCAGATTCTGGAGGTATCCGACCTTAATGCTGACTCCTGAGCAAACGTAAGGATGAATGGTAACTTCTACAGAAATCAGTTAGCTTTGTAGTCTCAGACTGTATTGTGAAACATATATCTGTTATATGCATATTCAGTATATATATATATGTACATATATACATATGTATGTATGTATATTCAGTACAGCTATACTGAATACAACTCTTTCAGATAACTCAGCATCAATATAGACTGATATACACATTAATATATACATTTTGACAACAAATATATTGCAGAGGTCATTTAATTTTGTATTGTAAACCAATCTCAAACTGTTAGAGAGTAGGAAAAAACACAAAATTCAGCAGACTGTTTAAATCTGATACTAATAGTACTGGTGTTCAGAAAGTCTGTTTGGATTATTATAGGAAATGTGTTTTTTCAGTTATCCAAGCATACAAATATACATCTATAATATGAAAACACTCCTTTTTTATGGTTTTAATTTCCATTTTGCTTCACCACCTTAGATATCATTTATGGCCTAGATCCTTCTCAAAAAAAAATGAGTCAGTGTACTAAGATGGAGATTTGTGCCTTCAATCTGAACTACAAAATGTTCTTCTTAAGTCATCTGAATCCATAAAACTTCACAATCTGATCATTAATGAAGACTCAATGAAATCTGAGAGGAGTGCACGTGTACCATGTTATTCAACGGAGTATATACAATGGCTTTGTAGATGTACAATGGGGTAGAAGGGACCTCAAGGATCAAGTTTGAACCCCTTTACCACAGGCAGGGTAGATCAAGTACTAGATCTGATTGTCCAGGACCCCATCCAACCTGGCCTTAGCACCTCCAGGAACCGGGCATCCACAGCCTCTTTGGGCAACCTCTAACACCACACCACTCTCTCAGTAAAATACCTCCCCCAACATCTAATCTAAATCTCCCTTCCTTTAGTTTAAAACCATTCCTCTTGTTCTATTACTATCTACCCATGTAAAAAGTTGATTTCCTTCATGTTTGTAAACTCCCTTTAAATACTGGAAGACTGCAATGAGGTTTCCCCACAGCCTTCTTTTCTCCAGGCTGAACAAACCCAGCTCCCTCAGCCTGTCTTCACAGGAGAGGTGCTGCAGCCCCTGATCATCTCTGCGGCCCTCCTCTGGACCCTCTCCAAAAGCTCCACATCTCCTGCATTGGGGGTTCTAGATTTGGACACAGTATTCCAGGTGGAGATTCACAAGGGCATAATAGAAGGGGACAATTACCTCACTCACCCTGCTGGCCTTCCCTCTTCTGATGAGCCCAGGATACCATTGGCTTTCTGGGCTGCAAGTGCACAGTGGTGGCGGCTCATGTTAAGTTTTTAAGTACCAGGACCCCTAAGTCCTTCTCAGTAGAAGAAAGATTTTTTCTCCCAGTTTGTATATGCGTTTGGGATTACCTCGACTCAAGTGCAAAACCTTACACTTTGCTTTGTTGAACCTTATTAGGTTCCCATGGGCCCACCTTTTGAGTTTATCAAGGTCCTTCTGGATAGCATCCCTTCCTTCTGCTGTCCTACCTGCACCACTCAGCTTGGTGTCATCAGAAAACTTGTTAAGTGTGCACTCAATTATCTCATTATCTATGCTATTTATAAAGATGTTAAAGAGTACTGGACCCAAGAAAGACCCCTGGCAAACACCACTCATTACTAGCCTCTACTCAGGCACTGAACCATTGACCACAACTCCCTGATTGTGACCTTCCAACCAATTCCTTTTCCACCAAATAGTCCACCCTTCAAATCCATCTCTCTTCAATTTAGAGATAAAGAAGTGGTGGAAAACCATGCAAAGGTCTTGCAGAAGTCCAGGTAGATTATATCAGTTGCATCCCCTTTGCCCAATGCCATCACTCCATCATAGAAGGCCACCAGAATAGTCAGGTGTGACCCTCACTTGGTGAAGCCATGTTGGCTGTCTCCTCAAATCACCCACTTGTCTCTCTTGCCCCTTAATGTGTCATTCAGAAGGATTTCTTCCATGATCTGTTCCCCTTTCTCCAATCCACAGAGACTGCCTGACAGCCACGACTTTTCAACGGCTTGGCAATCACATCAGCCAGTGATCCTAGGATGCATGTCATCCAATCCTATGGACTTATACACATTCAGTCTCATGAGTCAGTCTCAGACTTGCTCTACCCTTACAGTAGGGAGGAGTTTACTCCCCCAGTTCCCACCTATAGGTTCAGGTCCAGGGATGTGAGAATCCTGGCTGCCAATGAAGACTAAGGCAAATAACTCATTGACTACCTCAGACAGCCCTCATTTAGCAGAAGAGGCACACTCTCTCTGGCCTGTCTCTTCTGACCTATGTACCTGTAGAACTCCTTCTTGTTGTTTTTAACATCCCTTTGCAAGTTTAGTTCCATCTGTGCCTTGACTCTCCTAATCCCATCCCTGCAAATCTGGACAGCACCCCCATATTCTTCCCAGGTAACAAATCCTTGTCTGTACTTGCCCTTCTTTTTCCTCAGTTTGACCAGCAGGTCCTTGGCAAGCCAGGTTGGTCTTCTGCCTCCCCTGTCTGCTGTCTTATTCGGAGGGATGGAGGGCACTTATATTCTCAGAAAGGCATCCTTAAAGCCAGCTTTGTTTCACTCCTTTGTCTCTAAGGTCTTCTTCCCCGGAGACCTCATCCAACAATTCCTTAAACAGCCTGAAATTTACTCTCCTGAAGTTCAGGGTCCTGACTCTACTCTGCCAGGCTCTTGAGACCATCCTTAACAATCTCCTCCACATTGGTTAGCACCAAGTCCAGAAACTGTCCGCTTCTAGACAGCCTGCCCAATACTTGAACCAGAAAGTTATTGTCAATGGACTCCAAGATCACTAACAGCTCACTATGTTTTCATACCAGCAGACATCCCCCATCCCAAAGCAGGAAGGCCCCATCAACAGGCTCGTCTTGATGTGGTGGCCTGCAGAAGACTTTGACCACCAGCTGTCCTTCATTGGTCTTGCCCCTAATTTTAACCCACAGGCTCTACACCTGTTCCCGACTGTTTCTCAGAGGGAGTTCCTGGCAGTCTATCCACTTTTTAACATAGAAGGCAACTCCCCCACCCTTCCTACCTTGCCTGTCCCTTCTAAAAAAGTTATTTCAGACTTTCCATCAAATCAGTTGAAATGCTCCAGACACAAGGTCTAAGGTAACTCTTCTTTTAAATTAAGGAAAGCATCCTCACAAATCAGTGCAGTAGTAACCTTGCTCAAATACCACTAAAACCTTTGAAAGTTTTTCATTCCTTTTGTGAGGGTTTTTTCAGCCTCTATCTCCTCTCATTCAGATAATGAGAAAATACGCATGTGGTTCAGATTGCTCCCTGACTTTCTAAAAGGGATGGGACTGGGATTTAGGAAAAAAAAAAAAAAAAAAAAAGCAGGAAAAAAATAATGAGAATGATGAGAACACTTCTCTGGGTAAGTAACCTTTGAAACTGATCATTCTAAGTTAAAAGCCACCATCGCACCAAAACCTTTAAGGATGAAACCCATCCAAATCTTGAATTATTAATTTTTGATTATTCAAGGCTATCAAGATGCTTCATTCCTTTCATGAAATAATCAGCACTCTTGAGTCCTGCTGAACTCAGGTAACTCAAGATGCATTCAGCATCTTGCAGAACTAAAAGAAGCATGTTTTGTGGGAAGACGCCATTCCACAAATAGGCTTATAAAAAGGCTTATTATTATATTTATACATCCGTTCAAAATGAGTGACTTTGTTTCATTTTACTGTAACCACTCAGAAGTTAGGCATTATTCATCTGGAATTCCCTGCTATTAAAGGAGAGATGGGCCTCTCCGAAGAGATTTCTCACAGCTGTCTTAAACACCTGCCATGTTACGAGATGAACTGCCTTCTGGGGGTGCCCATCTCTCACCACTGGCTGCAGGGAGACCCTAGAAGATTAGCTTTGAATACATATGTAACTGAAGCTAATTGAGATGGATCATGGTCTGAGAATATTCTTTCTTTTGTGCATGTTATGTATAAATAATTGTCCACTTTCCCAAAGAGATATGACCATGTGGGCCTCCAGCTTTACAGCACTGTTAGGACAGTCCATTTCCATCACCCTACCATTTGTTTTCACATGGGACCCGATCCACCAAGTCAGTGAAGCTCAATGAGAACTGCAGTGTTCAAGGTCAGGTTGAATGGGGCCCTGTGCAACTGATCTACTGGGTGGTAACCCTGCCCACAGTAGGGGGCTGGAACTAGCTCTCTTCCAACTAGCTCTCTTCCAAGCCATTCTATGACTTTACGAAAAAAAAACCAGAACTCCTAGAGATGTATCCTGTGAGAAACTCCCTCTCTGCCAGGGGAATTCCACTCAATAAATACATTAAAAAAAAAACAAAACAACAAACACACACAAAAAAACAAAAACACAAAAACAAAACAAAACAAAGAAGAAGAACAACAAAAAAAACCCACCACTACAAAAATCAGCTTCCTGTAGAACAAATGAAAACATAATACTGCAGGATTGCATATCCAAGAAGAAAATATTACTAAGAAAAAAACAGGGAGTAGTGAAGGAATTTCTGGGGGAAGGAACATGAAACAGAATGAAATTAGGATTGTAACAGAGGTTTATCTTTAGAGACAAAGCTGAATGATTCACCTTACCCTTTATGCAGTGAGCAAAAACGAACTTCATGCTACAATAATACTCCTATGTATGCACAGTGTGCAACACACTTAAAAATGCTGAAATTACGGGTGAAATTGTGGTTCTAAGAAGCTGAAAACCTGTATTAAGCCTTGATAGGCTTATTAAAACAAATGCAGCTTTGATTTTTATATAAATCATACAGTATTATATCCATGAACCTGAAACCTGCAATATAAGAGAGATTTAAAAATGTTGCCTGGCATTCATTCTTTGAAAGGAATTAACTCTACTGGCCTTGAGATAGATCGAGCGCCAACAGAAGGATGTAAAAGGCAAGACTCATATTCATCAGAGGTTCGTGGCATTTAAACATTTTAAACAATCATATTCTAAGGTTGATTTTACAGGCTGCCTTAGTCACTATCTCTAGTCAAGACTCTTGTGTAAATGGGGTTTGTTCTACCCTGACAGTGTGCCTATTGTAACTTGGTGCCACCTGTTAGACAGCATGAAGTGTTGCCTAAAAAAATACACAATAAGCAGATTGTTTGTTACAGTTGTGCATGGACAACTGTATTAGTGTTCTTCACACCATATGTCTATATAAACAGAGCTGCAGTGAGCTATTCACCAGACTCAAATACTGATGAAGAAGCTTCTCTTAAAAGACCCAGCGCTTACAAGCATTGGTTCACCTGTTAGGCTTACATCAGGATTCCAAATGCTTTGTATCAAAAAAGAAATATTTCTTCAGAAGCTTCTGCAGTAAATTTTATGCTAGAAGTAAAAAGCAAGCAAACAAACAACAATAACAAACAAATACGCCCCACAAAACCAAACCAAACAAACAAAAACATAAATGTCACATTTTATGGGTTTAATAGTTCTGTGTAAAGGGAAGAGGAGTGAAATTCACTCTACAGAAGTATTTTGGTTGTTTTCTGAAGTAAAAATAATGTTATATTTTATGTATTTTATGTGACAATTGCTGTTACTGTTTTTGTTATTGCTATTATAAAGTACTCCTTCATCCATGTGTCAAAGGTAAATTTGAAGTCTCATAAGGTGAACTTATGATTTCAGTCATATCATGCTTGCAGCCTTGGTGAAACTGCCAAGGACAGCCTTTTTCACTTATTTTACATGGACGGATTCTGGGGAGGGCAAGGAAAGAAAATGTATTTTTTTCTTTTGTGCAAGTAAATTAAACAACAGACAGAATCACAGAATTGTAGGGGTTGGAAGGGACCTCCAGAGATCATCGAGTCCAACCCCTCTGCCAAAGCAGGTTCCCTACACCAGGTTGCACAGGTAGGCATCCAGGCAGGTCTTGAACATCTCCAGAGAAGGAGACTCCACCACCTCCCTGGGCAGCCTGTTCTAGTGCTCCGTCACCTCACTGTAAAGAAGTTCTTGCGCACATTCATGCGGAACTTCCTATGCTGCAGTTTCTGGCCGTTTCCCCTTGTCCTGTCTCCACACACTGCTGAAAACAGTCTGGCCTTGCCACTCTGCCCCCTACACCTTAGATATTTATAGACCTGGATCAGGTCCCCTCTCAGTTTTCTTTTCTCAAGGCTAAACAGCCCCAGTTCACTCAGCCTTTCTTCATAGGGGAGATGCTCCACGCCCCTCACTATCTTTGTGGCCCTCCGCTGGACTCTTTCCAGGAGATCCCTGTCTTTTTTGTACTGGGGAGATGTACTCTGGTATTTCTGGGAGAAAATGTCATATTTATGGGGAGAAAACTCTTACTTCTGGGAGAAAATGTTATATTTTTTGGGAGAAAACTGGTATTTCTGGGAGAAAATGTCATATTTTGGGGGAGAAAACTGGTATTTCTGTGAGACACCAGTGATATCCATGGGGAAGGGGAAATGGAAGTGGAAGGATGGACTATACAAGCCATTTAACAAGTCTGGTGTAAGGATAATGTTTCAGTGTCCAGATGGAAATCAGTGAGAAGTGATGTCCCTCAGGGGTCAGTACTGGGACTGGTGCTCTTTAACATCTCCATCAATAACGTCGACAGTGGGGTCAAGTGCACCCTCAGCAAGTTTACAAATGACACCAAGCTGTGTGGTGCAGTCAATGTGCCCAACGGACAGGATGCCATCCACAGCAACCTAGACAGGCTCCAGCACTAGGCCCAGGTGAACCTGACGAGGTTCAATAAATCCAAGTGCAAAGTCTTGCACCTGGGTCATAGCAACCCCTGCTCTCAGTACAAGCTGGGGGGTGCAAGGAAGGAGCATAGCCCTACAAAAAAGGCCTTGAGGGTACTAGTGGATGGTAAGCTGGACATAAGCCAGCAATGTGCCTTCACAGTCCAGAAGGCCAACCATATCCTGGGCTGCATCAAAAGAAGTGTGGTCAGCAGGCTGTGGGAGGTGATCCTGACCTCTCCTCTGTGCTGCTGTGGCCTCACCTGGAGCACTGCATCCAAATGTGGAGTCCTCAATTTAAGAGAGACATGGACCTGTTGCAGTGAGTCAAGAGGAGGGCCACAAAAATGATCCAAGGGAAATGATTTCAACCTAAAAGAAGGGAGATTTAGATGGGATGTAAGGAGGAGGTTTTTTTATGATGGCTGTAATGAAGCATTGGATCAGGCTGCCCAGAGAGGCACTGGAATTTCCAGCCTTGGAGACATTCAAGGTCAGGGTGGATGGGGCTCTGACCACCCTGATCTAGCTGTAGATGTCCCTGTTTATTGCAGGGGAGTTGGACTAGATGGCTTATAAGTGTCCTTTTCCACCTCAAAAGATTCTATGATTCTACGATTCTATGATCACTTGTATTAACCTGGGTTTTAGTAGCATCATGTGATCACAAATAGTATAACAAAGCTTATCAAATTCTATTACACAACTGACAACAGTGGAGCATATGTAAAAAGGCATATATTAACTTCTGTTCTTCCTGTCACTTTGGTAGCAGAGAAGAGGCATGGAGCAGAAGCCCCTTTGGCTGCCATCCTCCTTAATTAGCTTCCCTCCTGTAGTTGGTGCAGGTGTGGGACATAAACTCATCCAGCAGAAAAGCCCATTGCAGCTATGTCCTCATGGAGCAAGGGCACAGAACCAACAAAATGTGAAACGGGGGTCACCATCTGGTGCCCACTCTGCTTCCAGAGCAGCCTGGCTCTATATTAGGTTCTTCAAGGCCAAATTTTTTGCATGACACTCTAGCCCCTAGAAAAAAGAATTTTTTGCAGAGGCTAACAACATTGTTCCTACAGCACTAAAGCTGATTTAAAACATGCAAAACAGCTATCACAGAGAAAAAAGTATTATGAGGGGATTTTTATTCTCCGGCATAGAACAAAGGAGCCGCAGCAATTTATTTTCTAATGACTGTTACAAAGGTTCACCTTACTGCTGAACTCCTCTAAGCTGCATAGATCAACTGTTCTAGCTCCAAATACATATTGGAATTATTGTAAGCCTGTTTTTCATGTATGAGGTGTTTACTCAGACAAGGTTAAAAGTAGATAGGCAGGTTTTGGCTCCATTCAAAACAAAAATATTATGAACTAATCGTCTGCACTTCAGTTTTTTGTTTTTTGTTTTTTTTTTTCTCCAGAAAGTGTTTGCTCTAAGGAGCAGCGTTAAAGAGGTGATTTTTAAAAGGTTCTGCTTCGAGGATAATTAACTCAATCTTCTTTTCCAAAAATTACTGTGATTTTTTTTCCCCTGTGTTTATTTCTATTATCTCAAAGAACATGATGCCTCCCAGTTTTATGCATTATTTTAGTCTATGGAATAATATTATGTCATAATACAGTAGTCATTTGAGGAAAAAAAAAAAAAAAAGCTACTGCATTTTTTTCAGTACCATTCTGTGTAAAATTTCTGTATTTCTTCTTATTTCATTGTCAAAGCATTTTTTATATCCAAATGCATGTTGAAGTCTGAAACTGCCTATTTAGCTTCCTTCTTTTCCAAGTCAAACATTCAGATTAATTCATGTTTAAATAAGCAAATTTGGAAGCAGTTTTCCTGGGTATACACATGGGGGCACTTTCAATGGGTGCTGAAATTATTTCATAATTGTAATACCTAGAGATTCTTATGTGAATGCTACTATGCAGTCAAAAGTCCAGAGCACAGAGAGCTAAAGCCTGAGGGATATGGCCACATAAAAATAAAGGAGGCACAATTATAGCCTGCATTGAGCTTTTGGACTACCTACTGCACTTACAAGTAGCAATGAGGATACCTTGACATAGTTTCTAGCAACCCAACAGCAAGTTGTTGCTACAAGTGAAGGATTCTGCATTTTAGAAAAACTCAGGTTCCTACCTAGGAAGATCACAGGCTTGGGGGAGTGAAGAATGACAACAGGCTACAGACGACTTCTTTTCCCTATGATCTCAAGACCCACTCCAGCCATGCTGACTGATGTCCATGGATTTAATTTATGTTTCTTATTCAATCTGATATAATATGCCCGAGCCCACACTTTCCTCCTGTAACTAGAGGTTGTTGCCATCTTGGTTATGAAAGGATGTGCCATAATCCCACATACTGCATCTTTGCTTCAAAGCCCTACCCAGAGAGACAAAAAGTGCAAGGTAGAAGCTTTATTAAACTTTTTTTACAGAGCAATCTAAAGCACCACAACCACATCTACAACACATCACAGATGGTCTCAGAAACAGCAGGAAGCATGGGCAGGAGGATGGGATGCAAAGTGCTGGGAGACAACTAGCCTGCCAGAAGTATTAGCTAGATTGTTCCAAAACTGAATTGAAGGAGTTTTTGCAAACAAGCAATGCAGATGGATGACAAATTTGGCCTCAAACCCTACTCCAAGATTGACACTTACACAGACTCACAGTGAATACAAATCCTCAGTCAAAAGACCAGTCCAAGCACAAAACTCAAGTAAAAAAGGGTGATATGAGCCTCTGTACAATCGCCAGACTTATGAATAGAGAAAATGTGTTTATTTTATTTTCCTGGTGAAACAAACAAAAGAGAATCCCTTTCCCTCCCAAACTCTACCTTCAGTTATACTAAATCTTTCATTTCCTTACCAAATCTGTTTTCATATATACTAGCGCTTTAGTTCCTTCTGTGTAGAATCTAATCATACGTAGATCACTCTGAAACTAATACCTCCAATTTATTTCCATACAACTAAAATAAACCAAACTACAACATATACAAAGAGAGCAATAACACTATTTGACAGATTCTCATCTACAAAGCACCATTTTTCAACGTAGTCACCACCATTACCTATGCATTTTTACCAGCAATGAACAAGAGCCTGCATGCCACTCTCGTAAAAATCTACACCAGCAGAGGTGACTCTTTCACTCTTTCAGAGGCATTTCTGATGGTGTCATTGCTAGGAAAATGCCAGAAACACAGTCCTTCTTTCACTCGCCCAAACAAACAGAAGTCAGAAGGCCACAAATCTAGGCTACTTGATGAATGTGGTAGGACAGTCCATCCAAGATTAGCAGTGTGCTTCATCATCTTCAAACCGGTATGGGAGGTGGCATTATTGTTCTGCAAGAGAAATGTTTTCTTCTCTGATCTGACTTTGGAAGTTCAAGCCTTCAGCTTAGTCAGTGTCACAACATAACTGCCAGAATTGATGTCTGGGTTGACAGAATTGTCTGTCTGGGTTCCAGGAAATCCAGAAGGATCACTCCTTTCCTATCCCAAGAAAGTGCACATCACTCTGCCCACTGAGGGCTGCATCTTGAACTTTTTCTTCAATAACGAATTCATGTCACCACCCCACAGACTGCTGTTTTGACAGAATATTGTCACAAAGGTGCAATCTCTACTGCCATACCACCCTCTGCCTCTGACGTGGTGGGTCTACATAGTAATAAAATAGGAGACATTACTTTCAGAGCAGCCCTCTTATTCAGCATGGAAACTTCTAAACTGAAATTTGAAACATTTATTCTGTTGAAGTGAATGCTACTATTTCAAGTATTTTACTTTTGGCAGATGAGAAGAAAATAAAAGGAAGTAGAAACTTCTCATACTTTAATCAACCTTTTTCTTTTTTCTTTTTAACTCCAAAACTACCTTTTTGACAACCTTTTTTTTTATTATTTTATTTTAAAAAAGGTGCTGCGAATGAAATAACTATTTTATCACAAATTCTTGTTAATACAACGAGAGCGTAGACTTATCTGCTGAAGACATGGAATTTTCAATAGCAATTTTTATTTATTCTGCAATTAAAGTTTTCCTTGAAAATGACACAGCAATGTAAAAGTGTACAGTGGGACTATAAAACCCATATATAAAAAATTATATATGTCTAATTTTACCTGGCAATTTTTATATGAAATGGCCAACAAAAAGCTACAAGGCTATGCATGATATCCCAGTACACATGACTATGCCCCTCTTTGCTTCTTGAGGAACTTCAGATACTTTCCCCTTCGGTCCTTCATGCAGCTTTCCTCTGGGAGAAATAAGGCCAGATGTAAATAAGCAAAGAACTACAGTAAAGCAAAATATGAAGGGAGCAGTTAAAGAGAATTATTACAGTCCTACGGCACTGTGATAGCCGTGATGTTGGGAACACACATCTGAAACAGTGCAATATCCTAGCATTAGAGACACTGTGTGCTAGCAGCAGTGAACCTGCCTTCATGTTTGGCTAGTGAACAGACTACATAGATTTCAGGTCTGCTGGTAACATTCACACAAGATGATAAACAGGAAAGGAGGAATTGTTTTTATTTATTTTAAAAAAATCATTTAAACTGTCAGTGCAAAATTTTCTTATTTATGCTGTTTAAATCTTTAAGCACTTGGTGGTTTCAACTAAAAAAAAAAAAAAAAAGAAAACCAAAAAGTAAAAAAGAAAACCCAATACTTTCCTAAAAGGCTGAGGTTTTCTGGGATTGTCTTTACCTGACTGAAATTTTATCACCATCTTCATTTGTTTGTATGTTACCAGTTCAACACCACTCATTTCAAGTTGTTAAATTACACAGCTCTTCTTATTTATGTTGTAAATGCCCTGAATCAAAGCCTGTGTCAATGGGGGCCTGAAAATATTCCTGGCATGCACATTATATTGAGAGGTTCCTGGCTGCTCCTTTAACATGTATGTCCATCATTATTTGTTCAGCTTCTTCTGGGATCAGAGTTTATTAAACAACGGAACAAAAAAGCAGTCAAAACAAAACAAGAAAATCACAGACCCAGGCCACATTTCCTTACAACTGTACTTTCTTCTGTGTCACTCAGAGTTTCTTAGAGATACTACAGAGGTTTCTTAAGATACTGGTGCATCAGTGGTAATCTGTGAGTCCCTTGGACTCAACAAGTCCTGCTGTTGTGATGACTGCAATACTAAAATATAGTTGAACTGTGAACTCTTTTGGGGTATGTCACTGGTAATTTTATTTTTGCTTTTGCTTTAATCTGAGTGCCTAAATATACAGCTCTAAAAAGGCAATCAAAAGATGCAAAGTTTAAAACCAAGGGGGAATGGTTTTAAACTGAGGCAGGGGAGGTTTAGATATTAGGAGGAAGTTTTTCACACAGAGGGTGGTGAGGCACTGGAACAGGTTGCCCAAGGAGGTTGTGGATGCCCCATCCCTGGAGGCATTCAAGGCCAGGCTGGATGTGGCTCTGGGCAGCTTGGTCTGGTGTTTGGTTACCCTGCACACAGCAGGGGGGTTGAAACCAGATGATCATTGTGGTTCTTTTCAACCCAGACTATTCTATGGTTCTATGAAATGGTGCACTTAAATGTTTTATTTTTTGTTTTCTAGTCCAAGCATTAAATCCCAGCATTTAAATAGCAACATTCGCTGCCCTGGCTGAAAGAAAAAAGGTAAGCTCCAGCAGTAATCTCACTCTGTAAATTTGCTAGAGAAACAACATGCTGGTAAAAGTACACATGAAACAAGCCTGTCAGCACTAGGACACTCGTTTCTTCCAGCCCCACTGGCATTATCAATAGCGTTAAGCACATTCATAGGAGCCCTTTGTGCTGGGAGGGAAATCGCAGCGCTCCGCCTCACAGCCGCCGCACAAGCAGCGGGGCCAGCTCTGTCACCCTAAAAATGCACACATGCACCTGCATGCGTCTATAAACGAATATAACCCACGGTGCCCCGTGGAGGAAGGCTCTCCAGTGGGATGGCAGGTGGTGGCCCCCACTGACAGATTTTTCGGCACATTGCAGACGGGTTGGCCGGCTGCCTGGCAATCCACTAGGACTGACACATTTTGGGCAGAGCAGCGGTACGGAGGGAGCCATGTGGCCGATGTTAGTAAACATTATCCGGCACAGTCTGGCGTGCCACCGCCGGCAGCGGGAGGGTGCGAGGCTGGCGGTGCGCAGGGCCCGGCCAGGGCCGCCGAGCTGCCCGGGGCCGCCCGCCAAGACCCGTCCGCCAGCAGCTGCTCCCGTCGTCATGGCAACGGCGGCCGAACAATGGGCCGCAAATCCAGCGGGCGGCCGACATGGAGAGCCCGATGGAGAGAGAGGGCCCGCTTCAGGGAGAGGGCCCGACACCCGGATTCCCCAGACAAAGAATATTCCGAAAATAAAATAAAATAAAATAAAATAAAATAAAATAAAATAAAATAAAATAAAATAAAATAAAATAAAATAAAATAAAATAAAATAAAATAGAAGCCAAAGCAGTGCCAGGCTATATTATTCTCCCCCAGCACCTCTCCTTGCCACCCAGGTGTTCAGACATGCAGGGTCTCCATCCTCCATCTTCGTTGTGCCTCTCAGAGGGGCGGGTGTAGGAGTAAAGGCTGGATTGCACAGTGTTAAAATAACAGGGGCTCCATTTCCAGGGAAATGGAAATTCGTTGGGTTCTGAGGGAGTTTTCTCTCTTGTGAATTTTAGATTTGACTGGAAGAGTTTGGACTTCAGTATTTATCCCAACATTTGCAGAGGCAGAGGGGCTTCTGGACACACCTGCCTGCCTGGGGGCAGCACTTTTCAGTTTTTTTGTCCAAACCTAAAGCTTTCAGCTTAATTCTCCTCTCAAAAGTAACTCTTCTTTCTACTGGAATAAAATAATGTATACAAACACACACACATATATGTATACATTTTTTTTTTTTAAGAAAGGCAGAAAACATAGGAGAAGTACATTTAATACTTCTCATGTTCCTCTTGATAAGTAACTAAGCAGTCTTGAGCTTTCCACTCAAAAACAGGATTGTCCTTGTGATAAGACAAGAGTAAAGAATTTCAAACTAAAAGAGGGGAAATTCAGATTGGATATAAGGAAAAAGTTTTTTACCATAAGAGTGGTAATGCATGGAACAGGCTGCCCAGGGAGGTGGTGGATGCCCTAACCCTGGCATAAGGCTGGACAGGGCCCTGAGCACCTGATTTAGCTGTAGTTGCCCCTGTTAATTACAGAGGAGTTGGAATAGATATCTTTAAGGGTTCCTTCCAACTCAAAAAATTCTATGGTTCTTTGATTATATGATATTTTGCCTGGGAAAAGCAAAAGCAGGCTCCCTCTTGCACTTACAGCGTGAACAATCTCTCCCACTTGCAAGACCTCTGTAGTGTGCAAATAAAAATACTATAATAATCATAGAATCACAAGGTTGGAAATGACCTACAAGATCATGTAGTCCAACCATCCTCCTATTACCACTACTACCTGCTAAGCTATTAAACCTTCCAGTCTCATAGCACAGCATCCAGATGCCTCTTGAACACTGTCAGGGACAGTGACTCCACCACATCCCTGGGCAGGCCATTCCAGTGCCTGACCAGTCTTCAAGAGAAAAAGTTTTTCCTTTTATCTAATCTAAATCTCCACTGGCACAACTTGTGGCCATTTCCTTGGGTCCTGTTTGTTGTCTGGGAGAAGAGGCCGGCCCTCTCCTTATCACAACCTCCCCTATGGAAGCTGTAGAGTGCAATGAGGTCTCTCAAATTTACTGAAATTTTTTCCTGCTAACCACAGTCTCTCACAGAAGCTGCTCCTTCACATACATCAGAAGCTTGTCTTTCACCAGTGTTGTTGTACCCAGACAGCAAACTCTACTCACTGTTTGGACAGCAAGTCCAGATTTTGGGTGATGTTTATAGAGATAAGCACTTCTCCGGATTACATTCAAGTCTCCTTTCCCCTGTCAGGTACAAAATCTTCAGAAAAAAGATTTTCTTACATGACTGCCCTTTCTCCATATCAAATCAGTCTTTTGGGATTGGTGGATCTTGTACAAGTCTCCTGTGGAACCTCATACAGCTTTTAGGAGCAACTGGTTCTTATTATGCAACCAAGAAATATTCGTGCTTTCTGCAGAATCTCTTGAGAATCTGTTACCCAACAGAAATCTGTATCCGCATACAATTATGTTGACTTACCAAGTGTCACTGAAGGAATTGTACAAGCCAAATGGTGCTAGACAAATGTCCCTGAGTGATAAGAAAGGATAGTGTGGAAGTATCATCTTTTTGGTATGTCATCTCTATGGGTAATATGTCATATGCAGTCCTACGAAAGTCCAAATGAGAGCTAGAGCTTTTGAATTTTATATGTATGTGCAATTAATATTTATTATGAATATGATTTATAAAATGTTGTAATGCTCTTAGGAATGTTCTCAACTGAAGAAGGTTCATGGTGCGCAGAAAGAGTGTCCTAATTATGGGATACTGTACATACATCACCACAGGGAAACTTTCAATCAGCAAGTAATCTACTGACTACATGTGTATTTTGCATCTGAGACTCAGTTCTGGAAAGCAGGGAGGAAAGAAGGTGAGATGTTACAGCCTTGTCTGGCCACATTCCTGTTGCATAAAAGAATCAAAAAGAGTGAGGATGAGAGTTCTGGATTAAAAAAGAAGAGAGACACAGCTGGAGGCTGGATTTCTTACCTGGCTCTTTATGTCAGCTAAGACCTATATATATCCAAATGCCAGGACAGCTGGAGAAATCTTTTGGCCTTGGGAAGACTCTTCTTGGCACCATTCATGAATGTGAGCTGCAATTAATTAAGTTGCTTGGTACAAAAACAAAAGCTGTGTTAGAAGACATCTAAAATTGAGTGGGTCTAATTGCTATGAAAGTATAAAAGACCGAAATTGAAAGACCCTTTGTTCATTCAGG
This sequence comes from Lagopus muta, assembly GCF_023343835.1. Lineage (NCBI taxonomy): Eukaryota > Metazoa > Chordata > Aves > Galliformes > Phasianidae > Lagopus > Lagopus muta. The sequence continues at coordinate 11,825,810 of NC_064434.1, forward strand.
CATGAAAAATTATTAGTTATATTCGTTACAGTGATTTCAATGGGCTGCCTCTGGACCTTACTCAAACTGGTGTGGTACATTATATATAACTATGCCTAGATATTTAAGTTCTTAAAATTAAGTCCCCCCAACTTCCAGCACACGGTGGCTACTTACAAACTGCCTATTGGGAATGCCCCCTGACCCCTGCTAACCCATAGCTCTGCCTGAAGATGTCTGGGGAAACACTGGTTGAGGCAAAGGCCTGCCTGGAAGTATAATGGTAATATAACAGTGGGGACAGTCGAAGCCCACTGCTATCACCTGTGTCTTAGGCCTCCTTCACTTACTAGCTCATAGATAAACTGACAGATCCAAATGCTAAATCAATAGGTTTCAGTGGGAACTGGGAGAGGGTTAGTTGGCCTTTCGCTGTATAATTTTTCCAGTTACGTTCTGAATTTACCCAGCTGTAGTTGCTTATAGTACAATCACAACATTACAAAGTGAAAGAAGAAAGAAATAGGATTAGGAAGTTCAAAACAAACAGAATCTTGCATTGTGGAAAATGTGTAAAGCAGACCTTTCTGTTGAAGCCAAATCCTGCTGTTGTATCTAAGCAGCAAAACTTCTGTGTCTAGGGCCGAGAGGCTGTTTGTAAACTCACAACTTTAGTGCAGAAAATCAAGGATGGGTCATTCTCTGGGGAAGATGTTGAATAGGCACTCCATTATTAACAGTTACTTAGTTTCATTGTAAGAAAACTGGGGATGGAAGACAGCAAGACCTGAGGAGATAAAGCTAGGATGCAAGATAGGGAACCAACAGCTTCTACTTTGAAGCCACAAGACCTTATCCTTCAATTGCTCTGCATAAATCACTTGATTCTTCTGCCTTAGCTGCCTGTCTCAGGAACAGAGCAGAAAGCTTTGTGGAATATTTAGCATTCTGAAATACCAAAGAATTCTAAAGGTGGAAGAGTACCCATAACTCTGCTGCAAACATTGGAGCATCATGGATTTTCTGAAGGTCTAAAGACTTAAAAATACTGCTTTGTTCGATAATGGGAATGCACATGTAAAAAAAAAACATTTTGTGAACTCTGCACTGCATTGTGTATTTAGGTGAAGAAAGATAGTAAAAACTGCCCTCCCCACAGGAACAACTCACTGTGGTTTAGGATTTGATTCAGATTTGAATAAAGTCAAAATAGATTCCTACTATTTCACTGGCTCTTAGTACTCACGGTTCACAGGTATTGATATGATTTTGGGTATTATCCTATATTTGTTCCTTCTTTTACAGTTTTTCTAGTCATTTTCTCTGACTTATCTGTCAATATATTTAATGCTTCTAGCAACAAAGTACAATAAAAATGAGAATATATTTAATTGACTCTAGTTAGAATAGAAAAAAAGATGGGTTATGTTTCATCACGGTTGAAAAATTAACACAGAATATCTAGTAACTAGTGTTATTTTTATTTTACCATTTATACCAGAAATAGGCATTAAATCAATAGCTTTGATGAAGCTAGCCTCACAGAATTTGACAGAGCTCTATGAGGTAAGTCTCACTACATAAGTCCTGGGTTGGACACCCCACAGTGAGGGAAGTGAATCCAGAATTTTTGAGGGTTCCACTGGTACTGTAAACACTGCAATATCATTGTTTGCTTCATTAAGTTAAGCAATTTGGAAATACATTTCCATCTTTTGTTTCCAGGCTTAGTTTCATTTTACTTTCCTCCTCTACAGAAGTATGTCCAATAAAACATGAGGATAAAATTGAAGTCTTACCCACAAGTTACTGCGTTACACTTGTGTGAACAGTGCAGATACTGGGCATTAGACAAATTGCTAATAAAACAGTGCAGCAGTTCTTTCTGTGGCATGGATTTCTCTGGGAATGTTATTTTATTGTATTTCATTTAGTGGGTGTTTGTTTAAGGGGGAAGAACAGACAATGCTGGATTTCACTGATTCAGTAAGCATTCTGGCCTCAGTCCAGCAAAGCATTTAAGCATGTGCTTAACTGTAATGAAATAAAATTTTTAGCTCATAGTACTGCTTATGTATTGAACATATAGTATGGGATGAAACAGGACCAAAATGATGAACAAAAAAAAAAAGCCAAAGCATTTTTATACACACATTTTTTAATACCTTGATATTGTTAAAAGGGGCATTTTTACCACTCATGCTACACAGTTCCCTTTTACCCCTCCGCAAAAAGGCAACTAACTTTTCTTGATATGACAATCTGACAGTTATATCCTGTGTAACTGCCAGTCTGGCCCTTTTAAAAAATATATCCTATTAAGTTAAGTGGAAGCTTTGCCTGAGCAAGGTATGCAGAAATGAGTCACAGGGAGTACATGGAATTTTCTCAGGACTTAGGGCTGTGCCTGTTGTAGCCAAAGGCAAAATCTCTGGTGGAGCTCAGAAGTGCTTCTCTGAATACATTCATTTTCCATACCAATCTCTGTTTTAGTGAGAAACATAAAACCAACATGAAAGTCATGCTGAAACATACCACAAAGAAAGGTGTGTTTTTAAATTGGGTTACCTAACCCAGGTTAGATAATTTAAGCTGTGGTTGTACAGCAATTTCAATTGCCTGCCAGGGAGGGTAGAACCACGTCAGCCAACAGTTAGATGAGCATCAGCTATTGCTGAGCTGCAGCCCCAGCTTCAGGCAGCAAGTGAGACAGACAGGTGAGGTTCCTTGGGTCACGTAAGATGGAATACAATGCACAGATCCCATTTAAAGCTTCAATTGCTTTCACCTGTCCATGTAAAGACATTGCTGTTGGATTTTTATGAGTTTTTGCAATGTAGACAGACTGGTGAACATTTTTAGAGACATAGAAACTTAACAGTGACTGTACTAAAGGGAAGACAGTTCCTTCCTCAGAAGGCTTGCAATCCTTATGCTATCATTCCCTGCAAAGACCTCCAAGATTCTAGCTTACCAAAAAAAAAAAAAAAAAAAAAAAAGGAAAGAAAAGGAAAGAAAAGGAAAGAAAAGGAAAGAAAAGGAAAGGAAAGAAAAGAAAAGAAAAGAAAAGAAAAGAAAAGAAAAGAAAAGAAAAGAAAAGAAAAGAAAAGAAAAGAAAAGAAAAGAAAAGAAAAGAAAAGAAAAGAAAAGAAAAGAAAAGAAAAGAAAAGAAAAGAAAAAAAGAAAGAAAAAAAAAGGAAAAGTTAACTTTATGAGTGGTTTTGTAGTTTCCAGTGTAAAAACAAAACAACAAAACAAACTTACTTTGTTTTACAGGTTAGTTGCCTAGGGATTTATTTGTTTGAAGAGGAGAAATAATCCTCTTGAATTTCACTGCAGTAAATGAATCTTTTTCTTTTTTTTTTTAACAGCAGCATTAAAAATGACTAGATTTCATTCATTAGCAATATAGTACATATATTTTGCTCAGTAATAGTTGTTTGAATTACAAGTGTATGGAATTCAGGACAAAGCTGATGTGGCTGTATTGACTTGCTCAAAATCTGATGCTACAAGTTCTGATAAAGTACAATAGTTATCTAAAACATACATATCCTTCTTCTGCTCCATTTTCTTGCCATCTCCAGTAACTGCTTTCAAAAAATATTTTTAAATGGTTATTGTTTTGCATTCTTTGGACGTCACAAAGAAGTAGGGAAAAAATCATGCTTTGGATACAAAAATGCTGCCCCATGGAAGTTTTTTGTTAGTTTTTAATGATAAGAGGTGGGTACAGACTTGCTTCTCTTGTGTTTCACTTCCATTTCTGACTTCAGCACCAGATTTCTCTGCACACCAGAGAGGTGGTCTCTGGGGACAAAGGGAAGGGGAAAGGATTGTAAGAATAGATATTATGCATGATCATATAAAATTACCCAATGCAAAATTATCCAAGGAGCTTGTGCCTATCTGGGATGCAGTACAGAAGAAAATACACTCCTCCATTACTCCTTGTACAGTATGTCTGCCCTTGAGGCTTACAAGAACACCCACAACTACGAGAAATGATTTAACCCGCCATTGGAGGACTGTAATGTTAGGAAACAGAAAACGCATTAGAAGTGCATTAATCAAAACTGGAAAACAAAACAAATCATTTTACTTACAGTCAACAAAACATTCAAGATGACTTGTACCTATTTGCTCTTTGACTTATTCCAAGCATCCACATTTGGATCCACTTTACCTCTTTGTATATTATGGCTTCAGGTTTGACTCAGCATAAGGATGAAGTGTGGCAACGTTGTAGGTATGTTGTAGATATGTGTAGGATGATGTATGTATTGGATTTTGGCTTGTTTTGTAAGAGCTGTAGAATTTCCTGTCTTATTGTTGGTTGACTTTTATCTTCTCATCTATAATTACAACTATTATATTTCAGAAGACTAGAAATAAATGAAATTCTATGCTAACTTGGAACTTAAGAGCAGAAGATGAGGAATAGGACAGAGAATCTGTTTAATTTTGTTCAAAGGTAGATCAAAAACAAAGCGTTTGGGGCCTGAGAAAGGCATCTACTGACTCATTTGTTCCAGATCTTCTCCTTGGATAAGCTCTAAAATATCCTAGCACTACACTAACCTAGAAGTTGGCAATTTTTCTGTCTTTCCTTTGCTCCCTTGCAGTTTCCTTTGGGTCAGAGAGCTGTACACCAATCTCTCTGGTCCACTGTGGCCCAGGAAATTACAAATATTTTCAGCTGTGTCAGGTTCTACATATGCAAGTTAGGAGGTTCAAAGGGAAGTTTAATTGACACTAATCCTCATCTTGACTTTTGCTCACCTCCTCCTCTTTTCCCACTAAGCCTTCCCACCTTCCCACCTCAAAGCCACAGAAGCTTTACGATTTTTCTTATAAAAATATATATATTTAACCCTTTGGCAATCTCTTAATGCCCTTTTATTAAATCCCTTAACTCCTTTTATTAAGTCCAGGGTAATTAAAATGATTATAAACCTTTCTTGAGAGATTATACCCTTTAATCATAGTGCATAATTGCTGAGATGTAGGCAACATTTGTGGTATATCAAATATAAAAATACTTTGTGCAAAGATGTTTAATAACAATTTTTAAAACTAAGATCTTGATTAAGGAGGTTTAGGGCATTAAAAATTGTATCTACATGCGGTCGCAACAAAACATTGAAGGACTTCCAGTACTTTTCCACATGTACAATGGCACAGTTGTAATCAGGTTTCTCAACTTTTTTTCAACTCTGGCTTCTCAAATGGCATAATCTATCCTAATGCCATTGACTCCCGAGCTACACTACTCTGTTTTCTGGGCAACCAGAACAAATACACAAGTAAAATCCCTTCTTGAGTCATTATTCCCCAGTCAACAGAAGAAAAATCAAGGTCTTTTCTTCTAAAGCAAGTTTAGATTTCCTGGCTGGGACTCCCAAACTGTGCACGCATCCAATCTGCAGCATAGTAAGGTGGTCAGCTGAATACATCCTCTTGAAAATACACACAGATGGATGTTGTTGCAATTTGGTTGTTCACTAGGTAAGTTTAGGAACCCCTTTTCTAATGTAAAATATTAATATGCACTGAATTTAATCCATTTTCTGGGTTTAGGATTTAATTTGGACAATATTAGCTAAAATTTTTCACAAAAGTAGGCTTCATTATCACATGCATAGGGCATTAAATAGGACCAGAGAAGTGCTACATCGGTCCTTGGCAGCTGCTAATCTTCAACTACTAGTGGTGGTTTAATCCCTGTGTCCCCTCTGCTTCTGTTAATTTATGTCCTGAATTTCAGTTCATATTTCCATAACCATTCTCTTAGAAGTTCATGCATTGAGTTGAGAGAAACACAAGTGATAACACTCATATTACAGGCACTCTTGAAGTTGTAGGCACTTAGAAAGCAGTAGAATGACATGGTTCAATCAAAAGCGTTTATTTACTCTGATGCTTGCTACTAGACTGAATCCTGAAGACTCAAAATTAGAGTTCTGGTAAGAAAAATAATAAACAGCCAAGATTTATTTGTTTTATTTTAGTTTTTTTGTTTTTATTGATTAACAGAGAGGAAAAAATGAAATTTGATAGGACAGATGGCTTACTCTTGATTGCTTCTAGTTGCTGCTTATTTTCACTGGTGTTTACATAACTGAAGCATTGAAGCACTGCATATTGTCAACACCAAAAGCAGGATAGAAAGATGCAATGTTCTATATTGAAGGAGTTTATGAGTAAATTAACTGCTTCTGGGTTAATATTTAATGCATATCCTTCTTTTACTACAGAAGAACAAAATCCAGTCTTTGAAAGCCTTCTATTGCTGAAAAAAAAAAGAAACTATTAATTTTTATGCATATTTTTAATGTCTGTTCAGTTCTAACTGCATGCTTTCATTATAATAAATTGGCTTTTCAAAAACAAATGCCAGTAAGAAATAAGGGACTCAAAAGAGGGAAAGAGTATAAAATACACTGCACTGTAACTTTGTAGGCATTGTAGGCATATCTACAGTTTTCCTTTGGAAATTGTGGCATGTCTTGGGTTCATACTTAATAACCCCTCAACTGAGCAAGTGTTCAGCAGCTTACAGAATGGGACCCTGTGTTTTAGACTTAAATAACAAAATTACATTAAGATGTAGGTAGATTTCACATATTAGCAAAGTTGAAATAGATTGCCAATCAAAAAATGACTACTGCAGTAAGGTTGTAGAAACAATTGAATAGAAATATTGGAATTGTTAGAGCTATGATATAATATATAACAGATCTAGCTGCAAAAGTTAATAGTGATTTTTCTAAACGTACATCTGGTGTGTTTCTTTTCTTTACATTGAAAAGAATGTGGTTGTACTACTATTCCACTTAATTTAAAATGTTGTCAGTATATAAACATCTGAAATATATCAGCATACCCTGTCACTAAGCTGTGCAGATTCTGAGGATAAAATAAGGTCCTTCCACCTTGCAATGTCCAAAAAGAGATATTTTAGGAAACTTTATCAGTAACACAGAAAATTACCTGGTGGTGATGAATATTGTCGTACATTGATGATAAGCAGAATATATGAAAGGAAAAAAGGAATACAAAGATACTAAAGTTACAGAGATGCTGTTGTAGATGACCAAAGCAAAAAGCATATGAATGCTGCAGAAAAGATGAACCAGCTGGTTAATACGCATGAGTGAAAGAAAATGGATTGAAGTCACAAGTAGTTGGACTCAGTTAGTAATTTAAGGCACCTGAAATTAGGTATTAATACCTGAAATTAATGCCTCTTACTTATTTCCACAAAAACTAGAAAAAGATTTAAGTTCTTAGGAGTTTAAAAGAAAGCAATTATGTAAGTGGCTTAAAAAGTTTTTATAAGTATTCCTTGCTACCAGTCATTACCAAACTCTGTATATGATTGTATACCTCCCTCATCACTTACATAATTAATTGAAATATTAACTACATATAAAGGGAAATTCTGGGAATTCGAAAACAGTAGATACTTATTCTGATGGTGTTTGGAAGCACAGAAGTGTAGCTGCCATTGAAATATTTCATTTAATTGCAACTAAAATTAATATGCCAGTTAAACTAACAGTATACTTACAATCCTGCATCCATTCACTATTTTACTGTAATAAATACATTTATTAACCTGCAATCCAATTCATTGTTTTAAATTTCATTTTGCAAGTAACATCAGACACAGGTCAAGTAACTGGTGGTACCTAGCAGCAGTAACAAAGCTATTAACATAGTTCCCATAACTGCCACTTTCACACTATAATCAATTTTTCTCCACACGGCAGAGGAATGTTTGGACCCATTCCAGTAAGAATCCAATGTAGATGCTCTACATCTGGATGTAGATGTCTTCTGGGAAGAACCTGTGTGTCTCTACTGCTGACGTAAGAAGAATTAGGAAGGTAAGAAGCTAGCTGCTTGAGAGAGTGCCACGCTTGTAATGCCTGTGAATTTAAAAGTAACTAAGAAGAAGTCAAAACCATGATTTATGCTACCTCTAGCATAAGACTGGACCATATTTAGCTCTTAGACACCGCTCTTTTGAACAACAGGATAGCTGTCACTATTGAGCAATGATTAATAAACAGTTCACAGGAATACACTCTAACCTGATTCAGACAAATAACAGAATGCAGTTAATTTCCCTAAATGCATGCAGTATAAAAGACAGAAAGCAGTAAATAGTTAATGCAGACAAATGAGATTGGGAAATTGGATTAAATAGAATGCGAAAAAGAAATAACGAGTTTATTTTATCATGAAATGAAAATGTTTCCACTTACCTAAACAATATCAGATGGAAGATCTATATCATGGGAAATATAGATCACAAATAGAGCAGCTGTAATAGCATACACAAAGCCTAACAATGATTATGCATATTAAATTTAATTCAACACTTCAGAGATTAGCAGTTAGTAGACCTAATTCATTTATGTCTGATGCATACTACGTACCCATTCATTTCACCAGGACATTTAAAAATATTGGCCATTAATTGTACTTACTTTGTGGATGTGTTTGATTTTTTGATTTGTGTTGTTTAGGAGTGTCACATGGTGACCATACAGTGGGAAACAGAACACAGTTGTTTGCTTTTTCTTCAAAGGAGACCAATTGGCCAGTGTTCTTATTTAGTCAAAATATAGATTTTGGTTTATTTAGCAGGGTTTATAACTGACGTAGGGAATTCCTTGGGTGCACGCAGCATATATGTTAGTCTATACCTAAAGCGCACAAAAGAGGGATCTTCCAAGCTCACAGATGAAGAGTAACTTGTTGCACTCTATCTTCAAGTCACTTGTTGCTAAAATACATACATAACTGCATTCATGGAAAGAAGAGGCACAAAGCTGGATGAGAATTAAAGATCTGCAGCTAGGGGCATCCTAACAGCGAAATACCCATTTCACTATGGCCAAGCCTGCTTGGAGGCTCAGCACAAGCAGACAGGCAGCAAGAAACAGCTTGTAGTGGCAGATTGGAAAGGGTAACCCAGCAGAAGAGAAAGATTGTCTGAGCTCAAGGGCTCTGAATTCAGGCAAGCTGCTGAGGCAAGCTGGTGCTCTGTTCATTGGTACTCCAGCAAACACTGCTGTGCTGGCCCTACAATTAGCATGGCTATTGTTTTTGCAGTGAGCTTTCTGGAAGTTTTGTGTATCTCATGCTTCTGCTGAAATCCCTGCTTATTTTACAGGGGTGAACCTCAAATCCTCTTTCAGTTTGATGGTTTGGGGCTTGTGAGAGAAAATTCCAGTTTCTAGTAGAAAGGTGAAGGGGAGAAAAAAGTGGAAGTAGAGACAAGGAGAAGGGAGCTCAGTTATAAATCGTGAAGCATTTGCCAAGAGTGTGATAAATAGTATGGTACATTAAAAAGTAGTTAAATTCATTATACCAAACTTAAACCTTTAAATAAAATTAATCTGATTTAAAACAGTCACAAGTCAGGAAACTCAGGCTTAAGAACAGGATCCGTTTAAAGTCATTTTATTTTAGGTTGGTTTATCAGCGTATTTACCGGGAGCTAATGTAACCTCTGCAAATCTTACACATCATGAAAACTCAAGCAGTTCTGCCAAGAGTTGGTGATAAGTTGCTATAACAGCAGCTTGGGGTTTGAGAAATGCACTTTGTTTCACACTCATGGTAACAAGTGACCTGGTGGTAATGACATCATTAACACATTTCACCTTTTTATGCTCTCCCGCTGGTATTTTACTCACACTGGTTTATGGGGGAATCATTTCACTTTGGTGCTTGAAGTCCATTGTACTTTTAGTGGTACTTTTAAGAAAATAAAGATAAAAGCGAGAGAAGATTGCCCTCTGTGATATGTGATTTGGGAGGAATACATCTGATTCTATCAGCAGATTCAATCTTGTATGAAAAATAACTTGGGAATTTTTATGGCTAATCAGATAAGATTGTGATTATTCTAATTCAGTTTTCCCTTCAGGAATGGGCAATACCCTCTTTTAATAACCTGTTATTAGGTACTTGTCAAGTTTTTTAACAGCTTCTCCATGTGTTTCTAGATTTTTATGCAAGGTATGTATATTGAAAACAAACAAAACAACAGACTGAATAGTTCCTCCATTCATTACATGATGTAGTCATTAATAATTCTTAATTCTAGCTATGCTTGAAGCAGGATCTTTTGTTCTGGTTGTTGCTATGTGTCAATATCCTTCTCTATGTACTCCTTCAAGTACTGAAGGAATTATTAAATCTACTGTTTCCCTGTTCTTTTCAAAAACTATCTTTCTGATACCCTTTTTTTTTTCTTATGAATCTAAGACCACTATCACCTATTTAACAACGGCAGTTTAATAACATCCTACACCTGAATTTGTTTACAAAAGCATTTGCCATTAACAAATTGCTTCCTGCATCAACAATGTGAAAGCAAACCTATTAACCCCCCCCACGTTGGGGGAGGGGAAGGAAGAAGATAAACTCACCGAACAGCAGAAAACATCAACAGTACCCTGGAGTGGATGGGGCAGATCGTATCTCCATTGACAACATTTGGACGCTTATCGCTGAATTCAAAAGGATTGCACATTGAAAAAGGATTTCAGAATGGGAATTTGTGCTCGATTTCCAAACAAAGCTAAGTATTTGACACCTTTATTATACCCCAAGTGCTCCGCTAACACAACAATACGGGGCAGAACTGGGCTCGTCCTCGAGAAAGGAGAAGTAATTGCTGTCATCAGCTATCTAATGGAAGGTTGCAGAGGTGGAGCCAGGCTCTTCTCTGAGATTAAACACGAAAGACAGGAGGCAACGGACTCAAGTTACAGCAAAGAAAATTCCGAAAGAACATCAGGAAAACTTGATTGTCGTGGCAGTCAAAAATTGGAAGTGTCGTCTGGCTGTTCAATCTCCATCCTTTAAGACATTCAGAACTTGTCTAAGTTTGACCCTGAGCAACCTTTTTTCTCATGCAGTTTGTTCTTGCCTTGAGTGGAGGATGTGAACCAGATGTCCACCAAAAATGGGAAGGAACAAAGGTTGTTTGTCGAACTGTTGGAGCTCTCAAGTCTGATTTGAGGAGATACATGTTAAGTGTACGTATTCAGGTGAAATTTTTAAAAGTCACGTAGGCCAAGCTGAATCCAAGCAGCACTACACCAACTTGTGCCAGTTGAAGATACAGATTTGCTGCAGTGAAACCTAAGTTCAACTCCCAAAGTTTTTGGGACTGAGGGCCAAATACACAGGCTATGATACACCAAGTTACTGTAGGGCACAGACATATGGCACACGTTACTGTGGTGACTTTGCTCTTACTTCTTACCTCATGGCAAATGAGATGTTCTGTAGCTCAGTCACCAAGCAAACTATACCCTGTGCATCATGGCTAAATAATAATCACATCCTAGATTAGCTCCTTTCAATCCATCCTTTGTTCACCAATCTACATCTTATTTTTCAAGTTTGAATAGATAAAAAGAACATCAGAAATTTCTGTACAGTGTAGAAAATAAAATAGGGCCTTAGTCTCAAACAACTGACCAAAATATGACCTGTGTTATCTCAGCCAAGTCTTGCTTCTGTCACACAAAACACCATTGCATCACTTGAGATGACCACCTACCAATTTCTTTCTAGACTACATGCTGTATGACACAGGCTTCACAGCTCTCCGCACTTCATTTTCAGTAGGACTGTCAACTTTTAATCACCTAGCAGAGTAGTTTAAAAAAAAAAAAAAAACAAAAAACAAAAAACTGTGGAAAGAAATGACATTAATTGAAGTCTGTTTGCCCCTCTCACAGTTCATTACGTAGTCCATGTTCCAGAAGTCTTCAAAAGACACTGAAGTCTCTCCATTAACTGTGATACAGCCGATCCCCTGCAAAGACTGTGACATCACAAGAGACGTATGAATTGTGAGAGAATAGGGAAATTGTTTTTGCAATTACTTTTTAACCAGAAATGGTAATGTTCTGACTGGCTGACTTTTTGTAAAACATCACCTATACTTTGAGAGTTCAAACCCCTACATATGGGACTACGTTTTTTATTTCATAAACATTGCAAAGTTAAAAACTTTATTTCAAGGAATTTCATTTAAAAGAAAAAATAGTAAATGGCACATCATGTAATTGCTATTTATTTTCATAAACATGAGGTATTTCAAAGTGCTATAAGACGCAGCACTAAATGTACACCGTTGGAAGAAATTAAACACAGAACTTTGCAGTTACCCAGTTCTATGCACCAAACATTAACAAATACATTAACTGGAAGAAACAGGCTAGGAAAAGGCATATATAGTAAATTTCTTTACAAAAGTTTCTTAGTTCAAAAAAGTGATAAAGTAATATCTACTCAAAACTTTCACAACTCATTTTCATACGAAAATATAAGTATCAAATTTAGTTATGTATCAGCATCATACTAAAGTATACAGGCAATGTAAGAATTAGTACAGTACATAACAGAGATTAACAATATATTTGTATACAAAAACATGCTCCTCAAACATTGAGGTATTACAGTACTTAGGTATGAACTTCCAGTCTAATACTGGCAGCAAAAGCCACCTCTCATAACCCAAGACATGTACAAAAGGCAAGTGTGTAGATGGTATTTACAGAAAATTCCCAGAGGGGTACAAATGCCAACCCCCTAAAGTAACATCTGTTAGAACATAAGCACCATAAAAATTAGGAATGAATGTTTTTAACTCAACTAGATGTCATCAGCAGCTCCAAATGCTCACAACAATTAAAAAAAAAGAAATTAAAAAATCCACCATCTACAGTTCTTAAGAAGAAAAACAAAGGCAGTCCATTGTTGTTTGGTAGTCTTGCAATAAACTTCTTGCAAGAACATCCATTTGCTCCGTACCCGGATAATAAAGTTTGTCAATTACTTCAGGGACTGAATTGAAAGTAAAACCAACATTCTTAACGTCAAAAAACACAATTTTTTTTTTTTAAAGAATCAAAAATGTGCAAAGTGGCAATGACTGTCCTGGTCAGCCAAAAAAAAAAAACAAAAAAAAACAAAAAAAAACAAAAAAAAAAAAAAAAAAAAGAAAGAAAGAAAAAAGTTTAGCAAGTCCGCTTGTATTCTATTTTCTTTAGCAACTGTTGTTGCCTGGCTTGCAATTTCTCCTTTTCTAGCAATAACTTCTGTTCCTCTGCCTGAAGGGAATGGACATATTCAGTGGCTTTTTTCAAAATCACAACTTTTGCAGCTTTCTCATTTTTAACAAGTTCTGGAACGTGGTCCCTTAACGTCAGGAAACTGGACCGTAGATCATTACGCCTCTGACGCTCCAAGATATTATGGTTACGTCGACGTTCACTATCCTCTGAATCAGAGTTTCGAGGACTTGAACTCTTAGACTTTGGTTGGATCATAGGTTTTACTGGACGGGGCACCTCGGCTTTTAACTTTTTCTGTGGTGGTGCATCTTCACTCTCCATATATGGAGAAGGAGCAGCATAATTATGCTGCTGGTGAATTGGTGCGCAACGCTTTAAAATCAGTTCATTCTGCTGTGTCCTGACTGATGGAAAAGTGGTATTTTTAGGACGCACTGTAATAGTGAGGGTGGTAACAGCCTTGTTGGAGGAGGAGCGTCTTTTCTCCACTGTCACAACATCTATTTCTTCTTCATCATCCTCTTCTTCTTCGTCTTCATCATCTTTTGGTTAAAGAAAATGAAAAATGAAATTGATATTATTCTCTCAGAAAATAAACATTAATATTTATTGACAAAATATGCACTTTAGAAATACCAATACAAGAGCTGATGGTAAAAAAAAATAGGGTGTCCTCACTGTCCATAATCAAATATAGTTCTAAAGATGTATATAACACGCACAGAACGAAAGACAAAAAAACAACAAAACAAAATAGATTTTTGCAAGTTTGGAAACTTTATAATGTTCGTTTCTCACAGAATATTTCGAGTTTGAAGGAACCCATAAGGACTGTGTCCAACTCCTTTTCTTTAACCACTTCTAAATTTTAAGTAAAAGTGGGGCTACCACCCAACTAATCCCAGTGGCGAAAAGTTTTCATACGAAACGCATTCATTTTTACTACAGCTGCAGAGCTGGGGCACAAACTACACGCACAGAGCCACAACACAGCCCTGGGTTGGTGGAAAAGCAGACGGGAAACGAAACAATCGCTGGGTTTGTTCTAGTGCAGAAGGTGAAGCTGCTCCCGCCGGGGACCCTTTAAGCCGGCGCTTGGTGCAGTGCCAAGAAGACAGCTGTTGGAAGTGCTTCCTCACCCAAAGCTGTCAAACCAGACATTAAAGGGACAGCAGGCTCCGCGAGCCGAGACGGATCGCCAAGTTTATGGTGACGATCATACGGACCGCTCCCTTACACACGCAGTCCTGCTACACTACCGAACCGGATGGGAGCTATCTGAGGGCATTTTAGGCTCTGCCAGCGTACAGACAAGGACCCTCTGCGGGCTGCCAGTACGTTCCAGCCTCCCCACACTGTAAACATCCTCCACCGACTGCACATCAGCATGGCACTGCCCCTCGCTTCTGACCACACACTCCCAACAACGGCCTCCGGAACGGCGCACACGCAACCCGGGACGGCAGAAAGACGTTGGGAAGCCCCAGGAGTCGCACAGCACCGCTCGAGCACACCGCGCCCGTTGCTGTTGGCCCACAGCCCCGCAGGGAACCCAGCCCCGCGGGGCGGCCGCCCCGGGCCCCGCCGCGCCTGTTGCGGCTGCTGCCGCCTGCCGGCCGGCCCGCACCCCGCACCTCCCGCCCCGTCGAGGCCCGCCGTGCTTACCCGAGTCGCTGAGCGTGTCGTCCCCGGAGCTGCTGCTCCCGGCCCGGCTGTCCCCGGTGGGACGCGGCGGGCGGCTGCCTCGCAGGGTTTCACCGCCGCTCGGCACTGCCGCTTCCCGCTTGTTGACGGGGAAGGGGAAGACCACGGCCGGGTCCACGCACTCGGGCACGGAACCGCCCAGCTCCGCGCGGCCGGGACCGGCGCTGGGGCCGTTCGCGGCGGAGACGGCGGCGGTGGGTACAACCGGGGGCGGAGGCGGCGGGGCGGCGGCGGGCGGCTTGCCCTGCAGCTTCTCGCTGACCACCCGCTCCAGCTTCTCGCGGGCCGAGAAGCCGCTCCACATGCAGTCCTGGATGATGATGGAGTTGAGGTTGTTGCTCGCCCCGAGGCCCGTCTCGAAGAAATCCGCGCCGTCCGCGCCGCCCCACAGCTCGGCCTCGGGGGGCAGAAGGAGCAACTCGGACGCCCAGTCCAGGGGATCAGCGGGGCGGCAGCTCCCCAAGGCCCCCCCTCCCCACGGCAATGGAGCCCCTCCCGGGGGGTGCTCCTGCAGCCCGGCCCGGCTGGGGGAAAGCGGAGGGGTGGGCAGCAGCTCGAACTTCTTCCATATGTCCTCCCCGGGGGGGGCCGAATCCGGCCCGCATAAATAGAAATCATCTTCGTCCGGGTAGAAACAAGGCTGCAAGGAGTCGAACTCGAGGTCTGGGTTCTTGCTGATCATTCCCGGCATGGCGGGGCTCTCCGTGTCGATTCCCGGGCTGGGGACTCGTGTTAGAGACGAATGTTACGGTAGTTCCACCAAGGAGAGGAAAGATGTGCCCAGAACCTGAAACTAAAGCAAAAAAATGGAAATAAAGAAACGAACACAATTAAAACACGAAGAAAGACGCCTGTAATTCCCTATTATGTAGTGGGAAAAAAATTAAGAAAAAAAAATTAAAAAGAAGTCCCATCACGGATAGCAAAAAAAAAAAAAACAAAACCAAAAAGCCAAACAACAACAACAAAAAACAAACCAGGAGCCTTTATAAGTTAAGGAGGAATGCAACACACCTTTTCGGACGCCGCAGGGCAGCGGCCATGAGCCGCTCCGGGGTGCACGCACACCTCCGGTCCTGCACGGAGCTCCGCGCTCTGCCCGACCGCCTCCAGCACTCACAGCTGCACAGCCGCGGGCAGATACACGCCTCCCTGCAGAAAGCCCTCCTGATACGCGACCACGAGCAAAGGAAGTTTACTCCTTTTATCATTTCCAGCGTAGTGGGGAGAGAAGGGTGCAAAGGGGCACCCCGAGCCCTGCAACCCCATCAGGGGAATCCAGCAGCAGCGAACACCGACGCGCACCAAAGGCATTAACACAGCCCAACAAAGCCCGACTCGCTACAGGAAGTTTTTCTCCCTCCTTGCAGTTTAACACGAGAGCCGCACGTTTCGCCCCGGGGAACAGCGCCCTTACCTCGGTGCCCCCGCGCTACCCGCGGCCGCTCACCCGCAGCCCCATGCTCCTCTGCATCGGGCATTGATACCGAAATGAGTTCTTAGTCCCGACCCAGCGAAGGGAAAACGCTGTGCTGGGTTGCGAACAGCTGACGGAGAGCAAAAGGGGGAGGAATAAAAAAAAAAAAAAAAAAACACACAACAAATCCGTGCAAAGCGCTCTGATGAAATGCACCGAAACGCGGCTCAGCTGCTCGCCCCCGCCCCGCCCCCTGCTCCTTTCCAGCATTGTGCGCTTCCCTGCTCCCGAAATACACGAAACCGTTAAAAATGTGAAGCAGCAAAGAGGCACCTACAGAGCGCGGCGAGCTCGGTGCGACCGCTCCGCAGCACAGCCCAAATATCCGCTCAATGAAACCCCCATTGAGGGCCGGCGGAGCGCTGCCGCTCCCGTCCCATCCTCCCAGCTGGATGTGGGATTGTATTTATTTCATGGGGGTTTTGTCCTCCCGCTGCTGGCAGCCCAGACCCTGCCGCTTCCTCTTACCTCTTACCTCCCCGCTGCCGGCGGTGGGTGTTGCGAGGGGGAGGAGTGGCGGGGTGGGGGGAAGGGAGGGGAGGAAAAAAAAAAAAAAGCAAAAAAAAAAAAAAAAAGCTGACACACCCGGGGAGCATTATAAAAAAAAAAAAAAAAAAAAAAAAGGGGGGGGGGGGAGCGCGGCGTAACCCCACCCCCTGATTTCCATAGAGAAGGGAGGTGCCTCCGCTTGGCGCCAAAAGCCCCATTCGCTCTTTATTCTCCGGCGCGGGGCACTGCCCGGGGGTGCGGAGCTCGCGGGGCCGCCCCGCCCCGCAGGGACGCGGCGCTGCGTGAGAGCGGCGGCCCTATCTGCGAACACCGAGGAGGAGGGGAGGGAAAAAAATAATAATAAAGGAGAGGAATAAAGGAAGTGTCTGGAATGCGGAGTCGTCCCCGCTCCGAGCGTTATAAAGAACTAACGCTCGTCCTGCGGTGATCGCCTCCCCGCTCGCCGCGCACACCTCCGGCCCCGCCGCACCGCACGGCAGCTCCCGGTCGGAGCGGGCGTTCTGCTGCGCGCGGCGACACCTTGCGGAGGGCCGGAGGCGCGGCTACCGCGCGCGTCTCCCCGGCGGCGGACACCAACCGCTCTGCCTCCTTCCCTGAAGCGGCGGGGAGACGGCGGTGCGACCCCGATCCGGCGGCCGCTCGGGGAGGCGCCTCCCTGCTCGTAGGCTGCAGGTTGAGGCGGGGACGTGGGCGTTGCTCGCGGGAAGGCTGCCGGCGGCCGCTTGTTGTGCGTCCGGGCGGGGCGCCGCCTCCCGCAGCCGCCCGGGGTGAACCCGGCGGCTTCAAAAGTGGCAGCACCGAGATAGGGTCTGTGTGAGAGTCGCTGAGGAGTAGCTTGTTTCTAAGGCCGGAGACAGACTGCAGCAGCCCCTGTACCGTACACCTTCACCATGTTCCCCCGTTGTGCCTCAGCGCCTGGGTTGCGCTGTCTTCTGGGGTGATGCCCGCTTGTCTCCGGGTTGTGCTTGGGTGGCCGAGGCTCAGGTTTCAAGGCCCCTCCAGGAAAGTGAGGTAGCCTTAAGCGTTCACACTGTTGTTTGAATGTCCGCTGCAGAAATGAAAACATGCAGAGGGGTTGGCCAGATGGAGCTGGTTGGGCTTGACTGCAGCACAGACTGCTGGAGAAGGAAGATGGCAGCTTGTGGGGCTCCCACCTCGGTGTGAAGGCACTGCCCTACACCATCATGGCAGTGGCTTGGTGCATCCATGCTGCAGCAACCAACAAACAGCTGTGTGCAACCAGCGTCTGGGTGGCAACCAAGGCACGAGGCACAGGGCAGTGGCAGCTCAACTAATGGCAAATGCTTGTATGTGTTTTGATGCATTGCCTAAACACAGTCCTAGGAACAGCAAAAAAAAAAAGTATAGCCTTGCTTTCTGTTTGGGTACAGGAGTTTGAGAATTGGTTTAAAAAAAAAAAATCAGATTATTTTTTTTCTTTCTTTTCTGTATTCATGGCTCTGTTTTCAGGCAACATAAATACATTACCTGTGAATTTTCAAGTGGAATGTACAGAGTTGCAATCAGACATTCAACTAAAAAAAATCTGGTCATGTCTCTTTAGCAGACTTTTACAAACCATCTTTTACTAGAAAAAAGCATCCCTCGCTTCACAATCGCACATTATTCATGCCATCACTTTTTGGCAGTATGCACGTTTGGGAACAGCTATTTTCAAGGGTGAAGCAGAGGAAGGGTAAAGTTTCGTCAAAGATCTCTGATGAACATCTTGAGTGCTCCCTGAGAATTGCATCCACTGCACAGTCCAGCTTAATGTGTTAGTGTCACAGAAACAAAATCAAATATCCCACTAGTTTTATGTTTTTGTTGCTTTTTTATGTTGCATTTTTGTTTTAATTATTGCATTTGTTGCATTTTTATGTTTTAATGAATATATATATATATATTTGTTTAAAAGTTGTGTTGCTTATATGCATTAACTTCATCATCAATTTTATGAGGGCCTCTCCAAAAGTAATGCTTCCTATTTTATTATATCAGCTCATGACATCAGAGGCAGATGTTGATAGATGTATGGCAGTAGAAGTTGAACCTTCCCACTGGTGTTTCATTACATTTTGTTGCCATGTGACAGATGGCAGCAGAGAGGCAGTCTGACATGGAATCTAACATGGAAGTGCAGGTGAAGTAAAGGTGTGTCTCTAAATTCCTTAATGTAGAAAAAATGGTACCTACTGACATTCATTGCTACTTGCTGAACATTTATGGAGACCAAACATTGGATGTGAGCACAGTGAGGTGGGTGATAGTTTCAGCAACAATGCCATCATAACAGCTGTGGAAAAGTGGCTTGCCTCTGCTGGTGCAGATTTTATTGGCGTGGCAAGCAGGCTTTCGTTCATGGCTGATGCAAATGCGTAGCTAATGGTGGTGACTGTTAAAAAATAGTACTTTTTAGCTGGGAATTTTCTCTATCAAATAGCGTTATTATGTTATTTGTATTGGTTGCATTTTCTAT
Organism: Lagopus muta; assembly: GCF_023343835.1. Classification (NCBI taxonomy): domain Eukaryota; kingdom Metazoa; phylum Chordata; class Aves; order Galliformes; family Phasianidae; genus Lagopus; species Lagopus muta. The sequence goes on from NC_064434.1 coordinate 11,845,074, forward strand.
GGAAATAAATAGGAGGCATTACTTTGGGAGCATTCTACATATATGCAGCCCAAATCATTTCCTATTCACTCAGTGCAGCCCAGGCAAGTCAAAACGTTGGACACCCGTTGCTCAGCATGATTGCAGTTGAAGTACAGGGTCCCGAAGGTGAGTTCAGATACTCGCTTGAATTACAACTTGGCTAGGAGGTGGCAGCTGTCTGTCATGGAAGGGGCAGCGCACCATGAAGTGGAGTAGCACTGGAGCCCTGCTGGATCTGGCAGTATGCTGTTCAGATGTTTGGGGTGCCTGGATTTGGTGGTTTGGCCTCTATTCCCAAACTGCACTTTGGATTCAAGATGGCTGATTGCATTCATTAGCTAATGGATGCTCAGCACTCTGGAAACATGAAGCTGTAAGAATGCCCTGAGCTTTATTTGTTTGGGTGGTTTGGTCAGGCAAAAGAGTGTAGGTGTTTTTTAATTTATTTCTTCTTCCATTTCAGTAGCCTTTAACAGGTTACAGACCATTGGTTTTACCACATGTAAATAATTTATTCATGCTCATCATTTGAAGTCTTTTCACAATTTACACAATTATTTACGATTTAAAAGTAATTCTCATTATCAGGCTGCCTTTAGTATCCTTCAAAATAATTCATTCTATCAATCTATCAGCTTTTAGTCTACTGTGGTGTGTAGTATGATATCTTTTCTACCTGAATGTGAACATTAATGAAGGATGATGCTCAAGACAAAACTTTTAATGTAATTTTCACTGTGGGAAAACAGAAAAAAAAAAGGAAGTGAAAAGCAGTACACTGTGAAGCATTGCAGTTGATAAGCACTAATTCTAAAATTCTAGGTCTCTTCCTTTGTCCTGAACATTTAAGAAAGACATGAAAACATTGTGCAAATCTTTTAAATGACTGCACACATCTATGTGTTCGGTTTTTTTTAGTTGACACATGGCTATTTTATCAATTTTTCTTTCTTCTATTTTTTGGTTCTTTGATCCCTTCTGTCTCTGAAATAGCATGTATCAGGAAGGCTCTAGGCAAGCAGACACCTGAAATTATATATAGTTACATGCACTTACAATTACTTCATGTCATTGAAACAACCTGGGAGTTAAGAGGTGTTTTAGTATTGGGCCATGATGAAGACCATAGAATAGTTTAGGCTGAAAGAGACGTTAAAGCTCATCTAGTTCCAACCCCACTGCAAGGATACTTCTCAGTAGACCAGGTTGCCCAAAGCCCCATCCAGCCTGGCCTTGAACACTACCAGGAATGGGGTATCCACAAATTCATTGGACAGCCTGTTCCAGTGCCTAACCACTCTCGTACTAAAGAACTTGCTCCTAACATCTGATCTGACTCTAAAGTCTTACAGTTTAAAACCATTATCCCTTGTCCTGTCCCTACACTTCCTGATAAAGCATCCCATTCCAGCTTTCTTGTAGGCCTTTAGGTACTGGCTGCAGCCAGGTCTCTCGGGAGCCTTCTCTTCTCCAGGCTGAACAATCCCAGCTGTCTCAGCCTGCCTTTGTAGGAGAGGTGCTCTAGGCCTCTGATCATTCTCGTGAGTACCATGTCCTTCTTGTGTAAGGGCTGCAGAGCTGAACACAGTACTCCAGGTGGGCTTTCATGAAAACGGCATACAGGGAGACAATCACCTCCCTTGCCTTGCTGGCCATGCTTCTTTTCATGTTGCCCAGGATACGGTTGGCTTTCTGGGTTTCAAGCACCCAGCACACAGCTCGTGTTCAGTTTTTCATCCACCAGTACTTTCAAGTCCTTCTTCTCAGGTCTACTCTTAATCTGTTCTCTGTCTCACCCTTGTATTTTGCTTGTGATTGCCCTAACCCATGTACAGGACATGGCATGTGGCCTCATTGAGTGTAATGAGGCTCACAAAGACCCAATTCTTACACCTGTCAGGTTCCTCTAGATGGCATCCTTCTTTGTTGGGATGTATATTTCCTGGTCTTATAGGAGATTATCCAGTTTTTGGGGGCTTGTCTTCCTTTCAAGGCTTTATTCCATGGAGCAAGCAGATCCATGAAGAGAACAAAGTCCAGGGTTGTGAGCTTGCTGTGTGCTCTCCTTGCTACCACAGTAATATTAAACTCCACTTTCTCATGATCACCACAACCAAGACTGCTTTTGATTTTCACATTTCCCACTAGCCTCTCCTTGTTGGTGAGAACAAGGTCCAGCATAGTTCCTCTCCTTGTTGGTTCCTCTATCATTTGGAGAAGTCAGTTACCATTAGCAGTTACCTCCTAGATTGCTTGTGCTCTGCTGTGCTCTATCTCCGACAGATAACCTCAGATAACCTGGATTACATGAGGCTGCACCTATGGTCTATAAAGGGGCTCATCCTCTTGGTCTTTCTGGTTTAGAGGTCTGTAGCAAATCCCCACTATAATGTCACCTGTCCCTAACTTTTCTTAATCCTGACTCATGAAGCTTTGCTTCGGCTCCTCATCCATGCCCAGGTAGAGCTCCCAGCTGGTCAGTGACACGAAGGGTGATACTGCTTCCTCTTCTTCCTAAAGAATCCATGTTCTTCCATTCCAGCACTGCAGTGGGAGCCATCTCACAAAATCTCCATGATGCCAATATGATCATAGATGCTAGTAAGATCAGATCAGTTGTGAACCAAATATTTAAGACATAAGAAAATTGACTTTATTCTCAGAAGTGTTAGAAGTCTAGCTAAGCACCTCTGAGATGCAACAGGGAAAACTAGGATCATAACATTCTGGGAGCTGACGTTGAACTTGCAAAAACATTCTTTAACTACATATTTTGTGGGTGGTTTTCTTCACTGTAGTCTATTCTGAACATGTTACTTCTGGAGATTTCTGTAAGGTTCTTCACAGACTCAGTAAAGCTATTGTTCTGCAGGCTTTTAGTTTCCCTTTCTAACTCTGGAAAAGTAGAGAAAGAAATTGTGTGTACAGGGTTAAAAGATAGTTTTGCTTACACTGTAGTAAGAATCCAGGTAGAACCTGTGGTCTTTAATTCTGCTTAACAAGTCTGCAAACAGTTGTGCTGAAGGCTGAGACATCAGAAACACCTGGGTGTAATCTGTGGGCAGGTTCCTGGTGTTCTGAGCTGCTGCACATTCTCCTTTTTGTCGTTACTGATTCATCAAGGAAAGCTGTGTAAGGCAAACTTCATATGTGACAACATGTGTCTCTCATTCAATCTTATGGCCTGCAACTACAGTGGAAACAACAGAAATAGAACAGTATTGGGATGTGTGGAGTTGTCTTATCCAGGGGCACTGAATGTGTGTACTGTTGTGACTCTGTCTTAATACATCATTGTCTGCAAAGGCTTACCTTAATCAGGGAAGAGGGGTGTCTCCTAGGTGTACTTGGCAAAAGCATGGCAGAATTGGAATAATTCATTCCTGTTCAGTCTCAAACAACATAAATGAGCTGTGAAACCACCCTGTGTAGGACTTGGAAGGATATATGAATATTGTATAACTTAGGAGTTGTTTTTTTTCTTTGAACAGTGACCTGATACACTACCTGTTAGACAGCAGTAGTGACACATTCAGATGGGTAAAGTATTTGGTAGGTGTTATTAACATTTTTCTTCTTTAACATAGTAGTCATAAAAGCTGCCAGGTCTAGAGCACTGGGTTTATTCCTCCATACCTATTGTAAACTTGCTGGGTAGTTGTATGGATCCCTGCTGAGTAGCTGCTGAGTGCATATAACCTAAAATATTTATCTTGATACTCTCCTTGAACGTAGAGTCTGGTATTTTACTCTTGTTCAGAAGAGACAGAGCAAGGGACTTGGTCTTATGGGGGTTGAAGCAGATTTCTCTGTGCTAATTGTAACAGTATAAGGTAGTAATCATTTTCTCACAAGTTCTTGCACTGTGCATCATCATCATTTATTAAGATGAAAGAATAGTGCAGCCTCTCAAATCCATTGGATGTCATCTCTGCTGAGCATGCTGTCTTCTGTGCTACATTCACAGATGTTGTGACTTTCAAGTATCAGCCATAATACCTCAGCTTTCTATCATGTTTCAAGTAACTTAGATGTAAAAAGACATTGAAAATCTTCACTTATTTATCTTACAAACACTGCAGAGGTCATCAGTCACTCTCTTCTGGGCATTCAGGAAAATTTTAATGAGTACCTGGTAATCAGAGGACTAATGCTGTTTAAGTAAAACTGATTGTGAGGTCGTATTATCCATAAGAAATTCAGTGATCATAGAATACAAGATTGGAAAGGACCTACAAGACCATCTAGTCCAACCGTCCTCCTATCACCATTACTACCCACTAAGATACTAAACCATATCTTGCTGCACCTCATCCAGAAGCTTCTTGAACACTGCCAGGGATGGTGACTCCATCTCTCTGGCTGCTGAGAAAGGAGGAGGTACTGGATTTAACCAGGTAACTATGGCTGAAAGCCTCACCTCTGGGTACATCAGAAACTTCACCATCTTTCTGTAGCTAACAAAAATAAAAATAACTTTCTTCCTTCTGCATGTTCTGTTGTCATTCAGTTTCTTCAAAAGCAATTGGTCAAGCAGGCATTTGTGCATCTTCTCCCTCAGCTTTCTTCAACTGCTCAGTGAGCACTGGAAGATATTCATTAAAACCAGAAGGACTAGAGATGTATTTTTTTTAGATTTGGCAGAAGCTGATAGCAGTTGCTCAGGAAAACATCTTACTTGCAACAGATTTTTCAAGCCCTCTATATGGCTAGATAAACATCTAAGCATTTGGTGTCTTACAGATGTATTCTATAGCAAAACAAAACAAAAAGAACTTCAAATAGTTACGGCTAAGACCCATACATGAAATGTAGTGGAAACAAGGAATTTTGAGTGCCTGTTTTTTGATGTCTGTTTTTTATGAGGATTCTTGTTGTCTATAATAAAGAGTGAGCTTATTAACTTTTCCTGATCGAAATATTAATAGGATCTCTTTTGTCTCTCCAGTTTCCAATTTAATAAAAAAAATGTAAAGTTTTAAGATTTTTTTTTAGATCTCTCCCCCTCAGTAAAGTTTGATTGAAACTTTCTTGTGAGTTCACTGTTTGCTGTAGGGAATGGCAGACAGGTAACCATTGTATTTCTTTTGTTCTCTTAGGAAACTATGCCAAGAACTGCTTAATTTTAAAAAGAGGACATTACAAATCACAATGTACTAAATTTCAAAGCTCAAATATTTAGTTTATGCACCAAAAAATAAAGAAGAATACATCACTGCTCCTCTTGGACTGTCATAATAAACATCCATCCTTGTAGACCCTCCATATGGTGCATGAAAATATACCCTAATTGTAAAATCACTTTCAAGCATTTATAGTTCTTGCAATTATTCCTTCATGAGGGAGGACATACAATTTTCCTAAATGTAATATTTGTAGAAATATCTGCTTCTTAGTGACATGTAGCATCAGCATCTACACTGTAGATCAGTGCATCTCCTTTGTCCTTTTTTTTTAATACAGAAAATGTGATTAATATCCAGCACACAAAGACACTGATCAGTATTACTGTATTACAAGTAAATTGTAAATCTAATACTCTAATAGTAGTTCTGGAGATATCAACTATGCAAACATACACGGTGCACTCTCAGTCACAAAAAGTATTGTTGGCTTCTTGGCTGTCTTTATCAAATAATCTCATCACTGTCCTTAACTTTTTATGGAAGTTTAGGGACTTAGCCTATTCAGGCTATTTGCTATTTGCTATTTGCCATTGACTGTTGGAGCTAGAAAAAAACTCCTCAGAAAATGAATTTAGGCAGGCTGGGGGTAGTTGTGCCTTTGTTTTGCAGCAAGAAGAGGAGGAGACTGCTTAGTGGCTTACTGCTTCTTTTGGCCTGTTGCAGGTCATAGACAGGTAGGAAGTGGGCTGGTGGTTTTTCACATCTTAATGAAGCAAGTTTTTCTCCCTGTAGTTGACCATTGCAATGCCATAATGCCAGTGTATCTGGAAATCTTATCTCAATTTGTTTAATTCTCTGAAAAGTTTAGTTTATTTAAAATTTTGTTAGTGCCATGGTAAGAAAGAGTAGGCAGTGAACTACTACCTATGGCAGTAGTTCACACCATGTGTAAATGTGCTGGTTATATGGTTTGTCCCTAAATCTTACCCAGTTCCCCTTCTACCTACTCCTCTTTGCATTGTCTTGTATTTTCAGTCATTTAGTTGTTTGAAGCATAAAAACAGCTTATGTTTGTATGTACTGAAGTGCTCTAACTTCTTTTTGAGCAATTGGCAATTTGTACTTCATTATGCAAGCTCAGAAACTCACTGTTGTTGAAACTGTAGCTCAAAATACTTCACTAATCACAAACCCTTTGAAATAATTCATTGTTATGAAATACTTTACCAGGTAATTCACTGAGACAAATATGAAATGTGCTGTTGGGAATATAAAATTATACCCAGTCATATTAACCTGTATTCATTGCCTCCCTTTCAAACTTTTCCAAATTTTACCCATAGAGAAAGACATACTCAGAGAGTGTTCTGAAGCATGTATTCTTTAGTTTTCAGTTGGAATCTGCTTTATGTTTAGCAGGAAGGCTTTAATTTCCTGCATCTGAGATTCATATTTAAATGCAAACTAACAGGAAGATTAGTTCTTAGAGAAGAGCTATTAGTGACTGGCCAGAATGGTGTTGGGGACTAGAACATAAAACCAAACCAAAACAAAAAATGCTGAGAAGAAGAAAATACAGACTTAAATGAGTTAATAAGGGGATGCATCAAACTGCATTCTCAGCTGGTGTCAGTTCATATGGCTTCCTTCCATTGGAACTATGCCAGATTATACCAGCAAAAGATCTGTCTTGTCATGATTCCAATTTTAGTCTAGGGCCACAACTTGAAAGTAGTTTTCTGCAATGTTTAGTTTGTTCTTATTTTATATGCAACGGATAGAGCTGTTGCTGATAACCTGTGGGGCATTCTTCAAAGCATTGCCATAAAATCTGTTAACAGCAAAGGAAACGCTTAATGCTTATTGCAGTAATGAAAATATCTTCAGACAAGTTAAAGTCCTTTATGGAGTATTGATGGTTTTATTATTATTGCTATTCCCACTTTAGTAAATCAGTATGTCGAAGTTTTGTTTATTTACATGTCACAGAAGCTGGTGAATTTCTGGCTGTAAGCAGAAATGTACGAGCAGTGATGTCACAATCTTGGGATGTTTTACCATTCCCTTGTCCTTCTGCACGTTTATGGTCTCTCCAAGAGAGACATGGGAATATCCTTAATGTCACTGAGGCTAATTCTCACTGATAGCTTTGAAACTTTCAGCCCCTTTGCCAAAGTATGGACACAGGAGCTTTGAAAAAGGTGTTCACTGCCTGCTTAAACAAATAAGTAATTGCCAGAAGTGAGCAACTAGACTCAAAAGTCACAAGTTTGGATCTGTTTCAGCAACTCCTACAATCTATCCACATTTTTAACATATTCATAAGTTCTCCCAGCTAAATGCAAGAGGGTTTTGTGTGAACCACAGTTACTCTAAGTCATTGCTTTGAAGTGAGCCACAATCAATTGGAGGCCAAAAGAGGCTTTACAAAATGTTGTCTTGTTCTGATTGCTGTGCATAATTATTGTAAAATTGTTTGACAGATTGCAAACTTTCAGAAGCAGAGAATTTTGGAAGCAAGTGCTGTAACAAATGTGGCTTGATTTTTTTCTTCAGTGAATAGTAAACTGTTTATTGTACCGATCATATCTGACATTGGATTCCTGTTGCTTGGGATGTTCCATTTTGAATGTTTTAGAGCTCGTCAACATTGCAACTTTGCCTCAGTTTTCCATTTGTCTTAAGATGTCATAATTTCATTGACATACACTAGAAGATTTAGACCTGCCAGCTTCCTTCTATACCTGTCCCTCATGAATAATAAAAGCAGTTTGGCTGCCTAAATCATCAGTACCTAAAGTGACAGGGAAAAAGGAGGGAAAACCTGAGCAGTATATGGGAAGCTAAGGTGCAGTCAGAAAAAGGAGAATGTAAGACAGGAGACAGGACTGTGTTTCAGTCTTGCAGCCACCCAGAAGAAGGTATTCACGAGAGAAAAAGAAGTTGCACACAGTTTTGGCTGAATACTTTTATAAAGCACCAAAACAAATCCACTTTCCCTTAAATCTGCTCACTTGTTTTGTGTCTACTTTTATCAGAATGAATTACTTTATTTGGGTTATTTGAATTGTCAAGTCAGAAAGAAGCAATTAAAGACAGAATGTCCTTGCAACTCTCAGAAGTTGAAATAATTTGAAAACGTTGCTATTTATCTTTGAGATAAGGAAAACAGACAAACAAAAAAAACCCCGAAGCCATACATTTATCATTGTTTCTGCTATTAAACAAGCATATTTTTGTTTCTTAAGTTATCTTTTGATAGTTGTTTAGGAGCGACTTCCTTTTTTTTACTGCAAGCCAGAATGTCCACAGCTGCAATTCTGGTTTGGTAGTGCACAGCTATATTTATGTGACATAGATTACATGTTAGATGTTGTGTTTATCAGTTGTCTAATATTTATGAACCATTATATTACTGAGGTTTAGCTGGTAGTTTTCTCTGGTAATTATGCTTTTTTTTTTTTTTTTTTCCTACTGGCAGTTCTGTTGCTAGGAATGTTTTCTGTTTAACATGGTAGCTACTGAAATGTTCTTCATATCCACAAAGGTAATTTTGCAAAATATCCAGATTTACAATAGATGGCCTGTATTTGCAGAGGAATACAGAAATGTACATTAGCTTAAAAAAATCCTTATGTGTATGTTAAAGGCACAAAATAACTAGACAGTGAAAATATACTTTATTTTCATCCTGATGTTACTCAAGCCTTCTAGCAACAATTTTCATTGCATCAGTTCATGAGTGCTGAATATGTGGTGTTTTGGCAAGATCATTGCCTCAAACACACTGGTACTCTGCTGGCTTTCCACTCCTTTGACTTGTATTCTGGGTACAGGCACTAGATCAGCATTAATCAGTGCAAAAAATCACTTTTGTGTGCCAATGTTTCAGACTACTGGTAGAGACTTGTTCTTGGCAGAATAGCACTACAGATACAAGATTGGAAGGCATCCTCCTTACAGTGCATCGTGGTGCATGACTTCTTTCTATTCTGAAAAAAAGAAAAAAAAATACTCTTTTATTGTTTTTTTGTAGTTAAGAATAGATTGTGCTTTTGTAGTAAAATGTACTTACAGCAAATAGCAACCAAGTGAATATAGGTGAACATATTTAAGGAAGAATAGTATTGTATTTACACAGGCTGCTCCAAAAGGAATGACACTGTTTGATAGAGCAAATTCTGGGATACAAACACTATTTCTCAATAGTCACCACCATTATGCCGTATGCATTTTCACCAGCCATCAACAAGAGCATACAGGCTATGCTTGTAAAAATCTGCATGGCCATCTGGAACATAGCTTGTCTTCCATACTGATGTCACCATTGCTAAAATGCAGCACCCACTGCTTCTGTGTGCTGACATCCACTGTTTGGTCTCCGTAAGTGTTCAGCGAGTGTTGATGAATATCAGTGGCTGCAAAATTTTTCCCCATCAAGGAATTCAGTGACACACTTTTGCTTCATCTGTACTTCCATGTCAGATGCCATTTTTGTCAGACTGCCCTTCTGCTGCCATCTGTCACATGGCAACCACATGTAATGGAGTGATGGTGGGAAGGTTCTACCTCAACTGAACTGCTGTACATCCACCTCTGACATTAGAGACGTAACAAAACAAAATAGGAGGCATTACTTTTGGAGCTGCCTTCAATGCAGAGGCATGTCTATGTGTATATGTTCACATACAGTTTAAATGTTATTGTTTATTTTTGTATTCCAAGTTGTGCTGTAGTAAATGGTTAAAGCTGGTTTTTTGTTTGTTTTTGTGTGTAGAAATGTATATTAAAAAAACAACAACAACATTGAATCCTAGTTTACAGAGCTTTTCTTTTTTATATGGCGATTCACCTGCCAGGCAACTGCATCATGCTATGGTATGCTGTGTGGACATCCTGTTTGCTAAACAGGGATAGTGTTTGTATTTGGTAGTTGTTAAATATTTCGTGTTGTTCATTTCCTTTTTTTCTTATCAATTTTCATATTCACCTTCCAGACCTATGAATTTGTCAAACATGATGCATCAGATTCCCAGTAGGCGAAGGCTATTCTAAGTTAGGATGCAACGTGGAAATATTTTGATTCTGATTTTAGTTTAGGCTTTTGTTCTATAGGAGACTGTGAGCAAGGTCATGTTAACATCTATGTTAACTTTCAGTTCTCCTCACTTGTAAAACAGGGATAATGATGGTTATCACCTCTGCCATCTGTTTTGAGAACTTCTCGAAAACTGGATGTTGCTTACTAAACCAGTAAATACTTACCAGGTTCTCAGTTTGTAGTATGCTTCCACTTACGTCATGGAACAATATTCTGCAATGAAGGTAGGATTGTTCAACTATGTAGAAAGTAAGGCTAAATGCTGGAATGAAAGAGAGAGAGCAATTTATGTCACCTTAAGGCATGGCGCAGACATGTACATCTATGCTAGTCATTGTAGGCTGCCTTTCTATGTCAATGGAGAATTGGTCTTTCTCTAGATGTCTGCTACAACATGAAAGTAATGCCTTATGAATAATGTATTTGTTATACAATTTCAACTTATCTCCTGACATAGCATTACCCCCAGCTACCCTGTACTGGCTCCAGGTGCTTTTATTTCACTCAAGCATCACTTTCATTGTTTTTGTTTTTTTTTTATACTAACTTGGACAATGCAAGATTTTTAGTGGTGATACTATTGTTTTCCTTTTAATTCCCACCCATATTTTATGTTAACCTTCAAAAATAATTAATTAAGTGTATTAATAGTAGCTGAAACCTCTTCTCAAAGAATATCATTGTGTTTGAAAATATGAAGTGCTGAGTGTTGGTCAGCAATTGCTGTAAAAAATGAAAGGTAAATTTGGCAGGCAGCAGTGAAATGCTGAAGTGGTGATTAGTCTTTTGACAAATAGATTAGTCTGGCTTGTGCAACTGTCAGCATGGTTGTATGCATGTTTTGCAATATTACTCTGAATGCAGTACTTTTGGATTTGATCAGAAGTCAGCATAATTGCATAGAAAGGTATGTCACTGTTACAAGGTTTATTAAAATGTGTGCTGTTTCTACGCCTCCATCTGAGATGTGCTGGTATTTCTGCCGGCTCTGTAAATTATGCAGTCATTGCTGTGTTACTGGTCATGTGAATGCAAGATTTTTCAATATATTTACCAAAATATGTTTTGACCTCTTTGGAACTGGGCTGTTGTTATATACTACATGTATATAACAGTAGTAGAGAGTATTTATGTGTTCATAGGATTTTATTCCTATGAGGTTGGTCTCATGAAATTATCACTGAGAGAGTTCCCGCATACGCATTAATGTTGGTGTTTTTTCTTGGAGCTGGCTTGGGAATCTGAGTTAAAAATAAAGGCGGATAATGAAATGTGATGTATGTGTGCATTCCTCATCCCATTATGTTGATAGCTCTCTGTTTGGCATTTTGGAGAAAATATGAAAAGATAACGAGTAAGCCTTTGTGCATATGCTATGGATGGGAGAAGAAAAGAAGCTCTTCCGAGAACTGCATGTCGTTAGCAGCCAGTATTGGAAAACCCCCCTCTGCTTGTCCTGCCTTGTGAGAAGTGAGACTTGAAAGAACTTTCACTTCTTTTACTGGTTTGAAAACATATTTGACCCCTGAGAAAGGAAGCCAGAAAGAGCGTTGAATAAGTTGATTTACCGTCTTTTGAAATACCTCCTTTACTGGTTCTGTGCCAGAATCTGAAGTGCTGTAGTGACAGCAGCCAAAAGGGAGAGGGGATTTGGATGGAGATAAAGGGAAAGATTAAAAAAAGAAGTCTAAACCTATATTTAATCCGAAGGTCTCGTTATCTGAAGCTGGCCACTTCCAGGAGCTCTGCAAACTTCTGCTTTAGTGAATGAATTGAGCCCTGTGTTATAATGACAAATACTTCTCCTGGGAAATACTCATGTTGTGTTACATTAATGCTACAGTGGGAAAGTACAAATTGAATTAGATATAAAAGATACAACTTTTTACATCTGTGGAGCATGTGGATCATGGAGGCAGAGATGACCCAACAAAGTCGAAGCTATGTGTCTGAGTTGCTGAAATACAGATTTTGGAATGACATTCCAAGAACAGCTGCAGTCGAGTACATAGGGCTGTGGGGGGGTGTTGGTGTGATTATCAGTGGAAAGTTCAATTTTTCTTCATGAAATTGTTTCTGTAGTCCGAAAACAAGGGGAGTTTACTAGTGCTTCTGATGGATTAACTATAAAACACTGCTTCTTGAATATGATTCTCAGATTTTAATTCACATCCTTGTCGCTGACTTTTAGCTGGTTGATTTCAGTAAACTTCTCCTGATTTAAACCAGCTGACAGCCTTTTCCACGATCACTGTGGTATTACTCCCTTTGAAGTATGCTTCTGTACTGTAAACTCTTTGGGACAGAGCTCCAAAGTCCTAAGAAAAGTGATTTCAGGTCTCTTTGGAAACAGATTCAACCACAGATGTTCACCCCTATTCAGCAACATACATTCTAATTTTAGTATGAGTAGTAAATAAACACTGCCGAACTGAATTTAGCAGGACACAGGTCACCCTTGTAATTCTGTGGCATCTTCGGAAATGTTGGCATTTTTTCATGCTTTCTATAATTCTACCTAAGCATTACATCTTCCTTTTTGCCCACTTATTCATAGAAATGTCTGCTCAGTGGTTAAAGACTCAGAAACTAAACATATAGAGCTATATTAAATGTTCACTTTTCCCATATGTTTCCTTTTTATTCTGCCATTAGAGCCCCATACTGCATATGTGGTGAGTGCATCTTTGTTCTAGTTTTCCCGTAGTCCCATCGCAGCTGGAACTGAAGCAGGTGAACAGAGACAGTTATAGAAGCCTAGGTGTCAAGCAGCTGTTCTGAACCATCCAGTAGAGTGTGCTTAATTAGATTTCTTGAGATAAAGATAGCACCCATAAAGCCAGAGCAGTCTCAGCAGGAGGATGTAATTATGTTTTAGCAGGAAAGGGGAGCGTGGCAAAAGCGAAGACTTGATGACATTTTGAGTAAGGTTGAAGGCAGGGAGGCTCAGTGTAAGAAGCATTTGAGCATCAGACTTAATGTAATTGAGAGAAACGATGAGAATTTGAGTTGTTATTGAAATCTCCTTGTGCATAGGAATGTCATCAAAGAAAAAAAATGTTGCTCCTTCTTTATTCAGTTTAGGAAAGATGTTCATTAAATGTATAGTCACACAGTAATTGTGTCGTCAAATATTTGGCTACAAAACTCTACTCAGTGAAGAAGAATTTCCTTTACACCTGATGAAAACATTTTTCAAAATAAAATATGTCAAAGCTTAGAAGTTTATCTTGGCAGAACATCATACCATAAAGTAAGATTGAATGTATCCTGTCCAGATCTCTTGCTTCTTGTAATGGTGCCTAAGGCTGCAGTTCTCCAGATGTTGATACTACCAGCATTTACATTTTGAGTGGAAAAGCTTCTTGTTACCACAGACAATTTACAGTAGAAATTTTACTCTTTTATCAGAACAGTTTGCCTGATGTAATGCAAAAAAAATGTAGTAGAAGATGTTTTTTCCACCTTCAGAATAATTTGCCCATAGCGATAAGTACGAGAACGGATGGGGCAGCAGATCTTTCATGTACCTTCCATCCTGGTCCAGGATAAGGCAGCATGAGTTATCCATAAATTACAAAAATTTCCTTAGTCACAGGAAGGAAGTAGAAAACTCTGCAGTAGAAATAGAACTGAAAGGGCAAGCAGAACTTTTCCTTGCACAAGCACTGGCCAGGCATCATCACTCCTCAGCTGCATTAAATGTATTGAGCTGTACTTAGCCTGAACCAGCTTACACTGCTTGAGTCTTGAAGGGGCCTTAAATTAAGTGAGAATGAGAATCATTTCCTGTAAGTTTTGGTAATTAATCCCATGGGGGAATCAAGAGTTGGTGGTTAGATAGCTGTTTGCCTGGCTGTATTGGATACCCAGGCAGCTAGTGTGGTGCTGCAGAGGTGATGCAGCTCTGCAGGGTTTAGTGAATGGAAGACAAGTGCTCAAGGAATGGGAAAGGGATAACAGAACACTGTGAAGAGGAAAACAGGTTTCTCAGTGTTCATTTTTAGGAATGCCATATACAATCAAGAAGAATGAACAGACTTCAGTAGGAATTAGACATAAAGAAAATACACCAAACTGTACTGCCAATATTGCTGATCAGTATTAAGATGGCTTTGTCCTACTATCACTCATAGGTTTCGCTATTTTATGTTCTTACATGTTTTGATGGATTGGTAGCCGAGGCTTGAATCTGGTAAAGAGATTCACTATGTGGTTTCCTAGCCTAATTTTCTACCCTGACAGTGTACTTCTGTGCAGTAGATCTAAATCAGAGCTTATGAGTCTCAACCTGGGGAGAAAAGCATGGATAATCACCAGTGCTTTCAAGATCAAATGATCAGCTTGGCATCCTCCAACAAACAGATGAACTGAAGCTTGATCAGACTGTTAGTAACAGTTCCAAGGAGTCATGAAAAAATTCACCAAGCAGAATGTACATACATTGTTTTTGTCATGCTTGTGTGGTTTTGTGGTAGTGAGATAGATTTGAGAGGTAACAAAATTGAGAAGTAAATCCATGAAAATAACTTAAAAAAGTGAGTGGTTTGCTCAGCTGCTGTTTTCCCATACGCAACACCTTGCATGGGATTGCCAAGCTTAAAAAGATACAGGGACTGTGATGTGTGCAGGGCTGATTTACAAGTTATAATTAGTAAAAAAGAGAGGAATCAATCTAAAAATCACTTCAGATAGTGACTTTGTATCATGACTGTAATAGCATCAGAATCTATGTAGAAAATACACACACACATATGCTTCATGTGTCTTATAGTCTTTGTTTTGTGCTTGCACTCCAAATAATTTCTGTTCAACCATGATATCCTGTGGCATGGATGGATGCTTGTTAGTAGAACAAGTAACATAATTCCTGAGTTAGAAAGGTCATAGATAGGGCAGTGGGACTTGGGACCCAAAGCTGGAAAATGTATTAACATAGTTTAATCAGTCATACTAAATTCCACTGTGTCATATTTCCTCAACAAATTAGTTAAAAGGATTCTGGGTTCTGTCACAGGAAAAGAAAACACTTAATCTTTTTTTCTGGAAAGAATATTTATTCTTTGATTATTGTGCCTGAAAGTTTTGTAGGTTTTGTTTCCTTTTTAAAAAATAAAAATTGTTTATTATAGTTCATGATCTAATATTTAAAACATTATATTAAGGCTTCTAGCTTCTCCTGTAAAGTTTTCTAGAGCTTAGTTGTACAGCCTTGATCAACTTACTCACTGCTTCTGTGTCTCAATGTCCTTGTAGTCAGCTAATGCACTCACCAGTGATGTGTCTGCAAAGTGCATGGCACAGTATGATGCTGATATCAGGTGGAATTTCTGAAACTGTTGAAGTTTAAATAAATAATAATTATTTGGGGTTTGTCTAAGCTGCACTATCCAGCAACTTTTCTGGTGAAGAACCATTGCTTAAAATATCAAAAGAATGTGCATGCAAACCTTTGGCAAGCCAGCATATTTTCTGGTGGCACAGTATGTATGCGAGCCATCATAGCCAAGCACATGATTCAGATTCAGATTTTCCCAAGCAAAGGACCATAAATGTGGAAAATATCAGTGATATCCATCTGAATAGTTGTTTCGTTTCCTAGAGGACCATGCAGGATTTGTGAGTTACACAGCATTAGTAGCCCCTTGCATAGTTTGCAGCTAAAAGTGGAAACTGATTTAGAACTTGTTTAGTGCGCCTGTTCTTTACATCCTATGCAACTTGCACCCACCCTCTTCCTTCCTCAGAGAGGAGGGCTGAGAAAGGCATTTAAAGAGGGAATACAGTTCCAGTGCTATGTGGAGATTCTGTAATAATTAACAGCACTCTTGCTGAATTGCACTCTTAGTGCATTCAAATTGAAATTCCTCTTCTCTTAAAGCAGTTGCTCTTTTTCACAAGTAGCTTTTAGAGCTTTCTAGCTTATAAGGTTCATAATGACGACACCTCAACCTGAAATACAGCTGTAGTATGATTTGCTGTATTGAAGAACTAATTTATGGTTACTTCTTTCTTTTAAGTAGATTTGACTAAAGGGGTTTTAAAAAGTACAGAACTAATTCATGAAGTTCAGTAATTAGTGACATGGTAAAAATAGGATCCCTCTATTTGCTTTAAAAGTTGGCCTATTTCCATCTGTACCATTTAAATAGTTATTGATTTAAAGCCAACTGCTTCTCGCCTTTTGCATTTCAGTATTGCTCTGTTCATTTTTTCTTTCTCCTAAGATTTAAATGTCCGTGCTGTAGGCTTATCATCCCTGCCTTTTGTATGTGACCATGCTCACTGTGATCTCACTCATCAGTCAAATGGGAACCACAGTCTTCAAAAGCGAGCCTCTCTCTTTAACAGTACACAGTATTTCTATACTGTGTGTGTACTAGGCCATAAAATAATGTTTATGTTCCTTTAGGCTCAGTACTATGACATTTGTGAGTATAAGTGCTGAAGCAATTTGGAAAGAGATGTTCTCTTTATATCCCACCAGAGAAGAAATTTTATTACTGTGTGTGCAACGCAACAGCAAAGCGAAGCTTTGCTTCCATATTTTATTAGCTATCATTATCATGTTTCAGGGCCTCTTCCTGTATCAGTACTTGTAGACATATAGGAGTTTTTCTTTATGAGCTCACTAAAAAGAAAGCAGGAAATTAATAATACAGCTTCTGAGTCTTTAGAAGAAGCACTTGCTTTGGAAAATGAAGAATTCTTTGAGTGGTGTATGTCCCAACAATGAGGCTTCCAGATGCCAGATGTGGAAGAATGCCATTGTGCTTCACTGTTGGATTAAGAAAGTTGAATGGAAATAAAAGCAATTATCTTAACTGCCATGTAGAGAAATATTGCTGTTGGTAGTGCCAGACATTTAAATACGGGTCAAGTCACAGCAAAGTCCTGAGGTATCCTAAAATATTTGGGTTTTATTTGCTTACTGATTTTACTCTTTGAGTTGCATTTTCTAAGTTTTCCATCGAGACCAAGAAACCGATGCTGAAATTTTCAAATAGCCAAAAGTTGTCAGAAGCATTAATTTTAAACAGATTACAAAGTACCACAGAAGTCCATAGAATTTATAATACTGTGATAAACACAGTTCTGTGATACAGTTTTTATATTCTCTAAAATGGCTTTTTACTATCTTTGGAATCTGAAATTCTACACTGAGAAAATTCATATACACTGAAATTTCCTGTTTTGGCAAAGTTTAAGTTTATATACATATGTTTTCATATATATCTAAATTTATATTTCTTCTGTAGAAGAAAGCTCAAAAGGTACTAAATAAGGATGCTGATAAATCACTTCCCAAAGTACCATGTTCACATTCAGACCACCTTCTAAGGAAATTCTAACAGAACAGTTTCCTGTAGAAATAAGTATTGCCCTCATTGTGAGAATTTTCACTATATAAGACTATTTGCTAACCTTGTTCTTAATCCGAAATATTTCATACATCCAGAAAATGTAATGCCTTGAATATAGATTGCCTTCCAAAAAAAAAAAAAAAAAAAAAAAAGCTATGACTTGATGCTGTATTCTGTACAAATCTGAATGGTTTTCTCTAGGAAACAGCAGACCCCTTGTTAGTTGCAAATGAGTTACAAAGGTGGAATCTAAATAAAGCCAGTTAATGTATTTGATATGATATAAATGTGGCACAGTAATTGCCACATCACAATTACTACTTTTAAACATTTAAGCATCATGTGTCAGCTTTAGATTCCTGAAATTAGTCTTTGAAAAGTCAATATGTATGTAAGCTTCTAAGTGTTGCTTTTGAAAGCATACAAGATACTCACACACTGGGATTCACTGAGTGCTAATGTCTTCTGTGGTATCATTAGGGCTAGGTCCAAACCTTAATAAACTGAAAATGATGTGCAGGTAAATTCATAAATGTGCACAATATAGTAAACTTAGATTCCTGTATTTGTGCTTCTCATGGTCAGAAAACAAACAAAAAGATGCCGGCTTTTGTGATGGGTAATAAAATGACTGAGATTTAAAAAAAGGATTTTCCTATGCTATCTGATATGATGGCAAGCATTACTCATGCCGCAAATTTCGTTGATTAGTTGGATTAATTGGGTCTAGAGCATCTCACATAGAAGGAAAGGCTGAGTAACCTGGTTTGTTCATCCTGGGGTAGAGAAGACTGAGGGAGGATCTGATTAATGTTTGTAAATGCCTCAAGGGAGGTGGGAGGCAAATGGATAAGGCCAGGCTCTTCTCAGTGGTGCATAGCGATAGGACAAGGAGCAACGGCCTAAAACTTGTACATAGGAAGTTCTGTACTAACATATGGAAAAACATCTTTACAGGAAGAGTGAAGGAGCACTGGAGCAGGTTACCCAGTGATCTTGTGGACTCACCTTCTATGGAGATGTTCAAGACCATCTGGATGCCTACCTGTGCAATCTATTGTAGGGTACCTGCTTTAGCAGTGGAGTTGGACTCAATGATTTCTCGAGGTGTCTTCCAACCCCTCTGATTCTGTGATTCAGTGATTCTGTGATATTACTAATAAAAACTCTCTAGTCTTTGAAATATTTCCCTTTGAAGTGAAATGCTGTATATCCTGTTTTTTCCATCCATCTTGTCTATTTGAGGTTCAGTTTCAGTCTACTGTTCTTCACCGTTTAACAAATTTTTCAAGTAGTAGCTTATTCCTAATGTTACAGAAAACTTAGAGTTGTTTTTTATGTACTTTTTCTGATGCTGAGTTTGTTACTTGGTGTTGCACATAGAATTCTGGAACAACGAGATAAAGATGTGATCCTAACAGTGGTGGATTTCACTACTGCTGTTTTTGGGTATCCCTTTCCATAGAAGACTGGGAGCCTTTAGGCATGGTGGTGGTATCACATCTTTCCTTCAGAATAAGATTAATAAAGTTAAGCCAGCAAGAGATCCACAATGAAACTGAGTGTCTGTATCCTGGGTACTTGCAGACCATTTCTAGCAACACCAAGATATTGTCAGCCTTGGGTATTGGTATGAATCAAGCACATGCCAGGTCTACTTTCTTAACTTTTTGAACATTAACATGTTTTGGATAGTTCTGAATGAGCTTGTTTAGAAAGGAGAAATTTGATATGCTTTTTGGTTGGCTAGAAACATGGAGGATTGTGAAGAGTTAACCATAGCTGACTTCCTCATTAGTCAGACTAGTCTGAGCTTGAAAGATAAAAAAAGGTTTTTTGAAAGCCATGTTTGTTATTGCTGTAGAAGAGGCTTGTTTCATGAATCAGTGAAAGAATGAATACATGCAAAAGATGCTTTAGGATGATGATTTCTGAGTTTCTTTGTGCTAGCATTTACCTCACTGTGAAGAGTAAACTAAAGGGAGATCTTACGGAATTATCTTTGGAGAACCCCGGTTGGTCCAGAATCCATTATTCTGCTTGCATTCACATCTTTTGTTTGTACTGACGGCAGTTCTTCCAAGAAATAAACTGTGTTGATGCTGAATAATAATTGAGGGTTCAATTTATCATTGTGCCTCCAAATTCATATTAAAGGAACATTACATTTACAAGGAAATTTCACATTTAAAAATAACCGTGCATCCCTAGTTCAGCTGTTGTCTTTTTATGTCAGTCTCTTGATGGCAGTGCATCCTATTTTTACTTTAGAATTCTAGGCTTACACAGTACAAAGGATGTTCTCACCCAGAACTAGTGTCAGTGTTATAAAGTGCAAAATGTTGTGCTCAGAGTGGCTGCAGAAGTTGAATGAGGCAGAACATTGCAGAAAGAGAAAGAAAGTAAGTAAGAAAAAGTCTTGCAAAAATTATTTTTAGTCCTATCTTCCTTCTGCCTGGAAAGTTACTTTGCTTAGCACATCTTCAGATTTGGTGAGGAATTGCATGCTTTTATTTTCAGGGTGTTTTGACATTTTTGGGCTTAGACTTAAAGAACACTGAGCAGTAAGACTTCATCTGGGGTCTGTGGTTGTACTTCGTAAAATATGATTGAAAAGAAGCTGTGTATGAAACAAAATGGACTTCCAGAATTAATATTTTGTCTGCTTTGGCATTCTTTCATAGGAAGAGGAAATAATAGTAATAATTCTTACTTACAAAAGGGATCTGAAAATAAATTCATTACCTTTTGTGAAGTGTTGAGGGTCTATCATGGGAAAATGTAGGAGCAGGAACTCGTAATAGTTCAGTATTGTGCACATATTAAATATAGGTTGGGGAGAGACCAGTTTGACAACTACTGAGTCACTTATGTGAATTTAATCAATGCCCTGAACTTTTCTGATTGTATCCTAAAGCATTTACACCAAGGTTAAGTACCAAAATGCAACCTGTATCTTTTGCTTGTGCTTTGCTTTTACAGATGCTTGGCTCAGCACATGTTTGAGCTCATATTTCAGCACTGTATATTAAAGTGTAACTTTAACATAGCACTAGTGGTACTGAAATCAATCTGTGAACTGATAAGGTCACACAAAGGATTTGTAATCTTAAGTAAACAAACAATTACTGTGTCATTGGATGGGAAGTAAACCTCTAAGTTGTTTCCGATTTCTGGTCAGGTAAGACCTTTCTGTAGGGCTTGTTGATCATCAGGTTGCCAGAAGATGAGCAGAAAGAAGCAACTGATTAACAGCTGGTTGCATCTGGTCACAGCCAGGAACGCATCGCAATAGAATAAACAATTCAGTTTTCAACAGCTGCATTTGCAGTTACAGTCTACTGAATCAAATAAGTGCAGCTTGCCAAGTATAATTTGTGAGCTAGAAACATAAATTATCTTTAGAAACATTTAGAAGTAAAGAGAATGCTCTTTATCCTACCATCTTCTCCCTCCCTAAAATATAGTTATTTTTAATTCCCTTCTTTGTTTTAAACACAGACAACATATTTAAGGATTTTAATTCTTCACTGTGTTTCGTACTTGGATTTACATGTTTCTATTTCTGTATCTAAAGATTCTGTGCTCTTCTGTTTCATTTCTGGGAATGCTTGTGAGCTGCTAGATATTTCCTGATATCCACCAAGGACCATTCTGTAGGCTTGTTTTGGAATCTGGTGGCTTTCCATAAAAGTCACCCACTACAGTATGGATGGATAACAGTAGAACACTTTATTGAAGAACAAATTAGATATAGAATGTAGTTACTTAATGAATTGCTTGAATGTGCTACTGAAATCCAGCCAGAGATCCTAAGATGATCATACAGATGTCCTGCCAATTGAAGACATTGTGTCTGTGTCCAGAAGTGGTTATATCATTTCTCCATCAAGATGTCAGAAATCTGATACTGAGATTGAAGGAAATTTAAGTATGCACAGGGTATAATACTGGCTGACAGTTCAGAATCTCAGGAGAGGCTAATCTACAGAGAATGGTGAATCTCAGGCTACAAGTTCATAGAGAAGGAAGAAAGAGACTGTTTTATGTCTGCAGTTGTGGTAAACAGTGGTGGAGAAAGTAACTGCAATTTGGTATCTGAATGCACTGATTTACCCTGAACTGATTTGAAAGTGCCATAAATCAGAGCAAGTGGTGAACAAGGTACAAAAGATCTTAAGAAAGGAATAATCACATCATTTGGTCATTCAAAAGACTGAGTAATTCAAGGGATGGAACACCTCCCCTGAGAGGACAGGCTGAGAGAGCTGAGGCTGTTCAGCCTGGAGAAGGCTCCAGGAAGATGTGAGAGTGGCCTTTCAGTATAGAATCATAGGTTGGAAGGGACCTCAAGTATCATCAAATTTCAGCTCCCCTGCCACAGGCAGGGTTGCCAACCACTAGATCAAGTACTAGATCAGATTGCCCAGAGCCCCATTTAAATTTATCTAAAGTGAGGCTATAAGGAGGAAGGGGACAGTCTCTAGCAGGATCTTTTGTGATCGGACAAGAAGTAATGGTTTCAAACTAAAAGAAGGGAGATTTAGGTAAGATATAAGGAAAAAAAAATTTACAAGGGTGGTGAGGCACTGGAAAAGGTTGTCTAGAGAGGTAGTTGCCCTGTCCCTGGAATATTAAAAGTCAGGCTGAGACAGGGCTCTGAGCAGCCTGATCTAGCTGTAGGTGTCCCTGTTCATTGCAGAGGAGTTGGACTAGATGACTTTCTAGGATCCCTTCCAACTCAAACAATTCTGTGATTCTAATAGTGTACATGAATAGATGTGCATATGTATGGCTATGCCCTAAGCCCTGTTAATGAGTGGCAAGACATCAGTTGGGGTGCAAAACCAGCCCACAGCAGCTGGGTTTTGCACCCAAAATGGCCAGTTTTCCTTAGGAGTTGTGAATATTCAGAACAACCTATGCCCAGCCTTGTCTACTGGTGTCCTGACTTCTGACTGCACTTACTGACTGGGTCCTAGACCTCTACTGTAGTTTGCCCTGTCTACCATCATGTATCACCTGCTGTTCTTTCCTGAATGGACCCCAGACATGGCTTCACCTTGTGTGGGACTCCTGACTGGTCCTGTTGCTGTCACCAGTCTGGTCCTGCTCCAGTACTGCAGGACTGTGTCCTGGTCAGGGAGGTTACTGCCCTGTCAGTTCCTGGGTCACCTCCCTCTTGGGCCAGTTCTTCTCTTGCTGTTGACAGGCCTGTAGAATCAGTCAGCTGGATTCATAGTATTTGTCTTATTTTCAAAATAACTAGCACTAAAGGCTGAGTTAATTGATGCTAATTTTGATTATTTCTGTTGTCAAAGATTCTGGAAGCCCTAGACATAGCCCATAGCCTGACCAAAGCAGGTTTTACACAACAGAATGAAAAGAGAAACTCTATTCTAGCCAACTCGAAATATAAAAGAAAGATAGGAGAGCCCAAATGGCAATGATCAATGGGCTGATAGCTCATAGAGCAACGTAATTCCAAGGTGACATCTGAGATATCTGTACACCATGGGAAAACATGAATTTGTTAGCAAGGTGTAATGTCTCAGAATATGACTCTGCTTAGTTTAGTGCTGCCATAAAATAGTGCAGCTCAAACTGAATTTGCAGAATTTATTATAAAAACAGGACAGAACATGAACAGAGTTACTGAAGAATTCTCTTACTGCTTATGGATAAATCAGCCTGCGCATGTTACCTATCTGTCTTGGAAAACAGGTTAGAAAACCTCAGAAAACCTTAAAACCACATATATGACAGATTTCTAAATTAGGATGTATAGATTTTAGGTAAAATTTTAGAAGATAAAAAAGCCTTTCAAGTTATCTTTTCATCCACATACCACTGCGACTGCAGTTGCTCTTGTGTAGTACTTTTACTAGCATTACACAGAGAGTTATTTCCAGTGTAGACAGACAGCAGACAGAAAAGTTTGTCTAAGTTATCAAAGAGCCTTAAAAATACCTTCAACCTGCGCTTATCTTTTTGGTAAACTGTCTAATTATGTATTGACTTGGGAGACTAAAAGACTTTCTTCAAAATCATTTCTACTATTTGCATAACAAATCCATTTTTTATGGATTCTTGTTCAGTGTTCCAGGACATTTTATTCACTTTTTTTTCCCTCATTAAACGAATAAACATTTGGGATCTGATTTCATCATTGTTTACTTCACCTATTATTATTATAGTTGCCACTTTGTCTTTATAAGGGCAAGAGGAGTGAGCCTGTAAATCTACAGACAAATCTCACCTGACGCTTAAATGATGCGGGCCTTGTAATAACCTTTTCCACTTCAAATTCATGTGGAGCAATGCAAATTAAAAAACATATTTCAGTAGCAGACAGGAAACCTACTCGTACAAGTTTTAGGTCCTCAAGCAGTAGCGCATGAATGTATCCCCTCCAATAGAACACACAGAGCTTCATGACATTTTGTTTACTTATTCATCTCAACTTTCATATGTAAAAAGTGTCATGAGACAGCCAGATGAACAGTGATTTCCTAAGACTGTCAGATGACAGTTAGATATGTTTTATTAAAATCAATAACTGAGAATAGTCTCTTCAATTTTAAACTCACCCCTATGAAAGTATGGCTTTGATACCTGAAGATGCCTGAGAATTGAATCCAGCTATAGAAATAACATATCTTCACCCATTCCATCTTCATTATTAACCTAAAGCTAATATCGAGATGGTATAATTGGCATTACAAGCAGAAATCTGTTACAAATGGTTTCCGGATTTACACAGTCACAGGATCAAGAAATGTAGCATGGACACAGAAGTTCCCTTGTACTGGTGGGATGAATGGCTTCTACTAGAACCAAGGCTATAGCTAGAGGTTATCAGTGTTTATGGGAACTCTGTGTTGAAATGTGAAACAGCCCTAGAATTTAGATGTAGATTAAACATCTGAAGAAACCTGAAATCTCAACGCAGTCCATGCAGAGCTCCGTTCAGCTGCAAATCGAAGAATCAGGGCTGACTTGAGACACAAGGAACAAAAACAGGAGGGAAAAAAGAAAAGGTGAGAAGGGACAAAAGAAACTTCTGTTTCGCCTTTAATACCCTCAATAATTAGTGTAAAGAATCCAAAATGCATTACGGGTTCAGTCTATTACCCTGCAGAGGGAATGAGGCCAAGTGTCTGCTCTGATCTGCATGACTGCTCCTTATGGCTGACAACAGATTGGACCCAAGGTCTTGGATATCAGCCCATGATTACTATCAAAATAGATCACAGAAGTAGTTGCTTACTTTAAAATAAATGTATTATTTTTTAGCTTTCTCAAAAGGAAAGAGTGAGGAATGAATGGACCATTTTATTCCAGGAGATCTACGTAACAGTAGAGCCCTGTGAGCATGGACTTCAGATCAGCTAAAGCAGAAAAGGGAAATGGGGACAGTTCTCATGTCTTGAAGCAATATTTAAGTGCAGTTTTAGCCACAAATTTTCAGAGATTATACATTTTTACTATATGTTACTGCTAGTTATTTTTGTGTCAGTGACTCATCTACACATGTCAGATAAATAAATGGTAGAGTTTTATCCTGTGAGTAAATACACTGATTGGATTGTTCACGAGATACAGTCCTACTATTTCTGAGAAGCATGGCACAGTCATAAATATTTGAATACACAACTGCTTGGTCTTCCAAGAAACCAAAGCAACACAGGACATTTCCAGAGCAACAGCACTTTAATGATAATAAAATCTAATCTCATTACTATCGTGTGACAACTTTGGATGTCAAACACTGTGGCTTTTAGAGAGCCACAGCCTTCCAAAGAAGAAATAGTATTATTAGAAAATGTTTTTCCTGTTTCCATTACCCTGTTGACCATTGAAATCTCTGTCTCAGCACTGAATCTGATCCTGATCCAAACACAGAAGGGTCGAGTTTTTTACATGCCAACCATCTGTTTGCACTTTAAAGGAATGCTGATCAGCCTCCTAATGTCACTGCCAGTGACAGGTAAAAGAATGTGAAGAATGCTTAGAAAAAATCCATAAAATGTAACTCTTGTTTTCTTATCTCTTCTGTCACAACAAGAAGAGGACACTTCGCATCACCCTGGTAATTGTCTTTCTGGCGAATTGTTTCTTTAGCATTTCCTGCTGTGGATAGGACAAATAGCCATTATTCCTTTAACCTCTGCATCTCCTCATCTCATTGAATAAACTTAATATGGCCACAAACACCTTTTAAACATATGAAGTAAAATTTGCCACACAGTGTCTTTGTTGCTCATAATTTTATTTTTTTAGCCACCACTGTTGATTTGTTATTTTGAAAGCAGTAATAGAACAGAACAGCAGACACATGAAAATATAAGATGCATCTGAGTAGCATCTTGGTAGCATTCTGAAAGGCGATAAAAAAACAATATAAGGTCTTTTTTTTTTTTTTCTTGCTCCAGGTAAAGCCCAAATCACACATGATCTTGTATTATATTGTGGCATATTCTGTGATTTATTTAGTCCGTGATGACCTTATACCATAACATCATCTTTTAGTTCCAATACAGCACATCACCTTCTTTTAAACAAAAAATTATAAGAAGTCTGAAGCCAGTGCGGAAAAAAATTAGGCTTAGTTGCTTAATCTGCAAGTTTGGGATTAGAACTGCTAGCCCCTAAATGGATACTCCTTCAAAATAGCAACAAAGCATTGCAGTAAGTGCTTTTAAAGCTGTCATGACAGCACAGAGAAGCCAGGTGATTCCATTATGAGCACTGTGCAACACAGCAGCACTGCTGGCTGCTCACAGGGAAGGTGCACAAGTATCAGGCTGGTGGACACCACATATGCTCTCTGCAAGCCAGCAGACCTGAACAAGAGAGTTAACACTGGAAAAAAAAAAGAGAAAAAAAAAAAAAAAGAAAGAAAAAAAGAAGAAAAGGATGTGTGGGCTTTCAGCTAATGTATGTTGGCAGAGTGCCATGAAGCTATGCTGGTTTATTAAATGTAAGAGCTGCTCCTTATGTGTAAATTAGGACTGCCACCTGGCTGGTTTCCAGCTGTCTTGCCTGGTTTTATTCTGAACTTGCTGGCTGCTGTTGGAGCTACTGTACAGATTGGTCTGGACATTCTCAGCGGAGATTTTTTGGAAGGTGGCCTTTTCTGTTTCAAAGATAACTGCCTCTTACCTGTGTTTTGACAACAATGTGCCACTGAAGTCGCAGAGGTGAAACTAAAATGATAGCGATCACCCTGACAAAAAGAAATAAAAATAGATCATTTTAAAAAAATATAGTAAAACCAGCTTCATCTAAATGAAATAATGATGAAAAGGCATGCATTATTTGTTTCCTTTTATGGCCTTACTAAGCTATAAAAGTTTTGTAGATACCAAGTTATATTAGAAACATATTTTGACACTGCTCTGTAGACCAATAGAAGCTGGAAGATAAAAGTTTCCTTTTCTAAGAATTTTATAAATATATTTCCTCATAATTTCTTTGTTGGTTTTGATTTTCATTGCAGCTCTAGAGATATGCTAATTGACAAAGCTATGCTGAATGCAGTTACTAATAAGGAATCTTTTCTGTGTAATTCCAGGCCAGTCAATATACTTTCTTCTGCAGTGGCCAGCATGAACTCGGGCAGACAAGAATGAAAGTACAAGTACTGAATGCTTAAGTTAATTTCATATCCAAATATCTGAATAATTATTTTATGATCACACTGAATTGCCATTATTAAACTAGGAGTGACACTTCTAAAATTTTCAGATGGGTTCCCAAATTTCTCTTCATAATTAAAATGCAGTGTTTGTGTGATGACAGTGTATACTCATGATGTATGACTGTGCTATACAATGTCATAAAACATAGAATATCCCCAGTTGGGAGGAATCCATAAGGATCGCCAAGTTCAGCACCTGGAATATGAAGCCTAATGGAGGTTTGTTTGGTCAATGGACCTCCTTGGCTTTATGTTCTTGTGTTTGTGAAGTTGTATGATCTTTCTTCTGGCTTTGAAATAGACTTAACAGCCTTAAAACAACAAAAGCTACAAAATACTTGCACACTCCTGCATAGATGAGAAAAAAGGGTGACCATTAATTTCAAGTAAATCATCAACCCGCTTTTTTCCCACATATAATAGTATCCGGATGTTCTACGTCCGCTAGAAACAGCTCACTAGCACCTAATACTTACAATATGTGTATAAACAGAGAGGTCTTGTTTACATGCCAAATGCTTGCACTCACCCTGCTGTCCGGTCTTGGAAATAGAGTTGTGTGGCTGTGAGTGATTCCGATCCTTTGCAGACATTTTTGTTCTGCATATTGACTTATCAAATCGTCATAGGTATTTATAACACGGGGAAAAAAATGGTGATGGGTGGCACGGGCATAATTAAAGGAAAATATGAGTGCTGTTTTCCAGATTGGATTAGTTCTCGGACCCAAACACCATATCATCATTAAAAAAGCCTCCCAGGCAGAAACATGCCGTTGAAATGCCGTTTTGTGCTTCTCATAACATGAAGTAATCTGCTGTGATCAGATGTTCGACACATCACAATATATTGTTCTCTATCCAGTAATCTTGGAACAAAAAGCAGAGGAAACGTGATGAGAGATGCAGCAAGCTTCCAGGATCAAGACACTGTGTTGAGACAGACTTCTAAATTAGCAAGTGCTCATTATCATCTTATATCCTAACAATTCATACAACAAGTATAGAGATGTAGAACTGAAACAGATATACCTTGTGAAGATTAGTGCATTCTGAACACGGTTTTCTGGCAATTCTGATAATGTGAAATCTGTCACCATTACTGTATCCCACACTGATATCTCTGGCTTTTTTTTTTTTTTTTTTCTTCTGAGAAAAAAAGTCTTAAAGATGATGAAGTCTATAAAACAACTTTGCCTGCAGGGGCACCAACAGTTCACGATCTGGAATGTATCAGCACCCCCTCCCAACAATTGGAGATGTAAAATTTTGCAATATTAACACCATCAGAAAGCACGAGTTCCCTTGCAAGTATCTGCTTTGTGTTTATGCATGTTAAAATTATCTAGTATTATCTATAATTGCAGATAATGGATTTTAAATGTTCTGTAACTTGAATACTTCTATATGTGAAGTTTTATTTTTCCATTTCTAAAACTCATGCAATCTAGCTGACTTTTGTTGATTATAAACACTTAACTGCCAGCAGAGCCAGTTTTGCTGGCACCTCATGTCAGATTCCTGAAAACATTTTCAGAACTATTTCAGATACCAGGAAAATCTCAACATTCACACACAGTGGAGATCTATCTCCTCTCTTGTTACTCAGCAATGATCTGGGGTTTGTTTTCTTTTGTTTTCCTATAACCAAAATGCTTTTTTACAACTTTCTCACAGCTGCAGAAAGCTGAATGAGCTTGGTCACAGCAGCAGTGCTCACAACCCAAGAAGGGAACCACATACTGAACTATAACCCTGGTCTATTTCCCATTTAGGAAGAGGTCAAAGTACATGCTAACCAAAACAAAGGTAAAAAGAGCCATTGTTTTCTGCTTACCTGGCGTATTTCTTAAACATGAAAAAACACTGTAATTCCTGTCTACTCCCATTAGGTGCACATACTGCTATTCAGATACCATGTATACAATCTAATTGTTATTGAACATGTCTTAGGGCCTCTATTTATGTAGGTAATATTTACCTTTGAAGGTCTTTACCTCTATGGATCAGCTAGTTCTTGTTTCTTGCTTCAAACCATCACTTAATCTAACACGTCCGTGCTTTTCTTGTCTTTTTGACAGTGGATTATCTCAAGATTTTTAATATTTAGCAAGCATAGTGAAAGGCTGCTATGGTTTTGGAAAGTGAACACAAACATGGAGGGGGCAGAAAACTTTGCTTGTGCAATGGAAGTTTTTAGTTTGTAGCACTGAATGATCTTCCAGTGGCAGAAAGCTGTAAAAACAAGATTCTCTATGGGTCACAATCAGGGGGTCACAACATCTCATGAGAATACAAATGCAGTGTAGAGTCAAACTGAAGGAGATACGTCCAAAATAAATCAATATGTGATAAGGAAAATGAGACAAACTGTTGTGTATTAATGCTAGCTGGATAAAAAACACTAAGAATTGGAAACAAAAAGTGTAAAGCACTTGTACATGACCAAAGTATTAATGATTAAAATGCAGAATTGCTTAGTATATGCTTCCTTCCTAAATTTGGAGGAAAAATTAAACTATGAGTTTGTATCATTTCTGAAAGATTAATTCCTTTACATATCCACCAGGTAAATGGAAAATAAGTACACTATCATACAATAACAGTAAAGCATAATGCCAGATTAAAAAAGATAGCTAACTGACAGATCACAGAAACAGCTGTCAATTGAGAGTCATTGTTGTTCAAGTGTATATTTTCCCAGAGATGGAGATATTCAAGACCTGTCTGGATGCCTTCCTGTGAGACCTATTATATGGTACCCGCTTTAGCAGACAGGTTGGACTCAATGTTCTCTTGAGGTCCCTTCCAACCTCTGTGAGTCTGTATATTTCTGTGTCGTATCCTGTAGTTTTCAACATTTTCATCACTGTCTTGGAAGCTGACAAAATCAGATGAGATTCTGTCTAATAAAATAAAGGGTGCCTTGGAAAATACTGAGGTGAATAGTACAGTCAAGCAAACTAGTAGAAACTGCTTAGGAGGCTGCCCCATGCTAAACTGTAGATTTTCTCATCTTCCTGTAGTTTCTCTGATCCCTCCATGTCTCATTTTTGGGCAATCTCATTGATTTAGAGAACTGCTCTATGTTCTGATGTCTTTCAAGTTCTCTGCATTCACAAATGCACCAGTCTACTGGCATGATTCCTTGGCTATAAAAAGACAACCTAACTATAATTTTTGAGGAGGCCAACTGGCATGGTCTGGCTACATCCATAATGTTATGTTTTCTTCTCCTTTAGAACAGGATGGTCTCATCTAAAGTGCTTAGTAGGAGTGGTCCCCAACCTCTGCTAGTTCCCAGACTATTTTCTAGAGTTCTGCTAAGTTCAAAAACCTGGCAAGGGAAAACTGAAATCCTGCCTTCTCTCTCTGACATCTTTTGAAGAACCCTCAACTGACAGATCAAATTCAATGTAGATGTAACAAAACATGTATTTCCCTGCCCATCATAACCACTTCTAACAGATGAGTCCTCACAGGTAGTGCTTTTCCTGATCTCTACCAGCTTTGCTAGTCACGTAGAATGATAATCTCCACATTTCCTTCAACTCTAATCTCTCTCTCAAACCTTGTATCCTGTCTTGATCCATCAATAACCCTACTCAGCTTACATTCACAGTGTGAATATAACAAAATAAATCATGAATAGTGAGAATAAAGTTATCTGGGATCAGAGAATGGGGAAGAGAGTATAGAGAAAGCCATATCACAGAAAGCATGAAACAGACTTATGGACCATAGTTAACATGAACTTTTAGGAGGATTTGTGGATAGATAACCAGGGACTACAGACAGGAAATTGATCTTACCTCTGCAAATGGTCCAAATCAGCAGATGCAACTACCCTCCAATTTCTTTTCCCCATGAGAAAAAAATTAAATAGATACAATTTTGATGTTCACATTTTTGAAAGAGACGAGAAACAATTGGAATTGGTATAGAAAATAACTATAAAAATATTCAAGGACTGAAGAGAATACCATAAAACAGTCTGTTTATCAAAGCTGACTGCATAAAAGCAAGTAAATGCCTTCATGTTACTTGATACTGAATGAAAAAAGCACTTACCCTTGACAGCAGCTAGGAGGTGAATAAGAAGACTTGTTCCAACCTGAGAAAAATGTTAGAATGGCAAAGAATGTTAAGATATTTGCTTCTTTTCTGTTTAACTATTACTGCTTTGTATACACTAGAATATTTTTTCACTCAGAGTACTAGTGCCACATCTAGGTAGGCAAGCAGGAAAGCAGTGATACTTTTAACAATAAAACAGTCGTGCAAACACAAAATTAGTGCATAAATACAGAACACTGTTAGTTTCTACATGTTGATGATTTGTTGAAAGTAGTGCCCAAATGACTAGTACAACTTTAATCTGCTACTGTCTTTACCTGCGGCTTGTGTCTACCATTTGTTAATCTTTCCAGGTGTCTAAAAATGTATGTAAAACACATGGAAAGTATGCGCTATGTGGAAAGATTGCTGAAGATCTGGAATGTAAAGCCCTTAAGCCAATTGCTTTGCCATTGTATCCCCGTTTAATGTAAGTGAAGTGAATAACATTTCACCAGTGATGAATCTGGCTCAAGCTGTTTATTTGCAAAACAATATGGAGAAGGGAGAAAACAGCTATTTTCCTGAAGGTATTTCCTGTAGCTGTATATTAAATGTCAGTGTACACCATAAAGAGAATTGCCTCATAGATTCATTGAGACCATACAGTACGGTGCAATCTGAGGAGATACTACAAAAAAGGATTTTTCATTTATTTACTTAAGTATGAGATTTTTTTCTTTGCCAAGGGCTTTCCATCATGTAACGAATGCAGTATTAACACCTATTGGACAGCATCACATAGACATCTTTCCACCAGGCAGATAATCCACGGTAATTTTTACTGCATAGCTATCTTTCTTTCTTTTTTTTCCCCCTGCATTGTAATTCTTCCTCTATTTTGTCCATTGCCACTGGTTTTGTCCTTCGTTCCACCTGTTCAGGTCTCTGAGAGATAAATATCACCTACTTCCTTGCTGAGGATAGATGAAGGGTCCTATGTAGGAAACATCTCTTAAGTGTCTAGAGATAAGGAAGATGAAGCATTACTTTTGCTTTCCAGTAAGAACATATATTGCACATACAGAGTGGAAGAATGAAGGGAGAAGTAAACTTGGATACAGTCTACTGAAGTCAATAAATTCCATGCGACCAGTAACTTACACTTGGAAAAGTGTGGCTCTATTGATTCACATCATGATGAGCATCTTTCCCTTCATATTTTTGTGGGCAGTGAATAAAGACTTGAGTTCAAGAAGTGAATATCAGAACTCTAATTTACAATCAGCATAGTAAAAAGCTTTGTCCTACTCACATTGCCTGGCAGCAGCAAGCACAAATGTGTTTATTGAAACCTTTTCCAGGGCATTGCAATTGCCCTTATTTAGGCAGACTTAGAAAGGGAGCAATATATAATTCATGGCAATCTTTAAAAACTTGCTCACCAAGGCTCATGACAAATGCTTACAAATGGGGATTAAAACCTGAGTTGTCAGAGAGATAATTAGTTTATTCCAGCACACTGAAAGGCCATGGCTGTGATGATGATGGTTGCCATCTGATGAGTAGGGAGTCACATTACAACACAAGCACATGCTCCCTCTTTTACTCCCTTCTTCAGCATAGACCTTATTTAGCCATCAATAATACTGCTCTTCAGAAGAAAAAAGACAAAGAAAAAAAAAAAAAAAGAGTTGTTTTAACTGTGTTATTTTCTGGATCTTTTCAAATGGTGATTGACAGTACCCATTTGGCTACAGCAGCATCTGAGACCACAGATGTCAAAGAGAAATATTTGCAAATTCTGTTCCCTCTGTTAAAGCAATTATTTTTAGTTTCTGACGAGCAGGCAACTATACCCAGATATTCAGAAACAGATTCCTAATGCAAAGGCTGACAGTAAATTGGCTATATTACAAAACAAATTGCACCCTCTGTCAATAGGTTCCATACTCAGGATTTTTTTTCTACCAGTGTTGCTGGACACACCATGAGAAGATTGCCACCAGGTCATTTCTCCATCATTTTTATACAGTTAGGACAACTGTGAAGGGAGAGCAGGGGGATAAAATCAGGTAGTTTTTCTGCTGGAGCATAATGAAGAACATGAAATAATGTGCTGCTACTCAGGAATGTACCCAGACAGAAGCAGCAAGTAAGCTGAAACTATCATCGCACTAAATAACCTGTAACTGGAGACATGAATTTAAAGTCAAGTAGCTCAAATTGCAAATTCTTATCTTGCAGTCTATGAGAATAAAATACTGAAGATTTGATGTATGATGGCTAGCTGTCTTCTTACCACGTGCCTGATCCACAAATAACAGAACAATGACAACTAAAAAAAAAAAAAGTACAATCCTGATCGGAATGACATTGAATTGTTGAGTGTCAGCTGACTGTCAAATAGTCTTTCTCTTCGTGTTCCTTATTACCTTCAATTCATGTAGGTTTCTAAGTTTCTGTTCTATATTTTTACTTCCTATTGTGCTTTCCAAGTCTTCTGCAATTAAGCAGTCACACAAACAGATACTACTGATTTTCTTATCTCAGGCGCTGAGAAACGTAATCCATTGTACAGAGAGCAGAAAGTTAAACAAAATATTGGAAAAATATTTTGATCTATTAAAAAATGTTTCCAAAGAGAACATTTTTTGTAAGTACTTGTAGTTGCAACAATTCCTCTTTGGAACAAAACTAACAATGCTAGATGATGAACAGTAGAGCATTGGCAGCTCCACAGTTATAGATATTGTGCTAAATGAATCCAAAGCAAGCCCACTGTGACTGATGGAGCTGCCTCTGCAAAGAACAGGTCTAGTGAAAACAGATTTCTACAAATGAAGATGTTAACAGGCAGAAGAGGAACTGAAATTCATCCTCTTCAAAATAAATAACAAGCCACAGAGTAGGAACCCAAGTGTGAGTAATGCTAGAGATCAGGCTTATTACCTAAGAAAGTGTAACATAATACAGAAAGATCCAGTGGAAAGCTGGGATGTTTTTCATGAGATAAAGCTTAAAACTTAAATAAATAAATAAATAAAAATAAAAATAAAAATAAATAAATAAAAAAGCTAAGAGTGCACAAGGATAGCATGAATTGTATTGCTTTCCATGCTTTCCTAAGGCTCAGTCCAAGGAAGAGGTATGAATCGTTTCAAAACTCATGCGGTCCTTATGTTTTATCTGTGGGATTCCTGCTGATGTCACCGTGACACTGAAAGCACAGAGTCTTCTCATAATGCAAATGTCATGATACTTGAAAAATAGTGAGATGTGTACCATAGATAAGAGGTCTGCCTTGCAGCCAAGTGAAGGAAACTTTGTTCTTGGTCATCAATAAACTTCCTGTCGCATGCATCGCTCCGGGCCCCGCTAACTGCAGTCCTGATGAACTTCCTTCTTTCATGATTGGTGAAGTGCCTGTAGCTGGATTACAGAGGTTGGTGATTTTCTAAATGTCAGTATTAGCAGAGTGTAAATGATGAGAAAAGACAAGGAGTGTAATGCATGCGTGTAACACTTTGATGTGTGCAGATTAAATATTTTACAAGATGAATCATTTCCTGGTGCGTCAAATACATTTTTTTTTCTGTTTGTTTGTTGGGTTGTTTTTTTTTTAATAGTTTAATTATTACATTTTTTACAATGAAAGCAAAGAGATTTTGCTTGTGAACTCAGTCACATCTCTTACAGCTCCTTTCACCCTGCTCCTTTCACTTGCTGGCTGGCTGCATGACCAAGTGCTCACGCAGCATGATGTGATATGTGATATGATAAGAACATACATGGAAACATGCACTTTTAGTTTGCAGAGATTCTATCAACATCCTTTCGCTGTGAGTAGCTTTCATAAAATGAACCTGCCAAGAGATTTTCCTTGAAAGCCTAATTCGCAGAAATTAGTGTCAGATTCCAGGTTTTACTTCAGTTAAAAAGTATTTGTCTAGTTATGCCACTGTATGCTCCTTCGGTCACATGCTAACATGACACTGTGTTGTATCTCTCAGAAAGGGTCTGACAGCACTTTTATGGCAATCCTCTGTGCCAGGAGATGTGCTGAGATCAGTCCATGATGTTATGACAGGTGCCAGCTAGTGGGGTTGTGTGGGCTGGTGCTGGGGAAGGAGGTCTCTGAGCAAAAGCAGTATGGCTGGCATCAGACATTTATGTCTCTCTAATAAAAGAGACATTTATGTCTCTTTTTAATTCAGAAACTGAGTGGATTCAACTAAAGGTTGAGTATTTAATTGTAAGCCTGGAAAATCTGCAGCTTGGTTAATTCCATAGCAATATACATCGAACTGCCAGTAAAGACAGCTCAGTTACAAATGGCTGTCAGGCAGGGCTTGCTTGTAATGTCAAGAGCTGAGTAGAAATGGGTGACTGGCATGAGCTGCCTATTCTTAGTAAAGAAATGAGATATCCATATAAAACTGTTTTCACCTTTTTAATTCTAAAAAGAGGTTTAAATCAGAAACAACCAGATTTTAAAATGATTTCTTTCATTGTATTAATTAATTAATGGCTTTTTAAATTTCTTATTCATAAGAAAATGGATCTGCTTGGTTGACTTTTTTCCTTTCTGTCTTCAGATTTGTCTCTAGGGCAAACATCTCTTCAACTACACACCTGGCTTAGAAGAGACCTCCCACTTCAAAATCTGCTTGTTGTGACAGTGCCTGGTATGACAATCCTGCAGAGCATGAGATTTGACAAAGCAAATAGCAGTTCAAAAAACATCTATTCCCTCCAAGTCAGACTGCTGTTTCAAAGTAATTTTCCCTCAGATACATGGAAAAAAGGTATTGTTTGGGTTTTCAGGCTTGGAAAATTAGTCTGGTGTAATTATTTTTTTACGAAGGCTACAGGCCTATGTTCAGTTGTCATCACTGTTTTACCTGGGGCTAGTTTGCATCTCTGCACTGCGACTCTTGCAGAAGGATGATGGGAAGAGGGATTACTGAGTCTAACACTGTGAACATGGAAAAAAATATTCTACAGGTACCTGGCTGTGGAAAAAGCACCCAGCAGTCTGCTTACGCAGCCCTCTGTCATTCAGTTTTCCTGTTTTCAGTAGATCTTGATCTGCTGTCTGGAAGCAAGATACTGGTGGATCACAAGCTGGATATGAACCAGCAATGTGCCTTCATAGCCCAGAAAACCAACCATATCCTAGGCTGCATCAAAAGAAGTGTGGCCAATAACTTGAAGGAGGTGACCCTGCCCCTCTAGTTTGCGCTGGTGAGACCTCACCTGGAACACTGCATCCAGATGTGGACTCCTCAGTACAGGAGAGACATAGACCTTTTGAAGTGCATCCAGAGGAGCGCTACAAAAATGATCCAAGAGTTAGAACAGTTCCTTTACGAGGAAGGCTGAGAGAGCTGGGCCATTCAGCCTGTAGAAGAGAAGGCTCTGGGAAGACCTGAGAGCTGCCCTTCTGCATTTAATGGGGGGCAACGAGAAGGAAGGGGATAGAATCTTTGAAGGGTCTATGGTGATAGAACAAGGGGAAATGGTTTCAAACTAAAAGAGGGGAGATTTAGATTGGATATAAGAAAAAGTTTTATGCAATCAGAGTAGTGAAGTATTGGTACAGTTTGCCCAGGGAAGTGGTAGACGCCCTGTCCATGGAGACACTCAGTGTCAGTCTGGATGGGGCTCTGAGCAGCCTGATCTAGCTGTAGGTGTCCCTGTTCATTGCAGAGGAGTTAGACTAGATGACTTTCTAGAATCCCTTCCAACTCAAACAATTCTGTGATTCTAATAGTGTACATGAATAGATGTGCATATGTATGGCTGTGCCCTAAGCCCTGTTAATGAGTGGTAAGACATCAGTTGGGGTGCAAAACCAGCCCACAGCAGCAAAAATGGCCAGTTTTCCATAGGAGTTGTAGGTGTCCCTGTTCATTGCAGGGGAGTTGGACTAGAGAGAGTCCCTTCCAGCTCAAACAAATCTATTCTATGATTCTGTGAAAGGTGTATGCTCATCTAATCTTTGTTAACACCAACATTGTTTGTATTCTGGTTTAATTTTACATTTATGCATATGTACAGGATGAAGCAGATTTTGCTCTTTTCTATTGCATCACGCTTTAAGTTTGGCTTGTCTTCAAAGACAAGATGGACCTGTTTATTTCAATTTTTGTGTTCATCACAGGGTGAACTGTGGCTCCGTTTGATGTGGGGTGCAAAAAGGACATAAGAACATTAGTTATGGAGTCTCCATTTTCTGCTATACAGCTCAAACATCTGTTCTATCTCAGAAATGCAGCAGGATCTCTGCCATGTCCTATCCTGCTCACTGCACTACTCACAGCCAGGCTGAGGGAAGTTACTATGTGAAATTGTAATGGCTCACTAGTTTCTTTTACTGTAAGAAACTGCACTAAAGCAGCACAAAGTGTAGCAGAATATCAAGCTGAGGCTAAGGGGGGAGATATTGTTGACCTTTTAGTTGTAGCATAAAAACAAACTTCTGTTATTGCATAATAAATGGTATTTGTTAAAACATATTTTTTTCAGACTATGATTAAATAATATTTAAAGATAGTGCAGCCAGCATAAATTGGTTTTGATAGTGTAAGGTAATGAGCACGCCTGATGGCACATAGTTACCATGCTGATGAAGACTTTAGACACCTCTGTATGAAGGCAGTTGGACCTGCATGTCTGAACAGTGAGGGGGTTGGCTCAGTGATCAGTAGTGCAGTAAAGCTTTGTTTTCAAGCACGCTTCCCAGATAAGGTCTTTTGGCCACTCTGGTGTGCTTAAGCATTTATCAGAACTCCATTCTGCAAGCCCTCGTCCCTCATAGAAGAGAAAATTAAGTCCGGAGGAAATATTTTAAGGATCATAAGGCAAGGCTGAGGGGGAGAATAGCACTGTATTACTATAGTACTAAAAACAATGAAATAATTGAGAGCAAGAGTGGAAGAAGTCTGTTGATTCATCTAAAATGCAATAAACACCTCCCCATTGTGTAATTACCATATAAGCACAGTCTGAATAGATAGGAAGCTTCTCCAGTTGTACGTGCCATTTCCCCAAATCCAGTTACATAATTGCATACTCAGAGCTTAAATTCAGTTAACACTAAAGGGAAACATATCTCAAGCAGCAATACTGTTCTTAAGAATCTCAGCTATATTCCTTTATTTCTTTAAGAAAATGTCCACCTTTAGGAAACAAGGCCACTTAAGCAGTAGGACATTAGTATAGCATTTAGAACAATATAAATGTGCATCTAATTCTAGAAAAAAAAAAAAGAAAAAAAAGAAAAAAAAAAAGCAGTGCTGAACCAACATTTGACTCTTAACTGTAAATCAGCCCTCAATTTCTACTGTTAATTATTTTAAGTCAGCATTGCATTTCATTTCGATAAGAAGAGGATAAGGAAGGTTAAAAATCTGTGTCATCTACTGTGAGTGAATTCTTATTTCAAAGCATTCCAACCCATGGTATTTAAGTGATGCCGTCACTGAATATTTTTCTCCAGTCAAGAACTAAGCCTAATGAGACTAGAAGAGCACATGCACATGTTTAGTCCCTAAGAAAGGATGCTCATGCTCAAATAGACCTACGGAGCTCAGAAAACTACACAATCACCACTTAGAAAGACTGCAGAGCTGCTCAAAGCAGCAACTTCCCTGGTGACGTGTGTCCTAAGAACTACTATGAAAGCAGCTCTTGTTAAGCAACAACCACTCCTCTATTCTTTTTTTCTTCCCATTCGTTTTCTTTGCATGATAAATATTACAGTACAGAACAAGAAGCAACTCCACTATAGATATTCATAGAATCATAGCATTGTTTGGGTTGGAAGGGACCTTTAAGATCACCTGGTTCCAATCCCCTGCTATAGGGAGGGACACCTCCCTCTAGACCAGGTTGCTCACAGCCCCATCCAGCCCAGCCTTGAAGTTTTCATTTAAATGTTTTGAGTTAGGAATCAATTTCTTATCAATTTTTTTTGCCTTTTAATATTATTATTTATATATAAAGGATAGATTCTGGTTTTCTCTTACACCATCATAAACTCTCCACAGATTTAACGTGATTTATCGTGGTTTTACATACACAAAGACATAGTTTGGCAGAAACTTTACCAAAATTTGAAGAGGATTAAGTAAGTAAGGCATCCCAAAATTGAAAATTAAAATTAATTTCAGCTAGGGTTAGTACTATCTGAATGCCAAAGAAATTCCCAGAATGGTCTGAATGCCATATACGGTGCTCTTGGAGGCTTCCTGTCATTGCTCTTAGAGTCCTTCAGAGCATCTGAATATTTCCAGGATTCAGGAAAACTGTTTCCTGAGAAAGAAGGGAATGGTTTCCTTTCTCCTAAAGTGTTACCTACACATTCTGTCAACTGCGTCTGTAATGTGCAGAGATTACACTTTGGTCACGTGAGGATACATTTCCTCTTTATGCTGCCTTGCATTGAAGATGGTATATGAACTGGTTGGTTTGTGGGAATAAAATAGTTGACGTATAATAAAAGAAGGTAATGACTCTTCCTTTTTCTCACAGTAACTGAAGACCAAAGTTCCAACATTTTAGACAAGAGTTTCTCAGTTTGAAAGATTTGAGAGGGTGCCAATTCTGAATTCTTACTTTGTGGCCTTTTATCTACAAGATCTATTCTTCTTCCCATGAAAGAAGTGAAAGGCAAACAATAATAAAAGATTTTCATGTGAAAAAGGCATGAGCACAAGTTAAACAAATGGGCATTTTCCTTTGATTAGCTCTCATTTGCTACTGAACTGTGAATTTGCTGCTTCGTTAAACATAATGTGAACAAAGGGAGGCCTAATTAAAGGTTGCTACCACTCCATATCATTGGTTCCTAAAACCCATCATCTCTCTACTCCCTCTTTGAAAATACATTGTAAAGAACTGATCACTGTTTTTGTTGCAGGGCCCAAAATATGGTATACTGGGTCATATGCTAAAAAAGTTTGTTATAGATATGGCAATTACACTACAACACTGAGCTACCTTACTGTGGTTAGTTATTTCATGGGACTGAATGCATATGTCTTGTTGAAATTAAAGTTTCCTATGAGAGAAAACAAGAGCAGAGCTGTAAAGAACCATCCTGACAGACAACGTGAAGCAGAGGTTGAAAATCAGGTTATTCATGCAGGCCTGAGGTAAATATGCCAGTTTGTTAAACATCAGCAGAGAAAGCAGCCTCAATAAAGCTTTTGTATTACTTGCTTCCTTGGCTGCACATGGGACAAAGCGTCCACCTGAAGATGTATTTCTCCAAAGGCATCAAGGCTAACTAGCCTAGGAACTAGGAGGGAAGCTCTAGGAGAAGACTTTTCCTGCAAACATCATATCCTAACACACTGAATTAGTAGCCAGCTCCGAGCCCAGCTTTGAAAGCCATAGGATCATAGAATATCCTCAGATGGAGGGAACCCATAGGGATTGAGTCCAACTCCACGTTCATCAGTGTGGAGTGTGTATTTGTGTGTTAAAATACACACAAATATAGACACATATATGTAGATTTTCATGTATACTATATATGTATTTGAATGTATGTATTCACAGCTAGATATTGTGTTTCAGTTTCCAGGCTTTATAATGTGCAGAGAAGCTATGACCTTTGCTGTGCTTTACTCTATGTTCAAGTTCTTGGCTAGTCTTGATTGAGGAGAAATAAAACTTTTTCAGTATCTGATATTTGGAATATATTCAGCAGTTCAATTCTTTTGCAAGAATTGTTGTCTTCCCACCCAATCACCCAAAGCTGCCAGCACCCCAGCAGCAGGTCCGCGCAGCACGGATTGCAGCATTAGCTACTTCAAAAACATCAGGTCTTTTATAGTCCGTACTGGACATAGTAGATACTTGCACCAGAGCATAGCAAATCTAAGAAGTCATATGCATCCCACGTACACTGAACTCAAGTCAGGTCTGGAACAGTCCTATATTGGTATAGGTTTATTCCTATATAAAAAAAACATGGGTTTTTTTGCCCATGATTTCCAAGGAGTTATAACCATAAATTATGCTAGACAAAAAAAATCTTCTGCCATATCTGATAGAGTTGTCTAATTTGATTATGTTCCTTTAAAGAACATGTAAGGAGTTGCTATAACTGTCTAGGATACAAGACACAAGAGATTTCAGGTAGATCTATATTTTATACTGTGAACAGCATTAATTGTGTCCAAAAGGATTACAAAAGATATGTATTTGCTTTCACCTATTATGTGTTGGGCCTAGATGATGTTTATTAGATTGGCTAAATATCATATAATACAGTCGGATAGTTTCTTCTAGGTTTGGAGATGGATAAAAGCAAGCTTATACTTGGCCAAAGAAGGTGGTATAAACTTCTCTCAAAGAGCTTCAGATATGGCCTGCTCTATAGGCAAAAAGTTTTGAGGGCAGGTTACAAATAAACCTCAAAGTGATCAGTCTTAATCCCATATCAGACTGTCTTTTCTTTTTGGGCTGTTTATACCTCTGAAGGAGAGGTTTAAGTTAAATTGAAAAGTTATGCCTACATCAGAGCAAAGCTGTTTACTCTGGAGATTATACCAGCGTAACTTCTCCTAGACAGCTAAATCAGCATGGTGGGTAAAACACAGACAAATTCTGCAGATGTAAAGTGATAAAACCTTAATAGACTGTAGGATGGAAGGGAAGAAGGACAAAAATAACAACAATAATTTGTTGTTTGTATTTCACAAGCTTTGAAAAACTTTTTTGAAAAGTCCTCTTTCCTGTTTCTATGTGAAAGACTCAAATAGACAATAGGGAAAAATAATTCTGTGAGGGTTTAGGAAACTGCACTGCTGACTATATAGAAAATTCAGGAAATAAACAGGCTGAAATAAACAGAAAAACAACATTTTCTTTTTTTTGAATCTTTTCAGTAAACCTTCTCTCACAACAGCCATATGCTCTTTCAGACAGAACCACTACAGGTGAGTGCAGGTTGCTTCAGTGAAAATACGTGAAAATACATTTACATCTGTGGCACACTTCCCTGCAAAGCATTTGCTTGCCAAGCAAACTCCAGTGCACTGCAAATTATCTTAGCCTGTACACGAGAGTAGAATCTACGAGTCCACAGATAGGGGCTTAAAAGTTTGAGATGACAATGTCAGATTTTGGCAAAGGTAGTGGCAACTTCCAGCTCTCAGGATTTCCTCTGTCAAGTGATCCATGATACAGCAGTGGCACCAGCTGCACAAGAAATCACACATACCTGCACCCTCAAAGGAGGTCAAGTGCCCTGCCGACAGCCTGCAGCAGGCATAAAAGAAAGTGGGAATGCAATAAGAAAAAGCAAGTGATTGCTCTCAGAGAGAAACCAGGGGGAAAAGGTGCACGCTGAGCTTAACATGGCATTTCCATCACCTTCACACACGTGGGCTGGCCTTGTGAAAATGGAAACAGCTCAACACAGCTAGGATTGGCAACGCTGGTGCTTCACTGAGTACAATAATATGTCTGAAAGGCACAATGTTATTGTTTATTGCCTGTATTGCACTGCCTACTACTGAAATGAATTGCTGCTTCCTAAATTTATTCAAATATATTCAAACCACATATAATAGAGGGACATGGCTTACAGGCTCCTATGACAATGATTTCCCAATGGTGATATTCATCGCAATAACAGAGAGTTGGTACTTCACAGCTGAGCCCATTTTCACAGCCCTCCTGACCCAAGCACTCATTCATGAAGGCAGAACTGTTGAAAGGACCAAGACCTACTGTTCGTGGGTGCTGCAAAATAAGCTCTGCAAGCATAAAGTTCTTAGGACTGGATTAGCTGAGATGCCAGATGATCTCTAAACTCAATGGGTTTGCCATATTTTTGGAGATCTCTCCTGTCATGGGAGGTCCTGCTCATGTGCATTTCATGGTGAAGAAACTCGACCTTCAGCTGCTGTGTGTTCCTGCTGGTGGGAAGGCTTACATAGCTTGGGCTTTGGCATTTCAACAGGCTGGATCAAGAATTCTATGGTTGGAAAAATTGTGTTTGAAAAATAGTACAGAAACACCATTTTTCAGCAGGGACTGCGCCTGGCAGTTTGTCTGATGGATGTTCAGAAGCAGAATAAGCAGCGCTCAGCCTGTCCTGACCATCTGCCCGAGTCCTGTTTTCTTTTCCTCATTCAGTTCCATTGGAAAATATCAACAGTTTTTTTTTTTTTTTGCTTTACCAGGAAAGATCTGCATTGGTTTGTACTGAAACTCTTGAATCCTTTGTATTCTGGGAGAATACAGCTGCAGCATAACGAATGGTAACCATTTGAACTCTTCAAGATAAACTGCTCCAAAACTTGATAAAGGCTCTTGAACTATGTGCACCCTATGCACAGGACTAATCACACAATTGGCTAACTCTTGTTTTCTGCTCAATTACAAAATAAAAGCAATACAGTAGATGTATCCAGGATATAAAGCAGTGATTTGGGAGCAGATGAAAGTCTGAGAAAGTATTGAGTTATGGACTTGCTTTTCTTGCTTTTTTTTTCTCACCTGTGAGTTCTGTATGATCACAGACAATTCTCCTAAAGAAATATCCAAGTTAAGGACCAACTGCATCATTAGCTGAGCAGAACACAGAGAAAATACACAGGTTACTATTTACTTGTAGCTATTTATGACAGCACCTTGAGGAACAGCTGACCGTGGAAACACTACTGCATTGTTCAGTGAACAAATGCATAGACAGCTGCAAACAACTAACACTTGAAAGTCACATGGAATATACAAATGTTTATGTTAACACCCTTTTTTTTTTTTTTTTTTTTTTTTACAGAGAATGCTGAAGCACAGTAAGGATTCAAATCCATTTTTATTCAGTGTTTTAGATAAGTTTATCTTTCATTGCTATGGAAATAAGTCATACAGCTTTCAGCTTAAATCAAAGAAAAATATGTATGCAGGAAATAATTGTAGCCTTGATAGCGTTGTGTTCCTAAATACTCTCTTCTGTTTCAGTTATTCACTTCCTTTCTGAAACTCTTTTATACTATTTCTGTTTGAAATGTATACAACGTGATAGAAATTTATTTCACTTGAAAATCTAATTTCGTGTCTGTGACCACTGGCAGTGTCTGTAACTCCTTCCTAGAGTATTTCTACATCTCCCAAATCT
The DNA here is from genome assembly GCF_023343835.1 of Lagopus muta. Lineage (NCBI taxonomy): Eukaryota > Metazoa > Chordata > Aves > Galliformes > Phasianidae > Lagopus > Lagopus muta. The sequence continues at coordinate 11,889,588 of NC_064434.1, forward strand.
TGTATGGGAGGAATCACCCTCTGGAGAAGATTATTACTCTCTATAATTACAGTGAAAGCCTACATTAGTAGCCTGGACAGTCATGCTTCTCTTCAGAGAACACATTTAATTTTCTGTCATGTCAACTAAAATATATATGTGTAAAAGAAACAGTACCAGGCTTATTCTCTCTTTGTGAGGCCAAACTGAGTTATTCTGACTGCATCCTTGCCTGCAGTTTCTTACCCTCTAAAGCAGAGCAGTCATGTGGAAACTTTGTGTTGGGAATGCTTCCTCACCCATGCTGGCCTCTGAGCTGAGCCCAACAGTTATTTGGTAAAGCTGTATCTGGTGCAGGCCAAAGCTCTAGCAATTTTGTGTTTGGGGTGATTGAGCACCAGTGCCTAGGACCATTTCCAGGCCATGTTTAATTTGTTAGTGTAAAGATAGCCTTAAGGTGCAATTCTTCTCCTGATACAGACATCAAATGTAGATGAATATTTCTCACGCTGTGATCTGTGCACCATTTGGTGATCTGTAAGACATCACAAGGTGATTTCACAATTGTTTTGAAACAACTTCAAAAGCTTTTAAATATAAATGTGCACACATATATTTCCAGGCATGCAAGAAAAAAAACAAAATGTGGAAAAATAAAAGTCACTGTAGATTTTTTTCTCAGGGTACCTGTATTTTATTCAGATATAAATGAAAACCATCATGGCAATGCTGTACTAGATGATCCTTGGCATAATTCCAAAAAAGGTTATCGGGGACTATGGTTGGAAAGAGTTGAAAATCGGCAGGCTGGATGACCCTGTACAGTCCAACAGACTTATGACTCTGTTCTGACGGAAATCTGTGCAGATACGTATCAGAGTGGGAGATGATGTTACGATTCCATGAACCCCATCCATTTCACATCTGTACTACTAACAGAAAGAGTGAGGCAGAAGCAGGATGTAGATGGAAATGAATATCATTAGGGTTTGAACTGGGAATGAACAGTGCTCTGGTACCGTGATCATTTTGCTATTGTGAGGATGTATTGTACCACAACTGTACATGTTATTATTTACTTTCGGTGCTGAGTTTCTCATCCAGACTTTTGTACCACTCCCAGACTGGGGAAGCCTTGCATCTTGTGAGATCTCTGCTACCCTTTTCCACCTCCCCATGTGGGTTCCGCTGTAAAGCAGAATACTGGGATCTGACAGTGGAGATCTTCAGCCCAAAGGTAGGAGCAGGGAAGAAAAACAATTCTGGTAATGTGGGGTAATAGGTTCAGAACAAAGAGTTCTGGGATTGCATCTGGTGAAGAAAGAGATTTTGCAGGAAACAGAAATCAAAGCCTGAAAACTCAAAGCCTGTTTGCACTGCAGTTTCTTTCACAAAAATACCACCGTGTAAATGTCCTAGTCACCGACAAGATCAGCTGGCTGAGGAACAGGAATTAGTGAGGGCAAAGAGACCTCCAAGATACTACTGCTGTCTCTCCAGCTAGAGAAACATCTTGGCTCCATTTTACCTCAATGCTTTTCAACATCAGCACTGGGAAAGTTTTAAGTGAGATCACATCAGGTAAAATTTGGATTCAGCAGACATACTTTGCCTGAGATGTCTCTGATGCACCCATGTACCAGATTTCTCCACCCTGCAGTGCCACGTTCATGAGAGGTTTACTTTGACATTCTTCTTTATCTGAATTTGTTCTTTTGTGGTCTGTCCCAGTGTTAACTGAAAATTTCTATTAACTAATTTGGTCATCAACCAGTTTGTCTATGCCATATAATGGGGCTTTGTACAAAATGGATTATTATTTCTTTTTGGGTGTGTTAGGAATGTCATGTTTTAATCAATGTCTCTTTGAATGTTAAATCTAATGAAAGCTGTAAGTAAGAGACTGTAAACGCACTCAGAGGGTTGCCTTGGAAACCACAGAGCTTTCTCTGGGTACTCCACAGGCACAGTGCAGCTTAGTGCAAGCAAATAGGCCTCCAAGAACATTGCAGCACTTAGACTGGGAGTTTTTGGAGCTTTGGAGAACAGAGCTGGGTGCTGGTTTGGGGGCAGCTTGTAGGATAGCTGCACTGTACTGTGGCAGTAGGGAGACAGCTGGTGCAAGAGCCCTCGGGCTGCACAGTCCTGACCACAGTTGGAAGAAAGAGGATTCAGCAACAAAGACTCTGCAGTGACCCAGACTTACAGTCCCTGAAGCTTTCGGGGGGAGAAGCGGCTAAAACCTGTGGGACAAGGAGGAGAATCCTCCTCATCCATAGAACCAAGGGTGATGATGAGAGGAAAGGCATTTCGGCGACTTGGAGGGCACCTTTGGTCGGGGCAGTGAGCACTGCTGAGGACCCAGAGACCCACGGTGTGATCACCATGCACATCAGTGTATCAGTAGGCACACTGCGGTATATTAGCTCCTCTGAAGCCTCTCTCTTCCCCATTACCATCATCCGTGGGGATGTCCAGAGGACTGATTTCTCGACTGGAACTGGATCAAAACCAAACACCTACAAAGAAAATGAAACTTACGTTTTTCTTTTTATTTTGAATGAAAAAATACTAGGACAGCTTTTTAGGATATTAAAATTAAAGAGGTTTTCAAAATGCCATATATTTATTGTCCGTTCTGTTTCATTTCCTTATTACAGATTCATATGGCTCAGAAAATAAAACTTCATTGAAAGATCTTTGGGGCAGAGGTCGCTATTATATTTATTTTCATAATACCACATGATCTCAGTTCCTGCATAAATCTTGTAGTCACTGTTGTGCTGTATGTTCAGTAATAATAGCCAGAACTGTCTACTAGGTGTTGCTATTACACATGTTCGTTCCCACTTTGATGTTCCTGGGCTTGCACTGAGCTCTTTTATTCAGCCTTCAGCAATACAAGGTAGTCCAATCTCAATTAAAAAAAAAAAAAAAAGAAAAAGAAGTTTTTATTGTAACCCCCACAAATAGTAAACACATTATTTTCATTAAGATGTAGAGTACTTAATGCATTTCAAGTTACAGGTAAGTAAGCCTTCCACTCTCAGAGGTGTAAAGCAGTGGAGTGAAAGTGGGCATATTTCAAGCAGACGTGAATGTTCTCTCAAACTCAGTCTCTCTCCCTTGGCTCTCAGCCACAATTTTAAAGCAATTTGCCCTAATCTGCCATATGGTTTTCTTTCTTTGCATTTTATAAAACTGCAGGGCTAAGTGAATGTGCCTCTTCGACAGCACTGACACAAGCCTGATTTAATTTAGACTTATGTATTAACATACCAGCTAAATCAGCAGTGCAGCCTAGGAGGGAAACCTCAGTGCTGTGCACAACAGAGCTGCAATTAGTTTCCGAGTGGCACTGGCCTGCAGCCCTTGAACTCATTCTTCCTTGTTATTATTATTTCTAGAGGTCGACCCAGATGAACATCAAGTCCACTCTAGCAGCATGTGACCCCTTCTCCCCTTCCCGAATCAAATCAGGCCTCCGCTGAGACATTCTTCAGGCCTGAAATCACTTCCAAACAGCAGACGGTCTTAGTAAATCTGATTCATCATGTGAACGATCTATATGTCTGCTGTATGAAAAGCATCTCTGACTGAGACTTCCAACAAGCCCTGGCAGTGAATCCTTTTATTCAAGGAGTCCATGCAGTACACTTTTATATCACAGATGGCTCCAGGACTCAGAGACAATTTCCTTAAATAGGCGCCTGCACAAAGCTTGTCTACACATTTTACTTAGGAATTTTTAGCCTGTAACAAGAATGTGACATGGTTCACTAAACATATGCTCTGTGGGTTTTTTGCCCCCTAAGCTGCACTGAGGCTGCTCCCATGCCTGTATGCATTCATCTGCACCTCGCTAGCCATGAGTAGCCTTTCTCATGGACAAAACTAGCTGATGTGCTTCAGCACAGTGTAATATAAGCTGCTAACCCAGCGAGATGTATTAAATGTTGCAATTCCCCTTCTTCCACCAGTGTCTTCAGAAGATGCTGAATGGCAGCACTGCCACACAGGGTTGGGAGATGGGTGACAAAAACTTAAATTCTTTCCTCTAAACCTAAAGGTTTTGAAGGTGGGTATAATTTCCAAACTCCATGGGCAAAAAAACATCTGCTTAACAATCATGCAAAATTCCAGATACCTGGAGAAAAAACAATGCACTATTGAGCTGACTTCAAAGTGGAAGCATCGATGCTATTTTGCTTTGCTCAACAGACTTACAAACTGGAAATCGTTATAAAAACCTTTCACTCACATTTCTGCTCAGCTCTCCACAGTCAGTCTTCCCCATAATGAACATCTTTGTCAGCTGTTGTATTTTTATAGAATCCAGAAATGAAATGTTTACCAGATCTCAGAGCATTTGTGGCAGATTTGACTTTTTTTTTTTTCATTTGCATTTTGTTTCTGCATTTACCTTTTATTGAAAGCAGACGTTAATATTGTGCTTCCCAGGATTTGATTGTTTTCTTTGATGTAAAAAAAAAAAAAAATGTGCAGGGAAAAATTGTTAAAATTATTTGTACACAGGGCCCATGTAAACCTTATTCTCTCATCTCAAAGGGTGTTCTTTCACAAATCCCTGAAGGTGCTATTGGCCTCCTCAGCAGCTCCACATGCAAATGGCATAGTTAGCTCATCGCATCATTGAGACATGAGCACTATTTGGATTCACCACTTTGGAGAATGGTTTGTTTAGACCAGCTTGGTTTGCTTCTAAAAAATTCCCCATGGAAATTCTGAACACTTCTGGGGAAAAAAGAGAGAAAAAAAAAAAAAAAAAGTATTTTGAAATCAGAACTTTGATGAGTTACATCCCAGAGTCTGGAGGAAATTGGCTGACAGTCACCAAGCCACTCTTGATGATATTTGAAACGTCATGGTGGTCAGGTGGTGACCATCAGGAAAAAAGGTTTCCTGATGACCGTAAAAAAGGCAACATCACATTAAAAAGAGTAGAAAAGATGACGCAGGGACCTACTGACCTATCAATCTCATCTCTGTGAATGAAGCAGATCCTAGTGGAAGATATGCTAAAGCACATGAAGGAGAGGGAGGTGATATGGGACAACTAGCATGGCTTCACTAAGTGCAGGTCCAGCATGACCAACCTTGTCACTTTTTATGATGGTGTAACTGTGTCAGTGGACAAGGGAAGAGCCACTGATGTAACCTGCGTGGACTTCAGTAAGACCTTTGACACAGTCCCCCATAACATCCTGCTCTTCAGATTGAAAAGATATGGATTTGATGGGAGGACAGTTCAGTGGATGAGAAGAGCATTGAAACCAGGTCTTCACTTCAGGCAGAGTGTTCCTGGCACTCCAAGTTCAATATTAACAAGGGCAGCAGTTACTGGCTGCCACGGTGAGTTAGCTTTTCACACTGAGTCTTTGCTGGAAACACGGAGAAGAGGCATCAGCATTTAGTTCCTCTGCACAAGGAAGAAACAAGGCTATGGACATGTTCCTACCCTGGGGCTCCACATTTCCTATAAGCTGAGGTTCAGCACACTGCCAACAGAGAAAAGAACACAACAGTCTTGGAAGCACCTAAACTGATGCTGACTAAGTCAGAAGGTCCATAGCTCTCAGCAGTGTGCTACGCAAGCTAACTAAACTGAACCACAATCATGTAGTTCTGCAAACACAGCTACAGATCTCCTCCAAAGCCATTTCACCTTTCATCCAACCCAGTGGTTGACAGCAGTGCACAGCTGCACCCAAAGTGAAGTCACACATCCCTATTCCATATGACTACACAGAGAGCATGGCAGTCCAAAATATTCCAAGATAAGCAGACACAAAACCAATTAACTAGACCGTCTTAGTCTTATATAAACATTATGAAGTTAGAGAGATAGAAAGAACTGTCTGTTTCTGAGCCAAAATAGGGCTACTTTGCAAGTTTCACATGCTTTTTGTTGGCCCAGAAATGCATCCTAAGACTCTGGTTCAATAAGATTAATGCTTGTCTTTAAATGCTCAGAAGCCCATCAGGACAAATGGGTCTATCTATCTCTTTATTTCCAGGAGTATACTGAAACCTCTGTTGAGTGAAGCCTCGAAGGAAATGAAAGAGTTGATACATCTATTTAAATGGTGACAAAGGACTATTCTGGGTATTTTTGTATAGTGCTTAGATATTTCATTGGAAAAATTATTCTTCGACATCTCAAACAATGCTTGGAAACATTTCATCTTAGAACAAAGAAACACTCTCAAGTTGTTTCAAGTGGAAGCAGAACTAGAACCATAACAAAAGTACAACTGATTTCAGTCCCCTTGATGAATACAGACGTGGAGGAGGGAGATTTGAAATCGTAAAATGCAAAATCTACAGTAATATTTATTATAATGCAAGCACTAACGCTAAATACCACTAAATAAAATATGACCAAAGAGCAAGTTCCAGCACTGGAGAAGTCATCTTCCCCACTGTTTCACTGCTAGCACACCTGCTGCCATAGCTGTGCCAAAAGTTCTCTTCAAGAGAGCACTTCAAGTCTTCATCAAGCAGTTCAGGAACCATCTTCTGTGTGCTATATGCCTTTTCTTTCCACCTTTAACTGTCTTGCAGAACCACTCAGGAAGGCTTTGTATCCTTAAATACTCCACCATGCCACATCCAAGGGTGTGTAAAACAAATGCTGGTTTCATGGTGTAAAACCAGCACAGCTCTACATTATTTCAGGTACTTTAAACAGAAAAACAAGCACTCCATATGTAGGATCAGTTCTCAGGACCTACAGGGGACTCAAGGTGAACGTCGGCACATCATGAACACAGCCATAATATGCTGTTTTCTAGAGATGGCCTTTGACGCTATTTATCTTTTTCACCAGTGAAGTCATACTGTGACATGCCAAGGTCAGAGAAGGGCTTGGGTCAGTAAGGTGCTGTACAACAAGAAACAAAAGATTGTGAAATGCCTGCACAGAAAGTAGATGGATACAGTCAGAAGTGATGGGCAGTGGGTCTCAATCTTTTGATATTCTGGTCCAAAGAAAACACCAGGCACGAGCCAATGAAGCCCAAACAGTTTATTGTTTGTCAGCTATGAGACAAATTAATGTCACATTAACCCACTATATGATATGAATGTCTGGTCTAATATTATATAGATGTTTTTCAAATGTGTGTCTTGGTAGACATGGACTCCTGGGTAATCAGTAAAATCACATATCAAATATGAGATAAGACATAACTATTCTTATATGCTGTAGGAAATGTGCATGAACACGATACATAAACATTTAACAACCTTGGAATGATCTCACATGTAAGATAATTATTGAACTTATTTTTGTCAGTGAAGTAGTCCAAAAAGGTAAGTGAAAGCCAAAGATTAAAATCTCAGAACTACCACAGGAGGAGTTTTTATAGAGTGGTCCTGGGCTGTCTAAACAGGATGCGGTCCTTCTCTCACTCAGGAATTTAACCTCACATTTCCCCCTCCAATATGGAGCTCTTGGCCACCTGGTTGTACTTAGTTTTGACCTGGGTTTTCCTCAGTCCCACCTGTTGAAGCAGATTCCTTTTCCATTAAGTATTTAAATATGCTCTGAGTCAACAAGAATGCGTTGTGTATGAGGGTGGGTCTGGGGACACTGCCCCAGAGAACACGCTGCAAGATGTTACGTATTACAGCCACCTGCTGAGACGTGCATTCAGCATCCCTTAAAAAGAGGAAATCCAGAAAATTAAAGCTGGGAGAGCTTCAAAACCAACAGATGAAAGGTAGCTGATTCCTTATCCAGCAGTTTTACTAATTGCAACGTCTCAAAGTTGTTGCTTTTCCAGCCAAAACTATTTCATGAATTTGACCTAAATTTGTTAATAGTTTTGGGACAACCAGAAATGCATTTTTCCTCAAATAAACTATTCATTGGGAAGAAAATTACCGCTCTTGTCACAGAACACCAGCTGCCTATCCATTCACAAAAAAAAAAAAAAGAAAAAAAAAAGAAAAAAAAAAGAAGCTTTAAAATTAAAAGAAACAAAATTGAAAGTCTTAGAGTATCTCTTAGCAGTCACAGAAGGCATGTAAAAGGAATAATGTAAAGAAAAAAAAAGAAGCAGGAAAGCAAAAGAAACATAAAACAGTGTGGGATAATTGTAAAACTCAAGAGGTTATTTAACTGAAGAGTTATCTTTCAGAAAATGGAAATCCAGCCCAAATGGAGCTACAAAAAATTTTGTAAACTACAGCTTGTAAAATGGATATTGGGAATTAAAACTGGTTTGTGAAATGCATGAACTTCAGTATGTGAGTCTTATTATCTGAAACATCCTGCACGGGGAGTTTGCAGAGAGCTGGGAGGGAATGTGAACAGCAAGCAGAAAACAGAAGAACAAAAGACAAATTATGCAAATGTATCAGATTTGGGAAGCTGACATTGTTGCCTTCCCAACAACTTGAATAACAGTGTTTAAATACAACTTTCTTTTTGTAGAAACCACCGCTTTCTAAGCAGTGCCTCCAAATGCTTTCCCATCTGTTTCAACAAATGTGATAATGAGGAGGTTATGTTGCAAGCTTTAAAAAAATTGAGCTGTTTGTCCAAACTGGAGGCACAAAGCAGGTAAAAGGTTGTTCTAGCCACTGTATTCTGAGTTAGTATAATCTAAAATACCCTTTCTCAACTCTACTTTACATCCTCAGAGAACAGCAACACCAGTTTCACTTTGGCTAGAAGGGAGAATACAGTAGAGCAGATCTCTTAGAACTCTGCCTTGCATGAATGTCTCAACCAGCTATAATAACGAGCTATGCCGGGTAAAGGATTCAGCAACAAGATTTCATTTTCCTTGCTGTGAGCTGCTAATGCAAGATGTGTCTGAAAAGCTAGAAATTTTATTTAGCTGTGCATTTGGAAGTGAGGGAAGTTTTTAACTTTGTGCAAGAGCAGAGGAGCTTTTCTCTGCAGCAGTATTCCTCTAGAGCAGCCTTAAGGCCATGAAAGCTTTTCAGTACAGTCCTGATATAAATAATGCCTAGCAGCTTACTCTCACTTGAAAGATGACATTTGCTTCATTGACAAAATGGGAGCTGAGCTTTAAAACTCTGACCTATGTATTCTGCCTCTGTTCCCGTATCATTCTGAAGTAATTCCAGTACAAGTGACTAGATTTGTCAATGCTTGAAACTGGAGTGTGCAGGCAGAATCCAACCAGGAGTGATTCTACTGCTTCTGCTCATATTCACAGTGCAGCTGAGATTAAAAAAAAAAAGAAGGGTCAGGAGAAACAGTCAGAAAAGGAGTTTTGAGCATTGTCTGAAGTAAGCTGGTGAAACTTTATGAAAAACATTGGGATCAAAAGATATATGGAAGTGTTCACATAAATATAGCACTGTGATTTAAGGGCTAAGCTGTATCACTATAGGCAAAATCAAACAGCAGTCACAATGTGGTCTTTTTGTAGAAGGGTGGGGTAGAAATTCTTGGCTTTATAGATTTCCTTCTGTCTTATGAGCGTTCCCCTCATATTCTCAGAGACAAAAGGCTGAAGACTGTGATTCACTGATCTCTGTTTCCTAGATAAACTGTGAGAAGTCAAAAGAAACTGTAAGAAATTAGAAACTTTCATGGGTTTAAATACTGTAATGTATCCATAAATTAGGGCCCCACAGAACTTATTGCTGGAAGTTTTCTGTTGGTGGTATTTGACTTTGTCCATCAATCCTGTGTCTCCAAATATTCAGCAGTTCCCCTGGAGCAACAGAAATCTGACCAGCTTTCTTTCAGAGCATCCCCTAAATTCCAGAGAAATGGTGACTACAGGCAGATTGGCTATATGTGTGTATATGGGACACTTTACACATGCCATGTGTGCACCAAGCAGATGGGCTTCACCATACACAGTAAATCTATGTGGTCCTCCTAAAACATCAAATTTACTACCCATATCTGGAGCAGCTCTGCAAATCTGAGGTCAGTGTTTCCTGGGTAGATGTCCAACTTCAGCATGTACTGCTGCCTGGGAAATTCCTGCCAGAAAGCCACCAGTCTCCCTTCTCCCTTCATTCAGGTGAAGGAGGGTATGCTGTTAGAAAGATGTCTTCTTCTGGAGGCAGACATGAAGGGCAGGGAAGCAGATTTGGAAGTGGTTGTTTAATTAACATTGGCCCTGGCAGCACCTTAGCTCTGCAGATGGGAGCAGACTGGGTGTACCCAAAGCTCACCTGCTCTCCTGCCCCTGTGTCCCGGACATCCCCAGTCCTGCAATGCTCTGGAGACGCTGTACCAGAGTGTCCCTCTGGACACATGACTTTGGCTTTTCTGCAGTGGCTCCTCCTCAGCATCACTGTTGTAAATGCCCAATTTCTGCTTACATCGTGGGGAAAAAAAAGAAAGATATGCAGTGTTTAAGGGCTATGGAGGACTTTCTCACTTTCCTAGTCTAAGCTAGTCCATCTGAATGAAGATACTGCTGGAGATGTCTTTGTGACTTGTTTTGGAAGGAGGAGAAATGTGTGCTTCCCTGCAAGGGGAGAAATAAGCTGCCTAGGAGCCCAGTTCCTGTTTGAATGAATAATAGCTGCATTTCTTGCTGAGATTTTATGATTTTATTAATTAAGCATTACAAGATTATGATGGCTAGGGTAAGCCTCAGCTTTAATTCAAATCCACAGAATGCATACTAAATTCACTCTGATAGTTCTTTCCTGCTACAGTGACAAGAGAGCATCTAGGAAAGCTTATTTACTGTTTGCTTCAGCATACTGCTGAGTTTTATGAGCCAATGTATTTCATTCCCAGAAATGTGCACTACAGTAGAGAGAATTCCACTTTAGAGCTGAAAGGCTCACAACATGTCAATAAAGGCAGTATTATCACATTAGATACTGCAATGAAACATACACATTCTTAATGATATCTTGCTGGCTTCCGGACTGAATTCCCGTCAGGCATACATTTCCCTCCTCATGCTCACTGTCTATTTGCTTCTGCTGATATCAAGCAACACTATGCTTAATAGAAATCTTCTGCCTTTCTTTTAGAGAGTAATGGCTATGTGCAATCTGGCATGCACTGGGAATAAAGAAGCTGGGAGAGTGCTTTTTCTTTGTTTAGGTAAATGTTTCCTCTTTGATCCAACATCTGCCCTTTCTGCTGCTCACACTGCAAATTGATGCAGATCTAGCAGAAGGATGGGAGACATTTATAGGGTTTCCTGTTATGGGGTAATTTTGGGAGCATCGTTTTTCCCTCCTCGCTTTTTGCATTCAGCAGCAACAATCCAATTCTTTGTGTTTTCAATGGGAAGCCAATTCTTTGTCTCACCCCTTCCTTCTAGTTCTCCCTGAAGGCTATAGAAAGAAAGAACATGAATAACCAAGCAATGAAATCATAAAATAGTCCCACTTACTGTTATCTTTCCAAGAACAGTAGAGGCATTAAAGTTCTGAAACCTTTTTTCTTGAAGCAAAGTTTTCAGCTAGAACAGGAAATGGCACAACATAAATTCAGTTTGTGACAATTATTGTAACATGAAAGGGAAATAGTATAAATCATGATGTCAAACACTCTGTTCATTGCCTAGATCTGGCCCATTTGAACTATTTATCTCGTTCCTGTGACAGATTCAGATTTTGCACCACACGTGCTTTCATTTTTTAAGATACATGTTTCAAATTTTTATGCTTCCGAAAATGAGCTTCTGAATATGCACTGAGCAGAAGCTGCTGGAAGCTGATGTAGAGTTGTCTTTTTTAAACTACAGAGAACAAGATAAACATATCCGGAGACAAATTTGACCCCTACCCGTTTCAGTGTGTGTTAGCATTTCAACATGATGACGGTCGATGTTGAAAAGCTTCTCAGAAATTAATTTTAAGGAAAGATAAAGATGTAAATTGAGTATTTGTGTAAAAAATACATAAATTTGAAAAGAGCTTAAATTTTCAAGGAAAAGGAATAAGAAATAACATCCATCCACACCTAAGTGGGCTGCTCCAAAAGTAAAGCCTCCTATTTTATTATGTTGGCCCACAGTGTCAGAGGCAGATGTTGGTGTTATGGCAGTAGAGGCTGAACTTTCCCACCAATATTCCATTACATGTTGTTGCCGTGTGACAGATGGCAGCAAAGGGACAGTCTGACAAAATGGCATCTGACATGGAAGTGCAGATGAATCAAAGATGCATCACTGAATTCCTCCATGCAGAAAAAATGGTGCCCACTGACCTTCATCAATGTTTGCTGAACACTTATTGAGACCAAGGAGTGAGCACAGTGAGGCAGTGGTGGTGTTTCAACAGTGGCAACAGTGAGTTACCTCTGTTGGTGCAAGTTTTTTCAAGTGTGTCATGGAGACTCTTGTTCATTGCTGGTGAAAACGCATAGCTAGAAAAATAGTGCTCTGTAGCCGAGAACTTTCACTAGCAAATAGTGTTACTGTGCTGTTTGTAGCCTATTCCCATGGAACTAAATAGGAGGCATTACTTTCAGAGCAACTTATGTAAAGAACATCCCACCTAAGTCTGAGGACATTTACTAAACGCAGTATTTTAGCATGATGCAGGTGCTTGAGAAGAGTGGACTCATCTGAGGAGCATGACTCTTGAATGTGACCGCCCTAGCTGTATGCAGACCTGACGCAGTCTCTGCCAAGGACACTGCAGTATTTTTGAATAAAGACAACTTACATAAAATGCATTGTTGTTGCTTTTCATATTTGTGTGAATACTGGTTTGAATTTTTATAAGAACAAATATAATCAGCTAGATATTTTTCTTAGATGAGGGTTTTTTTTCACAGCAATAATCATTTGGTCGGGTATTTTATTGGCTTCTCACATAAATAGTAGTGCATGCCTAAGGCAGTTGCTGTTGGAGACAGCATACTTCCCCAATAGGCTTTTGATCCAAAAACCAAGACTATGCTTGTTTTATGCTCTAATACATTAAAATTTACTGCTTACTTTCTACATGTTAAATAAAGTTACTTCATTAAGAAGGGCAGATACGTTTTTACGATGTACTCAGATATGTAACATTTTAAACCATATCATTTCTTCAGCAAAGTATTTCAAGATGTAAGGGGCTGTGAAAACTAAGACAAAGATGGATTTAAGAAAAAGTATTCTCAGGGATAGGATATTATATTACAGGAACTTTTTTTCAGGAATCCAAGAGTCATGTCTTCACAGATTATTCCTAAGTTAGCTTTGAAGTACTTTGCCTTATTTCTTGCTCCTATCTTGAAAAACTCAATGATGCGCTGTGAATATTCCTCTTTTTACGCAGTTACTCAAAATGCCACTTATTACACATACTGTGAACATAATATATTAAAACCTCTTGTAAGTTTTATGTATATCTATAATTCAGTGTAACATAGGATGAGAGCTTCAGAAGAATCCTGACTTTCAACATAAATTCTTATCAGAATTTTTCAGATCATTATGTAAGGATATTTTTCTGCTTTTCTTTGTAGATATAAAATTACATGAAAGCTGTGGCAATGGTTTATTGATGTCTAAACTTACAATAATATTTTCACACAGAAATGTAATTTCTGTTGAAAACTGGGGTCTAAAATATTTTTATTATGCAGTGGAAATCTAAGATAGTTTACAGGTTGGTTACAAACCTGTAATTCTTACTTACGGTAGCATACAACCTTTTCTCAGGTAGTTAACAGAAGCTAATGGGACATATTAGATCTGTATAAAGTCTCTCCTGACAAATAATTTTATTTGTCTCACCTAGAAACGAAGGAAACTGGGAAAACTAAAACAGGATATCTCTGGCTTCCCTTAAAAAACTGGGATTTCCTCCATCAGCGTTCTGAGACTGTACACAAACAAGGAAATTTTTCTTCAGGAGGAGGAGCAGTCATGAACTGGGGAAAGCAGAGTGGCACAATCCACCCGAAGTTGAGAATGAAATAGAACCTCCCATTCACAAACATGATAATAGTTCCTTTAACTCTGATCCTCTTTACAACAGGCTCTGTGGCTGCATCGTTTTACCTATGCTGATCTGGAGGTCTGTCTTCTTTCCTGGGGCACAATTTGTTCCATAGATGTTTTGCAGTTCCCAGCTCTTGTCCCTGCAGTTCTCTGAGCCTTTGGTAGTGCCTTCACTGAGCTCTCATGCATCAGAGCCACAGCCACAGGAACAACCTGGGACCATGCAGATTGTGCTGTAGGACTGGAAACAAGTCTTTTGCCACTGACGAATCTGTGCCTTTTCAAAAGCTCTTGTTGGACCAGATCCTCCCCAAATCCTGTTTTGTATCCAGCAATTCAAGAGGGTTGCCTCAGGTTATACCTACAGCTGCTGGGATCAATGAATTATGCAAATGAAGCTTATTATACATACATTTGGACTTTATTTTTCAACAGTAGAGAGATTTTTTACTTCTCTGGAACCTCAGTGCATGCATTTAATTTATATTGCAATAATTTCAACGGAGAGAATCATGTTACAGTCATTAGTTTTACACATTATATGATCTTAAATTTATACTACTGATAATATTTTCTCAAACCCTGCTCCCCCTGTTATAGCAGCAAGATGGTTATAGCATCTTCTTGTAGATCAGAAAGCTCCTAGTTATTTTAGGTTAGCAAAAGCTAGGTCATTTGGGTGCCAAATGAAGGACGAATGTAAGATTGGCCATCGCTTTCTTTTAATTACTCCTGCCTGGTTATGGGAATTCAGTTTTCATTAAGCATGATGATTCTGATGAGCATTTTTGCTCTGGATTTGTGTGGGTAGGTGATCAAATCCTAATCTATTTCTTTATAATGAGGGAAGGACTGGGTCTGACTGTATTGAAGCCTTCCCCTAAGATTCCCTTTTCTCCATGTTCATGGTGTGTTTAACTTGGAGGCTCCCACATTGGAATTCCATCATCACAGAATATATTGTTTTGCTTTAAGAAACTTTGCTTTCAGCTCCTTGAAACCTGTCAAAATATGCTACTGGAATTTAAAGCCACACAGCTGCCTTTAACGTTACATTCCCTGTAGCAACCTAGGGCATTAAATCAATGGGTCTATTCAAGTGAGTAAACGTTCCCTTTTCTGACTATCAAGGATGCTTTCTTAGAATAGCACACAGTTACTGAGGAGAAAGTCAACACTGAAATAAATCCTCTATGGTAAAATTCAGGTCTGGCTGATGTCAAGGAAAAGTCTGGCATTGGCTGTAAAAGGCCAGGATTTTGCCCTTTCTTTATCACACCAGCCCTCTCCCCTTGGGAGATGGTTCATTGTTACTTATTGATGTGATGCCATTAGTGTGCTAGGCACATTGATGTGCTCCTCGCTCAGTGCGGATCTGCGGTGCTCCATTAATTTACGTTCTGTTCCTGTTCTCCAGGGTGCAGTGCTTGCTGCCGGGAACAGGTGGTGTGGGCTTGGAAACGACAGCAGAATTAAGACCTCGGTGCTAAATTTTCACACCTCCTTATGATCTCCTTTTCTAAGCCAGAGCTTTTAAAGAACGCAAAGCACTTCTCAAGAGACGCCCTATTTGTTTATTTGCATTTTCAACAAATGAAAATGTTCACTGGAATACTGTGCCAGCACTTATAACCACCCACTGAATAGACATTACGGTAAAACACTCTGGTCATTATCAAAATTGACAAAATTCATATAAGTATGTGATATAAAAAAATCAAAGCAATGCCTTACTCTGCCTTAGACCTAATTGAGTTAATTCCATTCCTTTACCTTTTGAAGTAGCAGAAATGATGTCAGTTTCAGAGCTGGACACTGGTGGGACACTTCTGAGAGTCCTTCATGGGTACACACACGATGGTGACTTGCCTCTGTCCTATCTCTGTTTTTAACCTATCATGAACAAAATACATTCTCTCTCATTTCTCCACCTGCTTGTGGTTTAGTTTAGATATTTGCCTATCAGAAAATATCAGGATAGAATTTATTACTGAGCTTATGTATGGGACTTTATTTAATTGCAATTCACGTTTTCTTTTATCAATATAGAACAAACTAACAAACAAAAAAACCTGTAGAATTAGCAGAAGAAATAGATTTTTCAATGTGAAAGCAAATCCACAGTAATACAGAAGTCTATTTTATAGATTCAATATGTCACTTTTTATCTGAAAATATAGTGAGTCCGACAGACACTCTTCTTATCACACTGGCATGAGATAACCCAAAGCTATTCTTTCCTGTTCTTTACAACATGAACTGTAGTTTTAAGATCAAATTCAGTGTATCATAATATTGTGCAACATCATCTGGCTCCATCCTGATAGAACAAGTTTCTCTAACATGTCCTCTAACCAGGGCATTGGACTTTATGAGCTCCATGAGACCCTTCTAACACAAATTATTCTATGATTCTAATAGTAAATCAGAAAATCAGATAACATTCACAGCATCCTTATGCAAAAAAAGGACAAGCTAACTTTCTTACTGAGACATACTTTTTTTTCAGTCTGGTCAGAGCTAATCTGAGCCTTTATAATTGACAAAAATTGATGTTACTCCTCAGGTAACTTAATGCTTAACTTTTATATATATTTATATAGTACTTAGTAATTTGCAATGATTATTACACACTAGAGAAAGTAAGCAATGACCAAAATGAAAACCCTAAATAAAGGGTGAGGAAAGATTAATTTAATCTCAAAGAACACATTCAACTGCCTCTGTAAAACTGTCTACCGGTCTCACATGGCTATACTAATATGCCACTCTGTGACCAAGGTGAAAGGAGAATTTGGACTTTGAGCCTATTTAGTTCTGTGTCTTGCTGGTGAACTTTTCTATCTTTCCATAAGGAATTAGATCAACTTGGTCCAGATCTGTCTTCATGAATTTCCACCAAATCTGCAATGAATGTCAGTTGTTACCTGAGAAACAGGACTTCAGGACTTCTTTTGAGGACAACTCAAAAGAAAAAGCAAGATTTCATGGTTTTCTTTGCTAGTTTTACTCAACTAATCATCACTTCCTACTCCTTGAGCTGAATTATTCTTTGCTGAAACTTAGCCAAAGCAAATGATGCTACAGCGGATATTATTTCATAGAGTTATAAGGTTCAAAACAGGCCCTACATATCACCTTGTCTAACATCCTATAATAACAGCCAAAGGACCCTTACCTAATTTCTAGCTCAAATGCAATAGAGTATTGTTTTTGGCATAATCCTCATTTTAAAATTCCTAATGACTTACAATCCATTATTTCTTTCTGTAATTCTTTTTTTAGTAGTTAATAACTCTCAAAGTAAGAAGTGGACCTTTAATTTTAGTTGAATTTTTTTCAAGCATCAGCTTTCATTTCTTAACGTCTGTGAGACTGGTGAACTTCCAGAACAAGTTTTTATTCTTCAAGCAGGTACTTCAGGTCCCCTCCATCTTCTATAGGTATGCAAAGCAGCCTAAGCTCCTTGCTTTGTAGCATTTTTTTCCTAATCCTTTTATTATTCTCAAAATGCTTCCTCAAGCTAATCTACAGGGAAAATCCTGAATTTTCCTATTATTCATGAAGTAGAACCGAGCACAGAATTTCATCAGCTATCATATCAACCCCAAATACAAAATTACCTACATACTCTATGCACCTCTTCTGAAAGATCAAAGCAATCACATTTCTCTAACGGAAGAATAAGAAATTAATCTTAAAACATTTAGTCAAGATAAATTGAAGTATTATGTTCTGTTATAAATGGATGCTTAAATGCTTTATATAAAAGTGCAAAAAATATCGACTCAACTGCTGATCTTTGCCTCAGAGTATCCTAAAGTCCAAAGGAAAGGCATCTCCATACAATGCCAGATGTAGGTTTAATCTCCTTCTCCATAGGTTTATTAGTAACTCCTTAAGGACTGACCTATCTTCAGATGTAAACAAGTATCTCAACATTACATGTGGAAGGAATTGCCTTCCTTCTCCCTCCCCCATGGAATGTTCTGGGACTCAGAGACTGTTTATGGTACTTCCCACTGGGACCCCACTCAACATGCTGCCTTCTGAGGACTGAATACACACCGTGCCTCAAGTGTCCCCCTGGCTACCCACATTCCCTTCACTACAAGGCATTTGATGATGGCATAGCCAGGAATTTCCCAGCACTTATGCACACGGACAAGTCTGCCGGGCTCCATCATAGCCAGTCCCAATTTCATATGTAGCAAGGCACTATGGATGGGCTGTGTGTTCAGCTGTAATCCCCTTGCCAGATTGAAGCCATTCTGGGAAAGTAGAACAGTTGCTTTAACACAGTGTCTTACCTATCCTCGGTTAGAATGCACAGACTTTGAGCCCTGTCCCTCACAACTCTATATCCCCTCGTGTAATTCGGAGCTATAAATTCCAGCAAAGAGCAGGCATTGCAAACTGCAACCCTGCAGGTCTGAGATCTATTCATGCATCTAACTATAAACCATGCTCCCTAATGCTCAGTCACCCTAAACAGTGCTTTGGAGGAACACCCAAAAGACTTATAACAATGCCTTGCAGGGCACTGTGAAGCCAAGAATGCATTTGTAGCTCTCAGACTCTCTTGACTCAGATGTAAATTACACATAGGTAGTAAGATCTACAGCTTACATGAAAGTGACTTCCTTTGTCTGACTTTAATTGTTTTATGGAGACTGATTACTTCAGCAATAGCCACTGGATTTATAATAGGTTTCAAGATTTCCTACTCAAAGGAAAGTTCATGAGTATCTAAGCAGACTTTGGGTTCTGTGCCCGTTGCATAGCCTGTTATATTGTTATATTTTAGCAAGTGTTAAGCTAACTAACTAATTCTCTTCCACCAGCTACAGAAAAGTGGAACATTTTCTGAATGCATGGTATTAACAATGCCTGGATGAGTTTCACAGACCATCTGAACTGTGTACTACAGCAGCTATGCTGCTTGCTATGCTCTCAGTAGCTCTGCTAATACATTTTGTGTATGACTGCTGTGCAACAGTGTAGACGTTCTTTCTTTCTTTTTTCTTTTTTTTTCAAGGCTAAAGAAAAAGATTGGTGCCCTAGCTGGTCTATTATTGTCATTTAGGACAAATTCTCAACTGAAATAAACAGAAGTTGCTGTATTGCATTGATTGAAATGGATCTATAGCGGGAAGTTTTGAAGGGAGGCAGGGGTTCTTTTGGAGATAGTGATGTGAGACAAGGACACACAGGACATGAAAGCTTTTTAGGTTAAGACTGCTAATCTCTGTCATTGCAGGGTTGCTCTGCTGTAAGGACAGGGCTGTCTCTGCCTTTCTTTAGTTCAAAGAATTAATTAGGTTTAATAAAAAAAAAAAAGAATAAAAGACCTCACATCTCTTAAATGTAGCATTCTGACCCTCCTTTAATTTATATAGAAATCAATTAGTCTATGAGTCTCTCAGTAAAGATTCAGTTTTAATTCAGTCTCTGTCTGAAGGTGAGAGGCAGGAGAGAAGAAGTCTCTCATCTTAGCTACCACAGTAGAATTCCATGAAATCACAAATGCATTAATGTCGGAAGAAGGGTCAGAAGGAGGACAAGGGCCTGAAACTCCTTTAAAAATATGAGTCATTTACTTTCAGCGCAGTGTTCCTGATGGCTGTGCTACATTGAAGTGAGTGTCATTGTAGGTGGTTATAGCTGTGAAACAAATTGGAGGTGTTTCATAACTGCACAGTTGGCTTCCTATTCAGTGATGAGTATTACCTCTCCTTTGTGACAGAAGCAAGTCACTGCAAGACACAGTGTGAAAACTCCTAGCTTAAAACAATAAGAAAAAGCTTAGTCTGTTTGTTAAGGATGTGACAAAACAATGTCATGCTTAAAAAGTTGATCTTGTATTTACAATGGCATGATGAGACTGAAAAGATTTGGAGGGTGTTTTGTGTTTTTTTTTTTTTTTTTTTTTTTTTTTTGACTCTAGCAACAGCTATGGTTTTCATTTTGGATAAGGTATTTCAGATTTGCTTACACAAAATGTGAAATCAAAATTGGAGCTGTGAGCCTCTGCTGCTTTCCTGTAAAAATGATTTAAACCCTTAAACTCCAGTTTGAGGAACAGTATAGCTGTGAAACCCCCTGGGCTTCTTGGGACAGCCCCATGAGAGGAGTTTTATCAGAAATCTGTAGATATCACAGCAGAAGTGGGGAAAGGGGGGAAAGGGAGGGGGCTTAAGGGCAATTTCTTTTCCTTCTCCTCCTGTCACCCATGTCAGTTGGCATAAAATAATATTTTATTTATGTTTTTCTTGGTTTTACATTGTGTTTCATTTCTGATGCAATTAAATTTAATATTCAGTGCTGCATATATTAGCTTATAACAGGTAGTTGTACAAAACTGAAGAATGTTTTGATACTGTCTAGAGACACCAGTTATATGGCCTTTAAAACACTGAGCTCAGCTTTTTACTTGAGTAATTTGAGAAATAGGCAAGATAATCATATGCTTTGAACTTAATTTCTACCTGCTAATAATTCATTGTTCTCCCTTGTGAGAAGAGATGCACCATTCACTTACTCTCCACAGAAAGAGAAGGCCTGATTTGAGCATGGAGGACTAAGAGAGATTTTAAGATGTGACAACCAGCCATCAAAGTGTCAGTGTTAACTTAATTACTTATATTTGTCTTAATTTATCCTTACTCTTTTGTTCCACAATATTTTTATGAACTTCAGTAAAATCCCTCAGTAGCCATTATTCTACTGGGATTTTTATTTATGTGAAGTAAATAAGAGTTACTGAGAAAGGCAGTGGATAGGATAGCAATCCAAAAGAAGTAAATATTTAAGGAAACAATAAAGAATATGAAGAACTTAAAGGCTGATGTCAATCCTCTTTTTTCTGCAGTTAGAATTTCACTGTTTAACAGTAAATTACTTTACTGCTTCCACCTCAACAGACAGGTCTTGAATCAGGCAGCAGAATGAGGACACCTGTAGAATTTGGAGATACTATCATAGGTACTTAAGCACACATGGTGGGATACAGAAAGCTACCAGCTCTAAAGAAGACTAAATTCATGATGAAATTTTCTGAAAGAGAGAAATCATCAGCTAATCTCAAAGGGCCAATTTTTGGACATCTGAATGCACCCAGTAATCCTACAGAATTATGTAAAACAAAGTTGAAATTAAAGAGGGTTTGGAGGTTAAATGGACGGAATGTGACAGTGAGGATAATTAACCACTGCAGACCTGATGGTGTGGCAAATTCTTAGTTTCTTGAAGTGCTTCAGTTGTTCTGAAAAGATAAAGTGACTCAGGCTGAAATTTTGGTCTTAACAAAGGCGTTATTTGTTAAAGATGCATGCAATGAGTCATACAGGAGGCCAGAGCAGATTCAAATGATTGCTGGAAAACGTGTGCTCAGCATCTTGTAAGGAAGAAAAAAACATGTTCAGCTAATCCCATTTAAGGTTAGCTGCATGGAATTTAGTTATCTGGTTGGTAGCTATTTAGTTAGTCATCTTCATTCCTAAAGAGTGAATGGAGCAAGATAGTAAGATGTGCTGCCTTCTGGAGGTGTCTGTTTCTCTCCGTTGACTCTAAAGGAAGATCAGGATGGTTGAATTACACTGATTAACTTGTAAATGGTAAAATGAATTCAGGTATCTATGCTTATGTCAAAGTAACCCTTTGGTCTATTCCAGTTGCTGAGTAAAAGATATATATTTTCAGTTCTTCCTGTCTCAGCCTGTTGGGACTCTCTGGGTTTATTCATGATTTATACCACATAAGGAAAAGTAGAACCTCTCCTGCATTTGCTGAAAGGGATTTTATAGATGCACATAAAGCACAATGAATTTGTGCAACTAGGAGAAGAGACTAGATACAAACTACTGAGATATTTGGCTTATGTGCACAGAGTTCAAAACTTACTTTTTATTGTTTACAATGTTATATTATTTATAATGTTAAAATTGGAAGGTTGGATCCCAGCAGTATACTGACTTCAGTAAAGGATCTGGTTTGTGTTATTTGGTACCTGCCGGAAAAAGGAACATGGCTATTTTTGTTGGACACATCCTTTAAGAAAGTCCTATTCATCTTTTATACAAACATCTAACTATAGAGCTAATCTACATTGCTCTCATGAAAGAATAATTCATTTCGGAGCACCTGTCCTCCATTAGCAAATAGTCTAATTTTAACATATTCAAAATATACAAGGAAGCATAAAGCATATCGTACGTGTTTTCTTACAAGTCATGGAAGAACTGATTTATCCTTAGGTGTCTTATTTGTAAAAAAAAAGTTAAAAAAACATATGGTAGTGTTAAGGAGGTCCAGATCTTGCATCTGCTGCCATTAGGTGATCTGATTTTGTACTTAGTTTGAGTACTCTGGTACGCAAAATTACAAAGGTGAGTTTTTCTACCAGCATTTCTGTCTCATTACTGGAGAACTCATTTGATCTCATCAATAAAGATAGATACTTGAAGGTATGATGCAATGAAGATGGAACCAGGCTCTTACAGTAGTGCTCAATGACAGAACAAGGAACAATACGGACAACTTGGAATACAGAAGTTTCCCTTTGAGCACCAAGAAGCACTTCTGTGCTGAGATTGATGGAACACGGGCTGCCCAGAGGCTGTGGGATCTCTTCCTCAGAGATCTTCAAAAGCTCCTCGAGGTGATGTTGAATGCCCTGCTCTGGGTGCCCCTGCTGGAGCAGGAGTTGGGCAGAATGGAGTCAGAGGACCCTGTCTACCTCAACCATACTGTGATTTTGTGAACTCAGCCTGTGGATATCCAGTGGCCCATAGGCAGTTAACAAATAACTAGAGAATAAGCAATATCTGTTCCTGCTATTGGGTAAGCAAAATGCCTCAGAAAAATAAAACCACATCTTGAAATTTAAGAAAAAGTGAGTATTTCTTTGAGCTTATATTGCAAATTCATCTCTTAATTACCCATGAAAACTTGAGTGGTCTATTTTGCCCTTGGAGAATTTTTCTGCAGAAGGTGGATTTATCTGTTGGTGGATTCACCTTCAGATGCATCATTTCTCCATGGGGAATAGTGAGAAAATACTGAAATTGGTAACAGTTAGCAAAACACCCAGGGTGCTGCCCTAATTTAGCTGCAGTTTGCTTTCAATTAAGAACAGTTGGGGATTTGCTCCTTTACCTTGCATGTCATCTAGACACTTTCCTCTTACCTCTGAAGAAGGATGGTTTTATCCATTTTAGAGAATTTAAGGGAAAGACAGTGATGTTTCCTTCATTGCAGTAATATTATATCATGGATAAAACTGATCTTAAGTGTACAAAAATTTGAGATTCTGCTTTCGGTTGATTGCAAAGAGTGCAAATCTCAACCACTGTAAGGGATCACAGTTCTTCTCTTTGTAGCTTCTCTAGTTCTGCGCTTCTATCCAGTGAAAAAAAAAAAGCCTGATTGATAGCACAAAAGGAAAATTCCCATCCTACTGCCATGGCCTGAGATCTATGGAAAATCTGGTGTTAATGCTTCCCTTTCCTCAGAATGATCTGATTTTTGTCATGGTTTTGCACAGCTTGTTTTGTTCTGGTGAAGTATTTTGGTGGTCAATTAATTTTGAAGGGATTTCCTGTGACAAAAATGCAGGTAATGTCATAAGTATTTAAGAGTAATTCACAAGTATTTGAAGATATGGGAGTTTGTTTAACCTGAGAGTGGGTCTGTTTAATCTGTGATCTAAAAGCTAATTTAGATGAATTAAATCTTATTTTCCTCTAAACCAAATCTCTTTGGTTTGGAATAAGTCAATTAGAAACAAGCTTGATTTTAGCAAAATGAGAACATCCATGCAAGAGTTTACACTGTTTCGATTAAATTAATTATATTAATTTTAATGGAAATGTATGAGTCAGTAAATGTTATCTAACAAGTGCAAAAAACGCACATCATTAACATGATAGCAATTAGTGTATTTCACTTGGTTTAGAGCAGTTGATGAACAGGAAGAGAGTTTAGAGGAGTAAGGGTTTGCTTCTTCTATCCATACTACATTTTTTTATTTATACCTTGGACAAATAAGTTAAAGACAGCATACGGTTACACGTGAGGCCATTAAATACAAGTGCCATGAAGAGTTCTGAATTATCAGCAGCTGAATCTGTTGTAAAGCACAGACTGTGAAAATTGCATTCAAAACCATGACCTGGTACTTTTACTTTGGAATGAGCAATAGGATATACTAAGAATGGCATACTATTTGCTACTAGTCTTATAATACAATTACAAGTTGGTAAATTTGGCCAAGTGTCTGACATGTATGTAGTCAGGGCAAAATTTTTCAGCAACAATCAATTTGGTGAATGATGTATTTTGTGTTTACATACTCAATTTCAATTGTAATAATGTGTAATGTGTAATGTAATGTGTAAAACTGTGTAATATTTTTTTCAAAACTCAATGATTAGTTCAAAGTACTTTTAGAAAAATTTGTATTTTTAAACTAATAGTATAGCGAACAAAACAGTTTGGATCAAGCAGAATATTTTGAATTGACTAATTGATTATGGCAACTTTCTTTCTCGTTTTGCCATGGGAAAAAAATTAGTGCTTTGCTTCAGTCTGAATTGTTTTCTTCCTCACCACTTCTGTTTCTTATTTCCGAATAATAAATGAAACCAATCTTGCAAAGCTCCATCTGTTTGTCAGGGTATTTTGTGACCGGCAGGAGTCAAAACCAGCCTATAGTGATGGCAGGAGAGCAAGTAGGAGGTGACCACTGATTCTGGGATGCTACTTGTGGAGGTATGGTACTGAAGAGCTTAGAAAGGAAAAATGGCACAGATTTACATTTCCTTTCTCTATCCGTTATTTTCCATATACTTCTTTTATAGGTGAGAATAATTTGCTCACATCCTGCATGATTGTCTGTGCAAACAGATTTACAAATTAAACTCAGAGAGCTTTTGGTATAGAAGTCTATCCCTTTGTTCACACTAGACATTGCACAGACTTCCATTGCTAATGCATAGGTGATGCCAGTAACAAATGTATTCCTACAATTGTTGTATTTAAGGGTCTGGTACAGTACAAGATCTGCATTTCAGATTCTGAATCCAGATGCCTGTGTATAAGTGAAAATACTGACAACAGCCATTGGGAATGGTGTGAACCTGTTGCCTGGGCCCATAGCATACTGCTCTTCCCAGCAGGGACAATAGCAAAGCTGGACAAAGAATTTCTGAAATTGCATAACATTTCATGCAGCAGAAAGTACAGAAAATGTCCCAGATGCCTACAGGTACAGAACTTGCAGCCTGACAAAGTGCAGCATGTAGTGGCTGAGCAGCTTGTTTGCACTTGGAATTCTCTCTCCAATCTATCAGAGGTTTTCACAGAGGCCTGTGATGGCTCAGTTCTGCTTTCACTGAATGTACCTACACAAGTAAACTAAACAGAGCAGCACTGGCATGTTTTTAATCCGTGCTGTTAAATAGCTGGCATATCCCCTGAAGCAATCTTGTCCTAGGGCTTTCCCACAAAGCTCGCAGACCTGGCTCTGGGGCACACGATATTCACACTGGGCAGCTTGGATTCAGCCAGCCTCTTGTGGAGGCATTTAGCCATGTGGATGTGTGCTGTTATACTGATTGACATCTATCAGAGACTACTCCTTTGTCCTTTTATTTAAGGACAGGTCCCTGAGAAGAATAAGAATGAAACTATGATATTTAAGTACAAAATTGCTTCAAAGCATCTAAATACTATTCGCTATGAAAAAAACCCTTATGCTTTAACTAGTAATCCTTTCTAAAAGTGCATCTTAAGTGCTTATAAACAGACTAACTCTGAACTGTAGTGCTAATGACAGAACTGTCAAAATAAAATCAGATTTGGGACTTTCCTTTTCTCTGCCTCTCACATTTTAAAATGTATGTCATGGAGACTTCTTCTGCATGGAGACCATATCTTCCCATTTGCTGTTCGTGTGATGAACAAGTATAAGACTGCTGGTGTGAAGCTGTTAAATAAACTGAGTTTGACAAACTCATTCTGGGGAAGGTATTTGGACAAAAAATGAGAAGAGAGATTTTAAGAGAGAAGGAGAAGTAAAAAAGTGAGTGATGAACAGATGTTGAAATGGGGGTTACTGTTTAATGCAATACTTAGCTGTGTGGGTGCCCTGTAAGCACCTTAAGTGGTGATCTGACTGCACAGGGTTGAGATATGTGTAAGAAATAATGATAAAAATCATAACAGACAAACAAACAAAAAAACACAATAGGACAGAATAAGAACCTCATAATGATTACCAGACTCTAGGCAGGTGCTGAAAAGACAGCAAGGTAAACCACAGCAACAAACCCCTTAAATTACGGCAGACCAAGGCTGGGTTTTTGAAAAGGAGCTGTGTTGCTCCTGCTGCTGTGCTCCCTGGTGCTGCCTGCATATTCTGAGTCAAGTCTGGCAGCATGGCAGCTGGGCAGCTTCCACAGGATATAGCTGCTGGGCAAACATGGCTTCAAGAGGAATGAGGAAGAGGAGTGGGGAGTTAAGGAGAAAGTGAAGCAGCATGGGGCAAAACTGAATTGTAAAGTCATTAAGATGGGAAAAGACCATTAAGACCATTTACTCCAACCATTGACTCATCACCACCATAAATATATATACATAAACACATACAGACTTATACACACACACAGGGAGAAAGCCTTTAAAACAGACTGATACTAAACATGAGTTGCAGCTCTTACAAGTGGAACCAAGACTTTCAGTCTATAGGTCTACCAGTAATCAATATCTGAACCTGATACTCTTGCGGCCATTTTGCACAGTCTGCCCATATCCATTCTATTAAACTGTCCAAACCTCAACAACAGCCTGGCTTCAACCAGACTGGCTACTGGGCAGATTCCCAGCTTCTTGGAGTGCTCTGGGAGAGCTCTGGGTGGCCATTGGCAATGCTGAACCAGGGCCTGTGGTTTGATCCTATTTAGTTCGCTAGGGTAGATGTAGCCTTAAAGTATACATCAAGTCATCTGTTGCCTTAATTCCACAGATTTCAAAGGATTTAGGCCAGAAGTAAACTTGCCCTAAGCTGTGCATTCTTGCAGCATGCTCATTATCACATTTGCCTTTGACTTGCACAGCTGTAAATCCATGGAAACCAGAGTAATTCAGGGATGAATCATGTCCATTATCTCCTTGTGTTTGTACAGCACTTAGCACAATGGTGCCCTGATCCTGATGGGAATTCATGTTATTTTAGGACAATCAGAGCTTTCATTCGCTAAAATAAAGTATATTTTTAGCCAGAGTCAGTTTCAATGGCAATGTATAGGGTGTGGGAGGTGAATGAAGGGAAGGACACAGCTGATCCCCCAATACATGAATCTGAGTACACATATAATATGTCTAAAAGATTAGCTCCTCTCCTGGTCAGTATGGCTGTGAAAATATGAGCAGAACTAAGACAGAATACAAACAGCATAGCCTTTGACTATTGTTTCTTTAAAATAATAATAATATTTATGTTATAATAATATATATATTATAAATATATAGATATATTATATATTTCGTCATTCTTAGGTTACTTGGAATTCGAGGCCCAGTTTTTGATTTTGGAACTTCTGGGGTTAACATTGATATGTTTAGCACCTTTCCTGAAAATCAGTAAATCAGATGCTGTGCCACTGCTTTCCATGAAAAGTTAGATCGCAGAGATGTGATTTGCTCACACCATTTTTCCCCCCATGCAAATAAAATGAACAAGGAACACTTGAAAAAGCAAGTACTGTGCTTGCTCAATGTTCAGAGGTGCTTGTTTCAACTCTTTTATGAAATCTTGTTAAGACCAGTAGGTCTTATAAACTCTAACGAAATACATATGTGGAACATACATAAAGACGTTGCACATGTCTTTCAGAATATTTGCTATATAAAAGACCAAACTGTGTGAAGTTATTATTCAAAGCAGAGGTAAGCTGTAGGAGAAGACAGAACAAAGCACCAGTTGCAGATCTTAATCCTAGTAGGGCTTTCTGCTGGTCCCTGTGAGCTGGAAGCTGAAATGCATGTTCAACCTTCCAGTTATTTTCAGACATAAATGGAGGAGATTGAATATCAGTTGCCATTAATCTCAATGTCCTGACATGACAAAATCACAATTACTCCCATCAAATGTGCTCTGATGCTCACAGCTTAGAAACATTAGAAGCACGTATTTTAACAACCAAAAATTATGAGCAATTACTGTTTGAGTTGTAACAAGTTCTAAATACTGACACTTGAAACTAGGGGGTTGGCTTTCCAATCCTAACTTACCCATTAGGAAAACATAAATGCAAAGATTAAACTATTTCAAGGCTACTGCTTTGTTTTTCTTCAAGTCACTTTATTATCTCAATGAAACACAGTCTTAAAATCCCATGCAGTGAAAATCTGTGTCCAAAAGAGACTGTCAATTTTATGTAACATTCAAAAACCCTCTTCTTCATCTTACAGGCAGACCCATTAATTCTGCTTCATTTAATTAATTGAACAAATTTTGTTTGCTGTAGGAGTAAACTATTTTGAACCCTACTGCTAGGGAACGATCTGACACTACTGTAGCTGTAAGAAATGCTGATTTAATTCAAGAGCTGAGTTGCATGTGCATCTCTTCAGTATGAATGCAAACTGTGCAGCTGTCCTGACAAAGGAGCATTGTGCCACAGTTACCTGATGTGTGTGTGCCCTTCCCCTGTTGTTAGTGTATTTGTTCTAGCACATCTGCTTAAACCTGGCAGCCTGACTTTAATGTTCCCATGACTGTGTCAGAATCCACAAGTTGTTGAAGACCTTTACATTTTAGAAACAATGATGTTTGTATCTTACTGCATGCACGAAAATGGTGATAATGACGACGCTTTTTCCTGAGCATAATACAATTTTCACTAATATGCTCAGGAATTAGCTAGACTCTGTTTAGCATCCTGAAACCCTGCTTGTTCAGATCCTTGACAGTCAAAGGGAGAAGTTATGAGTTTTATAAAGTTGTCACAGTAACATCATAGAATCACAGAATATCCTGAGTAGGGTGGGAGCCATAAGGACCATTGAATCCAACTCTGTCTCCACACGGAACCATTCAAAAATCAGATCATATGTTTGAAAGACATATCAATATCATGAAAATTCTTTCTGAAAACTAATCTACGTTGATCACAATAGGTAAGTAGATCACAATAACAAAAGCAATTCATTTTTTACTGATCTATTAAGTTGCTGAAAGGCTGCTTCTCAGCCCAGTCATCTGTGTTCCATTTGCTTTATACAGTGATGAGATACATCTGCTCTAGCTGAAGTAATTAAAAGTAATGGCTCTAGGTTTTGACTGATCACTCCAGGCTTTTATAATCAGTGAAAGAGATTGAAGTTCATCTGATATGGGTCTTGAAACCTACTGCAATGGAGTGCTCTGTGGAGATGCCACCCTTCAGTAGTCCTTCTCCATGTGTGTCAGTGTGGGGAAAAAGACTCTTTTTTCTTGAAAAATGCTTTCATTTCTGTTACTTTCTATTGATGTCACAAAGAAGTATAATAAATTCGTACAACCCATCTAAATTAGACACAAAACCAGAAGACACAGAAATCTCAATCAGAAATTCCACATTTACACAGATGGAAGACATAATTCCTTCCCTCTGTCCCAGCCACCATCAAACACATACACTGGGAAATGGGTGACAGAGTGGAGACAAGAGTGATGCCCATCAGCGCCAGCATCAGCAACCCACTTCCTGACGCTGGCCTGAGCAGAGTTGTCAGAGATCAGAGCATGCATTGCCAGCAGGCACAGTGCTGACATCAAGCTGGGAAAAATGCATTGTCTCTGGAAATGTAAAGGAGATGGAACTAAGACTCATGCCAAAGCAGCCTAGATACCAAGCATAGGATTTATACCAGTTTTATATAGTATAAATCAGGAGCCTGATCTAGTGGTTGGTAACCCTACCCAGGGTAGGGAGATTGGAGCTTGATGATCTTTAAGGTTCCTTCCAACTTAAGCCATTCTATGATTGAATGATTCTGTACTCTCCAGGTAGATGTGTTCCATAGCAAGGTAATGTGGATATGCTGGCCAGTATCTCCTCAGTGTGCTAAACAGCAGTCAGAACACAGATGTGTGATCTGGTGCCCCTGAAGGAAATGATAGATTAAAGTAGCAGAATTCCTCCAAAATGTGCTCAGTAAGTAAATGTTAAAATTAAGTTTTGTAAAATATGAAAAAAAAAACTAGTCAGCAGCAAATGAAGCTAATCAGCAAAATTCCTTTTTTTACCAAAAACTCAACTGTATATTACTAAGAATAGGAGAAAAAAAAAACAACCAGTGAGTTCTAAAGAATTCTAAATAGTACATCTAACTTATTAGATGACCAAATACAGTGAATAGAATCTAATAAATTCTAAAAACCATTGTTAAAGATTACTCAGAAATAAGATTTTACTGTATTTATGGTCCCAAATAGTGTGTGCTGTTTTATGAGTTTTCAAGCAGACAGAGAAAGGTCTAAATTGTTAGGCCAGAGTAAATCTTCTTGATGCCAACAGAGCATTCACCCCTGCCTGCCCTTTGCTACCACAAAGAAATCCAGCATCTGCACTGCTTTTAATAACATCAAATTATTTCAGCTTGTATCGTCACCAAAAGTGACAAAGCAAGATACAATGTGTTACAGAACAAGGAGGACTAGATGTATTTAAGATAGTGGGATGCCTTTCTGTTGTAAGTCCAACTGTGTTCACCAGCATTTCAGCAGTGCTGAGCTTTACCTTGCAACATTAATTATCTTTCCATTTCCTGACCTATTTGAGGTGTCTAAATGGGTCTGAGAGGAGCAAGTTAAAAGCCTGGAAAAAAGACACACAGCAGTCACACAAAAAATATCATCGAAAGGGACATAATCTAAAATTTTGTCTTATTTATGCCTTTAAATGCATTCCTGACTTAAGTGCACTATCAAGCTGAGATTTGGAGATCGAAACTACTGGTGATTATGTACCTTAGCAAAGCATTTATATAGGCGAAACTCTGACTTTTTTACTCAGGAAAAAGCTGATGTTTGGAAAAGATTGAGAGTTAACATACTGACTTCATAATAGAAGACCTGGATTCTGCTTCTTTCTTGGCCTGAATGGATTCATATTAACCTTCATTTCACAGGAAAATGCTCCAGTTACACGTGCTATAAACCAGTCATGGTGGGACATCCTCCTCCTCTTTGGTTGGCTTGGCAACTTTTATGCTAAAAATAAAACCTGTAAGACTTGTAGGAGAACAAGCTCAGTATAATTGTCTGACAGTCCTACTGATCCAATAAGCAAAATCTTGTGCTGGATCCTGTACACTGATGTCCTCGTGTATCTTATGCTCCATATAAATCGACCATAAGCCTGAAAGCAGTGCCACTCTGGGGGTCTGAGCCAAGCTAATAGTTCTATCCTTTCAAGCCTTGCAGTCATTTTTCTGTGTCAAAGAAAAAGAATATGCTAAAGTAATAGAAGTAGTCATAATGCACTTCATTAAAAGCTAGCAAAATGGTACTGACATTCACAGGAATGCATCAGAATTATGTTTTTACATCAGACACCTCTTTGAGTAGGTTTTCCTATTGAGGCTAACACTGTGAAGATCACAAGACTTTCTCCCGCCCAAAGACATTAGGTGCTTATATTCAGAATTCAGCAACTCCACTACTTGTTGCTGGCATGTTGCTGGCAATAGTGACATTCAAATGGCTTAATTACTTACATCTTTAAATATGAATAGACTCCTAGCTGTCTTGAGAAGACCTTAGCATTAATACAGTAATTGTGACATGAAATTGCCTCATTTAATCATTGAGTTTGACTTGGGCACAATGACTATTTGGCATCCCAAATAGAGGAAGAACATGAATTATCCTGCAGTTTGGGAATCATCTCCCATGGCTGACATAGAGATAGTTGATAAAATACTTTTTCAATAGAGTAAGCACAATGATAAACAAGTATATATGCATATCACTGACAGGGCATGCAAATACATGCACACACCATAGTTAAATATGAATCCTTTTAGAAAACGTTCCCATCCACAGTGGTGACCTTGACCAGATACAAAGAAAAAGGTGGCATACAACTATTGCTGCTAAGATATTAAATGATCATATTTCTACATAGACCTGACAAAAATTATTTCCTTGTCTTGGATTTCATAGTGATAACCCTATCTTTTTTCCTGTACTACTTTTTTCCCTCTCACTATTTTTTTATGGCAGAAGTGATTGATTTAAAATTTTGTATTAGAGCAGTTAGAGCAGAAGCTTTCTTTAAATATCTTCAACTGATTTGATTATGGTTGCTGCCAAGATCAGTTTATGTGAATGTGGTGGTTAAATACCAATGGGCAGCTAAGCTCCACCACACTGCTCTCATTTCTCATTCTCAAAAAGACTGGGGGAGAAAATATGAGAAGAGCTCATGGGGTGAGATAAAGACAGAGAGATTGCTCACAACTGCCTTCATGGGTGAAACACATTCAGCAAAGGGAAATTAATATAATTTATTGTGTTCAGAGATGAGAGCACAGAGAAGTAAAAGCAAACTACAATCACCTTTCCTCTGTCCACCATTTTCTATCCCCACCCCTTGAGCAGTGCAGGAGGATGGGTCCATAATGCACTCAGTCCATAATGCTTTGTGGGCTTCCCACAGGCTGCAGCTCTCCAAGCACTGCTCCAACACAGCTCCATACAGCAGAGCCCCCCTTTCAGGAGGGCCAGTGGCAGGTCCCTGATGGAATAGCTGGAACTGACTTTCATCTGACATGGAGCAGTGCAGGGCTCTGCTCAGAGATGCCAAAATTGAAGAACCTGCTACCAAGGCCTTGCCACGTTACAATAAACTAACACACCACTATCACAGTTTTAAAAATTTAAGTAAATGCTCAATTTCCAGCAGAGATTTCATTACAGATAGGATTGAGGGAAATTTTTCATTATGCAGCAATTACAGCAGTTCTGTGATTTGCTTAGGTCTTGATTTAGAATAAGTCTCTGATTTTCCAAAAAGATAAAATTTAAAATATTTTTGGGGAGTCATTTAAGTCCTAGATTTGCATTATATTTGCAATTTGTCTGTACAACATGAAATCTAAGTATAACAACAAAACATTGTTCCAAATGAAAAAGCAAAATATTAATTTCGGAAAGTGAGAACATAATAATTCGGTATCAGTACACTTTGTCCTTAGAGCGATATCAACACCTTCCCTTTCTGAGTATTTTTTTTATTATTTCAATGAAGAGACAATTTCTGATGGAATTTCAATTGCCTATCTAATTGTTGTTTCAATTTTCATCACAATGAAGAGATGAAATGATATTGAATTTTCTGTTCCTTAGTTAACTGAATTCATATCTCCAAAAGAAAGGTGAGATCACAGACAATACGTGTCTCTCTCTATTGAATTTTCCTCCCGATCTTCCACACGACCTCCCTGTGATTCTTGTATGCTGTTGACTTTTTCTTTCTTTGACAGATTGAGAAAACAAGCAAATAAACAAACTTACCTAGAAACCAAAAGGTTCAGCAAAGTGCTTTTTAAAACCACAATAAACTGCAGCCTGTGTTTCAGTATCTTAAATAAACAAGATAATTATCATTTTATCTTAATTGTTAGCAATTCTATTAAACCAGCTGCATAACTAAGTTATAATGACACACTATAATTCATAAACAAAGCTGAGTTTTGTATTCAATTCACACAATTTTAACAGCATTTTTGTGTTTAGCTGGACAGATCTTTCTAATTCTGTTTCAATTGTTTTTTATCTGTTTCCAGGCAACGCAATATGTAAGGTTTGCTTACAGTATGTAAAAGCTACAGATGAAAAAATAAAACGTAGTCTATGTTAACACATATCAAACAAAATGGAATCCTGTTAAAATAACTGACAATTGGGTCATTTTATCCTGATGAAAATATTCCTAAATACTGTTTTCTGGGATCTGTTCTGTCCATATGTCAATTATTTAATATTTTTCTGAACATGGGTGAAAAGCTGTGATGTCACTAGGAATTAGAGAAGCTAATGTTGGAGTAGGTTGGCAGAACTCCGCTTATTTTAAGTATTCTCACCCATTTGTACAGGTCTGCCAGAACAGCTTCACAAAGGAAGGTTTTTGCTAATGAATTTCTACCTGCACATGCTCCATGTTACCTGATTATTATACAATTTTACAGTGCCAACAAATATAACATGGGTCCAAAAATATTTGGAGAAATTATTCACTATTCATTTGCATACAGCAAATGCAATGCAAGATGCAGTCAGAATGCTAGCTGATTTCTAGAATAAATAAAAATACCTGGCAAATTATTTTTAAAGAACTGTTGACTGAGCTCTGGTCATATCTGATAGCTGCATTGTGCTGTTTTTCCTTCCTTCCCGAGAGTTCTCACTGTTTGCTGCTTTCCCGCTGAGACTTTATTTTGCTCTCAAAGATTTTTAATTATTTATTTGTCATCTTCTATCAATTTAGCCATTCAGGTTTAATCTCTGTTGATTACAGTTCTATCCTGAATGGTATGTTCTTGTCATAGCTTAATAATAATGATCCAAACCTCTGCACTTCCATTCCCACTTCTATTTTCCATATAAAACTCCCACTTCTCTAATTTCAAACTGAAAGTGGAGCTGGAATAATCTGAAACAGAGAAACACCCTCTGGCACCTACCAGCCCACATGCACATG
Organism: Lagopus muta; assembly: GCF_023343835.1. NCBI lineage: Eukaryota > Metazoa > Chordata > Aves > Galliformes > Phasianidae > Lagopus > Lagopus muta. The sequence goes on from NC_064434.1 coordinate 11,924,242, forward strand.
TTTAGAGGTTAGTATAGTCAAAAGAGTGCATCGTCTCCCTTTATTTACCTGCTGCTCTGAAATCTGAGTTGAGCTTGAATTAGACAACAAATGAGAAAACACATCTTTAACTCATTCCTCGAGAGGTGTAACTTTGGTGGTTTGATGCCTAACATGAAGTTTAGCACTTATGCATAAGTAAAAGAGCACTGAATGTGCAGAAACAAGCACTTTATTGGGGAAATGTTCATTCTGCATTAATGGTGCATATAATCTTTAACCAGTCTGGTTATTTGAACAATTTGTTCCAGCTAAGAACAGATTGAGCTGTTCTTTGAATCATTCTTCAGCAGGCAGTACAGTGTGATTTTATGATGACTTTTCTTTGTGCTGTAGCTGAGTTCATCTGAGGTAAAACTTGCTGAAATGCAGAAGGTTTGTGAAGGTACTGCATACTGCCTGCAATCCAGTAGGCTTGACATGAAGACCTTTAAGTGAACTGTATGTACTACATTTAAGCAACATCACACATAGTTTTCTAGTAACTTCATGGCTTGCTTTCAGTTGTATATCCCAGACATGCTTGACATTTAAATTTTAATCCTGCTTTGTATATACATTTCTCTTGAGTATCCTGGTAGAATGCATTCAGGAAACTGAACATGAGTTTGGTCCTAAGAGGTTGCCCCCTTCCCAGTGAATTGCTTTGAAACTTAGAACTATCATTGCTACCTTTCAGGAGGGGAAGTGGATGTAACTGTAAAGCAAAAGGCACAGCTGCAGGACAAGAAAAAACAGTTTACCACTTTAAGCACTTTTGAATACACAGGTACAGTTACTTCTATGAATTATCTGCATATTCCCATAGTCTGAGGTCTTGGCTTTGATTTATAACAATAAAAATTTACAAAACCTGATACAAATTCAAATTTACAAAGCTTCAAGATTTTCCTTTTTTCCAGTTACAAGTATGAATCCTTTTGATTGTCTCCCCTTCGCCTTTACCTTCTCAAAAAAAGAACTAAAAAAAAACCCACCACCACCAACAAAACACTACAAGGGTCTCATTGAAACTACTGCGACTCAAAAGTAGAAGTCATAATTGCAGTTTAATGAAACCAATTTTAAACGTCCCTTTTATCTCTGCTGGGATGTTTATTGTCACAGTTCAAGTTTTCTCTTTTTAGACAAATTCAAGCCACTTGCTAACCTGTTCATGCTAAATGTCACCCTGTAAAATAAGTAACTTTGACAAATCAGCCCCCACGCTACAACCCCAACATGGTAAAAATATCGCAGTAACATTCTTGCTTTTTGAAATGGAAAAGGTGAATGTCATTTGTCATTTCTGCCGAGAAATACCATTATGTTTCTTGTAGGAGCTCTGGAGAAGCTCTGAATTTCAGTTAATACCTCAAGCAAAACAAAATCCCATTTCTAAGTATTTATAGAACTTCTGTGTACTGGAGCTTCGGTAGAACCTATAGTGAAATATCTAAATTTGTTTAAATGGCAGGAATAATAACCTGATCTGAATAACAACCACTTTTCTGTTATGTATTTTTTCCAGAAGAATGCCAAACTTTAACACAAACCCAACCTACCTGCTGATGTACCAGACAGTATGTAAATACCAAGACCTAGTTAAGCAATTTAAAAGCTATTACTCCCTGTTAAAGTGACAGAGACACAAGCATCTGATGAGTGTTTAGGGATCTAGGAGTTATCTAGACATAGAGCATATCAAGACATTTCAAGACATCAAGACATATCAAGACATATCAAGACATTTAAGTCTCCCAGGGAGCCCAGTTTCTTATCTGTGTTCTAAGATCTCCTAGAGAGACCCATAAACATGGAATACATTAAAAATTAAAGAAGGCAACAGTGGCCTTTTTTGTCTAGAATGTTACCACAGAAAGAAAAGAACATGCATCCTTTGCTAATGAGCCTGATATTGGATTGTTCATCTAGAATCATCTTTTCACAAGGGTAGTTAGTGATAAGACAAGGGGAAATGGTTTTAAACTAAAAGAAGGGAGATTTAGATTAGATGTTAGGGAAATTTTTTCACTGAGAGGGTGGTGATGCACTGGAACAGGTTGCCCAAGGAGGTTGTGGACGCTCCATTCCTGGAGGCATTCAAAGCCAGGCTGGATGAGACTCTGGGCAGCCTGGTCTAGTGGTTGTTGACCCTGCACATAGCAGGGGGGTTGAAACTAGATGATCACTGTGGTCCTTTTCAATCCAAGCCATTCTATGATTCTATGATTCTAAGAATCTATGATATCAGATTGCCTGATTTAGTGGTTGGCAACCCTGCTCACAGCAGGGGAGATGGTTTTAAATGATCTTTAAGGACTCTTCCAACGCAAGTCATTCTATGATTCTGTGATTCTATGATTTTATGATTCTATGGTACATGGATGGAAGCTTCACCTGCCTGAAGATAGAGAGGTTCAGATCTGTACCTCCCATCTTCCAAAGAGGCAAAGTGGGACAGCAGATGCAGCAGGCATAGACTGGGGGACTTCATTCCCATCTAGCATGTTAAAGCCAAGCAGCCAATAGGCTGCCCAGAGAGGTTGTGGATGCCCTGTCCCTAGCAGTGTTCAAGGCCAGATTGGATGGGGCCCTGGGCAGCCTGGTCTAGTATTAAATGGGGAGGTTGGTGGCCCTGCATGTGGCAGGGGGGTTGGAGATTCATGATCCTTGAGGTCGCTTCCAATCCTGGCCATTCTGTGATTCTGTGATTCTGTAAGACTGAAATTTCAGGGAGAAAGAAAGAAAATAACAACCTGAGTTTTAGATGGAACAGAAGGAGCATTTTGTTCTGGACTGGGAAAGTGGGTCTGGTTATCTTGTTCTGGTCAATGTTCCTGAAACAGCTTTTGAGAAGGGAGTGATAATGATTAGCTAAAAGTGTTAATTGTTTATTCTCCTTCAAAAAGAGAAAAAATAAAGTGATAGTTGTCCAGATTGTAGCACTATTTTATGAGTACATAATGCAATGATGATTTCTGCACAATCTAAAATTATAATTAGACAGTTCTGGGGCCCCCAGTACTATTGTGTGTCAACATTTCATTAATTTTTATATACATAAACTCACAAAATCCTTAGAAAGTAGGGAAATTGGTAACTTATATCTCCCAGTTTCAAAATGGTTACTCAGTTATCCCACACATATACTCACTCATATAGACCATAAAAATATTAGTCACAAAATTACATGCACGAAATTGCAATGAAGCTTGAATAGATCTCTTTTTGACATTTCTTGTTCTTTAGTCCTCAATTATTTTAAAGCTCATCTTTCTGCCTTGAACATCCAACTAGCCACATAACAGATGCTATGATCCCACAGCTTTGTTTCAAAAGTTACAACTGAGTTGGCAGTATGTGCCCCTGCACCCTTATTTGAAATAAGCTTCACCCTATGCATCGTTCAGGTAGACTCTGTCAATTCGGTATCAAAAATGACAAGAGATGAGCTTTTCTTCCAAAGAACTGATGCAAAATGTAGCAGTATTGTTTGACCCTTAGGACTGCAGGATGGCTCCTTAGTACTATAAAAGAGCTGAAAGAAATAGCTTGGCTTTGGGGAGTTATGTGTCTCTGAAGTAGAATATGAAGTACCTGACGAGGAAGTTATGGTTCAAAGGAAGGTCACAAAAATAACAGCAGCCATCCTAAAGTTATCTAGAAGATTTACAATATGTCTACTACAATGTGTGGGTTTTGACCTCTAGGAACACAAAATTTTATTCATCTTCTGCTGGAGAACAAACCACACTTGGAATATTAAATCAGTCTCATTTTTGTGCTTGAGTGCTTATGGGATTTGGAGTAGAGGTTTAGATTATAAGGAAACAGTTGTCAAGTGTAAAGCATAATTAAGACAGTTTTGGTGCCAGAACCAAGATTCCGTTTTTCCTGCAGACAAAGGAATTCAGTTTTTCTCAACTCTTAATACAGAGCAGGTGTGAAGGGTTATATTTTTTTACGTTTTATCTGAACAGTCAAAAATGCACTAATAATACAGTTCCATGAACTGATAGTTTTACCGAGCTCAGAATTTACCACAGATTTTCCTCCCATTTGAGATTTGACCTCATACTTAAAAAACCTTTCATATATTTGAAAGTCTTCCTTAGTACTTGCTACCAGTTTAAGTAGCCTACCAGTGTTAAATTTCAGGCACTGTACACAGAACAAAGACCTGGTAAATATTTGGGTTCCTTCGCCAAATTTCTAAATCCTGCAGTTTTAGAAGAAGTTTTAAAACAAATCTCATCATTTCCCATCTACTAGGTCTGTCATAGTGACAATAATTTTACTGGATTATATACCGAAGACATGAGAGTACCTCTACTTGGTCTTCACGTATTATATGATTTACAGCCAAGGACAAGGTTTGTTCTAAGAGTGTGTAGTCTCCATATAACAGTGAATGTGATGCAAACGCAACAGTGATGAGAGTGTGATCAGAGACAGCGAGTGAATCAGGAGACAGTCCAGGGGCACTGGACTCTATTTTGCAGTTCACTGACCTACACAGACATAAACAGGTGGTAGGCCTTGTCTTTAAGAGCCACTAGTATAAATCAAGAAGCAGCTGTAGATTTTTTACAAGACTGAGCTCTGAAAATTCCCCAGATTGTTGCATCAGGACAGAGCATTGAAATAACAAAGCAGTATCCTTAGGCCCTCAATGTTCAGCCATCTCTGGTTATTTTTACCTGGACATACTCTGAAACTGACAGCATAAACATCTGAGAACATCCATCTGGTAGCCTTGCAAAGCCCTTGTGGGTGGAAGGAGATAGATTTTTCCCGTCCCTTCTCACTCAACAGCAGTTGTAAAGCTACTGAAGTCACAGAGAACTGGATTAATCTGTATTCACCCTTGGAGGATCTATCAGTTAAAAGGAGTGTAACTGACAAGCTTAAACTAAACTGCTAGAGTTTGGATAGTTGAAGCTAAGTGACATGAATACAGTCTAGGATTTGTCTTCAAAATCCCCAAATATTGGATAATACTATAAGCCAGTCTCTGGCCTCTGTTAGCATTCCAAGAGGACATTTTTTCCTTTTCTGTTGCAATTGGTAGAAGACTGGCATTAGGAAAGTCCTTAGGCTTTCTGTCTACTGCAAGAAAATCATTCCTTTATTTGTAATTCAGTTTAACACGAATGGGTGCTTGAATGGACACCTGAATAGTGACTGGGATTTGAAAGTTCTGTTATGGTTCTTATTTGCTCACTGTCTTCCAGAGTCCTTGCCAGTAGGTTGCACATCACCTATGGCAGAGACCAACTTAAGGTAATGATCTGAGTCAAAGTACCTGGCTTGTGCAGCCCACTAATGATCCTCTTCCATTTTGGAAGTGGTGTGGCTAAATCCACAGTGTGCTGCTGCTTTGCTTCCAGGACTGAGCCAGTCTCAGAGCAAATCTGCCTTTTGTTTTCCTGGGCTCAACTCTTCTCAATGAAACATACCTGTTTTTCCCTATCTCACATAATGAAAATGGAAGTGTTCAAAATGGTGAAAGGATGAAAATACTATGGAAATAGTCCTGCTAAACAAGGTGTGGGTCTATGTTGTTGTGTGTATACTGAAACCAAAAAGGTTACAGTTTGTTCACTTTTTTGTCTATTTATCTATCTATTTAATTCAGGCAATGAAGTAATTCAACTTGCATTGTTTGGTGGGACAGAAGGAGCGTGGGTGATAGTGGGAGGAAATTTGTTTCCTGTAGGAACTGCAGTAGGTGAGGAAAAAGATGTGTAAGACAAGAAGGCACAGTGTAAAAGAGGAAATTTGATAAAATCACATCTCTATTTATATCTATTAATATGCAGAGAAATATTAAAAGTGTGTCTCTCTTAGAGCAAGAAAACAAAATTTCTTATATATCACAAGGAAAAAAAATGGTGTGCTGCAAGGTATGAAAGTATGTACATTCTGAAAATGAGTTTTGCCTCTGGGAGAACAAACCTCAAAGCTTGGAGTCAGATGTTCAGAACCACTGGAAGATTTTGAAAGACATTTGGAAGGCTTAAAAAAAAAAAAAAAAAAAATTACAAAATAAGAAAAAACACCCTAAGGTTTAGATTTGATTCTCTTGATACAGTTGCCCTTGATTCTAGAAGAAATTGAAAATACCTTTGTAACTTTTGGAAATAAATAACCTTGTGTAGAAATCAAGTACCTTACTTGCTAAAACACATATCCATTTTTTCAGGGTCTAACTCCATGGCAGGATTCATGTGCTACCCCTTATGTTCTTACGCCCCAACACACCTTCCAGGTTTACCTAGGAAGGTTCTCAACAAATGGCAATCTGCTCCACACAGCTCCCCAAAGCAATATGGTGAAGTTAGTCTGACACCCTGCTTAGGGGTAACAGGCTTCCTCTTCCTAGCAGTTCAAACTTTGAGAAGCTGAAGATGAATCAACTCCATTATTGTTTAAAGTTTGCTCTTTTACTGTGGATACAATAACAGTGTTGACGTGTATGTGTGCAGAGCAGTACACATAAAACAGATCTTAAAACCCATGCACAGACTGGAAGTTAAGGTACAAACAAAACTTTCATCTATTACACTTCTATGCATTGAAACAAACTTGTACTAAAGCAATTGAGCATTTACTGTCAGATTCTGGTCTGGTATATCTGCCTGTGTGATGTAGCCACACACCAGGCACCTCTGTGATCCTCTGGTCACAGCAACTGAAAATAGGTATCTGGTCTAACTGATCAATTCAGGTGCACAGGGAACCTGTGGAAAGAGAGAAACATTTCAAGAGAAAGCATCCCCCAATGTTTTTCTCCTATGATGAAAAAGAAACAAGAAGTGAAAATATCCATGTTGATCTGTTCTCCGAGTCAACATTCACATGATTAATAAGCTGTGTTCAACTCAGTACTGTCCTGTTTAGGGGAGAGAAAAAGTATTGAATATTGTAGCCTGAAATATTGGTGCTAACATGGGAATGCTAGAAACAAAAATCTAAAAGCTTTATAAAGGAAATGAACAGAAGTTGCTTAGTCTAAAGAAAAGAAGGCTGAGAGGAACATGTCCATAAAAGCAAGAAATGAACAAACAGTTCTCCATGATTATCAAAGACAGAAAATAAGCAGTGGATAGATTCTGTGACAAGGAAACAGAAGATTAGTTTTAGGATACAGTTTTGCAGTAGACAAAACAGTGGAGAAACAGCCTGTGTTCTGTCAGTACAGTATCCTCAAGCAAACAATAAAGATCTCTGAACACAGGAGTATTTGTCAGAATTAATACAGTTTTAACTGACACTGTCCTGAGGTCCCTGCCATCCCTATGATTTGATAATTTTCTTAGTTGTAATTTCAGCTGGGTAACATTTTCTTCATTTCCCATTAATTTCAAATTTTCCTTCTAATATCACTAAATCACACAGTTGTAGAGGTTGGAAGTGACCTCTGGAGATCATCTATTCCAGCCTCCTGCTAAAGCACAGGGGGCTGTAGTAAAATTGTTTTGCTAGGATCATTGAAGGCTTGGGTTAAGATTGCACTTCTTTAGTTATACATCAGCTAAGAAAGCTTTTTAGGTTAGGGACAGTTAAGCTCCCATGAGATCAGATGTAATCAAAGTATACACTTGGTTATATCACCTGAACAACTGTTTATGAATTGTTGAAAGTGCAAAAATAAGGAAAAGGACAAAGGAGCTTTGTAGAGCTCTTTACTAAAGGCCTAGAAAAAATAAAGTAATAGGCTCTCAGTGTCTGTAGTGATATTATTGGAAAAATAATTTTAAAGTTTTTATGATTATCTTTTAAAAAGAGAATAAAATGAATAAAACATATGAATGCATGCTTAATTAATTAAATTATACTGAAATCATCTTTTATGGCTAATCTATTCCTTTATGTGAAGACTTCAGAAATAGTTATTTTATTGCTACTTTAATACAGAACTTTTTTAAGCAAATGAAGAATGAGCTGTTGGCTTCTGCTGTGTTTAATCTCTGCCACAAGATTGGAAATGCCTCAAAGTGACAATGCTCATTTCCTGAGAGCCACCTCAAAGCAACAAGTTCAGTTAATTCCAGGTAAAAATTCATCTCATCTAATCTCATACACAGCGCACAGAAAAATTGCTTTGACTACAGATTCCATCTACCTGTACAACAGTTACTTCCGAATAGTAATGGCAAACTTCTCTATGTCTTTTATAAGCATTTTCTTAACCTATTTCACTAAAGTTCATCAACTAAGAGATTTTCTTGGATCTTTAGGGCTAGTTCACTTTCCTCAGCAAAGGAATTCCTGATCAAAGGAAGGGATCTGATAAATGTTTTAAAATGTCTAAAGGGAGCTGGGAGACAAATGGATGAGGCCAGTCTATTCTTGGTATTGTTGTGTAGTGATAGGACAAGGAGTAATGGCCTAAAACCTGAACATAAGAAGTTCCGTTCTAAGATGTGGAAGAACTACTTTGTCAGAGTACTGGAACAGATTGCCCAGAGAGGTTGTGGAGTCATAGAATCATAGAATCATAGAACCACAAGGTTGGAAACGACCTATAAAATCATCTAGTCCAACCGTCTCCTCATCACCCTTGCCACCACAAGCACTAAACCATATCACGCAGCACGTCATCCAGACGCCTCTTGAACACTGCCAGGGACGGCGACTCCACCACCTCCCTGGGCAGCCATTCCAGTGCCTGACCACCCTTTGAGAGAAAAAGTTCTTCCTTATGTCCAACCTAAACCCCCTCTAGTACAACTTGCGGCCATTACCCCGCGTCCTGCTCGTTGCCTGGGAGAAGAGGCCAAATCCCTCTTCACCACAACCTCCCTTCAGGAAGTTGTAGAGTGCAATGAGGTCTCCCCTGAGCCTCCTCTTCTCCAAACTGAACAATCCCAGCTCCCTCAGCTGCTCCTCATAAGACTTGTGCTCTAGACTCCTCACCAGTTTCATTGCCCTTCTCTGGACACGTGAGTCCCTACCTCTGGAGAAATTCAAGTCCTCTCTGGATGCCTACTTGTGTGATCTATTGTAGGCTACCTGATACAGCAGTTCGGTTGGACACTATGATCTCTAGAGTCCCTTCCAACCCCTGCAATTCTGTGATTTTGTGGTTTCTTGAGGTCCCTTCCAACACATGTGATTCTGTGATTCTGTGAATTGATGTCTTTCAGAATGATAAGACCCATAAAAGTATCTTACCTGGTGAAATTACCTTTTTGGGAAAGTTTTTCTCACTGTCAAGGTAAGCATTTTGAAATAAATCAGCAGAATTAATATCTGGCCATAAGCAAAAATACATGGTTACATCTGCCAGTAACTGGCATGTAATTCAATACTTGAGGCCTATTTTTCTTTAATCCCTATCAAAGTAGTAAACTGTTTATACATTTTATTGAAATTTTTGGTCTATTCCGGAGAATAGAGGGAAAACTGGATTGCATTGAAAAAAACATACAGCAAAAGCAGCGTTTTCCTTCTGTCACTGCACATCCACAGGGAAGAGTAATTTGTGGAAACATGGAGATGGAGGAGTAATGGATTTCTCTGTCAAAATGATGAGTGAAAGAAAGAAGTAATTACCATTAATTCACTTCAATTATTGCTCAACAGTTTTTTAGTTGTATGTTCCCATTTAATCTTCATTTAAAACAAAACAGTTGCCACAGACCCAGAGCTAAAAACAGAAATCCCTTTCAGCTACTAACAAATTAGCTAGTAATGTTCTTATTATATAAGTGGAGGGAAGATTGGCTTCTTCCAGGCAAACACAGGAAGTACTTGTTTGTTTCAGGCACTACTTCTTTTACCCCCAAATTCACAGTTGAACTTTATTTCCAATGTTATAATCAGCTAAGCATGATAATACTTTTTTTCTGGTTCCTATTTAGCTTTCAAAGCCCTCACAGGATTTCTGTCATGGATCAGTGGCACCTTCCAGGAGGGAGTGAGGTCAGTGGACATCCTTGGTATACAGGAAGGTAGTTCTATTAGAAAAGGGAAATGTTTTCAAATCCTTCAGATCTCGAGCTACTAAAAATAAACTAATGAGCCTTAAATTAACTTTTTTTTTTTTTTCCACAGCTTTTCCAAGCCAAAAGAAAAGTATTTATTGTCTGAGAGTGACATGCAGGAAATTAGGCTTATAAATTGTGTTTAAATGATTATAGTTCCCAAGTTTTCTTAATTCTAATCTTAATCTACTGCGAAGTATATGTTTTAACTTCAGTGTTTTATTTTAATTGGTTCTCATTGCACTGAGTGAAATATTTGAATGGAAGGGCTCTTGAAGACACATGCGGTAGGAATCACCTTGATATCCCTTTCGACTGTCTGCCTACAGCAGCTGTGAATAGGTCCATATTCAGTGTTATTTACCTTAGTTATTTACAATAACTAAAATGATTTTTATAAATTATCTGTACATTTCAAATATTCCAGAATCAAGTCAGTGTTGGGATACCAGCAGACAAACTGATATTATGAGGAGTATAGAGATGGGAATTTGTGTGATGAAACCTATCCTTACAGTGTCACACTCACACTGAATTTCTGCCCATGTTGCAAGCTGGAGGGCAAACGTAGAGTGACCTTGCCTTGTGTACACAAGTATGAGCCTCATTAGCTTTATTCTACTTTCTGGTAGAGCCACAAGTGATTCCAACTAGGCCATGTTTGATTCATACACATTAAAGAAAAAAAAAAAAAAAAAAAGAAAAGAACTTCTGAAGAGTTTCAAGCGGACTATCAAGCATTCCTCCACACAGTACCTTGGGTTAGAGTTTGTCGGTCCCAACAGCTACTCTTGATGAGGGCTCCTTTTTGAGGGGATGATGAGAGAATTTGAGTTATATTTTGCCAGTTGACCTCGTGAACAGAGAGTGGGCTCATTTTATTTAGCACTATAAAAAGCCTGAACACAAAAGATGTTAAAGTACATCAAGCTCTTTTAAAAATCTCTTTAGGACTCTTTCTATATTGTGTTATCTACAGAGATATCACTACTGAAATGGGAGTCAGCTAATGCAAGCACTTAAAAGTGTGAGTTTATGTACAGGCCTTATATTAATCAGTTCACAAAAGCACAAAACTTCAGATGGGATGGCACTTCCCCTTTACATTGACTTTATGGGCAAACTGTTACCAGTTTGCATATCATAAGCCAACTCTTCAGATTAAAATGGAGTGAATGATGTCAGCCTTAGGCAGAAGAGGGCTCTGGAATTATATCATTCATTCCTAGAGAAAAATAACAAATTAAGGCATATTATAGACTACAACAACCAGAAAACTTACTACAGGTAGCTAGTAGCTGCAAAACTCACCTTCCATTCAAGCAAGCTTCAAAAAGTCAGAATTACTGCACCTGCAGAACTGTAAGAAATTCAGATAAGGGTGAGTATAAGACCAGGGAGATGTCAGGATGTTTCTAAATCTTACCAAATCTGGAACAAATCATGGTGAATAGGAATAGTTCATGCCTTGGGCTAAGGACCCAGCCCTCTTGCAACATCTTTGCTTTTCAATTGTGATCAGTAATGGCTGAATCCCACAGAATCATCAGAGGGAAATTTAAATGAAATCACTGCAAAGCAGTGTCTGCAGAACTCCATGTACAGTCTAAAATCCTTTTAAATCCTTTTAATTGAAAGCACTGAAGAAAGCCTGTAACTTCCAAATGTCAGAACAAAGTGCTGAGCCATTTGCAATGAAGTGAGCTTGATAGAGTGGGTGAGATGATCCCATTGTTTCCCTGTGAAGACCTGTCTTTCTTTTTCCTGCCTCTCCTCTGAAGATCCTGGCATTTCTTCCTCCACCTGTAGAGTTCTTGGAGGAAACTGTCAATATTTCATACTAAGTTCAAACATACCATGTTTTTATCCTAAAGTTTATTTATATTTCTTGATTACACTTGTTCTGGCTCATTTCCTTTGTTTCATTCATGCCAGAAAACCTTGCTAGAGTGCTTGTCAGTTATTAATAAATTAAGTCAAACAGTAGCAAGCACAGTTCAACAATTTTGGCATATATTAATGAATTCCATTTTCATTGTTAGGAAAATTTTTGGCCCATTTTCAGATCAAACACAAATTCCAGCCCTTTAACATCTGTTTTTACTATATTTAGATTGGCAAGCAAACAAACACAATGAAAATGAGACTTAAAGATACATTCTCAGCAGAAGATGCAGATACTCCATCAACAAATGCACTTTAAGAACTTTTACATAAAAATGAAAGGAATAAGTTTCGTTTGCTTACTGATGCTTCACAAAGTCATGGATGGTGAAATCAGAAAGGAACAGTATCAAACACTCTTAGATAAGGTTCTGTAAGAAACTAAGGAAAAAAAAAAATCAATACTTTGTCATGAAATTCTAGGGATGGCCAATCCACTGCTATGACTGGTGAATTATTTCATTTAGTTATAGCAATTATATTTAAAGTTAAACAAACAAACAGCAACAAACAAAACAAAAACCCCACGTTTCTCTACTGGATGTACTCTGCATTCACTTCAAACTTTTGGGGCTTTGTTTCATAGCTCTCATTATCAAATTCGTGCTTGGACATGGAGTGTCCAAGCAAGTCTCAAAATTTCTGGAATTTATGTAGTTATCTGAAGATTTTCACAATATTATGTAGCTTTCACTTTCATCTTTTCTTTGAGTTCTGCACAGTTCATCACCATCCATTTTGGACTGTAAGTTCAAGAAAACAGAAATGAGCAGACAAACACTATCTTGTCCTTTTGGCCTGTTGCTTTTTGCCTTTCTCTGTCACATTATGTCATGATTCTGATTTATATGAAAATAATATTGCAAGTGATAGAAACCAACCCCTTTTCTGAGATTTTGTGTTTGTTTTTTTTTTTTTTTGACAAAACAATAGAGCACTAATCTCTTCTTGTAAAAACAGATTTTTCTAAGTGTTCATCTCCCACTTCAGGAAACCTCCATGAATGTGGTAACAAGACTTTGCTGGGTAATGGTTTTACTGCTGCAAGTCAAAGTAGGTTATTTGCCTTCCTCTGCTGCAATCACACCTTTGACTGTAATGTAGATTTACTTCTGCTAGAAGATAGCAAAACTTTTCCTTCAGACTCTCTTACTCTGCTATCTAAAAGGGTCATTTTTTTTGAATCTAGAATAAATTGCTGTGATCATCTGGCCCAATAGCTTTTATAGTACTTAAAGCTATTAACAAAACATATTTGAGGCAAAAACTATCAGAAGCTGAAGTCCATATGCTTGTCCTTGCCTAGCATATTTAAGACACCTGGCTTCCTGAGGGTTACTGAAATTTTCACAGAATTGCAGGGGTTGGAAGGAACCTCCAGAGATCATTAAGCTCACCCCTGTGCTAAAGCAGACACTCTACAAAAGATTACACAAGTGTCCAGACGAGTCTTGAATATCTCACTAAAAGGAGACTCCACGACTTCTCTGGGCAACCTGTTCCAGTGCTCCATCACCATTATCGAAAAGTTCTTCCACATGTTAAGACGAAATGTTTTATTTACAAGTTTTAGTGCATTTCTCCTTATCCTATTGCTACATATCACCAAGAAGGGCCTGAACTCACCCATTTGCCTCCCACTTCCCTTCAGATATTTATAAGCATTTCTCAGATCCCCTCTCAGTCTTTTCCCCAGGCTGAACAGATCTGGGTTACTTAGTCTTTCTTCATAAAGGAAATGCTCTAGGCCTTTTATCATCTTTGTTGTCCTTCACTGGATTCCTTCTAAGAGATCCCTGTCTTTTTTGAACTGGAAAGCCCAGAACTGGACACAGTAGTCTAAATGTGGTCTCACTAGGGCAGATAATAGGAGGAGGATAACCTCTCTTGACCTGCTGGCCACATTCTTTTTAATGCAACCCAGGATACCATTGGCCTTCTTGGCCACAAGGGCACACTGCTGGCTCATGGCCAACCAGCTGTCTACCAGGATACCAAGGTCCTTATCCACAGAGCTCCTCTCCAGCAGGTCATCCCCTAGTCTGTACTGATGTGTGTGGTTATTCCTCCCTAGGTGTGAAGACTCTACACTTGCTTTTGTTAACCCTCATCCGTATTCTTCCCTGCCCAGTACTCCAGTCTGTCCAGATCTTGTTTTCATGGATACCTTGGTCATGTGAGACTGTTCTTCCATTGGATGGATAAAGTGGAAGGCAGCTTCTCAATGTTTATGTGAATAGTTCTAAGTCAGAACCTGAACTTATGTATCAAAAATGCTGCAAACAAAAAAATATTATACACTGGGAAGTTATGGTATGTCATTAGGAAATATATGAATTAAATTTACATTAGGACATGCAAATGTGTTGATACTGATATTTATATAATATGGTACAGGTAAAGGGAATGAACATAGAGTGTTGTTTGTTTTTTTTTTTTAATTGATAATTTCAATCCTTTTTGAAGTTTATACAGAAACTTATATTCTATTTCATTTTATTTACTTGTAGAAGAACTCTCTTTTATTAAGTCTTTACAGTCCTCTTCCATGGAAGATAGTATTCATTACTAATACACTGCAAAAATGTTGGATCTTAATTTATTCATCATATTCATAGAATGTTTTCTTGTCAAATTCACAGATGTTATCCATATTAATAAAGAAGAATGCAAACTTCCCCTTTAATATGAAAATGTGAAGATATGATATGAAAACGGTCCAGGCTTCCCAAGGTCTGTTCAAGAAGGATTTGTAGCTGTATATGTAGTATAAGTTAAACATTGGCAGGTGGGTTTCTGGATTCTGAAATGTGTCCTATAATTTTAGAGTTCAAGTGCAATAAAAGATTTTGCCTGGGCAAATTAGTAGTCTCCTGAAAAGTTTGGGATTTAGAATATGCCCAAAGACTATATCTAGTGAGTATTTTGGTGTGAAAACAGAATTTTAAAGGGAAAGAGATTTTAATCCTATAGATGCAAACTATTCTGTATCATTTGGTCTCAGGAACAGAGAATGGTAACAGGAACATCCAATTCACTTGTCCAGATGTATTTTTAGCCCCTTTGAAGGCTGAACACTTGCATTGTTCTAGCAGGTCCTGAAATTCATAGACCTACTCAAGTGAACAACTATTCCTTAGCAATTGCTAAATGTATGCAATTGCCAATGTTATGTCAGGAATGCATTTAATCATCTGAGACCGCCTGTGCTTTGGTCCCAGCAACACAGACTAAGTATACATTCGAGTATCCTTTTAACAAAAATGCCTCTCAGATTACATTTCTGAATTTTACAGTGTCAACTAGGCACTTAGAGAAATTAACTGCTGAATTCTGTAAACTTTATTTCTGAAAAAAACTAGATGGGAGTGATGAACAAGCTGCTCCAGGAAGAATTCAGTGCCTTTTTGAATAATCTATTGAACCTTCAAGTGCTCTTAAGTAGCAGTAGCTGACAGTTCCAACTGCACTTTCTAGACCTGAACCAGATGACTTATTAAAGTGGTATTCTGTTACAAAAATATGTCCCAGTGAATTAGGAAAACATTTAGTTTGTGTATGCGAAGATTTCAAAGCTAAACACTGCAGCTGGCCTTTAATTTCATGCATTCATATGCTAGCATAATTTTGAGGGGAATTTAAAATGCAATACTTTGGGAAAGGAAAATAACATTTTTATTTATGTTGAATTGAGATAGGCTGGTTTAGAAATAGGGAAGACAGGTTGTTTCCTTAGTTGCTTTGTGCAATAACATGGGTTGATCTAATGAGGAATGAGGACACCATAGACAGACAAAGCAATTTCTCAGGTTTCCCTGCTCAAAGGGAAAGGAGAATGAACTTAAGAAAATGAACAAGATCTTTTCCAGAGTGGGTGATAACGTTCTGTATTACCAGTAATACCTTTCAAAGAGTCTGCCTAAACTGTAGTGAGGCAGTGTGGATTTCATAAAATCTCTTGTGCAGTATCTCTTGAAGCTGTGACTGATAAAGGACCACCTTCACTAACTGCAGGAAAACCTTTATTTGGTGCTCTCATATCGTTGCATTCCTGAGGAAAGAAATCTCAATTGAAGAATGATAATTTTGATGTATAATAAGGTACAGACACCAAACTGAACTTTTCTTAGATTTAAAGCTTTCACCATCATACCAATTCCTTTCCTTTGGGAAGAAATTAACATGAAATCTATCCAGCTACATATTTTCATCATTTTTACAGGACCTTCATATTTTTTAGCTATCTTCACAGGTAATAGATTTAATTCAAATCCACACAAAAGTTTAAATGCTTGGGGTGATAATGGTCACATGGCCTAAGGTATTATCTGGCTCTTATTTACATATGTAAACAGATTCCAAACTCTTGATCTGAGAGGGAGGGAGTCTGTTCAACTGACTGACTTTCTCTAATTAATTTAAGAGAAAAATACACTTTTATATATCTCAAAACTAAAGCAGTAACACAACAAAAAGGAGTATATCTGGGGTTTGTTTTTATTTTAGCACTGCACCATACATTCTTAAATTCTACATAAATTTTTGACTTTTTTTCAGAACAGCTCCATGCCTGGACTTTGCTATTGGTTCCTTTTGCCAAGGACAGATAAACCCAAACTCCAGGATCCAAATGTTTGAGATTTCAGTGCAAATTTCTATGTGCATCTACTTCTTCTCCCAAAATTTCACAGCTATGGTACTTCTTTTGATTATATTGAAAACAGACTGCTCTGTTATGCCGTTTCATAGAAGGCTTCTGCAAGCTAAGTTTCGTCATTGAGATTATTGTGAATCAAGTTATGGCATTTCAACTTGCTCTGGAATTGAGAGACAGTTCTCTTGTTTTCCACTGTTTTCTGTTTTCTTCCTACAAAAGCACAAGACAAAGTAGTCAAGTGAACCCTCAAAACTGTAGTGAATATTGCTTTCTTCTAGAAACAATGAAATCTTCAATCTTTAACTAAATCATTTTCACTTCAACCTTTCTTTATATTTCATACCAGAATCCTGCTCCAATTCACTGGGCTGTGGCTGCTGACAGCAACAGGAAGATTTAAACAAATCTTTCTTAATTTTCAAAGCAATTAATAGAAGTACGAATGCTTGGTTTTGAAGCATTTCAATGAAGGTTTGACAAATTAATGCTCACTAAACTAATTATATTGTCCTGTTACAGAATCACAGAATGGCCAGTGTCAGAAGGGACCTCAAGGATCATGAATCTCCAACCCCCCTGCCACATGCAGGGCCACCAACCTCCCAATTTAATACCAGACCAGGCTGCCCAGGGCCCCATCCATCCTGGCCTTAAAAACCTCCAGGGATGGGGCATCCACAACCTCTCTGGGCAGCCTGTTCCAGCACTTCACCACTCTCTCTGTAAAGAACTTAGAGTTTGGTAATCATTCAGTCATTAAGATACTAATTGATTCGATAATCAGAATTTTTAAAATCCAGATACTATGATACAAACATGAGAAGGAATATAGAACAGGTTTTACTGGAGTGGAAGAAGCATAAGAAATATTTGGATAAAAGCTTATGACCACTGAAGATAAGCAAACAGAATAAACTACGTCTCTTTCCTTCCAGCTCACCAAGAGAATCTTGTAGATGTCTCATTTCTTCCATGTACTCCAGCATTCCCTTTGCTTATCCTGCTCCACCTGATCGTGTGTTCCAATGAAGCTAAATACAGGAAGATGGTCCTAATTTAGGGATTATAATCCTACCCTGCTTTATTGCAATGGCATTATAAATAAATAAAAATACTTTGGAATCAGATGACTATTTTCACTATAAAACAGCAAAATAAAATCAAAATCTGGAGCTTTATCAAAATAATTGTTATGAGACTGCTCTAGAAGTTAACTTTCTAATCACACTGATCAGCACACTGAGCACATGCTGCACTTCTCATATGCAAGCTCATGAGCATAAGGCAGTTCCATGGAACCACCAGAAGTCTGATATGGTTTGGTTCCCCTGTGTATATTCCATCCAAATCTTGACAGACAACTGAGCAACCACCAACACTGTTGGTGACTCTCATTAGTCTGCAAAATTCATTTCACAGCAGTTAGACTACAGAATTGCCAGGAAAACAAGTTTTGTAAGGTAAGGCTTTGTTTTGCAATCTTATCCAGATGTTTTCTGTAGATTGCAGCCTGTGAGCTTAGGGCTGAATCAACAGGATGTCCAGCTCTCTCACCTTGTTCTCTCATTCTGTACGAATAGGTGTTCATCCGACCAAAGAGATAAATATGGACTAAGTAGTATGAGAAAAACAAAAGGTAGAAGAGACATTTCCTCTCTCATTAAAAGAATAATAATAATAAATCGCATAACAGTTAGAAAATGCTTGGAAGGATTTGAACCATGTGTGGCATCAGCAAAGACAGGAATGAAATTAAATATTGCAACAGTCTCATTTTCTCCAGTTTGAATCTCTACATGAGTACTTTAAGGTCATCATTCTCACACTGGTTAAATTAGACACCTATAAGGTGTCATTAATGGAAATATTACCTTTAATTTAGCTTGGAAGAAAGTGATTTATTATAGCATGCTAAAATATAGCATTTTATTAATTGCCAACGTAGTTTATAGTACAAAAGAATGAAACTCTTGAGCTCTAAATGAGAGTCTAGTTTCTTTTCCAGGAGGCATTAAATCCCTTTTAGCAATGATCATATTTAACAGTCGGCCATTTATCTGCTAACTGGAGTTGTAGGTATCATTCCTGGCTATCTCCGATGTGCCAGCTAGACACATCTAGGCACAATCTGAATCAGTGTTTACAAACTTAGAAACAGTGAAACAGGCTTATTTTTAAATATATGACTTCATTAGTGGTTTCCTAAGATAAATACTGCTCCACTGTTCTGAAAGGCTTGGCTTGGATGAAGTCAGATAAAGACCAGACACAAAAAAGGAGGATTCTACTGTACACAGACCTGATATTTAATTGTTGTGAAGCTTTTCTTCCTTTTTATTTAAGAAATTTGTGTTATTCTTTGCATGTTTTCCACCAAAACAAATGCTTCAGAGCTTCCTTTTGCTCCAAAACAAAAATAAACACTGTCAGCTCCCAGCCCAGCATGTGAGCTGCCCAACAACAAGCAGCCGATGGGTGCATGGGGTGGAGCAAAACCGCCGATTAGAAAAATATTTTCAGGGGCTGCTCTGAAATTAACAGCCCAATCCTGTTCCCATTGAAGGCGGTATTGACACACCTAGTCGGAAAAAAGGGAAAAAAAAAAGCAGGCTAAGTGGTGGTTTGATAACAATGGAGAGAGAAAACTGCTCAGCTTAGAGGGCTCTTTGTTTCTAAGGGAGAAATCACAATGGCCTTCCTGGAAGTGAACAGCTGGAAGCTGGATCTTGGCAAATTCAAAGGAAGGGCGCTTTCCTCGCAGTGAAGGCGGTTAGTGGGGACAGACTTCCAGGGGAAGAATTGCAAATTGCATTCTTTAACTTCTTTAGTCTTTAGACTTTAAATTGAGCTCTGAGTCTGAGTCTTCTCAGTGCTGTGCTTCAGCCACGAATGTATGATTGGAAGGATCTTAAACTTGTTACATGATCTTGAGGTTTTTTGTGTTTAGGAGGGGCGTGAAATAGAAGGCTTTTCTGATTCCTGCATCTATGGAAAGCCTGCCTTCTTTTCCTCAGTGCTAGAGTCTATTTTATGCACGAGAATGGGAAAGATAAATGTCCTTTTTGGCATTCATGCCTATTATTCAGTCAAGAGCAGATAAGGACCGCCTATATTAATTACTACAGTAATACTAAAATAATGCTCTTTTAACTACGTTATCTATTTCCATCACACTTGTAACACCACTGAATACATGGTACAACGTGGTCTTCGAGGTCTTCGTTGGTCCAACAAGTGCATGGCACAGCTCTCAGCTAAGGAAGGATGTTGATGTTTAGCCATTCAATGACTTGTTATGTAGCTGTTAAGTGAGGCATCTGGAGATCAGCAAGGTTCACCCAGAGGGCACATCCCATATAGGTTGCATACCTCTTTTTAAGGTGCACAGTATCAATCTGAAAGTGAATATTCTTCGCTTTCGATTGTAAGAGGAGATATAAATATGAATAGCTGCCTAAATATCAGATTGCTAGCGGGAGGTAGGGCAAATCTTGCAGATAACCAAATGCTGGCAGTTCCATCAAAGTCTTAAGAAGAACATAAATCCCCAGTAAATAGTTTGAGATCTAGGATTCTATGCTGTGTTTGAACAAATTGTATGGAAGCAAGCAACATCTTTTCCCTTAAACTAGTAGCAGCTCTTCAAATGTCCCAGAAGAATAAAAGAAATATAATTAAATAATTATATGATACATATCACTAGTATAGTATTCATTCTTCAGTCTGCTAATAATCAGTATAAGCCACGAGCACAATATTCCTTTATCTTCATTATTATCTCAAAGTGCATATTAAAATACAAATAATAGCATGGATAATAAAATTATCAAGATTTTTCTTTAAAACAGTAGTACTATTTGCTTTTATGATATCCTAGTGCAAACAACACACTATTTGGCTAAATGTTCCATTATGAAGTATTGCTTCCAGTTTTTTTAATACTCTTCAATCTTTCAAGATTCTAAAATTCAAAAATCTTTCTGCTATACAGAGCCTTTCTCATCACACAAATCTCTTTTATACAGTCCCAGTAATGTAATCCCTACCACTGTCACCTATTTCTTGAATACCACCATGCATCTGGTTCCTTCTTGGCCTTTTGTTAATCTTTACAATCCATGACTTTTCTAGCAAGGAAAGGTATTTGAAACCATTTCAGAAATCCCACTTATTCTTCCTGCATTATAGCACTCTGTATTTTGAAACAGATGTTTATTAGTGTTTCTGAATCTTCTGATGTACTGCTGATAGACATATTTCTGAATCCATAACCTAATTCAAGAGTCATGAATCACAGAATCACAGAATTGTAGGGGTTGGAAGGGACCTCCAGAGATCATCGAGTCCAACCCCCAAATCCTTTAAAAGCTTATCAGAGTAAAAAAAAAAAAAAAAAAAAAATCATGTTTGAATTGTTGCAGTTATTCCAGACTGCAATAGATAAGTCTTTAACAATGGCATACTAATTAATGCTTGTTTGTTACATTAATTATTTCTGTCTGTAAATTACACTATAAAATTTTCTATTTATTTAAATATTATGTGCTAGCAAGCCGCTAAACTTCTTAGTTTCCTAACCAACAGAAATATCCCACATCTGCAAAAACAGTTTTCGCTCAAATTAAATTCACCAGAAATGTGATCTCAATGAACCTGAAACTTCTTGCAAAATTAATTTGAATCTAACCAGTTCATTTTTGTTGATCTTCCCCTCCACTATGGGAACCAGCCAGAATAAGAGCAGACATTCAACTTTGGCTTTTCAGAAAATGATTTGGTCCCTTATCTTCCATCTTACTGACAACTGGTGGCCAGAAGGGTATGTTTCTCTCATTCATTCTTAGAATTCTTGTTTATGTATCATAGCCAAATATTTTTTGGACAAGATAAACATTGATTCTTGGCAGAAATTTGAACAACAGGTGCCAACCTATCTTGTAGGAAGCCAACCAGGCTATGGAGTCATTATTGCCCCATTGATGCCTGGTGCAATAAAATTTTACTGTTCCATGCAAAAAGTAGCTTCTCCAACAAAGAGCTGGAGCTGTAAGACTTGAAGTTAACACTCTCCAGTGGAAAACTGAAGGAAGAAGGATGTGGCATACCACAGTGAATTCTCTATCTGCTTATCAATGAGGTAAAAGGGACCAACAGACTCTCATTAATCCCACTCATTTTCTTGATTTTTCTCCACAAGCATTTCACCAGACATGAATAAACCATTCTAAATGACATGAAGGAATGTGGTTTTAGTGTTTCCTTTTTATAATAAGAAATTTTGAATTCTCTTTGGTTTAATCCAAATCATTTGCTTTTATTGATTAACTGAGAACGTATGTGAATTGTTTGTTTGTTTTATACAATCAGAGAGAATGATAGAATGTCTTAGATTGGAAGGATCCTTAAAGATCATAATTGGTCTCCAACCTCAGTGCTGTGGGCAGGATTACCACCAGATCAGACTGCCTAGGGCTCCATCCACAGCTCTTAGAATATACCTGAGAGGTAGTTGACCATCTAGCTGCCTAATTTCTCTTTCACAGACTGACTGACAGTTGGATTAAACTCAGTTGGATTGTACTCTGAATTTTTAAGTTATTTTGTCTTTGCTCATGAAAACAACCACTATTTATTTTCTTCAAGTTCAGTTTTATTACAACTTTCTTGTGGGAAGTTTTTCACTTTGCAGTCACTCATGCCAGCACACGCTCTTGGAGAATCTTTTCAGGGGAGCAGGAAGACATCCTTAAACAAGTGTAGTATGCCTTTGAATTCTATAAGACCACCAAAGACCACCAGCTAACTAACAGGATTAACTGTGATAAAGGCTTATCTGTTCACAGTGTTTCAGATCAAGATAATAAAATAAAAATGCAGATGGGATGCAAACAACTGGGCACAGCTTCAGCCTAAACTGTGATCAAGAAATAAATACAGTGTTTTTTTAAACCTTTGGAGAGAGAGGCTACATCCACAAAAATTTGTCAGAGTAGTGCCCAACCTGCTTGCATGTCCATCCTGATGGTGAAGATAATAATATGAAACTAATAATAGAGCTCTTTATTTGATCTCACAATTTTTTTCTTGCTGCGGAAGAGAATTAAGAAATACCCTTAAGGTAGTTTGGTGAGGCACAGTATTATTTCTTTGGGTTTACTTGTCTTTAGTTACAGAGGTCTAGAAGTGCTTGATTAATAAACAAAAGGAAAGGTTTTTTGATCTGCTCAGTACAGAACGGATCAAATAAATTATCCACTTGATTTTCTTAAGTGTTTTGGAAAATACTAATTTTCAAAACCTCAGTTGGAAATCTCATGAGAAAGTAATTTCAGCCTGAAGGATCTGTTCTAAATTGCGCTTATTCCTTGAGTTTTAGCATCTTGCTGACTTACTCTGTTACTAACAAGCAGAGGTTTTGGACAGGAGCTTTCAAAAGTCGGTACGCATGGAAAATGAAAGCATATTTATAACATTTTCATGAGTGCTGAATGTATGTAAATGTTATAAACTATTTACAATGCTTATATTTGGATGATGAATGAACATCAGATTAGGTATTGAACAAAATGGCAAAACTGCCTTCAATTTTATTTGAGTCTAGTGAGTAAGATGTAAAGGAAAAGTAGGCTAAGAGGAGGGCAGAAATGTTGGACTGGTTAGTTATTATTGTCTTAATTTGAAAACACAGTACCTCTTTCCCACCCATCTTGTCTTCCATTCTTTCTAACCATAACAGTAATGTATACATACTAAATACGTTTGGAACTGTGAATAATGCATGCAGTATGTCACAAGTCCATAGAAGTCATCAAAAAGAATTATATTAACCTCCAAGATCATTGAATTAGACCCAAAATCCTTAAGAGAAAGTATTGTTATAACAATGACATACAATCAGTCTGTCTGGAGTAAGAGGAAAGGGGAAGGGGGAGGGGGAGGGGGGGGGGAGAGGAAGGGAAGGGAAGGGAAGGGAAGGGAAGGGAAGGGAAGGGAAGGAAAGGGAAGGGAAGGGAAGGGAAGGGAAGGGAAGGGAAGGGAAGGGAAGGGAAGGGAAGGGAAGGGAAGGGAAGGGAAGGGAAGGGAAGGGAAGGGAAGGGAAGGGAAGGGAAGGGAAGGGAAGGGAAGGGAAGGGAAGGGAAGGGAAGGGAAGGGAAGGGAAGGGAAGGGAAGGGAAGGGAAGGGAAGGGAAGGGAAGGGAAGGGAAGGGAAGGGAAGGGAAGGGAAGGGAAGGAAAAAGTGTTTGTTGTCTAGAAGCTGTTGATACTGTTTTTCTTTTACAAATAGTGCCGCACAATAGAAATACTTCATTCAGCACTAAGGGACATCAGCATCTGGTGGCAAACAAAGTAGAACAGAGGAAGCTTTCCACATGTAGTATTTGTGCTGACCATTCAAAGCTTCAGCCTACAGGAAGATATAAATGCTTCAGCAAATGAGAGGGTAAAACTAAAGAGAATCAACAAATCTAAGAGACACCATATGTGCAAAGACACTCTTTTGTGTAAGGTTGTGTCATGGAGAGATATTTTAATGTGCGGGGAGGTGTTGAATGCGGTGCTTTAGGCAATAATGTGATACAGAAACTGTTTCTATTTATATGGAACTATTTCAGTGCCTCCAGGACTAGAATAGTCATCCTGGGTTACTAAGGGCTGCCGACCCGGAAACTTATGAAAGACATTTCTGTTTGGAGAGCCCTTTGGAGAGGTTGCTCAAATTAGTCGACATCTTTCTGAAACAAGCAGCAGTTGTGTGTGTAAGTTGGGAGAAAATACTGTGTTTCAATCAGTGCTTACTTTCTCATGGGAAGAAAGTGTGTGAACAGATCAGAAAGGCACAGAGCCTTTGCATCTGTGTCAGGGCAAACGAAAGCTGGCAGTCAGGTGGTTCCCCTTCTCACAAAAGGACAAGTTGAGGAAGGTAATTACTGTTTAATATTTCCAACAGGATGTTTGAAGGGAGCATTTAATTATCCTGCCAACATCTATTCAAATAAACATGAGGGATTTAGAACATTTTTGGAGCTGCAGGCTCAAAAGAAATACCAAACATTCTGGGGCTCTAAACTCTTAGATCTCCTGTGCGATGTGGCATAGTAACATGTTTCTATTGACATTTTGCCTTATACATAAAATGATGCCTACCATAGAGAACACAGCAGTGATATGCCCTCCTAAATTAGTCTGCTTTCTCCTCTACCCACTGACTGGTGCCTTAATCCTGCCTTCAATCTTTACTGATGAAGTAGTGTTTCCAGTAGAGCACGCTACAACAGTAGGTGAATGCACCTTTTTTGTTTTAATTCCCGTTCAAAGCAAATCATTGGCACACTTTGAAAATGCTGAGAAATAGTCTGATCATTCTTGTTATAGATTTAATCATACTGCAAAGTGTTATTTATGTCTCTTGAAATTGCCAATAGAAAATGGCTATATAAATACCTATTTGAAAAAAAAGTTAATTCTTGACTCCGTTACATATATAATCACACATATTCAAAAGTATATACATATGTAAAGATTATCTCTTTTTAATAAATTACATTTAAAATTAAAAAAAAAAAAAAAAAAGTGAATTCATTTCTAGCACTGGTTTATCTGTCCCTCTTACTTACAATGTCTCTATCCCTTTTTGTTTTTGTTTTTTTTTTTTAAATAGAGTCTTGTTCTCTTGCCACATCGTCACCAAAGTCTGTACAGAACGAGATGAGTGAAGCTGCAAATGCAGGTTTGTTCTGCAGTTACTTCCAGGGTGTTAGTGATGTCTAACAAGAGAAGTGTTACACAATGCAGTCAATCTTTCCTACTGAAATCTGCTGAAAGTGTCTCATGAAACGCTATCACTTTTGACATAAAATGCAGACAGCAGTCATCATCCAGTAAGCACACTGTGAATGAACAAGCTTTGCAAGATGACTTTGTTGAGAACAGAGTTGTGAGTCTGACAGAAAAACAAAAGAAGCAAATGCAGAGAAAGGGCATAAAGTCAGACGCAGTGAGTAGGTGCTCAGCAAATCTGCAGGGAGCACTTGGGGAAAAGTAATAATTGAAAGAAGTGGGAAAACTGAATAAGGATGTGATTTGTTGGGGGCTGATTTTCTTTCATAGTTGCAACAATTAACAGACCTCAGGTTCTTTTATCCTAACTACTCAGAGCAAATAATATTTTAATTGCCATTAAAAGGAGTTAAGAAGAACACTAATGTAGGCCTTAATGTTAAAATAAATATATCAAAATTCAATGTGATTCTTCTATGTCCCTGGTAGTTTAAGCATGAAATTATTTAGGGTTAAATCCTTTCTAACTGGTAGTTTAGATAAAAATGCTAACACATCACAGTGTCTAAATTTTAAAAACCTACCAACTGATAGGATTAATGTGTCACATCTTAGACATCACTTTGGACTCAGATTTGCCAGGTCTTATGATTGCTGAGAAACAACTTTATAGCTTAGGCACATCCAAACAGATCTTGTCTAATAGTCAAGGGAAATCTAATTCCTTCTCCTCCAGAAATTAAGCAAATATAAAATGTGAAAGGAAAAGTGTTACATGGAGCAGAAGAGAGAAGGCAAGATGAAGATCTGGAAATTAGGCAATTCTACTGTTTTTTGCTACTGTTGTGCCTTCACAGGTTGTAAGGAAGTAGAACATGGAGCCATATAGAATGGTGGCTGAATATCCCCATTCTCTGGGTGTCAGGTAAGTACTGATGATCTTTTTTTTCTTTGGTAATAATTAACTCCAAGGTACTTTACAGTTGTGAGAGTTCCATAAGCAACAGATAAGAAAAATGAAGGAAAACCAGAGAAAAAAAGATCAAGGTAACAGCAAAACAGTGAGGACCTTTGTAAAACTGAGTGGTTTAGACATAAGTTCAAATCTGGGCTCTCATTTAAATGTTCCTCTGACTTTTCTGCTGCATATGTATGTGCCTGTATATATCAGTGTTTTCTCATGAGTTCTCTGTATGTGTTGCAACAAGGAAAGTTCAATTGATGGGTCCTGCATGCCCCTCCTAATATAGCCAGTTTTACTCATATCTGTCACACTTCAAAATCAGTTTTATGTCTATATACTACCTATTTGCATAGGTAGGTTGAACGATGTCTGGTTTTGTTTATTGCAATCATTGTAATATTTATATTTTATTTCAAGATTACAAGTATAAAAAGTCTGATTATGAATGAAATGGTGTGCAAGTCCTTGTAAAGGAAGAATTAGGTTGTGCAGTATCCTTGAAAACTCATTATGTATGGGTTAATAGGAGCCACAGCTTTGAAATCATATACATTTTCCCATTTGTAAAGGATATTTCTGGCACTTTTTAACTCTTATGTTAGTGAGATACTATCCAGTGTTGTAAGAATCCAGTCTCTGTGGGGTTTTTTGTTGTTGTTGTTGCGTTCTCTGTGGCATGTGGTTTGAGTTTTAAGACTTATTTCCTTTTGGTCTAATGAGCTTCTGAAAGTGATTAAATAGAAGAAAGGCAGGTTAAACCAATGACATTTTATCGGAGGAAAGAGTATCAAATCTAGTGCCTAAAGAACTTGTTAAAGGTTCCTGAGATTTCTCCCAGTAATCTTATGATTAGACTCAATAAGCAGAAACTTCAGGCGTTAAATGTTTATCAGACAGAGTTAAGAAAAATGCAAGCAATGATCAGAAAAAAATTACTTTTGCATACTCTACCCAATTATCTTTTGTGTGTCTGGCTCTCTGTTACAACTGCCTGCTTCTGTTTTTTATTCTGTAGTATGTTTTTATGCTGAACTGCCTTCAAGCATGTAAGAACCCCAGCCAAATCTAAACCTCAGTTATGATTTTGAAGAACTTGTAAAAGAAATGGCTTAATCTTACTCTGAATAATTTGCCATTAGCTCTCACAGGTTAAAATGAATTCAAAATCAACTCAAGTTTTATGAAGATGTAGAGATACGATGAATGGACAGCAACTGTTTGAACAACTTGCTTTCAAAGAAATGCCTGTGTCACATACAACTTTGTGGGATGTATGATGGTTACTGGATTTGAATGGGATGTTACTAAGATGACGGATAACAATACCTTCATTGTTGTTTTGTGCAATGGCTTTCATCCATCATTAGTAACCCACCTTGAAACAAACTGCACATGCAATTGCTGGTAGAAGAGCCTGGCTCTAAAGATAGGCTGTAGAAGCCAAAAAGCAGTACAGTGGTGTTGACCAGGATAACAAGTAGTTCTGATAACCATCTGTTTACCCCTTGGTTGTTTTGAACTCATGCCTGCGTCCTCACTGTGTTATTTGTTGTTCTTTATTAGGTTTATAGTAAAAACTATTGTGCCTTAACATAAAGTGTCGGTTGAAGTACTGAGAAAAATAGGCAGTAAATAAAACATTAAAAAATGGCTGACATTTTAAACAAACATCTTTTTGTTTCTTTTTCTTCCGTCATCTTTAAAATGAACTTCTTGGAATAAAAGCATGATTTTCAAACACTACACTTGCTAGAGCATCTTTTATATCTCTTACTGAGCTGAATAGCTAAGTAAGGAAATTGATGAGCTCTGCATTATTCTTCCCTCTCCCTTGACAAAGATGCACTCCTGTACTCTCCTTGGACTTGCTGGATACCATATTCTTGCTGAGAGACTAAGCATGAACATATTCTCATGAAAAATAGATGCTTTGTTTTAGGGGTTATTTGGACGTTTTCAGTAGAGAGAGACATAACTCTGGTGGAAGAAGATGTATCCAATCCTAAGATAGCAGTCTACAACTCAAGGCCTAAATTGCCATTCAGAAGTTACTGTCTCCCCGGTGCTGTCAGAGACAGCATTTCAACAATCCATACTTAGCTTTACACGCCAAAAGTTAAGCAAGATGAATCTCACTTTTGCTTTTATTTTTAATGATAAACCTGAAATGTTATTATATGAGTTTCAATTTGAATTGGGACTTCAACATTTCGTATTTTGGACCACTTATACACAGTAATATAGCTTTCACAAATTTATGTTTAAATTACCCTTTATTAGCGAAGTTCTGGCATTTCAAGTGCTATTAAAAGTTGTTTATACCTTCTAGTATGAATACACATGTTTTAAAAAGCAGTCTAGCACAGTAGCTAGCCCCACAGACAGAAAAGCACCTAATTGCGTTGGATACATTATTTTCTCTATAGAAATAGAATTCCCTCTAGGTGGTTTCATTCATCTTTTCCTTTCTTTCCCACTTGTAATAGAAGACAAATAGCCAAAATATCTGCTGATCACATTCCGCACACTTCTGTCAGCAGGAAAAGTAGTATTTAGGATACAGCCCGGATACTGAGGGTGGTCAAAACCTCCACTTCCAGGATTCAGGGATGATGGAAAAGAACCCCCTGCTTGTCCTCCAGGGTGACCTTCCATTTGAGCTGTCGGGTTATCACAGATCCATCTGTAAACAAAGGATAGCAGGTTCCCTGGGCAGTGTCAGGATCACACTCAGTGTGACACTGTGTTTGGATGTTCAAAGAATCCCTCTCTCCTTGCTTTCTTTTCCAGGCTTAATAAAGGAACTGCTAAAACCTATGTAGCCTGATAAGATGACAAGACAGTCTTTTAGTGTTATTGATTGTATACAAGAGGTGGAATGATTAATTATTTCCTATAATGTACCGTGAGTGGGTTTCATCTTTTTGAGAGATGTTCTTAAAATTCCTTATATGAATTCAGTTCTTAAACTTCTTGCAGGAAAGAAAGGGTCTTCATTAGGCCAAAGGGCTGGAGTAGGGCAAATATCTTTTACCTGATAACAAAAGGGAGAGAACATTCAGAGTGCATGATCTGCGAGGAATAAAGATGTATAGCATGTAAAACAAACTGTGGATTGCTATCATGAGAATGCTGTCAAAATGAACCAAGGGGACAAATTGTGTGCCTCTGAAGGCCTCCACGTATAATAAACTTCAACCTTTCACCACCGTACTTCATGTGTGGTGACACAGCTGACTGACTTCAGTCACTCAGAAAAAGTAGTACTGCTAGCAGACTATAAACATTAGTATCAATCACATGCAGCAATGTAAAATACAGAAGATATTGTGCACAGCTACCTTTTTCAACAGCTCCTACACCTGCCATGTCTTAGCAGAATATCTTAGAAACTTAATCAAGGATGAGCCATAAAGGACTTGCCCAATAAAGTCACCGAGAAATATTTTCTTCTGCATTTATTCTTATTTATATGTATTTGTTCTGTATTTATATGCAAGTTTAAGTTTAGAACTTGAAGCACTTTTTGCAATAAATATATTTTAATAAGAATTTTTTTTTGTGGAATCATTCTGTACTCTTTGGCTGTGACCCAAATAAGCTACTATAGGTACCCAAAGAGAAGGAAGGAAGTCAGGCAATAGAGAGGATTGAAGATAGGTCCAACCCGAGCTGTATACTGAATAGAGGGTCAATGAAGAATTTCAGAAACTTGGGAGTGCAAATATAATATGTAGATTTTTTTTTTTCCCCAGAAACAAACATCAGAGGGGAATCTCATTGTCACTGTCACTAAAGGACAGTACTGGGGAAAGTTTGGTGTAACTGTAAATTAATCAGGAAATCTTTATACAGGTGGATTACAAGATTTCTGTTACATGCAGACGAAGTTGTCTTTAGGAAAGTTTTTGATGGGTTCTGTTCACTAACATATATAAGTTGTTTTACCTACTGCTTATTCTTATTTAACTACATGATAAAAGTTTAATTTACATATTGTTCCTGTATCTCAGATGTCAAGGAGGTTATCTGGAACCTTCAGACCCTTGATCAAAGTTTGCTGATGAAAGCATGACCTTGTTGTCTAAATCCGTCACCCCTGTGACTCTACCACCATCACTGAAACTGCCAGCAATGGTTTGTCTGTAATGAGATTGCTTGGTGGTTTCTTTGTCAAGCTTGTTTTTGTTGACCTGCCCAATGTGAGGCACTGTCTCTCACTAGCAAGTCAGGAAAGTATTGTATACAAGTAAATATAATAATGACAGAATAAAATAAACACCGGGGAAGTTCTGATAACTTTCAGAGCCCATACAGAAACTCAGGTTCTTTATATTCACATTGAATGTGCAATGTGAGTGTGCACTGGGGATGAGAGCATTGAGCTGTGGGGAGAGCTGCAATCAACCCTCCCCAGGAGTACTTCCTCACTGTAGACTGCTTTCATTAAATAGCTCATGCTGATGTACCTGTAGACAGAGTTCTGTCTGAAATGGATCCTGGCATAACAAGTCATTAAAAAGTACAATGTTTTGTAATGTTTCTACTGCTTTTAAATTTCTAAATTACTTTTACATTTATCTTTTTAGTCTAGGATTTCATATATTCATGGAATTTATTTTTCCTTGTCCTCTCATAAAGAGTCATCAGGCACTGGAATGGGATGCCCAGGAAATTGGAAGAGAGACTGTACCTGGAGGTGTTTAAGGAAAGGATAGAAGTGGTTCTGAGGGACGTGGTTTAGTGAGCAACACTGGAGGTAGGTGGATGGTTTGACTTGCTGACCTTAGAGGTCTTTTCCAACCTTAATAATTCTATGACTCTATGAAAAGCTGATTAAAACAGTATCTATGCATGGGATTCTGGTTGAAGAAGCAGAAAACTACAAGTTCTTTGGCTAGCTGATTCACAACAAAAGCTGTATTGAACCCTATAGTACATTTTTTCACAGTGCTAAATTAAAGAAATTAAAAGTTTTCTAGATGTTGATCTTTGGCAGTGAATGAAAGGTCAGATAATCACAATTATGGGAGCACTGGGCTGAAAAACACACTGGGTCACTATAAGCCTCTGTTTAATGGAAAAGTAAATCTCAAATGTCTTGATGATTCTGTAGACATAGTTTACATTTATTTACATACCTGAAGGGAAAGATCTACATAAATGAATTATAGGGATGACCTAAGCAATCAGCTAGGACTAGAATTAAAGGAACCTAAAAGTAAAAAAGTCCTGTCCATCTTCCCCTAGTACTTTCCTAGAGACTTACTCAATGAAGTGGAATAAAAAAAACATACTGCTATTTCTTAATCAAATGTTTTGATGTCTGTGTGCCAAGTGAAGTAACCACAACTCCCTTTACAACTATGTATATAATTATATATATAACTTTACAAAATTGATTTGCTTATCCCTTCCCCTTTCTGAAGAATGTTCCATGTCACTGTGTCTGTGTGTGCACACACTCACTGACTATTCACAGTGATATGCACTCTTCAGAAAGGTCCATTAACATTATTGCCATAGAACACATTTCAATCATAGTGAAAATATTAAATTAAAATTTGATACTACTTTAAACTTGAAACTCATTATTTTTTTACTTGATTTACTGAAGACCAAACAGCTGACTTTTTTTCAATACTATGTATTAAGAATAAATTTTTACTGTACAGTTGATTTGCCTACGTCATACTTTCCATAGGGTGAAGGCATTAGTAACATATCAGCCACAGACTAGTATCCATTCTTACCTATAAAGTGTTCTGATAAAATCTGTTTAGAATAGGTTTTTTTTTAATCCAGAAATGTGTCTGCTTGTTTTTAACTAAGGGGTTTACAACTCAAATGAAGTAGAACAGATCATCTGAACTTCACATGACTAATAAAGTATTATAAGCCAATTAGTGAGTTGTAGATAAAGCTTTTTTGAAACACATTTAAAAAGCTGTTCCTCACATCTTTCTCTGACAGCACATAGAGTTCTACATTAGATACTCCACAAACTCCTCTCAAAGTAAAAAAAGTATTAAATTGAATCAGGAGAATTTCTTTTACAAGCCACAGGGTGTCTAAGCTTGCAAGATCAGTGCATGTACTTCCAAGAATTTTTTTACCTGCTTTTTTTTAGCATGTTTAAGGGATGAAATTATCCAAATCTTATGCATATGCAAATTGGAATTGTTACAATCACATATCCTTTTTTCCCTTTCATAAGCTATATAACTTCCTAGCTCCAAACAATATCACATTTGAGCACTTAGATGCAACAATTATTTTTTAGCCATTGCCAGATCTTCCAATAGAATTCATATTTGTTAATGGAAAAGTGGAATTTTTTTTTCATTAATGAAAGAAATCTCCATTCCATGGATAAGTGCTAAAATAAAATCTTTTTTTCAGGAAGGTGTTTCTGAAAAAAGTGTAGTGTTTTAAATAGTAGAAGTACTAAGGAATGTAATGGTTCAATAAAATATGGAGTCAATACTTGAACTATCAAAGTAGTTTTGAAATTGAGGTTGGTGATGCATGGTAGCAGCCTGGAAGTGAAAGTACTGAGTCAACTGCTGGCTGGGAGCACTGATTTTGACCTAAAAGACAGGAATTATCCCTCTACTGCCCAAGTGTTTAGACACCCTCTGAGACCCTACAGACAGCTGATCAGATTCAGTGACAAATTTCCTTTTTAAATAGTGAATAATTAACAGAATTCTTCCTGAAAATGATCAGAGAAAGATGGATGAAGTCATAGGAGCACAAGGAAAATAAAACAGGTGGATGTTGTTCCCTGTGCTCAGATTGTTGCAGTGGAGTCACAACTCATATGGAGGAGTATGCTTAGGCAGCAAGGATGGCAGTATGGAAATGAGATCCATATGGCCAGAAACTTGAACATTGATCCCTGGTTGAGCTGTGCAAAGGCCGACCTTGCCTTTGGTACCAATAGCAAAAGTAAGACAAGGAAATATACCAGCACACAAAAAACATTGAGAGGTGTTTGGTCCCAGAGAAATTTTTCAAATCTCTCAGTCAGAGAGGAATATTCAAAGCCAGTCTTAGCTTGTATCTTAGAATCATAGAATTGTAGAATCACAAGGTTGGAAACACCTTATAATATCATCTAGTCCAACCGTCTCCTCATCACCATTGCCACCACAAGCACTAAACCACATCATGCAGCACGTCGTCCAGATGCCTCTTGAACACTGCCAGGAACAGTGACTCCACCACCTCCCTGGGCAGCCATTCCAGTGCCTGACCACTCTTTACTGGACAGTGGTCTGTTTGCTTTTATGGTGTGTGCCATAATCTGTGAATCTGATGTATAAGTTTGTGCATCCTGTCACACATCTTTGCTAACATGCTGTTTCTTCTCTCTTTCAGTGTGGAGCTAGTAACTAGCTTCCAGCCCATACATGACAGTCCTACTGTGTGCTAGAATAGAAATTAATTAGCAAATCGTATGTATAATTAGCTCCCTGTCATGTAAAATTTCTCTTCAAAAAATAAATGGATAGGAACGATCCTAATTGAGAAAGTTACTTCAAATCTGAAGATGAAAACTATCAATGAAATTTTATTTGTCATATGTGAACATTTCTATATTAATAAGTTTCACTGATACTTCGAGTTTGAATTTCATTCCCGTGTTCACAACCTTGGCCAGAAGCAGGCTGATTTCTCAATGGAGGAAAGAAACAATGAAGTTCAATTAAGATGAAAAAGTCTGTTTTTATTTCCATGTGTATTAACAATCTTTTCTTCTCCTATCTTTAACAGCAGCAGAAATACTGAAAACGATAAATAAATACTAGGGTGGCATATTCAGTAGTTGTTGACAGGTGGTGGGAAATATAGCACACCATAGTTCAACAGGTGCAGAAAAGTTGTAATGCTGAAAGACAGAAAAATAATCAGAATCTTGGTATTAACTCTGTATCTTGCATGTCCTGTATGTAGCTTTTCTTTTCTGCTAGTATTAATCTTTATGTGGAGAATGAAATACCAGAAAGTGGTTGTCTGATTTATATACTCTCCCTTATGCACAACTGCTATGTGTATGGGACTTCTTGGAAATGGGTATTTTGATCCACTCAAATTCTCTTTGGTTTCTTGTCTAAACCTGTGGAATAAAACCACACCCAATAGCAAAACCACATATGGAAAAAATGTCTGCGTGCCACATACATTTACCCAACTACTCCAAAACTACTAATAAAAATATCACAAAAATGTCTTGAGAAATGTTATATATATTCAAAAATTTATTACTTGCATTACTGTTACATACAGTTCCTGAAGCTATGGAGTTGGCTTCTATACTTTCAAAATTTGGTGACTAAATTATTTATTCATCCTGAAAGGGGATGAAGGTTTGTAACATACAGCATAGTTGAAGAAAGTATTTTAAACTATGATAAATAAATAGATATGTAAATGTGTCAGCTTTCAAGACAAAGTGGAGTGGCTTTACAACTGCATGATTTCAAAATGTGTGCATTATCTTTGTATTTGTTCTCCCAGTAAAAATATTCACTTCACATATGTTTGAGAATCATATGTTTTATATTTGGAATTCTTAGAACCAATAAACCAAATATCTGTATTTACAAATCCTAAGCAGGAAGTGTTTATTCCAGACTGTGTCCAAGTCAGCAGAGTTTCAGGCAAGAACAAACAGTTTCCTTTGTAAACAGAGACCCTGGCTTGCTCAAACATCTTTGTACTTCTTTGCTGGAGATCAGACAAGTGGGTAACCAGCAAGTCAGAACATAGAGACTGCTATGTATGAAATGCTAGAATAGCCTTGAGAGAAAATAGTATCTTTTACCTTAGCAGGACAATAAAATAACTGTTCCATTGAATATTGAGGGCAATATGCTCCCAGGCACCACTCAGATGCTTTGAAAATAAAATCCTAAAACACTGAATGTGATCCTGCCTGTGCTTTAATAGAAAATACATTCATATGGAAAGGACTCAACCAGTTTTTAACATGACATTTAATCATGCCCATTCTCCAGACCTGCACTGACTTTCAGCAACATGAGACCTGCTCCAAAAGTAATGCCTCCTATTTTATGATGTTGGGCCACTTTGCCAGATGCAGATGTTCGTGTATGGCAGTAGAATGTTCCCACTATTAACCCATTACATTTTGATGCCATTTGACAGATGTCAGCAGAGGGGCAGTCTGACAAAATGGCATCTGAAATAGGAGTACGTATGATGCAAAGGTGTATCACTGAATTCCTCCATGCATTAAAAAGGCACCCACTGACATTTGTTGATGCTTGCTGAACATTTATGGATATCAAATAGTGGGTGTGAGAGCAGTGAGGCAGTGGTGGTGCATTTCAGCAGTGGTGATAGTGACACGAAAGACACGCTACTTTCCAGACAGCCATGCACAGCTGTCATACCATACAGCGTAGTGTTTCTCCATCAATTCATCCATGTGAATCTGTTATTGGCGGTGTCTGTGTTGAAAAATAATGCTTGGTAGCTGAGAATTTGCTCTATCAAATAGCGTTATTGTGTATCTAATGTAGTTTGCATGAAAATAAATAGGAGGCATTACTAGGAGTGATCTGCATATTTGTCTTGGTACCTTTATGTTATACTTTGTGATTCATATCAGTCCACTGAACCTCTCCCACAGTCAATTTCATCATCTGTGAAATAAAGGAAATAATAACTCATTTTCTATGTAATTGTTTCTGTCTCTAGGATGGAGGATCAAGAAGCAGTTATTTCATAGCATACTATTTGTTTAACTTTATGAAACCACAAGGTGGCTGGGCACCTGAAACTGGAGCAGATTCTTCTTTAAACGTTTATTCTGCCTTCAACTTTTTGGTAGCAACTCAAGCATCACACAGTCATTCAGGCTTTATAAATTCTTGTTACTAGTATAGAGAACCCAATCAAATTCAAATTAAAAAGAAGAAAAAATCAGTAAAGACATTTCCTATGTTTTTTTCTACTGTTCATTGTGAGTTCTCCCATATATTATATCTTGTAAAAAAAGTCAATGGAAACATGGCCCTGATCATAGAAAATTTCTGGTACCTGAAAGGAAACTTCAAAATGTCATGCAGAAGTAGCAAGAGTAGATGCATTTACCCTTGCAAAACATGAATTCTGGTGTCATATTTACACATTTCTGCTTTCTGGAGTACTTATAGTCTGTTTGGTTCCAGAAGCTACAAGGGCTTTAAAAAAATTATTATTACTGTCTCAAATTTGTGACTGTCGTAGATTCTGAATATGCCCTACAATCATGGCTCATCCCTTTTCCCCTCCCCCTGCAAATATTTTGGAGTGGGAATTCACTGATTTGGCCCTGCTGATTTATGTGCTACTTTGTTCTTTATCTGTTTGCACCTTGCCAGTAAAATAACATCATGCTATCATTTCCAGGGTTCACAGGACCCTGTCAGCACTTTGCAGTCAAAGGTCAACCAACTTCACAACTCACGGTTAAATAGGTTGAATAATCTCACCTAGTATTAACCTCTAATACATCAAATGAAGAAAAATGGTACTGGCATCACTAGCAAAATAACACTGCCATACAGCAGACTGTTCTCACTGTAGTAAACTGGTAATATATGAATGTCTTTGAGATACTCAGTTCTAGAAGTGGATATTGAAATTTGTGTTCCTGATTGCAATAGATTTATGTCTTTCTTTGTTCTTTATTTGTTTATAAGTATCCAGGAAAGCCATCTACATGTTGTTATCTTTCTTTCATCTTCTGAATTGTCTGAGACCAGTTCATCTTTCCCTGACATTATCTCTCTGTCCTCTAAACTTTTCAGAGTAGATTTCCTATGCTCATTTGCAAGTTCACAGGACCCTGGCAATACTTAACAGCCAAGTAGCAACAAGCTTGCCTTAAACATTATAAATAAATCCACCTGATGTCCCCTAGTGAACGTTCTTATTTTTCTACTGTAGACTTACAGAGAGCTGGATGCATTGAAGACAGTTACCTCACCAAGAATTTATTTTCCATATATCTCTGCCATTGCTATTCCAAAACTTCATGGCTCCTCCAGTCAGATACTGTTATCCTGAAACAATTACTTCAACTATAAAATAATTTATAGGGTAAACGCTTCTGGAAATTTCTTTATTCTGCTATCTGGAACATCTTTTCCTCCCATTCTTATCACTACAAAATTTTTGAAGTTATTAATCCATCTGGTACCTGTCTTTCAGATTTTAGCTTTTACAACTGTCTTTCCCATCTGTCCTTAAATTGGAAAAAGTTGGGAAGACTTTTGGTCAATCAGTAGTGGATGGGGTGTCTCAGTAGAGTTCTCTGCCCAGTTGCAACGCTGTTGGCTCAAGGCTCCTTATGCAAACATGCTGTGGTATTATTCCAGAAGGCAGGTCATCATAACTAGAGGAGAGTATTTTTCATTTAAAAAAAAAAGAGAAATATTTGAAAAATTGCTTACCAACACCAAAATCTCTCAGCAGCCCGAGATTAAATATGGCAAAGAAAACAGCTTTAGATATTTTATCTGGTAGGTCTCTCTACTTCTTAAAAATTACCAAATGAAAATTCCACTCAATAAACTTGCAGCTATAAAATCATACTTGATCCTTTTAAATGTCTTACTTTCTGGAATAAAGCACTTGTTTCTGAATGTTTTATTTATTCTGTCATTCACTGTAATGTGCTGGACTACAATGACCTTTCTTGTAACTTCTGCATTGAACGTGCCTTCTGCTCCCTTTTGTACGCTTACCAACCTGTGAACAGCAATATTTGAACTCTGATGCTTCAGAACATTAAGAATGTGAAAAAATGTAGTGAATCTGTCTCTTTGGATATTCATACACAGATTGAGAAGGCCAATAAGCCAAATAAGTCATTTTTTAAAACTCCCACAGTGGGGGAAATTTATTGCTGACAAACGCCAGCATGATATTTGAGACACATTCAGACTCTGTTATGAAACTGCTGCTCCTTTAAGGACTGTTTGAGACTTCTTAGCATTGCTAATGATCTACAGCCTTTATTATCTGACCAGTCATCCCCTCTTTGAAAATCTTTATGTTCTGCTCTCTTTTCTTATACAAAATTAAACACAAGTACTACAAAATAAAAGTTTCAGTACTTAGATTGGGACAGTAGAGTTTATCTGTAAGAGACAGCAATAGGTACTGTAATAATTTGCGTTGCTCTTTCATTGGATTTTCATTACATTTTCAATGACCCAACAAGGTTATTCTGCCAATTTGATGGCTATATGCATATAAATACTTCTGAACACTCAAATCAGCATAACGTTTAAGGGAAAAAACAATGGTTTGACATTGCTATTTTGGCCCTGATTTAAACAGCAAATGGCTGGCAGTTGCTAAAGCACAGTTATGAGAATTTAATGTGGAAACGGACAATATATTGGTATTATCTGTGCTTGGTATCTCCTCCCCACCTAGGTGAACGTTTTGACTCTTATAATCTCTCCTAGACTTTTGGCTCTTTACGCTTGTGTTTCCTTTGAATAATAGGCAAAGTTTTGTATTGATACAATTATGAATCTGGTTGCTAGTTTTTGCAGTCAGTAAAAATATGGAATATTTACTGAACCTAAACAACAACAATAACCAAACAAAAACAAAAGACAAACAAAACAAAACAAAAAGCAAAACAAAAAACAAAACAAAAAAACCAACCAATCAACCAAAAAAAACCAAAACAAAAACCAAGGCCAAAAGCTAGCATTGGGAACTCTGAGAGCTGGCAAAACATGTCTGATGAGGAAGGTTAGTAACTGGACTGACTGCAAATACATAGATAGAATCCTCATTAAAAGAAATTTGAAAACATTAATGTTTTAAAAACCAGAATTTTATTTACATTTGGAATAAACTCTTAAAGCATTAAGTCTGCAATTTGTATGCATTTTAATGAGTGTTTACAGCTTGTTGGAGTGATTTGCTCTTATAAAGGTTTCACTTTGTGATATCCTAGCAAAAGCACTTTCTACACCCTAAATCAACCAACCAGGGAACGTGCTTTCCATAGGAAGGCATGTAGGTTGAAGTTTCAGTACTTAAACTGATAGCTTGCAGACAATGTGTATGGCAGATTTGTTTGCATAACAGAATCATTAAGCAATTCTCAACTTTTAGTGAATTTACATGAATCAATCTATTCATAAACAAGATCATAGTCTTTAGATATTTTCTTTTTCTCAAACTGACCTACTCCATCTGCCCTGTTTATGCAACTATGCCATTATACAACTATGCCATTAGTTGGTGGCCAAGGGCACATATAGTGTGCTTGTTTATGCACTCCGTTCTCTGTAAAACTGAGGTCATTTTTTGCAGTGGGAGGAGACTAATGTCAGAAATAATAATTAAAAAATAATAGGACAATTTTCCATAATGTGGGAGACAGAAACATTATACACAAGATTCTGCATCCAGACAGCACTGTAATGTTGGAACAAAGGGCCCTTTGTTGCCTTCTGAACTGGAACACTTAACCCTGCAGAGGTTCTGAATTTGAGAATAACTCAACATATGGAATAAGGTAACATTCGGGATCTTGTGCATTGCAGCTTAGAGGCCAGTTACATCACTGCACTTGTGTGTGCATTTTCTGTTCACTATTTTTGTCAAGGGAATGGTTTATAATTAACATCTCTGGGATGTATCTCTGTTTTTTTTTGCTTGTCATGGCCTTATGATTTTTGGCATCCTAAGGCTGTTCTGAACACACAATTATTTTCTATCATTTCACAATATTTAGCTGCAGATCATCTTTAGACAAGTGCACAGATGACATTTTCATGTATTTCTAGGTCCAGAGAAAGGATCAGGACTTTAAGGATTTGTGTAAATCTGAGTGTTGCCAGACCTATGTATGTCTGTTAACACTTTTTAAAGATTTTTGATGACTTCTTAAGTTTTCTGAGAACAGAAAGACCTTAACACAAATGTATATCTCAACCTGACAACTAGAATCCATTACTCCTATTATTCACTGAGAAAAGACAATGTCCTATGGGGAATTTCCTTGCAGTGTTATTTAGGTAGTTTCCTGAAAGGCAGTGTGTATTCCTGATAGTTCAAAATTACTGGAAAAGATTTAGAACAAGGTCCATTGCACAGGTAAGATGAAAATTAGCATGACTTAGTAAGTGATGAAGATTACATCTGAAGAAAATTGTGGCAAGTGTTAAGTAATTGTAGTAGATACAATAGCGAAGTTACAAAACATTAGTGAATGCTGGGCCCCATGATATGGAGATTATGGTATGCAGCATTCTTCAGAGCATAACCTGATGAGAGAGGAAATTTTAGCTGCATTGGTGCATCAAAATTTGGTAGATAGCAAGGGCTTAGGACAAAACTGATGGAATCATTGACAAGACGGTTCTTAAGTCAGGTGGAAAAACACTAGATATGGAAGTTGGTGGCCCTACCTCCAGTGGGGAGGTTGGAGCTTTATGATCCGTGAAGTCCCTTCCAACCCAAGCCATTTTATGATTCTATGATGCTATTCTATGAACGTGGGGAGGTGTGAGGAACACTTGTTTATCTTTCAGGTATACTCAGAATTTGATCTTCCACACTGCAGCTAAAACCATCTTTTTGCATATTTCAAGATTTTAAATGGTAAGATCTTAAGACAGACAGTCCAGGCAGAAGAATATGCTTTGATTCCTAAGAAAGCCCTTTCTGTTTTTACCACCAGAAGGAATGCAAATAACAAAGTGAACTTCCCTTGAATGAATGCCTATTTAGTGGCCTAGCACAACAAAAATATTCTGCTGCCTCCAGGGAATTGAACTACACGCCTGATAGTTCAGTAAGGAAAGAAAATGAAAATAAAATTTTCAATAATTCAAGTCTATTTATTTGATTAGAAATCAAATTGATTAGCTTAGAAAGCTAAGAAAGTTCTTGTTGTAACACGAAATGTAATAAAAATATCTTAATTTCCAGGAAAAATCTCAACTGGCACCAGTACACCATATGTACAGCATATTAAACGTTGATATTTTAAAAATTTATTTCAAAATCAAGACCTTTGATTTTACAAGTGCCCAGCTACAAATTATTGTATGAGTAGAAAGGCCAGAAAATTATCCCCATAGAGAAAACTTCTGTTATACATCCTAGCAGAAATATTACATGCGGTTTGGGTGTACAGTATCCATTTCATCCATGATCAGCCGAATACACAGCTTCTACTGTTACAAACACGTTGTCAGCTCATTGACGTCAGATCAGGAATACTGTGGCTCATTTTTGCCAAAAGAAATGTCAGCTGTTTGCTGTAGCAAGGAAGTTGATAAAAATTATTTTGATGGCATTAAGAGTGAGGCTGTAAGTGAGCATAGCTTCAGCATCTTACATTTTTGCAAAACATGGCTTTCATCCACAATAGGACAATCAAGACTGAACTGGGGTATGATTTGACATATACACAAGGAAAAAACAGATGCCTAACAGCTCACATATGGTGCAGAATTCTTTTAAGAAAATCAGAGCGGAGGATGTTGTTTGCAACTTTTTGGATTTAGGAGGACAGTGGCTTAAATCAATTAGAAAAAAATAATGTTTTTGGAATATTTTCTGAATGTAATTTATTTTTCCACTTTGGAAAAAAAAAAAAGACAAGTGAAGTAGGCACTTGTTCATTTGATGTTGTCACCACTCATGTTTTGTAAAGTAGAGAACTAAAACCCTGATAAATTCTCCATGTTTTATTCTTATGTTCTCTCCCCTACAGTAAAAAGATACTTATGTAATACTATAACTGCCTTGTATAAAAGTTGCACATTTCAGCAATGAATTTATTTTTATAAAGTCTCAAAATATTGGGAAGTTACATCTCTATCTTGCATCTGGAAAATACTGGCATAAAATAAGACTAACGGTAACGTAGTGATGCCCACAAATGGAAGAGCAATCGAATGACATTTTCCTGAATCCCAGTTCTGCTCACTCTCCACAAGACCAAAGCTATCTGTGAGTCCTTGGTCGTTATATATCTTCTTCTTCAAAATTTTACTGACACACAGAAATATTTGTTGAGCTGCACTATGTAATTTAGCAGTCTGACTGTAGTATACATGCTGATCTCAGATTTGTTGTTACAGCCTCTTCTCTTGTGTGGTAGCTGTAGTGACCCCCATGCCTGCAGACAGAGGAGCAATAAGACCATCTCTCCCACCTACAGACCCCACATATAGAGAACTTTTAAATGGTGAAAGGCACATTTTTTTCTAAGACCACAGATACTCATTTGAGTTCTGTACGGAATCATCCTTCCTGTAGTAAAATACATTTCTATTTATTCTTTCGCTTTCTTGAGAGGGTAAAAATTTCAACGCTGTTTTACAGCCTGGTTCTGTTAAGTTGGTTGGTCGTGTTCAGTCCTGAAAATCACAGTTAAAAAGCAACAGATAGAACAGTCTATACAAATTTAAAAGAGAAGTGAAACAAAGTCACACATTGAGATTCAATGCTCAAGAAGAGAAAATCAGGAATGATAACAGTGAATGAATAATAACTTGACTAACAGAAAGCAGGCATGGTAGGACTGATTTCAATTTAGTATTATCGAGCCACAATTACTAGGGATAATCCCTTTTCCTAAACAGTCTTTACAATACAACAACAAATCACTTATTTGTCAATATTGAAAGCACCATTTCCTTAGATGTAACATGATTTGTGTACATACATTGCACACACACTTTTGTTTGTTTAACTAAATCATATGTTGAGGATTCTCAGCATATGATTTACCTCTTCAGTGTTCACTGGTTTATTATAATGCAGAGCTAGCTAAAGATAGATTTATGTGTAACAGTCCTGGTAGACCTCTTTTCTGCACATGGCAGTGTAGGCTGAGATGATTCCCATTACTACAGCCATGCGAGTGGCCTTTCTGAAGGCACACATCACACTGCTGTACATCCCAGTCAATTACAGAGAGAAGTTAATTTATTACATATTGAGAAAATAACTGCAGTTCTGGGACATCAGATAATGTTTGTTGGCTTATATATGGGGCTTGGGCTTTGTTTATAAGAAATTAGAAGGTTTTTCGTAAACACAGCTACGTAACCCTAATATACCATGTTCCCAGAATGTATGGAAATAAGAATGAGACAGGTAGATGAGCTGGGTAGACAAGAAAATACTTCTAGGATAAATGTTTATTATGGTTAATTCACAATCACAGCTATTGGTACTATGCATTATTTATCATTGATCCCTTTGAAGCAGGCCCTTCGGAGTATTAGGCTGTGTTAACTAATCTCCATTTTTAAGATGGAGATTAGTTAACATGACAATAAAGACAATAAGACAATAAAGATATCTGTCAGGAATCAAGAGCATAAAAAAGAGAATGGCACATATTTCATATGTGTTTTATGTAAAGATGAAGTATCACATTTTAGTACTTATTAGAAGGACAAAGCACACCTATTTACCCTACTTTTGCTCTTAAGGACAATTTACCTTATAAATTCATGTTTTCTACATTAAATGCATATGGAAACACTTCTTACTGTTCCCTACTGCACATAAGACTTCTGTCTTTTATTTTATCAAGCTATTCCTCTAGGAAGATCTCATTTTGTACTATGCAATCCATGAAGGAATGAGGACAAACCAACACAAATCCAGGTAAGGCAATAATAGCATTCCTTTTGTTCTAAGTGAAGGAAAAAAGTCAAATCATTGGGATTTGACTGGATCACCCACATCAACTTACAGTTTACTGACATATTTACCTGTTGTCTTCCTAACTCATTTTTAGTGACATTTCCACAGCTTTCAGCCTTCACCACTGCTCTGTTCACTTGCATTTAATTTTTAAAAAATGTTCTTTCTTTTTTCAAACTTTTTAATTTGATGCCTGTTGAAATTAATAGATCCTAAGATCAGTAATCACTGGAACCTTTACTAATTGGCTATTCCAGTCAGGTAGGAATGTTAACTTATTTCTCATGAAATTTCCAGAGTAGTAATTATTCTCTGAGGTTATTTTTTTCTGGCTTGAATCTACTGTGTTTTGCTTTTATCTGAATCCTGTCAGATTTTATCAGATGCTGTTAGCTCTGCACAGTGTTACTGTCACTACTAGCTCTAGCTTCCATTTCCTTTTTTCTATCATACAAGACAGGAACTATTGAATAAAACGTGCAGCCACAAGAAGTGTAGGTGTCACTGTGTGACCTACAAACTGTAGAATTCTACATGCATATA
This sequence comes from Lagopus muta, assembly GCF_023343835.1. Taxonomy (NCBI): domain Eukaryota; kingdom Metazoa; phylum Chordata; class Aves; order Galliformes; family Phasianidae; genus Lagopus; species Lagopus muta. The sequence goes on from NC_064434.1 coordinate 11,968,858, forward strand.
TAAATTTGTACATGAGCATGCACACTCACATATGTAAGGAAAATTGTATGTGTTTACACAAAAGTATTACTGAAGGAAGGAGGCAAACTTGTGGCAATGCAAGCAGGTCCAGTGGTTGGAGAATAGAAATGAAACCCCTGCATGTGGATTCCAGAAGTAAAAAAATACCTGGTGGAGATGTTACATTGAGGTAATAATTGCTAAAGTGTGGTGACTACATAAATATTACATTTTTTCATGATATAGACGTGGGATATGGTATATTCCTGGGACTGTTTAACATGAATACTTACCTATATGCATTGATTACTTGGTGAAGCTTTCAACATTATTTCTTTATTCTCAAGAGAACATAATGAAAGTTCAGTAATGTGGAAAATGCAGAATATATTGTCCTAAAACCGCCCTAATGATTAAAGCTACAGGGAGAAATATAGGAAATCAGTCTCAAAATGCAGCTGAAAGGACTGAGAGTTTAATTCAACCACCAGTGAATTGCACTCCCACATGCATACAGCTTCAGACAATAGGCTGATTCAAGACAATGAATGCACAAGAAAAAAGTCACTATTCTTCCTTTTCTCTCTGCAATGCTAATTCTTTTCCTTAACTTGAAAAATAGATCCAGTGTTGAAATCCTTTCTCTCTTAGTTGATAACATCAAATGTACTATGATATCACTTTGACTTCATCTTGACTCTGAACATAAAGTTTTTCCAAAGAAAGATGTATATTATCACAATTCATCTGCTCTGTGAATCATTGTTCTGAATTTTTCCACATATCCAGACAAAACCTGCTAAGAGAAGAGAAATGGAACTTCATAATGATACCACTATCTTAAACTGATATCTGAAAGCTGGATAATAAAGAATGAATGCTATTAAGAGAAGCCAGTGCAGTCTGATCTTCACCTAGCATCCTTTGGCACATTTCATTCTGTGCAGTAGGGACAACTGAGCCATGTATGTGCTCTCATTATTGATTATCTCATTATTGATTATTGGCCCCTCATTGCAAGAAAGACATTGATGCTCTGGAGGGTGTTCAAAGGAGGGCAACAAAGCTGGTGAGTGGTCCGGAGCACAGGTCTTATGAGGAGCAGCTGAAGGAGCTGGGATTGTTCAGTCTGGAGAAGAGGAGGCTCAGGGGAGACCTTATTGCTCTTTATAACTACCTGAAGGGAGGTTGTAGAGAGCTGGGGGTTAGCCTCTTCTCTCGTGTAACTGGTGATAGGACTAGAGGGAATGGCTTCAAGCTGTGCCAGGGGAGATTCAGGCTGGAGGTTAGGAAATACTGCTTCTCAGAAAGAGTGGTCAAGCACTGGAATGGGCTGCCCAGGGAGGTGGTGAAGTCACCAACCCTAGAGGTGTTTGTTTGGATATTGTGTAGAGGAACATGGTTTAGTGAGAACTATTGATGATTGGTGGATGATTGGACTGGGTGATCTTGTGGGTCTTTTCCAACCTTGGTGATTCTATAATTCTATGATTCTATGATTCTATGATTATACCCACCAGAGTGCTACCTTTCCCCTTGTTTCTGAGCTGTTGCTCAGAGATGGACTTGGACTGATTTCTTCAACAAGCTAAGAGTATGTCCAAGCCAATCACTGGGGTTCCTTCTTGAGACAATGGGCTAAGATGGTCACCTTTAGAGGACAGCTCATTTCAGGGCACCACCACATTAGATATGTAAAATATGTGGAACAATTTGCCTTTGGAGTTATCTCTTCTCATTGAGTAGAAAATGAAATTTGCTTTGATGAAGTAGCATTTTTACCTGACAGAAGTTAGACGAAAGGAATCCCAGACATATGGACCTAATTGGTCTATGTATTATAATGTGTCAAACTGGCGATCTTGCAGATCTCAGTCAGTGGCTCACTGTGTGAAGGTACCACAGAAATAAGTCCTTGTCCTGTGAAGGTTGCAGTAGAAGACCCTGTTATGCATATAATTTCTTGATATACATAAACTAACATATCTCTAACTAGGAAGAAACTTCCTAATTCCCCCTTTTGGAAGCTTAATTATTCACTTATTTTTCTTTTCTGTCTGACATAAAAGGGGGATTTAGAAAGATGGCAACACCAATCAAGTGATTAAGCAGGAATTGGCTGCAATCTGATGAACTGACAGGCTATTTTTCAATTCAGTTTCTCAGTTTAGGGATAAAACATGGGTACAATTTAACAGTTAGGACGCAAACAGCTGTAGATTAGAGAAGTGAAAGGTAAATATACAAAAATGTAAGTATTTTTTACATGCTTACATGAATGTTTACTTACTAATTATTTCTTGTGATTTCTTGTGATTTCCAATATGATTAAATTCAGTAGTTGCTTAAAATAATAATGCAGAGATATCATTTCAAACTTGGAAGTTTATGTAGTTTTAGTGGAAAGTTAGCATTGATTGAATGAAAAAAAGCAAATGAAAATCAGCAAAAAACTGATGCATTGTTCACCCCCACCAATTCAAAGAACAGATTCACCATATGGTCTTTTTATAAATATTTCGGAAGTAAAGTGACTTCTGGAAGGGATTGGAGTCTGAGATATGCACAGTTATCAGCATTTAGAAGATCCAATTTGAAACATCTGCTAACTCTTGAAAGAGTTATGTTGAAACAAAAAACAGTCGTTTTTTTAGGAGGATGTATGTTCAGAATTTTATATCCTCCTCTGTTTTCTGCAAAGATAGTGGGAAGAGAAGAGAGTTACACAAGCGTTTTGCTTCCATCTTTTCCAGGTCCAAGATTTAAAGCTTTATAGTGAGGAAAATCAAGATGACAGATGCGAAGAGACAGTAAATTACTGACATACTCCTTTTCAATCATGCTTTGAAGTGCTAAAGAATTCAGACCAAATCTCAACCATGAAAGCTTTGTAAGAGTCAAGCTGCAATTTACCAGGCCCGTGTAATGTAACTCATGTATTTTTAAAGAATGTATTTTTCTTCAAATCTTCAGGTTTGGGATGAGACAAAAATTATGAAAACAGTACATGTTTTTGACCTCTGCAATGTTTATGTGTTTGGTTATACTGTTGTTATCAGTATGCAGTTACAATCCCTACAACTTGCACTTCTACTAACCTTCCAGACAGACTATAAATATTTAACAATTTTTGCAAGTTGATTTACATTGTTTTTACTGGGTAAATAATGCCTCACTTCTGAGAATAGTGCAATGTAAATAATTAATCAAATATAGTAACTGCAAAATAATAACAAAGAAAACATCAGTTTATCAACAGTTAACAACAGTTATACTTAGATTTCAAATTTTTCAAAACACTTATTTTCTCTCTATATTATTATTTGTTTCTTCTTTCCTTTAAATCAGTGAGTTTATTATTGATACTATTGTGACATAAATCTCAATCCGAATAATTTCTTTTTCTGAATTATTTTTCATGCTATAGTTAGAAGAGACATTCAATATATTTGCTTAGCTTTAGTGTATCACTCTGAATGACTAATTCTCTTTTGGACTTGGATCTTGCAATACAATCCCAAATGGAAGTAACTGTTACTCTTTTGGAGTGTCACTGAAGTCAACATACATCTATGCCAGATTATGTATTTGAGCAATTTGATCCACTTAGTGGAATCAACAGCAAATTCTCTAAAGATCTACCTCTGAATCAAGCATAGATATGCAAAATTATTTGCAACACACTGCTAATGTGTTCATAGATCTTTTGAAATGTTTGAGTCAGTTCATGTTCCAGAAATTATCATATGCCTCTGTCTCCCCATGTAGAGGTGGATGAGATCTGAAGAAGAGTCATACACATATTAATAGATAGGAGGAGGAAAGGCTAGCCATGAAAGAATTCTCTGAGTGGATAATCAGGGAAAGGAGAGTCAGTAGAGGTCTGATTTGGCTAAGGCAATAATCACGCATGTTACTGGATAAGAGAAGGCACATTTTAAGTATGTTATACAGTTGTTGCCAAAGAAGAAGAAACAGAAGTCTAAGTCAAATATAAATCCAAGGAGGAATTGCACATGGTTTTTGCTATATTCAGCTTGCCCATTACATGGGTGAAGAAAAATGTTTTAAAAAATAATAAAGTAACGTACACAACTTAAAAGCTACTAAAGAATGCTGTGTCTGTTCTTTAAAGAATATCTTCTAATACTTCACAACAGGATATATGCAAATAGCATAAAGCTGTATCAAAGAAGGTTCAGATTGAATATTAGGAAAAAACTGTGGATGGTCAAACACTAAGAGGCTTCTTAGATAAGTGGTTGATGCCCCATGCCTGTCAGCGTTCAAGAGGCATTTTGATAATGCGCTCATTAGCACACTTGAACATTCAGTTAGCCTCAAAGAGGTCAGCTGGACTAGATAAATAATTTTTTGTAGGTCCCTTCCAACTGAGCTATCTATTCAGTTCCATTCCAATCTATTCCATTCCATTCCACTCTGTCCTACAGTACTTTATACTACCCTATTCTGTTCATGTTTATAAAAATATGGAAATGTGCAGGATCTGCAATAGGCAAATAATATTTGTGGAAATAGACAATTTTCTGTGGAGTGATTTTGGACGGCAGTCATCTTAGAAACTGGTGCTCTATTAGTAAATTAAATAGTGGCAGGTAACATTCCCAGGTACTAATATTCAGTAATCTCAATGAGGAAATTGTTAGAACAATCATTATTTAGATCTGGGCCAGTTAGCAATCTCTTCAGATTTTCCTGGGCGTGCTTAAGGACTAAGCATGAAGACATTTGCAGAAGAGGTTAGTAGTGTGGGTAAGTAAGAAGCAACTGGCTTCAGGGTTAGAGCATAAACCACTGTACTTAATATAAAGACACAAGCAGTAAGGACATCCCAGGAATGCATGAAAGCTATTTCCAAAATTTCCTGGAGATTACAGAAATGTCTACATCAATGCACTTTCAAGAGTACTTGAAAATCTGAAACGATTTTTTTTTTTTAAAGTCTGACATAATTGCATGCTTCCTGATGGGGTGGGAATACATTTATGCTTTAACCTCATTTTTACTATCCAGTCAAGAACAAACAAACGAAAAACAGGCAGCCACAACCACATTTTGTATTTTTCTTTATGATGCATCTTGCCGTTTGGTTTTGAATTAACTACAAAGACCATGTTTATTATTTATAATATAAGTAAAGTAAAAGGGAAGAAAATATGTTTATAGCTAAGAATTAAAATGTTTCAGATGTCGTTGCATTATGATATCTTAGAGCAATAGAAACATTTCACTAGAACATGCTAGAAGCCAAGCCAGAACAATGTCATTATTTGGATAACAAATGAATCAGAGTTTTCTTGCAATAAAGAAGGAAACCATAGGGGTGCATATACAGCCTGAAGTCACCCAGTTCATATCTAGTTGTTTTTTTTTTTTTTAATTAGAAATAATTTCTTTCTTTCTTATTATTTTTCTCTACATTGTTGCTATATAAAAGATCTAAACAAAGCAATAGTTGTAACTATCCATGCACATAATACTGTAGTGTGAACAATGTGATGACAGCTGGAAAAATGTTTTCCCATTGTTTTGATTTTCATTTCTAGTAACATGGTGCTTTTACTCCTTAGAAAGGAGCATAGAAATCTGACACAGACAACAGTTTTGGGGGACACCTCTCTCCTAACCATAAATTTAAAATATGCATATTACTTTATTTCTGTTTTATTGAAAGATTTTGTAAAACATTACCTCTTCTGCTAAGCTTTATGTTTTTGTCAAACATTTAATTGCATGTGATTACAGACATGGTGAAGCAGCCCCACAGTGTTAAAAGCATAGATGCACCAAGTCCTTGAAGACTCAAGATTCAAAAATCTCACATCAACCGTTCAGAGATAAATGTTTCGAGTCCACAGACACACTGACTTTGAGTTGGCCTTGTACATATAATGTCATTATCAAACAAAAGATGTTCATCTTGAATATATCCTGAATTTAACTCTTCAGCGAAACATAACCTTCATCCTTATGATTCCTGTGTGAAATCCTAACATTTTGCTTTTAGATAAGACTTTTGTCCTTGTTTTCAGTAGATTTTGGACTTGATTCACCCTTTTTATCCTTTCTGTAAATAAAATAAAATAAAATGTTAAAAAAGGAGGAAAAAACAGGTTTCTTAGCAATGTATAGGAACTTCTTCCCAGTTGGAGAAGACTAATACACAGCAGTGAACAAAGCCAGTGTAAAAGGTTCAAGCACAGTTTTGTAAGTGAACACATAAGAATGATAATGCAGCCCTGAAATGATTTTCATAAAATTTCAGATCAGCGGTGCTGCAGCTTCCAATGAGAGGAACCTCAACAAAAGGTCAAGCTGCAATGCTGAGCCACCAAAACCAGTGCCAAACAACTTTGCTCTCTGCCAATGTTTTGAAATCAGAAAGGAAGCAAAATTGTATTAGTTTGATTCTCTAAAAATTGTAATGTGGTATGTAATATGGTAAAGTTAACACTTTAAAATGTTCTTATTGAGCTGCTTCAGTTCAGTGGGTATATTCCATTTGAGTACTGGAATTTTACAAAAATATGATTTACTATCAGTAGAACGAAGACAGCTGAAGAGACATACTAATGTAACCCTGGTACATAAACAAACTACTCGGTTTTAAGTCACTAACCAGTTTCACTGCACTTTTCTACTTCATTTGGCTGGTTTAGCTCTGGGGAATTACCAAACAAAGACAAGAAAATGTTATTTCACAGAGTGCTTCTAATAAATCTTATTCTGGGGCTTGATTGTTCACTGATGACGACGGACCATGCCTTCGATGTCATGACCCCTGGCAGGCTAAGGGGCATGACTCTTAAAGGGTTAATCTTTTCCACCTGGTCTTGACCACAGAGCAAGCTTCCTTGGCAGATCTCCTACCAGGAGAATGTAGCCCCCTGACCTTCCAGGGAGTGGGGATGCTACAGCAAAACTTCTCCTTGCTAACAAACACTGTAGACAGAAGCTCTTGTGCCAACCGTCTAACAGTTGAATTCAGTACTAAAGCAGCCTGAGGATAACCAGCAAATAATGAGTCTGAAGGGCAAAGGGAAGGACAGGGTACACACCTGAGAGAGCTCAGTTAACTGTAAAGGTTACCATGGGCTGTATATACTATGTTGATGGGTTTGACTTTTCTTTATGAAAATATAGTAATAATGGAATCAGTGCAAGCTAAAACAACAACAACAAAAAATTACTGGAAAACTCAAGAATGTTGAAATTGAGACACAATTTCAGCCAAAATCAAGCTGTTTAAAGCCAAAGCTGTTGCTTTTCAGAGTCAATACAGTTGCTGTGGTCTGTCTGATACAAGAACTTGTAAAGTGCAATGGCATGAAACAATTCTCCATAAAGCCAGCCTCTGTAAATATGGAGAACATCTAAAGATTCACAATATCTTCATGAAACCAAAGCTCTTTTTATTCTGTGCTATCTTAGTCACATCCACCTGGGAAAGGTGTTCCAGAGACATCAAAGTGTTTTATCTGTAGATTGTCCAAGGAAGGAGTGTTTCTGACATCGAAATTTTCTGTTGATGCCCTTTGCTATCTAAGATTTGTCTGCTTTATCTTTACTCTACTTATGGAGAAGCCCTTGGTAAATTTTACTGTTGATCATAAGGAAGATCAAAAGAAATGGAAAAAAAAAATCTATCTATCTATCTATAGAGATGCTTTGGTCACACTGCCAAGCAGAGAAAGGCTGAACCAATACTTAAGCACAAGCCTTGAACTTTGTAGGTCCCTGGACCACTGTTCTACATAAGTTGCAAGTATCTTTGATCAAAACTTTGTAACTGGAGCTTTAAAACATTTAGGTGTTCTAATACCTCCTTTATGCTCTGTCATGTGGTAGAAGTCTCAGCCCTAAGACAGAAAATTATGCATAGGTATTCTTGTATTAAAGGCAAGAGAACTGGGGAGTTAGGGGAGATGTTAGGAAGAATGAAGGTATGAAACGTGTATGAAAGGATGTGGGCTCTGGTGACCAAAGAAACCCTGTCTGATCAGATACAGACCATCAGCTCTAAGGTGAGAGGGCTCCAGCTGTTGGAATGCAGCCCATGTATTTGCCTTCAAAGACACCTATTTGATTTCCACCTGAAGAAAACAACAGTAGTATCACAGGACAGTACATATTCCAGACAATCTGGCTCTGAGCTCACAGCGTTTTAATGAAGTGGTGCTATATCACTAATAAGTAATGCATATTTGAAAACGAATACTTTCAATGCAAATATTCAAATGTTCAAACGTCACAATGGTTTCAAATGCTCATTTGTTGCTTCTCATCATACTGATTAATCCTTGCACAGAGGCACAGAAGCTCTCTTCCTTTGCAGGTTAACTGTCAGAAGACACTTAAATTTGCTGAATGCCATAGCCCAATCTTTCCTCTGTGCTTACAGGGTCAAAAAAGAGGCAGAGATGAACACAATTCTTATCCCACAACTTCCTTCATCTTCCTCTGTCTTCTCCCTCAATAATTGTTTCTATGCCTAAAAAGGAAATCCTCAAACTGCTATAGGAAATCTGAAATAGCAGAGGAGAATTAGATGGAAAGATGCAGGTACAAGGCTGTGAACCACTGGAGTTTTGTCATTCACTGTCAAGTTGTTCTCCTTATGCCATAATCTGTTTTCCCGCATGCACAGAATTGCTTGACTCTGACTGCTTCTGCAGGCAGCCCAGGTGTCCCCCAGTGGAGTTTTACCAGGGAACACAATGGAAGCAGGATAATGATCAGGAATAGGAAAGCCTGGACACTGAGATTCAGGTGAGGGATTTAATCAGTAACATTCACTTAACATGTTAATATGGTAACAATTATCTGTGAAAGTGTGCTTTGTTCATAATAGCACTTCGTTTCACACAGCCTCTCAAAGAGAGAATTAGATCTACTTCCTTTTTTATGCTTCGATTTTTTTTAGTATCTGTATCTGACTCAAATTCCGAAGCTGATCAGTCAGAAGTGACGCACTAGAAATAAGTCTTTTTTGGAGAATATTAGTTACTACTTATTTTATGAAAGAAAAAGGAATTTACTATGCATTCCTTTGGAAACCATCAAAATGTTTCCAAATGTTACATCAGATCAATATCCTATAAATCCTGCTTCCATACATTTACTTGTAGAAATCACAGCCATGTTTTCCATATCTCTAGGCCCCCACGATACAGTGAAAGCTTTCATTCTGATGAGCACTATAAGGTTGGGCTTTTATTCATTATGTTGTTGATCCAATATGCCTCTGTAAGCAAAGCTGTTGTTAAATAGGAGACAGGTCACCTACAATTATCTGGAGCCTTAGGGGACTATCTGAAAGGCACATGAAGAAGCAGCTGGGTCTTATGTTCTCCTGTGTGACTTCTTGGTGTTCAGCACCAATGGACCACGCAAGTGAGTAGAGGCTGTAGTTTACTTAAAAACACATCAGAACAAACACTGGAGAGTGAATGAGAGAACCTGAGAGAGAAAAAGGCAGAATCATGCAGAGGGGATTTATTTCAATTCTATTAAAACCTGAATACTCTGAAGGCTATCTATTCTGCAGAGAAAGATTAAGAGTGGAATTGCACAATAATGGATGTAGGGATAAGAAACTCAAGTTTTCAAATGAAAAACATTGTGATCTTTGCTATGGTGGTTATAGTCTAACAGAAACATTAACGTGATGGAGCAGGAGAGAAATTTGCTTCCTCTAAAGAGGAGAAATTGTATTTTTACTTGCACTTTAAAAGCTAACATTTTCAACTCTTCACATTCATATTTATTTATTAATGCATTTAAACTTGCAAATCTACAATTCTGTCATTAATGCTATAACCACTTCAAAAAGACATTGGGCACTGAATGTTATTGCTGATTTCCAAGGCAACATAAATACTAGTTAGGAAGGCATGTATCAGGTATATGTACCTGCTCAGTTTTAAAAGCAGTATAGCCATATACCTGCAACAGTTCCTAACTTTGTCTAAGTATCTTTTAATATAAATTTATATTCATAGCATAGTTATGTACTTTCTAGGTATTAGATGCTTCATAGAAGGAAGGACGATTCACCTATAAATCACAATTACGACCTAAAAAGCATAATTTGAGTGCTGCCTGCTTAGACTCTTCTAATAATCTCTGAATGCACAGTCTACTTCTGTCAACAACATATCTCAAATGAAGCTGCCAACAATGATTTTTAACATTGTTCTGACTAGACCCATTCTAAATCAAGTTTCTATGACAAGGTTTAAACCCCACTATAGCATATGGTGACCAGTGATGACCAATCCATACTACACACAGATGTTTTTAGATCTCACTAAGATGAGGCATTTAGTTCATGAAAATAAGGCTTTTCTATGCTATTTGCAGAATGTCATTTTCTTGAATGGCTCTGAAATACAGAAATTATTTTACATGCAAAAAGACTATAATGGAAAAAATTCTACATCTCCCTCCAACCTGTTACCAAATTTCACATTCTAAGGAGAAAAAAAAAAGAAAAAAAGTACTTTGAATGAACTTCTCAAATGAAACGTTTATCCTGAAGTATGTTTAGAATACTTATCTATAAATGATGCTCTTGGATGAATTCTCAGCATGTAATTTGATGAAATGCATGTTAGCTTCGGACAGAGAAGTGTGAAATCAGGACACACATAATAGCAAAGAGAAGACGTGGATCAGTTATTAGCTTCAGATTCAACTTCGTGGGTAATTAGCAGTTTGGTATGGAAGGGGAAAACCTCCCTCTGGCCTGTTCTATATCAGTTAGATTTATGACATATGGATGCCCTTTCAGTCCAATGGCTTTGAAATGTTCTGTGTGAAGAAAGTGCGTGTGATGTGAAAAAGTGTTATATAAAATGACTGTGGTTTCATCCTAAAAATCTGATGTAAAGACAAATGTGCATTTTATTATAATTTAATTATATCCACTTTCCATGTTGCATTCCAATCTTCAAAAATTATCTACATTCTATTTGTTTCCTTTAAAAAAGAAACAGACAACTTACTGTAATTGAGACTAATTTGATTTTGTGTCATTTCATACACTGCAGAGAATAAACAGAGTTCACTGCAAATTTCCTCAGTGATAGTGTCTCTATTCTGATAGTAAGATTTTATGTAGCACATTTTATATATTCTTGTGGCTGATATGAAGCATATTATTGTTACTGCTATTGTTGCTATTGTATCTTTCAGATAATGTCTAAGATATATTAAAGAAGGTTGTGATGACAAATACTTAGTTCCCTATGCTGTGATTACACCGTTTTAATCATCTTCCAGTTCTGAGCCCATTTTGCTCCCTAACAACCAGCTCAGAGATCTCAAATACTAGTGAATTCACATATGTCTATAGGTATGTTGTATCTTGTAGGCTACTGTGTTTGCTTTCCTTTTTTCTTATTCTTTCTGCAAGCAGCAGCCAAAATCCATACAGGGAGACAAGGACACAAGATTTTTTTTTTTTATCTTTTTAATCTTGTGTTCTGTTTTCTTGTCTTTTTGCTCTGGATAACAACATCATATCAACAACTGCTCATATAATTTTTCTGCCCTGAATTGTCAGTTAATCTCATAAAAGCAGAATGTACCTAGATGCTGTCACCTTTTCTCCACATAGTCACTGATCTTTGTCAGCACGGAGTGTACTTTGAAGAGAAAGACACATCAAAAGCTGACATAAAAAGAATGCTTCAAAACACTATGGACAATAGAAAACTGTAAGACATTTGGCTGTGCAGAGTACAGCAACTTGGGTTGTATTGCATGCCTAAGAGCTATGCACTCTGAATGGCCTCATGATATCCTAATGATATCCATTATCTATCAAAATTAGAGGTAAACTGGTTGACTTTTTCAGTACCTAATATAATGGTACTCTTCCTTGTCTCAACATCTATTGCAATGATAAAAGTAGAGCAAGAAAAATGGCAATATTAAATACTAAGACAAGGCAACCAAAAACTTGAAAAATCTATCAGGTAAGTTTACTCAGAGAAAAGCTGTGCTTGATTTTCTTAGTTTAACGTCATAGGATAGCATTTTTCTATTGCCTGCTTAAATCCTTTCAACCCTGGAGCCACATCCATGTAATTATGGTAGCATCAGGCTCAACAATTTCTCTGTTTCACCGCTATTATCAATGCTCTGTTATCAGTAATTTTACTCAGTGAGCCATTAAAGTCGTGCCCTCAGCCTGGGGACTTTGCAACATGGTCTCGTTTCATATTTGTGAATGTCCATTCTTGGCTATTAGTGCCTTTGTTAAATGATCCATTTTCAAATGGAAGCTCACTCCAGCAATCCTGCTCCACTTCGTGACTGAATGCGGGAAATGCCCTTCTGCACGCTAATTAATTAGCTGTCTTGTCCTTAAGAAAATAAAAGCTACACAGTGTACAGCTCAGATTAATATTACCTCTAGAATATATTCTCATATCATTCTTACTTCTTGGTTTTTCTCTAGAGCCTCTTTTCTTACTGAAGTTCTAATCAGGAAGTCTAGAAACCATTTGATTTGGCTCTTTGTATGTGCATATCTACTACATTAATTATTGAAATAGAGATTTCCATGAAAACTCTGCAAAGTAAAGATATGAAAATAATTTGTATGTATGTAGGCATAGTCTTGAAAAAACTGCTCCAGTATTTGATGATAGCTGTAATGTGAAGACATGATTCCCTTAATCTCTAAAGTAGTGGCCAGATGCAAAGCATAGTCTATGCCTTCTCCTACGCAACTATGTTTGGTGAGACGCCTTTTGTATTTATTATTACATTAGAAAGTTTTCATTACATAAAAGCTTTATTTCAGAGTAGATTTTATTCTCACATTCAGTGTAATAACCAAATAAGTGTTTTCACTTTCTATAACATTGGTTTCAAGGTACATCTGATATACACCACTATCACTGAGTGAAAAATCTATAAAGAACATCCACAAATAGTCTGAGATCTTCAGTAAATTTTCTCCCTGTGAAAGAGAAGATCACAGGCTTCACCATCTTTGTGGAATATCTTAATTTTCCCTTTGTTTTGCTTATCAATTTTCTTCAGTAGGAAAGCCTACTGAAAAATGAAGCCAAGTTTGCAAGAGAATAAGAGAGATGAAAAGTCAAATCTATTCAAAGTTTGGTGACATAGAAAAAGAAACACTCCTCACCTTGGGCAGTGAAATAGTGCCGGAGTAGTAGTAAAGCTGGTGAAGAGAACGCAAATATTGAACATACTCTCAAGTTAAAAAAAAAACAAACAAATGATTGAAAAAACTAAATATAACCCAAAAGCCTTAGAAATCAATAAATTGATTGAAGGATCATTAGGATAGTAATAGTAAAATTATTTCTTTTTAGTAGTTCAAAGCACTTATCAGCTACAGAATGACCAGTGTAATAGTATCTACTCGAAAATAAACTAACATAAACCTGGGAACTACTTTCTACAACAAAGCTGCAGGTAGTTCAAAGAAATGTAGTCAGTCTTTGTAAATAGAGTATTCACTTGTGCTTCTTAGGTATGAAATACCACAGCTACCTGTGGCAGTTGAAAATTTTCTGGTAGAAAGATACAAGTCCTGCCAACGTCTATCAGTTTCACAGTTTATGTTAGATTTAGTCAATAACATTTGTAAAATCTGATTCTACATCTAGCAATTCAATATTTGTTAAAGCTGCAGGCTACATCTGATCCTATCCTCCCAATTGGGGTGGATAATCCTAAATCCTCTAAGAACTTTTATCAATATCTTGCAAGTAGGATTTGTACAATAAAACCTAGAGCTTGGTAAAAATGTTGATAATATGATTGCTTAGGAAAGAAGAATTAAAAAACATTATGAACAGTAAGCCTTGTTTGCTTCACAGTGTGAGGAACACTGTTTATGGAACCCACTTGGAAAATCAGCAAGGCACAGATAATATATATATATATAGTAATATATACATAATATATATAGTCATATTAACTGTGCATTTCACCAGAGATGAACAAGAGCATCCATGCTACTCTCATAAAAATCTGCACCAGCAGAGGTGACCTACTGTTTCTCAGCTTCTATGACAGCACTGTTGCTAGAAAAATGATGCCCACATAGTCCATCTTTCATGGGCCTAAACAGAAGTAGAAAAGCACCAAATCCACACTATACAGTAGATGTGATGGGACAGTCCAGACAAGATTGGCAATAAGGTCCATGGTCTTCAAACTGGTAGAGGGTCTGGCGTTAATGTGTTGCAAGAGAAGAGTTGTCTTCTCTGGCTTGACTCTGGAAGATCAAGCCTTCAGCTTAGTCAGCAGTACAATGTAGGGATCAGAGTTGATAGCTTGTCTAGGTTTCAGGAAATCCAGAAGGATCATAGAATCTCAGAATCATATAATCACTAAGGTTAGAAAAGACCTCTAAAATCATCCAGTCCAACCATCCACTTATCACCAATATTTCCCACTCAATCATGTTCCTCAGTACAACATCTACACATTTCTTGAATACCTCTAGGATCAGCGACTTCACACTGAGTGACCACTCTTTCTGAGAAGAAGTTTTTCCTAATGTCCAAACTGAATCTGCCCCACTGCAACGAGGCCATTTCCTCTAATCCTATCACTATTTACATGGGAGAAGAGGTTGACCCCCACCTCACCACAACTCCCTTCAGGTAGTTCCAGTCTTCATAGACTTTTCTACTGATGGATTTATTTTATTTAAAATAAATACAGATTTCTTTTATTGAAATATGATATGGGAATTTTTAACAATTCCAAACAGAAAGAAAAAAATAATTAAAATTTGTTTCTTAAGTAACTTCCGTATCTACTCCATATCTAATGGATGAAATACCCACTGCTTACTAACAGATCAGTTTTCAAAAAAGTGGTAGACATACCCTATTCTAAAGATCCCCACCATGTTGAATTCGATCCCAGAGGTTTCTGTTTGTGATGTATTGGAATTCAAAAGGGTTTAGAATGTCAGTCGCTTAAAATTAGAAGCAATTATTTCCAATCATCCTCCTGAATCCAGTTCTCAATATCTCCCCTCTTTCTTTCACCATTAAAAAAAAATGCTAATACTATCCCCATATTCACATACAAATCTTCAAAACAAGAATATCTTTTGCACCTTCCAGTTCATGTAGACATCTTGATGTGATTTAAACATTAATATTTTGGGGCAAGTTTTAAACAACTTCTTTTTATCCTTATATAATCAATCCTATTTTCTTATTGCTCTTTCAGCACTAAAATATATAAATTGATATTTTATTTTAATGATGTTATATTAAAATTATATTAAAGCTATATTTTAATTGATAAAGAGACATTAGTCAGCTAAACAACTCAATCCTACTCTGGGATATAGAGCATTTAAACAAAGTACTAAAAAAAGAGAAAACATACCTATCACTTGTGCTGATTTTCTTTTAAAGGGAAGAAAAAATGAAAACAACCACTTTGCATGCTTTCCCATCTACAAAAAATCTTTGTAAAAGTATTACTATCTTCTGTAAACAAGATGAATGAAATATATTAACACTGTAATTGAGACAAAATAAGAGTGTACAACAGCTTTCTAATTTCAGGAAACATGAATCTCTAGAGCATTAGCAGCTGATCCAGTTACAAAATATTAGCTGCTCTGAAAGGGAATCAAGAACAGCAAGGTCATGGTACAAACCTCCTTGCAGATGTTGGATTGGTTGACACCTGCAATTCATTTGGAAGCAAGTATTTATTTAAGTATCTTATTGTGCTACCAGGTTCTCTCTGTTTTCATGCTAATGCTTTGCTCCCAAGGAACCAAAAGAACTAGAAGAAAGTCAGTGTGAGTCTGCTATGTATAGTTCTTTTTAGCATAATCACAGTATATTTTATTTTCATTTTATTTTTCATGTCTCAGCAGACAGGACTGTAAACAGCCCCCAGAATATTAGCAGTGGATTTTTTCCCTGCCTGATTTTCATTTCCTCAGCAAAAGAGCTATCAGAGGCTATCACATTTCAATTCTATATGGGATGTAAAAATATTGATAAGCACTTGAAAATTTGATTATTGTTTGCCCACATTTGTGCCAACTTTGTGTCCATGTATTTGTCTCCGTGTTGATGCAATTTCATGGAGATTTTCCTTCTCAGAGGCAGAAGCATTGAAACACACACGACAAGGTGTTTGCAGGAAAATTGCATCACAGAAAACCTCAGTTTCATGATTTCTTGGTAGGATTTGACCACCCTTTGCAACACAGTGTTCACAACATTCACAGCACAAATGTTGAGGAGCATGCTTGTTGGACTCATTAATATATCAGATATATATATAAGGTAAATATATATATATATATATATATATATAATATAAGTATATCATTAATATATCAACTAAAGAACAATGGTAGGATATAGGCAGTGAGGTCAGGCAGATTCCTTCCACAGTACCAGGACCTGGCAGATTACCACTCTGCTTGATTTTAATGGAGATTCTAATCATCCAACTGAGGAAACTCAGGACATAATCTACACTGTATGGGGATTTCTGAATCAGTGCCCATAACTCAGCCATCCCTGTGACACAGGTTTAGAGGGACAGAGGTTGCCCATCCAGCTCAATAACCATGTCAAGACAATGATATGTGTAGGATAAAACCCCTTAATCTCTGAAGTGTTTGTAGCCTGGCTCTGGCACTGCTCTGACACCATTCTGGCACCAGTCCTGGGTCTCTCGCAGTCATTTTCAGCTCCTTCTGTGCCATGCTGCACTATGCTTTCTTGTGTGAAACTGTGGTGCTCAAGTGCTCAGCTTGCTTTAGTTAGGCTCTTCCATTTGGTCACTTATGACTACATCCAGGCTGGATGTGACTCTGGAAAGTCTGGTCTAGTGGTTGGCAACCCTGCCCACATCAGGAGGATTGAAACTAGATGATCTTTGAGGTTCTTTTCAACCCAGGGCGTTCTATGGTAGGCTTTGGTACACAGGCTGAACTTCAGTTTTCCCACCTTCCTTTTACTGTCATAATCATTAAACCAAAATTTTTTTTTTTTTTTCTTACCCCCAGTATGTACCAGTCAATGTCCCTTCTCTGTGGTTGTAAAGTTAAGATTCTCAGTCCACTGGCAAGAAATCTGCCTGAAGATAAAATAAGCATGACCTGCAGTACTTCCTGCCATCAGCCCAGTTTCCTCTCACTGTGACAGTTGGACTACTCCAAACCGTCACTATATACGTACAGGAGGCAAAAGCAATGCTGTCAGTGGATGTAGCTAACCAAGGGAGGCCTTAAGCTCCAGAGGAGAATCTATAGCTCACTGTAGTAACATGCTAAGGCATTAATTGAAAATATTGTTCTACCTAAGCTGATCAGTGATGGTGGCTGCTGCATGTGGTTTTTTTTTATCCTGCAAGGATAAGTAAATAACAGTAAGTGGAAATCAAAATCCCTCAGGTTCATAAAGAAAGACTATTCTATCTTGTTTGGGAATACTAATACTGATAGTAATTATGACTGTGTTGGATACAATTTTACTTTTCCAGGAATTACTGGGATATTGAAAACTTGTTCAGAACCAGACAATACCCAAATGGAAAAGCTTAATTTTCAGTGTGTGCTCAGCTTATCTGATATGACATCTTCTTTTCCTAGTTAAAATATTGCGTGCTAACATTTGCAAATTTTGAAATGTTTGTTACCATGACTGCAGCAAACATTCTATTTTTGGATTCTGTTAATCTCATCTTAAAATACAGAACAGCATCTAATAACAGCAGTTAGCATTCTTCTTACTTGCAACAATTCCGCCATATTATTAAAGAATTAGAGTCCACTCAGATGCACAAAAGTGGTTTCAGACACTTCTTGATTAAATTTTATGTGAACAAAAGCCTTTTAACACGAAACTAATTTTCTGCGCAATTTACTAACAAGGCACAGATCTTCAAGCTAAAATTAATAGATGCTATTAACATTCCATTTGTAAATATCTAATTATGCAATGATAGATATTCTAATCTGTTACCTAGGCGATAGGATAGGATTTTAGTAATCATTCTAAAAAGTGTACATTTATCAAAGGATAAAGATTTTAATATTCCTCTTCACATTAAACATACAGACACGAATGCCTGGATGCACATAAACACTCCTGTAACATACGTTACAGAGAACAGCCATCATCGTTCTCTTCATCAAGATGGATAGAAATGTTCAGAAAGTGATAGCTTTGATATCCATTGAAATATTCTACTGTAATCCTTAGTAATCTCCTCAAAGCACAAAGATATACAAAACACAAAAACAACCACAGAATTTAAGTACTGAATGCAATTAGGATTTCCCATTGTCCTCTGATGAAAAGTCAGTTAGCAGAGCATGAGTATTTCACCATCACTGCTTTTGTGATGGTGAAGAACAACCCTACAAAAGCATCATTTTCCACAATGTAATATTCTTTGTGCTGACTCAGGAAAAGACAAATACAGAATTGCTCTGTGCAGATCCTTTTTTTTTTTTTTTTTCTTTTTTTTTTTTCTTTTTTTTTTTTTTCCCAGATTAGTTTTAAACTAAGCATATAAGCAAAAGTCTGCTTCCAGATGAACCTGTAGTACCTCTTTAGGTTGATTACTTCTGTTCACTTCATGGAAAAGATACAGAGCACATGAACAGGAACTGTTTCAGGAAATGCACTGCAGAAATGCAATTCTACTTACTAAGGAAATAATGTTAGGTCCACAGGACCAGACTAGAGCAAATCTAAGATACTCTTCTTTGTAACACATACACTTGGTCCTTAACATCAACCTTTTAACTGTAATATCTTTCTCCTATTGATCTAAAATATTTGAAAAGGTAGACGTACAGAACCACATACATGTGAAACTCCCACAAAATAAGATAGAAAATTATGTGAAGTCTCTGTATTCAGGTGGAAAATAAACTGCACAAGTTGGAATTACGTGCCTAAGATATCTCAGTTCCTTTACTTTGTGATGATTATGATGTTATCTTGAATTATATGTTTACATTCTTTTTCCACAGAACCCCTACCTCATTACACATGATAGATAGTGATTGCTTGAGAGAAGGCATACTCAATATTTCATTTCATTCTCTGTCTTCGGTATTTGTACACACATTTATTTCCTGCACACTATTCAAATCCTTCTGTGATGACAGATATATTCATTATTTATTAAGCTTTCTTTAAGCACCCATCACAATGGACTATATCTTGTGGACTATATCTATATCTTGTGGATGCCCCATCTCAGGATGCGCTCAAGGCCAGGCTGGATGTGGCTCTGGGCAGCCTGGTCTGGTGGTTGGTGACCCTGCACATAGCAAGAGAGAAACTAGATGATCATTATGATCCTTTTCAACCCAGGCCATTCTATGATTCTATGATGTCTAGTCTAGATAAATGGGTGAGGACCTCTTTCCTTTGACTCTGAAAGCAAGCAAAGTGGGACAATTTGCAACCAAGGAACAAAACTTCTTCACAAGGATCACCTCATCCATGTTGCCTCTTGGAAAACGTCCCATGCCTGCACTAAGTTACAATCACATGCAGCTTTTGCTATCCTGCAAGTATCTCCTGGGGAAGGAGAACTGTTCATCTCAGCCAAAAGTCTGAAAAGGACCAACTAACAATAAAATGAGAGGGATGCTGATGTGCTACTGTGTAAATCTGTGTCTTGGTCTTCTTTAATTTGCTTGTATAAATGGAAGCACAGTTAGACTCTGGCTTATGTTCCCAGTTTCTGATGAGCTGAAGGAAGGCTCATGCTGATTTTACTGATGTGAGAAGTAGACACAGAAATGTGGATGTCCTCATTTTGCAGTAATTTTGAGTTCCCAGTCTGATATATAAAATATCAGAATTTTCAGAAATTTGTCATAAAAGCTTAAGAAGTGTATATATTGTGTCAGACCAGAAGTCCTACTGGAATAATATCTAGTTCAGTGCAGTAATTTGTAAAAAGATCAATGGATATTGGGAGAATGAGTAAAAAAACAAAAAAGTAAATATTGAGTAAATCCTTTACTGAGAAAAACAATATTCAAAATATAGGTGCCCTCTTAAACATAGTCTATGTTAATATAATAAACAGGTTTTCTAAAATTTATTATTTTTATCCCATTTCTTATTACGTCTTTTAATGATTACAGACAATTAAACTGATGCTACCCTCCAGATTTGTTTCTTAGACTGTGAGGATTAATTTAGAATCCTT
Organism: Lagopus muta; assembly: GCF_023343835.1. Lineage (NCBI taxonomy): Eukaryota > Metazoa > Chordata > Aves > Galliformes > Phasianidae > Lagopus > Lagopus muta. Next base: position 11,989,099 of record NC_064434.1, read on the forward strand.
TATCTTACATGTGTAATTAGAATAGCTATCTGATTGTGGCATTTTATTTTCCATTTTTGGTGTTTTTTTCTTTTTTTCTATTTGCATCACTTCACATACATTAACAGGTTAATTTCACCTGCAGTTTTATTGTCTTGTCATTCCGTGTCATCTCTGTAAATTTTGCCAGTAGCTTCAGCTTAGGCTGTTTTGTATTATTTTGCATTAACACTCATTTTATATGCCCAGAACACAATGGATTGAGTAACAGCTGTGAGCACTCAGCAGTTATGCAAACAAGGCATAAAAGTCTAAAAATGTGCATTCTAAACATGAGGACTGTGTAATAAATGAAGAAAAATGAAAAGTTCAGTTTAGGTAATTTGCTAGTCAAACTCTGTGGCAGGGATAAAAATTGGTAGGCGTTCTTTAAGTAAAGCAGCTGTATTGAAAACTACCATTTCTTTCAGATATCTTTTGCTCAGTGGACACCATCAAGCTCAGAGCAGAGTTCTGAGAAAATCTTACTTATATGCCTGACATTCGTGAAAGATGAAGGATAGTGGTTTGTTCTAAACCTAGACAATCTCATCAGCCATAAATAAAGCATTTCAATTTTTTTCATGCTCTAATTTCCGTAAGTTCTCCCTCACTTCCACATGAAGTTCTTTTAGATATCTGTTATTATACCGACCACGCTTACATTGTAGCATTGCACACTTGAATCCCAGCACAAGCCTAATGAGGTTCAACAAGCCAAGTGCAAGGTTGGTGTGAGAATCCTTCTCTGTTGGGTTGGGGCAATCCTGGATATGCATACAGACTTGGAGAGGAACTCACTGAGGGCTGTCCTGCAGAAAAGGACAATACCATACATCCTCTATTCAGTTATGCGTGATGTTAAAGATAGTAAAGTCTGTCTCCTGATAATAGCATCTTACAAAGGAACTGTTCAAAAACAGAAAGAAAGAAAGAGAGAAAGTAAGGACAAAAGAAAGAGAAAGAAGAAGTAAGTAGGAAAGGAGGAAAAAAAATAAAAACATGTAACAAAGAAAAAGATTTATAATGTATCTTTCTGCTTTATACTTTAATTTAATCTCTCTGGGTAGGTCATCTGCTCATGACAAGAACTCTCAGTTTCCTGCTTCCCATTTATCTTTTCTGGAACATCAGGATTTCTGTTCCACAAGCATCAATAACCTAAGAGCTTTCCTTTATTTTTCCAAATACATTTAAGATGATAGAAATATGCAAGAGTATTTTGGTGTGTGGCATTGCATGGAATCTTCAGCAGCTGCCATAGGAAAGAAGGCATGAATCCTTTCTATAATTTATCAGAGAACTCCAATAAACAATTAGAGACACAGAACAGGAGACATTTCTAATGAATTTTCCAAGAACTGAAGAAAGCAATACTTATCACAAAGGAGCCAGAGTTATAAACACCTATTAATTTGCCTAAGTACCAGTGGGGCCTGAATAGAGGGGAGAAAATAAAGTACTATCAAACATTAGAGCTTTACAAAAGCTTTCATTGAAAATTCCTGATGGGATACTGGCAAAGAGGGAAATTGGTTTAATAAAACTGTCATAGAGTATTGGAGGCTTAAGTGGTGATATTTTTTTTCTTTAACTGAAGAGATCAAATACTTGAGGAATCCAGAAATAATGCTATATCTCTAAACTTCATGTGTAAGGTTTTTATCCTGTATATTTCCAAAGTATGCAAGGAATAAGTGCTATTATTCTCAGTTAAATAAAAGTCAGCTCTAGGCTTTCATGTGGATAGAATGCTAAGCAAAGCAGTCAGGCTTTCTCCAGGAAATATTACATAGGAAAGGAAGACTTCTCTTAATCACAGTATTTCTAGGAAATCTTTATGTTCTTAAGACTGTGTTTTAGCTAAGATTGTCCCATGCATATACTGGGACACAAAACTGAACTACAGACACTTTGACTGTTTTTTTATTGTAGCTTTTAATCATGTTAAAGCAATTCTATGAGTTGCTTCATGACAGCACTTTGGATCAGAGCACTCATATGTTTTTTTCACATAAAGGGCAGCACGGCCTCATTCTACTCACTTAGCACGTCTATATCTGGCTCAGTTCTTCTGACAATCACAGCTAACTCACCTATGCCATCTCAACATCAAGGTCTCCCTAACATCAATATCGGCAAGATCTACTTGCTTGTACTTCAATCTGATCATGCAGGCTGGGCATGGCCCAAAACACTAGTCCAACCTGATGGAGAGAAACTGTAGAAAGAGATACAACTGAGACTATCAGCAAGGGAAACACTTTGACTGTGTATTCAGGGCTGGAATACTACTACAGCACCCATGATGTCTAAGTCCTTGGGAATTATTCATTTTGACTCATCAGCTACCATGACATAACAGCTGCCTACAGAACCTTGAGGAATGGCTCATTCCATAATAACTGAGAAAGGAAATTCTGTCATCTAATGCTGGTTATGTTCCTTAGGATGTGTTTCACTCCACAGTGGCTGGCTCTTTTCATGCAAAATTTGTGTAATGACCTGAGCCTATTCTTAAGATATTTAACAGTCTCCTTTATGGTCAGTGTCACAGATCTTCAGGAGCTGTGAAGATCCAGTGGGATGTCTTCCAGCTTTGGCTCATTCTTGACCCTTCAAGTAAGTGGAACTAGAAAGACTCCATAATCAATCTTTAGGCAGATCTTTCTTTAGGAAAAGTGACTGTCATTATTAATCATTAACTGCCACTCTGGATGCAGGTTGATCTCCTAATATGCAGCCACACCTGAAGTACACACATCGGAAGTCAGGAGATCCCATCTCAGTTCACAGAAAGATCCCACCTGGCAGTCTGTATTTGGGAGTTGCATTTTCAAGGACTGAGAAGAATACAGCAGAAGACAGCCTGGACAATGATAAACCTGAGCTAACTGGACTAAATTCAGGGTGCAAGTGTCCTGTCCCGAGAGTCATAAATCCAGTAAATCAAGTATACTGTATACCAATGTGTTATATATGTGAATATTAACATATGTTTTATACTACCCATATGCTAATAAATAAAGGAGTTCCTCAGTACAAGCACTGATTCTTGCTCATTTGAGCCATTAAAATGTTAGAGTGGTGCCTTTAACTGTTTTGGCCCAAGACAGGCAGCTCTTACACATGGTGTATGCAAGTTAGTGCATATTCATTAGCGTAGGTGAGGAATGACTCCCAACAGGAAGTCTGGATATAACCACCTGGTTTCAAAGGCCAGGAGAGCTAAGTTATATGAACATTGCCATACTGTAGTTGTTGGCCACAGGTCCAGAGAATAGCCCAGTAATTATAATTTATTAGCATGAATGTAGTCCAACTGTCTCTGGGGTCATGCAGCACTGTAGAGAGCATTGAAAACCATATGTTTTCACTTCCTAGAGAATTCTGTCAGTCAAAGTCATGGCTGAAAATGACAAGGAAGGAGGAAAATGAACTAAAGACAATAAGAGGAACAGAGAATGATGGTGCTGTAGTGTAGTGCAGAGAACAGTTTACAGTCACAGTGCCTAAGGAAAGCTTTGTACTTAAACCTTGCTACCAGACTTTCTTCTGCTTGCATACCCCTCTTTTTTTACATATGATTTCCAGCAACAGAGTGTGCTGCAGGCAAGGGCACTAAGCCAAATTGCTCACTGAGCTCTGCTCCCATGTCAGCTGTGGCTGTGGGGGGCCTTCACAGGGGCTGTTAGGTAAAAGTATATGCCTATATAACTAGTGCAGTGAAGTAGCCTACAACAACATTTATGTGTACATGAGAAGGCCTCCCGAAAGCAAAAATAAATAAATAAATAAATAAAGCGTTTCCCTCATATCTACACGCCTGATCTCTTTCAAGACCCTGAAGCTGCAGTCATGGTGAGAAAGAATTGAATTTATGAAGAGGCAGTAGGTATGGCAGCATTCCCAGTGCTGGAGTTTGACAAGAAGGTTGGAGTACACAGGATGGACTTGTTTGCATGTACAAAGTCAAATAACATAATCAAGTTCTTTCACCTGAACCTTCTTACTCCCTGAACCTTAATTTTATTCCTGAGATTATCAGCAGCAGTGGAAGATGATGAATCTAGCCTTACCTTTAGTTGCCCCTACATGTCATACTGTCTCAATTTCTTCGCACCTTTTTCAGGATCACATTACTTTGATCAGGTTGCAAAGGGATCATCAGGTGACAGATCCTTCAGTAAGAAATTCCTTGCCAACATAGATGTGAATTTTCCAGAAGTAGGTAAGGCAACTCCTATAGTATATGAAGGAAACAGCTGAGAGCTCAGTATGTCACTCTTGACTTCTAGACAACACCACCACTTCTTAATGAAGTGTTCTGATAATGAACATCAGAGAACATTATATCATGGTATAAGAAGGTACAGGTTCTCATACCCTTTCTTGCCATAATTTTTTTATATCATGTATGTTCTGAAGCCAAGGAAAGGAATCAATCTGGCAGTAAAATGGTAGCCATAGATGAAATCCAAGAAACTGATTTTGTAGTACATTTCCTTTTCTGTTATACAATGTAAAAGTTACAAACCAGCAAGACAAAGAATTGATGCAATTACCAGTGTAACAATACATTTTAGAGTGTCTGCATTTCCCTCACCTTGTCTCTCTGGGATTGTCTTGACTGGTAAGCTCTGCTATTTATTATAAATCACCTAGGGATATTTCAGTCCCTGCTGTCTTTCTCAGTATAACTACCTATGAATAACTTCTTTTCTTCCAGACAGTGGTTCACTTTATAGGAGCCGATTTTGGTTTTAAAAAGCTGTACAGATTTTCCAAACATACTTTTTCATAATGGTCTTTACAACTAAATGCTTACTCTGAGTATTCTGAGTGTGAAATGTTGCTTTTCTGTCTGACATCCTGTAACATATTTTGGTCTAGGAGTAATTAATAATTACTCTGTAGAACCAAATGGTGTAGTAGCAAGGGGATTTCATTCAGCTGTCTTATTTTAGACATCTAATTTATGTGCCTTGGGGTGTAATTTCAGGAGATGCTAGCTTTGGAGACAGACAGTCTAAGAAGCTGTGCTGCACTTCATAGCATCCTGAGCTGTGGTGACCGAAGACTTTGTGAAACTATAGTGTAAAACCCATCAGAGAATGATCTGCTAAAAAAGAGCAAGTTGTCATTTGTAATACACATCATGTCACCTGTTCAATTGCTCTCCAACCTTGTAAACTGGAGAAGTAAATGTTGGTACAGCTGGTGCAGGAATATGGTATGAAGAAGGTTACGAGCGTTTCAATCCTGGCTTTCCCCAAAACATGTGCCTTATAAAGCATCCCAGAAGAGTGAAGCTTTATCCTTTTGGGTTTAAACATCTTCCACTGGACAATGTTCAATATTACCAGATGATTTGAGACATGGGTCAAATTTGGCTCCTTTCAGAGAAAGCTATTTCTGTTCATTGATGATTTAGGAAGTGTGGGAAGAAAGGGATACTATCAAATTGCCTAGATGGAGCATCTTTATTATACCTGAATTTTAGGTCAATAGTGAATTTTTTTAAGGGAGATACATGTATTCCCAATACAGTCAATAGAGAAAGGCAAGCAAGAAGTGCTGTCTATATTTATGGAGACAAGGTCTCATTGTGAGGGCTGCAGAGACATCTGCCTTTCTCCATTAATTATTCAGAGAAATAATGTTTTCTTAAAGGTACTCCTGAGGCACTTAAAATTCTCATGTGAATTACAGACTGCATGTCACTGCTATGATCTTACTTCATCATGTAAATCAGGAGCTGGTGGTATGAATATGTCCCCTGAAAGCTGCTAAGGACTTGAACGGGGAGATAAAAGGCAGCGTCTTGAAATCCCTTATGCTTCCTACTCTTTGTCACCTAAGTAACATCAGGGAATTCTGAGCTGTTCCTTTTGCTGCAGCTCTCAGTTTTCTTTTCCCCAAAGGGATGGTGTAAAGGGATTTAGCATGGCAGAGTGCCTGGGCAGAGAGAGCTTTACTTTGCACAACAGATGTGACAGCCATGCTGTTTAAGGGAATGGCCTGATCATTTTCCCTCTGGTCATGTGAAACATTCACTGAAAATATAAAGAAAAGATTGCAGAATTAAACCCTAATGCGTTGGCACAATGGAACTAATCAGAATATTAGTACAACATACTTTTAAGCAGTCTCAGTAATGTTTTTTCTCTCATGCTATTGAACTTTTCTGCAAAACCCCGCAAAGGTCTCCATCAGCTCTGCATACAGTCCTTCACAGAAATCTATGAAATGCAATAAAGCTCTTTTTGGGCAATTTCACTGTCAGGGAAGAATGCAGGAAGGGTGGAACACCAGCTCTCTGATGGAGTAATTTTAGATTTTATTGTAATGCCTGCCAGTGTATATTCCACATGCAGAGATTACTAAAGCAAACTGTGAAAGGCCACAGCCTGCCCTGTAACCCTAAAAGGATGTTGGGCTTGGCTGTCTTCCAGGGCAGCAGGATGTGTGGCCTGGATTAGAACAGGAATATTCCTAACATTCATTGCTTTTTAATGATGTCATGCTTACTAGCTGTTGCAAGTCCTTTATGCTTTCCTCTGTAAAAGCCTTTCTAATACTATCAAAACTTCCTAGTAAGAAAACATTTTAAAACAAGCCTGTATGCATCTTATCCATGCAATAGTAAAATTACAGAACTACTAAAATGCATGATTTATGGAAAATGTAACTAAGCCCTGATGACTGTAGTTATTACATGTATGTGTCAAATATTTTGCAAATATTCTAAAATGAAGTCATCAATACCTACTAAGTGAATATCTTAATGTTCTTGGGTTTCTCATTATAAAAGTCTACATTCAAAGGGTTTCATTTGCCTTATTTTATCTGAACATGTAACTCAGTGTTAAAAAAGTAATCACTGTTTAATATTGTTTTTATCATAGAGAATGCAATCACTAGCTTACAAAATGAAACATGAATATTTTCAAACATTTTGTAGCCATGTAATGGGTGCTGGCTACTTCTTAATATGATATACAAGTTCTGGAAATTAATAGCACAATTTTTGGTAGTGTTATTAATTATAATTGTGTTTATTATAAATTCCTTTTACATTACAACCATCCAATTACAACCACCATTTTCACAAGAGAAGAAGAGGTGGTAGCCCAAAGATTCTTACTTCAGTGACAGAAGTTTTTAACAACGTTACCACTGGGCCCATCAAAATAGAAGTTTAGAGTTAGAATGACACAGAGGTCAGTAGAATTGCTGTTACTTGAAGAAAATTTAGAACCTCATGGGTTTATTTCCAGGTCTTTCCAGGCACCAATGTAAAGCCCCTTCAGACGAATTGATGGGTTACTGGTATTTCTTTTCAAGATACAATGTTCATTTGAACAATAAATGTTGAAGTGATGGTAGCTAAAATGCTCCATGATCTTATTTCATTCTTCACTAATTCTAGGGTAGACCTAGACCTGGAAACTGGTAACACAGATGAGCAGCCAAATATGAGGCTACTCACACTAGAGTGCTGAGGAACTTCACAGTTTAAAAGAAAAAGATGGTAACAAGGTATCACAGCAGAGCTCTGGAAACTGAACATAAGGAATTTTCTTCAGAGTATAAAAACTCAAATTTTCAGACCATTGCAAGTTGTATTTATTTACACCGGCTTGTTCAAAAGGTAACGCTATCTGCATTCTCATCAGTTCCTACACCATGCTTTCTTCTTGGACTATGTTTTTTAGGGGGTTGTCAAACATGAGGAAAGAGGGCTGCAGAGAAATGTGTTCCTCCACAAGCAGAATCGGTGTAGCAGACACTGTCTTTCCAATTGTGGCTTTGCAAGCACAATTAGGCACAAAAATGGTTGCACTACACTAATCTCATAAGGATTTCTCTTGACTGGAGACAAAGTTCCTTAACACCTCTTTCCATCTCCACAGTACCGGTAAAGTTAAAGATCTAAGTGGTATTTGCCTTTTTGAATTTTATTGCTAAGAAGAGACAAAAGAACCTTTGAAGAAGTTTCACTTCTGCAAATACATCTTCATAATATGGATTCCAAATTTGAGGTGTTTTATTTTAATTAATTAATATGCAATCCATTTATTTTGTTACTTATTTCATAGGTTAACTTGGAATACTGCCAACTCCACAGTAGTTACACAACTTTTTCCTTTCTGTATTTAAAGGGGAGCCACAAGAAAGAAGAGGATAGACTCTTTAGCAGGGTCTGTGGTGACAGGACAAGGGGAAATGGTTTCCAACTTAAAGAGAGTAGATTTAATTGGATATAAGGAAAAAGTCCTTTAGAATGAGTGTGGTGAGGCAAAGCAAAGGTTGCCCAGCAATGTGGTGGATGCCCTGTCCCTAGAGACATTTGAGGTCAGGCTTGATGGGGCTCTGAGCAATCTGATCTAGATGTGGATGTCTCTGTTCATTGCAGTGGAGTTGGACAAGATGTCCTTTAAAGGTCCCTTCCAACTCCAAGGATTCTATGCTTCTATAAGTACACACTAGCAGTTTGGCTTTGTTGTTTCATTACATACTGCAGAACAAACTGAGACCTGGCAATGTGCTCGTGTGCATGTATCTGTGGTTATGCTTAAGATGTAACAAAGTAAATGAAATCTAGCCAACTTGAGAAATGCTAGATTTAAATTTTGTCAAACTCAGTTCCAACTGAGCAAAATCAAGTGTCACTTTTTGAGAGGATAGGAGATTTTTATTAAATCAGTCAATCATTCAATACATTAATCTTTCTTTGTCTGAAGACTTACATAGATCCTAAATATATATATAAACCTATTGTGATTGAAACATCACATTCTGCAGGCCACATTTACTCTCCTTAGGACAAATTTTCCTGGTTTTCCAATATCAGAAGATTTTTTTGAAGTGCAAAAATAATTCTACAAAAACAAATGCATGTTTTTAAAGAAGATTGAATGGAATTGATTACATAAATCTTATTCATATTATAGGAATCAGTCATGACAATTGGCAAAAAAGTACAGAAATCTGTAACTTGGGCAGAACAACAACCTGTATCAGTAAAGGAGAAAAGTATTGGATGAAAATGATCCAAGGGTTATGGCAAGTGGCATCTGGAAATAGCCAACAGTGTGTTCTTACCATAAATCAGGAAAATTACATTTTTGGCTGAGTGTAGTCAGATGGTCAAGGAAAGCCAATATCCTCCTCTACCTGGCAGTGGCAAGGATGCACATGGAACACTGCTGGATGGTCCAGCAGATAGCTACCAGATCAAGGACCTGTGAGCAAAACTTAAAGGAGCTGGGCCCCTCAGGTCTGCCATAAGCATAAGCCCAGAGGTGATCCAAGTCTGCCATGTGGAGCTACAAAGACAATGGAGTCAAAATTTTCTTGGTAGCAGCATATGGTAAAACAAGGCATGAGAGCTACACGCTGCTTTAGGAAGAACTTTGCTTGAATAGTATGGCAGCATAGGAGCAGATTACCTAAGAGGTAGTTTACTTGTCTTCAGAAGTTTCCAGATCCTGTTGGGCAAGCCCAGGGCTAACCTGGCCCAGGCAGGTGATTCATTCTGCTGGAGCAGGCTCCCAGCTGTCCCTCCTTACCAGCTGGTCGGCAATCCTGTGAATTCGCATACTGGATCAGACCTTCAGTCCTTAACACCAACTCTTTGGCCAGCATCCAGTAACAGATGCTTTAGAGGACGACACAGAAAACCCTGATACAGGCTATTATGGAACAATTTGCTTCGAGCTAGAAGTTTATTGTAAGCGTAATGAATTTCAAAGAATTTATTGCAAATGTAGTTTGTAACAGGAATGTTAAGATGTTGAGAACAGTTTTAGCAGCCTCCTTTCAGTTTAAATACACGAGCATTCCCAACCAAGGGTTTGCAGGAAAAACCTGAAATCCTGTTCTTAAACTCTCCACCAGGAATAAAAGCTCTGATTCAGCTGATTCACGTTAAAGAAAAAACAAAGGCTTCCATTACAATTCAGCCCTTAAGGAGCAGTTAGTAGCAATTAGAAAATTATTGCCACATCACAATCCTAGAAGTATACCCTGAGGGAAAAAGTTTTGACAGACCACCATTCCTCTGATCTTAATGCCAAAAGAGGGGTAGTGCTACTCTCTTATTCACATGGGAGAAAATTCTTATGTCCCCTGAATGGTAAGCTTTTGTACTTAGTGTCTAATTCTTGCCTATCTGTCTAGCCAGATATTTTAAACTGCGTTCAGTAATACCACTCTGGAAGACAATAGCTTCAGGAAAGGTATTGTAGCTAATAAAACTTTCTTCAGTTTGTGTTTCTCATTGCTCCGTCCTGAAGTTTTAAGGAAACGGCTTTGTAAATATCACAGCCAAATTCCATCACTGGTTCAATTTACATCCAGTTCCAAAAAGTATAGATGAAAGCAGACTTGGCCATAGACAAGGGTAACATAGTCACATGTTTCTAATTGTTGCTCAGAGAAAACCAGACAGAAAATGGTTTATTCACACTTTTATATTCTACATTTTCCCACAGACAGATATCTCAATTTTGTTTATGATTCTCTAATTTTTCTCATTTTATAATCATGTTGAAAACTGATACTGTTTAAAAAAAAAAAAGTATGTGCGATCACCCTCTGGCAATTACTGGTATATTAAATGTTCTTAAAAACAGGCACCTTGAGATCACAATTAATGATTCACAATAGCCCTCTGAAAATGTTATCTCATAAAAATATATATATGTAGGAAACAAAGTGTATGTGACCTCCCAGAATCAAACAGGAAATGCGTAATCACTTATGGAACAGTGCACAAAAATGTCTCCTCACACAAAATCCCAAACTCCTCCATCCGCTTACTTGTATATCTGGAAGGATGTCTGCACTAAAAAGACTGCTTGGAAAGTAGATAGGGCTGCACTACTATCAGTTTGGTCTACTTTGCATTTTACTCTGTTTGCAAGTCGCTCGAGGTCTCACAGCTCAGATTTATAGGGGAACTTGTGACAAGAACATTGACACTAGTGTTGCAAACAGTAAAGCCGAACGTCAGAGTTTCTTTCCAAAATACTGTCTTGATGTATTTTCAGCTGTTGGCAGCCTAACAGAAAGAAATAGCTGCTCTTGAGCTGAACAATCATTTCAGAGAAAGGGCATGAGCAGTGCTGACTTTATATAATTAATGTACATATGCTCACGCCAGGTAACTCCTGCTTTATGAGTTCATTTTACAGAGAAGTTGCCAAGTAAATCACCATTGCTGAAGTGGAATGATTTCTTTGGCCAAAGCCAAGCATCCTTCTACAGAATATTCCCAGTAAAACATGAAGTAAGCGCATCACAGGCAGTTGCTTAGCAGGACAGAAGATATTATGGAAGCAAACTTTAACCTTTAGCACAAAATCGTGCTGTTTTTAGCAACAGTTACTGCACTTTGAATAGAAGAAGCAGGGCAGAGAAACTGAAACAGTGAAAATATACTTTACAGTGCAGCAGAAAAAATTCAAGGAAGCTGTTCTGCACTTCAGCTCATAACTACATTTTAAAATCTCAATTAGAAAATTGTGTTTATAAAAGGAAAACTTGAACACATGATGAGGAAAAGTGGCATTCATATGTGTACTTCTGCTCTCTGGCTATTACAAGGTCAGTAGGATGTATTGTCACACACTCTCTTCTATCTAGCATCCATTCAAATGAGAAAAGTGAGTATTTCAAATTGCAGTGGAGTCTATTCCTGCAGTCTTCTGCCACTGTAGTCCCAATGACATGCTCTTAAAAGTATTCTCTCCGCTTGTTCTCACTACAAAACTGCTAGAAGTTCAACATTGTTGACTGTTTCCAGAGCCAGAATGGCTCAAGACTGGAGTAGAAGGGGTGGAAGATATCATTTTTAAATACTAGCAGACCTGCATGGTTGGGGCAGTGCCTGTCTGTATTATGTCTGGCACTAATACATGCTATTAATCATTCACCTTCATAATCACTGAATTCACGCCCTTAGTTTCCTCTCTGCACTTCTAATGGACTCTTTTTCAATTATGGTTCTTCTGTTTATACAGAGAGCACTGCAGCAGCCATCAATAGGACCACATAGACTTTGAATTTAAATGCATGAGCTTCTTAAGAGAAATAGACTTGAATTCTGATACATGTCTTTTTATCAAAAAGCAGACTTCACTACAACTGGGATTAGTGGAGGCCAAATAGAGCTGGTTTTATGCATACCTAACAGCGTGAGAACAGCAAAATCAGTTCCAGACACAGCTGGATGTTAAAGTTTTCTGCATTTCTTACACCAGATTCCAGGAGCACGACTGTGTGGAAGAGTCTGTTTTAGGCAGTTGTGAGCAGGCTAAGCCATTAATACTCCCATAGACTAATGCAGAACAACGTTTACTTCTTCATTTGCTCCCTCTCAGATCCTCTGCTTTCCCTTCATCCCAGCCTGGTCCACAACCTGGTGATGTGCTGCTCTGTACCCACTTCCTGTAGCTTGTGGCATTCGTGAAATCTTACACACTCCTGGGTATGTACTGAAGTATTTTGCGCATTTGTGTATGTCATCTGTATGCTTTTGTATGTGAAGATGGGAAGTGCAAGCCTTGCATTTGGAAAGGAGAAGTTCATTATGCTACTCCAGAAACAGGAAAGTAGCCACCTTTTCTTCAGTCACACTCATACTGGATCCCTACAGCTGTCTCTCCTCATTTGCAGCTGCCATGATGGAATCAAATGATTCAGTCAGCCCCAGAATGCAAAGTCCTGGGGGAACAGCTAAACAGTATTGAAGGAAAAGACTAGCGTCACCTTCTACAGACACCCCCTTCCAGAAATCACTTTCTGTGCATGTCTGCAGAGTAGTATAGCCACTGCTATCAGAGGGAAACTGCTGAGCCAGAGTGGGTCCTTGTGGCAGAAAAAAAGTTTTGCCAAAGCTACTAAGAAGCATGACCTTGCTGTGAGACCCCAGAACCATTATCCATCATGGTTCAGGGTCTGGCTGTGGCATTAATATCTGCATTCATATCATGAATCCACTTTTGTTTTGCAATTAAGCAGTGTTTAAAAAAAAAAAAAAAAAGAAAAAGAAAAAGAGTAACCTTTAAACATAGCCTGGCAATGAACCCATGACCCACAAGTATCTGTAGTCCATTAGCAATCAGTGACCCATCAAGTTCTCTGCTTTACAATCTTCATTATCTCACAGTTGATTGAACTGATGCAACATGACAATTATTAATTTACTTGGAAAAAATAAGAATTTAGGACAATTTAAATATAGGACTCTCAGCTATTTTAGGAAGTTCAATTTTCAAAGTCTGTCATTTAAAACTGAATGAAATCATTCTTTCTAATCTTCTTTGTAATTCTGTGTTCTCTAATGTAAATCTCATTGATTGCCTTATTCATGGCTTAAAATACTTTTTTCACTTGTTCTGACATTGTGACATTAGAAGACTTTCTCTGGACCCAGTACCTACCCAAGAAGATTCGTTTACAAGAAAAAAATGGGCTGTACAGGGATCCATTCCATATCCCCTCTGTTCTCCAGCTCCATCTTCTTCCTGAACATAAACACTGACCTTAAAGCAGCAGTGTAGCTCTTTGCCCTCTTCCCTTCCTGAGAAGGAAACTGTCGCTTCCAACTATTTCAGAATGTTAATTCTGTAAAACAGCCATGCTACAATCCTGCAACAATGCACAGTTTATTCTGGGTGGCTTTGGAATTGCCTCTGACTCCTGCTCATTTCCCAATAATTACTGATAATTACACCACTCAAAACAAAATGAAACACAACAGACTCTTTTAAAGCTGTGGAAACAAAGTTTGTCCAGAAGCTGACCTTCCCGTTTTGAGGTGAGAGGAAGTGTGCATGGAATTATATAGGCCTGATGAGTTGCTTTCTAACTCATTTTGATAGGAATCAACAAGCATAGGCAGGAAGAAAACCAAGGCAGTAGCTTTAAGGAGCCCCAGGCAGCAAGCTACGTGCAGGCTTAGGTTTATACAGTGGCTTTAGGAGCTGTCAATGCTCTGCCTCGCCTGTTATCTTAATATACTGCAACAATGGCAATGATAAACAACGTTCATTTAATATAAACCCTTCTTTGCTTGTTTATAGAAAGAGTTTCTTTGGTCAGCATATAAACGCCTTTGAGGTCTTTTTAAGGCTCACTGCCAGAGGAAAAAAGGAGAAAAAAAGTCTGCTGGGGGAGCTGGGGAAGACCTGCCAAGTGTCACTTATACAGGAAAAAAGTTTTTATGGCATTTCTTTTCTTTGCAGACGGATTTTACAGCATGTTTCAGCAAGACACTTAAAATCGCACTCATCCTAAGTTTCAGTCATCTGTGTTTAAATCGTCCTGGCAGAAGCGAGGGCCTTGTAACTGCTTTTGAACAGCAGTGCAAGAGTTTTGGCAGAAAGACCTTGGACTTATGATGCTGCTTTTGCATCCATATAAGAGCTGATGCACAAAACAGCCTTGGATCAATGCTGCTGCTTTTGTTGCAGGGCACATGTACAGAAACCAGTGGGCCTTGGAGCTGTGACATTTGGGCAGGCACTCTGATGCTATATTTGCTATATTTCCTTCAGCACAAAGAGTGACGGACAGAGAGGCCTTGGATATCAGACAGTACACACATAGCAGTGTTTGTGTGCATCATTCACACGCACAAGTGTTCCATGAGCCACTGGGGTCCTGCAGTTCCCTCAAACATTTAAAAAGCAAATAACAATCCATTTTCGTATGAAGGCTGTATTAATAACTTTGAGATATCACTATACCACCTTTAAAGGCAATAGAAAGCAACCAGCTGAATTCCTCAGCTTTTCAAAAATAGCTCCACAGCTGGTTATATTCATTTGTTCTCCTTTTGGCATTCCTTTGCTGGATTCAGCAAGCATGATCAGCTGCTATCCACTGGAACACTATAGAAACAGATCTATTATTATTATTATTATTTATCATTCGTAAATACTGACAATGTGCTGCATCGCACTTTGTCATACAGAGAGCAGATGGTTTATTATAAGGTTAATGTTCTGGAGCTCCAGCAATACTGCATCTGATTTGCCAGCCCCATTACTCCTGCAGATGCTGTGGAATAACTGATGAAGACAGGATTCAGCACTGTCAATGCTTACAGTTTTATTGTGTCCAACAATGGCAGAGCAATATAGCCTCTGTAGAAACTATGCTGTTTATGAAATAGAAGACATGGGCTTGATTCAGCACTGGACAAGACAAGGAGAAATGGATAAGCAGCATCTAAAGAAATATACACTGTTACATGTAAAATATTAGCCGTAATTAATGTTAATGAGAATTAATGATTTTGACATCTATGTTAAAAAACTTCGTTTTTATGCTATGATTTTAAATAATAACAATAAAAAAAAGTAATATCAGTAATAAAAAATAAACAAGCAAACAAATGGAGACCTTGAAGGAGAAGGATATGGGAATGGTAACCAATGAAAGACTCTACATGAGCCAGCAAAGTATGCTTGTAGCCCAGAAGGCCAACCATATCCTGGGCTGCATCAGGAAAAGTGTGACCAGCAGGTCAAGGGAGGTGATTCTGCCCCTCAACTCTCTGCTCTTGTGAGACCCCACCTGGAGCACTGCATCTAGTTCTGGAGCCCCCTGCACGAGAAAGACAGAGAGCTGTTGGAAAGAGTTCAGAGAAGAGCCACAAAGATAACCAGGGACTGGAACTCTTCCTCTACAAAGACAGCTGAGAGAGCTGAGGTTCTTCAGCCTGGAGAACAGATGGCTCCAAGGAGACCTTATAGTGGCATTCCAGTACCTGAAGGGTACTGAAGGAACGGTACAGGAAAACTGGAAAGGGACTTTGTAGAAGGGCATGTAGTGACAGGGTGAGGGGAAATGGTTTTAAAATGTAAGAGGGTAGATTTAGACTAGATATTAGGAAGAAATTCTTTACTGTGAGGGTGGTGAGACACTGGAACAGGTTGCCCAGTGAGGCTGTGGATGCCTGTGGATCCCTGGAAGCATTCAAGGCCAGGCTGGATGGGTCTGTGAGCAACCTGGTCTAGAAGGAGTTGTCTCTGCCTATACCAGTGGGCTGTAACCAGGTGATCATAAAGGCCCCATCCAACCCAAAACATTGCATGATTCTATTATTTGCCTTATGCAGAAACTCACAGAAGCCGATCAGAAAGTGACCATATTTCTGTTTCTAAATGCACTTTATTGTTTTTCTGACTCTAATATTTCTAAAAATCTGAGACTGTTGAATGTTTATTACAGAAAAATCTAGTTCTTTGAGTTGTAGGTCAAGTGTGGAAAATAAAAGCCTCACGGCCACCAAAAGATGCTAGCAAACCTGTGAATCCCACACAGCACATAAAAAGTTAATTTTAATTACTGAAAAACTAAAAATTGGGGTGGAAGAAATCTCATACATAGTTGTGTCTCATCATATAACTGTGTATTAGGTATTCTCATTCTTCTTAAAGCAAAATACTTAAATGTCCTAAAAGAAAGGACAACTCAGGCTCAATAGTCGTACACAAGAGAGTCAAATGTAGTAATGAAAAAATTATCCTTCCAGCTGGCAGAGCAGTAATTTTAGACAGGATCCAAGTAATCTGCCAACCCAGTAGATTTTAGATCAAATTTCATATTTAATCAGTGGCAGAAAACAAGAGTAGCCTATAAACAGGTGCTAAGGCGTAACGATTAACCATTCACTAGAGACACTGGAGTAGAGAGAAAACACCAACAGGAACTACATTTCATCTGGCAGTACTGTCCACCACAAAGAACAATGAAACCACTGGAAATAAATCATAACGAACAGAAACAAAAATGAGATGTCTTCTCCAGAAGGCTCAAAGGAATACTCACTGAGTATCAAAAGTATAATGTGGATTTCCAAAACATCAGCCATGATCCAGGACCTGGAAATCTCTCACCTAACTTGAATAGGTTAATGCTCCTTTCTTAGTCACCAGCAAGAAATAATCACGTCAAGCCTCAGATGTGGGGATTGAATTTTGCAGTTTTACACTTTTGCCTGGTAGACTGTAGTCTGTAGCTAGTATAGTTCAAAATCCAAAACTAGCGGACAAATCCTCCAGTATCCAGTCCTGATTTTAGGGCTTCATCTAATGCTTTCAAAGATTTGAAGGGAAATATCGGGATTCACGCGCTGCAGGAACACTGGAGAATAAACGCAAGACTGGCTCTCTCTATGAAAAGTTTATGGAAACTTGAGCTGCTTGGAGGCAGATGTGACCAGAGATATCTGTAAACAAGAATAAAAGGATGAAATGAAGCAGGGCTAGATTGTAGCCTGTTTGAGGTGACTCTGTTGCTGTGTCATTTTCTTCCTTTTCGTTTTTACTATCACTACTTGGCATTAAGACAATTTCCTAAAGGAAGGATGATTCGGATAGTTAGTCAAGCCGTTCTAAAGACAAGGAGAAATGGATAAGCAGCATCTAAAGAAATATACACTGTTACATGTAAAATATTAGCCGTAATTAATGTTAATGAGAATTAATGATTTTGACATCTATGTTAAAAAACTTTGTTTTTATGCTATGATTTTAAATAATAACAATAAAAAAAAGTAATATCAGTAATAAAAAATAAACAAGCAAACAAAAAAAACCCAAACCTTGATTGTTCTAACTAGAAAAAGATTTTCAGTCTTTAAATCTCCCATTTTCCTAAAGGTCGAGATGTAGGATATGGAGACAGCAAATACACCAAAACGTCCCACAAATGCAGAAGGGAAATGTTGAAACTCATTATGTGTCTATGACGAGGCAGACAGGTAGGACATTTCTAGAGGATGGAATGGGGGAGGTGCTCTTTGCATTGGGAATCACATAATAAGGAAATGCATGCATGCATGAAAGGAGGAGGAGACAGGATATTTTGAGGAAGGAGGATATTTTGATAACAGAGGAAGGAAACAGAAAAGCAGAGAAGCAAGGGAAGGACAAGAGGAAAAAGCAGATAGGTGAAGAGATGAAATTGGAAAACACCACTATTTGCTATTATGATATCTGCTTTATTAGCAGTTTAATGTGTTTTGTTGTTGTTTGTTTTGTTGTTTTTTTTTTTAATTATAATTCCATTTAAATCACTGCTAAATTTACCACAGGAATGTAAAAATGGGAGTTTCCCAAGACAGTTTCCCAGTTAACTATTAATTGAATTTAAGAAACTATTATGAAACTCTGGTATTCAGTATTCTGAGGGCTTCTAAAATAACTTGGGATAAATAAGGTAGGCCTATCCTTGTGCTTTATACCAGTGCGCATTTCTCCCTGAAATTATAGTTAATGCACATGTAGAGACCACAGCTTTCTGAGATTGTCAGATTTTCTGGATGGAGTGATAGGCTGAAAGCTTAAGTTTTCAGAATTTGTCATCAGACTCTTTACAAAATTGGACTATGACTCAAGTAACTGGCAACAATTTTAAATGTCAAAAACAGCATCAATAAGGTAAGACATCTTTCCTAAGGTAAGATATTATGTCTGTGGCATATGCACACAAAGCAGTAGTGTTAGCTGTGCCCTTTTGTTACAAATTGAAAAAGTAACAGTTCTGACATCTCCCACCCGTCCTGGGCACAATGCCCATCCCATCAGCTCTGAGCAGAGTGACTCAGGGCATGAGGTCCTCCAGCTGAAATGCAATGGCTCAGATGTTGAGTCTATTTCACAGTCCTTTTGCCTTCTCCAGGGCATGTGTACGTGTGTATATGAAAAAAGTACTAGGACAAAATATCACCTGGTCATACTGAATTACTCCTGCTCTTTTCTTACACAGTTGAAAATCCTGACACCTTGTAATCTCAGCTGAATGCATGCCAGGCCACAGCAATTTGCTTCTTCTATATCGACATTTTGCTGTGAACCACCACAGCAGAGAATGAAAAAGGTTTACCTGGTGTTTCCTGATGTGTTATTTTTTCCAATCACTTAGGATAACTTAACTTGATATTTCTATTAGCTATGAATTTCCAGAACAGAGTCATAGTGAGGTAATGGAGTACTGACTTATTTTTACCCTAGGCTTATAGTATAGTACACTTGTTTACCCAGTGATGGCAAAACAGAAGATGGGACAAATTTGCTCTCAAATTTGTAATGGTATCACCCTATTGTTGTGAAGATATTGCCAAGGGCAAAATTTTTACCCATAGTCTGAAATGGTTTTAATAGCCCCAGAACCTATGCAAAGGATGAAAATTTTACACGGAGTAAGTACTCATCCTCTTTTTTTTTTTTTTTTGTGTGTGTGTGTGTGTGTGTGTGTGTGTGTGTGTGTGTGTGGCAATAATGCATCATAAAAATAGTTCTGACTTGGAAATATCTGATTCCCTTTGGTAATATTACCTTTTTTTCTTTAACAACTTAAGGTTAATGCAACTTCAAAGGTGGAACTTTGAGCAACTGAGACCAGCTCTATGCAAAAAAAGCTCTATTTTCCTGTTAGCAGTGGCCTGCTTCAAAAGCTTTCTGTTTAAGATGCACAATTAGAAGAAACTTTGCAGTGTATTTCCTCTATTACAGGCAAATATCACCTGCAGACTACTCATAAGCACATCAGTCTTCAATTCAAACACTTCAAGTTTAGAAATTTTGTCCTGCGATTCCACTCTTGAAAGTTACCCCAGAATCTCATTTCCCTGCACACTCTTCAGTTGTCTGCTGTTATCCTACCTTAACATACTTTGTGACAAACCTTGCTTGCTTCTTGTGGAAACAGCCCTTGGCTTACTACTTCTTTCTTCATACAGCTTGTCGTACAAAACTATAAAAAATGTGGGAATGTTCATATTGGTACAAAGAAAATAAATGCATTGTTGACAAGATGAAAAAAAGGGTATATCGAGAGAGATTATGAGAGACAGGTCTAGCTTGATCCTACTTCTCAAATATTTCTCAGCTTCTGGTAACCAAGCACTTTAAGTTGGAATTGAGGGCAGCATACAGGCCACTGTGATTAATAGCTCCCCTGCTATGAATCCACCAAGTCCTTTGTGAATCTGGTGATAATTTTAGCTTCCACAGCATCCTGTGGCAATGAATCCCACAAACTAATTACACACTGTAAAGAAAAGTACTTCTTTTGTTTGTTTTAAAATTTTGAGTTATTCCTGGTTCTCTTAAAAATGACAGTGGACAATGATTCCCTAGAAAACCTTCTGTCTTTTATGATTTGACAGATAACAATTGAACAGATAGACCCCTATTTATAGACAGCAGGATAGATCCCACTTTCAAGCATTTACTTTCAAAGCTAATCAGTTCTTGTTTTTCCTGAAAAATTCAACACATTTAGTCTTCTTATAGGTGGAATGTAAACATTCATTGGAATTAAAGAAATGATCCACAGTTTCAATTCTGTTCTTAGCCTTTTCTTAGTAATCCTAATATTTTTCAGTGTCACAATTTACTGAGCAGAAATTTTCAAAGAGATACCTACATACAATTATTAAGATCTATTTCCTGCTTCCTCAGATTTCAATATTCTAACCAACGCTCTGTGTAACTAACTGTAGAAGGAGGGGGCTTTGAGCTTTACTTTGTCCTTACTGACAGGTAATCTTCCATTTTATAGTTCAGTTCAGTATAGTACAGTGTTGTGAGATCCTTATGCAACTCTTCCCAGACAGGCTTGAATACCTATAAAAATTTTGTTTCTTAAAGAAACTTTATACTTTATCACTTCTTTATCACTTTCTTTGCATGGGCATGTGTGCAAGATTCTTATGTTGAGGAGAGCAAAGAAGAAGAAAAATAAAGCAGTTACTAGTGCTAAGTAAAGGTAAAAGACTTGAAGTTCCCAGTTTACCTGCAATCCTTTCAGTCTTCCTTTCTTTTTTGAAAACAAATTCAAGATGTTTCCTGTCTTGCTTAAAATATGTTTTCTGCCTCTCCCGTTGTCATCTTCTGTTTCTTGTCAAACACAAGAGATTACTGTGTTCTGGATGAGATCTTCCTAGTAACTTATGCAAAGATATTATAGCTTCCTTATCTATGATGGGAATATCCATTCTGTTACAAGTGAGGATAGTGTTTGCTTTTGTTCATTGCTTATTTTTTCATGACAATCATGTAACACTTGATCAGTCAGCATGTAATTGAAGAATTCATCCAAGCAATTCTCCTCTTGTTATTTTCAGTTTACTTATTACAGCAATTTGTGTAACTGACCTTGCTTTTCCTCACAGTATACTTCAAGTAATTTCATTTATTACAGCTTTCATACTCAATTAATGTTTCCTCGTTTATTTGTACTAATGTCTCTTAACTTTTGTAATAACACAATTACTTTACATAATCCTTCTTTTAGCACTCAGGTCATTAATGACCTTACATAAAAGATAACCCCAGGGTCAATCACTGAGAAACTCTCCCAGGAATCATTCCACACTGATAGCTCTGCAGTGTTTACTGCCTCTCTCCCTGCCATCTTACAACCTTTGCATTAATATTGATTTCTACTTTTCACAATTTCCTCAACTTCAAGATACGTGTGAAATCCATGTATTTGGATTATCTGTACTTTCATACATTTGTACCAATCAATCACCCAGAAAAAAAAAATATATATATACATATATATATATATCTGTATTTTCATTTAAACTTCATTTCTGCTCCCGTTCCATAGAATGTTTACTTTTTTTTTTTCATTCATATGGCTGAGAAGCCTTCTGTTATTTGTTTTAACTTCCTTTGCAGTGACAAACTGAATTAGATATCTGGCAAGCGTTCTGGACTTTATTCTTGAATTTAATGCTCTCCAAGATGTAGCTTTCATAATTTTTCCACTCCTTATAGAGTCTTATTATTCCTACATCCTTCTTATGTGATTATTCATTCAATTATAAATGGAGCCTTCCCAGTTTTCTTGAAACGTATTTAAAATTTCCCTATACTTAAAAATTCCCGACTGTTTATACAAATTTGATTGAAAGAAACTTCAGTCAGCTTTACATATGAGTTCCTAATTTCTGCAGGTCTTTGACTTCACTATTCTGGTCTCATATTTGTTGTATTTGTTCTACCAGATAGAAAACTTGATCAGTTTTTTTGTTTGTTTGTTTTTTGTTTTTTGTTTTTTTCCTCAATGCAATTTAACTGAAATTATCTCATTTAATTCATGTCATTTTCTATGGCTAGGACTTGTATAATATCCTTGATTTACTAAAGTGGATTTAAAAATAGGTTTATTCCCTATGCAGCGTTGACACAAATGAGATGCTGAACTTAGCTACATACTGCAGGAATAAGTACTACTACATACAGGAATAACTGAACTATACTAAGATTATTTACCCAAGTTTTTGAGTTGGTTGAATTGCTGAGAAATTATTCACTTCTTATTCATTTTATAGTTTGGAATTTTTTTTTTGCCAAATAACACAGTTCACAGTAGTATTTATCTCTGTAACAATTTGAAGATATTTCACTATCCAAGGCGATCCTGGGAATCTATAGCAAATTCTTAACAGCACCTCTGGAAAACCATTGACATGTTTGCTGGTCGGCATTTAAGCAGCTCTTCTTCCAAGCTCAGGATCAGTGCGTACCTGTGAGCAAGAAATCAGGAAAGGGTGGCAGGAGACCTGTGTGTATGAGCAAGGAGCTCGTGAACAAACTCAAAGGAAAGAAGGTCCATGAAATGTGGAAAAAGGGTCTGACTACTTGGGAAGAATACAGGAATGTTGTCAGGGCCTGCAGGGATGTGAGGAAGAAGGCTAAAGCCCACTTGGAATTGAATCTGGCAAAAGTGATAAAGGGTAATAAAAAAGGCTTTTTTGAGTATGTTAACAGTAAAAGGAAGATTAGGGAGAATGTGGCTCCCCTACTAAGTGACGGGGGTGTTCTGGTAACAGGGGATGCTGAGAAGGCAGAGATACTGAATGCCTTCTTTGCTTCTGTCTTCAGTGAAAAAGCTCTCCCTCAGGAATCCCAGACCCTGGAGGTTAGTGAGAGGATCTGGGGAATGGAAGACACTTCCCATTAGTCAGGGAAGAGGCCTCACCTCTGTCCCTGGAAAGGTGATGGAACAGCTTGTACTGGATGCCATCTCCAGATAACTGGAAGAAAAAGAGGTTATCAGGAGTAGTCACCATGGGGTCACCAGGGGGAGGTGGTTATGCTTGACCAACGTGGTGGCCTGGCTGGGTGGATGAGGGTAGAGCAGTGGATGTAGTCTACCTTGATTTCAGCAAGGCATTTGATACTGTCTCCCACAACATCCTTATAACAAAACTGAGGAAGTGTGGGATAGATGAATAGACAGCAAGGTGGGTTGAGAACTGGCTGACTGGCAGAGCACAGAGGGTTGTCATTGGTGGTGCAGAGTCTGGTTTGAGACCTGTAGCTAGCGGTGTTACTTAGGGTTGGTGCTGGAACCAGTGTCGTTCAGCATCTTGATCAGTGACCTTGATGAGTGGATAGTGGTCACCCTCAGCAAGTTTGCTGATGATACGAAGTTGGGAGGATTGGCTGATACACCTGAAGGCTGTGCTGCCATTCAGCGAGACCTGGACAGGCTGGAGAGCTGGGCAGTAAGAAACCGGATGAGGTTTAACAAAAGCAAGTGTAGAGTCTTGCATCTAGGGAGGAATAATTGCATGCACCAATAAAGGCTGGGAGATGAGCTGCTGGAGAGGAGCTCTGCAGAGAGGGACCTGGGTGTCCTGATGGACGACAGGTTGGCCATGAGCCAGCAGTGTGCCCTTGTGGCCAAAAAGGCCAATGGCATCCTGGGGTGCATTAAAAAGAATGCGGCCAGCAGGTTGAGGGAGGTGATCCTTGCCTTCTACTCCGCCTTGGTAAGGCCTCATCTGGAGTACTGTGTCCAGTTCTGGGCTTCCCAGTTCAAAAAAGACAGGCTAAGTGTACTGGGTCTGTTTAGCCTTGAGAAAAGAAGACTGAGAGGGGACCTGATCCAGGTCTATAAGTATCTAAGGTGTAGGGGACAGAGTGACAAGGCCAGACTGTTTTCAGCAGTGTGTGGAGGCAGGACAAGGGGAAATGGCCAGAAACTGCAGCATAGGAAGTTCCGCACAAATGTGCACAAGAACTTCTTTACGGTGAGGTGATGGAGCACTGGAACAGGCTGCCCAGGGAGGTGGTGGAGTCTCCTTCTCTGGAGATGTTCAAGACCTGCCTGGATGCCTACCTGTGCGACCTGCTGTAGGGAACCTGCTTTGGCAGGGGGGTTGGACTCGATGATCTCTGGAGGTCCCTTCCAACCCCTACAATTCTGTGATTCTGTGATTCTGTGACAGAGAACCTTCATATAAATTTTGGACTGAAGTATCTGTGAATCTTGTAGTTACACTGCTTTATTGACATAGAATGCCACTTCACTGCTTTTATCTTCTGTCCTACTCAAAGAAATTACACTTTTCAGTGCCCTTCAGTAGATTAAATTAATGTCACAATGGTTTTCTAAGTCCTTATAATTACTATTTAATTATCTAAATATTGCTGTCTTATTTCACAGATTCTTTGCTTTATTAGGGGAATATTTCCACTCGTTTTAGATTTTATTCTGTTTATTAAATCTTCAAACTGACTGTTGACCATCAGACTGCAGTTTCACCGAGTATCAGTTTTTCTTTTTTGTCAGTACTCTAATGATCCAGTATACTCTTGCTCAACATGAGGATTTTTGTTATTACTTGTCCAATGGTATAATATCTGCTGCCCATCTCCAAGAGTGTTCCCTCTCTGTTCCAAACACAGTAGAGGCAAGCCAGTAGAGGTAAACGTTTATTTAGGAATTCGGTGCAGCTTAGACTACTTGAGAAATGGGCTTGCTCCAAGGGAGAAGAGAGTTTTGAGGAGAAAGAAAGTACTGGAACAGCCCTGGGAAATAGAGTGGAATGGACAAAATGGCCAGTGATGCTAAGAGTGTGTGAGGAGTGTGCCACTGAAAGAGAAATAGATTGACTGAAAGAAAAACAGGACTGAGATAAAGTGTTATGGAGAATTGGACAGAAACTATGAAAAGGAGAGAAGACAAGTAGCTTGTGATTGGTGTAGAGAGAGAGTTGAGTAGATAAGAAGTAGGAGCAATGAGATTTATATAAAAATCTTGGATTCCTGAACTTCTACATTCCTGTTCTCTGAGCAAATATCTTCCAAACTTTCTGGAGTGCTCTACATGGGCTGGCCCACACACAAATCACAATCTGACAGCTGATGCAAGGTCCAGTTTAATTCTCTTGATAGAATATATCTTCTTGTTATTATAATGTTGGGAACTTAAGAATTTGAGAAGTTCTATACTATAACTCATGACCTTAGCAAAAATATTGTGACAAACATTTTTCAAGGAACGATCTACCATCTCTAGATACAACCCATGCATGTTGTTAAAGCTTTAAATCATTCAGTTGTTTACCATGTTTCTTAGGGCTGGATGATTGCCACTATTCCATCTAGTTTCTGTGCAGATTTAAAATTAGCAGCTTTTCTCTCATTTTCATTTTCTTTCTCAAACATACACACATAAAAATGTGCATCATTACTTTCTGATGCTGGGTGCTATTCCAACACAACTCTTGATAAATAAAGCAAATATTTTTACTTCAGAAGAAAAAATGCAATCGTCACTTTCAATGGTCACTATAATATTGACCATAACTAGTCTGTATCTCTCTAATGGTGAGAAGAATGCACTTCCACTGAGTTTTATCAGAAACTGATGTACAGTGAGGGCAGCATAGCCTTTTTCTTGCATAACTTACTTTCATAATTACTGATTTTGACTGAACAATGGTGATGGCAATTCCTATGACTAGTTGCAACAAATCTATTCATGACATTAAATAAAGGTCTGTCATCTCTACAGGTCTACTTAACTCTGCCAATTGAGAATGACAGAAAATCCATCACATTAAACACACTGGCACTGTCAGACACACGAGGTATAAGAATCAGAACAGACTTTATGCAGAAGAAACTGAATGTCATTTTGTCTCAGAATCATTCCCTTCTGTATCATAGACCTGAGGTAGGAGTATGTGTAACATTAAAATTCCAGCTTTTTTAAAGTTTCCCTTATGTTTATTTATTCATTTTTTTAAATTCATCTGACCTGATAATAACTGTCTAAAAACAAGTTGAGAAGTCTAAGCTAGTCTAGCTTGGCTCCTAATTCTGGAAGAGCGAGCTGTAAACATTTCTAGAAAGTATTAATTCCTGCAAAGACGTATGTCAAATAGGACAGAGTTGAAGCTTTCTGGAGGTGTTGGCTTCTGCCTTCTAAGCGTAGAGGGATGTCAAATGATCAAGATTAGATCATATTCCTCTTTTAGAGAGAAAAATAATTCAACGGTTTCTCCCTTTGTGTTGTCACACATTCATTAAAAATTGAAAGTTTTGTATCATAAGTTACATTTTAATACTATAATCCACAGTAACCTATCGTAGTATACAGATCGAAGTCATGTGTTTGATAGTATTATAAACACCTCACATTTCAGATAAAGCATAATTGCACCAGAATCAGAGAGTTAAAAAGAATAAAATATTTTGCGAGTGATAAATCCAGATCTCCTGCTTTCATGAAGAAATTCTTATGTGATAGCTATTGTGTTCTCCATAAAGCACAACACACGTGTCTATTTCTTTCATTTTGATTCATCAGAAACTTACGGTACTGAACAACTTATCCAAACAGTGATGACTGGTGCAGAGTGCATGCTACAGGAACTGCGTTTTCTTACAGAAAATTTGGGGAAAAAAAAAACAACATTTTGTACACGTGATTGTAGCCTCTATGTTTTTAACAGTTTACTGTTGCATTTCTTCAAACAAACAAGATTTTTCTTATAATTTTTTATTCTTTCATGTCCTTCTCTCTTTTTATGCCTTGAGTCTTCATCTGCTACTTTCTAATTGCTACGGAAGGCAGACAAGATGCCCCATTGGGAACAGATGGCTTTCTGGAAATCTACCAACAAGGGCTACTCCTGGAATAGATTTCATCTGCAGGCCCCACACAGAGGTAATATATGATACCTACAAATAGATAGTGCTCCAAAGGCTTAGGCAGGAAAAAAATACATCCTACTGAAGTTCTTAAGCCTTTTATGACCACAACTTGCCAACAGAAAGGCATACAAATGAATCCTATATTTAGCATTCAATTTTTGAAGTTAATTCTCTATAACTCTGTATTATTCCCTATTCAAAAACTATGCTTAAAGTACATTGTTTCTAAAGAGCTACATTTTATTTTCCAAAGGTGAATTTAGGAAAATTTGAAATCAGTTAAAATTTTATCCTACTTTGCAAGAGTGGCGTGAGATGTAAATCACTATATGAAAATAATATTAGAATCTTCTCAAGCGTGAAAATAAGTAACATAGGAACAAATATATTGGTTTATAGTAAGTGTGAATGATTGTCATTATTGATGCTGTTTTCCACTTCTGTGTTCCACACCTTTTCTTTCTTTCATCATAGGCAGAAGAGATACTATTTGTAAGATTTTACAAAATACCTCCTAGTTTGGGTTTAGATTGGTTCCTCAATCTAAAATAAAATTGATGATAACCATATTGTATACAACTGTTCTGTGTGTCTGGAAAATATTATTGTGAGGTTATGGATGGCGCTGTAAAATGGAGAGATCAGAGATATACTGTTTATAGTAAAAAAATACAAACTACAAATAGTGATGTGACAATGGCACTCTATATCCACAGGATTCTAATTTCAGACTTGAAATAATGTGTTTTCTTATTGTTTCTGTTCACAAAGCAAAATGAGTATTAGAGAACTTTATTTTTGCTTATTTATGAATGATATCTTGAAATTTCTTTTGTGAATAGACTTAGTGAAAAGAAATCCTAAAAACGCAAATAGCAGAATATAAACTCCAGAAAGAAAATATCAGTATTTACTAATCTTATCACAGCTTTTAAGAATTCAGACATTTTGGTGTTTTGAGGAGAAACAATGGTTTGACTGTTTTTCTGTCCAAGTGGGTTCACAACACCGTTAACAATGTCATGAGCACTTTCGGAAACTTGAAGAGGTTCCAAAGGTTATTTATTATAAAGAGAAACTGCATAAAGCACTTGGAAGCAGAATCACAAATTAGATGCTTTAGCCATACAAGGAAGGAAAAAAAAAAAAAAAAGACAGGAAGATCCATCCTTTTAATAGAGGAAGAAAAAGTGGGGGTTTACTTTCTCTAAGAGAATTCAGGAGAAATGGTAAACATGGAAGAGTTCAAAGTGTTTACTGTATATAAAGTAGAATGTAGCTTCTTAAGTTATAAAGGGAAGTAATTATAGTTGTATGTCCCCACATGTGAATCAAAAGATACTTCTCAATTTTTGAGGCAATCTTCAGCCATTTTTACCTAGTCACTACTTGATTAAATCTGATTTTATTTTTTATATAAGAAGTTCTGAATTGAGAGAGAAGCTGCCAAGTACTGCAAAAAAAACCAGACATGCAAAGCCATTAAGTTACTGGTGTAATGGACACAGAAATTTGGATGCAAGCAAGGAGCACTTGGCACGGCTAACACCAGTTACTTTAACTTGTTGAAGTTGCTTATATTTCAAAGGAGCTGGTAACATGGCCAAGACAAGACAAGATTTCCCTGTCTGCATCTTTTTCTTTCTGGCTGGATGTTATGACCAGTGGCTAATACAGATACTGCACAACGATCTCTTAACTTGTAGTAATTCTCCTGAGCCAATTGAGATTTGGCATTTTTTGAGAAATTGAGCCAATTGAAAAATTGGCATTTTTTCTGAGTGTTGTGACTCAAAATCCAGAGAAACAGTGGATTCACAGTGACTGAATTAGTGAAGAACATTGCAGTCTAACCAAGTCCCAGTTACTGAATATGAGATTTGTTTTCTTAGCTCCAGATAACTGTTTTTCCCACCTTGCAGAAGCTGTACAGTGCACTAATACTGACTCTCTTACGGCCCAGGACTCAATGAGATTGCTGCAGCTGGTCAGATGAGCAGCTAGAGCAGGAGGAAAGCAGCGGCAGAACAGCCAGAAGAATGTGACAGCTAAAGAGCTTATTTCCCATTAGCAGCCTTACATCAAGTACCTTTCCCCATCACATCACCAGGATATCTAATCCTGGAGCACACCCTGTGAAATATCTGTGTATGTCTATCCCATAAAACAATTCATAGTATGGCTGGAGATCGATCATTTTGGTGAGATCTGATGCATGAATCTTGCACACCAAAATTTTATCATCTCCATTAAAATTGCTAACATGTACAGAAAAGCACCTCAGCAAGGATTCATATGCATTCCAAATGTAGTTGTCTGGAGTACTTCTTTATTCTCAAACATATGACTAGGAGAGATGAGATGAATTGCACCCTAATTCTAAAATGATAGATATAACATTCATTAATTTTGATCCGATTTTGAACTATGCCATGATTTATCATCATTATTTACATTCTTGTATTCGGAAGGAGTTAGCTGGATGGGCACAGCCAGGGTTGTGGTCAAGAGCTGTATAGCCAGGTAGAGGCCTGGTGATGTATAGTGTTCCCTAGGGGTCCCTCCTGGCGCAGGAATCTTTATCAATGACCTAGACAGTGTGATAGAGTGCACTCAGCATGATTGCAGACGGCATCAATACGAGTGCTGCAGTTGATATAACAGAAGGAAGGAATGCCATCCGAAAGGATTTGGACCAGATTGAAAAGTGGGCCCACATGAACTAAATGAAGCTTAACAATGTCAAGTGCAAAGTGTTGTACCTAAGTTAGGACAATCCCAAACATGCAAACAGGCTGGATAGTGAGTGGATTGAGAGCATCCCTGTAAAGAAGGACTATGAGGTAGTGGTGGAAAAAAAGACGGACATGAGCCAGCACTGTGTTCTTGCAGCCTGAAATGCCAACAGTATCCTGGGTCGCATCAATAGAGGGGTAACCAGAAGGGAGAGAGAGATGATTGTCCCCCCCTACTCTGCCCTTGTGGGGTCCCATCTGGAGTACTGTGTCCAGGCCTGGGGACCACATAACAAGAAAGATGTAGGGCTGTTGGAGTGGGTACAGAGGAGGGTCACAAAGATGTTCACAGGGCTGGAGCATCTGTCTTATGAAGAAAGGCTAAGGAAATTGGGGTTGTTCGGCTTGGAGAAGAGAAGGTTCCAGGGAGACACCATTGCAGCCATTCAGTACTTAGAGGGGATTTATAAAGGAAAGGAGAACAACTTTTTATGCAGGTAGATAATGATAATGTTAGGAGGAAATGTTTTACTCAAATGGTGATGAGGCACTGGAAACAGTTTGCAAGAGTTTGAGAAGTTTTGTTTGAAACAGTTAGAGAAGCTGTGGATGCCTCATTCATGTAGGCATTCAAGGCCACGTTCGGATGGAGCCCTGGACGGCCTGGTCTACTAATTAGCAACCATGCCTATAGCAGGAGAGTTGGAATTAGATGATCTTTAGGGTTTCTTCCAACTCAAGCCATTCTATTATTCTGTGATTTTTCTTTAAACATTCCAAGGGGAAAAATGATTTTTCCACAGTTGCCAGTGTATGAAAACAATTCACTAAGTACACTTCCTTTTCCATGCATGTCTGAGGAATGTGCAGATTGAGCTAATAATTTGAATATGAGATCTGAAATAATGCTGTAAATGATTCATTGAAAAAAAAAAAGTGTTCTAGGCTGGAACAGAAAGAACTATACAATAGGAAACAGCAATAATTTCCTGCGGATTGTCATATTAATTTGTCTCATAGAACCACCATAGAAATTAAAGAAAATGCATTGGAAGAATGTGCCCTCAAGTGTTGTGCAACTTTCTGCTAAGATCTGGGGTGGAAAATGCGATGTGTTCACAAAAGTTATATTAACTCAGGGTTTTTGTTAATGGAACATTCACTTGATCAGTGATAACTTTCAGCTCGGTTGACCTTGGCTACATTTGAGTCACCAGTCTAGAGGTGAAAAGCTCTAGCAATTCATTCCTCCAACAAGATTGTAATCTTAAAACTGAAGCAAGACTTTTGCTGTATTTCCTACTCTCTTTACTATCTCTGTCAGGAAGGAGGATTGATGTTGTTCCATTTCCTTTTATTATAGTTTTTATCACAGGAGGAAGTGGAATCTTTGCTCTTAACTCTTGGCCAGCAACCATAGCTTTGGGAGGGACACAGCATTAAATGTGGTAATTAAAATTCAATGTAACTAATACAGATAATTTGTGTGAACTAGGTATATGAGTGATATATTCTTATAATTAGCAAGGACATCATTTTTAGCAGTGTCACAGATACTGTTAAGCAGGAGCTGTGATCTAAATAACAAGTTAATAAACAGATTTATTCTCTCCAGTGGCAGAGAACTTGTCTTTATAATGAAAAGTAGTCAGTCTTCTCCAAATTTTTATACTTCCAATCTAGGTTGTGAAGTCTGATTTTTAATAAACAGTTGTTAACTGGGTCCAAGCACTTGATCTTTCAGGAAGAGACAAAAGTTGTCTGGAAAAGATCTCAAAGGTTTTGTGGGTCATAACATTTAAGTTCCAGGCATATAATAAAACTTCTATAGCTTTTACATCTCAGCTCAGATTTTCACAAAATATGAACTGCAGTTTCATGTTGGATTCAAGATCCTTTGATTTTAAATAAGGCATTGTTCAGGCTTAGACATCATTTAAAAAAGCTTTGCTGGATACACACTTGACGTGTACGCATTTAACCTTCATCATTATTTTATTTTCATCTGAATCCGTTGTGGAAAATTTCTGTAATATTTCAATTGCTGGGGTAATATTATAAAGTCATTTAGAGCTTTTGAAAGTTTTTAATGACCAGTATTATGCACTACAACAGAAAAACAAATACAGTGTCTTATTAATCACTCACTGAAGGAAAAATTAACAGGTAAGTCAATGGAAAAATCAAACATCCTGAGGCAAGAAGTTACCTTATAGGAGACAATTAATTAAAGTCACTGCCTTGAACTTTAAAAGGGTACAGTCATTTGAAATAACTTTTTTGAATGATACTGTTTAAAATCTACAAGTGAGTGTGGCATAAAGTCAACTGAACGTATGTCCTGTAGTCAAAATGGTGAAACAGTTTGGCAGCTCCTAGGAGAGAAACAAGAAACGTATATTGTTTTTGTTTTTCATGGACTCATTCAAATTATGGTAAATGCGATCTATTAGCTTAATCAGATTTTCATCCACATACTCTATGGAAGCCCAATATGCTTCTTACAATTTTTCACTTTTTCTACAATTGCTCTTGATGCAGCAACGTGAATCACCTGTCATGACTACAAAAGTTAGGCGAAATGAGGGAATTTACTTTGATTTTGCCAGATGGACTTGTCAGTTTTCATGGAGAATAAATCCATCTGAACCCATATTTACTAAGAAGCCACCTCTGTTCTGCATCATCTGAAGACAGGCTAATCAGTCAGTGTTAATTTGTGCACTCTTACTCATTAAAACAATTAATTAAACTTTCCCTGATAACAATTTTGATTTCTTTTTCTTTCTTTCGTCCTTTCCCCAAGGAGATATTTTGAGGTAACATAGCAAACACAGAGGCTACATAAATGTGCAAAACATACACTATCAAACTTGTTCTCAAGGGCATGATTTTTGAAAAGTAAATGAAAGAAAAATGAAGAGGAAAGAAAGCCTAAATCTTGGTTGCCCGCTGGATAAGAAATAGCTATTTCTGTTTCAGACCATGTTTTGTGGTAGAAAATTTTATCAAATTGAGCATACTTTGAGCACAACTTTGTTATTATGAAAAGTAAGGATTGCATTGCTTACCCAATGATGAAAAAAATTGCTAAGAAAAAAGACTTTTTAGTATTAGGGGATTCACATATCATTCTCTAGGAAGCCCTTCAAAGATTAATAGACAAGAATAATTTTGAAGAATCATTTGGATGTGTGTATAATGCTGGCTGACCATCCTCACAGAATCACAGAATCATAGGGGTTGGGCGGGACCTCTGGAGATCATTTAGTACAACCTTCCTGCTAAAGCAGGTTCCCTAAAATATGTTGCATCTTGAAGTATCTTAGCTTTCAGATACACAGTGATGAATCTGCAGCACCTAAAACCATGCACGATATGCAGTTTCTCATTCTCTGTATCTCATTAGAACTAGAGACATCCAGCTGACTCACACAAATCTGAAATTTTATCAATTAGTATTTGCAAAATACTTTGAGGACACCAGCAGATAAATTCCACAGACAATGAAATACATTACAATTGTCAAATATTTCACCTGTCAGGAAGTCTTTTTAGAGGCTAGTTAACTAAGTTAACTTAAGAATTTATATGGTAAAACAGCATAATCACTCTTTTTATAACGCATTATATAATTTTGGTTTATAGACAGACTCTGTTGGATGATAATAAACCATGCAGCATGAATGCAAATGCAAATGAAGCGCTAAATGATGAATTACACCACTATGATTATACATCAGAAACAACATCCTTTATCTAGGCTGTTAGTGCCAAGAATGTTACTTAATACTACAGGAAGGATTGAAGGGAAATGGGGGAAAATGCAATGTAAGTACAGCACTATTCAATAGCAAATACAACGTGTAGAAAGGGAAGTCTTTTGTATCAGTGTGTTCAGAGTACGCATTTGCATTATTCTCTTGGTTCTTTTAAGATATTTTTAGAGAAAATGTTTGATGAAAGACTGATTCATTCCATATTTTTCATTGGATCATCAATAACCCTTTTCCTTTAAACCATATGGGAAGAAGAGGCAACCAGTACTCTAGCCTCAAACTTTGTACTCAGATCCTGATCTAGTTAAGCACTTAAGCATATGTTTAGCTTTAAATGTGTATGTCCCATTTTGAGACAATTCATGTGCTTCAAGTTAAGCATACATCTTCATGTTTTGTTGTCCAAGCTGAACCCTGCCATATTTAGACTGAATACACATGCAGCATTCAGACCTCTAAAACACTTAGCATATTCCAACCTTAATCTAATTACCAGCAAAAGATACATTCTTTTTTTCACTGACTTTCTATATCTTCCCTGTTTCTAGCATGTTCCACATTATCAACCTCTCTGCATTCATTATAAGCTTACATAACTTTGCAAGAAACATAAATGAACTGTTCTGATTTCCTCTCCCAAATCAGAGGAAGTATTTGTCCAAGCCCAGATGTTATTCACAAATGATATTCCTCCCTTAGTCTCTAATATCTCTAGACAGTGTCACATCAACACATTCCTTTCAAGTCTGGATTCTCTTCCTCTAATACTGTCATAGTCTGATCACCACCGATAGCAGTCATGTACAGAAAGTTGTAGCAGATCCAATTCTATCTGTTCTCTTTAATTTTCACTGGAAGAAGGCACCAAGTATCACTTATTTAATCATTTCTGCTGTTTCAAGGAAAATATTCTACTTTCTGTAGCATTTTGAATCTTCCTTAAATGAAGAAGAAAATGTTGACACTGCTTATTCATTTTTGAGCTACATAACCTGTAGGTAAAAAGCACCACTGTTGTTAAGTGAGAGAGCCAATGCATTGAAGTCTCACTTTTTCCTTCTCAAATCCTGATAGTCCTCTGCACTGAGATAATACTACAGAACACCTGCATTTGCTACCCTGACTTATTCTTTGTCAGTACTACTGGGGAGTAGCCATGGCCTCTGAAATGATGTGACATTGTGGAAGAAAAACATTTGAAAGTGTTGTGACAGCTAAACCATGAGTGGCTTGGGGGCTCTTTCAAAGGGCTTGCCTTGGTAATAGCAGTTAACCATTTTGAAAATAGAGCTTTTAACATAATATGAGGAAAGACATTACCAAGCTCTGCTATCAGCATGGGCTCCACCAACCTACTCTGCCCACACCAGAGGAGTCATAACTCAGATTTCTTTGAGGTCTCTTCTGACCTACGCTTCTATGATTCTATAAGCTAACAAGAGGATCATAGCATAGAAACTTGTTCAGTCACTTAAGCCATTAGGTCCTAACCTGAACACATGCAGGGAGCAGATCTGGAGGAAAATGTGCCTTTGTTACATTGCCACATTTGAGAGTAGACCCCTTTTTAAACATTCTTGTTGCTTTTGCTTTCCTTTCATCTGCGGCCCACAGCCAAGGCTTTTGAGGAACTCAAACCGGGAATGTGGCCAACTGCTACAAAGGTTGTTACATGGTTTCCGAATTATGTTCTTGGGTAAGGCAGATGTTGTTTAAAATACTGTATGTAAAAACACTGAAATAAAAATGACCAATAAAGCAATTAACTACAACAACATATTCCCCAGAATAAATTTTATCCATCATGTATGCTTGGCAGCTGCTCTCTGAGTGTTTTACTAAGTGAGAAAAAGAGAAGAGGAGGAGAAGGGGAAGAGAAGAGAAAGAGAAGAGGAAGAGAAGGAAGCAGTTCAAAACGAACCTAAATCTCCTGAAGGCCAAGATGAAAAAGTGCATTTCCTGAAGAAAATGTCAGGAACTATTCTTACTGCCCCATACTTTTCCAGTTGCTCATTATTTAATTATAGCAATTTTATAGCATCTATTGTTACATTTCATTGTAGGCAGAAAGAGAACAAAAAGTCTCTATCTGAAATTACCTTTATTTTAAATTAAGATAATCACAAAATAGGGAAGAACAAAACAAGAAGCTTGAAGTATTTAATGTACCATAAGTTTGGTGAAAGCATAAAATAATTACAGTCTTGCTAGAAACAATAACATAAAAAAAAAGAAAAAAAAAAAAAGAAAAAAGCACTGTTCCTTCTTCAGCATTCAAAAAAAATGTCAATCCTGCTGCCTTATGCAGACTGCTCAGACATTTTCTCTCCTGCAGCTAATGCTCCTTCCTCCAAGTTTTACAAAGATTATCATATCTGTAGGAAGCATTGTGATGATTATGTCCTCTGAGTTTCAAAAATCTTAGAATCAATAGCTTGCCCCACTTTTCACGGGCAGAAATTTAATTCTTGATGTTATATTATGTTAAATTTACTCAGACAATTAGACTCAAAATACTTGTAAATAATGTTCATAATTCACATGCAACCCTATGCATCCTTTCCTTTGTATCCTATGAAGAAAAGGAAAAGGCTGAGAAATTACCTATTTTCAGTAGAATTCTGCATGGCAAAACTATTTGTCTACCACCCAAACAACCTGCTTCCATTTTCAATTGTGCCTTGGAGGCAAGTCCCCTTCTCCTCATACAGAATAGGCAAAATCAGGGCACGGGTACTGGGGAAGCAGAGAGGGTGTACGGAGGCTGAATGAATCTCTGGTCAGCAGGTCCATGGGCTACTAAGAAAAATAAATTCACTTCCAGTAGACTACATCCAGATCAGTAGCTCCATCCAGATCAGAAGAGGCAGACCACCTATAGAAGTGGACAGATTTTTGCAGTAAAATTCCCCTTATGATACTCTTCTTTGTAAATAACTTGCCTTGCTGATAAACTGCAGAACTTTTTACAGATGACCTGCAGCTTATGAGCAGGGAAACAGTACTACTGAGTCATACTCCCAAATCCCACCTATTCCTAAATCTCTAACAGCTAATAAAAAAAGAAGGAAATTGCTAAAATTAAAAACTTTTTTTCTTCAAGGAGAATCTTGTTCCCAGAGAAAGAAAAATACTGAAGACTCTCTAGTGACATCTAGGCAGTGCTACAGGTAAATGCTCTGATACCTCCCCAGAAACATCAAGTACCTCTTTCTGCAGAACTGTTTCCAATTCAACAGAGTCAAAAGGTGGACAAGACAGGAATCCAGTCCTGGCTGCTGGGCAATACTGCTGTGTTCCACAGTTCAGACATAGCATTGGGCATCTACTAAATATTCTTCTATTGTTTTAAATTATATCTCCTAATTCTCTGAGATGATAGCACTAAGTATATGCAATACTGTCAGAGACAAATATGCAGTACTGGGTTTTGATTTATTGACACAGGAAAAAAAAACACCTTGCTAACACACTTGCTAACATTTGATACGCTGCTAACAACAAACAATATAGTAAGATAGCCTTGAAATGGGCAATATTATCTACAGAATCTGAAGATGATTGAAGATAAGGATTTGTCTTTTGATACCTGTGACATCTTACATTTTTTTCTTTTTCTCTTCATTCTTCAGAATGTTTTGGAAAATTACATATTCCCTGCTGAATCATCTCCTATCATCTTTTTTTCCCACTTGAACTTGCATGACAGACAGGATATTGTAATTCTGATGTAGTATTTAATTCCAGTGTACTATGAGATAGAAGAGCCAAGAAGGAGAGGTGTTATGCTAGACCTCATTCACAAAACGAGCTGGAGTTGATGAGTGATGTGAAGGTCAGTGGCAATCTTGGCTGCAGTGACCATGAAATAGTGTTGTTCCTTAGATCTCCTAGAGAGATCCTTAGAGCAGCAAAGAGGGTACAGGGCAAGCTCACAGTCTTGGACTTCAGGAGAACAGGTTTTGGACTCTTCAGAGATCTGCTTTGCAGTGTGCCATAGGAAGAAGCAAGTGCCCAAGGAAGCTGATTAATAGCTGGATCACCTCCTTCAAGCTCAGGAAAGACGCATCACAAAAAAGAGATAATCAGGCAAAAATGCCCAGATGCCTGCATGGCTGAACAAGTAGCTCTTGAACAAACTCAAACACAAAAAGAAAGACTACAGAGGGTGAAAGCAGGGACAGGTAATCTGGAGGAATTGGAAGAAACATTGTCCAAACAGCGAGAGAGCAAGTTAGGAAAGCAAAGGCCCTGATAGAGTTTCATCTGACCAGGGATATTAAGGGCAACAATAAAGACTTCTCTAAGTACATCAGTGATAGAACAAATACTAGTGAAAATGAGGGTCTTTTGCTGAAGGAAACGAGAAACCTATTTACCTAGAACATGGGAAAAGCTTTTTGCCTCAATCTTTACCAGCAACAGCTCTAGAAACACCACCAAATTCACAGAATCCAAAGGCAGGGACAGGGAGAATGAAGAATTGTCCATGGTAGGAAAAGGTAAGGACTGAGATCATCTAAGAATGTGCAGAAGTTCACTGAATACGGCTTCATTATTAGCCCATGGCGTACCTTACATAGACTATTTTTATAAAAAGGATATGGACAGTACTAGAGAAATCGTCCTCTCTGTCCAGGCCAGGTGAGCTAGGCAGGTGCTGGTTTCCAT
This sequence comes from Lagopus muta, assembly GCF_023343835.1. NCBI lineage: Eukaryota > Metazoa > Chordata > Aves > Galliformes > Phasianidae > Lagopus > Lagopus muta. The sequence goes on from NC_064434.1 coordinate 12,027,292, forward strand.
GCTCCAACTGCCAATGGGTTGATTTCCATAAAGTCACAGTTATGATGTGACAAAAATATGGACATGATTCTGTGTACTGATTCGGAGCAAAATGACATTGAAACCAAGAAAAAACATCTTTTCACATCTTTCAAGAAGTACAGCTGAATTTATAGTGCAGGATTTCTCCTGGAGACTGAGAAAACAGACCTTGCATGATTGCTTGTCTGAGAGGGAGACCTTACATCTTCCATCTGCAGAGAGTATGATTGCTCCTGTGCGGATGGTTTGATCTTGTTATTTGTAGGTAGAATTAAATGGAATCACAGGATGATTAGGGTTTGATGGACCTCTGGAGGCCATCTAGTTCAACACTGCTCAAACAGAGACACCCAGAACAGGTTGCACGGGCCTATCTCCAGATGGCTTTTGAATACCTCCAAGATGAGACTCCATAGTCTCTCTGGATAAACTGATCTAGTGCTGAGAGACTCTCCCAGTAAATAATTTTTTTCCTCATGTTCATTCAGAACTTCCTGTGTTTCATTTTGTGCACACTGCCTCTCCTCTCATCACTGGGCACCCTGGGAAAGAGTATAATTCTGTCCTTTTTGCAGCATTCATTCAGATATTTATACATGTTGGTAAGATCCCCCCTGAGTCTTCACTTCTCCAGGCTGAACTGGCCCAGCTTTCTCAGCCTTTACTCTTTAGAGGGATGCTCTAGTCCATTCATCATCTTTCTGGCTTTCATTGGTCTTTCTGCAGCAGCTCCATGTTCTTCTCGAACTGGAAAGCCCAGAACTGGACATGGTATTTTAGGTGCAATCTCACCAATGCTGAGTACAGGGGAAATATTGTCTTCAACATGCTGGCAACACTTTGCCTAATGCAGCCCAGGATACCCTTAGCCTTACTTACAGCAAGAACACACTGCTGGCACAAGTTCAAATTAACATCCAGCAGGACAACTGCATTCTGCACAACTGCATGAGAAGAGGAGGCTCAGAGGAGACTGCATTGCACTCTACAACTTCCTGAAGGGAGGTTGTGATGAGGAGGGCTTTGGCCTCTTCTTCCAGGCAACAAATAGGACCCAGGGAAATGGCCACAAGTTGTACCAGAGGAGGTTTAGGTTAGACATAAGGAAGAACTTTTTCTCTCAGAGAGTGGTCAGGCACTGGAATGGCTGCCCAGGGAGGTGGTGGAGTCGCCGTCCCTGGCAGTGTTCAAGAGGCATCTGGACAAGGAGCTGTGAGATATGATTTAGTGCTTTTAGTGCTTGTGGTAGCAGTGGTAGTGGGAGAATGGTTGGACTAGATGATCTTGTAGGTAGTATCCAACCTTGCGATTCTATGATTCTAATTCAGATCCCTCTGTTCTCAAGGTAGTGGTTTGTGGACATAAGGGAATTTACAAAAGCAGAAGAGAATTTTTCTGGCAAAATTAGTGACAAAATAATCAAGGTGATGGGAGAGAGAAAGACTTTAGATTACTTAACACCTTTCCAACTGAGTCAGTTAGTCACAGCCTTAGAGCATGACATAAATACGCTCATCCATAGTTCCAAATAGCTTTATTTTTATTACAACAGAATAATTTCTGGAAGTCTTTCTGGCACATCCATAATTTAAACCATATCTACTGATATTGTATGTGTTGTATAAACGTAGAAGAAAAGGAAAGAGTTAAATGGAGATAGTTCTGTGCCACAAGCAAATACAGAATAAAGGGGGGAAGTGTGGAAGGAGGTGCAGAAAGACAAGTCAGTGTCTGTCAAAACATGAGAATCAGAAATGATTAGAGTCCAAATTACAAGTCTGTCTGTCATGAGGCATGATAGATTTAAAATACAGGAGAAGGCAAATGACAGTTAAAGAACAAGATGGAAAAACTTTTGCCAAAACAAAAAATATCACAGAAAAGTAGCTTGGCACAGCCAGTCAAATTAAGAGAGTTCATCTTGATAGAAAATTGCTTATTACAAGTGAAGGCAAATAGCTATCTAGAAGAGAAATAGAGAATACTATTTCATGAACACTCTAAACACCACTGTTTTCTGTATGTGTCCTTATTAACAAACCTACAGCTGATTGGATTGGGAAGAAATTCAGAAGTTACCTGAAATATTCTCTTCACCCAGACAAAATGTTTTTTGACAAAGCCTAGTTCATTCTCATCTGTGAGGACAGAATCTTTCTGCTAATGCTCCTGAATATACCATAATTGGATAGCATTCATTAAATAAAGTGATACATAGGATATTTTAAAAGATAGGATAACCTCTAAGTTAATTTTCAGTGCACTCAGAATGGACTCCCTCCTCATCTCTGTATTTTATGTGTGAGTTGCCTTATAAGGCTTATGAAAGCTTGTCTTTCATCCAAATTTCAGACTATCATGTAGAATAATATTGGCTTTTCAAATAAGTTTGTGGAACAAATACAAACAGAAGATATAAGGCTGAATGTCAAAATTCTATTTCCAATTTAGACCTGCCAACTCTCCGAATATTTGTTATTTTTCTTGAAACCACAACTGCTAAAATCATGAGAAAGTTTCAACTTTTGTTTAAAAAGATGTTTTTGACACCCTAAAGGCTGAAGTGACTGAAATTGTGAAATAAGCAATGCAAATTACTCAGAAACCAGAAAGGAAATAAAAGAAATGCAACATTCATTAAAGAAACAAACCCACACCAAAACAAACAAATAAAAGCCCACTATATCTTGAGTGATTTTGAGGGCAAATCCATTATTCTTGGAGATTTTCTTATCAGTTTGGCAGCATTTCATATGTGGAGACCTTCAGTAATGTGGGGGAGGTAAGATGGAAGTTATTGTTGTGAGTTTCAAAGAAATGTGATCGATCTCATAAATTTAAATATGTCCTAGTTCAGATTCTAAATTTGGGCATTTCCAGATCCAAGACATTGCTCTGCATTCTGTTTTCTGTTTTCTGTTGATGTATAAATAAGACTGAGTGGGAGAGTGGAGGGACAAGGAACCAAAGTGATTTCTATCTGTGCATAAAGTTTTATATCAGCCATTTTACACAGTGGCCAATTACAGTCTTTTGTACGTACAAATTGCTGAGAAGAGGTATCCAAGTTTATCCTCTGGGAAAATGAGGAACCAGTCTTTAGGCAATGCATCTGAGGATACTTTTTTGCCCCCTTTGGTAGTGAGTGTATGTGTAATTTTAATCCCAAAGAATGTGCTTCCATTTTACCTGGGCCACCTAAAGTGCTGAACATCTCTCAGAGACAGAGCTTCCAACCTCATCTATTGTTGAAGTTGAGAAATCAGTAATCATATTGTTTGAAGATATATCATCCAGTAAGCAGTTAGTTTGTGTTGATTAGTAATGCCCTCCAATGCACATGAAGTTTTTGGTTCTCTAAAGCAGTGGAAATACTTGTTTCTGTAGCAGATGTCTTTTAAAGTTATACTGATAGTTATATTCACATACAGTATGAAATGAAACAATTGTGCCTAGAATGGCTTCAGCATGCCAATCTCTAACACCTTGAGCATAAGGAAATCCTTTAACAATGGAATGAAGTCCAAACTAAACAGAAAAGAATTGTTTTGAAGGATGGCTCATTTCCTACTTCTGGCTCTTTACTGTTGATTATTTAAGCACCCATTCCCCTTTATAAATGGAAACTGAATCATAGTTTACCATGCTGGAAAATTATTGGAAATTAGAGACCATTTGAGGCACAGACATGGCTATTTCCTCTCTGAACAGGAAGATTATGCTCAAATGGTCCTTTCGGGAGCTCTGAATGATAAAACGCCTGTTTCTAGCCTCTTTCAAAAAGCTCTGTGCAGTGTTTTCATATTTCACGCAGAAAAAATGTCAGGATGTCCCTCTCCAAACATGGATGTTAAAGCAGGAAAAAGGAAAGGTGAATATACATTTTTTACTTGTCTAGACAGCATAACGTCTGTTTGCAAGCCTGGAATGAGACAGGCCCTCTAGGTCTTCACTTCCCCCTTTACAACTTATTCAACTTTATTTATTTTCATTTATATACAAAAGAACACTGGAGAAGGTAAATCCATGGCTATAGGCAGATGTGACAGTATTTTTGTAAACAGCTATTATAAGACACAATTTCTTTCAGCACAACTAAAAATGTTAGCAATTTCCAGATAAAATTTAAACAAACAAAACCCCCCCAAAAAACCCTTCCCCTTTGCACTGGCCTCTATTTTCCTTTAAGAGCTGGAGAAAGTATTTGGGTTTCACTGTTTGTCTTAAAAGCAGGTGCAGGGTATTTGTAATGAGTCCAGAAACTCTGGAGAGAGATTTTAAGAGTTATTCGTATCTAGTTGTCTTAGTAAGTGTGGGAGCATAGGCAGAGATGTGGGCTTAGATTGTCTGGGCCAAGGTCAGAAAAGGCAGAGTTGTGGGGATCTGAAAATCCGCTCTGCTGCAGTTTCACTGGAATGGGGGCTGATGGCCCTGGAAGCTGAAGTAGGGTCTTGGTCTGTGGGCAGGATGGGGAAGATTCAGAAGGCTGGTGAGGGCCATTAAGGGTTGGTGGTACCTTTGGAGTCCTGGCATGAGGAAGGATGAGTTGTGTCTGCACATACTCCAAGATTTGGAGGCAAAACAAAACATAAGAGAGGAAATTCTGGAAGAAAGCGAAATAAAGAAAATAACCCTTTTGAATGCTGTTCAAAGGAAGAAGATTGGATGCACTTTTCAGATTAAAGTGATTTCTGTGTGTGACAAGGTTTAGAAAAACACAGAGGACAAGATTCTCTTCTTCCCATGATGCTTATTTGTACCTGCTAAGCCACACTATTGTGGAGGAGGTAGACATTCATCTGTTCCTGCTGCAACTGATCGCTCATGGCCTAGAAGGACAGGCATGAGAGTGGTAAAGAGAGCTGCAGTTGCTGGTCATCAGTGTTTCCTACCTGCTTCCAAAGTAGTCATCCATATTACCATCATGCTCTTTGAAAGAAAAGCAGAGAAGATGGCTATTCTAGTTACTAAATATTTATTTTTTTCTCCTATTCCTCACTTGAAATTCAGTTGGTTAGAAGATGGAGAAGTAGGGATGTAAAAAAACCTTTGTTAACAGTCCTCCACCACATTATTTAGGCAAGCACCTTGCACTAGGCACAGTAGGCAGATGTTTGCTTGATTTGTCATTGAGATTATTTTCCTTATCTTTCTGCTTTCCAAGAGCAATGCTTCCAAGAAACATTGTATATTTTTGTATGGCTCAGGCAATTCATTCCTTGATAGAAGAATAATATTTTTGATACAGGAGATATGATAAAAATGCAGAAGTAAGCAAATGCCTATGCCTTATGTGCCCTCAGAATTAGACAAGAAAAATACTTAGAAACAGAATATTTAAATAGAATGATAAATTCCTTAAAGGAAGCACTGTGCTCATCCATAAACATAGAATCATACGAGGAAACCTGCTATTGTCAACATGTATGATTCTTGGCATTACTAATACTCTGTATTTCCATACCTTCAGCACAGTGTTCGGATACATCCCAAATGACACGGGATGCTTGTTATAACATGTGCAGAAGCACTTTTATCATCTCCTCCCTCCACACCTCTAGTTTAGGAATCTGCTGTCAAATATCAAGGGGATTAATTTCAAATGTCAAAAGCAGATGTGGGGCTATGAGCAACAATTTTCTTTTTCTTTTTTTTTTTTTTAAAGAAATACATAAACCTGTGTTTCAGACACCTTAGATAAAGAATTGTGAATAGCTTCAAACAATTCCTGTTTTGCAAAGCTATTTAATATTCTAGACTGTTGGTCTGCAGGCGTCCAAATGGAATGCTAATTATCCACTTTTTTCCCCAGCTGAAAGCTTCAAAGAGGCTGACAGAAGGAACGGCACTAGACTGTTGAACAACAGTACCATGCTTTCAGTAGGAAAGACAACTATGAAATGTTTCCTGCAGCCTAATTCTTCTAGCATCAGCTGATTCTTTACTAGTCCATACTTGACACCAATTAATCTCTCCTCTATGGCCTACTATTCCTCAGAGCTTTAGGTGATACTCCTTTACTTTATGCTGTATTTAAAATGAAAGTTGGAAAGAACACAATGAGCCTTGAACACAACAGAGTAATACACTTAAGTTCTTCCTAATTCAATGAAACGTCTTTCATTGCAGACTTTCACTGCCCAGCAAAGGTATTTCGAAAATTTAGGATTAGAGGAAATGGCCTAAGCTGGAGCAGGGGAGGTTCAGGTTGGACATTAGGAAAAATTTCTTCTCCAAAAGAGCAGTCAGGCACTGAAATGGGCTGCCCAGGGAGGTAATTGAGTCACTGTGTCTGGAGGTGTTCAAGAAACATTTAGATGTTTTACTAAGGACATGGTTTAGTGGGAAAATTTTGGTGGTAGGCGAATGAATAATTTTGGAGGGTCTTTTCCAACCCTGGCAATGCTATGATACTGTGATTGTTACTTCACTAGAAGATCTTTATATTCTTTTCCTTAAAACAACTAATGCGCACTAAAAAGAAAAGAGAAACTCATTTCTTACTGTCTATTGAGCCAGAGGTAATTAACATTAGTTTTAGTGTGCATCCCCATCTTATTCCCTTTTAACTATTTCCTGATGCACAGAGCACAGTTCTGTTCTTCATAACATTACTGAGAGTGTCCTAAAAATGAAGAAGAAAGGTCAGAATACTTTGGCAAGGTTTATCAGGAGAGGTAATATCACAGATACATACAAAAAATGCATTCAGCCTTTGTACTTTTCAAATTAGTAACATGGAAGGTTTCCTAATTTTCTGCCAAAACATATTAAATCTATTGACAATCTCACATCAATTCATTTTGACTGTCACATTGAAAATAACTCCATTGTTATTGAATACCTACCAATGTCAATATCCTGCAAGATTTTATTTTTTATACTACTGACCTTTAATAATATACAGGTTAACATATATATAATCACTTAATAATAGTTTTACTACCTATATTTTTGTATGAAATGCAGGCTCCTTGTGGATATTTATGATAGATTAGACTTCAAATTCACATTCCAACTATTGTTATTAAACTTTGTATTATAAGCATTTGGAGACCAGTCCACAATTAAAACAAGCAAAAGCAAATAGCTCAATGCTGTCTCTGATCACCAAGGTAAACTGTCTAGCGTGGTCATTAAAGTGATACGTACTCAAAAGCGGAACCCAAGGCAATGCCCAAACCTACTGTCAGTCTTTCCTCTGTCTGAAAATGTAAGGGTTTATTTGAATCAAACCCTATTTTGTCAGTGTACTAAGACTTCAAGAGTCATGACAATCTGTTCCCTGAAAGGAGGAATTTGGGCTTCTGTTCCTTCTGAAAATACTAAACATAGGAGAAAGAGTATGGAACAACAGTGGCTGGAACTAGAGAGTATTCTCCTCCTTTTGTCATTCTCACAGTTTTCAGACTGGACACTTTTTCTGCAAGTGTCTTCATTTTTCTCTTTTGAATCATTTTGATCTCCTCAGTTCCATCAGCAACATTAGTTCCTAATTACATCAGAAACATCTACCACTCAATATTAAAATAATCTTTCCAATATGCAGTCTATAATGGAGCAAGTTGCCGATGGGATCACATGTTTCTTTAGAGCTGCTTCTAATCAGATGTCCGCTTTCTTCCAGGTCTTAACACTTTTACTCCTAAGTGTTTTTTCCTCTTCTATACTGATTCAGCTCTGAAAAATAAAAGTATTATTTACACTTCATTGGTATGTGCTCAGTATGGAGAACTGGAACAACAGCTGAGAAATTGTGTTTTGTTTTGTGGCCAAATATGGCACGTGTAGAACTTGCAAAGCAGCAGCTGAAAGGCTGTGTTTTTAGTTTTGGGACCAATTTGACATCTTTAACAATTTTTTTGGGCAGCAATTCAGAAGACTTCCTCTCCTGCCCCAGACATCAATCTGGTATGTTTCCATCTAAGCTTTTTGACACCTTTTGTCTGTCAATAAGTAAAGTCTGAAAATAATTTATTCTGCAAAAATAAAATATTGTGGAGATTTCTGTTATTGTTTTTGACTAATACATGACTTCAAAATTCAGGCTTTCCTTCTTCCCTTGCTCGTGTTAAAATACTTTATTTCAAAATTGGTATATACTTTATTTAACATTTTAATTACTTTTTATTTTGAAGTATGAATTTTAGAATGGATTTATTTCACATTTTTAACTGAATAATTAGCTAAATTTTATTAAAAAACTGGAACAGTGGTTGCTAAGGCTATAAGGAGTTTTTCTTATAAGTCTTCAGATACTTTTCACATGTCTGATTCCTTTAATGTAGATTTTATAAATGTGTTATTCATGAGAGATGCCAAAAAACCACATTGTAACAGAAGTTCTCTATGCATTTAAAGCCAGTGCTTCTCATGATAATCCTCTGCACATTTTTTGTCTACCAAGCATATTTAGGAGATGATTGAATGTACTGCCTATCTAAAATCCTTTTTCCAGTGAAATATTTTATTTTAGGGTAAGATATACAACACAAACTCTGCTTATTAGGAACAGAGTTGAGAATAATTTTTAATTGCATGTAAGTATCAAATACTGCTTTAAATCAACTTGATAAATAAATAAATAAATAAAATCACTTGATTTTATTTGATGTAATCTGAACTAAAATGTAAATGAGAAGATGGCAATATGGAGTTATTTGAAATTTTCTCCACATTTCTCCATATAAACTCATTGAAAACTGTAGGATTTATACAAGGAGGCAGATTATCCTAGATGGAACAGAATTTTTTTGAACTAGCTATTTGGGGGGCTTATTTGCTGAACTAGGTACATGACTTGTCTGGCTGTGACATTTTCCATGTCCCTGCTTGTTTTATATGCAAAGCAAGAGAATAGTATTAGCAGTTTTCTCTGCCTGCACTGATCCTGCAGTACAAATTTGCAGAAAAAAAGTTCTCCCCAGCATTTTTCTTGCTTCACTTAAATTTAATTTCTGTAAAATGCTGATGTACTCTACCTGATTAGATATCCATGGCTTCTGCACACTGAGTCTACCTGAGGCCTCATGTACTGTTGCTGTGACTTCCATTCTAAATATACATTTTGCATGGGAAGATTTATTTTCAGTAATGTTGTGAATTTTCACTTGGATATCTGTGTAGAGTTGCTCTTGGAGTAGGCAAAAATTCTTCACTGGCTCTGGGCAGCCTGATCTGGTGGTTGGCAACCATGCATATAGCAGGGAGATTGAAACTAGATGATCATTGTGGTCCTTTTCAACCCAGGCCATTCTATGATTCTATGATTCTATGATTCTATGATTCTATGATTCTATGATTCTATGATTCTATGATTCTATGATTATGACTACAAGAGTATCTTTCTTTTATTCGTTTACAGTTTGATTTTAAAATCCTTTCCTCAATTTACAACTGTACTGATATTCTAATGTGAGCTCCACTCAATTCAGAAAATTCTGCAACAGAGCAGTAGTTCAAAATTATGAACTTCATTTTTTCCTTAGCTACTATTTTCTTCTTCATATTGCTTAACTTTACAAATTTCACATGCAGAAATTGCCCCTTTGCCACGTGTCATCATTCCATTATAATAAAGGAAAATCTAAACACTAAGATAAAATGAATCCATAAAATAAATCACATTGATATAGGAATAAAGTCATTTAACCTGAAAAAAAACTTTTGCAGTTGCTCAGATAACTTTCATATGCCTTGGCTCATACTGCACGCATGTTTGCATATGTAAAATAAGGGGGAGAAGAAAAAGTACATACGTTGCTTAAAAGGATAGCCAGTCAAAAGAATGTGCATTGAGGAGTCTTCTCAAAAACAGAATTGGTCCCATGAAGCTTACAAATTATTTAACTTTGTTTTCAGCTCATTGCATTCTATTGTTTATTAGATAGACTGGTGCAGGCAGATCATTTTAAGCTGTAGCTATTTTCACTCCCAGATACTTAGCTGAACCATGCATAAAATTGAATGCAGATAGTTTTATCACCTGTGATATTTGTCTTTCTTTGCAAACAGTTATTTTCTTTCTTTGCTGTTGCTTACCTACGTGGGCTGACACAGTTCATGTGACACTGCATATTTGACCCTGGCTCCCCATTGAGAACTGACAGATAAAAAAAAGGTACTTACAGATTCCCATATTATCCAATATCAAGAACCAAAATTTAAACACACCCAAATTAATCCAGATTCATCATCTGATTTTCAGACACATTATTTTCTACTCCAATAGAAAATATGCAGCTAATAGTGTTGTTTTTCTCCCACCAGGGCAGAAATTAAAAATATTTGATGTCATCAAAAATTTATTCTGGATTTTTCCAAAAGATCTGTGTGCAGTTATTTCTCCGGTCATGCAACCAGGTGAAATATATTTTTAAGTACTTCTTAAAGGCAGAAATTAAATTCTTTCTCTGAACACTTTGTAGCTAAGAGATCTCATCCTTTTTTTTTTTTTTTTTTCTAGATTAATTACACAGCAAATTTCATCTTTTTCTCTTCATTATCAGTTCAGTGGGACAAGAAAGAACTGTAACACAGAGAAAGTCAAAAGTCAGAGTACTATTCCAAGGGGAGAGACAAATGAATATGGGCTATTCTAATGTTGCTATGGGAGATATTATTTATAGACAGTTTTTTTCTTTCTAATTAGGTTTATCATTTGTATTTGGACAATTAATATTAAAAATATATAAAAATTAATTTAAATGAAAGCATGGATGGTAAAAAATTAGCCTGCTACTCATGGTTTGTTTTGTCCCCTCACCAAATTAGGATTTTTTACTGTGATATTTATCTTTATTATTATTTCTGTGTCCAAATACTAAAGTTTAGCACCTCTTGGATGCTGCTATTCTATGTTCCTTTCCTTTAAGTTGCACACTAGATAATCAGACTTCTTTTGTTGCACATGTCAGAACAGGACAATTCCAACCAGTAAGTATTTAATTTTCTGTCAGTCAATGAAGGAAAATGCGTGGGACTCGTTCCTTCAATTTCATTTGAATAAAAGTGTTAGAATTCATTTAAAGCAAAAGTAAAGGTAGATACAGATAAAGAAAGGAGTGAGCAGAGAAATGGGAATAGAGACTGCTCATCTGCAATGGCCACTGCCATTTTATTTGGACCTGAGGACAAATAAAAATCAAGGTTTGTCTAGAAGGGAATGCTAACGGCTTCTGAGATCCTCGCCACCTCACTCTTATCACTTCACCCTATCATATCAATCTCACCAACTCTCTCTTAATTCACCTTCCCTAATCTAATAGTTGTGTACTAGCTATTGATAGCTATTGAATTTCCCCTACAGCTGGATGGTTGTAATCTTCCTCAGTTAATGCTGCGCTCATAGACATTTATTAGAAGAAATTCACTGGAACAGGCTGCCCAGGGAGGTTGTGGAGTCTCCTTCTCTGGAGATGTTCAAGAACTGCCCGGATGCCTACTTGTGTGACCTGGTGTAGGGAACCTGCTTTGGCAGGGGGTTGGACTCGATGATCTCTGGAGGTCCCTTCCAAGCCCTACAGTTCTGTGATTCTGTGAAGTCAGGGAAATGGGGAAACTTTGTATACAAACTAGAGAAAACTGCTTTTGTTCATTTGTTTCAATGATTCTTTTTATTTATTTAATTATTTTTAATGTAAGTAACTCTTGTCCTCATGCAAAATTCTGGAATAAAGCCTACATGATATTTAACTGATGATTATATCTTGTTTGGAGTGCACCATTTGGATGATCGGTTGTTAAGAAATAGCTTCCTAGCAAAAAACATTTGAGATCTGACTCATCAAAAATTCTTAGGGGCAGCTGTAATATGTGCTGACATACCAACTACAATTTTAAAAATCTGCACACAATAGCAGAAATTATTTTCTTCCAGACTGGCTGAAATTACTTACCACGATTCACAGCTCTCACCACAGGGAAAGTCAGTTTCTCATCTGTTGAAAGTCTGAAAATGTCTAAATGAAATCTTTGTTAGATTCAGAAGTTTTTATAAATATCTGTGTCTCCCTACTAAGTAGTGTGTCAGAGCACAGGCATTGGAGAATAAGTCATCTCTTTTCTTCATTGCTAGAACAGTCTCTCACATAGTTTTGGTCAGCTGAAACTCTCTCAAATTTGAATCTCTTCAAGACTGATAATGATCAATCCTGGTAAGAATTTTGGATGAAGCTATTCTGCTCCAAACAGAGTTCAATTGCATGGGCAGATGGTGCCAACTGGCTACAGTACAGAATGTGAGCCCCAGAGCAGCTGACTACTTTTAGAAGATAAAAGTTTTGGATCTCATGGATGTTGCAATATATATCAAATATGTGGTAGACTTGCAAAGAGTCTGAAAAACAAGTTGAATACACTGTAATGTTTCTACAAAGAAAGTATTAGATACTTAATTTAAGACATAAATGCAGAACACCAAGACTATATTTTGAACTAGCTTTCAGTTATCTACAAGTCATATTCTGCATTGCTGTTCTGTAATCTCTTTAACCTAGTAATAAAAAGTAAGTAAAGGAAAAGAAAATTTAATTCAGGACGGCCAGTTTGTTGGCAAACTCTATTTATTTCCATATGAAATCTTTGTTATAGTTTGTTTTCTATTTTTGGAAGTCAGAACTAAATAAATCTTCCCAGAACAAAAGATCATTCTACCATCTCTTATGTAGCACACAGCAGGAAAAATTCAGGCTATTATTGTATTCATTAATTTTCTACATTCAAAGTTAACCCCCTGTGATTACACAAAATATTTTACAGCACGTGACGGTATGGCTTCCTTGGATCAAGAAGGCTGCACAGAAGTGTCTTTAGCAAGAACTAGCACAACTGAGAAGGCTCTTAGTGTGACATTCTTTATAGTTTTCTGATACTTCACTCTGGGAAATATAAAACATAACTACATATGATATTGAATTTTCACTTTATGAAATAAAAATAACCCTTGAGAAATGTGATAATGGGTTAAGAAAGAAGAATAAGAAGAAACAGACCATGTACAATTACAGGTCCTTTTCTCAGTTAAACAGAGTCTGAGTTTTCTATCACAGTTCAACAAATTTTAGTGTTTCTGGTTTGTTTCCTGTGTAAGCTCTTGTGAAGCAGTAAACAGAAGCAGAGAATTCATTAAATTTCTGATCATGTCTAAGATTTCAATACTTATTTTGAAGTAGATATCAAGATATGTTTTCAAGACAATTTATTTAATTTTCCTCCCTAAATCTGTTTTCCAGGCAAGATACGCTAGCTGCTTTGAAAAGGGAGGTTTTTTTTTTTTGTTTGTTTTGTTTTGTTTTGTTTTGTTTTTTCCAGAGGGCCAACAGACAAGCCAAACATCTCAGGGTAAGCACAATCACTGATACTGCAGGGTTTGCAGGAAGTGAAACCTTTGCGAAGATTTCAGGTAAAATATTAATCTACCTGAGAGTAGCAAGTCTGGAAAATTTCTTTAGCATTCCAATGATGCCTAGATCTTTCCCACCTACAGGAACAGCACATATTTACAAATTGTAGGATAATTTTAGAATTTGAAATTTGCATTAAAAATATGTTGAACAAGAGATTTTGTTCTCCCCTGTAACTTAGTCTGCTCGTGCCTAGGAATAGACAACATTTGTTTAATCATGTATATGTTGCAGTTTTCTGTGCTGGTGTAAAAGAATGCATTAGTACTAATACTGTTCCAAAAAGCAGCTCGTGTTTATAAAAAGAACAGCAATAACAACAAATAAACTAACAAAAAAACAACAAAAACAAAACAGTCATGATGAAGTATATTAACACTGTTGTATAACACATGCACTGTTTCTCCCATGATTCTTGCCATCCAAAGAATGCAGAACATAAGAGTTTTACTCACTTCTGGCAAATTCAAAGTAAGATAAATAGAAAGTAAAGAAAAAAATATTCATCAGTTCTGCAAAAAAAGACATATTACAGTCAACTCACAAAGTTGAAACGTTATGGGAAGTAGAGAAGGTCATCTTACAAAATGTAAACACAGAACTAATCAAGCATTAGTGAATAGGATATCAGCCATTCTGATGTCAGCTGAAAATAGTACCAGCTACCAATTAGTTTCCATGAGCACAATAAAATATTTAATAAGACTCTCAAGCTTCATCAAAGGTGTACATCAAAGATGCATATGCAGGCCCCTGAGTATCTCTTTCAATCTGTTTATTTTTGAGTCCTCTTATCAGAACATACCAAAATATATCTCCAAAATATCAACAAGATTAAGTTTCAAAATCAATGAAATCCATACTAAAGAAGGTCTTATCTTAATTTTACATATTTCCAAAATTTGATTTACAACTGTTTATTATTGAATTCATTCTACAGCTTTGAAAAACTTTACCTTTTACTGTATACAAATCCAAAATTTTTCTTTATAGTTACCAAACTTCTACTCAATTACTTGTAACTACAGAGTAAAACCTAATGATGAATTGTTTAGTGATTGTCACATAAGGTGCTGTTATTGATAGAAGGACTCATTGCTTATCTCCTACATCCGTCTTATGTTAATGTAAATCTTTCCATTTCAACAGATACAAAATTCATTTAAGAGTGAGGCTCATCTTCATTGATTTGATGATATCAGGTCATACTCTGGTTTTGTATACTTACGCATATAAACCAATATGTTATTAATATGTGAGCTGAGTAGAAAAGCAGAGTTGTGTGTAAGAGCAATCTGTTCTACACTTAAACTAAGGACAGAATCAATTTTGGAAATAATTTTTACAATTATTTCCTGATGATGGTAGATTCTGTATGAGTCAGCAATGCGTCCTGGCAGCCAAGATAGCAAACTGCTTTTTGGGGTACATTAAACAAATGCTTCATCAGCTGGTTAAAAGAAATGGCTATTGCATTATATTTAGGTCTAGTATGTCCTCTCTTTGAATACTGCATTCGGTTCTGGGCTCTGCAATATAAAAAGAATATTAGGATACTTGAGTGTGTTCAAAGGAGGGCAACAAAGCCAGTGAAAAACACGGAAGTCATGTCCCCTATGGAGAGGACACTTGTGTTGTCTAGTCTGGAGAAAAGGAAGCTGAGAGGAGAATTTATTCTCTCTTCAGCTTTCAGTGGAAGAGAAGCACAAGAAGGTCCTGGCCTCTTATCCATGGAAATCAGTAATAGGATGCATGGGAATTGCTCAAAGCTGCACTGGGAGACTTTCAGAGTAGATACTAAGAAAAAATTCTTTACTATGAGGGTGGCCAAACACTGGAACAAGCTTCCTAGTGAGGTGCTGATGCCCCATGACCTCAATAATATGTTTTAACTTTTGGTTAGCCCTGAGATGGTCAGGCACTTGGACAAGATGATCTTTGTTGTTCCCTTCCAGCTGAGCTATGCTATTCTATTCTATTCTATTCTATTCTATTCTATTCTATTCTATTCTATTCTATTCTATTCTATTCTATTCTATTCTATTCTATTCTGTTCTGTTCTGTTCTGTTCTATTCCAGTGGTATCATTACTCAATCTATAAAACAGTCTGTATCCCTCCTCAGCTCATTTAAAAGACATGGGCAGCATGCAACTTTGTAATTAAAGCACAAAATGAACCCAATTTTCATAGTATGTCAAATAAGAGGAAACAAACTTTCTGTATAGTTCAGATGTTATCATGGAAGAATAAAAAAATGTTAGAAAAATTGAAGATGGATGAAACTGGTATGATTGAAAGAAGTACTATATCAAAGAACTACTGGGATGGAAAGAGATAAATAACATATTTTCTCAAAGTCCCATTCTATGGTTAATTTTATTTATTCTGCATAAAAATAGGTTTCACATATGACTAGTATACTAACTTGGCTTGCCTAATGGGTTGTAATTTTATCATCAAAAGTTAGAATCTATAAAGAATTCTTCTATAAAGTGAATTTTCAAGAACTTAAAATAGCAAAAGGCAAAAAAGATCTGACTGTCTTTACTGAATCAAGTAATGTCACATTGCTCCAAGCAGGCAAAAATAATTCTAGTTCAGGCAAAGTGATAGAAAAAGAATTGATGCCATTATGTAAGGTGCAAGAAAATTCTCCCCTGTATTACTGGATCCGATTCAAGACTTGTGAATTCAAACAAGAACCAATTTGGAAAGTAACCTTTATGTAGATCTGTTGGACAAAGGCGAAGATAAAATATATGAAAAAAAAATCAGAAATATCTGTAAGCACATATGGTGAAAATCATCAGGGAGAAAAAAAAAAGAGTTATTGAGCTAAAGAATACTGTTGATCATTAAGAACACTGGCATTATGTCTAGTATCATTATATTAAATGTATGCATTCATTGGTCATCGTAACTTGAAAAAGCTATTAATATACTTCAGTATATTCAATATACTTTTCACCTTAACAGAAGAAGTATTGTTTTTTCAATTATAATTAAAATTTTGGGTGTTGGATGTAACTTATTCATACATACATTTCATCATAACGCAAAAGAGAAGGAATGTCTGCTTGGGTTGTTTTAGTTTGTTATTCCCATTTGTCTTGTCTTATTTATTGAAACAGAGTTTATTTACTGTTCTAGTTGAACGCATCATCCTGCAACTATTAAACATCCGCAGTCTATTATGTAAGTGATTCTGTGTGTTTTGTTAAAGATAATTTCTGTCAACATTGTTTTGCTCATTTATATTTAAAGAGAATTAAAGTTATTTCTTATAAAAATGTATAAACTCAGGAAATTAAAGTCGTTTATTACTGTAGAAACCATTCTAAGACAATATTTTAACAGTCAAATCAATAAAACATAAGTAAAAGTTCTTACATTGCTAATGTTAGATAGTTCATTTTCCAGATCTAGTTATAGGTGTTAATATTAATGAAGCATTAATAATAAGATCAACAGCAATGTTGATCACATAATAATAGCAGTAAAAATAGTAAGTAGACAAATGTATTATTGTGGTCTCATTTTTATCAGTGCTTTCAGTATTCTGGTATTCTTCCTTTTTCTGTTCAATTATCCTTTATTTACGCAAGTTTTTACCAAATTCACCCTGTATGGACAGGTACTTTGAGGTCACAGAAATAAAATGGTGAATGAGATAAATTAGTGTTGAGAATTTCATTCATATTCATCTAATTGAGGAGCAGGTTGTAAAAAAATAAAAGAATTGCTTTAGTGGTGTTCTAGGGGATTGGGATAGTAGTGTATCTGGAGATAGTGCATGGCAGCAGTAGACTGAAATTAAGATTTCAGTAAGACATGGTTCTTACTTCTGTGACCCAAGTGCCAGATTGGGTCAACCACTGCCTCTAGAATGAAATCCTGAATTCCCAGTTCTCAAAATATTGGCTGCTAGCTATTGGGAAACGTAATTTCTTCCACAAAGTTTAAATAATTTGTGCAAGAAAAGGAAGCCCAAGATTCTGGACATAAATGCTTCAGTTTGTCTTGTAAACACAAAGAAGTGTGTTCTGAATTCTTTGTTTATCTCAGTTCTAATTCTGGTTCTTATATACAGAATGTTATACTTTATTGCTGTTGGATTTTTAATAAAGCAAAATGTAACTAGTATTGGAAAAGGATTTTTCTTTATTTAACACCAAAGTACTTCATACTAGTGTGCTAAAATGTGCATGATTGTTGCAAGCAATCCTTATATACATATGGATATGCACTACTCAAGCAGATAGGTCCATAAAAATTTTCATGTATTAGCCTACATCCAACGGGTCATTAGCCACTTTCTCAGATGTTACTGAGTCTACCTTAACCTGCTTGCAGAGATGTTCATGTGAACACTTTATATCCATCCTAGGGTTCTGAAGGAGATGGCTGATATGGTTGCCAAGCCACTCTCCATCATATTTGAAAAATTATGGCTGTCTGGTGAAGTCCCCAGTGAATGGAAAAAGGGAAACATTACTCTGATTTTTAAGAAAGGGAGAAAGGAACAACCAGGGAACCATAGGCTGGTGATCCTCACCTCTGTGCCTGGGAAGATCAGGGGGCAGAAGCTATGTTAAGGCACAGACAAGACAAAGAGTTGATTTGAGACAGCCACCATGGCTTCACCAAGGGCAGATCGTGCCTGACCAATCTGGTGGCCTTTTATGATGAAGTGACATCTTTGGTGGATGAGGGAAGGGTGATGGATGTAATCTACTCTGCAAAGCCTCTGATATGGTCCTTCACCACATCCTTCTCTCTAAATTGGAGAGGTGTGGATTTGAAGGATGGACTGTTCGATGGATTAGGAATTGGCTGGCTGGTCGCAGTCAAAGGGTTGTGATCAATGGGTCTGTGTCAGGGTGGAGGCCGGTCACAAGTGGTGTCCCCCAGGGTGGGTCTTGGGACCGGTGCTCTTCAACATCTTCTCACTGACATAACAATGGCATCGAGTGCACCTTCAGCAAGTTTGTGGATGACACCAAGCTGAGTGGTGCAATCAATACGTTGGAAGGAAGGGAAGCCATTCAAAGGGACCTGGACAGTCTGGAGAAGTGGGCCCATATTGCACTTGGGCCAGGGTTATCCCAGGCATTTATACAGACTGGGAGAAAAACGCCTTGAGAGCAGCCCTGTGGAGAAGAACTTGGAGGTCCTGACAAGAAGCTGGACATGAGCCCGCAGTGTGCACTTGTAGCCCGGAAGGCCAACTGTCTTCTGGGCTGCATTAAAAAAGGGGTGGCCAGCAGGGAGAGGGAGGTGATTGTTCACCTCTACTCAGCTCTTGTGAGGCCCCATCTGCAGCACTGCGTTCAGGCCTGGGGACCCCAGAACAGGAGATCTTGGAGCGGGTCCAGAGGAGGGCCACTAAGATGATCAGAGGGCTGGAGCACCTCTCCTATGAAGAGAGGTTGAGGGAACTGGTATTGTTTAGCTTAGAGAAGAGAATGCTCTGGGGAGACCTCATTGTGGCTTTCCAGTACTTGAAGGGAGCATATATACAGAAGGGGTACGGCTGTTTACAAAGGTGGACAGTGATAGGACAAGGGGGAATGGTTTTAAACTGAGACAGGGGAGGTTTAAGTTAGATATTAGGAGGAAGTTTTTCATTCAGAGGGTGGTGACACACTGGAACAGATTGCCCAAGGAAATTGTGGATGTTCTATTTCTGGAGGCATTCAAGGCCAGGCTGGATGTGGCTCTGGGAAGACTGGTCTGCTGGTTGGTGACCCTGCACATAGCAGGGGGGCTGAAACTAGATGATCATTGTGGTCCTTTTCAACCCAGGACATTCTATGATTCTATGATTCTGTTTCAATGATTCTATGATTCCATGATCTAAATAAAGAGGGAGATAGACCAAGCTTTAATAGTTTGGCAAAACCAGCTCATTAAGTCTTAAGCAGAACAGGCAGCATCCACATATGAGCAATAACTGTATCCAGATTAGAAATAATCTGGGTACTGTTCCTGAGGTATACATCTAGGAAATGCAATGTCACAGACTTTGATTCTTGAATAAATTTGGATGATAAGTTTAGATATTACAGATAGGATACATGGGGGAGATCAGATATTTCAGTGTCAATCCTGACATGTTCTTGTCCAATTTGTTTTTCAGTAACATTCAGTGAAAGAAACAGCTTGCCCAGGCAGTGCATTCCACTGCTTCACTGTTAGGTCTTTCCTGTCATGTGATGTAATCTCCCTTGCGCTAATTAGAAACCTTTGTTCCAATCACAATATATTATTCAGTTGGTCCACATCCCTCTTGAACTATACACAAAATCAGACACTGGTACTCGAGCTGACACCTTAGTAGTGCCAAATACAGCAAATATTTCAGCTGAATTAGAAATAACACTCCTATTTATTTTTTTCAGAAAAGCATAACATTCTTGAGTCTTGTCCAGATTGTGAGCCACAGTAACTCTCAGATCTTTTTGTTTAGCTAGACATTTTTCGCTTTGTACTTGCAGAAGAGAATTCTCTGTGCGCCCTTGTGAATTGCATCTTTTTTCTCTGTAGTGGCATAGTTAGCCCTGCAATGAGACAGAGATTGGACAGGTGATCAATTTAAATCATTTTACGATTCGCTGATTTTATCAGGTAATTTGAGTTTGAATTCTATTCTCTGGTGTACTTAAAGCTTTCTCAGCTTGTTTCATCTGCAACTCTGTACTTTTCTTCTGATTATTACAAAACCTTTGCCTGTCTTCTAATTCAGGACAGACCCCTCAGTCCAATATTGAATATATTCTTCTACATTGACTATGAACCACCGCTAAAATACACATCAAGTGTGGCAATCGCCATGTAATAGCACTTTCACTAGCTGACCTATTCATTACAAGTCAGACATAACTGTAAGAAATTTGAAACCCTCTCAGGGACCCGGTATGTTCAGCATTGGCTTCAACTTCAGGATATGTCTCTGCTTTCCCCAGATTTCTTCCCTGGACAAAACCCCTGCCTGAGTCCAGTTCTCTCACCCTCATTACCACAGGTAGATAATGACTTCACATCTCTTTTAGTTACTGTTAGTCACTGTTAGTTCTCACATAGATGAGAAGCTACTAGGCCAGATAAGACGTAGCAACCTTACCATACCACCCTGTATATTTATCATGCACATCAACTCCAGTAACTTCGTGGATCACTTCAACTGTCTCAGGAACCAACTGCTAGATAATTCTGTCTTTCTTTTACTTCCTCTTGAGAGTTCTGCACTGCATCTCATGACCTCTTGCCCCTTCACCACTAGGATTATTCTTCACTCATTTATAGGGCAACATGTTGGTACCAGATTGCTACAGGACACAGCATAAAGGTAAACATTCTGCCTCATATAGAGACCATCAGACTCTAAAGAGTATCAATTATCTTTTGGTTGCTAAAGCCACTGTAGTTTTCTCTATATGATCACCTTGTTCTTACTGATCTCTGCACACAGATTAAAGTCCTGGCATTTTCTCAACCAGCTTCTCTTTGTAGCACTTTTATTTGTCTCTTAGAGATTCCGGGACCTAGATTCTGCCATGCCACGTGGCTTTTCATTTCGGAATGTTTGTGGCAGACAACTGCAAACAAAAGCCCCTGAAAATCCATCTGAAGATCATCATAGAGATTTTTAAATATCAGCCTGAATACAGTTGCTATTAATCAGAAAATGAAGGAAGCAATAAGCTGTAGTCAGCTTCCAAAACTCCTTTCCTTTTTTCTTTTCCACTCCCCCTCACTTTCCTAGGGAACCATGTTTCTTCTAGTGAAGTCTGACAGTCAGTTATTTTGTTATATCCATCCAGACCTCACGGTCTCTAAATCTCATTGCAGAAACAGTGAATGGAATCTTGCAGCTCAAAATGGTAGTCTGTATTTCTTTGTTTTGTTGTTGTTTGTTTGTTTGTTTCCTCATGATTCAACTGCTGTGGATTTGACCTCCCCAGTTCTTACATTTCATGCCAAATGACTACATGATCCTCAAAGTGGATCAATTCTTCACTCTGTCTACCACTGTGTTTGTACTGTTACTGAATTCTAGGAAGAAGGAAGTGATTTCTGAAAATAAGGACATGCCTGGTTTCACTGGGAGATGGGTAGCTCAGGAAACGTCCCAAAACTTCACCTATAAACATCTTTTAGTTGGTACTCATTAGTCAGAAAAATTCCACATTCCTCACTCAAAAAATCAATTTCTCAGTTTGAGCATGGGCTCTAAAAACTCCAATAATTATTTTGCTGCTGATTTGTTTAAATGCCATAGTAAAGGAAAGCAACTCAACTCTATGAATGCCCATCTATACAGTTGATTATTTAGACTAGCACAAAGACAGAAATAAAGAGCCTCATGGGAGATAAAAGCATGGAGAGAGAAAAGCTTTGTTACTGCAAGTAAGTCCAATTCAAAGCTCTCACAAACAAAATGAGAAAAGAAACAGTAGTCATTAATTGAGTCAATGTGGCCTTGTAGCCACTGTTCAAGTGATGTTCTAAATGAATACAGTTCTGGACTAAGAGAAGATGTCTCTAGGATATCTCTCACAGAATAAAATTCTCAGAATGGTCACGTACTTACACATACACAGTTTCTTCTTTAGACAGACCAATATCTGTTGAGGCAGCATCTGACATTCAGGAAATGCTATTAAGTCGTGTTTCTTCCATCGAAAAGGCTTAAAAGCCTTTTAAAAGATCAATGACTTACTGAGAAGGAAAAGCCATTTCCACCCTCATTCTCATTAGCTATCTCAGTGTGAAGAAAGGTATGTGATGGTACAGCTAGTGCTATCTTCTCTCCAACAGCTGAAATGGCTTTATAAATGACATGAGACTATCTTCATTGAGGTTGCTTAAGAAATCAAATGTAGGAAATGAGTTTCAAAGATCCTTCAAGATTTGAAGGCTGAAATCTTTGTTGAATTACATAAGAACCTGGTATTCCTTCACAATATAACTTGATACATTTGCAGACAATTGCTCTCAAGAAGACTTGCAAATGTGCTCTGAAGTTAGTGATACTCATGTGTTCATGAAGAAGAACAATGTGCTGACTTGTGCTTACTTGCTATGGGGGAAAAAGATTTTTAAAAAGTGAACAAAGGCATCAGAAGGTCTTTAATTCATGCTTTTCCTCCCTCCCTTCCTAAATCCCAGAATCAGCCAAACCTGTGTGTACTTTTATCTAAGCTGAGTGACCGCATTGTAAACTTAACCTTGTCAACATGCTGTAAATGGTTTGAATTAATTAATTTCCTCTGGAAATCTGTTGTATCCTGTATCCTGCTTTAACCCCCTATGAAGAAGGCCCAATGTGGAAGTATCAGTTAGCACCATAGGCACAGCTCAGTGACAACTTACTTTGTTGTTAATGAAAAATGGTTAATGTTCCATGCAGATGCCTACTGATGTTAATACATCCAATGCTTTTGTGGGCTAACATCTGGTTTGCGTTAGATGTTAATTCTAATTCTCAGTCAATATTTTTGGACACTGCTACTGTTGGCAATTTACTGATATTACCTGTGTGTTCTGCAAAGCTTTATCTAGATGTAAGTAAAGTACGTTTATTTTGTAATAATTTATTAGTATTACTTCCACTTATTTCATCATGTTGTTAGTGCCTGCATGCATCATAAATACCTGCTTTCTTATTTAAGCTCTGCTTGATTCTCTTAAAAGTTCCTATTTGAATCATAACACTACTGTTATGTGTTTGGTGCTCAAGCCTGGCAAGATGTTATAACAAAAGTACATAACATGCAGATTTCCTTAACTTCCCCAAAAAGAACTTAATGATCCAAATCACAAAAGTAAAGGAATTGGATAAATAAAAAATATCCACATTTTTGAAGGTTCATAATTTGCCACTATTGCCTATAACTGGGAGGCAGTTCCACTAATGCCTCCTTCTTGATAATTCTTCTAGACTCTTTGAGTATAGACTTTGAGTACAAAGTGATTATTTTCTATTTATTAGATAGTTAGGAAGAAGCTCTAATGTACCAGATATTTGTACCTAAAACCTATATTGCAATTAATGCAGATGATACTAAAAATGATAAAATGCTAGTAATAATGGATATTTTAGGCAATAGTAAACTTCACTGATAAAGCAAATGAATTGAACTTTGTAAGTAAAAACAGGCTAGAGTGAAGAGCCCAATAGAGCAAATGAGACAGAGAGATGAAGGAAGACAGAACTCAGGCTAGGAGCAACTAGTTGGGAAAAATTTACCAACTAGACAACAACTAGAATTGATTGGATGAAGAAAAAGAGACAGGAAGACCAAAAGTTAAGAATGAGAATTGTTCATGAACAGAGATAGAAGACAGTGAACGGGAACAAGACTGAAGGACTGGTGGGAGAGACACAATTAGGGCTGAACAGTTAAAAGGCTCAGAAAGAAGAGAGACAATAGATTGGTAGTGGAGAAAGCAATAGAACTTTGTTTGAATCCTAGATGGGACTGGAAACCAGGTGAGAGAAAACTAGATTGTGCGAGATTGTGCACTAGATTGTGAGAAGTTTAGTGGAGAGCTTGTGAGCAAGTGAGAAACAGCATATTCTGACCCTATGGGAATGGCTGAACAAAAGGGATCCAAAAGAAGCACAGTAGGCATGAGAAATTCACACTGACAGTTCATCTCTGAAGATGGCACTGGTACTAGGAACCTGGTACCAGTAAGAAGAGGGTAACAGTGGGGATAAAAAATTGAAAGGTTTTAGCAAAAAGTGTTAATTATTCATTTCTTAATTCTAGAGTGCATTACTTTGTCTCTAGCATATCAGTGTGGAAGTGGTGGGGGTGAGGTGTGCACTCTAAATGTAATTCATTAGAATGGGAGCTGTGATATGCAACACACTCTTAAACAATGAGATCTTAAGTATCCTCTTTTATAAAAAGTCCTTGGTTGCTATGGAGGCAGTTTCAAAAGTCCTTTGTTAGAATATGTGTTGTCTGCTAATAAAAAAAAGAGGTCACACATTTTTGGCTCAAAGATGATAACCAAGAAAAAAAAAGTCACTGAAGGAGTGGAGAATTAGAAAGTCAAACAAAAGCAGTCTGCCTACAAGGAAAGGGTAGTCTGTAACTAAGGAAAGAAGGGACAGGTAGGTCTATGTGTTTTGAATAGTTTGCACTTTTTCCTGGATATTTATTTACAGAATTAAAGCTACATAGGGAAGGGATCGGCATTCCTATTCAAAAGGTCTTGCTTGCTGTTAGAGGATTAGGCCTGTGCAAACTGAACACAAACTGAAAACTTCAGTACTATCAATCTGTTCTAGCAGGCACATTTCTTACACAGCTCAGAAAGGTGTCCGAATAGCTTTCGTTGAGAACAAACAGGCATTTCGTCCCAAGGCCTTACTCTCCTCTTACCAGTATCAAGAGACTGTGGTTAGGACTAATCTTCAGTTTGGAATCTTAGGGTTTAAAGGAAAGAGGGAAGTGGATTGATTAGATTGATTCTTTGTATAAGCCATTAACCCGTGTGAGTTCCTAGTCATGGGATAACCAGTTACTTATCTTCTTTCAGATGTTTAATGCTGGATAAACCACACTGCTTCTGGGGAGTGCTGCTCTCACAGAAGACCTTGCATAGTCAGGGTGAGCTGGAGAGCTCATGGTACCAGGTACATAGCTTAGATGCTGGAACATGTGGAGTCTAGGCATGCTTGTAAGGCCAACCAAGGCTGATTTGAACCCTCTGTGCTTCTGTCAGTGTTACAGTCCCGTTGTGTGTGAGTCTGAGGCTCAGGAGGAGGGGCGCACACTGCTGCGAATGGGGCCCATGTGGGTGGACTAGGGCTGGAGAGCATATGCGAAAAGCAGATGTGGTGTGTGTTCCCGAGCAGAGCAGAGTGTGACAGCAGGGGCCTGGGAAAGAAGTCTCTGTAATGACCGTGTTAAGATATTTTAATAAAGAAGTTACCTAGTGTAAATGAATCCATATGTTTTGTAATCCATAGTCCCATTCTGTTTCAGCATCTGGTAACGTGGGGATTTAGCAGCGGTAGAATTAATGGTATAGCTTCCTATTCTACTTAATGAGGAGTGGAAAACCATTAACGACTTATTTTAAATGACAGCTTCTAGAATAGTCTTCATTAAGGAAGGCTCACAAGTAAAGGAGATTATGTTTGCTAAAAGGCAGAAAGAATTACACTAACCAACAAGAGCAATTTTGAAGAGGGATCCATATGCACAAACAAGTTGTCACTGTGTATGTATTATAACTGGGGAGGTTCAAAACTTGTCAGAGAAGTGATTCTGGGGGTGGCAGGACATATTTTGAGAAAATCTCGTTTTCTGTGTGAAAAGAATTTGTTTTACTCTACTTACCTTTTGTCAGCCTTTTCTTACCCTCTTAATTTCTTCTCCCACAACCAATAAGATACATTGCCATAAAAAAGAGGTAAGGTTTTTCTGGAAGGACATGGAACAGGTATTGTTTTTTTATTGAAAATACTGATTGAAGCTGTTTCTAATTTTCTTGATTCAACAATGAACATTTTCAGGAGAAATAAGTAACTGGCTATATCTTCAATCTTTATGGGCATACATCAAATAGCTGTATATAGCCTTCCTGTTTGTCCTTAGATCTTCCCCATAAAATACCAAATTTTTCTTTCAAGAAAACATGACATTGTCTCTACTTGAGTATCATCAAGCCAATGCTTAGTTTTGTAAGGCATATCATTCTTTAAAATACAGACTGAAGGTACTACTATGGAGAAAAAGGGAAATTACCCTTTTAATCACTACGAATCTGACCATGAACATTTAAATATGCTGTTTTTCCCATTGACTTTTTTTTTTTTTTTGCCTTAAGATTGCATCCACCTCATCGTTTCTGGAACATCATTTCCCCAGTGTTGACTACATCTTTGAGTGAATAGGATATACTTTAAATGCCGCTGGGAATGTTTTAAAATCACACACAAGTTCATAACAGTAATGATAGCTGTAACAGTACACTTTAAATAATGTTGTCTAGAATGTTACTTATCATTTATGTAGCTATCTGAATATCCTCACCAATAAAATCTTTCTGCAGTTTTCAGAAATTGGGTTTGTTCCCAATTTCACATATCTGTCACTTTCCAAGGGTAAAAAATATCCATAAATATAATAAAAAAAAGTGAAACGTGGACCTTCACTGCTTGTTTGCCATTGCTGTGGTGGCCATTTGTATTCTCTTGAACTGCAATCACCACAGGGGCACAAAATTGCACAGCTATTTCCTACGCCTGTTTTCATCTCTTCAGGAAAAGGAGTGTTAGGATTTTCCTCCCCTGACTGGCTGCTTTACAGGAGGGTGGGGTTACGGGAATGATAAAAGGGAGTGAAATGTTACCTTGTTTTTACAGTTTTGATGCCAGTAGCTAGCCCTAGGGGAGACTAGAGTACTGGTAGTTAGAGCTGAGGCCACGTAAGAGATCCCTGGTTTTAAAGAAAAGTTCTTTTGCCTCACTCAGTCTGGTATCTCAGAGGCTTTAGTGGGTAAAACAAACGTGCTACATGCTGCGACAAGTCCTTACATTCATGCTAGCTTCAGTTTCCCCAGCCAAAAGAATGCAGCCCTGCAAGATTTCCATCAGCAGAATAATTTCTGTTCAAGAGCCCATGCTTCTTCCTGGCTGGTATAAACTGGAGAGCTGGGAGGCATGAGGAGCAGCTGCCAGACTGACCTGAGCAGTGTAGGCTCCTTAATATCCACCGCCCTGTTGGGAGATTAGTGTGGCAGAACGCTGCCATATGCCTCCCTGCCCTTGACAAATCCCCTTCATTCCCTTGACATACACACAGAAACCCTTTACCCAAGCGGCCTACAGGGCAGCAGAGAATTTATCTTTGGGTTGGCTCCCATTAAGAAACTCAGCTATTGAATGTTTTGCTGTATGCACAGGATTTTTAAAAGAGACTGTCTTCCTGTCACTTATTTATACAGTCTCAATCCTTTATTTCTAGCTCTGCTGTTCCCCTAATTTGGCTTCAGAGACCGTGACAAAAGATGTTAGGACAGGTTCACTTTCTTCCAAGATGTAGAAGATGGGCTAGAGCTATGCATAGCTAGCTCAGGTACCTCTGGGATGCTACATTCTCTCCAGTGGTTAAGTTGTTCATCAAAATCTTGCAGCTTGTTTATGCACATACTGCTCAAAAATCATTAGATTTGAGTGGGTATTTGATTCCCTGAGTAAAGGTAGCAGGGACTTGTAGCTGCTTTATGCCTTCCTGCAACATGGATCACTATTTTCTATTGAGGATCAGCTTCTAGAGAATTCCCAGCACTTCTCAGGCAGTGGCAGTCTCCACTTAATCTCCACATTTTGTGCCACTTCACTATTGCAGCTTTGCTCTCGTACTACAGATCTACGCCATGGCTATAAGGTGCCAGAGAATGGTTTGCAGAGTCTGAGTAAGATCTGCATAAGACACCTCATGTACGCTTTCCTATGGTTGTTTATGCCTGGGCTTGTTGGTTTCTTGATATTTTTTTTTAATGGTTCCTTCTAGTCCTAGTGCAATAAATTTAGAAAACCAGGTCCAAAATTTGAAGTATTAATGGTATCATTTGAGCGTTGTTGCACAACAGCTGAATGCTATATGTAGGTTTGATATAAGGAAATGGTTCTTCACCAGGGGATGGTCAGGCATTGGAACAGGCTCCCCGTGGTAGTGGTCATGGCACTGAGTTTGTTGGAATTCAAGAAGAATCTGTACAATGCTCTCAGACATCTGCTCTGATTCTTTGGTGGTCCTGTGTGGAGCCACAGGTTGGACTCATTGATCCTTATGAGTCCCTTCCAATTCAGGATATTCTGTGATCCTATATCCTATAAAGAAGCAAAAAAACTTTACATTTCTTAATAGCTTTTAAGACGTTCCCTCAACCAAATTTTGTCTTAACTGTGACCTCTGTTGCCCTGAAGTCATGATTATCTTGTCCATCACAGATGACAAAGGAAGCAAAAAGTGGCCATATCCTTAATTTAATTGTCTCAATAAAATATTTGCATCCACAACTTTGCGCATATGAGCTGTATCAGGCTTTTTATGAAGATCATTTCCCTCTTTCCCTTCTGGGAAGGACAAATAAACCATAGTCATGTTTATCCCTGCTAGTCAGAAGTAAGCCTTATTCCTCACACATAATTGATAAAGATATACCAATAGTTCTGTTTCTTTTTGTTTGAACAGATTTATCTGAACAGAATTCAGAGACTCAATCTCTATTGGTTTCTTATCCCACAGTGGCAGGAAAAAGGAGATGTGAAATTTGCTCATTCTGTGCTTCTGGAGCTTCTGTGTAAATATATTTTCCTATAATATTTTTACTGTATTGCCCAAGGGAGAAGTGCAAGCAGAATCCAAATATTTAGACATTTATTATCCCTTGCACATGTATTTTCCATTAACATCAGTGGAATTAAAGATGTACATAGGGAAAAGAAAATAAACAGTTAATGACCTAACAGAGAAAGGGAAATACAGGGCCCCCAGAAAACAAGTTAGCCGTAGAGGTGAGGAAAATTATTTTCCTGAACTAATTATACATAACAGCAATGGAAAAGACCTGGCAGACTTGTATCATCTCTCTTTGCCCTCTGCAGGACAAAGGGATTGTATCTATGTTAGTCTCTCCGGCTTCACATGTAAACTAACCTCAGATAATTTGAGTGACACTAAATCAAATGCCTTCAGAGCCTTATGACTGGCAACACCGTTGTACAATTTCACCAGGAGGAGAACTGCTTCCTCTGCTCGGAAAATACATGGCAGTACTTGTCCCCATGTTCCCTCTGTGTACTGTGACAGAAGGAAGTCAAGCACTACATGGTGCTCCACGAAGGAGGATTTCCTAGCAGGTCGGTCTGTTTTAGAGGGAGGAACTTTAGGGCATTACAAAACCACAGCTTTAACTTATGTGCCTGTGAAAACAGGAATGTACGCTGTAAAGTGTGCTGCCTCCAAAAATCCCAAATCAGTAAAGAAATGCTGTGGATGAATAGAGTCACAGCAAGTTTAACATTCCACAGTTTTGATGAAAGCAGTGGAACAGTCAAGTGTGACTTAACAAAGCTTTAGAGAGGTGTTCTGTCCATTTCCATAGGCAGAAAATAAAATAAAACAAACAAACAAGCGAACAAAAAACACAGCAGTGTTTTTCCTCCCATACTGGTCCTTCTAATATTTCCTGTGACGACTTCTAATGTCTCATTTAAAATGGCACCAGAAGCAGACACTTCAGATTTGCTAGAGTATTACAACTGCTGGTGTCCATCCTTCCCCCTAACATTGCATTATAACTATTATAAATGCAGCCAGCAGTAACCAGGTATCAATATACAGTTCTGGGAAACTGAGTGGTCTGATGAAGACTACAACATCTCAATTGAAAAGACACCACTTAACACATCTCATATTTATGTTCATCTAACACCTTGTGATCATCTTCCAGAGGAATAAACTATTTTGCTATTGACAGATGTTTCCATATGGAACTGAAAGGGGAATATATATATATACATCCTTTCTTGGAATAGCACATTTCTTCTAGTCATGTTTCATTCCTTGCTTCAGAAGTAGGTAGTGAGGAACACAGCTGTGGTAAATCGTTAAGACAAGTTTTCCATATTGCAAGTGTATCTGTAGTCATAATACCTTGGAATTTTGCTATGGTGCCCAACCGATGTATTTCTTTTTTTTCTTTAAACTAACATTAAAAAATTAGTGGAACTTAAAAAAAAGATAATGGACTTATTTTTGAAATAATTGCTAAAGTAAAAAGAGGAATAAGAGATGGAAGTTGAAAACAGAGCAGTGCATTTGACTATGTAAATTAGGACAGATAAAGCCAGAGGTCATCTTTGATTCATTAATACTGCTAAGGATATTCATGATCTGATGCTGACATCACTTTTATAAAACTGTGAAAAATAATACTTCACTCTGGAAATATAATTTTCCGTGATATTTTAGCAACTATATCTCTGGGATGATCATCATCCTTTATTCACTTCTTAAAATCATTATTATCTTTCCACAATGGAAGCTATTGAGATTTTCCATATTACATTTCTAAATTGTTCTAGAAGGAATGAAGCAGAATTCAGAACAATTGAGAACTGACAATTAAAAGTAAGTACTTAAATAATTGCAAGGTGGTTCAATTAAAGTAACAAAGAGAACAAATTGTGATTGATCCATTCAGAGTCATAGTTTATTGTGACAGATTGGATTTGAATTCTGTGCAGTCGGGGTCAGGAATATTAGCTCAAGGTTACAAGTGCCAGATAAAGAATATGACTGATGAATTACCCGCACTCAACCTTCTCTTATTTTCAAGGGAGAGCTAATGCTAGTGCACCAACTCTGCACCAGTGATTTCACTGAGATTTCAGTAATATTTTTCTGGAATTTGTTTTTTACTTCATTCTTTTCCAGGGGTAACTGTATTGCCTGTCAGTCAGACTCTGCATAAATATACACATTGAAGCAAGGAAAAGCTTACAAAGCACACGAAGGCAGAGTTAAAAAAAAGTCACTGTTTGTTCTGTGCTTAAAGAACAGCTAGAAGGAGGACTGATGTATGTAGACAGACGGCTGTCAGAATTACGAAGTCTGGAATATTACAGAACCCAGAGTACTGTTTAATTCATTTATGGTCCAACAGCTTCACAGAATTTTTTTTCACAGATGATTATTGTACACTCTACAGCTAAGAGGTAACTCAAATAAAAGAAACTTAGAATGATACAGTAGGTAGTGCAACATCTAATATGTTGAATTAAAGACACAGGATTAGATACCTTCCATTCTTTGTGTGTGACTGAGAGGAATCACACACCTCAGAATGACTGAGAAATCCCACATGCAGAGTCCTGCTGACAGTTACTTAGAAATCCCTCTCCCTGAAACTCCAGCCCATTTTGAGATCAAGACCAACTCCAAGAGACCCCTCTATATATCTGGAACAAAAGACAAGGATTTTCTCTGGAGAAATACCAGTTACCACCAGAAGTAATTAATTACAGCCCTTTAACACAGAGAGAGAGGGGTATCACTACTCAGGCTTTTCTGTAAGAAAACGTTGATTCAGTTGTATTCAGACAAGAGGATGTGCAAGAGACAGATCCTGTTCAGTTTGAGAAGTTTTAAATTTATAGTTTCCACCTCAGTAGGAGTTTCCTCCTGGAAAAGGAAAGTTATTCTAACACTTCACTGGGTAGAAATGGCATTCTGCAATTGACTTGGTGAAGTTAGGCAATTGCCCAGAAAAGAAAGGTAAGTTAAAAAGATTTCTTTCTGCCCCTTCGCAAGGAAAAAGTTTGGAAGTGAACATATTTAGCATGAATGACTTGATTCAACATCACTGCTATGACATAATGTCAGAAAAAAGAAAATTCATACAAAAAAAAATCTCAGTTGTGAGATACTGCTTCCTGTTCTGCAGGAATATTCATTGTCTTCTGCTTATTAGCAGTAAATAACCTCACAATATATTAATGCAGGAAGATAAAGTTCAATATGTTTTCCTGCTTCCTCATTTTTATGAGACCATTACTGCTAAGCCTTTCAGAAATTTACTACTGAAAATCAATTGGCCATGACTGAACTAAGAGGCTGTATATATAGAGGTATTTTGGGAAATGTAATTTTCTGTGAGTTGTAACATTTATGCTTGTCCAGTCAGTAACAGTTGTTTTTTTATATACTACATCTTAACTTGCTAGTCTTTAAAGTCTATTTCTTCTTTTGTTGAGGGGAAAACATGAAATGAAGTGATCAAACACAATGGAGGCAGTTTCTGCAGGCTGATTTGTCAGACACAGTGAATGGAATATTTCATTCCATTAAGTGAAAAGAATCTTGATTGATACTTGAGAGCAATTCCTTTGATAAGAAGAGCTTTTTACAAAGTTGTCCTTCAGTCCTGAATATTGTTTGTTTTAGTGATGCTAAATACCAGAATATAAACTAAAATGCATTTGCATCTGGATCTGAGCAAGTAATAACTTATGTATTAGTTAAGTAGATGACTTTCAAAACAGAAACACAAAGAAAGCAACAACTAATACTGAGATGTGTAGGGAACATCAAACAGACTTCTGGTCCTCTGCTGCCACCCTCCCAACATGCTTCAGAGCCCATTGGAACAATTTAAAATATACCTTTATCATGCCTTTGTTACTTACAAAATGATAATTTACATATTTAATATCATTTATTTTCAGATTTTTCCCCCAATTGAGTTGCTTTACACAGTCATGCATATAGGAGGATGAATCATAGAACCATAGAATCACTGAGGTTAGAAAAGACCTTAAAGATCATCCAATACAATCATGACCTAACCACACTAATAACCTTCTGCTAAATCTTGTCCCTGAGCACCACATCCAAACGAATTTTAAACACATTTAGGAAGAAGTCTATATTTTTTACATTCCTTTTCTGAAAAATATATAGCTGGCATTGACAAGTTTTTTGGAATCAGAGAAATTAAAAATGTAGGACTTCAGAAGGCACAAACTGATACCTACTCCACCCTACTTTCTAAGCATAATAATATGTATATAGAAGGAGTGAAAATGATTGAAAAATCTTGCTTCCTCATAGCATAAGTCAACTTTACGGGCATGTAACACCTATTAATTTCTTAGTGTCAGGAACTGAATTATCTATCTGTCCCTGACAATCCAAGGATGGTCACTGCCATCTTTGGCCAGATTTCAAAACTCTTGCCAAGGTTTTTCTATTTCTTCTCTTACCATTTCAGAGTGGAGGATGTGAGGCTGGAGGAGCTCTCTTTCTAGCTTTCATGCTTACCTGTCACTCTCTTTCATCTGTCTTTGTCTGCCACTGAGAGCGTTTCAGGTGTTTAGTGGGAATACATCTTTTTTATTGACAGTTTCCTTTGTTCCTTTTTCTGAGTCATTGCAATAACGTGAGTGAGGGATGGGAGGTCATGGTAGAGATGCTCAGCTTGCTGAACACTGAATGTTTTCCTTATGCTTCAATGACAGTTATGTACTTTTTTTTTTCTTTTTTTTCTTTTCTTTTTTTTTTTTTTACCCGATACAGAAAACAGGAAAACAGATATTTTCAAAATTGTATGCTTGTATGCTGAAATCCTGTTGCCTGTCATTTTTGTCCACAGTATCTTCAGTTTCTTCTTTTAATACTGGATTGAGGTAGACAGAACTGTTTGTAACCATTTTCTTTCTTATACAAAAGGCAAACTGTGGCCTTATTTTTCTAAAAATTAAAGCAGGTAAATGGACAGCTAAAGTCTATTCATATGATATATGAACTTTGTTCTACTGCTCTGCATCAGGAGATACTTTCATAGAGTCGGAGAATTATTTGAGTTGGAAGGAACCCTTAAATGTCATCTAGTCTAACTTCTCTTCCATGAAGAGAAGTAGCACCTACAGCTACATCAGGGTTCTTGACTGTGGGAACATGTCAAAGAACTTACCGGAGCACAGATAGATGCTATCATTGGCTCTTCTCTTGTCTACTGATGCATCACAGAAAGGAACAAGTTTGGTCAGTCAGAACCTGCTCATGGTGAAGTCATGCTGGTTATCCCATATCACCTTCCTCTCTTCCACATGCCTTAGCGTAGCTTCCAGGAGGATCTGCTCCATGATCTTCTCTGGCACTGAAGTGATGCTTACAGGTCAGTAGATTTCTGGGACGTCCTTTCTATCTTCATTTTAAAAATGGATGTGATTTTGCCTTTTTCCAGTTATGAGGGACTTCACCTGAGTGACATGACTTTTCAAATATCATCAAGAGTGACTTGGTGACTATGTCAGCCAACTCTCAGGATTTTTAAAGGTCATTAATATTAGGTCTTCAAACCTACAGTACTGTTTCCATTCCTCATTCACAACTACAGTGTAGAAGAGTGTGGTTAATCAATGTGTAAATGCAGAATAACTTATTCTTTCCTATTTCTTTCATATTCCAGCATTCCTCACATACAAGAATCCTGCCAAAATGCAGTGGAAAGTGAAACATTAAAAGCCTTGAATCATCAGAATCTCTGAATCATCTGAGAACCCAGTTCAGTAGGAAGAAGTTCATCAGTCACTGAAATGCGGTCACCACCAGCAGTATGCTGAGCTGCAGCTATTTAGAGTTACATGTTATTATAGGTCAGAATGGGAAGAACAACATTTTAACTAGGGATTTTAGAGGAGATATTTATTCCACTTGACGCTTTACAAGGTTATTCTAGATAAAATTTAATTAATGAAGAGTTAGGACTCTTCATCTTATTGCTGTACCAACAGCTGCCATTAGCCCTATATATGAGGGCTGCTCCAAAAGTAATTCCTACTATTTTATGATGTTGGGTCATGACATCATGAGGCAGATGATGTGGACATGTGTATGAAGCAAAAGATGTATCACTGAATTCCTCCATGCAGAAAAAAATGGCACCCATTGACATTCATTGATGCCTGCTGAGTTTTATGGAAAAAGAATGATGAACTGAAGAACCACAGAATCTCAGAACCACAGAATCACAAAATCCTGAGAATTGGAAGGGACCTCTGGAGATCATTGAGTACAACCCTCTGCTAAAACAGGTTACCTACAGCAAGTTGCAGAGGAGAGCATCCAGGTGGGTTTTAAATTATTAACTGGTGTGAATAATACAATGGTTTTATTTGTTTTACGTCCAGTATATGAAAAGAGTTGATACCTGCTGTTACTGAAGTAAGAGGATTATGCAGGTTACATTTGATCTGGGATTAATTCTTCCCAAACAGTATACCATTACAAAAGGGAAAAAAAGTTGTTTGGTTCGATACTTCAGACATTGTTTTTCAAAAGTATTTTCCATATTTGCAGGATCCACATGTTGTACCTCCTCTTTTCTCCTGTTCTACAAAAAATTTGGTGCTTAAAATAAACTTTTAAGAGGTGCTTGGATGTATTCAATGTATTATCTTTTTGTGTTTCATATCTCTACATATTACCATTGTAATTGAACCTTGTTTACTTGAAATTTAATTTAGAAGACCCCAGGCATTTCCAGGCACTCTGCTTTTTGGAACTCATTCCATGCTCTGGGACAATTTCTTTCTTGATTTCAAGGTTTCCTGGCAGCATACTCATATTTTGACTTCAGAAATGGGGACAAGGTACTTTGAAAAGAGGCAACAAGGCCTAGCCAGAGAGCTGGGAAGAACGTGGGCAATTTAGGCTTCTTACTCCCACTGCTTCTCTTGTGTCTGTAAAAGCATGATCCTTTGCTCTGTGTCACCACCAAAAGGAGCAGAAGGATGTGCAGATAGGAGGCAGAGACTGGTTATTCATGCAGTTTACTACATGTTCTCATCTGCCATCTCAGGAAGTCAGCCATTGTAGAGTACTGTTTATTTTGCCTGTGACAAAATTAGCACCATTGGTTGGGCTCAGATTATTAATCATTTCAAGTGGAAGGGTTTTGTGAAGGTGGAGGCACTCAAAGTTAGGCTGGATGAAGTTCTGAGCAACCTGGTCTAGCTGTGGATGTCCCTGTTCATCGCAGGAAGTTGGACTAAATGACCCTTAAATGTCCCTTGTAACTCAAACAGTTCTTTGATTATCAGCCCTCTCACAAAGCTCCATGTTTCACTACTTAATGTTTCCAGTGTTTCCTATAAGTACTACAAAATCACTCAAACATTTCAAGATCCATAGCACTGTGTGAATATTTAGATACAGAAGATTCAGATTAACAGCTGTGCAATTGAGAATTACTGAAGAGATTTTTAATGCAAATCATTTTCAAATTGTAGAAGATGCCAGTGCATCCTGGTTGTATTTGACTCTCGTATTGCTTTTTCTACACAAATATCCTGGTTTGGGGAATTAGTTAATTGTAACTACTCTAGATCAGGAAAACTGCCACTTTCAGGATGAAAAAATGTTTTTTTTCAATTTGAAGCTTCACACTGAATACAGCGATGTTCCACAGCATGCTGATACATGTACAAGAATTACACTGATGCTATAAGCGCTGTTGCCAGGATACTTTTGCAAGACATTTTTCTTTGGCTGTCAGTTGAAAATGGTGTAAAACAGCTGTTTGAAATATTTCAAACCATTGTGCAGCCATAATACATTAAGTAGCACATCTACATCTATATGAACAATGCTTACTATTAATATTACACCAACAGGATGATTTCAAGTCCCTCAGTGAGCTGTGAGAGAAGTATGACCCCCTGAAGCAGAACCGCTTTCAAAATATTCAGGCACTAATTCTGTCTTGCACCATCTGCTTTTTAGGACTACATTTTCCTAAACAGATGCAACTTGAGCGTTGTAGATTCCAAAGAAGAGAGAGGATTCAGCTAGAAGACCTGTTATGTAAAACAGGAGTAGATCTTGCAAAATGATTTTCTCAGAAAATCCATTTATGAATACAATTTCAGAATTTCTCCAGTGTGCTCTGTAGTAAGCTTTTCAGTGAGCTGCCTGGAGCTGCAGCATTCAAGGTCTAATCATTGTGAACTCAAAAGGTCTGCTGCAATCTGATATTGTAAGATATAACACCAAGACCAAAATCACCCCACTATCACACAGAGCTCAAAGTGCTCTGTGCTGAGAAGTGCTATGGGGGGTGGGAGGAAATCATCCTCATACTGAACACTGTTCTCCAGTGAATTGCAAAGTGATACACAATTCCCAAGGTAACTTTGCTGACAACAATACTGATGTCTGAAATTCAGACAACAAGCCCCAGGAGGATGTAATTTCTCTGTCTAATTTATGTACAGCATGTAAGAGATCAGCCCTTCTGCAGCAGTCCCTAGTCCCAGCCTCTTAACTGTACTCACACTGTAACTGTAGGAACCTGAAGGTCTTGGATCATGGTGAGAGAAACCATGAGTTAAGGAGAGAATTTGGCTTTGTGTAGCAGTTCCATGTCTCCTAAACATAGACATAAATGTGCTATGTGAGCTATTACTTTATTATCTGTGAAATCACCTGCGAGCAGACAGTGCGGCTACCAGAGGTCTATGAAATTTTTCTCATCCTTCTTGGGGAGCCCAAAAGTAAAGAGATACAAAATCATCATACCTTTACCTTTTGTCTGATGAGTAAATTCTGATTCTTGGTGTGAGCCAAGAGAAGAGAACTCCGCCTGCTGACATGGTGCAACAGGGAAGTAGAAAACTGTGTAAACAAGTTATCCTTGTCTAGAACAGAAAATCTAAGGAGCTCGTGCATACAATGCAACTGTAAGAGCATTAATCCACAGAATGATGGCAAAAGAAAAAAGCTAAAGCAAAAGATAAACATAGGACTAAATAGATTTTTTTTTTTAATATGTATAAGAAGATACAGAGTATAAAGACATGAATTTATTGAAATAATACTGACACTGCAGAAGTTACGGTTTTTAATGTGGATTCTCATCCAGGCTGTCATCCCCAAAGGCTCCAAGGGCTGGTGGATGTGTGCTAGCTCTCATCAGTTTGCTCTGAAAGTAGTAAGGCACATGATGAGAGGCAGGTCCTGCCTGCCCTTGTGCTCTGCTCCAACTTTGAGTGCAGAGGCTGGACAAGATTCCCCTCTGAAACCTGGCAGCTTTCTTGCCAGAAATGAATGATCTGTACTTGTGCCAAAGCCCAAAGACTGTCGGTACAGGAGGAGGCAAAATCCAATCAGTATATCTGTATTACTGGAAAAATGGTGGCCCTCCTTTCTGGCTAGGGATGGATCTTGTCAGTGAGGCAACTGGCAAAATTGCCAGAGACACTGAGCAAAAATTGTAGAAAAACAAACCGTTTCCAGCTATCTGAGTATAACAGGAGTAAATAACATTAATATATTTCCTCATTTAAAATCTCATTCTTGTTTTTCTGACAGTCATGCTCCCTTCTGTCTGCTTTTCCCAAAGGAGAAGTAAAACAAATCCCGGTTTCACTCTTGGCCTCTTGGTAGTTCCAGGACACTGCCCTCTTTCTCCTGTGACACGTGACTCCATTTACATCCTTCTGTTACATATGATTTTACAAAACTTTTCCAGTGGATATGCAGGCCAGTGGAACAATCAAAGACAACTCTTCTGTTCTCTTCTACATGGTTTTGAACCACAACTTCCCTTAGATTCCAGTACATTTAATTTTTTCTGTGATTTATTCCCACCTAATGTGGTAAGCACATCCATTAACTCCAAGGATAACTGTGATTTCCTATAGAACACACTTTCAAGATGCTGTCAAAATATTTCAGTGTCAGGCTGTCACTACAGATAGGATAGCTGGCATTTTAAAGTAATATTTTTCATTATTTTTTTTTCTATGCACAGTTTACAAGGATTCTTTCTTTCAACTTTGGTATTTGCAGTACATGTCCAACACTATTTGAGGTTGCAATCAAGGGCACAACATCCAGCTATTGGTCAGTCACCAGCAATGTGCCCCAGAGGCTTATGCTGAGGCCAATACCAATTAATATATTCATTAATAGCCTGGACTATGACATAGAATTTGCAAATGATACACAAGTACACAACTACAAAAGTAGTTGTTAGGCCATATTTATCTTGATAGGCTTGGAAAAAATGCAAAGGAAGGAAAAATTTAGAGAGGAAAAACCACATGCCCTGACCTGGGAGCTGAACGCGTGGATTTCAGATTTGCAGAAAAGAAATTTGGGGTGGACAAGAAGGTGATCATGAACCTGCAATGTGCCCTTGCAGCAAAGCAAAGCAAAGGCAAAAAAGCCAAAAGGATCTTGGGATGCACAAGGAAAAATATTGCCAGTAGTTTGAGTGAAGTCTGCTCTGCAGAAGTGAGACACATCTGGAGTGCTTGGTACAGATGTGGATGTACAGGACAAGTAACACAAATGGCTGTAAGGATGGTTAAGGGAATGAAGCATCCATTAGAGAAGGATGCGACAGCTGGGACTCATAAGCCTGGAGAAGTCAGAGGAGACCTTTATGTCTGAATATGTTATGGGGGGAGTAAGAAGACTGAGCCAAAGTCGTTTCAATGGTGCCCAGTGACAGGACAAGTGACTGTGGATACAAACTGAATTTTTCATGTTTAAACATCGGAAGTAATTTTTTTAGTGTGAGGATGATCAATCAGATACAGATTGTCCGGAGATGCTGTCTCTTGTTGTGCCTTGATTCTTGGAAATATTCAGAAGACTACCAGATATGGCCCACAGCAAACTGCTCTAGTTGTCCCTGCTCTGAGTTGGCAGCTTGGACAAGATCTCCAGAGATTCCTTCTAACTTCAGATTTTTTTCATTCTCTTCCTACACTATCAGTTTATAGGGGATATCAAAGACCAGCTATTTTCCATTTTTTCACTTTACTGTCTTTTCACTACTTACCATTACAGTTACCAGTTCACTAGTCTCCGGAGTTTCCATCCATTTAGTAGTAATAGACTTTCCAGACAAATTATTTACTGCATCATAGTTCATCAACAATTCTCTATTTTATCTGAAGACCTCTGATAATCTTAAGCGTTCTGGGAAATTCCTGAATTCCTCAGTCGTGAAGAGAACACTTCTATCTTAAATATATAAAAAATGGAATTGCATGAACATCTGTCTCAGCATGATTACATGGAAATATCTGATCTCCATAAAGACATTAACAAAACAAATGATGTTTGACTTAATTTGTACCTCATACGAGCACTTAAAGAGTTAATTAGCAGTTATGATGCAAATAATTTTACAGAGATTTTGTACACTGTCTATAATGAAACAGAAAATAAAACAATTCTGCCTTCGTAAGCAGACTGTTTGTAACATAAGCAGACCTCATATGGATTCTTAAACAACATCCAGTCAAAATGCTTCCCTCCAACCTGTATGTGCTCCTCTTATGACTCCGCCATCTTCATAACTTTCATTTTCACCCTATATCTACTGTTAATTAGCAGTTGATCAGAGAATTTCAGTTTTGAACCATAAGTTATCACACAGCAGAGATGTTTGATGTTTTTTTAAATTGATATTTTTATTTTAAAAATGTGATTTTTTTTTTTCTTGGAGAAATAACCCCGCATGTCTTGTTTCAAGACTTTTTCTTGTTTCAATACCAGACACTCTTTTAAATCAGAAAATTCTCCAATACTGAAAAATGAAAATAATTAGATATTAGCTCCAGTACATTTTAAGCGTACATTAAAGGAAATAACAGACAAAATAAGTCAATCAGCTTCAAAATCTCAAGAACTGTGACATTTCTATTAACAGTTTTCATGGAAAATTTGAGACTCCATTTCAATATCATATTTATTTTATTTAAGAAAAGAGTAATATCAAGTTTTTCTAAAATCATATTTTATTACATATCTCATGCATGTTATTATATACATTGAATACATGTTTCTAGGTGGAACACATCTGGCAATAACATGGAATTTAAACAAATTTCAGTAGCACCGTTACCAAAATAATTCACTCTGGTGATGGGAGGAAATGGCTGATAATCAAAGAGGGAACTGAAAGTGAAAATTCTTCAGATCCTTTTCCTAATATTGATATTTTGTGTCATCTTCAGGAAAGTCATTGAACTAGTTTAATTAATGATAAAGTAGTGATCATG
Organism: Lagopus muta; assembly: GCF_023343835.1. Classification (NCBI taxonomy): domain Eukaryota; kingdom Metazoa; phylum Chordata; class Aves; order Galliformes; family Phasianidae; genus Lagopus; species Lagopus muta. The sequence continues at coordinate 12,068,334 of NC_064434.1, forward strand.
ATGCTTGCTTCACAAAGGAGTTGTGAGGATGCTTATGAAATTCTGTGTCTGCAGGAAGAAAGTCACTGCGTAAGTACAAAGTAACAACTTATTATCAATTCTATTATAAATAACTGATCTACTGGCTTATTTCCATAGAACAGATAATACCTTATTCCTCCTTTATGGAATATATTCTAATTGCTCAGTTAAACAATACAATTTAAATCTTATGTATATTTGGCATTATATTGATTCAGAAAAGGAGAAAAAGGGAAGGAAAAAAAAAAAAAAGGGAGAAAGAGAGAGAGAGAAAGTAGTAGACTGCCTCCACCATCAAAGTATATCCTTTGCACATTCCTGGCACTACATCAAGGTTAAGTTAAAAGCAGCACTTGAAGGCAGTTGCATGTGGTAGATTGTACAACAAGGCTCATTACCCAATGGTGAGTCTTATATGAAGGCCTTTAATGTGGTACAATGGCATTTTCCAGCCTCTTTTAAAAGGGAAAAAGTTAATAATGTGAAAGTTTTATTACTTTTCTTCTTTTAAAGAAGTGCCTTTTTGTAGTGAAACACTGTGGCTAGTTAGAGTAAAAGCTCGGGGAATTTCCTTCACTCTGGGAATGACTGTAATTATACAAGGGGAAAGGACCACAGCAGTAAACTGGCAACATACCAAGGTCTTAACCTCTGAGACAGGAGGTGGAGAAATAGGTGTTAGCAGTCTTACACAAGTCCTTAAAGCATAAACATATGGTAAATCCATTACCTAAACTACAAAGAATGGAACCTTGCTAATAAACCTATTTACTAGGTTAAATAAATACTGAAAGTGTTTAAAAAAAGGGCTAGCTGTGTGACTTTTAAAAATCAAACATTTTTCACTTGTCAGAATTTGTTGTTTGGAATCTGTGAAACATGATGGCCCTTCCAACCCCATGAACACACACAGTCATGTCCTCCCACCTCACCCCCAGCTCGGTGCTCACTACCACCACGTGGACCCTAAAGAATTTATTTGTGAATTGCCTCTGCCAGTGTCTGTACTGACATTGGTTCTCCATCATCCGACTTGATTTCTGGCATTCAATATGAAAAATAAAGCATAACTGAAATTCAAACGTATTTATCACGTGTGCTTCACGACATGTTTGATTTTATCCAGCATCAATAAAGCCTGATTTCAGAAATAATAATATTCAGTAGGAAAAAGTACTAATGTGCTCATAAGTGACTACTGACAGTAAGTAGCACCAGTAGCAGTTCCAGCAAATATCTTTCCATCACCATGATTACAAAAATACTAAAAGGCGAAGAAGAAAGTCTATCAAAGCTAGGGAGAAACATTTTACAGAAGTAATACTAACTTGGCAATTGCTTTGCCAAATAATTGCCCCTCTGCGCAACATTGAAATGAGATATCCAGCAACAAGTCTTAAAGCCTTTTGTAGTGGTTTCATGGGTTTGTAGTAGGGAGGTGGAATTGATCTAAATCCAGCTTAAGTCACTGGACTGATATCCTGTGCTTATGCGGAGATACTTGAGATGGCAGTGTGGTGGGCTTGCTGGGCTGCAGGAATTCTCCTGCAGAATTCACATTAATTTGCCCTCTCAGTCATCAGTCTGTGAAAGGTACCCCTTTCCTGCTGCTGGTTTGTGGCATGTCTTGTGATCCAATTTCTGTTGCATCAGATTAAAAAAGAAAACCACAAACAACAAAACACAATATTCAGGAATAAGATGAAAAAGCTTTTTAAAAATCGTGTGCTGTGAAGATAAAGTGAGATTTTGTTACTAGCTTGACAGAAATCCATCTGAGTAAGTGTATAACTGTGCACTATTCCCTTTTTCTCAAGTAGTGTTTATGGCCAAGCAAGCATGTTACCTTTGCCCATACTCCCCATCAAACTACCTTCTATAAATACACAGTCAAATATTAACACTGAACCTTGTCTCTTCAGGTTCATTAGTCAGATTCCCGTGCCTGCATGGAATGCCACTGACACCTAGCATGGAGCCCCTGTGCCAGCAGGGCGGAGTCAGATTTAAAAGCACTGAATCAATATAATTTTAAATCATGAAATTACAGAAGGTAGATAACGAGTCACAATTTAAAGAAAGTGCTTCAAATTATGCAATTACGGTGGTTTCATTTAGGGAAGAAGAAAGAAAAGGTCAGTATAAACCTCCAGATGTAAATGTTAGTTGTGTGATTTCAGAGTGGCAGTATATAAATATTTGTCCATGGGTAATTTTATATTAGGAGTAATCTGTTGTTTAACAAATGCTGAGAGAAAATTATTTGGTTTTGCAATGCAAATATATCAAAGCAGAAAAGTATGTAGATTACAAGGGTCATTCTTTCAAGCAGTGCCACTATGTGTGAAGAACTCTTATCTGGTTGCTGATGTGCCTTGTTGTATTAACTGAGAGCATTAACATTGCACTGCACTCAAAAAGACACAGCCAAAGAGAAAAAGCAAACAGATGTTTTAACTAGTGCAATTCCAGAATCTTTTAAATATTTCCTTTACTTTCAAAACACATCCACACAAATGAGTACACCAGGAGTGCAGACCCAGCTGGTGCTGGATAAGAGATTTCTTTACAATGTAAAGTGATTTCAATACTGCAGAACGGCATAACACATTTAGAGAAAACTGTGGATGTGTCTGGAGAAGGTAACTCATATTTTTGTTTTATTTCCCCTCTTATTACTTTTTTTTTCTTTTTGGCAAATTTTAGCCACCCTTGTAGGTGCCAGAAACAGATTGTTACTGAAGACCAAAAAGCTGGAATTGGATACAGAATAAACTAGAGCTGTGGAAGCTGGTCAGTGAGTTCCAGAGATGTAGATGATATCAAAGTATCAGAAAAGAACAGTACTATGTATTGTTTGCACATGACATGATAGCTGCAAGTATAATGATGTGGATCTGGATGATATCTGGCTGGGATGACACCACAGGTTCTCAAATGATCCAGAGCATTCATGAAGCATCTGAGGGTGTTGAAAGAGAGGAAAGGGCTCACAACCTCTTCTCCTTACCACCTCTCCCTCCAGATGTGCATGGGGTAATAGCAGTCATTTGTTCACTGGTCATTTAAAGCTGTCACTTCAGCTAGGCACAAAAGGGTGGAACACCCTGGCCAAACAAGGGCATTAACATCTGAGCTCATCAGCTAGTAAAATATCATAGGATTCACCCAAAGGGTAGAAGGCAATTAATTGCTTGTTGGAAATGCAAGTGTTAACAGCCCAGGAAAGCCCTGCTGGGACAAACAGCAGAAGGGGGAAAAAAAACAAAAAAAACAAAAAAACATTCTAGGGTACTTAGCTCTAGTTTTTGTTTGTTTTTTTTTTTTTTCCAGATTATTACAACCATGTCTGAAAGTACTGGTATTACCTCTATGAGCTAGATAGCCCGTACAGAAGTGCTATACAGATTTTGTTATTATGCACAGTAAATTGAAGCCAGATGAGATCTCCTGTAGACACAAAGTGTGAAACATGGGAACAGCAGTTTAGGAGAGTGAACCACAAAATCCACGTTTGGCCACTTTATCACGTAAGAATTTGCAAGTGCCTCAGCTGTTTATATGTATCACATTAGAAAAGGATAGAGTAATCCAGAAATAAAGGGAATGAAATGAACTCCAAAACTTTCCATCACTAGAATAACCTAATTTTTCACATGCAGAGCTGATCTGTCTCTTTCTTCCTCTTCTTAGTCCCGTACCAAATAAAAGCCAGTTATCTCAGATCCTCAGCAGCTCCACTTCCTCAGTCTGCGCCTAGAATAAAATAGCAGCTTAAAAGTTATCCTACTATAAGACTTACTTTCTTGTTATTATTATTTCTAATTTGTCCCTCAGACACATCTACTTCAAGGCTATTGAAACATAGAATAACAGAATTCTGAGGTTGGAAGTGACTTTAAAAATCATCCAGTTCCCCCTACTATAGGCAGTACCCCACTCTCTCTTGGCAGCTCTTTTTCAGTGCCTTGACAGCCTCACTGTAAAATATTTATTGTTATGTTTTTGTGAAGCTTTCTATGTTCCAGTTTGTGCCCACTACTCCTTGCTCTGTCCCTGGCTGCTGCAGAAAAGAGCCTGGCATCATCCACTTAACTCCCACCCTTTAGATATTTATAAGCATTTATAATATATCTTCCCTGTCTTCTCTCCAGGCTGAACAGAACCGAATCTCTCAGCTTTTCCTCATAAAGGAGATACTCCAGGCTCATAGCCAACCTGTTGCCCACCAAGACCCCAAAGTCCTCAGAGCTCATTTAGAGTCATAGAATCATAGAATCACCAAGGTTGGAAAAGATCCACAGGATCACCCTGTCCAACCATCCACCCATAACCAATAGTTCTCATTAAGAAGATTTCCAGCAGAACAGCACCTAACATGTACAGATACATACTGTTATTCCTCCACAGGTGGTGGAATCTGCACTTTATGAAGCTCATCAGATTCCTCTCTGCCCAACTCTCCACTCTGTCTGGTCTCACTGAATGGTAGCAGGTCTTTCTGGCATGTCAGCCACTCCTCTCAACTTCCTATCATCAGCATACTTGATGAGGGTGCACTCTATCTATCCAGGTCACTGACAAAGACGTTGAACGAGCACTGACTCCTGAGAAACACTGCTAGATACAGGCTTCCCACTTGACTCTGTGACACAAATCACAACTTTCTGAACTCTGCCAGTCATCCAGTTCTCACTCCACCACATTGTCTGTACTTCCTCAGCTTACCTACAAGGATGTTACAGGAGACAGTGTCAAATGCCTTGCTGAAGTCAAGGCAGATAATATACACTTCTCTACTCTTATCCACCCAGACAGGCGTTCCATCATAGAAGGCTTCCAGATTAAGCATGATTTCCCCTTGACGAATCCATGAGGATTATTCTTGATCCCATTCCTTTCTTCCACATGCTTAGAGATGACATCCAGAACAAGTTGCTCCAACACTTTTCCAGGGATGGAGGTGAGGCTGATTGGCCTGTAGTTTCTCAACTCCTGCTCTTTTTGAAGACTGGAGTGATTGCCTTTCCTCCAGTCCTCAGGCATCTCCCTCATTCTCCTGTTCTTTCAGCAGCAGTCTAAATGATTTTGTGTTTAACCTTAAACTATACACTGCAGAACGCATTTGTTTCTTTTCAGACTTTTCACAAGTATTTTCTCATTGGGTGAGACTTTTTAAAAATAATTTTTATTTTTTGAGATTGTGTACAGAAAAACCTAAACTCTCATCTCTTTGAATGCTGTGGTTGACAAATCACCAGTGATGTCAGCAATTGCTGCATGCAGTTTTCTGAAGGAAAAGAACATGGTTTTCTAGAACAAAATGATGAGTTTTTAAAACATTTTAAATTTTCAGAAGGAATTATGATACTCATAAATTTATATCTTCTTGTTTGCATGTTCTGAACATATATACTCCTTTCCTCAATGCAACTGTGCTACTAGAGGTAATTATTTGTAGCAATACGCAGCAGGAGCTAGTAAAACAGAAATGCTACTTTATTGTGAATTCAGACAAAATAATATAATCACAGAATTATAGAATCACTTAGGTTGGAAAAGACCTTAAAGATCACTAAGTCCAACCACGACCTAATCATACTACCCTAACTCTAACAACCCTCTGCTAAATCATGTCCCTGAAGTAGAAAATCAAACTGTATGTTAGGTATTTCTAGTAGCTTACATTACGATTGCTTCTTTTTTTTCTGCAGTTTTATCACTCTGTAGTCTGATTACAAAGAAAATCAATACTCAATTTTCTTCCTTGTTTAATTCTATTAACAACAATGAAGTTAATGCAGAGAACTTATTTCTCTGAGCATTTTTGTTATTTTGGTATAGATACCTTCTGTGGAAATGAATACACATAAATCATGAAGTCAGCTGATAGTACAGCAACCTTATTAACACATGCTTTAAATGTGATAAAAGAAGAGCAACAATTACAAAGTCCAGGTACCTCCCTTCTTTCCAAATACAAAGCTTTTGCTGTTTTCCCTGAGTGCTTCGGATGTGTGAGGAATGTACAGTCAGATCCTTAATATAAAAATTAGAATCATGCTTGTGAATGACATTATAAGACAAAGAAACATGCTCCATCAGTCACAGGGAAGTTAGATGCACAGTCTAAGGACCTTCAATTTTTCCGGTAGATATACTGTTTTTTCAATGGGCAAACTTTGTAGCTCAATTTAATTGTTATATAAAAGTGGCAAAGCAAATGTAGCTATTACTCTTTCAGCTCAAATATAGCTCCACATTCAACACCTCGGTCCATGTATTTGATTAATTGTGTCTATGAATAGCTCCCCCCTCATCTTTCTTACAGATTTTTTAGGTTCAGAGGCTGTTTTGTGCACAGCACATGCTACTGGAGTGAAACATGAAAAGTTCAAATAAAGATTCTGTTACACAGAAATTTCAGAGGGCTTTAGGTCAAGAGCCTGGCTTTTAGGTTAATCATTCCATTTTTTTACACAGTGTACTAGACTGCTTATTCAAGCAAAACATTGCCTTGAGATGGACTTGGGTTCTGACTTTCTTTTCTTTCACAGCTTTTCAGGTGATCCTGCAGAAAACCAAATTACATTCCTAGGAAGAAACGAGCAGATATTGTAGCAGGAACAAGTGTTAAGATTGAAATTGATATGAAAGCACCAGTAATAGTATGTAGTACTTTACATAATTTTCTGACAACGTGACAGAAAACTATTGCATTTTTGTTAATTTTCTGCTAATGATCATCGAAATAGAAACAATCAATTGCAGAGAAATAGCTGACAAGAAGTTACAACTCCACCTATTCCAGCTCTCCAGTGAAATATCCACACAGTATAATTTACTCCCAAAGGCTTAGACAGCCGGATTTGTTAGCCAATATTATTGTGTCACTATGTGACATTCACAGAATCATAGAATAATAGAATCACCAAGGTTGGAAAAGATCCACAGGATCACCCAGTCCAACCATCTCACCAAACCATATCACCAACAGTTCTCCCTAAACCATGTCCCTCAACACAAAATCCAAACATTCCTTGAACACTTCCAGGGTCAGTGACTCCACCACCTGCCTGGGCAGCCCATGCCAGTGCCTGAACACTCCTTTGGAAAAGTAGTATTTCCTAACATACAGCCTGAATCTCTTCAGGTGCAACTTGAGGCCATTTCCTCATAGCTGGATGTTTGAAGAATTTTTAAAGGTTCTGAACTGCCCCTGTCCATACTGATATTGATATATTCAACAAAGTTTTGGTGGATTCAGTCAGAAACGAGTTTCTTGCTCCCCAGGTGCAATTAAGGACAGTATCCGCCTTCCTTGAACAAGCAGGGAATTCTCCCTCCCAGATAATCCTGATTCTCCTTGGCTTTCACCATGAATTATTCTCTTTCCTCTTCTGTCTGCTAAAACTAAGCTCAACAACTGAATGTAATAAGATAAAGACTGTATGATAAATAGTGTGCTTAATATGCTCCAGCTTCATGACAAAAGCATAATTGCAAATATCATTTCCAACAAGACATGGAATTTGATATTAGGAAAGAATGTACAGTAAGTTCTTTGTGCAAATTAGGAATGGAGCACATTCCTCATCAAATGCCAGAATTTAAAATGAAAAAGCAACACATATAGCAGCTTATGATTTTTTTTCCTATTGAGCTGAATTAAAAGAACTAGAATATATTTGGCAAAGAAAATATAATCATCTTCAGAAGACTCTGTAATTCAGTTGCTAGCAGATGACTTGTGATTGTTTTCTTGGCATTCCAAAAAATACATAAAGTACTTCCAGTGTAGTCTAAGGGTAAATAGGGAAAGGAATGTATATTACAGTGATAACTGAAAGGCTACAAATTAATTCTCAAAGGGACAAACCTCAGTACTGTTCTGTTACTAGTCAAGCTAAATTTCCATTTGCCCCAGGATGAAGCTTTGACTCAGTACAGATCCCAGGGTTTGGCTCTAAAAAGAGATTATATGATTACAGTTTGCTACTATGTGAAATAAAAAGATATGTGGGGATGGAGTCCAATGATCTTTAGGGTCCTTTCCAACTTTCTAAGCCATTTTATGATTCTGTGATTCTATATTCAGCTACATTAGGAATAGGATTAATTAAATGCTTTGAATCAGGTGACATTTGAAGAGAATCTGATCTTCAGGAAGGCACTGATATAAATTCAGTGGAAGGTTTTCTGTCAGAAAGGTGTTGTGCTGCAAAACTCGTGTCTAAGTCTTTTGACCGTAGAAGTTATTTTGTGCTTGCAATAAGCCACTGATCTAAATTTGACAGTAGGATGCATCTACCACCTACTGTTACAAAAGAAGAGAGGGAGGGAGGGAATCTGGGATGTCTGAAGTAGAGAAGATAAGTGGACATAGCTGATGTGCAGCATCAGAGGCATCGTACGAGGTCCTGAGAGACATAAGAGTGAGCAGCAGGGATTCCTAATGTTCTTATGGAATCCTTCAGATGTGATTGGTACATAGCACATGGCTTAATATAGTTAGGGACCACGTTAAGGATGAATGTAGAAAGTTTGATATGTTATTTATGGTACAAAGAAAATGTGTTATTTCAAGTTTTATATGGAGCAATCTCTGTGCCTACAAAAACAAACAGACTTTGCATGAACAAGAATGCTGTATTTGAGATATAAAATGTTACTCTACCAGACCACCAACAGTTTAAAACAGAGATCCTTTTTCCCTACTTCAGAAGAGCTGAAAGGATTATTTTATCACTCCTATCAGAAGTACAGTATTCTAGAAAATATCAAGAACTGGGGAAAGAGCAATGGCCAGTATAAAGAAAAAGAAAAAGAAAAAATAAAACAAAAGGAAGCTGTTCATCAGAAGATTGCATTTAGCATTTAGAATGAATTGTTCTTTGTCACAACAACATTGGTCACTGCTATCCAGCCAGTTATATCAAACAGAAGCAAAAGATGGAAATCCCTCAATTGCCACAATAGCTTCTTTAGCCCTATGTGCAGCAATCACAAAGGAAACTAGAACCTACCACACTAGTCTCAATTTTTAACTAAAACATGAAAACCCTGTAGCAGGTTCACAATTAACTCTCAGTGCTGAATATGTTGAGATATGAATTAACCTCCAACTATGTATTCCATATTCTGGAAAGAGCTGAGTTTTCCTCTCAGACATTAAAAATTAATAGAATTGGAAACCTGTCTTGTAAGGAATAATTCAGTCATTAGATGACGATTCCTTGATTGAGTGTGAGTACATTATTTGAACAGAAGTCACTGAAGTCTTAAGAGCCTCTAAGCCCTCTGAAATCAGGCCTCATCCTATCTGCTCCCAAAGTAACTAGCTCTAGTTTCTGATGTCCCAGCATTTTTTTCAGTTTAATGCAATATCTGGCTGTAAAGACTCCTACACATGTCAACCAATAAACAGCAGCAGCTATATTCTTGTTTCCATCCCTCTTTTTTTTTTTTTTTTTTTAATGTCACAGTCATTGAGAAGACAGCAGCATTCAAGTCCCATCTCTGATGAATAGCTTTCTGCTGACCTGGGTCATGGGTGAACAGTGGGGATCTCTCTCACAAGCTCCGTACCGCATTTCTACATCTTAATGTATTTTTCCCTGATGGAAATGCAGAAACAAATGAAGTCCCACTGTGCTGAATGCAACGAAATCTTAAGAAATCACTAAGGCACAGATTTCAGGGGCAGTGGTGCTGTTCTTCTTTGCTAGCGATGTTTGAGACAACACAGAAAACTGGGACAGAAACACCTTACATCTACGGGCCATAGAGATTTGTTTATCATTTACCTATATCTTGCCTTAACTTTCTGAAATTAATGTCTTGATAGCAGCAACTGATATTTCCTTAGTTTTTCATTCTGTTTGATCTGGAAATTGGTTAAAAACAGACAGAAGAAGGGTATTTTTAAAAACTGTATGTGAAAGGGGGGAGATGTTCTTTTTTTGTAAGTGAAATGCATTCCTACTATCAGATATAGATGAGAAGGTACGGGAAACATTTCCACATCCTTCACATTAGAATTATAGAATCACAGAATCACTACGGTTGGAAAAGATCTCCAAGATCATCCAGTTCAACCATCCACCTATCACCAATATAACTAAGCCATGTCCCTCAGTACAGCATCTAACATTCATATATATTGGAAACATACACACACAGTCTTAGCCATATAAACATAGTACATTTTTTAACTGTACAATTGTTCTTTCATATCTATAGATTGGAAATACATATTTTGTATACCTAATACATATTAGACATTTCCAAATGCTTTCCTATTGAGCAAACCATTGCACTGGAAAGCCAGAAGAAGAATCAAACATATCAAAATAAGTGTTAAAACTAATCAGTGATAGAGGTTAGTATCTCAGTATTTACACTCAGCTAAGCTAACATAATGAGATGTTCCTATTCTGGTATCTAGACCAACCAGGAATAAGAGGTTTTAGCCAATCTTCACCAGTTTTAGCCAGTGCTTAAAATTTAACCTACCTTTTCCATGTTATCAAATAATTTTCTTTGATGCCACATTCTAGTTGTATTTATTAATAGTTTAGATAATTGCAATTGTAAATGGAATGCTTGACTGATTCTGTAATTAGGGAGTCTGAATTTGAAATAATTTATTAGGTCTTAATTTATGTGCTGTGAAATCTGTTAGATCATTTGCTAGTCAGTATGTTGTCTAGAATAAAGGCATTTCTACAAAGGGATTTTAGGGTGAGGGTCACTAGCATAATCAGAAACATACTCAGTCTGGCCTCCAGCTAAAGATTATATGCTTTTAAGTGTATTTCTGTTTTGCAAAATGGCCTTTTGAAGACTTAGCTATTTCAACAAAATTCCTTTTTCATATAGAAAAAGAAAAAGAGCAATTATTTTATACTGTTTTTTGACTTCCTAGCACCACCACCCTTTCCCCTAGATATAGATAACCGTGCTGATCAAGTGCAAGAAGTACATAGCATTGTGAACTGACTTGTCTGAACCTCTGGAATGAAATCTTCAAAGTTAGGAGCAAAAGTTGGCAGTGAGACTAAGCAGGGACTTGAGTAAAGATTTGGATTTACCCACAAAATAAATTGAGCCAAACCAATTCTTGTCGCATGCACAAAGGCACATTTATGTTTTCCACAGTGCAGGGAAGGAAATGACATTGGTTGGCTTTCAATCATTTTTTATTCTATTCATCCATACACTTATTAAAACAGAGGATTTGTCAGTATGCCTGTTATAAAATCAGGACTGGGTCCCTTTTGCTGCTAAGTTCAGCTATTACAAATGATATTTGACTGAAGTCTCAAAATATGTTTAGAAATTTTCACATGGAGAACTTTAGAGAAAAGGTAGGACTGACGAATGTATTGCTTTAGGCAGGATTTATCTGAACATATATGCCTATATATCGGTCTGCATGTAGATGTCTAGATATCCATATGGAGATGTCAATATTCCAGTTAATCATATGCCCTGCATAGCCAAAGAAGAATAGCATGTGATTCATTTTAACCCAATGACATCATCTATCTAATGGGATGAATAGTTTCCTTGGCACACATCAGAGTACCTATAAGAAGGGAGTTAAAGGTATTGTAAGTCGTACTAATTTAAAGTGAGATGAGATTAATTTCAGCCTCACTGGTACAGTAAACAGGAATGACATGAATCTTAATGCTCTGAAGATACTTCTTTTATCCTAATAAGGGTGTGTTTAGGATTTTTTTCTGTTGTGAATGAGTTTTAATAGTTTCCATTCATCTTATCAATGTAAAAATATTCTTTAGAAAAAGATGAAACTTACCACATTTGGATCTATGACCACTGTCCTGAAACGTATTGAGCTTAATAGTCTTCAGTGGAAATGATAAGATCAAAATATTGAACAGGGATATAAGGGCATGAGCCTTTCATTCTACTACTTTTTGTCTCAATATGCATGCATAAAACCAGCTCTTCGCATACTTACATTCTATCCAACTTTCTTTACGCTAGAACAGGTACTCGTAAGAAACTCCTAATAGAGATCAGAAAAACAATGTTTCCATAAGGTAATTAGTGATAATTAGATTGTTTACTGTCATGAGACTTTTTCTAGCATGAAGAAAGCCAAAAATAATTGAGAGCAGAATGTTAGAAAAAAACAAACTAGAAAAAACTATGCATTGTGAGTGGCAGTTTACAGAAATGTCCCTTTGGAGCTTTTTATTTACAGGTGAATTTCATTCCATAATTTCATAAGTAATTCCTTAAAGAATCATGACTTGTTCTGCTACTATCCTTTTTTTAATGTTACCTTCTTTAAGATAAGCAAAGCTATCTTCACGACTTCCCAACCTGAAGTAGTAAGATGAATTCCCCTTGGTGCCAACAAAATGCTTATAAAAAAGCAAAAATCATGATTATTTTTTTTACATCCTTGCTGTTATCCCTTACTTGACTGGCTGCTTTCTGCATTGTTCCTATATTACCTGGATTCCCAGGAGTTTTCTAACACTAAGCGAATAATCCTTACTGAGGAGGAGGAGGAGGAGAAGGGAGTGTTATATGCCTGTGAGAACCTTTGCAGTTTGTTGCCAGTGAGTGAATTGGAACAATTTAGCTTTGAGGAAGTGATTTATACACACACATCCATCACATATAACCTGCTCTGCTCTGTTAACTCTCTGTTTGATCTCTGGAGGGTTGAGCAGATTAGGGAGGGTCTTCACACAGAGGTTTCATTAACAGCCAGTCTGTTAACCTGGCATGACTCCTGTTTCTGCATTTGGATACTTTAACGTGGGAAGAAAAGAAAAGAAAAAAAAAAAGATGTTAATTGGCATCATTATTCCCCAGCTCAGGAAACACCAATCATGCTGCAAGGGAGAATTTGCTTCCTATTTCCTTGATTTATTTATTTATTTATTTATTTATTAGTGTAGAAAATAGAATTCAGGGTTATAATTTAAGCCATTCAAATTTGTTGATCACAATATAAGAATTCTGGCAGCATGAAGTACATCAGTAATCAAAGAGCGCATTAGGCAACCACAACCAACAATAAGCCGTGAACAGTTAAGCATTACAATCCAGTTTACCGAGGCAGGGAATGTATGCCAAGCGGCTGCTTTTTAAAAATATACCAGGAGATTAATAGGTTTCTTGTCTGTTTGGGAAGAGAGAAGAATATCTGATCAAGTCAAATTGTTGATAGTATTGTAAAACAAAGTTAAAGAACAAAGACAGAGTCATTTAACAATATGGCTATTACTGTTATCAATGGGAAATTTTGAGATATGCTTTCGTAACAGAATAGCCAGAGTTTCCACAATGACTCCCCATGCATGTGCAGAGCACTGTGTCTCTGTGGTTTACAAAACAGGCTTATATTATTAATGAAAGCATTAAATTCAGTACTTCTTGTTATCCTTGTAAACCAAATGGCTGGTTTCAAACCAGTGAAGTGCTAACCGTAGTTGCACAGTTCATAAACTTGCAGAAGCTCTTGAAACATGCTAGTTTCTTATTGAACTGAAGGAAATAAACAGGTGTATGTTGTTTTGAGGAAGTATACAGGAAAAGTTGGCAGAGGAATGGTGTGGTCTTATTAGCTGTAGGTACTGCAATTACAAGATGGAAAAAAATGGCAGTGCATTAATGGCAGTGTATGGCAGGTTATTAATACTATATTATTTATTTCAATTAAGGAAAATAAAGTTCTGATGTCACCTTTTCTACAAGCTGTGACAGTCTTTCAATTTGTAAATATTTATCTGTTATTAAGAAATACTCTATTTCAGATTCTATCCATCCCATATTTTCTCACTCGCCACCTCCCAGATGTCCAGAAAAACAGATGTGCTCCTCCACATGCCTTGATATTTAACTGATAACAGACTATTCGGTACAAAGTTTTGGGAATTTACTCTCTTTTATATTAAGGTCACAACTCAAGCATCACTGGCATTTGCTAATGTGGTGATAATGCAGAAGAGAGAAAGAGACTGCTGCAGGGAAAGACTAGATTTAGGGCTTCGTGGACAAAAAACAGCAACCTTAACTGTATACAGAATTTTATTGGTGGTCAGATGCCTTTCCTGCTGAATTGTTTCCTGTGTTTCCTTTACCTTTCATTACCTTTCCATTTTAAGCCTTTGCAAGAAACACACAACAGTCCTGTCAGCTCAGTTCTGTTTTTTTCATGTGCTTTCCAAAATGAGCGGTCTGTTTTCCACCACGGCACAGATATGAGCACAGTCACTGCCTTATACAGTCAAATTAGTGATCCTCCAAGTCCGAGAGAAAGCAGAAAATGCTGTATCCATCACAGTGCTTTTCTTATTAGCAATCACACCCCTGTATCTCTGTTTATTGTCCACATATAAATATTGTGTATATCCATACAATCACCTGAAATTTCTGTGCTGATGTTACCTAGCATTAGCAGCAACAGTTAGAGTGTCTCTCCAGGATGAGCACTGTTAACACCCTGCCATTATTCCTCTGATTTTTGTCTTAATTTTGTTATCTACAGCTAATTGCTTGTATCAGTAGATTAATTACATAACTGTTAATTATATGACTGTAATTAAATCAGAAGTCTCTGTATCTGGGGCTGACTGCTCTGGACCTGTATGCTGCCATGGAGGATGGGTTATATCCATCAGTAGATATGCCAGGATGCAAGTTCATCATTTCATTTCAATGGAGGTCATTCTATTCCTGTGTTAGAAGACATGGAAAGAAAAGACTTGTGATCTATTATTCCTGTATTTAATTTATACATCCTTCACAGCTTAGCATGAGACCAAAAGGTATGAAACACAGGGAGTTTAAAATCTTAAAAAGTAATTTTAACAGTTTTGTAAAGAAGTGAATTTTCCCGCTCAGCATCTTTGCCTGACATTAATTTCTCTGTGCTTTACAATATACTTTTACTTCATGAAGAGCATTACATAAATATTGTTTGTTTGTTTCCTATGATTGAGCTTTTCATGATGACTGAACTGAACAAAAGTTAAGTAAGTACTGTGGACTTTTGAGGTTTTATTGCCAGAATAAGAAATGCCTCATGCTGTAGCAAACTTTGGATCTCTTTCCTTATGAAAGCACTGCACAGAATGATGGGGATTATTTTCTTTGGAAAGTTACAGAAGTCAGATACTGCATGGCATGTATTTCTGGTAAAACGGAACCCCTGAACACTTTGTTTTAACCCAATGCTCTATAATGGTTTATACAGGGTTACTGTTGGATGTTGAGCAATAGGATGCACTGACTTTTTAGGTTCACTTTTAACTGAATGCAACTAGAGAGTCAAAAAAAAAAGGGGCTGAGGGAAGGACTGAAAGAAAGTTAGTCCAGCTGGAGTCAATGGAGAGAGAGAGCCATTGCCAGAGAGTGCTAAAGGGTGCAGGTAAGCCTTATTTCTGAAGTAGGTTCATTCAACCTGCACTATTGCTTTGAAAAATAAAATTTAAGAATGTATATACTGAGAATCATTGTTCGTTCCGCATAAAAGATGTCATGAGGCTTTCCTTTTGTTACTTTTTAAACTGACATCCACCTCAACCCACAGCTAGCTCAAACTGTATTGAAATGGGGATTGATGCCGTGATGGAAACAATCAAGTGGAGCAGCTCACGCTGCAGCCGATTTCAAAGGCATTCCTTTTCCAGGCCATCAGCCTCCGCAGCCGCATGGGAAGCGTTTCCTGATTTTACCACTACTGAGCAGCAGCCTGATGGTGTTTATGCATTGCAGGACCCCACCGGTGAGGAGACCTGCTGCCCCAGCACACCAGAAGCACCATGAGGAGGAATTGGTACAATTGACAATGGAACCGTTCACAGCACTGGGGCTGCGAGCCCACCGAGCATCCTCTCTATCATGTTTATTGCTCGTTACACGGTTTTAAAGAGGCCCTTTTTTATCCTGGAGAATTTAACTGAAATATTGGCTTTTCTGATATTTTTCTTGTTCAGCAAAAAATAACACCAGGTTCAAATGACATCTGTGGGTCCAAGAGTTCACTGGTGATGCTGATGAAGAACGGTGCTTCTATAGGCTTATAAGCTTCTACACCACAGACTGACAAACATTTACCCCCATGTTACACTAACAAAAGCTGCTGTGTCATTCTGTGTCCCATTTTTATCTCTATTCAGAGCCCCTTACCTTATACTTTGATTGTATATTATCTGAATCTGAAAACATATATACTTACTTCTTGTTTGTAGTTTCCAGCTAAGATAATAGCACTGCAAATAAGTTTACCTCAAAACTTCAGCCTCTTCCACTCTTCTCCCTTGACACTGAAGATCTAGCACTAAGCCAGAGATGTTCCAAACTTTTCCATGGCAAATGAATGTCAAACACAAATGGGCTTTGGATGTTCCTATGAGAAAGTGAGAATGAGAATCAGAAAAACTATATCAAAAGGTTTATATATGTACATGTATGCATATGTATATGTTAAAGTATGAAAAACAACTTGTCATATAGTCTAGGGTGGTATGAGAAGACCCATCTACAGACTGGATCAGGAAGTTTTCTTTACAGGTAAAATATATTGTGATTTTTTAGATGTCATTTCTTTCTGATACAAACAAATGTTTATTGAAAACTAAAGGAAATAATTAATATTTGTCATTCTCTTTTTGCTGTTTTCAGGGAGCAAAAAAAAACCTGTTGACCTCTTACTGCCTTGCAGGAGGGTGCTTTCCTAGCCATACCAAGCTTTTCAGGTTTGACTCAGTCTCAGGAATTCTCTCTCTCCTATTTTATTTGATTTATTAGTCTGATATCATAGTTCGTAAAATAAGTTTTCCTCCATAGATCATTGCCACTGTTTTTTATTTCCTTAGTTGAGCCCAGATCCCACCTCCCTACCACTTTTCCCTTCCCATTGTGTGGGGCCGGGGTGGGGGGGGAGGGCAGGGGCTCCTGCTCCCCTGTCATGAGCATAGATTGATCTAGTTAACTCCGTGTCCAAAAAGCATCCTTGCAAATGTATGTTCAGTTTGTCTAATTCAATAACGCACAAACAGAGCCAGAAATCTGGCCAAACTGCACACGTAACCATAGAATGACACGACAGCTGTGTCCATGAGATCCATACCCTGCTACAGCAGGGTCACCAGAGCAGGGTGCAACAGAGTGGTTTGCAGCAAAAATGCTCAGAGGTAGGATGTGATGGTGGCTGCATCACTGCAAGGGTTCTGCTACTCTAGGAGGGACAGTGTGCATGCACAGCCTGCATGTAAACATGCCAAGAACTTTCAAGGTGGTTTTTGCAGTGAGATGTAGGATTTTGGAATCAACCTTGACAAAAGAGCACCATAAATCATTAGCAGTAGAGTTTACAAACTTCTTTCTTAATTGTTCCACAAAAGTCTATTAGATGGGAAGAGCAGTTGTCTTCACATCAGTAGTGAAAAGACAGATATTTTCACAAATATTTTCAAATTCCATTCACAACCAAAGCCTCCCAGCACGTTCAGCTGATGAAGACAAAATATTTTTTTATAGTAAGTCTGGAGGATATTAAAAAGTGTCTATCAAAAGCAGACATTTCAAAAATTGGTGTACCCAAATAACTCACATTCAAAGTTTTTAAAGACAACTTGAGAAATAACTCTCTGGGCCACTAGTGTTGATTTCCAATCCAATGTGGAACACTAAAAACATTGCAGGGAGCTGAAAGACAGCTAATTTTGTGCTAATAAAAGGCCAAATACAACGACCTAGGTAATTAGAACCCTGTCACACCAATATTGATCCTAAGCAAAATAGCTGTCTAATAGAGGACTTGATTAATAAATTAAAAGAGGTTAATGTAAATAATGCCAATCAGCATGGCTTTGCGTCAAGCTAGAGTGGTATTTTTCATGATGAAATTATAAGTTTAGTTAAAAAGAGAACAATAGAGAATTCATATATTTCGACCTCTTAATGGCATTAATTTGATGATCCCGGATTTATTTATTCATTAACTAAGAAATGATGGTGGTGTAAATACAGCATAGGACATATCAATAAAACTATCTGACTGATAGATCTACAGACTTACTTATAAGTAGACATGCATCTTCAAGAATGTGGGGTGGGCTTTTATTTGTTTGTTGCTTTTGTGGGTGTTTTTCTTTGTTTTTGCATCCTCCATGTAATCTGGACATACATATTGGCACATGTATGTGAGTCCATCAGAGTAACTAATGAAGAAAACAGAGGTACAAGACACCTCAAAACCTGGCTATAAACTTTGATCTCAAATATGTAAACATTGGCTGTAGTATCTTCTAGAATAATCAGCACTTCCAGCACACAACCTCAAACATTCTCAGGAGTTAAAAAATAAAAATTAGAAAAAGGAGAGAGATATCCATGAATTGTCAGTTAAGATTCAGTTTCCAGTATGATTCTCTGCTAATAGTCACTGGATACCAAAATAATATGTTCATATAGTGTAGGGAGGCTACATTAACTCCGTGCTTGGAAATGGTGCTGATGTAGGTGGAACACTTCTTTCCTTACTAAGAAGGAAAAAACCCCATTCTGAGGCACTGGAGTTTTAGCAGAAGCCACAATAACAATGTAAGGATTAAAAATATACTTTTTAGTGAAGCACGTGAAATCTCAGGTAAATAGCTCATGGCTAAGAAAACAAAGGCATGATCATATCATATTATCTATTTACTTATTTAAGGAACAAAATTGAACAATAGAAATTTTTTCAGTCCAGATGAAGAAGATTTAACAGGCTCCTATTTATAAGAAATTAAGTAGGAAAGGTTAGATGAGCAATTGTAGAATCACAGGTCTCATCCAACCTGGCCTTGTATGCCTCCAGGGATGGGGCATCGAAAGCTGTTTAGGTGGTGTAGCATCATGGGACATGCAAAACACAGAAGGAAGGATGTGCCTTTCACTTTCTAGTACCTTGGCTAATGTTGCAGCCACTTGGATATAAAGCAAAAGCTGTCAGAGGTGATGCTGTCACTCTTTCAAGAAAAAGTAAAACATATTTTTACATTTGATGTAGAATGTAGTTCTGTAAGAGTATTTCTACCAGCAATTCTCAAAGAATATCTGCAGGTGATTTAGCCAGAGAAAGGGGAAATATTTATTTTGTGTCCTACTGATTCACTTTTGTATAATTGCCAATGGAAATCTTGGAGACCTTGCAGTTTGGTACTGAAATTATTCTCTGAACTGTGGCAACTCTGGTCTTGTTCAGCACCTGGAAAATAGTGCTCAGGACACAGAATCACAGAATTATTTGATTGGAAGGACCTTTAAAGACCATCTCGTCTAACTCCCCTGCAAAAAACAGGGACACTTACAGCTCCATCAGGTGCTCAGAGTCCCATTCAGTTTGACCTTCAGGAATGGAGTATCTACCACCTCTCTGGGCTACCAGTGCAAGTGCCTCACCACCCTTACTGTAAAGAACTTTTCTTTTATAACCAATCTTCCACTCTTCTCGCTTTTAATTTGAAACCATTTCCTCTTCTCCTATCAAAACAGGCCCTGCTAAAGAGTCTGTCCTCTTCTTTCTTACAGTCACCCTGTAGATACTGTATGGCCACTCTCAGATCTCCCTGAATCTTTCTCCTCTCCACACTGAACATTTCCAAGTATCTCACTCTGTCCTCAAGAGGTGTTCCATCCCATGGATCATTTCTGTGGCCTTCCTCTGGATATGTTCCATCAGGTCCATGTTTCTCCTGTATTGAGGATACCAAGAACTTAATCCCAAAACCAAGATGCACCTAATTCATCTCATACACTTCACTAGACTTAGTTCAGAATCCTCTATGATCTATGAGCAATTCATACCTTGTAATCAACTCAAAAGTGCACCTGGAAGCAAAACAAAACAAAACAAAACAAAACCATTATATTTTTGCATAGATTTGAATATTGGCTTCTCTGAGAGACATATGGTTTCCCCCCTCAAAGTGTATGTAATGCAGTAGCCATACTTTAATTCAATAATAGGTAATTTTGCTTCATTACATAAATGTACAAATATCTGGTCATTTCAAATCTATATTACCACTTTTATCTTAAAAAGAAAAAAAGGTTTATGTTTGGTTCTTCTTAGGTATAACAGCCCACTACATAGTACTCAAAAGAGCTCCTGAAAATCCAGAAGAATACAACATAGATTCTGCTCTAAGTTTTAAATTGCTTTACTTTTAAATTTTAGTCAGACCCTTAACTTTATTTAAATGCATTTTTGATTGTACCTATAAAATATTTATGCTTTAATATATACAGTATCATTATCCTACACCGTGAGAAGCATAAAAGCATACAAAAGTAATAGTTTCTTGACGTAGTAAAGGATTAATATGTATGAATTGAATTATTTTTGTATTCTGTCAACTCACATTTCATGGGGAGATCAAATGTATAGACAGAGAAAATCCCTCATCTAGCTTCAACTTCATAGGGACTTAAATAGAAACATGAGGTACGTGTGATCCCTCATATCACCTTTACAAACTGGATTTCAACATGGAGATCATTAGAGAATGTTGCCTGCTGGAGTGATTTAGCTATTTATTTATTTTAATGTTATTATTTAATTTTTACATTTGAGAATTTAATCTTTTCTGTGCCGTTTTAGAAAGTTTTGTAATGACCACTTTTGGTCATCAGCATGTTATCTTTAGGACTTCTTTGACAAAACTGGGGATGCAGGGATAAAAACAAATGTATAAAATCGTTTCTAACAGATACCTCTAAAAATGTCCTTGGTACTTTTTAGAGAGAGGAATAGTATAATCCAGTGGTATTACACAGTCTTTCTTGGGTGTCCCTATAGTCCTAACGCCACCCATGTACAAAGTAACACACATAGACTTTTAAAATGTAATCTGGACAGTTTCTCATTCTTTGAAATTAATTTTTGAAGGTTTATTCCTATTTTTCTCTCAAGTGTATAGGAAGAAAGACAACTACATTCCTATAGTTCAGTTGCTTTGCTGCTCTCTTTCAGTGCAACAGCAAGAACAGGGTTTTGTGCTACAGTTCCTTATCTATGACAGGAACTTAATATTGAGGTCAACTAAATTCTCCACTTCCAAAGGCAGTATTTGGAATTTGCCATTTTGAAAATTGTTGCTAATATATATGTCTCTAATTAAAATCAGATGCAATACAGCAGCAGAAAGTGCTGGCTGTAGCTCTTTATGCAGGACCCTCTTGCAGAAGTGCTGTAATTTCATTCCCAGCTAACATATGGTAGCAGTCAAGCGTGTAATCTATCTGGGAGTCTCAGTGGCAATACAAACAGGCGACATCCTCCCACTCTTCTTTAAGGACATATCAGTGTGCACTTAGTTAATAAAAATCAGCATTCTTTCAATTCCACCCCACCTGTCTGGGAGCATTTTTACTTAGCATGAAGCATGATCCATCCAGTTCAGTCCAACGCATGCTGATCTCTTCTTCCTGAGCAATTGGTGTGGTTATAAAACAAAGCACCTCTGCCTGTTCTGCCCTCAGCTGTTCTTTTTGAACCACAGAACAAAAGAAAGTGTGGAAAATTGTCAGTAAGTGACTGAGATAATATTTCCTAGAATGGTAACACCATTAGGAGCAGGAGTCAAGGCCAGCCAGTTCTGTGTTTTGATTTCTGCTTCTTATTTTTATTTTTGCTTCAGCACTTAAAATGTAATAAGCTTCACTTCATGGTTAGAGCATATTATGAATGAAAACTTTTCTTGAAAAAATTATTTTGAGTTTGAAAATGTTATTTTCCTTGTTTTTATATACACAATTTTTTATTATTATTTTTTTCTTCCACAACACTTCATACTCTGGTCCAAGAGGAAAGGAACAAAAACCAAAATTTTTACCAGCACCATTGGCATCTACAAAAACAGAATTCCTAAGGTCTCAAAAAAATTTGGCTGTGAAAACATTTCAAAATAGCTTCTCGTGCCACTCATGGGATTACTGCCAGACATATGTACTTCTGAGCACAAGTTCTTCTAGAGAAGAAAATAAATAAGTAAATGAATAGAATGAATAGATCAATCTTGCAACTATTTTTTTTCTAGACCCTTGCAATGTACAAACTGCAAATCTGACCTTTGCAGTAGGAGAGAAAACAAAACCCAGTCCTTGGGTCAGCCCTTGGCTGTTAGCAGATTGCTCTTTAGCACAATAGGGAATTTAATGAGTCTTTCAAGCGCAGCACAACCTCCCCTGGCTGAGACTGGTACACACAGCTGCCACCTCGACCTGCAATTTTGGTATTCCCAGAAGTTCTCATCAGTGCACACAAGTTGTGTTATCACCCCTAATTGACTGCAGGACTTCAATCACACTGGTAAATTTAGCAATAATTACACATCCTTGCCACCGTTGAGGAATTACCTCTCAGGGCATGAAATCTGTTTATGCTCACTTCCAACAAATTCTAGGCTAAGGAAGTTTGCTCAGCTCCACAGGCAAATTGTCAAATAAAAACCTCATTCTTTAAATTAAGGACACCATGGAAGAGTACTTACATTCAGCATCTTGATCTACTTCTTAGTTTCTCAGAAAACAAAACAAAACAAAACAAAAACAAAAAACTAAGGTACAATTTGTAACTAAGGGACAATTTGTTCCACACAGACAGCAACACATCTCTCTCCCAACTTTCTAGCGCAAAATAATTTTCAGAGAGAACTTAAGTTCCTTCCTTCCTTCATTCAGCTCACTACTTGTCTATCTCAGCCTTCCAGCTTGTTCATTTAGAAACAATAACTTTGAGCATAGGAGCTAGTATAATTCTCTTGTCGGAGAGAGTATGCGGAGAACGAGGTGAGAAAAGGCATCACTTTGTTTCAGGAAAGCACTTCTGCACCTCAGTAACAACACAAGAATTTTATCACAGAATCACAGCATTGCAGGCTGGGAGGGGCTTCTGGAGATCATCAGTCCAACCCACTGTTGAAGCAGGTTACCTGCAGCAGGACACACAGGAAAGCATCCAGATGGGCCTTGAATATCTCCAGAGGAGACTCCACAACCTCTCTGGGCAGCCTGTTTCACTGCTCTATCACCTTCACAGTAAATAAAAGAAGTTCTTCATTGTGTTAGGATGGAACTTTCTGTGTTCCACTTTCTGCCCCTTGTTCTATTGCTGCTCAACCGCTGCAAAGTCTCCATCCCCACTGACTCGACTCCCACACTTTAGATATTTATGAGCAGTTATGAGGATGTGTCAAACACTGCTATGCGATTTCTTGACTTTTCTGCCAATGTCAAGTCCAGAATGACTTTCAGCAGCCAGCTGTTGCCCCTGATATTGCCCATTAGTAGCTTTCACATTTGCAAGCTCCCTCAGAGGAGTGCTGCTGTACTGTACCTCTGCTGCTCTAAACCCCAGACATGCTATCTCCTTTCTTGCATGCTAAAGTCAATTCCTGAGATTGGTTCCCTAAATTTATATATGAATAATACCTTTTGCTATAAAATCTTTCCATTAAAAATCTTTTAAAGTCATAACATGAGTGCTTGCTACTGATATGAAAAGCAGCATTCCACCATACAGCAAAGATAAGCAAGAAGCACTCATAATACTGGAAAATGTTTCTCATATCAGCAGCACCTTTGGAAATTAACTCAGTCTTCAAAACTCTCTCTTTGCATCTAACAGTTACTGAGACTGCTGGAGCTGCTCTCATAGAAAACATAATCACCTTCACAAGGCTTAATTTCTGTGTGAAGATTAATTAGTTTAATGCAGGAAACAGTCTACTGGAGTTTGAGATTTCTCTTTCAAATGAGTTGAAGACTTGAATTTGGTGAATGTCGGCTAAGAAGGTGTGGCTGCTGGATGCAACACTGCACAACAGCTGCATGATGGGAGAGAGAACGCTCCAAGGGTTCTACCTGAGTGAACAATTTTAAGTGTCTTCTTAAACACTTACAAGTAGTAGAATAGCTTCGTTTTGAGGGAGGGAGGTGGAATTACTCCCTGCTTGTGTTTATTACAATTTGTTATGCTCACTACAAATGTTATCTGAACCAGAACACAGCTGAATTTGGGATTTCTGAATGACCCTGCAGCCCTGTATCTTGCATTACCTTGATTTGTTCTAGACTAAGTAAAACAAGTAAACAAGTAAAAACAAGTAAAGAGAACTTGTATTTTTTGTATACTAAGTTATATAAAGAATTTTACACAGAAATTTAAGATTTTAGTACAGAGATAAGGAAATACAAGAGCAGTTTCTCTACCTCATCTCTCATCCCCCACAGGCACCCTGTTACTTTAAGACAACCACAACTTAGCTGGGCATCAAGACCTCAACTGCCTCAAATCTGAACACTCCTGAAAGCACTTTTGTTTAGAAGATTGTTTTCAAACTGTTAATTTAAGTCCCAGTCAGGTTTTGGTTTGGGCTCCTTTTTAATTTTGTAAAGATCACATTTCTTAACCATCTTACCGCTGCCTTTTCTCCTCAGCCTCTTGTTGACTTTTCAGTAGTTGTAAAATGAAATGAGCCCTGAAACTGCTTTGGTGATACAAGAATGAAAGCTAACTCAACAGCAGAGCAATTGGATTGGCAACCAAGTACACACTAAGACTGAGAGGTCACTTCACTGATTGCTTTATCAGAAAAGAAGACATATTTAAGGGGTCATTATATAGGCTTGATAAAAACATTTCATACACAAACCCATACTTCTGATTGCTCTGGTAGCCTCCGTGCACTGTTTATTTGGGCAGTTGCCCAGGGATTTCCTGCTTTATTAAAGACATCACATCCTAGTGTAGCATTTACATAACTTATTTAAGTGTGTACGTAAGTACAGTAAAATACATGCAGGAAGCTTCTGATGCAATATAAAGATCATTTGAAAGTCATTAGGAAAAACTGTGCAAGGGCTGATCCAAAAGTAATGCCTCCTATCTGACTATGTTGGCCCACAACGTCAGAGGCAGATGTTGATGCTGTGGCAGCCAAGGCTGAGTGCTCCTGCCAACATTCTCTTACATTTTGTCACTGTGTGACAGATGGCAGCAGAGGGCAGCCTGACAAATGGTGTCTGCAGTGGAAGTGCTTGTGAAGCAAAGGTGTGTCATTGAATTCCTCCAAGCAGAAAAACTTGCACCCATTGACATTCGTCAACACTTGCTCAGTGTTTATGGAGCCCAAACAGTGGATGTGAGCGCAATGTGCCAAGTGAATGGTGCATTTCAGCAGTGGGAACAGCAGTGTGAAAGACAAGCCCTGTTCCAGGCAGCCACAGCTGTCACACCACAAAATGATGAGCACACAGTCAGCTCATCTGCACGGTGGATTATAAGAAGGAGAAGGTGTAGGGAGCTGAGTATCACTTCAGTGCATTGGAAATAATGGTGGCAACACTGGAATATCACAAAGCTTGTGCCAGGTGGGTCCCAAAATTAGTCATGCAGGACCAGAAAGAGCACTGTAAGCAAGTTCACCAGGACCTACTGAACCAGTAGGAGGCTGAAGGTGACAATTTCCTGCATCACATCATTACTGGTGACTACTATGAGTTGGAGTCAAAATGGTAGTCCGTGAAATAGTGACATGTGAATTCCCTAGAAAAGAAAAAGTTCAAGACACAGCTATAAGTGGGTAAAGAAACACCCACTGACTTTTGGGATAGGAAAGGGGTAATCCTTCTGGATTTCCTGGAACCTGGACAAACCATTAGTTCTGACTGCTACATCACAGCGCTGACCAAGCTGAAGGCTCAAACTTCAGGACAGTCTTTGATAGAGAGCAAGGCCAGAAAAGAAAACCTTTTTCTCACAATAAAATAACGCTAGAACCCATAATATTTTGAAGAGTATGTTACCAACCTTGTCTAGACTGTTCTACAAGATTCACCACGTAGTCTGGATTTGGCACCTTCTGACTTTCATCAGTTTGGGCTGATGAAAAATGGGTTGTATAGCAATATTTTCCTACTAATGATCCTAGGACCAGGGAAGAGCCACTGATGTCATCTAATTGGACTTCAGTAAGGGCTTTGACACAAGACCCACAACAACCTTCCCTCCAAATTGGAAAGATATGGATTTGATGGGTGGATTGTTCAATGGACAAGAAAGTGGCTGCAGGATCGAGTCCAGAGAGTGGTGGACAATGGTTTCATGTCTGGATGGAGATCAGTGACGAGTGATGCCCCCCAGGGGTCGGTGCTGTATTCAATACTGTGTAATATCTTCATCAGTGGCATCAACAGTGGAGTCATGTGCACCCTCAGCAAGTTTGCTGATGATACCAAGCTGTGGGGTGTGGTCAACACCCCAGAGAGATGGGATGCCATCCAGCAGGACCTGCGAACTGTGGGCATAAGTGAGCCTCATAAGGTTCAACAAATCCAAGTGCAAGGTCTTGTGTCTGGGTTGAAGCAACCCCTACTACCAGTGTAAGCTGAGGGATGAAAGAATTAAGCACAGCCCTGCCGAAATAGTCAGCAATGTGCCCTCACAGCCCAGAAAGTCAACCACATCCTGGGCTGCATAGAAAGATGCATGGCCAGCAGAGCAAGGGAGGTCATCCTGTCCTCCTACTCTGCACAGGCAGGACTTCACCTGGAATGCTGTGTCCAGGTGCGGAGTCTTCAGTACAGGAGAGACATGGATCTGTCAGAGTGTGTCCAGAAGAGGGTCACAAAAATGATCCATGGAATAGAGCATGAGATATCCTATGAGAACAGGGTGAGACAACTGAGGCTCTTCAGCCTGGAGAAGAGAAGGTAGTGAGGTGACCTGATAGCAACCTTCCAGTGTTTGGAGGGGAGGATACAGGAAAGAAGGATACAAACTCTTCAGCAGGGCCTTCGGTGATAGAACAAGGGGAAATGGCTTCAAGCTTAAAGAGGGGAGATTTAGATTAGATATAAGGGAAAAATCTTTTACAGTGAGAGTGGTGAGGTACTGGAATAGGTAACCCAGTGTTGTGGTTGATGCTGTGTCCCTGTAGACTTTCAAGGCAAGACTGGAGCAGGCCCTGGGCAACCTGATCTAACTGTGGTGCCCCTGTTCACTGCAGGGGAGTTGGACTAGATGGTCCTCCAATGTCCCTTCCACCTCTCAAGGATTCTATGATGCTATGGCATGATAGAAGCTGCAAAACAGTAAGACACCACTGCCAGTACAGATTTCATGAAGATTTTGTTCAGTGCTGACTGACATGCATAGATAATAGTAGTGACTATGTTGAAAGTGTCTTCTAGCTGAGAACTTGCTCTTACTAAACAGTGTTACTGCAGTCTCTACAATCTTTAGTTCTTACGGAAATAAATAGGAGGTGTTACTTTCAGAGGAACTTGTGTACATATGCACCAGAAGAGTAAAAGCATACAAAGAAATTACAGGAAATTGAGTGCATTTCCCACATACTGAGGACTACTGTGTTATTGAGCCTCAGACTAAATGAAGACACCAGTGGTAAAAGCACCACAGGGCAACCGTGGCTGTTGGCAAGACTCAGTTTGTGATGCTGAGAGAAAACTTAAGACCTTGCAAACTTTCGTGAGCTTTAAACTACCTTTTAGGACCAACTTACAAGTACCACCAGAGATATGTGCTTACACATTCTTTCTGTAAAACAGTCTTCTTTTGAACTATTTCAACCAAATACTGATTAAACTTTTAAGAGTAAATAGCAAATTAAGTGTTTTTTCAAGAAGTTAAAACTCAATACAAAGAAATTATTATTACATTTGGGCACAGGTCTGTCCAAAGCAGAGCTGCATTCTACTACCACATGGTAAATTTTTTGCTTGCTATTTTGAAGCAGATACATTTATATTATAGAAAAAAAATAATTGTTGAGAGAAACTAAACTTCATAGCAGAAGTTCAAAAACTACAACAAACACATTACTTAAAATCTACATAGCAGATAGCTATAATGTAATGCTGATAATACACCAGATATTTTCAAACATCAACAAAAGCAAATTGGGTGTAATTTGTTTTATTTTTTTTCCCTCTCTCATTGTCCTTCACGCAACTCCTACAATGACTTAATTAACAAAATCACTAATCTGGTTGAAAGGATGCTGGTTCCCAAATGTATCTGTGGGATGACCAATGCTTTCAAAGTATTTATTTCAAGCTTCATATACTGCAACAAGCAACAGTAAACAAAAGAAAGTTGACTCTGTAGGATTCTGCAGTACTTCAGGCCCTTTACTTGGTCAGAAGATTGCAAACAAAGCAATACTACAGTGACAAGACTGTTTCTCAAATATGAGAAGTGTGATAATACCATGCATGTTAGAATTTTTTTAATTAATGGCTAATGATAACGTAACTGTGGTTACAAAAAAGTTTCAAGTGTCCCTAGCTTTATTACGCTTTATCTATAACAGAAATGCAGTGCAGAATCACGCACTCCTTGGTGTACATCCACTGAATTCAGGAACCCATTTTCCCACCTTTCGTTTATCAGTCTACTTGAGATGCATTTATTTTGCTAAATGGCTTAAGTAGCAACCCAGCTTATTGTGTTATGTGGATATTCACATATGGAAGTGACCACAGGCCTATTACCTCTTCAGATAGGCTAGGCACATTTATTTCTATGTCTGATTCCATAAACATGAGAGCACTTGAGCATAAGTTTGTGTAGCCAGAAGCAATTTTGCCTGCTTTCACAGTAGCAAAATAGAGTACACTAAGAAGGGGCCCCAGCTCAGCAGTTTGAACACTGAGTGGCAAACACCATCTGTATCCTTTTCCCTTCCATAAAAGGAACCTTTATAGGAGTGTAAAGGAAAACAAAGAAAGATTACTACAAGTAGTTATAAATACTCACAGTTAATCACCCAACAAGAATGCAGGTTCTCTCAAGACATTGTACTGAAACCAATCAGTCAAAAACCACATAGCTATTGAACAAAGGTACTCCAATAAGTGATAAATTAATGGAGGTTTAAAAAAAAACAAAAAACAAAAAACTTATACTATTTCAAATTTACAGATGCTTCTATTAGAGGATGTTTAGGAAGAACAAAAACCTTAAAAACAGTAGGGCCTTGCTTATTTTGTTTAGGGTAATCTTGAATTTCCTTTATGTTCCCCTTTTGGATAGAAATGCTAGAGCACAGCATGTGTACCTACCCACATTGGGTTGTTTTACAGAGTTCCAAACCCAGTAAATTGTGACAAATACTTCTGTGGGGCACTTATGAAAGTCTACCTTTTCATGCTGTTCTCAGTTAGCCAGCCCCAGAAATCAACACTGAGAAGGAAAAACAAACATGGTTTTGAAATATACAGTAGCAAAAATTAGTGTCATATTCAGACAAGGAACAAGCTATTTAAACCAGAAGTTAGTGGATTAACTATCCTACCAGCTTAAAATGAATGCTCATTCAAGCTGAAACAAGAAGTCAGTCATGAAGGAAGAGCCTGCCATCATAAGTTTCTACTTCATACAAACAATCTTAATTTTTTATTTATTTATTTATTTTTGCTTAAGAGCTTGTTTCTAAGGAAAATAGAATTGGAAGAATATAATTGACCCAATTGGAAGCAGAAGGCTGATATACTCTAGCCATATATGAAACATCAGCTCCACCAAGAGGCAGTTAACGGTTAGTTATCAAAATTTAACAAAAAGCACATTTGAAACAACTTCCTCTCTCCTTCCCCCACAACTTCTTCCCACAGATTTAGAACAGTCTACATTTATATATGCATGCCTATATAAAAACATAAAGACTCAATTCCAACAATCAAGTAAATGGAACATATATGCTAACTACTCCAGCTACAAATGGCTTCTCACTTACTGTTGTTAGGTGAAAAGGCACACAAATTTCAAGGTAAAAATAAACAAGAAGAGACTTCATTACATGGACAATTGTTTGAACTCAATTTAGTATGGTTCTGCTTGGCTTTCTAGTTTTTACTTTATTTTTTAATCTTGTTTGCAGAGGAAATTATGCATTCCAGAAAGTTCGTATTTTCTTTCAGCATTTTAAGATAGCAGTCATTGAAAGTAATACAAAAAGCAATCTATCCCATCATTCCAAGTAGCTTACTGTGATATCATATCTAAATACTTTTCCTTAGAGACAGTCATGAGGGAAAGTTGCCTGAAAATTGATGCATCTTTAGAAGTCATAAAATTAAAAATCACATCACATCACATCATTAGCGAAGCCATTTTTTACATATGTTCCATAAAGAATTAAATTCTTCGTCTGTAAATTCTTATGATTTGCTTATCTATATCTGTATTATCAATAAATCTTTTGATGCAAAAAATGATTTTGTAAGTTAACTCTCAAGGCAACAACAAAAAAAGAACAAAAGCCATTCCATCTTTGACATTTTATTTATCAAGAGCTAATACAGAGTTAACAATGCTGAACACACTGTTTATCATGCAAGAAATATATTGAATTTTAATCCTTTTTTTCTTTTCTAACTATTGCTACTGAAGAGATAGTAAAGGAATTTTGTACTTGTAGGAGAGAACATTTATTAACTCATGTCTTGTCTCAAGTGTGGCACAATCAGAATGTTCTGAACAGCTGGTTAGGAAGATAGCCAAGATGCAAGAAAGATGTCTGAGCCTCCTTTTCAAGGGCAGCCAACTCTTGAACTGTAGGTGCCAGAATATCCACATGGCCTTTATAAAGTCCACCTGCCAAAAGATATCTAATGTAAATGATGCATTCAAAGCTATCTGTCACCACAACTAGTAACATTCAATTGTAGCCATTCACTAAGTTAACAAAGTAAAACACATGCATACACACACTCTGGCTATTTGCAACACATAGGTTGGATGTAAGAAATGCAAAAGACAGCAAAGAACTAACAGTGCCATTATGCAGCAGACAACCACCATACAGCAGACTAATTCAAGAGTAGACCATTACTTACCACCAAGGGCTCTTTTCTGTCCATATGTAACTTTCCCATCAAAGTCATCTACTGGTACTTTTATGTCTGGTTCAACTTGGGAAATAGTGCAGTTTAAGTGTTCTTCAATTTCTCCCAGCAACTGAAGAAAGTTTAAATTTAATCACTTTTATGTTCCAAGATTCCAGTTAGACTAACATTCGAAAAAAAAAAAGAATCTAAACCCACAAAAACCACCAGAGCCAAACTATTCAAATAGACTCAATAAAAACTGCACATAGAAAACAGTTTTGTCTTAAGGACCAAAGGTTAATATATTTTTTTTTGCCGAAACTACTACACAAATTCATTTCCAATCTCACTATGTCTCTACCTAACGAGAAAGTTTCATTTCATATACTATTCTATGTGAATGGAGCTACTTCACGTGCCATTCACTCTAATGAAGAAAGAAGGGAAGCACTGTTAATTTAAGAAGCATTCATAGCTAGTATACAAAACCAAATAAGAACTTACACATTATTTCCACATTAGAACAACAGCAAATCTTTAGTTTGTCTTCAAGCTATAGAGCTATCTAGATAAAAGTGTAATTAACATTCTATAACTCTTGACAGCATATCATTAAGATGATGATAGAGAAGTTGAACTTAAGACTGATGGAATCGGCTAAGAATATTAAGACAGGCTTTGTAATTGAACAAGTAATTTACAAAAATTACAATTTATGTTTAAAATTCTTCTTCAAATGGAATTAGATTTCAGAATTAGATTTGTAAACTAAACAGTCACTTAAGACAGTGGCTACACACCACAGTCTTTTCAGAGGAATCAGAACATAATGGTCAACAAAACGTTTACCTGCATTTCATTGTACCATATGGTACAACCTCCTTCTTCCTTGAGTCTAGTATTATAACACCCCTTTCCACGACTACTGCATACATGATACCAAACCTAGAAATAAAACAACTTTTAAACTTTCAGAAATAGCTTTGTACCCACATTTTCCAATCAATTCTGTCATGAAAGTATATTCAATTATCCTTTTAGAGTCCCTTTCAGTTAAGGTGGGAAAAAACAGCTATTTTCCAATACAGGCTGTTAAAGCTCAGCATCAGCAGTGAACAGAACTTAAGTAAATAGCACCCATTCGATTTTGCTCTCGAGTGTAACTTACCTTTTCTTTCTCTTTTGCCACAAGGGAAATCGCCAGACCCATCCTGAAATAATGGGAGAGAGGAGGTTTTTCAAGAACTACTGTCAATTTATTAAAAAAAAAAATAAAAAAAAAAATAAAAAAATAAAAAAAAAAATCAAGAAAAGAAATTCCATGAAATTATAATAGGTTCTCTGAATGCACACATACCTTTCAGCTCTGCCTACTCTTCCAATTCGATGAACATAGTTCTGTTTTTCATCAGGGAGTGTGACGTTGATAACTGTACAAGACACAATCCACAGTACATGATTTGATTATCAAAGAATCATAGAATGGCCTAAGCTGAAAAGGACCATAATTATCAATAGTTTCAACTCCCCTGCTATGTCCCACTATGACTTGCAGGGTCCCACAGGCTTTAGCGTGTTGTGTTAAGATTATGAAAAATGAGACACTGTGATGCTTATCAAATTAAGGATTTTATTCCTATTACAATTTTGTACCAAACAATCGAAGACAGGAGGCTAGAAAAGAGCATTTAAAACAATATCCATCACTTTAAAACCCACCAATATTAATTGGTGATATTAATAAATGTCAATATTAATTCCTAATTATTTAGTATATGGGATGAAGATTTTATCAAAGAAATGTTCCCCATTTCTCTCCTCAAAAGTTCAAAAAAAAAAAGTATGTACATACACTAAATATAAGCAATGTCACAGACCACACAATTAAAATAAACATGGTTTGGATTGGTGTAATGTTCTTCCTCAACCCTTTTATCAAGTGCGAACTTAGTGTTCTAATACAGCAGTGTTACCTGCATTACCAACACTTAAAGCTTCCACTACAAAATTTCTTCCCCATGATTAACTTCCGTTTTTGACAAACAAAAAGCACCCCCAGCAACACAGAACATCAGATATTTGAGAAGGCACAGTGGACAATCAAAAGTCCATCCAGATAAAGCATTTTACATATACAACTCTGTTTTCTTAAAATAAAGCTGTAAGTCACATACCTGTTTTAAGAAGTATTTACAGCTCGAAGGACAGCAACTACATTGAAGTCATATGCAAATTCAATAGCTTAGTTTAAAAGTTATGTCTTACCATAGGGAACACCATGAATATCGATTCCTCTAGCTGCAACATCTGTGCAGATCAAGAAACGGACATCTCCTCTCTGTGAAAATAGTCAGAAGAAGTGGTGAGCTAAATAAACCAAATCAGCAACCAAGGACTACTTTAAACAGTAGTCCTTTCCATTTACTTTGCCTTGAAGGTATGTCTGCACGTTACATTATACTCCAAATAAAGCTCTTCTATAATACAACAATCATTTTTGAACATGAAAAGTTTGGTCAGTTTACGTGGATACTTCTTCCCTATCAATATAAGACAACTATAAATCAATAAACAGCTTACACATTTAAACAATCATGTGTTTTGATTTTTGATCACCAAGATACAGTGTAAGTTTGTAAGTTTATAAATGTTACAGAACTTAAAATTAGCTTTATTTAGAACCCTCTATCAGTGAAAATCTATACAGGTCATGTTAACTGAGCATGCATTTCCACCAAAAGAACCTGCATCTCACAGAATTTTAGGGGCCAATCATAAAACATCCAAACCCAATTTAAATTAAACTAAGGACTAGCAGCACAGATTAAAACATAAGGTATGCTTTCAGATAATGGAACGTGAAGGAAAAGCCTGCAAGGGTCTGCTGCATCACCTTAAATCTTTCCAGGTTCTGCTTTCTTTCTTGAGGTTTTCTGTCACCATGCAGACAGACACATGAGAACTGATGCCCCTTCCTGTCAGGGCCTGAAAGAGCATGCATTAGTAACATCATACATTAGATATAACACAGCATCATACAGCAGTGAAAGAAGTACATGAGGGCAAAAGTCTCAACTTAAGGGAATTCCATCATTTAATTTATTATCAATTAACAAATATATGACTGATGCAAGCATTGGAAAAATAAGACACCCTTCCTCTCCACTTTACTAAAAGGGTTCTGTGCAGACATCTCCTTATTTCTTCCTAGTCAAAACTTACCTTGCTTCTTCACGTTGCTCCTCACATGTCCCTTCGTAGTGCCCTTCTGTTTTTTGCCACATTTCCCTTCCATGTTTCCTCATGTGTGTACTTCTTCATGCCCTCACGTTTTCTGCTGTGTCTAGAGCAACTACTGCTCCTTCTAACGTAAATTTCAGCAGGTACTATATATGCTTCTTACTAGTTCAAATTTTTTGTGCACAGTGGGTTGTTTCCAGCCATTTCAGAGCTGCCAACTACAGGCATGAAACAGTTCACTGTCTCCTTCCACATGCAATATCTCTGTACCTCTCTTCCACAAAACCCCGACTCTTATGCCTGATCAACATCAAAAGAACTCAACTATAATTTATTTGTGTGATCTCTGAGCATCACTTCACCGTAAAACACTGTCTTTAAAATGAGCAAGGAAGGCAACAGAATAAGGTTTTGATGAAAAACATTACCTCCACCCTGTTGGATGAAGTATTGCTCCATATTATCACAATCTATTTTTGTCCTGCAGAAAATAATGGCCTGGTCCATCTTGTGTTCCTTGATTGCCCGAACCGTGTACTCTCCTTTTAGAATTTTGATAGCTTCAGACCACATTTCTAAGTAAAAGTAATAAAACTCATTTCAAATAAATAATTTTAAAAGACGAGAAGTCTTTGAGCACGCATTTAAAGATTCTATAGCCTTTTGGTAGACAAATGCTTATTAGCAGAGCAGGTGGGCTAGGACTTCAGCTTTCCCCTCCCTCACCCATGTATCCCCGCTCCAAGGTAATGCAATACAGTAAGAACAAAATTACTCAGTTTCAGGCTATTTATACACACACAAAAAAACATTTGTTGTTTACACACCTGCTAGATACCTGCAAGTCTTTTTCTCTCCTATTTACTTATGGAAATAGCTCTCCTCATAACTACATAAACCTATAAATGAATACTGAGGGACACACCTCAAGACAATTATCTACTATAATTCAGCTTTACTTAACAGTCAGAAGATCATTTTACAATCTATTACTACTTAACGTGGATTGCTGATTACCTGGAGTGTTTGCACCAGGTCGTGTATTGTCCTTTGCATGTACTTCATCAGTCTAGGAAAAAAATGAAAATTAGAACAAATCATTAGTCGCTTTACTGTAGCTGTGGCTCAACCACACACAGTCACAAGAATAGGGGGAAAGAAAACCTAATACCAACTACTTAGCATTTACTCAATATTTTTGTAAAAACTGGCAACATTCTCAACTCTGCAACCAAAGATTCTGTCCTCAAACAACCCACTGAAAACCCAAATTCTGTTCTCATCTACAAGCCATAAGAAGAGAATTCCAGAGAAGGCCAGCTAACTTGTTCAATGGTACCAGTTGTTTCCACTTGCAATCCTGAAATTTCAAGTACTGTGAGTGCTTCTGAGAAGCACTCACAGAAATAATTTTTAAAATTAGAAATAATTTTTAAAATTAGGTTTAATACTCTACATTTTTAAAATTTTTTTTTTGTTTTTGTTTTTGTTTTTCATAATAATCTAAATTGTTTGAAGACTGAATTGATTACGTAACAGAAAATTCAGATTCCAAAGTTCTCAA
This sequence comes from Lagopus muta, assembly GCF_023343835.1. Taxonomy (NCBI): domain Eukaryota; kingdom Metazoa; phylum Chordata; class Aves; order Galliformes; family Phasianidae; genus Lagopus; species Lagopus muta. Next base: position 12,104,050 of record NC_064434.1, read on the forward strand.
TACTCTTCCACTATAATCTACGCATTGAGTAAAAAAAATCCCTAGCTTTTTATGATGTGTTCAGGTGAGAAAAACTACTTGTCTAGTGATCTAAGTGTTATATGCAAATAGACAATTTTTTAACTCATATGGAAGTTTCAGTTATTTAGAATCCTTCTGGTACTTAAATAAAGCTAAGGTCACTATCTTAAAATATTTGTTTTCATGTTAAACTCCAGTTAATTGATCAAGAGTTTTATATTCATGAAAAAGCAGCATCTTGAAGAATCAAAACCCCAGAAAAACCCTAGAATTCTGTCTCATCTTTAAACAAATAACCTCAGAGGAGGCAGCAAGGATGAATGCATATGTACCTCCTGTAGCTGACAGGACTCCATAAAAATTTCTCTTTAAAAACTACCATACAAATTACTATGAATAAAGTTGAGAAGTAAGGTGATTTCTGTTCCACTGTTACACAGTTTAATATACCTTGAACTAAAGAAAAGCTCTGAATGTAAGCATCCAAAGTAGATTCATAGAAAAAAGCAACCCAGGCAAGTCTCCATGTATACCTGAAAGAAATGTACTACAACCACTGCTTAATAAGAAGTTGTTACTATACTGTACTGGAATCATATAAACTACAACACAAATGAAATGGCAAATGAAATAAATTAATGTTAAGACCTAACCAAAAAGCTCTAGCAGTCCTAACAAAGGAAAATTCCGCAAATAATGAGGTGTTAAGAAAACCAATTGATCCCAAGTGCTTAAGAGTTGTTAAAAATGAAACACAGTTCCAAGTTATTCAGAACTTGCAAACCGAAGACTTAAATACTGAATTTCCCACCTGAATATGTGAGGTTAATGCAGAATTTAAACCCTAGTCTCAAATGTAGTCCAAAATGAAATTTATTCCTCTAAAAATTGCTTATCTCACAGATTAGAGACAAAAAGTGCTCTACAGAATGATCCATACAGTGGCGTTTACCTGTCTTTTCCAAATGACCTACGGTCTCTTCTGAACTAACTACAGTCAGGCTACAGTTAGCTGTGAAATGACTGAATAAATGGTCCAGTGCCATTGTTCCTTACTACAAACCACAATGCTATTCCTCCAGGATTTTCCTAAGTTAAGACTGAGCTTTTCAAATACAGTGTTATGACATTACCAATATCACGCTGCTGAGTAAATGGAGCAAGTTGTTTCATTTACACTAAACTTTCAATAGCTGGCAAAGATCCTATAACACTAGGCCTCAATTCTGCATGATAAAGTAAATACTGGCAAACAAGTAATCCAAGTTCCATTTATAAGCTACTTACTCTGATATGATTCTTGCCAAGCCTTTCCCAGAGTTTATCAGTTTTGGGATTTACAATCACAACTACGTGGTGTACAGTTTCAGGGACAGAATCTTCTCCTTTCAAATCAACCCAGGTAGGAAAATGCATGATCTTTTCAGATAGTTTTTTCACATCAAAAGAATGTAGTGTTGCAGAGCACACAATCACCTAAGAAGAAAAAAAGCCACACGAATGCCACTGGAGATCAGAGTCTCCTAGCAAAAATCCAAAAGCAAACAAAGCAAAACTACAGACATCACAACACGAAACAAAAAACCCTAGCAGAAGAGTATGTGGTAGCACGCTTCAGCACAAAGTCTTCCAAACCAGCTTTCTTCATCATAGCATCTACTCAGCTGATGAGTCAGGACAAACTCAACTACTCTGCTACAGAAACTTAAATCACTGGAGAGTAACAAAAATACTTCTACTAAGATGATTATTATAGCATCAGAAACAAGAGTGTAGGTAGTCAATGTAAGTATTCAATCATTTTTCAGATGCATTTTTATCATATAACGCAAATACTGTTAGACGCTGGGCTTCAGACCTAGGATCCCAAAAATACACGTTCCCAGACGTTTACTGAACCCAATAATCACATGTTGCTTGTGAGCAATGGCTGTAACAAAGAATAAACTATGTCAAAGAAGCAGTTCCATGCCATGCAATAATTAACTGAAAGCAGCAGACCACAGAAATCAAGGGCAGACTTCATACCTGAAGTCTCTTGCCATCTGAAGTTATCTGTGGAATTTGGCTGTGGATCCTGTTAATGAAATCTGAATAACCTTGAAGAAGAAGGCCATCCTACATGGGAATAAAATGTAAAAAGCTGCAGTTTTTTTGTCAGTATTTTGTCAGTCAGTACACCTCAGTCAAATAAGCTATACACTTGAGTCTTAGAGGTCCACTCATTTAATTAGCTGAACAGGTCAATGTCTAGCTGGAATACTGTTACTAAGGAGAAAAAAAGGAAAAATGTGGATTATTTACAAGTACAGCTGCAGTGCTTCACAAGAAATTAAATATTTGCTTCAGCTGCTTCTATTAGCTAACACTGAGAGACATTTTATCTTTGTCAACACTCAGTTGTACTATAACACATCAGAAAGATGCACTCATTTAACAACATACAGACTAGGACATACGTTGACTTGAAGACCTGCTGGGTAAGCAAAAATCCTTACTGTTTATTTCTTCAATCTTCCCAAATACTATGCTGTGTACAGACAGGGATTGAATTTGCTAATCTTATGAATACAGTCTGAAACATATTTCTCTATCAGATTAAAATAAAACAGCTTTACCAAAGAGGCTACAAAAAGAGAAATTATGTAGGTTACTATGCTTAGAAACAAAAAATATAGAAGTACATTAATCTAGACTGCCTTAGAGGCAGCTGTTAAGTGCCAAATGCTACAAAGCTATTCATTGCATTACATCTTTCATAAAATGCTATACTGCATTTAAGACTAGAAATTAAATATCGCTTAATTCTCCACATACAGCTTCATCCAGAACGAGGAATCTAACTTGAGATAAATTAAGTTTTCCGGTTGAGACCAGGTCATCCAGTCTTCCAGGAGTTCCAACGACAATATCCACCTGTGAAATACACAGCAGCATTTATTTGTCACATAGCTAATAAATGTTTTGCCTACACTTCAGTTTGTGAGACAATCAGCAGTGTGATGCTCTATTTTCTACAAATTATAACAAAAGCATTGTAGAATAGTTTGTATGAGATGGACATCTTATGATCATCTGTCCCCTACATCCACTATCACAAGCAAAGGCTACCTTTCAATTTAGAATTGCCAGAACCATGCCCGATAATATTTTCAGCATCCTTGGAAAAAGAAAATCCCACAAAGTCTGCAGGCAACAAATTTATTTCATTCCCATTTAAGAAAAATTAGGTATACCTCTACAGTAAGAAATCTGTTAAATCTACCAATGATAGAAAGAAACTTAATATTTTGCCAGACAGAAGGGTTCACCATTATAAATTTATGATTTATACGGAAATATAGCAATCTTCCAGTTCAAGCCTGCTTAGGACAAACTTCTGATTTCAGCAGTCAGAATCACTGTAAAAAAATCCTCTCAATACTGACAAGGTATCACTTCCAAAAGTTAGTCTTAAACAACAAAAATACTTCACTATTACCTAAGGGACAATTGAATTGACTACACATTCTATGCTGCAGAACCTAGACTGGTTCCTTCTGTGTAGGACCTGTTTGGTATAAAGTTTGAACCTGACAATCACAGACCAGTTTTACTGGCATAAATGTGAAAAAGTAAGAAATCTGTTTTCATATTGGTAATTAACAACAAATGTCTAAAGTAAAAATTCCTGTTATGTCTAAGTACTGCTGAACAATTTAAAATAGAATTTGATCAATTACTACAAGTATTTGTGTTTAGAATTTAGTATTTATTTTTGTCACAGAAGTAAAATGACAAGTGCTAGAACAGAGCAACATTGTCACACTATCAAATGTATGATGTCTTTCTCACAGGCAAACAGCACTTACAGGAAACTTTAGTACTATTCTCAAAGTATATCGTAAGCTATTTTGAAACTGAACTTTTAACTTATATGAACAAAAGGAATGCATCTTACTCCTTGTTCCAGCACAGAAAGTTGATCTCTTGCAGCAACTCCACCAATAATCAATAATTCCCTATAATGAAAGTTACATCAACATATTTGATTATTTTTCTATTCAGGAGAGAAACTAAGCATCAAGCTGAAGATTGATTGTACTATTAGTAGCTGTGTTTAACATTTCTGAATGGTAACTGGGAACAAAATACTAAAAAAAAATAAATCCTTTTTATGGAATATATAGTACTTCATTTTGAGAAATTGCAAATTTTGTTAAAGTTGTATTTTAACTGTTATTTTATTGTTGTTGTAGTAAACATTAACAACTTAACCATTTTCACCTTAAAAAAAGATTTGGTTCTTTAAAATCTTAAGCAGACAAATTTGTTTAGTAAGTTTCCCATGCTCTTGAAAGTAAGCAATGCAAATAAGGAAACTAAATCAATTTTACATCATAACTTGGCTCTCTCCATTGCTAGACACATGCAACTCTAGTAAAAGCACTCTTGTGCTCCGCTGTTCTTTAAAACTAGAGACTCTTTTTAAAGTTGTATTAAGTAGAGTCAAGAGAGGAACCACTTAAGAACAAAGTAGCCTGCAAACAAGTTTTTGCTTTTTTTTTTTTTTGTTAGAATTTTAATCCCATGCTAATCAGTACATTTGTACTACAAACACACTAATGCTAACAGAGATGACCTTGTATACAGCAACATGTTGGAGTCTGATTAGTGCAGAAAAATTAGAAGTTTGGCTTGCAGCAGATATTACTGAGTGGCACTGCAGATTAAGGTTCATTCAGCAATACAGTAGAACCCTACCCCCTGTCAAGTCATGCCCATGGACAACACTGTAAATGCAATCCAGGTAACAGAGGTATTGTTACCTTAACTTGGGATTATCAATGTATTTTTTGAACTGCTTCACATTGTTCAAGGTTTGCTCTGCCAGCTCTCTCGATGGTTCTACAATCAGTGCTTTTGGAGCATTTGGAAGGTTCTGTGTTTGAACCACTTGTGCACTTCCTAAGATTTGGAGAAAAAATAAATAGAAAAGCCATTAAGACAAACTACTTTTCTATCCTGGGATGCATTACAGTAAATAAACATATAATTCTAAATAGATCACTGAAGGGTGTTATTGCTTTAGATTATTCAGATTATAAGTAAATCTTGCAGTGATAATGGTACACTGGCCATGCAACATAATACTTTTTTATGTATACTCTGCAATAAAAATTAGGAGAACATCCTGGAGTAGCTTGAATTCTTTACGAGAAGTTGATTCTGAGCTCGAAGCATTAATACTACTTCAGTTTAAACTGAAGATGACTGAAGAATTTCAAAAAAGCACTGGATTTGCTGCCACTAAGAAGATGCTTGCAATCTAAAATGAGTACTGCAGTAATGTAGAAATGAAAGTGAACAAAATGTATTCTAACACACAATATGAATACACAACAAAGAGAAAATTAAAGGTGAAACCTACCTGTATGTTGTGATTTTACAACATTACCATCAGGAGCTTTGCAAAGACCAATATAGCCATCTTTTGGTGGAAACTTGAAGTCTTCTTCACCAAAATTGAATTTCAATTCAGCATTCTAGATTTCAACAAAACTGTGTCACATAGCTTCAAGCAACAACATAAAGAGAGAAACAATTCCACAGGAAGCTACACCCTTGAGAATCCAGTTACATATTCTGTGGGGACAGGGAATGGGGTATTATTCCCCCCCGGCCCTCTTTCACATCTTTCCCAAGCAGTGTAAAACCCGCCAGACATTTTGTACTCGAATTTTAGCTCTTAAATTCCATATCAAAGTATTCAAACATTTATAGAGATGTTGAAACATTAAAACAAAATTTATATTCAATTGATATTCAATGACTAACCTCAACTAAACAAAAAGAAAAATCAATTTTTGACTTTTACATTCCTCTGAACACCAAAAAGTTCTACTAAAGCCTTTGCTTTCGAGACTGTAAGAACAAAGACATACTGCTCCACAAACAGAACGTTAAAATTTAGAGTAAATGAAATAGGAAACGTAGTTCAGGTAGACCACAAACTTTGACACTATTAAGTTACCTGTTTAACTCTACTGAATCACAGTATACCAAAATTTAATAGAGGAAGATAGTACTTCCTCCACACCATTCTACCCTCATATTCCAATTTCAGTTTTTCCATCTGAATTTAGATACTTGGTATGTAGCTTGAGCAGTCCTTGTCAAAGCTAACACACTTGTGACAAATTCAGTAGTGAATCACTAGTAGGCTGAAGAAAACAGCATAAATGTGCAACTATAGTAATTACAGGTAGGTATGAGGATTTTATTAATAACTACTTAGTGGAAATAGAACAATTTCCACCATCTTGCACGCACATCTGTGACATTCTTAAGTTACCTTCAGCACACAAGCTGCAAAGAGTGCCTGGTTCCTTATATGTGGTGGGAATTCAAATGCAAGGCCAAGGTCTTTCCCTGAAAGCAGGAATTGCACAGTCAGACATCATGCGTACACATCCCTTTTCCCACACCCTTCAAGCATCCAAATAAAGCTCTCAAAAAGCAAGTGAATAAAACTTACCATTTTTGGAAAACTTAATTTGTCCTTTATCTATGTCTAGATAACATCCAATTGTATCATGCATGGTGAATTCCTATAATGAGAAAAATTTTGTGAAACTAACAAATTTTAGATCAATTAATGTATTAAGAAAACTTTGTGTTTACACTTTTGCCCATTTTTACAGCCTTTACACTTCTCCCCACTAAATACTCATTTTCAAGAGACTCAAGTTCTACTTTTATTTCAATACTACTGTAATAAACAGCATTCATATTTTACATCTTCAGTAAACTGCCAAATTTATCTTCGATACCCCCACCTTCACTGCTGCTTTAAATTTACTTGAACACTGACAATGACAAATTCAAGTCATTCACCTGGAAGGCTTCTGCATTATGAAGAAGTGCATTAATTATACATTTACTAATCAACTTAAATTTGAGCTTCAAGCACTGAACACTCTAATAGTAACCTATTTCATGATAATATGAGAAGGGTCACTCTTGTAGGAAGTATGAAATGTGTGCTATATACCTTAAATACTTGAAACAGCTTGAAATCTCATTGCAGGCATATTTAATAAAAACCTATGTGCACTATGAAGTGCTTCAAGTTTGACAGATTGGTTATCACTATCATAAAAAAAACCTACAATACTGAAATCTTCAAGTTTTACAGTATTGACAATTCACGAATAGCACAGACATTTCTGCTGTATTATTTATATTTATGTGTTATGCTCAAACATCTACGAACTCCTGACTTGCACTCTGCACAAAAACCAACACAGTTATTTTCAAAAATACATATTAAATATATATACAGATAACAGTTTTAGTGGTTCAACTGGTCCAAGTGATCCAACTGGAGACTGCTATAGCTTTTTTGGCAGATAAGTACATATTTTGAGTTCTTAAGAGTTTTTTGATTTCCAGCAATCACTGGTATGCAGGCTTCAATGACCTCACTTCCCATACACTAGGGTATGCAGATGGGTGTTCTACAAGCTAACAGTGAAAATAAGTAAAGAAATAAATCCAAGAGATCAGTTAAACACTAACCTGTAACACACAGAAAAACTTTATCTTCTAAGAAAGTTATTATCATTGCTATCTAGCCATTATTTTAATTCTCAATGTGCTAACAACTCCTGTTAAATTCATTAATATGCTTTAGTCCAAAAATAGCTTGAGGCTTTCATGGTATTTTTGCTTAGTGTTTTTATCTTAAGAAGTTAGCACTGCTGGGAAAGACAACTGATTGCTACAGCTAAGAACCAAGACACAAATTCTCTATTAAAAAGTAATGAATTTAGAAATGAATAGCAACATTACTATCAATAAACATTTTAAGCCTACCTCACCGTAGCTGTCAAATTGCTTGTTGTGAGACTTCTTACCAGTTCCACCAAATCCAAAGCCAAATTTATCAGTACCTGAAGATAACAAAGAGTAAAGCTTTTTACTATTTGGTTGACAGGTTACAGTTTTCACCACCCTTTGCTATCATTTATATTGCTGACTTCAACCTCTAATGTTAAAAATACCACCTAATGCTAAGCAAAGACTTCTAGTTTTGACGTATTCTAAAACACAATCTTTGTATCAGTATACTGATTTATTTCACTAGTCACCTTCAATAAAATACTGAAATAAAGGGAAAAGGTCATTAGAAACATTAGCACCTTATACAGATTTTCTCCTTTAAGTAGAAGATTTGTACAAGTCTTGAACTCCCTGATACGGCGTCTCTTCCCTAGTCTCCCTTCTTTACAAGAAGAGAAAAGGATCACAGCCATTTCATGAATGTGACTATGAGAATTGTCTATGTAAATATGAGGAAACTCACCCAAATCTAGTGAAGCCTGCATAGTTGACCAACCAACTCTGCACAAGCCTTGGTCATGACAAGACACTTCGTAGTAGTACTTTCCTTTAAAAGAGAAGGAAAAAAAGAAATCAAAACAAAGACCAAAACTTCAATTTCATTGAGGTGGTACAGTTAAGTGGACCAAGACAACGTATATCCAGTACTTCCATCTTCTACCATAAGAGTCATAAAAACCTCCACTGTGATAGGTATCTACAGAATTCTTTCACCCTATGTATGTGGATGGAGAAACATATCAGAGAACAGCAGTCCTAAGAAAGGTAAAGTGCGTGCTCGGAGGTAGTGTGTTGAAGTCTCTAAAAATTAAATAAGCTAGCAAGAGATCCGTGGTTTTGCAGAATCCACAGCATCTGATTATAATCAAACCAACAGAGATCTGACAAATCAGTCCAAGATGATCAGCATGAACTAGCACTGATAATTAGCTGCGTGATTTTAACCACATTCAAGTGGTTACTATGCACAGATGCACTATAAGATTCTGTGCACATCTGATGAAATAGACCGAGGGTCTTTATGAACTCAACTAGAATCACTGTAACATCAGCACAATTCTCTGCTTCCAAGTAACAGCTGGGACCAGACATCCAACTGCCGCTCTCACCAAGGTAACCACAAAATTTGTGTATGCATCTGTGTGGGGAACATGTGAGGAAATAATTCCCATGTACAGTGCAGTTAGTGACTTCCTATTAATAACATCTGAATAAAATATGTTCAAGTGAAGATTGGTTATAATGGCATCTCCTCTGACTCCACATCCTATCAGAGGAGTTCAAAACAGCCTGAAGTTTGTTTTCTTTCCAAAGTCTTCAGCTAGCAATAAATTGAGTAATTGACATTCACTTAGATATATATAGTAAATTTTAAATGCAATTGTCTACGTTAAGAATGGATGACAGGTGGGTATTTCAACTGAAATTTACAGGAAAGCCTCTGAAATACATTTTGTCCTTACCTTTAGTCACGCCTCTAGTTGCTCTGCATCCATGCCATTCTTTTACTTCTCTGCTTTGACAACACAGACCATCTGATCCAATTGCTGAAGATGACAAGAAAGCTTTAGTTTCAGAAATCACTTCTCCAATAGCTTTAAAAAAAAAATCTTTGGGTATATTTTAGTTTTATTCTGTTTCACAATGACAACATTTAAGCATAAAGAACAACTGAAGTAGCATTAAAACAACTCACCAAAAGCTGATCCTCTGTCATATGGGTTCATCTGCCATTTATTGAGCACTAGGTTTGAAAGACAACAACAGAAAATGCATTAAGGCAACAAGATAAGCCTGGAGAACAAAACCTCAAAATTCACATTGTCTCTGCAGTCTAGCTTAATATTTTGGGAAGACAACCTTATTCCAAATCAATTAAAATGCCTTGGTCAAAGTGAATGCCTCCATCTTTGACACAGATGTATAATATGAAGGTATTCTATGTAAGTTTGGATTATTCCATTAAAGACAGCAGATTAACCTGCTTAAAAATTTGATACTAAAGATAAGCCAGAGGTTGAGATTTCATTTATTTATTTCTTAAGTTGACTGCACTGTCAACATTGTAACAGTAGCTACAACTAACCTCTAAGTTGACAACTTCTTTAAGGTCTTTCTCCATCCTTTGTACAATTACAGTCAATGGCAAATCTCAACCTCCAACTACTAAAGACTGGACATAGTAGCTTCCAAGATGCAAGTCTATGTAAATATTAGAAACTCCCATACTGTAAGAATAACAGCGTGGTTACAAGCTATGCTGTATCAACAAGTTTTGGCCCTGTCCATTGCCAGTTCAATTTAACATTTCCTAATTCAAATTTGTAGCCACTCAAGGTGCTGTTACACAGCTTCCAAATTTAGCTAGGCAATAGAGAGAATACAACATTTACTCATTACAGCAGAATTGAAGTTACTACACTGTTGCCCAGACAGATAAGTCAGTCTATACCCAAAAAGGCTTTCAAGTCTGCACCTCAGGCTTATATAAGAGGCCCAAGCTGAGTATGTGATGTCACTGCTGATGCCTCATTTGTGCTAACAAGAGGACTTCTAAAAAAAAGCGAAAACAAAAAAACAAAACAAAAACCTAAAAATCACCAAAAACCACTCATTTGAAATTGGTCATTACCACCATTTCACATCTTCCAAGAGAATAATCTAGCATGTATTCAAAAGAACATTGAATATGCAGCACTGTGGATTTGCCAACTTTAAGCTAAAGGCAACCAAGACTGTGCAGTCCAATGCATCGTGGTTCCTTCCACAAAAATCACATTATTTGTATTTGTAATTTTATAGAGTAATTACATTCTATTCACATTATCACAAATGAAAAGAGAAGATCCATTTTAATTGCAAGTAAATTTTCTTTTACTTTGGGGTATTATGGAATCAACATGAATCAACAATACTCTAAACCTTCAAGTGGTATGGAAAAAAACTTACCTGCCCCACCAGTTTTAATAGTTGCTTTCCCTTTCTTCCCTTCCATTTGGTCCTTCAGAGTTTCATACACAATTTGGATAACTGGAATGCTGAAAGCCTAAAATATGAATTTATTTTGCTTCCACAATCTATACAGACATTCTCAGATATATAGTCAGCTTAGTTTTCAGTTGTAATACCCATGGGTTATAAAACATTTTAAAACAAGCACAAGCATATGCTTAAATACTTATACAAATGCATTCATATTCTCTTGGCATGTTAAGTATACATCACTAAGCACAATGCCTCTTGTGGCATAATTGCTTTTATCACTACTACTTCTTGTATTAGATTTAAATTTGATTACTTACACCAGTTTTTCCACTCCCTGTTTCTGCAGCCTACAGGAAGAAAAAATTAAGAGTTTCATCAACTTCAACATTCACAGTAAAGATTGTTCAATGGTTCTATTCATACTTTTACCTCTGCATAATACAGAAAATCTCAGCTTCACATGAATTAGATACAAATACAAATACACAAAATCTTTTCAATAAACTTGGAACATAAAAGCCTCCAGAGCTTACCAAAAGAACTATCTATACATGTCTGATTACAGAATCAAAGACAGAGACATAATGTAGAGATATTCAGGTATCAAGAGATAATCAGGTATCTTCAAGGTTTTTGACAATGAAGCAGTTATTGAGACACACTGAGACAGTTATTGACACATTAGTCATGTTCCATGCAGATCTGTATCATCTGTTTACAACAAAGAGCAGATGAAATCAGATGGATTTCATTCATGTAGCAGTGCCTGTCAAACATTGAAGCATAAGAAGAATGAATTCCATCTTAAGGAACAGCTGGAACTACAGTAGGAACTCAAAGTGTTTTTTATCTAAGGATGTACTTCTTACAGAAGGACTGAAGATTTAGTATAACTACACTAGTTCCATCACTTCTGGAAGGATGGAAATAATGCACAAAGAATATTCATTTGAGGACTATCCTGCATACTTACCATGAGTACATCACCACCTCCCAGAATCAATGGGATAGATTCTGCTTGAATATCTGTAGGAAGACTAGAGGAAAAAAAGCAAACATTAACATAACTAGAAGTTATTTGAAAACAATTTTTGTTTGTACAGGAACTCACAAAACCCACCTTGACATACCACATAGGCAAGGTTCGAAATAGCAGGTAAAAGTTATTTTTCCTGGCTTGCAGCTAAAGAAGTGAAAATGCCAAGATTTCCAAGGAAGGTTTAGAATATGTCATGTACCTTACAAGAAGGGACAAGTAGACGCAGTGTATTCAGTTGTACCCTGACGAGATGGCTATATCATACATCAGTATATAACAAGAAAAAGAGAACTTTATTCTCTGATTTCCTTTCTTCCAGTGTTGTTCACTTTTAGAGTCATCTACATATCCCTCATTTACAAGATTACTACTCAAAACTGGAAAAGAACAAAAGTAAACGTAACCAATATTTTCAATCAATCTCAGATGATTAATACTAAGCATGCAGGTAAAGATGTAATTTGCATGGACAGTCTTGTTCCAAATGACAACTCAAAGTAAAATATTTTAGTCAAACGAGCAACTAGCATGAGGAAGAGTAATTTTTGTTGAACGACGTACTCAGGCATCGACACTGAAGAACAGGAACTCCAAATGCAGTCTGGAAAACACTAAACTGGTATCAACTAGATAACAGTATTTCCAGCAGTCTCACAATGCATAATAAATCAACCAGAAGCACAGCGTCTTTTATCAAAGAATACTAAAGCTGTCATAATTTGCTTGTCCAAGTTTGTGTGTTACTACTACAGTTGCAGTTTGTGTTTTTCAGTCTCTCACACTGTAAAGAAATACAAGCGATGCAGAACTTGAGAAAAAAAAAAAAAAAAAAAAAAAAAACCACAAGTATTTTAAGCATGTGATACAGTACTGAAAAACAAGATAGATTTTGCCAGGCTCAAAAGCATGCCTACTTACAGCCAATCCATCTCCTCCACTGCTTGAGCTATTTCAGGCATAACACCCATTTCTGTAAGGAAAAAAAAAAAAAAAAGTAAAGAAAACACACCTAACAAGCAGTGTTAGTTACCTCAACATAGCCCAAAATGAATCATTGATACTTGGAGATATGCAACCACAGACAGATGTAATGAGGCACAACTTTTGGCAACAGTATATGCAACTTTCTCTACAGAACTTGAGTGATTGATAAGAAACATTCTCCCTTCTCAGGCCTACTTTTGGCAATTCTCCCCAGCTTTAGTGGTCATGCAAAGAGCCAGGGAATCCTGGATTCTTTTCTCCAAGGGAAAGCAAATAACATACTAGCAAATAAAACATCCAGGTAGCTAAGTACTACTTCAAGAGCACATACTTTTCATGTTCGCAAATCTAAGAGAACAGTCCAAACAAACAGCAGGACAGACTTTGTTTTTACTGAGATCTTAAGTTTCTACAATCAAAATGCAAACAAAAAAGGACTGTGTATGAAAAAAAGGACTTGGATGCTTAAGTTTCTTTTCACCAGAACTTTCCATACATAGCTATAACAAGTATATTAACAAGAGACTGTTTCAATTTTGATACAATTAGTAATCACATCCAGCATCCAGTGATTATGTTATTACAGTTTTTACAGGATTTTTTACGGTTTTTTTTTTTTTTTTTAAACACTAGTACAGTTTTTTTTTTTTTTTTTTATTACAGCAAACTCATCGAAGTCAGAGGCTAAAAATATGAAGTCACATAGAAAAGGTTGTAAGTCCATACACAAATTCTCTCAAATTGAAACAAATAATAAAAAAGCCAGCACCTATTTAATGACAATATTCCAACATCAACAAAACTGATGGTTACCTCCCCAGGTCCATAATCTCACACTAAATCTATTAAATACCAATATACAGGTTCTTACAGAAAGGTTTTACAAACTAGTCTTCACCTTGTCACATGTTGACTTTCTTTGTGAAATATATTTTTTCCCTGATATATAAATTTAGACATATATAAAAACGGAAACTCACAGAATCACCAGGGTTGGAAAAGACATCCAAGATCTAGTCCAACCACCCACCTATCACCAATACTTCCCCACTAAACCATAACTCTCAGTACAACATCTAAACGTTTCTTGAACACCCCCAGTGATAGTGGCTCAGTCATCTCTCTGGGCAGTCTGTTCCAGCACCTGAGCACTCCTTTGGAGAATAAATTTGTCCTAATATTCAACTTAATATCCAACCTGAACCTCTAATGGTGCAAATTGAGACCATTCTTTCTTGTCTGCATTGCCAGTTGTATATATACACACACACCTGTATATGTACACAAAGAATGGGGTTTATATACTCGGATTTATCCAGCCAAAAATTATTCTAACATTTGCTGTAGTAATTTAAATGCTATGAAAAATGGGAATTACTTAGTGACTTGTTTTCAGAAAGCTTCAGTTTTCAAGTATTAATTTTTAATCCTAAAATCTTACATAAGCCACATGAGTAAAAAGAAGAAATTAAGTGCAAATTAGAAATAAATCCCTTACACATTTTTTCCCATTTCTAATATACTTCCAGTTTATGCCAATTAAGTTCTTGTATTCAGATTGTTCCTTAGGAGAAGAGAAAGCTCAGGGGAGACTCAAGAGTGGCCTCCCAGTAACTAATGTGGGGCAATAAGAAAGAAGGGGACAGATTCTTTAGCAGACTCTTCTGCTGTGATAGGACAAGGAGAAATGGTTTCAAATTAAAAGAGTGAAGGTTTAGACTGGTTATAAGAAAAATAGCTTTTTTGCCATAAAGGTGGCAAGTCACTGAAGCAGGTTGCCCAGAGATGCAGCAGATGCCGTGTTCACATTAAAGGTCAGGCTGGACAGGGCTCTGAGCAACCTGATCTAGCTGCAGATGCCCCTGTTCATTGCATAGTGGTTGTACTAGGTGACCTTTAAGGGTCCATCTCAACTGAAATAACTATATTACATTTAATTAAAACCACTATCAACAAAATTAGGCAATTTTTCCTCAACTACACAATCCTGTCTACCATCTACATTCATTTTCAGGTCTAAGGAAAGAATTACAATATTTTCTTAATCACAGAATCACAGAATTGTAGGGGTTCATTAGTACCACTCCTTAGTTTCAGCTGAGAAATTATTGTTTTTTTCAGAGTGTCTGGAATGTTTGGGTTGTAGGAAAAAAATAATATTAACACACTGATGTTTACAACTGCTGCTAAACAATATTATACAGAGCCAATGTCATCCTAGTTTCCCAGTAGAGGACCAAGGAGGGAACAGAATCAAGACAGCTAACTTAGACTGACCAAAGGGATATTCTGTGCCATATGACATCATGCAGAAGTTCTGAAGTGGGTGGGAGTTCATGTTGCTCTCTTCCACTGCTAAGGGGGTTAGTTGGGCACTGGTCAGGGTTTGGTAAGCAACTGCTTGTGCATCACTTACTATATACATTCTTACATATATTTATATACGTTCTTTCATATATATATGTATATATATACAGATGTATATATATGTCATAATTAATATCCTTTTCCTTTTCTCCACCTTAGGAAATAGTTTTATCACAATCCACGAGAACCAATGAGTTCTTGTTTTTCACCTTTTCATTCTCTCCCCATTTCCAGTAGAATGGGGAGTAATGGGCAGCAAGCCCACGTGTGGTGCTTAGCCATCTGCCAAGGTAAACTGTAACAGTCATTTTAACAACCAGTGTCATGCCTGAAAGTTGAAATAGCAGATCTGACCAGACTGTGTTAACACAGGGTGCTTTGGTAGTTTGATAATTGCTTGTCATGTTAATTTTTTCCCTATTTATGGAGCTCCTTGAGACTTCTCACATATCTATACTGTGTAGCACCTTACTATCTATTTTCCCCGCTGTTTTGTCTTTATGTGTGTGTGAGGGTGGAGAGGAGGAGGAAAGAAAAGAAAAGTCAACACAACTAGTAAATGATTCTCCCTCCTTCAGGAATAACCACAAGATGTCTTAGAAAAGTTCTCCAAAATCACTTAATTCTAAACCCTGCCCCAGGCAGTGGTGTCCATTACTAAACCAGGCACTTGATCAGGTATCCTTGAATAACTTCAGTTTGCATACATATTTTAATCTCTAAAACAGAAGCGGATTTCTCCCATTAAAAACGCTAGCTGAACACTGCAATACACAGATCAGTTATTACAAGCTCTGCTGGAGAAGCCAGTCCACCCGAGAAATAAGCCTAGACTTTTAAAGTAGCCCTAATTAGCCTGCGTACTACCTTCCCACTAAAACGTGCAAATTACCTCCAGTAAACGTGCCTGAAGGCCTGCAAAAGCCTAGGAAGAGCACTTATGTCCCCACAGGCTTCTCCACCCGCAGGCACACACTGCAGCGAGCGCAGAGCAGGCCTGTGCCACGCTGACAGTGCCAGCCAGCCCCACGTCGTGAAGAGACGGCGAACACCTGCCCCCACCCCTACAGAACGCCGGCAGCCTAAAGCCGTAAGAGCCACCTTAACACTTCGTACCAGCAGTACGTAGGACCAACCAACCCCCTCCTGCCTCATCTCCACGTACCCGAGAACGCCGCCATCTTCACGGCGCCTCCAGCCGCTCCTACCTATCCGCACTACGCATGCGTGGTGCGTGTCCTTTGCTACGTGGCTCCGGCTGGGAAGCAGGGAGCGCTGCCTGCACGGCCGGCTTTAAACGTTCCGGGTGGGTTTGGGATGCGAAGTTCGCTTTACATTTGTGCGCAGCGCTGCGGTGTTGTGTCCTTGCGTAGTTTTTGGTATAATGCAGCTGTGAGCTTTGTGTGTGAAATATTTTTTTTGTTTACTTTTTTTTTTTGTCTGAATAACGTTGAGACAAGTTAAAGGCAAGAGATTGTTGCTATAAAAATACAATTCGATTCCAAATGCAGAGCTTTTTTTTTTTCTTTCTCTTTTTTTTCTCCCCCACCCTTATCGTGCAGTTGCCCAGCGGTAGGTGCCTTGCAGCCGCTCAGGCAGCGGTGGCAGCTGCCCGTCGTCCCGCCGCCCCGCAGCGCGGCGCCAAAGGGGTTAAGGGCCGCCTGCCGCGCGAAGCCGTCCGCGCCGCTGTCTTGGCCTCCGCCGGGCACCGTCGTCGCTGCGGTTGTGGGAGGGTCCGGGCTAGCATGGCCGCTGCCGGCGGGGAAGGGGAGCCGAGGGCGGAGGGGATGGCGGCTGTCAACGAAGAGGAGGATGGGGAGGAGAACATTTTGTACGATCTGCTGGTCAACGCCGAGTGGCCTCCGGAAACCGAGTTGCAGGCGAGTGGCGGTGTGGTGGGGCTGCGGCGCGGGGGAGGGGAACGGAGCGGAGCGGCCACGTCGGCGGCTCGGAGGGAGGCGGGAGGCGTACCGCTGCGCTGCGGGTGGACAGCGCGGCACGGGGTGCTGCTGGCAGCGTGCTTCGGTTGTGGGAGGGGGGAAAGGGCAGCAGCAAGGGTGAGAACAGTACGTGCCCTTGGGGCATTCCTGCCTCTGTCCCGGTGCTGTGTCTTTCGCGTCCTTTCGTTTCTGTGCTGTCATACGCTACCTGGGGCTCCTTGAAGCTCTTTTCGCTGTTTTTACGTGAACAACACGTACCAGATTTTAATAGTGAGCAGGCGTGAAGAAAGGCGTGATAAACTTCAGGCCTCATTTCCAGCAGCAGCTGTGCTGAAAGTAGTGTGACCTGTGCCATTGTGAACGAGACCTTAACAACTTCGAGGCAGCCCAGCTTGCCCTCCAGACCTGCAGGTTGGGGTGTTTGCATCCGAAATTTCAGCAACGAGACAAAAGGGAGAATTATGTCACTTTGAGCCTACGAGGCCTGCAAGTAGATGGCCGAGCCTGAAAAATGGGAAAATGATATTTTGTGTTGTAACTTTTTATTTACATTCTGTCTGGAAAAAAGAAGGTTGATGGGTGACCTCACTGCAGCCTTTCAATACCTAAAGGGAGCCTACAAACAGGAGAGGAACCAACTCTTTGAAAAGGTAGATAACTGCAGGACAAGGAGAAATGGTTTTAAGTTGAGGGAAGGAAGATTTCGATTGGATGTTGGGGAAGTTCTTTACAGAGAGAGTGGTGAGGTGCTGGAACAGGCTGCCCAGAGAGGTTGTGGATACCCTGTCCCTGGAAGTATCCAAGGCCAGATTGGATGGGACCCTGGGTAGCCTGCTCTAGTACTAAATGTGGAGGTTCGTGGCCCTGCCTGTGGCAGGGGGGTTGGAGATTCATGATCCTTGAGGTCTCTTCTGACCCTGGCCATTCTGTGATTCTGTGATCCTGTCCTTCTCAATGGATCAGTGCAATTACTGAGGCAGTCTTTCATCCTTTTCTTGTTTTCCCTGAAGTGTGGTGGTGGTTGACCAGGGATGGCTGCCAGGTGTCTGCCACACTGCTCTCTCATTCCCCCTCCTTAGCAAGACATGGAGTAGAAAGTACAATAGGTTGAGATAAGGACAGTGAAATCGCCAGTTACCTGTATAAGCCAAACAATCTAGGTTTGGGTAAGATTAGTTTAATTGAAAAATAATAACAGAGTAGGGCAATTACTAAAAAAACCATCTTAACTCTTCCCTCTTCTCTGGCTCGGTTTCAATCTCAGCTCTTCTGTATCTTCCCCAGGCCCTGAGCAACAGTGTGGTCAGTTCATAATGCTTTGTTTGGACGTATTCTGCTCCTTCTCAGGCTCTTTTCCTGAACTAGTGAAGGGATATATTCTCTTTCAGCTGCCGTTGTGCAGTAGTTTTTCCACTTATATCTGCTGACCAAGATCACAACCATCATTACTCATAGCTTGGCTCTGCTCAGCAGTAGGTCCCTCTTGGAGCAGCTGGAGCTGGCTCTGATGTGACATGGGGCAGTGCTGGGATCTGCTCATAGAGGCCATAACTGCAGCTCCCTGCTACCAAAACCTTGCCACATGAGCTTAATATAAATGTACTAAGGTAGCGTTCTTCATCTCTATTGTTGTATGATTTGGACATAGAAGATGCAAACAGTCTGCCCAGAGAAGCTGTGTATGCCACATCCCTGGAGACACTTGAGGCCAGGTTGGATGGAACACTGAGTAGCCTGATCTGGTGAATGGCAGCTCTGCTTATAGCAGAAAGTTGGAACTGGATGGTCTGTAAGGTTCCTTGCAACCTAAGCCATTCTGTGAACTGACTGTACCAGAGAAGAGACTGGTAGAAAAATCAAAGCTACCTGTATTCAGTGCAGTGAATTCCTGTATTCATATGCAGTGTATGACATATTTCAGAAGTGAAAACTATGAATATTTAAAAAAAAAAAAGAAAAAAGTTCTGGGGAATATAGTCTAAAGACTACAGTAGCATATAGTACAGTATATATAAGCAATATGTGGAAAAGTTTTTTGAAAATGCTTTTTCTTTGTCCAAAAACTTCAACAAGCTGGGAACAATTGCCACTCTCCCCAGAGTACTAAGATAGCTTTAAGAAGTAGTTATAGTCCACATCTTTACTGTAATACCTTGTTACTTCCTGTTCAATCAGGCTGAATCTGGAAGGTTATCTTTTAGTGCAGCTGTGTTGACTTCTAATGTACTGTGAGAAAACAGCTTGATTATTTCAAAGACTGTTTCTAGATTGCAGGCTGTGTGCAGAAAACTACTAATCTTTATTTTAATAGTTTAAATTTTTGAGTCCAAATATGTTTTTAAACTTGCAAATACTCCTGACTTTTTGTTTGTGTCCTCCAATGTTTTGCTGCTGTAACTTGGAATAAGAAGGCAGAGTATCTGAGCTAACAAGTATGTGCTGTATACTGAAGGGAAGAAGTAATTTATTCATTCATTACCTACTATAGTACTCAATTTGTGATGCTCTAATATTTTATGTAGAAAAATGCAGGCATGATGTTTTTTATTTTGCAAGTTTGCATGTGATGCATTCCTTAGTGATTGTCTTTATCTGTTTTTCCTACTTCCTTGTTAGCAAATAACTGTACCTCTTTTTATAGCTAGGAATATGCATCCTATGTTGTTTCATGTTTGATTTTTTTCTGTTTGGAGAGTGCTATGCAAATGAAAGAAGTTTGGTCCTCCCATCTACAAAAGTGGAGCAAAAGTGCTGGAAGGGCTACGTGAGACTATTGAGTCGTGTGATGAACTAAATGGCTGCATTGCCTAGTACAAATTGATGCTTAAAGTTTTACTTCAGATGCTACTTTTTAAAATGCATTTCTGAAACTTGAATAAGCGGTTTTTATGTAGTTTAGCAGTTACATTTTAAGGCAGGTTGCTGAACACCAATTGCTTTTTCTGGGGATTACAGTTCAATATAGCATTCATATGGCATAGAAAGAATATTTTGTAATGTAATACCTTACAGGAGAATGTAGTCAGAAATCAGTTTCTTTTGTTACTACCCAAAGACCACAGCTAAATCAATAGGTAATTTGTAGTAAATTTGGTTTATTACAGTGTGACAGTGAAAATACTTGATTCTATAGTCTGTTTTAGCTTATGCAGCTAAATTGCTATATGAAGTTGCTAGTAAATGAGATACATAAGGAACTTGTAGGCTAGTAGGCAGCTTATGTTCAATCACAGAAGGAATGCTTGAATGCAATATTTAAGTGACAAAGTATATCAGAGTTTGACTGTTATTCTTATAATTGCAGCCGAGAGGCAACAGAAAACATGGTGCATCATTTATCATCACTAGAGCAATTACAGGTAAATATGATTTGCTTTTATGTGTATGAATCATGAGAATGATATGTGAATTGCTTGTAAAATTTGCAATTTCTGCTCCTTGGAGTGGGTGGTATAATGAAAATAGAGTGAAAGATTTGTTTTCAGAAATATGTTTTTTGTTTAGCAGTATTGCTGTGTATTATTTGTGTATTCTTTTTGTGAACTTTCTTGCCTCTATTAGCTTAGTGGGTCAAACTAGAAAAACATGCATCTATGAAGCTTAGCAGTTCTGTTATATTTTGCAAAAAATGTTTTTTCCCTTAATCAGCTCTTGCTTTGGCATTTTGCTATTTATGGAATTAAAAGGAAAATTTATGTTGTCATCATTGCCAATTTAGCTCTTGATTTATGTGGTAATTAAGTTGCACTTTCATCTTCAGGCATTTCTCTTAGAATTAACAAAAATATATTTTGTTCTGGTTGTTTTTTTTTTTTTTTTTTTTTTCTTTGAGGTTTGCTTTTACTTAAATATTCATTAACCAAGAATAGAGACATTTTTCACCAGAGACTTTTTCTTTTGTGGTAATGTGTGAAATTCTATGTACAGTAAGCTAGAGAATATCTTAAAACACCCAGAGATGTAATTCCTTCCATTCCTTTCTTTTTTTGTAGGGCCTGCATTGCTTTTGCTTCGATATATTTGGTACAGGTACGTTTGAACATAATATTTAGTCTCATTTTTAGGCGATTTAATGTCTTCTTGATTTTGATGGAAAATTACTTTTAATGATAGTAAAACTGAACACTGGTTAGAATATTGTCTTCGTAAACTGAAGTTGAAAACAACTTTTTCATCTGAAATCTGTCTAGAAAATGAAGTATATGCTAGTTTGACTTATTTTTCAGAAGTCTAAATAAACTTGCAGTTGGGTCATCATCTTTATAAAAAAAAAAAAAAGTATTTATCCTTCCCACTCCCAACTGAGATACTGCAAGTGGAGTTGTTGTTGTTTAAGCCTCGATGACGATTATGATGGTGTGATACGTTCTATGTCTATTGAAGTTATAACTCAAATTCCTTTTTTCTTTTTTAAATTCAAAATGACTTCTAACTGTGTGAGCAATGCTCACATGTTTTACAAATCTATCTTCTGATTAAAAAGCACTTAAATGATTCCGGTTAAAAGATATATGTTTTGGCATAAATACAGCATCCCTGGAGAATTGCAGCTCTATGGTTATACCACTTTCTTGACGCCCTTTGCATGTTTGAAGATACCGGTTCTCTCTTTTTAGGGGCATCCTGCTGTTTCTGGGAGTATAGAAAGGGATATTTATTTTTGATCCCTGTGAAACAGTACTGTAGTTTTAAGTTAGCAGGCAATGCAACTTTCCCTATTTCTGGTGTTCTAGTTTATTTTGTCTTTTTTGTTTGTGTTAATGGGCTCCATGCTGTCACACAAGTGTAGTCACAAGGATTTTCTTTACACCAGTAGTCGTATTGAAAATCTGTTTTCTAGTCTTTGAAATTGGTTCTAGTTGCCATTTTCTTACATGGAATAAATATGATTGGAAAGGAAGAATTGAAAAAGGCAGGTGAACATTAAACTCGCATCAGGTTTCTTAAGACTCTTTCTGTCTGCCCGGTCTGTTCCAGCGCTTTACTTCATGGCAAATTATTTTTTGTTTGTTTTTTAACTTTATATCAGCTTCAGACCTCCTCTGTTTTTACTGATCAATGTTTCTTGCACTTCTGCCATGCATCTCAATGAGTTTCCTTAGCAACCTTGTAGGTATCAGAAGGCTTTGGTAAGTCCTTTCTGAAGCCTTTTCCTCTCTGGGCTAAACAAGTACAATTCCTTCAGCCTTTCCTTATGGAGCAAGTACTTCAGTCCCTTGACCATCTTGGTTGCCCATGAGCTTATTGGTGTTCTCATAGCTTACTACTGATCATTCTGAAGATGTGACTTTGATTCTGTTAATCCAGCTGATGATGTTGTTAACCTTTGTCACTGGCAGTGTATGTTGGTTATTCATACCTATCTGCTAAAGTGTCCCAGATGGTTGATGGTTGCTTTAAAAGTACATCACCTGGCTTGTGTATCTCAAGTACTGCTAGGTGTATGTTCTGGATAAGGCTAATGCTTTTTTTTTCTTTTTTTTTCAGCCCTGCTAAGTTTTCTTTACCATCTGGACTGGTTCGTCTAGTTAATAAGCAGATCAACTGGCACTTAGTGCTTTCAAGGTAACCAGGTTGTGTACCTATATGCTTTTCTGTTTTGGGTGGTAGTGAATGTACTGATGCTTTCCACCCTGCCCACATGGCAACAGCACTGAGTTAATAACTAATTAAAGAAATGCTACTCTCTCCGGTTGAGAGAAATGCTGGAGGCTTTTGCAGGCAGCTTTGGGAAAAGAAAGGTCAGTCTGCTGTCCAGGGGCTTTTAATGCATCTCTGACTCGTCTGAATATTCTTTTAGCTTTTGAACTAAGTAGCTTGCAGTGTGAATATGCTCCCAGAAGAAGGATTACAGCTTGAGTTTCATCAGTTAGGGACTTAAAACTTGCAGTTTATGTAATAGAAATTGCTTATTTTAACATTAAGAGGATAGGGAGTGCATACTGTCAAGATCCATCTGTTATTGTATGTCCAGGGATGAAGTGAGAGTTCAAAGGTACAGCGATTCCAAAGCAATTTTAGAAACAGCAGAGAAATCATTGGCTTAAAAAAAAAAAAAGGCATCAACATGGACAGAAATCATTGTTCAACGACATGGAAGTAGAATGGAATATTTTAACTTATTTGGTATCACTAATTACTATCAGTGATTGAGCAAGAGTTCTGTAAACAATACAGAACAGATGGTGATGGTGACTTTTTAAGGGAAGTGGAGATCCTTTTGATGTGTAGCATGCCAGTTGCAGTGATGTATGTTAGGTACAAAGGCCTGTTCCTAAGGAGATAACCTGACTTACTCATGTATGATGTATCATGTATGCCAGATAAAGCAGTGCATAGTTTTGGGCATTGCTGCTATAAATGATAAGAAACATCTGATTTTGACCTTCCTTGCAGCATGATTATAGGCATTATTTCTATGTTCTTAGTGCTACTATTGAACACTGTGACAGAAATACTTCAGAGACATGAAGGGAATTTTATTAAGATACTTCTTTGTTTAAAAGTTTGGGAAATTTGTATCTAACTGTGCAGAACAGCAGCTAAAGCTCTCATCAACATTTTGCGAGAACTGGGTTTTGACGAATTTTCATGCCCTTATCTTCCTCTTCAGCAATGGTAAACTGTTGGCGGTTGTGCAAGACCAGCGTGTAGAAATCAGGTAAGTTTAGATTGTGTTGTTTCATAACCACAGTTGTGGAGTTCTGAGACAGTGTTTCTACTGATTTGCTAACCAGAGTTTTAAATACCTTTTTGTTCCTTTAGAATGCTGTCTATGTTCCGAAACTAATTTTCGGGATACTCTTAAAATATGTTATTGCTTAGAAAGCAAAAGCCATCTGTTTCTTAGTCTTGGCCATTTGTGATTTTAAAAACAAACAGTTCATGCTCCCTGCCCCTCATCAGCAATTACAAAAGTTACAGATAAAAACTTTTGTAGGGTGTTTTTTTTTCTATGTTTTTAAGATATGTAAGAAAACTGTTAAGGTGTTTCAGACTACTAAGCCCAATGTGTGGTCTCCTAGTCTTTGCCTTTCAATTCCCCTTTCAAGTCATTATGTGAGAACGAAACTTCTCTCATAAGAAGTGTGACAAGGAGATATTGTTCTACTTCTCTGTAGAATAGCTGGCTTTACCTTACATTACAAATAATATGAATTGCTGTAAAGAATCATGCTTTCCTTTTTCTTTCCGTTCCCTAAAAACACGCTTTCTTTTGCCAGTTCAAGAACACATTTAGCTGTAGTACAGATCTTGATTGAGTGTGTTTACTTGCTTCACAAAAATCCATTTGCTAGAAGGTCAGACCTTCAATTTATATGTAAAAGAAGCAACTATATGAAAATTGTTCAATCAGAAGTGGAGCGAACACCATAAATGTCAACTTATAAACTATAGAATAAATCTTGTGTTTCAACTGTGTTATTGTAACTGTATTCTTGCTTTTTTAAAAAAAAAAATAATTGTCACCTAGAGAATACTGACTAGTTAAAGAAAAAAACTTTCTGCAGCATTTCAGAACCTCAGCATTTATTTTGAACAGCATTACTGCTAAATGGGAATATTATTTTTTTATAGTCCGGAAGTGGGGTTTCTAAAGCAGTATTGTAACTGAGACTAGCTGCCTAAGGGTTGAAGACTACTATCTGTCTTTTGAACAAGTAGTTAAGTATATGCAGGCCTTTGAATTGTACACCTGTGGTATTTTTATAGCTTTTTGTATACTCTAGAAAATGGAATAAGTATAGGGTTTTTTTTCTTCTTTTTTTAATTTTATATATAATATCAATCATAAGATGTATTCTGCAGGTCTGCAAAAGATGATTTTGGATCCACAGTTGGAATATGCCAAGGTATAGAATACAGCAACTTCTGCACCATTACTTCATGTCATCATTGTTGTTTATTTGTGTATTGCTAAGTGGTAATGTTGCTTTACTAACTTCTTAACAACATTCAATGGAATCTCTTAATATTTTCACTTTTTTTATTAGCTCTGTTTCTCTCTGCATTGGTTCTCTTCATTATAGTAAGCATACAGTACCTGAAATGAAATGGTAGTTAAATTAACGGATTTTGGAGGCTTGCTTGTTTGTTTTTGTTTTCCTCCTACAAGATAAGTTTGTAATGCTGATGGGTGTCCTGCCATTTTTTGATATAGATGGGGCTTTTTTTTTTTTAATTTACTTAAGTGATTTTAGTTCCCTTTTTCTTTCTGATCTCTATCTCCCGACATAGCAGATAATACTTTCCAAAGAAGGTAGATGAGTGATGATCTGTCAGGAGATGACTGTCTTTAGGCTAGAAATTCCAAACCATAGAAGTCACTCTTTACAACTTTTTAACGTTCACTTAAATTGCTCTTTTTACTTATTTTAATCAAATATGAATTTCTCTGCCACCTGAAAAACTGCAGTAGGGTTCAATAGGCTTGATGGATCGTAGAATCATAGAACCCTTAGAGTTGGAAGAGACCTTTAAAGGTCATCTAGTCCAACTTTCCTGCAAGGAATGGGGAGTGGTTTTGGTTGGAAGGAGTCCTTACAGATCTTTGAGTCCTGATAGAGTGGAATAGGCTGTTTACAGTAAATTGCCACCTTCTTGCTGGTTGACCAGGCTGAGTACTTGCTTTTAGGAAGTAGTATATACAGCTAATAAAACTGTTGCAGTATTGTGGTAACAAGATCTGCTACTAGTATAAATTTTTTGGTAATTGTAGACATAATTAAACATTTTTTTAAATCTGTTTCTCTTACGTCTTTTGTTGCTTGTAGGGAGGGAAGAAAACTGACAACAATAAAATCTTTGTAAGACTTGGTTTATGCAAGGGGGAATACATGAACAAGGTAAAGACAGTTAGTAATGGCAGGCAGTGGCCTGTCCACTGTGGACATTTTTGTTGTGATTCACACTGTGGCCATTGGCTAGTGAAGATCAGCTGTGTGTAGATGACAGTGCTGACAAGAAACTATTTCAAATTTTAAGAATGTTTTTCCTTTTTTCTGTAGTGCCAAAAGATCCTAACCCTCAGTGGAGGCGAGTTGCATGGAGTCACGACTGTACATTACTTGCTTATGCTGAGAGCACTGGAACAGTAAGAGTGTTTGACCTAATGGGTAGTGAGCTTTTGGTCATTTCACCGGTAAGTAGTCTTCCATTAAAATATGATCACCGTGTATAGATACATTACGTAATGTTTATCATATGATGGCTGTACTATAGTTAACTAACATTAAGTCATGTAGAATGTGCAAAGTGTGTTCTTTGTGCTGTGTTACTTAGTGAGATCGTTCATTTCTTTTGGCCAGAATTGTGGTAGTTTCAGTGGATTTTGGAAGTATAGATTTAGTATATAGATTTAGTATAGATTTATATAACTTCCTGAAGGGAGGTTGTAGTGAGCTGGGGGTCGGCCTCTTCTCTCGTGTCATTAGTGATAGGACCAGAGGGAATGGCTTCAAGCTATGGCAGGGGAGATTCAGGCTGGACATCAGGAAGTATTACTTTTCAGAAAGGGTCGTCAGGCACTGGAATGGACTGCCCAGGGAGGTGGTGGAGTCACTGAGCCTGGGGGTGTTCAAGGAAAGGCTGGATGTTGTGTTGAGGGACATGGTTTAGTGGGAGCTACTGGGAATAGGTGAACGGTTGGACTGGATGATCTGGAAGGTCTTTTCCAACCTTGGTGATTCTATGATTCTATGATTTGTACTTAACATGTGTGCAAATGATTAAGTTTTGTAATAGTAGATTGGAGATTGGCAGTTTATAGGCAGATTGAGTTAAAATCAAGAAAATATTGCTACTAGAGCAGCATGATACTTTTTTTTTTTTTTCTGCTTTCAGATGAGTGCATATAATTGCAATTGGCTTGCCTGGCAGAATATATTTTGCGTTTTATGTATACAAGAGGGGAGTATTCCTTAGCGTATTATCTTTCTGGACATTATTCGTAACATATTTTAAAATCAAGATTAAAGAAAGCTTAGTTCGTTACTAATGTAAATTATGAAACTTTAGCTTTGTGGATACATTTTCATAGAAGTAATACATTTTTTTCCCTCAAAATAACCAACGTGTGTGTTTTTTTTGTTTTTCTTCCCTTCCTCTCTCTACCCTTCTTACTCTGCATCTGTCTACATTTTTGGGTAAAGACAGCAAGTTTTCCAGGAGATCTGAGTTATGCTATTGCTGGACTGATCTTTCTAGAATACAAAGCAAGTGCTCAATGGTCGGCTGAACTACTTGTCATTAATTATCGTGGAGAATTGAGAAGTTACCTTGTAAGGTAAGCATAAGTTTTGTCTTACTTTGATAACTTTAAAACAGTTCTTTTACTCTGTAAAGAACATAAATCTGCATTTTTTATATATATATATTTTCCTTCCCTATATTCAGTGTTGGAACAAATCAGAGCTTCCAAGAAAGTCATAGTTTCAGCTTTAGTAGCCATTATACCCATGGAATAAATACTGTCATTTACCATCCTGGTCATAGGTAAGTGTTGTCTTTGTTACCTTCCAATAACAGAAAATCGATAAACAAAAGTGGCAAAATAAAGAATGAAGTGTGGTGCATGTATTTAAAAAGGAGAGAAGGGGTGTCTATTTAAATATTGGTGCTTAATGAATTGGCAGTGACAACTTGTTCGTTGTGTGTGTGTGTGTACAAATACTAAGGGAAATACGCTTTCTTGAATGATGGTGGAATTAGAGGCATTAGAACAAGTGGCATCTAGCACGCTGGGAAATCCAGAAGAATCCTTTATAGACATGTTTAGGTTATCATGCCTTTAGTACTAAAGAATATTCACTAAGATTAAGGTCTAAATAGGAATGTGATTTAAAGAGAGGTTTTCTTTTGCATGCTTTTTTAAAGCGTTTTTTTTTTTTCTTAACCAGTGAGGATTGCTTCTTTTTCATTCCCCAGCCAACCAATAAAAAACAAAAACAAAACCAACACCAAAAAAAACAAGGCCTGACCTCAGAATCAGATTCTTTCAAGTGAGCCTTTTCTGTTAATTTGCAGTTAATTATAATACCAGTAGGTAAATGTGAAACTATGAAGTCATGAGCTGTTCAGGCCTTAACTTCAATTATTTCCAGTTTTTGGCAGCTACATTCTTAACACATGTCCTAGAGGACTCTCTCTGAAAGTCTTGCAGTATGGCTTTTTTAGTGAAACTGCAGTTTAGGTGTAGAGAAAACAGCAGGGGAAACATGACTGAGGTATTTTCCTTGGTAACCTGAGTCTCTTCATCTGTGTATTTTCATTCTTCAAGAACAATTGATTTCATTTATCAAATATAGCACTTGGATTTAAGGAGAGAAAAATCAAGCTGTGCCCTTTATATCTCCCTTGTACTAGCAGCATTTTTAGAGTGTCAGAAATAGCTTCAAAAGATGTTTCTGAATTTCATGTGGTTAAGAGCTAGAGTATAAGTTTTTGTTCTTTTCTCTCAGAATTTGATTTTGCACTTGGATAGCCTTTTTTCCCTTTCTGACTTTGGTATTTGGAGTGGTTTTGTGATGCTTTTTCTCTGTTAGTAACATATTGGGCACTGATACCACATCTTAGGCTGCCATTCAGTCTACCTCTGCTTTTGAACCAGAAGTAGTTGGAATAGAGCCTGGTTAGGCAATTACTGTGGTTGAAAATATCACTACCATTTTTATATCTCTTTGTTATGTATCAAGATAATTTTGGCAACTTATGTTTTTGATTATAAGAACTTTTATAGTACAAGGAAAGTATCTAGAACTATTAGGATTGAATTCACCGGTGCAGGGTTACATCTCTGCATTGTTTTAAACTGAAATTAGTCTTGGCTATGGAATACTAGGAGAAACCTCACTGATTTAGAAACGCATTATTTTGTGTTAAATGAACTGTCTAACCTACCTTTAGGAAAAACTGGTTATTGACAAGAACTAATGTTCTTCCAGCTTATTACTTTAAAAGATTAATTTTGAATGTAGTTACCTCTTTCCACCTGTTATCTAGTAATTCCACACAGTTGATACTCAGTATACTAACTCGAGAGTTTGATGTATAGGTTATGGAGTTCTCTTAGCACTCTGACCAGACAACAGAACCAATTCATTCTTTTCTTGTTCAGATCAAGCTTAATGGTTCCTAACATATAGAGGATGTTTCAGTGGGAATTATATCGGATTCTGTAGGAAAACTTAAAACAGTAGTTCTTGAGAAGAAGCGTCTTGAGTTTTACTGCTGTTGGAAAAAATGTAGGATACTTTTAAATGCTTGATTGTTTGCATTCTCGTATAGACTAGTCTTCATTTATGATGAAATTTACGGTGCTCTTCAGTTGGTAAAATGTATGTATCTGCTTCAGTGTGACATCTCTGTAGTTGCTAACGGGAGTTCAATCACCTTGCTTATTTTGTGTATCTTAATTTTGAGTTGAGTACCTACTACAGGGTTATCTGCAATTTCTACAGAAGATTTCTGATGTTAGAGCCTAAAATGTGTGATAGCTATGGAAGATTAAGGTTTTAGATTCAGTTGAAACTTTTGCTTTTTTTTTTTTTTTTTTTTTTTTGTACCAAAATTGATGAGTGAAGAGTTGTGGAGAAGTCTCAAGTTTTGCTTGATTGCCTTAATTGAACTTGCTGTCCTTGAGACCAATAGTATGCTAGTTATCTTTAGCCTAACTTTATAAAACAGAGTGCAGTTGAGATATATAAGGGCAGACAGCTTTTTGAGACTGAAGGGTCCTTTGCTGGGCTTGCTCCAGTATCACGTCTATGTCTGCTCTACTGGAGATGTTAAGAGTTGGATCCAGCAATCCAGATTGTATCTAACATGTGCTAGCCAGATGGGAAGGATCATTTCTCCCAGTATACTGACAGTGATTTTTTCCTCATGCGGTCTAAGATGGATTAGGCCTCCTTTGCTGCAAGGGCACATTGGTGATTTGTAGTCATCTTGTCCGTCAGGACTCCCCACATACTCTTTTGGAAAGCTGTCTTCCAACAGAACAGTCTGTTCTGTTCTGTCCAGTTATCATAGGCATGTATGGCTGTTCCTCCCATGGTGCAGTCTTTGTGCTTTCCTTTTCTGAATTTCCTGAGACTTCTACTGGCCCATCTTTCCACCTTATTGAGTTCACTCTGATCGTAGCACAGTCATCTGGTGTATGAACCCCTTACCCAGTTCTATCATAACATATTTCCTTTGAGGGCATTACCGAGTAAGTGTCAGTTATTAAATTAACATTGCTTTGTGGCTCATCAGGAGTGGCCTCAGCCTCTAGCTTGTATAGGAAATCAAGTATTTGCTGTGGAAAAAGTAGTGCTTCGTACTTTTGGGGGTGAGGGAATTGTTGGCATAGTATTTTCTTCAGACTGGGACTAACTTAAAAAATACCCCTTTCCCCCCAAAAAACACCAAAAAACCAAAAATCAACAACCCAGAAAAACCATCCCCTTTCCCATTGCGATTTCCAGCCTACCTGTCAAGTCTTGTTATTTTGGAGTCATCTCCTGTCTAGTCTTGAAAAAATAATTGGTAAACAAGGCCAGATCTTTGAGCCTCTCAGGAGTACTTTTCATTTTCTTTCGATGCCAGTTGTGTTATTCATCTTAATAGTTTCTGCCCCCGCCGCTGCGTTTTGCTCTCTGAAAAGCTTTTTAAAATTTTAAGTACCTGCTGTGATGATGAATTTCTCTGCAGTCCTGGGAGAAGGCGTTTTGTCTCGAGGTTGTGTGTTTTGTGTGTGTCTAAACTGATATGACATCTTAATTCCAGCTGTCACTAAGTTTCGTTTATCCTAAAAGATACTTTTGAATTATAAATATGTTGCACTGTATGTGACAGTTTTTCCAAAATTTCTTTGGAAAGATTTAGCTTGATGGAGTTTTTGAGAGCGAATCCAGGCAGTTTTGGAGCCAGTGCTGTCACTATTATTGACAATTCTTCTCTTGGTCTTTCTGCTACTGTTTGTTTCTGAGTCACTTCTGGCACTGTGCAGTCAATTGTGATTGAATTTTAGTTCCTGCTTTTACTGAAGTTCTTAACTGAGTGGCGTGTTGCAGTGAAAGCTGGTTGTTATGGAAGAATGTAGATGCCTGTGGATGGACAAGACTACAGATAAATTAATTTTCCAGAGAATTATGCCTGCTGTCTTTTGGTTATTAAGAACTGACAGCTCAGCTGTGGTGATCTCATGAAAGAGATGCAGATGCATGTGAAACTTTCTTCCATGATTTCATAAGAAAGAAGGGGGGTGAGGAGAGTAGGAAACTTTTAAGGAATCACTTCATATGTAGTGATCTATGTAATATTGATTTTTCCCAACATTTTTCAGAGTTGTAAAACACAACTTTGTGTTCACTGATACTAGGCTGTGTGCTCAGATGTGAGTATGCCAGTGTGTTTATTCTTGGCCAGATAAAATGGACATTACCCTGTTGTAGGACAATTGAATATTTTGTCCTAAAACTTACTAGAGCTGTTAGGAGGAATTTAGGAATTTCAGGTGGTACCATGTTTCAGTTGAAGGGTTTTTTTCTTGAGGGTTTTTTTTTTTTTTTATAAATTCCTTGTTTTTAACTGAAGTTCTTCAGAAAAACCATGTCATGTCTAGGCCATGTTTTTGTATGAGTTGGGGGCAGTCCTTCCCCTCCTTGATGAGAGGCAGCATGTCAGCCTGCAGTGGTAAAAGTGTGGGAAATGTGGGAAAGTCATAGAAAGGAAATGCAGGGAAGAGGGGAAACAAAGACGTGCAGGAGAGATGAACGGATTAAGTGTATGACATTTAGTCTGTGAATTGTTCTCTTTTCAATGGGCACTTCAGTAATCAGTTTTAGTCTACCAGAGATACTCATTACTGTACATGTCCATTAAATCAATACTCATTCTAGTGCCCTGAAGAGTAAGTTATAACGAGATTTATTTAAACTGGGTGTCTTGTCATGAAATACACAGAGAGCTTCTTCACTTTTGTGCCAGATACTATTCAGTTGTCTGGGCAGCTAAAATTAGATGTTTTTGTACAATGATATCAAATTACTGTCTGTTATTTAGCAGGGCTGTAGCAGAGTTTTTTGTTAGTGAGATGCAGCATCACTTTTTATTTCTTAATTTATTTTGAAATTGATCGAAACAGTGGGCGATTGCTATATGAGCTTCAGCCACTAGGTGGTAGAATATTTCTAGAGTAACTCACACTTGGATAGAGGAGCATTCTCTAAGCTCAATTTCTGGCTTTTTCAATCAATGCCTTTTTTTTTTCTTTTGCAGATACTTTGCTTTTTGACGGCTTGTTCAATAAATTGATGCTTCCAAACAGATGTAAACCTCTGTTCTTAATTTCTTTGTCAAAGTAACTGTCAGTTAAATCTAAAACTGCTTGTTAATAAAGTCAAAGGGCTTAAAGGGAAGATACTTTGATGTGCTTTAGATCTAACATCTGGAAATGTTTTCAATGGACCTTTATAGCACTCTCTGTGCACTGAAGTTGAAGAATTTTAAATATTCTACATTAACTGGAGGAAATACATTTACACGAGATGCTCTGAAAGTAATACCTCTTTTTTTATTACATTAGCCCATGGCATCAGAGGCAGATGTTGTTGGTATGGCAGTAGGGGTTGAAGCTTCCCACCAGTATTCCATTAATGTTTTGTTGCTGTGTGAGAGTTGGCAACAGAGGGGCGGGCTGACAATTCGACACGGAAGTGAATATGAACCAAAGATGTGTCACTGAATTCCTCCATGTGGAATTCATTGGAAATGAAATGTGGAAAATATTGTGCCTGTGGACATGCATCAACTCTTGCTGAATGTTTATGGAGGTTGCACAGTGAGAGGTGATGGGTGGTGCACTTTGGGAGTGATGACAGCAGGTCACCTTCGCTGGTTCAAATTCTTATGAGTGTGGCATGCAAGCTCTTGCTCATCACTGACGAAAATAGTGGTGACTGTTGAAAAGCAGGGTTTGTAGCTGAGAGTTTCCTCCATCAGTATTATAGTGCTCTTTGTTGTGGCTTTTGTGGAAATAAGTAGGAGGCATTACTTTTAGAGTGACTTATGTAACAGTGTGACTTCATTTCAAACTCGTTTTCTACCTCTTTCTGATGATTCTTTAACTAAAGGAGAAATAGCTTTTGTATCACTTATTACATTTCCATTTGTTCATACTTAAACTGAATGACTGGAATATTTTGTAAGCTTAAGTTGTTATTAATGTTAGTCTTTCAGCGTAGCAGGGAACTGCAATTTATAACCATATATTTTATTTTAAATTGTGGGAGTTGTGCCTCATTTGGGAAAAATAAGACTGGTAATAGATGGAGATGAATAATACAAATAACAGGAATTAATTAAAAAACTTGTCTGCGAATGAACATCATGATGTTTAAATCTTTCTGGGACTGTTATAATATGCTGAAAGTTTCTTATTACCACAAGCAAACTGCTGTAGTTATGACTTAAAGTTAAAAAACAAATGAAAACAATGGCACAACATTTATGTGGCAGTATATGAAACCAATAATATGCTTTTGTATATTTTGTAGACTTCTGCTTGTAGGAGGCTGTGAAACAGATGAAGATGGAGTATCTAAAGCAACTGCTTGTGGGATATCTGCTTGGAGAGTTCTATCAGGATCTCCTCATTATAAACAGGTTACTAGTTATGAAGATGATATTAAAACAGTAAGTATATTTTCTCTTTTTAATTTTTTGGAGGGAATTATTATTGTAATTAACAAAGTTATCTAATGTTCACTATGCATCTGTCTGCTATTTTAAAGTTTTGGTGTGAATTTCTAATAATTTCTCTTTCTCTCTAGTATATATAACTTTTTTTTTCCCTGCAGAAAAAAATACTTTGAACTTCAAGTTTTTGATGATATCTTTTCTGTGGTTTTCAAAAAACTCAAAAGCCAACAACAAAACAACAAAAACACAAAACACAACAAATGTTCACTGTTAATTTAAAAAAAAAATTAAAAAATAACTTTATTTTTAACTTTTTTTTTAATTACTTCATAACAAAAGGCAGTCTGAGGTAAATGTTTCAGTTTGTCTGATTCCTGACTTCATTTATTTCTAGTAGAAATAAATGTTTGATTTGGTAACAGCTATCATTTGCAAGTTTGCGAGGCAGTGGCACAAAGCTATACTACAGTAGGTTCAGACTGAATATTAGAAAAAATTTCTTTACTGTGAGATTGGCTGAACACCAGAGTAGGTTTCCTAGGGAGGTGTTTGATGCCCCATCTCTGTCACTGTTTAAGAGGCGTTTGGATAATGCCCTCTGTGGCATGCTCTAACTTTTGGTTAGCCCTGAAGTGGTCAGCCATTTGGACTTGATGGCCTTTGTAGGTCTTTTATGGCAGAACTATTCTATAAATAAATAAAGTGAAATGAATTTACATTATACCAGGATGAATTCCTATATTTATTCTTGTATAAATATTAGTATGGAATTAATTAATCATTTCATTGTGAATGGCTAGTGCTTTTCTGCAGTATGATATATACACAGTGAAATAGGCAAAATTATTCTTGCTTTATTTTAAAATAGACAGCACAAGAAAGTTTAAAGAATTCTGTAAACATGTTTTAATACTTTAGATTTGACTTACTTTTTGGTGCATAAAACAATGTATGAGATTCATTTCTTGGTATGTTTCTGTTCCTACAGGCGCAGAGAAGAGGATTATTAAGGATTATGAATTTAAGATTTTACAGCAGACGGGGAACAGAACAGGTATTAAGGTCTAGGTTTACCCAGAAATGTATTCTACTAACATAATTGTCTCTTAATGACTGCCTGAGAGATGGATCTGAAAGGAGTTTTTAATTTATACAACGAAAGAATTAATGTTTCTATGAAGCTTATAAAAAAATAATAAGCTTTTAATTTTAAATGGAGTAGTTTCTCTGGATTTCTTGAAAATCCTATTAGTTTGTCTGCTGAAGCTTGAATTCTGGGATTTCCAGCATGCTAGCAGGAACAAAGTCGGTGATGTAGAGCTCAGTTTTAAATACAAGCTTTCCTTCAAAGGGAAGGTGCAAAGAGCCACCCAAGTGCTTATTAATGAATATGATAAACATAGCATGTTAGGTAGATGCTCCAAAAGAAGAGATTTCATTGTGTTTTTTTTTTTTTTTTTCCCAATGATGTAGCTTGAGGGGAGGAAAAAAAAAAATCAAAAACCAACCTTCTGCATTATTCCACTCCTATAAGAATATTAACAAAAATCCACTTAATTTACAGGCCTATGATTTTTGTACAGCATACCATGAATAATTAATGTAAATGTATATAGGGAAAACAGACCCTTTTTTTACTCTATGGCAGGAGATACTATGGAAAGGTTTTCCTAAACAGCTCTAAGAGTTTAAGATGAGTCAAACTTATACTACAAGGGTGAAAATAGCAAAACTGAATCACAGAATGGCCAGGGTTGGAAGGGACCTCAAGGATCATGAATCTCCAACCCCTCTGTCGTATGCAGGGCCACCATCCTCCACATTCAATACTAGACCAGGCTGCCCAGAGCCACATCCAGCCTGGCCTTGAACACCTCCAGGCACAGGGCATCCACAACCTCTCTGGGCAGCCTGTTCCAGCACCTCACCACTCTCTCTGTAAAGAACTTCCCCCTGACATCCAACCTAAATCTTCCGTCCTTCAACTTAAAACCATTTCCCCTTGTCCTGCTGTTATCAACCCTTTCAAAGAGTCGATTCCCCTCCTGTTGGTAGGCTCCCTGCAACTGGTTTTGAACAGTTTGAACGAACTTAACAAACAGACCCTGCACATGGGTCTTGGATTCCCCCTTCCCTTGAGGGAGTAAGTGTTAAAGTCTCATCACACTGAAATGCTGGGGTGTACTTTCTATGCTTCTAAAGGTTTGTGCACAGTAGTTTTGGCTTTCTTCTGCATACCTTCAGGGCTTTTTACTCTGTATCTGCATCACCTTCTCTTGCCCCTTGTTTGTGGTTTATTTGAAGCTTTTGTTTGGTTCACTCCCGTTTCCAATCAGAAATAAGCTTTCCCCCTGTGATTTATTTGCAAAGAAGAATCTATCTTCTTCTCTGCACTGTGTTCTCTGGAGAGAAAAATGGCTTGTATGGTGTCATATGGACTTTAGAAATAACCTTTGTAGATTTTTGAGATTTTAAGGCAAATGGTTTAAAGAAAAAACTGGTTGGTTGGTTGGATGGTGAAAACAGGTCTTTCTGAATATCTCTCAAGGGTAGAATGGGGAGAGATTTTATTTTCTTAACTGAAAACAAAAAAGACAAGGCTAGTGCTGTGCTAAACTTCATTTTCACTGCATTTGCTCACACTGAATTTAGAAACAAAAGCAGAGATAGTTATTACTGAATGTTTTAGTCAAATTTCTCTAATTATAGCTTAAATGCAGGAGATGCATTTTATATTCTTAGTAGGGAATTGGCAACAGTATTAAGATGTGACAGGCACAGCAGCTAGAGGACCACCTGTATTTGAGATTTGATTCTTAGTGTTTGTAACTTAAATGACAGTTTTAAAACGTGAAGTGACAATCTATTGAGCATCTCAGTATCTCGTTCTGCAGTTCCATCAAGCTGACAAGCTGTTTACTGAGCCAGCATTGCCTGCTTTGTGAAAGGATAGATTAATCTCTGTAGATATCAATGCCTGGGTGTTAAATATGAAAGTTTTAGCAGCCACCCAACATCTAAATTCAAGCAGCAATGGGATTGTTACTGATGACTAAGTGGAAGTAGATGTTTAACCCTTAAAAAATCTGTGATCTGTAGCACTGACTGTTTATCTGAAAGGGTTTTATATTTTAGGCATATTTTAAGCTTCTAAGTTCTATATCAGTTCCTATTTCTTAGCACTCTTTCCATGCAACTGGATTTGTGAAGAGAGAATTGCCTTCAGTAAGCATTCACTATTCCTTGAGAAACTAGAGCACAGAGTATAGCACTCTAGGTACTTCAGAACATAATTGGAGAATGCTTAAGAATTATTTCTGTTAGGAAAATAATAATGATTTGCTTAATTTAATATGCCTTCCTTTTTGAGTAACAACATAATTTACGCTTGACTTTAAGCAGAGCTCTCTGTAGTTGCAAACCACTGTACAGTGTGAGAGCAGTGAGTAGATTACTTGATATTGTTATTTCTATGGCATAGCTAGAAAATAAAGCAGACACAGAAATAAAAATAACATTAAAAAGCCAAAAACATACTCAAAAGCACGCAAAAAAAATCTCAAAAATACATATTACTGATGTGTTAGACATTAGAGACTGTAGAGAAATGAGGTTGCTAAACGCGTTCTCTAAACAGATCATTTAAACCTTTCAGGATTCATTTATAAATAAATTCAAATACTTGGAGTTTTGTTAGCTGTATTGTAGTGTTCTTCCTTTATAGAGGTTGTTTTTCATTCTTCCATGCCACAGATGTCAGTTGTCTTTTTACCTTTATTCTGACTCCCGTTTCTTTTTCCTGACAATATTTTGCAGGATGGAATTTTCAAGATGAATCTTTCCCCTGATGGAGCTCTTCTGGCAGCTATTCATTTCTCAGGGAAACTAACAATCTGGTCTATTCCATCTCTCAGACAACAAGGAGAATGGGACCAAACTGACCAGGTATGAACGTTGTACAACTGTACTTTAATCCTCTGTGGATTTGTTTACTGAGGAGATAAAGAGAATTTCATTGAGTTGTGCTTTAACTATTAGTTAGCAATAATTTTTCTATTGAAACTTGGTAACTTAAACTTGAATTCATTACATTATAGCTGGTTCTTAAAGTTTAATAAGATATACTGTTACCAGGTAGGTAACTAGTACAGGTGGACTGAACTGCTGTTTTTAAATATGAATGGAGGCCAACATGGGGAACTTGAAATGGTTGAAACCAAACTTCACTGTGTTCATTTTTTTCCTTCCTTCTACAAGGTAACACTAGAATAATTTGACTGTCAGAATGGTGTCAGTAAGTCACATGTTAGAGAAATTGTTTGCAAAACTAAGTTTGGGACCTTACGTTAGGAAGTGCCAGACTTGTACACTGAAAACTTGAAAACTTGTACTTTTCTGGTATGAATTTAAGCATGGAGAATTAGGAATCAAATCATTTTCAAAGAAGATCCTTAATAACTATGTTTTTTGAGTAAAGGCAACACTTTCTTTCAAGAAAAATATGTCTACTTGTAGTTTTGAAAAGAGACAGACCTGAAATGATGCACACTAGTATGTGAAATATTCTGGTTTTAGTCCATATCTCTTAGGAATCAAGAATTAATGTGAAAGGCTTTTCATCTGAAGGTGTGTTATAACTTAAAAGATGTGAACTGATGTTATGTAACCAGTGAAATGGGATCTTTGGTCACATTCAATGTCTCCTATGCAGTGTTTATCTCAGGTTATTTTAGTGCATGTAAGTGTGTTTCTTATTAGAAAATAGTTATAAAATTGAATTTCTCCTTAGCAGTAAACAATTGTGTTTTAATGCATCTGTTGACATAATAAATTCACATATCACCATGAAATATTCGCAGTTTCTGACTTCTGCATGGTAAACATATGCATAAAGTATTGACTCCATTGAAAATTTGATATAGGTCCATTCAAAATAAATGTAGGTCACTCCTAAAGCAATGCCTCCTACTTATTTCCATGAAAACTACAAAAGTTACAAAGAGCACAGAAAAACTTCTTGATAGAGCAGGTTCTCAGCAACAAATGCTGTGCATTTTTGTCAGTGATGAGCCCGCATGCTGTCCTCATAATCTGCACCAGTAAAGGTGGCCCACTGACTCTTGCCATTGCTGAAGGGCACCACCCACCACCTCACCGTGCTCACATCCACTGTTTGATCTCTGTAAACATCAGCATGCACTGATGAATGTCAACAGTGCACTTTTTTCACATGGAGGAATTCAGTGGCACACCTTTGCTTTATATACGCTTTCGTGTCAAATGCCGTTTTGTCTGTTGTCCCTCTGCTGCCATCTGTTACATGGCGGCAATATTTGTGTGGAATATTGTCAGGGAGGTTCAAACTATTGCCACATCACCAACATCTACTTCTGACATTGTGGACCAACATAACAAAATAGGAGGCATTACTTTCAGAACATCCCTTGTAAATATATTTTCTCCACTTATCATAGAATATTTTAAATTCTTCAGTTTCATTATGCAGTAAGTTATGTAAGCTCCAAAGCAGAACACTTCTCAATAATAGATACAGGCACAGGTTTCTATAATAAGGAGGGGGAGAGCATGGAAGAATGTTTTCAGGATGTCCAGAGTGGTGGTGGATGCTCAGTCCCTGAAGACATCTTAGGTCAGACTGTATGGAGTTCTCATCAGCCTGGTCTAGCTGTAGGTGTCCCTGTTCATTGCAGGGGAGTGTGATGAATCTTAGAATAGATGATCTTTAAAGGTCCCTTCCAACTCGAAATGAAGGCAGACTTTTTCCTTTGGGTATTATTATGGCAGAGAGGTTAATTGAATAGTGTCAAGAAAAATTACAAAAATAAAAGGCCAGGAACTTTTGACTATATGAAAGGTGTAAGCCTATTAAATAGCTGAGTGGTAATGGTTGATTGGGTGCTGCTTTTTGTTCTGCCAGCAAGCAGGGAAACTGTTGGCTTGCAAACTTGGTAGTGTCGTATAGTTTATGAAGGTTGATAAAGCTGGCATAGGGTCTGGACCACCAGTCTGGAAGTGGAATTGTTCAGTCTTGAGGAGGCTCAGGGGAGGCTTTACAGCTCTTTACAAATACCTGAAAGGAGGTTGTGGCAAGGTGGGAGTTGGCCTCTTCTCCCAGGTAACTGGTGATAGGACTAGAGGAAATGGCCTCAAGCTGTGCCAGGAGAAGCCCAGATTTGATATTAGGAAGAATTTACTGTCAGAAACAGTGGTTAGATGTTAGAACTCGTGCTTGGGGAAATGGTGGTGTCACTACCCTGAAGGTGTTTAAAGAAGGGGTAGATATAATTCTTAGGGATGTGGATAATGGGTAATATTGGAGGTAGGTGGGCAGTTGGACTAGGTGGTCTTAGAGGTCTTTTCTAACCCTAATGATTCTAGATTCTGAATTTTGGCTACTATTGTTATGTAGGTGGGTCTGGTTAGGCAATGCTGACTGATTAAGGAAACTAGCAGTCCTTTTTCTTTTTTCCTCTATAGCTTTGGAGGTAAGTACAGTTTCATTAAAGTAAGCATATGCTTTATTATTAGAAAAGGTTTAAATTTTTGTGGGAGTGTTTTCGCTGAAAGATGAATGGGTCAGTGGTGGAGCAGATATGCAGATATGCAGATTTATATAAAGATTTGCTTGTATATTAACCTTTTCTTTTCTCTCCTCTCATGTTTATTTCTTTAGCCGGGTTATGATGAAGTCAATCCAGACTGGAAACTGTCTAGTGAAAAAAGAAAGAAAATAAAAGGTATGTGATAGAGTTGAATTATTATTTTAAATCATTGTGGTGTTAAAAGCATTTATAGTAATATACAAATATTTGAAATACTTAATTTAACCACTCTTAGAAGAAGTTCATGATGGTGTGTGAGATTTGACTTTGTAGCATGGTATAGCTGAATGAGTGTCACAATGTGTTTTTCAAAAATCCTTTCCTAGGAATGTTCTTATAGACATAGCCATAAATAAAAGGATATTTCAGCCGGTGTAGGACTTCATTTATTACTAATTGTTACTTCTATGGAATGCTGAATACTCAGTAGAAGTCTCAGTTTGTGTCAGAATCCACTACTCTGTAGTACAATAGATAACATATTTTTAGAGACCACAGCCTAAAACAGCAGATAACTTTTACCTTTTCTGTCTATGTTTATCTAATACATCTCAGATGCTAGTGTAATTTGAAGAGCTTGCTTCCTTTTCTTCCAAAATTTTGATTTTTATGTCCTTTGTCTGGTTTTGCCTTACGTCACCCTTTTTTTCCCGAAATTCAATCCATCACATGCATCCATTTATCTCCTGTGTACTGCATGGCTCTTCCAAGTGTGCAGACTGTTAGGTGTTCAGGATCCACTTACTGATGCTTGAATATGTCTTTGTTATTAAAAGCTACCCATTTCTTTGTGCTGTTTTCTTGGTGATTCAATTTTTGGGTTAAGATCTTCATGACTAACCAGCTGACTAAACACTGAAGTAGCAGAAGGGTGTTAAGCTGATCTAAGTGCTATTTGAGGAAGGTGGCTTTTTTTCAGAGGGATGGGAAATGATAATATATTAAACAAACTGAGCTAACTCTTTGTGATGAACATTTTGTCCCAGTGTCCAGTTACCATACAAGTTCTCTCCTCCATTATGCTTTTTTTTTTCTTGTTGGCACTTTATTATTCTTAATAACTTCATCTTGTAGACTGTCTCAGGAGTGTTGTTCACAGTTGTCAGTTTTTCTCAAAAGCAGTGAAGCCTTTTTGGTTTCATCAATATAATGCTCTTGGTTAGAGAGACTTGATCAAGGATGTCCTGGGAAATATGAAGGAGGTGTTTATCAGATATCTAAAATTTGTCACATTTTATGCAAGTATATCAGTTTATTGTGAATTCTTTTCCCAAATTACATTAAAAAGTAATCAGATCAAATAAATTAAGTTGCTTTCTTCCCCCTCCAACAGCTTTAGTTAACACAGGAATGTTTTCACTAATCTAGCAGATCTAAAATACAAATTCAGTGAGCCAAGAATGTGTACAAAATAATAAATGTTTGTTAAATTAGACAGACTATCAGATGACAACTCTTAATAGTTGAAGCCACTTCAGTTCTTATCTAGTGTTTAAAATTGCCTTTCCTTATGTAGTGCTTTCTTATTTCTTTATTTCAGATAAAGAATCCTATTACCCGTTGATAGATGTAAATTGGTGGGCAGACAATTCTGTGATCCTGGCTCGTTGCTCGGGTGCATTGACTGTGTCATCAGTCAAGACATTAAGAAACTTGCTGGGGAGGTCATGTGAGTGGTTTGAGAGTTCTCCTCAGGTCACTTCAGCTCATGATGGAGGATTTCTAAGTCTGGAGGTGAGGAATGCACATAAGCAAATACAAGGAATGCAGTAGAAAGTGTTTTCTGTTCTGTATGTTGCACGCATATATGTTTATTAATAAGGAAAGTGATTCTTCCTTATCTCTAGGCAGGCAATTCTGAACCTCCTGCAATTCAGATGTCTTTATAAAAATCTTAATTGCCAAGTAACTTGGCTATTACGCTTACCAAGTAATTGCCAGGTGTAGATGCAAAACTTCTGGAAGCCTGAGTCTGAATTAAAGAATCTTTCTGCAGGAAACAGTTTGTGTCAGCTCACTTTTTTTTTTTTTTTTTTTTTTTTTTTGTAACTGCTTTGTTAGTGCATTTGAAAAATACTGCAAGCATCCCTCTCATTTTGAAACAGATGGTTCTTGCAGAGAGAGTATGTTTAAGAGAAGCAAGGAGCAGATTAAAGTTGGCCAGGCCTTGGGAGGGATCTATTTTTTATTCAACTTAGTAGGGTTCTAGACAGGAGTAGAATATAACTTTGATAATGAAGTAGACAGTGTAAGAAGGCTTACACTGGAATAGATCTTAAACAACTTAAAAGTTAAATATTTATCAAAATAGATGAGTACATACCAAAGCTTTTTGTACATATGTCAGGAAAGTTTTGTTATTTAAGAAATAAA
This sequence comes from Lagopus muta, assembly GCF_023343835.1. Taxonomy (NCBI): domain Eukaryota; kingdom Metazoa; phylum Chordata; class Aves; order Galliformes; family Phasianidae; genus Lagopus; species Lagopus muta. Next base: position 12,146,949 of record NC_064434.1, read on the forward strand.
ATAGAGCCAGAGACCGACATGTTACAGCCTATGGAAGAACTGTTTGAAAGTTTGTTTCTTTTTTGAAAGAAACTTTGAAAGAAGTTTGAAAATACGTCTGCATTGAACAGAAATCCATAATTTGCTTAGCTAATAGTTGAAAACATTGTTACACTCTGCAGTAAGCTGTATAGTTATACTGAGATATATTTAATGTCCGTAAGTCTGTACTGTCTGTGGATGTTATAGAGCTGAGTATATCTAATATAACAGTGGACTACTGTTAAGAAACCTTTGCCCTTGCGTTATTAAGAAAGTGATTAAACCTCAAATCTGGAAGACAGACTCAGCCAGGGCTTGTGGAGCGTATTAATCAAGCTAAGAAAGACAGGGTTTAAAAGAGAGAAAATGTTGATTTTTGAAATTTGAAGTACTAGAAGTGGACATGTACTTCTTATCACGAAGATATACTAGGTAGAAACTTTCTATTTTACCCTTAAGAATTGTCTTCTGTGCAGTGTGAAATAAAACTAGTTCCAAAAAGATTACGCTTGGAGAGCAGACCTGGTGATGAAGATGAGGGGGAAGATGACTCTGACTCAGATGATGAAAATTCTGCTAAGGATAGATACTTCAGCTACCTGAAGCAAGGCCTGTACTTTGTGACAGAAATGGAACGATTTGCTCCTCCACGGAAACGTCCGCGTACTATTACGAAGAATTTCCGCCTTGTTAGCTTGAGGTCCACAACTCCAGAGGAACTTTACCAGAGAAAAGTGAGTATAAAAGGGAAGATTCCATCTCTGGTAATGAGCTTTAATTGAACGGATTTTTTTAGAGACTTGCTATGTTAACACTAGGCATATATTTCATAGATGGCAGTGCTTTGTTACCTAACGTAAGTTAGGTAAAGCCAGCATTATAATGATTAAAATAATAGGTTGTTTGCTGGTCATCATGTTTCATTAGTGTGACCAGACTCGTGCTAATGTGAGTGTTCACAAATAGTGGATGAATGGGTGGATATATTGAATTAAGTTAATTAAGCTTATTAGAAAGTAGCCTTGTGACTCTTATCACAGAAGAGATACTTCTTTATTTTGAAGAGTACTCTAGGCAGTACTTTGTTTAGGACACTTCAGTTGTTCTAATGGTAAGCCAAAACTATAACTATTAGAGTTTCCAGGGGGTACTTATGTCGTAGTGATTGCCTAAATGATTTCTTTCTTTTTTACTGAGAAGTTTGTGTTTTTCTAGATGTTTCTATCAGATATGGGTTAAGAGTTCTACATATTATCTTACATGATATTTGCTTTCCTACCTGCATAAGCACACCTAGAGTAGTTATCCCTCTTACCTGTTTTAACACAGAATTAATTATTGATTGTTCAGTGTTGACTTTCATTTTCACGTTTGCTATTTAGATTGATAATGAAGAATATGAGGAGGCTCTCTCTTTGGCTCAAGCATATGGCCTTGATTCTGATCTTGTGTATCAAAGGCAATGGAGGAAGTCAGCTGTTAATGTTGCTTCAATTCAAGACTATTTGGTGGGTTTGTTTTTGTGACTTTAGCCTTTTTTTTTTTTTTTTTTTAAAAAAAGAATGGCTGTGTAATCTTCACAGAAATGTCCATTGTGTTTTAATATATGCAGCATAATTTGGAGGCAGTTCAGAGAATTGCCCTGTGAATGTCTATTGTTTGTCATGTGGGAGAGAGTGATCTTGTTAATATAACTGAAGGCCTGATCCAGAGACCTTAGAACTTGCTTTTATCTGAAATTAGAAAATATCTCCAAGGAGAAATTTCCATCAATGTAGTTTCTCTGGTGTAATCTCTTCTCCACATGCAGCACTAGATCGTTTCCTGGCAAATAAATCATAACTGAAAATATATTGTATTTAAGAAATTTCCAGGTATTGTAGGAAGTTACTTGGAAAGGTTAAGTTGGTATCCGTAGAAAAGGTTGAATAATGAAACTTGCATTAAATTCAGCCTGTAATGGAGCTCTTCTGTAGAATCCACATAGTTTTTTTTGTTTGTTTTGGTGTGAGAGAAGATAATCCAGCAGACAATCTCAACCAAAAATCAACCAATAAATCCAATAATATTTTGTGACCTTGCTTTTTCCTTTTTGTAACAGAATCTCATAGACATGTGAAGAGACCAGTGCTGTTGTGGAATACATTGAATCTATGATACCTTTAGCTCCAAAACATTATATTTCTTATAGTATAATCAGCAAAGATACTAATTAGAGAACAGAAGTAGTAATTTCTTGTTGCTGAAAGTCATCTGGCATTTGTACATTAGCATTGCGATGAGTCTTTCCTTCATTATGTTAACATTATGAACAAAGTAAAATTAGTGTACTGATAAATAAAACTGTAGATGACCATTTGTGGGGTATCTTTTTTTTGTTCACACTGACAGTCATCAGATTAACTTGACATTTTCTAGGTGGTGGAGGCAAATTAAGAGATTTTAACAACTCTGGTTTCATTGCTTTGGATTGAATTGGGGGCAGAGTGGCTGGAAGTCTATGTGGAAGAAAAGTTGTATGGGGCTGTTAGTCAACAGCCAGCTGAACATGAGCCAACAGTGTGGCCAAGAAGGCCAGTGGCATCCTGGCTTTATATAAGAAATAGTGTAGCCAGCAGAACAAGGGAGGTGATAGTTGCTATTGACTTAAAGATGGTGAGGCTGCACCTCAAGTACTATGATAACTGCCCAGGAAACGAGTTACCGTCCCTGGAAGTGTAGAAAAGGGTAGATTTGGCACTGAGGAACATGGTTTAGTGGTCTGGTGCTTGTGGGTAGCTGTTGGACTAAATGATCTTGGAGGTCTTTTCCAACCTTAATGATTCTAAGATTCAATGAAATGTGTAACAATGGATCTATGCTCTTGTTCTTGGACAGAGCAAAATTAAGAAGCGTGCGTGGGTTCTTCATGAGTGTTTGGAAAGAGTTCCAGAAAATGTGGATGCTGCTAAGAAGTTGCTTCAGTATGGCTTGAAAGGCACAGACTTGGAAGCTCTTGTGGCCATAGGAAAAGGAGAAGATGGTGGCAGGTTTGGCAAGAGTGTTATATTTTCTGTTTATTTATTTATTTTTGTTTAAATCGACTAATAAAGTAATGAAATGTAATATAATATATGAATAATGAAAATATTGATAAGCTAATGAAGAACGTAAGAAGAGTTGTAGTGCTGTGAAACAGAGTACTTAAAGATGCCCACAAGCTGCCTGTTTACATTTTACAAAGTGCTTTTGTACTGATGTTTCTGTTTTCTCTGCATGTCTATATTTTGCGTCATGGAGAACTTACAATGTCAAGATTTTTATTTTAGGTTCTGTTTCTTCTGCCTCTCCTGATAGCTGCTGCTGCTCCTACAAGGATATTTTATTGTATTTATCTTAGTTGTAGCGATGTTTTGTTACTCATTTGAGGAGGGGAGCAGAGCAAAATACAGGGGGTCAGAAATACATGCAGAGACGGTCATCATTCAGTTCCTGGTGGTGGAGTAGGATGTTCTTTCTTTATCCAGTCATCTATTGCAATTGTATGCTATAGAAATGCTGCCAATTCCTCTGCTACCTGTGGAATTTAGAAATATTTAACAGTCAACATTGTTTTTATTTTTTTTAAGGAGGGTAGGGAGGAGGTGATGCCTTTTGTTGGCTTGTGCTGCATGTCTGCTCCTTATTGCAGAGAATTCAATGGTATAATTTTCTATGGAAGTTGAGATTTTTATTTAAGACTTCAATAGAAAACTCTGTTGATAGACATATTCAATAGTTATTTCTTGCATCTTTTGGTTGTTTTGATCAGCATTGAGTTGTTTGTTGTTTTTGTCCTCCAGGTTTATCTTACCAGGGGAAGCAGACGTTGGTATTCCCTATGAAAACTTCTTGTCACCAGATGAAGAAACAGATGCTAAAAAAGAAAAAGAGGCCAGGAAGCATGAAGAACTGCTATTATCATTAAACTTCTCAAAGTAAATGCAACATTAACTATGTTTTATTCAGAATTACAAGATTATTATGAGTACGGAGTTATAAGAGTGTAGCTACTTTCATGTACGTTATTCCAAATAGAAAAGTGGTGGAGATTTTAAATTGGTGTTGTACTATGTCCAAGTTCTCAGCTTATTAATTTCTCAATATATTTTAGTTGTTCAAATATGTAATTATTGTCTTCATTTGCATATGTTGCAATGTCAGTTGTAAATGTGAAAGCATCTGTTTCGGAAACAGGCTAACACTGGAACAAAAAGAACTGTGCCGGAGCAGACTGAAGTTGTTAACTTATCTTGATCGCCTTGAAACTTACGAGGTGAGAAACTTGATAATGGCTTAAGCTCTTTTCGAGTTCCCATTACATAGGTAGTCCTGTAACTTTTTTTTTTTTTGTCACATCATCATATTTTTTGTTATATGTTGTAGTATTAATGTTTATAGTCTCCTTGAAATATAGCAGTCTCTCACTTGAGAAATGTGAGCTGTTTTCTGTTCAAGCTACTATATTTTTCCTGCTTCAAGGTTGCAGATGGCTAGCTTTTAACTCTGAGAGGCATAGCTGGGCAGAAGCCTGCTTTGAACATACGGTGTCCATTTGCCAGCAAAGCAACCTATTTTCTCCTTTTTCAGGAATAGTTGTGTATAGTTGAAAGTGTATTCAGAGGATTTGGCATTTACACATGAGTGTGTCATTAAAGTAAAGTGTTGGGAAATCTGATGCATCTTGAATAAAAGAACAATTTTGAGCATGGGAAATAATATACAAAAACATGAGATGTGGAATGTGGTATAGGATCACTTGCTTTGAAACTACATCAGTGAGTCTAAATAAGAAGTCAGTCTAATTCAGATTCTCTATCACATCTCTTTTTTGAGTTACAGAAATGAAACTTCTTGAAACGGGAATCTGTATTTTTTCTTTTTTTTTTAATTCAACTTTGCAGTTGGTAGTACATAGGTTGATTTTTACTACATTCCCTTGTAACTAATGTTGTATAAACTTCAATTAGAATAGAGCAGAGAATTCTCTTAGCTTATCAATCGCGAATGTATCTTCTTGCATATTGGGATGAATTGAAACCAACAATAAAGTAATCAAAAACGAACAAACAAAAAAACAAGCCTCCACCATGTTTTTTCCAGGTATAATTTATGTTTATCCATGGTATGAAGCATACAGTTTTGGATGCTGTTGTGAATCTTGTATAAAATCTGGTCTGTAATTTTTTTAAAATTTTCTTTTTATTTTTTTGTAGGAAATCCTTGGCGGTCCTCATTCAGCTGAGCAGCACTATGATGGTGAATTCTTCAAGAAGTTCAGAAATCAAAATATTGTGCTTTCAGCAAGAACTTATGCTCGGGTATTAGTGTTTTGTTAATTTTTTTCATTATTGCTGCCTTTGCTTAGGTGTGTTTTTGTTCTGTTGAACATAGTTGAATCCAAATGGAAGTTTAAGTGGAAGATGTATTTGTTTGATTGTAAATAAGTAAATGCAGGGACCTTGAACAAATTATCTTTATTGCTGAAGAAAATTTTGAAGTTAAGTGTTACAGGACCTGAACTGGCATTAGTTTCTGTGTTCCCATCTATATCAGTCTTCTGCAGTGTATTGCTTTTTGTCTTTAGGAAAGCAATGTTAGAGCCCTGGAAATCTTGTTTACGTTCCATGGATCAGCTTTACTTCCACACAGACAGGCGATTCTCTCCAATTTTCCAGAGACTACTTCACCACATGAATATGCTTTCTTGCTGCCTGAGGCTAGGTAAGAATGCATTAGTGGATATTAACTTTTGTTGTTGTTGTTTTTAGTTTTGTCTTCATTTCCTGAACAAATCCTCATTTGCTGTTTTACTTTGTGCCATTTGTAAAAGCTTTTTGTCTTTCTGGATTGTCTAATGGGAAGTAAGGAGTTTAGATGTTCTTGTCTCCATTACCTGTAAGCATGGACTCTTGACCAGCAGCTTCAGACCCAAATTTTCATTGGTGTGCATAGAAGTCTGTAAGTGTGTTTTAAGAACAGGCAAAATTAAGAGTAAAAAATATAAGTGTTCTGTTTTTTTCCTGGATGGAATGTAAATATTGTTCTGAATTTGTTTTTAAATACCATTTAATCCTTAAGCAGTCAATAACTTCAAAATAATGATTTTTCTTGTCACAGACTCTTAACTCTCACAAAGGAAGAATTAGTAAAGGGTTTAAATCCCAACTTTCCTTTGAGTATAAAATGTAGTTAACTGTCAATCTCCTGTTGACTATTAATATAAACCTTCACAGGAGAGTCTTGAGCACCATACTACTGTTCCCAGTCTTATTTAAAAGAAATTTTTGCTTCTTGGTTGTTTCTTTCAAATGCTTCAATTGCAGAATTAGTTTTGAAGTATGTTAATCTGGTAGTGAAGATGTGAAGTTAAGGTTTAAGAGCTTCTGTCTGCTGCTGAAAAATGGAAGTATATAGTTTGAATCTTTTTCTTTGGCAGAATGGAGAGACCTTCCCTGTGCTGTGATCAGTAGATATGTGCAAGTTCATGCTTTTCTGCAAGTTTCAGAGTAGATGATACCATATCTTTGGAATGTTTGTCTCTGGACAGTTGTGAAATGTGAATAAGGGCAAATAGGATGTGCATGGAAAATACATAAAATTGTATTGAGCAATCTGATCTAACGTCTTTGTGAAATTGTAATCGCTGTTTCGAAACTGATTATTAACACAGTATCAGTAACTACATCTTTTTATTCATGTAATACAATGGAGCATCTACTAATGAAAATATCTGTCAATGAGTATAATTTACTACGACTTTATTTCTTATTAGTTTTACAAAGTGTCTTTTGAAAAGCGATCAGTTTTTTCTTGCAGATGTCAGCTTCTGAGAATTTTCAGTTCAGGTGAATGAAAATTAATTCATGTGAATCAGAGAGAGTTTGAGTTCTTGGTCATTTTAGTATGAGTTTATTGGGTTTTCTCATTTCTTCCATTTATTTATTTATTTATTTTTTTAAGTGGGAAATTAGTATAAACAGAATGACTGCTTATCTATAGACATGTATTTGTTATGATTTCCAATTGAGAAGAGTGTGTTATTTAGCTTTACTGTTCTAGAGTATGCAGATACAGTTTGACTTAAATGAACTGATTGAACTAATTTGTGTTACTATTTATTGAACTATTTCATTCCTAGTTAGTATTAAAAACTTTCAAGTGTTGACTGTAATAAACACCTGAACAAAAGGAAAACATTGTGAAATGGAAGAAGAGGAAAAATTAAGTTCTGCTGATAGTTGCCCATATCTTCTGTGGTTTTCGAGCACTTGAATAGATTCAAGGATGGAGTTCTCTGAGGTGACTCCAGTCCTTTTGGAAATTTACCACTTTGCTCCATGTTTCTCTAGTTAGTTACTGCCATTTCTATGGGAATTTGGATGAGGAAGAGCTTGAGATTAAATAGAAGGTGCTGTCATGCTTGTGTGGAACAGGGGAAGTGGGAAAAATAGGCACCTCCAACTACTGTTAAGTAAAAAGCACTGGTACACAATTGTTTGCTGTAAAGCACCGCCAACATGAATGCACATAGAATTCTGCATCTGAAAAATGTCAATATCTGGGAAAAATGTTTTTGTAAAGGTTACATCATTACTGTCATTTCATTTTGTCTCAAGCTAGAGACAATGAACTTAAATAAAGTGATGCCTGTTTTGCTAGTGCATGTTATATGCAGTCTTAAACAGTAGTTTTTCCTGTTACTAGCACATTGTCTACATTAGGATGGCATTTGGAGTCTGGTGTGCCAAAAACTTTGAGGCACAAAAATTGATGTATTGAAGAAGAAAAAAAGTAGTAGATGATGGTATTTACTTATGCATTTTTGCAGAATTTTGATCATAATATATTCTTACTCCTTCCATTTGTCATAATTATTTGTCAGCTTCTTTTCTAATGATGATTCCTGAGTCTGTCATTGGTATTTATTCATGCTCCTTCTCAAAGGTCCATTAGGTACATGGTCTATATCTTTTAAGACAACTAGAGTGAACATCATAGAAGTTTAGGTATTCAGAGGAGTTGATCTCTTTTTTAAAAATGACAATTAACATTCTAGTTTATGGTTAAGATTGTTTCCCTCAGGTTTTTAAAGATGATCTCAGAGGAAAATAGTGCTTTACCACCATTCTAAGTACATAACCAGTCTTCTTCCTTTTCTTTTAATTTCCTGACATTTAACTTTTATATTGCATCACCCTTTAAACGCAGAATTTGGGAAGTTCAAGTGTGAGGTTTCCTCATCATCTGTAATTTTGTATATCACAGCAGTAGGGAAAAACCTTCACTTCAAAACAGTGACTTCTGTATACTTCTTTTTTTTCCCTTTAGCTTCTTTTAAGTACTGGTTTTCAGTCATGACTTCTGCATTTTTATATATATGCATTGCTCCACACTTGGGAAAAGAAAAAAGCACGCAACAGTTCAGAATTAGAGAGTCAGTGTAATTGATATTAATTTCAAGTATGAGTATAATCAACTGAAAATTAGAAAAGCAATTTTGAGAGGAAGATTACATTTTCATGACTCCACATGTTCATGCTTATCTTTGCATTGATTTCTAGTAGGAAAAGAGAAGATTCTTGTGGTGTATGTAAAAGGTACATTGGAGGAAAAGAAGTTCTTAAAACTGGCCTTTGTGGGGATCTGGGCAGCTGCAGGATTGGCTGAATTTGGCCAAAGGGATGCTGCAGAAGGTGAGCTGGTTGAAGTATTGTGATATTACTCTTGAGAAGATTTTGAGGATGGAAGAGAGATTTTGAAGCTATGAAGAGGCCATGGAGAACATTTGACAAGCACTGTTGACAAGGAAGGTGGGAAGTTTGTGAGGAACTGCTATACCTGAGCAGAGCTGCCGTTCAGAGTGACCTGAACAGCCTGAAGGAAATGCAGAGTTCTGTTCCTGTGAGTGAAGAAACTTTTGGAACAGTGAAAGCTGGAGACTGACAGGAGAGAAGCTATGCTGAAAAGGACCAGGAGGTCCTGGTGAGCACAAGCAAGTCATGAGCCAGCAGCATGTCCTGGAAGCTAAGGCCAGCAGCAACCTGGCTTGCATTAATAGGAACATACCCAGAAGATGGAGCAGGCACTGTGCTCACTCAGCTGCATCTAGGATATGGGACAACTAGGAAATATTTTGATGAAGCATTGTGAGTTTTAGCAGAGGACCATCAAGATGTCTAGAGATCAGAGCATTTTTAAAAGGCTGAGGGGACTGGGTGTTTTCATCGAGGAGAAGGTTTTGGGAGTACCCAGCAGCAATTTTCTCAAATCTTTCTGTAGAGCATGAGCTGAACTGCAATTCTGTTGTTTACTGTGTTAACTTGTTTTTCTTTCTGCAGTGTTTATGCCTAGCTTATCTTGTCTTTGTTTACCATGTCAGTCTACTGCATGCGTGTCCCTCAATTGTACCTTGGCTTGCCTTCTGTGTTATTTTCTGAAATTATTTTGCTGATCTGGACTTGCTTGTAGCTTTTATATGGAATTAAGTACAAAATTTCTTCCACAAACGTTCATTACACTTTTATAAGTGTACTTTTTTTAAATAAATGTACGTTTTTTTATAAATGTATTTTCACAGTGTGGTGGCAAGACTGGGAGCTTGTCAATGTCTTTAAGGTAGCCCATTTAGATTTTGTGAAAGCTGTTGCCTTACAATTTCATTATATACATAGAAAAAAAACACAGCAGTCTCCTAAAATGTGACTGAATAGTGTTGATTGGCATTTCTGTTGTGTAGGTTATTCTGTCCAGCTAATTTAAGTGTAAAAAATTTCTTTCCAGGTTACAAGAAAATAACTATATCATTAAAAAGTAGTTTGATTTGTTTGTGCAGAATCAGAAAGAAGATTTTTCTCTGGTTGCTGAGTTGATTTGAAAGGCCTGTCATTGAAGTGTGCTCAGCAGGAGTTCTGAAACACAGTCAACTATGGTAGCCAAAAGCTGCTGGGATACCTTTTTCACTATTCAGTGTGGCTCAGTTCTCCAAAAATGGTTCTTTTGGCAGTTTATTTTGGGCACCAGCTGTACTCCACTGCTGGTGAATTTCATGCCTTACAGCCATTTATGGAAAATGGATCTCTCCTTTCCACTTCTTTAAAATGTGTCATATGGTAAATGTAATAATTGGAAACCTTAAATATATGTATTCAGTTCTATAGTTGCCGTTACTAAATTTGTTACTGAACTAACCCAGATTTTCATGTAGTATGGAAAGTGCAGGTGCATATGTCATGTCTGTCCCTGGGATGTGTTCCTGATGGCATTTCATCCTCAGTTATAGAATTGTAACATCATAGAACTGTTTCAGAGACATAAGAACCGCAGAGCAACAGAAACAAAAATTGATTTTCTCATTGCACCATGGCATGCACCAGGTCCAGTAGCTGCCATCAGATGAGGGAAGGTATTCTGCTATGCTCTGTGCTGTGTGACCTCACTGCCAGCACTGGGTACAGGTTTGGGCGCTGTGGTTTAAGGACGTCAAGCTATTTGAGAGCATCCTTTTTTTTTTTTTCTTTTTTTTTTTCTCTGGATTATGAGCAATGGTTTAAAAAATAATAATAATAATTAAAAAAAAAAAAAAAAAAAAAGAAAAAAAAGAAAAAGGAAGGCTCCTGTTCAATCTGGGGAAAAGGAGGCTGAAGGGAGGCCTTATTGCTCTCTTCCTATATCTGAACGGTGCTTGCAGAGAAAGCGGGACTGGTTTCTTCTCACTAGTGACAGGTGACAGGATGAGGGGAAGTGGCCTCAAGTTGCATTAGGGTAAGTTTAGGTTGGATATCAGGAAAAACTTCTTTACAGATAGGGTTGTTAAGCACTGGAATAGGCTCCCCAGGGAGGTGGTTGAGTCACCATCCCTGTATGTGTTTAAAAACTGTTTGGATGTGTTGCTCAGGGATATGATTTAGGGGAGGGTTGTTGGAGTTAGGGTAGTATGGCTGGGTTGTGGTTGGACTTGATGATCCTTAAGGTCTTTTCCAATGTAAGCGATTCTATGGTTCTGTGATTCTACTCCCCATGTATTTTTAGGAAAATAAAAAACATGTTTTTCAGTAAAAAGGTACTGTTCCCAAGTGTGTTGGAGTGAGTTGCCTTTTGGTTCCAAGTCTGAATTTAGTTTGCACAAATTTTACAGGGTTTTTTTTTTTTTTTTTTTTTTTTTAAATACTAGATGTCTCTGAGACAGGCCTGCTGATTGAAATCCTTGAGAAAACAAACAAACAAACAAACAACCCTCAAAGTTGCCATTGATAATAGAAAGCATTGGACTCTGACATTAAAAACTAAATTAGACATTCCTCTATTGAGATCCTGTCCTTGGAGAGAAAAATAATCTGTAAGTTTGAATAAATGCAGTTGATAGGATACAGGATGCAATAGCACAGACCTCTTTTGTCAAAGCAAAATGCAAACAATAGAGTGGAAAGAGCAATACAGGAGAAGTCAGCTCATTTTTGAGGAAGTAGAGTTGAATACCTCTGTAATCTGTCAGTTTACTGACTTCCAATCATATTTATTCTACTTTTGAAAAGGAAATAGAGAAGAGGAAAGAATAGGGGAAGCAGTGGCTCAGAAGAGAAAAAACAACCAAAATAATAATCCACGAAACCAACCAGACAAAATACCAGATAATATTTGAATGAAGTTAGTTATGGAACATGTGATGGTTTCTTTTAATTGGAAAAGAGAGGCACTTGCCTTAGTGACTACAGTGTTCAATTCCAATACCTGGAATTTTGAATGAGTGCACACTGCTGATTCGCTCTACATTAAGTACTGTCTCTGACCTCTGGAATTTCAGTTTCTAAAGCAAAGGTGTGAGGATGCATAGCACAAGCTGAGAGAATGGATGATGGATGCAATAAAATAGGCTCTGTGTTCCACATTCAGCAAACTACTTGTGCATGCTGGATTCGCTTCCGAACCTGTCAGATTTATGTATGCTGTGCAGTCGTTCTGACATGTCCCAGTGGTGCTGAGTTTGCTGTGTATGTGCTGCAAACAGAGTAATGGTAGAAAAATGGAAACCCTGCCTCATGGCATACTCTTGTTCACTTCCCCAGCCCTTCCTTCTCAGTTTCATTTGCACTGAATGCTTTTGAGTTTTCAGGATGTATTTTAATTCCCAAAATCTTTCTCAGCTTGCTCTTTTGCAATGATGGCAGCTGTTTTTTTTTTTTTTTGGAGTTATATAGCTGTTTCTGATGGTGACTACAGTTACTGATACAAAAATTTTGGGGGGAAAACATTGTGCTAAAATTTAACTATCATTAAGGGGAAAGATACCAAATTTGTGATAAACATTGTGATAAATATAGCTCAAAGTGTTTTTTGCCTCTTTACTACTGGGATCTCCTATTGTTTATTGGTGTCAGGTCTGCTTTATTCCAATGCTTGTGTTTAAACTGAAATACAAAGAGATTTTCTAAACCTTTTAGAATGATGATAGTAAGGACAGTTGGACGCAATTAGATAGGGGCCAGGATGGAGTTGTGAAGTTTGTAGCATTGTTGAGGTGGTGAATGAAGTAAGCAGTTCATTTGTGGGTCAGTGTATTGCGAACTACACTTGGAAAGAGATTTGTCTGTGTTAAAACTGACTTTTTATAAGTACTTGATTCTTCAAGAATATGATATTTAGCATCTATGTAAATGGTTGTTTTCTTTTGAAATATCAGTTTTCTTATGCATTTAGAACATACAGTTAATGATGATTACTATTCCTTTGCTGTGAGAAGGGAAAGAAGGATGAAACGGTGCTTCCATTCAAGGTTGCACTGCAATCACTGTCACATGAATCAAAAATTTTTCTCTTCACATTTCTGTGGTGAGATCTGCTAATAAAGTTCTATGAAAAGCTTAGGAAGTTACATAATCTAACTTCAGAAACTCACATCTGTGGGCATCTGTAGGTTTCATTCATGCAGAAGCTTCTGCTGAAACATGAGATTGTTCTTGGTAGAAGGCAAATGATCAACAGCAGATGTAAAAAGGAGAGGAAAAAAAATGGTAGGTGCAGGCAAGCACCTTGCCCTGTATACCTGAACTTTATAAGGAATCTATAATGTACAGCTCAAATATCCCTGAACTAGCTATTTTTACACTTGTAATAGACTTTTATGACACTTCTTTCTGAGACTTTGCATTTTTGAACACAAGTACTTTTTTTGTGTTTGTTAGGAGTTTACATGTAGATGATTAAATCTAGTATCTGTATAGGGAGTAAAAACAATGAATTGTCATCTTCTATTTAAGTGGGATGAAAAAGTGAACAACTTCATAAAAATCTTTTGTACATGGCTTGTCAATCTGCTCAAACTTTCACAAAAGCTTTTCTGCATTTTTTTTGTCACATCCTTTTCAGTAGGTTTGGCAGAAGGGTGTTTAGTGTCTCATTACTTCTTCACTTGGTGGATTTTGGAGGTGAGGAGAAGGGAAATGGAGGAACTGTCAAACAAAGAATAGTAATGGAGTGAGTTATTCCTCAGCAAACTACTTTTTTTTTTTAATTATTATTTCAAAAGCAATGAGAGCTGAAATTAGAAGCCAATGTTTGACTTCGGAGAAGTTATTTTGGTGGAAGACAGTATATAAACTGTTACTCAGAAAGGATTCTGTCTGAAAATGTATTTAAAAAAAAAACTGTTTGAAACAGTTAAAATTTAAAGGTAAACCCAAGGCATTTTGTGTTAGAGGAATAGGGAAGAAATTTCTTTTAAAAGTTTTAGATGGGGAGAGGCAATTACAGCATGTTTGTTGAAATGAGTTGGTGAGAAGAGTAGGTGATTGCATCAGCCAGCAAAAGAAGCTTTTTTCCAGTAACTTCTTGTTTCATGCTGGGTAGATAATTATTGCCTGCATATAGAAATATAACTGCTGAGTCTACAAGCTGTTAAGTATGTTAAAGAGTAATGGAAGGAAAGAAACACACTAGCATTTGGGTCCGTTAGAAAACTTTGCAAGCTGTGCAAACTTTGTTTCTAAGCCTCTTGTACTAATTATGCTGTTAAAAATTATTTTCTTGACTGGAATTTTAATTGCAGGATGTAATTTTGTCATGTCTATGGCAAATATGCAGAATACGGCTGCTTAATTAAGAACTCATTCAATGTGATACAGTACAGACTTGGATTGATATATCCATTTTTATTCTTTCTTCACGTCTCATATTGACGGATAGCAGCGTGCCTAGCCCTTAAAAGCAAAAAAGTGTGAAAGTCTTGGGAAGTCTTGGTTCCTTGTCTTTCAGATTCAGTGTTTGTGCATGGTTTTAAATTTGTGTTGTACATTCCTTCTGTCCTTTTATCTAATGATTTTCTGTATTAATTACAGTGTCAGTATGTATAGCAAAGTTGGGAAAAAATATGTCTATATTTGAAATCAGAGGTGCTGTTCCAAAATCTCCTTTTACTCTTGTTTTCTAGTAGTTGTGCTGTTTGGGATCTGAATTCTGAGATTGTCAGTGGCTATAGGAGTAGCTGATATTGGACTTCAGAATTTTGCAGATATTTGAGACAACTTATATATGCAACACTTCCCTGTTCTCTGCTGTCTCTTTTCTGTGTTTTGTCCAAACCAGAATTGAATGTGGATGTTACTGTATGCAAAACATAAGAATTTGCTGTTTTCCATTTTCTTAACTCCTGTCTGTTCGCTTTTTGGAGCCTACAAGCCTTTTTCCACGAATTTATTGCTATGTCTAGTGCATATTTCTTGCGGATGGTTGGAATTATTACAGATAAGACACAGGATATTATTGTCAGTGTGTAGTGTTTTAAAAAAAAAAAAAAAAAAAAAGAAAAAAAAAAAAAAAAAGGGAAAGAATGCATGACCTTGGAGAAATGTTTGTGTGTACAGGGGAGGACAGTTCTGTGCTTTGTTTCGTATTTATGTGTGTATGTATGCATTTTGTGACTGTTGCTAAATGAGATGAAGTTACTGATTTATAGTTTTGTTTGGCTCTAACATTGTGAAATTGATTTGTTTATTGGAGAAGTGTTTCTTTTTAAGCTACTGTGTTACAGTTCTGCACTTTGAGGGATAAGAATACTGCATCAGTTAACTTGTGAATAGTGATTGTCCATGCTGTATTATTGTCACTGTTTATGGGGTCAGGAGAAAATGAATGAGATTTAAATCTCATTATTCCAATGCTCTGCAGCTTTAATGTCTTTATTTACTATGTAGATTCTTTCTTATCTCTACAAGTAGTAGAGCCTAAAAGGCTCTGCTTTTTCTCCCTCGTTTATGTTCTGTATATCTTGGTATGGTTTTCCTGATTTTTCACGCTGCCTGAACAACTAGCCTACAATCACAGGTCATAACGAGGCATTCTGGTAACAGCACCGTGTTCTTCTTAATTTGTATCTCAAAGATTCTTCTTCCTTCAACATTTAGGAATATATATTTCCGTGTATATGTTTGCAGACAGAGATCATGTTAAATCGAATTGAGAAGATTAGTACAGCAGAACATTGCTTGTTTCAGTTCAGTACAAGAATTATGATAGAATTAGAAGGTTTTTTTTTTTTTAATTTTAACAGATTTTTGCTAATTTCAGACCTTTGTGCTAGCAGATAAAATCAGGATACTTACTGTGAAGCGGTAAAGGTTCTAAAAGTGTGTAGCAGTTTTATTTGATAATTTTTTAAGACATAATCGGTAAGAAAATGTTTGAGGTTTTTTTTCTTTTTTTTAATGCATCGTAAATGGCTTAGGTAGGATATGTTTTTGTACAGATAGCATCCTATGGGCAAAACCACACTTGTATAGCTAGTTTAATTCATCAGAATTTTTTTTAAACAATATTGACATGAAAATTCTATTTTTTCTCCTACCAGTTATGAGCAAGGAACACTGAAAATTATTCCTTGGAATGAGCAGAAACATCGTGAAGAAGACTGGTGTGAAAAAGCAGACTGCAGGTGAGTTTAAATAAATAAAACAAAGAAGTTTTGTGATATTAAGATAACGTTTATTTACTAATTCTTAAAATGTGTTAAATACCCAGTGAGACTTGCTCCTCATTTTCTCACACAGATATTTGTGTTTTGAACTTCCTTAATGAGACTGAAAAACAAAACCATTAACTTAGAAGCATTAAGTTCACTGTGATTTTGTGATGAGTATCTTACAGAAAGCTGTAAACCATAACATAATTATAGCAGCATTAATGAATAATGTAACTACTTTTTTGTGTGAAGAATAGAAAGCAGAAGTTGGACTTATCTGTGTCTTTAGTAGAGAAGATTTTTTTTTTTTGGTGATCCATTTCATGTTTGGAATCTCTTATCAGTTACATCGGTGAGAAAAATAAACACTGTGATTGGCATTTGATTCTTAAGTTATTGGTGCATTTGTCTTCAAAATGACCAGAAATTTTAGGAAAACCTAATTTGGAGGGAAGGTGGGGGGAAAGGCAAGTAAACATATATTTTAACATGTATTTACTTTTTTTAAGGACAATTGTTGAACCAACTTTACAAGATGAAAGCGAATTTCTGTATGAATCACAACCTGAACTACTGAAATACAGAACTACTGAGCTTTCAGTAGAGCTTGTAACTGACTGGTATTTGAGCAGAGCACAGGAAATTGAAAAATACGCCATGCAGGTGAGAACAGCAGCAAGGAAATGATGATGGCTGTGTCAGGTGATCAGTATTCTTCAGTGGAATTCTGTCTTAATGAGTATTAATGGGATGATTTTCCCAATGTTTTCTATGAAATTTGGTCAGCTAAATAATTAATTCATAGAAATGAACAGGAAGCCAATAGACTGACTTGATTTACCATAACAGACAATAACACTTCTGTAGTCAAATAAAATGTTTACCATTATATTTTATGTTTGTGATTAAGTAAAAGGAGGGATTGTTGAGCATTGTGTATCAGGAAACATATTTTATTATATCACATAATACTGTGCCATATGTAGTATGGATATGTGGCAGTGTCACTTGCCAATATGTAGTTCTGTCATCGTTGCTTCCTGGCAGGTGTAGTTTTGTTTGTGGAATTATCAGGTAGCTTATTTTTGTTTTGTTTTATTCATATTTTAAAAATGTCTGAAACTCTGTGGTACAGATGAGCAGCGCGAGTAGAGCTCATCACTTGTGCTCAGGTAAGTTATTGCCTCTAAAGCCAATAAGTAGCATGAAAAGAAGGTGGAATGGAAGTACCATTTATAAGTTAGTTCTTTTATTTTTCAAGTTTGCAGTTCTTTGGTGGTCTTTAATCATAATTCCAGCCTACTTTGCCTTCTTAGAAGTCGAAACAGACTCTTTCTCAGTGATTGAATATACTTTTATGTGAAAAAGCCCGTCTTCTGTTAAATTCAATGCAAAAACGAAAATCAGTAATTCAGAGACAACTAGATAAGTTGTGTTACATACAGATAGAATCATAGAATGGCTTGGGTTGGAAGGGACCTCAAGAATGGCCAAGTTCCAACCCCCCCTGCCATAGACAGGGCTGCAAGCCACTAGATCGAGTACTAGATCAGATTGCCCACGGCCCCATCCAACTTGGCCTTAAACACCCCCAAGGAAGGGACATTTTCAACCTCTCTCAGAAACCTGTTCCATCACCTCATCAATCTTTCAGTAAAAAAAATTCCCCCTGACATCTAATCAAAGTCCCTCTTCCTTTAGTTTACAACCATTTCCCTTTGTCTTATCACTTTCTGCTTGTATACCCGTGTAAGCAGTTGATTTTTCTCATGTTTATGAACTCCCTTTAAATATTGAAAGGCCATGATGAAGTCTCTCCATGCCTTCTCCTTTCCAGGCTGAACAAGCCCCGTTCCTTTAGCGTGACTTCATAGGAGAGGTGCTCCAGCTCTTGGGCCATATTCATGGTCCACCTGTAGACTCTCTCCAAAAGTTCCACATCTCTCCTGTGTTAGAGTCCACAGACTTGAACATAGAACTCCAGCTGGGGCCGTACAAGGGCAGAATAGAGGGGGGCAATTGCCTTCCTTGCTCTGCTGCCACTTCTCTTCTGATGGAACCCAGGATACCATTGGTCTTCCATGCTGCAAGTGCACACTGCTGGCTCATGTTAAGTTTTTCATCCATCAGAACCCCTATGTTCTCAGTAGAACTGTTCTCAAGGATATCTCCCTGTTTGGATACATGCCTTGGATTACCTCAAACCAAGTGCAAAACCTTACATGTTCCTTTGTTGAACCTCATTAGGTTCACAATAGTCCACTCTCCAAATTTATCAAGGTCCCTCTGGACAGCATCCCTTCTTTCTGCTGTATCAATTACTCCACTGGACTTGTGTCATTAAACTTAGGTGCACTCAGTGCCAGCATCAGTGTCATTGATGAAGATGTTAAAGAGTACTGGGCCCAAGATGGACCTTTGGGGAGCAGCATTCATTACCAGCCTCCACCCGGACATAGAGCCATTAACCACAACCCTCTGGCTGTGACATTCCAAGCAACTCCTTATCCTCTGAATAGACCACCCTTCAAATCCGTGTCTCTCCAGTTTAGAGATGTATGCATAACTTAGAGATATATGTGTAACTTCAGTCATTTAACTGATAAATTTAGTTTCAAGCAATTTTTTATAACCCATGTAGTGAGTTGAGGTACCTTATTTCTGTACTGCCTACAGAATAAATCAAAAATAGTATTTCCCTACATCATGTGCATCAGTAGGACATGTGGTACGAAAGGTCTATGACATCATCCACCAAGACTAAGCATTTTATATGGTCTTATAAAGCTGAGAATAGCAATCCGTATTGGAATAGGTAGGCAACAAAGTATTCTAGGAACTTAGAATTGCCCGTTAAACAAAGAGAATAGTGAAAGAAAATAAGCACACAAAGAGAATGTAAACTAGACTTGAGGTTATTTTTTTGCAAATGGTTGTTGAGCAGGATTTTTAATTCTTTTCTAGGTGGATTGTGCTCTGTCCCTTGTTCGTCTTGGCATGGAGAGAAATATCCCTGGTCTGCAGGTACTCTGTGACAATCTGATCACTCTTGAGACAATAGTGTATGAGACTGATGGTGATAGAACCTTAACTTTGAAGGAGCTAGTAGAGATGAAGGACATTGAAAAGCTAAGACTGTTGATGAAGAATGTAAGTATTTTGAAGAGATCAGTAAGTATGCCCTAATTTGCAGTACTTAAGTCTACTATAGATTGCACATGTATAAAGGTGAGCTAATTAACCATTTTTCTAATGAACCTCCATTTTTAATTCAATCTGACACTAACATTTGGTGTTTTTTCTTTGTTTTTGTTTTTTTTTTTTTAAAAAAAAAAAAACCAAAAATTGAAGACCAGATTCTGTATTCTAGGCACGGAACGGAGTGTCAGTAAATCTAATAAATCCGCTCCTGTGAAAGCCATGAATTGCTTTTTTTAATGGCCCATCCTAAAAGAGCTGCATTGAAGATCCTAAAAGATCCATCCTAATGATTATCATTAAACGTTTGCAAAAAAATTTAATATTCACCTCTGCTACATTTGTTAGTTTTTCATCACTGTGTTTGGCCTGTGTATGGCATTTCAGAACTGGAAAAGATGTGTCATAATGGAAAGTTTAGAAAATACCTACAGATAAAATCAGATGTGAAATATTCAAATATGTAAATTCAGAAGGAAAGAACTTGTACACTTATTCTTGCATACTGAAAGTAATGCTACTCTAAGGATGCAAGCAAGTCTCTCATTCATCCTCAAGTTGTAGGAAGGCAATGAGGCCTTGACTTTCGTCAAATACAGGGTTTTACTCATGTACACTTGGTCTCCTTATGTCATTAGTAGCAGACAGATAATTTGTTGTTTCAGTATTGTGGACTGTGCAGCAGTAGTGAAGGTCAGCCTTCAGCTGCGTTTTCTGATAGGTATAGAGATTGTTTCAGTTACATTGACCAAAATGTTACTCCCTCTGTAACTTACTGTGCTTTCCAGTCCTCTGATGAAAAATATGTGAAGAATACTTATCAGTGGATGATCCCTTTTCTTCACCGCTGTGAAAATCAGTCTCCTGGTCTGGCAAATTCACTCTTTAAAGAATATTTAGTGACATTAGCAAAGGAAGACCTGACTCTACCTCTGAAGATTTTCCAGAATTCAAAACCTGCTGTGAGTATACCACCATCCTTATGTTTCTGCTGGTTACTTGGAAAATTCTTGTCCTGGAATTTAAAAATAGAGTTAGAGATGATCTGCTTTAGAAAACAAACCATGTTTTTTCCCTTCCTCTTGGACTCAGCGTTTGTTATGTTTTAGAAAACATAAATCTCCCGTTCTCTTATGAATGCAGAGAATGTACTGGATTCTGTAGTAGGAGATGAGTTCAGTGTTTGTAAGTGAAAGGTGTGTTCTATGTGATCAGTTCATGCTTCTTGTACAGTTATAGCATGTGCAGTAAAACAACTATTTTATGTTTTTGCATACTATTGAATGTTGCAAATGTATGGACAGAAATCAATCAAAATTACAGCTTTTATGTATATATTGATATTGTTGTATGTGTTAAACAGATCTGACAAATGTTTGAGCAGTTTCCTTCTTCTGATCTGCACCCTTTTCACCTCTCAAATTCAGGCGGAGTATAATGAAATACCAATATTTCTTCAAGTGTTGGCAGTGCAGGAAAGTAGCTGAGTTGTGTTTCAGATTTTGTAACTTCAGCAATCACTTCAGTGTGTTGTTACTAAGGGACTCGCTATTTACAATCAGGAGGCAATTATTTACTTGAAGTAAATATGTTTCAAATTCGAAAGAAACTAAACTGTTTAATTAGCTAAAGGAAACATACAGTGGAACACTTTCTTCTCCCATTAGTGTCAGCAAAAAATTATTCCTGAACAAGACCAGCTTATGATCACAGCACTGGAATGTATTTATAGCTGTGAACGAGATGACCAACTTGCTCTCTGTTATGATATTTTGGAATGCCTTCCACAAAGAGGTTATGGGTAAGCTTTATCAGCTAATTATTTGTAACTATTTTAGGTGTTAAGTATTGTACTGAAGTAATATTTTTAAAAATATAGTTACTACATCATTAAACGGTATGTAATTTTGCTGGAATATTCTGTTCCTATCTGCATTTTATTGGCTTTCACATTGAGAGTGCACAGATGTACAACCTCTGCCAAATAATGTGACAGTAGATGGTTTAAAGCAGCTCAGACCAACACTTTTTCTGTACTAGTTTCTTAGGCTTTTATATGTTGGCCAATTGAGACCAAACAGAAATGTTGTTGTATTAGTCTTGTTAATCTAATTACAGGTAGTGGTGTCTTGCACATAAGAGTATATTGCTGCTAACTAGCATGTGTGAGAGGTCTTAGTATGGAAGACCTGTATGGAGGGCAGGTATTGTAAAGGTAATGGAAGATGCAAATAAGAGAAAAGTTATTCTTCCAGTATCTTCAAAATGTAGGAAGAAGAGATCCTGTAAATAGTCTAAGGATAACCTATGTTTTTTATAGACTGAGGGGGCTATATCAGTTTTGGTTATCTTTCCAGCAAGAAGTAAACTGTGAATTTTTTTCAAGCTATTTATTTGGTTCTAATCAAAGAATGCTTCAAACTTAACCATGCTGTAGAATCATAGAATCATTAAGGTTGGAAGAGACCTCTAACATAAATAATGATTTCATATCTTTGCAGGCCTGAAACAGATAAAACTAGCAGTCTTCATGACGCAGTAGATGAACTGGAACGAATTCTGAGGTATTTGATTTTCCCAGAATAATGTATTCCCACATAAATTCTGGAAATAGCCAGGAACTTTGTTATGACAAAAAGCAGTAGGAATATTCATCTTGTTTTTAGGGATATCATAATGATTATTTGTAAGATTTTATATTCCAAACTAAAAATATATATATTTTAGCTATTTAAATATTATAAAACTTCCCAAACATTTTGCTTGGAATATTTTTCAAATATTTTGGAAATTTTTCTGTGGTGGTGGGAAGGTTATTTCTAAAATACCTGGTGAAATTTTTTTAAAATCTTGACACTGCAATGTTTTGGTTAAAAAACTAGAAGTTGTGAAGATATTTTGTCATCTTATATTGTTGGTATTCTATATTAACTGAACAGGTTTTTTTGAGTAACCAATTGTGAGTAGTCCATACTGTTACAGACTTTGCAGGGAAGGTTTCGATTTGCAGTGTGTTATTTGATAAAGCTCTAAGACTGCTGCAGCAGCTGTGCAGAATTTAAAAGTGTTTACCATTTATTTGCAGTGTGTCAGAGCTGCTGGAGAAACACGGGCTTCAGAAACCTGTTTCATTTGTGAAAGACACAAAGGACAATGCTGAGGAGGCACGGAAGCTGATGGTTAGACTGACAAGGCACACAGGTCGCAAGTTAGTATTCAAAGAGGATTTGGAGATAAAGGGGGAAATGACAATAAGGGAACAGAACAGTACTTAACCTTATAGAGTGTACCTCACATTTTTATTATGATGGAGAACTGGTGTTTAAACTGAACCTGGAGTGCATAAAACACATTTGTTAAACTGGTTGTTAACATGATTAGTGTTTTGGCTGCATTCTGCACATATGAAAAACTGATTTTTGCTTCCAATTTGTTTCAGCGCATTTGTGTACAACTAGCCTAAAAAGCATACTGGCTACAGAATGATAAACAGTGACATTTAAATGTTGTAAATGAAGTTCTTTAAGACCTGTTTAATTTTATGGAAAATGTAGAATTTGTGGAACAACAACTTTTTTTGGTTTTCATAGAAGCTGTTGTAGTAGGGTAATAATTACTTCTGTGCGTTTTCTCTTTTTTTCATTATTTATTATTATTATTATTATTATTATTATTATTATTCCATTTTTTTCTGTTTAAGGACTAATTTTAGCTGGTCTTTTAAGTGTAGATCAATTACTACATAGCAGTTTGCGTGAGCAGATAAAAAGATTGAATCTTGTTTAAAACATCCATGGCTACTATTTTTTTCTTTTTTTTTTTTTTTTTGGAACAAGTACAGCAGCTTATGATGATAGGGTAGTATGCAGCTGGGGTATGCTAGAAGCATGAAAAATAATAGATAGGTAGATTGTTAATTTTTCTAGATTCTTGTAGAGACATTTTGTTTTGCAAAAGTGAAAGAAACCACTTGAGGAAATAACTGCTAACTGAAGCAGTTTGTGTATCTTGAAACAGTGACTTTTTTGATCTTAAGGCAATATCTAAAAACCTTCATAATGATTGGTATGAATTATGATAGTACACAGGAAATTTTATAGGAATCATGGTTTAACACAGATCCATGGATCCCGAAGGTCAAGAAACTGAATACCATTCAAATTTCAGGGATAAAATAAGTTTCCAGCTGTATTCTCCTTTCACACAGTCATAGAATCATAGAATGTTTTGGGTTGGAAGGGACCAACCGATTAGTTGTTTGCCATTGCCCGCAGTAAATGGCTTTTCAGTGATCCTCATTTGTGCTTAGAAAATTGTTTTTATCCCATTGTTGTTAGATCAGCAGGAAGGTAGCAATTCCAGCTTTTTGATGTTCTACTGGAAGCTATCAGAACCAACTTGTGGATCTTGATGACAATTTCTTAAAATCTTTACCTTATCCTACAGAAAACAAATGGAAAAACAATTTGGGTATTGTGTTTTGTCAAACAATTTTAACCTACGGACACTATTTAAATTAAATGGTAATTAATATTAAAAGTGTTAAGTCTTTTAGCAAGTCATTTTTGATTAAAAAAATTCCGTTAAAA
This sequence comes from Lagopus muta, assembly GCF_023343835.1. NCBI lineage: Eukaryota > Metazoa > Chordata > Aves > Galliformes > Phasianidae > Lagopus > Lagopus muta. The sequence continues at coordinate 12,170,727 of NC_064434.1, forward strand.
ACTGAAATAGCTTTTAAGAAAGAATATTTTAGCTGTTAAAGTATCTTTTTTTATCTTTTTTTTTTTTTACTTTAAGTTTATTAAAAACAGAATATTTAATTTAAAAAATGTTTGCAGGCAACCATCTGTGAATGAGATGCAATGGAAAGAATTGCTCCAGGATATGTTAGACATGCAGCAGAAAGTATATACATGTTTACAATCAGATGCTTGCTATGAGGTGAGTTTTTATTTCCCAAGTAATCTACAAACTCTGTTTTTTTTATTGTTGCTTAGAAATGTAAATACATTTCAGTGTTATTACTTAGTTGTCTGTGGACAGTTTTATGGCATTTTCAGTGGCCACAAACTTGCGGTGTTAATTCATTTTATCAAAAGCCTCTCTGATAAATATCCTGTATGTCTTTTACTGGAATTGATTTTCTAAGATGTGTCAGCTGTTTGGGGCTTTTAATATCCTAATATTGAAGTGTGTTTTCAACTTCTTACATCCCATGAACTCCTCAGAACATAGATGTAAATTTCTCGTCTCCTATTTTCTGAACTCATACTGTAAATATTTATGCTGGAAGCAGAAATAACTAGATACTGGTTACTAGTTACTTTTAGTTTTGCTTAATAAACACAAAAAATTGGGGAAATTCTTGCAAAGATCCTTTCATGCAAAGGAATTGTTACCATACAATGCAGACGGGCTTATTGAAGCTGTTGTTTCTTAGTACTAAATTATCATTCTTTCTTTTAGATCTTCACAGAAAGTCTTTTATGCTCAAGCAGTATAGACAATATCCACTTAGCTGGACAAATGATGCATTGCAGTATTTGGTCAGTGGATCAACCAGTTTCATCTAAAGGGAAGCCACAACACAGAGTCAGCTACACAAGAAGTATCGAACTCGTTCTGGCTGCTAGCAGAGAATATTTCAATTCATCAACCAGTCTGACTGATAGCTGTATGGATTTGGCCAGGTATATTTACAGCTTTTATGTATGTAAGCATAATATGAAAAGATGGTAAATGATAATTTGATAAGGTAAAGATATGGGTAAAATAAATCTTACACATGTTGTTTGCATGTATGCATCAAGGCAGGCCCATGGTTTCTGTAATGATCTATTATGAATTTCACGTTAAAGAAGAAGAAATATGCAAGTCTTTCTGCAAGAATAAGAAACTTTGTGTTATTTGACTTTTTTCGGTGTTACAACACTGAACTGCAGGTGTGGCCACCAAGTTAGTACCACAGTGAACAATAACATTTCATGGATTCTTCATAAAAAAAAAAAAAAAAAGTATTTATATTTATTTATTTATGTTATGTTTATTCCTGGTTCTGAGACTTCATTTGATGCAATATGCCATTCTTTGTTAAGAAATAATCCAAATAGTTCAGAAAGGAATTCATACGCAGCATTCCATAGAGACTGCAGTGCACAAAAGTTTGTACATAGAGGTTGAAGTATTGATTCACATTATTGTGTAAGTTTAGATATGGAAGTATTTTCTGTTACAGTGTAGTTACAAATAGGTAAAACATCCAAGTATTACCTATGTAAAAAGTTGATGCTCTGTCTTATTATAAATATTTTAAATACAGGTATGTCTTAATGTTGATGTATTTTCCCTTTTATTCTTAATTTAATTTTTGATTGATCTTTTTTTGTCATGTGTTAAACCAAATGAATTTTTCTTTTTCCTGAGGGCACTTACCTAATAGCACCAAAAACATAATCAAACGAAACTACCTATATTCACTTAGAAAAGAAGACCTGTCTTTTAAATACTACTCTCCCTTAGAAGTGTACATTACATTTAGCTATTAATTACAAGAAGGACTGAACTATTTTTCTTCCTCTCAAGATATGAATTCATCTTGACCTTCAGTAGTACTGTATGTGTAGTAGCACTCTTTTAGGAAGTCCGCATCAAATTAGCTTTAAACTGAGTAAAGTAATAGTTGAATGTTTTATAATTACTTGTTCAAATTGGAAAATTTTACTCAGTAGAACTTCGCAACTTTAGAACTTCATAGATTGACAACTCATATATTTTCCCTTAAGAAAGTTTACCTTTAGTAGAGGGGTTATCTTCTCTACAACTTAACTCAAAAATGACATGAAACTTCTTTCCTAATGACTTACATCATGTTCCTCTCCCATCCCAAATGAACGCACAGGAAAATGCAGGTGCATGTTTATATAATTAAAGGCTTTATTGCCTGAAGTCAAAGTTGGAAGGCATTCACTTTTACAGTATCTGTTACATAATGTTAGTTGTATTTATATCTTTTTACTGAAAACATTTTTCTTAAGTATGTATTCCTAAGTATGAACATAGTTTGCCAGTGAAAATTTTATTTAAAAGCTGATTATGTCCATATAATATTCATAAATATATGCATAGTTTATTTAAATTTTTAAATTCATATAGTGTTTATTACTATATAATTTATCTTCAAAGCAATGTTGTACAAGTATTTTTTGTCACCCTTGTTTTCATTTTCTGAATGTAGCTGAGGAAACAGAATTTGTGACAAAGGACTTTACATTTTCTTTTCAATCAACATTTTGCTTTTATCTTGTAGTATATGGCAAAAGTGAAGCACAAATTTCCTAAGTAATTACATATTTAAAAACTATATATTTTGAGCAGAAATTTTTTTTGTTGTTGTTGTTTTTTGTTTTGTTTTGTTTTTTTTTGCTTTTACTTCTGAAGAGAGCTAACATTTTCATCATAAATTTACACTTTGATTTACCCAACAGTTTTCACAAAAGTTTGTTTCCTCCCTTTTTAGATGCTGCCTGCAGCTTATTGTTGACTGTCCAAGTGCTATTCAGGAGGAGCTAGATCTCATTCGTGCTCTTGGCTATCTTGAAGAATTTGGTGTGAAAATATTACCATTACAGGGTACTACATATTTTTATTCTTCACTTTTTTGAATCACATGCATAAACGGTTGGCAAATAATTTACTGTTTCGTGTTTCACAAGTAAAGTTACAGAGTACCTCCCTGTCTCCAAGGATAGTTTTCTCAGTACTTTTTAATAACTTGGTTACTAATTATAGAGCTTCATAAGCCCTTGGTGACTTCGATTACCAAGCTGACTTTCTGGTTGCAAAATAGTCCACTCATGTTTGTTGATGAGCTATAAAGTAGTGAGTAGGAGAGAACCATTTGATCTGTAGGCAGTTTTCTTGTCTCAATTGAGTTGTTTCGTTTTTAAGTGTACAATACAGAATAACAACAGAAGGGACATTTTTATGAGCTTTTGAAGATGTTTAGAAGTTGAAATCTCTTTTTTAACTTCTATTTCAGTATGGGAAGCTGTTGCACAGAAGTTTGAAAGAAGGGATGATTACAATGAGTTGAAAGAGAAAATGGAACATAGTGCTGTATATTCTGTTATTTATTTTACCAAACCAGTATAGTTCATTGTGTTTCTAACAAGTGTGCCACTTTTCTAGCTGAAAAACATATGAGAACTCAAAAAAGTTTTTTGTTCTGTTTTACCCCTACGGGCAAGTTGAGTTCCAGCTGGGCTCTTGCCTTTTGAATTTTCTCCTTGTTCGTGATACTATTTATACAGTCAAGGTAGTTTTCAAATTTATGTTAATATCTTTTGTGAGACAATACTAATTGTAAACTTCTTGGGATATGTTGAATGCAAGCTGTTGGTATGCAGACTATTCCTCAACTTCCTCAGAAAATTTTTCCATACATTAAATCAGCTTGAAGATTCTGCCTGTGTCTGTTCTTTCGATATATGATGTATCCTGTCCACTCTGAAATAAAAAAGGGAGGGAAATCCTAGTTATTAGAGACATTCTGAAAGAAAGCTCATGTTTATTGTAGCAGAACTTTTGACAAAGTTGCAAAAACGATATATGCCATATATATATAATCATTTAAAAAAATATATATATTATATATTATATATATTATATATATATATATATATATAATATTATGTATATATTTTTTAAATGATTACTCAGGTAATTTTAAAAACATATTCTGAAAGGTGGAAGCAAAAAAAGGTTTTCATTTAAATCTCCATCTTCTTTGCATCCCAGGCTGAGAAGCTAGTGATTGTGACTGGATATGTTTTAGTGTTAAAAACTTCAAACCTTTACTTTCATACATTTCCTCAACTGTCTTTGGGTTGTTTTTCAGATGATGTTGCTATACTGTCTATATTGCTTAACAAAAAATGAATCAGTGGGGTTCATTTACAGCAGTCTCTTAACACCCAAACACCCATTCTTCTTCCAACAGTGCGTTTGTGTTCGGATCGGCTCGGTCTCATCAAGGACTGTCTTTCTCAGTTACCAACAAACTATAAGCAGTCTGCTAAGCTCCTGGGACTTGCAAATTTGTTGAGAGTTGCAGGTGAGTTGTTAGAAGACAATGAACTGCAATAAAGCATAGATTTGTGTTATACTCTAGGACATCTGAGCTGATTGTTGGATTGTGTGTTCAAAGGTATCACTGAAATGCCATCTGGAGAAGCAGTCAGTGGGTCAGAAAGAAATAATTTATTTAAATGAAATATTTTACTTCCAAGCTGATCTTCAGCTTTTCTGACCTTCCACTAATACCTTAAATAAGAACAGGCTTGTCTAATATTGATTTTGAGTAAAAGCCTATTTCAAACTGGAGAGTTGTGGATGAGAATACACTTTTTTTTTTTTTTTTTTTTTTAAATTGTCATTTGGTAGTGCTAAAATTCCAGCAAATCTTACTCTGTATGTCAAACAGGGTAGTTCAATTTAATAATAATCATGTTTAAGTTGGAGGAGAAGCAATGGAGCACCCCTGGAGGTGTTCAAGGCCAGACTGGATGGGGCCTTGGGCAGCCTAGTCTAGTATTGAATGTGGAGGTTGGTCGCCTTGCATGTGGCAGGGGAGCTGGAGATTCATGATCCTTGAGGTCCCTTCCAACCCTGGCCATTCTGTGATGTTTGTCTAACTGAAATATATACTGTAATACTAATAATACTAATAATACTGTACTATACTAATATATATTTGTGCTCCGTATACCTTATTTGTGCACTAAAACTAATAGTTTAGCTTAATATGTGTTTGAAGAGGTGAACGTTTTCAAAGATTAAATGCTTAGTATACTACCTGTCTGTGTATTTATTTTTCAACTGACTTATTACTTTGACAGAGAAGTGAACTCTAATTTGTTTCTGGAATTCTTAATGAACTAAACTTGAGTCCTTCGTATTGCTTTTGGGTTATTAGCAGCTATTTTGAGAAACAGAGAAGTGATAAATGATAAATTCTCCTGAATTTATCAATCAGAGGTGTCTTTTTAAAGACACTGTCTTATTTTTTTTGTTGGCTTTTTCTTGTATCAATATTTAGCCGCTTTTTTCCTTGTATGTTCGTGTTCATGTTTTACTGAAAGAATTGTTTTTGTTTTTGTTTTTTTATAGTAAGTAGGAAAAGATGAGTGTTTTTGAGAGGGGGAAAAAGAGAAGAGGGAAAGATCCTTAAGTGTTGTGTCTTGTATGTTCTGTATAATTAGCTTACTCAGTGCTTCTGGTAGATCTTTTGATTTTTTGAAAAACACTTGGTACAATTGTAAATAATGTATTGCTGAAGTTGCCCCATGTTGCCAAACGGCAGTATGGTGTATAAAATTAGTGTGTTCTGGCATTGCCACTGGTGCATGCTTACTAGTTCTGTTGTCTCCACCTGTTAAGTCTTTCTTAGGATAGATTAGAAATCTAAGGATTTCTTTATTTATTTTGGAAAACTTCCCACCAACAATTGTTGCTTAAAGTTATATGTAGGGAGGGAGATATTCAAGGGATTGGATGTGGTTGTGAATGAAGATACAGAATTTAAGATGTTGGCCTCCTGAGTTGACTGGATCGTAAGGAAAGAAATCAATGGAAAAGATAAGTCAGAGAGTAGATATCAGGAAGAAATTCTTTACTATGAGGGTGATGAGACGCTGGAACAGGTTGCTCAGAGAGGCTGTGAATGCCCCCTCCCTGGAAGCATTCAAGGTCAGCCTGGATGGGGATATGAGCAGCCTCATCTGGAAGGGAGGTTGTAACCAGGTGATCTTAAAGCAATCTTAAAGGTCCCTTCCAACCCAAACTATTCTATGATTCTACAGTATTTGGTATATTACACTAGACTCTAAGATACTGTGAGTTAAATTTCTACTCAAAACTTACTATTCAACTCAATATTTTAATTCCAATTCAAAAAGAGTGCATCTGCTATACAGGCAAGGATAAAGTGCATGTAGTTTTCATTGTGTAGGAGGTTCCAGTTGCCATCCTGAAACAGGTTCAGGAGAGTGTGTTCTGAGTGTATTTCAGTTTATTAGTTTATTTTAGAGAGCAACACTGAAAGAAAGTAATAGCTTTGATAAGTACAAAAATAAATTCCAAAGTGCTGCTTAGGTAATGATATATCAGCTAGTTTCTTAATTGCCTTAAGGTATTTGATTAATGACAGTAAACCCTAACTTAAGCCTCACATTTCTACCTCCTCTAAATTAGACACGCAAGTGTTATCTGAATTTTACAGATGGGCAAAGTGAGGGAGGGCAAATGTACTCAGCACAACTGCCAGCAAACCTGCACACAGTTAGGGAACTGGAGGTGTTCTGAGTCTCATGGTCCATTCTTAATCCATAGTTAGGAAAAAAAAACCGGAAAACCTTGTGTGTCAGAAATCAAGAGATCTACTCAACATTGCTCCTTATTCTGACGATTTCTGATTTAAATTGTCTATAAATATTTTTTATTAGTCTTGCTCTTTCCTCAAAATTTTATAATAATTTGATTTATACCTGTGTACTAATTCTAGTAATTTTTAGCTTTTTTTATATGAGTCAACTAAAACCGTATTTTTGAAATTTGTCTATCTCAACACAGACTTCTTTTGCTTGATGTATGTAGAAACAACCGTGCAGATGATTTATGGCCTCACAAATGGTTCTGTTTGACTTCTAAGTTTTCATAACGTGGTTTAACTCAAGACAGTGTTCTCTTCTTTATTATGATCACAAATGCAGCAGACATCTCATCCAGAAAGTCTGTCAGGTGTTTGGTTTTTTTTTTTCTTTTTCAGTGATCTAGATCAGATTCAAGCTTTTTGAACGTCTTTAATTTCCAACCAAAAAAAAAAAAAAAAGATTTTCTGTAATGCCTTCTCTGCTTTTATCAACATTTTCTATCTGAAGGTGAAACGCTGTAACAAAAGAATATGGAATAAACTTCGTAATTGAAAGACATGTAAATCTTACTGAGCAGACTAACCCCTAGAATATAAATGTATGGTTTTGTGACATAAGGGAGCATTAGTCCTAAGCAACTGAAGCTATGCACACACACGTCCACAAGTTATACTGGGAAAATGACAGCTGACATATTTTTTCCAGTTTCTAAACTTTTGTTTGAATGTAGATGAGCACAATAATGTGGATTTAATGCAAAATTATATGTAGCAAAATAATGCTGCCATTTTAGTGGTCTTTACTATGGGACATATTATAAATCCTGCATGTCTGTCAAAATGGCAAGAGGAACAACTCAGATTTGAAGACTTTCACTTTTTATAAAGCTTTATTATTAAGTATTTCTACAAATTAGGAGCTGTGAAGGTAAACTAGTGATTTTTTTTTTCCTCATGTCTGAGTAGAAGAATGAAACCATGCTGCTCATCTACAGTGGGTCGTGTTTGAAGTGACTGCACTGTTGAGACAATGAAGGCCGTATGAAAAACGGTTTGAGCTGTGCATTGCAGGGGCTTCACCAGTTGTATCATAGCCCACGGTTATTCCACAGAATAACAATGTGCATCAAGATAATGGAAGATGAAATGAGAGAAAAATGGAGATCAGATGAAAAAGTATAGTTGTAGACTGGAAGGAAAACAGTCTGTATATTTTATAATATATATAATATATATTTTATAGTTGTACTTTTCTAAAACATGCAGAGTTGTATGTACTGCATCAAAATTAGGTAGCTAAATTGATGGAGAGGGAATTGTCAATGTATGACTGGTCAAGCACAGTTGAGAAGGCAGTTCCTTGCTCAAAGTGTTCCTCTATTCTTTCCTCCAATTCCACTGTTTTATAAGTAGTAATAAATAGTGATGATTATTTTTTTTTAGCTGAAATCTGAATAATGGTAGTTTGTTTATTTCTATTTCTGTCACTATTTAGACAAATCTCTTCAGGTTCTAGACAAATCTGTCCAGGTGAAGTAGTGGGAATCAGAAGGCGATTGGCAACTACAATTCCTTGCTTTCAGAATGACAGTTCACATCTAGATTCTGTAGACGAAAAAGAGTTTTTCACTCTTTACAACTTCTGTTGTAGTTACTTTTGCCTGGATAAGAAGCTCCTAAGCTCCATAGGGCAAAATTTTGCAACACAAAAAAGCCTTGGAGTGATTAATTTGCAGCACCATGCACTGACAGAGTATAGGGCAAGAGGCCAAAAGATGAGAATAATGGAAAGCCAAAGTGTTCTCCCAGCTGTGTTAGTTGCAACGTGCTGGGAGTAGGGGACTCTTGATTGAGTGCAATAATTAGGGTAACTTTGCTTCCCTGAATGTCATTCTTGCACATCTTATCTTTCAAGAAAGCTTTAAAACAAATTTGCTTTTCCTATATTGATGATTCTGCAAATTAGAATTAAAAATAACAGCTATGTAATTTAAGAACATGTACTCTTCAAATTGTTTTGGAACTGTCTTTGTTTAACCTTCTGAAATACTTGCATTTCACAAGTTGCAGTAATACAGTTTCATAAACCATTGCCCTTTTCAAATGACTGTCAGTATTGACTTCCTAAAATCACTTTTAATAAGAGAGAAACACGACCAAGAAGTTTGCTTTGAAAAATCCACTCATTTAATCAGTTTCTTGGCATTCCTTGGTCCTAAATTAAAATGAACAGTGTGGGAATATTTTTTCCTGTGTATGTTTAGTCACCTTTCCATGTAGCGCATGGATGTGGGAGCTAGCTTGAGCAACTGACATCAGGAGAATAAATAAATCTTCAGTTCTCTTGTGCTTGCTCCAGATTGGACAGAAAAAGCTTTAAAAATAATAAAAAGCTGGTGATAGTCAATACAAATAACATCTTTTCCTATATTAGGTTTGAAGGGGGGATTAGTTGTCTGATTAAATTTTAATTTGCAAATGCTGATGTTTTAAAACCAAGGTCAAGATGTTTGCCTGCAGAAATTCTAGTAGAAAGCTTCAGTCAGAAGATGTCAGTAATATCTGAAGCTTTACTTTTGACTCATCCTTTAAGGAATAGACATAACATTGCTCAGATGATCTAGTGACCAAGATGCTTATCATGTGAGAAAGTACTCTACATTTATCAGGGCAGGAATTTTAAATATCTATTTCTTCCGCATCTTACAAATCTTTGGCAGCATGAAGTGGGAATTTAAATTGGGAGCTATGTTTAATTAATAAAACATAATCGTAAATATCAAAATAATTTTTCTATCACAATTGAAACGAAGTTCGTGTTTGGATTTCTATGTCTTTAATCTATTTTCATCTGTTGGCTTTGGCCGCCATGTAAGTAAGGCAGCACGTGTTTTTCTTCTTAACCTAGACTTAATGCATTGTGTAGTTTCTTTACCAACTATGAAGCCAACTTTTTTTCAAACAATATTCATCTGCTGTTTTGTTTTTAAGAAGAAAACAGATAGTTCCAGAAGGTAATCTGCTCATATTGTGGCTTATAGCTCTCTTAAGAAATAAAGTGGGAAGCTTATATTGATTACTGCTTCCAAATAACTAATAAAAATATTCATTTTTTTTTTACAGGAGATGACCAGATGGAGAGAAAGGGTCAAGTTTTAATCCTTTTAGTGGAACAAGCTCTCAGTTTTCAGGACTACAAAGCAGCTAGTATGCATTGCCAAGAACTCATGACTGCAGGTAAGGTAAAATAACAAAGGTGCCATGGGGTGATGGTGGTTGGAAAGCTTGCTCTGAAGTATGTTTCTTCACACTGATCCATTTCATTCAAAAAATCAGCTACTTTGTTCAAGTCAGCATGTCAGCTGTGCTTGGTGTGTAGCATGAAATATAACAACTTCCATTTATGTCTCAGAACTACAAGATAAGTCACAGTGTATTCTGGTGCAACATTGTTCTTTGAGAATTTGCTCTGCTGAGGTCTCTGAAATGGAAATGTATACCGTAATTCAGATAATCCTTTTCTTTCTGGGTCAGAAGCTCACAAGTGTGTCCTACCAGGGTTTCCATTTTTAATGGGATTTTCTTTTTTTTTTTGTGTGTGTGTGTTTAAAAAAAGGAGTCTTATTTTCTTGTCAAGTTGTTTAAATAGTCCAAATGCTATATTTTGGAATTACGGAATCGTGGAAGCATAGAACAGTTTAGGTTGGAAGTGACCTTTAAAATCATAGAGTTCCAAGCCCCCTGCCACTGATTGTGTTTGTTGTAATCACATGTGAAACAGTATTGCAGTTTAACTTGTATTTGTCCATATGTGTTCAGTATTGCTGTTATAAACAGTTATACTTACCTATGAAATTAGTTGTGGAATGTATTTTCTTTCAAGCTGTTGCAGCTTGCAAAAGTTCTCTGCAATTGCTATCCCACTTATTCATTGCTTGAAAGAATTAAGAATTTTTGTTAGACAGCTGGGTAGGAATATTTCATTCAGTTTTCTATATGAAATATGCTTACAGTATTGTAGAATCTAGGAGTAAGTGGTGACTTTTGTTTCTTACCAAATATTACAGGGACCTGATACTCTGTTGCGTATAGTCACCATAGTAGACACAGACAGTACTGCTGTAGTCTGATAGGGCAGGTGTTTGAAAGGATCTTTGCTGTGGCAGGGGCATGCTGTTCACTCTGGGTTATCCAAGTCACTTCAACTTGCCCTTCAGTGAGTCCTTAATAAGAGATTTAAAGTGGACTCGTGTGTGAGTTTTTCAAATGACTTCCTATCAAGATGATTAACATATATGTGCTATTTATGTAATTCTTATATGTGAGGATATGAATGAGAGTAAAGGATATGTATGTTGAGATACTAAGGAATATAGGTTTTGTTTCTCTGGCTCTTTTTTCAGCCACAAATTTGAGAGAGGGTGAAGAAACAGATGAATTGAGGTTATTCTAGTTTATCAGGTGACAGTTATTAAAGGGAACTTTTGCTCTTTTTTTTCCTTAAGTCTATCCATCCACTGTCCTCCACCCCAGTAAGTTTGTTCTTGTTCTGCTCTCTCTACTTTCACTGCTGCTTCACAACATACAGGTCTCTTCTAAACATTGTTACATAATGGGCGCTCAATTAGGAGTGCCATTCTTGTAATATATTTAATATTATGCTCTGAAGTACATTCTTTTTTTCTTACTGCTAGTGTAAAAGTATAGTGTGTAGGCATACAGATTGCTATCGTAAAGATATCTACAACATGGTAGTAGTGAGTCTTCCTTCTGTTTGGTCAGTCTGAAGTTGAATTATATCAATCTGATGGAGCCTTTACAGTACCTTTCTCAGGGACTGTGTTGACAGGAGTACCACATACCCTCCTTTATCTCATCTCAATGAGAATACTGCCACTTGAGAAGCTTACTCAGAAGTAAGTTTTGTGTTCCCTTGTAGGCTATGCTAAAAGTTGGGAAGTATGCAGTCAGCTTGGGCAATCAGAAGGCTACCATGACTTGGGCATGCGTCAGGAACTCATGGCTTTTGCTTTGACACACTGTCCCCCAAGTGCTATAGAGGCATTGTTGGGAGTGAGCAGTTCATTGCAAACCCAGGTACGTCTTTCTGAAACTTCTTTCATACAGTTAACTGTGTACTAAAGTATTAAAGGGAACTTCTGCTCAGTTTTGTTTCCTGAAGTCTGTCTGTCTGCCACCCCCATGGCAGCAAGCTTATACTTGTTCTGTTTTCACTGTTGTATTTCAGCATAAGTTTTCCTATAAGCTGTTTGTATGATGCCTGCTCATGTAGAAGTTCTTATTCAGTACTTCTAATGTTTTAATTTATTGCCCGATTTAACAGTCTATCTGCAAGTCCGCACCTCGAGTACTGTGTCCAGTTTTGGGCCCCTCACTGCAAGAAAGATATTGAGGCCCTGGAACGTGTTCAAAGAAGGGCAACGAAGCTGGTGAGGGGTCTGGAACACAGGCCATATGAGGAGAGGCTGAAGGAGCTGGGAATGTTCAGCCTGGAGAAGAGGAGGCTCAGGGGAGACCTTATTGCTCTCTATAACTTCCTGAAGGGAGGTTGTAGTGAGCTGGGGGTCGGCCTCTTCTCTCGTGTCATTAGGGATAGGACCAGGGGGAATGGTTTCAAGCTACGCCAGGGGAAATTCAGGCTGGACATGAGGAAGTATTACTTTTCAGAAAGGGTGGTCAGGCACTGGAATGGACTGCCCAGGGAGGTGGTGGAATCACCGAGCCTGGGGGTGTTCAAGGAAAGACTGGATGTTGCGTTGAGGGACATGGTTTAGTAGGAGCTATTGGGAATAGGTGAACGGTTGGACTGGGTGATCTTTTAGGTCTTTTCCAACCTTAGTGATTCTATGATTCTATGATTCTATAAGTACATCTAAATCCTTTTTCTAATGTTATCCAGGTTCTGTCTCCTGTTTATACGCTGTAAAGTAACTTAATTAAATGTCCACATAAAAGTTAATTAAACGCTTTTTTCATAGATTTGTTTCTGTATAATACAACTATCTTAGAAGTTTTATGTTCTGTCAGAAGATACAAGGGGGAAAGGGGAGGAATGGATACAGTACATGTGCAGTCTAATTAAGGCAGCAGCATGTGCATATCCTTTTTCATTATAAAATTGCTTGTATAGCTATGTGTATGAAAAATGTAGGAAACATGAAGGCAGTCTCTACAACTTTGGTAGCAGGGTAATTGCAGAATGAAATCATACAAAGTGTTTGAAGTGAAGTCTTGCTTCTGTATGCAGTCATATTTGGACAGGTATCTACTTCAGTTATAAGCTTGAACACAAATGGAATCTTGGCAGAATTGATACCTGTGCAATATAAAAATAAAAGCATGTTTCCATCCCTTATGTGCCTATACAAACAAAATAAAACATGCTGTATAAAGCAAAATGTGATATGCATTCTGTCAATTAATTGCCTGTTTATTGGTGCATTTTTCCTCTTTTCCTCTTAGTTGTAACATAGTGCCAGTGATTATTAGCCTTTTGCATCCATTTATCAAGGGACAGGATTCTCCTCTTCATTCACAAAGTTTGGTACTGAGTTGTTTTCTTGGATTTCTTTACTAGTGCAATATGATTTATTTCAAGCATACAGCAGTGATTATTTACTAGGTACTTGCCCCAGGACATGAAGCCCAAATTGAGATTTCCATCAAAGAATGGAAATTGCAGAAGTAACCTTCTGCAGTTACTTAATCCAAAAGCTACACATAACTTTTTTTCAGTGCTCTTCCTTAAACTTAATGTGTTTGGTCCAAGTGTGCTCTTTTTTTATATTTAGATAAATGCAAAAAATCTTTATCAGCAGTTCATGGTAACGAGATGATACTAAAAGACTGTGACTGAGTTTCTTTTGTAGAACTTTGTTAGTTCTATGGCTTGTTAATGTGACAGCTCTGCCTAGCACCTCAGTGGCACAGTTCCCATAATGAGTATTTTTGATGAAATCCTTCAGTTTATGTGGTTCAGAAGAGTCTGTGTAGTCTAAAAAGAACCCAACGATTCTTACATTGCACGGAAAAAAGCACTGCACAGAGTTCAGAGTGAAGGGAAAGTCATTTTTCCCTGGGACTGGACTGCATGAGTAAGAAGATGTCAAATAAATACATTTTTTTTCTTTTTCTCCCTACCCTTTTTGCCTCCTCTCTTGTTTTCCTCTCATGGAAGCTTTTGCATCAGAATTTCTTGACTTTCCTGTGGAATCAGTGTTTTATATTTTGATTATTTGTTCTGGTAAGAGATTATTCTGTCTTCACAGATTCTCTATCAGGCTGTGAATTACCAGCTGCTTCCTTCAGAAGGAGGTGAGAATGTGAATACCTCAGGACCTTCTTCTCTGATGAGTAAGGATACAGAGGTAATCTTTATAGACAATTCTTACAGTAGTAATGGTTTTACTTTGTATTATGCTGAAGAGCTGAGTTTGAATGTGAGCAACATCTGCCTGTATACTATGTCAAATGTGCAGTGTTTAGGGCTGCTAATTTCCATTTGATTGTTATGGGTTCAAGAGTTCTGATTTGTTTTTTTATTTGTTTTGTTTTGTTTCTTCCTTAAGAAAAGAAAAGAAAGATCTTACAGGAAAAAAAAACAGGAAAAAAAATATATATGTAAACCTAGAGGCAGGACAAGAGGGAAGTGCAAGAAAACTTAAGAAAATAAATTACATTAAAGTTCGTTTGTAAGCCTGTGCTATGTATTCAGAAATATCTTGAGTTAGACTTTTTCGGTCTCTACATGAGATACATGATTTCTTCACCATTTTAGATACTGCATGTGCAGTAGTTTTTGTGTGCAAAATCAGAAGATAGATCAACCCTGAGTTATTTCTGGAAGTAAAGGAAGGGGAGCAGAAAAGTCTACCGTTCTTTTCTACTTTTCAAGTTTATGATTTAACTAATTTAATTTTGTACATGTACAATTGAGAGTACATTTTTCTTTTTAAAGTTGATGCTGTTTTCCTTTTCTGAAAGAAATGAATTCTTTTTCTACCTCTTTGGAGTCTGGATAATTCTAATTTTGATTAAGAAGTTGTTTTGGGGAAAAAAAATATTTTTATGTTTAGTTTAGATCCCTTTTATTTTTCCCTGTGTCTTTTCTGTTAAATTCAGTTTTTCTTTAGATGTTAAACAAATCTCAGGTTGGGAGGAAAGAAAAACTCTTGAAGAAATATAGAAAAGTAGAGAAGGAAGGAAAGAGAGTTGTTTCCTATTGTATAGGCTGTTTTTTGTTTGTGTGTTTTGTTTTTAGGAAAACAGTTGAATTGCAGCCTATTTAATGGTATTTTTCCCTTGAAGGAATTTCCATGAATGATAGCAATAGATGGAACGTGTTAGTCTTTGTTTTTTGTGTATTTAATACTATATTGCTAAAATAATAACATTTTGTCCTATTTCAGAATGTTACACAGCAGGTTCTGTGCGGTTACTTATTTTAACTTTTGTCCTCGATTGAATTATTTAGGATTTATGGCTTCTTTCATTTCTCACAGTTTTACAGCGCCTCAAGAGAGAACATAGCCAACAATAATTAAGTGCTGTGTAATCCTACCTTTGTTTTAATCAACATCTGATGTAATATAACTGTTTTACTGCTGTAGCATGCCCTGGGAATTCTTCCATCTGGAATCTTTGAAACTGCAGGCAAAAATATTACTGTAGCTGCAATTTCTAATAGTTGTGATATATATCTACACACAAATGTATGTATATAAATGCAATATACATATGCATACGTGTGTGTGTGTGTGTGTGTGTGTGTGTGTGTTTATATATGTGTGTGTGTGGTTTATTTTTTTTTTTGTGATTAACTAAAACTCTTTTGTGGGTTAGTAAATGTACTGGTTTTAATCCATTAATTGCCAAATTATAATGCTTATAGGAAGAAATAGCTGTAATTATTGGAGGTGTGATATTCTTCATGGAGGTCATTTACTGTCACTGAACTCCTGTGCTGGGGAAGAGGAGATCTCAAGGAGGACTCCATGCTTGCACTGTTTAAACTCTTGCTGGCAATTTAATCAATGATGCACAGAGAATACTGCTGCTAACTAGCCATTACATGCTTGATTCACTTATTTAATCAAAGATGTCAACAATTTAAGATGTCTTTGAGGTATCCTCCTGTCCTTAAGCTACTGACCCCAAAAGTCTAGGTCCTCTTGTTAGACCTAAAAGTATAATGAATATATCCTAATTACTACCATGTGTATCAGGCTGTCATCAAAGCTTGTGTTTCAAGTAGCTGAATGAAAACAAATTGTCTGTGCTTAAAATTGCATTACTTCCTAGGTTCCAATGACAGTAATAGCCTTAATAAACCATTACACATCCAGTGACACCTGCATTCTAGTGTTGTAATCTTGAGGTGCATCCTTTTTGTAATTTCTAATCCACATGTTGGTTTATGTTTGCAGGAATTTTTGATATTTATTTTTTGTTTAACTACGAATCCTTTAGCTTTCCTTTCATGTAATCAACATATGCAAGTTTTCTTTAAAAAAAAAAAAAAAAGTACATATTCTGCTATTCTCATTTGTTACTTTCAGATGTCTATTAATGCATAACATATATTCAGGGTATGCTTTCAGCATATTTGGATCCTTGTACATTGGCTAGTTGTCATTTAAGGGAACAACAATGACAAATCAGTGTGGCAGGTATTTTTTTATCACTCTTCTGTGGCTTTTTTTAAAAAATGAAATGGTTGGCTTTCTCTTTGTTATTAGGTTAGACTGTTTGAATCTGTACAATTATATGTATATAAACACAGGCAAGTATTTTAGCTGTTAATTTAGATTATCCTGATAATTTAGAATTTGTTGGATTTTTCTTCTTTTATAGTGATTTAGATTCATATAATCTTTTTAGATGCTAAAAGAAAATTTTCCTCAAAATCTTCAAGTTATGTCCTTGTAAAGGATACAAGTAAACTTATCTTACTACATTGGATCTTTAATATTATTTAGGGAATAACATAGATTTACAGAGGTTAATTCAGGATAGCATAAAGTTAGGCTAAAAATGTTACAGTTCAAATTACAGAGAAGAAAGACTTTAAGTTTTGATATGTTGTACTTAGTATGCATTTTGTTCATTTGCGTCTGTCATGAACAGTTGTGGACTAATATTTCTCATTCACTTATTACTTTTGCAGATAGAATTCTATTTCAGTAAACTTTGCTGTAAGGAGATAAAGCTGTAAAAGTTTACTGTATGGACAGGAATATTGATATTGTGTGGTGTTGGAAACCATATTTACATTACCATGCTAATTATGTGTTTATGTACTAATATGTAAACTTCGTAAAGTATGCCACAAACATAAACCTTTCATGGCTGAAATAATTAGCACAGATCAACCAAATGGATGTTTTGAGTATTAATTAAATACTTTACATGGCAAAGAGCTGATGCAGAAAGCTTTCTTTGTCCTGTATGTTAAGAATTGATTTTAATGTAAGTCTGCTGACTCACTGGAGTGAAGATGTTTTGCAGGAAACCATAAGGAGGCCTCATTGTGGCCTTCCAGCTCTTGAGGGGAGCTTATAAGCAGGAGGAAGAGCAACTTTTTACATGGACTAATAGTGATAGGAGAAGGGGAATGGCTGATTTAAAATAAAGTAGGGGAAATTTAGGTTAGTCATTTGGAAGAAATTCTTTGCTAGACGGTGGTGAGCCCCTGGCACAGGTTGCCCCCACCAGTTGTGAATGCCCTATCCTTCAAAATGGTCATGGCCAGGTCCGGTGGAGCCCTGGGCAGCATGATCTGGTGATTGGCAATCCTGCCCATGGCGGTGGAGTTGGGACTAAATGATCTTTAAGGTCCCTTCCAACCTAAGCCATTCTATGATTCTTTGAATGTGTGTATGTTGCAAAAATGTTTTAGGCTTGAGCATAGACTAAGATTCTTCATTGCATTCTGTTAGATATACTGTATTTCTATCTACCTTGTAAGTGCTGAGTGAGAATTTCAAGTCTTGATACTTCTTTGCTTTCTGTGGAGATGATTGTTTACAGTTTACTGAAAACTCAATAAATGCTACCTTTAATAATATAAGATTGTCTCTACTATCAGGTTGCTTGAATTGCTGAAGATTAACTTCAGCATGTTTGATGTTCTCAATCATAGAGAGATTGCTTTTTTTTTATTGCTGAGTACATAAATTAAAACATTGTCATGATAAACTTTGGAGTTATGTGCAGTTGCATCTGGACATGTGAGATTACAACTGAATAAGAGGCAAAATGTTCTACTGATCGTGCTACTGACTTCAGATTTAAACTCTTACTTAACTTTTTTTTTTTTACGACAGCCATTGCCTAAATTAATGAATGTTGAAATAAGTTATTAATACAGCATATTAACACACTGTAAATTCTAATGTGTTTTGGCATTAGGTCATTATTGTAATTAAAACATGGGTCTAACACTTATCACTGTGTGTTGGATGTGCTCGCAGGATGATACCAACATCTCCGCTAGCCAGTCTGCTGATCTGTTGTACTGGACAACAACAAAAACCATGAAGGTGTTGTCTAACACAACTATGACTACAAAAGCTATGCTGCATGCTGTCAGTGATGGTCAGTGGTGGAAGAGATCACTAACTTACCTTCGACCGTTACATGTAAGGGATTGCTGATGTGTCTTGAGACGTTTACATATTTACTGATATGTTACTGTAGGAGGGCTCCTTGTAGATATCTGTCAACTCAAACTAATAAATTAACTACTGACATCAAGGGGCTGTTGACAAGCGAATCCCAATGAAATAATGTGCTTGAAGGTGCTTCCTCTTCCTAGTTTTTCTCTTGCTTTTTTTTTTTTTTTTTTAGCATAGTGTGAGAAGGCATGGTTTAAACTTGGTTGAAATTCAGAACTTTGGAGAATAGAGCACAGTGAAGTTAACAATTTAAGTACTGAAGTTATCTTTGGAGCTGTTTATTTTTCAGTTTTTTTTTTCCCATATTGCTTATTTGAGTGGATTTTCTATAATATTCTTGATACCAGTTTCTGCAATGTCACTGTTAAGTGTGATTTAAAAAATAAAATAAAATAAAAAATCTTTGTGTAGGATGTTGCTTGTCTTGCTCTCCATTGATTTCAGGAATATTTTTACTTTATACTATACTATACACTTTTGAATAACAGTACAGAGGTTTCAATGAGGTTTTGTATACAACTAAGCTGTACCTTTTTTTTCCTTTCCCCAGGGACAAGAACTTGGAGATGTATTAAAAAGTGGGCTGGGAGAAAATATCACAGTGGAAAAGCAAGGCTGTCATCCATTTTATGAGTCTCTAATTGCTGACCCGTATGTTGCAGAAGTAAGTTTCAGTTACAGAGTTCTGAATCTTTTTTTTTTTTTTTTTCTAGATTTATAATTAAGGAATGTATAGATTTTTGATGATACGTTTGATTTGCAAGAATCTGAAGTTTTGTGTGACAGTAGGAAAAATAGAAGACAGAGGGAATTCTTATTCATACCTTAAGGGTGGATATCAACAGAATGAGGCTAGACTTCAGTGCATGACATCAGGACAAGAGGCTAGGGCTCAAACTCAAACACAGGAAGTTTCATCTGCATATGAGAAAAAAAAAAGTCACTGTGGGAGGTGACTGAGCGCTGAAACCAAGTTGCCTGGGGGGGTGTGGAGTCAGGTTCTGGACTGGAGATGGTTAAAACTTGCCGTGATGTGATCCTGTGCAGCGTGTTAGATAACCCTGTCTGAAGCAGAGGTATTGGGAGTAGATGATCCTAAGTGGTTCCTTTCATCCTTAACTATTCTCTAATTCTGTGGATAAATTCCAGAATTAAATAGAAATGAGAGCAAAAGAAAGAACTGAGGTTGATGATTGTAACTGCAGTGTGTAGTGTGCATGCATCACTTACCATGTTTTACTTCTAGTCTGAAATCAGCTACGGTACGTACCAGAACAATTCTTTGGAAAGTTTCGCAGAAGTATTGTTGAGGACAGAAAAACTCACAGAAACGAAGAGTGAAGCAAAAGACCTGCTTCCAACTACAGAAGGTATGAGTGTGTGTGTGTGTATTCACTCTTGTACTTAACTATAATATAGTAAGTACAGCAGAAGCTTTGGATGAGTTTAAGTGTGGAGAATGGTACATAATGCTTTCAGTACTGTCTTGATAGTTTGTACAAATTATTCTAGTTTAACTTCATGGGTTGGTAAGTAGTCTTAATAGGAGTAGATACAGTTTTTAGAGAAGTGCTGTTTCTAAAAGGAGTCACTCAGTAGAAACCAGAAATTTTAAATATGAAAGTTGGCTTTAAATAAATAGAAACTGTTATTCAAGAGACTGACAAGGTTATGAACATTATGAAGAAAAAAAATGCTGAATATTTCGTTAATACTGCAAACTACAAATATTTAAAATGAAATTTACAACACGTTGTTAGTAACTCTATTTGTTCAGAGCTCGTGCCCTTGTTTAAAACAGCAATTCTTATTGCAGGATCATTGCAGTATTTTATTTGGTATGTAACTTCTCAATTTCCGATTTCTGGAAACAGTAGAACTTTTTGTCTTTTCTTAAACTTTTAAGTTTTATAGATCATACTCAGTGACTTGTTAATGGAAATAGTTCCACTTTTTAAAAGCAAAACAAAACTCCTTCAGTTGTTTGATATTCCTTTTGGCAATTTCTTGCTAGTTTAAGAAATGATCTGTTTAAATATTTACTGTTAGTGCCTTTTGAAGGAAGAAATCTATTATATTTTACTCTATGGGAAGATCTGCCAAGAAAAGTGAGTGTATTAGTTCACTTACAGGATGAGAAAAGTTTAAAGTGAGACTTTCTTCATAATCCATGCAGTTTTATTTCAAATGTTCAATGAAAACCATGTTATTTTACACGTATACAGTTCTGTAATTTCAGATATGTGCTATTTCTACAAATAACTACTACAGTTTAATTGTAATAATAATATATGTGACATAATGTCAACAATCACAAACATAAATGAGGATACATTTGTGTGAAACATTGGAAAAGTTGACGCTTCCTAGGTGTTGGTAAATTACATTTGTCACATTTTCTTCCTCTTCCTTCCAAAAAAACCTCGTGTTATGAAGTCAAAATGTGCACAAGAAGTGGAGGAAAAAAAATATCAAAAAATGAAAATATTTCTATATGTTTGTTGGCACTTTGTTTATCATTCGTTATCCTCCCTATTTTGCTATTCCTGTTATGTTTAATCCCTTTGGCAAACTTCAAATTTGGCAGCAGTCTGAATAATTTTACATCTTTGTAAGTTTTGCAAAGATATGTGCCGGGACAAAGTGGCATCCTGCTAATATCCATAGTCTCCAGTTTCAACCTGGTGGTTTTACATGTTAGAGAATCCCCATAGCGCTACATGGTGCTATAGTGGAGACATAAAACTGAATGATTTTTGTCTTCATGTGTATGTATTTGTATGTTTGCATCGGTAGAAGGATGTACATAGGTACGTGAGCACATACTTGCACACAGGCCTCCCCAGAAATGTGTATGTATATATTTATTCAGTACAGAGTGTATTCTTTCTCAGAAGAAATGAGAACGGAAGTAGTTCCTACTCTTAAGTACTCTTAACTGGGAACTTTATGTTGAGCTTCATGCAAGAGTGTGAATGAAATCATATACTGGCTATGGTGCTATTGGTTTGGTGCTTTGTTGTTGTGATTGTTGTCTGGAGGGTGAAATATTTGCTAGCTGGGCAGTTGTCTAGTTGCAGATGTTAAGTTGGAAGAGAATACAGTGTTGTATACCCTTGAAGTTTTTTGGTCATGAATTCTCCAGAGAAAGGGAAAAGAGGTCAGAGCTGAAGTTTGTCTTTTTCTGCTTGCAGTTTTTTCTGCTTAAGTAGAGATACTACAATACAAAATATCATTTTTGCAAACTAATTTATAAAGATTTTGTTGTTAGGTTTTGCCTGAGTTCTACTATGTTTGCTTGAACAGTATCCAGGTTATTTTGAATGTAGTAGAAACAAGCTGTCAGCAGCAAGAAACTAATGGTAAAAGCTATTTGAAGCATACAATCTGATGAACAGTTTTGTATTTGCAGTAGCTGAAATGTTACCATCCAGACAGCCTCTGTGAATACCTGTCACATAGAAATTTGCTTGTTGTATCTGGCTGGGGGCCAGTACGTAAATCTTCAGCCTAATGGCAAGTTAGTGATAATCAGAAAATTATAGTTGATCATTCAAACGTTCGTATTCATTGGAACAGAGAATTCTTTTGGGGGGAACTGTGTGTGTAAAGTAAAAGCGCTTCTTGCCAGCAAGCATTAAGGGTGGTTTTCACAATATATATAGAATACAGATACTTGAGACTTTCTTAAAATAAGCAAAGAGAGGTTCTACTGACTGGAGAAAAAAAAAAAAAAAGCTTTTTTTTCCCCTAGTATGCTTATGATTCCTTTAGTAGTTTCTGATCTGAGCTTCCTTAGATTTTTGAACTTCCTTCTGGAATTAATAGCTTATGTGCAGTTTTGGGAGTAGGGAATATTAACCTCATCAACATCATTATTTTGCAACTGTTGAATCTTCTGTAGCAACCACAGTGATGCTTCACTTTGGTACAAAAGAAAATAATGCATAAAGGAGCAAGCCTGTTATTAATCATCAAATCATAGGTATTTTCACTGTGTCTGTGCCACCTTTGTTCCCTTTTTTTGCAAAAAGGAAAACATAATGGTTTCTATTTTTAAACAAAAAGGAAGCTGGGGATTTATAATGTAGGGAAAGCAGATAACTTCTTGTCAGTTTTATTTGAAGTATGTCTTTTATGGTCAGAATCATTGCAATTAGGAAAAATATTATTTGTATTCATTTCTACTACATCTTTGTGCTTCACATTCTGTTTCAAATATGTGGCAGCAGCCTAGGAGGTTATTGTTCAGTGGGTTTCGTGTGTATGTGAGAGGTTCTGTGAAGTGTGTGTGTGTGTGTGTGTCTGTGTTAAGAATTTTTTTTCCCCTTCTCTCCTTTTTCTTGTATTGAAATGTAAATATGCTGGAAGAAGACTAGCTAATCTGTTTTCTGTACTCTAAATTTTCTTTAGATGTAGGAGTTTCTGGTTTGTTTTGTTTTTGCTCTTTTCCTAATGGCAGAAAAACAGAAAGGAAAAGCAGTTGTAAGAATTATGGTGTCTGCTTAAGATCTTAGTTTTCCTATATTTCCAGTTTTCTTAGTAATTTCATTTTCTCATGTACCTTCTAAGTTTAGCTTTAGAATTTGTTAAAAATGAACACTAGTATTTAATTAAGGAAACTTCTCTTCTAGTTATCTGTATGCTGCTTAGTAACAGACCTAATCATAGTCAGTGATGCCTTTCTAGTTACACGATTGTCCAAAGCTTATATGTAACTGTAGCTTATAACTTCTTACTTGGATAATGCATTTTAGGTATAGTTGTCTGTGATATAGTTAAGTGATTTTTTTTTTTGCAGTTCTTTACAATGTGTTTAATCCAAATAAACTTGTTTCTCACTATAATGTTTTGGGGAATTTCCTCGCATGTTCTTTTTCACAGAATCACAGAATCACCCAGGTTGGAAGGGACCCCAAGGATCATGTAGTTCCAACCCCCCTGCCTAGCAGGGCCACCAAACATACACATTCAGATCAGGTTGCCCAGGACCCCGTCCAACCTGGCCTTAAACACGTCCAAGGACGGGGCATCCACAACCTCTCTGGGCAGCCCGTTCCAGGGCCTAACCACTCTCCTAGTAAAGAACTTCCCCCTAACATCCAACCTAAATCTTCCCTCCTTCAACTTGGATCCATTTCCCCTAGTCCTGCTATTGTCAGCCCTTCTGAAGAGTTTACTCCCCTCCTGGGTGTAGGTTCCCTTCAGGTATTGATAGGCTGCAATGAGGTCACCCCGCAGCCTTCTCTTCTCCAGGCTGAACAAGCCCAACTCCCTCAGCCTGTCCTCATAGGGGAGGTGCTCCAGCCCCCTGATCATCTTAGTCGCCCTCCTCTGGACCCTTTCCAAAATCTCAATGTCTTTCTTGTACTGAGGGCTCCACACCTGGACACAGTACTCCAGATGGGGCCTCACAAGAGCCGAGTAGAGAGGGACAATCACCTCCCTGTCCCTGCTGGCCACCCCTCTCCTGATGGAGCCCAGGATCCCATTTGCCTTTCGAGCTGCCAGAGCGCACTGCTGGCTCATATTCAGTCTCTCGTCCATCAGGACCCCCAGGTCCTTTTTGTTTTAGTGTTTCTTATTTAAAAAATTATGCCATTTGTTGCTCTTAATTTTTTATTTTAAGTTAAAAGTTTTTGATATGTCATCTTGTATTCAGTTGTAAGTGAATTTGAGCTCATGCTTGAAAAGAAAACATTTTGTGCAATTCCTCTAGTTGGTATCTTGTAACATTTGGCACATCGTGTTAGTGCCTTGACTTTACAAGAAACATTTACTTATAGTAAATATAAGTACTGATGATCTTTCAGTGGCTTTGTTTAACATCTGTTACCACGCTGTCTCATTCTTGTTTGGTTAATGCATGGAACACTTTGTTGGGAAATCAAGGTAAAGCTGTGTTGCAGTTTAATTACATATTCTCTGTTTCTGATTAGTGTTTAATTGAATATGTATTAAGTTCTTCAAGCTAGCGTCTAATAAAATAAAGGTAAGTGAAAACCATTTTATCTGCTAACTGTCAAGGCTGGATGGGTCACTAATCCAAGCATTATTTTCCTTCCATATGTACTGCAGTTCTGTTACAACTGGCAAGTGATGCTTTACCAAATGATATGGCCCTGGCTCTTGCCTATCTGCTTGCACTGCCGCAGGTATGTTGATACTGATTTTATACATATGTTTTTCAAAGGACTTCAGAATTGCATAAGAAAATGTAATTTCCTTAGAGCTTTCTTGGAATTCAAATAAAAAAATAAATGTTTGGACAGGTGCATTTAAAGGTAATTCTGCATGCACAAATGCTATTGGACTAGGTTACAAAGATGACACTGATGAAGTGACATTTTTGTCAACAGGCCACTGACTGACAGTTGCAGTGTAACTAAGTAATAACTTTTATGGTATAGAATAAGCAAAGCCATCATTTGGGAATTTGGTTAGGTGTTTGTGCAAGGAGAGAAAAATATATTTGTATAGAATTATCTTTGTGTAGCATGGGAAAGCTGTTGATTTATTTCTGTGCCAGAAAAACATAGTCAGAGTTATTTCTAAATCACAGCAAGGAGCTTTTAGAAAGTTTGTGCACTTAACATTGTACACTTGCTAATTCTTTCATTTAAATTAATGCTTTCTTTCTCCTAGGTGGTGGATGCCGACAAATGCTTTGAAAAGCAATTGCATTCTGCAATATCCCTCCAGCTGGCAAGTTATTACTATAGCCTGCAGATCTATGCTCGTTTGGCACCATGCTTCAAGGACAAGTGCCACCCTCTCTACAGGGTTAGTATTTTTTCTTTTTAAAACCATATTCATTTCTGTGCAGCATTAAAGTTATTTAAATAATTGGTTATGTGAGTTAAGCCTGTTAAGGAAATGATCTAACTTGCACTGTGAGCAACTTGGTAAGTTATGCATAATGGTTCTTCCACAGTGCTGTAAACAGACAAGTACTCAAAAAAAATTCTGGAAGACTGTATTATCTGTTCCCGAATCACAGTTTCACATGCCATTTATACTAGCCACCTTCAGTGTTGCATATAAACACTGAACAATAATGCACATATCCTGTTCTTGCAGTACTGCAATACTTCTTGCAATACAGATTCAGAACTTCCTAGGATGACTAAAGTGCCTACTTAAGTGAGAACAACACTGTCCAAAAAATTTCCATGGCCTTTCTTGACATGTGTTGTTCTATATTTTAATTCACAGATGGTGTCCTGAGAATTCATCCTCATTTATTGATAAAGTTGTTAATTTCCTTGTTGGTTTTGAAGCAGCATGGCTCTGTTTGCAATTCATTGCCTTTTATTAAAGGAGCTGTGCAACAAATAAACTAAATATGAAAGATGATATACAAAAGTTTGTCAGACTCAGGTTTCTTAGTAGGAATTACAGTTGATGCAAAAGTCAGGTTCTAAATCACAACAGGGAATATTCCTGTAGTCCATTGAAACTAATATCTTGTCCAACAATTCTAGCTGAATTTTTAAGAAACTGTGTAGAAGGATGGAGAGCTCTTTGTTTCCTGTATTTGTTTTAAAGAAACATTATATAAATCTTTCAAAATAGTAGATGGGGGTGCCTCTGGCACAGTGGCAAAAATTTCTCAGAATGAAAATTGTTTTATTCCAAGAATAATGGTGGTGGTAGGGAGAGTTCCTCTTCCATTATTTTTAGGACTTTCTAGTTAGTTAAGTAACGTGTTTTGAAGGAATCTACAGGACTAGAGGGAATGGGCTCAAGTTCGTGTTGGGTGTTTAAAAAAAAGTTTCTTCTCCGAAAGAGTGGTGAGGCACTGGAATGGGCTGCCTAGGGAGATGGTGGAATCTCTGTCCCTGGAGGTACTCAAGAAACATTTAAATATTGTACTAAGAGATATGGTATAGTGGGAAATGCTGGTGGTAGGTGGATGGTTGTAGTTGATCTTCTATGATTCTTATGAATCAGTAGTTCTGTTGGACCCAGGCTTGACTTTTTACTGTGACCTGAAATACTGTTAAAATCTGCACATCAGAACAGAATCACTGGTTTCCAGAAATTCTCATTATCTTCTTTATACTATTGATATGTAGAAGAAAATCAAGTGGAGAATGTATATTTTGATGATGTTATTTCTTTGTAATAAGGAGAAACAAAGAGAGTAAAGCATCTCTATTTTTGTACCCAAGATGACTTGATTTTGAAGTTGTTATTATAATGTAAACATAGTTTATGGCATTTGAGCTGTATTAGCTTCTTACTGTGAGGGAGACACTAATGGAGTTCCACAACTTAATAAAACCATGGATAAAGATCTGCAAGAATTATGCCAGACGGAAGAAATGAGAAAAATAATTCAGTAGTAGTAGAACAGGCATGGAAAGCATTGATGTGAGGTGATTCTCATTACCCTTTTAGGAGCTAAATTTTATATATATATGTAATTATTTTAAATGTGGTCTAAGTATGTTCTGGGTCTGCCTGGAATGGAGTTGATTTTCTTCATCACAGCCCTTCTTCCTGTTGCAGCGCTTTGCATTTGTAGCTAAATGTGTTGATAACACAGCAGTGTTCTAACTGTTGCTGAACAGTTCTTACATAGCCTCAGGGCCTCCTCTCTTTATCCCATCTCTTTCAGATATGGCAGTGAAAACCCTGGCAGTGATGCTGGCTAGCTCCTTAGGAACCTTTGGATGCATTTTGTTTTGACATCTAAGCTGATTATATCCAGCTTAATTAAGCAGTCCTTAAGTCTTTTCTACAGTGAATAATGTCTTTCTCTCCCCAGCTTGGCTTCTAGGTCCAGGAATCTGGGATACTTTGACACTGAAAATCAAGGCAAAATACTGTGAAGAGTGGACCCAAAATTTCCAGTGTTCATTTTGCTGCTGCTGTAACTATAGAAACCCTTCTTATTATTCCTGGTATCCATTCAGAATTCTGACTTGAGCTAACTTTCTAATTCCAGTCCTTTGTCTCTAGGCAGTGTTTCTATGTTCTTCTATCCTTTCAAAATTACATTTCTGTAATATTCATCCTTCTCTTCCTTTTTTGTAACGCTTTCTTTTTTAAGCTTAGTTAGTAGTTAGTAACAAGTCACTATGTCTCAGTAAGGCTGCTTCTGCAGCTGCCTTCTGTATGTGCATTTTGAGAGTTGTCTCTGAATTATTCTGTAATTTTAAGATGATCCAGCTCACCTTCCCCTCTACAGTGATTTTCAAAAGCTGACAGGTAGGATTGTATGGGAGGAAGGCTACCTTTAAAGGCAATGTTTAATGTCCTAGAGGCCAGCATCTTTATCTTCCTGTTAGCCTTCCTTTATTCCTTTGAAATTTCTGTGTTTTGGTCCCAGCATCAAGGTCTGATATTTAATATCACATTCTGCAGTGGTTTTTCTTCATCTGTGCCTGGCACTTTAGCAATCAGAATTGCTTTATTCTGCCTTGTTGCCTGTCCAGCAGATTTTAGGGAGAGTTTTATGTAGGAGCCAAGATTCTTGATTTTACAGTTCTCTGAAGGATTTTGTTAATTTTTTCTCTTTCAAGTGGTCTGTAACACTTAATCTACTACAGTGTTTCTTTCTTTTTCTTACTGTAATGTTTCTTTCTTTTTCTAGATTCCCTCTAATCATGACCCACATTTTTCCCTATCAATCTTTCCACAGAAAGGCTGAATTTAAGCAGCTTTATCAAATACAGCTTTACTCTCTGCTTTTTGTGAAGATGCTCTTTCCGTCCATTATAACACTCCAATCATCTGAGCTGTCCCACTGTGTCTGTAACCTCATGATGTCATAGACTGCATGTGATGAAAAGTTGTAGAGCTGAGAATGAGATTCACTGGATAATTTAATTTCTGTTAACAGTTTATCTCCTCATTTGTTCTTTCCTGATGATAAGTGACCAGAATACACGTGTATGGAGATCTGTTTTCTCTAAAAATGGGTGAAAAGATGTAATTAAGGTTAACTGATTTATTATGTTCTTGTCTCCATGATAATAATTTAATACTGAACTGTTTCAGTGGTTTGGGAGAAGAGTCTTTTACTAATTTAGGTGTGAAGCTAGGTTTTTTCTTGGAGCATCAAGCAACAGTTCTGATAAGTACTGCTAAATCTCAGAGAGGAAGGAGAATTGTGCAATTAATAGAAGATGGGGAAAAGTGAGCGTGGCGGAAAATCCTTAAATATTTATATTATTCCTTAAGCTGTTACTTTCATTCTTGTGGTGTGTTGGTTTTCTTTTTTTTTTTGTTGTTGTTGTTCATTGCAACTAGAAATATGTCAAAACAGTAACTTCAGTGATTCTTTTTAGTGGCTCTTATGAGGTTTATCATAGTTGGTGAAGAAACTGAGATTTCTGTTCCACAGTGTGAAGTAGTCTGACTTAACTGATTTCTTTTTACTATTACTATTATTAATTTTTTTTAATTGCTATGTGGAAAAAGTGTAATTATAAAATGAATTTGTGCTCCATATGCTTCACCTGCTTCTCTTTTCTGTTTCTTGCTGGTTAAGGATGCCTCTATCCATTTCTTTATAAGAGGCAGAATGAGCTGTTTCACCTCACATAAATTCACTATCTGCGAAGTAGTTTTTTCTTTGGTTTTATTTTTTATTTATCTTCCTGTTTATATAACAATCTTTGTGTATTTCACTTCTCTGCTATTCCTCCTTTTTTTTTTTTTTTTTTTTTAATTTATCCCCTGTCATTGTCTGACTATTATTTCTGTGTTTATCTTTTCATCTACCCTCAGTACAGTGACATCTGTAGTCTTTAACTGTGCTGAGTGGCTGTGACAAATATGTCACTTGTGGCTTATTCTCCTGTCATTTTCCATAGGATAATTTCCCATAGGGAAAAAAAGAAATGGCATGTGGAGCAGTTTTAAGTTGTAGCATGCCAACCAATATGTTTGCATATATATCATATACACATTTTTGCATTAATGAAGGCAAGGTCAAAGGGAGAGTGCTTTGAACTTAGAACTGAACACATAGAAATTTATATTGATCTTATGGGTGTTCATTCTGTGGGCTTGACCTGGCCCCTAGATAGTTCAATCACTTATTTATATAAGATTGATTTTAATTATAGATGCACTTACATTAAGTCAAAGAAGCAGAACTCCCATCCTTATTTTTTATGCTACATTTTTTTGGTAGGATTCTCAGTGGAGGATATTGAAAGTAAAGACTTATTTCAAACTCACTAAATATTGTTTAAGAAGGCTAAATTGTGGAGAGAGAGCAGCAGATCTAATGAGCCATCAGAACAAGTGTTCATGCACCTTAGCCTGTTTGCTAATGTAATTCCATGTTTGTGTTTCTCAAGAACTCAAGGGTGCTTTCCATCTGATCACAGTGATGTCCGAGCTCATAGATTTCCTTAGCTATGGACTTACCTATGAGCACCCCTTTCACACCTTGTCACCAAGTGATTCTGCCAATTCTGTAGCTGATTTTGAACTACTTTTTAGAACTTGTTGCTATCAGCTTAGCCAATATTAAGATAGTTTCAGTTTCTTTTCTTAGCCCTTTTTGTTTCCTCCTTGTCCTGTCGCGCTTTGTTAGTTTGCTTAATGATATATTAACAAGAATACGTTTAAAAAATAAAAAGTAAAAAAAAAAATCTCACAGTTCACTGAACTCTGTTGCATTCTAAGGCTTAAAACTTAAGTTCTCCTGAACTAGCAGTTCCTTTTGTACATCTTCTGGTCATAGCAACAGTTAGTGACACTGCAGAGTGTGACAGTTATGTGCATTTGATTGACACGTGTATATAGAGAAGCCCTTGTTTTGTATAGCCTCATATTTCTTTATCTAAACTCACAACACTACAAAGAATCATCATGCTTAGATAGGACCAAATAATATGTAGGCCCCTCAAAAATTAGTTTTAATAATAGCTTTTTTCCCCTGGTCTTATTTCATCAGGATGAATTGCACTTAATAAGAGAGTATTGCATTATTTTTATTTTGTGAGAGTTATACAGGCTGTGAGCCTAAATCCTGCTTCTGAAAGAAGGGAAAATGTTTTTCTCGTGCCAGCTATTTAGAAATACTCAGTTAGAAAAGATGATCTTCAAACCTTGCATTTTGGCAGATGTTTGAGGTCCAACTTGCCTGTGTTCCTCTGGAGACTTATGTATGGATTTTCACGCAGAAAATTTGGTTGGGTTAACTGCTGTTTTGTTTCTTGCAAATGATTTTGTTTCTTTCTGGGAAAGAGTATAAAGGTGACCAATAGCATTTTGAGGAAGTCTTTGAATAGTTGGTTGGCTTTACATTCTATATTACTTTCTTCTTCAGGTGATGGTATAGTTTTTCCAGTTTGCTTTAAAAACAGCTTTTTCAAAATGTATTTGATTTTTAAAGAGTCTCTTCAGAATGACAAACATTTGAACACAGCTAAAAAGGTGTTTGAGTGAACTAAAGGAGTCAGCATTTTCTACTTCAGATATGATAGTACTTCATTATTTGCAAGTTAATGTAAAGCTGTGAACAATTTTAATTTTTTGCAAGCAGCCTGATTGAAATTTTCTATGATTTTTTGTTTTAGAACACAGAATAATTAAGCAAAATTGTATTCATAGGTGTTACCTGTGTAAGTAACATTACTGGAGTTACAAACAGACTTGAATTCTTGAGTAAGAAATTAGCTTTTCTGTCTCTGTTTTTTTTGTTTCATCATCCTTCAGCGTTGAGGATAAATGTTGGCTTGGCTGGGATATCTTTAGCCTAAGAAGCATTTCAGGAAAATAACCACAGTAAAAGAAGATGGTTGCTGAGAAGTTAATTGTGGAAAAATGAGTGCTTTGCTCTGCCATGTAGCTCATGCAATATGTATTTTTCAAGCTTTAAATTAGTAAGGTGGAAATATTTGCATGTACACAATCAAGAAACTACAAATTAAAAGAATACCGTGCTGTATGTAAGAAACTAAAACAGTATCATGTTGTACTCAAGTCTTACCCTAGAAATGTATTGTTATCCCATGGTCTGTATATTGCTAAAGTTGCTGCCAAATACAATAAGAGTTAAGGCATGTTCAAAAAGAACATCCAAAATGTATTTTATTCTGAAACTAAACACAGTGATTTTTTTTTTTTTTTCTTTTAGAGAAAAGGGAGATGGACAAAAGATTGGAATAATTGACAAAATTGAGATGTTATTTAGTGAGAATAATGCTGCCTGCAAATGGGAAATTGATTATGCAATGTGAATTTAGTATGTACTTCACTCAAAACTATATAGTAATTTTCCATTTTTTATAGATGTTCTATCATTTGACATTTTCACCTTGCATTTATCATGTGTTAGTTCCACTAGAGCAGTGTTCAGATGAAATGACAAGATGAGATTTTTTTACTTGAGTCTGACTTGTCAATATCCTACCCAATAAGAGAGAGTTTGCAAGAGAATATGAGAGAAAAGAAACTATCAAAACATTTTCTCTTGGGACAGATTATTCCTCTCTCTTGCTGGAAGAGCTGATTGAAAACAAAGCAAAAAATGCACTTAAAACGGCACTAGAGCAATTTGTTCAACTCCTCAGACACAAGTGATTTAACATAACTGTGGAGGCAACTGCCTTGACAACTTTAAACATTATTTTTATATTTTATTACCAACCACAGCCTCTTGATTCTATTTTTTTTTTTCTTCCATCTGCAGCTGTACGAGCTTTTGTATAAGAAACCATTGATTTAACTTAGGGATTGTTTGAACTTGAAAACTAATCTGTTGTCATTGCTTTGCCTGCTGCTGGCTCTTATAAGATCTTGTGATACTTCTGTAGTCTCATTTCATCTGCTAGGATATTATCATAAAGTGCATTTAGTGGAAATTGAAGGCAGTAATTACAGTGATGTGGAGGTATTTATATTATATTGTCTACCAGTTCTGCAGTTATCTTGGTTGTCTGAGTTCTCTTTGACATATATAGCTGTTTTGACCTTTGAGAGAGTGTATACATGAAATAAAGTTTGTAACTGCATTTTCTTTCTGTTGTTCTTCCCTGATAATTCTAACCTGTGGTTGTTCTACCTTTGAAGATAGAGTTAGAAATAACTTGGAGAGTGTGGTTTCTTTTAATGGGTTTTGTGTACTGCTTAGTCTAACTATAATACCATTTTCAGTGTAGCTTCTAAAAAAAGAAATTAAAACAGCAGATTATGTGCTAGCAACATATTCTTCATAATTTAAAGGTAATAACTTCATTCTTTCTATTGAATCTCTTCTCAGGGAGTTCCTTGCAGAAGAGTTTCTTGGGGTTCCGCTTCCCTCACATCTTTGCTCATACCAGCATCTTGAAGAACCTTTAGTTATTGTAAGATCCAGATAGTTTCCCTACATAGTATGACGAAGCAGCAGCAGAGCATGCTGCCTGCCTCCCTATTTCAAGTGTTTTAGTTTTCAAACCTGACAGTTCAGCATTGCTTATTGAAAACACAAAACATTCCTTCTATTTATGTAAACCAGCAAAAACAAAACAAGCAAATAGCTTCTTTTTTAGAGTCTAGTTTTAAAAACAGCAGTTTTCCAGATGCAGTTTTCTAGATTTTATTTCTATTCATAACGTGACAAACCATGTTTGCATGAAATTTAAGGTTAACAGGTTTCAAAATCAGTATACTTAAATGTAACTGAGATGTTAGAGTACATTACAAAACTGTTTGATGGATCATTTAAGACTGTAACCCTTGTTTTAATACTGTCTACATTTATACATAGACTTACTTGTATCTTTGACAACTTGAGGATTAATTGCTCTTGTCTATTTCATTTTATTTGTACAACTTTATTCTCACACATCTTGTGGGTTATAAAAGGTATTCAAATATTCAGCTATGATCTGAAAAACAGGCCACCCCAAATTAAAAGAAAAGTTGAGGGAACTGGGCTTGTCTAGCTTGGAGAAGAGAAGGCTCTGGGGAGACCTCATTGCAGCCTTCCAATACTTGAAGGGAGCATATAAACAGGAGGGGGAACGGCTGTTTATGAGGGTGGATAGTGATAGGACAAGGGGGAATGGTTTTAAACTGACACAGGGGAGGTTTAGTTTGGATATTAGGAGGAAATTTTTTACATAGAGGGTGGTGATGCACTGGAACAGGTTGCCCAAGGAGGTTGTGGATGCTCTATTTCTGGAGGCATTCAAGGCCAGGCTGGATGTGGCTCTGGGCAGCCTGGTCTGCTGGTTGGTGACCCTGCCTGTGGCAGAGGGTTGAAACTAGATGATCATTGAGGTCCTTTTCAACCCAGGCTGTTCTATGATTCTAGGAAATTAATAATATGACACTGTAGTTAAGATTACGTATTCTTGATTCACAGGGTGGCAGGCTTCATTGAGGACAAATTGATTTAATTTATGAAAAGACATCCTATGAAGAGATGTGTTTTACTTCCTGAGTAAGCAGGCAAATATAAACTATTTCTTTCCAGTACGCTTTTTTTTTTTTTTCTTTCCCTTGAGCTTCACTGCTTAGGAAAAGATGTGACTATATCCTTTTTTTTTTTTTTTTTCCTTTATATTTGTTTGCATAAGATTTATAGCATGTTCAGTGTCTTGCTGCAACCATTCGTGAAAATTGCTTGGAAGATTAGGGAGAATTCTCCTTTCCTCCTAAAAATGGCAGTGCTTTCCAGTGATGAGGTTTTCTTAGAAAAACTGCAACAACCAGAGGTAGGGTGGTGGTCAGAGAGCATCTTCATGTATAGCAGTAATTTTGCACCTTCCCATCTGGTGTCTCTTGTTTTGCTCATGTACATCATCTCCTAGTTTTGCTTGGTGTATGTATTCCTCTGTAGCATGATATTTTTCTTCAGATAATGTAAAATGTTTTGAAACAAATCTAGTACTACAAGGATTCAGCACAACTGACACATTCTGTCTTTCCTTTTGTAGTCCCATGGCTCACTGTGGCTGCAGCTTTTGATGATTACCTTTTGATCATTGCAAAGGTCCAGGACAGTTATGTATTTGTGGTGATTATGAGCAGATTAACCTAGGTGATCTCGGCATCTTTTTTCATCAGTGTTCCTGTCATTTCTGTATTACAATCTGAGGTTCATTTACATTAAAAACAAAACCAAAAGAATAATACTTCTTTTTAAAGCAGTTTGAAAGATTGCTGCTTTTAAAATAAACAGACTAAGTATAATGATCTAATTATACTAATGATGCAGTTATGCTAAAACTGCCTTTCTATTATCATTTTTTTTCCACAATTTCCACACATTCACATTCTTTTTCTAATGTGTGTGGCTGAATGAAGCATTGTAAAGGGAAAGAAAAGGCGAAAAAAAAAAACCCAAAACCACAGGGTAGTTGAAGATTGTAGGGATCACGGTGAAGAAATTACAAGATCAAAACATCTCATTCTTTTTAAAAAAAGAACACAGTGTTTATTTTGCAGCACCACGATGGCATGCAGGTGTGACTCCCAGCATGTGATAAAATAATGCGGCTTTAAAACATCTGGTCAGGTGCACCCTGTTGCCTAGTTGAGGCTCTCTGGTAACAGCTAGTACAGTATTGACAGGGGCTTCTCCTGTTCTGTGCTGAGTAAATTGCATCTTATAGCTTGGTATTAAAATAGGTCTATGCTGAACTGATTTTTTTTTTTTTTTAACCTTATCTTTTTTTTCTTTCTATTTTTAGTTCCTAAACAAAATCTATGCTGGGTAGGTTTGCATCATTACAGCACCTATTGTAGCACAAGTCCAGCTGATGAGTAGAATGCACTGGATAGGTCCTTCATGGTGAAAATTTCCCCTGGCAACTCTACTAAAGCCTCAAAAGTTAAGGATTTAGTATGTTCAAGTCAGGGGCTTCACTGGAAATTGTGTTTCTGTATTTATTCCTATAAAATAAAATACCTGTCCTGATTGAGCTATATTCAGATATCTGGCAGTACTGGGGGAGATCTGATAGACAAATCAGGGGCTTGAACATCTGGACACAATACCAAGTATCCAGAGAATCTGGAAAGTCAACAGAGAGCAGTGTAGCAGAGGATTTTTTAATAGTTGTCATTAGAGAAAAGTCAGGTATGACTTCTTACCTGTCTTGCCTGTCAAAGTTTGTTTGCATTTATGCAAGTTGCTGTAGTGTGTGTATTTTTTGATGTTTGTTTTTTAAGACATACCTATTAAAAATTTTTAAGGAGAATTTGCGAACCCCATGAATACTGCAGTTACAGTGCTTTTGCCAGTTTTGCTGATTTTGTTTCTGGCCTGCTACTGTTACTAGCTGGTTACTATGGCCTTTTCATTTAAAAACTCTAAGGCTTCTTTGAATGCTGGAAGCAGAGCTATAATGAAATTTCTGTATTAGTATTTGTTAGAACAAACATCTGTGGAGGTTTAACACCAGTAAATAGCTAAGTGCTGCCATGTTCTCTCCTTACGCATTCTCAGAATGCTTGGGAGAAATTATGGAGTGAGCTCATGGGCTTGAGGTAAGGACAGGGTGATCATCAGTTAGTGAAACAAGAAAAACATTTGGCAGAGGGAAGAACATTGTAATTTATTGCCTATTGCTGACAGACCAGAGCAGTGAGAACTAAAGGCAATCTAAAAACGCCTTCCCCTCCCCCATTCTCTTCTACCTCCTCCCTGAAGTCATGCAGGACAGTCAGTCCGTAAAGCTTTGTCTCTGCCCCTGCTGCACATGGGTCCTTCCCACAGATGCTGTTTTTCCCAATCTGATCCCACATAGGCTTGCCACAGGGTGCAGCTCTCCAAGCACTGCTCCAACTCAACTCCGTATCATGGGGCCCACCCTTCAGGCAATACTTGGTGTGTCCCAGCAGTTGGCAGCTCCTCCAGCCTTCCTGTACCACCACAGGCTCCTCTCCATAGGCTGGGTTCTCTCCTTGAGCTGTGGCTCCTTCATGCCACAGCCACTGAAGCACTGTGCGCTTCACCACGGTTGCACATGGAGATCTGCTTCACCAGGTGCCTATTGGCTGCAGGACAGATTGCTCCACCATGGCCTCTGCTGGACTGCAGAGAACTGCTGTTCTGCACCTGGTGCTCTGCCTGCCCTTCTTCCATGCTGCCCTTGGTATCAGTAGAGCTGTTTCTCTTTTCATTTTCATGCTCCTCTCTCCCAGCTGCTGTTTCACGGCAGTTTTTTTTTGTTTCTTAAACGTGTTCTCTCAGAGCAGCGTCACTTGCAGCTCAGCTCTTCTCAGGAGAGCTGGTCCCTGTTGGAGCAGCTGGAGCTGGCTCTGATCTGCAATGGGACTGTGCTGGGCTGTGCTCACAGAGGCCATAACTGCAGCCTCCTGCTACCTAAACCTTGGCATGTAAGCCCAAAAGAGCATCATATCTAATTGAACCAGGTATCTGATGGATATAGAAGAATTTATGCGTATTGCTTTAAAAATATATTTAAAGAAAATGTAAGAATGTTTAAGAATGAATACTTAACATTGCAAGTTCCTACAGAGTTTGATACTGCTGAGCACTTTACCTCTTTGTTTTCTCTGTGAGGTTGTGTTGAATGCCTAATAATTGCTGTACAAGCAACATTGTTTAAGAAAGCATTTTAGAAGTATAAAAGATGACATATCTGAGAGGGAAAAAAAACTGTGTGACTCCAATAAGTCTCAAGAAACTGCGGAAAGTTAGTTTTCATGGAATTAAAAAAAGCAATAGAGAACTTCACAGCAGATCTCGGTTATGTGAAGTAACAGGCTTTGAGATTTCTCTTGAGGTGTTTTCATGTACTCTGGGAGTTGAGCTGTAAGTCTTGTCAGGGGTGGAAGGGGACAACTCTTGATTGAAAGATTTCTGGTGGTGAAGAGTTCAACGCATTGCTTAGTAAAGAATTGCAGTTAAAGAATAACAAGAACTTCTGTGTTTTCTTTAGTTTGAATGTATATAAATAAACAGCGATTAGATTTTGCACTTTCGTTTCTTTGTTTGAGGAGTGTGTTGCACTTTTTTGCCTTGCACACATAAATATGTAAGGCAGTACATATGGAGTCAGAATTGTTATTTGTTTTTCAAAAGTGCTCTTTGATTCAGTGTTTTTATTTTTGTTGCAACTTGATGTTGAAATGATCTGAAAGAGGATTAGAAAAGTAGTGAAAAGACAGTTCACTGATTAAAAAAAAGAAAGCAGTCTTGACAAGCTTATTACCTCTTTGTAGGTGCTATTTGGTGAAAGTATTAGCATGAACATAATTAAGTTGATTAAATAATCTTAAGGCCCTTTGAAGCATAAGTAGACGAAGTGGAAGATAGCATAAAGATGCTTTTAGGAAAGCGTAACAAATGGAGAATGAATCTTGGCATCAGTGATAGGCATCAGATGAGAGAATAGCAACTTGGTCAGAATATTATGTTTGGAAGTCAAGTGGTATAATTTGCTTTTAAAAAAGCAATTTCAAATTTAAAGTCTGGGAGTGGCCAGTATGATGAAGGTGGACCAAAAGTAAACTGGTTTGAATTTGTCTTAGTGTAATTTTTATGTTACTGTTGTGAATACTCAAGTTAAATTCTGTGTCACTGTGAAAAAACTTCACAGTGCATGAAACTTAATTAAAAAATTATCTTCTTAAGAAGCAATTTTTGAAGAAATTGTTCTGTTGTACTTGTTTGAAAATATTTTTTCAAGATTGTCTTTGTGTTCTTCATGAATAATGCATTATGTTGTGCACTGGAAGAAGGCTGCTGACACTGGGTTCTACTTTTTGTAATGGAGAGAGTGGAAACAAAGCTAAATGAAACCAAACTTTCCTGCAGAAGTTGTCAGAGATGCCTGCCTTTCTTAGCAGATTGTGCAGAGAATTTGGGCAATTGTATTAAACAGGTTTTTCTTATTACTCTGATTTTGCCTGTCTCCAATGCTCTATTTTGTAGCTTACCAAATAAAATTAGATACCAGGGTATATAATAAGCAGTGTGTTGGTTTCCAACCAATATAGTTGCATTGTAGAGGCTTTTCTCTGCTTGCCTATCTCTTTTCTGAAGGGTTATTATTTTGTTACCAGTCTCCTAAGCAACCTTGAAAGAGCTATTGATGTTATTTATAAAATCAATGAGTTTGCAATGTTTAGTGGATTCAGAAAAATATCATCTGAAGAGAAAAAGGATGCCCTGTAGCATTTAATATGACTTGGTGAGCAGCCTGTCAGCTAAGACTTGAAAAGGAAAAAAGTATATATATAAAATCGATTTAAAATGACAAGGAATCCACACGAGTTCAGGGCATGCCTCAAGGTTCAAATGTTTCATGCATCCTGCTGTGTGCCCTGTGCTCATAAGTTTAATAACAGAGTCATTCTATAATAACAAATGCAGAGCGTATTTGTCCCGTACATTCACAATTTTTAAGATCACAGCAGTGAAATCATTTGTTTTTTTCATTTGGAAAATGTCACAACTACAGTTTGCATTCTGAAGTGTTGCTTGGTGGCTGATGGCTGTGAAGCATCATGGTTCATTATGAGGTCTGGGGACACCGTAGTGTGTGGAGTACAGGAGTGGTGTGTTGCAGCTCTGTTTATAATGAACTACGATAAGCTGAGCTGCCGGCAGCCTTGTGAAAGAGAGAACGAGTTCTGAGTGATGTATTAAACACAGCTTTGTGTCAGGTGAGAGTGCCTAGATGCAGCCACTGCTCAGATGTTGAGGTAATCAGAAACTGTGTTAATTTTTTTGTTTTGGACATGTATTCTGTGTTTGGTTCGCGTTCTGATTTGTTGTGTCGGCTTTGAATTTCTAAGGCAGAAAACTGAGTTTTACTTGATATTCTGTTATTCTGTAAACAAAGGCAGTCCTAACGATGATCAAAACTTAATTACTTGAAGCTTTTACTTTTTAATGTACAAAGTAAATGAAATAAAGTAATATATCTTGTCTGTAATTTGCAGATCCTGCAGCACTTGTTCTTTGACAGTATTGGTGCTCAGTAGTTAAAACGTTGCTTATTCCTTTTACCAGTTCTGCAAAATAAAGGATAAGAAAATCAGTGAAAAAGAAAACAAACTATTTAGTATAGTTTCCTTTTTATTTGAAGTCGCATCTGTTACTAGGGGTAAACTTATTTGTGGTGTTTATAATGGAGAGATTGCAAAGTTTTCTTGTCTTCTTGAAGTGTTTTCTAACTCAGTTCCCTAGCTTAACATTAGTAAAAGTGAAGGTTTTAAAAAAACAAATTCAGTGACATATCTATTAGTCTTAGTTTATTTAGATAAGTTTATGTGTAAGATACTGCAAAAGGAAATTTTTGAACTCATAGTAAATCTCCCTTACATAACGTTTGAAATTTTGTTCTTGAAATTTAATAAAAATGGAAGAATATTTTGAACACTGGAATCAATTTAAAATGATAGATTTTCTTAAAGAAATGTACAGATGTTTATTTGTTTGTTTAAGATTTGTTTTCGTTTATTTTCACAGGCTGATCCAGAAGAACTGATTAAGATGGTAACACAGCATGTTACTCAGTATGCCTGTGCAGACTGGCCTGAAGAAATTGCAACTTTGATAAATCAGTTGCACTACTACAATGAACGCCTGCTGGATTTTACTCAGGCTCAGATTCTGCAGGGACTTGGCAAAGGAGTAGATGTGCAGAGGTTTACAGCAGATGGACAATACAAGAGGGAAACAATACTAGGATTGGCAGAGTAAGTAAAGTCTATTAAGTTTTTATTATTTGTTTTCAAATTGAGTTACTTTAAACCTCGAAGCAGGAAAGCAAATTAAAAATGATGCTGACTTTTAGATGGGATGATAAGTTACCAGTTCTTTTAGATGTTTACACTGTAACATGGCTACAACGGGGGTCTGAAAAAACTGCTCCACTTAAATGAAACATTATTCAAACAATTGGATCTGTAAATTTTAATGATAGAACTCTAACTTCATTTTTAGCAACGAATAGACAAAAAGAAAATCAAGGATGTATGAAATCAGAACATCAGTAGAAGTCTGTTCTCTTACTTTGATCTTCTCTAAACCTTTCTTTGAAATCTATTAGGATATGCTTAAGATTCAGTTTATGATGCACTGTAGCAAAAGAAATTAGAAAACCTCCAAACTTCAGCTTCTTATTGAGTTTAAGTTGCAATTAATTAAATTCATTTAATGTTATAAATAAAATTTATCATATTTTTACCAATTTGGTAGTTTTCATATTCATTTGGGATTACTGAAACTTTCCCTGTGCATGTTTTTCTGACTTTCTAGAATGCTTTTGTCTCATCTTTGTTATCCATAATTGGAAAAAAAAAAATAAAGCTGTAGAATAGTAATTTCTCTTTGTTTTAGAAATGCCTTCTATTATCCTCTGCATGCAACTTCTTCAAGCTGTGAGTGTTATAACTTTCATAAAAACATAGAATAGCTTGGGATGGAAGGGACCCTAAAGATCATTTAGTTCCAACCACCCTGCTGTGGGAGGGTTGTCAATCACTGAATTTATTGAAATCTGTATGTTTTGAAGGCAATTTCAGTTGAATGGCTGCTGGAGTGGCATAGGGTTAGTAAAAATGAGACTTTGTAGCATGTAGTTGAGTGGTACTTCATTAGGCAGTTGCAAAGATATAATTAATTACTTTTTCAACTTGCAGCTCGCTTGCTTTAATCTTCTCTGTTGACTCCTAATCTGCATTTTGAGATGAAAACATTGTGCAAATTTAATAAAGCATTTTTTTTCTTGCTTATTTTTTGAATTATCATTAAGTGGCTCATGTTTTGAATCCTTTATGAAATGCTGTTTGCAGAAACAACACCTGGAAGAAATGATACCTTATTTACAAAAAAGATTTACACTAGAACAAACAATTTGTTTGTTAAAACTACTTAAATATTATCTTAAGTGTTAAATATTACTTCAGTATTATCTTCCATGATTTGACATATTTTCATTAGAACATCTTACACATTATTTATTAAGCATTTAAAGATCTAGGTGCCTCACGGACTTAATCAAGATTAGTTTTTAACCAGTTTACAGTTGGGGGGGGAGGAGGGAGAGGAGCAGAATATAGCAAGAATTTATTAGAGGAAGAATAAGAGAAACTAGAGCAAGACCGAATGGAAATTCTGGAGTAATAACTTGAAGTCCTCAGTAGTTTTAGGCCAACCACGGTGTATGACCTTTCTAAATTATTTTTCACTTGAGGCCCAGCTTTTTCATTGTGGATTTTTATTATTATTTTTTTTTTTCCAATCCATCACTGCTTCTACTTCTGCTTAAATGCTTTAATCAGAAGTTGATTTTAATGCTTGAGTGTTCTGGATTAGGCAGCTTGTGTACTTATGACATGATCAGAATTTCCATCCATTTTCATTGGCCTTATTCTTGGCCAATTCTCTGAATGATTTTGGTGAGTACAAAACAGGTCCCATTCCAGAAGACTGAACCAGAAGGTCCTGTCCTCTACAGTCTGCTACAGCTTTTAACAATAACATTAGTTTCTGAACCATTGCATATAGTTTTGATGTACTTCTCTGTTACCAGTCTAAACATAGATTTTTCTCCCTCATGCTTTGCTGCTGCAGAACTTAAATAGCAGTAACCTTCCATTTTATTTTTCCACTTCAAATATGAGATGAAAATAAAGGCTCTTGGCTTAAATCTTCATTTCACTTCTCCAGTTTAGATGATAATGTTGTTTTTGCTTTCTAAATCTGAGGGCAGGGGACTGGAAATGTCAGTCTCGTTTCATTATGATTGAATTCAGTACTGGTTGTAATGCTTTCTGTAGCTGACTGATGCATACAACAGTTGTGCATGCACCCATGCACATGTATATAGTACAACAGAGATTTAACAGAACAGCATGGTGGTGGGAAAGTACTCTGAGCTTCCAAATAACCTATTTCTGGGAGCTTGAAGATGATCATAAAAAATCCCAGCTGAGTAGTAATGCGCAGGCTTATTTTCAGATGCTTTGTGTGTGCTGTGCATTGCTGTCACACAGAGAGAACAGCTAAGAATCATCCACAACAGCTTCTCCTTTCTGTTTTTGCACCATTCCTGGTGCAGAATTGTGTGAGAAAGTAAATCATAACAGTACCCTTCAGTGGGAATTTCTCTGGCAAGTTTCAAGCTTACAGTGGTGGGCATTTAGTGCTGGGAATGAAGCTCAACTGTGGCTGAAAATCAGAGAGAATGTGTTGTTGCTGTAAGAGCAGAAGAGGCAGGAGAGTTGTTTTGAGTTTTCTTTTGCTATAGTTGAGTTCTTAAAGGTATTTCAGTAAATATTTATATTAAACACATTTTTTTCCTTTTGATGTTTTTTTTCCTTATCCATTATTTAGTGTAACTAACCTGCCTGATATTTTCCAAGGATTGTCATGATGTGTGAAGGATATTGTTTAATTTGTTTCTCTTTTTTTTGGTGGTTGTTGTTGTGGTTGGTTGGTTGGTTTTTGTTTTATCTTTGGCATTGTATTAATTCCTGGCATTTTTCTTCCTATTCAGCAGTATTTGCAGCAATTGTCACTATAGAATGTAATGCTACCTTAAATTAAGCGTGTAAAAATCAGACCTAAGATGTATGAATGTGTTGTTAGAT
This sequence comes from Lagopus muta, assembly GCF_023343835.1. Lineage (NCBI taxonomy): Eukaryota > Metazoa > Chordata > Aves > Galliformes > Phasianidae > Lagopus > Lagopus muta. Next base: position 12,213,661 of record NC_064434.1, read on the forward strand.
CATTAAGGGTGCAGAGAAGATCATGCCTTGTTTAGCGTAGTTCAAGTTATGCTATAGATTTGCATTTCTCAATGATGAAACAAAACCAGGATGGACATGAGGTATAGTTTTTTTTTCTCTTGCTTTCCTTTTGTTGCTATGAATGGTCTGCAGTGATGGTACAGAAAATGTGTCAAGAATTGGTCCCTCATAGGATTTAATGAATCTATGTAGGTGCAAAAGCCACTCAAGTTTATGGAGTAAATTTTTTTTTAACGTGAATCTGCAGAAAAGTGGTGCTAATATCAATTTGCAGAATAGTTTACTGACAGTTGCCATTATATTTTGTATTAGATTGGTGTGTTTTTTCCTCCTTTCGTCCTCCATGGTTTCTTAAACAAGAATCTAAAATGACATGGTCAGCAGTGTTCATAATTAAATAATAGATCTGTCATATAAGTGTAAGCATTGCTTTTCTTCGAATTGTCTTGTGGTTGAAAAAAATAGCATTTGCCATAATTGCTTTGTTTTGTTTCTGTACCAACGTAAGATCAAGAACCATGTATATTTGTTTGAATGATAATAGCTTCAGTGGACTAGTAAAAATTCATATGAAGTTAACTTCAGGCTTTCATCTCTTAAGAGATTGTTCTATTAAAGGAAAGTGCAGTCAAAATCAAAAACTATTGTTGGTATTTTTAGGACACTTAGAGTGTAACTGGACACCTTCACACTTCAAGTCTGCAAATACTAGAAATGCTTCTGGTTGTGAAGTTGTACATACCTGCATACCAGTTGTGCTAAAACACTTAATGTGCTGTGACAAAATCAAGTAAGAGCTGTGATATAGAATCACAGAATGGGCCAGGGATGGAAGGGACCTCAAGGATCGTGAATCTCCTACCCTCCTGCCACATGCAGGGCCACCAACTTCCCCATTTAATACTAGAGCATGGAATACATTTGTTCACTTTTTATTTTGTAATCAAAATGAAAGCAAAACTGAATTCTTTTTGCTACAGCAGAAAGGTTAAGCAGAAACCCAACTGCCACTGAGGACCAAGGTGTGTATGGAGCAGTGCTTGCCTTCAAAACACTTCTGTCTCTGATGTATTTTAATTTTTCCCCAAATAGAACAACATATAAAATAAATGCAAGAAAACATGCTTTGTGTAATGTTATTTAGTTATGATTAGAACTAACTTACTGGTTTTTGAGAAAAAAGGTTAACAAAAATCATTACTCCTGTAATGTAGATAATGATTTATTGTCATGTCTCTAGGAGCTTAGTGTAACTTTCCCTTGTTCTATTTTACATCTTTTTTCTGTAAGAACGCTTGAAGAAAATGTGTACAAGATTGCTGTTTCTTTGGCTCAGCGATACAGTGTTCCACTTTGGGAAGTTTATATGATACATCTGGAGTTTTTATTCACCGACAGTGGGTAAGTTTTCTTCCCTGCATATTCACATAGAAGCCTGTTACACAGAAGTATGTCCTAACCCGAGAAAATGGCAGTATTTGGGGGGCAAACATAGGTTTGTTTTCATTTTTCTTGTATTGTGACACGTTATGGATTTCTGTTTTGTCTTTTCCATATGATGCTTTTGTAATCTACCATAAAAACGTGTTATAAATGAGACCTTGAGCATTTTATTGTTCTTTTAAGTATCAAGTCTGTGATAGCAAAGTATCTTATGTTTTTACAGTTCCTCGGAAAATGATTCTTTAAAACATCATGCCTCAGAACATTCCTTTTACAGAATCACAGAATTGATTGGGCTTGGGTTGGAAGGGACCTTAAATATAATCTATTCCAATCCCCCTGCTGTGGGCAGAGTTGCCAGCTTGCTAGATCAGGCTTGCCTTGCCTTGAAAGTCTCCAGTATTGAGATGTCCACAGCTTCTCTAGGCATCCTGTTCTAGTGCCTCACCACTCTGAGAGAAACATTCCCTTCTAACATCTAGTCTAAATCTCTCCTTTTAGTTTAAAGCCATATCCCCTTGTCCTATCACTATCAGACCATACAAAAATTGATCTCTCTTATAGCTATAAGCTCCTTCTGTATTTGTTGAACTCTCCTAAATAATCACAATCAAAATAAATTTTGGCTTCTCAGTCATGTTCTTCATCTATCCGAGTTCCTCTTTTCCCCCTTCTTTTTAATAGAAATAATTTTCTACATTTTCTTGGCCATTTTTCTAGACTACAAGGCTGCAGCCAGCCATGCCTGGCATTGATATCAGTGAGATGCTTCTCTTTCATTCTACATTTAGTTCATGTTTTTGTTTTTTTTTTCCTTTTCAGACTTTGGTATCTTGTCAATCATACAAGTTCTTTAGCATATTCAAAGAGAAATAAACCTGTTCAGTGAAAGACCAAGTTACTTGCTGAAGTAGTGCATTTGGATGACAGTGATGTAGAGCCCCCTCTGCGATATAGCAGCTGTTATCTGTTGTTCTGACAGACATAATGAAATTAGTTGGTTTCAAATTTTAACTTGACAGTAGCACTAGCTTCCAGCATTATTTCAATCTCAGCATTAACTATTAATTAAAAGGCATTAGAATGTTTTATAGAATATAAAAACAAAAACAAAAAAGCCAACAAAAAATAAAGCCTGATAGATTTTGGTACAAGCTGTGAGAAGTTGAAATACCATTGTGGGATTTTCTTTGCTTCCTCTAGAAAACAGAGAAGTTGTGTTGTCAGAATTTGATGCTGCTTCATGATTTAGTATTTTAAACTAAATGGAGCGTCGGGGTGTAAATTTGGCAACATTGGAGTGAATGTGAAAGAACCAGCTGATTTATCTGGGACTGAAGTACCAAAGGTGTTTTCACCAGTTTTCCAACACTTTTTGTTCTGTCTGTTAGTATTCATGGAATTCTGAAATCACTGAAGTACAAAGTAACAACTATTTCCCTAATGAAATTCAAAATCTTGCAAATTGATACATAATAGCATAATACACTGCTGAGTATGTTTTGTTGTATCATAATCTTGTTTTAAAGTTGATTGACAGCGTATGGCCATTAGAGTATATTTTAGCCTTGGGATTATGGCATTAATAATGTATGACTCATTATGCATTCATTCTGAAATGAAGTCTATTCTAAGACATAATCTCTTTAACCAAATATGCAGTGTTGCTATAAGCCAGCCTTTATAGACAAACTCAAATGAAGGATCTAAATCATTTGTATTAACTATTTCTTTGATTAGTTGATGACAAATGAACATGTTTTTCAGTTGTGCTTTGAATTTGAAAAACTATATATAATTCAATGAAAACTAATACTGGTGTCTTTTAGAAGGATCTGGTCGAACTTGATTTCCAAACTCTTAAAATACCTTCTGTGATTTCGTCAGTTGGAAATTTTTTGTCTTCATGAATTCTATTCCAGAAACTTTCAGAATGGTGTAATGAACCCTTCTTCTCCCTCTCCCAAAAAATAACACAAAAGAAACAAAACCATACAACAACACTGTGCCAATTAAAGCTTAATATTCATTCAGCCTATAGTTTGATCTTTGGTATGGAAAGAAAAACTTACGTAGATCACTCTCCTGAAATAAATCTGTTCCGAGTGTCTGTTATTACGTGTGAATAGCACTTCATTTACATTAATATTGTCCATTTTTCCCTTAATGTGCTAGAACTATAACATCTAAACAGTAAGAATTTAGAGATTTAAATTGATGCTTACAAGCTTAGTAGCCTAATCGTGAGCTAAGTTCTAGACAAAGAAAAAACAAAAAAATTCTCCCTTAGAAATCAGATACTCATTTTAAACTGAGAGAGGTTGCCTATGTAGTATTTATTGTATGAAACACATGTTTAGGAGTGAAGCTTAGACATGTTTTCCTTGAATGTCAAACAGAAACATGTGTCATATATGGCATATATACTGAGGAAAAAAAAATGTCAGAATTCTAATGTAATCAATTCCAAGGTACTGATGCTAAAATGTAGTTAAAAGATATTCAATCTCATATTGAAACATACTGCCTAATACGGTCCGTGGCTGGATACAGGAGAGAGTCAAGGTGATAGTCATCAATAAGTGACTTCTTTCCTTAGATTTCAGTTACCTGTCTGATGATAGATGTATAAATTCAAGATGAGACTTCGTTGATATACATCCATTTTTGTCCTAGTTGAGGAGAAAATGTGAGACTAGCTGAGGTCAACCTGAGATTTTCTGGCATTTTCATAACTTTCCATGGACGACAGTTTGAAAGTCACAGCAATAAAACTGTCAAATTAAATACTCTAAGCATGAGTGACAGTGTCAAACAGGACACAGGGACCAATTTTCAATGATAATCTCTCTCAAAGCATGCACGAATTCTCATTTTCTGCAGAAAATACAAGGTACTAGGTTAGAACTGATCGAGCTTCAGATTCACTAGCATCTTTCAGCTACAGGTGCCATGTGGTTTATCTGTCATTTTTAAGGGCTTGCTATATGCATCCATTGAATGTACGTCTACTTTTACATTTAGATATAATTAGGGATTTGCAATGCTTTTTTTGAATTCCATTTCAGTATGCATCTCCCATAATCTACATGTTCAAGTAAGCAAATAACATGATCAGGAAATTGAAGATCTCCTTTACTTTTATTTGTGAAGAATTGAAACTATCAAAACCTTTAAGAATAAGTATTTACACTTCCAAAATCTCTTGAAAAGTTGAACTTTACTGACTTCATTGTGTAAACAAGTAAGTGTTCTCTCTTCGTGAGTGTTCAGCTGAAGACTCATTCGTGACATGTCCAAACCTTTAAAGCAGAATTCTATCTAAATGCAGGTTGTCCACACTGGAAATAGAAGAAAGAGCACAAAGTCTTGGTCTTTTTGAGACTTTGAAAACAAGTCCCGAAACCTTATACGAACACATGGTGAAATATGTTTACCCAAGTATTGAAGGTAGAGATCACCAGCGGTTGCTGTATTATTTCACACTCCTGGAAAATTGTGGTTGTTCAGAAGTTGTGAAGCATACTGTGAAGCCTGAAACTCACATCAGACTCCTGAAAAAGTTCAAAGCAGTTGCACCAGGTATGAGAGCTACTGCCTATTTTTTGTTTGTTTTTCTAGCTATACTTACTGTTCTGTTATGCTGACATGAATATGCTTATTGAATTTACACTTGCCAGGCAATTTCTTGTTAATGAGCATATCAAATGCATGTAAGTCATTTATTAGGTAGATGGCATGCTTTATAGGAGCCTATTATAAGATTCTTTTCTTTGTATTACAAGAAATTTTGATCATCGTAGCAAGCAAAAAAAAAAAAAAAAATTAAAAATATTGAATCAGTGATGCATGTCAAAATTATTAGCAATAATTTATAGTGAATTTTCAAAGTAGAAATACAGACATCCTGGAGCATAAGCCTGAAAGTTTCGTGTGAACCATCTTAAGCAATTTTGAGAATATTATCTTCAAAAGTCTATGTTATATAGTTTGTCAAAAACTTTAAGCAGTTTTGTAAAGAGGGTAATTTTATTTTGTGCTTTTGCTTTGATGTTACCTTCTGCTTTTGCAAAAAAACCCCACAACATTATTTATCCCCTTATGTTATTTCTTCCCTTTTTCCTCTCTAGTCTGCATGCATGATTGTAAATGAAAGAGGAGTGAGAGTTTTTCTAGTTTTACACAGAAATGTGAAGATGTAGTTTTGAATAACTTCTATTTTGTTTGCCTTTTTCTTTTTGTCAATAGGTCTTAATTACAAAAAGCTAATGGATGAAAATGAAAACCCTTTGGAAACATTGGAGCCCATACTTACAAGTCAAAATATTTTATCTATTTCCAAACTGGCTCCCAAAATCCCTAAAAAAGATGGCAGTATGCTGTCACCAAGCTCTCTTTATGCTGTCTGGTTACAAAACCTTTTTTGGAATGGTGATCACCATCTCATTAAAAAAACACCAGAAACCATGGATGAATTGCTACATGCATATGATGTGTGTTCAAAGTACTTTGATAGACTGGATCCAGATGATATCATTACTTTCATTGATGAAATTACCTTTTCTTCAAAAGCTGTCACAAAGGTAAGTGGATCTATTTGAAGAATTTCAAACTTCAGGTGGAGCTCAGTTAATATTCTGTGAGGGAGAAATTCATAGCAAGATTTGGTATTTTTAATTTTACAGTTCTTAAGGATCATTTCATGAGCATATACATGTACACTTTTTTCTTTTTACTTCTGTCAGTATACAAAGAAAAATAATTGTTTGGATAGAGGAGCTAGCTCTGGGGATAAGAGAGATTTTCATGGAACATTAAAGTCCCAGTGTTCTGTTTCAGAAGAGAACAAGATATTCTTCTCATGTGTTTATTTTACTTGTGCTAATCCTAAAATTCATTGTGCTGCAAGCTTCTATTTACTACTAGTCTTTTGCATACTGAATAAGATGCTCTACAGAGAAGTGTTCTGGGCCACTGCATATGGTTTCCAGGCGCTGTAATAATTTAAATGATAAACTGTGTCGTAATTTCCATCTGGCTGAAAGCCTAGCACTGAAAGAATGTACTCTCATGTCTGTAGCATAAGCTATCAGATCTGCCTTTTACTTTTGCCCAGTGAAACTTGGTTATAAAGCTATTTCTAACACAAAATTTTACCTATGCTTTGTCATATATCTTTACTATGAAGCACAAAAGAGTGATAACAGATTGCTTAGGTACAGGAGGGACGTGGAGCTCTTAGAGTGGGTCCAGAGGAGGGCCACGAAGATGATCAGGGGCTGGAGCAGCTCTCCTATGAAGAAGGGTTGAGGGAACTGGGATTGTTTAGCTTGGGAAAGAGAAGGCTCCAGGGAAACATCATTGTGGCCTTCCAGTACTTGAAGGGAGCGTAAAAACAGGAGGGGGAATGTAAACCCTGTTTACGAGGGTGGACAGTGATAGGAGAAGGGGGAATGGTTTTAAACTGAGACAGGGGAGGTTTAGGTTAGATATTAGGAAGAAGTTTTCCACACACAGGGTGGTGACACACTGGAAGAGGTTGCCCAAGGAGGCTGCGGAGGCATTCAAAGCCAGGCTGGATGTGGCTCTGGGCAGCCTGGTCTGCTGGTTGGTGACCCTGCACGTAGCAGGGGGGTTGAAACTAGATGATCATTGTGGTCCCTTTCAACCAAGGCCGTTCTGTGATTCTGTAATTTCCTTAAGAGCTTGAGATACTGTCTTCACTCACTTAATCTGAAATGGAAAGATGGTGGAGATTTTTTTTAAATCTTCTCTATGCTGCATCATGCTCATTTTACAGAGCTGTTTATTCATGTTTTCCCATGAGGTGTCATTTTTTTTTTTTTCTCTCTGCATATTGCTTTAATGTTCCTGCTGTACTAAAATACAAATACTGCAAGTGGTGTAACTTAAAAGAGTGCCAGAAAAGTGAAAACTTTTTGTTATTCATTGGATCGTGTCTCTGGTGACGACGACACAGCCCGAGAGAACAACATGAAGGTGCATCAGGCAAGGGGCAGGTGGATGTTAGGGAAGGGCTCTACATCAGAGTGTGCTTGGACCCTGGAGCAGACTGCCCAGGCAGTGGTTATGGCATGATGCTGCAGCAGTTCAAAAAATGTTTGAATAGTGCTCTCAGTGTGGAGTCAGGAGTTGGACATAATGATTCTTGTGGGTCTCTTCCAACCAGGTTTATTTCATGATTGGAAGAGAGTTTCATGCCTAATGGGAGATATTTGCAGTCATGATGAGGTCTCAGTTGCTAGACATGACCCTGCACTGAGGTGGCTGGGGGATGACTGTATTCAAGTGAGAAGGAAATGTTGTCTTCATGTATGACTGCTGCTAGTTGTTCCTTTAAACTCTTACCTGTTATTTTGCCTTGAGCATTTCAGAAGCTATTTCTCATTTATGAATGATGTAGGGAGTAACATTCCCTGTGAACGTATTTTGAAATGTTATGTTTGTTTCTGTTTAGGATTCTAATACAGTTTCTGTACTCTCCTAAGATGAATAGATGTAAAGAAAAGGAATTGCTGATAGTTCTTTGAAGGTTATTGTGGTTGCTCTGTAAGCAGAACTTAGCAAGTCATAAAACGAACTTGAGAATTGTTTGAAGCAGTTGATCAGATCAGCTGATTTAGCATCTACTGTGCACTGGGTTTGAGAATAAAACAGCTATTTAATCAGCTTGCAACTATTCTTGTCTTAGAATCCAGACACTAATTTTCAAGTGGAAAGTGTACAATGAAAAATTATTGTAACAGTTCCTGAGATGGTATTTATCAGGTATCTTTTTCTTATAACTTTTATGTATGAAGTATTTTTCAGTTTAATGCTGTACCTTTTACTTAGAATTTTAGTTCTGTATTTATACAGAATACTGTTTATTTAGAAATATTTACTACAGAATAGATTAATATATAAAAATAAATATATATAAATAAATATTTAGAAATATTTACTACAGAATACTATTTATTTAGTTCTGTATTTATTTAGTTCTGTATCTAATATTTCTGTGCATTTTTGTATTTCATAGAGATACTGATATTTAAAATAGGTAAAGGTCTGCAAAAAACTTGATGCTTACACATGAAATAATCAAGGAATAATCAAGAAATTCTGAAGTGCTAAGTTATGGAAGGAAGGTCAAGTAGGTAGGATAGGACAGTTACTATGGTGTGATAAGGCTGCATGGAAGGCTGTGCAAGTTGAAATTCCAGGGTAGCACTGGAATTTTAACTGAGTGGGAATTTAGGAAGCTGATACCAGAATATCACTCACTGTTTTATTAGCAGAAGTAAGGAGAGGCAGGTAACAGGCCAGCAAAGCAATTGGAAGCCTCTTCTACTTTTGTGTCACTTGATAGGGCAGAATGTGGAAACAGTGCTTAACTTTAAAAGGGGAATTAAAGCATGGGGATTTAGTGCTGACATCTGCAACTTGTAATTGTTAGCGAGAAAGACAGGAACTTGCTGGGGTTTTGACAGTGGGTCCCCTTCCTCACCTTTACCTTCTACTTGCTCTTCTATAGAAATTTTTAAAAATGTATGTTTTAATAAGAGACATTTGTGGGTAATGTCACAATAATTACAGCATGGAGTATGGGTTGGGAAAGAAGAGCAGCCATAGGTCTGATTTATTACAGAACTTTTCTTCTGATCAGATGTAGAAGTCGTTTGCATTTTTCATATGTGAAGATGCCATAGCAACTACTTTCATTGTTGCTTCTTTTATGCTACTAATAAATAGGCATCTGAAAGGTAGAAGGATTGCTTCTCAGATTAGTTGGGCCAGCGGTAAATGAGTTTAAAGGGAGATGAATGAGCAGTGTTCAGCTGGCAAAGAAATTGAGAGGAAAATCTCAATTGAAAAAATGAATGGGCTTTTTATACTTGCCAATAGCCTTTTACATAACTGTGTTAGTTGTCCTTTCACATCTAGTGATTTGCAGTATGGTGAGGTTTTAGGTGACTGTGTGCTCATATAAGAGCTCAGATGTGCTCTTCCATATTTTTGCAGAAATTAGATACTACCTGGAAGATGAGATTCAGTTCCCCAGTCTTAAAGATTCAAGCCAAGGGGTGACTGGGTGGTGGAAACTTGTATCACTGTGGGAAACTGGTAAATCATTAAGCCCAAAGTAATGCTGTTAATGTACTGGATATTCTGTACAAGACAGATTAGACAACTTCCCAAACATTTTTTTGCTTGATTTTTTTTTAATGCCAGCATGTCTATAGGATACTGTGCATGTTTTCCAGGGAGAGATTGAGTGACTTGTGAAGCTATTAATAATACTTGATTGTTCTAGTGGCTAGTTGTTCTGTGTTTATTTTTTTAAATGCTTCTTTTGCTAGACTATTTAATTTTGAAATTCCAGCTTATAGACTTCTTTTTCTGCTGTACTGAAGAGATAATCATCAAGGTTTTATTTCCACACATTCTGCAGGAGCCTCTTCAACTTGTCTTTGATACAGTGAGTTTGGGGACTTTTCTGATCTTTTTCTTTTTTTCTAAACCTTTCATTATTTTTACAACTCTTCTGTGGGTCTGGTATATCAGCATCTGCCTTCAGTTGGACAAAGCATAGATGGATGGTGAATGAAGCAAGTCAAGTTTTTAACTCTTAGTCAGTTTCACACATTGAAAGACTGAAGCATTGATCCTTCCATCAACATAAGCTACATTTGGAAGATATTGTGGTGATGACTGGCATTAAATGGAGTCCACAAGTCGTGAATGATGTTCCCCAAGGGACAGAAATGGAGCCTGTCCTGTTCAATGTCTATTGATGACTTGGATGAGGGTGTTGAGTGTGTTTGCTGATGAGGCCATGCTGGGAGGAAGTGTAAGTTTGCCTGGGGGTAGGAATGCCCTTCAAAGGGATCTGAACAGCCTTAATTGCTGGGCTGAGGCCAATGGGATTAAGTTCAACAAGGCCAACTGCTGGGTCCTGCGTTTTGGCCACAATAACTCTTCAGGCAGAGTAACTGGAAGACTGTGTGGGAAAAAATGGACCTGGGGGTGCTGGTCAGCACTCAAGTAAATGTGAGCCAGCAGAATGCCCAGGTGGCCAAGAGGACCAGTGGCATCCTGGCTTGTGTCAGAAATAGTGCTGCTGTAGGAGCAGAGAAGTGTTCATCCATCTGTACGCAGCCCTGGTGAGGGCGCACCTCGAGTATGGTGCTCAGTTTTGGGCCCCCCACTACAAGAATTGAGGCCCTGGAGCGTGTACAGAGAAGGGCAACAGAGCTGGTGGGGGATGTGGAGTGCAGATTTTATGGGGAGTGGCTGAGGGAGCTGGGATTGTTTAGTCTGGAGAAGAGGAGGCTCTTGGGAGACTTTACCACTTTCTTACAGCTACCTGAAGGGAGGTTGTGGTGAGGTGGGGTTTGGCTTTTCTCCTATGTAACTAGTGATAGAACTAGAGAGGATAGCCTCATGTTACACCAGGGAAAGTTCAGGTTGAATATTAGGAAAAATTTGCTCTTTGAGAGCAGTCAGGGAATAGGCTGCCCAGAGAGGTGGTGGATTCACCATCCCTGGAGGTGTTCAGGAAATGTTTAGATGTTGTACTGAGGGACATGGTTTAATGGAAAATATAGATGGAAGGTGGACTTGATGAACTTGGAGGTCCATTCCAATATTGGTGATTATATGGTTCTATGATATTTACGACCTTTTAAATATTCTGTGTATGAGATTTCCCATTGTTTAGGCACTCCATATGTTCAGTAGCATTAACACATTTTTGAATGCATTTGGATTTTTTTCTTTTAGTAATTTTCCTTTATTTTAAATAATGCTGACTTTGCAAATTCTTAATTACAGCTGTGATCATAGCAACTTTGTCTTCATGGCTTCCTTTGTGACCTAAAGTATTTAATATATTTTTAAATATATTTTTAAATTCTGTTGTTGCAGACATTTCTTCTGGTTGTGCTAGATGATCTGTTACATCTTCAGAGAACCATCTGTTTCAGCTTGTATGTCGTTACCCAGAAGTTCATTGAAACATGCCTGAAAACCAACCACAAAACCACAACTGAAATCAATTAACTTTTATGTCATCATATTTTCATTATTGAGGATAATATCCCAAATGAGGATGGGTGTAATATGTTAGATAGGAAGAAAAGATTAGAGCTTAAGATCGGAAAAGAGAACAAAAAACAGTGGTAAATCAATTAGATCATCTATAGAGAGAACTGAAGTTTTACTTCACAGCCTCCACAGACTCCCACATTTGTTTGATGTATGGCTTATGGTTTTTTTTTGTTGTTGTTTTCTACTCCATTCCTTTTTTTTTCTTTGTGTAACTTCTGATACAAAGGAAGAACTTCACAAGTAGCGTAATGGTTTTATTTGAAAGGTTGACCCTTATTTCTTTTGAGTTTGTAATGCCTTTTTGACAGTTTTCATCTTGTTTAAGCAGGAATATGATATGCACATTTTGACTAAGTGCCAAATGGATGAGCAGTGGACAACTCACTACTGCATCATCTTCTCTTTCAGTTTGAACGGCTTTAAATGCCATTTTAATTAGTTGTAGAAAAAGCTCAGCTTTACAGAAGTTCTTTGTAATATTCAGTACCTTTTGGCTGACTGATTGACTTCTTAGCATTTTACATTGTTTTAAGGAAAAAGAGTATAACTATACTTGAAGATTTACAAGACGTGTTAATAACGTTCTTACAAAGCACAGCTGCATTCACATGTCAGATTTTGAATTACTTGTCATCTTTTTATCGCTTTTTATCACTATGCTCCAGTTCAATCAGTTTGTCTTGTATGACATCTTTCCTCATATGTATTAATAGTACCTCTTTTTCTGACATCAATACATAGATACTTCATTGTACCTTACCATTAATATATTCTAGTAAGTCTGCTTCAAGAGAAAACTTAAGGAGTAGTGTCTTTCCTACAACTGATTCCTTACATTTGTTAGAACTTCTACACTGTTCTTCAGATTAATTGTACTATAGGTGGAGTTAATTTTTTTCATGATAGCTTATGTGCCATGGATTTTTTGTTTATTTTCTACAAAGTACTGCACCTGCTGATTTGTGGCTAAACCAAAGTTGATAACACACCAATGTTTTGACTTGCACAGCATCCAGACTTTCTCTCCTTCTCCAGGTTAGTAAGTTGGATGTAGGCAAAAAGGTAGAAATGACAGCTGACTAAATCTGGCCAAAAGAGTTCTTTACCACATGATGTCATGCTCAGCAGTAACAAATGTGAGTGTTGAGGTGTCCTCCAAAGGCAATCAGAGATTTTCTTGGCATTGTTTTGTTTATGGGAGGTGGTGAGTGATTGCCACAGTTTCTCACTCCTTCATGTTTTAAACTTTCTTTGTCTTCATTCACAAGTTTTTTTGCCTTTGCTATTCCAGTTGTCTCCTCCCACCTGTAAGAATTGGGAACCATCTTTCATTATTCTATAATTAAAGTAACTTGGTTTTCCTTCTACTGTGTCTTGTTGAGATATGCCTAGATGGCATTTGGTCATTGAAGTACATGAAGATGGAATTCGATGGCAGAGACAGGAACCAAACCAAACTGTTTACTTTGAGCATCAGGCAGTGTGTATTTGTTGGTTGCCCAGAGAGTCTGTAGAGTCTTCTCCTTGAAGATCTTCAAAATCTGCCTAGATCTAGTCCTGAGAAACCTTCTGTGGGTATTTTTGCTTGTGTCCCTGCTGGAGTTGGGCCACATAAACCAGAGGGCCCTGTCAACCTCATCCAGTCTGTGATAGTGATGCTGGGGGTCCCAGGATTTTATTAAAAGTGAAACTGTTTCTATCACCTCATAGCTGAATGTTAATCACTGTCAGTAAGAGTGACAGGATCAGGAAGTTCATAAGTAAATAAATGTTACTTGTGCAATACTTTAAGAAGTACTTAAATATTCTGAAGGTAATAGGCTTCTATGATGGATTTTTATCCTAAGGAGTGAAATCTGTTGGGCTGAAAGTGTGTGACGTTCCTTTATTTGAATATGAAAGAAAACTGATTTTTAGTTTTTGTTGTTGTTGTTTTTTACCACATATTAAAGCCCATAGAATTAATGATCCTTTTGAACTTTAAAACCTCTTAGAAAAAAGAATACTTCACATTCGAACAAAGATTGAAGTAGCCCCTAAGCTATTTTTTTCACTGAATATGACACCAAATCTCATTACTGCACTGACTAGAAATATGGAGGATAGCCATTTATGTTTGGGAATAAAATAATCATAGAGAAGATATGCTAGTAGTGCTGCATTTTAGTAGTATGCAAATAAGAATGCAAAATTAAAATAGTCTTGGAATACCATTCTTGTTTTTAATGCTCTATTCTATGTATGCTGATAGCATCGTGACTTTATGCATGCAGAATATTCACACAGTTCTCTAGGATATAACAGTTAGATGGAATACTTAAATTGTTTGCCGTTTTGCATCTCTCTTAATTGCATTTTGAACATTAGAAAATATACAGTTGAAGGGAGAAAATGAAAAATATAGCTGTTTTCATCTTTTATGAGGTTTACAAAATGGATACATAAATCCATCCACAGTCATTAAATTGTAACATGATATGAAGAGTCTCACCTTTTCCCTGCTTTTATTATATCAGCTTAGTTTTCCTCTTTCTGTGGTAAATCCACCTTTTTCCTATTCAATATATGATACAGATCCAAGCTTTATTTTCTGTTTTTTGTGTAGATCTACTTTGAAATTAACGCTGTTAGCATGGCTTCGTCTAGTAAACCAGTAGTTAAAATAACTGATGTTAAAGTATCTGATGCTGTGGGTGTAGGCAGAGGAGACCTCCATCCGTCAGAAAGTTTATTTCAAGCATCTTAAAGCAGGACTTGAAATTATAATTTAACAATTTATACATGATGTATAATTTTAAAAATGATATTTCAGACTTTGTTTTAGATTTCTAGCTGATGCTGCTGTTAAGTGCACAGCAGTTTGCTGCAAATGCTGTCTGTTTAAAGAGTGTTTCCATCTTTATCTCCTCCCAAAGTAGTCCTGGATTCTGGAAGCTTGGAAATCAGTAATTGTTGCCTGGCTTCTATTCTGAAGTACTCAGTTCCATTCTGATGCACTGGAATAACCCCATCATGCCAGATGGAAGCATAGAAGGAGACTTCATTCAGTGTATGCATGAATGTATCTGGAAAATGATCTCCACTAGAAGTTTAATGGAAAAAGCAGACTTTTTTTTTTTTTTTTTTTTTTTTTTTTTTGCTTTAATGCCTAGATACATCTGGCTGTAAAGGTCTTTCAAAACAGCAAGTTGTTATTCTGTATAACTTGCACTTTAAATATGTAGATTTGAAAGGAGTTTCTATCTCTCTTAAAGCCAATCTGTTGCAGCCTACGTTTTATTAAAATTATGTAGAACTGTAATGTACTTCTATAAGAGACTGACAAAAACTTGATAGCTGCAAAATCTTCATTGCACTAGTAGCATAATGTGGTGGTAACCCACCTCTGAAGTAGTTTCAGAAAATGCTCAAGCAGATCAACTCATGCATGGCTCAAGATAAATTACTGAAGTAGACCTCGAAGTGGTCTTTCTTTATGATGAAATACATGTTAAGTGCACATGTTAAGATGAATAATCTTAGAGATGTATTTCAAACCATTATCTAGACCTAACAAAACTAAGCTTAAGTTAAGTTTTTGGATTTGAGTTTTTCGGTGCATATTGTAGAATGATCCCCAGACATCTCTTAATGCAAAGGTAAAAAGTATTAAGAAAGCAACAACAACAAAAAAAAATTGAAAAAATCGTGAAAAGTTCTTTAGTAATTTTGTATGTTCTATTGTGAGCCATATTCAAGGTGAATAAAAAAAGGATGACAGAAGAAAGTAAATGGAATACTGATCTTTTAAAAAATAAATGAGTAAATAAGTTTGTTTCTCCTAAAACATTTCAGGTTTTTTAATGCACAACCGTAGAAAACTGTACCTCTAAGCATTGTTTTAATACAAATGGTAATGTACAGATAAGAATAATAATGATTAAATGAGCAATCTCTTTCAGCTGCCTGTTGAAGCCAGGATGGAACTGACTAAGAAGGCTGTTAAGGCAGTCAAACATCTTTCTGAGAAATCAAGAAAAAAGCATTCTGAGAATGAGATGGAGGATGCAAAAAATCCTGCTGTTGCATATGAAAAAACTCTGAATCACTTGCAGCAATCCCTTGCTCATCTGGAAACACTCACTCATAGTTTTATCACTTATTTGAAGAACAGCGAGCAGGTAATGGTTACCAATCTGATACTTGTTTTGAGTGTTGCCATAACCAGTAGTGATACACATCAAACTACTGTCATATTTTTTGTGTTTTACAGCTTTGTTTTTGTTTGCTTGGTGTTTGAAAATTCATTTCTACCAGTCTTCTCTGCTTTGTAGTAGTGTTTTATCTTGGCAGAAGTAAAGATGACACATGCCCATAAATAAGTGCACTGATTCATGTTCAAAACTTATCTGCTCACAGGATGTACTACAAAAGTATGGTTATTTGTATGACCTGTCAAGGTCAGAGAGAGACCAAATCCATGAGCAAGCAGTAACCATGTGTATAGATGGTCAGCCCCTGGACATGATACAACAGTTGATAGAAGTGGCTGTTGGAGATCTTTGTCTTTCTACCAAAGATATTGTTCAGTGTGCTATTAAAAAAATTGTATGTATGCTAAGGTAAGTCTGATGTCAGCATGTTTTTTTTGGTTTTGTTTTTTTTTTTTTTGTTAATTTCCGTTTGTTTTAATTGAATGCTTGTTTGCTTTGAAAGTGTGGATTTTATAGAAGATTAGATAATGAGAGGAATTGACTTCTTACTTTTCCACTCACAGATAATGTCATATTGAGATGATAGTTATTCTGAGTTTAGAAAGCCTGAGTTACTTGAATGAAGAAGCAAGAAAACTCATTCTGTTCACTGACAAGTGCTTTTAAGTTTTAAACCTTTAGGTTTACAACTCCATTATTTGTGCATGCATTGCAGAAACTTTTTGGCAATTTTATGATTTCATGTACTTCTTCCCTCTTCAAGAGAGGGAAATAGTGTGTACATTTTCATGCAGGTATTTGGGAAGTAGAAGCCCAACAACAGCTGTTTCCACAACAATTCTACAATTCTACAAAGTGCAGGATGATTTCCATCTTTTGAGTAATTTGCTGGTTTTTTGGGGGGAAGCATTTTGGTTCTTTTTCTCATTTTCAAGCTTTTCAGATTATATGTTAATTTAAAATTATGAATTCATAGTCTTTCTAAGTAAGTTTTTCATCTTTGTTTTTTGTTCTTGTAAAGAAAGCTAGAGTTTTTGCTCTTCTTCTGGCTCCCTTTGAGTCACATCCAACCCCCAAGCTAAACTGCAACTGTGATTATTCTATGCTTCCTACAGCAATTAAAAGTAACAGTGATTAAAAATAAATGACACAACGAGCTGACTTCTGGGAGATAAATTTTGATTTGAGGAAGAGTGTTGTTTGACCAACTCTTTCTGACACTTACTGTTTCTTGCTGCTGTTAGTGCCGTCGTAGGAATGTTCCCTGCTGGAAGTGACTGTTCATCCCTATCTTGTTCTGGAGCTGTGAATTCTAGAACCTCTGTAGTTGCATTACGCAAACCAAACCATTCCGTTTATACTACCGTAGCAAAATGAGTCATCTTTTATGTGAAAAGTATGGAGAAAAATGTGAAATAACTGGCTTCTGCACTTTATACTTACATGTCCTTGAATAATTCTGTGAGATGGGGTGAGACCTGGATGATGCAAGAGGAGATTAAATCAGCTGTTGCTGGTTTTCTTAGCCTCAGTTAATAGTGAGTTTAGCATTTGCATTAACTTCAATACGTAGGTCTTTTACATGCATATATTATTTATAGTCTTGTTTCTAAACAACAAATATAACTCTTGAAAGGAGTCTTACAAAACTACTGTAGTTATTGTGTGCTTCCTTAAGTACCTATTGTGTCTTGAATGAGGAAGGAAGAAAGATTTTTGCATTGAAGAGTATACTGCCTGTTGAGTTAGCCATGGTGTCTGTACTTACTGTCTTCTAGCCCAGAAGGGACATATCTTTCATTCACAAGTTTGAGGTTAAGATAATTTTAATTTAATTGGCATTTGGGAGAATATTATGTCTCTGAGAATATAGAGCTGTTAAAAATAAGTGTGAGTGGACATAATGAGGACATGAACACAGGTGAGAGAAAGAAAAGCAAGTTTATTGAAAAGCCCTTCAGTGAAATAACGTCCATTTTATGCATTGTTTTTAGTGCTTATTCCTAGCTGAGCTTGCCATTTGTAATACCTTCTCCTAGGAAGCAGTAAAAAAAAAAATAAATAAATTGACAGCTTTCATAATGATGGTGACTGTAAAATTCTTCTGGCAAGTAATGTGGAACTATAGTATGTCCTTTGAGGTTCAACCTTTTTCCTGCCACAGTGAAAATGAAGGTATTTATTAGAGCAGTGAAATAATAGAGAATGTGCTTTAGGGGCTTGAATGACAGCCCATGAGGAGAGTGTACACGGAAAACATTCTGTTAGGATTAAATAAACCTGTGAAGATTCTCTTAGTCTGCAGCAAGATTTTAAGATGTGGATTTTGAAGTCCATGGATGTTTGTAGCCCATTAAGAGCAACCTCTTCCTCTTCCTACCAAGGAGATAGCAGTGTTCAGACACATGCCTCTCTGACGTAATTTAATTAAAAAAAAATACGTTCAGTTCCCATTGCTGTTGATCTTGAGCTAAAATGTGAAATTTTGCAGGAAATAAGCAGAGGATGAAGTTCTGGGGTTTGACCTCTGTACCCCTATCATAATTTGTGTTCCCAGGGAAAATAGAGTTCAATATGTTTTGTGGCCATTGTTAACAGAATATCAATGAGATCTTAAAAATCCTTTTGTTAGTGATGCTCTTCCTCCTCCAGAGCATTATAAAATACTCACTTTGGCTCTTTTTTCTTTTTCTATAGTCAGATTAAATTAATTCATTGGGAACACTCTCTTGGATTTGATGCTGGGGCTGGGTCTTTGCCTGCCTTGGTCTTCGATTTGCTGAGTATTCCATATGAAAGACCACTTTATCAATGAACTCATGTAACCAGCAAAAAACTTTATTTTGGGGGAAGGAGTAGGAATGGGAGGATAGGGGAGAAAATTGTTTTATACCATTTATGATAAATAGACAGATATTTCTCATTTTAATATTTTTCCAGAAAACTCTTCCAAGGTACTTCTGTTCCAAACAGCAGATGCATGCAACACACATGGAAGTATTCTACTGTTAAATTGCTGCTAGGCTCTTTCACATTTTCTACCAGTTTAGATGGATAAAACTTAGGGAATTTATTTGGTTTATTTGTCATGGGGGAAAATTATATGTGGGTAGGATGATATGAGTGGATATAACAGGATAACGTAAGTCTAGCATGGAAAAAAATTTACATCTCTATTTATTTCCCAGCGATTATGTGTAAACTACAGCAAATTGAAGAGCCACAGACAAAAAGAAGGCAGCCTGTCAAAGCATTTGCAGTGGTTTTTGTCAGAAAATGTGTTCCTGAAGTCACTCAGTTTTGATATTCACAGCATCCTCAGTGATGGTAGAGCCTTTACATAGGGACATCAGTAATATTGTCTGTCTTGCTGGGGTTTGTCCAGTTGGTAAATAATAATTTGGCTTTACATGACCACTGTCCTAATGTGCCTAGCTGGAATATGGAAGTGTGATGTATCTGGATTTAAATTTTATGACTTAATTCAACATCAGTGAGTCTCATTAATATGCAGTCTATGACAAACTTCTTAAAATTCTCCTTTCTACTTTTTTTTCTGTGAATTGAATTATACCTTTCTTATACAGACATTGCAAAGCAGAAATGTCTGAAAGGTGGTTAAAAATTCTGTTCTGCAGACCATGACCAGTAACTCCTAACCAGCACTTTTCATTAAAGATTGGAAAGTGCATCCCTCCTGTGGACAAAACAGAGGGGGGGAGGAAGAGGACAGGAGGGAGAGGAGGTAGGGGCCTTAGTTTGACACCTCAGATAAACTCAGAAATTCACACCTTTTCAACTGGTGTGTGATGTGTGATTTTTTTACCACTATTCTTCTTTATAAATCCATAAACTGATGCTAAAAAATAAAAGTGAAATGTTACAAAACAAGATGCCCTGGTTAATTTATGTCTGTTTGCCAAGAGGTGAAAGTCATGGGGTGGTAGTAGTCACATAACAAGAAGTGGAATGTTGACAACTATAGTGGTAAGAAGCATGAAGTAAAAATCCATCAGAGAACAGAAAATCCTTGAAGTAATATCCTCCCTCTTATGAAATTCAGTAAGACAGTATTATAAGGTAGCATCACCCTAAAAAAAAAAAGCAAGCATTTAGAAGGAAGGCTGTGTCTTGGCAGCTCTTAAGCCTGTTGGCATTGATGCAATTTCTGTGAATGAAAGAGGTTACATCTCTATTCTGTGCTCAAATACCAGCTTTAAAGCGAGAGCATAACACAAATCAAAGCACATTAACTGCAGCATTTTATGCAGCATTTTCATTTCAGAATTCGTGGGCAAAAAATTGATTAAAAGAAGTCTTTCCTGTGAACCCAGGAAGCTGAATTTTCTTTAATAATTGTAGCATTTCAAGGGAAAACTCTTCAGATTTTTAACTTTTTTATTTTATTTTATTTTATTGGTCTTTGATACAGGACTGTTTTATACAATAGTTTTGCAGGAGACAAATTTCTTCTTTGGCAGTTAACATTCAAAGTAATACTTGTAGGCTCATAACTGAACTGGAGTTTCCCTGGATTTTCTGTAATGATGGTGACAAGGAATGTAATGAAAGTACTGTAACTATAAATGAAAAGACTAATATGGATGTGAAAAATCATGGTTGTATCTGTGATATACATGAAAGTGAAACAAAAATGCACTTCTGTGATTGCAAATATGCATCCTTTCTTTCAGTTTTGTAACTGCAGCCTCCCTTGAAACACATTAAGTGTGTTGAAATGTTTCCTGTCCGTGATAGAAGAATCTTTTACGAAGTATTGTGTTTCTGTAAAAGTAAATTACTTCTTGGTGTCCTGCTGGCTTCTGCCCCTGGAACACAGCAGTACTGTACTGGGAGATGAGTGGGTAGAGAGGAGACCTGGGCTACGTTGATGTGACATCAGGCTCAACATGCCCTAGCAGTGTGCCCTGGCAGCCAAGAAGCAAACTGTGTTTTGGGGTGCATTAAACATAGCATAGCCAGCCATACAAAAGAAATGTTTCTCATACTATTTAAACTTCATTTGCTGTTCTGAGCTCCACAATATAAAAAGGACATTAAGGTCTTTGAAATTGTCCAGGGCAACAAAAAGTGGGTAACAGGACTGCAAGGCACGTCCTGTGAGGCAGAGGCTGAAGACACTTGGATTGTTTGGTCTGGATGAGGCTGAGAAGCAACATTACTGCTCCCTGCAGCTCCTGAGGGAGGAGAAGCAGAAGGAGGTACTGGGATTTGTGTATGGCAACTGATGACAGGATGGGAACCACACGGGGCTGCAACAGAAGAGGTTCAAACTGGAACAAAGGGAAAAATTTCTTTGCCTGGTTTGACCTTTGGCTGGTCAAACACGGGGAAGTTTCCCAAAGAGGTGGCTGATGCCCTATGCCTGTAATTGTTCAAGAGGCGTTTGGATAATGCCCTCAGTAACATGTTTTAACTTTTTACTCCTGAAGTGGTCAGGCTTGGACCTTCAACTATCACTAAATTCCTTCCAGTGGAAGTATTGGATTCTATTCATTTTTAAATAACATGCAATATCATAGGCTTAACACCTCTTCTGAGAAGGTGTCAGCAGTTCTCATCTAAAAAATGGTTATTTGTCAAATACTATAATTTCAAGAATGGTATTGTCCAGTTTTGTCAATTGCTTTTATCTTCCTTGACTTTCTTCTGGTGCACAATTCTGGTGCACAAAATTTCAAGTAGAAAGTCTTGCATTAGTAGGTATAAAACCTCTCCAAGAGAACATACTTAAAACATTATGCGGGAACTGATTTGATGCTTTCGTGGTTTGGAAACAGCTATTACCAATGTAAATCCGTTGTTTCTTAATAAAAAGAACTGATAGTATGAAAAAGCTTTTGGTAATCAATGGTAATCCAATTACATTTAACTAAGATTCAGTTTATTATGTTACGAAGATCACTCATGCAATATATTGGAAACATTCCATGATCTGTGACTTTCGGAAAGCTCATGGGTGATGAAGAAAAATTTTGTATCCTCTGCTTAAGAGGAGTCTAGTTAATCAGGGAAGACAGTTTATCCTAGAAAGACATTATGACTTCTTTCACTTGCAGTTCCTAAATCTTTCAGCTTAGGTGTTCAGATGGGTTTTGTGTTTCTTAAAATTTTGGAAGTTTTTGCCATACAGTGAGCAGGACAGGTTGGTTGAAGTTTTGAATTTGTATTTAATGGTGAGACTTTTTTTTTTTTTTTTTTTTTGAATGAGGTAAAAAGTCTTATTAGACTGAGCATCTAACAGGAAAAAAAAACAGATTTTTCACCATCTCATGTCATTTGAGCAGGAGTTGTTCAGGGTAATTTTGCTACTCAGGCATTATATGATTCCGTGATACTTCTAATGGAAATAACTGTTTGACATTATGGCTTTCTCCAGCTTGAACCGATAACACCAACAGTATATGGTTTGATTATTTTCCTGATAGTTAGATGAAGTGCAAAACAGAAAGAGCTAAATAGGGCTGGAATGATAAAAGAATATAATGTGTTTTCAATGAACAGTTTAATTAGGTTAAAATATGTAGATGGGTTTAATTGATTCCCTTTTCAAGTATACTTGGTACTTTATTGTATTTGAGCGACTTGATTAAATATGCATCACTTTTTCTGAAGCTGAACTAAGATCAAAATAAGCCTTTGTCAGTGTTATTACTCGAGGCTCGTATGTAGGAGTTTTGAGGTGAACACTGAATCCTGTGCTGTTTAATACATGCATAAAGTAGCATATAAACTGTGAGTAAAATGAATCCTTCATTAATTATATTTGTTCCTGTCAGTAGCTGCTCATTGTAAATTATTAGGAAAAAAACAAGGCAGTGGTCTTTGTGGAATCTTGACATAATTATTTCTTTAATGACCTATAGGATCTTTTTATTTTATCTAACCATTTTAGGGCAGTAACAGCAATATTAAGCTTTTAATAAGTACCAGCTTCATTTCTTTTTTTTTCTTTTTTTTTTTTTTTAAATCATTTTTTTATTGTTTTTTTATTGTGTGTTTTTTTTTTATTTTACATATTTAATAGCAGAATAACTGATAGGCTGATGAACAGTAGGGAAAATACACTTATCTGTGGGTTTTTGAGTCATCCTCAGTAAACTAACTTGGACCGTATACCTGCCTTTCTTCAGTGCAGCGTTCACAAACTCTTAAGATTGGCAGAATTACTGTTTCCTTGTTCAGTCCAGGAAGATATGAAAACAAGGGCTACTAGTTAAGCAGGAAAAGCAGAAAACTACCAAAACTGTTACATAATTCATATATATTCTACAGTTGGGTAGATTTAAGTACACCATTAAGGACTGTTTTTACAGTGACTCTTGTGTCTTCCTTTAGCAGTGGAAATGGTTCTACGTCAGTCAAAGACCCACTTGGAATCCTAGAAGGCATTGTTTCTGCAGTGCATGCCAGTGTTGAAAAAGGGTAAGAACTTATGTGGAGTCCTGTGTTAAGGCTTCGAGAGATACTATGTAGGAATGAAGGTACAATATTGAGTATGGATGATTTTTCTTCACAGATGTATATAACGAGTTTGCATTTAGTTTTACAGGATTTTATTCTTAACCTGCTATCCCTTATGAAGCTCAAAATCTGAAGCTTAACAGAACCTTTTACTTGAGCATTTGGAAGAAAGAAGTCATTGAACATAAGATTTATGTAATAATGTTTAATGGTGATTTGAGGAAATTGAGGTATTTCTGCCCTAACTCTGTCTAGAAGTAGAACCTTGCTTTTGTTTCAGTTTATTAGATAAGCTACATGTAATAGAGTAACATTTAGATACCTGAATTGAGGTATCTTGTCAATGTATGCAGAGTATAGCACAAAAAAAAATTACTCAAATGCTGTGTAATGCTTCTCTTTGTGTCTTCTCTTTTGTGAATGTTCATATATCAACTTACTTAATGATTGTCTCTGTCACTGATGCATATTCCATTGTATCTTTCTTGAAGACAATAAAGAAAAGCAATCAGTTATCTTTTCAGTTTTATGAACTTTAGAATTCATGTCTAATAATAATAATTGAAAAGTAATAAAATAATGAAGCCCCATGCTCTTCAGTGGCCAACAAAAACAATTAAATTATGCAGAGGCTCCTCCACTGATATTAAATTGGGTAAATATTGGATACTGAAGAAGACTGTTGTCAAAATCTGCAATAAATCTAATTTACAATATTATAATGTAGAATGAGAAAGTAAACTCTAGTTATATTCTGAAATGTACTTTCCAGAGTCTTTGGATACATACTTCAAAATTGAACTGTTGAAACAATAAGCTAAAGTGAAAATCATTCCAATTACAGGAGATTATTTACGTTCTTTTAAGTACTTGTTCTTATTTATCTTCGTAAAGCTTAGCTATTCAATTTACAAAATATAAACCCCTTAGAAAAGCATATGTAAACAAACAGGTGTGAGATCTGCAAAACGCTGGAAATATTCAGATGCTTTCTCTTAATTTCCACACTTTTTGTGCGCAGTTTGAATGAGACTCGTTTGGCAGAGGCATATCTAATTTTACTGAAGTTCTGCATTCAGCAGCATCATTCAGGCAATATAAAAACAAAGTAAAATGGAGATCTTTGCAATCTGAATATCTAAGCTGTCAATGTTTATTTCAGAGCTGCAAGACAGGATAAATTTGTATTTTTCTGTCTGATATTACTTTCCCGTCTGCCTCGTTAAGACAAATAAGGGAACATTAGTTATAAATCGCATTCCACCTGGAACCATTTTCTTGATTTAAATTAAATAAGCTTTAGTTTGAAATTCTACTGAAAAATAGCAGAATAGGCTTTTACTATTTGTTACATAGTAATTTAGAGCCAGTAAAGGACTAGATTACTGCATCCGCAGTTGCTAGCAGGTTGGTTGTGTTGGTGACAGTCAGTGTACTGTAAAATGTACTGTAAAATTTAGAATGTATTCAGTATAATAAACGTTTAAAAAACTAAATTACATTATTAAGATATATTTGTTAATTATCTAAGTGATAAAACACAAAATGTATTGATTTATGACAGTTTTTTTCTTAAAAGGATTGTGAACATTTTTCGTTATCATGGTAGGACATGCAGTGATCCATCTAGCTAGAGATTATATAAAGGAAAAAAAAAAACCAACAAATTGCTAGAGCCACTAGTGATGTTAATTCATGTATGTAGAACATAAAGTAGGACCTTTAAGGAGGGAGAACAGTATAGATCAACATTAGAGAAAGTTGAAAACAAAAAATAAATCATTAAAAAAAAAAAAAAGTGGTCAGGCTACATAAAGTGCAGTTATCAATCAGTATCAGTTGCATTAGGTCATTTTTAGGTACTGAAATTCAGGGCCATTGTGATTAAATTTGCAGTCAAGGTAGTGTGGGAATGATGCATAACTGGATAAATGGAGTTTTGTAGTATTTACAAGGTTATTTGAATTAAGAAAGAAAAAAATCTAGCACTTAGCTTCAGGCACCTGATATGAGGTCTGATTTGTCAGCAGTCTCACAGAGATGAGCTCTTCAGAGGCACACTCCTTCTAAGTAGACATCTAAAAGAAGTCATCATACTGCTCATGGTATTCTCTATACTTCATGTAGCAATTCTGAGGAATCCCACATTCGCACTAGTTTACCTGGGTTCTGCTTCTGTGTAACACAAAGACAATTCATGACACCTCTGATAAAGTTTGAAATGTATTGAACAGATCCATTAACAACTTTGAAAATACATGTAGATAATAGGATCAGGATGTTTCACGTAGTATTGTTTAATTGCAGGGAAAAAGTAGTTTCTTCGGATGATCTCCTGGAGTGGCTGAGACCTTTTTGTGGTGATGACTCTTTACCAGTTAAGCCTCGCATCAAAGTACTGCAAATTTTGGAACAAGCCTTCCATCTCAGTGATGAAGACAGCAAGCTGCTTGTGTACTTCAGGACACAAGCTGTTCTCAGAGCTTGCTGGCCTGAAACAAAGGTATTAAAATTTACTACTATAAATGATAGCATGAGACTTTATTGTGCAGGGATTATATGGTGATTTTTGAGTTTGTAGTCTGTGGTTGTCACTATGAGTGCTAATCCTATTTTCCTTTTGAATCAAGATTCTAGTAAATTGTGATTCTTTGAAAAACAAAATAGTTCATGGAATCCTCAGCTTTTATTTACAATCAGGAGTAAGTAACACCAAACTTGATTAAATACTAATGATTGTTTTGTACAGCATGCATTTAACTTCCTCACTTTTTTTTTTTTTTTGCATTTTTTCTTTTTAGGCAACTGCTTGTCACTTTTACTCTCCTCTTTATAATTTACATGGTGTGACATTATGTTCAGATTTTCTTTTTTCTGTACTCTCTGAGTTTTATACCATGCATGTATAGTTGGAACATCAAGGACATTCTCAAATGGAAGAGCTGATTGATAGGGAATGGCTTTGATCATAGTTGGAGTGTGCTACTGTCTCTTTGAAGAGGCAGCACCTAAGGCAGTTTTTTTTTTTTTTTTTTTCTTAGAGCAGCTCATACCTTAAACCATCCCAAGTGTGATTTTTAAAGTCCTTTTCAGAGCAAAGTAAGGAAAAACAATGTAAAATTATTGCTGAAAGAACTTGCTGTAAGCTGGTTATTATTTGTTCCTACAAAGAGACAAAGAGCACTTCTAGCCCGAGCTTTCAAGTTTAAGACAGACTAATTTTCCTTCTGAATTAACAGAGTATGAGCTTTGGTTGTTTTTTTTTTTTTTTTTTTTTTTTTAAGCATATGTAAAAAAATCTAAGATAATAAAGATCTCAGCATGAAAGTTTTCAGGAGTGAAAATTACAGAATCACAGAATTGCAGGGATTGGAAAGGATCTCAAGAGATGAGTCCAACCTCCTTGCTGAAGCAGGTTTCCTACAATAGGTCGCACAGGTAACATCCAGATGGGTGTTGAGTATCTCTATAGAAGGAGATTCCACAACCTGTCTGGGCAACCTGTTCCAGTGTGTGAAGCAGAACATTGAAATATTGATTAATATTCAAAAATAACATTTTTTATGTATGATTCTTTTCTAACTGCTGTATTTCACTACTCATTTTGGTAAAATGCTTATTAGAAAGTATGTAGCATTAGAGGTTCTACATTTAGTCTTCCAGGTTCAATGAAAATCTAGTAAATGCTTAATGGGAAGAAATATTCTTATCTTTGAAGCTTGTATTATTTTGAAATCATAGGAGTATTAGTTGATACCTTTAAAATTATTTAGAAGCAGAGTTAATCTTCCTCCATTTCCTGGATGCCTTTCTTCTTCCACCTCCAGCGCCAAAGCCATATGGAACTAAAATAGAGCATTTATAATACTTAGAAAGATAAAATAAAATCCGTGCTCAAAAGCATTTTGTATTAATTTTAAACAAACGTGAAGTACTATCTCAGTTTTGACTTGCTCTACCAAGACCTTCCAAAGGAATAATCATCATCATAATCTTTGAGAAAATGCTTATCTCCTGACTCCTTTAGAAATTACTTTTTCTCTTGCATTCACAGTAATGCCAGCACTTAACTCTTCAACGACACTGCATGTGTATGTCTGTGATTGGATTCTTTATCTTCAGTTTGCTTCTGTTATTAGTGTGCAGTGTCCCTTGTCAACATTTTTTTTTTTTGCCTGTGACCCATTTTCAAGTCTAAAATGATAAACTAAAATATTTTTAACAAAAAAAATAATTAAAAAAAATAGAGAGTAGCTTTCAGCCATGGCTGTAGAAGAGAGAAAAGGATCTTGTATTTGGCAGAAACCTTATGAGACTCATTACACTTAAGAATCACGTAAGATGCCAGATCGCTTTTATTTCCTCACATAATCTAGTAGGTCAAAACACAAAACTTGAATTAATTTTCTTTCATTTCATGCCACTTTAGGAATTAATCAAATGCATTGCAAATGCCACTGGTTAGTGATGCCCACTGTGGCCCATATACACATATATCTTTACTAAATCCTGGGTAATTCTTGTAGACTTCGGACTTCAGCCAGCTTAGGTCTCCCCATGTAATATATTAGTAATTTCTATTTTCTGAAGTGGTGTATTTTCAGAATGATAGTTTTCAGCAGCAAAACACATGGTTTTGGTGAGGAAGAATTCTGTGCTGATTATAAACAACACTGTTAAGTCGTGGCACAGAGAAGTTAATCACTTCAGTGCTCTACTCTTTTGCTGATAAATAAGAAGATATTGCAAGAAGCTGTGTTGTAAAAAGCATAAGTACTATGCTAGTTAAACTAAAACCTTTTAGAGCTAATTATGTACAACTGTGCATACAATATGTAATATAAATTTCTATGCGTATGGTACTTAGCTAAGTTCAAAAATATTTTCTCTGCTATAGTGAAAGCTGTGCCTACATGTACATACATCAATATGATTGTTTTTTCACTACAGTTCCTGCTGCAGAGTAGAATTGAGAGAGTCCTATTGGAACGTATTTTAAAATAATTCTAATTTTCAGTTCGAGCTAAATGTGATGGATGTGATCTCTTTGCTTTGAATGAATAGTTTATGATATGTAGCTAGTCTGCGATTTAGACAAATTGGTTCATCTGTTAAGTACTGGTAACCGAAGTTCAGAACTCTTCATTTATGTCCATTATGATTCACTGTGTAATTTTTTTCTAATCTATTCAGCTGATGTCAAACATTAGTACGCAGGTTGGTCTTAGAAGAAAGTACAACCTTATTTGAATTAATTTGATTTGCTTATTCTGTGAATTAACAAACTGAAGGTAGGATATTGTTTTCTCTGTATTTTTGCCAGATACATTTCACATTCCTTTGTGATGTGTTAGTAAAACTGCAGAATTCAGCAATTAAATGAATGCTGAAAAATCGAGAGAGTTATCCAGACAGCTTTTTATGTTATACAGCTTAATGCTTCAGATTAGATGACCTTCAAGAAGCACCATTGTGAAATTCTGTTAAATTTCTGGGTTACTCTTGATAAACCAGTCAAACGTATGAGGAATTACATTTTTCAGAAGTGTGCTGCTATGTCAGTTCATTTTTTGTGTGTGTATGTAGGTATCTGTTTCTCTAATGTCACTCCATCTTTGTTCATTTGGTCACTTTTTCTCATCCAGCAAAGTAGAAAAACACTCAGTCACATTCATTAGAAAAATAGAAGTGTGCAGAAAATGAGCAAATGTTAATTTTAGCTTGTGAAGGAATGTGTCTAAAGGTTTTGTTAATGGAGTTTAAGTTGTAAACATTTCAAAGAAGTACTCACGATCTTTCTTCCAGACTGTTCTATCCATACTAGCTTGGCATTTCTTCCATGTTTCTAGACAATCCTCTTTTCCTCCACCATTTCCTGGTACAAATAGGGATATTAAGTATTGTAAAGGATGAATGTGGATTCCTATTGAGTAAAGATAAGTAAAATGATATTGCGGTGTTCAATTACCAGAAAATGTGTGAAAGCCACCCTCAGAGTGTCTACTAATCCTCTTAGTCAGGCTTCGCATACATCAAAGGGGGCCTTAATATTTAATTATGCTCTAGGTGCTCTAAGTAGTGGTGCCACAAATCAATGTGTTTCTGGGAAACAGGCCAGCTCTTACAAAATTAAAAATGTACTTCATGGAAGCAGCTACCTATCAAACAGTCAGAAACACAGCAATTTCCAGTTCTCTAATGATAAGTTAACAAAATTAAAAATTCAGTGGCCCTCATTTTTCAAAGGCTTGAGAGTCTTTAATTCACATTCCAGTAGCAACTTACCCTCCTGGAGGGAGGAGGCATGTGTTGTTTTAATCCCCTTGATGAATTTTATCTGAGCTCTTCAGGTTCTATAATTTTCTAGTTAACTGACGCATGAAAAATACAGGTCAAAATGCTGACTTTTTTGTACATTACAAAAAAAATGTTGGGGAGGAGGAGAAAAACGTAGGCTGTTTACTTCAAAGTTTAGCTTTATCCATCTAAGATGGGAAGTTATTTGTTTTTATGTAATATTAAAAAAATCTGGTCTGTAATGACTTGCAGCAAGTTAAAATATCAACAAGCACTGTGAGCGTGCTTTGTCATTTGCTGCAGTGTCCAGCTGGGGAGAATCAGTTACACTAACGAGAGTTAGAGCTTTTCCCCAGGAAGTTGAAGGCATTAGCAAAGGTTCCATGAGTAACGCAAGTGTTAGTTTAAGACAAGAAGCTAACAATTGTGAAGCCTCTATAAGACACACCTTGTCTTTAAAGGATTGTTTAATTATTATGCAAATTGAAAATGTAATTACTGTTTGCATGCTACTTAAATGCAAATAGCTTTGTCATTTAGAGAAGGTAATCTCTTACCCTTCACATTATTACATTACTGGCATTTTTTCCATGATCTTGCAGGCTTGAGAGCTGCTGAGGGCTGGATGTTTTTAAAAATTGGAAAGGGATTCTAATACAGATTTGACGTAGTAATTTTAGGTCTCTCTATCTCTTATTTTTAAAATGTAACTTTGGAAAATTACTGGATTAATTTGTATTTCATGTGCACCTTCCCAATCCTACCTCTGTCATTTACTGATGTAGGCAATTTATGTATGTTAGATGCAGTTTTTCTGTGTCTCAGCAACCTTTCTAATGTCTACATTAACATAATGACTTCCTGAAAACTTGTATATGGCTGTCAAACTTCCTTTTCTTTTTTCTGGTTCTCTTTCCAAGTGTATGGTAAATATGTTTCAATTTACATAGGACTCCATGACTTCATAGTAGTTCATTTGGTAGAAATGGTAGATTTTCAGCATTTACCCATTGCATGTACTTGTGTCAATTACATTTGAACATGAGTATATGGAAAGCAGCCTGAGATGTGAGAATTCCCAAGTCATTTTGCTGAAGGCAAACTTTATCAACTTTCAGATAACTATGACCCTCAGTTAGCTTGATCTGGCAAAGTACAAGTGAGAAAACAGTACCTATTTAATCCTTACCCATCGTTTATTTATAAAAGCATGCTTAATTAGAGGAAGAATTTATAATCCTATCATCTTTGAGTAAATTTATTAAGATGTTTATAATTATAGAGACATTGTTTCTCTATTAAAAATGCGTAAAAATTAAGTTTAATAAATTAACTTCAAGTTTTAATAAATATTTTAAAACACTAATTTCCATTTCTCGCAGATGCAATTTTTTCCATGTGACAACATGTGAAATGTTTTTTGGGAACATAAACTGTGGTGTATATGATTGATTAAATACTTTAGGATGCAAATGAATCATTTTCAATTAACTGCAGAAATAAAATGGATAAGACAAATCGAAGAGACAAACAGTATTACTTAAGTGAATGTGATGGTTTCCTATGCAAGCTTGGAACAGAATGACACTGCTGCGGTTGCTTTAGAGGAGGATAAACAGGCTCTGGAGTTGGTACCACGTAGGGTAGCTCACTTTCTGTGACAGTTCTTTAGTAATGGAGGTATAAGTGGAAAATGGTTTTAAAAAAAAAAAAAGGCATGGTGTGCTTTTATCTCAGTTTCACAAAAATTAAGAGCTCATTAGTGACATATTAATTCTTACTATGCAGCAAAGAAATATGTGGGTGGACTGTAATGCAGCCTTACGTTGTCACTTGTTAAATCTGTGGCATTGAAGGCAGAAAATACTGGCACAGTGGATGAATTTTTGCCTCTGTGATTTTATATGTAATGCTATCCTGTGTTTTGTAGGGTAGAAAAATTCAGAAAATCAAAGCCTGCTAATCTAGGTACTTCGCCATGCTTTTTTTTTCTTTCTTTCTTTCTTTCTTTCTTTCTTTTTTTCTGTTGCTTGCTCAATTTGAGTAAAGCATTCCAGTCCTGTTATTTCATCTAAGATGTTTTCTGTGTCTGTGACTATAATCCTCTTCATCTAATCCCACTGTGATATGTAGTATACCTCCTGAAAATAAATAATTGGGGAAGGAATATGATGTCTTTGTGGAAATTAATGGTACATGCTTATGAATCCAAGCATTGCAATTGCACTTTTGAATTCAGCTGTACGTTAATCAAAAGCCGTGGAATTTCATTCAGTGAGTCTGATGTTCCTGTTTTTGATGATGCACTCCCCTGAGAGCATCAATTAATTTATGTAAGCAAAGAAGCAGTCATAAAATTATCAGAAATTCTACCCTTTACCATCTGATCCTGATCTTTTTTCTTTCTTTGTGAGGTATGGACTGTAAAACCATTTCTCTTTAGGCCTTATTTTATCAATATTCTAAATTAATATGTTGCTATCTGTTGATGCCATCCTTTTTTCAGACAGTCTCATTCAGTCAAACGTATAGATGATTGACCTTATTTAGGTCTGTGAACTGTCATCTGAGGAGCTCCTGTCAGCTATTCATTGAATAGTGCTTGATAGGCATTCCACTAGTTCATATTCATTAGAAGTGTGAGACTTTTTTTTTTTATAAAAAAGTAACTACTTCATGTTTGTCTTCTTTGATGAATTATGTATGTAGGCAGTAATCTTTTTTGATATTTAAAATATAAATTTGTCTGACATGTATGTAGCTAGTAGGGCTTTTTTTCTAAAAATTCAAGTTTTGGGTAGGTATCACCACAACATTCTATATCAATATGCCATTTTCATGTTTTTTTTTTCTTTTATGTAGCACTATAAATCTAAATATATTGTTTCTGTTCCTGCACAAGAACTTACCTATAACTGCAATGACTGCTGTGAGGATGACTACATCCCATTCAACCAATTGCAGCGCTCACGTAACTTCATCTTGTATGACAGTTTTATGGTGCTATCTAGTGTTTCAAATTAGTTCTGTGGCTGTAACAGACTTACTCGTTTATTTAAATTTGTACAGCTTAAATAATTTTGTGCTGTCCGTCCACTTGTCACTTTAAATGCTCTTGGTCCAAGTCATAAACATGGAGAAATGGTAGAGGAAACTTGCATTACTGTCCTTTTTTTTTTTTTTAATAGATACTGACTCCAACTTAATGTCATATTTCAGTGTCAACAACCTGCTATTTCTAAAGGCAGATGTTTTAGTTTAATGTGTGTTATTCCTTTTAAAAATACCTGTTTTAACTTGTCAGTTTAGCCTTTATGCTGGACAGTATTTTGAAAGCATTAATTTTGACAAGTTTTTGTTACATGAAAACAGTTTTAACATTATTTTTCCTCTATTAGCTAGAATTACAGAGTAATTTATTGAGTTGGAAGTTATACACACAGTTGAAAGCTGGGAACTTGTGCATGCACTACTTCTTAACGGTAGTAATAATCAGAAAATGTAAACTGAAGAGACACTTGGCATAATTGGTTGAAATGGCTGATGCTAATTTAACAGCTTAAATGTAAAACTAATATTTGAAAATTAAAGTCTTGTTGAAATTTTGCATCTCTTATCAATCACCTTTTATGTTCTAAATGAAGTATCTTTATACCTAGGTTATGAAGATGAAACAGTGATTGATAACTGGTGCTTACAACTAAAATGACTTGCATCTTTTTAACTCCCTTGTGTTACATAGTTCCAGCCATGCTTTACGCAGACTCCAGTTTTTGCATGTTAACTGACACCTGGTCAATGCGTATTTTAAATCATATGTATGTTAATCATGTCTCATTCAATGTTAGATAGCTAGCTATATACATCTTTTCATAATTTTGTTCATTGATATCTTTCTTTTCCTCTCTCTTTTCTCCTTACAGTTCAGTACAGTTTTAGGAGGTTTTCTTTCTGCTGAAATGTATTTGCAGATTATAACACAATCTCCTGCAGAATATAAATGAATGCATTTTATTTACTACACAAGTTATACATGTGTATGCATTAGGCAATGCACTTGTGTTTACTGAATCTGTACGCATTTCTTAGGAATTAGTGATCTACATATCAAACAGATAAGGAATTAAACAATATATAAATCAGTTTGTCAGAAGTTCCTGGCTATTTCTGATGTCTGACAGGAAAATGCAGATGAAGCAAAGATGTGAAATCCTCTATGCAGAAAAAACTGCATCCATTGAGATTCTTTGATGCTTGCTGAATGTCAGATGCCATTTTGTCAGCCTATCTTACTCTTCTTCTGCCATCTGCCACACGGCAAGAAAATGTAATGGGATATTGGTGGGAAGGTTCAGCCTCTACTGCCATAACGTCAGTGTCTGCTTCTGGCATTGTGGACCTACATAATAAAATAGGAGATGTTACATTTGGAGCAGTCCTTATAGAAACACAAAGCAGATGCAGATTATAAAGTATCTAATTTCAACTCTATTTTGTTTTTAAACAGTTCAAGGGGAGAGAATTAAAAGGCCTGATTTTTCTTTCCCTCAGTTAACAATCATTACTAACAGCTTTTGAAATCATGGCCATTTCAGTGGTGACTTACTAATTAGAGTTCAATATCACTGAATTTGGTTATATGTGAGAGAAGTCAATAGAACCAGAGAGTAGATTAAATGTCCAAAATACTTTAGGACAAACAAACAAGGAGCTCCTGGGCTGTTCACTTTATATGGGGTAAGATGTTTTGAGTCAGTCATACTGTTTGCTGGCTGATCTCAGTGGGCATATTGTTCTTGTTAGCCCTCAGCTGTTGAGCAAGGAGTTTGCACATAGTCTCTCCCATGTCTGTTTTGAGGCAGGCAATAACCAGTATTGTGATTGCGGAGCCTTGCTGTTGATCCTCAGACACTGAGCACAGGCTTTGGGTGAGATGGTCATACTGTAAGATTGGGGAGATGAATACAGGGCAAGCACACTGTCACAATGTGCAAGTACATAAAGAGGTCAGTTCAGGTTCAGATCAGAATTCAGTCTAGCCTATTCTAAATACCACAGGGACTGAAAAACAGACATGAAATAAGAAAAGGGAAGCGTACATTTGAAACTTAATCCATTCTCCTCATCTCTGGGTAGTCAGAGGAGGTTAATTAGTAATAGGAAGAAGAAGCAGCTCTATGTGTTGACAAGTTCTACTTTGAAATATTTCCCACAGGTAGGTGGAGATAATTTACCAGGAAATTATTTAACTGAAACCTATTGGCTTGTTTTAAACTTGTTTACTGAAATGGAAAAACTATGTGTTTTAGGAAGCATTCTTGCTTAAATAGATGATTTTAGTGCAAAATTATTGGATGAAATTATGCATAGAGGTTAGTGTATTGCTCATTAAAATGTTGCATCTAGATTAAGGTAAAAGAGTAGTTAAGTACTTCCCTGCTTTTCCTTCTCTGAGGGATTTCTGAATTCCAATGGCATACAAAAAAGATAGGTAGTTTATTCTTTTTTAACCTTTTAACCTCTTCTGTCTGACTATATACAAGGTCTTCTAAGCTGCCTTTAATCAGCTAGTGTAAACTGTTCATTCTCATGCTTCCAGCTGTATTTTTTTCATTGCTCTTACACACTGGTAGACAGGAAGGATGAATAACATGGTGAATGATTCTTTACCTCTTGCTACTTTTCTCAGCCTGATTCTGTTGTCTCTGAAGATTTTGCTCTCAATCACAGCTTAAAAGATTTCTTTTTAAAGACACCTAGCTTAGAAATAATGAAATGGTGATAGTGTGCTGGGAGCAGCATCACTTACGGTTTTGCCCTTAAAAGTATTTACTGTCGCTTTGGGATACGAAGGTTTAGAATAAGGTGTTTCAATATGTTCTTGTTTTCTTTTACAAGTGTCTGGTATGATGGTTGGTAGGGGATGTCTCTCATCTTCACTCTGAAGCAAGTGAAATAAAGAATAGCCTTTAAAAGCTCCTCATCATACTTTTGCAGGGACAGTAGTTGTCTGATTTCAGGAAGAGTTGTACACTTCTGCCTGTTTTTCACTGGCAATTTTTAACACTTGTTTTCATGTTCATATACTATATATATGTATCTATATATGCATATACATACATATATATGTGTATATATATATATATTCACATATGTATATTCACATAGCGTGTGTGTATATAAACACTTTAAAATATCTGTTTAACTTGGTAACTTGTCATAGTTAAAAATGTCAATGTAAAAAAATGTCATAGGATCATAGAACAATTTGAGTTGGAAGGGACCTTAAAGAGCATCCCATTCCAACCTCCCTGCCATGGGCAGGGTTGCAAACCTCTAGATCAGATTGCCCAGGGCCCTATCCAGCCTGGCCATGAATACCTTCAGGAATAGGTTAACAGTACAGAAATGCTAATCATTACATTACAGAATTCTATCAGATTGTTATCAATCAGTGTTTGCAAATCATATGAAGTCCTTCCTGATGATTGTAAGCAACCTGTAGCATCAGCTTTCCTGATCTGGAATCCAAGTAAAATCTTTTACGTTGGATCTGGTTATTATTAAAATGCAGTATAGATGAAGTCTCTACATCTAGAACTTGTAGTGAAGTACACAAAAAAAAACTTAATTCATTTTACAAGTGAGTCCAAACAAATATAGTGTAGCAGGAAGGGACTATTCAAATGCATGTTTAATGTTTCTATTTTTAATTGCATATTAATTCAAACAAATGACAGTGATAAACAGGAACATATTTTGAGATATTTACAATCTGGTGGATGTAGTAAAATGAACTTTGTAATCACGTAGATCAGTAGGTTTTTAGTTGCAGCTCTTAGAAACCATAAATATCTTCGCTTTTAATACAGGGAGTTGATTTTAGCATGAATGTAGGTTTTCTCAGTATAGAAATATGTAGGAAAATATTTTTCTGATTTTTACAGCTCAGTTCTTTGTTTGCAAACATCCTTATCAATTATTTCCTTAGAACGCTAGTACTGGATAAAATCTATTGTTGAAAACCATAGCTTTGTCATGCTTAAGGAGAGAAAAAAAGTAATATGCTGAACAGAATTTGTTGGGAAGAATGTGGTGGAGGTATGTCTGCTTCCATTTTCCTGTTCACCATTCTAATACGTAATCAGGCAGTTTATTTTTTGTTTTAACTTGTGGGAGGAGAGGATTGGATTGAGTGATTATTTGGTGGATCCTTTTATTAGCACTTCTGTTTTCTTAAACAAAACAGTCTCCAGGTCAGCAGCCAAGTTGGCTGGTGTCAGTTCAAATAATACAGTTTAAGCACTAAAGCATTTTACAACTCTATCAGATGTCTGTCCTTTAGGATTAGGAGAACAATATATATTGGATAGTTATGCCTCTGGGACACGATTTAGATACAGCAACATAGCACTGTTGCTGTAAATACTGATTTAAACTAACTTCACTTTAAAAAGCGAGATAATGTACTGATCTAAGCAACCAAACCTGTGAACTGCCATGCCAGAAGTTATCTTTATCAGTCATGTGTGATGTCCCATGGCTTTGTTTAACCTTATCTTTCTTCATTGTATCATCGTAAGTTTCTTAAAGCTGATAGAAAAAACTTTTGAGGCAACTTTTCATATTTACACACTTTTATGTGTGTCATGCATAATGAATCTCTACAAAGCAGTAATAAATATATAGAAAAAGATGAAGCAAAATTTTGTGTATTGAGAGAGGTTAAAGTTTCAACATGTTGGACATGTGATACATTGAATCTGTAAGGGAAGAAAGCTAGGTAAGTCTTCCAAAGACTTTCCTCAGGCAGAATATTTCGATGCTTTTAGAGGAGGTATTTTAAGTGCATATTTTTTTTCTTTCCAATACTGGATATAAGAAAATGTGCATTCCAGGATTACTCAGTATGCCTGGAGTCAGATAAAGGGTATGTTTTTTGCCAAGGTTATCTGCTGTAGGATAGACTACAAGTATCCCAACTATCAAAATCCTTTTTTTTTTTTTTTTTTTTTAAAAGCAGTAAAAGCACTCATACCCATATACTTCACATTTTATGTATAAAACAAAGTGTTTTAAAAGCTTGTAGGAATCTTCTCTTATAAAATGTCCTACTAGCAAGGTGATTTCAGAACTAAGATATTGTGGCCAGCTCTTTGATAAATAACTGGACTCCAGCAAAAAATATATGTATATCTATCATCGTTGTGAAGTGCTTTCTTATGGTTTGCAGGTGAGAATAGGTTGAAGACTTTACCTGTGGGAAAATGAATGATTGTATGTACGCTATCTCAAATCTCATGAATCTGCTGCTAATAATAAGACCATAACCACCTGAGGAAAAATAGTGGTTTTAATGGCTAAAGCTGCATAATTGTATGTGGTATGTTGTGTGAGTAAGCTCAGAGATGCAAAAAAATGATCATAGAAAGTTTGGGTTGGAGAGGACATTAAGAGCATCCAGTACCAATTCCCCTTGCATGGGCATGGTTGCCAGCCACTGGATCAGGCTGCCCAGGGCTCATCCAACCAGGTCTTGTACACTTCCTGGTATGGATCACTATTGGTTTCTTTGGGCAGCCTCACCACTTTCTGAGTAAAGAATTTCCTCCTAACGTCTAACCTAAATCTCCTCTCTCCTTTGAAGCCATTCCCTCTTACCCTATCACTATTTTATCTTGTAAAAACTAAATCTGGTAGGATCTAGTCCAGTTTTAAGCGATGGTTGCATATTCTGTATTGTTTGTATAGCCTGTATTTTCCTTTGTTAATTTCCTGATTTTTTTTTTTTTAAGAAACATAAGCATTATGCAGATGTTTGTTTTCTTGATATTAAGCATATGTGGTCCCTTGTTAATAGTGAAATTCTGTATGTTAATCTCTTAACATGAGGCTCAATTTTATTTAATTTGTATTTCTTTTTATAAGGTATCATGAGCATTGTTTCTAAAATTAATTCCCCTAATTGACTTTCCCCTTGTGGAGAATATTTGTGCAGCCTTTTAAAATATACAGCCAGTTGTGTTACATTGCCAAAGAGAAGGCACGAAACTGAGGGAAGTCAAGGAAGTAATGGAAAAGTCTGTTATTAAAACTGAAAACCCTGCTTTCCTTTTCCACTTGTTTCTCTTTTATATTCTTTATGGTTTATCTGAATTTCAAGTGTACTCTTTGCTACCTTGCTGTAAGCGTCATTAATCTGTTCAGTGACAGATTCTTCTTTCCAGGCCTTTGTACTACAAGGGGTCTGAACCTTTCATGACAGGTTATCTGTATGTAACCTTTGAATGTTTTAGATTTTTTT
Organism: Lagopus muta; assembly: GCF_023343835.1. Taxonomy (NCBI): domain Eukaryota; kingdom Metazoa; phylum Chordata; class Aves; order Galliformes; family Phasianidae; genus Lagopus; species Lagopus muta. The sequence continues at coordinate 12,252,517 of NC_064434.1, forward strand.
AATTGAAAAGTCGAGGGATAGGATTTATAGTATACTATTACCATGGCTTTGAAAATGACTATGCTGCTAGAAATGCAGTGCGTTGTTGTGCTACAGGCTTTAGAGCCGTCTGAATTGCTCATTCAGAGTCACTGAAAAGAGAATGTTCAGTTTAAATGGAATTTTTAATGTCTCTACTGTTTTGCTGTGCTATTACAAGGTGACAGGCTTAACTGTAACCTTGGCAACTTCATTTCAACTAGGTTTTGCCTCTTTTAAGATGAAATTTCTGCCTTTTAACACAGAGCATGCTCTCTCAGTTGTGTAAAGTAGCTGTTTCTGCTGTTTCTCTGTTGTGTCTGTGTAGCTTGCTCCAAAAATAATGCCTCTTATTTTTTTATGTGGAAATTAAAACAGATACAAAGAGCACAATGACACTATTTAAGAGAGCAAATTCTCAGCTACAAAACACTACTTCTCAGCATGGTCACCACCATTAGCTATACATTTTTGCCAGCGATGAATAAGAGCTTGCATGCCACCCTTGTAAGAATCAGCACCAGCAGAGGTGACCACTGTCACTGTTGTCCCTGCTGAAACTCGCCACCCAGCACCCCGCTGTACTCACATCCACTGTTTGATCTCCATAAAATTTCAGCAAAAATTGATGAATGTGAACGATTACCATTTATTTCTGCAAGGAGGAATTCTGTGACACAGCTTTGTTTCATCTACATTTCCGTGTCAGACACCATTTTGCCAAAGTGCCCCTCTGCTGTGTCTGTCACACAGCAACAAAATGTAATGGATTATTGGTGAGGAGGTTCTACCTCTGCTGCTGTACCACCAACATCCACCTCTGAGGTCATGGATTAACATAATAAAGTAAGAGGCATTGCTTTCAGAGCAGCCCTCATATACATGTGTTTTTGTATAATCTATTTGTGTAAAAAAAGCCAACATTCATGTCAGTGCGCATGAATTCATGTCAGTGGACATGAAAATCTTGTTTTCTTGTAGCACAGGACTGTCTGTTTTTGTGGTTTATTATAATTTTTATTTCTGGAGAACTGTCAGGAAAGAATTAGAGACTGGTGAAGGTATCCTGTCATTCAAAGTTGAAAGCTATGTGGAAAATATTTAGGGGAAATGCCTTGATTTACGTTATAGCAAATGATGTCTGTGCTGTAATGTTTTATTATTTTCGATGTTTCTGGTACATAATGTTGATCTCCTGCTTACTAGGATTGTTCTCGCCATTCTTGTGGGCATATCATAGATTTCAGTTATCTTGATTGTGAAGGCATTCACACAGATTAAATACAGCTGCTTTAGAAAAGGTGCATTTCACATGTAATGTGAAATGTGTGCATGGTCATTGCAGAATTAGCAAGTATTTGATGTTTTCAGTTAAGGTATACATTTCAAACGTATTCCTTGTATATTTGACTCTGTGAAATTGTTGCAAATGCTGACGCATTCTTGGTGCTAAAACGCAGATTTACACCTAAATCCTAGCTTTTCTTTTATAAGAAAATTATATATATTTATTAATAAGCACTTTGTCAGATGAATGAAATGGTCCTAAAACTTCCTTTAAATGCAGATGTATGTGGAGTATAGGAGTGACTAACATATGTACCAGAAGCACGAGATGCTGTGAAGATAAAAAAAAAAAAAACAAAAACCCAACAACTGAGACACAAAAGGAAGGCAGGATGAGAAATTTTAGGTAGAATAAAGCTAGTCTTTTTTGTTTCTTAAAGGTAAGTGTACTTGTCATCTGTCCTTCAGTACTTAAGTACTTTTATTTTCACTCTTTCATTAACCTCCCATTTTCTTTATCCTCAAGTGCTGCATTCTAGATCACATTCAGTCTTTAAGCACACACACTTCCTGCTCGCTGTGTTGCTGCCTTCTAAATCTCACCTGATTCACAGTGAATAGAAGTGACGTGCATTTAAAACAACATATGAAAAGTGAATTTAAAGTGAACATTCTACAGTGTTTAAGTTTTTATTACTTTAAGTGGGAAGCGTAGGCACCTCTAAGGAAGCCAGCATAGGAAGAAGTGTGTCAGAAATGCACACTGTATTTGAGAATAGGATGGTTTTTCAAATTTGCTTTGATTGTATTAATATGTGTTGTTGTAAGCAATTATGTTGCAAGGATCCAGCTGTCCAGAACTCTATAATGTTACATTTTTCATGAGGTTAATTAATCTTAAGTGATCTTAAAGATGCAGTATTATGCCAAATTATAGGAATTTAGTTTCCGTTGAATAGGGTATTCGATCTACTGTGATTTGCTCTCTATTGCCAATGGCTCAATTTCTGTGATAGTTCATCTCATCTTTTAATACTGATACTTTCTGTGCCATTTTCGTTCTTATATCTATAAGTGTAGAGATTTAACGTTCAGGCTGTGTTCTGAAGTAGCATGCTACTTGCTCCAGTATCCTAAAATGTACTCAGTGGACCATCAGTAATGCTATCTCTTTGGTCTAAAAGCTCAGTTACTTGTCTGAAAAAGGAATTGGAGGGCAGATGAATCCATGTGAGAGATTTTGTTGTCTAGTTAGTAATTAATTTGCTAAGTTGCTGAATATTTTTGATCCTTAGAGTTTAGGATGTCTTGCGTCCTTTTTACCCTTTCCCTTTCTCCCTTCTCTTTTCAGCCTTGTGATTTAAATATTGAGTATAGTTGTGTTTCACTCAAGGAAGTATAGATGGAATTGAGGGATACAATAATTGGGTAATGTATGTCTGCTGTCTAAAACATTTTAGTATGCAGTACTTTCAGACATACCCTGGAGAAAGAAGTAAAGTTTTCAACACTAAATATTTTAAAGTCATAAGTTTATGTAGGCAACTCAGTAAATGCATCAGTAATCTTTGTTTTCCAACCTCTTTTGAAAAACTCGTCCTTGATATATCAGTCACTTTTAGAAGATGGGAATAAGAACTTCAGTCCTTTAAAGTAGCTGTAGAACTGAGGAAAACTTCACCCATGTTTGAAGTCTCAGAAATACTTGGGCTAAAACAAAAATTTTAACATTTAATGCTATGTATCTTCAGCTGAATTATAAGATAAAACTAAGGTGGTTTATATATCCTGAAAGTTTTCTGAGTTTGGAGGAAAAAAACAGTGTTAGAATGTATTAAAAGTAGAAAGAAAGCAACCTTGTTATTGTAACAAATTATTTTTTAACTATAAGAACTTACATGTGTCAGGCAAACAATAGATATTTCATTTGTGAAAGCCACAAAGGTGTGATACCCACACTTCAGAATATAAGCTGCTTCTCATTTAGTCTCAAGTTGGTTCTCATATACATCAATCTTTCTTCAACACTCAAACCTTTTACCTTGCACGTTTTTTTTTACCGTGCAAACTGCAGGCAGTAATTATCTGTAATAGAACCTGTTATCAGCTGAAGAGAATTCCAATTCTGACAGCAGCTGCGTATTTTGCATATAGATGGACACTTGTTCCTCAGACAGAGCTGTCTGGAGGCTGGGGTTTTTGTCTTTCTTAATCTTAAATACCTATACAGATAAATACTGCAGTGTTTGTCAGCAAAAGTTCTTCACTGAGAAAATGAATTTGAAGTAATCTTCCAATACTCCTTCTTCTGAGGCTAGAGATTAGATGATGCAAACTCAAGTAAAACCTTGAATTCACATAGATAAGTGAGAGTAATGTGTATTACAGGAGTATTGGACCTGCACATTACATAAAATTATGTATATATATATAAAGAGAAAAGGAAATATAAGGATTTTTTTTTACAGAGATGTAGCACTCTTGAGAACTAATCAATGAATCTACTTTACAGGTATGTTATTCTAAGAATATGTATACCTAAGTCATTTTTCGTTATTTGCTTTTCTGTTTTACTTGCATATAACTGAAAATGGGAGGTAAGAAAATGGCTTTCTGTGAAGACTTTGGCTGTGTTCCTGTGTTATTTTACAATGTTGATGTCCTTCACAGATAGCTTATTGCTTTTAAATCCTTAATTTTAAAATGTTTTTCTTTCAGGTAGAGATAACAGATATTGAAAGTGAGGAAAAAAGGTGTGAATTGTTCCTGAGACTTCTGGAATCTAGTCACAAACCATCTGAGTTTCAGCACTTGGTTTTACTCCTTCAAGCTTGGCCACCTGTGGAAATGAGTAGCAGGTGAGCATTTCTTCAAACAATAGAAACCCTAAATTTTGTTGCTTGTTAATACCAAGTATCTTTCAGTCAGTGAATTAAAAAATGGTTAAGAGGAGTATGACCCTTTGAAATATCATTTTTGGGAAAAATTGGTTGTTTATTTCAAGTGGAATTGAATTGGTTTCTAGTGGAAGGTGTCTAGTGTGCATCATAGTGGAAAGAGAATAATTCCGTTGCCTCAACTATTGCCCTGGAGACTTTTTCAAGTACTTGAACTTAGATTTGCATATTTTACTTTTGGCAATACATAGAAAATCCATAAAAAGAACAGGAATTCAGAATTTTTCTTCTACTCAAAGTTATGGTCTTAAGAAAAGTTATGAAAGCTAATGTTCAGATGTGACAGGCTGTAGAACATCTATGAGGATAATGATACCAAGCAGTGGTATCATATCTCTTTTCTTTATTTGTTATCTGTTACTTTTTTTGTCTCTGAAAAAATATCCGTAAGTAAAGAATTTATCCTAGGGCAGACATAGCTGGAAGATACTGACCCACCAGTTCAAATTATGATTATTTGAAATTTCAGCACTGAACAAAATGGGTACTTATTAAAATAGTTCGTTTAAAACACCTAAGCTGTAATTTTTTGCTCCTCTTTTTTATAACTGATGCTGACTTTTAAGATACAAGGATTTGTACAATCCTATGTTAAAATGTAGAGGCAACAGTCACATATGTCCTTCAAGGAGAGCAGTAACACTAGTACTCTTTCTGTCTAGTCAACATGACATGCCATGTTTCATCTGGCCATAGTTAGGCTAGAGGCATTAAATGATGCTTCCTTTGGATAACATTGGGGCATCAGTTGCATCCTGTTTCAGTGTGGGCACCACACTCCTCAAAGTTTTTATATACATTGATTTGTCAGAAATATTCAGACTTAGCTGTTTATGAATGATAATTCTTTTGTGTACTTGGAGAGAACTAGCCCATTAGAAACTAATCTGGAAAGGTTACTCACCTTCAAGCCTGCATTTTGTTTGCAATTTCTGGATGATAGTTTTGATGAATCATTTATGACATTTTCATAAGCTAAAACTTTTCTTCATTGCATTAAAAAATTATTAGGACTACTGTATATCTGTCACAAATTCATATCCCAACTTTCCTTCTTAGTTTTATTTTAATTGCAATTGAAAAATTTGATGCCTCCCAGTATCTGGATCAGCCAAACTTTGTTCAGTAGTGAACAGAAAGATTAGAGAGAACTTTTATAAATAGATGTTTTTGCCTACTGTTGTGTAGCAGAAGAAATTAAGAATTATTTACTTTTATCTCCCAGTTGGTGTACTGTTCCTTCAGGCTCTCTTCGTCAAGTGAAGAAGAGATAACAGACTAATGATTAAATATTGTTTGCATTCACAGCAAACAGCGGATTAAGTTTTAGAGGTGGGATGCATCTTAGTTCCAAGATCTGTGAAGGCTGAACATTGGTACAAAATACTAAGAACAAATGTATTATAAAGTATTCAGGGTTTTAAGTAGTAAGTATAGCTCTACGTTTAGTCACAGTTTTCACATAAAGAAATCAGTGTAGCTCAGATAAGGTACGAGAGGAAAAATAAGCTCATTAACTAATATGTGTGATTCTGTGATTGTCATGCTGTTAACAACAGTTGAGATCACAAGGGATCCCTGAAAATTCTTCCTTCCTTCCTCTGCTCAAAGCAGGGTCAGCTACAGCAGGCTGCCTAAGGCCACTGCTTTGTTGGAGTCTTGAAAATCTCTAACATGAACTTCACAAGAGTGCATTCTGTTCCACTGCCATCCTGACCTTCCAGTAAGAAGTCTGAGCACTGAACACAGTACTAATCTCTGGGGTGCACTGCTGATCACTGGTCTCCAAAAAGGACTTGTGCCAGTGTTAACAACCAGGTTTTGAGTCTGCTTCACTGTCTGCTTATGTAGCCCATGCTTCATCAGTTTGCCTGTGAAGATATGGGAGACAGTATTGAAACCCTGATAAATGCAGGTGTGTAATGTCAGCTCTCATCCACCAAACCAGTCATTTAATTGTAGAAGACTATCAGGTTGTTCAGGCATGATTGCCCCTTTTTAAGTTAATGCTGACTAAGCTCAGTCATCCTTATGTCCTTCGTATGATTGGAAATGCTTCTAGGAGGACATACTTCATCTCCTTCCCAGGTACAGTGCAAGACTAATCAGCCTGTCTCTCTGCGTTTTTAAGGTACAAGCTGCAAAGCTGCGATTAGATTTTCATCTTTATTTTTACCTTTGACATAATTTATTATCACTAAAACTTCAGTGTCTTAATGGCTTTAACTTTGCCAGGAGGCACTGGAAACCCTTCAGGAGAAGTTGTGCCCTTCTCTTTCACTAGTAGTAGCCACCAGTAGTAGCATAGTAGCCACTTAGTGAAGAATCGTTGACTCATGGTTCCATAATGTGATTTAAGTGCTGAAATTACAAGTTTTCCTGACTTCAGCACTAAATTCATGTTCGTTAATTCACAGGAAAGGAAGACTAGCTCTGGTTTTCCAGATTTCCTTGAGTTTGCCTGAAACTCCAGACTACCAAAAATTAAAACAAATTTGATTGAGAAGAAGCAGTTATGTTAATACTATGGGAAACAAGTTTGTTCTGTTGGTTTTTTTTTTCTCCTTTGTTTGTTGTTTCAAGTTGGTTTGTGCAGAGTGTGCCTACTGCAGTTTCATTATTTTGTTCTTTCTGCTTGCTTGAGAGATGAGAAGGACCTTGCAATCTGTTCTCTTCATTGCCTTACCTGTGTTTTGCTTGGGAAGAAGACAATTGAGGCTGCGTGTTTAAAAAGCGACTGATTTAGTTCTCTTGCCCCATTTCAGTGTTGTTCTTTTCTCAGTAGGAATGTTGCATCTCTAGTTTCTTTATTCTTTATTTTATTGTTTTCTGATAATTCAATGATTGTTTAGTTTTCTCTCTCCTGCTTGGACTTGTCCCAGTAGAAAAAAAAATGCATTAAAGGTGGAACATTTTGCTCTCCCACGGGGTCTCTCTGTTCTTATATTCTCATTGCTTTCCTCTTATAATCACTTTTGTTTCTACCAATAACACTGTGCGCTTTATAAATCCTGTATCAGAAGGAATATGTACTGTGACTTGAAAGTCCTTCTTCCTAGCTCAGTACTAGTGTTTTAGAAAGAACATTAATGATGTTTTAATAGCAGTCAGCATAATCATAGCTGTAAGTATCTTGAGTCCCAGAGAGATCGTGGATGCCCCATCCCTGGAGGCATTCAAGGCCAGGCTGGATGTGGCTCTGGGCAGCCTGGTCTAGTGGTTGGCAGCCCTGCACGTAGCAGGGGAGTTGAAACTCAATGATCATTGTGGTCCTTTTCAACCCAGGTCATTCTATGAGTCTATGATCTTTTTTCCTCCACTTTGTTCTATAGGCTTAGTTAGGTATGTTTTGGAATTTTTTTTGTTTGGGTGTGTGTATTTATCGTGTTTAATGAATAATTGTTAAATGTGTTAGAAGGATTTAACCTAAATTTAAATTTAAGCTGCAAAATATAATATTTTGAGTATGAAATGTGTTTTTTTTTTCTACAGTAATAATACATTTGGTATGCGGAAACATTATTGGACTGATCTTTGTCTTTCGTAATTGGTGTGCTGTCATCAAAATGAACTTGAGAGAACTCAAAACCTTAGCAGTTAATAATGCTTCAGAAATGATGTTCTATTCCCATTCTTCCTATCAGTCCTACCACTTCAAGTTTGATTGGTTTAGAAATCAGACACAACTCTCTTAAGTGTCCTTCAGTATGAGAGAGTAATCATTTTATAAGCTCTTGTCAAATAGACAGATTTTTGTAACTGCCTCTTGTTATACACTGCTGTGAATAATTTACATTTCATTTTAATTATTTTGAATTTTATTAATTCTAATTGTTTTTCTTCAAAAAGGAATAACTCATGCCAGCTGAGAATCAGAGGCTGCACTGTAGTTATGAGGCCCACCAGGGCTCAAAATACAAAACAAGCAAAACAAAACAATAACGATAGCAACAACAAAACCATTGCAACTTTCTGCCTTCTTTATCTGAACCTTCTATCACTCTGTTGTCAGTGACAATCATTATCATGTGCTTATGACAGCATCTTTGGAAAGGCTGCCAGCAATCTCTGCTCTTCTCTGGTGTCTTTTCATCATGCATTACTCGTACTTCTCTCTTTTGTCTCTATTGAATATTTCATGTCAATAGCATTCAAGTGTCTTTACCAGCATAGATTTTATTTTATTCTTTTAATGTTTCTGCATCTGGGTTTCTGAAAAACCAACTTCGGTTGCTCAGTTGGAGTAAAACCGGATCTTTTAAATGAGTGAATGGGTTTTTCAGCAATCCCATTTTTTTTAAATCAAGTTGTATTAAGAAACTGTTAAGCAGAGAAGTGAAAGCAGTTATGCCAATTGTTTAGCCCTGTGTATTAGAATCTTTTTTTGGTCTTACTTGTTTTTTTTTTTTTCTGCATCAGAAGAAGACCGCTGTTGCCAACTGATTGTTTATTGTAGATGTAATGATATGTGTATGAACTGGGCTATTTTAAGTCTGAGTCATCAGAATTCTTAAAATTTTGGCTTTCAGCTAATGGGAAATATTTTATAATTGAATATAAAATTGAGAAATAAAACTTAAGTTTTATGGAAGCTCAGAAGGACAGAGAAGTAAAAAAAGAAAAAAACAACAAACTGAAGTTTGGTTGTTTTTGTAGCATTTTCACTTCTTCTAAAGAAGATGTCTTCTCTAAGAAAGATCAGTCTGTCACTCTGACAAAGGAATACTCTTCATCTACGTATATAGATCTTGTACAGTTCTTGTCATATCATATTGTGCCATATTGACTGAGGAACCAGTGGAGATGCTCAGTTGTTCAGTCAGCACTTTTAAAAATATTGATATTTGCACTCATGTTATGCATACATGCTTTACTGCCACAGCGTCTCATATTCAGAAGTGATTTTAAGCACTTCATAGAGTCTTGGGGAAAAAAAAAAAAAAAAAGAAAAAAAAAAACTTACCAGTAATTGAAGCTCTGCCTGGGTCTTTGGAATGCCTACATTCAAAAAGCATTTTTTATATTTGTTTTAAATATTAATAAGAAGACCTGATTTTAGGGGGATCAGAGGCTGAGTGCACTTTTTTTCTTTATTTTTTTAACTTAATGGAAAATTTTCCTCTAAAGACATTTTTACAAAAAAAAAAAAAAAGGCATTCATTTCAAGTTTGTGAAATAAATCTTACCATGGAAATAGTAGTTAGCTGGGTTTTTTTGTTTTTTTTTTTAAACTATAGTTGAACAAAGGTAACACTCAGAAAAGAAAACTGAATTCTACTTCTGAGTCAGATTTTTGTTGACTATCTTTCTTTTATGTAGAAATGGCAGATAATGTGTGTTTATTAGTATTCAAAATAATTGTAAGAAAAAAATAATTTTTTCAGAAAGTATACTTATTTGTCAGCTTTTATATTTGTATAAATTTTGTATAAATATTTATGTCTGATGCTTGACTCAGGCTTGTCATACACAGGTTTATTTATGGGAGATGCATCTTTCTTGTTATTTCTAACTTTTCTGAGTGTTCTGTTTCTTTCTAACTATTTCTAACTGTGCTTTCAAGTATGATTTCTGTTTTCTGTTTCTAATGGAAAATTCTTTCTTAATGTACTCTGGAGGCAGCAGCTATAAAAATGGAAATTCATGATGACTCTCCATGCCTTTAAGCAAGAGATGGATCACATAGCAATAGCTATTAATTTAGCCGGTGGCAAAGATGGAGTTGTGCTTTTTTTCTTCTCCTGACCTTATTGGGGGTTCATAGATCAAGTGCATCATGTTCTGCTTGTCAAATAAGTTGGCTTCTTTGAGTTCAACCCTTCTTGTTGGAAGGGAGAAGAGCTGTGCTGCTTCCAGCCAGACTCATGGCAGCAGTTTGTTCAGTGACTGTGACTGATGGAAAAGCTCAATTAAGTTGTCAAAAAGAATGAAAATAATGACTTCCATTTAGTTTGCATTCAAAGTTAACCGCTTCTAGAATCTCTGTCTGGGTCTTGTGTTAGAATATAATGACAGCTGCATGTGGATGTTTTTTTCTTAAAATATCAATGAAATAGTAGATATCGGCAGCTATGCTCTCCTGGATTGTCAGACCTATTCCTTGTTACGTGTCAGCAACCAATTTGTTTGACTCAATTTGCTGTTATATCTATTATGTTGCTTTCAACAATTGCTGCTAAATAATACCATTGAAAAGGAGCACTTTCAAAGCACTTCACTGCTCCTTCCCACTTGTGCTGGACAAGTATCTTAATTTACTATAAGACTAAGCTGCTAGATTTGTTCCTTCTATGATTTTTTTCCCTCTTCAAAACAAAAATTAAAAAATAATCTCAATTCCTTACTTAAGTGATTAATGACCAGAAATTGATGGGTGATTTTTAAGCCACTTTTTGTGCCTTCCAAATTTCACTCACAAATGAACATAGTGGCTGTGTTAATGTGGCTTTATTCTTGATCTACGCTGCTCTGCATGGATTTAGTCTGTATTAGAGGTGCACTGAAATGGATTAACAAAATTAATTCGTGTTAGCAAAATGGCAATGTGGGTGCATTCCTTCATGCTCTCGTTTAAAAGCTTTGGTCTTCTACTCTTTTCTGTCAGTAGATCCAGTCCTAGCAGGTACACCTGTCACTGCCAAAAGTAGCCAGACATCTCTGTGACCTAGCAAATAGCAGCTGTACGCCAAGAAATGCTCTGGCAATTAAACTTTATAGTAAATGTTGCTTCTGCCAGCGTGCATGATAAAATTTAGATATGTCTAATTTCTGCCTTTGGTTTAAGGCTGACTCTGTTACAATGATACTGAATGAATTTGTGGTTGGTTTTGGGTCCCTCAGTAGGATATTAAAAAAGAACATTGAGTTGCTTGAGCATGTGCAAAGAGCAGTGAAGCAGTGTTTGCTCTGGAGAAGAAGAGGCTAAGGAGGATTGCAGCAAAGAGGGTGTTGATCTCATTTCTCATGTAACAGATAATAGGAAATGTTTTCCAGTTGTTCCAGGGGAGGTTTCGATTGGAAATGAGGAAGAATTTCTCACAGACATGGTTACCAAGTGTTGGAACAAGCTACCCAAGTGTCCCCATCCCTAGAGGTATTAAGAAGATCTGTGGATGTGACACTCAGGGACATGGTTCAGTTGAGTGACTCTGTAGGTCAGGCTGATGGTTGAACTTGCTGATTTTGAAAGGCTTTATGTGCATATATATTTGTATATACATATTAAAAATCTGTTTGTGTTTTGTGGGCAGATCATGTGCAGAGGATAATCCGTGGGTGAAACTGGTTATTGTTATGCTGCAGAGATACCCACCTGAGGAAAAGGACAGTATGGGAAATGAAATTTTGAAAATCTGCCGTTCTTTGTATGACACTAAGTACAAGCTTCCTGTTGAGGTAAGTTTTAATGCGAAGTATCCAGGATATGAGTCCTGTTTTGAGGTCCCAAGCGCCAAAATGATCCATACTGGATCAAGTCCAGTGGAGAGCTAGTAATATGATTAGGTGGTTCATATACATACATGCAGTGAGGCTGAGAGAATTGGAATCATTAAGAAGACATGACTGAGGGAAATAATATTGCTGTTTTTTAAATACATGGAAGAGGGAATATGTACAGGAGGCAGAAGACCTCTTATTAGGGGTGCTCAGAGACTGAAGAAAATGCAACAGAGACAATTTACATCAAAAATTCTGATTACATGCTAAGAAAAAGTTTTTCTTCATTGAAGTGGTGAAACACTGGAATACGTGCTTGCCTAGTGGAGATGTGGGCTGTACATTGTTGAAAATAATCAGAACTTGAATCACATCTTGGGCAGTTTTTTGAGACTGACTGATGTAAGCACGAGTTAAGTTATGTGACCATTAGAGGTCTAATAGAATCACAGGCTGTCAGGAATTGGAAGGGACATCGAAAGATCATCTAGTCCAGTCGCCCTGCTGCAGCAGGAGCATCTAGATTAGGTCACCCAGGAATGCACGCATTCTTTCATATATTTCTAAAAAGACTTCATTTATGCATTACTGTCAGTGTGGCAAAAGCTGTTAAAGTGTCAGTAATTTTCTCTCATAACTATATAAAAGTTGAGTGAGAAATCCTTGAAAATGTGTTGGTGATAAAAATTTATGTTCAAGCAATTACTTTTGATAATATTCTGTCTTCCTTAACTGCGTATGCATACTTCAAGACAAGAATCTCTGAAGGATAAAATTATTGAAGTGTTTGTACATAAACAATGTATATTAACGAAAATGTGTTTGAGAAATGCTTAATAAACTTCATACAGCTTTAGAGTAGTTCTGTGAATATTTTACTAGGTTGATTAATCCCTTGTAATCATCTTCACACAATCATAGCCTTTGTGATAAAAAAAAAAAAGAAGCTGATGTTAAGATTGTAAGAGAACAGACTGGTTGGGTTTTTTTGTTTTCTTGTTTGTTTGTTTGTTTGTTTTTGAATAGTCAGACTGATTGCAGTTAAGTTCGGAGTCTTGTAAAACACAACTCCTCAAACTATCACTAAACTGAAACAATGCATCTAATTCACTCATTCCAAATACAAATTCTGGTGTAAGGCTGGTTTCTGTATCCTTGGGACTGGCATAAGTGCATGTAGCTGTTGTTTAGGTGGTGCTGAGTGGTTCATCATGGCTCATAAACTCATTATCTTTTGCATGACAGTCAGACCTTGCTGAAGTTGAATTTTCTAACTCACTTTATCAAATCAGTAATGCTAATCTCAGTGAGGGCTATTATCTTACAGCAATCAGTTTACCAAGAATGAAATGTGATTTCTGAAGTGAGTTTTTCCTTGAATTCTGTAACTAGTCCGTTATTTATTTATTCACTGTTTCAATGTTATTTGGCTTTAGTTGGAGATGCCTCGTCTTTTAAAGGTGCTGGATATTGAAGAACCCTCCATATGGGTGTAAATATACAGATATGGTGTGAATTTCATTACTAGTAAAACTCATGTTTGTTTGAGAATCAATTTTCCAAACCTTTTCTATGAATACTAGAATGTTGTATGGCAAAAGGAGTTGCACTGTAATGTTGAATTGTGTAGTTATCTACAAATGCAAGTTACGGTGTTTTAACTGGTTAAACCTGTGATTAAGAGAAGAAACCTAGAATGATAGAACTCGAAAAATGGAGAGATCATTTTATCAACATGGATAACATTTCCATTCTGAAGACCAAATGTTGTGTTGGAAAAAAAGGTTTAAGTCATAGTCTAGAAGTTAGAAAAAAATTTTTTTAGATGCAAATTTAATCAGAAAGTGTTCTTTTTTCCTTTATTCTTCCTCCTGCTGGTCTTTTTAGCTTTTTTTTTTTAACAGCCAAATTCTTTTTAATGTCTTCTAGGGAATTGCATAGTTTTAATCTTTGTGTATGTGGGCTTTTTGTTTTGGTTGGTTTCATTTGCATTATTCAGTGGATAGGTTTTTCTTCATTACTTTTCACTGAAGTAAGCATTGTTTCACTTGCTTGAAATGCACATTTGAACTACCTGACTTCTCCTGTGTTTCCCAGTTAATTTCTTTAGAAAAGGGCAAGTCTTCTTACACTGAGTGTTAGAACTTGACTCCTGTGAATATCTCATATCATGAATATGTTTTTCTATCAAGGTTTAGGTCATGTTCAGGTTACCTGACACATGACCACTTAAATGGGAGAATGCATCTAATCTCTTCTTTGTAGTCTGCTGAGGTTCTAGTGGCCGTAAAGTGCTTATCTCTTAGAATAACATTTTTCTATTAGCTGATTATTCCTGCTTTTTATATATGAATTTACTTTGTATGTTTTTCTTCACTCACAGTTGATTCTGATCTTTTTTTTTTCTTTAGGTTTTTGAATTTCATGAAATCATAGAATCATTTCACTTGAAAGGGACCTTTAAAGGTCATATAATCCAACTCCCATGCAATGAACAGGGATATCTACAGCTAGACCAGTTTGTTCAGAGCTCATCCAGCCTGATGTTTCAAGTCTCTAGGGCTGGGACATCTCCCACCTCTGTGGGCAAGCTCTGTTCCAGTGCTTGTCATAAAAAACAACTTCCTTATATCCAGATTGAATCTCCCCTCTTTTAGTTTGAAACCATTTCCCTTGTCCTGTCACAACAGACCCTGCTAAAGTGTCCATCCCCTTCTTTCTTAGTGCCCCATTTAGACACTATAAGGCTGCTGTCACATCTGTCTTCTTCTCCAGGCTAAACCGCCCCAGCTCTCTCAGCCTGTCCTTGCAGTGGCAGTGTTCCATTCCTTGGATCATTTCTGTTGTCCTCGTCTGGGCATTCTCCAACAGGTCTGTGTCTCTCCTGTACTGAGGACTCCACATCTGGACACAGTACTCCAGGTGAGGTCTCACCAGTGCAGAGCAGAGAGGCAGATCACCTTCTTCACCTTGCTGGCCATGCTTCTTTTGAGGCAGCCCAGGATACAGTTGACTTTCTGGTCTGTGAGATCACATTGCTAGCTCATGTTCAGCTTCCCAGCTGTATTAGTACCTTCAAGTTTTTTGGTTTTTTTTGTAAGGGCTGTGCACTATCCTTATATCTCTCAGCTGGTACTGATAATGGGGGTTGCCCATGTAATGCAGTGTAATGCAAGACAGCTTGATCCTTCCTAGGTCTCTCTGGATGGTATCCTGTCCCTTAGGCATGCCAACTACACCACTCAGCCTTGTGTTATCTGCAAGCTTGCACTCAGTTTAAGCGCTGTCTCCTGACATAATACTGCTTATACTCTGAATCCAGTTATTGAAGCTACCCATTAAAACTTTGAATAATACTCAAGCAAAAGCAGACTCCTGTGAAATGTGCTTTGTAAATCCTTTACAAAAGTTTCTGCTACTTCATGGCAATGACAGAAGGAAAGTCACAGATACCCTGACACAGATACCGTCCTATCCACTGTATACACAGCCTCACACCACAGCACAAACCACATTCCACTGTTATTGCAGAGAAAAAGCTGCTTATCTTCGTCTTGAGAAGTGTTGCAGGTGTTGGCTTACTGCAGATGGTTGGATTTCTAGTTTTTGTCCAAAGCAGCAGTGCAGTCATTTGTGACAGAAGTACGAGGAGATGGCTTTGTTATTTGGACAGTCTTCTGTGCTTGGCAAATTGTCCCATCTCTTTGTTGGAAAAAGGGAGAGAGGCTGCTGGAAGGGTTTGCAAGTTGTACCAGGCTGTTCTATGTATTATTTCCCTCGTGTCTCTGATAGTGTTTCATTGACATTTTCAAAGTCGTGCAAAATTGAAAATACACCATAGTGATGACTTTATTCCTAACTATGAAACCTATTGCAAAGGCCCATAGAAGCATTTTTCTGTATGATTTTTTGCTTGATTTCTCATTATATGTTTTGATCATTTTCACAGACTTAGTATCTGATAAAGTCTACAATTCCTTTTACTCTTGTGTGTCTTTTTTCTTCTATTTCTAAAGGACAGGCTGCTCTTTATCAGTCTTATGTAGCCCATCTTCTTATAAAGGGTGATGTCTCTTGATTTATTATTTTTGTAGGTGCTTCAGGTGAATTTTTCAGTCCTAGAAACACCTGTTTATTTATTTATCAAACAAATTTTTCAGTGCTAAATTGTCACCCATTATTATTACTGTTTATTTGGTTGAGATCTTCTAATAAAAACTAAAGCAAGAAAGGTGTGGGTTTTTTGTTTTGTTTGGTTTGGTTTTTTTTGCATTTTGTTACTAGATTTTTTTGTAGCAGTGTGTCATTAATCATGATGCCATGTCACAAGAGTACCAGGAAAATCAAGGATGTGTAAACCACTGATAAGAATATGGTGCTTTGTTATTACAGCTGCATTTTGAAATGATGCTTAAAAGTGAGGGACAGAACAGATAGCATGCAAAAATTAGTGCAGAGATAAAAAATACCTGAAAGTAGAAGACTGAAAGAGTGTAGTATATTATCTTATGAGAGGCAGAGAAGTGACTTGATGTGGATGTTTCTACAGGGAAAAGAAGCTAATAAAAGGCTCTTAGTTTACAAAGAAGCATATAACAGGAAGCATGACAATCACTGGAATGTGCTTCTGCTTTAAGGGAAATTATGGGTTCTCTAAATTTGAACATTGTTTCTGGATATCTGGTGTCTCCTAGGCACATTAAAATAAGGCACAAAGATGCTCAAGTGCTACGTCTGGTAGCCACCTGAAGTCTAACAACCTTTCACTTCAAATCTGCTAAACTAATTGGATAGCTAAGTGTGTGTTTTCTTCTGTGGAGGCCTTTGTGCCTCTGTGATGAATAAAGCAGATTGCTTCACAAAATGCCCCATTAGAATGCATAACCAGTATTAGAGCATAATCTTGAAACATCTAAGATGCAGACTAAACAGTGGCACGTCATCTGAGTTAAATGCAATTGCTTTGAAAATAAGGAACTTATTGCATTTGCTTGCCGAATGATACAGTTTTCCTTGTCTTAAAGCAGTGCAATGAGACAGCAAACACAGTCAACACCTGCAGCATTGGTCTCCTTCACCTGCTGCTTTAAGTGTATAGTGTACCTAGTTACATTGGAAAATTTGCTTAGTTTCCTTTTCTTCAACACACCATCATAAAATATGATTTGGAGTTCTTTTAGAGAGCCTTTTTATGGGTAATTTCTTATGATGCTGCTTCTTTGTTTAGCTTTGAGAGGCTTTCAGGTAGAAAAAGTTACCAAGTATGGTAAAACTGGTGTTTTGTTCAGTTTGTTGCAATTCACAAGTTATTTTTGAAATATTTGAGCATAAGCTCCATTTACTGCCATGGGTACACGTTTTCAAGGAAAGGAGACTTTGTAGAGTGAATCTCTAAGATTGCATTTAGTAAATTTCTTGTTATATCAAGCATACTGCTCAAAAGAAATCCAGTGCAATGTGAAATTATCAAAAGTTTAATGAGCATTTGACAGTTGTGGTTTTTCTAAAAGTTGTGGTGTAACAGAGACCCGTGGATGATTTGGCTGATATTTTCAAGAGGACAGTGTTGCATAATACTCAGAATGCTCAGTGGAAGTTCCCTATAATGTAGGAAATCTCTACTGGGTCTCTGTGGAAAATGGTTGTAGCAAGTGAACAGCATTCTTGGAAAAAGGAAAAGGAAATTGTAGTCTGATTTATTGTGTAATTTGTTAATCTAAATGCTTTTTGAAGTGGATAAATCATTGCACTGTTGAGAGAAAACAAAAGTGCAAGTTACGTATGAGAGTTTTTTTTGTTTGATGGCTTTGTTTGCTTTGTTGCTAAGCTGCAGTCCAAGATGCAGATTTGGAAACACGTGGCTTTTAAAAAGGTTATCAGTTCTTGATTGCATCAGTTTTTGATCCTAAATTTGTGCTTTTTCATAAAATATAAGAAATTATGTAAAAGAGAGAAAGGTTGAATTGCTGTGCTTTCATCACGTATAGAACTTTGTATTAAGTTTGAAATAGTTTTGCAACAAAGCTTTATGGTGTTGCACTGTGGTATATACTGTTTTTTTCTCTTTGATTTGTTCCATTTTTGCATAATTGAGTCACAGAAGTATCAAAGGTGCCTGGTTAAATTTCTTCCTGTGCTTTGCACTATTTCACTGGATTAATACATTACACAAATGTATTAATCCCAGAGAGGGCTGTGATTTCTCTGTTCCTGTTTAAGAAACTCCAGAATGTAATGTAGGTTCAGGCTTGTCTTGCCTTAATGTAACAAACACTCCACTTAATGTACATTGTTTTTTAAATCTGTCTGTTCAGCTTTCTAAAGAGTTTCCATCAGGGAGTTCATTTGTTTCATATGTTGGTTTTCATACTGCATTGGGCACAAAATTTTCATAAATTTTAGTATGAATGATGATGTTAGTATCTCCAGAGATCTTGCTGAATGAGTTTACTTTTATTTTCAGTGTATAAAAGAAATATGCTTGTTGCTGCTTGACCATTCCCTCTTGCTGCCATCCCTAAAACTACTGGTGGAGAGCATGGATCAAGATCTTCACACTATGGCACTGAAGCAGATAACAGCTGTCACTAAGGTATGAGCAGTTGAATTAACCACACTTCAGAGTTTATGGTAATAAATTAGTTCTCTTATCTTACCTACTATCTTGATAAGCAGACTGTTGAGGCCCTTATCATTATTAAGGTTTTCCACAGCTATTGTGTTGACAGAACATTAGTAACACAGCGCTCATAAGATCTTTTATAAATACTTCAGGTAATTAAAGCTGACGACACTTTCTTTAAATTATCTAGTATGCTATTGCAAGTCAATATGGTGGAACATATATTGTGTTATATAAAGTAGATTGTTATCTCTATGAGGCTGTTCTTGCTCGTTATTTTTTTAACTGATAAAAGTACAACAAATGAGTTAGCAGTTTTCTGACAAGCTTGTCCTGTAGTGAGCTGTTGGAGCCCTTTTGTTCTGTAGAACAGATAGATACAGGAATGGATGCTTGGGAATTTTGTGTAATTCTAAACGCGTTTTCATTTGATATTGTAGCAGTTTCTGGTGAAAATAGCTAAATAGCACCTCTTCCTTGGACAAGAAGTGAAATACATTACTGTGTATTTCTCAGTTGTTGTATAAAGTTACACTGTTGTTTTTTGTCTTGTGTGTTTTCTTTGCAGTTAAGAAGTAAAATCTAAAATTGTGGAAGTGAGTTTCCTAGGCAGAAGCATTGTATTATCGTTTTTTTTTTCTCCTCCTGAAGTTTGAAACTTCTTCAAACATTTAAATGAATGTGCATGTACAACCTGAAAGACTTGCTTTGATTTGTTAGCTGTGGTCTGCAATCTAGCTGTCTGTGACAAAAGAGGAGGAATGGCTTTTTGTTCTGGCTGGATAACTGCATTGAAGCTCCCCAGAAGTATAGTATAGTATTTATTTAAGAAAAACAGTGTTTCTGAAATTTATATCATCTCTTAGAGGACTCGTAAGTTGCATATTAAAGTGTAAAATAATAAATGAAGGTCCAGATTGCTCCAGTTATATACATTGCAAGAAGTTTTTCAGATTCCTTAGTTACAACAATCAGTGCAGTGATTTCCCCTGCTTTCACACCATCCTCTGTTCCCTAGGGAGGATATTCTGCACCTTGCTCTTCCAATGATTCTGCTCTTAGTCTCACTCCTCTTTTATTCTCAATTGCCTGAGGTTTTATCTGCTTCACCTAGGTGTTTCTAATTCGCCTTCGAAAAAAGAAGTGTTATTACTGAAACGTGTGAAGCACCAGCATCACAGAACGTAACTGGACGTTTAAAACAATTGCAGGAAAGGAAGAAGGGCATGATACATGCAGTATACATCTGCTTGTATCAAAATGTCATTGTTGTAATTAACATCTAGTATGAATTTGAAGTATTTCTTAGTTGAAAATCTCGTTCTAGGGAGAGAACCATATTCCCTGTTACTTACACAAATTAAATACAAAAATTATGGGGTTTTTTTCCCTCAAAATGCAGTTTTCTGTAGTGAGTTTTTTTGTTTTTTTTCTTAACACCTACAGCTGTAGATTTTGGTTTCTAATTGTTTTTAAGAAACAAGATGATCTTATAGAAAAGCATCTGGCTACTCGATGCATCCACTTTTTCATGTATACGTTCTGTTAACCTTTTAAAATTGACTTTCTTGTTAACAGATGAAAGCTGCTGAGTTAGTGACTAGCTCGCAAGCTTCCCAGCAGGGTTTTATGTCTGAGTACATTTTATTTAACTACTTTTCAAGCCCAGTGCTGTGCAGTAGCACCTTCTGAATGGCTGCTAATTGTATTGCTCTATTAACTGGCCTCTTCTTTCCAATGTGCTGCAGCATTCGATTTTTTACATTCTAGTCCGATTAGGTTTTATTGAAGTTTTAGGAGTAGGAACCATATTATCTTCTTAGTAATATAAAACTTAGTACATACACCTATGCATTCCTGAAATTATGTTATTTTTGATTAGGAGAAGGTAGTTTGATAAGCCATTTCTAATTTTTCTTCCTAATTCAATATTAATATGAGCATAAACCTCCATAATAATGGTACATAACCTAGAATTCTAAAGCATTTAGCTTTGGTCTAATATTTAATCATAATTCAATGAAAATGTATTATTGGCTTCATACTATCAAACATAATTTACCCAGTATTTGAACGTAGGATACTTTTCCTGTATGATGTAGGAATTATCATTCATTCCTTGTTATATACAAATCTCATATTGTTGCAGAAGTTGGTGTGTTACCAACTACAAGGGCTGCTCTGAAAGTAATGCCTCCTATTTTATTATTGTGGCCCACAGCGCCAGAGGTGGATGTTGATTTTGTGACAGCAGAGGTTGAATCTTTCCATCAGTATCCCATTGCATGTTGTTGCCATGTGACAGATGGCAGCAGAGGGGCACTCTGACACAATGGCATCTGACATGGAAGTGTATATGAAGCAAATGTGTGTCACTGAATTCCTCCATGTAGAAAAAGTGGAACTTATTGGCATTCATCTACACTTGCTCAACATTTATGGAGACCCAACAGTGGATGTAAGCACAGTGAGGAGATGGGTGGTGCATTTCTGCAGTGGTGACAGCAACAGCAGATTGCTTTGGCTGGTGCAGATTGTTATGATTGTGGCATACAGGCTCTTGTTCATCACTGGCAAAAATGCATAGCTGATTGTGGTGCTTTGTAGCTGAGAATTTGCTCTATTAAATAGTGTCATTGTGGTCTTTGTATCTGTTGTAGGTTCCATGGTAAATAGAGGCATTACTTTTGGAGCTAGCTAAGTAGAAGTGCATACGTATTGCATTTGGCTATGTCAGTGTTTATTCAGTATAATTTTGTAGGCATAATTTTTTTTTTCTTTTTTGCTTTTTAGCAACAGTAAAAGAACTGTTAATGCTTTCGTAAATTTTTTTAGTGATTTTTTTTTTTTTTTATAGGAAGCCCATTTCTGCTTCCATTAAATAGGAAAAGGACAAATAACATCTGGCAAAGGGAAATCATAGCTATTGATTCCCTGACATAGTGTAACAACAGCTCACAAACATGACTGTGAGAAAAGTACAGCACTTGCTGATACGATGTATTAGTTAGCCATTTGTTTTATGTTGCTGACAGCTTTATGGATGTTTACAGTTAAAAGGATGATGCTGAAGTGCTGATACTAAGAGTTGTGTAGCTTTTGCCTGTAATAAAACAACCAAGATTTTGTGTAAGCTCTTTTG
Organism: Lagopus muta; assembly: GCF_023343835.1. Classification (NCBI taxonomy): domain Eukaryota; kingdom Metazoa; phylum Chordata; class Aves; order Galliformes; family Phasianidae; genus Lagopus; species Lagopus muta. The sequence goes on from NC_064434.1 coordinate 12,273,980, forward strand.
AAATTGCAGACTTCACTTTTTATTGTGCATCTTTTTATAAACTGCCAATTGCCTATTTTTGATAATAGAAATTACCAGTCTTCCTCTGTTGTGGTATACAAATAATTTTAAAAAATAATTGAAAATGTAAGAAGTTTGCTTAAATAAGCTTATTACTGCCAATGAAACTTAGATTTCACTCTTAGAAGCCAGACTTTTTTTTTTTCCTGATAAAGGTTTCCATGTTGTCTGTACACTTGATTATCTTTCACTGATAAAGACTTATACTTGGAACAGAGCAACTGAATGTTCTCCTGCCTGTTGGTAGGTATATTGTTAATAAAGATAACAAGAGACTAAAATAATCAGTGCAAATACATATTCATCTTTAGGCTTTAATAGAAAGTGGGACCAGAAAATGTTTCAGTTAATCCAAAATAATACCTGTCTCCGTTTACATCCTATACTTTCAGTGCTGAACTACTGAGACTACCTCTACAAAATAATTTATTGAAAAATATAGTATGAAAAATTATGAAGAATGTAGGAGATTAATAGAATTTCCAGTTATTTTTCCTGTCTTGTGTTATTGTATGACTACTCTCTTTATATGGCTTATCTTTTAAGATAAATATTGTGAAATTATGTGCATTTCGCCTAACAGTTCTCTCCCTCTCTCATCTACTTTTCTAGGGTTTTTTTAGATCGCTTTATTTTCTTATCTCCTTAATTTGTACTGTAACTAAGCTGACTCCATTCAGAAATAAAATGTATATCATTTTTGCATCCATTCTGATGTAGAGTGAAGTACAGATTCAGATCTTTTTAGCTGTTACTGTCATCAGCAGCTCTTATTTTTCCATTAGTTTCCATATTTCATAATGCATGGGCTTTTTAGTGCATAAGCTGTGGATAAAACATTGCCTGTTGCTGTTACCAAACACTCTGCGCACCTACATAAAAAAAAAAACAACTGTTGACTGGGAATTGCCCAGACTTTGACCTGGCCCTTTCTGTGTTAGGTAAAGGGAACCTTCTGAACAGCTCTTGCTTATCTGAAGTTCTTGCTACAGAGAGATTTTTATCATACACCTGTGGGTATAATATCTAGGTAGGCTGTAACAACAAACAGTAAAAATACTAGTTACTGATATGAGATACAGCATTAGTCCTGGAGAGTAGGACACTTTTTTTTTTCTTCTTTCATTTATGGTCACTTGAATTTTCAGAGGCTGCAGTGATTACCAGTAAAACTTCCTAGATGCCTCAAGTTACTCTTCCCAATCGGTCAGGAGAGCTTCCACCTGTGGCAAGGTTGATTTTCACCTACCTGTTTAGCATAGAAGGCTGTATAAAACGCGGATTCCCTGACTGTGCTCGCCCAGGAGAGCTGCTATATTGGCAGAGCTGAGTGCCTCAAGCCTTAGCCCATTTGCAGTTGGTAACATCATTGTGCTGATGGCAAAGCCCCAGGCAAGCATGCTTAAACCTTACTAATTATACACCAACAACACCAAGTTGAACATAAGACACCAAATGTCACTCTGATTCAGAAATACAGGTGTCAGCATAGTTGGTTGTACAGCTGCTTCTTGTTCGGTTCATTTGCCAAGGGTGTTTCAGAAACAGCTTGAATGTGTCCTCCCTAAGACTTTGGGATGAGGCTGGCTCCTCCCTGTCCTGCTGAGGATACACAGAAAAAGGTTGAGGCTTGTGGAGAGAGAGTGGTCTTCAATTCTGAGCTTGTCGAGGGAGGCCCTGCTGAGGCATGATTTATCATCAGCAGATGTAGACCCTTTTATAAATTTTGCATCAGAGAGATATTTGGATAAAATGTACAAACCCTGTTCTAAGCAGAATGCTTTAGCAATGCAATGATGGAAATGATGAGTGCATCTATTGCAATTTCATTTTTATGTGGCCTCTGGAATTTTAGATGAATACAGCTTCTAGCAGGAAAAATTATTGATAGTCTATAGAAGTGAGGCAGTCATCAGAAATAAAACTTGAATGCGTGTATCATTAGTGTAGATTTCAGCCAATATGCAAGAAGGTATGTAAGACAAGAAAAAAAAAAAACAGGATGTCCTTTCCTCTTCTTCTGCTTGTACCTGTGCACAGTCTGTGTGAACATTATGCTAAATTTGTACTGTCAAAACCAACTGAAGAGGAAATGGGTGTGAAAAAGTGAAGCTTCTCCCATTTAAGCCTTTCAAAAGTAACAGGGCTTTACACTAATGAAAAAATTAGCACACTCAGCATGGTAGTCTTGGTAGATAAAAAGATTTTTCTCTGTCGTATATTTTTTATGTTTCACCTAAATGTGGTGTATGGTTTACTCTCATGTTTACACAAGATGAAAGGTGGTTATGCATTTATTTGGCAGAAGATGCCTTTGCCTCTGAGATTTGCTTGAACTGCAGTCGGCTTCATTCCATATCAGGGGAACAATGTTTTGGGGGATCAGCTGTATCCTACGAGAGCCAGTGCTTTAAGATTCAGTTATGATCATGGGAGAGTAAGGGTGCTACATATGCAGGCGGATCAGAAGCGACTCATTAATAAGATCCTGCTTTGCTGGCTGCCTGGAAAAAAATATATACCTTCTTATTACTAGGATGGTAGAGTTGCTTTGCAGAAATTGTCTTAACTGCATTCACTTTCAAAAAAATTTTAAAAAGAAACTATAGTAAATTTAGAGATTTTGTGTTTTCTATAGGTTAATATTTGGTTTGTATGCTAGGTTGATATTCTTGTAGCCAATGTGTGCTAATTCAAAGAATATTTGAAATATGGTCAAAATTATCAGCAAGCAAGAATAGCATTCAATTTATGTGTAAACATGTACAATTTTGAGGATCAGAAGTCTATCTAGATCAGTGTCCTGGCTCTGACAGAGGGGGAGTAATTACAAGTCTAGTGAAGAGTAAAAGCAGAAGAAACAGAATCATAGAATGGCCTGGGTTGAAAGGGCCTTAAAGACCATCCAGTTCCACTCCCCCTGCTGCCATCCATCAGATCAGGCTGCCCAGGGCCTGGCCTTGAATGCCTCCAGGAATGGGGAATCCACAGCTTCTCTCGGCAACCTATTCCAGTGCCTCATCACGATCTGGGTAAAGAATTTCTTCCTCACATCCAACATAAATCTCCATTCTTTTAGTTTAAAATAATTTCCCCTTGATTTATCACTGTCTGCTTATGTAAAAAAGCTAGTCTCCCTCATCAGATTCACTTGGGCACTTTTCAAACCTGTCCAGGTCCCTTTATATGACATTCTTTCCTTCTATTCTATCAATAGCACCATTCAGTTTAATGTCATCAGCGAACTTGCTGAGAGTGCACTCAATCTCACAGCCCAGGTCATGTTGAAGAGCATGAGTTTCAAGAGAGAACCTCGTGGAGCACCGTTGGCCTCCACATGGTCACAGAGCCATGGACCACAACCCTCTGGCTGTGACCTTCCAGCCAATTCCTTATCCTCCAATTAGTCTACCTTTCAAATCAGTATCTTTTCAGTTTAGAGATAAGGATGTCTTGTGGGACCATGCCAAAGGCCTTGCAGAATTTCAGCTAGACAAGTAAAGACCAGTTGTCCTTTATCCACCAATGCCATTACTTCACACAGAAGGCTGTACGTGTATGTTCTTATTCTGAACTATCCTCACAGCTTCCAGTTATTTTCAGTCATACGTATTCGTGTACTGAGTAACTGCTAGTCATTTTCTTCCTCAGTTTTGCCCAGTTTTCCCTTTGAGTTTGGATGAGCTTTTACATTCTGCAGTATCATTTGCCAAAGACTACAACGTTTTTTATCAAAACTGTTGTCTTCGCTTTATTTGGAATCCTGTTTACTTCATTTGAAGCTTCCACTTAGATTTACCAAAGTAGTACAGAACAGGAGTGGCCTAGGTCCCAGGGAACGTATTAAAAGGAGATGTTTATAGGATCATAGAACCATAGTATGGTTTGGGCTTGAATGGACCTTAGAGGTCATTTAGTTTCAACCCCCCTGCCATGGGCAGTGATACCTTCTGCTAGAAGAAGCTGTCCAGGGCCTCATCCAACCTGGCCTTGAACACCTCCAGGTATGGGGCATCCACATCCTCTCTGGGCAGCCTGTTCCAGTGCCTCACCACTCTCTCTGTAAAGAAGTTATTATTTCCTTATATCTAATCTAAGTCTCTCCTCTTTTAGTTTAAAACCTCTTTTCTTACTGCTACACTCCCTAATTTCTTTAGACCTCCTTAAGGTACTAGAATTCTGCTATATAAGGTCACTCCCAAGATCCTTCTCTACTTCAGGTTGAACAAGCCCAACACTCTCAATCTTTCTTTGTAGGAGAGGTGCTCCAGTCCTCTGATAGTCCTTGTGGCCTCCTCTGGACCCATTCCAACTGTGTCATGTTCTTCTCACATTGTGGGCCCTAGAACTGAATACAGTACTCCAGGTGGGACCCCTGACATCAGAGCAGAGGGGGAGAATCATCTCCCTAATGTGCTGATCATGCTGCTTTAGGAGCAGCCCAGGCTACAATTGGCTTTCTGGACTGTTGCTATCTTATGTCTCCATCCAGTCACCTGCAGCTAAATACCTTTCAAAGATTTCCCCTTTTACCATACTCTCAGACAGCCTTGAATTCACTTGATCAGTTTCAACCTACTGGGCAATCCAATCTTATGTATGGGCTGTCAGACACAAACAAGAGCATTTTGTCTGCTCTTTTGTTGTGTGTAAATACACGGCAATCTTTTTCATGCATGAGTACAGGCGAATTGCTCTACTTATGTGTTACATCTGTGGACATCTTAATGTCCATAGCGTAGCTGCAATGTTTTAACGTTTTTATGTTGAAAAAAGATGTACTACTTTCATACTTGTCTCTCTCCAATTTGTAGATTTTTAGCACATTAAATTACATTAATCTGTAGGACTTTCCATTAGCAGAATAGTAGCCTGAAAAACTTAATTTAAATTAGACTTCCCATCTGTTGTTATTCTCATTACTGTAATTATTGTTTGTGGTTTATGTCCATAAAATCAAACAGTGAAGTGCTAAGTAAAGCTGTGCCCTACGTAGTGGTCAAGAATAGAGCATATGGAGCACAGAGGTGCAGCAGAAGATTTCTCCAACCTCTCAATTTAGAAAAATACTGAAGACTTGAAGGAAGCTGTCTAAGATTTCAATGGAAAGAAAAGCACTGAAATGAATTACTAGAAAAAGTAGTGTGAGGGCAAAACAGCAAACTATCTTCTTGAATAATATAAATAAAGTCATTCTCTTTTTCCAGAAAAACTTACAAACTAAAAGGAATAATCGTGTGTTACTAAATATGATAAACAGCTGTCTGGAGATGAGCTGCACCTACACCTAGTAGTGGTTATCTGAGGCCTTGTAATTGATGAAATATAGTTTCTTTTCATGCTTTGATATTTAATGTATTCTATTTTTCCCTTTTTTAATTGTACGTATACTGTATAGTGTACATCTTTTCCAGAATAGAGCAACAAATTATTACTGTTTCTTAGCATATACATGGCTTTGATTTTATACTGACTTTTCCTCTCACAGAAGGCAAACAATCAGTCTAAAATTGTTTAGATTCAGTAAAGACCTTTCTTCTAAAAGAATTTGTTATTGCTTCGAAGGAGGTTCTTTCTTCTGAAGTTAGTGGTAGTTTTCTCATCTGTTTCAATACTATGAGCTCCTGATGGTCCCTTATGAAGGCAGTTCCTCTGCATACAAATATCATACTCTCAAACAAGGTAACAAAACTTGAGTCTTGTAATGCCATGCGTTTAAGGGAAGGTCACACACCTGATGTGATTTATGCGTTGAGGCTCCTCTTTCTTTGACTGCCCCTACAGGGAAACTGGAAGGAGTAATCTCCCACATGACATGGTCCCTAACTGGTGTACATTGTACACACAATGTATGTGTGTGAGAAAGATACTCGCCAGTAAGTTTGGTTTTCTTGACTGATAGATTATAGTTATGTTTGGTCTTTCTGGAAAGTACGTAAATAAGTTCCCTGCAAATTGTTGCTATTACAGAGTAATTGTGGTGAAAGCTTCATGGAATAGAGAATGGGTTTATAAGTCAGAAGCACCTCTTACAGTGTGTGCTCCTGTTAAAGCTAGGGGTGGAGAATGAGTGCTGCCCATTACATATGAACAAGAGGAAGCAAAGCTTTGTACTGTTTTAGTTTGGACAGGGACAGAGAAATGTTAAATGTCTGAAAAGATTCAGGGTTAAATGTTTTTTAATGATAATTAGATTAAAAATTGTTTAAATTCTCAAGTATTATTGGCAAGTCTTTCAGTATACAGTGGTCGTAGCTGAATGGGTCTTCAAGTGGTGCCAGATCACTGGATTATTGGGTTTTTATTATTTGTTGGTATGTGGGTATGAAGTGTTATAAGGCATCATTATTATAGAAAAAAGCAAAAAAAAAAAAAAACTTTTCGTATAGGTGTTGTTTTGTGTTTATTTTTTTGTAAATGCAAGCATTTATCTACTATATTTATAAGTTGATAGGATGCAGTCATTAAATTCAGAATTGTCTACTGCTGTTTTGGTCCTTTTTGCATTACTTCCATTGTTTTATTGCATTTATTTGAGCGTCATGACACCCTAACTGATTAAAATGACAATGCATTTCATGGAACCTAGAAAATGCTTTGATCAAAATTAGTTCAAATAGAGTTTAATCTACTCAGTTATTTGTAAACTGATAGACTAGATTTTCGAGTGAGTGTGTACTCTAATGTATCAAATAGCCAGCTTTTCCTGCGGTGTCTCACAGAGATGTGTGCTCCAAATTTTTTTTGGAAATATTCTTCTGGAAAATCTGCTTGATTTTGAGAGTGCTGTCAGTATAAAATGCAATGTGTCATATTAATAAAAGTGACTAAAATATGATGTGTTCTGCTCTGACCTTCCCCAGTGTGTCCTTATTAATAAGGAGGTAAGTGATGTGGTCCATTCTGCACTCTGGGCAATGAGAACTCAGTGTAAACCTTTCATGTAATCCTACCCTGGTTATTAAGCATTCTTATTCCTTAACTTCATACAGGACAAATATTTATCCTAATGTAATTAAACTGTTAAATATCACAGAATCATAGAATGGTTGAGGTTGGAAGGGACCACTTGGGGTCATCTAGCCCAACCCTCCTGTGCTTCAAGTGGAGTCACCTACAGCACACTGGGCAGGATCACATCCAGGCAGGTTTTGAAAATCCCAAAGAAGGAGACATAACCTCTCTGAGTAATGTGTTTCAATTTGAGCCTGTTGTCTCTTGTCCTGTCCACCACAGCAACAGCATGGCCCTATCTTGATGATACACTCTCTTAAGATACTTGTACTCATTAATAAGATCCCGTCAGTCTTCTCTTCGCCCAGCTAAACAGGCCCTGCTCTCAGCCTGCGTAAAAATACATCTGTATGTGTTCAGAAGTACGCAAAGTATGTAGTGTTGTTATTAATCCTTTCAGAGTTGTGTATCATCTTGCTTTCAAGGTCACACTGTGCAGTTAGAACAGTCATAGCATGTTCTGGTTGATAGATGTATCTGGTAATTCATTTTTAATTACTATGGATTTTTCATTCTTTGTAGGTGGATGATTCCAATTGTGATGCTGAAATACTTTCCTTGCTCCTCAATGCCAAATTGGTGGTAAAGTGCATATCAACTGCCTTCTATCCTCGCCTTATTGACCACTTGCTGGCTAACCAGGCAGAAGGAGGCTGGGATGTGGAGGAAATAGCAAAACAACTTAAAGAAGCAGGGTTCAACGCAGAGGCAGGATCTCTCTTGCTGTCTTATCGAGGAACTCATCCTGCACTCAGGACTTTTACTTCTGCCCTCCAGACTATTCAGCATTGGATTTAATAATGTTGGATTTATTGATTTGTCTGGCCTTACTCTGGAGGCCTTCTACAAAAGGGAGAAATTGTTGTTCTAGTAACAAAATAACAAAGTTAGCTATCGTTACCTATGTTTTGAAGAAAAGGCGAATAGCACATTTACAGTGCAGTTCCATATACCTCTAATGGTTTAAAAAAATTATTGGTGTAGACAGTGTAATTGTGTAATACAACTAGCACAACAGTGAACCTGATAAAGTTTTCTTACCAGAGAAGAATGTTAAATGATTACACTTTGACATGTAAATGAAAGGTTAGTAATCTGATGGGTTATATACAATTTGTCTTAATCTCTGTATGTAATTTACTCTTGTCATAATGTAAAACTAATGTAAAAATATAAAGATGTATGGAACAAAGTATCGCAATGGAAAGTAATTCCTGAGAATTTCAAAACCTTAGAGTTTGGTATTGTGCAATGTTGTTTGCAGTAAGTAAAATATTTTACATTTCTTGTAGCATCTCTTTTTTTCTTCTTTTCTCTCTTTTGCTTCTTTTTCTGAAATTCCCATTTCTCCTTAGTTTATTTGTAAGGACAAGCTGGACTTTCCTATGATTGTATACTGCTTTAATCTTAGAAGCGTTTTTCTCTGCAGTTTGGGAAGCTCCATCTCAAATCCATGACGTTTATTCCTACTTTTTGTGTGAAGGCACTTTCAAAGTATTTTACTTGATTTCTGAAAAATTACAAATATGGGTTGGTTTCCAAATGCCTTTTTGTTTTAATTAGTCAACGGATTGCTGGTTTATTTTCTAAGATTTTTTTAACAAGAGAATTGTTCATCTACTACGTTGTCTGCACTACTGTAAGGTTTTGATGTTCCATATGTTAATATAAATTTGTTGTTAAAATGGATCTGTAAATCTTTGGCCTAATTTTGTGTTCAGATATAGTTTTTGTGTTATAATGCACAGAAACTTTAGACACCATAGGATCACACAGGTTGGAAGTGTCTGTCGTCCAGAAGGAGATGTCCATCCTCCTCAAATGGAGTTCCTTTAATGTCAGAACAGGTTGTTCAGGGCTTTATTCAATCAAGTCTTGAAACCTGCCAAGGATGGGGTCTGTGCAACTCTGCCAGGCAGGATGTCCCCATGTTAAACAAGAGGAGATACGTATATAAAGATTTTCAAAGCCATTTTGTTGCAGCTTCTGCCATTTCTCTCATTTTCTTGCCATGCATGCTGTGAAGAACCTGGCTCCACTATGTAGATAATAACCTTCTTGTACGTACTGGAATGCCATATGGAGTCCTTCATAGACTGCTCTTCTCTCTTCAAATAAAAATGAAGAAAAATAACCCAGCAACAGCGAACACATTCTCGTGCAGTGATTGCAGTTCACAGTTGAATGATGGATGTATCGTGCCTACAGTACAGACAATGGTGATAGATTCAGTTAATACTGGTAACAGTCAGAATTCAGTGTGGGTGCCAGTATATTTTACTTGTTCCAAGCTTTCATGTGACATGGATATAGGTGATGTGAGTGCAAGACAGAGGGATTTCAGAAATAAACTTCAATCATCATAGCCACTGCCCAGCTGCCTGACACCTCTGTGGGTCTTGGGCAGGCCTGAATTAATCACCTTCAGTGCTGACTAGCTCTGAGCTCGAGCTGGTGACCTGGGTTGGGTGTCTTCGTACTGAGCGCTGTGGAAAGATGTGGAAATCCTGGCAAATAGTGCTGTAGGGACCTGCAATGGGAGCTCAGGGTCAGGCTGTCACTACTAATAAATAAGCTCTCTGCAACCTCAGAATATGATATAACGGTTTAAGCAAATCCTAGCAGCGATAGAAGGGGCTAGTTAGCTGTGTTTGCTCTGTGCTTCAGCAAAAACCTTTGTTTCTGAATTTTGTTTTTTGGCATAGGCAGGCCCATCATTATGCAGCGTATTAATAAGCTGACTATATTGAGACAGTTTCTAAATCTCCCTTTTTCCTAATGCCAGCTTGAATCATAAAGTGAGAGGAGTGGATTAAGAGCTTGAAGAGTTGTTTCATAACACATTTGTATTACTGAGTTCTTTCCTAGGTTTCAGAGTTTAGCAGTGGGTGTTGATATATTTGTGGAACTATAACTGATTCTTGTTAGCTCTGTCTTTGATTTAGGATCTGTTTTGTTGTCTCTGCTCACGCTTTGTGAAAAGCGTTCAGGTGTTTGCTTTCTCACCTTCCTTTAGCATTCAGAATGAGATTTTTAAGAGTACTTTAATTCTTAAGATTATTAGCTTCTTTTGTACTAGCTGGTTACAGCTATCCTTCAGTGTTTTAAAGAAGATTATCTCATCCATGTATCCGATGTGCTACATACCAAATTCAAATGTATATTATTCACTTATGTTGCCTTAATTTTGCTTTCTTACACAAACAGTCTCAAGAGACCTGAGTCTGGTGCAGCAAAGTATACTGGAACTGCAGAGAAGAGAAAAGCTTACAAAAACACAGAAACATAGAATGGCTTGGGTTGGAAGGGGCCTCAAGGACCATGAAGCACAAAGCAACCCCTCCCCACCACCAACCTCCACATTTAATACTAAACCAGATTGTCCAGGGCCCCATCCAACCTGGCCTTGAACACCTCCAGGCACAGGGCATCCACAGCCTCTCTGGGCAGCCTCTTCCAGCACCTCACCACTGCCTCTGTAAAGAACTTCTCCCTGACATCCAACCTAAATCTTCCCTCCCTCAACTTAAAACCATTTCCTCTTGTCCTGATACTATCTGCCCTTTCAAAGAGTTTCAAAAATGAAATATAATTGAAAATCAGTAGATGTAGTCAAACTGGATGACGTATCTCTGGCAAGAGAACTTTGGATTATTCTATAGAAGCCATTTCTGTACTTCATGATGTTTTCTTTTTTGGTCTGTTTGTGTTCTCAGGTTCGTAGGTAAGCTCATAGCTGAGTTTTCTGACTATGCTCTTTCAGGATCATGAAAAGTTAGTGTTTAGTGTCACTATAGAGCTGAGCTGTAGTTAAAGTTCTAATGAGCTGTATTGATTTTCTGTGTTCTGTTTTGCTGTGGTTACAAATCCATGAGAAATGCTTTCCCTCTAGCCACCACTACTCTTGATTTATTCTGTATACAAAACTTGCACCAATAATGAACACTTTAGTATATACATCCAAAAATAAGTAGCCTATCTTAGTATATCTTCCAAAATAAAAGAGGGGGAAAAAAAAAAAAAAAAAAAAAAAAGCTCATAAAAAGGATATGTGTATTCCAGTGCTAGCGTTTTAGTAGAATGTTTTATATTTGAGACCATGGAGTGACCAAGATATGCTGACAAATAATATTGTGTTGTTTCTTGGATATTTTTTTAAAAGGCTAAGGAAATCACCTTGATAATAGTATTCAACACAACACAGAAGAGCTGAACTGGCACTTGAGACTGTTCAATTTTGTCAGTTCATTTGATTTGTTTGTTTGTCGTGGTGAGGTTGTTTTTCTGTTGTTGTTTTTAATCCTTTTTTTGCTAGAAAAACACTGGTTAAGGTTTGCATCTTCAAGAAGCATCAAAGTAGCAAAATATGTCGCATTCCTCGTGGATGAGTAGAACCAGGGATTTGGGAAGAAAGATCATAACTCACAGTGTCTTTCTGTGCTAGATGTCATAATTGAAGGCAATATGTCACAGCAACGCAATGCAGAGTGCTCACTTTTGTACACAGTGCTTGGAGTGGCTGTGTTTGATTCAGTTAGTTTCCTTGTGTAACAATTCCTGAACATGGATACCTTCATCATGAGGGTAAAAACTTCTACACTTGAGAAACACTCATTTTTCAAGCTTGTTTTAGTTACCTCTACTTTCCCTTCAAAACAGCAATCTTGTTGAATATTCTCTACAAGGTCAAATTTCACAAAGTGGCCCATAGACTTTACTATGCTTTTCTTAGCAGAAAACTGTGTGAAGAAACACCTTGGACCATTTGCTTATGGGAAGGAAGATGCTCATCCAGCTCTTCTCCCAAAGGATGTGCTTATGCAAAAGGATAGGATGACAGTAAACCATGCAGGAACTGAATATACTACCTGCTCTCATCTCTCAGCAGATGAGTACTGAACCAGGAAGCTCCAGTTGGAAAGCACATTGAGATCAGGGCGACATCAAACAACCACGACTGAAGTACATGGGAAAGGAGCCAAGGCAAAGATTTTGCTAAGGTTATGTTTCACTGCAAAACCCCAAGCGACTACCACCTTGCTGGTTTGTTGTACTGACTGATGGTGATAGACTGGAGGAAGGGAATGAACGCAAAACTACCACTGCTTCATATTTCAGAAAAGAATTATTATTGTAGCATATGTAGCTACATGTGTTGCTGCTTAAAAATTTGCAGGTTCCCACATTTACGCAATTGAAGATCCACCCCACTTTGATATGTTTTCATATTCCATTTGTTTCAAATTGTGCCCCTAGTTTTTCTCCCACAAAAAAAGGAAAAATAAGTATCAACAATAATAAAAAAAAGAACGTTGTTAACCCTCTCTGTTTTTATACACCATAACATACTCAGCCGTGTCTTTTCCAGCCTATTCAGTCCCCCTGTACTTCTTCATTTCTACATACTCTTTGGTCCTCCGCTTTTTTTTCCTCTGCATAATTTTTGCATTCAGTTTATTTTTGTACAGAATGTTGCAGACACATGAAATGTTCATAAGGGGCCATAAAAATGTTTGTCAAGTTGATTATTTGACTGTTACAGAGCATCTAAAAGCAGTTTTTGCATAGCGTTATTCATTATGACCCTGAGCTCTCACTCTACACTGTTAGGAGTCATCTGGGATTACACTGCTTTCTACATTTGTGCAGTTTAAAATTTGAAGATGTTTTTTTTCCTTTTGTTACATCATCCTGCACTCACAAATTGGATTCTATTTACCAGTTTATCACCCAACCAGAAAGTTTCATTAAGACTTCCAAGAGGTTCTCATGCAGCTGTCACTTTAATACAAAAAATGTCTTTATCGGCATGCCTTGACACCTTTATTATTAGTCTCCTTTTGTAGACACAAAATGCTAAGCCCGATTCGAGTGCAACTGCCTGCACTTGAAAGCATCTAGCTCATTTTGCTGAAGATTAGGAGTATAAAAGCAGAAGTGCATATTAGGGTCCCACAGATGGCCAGAAACAGGCTCTTTTAGGTTGGTTAAATGGCTCAATTCTCCACGAGAGCTCACTGCCCTCAGCTTTCATGTATATTTCCTCAGCGATGCTTTGTTTTGTGAGATAGAGATGCAGTGCTGTGTTTCCAGTGACTGAGCTTCCCACGGCAGAGCAGGAAGCTTGTAGCAATGAGCCTCATTTTTCTTTAGAACCTACTATTTTTTAACTATGTCTGGTATCTTCAACAGGTAATTATAACAGCAAAGAACTCATAGAAAGAAGGAAAGAAAACCATACATATTCTTTCTAAGTCTGCCTGACTACTGTGACCTTCAGAAATGTGAAAATCTTGTTTACTTTGATTTCTTCATATAGTGATAAATTTGATCTGTCTTTTTTCTGGACTTGCTTTGGGATTGGCTAACAAAGAGGATGGCTTGGTCCTCATGCTAACGGCTGTGCTATTTTTCCTTATTGACTGAACCTTCATAGGATACACTAAGCTGTGCAAACAGAAGATAAACTCTGAGGCTATGTCTAACTCAGTCACAGCTAGACAAACTATTCAGCGTTTCTACCTGAACAGAGACTGTACTTTCTGAAGCTGCCTGGGAGTGAATGGCAAAGACTCTTAAGAGCTTTCCTGTTACACAGCCACTTCACCACCCCCTTCTTGTGTCACCTATCAATACCAGATACATGACAGTGACTTTTTTAATCTATGTTCAATTTATTTATATGCAGTTGTTATTGAAATAGCCTTAGAAATGGAAATATCTAATTCAGTCATTGATCAGCATGTGTAGCTCTAGCAAAGCCGAGTACAAATTCTGTAGAAATTGAGAACAGATTCATTCTTCTGAAGAGATTCATTCTTCTGAAATACTGTTCTCTGGTAGCAGGTGGGGCAAGCCAGCCTTTTTCTCAGGGCACAATTTATAAGGAAAATGAAGGAAATGATTAGTTAGTGTCAATCTCTGGTGAAAGTTGGCATGTATAAACCTTGTGATCACAGTTAAAATGCATTGTCCACTTAACTTCTACTCCTCTCCCTCTGAAATCAGTGTCCTCGAGCAATCTATGCTGACACTATGGCACTGAATGTCCTAGCACAACATTTCTAGGCTCATCTTGCTTACAAGGCACAGGAACAGCAAAACCAGCTTTGCCTGAGCTCTGATTTACAGCCCAATGTCCTTTGCAACCCAGATACAGAAAACTGCATGGCAGTCTCTTTTTGCAAGTCTTTATCTGCGTAATGTGCATGTAAAATATTTATTCTAATGAGCAAAGCAGATGTATGCTGCTTAAAAAATATAAAGTAATGCTTGAAAACAAATAAGCAGAAGGAGTTTAGTCTAAATGGTAGAACAATACAGAACAGAAACAGCACATGAATCCGGGGGGTGATTTTGATTAATCTGGTAGTACCATCTGCTCTGGTTCTGGCAGAAGAGGAAAAGGCATAACAGTATCTGAATGCAGCTTTCAGCAGTATTTATGTGACACATAGGCACTATCTTGTATAATCTTCAAAAGGGACTTCAGGTGCAATTTAAGTCCCTTGATTTTCTGATGAGTTCCATTCATTTAAGTGCTTAATGAACGTTTGTCATAGCACTGCTTTAAATCTTATTTCCAGTAAAGACATGGTAGAGGAAAGTTTAACAAAAACTAATTTAGGCTAATTTGGACTTTCATAGCATCACAGAATCCTCTGAGGTGAAAGTAACCTTTAAAGGTAACCTAGTCCAACTCCCCTGCAATGAAAAGGGACATGCACAGCTAGGTCAAGTTGCCCAGAGCCTGGACCAGTTTGGCCTTGAAAGTCTCCAGGGATGGGGCATCCTTTTGTGCTATAATTGCTGCAGCTGCTCCTTAAAACAAAGCATTCCTATTTAGGATGTATTTTGTCAGTCTTGGGCAGTTTCTTAAGCTTCTGGATGTAAGTATAAATGCAACATGATTGTGAGAGACTAGGTGTGTGAAGTATACTTCCTATATGAAGTAAGGTCCAGTTTGAGGTGGTTCAAGATTTGAAATGTTTCAAAATTTAAGTGTTGGGTTGTTGTTAGCTTCATATCCAGGTGTGATCTATATCTCTTCAATGACTTGGTAGATCTTTTGAGGAAGGAAACTCTTAGGAAAGCATTTAAATGGTGGAGTTTGTTCTTTCTTGTTCATAATGGAAGAATAAATGGTATGACCACACCAAACAGATCAGACTCTAACTGTGGTATTTTCTAAAATACTTCATTTATCACGGTTCTGGAGCTTTGAAGAGTTTGGTCTGGAAAGGTGTGAGAGTAGTGTCCTGCTTACAGATATGAACAATTTGGGTACATGGATGGAAGGGGCTGTAAGTTGCCAACTGTTTATAATGAGAGTTGTATGTTTACCAATCAGCTGTTGGTTCCCTCAGATCATTTGGCATTTAGAGGGCATTTATTATGGTGGTAGTCCTCAGAGGCCCCGGTAGAGACTCATACTGAGAAAGCACCGTACCTGTGTGAAGTTTTACGTTATGTGTTAAAGACAATATTCTTAGAGTTAGTAATGAACTCTCTAAGAGAGATCATCTAAGAGAGAACATTCAAGGCTGGTGAAGGGCTTGGAGAATATGCCCTACGAGGAGAGACTGAAGGAACTGGAGCTGTCTGGGAAAAGGAGGCTGAGGGGAGACCTTATTGCTCTCTTCCAATATCTGAAAGGTGCTTACAGTGAGAGTGGGTTTGGTCTCTTCTCACTGGTGATGGGTGACAGGATGAGGGGAAATGGCCTCAAGTTGCACCAGGGTAAGTTTAGATTGTATATCAGGAAACACTTATTTACAGAAAGGATTATTCAGCACTGGAATAGGCTCCACAGGGAGGTGGTTGAGTCACCATCCCTGGATGTGTTTAAAAACCATTTGGATATGGGGCTCAGGGACAAGATTTAGTCCCTGGGGGTTGTTAGAGTAGTATGATTAGGTTGTGGTTGAACGTGATGATCTTCAAGGTCTTTTCCAACCTGAGCAATTCTATGATTCTATGGTCACAGTAACAAATGCACAAATTCTGCTCAAATCTGAAAGTTTGGGTTTATTTCTTTCCCCACCTTCATCTAATGATTCAAAGCTCAAACAAAAGTTTGCTCTTTTGTTTCACTTGGCAGGGTAAATTACTACATAGAGGATAGACCACATCTGATTAAATGTCAATGCTCTGCTTATGCCTGGATCTGAGCAATCTGATTCTTTCATTCAAAGAAAATGAAGTCTTCCTTGTGCTAGTTTAAGCATATATCTATTTATAAATGAATGTTTGGAAATGAACTTCTGAAAGAAGTTATTTTCTCAGTGGCTTTCTGGAGGAGATGTGGAAAATAGGTTGTTCCTTGAGACTTTGGTAAATGTCAGTCAGTGTTTCACCTGACACTGGATTTTACCTTTGGTATTTCATTGTGCTCTGTATTTTTCCTGGCTGAAAGAATTGGCAAAAAAAAGGGAAGGACTTATTTTTGAGTCATGAGAGTAGTTTGCAGAAGTACTATTGGAGTCATCCATCCTGTCTGAAGCCAGAAAGAATAGCTCCTTTTTTTCTTACAATTCTATAACCATATTTCTGTATAAAACCAACAATACTGAATAAAAATAAGGGTAAAGGAAAACCAAAACTTTTGCACTTGGCACTTTTCTAACTGCAGGAGCTTTTTAACACAACATGTTTACATCTAATTCCAAGAAAGGCCAATAAAGTACTTTACAGTTGCCCACATGAGGCCTCTGAAAATAGTTGGTCTTTTTGATAATTTCTCTGTACTGCAAGACCCTCCTTTATATGTAGCAAATGATATTTACTTAGAACATTGTTTTTTTCTCCACCTTTAAGAGAAAATGCCAGATATGTAAGGAGAGTCAGACCTTGCTTGTGGATGTTTTGCTTGTCTTAGTTTTGGCTTTGTTATAGAGTGGAGGGCTTTTACATACCCAGAAAAGAAAAAGTAGCTGTAGCTCAATCTGTTAAGTTTCAGACCTGAAATGCAGAGATCACGTTCTAAAGTGTTTCCATGATGTAATGTTCAGTGTTGTTCTAGTTGCTTTTTTGTGTGGTTTTTCTTTTTTGCTGGCAGTTTTTGGCTTATGAGATTTTTAACATAGGTTAAAGACTGTTCTTGACAGTTGGGGGAGAGGCCTTTGACAGCATGAAGAAAATATTCTTCCTGGCTTACCATACCAGTTTATCTATTGTCCTAAGGATGGTAGAGCAAACCAACATCTAATTTATTTGGGAAGTCTTCTATGATAGTTTTTGCAGTGACTAGTTTCAGCTTCTGGTTTTAATCACAATTCAATAATTAAGGATTAAATCTGCAGGAGGATAAAGATCAGCAAGCTGGATTTTGTTATCCTGAAACACCTCTGTGTGACTGCTCTAGCTGCACACAATTTCATGTCTACAAAGGCATTGATAAGGCAACAACATAACTTTGGGGAAAAGAGTACTGTAACTCCTGGTGTCCTTAGAGTAAGTTTGAAAAACACATCCTCCAGTGTTTACAGAGCTGCCACTGGAGATTACTGAGAAGAGCTGCGCATCCATGCATGGGAGATGGTAGTGGACAGCCAACATCTCAAACTCCTGTTTTACTGATGAGATTGGCTTAACCCTGGACCCGAGATCCCTTCTCTCTATCAGAAACTAGCATTTAGCATTTAGTGGTGGTGTGGAAAACAGCGTTTTGGGGCTGTTTGATGTCAAGCGTACTTGGAGCTGGCAGCTTGTCTGGCTCTTAAAAGCTGCAGATCAGTTTGCATTGCTTAATGCATTTGTAACTTTGAGATGTTGACCTTAGGGGATGAAATTTCACTTGCCTGCTCTTAGCAGTTAGTGGATTGTGTGGTGAACTGTAAGAAGCAAACTATGGGGCAAATAAAGGAGGACTTTGTGGTTGCTCATTCTCTTGCAGTCTGACCAGATTTCTCCTTTCTGGGTTAGAGAATAACACCCATTAGCACTTCTCTAGCCCCAGTGATGTACAATCACAGCTTGTGATATTTCAGATTGCTTAAGTTGTGGTAGAAGCTTTGGTAGAAGTGTTTACTTTTGTCTCAAAATGGTAACTGTAAGATTATTGATATATTTTTGGTTGTCATTTTTTGAAACGTCCTCTGAGAAAGAACATTCCCACAATCTCATAAAGGGGGTATGTATATTTAGCATACGTAGCTGAACCAACCAGGTTTCTCTTTCTTCAACATCTCCATAAGATGCAGTATCAGTCCTGTTTTTGCTAATACTATATTTATGCATGCTGCTTGCTGTTTGTAGAGTTTATGAGTACCACAAAGGTCCAGAGACCTCAGCCAGGTTGTGTCTGTTCTTCTCAGAGATGTGCCAGAAGAAAGAACAGCCTCTTTGGCTGGTCTTCCTAGCTCTTTCAAAGAAAATTGCATATAAGGTGGAAAGAAGACAAATTGGAGAATGGTAAGTTATTTCTTTAATTTCTGAGTAGTTGCGCGGTCACTTTGTTTTTTGTCTGCCTACTCCATTTGTTCTGCTTTGTCTGTTAGCCACAACATCCATGTAAAATGTCTGAGGGCTTCATAGGACTGAAAAAAAATTAAAGAAATTGTTTTTTTCTAGAGCTATTCCAGCCATTTCTAAAGATGAAATTAAATGGATGAATGTTGTCCCTATTTGAATTACTTCCAGACATGCTGGGATTTTTACTCATTTTTCTTATTTTCAATATTTCAGTGATTATTTTTAAACATGATTTTTATTCTCTTTATTTCAGATTGCATTACATTACATTTTTAGGCGTCTTATATTTTTAATCAATCTGTGGCTAACAGAATTTTAAAGCCAAATACATGCTTTTATTTTGCTCATGGTTTACCTAACTTAAGCGTTATTAAATGTTTATAAGAGATGGACAAGACAGTGATAGAGGTGCATTTTTAGGCTTCTTAAATTTTTAATTATTCATTTGATTAACAGGATTTTAAAGCCAAATACATACTATTATTTTGCTCCTGGATTCCCTAACTAGAGCTCTTTCAGTTTTTTTTTTTTGTAAGAGGAAGATGAAACTGCAATAGAAGTGAATCAGAATCTGGGATATGTAAACTCCATAGATATCCCTGTGAATAGCAGCAGAAAAGCCTTGTACAGATGTTCAGAATAAAATGACTGAAAAAGAGCTTCAAACCCCACTGCCATGAATTCATGGCTTTTATCCTAAGGGGTGTTTGTGATTCCTTTATGGAGCCTGGGAGAATGCTGTGAAATAATCTGTCTGCCAATAATTAGATGATGTTACACAGATGCATTAGGTCTGTGTTTTGATTTTGTAATGATTTCTTTCTGTCCTGGAACTAACTTCATATGGTGCTTTTCCTTAACCTGTTTGAAGTGGCAGGACTTACCAACCTTGTGTACGTAGGCTGACAGATGAGATAAAGCTCAGACTCTCAAAAAGGTGGGGAGAGGTTGACAAAACACTGTCCTGTCTTCCTCTTTCCCACTCAGACCTGGTGAATTCTGCAAGTTTCTCTTTTGAAAGTCTAAACAGTGCTATACACCAGGCGGAGCCTGTGCAAGAGTGGGGTTCTGCTCCCCATGTTTGTGTAGCACAGCAGTGCAGCTCTGAAATGTCCCGTTTCCATTTCACTCACCTCTGATACAGAGCTGGAATTGGAGAGGAACAAAGGAGGGACTGCCCCAGAGAGCGCTGGGCAACAAACAGCTATGCACACACAACTTCTCCATTTGGACCACTTCAGGATCCATGGCTGAGGCTCAGGTCAGTCTTTGGGTATGCTGGTACTCAAGAGTGCAGTTAGAAGAGAAGCAAAGCCTGGAGTTGTTTATAGCAGGGCTCCAGGGAGCTTTCAAAGGTTTTTCAAGGCCTCTGCTCTCGTAACGGTCCTGTATTTCTCCATGTCCTAATCTTAGTCCTAAATATATCACTTCACACAGATCAACTGTTAGTTCCATCTATAACTATGTTTATACCATACCATAACTTATAATGAGCTAAATTAGACGTCATTTTGCTGTTTAATGGAAACACGCTTTTGTAGCCAATAAAGCTAAAACAGAGCTTCGTGCAAATCAAGGGAAGTTATAGGAAATGAAAAACTCTCAGTCCCAAAGCACTGAAAAGTCAATCCAAAACATGTGGGCTGTTATTAGGAATGGCAGTAGTAGGCTAGTGATTCCATTACTGATGTCCAGATTTTTAGACAGAGAAGGAATGCATTAGTCTCACTTTATCTACTACTGATATAAATGCAACATTTTATATCTTCTGTTTCTTCAATTTTTAATTCTTAAAAAAAAATAATTATGAAGTCCAGTACTTATGGAAGACAAAACTGACATGATTGATATTTTTATTTTTTATTTTTTTAATCAGGCCTTTTGTTCTTATAGAAAGCTAAGAGCTCATCACCAAGAAGGAATAAATTTACGTGGGAGAGACTTATTAAAAATTCATTGTACTGAATATGCAAGGCCATAGTCGGTCTAGCCCTGTCATATTTCTGCAATGCAGAATGTAAAGCCCCTTAATCTAAGAGCAGGATGTTCACTGTGTTTTTGCCCTAGTTCAAAATGTATGCATTTGCATTTCTGTAATCTGATATGGTACGCTACATTTCTTTCCCCAGTATTCATCATCACTGTCTTGCTAGAAACAGCCCCATTTCCAGTGCAAAGTTCTTTTTTTTTTAGGCTTGTTTGCTTTTGCCAAATGGGAAAAATCTGTTGCTATTTATTATAGTGCATTTTACAAATTTTAATTCAATATGTCTTGTCAAGTATCAGTTTATCCTTCTGTATCCAGAACTCTAAGATGCATCTTCCTTGCTTACTGAATGCTTTCCTCACAGTTACTCAGGTACTTGGAAGTGTTACTTTCTGCGATTTCAAATCCAAGTTTTCACAGATATTCTATTATGCTTATTTGACATAAAAATGAAAAATTCTCTATCAGGGAGGTGGAGATGAACTCCAAATCATACATCTTCAACAGCAAGAAATTCAAACCAGTGACAACAGACAGAAACCAGTTTCTGCATGAGAAGGTATCCTGTTTGAAGCAGTGATTTGACAATTTCAATTAGATGCTGTAACTAGTTCCAAGATGAAGCCTTCTGTAAATTAATGCCAAAAGCTAAATAATATCTTTGGGCTAACAGTAGTGTTTTCTTTACAGTGCACTTAAGCCATTTTCCAGTGATGCCAGCAATGGGAAATGTGATAAGCTTGCACAGAATGGAAGAAGGTGTTGCAAGGAATGTCTTATAACATGTGGAGATGTTGCAGGGTCCTGCTATTGATCCCATAATTCCCATTTATTTTGTAGATATTTTCAGTGGCTGAGCATCCATGAAGTTCTCTACACATTCTGAGAATAGTAAAGCACAAAATACACGCTGATACAATCATTTGTCTATCCCCAAAGTTGAAGCAGCAGCATTTATATCTAGAATATCATTCAAGGATATCTGTCAGGGTTTTTAGTCCGTTCTTAGATATGTCCTGTAATGATATTCTACACTTTCCACAGATAATCAATCCTACCAATTCACTGTCATCTTACAGAAAACCTTTGTTTTATTCAATTTTCCTAAAAATGTAGTAGAAAAAAAAATCCTTTTCTCAAATTAACTGTTAGCATCTTGGAGATCATTTCAATGTTTTTTCCATCCTTATAACCTTTTATATTTTGAAAACCATTTAAAAAGATCTTCTCCAGCTTACAAAAATATTCTTTTTTTTTTTTTTTTTTTTTTTTTTCCAGCTCTTATTCTTTTTCCTTCTTACATTTTAGAACTCCTTTGGATTCTCCTTGAATTGTCAAATTTTATTTGAAATACTGTACAACAGATATGGCCTTGTCAGTACTTAGCAGAATAATAAGTTCTCATGGTCTTCATTCAATGTTCCTTTCTTTACCTTCCTGTTGCTCTTTTGACAACCATCTCGTGTTCTCCAATAATTTAATAATTTTGTTTGTATTTTACTGTAACCCTAGCTCCATTTCTGTGTTAGTATTGTGTAAAGAGTTATTCTCATGTTTGTGCTTACACCTTTTTTCTTTCTTTGATTGTGCCATTTTTTGTTACATTTCATGGCATTTATTCAATAAGAGGCTTTAGCAGAATGTCCTTGAGATCTTTAAGGCATTTGTAGCATCCACAAATTGTTTCTGGTCTATCAACCATATCACTGCTGAAAAGTCAAAATATAATTCAAAACCTATGACAGATATTCCATTTCGTCTCCTACCTTTCCATGATAAAAGTAACTGTTAATAACAATTCTCTGAACATGTTGGATTTTTTATTTATTTATTTTCAATTGGCTGTGCCAGAACCTAGTATTAACTCCATAGAAATGATATTTCCCTAGTTTTCCTATGTAAATGTCAAGTGCCAGAAGCATTACTAAAGGCAAGAAATGTATTTCCACTATTCCCATAGCCCTACCAGAGAAGCAAATTTGATTAGTGGGATACCACGTGTCTCAGGAAATCCATTTTTATATTTCTTGCCAAGTTAATATTATCAACTAGCTTACAAAATAATCGTTTTATTTTTTCCACTTTCAGCTATCAGAGCTTAACCTTCAGTTGCCCAGTGAAGATTTTCGGGGGGCTTTATTTATTTATCTATTTATTTATTTGTATTTAAAGATTTGTATTATGGTAACCTTTTTTTCTCTGGAACATCTCTTATCTTCCTTGAACTCATGAACATAGATTTGGAGGTTACTTTTGTTTCTTTCTTAAATACCTACGTAAATTTTCATGAGGCTTATCTGCCCTGACTGCACCTCACTCATCTTTAATGAAGTCTTTCATTTTACAGCCTGTTTTACTGTTGCCAGTTACAAATGCTAATTATGTTGAGTATCTATTCACATTTAATCTTAGGAAAATTGGAGCAAAAAAACTGAAGTATTTCAATTCTTTTCTTTATCTGCTATTTTTTGTCCTTTGCTAATGAATGCAATCTTTGTTTTATTTCTCTATATTTTTCAAATGCAATTACTTGTCTCTTACACCTCTTGCTTATTTTTGCTCCCTCCTTTCCTTTTCACTTCTTCACCCTCTTCAATCTTCTTTTTGCATACAGAATAATCCACATCTCTTCAGTTGCATTGCATCTTTCCTTTTCCCATTCCTTGTTCGCTCAGTTGAAGCATGTTGCTTTTTTTTTTCCTTCCAAATGAAATTTTCTTCCTATTTAGTAATATCTAGCTCCAAATCCATTACTATGAGTGGATACATTGTTTTGTATTTCCCAAAGCTTATTTTTACTTGCCATTATGCATCTGCTCAGTATTACGAGATTCTTATGCAGCATCCATCATTCAGAATGTTAATACTTTGAATCAGATTATTTGATTGTAATTATTGGAATTATAGTTATTATGATCTTGCTTAGATCATTTCAGGAAAAATAAACATCCTAGCATAAGTTCCTAGACTGCAAAGATGAACTCCTGTGATGAGAATTCAATTAATGAGAAAATTTACTTTTTTTTTTCCCTTTTCTCCTTAAGAACTGCTCATGCAATTTTTGACTCTTACAAACACCCTCAATGGATTTGTGAGGCATTACTCCTTGTCCAGGTATGCTCATAACAGCCACATTTAGAGATCTACTTTGTACGTGTTTACATATGGAAAAATAATCTTGACCTTCCATTGAGATTAACAAACATTTTGGGGAGTTAATTCAGTTTGACAACATAAGTAAATGTCTGGTTTTAGATGCTGCAATCTACAAACACTCATTTTACTGGTTTGTCTTTTCTTGAAACCCCATTCTGCCTCTCCGATTTCTTGTTTTCCACCATGTTCATGATGTACAGTTATAAAGAATTAGTGAAGATGTTCTGGATGTTCTGCTCTGGCACTATGGCACTATCTTTTCTGTGTGCTGCTTTTTTTTTTTTTTTTTTTTTGGTACCTTGATCTTCTGGTTGCTTTAGAGATACAATTGTCAGTCTTTCTAACGAATTTCTACTTCTGATTTGTTTCAAAGAATAGTTACTGTACATTCTTTATAGCCTAAGTACTGTTTTACTCATTTTTTTTCCTTGTCTTAATTTTTTCTTCAAGAGTTTTCTTTATTAATTCCTTGCTTTGATATTACTCTGAATATCATTTTATTTCTAGCAGCCTCACATAACCAATAACATAGCCTTATGTTTCATCCTTCAGCACTCTGCTCTTAGCTTTTCATGAAGAAACATTCACTACTTCTTCAGCCTCTAGGATGATGTGTTTAAGCAATCTGTTTTTACTTGCAAAGTTCTAATCTTTTTGCTTTTATCTGTAACCTGATATTAAGCGTTCTTATTTTTATGCAATGTTCCTTTAGAAATGAATAATGTATTTGGAGGAGAGGAAACTTCATTTTTTTAATGCACCCCACCACCCTCTGAGTAAAAAATTTATTCCTAATATCTAACCTAAATCTCCCCTTTTTTTAGCTTAAAGCCATTCCCCTTGTCGTGTCAGTATCAGACCATGTAAAAATTTTGTCCCCCTCCTGCTTGTAAATTCCCTTTAAGTACTGGAAGGCTGCAAAGAGGTCTTCTCTGGAGCCTTATTGTTTAGCTTTCTACTAAACAATCCCAACTCTCTCAACCTTTACTCATTAAGGAGGTGGTCCAGTCCTCTGTTCATCTTCCTGGCCCTACTCTGGACCCACTCCAACAGTTCTGTATCCTACTACTGGGGACCCCAGGCTTGAACACAGCACTCCAGATGGGGCCTCATGAGGGCAGAGCAGAGGGGGACAATCACCTCTTTCTCTCTGCTGGCCACCCTTCTGTTGATGCAGCTCAGGAATACTTCCGGGCTGCAAGAGCACACTGCTGGCTCACGTTCAGCTTTTCATCCATCAGGACTCCCAAGTCCTTTGCTGCAGGGCTGTTCTCAGTGAGTTCTCCCAGTCCATACTTGTATCTGGGATTACCTTGGCCCAAGTGCAAAATTGCATTTGGCCTTATTAAACCTTGTTAGATTGAGTATATGTATAAAAACTAAACATTCTGGGTAAAGATTCTACTTTTTTTTTTTTTCTGGTTGTTTAATCTCTATACATTTGTATGTACTGTACGTGATCCAGTTTCTCAATTTTTCAAGTGCTGTTTAAAGGGCAAGGTGGTACGTGGGCATCATGTGGAAAAGCTGTCATCATATATGTGGTTAGTCCTCCTTTGCAATTGCCACGATCTCAGAATTTAACTCCTTTTTACATGAATATTGTGATTCCAGGGTGGGATTGCTCTACAACATCTATGGAAAATGTTTTTCCTTTTATTCATAAACTCTGCAAATAGGAAACTTAATGTATAAATGCAATCAATAAAAATCGCATTAATATCGCATCCAATAAAGACTTGAGAGACAAAAAGCTTTTCAAATCTTCATTGGCACAGTCAGTATTAGAACTAGAAACCTCCTTCACTACAGAAAATGTAGTAGGCCAGTATTCCTCAGGCAGGTAAGGTGAACATGAGGTACCTCAGATCCATTGATATGAATGTGAAATGAGAACTCAAACTGCTCAGAAGCTGAGCAAATTCACTGAGTTACAGTGTCAGGACTCTGCATACCTTTGAAAGTTGAATCCATCAGCACATCGCTGTTCTGTGCAGAGATGAATGAGCTTTTATTCCAAGAAAGGCTGCACTGTGTTTCTCTCCATGAGAGATCTGATGATCTCTCTCTTGATGGATTTTTTGTTACAAGAGAACTAAAACTATGCTAGGAAATTCAAGATTTCCATGAAGTGCTCTTTTCCTTTTGTTGTTTCTTATGAACTCAGTGACCTGTAATAGATTTTGTTACTGTTTCAGTGCCCTCTAGTGTTTGTCTTTTTTTGGTTTGTTTGTTTGTTTGTTTAGTTCTGTTTTCTTCTTCCTTTTTTTTTTGGCAGACACCAGGATATTTTTTACAGCTAAATTCCTTTGTCCTCTGCAGTGTTCTGCCTGGCAGGTCACGTTTAACAATGCTATTGTGTCCTCCTTTCAAAAGTGCTTGCAATGCTTTTGGTTTGTGATATTTATTTCAGTCTGTTTTCTTTCCCTTTCTTCCTCATTTTTTCTTTTTACAAACTCTAAAAATCTGGGGTTTATTATTCCTTGGACCACACACCTGCAGTGGTTTCCATAGCAACATGATTCTGCAGCCCCCAGCTGTTTCATTCCTGATTCTTATTAGTAGTTTGCTGGATGCTGGTAAAAGCATTGCTGGTTTGGTGAGGTCACCTTGCAGCTGATATCACAAGCATTTAATTGCTTTGAAAGTATGTGTCTGGTTGCGAATCCATTCTCTTTGCCTGGGATGAGAAGTCAACTACAACTATTAAGTAATCTCATCTCATTAGTTGTGCTTTCCTGTTATCTTTGCAATTACCTGCTTAAGTTGATAGCTCATATGCAATCCAATTATTTCTCATGATCTAAACACATTCACATTTCTCCACTTCTTCCTCTGACTTTCAGAAAACTTGATGAATAACTGCAGGTATAAACAACTTACTGTAGACAAATAGGAAGTGGACTTTTAAATCTCTTAAGTACCTTCATTAAAATATTTCTGTCATTTTCCTGAAAGTAAAATCCTTATTACTTTGAGATGGGGTTCTGAGCAGAGACTGTACTGAATTATACCATAATCTTTCAGTCTGCTCTTTCTGTTTTATGCCCCTCATCACAGAGGAATCTGAATGTCTAATGAAGAGAAATGATCAGGATAAAATACATCTTCTGTTTAGGTCCTTCCTGGCTTTTGGTGGAAAAAGTCTACTGGATTTACACCCATTAAATTGTTGCCAATAAAACCACAGTATTATGGAGACAGTGGTGACTGTGGCATTAATAGGGCTGCGCTTATGCACTTTATTATCATCATAGAGCAAAATAAAAAATAAAATCTGACACTATCAGAAACGTAAATAATTTATGTTTGTAACTAACTTTGTAATCTCAGAAAAGACAAAATACGTAAAATTATGTGGCTAAAGAAACAGATGCACAATTTCTAGTCTCAGTAGCAACACTGGTGGTTTTAGCTATTGCGACTGCTTCTGCCAATCAAACAAAAAGGAAAATGGAATAAAAAATCAACAAAAAACAAGCAAATGAACAAGTAACAGCATCAGAAACAAACAAGTAAGAAAACCGCAGAAATCTCAATGTCAGACTTTGAAGAATCAAAGAGAAAGCTACAGGGAGGAGCTCTGTGAGAAACTGGGAATTTTAAGATTGTTTAATAGGTATATTTTGAAATCCAGATGGAGACCAGATAAGGCAAGCTGAACCACATTTTCACCTTACCATGAAATACTAATTAATCAAAATTGAAATTTTAATGGAAGAGTGTTGTTTTACTGGTTTTAATCTTTAAAATACTTTAATGATGAATATAAGCTTTACTTACAATTACTTTTCAAGGTGAATTATATTGATTATATTTACATCAACATTAAATTGTAAGATTCTCCAATAGAAATATTATCATCGATACAAAGATATTTATTAAGACTTTTCTTTTGTTTTATTTAAAATTTGTCTCCTGCAGAGTTCTACAAAATTATTTGACACAGAGCAGAATTTACCTCCAGTTTTGGATTTGTTAATAATTTTGTGGAATTTTTTTTTCTAGAACTTGTGAATGTACTGATTTTACTTGTATTTCATATATAGAAATGGGATTCTGTCTTGTTTAAAAGTAAATGAATGATACTGAATGATCAATTTTCATAATTCTTAATATAAAGATAGCATTTTTTAGTAAAGTTTTTGGTGTTTTCCAGTTTGCTTTTCCCAACTGCTGGAGTGAGGATGTGATTTTGAATGTAGGGTTTTTTTCTTCCCACTTTTTAGTGGGATTCTTGATGACCTTTAATTCACTAAATCAATTTTTATTAGCTCAGATAAGATCATTAAAAAAATTTCTTAAATATTGTCCGTATATTTCATTGTATATTCATCATGTCTTGGCCTATCAGATGAAAACCCCTCTATTCCTCTTCCATCTGTGGAGACAAGTCTGGCATTTCTGAACATTCAGTATGTTACTATTTATAGTAAAGTGTGTTTCTATATCCTTACAAACATTGAAAAAAAAAAAAGCTGGAAATAGCTGAGGTGTAGGAGATGATAACAGCTTTAGCATCACTCAATTTTTCCAGATGCTATAAAAACGTGTGAGGGCAAATATCTCCCCAGTTTCCAACTCAGAAGTTTTCAGTAGACAAATAGAAAAAAAATACATTACTGCTCTCTTCTAAGCAACAAACAAACAAAAAGGTTTGTATCTGTAAGTCAGATTTAATTCTCCTCTCATGTTGACTGATGACCTGTGAGAAGATTCAGCACCTCAGTTGTACTGAGCTGTGTTTTCACGGGTTTGAGAGTGTGCTTCTCGTATACACTTGTGTAGTCACAGCTTCTCTGAGTGAATCCTCAGGTGTATTTTTGTAACCCAACACAAAAACAATTGTGTTGAATAAGTCTTGCTAAAGAAATTGTATGTAATTTTCAATGGAGAGTGTTTTAAAGGAGAAACCTTGAAAACTATCTAAACTATGTGGCCAATATAGAAGATTTCCAGGTTTGGAGTATGCAGCTGATATGCTTGAATTACTGGAAATCATTATTAAATGTTTTGTACACATGCTAGAATTGAGGGCCCATAAGCATGATTTTCAACAACTCTCTCTTTTCTGAAGAACATGCTGTATCTTCCACCTGACGGCAGTTTTGAGTGGGAGACATCAAGTGAAAGGATTTCAGTAGAAAAAAGAAATTACTTATGTTTTCAGAAAGATGTAGCATGAGATTTACTGCCTTTCAGTAATAGCTTACCATGGTCAACTTAAATCCACTAGAGCTTCTCAGCTTCTGCAACATCCTCTTTTTTTTCTTAAGGGATTGTTCATTAGAGAGGTATAGGATCTGGACATGGGCTTCTTTAATTCTAATTCTTGCTCTACTTATGCTGAGGTCTGCAAGTTTTTTTGCATATTGCCTCTATTTCTGCCCCGGTATTGATTAGCAAAGCTGGAGTGTATTGAAATACATTCAGTTAATTGAAGCGTAGAATTGTGAAGCCTCTGTAGCTCTTACTAATTATGGAGCATTGTGATTTGTGTATGTATTCGTATGTGGAATATGATGGTCTATTATCTGTGTAACTTCATTCAGCAGAGGATTCAAATGTTCAGCCCTTGCAAGAAGAAGCAGCACATCTACTCAATCTCTCCTTCTCCATCCTGAAAATCCATAAACATTAGATAAGTAGATAATGCAGGGGAGAATGCTTTTGAAATATTTTGTCTGTCAAAAGATGGGAAAGAGCCACAGAAAGCAAAAGAGATTGGTGTGGGTCAACCCTCTATAAATACCATCTTCTCTCTTGGTCCCCCCCAACCTCAGCCTGCTGCTGTTGATGAATGAGTTGCATCTTCCAGGAAGGAGCAATTAGAATTTGTGTGGTCAAGAAGTCACAGTTCAGCACTTGGATTCTTATTGATGAATTTTAATTGTTGGAAATGGATTCCATTGGCAGTGCTTGCAGAATCCAGACCTTCTGCTGGAATAGAGAGAAATGATGTTTTTAAGCTGACAAATTAGGCTCTGAAATAGTCACACTTCTGTCTTATGTGTATGTGTTTCTACAGATTTTTTATTATTATTTAATATGAATGAAAACAAAAATGTTGCAAGAAAGACTTTGCTTCTGACAGTATTAGAAATGAAAGCAGCTATAAAAATATAAATAATATAAATAATATAAAATAAAATAATATATAAATTATAAATAATATAAAATAAAAACAAATAAATAAATAATATGAAATAAAAGGCTGCAGGCATCTTTGGGGAATTCTGTGACTATTGGATACATACACATCTCTGCCTGTTCTCTGAACTCATCTCATGAACCCGAGTTTTCTATGGCAACTTTTGTTTCATTGTGCTGAAATAAATGCTGCTTGCCATGTGTACAGAGCACTGGACTTACCTGCCAGGAGGGAAGGATATTCTGCATGCACTCCACATACTTTGTACAATATGGAGAGCGTGTGGCTGATGTGCTGCTGGGTCTCATACAAGCAGGCTGTGACAGAGCCTTCCAACCAAAATAAATTTAAAAAAATAAACAAAAAAGAAAACCCCAGGGACTCACTGAGCACTGCGAAATAGCTGTAGAACCATATGCATGATGCGAGAGGAACAAAAGCAGTTACTAGTTAATTGGTTTGGTGGAATAGGAAGGAAATGCTGAGTAGCATGGCTGATTGTGCTGAGTGGCTGGTAGCAAAGTGTGCACATATGGGGGAAGGGAGGCAATGGCTTCAGCTACTGGTAGCTACCTGTAACCTTGATGTAATGCTCCCCATCTCTTCCGCCCAGTCAGCTGGACGCCTCACCACAACAATCAGTTCACCTTTACACCTCTTTGATGGAAAGTACATAAAAAATTTCAGTTGGAGTGAGACTACTAATGGATAGAATGGCTGTGTAATGAGTACCTATACTCAGTGGCTTTCTTGGTAGAAACAAGAGGTTTGCCTAACAGCTACGAGAACACAGTGTATGCTCTCTTAAACCACTCCCAGTATTGGTTATAACAAAAATTCATGCAGATTCATAAAAACTTGTCAGACGTACTGGGACAACTTTTTGCATTAAGCAGGAGATACTTACTTTGATTTCAGACGTGGATGAGAGTTATGTATGTTTGAGTACATGCTGTCTTGATGGAAGGCGTTTTAAAACAAGAGCTGTTAAAATCTGAGGCTAGAACCTGGATGCCTCACACTCAGGACTGTGTCCCATGCAGGGGACTGTCTCAGCTTTTCAGAACATAGCCTTAGCAGCTAAGTTTCTCAGCACTTTACAGTGGCCTTGATTTACATGACTTTGGACAGCTTGTTAGGGAAGTCAAGAAGGGTTATGAGAAACGTATTAGCAAAGTAGTTAGTAGTGCTGATGCTTCTGGAAGGGAAAAAAAAAAAAATCATTTTTATTGTCCGTTGAATATCTAGTGAAATTCAGAGCAACAGCTTTGTGAAAGAGAAAATGAAATAAAAACATGATCTACCTGAGAAACAGCCTTACTTCAGAGTCTTACTTTCCTATAGTGGCATATATACCTTCTGTATGGTTTGGCACGAGAAACGTGTAACAATGAGTAGTAGTTGTTGTTATGGTTTTTGCAAGGGCCATCTGTGCAACAAAATGCAGATCTACAGAAATGCTTACGTTGTGGAAAATGGAACTGGGAAATGGAGTTGAACTTTCCAAACAGTTGGGTTTAATCTGCATACAGCAATTACTTTTGCTGTCAGCAGGAGTTTAAATTTACCACTTTGGAAAAGTTTCTGAGAATCTTGTTTCTTCTTTTAAAATGAAGCATAAGCTACATGTAAATGAGTCTATGTTGCCCAAAGCTCCCCTTATGTTCTATTGCATAAGAAAGGCTTGCAAGGAATCTTTATTAATGACGTGACTGTGGCTGTGGCAGGATGTTCCAGCTGAGCTTGCAGGTCTGTTAATACTGGCTTTATATATAATGACACTGTCTACTGCTATGTGTGCCATGAGGAATTAATTCAAGGCAAGATGGACAGAGAAGGAAAGTCGCTCCCAAGGATCTTCTTGCAGGAGAAATCAAAATGCAGTTGGAGATGTGTGTTGCACAAGTACCGTTTACTTCCTATGTGTTTTTATTAATGATAGCCCCCAGTTAGGATGCTGAGTGATGTCTGAAGGAGCAGGGATGCTTTGACAACAGACAGAGATGCCTATTTTATGTTTAGTAATGTCTAGTGAATTAATCTGGGCCTCAAGACTTAAAATTGATTTAATTGTCACTAAGGGCAGTGCTCTTCAATAAAAGTGTGTTATTTTACCACAAATGGTACATGAGATACTAAACTGAACTTTCCATATTTTCAATGCTTAATACATGCATAATAGAAAAGCTCTCTGTCACCATTCCAAATTTCTGCCATGTGTGACTAAAACAGCATCAGATGTATTTCTGTAAGGCAGGCCAGGCACTGGCATATCTAACTGAAGATTTTCATGGATGAGTGAGATGAGAAAGTCTATACACTGTAAAGAGAACCCAGTAGAAAAAAATGTGGCTTGAATCTCTTTCACCGTTGTATTGCACATTTGTCTTAAGTGTAGTGCAGTTCAAATCTTCCAAGGGACCTTTGAAAGGTGAAGTTGCCATCTGTACTGAGAGAAAACTCTTGTGCTGGAACTAATTACGTAACCTCAGGGATCTGCAGTAGGAACATCCAAGGGATCCCTTGGTGATCTGTTCTTTCCCACAAACTGAGGAAAGGGAAGAGAAGAAAGCCTTGGAGCCAAGCCAGTGGCTCTGCAAATAATTTGAAACAAAAAGTCTTGTTTCTGAAGAAAGCAATGCCCTGGTCTGCTGCTTCAGCCAAAAGTGGTTGTAAACTGGAATTATTCATCTTCCCTTGAGGGGACTAATCCTATCAGCCAGCAACTACCCTGGATCCAGATTAAAATAGCACTATTGAAGGTAGACAATGTAAGTGTTACACAAACTTAGTCTTCCATAAATAAATTGAACAAAAGTCATCTGTCTGGAAGTTCCTGTTTCCAGGGCTCAGGAGCTGACAGCATGCAATATCAAGTTATGCAAGGCAACAGTGTTTTCTTCACCATATTTGGGGTACATCTTTACTATGAATATGACAATTGTGAAATATATTTAGAAGTCATCATTTTAAAAGTTTATAACAACATGTTCTGTCACTTTAAATGTTCAGTTTTTGACTAGATGAAGTGTTTCCTCCTCAGGCACTTTTCAGAGCAACAACTGAAATAAAGGGCTTGATTCACAAAACAGAGCTTCATGCAGCAGTGCTGTGGTGACTGGAGAAGAGGTGGGTCAATGCCTTTTTCTTTCCAGGCTGTGAAAATTTTTTTTTACCACAAAAATCTCTTAAAAATGGAGCAGGAGAATGATAAAAATAATCTCCACTAACAGTTGTTTGGAGGGAATTTTGTGAGAAAATCCAGTGTCTGACACAAAAGTATTTGAGTGTGCTTATCGTTTGAAGAAAGGCTGAAGTAGCTAGGCTTGTTCAGCCTGGAGAAGACTCCAGGTGACCTCAGTGTGGCTTTCCAGTATCTGCAGGTAATCTACAAAAGCTGAAGAGGGATACTTTATCAGGGGAGGTAGAGACTGGACAAAGGGTAATAGCTTTAAAGTAAAAGAGGGTGGATTCGGATGAGACATTAGGAAGAAATTCTTCTCTCAGAGGGCAGTGAGGCAGTGGCACGGGCTGCTCAGAGAAGCTATGGATGTCCCATCTCTGGAGGTGCTCAAGGCCTGGTTGAATGGGGCTCTGGGCAGACTGAGCTGCTGGGTGGCAACCAGCCCACAGCAGAGGGCTGGAACTGCATGATTTATATAGTCCCTTCTAAACCAAACCGTTCTATTTTTCTATACCCTGTATTGTTAACCATGTGTAAAATCAGGAAAAATATGTTCATTGTTCAAGCAGTGTATCACTTCTATTTTAGTTCGCAGGGACAATTTCATGGAAATTTTTGATTTTTTTCTTATTTTTGTCTGCTTGGTGTGATTTTTATCTGCTGAAATAAAAATCATGACACTTTCAGATTATATTACCTGTGTTCATGCAATATATTTACATACTCTTTTCCATTTAGAGATTTCATTGCTCACTAAAATCAATTTGTGTTATTGCAGCTTTATAACCGAGAGAGGTTCAGACTATAAGTTTCACTTTGGGATGTGAGCTGATGCTCAGAAAGAAATATTATTGTCAGAATAACTTTAAAAATATGTTTGTTAATGTTTGGTAGAAACAGCAGCAGTCCTGTAGTGTCAGACTAATGCTGTTACGGCTGGCCATGGGGGCCCCTCCATATTGCAGGGCTATTTAGGAAAGGCTTTTCTGTCCTTTGACCCTGATTTCTGTTTTGTTCTTCAGGGTGACCCTGCAGTCACCCAATAAGACTATCCTGGAGGAAAAACTCTGTAACAGGGGAGCAGAGTTGTAAGCATCATATTTTATCCCTGAGAAACTGAGCAGGGAGGAATAATGAAAGCCCTGGCCCCTTTCCTTTCATATCCTAGAGGTCCAGACATATGTGTAACGTGTGTCTTGTAAGTCACAAAAAGAAATCATTGATCCAGAGGTTAAATAGACAAAAGAAATAAGAAGAAAAATGAGATCAAATGATTCATCTGCTCTGACACCTGATAGAGGAAGAGTGCTGCCTCTCCCCTGCTCTCAGGACTTATAGTGGTCAGAACCACTGCACTGCAAATTCAGTTGGGATGGAGAAGATACGACTAGTTCGATTTGCACGTTTTATCTCATTTGTGTGCATTTCTGTTAAAGATAGCTGGGATGTAAAGGTGAATGAGATAAAATAATTATAACCATGTTGGAAAAAGATTTTAAAACACAGCTAGTCTGCTTGAACTTGCCTGACCAGCAAGGCAAGAGCCTTGGAGGGAAGAGCACACAAGCAAGAAAGATCGAAGTTGTTTTAGAAGAAAGCTGTAGTCTATCTAGAAAATTATTTTTTTCAGTGGCATGCACAGTATGAATGTTGGAGGTAATTTCATGGTCTCTTAAAGAGCTGTATAGGCTTCCTTAAAGATCAGAATCAGAGAATAGTTTGGGTTGGAAGGGACACTTCCCTCTAGACCAGCTTACTCACAGCCCCATCCAGCCTGGCCTTGAATGCTTCCAGGGTGTGGGCATTCACAACCTCTCTTGGCAACCTGTTCCAGTGTCTCACCACACTCGCTGCAAAGAAATTCTTCCTAATATCTAGTCTGAATCTACCCTCTTACATTTTAAAGCCATTTCCCCTCATCCTGTCATTATATGCCCTGACAAAAATTTCTCCCCCGCTTTCCTTCAGGTACTGGAAGGTCACTGCTAGGTCTCCCCGGAGCCTCCTTTCCTGAGGCTGAAGAGCCCCAGCTCTCTCAACCTATCTTTGTAAGAGAAGTGCTCCAGCCCTCTGACCATCTTCGTGGCCTTCCTCTGGACGTGCTCCAACAACTCCATGATTGGGTGTGCAAGGATCATTCCTGCATGGTGCAGTTCCTTCACTATTGTATCAACCTCTCACTTAACAGGATGTTTTAATTTCACCATCATGCTGTGTCTTGCTAACCTAAAGCAGATCTGGCAAATGGTTGGAGTTCAGGAAGAGGAAGGTTATGGACTTACCACAGTAAGCCACCAGACCTCTTGGGCTCTGTTTTAATCTGCAGTGGTAACAAAATGTATAATGGATCTCAGCTACTTGTGTGTGGAATTCATTTGTTTCTGAGTGTGAAACCTTCAAAACTAGGATCATGCTATTTTAAAGAAATTGAAGTATTAAAGGAAGATAAGAAATAAAATATGAGGATTTTACCCTGGAAAGCTTATTCTGTAGCAGAGATTACCCACTATATATGTGTTTAACCAAATCTTTATAAGCCTCCTGAAAATATTTATAAATATATTTTATATTTTTATATATAATATGCTATATATCATATATAAGATATATGTAATAAATATTTATTTTCTTTATGAAAAGCACATCATTAAAGCCAGATAAGCTAAAGAAATTATTTTTTGCAGTCTTTGAAAAATGACAGTGTTTAAAATGCAGCATCACAAGAGTGAACTTGGAACAAAAAGTAGTTGGTCTCCTACTCCCCTTTGCTTGTCTAACGCTATTGTGTTCCGTATAATTAACAATAATATTATCTCCATGGTAAACTGATTGTATTTAATTCTATGGATCAATAATAAACAAGATGTTATATTTCAAAGGTATGATAGCATATCTGTGTAGGCATTATTTAGACTAAAATGAGTTAAATTTGAGGTCTTTGTTCTAGCAGGTCTTGGCAAACTGTAGCTGTTAATAAGCATCCCCCAATACAAGAAAGACAGAGCTGTTGGAGAGGATCAAGAGGAGAGCCAGAAGGATGATCAGGGGACTGGAGCACCTCCCCTACAAAGTCAGGCTGAGGGAGCTGGGCTTGTTCAGCCTGGGGAAAAGAAGGCTGCGGGGTGACCTCATTTCAGCCTTTCAATACTTAAAGGGAGCCTACAAACAGGAGAGGAATCAACTCTTTGAAAGGGTAGATAAATGCAGACAAGGGGAAATGGTTTTAAGTAGAGGGAGGTTAAGATTTAGGTTGGATGTCAGGGGGAAGTTCTTTACAGAGAGAGTGGTGAGGTGCTGGAACAGGCTGCCCAGAGAGGTTGTGGATGCCCTGTGCCTGGAGGTGTTCAAGGCCAGACTGGATGGGGCTCTGGGCAGCTTGGTTTAGTATTAAATGGGGAGGATGGCGGCCCTGTATGTGGCAGGGGGGTGGGGTGTGGGGAGAGGTCTGTTGGTGCTTCATGATCCTTGAGGTCCCTCCCAACCCTGGCCATTCTGTGATTCTGTGCGATTCTGTGATCCTTTCAAATGTTTTTAAGAACCATGAATGAGAAGAAATTAATTTTTGGGTGGACTTGAAAAAATACTTACTAGGTACTATAGCCAATTAATTCCACTTTACCATTAATTCCTGTCTGTTTGAAAACAAGTAACTCAATAATTTCTGTTAATAATTCTTAACTGATTGTTTCTGAAAAAATACTAGGATTTCTGCAGTCAGAGTTGAGCCATTTTAGTGCTACAGATATTAGCAAGGTTAGCATATCAACTCAATGTCAGTGATGCTGGGCTACAAAAACTGAGCCAGTAATTCACTTTTATTTATTCATTTATCTATTTATCTATCTATTTATTTATTTATTTTAAATTGGAGACAGTATTCAAAGAGAATTTTATAAACGGAGTTTGCATTTTCCTTCTTTCCTGAACTGAATCTTGATCTGTCATGCAGAAGTCTTTACACTGTTGTACATTTTTATTATTAGAATGAATTTCTCTGGAAATGCTGGAAACTCCCAGGGAAGTTTTGTACTTTTTTATTTTAGAATGGAATGGGTTCCACTTCATCTGTAAAATAGGTGTCCTGATTTTGACTGAGATAGAGTGGCTGATGTGGTGCTGTTTTGTGGATCTGGGGTGGGAATAATGGTACCATGCCAATGTTTTCCTTGTTGCTGGGCAGTGCTGCACAGAGCTAAGGATGTTCCAGTTTCTCAGCACTTGTACTGCTCAGCCAGCAAGGGGCTGGGAACACAAGGAGCTGGGAGGGGACAGAACCATGACAGCTGACTTAAACTGGCCAGAGGGGTATTCCGTACCATATGGCAACATGCTGAGCAATAACACTGGGGGAGTTGGCTGAGGAAAGGCTGCTGTTTCTTGGAGACTGGCTGGGCATCAGTTGGCAAGTGGTGAGCAATTCCATTGTGCATCACTCTTTTTGTGTGTGTACATACACTCTCTCCCTCTCTCTCTCTCTGCCTCTCTCTCTCTCTAAATTAATACAAATGTATTATAATAATAACTTAAATGTATTCTTTATTTTCCCTTCTCTTTCTGTCTTGTTAAATTTTCTTTATCTCAACCCATCACTTCTACTTTTTTTTTTTTCTTCTTTCTTTTTCCCCAGTTCTCTCCCCCATCCCACCAGAGGTGGATGAGCGAACAGCTGTGTGTTCCTGAGCTGCCTGCTGGGTTAAATCCCCTCCAAAAGCTGAAACAATCAAAGAAGAAAAGGGAAAAATCCTAAACCTTGAATACTGAAATAAATTCACTGCCAGGGATGGAGTCGCCATCCCTGGCAGTGTTCAAGAGGCGTCTGGATGAGGAGCTACGAGATATGGTTTAGTGCTTGTGGAAGCAATGGTAATGGGAGGACAGTTGGACTAGATGATCTTGTAGATCCTTTCCAACCTTGTGATTCTATGATTCTACGATTCTATGAAATTCCTCATGCAAAGAAAGTTTACCAGCAAGACTAGAAAATATTAGCAGATGTGTTCCCAAAATATTAACTATCTTAATCTTAAATATTTCATGCTGAGCATTTCAGAAGTAAAACATCTATACTGCAAATAATGACAGATTTCTATGGCAGTAGGATTTACAAAATGGAACCTGTGTTGTATCAGGTAATGTAGCATAAAATGATTTTTTTTTTATTATAGCTTATACACATATAATTAGTGATTTCATTCTGCAGAGATCAGTATGAGGCAGAATAGTGACTATCATCTTCTCTTGTGCTTCCAATGCAATACTTTTTTTTCCCCGTTTCTGTTGCAGTAAGAAAAATGTCTAAGAATAAAACAAACTCACTAATAACGTGAGGATATACTAAAGAATGGAAGCTATTTTGTAAGCTTACTTGTTTTAGAGATAATTTGTATGTTTATTTCTGACTTTAATGTTAAATAGAAGGACATAAAACAAATAGAATGGGACAGATGATTGCCACTGAAGGAATCTGCAAATGCTGTAAAAACACAGTTCAGAGCAATGTTGTTGAACTTCCCCAGGTGCTCAGATCTGTTCTCCCTCTGTCAGTACATCAGGATTTCCCTTATAGAGGAACAGGAAACAATCTTGGGGCAGGATACACAAAATCACAGAATTGTAGGGTTAGAAAAATCTGTGACTGCCAATTCATGCCCCTCCCCAGGTAAGTCATTTTTTTTTTTCTTTCTTTCTTTTTTATTTTCAGATCATCTTTGGGCAGAACTAATGGTTCACAGCTGCCAAAACTATTTAAAAATGGATGTTCCTTTTTCTTGGCTTTGTAGTTTGGTGATCTCAGAGTAAACTTGCATCTTCCCACACAAAATTGTGTTTGTTGACCCCAAACTGGCTGAGGATGGCTACATAATGTGGAATGTCAGTTACCTGTGATAAGTGGAAATAGTGATAAATAGAATGTATGCTTCAAAAGGAATGCCTCCTAATTTTTTATATTAGCCCTATGACCTCACAGGGAGATATTGGTTGCATGGCAGGAGAGGTTGAATCTTCTCACCAATATTCCATTACATCTTGTTGCCATATGACAGATAGCAGCAGAGGGGCAGTCTGATAAAGTGGCATCTGACATGGATGTGAATATGAAGCAAAAGTGTGGAACTGGATTCCTTCATGTGGAAAAAAATGATGTCCACTGACATACACTGATGCTTGCTGAATGTTTATGGAGTCCAAACAGTGGATATGATTGCAGTGCCATGTTTCAACCCTCTGGGACAGATTTTTGAGTGTGGCATGCAGGCTCTTGCTTGTAGCCAGCAAAAAATTATAGCTAATGATGATGGCTGAGTTGAAAATTAGTGTTTTGTAGCTGAGAATTTTCTCTATTAAATAGTGTTATTGTGTTCTTTGCATATGTTGTATTTTTTGTGGAAACAAATAAAAGGCATTACTTTTGGAGCAAGCTACGTATATTTGCTTATGTAACAGCTGTGTGCAAAAAGCATGAATTTTGAAAACTGTGAGTACAAAATAATTTTGCACTGCAAGCCAGCCCCAGACTCCTAGAGAAACATTGAAGAATCCTGCACTCTCCCTCAACCTTCTGAATCCACGAGCACAACCTCCTGAGAGTCTAACTTTCATCTCTGGGTATCTGCTGGACTCCATTTCAAATAGTTATTTCATTCAGGCACTTCTGCAGGGTAGAGTCTGATCTGCTGTTAGAGTGCTTTAAAGCGTTAGTAATGTCAAAAGCAGGTGCATTTTTGAAATGCATGTATAAGTGTATCTATTTAGAACCTCTAAATACACATTGTGAAATCCCCACATTGGCAAAATTAACTTACTCTTGCTGTATATATTCTAGCATCTCCTCAATTTCTCTCCCAGCACCCCTGGTGTATGAAGAACATCTTTACCACTTGCCCTGGATGTCATGGTATTTGTTTTCTTTAAGGCAGAGGGAGAAAGTGTGAACTCTATAGAGTTCCTGTAATTTAGCATACTCATAACAATGGCTGTTGGGAAATGCTCCACGCCTTACAAATTCTTGATAATAATGGCAGGCAATATTTTTTTTTCATGTAGCTTATTCTATATAATTTCTGAGATAGTTAATGTATCCTATAACAAGCTAGGATAACGAAAAGGCTTTCTCATTCTCATGGTCATCATCTACTATAGCAATTATTTAGTCGCTGTAATTGTTCCAGGCCATTTTATTTAAAAGCAGCATCATGTTAAGTTATGTTATGTCTTAGCTCCTATGTGATTTGAGAAGCTTTGGTCTTCAACAGCAAATTGCTTCCTTTGCATCCACAAAGGGTTTTTGCACACATGAGGGTATTTATCTTCTCTATTGCTTTGAACAGAAAATGACAGTGAAAAAAAACAGCTGAAGACAACTCAGAAATGCCAGAGAACAGCTATATTTTACTGTTTCACTGGCTATAGACTTTCAGGTGCCTTTGGCCCCAGTCTTCTATAACCAAATCCAAGCGCTACTACAAATGAGCTCATCAAGCCATTAGTAATGCCAAAAAAAGGGTGATGTTCAGCATGAACTCTGGTAGAAAGAGCTGAGTATTTCCAGAGCCTACTTTTTTTTTTAATTTACTCACTTTGGAACTTTGCTTCTAGCAGTGTGTGAGAGAAGTGAACCACACTAATGAATGTGATGTTGTTCCTTGCTTCCAGGTGCAATGGCTTGAAATAGTGATGCCTGACTATGGAAGTTCAGAGTCATTATCATTTCTTATTCCTGTTCAAAGACTTGATTCCAAGACAGAAGTGGAGGAAAGAGAATATACCGTTAAGATTTGTCTCTCATGTATAGAGTGATCTTTCATTTGGTAGGTTATATATATTGTATGTATGTATTTAGTCTAAAAACTCAGCGGCACAATCTGTGTTCTACTAAATGCATATCAGAACCCTCTTTTCATCTTAAAAGACGGTTAGATCAACTTCCCACTTCTTTCCAGAAGCTGCCAGAGATGCTAACTGAACTTAGAGTCTGTTGGAGAAATTCCAAAAAGAAAATTGAAAGTGAAAAACTGGAAGATACAGCTGAACTGTATATATCTTCAGATTTTCACCTTTCACATGCATCTTTGCTATACATTATTAAAGCAAACTCATTTGACTAAACGGACATAATAAATTTGCCACGGTTGAAAATATCCAGGAATGAGTTCAGACAACAGAAAAGTAAATGTTTCCAAAACCAAAACACCTGCCCTTTGTCCTCTCAGTGGAACAAGACTTCCTTTAGTATTGTTTTTTTTCCCCTCCCCAATTCAGTGAAGAATTTTCTTCATGAAAGGACATTCAGATTATTATTATTTTTTGTATTTGTGTTGTTGTTTGAACTGAAATGAAATGTTTGCTACTAAAAACCTTCAAAAATGAAAGAATTTGGCTTAAAGACAATTCAATTTCCAACCCCTCAAGACCTTGAAGAGCTAAAATTGGTTTAATAATATTCCTTTGTACAGGCTTCAGTGAAAGAAATTGAAAGTATGTTATGATCTAGCTTAATGTTGCTTCTAGAACATAATCTGCTGTTTCTAGCCAACATCTGTTTTATTTCTATTAACATATGTAGACATCTTTCTCATGGTCACAGACATGTTGAAAGGGGTTGAACCTATCACATCAGTCTTAGCAAAGACCGAGTGTAATTAGGAAGTAAGTATATTCGTATGAAATATGTCCTTCCTCTCACCACCACAGAGGATGTAAAGCTTTTACATTTTCTGCATATGCAACCTGATTTGTTACCTTAAGATGTCCGGGTTCTCTCCTCTCAGAGACTAATGTCAGTGAAGCAGGCAATCATCCTATAAACAATGTCATTCACTTCTATTTAAGAGGACCTAATATTTCTTCTCTCTGTGTGATTTTTGTTACTTGCAGGGAAGTAATCCTGTAGGCTAGTTTTGCCCAGGAGGATTAATGTTTGCCTGGAAGATCAATATTAGACTGTAAATAAGTAATTCCTGCCCTTGTAATGTACAGTACATAGTCTTTTCTTCTTCTTCTTTTTTTTTTTTTTTCTTGCTCCTCAAGCAGTTAAAAATGGCCATATCTTTCTCAATCTAATTTGCATGTTATGTATAGGAAGAAATCTATGGAATAATGAAACATACTCTGAATTGACAATTTCTTGTTTTAAAGATTGATCATATAAACAACAGATTTTACATTTTATGGTACATTGAAAGTTATTTTCCCCATATTTGCTTTATGTATTCTTCTAATTAAGGTAGAATTGAATGTATTTTGGATCTGAAATAAGCTATTTATTTTCTGAAATCTGTATTTGACTGCATTTGTCAATGACTGTTTATTTTGTGGCTTCCAGTCCTCTTATGCCTACTGATTACTTTTTTGACATTACCTCTGGTGAATTAAGAGTTCCCTCCAGGTCCTGTCCTCCAATGGAAGAACACGAAATGGAGTGGAAGAGATGGAGCCTCATCACTAAAAAAGTGAGCAAGCTGTCTCTTACTTGGGCATGTGGAGGCTCAATCACAGTATTCTTAAGCACATGAGTAGATAAAAGGTGAAGAGGTGGGTGGCTAACCAGACAGGATGTATACTGTCTGGAAAACTGAAGTTATAAAAGCCAAAGATGAGAAAATCTGAGAAGCAGAAAGTGAGCTGAGGAGAAATGTCAGGAAGAAGAGCAAATGGAGAAAAATAAACCAGTGGTTCAGTCTCGAAATGTAGAATCGTAAAATAGATGTATACTTGATTTCATAAGGAGATGGGTTCACTTTTCGTAGCACAATCTATAATAAATGAGAAGTACTTGCAAATACAGTAAGCTATATTTTAAATACAAATACAGAATGAAGAATTGACATTCCTTATACATATGACTTTAAAACTGTGATTCTGCCAAATCTGAGAAATACAAATCTTCATGCAGCATGCTATATTATAATCCAAATATTTTGACTCAGATGGGATGTGTGTCTCCTTCCTCCTGCAGCAGTGCTAAGTAAATGTGTTACTGAAGGTGTAAGATGATAGAATTTATTTGACTTTCTTCTTGGCTGGTCTCTGTTATTGTTTTCACTAGATGTGAAGCACCACATGCTGAATTTCCTCTAAGGAATTTACTTGAAATTTGTATTGCCAAGCACCTCTGTGCAGCTTGGAAGAGAAATAAAATATAGACTTTATTCATTTATTCATGGTAATTTGGATTCAGAAATCTGCCAGTGATGCCAAGATAGAAATTATGAGGGCTGCTCTGAAAGTAATAGAATCATGTTACAGAGTCATAGAATTGTTTGAGTTGGATAGGATATTTTCTGTGTTAAAGGAAGCAACAGGAAAAAGAAAATAGAATTTGCAATATTTCTCAGATGGAATACCATAATCTTGATTCTCAGTGTAAATCATGGGTATTTTTTCTGTTGTTGCTTTGTATTTTTGCGTGTGTGTGTGACGACCTGCAAGATCATCCAGTCCAACCACCCTCCCATTCCCAGTACCACAAGCACTAAACCATCTCTCGTAGCTCCTCATCCAGGCGCCTCTTGAACACTGCCAGGGACGGCGACTCCACCACCTCCCTGGGCAGCCATTCCAGTGCCTGACCACCCTCTGAGAGAAAAAGTTTCTTCTAATATCCAACCTAAACCTCCTCTGGTATAACTTCTGGCCATTTCCTCAGGTCCTACTATTTGCTTGGGAGAAGAGGCCAGAACCTTTTGCACCACAACCTCCCTTCAGGAAGTTGTAGAG
Source organism: Lagopus muta (assembly GCF_023343835.1). NCBI lineage: Eukaryota > Metazoa > Chordata > Aves > Galliformes > Phasianidae > Lagopus > Lagopus muta. The sequence continues at coordinate 12,317,720 of NC_064434.1, forward strand.
TGCAATGAGGTCTCCCCTGAGCCTCCTCTTCTCCATTCACCTTTTTGTGTCATATAAAAACAGGCTCATGAAATTATAAAAACAGCATAACGGATACCTATCATTTCTTCAGCAGAGATTTGTTGTATTTTTATCCTTTTATGAACTGGATCTCACATGGCACTATTTCCTAACACAGCTTTTCTGTAGAAAGTTGGGACATTTACACTCTGTGCTTCCCCTTGTTTTTTGTATGTATTTTTTCAGTTTGGAGCAATACTTGTATCTGAAGTAAGAATGGCTGTAGCACATAGATACACAGCTTGTTTGCTGATGTTGAGGATTTATAATAAAATGTGTTAAATGGTAGCTGGATACTGAGTTAGGAAATGACTTTTAAAAAATCTATATCATTTTGAGGAAAATGGTAAATAAATATTTTTCACTGTCTTGGCTTTGGTTTGGCCGCCAGATGATTTAGCACTGAGTGAAACATAGGTAGTCAGGTAATGTCTTACTTACACATAATGAAAATCACACTAAGTGGAAATAATGAAAAAATTAATAATTTTTGTGCTCTTGGTTTTGGCACTGTCTTCAATGGTATGGTTTCCTTGTCCTCCTTTCCTAAATTGTCCTTCTAATAATATTTTATGAGTATCTGCTTATGTATTTCTTCACTAGAAAATCATTTAATTATGAATAAATTCTAACATATAAATTATGCCTTTTTCCATTCACACAAATTTTCCAAGCATTTCTATTTATAATTTTTAGCTATATAATAATTTGTTGTCAGAAAATATAGATGAGTTGTTAAGGAGAGATATAACTTCTATTTTTGTACATACTTCATTAAGCAAACCAGCTAAAAACAAATCACCAACACAGTCTTAGCTCTAAAGATTAAAGAGTTTCCTTCTGTGATATACTGCATTCTTTCTATTTACCATCTATATATTTAGTTATGTTGCATTATCCATCTATAAGTCTTCACTTACTCTGGCATATGATCTATAAGTGTTTTTTTGGAAAGAAAAAAAAAAAAATGCAAAACCAAACATTATTAAATATTTCAGTATGGAAGTTAATAAAAGGGCTCTTCCACAGTCCAGGAACAATTTCATGGAAATATGAAGGTCTTACAGTTCTCCTGCAACAGTGCAGACAACACTTTGTTTGCACATCACCCATTTCCTTGCGGTCTTCAGTCCCAAACTTCTGCTATCACAGTGTAAGCTGCCTGAGATGAACTTCATGTTACTGCCACACAGCATGGGCTTGACATAAAGTTTTGGGTTTTTAAAAAAGAAATAAGAGGAATTGAGTAACTAAAACCTCTGATGTCAACCATGGAAAATGATACTCAGATATTTTTTTCCATGAACATCATTTTGGTGTTGAGTGCATCCTCAGCAAGTTATGAAGGTGTACCAAACTGAGTGGTGCTGTTGGTACAGCAGAAAGAAGGAATCCCATCCAAAGGGTCTTGAAAACCTTGAAAAGTGGGCCTATGTAAACCTAACGAGATTCAACAAACTCAAGTGCAAAGTGTTGTACTTGGTTCAGTGCACTCCCAGATATATATATATGGACTGGGAGAAGAATTGATGGAGAGTAGCCCTGTGAAAAACGATTTGGGGGTCCTCGTAGATGAAAAACATAAAATGAGCAGAAATGTGTTCTTGCAGCCCTGAAGGCCAACGGTGCCTTGGTCTGCATCAAAAGAGGGTGGCCAGGAGGGTGATGGACAAGATGATTGTCTCCTTCTGCTCCACCCTCGTAAGGCCTCATCTGGAGTACTGCAGTCAGACCAGAAGCCCCAAATCAGGGGGCTTGTAGAACTTTTAGAGAGGGGCCACAGGGATGATCAGAAGGCTGGAGCCTTCTTACATGAAGATGGCAAAGTATCCTTCAGAACAGAATATCAGCAGTAGGTGTTTCAGCACTCAGGACTGTGCAGTATCCCCCAGCACACCGAAAGCCTCCATATAATGATGACCAGTGAGTTGTGTTTGAGCTGGTGACTTTGAGGTAAGTGACTTTGAGTGGTGACTTTTGAGTGGTGACTTTGGATCTGTAATGAATCTCTAGAGTCAACTGATTCTTGACACTTCTGCTCCTCAATCACCAGTGCTTTCCCTCTTCCAGGAAAATTGCTGGCTCACTCCCTTTTAGTGAGACCCAGTCTCGCACACACAACTTCCATGCATGTCCCAGAGCTCTTGCAGTGATTGCAGGCTGTCATGCTGTCTGCTCATCTGCAGGTGGCAGCAGGACAGATCTGTGTGGCTTGCAGGGCCCAGGGACTGATCCTGCCATCCCAAGCATGCTGCAGAGCTCTTGCATTCAAAGGAACTTTTGCCTTCATGTCAGTTTCAGTCTTCACAAGTGTAAAAATTATTTTAATACCTCACACATTCTTTGCTTATTTCTTATGGGTGTTGTCACTGTACTACTTCTATGGTAGTATCTTTTAATCTTTTGTAGAATACAGCAAATTGCAGATGCATAATCTTACACAGTCTTACATAAAAAGCATACAGCTTAATGGCCCTGCTTCTATTCCGACTGCTGCAGAAAGGCTCCTCTTATGTCTGGTTGTAGGTTGTCTAGTTGAGGTGTCTCCTCTTCAGAGGAAATCAGGCTTTTTCTGTGTCCCAAGAAGGAAATGTGGACAAATCTCACAATCCAACACATTTTGTTATGTATTTTGCCTTAAATGCTAATGATTGTAGCTGGACTGATAAAGAAAGAGAGAAGCCAGCCTTAGGGCAACTGGCATGACACAGCTGCACTCTTTTACAGCCTCAAAATAGGACATATGCATAAGAAGTTTCTGTTGGCACTGCACTGATCCTGAACTATGTGTGGGCACTGGGGGAAGTATGTGCTCATGTTTTGACATGTAGCTTGCTAAATATAAAACAGTATGGACAACGGCACACCAGCACTTCTGCCTCTGCCTTCACCTTTTTATTTCCTGGGATAGATGTGGCTAATTTGAATTACCACATCCATCTCTTCCCAAGTGCTCCCTTTTAATTTAGGGTGTAATATAACAAAAGCTATACTGCTTCAGCCCTAGGTCAAGGACTAAATACATAAAAGCTCTAGTAATTTTATTTTTTATTTCAACATAATTTATCTTTCTCCCTACAAACAACATCACACAAACAATGCCCCCTGTCCCCCTTCCCAAATTATTAGTGGCTAATCTGTAGAAAGAACAAATGTACAAACGTCTAGCACTGCTTAACAGTTATCACTGCCAAATAGTCCACTTCAGTCAACAGGTGCATTTAATTTCAGTGTGACTGCCTTCTTCATGCTCTTAGGGAAAAGGATAGATACATATGTTCCTGAATTAGACTTTATAAAAACAACCTCTAGCTCTGTTGCCTGGTTGTGTGATTGAGAGGCAGTCCTGCAGAGGCTGATGCAAGGAGAGTGCCTGTGAGTGACAAGTGTACGTGTGTTAGAACAAAGAGATAGAAATCACTGGAAGAAACACTAATTAGCTTTTATGAATGCTTTTGTTTTTAAATTGCCACTCGAGGAAAAAATATATCTCTCCCTAGATTATAATTAAGCTCGAGAATAAACACATTTCAGATGTTGGGAAATTTTGTGATAGTGCTTACAGAGAAGGTTAATATCTCTCTGATAAGGATATATCAATCGAGTCTGTGCCTGTATGCAAGGACAAGTATTTGAGGAATCACATTTTTAGAGTAACTGCAGGGGCAGCAGCTTATATGATGTAGCATGTAGATGAAGTCATTTAGGTTTTCTTCAGTATGCCAGCAAGGCTATAAATATAAAATTTAATATGTATATATCCGTATTTACAGCTGTAAAACACGGCTATAGAGGAAATGAAAGAAAAAACAACAACCGTGGCTTTAATTTTATTTTCTACATGCCTACCCATCTTTGAGCTTGAAATATTAATGAAGCCATTTTACATAAGTAAATTATTAAAGCTTTCAGACCTGGTGAAAATAAAGTCATGCCAAAGCAAGTTTTTTATTTTAAGTTTTGTCAGTTTTAAATGCAACACTCAGGTTTTGTCCTGAGTCATTAATCAATTTTATCATAGATTCTCTGTCAGAAAATTCATAGCTACTACTTATCTACTGTAAAACACATTTTGGCACTCACTCCACCTAGCTGGAGCTTGTTTACTAAGAGAATAAGTGTACAGTGAGGGAGGCTGTGAAACCACAGTACCTGGGGCCAAATGGGGCTGGATGGCATGCATCCCAGGGTTCTGAAGGAGCTGGCTAAGGTGGTTGCCTAGCTGCTCTCCATCATATTTGTAAAGTCGTGGCTGTCAGGTGAGATTCTGGATGAGTAGAGGAAGGGTCACGTCACTCCCATTTACAAGAAAGGCAGCAAGGAGGACCCGGGGTACTACAAGCTGGTGAGTCTCACCTCTGTGCCTGGGAAGATCATGGAACAGATCCTCCTGGACGACATACTTAATCACATGAGGAGTGAGCATGTGATCCGAGACAGCCAGCATGGCTTCACCAGGGGAAGGTCATGCTTGACCAATCTGGTGGCCTTCTATGATGGAGTGATGGCAATGGCAGACAAGGGAAAGGCGACTGATGTCATTGACCTGGACTTGAGCAAGGCCTTTGACATGGTTCCCCACCACATTCTTATCTCCAAATTGGAGGGATGTGGATTTGCGGGGTGGACCACTCGATGGATAAGAAATTGGTTAAAAGGCTGCAGACAGAGGGTGGTCATCAATGGCTCTGTGTCCAGGTGAAGGTCAGTAACAAGCGGTGTCCCCTAGGGGTCTGTCTTGGGACCGGTGCTCTTTGACATCTTTATCAATGACATCGATGACGGAATCGAGTGCACCCTCAGCAAGTTTGCTGATGACACCAAGCTGAGTGGTGTGGTTGACACAGTAGAAGGAAGGGATTCAGAGGGACCTTGAGAGGCTAGAAAGGTGGGCCCAGGTGAGCCCAATAAGGTTCAACACAGCAAAGTGCAGAGTTTTGCACTTGGGCCGGAGGAATCCCAGGCATCCTTTTAGACTGGAAGGAGCAGTCCCTGAGAGCAGCCCTGTGCAGAAGGACCTGGGGTCTTGGTAGATGAAAAGCTTAACATGAGCCAGCAGTGTGCCCTTGCAGCTTAAAAAGCAAATGGTATCCTGGGCTCCATCAAAAGAGGAGTGGCTAGCAGGGACAGGGAGGTGATTGTCCCCCTCTACTGTGCTCTTGTGAGGCCCCATCTGGAGTACTGCATCCAGGTCTGGAGGCCCCAACAGAAGAAGGACAGGGAGATGTTGGAGCGGATCCAGAGGAGAGCCACAAAGATGATCAGGGGACTGGAGCACCTCCCCTACAAAGTCAGGCTGAGGGAACTGGGCTTGTTCAGCCTGGAGAAAAGAAGGCTGCGGGGTGACCTCATTGCAGCCTTTCAATACTTAAAGGGAGCCTACAAACAGGAGAGGAATCAACTCTTTGAAAGGGTAGATAACTGCAAGACAAGGGGAAATGGTTTTAAGTAGAGGGAGGTAAGATTTAGGTTGGATGTCAGGGGGAAGTTCTTTACAGAGAGAGTGGTGAGGTGTTGGAACAGGCTGCCCGGAGAGGTTGTGGATGCCCTGTGCCTGGAGGTGTTCAAGGCCAGACTGGATGGGGCTCTGGGCAGCTTGGTTTAGTATTAAATGGGGAGGATGGTGGCCCTGTATGTGCCGGGGGGGTTGGTGATCCTTGAGGTCTCTTCCAACCCTGGAAATTCTGTGATTCTGGTATTCTGTGATACTCAGCGGGCCTGCTTTAATCCCCCATTGGGCTCTGCTTGACTCCATAGAAGTAAAGCAAACATAGGGGACAGGCCTTGGTGCGGGTGTGTGATTACAATTGTAAACAGTTATTGTGGTCCCTAGCATACATATTTTTGGCTAGCTAGAAGAAAATGTCCCAACATTTATTTAGGATTTAGCAATTTGCAGAGGTGAGGGGCAATTCCCATATATAGATCTTGTGTGATCCCACCATTTGCCTCTACCTTGCAATCCATGTAGCATAAGAAACTGCTTGCCTTTTTAAAATTCCTTGCATAAATGTACTCTGTCATTCCACGCTAATTCCAAGCTAACTTCCTCCACTTTAAAGTAGACCAATGTATTTCATAAAATGAGACTTTGAAGTGTTAGGAGTGTTTGCAGAGGAATTTCTGCAGCATAATATCTGTAATAACATTCCCAATTGCTGCAAATTAATTTTTAGGTAAAAGCAAGACCTTAACAGGTAAAAGCCAAAAATCATCTTCTTAAATGTGAAATGGTTATTTTATCAGCCAGTTAAAAAGAACAAAATATTGTACTTAATTTGGACGTTTTAATGAGAAGATCCAATCGTCAGTGATAACACATGACCATCATAATTTGGATTTATAGGCAGGACAAATTATGTGTTTCGCTACTTAATTGAGAGTTTTCTCTGTCTTTTTACTTTTTGAAGCTCAGTGAAAAGTGGATTCCATATCATTTCTCCATTTTCATGTGCCTTTCTGCTGATGGACAGCAAAAGTTTGGGAGCTGTGGGCTGATCTTCTAACACCCTGTCTTGCATTTCTGAATCTTGTACTCAATATCAAAATGTGCTGAATGCCTTGTCACGTTGTGTTAGCTCACTCCTGTATTATTCTCTGTCTTGCTGTGTTAACGCGCTGCTATGTTATTCCTGCTCTACCTCTGTCTGCAAAACTTTGTTCTTGGTCTTTCCCACAGTTCATGTTATTAACTCACAGAAGGAGCTGATCGAATTTAGTCTGAAGATTTTGAGCTGACAAGTCCTCAGGTGTCCACATCTTTTCTTCCTTCTGTGTTTCCTGACACTGAAGGTGAAAGCTAGGGCAAGAATAAAATACCTATGGTAGACTGTGAGATTTTTTGCTTCTTACGCATCTTCAAGTTTTGTGTCCAAAAAACCTCATTCTATTAAAGTACTCTTGATAATTAGGGGAGAAAAATTTGGAATAGTTTATGAAGAAATAAAAAACTATCCCAGTCCACTGTAAACATACTCTAGCAGTAGGGTCTCACCTGACTTAAGATACTTTATTGTAGAATTCACTCTCTCTGAATTCTTGTTTTGTTAATGAGACCAAGATCATCTAGTTTGGATTTTTAGCATGAAAAGTATTCCTGAATCATAAAACTACTGTGAAAATTGTGGTCAGGAAGAGGAAAAAGTGCCAAAGGATCATGCCTGCTGCAGAGACTGTGGAATGGGCTCTGACCAGGAGCAGTAATTCAGTAACTTTGATTGGACAAAGCCAAAAGGCTGTGATCAGTGGCTCTGTGTCAGAGTGGAGGCCAGTCATAAGCGGTGTCCCTCAGGGGTTGGTCTTGAGAGAAGGAGAAGGGAAAAGCCCTGTGGAGAAGGTCTTGAGGGTTCTGGCGAACAAGAAGCTGGACTTGAGCTAGCAGGGTGCGCTTGCAGCCCGGAAGGCCAACTGTGTTCTGGGCTGCGTTAAAAAAGGGGTGGCCAGCAGAGAGAGGGAGGTGATCGTCCCCCTCTACTTGGCTCTTGTGAAGCCCTGTCTCAAGTACTGCGTCCAGGCCTGGGGCTCCCAGTACAGGAAGGACGTGGAGCTCTTGGAGCGGGTCCAGAGGAGGGCACTGAGATGATCAGAGGGCTGGAGAACCTCTCCTATGAGGAAAGGTTGAGGGAACTGGGCTTGCTTAGCTTGGAGAAGACAGGGGAGGCTTAGGTTAGATATTAGGAGGAAGTTTTTCACACAGAGGGTGGTGACACACTGGAACAGGTTGCCCAAGGAGGTTGTGGATGCCCCATCCCTGGAGGCATTCAAGGCCAGGCTGGATGTGGCTCTGGGCAGCCTGGTCTGCTGGTTGGTGACCCTGCGCATAGCAGGGGATTGGAACTTGATGATTGTTGTCGTCCTTTTCAACCCAGACCATTCTATGGTTCTATGATTCTATGATATGCTCCGTTGGTAAGTTGGTACATGAAATACCAGAAAGGTACAGAAAGGCAAAAATGGTGTCCATTTTTGAAGAGGTGGAAAAGAAAATGGGGATTTTTAATTTTTTAAGGTAATTTATTATTTTTTTTAAAAAAAAAGTATGCAGCAGTTATAGCATCACAACTGACAGTTGCAGTTAGGCCTATATTTTTCTTAGTCCAAACCAATGGCTTACATTAATTGAATAGCATGCATGGTTGAGCTGGTTGAACTGGTCTCTTCCCTCACTCTAAATTCCAGAGTCATTCCTTATATCCTGCTATCATCCTTAATACAGTATTTTTTTTTTATCAGCTCCTTGTAGAAGGGAAATAACCTGTGGCTTAATGTTATCATCAGAGAAAGTAAATGTTTCTATTACTCAGTATTTTTTTTCAACTTAAGGAAGTTTTTATTGCTTCACTAGTGCAGGGATTGAATAAAATGAAATATGAAGAATGCAGAATGGAGGAAATACAGCTCAAAATTAATAAAGTAAGTGATACATGTAAAACATTTAAAGGATCTGTTTGTTAAAAGACTTATGGCACGTTTTTTCAGAGAACAGTGTGCCTGTGTTCATGTCTTCACTGAGATATCCTCATCAGACTTTCTGCTGAACTTCTGCACAGCTACATTCCCTTGTTCCAGCAATACGATAAGTGTGTTATCTGTTGAAACTGGGACGTCCAAGAACAGACATTTTGCATAGAGTCACAAAATGCCTGGGTTGAAAACGACCACAATAATCACCGAGTTTCAACCGCCCTGCTACATGCAGAGTGGCCAACCAGCAGACCAGGCTGCCCAGAGCCACATCCAGCCTGGCCTTGAACGCCTCCAGGGATGGGGCATCCACAGCATCCTTAGGCAACCTGTTCCAGTGTGTCACCACCCTCCGTGTGAAAAACTTCCTCCTTTTCTGCCTGTTTGTGTTAACTATATATTCTTGTTATTGTTGTTAAAAGGAACTTGGATATTTTCAGTACATATTACATTTTTCATGGGGTCTTAATTAAGGACCTCCGTTTTTTTTTTTTTTTTTTTTTTTTCTATACTTTTACATGTCCTTAAATTGTCCGTAAAGATTTTCTAGATAGGGATCAAATTTGTTTGTTTATTGGCTGTCTGTGGAAGATACAGCTGCTCAGCACCTCACCACAGGCAATGCAATCAAGTCATTATGCAAGGCAGACAAACTTATTTTCAAAACAAAATTGGATTGTGTTTTGAAGTTTAAACTAATTTGAATCTTTAGAGCAGAAACAAGGAAATTTAGTACTTATCTCCACTTGTTTTTCTTCTCCTTTTATTTAACAATTTAGATCAACCTTCTATGCATTTTTATTTTCTGTATCTATTTTGGTGACTCACTAGAACTTTTCATCTGTTAATAATTATTTGATCTTTTGACACTTGGAAAGGAGAAAGCTCTCCAGCTTGAGAAATATCTTTTCTCATGTATCTTTTCATTGCTTTTGATTATGCACTTAAAAATTGATGTTTCCATCCTGAATTGCATTTCCCAGGAATTTTTTAGCTGGCTAATGAGACAATAGTGAAGTGAAGAAAACATTTTAAAGCTTGAAATACACAACCAGAAATGCAGTAGTAGCAAAAATTACAGCAGAAATTATTAGACAGATTAAACTATGACCCAGAGCCATCTCCTAGTAAGCTCCTTGCCACAGATAGAAGATACATGTCATGCTGCTGACTCTGAATAAATATATATTTTTATGATTTTTTAAAGAAATTCTTACCGTTTTTTTTCCCCATAACATTCGTGTGTAATTGAATGAAAAGAACACAAATGAAAGGGAAAAGAACTGAGACCGTGCATGCTAAAGCAAATGTAAGATTTGCTTTTTACTGACTTGGGAATCCGTACAATATTGACTTTCAGTAGCGTTAATTTTAGGTCAGTAAACAAGCATACATTCATAAGCAAAGCAGAAATTGTATACGGTAAGAAATCTGTACAGAAGACCTATTAGGTACACAGGATTCATTGGTTACCTTTGACAGAGGTTTCAGACTTCTCTGAGACTCCTTGTGTAGGTGTTCTCCAAACTGAAACACATTTTTCTTTCCTGCTCTTTTGTTTATTTATTCTATTCCCAGCTAAGAAGTCTGCGTGGGATTCAGAAATTCTTGTGTTGCTTTTGCTTTATATGGCTCTGGAGATGGATTGTTTTTGAGCTTATGTACAGTATAAAAGAACAGCATAAAGAAGCAGCTGGGAACACTGTGTGAATCATAAGATAAATATGTGGGTAGCTCCAAAAGTAATGCCTCCTATATATTTCCATGGAAATCACAACAGATACAAGGAGCCCAATAACACTATTTGATAGAACAAATTCTCAGCTACAGAATACTATTTTTCTACATAGTCAACAGCATTAACTATACATTTTGGTAGCAATCTACTGAAGATAAGCACTCAACTGTTGCTGTCGCCATTGCTGAATCGCAACCACCCATCACCTCACTGGGCTCACATCCACTGTTTGGTGTCCATAAACGTTCAGCAATTATCAGTGAATGTCAATGGGTGTTATTTTTTTCCACATGGAGGAATTCCATACGCCCCTTTTCTTAATACACACATTCATGTCAGTAGCCATTGTGTCAGACACTGCTGCCATTCTCTGCCATTCTCCAAATGGCAACTAAACATGAAGCAATACTGATGGGAAGGTTCATCCTCTACTGCCATGCTACCAACATTTGCTTCTGACATCACAGGCTAACATAGTAAAACAGAAGGCATTGAAGTAACACTTGTGCTTATGAATTTAATAAATTATCTATAGTTTTGTATCATAATTATTTGAAGGAATTAAGCTGAATGTAGTGAGCTGATGATGGAAGGAAAGGATTTGCTTGTAAAGCAAGTTTAGAAAGAGGAAACGTATTTTAGGCTGAGAGAGAATTCCAGCTCATTTTTCATGTATTTTCTACATTGTCAGAGTTACGTGTCCATTAGAGAATGAACCAAGACTCTAGCTATGTTCACACAACCAATTGGATGTCTTTAATAAAGATCTTTAGTTGCTCTCCTGCTAGTCCAGCATTGTGACAGTGATATCAGAGAAAATTCATGTCCCATTAATCTCTTTACATTATATCCATTCTGTGGCACAATAGGAGTTTCATCAAGTTTTTATAATTGTTAATTTTTATGAGAGTAGATGGTTAGCCTTGTTCATTTTTTTTTTTTCTTTCTCCTTGGCTTGGTTTGAAAAATATAATGAGGTACAGCAGAGAGTGTTATTAATCTGTTTAAGAGGAAATTAATTTGACATGAAGTGCCTTTGTTTAGAAGAACGCAACTGCTTTGTCTTGCATTCTTTGGGCTCTGTGCATTGAAAATTTATCCCTTTGACAAGATTTAATTAAAGTCAATTCCACATACATTTGAATGTTTTACAATTTCCTAACAAACAGTATCATTACTAGTGGCCACAATTTTTGTCGTGTAACTGCCTTTATGATACCATAAACTGGTTGTTATGACTTCCTATTATGAGCCAGGGGGAGGAGAAGATATAGATTTGATGATATGACACGGAGAGGAAGTTTTATATTCTGAATGTGCCATTTAGTACCTAAGAAACTTTAGGCAGGAAGTGCCAGAAAATATATTCACAAAGTGTTTGAATGAGGATGAAATCAATACTTTTTTGGATGCATTTATCTCTTTCAAAATTGAATTATTTTTACTTTTTTATCTGATCTCCTGTGGATTGCTGCTCATTCCCTTGCAAGACAGAACCAGGTCTGTGCTCCAGCAGGGCTGGTACTTGCCATTGCAAAGTACACTCTCCTTACAAATATTGGTTCAGCTCCCACTATTTCCTTGTATTTTCCCACCAGTCAAGTTAATATTTCTCTGCCACCCAAACTTCTTCCATGATGCTTCATGGAAGCGTGTTCATGATTCTATGCAGTCCATGTTCAGAAAGGCCCAACTTTTCTTCAACACACTGCCTAAGTGCATTTCCTCTGCAGCCCTGCTTTCAGGAGTTCCCCTAATTCCTGCAGCCATTTGATGTCTTGCTCCAAAACTCTCTCTCCTAGCCTGGACGTCTGACACTAGACTACAGCAGAAAAAAAAAAGAGGAACGAACCTTCTATGTCTGTCTTGTTATTTCACCATGGCGGAGGGTGAAGGGAGGAGATAGCAAAAAATTCTAGTTGCTTTTGTCCCTAATTGTGTACTTTGCCTCTATTGCCTGTTCTAGGTAAATATAGGTCTCTTGAGGCAGTCACAAGATAAAAAAACTTCAGTGAATGGAGTAACAACTGAGACAGATGGCACAGACAAGAGCAGAGATTGGATGATATTTTTTTGAAGTTTTTCTCAGAGTTTGGAGAAGAATAGCCTCCTACATTGAGAACTCTGAAATATACTTATGAAAACATTGCCTAGATACTGCTCTGACAATTTAGCAGATTCAAAAGGACTGTTTGAGCTACAAGGCCCAGACTGGGGAGTGAATTTTGCTGACATTCTACCTTTCTTTTTTTATGTGTCTGGTCTGGAGTGTGACATGAGCATGTGAGATAATTATCTCTGCTGTGAACACACTGTAATAAACAAGGTGATTTATGACATGAATACCAACCTGCAGTAATCTAGCTTGTAGCCCCGATGTCCATGCCAGAAATAAAACATCACAGATTGTATATATATATATTTCATTTCAGTTGGTGACTAAACAGCCTCAAATAGACTACTTAGTAGAAAGGTCTGAATTTAAAGATAGCTCCAATGGATTCAATATATATCAGTACGAAAAAAATATGTGTGCATAAAATAAGGTGTTTCTGTTCTGTTGACGCTTGTTGGTAACAAGTAACTTCATATTATGTGTATCTGCAGAGATTATGGAAACATCAAGGATATTTTAATGTATACCACAATCTAACATTTCATTTTCACATTTTTAGATCACAAAAGATCTTGAGAAAATAATGGGTGTTCTTTTTATACCTGCAGAAAATAAGCTACAGTGAATCCTACACAGATTTCACAAACTGTCAAGACAATTCTGGGAGGAGAATCCAGCTTTCCACTCCAGTGCTCTGTACCCTGGTCGAAGGTCTTTCATTTCAAAGGCATGTAGACTACAAATGAGATAAAAGTTTATATACCTTGCAAATTCAATATTTCTATTGAAACAGTTGAAGGCAGAGGAAGAAGGGATAGAAGCAAAGGCTTGAAGTTGAACAAAAATGGCAAGGTAAATTTCTTTAATTGTAATTTGGGATTATATACTGATTTAAGGTGAAAATAGAACATGCAACTGTTCAAAAAACAATTTGTAGCTACCCAGTATAGTTTTGTATATAAATTATGATAATGCAAAAGTCAAACCATAACGCTTTGCTTAACATCAAACTGAAAGAAATCAGTTATGATGCAATGCCACCACTACCACCACCACCAAACAATCACAGTTAAATACTTCATGGCTGAAGTGCAGATGTTATTTTCTATTGACATTATTATTGTCTTGAAGGATAATTTACTACAGCTGACAAAAATCTCACATACATTAGTCCAGAAAAACAGAGACATTTTGTGGAATGAGTCATCAGTCACTTTAAAAGAATATCTGAGCTAGAAATATAATCAAAATATTTTTGGCATATAATTTTGTATTCTAAATTGTTCGTTTTGCAAAACAAGACTATACAAAATTTAGCACATACAAATTTATTTTAAGAAGTTATAGTTATTCATGTATTGGACTACAAGGGAATAGATTTGCTGAGACTGTGTCTAATATCTTTAGAGCAGAGATGTTTAAGCTTCGTTTGGAGTGCAACCATAAAGAAAGCAAATAATTGTAATTGTAATTTGCAAATCAAAACATAGAGCTGAGCAGACTAAGTTTCCATTTATGAGTGTGAGAATTACAAATCTCTGCCTTGAACTACATGAAGTTTTCTTCCTTTGTTCTTTGCCCAGCATTTCTGATATTGCTTATTGTAGGAGGCAATGCAACAGCTTATATCTAATTATAATGCACATTTCTCTATAATCAGTGATGCATAATTTATTTTGTCATGCTCATAATTGTGTTTTTCGGGCATACTTATTAAAATATGTGCAAAACATCTCCCTATAAGATATACTATTCAGGGTTTGATGATAGAAATTTATATAGAAGTGAAGCAAAAATGGTTATAAATTTGTTAATAGTATTTTCAAATTATAACAGTAGACTTCAAGGCACAAAGACAGCTTTAAAATACTTTAATGTGTGAAAAAATCAGTACAAATAATATAAAACTTAGAGGATATCTACCTGGCTTTTAGGAATGTGAATCTGTTGATTCAACAACAAAACCCGTATTTTTTCCTTACTATCCTTGATTGTATTGAAGACTTCTAATATGAAAAATAGTGTAGGAAGATAGTAATCCTATGTAATAAGCAGAAATATTGGATAGGGTCAAACCCAGGTCATAATTGCAGGCTTTAGAGTTGACGAATGGTTTTACTAAGGAGATTAATGCTAAGTATTAATGCAGTGAATTTAAAACTCTGTTTTATGTATTTCTTTATTTTATTATAAATATAAAAACTACATTTATACTATTAAGCTGAACAAGAAAAAGACAATGGCCAAACACAGTGGGGGTTGCTGCTACCCAGGAGCAAGATCTTGCACTTGGATTTGTTGAAGCTTACAAGGTTTTCCTGTACCCACTGCTTGAGCCTGTATATGTCTCTCTGGATGACATTCTGTCTATTGGGCATGTCAACTACAGCACACAGCTTGGTGTTGTCCACAAACTTGCTGAGGGTGCATTCAATCCCACTGTTGATCTCATTGATGAAAATATTGAAAAGTGTTGGTTCCGGTACTGACCCCTGAGGGAACCACTTGTCACTGATCTCCATTTGAGCATTGAGCCATTCACTACCACTCTCTGGTATGATCTCACAACCATTTTCTTGTCCAGTGAACCTGTCTGATCCATATCTTTCCAATTTGGAGAGAAGGATATTATTTGATATTATTATCAAATGCCTCACTGAAGTCCAGATAGATGAAATCAATGACTCTTCTGTTGTCCATTGATGCAGTTACACCATTGTAGCAGGCCACTAGGTTGGTCAGGCAGGACCTGCCCTTGGTGAAGCAGTGTTGGTTATCCCATATAACCTCCCTGACTTCCATGCACCTTAGCATAGCTTCCAGGAGGATCTGCTTCATGATCTTCCCTGGCACACAGGTGAGGCTGACAGATCAGTAGTTCTCTGGGTCATCCTTTCTGCCTTTCTTAAAAATGGGTATGATGTTGCCTACTTTCCAGTCCAAGGATTTGACCTGACCACCATGACTTTTCAAATATAATTGAAAATGGCTTGGCAACTACATCAGCCAATTCCCTCAGGACTATGGCATGTATCCATCAGGACCCATGGACTTATGGATGTTTAGGTTTCTCAGGTAATCGTAAACCTGACCTTCACCTACATCAGGAAGGGCATTGCTCCCCCAGTCTCCACCTTTTACCCATCCACTCAAACTGTGTGTGTTGATTCTCCTTGGTTAGCACTATCCCAAACATTGTCATTTTTGAAGATACTGTAAGTCAGAGACCATTACTAAAAGACAGTATGTATACAGCCACCTTACTTTAGGAGTAAGATTGTTGTTTAGGATAAAATAAACTTAGGATTGAAATACAGACCCTCATGAATTGTGTTTACTAGTGAAGTTATAGACAACGTGGCTACATTTTAGATGCTTCTGCCTTCAGAGTAGTCTAAATCTGGATTAAAATGTTGGTTAGATTAAAATGATGGGAAGAAAATTTATGTTTTAGCATGGGTTCCACAAAAAATAGCAGAATGAGCAGCAGCTTGCTGAGGGCTACTGAACAAAGCCCATGCCTAACTCTATGTGATGCTTTGGTAATTATTACTGGCAGCTTCTTTTCATCGTTAAATGCTACTTTACATCATCTCTTTAAAAAATTATTTCAGGCAACATGTCTAAAATGCTAAAATAATGCATAAATAAGAAAAGCAATTAGGAGTATATATTTTTGGAAGATGTGGTGATACTGTTCTTTTTTTTTATTTATGTGTGCAAGGAGATGGAAAATATTCACTTCTACGTTTGGAGGAGCACAGTGTTATAAAAAGCAGGGATATTAGCCATGATGTGATTGCCAGGAATGATTGCCATTCCTACTGGAACTTGAGGCAGCCCACTTATAGCAGGCTTGGCATTGTGCTGCCTTTGCAGGAGTTATCAAATGCTACGTATCTGTCTAAACTTGTCATCTGGACTGCACTACTTTGGAGAGGAAAAAAAAAATACCTCTAGAGAGCAATAATCTCCTCATTGATGAGGAAACGTAGATGACTAGTTTAATTAGACTTTAATTAACAACCTTGCCAAGTTCTCTGTTTCTCACCAGGGAAAACAGATATATTTACAGTCCAATTTAGCCAAACACAGCATATATTTAAGGGAATCCCTATTGAGGCTCTTAAGCACATGATTAAGCCTCACTGAATTTAATGAAATCTGTAGATATCTGGGAAGCTAAGAAAATGTGTAAAGACACTTTTGAAGAGTGTTTCAGCCAGGAAACTTATGAGATTCACATCACTGCTATTCTTGCCATAGATAGAAAAATGAATACATGTAGTATTTTGTCTGGAGTCTTGCTGTTTTTCATCTAAATTTGCCTTATGTTACTTATCTATTGTTACAAAATCCAGTGTCGAGGGCATTTTTTTTATTTTACATTTTTATTTATTTTTATAAGCTGGTTTATTTCTTCAAGGCATATAATCAACAAGAACTGTTAAATATCCATCTAAATCTCTCTTCAAACATGTATTCAGACTTCTGTATGCTTCTTCACAACTGTTTTTTAAGGTCTAGTTACTTCAAAATTTCCATATCAAAAAGTCTCCTTTCTCGGTCTACTTTTCATTGACCTAAACTATATCTCAAATGCAGTTAGATCAGATTTAGATGCTGGCAATGAATAATGTAACCTTGTTCTTCCTAATTCTGCCCTTTGTTCACACTAGGAACTGCAATCAATTATTTTATATATTGTTATACTATTATCCTTACAACTCATTTTCCTGCTTGCCTCTCAAGCAAATCAATTTACTGATATATTTCTATAAATGTCAATTTGGAATTATTTAGCTCAAGTCTCTGCTCATGAGCCAAATTTCTTTAATGGATTCGTCCTTTAATTTTCTTTTTATCATAATAATTTTGTCTATTTTAGGGCCAGATAGTTTAAAGGAAACCATCATTTATTTCTGGTTGCCAGGGATACTTCTGTTGTCACTAGAAGCTTAATAAAACCTAGAAAAGTACAATGCTTATTTGGCTTAGATATGAGCAGCAGAAATGCAATTTCAGTTTCTGATCTTTGTCTGCACTTCCCAGAAAATATAAAAAAATCCTGAATATATACGAAGAGTATTTGGTGACTTGGTCAAAAATGCCTGCTTGTACTTAAAAATGTTTCTGTTTTTATATTTAAGCAGTAGATAGAAATATGTGGAAAAAAAGTTTGTTTTTTTTTTCTATTTGTTTTATAGAAATTGCATGCATAATTTACATGATTAATTTTTCAACCTTCATGATTTTTAAAAATCTGAATGAGAATTAACATAGTAAGTAATTCAATTTTTCTCTCATCTCACAAGCAACAGCAGTGTGATATCTTGAAAGACTAGCAAGTCTACAATCATAGATGCAAGTTGGTGGTAGTGACAAGAACAGACAATCAGTGTCTGTGATAAATGTAGCACATTATGAAAGGAGGTACAACAGGATCCTCTGGCACAATAATAAATAATATCATTTTCTGTGGCATCAGGTTTGGTCAATATATGGACATTCACAGAAAAAAATCTATTAAAAAAAAGTAATTAATTTCAGTATGCACTAGCTCTCAAAAGTAATTTTTACTCCTGCATCTTTACATTAAAAGCTATATTAAGGAGGCAGAAGCCAGGAGTGGTGCTGGTAAAGACAAAGAATAATTTCCGGATTGCCCTCTGCTAAATAAACTATATTATTTCACAATGCACAAGCACAGGGAATGAGAAAACATATTTTAGGGCAAAACAAGGAAGAGGAGGACTTTTTGGTTTACAAAGGCATGGCAAGAGGGTCATAATATTGTGTACTCTCCTTTCCATTGGAGGAAGGGGAAATTACAGCACAGTAACAAATTTACCTGACAAAGATATGAAAAAGTTTATTTTAATTTGAAAAAGAGCAGCCAGGGAGAAGAAGAAATATTAGATAAATAAGTTAGGAAGCTGAGATAAAGGTTTTTTTAAGCTGTTGTAGCATTTTGTTATTTTAACAATGTTAAAATGTTAACATCCTACTTCGAGAGAGTTGCTGGCTTCAGAGTGCGCACTAAAGGTTTCAGAAAGGCAGGTAAGGTAAGTCCCACCACACTGAAGCCCTAATTCAGTTCTTCTGGCAACATCTTTCTGGACTAACAACTGGAGTCTCTACCTGTAACATACAGCTCTTACAGTAAAAACATATGGTCAACTCAATCTTGCTTAGGGGCCTACATGCACAAGACATTTAAGTGCCTGCGATAATGGTAAACCTCCCTCACTATGTAGCTGTTGTTTCATTGTCTATTATCATGTTAAAAGCACACTGGAAGCAGAAAATGCACAGGAATACAAAACATTTATTAACGTGGGTAACACATCCTTGCGCTGCTCCTTGGAATAGGCTGATCAATGGTGCTGGGTTGCCTTGCTTTTTTCTGCCTTTTTCCCACCCTGCCAGGAATTCATCCATCTTCACATCAATCACTGTTTTCCCACTTGGATTCTATCAGCTTCTACCAGGTATCCTGCATGTTTTCATGCATCTTATTTTGTGCATTTATCTGTCTGTTTGTACTGACCTCATATTCCTCATTTATACTGGCTGCTTATTGGAAATCTATAAATCCACTCTGGTGTAGACATTCTGACCTAGAATAGTGCCTCAGTTTTTTGATGCAGTTTCCTTCTACCCAGTTCTTAACTAGAGTCCCACAGTCCCAGTGACCTGGTTTCAGTCACACATATGCTGTTTGTTTCTGGTACTCATTAGTACCTTGATAAAGTTATGTAGAATCCACTGTCACTAGAATTACAGCATTACAAAGAAGGCTTTTATGCACCATTAACAATGGAGTTTTATTGGTGGTGACTTTCCTATTAAGTGCTTTCTAGAAAAATTCTAATGAGTGACCTCTATTGAAAAAAAATTAATAACTTTTTCTTTGTCTAGAATGAGTCCATTCTCATTTCTCATTTAACCATTCAATTTCCTTTGTGATATTTTCATACATTTCTACAAAGTTCTTTCTGACATAGTATTTCTACCCAGACACTGTAATTTGCATTTTCTTTCCCTACTAGTTGCACTATTTTACCATTTTAATATATTTAATTTAATTTCTTTTCAATTTAATTCTGTAATGATCTGAGGAAGTCTCTGATGACCAAGAGGATGTTTAAGAATGTCCAGCCTGTCTTTACTATGGGGAAATTCACCTGACTGATCTGTTTTGTGATGAATTGACAGCTTGGTGCTGCTTTTGGCCTGATCTCCCATGATATCTCTACAGCCAAATTTGTGAGATATAGTTTGGTTATACAAACTGTAAAATAGATAGAAGTCTGTTTGGTGAAGAGAATCTGGAGAATTAAACACCAGGTACTGAATACTCAATTTCCAATCTACATGAACTCTGGGGCTTTAGTTTTAATTAGCTCTCATTTGATCAAGAGACTGTGTGGTTTATAACATGGCCACCACTGCTGATACACCTTCTGGATATTTATAACATAATATATATTATAGTACATCTAGAATTTTTTCATCTGAGAAGAGCGAAGTTTGCCTGCTCAGGTCAGCACTTCAACAAAAAATAAACCTAAGTAAGTGGGAACAATGTGGAGATTAGGTTAGAACAATAATGTAAGTTATCTCATGCTATGCAGAAACATACTGAGCTATTTTTTTTCTTCTCATTTGAAGGATTTTTTTTTTCTGAAGGCACAAAATCTTTATATTTTTATTTGCCATCAACGTGGTTCAAAAATAAATGTTTTGTTTTTCATTCATTAGTTCCTTCTTCCCATACTTTTATTTATATTTTTATGTTTTTCTTTACACCTTGACTAGTTGTGTCTGTAATAATTTGATTTTGTTCTCAGTTTGTTTTCCAAAGTTAACGTAAAAACTGTTCAGATACTTATAGTCACTTCACAAGCAACTAGCTAGTTGAATTGAATGCAGTTCTGCAACTTCCCTGAGACATACTGAGGGACTGGTATATTGGAAAAAAGTTGTAAGTTGTATGGATCGTTTAGTACTGAGGTTCAGGACACAAGTATTTGTAAATCACTTCAGTTTCTCATGTAAAAGAAAAGAACATTGAGAGACAATGAGTAGAAATAGAGTAGAAAGAAGATGTATGTAATAGCTCAGGTTGTATTTAATCAGTTAGAAAATTAGTGCATGTTGCACTTTACATTACTTTGAACTTGTGTGATATGGTAATAGGTATCCAGCTCATCTGTTAAATGATAGCATCATACTTTTGATTTTTATTTTGTTGAACAATTGTTGTTTTCTTTAAACTAAAGAGCGTTTCTCTTAGAAATGCTCCGGTATTTTACTCTATGCTTTGCTGATCAACTGTGTGCTTCAGAACTTAGCTCTTCTTTTGGGTGAGGTGGGGAGGTGTCTCGCTCCAATTTATAGGAGGGAGAGGAGGTTCTTTTATTATCTACATACCCGGCGTGAGATTAAGAAGCAACGGTTCAAATGTTGGTCCGACCAGTTTATTACAAATCTTAATTAGGGAAATGTGGAAGGGGAGGACGGACACTATTATGAATTAGAGTAATGGGG
Source organism: Lagopus muta (assembly GCF_023343835.1). Classification (NCBI taxonomy): domain Eukaryota; kingdom Metazoa; phylum Chordata; class Aves; order Galliformes; family Phasianidae; genus Lagopus; species Lagopus muta. Next base: position 12,338,650 of record NC_064434.1, read on the forward strand.
AAGGGAAGGAGGGCAATAGAAAAGATAGAAAAGAAGAAGTAAGGAGTCTTTATAGGCAGCAAGAGGGACATAGTCAACACCATGGATCCAGCGAGGTTCGTAGTTCTGTCTTTGATCCTCAGTAGTGGTGGGTCATCAGGCATTGTTGTTCTGTTGACGACGAAGGACGACCATGACCATGGCAATGATGGCCCTTTTTCAATGCTTCAAAGTGGTTGAGTCAGCTATCCTTGGAGTGACAGCTCAAATCCAAGGTGGTTGAGTCAGCTCTCCTTTGAGTGACAGCTCAAACCCAAGGTGGTTGAGTCAGTTCTCCTTGCGGTGGCAGCTTCTGGCTCTGGGATCTCAGCAGGAACCTCCTTTGTTCTTATCTTTCTGGCCTTGCCAGCAGATAAGAGGAAGCAGGGATGCATCAACTTGTATCTTGCCTTCGCAGGATACAATGGTATCATCCCCCAGCCTTCCATACCAAGCTGGAGCGGTTTGGCCACAGGCCAGATTTTCCACCAGTAAACACTCCTGAGCACTCTCTTCCGCTCTTCTACAGAGCAAGCAGCTCTGGGAGGGGAAGGGGCTTTCAAATGTTCCCAAAGCAATATCGATTGTCACACAGTTAACACCCATCAGTTGCCTCCTTGACAAGTCACTCAGAGTCTTATCACAAGAAAAACCTCAGGAAGCAAGCTTTGAGTCAAAAAAAAAAACAAAGAAGGATTCTCACAGGAGGGTATAGAAGGGGACATAAACTTTGTTAAAAAAGAAAAGCTAATGAAGAGAATTATATTTATTTCAAATATAAAGATTAGATCTTTAAGTTGGACCTTTAAATCTAAAATGGTATTTGCTTGTACTCATCTTAGGAAATATAAATAAAATCTTGTATAGCCAAAATTAGAGTATCTTAAAATGTTCAAATATATATTTTTAAATTATTCAATTAATTTGTGCATGCATTCTTTTCCTCAAATAAAGAATGAGAAATAGCTATTGTTGAGAAGATGAAACATTTGATCAGTACTCATGATTTGAGGGGAGAAGAAAGAGGACAGGTTATGGTTGTCAGGTAAGTGTTAAACTGGTGCTGAGAAAACCTTGTTTTCTCCTTTCCTCACTATCAGTATTTGCATAGATTTTCCTGATACCTTCTTTTAGTCATGGAAACAATTCATTACCCACAAGAATTCATAACATATTAATCATCTTTAACAATGAGGAATTTTGCCACTGATTAACTGGAAGTTCAAAGAAGTAATAAATGAAAATTCAAGCAATTCCCCATGTACCTTCTTTTGATACCTACAAAAATTGTGATTTATTAGAGAGAGATTTTTCATTTTAGAAAGCAACCTGGTTGTGCCTCTTACACCATGTTCATTTAGAAATCTTTCTACATTTAATGATTAATTTAATCAGTGCTCCTGTTACTCAGGAAGATGTAATTCACAGATCAGCTACATTCCCTCACATTTGAAACTGGTCCTCTTTAAATTAAAATACTGGCCCTAGTTTTAACAGCTATGAGCTATCGCGACCTTCACAAGAACTTTTTAGTGTTGTATCTCTATTCTTTGAGAATATTGAAAATTAGAGTTTGTTTACCACTTATGTATTATCTTTTTAGGGTTTACAAAGAAGTTACAGCACTGAATTTGTGCCTGGATTTAAAACATTCCTCTTTGAGGGATGAAAGTTAAAAACTGAGGCATTATATAAAAATTTACATCCACAAAGTACATTCTATCAGTTACTTCCTAGCTACCTTTAAATGATTAAAATATTTTGAACAAATATCATATTTCTTCTCATTATTGACCATGGTACTTATGTCTTTGATCACTGACAGGAACTTCTTCAAAAAGTGAATGGAGTTGTTGTTTTTATTATGCCATCTAAATAGGTGTGTTAGGCAAGGGGAGTTGTGAAAAAAAATAGGGTTTCATGCCTTGCATATGAAATATGAAGGCACAAAACTTTGCTCAATATCACAGGAAATGTTCCTTGCATGTCTGACAACAGAATCCTTCAGTCTGGTTCCTTAGCTACAAGGCTGTCATTCCCTGCACTTTCAAAGCTGCGTTGTATGTTTCTTTCATAATCATTAGAAGACTATTCCAATGCTTTATTGGAAAATAAAGTGTTGAGTGTCAGGTTTTCTCATAAACAAAAAAAGCAGTGGAAAGGAAATTATCAGCATGAAATCTTTAGATTCATATTTTTCTTCAAATATGCAATACTGTACCTTGAGATGTATTGATTTACGTTCCTGTCTCGCTCCAATTTATAGGAGGGAGATGAGGTTCTTTTAATATCTGTATACCCGGCGTGAGATTAAGAAACAACGGTTCATATGTTAGTCCCAACCAGTTTATTACAAATCTTAATCAGGGAGACGGGAAAGGGAAGGAGGGCGATAGAAAAGATGGGAAAGAAGCGAGAGTTGCGTAAAGCGGGGAGAGTCACCAGCAGGATCCAGCAGTGTCCTGTTGCACAGCGTTTGAAGGTCCGAGGCAGAAACAGTGGGGGGCGAGGAGCAGCAGTGTGGCCGGCCTTGGGCAGCAAGCAGGCAGCGGAGGAAGGCGCGGAGCCAATCCTTGAGGCAGCAGCAGCGCTCAGGCAGCAGGCACAGGAGAGTTCGACAGCATGCAGGAGTCACCTCACGAGGAATCTGATGGTCAGGAATCCTTGATCTTCATGAGGAATCTGCTGCCAGAAACCCATCCTCATGGTTTTCCGTTCCTCTTTTATCCTCCTTGTTCTCCTGCCTACGTGACAAGGATGGGCCTTGAGCAGGAGTCATTGAGTACCCCCTGAGATGGCCATCATCCTGAGACAGGTCCACACAAAGGAGCACTTCACAGCCATTCAGCTGCAGCTCATCTCGTTGCCCCTGGCCTTGTCCATCTGCATCCCCCACACAAAGGATCTCACAATCCTTGCTTGGAACTTGTCTGGACTTGAACAAGTCCATCTGTGTCCCCAGCAAGCTTTGAGACACAGACGTTAACAGAATAATATCTTACAGTTCCGTTGTGTAACATTAAGAGAGTGAATAGTTATGGAAGAAATATTTTTTAATGTTATGATTTCATTATTTTCATTTAAAACATGCAAAATAGGATTGCATTTCATAAAAATGTAATAAGAATTAAAAATGGACTGAAGAAGGCTAAACAGCTTTGTCTGATAATCTTACAAACATTGATATTTGGGAATTTATTTGAGCAACTAATCAGAAATGTTGAGCAGTTAATTCTGTTGCAGACTATGATTGCAGGAATCAAAAGAGAAAAAAGGAAAAAACAGCAACAGTAATGATTAAGCAGTCTCCTCTTGAATGCCCTCTTGTGATGTTATTTAACATAAAGACAAAATATTTCCTTTATGACAAAGCAATAGATTTTAGAAAACAATTTTAAAAAGCATGAATTGATGAGGAATAAAAACAAAACAAAACAAAAAAACTTGTCTTTTGGCACCATCTGTTTTATAAGGAATCTTAATTATTACAATAGAATAGTGAGGCATGCTACCCGAGCAATTTTTTGGAGTACCACTCAGCATTTAGGGAAAACAATAATCCAAAACCATCAGGTGCTCTCCAATATTCCCATTTTCTGTGTTACTGAAATGCTAACATTCTCAGTTGGCTGGGATATGCTTTGTGGGAATTTCGACTTTGAGTCACTATGAGAAGCACTGTGACTATCAGTATTGTAGGATTTACTTTCAGTGGTTTGGTAAATGTGAAAGATCAAAAAAACAAAAAAAAAACAAAAAAAAAAAACCAACAAAAAAAAACCCTTAACCAATGTATTTCCAATCTCTTTTTCTTCTCCTTTTTTTTCTTTTTTTTTTCACTTTAGTCATCCTACCACTTATGTACCTAAACTCTTGTTTCTGTGCTTTCTCAGCACAGTGGAAGAGAGGAATGCTGTGATTCAGGGATATTGTCACATTACAGTTAGATATGGTATATAGTATGATATAGTATATGTCCCATTACAATTCCACTAAAATGTGTAATGTTTTTCTTCAAAATTCTACATCATTAGCTGAATTACTAATCTATAAAAGACTTTGGAAGAAGTCATTTTTGAGGCTTTCATAGTTAATTAATTAAAAAAAAATATCTGTTTTCCTCTCTCTCCCGATGCATTTAAAACAATTTGAAGTTGCAGCTGAAAGTTAAAGCTGGTCTTTTGTCTTTGCTCATTAGTAGATAACAAATCTGTGTAACTACAGTATTTCTGGTGAACCATCTATCATACCATCTCCTTCATATAATCTACCACTTTCTATGTCCCACATTATTAGTGGTATTGCATGTACTGACCATACAGTAGTGACCTGCTCTGCTGGTCATAAACAAAGTGAAAGAAAATACACTTGGTTGCCATTGTTGTGCACTACAATTAACAGGTCTATTATGTTTTCTTATTATCAGGGAACCTGATTCCCAAAGCAAAAAAAAAAAAAAAAAAATTATGTTGTGATGACAACATTTTTGTATGTGTTAACTGCTGTAGTTCTCAGTGGTACTGCTCAAAACAGATATTCAAAATCAATCTTGAACATGGGTTTACATCTTTGGTCTTGCCCATATATTCCTGCAGAAATAAAAGTATTTTGACTGAGGCTCTGAAAGAGTTCGGCTCTTTTCAAAGAAAATGTGGATTCTTTTTGCTATTGCAGTCCTAGTTTTTGTTTGTTTGTTTGTTTGTTTGTTTGTTTTCACTTTTGCTATTATTTCTGTGCTTTATCCAATCAGTATTTCATTTAAAAGTATAAAAGATGTGGTAGCAGTTCAAACATCTTAGTCCTTGGTCTGCTCTTGGATTGCCTAATCACCGAATTTAAGGAATTATGCTGATATCATAGTTCATATGTTATTGGGACCATGGTACTGCTTAAATACTATGAAGAAAGATACTTATTGTAAGAGTACTGTTTGGCTCGTTGGTATAGACACATTTTCCCCTGGGACATAGGAAGCTGAATTCCCTCATGCTGATGAATGGATTACCCGCAAAAATAAGAGCCTCTTTGTATTCTTTCTGAATGGTAATGGCAAGGTGCTGTGCTTTCTGATGGATTCAGTGCTTCATGTGCCATTTAATATGCTCCCAGTATGCTTGGCAAGCTAAGCTCTCTGTATTGTCCGTGGGTGACAAAGAAGTTTAGAAGAGAGGGAAGTGTATAAAATGTTTGCTTAGGAATTATTAGAACATTAGACAGAACAACAGTCTTAAAATCTCCTGTCTTTTAATAAGGAAAGAAAGGGGACTTTTTTTTTCTTGTCTTGATTTAATGTTTCAGTTTTTCAACCATTTCTTTTTCATCTTGACTGAAACCACAGAAAGGGTTGTAGTTCTAGCAGTGAACCATTGCTCCCAAGATCAACAATCTGAGAGATTTCTGAAAAAAAGAAAGAAAAAAGTGACTTATTAAAATGAATCCAGAGACCTGTTAATGTTGAAAAGATGGGGAGCTGGGAAATGGTGGCGGGGTTTGAAGAAGAGAGAAGAAATGTGCTTTATGCAGGATGGAAGAAAACCTGCATTAAATACGGGTGATTTGGCAAATTTGGATTAAGTGTTACTGCCAAGTATTGTGACTGTAATACTATTTTAGGGATTTCTGCATTTTCTACAGTAAGTGGTATGACAAATAAATGTATAAAGAGGTTCATTCTGAGTGTTCCAACATTCTGTCACTGATGGTAAATAAAGAACTGCTCTGCGCAAGACTGACAGTCTTATGCGTTTACTGGGGACTGATTTAATGCTCTATAATTAAGTGTAAAATTGGAAAAGAGGAAAATGAAATGATGAGCAAAATTTCATAGCTAGATTTCTGAATTGCCAAATGCTTCAGAAGGCTGCAATTTCACAGCAGGATTGGTTCCAGAAGTGGAAATTGGACATAAATATTTCCAGAGAGTGGAAATGTAAATTAAAAAAAAAAAATTAAGAAACATACTTTGTTCTAATGAATTCTCTATCAATAATTGTGAACTAATCATGAAGCTATGGTTTAGAAATCAACCTATGAAAAAAGATCTTTAATGAATTAACTTCAGTTGTAAGTCTGTATCTGAGAATATTTCAAACAGGTGGTCAATTTTGGTGCATTATTTCATGGTAATTGCACATAAAATGCATTGGGTATGCTGGCTGCTGGACAAGAAACAATGTGACTATTACAAATCAGTATTTTTCAGGTATAACATAAATGCTTTAACTCCCAAACACATCTAATGTTGCTTATTAATAGCACATTAATCTATTTGTTTTTTTTTAATTTTGTTTTTAATCAGTGGACTGTATTTTGCATCAGTCATCTCTAGATTCTATATTCAGCAGGAAGTTTTAGGGCAGAATGTCTGACTCTTCCTTTGTTGTTGAGCTAGCTGTACCCAGGGGACATAGTGGATACTATGTCTGTAAAAGGAAATCAGTATTCTGCACTCATATAATTGGTTTGAAGACACATTTAAAGCTTTGAAATGGCTTTAGGAAGAGGTAGGGTTAGCACTGAACCTGTGCTATGAATATTAACATTGAATGTATTTTTCTTATAAGATATAAGAGTAGTGGAGACTTTAAGACATGCAGAAAAATGAAGAGTGATTTTAAAGACGCACAAATAAGACAATCTGCTAGAGCCAGTTACTGACTCAATAATGAAAACAGAAGCTCTTTCTTAAGAGAATTCCTGCTTATATCAGGTGTAAAATGTATTTGAAACTCCTGTCAAACTAAAAGGCTTTGGCACAGAAAAGTGCTGATTATAGGTATTAGTGATTGACCGGAGTCTATGCTTTTTCTGTTAGATTGAAAGTCTGTTACTGATGGACAGAATGATGGCCTTGCTTCACTGTTGGACTGAATAGCAGTAGTTTTAGGCGCCAAACTTATTATCTGGTACTTAAGTTTCGTGAACATGTCTGAGATTGGAAGCATGTGAGAAAGAAAACACTACATGGGGCAGATATCTATTTGAGCATGCCAATACGTCATGAAAAATAGGTCCAGAAAGAAAAGAATGCCAGAAAGTAAGTTGTAAATTAAACTGTTCCAGTTGAACAAGCTTCTTCAAAATACTAGAAAAAAAAAATTATATTTGAATGGGAATCTTTTATTCTTCCTTTCAAGGTTTTTATGGAATATTTTAGGATTTTTTTTGAAAGTAATTAAATGGATCAAAATGACCAATGGATGGAAAGGAAAATAAAAGTAAGGAGTGGACCAAAAGTAGAAATGCAAGTAATATTTAGTAGAGAGCTTTGTCAAAAGTCTAGATAACGGTGACCTTTATTTACAATGGAGGATAGGTTTTGGTAAAAACCAAATGAAGGAATGTGGTTTTAGGTTTTTTTTTTTTTTTATTTCTCATTATTCTACAGTGTTATTGAATGGCAGTGAATTATTAATCTTGTCCAAATCAGGCTGTTCTGACTGTGGTAGTAACTGGTGAACAATCTCCAGCCCTTATCTTCACCCATGAGCTGTTCCATTGTATTTTTTTTCCAGTCATACTAAGGCTGGGGAGAAAGAGAATGGATTGGTGTGCAGTAGTCAGCCAGTCAAATTTGGCCCAGCAGAAATATTCATGAGCAGGTCAAACTGTATCTGACAAACAGTGTATGGTTCACAGAACAGCTGATGTGAAAACACACTGCAAACAGTGCCTTTTTTATATATATTTTTCATATTTTTAAAAAATTTTCTTGTTTTGATACTTTGAATTCATTCAGTGGTATTGAATGTATAAATGACTATGATTATAGCAATGGCCATTCATGCACTTGGACAGGGTAGTCCAGTATGCAAACCTCCAAGAATGGCTGTAATCTTGCTGTTGCTCATTTCTTAATGTTATAGATGAAAGTGCCTAATTCCTAGGAAATGTTTCCAAAATATTCCATAGCCTGTTACATCTATGAAATATTTTATTTACTTAAGCTTTTTCAGTGGATATTTATATTTACATAGATAGATCTCATTTAAATAGAAACTTCTCAGTCCTACTTTTTTTTTTTTACATTCTTATTTCTCAATGCTGCGCAGAAAAAAAAAGATAATTACTTAATACACTAGAGATTACTCTTTGGGAAAATTACTCTGTGCAAAGTAACTACTTAGTTAGTCATAACAGCTTCTGTCTTACATTAGCAAATGTATATCTCTAAATTCAAAGTAACAGCAGTTATTATTATAATTGATACTTTGTTTTATAAGAACAATTGAACATATAATTCCCTTTTAACAACCCTGTGTTTAGCAAATATAAACTTAATTCTGTTTTAGAATCTTATCTGAGAACAGTCAACACCTCGTATTTTATAAGCAGAGAAAAGAAAGCATCAACCTTCAGGCTGTTGCATGAAGAGAGAGAATTCAATGTCAGGCACTGAATTAAATTACACAGCTGAACTAGTGGAAGAAGTTTAAGATAACAAGTGATTCCAAGTACTTGCAAAGTCTACAGGCGAACATCTGGCTATGTTTTTGTCCTTCAGGTATGACATGTATCTCTAAGAACAGAACCATCAAAAATCCCATAAGAGCAAACTGGCTTGGGAGAAAATTAGAAGGTAGGAGAAAAACATCTTTATTCATCTTACCATGACTTTTTCTGCCACTAGGTTTTCTTGAAATGAAATAATATTTCAGAATTCAATTCTGCTTACCTTAAAAAAGATTTTATTCTGTTTATTTTCTTAATATTTTCTGCTAAGAGGAAAGTATACGAGTACTTTCCAGTATTTTTTGTTTGTTAACTTCCAGTGTACTAAGGCTATGAATAGTGATTCCCTTTAAAAACATCAACTACATTTTCATAAGATAATGAGTATTTTTCTTAGTTTAAAAAAAAAAGAATAGTTGTAGTTTCTCATCAGAGGCTAGAGACCTTTAGTTTCTGCAAACTCTTTAATGGAGCTCAAACCAGCATCTACAATCCATTTTACCTCTCTTCAGTGCATTATTTACTTCTGCTGTATTTAACTTCCATGTAACACAAGATGACTCATGCCATTAACTGTACTTCATGGCTGGGTAGAGTGCTTCAATCTTTTTTTCCAGGAAAGAAAATCAGTAAAACTATGGCATCCACTTTAGCATATACAGAGAAAAATGTGGCCATCCACCTATATAGTACTGAATAGAGTAGGCAGGCAGAAAAATGTAGTCAACATGTTGACTGCTCAGGTAGAGTCTATATAAAATACACACATCAATTTGGTGCTCATTTCCTTTGCAAGTAAGTTTTTATTTTACTCAAATATTTGAACATTTTATTGTATTAATGATGAAGGTACTTAAATTTTGTTGCATATCTGAATTACTTCATGGTTTCAGGTGTGTAAGAGAGTAACAACAACATTCATGTAGTAATTAGTCTTTCTGATCAGATTGTGGTATGCCTTGTTTTTTTATAGGCTGCTTTTAACTTTGTCCAGGGTAGAAATGAAAAATATCAATTTACTTCATGTCTGCCATGAAAATATGTATTATCATTGTTGATTTACCACTGAACCAGTACAAATGAACAGAATGAGTCTCTGCTAAACTGTGTAAAATTGCCATAAGTCTCAATTTTCTTTGCAGATTTCAGTGGGAAATATTTCCAGTAAGTACAGTCTACCACTACCATTACAGTCCCTCCAGTGTGTCCACATCTCAGTGGAGTCCATATCTCTCTCTTGTATAGACTCATGTTTCCAGAAAGCCTCAATCAACCAATTCTAATGCCTCTCTGGTTGAATACAGGCCCATGTCACTACCATATTTACTACCATATTTTCCCGTGTATTGTATGCTTTACATACTTCAGACACTTGCTCTTTGTTTTGTGTTTTACTGCTTTTTTACTACACTGTCTTGCCCAGCTCTGCATTTCTTTAATTGACCTGGACAGTGTTTTAAAGCCCACAGGCATGTTGATCACAAATCCTTTGCTTTGCAGGATAAAGCATTATATATAGATATATAAAGCTCTTTCTATACCTACATTTATGTTAGATATATCTACATATCTATCTATCTATCTATCTATCTATCTATCTATCTATCTATCTATCTAAATCTCTATATACTGTAGAGCTCCCAAAGCTATAGGGGAAACTCAGTTCAAAGCATGAAACTCTGAGCTTGAAAATGCGCAAAACAGAAAAAATACATGAAACTCTAGTCCCTAAGCTCCAGGAAACATCAACAAAGCATGTAGAAGTCCCATTCTAGATCTAGATAAAATAGCTGTTGTTATTGCCCTGGCTTGCTGGCTGGAGGAGAAGAGCCTTTTCCAATGGCTGGCAAAAGGACTGTTTGCTCCAAAGTTACCATGCAGTCTATATGCACCTACCCGGCTTGTTTTGTATGAAGATATTAAGCTGTACTTTTTTTTTTTTTCCTAAAATATTAATCCAATAAAGAGGTAATGCATAAGTAGTAAGTAATTTCATCTTCTGTAAGTACTGAGAAAAATATAAAACCTGGAATGTTTAAATTGCTTATCAGGAAACTGTTTTCTGTCACTGAAATGTATTACACTGCTGGATTGTCCCAGAAGGCAAATAGCAGAGGCTTAACTTCTTGGTCATGCTGCTAAACAGATGGAGGTCAAGAAAATTCTGCAAATCATCTCTGCAAAGCAGAAACTGGAGAAGGTGATCTGAGAGTCATGTTCATCAATTTATGCTATGATTTTGTGATTCATTTTAATTTAACATAATGTGTAGTGCTTCATGCAGTAGCTTCTGCAATGTCCAGGCAGGATGACAGGCACTAACACAAGGGAAAAAAAATGAGCAGCAGTGAGAAAAAACTTCTCCTGCTACTAATTAATCATCACATGATTTTTCTTCCAATGGCACCTTCTTTCCAACTACTGACATATGGTGCTTATAAAACCAGTTAATTTGCAATAGCACATCCATACGTCTATATGTCAGATGGGTATTGTATTTTTGTAAGCTGGTGGCCAGGCTACTGTAAAAGAGTGTTCAAGATAAAGGTCACCAAAGAGGTATCCCACAGTTTTACGTGAGGGAGGGCAGAGAAGAGCAAGCGGTCACTCAATCCTCCCCTCTCCTGTTCAGTCCATTATTTGCAAGTTTTAGAGGCAGATGTGTAATCTGGGAAGTTTTCCAAACTCATTTTTCAGAACATTAGGTGTTTTCAACATCAGGCGCTCTAAGCAAATTCCTCCTTGTAACAGTTTTGCCACTAGCATTGAAGATGAGTTGCTTTCTGCATGAAAATGGATGGCTAAGAACTTAAGCCAAACCAAACAATTTGTAGATAAAAACTACTCAGAAAATCTTTTAGGTGGTATTTCCCTTGCCCTAACCTCTCTGTTCTACTTTGGCCTTTGAACACTTACACAAAATGTCTCATTTCAGGGAAAGTTTCTGAAAAAAAAAGAAAAAAGAAACCAAAAAAATAGAATCTGAAAAAGCTGAGAAAAATATCCAGAGTAATTCTGAGAGTAGTTCTGTGTATAGGACTATGAATCACCTAGCCCAAGCTTTTGATCTGATCAAAGAATTTCTAAATATCTGGACTTGTTATTACTTATACTTGTTATTCTTCTACTTCAGTGGGGTTCTTTCTGCTGCTTTTAATGGCTTAGAATAGTGGTTTATTTTCTTTCCCTATGAAGAAGGACAGAATCTTGAAACACTAAGAAGTATCGGAATGGACTGTTGTGTTAAATTTTGCAGCAGCATCTTTTGCTTTCCTTTACTACTGTTTTAATGAAAATCCATAGTGGATTTCAGGTTTTTTGCTGCAATGCTCTTGAGTTTAGAGTGGACTCAGCTCTGTCTGCATTCAGTACAATTCAGCTGCTTTCCTGTTCTTTTAACTAATATGTTAGATAGGTTATCGTCTGCCATTGTATATTATCTGATTGGTCTTATCTTATTTATTTCTATGTATGTGTATGTAGAAATACATGCACAGAGGAACAGTATGGAAGACAATGACTATATAGAAAGGTCATGTTTTGTTAATCCTTTGTTATTTTTGTCTGGAAGTTTTGATTTTTTAGCTATGGTACTTTTTTCCCCCTGAATTTCGGAAGTGTGGAATGAGTTTATACTTCAGGTATGCTAACTGCCCAATGAATAACTTACATCTTACTGAGACTTGGAATTGAAACTAGAGAAACAAAAGTGGGGAGCTGCTCTAGTAAAACCACTATGATACAATAAACTCTTTTGAAATTGAGTAATAACTTTACAAAATTTAGGTCTTTTTGTTTTTTTCTGTGTAATGCAGTGTATTAAATTGCTAGCATTTATGACAGAAGTTGCAGTATCATATTATGTTAGCTAAATAAAAAATGCCCATAAATTTCTTCACAGAACAGGTGTTTCTATTAAAAAACTTTTCTTATTTGAAAAACATAGAAGTCTAGCAAAGAAGCTACATCCATAACCTCAATAATGGCCAGAAGATGTTGATTTAATCATGTACTTTCAAGCTAAGTGAATGGATAAACATCTTAAATTGGACCAGTGTTCAGCAGAGGGAATAACAGTATTACATTCAAATATTTATCCATAACAAATTTTCGCCCATATTGGCTTCTTAATACTGACCGCTGTATAGCGTAATTAAGAGAGGATTCAATAGAGGTCTCAACAGTAATGAAGAAGGTTCCCTGTATTTTATAAATGGATCACATTAATTACTTCAACTTACAGCATCTCTAATAATTCCCAGAGTGGGAACAGCATGTCTATTCTAATAGCTCTAAAGGGGATTCTATGTTTATACCACTGGATACACAAAAAAGCTTTGTAGTCTTCTAAAGCTCTTTAGCTCTAACTAATTAAACAGTGACTTTGCTTCTTGTGTCAGAAAGTGGCTCATGCCTCATGGATATGGGCAGTTACAGAAAAATGTTTAACTATGAAGCTGGAGGACACTGAGCAAGAGAAAAGGGAAATGGAAGTGGCGAACTGAGTTGGGGAGATTCCACTCCAAAGCTTATAGTGTGAGCACCCCTTGGGACTGAGGACGTGTCATATCATTACTTTCTTCTTCAAACACGTTACACATTTCTTTCACTTTTTCATTTCTAATACAGTGATAAAGGTGTATGCACATATATACCATAAAAAGTAGCAAACTAAAGAAGCTAAAAGAACATGTAATGCAGTCATTTTCCTCACTGGGAAGATGATATGAAAAGAAGTGAGCTGTGCATATCAGAGATTAAATACATTTTAATGTAGTAGAAAAGTCAATATTGAAGCTGTTCCATTTTTCATAAAAAATGCGAGTGACAGGCATGGATGTATGTGATAATATGGATTGCCTATCATTCGTAGCACAGTTTAAACTATCTTTCAGTGTATTTATTGCCACAACACTGTGTTTAGTATGCTTGTAGGTTTAGAATCACTTCTTATGAACCACATTTCTCCATGAAGCTAGAGAAGCCTTAATTGATGCCCTGTTCTCCTATAATAAGTAGAGGGAAAAGGGGTCACTACAGATGTGTACTTTCAGTAAGAGCTTTGATGAGAGCTACCCTAGCCATCTAGAAGGGAACAATCTGGGAAAAATTTGGTGTGATGCAAAGATAGAGGCCTAACTTAGAAAGCTCACTACTTTTTCTTTCTTTTTCTGAGTATCTTAAATGTGAACCTGCTAATAATGTTAATATGCAAGTTCAAATTCTTCATCCTGAGTGAAGTCCTGTGTTATATCATTTAGGCCCTGACTGCCAAACGATTTGACTGCAGCAGGCAACTTTGTGCAGGTTTCACCTTTAGCTTTATACATTTTAAATTTAGGCAATTAATTTCTATGTGTATATGTACATATTTATGTATTTATTTATTTATTTATGATCCTTCTGTTTAAAAGATCTGAAAAGTGACTTTAAGTGGTTCATTTCAGGAGCAGGTAAGACAAAGCAAGACAAATACATTTTTTTCTTCACTTAATGTGGTCAAAGCTCGGCCACCCTGTAGAGCATATCTTTGTAGATAGTCAAAACCCAGCTGGAATGCTGCTTTGCAAGTACTTTAAGCACTCACTTTAACTTTAGATGTTTAGCACAGATGAGGTGAATCTCAGTTGATATCAGCTGTATGTAAAAGCCAGACTGGCATGCTGAGATAGCTAGCAGTGGAGGAAAGTAGGTTTATGTGAATTGAAAAACACAGAATAACTATGTTAGACAGCAAATTAAACTAGTCTTCAGAGATCCAAGCTAGAGCACTGTAATTGGTGAACTACCCTTCCCATATGTATTATGTCAACACAGTGCTCTCAGACAGAAGCCTTAATGTGAACATTATATAAAGCAATAAATTATATGCACTTGTGAAATGTCACAAGGCAAAGATGTGTATAGCAAAATGACTCACAGGTTTTTTTCTGTACTGAAGCACCATAATTACACATTCATGATCATGACAGATACATCGTGCTGAAGTGTTTTATCTTCTTTCTTTCTTGGTATTCTAGGTAGATAAGATTTAATAATGAAGCTACCTTTCCCATAGCTGACAGTTTTATTGCTTTCTTCTGCGAGTCAATTAATTCAGACGGAAATTGGAGCAAAAAGAAAAAGTTGATGTTTAAAACCAGAAGAGAAGAAACAATGCTGCTAATCCTATATTGCATCTAATGTTTATTTTCACTTTAGTGAGGTAAAATTTATGCATGATGAAGGAGTAAAAGTGATTGCCAATATTTATATTTACTTTTGTAAGGATGTACAAGAACAGATTTAGTAGCTGGCACTGACTGTGTGGCTCGGGGCATCTCACTTTGCTTATTCTGGGCACTAAAAGGGTCAGCCAGTCTCTTTAGAGTTTTGTGTGGCTTCCATAATTGAGATGAAAGGAAAGGAAGAACATTACAATGTTGCATAAGTCTGTTATCATCATAATAAAATAGGCAAATGCTACTTCAGAGGTTCTGCACTCTGTGCTCTTCTTTTTCTAGGAGTGCTTGCACAAAATAAACACCAAGTTCTGATAATTTCTTGCTGCAGAGTCAGCTGTGCACTCTGATGAATATCTCGCCAGTGACTGCATTCAACATTTTCTGTTGACCTTTACTATTTCCCTTCACTAATGCTTGGTATTTAAGCTTTTATTTTTGAAAGATATCCCAATTTTGCTGCTTTTTATTGCAAGAAACCATATCATTTCAGGCATGCTAACAAGCCCCAGAGAGTGTTTTTGTATCTTGCAGTCCTACAGTTCTCAGTGCCCAGTGCAGCCGAAGAGAATGAAATAGGTATGAATTTCTGTGCTTATTTGGAGCAGCTTTGCAGATGTTGCAAGTGAATTTTTTGGAATTATGCTGAGGATTTTTTAAGTGGGAGAGAGATCCATATTTGCTTCAACAATTTCTGACAGCTGCATTTAAGTAGTGTATTGGAGATAAAAATATTCATGTCAGATAAATGCCAATAAGCATACAGAGAGTTCTGTTAGTGAGAAGTTTGTTGTTATTATCCTTATGGAAAATTCACATGTAATTTGGAAATGGTTATCTTGGCATCAGAGTTTTGAAGAGAATTTACATGAAATACATGAACTAAAATTTGATAGCTTCCATTCCGTGTTTTGGGGTAGATCAAGATTAGCTAAAATGACTTGGTTCCTGAGAACAAACCAGTGGATCCCTCTGGTACGCAATGAATGAAGACATATAGAGCTGCAGTGGAGAAGCACAGAACTGGTGCATTTCTCAAATCTGTATTTCAAAAAGAAGATGGGATGAACCAATACTGTGAATATCATTGACATCAATGCATGCATCCCCACTTTTATAGGATTAAAATTGTCATTTAATTTGCTTGCCATTTAGACTCATGTACCTAGACAATGGAAAAAAAAAAAAGATTCAAACTTATGAATGCTAGGCTTCTACCATGTTTTTTGCTTGGGAAAGGGTAATCTACATGGCACATACCAATTCACAGCTACATAGCTTGCTTATCTAGATTCAGAATATTTGTATCCGTATTTCCACTTGAATCTAATGTGCCTGAATAAATTACTGTAAATTTGTACATATTTGTGGCACATGTTCAAGTGGCTTTTCTCTGGGGAGGAAAATCTATAGCCTCCCTGAACAACCTGTGCCACTGCTCCATCCATATTTTTTTTTTGTGCCCACCCCATCCATATGCACTTGTTTAGCATCCATATTGAGCTTTCTGAACTGAGAAAAAAACTCAAACATTTGTTCCTTTCAGTTACACTTCAAAGAGGAGAGCGTGAGGACTCATGATGATCTTTGGGTTTACCTTTGCTTTAAAATAACATGAGTCCAAGGGCTACAAAGCTGTTGAGGGATCAGGAGCATCTTTCTTAAGAGGAATGGCTCCAAGACCTGGGACTGTTCACTCTGAAGAAGAGAAGATTGAGAGGAGATCTGATCAGTGCTTATAAATATCTAATGGATGGGTGTCAAGTAAATGGGGCCAGTGTGTAGGGCAGTGGGCAAAAACTGAAACATGGGAAATTCCATGAAAGCCTGCAGTAGAACTTATTTACTGTGAGATAAAAGAGCACTGAAACAGGCTGCTCAGAGTGGTTGTAGGGTCCCTCCTCTGGAGATACTCAAGAGCCATCAGGACTCCTTCCTGTGCAACATGCTGTAGGGAATCTGCTTAAACAGGGGGTTGAACTAGCTGATCTCCAGAGGCCCCTTCAAACTTTCACAATTCTGTGAAACTGTGATTAAGATCTGTAGGAGTAAAAATGAACGTAAGGAGCTTAAAAAAACATATCTCATAATATTATGTATAGGAAAAATTGCGGTTGTTAAAATATCTATGTTAATATATATAATATATATATGTTAATATATATAATTTATATATGTTAAAATATATTAAGCTGATTAATCTTAATTGATCTCTCTCACATTTGTCCTCTACAGTGTAATATGAATGACTTCAGTTCATACAGGCATATCTATACTAAGAATCCCATATGTCAATAACAGTCTTGATGTTGATTCAAGGACTATGAAATCTCACCTCTGTACTGCTGTTGTTGCACTGTGATTAGCACATGAGCTAGCTAAATTAGAGACAGCTGAGATGTAGTTAATTTCACTGGAGCCAGCCCTTTTGTTTGTATAGCTGGCCCAGCTTTAAAATATAAAGCTTTTCTTTTGGAAAAGACACTGACAAGTGAAAAACAATAAATACAGAAGATTGGCAGCTAGCATTGCTCCTACTACAATGGGTAATAGGATAAGGTTGATGGCTTGATATATTGTTTTAATTCCCAATTTTCTTAGGAAGAAGAGTGGGAAAATGTGCTGTGTATTGTAATGAAAGAACACTGCTCTAAAAAGCACAAGACCCATCGTGACTACATGATGTTCACAGTCCGTTCAGTCTTAGCATTCAGTAAAGCCTCACTTTTAAAAATCAGTGCTGTGTGAATGTAGTTTGCAAATGATGCTAATGAGGTCTGCCTTAGTTTGACTTGTTTGTCCTGGGTATAATCTCTTGATACTTTTTTCATGCACCATGTTGTGTTTGATGACAACAAAAATGATTCATACAGTGTAAGTGAAAGATATAGAGAATAACTCCCTATGACGTTTAATGACAGTTATTCATGAAGAAGATCAAACGATTAAAAAAACCCTTTTCATTCTTTTTCTTACTGTTTCTCTCTCTCAAATCTTGAACTAGAATATTTTCCTTTCAGAATAGAGTCTTCTGGGAAAAGACACAAGTAACAAACACTTATCAAAGACACTGAAAGACTTTTAAATTAATTTAGAAAATACATTAGAGAAATTTCCTCCAAGAGACATAAAAGGAGCTGCAAGCCAAAACCTTATCCATGTTAAAAAAGTAGTCTTTCAAATGACCTAAATTAGTTATGTTTTATGAAGTGCCTAGCCTTTTTTATCATTTTTTAACACTCAAAGAAATACAGAAAAGAAATATCCATCAGAGGCAATTAGACGTGAACTCTCTACCTCCAATTCAAAAGGTGACTTCTCCTCAATTCTCTGGTATATACTGAGTATGTGAGTATATACTGAGGAAATATTTCTTTTTGCTTGCTAGTTACCCATTCTTTCACCATCCATTCTTGGATATTACCATAGGGGACAACAGAGTAGGTGCCAACAGGTGCAGGTATTTGTTACCGTGGTTAGATGATGTTTACCCCCTTCCACTAAATAAGGAACAGGATGAGAGAACTGGGGCTGTTCAACCTGGAGAAGAGAAGGCTCTGAGCAAACCTGATAGCAGTCTTTCAGTATCAAGAGGGAGGCTGTAGAAGGAAGGGACAGACTGCAAGGTCTGTTGTGATAGAACAAGGGGAAACGGTTTCAAACTAAAACCTGTTTTGGATATAAGGAAGAAGTTTTTTACATTGAGGGTGGTGAGGTACTGGCGCAGGTTGTCCAGAGAGGTGGTCTTTGGAGACATTCAAGGTCAAGCTGGATGGGGCTCTGAGCATGTGATGGAACTGTAGGTGTCCCTTTTCATTGCAGGGGAGTAGAACTAGATGACCCTTAATGGCCCCATCCAACTCAAATTACTTTGATTCTATGAGTATAATTGTCTTGTGACAGATGAACTAAAAATCCACAGTGCATATCAGAAAATGAAGCTCAGTGTAGCATTTTTATGATGCTCAAGACTCCTTTGCTGACTCCCACCCATAACAGGCTTCTCTGGTGATGAAGTGGAAAAGTATCTTCTTCAGATACTGCTCAAATTCATCCCTCAATACCCTGGTGAAATTGGAATGTAGCTTAACAAGACACAGAGAGCACCAGTTCTGTAATATGCTGCTCATTTTTCATAATTTTCAACGATGATTCCACAGTGTGCTCGCTGCAGAGTTCTTTATATGTTTTGATTCTAATAAAAATCCCTTTTGACAATCTTATGGTTGTATTTACATGGATTTTTATAAGGTCAAGAAAAAGAAAAAGGGAGGAAAAAAAAAGGAAAAGAGGAAGGAGAAGGAAATGGGAGAGGAAAAGGGAAAGGAAAAAGGAAAGGAAATTGTATTAGAAAATCTCCCCAGATGTAGCTCATCCTCAGGAAATCACTGTATACATAGACAAATGGTGGGAAGATTATGACAGTATTCTTTTTCTCTCTAGAGTGGTGTAACTTATCCAAGATAATCCATTCTCAGCTATCTTTCACTCCACTTGAATGAAAACTACAACATTTAGTTTTTCTGTTGTTTTGCACTGAACAAACAATACAGTAAAACTTTTGAAGCTTTGGTACTTGCAAGAATTAATATGAATATATCAAAAGATAACATGAAATATTGTCTTAATTAAAACATCTTTTTTTGTATGTAGTCCAGGCTAAGAAAAAAAAGAAAGTTCAAAATTCAAAATAATGTTCAAGCATATAAAATTTTACTCCTGGAAGGAAGATATTAAAGTCTGTAGGTATTTAGATTTCATTGCATGTATTTATATTATCGGCCTCAATTATTTTATTTCCTGAAAAAGAAAAAGCGGTAATTCTTCTATTAAAAATGGTCTTTCATATAAATATTTTCAAATAATTCTGTGTTAATTATATAAATGATAACAAGTTATCTGACTGTAATACATTCCCCTTGCTAATCTTGTATAAAAGAAAAACTAGTAGCCAATGAATAGCTGTAGAGACATTTCAGCACCATGGAAGCACAATTAGTTTCTTTGATCTGAGCAAAATAGAACTAGATCAGCTTATTTTTAAATGCATGCATTTTTATTACTTCTGGATAACTGTAAATAATCTTATAAAAGATGCAAGTACCAAACTTTGGTCTTTGTTTTCATTGTGAATGGGAAAAAGCCCATGATATTGACCTTGCCTCTGGCCTTTAAATGTCCTGCCACATAATACTACAATCACGTGTTTGAAGTAGTTTTATTCTAATGGATGATTCATAATAAGTTTAGAGACTCACAGAGCTTCTGTAGATTAGCATTTGTACAGTCCAACGTTTTCATGATACTTCTACAAATTAGATTATAATTACCTATTTAATGTATTATTATTGCTAAATCATACAGGAAACTAAATTTTCCTTTATTTGCATACAGACGTTCAATTATTTTTCCTAAACAAAAAGTAATGTTTGATTATTTAACAATAGTATCTATGTGATATATTAAAACAAGTACAATTTTATGCTGTTTTTATTTAAATCATTACCAAGCAAACTATTAATTTTTAATTTAGTTAATTAATTTTAGCTAATTAATTACTCTGAGAGAGAGTAGTGAGGTGCTGGAACAGGCAGCCCAGAGAGACTGTGGATGCCCAGTCCCTGGAGGTGTTTAAGGCCAGGTTGGATGGGGCCCTGGGCAATCTGATCTAGTGTCTGATCTAGGAGCTGGTAACCTGGCCTGTAGCAGGGGAGTTGGAACTTGTTGATCCTTGAGATTCACTCCAACCCAAATGATTCTATGATTCTCTGATTCTACAATTCTGTGGCTGCAAGCATGTGGACAGTGCATCTCTGTCTCTTTTGTTAGGAACAAGGAAGTATTTGTTCTAGAGTCCAAACATCCATTAGCATGAGAGGCTTAAAAAAAACATTGAGACAGTGCTGTCCATAGAATAACACCCTTAGGAATATATTTTTTTTATAGATATCCCCAGTGTTTATTTTTTGCTTGCTGTAAAGTATTTTACCACAGATAAATCACATCCACACTAATGAGGATTTGAGAATAGCTGTTCAAGTTTCTGACTGATACTGTTTAATGCCTGATGAGAACAAAATTTAGAAGACTACTTGAATCTAAGGAATCATTATATATCCATTTTGAGAACTGCAAACATTTTGGAGAGAAACCATAAAATAATACAAATATTTACAGGTTCAGAAGATGTCTATGCAGGAGTGGATGAATAATGGCAATGGACTTCAAATGCATCGAAGCTGGCTATAGAGATATACCAATGGAAATGTCTTTCACTCTTCCATCTACTCCTGTGCATGTTTTCTTCATTAATAGAAAAAGAGTGAAAAAGACCTTCAAATTTTTAAAATTCTCAAGGATTTTCTTAGAGTACATCTCTATGTGTGAACCCATTCAAGGACAGTGGTTGCACCAACAGTTAATAGCTGAAGAAGTTAAACTGTTATGGGTTTGTAATATAAAAATGGTATAGTTCCTGGTCTCTTCCTGTACAATTGATTTGTATAACTGGAATATCACTTTCCTCATACAATTAAGGAAAAACATCACCTGAACTGAATGAGAAAATTCTTGTATAAAATCTGTCCCTACAGTTTTTTAGCAAAACGATTAAAATAAAAAGAACACATGAGAATGTTTGTATTAAATTGATGAAGTTCAGCTTTGTTGACTTTCTACACTGAAAAGTAATGCACTTAATTTAGGTAGCTTGGATTCTTTATTCATAAATATGAATGAAGTTTAGGCATTGAATGTAACCCATTGAAAATAATAGGAGCAACTATTAGAAATGAACTGATTTCTAAAGAGACTTCTTCTCCAGTAACATGCTAAAATCATGCAGCCTACATCCAATAAATCCTCATATCTGCTCCTTCATGAGCTTTCTAATAAGCCTTGAAAATCAGCTGTTTTACCTAAGCCACATAGATCTTTTACCATATCTGGATGACCTTTGATAACTACTGGGTATCTCCACTGACAGAAAATTTATGTTGTCTTGTCTCTGACAACCTACTAATTGGCTGTTGATTTTTTTAACCACCAGTTTTGCAAAGACATTTGATCTTAACTGCATATTGGAATAACATTTGGGGTCAAAAGCAGGAAAGAGACCAAAACGTTAGGGGCATAGTAACCTATGATTTCCACCACGATTTGTTACTGTTATGTTGTTATGTTGGATGTAGAACAGATAAATGAATTAGATTTTAGCTCACTTGTTTCTCTCTCTGTTCAGGTAAAACATGATTTCATACTTAATGCTTTTTAATTACATGAAGAGTAGTGAATGGTGTACCAAATTTTCTGAAGTTGGCTGATACAAATGAAAGAAAGAGTCTTGTAATTTCCATTGTTTAAAACCTACTTTTTGGTTAAATACTTTTGTTGATTTGTCCAAGAATATGAAAGCTTTCCATGGAAACACACCAGTTCTATTGAGACTTTCTCTGGGGAACTGCACTTCTCAGTGCCGGTGTTAAGTTTGAGAAAAAAAGAGAGAAAAGTCAGTTTAAACTTGACAACTCTTGTATAAGATTTACTTTTCCAGTCTGGATGACAAAGATAAGGGAATAAAATGTATGCCTTCCAGCTTCCTCAGTCACCGAGCTATTTATCCACCTGGAAAGAGATTTTATTTTCATTTATTTATCTATCCCCCCCATATCATTCTTCTTGGCTTTTAAAATATTCACCTTACTTTTTGTGCCATCTGAGGGTTTATGCAGCCTGAGGGTTTGAGGTTTGCAGATATTTGAATACCTATTCATAATCACCTTTACAGCTAACTCTTTTTAACTGAGAATCGTATTTATGTAAATTATGACAAAATTAGGGTGTGATCACAGAATCACAGAATTGTAGGGGTTGGAAGGGACCTCCAGGGATCATCGTGTCCAACCCCCCTGCCAAAGCAGGTTCCCTACAGCAGGTCACACAGGTGATACCAGTCACTATCAGGATATGTATTCAAATACACATGATGCAGGTACATGTTGCATTGCTCTCCACAGTTTGCAACAGATGAATTTATTGTGCTTTTTTTCTTTCAGTTCTTCCCGAAATTATTGAGAAAGTTATAAAATAAAGCCTTTGGGAAAAGATAATTACAGCTAAATGAATAGATTTTAACAACAACTTTTTATTCTCAGTCTCCTCCTGAAGGCTATTTCATTGGCTATGTTAATCAGGCTCAAAATATGTTCTTCTGCACAGATTTATTTCCTGAAGAAAACTCTAGTTATCAGACACTGTGTACAGTTTCCTGTGGATTTGCACAATATTTCTCCTCAGAAAAATGGGGGAAAAAAAAAAAAGTTCTAATTTGTTTATTTTGGATTTTCCAGTCTGAATGTACTATTATAATACATAATCTGAACAAGATTTTAGAAATGATCAACAGGAGACTTTTATGGGAAAACTCAGGTCTCCCAAATTGAGATTCTCATGTACATAAATCTTACTTTGGAAGGCACCCCAAAGGACAGTAATAATTAATGTATAATTTTTAATCTTAAGTTGTATTCATGACTGAGCAGAACCCAAAACCCACTGCAGAGTGATAATGTCCTTTGGAAGCTAATGATGGGTCAAACGTTTAAAATTGCAAGATGTAGGAAGTGATTACCATGAATCATTGAGTCAGATGTGGCTTACACATGATCAGTTTGCAATGCTCCCCACTAGACATTGCCAGACGTTAACTTGTTTGTTCTCTATATTGCAATTAGGGAGTGTTACAATTTCAGGAGTTTACAGAGACAGATGACTCCATTCGAGGACCATGTATAGGCCTCAGACGAGTAATCTTGTATGTACATCGAGTGACATTTTTAATCAAGTTCAAAAGAAATTTGACTGAGTTCAGAGAAATCTGAGTGTTTCCTTAGCTGCTGGATATCAAGAACTGGCCAAGTTTCAAAGAAAAAGATGAATATCTTACCATCACTCCCTCTCCTCATACTGTGCTAGCTCTACCTGTCTTTGGTGCTTGCAACATTGAGCCACTTATTAATATGAACTCAATATGAACTTCCTTCTCCAGCTTTTGAAGTCTTGGCTTGACTCAGTGTAACGATTTTTCTTCAAGCCAGTAAGTACAGTTTAAACAGTGCTTAAATGCCAATGATGAGATTAACACAATGGTCCTACTGTGCCAAATAGCAATTTTTGACACAGATTTTTGAGTCCTTCGCTTTGACTTTGCTTCAGTAAAGAGGCAAGTGCTGGAAATGACAGTTACCTGAAAGAAGGAGGAAAAAAGCAACAGAGCCATAAAAGCTTTTGCATACTTAGAGGATTCAGTCATTTAAGTTCAGCATGCCCTTTTTATGAGCCTTATCTCAAAAAAGACTGTTTCAGAAATTTGCTTTTTTAGCCTTGTGATTTCAAAATATTCTCTAACCAGACCGAGAGCTGTGTTTTTCAAATGCCCCATCAGTTACAGTTTAGTTTCCTGCAGTTTTCTCCCATTTGATTTTTCCTGTGCATAATCAGATAAGTACTTTCACTTTTCAGCCTTAGCCACAAGGGAGATTGAGAATGATAATTTGGATTTCTCTATCTCTCTCTCTCTTTCTCTTTTTTTTTTTTTTTTTTTAAATCATTTGACCATTTCCAGACAGTTGTTAACACTGAAGCCTCCACAAATCATTCTGTTTTGACTAAAATTCTCGAATAGGTTCAACAATTACATTTGGTGTCTGGGGAAAAAACATGACAGCAGAAGACAGGTAGGCAAACAGACCATCCCACTTGTGGATGGATGATCATGGCAACCACATGACAGTCCTTGTCGACAGCCAGGAAGAGGAATGAGTTATAACCAGGGTGATTCAGTATAATTTCATTGAATTAAACAGATTAATGTCGACTTCACTGTCCTCTCAAGACAAATGAATGTCATGGTTACACTCATGGTTTTCTTGCTTCTGTTGCTGCTGTTTATTGCAGTTTGTTTTATTTTGGAAATGAGCAATAAGAATTCTTAATTGCCCTGTTAACAATTTCATTGCCATAAAATATACTAATAATGTGCCCATGAAAAAAAAAGAACTCTGAAAAGAAGGCGTTTTATGATTGTGTCATTTTTACTAAAAATGTATCTGCAGAAGGGATTCTAACAAAACTGATAGCCAACATCTTTAAAAATTAAATGAGTATGTCTTGGAAATTGAATTACAGTGGAAGAATGGACCACTTTCTTTGGTTATTGATGTTATCGATAAAAATTCATTCTTCACAGTGGAAGGTTACTTGCTTTTGTTTATATTATGTTATACTGTTAATAAAATAACAATCTTTCTGCACAGTTTTAGTTTGTTAAATCATTCTGTTTTTTTTTTTTTTTTCTATTTCCTCATTCAGGAAATAACCACAGCTAGGCCTGGAATATAACTTAGGACTTACTTTTCAATTCTTCATTCACCTTTCAATCATTTTCTGCAACAATTAGGTAGAAATAACATCCTTGAAAATTATTTTCCAGCATTATCAACAGAAGTTCTGTATCCATTTTTGCACAACGTATTTTAAAAATTATTCAAGTGTAAAGAATGGAAAATTTTGAGGAAATGTGACTCACGAGAAAGCAGTGAAGAGCCTGGTCTATGATAGAGAAAAATAAGATCTTACATAAAGAGCTGTAACCTTTCTCTCATACAGCACAGAAATTGAGATAGTTTAATTTGGCTCAGAGAATACTATGAATAGCTTCCTAATTACACAGTTAGTGAAACACTACAACAGAGCAAGAAGTCTGTGCAATCACTTCACTAGAAGTTCTTACTACTAGATGACCATCAGTCTGTCTGAAGAAATACTCCATCTACATACAATCCTGCTTCAAAGCAGATAAATTGGGTACATGATCTCCTGCAAATCCTCCCAGGTTTTCATTTTTAAATTCTTATGTCTAATTCTTTATTCTCTATGGCTGTTGCACTTCACTCTCTTTGAACTTCAGAAAATATTTTTTATCTTATTTTACAGAATTCTCTCCTTTACTCGATTCTCTATAATTTAATTTGACAGACTAATTGCAATGTTAGCAGAAGAAAATTGATGATCAGAAAATTAACATTATAGTTTTCAAACTGTTCTTCCGTAGTTGCAGAATGAAAAATAATATATTTTTTTTCTTCTCCCAGCTCACTGGAGATGCAAGAAAAGTAGAGCACTCTAGCAATAGGAAACATCTTTCCAAGTTTTTCCCTCTCTGCTAGTTCCCAGGAAGTCCTGCTCTGTTAGTATTGAGTTACATTCAAAAAAGAGATTTGGAAAATATCCAATGATTAACATTTCCCAAGAAACTGGAATTGCAAGCAAAGGTGCTGAAGTGGTGTCAAAAATGACTGTAGAGCCTCAAGGCTTTGCTGAAAAGCAAGTGGACTCACATTGTAAGATTTGGCTTGATTTTTTTTTGTCCTGGAGCCATTTAGGTTGACATCATCAGTCACCTCACTTTATAACATGTGAACTTGATGCAGTTTCCTGCACACACTTCTATGGCTAAACCTAAAATAGGAAAATTCTGGTAGCTTTGTATGAACAATAAAATGTAACTAAATATAGTGGATAGGAGTGAATTTAAATTAAATGTATACTTATTTGCAACTTAGAGATTACAAACAGGTTTTAGTATAGAAGAAAATGATATAATCAATGGCTTGTAAAGTGTCATTATTATTTTAAAAGGCCTTATATCACTCACTACTCTTTCTTAAATTCTTTTTCCTATTTCACCATTCTTGGCAGAAATGTAGAAATTAGTCTAACACACCTGATATATTTAACACATGTTTCTAGTCCATAGAAGGACTGAAATGCAGTTTTCATCAGTCTTTCCTGAACAGATAGAAATAAATTGGGTTTATAAGCTTTGCAGCGGAAGTACTTAATGCATATTGGGTGAAATGACCTTTGGAAATGTCTGACTTTGTCATAAATGGTAACTTGAGAGAAAAGAAGTCACTCTCAGCTTAGATTAATCTGACATGCTGCTAGATATTGTTTTATATGTTTTATTTGTTTATATATAACATATAGTTTTATATGTTCATTATGTCTTTCGTCTTTTTTATGCATTTCCTATAATGACTTTTGTGTGTAAACTTTTGGCAAATTATTGACTCTAAGTTTTAAAGTCAATTACTATAAATTGTAGAAGTTATTTGATTTCAAATTAGACAGTTTTTTTTTTTAAGGCCTTGCACAAGCAGACAAATTCCATCTTCTCTAGAATGAAAGAGATCTGTTAGACAAAGAGAAAGACAGAACTATGAATGTCTTTCCCTCTTTTCTCCAAATTCTCAGACTATCAGAAGTCAAATATACTTCAGCATATAATTTGAAACTGCATTATGCTTTCTCAGAAGGTCAAGTAAGGATTAAGTAAAATGACATTCCAAAAAATTGAAAAATGTCTGTGTGTAGAATCAAAAGAAGCCTTTTAAGAGGTGAGATAAAAAAGAAGAGTGTTGGTTTGCAATTGAGAGGTTTGTAGCTACATTGTACATAAGAAATTGGCAATGTTCTCATAGTGTGCATTTTGGACTTGTGCTGAATATGACACTTCCACAAATTCCTATTATCATTTTTAATACCAGTAGATATCACCTCCAAATCATACTTCAACAACATATGATCTGATCATATTTCATAGTTGTATTGGTCTCATTTTACCAGTATGCCTATAAATGTAAAGATGTAGAGCAAATTAGATACCTAGACTAGCCAGTTTCATTTCACTTAGTCCAAATTTAATCAATTTAAAATACTTTATATTAAAACTAACTGGAGATCTCCTTCCTGCTTGAGTTCAGGTAATATTAATTGGCAAAAGAAAATTATATAAAATTGTCAACTCAGCAAGGATATCTTAAAAAATACTTGCGTAAAGTCTCTTAACAGAAAAATCTGCATAGGTTTTGTTGCTTCCTCGAGGAATGTTCATCTTTTTCATTTTTGTTTATTTTAGCCTGGATAAGAGAATTTCAGACCTTAAGCTTGTAAACAAATGTTTCAGCCACGCAGTGAAACCAAAACACTGCAGCGATCATTCTAAAAGCATTCCAGGGGAAAACAGTTATGGATTATATAGGGTATAAAGAAAACAGATATCTCTTTATGGCACATTATTCTTTTGTTTTGTTTTGTTTTGTTTTCGTGATGCATGAATCAGTATTATTTCTACTATCTTAGAAATGTGAATGGGAGACTGTCAATGGCAATGGCTATGTCTGAATCCAAAGCTGGACACGGAAACTTGATCATCTACATTGCTAAATTGTTATGATGAATTACTTTTGACTTTTGTCAATCAACTCTTGGGTGGGGTTTTGAAATCAAATTGGATTAGCATTTGTTGCCAATAGCAGTTTTCACATGGCAAAGCTCTTTTAGAAGTTTAGAGTTCTTGACGCATATATGATCAGTGTTGTGTCAGTTGACCTTACTGCCTGAGAACTTGTGCTGTTACTATCTAGGTTACTAGTATAGATGTAGATAACACCAGAGGTAACAGGTCAGATTGGTATAGATGTACTATAATGAACTGTAAGATCTCTTAAGAGCCATGAGACTCTCTTATTTTTGTGTGATGAATAATACTCCTATAAAAGAATGTGAAAGCCTAGGAACCTTTTTCCTCTCCCTATAAATAACCAAATTGATGTGGAATCAGATGCTGTCAATAGCGTTGATATTAATTATTGTTATGTTACAATGCTATTATGCTATAATGTTTTTTTTAAAATCTTTCTTATTTTCCTCCCTCTCTTACTAGATTATTGGCTGAAATGATCTCAATATGCCAAATCTGTTGCGAAGATTCTCAGTACTACAAATACACTGTAATAGTTCCTGGCTTATGAATGCATCAAATATTTTCTCCAGTTTCCTCAGATTAGTGCAGAGCTGTGGAAGTCCTTATGGAATAGTACAGAATAAATTATGCTGCATTCTTCAATTTTTACTCAGATAAGGCTCTTAATTATTTACTTTAGAATACAGTATGAAGGGTTATATCAAAATGTATTCAGTAACAATCTGTCATTTAAGTTATCCATTAATGTTCTATTCTGAAATATTCAGGAATGTCATGGTGCTTACTTCTTTGTATGGATTCTAAAGAAGATTTGATGGGATATGTTTTGCACTTTTCTATAGCAATATTCATGGTGGAAGTGAATTTCTTCCAAGTTTAAGTAGTGCAGTCGAGAATCAAGATGTACAGCTCTTCTTCCTGTTGTATCTGTGTGCATTAAACCAGCTTCAAAAGACAGTTGCTATTTCAGTCCCTAGGTTTTTAATATTTAGTTCTAATTTCTTCTCAGGCAAATGATCAAGAAAATTTCCTAGGTTTCCTTTTTTTCTTACCTATTGTTAAGAGCATAAAATTTCTGCTCTGTCTAGACAGTAACAAATGCCATGCATTTGGTTTCTAACTTTGATTTGGTACACTTTTGAAAACATGTACTCTGACCTGAATTGCATGGGTCATAGAATTTAACAAGCAAGTTAGGTATTAAGTCTATTGCTGCTTCTGGGCCTATTACTTTCATGACTTTATCAGTAGAAAAACCCAGCTTCAACACTATCACTTTTAAACATTAAAAGATATGTTTGCTCTTGCTTTAAAAACATCAAAATTATTTTTTCAAGATGACGCATACTGGACTTCAATAAAAATTTCTGTAACAGACCTAAGTTGTATTAAACAAAACTAGGTGCTAAAGGGAAGAAGTCCTTTTAAGTCTCTTTTTGTTGTCAATAACAATAAAATAAAGAATTAGCAATAAATTGTCAGTTGAACAGAATACAGTTTTCCAATACTTGAATATATATCTCCATGCCCTTTCACCTTAAATTTAACTTGTTTATTCCCATGATTGATCACATGCACCTTATTTTAAACGAGGCCATTCAGATGAAGGGTACATTTTAATATCACAATAGATCTAAAAAATAAATACTTCTGAAAGAAAACTCAATTTATCCCAAGTGACAGTGATACTTTCTGTAGTTTGTAAATTCATGCAGTTGTCATTAATCGTTAGCAAATAAATGCTCATAAGCTTTTTTGATGCTATCACATCTGCGTTCATAAGTAGTTATACAAGAAATGGCTCTCCTTTACAGTGCTGAGGTGTGAAAAGAGTAAGTCTTTGGTGGGAACTGCACATCATTACTTCCTCTAACAATTCTAAGATATTCCTGACTATGCTAAATTTTGAAACTGAAATATTTTGCTGTTGCTAAAGGCAAAAAAAAAAAAGGCAGAAGCTATGAGACAGTAAATCATATTCAATGGCAACATCATATTTGCTCTCTGAAATTCTATGTAAATTAATGCATATGGAATGAAAATATAACAAACAATACTAATTTTATCTTCAAACCATACCTAATCATGACACATAAAGAAAAGAATATAAAAAGTGTTTTATTGCATATCAGCTGTCTTTTTTTTTCTGTGTGCTGAGAAATGTGAGCTTTTCAAACATTACTTTTTAATCCTACTTTTTTCTGTCTTCCTTTTCCTGTCCCCATTTTTATGACTCATCATCATTTACCTTACAGTAAGATATTATTAACAGATTGTCTTGATGATGATCTTTGAGAAATAAACTGGTTATTGTCCATGTTGTATGTTCATTTGTTCACAGCATCACATTGCCTTTGCAGTTAACAATTATTCAGATATATATAGAAGAAAGATCTCAAATATTACAGTAATAACTAATGAACAATCTAAGCTTCAACTGCATGGGTAGGTACACAGGAATGATATTTCAGGCCCTAAAATAATTCTCTCCATATTTAGGTTGAGTCATCCTAGTGAATCAAAGTGGAGAACTAAATTTGTATAGATCTTGTGTTGTATTTTAGTCTGTAGTAATTAAACTGTTATTTCTGTATTCTTTTTCGTTTCTAGTACTTTATCTCAAGCTCATTTAACAGAGACTAAAGCCTGCATGACTCTTGATAATAGCCACTTTATTCTATAGTTAATAGAAGAATGGTTCCACCCCTAACTCTGCTTTGACATGGCCTGAAGCACTGCTATAACGACAATGCATTTTTCTTCTAAGATGATACATCGTATAATAGAAAGCATCTGTAAAAATCTCTTTTCTGGCTGGAGGGTTTCTGCTTTGTCTATATCGTGCTTTTTTACAGGAAACCATTTATATTATTTCAGCTTAAAGAATATCTGAAACACACGGAACCAGCCTGTTTTCAGTGATGTGCAGTGCCAGAACAAGAAAAAATAGGCAGAAACTGGCACACAGGATGTTCCCTCTGAATACACAGGTTGCCCAAAGAGTCTGTGGAATCTTCTTCTTGGACATCTTCAAACAGGAAATGCTTATTGTTTTTAAATAGTGAACGAAATTGCAAAGGAGCTAATTACAAAGTGGGACTCGAAGAGAGGGAAGTACATTATCATCCTGTACATCTGATACTGTTAGATTCAAATAAAAAAATTAATACATTTAATACCAAGATTATTTCCATGAGATAATTTTGCTGTCTTAATCCATGATTCTCTTTTCTTGTCTTTTCTTTCTCCTTAAATAAAATGTTTTAACATATAGTTTATTGATAATGAAAATCTTGATCCATGAAATAAAAACTGAGTGTAGCTCAAAAATTCTTCATGTCAGGTAGCTTATATCATGGAATTATATCACAGAATCATAGAATGGCCTGGGTTGAAAAGTACCACAATGATCATCTAGTTTCAAGCCCCCTGCAAAAGGCAGGGTCACCAACCACCAGACCAGGCTGCCTAGAACCACATCCAGCCTGGCCTTGAACACCTCCAGGGATGGGGCATCCACAGCATCCTTGGGCAACCTGTTCCAGTGCGTCACCACTCTCTGTGTGAAAAACTTCTTTCTAATATCTGACCAAAGCCTCCTCTGTCTCATTTTAAAACTCTTCCCCCTTGTTCTATCACTATCCACCCATGTAAGCAATTGTTTTCCCTCCTGTTTATATGCTCCCTTCAAGTACTGGAAGGCCACAATCATAGAATCATAGAATCATAGAATCATAGAATTACTCAGGTTGGAAGGGACCTCAAGGATCATCAAGTCCAACTGCAGCCTAACCATAGTACCCCAACTCTGACAACCCTCTGCTAAATCATATCTCTGAGCACCACATACAGATGGCTCTTAAACACATCCAGGGACGGTGACTCAACCACCTCCCTGAGGAGCCTATTCCAATGTTTAACCACCCTTTCTGTAAAGAAGTGTTTCCTAACGTCCAACCTAAACTTACCCTGGCGCAACTTGAGGCCATTTCCCCTGGTCTTGTCACCTGTCACCAGTGAGAAGACACCTACCCCGCTCTCACTATAAGCACCTTTCAGGTACTGGAAGAGACAATAAGGTCTCCCCTCAGCCGCCTCTTCCCCAGACTAAATAGCCCCAGCTCCCTCAGCCTCTCTTCATAGGTCTGACTTTCCAAGCCCTTCACCAGCCTCTTTGCCCTTCTCTGGACCTGCTCCAGTACCTCCACATCCTTTCTATTCTGAGGTGCCCAAAACTGAACACAGTACTCGAGATGAGGCTTCACCAATGCCGAGTACAGGGGCAGGATGACTTCCCTAGTCTTGCTCACCACACCATTCCCGATGCAAGCCAGGATGCCATTGGCCTTCTTGGCCACTAGGGCACACTGCTGGCTCATGTTCAGCCAATGATGTCTCCCTGGAGTCTTCTCTCAGCTCAACCTTTCCTCACAGGAGAGGTGCTCCAGCCCTCTGATTAACTCAGTGGCCCTCCTCTGGACTCATTCCAGGAGCTCTGCATCTTTCTTGCACTGGGGGCTCCAGGCCTGGGGGCAGTACTCCAGATGTGGCCCCACAAGAGCCAAGTAGAGGGGGACGATCACCTCCCTCTCCCTGCTGGCCACCCCTTTTTTAATGCAGCCCAGAACACAGTTGGCCTTCCGGGCTGCAAGCGCACACTGCTGGCTCATGTCCAGCTTCTCGTCCACCAGGACCCCCAAGTCCTTCTTCACATGGCTGCTTTCAAGCAGATCTTCCCCCAGTTTGTATGAATACCTGGGATTGCCCCAACCCAAGTGCAGCACCCTGTACTTGTCCTTATTGAACCTCATTAGGTTTTCATGGGCCCACTTCTCCAGCCTGTCCAACTCCCTCTGGATGTCTTCCCTTCCTTCCAATGTATTGACTGCACCACTCAGCTTGGTGTCATCTGCAAACTTGTTGAGGGTGCCCTCAATGCCATCATCTGTGTCACTGACGAAGATGTTGAAGAGCACCGGTCCCAAGACCAACCCCTGGGGGACACCACTTGTGACCGGCCTCCACCCTGACACAGAACCATTGATCACAACCCTTTGGTTGCAACCAGCCAACCAATTCTTAATCCAGCAAACAGTCCATCCTTCAAATCCATACCTCTCCAATTTAGAGAGAACAATATGGTGAGAGATCGTGTCAAAGGCCTTGCGGAAGTCCAGGAAGATGACTTCCGTTGCCCTTCCCCTTCCACCAAAGTTGTCACTCCATCATAGAAGGCCAGCAGATTGGTCAGGCATGATCTGCCTTTGGTGAAGTCATGGTGGCTGTCTCAAATCACTTCTCTGTTTCCTACAGGCCTTAACAGAGTTTCTAGGAGGGAGATGCTCTAGGGTCTTTATCATCTTTGTGATCCTTCGCAAATGATACCCTTTATTTTATTACATGCCTAATGTGGAATCACAAAACATACGTTACTATAGGTAAAGTAGACCCTTGCTTGAGTATAATGGGATGAGTATCAGCAGATGACTTCAACGCTGTGAAAATTTTAGCATTAGGATGGAAAGAGCAATGTTAAACTCACCTTCATTGCAGGTATCGCAAACAAAGCTAGTCACCCTAGGTGTCTTTGTGGTCAGTAGAGAAAAATAATTTTACACAGAAGAAGTTAAATAAGGTGAATCTCATCCATAGGCTTAGGGTAAAAAGAGGGACTTGGGCACTCCAAGGAGATACGTTCCATTTTAAAATATATGTTTAAAATACATTGTTTAAAAACCTTTTATAAGTGTTCTCTTGCTCTCTTCTTTGACCGCATATGTAACCCAGAGAATTTGTTTGGAGGTGAGCTTTCAGATTGCTAGAATTGAAAGAGATGAGTCCCATTGACTGACTTGACAAGTCAGTATTTACTGCACTGCAATAATTGATAAGAGTCCCTATAGGTCACAGGACTTACTTATTAAGTGCTGATTACCACCAAGAACACTATTTCTGGAACAATACCTTACTTGCATCCCTTTATCAATTGCATATCAGTCACTTGTCAGTCTGATTTATCAGACTGACAAAGTCTCAGTAGATCCATGGCTCAGACTCTTCCTTAAGAGCTGAACAAATTTAGTACCTCCCCAAGAAAATCAATAAAACTATTTTGAATGTCTAGCTATTTTGCACTTTAAAGGAACATAGTATTCAAGAAAACATCTTGCTCATGAAAGGATAACTAACTCTTCTAGTGCTTCAGTTTACTTTTTTTTAACACTGTGGAGTACTTGGTAGATTAAAGTATAATTTGTGATCCATTCTTTACTGACACTGTTGCCTCACTGATTGCAGTGGTGTCAAAAAATTAAATCTGTGTGAAGTGGAAGTAAACGGTTCATTAAATATTAGTTCATCAAGTAGAAATAGAGTTTTACAATGATCTATGCATGAATTTCACGTATTGCTGTACGATACTGTACGTAGCCATTGATCTGACTCCATAAGGACCTGGGTGACTGACTTTAATATGATACAAGTGGTAGATACAACAAACTGGTGAACTTTCTGAGACCAGTAAATTGTTAGGAACAGCATTTTAAAGAGCTCTGCTTAAGAAAGATATCATTTGCTACTTTCTGGAATTAATGATCTCATGTCACAGGTAAGGTAGGTTTAATCAGTTCTTACGACTCAAAGAAATATCTAAGAAAATAATGAATATATCATGACCAGTGTAAGGACATTTTCCAGAGCATTCATTGATTAGGTTAAAATAACCTTAAGATGTTTACTGGTCACTGTAAATGACATTACCAGTTTGAGCATGAACTTCTAGTTCTTGTCTTTATGATACTATTGTGATCCCTATCTATAGCTGGCTAATAATAATGCCCTGACTCCTCCTGAAAGAAATGACTTGGTGTATTAAAAGATTTCTCAAAATAACTGGCAGATTTCGACTGTGCACCCACTAAGTAACTTACTTATTCGACTACTTGATTGCACATTAAAATAAAAACCTCCCCTGTATAAATTTAGTGGTTAATTTGCAAACTTAATACTTGTAGAGGCACATGACAAATAATTGTTACCTCTAACAGCTTTGAGGGAGTAGTCCTCACTTCTTCCACCTTCATAATCATAAGCAATTCATTTCAACATACCAAACCTATTTATAAATAGCTGATTTCAGATTTAGGGATGATTTGTCAAAAAGTTTTATGAAACCAAGACAGTAGTTTCTTTGTTATTGACTTTAATGGGAGCAGGAGTGGAACAAGTACCAATTTCATCAGAGTTTCTTTGGAAAATTAAGGAATATTGGATAATCAGCACTTTGTACCAAAAGGATCACAAGACTCCATATTAACACTACACTTCAGAGAAGCATCTCAGCTGAAGATTAAACACCTGTAGTAGCAAAGGTGTTGATATTAATGAGATTTAAGCTCTTGTTTAATGCTGTGCTAAATACACATAATAGGTATAAACAGTTAAGGTAAAGTTAGGCATAACTTTTTGGCTGAACAGCTTGGTACTGGAGATGGTTTTCAAAGATGTTACTACACAGTGGAAATCAGGGGTAGAAGATTCTACAGATATTGCATGAAAAGATCAAATCCAATTCACCATATTTTTGTTTGCTTTTATTTGTTAGCTATCATCTGACCAACAGTACATGCAAATAAGTAGTAGTTAAAATCTTATC
Organism: Lagopus muta; assembly: GCF_023343835.1. Lineage (NCBI taxonomy): Eukaryota > Metazoa > Chordata > Aves > Galliformes > Phasianidae > Lagopus > Lagopus muta. Next base: position 12,374,321 of record NC_064434.1, read on the forward strand.
ACTTGATGTTGCTGAAGAGAAAAGAGTGAATGGGAAGGATTAAGAGAGATAGGCAGGGTAGAAAAGCAGAGGTAAAACGTGGGAGTAGGTATTCAGTCTTGGCAAATAGCCAAAATCTGGGCACCAAATTGCTAGTTGAGACTGTTGCTTACAGGTATATCCCTTTCATTATTTACCTGCTAATTCCAGGAAGATATGGTTTGCTATAGTTGCAGATAAGGTTTATCTTTATTTATATTACAAAAAGCATCTAGACTTTGTGAAGTCTGATCTGTTGTTTTCTCCCTCACATTCATTTTAATCCAGACAAATATTTATTGATTCATGGTCCTTCTAAAGCTCTCTTTTAAAATAATTTTTTCCTCTTTGTCTACAGTTCACTTTTTCTTCGTACTTTTATCTCTTTCCTATACAATAAGAAAATCTGAGCATCTGTACTCCAGTCCTGATAAAACTTCCATAATGTTTTTATTTTTCTTATCAAATTTCACATTACTATAGTTTAAGGTGCCATTTTTCATCATAAGATATTCTGTCTATCTTCTCCTTAGTCAGTGTTATTGGTCAATCTAAAAGGAACACATATCAGTCACTTGTAGATCACGTCTACATTAATCATTAAATCATGACTCCATTCTTACTTCTTAAATATCTCCTTTTAATTGCCTTATTCTCTTTTGTAATTTTCAGTGGATAACATTTTACTGTTTGTTTTGATTTAGTTTTTAAAAACTGAAGTTTGAGTTCCAGCACCTATTTTGTATTTTTTGACATTTGAAACTTTTTTTTTCCCATCTGAATGCCTACTTATTTAATTTCTTGATTTTCTGTTTATTCCCCATAGTTTTTCTGAAATACTGAGTGAACAGTTTGAAGTCCTTTTATACAGTGCTTCCCCTTATAGTTTTAGAAATATCACAGAACATAATGGAAATTACTGAATTTTGCTAGGTTCTAATCCTTTATTATCATGTCACACTAAATTTAATAACTGGCTTTCCAAATAGCACAAAGTCATCTCTCTTGTAACTGAATGCCTTAATTACAGACTGTTTAATTTAAAATTGTGATTACTCCGAGGTTTTTTTTTCCTACCTAGTTCTTCTGAAATTTCTTTCATTGTAACCAAAGCCAAATCTAATATATCATTAACTCTTAGAATTTTGAGATGCAACTTATCTGAATTGTAGTAGACATTTGAAGTACCTACTTTACAATGCAGTGGATTGTGTTCTGGAAATGGCCATTATTCATCACTCTCTGTCAAGAGAATATTAAAGTGACCACTCCAGATGTTGGTTATTTATGCTGTCATTCACCCAAATGAGTCTTCTTTCTGCTTATCCCAAATGTAATGAACATGTGACAAGCACTACATGGACAAGAGCAGAATTTGGGATGACAGCCCATCAAGAAGGAGTTGTGTTTGTGCCCTCAAAGAATTCCTGTGTATATCACAACTTCAGTCACTGCACTGTGTGGGCAAAGTCCCACCATGACAAGCCTTGTTTTCTCCTCCCCGTCACGAATCTCCAGATTCTCCTATGCAAACAGAAATATCAGGTAGAAAAGAATTCAAGTGTTGAAAAGAGGTGCTAGGAATGGTCTTCAGCACAAGTGGAGCAGGAGCTCACCACCAGCACCTGATTCACATTCAGCTGGTCTGAAAGGACGGAGCACAAGTCATAAGATAAGGTCCAAGTTGCTCACACTCAGCTGTCCTGAAGACTGATAGCCCACCCATCTGTGGGGACTTGGCCTGGTTTTAGTGTGCTGAAGACATTCTGCAGAAAACCCATACAGGAGGGGTGCCTCACAGGATGTGGGCAAGAGCACTGTCGTGCACTTGAGCTGTGTGGAGAAAGGTTTTAATCTGTTGATTGTAACTATCTTCCTACCTGCAGAAAAGAACTGAATAAACTTCTTATTTTTTCCATTTTTTAACTTATTTTTTCCTTTGTTTTTTTTCTCTCTCTGCTTTTACTAAATTTACATTTCCCATGAGTGATTGCTTGATTAATCCTGGCATCTGAAACAAACTCTCCAATGCCCTTCTATTGGTGAATCACGTTTATTGTTGAAAAGTTCACCATTTTGTTATCCTCTGTATTTTTCATGCATACCCTCAAATAATAAAATATTATGTAGCACATTCTCTCACAAAGGGCATAAAAAGGAATTCTGATTAGAGCAATAGGCTTTCAGGTGTGATCTACTCACAAGCTTTATTCCTGAGAGCGTTACCACATTGAGCATCTTACTGAATATCTACAAGCCAAGAAGCCCCTCACTTAACTGCTTAGAGCAGTAAGTGTTCCAAGATACTTCTCAGGCAAACGGATTTGAGGCTTATCAGACTGTGTACGCAATGGAGTTTGCTGATCTTTGTAGAAAGTGATAGCGGGCAGTGTTAGAGAGAATGTTTGATTTATATATAATAAATGTGTAATTATTATTTTTGACCAGAGAACTACAGGCCTAATTGTTTATTCTCTCTTTTATAGTTTTTTTTTTTTCATCCAAAGGCACTCATTCCTCCCTGTTCCCTTGAGAACAGTTTCAACGCTCACTCAAACCATTTCCTCAATATTTCAAAATACAAATTAAATTTGATAGAACAGTGAAGATGCTGTTATAGAGAAATGTCAAGTGGATTGTACTTTGGATTTTGTATGGTTAAATATGCTTTGGCTTTATTTCCTCCTTTTCAGGCTCTACCAGAGAGTGTAGCTTCAGGTGAAAAAAGTAGAAGCACTGTGAAAAGCACAACATTCTACATTAAAAGGGATTTTCAGAATATCTACGTTGGGATAGGTGATGTTTTGAAGAACTGATGCATAGGATTTCCAAGAATTTCTGTTATCTTGTGAGACAAATTTCTCTTTCTGTTATTTTTGTGCATGCTCCAATCCTAGGGATTTATGGGCATCTGAACTGCAGGACAACATTCCAAGGGTAAATGAGCCTGAGATATGAAGTCATTATCTTGGTTGCAGAACTGTAATTTCAGGAAACTGTTCTTCAGTATTAAGGAATATATTCTTCATGGCATTATAAAAATAGAATATATTTTTAGTAATTCGCTATTCTATTGTACACTTCTTTTTTGAATAAATTAATATCCATAATGAAAAGGAAAATTTACATAGAATTTGAAATGTAAGTATATATTCCATAAACTTTAGTTAAGTGTGTACTTATCAAGTGGTGTGAGAACAGGAAAGCTTAATCACCTGATGTGTTTGGTAGTGAACCATGCAATTTATTAAAGAGTTCTCAGGATATTCTGTTATTTTGGTTTGATTTGGTAAGTAGGCAGAAAAATGTGTTTCTAAGATTTTTTTCTAGTCCAGTAACGGCTTAAGTTTCTGCTGTGTATGCATGTTTCCCTTCCTCATCCAGTCACTGAGTACCTCCTTGTACCATATCATTACTTTATTCAATAAACTTCGTTTTAAAGTTATGGAAAGAATCCCTTCAGAAGAAGAATATTTCCTTTCCATTTCAGTGGGGAAGTCTGTGATCAACCATTCTGGCAGAACTTACCGTTTTTTACATCTGCCTGAAAGGGAGTTGTAGTGAGGTAGGGATTGGCCTCTTCTCCCACTTAACTAATGATAGGATAAGAGGGAATGGCTGCAAGTTGCACCAGGGAAGGTTCAGATTGGAGATTAGGAATAATTTCTTCTTACAGAGAGTTGTTAAGCATTAGAATAGACTGTCCAGAGAAACAGTGGAGTTGCTGTCCCTGGAGGTATTTGAGAGAGTAGATGTAGCACATAGAGACACGGTTTACTGGGCAATATTGGAGGAAGGTGGATGGTTGGATTAGATATCTTAGAGATTTTTCCCAACCTTAATGATTCTATGATAGATCTCCTTATTAAGCATCTATTTAGCCAAAGGAGAGGTAGTTAACACAATTAGTGGAGGTGGACACCCATGTAGTTCACCCTAAGAGAGTCTTCTAGCATTCACTTCAATTGCCTAAGCATAGGTGTCTAACAGCATGTGAGCATCCTTAGAGTACCTCTTCGGGTGCTTGCTCAGGGAGCAACATTTTCCTTATGATCCTGAGGCGTATCAGCCATGATGATATTCTGAACATGTCATAGTACACTGGATTTGAGCTATTGAGTTTGAACTTCATTAATAAGTCAGCTAAATCACGCTATGGACTAGAATTTATACACCTAACACTCATGTAGGTATACACAGGTAGATCTCTAAATTCAGAAGTTTTGATCTCAGCCTTACTACAGACATACTTAAGTTAGATGAAATCTACCCCTGGGCTTATACTTAATGCATCATTTATAGGGTGAAGTTGTCCTAAGAAATTTTCCAGTAATATATCACAGTTCTCTGCCTCTTGTTGTGATGAGACAACTGTTTATGAGTCTGTAGCAGAATCAAATGAAAGAAATAGCCTAAATTAAAAATGGCCCTTTGTTTCAGAGAACTGCTTTTAGTCTAGATTGTTTCAGTCTTCTAGCTCACTACTGCAGCCAGACAAACTGCTCTATTAGTTCAACTGAAGAGATGGTAAATCACATCGGTGGTACAGGTATAAGATAAGGGAATGAGGGGTGAAGGGTGGAAATCTCTTAAAGATGTTTTGCAGATGAAGTAGGAAAAACTATTCCTTCAGTAATTTAAGGCTTTTTGTAAAATGAAAAAAAGTATTTTCACCTTAGTAAGCACATCCCAGGATACTAAGAAAAATGGAATCATTGAAGAGAAAAGTGAGCGCTGATGAAATGCTAACAATAGATTTTGTTCAGATTTCACTTGTGGAGAAGGGTTTTCTAGTACAATTGCATACTGCAGATCTCATACTGATACTACAGTATCATATCAGTATTCGGAGACCTACACATACCCTAAAGCTGTCAGTGCTCTCATGGCTCTCATGGTATGGAAGGAGGAGAGAAGGTAAGGAGGCTTAGGTGAGATTAAAAATGACTAAGGCATTTTGGTAGTATGAAACTGCCCCGGAAAGAGCATGATACTTTTTACCTCTTCCTTTCCACTTATTCTGAGGCTCTTTTGAGGCACTAAAATTGGTAACTGATGTTGGTGTTTTTCTCTTTTCATTTTAGTTTTTGTAAGGGAGATTACATCACATAAGTGGCTGAGAAGCCACTTGAGAAATGTTTAAGGAAATAAAAGCAAAGATCACAGATGGGACAATGGTAAAATAAGACTTATATTTTGTGGAAGAGGACTTTAAACACTATTTACTGCACCCATAGCACTTGCACAAGCCAGAATCTGAGAATGTATAGCTAAGGTAAGCAGAAAGATAGAAGTGCATGTGCATAAGCTAAAGTTCTCTGGTCATCACAGGCCAACATATGATGACTGCTCTGAAAGTAATGCCTCCTATTTTATAATGTTGGCCTATGATTTTGGAAATGAGTTTTGGTGGCATGAGAGTAGAGGTTGAATTTTCCCACCAATATCCCATTACATTTTGTTGCTACATGACAGATAGCAGCATAGAGGCAATCTGACAAAATGGCTTCTGACATGGAAGTGCAAATGAAACAAAAATGTTGAATTCCTTCATGCAGAAAAAATGGCACCCACTAGCATTCATCAATGCTTGCTGAACTTTTATTGAGATCGAACACTAGATGTGAATACAGTGAGGTGGTGGGAGGTGTGTTTCAGCAGTGGTGACAAAGACAATCCTTCAGTTCTGCTGGTGCAGATTGTGAGGTGCATGACATTCAGACTCTTGTTATGAAAAATTATAAATAATGGTGGTGGCATGTCAAAAAATCACGTTTTGTAGCTGAGAATTTGCTCTATCAAATAGTGCTGTTGTGCTCCTTGTATTTGTCATAGTTTCTATGGAAATAAACAGGAAGCATTAATTTCAGAGTGACCTATGTAATTGCTGATGAGGCATCAATTTTCTGCCTGTTACCCAAGGATGCACATTTGCACTTTTTATATGGTAGTACATGGAATAGAGCTGAACTAAAACTGACAAGCTTGTCTACTTGTAAAAGAGTAATATATTTTTCCAAGATATATTTTCAAGATGATGAGTTCACTGAATCGAGTCACTGCATAGCTATGAATGATATATAAGCATAGTATTTGGTCTCTCAGAGCACATGGTTCTGTGACTGCATTTTAGAAGAAGGTTCCATGCCCTATGACTTCTCATAGACGGTGCAAATGTACATATATTTCTCTCCTAGCTTTCTCTATTCCTCATTGCTCTCTCAGCTGCTCTACCTCAAATATTGAAGATCTAGGGTGGAAATGAATAAGCCTTTACCTGAGAGGGTGCCTTCCTCATCCTATTAATCAAATGATAGGATGGACAGATAATATCCACTCACAACATTCCTGCATCTTAACAATGCAGATTATGGCTACAAAAATGCCAATCTCAGTAAATTCTTCTGGTGAAACTAACTGTAACTGATTTCTGAAACTGTAACATGTATCACATATATGGCCTAAAAGCATGTATTTGACATTTTGTCTTTTATTTTGAAATTTCTGACTAGCAAATGCTCTGGAAGTAAAAAGTAGTTAAAACCAACACTATCTTCCAGTGAATCTTATGCAGGAAGAATCCATAGGCTTGAATCTACATTAATAGCTTTGAGAGCAAAAAATGCCATCAAATTTTAAGATATAAAAATGGCTTCTAGATACACAAGATAAAAAGTTTACTAAGAGATGAATGAGCTGCATGACTGTTCATTGCAGTTCTACATTCACTGCTACAACAAAAAAAGCTTATTTTGCTACATTAATCTTTAGTTAAACTTCAATAGTTTTTAGTGAAATAATAAACCAATTATTTGCATAATTTCATTTATTAAAAAAGATAATTTGCTTTTGCATATAATATTTTTGAAAAGGATCAGTTATTGAAGGTCCAGCTTCTGTCTGAACTAAAGAGAGTTCTTGGTGAGAAGACTAAACTGTAAGGTTCAGTAAACCAAATGTTGTAATTATCTTTATTTTTTGCCTGCTTTATTTTAAAAATAAAAAAAGTAATTTAACGTTTTATTTAAGTCCTCAGTATTCAAAATGAATTATCTACTTTTGATCAAGGCCTGTGTTAATTAATGGTAAACTTAATGTAGTGAATGCTTTAAAAGCCTACCATAGAAGAAACTTTCATGTTTGACCATTAATTTCTTCATTTTGTTATATATAAAATATATACAGATATAAATAAAATTTAGTACTTACATAATCTAGAGCAATTTGATCTTGTCATAAAAAATATTTTTATTCTGTGAGAAGGTAATATAGAAATTGCCATCAAGATGATGTAGTTGCATTAAAACAAGTGGCTACAATGAATCTGATTCACTTTTTCTAGGAATCTGAATGATAGCAGTGTTGTAGGTGAAGCTTAGCGTAAATCCTATCATATAGTTTTAATCGTTAGTTTTAATTAAGATTCTTTCACATGTGTGTTCAAACTCTGTTTTGTTATTTTCCACTGTAATAGTGTTTTAACTATTCTGTAGGATGACTGCACAGTGCTGAACAACATATTTAGCAGAGGTTGTCCCCTTCAATCATTGTTGTTGAGAGTTTCTACAAGTCTGCTGTGTTTGTGACACTTTCCTGCCTTTGGCAAACTGTAGTGAATGGCTGAACCATATGATTTGATTTCACAGGTGACTGTGTAAATACTATATATTGCACCCAAAAGGAAGGAAGGCTGCTGGTATGTCAGTAATGTCTGCTGTGATGAGGACTGGGAAAAGCCATATGGGGGGAAAAGGAAACTGTGCCTTCCTGCCAAGTAACTGGACACAGAAAGCTTGGGAATATGGACAGGAAACAGTAGAGGGACAGGAAAGAGCAAGCTGTCAGCAATGCTAGAAACTGACAGGTAGCTCACAGAAGAAAAGGGCTGGCATCAAGAAGCAGAAAGGCATAGAAATGAATCATACAGAGAATTCCTAGGTAAGCAGTGAGAATTTCGAAGATTTTATACAAACTCAAAAAAAAACAGATGACCCAAAGGCACTGAGAAATCCAGACTTATCGGGGGCAACTGCTTTGAAATGATGCAGCTGGAAGATCTTTGTAGATTCCTTGCTTAGGATTACTCTGTAACCTAACTTCACAGCTCTCTTCTTCCTACATGAAGAATACTGCTGTTCTAGTGTGTAAGGCTATTCTACCACAACACTGTGCATCATGATATAGACATGTGATATGATAAGAAACTACTGAGTCTGAGGAGGTACTCACATTATCGAAGATACGTAGTTAGCTTCCCAACTCTGCCCAGTTTGGGGTCTTGGCACTCATTCCTGTTCCCAGATTTTTACTGTGGCTTGTTGAGTAAGCATGGTAACATTTGAATCCTGTATGAAAGGAATCTTTACTCAAGAATCTGAGTAGGGAAGCTGACTTTTGACTAAAGCAACACTCCAAATCAGAAGAATGTATATAACTAGCGTGTGTTTGGACATGCTGTCATCATTACAATCTTGATTTGCTTTGCTCTTCATCCTTAATCTATTTCCCTGTGTTTCACAAATAGAAATTTTTACTAAGTCTTCTTGTGACTCTACTGATTACAGCTGAACTGGGACTGTTTCTGTTCCTTTTGATGTTGATATGAATATTTATGAGGATGCCTCATCTTCTGCTTCATTTTTCTGGCCAGTTATGTTTTACTAGAAGATATTCTACTTTGTAGTGATTTAATTGGCTTTTTTTGCTGTTTATTTATATGATTTGTTTTGTTTGTTTGATTGATTTTTATTTTATTTTTTAATATACATCAAATTGGTCCTGATTTCATTTACTGATTTACTTAACCATAGAGACTTATTTTTCAATTTTCACTTGTACAAATTTTCAGCTAGTAATAACATGTCTTACAACGCTGTTCTCTGACACAGTATCTGTTCCATAGAATTTCTTAGCAGTCCTTTTATTGTCTTAGAGATATCTTAACATCAGTCTATTCAAGTTGAAGTTTTCATGTATTGGGTAGATTTAACTGAAGTGAGGACCTTTCTCAAACACCAAAGGTTACGTTTGGCAATTGTACATTTACAGTCAGCATAGCTCCTTGTTTCTTTGATATAAAATGATTAATAATTAAAAAACAATCTTTGCTGATATATACAAATATATTTTTAGTAGCAACAGTAACTTCTATGCATAATAGACAAAGTATTATGTCATTGTAATTTTCTCAATTTTATGGTCCTTTTTAGCATGTATACTACATTTTGAAACTCCTTTCATATTTTTCTATATCAGTATTCTGTATCAGTGTGCAATTGCTCTCTGTCAAATGACCACTGCCCATCCAGACCTTGAACAACAACTGCCTCTCCAACCTCAGTTTTATGTCTGAGCATATCATCATGTAGTATGGAAGGGGATACTCTTGGCCACTTTAGGTCAGCTGTCCTGGTTCTGTCCTTCCCAGCTTCTTGTGCACCCCAGTCCCTCAGTGGTGAGGCAGCATGAGAAGCTGAAACACCCTTGGGTCTGTGCAGCACTGCTCAGTCACAACCAAAACATTGGCGTGCTACTGATGTTGTTTTTCTCCTAAATTCAAAATGCAGTAATGCATCAGCTACTATGAAAAAAATTATATCCTGGCTGAAACCAGTAGAAAGTCCTCCTATTTTACCTAGGGATCCAGAAAAATTTTGGCTGAAAAAGGTCTTAAACATAATCAGTTCCACACTCCCTGCCATGGGCATGATTCTTGTTGTCTTTTTACTTAAACTTTTTAATTCCTGACTTTTTTCTAGTTCAAAAAAATCACTGTTTTCCAAAGTCTGTGTCTGGTTCACTGTTAGCTTTTTATCTTTTTTTTTTAGATACTTCTTGGATTCATAGGCAAACCTCTCAGATTTCTTGCTCACAGTGCGGGAAATCTCATGGTCTGATTTTCCAGGAACACAAAAGGAAGAGATGTCATAGCTTAACACCGCAGTACAGCCCTACAGGTTGGGGAAAAATGATACATCAGTTGTCTGACACTTGCTCTCTTTATGAAAGACTTGAAAACTCCGTGTAGATGTGCAAACAGTATTTCAATGCTTCAAAAAGGAAATCAACAGTGACTATCATCTTGAAAGCAGTGAAGGACAATGCTGTTCTTTTTCAAATTGTTTCAGGTTCCTAAGATGGTGTCTGGGTTGACTAAGAGTGCAGCATTATGCTTGCTGTCTACAAGCCTTAGTGTTCAGTAGACATAGCAATTAAAGTGTTTTACTTCCAATGGCCTGTAACCAATTTTTTACTGTTCCCATTTATTGACATGTTTGTAGCATTAATGAAATTCCTGCAACAGACTGTAACAAAGGTCTTGTACTAAGTGCTAACACAAACACAAATTCACCTAAGTGATACGGTATAATTTTGTTTGGTTTTCTACAAGGTAATGTACAAAATAAGCCAGAAATAGTTACTTCCTGCTTTGATAGAAAATATTTAAATTACAAAAAATTTCGAAATTAGGATCTACATGGCATGCTTTTATTCGCTACATTCTTGCAGTTTGCTCACCTGACAAACTGACCTCTCAGTGGAATGCTGAACACTAACTCATCCCACAGGGACCTCATGAAATGCAGGGTGAATCTCACTGTATCTACAAAGTGTTGGCAGTTCAAAGCAGCATCAGCAAATAGAGATTTTACCTTCCTATTATTATTTATCAGTTTTCTGTTTTACAGTTTCTGTTACAGCAGCTAGGCCCATTGAAGAGATTTTTGTCCTTTGCTTTCATTGATTCTGACAGCTTACCTTTCTTCCATTGTCATTTGAGCGATACAACAAACAGAGCCTTAAAAACAAGGCAGCAGAGCTCTCCAAGAGCTGTCATATTTTAGATTGTCAAATCTCTTCTGTCAGCTTTTTCCACAGCTGATAAAACCTGAATATAACACCATATCTTCCCTATTTTGTTCATGATTAAAAATCTTCTTAAGCTTTATACATAACTGAAACATGTCCTTTTTGTCCTTTTTGGAGACAGCAGACGTGCTTCAGATTATGTGTGTTTGAATTCCTTCTCCATGTTGGATCTTTGGTTCAATGTTTGGGCATCTGCTATGTAGAAAAAATTTTCTGTGTCGTAGAATGATGAAAATGTAGTTGGTGAAATATCTGGGCTTTTCAAACACAAACAGAAAAATATTCAGACTGAAGTATTCAGATGGTAAAAGGATATTAGAGAGGCCAATGCTGTTATGGTTTGCTGTGCTGAAAAGGGTGGGAACGTGCTAAAGACTTTCTTCAGTTCCACTATTAGCTTTCTGCACAGTGTGCTTCCTGAAGTCATGTAGGTGACAGCAGTTTTAACAGCATGACCTGACTTGTACTGCTATGAACGGAGAATGAGGTGTCAGTTCTCTTACACTTTAAGGGGAGAACAGTCAGGAGAAAGGAGCTGAGGCGAGGAAGTGGGGCAGGGGCCTTTCAGGTACAGTGAAAGCACAGCCTTATACCACTCAAACAAGAAAAGCAGAGTGATCTCATGGGGGTACTCAGGGTCACTGAAGTGCCAAGATCATCTGTCACATGCATAGTAACATGGTATGCCTGATGTCAAGCCGGGAAGTCAAGGCAATGGGTCATGGTCTGGTTCAGTTCAGCGAAGTACAGAGCCAGGCATGGAGAAAAGAGCTTGAACATCAGTGCAGCTCCTGCTGGGGGGGACAGGATCTTACTGTCAGAACATTTTCACACAGCTCTTTCTACACAGCTCTCATTCAATACAGCACATCTTCATTACTGTAGCTGAGACTGGACAAATGTAGGTGCTCAGATCCCTGGAACAGAGAACAGCATAGGCAAAGTTTCTTAATGAACATTCAGGCTAGGTCTTTGTTAATTCTTCTTGGTATTCAAACAGTGTTTGAATTAATATGGACAATCGTTATGTTTTTATTTCTATGATGAGGTTCAGGCTGCCTGTTTAAATAGACAAATGTCACTTTGAAGGTAGCTAAGCTAAGCTCTTTGCTGATAGTGAGAGATTGCTGGAGAGGAGCTCTGCGGAGAGGGACCTGGGTGTCCTGGTGGACAACAGGTTGGCCATGAGCCAGCAGTGTGCCCTTGTGGCGAAAAAGGCCAATGGCATTCTGGGGTGCATTAAAAAGAGCGTGGCCAGCAGGTCGAGGAAGGTGATCCTCCCCTTCTACTCTGCCCTGGTAAGGCCTCATCTGGAGTACTGCGTCCAGTTCTGGGCTCCCCAGCACAAAAAAGACAGGGATCTCTTGGAAAGAGTCCAGCGGAGGGCCACAAAGATGGTGAAGGGCCTGGAGCATCTCCCCTATGAGGAAAGGCTGAGTGAACTGGGTCTGTTCAGCCTTGAGAAAAGAAGACTGAGAGGGGACCTGATCCAGGTCTATAAGTATCTAAGGTGTGGGGGGCAGAATGGCGAGGCTGGACTCTTTTCAGTGGTGAGTGGAGACAAGACAAGGGGAAATGGCCAGAAACTGCAGCATAGGAAGTTCTGCACAAATGTGCGCAAGAACTTCTTTACAGTGAGGTGACGGAGCACTGGAACAGGCTGCCCAGGGAGGTGGTGGAGTCTCCTTCTCTGGAGATGTTCAAGACCTGCCTGGATACCTACCTGTGCGACCTGGTGTAGGGAACCTGCTTTGGCAGGGGGGTTGGACTTGATGATCTCTGGAGGTCCCTTCCAACCCCTACAATTCTGTGATTCTGTGATTAAATTTTGGAGGTGATTTAGAAAGCTAACTTGCTGTACAGGAGATGTTGGAGCCAACAATCACCTCTGTAGGAATCTGTGTCAGATCTGGCTCTGTTATGAATAACACTGAAAAATTAATGGTGCCATTCACTCAAGAGCCAAAGAGTAAAGATCTCTCCTGGGAATAAGTATCAAATAAATTTGTTGCCCTTTTCCATGACAGCAGGTACTGAAGGTGTTGCCTACCTTTTCAGACTTAGCTTGGTTGGTGGAGAAGTAGTCAAAGAAGTGCTTAGCTGCAGACTCTCCAGGCAGAGACAATTCCTGAGCTTTTTTTTTCCTCTGGACTGTGTCAGAATTGTAAGGCCTTATATTACAACCACCTCTCATTGAATCTCCATCACCTTGCACCAAAACATGCAAGTCATGAATGCAAAGGAGAACCAATAAAAAAAACATGACTCTATCTTACAGAGCACTTCATTGAGAGCCTGGATCCTAGTATTGCAGTCAGTATTCCCTTGCATTGCAGTTGCATTGAACAGTTACTGAGCAAAACCAAAAATACATCAGCAAAAATTTTTACAGGGCTGTCTCAAAGTCACAGCAGTCTCCTGCCTCTGGTTCTTACAGACATCAGCAAGTAGAGAAAAAGAGTCTTACTCTGGAGTGAATAAATCTGCAGCTTGACTCCCCTTCTGCTTCTTCCTCTAATTCAAAGCCATTCACTTCCCTTTAGCTCAGCATATCAGAATAAGAAGTCCTTAATTTAAAGTGGTTCTTACCTACTTGCAAGACTTTATTAGTTCTTGGGTATAAAGAACAACAAGTATTTGCTTTTTTGAAGGAAAAAGAAAAGCAGCCAAAGGGGAAAGGGAGTCAATACGCTCAATAAATAACATACTCCAAATCCACTCAGGGTTCTGTTGAATGCTTTCATCATTGTAGTTCTGTCTATTGCACACCTTGGTAAAAACAAGATTTGTTACATACACAAGAGTCTCTGTCTATCTAAAATCCCCTTCCCACATCACTCAGCAGGAAAGTCTCCACGGCAAAAGGCCCTTAGAAATCCCTTCTATCTTATCTCTAGATAATTTCCCCATATCTTCATAAGCAATTCGCACCCACATTGCTCAGAGCCAGACTTATGTAGGCAGAAATGCTGTGCACACTTAGCACAGTAAGTGTACTGCTGTGGTTACTAATTTGGACAGGGAATCTCAGATAAAACAAACAAAAAAAAAGTGCTCTCAGTTCAGTTGATGTAATAAAAAGTAATTGTGCCAAATTCTTCAGAGCAATATTTTTATATCCCTTGTTATTGGTTTCCCTGGAAAGGAATGACACTTTTTTTTGTATAAAAGGAGTTGTTTGGTGTGCTTGGTTACAATGTAGACTGAGAACATGCTTTACTTCTGCTCTTGTCAGTAGTCATTTAGGCAGTGGTGTGTTCTATCTTCAGAACTCTGTTTCATCTGAGAAAAACTAATGTTTCTCTGAATATTCTAAGGATCAGAATACAAAAGAAACCTAGGAATTTAAATAAGTTGGTGGATAGATGTACACTCTTCACATAAAGCCAACTTGGCCCTGGCATGCTAACAGTTCTGTCTGTTATTATATTGGTTAATATTCAGTCTTGTGGAGTCACTAAAAATAGAATTGGATCGTGGAATCATAGAATTACAGAATGGCTTGTATTGGAAGAGACCTTAAACATCATCTTGTTCCAACTCCTTCCTGTAGGCAGTTGCCAAGAATCAGATCTGATTGCCCAGGGCACCATCTAACCTGATCTTGAACACCTCCAGGGCGGCCTGTGCCATGGCCTCACCACCCTCTGAGCAATGAATTTCTTCCTAACTTCTAACCTAAATTTCCACTCTTCTGGGTTAAAAAACCTTCCTCCTTGTCTTATGACTATCAGACTGAGTAAAACATTGGTCCCAATCCTGTTCATAAGCTCCCTTAAAGTACAGACTGATAAGAGGTCTTCCTCAAGCTTCTCTTCTCCAACTAAACAAGTCCATCTCTATCAACTTTTCTTCACAGCAGAGGTGCTCCAGCCCTTTGATCAGTTTTTTGGTCTCCTCTGAACCCACTTCAACAGCTACATGTCTTTGTAGTCCCACTGGCCCCAAGTCTGGACACAGTAATCCAGATGGGTTGTCTGGCAGAAATGAGGACAAACACCTCTCTCTCGCTGCTGGCCACCCCTCTTTTGATGCAGCCCAGGACACTGTTGGCCTTCTGGGCTGCAAGCCTTGTCAATAAAGGAAGATTGAAATTACATATTTTGATGGAAAGATTGAGCTTAAATATTAAAGTTTGTTGTCATGTTTTATATCAACATTTGCTACCAGTAAATGCTATGTATTCTTTAAGTGACCTAACCATCTGAATGCTTTTGCTACTAATGATTAATTTATTGGAATAAGCTGGACAAACAACTCCTACTGGATGAATTTAAGGAACTCTACTTCTTTGTCTATTCAAGGAGAAAAGAAAAAAATAAAAAAAGATGAACAGATTTTAAGTATGTATTTTCAAATTTTTAAAATGGAGAATTTCACCTGTGAGATATATGTAAAGTTCCTGACCAAGATAATCAAGAAGTGTAAAACTTTATTCCACAGTTGTAACCATAATTTTTAAAGACTGTCTCTTTAACCCCTGAAAGTGTTTTTGTGAGGCAGTCCTATGCAGTCATTCTTTATTACTATTATTCTTCAGGATTCTTTTTATGATGTACTAAATTCACCTCCCGCCTTTGCTAAAGGTTCACACTATGAAGGTCACACCATACCCTACATCGTTTCTGTTAATAAAATATAACTATATGACTATCCAGTTCTACAAAATCCTCAACTTCAGCAGAACTAGAGTGTTAAAAAAAAGGCTGCAAAACTATTAAGAAAGGACAGCATGAGCAGTTAAGGTCTAATATTGATGCCATATGTTCATGAATTTTCCACGTGAAAATGTTACGTTTCAATTAGAACAATGTAAAGTTTTCATAGTTCTTAGAAATGGGAATATCTCTTAATCAAGGAATGCATATTATTGAGTACAATCTGTTGGAAAACCATTTAAAATCCTGATAACTGGTGGAATTTATAACTAAACGCTATAGGTTTCGGTTCAGTTTTTATTTTCATTGGATTCACCTTTTAAAATTTTTTTTTAATTAAAAACATAAAAGAAGCTAGAAAAATAAGACTGCTCTATAATGACAGGAGATTTTATAGTGGCATGTGGTGTGGTAGCAATTGCATTTGCCAGTGTTGAAGTAGTGTTACTGATGAAACTTGATTCATGTGTGGGAATAATCAGTAGTTACTGTTATTTTAGTAAGAGCACAAAGAAAAAGTGAATATAAAAAGCATTATTCCTAACTTTTGTTTACATTTCTTCATATTTTGTCTTATAAAGTCCTGGAGGCATGTAAGCTGGTGAGAAATTGTTGTATGTATTTTGGTCAAGGGTTTGAATTTCCCGTGTTGTCAGTGTTCTCTTGCAAAATGAAGTTTTAAATCTGTTACAGGATTGTTCTTAGGCGGGCACAGCTGTGAGGAATTCTGAGATAGAACTATGTCAATGAATTTTTGCTTGGTGTTTAATTTCCTATTTTGGAAGCATTATGAAAAGCTAGTGATCACTAAGGTGTAATCACTCTAAAGTGACACTCTAGAGTCATAGAATCATAGAATAGCCTGGGTTGAAAAAGACCTCAAAGGTCATCTAGTTTCAGCCCCTCTGCTGTGGGTAGTGTCGCCAACCACTAGACCAGGCTGCCCAGAGCCACAGAGAACACTTTGCTCCCTTCTATTCCTCTATACATTTATGGGTAACCTATTTTTATATGTAGAGCGGAAAATTCATTTAAACAAATATTAACAATGAAAACAGTCAAGCAGCAGTTAATCTCCTTCTGAAACAGAAATTTAAAATCCTGTATGACTATTAAAGTATTCTAGACAATCATCTCAAATGCAGACAAGAAACTTTAGTCGAAATAAATGCTGTAAGAGTTTCAAAGCTTATCTTTTTTAAGTGAACACTCAATTCAAAAGAAGTCAATAAATAACTTCATCATGAAGAACATATGCATTCCAGGATATACTTGTTCTACAATTTTGTCTCAGAAATGGAAAAAAATCTTGTAGATACCTATATTCCATAGGATGTCAGAAAACAGCACATCATATTTCAGGCTCCATAGTTTCAGTATTCACAGGAAGGATGAAGCTTGTGAGCCTTTAGGCATCACAAAAAAATTGACGGTGAATCTGTTGGCAGATTACATTTCACCTCTTCAGCTGAGTTTACTCTACGAAATTTGAAATATCCATATACTTTAAATACTAGAACAATTATAACAATGAAACCACTTCTTTATTATTAACTAAGAGAGAAACATTTAATGTATCAATGTGAATCTCTGAACTTGTTCTGTTATAGAATCACAGAATTGCTCAGATCATCAAGTCCCACCACGACCTAACCATACTAACCTAACTCTAACAGCCTTCCACTAAATCATGTCCCTGTGCACTACATCCAAATAGTTTTTAAACACACTCAGGGGAGTTTAAACACAACTCCCTGGGGAGTCTATTCTGGTGCTTAAAAACTCTTTCTGTAAAGAAGGTTTTCCTTATATCCAACCCAAACTTACCCTGGCGCAACTTAAGGCCATTTCCCCTCATCCTGTCACATGTCACCAGTGAGAAAAGACCAGTCTGCACTCACTGTAAGCACATTTCAGATACTGGAAGAGAGCAATAAGGTCTCCCCTCAGCCTCCTTTTCCCTAGATTTAACAGCCCCAGTTCCTTCAGTCTCTCCTCGTAGGGCATATTCTCCAAGCCCTTCACCAGCCTCGTTGCCCTTCTCTGGACCTGCTCCAGCACCTCAGTGTCCTTTCTGTTCTGAGGTGCCTAAAACTGTGCACAGTACTTGAGGTGAGGACTCACCAATGCCAAGTACATGGACAGGATTACTTCCCTAGTGCTGTTCACCACACCATTCCTGATACAAGCCAGGATGCCATTGGCCTTCTTGGCCACCTGGGCACACTGGTGGTTCATATTCAGCTGACTGTCTATCAGTACACCAAGGTCCCCTTCCATCAGGCAGCTTTCTAGGCACTCTTCCCCAAGCCTGTAGAGTTGTCTGGGGTTGTTGTGACCAAAATGCATTTGTTGAAAGTTATACAGTTAACTGTGGCCCATCAATCTAGTCTATCCAGGTCCCTCTGTAGTGTCTTTCTCCCCTCAGGCAGATCAACACTCCCTTTGAACTTGGTGTCATCTCCAAAATTACTGAGGGTGCACTCAATCCCCTCATCAAGATTGTTAATAAAAATATTAAATAGAAGCAGCCCCAGTACTGAGCCCTGGGGGACACCACTCATGACTGGCAGCCAACTGGATTTAACTCCTTTGTCCACAACTCTTCGGGCCTGGCCATCCAGCCAGTGTTTCACCCAGCAAAGTATTTACCCATCCAAACCATGGGCAGGCAGCTTCTCCACGAGAATTTTGTGGGGGACAGTGTCAAAATCTTTACTGAAGTCCAGGTAGACCGCATCGACAGCTTACCTTCATCCACTAATTGGGTGTTCTGTTACAATAAAACAAAAACAAGAAGACAGTGTCCCAAATAGGAAGGTGATCCGTTATGTAGTATCAGCTCATATGGCTGACTACCTGTCATTTAATTAAGTCAAGGGCCATTAGTTCCTAATGATCAGGTAGATTCAAAGTACTTTAGAAAAACTGATTAGTGGTTGTGGTCTGCAACAAACAGCAACAACTTATGGTAATAAGAGATAAGTTTTAAATATAAAGGTTATGATTCAAAAATGTCTCATTCGTGCTATTCTAGATATGAATGTTATATGACCTACCTAGGTAAGTATTGTCTTTCACTTTTTAAGTGTTTTTTTTTGGTCATACAAATTGAGTTTGAGAACTAGGTACATGTAACTGTGGGCTATTGAACAGAAAGAAGCAGCTCAGCTCTCAGTTTAAGCTTTGTCTCAGAGTAGAGGAAAGGAATAAAATCCTTTTGGCACTTTCATCATCTCATCTGTAACTATTATGTTTTGATTCTTTCTGTAATTTTAAAGAGTCTGGGATATCGTTCATCATCACAGTTGACAATTTTTTTGTTGCTGAGTGAGCAGCACTTTGACAATATAATGCTAAGTGGATGTTTTTAACTTCTCTTTCTGAATGGACTTCAGAGTTCTGCATTTTTAAAAATTGTAGTCTCTCTGTTAAGCTAGTAGATGTGGAGTACCATGGAGCTAGTGTTAAGATTTACACGACTCTTCCATCTTTCAAGTATACAAGACAGAAAATGCTATTAATAGTTATTTTCCATGGGCAGAAGCAGTGGTAATTGAAGATTTGAAGATGTCTTATATTATGGCACCTTTGGTGTGCTTGAACACATTTCAACTTCCTTTAATTCAGACATGGCAATATTTTGACAAAATGATTCCAGAGATGAATTGTTTCTAGCTATGTGCATATCTTCTTAAGGGTATAAAATCTGTATTAAGTGGACCTTAAGGAAATAAAAGATTAAGCCATTTGAGGCTTGGTGTAATGATGTGTACAACTGGCTTAAATGCTTTGTGCTTTTGATAATGTCTGCATGGACTCGAACAACTCGTTTATCCCCAGACCATCAAATAAATGTACTTAGCTGTATATCATCATCTGCTTAAATACTATACAAAATCTAATTTTAAAACAATTTTAACCTATTTTCTTGTCATCTAAATGGGAATGGAAATATTTTCCCACCTCACAAGAACTGTATTGGAGAAAACTTAATGCTAGGTTCTTGGTTATATCTGCGGAGGGTGAGCACTTACCATGAATTGATAATGGAATGCAAAAGCTGTAACCAAGCAATTGATAGATGTTTTCTGGTCAATGAGGGAACTTCTGTGTTCCTAAGGCAGAAATTGCCAATTCATCTAAGTCCTAGTAGGCAGCGATCCATTAAAAAAACAAAATCCCTTTGCAACTTGCAAGATCCTGAGATTTAGAAAGGATTACTTGAACCAAAATATCAGCGGCCTTTCCAGAAAAGCTTCATAAAATCTTTTATCTCTCCAGCTTGCCCAAATATTGTAAACATATAAATGAGTCTTCCATTTCCAAAGCTATCAATTTGCCATCTTTCTGAGCACTAAGTAGATGTGGAGTATCATGGAGCTAGTGTGTGATATGTGTGTGATATGTGATAGCATATGATAATAAGAAGTAGCAGGTGTTGCTGAGCAAAAAAATTGCATGTGAGCTTTGTTAGAGCAGTTAAAACCACGCAAACTTCATTCACAGAAGGTGAAAAGGAATGAAGAAAATAAGCCAGATACCAGAATAAACCCATAATTATAAAGTGAGATGCGAACACTAAATTCAAGAAGTGATGATAGGTTGTAGCTTTAAAGAAAGGGAAAATGAATACAAATAAATATGTAATCAGCACAGAGGGAAAAAAAATGAAATCAGACTGTGCAATTATGATTTTATTATTATTGTTAATATTATTTTGTGGTGATGTTAAGTAAAGACTTACACAGAAATAATTAGAAATTCAAGTTGAATGTTTAGAATTTTGGTACATCCTGAAAAATTTATCTTACACCTGGAAATAGTCATTAAAGAACAGAAATGCTGCTCTGAAATGAATCATACTCTCATGAATACTATAATGATTCTACCTTGGAAAGGAACTTTAGAGTAGTTTCTGACACTGATTAATTCAATTCTGCAAGCAATCAATTGGGATATACATTATCTGCTTTTACTCCTACAACAGAGAAAAAAAAACCCACAATAAACTACAGCTAAAATATGGATGTAATGGCAATGAAAGAGTTAAATGTTCAAGTGGGTAATCTTGAGTAATAGGAGCCAAATTTAGTGCAGCCTGTATGGCATGTGCAAAAGTCAAAAGGAAACTTTTATAAGGAAGGCTGCCCAAGTGAAAAGTCTTGGCCATGTGGAATGCATGTCACGGAAAGAGCTGAAAGAAAAGAATCAATGGTGCATTTTGATCTAGCTGTAAACTATTCCTAAGAGAAAGGATGTGGGTAATAAAGATGGGCATCTTCAGATGGGGAGAACTAAACCTTAAGTGCATAAAAAATGTGATAGATTTGTACTGCTGACCCCATAATCAGAGCAAATGGAGAACAGAATGTTGCGAGACATTTAAAATAATTAAAACTAATAGAGCAGTAATAATGAATGATTTAAAATATGCACACACCGACTAATCAAATGTCACAGTAAAGCAATAAGTAGTATCCTAATCCTTCAAAACAATTACTTCTTAGAATAATTACTTCCCACCTATGAAAGTTTAGAAGTTTTTATCAGCCCCTTCTTTTAAAACAAAAAACAGATTTCAGTGAATCACAGAATCGTACTTTTTGAGTTTGCTATGTCAAGGAGTTAGAAATGAAAAGACTGAAAGCTATCAAAGCGAACAAAGGCATGGTATGAATTTTCATTGTGAAGGGTCCCATGAAGACATTAGACATAAGGAAGAACTTTTTCTCTCAGAGAGTGGTCAGGCTCTGGAATGGCTGCCCAGAGAGGTGGTGGAGTCGCCGTCCCTGGCAATGTTCAAGAGGCGTCTGGATGACGTGCTGCGTGATATGGTTTAGTGCTAGTGGAGGCAACGGTGATGAGGAGACGGTTGGACTAGATGATCCTGTAGGTCGTTTCCAAACTTGTGATTCTGTGATTCTATAAAAGAAAAGGGAAGACTGATGAGGGATGGATGTACAGCAGAAATCTACAGAATTGTGAGTGCTATGGAGAATGTGAAACTGTTCCTATCTCATTCAAAACAAACAGAATAAATAGTTGTTTTGGACAGTATATGGTCAAAATGTGACCTTGACACAGAATATTTTGGATGGTAAAAGCTAAAAAGAAGAGAAAAACATGGAATTATATGCTAAAAAGATGAAATCAAGTTTAGAAAGTTCATGAACTATCACATGCTAGAAACTGACTCCTTTTCATTGGCCTTGTCTATTGGCAACAGGAGACTAGGCTAAGGGGACTTCTGTTTTTTCCCCTGAGAATATTCTTGTGATCTATATGTCCCATAGATAATTGATAGTTTCTTGGATGTTCTGAGTCAAACCCAAAGATTTCTTTCCTGACTTGTAAGACTGAAACTTTGTAAGATGTAAATACTTTCACTGCACTGACTAAAGAGGATTAGAGGATATTATACCTGTATAATGGTATCATCTACTTTGCACCTAAAATGCTGTGTTCAGTTTTGGGCTTCTTTCTTCAAGAAAGACACTGAGGTGCTCATATATGTCCAAACAAGGGTGATGAAACTGATAAAAGGAGCTGGGGTTTTCAGACTAGATATAAGGAAGCTCAGGGGAGATCTTATCACTCTACACACGTACTTCAAAGGAGGTTGTAGTGAGGTGGCAGTTGGTCTCTTCCTCCAAGCAAAAAGCAATAGGAAAAAAAGGAAATGGCCTCAAGTTGCACTGAGAGTGGAAGGTGGGAATGTGGGTGTTAGGGTAGATATCAGGAAAATATTCTTCACAGAGTAGGTTGTGAAGCAGTGGAACAGGCTGCCCATGGAAACAGTTGAGTCACCGTCCTTGGAGACATTTAAAAAACATGTAGATGTGGTGATTAGAAACATGTATCAGTGGTAGACTTGACAGTTCCAGGGTAATGGTTGGACTCAATGAACCTAGAGGTCTTTTCCAACCTAAAACATTCTAATTTACTGTTCTCTGTTCATTGGGTTCTAAGTATTCCAACATGAAAAGTTAAGGCTGTGGAAACAGATTTACGTTGGAAAATGAGTCTTCTTTTCACTTTAGAAACGTAATATAAGTGTCAAATATTGCTAGTTGTCTAGCTGAGCTGCTCAGGACATAGAAGTAGATGGGATGCCTTCAGACTGAGCCTGCAAAGTTTTAGTTGACTGATGTCCTGTACATTGCAAATTCACTGAATTGCGCATGATTTATTCATGCTTATTTTCCTCAACCAACATCTTTTTCAGCTTGACCTAGAGGTTAAGACCGAAAACAAGAGAAACTTAAATGAAAGGCAGCTCCCAAGAGTAGATTTGAAGCATAGCTGGAGAGGGTCGATATAGCTAAGAAAGAAATTGAATCATCCTGGTCACAAAACTGTAGAGAAATACTTGTCTGTAAATAGTTATATTTCATCTTAAAAATTA
Organism: Lagopus muta; assembly: GCF_023343835.1. Taxonomy (NCBI): domain Eukaryota; kingdom Metazoa; phylum Chordata; class Aves; order Galliformes; family Phasianidae; genus Lagopus; species Lagopus muta. The sequence continues at coordinate 12,397,274 of NC_064434.1, forward strand.
CTCAATTAAAATGTTGACTGATACAAACTATTTTCTAAACTTCTATAATTCAGACATGGCAGAATTGTCCTTAGAAGAAAACAAGAATCATTGCTTCTTCTATTCAGTTGGAAATGTACAAAAAAGAAAAACAGCAAAATATATTGAATAAGGATCTGATATTCTCCCAGTTAAATTTCTTGTAACGCTGTAACTTCATAGAATAGTATTACTGAAAGGGGTGGACACCAGGAAATAACCAGGAAATAACATTATAGACTCATCTTATCATCATGGACTTTATATTTGCATGCTAATCGAATTGTACTGTCATGAATATTTCTCTTTAAAAAAAAAGGAAAAAAAAAAAGACTATCTAGATTATTTTCTCAGATGATATCCTTTACATATTTAATTTTTTGTAAATACAATATATCAGAAGAGAAAAATTTTTAGAATTATATTTTTTTTAGAGGAGAAAAACTTCTGCTTCGTCAGACCACTGAAAGAGTCTACAATATTATGTGGATTTCCATGATTAACACTTTAAAACAAATTTGTTGAATAAACATTGAATCAATAATTCATCAACTTGAAAAAAAGATGATTTTAATCAGAAATTATGGTCTTGCAGAGAAACATAGTAAAGGTTAATGTTAAAAAAGAAAACTAATTACTATTTTGTTTAACTCTAAATTCTAGCTGCTTGTCCAATTAAGATCCATCTGCTTCATAACCTTTTTTGTACATATCAAACATGATGTTAAAAAAAAAACAACATAAGTTTTCATGCATAACATCCTCATTAATGAGAACTGTGCATCATTCCTATTATTCTGGCTCAAATGAAAAACAGCGGTATAATGAGTTATCTGTGCTTGTTGCAAACTGACTTGAAGATTAATCTTTGTTAACTACTTGCTTAATGTTACAGTTAATAATTAGTTAATAATTAGTTACTTGACTCATCCATCATTTTACTGGACTGAATAAATTCTTTTTTAACTTATAAGAGTTTATTTATCTTTGCTTAAGGCTGCTTTGGATAAAAGAAATCTGAAAGGGTATAAAGAGTGTTGATTTTGGGAGAGTTAATTGTGCATTCAAATCACCCAATGTTGTTTCTAAGTTTCTATGCTGCATTCTTTCTAGAATACAAAAGAACCTTTTCTTGCAAATTTCTTCAACACATATGGTAACCATGTCACTTTATATCATATTCAGTTATAAGCATTTTCATGTACTCTTGAGTGGAAGTGGCACTTATCTGAAATAGTATAATACAGTATGCAATAAGAATATTTTTTTGAAATCTGTAAAGATTAAATTCCTATTTGATTTTGGCTGTGAATTTCCTAAATCTTGGCTGTTTTTGAGACTAATGGCAATTTGGAAACAAAACATTTCATACCACTCTAAGTATTATGCTTTTCTGCTGGTAGGACCTTGACTAAAGAGAGCCTTATCACTCTCTTTTCTGCTGACAGCTATATTTAGTGCTTTCTGTGATGCTGATTAGTGAATTATTCTCTGTGGTATATTGTATAACTTGTTTTCAAGTCAGAATTTTTTTCTCTTAAGAGTTGGAGACAAATGCATGGAATCAATAGACATTTTTCCTTAGTAAAGTGCCAATAATTATAACAAAATAAAAAAAAAATGAAGAAAATAATAAAATAAATATGGAAAATAATATGGAAAATAGATTTTATCTTCACCAAAGTCAACAAATTAAAAATTATAGTTCCCTCAGTGATGATATCTTGATCCCCTGGCACATACGCTATATTCTGTTTTGGAGCACATAATATTAGTTTTAATGCTTTAATGTATTCTCACAAAACAGACAAGTTAAAATTGCTTAAGGGGGCTATAATTTTAAATATGTTATCTGCTGTGTGCACAACACCACTGCCATAATGTTCCATTAATGTATTTTTCTTCATTTAACTATGTAAAGAATTGATTATACACCTTCTGGTGTGCTGCATGCTGTGGTATAGAATGACTGGTTGGGTGTTCAGATAGAGAGAACAGTATAACTCAGGTGAAATTTTGAAGCTATGACTGTTTCCATGAGCTGGGACATGATTCTGGTACGATTAGCATGGAGGGGATAGAGCACATTAACATCAAGACATTGCAAGGTCTTTACTTGCCTTGCAATAGATTTTCCCTGAAATTGGAATGTTAATTCTTGTCTCTTGGGAAGTAACAGCTGCCTGATCTTGTGCTCCATTGCATGGGTGTAAATCAGAAAGAACTCCCATAAGTCAGTGAAGTTATTTGAGCATGAAAAGCTGTACGATATCCTTAACAGGCCTCAAAGATATTACATAAGGTGACCTGAAATAAGCCTTTAGTGGCATGAAAGAACTGCCTACAGTGTACTTCTATGTGGTTTATAAGTAAAGAATAGTAGGGGACCGGCATTATCTTAATTCTGGTCAGAGATACTTTTTGGGCAGTAAGATCTGACAAAATGTTATTTAAAAAAAAAAAAAAAAAAAAAAAAAAAGGTTTATAAATCAGGCTGAAAAGAGGAACCTGTGAGGTGATATGGAACAAGGAATAATTTTATTAACAAATATTTATTGAAGAATTTATTCTTTTGTGTGTGTTTGTGTGCATTGCTTAAGATACACCACCTACTCAATGTTAACACAAAACAACATCAGCTGAAATAGAATGTGCTACAGGAACTGGTATAAAATGTTGCAGTTTGATCTCCAAGATTTTTCAGTACAAGCTAAAATTCGATAAGTAGGAGATATCAGTCCAAAAAAAGTGCTTCGTTTAGTTTGCTTGTTGCGTATTTGGTGAAGGCCTGAGCCATAGCCAGAAGTAGTGAGACAGATTTGTCAACTGTGGGAAATTTGGTTAGCCAGCCAGCTAGTAACTAATAATAATTCCTTACTGTTATTTGTAAGTTTGGTAAATATTTTACCCACACAAAATATTCAGGTAAAATGTCCAGTTATACCCAGGGTAGTGTTTCTGTTTATTCATGCTAGAGTCACAATTATTTCTCCACAAAGATTATTCTTATAGGTTAACAGCAGCCTATATCTAAACCTTTCAGTATATATTAATTGAAAGATTATTTGATTTATAAAAGCAAGAGTTTGTATCAAAAAATATAGGCATGTGAATTCCCCCCGTTGTTTTATGTGCGGTGTAAATTTGATTAGATTTTATTCAAAGCTGAAGACGTCCTTGCAAAAACTAACACTGACAAGAACTGCTTGTTTCCAGTTTTGGTCAATCTTTGTTGATAAACTGCACTGGTAGTCAACTAAAATGTTCTCCAGCTTTAATAAAATGACAGTAAATCACCTCTTTCTCTGAGTATGCGAGAGATGAAGTTTAGTGCACAGGTCATGCAACAAGGGCAGGTGAGCTGTAGAGCAAAGTCAGCAGCAAGTGATTCTGTTTCACAACCACTTCAGTGTCTGTAATAGAAGGCTTCATCACCAGCATAAATTTTGTTTTGCATTTCTTTGTGAACAGTCTGCCTTTCATTAACTCCTATGCATGTTTCTGCTTATTGCAGACAGGCTTCATTCATCAGAACTGTTTTCTTTATAGATATGTATTAAAACATGCTTTCTTAACTATCCCAGGGGAAATCTATAGCCCTTTATGCAAAGAAATGATGGCACTCCTCCTGCTATATTCTCTGTCTCTGACTGTGAAAATGAGTAGCCTGGCAAAACTGAGTAGCACAGCATGGTTGTCACAGAAAGTATCTGATTTTCATTAGTCCTCAGAACCAGTACTGTAAAGCATAATAGATTTTATCTGAGAAAAAAATAATTTAGCTTTTCACCTGGTCACAGTTTACATGGTGTAACTTGGTACTTCATGTTATTTACAAATGGACAGGCTTTTCTTTACTGTTTAAGGTGTACTCTCTAAAATTATCAATTTGTTGATTATCAGTCAAAAAGATAACAGCCAGTTTCTCATTAGCAAGGGTAACAAGGCACAGTATCAAAAATCACAGAATCACAGAATCACAGAATTGTAGGGGTTGGAAGGGACCTCCAGAGATCATCGAGTCCAACCCCCCTGCCAAAGCAGGTTCCCTACAGCAGGTCGCACAGGTAGGCATCCAGGCAGGTCTTGAACATCTCCAGAGAAGGAGACTCCACCACCTCCCTGGGCAGCCTGTTCCAGTGCTCCGTCACCTCACTGTAAAGAAGTTCTTGCGCATGTTTGTGCAGAACTTCCTATGCTCCAGTTTCTGGCCATTTCCCCTTGTCCTGTCTCCACTCACCACTGAAAAGAGTCCAGCCTCGCCATTCTGCCCCCCACACCTTAGATATTTATAGACCTGGATCAGGTCCCCTCTCAGTCTCCTTTTCTCAAGGCTGAACAGACCCAGTTCACTCAGCCTTTCCTCATAGGGGAGATGCTCCAGGCCCTTCACCATCTTTGTGGCCCTCCGCTGGACTCTTTCCAAGAGATCCCTGTCTTTTTTGTACTGGGGAGCCCAGAACTGGACGCAGTACTCCAGATGAGGTCTTACCAGGGCAGAGTAGAGGGGGAGGATCACCTCCTTTGACCTGCTGGCCACGCTCTTTTTAATGCACCCCAGTAAGCCATTGGCCTTTTTGGCCACAAGGGCACACTGCTGGCTCATGGCCAACCTGTCGTCCACCAGGACACCCAGGTCCCTTTCCGCAGAGAAGAATGGGAATCTTGCATGATACCACTATATTTCCAATAACTGGAACCTTTGACTAAAATTTGGCTTTTAACATCTGAGATGGACTGAGAAATACAAAATCATTTACCTGCTCAAATAGAGAAATGTAGCTGTTTTAATATTAGACATAAGCTTTTCAATATTGTATTTTTATATGACAATAAGAGTGTAGTAGATTTCATAGCCTGGCTTAATCTTATGGATACTGAAAATAATTTTCAAAATTGTCCAGCTGTTGGTGTACCTCATTGTAGAGGTGCTTAATTAATGCAAGCACAAGAAACTCTTAGGTGTTTTCAGTGTTTCAGAGAGATGCTTTATTATGTGAAGACTGAGTTAGAAACTCTGTAGACTGTGATATATGATGACTGAAATTCTTGGATTATTTTTCTGGATGATATGAAATCCCGTATGGCTTCTTTTCTCCTGGTAATATTGGAATAACTGACTGAGGTTGTGGGTTACCAGTGATATCATAGAATCATAGGATATTTTAGGTTGGAAGGGACCTTTAGATCATGTAGTTCCAACTCCCTGCTATAGGCAGGGACACCTCCCTCTAGACCAGGTTGCTCACAGCCCCATCCAGCCTGGCCTTGAGCGCTTCTGGGGAGGGGGCATTCACAACAACTTTGCTGGGCAACCTGCTCCAGTGTCTCACCACTCTCACAGTAAATAATTTCTTCTTGACATCTAATCTAAATTTACCTTCTTCCAGTTTAAAGCCATTTCCCCTTTTTCTGTTGCTACATGCCCTCAAAAAAGTCCCTTCCCAGATTTTCTGCAGGTCTTCTTCAGGTACTGGAAGACCAGTACAAGGTCCCTTCATAGCCTTCTCCTCTCCAAACTGAAGAGCACAAACTCTCACAGCCTGTCCTTGTAGGGGAAATGCTCCAGCCCTCTATTATCTTCAAGGCCCTCCCCTGGATCTACTTCAGTAAATCCAGGTCCTTCTTGTGTTGGGGGCCCTAGAACTGGATGCAGTACTCCTGGTGGGGGATCATGAGAGCAGACTGGAAGGGCTGAAATCAGACTAGGGGGGCATCTCCCTTGAGATGCTGATCACACTTTTTTTTAATGCAACCAAAGATATGGCTGGCCTTCTGGTCTGCAAGAGCAGTAATATAATGATTATAATAAATTGATGACTTTTTTGTCTCTCTCTTTATATATGCACACATATACATATATATCTCTATTTTTCCTGTATACTGAAAAGGAATTAAAGAACATCTCTTAGATTGTAACTTTTGTTTAAATATTCTTTCCCTCCCCAGTGATTATGAAAACACTGAAGCAACTGAACTGATGTGTAATGGTGCAGCAAAGGTGTACAAATATATTTTGACTGATAAATGATTGCTGAAATGCTATTACAATCTAGGATTGCTGTTATGCTTACTTCAGTGCTTTTTTTTTCTTTTTTTTCTTTTTTTTCAGTCAGTAATCAGAATTCATTTACTTCACACATGGGGGGAATATATTGCATATTAAAATATACTTGCTTTCATTTCAATTCTCACCTTTCATATTCACAATTGTATAAATTTATAAGCTGGAAAGGAGATTGACTACGTGTTGTATTTGCTGTCCTTGAGCAGTCACTCATGATTTCTGCTAACAAAATCTGCACTGATGTTTACACCAGCAAATTGACTGTGCAGTTTCTCAGTTTCATTAGATTAATTGGATGACATTTCATACCTTGCAGACTAGGGCATTAGAAATCCCAGAACATTTTTTTTTTCTTTGTTTGTTTCAAACTGAAATGACCTGATTTTATGTCTGTCTCCCTTTTCTCTTTTTCTTTGCTTCTCCTGATTTTCATTTGCTATTTCCTTTCCTCGTATTCATTATTATCTTCATTTCCCTGCTTTGTCTAGCATCCATCCTTTCACCATGTATCAAAACCCAAGACATTGATGACTTCAACAATTGCTTATTATCTATGAAGTTAATTTGTGGGTCTGGCTTCAGATGGATTCCCTACAGTTTATGTGTTTTATCTTTTAAATAGTTATTCATTTAGATGCTCAGTTGTTTGTATTTGACTCTTTACTGCCCAGGACACTAAACTAATCTAGCAATGCAGGCAGTACTTTTAGAACTACAGAAGAAACTAATACTCAAGGAACTTAGCATTGCATTCTAGATATCTTAAATAAATGCATGCCGTTGTTTGATAGCAACATATGTTTTTTTCCCACTTACTCATTTCATTAATGATATAGTTGCAATCCTTAAATACTCATTCTTTTGATAGTTTTCCTCACCTACTGACTCAGTTTAGTAGTTTTTACCATTGCTACTTCTTCTCTTTTCATAATACGACACAGTGCTTTACTTTGCCAGCACAATCAGACAAAAATTTCAGCTTGCTGTTCACAAAATACCGTATACAATATTTCCCTTCTGTCACTCTCATGGCTCAAAGTAAAAGGTGCAACTTGTCATATCTGTATGTTCTTCATGCAGCTAGTATTATGAATTACATAGATACGTACATATAAATTATGCTTGGAAAAACAATGAAACTCAAGTAATTGATCTCTTACATCTAGACAGAATCAGCAGTTAAACTTCTATCAAACACTTATCTAACATAATTAAAAGGAAAAAAAAGAACAAAAAAAGAACCCCAAGCAATTAACTTTTACAATGAAGATCTTTCTAGCTGCTGCACTGGCAACCTGCTCCTTGCACAAACATTGTTATTTCTCAAATAGCTGATCTAAATCCCTTTTGTTGCAGTTATGCTCACCATTTTGTGGGTATCAATGAAGTGACATATTTAGGTGCAGTTAGCATACATGGGTATATGATTTGTTAGAAGCTTTTTTAAAATCCAGGTAGAATTTGAAACATTTATATGCAGGAACATTTACAGTATTTTGTTCAGCATATGAATAAAGGAATCAGTGATAGAATTGTTTTCTATTTCGATTTTGCAGTTATCACTGTTCTCTTCTGAAGTTGTCTTTTTCTTGAGAACTGTGATTACTGATTAGTTGCACTTTCCTAGACTGAATAAAATAGCTTCTCTTTATTCATGGCACGTATGTACAAGTGAGGATGGCTTCTGGTCAGAGTGTTTATATTTATTCCCTTCATCTTCAGTTCAATTTCTTAAGCAAGGTGTTCTCTTAGATTTTCTTCCACTAACAATAAGTGACAAACTTCTTCAAAACTCATTTGAAAGTTATTTTTTTCATAAAAACGTGTTACTATTCCAGATGAAGGATCTGCTAAAAAGCCAGCTGGGCGTGTGATAGTATTTAATGTCAAAAATTGTCTAATATTGTTTTTTACCATCTGAAATGTTGCATGTCTAAAAAGAAAATGTGTTTCAATTTCCATTGCTGCTACAATCCAAGTGTTGTGAATATTTCTTGGCTAGTATTTGTGTGAAGTGCTAAGGAGAATAGGGAGAATGCTATGGAAATACTGTTATTACCACCAAAGTATGACATCTTGAAGACACTGCATATGACTACTGCTTTAGAATACCACTCCGAAAAATGAGAGGCTCAATAGCATGTTGCATATCCCATTGAGAGCCACCCATTTCTCTTAGTCTGAGCTTTTGCTAAAAATTTAGTTCATAGTGTTACTGAGATGAAAGAGCAATTTTTTCCCTGTATTAGTTTTGCCCAGAGGCTGAACAGATCCTGTGTGAATTTCAAAATACTTCTCAAGTCTGTGAGTTGGCATTACTTTTAAAATCTTGTTTTTCTTTTTTTTCCATGATCCTTTATATTATAGGCAGGGTTATTAAGTCTATCTATTATTAAGATTTACTGACATTTTCTATTACAACATCTTGTTTTCAATGGCTTGTAATTTACACAAAGTGTAACATGGGAATAAAAATTTACTTGCCAAATGAATGCATCATTTTGATTTCCTGCTTGCTTGCTTCAACCAAATCAATTCATCAATTTCCTAAGAACAAAACATAGAAAAACATGTTTTCATGTATTAAAAAGAAAATACTGAAAACATTTTTCTGAACAGAACCTAACACCTTCATTCTCAGAAGTGGAAATTGAAATTTAGAGAAAGGGTTGGTTTTCTGTTTAAAAAAAAAAAAAAAAAAAAAAAAAAAGACATCACTGTAATGAGAAAACTAAATGGGATCAAGTCCACAAACTTTGGTAAAAAGTTAGAAAATCTTTTCCTTTTTATGCTCAGTAAAAAAGTGTTAAAAAATTTGTAGCTGAATTTCGTACACAAATCCATTTAAAACAAACCATCAAGGTAGGGTAAATAAAACAGTGGAGCAACTGCACCATGAGTTGAATGAACATTCAGTTAACATAAATGCCTTTCCTAGCCTTTACTTCAGTTATCTAGGCAATAATTAACATCACATTATGTGGGATATTTTAAAAAGATTGTTTATGAAAATTGCCATTTCTGACTAAAACTCAAAGAGCCAACTTTATATTTCCTTTCTCTTGCTCACCTTCATTCAATAACAGAGGAATTTCTTAGAGAAAAATGGGTGAAAAATTAGGTGCCAGACAATGGTATGAAATTTTCTTGAGAAATGACATGTGAAGATACCAGTGAAAATCGTACGCTATCCACAGCCTTTTCCTTTTTTGCTCCCACTTTTTCTTCAAGTAGTTTTAGATCTCCTACCTCTGTCACTGCTCAGAAAGGAAATCCATTTCTAGGTTCCTGAAAACTGTTTTAATTTGTTCCGCTGGGACTGTTCTTGTGAGAAAGGGAAGGCAGAACAGTGAAATAAAGTTTTGTGGTGAGCTTTGTTAATGTTCTATGAATCCATGTTTATCTAGAACTTTATGGAGAACAATCAACAATTTATTGCAGTTTACTGAAAGTAAGAGAAAATAATCCTGAGATGGGAGTCCAAACCAGAGGGCTACGTATAAACTTTTAACATAAACTGCCAGAGCGCCAGCTTAAGCATTATTTTATTATTGTCCTATATGATAAATTGTTATCATCTTCCCTTGTACTCATTTTGCCCCAATTAGCAAACACTCTGGGCAATTCACAAGAGCAAGGAATTGCCATTAGCCCCAGAACTATCCCAAGGTACAATATGGATGTAAATATCATTTCAGTGACAGAGTTTACCTGTGTGGATTCAAAATGCACTGCATAATCTTGGCTGAGGACAAGAAAATATTCCTCAGAAAATTTTGTTTTCTTGTATATATGTAGGTTTTATATCATACTTACACTATGTTCTCAACTGACAGAAAGGGAGCGGCCTGTAAATACTTGCTCTGAAGTTTTGAATGTGACATAAGATTATAGCTTTCTATAATCTAAGAATATACACACCTGGTATTTGTGTCAAGCTCTGAGAGCTGAGTAGGAGAGGGTAGGATAGCATGCACAGCTAAGTCTATAAGACACTGCAAAGATGGACACAGCTTTTGCTGTCTTTTTAGAAAAAGCTGCATTGAGTGTCAAAGCAACTTGGGTAAATCCTGCCTATCTCTCATCACTTGTTCTGTCTGTATTCTTCAATTTAGTGTATGCAATCACATCTCTGCAAATATTGTAAATCTTTTCATTGAGCCGATCTGGATCAAAAATAACAGGATTTACTTTAGGGGATAATTTTCCTCCATGTACTTCATTCGTCCTTCAGTTTTGGACTGACAGTGGTGGTCAGCCATGACTTTCGGTTAATGTTTTAAATGTCCCTATGTTTGGAGTTAAATGAGGCATTCCTTTGCAAGGTTACTGTGGAGCATCACAGCAGAGATGATTACATCTTAGTGGCCGATATGGTTTTCGATGTCAATGCCCTTGGAAAGCTGAATGTTGAATATTAGATGGTTCTTAATAGATGTCATTAATAAAAACAGTAATGTAAAGATGTAAAGATTCTCTTTTTCTAAAAAATAGGGAGTTAAATTAAAATATCAAATCAGAGATAAAAAACACTTGAAGATCAATGCAGAATCAATTTTGTAATTAGTAGATGGATTTTATTTCCATGGCTATGATCTATTTTCTTCTCTCTTAAAGATTACATTAAGCTGAGATGAAATCCAGAAAAAAAGAAGATATAGGCAGGGCATTTACAAGTATTTTGAAAGTTCTTCACCTTTGAAAAATGATTCCATGTATAGAATTGCTCACACCTACTGCACAGGAAATGTAGGACAGTTTACAGCTCTTTCATGTGTAAACTAGTTCAAATGTATTTTAGAGAAAAGTCATGGACTCAGGTCTTATCATAAGCTAACAGAACAAACTTTCAATCATAAATATTGAAGTCAAGTGATACTCTTCTGCTACCCAAAGGTATCTAAGAAATGATATGTTAGCTAGTCATGTCAGTGGAATAGCCAGTGTTGTTTTCAAGTGAGGGAAAGCCAAGCAAATGCTCTGCTACGCTTCCTTTAACTTTTAACATTTCTGAAATCATTTTGTTCTATACAAGATATTGCTCCAAATTGTTTTGGGACTGAAAATTTTATAAGCAAGGGAGAGGACTGGTTTGCTCCTAGAAACACAAGCTGGTGTGAACAGCAGAAACCTGGAAATCCTTATTTACACAGATCTATCCATTTAGCCCAGTTTAGTGATTTGTTTTAATACTTGTGTCACAGTCTCAGTAAGCACTCTGAGGTGCCTCAGCTCATCTATGGAGCCAAGATAGAAGAATGCAGATACAAATGTAATTGCAAATGCAATTCCTGTTTGTTTGTTTGTTTGTTTTGTTTTGTAAGTGCATTTTTAAATGAAGGTATTAGACAAATGGCTTAAACATAAGGGGATCTGGTCTATAGCTTTTTTCTCAATCAATCATTTTATTTTTAAAAAAGATCTCAGAATGTATTTTTGGGTTAATGAATTTAATCATCAGTTCTAATATCCCTACGTTGCAAGAAGAATTATAAAATGTTGTACATAGAACAGTATTTTGGAAAAGACATATATAAAAATAATTTATGCTGATACTTAATGGATCCACACTGTGTCAGTAAGCAATCCTCTGACACAATGCTTGGGATGAAACAACTCACATGAGTGGCAGTAAGACCACAGTGCACTGACATTCAGCACTGACTCAGCTGAAGAAAGCAAGATGCGTTTTTAGTGTAAGCTACGAGTAAAAAGTTGTGTTTATTTTTGTTGCTCTCCAGTTTTATAAATATCTTCCATTTAATGTATATAGCTTTTCCTTCTCCTTTAAGAGTGCTGTTTCACATTTGCTTTCTGCTGGGCAAGGTTAGCCCAGGACAAGCAACATGCACCTTTATACACAGATGGCCAAGAGTGCTGCTTCACACCATGAATGCAGCTGCGTGGGAGGAATAGCATTAACCTGGCTTGCTCACTCCTCTCAGGTAGGTCTCTAGTGGGCAAGAGTCTCTTTTCAAAGATCATACAATAGCATTATTCTGCAAGAAACAATTCTTGCCCCTGCACTGAATGTGCACATGCTAAGAAATCCAGAGAGACCGTGGCTTTACATACTTTTGTTAATGATATTAGGGGAACACCTGGTCTGATGTTAATATACAGGAGATGTAAATTCCCAATGGTCTCAGCCTCAGAGTTCATCCAAGAGAACTCTAAACTCCACTGACAGACAAAAGAAAAATGCTCATCAGGCTGCTGGCTTCACTATTGTCTCTGCATTCTTCCTTTAGAAGGAGAACTAGAAATGTGATGGATGAGGCCTGCAGATAAATTTCAGATTTTCAGAATGAAACAGAAGCAGTTTTTCCTTGCCAGATTCTTTCCACTATTGTTTTCAAAAGCTGGTACTATAAATTTTCTCAGTATAAGCTGAGCAACATGTTAATTTTCATACATTCTCTTGATGCACATTTTCTTCAATATTGAATATAAAATTATAAAGTGAAGCTCAGTGTAAAGTATAGTAAGGAAAAAAAAAAAGTAGATTTTCCTCCTAATGACAGGCAGTTTACTGTTGGTCTCTAGACTGTTATACTCTGGGGTGTGAAACTTATTTATCATTATAAATTCCATTTGGTGTAGTATCAAATAATCATAATCAAATCTGTTGAGACAGTCATATAGTATTACTGTGATATCTGACCCGCTTCAGGGCTGAAGAAGGTACTCTTCTAAACAAAGTAATACTCTTCTAAACAGAAGTAACATATAAAAAAATATGAAGGGTATTCAAGGAAAACTAGTAAATCCTAAACACTATAGAACAACTCTATTAGTCATATTAGTCATATATTAGTCATTATAAGTCATAAAAATAAAATAATGTATAGCTATTACCCAACTTAGGGCTTTTTCTTTCAAGAGACTGGCTTCTGTGATTTAGATTTAGCTTCACAGAGTCACAGAATGGTTCAGGATGATAGGAATCTTTGAGGACTTGTATAATCCAATCCTCTTTTCAAAGCTTGGTCAGCCGGAGCATATTGCTCATGGCTGTGTCCTGTCCAGTTTTGAAGATCTCTAAGGATGGAGACTACAACCCTCCTGGGCAACCAGTTCCAATGTTTGAACACATTCTCTTTTTTTTCTTATATTTAAAGCAAATTACTTTATTTCTGCATGTGCTGATCGTTTTTGTCTTTTCATTAGGCATTACTGGAAAGAGCCTGGCTTTGCCTTCTTTTCTCCTCCCAGCCATCTGTCTTCATGGATATGACCCCCTGTGAACCTTCACAGAATCATAAAATTGTAAACAATGGAAGAGACCTCAAGAGATCATTGAGTCCAGCCCCCTTGCTAAAGCAGATGCCCTACAATACAAGTAGGTGTCTTGATGGCTCTTGAATATCTCCATAGAAGGGGACTTCACAACCTCTCTGGACACTTTGTTCCAGGGCTCCATCACCCTTATTGTGAAGAAGTTCTTCTGCATGTTTGTATGGGACTTTCTATGTACAAATTTTAGGCCATTATTTCTTGTCCTATTGCTTCGTACCACCAAGAAGAGCCTGGACTCATTCATTTGCCTCTGACCTCCCTTTAGATATTTATAAACATTTATCAGCTCCCCTCATTTTTTTCACAGCATCAGAGCATCACAGAATTGTAGGGGTTGGAAGGGACCTCCAGAGATCATCGAGTCCAACCCCCCTGCCAAAGCAGGCTCCTGAGCAGATCTGTGTTATTTACCTTTCCATATATGGGAGATGCTCCAGGCCCTTTGTCATCTTTGTGGCTCTCTGATGGACTCCTTCTAGGAATCCCTCTCTTTTTTGAACTGGGGAGCCCAGACTGGACACAGTATTCTAAGTGTGGCCTCACCACAGCAGAGTAGATGGAGAGGTTCACCTTCCTTGACCTGCTGGCCATGCTCTTTTCTCTTCACTGGGCTGTCCCATCTTACTCAGCCTTTCCTCATGAGAGAGATGACCTAGTCCCTTAATCAATTTTGCAACCCTTCACTGGATTTGTTACAATAAGTCTATGTATCCCCTGTACTGGAGAACCCAGAACTGGACCCAACACTTTAGGTGACATTACAAGTGTAGACCTTCCCTGATCTGCTGGCACTCTCATGCAGCCCAGGGTGCTGTTGGCCTCTTTTTCTTCAAAGTTGCATTTCTGCTTTATAGTCTGCTTTTGGCATTAGCATTTGTCCCAGAATATTGTGTAGCTTTTTGCTAGTCTATGATCATAAATTCATAGAATCATAAAACGGCCTGGGTTGAAAAGGACCACAATGATCATCTAGTTTCAACCCCCCCTGCTATTTGCAGGGTCGCCAACTACCAGTGTCTAACACTCTTTGAAATCCTGCCCTTGGAGCCGTACCCACTGCCCTAGGCAGCCTGTTCCATGCAAACTGCCCTCTGATGAAGAGCATGTTCCTAATATCCACCCTGATATCTTCCCCCTGATACAGATCCATGCTGTTTCTCCAAATCCAACCATACTAGCCACCATACAGCGGATTTAATGCTGCTGGTGGTGATTGCTTCCCTTTTGTTTGAACTAATGGTGTTTGTAGAAATTCTGAGAAGCTGAACTGTTCAAGCACAGCAAGGTATGTGCTGGTGATTTACTTCATATTGCTTCTGCTCTTTGGATTTTAAATAAGTAATAATGAACTTTTTCCAATTCCACTGTAAGCATAGGCCCAGACTTTACTGTTTTACAGCTTACTGATCATAAATAATATTTTGGGGCAATTATATGATATACCTTGCTGCCAATAAAGAATAAGAGGGTAAAATATTCACATTTAATTTTTCATTCCCAGTCTGAATTTAAATTGTAAATAAGGAAAGTTCCTCCTGGTCTGGTTCTTAATAATCATAATAGCTTCTGTAATTCATGTCAGAGTCCTTAAAGGTGGTAATACTGATTAAATTATAAATATCCTCCTAGCATGTTCATTGCCTCTGCTACTTAAATACACTTCTGATTTCACAGAAAGCAATGCTTATGTTTAGCACTCTGTAGCATTGCTGAGGTGTGTTCTATTGTTACCTTTCAGTGTTGTACTCATGTGGCATATCTAACCCAGTAACATTAAAATACACGGATAAAGATTTATTGAATATCCAAATGAGTTTGTCAAGGTTCATGTTCTACATTGTATGCAGATTTATTTTTTGTTGCCCATCACTATTTGTAATATTATAAGGTTTAAGAGCAGGAGACTAGGAAGGCATTTAAAATCTTCATATCCTTAAAGCATTCCAGGAAAGTTCTGTTCAAATCCAAGACACACAAAGACTACACTGTGAATGCATGTGTTGCCCATCTTTTAACTTGCCTCTATGGAAGCCATGTTATACCCACAATGTGTAGAAGTTAGAAACAGGTTAGGCATGCCAGGCATCTTTGTGCCAACAGGTTATATCTCTGTTAGAGTTGTTGACTTTGTAGCCTCTAGAGCTTTGTGTGTACCAGGATTCCTAGCTGTCCTGTGTCAACAGTCATTTGCTTTTGATGGCTGCATATGCAAGCAGGACCTTGATTTGTCTGATATTTTCAGGGACTTCCAATTTTTGTAGTCTGTGAGGTCAACCTCTATTGCTATGACAATGAACTACAGGTAGACTTGCTTGCCAGCTCAGTAGTTTGTTTCATGCCTTGCTACACAAAAAGAACAATGAACCACACTTGCTGAATACTTTTCTGGTTGTCTTGAATGGGATATTTTTTTCTTCTATAGAAATCTGTTTTTTATTTTGTTTGTTGGTTTTATTTCATTTGTTTGTTTTATTTCTCTATCTAGGAGCAAATCAGACTCTGAAAGCATGTTCTGATCATACACAATGTACGTTTTTTGGTCTGTGTTACTTAAATGTTTTCTTCCACCTGCCTGCAACTCAACCTGGTATATGAAAACAGAGTATTGGCTAGAGTTATATCCTCTTGTCTTTCTCCACTGTATTCTCAAGAAACTGTCTGTATTTATCAAATTGTAAAAGCCTTCTCATCCAGGCCTGTATGGTCTACACTTCTAAGCTTCTCTCAAAAGCTATTGCTCATTTTTATCTTTCCAATGATTTCTCACTTAATTCACACTCTTTTACTATTCTTAATATGAGTTTTCAGCTAGACAACCTCTTCTTTAGAGAAGATATTGAATTGTCCAAATGGCAGTAGATGTTCCTCAAGAACCAGAAGGGACTTTGGAACTGGATGTCACTCACTGGCAAGAGTGTGTATAATAGAAAGGCTATGACTAGAATGAAAGGTGTTCCAGAAGTACAGTGAATTACGAGTTGTTTTGTGAAATACTTTCTACTGTATTTACTGAATTTATACAAAAGTAGTGTTTTTAAGGCTCAAAATAATTCAGGATTTTTTTGATCTGCCTTAAAGTCCTTGAATTTCTGTTCAAACCATTACAGACTCTTTTCCTTGCTTCCAAAAGAACTTTGAACCAGCCTGAGCATTTGTTGTCTGGTTCAGTAACAAGTGAACGAGAAAGTCCTGAATGAGTTTGGTGAGATTATTTTTTAAGATAGTCATATCAAGAAAACTTCTCCAATAAAGATTTTTATATATATATATTTTTTAACACAAAGACATTTATTTCAGTCATCCTAAATATGCTTATCATTTGTCATGACATTTCAAGCTTGCTGAGAAGGGAATAAAATTTTCAGTTGAACTAACACTCCTGCCTGTTTTACTAAAACCAATTTCTATTCATTTCTCAATGGCATTTTCTTTAGTTGTCAATTGAGGGTCATATTTAGGACACGTGGAAGTGCATATAGCTGCATGGAATACAACCATTCATATTTCCATAAGACAACTGCACATGTTACAGCTGGGTGGACTATGAGATATAATTTGATCAAAATATTTTATATAAAAAGGGATACTATAAAAGTTCTACTAAGTTACAAAAGCATTTGAAGGAGGTTTTATAAGGAGGCTGCATGGGGTTTTGATGGATTAAAAGCTAATGGCACTACAGTCTCAGTCTCAGTGGAAATCTATCTTGATCTCATTAACAGCTGAGAGCTAGAGACATGAGAACAGCAATGAAAACAAATGATTCAGATTGCAATGGAAACTATTATTTAGATTCCAGGGCTTCTCCTGTATGCACTGGTCATAGGCAAACCCTGCAATGGGAGAAAAATCTATTAGAATGTAAAGGATGAGTGACTTAATGTAACTCAGAGTTTAGCCTTTCTTTCTTAAAGTGTCCAAGAAAGAGATTTTTGCAGTAAATCTATATCTACAAGGGAGTTTGTGTCATAATAAATTGTATCAAATCATGAGAAATTGCAAGAATAAAACCCCAGAAGACAAGATGGTTGAATTTAAAATGTTTTCAATTTTTAAAAGGTTTTCATTACTGTCCATCCAGCTCAGTCTCAAAGTGAATACATTTTTAACTTCACTGGTTGACATAGGTTGACATAGGTGAAATGACTTCTAAATAAGCCAGTTACTAAAAAACACAAATATTAGAAAAAGAATATAATTGTTTAGATTTTCATAAGTGATGTGTGACTTCAAATCCTAGCCAGTAAATATGAAAGTGACCATGTGTGTGCTGATTCTTCACATTTTACTTTAGTACCATTTTATCCTTTAGGACAAAAAAAGATTACTGAAGAGCATTTCATTTTCTGTGCTTTGAGTGTGTATGTGTACAATAACATTTTTTGATATCTATTTTTCCCTGAGATTGCAGTTTTTCTGATCATTAGGTTTCATTCCATTTAGCAATCCTGAAATAACTTTTTATGGGAAAATGAGAAACCAGTATTTGTTAAAGATAGTTTGAGACACGCAGCTTCAAGGATGACATCTAGTTATCTCATTTTGTCACAGAAATAAATAAATAAATAAATAAATAAATAAATAAATAAATAAATAAATGCTAAAATGATCATCCTAAGTAAAGGAATTTATGTAAAATGTAGAGACTGGAAGCTGAATTAGAGATCAGGATGGATTTTAGTACTTTTCATTGTTAATAGCCCTCCTTTTGTGATGCTTCAAAACATCATGTGAATTTTCATCATTGCCTTATAAAAATACATAGTATAAATAATAGAAACAGTGTGATTTCTTCTGTTTCTAAAAAGATATTTTTGATTTTCTATAGTACTTACTAAGCTTCTTAGCTGACCTTTTTCTTTTCCATATTTTTCTTTTCTAAAAAAATACTTGATACTATGCTGTTCTTAAAGCAGTAAGATCACTGACTCTCATCCTGATTAACCCTTTCTTATCTTTCCTTTAACACTTACAAGAAAAAATATGTATTTTATTAGAGTGTAATTTCTTGAGCAGGATATTTTTATTCCTGTGTTTTTATTCTGCTTAACAAGTACTCTTACTACACAAAGAAATAGGTGAGAAATGCATAGATATCTCCTCCTAGTACAATTGATGGAGAATTAGGATTTTCCAGTCATACAATTCCAGACTTCTGAGGTTCAATTTTTTTTGGCCAGGCAAAAATTTGCAGTATCATCTGGGACTGCATCCCAATGGTCTAATAGCAATGGAAAGAGACCTGAGAAAGAACCATTGATGGGCAGAAAAAATGAATTGTAGAAAAATTGAGATTTTATTTCACAGTCCAAAATAAGACATATATTGTTAAAGATCTCTGTTTTTACACTGAGATTTTAAGTTCAGCAACAGCAACCAATTGTACTCCGTGCCTGGGATGACAAACTTTGGTTCAGAGTTTTTGAAAGCAGGTGCACATGTTTTATTGTAAGTGTATGTTTTATGGGATCTTATCATAAAACAGTATGTTAAATAGTTTTAAATTGACAAGTTCCTTGTGGTGTTCGTAGAGATCTGCACTGATGAACGTGTCCCTAAAATTCTCAATGCTGGGACTTTGTATGTTCAATGTGCCATAGTCCAGTTTATCTGTGCAGGAATTGCTGATGATTCTTAAATCTCATCTAGTCTCCTGTAATTGCATGAGATACCATTCTGATATTTTTCAAACCCCTGTGGGCAACTGTGGAAAATTCATTGACTTCATAGTCTGTCACAGGAGTGTTTTATATCATCACAAGAGGGGTGCGTAATGTATTCCACAAAGAACGACATGAAGAAAAGCATGACTTATATACATGCAAAGTTTAAAGATCGGTGTTGGAGAATAAAAGTGATTAAAAGAAGCTAAATTTGGCATTAGCACCTCTATAGTATCTGTAAATGTTATACTATTAAGCAATCTAGTTCAGCTGCCAGTAATGTTTGGGTGAAATGCTGTCTCCGGAAAGAAACCTGGAAATTGACTCATTCGAGGTAGATGTAAGTGGACTGTAAATGACTATGACGAAGTGATATAGTTAACATTACTTCTTAGCCTATGCAGAGAAGTAACAGGTAGCTCTCTAGCCGTCTGCTGTGACATTTAAAACCGGAACAAGTAAAACACTAGAAAAGAGAGTGTTTGTAATAAAAATAATGACATAAAGTAGCACTGGATAAACAAGTGCCAAATAAACAAAGATGTGCAAATCTTTACTGAATGTCAAAGCTCTTCAGTACCATCACTAGTAGGGTAAATATCCAAAAGAGATAAATTCTTTATGTGCCTGGATATAATTTCTGTAATGACTTCAGGTCAATTTTAAAAATGAAAAGTATTTTCAGTAATTATCTGGTATTCCAGTTTAATTGAGTTCAAACAACTTGTTGCAAAGGTGGAAGAGATTGTATGGCATTGACCTCCTATGAGTAAGAATCAGGACCAATACAAGCAGTTAGTTGAATTGTGACAGCAATGAGATAGGGGGTTCACTATGACTTTTTTCAAGTTATGAAGCCCAAAGTACCTTTTAGCAAGAACTGGCAAAATCTTTTATTCACTGACCCCAGCAAAATAAAACAGTGTTCAAGACAATTATGCATTAATTAATCTCCAGTGGCAAATTACCAAGAATTAGCATTGTGCTATAACCACTGTATCATAAACAACAATTTTTCTAATGTTGCTGGTTGGTTTGATGTAGATTGCTAGTAAAATCATGCATTTTTGGAGTTATTTCTGCTGTACTGAGAAACGTTGTGGATAGATATGAACAAGAATCTGAATTTACAGTATATTAAGGAATAGCACTCAATTTTACAAGTTTCCTTTACTGTGGTTTTGCAGTGATACATATGACTGTGTTGTGGGGTATAATTTAAAAGAACATCGTAAGGTACACTGCATATTTTATTTTTACTTACTAAATGAAAACGCTAATGGTCACCAACCTGCTAGTTTGCTTCTTGCTTCAGCACAGTTGAATTTGCAATGAAAATGTGACATGCAATTGTAAAATGGGATTTTTTTTTCTGTTGACATGGAACATTAAAAAATGTCCATCTCATTTTTATGGACATACATTTTTAAATTTAGAATAGATAGATTGTGGAGTATTCATAGATTCACACTCTTCATGGTATTAAAAATAGGCACCAGCTCTTGTTTGATATTGTTAGATACTGACTTTCTATTTCATTTTTTGAGTATATATTCATTCTTAAAATACTTCAGCCATTATATTTTCAAGGAAACCGTTGTATTTCCTTATTAAAAAAAAAAAAAAAAGGTGATCATAATAGAACACCAAAATGATTGTTATTTGACTAGACAGCTTTTTTTTTTTTTTTTTTTTTTTTTTTTTCCACAAGACCTGGCATTCTTTTCCATGTTCTTTAGAATTTGGATTAGATATGCCTTTTTTTGGGAATGGAACAGAACCACCTTATAGCAAGAGATACCGATAGAGAACACTCCACAGGGATTTGTTAAATTAAGTTAAAGGCTGAAGTTAAATTGGGGTGCCAGTAATCTATTTCAGTCAACATTTTGGATTCTGACTTGTAAGAACAAAATTTGGTGCCAGTTTTCCCGAGCCATGCACTTACAATAACACAGTAGCAGTTTTGCATACACAACTTACAGCGCATATTGGTTCAATTTCCTGTCCCATTTTTTAAATGATGTTGGAAATCTTTCTTCTCCTGCATATTTATCTGTTAGACTTCCTGTACTAGAAAATTTCACAGCTTTAATCTGAAGCATTAACTTCCATGGATTTCAGTATATACTTCTAGCTCAATTTCTGGATGAAATTTTGATTAGGTTAGAAAATACTCAGAATATGCTGGAAAGAAAAGCTTCACCAAAATAAGAATTAGAATGACTGAAACAAGCAGCTTTTAGATGAGTTTCACAGTAGAACAGTGAAAGATCCTATAAACTTTCAATCTATCTTAAATTATGAACATAATTCCTTACAACTTCTTATGAACTTAAAATTGTACATTCCACGATGTGTCTGCATGATCAAAAACTAAGTGTTCTGGATTCAGGCCATGAATTCAAAGATGAGGTTATTGTCCGAAACTTCAAAATTCAGCCCACCCAGCAGTAATAGAAATGTATGTGCTGCATGCTTTTTTTTTTTTTTTTTTTTTTTTTTTTTCCCTATGTATACATGTAGGAAATTCTCCCTTGTTATTAGTTATTTACCAGTATAAAGTGTTTTTAATTTGTCAAAATAATAAGAAGAATATAAATCAGGAATACTGCAGGTGGCAATGAGGGCTTGGTGAGTGGGAAAAGTAAAGAAAAGGGCAATCAATATTTCATCAGCATATCTCAGGAGGCTTCTAAAGACCCCTTTACAAAATATGAGATATTAAGACAGAACAACGTTATATAAAGGCTACAAACATCTATTTGCCAATTTTACTAAGACAAACTGTCCTATATATATTCTGCTGGATAGGTTAATAATTCATTACACCCTGAGCACACAGAAATAATTGCTACTTTCTCTATTATTTTCTTTGCACTGAGATATAGAAAAGAAACATGAAAAGAATCCCTGGAAAGTCAGTAGATTACTTGATATCAATAAGTTGATAACACTTTGCTGCACATATAAAAGACAGGAGTCACAGTCAACAGATCTATTCATCCCATGGAGCCTGATTTAAATGCCTTGGTTATTTTTCCCAAAAGAAAGCTGTAGTAAGTGGATGCCTCAGTGTGGGATGAAGCTGAAAAGACCGAGTAAGATGGACTCTGGTCAACTGATGTCATCATACCAAATTTATTATATATATAACACATAGAGAAAGGTGCACATGTGCATTCAGAGTAACCTGAGGATGGTTTCTGTGTGTTCAAAAGTGGATGCTACCCACACTGTTGTCTGTGTAGTTGTGGAAAAGTGTGGGTAATGCAGAAAGACATAATTTCATGTTTTCTTACATTTAACTTGTAAACTGTAAATTGCATTTTCATTAGGGATATCTGGAGCTACTTAACTGTAGTGTGTTCTGGCCATGCCTTCCAAAACAAAAATTTTGTCGGTATGTTCTCTGCACAGTCTGGCTTCATCCATACTAATAAAATATTTCAGACCTCAGTTCCGGGTAACCCCTTCCAGACTGCTCACTGGGGATTGTATCTGAACCAGACTAGCAAGCAAATCATAGTAGAAATACTTCGGGAGATTTGTCCTT
Organism: Lagopus muta; assembly: GCF_023343835.1. Classification (NCBI taxonomy): domain Eukaryota; kingdom Metazoa; phylum Chordata; class Aves; order Galliformes; family Phasianidae; genus Lagopus; species Lagopus muta. Next base: position 12,419,877 of record NC_064434.1, read on the forward strand.
GTCTACAGTTCTAAAAAGTGTAGAGTGTAGGCAATTATATTCCTGTTACTACAACTGTGTAGTTGCTTAATTTTCCAATATATATATATATATATATATATACATATATATAGATAGATATATACTAGAATATATCTAGTATATTCTAATATATACACACACACACATATATTATACATATATAATATTTAGTATAATGGTATATATACTTACAAGTAAATTACTGTCACTTATTTTAGGAGTGAGATACAACTGTGTATCAGAAAGCCAAAATTGAGGTGTTGGATTATAAGCAGCTATGGAATGCTGGTTTTATATGCTCCAATTATGGACAAGAAAAATGCTGTCAGTAGAGTTACTGGAGCTTTTTAGTGCTTTCATCTTGTAGTGAAGGAGTTTTGTAGTCACTGATCACAGTCTGGATGCAGTTGGAGCATTTTTGAATTATCAAGGTGTATATAAGGCACCTTGCAGGGCTAATATGAAAGAGCCCATAGGATGCTTAAGCCTTTGTGGAACAGCAATCGGAGGCTAGATAGGGTATTTCAGACAGCATTAGGTGCCCTTTCTTTGATAGCTGAATCTGACTTGGTCACTCCCAGAATGCAGTCCATATTAGCTGTTTTAGATTCCCATTTGAAGATGGGATTAGGTAAGTCCCTGGAAACTCCTAATTTCCTCTGTAATTTAAAAGAGAATCTTCCACAATCCTAACATTAGTGGTGGGTGACTTCAAGACATGCAGTACAAGTAGATAAGATAAAACATTTGCCCATATACTTAAACATCACAACTTTTGCTAGTATGAAATGAAAGATTGCCTGTAATGATCCTGCTTTCATTCCAGCATATAACTAATGGAGATATGATATATACAAGAGCTGGCCTGAACCCAAACAAAGGTAAGAATTTGCTTCTGACTTTTTTACAATACAATCAGCTTATGCATTGTTGTGAAGATTTCCTCAATATCTATGAAAAATCTGAGCTTCTCTCATTTCAATTTATGAGAAGTCTGCTTGGGATAGAGCAGAAGAGTTGGGAGAGAACAAGTGAAACTCAGCCTGAGAGAGGAGTAAAAAAAGGTGTATTTTTAATGTTTATATTTGTTTTGCATGACCCAATTTGTTTTAATTGACAAATTAATTTTCCTCAAGCTGTTTTGCCTGTGAATATAGCTGGTAAGAAATCTCCCTGTGTTTATCTCATCCTCTAAACTTTCTCATCCTCTTTTGTCCCCTTGTCCCTTGTGGAGGGGTGAATGAGGGGCTAGATGGTGTTTGGCTGTTTGCTGAGGCAAAATACCACAGCTTCAAACTGATTCGGGATAGCATGGAATATATTATAGCACAGACTTTCACTAATGATCTCTAAGAATACATCCTTAAAAGTCTAAGAACTGGGTTTCTTAGTAGTGTCATGATTAACATTTTAAATACATGTTTTTAATTAAGTTGCCTGTACTGGGACTAAAGCAGAGGACCAGCCATTAAGGGCTTGACTAGTGGTACACAAGCACCATATGCCATATACACAAGCACCTTGATCTGTAAGTATTATGGAGTCATTTGACACTTGGGAAGGTTTTTCTGTAGGTGATTTGTCTTATCTGAGAGTTGCATGCACATATTTTTCATTTTGTATGACACTGAAACGACACTAGATGCTAACAGTTGGTAAGTTAAATTTCTCTTTCAACTCTGCTACCTGAACATGCTATATTTCTTCAGTCTAATGTACAAAACCTGTGAATATATAAGAATGGAAAAGTGCATTAACTTGCATTTAAATGATAGTACTGAATTTTACCCTTCATATACTCTCCATTCATTTTCCTCCCTCCCTCCCTTCCTTCCTTCCTTCCTTCCTGCCTGCCTGCCTGCCTGCCTTCCTGCCTTCCTGCCTTCCTGCCTTCCTCCCTTCCTCCCTTCCTCCTTTCCTCCCTTCCTCCCTTCCTCCCTCCTTCCCTCCCTTCCTTCATCCCTTCCTTTTCTTTTTTGTTTTTCTGTGAGATTACTCTTTGAAGATATGAGATCTGATGTCTGTTCATTCATCAGCTTTTTCACCTCTTCATACACATGTAGTTTTTCAGGGCTGGGATCCAGTTTTTGAAAGAACTGTAGAAGTATGGCTAAAACTTGGATGAATCTCTACCATTCTACATCCCAGAAAATTTGCTTTCTACATTAAAGTAGATTCTGACAAATTTATTCAGCCTTAAGCAGAATACTGTGTACAATGAGACCCTTTGTAGTTTAAAAGTTTGAGAAATATGTACAAGTTAAAGCTATTCAACTTTGATTTAAGCTGTGGGTCTTTTCAGCATGACTCATGCCCTCATCATTATCTTACCCTTACAGAATTACTAAAATACTAGTGTAATTAAGATCAGTATCTTATAAAATTTATCTTGAGGAAATTTACAACACAAAACGAATACTTCTCAGTTTTTTAACAGCACCAAACATAACTATCTTTTTTTTTTTTTTTTTTTTTTTTTTTTCATAAAATGGGAATATGTTACTCCACTACATGGTAGGGGAATCTTCTCTATCATTAATGTGTTTAAATACAACAGTTATGATTACAGAATACCAAACCAGTAAAACTACTTTGCAACTATGTTATGAATAATGTGATTTCAACAATCACGATGAAAATGCTTAATAGAGTTGCTTCAATGTCAGTATCTATTTTCAGACATTTCAAGTATATGATACTATGAAGGAATGCAAATTTTACCAGTATTTTCAAAGACATAAAAGGCAAGTGGCTGTTTCAAATTTTCTGTCCACTTAATAGAAGTGCATTTATGGACCATGATAATGACTCAAATACCAGCTGATACTTGCACATTTTCCTACACTCCTCATGTCAACATGTACATTGAGGGGGGGAGTGTAGCAAAACAACTACTTTGGTCTTCCAGAGGGTGGACTTTGAACTGTTCAGGACCGTGGTAGGAACAGTCCCTTGGGATTCAGTTCTGAAGGGACGGGGGGTCCAGGAAGGCTGGTTGCTTCCCAAGAAGGAAGTGTTAAAGTGACAGGAGCAGGCTGTCCTCCTGTGCCACAAGACAAGCTAATGGGGAAGAAGACCAGTGTGAATAAACACAGAGCTTTTACTGAGGTTACAGGGGAAAAAGAGTATCTGCCTCCTGTGAAAGAAGAGATAGGTAACTTGGGGAGAGTAAAAAGTTGTTAGGATATGCATGGAGAAAATTAGAAAGGCAAAAGCCCAGCTTGAACTCAACTTGCCCACTGGGACAAAAGAGAACAAAAAATCTTTAACAAATATATTAACAGCAAGAGGAGGGCTAAGCAGAATCTCCATCCTTTACTGAATGCAGAGGAGAATGTGACCACTGAGGATAAGGAAAATACTGAGGTACTCAATGCCTTCTTTACACCTGTCTTTAAAATTCAGACCAATCATCCTCGGGGTACTCTACCCCCTTACCTAGAAGTCTGGCAGGGGGAGAAGAATAAACTCCCCACAATTCAAGTGGAAACAGTTAGAGACCTACTACTCCACCTGGACTGCCACAAGTCCACGGGGGGTGCTGGGGGAGGTGATTGCCAAATTATTTTCCCTCATCTACCAGCTTTCCTGGTCAACCATAGAGCTCCTAGAAGATTGGAGACTTGCCAAGGTGACTCCCATCTACAAGAAGTATCATAAAGAGTATCTGGGGAATGACGGACCTGTCTGTCTGACCTCAGCGCCAGGAAAGGTTCTGGAGCAGATCATCTCAAGGGAGATCAAAAGGCATGTGTGGGACAAGGGGGGAATCAGAATTAGCCAGCATGGGTTCATGAAAGGCAGGGGTTGTACCACTACACAATGCAGAGCATAAAGCAAACAATGAAGTGCTAGGAGAATTAAGGAAGAAATTAATGCAGTAGAGTCTAAAAATCAAGTAGGAATTTTTACATTTTGAAAGTCTCATGATTTTAACAGTCAGTATTAAGGATACTTTTGACATTGGCTTTTAATAAATTCATATGAGAAACAGCTTGATGTCAACAGTCTAAAATACAGTAGATAGCTTTCCTGTCCAGAATTTTATTTTTCTATTACAAGAACTCATAGATAATTTCGTACTGTATGCGGCATTGGAACTAAAGTCACAGTCATTCTCATGACAGTTGGTCCTTTTTGGCATATTCTGACAGAGAAGTTAAAGCAAGAAAATATAAGACATATGTCTACCCTCTGAAGACACACAGTATTTTAGTGAACATTTGATCACCTTTAAATAAGACTACTTCAGTTCTTGAAATAATCTGGCACAGTAACAGGATTCTTACATGTTTCTTCACTTCAGACTTGCTATCTAGATGTCAAGATATCCCAAGGAATACAGAAGTGTGATTATGTGAATAAATTGATTTAGAAATTCAAGACCAGATTATTATTTTATTTACCGTCTCCGATTTCCCATATAGAGAATTAGAAAAATAGACCTGTTAATATATTTGTTAAAATAGAAATTAACATTTCATTTACAGAAAAATGGAGGGAGGAGGATGTTCCTAATCCTGCGGATGCATTTCAGTAAATAAATAAATAAATAAATAAATAAATAAATAAATAAATAAATAAATAAATAATCCAATTAACTCTTTGGAAATGTATTTGAAAGATATTTGTATTGGAGACAAACAATGAAATGGAACTGAATGTATCAATTTCCCTGACCCTGACATCTGGGGAGAGAATCTCACTGTGTTCATCAGTTTTTTGTTCTGACTTAACCTTATGAAAGTTTTAAATCATTCAGCCCAGTTGGTCAGTGTGATAGTAGATTACAGAGGGAATACTTCAAAGCTGCAGGAGTGTGATCCATTTTAGCTTTCTTCTGAAGAAACACGACAGAGTTATTCCACCAGTTCAAAAGGCAGAGAAACAGGGAAATCAAAGCGGTAATAGAAACTACAAACAAAGTGTAATGTCTGCTGGGGCTGATTCCTGTACCTCAGCCCTTCCAAGCACAGAAGTTTGACACTTCTTATCCTTTACATTTAAAGGCCAGTTCTTCCTCCCTCGTAGATAAGAGACATAGAAGTCAATAGCATACAAGCATCTGCTCTTTCTTCTTCATTGCATTGCTCCTACCTTTGTCTGCTAATAGATATAATTTACTTTTGTGTTGTCTATCGCACTTAAAAAAAAAACAACCCAAAATTACATATATTAGCTGAGGCCCTTCTCTGAAATACTTCCTGACCCTTCTGGCTGCTATTCTTTTTTAACTGGGCAGCACTGCTCTACGCCAGCTACTGCTAATTGGTCCCTTAGTTGCAGCTAGAGAAATAATTGGCTTATATTGGCTTCTTTGAGCCATGATAGTGTCTTTATATCTTATCTTATTCACAATACTCCTGAATACTCATCGTGCTGAAAGACTCAGAAGATCAGAGCTTTAAAAATTCTAATACATTTGGTATTAAAAATTCATCCTCAGAGTATATCTTTGGATTTGAGTAAGGTTGCCAGTCTTAAATTGTATATTCTGGGATGAATATAGATGGAGATTGTGTGCAGAATCATTCATAGGAGTTCAGAGATCAAAGGATCTGCTGCTGTCTGACCTAGTGAGCTTGTTTCCCCATAGAAATATATGTACACACTTCACTGAAATCCTGCTAAATGAGGTGACATACATCTTTATAGTGGGCTGTGACTGAAGCAAGTGAGTATTAAAGATTATAGTCAAAGCTCTGTGAAAGACACTGATAAATTATATTGCAGACAGCAGACAGGATGTATTGTTTGTGGAAAAAAATAATTGTGGCAACGTGCCCACTTTCCCAGTGCCTGGAGCACAGCCAGCTACATTGGTATTATGACATAAATGAGTTTGTAAAGTACATTTAATGGAGTATCAACTTCTTTCATTTACCTGATAGCAGCTTTTTATCATTCTTAAGAGTTCACAATTTATTCTGTCTGTTTTTCATTTTTCTTTGTAGTGCACAAGCCATCCAAAAATGTTTGGCATCAATTTCAATGTTGCTTACATTATTAAACCAGTGAGCATGTGGGGCTATTGCACTTTATGAGATCATTTTGATTTGTTGTTTTTTTTCAGTTTCTCTTTTCCTCAATGTCCAGAAATAGTGTTCTCTAATTGTTCCATTTATTTTGTTGAAATAGGAACCAGCCATGTATCCAAATATATCACCTTTAGGAAAATGAATATTTTTGAGCTTCTTCTATGTGCTTTTGTTACAGTTTGAAAGGTGTGACTTCAAAGATGCTTAATGTACATTTTTGGCACACTTCCACTAAAAGCATATAAAGATATTTGAAATCAAATCTATTTTATCAAAGTGATACTTTGAAATTTAACACAAATGAATGGCTTTCTGAGTTCTCTTCCAGATATCTCTAGACGCATGTACTTAAAAAAATAATAGAACTGTTTGAGTTGGAAGAGAACTTTAAAGGCTATGTAGTCTGTAGAAATGAACAGGGATACCTGCAAATAGATCAGGTTGCTCAGCGCCCTGTCCAGCCTAAACTTTACTTGTCCCTAAGGAAGGGGCATTCATCATATCTCTGCGCAACCTGTTCCATTGTCTCACCACCCTTATTGTAGAAATCTGCTTCCTTATATCCAGTCTAAATTTTCTCTTTTTGTTTGAAGTCATTTCTCCTTGTCTTGTTTCAGCAGACTCTGCTAAAGAGTCTGCCTATTTCTTTCATACAGCCTCCCTTTAGATACTAAAAGACTGCTCTTACATCTTCTTGGAACCTTCTCTCCTCCAGGCTGAACAGCCCCAGCTCTCTCAGCTTGTTTTCATAGAGGATGTGTTCCATCCTTCGAATCATTTTTGCAGCCTTTCTCTGTATGCACTCTCTATGATGGAGCTCATGTCCCTGCATTGCACCTGAGCTACTAAGATCTGCAGAAAGTTATTCTGAATGCAAGTTTCTTCTGAATTCAGCCTGACTGGTGTAGTCCACAGCTTGCAGGTACTTTAGTTTCAGTGGTTAGTTGGGGCATTTACGTGATGGACTTCACATACATCTTTAAATCCTCTCTATTACAGACTTTCAAAATGTGGAGTAGAAGTGATGGTGATTGGGTCTGTCTTCAACATAGGCCTGGTCTGGCTGCTCTGCTGATGTGTTTTTACAGCCACTTAAGCTGGCATGTACACCATTTCTAGTCCAAGTAGCACTGTTGTGCCCAGCCCATAGCTAGGGAAGGAGACTAATGTTAGCTTTCTCCTCTCATAAAACTACTCTTGAAAGAGGTTTTGGATTCAGATATCACTATATTCATTTCTGTTAAATGCTAGTTAGTAACATACATAACAAAGGGTATTTAAAATGGTAATTAAACATTTAACATTTATAATTCGTTTTTAAAAATCTGTTACTGCTATTTTAAAATAGCTTGTAAGAATGGAAAAGAATTTGACATTATTTCTCAACATCTTAGTAAAATGTAAGCAAACAAATAGCAGGGTAGCTGGATTAGTGAATGGAGAACTTTATAATGAGATTTGTCAGGGGAGCTCTTCATGAAACACCATATTCGCTACCAAAGGCTACAACAAATTGTAATGAGATTTTAAAGACTTTTCTACCTATTCTTTCACAGCTACGGAAAGATCATGCCCTTGGAGAATTTGATACAGACCCCAGAATGCTACTACCAATTTTATAGTACAAGTGTATAAAAAAGAATATAAGCACCTTCCATTAAGTTTATGTCCCCACCTATTTCTGAAATACAATGACTTTAAGATTCACTGGCTTGCTATGTATTAATATCTCTATCTTGAGGATATTGATCTTAAATGTAAAGTGCAACTTCTGCACTACTTAGATCCTAAATTATCAACATGTCAGATTGATCTGCACTTATTGTGGAGGTGATTGTGAAGCTTATCTCAATTGATTCATTTTATTTAGTTAAATGAGTTGGAAAAGCGTAGAAGTTTAGATTTTGTGACCTGAAACTATGAGTACTAAATAGTAAGTCTTCAAGGCTGATTGAGTATATTTTCAAGTGGATTTTAGTTATTTGTTTTTTTATTTATCTGTTGTACACAACTGCATTCTGTTAAATTACAAAACAATAATTACAGAGACCCTAAAGGAGAAGTTGGAAACATTAGTACAAGAACACTCTTTCAAGATGTCTTTAAATTCACTCTAGCAGAACAACAGTCAATAGGCAAGGCAGTCACCCTAAGCTGAACTGAAAGCAGCAAACTCCCATACAACAAATTAAATTAACCATATAACAGATAGTAGTAAGCCTGAGCAAAAATAAATCCAAATACAAAAAGTATGCAAATGCGCAGACAGTATCCATGTTATTTCTCTATTATAACTGAAATTAATAAGTCATTTACTGTAAGATATTATTCTGTTAACGTCTGTGTCTCAAAGCTTGCTGGGGACACAGATGGACTTGTTCAAGTCCAGACAAGTCCTGAGCAAGGATTGTGAGATCTTTTGCATGGGGGACGCAGATGGACAAGGCCAGGGGCAACAAGAGCGAGATGAGCTGCAGCTGAATGGCTGTGAAGTGCTCCTTTGTGTGGACCTATCTCAGGATGATGGCCATCTCAGGGGGTACTCAATGACTCCTGCTCAAGGCCCATCCTTGTCACGTAGGCAGGAGAACAAGGAGGATAAAAGAGGAACTGAAAACCATGAGGATGGGTTTCTGGCAGCAGATTCCTCATGAAGCAGAACAGAGGTTTCTGGTGACAGATTCCTCATGAAGAAGATCAAGGATTCCTGACCATCAGATTCCTCCTGCATGCTGCATGCTGTTCAACACCTGCATGCTGTCGCACTCTCCTGTGCCTGCTGCCTGAGCACTGCTGCTGCCTCAAGGATTGGCTCCGCGCCTTCCTCCGCTACCTGCTTGTTGCCCAAGGCCGGCCACGCTGCTGCTCCCAACCCCCCGCTGCGTCTGCCTCGGACCTTCAAATGCCGTGCAACAGGACGCTGCTGGATCCTGATGGTGACTCTCCCCGCTTTACGCAACTCTCGCTTCTTTCCCATCTTTTCTATCGCCCTCCTTCTCTTCCCCGTCTCCTTGATTAGGTTTGGTAATAAACTGGTCGGAACAACCTATGAACCGTTGTTTCTTAATCTCACACCGGGTATACAGATATTAAAAGAACCTCATCTCCCTCCTATAAATTGGAGCGAGACATTTATGTTGGAAGGAACTGCTAGTAGAGAGTGAGGTATTATAAATGTTGACTTCATGGAACTCAAAATGAAGAAAATGAAAGTTTAACAAGCAAGAAACATTCCCAGTGGGTAAATGTTTCATCATTCATGTGCACATCCTTTCATGTTGTTTGAACAGAATTTCAGAACAGAAATAATCTGTACAGTAAATTTAAAGCCACCTTCACAATTTAATTCACTATCTTCAGAGCTAAGATATATTTTAAACAGTTTGTCTTTACCATTCGCAAGGGATTCCATGCTTTTTCCTTTGTTCCCAACAGTTCCATGCTCCGGTCATCCTGAGATGTGTCATTCTGGGAGTACCAGCACACACAGGAGGAAGACAAACATTTTAGGATTGCAGTAAATCATGTGCATACGAGGTGATCAAGTTTGGGAGAGCCAGAAGAATTTTGATAAGATTTTCCAAAGTGTAAGTTTGGCTCATATAGGTACAACTAGCATTGAAATGATATTTATACTTTTAACACATATGAGGACACACAGTAACGTTCTACTTTTTTCAGGTTGTGATTAATGTCTTTACTATTCTCCTTGTGATCATTTTTGGGGTGATAATGAGCTAAATCCTCTAATAGAAGAAATGGAGAACATAAGCAATAGTTTATTTATATATATTTATTTTCAGCTTTGGGGTATTTTTTATATTGGTTTTAGCAAGATCTATATGTCTCAGAAAATGATTAGTGAATAACAAGTTTTGGCACTGTATTACTTAAACATACTTATTTTTAGAATGCAAACAGCAATTCCAGATCTCTGTAAATCAAAACAGAAGATGATTAATTTAAAATTATATCTACCGAGTACAACGTATCTCTCAAATCAGCCTTTTCTGTAGGTCGTGTTACAGAATTTGTGTCATATATTAAAGGACTAACTTGAAACATTCTTTTTCCCTGAGGTGAGTTCAGATCATTAGCTACTGATGATTTCTTTTAACGAAACTGTACTTCTAAATTTGTTTCCTGAGTGCACTCTCATTTATTGTAGTGCTGGAAAAATGAAAAAGAATTTTTTTTAAAAAAATTTCACAAGATGTTTCTCTCAGACTAATTTTCCAGCCTGAGCCATAGCAAACAAGTGGATTTCATTGAAATCATATTCAGGGGCAGAAATCTCAGCAGATTCATTAATATATATGTATTCAAGGATGACTCACTTTTGGCTCTCCTCTATCCTGAAAGGTGTTCAAGCAAACTTACCTCATGCTTTCTATCCTTTCAGCAGATTTCTGCCATTGAAAAAGTCTTTCTTCCACCCCCATGACAGTTTCTACTTCTTGTCTGGACTTTTGTGGACTTCTGTCAAAAAATATTGGAAGATCCACATATATCTTCTCCACAGTATAACCATTTGTCCACAGTATAACCATGTCCTTTTGCGCTCTCATAGCTTTCAACCAAGCTAATGAGGGATATTTCCTGGGGCTGTGCTGATTCTTTCCTAACAAATCTGTTTATGAATGCACTCATTCTTTATCACAGAGTTTGTCATCTTAGCAGTAATGGAAATCAGACTCATTAGTCCCTAATCCTTATGAGAATCCTCTTGAGATCTCAAATTTTAGACAGCAGTTATACTCTGGAATGGTGTTTATTCATGTCTGAGGAAAATTAGGCATCCTTGTTTCTTTTTTCTTTTTTCTTTTCAGGTGCTAAACAACTTATCTTCTTTAAAGGGGTCCTGTACTTTGATACCTCAGTTTTATACCTCAGTTACATCTTCTTTTATATTTTGGTCTATATACTTGGCTGTGCCATGATGTAGAGAATGTCCAGGTGAATTATCCATATTTTAGAGCTACTCTTTTTCCTATCATCAAATATTTTCAACCTAGACATCAATCTTCAATTTTGGCCATGTCTGTGTTTCAGTCTAATTTAGCTAATATCATAAAAATCTATCTTTGTAAAAGATCAAGCATATAACTCTTCCATATGCCTTAGTGTAGCTTCTAGGAGGATTGGTTCCATGATCTTCCCTGGCACAGATATGAGGCCAACAGGTTGGTAGTTGCCCTAGGTTATACTTTCTACATTTCTTGTGATGTTGCTTTTTTTCCAGTCTGCAGAGACTTCACCTGACTGCCATGACTTTTCAAATATCAATGAGAATGACTTGGTGACTACGTCAGCCAATTCTTTCAGGACTCTGGGATGCATTTCATCAGTATCCGTAGACTAATGGATGTTTAGGTTCCTCAGGTTATCACAAGCTTGACCTTCATTTACAGATGGGAGGGGTAATGCTCTCCCAGTTTCCACATTCCAAACCATCTGCTTTAGGGCTGTGTGGAGAATTTGATAGTGATGACTGAGGCAAAAAGCTGTTGAATACCTCAGCCTTCTTCTTGTCTGTTGTTACCAGCCTGCCTTTATTGTTCACTCAGGAGGTAAGCCCTTCTGGACTTTCCAATTAATGTACCTGTACAAGCCTTTCTTACTCTTTTTTGTGCCTCTTGACAAATCCAGTTCCAATTGGGCCTTGGCTTTCCTGATCCCATCCCTACACATCCTAACAGCATTCCCACTCTCCTCCCAAGTTACCTATCTCTGCTTCCACTGCCTGTGCATTTTCTTCTTGCTCTCCAGTTTGACCAGCAGGTCCCAGTTCAGCCATGCCTGTCTCTTTGTCGTCCTTTCCTGACTTCCTATACCTGGGGATGGAGAGGTCTTGTTCAGCATGAGAAAAATTTGTTTTGCATACATTTGTCCAACTAGGTATTCAGTGGTCTCATTTGCCCATATTTCACCTATTAAGGAACTTCCATGCAACTGAGAGTGACTTTTAAGACCTTACCAGTCTTTGCATAGATTATACTCTCTCTCAAATGCAAAATATCTTTTCCACTAAAATGCTGCAGTAAATCATATTTTCTTAAAATATGCTAAAATAAGTCATTTTCAGCCCAGTAAATTGAACATGGTGCAATATTTTCCACACTGTAAATATTGTCTTGTAACAAAAATAATTATCATTTGAAATGAGAGGCTACATCTGTTTTGATATTTTCCCAGTAAAGTGAGTCCTGCTACTAATGTAATATCAAAAGACAAAAGGTTCACATCTATTTGAACCCAAGAGATTCAGATGAAGTGGATGAATCAGTTCTGCTTTCTGATTATAGTAACACATTCAGGCAGCCTTTTTTAACAGTGATCAGTGATTCACCTCTTTCTGTATGCTAAAAATGCTAATTTTTCTATTTTCCAGTTTTTAGTTTGTATTTAATTATAAAATGAAAACTGATCAAAGAGGAGAAAAAAACACGTGATCTTTGTGTATATGGTTTTGGAAATAAATTATTCTGCTCCATGGACTGTTACTCATTTAAATCGTTTTTGGATAGTTGACAGGTATTTGTGAAATTTTCATAAAACTGAAAGCATGATTAATTCAAAATTAATGGCTATTTGTCCAAAAACAAATATTTTTGTTAATAATTTTATATTTTTCTCTAGAAAAATTAGAGAATGCAACCTTACAGAAGAGGTTGCATTATTTAGAATAGTAATGTGATGAAAATAGAACCAGGGGAAAGTAGCATACGCAATAAGAAATATTATGGAAAGTATTTTATAAATTCTCCAAACCAAACGTGTTGGTTGTTCTGAAAGTAATGCTTTCTATTTATTTCCATGGAAAGTACAAAAGATACAAAGAGCACAACTTTTTGCACTATTTGTTTGAGCTATGAAACACTATTCTCCAGTATAGTTGCCACAACTAGCTATGCATTTTCACCAGCTATTAACAGGAGCTTGCATGGTATGCTCATGAAAATCTGCACCAGCAGAGCTGACACACTGTCTTTGTCATCACTGATTAAATGTACCACTCACCACCACACTGTGCTTGCATCCAGTGTTTTATCTCTGTAAATGTTCAGCAAGTGCTGATGAATATCAATGCATACAATTCTTTCCACATGGAGGAATTAAATTACATACCTTTGCTTCATGTCAGACACCATTTTGTCAGACTACCCTTCTACTGTCATCTGTTGCAAAGCAACAGGATGTAGTGGAACATTGGTGGGAAGGTTCAACTTCTACAGTCACAACACCAACATCTTCCTTTGATGTCGTGGACCAACATAATAAAATAGTAGGCATTACTTTCAGAGCAGCCCTTGTAACTGCAGCAGACAGGATTAGAGAAAATGCCTTACCACAGCACAGCTAGCTCACACAGTTAATCCCACTGAAACTGAATCAATATCTGCTAAATTGCAGTTTTCAATACAAGTGTCCTGCAGTATTTCACACACTGCAGCATGTGCCTTCTGGTATTGCAAGTTTAAGTGCACCAGTGAAAGAGACTCAGTCTGTCATCTTGAGAATGAATGTGGAAGGAATGAGTCAGTAACTTTTGCTTCCAGGTCAGTATTCATTTGTGCTGGAAGAGGTTTTGAGAGCAAGGAGGCTTTGTACATCAGTACTCCATAGACTTTCTTTCTTCTGCCCCCTCACGTGTCACTGTTGGTATGCAGTAATATTATCAAGCTTGTTTCTCCCATACTTCAAATTGTAGTGAAATGTAATATGCCTCTTCATGTTAAAATGCAGCCAAACAGATTCACAATCTGGCTCTTTGAAATATACTCTGTTTACCAATCTCAGGTCACTTTCAGGGATGAAGATGATTAAAAGAAATCCTAATGTCTTCTTACCTCTTTTTTTTTTTTCCACTGATACCTTTAAGACATATAGATGCACCAAGATACTTATTTGGGATGGCAATATGTATGATCACAGAATTTAAATCAGGCATATCATCATGAAAGAGTTTCAAGGTAAAACATTGTCAAGAAAGCACCTCAAAGTGCCTGGGAAATAATGTTTCAGTAGCTGAAGATTTAACAGAAAAATATTGTCATCCACATCCACAGTTTGTTTTACTAACTATAGAAGATAAAGGCCTAAATCAGCTGAAACAGAAGGCTTTTGAGTCATAAAAATACATCTTTAGGCAAACATGATTTCAAGTTTTCAGAAGAAGTAAAAGACTGACAAATTTTCTGATAGAAAGGCTATCTAAAAATTTCTGTGTATAAGTTATGATACAAAACCCACTTTTCTCTATTTTTTATGGTTTCTGTGATAAAAATGGAATGGTATTCTAGTTGAATTACAAGTACGGAATTATATTGGATGTGCAGGGTGTTGGAATCCAGATCTGCTTTTATAAAAACATACCTGAGGTGATGGTGAGACAGTGTCTATTATACTACTTTGAAGAAGCCTAAAATGACAAAGCAGTTAAAAAGGGTTTTAAGTAAGTCTTAGATAAGGGAGTGATTTATAAATCCCTACCTTATGTTGCTGAACACATTTAAGTATCAAATATGAATTAAATTATGCTCAGAATCACCATTGCAGTGAACAAACTGACTGTGTAAACACCTACATATTTCAGCCGTTTGGGCAATAGTATCCAAAAGTCCTCCTGACTAAGTCCATGAATACTCCTATACCACAGCTTTCAAACAATATGATTTTAAAAAGTCAAGGAAAAGAGACTACATTTTCAGGACTCTTTTATATGTACATTTAAACATTAAGCTACAGAATCTATTTGCTCCTATTCTGGTGTTAGTCTTGCATTGTTGATTGTTGATGACCAAGATCCCTTTCCTTGAATATTTTATTTCCCCCTAGGTTGTTTTCTCCAGAATTGGGAACAACAGGTTGAGACTGAGGAGTCATGAGAATTGCCCACAGCTTACCCTAGCCTCAGGTTTGTTTAGGTTTTGAATTAAATCTCTGGAGCTCTACAGTGTTTACTTTGCTGACAGGAAAAAATTCACAGATGTCTAAAGTATTTTTCAAAAACAACAACAACACACAGAAGAACACAGTTATGCAAAAAGAAGTAGAAATACACTTGTATGCAATATAAGGTCTTTCTAGTTTATATATACTACAGAATCATTAGTAAATTCTACAGATAGTACTATAATTTCCATAATCCTCCTAGTTTCTTTGTGCTTATGTAGAT
Source organism: Lagopus muta (assembly GCF_023343835.1). NCBI lineage: Eukaryota > Metazoa > Chordata > Aves > Galliformes > Phasianidae > Lagopus > Lagopus muta. Next base: position 12,435,114 of record NC_064434.1, read on the forward strand.
TTCCTAAATTTAATAAGTCACGTTAAAAACTTGAGATGTTGATTGTACAGTATCTAAATATCTCTTTGAAGATCTCTTTAGACATACCATGTAAAGAACCTGAACCTGAAGATGCACAAGAACATGAGACCCAACTAGACCTATCCACGTATTCTGAGTGTACTGGAAGATGAAATTGCCAAGTTGCTATTCATCATATTTGAAAGATCATGGCAGTCCAGTGAACTTCCCAATGACTGGAAAAGGGGAAACATAACCCCCATTTTCAATAAGGGATAAAAGAAGATCCAGGGAACAACTGGTCAGTTAGTCTTACCTGTGTGCATGGAAAGATCACGGAGCAGATTCTCCTGAAGGCCCTACTAAAACACATGGAAGATAAAGATGAGGTGATTGGTGTTAACCAGCATGGCTTCACCAACAGCAAGTCACACCTGACAAACTTGGTTACCTTTTATGATGGTGTTACAGCATCAGTGCATATAGGAAGAGCAACTGTTGCCACTTACCCAGACTCAAGCAAAGCATTTAACACTGTTCTTCATGACATCCTGGTGACCAAATTGGAGAAAAATGGATTACATTGATAGACCACTTGCTGGATAAGGAATTGACTGAATGGCTGCTGATTTATGTCAGATAGGCCGCATTATGGAGCACTCTGTATTTAAACATAGCACAACTGCTATGCAGGTGAAAGCATTGAAACTAAAAATCATTCTCTTTAATTGAAAATAGAAGAAACAAGAATATACAATTAATGATCACCTGTGAAATGCTTGAGTAACTTTTCCATTACATTAGCTGAACTCAGTTCCCCAAATTTATCTGATTTTTTTTCATAAAATCACTGCTTTCCTTTCCTCAAGTACTATATGTTTTTAACTTCTGTAGTAAATGTTGCAGTGCTGTCTGAGTAAATTTCCTGCCTTGTTTACTTCTGTTTCATCTTCAGTCTGCTTCTGTCCTCGTGCAATAATAATGGGAAGATCTGTCATATGTTCATATAAAAATAATATTATGCATAGAATAAAATGGTGAAAAACTGTCAGCATAGGGCAAAAACAGCATGGAAAATTTACACAAAATTTACAAAATTTGAATTCTTCATTTTTATAAGGTTATCATTAGTTTATAATGGTCTCTTGACTCTCTTACTCTGCATTCTCTACACTCTGTACTCTCTCCAAGTAGGTGACATTGAATTTTGATGCTTAAAAATTATATGAAGTGTTGTAATCTAGGTCTAACAAGTATTGAGAAGATGTATTAATTCATGTATTGTTTGTGAGTATGGGTGTTCATACACATTTATATTGTAATTCCTGTTAACTTAAGTTTACCTTGAGACCTTAGTAATTCCAAGACCTTGTAACACTGCTCACCAGCTATCTGTTCTATATTTATGCACACATTTATAAATGAAAGTTTATCTTTCACTTACTCAGTTAAATATCACTTTGTTTCCATCTCAATTATATCTTTAATTTGTCAATATTAGTCTGAACCCTAATTTTATTTTCAAACTTATAGCTTGGTATAAGGATTTAGTTTTCTCTATTTTATGAGATATTGTATTAATTAAAATATTGAGTAGTTCCATACTCTGGGCCTAAGAAAGATCTTTGATGAACTATATTTAGTTCATGTTTTCATTTTGATAGCTATTCATTAATAACTAAAGTGTAAGTGTGGTTTTTCAACCATCCTTCTTTACAAATGTTGGTGTTTCATCTCAACTGTATTTATTTGGTCAAATTGTTTATGAGAAAGGCATCTGACACATTGTCAAGAAGTGATACCAGAGTCAAGACAATTGATATACAGTCTTTTTTTCTTTTTTTTGACTGTAAGTGCATTTTAGTCTGTAGATTATTTTTAATAGTGAGCCTAAGGAGAAGGTTGAGGCAATCCAAATTCAAAGCTTAAGTTTCATTAAAAGTTAAATATTTCTCTATAATGTGACCTCAGAGGTATTATGGATGTATTTTGGTGCATAAGGCAACATCCATTTTTCTTCTTCTACAAACAGAAAAAAATATTCAATGTGTTCCCTATAAAGATGGAAGGATCTTTAGGCTAATAGAAAAGCACATGGACAGAAGGTACAATTAATGAGTTCAAAACTATCATCATGTCAAGTAGACATAACTATAATGGTATTTAATTCCTGCCTCTTCCCTGGGACAAATCTGATTTGAAAAAACATCAAGGTTTTCATTTCCTTAACAAACTATAAATTTCTTCTGCCTCTTTTATCAGGTGAAGATCCTAAATAGCACTAAAAAGAGCTCTAATGACTGAAGTATCATTACAGAAATCTTGATTATTTTCAGAATTTTTCCCTGAGTCTTTGCTGGGAAAAAGGGCTTAAGCAGATATAATACCACATGTTATTTCATGATTCAGAATATTTTACTTTAAACTGACTGGTCCAACAATAAAATTTTCAGACTAGAACTTATCAAGACTTATATTGCTAGTTCTTCTAATGCCAAAGCTTTACTAATGATGTTGTTGAGAATATAATTTAATTCCATTGGGAATATCTTGAAGTAGTGGCAAGTAAATTATTGGAAGAAAGCTTTTCCAAGCATATAAGGAAGATGAATAATGGTATAACATATCTGAATGTGAAATGTCAATGAAGAAAATGTGAAATCAGATATCTAGGATAAAGGAAAGGGAACAGTTTCAGGCACCTGAATCACAAGCAGTCAAGCCTATTCCTCTATGTCCCTATCATTAACCTCTTACGTTTCTGTTATTATTTAATTATCAAAACAAAAAATAAATAACCTAAACACTAGGATGAAGATCTGTGTTTTTCATGTATTTCTTCCTTAGGTTGTTGGTTATACATTTTTTGTACAGCTTGATTCAAAGAAGAATTTAGATAGTATCTCCACATCACATGTTTAAATTATGGCTAAAGGTGTGGGGAGGTAACAGAGGCAAGATTGGATTTTTCCAGTACCATGCTAGAGCTTTCACCACTGCATTATTTTGTAATACACAGAAGGAACTGGTTTTGAAAATGACTCTCTGATCTTTTAATATCTTCTGTGTAACTTAAGCATCTATTTTTCCCCTTGGATTTGAGATTTATTGGAGATAAAATTAGTAATATTAAGTGTTAAGAGAAATTCTACATAAATTAATTTCAGGAGAAGGAAAGCAGTAGGGTGGAAAGCAGACAAAATCAGGATGAGCCAGAAGCGATGTTTTGATCCTCCCCTTCATATGACCCACAATTCAAACACTGTGCAAAGCAGTTAAAAAAGAAAGGACATGGATGACTCTTGGTTCCTCTCTATGAATTTAATTTGGAAAAAGCTGATGGAGGTGCTTTTAAAAAGGAAGAATTAACTGAAGGAGCAATGGCTTTTGCACGCCTGTGTAGTTTGCAGTGCAGGGTTTGGAAAGCCATAAAAGAAATAGAGCTATTCTAATGGAAAATGATAAAGAAATGAATTTCAGTTAGGCTTGCATTTGAGATAGAGAAAATCCTGGCTACATCCCAGAAATTATGCTAGGGAGATTTCAAGCCAAAGAAATGTAAAAGGAAAAGGTAAATTTAAAAAAGATAATGTGTACTCTGACCTCTAGAAAGAACTTGCATTTTACAGAGCAGCTATTCTCCCACTCATCCTGTGCATTCACATTTTCTCCCTATGTTTCTTCCATGTCTATAAAGTAATATATTATTCATATCTTACACTCTATTAAATTCAGGCATTTATTTGTGGAGTACACAATAATTATCATTACTAATGGAGCTACAGCTTTAAGTAAGAATGTTTACTCAGACACATCAAGTATTCACTAGGAAAGCAATTAAAGAGTTTGATGTTCACAGTTAAGTATTAATATTAATGTCTGAGAAACTGCATCCAAATCATATAGAGGTGGTTAGAAAGGCCTCTGGAGTGAGACAGCCACAGAAAGCAGTGACATGATTATAGTTGTATGGAAAAATAATGGAAACAGCTACCCTTTAAGCAGCTTCACTAAGGAAGGAGGGATTCTCAGCATGAATGTGACTATAAGTGGCAGCTTTTATGTTTGATTTGCTTGCTATGAAACATTTTGTATTTGTAACTGTCTAGAGTCTTTGTACTCAAATGTACTGGTTTTGGTTTTCTTTTTTTATCACTTGTCTCCAAAACTCTTTATGGATAGTGCAATTAATGGCGTGAATGAAACACAATTGCATAACGATAATTTGCAGAGCATTATGATCTCAAGACTCAGCTGTAATCTGTTCCTGATGCTGATCTACTGCCAGGCCTAGGGTGAGACATCTAACTGTTGGTCTCACGAGCTCTAATATTAATGGGAACGTTCTAACATGTCTTAAAGCGCATTTGGAAGGCTAATCAATAATGCTTGTAAAGTCCTCTGAGTGTTATATCAATAAGCTATAAACTTTATTAGCTGAAAATGTGCTCAGACTGATTGGCAAGGTACGAAAACTCCATTTGCTGTATAGTCTAAAAGTATAAATACTGAACTAAAACACAAAAAGTATGAGAATAAGAACTGATGGCCTCTGAAGGATGACAAGAAATAGGCTTTGTCACTAAGGCTGTGTGACAGCCCTCCATTTTCACTGCTTCAGGAGATTCTCTTTCAGATTATTGTTTTTTCATTTCTAGATGACTCTTCAGGAGTTCTTTGGGCTTGAGAATAGAGCAAATCCTTTCAGTGAATCTTTTAGAGTTATGACTGCCTTCCTTGAACTGATTTGGCGTTTTGGTACGCGACATTATTTTATGCCTTTCTTTACTGTATATATGTTGTCCTGACTGTGTATGCAAAAAAAGTACAAATGCATTGCTGAGAAAAGTATGTAAGTCATAGGATACTGGGGAATAACATAACGGAGAGAAACATGACATTCCCATAGCAACGATGGCAAAGAGCTTTATGCTGATGTTGAGTAGAAAATTACCAGTGATTTAAAGGGCAGCAGAAATAAGCTGTATGTGATTCCCAAATAATTTCTTACCTTGCAAAAACAAGTCAATTTAAAGTCAGTGTCAAACTCCACTGGCTGAATAATGTCAATATTGAACCGAAGGAGGAGATTTACTACTTATAAAACTTAGATACAGTATATTGCTCTACAAATTAAAACTCAAAATTTATGCATGTATTCCAGAATAATATTAATAATCTCCTGTCACTTTACAAATGTTTGTTTTTTTTTTCTTTGCTTGTTTTATTTTGTTGTTGTTGTTGTTTTAATAAAATGCTTTTTAATAAATGTCTTTCTGGGTAACATCAAGCCTGAGGTGTTCCCTGATTGACTCTCATAAAGATATATTAATATAATTTGACAGTGTTTACTAAAGCTCAGTCTTGTTCCCCAAAGAATGATATTTCACAGCACCCATCTATTAAATTTTATAGCTAGAGATGTTCTTACTGTTATGAAACCAATATTTTTCTAGATGTAGAGACAAATTTCTACATGCCAAATGCAAAATAATGTTCATAATATTTCATGAAGTCTTCTGTAAAACTTATCTAGTTTCACTGGTATCTGTATTTCTACTTCTGATTAAAATTGCAGACAGATTAAAAATCAGTAACATTACTGGAGAATCCACAAGTGGCAGAAACGCCTGCAAAAATACAATTTTAATGCTGCTATCAAAATCTCAGCTGGCTATAATTTTCCAAACCAGTCATTTCATGCAGTGCTTAGTGTTAATTATATCATGTTTTACCACAACAAAAGCAAAAACACTATTTACAAGTTTGTGTACAAAAATACTGTCCAATAAGCAAAAAAGTTACATCATTTCCAGTCAATAGCAGCCTCCCAAACATTAAAACAAAAAGATAGCGGATATAAGTGCTAACAGTTAACAACCTGTTAAAATATCAAACTTGACAAAGATGTGCAGTCATTTATTTTCTCAATCCATTGCCAGATACCTGTTATCCACTCAGCTGAGTTTTCTTTTAAAAAAATGAGAATCAAAGTAAAATGTTTTGTAAATTAAGTAGTTAAATAAGTTAAATAGTTAAAAATGTATTTTAGAGTGCTTTAGGGAATATAGTTTTGTCACGAAAATACTAAATTAAAGGGAGATAGTTATGAGACAAGGTAGTTAAACTTCACCTACAAACCAGTGGTTTATTGGCAAAACATTCGATGTTGGTTTGAAATCATCCCATTTTTACTGTGAAAGTGAAAAATACTTCCTTCTCTACAGTTGGTAGTTAATGATACAATAATGCTAAAAACAAACATAAATTGGAAGATGACAGCAATGTGCTCTTGCAGCCCAGAAGGCCAACCATATCCTGGGTTGCATCAAGAGAGGTGTGAGCAGCAGCTCAAGGGAGGTAATTCTGCTCCTCTCTTCTCTCATGAGACCCCGCCTGGAGCACTGCATCCAATTCTGGGCCACGAAGATGATCAGAGGGCTGGAGCATATACCCTACAAGGACAGGCTGATAGAGCTGGGGCTCTCCAGTCTGGAGAAGGCTCTTGGGGGGGGTCTTCTAATGCCTGAAGGGGGCCTACAGGAAAGCTGGGGAGAGACTTTTTAGAAGGGTATATAGCAAAAGAAAAAAATGGGAAATGATTGTAAACTATAAGAGGATAGTTTTAGACTAGATATTAGGAAGTAATTCTTTGTTGTGAAGGTGGTGAGACACTGGAACAGGTTGCCCAGAGGAGTTGTGAATGCCCCCTCCCTGGAATTGTTCAAGGCCAGGCTGGATGGGGCTGTGAACACCCTGGTCTGGTGGGAGGTGTCCCTACCTATAGCGAGGGGGGTTGGTTAGATGATCTTAATGGTCCCTTCACAAAAACCATTCTATGATTCTATAATTCTATGATGATGGGAATTCTGTATCAGTTCTTTGCTTATAGAGAGTATAAATTCTTAACAGTTTCTGTCATAATTCATGCATAGTAGGTGAACTCTTGTACCACAGTCATAAAGAATTTTTTTGTGTGTGGAATCTTTATGCAGATAGGTTTGAAGTGTTTCTGTGCAACAAACACACATTCACTGAGCATGCAGACAATTTTTTACCCAGCAAAGAACACAACTGTCAAATCTATGAGCTGGCACCTTCATCAGGATAATGCTGTGGGAGATAGAGTCAAAGGCTTTGCTGAAGACTGAGCAGACTACATCAACAGCGTTTCCCTCATTCACCCAGTCATAGAAGGAGATGATATTGCTTAGGCAGCACCTGACTTTCATGGAACCATGCTGGCTGGGCCCGATCCCCCAGCTGTCCTGCACATGGATGTGGTAAATGGGAATATGATCTCAGCTTCTTTACAGATCTTCAGATTTTCTAAGTCTTTTCTTTACCCACATCTTAGGAAATTTTTTGGAACAAAATCAAATTGCATTTTAATTCATTCAATCTTCCACTGCTTTTAGCTCAATTAATTTTTAATGGAAATATCTAAACTTTTACTTTTCTACACACTCCTATCAGAAAGATTCCAACCTCTCAATCTCTCCATCAACCACAATGATCCAAACTGATTTTTTGCTACCACTCATGTACATGTTGTAACAGTGTTGGTATTATCATGTTTATAAATTTCTGTAAAAATGATTGGACTGAAAACTGATACAGGATATGAATGTTGACTTATGATAACGTTTTGCAATATGGGATTAATTGAAAGAGTAATTTCAGTGTACTCTAGTGCCTGGGTTTGCAGTTTTCTTGCGAAATACGGAAGAAAAATGTTCCTCCTTTTTCAGTGCAATGTTCTCAATGTCAGTCAAGTGGGTAATTTCACCAGCAGGAGAAATAAAGCATTTTTATGAAACACTGAGAGTTCAGTCAAAACAGTAAGGATGAATTTTCTGTAGTTTGATTACTCAGTCCTTATCAGTGGGACATCTGCACAAAATGCCTAAAACAGTGGATGAAAAAACACAGGAAAGTTTGCAACTAGAAAAGCTCTGCGTATCTTTTCCTTTTTTTCTGTTTTGGTTAAAACACAATGTGGTCACATGATCTTTAAGTAAATATAAAATGCTTTGAAATTCACATATCTGATATTTGAAGGAGAAAGAACATGAAATTTGGAGCAAGACTCACCATATTACTTTTATTCTAAAGGCTATGTAATTTGTCACGTTACTATTTCTTCTGAATTCATTTTGCAATAAAATGCATCAATGTGGCTATAAATAAAATTATTACTAATTTTTCAATGTTACAGGAATTATTTTTGGATGAAGAAAGGATTCCTATTAGTGGCATAATTTTTTTCCCCAGTCATTGACAGTTCTGTACACCAATCTGCGTTTTCCTGTCTCCTCATTATTTGGGACTTGCTGCTTTATGTTGAAGAATTAGCAACTATTTATTTTGGAGTTCTACTGCCTTTCTGTAGGTAGCTGTGGAAAAAGAAATCAGTACACCATGACCTTTTTATTCTTAAATGGAATAATGTAAAATATGCTGCCTTATACTTTTGGTACTGTTTTCACTTAGGTTATACTATTTCATTTACAGCGAAGCAAACACAAATGAAGTATTTTATTATTTTCCAATTAACTTTCTGCATATGCTATTGGAAGAATACAGTGTTGTCGTTATATTAAGATGTAATCTTCAGCTTGTATCTTTTCAGCATTAATCATAGAACTTTCTTGCAAACATATAAATTATGTGCAAGAAAAAATGTTTCCTGGGCTGTTCACATTATGTCAAACTCATTTGCTATGATTTCACATCAGAAAGTACAGAATGTGTTTGTTTGTTTGTTTACTTGCTTGTTTGTTTGTTTTAAATCTGAATGATGTGCTAATATTTACAGAAAATGTATTTATGTTTTTTTTTATTTTTTTATTTTCAGGAGTAATGATCTTCAAGTTGACATTCCGTCTTCACTGAAATCAATTTGCCCTTTGACACAATTGGAATAGAATACCATTGTCAGACTCTGATCATCTTCTGATTTGTCCTGAGACATTAAGGAATCACCTATCCATTTCATTTTGTTTCTGTCAAATGGATTAGTGAAATGGTGGGGAGGATGGATTACTCAGACATTTTGTTTCTGGAACTGGAACTCTGCGGGGACTGGGAAAAGGGAACAGTGGGCTATTTCATTAAAAATCTAGATTAGTATCATTGTTGGAAATGTCTCTGGCTACCACTTTTACTGCTAAACATCACAAATTTGAAGCCAGATATCCCATTTAGATACTTCAGATAGATGGGATGAATTGTACTCTGAGGATTCACCTCCGTGATCACTATAATGGGAGCCTAGTGTGACTGGTAACTATACTTCAAGTGTCTAAAATTTGATGTCTTTTGCTTTCTTCTTTCTATTTGAAAACATGATGCAACACGAGTGAACTTGCCTAAAGAACAAAACTCAAAGGAGATAGCTAAAGCAAAAATGCAGGTAACAATATGCTCAAGCATGTCTAGTAGGAATGCTGTGCCAGCTGGTGGTCTGTACTGACAACTCTCAGCTCTGCAAGATCCCAGACGTCACTGCCAAACATAATGCCTGGCAGTCCTCTGACCTGAAAACCTGACTGTCCTAAAAATTCAGGTGTTCCTTGAGAAAACCCTGATAATGGTGTGCAAGTAAAATGCATATTACTGGATCAGAACAGAAGAGAAAATAAGGAAGAATTACGTAAAGAAAATTAAAAATCCTCAAATATGAGCTGAAAATTTGGATCAATAACTGAAATGATCTCCCAGTTTCACAAATGATAGCAGGTAAGTATCTGGAACCATACAGTCCCCATAATCTTAGTGCTTTTCTGTCTGTAATCAGAATAAGCCCCAGGATGATTGGCTTGGACAAATCTGTGTTGCAGAACTGTCATTACAGCATATTTTTAATTCCCTGCACCTGACTAAGTAGTTTCCACAGTTGACATTGTGCATCATTTGTCACTTCCTTACTGTCTCAAAACCACCACCCTCAGCAAGAGAAAAAAAAAAAACTGTTTGAAAGCAAAAGCTTTCTGTGTATATTTTAATAACTGAAGTTTTTCAGCTATTTACTTACACTCTAACTGTTACAATTTCCTTCATTTTGGGAAAAGTGTAACTGTAAATAATTATTAATAATTAATTAAAAATTATTGTTAAAAAAAGCGAATCAGTCTGAAACGTGAATATCTTTTTATTCTGTAGCGGGATGACCTAGTCAACGATATAGTTTTGAGAATGGCAGTAACACTGCACATTGCCTGCAGCAATTCTCAGTCTATTGGTCACTCTCTCTTTGGGGTTTCCAAAACAACTCAATTGACCTATTGGGTACCTACCTACCACAGCAGGAAGTTGGAAAGAGCTTTGGGAAACTGGTCTGGGCTTGGAAGGTGTGCAGTGAAACTGGACTAAGCACGAAGAAGTGCTGGCTTGGCACTGACTTCAAGTTGAGATTAGATTTCTTTGTCTTCAGTCTTCATTGTTATTGAATAAATACATCAGTCCCCTCAGCCCCTTTTGCTTGCTTCCCTTAGCTCAGACTAAGAAGAAAGGTCATGCTGAAATTATGTCCTTTGCCTGCTAGATAGTTATTCATGCATTTCCTCTATTCAGTCTCTTTTGTTTGTGCATCTTACAACATGTAGAAAGACACTCTCAAAGGAGGATTTGACCACTTGCTAGTGCACAATAAGTTTCTCTTCATTAATAATAGATAGCTAGGATTTTATAAGTTACTGAAATACCTGATAAGTCTCTGTTAGCCAGCAGTCATCAGACAGTTAGGCAATAATGAAAGAATCAACTTCCATTCTTCTTTGGGACATCTTTGCTTTTTCTGTGGTTCACCATTCTTTTATTTCTTAACATTTTATATCTTTCCAAGAAAGTATTTTGAAACACTGATTTGATAGCCATCAATATCTCAACAATATTTTCGTGATTTTACTTTTCTCATCTTGCATAACTTTACCTTACCTACTCTGTTGTCGTACAATTCTCCTTGTAAAAGGGAGTCAATATCACACAATTCTGACTCAAAAAACTGAATCTTTGGTCACAAACAACTAAAGACTGTGGGTTGCAAGCCTGTTTAGAAAGTCTTTTTTAACAGTTTATCAGGTAAAGATTTGACATTTTGTAGACAGTATCATGCAGATGACTTTTTGGAAGATATACAGGTATTTGCCAGAATCATAATTTGTGTACAGTTAATCATTTTGTAGAGAAAGCATCACTGAAAAAGCACTTGTAACTCTGATGCTTTGAGAATGGTACTGAACTAGTAGATGTTTGATAACAGGAAGCATATGTTAAAAAAGAAAGAGAAGAATGTCAATCTGTGAGTGACTATGAACTTTTTATGAATTTTTTAAATTTGTTTCAAATGAAATTCAGTTTTATTTCTGCTCTTTTCCCCACTCCCCCCAGACTCTCCCCACATTGCTCCCTCAGTTGTTTCTTAAGCATGAAACTAACTCATATTCTGCTAAATTCTGCTGCAGTCTCCATTTTTAGTTCAATGATAAGGATTGCCACAGAATTAGAAATTTTTCACCTACTGAGATGGACAAGGATGGAAAGCTAGAGCTTCACAGAGATGATGAGGGCATACTATTGTGAAAAACCTGTTTGTCAGAGCAGTTTACGTGCTGCATCTTTTTTGCCTTGCATTGTTTAAAAAAGATGTGATAATAATAGGACCTGTTCTTTCCAAGATCTCAGCATGAGTATGTGAACTGGCTGCACATGATGCAGGTTACTGGATGATCGAGAAGGCATGGTTGGCTTTTGAAAACTTTTGGTGCAGAATTTGGATCAGCCTATCTTGCTGGCATGTGTTGTGAATAAGTGGGTCTGGAGTAAATAAAAGTACTTACTTCTGGGCCTGCATTCTAGCAGCTTCCAATCTGATGAGTTATTCCATGTGAAGAGCAAAGGTAGGTCTAGAAACTGAAACTGTAATTGAAAATACATCAATTGCAGAATAACCAGCTCACCCAAAGTTGTCTAGCATTTTCGAGAAGATAGAATTTTTTTTTTTTTTTTTACCTCCCTTACCACCTTCCCCCATGTGGCTGCTAGATGACTAAAGGATCTCAAACTCATGGTGTAATCATTACAGTGTACACAGGTGGGCAGTATATTCATTACACATATCTTGTGTTAAAGTAGAGAATAAAAAGCTTTACTTGGTTTTCCATAGGTAGGAGTTGTAATGGTAGCATTTCTTATCTACTGTATGTGTGGCATAATTTCTATCCTAGGTATTCTTCTAAAAATAGAATCTGATTTCAAATTCCCTCTGTTCTCTATCATTCCAATAATAAGACCAGAGGGAACTACTTGAACAGTTAAAATAATTTCTATATAGCATAAAATTTCTAGCTCTCTGAAGGTTAAGTTCTAATAGCTTTTGAAGGTAATAAATTGGGTCTGTATTTGAAATATTTTTCTTGAATTAATATCTTCTGTGGCATTTGCAAAAATGTTCTTTTTGTTTTTCATTTTAAAATTTTTGAATATCAGACCAACCTAATCCATTAGTATTAGGATTAGAAAAGACTTTCTCAAAAGAGTTTGGAAAAAGTGACTATAAATATATGTCTGTCACTACATCAGTCTTTATCTTGAAATGACTTAGTTGGATTTCTCTGATTTAGTAAGCATCTAATCCCTCACCATATTGTGAAGGACTACTGGAAATGAAGACCCATATTCTTGCTTAAAATGAGCTGCCTACTTACAGTTTTTATTTTTATTTTTTTTAGAGGGTCTTTGTACTCCTCAGGATTCTTGACTCTACTGAGCATGAACTCCAGGAACATAAGAAATAGGAAGATCTAGATAGAAAAATCTGTAAAACTTCTATCATTATAAAGATATTAGGTTGACCACTAGCACATACTTTTTGATTTCCCAAATTGGGAAAAAATTAATAATCCATAACTTTCATAATATGCAATAAGTATACTGTAGAGAATATTACATTTGTGCTCTGGACAACTCAAAGAGTTTGTTACACATTTTTCGTATCCTGTTTTGAGTATGGTCACAACTCCACATTACTTTTCTGCTGTCCTTAAGGCTGTGACAGATGTTTCCAAGTGAGGTAGAAGTTACATTTCCCAATTGAAAAATATTCTTCTTCTGAAAGAGCCTTTTTTTTTTCTCAGTTAATGCTGAGAACATCATTGTTATATTGGTTGCTATTCTTTCTAGTGTTCATATTTTTACATAGGCCACTGCATATGAAGTGCAAAGATAAGTGTAGAAACTGAATGAATTTTTCAGTTCCACCAAATTTTAGCCACTGATAGCTATTCCATTTATTTATAACTGGTAGATTGCTTTATGAAACTTTTAGCACAGGTTTTCACAGTTTTTCAGACAAATACTATTTATTGAAATGGCAAGCAGAAACACATAATAGATTCAAACATATACATTTCTTTATTGCACTTTTTTAATGAGCTGAGGATCCTTCTCAATTTGTTATTCATATAAAAAAACTTTGATGAAGTTCCTTAATGAAATTTATTGCATTTTTATCAGGTCAGCTAATGCAAAATTAAGAACTAACAATAGAGTATCACTTTTGAACACTTTTGACAAGCAAGATTTTAGAAAAGGTGAGGTTGTCCTCATATACTCATCTTAAATCTTTAACATTTTAGCGATTCTCCCTTCCATTATGAAGAGCAATTCTTAAGACTCCTCCAAAGTCAGTTTTCTCTGAAAAGTCTTGTTTACATTGCACTGCATGATATTCCATGGAGGATGACTGCCAGGAAATATCATGATGTATGTTCCTGCTGAGATATGGGGTAGTTATTGACTTATTCATAGGTTTTAAATATACTCTAAGTAAATCTAGATATTGTAACTCTTAAAAAGGGCACGTGGTTTCTACTGAATCATTTAGATCAGATAAACTACAAGTTTGCATGCCCCATGTAGCATGTAGGTGTCTTTGAAAGAGTATGATGATTTATTCAGTGTACCTGATAGACTTCCCAGAAGACAGCCTTTTCAGCCCAGCAGAAAGCCATGTCCAGAGGCCCCTCGGAGAACAGTCTCAAGTACTGATTCCCCTTATTCCTATTTTTATAATAGAGCATAATTTATATTCTCTGTTCTGTTCTGCTTATCCAGGAATATCACATCAGTCCTTCCTTGTTACCTATGCAGGCAGACCAAATCACACATTTTCACATTCCTCCTATTTCTTTTTATATGATTTTGGGCTTTTCCACTCTAAATAGCTTCACAAATCAGCTGACTTTTTTCACTACATCATAGATCCTGGTATTTGATGATGTTGCAATTATTTTTTTTAGGAGTAACCTGAATTTAGCATTCATTTTATTATGTCAAAAAGAAATCACTGTAATGACCAATAAAATCTCTTTCTGCAATTGCAGGATGTTGTTTAACTCTCCTTTCTGTGAAAAGAAAACTCATGATAAGAGAACCCCTGGAATAATTTTGCTTATCATTGAAATCTTCATTTCAGTGCTACTTTTATAAACAATTTTCCTTTGAAAACTCTTCTCTGCTGTATTTATTGTTTATTTCTTACTTTAGTTAATATGAATAATTGAATCCGACCTCATGAATATAATTGCTTGCATAAAGCTATTTTGTCTTCTCTAGTCATGTTTGTTTCATAATAACCTTTTTGACTCTCTCTTTTTTTTTCTTTTTTCCTTTTCTTTTTTGTTTTTCTTTTCCCCTGTAGATCTGTGTATTTTTCCATGACATTTATTATTGTGCTGCTATGCTCTGAATTCTGTCTTTGTAACGCGTTGTGTGAACTGCTGCAGAGGAGTTCAGGATTACTTAAATCCATCCTAACACCCTGACAGCATGAATGTATTTTTGATTGTTCTGGCAGCTCTCTTGAGATTAGTTTTGTTGTAGGAATGGAGTAATTTCCAAAATTAATATTGCTTTCTTTCTCCCACTAGGGTGGCTCTGTTGGCCTGCAACTCCATAGCTCACTGTGAGCTTACAGTTTCCCTTTTTAAGACATGTAGTTCAACAGCTCGGGACAATCAGCTGGCTGGTCAAAGCTTAACAGTCTAATTTCTGAGAGTACAAAATTACAAAGGATCCGGAGACTCAAAATTATCCAGTAAGGCCAAAATCTGTCACTGTACTGTTGTACTCAGTACATTCAATTTCATAGGTGTAGCACTTTCTAGAAAATTACAGAGGCCCTTACTGTTGGAATGAAATTTTTACAATTCAATGCCAAATAATAAAACGGCTGTCACAATTAAGTGTTAAAAGATGTAGTTCTCACATAATAATTTGATTACTTGAAGTATCAATGACATGGGAGTGAGGACGAAAGCACACTATTAATTTCATACTATTTTCATAACTATTTTCATTAACCTTTAATGCTATAATCTGTCTGTATGGATATATCATGAAATAATGCATCAATTAATAGAATATTAACAATCAGGAAGAAATAACATTAACAGAGTACTGGAGATGACTGTGAGGTGCTCAGGGTGCAATGCTCAGATTCTCCTTATTGACTGTGAGAGCTGCTAGGGAAAATATTGTTACCAGGTTTAGATTACCAGCACTTCAAAACATCAATGTTCATTGCGGAATGTGTAGCATGTTGTCTCAATGCATATCTCAAGCAGTTTTGAAAGCATTTAGTCCTTCACCTTGGTTAAGTAGTTATGAAGGGAGTTGATATTCTGAGGTCTTATCAACCCATTTGGTGTCAACTCTTAAATCAGCAGCAGCCCAGGAGCTTTTGTGGTTGGCATATGTATGCACCTTCAGGAGGGAAAAATAAGGTCAGGCTTCTTAACAGTGAGTGGGCAAAGAGCAAACAGTTTTTATTTGAATGTGTCAGAAAAATCATTTCAGTAGGAAAAAGCACAAACCAGACGCTACACAATTGGAAGAGAGTCATGACCACCAGCTAGCTTTGCAATCAGTTGGAGTGGGAACCCCCGAGCGAGCAGCCATTTCTGTCTATTACCTGAATGTAAGCACAGCATGTAAGTCATTTGTTTTGTAGTTGAGTTTTTAGACTGGAAAGCCTCTATCCAATAATCCTACTGCAATTTCACTGTTAAATTGTGCAGACTGAATATCAGTCAGTGAATTGCATGCAAATATTCTTTATTTACAGGGGTTTCATTTACTTATTTTTAATATTCAAATTCAGATTTGCATGTATTTCCCCGTTTGTTATGAATGCAATCACTTGAATATGTTTTTTTATTTTCATTTTTATTTTGATGTAATATATTTCTGGCTGTGAAAGTTTAATCTGAATGAATCAAAGGTTTCTGCCAATATAAATATACACTTGTTTATGTTTTCAACTTCTGTATGCTTCCCCTTCCAAAAAACAAAACAAAACAAAACAACAACAAAACCAATCTTCTCTGTTATGTTTTTAAAGCAAATTACTTATTAGTATTTCAATGATTATTAATCAAGTTTGAACTTGGCTGGCATTTTGAAATATGCACAGAGTAGAAGATGAACTGTTAGGGACATAGGAAATACAATATTAATTAAAAATATTGCCTGCATATTTTGTCATACTTATCTTCTTGTGGAAGAAACAGCTCAGACAAAAGTTCAACATTAGGCACTGTCAATACAGATCTAAGATTGTTGTCAATTTAACAGGTTGCCTGTATTACAAGTCCATATCAGTGACCTGTCTTACAATATGCTTTTCTAATGTAATTTCTTCCTGAGATATAATTGCAGAAAAGGTGTTCCCCTTCATTCCTGATGGGTTAAAGCAGTGAAAACTACAGTCTGGACTGCTTTTAGGATTGGAGTAAGCAAGTTAATTATAGAAATTTTTTTCCTTCTGAAGTCTTGTGCAAATAAAATACAAGGTAGAGAATGGTAATACTACTGTGTTATGCACAAAATCGAGCGTTTGCCAATGACAGTGATGTCTACATCATATCAGTAGGATAAGTTTGAAGAAAAATGTACTGAGATTACTGATTAGTTACAGTTGATGTACGATACTTAAATAAATATCTTGACCAAAACCATACTTCTAGAACAGAAATTACTGCTATAGCAATTACAAAGCAGCTGCATTTCCAGTATTACTGTTTTACTCCCTCCACCTTTAATATCAAAGAATTCCTAAAAATGAATTAAGTCTTGATCCTTCACCAGCTCTACATAGAAAGAGCTTTTGATCTACATGCTCATAGTACAGAATTCACATGCATGTCAGGGGTTACTCCTTAGGTGTGGGTAAGGGCATGAGAAGCGAGCTTCTGCTATGTGACTGCTGGGCATTGACTTTTCATTCCTACATCCTTAGGACTTACTCTTTACTTCTGCATCTTGAAAAAGTGTGGAGCTGAGAGTTGAAGCCCATTGCAAAGCAATTATCCTTGATGTGCCTGGTTCCTGCAGTTCTTTTCAAGGGAATGACTTTGTATAGAATTATGAATCGGATACCAATTACATTGGAGCCAGACATTTACATATTTAGATGAGTTAAAAATCAACATTTGAGAAAACTGACTTTGCTGCAAATGGCAATAAAAGATAAACTCTGTTTTCAAACCATTTGAAACTAACTGCAGTTAAGCAAACTGTTGAACTGGTGACCCATCACTGAAATGTCAAGGATCAGCAACTGGGAATAGCCAGATGGAGTTCACTTCTGAAGTGTGCGAAAGGCTGGAAGGATCATATTCTAGTTGATGTGTGTGCACAGGGAAGTGTTCCTGCACCTCAGAGATTTTAGCACATTTTTTTAAACCTTGATAAGCTACTAGAACTTGAGTGCTGACATCTATTACAGCACAATGGTCCTAACTGTTCTGGCTTTCTTACTGTTCTTTTGTTGTGGGAGCTGACATATCTACAGGAAATATTATATTGCTCATTAGGATGTTTTTCCTCCTTATACTGTTTTAATATCTTTAGTAAAAACAACGAGATAATCACAAAAAACAAAACAGTACCATAAGAATTAAAAACCTTATATATTCACAGCACTCCCATTTCAGAATTGTAATATATATTAAAGAGAAAGAATTGAAATTACCTATATTCTCCTCGTTGACTCTGTAATTGAAAGAGGTATTAGACTTTAATTACATACAATTAATTTTTGTCTTTTCTTTCTTTCACAATGAATAGACAAGGTTTTAAAATTAAAAAAAAAATTAAAAAATTTTTAAAAGTTTTTAAAAATTGATATAGAATTGTCAAGGATTTATCCAGAGATCCAAAAAGACAGATAGGTGAAACCAGGATTGAGAAAATAAAAATTTAAATGACTAAAAATTAACAGTGAGATTATATTTAGACATTAGTCAGATCTAAACTTCTATAAAATATTTTCTCCATAGTTCATAGATGCAAATATCAGATGTTTTGATCATGTCATGGTTAAGCTTTCATGTACTCTTTTTCACATAGATCTTGAATGGCCACTGTCAAAATTCGTATGCATGAAGTTACAATTTTGAATACATACAGGTCACAGAATAACCTAGTTTAGTTAAGCCTTACAAATGTTTTCATAGCTACGTGACTGTGTAGATGAGCAGTTTGCAGAGAGTGAATTTATTGACTTGCATATTCCAAAAAGTAGCATGCTTGGGAAAAAAGTACAAGAATTTAAAGTATTTTCTAGACTTCTTGCATTTTCTTGCTTTGTTTTCTTTTTGGTTCATTTGTTAGGTTTTTTGTTTGCTTGCTTTTATTTACTATGTATTTGCTTTTTAAAGACAGCAGATCATATTGCTTAGTGCTTACATTGTTATGATACAAAAATATAATTTGCCTAACCTTGTCTGATCCACGGGTTAAATCAGGGATATATACTCAATGATCATAAAATCATAGAATCATTAAGGTTGAAAAGACCAATAAGATCGTCTAGTCCAACCATCATCCATGCCTGTGAAAACTCTAGACCACTCAGTGCAACATCTACCTTTTCCTTGAAAACCTCCAGTGACCACTACCTCCCTGGGCAGCCTGTTATAGTATATTACCACTATTTCGGAGTAGAATTTTTTCCTAATACCAAACCTTGGCTCAGCTCAAGGCTACTACTTCCTGTCCTATTGCTAATTACCTGGGAGAAGAGGCCAACATCCACATTATTACAATCTCCTTTCAGGCACTTGTAGAGAGTGATAAGGTCTCCCCAGGCCACTTCTTCTCCATAATTTTTACATTGATGGGCTGTAAATAAAGGAGAGTGTCCCAGTTTAGAAAGGATTGTTTACAGTGTTACATGACAATTCTCTGTATAAGAGTTCTGGTAATTTAAGTGTTGTATCATTGCAACTAATATATTCCAATAACTAGGACTTACCAAATATATGGGACACTTTCGACCTAGTATATACACACGTAACTCAGAAATGTTCCGAACACGCACATAAAGGTGATCCATAAAACCTCCTTATAACTTGCCTAGGATTTTTTAAAAGTTTGTTGCAGCTTTCCATGACTGCAAGCATAAATGGGGACATCCTTTTATTGTACATAAGATCATAATAAATCAAACAGATGCTCTGGCACCTGTTTCAGAACAAGCCAGGCATAATTAATTCCTCTGGCATCGTCTGTATGCATATGTTTGTGTGTGCTTGTGCACGTCTCATTTTACTATCATTAAAAGGGAAACACCTTTGCTGTTTGGTCTTATCAATTATTCTGATGGCTGCATTTTTTCTACTATGCCAGTCATGATCTTTGATTATGACCAGAATCTCACACCACTACCTTACCTATTTTAGTGTGTATGTAAATTGCAGATGTCTTATGAAGAGTCTGCAGAAACTTGGAGAAGAAAGTTCCTCTCATTTCAATGCATACAAAGCCAAATGATGCTACAGCTATTTTGCACTACTGGAAGTGAGTAACACTTCTGGAAGTAGTGAAACATTCCAGAATGCAATTTACATGTCTAGAGAACGGAAGTATGTGGACTGCTGCAGAAATCTCATAATTACAAGATTAAAAAAGATTACCAATGAAAAGAGCAGTGCTTCAGATAACAAATGTTTTGTAAGAAAATGCATTTCTTTGACAACATACATACAGCATAAAGAACTGTTGTAGGAAATAAATCAGATTATTGGTTCTATAACACAACTGCTTTCCATAGCTGGAAAAGCGTATCTAAGTAATGGAAAATGAACATGATGTTGACTAAGACCACATCAGTTGCCTTCAGTGATGAGGGAAATATTTTTTTACAAAGATGCAGGAAATGTTTTCTTTGGAAAAAAAAATCAAAAAATACAGCAATGTTAAAAACAATCACTTTATTCTTTACACGCTGGTACATAAGTTTAAAAAATAAAAAAAAATTAGATTTGGTTTCCATCTTTTCGTGACAAAATATTCTCACGACTAAAGAGCAAGAGTTTCTGATGTTTTTGACAACTGAGAGCAGGAGGATGATAATGCTTCTGAGATCAGACATAAGTAAAAATTTTAAGGAAAAATCCACAAATGCTACTTCCCTGTTTTTAGTCAAGTGTCTATGCTAAAAATTCATTTGCACATGATTCCTGGAACATGAAATAATGCTCCCGTTTCTTTCTGCAGTAAGCATTCATTCTTTTGTAACATACTGTGTGCATTTTAATGCTAACAAAACTATTAAGAAGATGGGAAGATTCTAGAAATCATTTCTCTTTACTAATTTGAGTATATTCTCACCTCAAGCCATATGTATCTGTATAATTAGAATATTATATACAGACATTAAGCTGTGGATGAACATTTTATAAGGGCAGGTAGTGACAGGACAACAGGAAGTGAGTATAAACTGTAAGAGGGTAGATTTAGAGTAGACATTAGGAAGAAAATCTTCACAGTGAGGGTGGTGAGACACTGCAACAGGCTGCCCAGAGAGGCTGTAAAAGCCCCCTCCATGGAAGTATTCAAGGCCAGGCTGGATGGGACTGTGAGCAACCTAGTCTAGACAGATGTGTCCTTGACCGTACAGGGGGTTGGAACTACGTGATTTTAATGGTCCCTCCCAACATGAACCATTCTATGATGTTATGTCATTTAATATAGTGATTCATAATATATTTAATACGTAATAACACATATAAGCATAGAATTTAATCATATTCATACAGAAAAAAAAAAAAAAAACATTTGAAATAAATAGTAAATACAGAATGACTTTATTATTGTACCTTGTTCTGGAGACAGTAGAGTTTCATAACAGAAGGAGCCAAAGAAAATGCATTTTGTTGGCTTTGTGTATTTGGGACACTTCACATTTGGCCAGTCACATTTTATCTTATTTAGCCAGTCATGATGAAAGATGCACTAGTTAGGCCACCCAAATGCTGCCCTCTCAATAGTTCCTAACTTAAGCATTTTGTATGGTTTAATTTATGCAATTTCTGTATGTTCAAGATTTAAGACAACTAATCTTAAAGACTAATCTTAATCTAAAATATTCTGCTCTGAACTGTGCAGCCTCACCTTCAGCACTAAGTGCAGGTTTGGGGGCCATAATATAAGAAGAATAAACTATTAGAGAGCATCCAAAGGAGGGATATGAAGATGGTAAAGGTTCTAGAGGGCAAAGGCATATGAGAAGTGGGATCCCTTGGTTTGTTCAGCCAAAGGAGGAGTCTGAGGGGAGGCACCATGATGGCTGCAGCTCCTCACAAGGAGCAGACAGGCAGTACTGTCCTCTGCTCTCTGTGACAGCAACAGGACCCGACGGACAGCATGGAGGTACATCAGGGAGGGGTAGCTGGGGCTCAGGGACAAGGTCTGTACCCAAGAGCGGTGGACATAGTACAGGCTGCCCAGGTCTAAGGGCATGGCCCCGAGTGCCAGAGTTCAGTGCGCTTTGGCAAAGGGTTTGGACTTTGGGTGGTCTTTTTTGTGTCCAGGAGTTGTGGGTCCCTTCCAACTCAGGATATAGTATGAAAATGAAACCACAAATGTCTTTGTACTTCTGTGTACTGAGAATACAGACCCTCCACACATGCAATATGCCTTCTGGGTATTAAAACATGAATAATTAATTAGTTAAAAATAATTAAGTAATTTGGCATTTAAAACAATCCTCAGTTGTCACGGACACTTCCAGTGCATGTATATTAAAAAAATAAACAAATTGTTAGTGTGTTAGCAGTGTTAATGGAAATGTTTAAAATTTCTTCTGAACATTTTAATTACTTTTGGGAAATTCTCTGTGGAATTCAATGCAATTTGAATTATTCATGTGGAAAATCCCAAATATTCAAAAAACATTTACCATTCCAACTTATCACAGACAATGTTGACTGAAAATTTACATAATGTTCTCTATTTCCATATAAGATACAGTAGATAGAAAGAGCAGTACAACACTGATAGAACAAATTTTCAGCTCAAAGATATTTTCAACATAATCACCACCATCAGATACGAATTTTTGCCAGCAATAGATAAGAGCCTGCATGCCTTGCTCAGAAGAATCTGCATGGCCTTCTAGAACATGGCTTGTCTTTTACCTCAATATCACCCCTCCTGAAATACACCACCTACTGCCTCACTGTGCTCACAATTGTTTGGTCTTCATAAACGTTCAACAAGTGTCAACAAATGTCAACGAGACCGATTTTTTCAGCAAGGAAGAATTAAATTCCACATCTTTGCTTTGTGCAGACTTCCATGTCACATGCAATTCTGTCAGACTGTTCTTTTGTGCCATCTGTCGTATGGCAACAACATGTAACAAAATGTTGGTGAGAAGGTTCAACCTCTATTGTCATACAACCAACAAACACCTCAGAAGTTGTAGACGAGAAAAATGAAATAGGAAGCGCTACTTTCAGAGCAGCCTTTGTGTGTCGCACTGCAGAATGCAAATAATATAGATATACTTCAGTTAAAAATGTGTCTAAATTTATTTATTTAATTGTTTTACTTTTCCCCATTGCTATAGATCAATAACAATTTTTAAGGAACTTGGCAGGGTTTTTCTGACTGTACAGAGAAGGTGGACTTTTATCTCTCTCAAGAGTGCTGTTTCATCAAACTATTACAATTACATGAAGTGTATTCTCAAAGAAGATAAGTTCTAAGGATAAGAGAACAAGATATTTTAATAGTTTCCAGATTCAGATTTTCAGAAGATCTTGCGTACTATTTAGAAAAAAGTTCATATAGATTGAAGTTTTAGCTTCAATAAACCTAGCCGGATTTTCAAACCTCAAATATGGCAAAAAACAGTGGGTGCCAGGTACTTCAGACTTGCCATGTAAATTATGCAAGACTAAGACTGATACTGAAAACTCTTTCTAAAGTATGACATGAAAAGCCAGTTTTCCAACCAAATAGATTTTACAGATTTCCTTGCTGCTCTTTCTGGATCTGGGCTGTAGAGTCTCACTTCATCTAACAAGGAATCTGATCTGTGTGTGAATTTTTGGCAGTGGGAGAACAGCTAGTAACTGTAGGAGTGCCCATACCACATGTGTGCAAGTTTACTATGTGAAAGTACCGTATATTGCTGTACATATCTATAAAGAGCACTGAAAAGACATGGATACCCGTGAAGACCTGCAGTGGGGAAGCTTATCTGCAGACTTAAGTGACAGAAATGAAGATGGACAAAATCTACTCCCTGAGATCCTGGTGAGATATTACCTAATTCTATTAATCATATATGATACATAGTTCTGTCTAGATACCTGTGATATAAGCGTTTAATTGCTTGATTTGGGATTCAATCAATTCTTCTGAAAAAAGTAATGTTGCTCTATATTTAATCCTTCCTTCATGGCACTGTAGAGACAGACACCTAACAGATCTCTGAATTAAGTGTGTATTCAAACATTGCAGGTTTTATCTATTTGTATGCGTATTCAGTTACCAGAGCCTGGAAATAATTATTTGGGTCCCATTTCTGTGGGCACTGGTATGAAAATTTATGTTCTGTTATTATGTATGACTTTGTATTAATTTTATTTGTCAGGTGCAGTTACACATTTGCAGGTGTATGTGCCCTGTGTTCAGAAGAGAAGAATGAGAAAAAATGCTATCATGAATTTCTCTTTCCCAGTACATACCTAAAAGGTCTGCCAGGGATAAGTGACTCTGGAGCCTGGAAATAAACAAACATATGACGAAAAGACACTTAACAAAAAGTGTCTTTTATTTATGTGAACTAAAACTGAATTCAGATTTTTAAGATTCCTTGCTCAGGCATTAAGATGGAAGTAAAACTCTCAGCTTTTCCTAACAGCTTGAGTTTCATCTCCTGGTTAAATTAGTGTCAAAGAAGACCAATAAATTTTATGATGCTCTAATTAGCACTCTCTCAAGCTGCTAACATTTTTAGTTGCAGTCAAGTGGCATTCAAAGAAGTGTGAATTTATTCTGCCTTTGAAAATATTAAGCATGTGAGTTCTGCTAAAATAGACAAAGTCCTCCTTAAAAGCATATACGTCCATCAATAGAAACTGGAACTGATTCTCAGCAAGGCACACCAGATGTCTACAGCTAGATGAATTCACCAGATAGGATGCCCTAAATCTACAACTTTCCTGTATGTCTACTGATATAAACTGCAAGCTTATTTAAATCAATTTTTGCAGTCATTGAGTTTATAATATTAACCAAAACTTCAAACAGAAATTCTTGTGCACAAGTCTCCACAAATATCCTAACCAGCAGCCAAAGAGGTTTTCTGCAATTAGATTTTTTCTGTTTCTTTTTCTGTATCTATTACACTTTGCATAGATGAGTTGAATTTAACTGCAACAGAGACTTGAGCTAATCTCTTCTGCTACCCAGCAGGTTAGTCTTCCTTCTCCCAGTATTCTTCCTGCTTTGTTTTTACAGAAAAAATGAGTGTTCTCATTTTCTCACGTTGACATATAATCCGAGCAGAGTTTAGATCAGATCTATCTTTACATTTCTCTGAATAAATAAAATAATAAAATAATGTAAATAAATAAAAACCAAGGATATCTTTGTAATCAGTGATAAAACCATATCTGTGTGACAGGGTGAATCATTTTATTCTAAAGCAATTTTTTTTTATGATAAAAAGTGCTTTCCTCTTCCCCTTGACCAGACTGTGTCTTCTGCAGCTACCCAAAGCAGGGGAGATATGCCACAGTATCTGAAAATCCTAGGAGGAAGGCAGATTTTCCCTTCAAGCTTATGAAGGCAAAGAATAAATTCTCTAGCTTTTGCTTTCAGCAGTTATCTGAGTCAGAAGGTTTGACTTAAGTAACTTAGAATATCAAAATGGTTCATTCATTAAATCTGTATTTTTTTTTTAAATTAACTCTTAATAAGAGATCACTTTTTGCCCTTTTAGGTACTTGTTTTCGAGAATTTTCTGTTGAAGACTTCAGATTCTATTTTCTCTATATTTTGTTTCTAAAGAAAAATGTGTAATGTTATAGTCATAATAGTGCAATTGGAAAATTTGTCATGTTGTGTAGCTCTGTAATTTCATTTAGCGGTGACACAGCAATCCAGCTCTTCAAGGTTGATTGAAAGTACATTGACATCAAAAACATCAAAGTTCAGGTTCAGAAAACCTGTCACTCATGCCACTGGCACTGAAACCTCCAGTGGTGAAATAATGAGAGAAAATTCTGCAAAAATCCAGTCAGTTACAAGAAAACCATGTGAGTTTTTATCAGATTTGGTGTGAAGAGCAGTAAGAGTCAGCTGTTAGCATGAGTACATTTTTAAGGTGTATGTGCTTCTACCTCACTGTTTCTAATATTTTACACTTGGGGTGTAGTTTTCGGCAGAGAGCTTAAAATATCTTTTTTTCCTTGAAGCATGGTACTTCTGACTAAGATGTCATTGCGTTTGCAGATAATAGGGAAACTAACACAGCTACAGCTCCTATAAAACTCTGGACAAAAAGGAATGGATTTAAGTTTTGATTTTTGTTTCCAAAGTCATGAAAAGTCTGGATACTTCACTATTACTATTTTAGTGCAACTCCCTTTTACTTCTGATGGCACAATATTTTGATATAGTAGGCCTTAAGTATGAAAGAATGCTAGTGAATTATGTAGGGCTCTAACTAGGACTGTGAATTAAATCAGTCAGACATTTTATTTTAGCCATCCATATGAGTTTATAGGAAGGGGAGGTTTTTTCACAGTTATAAGAAAAAAAGTGAAAGAGAGTAGAAAAGACAAGTCAGCAGAACTTTAAGTACAGTTTTAATCTGTGAAGTAGTCAGAGATTTTTTAATTAAGTGTTCCAGTAGGAATGTAGAATACTGTGACTGCAATTAAATAAAAATAATAGAAGAGCCATGGCGCTATGAACAAGGAAAGAAATAACAGAAATGAAAAGATAGCAAGAGAAAAACAAGTTGACACATTTGAGTACTTTCTCCATGTAGACCTGAGACAGGGCAATGAATCAACACAGCATTCATCTTGGTGGCAGAAGATCTTCCAAAATAAGTGATTGAACAAAACTGGTAATGTTGACAGAGGTAACAAAAGTGGAATACATAGATTTTGGTCTGAAAGCAACTTGGCTGAGGATTTTCAGAGGCACAAAGGACACACAGGCACTCAGCTTCCACTGTTTGGCCCACAGAAGGACTGGCTAAAAATAAATTGTTGCCCCCCACGTTATATTGTTGGTATGCTAGTAGAGAAGGAACATACTTTGCTCTTCACAATAGTTTCTATAAAAGATGAGGAATCAGTGCACCCCCTAGTAAATACCCCAGGCCCCCTCTTATCAGTGGCAGGAAGGAAAAATCCATTTAATTTGCTTACTTTAATAGCAGCAGCAAAAAGCAGCACTTACTGATACAGAATGAAGACAGGAAAACAGGATTAGTTTTGAGATCTGATATCTTCCAGCTCCCCAGGCTTTGCTTGAATCTAAGAGCCATGACAGGTAATGAGATACCAGAACTTAAAACTGCATTATCCTGATTTATCGGATACTGAGCTCTCAGCACTTTGCTCTTCTTAAGAACCCACAAAGCTTAAGACTTTCATAGTGCCTTATACTTACTGTACACTGTGGTACTTTGTAAGCTTGATTTTTTTTTTCTTTTTCCTTTTTATTTTTTCTTTCTTTTCTTCTTACCACTGTACTGTAAGCAGAAAACATTCTTTTGAATCCTGCCACAAACAATAAACTTATAGTGTATGGCTATAGCAAGAACCATAAGAAAGGAAGAAAAATCCCAAATTACTCAACTGTTACATAACCTTGCAAGTCTCATTAATGTCTCTACTTTTAAGGTATATTACAAGAGACTCATGCAGTCTCTGAATTCCTTTTTGGAGGACCTCAGTTCTCCCAACTGGTAACACAAAAATCTCAATAAAAATGTGTTCTTGTTGTATGCACCCTGGATACCTGGTTCTAAGTGGGGAAGCCATTTGAATAAATCATACTTGAGGCTGAAAAATAACATACTGCTTATAAATTCACGTTAGTAGTGGTGTCATCATGAAATAGCCAAAAGGAATTTTTAACAGGCTGAGAAATGACAGCTGAATCATAAAAATCATAGAATAATAGATAAATCAAATAGATAAATACATCAAAATAGTTAGAAATTTGGAGGAAAAGAAAAATACAATTTTACTGTAATCTTCAGTTAGTGCAAGTCTGTCAAATTAAAAGGAACACTAGCTTTTTGATATATTAAGTACTTTTTTTTTTCCTAACTCTGTAATAACCTTAACAACATAAAGTCATGAACGCTAGAGAATAGAAACCAAAAAGTGCTGAAGAAAGGATTAGACAGGCATACCCCTCTAATTCAGAGAGGAATCCTAGTGGACATTTAAGGATGTTGCAAAGTATTGTTGTCTACTGGGGAAAAAAAAACATCTGCCAGACTTTCAGTGTTTTCAGGACTCTTTAGAAAAATGAGAAAAATGGAGGGGAAATCCACAGCCTAAAGAATCATCTGAAAAAAAAAAAAAGTACTAATAAGACTATTGTTTTCATTTCACTTTTCAGCATAGGTGTTAGCTTCTATGAAGTCTGATCCCCATTTATATGAATTAGCTTTATGAATTAAATGAGACAGCAAATTAACTTCCCTTGGATTTATTAAATATATTACAAAGTAAATAAGCAGCTTGGAAAGAAAAGAAATGAAACTACTTGAGTGCCTGGAAAAGGCACACGCCTTACTAGGAAAAGAGCAATCTATTATAAAGTTTAATATGTTTATATTGGTATACATATTCTATTCTAGATTATTTTGTCATTATTGAATTACACCTATGTGTGCAATTATATTTGTTCATGCAGCTGGCAGATGGTATGCAACCAGAAACTCTTCTTGAAGTAGCAAAAAGACCAGAAGAAGCCTCATTCTGTACATTGTGAATTGCATCTACCTGGTTTTCATTTCCAATTGGATTAAGACACTTCTATGCATAGGATTAGCACCAATGTTGAAGAATGAGTGGTCTTTGAGGGCTCCTTGACTTCATTTATAAAGAACTCTTCTTGGTGAACCTACAGGTTTCTAGGCCAAACTAAAGCTGGCATATATCAAGTAGCTTAATTACTGTAAAGCAGTTTTACAAATTGAGGTTCCTTTAACTTGCAGGACAGCAGATACGATCCGAGGACTTTTAATTTCATATCTCTTCAGATAAAGAGTGTTTCTGAACAATTTTGTTTCTGATTTCAACAGAGAATCACAAGATATACATAGAGTAGATCAGCAGAGATATTTTCTCCAATTATTCTACCAGAAGTGGCGGTGTATATTAGAAAAAAATTACTTTATTAACTGTCCATTACTTCATTAATTGTCCTTTACTAAAAGGAGAAACCATGAAATATCAAGGGACAACAATAATTGAATCAATCAGGAGATGATACACATTTGCCAGCAAGTAGGAAACTGCTGTGAGAAATACAGTGAAGGGAAAAATATCATAAACCAAAAGAGGAACTAGAATTCTTCAGTAGATATAGAATTAGAAAGATTAAGCCAAAAGAATGTTTGATAACAGGTGGATCACTCTGGGAATGGAAGCTTTTGAGATAGTAACCAGACTGGGTATATGGACAGAAAGGAAAGGAGACATTTCAACTATCATTTCTGTTGCAGGTTATATACATTACTTTGTAGAAGTTTGTAAGTTGGTCATCTGTGAGATTTGCTTATTGGATTTCAAATTTTCCCCTTACTCTTGTCGTATTTTCAATCAGCTATCTTCTGTGTTAACTGCTTCTCCTTGAAGCAGTTCTCCTGTCTCCTTGTCCACACTTTTTGTAGGAAGGCCAATAAAAATTTTCATTAGTCATGAATTCATTAACTTTGGGAATGAAGTGAAATGGAGTTTTAGATGGAATAGAAAGAAGCAGATATATTTAGAGGGGTTTGAATATTATAGTGTCAACTTCTCTGCATTCACTTTTGTCCACTTGCCCCATACAGATACCCTCATTTAGTTATTTGTATTCAAATCTTATCGTCATATGATGGTTGTAAATCCCATTTAAGATCATAATGACTGAATGAGAAATATGTAAATTCTTTTCTGACTGGGTTAGATATTATGGGAGCAGCAGACACAGATAAGACTGCCATAGCCCTAGTCTTCATTGGTTCATGCCTATGTGCATGGTCCAGGAAGAGGACAAGGACTGAGCAAAGGTTTGTGTGAGAGGACTTGACCCATTTTAATTCTACTATATTTAAAAGGCTGTGATGACTGAAGAGAACACCACTACCTGAAAAAAGTGAACGTTCTGGCTATCTTCACAAAAGGCAGCAACAATTCTCCATGAAATTACAGGCTGGAATGACTCAGTACAATCCTTCAGAAAACGGGAAAAAGTCCTCTTGAAGTCATTTTTTGGGCTTATGATGGAGATGATGACTAAGAACAGGCAACACAGATTTAACGAAGATAAATTGTGCTTGACCAATAAGATGGTGGCCTTCTGTGATGGCATGATGGCTTCAGTGGATGCGGGAGGGGTGGTGGATGGACTACTACCACACTTCTGCAAGGCCCTTGACATGGTCCCTCACCACATCCTTCTCTAATCTGGAGAGGTGTGGATGTGAAGGAGGCACTGTTCGATGGATTAGAAATTGGCTGGCCGGACACAGGCAAAGGGTTGTGATCAATGGTTCTGCGTCAGGGTGGAGGCTGGTCACAAGCGGTGTCCCTCAGGGGTCAGTTGTGGGACCGGAGCTCTACAGCATCTTCATCCACGACACAGACAAGGGCATCGAGTGCACCCTCAGCAAGTCTGCAGATGACACCAAGCAGAGTGGTGCGGCCGATGCACTGGAAGGAAGGGAAGCCATCCAGAGGGACCTGGACGGGCTGGAGAAGTGGGGCCTTGAAAACCTGATACAGTTCAAGAAGGCCAAGTGCAGGGTGCTGCACTTGGGTCGAGGCAATCCCAGGTACTGGTACAAACTGGGGGAAGATCTCCATGAGAGATCTTTTGCACAGCAGCCTCCCTTCAGGAAGTTGTAGAGTGCAATGAGGTCTCCCCTGAGCCTCCTCTTCTCCAGACTGAACAATCCCAGCTTCCTCAGCTGCTCCTCATAAGGTTTGTGCTCCAGACCCCTCACCAGTTTCGTTGCCCTTCTCTGGACATGCTCCAGGGCCTCAATGTCTTTCTTGTAGTGAGGGGCCCAAAACTGAACACAGTACTCGAGGTACGGCCTCACCAGTGCTGAGTACAGGGGGATGATCACCTCCCTGCTCCTGCTGGCCACACTATTTCTAATGCAGGGCAGGATGCTGCTGGCCCTCTTGGCCACCTGGGCACACTGTCGGCTCATGTTCAGCCGAGCATCAACCAGCACCCCCAGGTCCCTTTCCTCTTCACAGTCATCCAGCCACTCATCCCCAAGCCTATAACGCTGCATGGGGTTGTTGTGGCCAAAGTGCAGGACCCGACACTTGGACTTGTTAAACCTCATCCCATTCACCTCGGCCCAGCGATCCAGCTTATCTAGATCCCTCTGTAGGGCCTCCCTGCCCTCAGGCAGATCGACACCACCTCCCAACTTGGTGTCATCTGCAAACTTACTCAGAGTACACTCAATCCCTTCATCTAAGTCATCAATGAAGATATTAAACAGGATGGGCCCCAGCACCGACCCCTGGGGGACACCACTTGAAACAGGTCTCCAGCTAGACTTCACTCCATTGACCACCACCCATTGAGCACGGCCCTCCAGCCAGTTCCTTATCCAATGGAGGGTAAAACTGTCCAAGCCACAGGCAGCCAGTTTCTGCAGAAGGATACTGTGAGAGACCATGTCAAAGGCTTTGCTGAAGTCTAGGTAGACTACATCAACAGCCTTTCCCTCATCTACCAGTCTGGTCACCCAGTCATAGAAAGAGATGAGGTTGGTCAAACACGACCTGACTTTCATGAACCCATGCTGGCTGGGCCTGATCCCATGGACGTCGCGCATGAGCCGTGTGATCTCTCCCAGGAGGATTTGTTCCATGACCTTCCCTGGCACTGATGTCAGGCTGACAGGCCTGTAGTTTCCCAGATCCTCCTTACGGCCCTTCGTGTAGATGGGAGTCACATCAGCAAGCCTCCAATCCTCTGGAACCTCTCCAGTCAACCAAGAGCGCTGGTAGATAGCCGAGAGCGGCTTAGCAATCACCCCCGCCAACTCCCTCAGCACCCTAGGATGAAGCCCATCCGGTCCCATGGACTTGTGACAGTCCAGATGGAGGAGGAGCTCCCTAACAGCCTCCACCTCAATCTCCGGGGGGACATTCTGCGTGTCAGCCCAGATATCCAGATCAGGGCACAAAGTGCCTGAAGATAACTGGTCTGACTATTAAAGGCAGATGTAAAGAAGGCGTTGAGGACCTCAGCCTTCTCCTTGTCATCTGTGGTCACATTCCCTGACACATCAATTAAAGATAGAGATTATCCTTGGTTTTTCTCTTGCCATTGATATATTTGTAAAAGGATTTCTTATTCTCCTTCACTGCAGTGGCCAGTCTAAGTTCAAGATGGGCTTTCGCCTTCCGGACTTCCTCCCTGCATAGCTTAGCAACTTCCTTGTAATCTCCCCTAGTAGCCTGTCCCTTCTTCCAGAGGACATAGACTTTCTTTTTCTTCCTGAGTCTTGACAGTAATTCCCGGCTCATCCACACCGGTCTTCTCCCCCTACGGCTCGCCTATGTAATGTGGGACTTGGATTCTTTCCCTATAGAGTTTTCACAATGACCCGTTAATTTCCTATTCCCCTTTATTGTTGATTTCATGTCTGCTCTCCTCCTCCCTGTTACATGATACGTAACAGTTATTACAGTTATGCTGAAATGTCTCTCACACACACCAATCCCTACCAAAGGAGGGAGCACTGGGTATAATCTGCAGATGGCAGAAGAGGGAGTGTTCTGCTGCATCATTTCAGTTTAGACGGAAAGCTCTGGCCAGTCAGAGGCAGTCACATCAAGTAGGATACTATGTCCTCCCATTTATTGCCACCATTTTTGTATTGGCATTTTCAGTCTTTGGCAGTGCCTCTGATCTCCCGTCTTCACCAGCTGCCACATTAACTGCTTGGTTTCTCTGCACATTCTCTTCAGTGATGCTGTCTTACATCGAATTTAACCAAGAAGCCAAATATGAGCTTACTCATCTCCCCATGAGACTTCCTGATCACCAGCAACTGCTCATGCTGTCTTGATTTTTGGCTGCTGGCCTTCACTGATGAATGCACAGTTCACCACGTGTTCTTTCCTTCCACGCTGTGTTCCCTACACGAATCGGAAGCTTGACATTAAATTGCTTCCTCTTATTGCTAGTCACTTAACCTGAGAAGGTTGTTTAAGTGATATAAGACAATGATTTGTCAATCCACACTCTCCCAGTACTATTACATTCATACTCAGTTAACTAATACTTAACATATTCAGTAACTGGCTCACATTACTACAATTTGTTTCACTTTCAAAATCAAGCATAAATCATAGTTTGTGGAGAATGAATTTGCTTGTTGAAGAAATCTGTTTCAACAGAAAGTAACTGATGCTTCCTTAGCACCAAATAACTACTGTTTAAGGAAATGCAGCCATCTATCTATAAGAAAACCAGGTGCGATTCTACTTCTTCAGTACTTCAGGCTTACAACACACTTTATTTTAACTTAACTAAGTAGAAAACATGGAATTTTGTGAGCAGCTTGTGCTTATTCTCTAAAGAGAAAATGGTCCCAAACATTTTTACTGTCATTCATCTATATGCAGATATATCTCCATTATGAGTCTACCCTGCAGTTTAATATTCATCTTCAGTTTCATTAGATTGCTGAAGTCATTCAGAATTTTAGACTCATAAAAAAGATTCATATATTTGAACAATGAAGAGGGTAATTGCAGACTGAGTTATAGTAACGAAAAACAGCTGAAAAAAAAGTCATAAAACCATGGTATGAATTTCTATTTTCTTGCTTATATTATTTAAAAATTGTTAGATTACCAACTACTGAATGGTAACAAAGTAAGAGCAGTAAAAATGCGAGCAATCAAAACCAACTGAACAACGACAATAAAATACAGAAAAACAACAAACCAACCTGAAAATATTCATTCTGTAAACAGAATTGAAATTAATCCATACAAAATAAAATTCTAGGATAAAGACCACTATTGTTCAAATAATTCAAACCAATTTTAACTCTAATTTACTATATATTGTTACTAAATATTTATTTACTATATATTTTTTTGTTGTTCAAAGAGCTTTTGTTTCCTCAAAGAGCTCCTCTGCTGCAAAAGATATTAAAAGAAAACAAAATAGAAAAAAAAAAAAAAGGAAAAAGCAATGAATAAAACCCTGCACCATTTGGAACTAAAGGAACTTCTTCCTTCTATAGCTGTGAGAAGAAAATTTTACCTACAGTCTTCTCTCGATCAGACTGTTGGCAGTACAAAACAACCACAAGGTTGCCTTTGTCTCTAAGTCTCACCCACAAGCATTTGACTTGATCATGGCCATTCTTCAGGGATAGCTCTTCACACTCTATTCTTTTCTTGATATAGACAGCAATGCCTCCTCCACAGAAACACCTCCTCCCCTTCTTAGCCTGTCCCTTCTGTGAACAGATTGAGTCCCTTCTGAACAGCATGCAGCCATCAATAGCCACACTCCAGCCATGGGAATCATCCCACCAGGCACTGTAGCCTTCTTCAAGGATAACTCCTTAATTTCTTTGAAGTATTTTCCTTGAGTTTCCCTGTTGCCTTCTCTTGCTGCCTCAGTGGTCCCTGGCTCATTGTCATAAGATTTCAAGTGTGCTGCAGTATTGCCAGCACATCATAGCAAGTTGAAGGCCCCCACTAACACACTGTCTAACTTAGCTGTGCCGTCCCACACATTATCATGGGCAAGCTCATTATCCTCCCCACTCAAACCTAGTTACAAGCCCTGTCAACTAGCCCTGCTGTCTTTCCCCTTTGACAGAGGTGAAACTCATTTGGTGACAGCAAGCATGGTTCCACGTAGGCTTGCATCAGCCACGAAGCCAACTGCTTATAGACAGGGCCCTTCTGTTTCTTTCAGTGTCCTTACAGAGAGCAGAGAAGATAAGATGACCTGTGCCTTCAGTACCTTTAGCAGGCATCCTAACGCTCTGAAGTCCTTTTTGATGGCCCTAGAACTGCATTTAGGGGTTTCATCATCCCCCACATAGAAAAATAGTAATAGGTAATGACCTGTTGGCTATAGCAGGCTAGGCAGTTTCTTGCTGATGTCATTCATTGGAGGCCATGGGAAGCAGCAGGCTTCTTTAAGAAAGGGGTCTGCCCTGAATGTTGGATGTTCAGTTCTCTGAAGGGAGTCACCTAAAACTAGTACCAGACTACCTTATGTTTCAACACCTCTCTTCTTCCATATCTGGGAGGGTGTGTGGGGCCAGGGTCTATACACGTTGCATGAAGCAGTGAATTTATTTAGACAGCTTCCTATAAATTCAGTGCTCCAATTGTAGTGAGAGATTCCAGCTGCCTCGTAGGCAGAACCAATTGAGAGTGGCTTCCTTTGTATTTTTTGGAGAAAAAATGTTTACTTTGAGAAAACTATTGATGGCAAGGCCCATCGCTAAACAATGAATAAGTAAATTAAGCAGTGATTGGTCTGCTCTTGTCTGTCTGGTCACTTGGCATGATCTGGACCCTTTGGTACTTTCTGCTGTCTTAAACTCCAGTCTTAATCTCAAGACCATAATTATCATAACTATGTTGTACATTATGAACATTGTCTGGCACATGGTAGATCTTGAATGGTGCCTGGGAATTAGTCCCAGTGGACAAATGCTGAAACCATGCCAAAGACAATTCTGACTCTTTGTTTGTGTAGATGATAGCTTTCTGGAGCACTAGAAATTCCCAGGATGGTTTAATTTACATTCAGCCACATTTACCTTCAGTGACTAAATGTCTGGCAGCACTGCATTTTAGAAAATCTAAATTGTCTGTAACTCTTTGGTGTTAAGCACTATCACAGTTAAAATGCCTAGATAGCCACTTATAATGGATAGCATGAGTGCCTAGGAACTGTGCACTTCTATGCTGTACTCTGAGCACTCAGCAAATCACAGAATCAGACAGGCTGGACCAAATGCTCACGTACCTGAGAACACTTACTAGAGCAAGATTTGCGTTGGTAAGCAAAGAACAGGTAGAGTTGAGCCATATCTGCAGATCTCAGCATCTCCTGCATAGCTGTTTTCTCTTACCGTTTCTCAGGGGAATGGTAGTTTATTGCTTTCTGAAATTATGAATACAGAAGGGAAGTTTCTGCTGGGACGACTCAAGGTGCCTCAGATTTTCATGTGGAAACCTATCCAAAGTAATAATCCACTATGAAGTGTTGTTAATCCACAATAAAAATGGATCTACTACAGCAAATTAGGAGAACAATAAACCTTTATTCTAAATAGTGAAGTCATTGTTCTCACAGTGGGAAGGGAGCTGCAGTCTCTTTTTCGAGCCCTAATCTTCCAACTTTTTTAATCCTTCACACTGGGTAGTACAAGATATCCTGTACTCAGACAGGCTTAATGCACTGCAGACTGATTACATGAATGACCATTTAGCAAATAGGCATTATATTCTCCCTGCTCTCCAAGAGAAACAAAAATGAAAAACCCCAAACACCGCCACACTATTTTTTTCCAAAACAAAACAGGATAGAAAAACATTCTCAGTAATTTAATTATCTTTTAGGCTGACAGCTTTAGCTGTATTTAAAAATTACCAACAGAGGGCTTTACATTAAGCCTGCCAAAAAAGGAACAGTAAGAAGCAGATGTGCTTTACTCTTCTTGGGCTCATCACCAGTGTGGTGCAGCTGCTGCTTTGACTTTGTCTTTTGTGGCTTACTTTGAAACGTTGTCCTTTTTTATCACTACATACTAGCTTTATTACCTTGTTTTTTATTTTTTTTTCTTTTCTAAAGAATAACTTCTGGCAACACCATGCTGATGAGATGCAAGAAGAATGCTCTGTGGATCTTGGAATAAGTTAAAATTGTGCTACTGGTGCAGAGAGCAGGTTTAGACGATACACATATGTCAACAGAATGCAGCAGAGCAATGATAATTGTTAATTAATAAGACACACTTCTTAGTGAAAAAGTGAGTTATTTTATAAGCAAGGCAGAAATATCAACTGGAGCATACTGACTGTGATTGTTCGTATTGCAAAAAAAAACTTAGGGCATCACATTTGTTTTATTTAAGATGTGCTTAAAAGTATAAGTGGCAACATTAGGATAGTGATTTGGCTGGCAAAAAGATTAATGCAAATATTCCTCTGTTTGGTATTATTCATATTTGTATAAAATGGATTAGAAGCATTTTCCCTGTTTATCTCTTCTCACATCTGATAATTACAACAGCATAAAATGCAGAAGTGGAGATGGAATGAAATATTAACATTAGAATATCTTTATTTTTTTTTCTCCAGAAATGCAAAGGAGTGTGAAGAAAAAGTGCTGGGACAACTACTAGGGTATAAATTAGTGTAGAATTTGGAAATGACTGAACAGTTTCTGGTCTTCATTTTCAGTAATATTTCTTTCCTTGAAATTATTTCAGGAATCCATATACTTAACAACTTCAAACTAAGCTATATACAGAGATAGAATAGAATAAATAGAATAATATATTGTGGATAATAAAAGCAGTAATTACAGTTAACTGAGATGATGATGATAACCACTGGAGTTGAAATGTTCTCTCACTTTACATCCTTAGGAAAAATATATTTGATTCTTAGCAAGACAATGTGAGTCTCATGATGAGAACTACGTATGAGATTCAGCACTGGCCACTGCTTATTATAGAGTTATAGAGAGGGTTTGAGGAATGAGCAAATACAGTCTAAGGGATCTAATGACATGGAGGAAGCAGGAAAGGGCTGATAAAAATATCGAAAGCAGTGGATATATTTGTCCTCTTCCATACACACAGTCTGATGTTATCTGTGGCGCAGGAGTAATGCCATGCCTGTTTTTCAGACTGTCTTCTTTCTTCTGGGCTGCACAGTAAGAGTTGATTCTTTGTAGCAAAGAATGGCAGAGGAAGTAGAGAAAACATGGAGTTGGAAAAATGTGCTTCCAGCAGACAATCCATCACCTTATCTCTTCTCTCACCACATTATAGTGGTTTATATAAATCTCAGCACTATATGTTTCTGCTGTGGTTACATCCTCCAGCTCAGCTTTATTTACTTTGTTTTCAGGTTAGATCATATAGTCTGTCCAAAGAAATTCTTCCTGTATAGTCAACAGTTCTGTCCTCTCTCCAATTCATCTGGCACAATCTAAATGACCTACATTTCCAATTCTGTTCCTCCAAGATCAGAGGTATAAACGTGAATGGAAACATTAAAATAAACATTAAGGCAGATTTTAAACACAGAATTTAAACTAGGTCTTTAAACTAGGTAAGAAGGATGTTCTAGGATGATACGAAGTTGGGAGGATTGGCTGACACGCCTGAAGGCTGTGTTGCCATTCAGCAAGACCTGGATAGGCTGGAGAGCTGGGCAGAAAAAAAACGGATGAGGTTTAACAAAAGCAAGTGTAGAGTCTTGCATCTGGGGAGGAATAATTCCATGCACCAGTACAGGTTGGGGGATGACCTGCTGGAGGGGAGCTCTGCGGAAAGGGACCTGGGTGTCCTGGTGGACAACAGGTTGGCCATGAGCCAGCAGTGTGCCCTTGTGGCCAACAGGGCCAATGGCTTACTGGGGTGCATTAAAAAGAGCGTGGCCAGCAGGTCGAGGGAGGTGATCCTCCCCCCCTACTCTGCCCTGGTGAGGCCTCATCTGGAGTACTGCGTCCAGTTCTGGGCTCCCCAGTACAAAAAAGACAGGGATCTCTTGGAAAGAGTCCAGCGGAGGGCCACGAAGATGGTGAAGGGCCTGGAGCATCTCTGCTATGAGGAAAGGCTGAGTGAACTGGGTCTGTTCAGCCTTGAGAAAAGAAGACTGAGAGGGGACCTGATCCAGGTCTATAAATATCTAAGGTGTGGGGGGCAGAATGGCGAGACCAGACTGTTTTCAGTGGTGAGTGGAGACAGGACAAGGGGAAACGGCTGGAAACTGCAGCATAGGAAGTTCCGCACAAATGTGCGCAAGAACTTCTTTACAGTGAGGTGACGGAGCACTGGAACAGGCTGCCCAGGGAGGTGGTGGAGTCTCCTTCTCTGGAGATGTTCAAGACCTGCCTGGATGCCTACCTGTGCGACCTGCTGTAGGGAACCTGCTTTGGCAGGGGGGTTGGACTTGATGATCTCTGGAGGTCCCTTCCAACCCCTACAATTCTGTGATTCTGTGATTTAAATTAAAAACTTTCTACATATGAAATGTTGAAAGATGAGACCTGCCAGAATGTATGGTTGCAGAAATTTTAAGTGCTGTATGAAGGACTTGGGTTCCTCTGAATGCCAGAGGTATACCTCATATATGATGAAGGGATCATGCCCTCACAGAAACGATAAAATGTGTTAGATGATGGAATGTGCTCTTCCATGCTGAGGTACTTCCACTTCTGGAGTAGGAGAGTATCAGCTACCAGCCTTTAGACAAAAAGCCTCTTATTTTATGCCCTCGTGTGTGAACTTACTGATATGGTTTCATATTCTGACTGTTTTCTCATAGGTGTTTAACCTAGGACTAGGTGATGTCAATTTCAGATAATTCTTACAGTTTCCTTAAATAATTCCTACTGGCTGCCAATCCATAATTCACAGCAGCTGTTGTGAATTCTAGTTTCAGGTGTCTAACTCTCCATTTACTGGAAAATGTAGGCTCTTGGCAGTGGCCAGTTCCAGGGATACAGGAGTTCAGATGAATATCCAGCATAGCAATTGCCAATGTTAGTACACTGACAATCCATTCTAGGTTACTAGGATTTGAATTTCCTTCATACAGCAGTTTAACATTCAAGCTTCTTTCCATTATGGATATAATGAATAATGAACATATCGCTCTTTCAATCCTGAAAATCCCAATGTGAGCTGCATAACATCATTGCTTTGGAACTGGAAAGTGTTCAAGAACATCTACAGAATATAGCTATCAATTCCTTTCACATACTAAATTCTGCATCATTAATTACTTAGCCTAAGTCAAAAATGCTGGCTTAATAATTCAGGTGACCTGTTTGGTCTCATTTTCCCTCTACCACAGACAGATTTCAATTTCTCCACAAATAATTTATGAATGGAATTGTATATGTAACAAAAACGCTTTTATTTTTGAAACTTCAGCTAGTGTGATTTTGACTAGACCTTAATATTTCACATAGTGATTAGATGAGGGCATGCCTTACACTGCTGTCCTTCAAAAGAGTGCATGCAAATTATCATAAAAAACAACAACAACAACAAAAAGTACACCAAACCAAACCAACAAACTGTAAATAACAACAACAACAAAAAGTACACCAAACCAAACCAAACCAACAAACTGTTTATGAGGAAAAAATTAAAGAAGCTGTTGCCTAATGTGATAAACTTCAAAATCCTCTTCAGAAAATTAAAAATAATCAGATTCTCGTTGTACCACTTTTTGATTACTTGCAACATTATTGTAATATGCAAATACTTTCACTTAGTGTTCTCAAAGTATTGGCTTTTACTATCTGGAAAGAGTTCAGAAAAAATCCATGGCAATTGCATTTTTGCATAGTTGTATAGAGTAGCAAAGGAGCATAAGCAATAACTTATTGGACTCCTATTATTGCTTCTGTGTCAGAGCCTTGACCAGGGTGTTTCCATCCAACATATCATTCAAACCCTCTTTCTTTTAATAATAGCATCTATTTTGGGCTTATAAAACTGTGTTTCAGGAGGCATGTGTGCCTCAAGAATGTGAATAGCAGATAGAGAAGGGAAAGGACTTGAGCCTATCTCATTTAGTTTCTTTAAAATCCATTTACCAGATGTTGCAAAAGAAATCTCTCAAAAATATGTATAGTTCTGAGCAACAAAAGTTTTAAATGCAATGTAAATATACTAAAGTTTCTCAAATATTTGCTTCATCCAATATTATTGTCTGATTGCACCTTGTGCTCTTTCCTCACATATTCCTTTGTATATTTCCTTCTTTACTTCTCCACCTGAACCTGCACTGACTTTAAAGAGCTCTCTATGATCTCTCTCCAGCTATGGTCCCCTTAATGCTAGGAGGAAAACTCTTGGGATGGGTGTCCAGCTTCTGCTGCTTTCACTGCTTACACCTCTGGGCAGAACACCAGAAGCGTGGAGAAGACAAACAGCAATGGAGGCCAGTTCTCCCCACCACAGATTTGATCCTGGGCCTCTCCACATGCGCCTCCTACTGCTGCTGCCTCTGGTTTCTCCTGGTTTCATTTGCCTTCTCTTATCTGATCCTGAGTCCTCTTTGGGTGTAACATTTTGTTCTCTCAGTTTCCTGGAGTCTGCATGCCCCTTACAACTCTTCATTTTCATTATTATCTTCTCTTACAGTCTACATTCTTTCTGAAGCCATACATGAAGAATTCAGTATATAACCTCATGCCAACGTGACCTGGAAAGGAGCTAACTCAGTTTCCCTGAGAAATATTTACCATGTACTAGATATAAATAATCTCAGAGGAAATATTTTGATATGAAAAGTATCTGAACCTGGATGAAGAATGAAAGGAAGAAAAAAGAAAGCAAAAAACAAACCCAACAAACACTTTATAAACTGTGAGGTGTGTCTTTTGTAATGGACTAATTCAAGCTCATTTAATTTAAGTCATTTAATTCAAGCTAATTCAATCACAATTGCAATGTGGTGTATACTACAGATGGATAACATCACAACAGCAGTACACTTTTATAACTGGCAAACAGGTGTCTGGGTTTATTTAACAATCTAGCTAGCATAAACCAGATTTCTATTTATTGGGGGAATAGTTGGTGCGTATGATATTGCTTCAAAGAAGAAGAGAAGCCAAATCAAATTGTGAGGTATTTCTATCTTTAAAGTGGTCCTGAAGATATTGTTTCATACTGCAGAACTTTATAAAAGTGCTATTTTCGTATCTTCTCAGCATTCAGCATCCATTTCACTCTATAGTAATATTCTAACCCTATTATGATTGAGATATGAACAAAACTTACCTCTTTGCATGTGTGAAAGAGAAAACATATTCTATTGTTTTGTAAATGTAATATAGAGCTAATTTTTATTTGAGTACAAACCTGACTACGTATTCACGCAGATAAACATGCTCTCTAGGTAAATCTTTCATGATTATATGTTAGACTGCTGTTAAATACAAAAACAGCTGCCTGTTTTGAAGGATGACTAACTGCCAAGGCTTCATGCATACCTTAAACAGTGTTATTAGTCTTTTGGTCTTACTGGAACTCGAACACGATGGAGTGATAAAGATCAGGATATCCATCACTGATAACGTAAGCTCTTAAGTTATTAAGAGAAGTAAGTCTAATCATATATGCCTAAGTATGGGGAAAATAGACTGACTGCTGCTAACCCCACTCATATGTAAACCTATAAAAAAAGAGAGAACATACTGCTAAGGTTAATTGCTGAAAACAGAAATATTTTGGTGAGACACAAGTTAAGTTTGTAGCCACTGAAGAACATAATTCAGAAAAATTGTAGATTTCTTAGTGTCTCCAGATAAAGACATTTGTGGAAAATCTCTGTGAGTCAAAAACTAAGTATTGGGATGAGCAGAAAAATCAACTGTTGAAAATAAAAGATCTGTCATACACAGGAGCTATGACTACAGGTTCAAACAGCACTGTGATTCCAAAGAGTTTTTCTACACAAAAAGAGCTGCAGAGCCTACCAAAATTTTTGATTAAATGCATTTCTATTTATTCCAGTAAAAAAGAGATTCTTTTTCCCCAAAAACATCCTGAAGATTATGGACTATGTTTTTCCCTTTTTGCAGTGAAGATGTTCATGAATAATTAATAAAGTTTTAGGTCCAAAATCTCTGAGTAATGGTAAATAACAAGTTTTACAGTGTGATCTATTATCAGCAAATGTATCTTCTGGTATTTAATTCTTTGGTTATACTGTGCTGTGGAACTGGATAATCCTTTTGATTTCCCCACTTTCAGAAATTACCAGTTAAGTGGGAGTGAGAGCAAAATTTTATGACAAAAAATGGGGATTGTTGTTAAGAATGTTGCCTCTTTGCTTCTTTATTGGGTGAAGAGTGTAGGGAGAGGATTTAGCTCTCCTTTTCTGGCATTTTTTTTCTAGTTGTAAGTATAATTTACATAGATTATCACTGCAGCTTTTTCAG
Source organism: Lagopus muta (assembly GCF_023343835.1). Lineage (NCBI taxonomy): Eukaryota > Metazoa > Chordata > Aves > Galliformes > Phasianidae > Lagopus > Lagopus muta. The sequence goes on from NC_064434.1 coordinate 12,477,873, forward strand.
CTGCTTAATTAATGATCTTTTAAGGAAGCTAGCAACACTCCTCTAAGTAGCTTTGTTGGAAACTTGTTATGACTGAGTTTCAGAATTTGAAAAAAAAGAAAAAAAAAAGAGCAGTTGATATAAATTCTCTTGAAAAATCCATTAAAAATGTGATACTTGATTGGCTAATTTTAAAAATTAATGTTGTGAATATAATACTACTTATAGGGTACACTCCATTCTACCGGACTGTACCTCCTCAGTGAGAATTCTTACAGCGAATGAAGCAATAATCTTATGGAAATGTAGAAATGAAATAATGGTTTTCCTTCCAGTAATATCTAAAGCTTGGAGTATATATTGGGAACTCTCTAAAAGAAGATCTCTCAGAGGAAGCTTCAGACAGCTCGCTGTTGAGTTGAATGTGACATGTGGGTAAAGAGAATATGTAAAAAAAGGAGCAAAATATCAATAAACAAACTATAAACTTGTAAATATATCTGACTGAACCTGGCTTGAATTGCAAGCTCATGCAAAAACAAATAGACTTGACAAGCGAGTTTTCTTATGTGTTTATTCTGCTCCACAATGACTGTAACTGTCTGCAGAAGAGTTTGTTCTTTAAACGAGAATAAAAATCTGTACCATCTGCTTGTAACTCTTGATATGGACCTTTTGTAGCTAACCAAATACTATATCTTAATTTTCAGCAAGACAGAGTGTTTTTTCTGTAATTTTTCAGTTTCCTCTGCAATATTTCAATGTGTTAGTTGTAGGTTATCACAGCCATTACCCGTTTTAAGTAAGAATGACTGGAATAAGGATATGACAGCAATTCAGAAGGGCTAAGATGACAGTATCTTCAAAGTAGTTGTTCATTCTTTGATCAGATGAAACAAAATATATTGCGTATAGATTTGAACTCATAGATGAAGACTACGTACTTCTGTTTCTGCTCTTGTGTTTTGCTTTTTACAGGCAGAAGATGAGAACAAAAAATAGTCATGATATGGATGACAACACAGCAAAGTTTGATGTAAGAAAAATTTGAAGAATGTATTCACTGCAAATTAAAATGACAAAATTAGCAAAGTTGAGAGGACCAAAGCAAATTACAATCTTCAACTGAATTTATTTAAGATAGTTGATTTCTGAGCTAGAGAAATATATTAAATAACATTTGCACATATGGCACATCTGGACAAGAAGAATTCCTCATTTAAGCTTATTACCTCTCAGTGTTCTTCATCTTCTTAACCCCTTACAATCCAACTGAAAATTATCTGGAATCTTGAGAAAAAAAAATCTGAAAAAGGCCTAACACAAAAACATATAATTAATACAAGATACCGTACTTGTGTTTTATAACCAGAAAGTGTTTCTATTTGAAACAGAAAATAGAAAAAGGCCTTAAGTACTAACATGATTCATGTTTTAGATGCAATGGGAAAACAGGGTAGCAGGAAGAGAAAAGAGATGGTAAAACTTTAATTCGAAGTGCTTTAATTCGAAACTTTAATTCGAATACATGTGCAGTAGTATAAACAGGCTAAATAGCACACAAGCTGCTCACTCACTGCACCCACCAGTGGAACAGGGGAGAGAACAGGAAAGTGCAAGAACTTTGTGTGGGCAGAGAATGAGATGGGGAATCCTGTTACTGGCTGGATGAGGACCCTGGTGTGGAGAAACTGTGAATGCCCTACCCCTGGAGGTGCTCAAGGCTAGGTTGGATGGGGCCCTGAGCAAGGGCCCAATTTAGTAGTTGGCAGCCCTGCCTACGGCAGGGGGTTGGAGCTAAATGGTCTTTGAGATCCCTTCCAACCCAAGCCATCCTATGATTCTATGAACTCGTGAGTTTAGATAAGGACAGTTTAATAATAAAGAAAAAAAAATCAGGAAAGAAAAGATAAAAAATAAAGGAAATAAAGGAAAAAGTACAATAACAATAACAAAAAATAAGTGAAGTGTGAGATGCACAATGCTGTTGCTCACCACCAGCTGACCAAAGTCCTGTCTGCCCCTGAGTACTTGCTCCTTGATCGCCGAGGATCGCTGCTTCAGAGCTGCTCCAGCCTGAAGCGCAGCGACTGACCGCGAGGTACAGCGGGTTTCGGTCGGTTCCCTCGCTCAGGGATCCCCGAGAGAGAACCGAGCAGAACAGAGCAGCCAGGCAGCTCTCGGCCGGGCAGCTCTGGCGAGAGCGGCCGACGCGGCGGGGGCGTCGCCAGGGCAACGGCTCTGCAACCACCCCCTCTTGCCTAGAAATAGCCTCAGGGAGCGGCCGGTCGCTGCCCAGTGAAGAAGGTGTGAGGAGCACCGGGGCTGATTTATCAAGGAGAAGCAGTAAGCCAGTCCTACACGGGACTCCCCCTCAAGGACGGCTGTTATCGCCCTCGGGTAAGTGATAAGTGCGGGGGCTCCTGTTAAGGACCCGGCAACTGGGCGTGGGCAGAGCCAGCACTGCCGGCAGCAGGGTGGGGCTGATAAGGCGCACCTCATTAAAGCTATTTAATAGTGTTGATACCTGCTGTTCTGCGATGGCCGCACCCCAGAGGAAGGCTAATGCCACAAAAATTATAGAGACCCAGAAGGCAGTCCCATGCTCATGCAGAAAAAAGACTACAGCCAAGAAGAACGTGGAGACCCAGACGGAGGTCTTGTGCCTACTTGAAAGGATAGATGGTGCAAAGATGAGTGTGGAGACTCAGACTGAGGCCCCAACACGAGATGCTAGTATGCAGGTCACTGGCTGTCACGAGTGCCAGAGCCTGGCCTTTGAAGTACCAGACAATGGTGGTGGTAGTTGTATAAGGTGTGACCAATTACAGGACTTACTCAGCCTGGTGGTCGACCTGAAGGAGGAGGTAGAGAGGCTGAGGACCATAAAGGAGTGTGAGAAGGAGATTGACTGGTGGTGCCAGTCCCTATCAGCTCCAAGATCTGGGAGCGTAGCTGAGGCACCACATGGAGCATCTCACCCCCCGCAGCCTTGTAAACAGGTGAGAGAGGGGAAACGGCAGGCTGACGGTGTTGCATGAGCCTCCTGTCCTCTCCTCCACCTTTGAGCAATTTGAGAAAGGGGGAGGAGTGGAAACAGGTACTGGTTCGACAAAGCAGGTGTCCCCCATCCCGACCATCTTTGGCCCCGCAGGTGTCTCTGCGTAATAGGTTTGAGGCCCTGGAACCTGAGGGAGAGGAGTGTGGGGATGTGGAGGGAGGTCAATCTGTGAGGTTGCTTCAGGTACAGCGGTTGACGCCACGCCTCAAGACTGCTTCCACCTGGAAGGAAAGAAAGGTGGGTGGTGGTTGTGGAAGACTCCCTGCTGAGTGGAACCGGAGGCCCTATATGTTGCCCTGACCCTGCCCGTAGGGAGGCGTGCTGCCTTCCTGGGGCACGGGTCAGGGACATTTCTAGGAGACTTCCTGGTCTGATTTGCCCTTCCGATTATTACCCGCTATTGATAGTCCAGGCTGGCAGTGATGAAGTTGCTGGGAAAAGTCTCAGGGCTATTAAGAAAGACTTCAGGGGACTGGGGCAGGTAGTCGAGGGAGCAGGTGTGCAGGTGGTGTTTTCCTCTATACCTTCAGTGGCAGGGCAGGATGCTGAGTGGTACCAAAAAACCCACCTCATAAATAAATGGCTTAAAAGCTGGTGCAAATGCAGTAATTTTGGTTTTTTTGACCATGGTGCAACTTACTTGGCGCCTGGTATGATGGCAGCAGATGGATGTAGACTGTCTCTGAGAGGGAGGAGGATCTTAGCTGAGGAACTGGCAGGACTCATTGACAGGTCTTTAAACTAGGTATGAAGGGGGAAGGGGACAAAACCAGACCTGCTGGGGTTGAGCGGGTCGTTCGAGGGCTTGTACCGAACTTGATAGGCGATGATGGTGAGGTACAAAGTGATGGACTGGGGCAGGGGGGAGTTGGGGATGCTACTGTTCTAGGGAAGCCTAGATCCTCTATGAAGGAGGTAAGACGGAAAGCTCAGCTGAAGTGCCTTTATACCAATGCATGCAGCCTGGGAAACAAGCAGGATGAGTTGGAAACTGTGATGCGCTTGGAAAGGTACGACCTTGTTGCCATCACGTAAATGTGGTGGGATGAATCCCATAACTGGAACACCACCGTTGAGGGGTATTGGCTCTTTAGAAGAGATAGACTACGTATGAAGGGTGGGGGAGTTGCCCTCTATGTCAAAGAGTGGATAGACTGTGAGGAGCTCCCTCAGAGAAACGGTCAGGAACAAAGTTGAGAGCCTGTGGGTTAGAATTAGGGATGGGTCTAACAAAGGTCAACTGGTGATAGGAGTATACTACAGGCCGCCTGATCAAGGGGAGACTGTTGACAAGGCTTTCCCGCTTCAGATGTGGGAGGCTTCGTGCTTGCAGGCTCTTGTGCTGATGGGGGACTTCAACCATCCAGATATCTCTTGGAAAGACCCCACAGCGAGTTGCAAAAGGTCTAGGAGGCTTCTGGAATGTGTTGACGATAACTTTCTGATCCAGCTTTTGGACAGACCGACCAGAGGTGAAGCGTTGCTGGACCTGCTGCTCACCAATGCGGAGGAAATCATTACTGGTATTAAGGTTGGAGGCAGCCTGGGTTGTAGCGACCACGCCCTGGTCGAGTTCGTGGTCTTGAGGGATGTGGGCCTTGCAAAAAGTGGTGTCAGGACCCTGAACTTTGCAAGAGCGAACTTTAAGCTGTTCAACAGACTGCTGGCTGAGATCCCCTGGGATGCTGTCTTAAAAAACAAAGACATTGAGGAGAGCTGGCTATTCTTCAAGGATGCCTTCCTGAGAGCACAAGAACTCTCCATCCCTCTGAAGAAGAAAGCGGGCAGAGGAAGTAGGAAGCCGGTGTGGCTTAGTAAGGACCTGCTGGGCATGCTGAGGGTGAAGAAAGGTGTATACAGGCTCTGGAAACTAGGGCGTATCATGTGGCAAGAATACAGGGATGCTGTCCAGGCTTGCAGAAGTGTGATCAGGAAAGGCAAGGCTCAGGCGGAGCTGAACTTGGCGAGGGACGTGAAAAACAATAGGAAGAAGTTCTACAGGTACATTGGCCACAAGAGATGTGCCAAAGCGAGTGTGCCTCCTTTGGTAAATGTAAAAGGAGAACTTGCTTCAACGGACAATGAGAAGGCTGAGGTACTGAACAAGTTATTTGCCTCAGTATTCACTGGTGGACAAGATTGCAGAACTTCTCACGTTCCTGAGCCCTGCACCCCTAAACCTCTAGGTGGGTACCGCGGTGACAAATCCCCCCCTGCTGTGAGGACAGAGCAGGTCTGAGACCACCTCATGAGTCTCAATGTGTATGTCTATGGGGCCAGATGGTGTGCATCCCAGAGCTCTGAAGGAGCTGGCTGAGGTGGTTGCCAAGCCGCTCTCTATCATTTTTGAAAAGTCGTGGCTGTCAGGTGAGGTCCTGGATGACTGGAGGTCACATCACTCCCATTTACAAGAAAGCAAAAGCAAGGAGGACCCCGGGAACTACAGGCCGGTGAGTCTCACCTCTGTGCCTGGGAAGATCATGGAACAGATCATCCTGGATGACATGCTCGACCACATGAAGGATGGGCGTGTCATCCATGACAGTCAGCAGAGGAAGGTCATGCTTGACCAATCTGGTGGCCTTCTATGATGGAGTGACGGCATCAGTGGATAAGGGAAAGGTGACCAATGTCATTTACCTGGACTTGAGCAAGGCCTTTGACATGGTCCCCCACCACATCCTCATCTCCAAATTGGAGGGATGTGGATTTGATGCATGGACCACTCGATGGATAAAAAACTGGTTGAAAGGCCGCAGACAGAGGGTAGTCGTCAATGGCTCTGTGTCCAGGTGGAGGCCGGTAACGAGCGGCGTCCCCCAGCGGTCTGTCTTGGGACTGGTGCTCTTCAACATCTTTATCAATGACATCGATGTAGGAATCGAGTGCACCCTCAGCAAGTTCGCTGATGACACCAAGCTGAGCGGTGTGGTCGACACGGTTGAAGGAAAGAATGCCATTCGGAGGGACCTGGAGAGGCTAGAAAGGTGGGCCCGGGTGAACCTGATGAGGTTCAACACGGCAAAGTGCAAAGTTATGCACTTGGGCCGGAGGAATCTCAGGCATCCATACAGGCTGGATGTAGTGGTCCTTGAAAGCAGCCCTGTGGAGAAGGACCTGGGGGTCCTGATAGGTGAAAAACTTAATATGAGCCAACAGTATGCTCTTGCGGCTCGGAGGGCAAATGGTATCCTGGGGTCCATCAAAAGAGGGGTGGCCAGCAGGGACAGGGAGGTGATTCTCCCCCTCTACTGTGCTCTTGTGAGGCCCCATCTGGTATGCTGTCTCCAAGTGTGGAGCCCGCAGTACAATAAAGACAGGAAGCTGTTGGAGAGGGTCCAGAGGAGGGTCACTAGGATGATCAGGGGACTGGAGCACCTCCCGTATGAGGAGAGGCTGAGGGAGCTGGGCTTGTTCAGCCTGGAGAAAAGAAGGCTGCGGGGTGACCTCATTGCAGCCTTTCAATACTTAAAGGGAGCCTACAGAGGGGAGGGGAACCAACTCTCTGAAAGGGTAGATAACTGCAGGACAGGGGGAAATGGTTTTAAGTTGAGGGAGGGGAGATCTAGGTCGGACATCAGGGGGAAATTCTTTACCCAGAGAGTGGTAAGGTACTGGAACAGGCTGCCCAGAGAGGTTGTGGATGCCCCGTCCTTGGAGGTGTTCAAGGCCAGGTTGGATGGGGCCCTGGGCAGCCTGGTTTAGCATTTAACGTGGAGGTTGGTGGCCCTGCATGTGGCAGGGGGATTGGAGATTCATGATCCTTGAGGTCCCTTCCAGCCCTGGCCATTCTGTGATTCAGTGTCTACCAGGAAAAGGTCATTCACTGATAATTGTCAATGGTTATTCTATATAGAATAACATCTTTCAAACTGCATAATTCTTCACTGTACTGCTGTTCAAAAAAGGTCACTTTTATTTTCTCTTGTTACAGTAATGAATACACTGTATTTTCTCTGCCCTGGGACAATTACTCACTGAGTCTTCTCCAAGGGGTTGGAGGAGGGGGGGGGGGGGGGTTGGACTCGATGATCTCTGGAGGTCCCTTCCAACCCCTACAATTCTGTGATTCTGTGAAAATACAGAAACACAACTGAAAACAGGTGATTGTAATGAGAGGTTGTACTTTGTTTTCATCTTTTTAACTAAACTGTGCTTTAACTGTGGCATAGCCCTGTTAAGGAACTATTGAACTGTGACAGCTTAGACTCTGCCTAAAGTACAAACAAGGTACTCAAGTCCTACTCACTTCCATACAGCACTGCAGAGTGATCACATATTTTTTTCCATACTCTTGATGCTTAATTGCAGATACAAAAGCAAATGCAGAAATGTTCTTCAGTGTTCAGAATTGAGAGCTTGATCACATCTTCAGTATTATGCTTTGTTTTATTAGTTTGGGAGTGTTGACTTCCTGGAGGAAATGACTTAAATACTTCCACTTTACGATCAGTGTAGAGAATTAATCATTTCTAGGACTTGATTCATTTGGCCTACTTTGTATGTCAGCTTCAGAAAATACTGAATTGTAACTAAAATTACCTTTTCCCATTGAATATAATGGGATCCACAGGTGACTTGCTCATATCTTGAGAAGACATCACCTGCGCCGTGTACAGACATGAACATTTGATTAGATGAATCCTTACCAAATTCTCTTGAAGTTATGATACTATACTTGGGCAAAAGGTTAAGTTACTGCATTTCTAAATACTATATACTTTTCATTCACTTTGCACCAGAATTTTAATGTTTCCATGTATGACTTCTCATCCTTTCACCTCACACAGTGTGATGGGTATAACTCCATCTTCCTGATGATCTCTTTTGTAAAGAGATGCTGTTAGGTGTACCAAGAGCTATCTTTTCTCCAGACTGGTCAAATCCCACTGCTACAGCCCTTCTCATGGTGTGCTCCAGCTTTTCAACCATCCAGTGATCACAGAGGTCTGTAAACAAAACACAGTGCAGTATGTTGTTAATTTTCATATTAACTCATGTTTACCTTGCAGAAGAGCTGCTCCTCAGCCAGTCCATCTTGAGCTGCATAATTGCACCCTCCTTACCAGGTACAAAACTTTGCCTTTGTCCTTGCCAGATTTCATGAGGTTCATTCCTCCAACCTGTCCTGGTTGCTCTCAATGGCAGCTCTGCCCTCAAGTGTAATAACAATCTAAAGTGCAGACCACAGTGTATTTGTATTTACTACATTATCATCATCTACATTAATTTGTATTAATTAACGTCTCAAAAGAAAGGAAGAAAGTTAGGAATGAAGGAAAGAAGGAAGTCGAGAACTCAATATTGCTGAAAAATTATTTTAAGATAGTAAAGATAGGATCCTATTTCTTCTCTTTAGTGCTATGACCATAGTCTTTCAAGTGCCTGTCAGCACAGTGAGTTTGACCTAAAGACATAAGGTGATGTTTATCTTTCTGTTCATCATTACTAACTTTTCAACAACATTTAATGAAAAGAATCCTGCAAAATTCTAGTGAAGATTTCTAGTAACAACTTTAAGAAAACAAACAAATTAATGAAACAATGAAAACCAAAACATTAAAAAACAAACACAAGAAAAACAAACAAACAAAAAAGCCCACAGTGACTTTGTGGATAAAAATCTTCAAAATCCAAGCTTCAGTTCCAAAGCTGAAGATAGATTGACCCTATAGATTCTAAAATGAGGTTTGAGTATTTGTGACTGCTTAGACAGCACAATATTAAAGCTTCAGGTGCACAAAGTTTCACACAGTCAGTACGTAAGGCAGATTTCCGTCCTCATGGCAGAAGAATGCGGATGTAAAAATTTGCTCTGATGTCTGTAGTGTGTAGCTGCGTTATCAGATGAGCAAACTAAAGATACAAAAAGATGTCTATTAATCCTGCCATAAAAGCTCTAAGTATTATCTTTTCTGACATCTCTTCATTCTTAAATATTTTCCCTTTGAAAAAGAATTTTTCAACATATATTGAAAAAGAACACGCTTCACATTGCTTTTTTTTCTTTTTTTTTTTAAATGAAGCATATTTTCTTCCTTGCAGCAAAACCTCTCTATAAATATTATTACATAGCTACCAGTGGTTTAGCTCCTCCGTTCCTCCCATTTCTCAGATTGCTTGCCAAAGTGATGTAGTGTATATTGCACAGAATCAAAACTAATTGATATAATTTAACCAATGCTATTTTAGTTGATTTTTCAAATCAGTGCAAATTAATTTACTGTGATTATTTCTAGTAAAATACATGAAATAGATTAATTTATTTTTCTCTAATACATAATTTCCCTGAAGAGCTGAGCTAGGACTGAGAAAATAATTTAACATACATAAAGAAATGCTCAACATGGCAGTGTTATTCACTTCTCCAAAGCGCTTCATAAACTGCTTCTGAAGTAAACTTAAAACTCTGGAGCCACATTTAAAGGTACATAACCTCAAAACCTTTGGCTTTACTTTGGTTTAAGGTAATGAGGGACTTTTTATTTTATCAAATTCTTGGTCCAGATATTTCTAACAGAGTGATCTGACTGGTGATAAAAATGCACACAGGTTTCCCACCAGGAAGCTGAGTAAAGAGTTTCTATATGATGATTCTACTGCTCATATACAGCCGGACTTTTAACAACTGAAGGCAAGTTGCACTGAGAGCTGAAATTCTATATTAATTGCAAGTCTGCTATCTACTGAAAATGATTTTATATATATATATATATATATATATAAAATATTATTATTTTATATTATATATATTATATATATCTGATATATATATATATATATCAGAATGCACTTTTTATCCAGAAAAAATTTGGAGCTACTTAAACTGATGAACTCTGGGTTTTGAGACAAGTTTAAATAAATATCCTCAGAAGGTATCTGGACATTAGGATTATTATTTGAATTTAAAAAGTGATCAGTAGCTGCAATGCTGCTGATGGGAAAGTAAAATGACCTAAACTAGAGGTCTAACTTTAAATGACTGAAATTACCTAAATCAACCATAGCCACATTGTTTTCAACCCAGACAAACATCTGCTGAATCAATGACAGCACATGCTTCAGCTGGCTTCAACATTTGGATTCACTTGCACCTGTACTCATCAGCCATCTAGCTGCTATCAAAGCAAATGCAGAGGCTGAGCTGTGGCAGCGCCAACCTCATAAGGCACAGCACACACATGGTGAAAATCAGTGAAACTACACTGGGATGCAATAGATACCAGCATGACAGGTCAAGGTAGTGTTCTGCTTCCTAAGAACAGCCACTCTCAGAAAAGCTGCCTCAAGTTTGCAAAGCAGTGTAGACAAAACTGAATTTTGTCTTCTCAAGTATGAAGAGAATAAATTTTTATTTTTATTTTTTTATGGGACCAGAACATTTCTCCTTTAAGAAAGGACTGAGAGAGCTGTTCAGCCTGGAGATGAGGAGACATAGGAGGATCCCATCAGTGTCTACAGTTATCTGAAGGAAGGGTACAGTAGAATCAGAACCAGGCTCTTTTCAGTCACACGCAGGAGACAACAGACACAAACTGGAACTGGTTCCTTCTGAGCATCGTGTGACCAAGTGCTATTACAAGATGCTCAGGGAGAACAAGTCTCAGAAATAATTAAAAAGCCACATGGATGTGGTCCCAGGCAAACTGCTGTGTATATTCCATATCAAGTAGGAGTGGGCCCAGGTCTTTTCCAACCTCAGCGATTTTGTGATTCTGTGAAACCTAAATGTTCAGGCTGTACTGACATGAAGTGCTGACATGTGACATGGCCAAGCTCATTTGCTTCCAGTTATTTGTTTCCTTATTTTGCTACTTCTTAGTATCAGATTTGACTCAGCGTGATTGCATTGCTTTGCAGAAGCTAAAGCTTTGTTCACTGCAATTCAGGTTCTTTTTTTAAAATGGCTGGAGAACAGAAAGGATTAGAGAAATCACTGCATGATTTTTATGGCTTCCCCATTGCTGCAAAATTTTGCATTCTTTTCTAATTAAAATTAGATAAAATTTTTAGAGGAAATGTTTGTTTTATTGTATCTTTCCAAACTCTCCTTGGAATCCCTCCTTTTTTTGAGGTACATTCAGATGTGCAGCACTGTAGTGATGACCCTGACTTTACAATATACACATCATGATACACTATGTCAGATTGAGTGGTACAACTAATGTGACGTGACCTTATGCTATACTGAATGTCACAGCAGCATTTTGGTTTTACCCTTCATTCCAAGTATATCTGTCATAAATCATTCTTCCTTGTGTCAACTACTAAAACACTTTTATCCACAATGATATGTGTTATAAAACACCTTATCTTCAAACAGTTTGGTGAGTTAACCCCAGAATATTTTTCTCTAATGTTTGGTTACTCACAGTATTTTCTCAAAATATTGTATTTTGTTTACCTCACTAAGTTACACAGAAAAGTGCCAATAACAATCTCTCCTGATTATTCAGCCCCTCTGTACTGTAAATAGTCTTCTGTGTTTGATTTCATGTTTCTGGTCAGGTGGTCAGTCCAGACCATATGAGATAACTTTTTTGTTTGTTTGTTTGTTTGTTTTGTCAGATAGTGACGTTGGGATGATCGTTCTGTAGTTGAGGTTTATAAATGAGTTGCTTTTCCACTGCCCGTATGATTGCTCTTGCTTGGTGTGGAGTAAATGGTTATTGACAACCTTTTGAGTTTCTGAATGAATAAGTAAAGGAGTGTATGGACACGAAAGCCACATGACAGGATATCCAAGAAAATTTCAAAAGTTCAAAGCTTTTTTAAAATTTATTTATTTCTCTCTTTTTTTTTTTTCCTTTCTTTTTCTTTTGGTGAGATCTCAGTATAAATTATTGTATTAAATGAACTGGACTGCAACACCTGAACATATGTAAGCTTTGACTGAAATCAGGCAAACTGCTCACATTAATATTAGCCAGCTGATGATTACCTCTCTTCTGTCCTACAAAGATTTTCTTTTCCTTCAACTGATGATACTTCAAGTACTTGTTACAAATATTTGGCTTTCATCAGTCCACTGAACTAACGACTCCCGCTGTAATAATATTCTGTATTTGGGACCTCATCCAACTGCCATAGAAACTCTTTACTGAATTAGAAAAGAATTGAAGTAATATTCTCTTTGTGACCTTTTAGTATGGGTTGTAGTGAACTAATGTTTTTCATCCTTCAATTCATTTATTGCTGAGATGCTCCTGTTGAATTTGCTTTAGAGTTTTAGCATGAGGCAGCTCCCAGCTTGTTCAGGAATTGGTCCCTACAATGAATGAGGATTTTATCTCTTTGCTGCTTAGCTGAAATAGTCTAGAAAACATAAGATCATATATTTTTCTTAGTTTTGAACTAGAAAAGACAAATCAGGTTTTCCTTAAATAAAATGACTTAAAAAATATTTTAAAATGTTCAGATTTGAACAAAGAAAGGTGAAGTGTTTTCATCATACTGCCCAACTTTGGAAACTTCAATGTACTTACTTTGACAATGTACTTACAAAAGTCCTCTCAGCCTAAATGTACAGTCACAGAAGAAAAATGGCCTCTCTCTTGAGCATAATTCCTTGTAAAATATTACTTTCTGTGCTTTGAATCAGCACCAGAGTCAACCTCTCACTCTTTCTCCCATGACTTTCTCAGAGATCACAGAGAAAAAAAAGAAAAACAAAAAACAAAGATTAAAACAAACATTGAAGTCAGTGTCTTATACCATTGCACTTTCCAACTCCTAACATAAATGTTTTTTTTAGGTAGCTGCTGAACTGGAGTTTGAATCTGTACCACTGTATTTAACAGACTCTGAATTCACTATTTGTATTGGTTTTGCTTTCCTTAGCATACCTTTTTTCAGTGCTGGTATAGTCTTTAAGAAATGTTGTATAGAGAGTTCAAGATGCAGCTGCACATAGGAAAAAAAAAAGTTTCCTCTTTTGCTTTCAATTTTTTTACTAAAAATTTCTTAACTTTAGGTTTCTTGTTCAACTTCTGTTAAGCAGGCACTTTCTTAGAAATGCCTACAATGACTCAAAAAATTTGTCCTCTAAGTTATAATAGTACATTTAGAACTCATCATTTCATTGCACAGTTTTTCCTGCGTTTGTTACTTAGCATTTATTAACACTGTGTCTCTGATGTATTTTATTACCCTTTTAGTTCTGTAACGCAGTCAGTGTCAGCTTTGACTTTCTGGCATAATTGTTCATCATCAGCAAACTTTGCTGCAGCACTATTCATTGCTCTATGTGAATTATTTTTATTGATTCAAAGATCTCTTCTGAATTCCTCCTTCCTTTTGATTACTGTTACGTTTTTAGGGTTGAATTTTGTTACTAATTTGTAAGTGAGACTTGTTTCTTACCAGTGATAACACATAAGAGACTTCTGAAAGCAACTCTGACAAATTTTGTAAGAGCTTCACGTAGATAGCTATGGGTGGATCACCCCATATTCACTTGCTATTTCACCTCTTCACAGAAATCTAATAACTCTGTGAATCAAACTTTTCCTCTGCAAGAAATATGTTTAATTACTGATGTTGAACTTTTTAACTTTTGTCATATTTGTCCATGTACCTCTTAATATATATTCAAATGTGTATCCCCACATCATCCCCAAACATTTTTCGAAGTTATTTTGTTACCAAATCCAGTCACCAGCAAGTAAGAGTTACCTATAATCATTAGTGCCTTACATGTATAAATACAAAGTATTTAATTTTAATTAAATTCACTTTTAACTTCTGAGTGTTTCCATGTTGTCCTAGAAATTTTGATGTGTTTCTAATTTATTTTGTTTTTATACTTAGTTTTCCTAATTATACAGTTCTTTTAAGGAAAACCAAACACAAATGTAGGATCTGGGTTCCATGCCCTTCACTGGGCTACGTATTATCTGTAATGTAAACACTCAACATGAGTAGACGGAGTAGATTCAAGCACTTTTACTCATCCCAGCAAAAGGAGCTTTCTATTTGTTCAAGATCATTATGAATAATACCTGATAGATAAAATTATCAACATTATTTTTTGATTCAGCTACATGTGCTTCTAATTTAATCTAAGTACAGTTTTTGTGTATTTTTGTACAATAAAAATATGTAAAAATAAAGTTGCTGTTGAACTACAGCAAATAAAAACAGGAGACAAACACCTTGAAAACATTCAGTGATACTTTATAAACTGGTCTTGAGGCCTCAGTGAGCACAGCTTTTATCTATGAAATGTAATACTGTTATTTTCAAACCAAACTTTTGATTATGGACTTTGTTTACATCTTTGTTTAATAAGATAAAGAAAAATGGCTTGAAGCAAAATAGCTAAGTGAAACACAGATCTATACTAAGTGAGCAGTCCTAAGTAAAAAATGGAAAGAGAGTGCTTCAACTTTAAAACTGTGTGTTTAACTATGTGTTAACTGCGAACCTTGAACTTTTATTAACCTCTCAAACAATAATAACTGATTTCTAAAAATGTGCCAAGTAATCATATTTTCAGTTCATACAAGATTTTAAAAGTGAAAACATAATGTCAAGTATGGATGGTTAGCAATTCTCTACAAAGAAGGACGAGGCTGCTTTCATTGTGCTGTAATCAAAATTTCTGACGTTTACTCAGGCAATATAATTGTGATTTATTTCTCTATTATTTCTATCAGGTCATCTCTTAAAAATAAAAGTAGACTAAGTGGTGCCAGAACTAGGCAGCAAATGACCATAAGAGAGAAGTACAATTCTCCTCCAAAGCATTATTTTAACAAAAAATCAGGTCTGTTATTGTACATAATATAAACATGGCATTTTTCCAGATACCTACAACACAGAGACTAAGGAGAGGTAGCTGTTAAACAAACAAGCAGCAAATGTGTGAAGTGTCATTTATCTCTAACAGGAAGGCACTCATGAGGCAATGAATTTAAATTATCAGCAGCCAACTATAGCTGGACCAAAAAATAAATGGGTACAGAGGGAAAGAATGGAGGGAAGGAAGGAAAGAAGAAAAGATAAGAAAGTGAGTATGATTTTTATTTTCTCTTGAGGCAGTATATAACAACATCAAATGACAGACACAGAAACATTGCCTCAGTATTTATTTGTTTATTTATTTATTTATTCATTCATTCATTCATTTATGGAAAAACAACAAACATAGCTCATTGCCACTGTTATTTCCTCCACTTATAGTTGCCCTTTTGGATTTTCTATAAGCTATCTTGCTACCTTTTGTAATCCTCAATTTCAAGGGCTATTACAGACTGCTGTGAATCAAAGCTACGCAGCTGTCTGTTCCTTCTTGGATGAAATGAGACAGAATTTCTCAGGATGCTTTCTCAGCACAGAGAAGTCTTTTACATTTGTGAAGGCTAGTGCAATGGGTGCAATGAATGAAATAGAAGTAAAAGAGGAAGAAATCATGATTTCTTCAAGACTCCTCTCCACAACTTCATGGTTAAGAAGAATGGTAAGAAATGCATAATTTAATACTTGCCGAAAAGTCTCCTAATCTAGCAGACAGTAAAGACATTGTAGATCAAGAACATGGCAGCAGAAACCTAAAGGATCTACTGGTCCTCAGAGTGATGTCCATGTAAGACATACTCTATTCCACGTTTCTCTGTGAAAAATCCATATAGTTTCTTTCCTATTCTTGTTCTCTTCTAGCAATATGCAACATGTTTTTTAAAAAAATGGTCGTGTTAGGAAGGAAACTAAGGAAACTTCATCTTTCAGCAGAAAAAAAAAATGCACTTTTTTTTTCTTTCTTTTTTTTTTTCCCCCTTCATGTCCAACAAAAAGTTAAGAGAAACATTTAAAACATATCATACATTTCCTTCTGGTAGATCCCACGACTCTCAAAAAAAGTGATCCTTTACTTTCCCATTTTGCTAAGAAAAGATATTGACATTTCAATTGCACTCTTATTCATTGGCAGATGTGAAAATTAAAAACAAGGCGAAAATCATACAGGAAGTAACATTTTATTTACTTATAGTTTAATTAAAGTCAGTATACGTTCTGGTTGATATGGTGTAGCATTCTGTCAGAGAAGGTAAAAATGCCATCCTAAGACAGAGGATTGTAATTTGTCATATGTGGGATATGAATCTTTTGAAACTTTCTTTTTTCTTTCACAGAAATGGGATGCACAGAACCCATTTAGTCCTTCAAGGCAGAAAATTATACTACAAAAAAGTAACGCAGGGAGATTGACCCTCCTATTTCATTAATGAACTCAGTTTTTTATGCTTTGTGTTTGCGAGTATCTTTGTGACAGCTGAACTCTTGGTTATATTAATAAAAGGGACTGAGACTAGAAAATCAACATATAAGAATACTAAATGCAATAGCTTGACCTGAAAAACAAACAAACAAAAAACAACAGCCCTCTGTAGCTGGTAATTATAGTTCATAGAATCATAGAATGGCTTAGGTTGGAAGGGACCATAACTATCACTTAGTTTCAGTCCTGCTGCCAAGGGCGACTTCCCTTCTCTCCTGTCTTGCCCATCCCTTCTATCCTTTGTGAATAACTCATTGATAGTTACAATTGCTCTAACTGTTCAGCTCTGATTTATTTTGCATAATTTCAAACTAAACTTTTTGTTCATGTACTCACATCACTGAGAGTTTAGCTCTTTGTGGAAGATAAGCTTTTCAGATAAAAGAAGCAAGCACTTAAATGTTTTTTTAATGATTCTCTGCAAGTCTTATTCCAAGGATACAAAGCAGCATTTGACTTTAGCTATGTGAAATAGAACATCTAACTGAAAATAGTCAGTTAAGCTCCCTTTATGGACAAACAAGGTTTCAACAGCCTCAGATACCCTACAATATCTGAAAAAGAAATACACAACTATGCTTGGGTACTTGAATTATTCCTCTTGCTAGACAATGGAAAGTGGCAAGGTGTGGGAATATAAGAAAAACTGTTCAGAGCAGAAGCTGTGGAGCAAGATAAGCAGCATGAGAATCAAGAACACCTCTAGAAGAAGAAAGGACGTCTCAGGGGTCTGACTGGATAAACGCCTGAACGGTTGAAGAGTGCTTTGTAGAATGCTCTGTTGACATGTAAAGGTGGATGGGAAAGTTATAGGGGTGGTTGGGAAAGCTAGAAAAAGAAAACTTGTGAAGTTATATAAGTGATATGAGAACTTGAAATAAATGATTTGAATCATTTGCATCTGAGTCTGTGCATCAGACACTTCAGCAAGGTTAGATACACTTTAAATCCCACTTTTATTGAAATCACTACAAAATTGATTTAATTTCACTTGTGCAGGTGCAGACCATTACCTCCCATGGGCCTCAGATTAACAAAAAACGCATGTAAGTATAAAGCCTAGGTAGATAGCTGAGAGTATTTGCAAATACTTCTGTTTGTTGGAAAACTGTACAGGTTTTAAGTAAAAGATAGCTATGTATGATTGTTTTTAAATAGAAGAAATACTCCAAGTAAGTTTACCTGCAGGTCTTGAGCATTTTGTGTGTTAAATAACAATAACCAAAAAAAAAAAAAAAGAAAGAAAAACAAAAACCTCAAAACCACAAGGAAAGAAGAGCAACAAAAAAAAAAAAAAAAAAAAAGCAACAGAGCAAACTGTTGACTCAGAATATGAATGAATAGTAAGTTGTGCAATTTTTCAGTTTGAAGGTTCACCACTAGGAATATCTTTATTTGTAACCAAGAGAAGAAAAGCACGTAGTTTTAAAAAGAAATGTGAATGATTGCATTATACTGTCACACAATCTATGCCTGCACAGCGTTGTTATGGAAAGTTGGTTGCTTTGTCCATTAAGAAACTGCATAATGCCTAATTCAAATGAAAGAGAATCTTCCAAATAGCAGAGGGAATGAAATTTCAGACCTGTTCTCTACTTTTGAAGTTTAAAACACTTTGAGAAAAGACCAGTCTACAGATTTTTTTGGAATTTTTACAGACTCCCAGTTATATCACAGTCTTTCTATTACTAAACTGCGCTAGATGCAAAGATACTTCAAAGCTAACAAAAGTAAAACAGATGCATGTAATGTGCACATTATTGCAAGACTCCCAAAGTTTTCTGTCCGTAAAAAGATACATGAAAACATTTTAGATACTTCCAATGCTGCAGATTTTCTGACAACTCTAAGAACATGATCACAAGGCTTTCTGAGGCTACAGACTGAGTTAAGAATCATCCCAGTACAGCAATGAAGCAAGACATTTACTCACTTCTAGAGGTAAATGAAAACCAGAAGTAAAGTGGAACAGGCCTCTGCCCTCCCCCCCCACCCCAGTCCCACAAAAAAATGGGAAGGAAGGAAGGGAGGAAAAGAGCAGCGGCAACAATCTATGGAGGAAAACTTATTTTACTATAATATCGGAATACAAAATAACACAATATATATAATTTAATTGCAATTGAGATTAATAAATCAGACAAGATGAGAGAGAGAGAGTTCCCGGGACCGATTCAAACCTGAAAAGCTTGGAACGGCTAGGAAAGCACCCTCCAGCACCCACTGCAAGGCAGCAAGAGAGCGCCCCCCCCACCCGGAAGGGCCAGATCCCGTGACTTCTGTAATGTACAGGGATAGGTACGTGGAATTGGGGCAGTGACACTTTAATGCCCCGTACACTACATGATGTTTTGATGTGGAATACTGAAATCCAAAAAAAAAAAACCAAAAAAACAAAATCATAGAACCATGACAAGAACATAAATAAGAAGTTAATCAAATAGAAAGAGATTTGACAATAAAAAAAATTGTTAAAAAATTGAAAGCAAAATATCGGTTTTCACTCAGACACTAATATGAATCACTGATCAGATGTATAACTCTCCAATTCTTTAAATCCCTAAAATTGTTTAAATCCTTATTTAATTCACTTAAATTCCACATACATAAGAAAAAACACTGAGAGGTTTTCACAACGCATGAGGTTTTCACAAACTCTTGGAGTATTTAAATTGAGTTGTGCTTGTTCAATTATTTTCTCATGAGAAGTAGAAATCCTTCTGACAACCAAGAGGAAGATTCGGGCGTCTGACAGCCTAGGGTCTGGGGAGCTTTCTATGAGCAGTCCATAAACCTGGAGCCACTGTGTGGTGGTCAGCGTAACCTACTTGTTGTGGATCTCATCACTTATGGATCTCATGCTTTGGTCTTCCTTCTCCCAGTAGGTCAAGAGGGACAATGAAGGTAAAAAGTTATGATGTTATAGTGTTTGCTGTCTTACTAGTAATAACTGTTTTATGGTCATTGATGTCTTACTGATTCTACACTGATTTACAGAAGATTCGATTTTTCAGTTCCTCCAGACTCGTGTAGCTGATATTTAATATCTTCATGGATTGAATAATGAAAGTCTGCACTAGATATAGTTTCTGCCTAATTCTTATTTTGTGATTTAGGAGCCACTGGAAACTCTTTTTTTTCCAAGAAGTTTAGACTGCTAAATACTTTGGCAGCAGGTCAAAGTTGACACCTGCCTAAAGAAGCAAGAACTGTGTAACTCCTTGTATGAAAAGAGTTTAAAAGAAGTCAGCATCAAACACTACAGATTTTCATACCCTGGGATACTCTGCAGCTTCAATGAAAATTCTTCTGCTGGAAGGGAAGAACTCTATCTACACCATATTCAACAAATGGATGGAGGAGTGTCCCATTTCATCGGTGCTCAGCAGAT
The DNA here is from genome assembly GCF_023343835.1 of Lagopus muta. Lineage (NCBI taxonomy): Eukaryota > Metazoa > Chordata > Aves > Galliformes > Phasianidae > Lagopus > Lagopus muta. The sequence continues at coordinate 12,497,583 of NC_064434.1, forward strand.
GCTGTGGAAAAAAGCTCAAATACTTCCTCAAGAGCTTATTAGCTATTATTTATGTCAGCATCTCTCATGCTAAAACATAGAAGTAACTTGTCAGCTTTTGCATATTGTAGGCCAAGCTCTTTCAGTTCTCTAGCCATTAGTACTTCCATTAGCACTTTTTGAGAAACTTACTGTGTAATTGTGGATACTGCTGATCACATCAAGTCTTTAGAATATGTAGCCACATACCTATTTACTCCCCCAATTACTGAATTTCACATCATTCTTCTGCTGTCAATTTGTTCTTTAGAAAACTAGGCTTTTATTTATTTATTTAGCAATTTGTGTGTGCTTAAGACAGTCTGACTCAATTGCCACTCATAGTCTAGGGATAATTACATGTTAGATACTATAAATGGAAACAAAGCATGTATTTCCCTGAAAATACAGAAGAAGAGGAAAAAAATAACAAAGAGCAGGCAGTAGAAACACTTTAAACCTCTTGTCTTTCCATACCAGCTGTTCGACACTAGCACTCTTATTAAAATCACTTTTAGAGTGAAATCATACAGTGATGCTGCTTCTGAGATATTAATATTGTCATGTCTAAGACTGGATTATCCTCCCTAGGGCACTTTTTAGCAGGCTTTAGGTCCTTGCCAACACCAGCAATATTTGGACCCCTACTGATGATAGAGTAAAAGAATTGCCTTCTGTCTTAAAGAGAATAACTGCTCCTTGTGACTCACACCTCCTTACTCCTCTTGAATGCAGCTGTCTTTTTCTTATCACAGTTCAAGTAAATTTACAAGGATGCTTTAGTAAGAGAAAACTGAAAAGGCTGCTTATTCTCCAAGCTCACTATGTTGGCTTTTTTTTTCTGAGGAGCACTCATTGTTCAGTAATGATATTCCCTGCTGAATTCACAAATTGAATCTGGGGGAGAGAGAGCGAGGATGTTTTGAAGGTTAAATTAAATGACACGTTTTGTCAGCATGGCCCATAAAGATGATAATGTGTTATTTATTGTGAGTTTTGATGTTATCAGGTTTGCACAACATAGAATGTAATCTCTGGAATATCTGCTAGATTTATCCCATGTTTCTGGAGCCCAAACAGCCATGGAAAGCCTCTGGTTTTCTATTGGTCAAGTAGCATAATGTAAAAATGGTTTTATACCTCTAATCTGGACATGATGGGTCATAAACACTTCTCCCTACCCAGGATGAACCAAGCAACAACTCTTGATTTGGCACCACGTTTCTACCAATGTCTGATAAAGAAAGCTGAATTTATTTTACAGCTGTGTGCCACTGCTTGTGGCAGAATTACCGAAGTTATCCCAAATGGGTGCCTGGAGATGTAACCATATGATTTTACAGTGGAGGGACAAAGATGAATAGAAAATGAGAAAGCAGAAATTATGTAATATTGTGAACTATTGTATTTTTGGTAAGCTCACACCAGCATCATTGTCCAAGGTTGCCAGTGCTTTGACAGCATCCCGAGTGCCCCCATCACAACAGTTATACCATTCGTCACTTAGAGGAGCAGTGAAGCAGCATTTTTACTCCATCATTCTTAGCAAGTCTCCCCAATGATAGCACAAAACATATGCTGCACTTTTCTCACATCCAGCTTGCCTCTTCAGAGCACTAAAGTACAATTCAGTTTGGCTCTTGATAGAAGAAGTAGTAAAAGGCAAAAGATTTGCATGAACATACTGAAGCCCATCCAAGTTCAAATGAAGCAGTAATCCAAAATTTTGGGTTGGCTTTGTGGAAGAAGGGAGATGTGGGAGAAAATGAAAGTAGACATTAAAGCAGTGTATATAGTATTATGTAAATGAAAGCCCAAATTTTCAGACCTAGCTAAGCATTACATAAATGACTGTAGCAAATGTTTCAAATTAATGTAGCAATTTTGCTACACTATTATTTATGAGCAGTAATTATCTTAATTTCTGTGTAACACTGAATTATTTCTGCCATTTTTGGTTAAGACCTAACAGTTTCTTTAACCTTCTAATAATTGAAAGCCTGCAGTTCATGTATTGATTTCTTCTGAAAACAGAACTTTTAAAATATTTGAAATTGCTGTAGGAAAAAGAAAAAATCATTTTCTAGAACTAATGTGAAATTTTTTCTATATGTTTCCAAGTTCTTGAATTCAGTGCTTATAACACGAACTAACAGCTGAACTCTGAGGATAAAGAAACTGTTATGGCACCTGTGTAAGTTATGTCTCTAAGCCACCTCTTCTGTTCTGTTACTATTGGCCTTAATATGAAAGGTTCTTTCAATATTCTTCATGATCTGTTGGAAAGAAATAAAATTCTTAAAAATTTAAAATCTTCCTACATAAGACATAAGAACATTACATAAGAAATCTTAACACAAGCAAGATATTAAGATGTATAGAAAATATCGCGTACTCAGGGAACTTTATACAGAAATAATGATGTAAATTATTGTAGAACCTTGGAGATATGTCAGGTATCTAAAAATCAGAAGATAGTCACCGTTAAAATTGAAAGACAATAACAAAAAGGAACCTTAGAAAAACTGATAATAAAAACATGCTTCTTTTCCCTTTCTTAGTATAGAGAAAAACATGTAAGGATAGAATTTTATTGGTAAGAGGATTAGGAACTTCTTGTATCATAGAACAAGAACATATTTTACATGAAAAGTAGAAGTAGGATATCAAACCATGGAAAATTCTGAGACAAGTACTTAATCGGAAACAAAGTATGAGTAAGTATTTGTAATTTCTGTAGATTGTTCAGAATTATAGTTAATTCTAACAAGCATTGTGGAAAAAATATTGTATCTCTTGTAAAATTAGAGAGAATATGAAGATGAATATCTGTGTATTCTTTTACAGTGTCTGCTGTTGGTCACTTTGAAAAAATGGTTTAGTGAATTAGAGGAACATCTGGATTGATCCAGTATGACAAAATCCTTTCAAAATTGAAATGTAAATAACTTAAAATTTGGCTGTCTGAAATTACGTACTTAATTTAAAGACTCAAGAATTCATTGATCTAAGGGGAGGAAGCGTTATTGAGAGAATAAATAATAAAAGCCAATAAACTAGGGAACTATCTAGTATTTTGTTGTTAGTGGTGATGCTGATGATTATGATGATTTTTCTTTGTTTACCTTCAGGGAGCAGAGGATGGACTTTATCCTCCTTTCTTATTTTATCCTCATGAGAATTCAATCCACTGATATCTGACCATCACGTTCTATCAGTGTCTGAGATGCACCTCATGAGATCTGATGGCAGTCAAAGACTCCTGAGTAGAAAATGTATTCAAAATTCCACTGTTTGGCCACTAGATGACTCTCTGACCTATTTAAATTTAGCAGGAAATGTATGTGGTAGACACTGGGAACACAAAAAATTGATTAACTTATTGTTGATATTGGTAGTTCTGTATAGAAAGAGAGTCAGGAATCAAGACAAAATTCAAGCTCAAATATTTTAATAACTTCATTTTTTTCCCCCTCAAGTCCACCAGAACTTAAGGAGAAATACAAATGCACACACACAAGGACAAAAAAGCAATCTTGACAAATCTAATAGACAAATCTGAAACTCCAATGTTATCACTACATTTGTAATAGGTAACAGTAGGAAATAGTGTCTGATGATAATTCTACTGATGTTCTGCTGGTTCTAAAAGCTCCAGATATATTTAATTCTTTCTTTCAGAAATTTTGGTCTCTTCCTGGGGAGTAGTGTTATTATTTCTTTATTTCTATCACAAATGCTTAAGGAAGTTGCAGTAGCATACAAGTTATGGTTACTCTCATCTCACAGGTGAGCAACTGTAAAGCTGCTAAAAAAGGACTTGAATGCATGTGTGTGAGAAATAAAAGTCAGATCTGATTTGAAATTCCACAACTAAGTGATATATTGATAAAGGTTATTCTGGATCATGAATTTTAAGTCTGACTACTGACATCTGCAGTATTTCAATGGTTGACAAACCCACTAAACTGACCAATTAGATTCCCTGTATAAAGAGAATACAGTGAATCCCAAAAATGCATTCTTCATTGCTGTTTTATGCTGAATCAAAGAACAGATGGTATGGCTGCCAATTGGTGTTCAGAATCATAAGAACATTAGAAGAATATTCTGTTGTGAAGTGTAGAGCAGTAAGCAACTCAACAAACCAAGTTTTGATAGAATTTCTTATCTGCTTATGAAAAATTCAGGAACTAGCACTCCTATACAGATACACACACACATGTATATAATGCTTACAGTTCTTTCCAAAGTGAATTACTGTCACATGGTATAAAGAAACCACATACATTAAGATCCAAATTATCAATGTTTGTTTCTTACACATAATGGAGAAAATGGAACAATTTTGAAGACTGTGTGAATACTTGTTTAGCCTTGTTTTTGATACCATGATCAGAATCACTGTTAAATAAAAACTATTTTTTCCCACCTGTAAAGATTATGTTTTCATAAGACAATATTAAAAATGATTTATTTGGTCAGCAGAAGTTTAGTTTGGCATCTGAAAGAATATATATATATATTTTTTTTTTTGTTAAAATGATCGAATTCTCAAATGAAAGTAGAAAATAAAACTAATTATATCTACTCCTCACAACTAAAAAAGTATTTTTTTCATCAAAGTGATAAAGATTTTAAAAGTACTTGAATTCTCATGCGCATTTTCAAAATATATTCTAAAATGCACTCACTATTAGTGAATGAAGGACTAATTATTTCAATATAGTAAAACAGATTTTAACCATCACTTCCTTTCAAAAGTAGGAAATTTTAACTTCAATATGCAACTATTTAAATGTAAATGCAAATTCTTCTAGCAGTGAAAAAAATAGTAAAGTGCAACCCTTAGAATATAGATCTGGTGGCCATTACATTACTGTAAATTGTACTTCAATTTCATTCTCAGCTTTTTCTCTGATCTACTTTTTATGCTTCATAAGGAATGAGTCAGTCAGGAGGCAGAGTGGAGCTGGAATATTGCAGACAGACATTTTCATTAGGTATTTTTCAGTCAAGCATGAAATTCATCAATGGAACATTTAAGATTTGTGTATTTCATTTTTAATTCTGGATATTCCTTATTCATTTGTCTTTCTTGATAGCAAATGTTTTTATTTGGAGGCATTTGATAGAGTGATTTATGGAGTTTGATCAATCAGAGCCTATATCAGCTTAGCACACTTGTAAAAGTAGAGATGAGCAGTGAAATCAGGATAAACAAGGGCTTCCTGTCTTTTTCTTACATTGTAAAATTTGTTAGCCAGAACCAAAAATTCAACACTCAGAAAGCAAGAAGTCAAGAGTCTTCAAAAATGTAGCCAGAATTTTTTATTACATAAATTCACCTTAGATACAAGAGAACTGTGTAACATTAGCACTTCAATGTCTTCCTTGTTTTAAGTAGTTTCTTTCATATTCTGTGCCTTGGCAGCTGCAGACAGACTATAGCCATGGACAAATTCAGTCTAGAGAGATTCAGAAGCAAATCTGGCCCTCAGTCAAAACACTTTGAAATGGATGAAAGGGGGTCTATTGACTTTGATGGACTTTGGCTTTAGCTCTACCAGCTTCCACAGGCAGTCTGGGGTTCTGATTCTGGCTCCACATGATGATAATATATTTTATTCAATGGCTGCTTAGGTATATATATATTGAATTGCACATAGAATAGGTGTAGGAATACAGAGCTTTACCCCAGAGATGTTGTTTAAATAGTGAAGATACATACTATATATGATATATACATCCATAATACTTCTGAATTTTCTGTGATTTTCCTGCAGTCACACAAATTTTCACAGAATCGTAGAAAACTCTGAGTTGGAAGAGACCCACAGAGATACACAAGTCCAAGTCCTAGATCCACAAAGGTCTTAAAAGTTACTTGAATTTTTAAATTAAAAATAAATTTCAAATTTAAAAAATTATTACTTAAAAATTAAGCTAAATATCTAAGACTTATATAAGCATTTAATGAACTCTAGTAGTTTGTGGTCATGCCTACAGCCCAGGGCAGCCTGTTCCATGCCCACTGCCTTCTGGTGCAGAACCTGTCCTTAACCCCTAGCTGACACTGCATCCAAAATGAGGCCTCCCCTCAGCCTCTTCCTTGGGCTGCACAAACCCAGGGACCTCACACACAGCATATATATCTTGCCCTCTACACCCTCTACCATCATTGCAGCTCTTCCTTGGACAGTGATAATTTTTTTATCATTTTTGCATTAGAGCTATCTTCTGTCAGTGTGTAACTGGACACATGAGATGAAGTGGATTGCTCATGGAAAAATGAAGAAAGGAATTACTATCCACATGAAAATGACTTCTGTAACCAGATCTGAGCTAAAATAGCACATACCAAGTTGTAGCAAGAAAAAAGGAAAACAGTTACCATTGCATTTCACCGAATCCAAATCTGCCTGAGAGAGGTTGTGGATGCCCCGTCCCTAGAGGTGTTCAAGGCCAGATTGGATGGGGCCCTGGGCAGCCTGGTCTACTATTAAATGTGGAGATTGGTGGCCCTGCATGTGGCAAAGGGGTTGGAGATTCATGATCCTTGAGGTCCCTTCCAACCCTGGCCACTCTCTGATCTGCCTGACATTGGGAAAAGGCCAGACTGCAAGCATTATAAGGAACTGTCAGACCAAGAGCAACATAGCTATGAAATAATAGCTTTACTGCTTTAGAAAGAAGATGAAGATATATGGCTAAGATTTCCTGTGATTTTTGAAAGTATTACTAAGTCTTAGAAAGTTTGTGGCCTTTATCTACACTTCTGTAAGCATAATATGCTGATCTAAGTACACGACAAGGGAGAAAATGGTCCACCACCTGCTGCCTGAATCGAGCACTCACCCACAGGTCACCAGTCTTGTCAAAAAGATTTGCACTGACAGAATATGAAATGGCATTACCATCAAAACATATAAGATTATCTTTCCTTTGAAGAAAAGCAACAGCTAAACTAACTTTGAAGTTAGAGGACAGGAAGGCAATTAGTTCGAAAATATTAGACACAAATGGAGAAATAAATTCAATGTTGCCACTAATAGAAACTGGCAGTTTCAAACCCTGAAAGATGGGCTTCTTAGTGCACTTTTCAGTGCCAAATCCCCAGCTGGAGCGAACTGATTTCGGACCATAAGAATGGAATCACTTAAATAGCCATGTCCAATCCTCTATAAATGCAAGCTTTTCTGCTATACATAAACAGATTTCACAGAACATCTCTGTGTCACTATACTCTCATGAGCCATAGACCATGTTCTGATAACCCACATAAATTTGAGGCTTACACTGAAAGACTAAGAGATGTATCACAAGAACAAAGCAAAGGAAACTGTGGAAATTTAAGAAATTATGCTAATCAAAACTTTGCAGATGATTTTAAAAAGTGAACTACGCTATGGAATACCTAACTTCTCCTCTGCTTGCAAAAGACTAAACAGGAATCTGGTTAGTGAAAACATCTTTGAACATATGAACAAAATAGAGGCAATTAGGCACTTATGAAAGTACAGTGCTATCGAAGGGATCAAATATGGGATTTCTGGTTGCCTTAAGCACTTGCAGAGCTTCAGTATTCTTCAGTTTATATTAGTTTAATATCAAGGCTTCAGTCTTTAGAATATATTTGACATTACTTAAAGCTATGTTACAATTTCTGGTATCACTTTTTTAAATATTTTTACATAATTTTGAATATCAACTAAGCTGAGCTGTTCATCCTAAAATATGTTAACTGAATCTCAAATGGCTACATTCAGCTTTTGCACTTCATTATCCACAAACACGCAATCTGCTGTCTTGCTGCAGTACTGATGACCATAGTAACACATTCATTGAATGGCTTGGGTTGGAAGTAACCTTAATGACCATGTAGTCCCAATGCCCCTGCTGTGGGCAGGGTTGCCTCTCACTAGAGCAAATTGCTCAGGGATCCATCCAGCATGGTCTTGAAGTATCACTGAATACATTTTGCAGACAGCAAGTAATTATTTTCCCCATTGAGAGAGTAACATGGCATCTATAGAAATACAGAGCTTAGTGAGTGTTAAATCCTTTACTATTACTGTTATGCAGTTGATTTCCTAAAGAATCCAGGCCATCCTTTTAAATGCAATCTATGCAAGCTGTTCATGTCTTTTCTGCCTTTCTTCTGATCTGTTGTCTAAAACTAAGGTAAGGCTTACCTTGACAATCACCTGAGAATTTTCAGAAAATACAGAATGTACCTGTTGTTCTTTTTAACAGAATCTGCTATTGCTAGCATAAATCATAACTCTGTGAATATATGCTGAAACTATACTTTTGTTCAGACAAATCTGAAGATGTTATTAATACTACTTAAAACCTCGACTGGCATAGACATCAGCTTCACATCAGAACACCTCTCACACTATTTCTCCTTATAAAAGTTAAAATCAATTGCAGATCTCTTAAAATGAGCCATCAGATTTGCGTTTTTTAAGATAACAGTGATATCAGCAGTGGTTCTCATGCTGGAAAACTATTCCTCTGGCAGGTCACCAGAATTTAGATTTGGCAGGCTGCAAAGTGTAATGTAAGGTTTACTTGCTCAATCAAGCATTCAATTAACTAACACGTCAGTATGCCGGTCCTTTGTGAGGCAAAATAAAATGTGCTAAAGCACACTGAACCATCTGAATGGATAGTTGCATAATTAATATTTGTTTTTAATTTATTGTAAGTTGTCCAGATGCTCTGGCAATCAGTCCCTTAGATATCCTTCAAATAATTGACCGAGTCCTGTAATCTTACTAGAGGGCAGCAAATTTTCCTCTGTTTGATTAGAATTGAATAAATGATTCAGCAGACATTTTCAAATTCTTTTTAATTTTTTTTTTCTAATTAATGAATTGTTAACAGTTCTGAAATCATTTTCTTCAATTGCCCATTTGTTGATTGATATGGTTTATCAGTTATCCACAAATTATCTAAGATCATCATTGTTTTGAGACCAAAACATTCTCCAACTCAGTAAACCAAGCTTTATTAATATGAGGTTTGTCAAAGTAATAGTGCTCTTCTTGGGAGAAAAGAAAGCATGTAATTTCAGGGCATCTCATCTTTGTTAGCTATTTCAGCATTAGGTTAATTATATTTGTGTAATCATTAAGCAGAAAAAGACTGAGGGCAATATAGAGATAGGATGCGAGGAAATTATCTCAGATTGCACCACAATAGATTTTGTTTGTGTATTAGGAAAAATTATCTACACAAAAAGGGTGGTCAAGCATTGGAACAGTGCCCAGGAAAGCAATGGAGATATATAGATCTCCATTGATCTATAGAATAGATCTATATATTCTATATATTCTATTATATATTCTATATAATAGAATAGATCTATTCTCTTACAGATTTGTATCATTCATTTATGCATTCTCTCAATTCATACACTGGACAAAATGTCATTTGCAGAAGAATAATTCCTTTACCTATCAACTCTGTTTTATTTTTATTCTGTCCAAAGTTACACTGACTTCTCTACTGCCTTATTCCTGGCAAACAGTTAATGATCACACTCAATGTGCAAATATAACAGGGATCCTTATATTTTTCTGGTTAGTTGTAATCGTACAAAGCCATTCTCACAGATGAACACAAATAATAACAGATGCTACAAGCATTAGTGTACATAGAGACATTTATTTGAATGATAATGGAAACCTCAGCAAGGGTAGATTGGCTCATAAATCAGATTTACGAAATACTTTTTTGACCTCTGCATCTTGCATTCACAATACAGCGGGTTCATTTCAAGATAAACTGCTTAGCAGCAACCTTTTTAAATGTAATATTTCTATGTTTAAAAAATCTACTTTATTTAACGCTTTACAATACACAATATTTAATTGTGTTTTATAATATTTTATTTGCAGCTATGAAAGCTCATTAAAATATGTGAATAATATTTCCCAAGCTCAATTTAAGCTGTTTTCAACATTTGTTTTTTGACTGGGGTGTCCTCCGGGTTTTCATTCTCAGATGTTAGGATTTTACATACTTGTTAACTCAAAAACAAACAAGCACGACAGAAAAATCATACACACACACAAAACAGTTTGAGAGGTCATCAATGAAGTATTGAGAAGATAAAGCACCAAAATGACTGTATCTGTAAAACACTAACCATTCCGAACAAAAGTAATAAGAACTAAGCATCTCATATTTTTGAGTTATTCAGTCAGAAACAAGTTCTATTCAGATTTGAAATTGGACTAGAACTTTTGTGCAAATATGTCAATTCTATCAAACTCAAAATCCTACATTTTCTTATTTCTTGGCCTTGTTTTATTCATTAAAGCACTCCTGCACAGAAAGGAGGTCTACGGATCTTGCAAACAGAACTGCTCCTTAAATATCAGTACACATCTTACTCCTATTTCAAAGAAGTAAGAAATATTTGACAATCCGTAGCTTAATGTAAAAAAAACCCAAACAACTCTAACACGCCATGTTTCAGCTTTATTTTCATTTACATTATCTTGGACAATTATTCTGAGGAAAGTCATTAATCTCATGCATAGTCAAAGGTATGCACGATATTAATGATTTTAGGAAAATGAAATTCAAGAGAGGTTTTCTGATATCATTCACATTATGCAAACATTTAACATTTCTGCTTCTGCTAGGGTACATTACCAGCACACAGAGAATTCAACTTTGGGTTCCTATGGATTAAAAAAGTAACTAGCATGCTATGAAATGGAAAAGAAAATTATTTAGCACATATATGCAAGCTTTCAGTATGTCAAAATTCAAAGGGTATCATTTCTATAATTGGTGCTCCTACTGTAAGTGAGAATTTTACCTGCACTTTTCTAAGTTAATCTGTATACAAATTGTAAGTATAAAAAAACAGTTCAAGATTTCTGACTTTTTTTTTCTTTTTTTTTTTTTTTAAAGAAGCTTTTTTTTCTACCCATCTATTTTGTCATATTTCTTCACCTTGAAAGAGAGATAAAGATAGAGGGAACTCTTTTACAGTCCTTAGCTAGAGCTAAAAGGACACAGGAAATATTGAATCCACATATTAATTGATTATTTTTGTAGGAGTTTAGCACTTGACACTCTTTTATACTGCCATAATTAAAATAAGTCGATGGGTCAATTAAAGTGAACTTTTCAATATTAATGACCTTTGATTACACCTAACGGAAGAATCAATGATATAAAGCCAGGACAGACTAGAAATACTGATCCAGAAACCTTGTAAAATAGGCACACATATCATGCAAAAAAGTTTGAATGCAAAGATAAAGTAGGGTTGTGTCATACGCAAATAAACAGAGTTCTATCATACAGTTATATGATAAATATTAACAGATACAGCACTCATCCAAGCCATCTCTGTTAAGTGAAGTTGTAGCATGAAACACAACCTAAGCTTCTTAAAAGTAACTGGTGCCAATGCTTAATCAGATATTGTAATTACCAGAAATATCACTTATCCATGTTCTATTAGACCTATTTTCAGCAGCAATGCTTTTATTTACTTATTATTTTCAAAGCACTCACTGTTCTTGACAGATCTCATTTTCACCCTGTATCCATAATGTAAGATTTCTAAAGTAGACAGGTTAGCCTAGCTATGGCCCAAATAATTTGGTGAAAGGTCAACAGTGTGTTCAGTGGGGAAGGAGCCAACTCAGTTACAAGTGTTTTTCAAAGTCTCGCCTTTTAGCTTTTCAAATAAAACATCTGAGAAAAATCAAGAAAAGCCAGCTGCCACTTTACTTTCAAACAACTGTACAATAGGTGAGCATGGCTAAACAACAGAACACAGCTTAACTCAGTGGTTTGCTTTCAAAACATTACAGCAAACGGAAAAACAACACTAGCAATAACAAATGTTTAAATTAGTAAAAAAAATTAAAAATAATAATAAAAAAAATTGTGGCGCTATCATTAACATATGCCAAAAAAAGGATGGATAGATACGTTACTGGGGCATTTTTTATTTATTTATGAACACACAAGTTAGTAGCAGCATAGTTCATACTAAAAGGATAGTTTGTTATTGCAAAGTGTAGTGCTCCTTGATTTTTTTCCTGCAGTAAGTAGCAATACATCAAAACCCACATATTTAATCAACTTATCTTGATGTCAGAAGACCATGGCATACCCTGAAGAATAAATATTGAATAGTGTTTATATCCTGCCAGTATATTCTTGGGTATCCATTTGTTGCACAGTTAATATACATACAGAAATGACTGCCATTTATTACCAGTACTAACAAAACAGTCAAGACTTATTGTGTGCATATGCATATTATATACATATTATGTATGCATTATGCATATGTATACATATTTACAATATTATATATATTAGTTGTATATCAATATGCATATAAATTTCTGTTTAAATATTTACAAACAATTATCACATTTTTCAGACTCAGTCTTTAATATTGCTTTCAACTGACTGAAAGGGCACACGGAAACAATGGGAACGTATGGAAAGAGATTATCTGTTTTGAGACCAGATTGTGATATGTTTACTCACACTGAATAACTTATGAGGAATATTCCTTCTGTGGTGTAAAGTACTCTGCTGTGAAGGAGGGTCATGATGTGGCACTCTGTATTTACTCATGCCATTGGATGTAGGTTCTCAGTGTTACATTAGAACTAATTCTAGGGCTTGATTGCTTCATTGTAAAGCCCACCACAGGATTGTGTTCATGAAGTAGGTACTGGTAACAAGCTCTAACCTCCCCTACATAGGAAGTAGAAAGACGACTGAAGTCCTTCATTTCTAAGTTTAGTTCATGACTTCATGCAACTTTCAAAGTAGATTGCCAATGTCACTGTGTATCCAAATAGCATTTAGGCTTAGAAATATTATTTGTTACTTAAGGCTGATGACACTGCTTATTTTGCTCACCTTTTAGCCTAGAGCATATAATGAATCTCCAAAATGGGAATGGTTTTGTGCATGAGGGATACACAGTTACTCACTCTCACTAACCGTGGAGAAGAAAGAACAGCTTTCAAGTTTAGCTTGAACTTCTTTCTTGAAAAGTTTAACTAACTCTCCCACCTTTTTTTTTTTTTTGCTGTACTCACATTAATTTCAAATTCTGTCTGACTCCCTACTAAAACAGCAGGGGATTGGCACTTCAGAGACACAAGCCCATATGCTAATTCCCCATCTTCTGTCAGTGTCCAACACTTGTACCCACACAGTCACACAAGTGGAAAAAATATATATATATTTGAAAAGCATTAACCCACTTTACCTAGGAAATTGCCAGAATTGCATAGATAATTACTATATGTACAAGCAAGAATATGCAATTAAGGCTCTTCTGGTAAATACCATGTACATAATTTTTCCATTGAATTGTGTGCACTTGATGGTCAGGATGTTGGCTAGACCTACTCCTCAACTTTAACCTCAAGTAAATGCCAGATGAAGGGGATAGACCCTTCCTTTACCCTTATGGTAAAGGACCTGATATTACAAACATTTGCAGAAGCAAGTGGTTTTATGCTTGGATCATATGCAGAACCAGAAACTCCCAGAATTCCTCAAATAAAAATATTCTTTCAAAAAGAAAAAGAAAAAAAATGAAGCTTGATCTTATAAAACCATAATCTCAGCTATCTCAATCCATATGGCCTATGCTGATGATTCCACTGGATATAACCACCTGAGTAGGTTTGTTAATGATGCAAAATATTAAAAATTAAGAAGTGAAAGTGAATATTACTACCTGCTCAAGTATAAATGCTATCAGACAAATTCTAATTTCTTTTTCAGAAATACACATGGTTCAAATAATGATTACTTTCCAAGGCATGGTGACATTTCAATATATGGAAAAAGAATAATTTCACAAGGGATATGTATTATATATTTAAATTAATATCATATTGCAAAAGAGAGAATACACAGTGTCAAAATTACTTTCTAAAAAAAAATAAACAAACAAAAAACCACTGTAGGACTAATAGCTTATACGTATATAAACTGAGAATAAACCCAATAGCACTCCAAGTAACAGAAGAATCCTCACTGCCTTTTTCCCAACCTAACATCTTCTTTTCATTTACAAGCAGTTCAATAAAATATCTGATCCCAGTATTAATTTTCTTTATAGTGAAACTGGAAAATAAAAATAAAGAATTGACAGATCAAACTACCATTCAGAGGATCCATGAATGTAGGGCTGTTTTACTTGTCATATTTGAACTCAGAGAGCAGAGAAGTTTCATATTTCATAATAATTAAGTAAATAAATTCCAGATTTGCCATGGAAACACTGACATTCATGAACAAACAGCAGCACGTGATCACACTCTAGTCATACAGTATTATCCTTTCAAACATAATTCTGCAGTGAAACTGCTCTCAGCTTAGTAGCCCAATCATACCTCCCTACATATTTCTGGATTAATCCTTTTGGACTGAGACCGTCATCTTTCTCCTGGGATATAAAGCAGAAAAGATACCATTTACAAAATATAAGCATCAACAAATGCCATTTTTTTTTTTTCATCACAGCTAAGTAAAATTATGGACAGAACACTTCTACACTACTCTAGTAGAAAACTTTCATAGAAAATAACAGTAAAAGTCACAGTAGATATCACAGTCCCCTATTTCTTCTGTAGTTGAAAAGACAGATTTGGAAACTTTGGGGGATGGGAGGGGGGGAAGCGGGGGTTGAGGTACCTGATCCTACAGGATGTTCCATGTCTCCAGTGAGATCCAGAATTCTCTCAACTTCAGCCAACTTTGGTTGGAGTTACAGCTACTCAACACATCGCATAAAGAGGTCTATAAACTCTGACAGATTTTTGCACATCACTTACCTGAATATGAAAGACACTAAAATTAAATCAGGCAGGATAATTAACATTATGCACACTCTGCACAGACTGAAGGCCATTTCTTGTCACACCCTGAAGGCCATATCTTGTTACAGCCTGATTTCAATCTGAAATCAATGTAGCATAATATTGCCCTAAATATATATATTTATATATATATATATATATATATATATATAAAAACGAAGGTTTTTGTCTTTTTCGAATTGCATACAGATAATTTTTAGAGGGGAAGAAGTCCTAAAAAATGAAAGCAAAGTAACACAGAAATACAAAGCTGATGGAGATAAAACCCATTTTGCCATTCATTCCCATACTTCTGTACCTACCCAGCCAATAACCAGCAAACAATTCAGTCATGCCAGTAAAACATTTCACAAAGGCTCTCTATGCTTCAAGAGAACATGAAACAATTTTTTTAATAACATGTTAGCCTCAAAGCAATTCAAAAGACCACGTTTGGAAATGACAAGGAATATAGTATCCAAGCAAAACAGTTTCAATAACGCAGCTCCCCAAATAGTTAACAGAAAACTTGAAACATGGCACAAAAGCAGGATTTTCAAGTAACCTAAACCTGCAGTCACACTACAAGACAGTACTTCAATGGCAATGAATTGCTTAGATATAAATATTTACCCTACAACGCTAGACTGAAGAATGTAAACAGATCCCATGGATATAATATAATTTGTCAGTATCTTTACTGATGGAAATGGAAATGTTAACTCAGACAGGTCACTGATCCTGAAAGATGAGTATAATCAATTACTTTTCTACCTGTCAGTCATACACATAATTGCCTCACTTGCATCCAACTGCTCCCCAGCCTTTCCTTTCTTGTTTCAAGGCACCGAACAATCATTTCTATTCACTTTTCACTCTTTTCCTACTGATTCTTCACACTGACGCTGCTTGTTTGAGGTCTAGCCCATTTTCTTGCCTATTTCCACAATATTGCCTGTCTCTGACCTCAGAAAGGTGGCCCTTCTGTTCTCCTCAGTGCCACTTAAACCTCACTCTCTTCAAGGTCCACAAATATTAAACACCTCCTAATCAACACAGCCTGACCCAAAGCTCACCAAAGTCAGTGAGAACCTTTCTATTAATCTCAGTGGACTATGAATTAGGACCAGATTGCTTCAGATACTCAGGACTAAAATCCAGTGAAAGTAAAATGATCCATGTGGATATCTCTGCTGCGAACAGCAGACTGCCTCTTGAAAACAGTTTCAGCAGTAATCTCAGATCAATGCCATTTATGAATATTTCCAATACATTCTTCCAGACCTCATGCAAAGGACCGAGGCCCTAATTTTCTTGTTACTTTTATCTGTACAAATATGGAGAAATGCCAAAGACTTCTGACAGAGCTTGAATAAACACACATCTAGCAAAGCCAGCTAAGGAAAACTAACATGTTCGTGAAGGTTAGTTAGTCATTAAAAATAAATAAATCAAAAAACCCCACAACAAACAGTTTAAAAGGCTGCTTAGATAGAGAGACGGAGTATTTGCAAAGCACAGTGAAATGTTTAAAGTCACTCTGCTCTAAATTTGCACTGGTGAGGACCTGCAATGCTATTTTTGCCCTGATCCTCTGTCTAACCCTACTTTATTCATTTGTGAACAATTTAAAGAAAAAAACATTTCAGAATTCAAAATTTACATGACCCCATTCTTTCTGTCTTTGTAGACACCTTGCCACTTACTCCCTCTCCCATCTCTTCCTACCCCAACTCTTCAACATATCTTACAAGGAAGAATTAAATTACTTTTGCCCACTCTTCCTTCTCCTACTATTTATGTTCCATTTTTTCCTTAAGTGCTTTGGCTGCAACATCAGTATCTCTCTGCAATCTCACAGCACTCCCCTCAAGTGCTATGAGGTACTCAGCAACTGGAACAGCCTGGGAGATGTAATGCAATGTAAATGCATAAATACAGTGTTGAAGACTGTTAATCTTATGGAAAAGAGCTATCATTACCAGACATTATTACCCATCTAATGTTAAAATAGCGCATATTTAATAAAAGCTATGGCAATTCACTTAAAAAAAAAAAAATAATAATAATGCTTACCCCATTGTACCAACAGTACTTTAAGGTTAAAGGGAAAATAAAAGTAACACTGCCTATTAGGGCATAACTGTGCTATGTGCATCAGTAAACAAAGCCTGTTTGATGACCTTCACTGAAAGAGTGTATTTATTTATTTTTTTAAACATATTTATGCTGATACTTATAGTGAACTACACTCCACCCTCACAGCTTCAGGTATGGGAGGCAAACCCTTTGTAGAAATGAAGTTACTGTTGCATCAAGGTTGCTAATTACATTGTTTAATACAAAAAGGAGCCAGGATACAGTACATTGATAGGGGGTGGAGTGTATTGTACATACAGAACAGGGGTGTTGCTTCTATTCTGTCATCTGACATTGATGTGCGAAGAGGGGACAAAAACAAATGCATTTTCTTTCCAGCACTGAAACATGCAAAGACAAATCACTTATTACAAGTTGTACGCAGCTCAGAGTAATAAAAATAGAATACAGATTTAGAAATGCCCCAGTATAATTTTTTAGATTTTACGTATATTTAATATTTTGATCTTCCACTTCAAAACTGCGAGTTAAGCAATGAGTGAATTGGATCTGAAATACAGACAAGGCATTACCCACATCACATTAAAAGGCATCTTAAATGCAGCTGTGGATTCTTAAACTTAAGACTGAATGGGATTCTTAGTTGCTTAGAATATGAATTGCAAGATGAACTTGGCCACATTACATATACTTCAAGTGGAATTGTAACTATGTAATAAATTGCTGTTTAAAAAGACAACATGCAGAATTCAAACCTATTTGTTTCTTGCAGGATTCTGTTGATTTGTGCATGAAGAGGTAGTGATGCAGTGTTGCAATGAGAGTCACTACAGCGATACAAACCCACAGCCCAAGCATAAGAGTCTAGAGGCTGGATCTCCAAGGACCAACACTGAGTACACTGTTCTCTAAAATACACCTTCAACCAGCAAATTTAGTTTCAAGGAAACAGCTGCTCACCAACTTTTTCACAAAATAAAAGAACATTAAAATAAGTGGTGGTAGAAGCAGCTTTTAAATTATGATAACATTTAGCAGAGAGCTGCAGACAGAAAGCAAAGACGTTATTTTAAACGTGATCAGCTTCAACCAGAAATGTGAAAGCATTTTCCCCTGCTGATGTCTCACTAAAGTTGGCTGGGACAAAATTTGCGTTGCAGCTATGGGCTGAAGCAACAGTGTTGAGAAACAAAGCAAACAAGCATTTACAACTCCCCCACCTGCAACCCCTTCCAACTAGCAAAGTATGATGGATGCTTTTAGTTGGCTGCAAGGCAAACATTAGCTAAGAACTCATTTAGCTAAATCCACATCCATGGCCCCCGATGTTTAAAATTTGTCATGGATTAAAGCCATGAAATAAAAATTAAAAAAAAAATTTCAATTTGAAATTTTATTAGCGTGTTGCTAGAATGGTCAACATCGATTAACAGGAGAGACTTTGTCCACACACTGAGAACAGCCTTCGTGCACCTCCCCCCTCTTTTCTTCCTCTCTCTCAAGCGCTCTTTCAGCATTAACACTATTGAAAGCCAAACAAAATACTGGCTATGGGTGTAAAGAACGCTGTTTGTTTGGAATGTTGCCATGGATCCTGCTTTCAGTCGCGTCCCATGGAAAGAGGGTGCAGCCGGCCGCCCCCGTGGCAGGCTGGGTTCCCCAGCAGGGCAGAAGGAAGATAGCCATGTACCCCACTGCGCACTATTCTTTCCCATCCACTATAGCCAGGTCTTTGATCACTCTCAGTTTGCCACTGGCATCGATTCGGCGCTTCTCGCGTATTAGATCCTCCAGACTGTGGAACCTCACCGTGTGCACTTTGTTCTCCGCCAAGTGGATCTTGAGATAGTACTGCTGCTGGGTGCCGGCAGCAGCCTGCAGCTCCCCCCCGGCTTTGAACTCCCGTTTCCCGAAGCGGCACCAGGCGGCGAAGCTCTCGGAGTTAGTCCAGCAGATCTCGTCGCTTTTTAAGCCCAGGTGCCCGCAGGCGTTTTGCACCACCAGCTCAGCCACCAGTGGGCGGAAGCGGTACCAGCTATTCACCACCCGGCCCACGTTGCCCGCGGCCGCCTCGTACAAGCTGTCCTGGCGGATCTGCCCCTGGTGCAGGTGGATGATCTGCCCGCTGCCCACGTACACTGCCCAGTGCGGCGGCGGCTGCTCCGACGGCCCCAGGTAGAGTAGCTCCAGCAGGTCCCCCGGCTTGCAGAGAGCAGGCAGCGCTGACACCGAGTAGACGCTCAGGTCCCCAGCCTGGGGGCCGCTGCTGACCTTGGAGAAGATGCATTCCTGGCCGCGGAAAGCGGAGAATTGGGTCTCGTTCAGCACGAGCTGGTGGTGGAGGTGGTGGGTGGGCGTCTCCTGGCCAGGGCTGCCGGAGCCCTTCACGCTGTACTTCTCTGGCTGGCCTCGCTCGTCCAGGTCCTCCTCCTCATCCGAAAAGAAGTAAGCCACCCCGACGCGCAGCTCGTCCTTCTCGATCCCCGAGGGGTCCCCGGTAGGCAGCTCACTGTAATTCAGGTGGGTGATGCGATCCAGTTGATTTCCCATCAATGACAGGGCGAGGCGAGGGCAGGAATCGCCGGATCTGGAGGAAGGGTGGGGTGGGCAGGGACAGAGAAAACGAGAGTGCAAACGGAGGGAAGGAAAGGAAGAGAGAAAGGAAAAAAAAAAATAAAAATCAAGACACATACAAAAGACTTCAGCGATTCCGCCCTGAGCACCCATTTCTCCCCCGCTACATCCCTCCCCTCCGAGTGAGGGGAAACTCCCAGCGCGGATCCTTCCCCCTCGCTTTCGGGGTGCAGGGCAGGGCAGTGCCCCGGGGCTCCCGGCTCCCCGGCCCAGCCCCACGCCGCAGGAGAAGGCGGCTCCTCGCCGCCCGCCGCCTCCGCGCGGGGGACGGAGTTGCTTCGGGAGCCTCTGCTCTCCGCTCCGCAAGGGAAAGGGCAGAGGGAGCGCTGGCCCGGAGGGTCCCGAGCCCGCTCGCAGCCGAGCCAAGCCGCTGTACGTGAGAACAGGATGCTGAAGAAGCAGGCAGCCTCGCAGCTGCCACCCATGTCTACCCGCTCAGCCTCGCATTTCGGCCAGGACCTCGCAAGGAGAGGGGAAAAAAATAAAAATTAAAAAAAAAAAAAATAAATAAAAAATAAGCACCCTTTGTCCCCGAAAGGTGTCCCTCTCTCCCCCCCTCCGTACCCGTGGTCGCCCAGCGGGTCGTCAGAACCCCCCCAAACTCCTTTAAAGTCGTTCTGTCCCCATGGGCGCCGCAGAGGAGGTGAGTTCCGTCCTCCCCAAAGCGCGCCCGGTTCCTCCGCCCGCGCCGCCCCGCTCTGCTGTGGGCTGCTCAGCCCCTCCGGCAGAGCATAAGTACCGGCGGCGCCGCTCCCGAGCCCGCCCCGGCACCGCTCATTGGCCGCGCCGCGCTGCGCTGCGCCCGGTGGCGGCGGCCGTAGTGGGGCTCCGCGGCGTCACTGTCCGGTCCGGCCTCGCTGTCCCCCAACGCCCGGGAGTCTGATTTCGGCGCCTCGTGGCTGGCCTCTGGTTGTGGCACGGAAACAGTTCGGTGTCTCCGTGCGAAGCACGGCTATCCGGAGAGAGAGAGGGTTCAAGCAGTGTGCGCACCGCCAAGCGAGCCCTGCAACTGAAAAGAAAGCAGAAAAAAAGTGATTGCCATGGTAAGAAAAACGCCCTTCCTTTAGCTAGAGGGTTGTATCTCTCCGAGAATTTCTTCATCCGTCAAGGAAATGAGCGTCCGCTTGTCTAAATTCAGAACCTCCGTGCGATTTGAGCTCTGAATTTCCCCATGGTCAGACAAAACTGGCCTTTCCCATGGGCTGTTCTGCTCACCTATTGCACACCCCATTTTAGAAAGGGATGAGCTGCCTGTCTTTTATCATCACCAACACACTGAAATGTTGATGTTAGATGAGGTGACTCCTAGCTGTGGTCATCTGTCCACATCTGGCTGCAGCAGCAGTAGTGGGTTGTCCTAAGACAGAAGGTGGGCTATGGCTTGTCTTACATAAAACATAAGATTGCCTGATGGTAGCAGTCCATCTTTTCCTAAAATACGTCAAATCTAA
Organism: Lagopus muta; assembly: GCF_023343835.1. Classification (NCBI taxonomy): domain Eukaryota; kingdom Metazoa; phylum Chordata; class Aves; order Galliformes; family Phasianidae; genus Lagopus; species Lagopus muta. Next base: position 12,518,665 of record NC_064434.1, read on the forward strand.
AATCTACCATCTGTAGTAGTTAATGCCAGTACATATTTTACATATTATTTTGCACATTATGAAATCAAGGCTTAGGAATAATTAGCTGATGTGAACACAGTTTCCCTATAAGATTGTGTTAGCGATGGGATTGTAACCTTGGTTCTTCAGAGAGCTCTCGTCATGGGAACTTTTGAGACGAACTTAAATATTAAGACGCTTCATGAAAAAACCTAATGTAATTATTTGATTCATATGTGAGTCACATTAAAGCACCATTTTTATCTATTCACAGCGGAAATAAATTTGTCGGATAGACATAAATATTTCTATTTTTGGTGCTTGTGGATACTAACCACCTTCACTTCTGACTCCCCAACTTAGACTTTTTTTTCAGTCCAGTCTTTGGCTTTGGTTAAATAAGGAAAATAATGCTGATGCTTTATTCTCATGATAGTGGCATGCAGCTTCTATCTACCTATAGCAACTTCCCATTTTTCACGGTAAAAATGTCATGCCTAGGTTTATATGGGTCAAGTACTGGGTTTCTTATGTAGACATGTGTTTTCTTCAAATGAACCTTTAATTTTCCCATTCAAATATTTATATGTCTATCTTTCTAGGAGAGTATTTTGTTTCTCATTAATTTTTCAGCATAGGCAAAGGCATCAGATCATAAATGGAAGGGAGAAAAGGGCTTGTTCAGTGGTGTGACATTCTGAGACTGACCAGTTATTTTTCACTGTGGCAATTATACTATTTTGTTGGTTAAGACTTTGCATCTTTCATAATTCGGGGACTACGGTCTCAAACTCATAGGTGTCTGAGCTGCTGGTTTACAGCAGTTCAGGATGCGGCATTCAGGGGTTTGTGGAATTAGAAATTGAAGTAAAAATGTTTATCTAAAAATGACTATATCCTAAAATACGTGTTTAAAAGTTTCACAGGAGTAAGCATAGTGGATGTTACAAACCTCTGAAACTGTTTAGATGCTTTTGTCCTGATTGTCAGAAATTATACATTCTTTTATGGCATAACCTTCATCAACTGCAACATTTTAAATTAAGTTATGAATACACCCTAATACATTTATCATTTAGGCTGGAAAAGAGCCTATGATATTTTGATTTTTTTCATAACTGTTAATTGTTAAAGCTAGTTCAAGCAGAAGGCCATTTTCCATACATACATTCTTCATCAACAGTTTCTGTTTTCTAAACAGTTTATATTTTTCTTGTTTAAAGTCTGTATCATTTTAGGTTGCACTCACAGTTCACACTTCCCACGTTTGCCAATCATCAAGGCTATGTGGAGTAATTTTTAGACAGTTCCAAACAAACAATACATTATTTCATCTTTTCCATGCAAAATAGTACAGAACAAATTTCTTCAGTGAACTGCATGGTGCAGAAAGAATCAGTCTGTGTTCAAGAATGACTCTTCACTTCTAACTGGATGGAATAGCCCCAGCCAAATTTTAACCATTTTCTTTGCGTTCCCCATGCTTTTGAAAGTCTGCTCAATGAGTGCATCCCATCTCTTGCTGAAGCACTTACCCCTGTTCAGGACACCTGCAACACCCATTTCCTATTTACCTTTCAGTTCTGACTGCAGTCTGTCTCATCAGTGTTTTATGCTCTTCCTCTGTCCCTCAGGAAGGACTTTTTTTTTCTCAGTTTCTCTCCAAGTGTAAGGAATGTGCCATAAAACAAAGCAAAACAAATGCCAGTATAAATGTTATTATATAAAACTGTCAGGACAGGAATTATGTAAACCAACAGCTTGAAGTAAACCTCTCAGTTTGAAAGCTTCTGTTGGTGTTAGAGAATGTTACAACAGTACAGTGTCCACAGAAGTATATTTCTGTGGCTTACTGCTTGTTTTGACTGAGCTATTCTGATGATACATTTATCATCTCCTTTAGGCATTTTATTTTTTGGGAGCTTGTGGAGACTTACTTAGCATGAATGCTAGTGCAGGGTTGGCTTGGCTGCTCTCAGATCATGGCACTGGCAACTGTCACTCTGCTTACACTTGTGTTCACCAGCTTCAGCCTCATTAACCAGGGTCATAACCTTGTCCTGCACCAGGACATAGGAATTTGCCATTAATCCATTCTTATTAACTCTAACATATTTTTCCTCAGACTGAGTGTAGGGAAGAAACCTGACAACATCATCATATCTAGCTTTGTCCTGTTATACTATACTCCAAAGCAGTGAATTTACATTTTTTATTTCTGTTTTTCTTTTTGTGCATTTTTCCACCCTTGGTATTTTGTCAGTCTTGCATTTATGTTTAATTTAACACACTGAAAACTCTTAAAATATGTAATAAAGTAGATGCTCAGTAGCTTATTTTTTAAAAACTTGTTTTTTAAATAATATCATCATCTTGCTGTGAGCTCAGCTTTTAAGCCTTGGGCCCCTGTTGCTAAAAGTGGAGCTGAAACTCTATTAATTTAAATGAGTGAATGTTTGTGCTGAAAAAAATTGGAAACCCACTTTTCAATAAACAACCAGAGATACAAAAATTCATGACAAGTGTTGAAACTTGGCTATGTTTTATAAGCTTCCTCTATATCATGGAAATCCATCCATCACAATTCTGGCAGCATTGAGTCTCAAATGTCCAGTAGTTTACCTCTCTTTCTATTGTAGCCTCGTCTGCCCAATAGACACACCTAGATATAATGGGTACCAGGAAGGATCTTCTTTACTCTACACTCCCTAAAGTGCCCAACTCCAGTTGTAATTTCACTATACATTCACATTCTGTGTCTGTTTCCTATATTTTCTTTACAATCTCAGTGTACCTTATGGTACCTTATCAGAAACAAACCATGCTAGTCCTCTGAGAAACCTGTTATCTGGACTGCAACTGATGTAGATGGTAGAGTTGCTTATTTTGCAAACGTCTTCACATGCAAATTGCCCATATACATATATAGTCAAGGCCATAATGTCCAGGTTTGAGTAAAAGCATGGTATGCCAGCTCTATAGCAGCAATGACACTACATAAGTATGTATAGTTTCTACAGTATCTAGTTTGGCAGTGTCCGGGGATTTTGATCTTTGAGCTTTGGACAGCTTCAATAATTTTTCATCCAATGATGTTGAAATATGAAGAGTGAAAACTCACTAATGTCAATAACTGTGGCCAGAGATTTGCCCTTTGCCTTTTTTCTTCACTTCTGCTGACTTCTGCTTGCTTTGTGCTTCTTGCATTCACGGGGCACTTGAAAGTAAAATTGGCCAGAGGCTGTTTCTCAGCCCTGAGGGAGATTATAACTATATACCTCAGCTGAACTCTAAGCTCCAAAACTGGGTAGCTGCATCCAAGCTGCCTATTAGGAATTACTCTGAACCCCTTTTAATCCCTACGCTTTATAGAAGAATATTAGCTAGCCTGTGCCAAAGCCTTTCAAGAGGCCATGCTACCAATTTAATAGTATAAGAAATACCGTTCCACTCCATGGCCCTGTGACCTGGTTCTTTATGGCCAACTGTTTACACTTAGCTTCTGAAGGGGAGGTGAGGCATGACCCAGTGTTTTTGTTGTTGTTGTAGTGGTTTTCTTTTTTTGGTCACATATCACCTGGGAAGACCCAAACTTAATTTCTATATCCTGCTCAATTGATACAACCAAAAAGATACTGTATAAAAGATTTTGTGGAGGGCTTGGAAGAGACAACTGCCCTTTTAAGTGTATTTATCTCCAGAAGACTTATGCAGATAGGATTCCACACCAGGAAGCTGTATCCCTTTCCAGCTGTCAGGAGGCAGGGTGTCAGGAAGGAGCAGGATGTGGGGACCTGTGGATCCCCTCATTACCAGCGCAGTCTCTGGGTGAACTGTTGAACAGAGCAAATCTGGGGAACCGGTCATCTGAGGCTGACCCAGAAGTTAGGGCAGCCAGGCAAGGCCTTCCCGGCACTGGCTAACCAGTAGCCCAGCCTAGGCATCAGGAGATGAAGTCCCAGCTGAGCCTCCTCAACATTCTGTCATTAACTTCACTTTTCTCCCAGACGTCTGCTCTGAGGTTATCAGAGCTGATCTTGAATGTGAGCAACAAACTCTGAGAAAGCAGAGGAAGAGCTTGTAGATCATATTCATTCACTGAGTATGAAAAAACTAGCTGAGGGACTAGATTTTCATTTAGATGTCTGTCTCTGCGCCACATGGAAACTGAATGCATAGGTTTTGGGGATAAGGGGTGGGAAAGGCTGCTTTTAAATTAGTTACTCTCTTTGGTAGTGCTTTCTTAAGTGTTCCAAAATGCTCAGACATACCACCATTTTCACATAAATACAGAAAAACAAAACAATAACAGAAGAAAACACTCTGAGTTGACACGACAACATTCAAATGGGGAAAACTTGCTTATTCATAGCAGAACATTTAACCTTATCCAGACTGTTATTTTGTACAGGAACACAGTCTGAAAGTTCATATTATTTACACAAATTTCATTTTACTTTTTAACTCTATTTGGAAATGAAAGAAAACATAGCCTAGCCTTGTATGAGCCTAACCAAATGTTTGTTAGCCACAGCACCTGTTGGTTTTTTTTTGGTCTTTTGTCTTTGATGACTATGAATTTGAAAGTTTTTGGTAAAGTAACCCTGGTTTTAAATTTGTCAATTCAATTATGCATTGGTAAAATTAGGTTCACTTTTTCAGGAGAATTTTTATCCTTTTTTTTCTTTCTTTCCCCTGTAAAGATGCACTTTTCCATTTTATTTAATCATGAATAAGAGGTGCATCAACAGTGAGCTTTAACCCCCCAACTACATACTCCTTCAACTTCTTTTCTGGCTGATCTTGTGAGCATGTAGTTACAGCATGAGTTTAAATTTGCAACACAGCTGAAAGGAATGTTGAATATGTGCCAGGTGAAAAACAGATCTTTTTTAAAGGTGTTAGTACTTTATAGTTGGTGCTCAGAAACTGTCAGGAATATCAGTCCCTTCTGAATATATCCTTTTGACATGGCTTTTATTAGATGTAGTTACATTGTTCCTATGGTAAAATTATGATGGTAGTGCCAACCTAGAAGGGAAATTCCTATAGTCTCTTCTAGCTTAAACTACAAGTAAATATAAAGTAAAAATGTCTTAATAACTTTATTATAGGAAAAATATGTCCAGAAGCTAGTGCAGCTTCAGAAAATAAGCTGATAAGGGAAAAAAAAAAAAAAAAGAGTATTTGTAACCATCTTTTAACACAGTCTTATTAAGAGAAAGGACTACTGTCACATGGCAAATCAACTTTTGATGTCTTTCCTCAACTAGCATTTTATGACTTTGTGCAAAACTTCCCTGATCAGTATTGCAGATTGAAAAACTTTCAGAAATATCTGCCCATAAGGAGTAAAGTAGTAATGGTTCTTCACAAAAAAATGACATTTTCAGTGTTGGACTCTTTACTAATGAACTGTGTCTCTAAATGATCTAATAAGAAATTTATAATAAAGATATATCCATGTACCTACTAGTTACTTAGGTAATTGCTTGGCCATTTTATTTTTCACATATTCTTTGTGATACTTTATTAAGTCATTGTTCCCTAAATGCATTCTATTACAATTCTTCTCGTTTTTAATAACGTAATGTTCCTGCTGCCCTGAAGGACTCGTATGAAAATTAAAATGTTTAAATAAAATGGGCACCCAATGTGTCTTTCTATTAGGGTAGTTAATATTTTATAAAATATTTTAATCTGTTAAGCTCTTAATACCTCAACTCCAAAAATGACTTTTTAAATATTATAAGCAATAACATATACCCCTTGACAGAGTAGCAAAGAAGAAATTCAATTTTTTTTTGCAGTTGCTATTCATAAACTATTTGAGCTTAACTCTCATGCTTTATGATGTTAGCTGAACCCTTTTGACTGAGTTACAGAACTAGATTCAGTACAGGAATCATTTCTTGTCATATGTAAATACCTTTTGGAGTTAGCCTCTATTTTCCTTTTTCAGATACGGAGGCCATTCCTGGAGACTTCAGCCATTCAAAACTTATATCAATTATACCTCCACACCAGCCTCCTTCTGCCTATAGTGCAGAGAAGCCTGTCACCAGGGACATGCACACTATTTCCTTTGAAGCCAAGGAGATCGCTGTGTGCATTCAAAGAAAGAAATACAGCTTCAAATGCTTAGAAATGACAAATTTATACAATTAGAATTCATTCTGTTTGCAAAAGTGTATATGTTGTGAATAAAACCATTGAGACTCCACAGTGGTGCTTTTAAAAATAGATTTCTGCTCAACAAAAATGAATTTAAGCAACCCAGGCTTGTAAATTCATTACTATTCCCAGTAAAAATTTGCAAACATTTTGCCAGCCTCTAAACTTATCCTTAGAACTGAAATGTGAGTAGTGGCTCTTCATATTCATCATTCTCACAGCTAAAAAGCTGGCTGACCTGATTAGACTTGCAAGTTAAACTTATTATCTTTGTACTTCTTTTTGTGATCCATACGAACTTGTCAAAAATTTTCAGAGATGTGTGTCACTAAACTTTAACCAATGATTTTATGTACAATGCATAAATGATTATAGACTACAGCTCATTGTGTTTAGCTATGTTGTTTCTTCAGTAGTAATGGAAGTAACAAGCCATGCAACATCAATATTTATCCCTTTGTTTAGAAGATGCAACATTACTTGAATATTTGGGGTAGGATGCATAAGGTGTAAAAGTATTTTACCTTAACATTTTTATAGTTTGGTATTTTTTATTTTTAGAGAGCAGAAATGAATGCAATTTTGGAGGAGAATAAAATGTATTACAAAAAAAATAACACTGTGATTTGAGACAGGGCTCTTTTCGTACCTGTTTATTTTCTTCTCATCGGTACTACAAAGTCCCTCTAAGTGTCCCTGGCTATGTCACTGAGGGCCAGGTTGGTGCTTTCAATCATTACTTAAAGAGAAAGAAAAGAAAGCTCTCTTCTATTTTAAAAAACAATTGTCAAACTTTGTAACATATCCTACTGTTATTCATCTTAAATTTGAAAAATCTGGGTTCAGTTCTTTATGTAGCCACAGATTTAATTCTGTGTCATCTACTTTAAGTGTATCTACTCATTAGACATGCTAGAGACTACATGGCTATTCTCCAGTCATCAAGTTGTAACCTTTCTGGTGAGAAAATAATTCAAGGAAGCACGAACAAAGCTTTTAACTAAGTGATTAGAGTACTCACCTTAAGGCAAGGAAACTGGGGTTCCTATTTCTGTTTCAGTAGTTCAAAGACTACTTGAGGTAAAAATGGAAATAGCCTTGAGATGAGAATGTTCCCCATGTAGTAGGTGCCTCTTTCTTTCCTACGAAACAGAAAAAACTCTGGATCCTACTTTCCTGAGAACTGGTTTCTGATTTGACTCCTAGTTACAAAGAAGGTGGTCAAGAGCATTACCATTTTCTGGCAGCAGTGTTTTACAACAAGGAGGTTGGGTGCTGTGACCTGTGGAGGATGGTCAATGCGACAGAGCACAGCTCAGAGCCCCAGGGATTTCCCTAGGATTTATCACAATTGCACTTGATTCTGCTGTGTTGCTTAGATTCAGGAAATTTTAGTTACTTTAATGCAACATATAGTCGTTGTAAAAGACTTGGAATCAAGGTGCTAAGAAATATAGGGGGAATTGTCCCTTTCTAGAAATGAAAAAAATAAAAATCTGTGGCAATGTGAGATAGTAATGTAGGATACAGAAGACAGTAGTGCTACAATCTCAGGGCAAGTCTGGGGAGATGTTGTAACACCATTAAAATGAAACAGTGATGTTAATACATCTCTGCAGGGAACATGTAAGTGAAGTGCAACAAACATGGGATAAGGAGATACTATAAGAAATGAATTTAAATGATATTACTTACATATTACTTAATGAGTGTTCACATGAGTTCATAGTGATAAGACAAGAGGGAATAAACTAAGACAGTTGAGATTTAGGTTAGATATTAGGAGGAAGTTTTTCACACAGAGGGTGGTGATGCACTGGAACAGTGGATGCCCTATCCCTGGAGGCATTCAAGGCCAGGCTGGATGTGGCTCTGGGCAGCCTGGTCTGCTGGTTGGTGACCCTACACACAGCAGGGGGTTGAAACCAGATGATCGTTGTGGTCCTTTTCAACCCAGGCCATTCTATGATTCTGTGATTCTGTGATTCTGTGATTCTATGATTCTATGATACATGCTCATTTCATTTCACTTACAAACTCCCTAGATGGTCAGTGACATAATTACATTATTTTTAATGTCATTAGATTCAAATGCTCAATAATACAAAATATGGATGAAATGCCAGGTGTGAATTCCCATGCAGCTCTTGGGTTGTATTTGCCCTGTACAGGAGAACTGCTAAAGATAAGAGACCTTTGTAGATTCTGAGTCCCAGAATGATTGTTTTGCTCTGACCAACTTATATGGAGGTTTTCACCTGAGATAGTAAGCCAGTGTCTGGGACGTGATGAAGTTTGCAGCTACACAGCCCTGACATAGGCAGTGATTCAGCTCAGTCAAGAAATACCACTTTTGAATTGCGGTGTCTCCAAAACATTACATGTCAGTTAAAACAAGAAGGCAAACAAAGAAGAATAACCTATGAAAAAAGATTATTTTATATTGAGAGAAAAGTTTATGCTCTGTTAAGAGAGCGGGCTTTTAATCATGCACTTTTGTGTATGAAGTACAGGTAGGCAGGTAGAAAGTGACTTTTTCCTCTGTCTTCCAAAAGTGGTTTTCTTCCACATTAAAAAAAACACTAAATGCTGATATCAAAATGAAACATTCAGAATTTTCAAAAATGTGGAACATCTTTTCGATTTTGAATTTTCATTCAATTTAACTTGGATTTGAAAAATATTTTTTTATAAGTGAGTAATATATTTCTTGGTACACAGCGTATTTGCCAAAAGAAAAAAAAAATAAGAATGTTGTTCTATTAAGCCATCTTGACAGCAGCATGTGAGCTTGGACTAGGACTACAATCTTACATTGTCTGGACACGTGAAATAGTGTGTTCCAGAATCAGAGATAGACAATTCCTTGTATGCTAAAAACACCTGAACTGAACTTTGATAGCCTCTCCCCACTTTCTTCCCCGTTCCCTCCCTCCAATACTATTAACTTACAGTGTGATTTGTTGAGAATTGCAGAAATAAATTGATAAAGGGAAAAGACTCCGCAAAGAACCAACTGTAGTAAATTAAACTGAAAATGGTGCGAGTCGCATATGTTCATTACAGCCTTAATTGTGCTCATGATTCTGAAATAATAATTTATTTAGCATATTGCTTCCTTTTTAATTTCCTTTTAAATATATCTATTTTTTACCATTCAGAAATAGCTCATGGGCGATAACTGTTTCCTTAAGTCTGTTGATTGGAGAAAAATTTTTTGAAAAGTATCCATGAACTGAAATCACTTTTTTTCATCTTAAATGTTTTATTATATGTACTTTTCCTCATGAGCAGAAGCTTGTCAAAAAGACCTCAGCTATGAAAATGTTTTGGGTGCATGTGACTCAAAATCATTTATGAAGTTATCAGTGCAAGAAAAATAATGATAATTTTCATGGTTCCAAGATACAGTTACTTTAAGTCCATGAGACAAGACAGATGGAAGAGAAAGAACTCAAACAAATTCAAAGGAGAAATATAACATCTTTTCTTAGTATAAAATTATTAGAATTAACTATTAGAAAATAATTCACATAATAATACAATATTTACAGTATAAAATAAGTGTTGTATTAAGTGCACCGTAAAATGCTCTGAATGTATTGTACAGAACAGGCAACTCAATGGTTTACTATTTAGCCAAAACAAAAAAATAAAAAGATACAGTCATTATCTAATCTTCTCATTCCTGAACAACATCTCTGCATGCTCATAGTTCACATATATGATTCCACAATCTCCTGGAAATTTTATTCTAGCATTTAACTATTCTCATCATATTACTTTTACTTTTACTTACAATAACATTTTCTAATACTCTGATTCCAAACTCAGTCTTCGTTACATTTTAAATTCATCAGTTCTTTTATTTAATAGGTATGGAGAATTTATTTATTTATTTATTTATTTATTTATTTATTTATTTATTTATTTAGTACTTGCAGCTTTTTATATACCTAAATAAAATCCTCCCTTTTAAAAAATTATTATTATTTTTCATTTTTATTTATTTGAGCTAAAGAGTCCTAATTCATTTAGTCTTGAGTCCTGTTTTGTTTTCTAGAATCCAGTTTTTAATATTCTACTGAGCTCTCTTCAAGTTTATATGTTTCACACACTGCAGTACCGAAAATTGGAAAAGAGAAATCCAACTGAGACTTTAACGGAGCAGGAGGGAGCAGGAGAACTGTTTACTGTCTCCTTGCCTATTCTATACCTTTCAATGTGGTGTCATATTTAATTAAGGTTTATACCTCTTTCCAAAGGTGTGGCACTGTTGATTCACTTTTATATTGTAATCCAACTGCAACTTTTTCAATGAAACAGGTTATTTTATAAATCCCTGTTTTTAACCTCAAAATTTTGGAATCTCTGAGAATCTTGTAAATCACTACACCTTGCTTCTTTGCCGTAGTGATTACATCCACCAGTTATTTCCTCCTGAAAAAAACACTATATCACAAAATCTCTTGTTCACAGAGCAGTTCATCTATATAAACTGAAAGATCCTGAAAACAAGTTCAACTCCGTGGAGAGCATTTGGGTAATCATAAGTAGTAGATGTTCCCTCTATAGAGGAGCAATTTGCTTGCCGTAGCTGATGTCCAGTACTTGGAATTCATTGAATCTTCCCCTAGGTAAAATTCATTTGTGGAAATGGCATGAAAAATAGAGATTTCAACATAATTAGTGTGAAAGCTTTTAAAAAATGGGATATGTAGGGATACCTGGAAGTCAATCTAGTTTATCTGCTATGTAAAATGAGATTATCATCAGTGTGTTTTTTTCTGACTGTGCCTTGTAAACCTTGAAAGATAGAGATTTCACTACTTCTCAGTCTGTTTCAGTCTTAGGTTACTTGCATAATGAGAAAGCTTTTATTATAGTCCTGTTTGAACTTTCGAAGTCTCAGTTTGCTGCAGCTGCTTCTTGTTGTCTGTTGTTGTTACAGAGATAGTACTGAGGTGCTTGAACAGACTGCCCAGAGAGGCTGTGGATGCTCCATCCCTGGAGGTGTTCAAAAGCAGGTTGGATGGGGCCCTGGGCAACCTGGTTTAGTACAGATCTGGAGGTTGGTGGCCCTGTCTGTGGCAGGGAGTTTGAAACCTGATGTGGGTGTTGGGGTCCCTTCCAACCCAAGCCATTCCATGATTCTGTGAATCTGATTCCATGATTCTACGAGTCTGCCACTAAAGTGAAGAGTTTAACCCTGTCATCTTTGTAAAGGCACTTTTAGATTATCCCTTAGCCTTCTCTTTGCCATACTATATAGATGCAAGCTCCTCCATTTTTTATGGGCTCTAAGTCCCTAAACATCATTTGCTATCTGATGGACCCTTTCTATTTTCCTCACGCTCACATTGAGCTGTAGAGCCCAAAATTGGATGTAGTGCTCCAATTGCAGCCTTGTCAATAATGTGCGGTGTGACTCACAAAGTACTGGACTCATTCCACAAATGTAGCTCAACATGCAATTTATCTCAAATTCACTTCTGCTCATATTCAGCTTGAAACACCCAAACACTTTAAAGAAGATACTGCTCAGCCATACTTGTAAGGGTATTCCACCTCACATGCAGAATTTAGCATTTCTTCTTGAACTTCACAAAGATTCTGTTGGCACAGGATTCAGATTTCTCAAGGTCCCAGTGCTGAATCTGGATCATCTGGTGTGTTGAACACTTCCTTCTCAAGTGTTCTGAAGGAGTGTTCTGTCTCATCATCCAAGAGAAGATACTGAACTACACCAACTCTGCTATCCAACCCTGGGGTACTTCATTCTATACCAGTCTTACGACTTCAAGCAGTTGAATATTATGTTGAAACCCAGTGGTGAAGCCACTTTTGAGTCCAGTTACAAAATGATTTATCCCACCACATATCCTCAGTCTCCAAATGATAATGTGAAATACACTGCCAAATGCCTCACTAAAGTGAAAGTTACAGGAACTGTTATCCTTTATTTTCACAGTCAGTCATTCCTTCACAGAAGGCAATTATATTAGTCAGATATGATTTACCTTTGTAGATCTGTGCTGAATGTTCCTGATTGCTTACTTGTCATGTTCGTACTCATAAAAGGATGCCAGCAGGATATACATACTCCATCTTACCAGGGATGGTGCTTACTCTGACCACCTGACAGTTCTTCAAATTGTCTTTCTTACCATTTTAGAATATATGTTTCATCTGTCATCATCATGATTTTTAAAAGTAATAGCTTTACACTTACATCACCCAATCCTTCTACAGTGCTGGGTATCTCTTCAGGTTCTATAGGCTAAATAACCCATGTTTTTCTAAGCAGTATTTGTCTGTTGCCACCTTACTGTTTTTCTGTCTAAACCATGCAGGTAAGACTGAGGCAAGACTAAACTTTTCCTATTCCTTCATTGCCAGATTATCCTCATCCATCAACATTCATTTATTCAGTTGCTGAGTTCCTTTTTCTCCACACCAAAAGAGATGGTTAGGTCATCAAGAACATTGAATGCTGCAGTATTACTTAGTAATTATTATTACTAATAATGTGTCATTTCATTACCAACAGTGGTCTCTCACTGTCCCCTAAAAATTGGTTTTCTGTGGGTGAGACTTGTCCAGAAATAAAGAAGGGGGTTAGTATTTCCAACTAAGTGATTATGTTTAGTGGATGCTTTTGATACTTATCTCCCTGATATCCCTTCTGCCAATACAATATTCATTAACCACAAAGGAAATTTTGGCTCTTACCTAGCCAAGAAAGTTTGTTATCTGTTTATCATCTTGGTCCATCTCCTTTAGAGAATACAGTCAGATAATGTGTAGCATCCTCAGTCGGTTTCAGGCCTAGAACATGTACAGTTCTTTGTACCACACTAAGAACTATGTTAGGCCAAATGAGGCTCTAGCAAAGCTTTTATTTATTTATTTATTTATTTTTCTGAGAATGCAAACATAAGTTCTCCCCTCACGCCCCAATGTTTAGATCTGTTCACATTTCTTCAAATTTTAAAAAGATGTTAGAAAAAACACCCTCATTTCAAACATGAAGTTTGAGCTTCAAAGCATGGTTCAACTTTATAAAACGAGGTTGTGAATATTTTTATGTTAATTTCTTCCTAATTCAATTCCCTAGAATGGTTCAGTTGTTTGATTGATTGTTGCCCACCAAAGAAACAGCCTCAGGCAGGCATCTGTCATAAGAAAAAAAGTCATCCAAAATCATTAATATTTTGCAGAATTATATGCTATGAATATAAGGACTTGAAAAATGAAGCATCAGGGAACCACACTATTGCATTATGCTACTACATTCCTTCACCAATAAATTATTGGTAATGACTATGTATTTGATAAACTTCTTGAACTACATACATATCTATTCATAAATGGGTGCGCAAATTTGGTTCCGAAGTGCTTTGGATTTCTGTAATTCTTTGTTACAATGCCTAGACACAAAAGATTTGTAATAAAAGTGAAACGGCACTCTGTATTCAGGATGCCCATGCTTTTTTGTTTTGATGTCTCAGCTTTCATTTTGTTTTTGTTGTTTCTTTCATCTTTAATTTTACCGAGATATTCATATTAGATGCATTATTAATCCCTGTAACACTACCTTTCCTTTTTCTGCACAGTATGAGAAATTTCTTGCTTCAATAGAAATAATAAAGTGTGAGATTATTTTCGACATTAAATATGTGAACAAACAAGTAAACAATGTGATTTTTCTGAGATCTCTATGCATTGTAATTTTCTTCCAAAGTTTTCACTGACGCATTAGGACTGAGAGGAATGAGCAATCACCACAAGCTTTTAAGCAACGATTTTGGTCGTGTTCTTTATAACCTGAGAATTCTCAGCATGCAGTATGTTATAACACATATTGCACTGGAAAATACACAGAAATGTGAAACATAGTAGCTGGACCTTTGTAGGGGTTTGACGTACATTAAATGAAACACAATTCCAACATGTTGATGAACTTCAGAAGAGGAAATTAAATGTCTCACTGATGATGGTTAATGGGACCAATTAGAGATTTGAAATGTGAAGGGTACAGTTATGATGCCTACAACTGAGAGGGACGCAGGAGGAAGGGCAGCAACAGATTCTGAATGCCTACTGGAAAAACTACTAGCGTGAGATTTGAGGGTTTTTAGTTGTTGAGTGAAGGGGAAGCTGATTACAAATACTGCTTCACTTTGAATTAAATTGTGTATCATATTCTCTTCCTAATTTTATTTATTCTGTAGACCTTATCACAGCTGCACTACGCGCAACCAAGTCAAAGAAAAAGATTCAGCTTGTAATAGAGAAATTTCAGCTGTAATATTTCTACACAGCGACAGTATATGGGATGTAAAGAGCTTTGGTGGTGTTGATCATTGTTAGCAAAATTATCTGATGAATGTGAGGCATCCATTCAAACCTGTGAGTGATAGCAATAATCTACCTACAAAGAAAATTAGAGCTGAAGGAGTATTTGTCTGATATCCATCAGACAAGGTGGTGTGTTTCTACACAAGGCAATGCAGTGCTTTTGCAGATGAAACATTTTCTTCTATTAAAAATAATGACCATTGCAATGGCTAATCTTTCCTGAAATAGTAAATTGTAGTGTTTTTGTTTTGTTGTTGTTTGTTTGTTTGTTTGTTTTAAGCAGTGCTGGGCATGAAGTAATTGGAGTAAGTGTTCAATATGTATGTGTACAAATATTTACAAATATTTGACTTTTTTTTTTTTCCAAAAGTAGTGTGAAGGTGATTAGAATATGTATCAGAGAAGTAATTCTTCCACAGTTTGAACAGAAACTACCTAACTGGTTATGAACTCATTGCATGAAACAGTAGTAAATAAATATAAAATGACTGTTTTGTTTTGGAAAGATGTAGGTTACATTACAGGACAATCGAGATCAGTGATATGGGTTTTGGTGAAGCTACTTCTGACATGAGCCATTTTTCCTAAGGTGAAATTATTGTCTGTTAAGGCTTCATCTGTACTTACTCTCATTTTAATCCTCAGTGAACAATACTACACAACCAAAAAACAAATGTAATTGGGTATAATTCATGACTCATGGAGCAGCACCTGCAGTTCCACACTGGGACTGAAAAGTACTAGGAGGTGTGTTAATACAATGTAAGGCACATCCTGAAATGGAGTTAATGACTGGCTCCATTGTTTTCAGTGGGTATGCGTGCCTTCAGATTCACTTATTCAGACTGAAATTCAGCAAAGATTTATCAGAGTTTTAATAAGAAACAAGGCAGCTGGAGCTGGTGCTTACTGCTGTTCTTGGTTTTGTTGTTGTGGCTAGTATTTCACATGCAATAAACAAGCACTATTAGAAATATCCTCTTGAAAATTTTGTAGAATTTAATCCATAAATACTTATCTAAATACCTCTACTTTACTAATCATAACAGACTATATGCACTGCAAAAGTCATAAAATAGATGAGGCAGTGAAAATGTTTAGGAAATGTTAGAACTAATAAAGATAATGACTCCAATAGAACAGTTGGAGCACAGCACACAAAGACACAGCAAGAACTTACAGCAAGCTCATTGCACTCTATGCAGAATCAGCGGTAATCCAGGACTGAATAACTGGTATTACAGGCTGTACAGGAGCTGGTATTAGCTTCTGGGATCGGTTTGTGCTAGCAGAGCCAAAAATAACATAAAAGTTCATTTGATGTTTAGAGTACTTCCTCTCTCTCAGCATTCACTCCCTTTTCTGTCTCTTTAAAACAAAAAGCTTCAGCATACTGTATTGTTATCACCTTCTTTTGCCTTTGGCTTCAGTTTGCAAAACAAAGAAGGTTCATTTCTTCTATTTCATTTGCAGGTGCAATACTCAGCAGATCAGTGGTGTTACTCCACATCAGAGCTGAGTATGTCACCCAGAGCTGCAGAGCTCTGCTGACTCACCTGGCTGTGAGGTGTGAGGTGCTTTTGCAGAGAGGCGTGCTTAATATGCTGACTGCTTTTGGCAAGCAACCCAGGAACATAAACAAAGTTAAGGTTCTGAGTCTGAGAGAACTGAAGAATAAAGAAAAGTTCAAATGGAATAAACACTTTGCTAGGTGCTAGAGAAGAAAATCAAGTTTATGCAGTATGTAATTTTTAATTCATATTATGTCATTCTGGATGTATATTTTGTATGCATGAGTGTGCATGTTCATGTTCACATGTTAGGAGGCCAGTGGGTTCCTATCAACGCAGGCCATAGATTGGAATACCTCCAGAAGAAGAATTTACAAGCTGTAAAGAATTTATTGATAATGGTAACATTAATAAAATTAGCAGCAAGACCTGCTATGTTACATTATGTGATAATGACTGAGGAACCTAGATAGAGTAAATCATAAATAAATTAATCATAAAAAAAACTAAATTAAAAACACAGAAAAAACTAAAGTGTCTACATTGAATGAAATGTGTCTCTAGCCCAGGCCTGCTACCTTCCAAAGTCTTCTTACCAAGTATCTATGTTCACTTTAAACTCAAAGAGGTCTTTGCATCCTGAGAAGTCCTTGTTTCCCTATGCAGAAGTTAATCCTATATTTGATCATGTATAATTAACTAATGACTGACCCAACAAACACTTTAAGGGTTTATTAGTCCTGGTACTGTCATAGATAACCGACAACCAGACAAATAACACTGTAGGAATAAATTAGTGCACAACACTATATTGAAGTCATTGTGTTATTGTGGGGAGTATTATAACTTCTCTAAAGTAGTCACTGTCCATGCCTATATATTTATATTTATTGTCTCTTTGGAATTTTTTCATCCATATCACATTAAAAAAATACTTTGTGGAACTAAACTTATCAATTACAGTGTTTAATAGTTATTCAAGGAAATTGAGAGATTCTCGCAAGGGAGAGAATGTAAATAATCAGAAGAGAACCGAAAATAAACAAAGGATCAGTGAAGTTGAGGAATGCGGGGAAATGCAAATGTTAGTAATAACACAAAACAAAGAGAAACAAGAAAGCATGCACAGACAAGCCAAACCTAACTGCAGGATACTCCATTTTCCATGCTGCAGTATTAGCATTTTGTATTTTCTTGTCTTCCAGCAGTCACTAAGAAGTGAACATATATAATGCCAGTTTCTGTTCTAATTGTTTAAAATGTATGAAACTACAAGGTTTCATTTTTAGTTAATTCTCAAAAAAGCAAATCTCAGTATGGTATTGCGACTTAGATGCCAAATGAAGGTATGAGTACCATTCAAATTAAAATTTTTAGCATGTACTCATTTGTAAAGAGAAAAGGGGGGAAAAATTTGGTGTTTGAAAGAGAAACAGAATGAACTAGAAAAACAACAACAACAAATTACCTTGTGTTTATTACAAAACCTTTGTTCCTTTTCACCTTAAAAACACTCGTAACACTGAAACTTTCATTGGCTTTGGCTGTGAATTAGTGTAAGAGCAAATTTGTATTTGTGAGATAGGAAATACTTAGCCTCTCAGTCTGCCTCATTAAGCTGACAGGCTAGAGCCTGTACTGTGCTCAGAAGGAAGTGGAATAGCAGTTTTAAACTAAAGGAGTGGAGATTTAGATTAGATGTGAGGGGAAAGTTTTTTTTGCTGAGAATGTGGTGAGGTGCTGCTATAGGCTGCCCAGAGAGGTTGTACAGGGCTCTCAGCAGCCTGATCTAATACTTGATCCAGTGGTTGGCAACCCTGCATGTGGCAGGAGTATTAGAACTTGCTGATCCTTGAGTTTCTTTTCAACCCAAGCCATTCTGATTCAATGATTCTATGATTCTAACCAGTGCACTGGAGACTATAAATGCTGTAGCTGTCTTGAAAAAGAGGACTGAAAAATATAAGATCAGAGAAATGATGTTCAAGACATTCCTCAATCAGCTTTCTATCTGGTCACTTATCAGGAAGCAGTGAAGCACATCATAGAGTAATTTACAGAAATGCCTCAAACATGTTACGGAAGGCCAAAATCCAGCACATTATCCTATGTGTCAGCCAGATATCTGATAAGTAAAAGATAATGGTAGCTCCCTGCTGCACCACTAACAACAAGGCTTACTCAGATAACAGGAGCTAAGTGCTCCCTTCTGCTGTTGTGAGGAGGATGATGGAGGCAGGAATAAAGGAGGGGTTGTCAGCAGATACAACAGCTATACATTCAGCTTATAGCTATGAATAGGTCATTTATTGTTGTCTGTCTTCATTTTTGGTAGCTGGACCAAAAAGTCAGGCAGAAAAATAGTCTAGTGTGGACTTGTCAAGATATTTTTGCTGTTGATTAACTGTTCAGACTCAAAGAGATTCTAAAATGAAAACAACAACAAAACTAGTATAACAAGTATTTTAACAAGATTTTTTTTCTTAAGAGGTAACTCTGGAAAAGGGAAAACATAGCCCCACTTTCAGGAAGTGAAAAAAAGAAGATCCATGGAGCTACCAGTCAATCTCATCTCTGTGCCTGGCAAGGTCATGGAACAGATTCTCCTGAAGGTCCTACAGAGGCATATGGAAAATAAAGACGAGGTGATTGGTGGTAAACAACATGGGTTCCGTGTTTGGTTGTCCATGCTTGACTTGCCTTTTGGTGGCCTTTTATGATGGAGTTACAGCATCAGTAGATAAAGGAAAAGCAACTGACAACATCTTGTACAAAGTGTTTGACACTGTCTCACATGACATTCTGATGTCCAAATTGGAGAAAAATGGATATGATGGACAGGCTACTTGCTGGATAAGGAATTTTCTAGGTACCGCACTCAGAGAGTTGTGGTCAACAGCTCAATGTCCAACTGAGCTCCAAAAGTGGAGACTGATAACAAGTGGCATTCCTCATAGATCAGTGCAGGGACTGGTGTTATTTAACATCTTAGTAGGTGACATGGACAGTGGGATGAAGTGCACCCTTGGTAAGTTTGATGATGACACCAAGCTGAATAGTGCAGTTGACATGCTAGAAGGAAGGGATGCTATCCAAATGGACCTGGACATGCTTGAGAGGTGGGTTCATGCCAACCTCATGAAGTTCAACAAGGCCAAGTGCAAGGTCCTACATCTGGACTGGGGCAATCCCAAACACAGATACAGGTTGGGTGGAGAATGGCTTGACAGCAGCCCTAAGAAGAATTTGGGAGTATCGGTTGATGACAGGTTCAATATGAGCTAGCAATTTGCAGTTGCAGCCCAGAAGCCTAACCATTTCTGGAGTTGCATCAAGAGGATTGTGACCAGCAGGTCGAGGGAAGTGATTCTGCCTCTCTGCCCTCGTGAGATGCCACCTAGAGTAACATGTCTAGTTCTGGGGCCCCCAATACAAGGTCATTGAGCTATTGGAATCGGTCCAGAGGAGGGCCACAAAGATGATCAGAGAGCTGGAGCACCTACCCTACAGGGGTAGAACTAGATTTGGGGCTCTTCAGCCTGGAAAAGAGAAGGCTTCAGAGGGAGCTTATAATGGCCTTCCAATGACCTGAAGGGGGCCTACAGGAGAGCTGGGAGGGACTTTTTAGAAGAGCACGTCGTGACAAGATGAGGGGAAATGGTTGTAAACTGTAAGAGGGTAGATTTACAGTAGATATTAGGAAGAAATTCTTTACTGTGAGGGTGGTGAGGCATTTGAACAGATTGTCCAGAGAAGTTGTGTATGTCTCACCCTAGAAGCATTCAAGGCCACGATGGATGAGGCTTTGAGCAACCTGGTGTAGAGGGAGGTGTCCCTGCCTATAGCATGGGGATTGGAACTAGATGATCTTCAAGGTCTTTTGTAATGCACACCATTCTATGATTATGATTCTATGATTTAATTTTGAAGTTTAAAATTTCTCTGGCAAAATTATTTGCTGTAATTTCCCGAAATATTTATCTTTTTTTTTCCTAAAGATTACACTTTCTGACAGATTTTGTAAGACTTAAATCATGCATTTGGACTTAAGGAAGATTATGACATGCCACTGAAGCCTAGCAGACTCACATGGCCTGTAGGCATTCAAAGTAAAAGATATAACATAGAAACTGTTACCAAAGTTAATTTGATTCTGGTACATTAAAAAGAAGACCATTGTACAGATTTCAAATATCATTCCACTTCTTGCCCTTTGCAGTGTTTGGTTGCTGAACCCTCTCCTACACAGATGCAGAAGAGTGGCTGTTTCTCTTCTGTAGTGTCTTGAAGCAGGGAATGGATTTGAGCTTGGCTTTACAAGGACTAAAATTTGTTCCTTCAGGAGACTTTTGAAAGCAGTTTATTAATCCTTGCATTTGGTCTGAACAGACCAACACAACCTGCGACCAAATCCTACGATCAAATTTGTAATTTGTGTTTTTGTGTGCGTTTCAAGTGAGGACACAGTCTCATGCCCTGGGCAGATCTGTAACATTTATTAACGCTTATTAGAATTTTGAACAATGTGAGTATATTATTATTTTTATAAACAGAAAAAAGTGGGTTTTAGTAGATTGGGAAAAAATGTACATAAAATATTTTCCTCATAATAACAGAAGATTTGTAAGATTGTTTTCTTTCCAGTATGAACAACAGCTCCTGTCCCAGAGAAAATATCAAGTTGTATAACACATGATTTTGTCACAAGTGGCAAGCCCAGGAGGAAAAAATGAATTCTTTTTCTTAACTTCTTTTTCTTAACATTCTATTCAATATCCTAAAATTCTCCTGGTTCCATTTAGATTAGTTTACTTACTGTAAAGTTCTCCTCTTCTCAGTCTTTGATACCTCATGTGTAAGAGAACGTATCTGTGCAAAAGCTGACAGTAGTGGTTTATTAATTCTTGCAGACAGAAGAATGTACATAGCAATTAAAGATAATTCAGCACTCAAATATGAACAAAAGAAATGTTAACATCTATCAATAACAAAAGTCAAAGATACGAAAAAGAAAAAAAAAATAAATAATGAAGTCATTTTCTAGAAGTTTCCTTTAATAGAGTAGAAGATTTGTAATAGCATAACCAGACAGGGAATGCCAACTTCCTATTTTAAAACTTTTTTCATTGTTTTTACTTTGTTGTGAAAATTCACTGCAGCTGGATCCTTGTTTCTGAGAAGCTTAACTAGAAAGAAATATTGCTTATTAATTTTCAGAAAATAAAACAAAAAACAACAATACAACAACCCACACTGCTGGTCTCAGGATTTATTTGGTTTTACACAGCCACAGAGACTTGAATAATATTGAATTCCTGAGATTTGTGTGACTGTTGTAAATATATGGAGAAAACCAGATAATTTATTTTTCCCATTTTCTTTCAATGATAATGCATTTATTGGTGCACTTTTGGTGGTCATCATTTTCAATTTTAACAAACATGTAAATCAAACAGGAGAGTTGGACAGCTCAAAGCCAAGTGTAATAGCCATGTTGCTCTGTTGAACACCAATTAGTCATACCTGTGTAATCTCTATCTGAAATAGTGCTAGTTGGCTAAAAACTTCTGTTACGCTGTTTTTCCAGAATAAGTCTTAGAGTTCTGAAATATTTTATAGTTTACAATGTCATCAGAAAAAAAATAAGGAAACATCCCTGAAAAAATACACAAGAACTGGATAACAAAGAAAGTGGACAGCAAGTTCAGAAAATTAAGTCCGGTTTGCTGGAGAAGGATCTAATTAGCACTTAATGTTATTTTTTTTACAGAAATTTACCTACAGTTCAGTTTGTAGACTCGTCATCATGGTGGAATCTATGGAGAGAAATAGGCACTGAAAAAAAGGTTTCTCAGTTATGCTTTATAAATCCATGGATCTGTTGGAGCATGTCCAGAGGAGGGCTAAAAAATGATCCGAGGTATGGAACACCTCTCCTGTGAGGACAGGCTGAAAGAGCTGGGGGTCAGTCTGGGGAAGACTAAGAGCTCCACATCCTTCCTGTAGTAGGGGACCCAGGCCTGGATGCAGTACTCCAGATGGGGCCTTACAAGAGCCGAGTAGAGGGGTACAATCACCTCCCTCTCCCTGCTGGCCACCCTTTGTTAATGCAGCCCAGAACACAGTTGGCCTTCTGGGTGTGCAAGTGCACACTGCTGGCTCATGTCCAGCTTCTCATCCACCAGGATCCCCAAGTCCTTCTCTGCAGGGCTGCTCCTCAGGAGATGTTCCTCCAGTCTGTATAAATACCTGGGATTGCCCTGACCAAGTGCAGCACCCTGTACTTGTCCTTATTGAACCTCATTAGGTTTTCATGGGCCCACTTCTCCAGCCTGTCCAACTCCCTCTGGATGTCTTCCCTTCCTTCCAATGTATCGACTGCACCACTCAGCTTGGTGTCATCTGCAAATTTGCTGAGGGTGCACTCAATGCCATCGTCTGTGTCAGTGATGAAGGTGTTGAAGAGCACCGGTCCCAAGACCAACCCTTGGGGGACACCATTTGTGGCCAGCCTTCACCCTGACACAGAACCATTGATCACAACCCTTTGACTATGTCCAGCCAGCCAATTCCTAATCCACTGAGCAATCCATCCTTCAAATCCACGCCTCTCCAATTTAGAGAGAAGGATATAATGAGGGATCATATAAAAGATTTTGCAGAAGTTCAGGTAGATGATATCTGTTGCCCTTCCCCCACTCACCAAAGTCATCACTCCATCACAGAAGGCCACCAGATTTGTGGTTGTTTAGTCTGAACAAAAAGAGGCTGAGGGGAGACCTTATTTCTCTCTACAGATACCTAAAAAGAGGTTGCACCAAAGTGAATGTTGTTTCCTTTTCTCAGGTGACAAATGATAGGATGTAAATAAATGGCCTCAAGTTACACTAGACAAGGTTCAGATTGGACATTAGGAAGAATTTCTTCATGGAGAGGGTAACCAAGCATTGGAATGGGCAATGCACCCAGGGGGTATTGAAGTGCCTTTCCATGGAGGAATTTGAGATGTGGACTTAACACTAAGGGACATGATTTAGTGATGGGATTTGGTAGGTCAGGTTGATGGTTGGACTTGATGATTTTGAAGGTCTTTTCCAACCTAAGTAATTCTATGATTTTATGATTCTGTATTAAGGTAGATTCCAAGCTTTGTGGAGGCTTGTTTTAAACATTAACCCAAATCAGGAACTTTGGATAGTCATTGTGTATATTAAATTAGTCATATTTCTTATCCTTAATAAGTTTTTGGGGAAGTATAATGAAAAGTGTGATATTTTGTATTACTTCAGTGAGACATACTCCTCATTTTAAAATTTTCTTAACCCTCCTTTTCACAACCTTGAAGGCAGAATTTGATTTGCACCACCCATCCAACTCTAGAAGCAGCTCCTTCTCAGCTCTCAGTGTGAAGGACATGAATAGAATGTACATAGCTCAGCAGTTTCTGACTGCAGTAGGCCTGAGGAGACAGGTAACAGGGAGACTTAGAGCCTCTTCTAAGCTAATCTATGTCAGCATGCATGGGTTTAGTTCTTCCAGTTTATGATGTTCAAGGTGTCTGCACAATGACTCTTCTTTGAAATTCATCAGGTACTTTTTTGGTCAGTGACTTGGACGTGGTGATCTCTTGGACTTCTCTGTCTCCTAGTGTAATTTATGCTGCAAAGTGAATAATTATGTACAAGTTAGCTTCCGAGTCTTTTTACCATGTTATGTTTTTCCTTCCTCTCTATCTCCCACACGCCAAGAAAAGAATCTCTGGGATTTCCTTTGATGAATCTAAATAATTATTAGGCTTTCTAAATTTGGTCTTTTACAACGATTAGCAAAGTCTTATTTGCTTACTGGGTTTCCATTTCTTTCTTGGGTGTGCCTTGTGCTCGCATGTTTTCCCAGACAGTCATGCAACATTGCAAAAGCAGATTAGTGATGGACAAGGGCATGGTTACTCTATGTTAAGCAACATCTAACTGTATGTTATTTGTCAAGATTCCTGTTAAGACATGTAGCTCAGCTTTCATTTTGAAAGGATATGAACACATTCAGTAGCAAATGTGAAGGTTACTGTCAATCAAAATTTTAAATGAAAAACTGCATTATTCAAAAACTCACTTCAATCAATACATTTGATTTTTGTTGTTTTCACTGAAATTGAATGGAGTCCAAATTCTCTACAAAATTTATTTTACTGTATTCCTAGTCATTTTAATTAATGAAATAAAATTACAAATGAATATTTGCTGTAACCTAAGTGATCTGAGACATTTTTACAATCTCCAAAATGATTGTCCTCCCTGTTCTGTTAGTTTTAGATCTTATTTTAAGAACACACCGGAGATTTAGAAAAAAATAAATAAATCTAGGATTTTATCCTGCCAAATGAATTTCAAAGCAAGCTCACTTAAATCAGAGATTTCTCCTGAGATTATGGAGAACTGAAGATATATTGAGTATTAGATGAACAATAGCATTAATGAGACAGGTAAGTTACTGGTATAACTACCTTTCTTGTATGAAGACCAAGAAATTAGCATTTAAAGTTTATCTTACTCTGACATCTTAACCAAAGTCTTAAAATCAACTTTTTAATTTTATGACTTTTCATCGGCATTTGTTTTGATAGAGTATATTTTAAAAGGAAACCTTCTAAGATTTCTTATGTTCCCCAAAATCTGGAAACTTCACTTGACTGTTGAAAGGTAATGATAGGTCACAATGATAGGTTGCAGCAATTACAGATGCCTAAGTAACTGTATGAAATAAATTGGCACAGGCAAGTTTTCTGCAGTGCAAGCCCCAACAGGATTGTGTTTATGACTGGAGGAAAGGTAACACTCACTGCGAAGTCTGGAGTAGTGTAGGGACAATGTATCTTAGCAGGCAAAGAGACATGAAACCCTGGAAGCTCCTTGGTCTGTGAAAGTCCTTGGAAGGACCGGTCAGGTCCCACGAACTCTCCAGCAGGAGCAATAGAGAAGAGTAAATTATGTTATCGTATCACTTGTAAATATAGTGTCTGAAGAGTAAAATCTGAGTGATAAGAACAGGGAGCTGTTGGAGTGAGTCCAGAGGACTCGTCGTTTCTTTTTATTCATAATTTACATGGAAAGATGCATTGTTATTGTTATATTATCATGTCAAGAAAATTGTGTGCTTTAATCAAGACTCAGGCTACAATGTACCATAGAGAACAAAACGAAGAATCTAACTTCTTCCTGAGATGAGCTACAGACCTTGCAGAAGCTGTATGCCTTTTCATCCATGTGTGTATGTCTTCTATGCCTGGTTACTCAGCAATTCACATAGTTCAATAATTTTGACTTAAATTTGAGATGTAAGGTTCAGGAATATACAATCTAAGCATAGAGACAGCAATGTAGTTTAGGAATAATGCATACAAGATGGGCATGATGTGCTTCTTGAGCACATCTGACACTGAAATGCCCCTGCAGTCTGCGCTGTGCATCATGCAGGACCTTTGTGGCACCATCTCTACTGTCTTCTAAAGCAGACATAATAAGTGTCTAATCCTTTCTCTTCACTGTCTACTGTCAGCTTTCAGCCTGTTCCGGGTCATGATTTTGTTTCAGCTGCAGAAACAAGAATTTGAGTTACAAATGGTACTATTTAAAATGAATAAATAAAACACGACATTACACTTAGGTTTATAAAGTGATAAGTGGTCAATCCAGAAATTATGACAATGAATGTTGGATTGTGGAATAATAAATCACACTATTTGGTGTCATAAAAAAGCATCTTACAGTGTATAATGTAGATGTTATTTTTTTAATAGCTTCCACACTTTATATTTTTATATTTAAAAATCTGTATAGTTTCCAAAGAGGTAAATAGGTCAGACAAAGCAAAAACACAGCAAGTGCACACTTTTATACCTCAGAGTGCAAAATTGAAAATGCTTTGGAAATCAGGAGGTCTCAGAGGCACTTGCATTTGTCCTTGACTTTGGGCAGATAACTCAGTCCCATGACTGTATGGTTAGGCAATTACTCTGTCAAATCCAGGTTTCTGTCAGATGAGTTGCATAGCTAAAATGCCAAGAGAAGCGCAGTTCACACTATCCTCCAGGTCTGTAGCAGTGTAGCTAACTCAAACCATTGGAATTCAAATGCAGTGATTCATAGACAAACGAATTTCAAATAGTTATGAGGAAAAGAAGAAATCTAAATCTGTAGAATTGAAATATTTCTGCAGCTATGAAAATGTACCATCATGATACTTCTTTTGTTGTTGTTGTTAGTATTAACACCGTTTTAGTTTGAGACCCCATGAAAATATTTTATTATGCTTCAAATTAGGACCAGGAAATTACACGCTTAGATGTTCTGAAAAGGCACTGAAAACCTTTGGACTGGTAATCTTTTCATCACAAAATATGGACACTAAGAAGCTGATCTCCTAATTAAATTCTACTAGCTAAGTCATGATATATCATTAAAAATTTAAAATCCACTCTTTTATCAAGTACTTTTTCTTGTATTAATTATCTAATCACAACAGACTCGACTGATTAATAGTCCTTGTAAAATGTGTTTTCAGCATGTTGGAAAGGTCCATATGGTTAGAAAATTTGTCCTTATTATGGAAATTATTGCAAGAAGGCCTAGCCCCACTAAATGCTAGCAGGGTGCTTAAAACAGGGTGTGTAGAGTTTTGGTGGAGGGTGACAAGAAAACCGTGAGGGAACAGAGAAGGGTTTTTCATTCTATTTGCATCTGTAAAATCTCTCAGACTCCATGTACAGTACACATCACAGAATAAGCATTTTGAATGAATGCTCTGTCAGAATTCTCATTTATAAACTAGATGTGCCAGAATTTACTATATGCATTTTAATTATTGTAATGGTCTGATGGTGTGCTCTGCAAAGTCAACAGGTAAAAATACGTTGTGAATTTAATTTATTATTTAATCTTAATTCAATCAAATGACTTGACAGTAACATTGATGAATACTGAGAAATTCTTTGTTAAACTCCAGTTCAAGGGAGAACATATTTAGTAATCATTGACTTAAATAACTTCCATAAACTGAACAACAAAAACAATCCAAACAGTTTAATAATACTAATATTCCTGAGTATGAGGTTTTTATACTCCCTGCTTCCTGCACACACATTCTAATAGTTTTTAAGCATTTGATAAGATGTATTAGTACGTGTCTCCATAGCTACCTAGGCAAATACAGATGGGTTACATACATGTAAAACATTACATGTATTTCATTTGTATGTATGTAATTTAACAGTGAAACGTCTGTATCATATATTAGGATTCATGTAGTTGTGTGTCCATAAATTAGGTTAATGTGGCCTAATTATAGCCTTTTTCCTATAAAACAGTGATGAAGCCAAAAGATTTCAAGCAGTATGAAGAATTCAAGCTTCATGATTTTTAAGAATTCAGGACGTAAGCCTTTCTCTTTGAACCAGTGCAAAATTTAATCAAGTGATCTTCATGAAGAGTCCCAAAGACATAGTTAACAGTGAATAAAGCAAAATAGTGTCTGTAAATATCACCTTGGTATTAGACGAATCCCTCTAACTTTGTATACCATGACAAGTATATATATAGTACCCATGAGATTAGTTTGAAAATTATGAAAACAATGACAAAAGCTCATCTTCTCCTCACGCAGGCTAGTAATCCATGCTTTTTCCTCTCATCAGCTTACAAGCTCTTATTTGCCAACATGAGAGATAGAAACTTACTTTTATGAGTAAAAGTTGATTTGATTCCAGTATCTGTGACTTGATATAAAACACTATTCATTGTGAAAATTCACAGTAAAATCACTGGAGCTGGAAATTTTGTAATGACACTTACAGATAATGCCAAATTCTGTAGCAGAAGAATTAAATTAGCAGTGTAACTTTAGTCCTTATTCTCAAAAAGAACTTTCTCAGAATTAAAGAATCATAGGGGTTGGAAGGAAACTCTATGGATCATCTATCCAACCCCCTGCTAAAGCAGGCTTTCTACCATAGGTTGCACCAGGAAGCATCCAGGTGGGTACTGAATGTCTCCAGAGAAGATTACTCCACAACCTCCCTGGGCAGCCTGTTCCAGTGCTCTGTCACCCTCACAGTAAGGTCTTCCTCATCTTTGTATGGAACTTCATGTGTTCCCATTTGTGCCCATTACCCCTTGTTTTGTTGCTGGGCATAAGAGCCTGGCTACATTCGTTTGACTCCCACACTTTATATATGAACAGCAATAAGATCCCATCTCAGCCTTCTCCAGGTTGAACAGTCTCAGGTCTCTCAACCTTTCCTCATAAGGGAGATGCTTTAGGCCTTTAATCACCTTTGCGGCCCTCCTATGGGCTCCTTCTGGAATATCTCTGTCTTTTCTGAATTTGGGAGCCCAGAACTGGACACAGTATTCCAGAGGGGCCCTCAACAGGGCAGAGTGGGAGTATCCCCTCCCTCAATCTGTGGGACACACTTTTTAATGCTCCCCAGGTTACTATTGGCCTTGGCTGCAAATGCACACTGCTAGCTCATGGTAAACTTGCTGTCCAGCAAGGGACCCAGATCCTTACCTGCAGAGCTCCCTTCCAGCAGGTTATTGCCTAATCTGTACTAAGTCATGCAGTTATTCCTCCCCAGGTGTAGGATTCTACTCTTGATTTTATTGAGCCTCATCAGATTCCTCTCCACCCAACTCACAAGCCAGTTCAGGTCTCACTGAATAGTAGCACAGCCTCGTGGTGTGTCAGCCACTCCTCCCACCTTTATATTATCAATGAACTTACTGAGGATGGACTCTATCCCTTCATCCAGGTCATTGATGAAGAAGATGAACAAGACTGGATGCAGTGAAAACCTCTGAGGAACATCACCAGGTAAAGGTCTCCAACTAGACTCTGTGCCACCGAGCAGAGTGAGTTCTACCAGTCAGCCAGCTTTCAGTCCACCTCAATCTCCCTCATCTATGTCACACTTACTAAGCTTTACTACCAGGATGATGTGGTAGGCAGTTGACTGGTTTGTCAAGCATGATGACAACCACATCTACAACCAATAAAGTTCTGCATCACATCTCTCCTTGTCTACTCCTCTACCACCTGTGTCAGAAAGTTATACTGATACTTTGCAGGAAACCCTTGGACTGTGTGTTCTTGGCAGTGTTGCTTTTCCAGCAAGTATCAGGGTGATTGAAGCCCCCAGTGAGAACCAGTGCCTGTGACTGTGAGGCTACAATCTGCTATATCTTAAGAAGGCCTCACCAACTTCTTTCTCCTTGCCAGGTGGCCTTTACTAAATAACCACAGCAGAGTCAGCCATATTAGTCTGCCCCTTAATTCTCACCCATAAGCTCTGCGCTCATTCATTCCTCAGCAGAACTTGATACATTCCAGTTGTTCTCTCTCACAAAGAACAATGCTAATGCCTCAACTTACTGCTGTGTCTTTTGAGAAAGAACATAATCATCCACAACAGCGTTCCAGTCATGTGAGTTGTCTCAACATGCCTTCATGACTGCAATGATATCATGGCCCTGCAACCAAACATAGATCTCCAGATCTTCCTGTTTATTCCACATGTTGTGTGCACTGGTATACTTTTTGTTTTCTGTCCATCCATAAAACACAAAGAATAGCAATTGGTGCAGTAATCCTTCCATTAAGAGAACATTTAATTGTCATCCTACATTATTTTTCAGTTTAAAATTAATTTTCAAATATGTGATTAATTCTTCAAATGAGAATATCCTGATTTAAGAGCACATTTACCAGAAATATTAGAAAAGATTTATCCTAATCTATAAAGAAGGACACCGAGGAGATTTCTGACATACTCAGATGAGACATTCTTGATGTTGAAAACAGCTTCAAGGAAAAAAAATCCATATAGTAGTCCAGAATATCAATTGTTCATCTCATTTATTTCTTCCTATTGGGTATATGTGGAGTGGCATCCTAATTGAGCATTAATGAGCAGTTAATTAGAATTAAATGCTTCAATAACAGTTGGTGATTATTAGCTTTTTTTAGGATGGGACAATTTAAATCTAAAGAAGTACTCTAAAATTTTCAAAACAGGGATAAAACAAATAGAAAACGATTAGTTCTTCCTTATCTCCTCAAGCCCTGAATTTGCACTCCTTCATATGGTGACATTTTTTAATGATGTTTTAGTGATAGCACTTATTAGGAACCTGTCTTTCCTGCCTATCCAGAGGTCCAGGTTTTCAGTAAGTCTTTTACATACATCCCTCACCACTGTGTTTCCTCTCTGCTACGAAGAAGCTGTTTCTAAGAGAGCAAAGATGTTATTAAGTAAGTGACCATGCTCACCCAATTCCCAGCCCATCTGCTGAGCCTTGCAGCTGGGATATATGGATACACAGGAAGTCTAGCATGTTCCAGGAAATGGAGTTTGAAAACAAACTGATTTCCTCTAGGTACACGTACTAAGATGCATATTACCCGTGGATCACATCTGAGAGATTCTGTATTCCTTCAACCTGAAAAAATCTAATATGTCAATACTATCTCTTGTATTTTCAGACATTAGCGAGACTAGCTCTTTTAGTTGATTCTATGTTGACTTGATACAAGAAAACAAAACTCTAAACAGGCAGATGTTGCAAAATTATTTTCTTCATGTTCTGGCAAGCATGACAAAAATTAACAGTATATAACTCAAAAGAGGCAGAAATTACAGAATAGGAAAAGTTCTGCATACAATTTTTTCAAGTGGCTAACATTTCTCTTGTGCAGTTTGCAGATAGATACAAGGTTGATATTTTCACTTTTTGAAGTATTCTATGGATATTACTGTTAGGGAATGGAAGAACATGATCTCTTTTTGACAAGATGAAGAAAAAGTTAGATAACATTTTTAGCCCCCCAGTTTACCTCACAGTGATGCGGCCTGAACTGTCTGTAAAAAGTCAGAGCTAAGGAAGTGTGTCATTGTCATGGTTTTGTGATTTTTGGTTTTTGGTATTCCACCTCATAACATCATGTGGGACACTGGGAGTTTAACTGTTAATGCTCAAGTCCTGGGTACCTGCCCAGAAGAGAAGAAGAACTACATTCCCCAGGGGACTTTGCCAGGAGTTAAATCTCCTCTCCCTGATCAACTCTAGAGAGATGGACATCTTCGGTGTCATGGAACTTAATTCCTGAACACCTGAAAGACCCTGAGAGCTTAAACATTTATTTGAGACAGGAAATTCAGTTCCTAGGTATAAAGTGGCAAGATGGCCGTCGTCACATCCCAACAGATGTGATCGACAAAATCACTGGCTCATTCTAACAAGCTAAAAAACAACCGTTGCCTACATTCTCCACCAAGAGACAAGGCTGTAGTATCTGCATACAGAAGACTGCTACCCTGCTCAGAGTTGCTGCTGAATGTGCATCCACATAGTTAAGTGGGAACTTAAAAAAAATGAGCCATTTTAAGTCAGTCTAGTTGAAAATTTAACCCTAAAATTCAATAATAATAATAATAATAATAATAATAATAATAGTAAGCAAATTTGAATTTTACACATTTAATATTTCCAGGAAGCGATACAATGCTCAAACAATATTTTAAATACTAAAAAGTAATATTAATGTAAGTATGAGTTCGTTTACTTGAGTTCATACCCAGACACAATGAGCATGTTATGCTAAAATAAAGATTGGACAACGTGGACTTTTGAAAGATGAGATGGTAAACATGATTAATACAAGCAACATAATTTAGGTAATGTACTTACAATTTTATGAGATATTCAACCTGGTCACATACTGTATTCTGACACAAAATTAATGCAGTGGTAAAATGTGATTGACTAACAACTCCAACTTTTTAGCAGGGGTTTGGATAAGATTTTCTCAAGAGCTCTTTCCTAACCTCAGCTATTTGTGATTCTGTAACAAAATTGAAAAATTATATTTTATCTGGAGCACAGGAATGAATAGCTGGACTGAGTCTTGGTTTACTTATTCTGAAGTATAGAAAGCAGGAAGACCAATTCAACTTGATTCACATAAAAGTATATTCTTCTTTTACCTGAGCACGTTACCTGCACTGGAGTGACATAATATTCAAGTTTAACATGGAAAAAACAGTGATCTCTTGTTGTTCAAGACTATTTCATGTTGTTCAAGATCATTGCTAACTACATATGAATATATTTGTGTGTGTGTGTGTGATAAGTGTTTATCATACAGATTAGGAGATTCCTACTAATGTTTGTAAATCTACATGGTAATTACCACTCATTTTGCTACCTTTAAAGAGTATGCAAGTTACTTAGAAAGGTCTCTTTATGAAAAATGAAATACTTGCAGCACTAAATGAAGATGGCATGGTTGTGTTGAATCAGGCTTAAAAAGGAAGGGAAAAAGGTATATAGAATAATGCTATTAGGTATGTAAGTACCAATACAAGCTTGAGGATGAAAGGACTGAGTACAGCTCTGCTGAAAAAGACCTGGGAGAAATGGTGTATGGGAAGCTGGACATGGGCCAGCAATGTGCTTTTGCAGCCCAGAAAGATAATGGTACCCTGGTCTGCGTCAAAAGAAATGTGCAGATGAGGGCAAGGGAAGTGATCCTGCCCCTCTACTTTGCACTGGTGAGGACTCACCTGGAGTACTGTGTCCACATATGAAGTCCTCTGTATAGAAGAGACATGGACCTGTTGGAGTGCGTTCAGATAAGGGTCACAACAATGATCCAAGGGATGGATGTTTCCAAACTATCTGAGCTGGAGGAATATTGTCCTTATAAAGCTGACTTCATGAATCAGTTTGAGAATGACATTATTAATGACACAAGTAAATTTTTGAAATTTTTTACCCAAGCAAGAAATGAACTCAGAGAACAACACAGCAGATATAAATGAATGGTGGTTTTAGGGGGGGGGGGGGGGGAGGAGGGAGGGAAAGGCCAAGGGAGGGATGAAAAAACAGTAGAAGACAATCTGGAAAGATGGCACTCAATCATGCAGTTGTCTGAATAAAGCTCAGTGAACCTGATCTCAGAGATAACAGCATTAATTATTTTAAATAATGAACAATGTCAGTCTGAGGCCAACAAGCAATCTTGTAAGCAGCCAAAACAACAAACAAAGGATAAGGGTATTTTATGGATAAACTGCTAAAGCAATATTCATCTGCTGCCAGGGAAAATGAAGGAAGTCTTGCTGAAAGCCCATTTTATAAGGAAGAGTGATAGCATGTCATGATCATGTGGTGATATGTTCTGGTGGCAAGAACTGCAATGAAAAGAAAGGGCAAGACCTATACTTTCATAAAATAACTTGTACCTATCCC
Organism: Lagopus muta; assembly: GCF_023343835.1. NCBI lineage: Eukaryota > Metazoa > Chordata > Aves > Galliformes > Phasianidae > Lagopus > Lagopus muta. The sequence continues at coordinate 12,552,014 of NC_064434.1, forward strand.
TGATACACAGGTAAATCAGTATCACAGAGTGACTGACTTCAAAAAAGTTCTTATTTGAAATCCTATGTAAGTAAGGGTCTAGTTTTCAATAACTGAAATGTAACACGTCCACTCTGAAGCACTCATCCCATTGCAAGACATTGCAAGATTGGAGAGCCCAGGCAGTGAGTAATATATGTTCACTATTATCAGACAGGATCTTTGCGGTATTAAAAATACAAAATTATTTACAGTGAGAATGTAAGAACATCAGTGCTGGGTCATTACTAGTATATACCAATTTCCTGTATTTGAGAGCAGCCAGATGCTGAGTAAAAAGATAATAGGAGCAGAATGAACACACACCAGTGCTTTCTTGTAATGTTCTCTCACCTTCCAGAATTCTGTACTTCAGCCAATTTTAGAGCACTAAGTTCAAGATTATGGTTATTGTAATGTAAAATATTTATAAACACACATAGCACTGATGTGCATACATGCTTCTCTCTCTCTCTCCCTTTTTCTCTCTCTCTGCAGTTTGCTCCAAAAATAATGCCTCCTATTTATTGCCAGTGAAATGAGAACAGATACAAAGAGCCCAACAGCATTGTTTGACAAGGCAAATTCTCAGCTACTAAACTGCTTTTCACCACAGTAACCTCCTTTAGCTATGCATTTTCACCAGTGATGAACAAGAGCCTGTATGCCACACTCATAATAATCCTCATCAGTGAAGATGACCAGATGTTGCTGCTGTCACTGCTGAAACAGCACCCACAGCCTTACTATGCTTACATCCAGTGTTTGGTCTCCATAAACATTCAGCAAGCATTGATGAATGCCATTGGGTTCTATTTTTCCAGATGGAGGAATTCAGTGACATGCCTTTGCTTTTGCTTACACACTTCCATATCAGGCACCATTTTGTCATATTGCCCCTCTGCAGCCACCCGTCATGTGGCAGCAGAATGTGATGGAGTATTGATAGGAAGATTCATCCTCTACTACTATACTGTTAACATCCATCTATGGTGTTGTATAAATAATAATAAAATATAGGAGGCATTACTCATGAGGCAAAGCTCATACATAGGAACATGAGCATGATATTCAAGTGCAGAGAGACAGTTCTATAAAAACTTATGTATATTTATATAACAAATCCACTTACTTTTTTTTCCCACTTTTTCACAAATTTTGTACCATTTTTAAAAAATCATTGATATTACATTGTGCCAAATGTATGTCATATAGTGGAACAGCAAGACAATTTACTTCAATTTATCAGTTTGTTCTTGTTTCCTCTCACTCTCCTTTTTGTGTCCATGAGAAAGCTTAGTCTTTATAATGTTATAATGTTCCCAGATTGCAATACGTTTTCCACTGATGGTATTTTGCAGCTGGTAAAAGCCCAGTAAGTGAGATGTAAGTATGGCCTTTTAAAATTTACTTTCATTTTAAATGTACTGGGGGAAAAATATCAAATTTTAAAGTTATTAATCTTACTCCTATGGAGAATAATAATAATAAAGTCTCCCATTTGCAAATTAGACGTTTATCTAAAATGAACTTTTTCGTTTATAGAAAATGAATAATCCAGTCATAAAACATCTCTATGCCAAATATTCATAGCTACAAAGGTCAGTCTTGGATATGCATGTGGGTATGTGTGTGGGAGCGCATACAAAAGCAGGGTTTAAAAAGCTACAAAACTGTAGCAAGTATAAAATCACTCTCATTACTAATAGCCATACAATCAAAAAGAAGGATTTTCTCTGAAAATCCATTTTTTAGTCTTATAACACCTAAATCAACAATTAACAGAAATATACACTTCACATCTAGAAGAATATAGTCTGATGCATTAAAATCAGAACGTTAGATGCTTGACTAAATAATATTCAAAATCAACTATATATGTGCTTTTTTCCCTAGTATTTTTTTTTATTAGTTTGTCACCAAACCCTCCGATGACTTCATGGATTAATGGCTGACAGTTTAATCTACATAGATAGGCCTTCTACAGGAAGATTTTCCAACAATGCTTATAGAACAATGTGTGGAAAGCAAACTTGTTACTGAATGTTTTTCATTTATTACAAAGGGGATTTGTACTAATCCACTCATTGCCTAAAGAATGGCAAAGGAAGGCATCAATGCCAAAGCTGATGCCAAGCTCTCTTAGCAGACCTCGAAAAGAATCAAATCCAGGGTCTTAAAGGGCTCCACTTATCCATAATGATTCATTAGCAATGCTTTTCTATTGGGATGATCTTAGTAATACATGTAGCTAAGTGAGGCAAAAATGTAAATGAAAAAACCCTGATAACCTAGATACATAATCTATATAAAGAACCTACGTAGTTTCTGATCTCATTCCTTAATAAAGCCAGCAAGTGGCTTATTCTTTCAAAAAATATTGCTTTCTTTCATTTCACCATGTTGCCTGTATGTGTTGTGTTTCACTTCTAAACTCCCAGTGCTGAATGTAGCTCAGAGGATGAATGGTCTTTAAGAAGGGTAACCCTTCTTATAAGACCAAAGACTTATAAAGGTAGCCTTTGTAAAAAACACAGTGTAATAAAAAAAGTAAGTGTGAAAGGAAATGTATGTGCGGAGATTTTCATGTTTTAAAGAATTTCACTTCATGTTTTGAACTCTTTGTAGAAAAGCTGCAGAGCTCAATAAACAACTGTCTACTCGAACTATCACATGCAAGAACACACTGCTTTTTTTAACTACAGCACAGATTGTGTGGGGGAAAACTCCTACAGATTTGATAAATAAAAGAGAGGTGAAGTGTAAATTCACCTCTGACATTGTTGATACCCACAGTGACCATCCAAACAGAATTCCACAACATGATTTCTAAATAATTTCAGAGTAAAATCACAGTCATTTCCATTCGTTATGTTCATTTTGTTTTGACTTACAAAAAGGAGCCTTGTTTTTCTTAGCTGCAGTTGACTAATGCCTTCTTTCATTAGCATACGAACCACTCAAAGCAGTAGAAATGTCCCAAGGAATTCAAAATGCGTGTTTACTTTCTCTGATTTGTATTACATAAACTGTGTGTCTGGTATCTATGAAACACAAAAAATCCTCCAGGAATAAGAAAGAGCTCAATTCTGATTACTGATTTTTTATTTTTTTTTCCCCGTCACTGTGATAAAAATTCTATTCATTTGAAATCAAACATGCACAAAGATACACTGGAGTAGAATTTCCAGAAGAGTATGAACAACTTCAGAGTACATAATCACACACACACAGAATCACACAGAATCACAAGGTTGGAAACGACCTGCAAGATCATCCAGTCCAACCACCCTTCCATTCCTATCAGTGCCACAAGCTACTAAACCATCTCTCATAGCTCCTCATCCAGGTGCCTCTGGAACACTGCCAGGGACGGCGACTCCACCACCTCCCTGGGCAGCCATTCCAGTGCCTGACCACTCTCTGAGAGAAAAAGTTCTTCCTCATGTCCAACCTAAACCTCCTCTGGTATAACTTCTTGCCATTTCCTCGGGTCCTACTATTTGCCTGGGAGAAGAGGCCAGACCCTTTTGCACCACAGCCTCCCTTCAGGAAGTTGTAGAGTGCAATGTGGTCTCCCCTGAGCCTCCTCTTCTCCAGACTGAACAATCCCAGCTCCCTTAGCCGCTCCTCATAAGCCCTGTGCTCCAGACCCCTCACCAGTTTCATTGCCCTTCTCTGGACACGCTCCAGGGCCTCAATGTCTTTCTTGTAGTGAGGGGCCCAAAATTCCATTTTGCCCAGATTAGCAGTGGTGTGGCTTTTTTTTTTTTTTTTTTTTTGAGAAACTTTTCTTCTGTCTTACAGTGCTGGGCCAGCCTTGTATCACTTCTTTAACCATCTCTCTTCTTTTAATCATGTCTCTTCCATCTGATTAATATGGCATACAGTGCACCACTTATATTCCTTATCTGAGTGTATTTAATGCCTGTGAATGAATTTGTTTTAGTGCTGCAGCATGCCAAATGTGAGTTCACAGACATCAATTTTATATGAGAACTTTCTCAACATTTTCACAGTGTCATAAACAGCAGGTGGAAGGAAGTTTTCCAGAAGATACTTGACAACCAAGAGTCATTTTCTACAATGTAGAGCCAGGAGGTTTAATTCAGAAAGAAACTGTTCCATGAAGCAGTCACTCTCAGGGGCTAAATTTGCAGTTGGAGGATTCCCTTTTGAAGGTTCGTTGTTTCCAACTGGAGACAGCAATGGCAGTATGCACACTGCAAATTTGGAAGGAGGAGATAAATGCACCACATCTATAAAAACCTCAGTCTTGCTAAAATTCAGGTTATAATTGCTCCTCTCATAGGCTTTAATTTTTTATTTCAATCTTTTCTTGCTGGATACTTCTAATTTCCTTTCCAGCTAATGAAAGTCAGCCTGTAGTTTTTCTCCATCTCACCTTCTGACCAAGGCAGCCAGTTGAGACCTGTCTATAATGGCACTTGGGTGCACTTCCAGGTGCAAGATATAAGAAGCTGGAATAAAATCAAAACAGAATTACCTGAAAGGCTGACTGAAAGTTGTAAATATCAATTACCCCTTTAAGTATATTACTCAGCTGTACATCGTAATAATTTCTCCTTATCTATTAGACTCAATTTTAGCTATCAGTAGGTGTTTGCAATTGGAAACATATTTGCTGTCTTCTGACCAATTGTGACTTGAATTGTAAAACCTATCCAAGATCTGCACAATAACAAAGATGACCTTTTACATGGCAGTGCTTAATAACCCTACAGGCACCTTTATTAATTGAGTTGCTTTTGTTAACTTAAAAACTCTTCTGCAGACAAACTTCAGGGAAGAATGATAACTCAGTTCTCAGCTTATCCTGAAAGGGATAGCTGGCTGCATAGTGATTCGCTTTCAAGAGAAGAGTTGCAGTCTGCTCCAGCACACATACTTTATGATTATGATCTACTTCTCAGGTTTATGGTTCCATTATTATTATTTTCTGTAATTTGGCTTGGAGGCCAAAAATGCCATTCTGAAACATCTCAAATATGCATAAGAACTTAATATTTCCACCTGATTCCCATTATACTCTACAAGAAGTAGCAAATGTATATTTAAGTATATAACTGTGCACAGGGTTGTTTGATATAGAGAGGAAAGTATACAAAATGCAATATTTTCATCAGTTTCTTCTCCTTCTATTAAGCACACAATAGGGAGACTGGCTCATCAGTCACAATTTTGAGACAGGTACTCAGGAGTTTTCTGAGACTGTATGCTGGGTTAGAAGTTCGAATTACCTGCACTGAATTATACCAAATATTAAATCTGCTGTGTAGTGTCGTAGATCTTAATATAAATATGCATGCAGTAATGTGGTATTTTGCTTTATTTCTTTCATCCTTGAGAATGTTTTTATTTGATGTTGTTTTCAATTGTGTCAACTAACAATATTTTGATCATGCACCTGAAATATTTCTCCTTAATGGTTCCCTATTCTGAAGCTAGTAGTGGTGTTAAGTGTTGAAAACTCCTGTTTTATTAATGTTCTGTCACGGAGTTGACTGGATCAATCTATGCCCGTGACAGGGGGACAATAGGCCCCTGCCCTTTCTCCCCCTACCCCAGCCCCACAAAATGGGAAGGAAGGAAAGCAGGAAAAGAACAGCAGCAACAATCTATGGAGGAAAACTTATTTTACTGTGATACCAGAATACAAGATAACACAATATAATACAATTTAATTGAAATTGAGACTAATAAATCAGACAAGATGGGAGAGAGAATTCCCGGGACCAAGTCAAACCTGAAAAGTTTGGAACAGCTAGGAAAGCACCCTCCAGCACCCACTGCAAGGCAGCAAGAGAGCGCCCCACCTGGAAGGGCCAGATCCCGTGAGTTCTGTAATGTACAGGGATAGGTACCTGGGATTGGGGCAGTGACACTTTAATACCCCGTACACTACATGATGTTTTGATGTGGAATACTGAAACCCGAAAAAAAACAACCAAACAAACCATAAAGCCATGACGTTCTCTAGAGATAGTTAATTCCTATGATCCTCCTGCTTAAAATGGCTCTGGAATAGACATATGATGAATTTCGAACAATGAAAAGGCCAACACCTTAGCTAAGCTGCTGTTCTACCTCATGTTTAAAGCTCATGAATTTGGTTCACACATTTGCCAACTCCCTGGTTTAAGATCAGGGTAAAAACAAAGAAGCATGATTGAAAAGCCCATGGTCATATGTTTTAAAGCTCCTAGAAATATATGGATGAAAAATAAAGCATGGAGAATTGTCTTCATCACTGATTTCTGTAATTTTGTAATCCAAATTCTAGGTAACAACAAAACAAAGCAAACACTTGATCTCTTTCATTATGAAAATTAGAAGAAGCTGCTTTGGGCTTTTATCCTAATCCATTTTTAAGTGTGTAATATTTAATTACACTTTCTAGTCAGATATCATTAACCAAGCAATTAAATGTGTTTGTTTTAGCCAGATGCAAAGGATACATAGTGTGTATACTCAGTTTCTAATGATTGTTGCTGTGTCTTAATAACTCCATAATAAATGGCTTAATATAATATGCCAAAATGCCAAACATAGATCTAAAAAAATTAAATGAAATTGAATTTCTAGATTGCCAAACACGATACTCAATTTCAGTTGTAGATTATTTTACCAGGATTGGATGACTGGGTGTTTTCAGCAGCCTTTTTCTCTCTCTTGCTTGCTTGCTTTCTTCCTTTCCAGTTTTTTTTTTTTTTTTGTTTTCTTTTTTCGTTTTTCATTCTTTTTCTTTCTTTTTTTTTTCTTCTTCCTTTCTTTTTTCAGTAGGAAGTGAGAGGGATTTTTTTTTTTAACTGAGTAGTTTGCACAGTAGACCTGCCCATAAAGCACTCAAAGAAATGGCAGTGCTATCTTAATTTGTCTTTTGAGTGCCCAGACTTTTTTGATATAGTTACATTATTACATACTCTTTTCCTTTTTTCTCTTTTCTTCTGAGCACTGCTTCATCCATTGCAGAGGAAGGGCACACTTTTGGGAATAGATCAGTCTTGTGCAGCTACAAAAAGCCCCCCTTCTCACTGGCCCTCCAGAGTCATTTGTAGCAGAAGGCACAGAGTGTACAGTGAGTGCAAAAGAAGAATGTTAGGTGGGGTGAGATGGTTCTGGGAGGAAGGCAGCAGAACGCTGCAGCAGGTTTGAAACATCCTGCTTTGCAGGGTAAATGCTTAAAGCATTATGTTGTATTAACATAATGGTACTGTTTCTTGTACCCCATTCATTCCTTCACAGCCTAGATATTGCTCATGGCTTTGCAACGTGCCATGTAGACACATATGATTATGTGATCCTTATTTTCTCACTGCTTGCATTGAGACTCCAGGGTCTGATTTGCAGAAATTGTGTTCACTTGCAGCTGCCACTGCTGTCTGTAGGATGCTGCTTTGAACATCTAATCTGCTGTATAATTCTTAGCACTCCACAAAATCAGGTTCTGTGTATCTCTGATTGAATGAGAAAATTAGTGGGCACTTTGGTTGTTTGTATCTGTGTGCCTCAGTTCTCAGTCTGTAAAATGGAGATGACAATTTTGTCAGATGATTGTGAAAGTGAAGCCATTAGTTTAAGTAAAACACTCAAATCTATCGCTGATGAGTACCAGAAGAACAGCCAAAGGAAATGAATAACTGTATTCAGAGCAGGGTTTAAATAACATACAGCAAGTAGTGCACTGAACTACTCATTGAGTATAAGCAAGAAAATAGCTATTGAATAGTTACTTGTTACACAGACAGTTCCCAATCTCTTAAAACACACAAAAAGATAGAAAAAATACCCCGTGAACTTGTAATTAGCAAGTGCATAAAATCAAAACACATAATAAGCATTTCACGGTTTTTGCTTCGGCAATCATAATATTGACATTTCCTCACTTCTAGGGAGCTTCACTTTGTGCTCTTGCTCTTTCTGTCTGTGTCTTCTGTGTTAAAAATTTGTTGTACAATAACTGCTATGACTTCTTGGCTGAATTTTATTTCTCTATGAACAGATAGAAAATAGTTTGGAATTATTTATGTAATACCTACTTGTTCTCTGGGCTAGTTTGCTTAACTTTGAAGACTGATGTGAGCAAAATGTAGACAAAGTCTGTGTTTCTCATTCATCAGATCCTATGCCCTTTTTTTTTCCTAATCTGTTCCTCATTTTCATAAATTTTGATAATTCATTTGAGAGATTAATTTCATTTTCTGCAATCTTAATTCTGCTTGTGCAGTCCAGTGTAGGATATTTATTCATCTTTTTCTTGAACAGAATATGAAGAAAAAGACTCCATGGTAATCAATACAGTCACCTTAGTGCATATACCTATGCATACCAATTCCTGTTTTCACTTTGAAGTTTATATAAGCACTGTTGGTATTAAATTTGGGAATATAATCAACAAATCTCTATAGAAACATTTTGTTGAAATAGTTATAACAGTTACTGCCTGCAGAAGTGTTCTAGTTAATGAGAAGTGAGACCATAAACAACCCTTCTGACAGTGGCATATAAATACAAATATGGCATAACCCAGTCAATAGAAATGGAAGGAATCCACCCTACAAATCACTGAAAATACAACGCTGTTTTTTCCCAAGTTCTTACCATTATCTTTCATTCTGTCATATGTGGTAGAATAAAATGATACATTTCACATTGATTAATTCCCAACAGAGAGCTTATCTGAATTCAGCAAGGAATTAAGCAGTGTAAATAAGTATCAAACTTCCCAGAACTAACAACACTTGTTTATGATCTTATGCAGTTTCTTTCCAACCCTGAGTAAACTGAAATGTGTATGGTATCACCTGTTATTAGCCAGAATTAGATTAATTTTATTGAAATTTAGAAGACTGTGTGTATGTGTACATCTCTGACATCCAACTTTTATTTCCTTTGTAGTCATTGAGAGCAGTTTTAGAGTCCAGTGTATCTAGCACTATTACTAGATGAGATAAATGACGTGCAGAAATGCCAATTGCTCATTACAAGGAATTTCCTGTTTAACATATTTATTGTTGATGTGAATAACAGAATTGAAAGCACCCTTTGTAAGTTTGTAAGTAAGTTTGTGGGTGATACCAGTCTGGGAGGAGGTGTTGATCTGCCTGAGTGTAGGAAGGCTCTACAAAGGATCTGGCTGAGATTGCTGGACTGAGACCAATGAGATGAAGTTCAAGTGCCAGATCCTGCGGTTTGGCCATAACAGCCCCAGGCAACTCTACAGGCTTGGGATAGAATCTTCCAGATGGAGTATTCTTCCAGATTGGCTGGAAGACTGCTTGGAAGAAATGGACCAGGGGGTGTTAGTCAACACTTCCTGAACATGAACCAGTAGTGTTCCCGGGTGGCCAAGAAGGCCAATGGCATCCTGACTTGTATCAGAAATAGTGTTGTCATCAGGAGCAGAGAGGCGATCATACCTCTGAACTCTGTACTCAGCCCTGGTAAGGCTGCACCTTGAGTACTGTGTTCAGTTTTGGGCTCTTCACTATAAGAAAGACATTGAGACCCTAGAGCGTGTCCAGAGAAGGGCAATAAAGCTGTGAGGGGCCTGGAGCACAAGTCTTATGGGGAGTGGATGAGAGAACTGGGTTTGTTTTATCTGAAGAAGAGGAGAACTTACAGCTCAGGAGAGAACTTATAGCTCCCTACAATTGCCTGGAATGAGGTCATGGCAAGGTGGGGGTCAGTCTTCTGCGTAACTAGCGATAGGGATAGAGCGAATGTAACTAGCAATAGGGTTGGAGGAAATGACCTCAAATTGTGTCAGGGGAGATTCAGTTTGGATATTAGGAAAATATTCTCTAAATAAGTGATCAGGTACTGGAATGGACTGCCCAGGGATGTGATAGAGTCACCATCCCTTAAGGTGTCCAAGAAACATTTAGATGTTGTACTAAAGGACATTGTTTAGAGAGGAAATATTGGTGGTAAGTGGAAGGTGGACAGTTGGACCTCAGAGATATTCTCTAATCTTGATGACTCTATGATTCTATGATTCTATGAAATCAGGAAGTCTGGACAACTAATTCAGACTGGAAAAAAAAAAAAAGTGTGTTTTCATAACTGATAAATTTGAATTCATAATTGATCACACCACACAGTTTCATGTTCTCCACAAACCTCCTGAAAATAAACTCAATCCCACTATTTGTGTCAGTGATTAGGATATTAAAGAGCACTGGTCTCAGTACTGGTCCCTGAGGGACAACACTTGTCACCAGTCTCCAGGCAGACATTGAGCCACTGACCATTACTCTCTGGGTATGATCTCAGTACATGCTCTAATTTCTCTTTCCTTTATTTTTCTGCATGTGGTAATCTGAGATTAGTGATAAACACATCAGGAAAACAAATCTCTGTCTGACATGATTAAGTTTCAGGTATGTGGAGATACATCCAGTTAATGAGTTCAGTGTATGTTGACTGCAAATTTTTTTTTTAAAAATGATCAAGGTAAAGAAGATGAGTATAGTACATGCTTGGATTTGTAATATTTCAGCTATCTGAACATCCTAAATCTCATATGTATTCTATGAATACCGTTAAAGATCCAGACAGTACTGATAGTGGTGTCTCAGATATTTCAGACTGAAATATGCATACTAAATTTAGTATGGGCAGGTTATGGTAAAAAAAAAAAAAAAAAAAAAAAAAAAACCAGTAACTATATATACTTTCTTATGCACTGCAATAAACGCTGACATATAAGATCCACAGGAAAAGATGAAGGTAGAGGGTTGCATTTAGTGAGACAAAGGCAAATCAGGCAGCCAAAGGCCAAGTCTTTGAATGAAAAGGTAATAAGATAGGCAGCCAGAGAGTGGATTTTAAAGGAACAATGATAATATAGGCAGTAGGGAAATGTGCTCTAATTCGGAGCTCTGTAGCTACAAAGATTAGAATGCAAAGGTGATAACAGTAAGCAGTTTCCATTCAATGCTTTGTATTCTTCTTTTCTAGGCAGGCACTATTACTTATCATCTATTTTCAGTTTCATACGCCTTTGCCTCTCTGTCTGTCAAGCTCCCTTTCCCTCCCCTTTTTTTTTTTAACCTCTTCAACTTTCATCTTCACTTTTTATTGTATTGTCTTCTCTCTTTCAGGTCATTTCCCTTCCTTCATTTCTTGCAAACTGACTCAGTCCTCTGGTGTACATTATGAATATGACTCTGAGGGCAATTATTTTGAAAATAATATTTTCAAATTTTGAATTTTTTCATCACACAAGTTTTTTTTTCCAGAGAAGATTTTTGGCCTATTTTTCTTGTGTCACTGGCTTAACTTTTAACACTGGTGATTCAGAATAGAGCTGCTTCTGGAGACCTGAGGTATGAGGAAGACAGTTCCAAACTCTTGCTTAAAACAGGACCAAGATTATAGTTAAGTTGTTTAGGATCTTGTTATAAAAGTCTTCAAGGATGGATGCCATTCTGGGCATCCTGATACAGTATCTGATCACCTCAACCTGGGAAGACTGAGTAGAGACCAAAGCAAAGAAGACACTGAATATCCCAATCTCTTCATTTTCCTTTGAATAGGAAGTGTAAAACATTTGTTTCTTATACAAGTAAGGTTTCATCAAGTGAGGAAAAAAAAGCCAGCTACTTTGTTATTTCATTTGGCCTCAAGAACCTAATAATCACATAGGACTAAATATAAGTAATTTCAGAATCTAATGGCAGTTACTGTTCACATGGACTAGACCACCACCTTGGAGAACTGGGTTTTAATAGATTGTGAAACTGATCACATTTTCTAAGTTCATGCTGTGGTAAATTTTTCAGAAAGTACTTTGCCCTCTGCAAAGACATGACAGAATTTATACTCAATTTGTATATGAGAAAACTTCAGGTTAGCATAGTGACCTGACTATCATTATAAGAGAAGACAAACAATGGGAAACAACTGAGTTACAATGACGTGGAATTTGCTAGCACAAATGAAATTCTGCAAGATGGGAAAGAATGCAATGGCAAAATCATTCCCTCTCCAGCTGTGTGACTTTAAATATATAGGAGTGCCTGAATAATGTTTTCATTAATAATCATATATGCACTTTCCTACCTAACAAAACCTACTGAGGGACAAGAACTTCTAACATCTGTAAATACAGGCTAGGCAGATCACATCTCTGTGTTACAATAAGAGCATTTTGTAATACCAGAGATGAACAGAGAAATTTTAAGTGTTGTTTCTCTTTTTTAAAGAAATCACTTAGTTCATCCAGAAATTATTGATATAAGAAATGTTAGAAAGGAGAGCACAATAATCACAATAGTTCTTGAATCACTGATTAAAACTTTTCTTGAGGAAAAGTCCTAAAAATAAACCATAATATAAAATGACTTCTAAGTTTATTTACTTTAATGGAATTCTGTCATTTATTTGCAAAAAAAAAGCTGTCCTGAAGAATCCTACTTGAGCAGCTGTAAAGCCCATTATAAATAATACTAGATAAAATGTACAAAATAATCTGAGACATCTTTTCCCTTAGACAATATTGCACTCCTCTGCAACACTGCCAGGTGTGTTCCATAGTAGTTTATGGGTATTGTGCTGAAGCTGATTGGCTAGTACAGTGAACCAGTACATATGGATTGCAGCATTGCATTTAGAATTATAGAACAGCTAAGGCAGCAAGATATCTCTGGAGATCATCTGATCTATTCCCCTCTCAGAGTAAATCTAGACTAAATTACACAAAGCCTTGCACAGTCAGCTTTTGGGTGTTCTCAGTGATGGACAGTTCATAGCTCTCTAGACAACCTGATGTACTGTTTGCCTATGCCTGTGGTGAAAAAAAATCCAAATATATGAATGAAATTTCTCTTGTTGCATTTTTAATAGATGCCACTTGTTCTTTTTCCATTTACTTTCTCCATCTTCTACATATCTTCACATCCAATAGTTGTCTATAAGATAGTTAACTATAAGATCTCTCTTCTCAAAGCTGAACAAATCTATATCTTTTTATCCTCTCCTTACATGTTATGTGCTCCAGACCACTGACAGTTTTGGTGGCATTCCCCTGAAGCCGATTCTATGTCTTTTTTGGATTGCATGCAGATATAACTGATCAGAGTATGCAAATGCCATCCCACAGGTGTGAATAGAAGAAAAGTGCCGTCTGTAAGCAGTTGGCATTCTTTGCTGCAGGGCAACACTATTGTCTCAAGTTTATCTTGTTCAGCAAGGTCCATTTTCTGCAAAACTGAACAGTCTTTCTAGCCCAATGGCTCCCAGCCCTCTCCTTTTCCAGGGGTTTATTACATTACCAATCCAGGATTCTGCATTTGCCCTTGCTGAGTTTTGTGCGATTATTGACAATTCACTTCTCTGGTGTCTTGAGGTTTCTGAATAGTGATCCTACCCTCCAGTGTATCGATCCCTTTTCCCATCAGCTCTGTGTCTTCTGTAGACTGGATCATTACTGAAGTGTTTAAACAGTACTGGCCCTATCTTTGCCCCTAAGGAATCTAACAGGTAGCCAGGTAAGAATGTTGATTATCACAGCCCTTTCAGCTCTGTGGTCAGTCAGGTTCCAAAACATCTTTTAGACCATCTGTCCAGTTTAGTTCTCTTCCTTTTGACTATATGAGTATTATGATCAAAGGATGTTTTTGGATGTTATAATTGTATCAGAAGCATTGCTGAAGATGAAGTAAGCAATGTCCACTCTGCTTTCCTCTCCGATGAAAACAATCACAACATAGAAGGACAAGGTCTCCTTGGGCCATATATATTATCTCTTGGTGTGTAAGGAAGAATTATAAGCTTATGCTATTTTTTTTTTTTTTTTAATTTTGAAATGTCTGAAATCCTGTGAGATCTGTTTTTAAAGTATGAAAGTAGGATTGGATGCTACATGCTCTTGGGAGGCACAAAAGCATGTGTGACCCTCTGAAGACATAAAGGTCACTGGAATAGTAATGGAAGAATCGATTTTGTTTTTGAGAATGACCCTGGAGTGAGTTATCCTCTGAAGAACAGCTAAGTTCCATCCCTGGAAAGGCTACCTGATTGACTGGAAAAGAGAGTCTGAGTGTGGACAGACAATTAAATGAATGGGTTTCCGAGAAGAAACCAAGGAAGCATGTTCTCTGACAGAGAACTTTGTTTAAAGGCTGACACCACTATCACTTCAGTGTATGAGATTTCCTCTGTCTGAATTACTGGCAAAGGAGAGCCTGGGAAAGAACAAGGATTCATAGCTCAGCTCTCTGAAGTTTTCTACCTAAAGTCCACAGCATGGATTTTCAGGGATGTGGTATGTTCCCTTGGTCGAAATGGGGTATAGTCAGAATCAAAGTTTCTTTCTTTGCACCTAAACAAGAAGAGTTTCATGTTTCTTTAAGTTATAACATGGAAAAAACTTGAAATCACTGATCTGGAGGAAGGCAAACTCAAAAGCTTTAAAATTTGATTTAAGAATTATACTGTTTATATCAAGACACTTTTTTAACAGGGTGATTATTGATGATTTGATCCAAAATAGTTCTGTAAAAAGTATAAAGACAAACAAGAAGCAGGAAATGTACAGAGTGGAGCAGGTGGAAAATCAAGTGTGAAATTGGCAATTTTTTGCGTTACATGGGGTCTATGGCTTTACTGTTAGACATGGGGTGACTGGAACTGAATTGCTGAGGCTATGCTTTCTAAACAACAGCTATTTTTCATGTTGGAGTAATAGGATCCTGAACCCAGATTTAAAGAATGTGAATAATTATGATTTAATTGTAGTGAGCTAGACAAGACATGACCAACATATAGCTTTGACCCATGTAAATGGGAACTTTACTACATGTGGAGATAAAACTGAATGTCTCATTGCCAAAGCTGACTAAGGATTTTAATCCTGTCATGTCAGCACAGAGCAAAGGAGATGGGACTACACAATTTTGCAAGGACAGTTAGTAAAACAGATTAATTCCTTTTGCTTTACTCTGTAATGTTCTGTTAATATTAGTCTTATAAAGAGCAAGAGTCATCATACCTGAATGGAAAGTATTGAATTAATAAATGATTATCGTTAATATACCATCAGAAAATCAGGAGATATCTATAATTTCTGGTAAATTTGTGATACTTGTTGTACTTACAGATTATATTTAACACAGGCGCACCTCTGGCTAACGAGAATATTACTTAAATTACTGGAGAAGAGAAGAAAGTAAAAGCGTCTTTAACTAATTACTCTGTGCAGTGAGAATTTTCACAGAGACTGTGACTTTCATTTCAGAGATATACATACAGACTTAGCTCATT
This sequence comes from Lagopus muta, assembly GCF_023343835.1. Taxonomy (NCBI): domain Eukaryota; kingdom Metazoa; phylum Chordata; class Aves; order Galliformes; family Phasianidae; genus Lagopus; species Lagopus muta. The sequence continues at coordinate 12,567,320 of NC_064434.1, forward strand.
CCTTGTTTTGCTTACAAGCATTGATTACAAACATTGAAGCTAATGTATCAAAACAGCTCACACAGAAATTTTATTAATAATATAAACCTACTTAGGTTTAGAATCAAATATGTAATCATAAGAAACAACTGCAAATTTGTATAAACAAATTTTCAAATAAAAAATTTATGACAGGAAGTGTAGAAGAAACTAAATTCTTTGTGTCACTACATTTTTTCTCCAAATTGTTCTTTTCTTGAATGTGAAAAGTGCATATTAACCTGGTTTGGGAGTGGTAAAATTTCACTTTCTATACTGCATTTTAGGTAACTGTTTTACAGGACCAAAGATCATCTAACAGCTAAATAATGACACCACAGTAACAAGATAAACTAAGAATGGAGTTGTACAGTTCTTAAGCAGAAGGATCAATATTAGCTTCTGAAAGAATATCATGTCTGTGTGCAGCACCCATCATTCTCTCCCTGTAGTTTACAGGGTTATCAATGAAGCTGTCAGTCACAATGGTGCAGTTTATTTGAAGGAGCTGAAGCTGCATCAATGAACTGTCCACAAATCTGGGAAACTGCCGGGGGAGAAAGCAAAATGACTTTGAGTCTAAATGCTGTCAGGATAATGTCGGAGACCTTGATCCACACTTTGCCACCCTCCTACTTTTCCTGGAGAAAGTGTGCTTCATTCAGATTCTTTATATAAAAGTAGGGATAATAAATGTTGCTGAAGACGTGAGTTTTGAACAGATTATGAAGTGTTTCAGTGTTGCAGTGATGGGGAAGTATGAGTGTCAGACAAAGTGTTTGATGGAGTTTTCACTATATTATGAAAAGGAAGGGAAATAAAGCAAACAAAACCCACCTGTTTCCTTCTTAAAGCCTCATCTCCCCAGATCAAGTCTCTGTAGACTGAAGGTAACTATGCCCAGGTAGGTATAAATTCAGAATTTCCTGTATGTTCTTCTGAGCTTTGTTTCATCTTTAGATATGTCAGTGATAAAAAACATTAAAAATTCACTGAAAGAAAAGGAAACATAAGCTCTATGTAATTTACACCATCCTGGCAAGTAATTTATAGTTGTATTGCATTTTTTCTGACTGTTTTAAACACCCAGCTTCATTTGTGTGTCTGGTGATTAATAAAGAAGGATTTTTGGTTTACCACTGTTATACTATTAATTTCCACTATTTTATTCTGTGTCTATATCTAAAGAACAGATAGGTCCTAGTGAGGACATGGATGTTATTTGAAGATTGGAACTAACTAAACTTTAGATGTCGGTAAACTGTAAAATAAAGGTGTTATAACCATGCTTGAAAAAACTACTTTTCCCTTTCTATTAAGCTGAGGCTGTCTTGGTCTTCACAATCTGTAACTCTGTCGATAATATAAGTATACTTTTTGTGTCTGTCCTTTTGGTTGTGGAACTTGGTTTTCCAATGGACATCAATGGCTTTTGCTTTATAACACAAAAAGAAATCTCAGCAGCATTTGTGGCAGCTTAAGCATATAATTTCTGTTAATGTTAATAGGAATTACATGCCTGATCTACCATGCACAGCCATAAAGAGTTACTTCAGTATACCTTTTTTTTCATAACTGCATTTGTGGTACTGCTTGTCACAGTGAGTTGATGCGTAATTTTACTCTTTTAATACAAGCAAGTGCCATTGACATTTTTCTACTTAACTCTTGTCATTATTACAAATAGCTGCACTTATAATTATTACATGAACATATTTATATTCATGTAATTTATATTATTTATACAAGAGGGAATCGGGAATTAAAGCCAATGTTTTCTTGTGAAGGACACAAAAGAAGCAGCACATTTTCACCTAAACAGATGGGATCAAAAAGTGTAGATTAATGTGTATTTTCAGTAATGTCTGTCCTTATTCTACCCTGTGGAACCCACTTGTATCTGTTTTCAGCAACATGAAGTGCATTTTGAGAGAACCTGGAAAGTAAACATGCAGTCTTACTGAAGCCAAATGTCCCTTGCTTAAGGCTATTGGAGATCTATGGATTTTTAGCTTTTCTATGCAGAATGCCACTGAATTCTTTGTTTTGAAAGTCAGTAGGGTGTGATTAGTACTTTTTTTTCTATTTACACAATGCACATTCACTACAATTTTACTGGTAAGTCAGCAATTTAAAGATAGCTTGGGCTATTCCCAACAGATATTCCTTTCTATCTGATGGAGAAATAAAATGATTTTCCATCCAGAGTTCAGTTCTTAAGAAATGAGGGGGCAGTTCAGAATTGACACCACGATATAGTGGCAGTACCCTTAAAGACTGAACACTATGTGACCTGAGTCATATTCTCACCATGAGGAGTACTACTCAAGAAGATAATATTGTGCATTATAAGATACTTCCAGAGCTCTCCATTTTTTTCTGATTTATTCATCCCTATTAAAAATTCATGATAATACATGCTGAGTGATTATTCCTTCAGAAAGAACTAGCATTGACTTTTCAGATGCAAGTGTAGCCTTCATAAGGGCAATAAACTGTTTTATATTCAGAAGATATATTAATTTACACATATAGTTTAATCTAATTTAGGTAACTAAGCATTAGTTGTTCAAACTAATTACCTTATGCTCCTAAATATGAGTGTTGACTCATCTTTGGGAATTCCCTATCTATCTCCACTGACCAAAAGAAATTTCTAGGTGCCCACGCTGGATAAAATAAATTCTATGCATTTAATTTAAGCTCCAAAGGGTCATAGTCATAGTTCAACTCCCTTATGGCCTAAGACACTGGGGCATAAGGCAATTCAGCTGCTGACACTGATTAGATAAATTTGCGTACTCTGACATGACTGTGCTGAGCGTCAATGCATTCTGACTCTTGGGTGGCTTACTAGCCCATGGGCGTACTCCTACACTTCTAACGTTTACTTTTGCACTATCCTGGTTTGTACTGTAAGTAGAGTCAGTTTTATTGATAAAGCTGCATAATTTGACCCTATCTGGGCATAAAACTAAGTGTAAAGGCACTTCATTTGACCATTCAAACAGATTTATTTGACTAGTTGGAGACCATTTAAGACTACATTCATTGCGTACATTACAACTTTTCTTTACTATATGGATCCAGATGTTTCTTTCAAGAATTTATGTGGATGTGTTCTATACTGATGAAAGCATATTCTTGCACATATCAGGAGAGAGCTTCTCAGGAGATTAGGGATTTGTTTCTTGTATATACAGCTTGAAAATAATTTTTGCAGCCAAGCATTTCAAATTGATTTGGCTGTTTCACTACTTCTCTGTTTTTGTGTACTAGCATTTGTCAGCTATGAAAATAATATTTTTTTATTGTTTTGTTTGTTTGTTTTTACTACAGTTCTCTTTCCCCTGGACATAAAATGTAACTAAATGCAAGCAAGCAAACAAACAAAAACAGAAAAGGAGGATCATACTAATGAAGATACAATTATTGTCTTACCTGTCCTCACAGTATCATCCATTCCAGCCAGCTGAACCCTCTTTCGTTTGTGTTGAAAGAACAGTTTGTCTATGCAGAAACAGTCCTGTAGAAAAGCATATATAGATCCTCCATTTATTTTACAGATCTGAATTCCTAAAAATAAGAAATCAGTGGAATAGAATTGCGGATTTTATTTCTTTATTTCTTTATTTCTTTATTTGGTATTAATTATTTCATCGCTTCCCCGTTTTTTTCTTTTACCTAAGGACTTGTGACTTTGTCTCTATACAGCCCTAGCATGCAAATGTCATATCTGTTTTAGCTTCTCAGTCCATTTAAGCCTGTCCCATCTTCACTGCCCTTCTAGATGTTCAGCATCTCTCCCATCTTACCAACACCTGTTTCTCCTCTGTTCCCAGTGATGTTCTCCAGCTTCAGGTCCCCCAAAGGACAATTGGCCTCTAACCAATCTCTCTCACCCTTGAATTCAGCTGTTACTGAGTGTTGTTAGCCTGCTGGCTGGGCTTTTCTGTTACACTGTTACAGCAAATTGGGAAAGCAGAAAGCATATAAATAGCAGTAATGGCTCAGCAAAAGAAACGTTTGCCTTTTTGAAAAAAAGACACCTCCCTCCTTCATCTTCTCCACAGTGTAGCTTTTTTTAATTTTCTTTCCTTTACTCAACAGATAATTACATGGCATTATTAGCCATATGGGCTACAATAGCATAATCTGCAGATTTTATCCATGGTAGAGTTATGGTAATATTCTTATGTGGGCACTAGGACTCAGCTGCTTACACTCCTTATTTAATTGTTGCAATAGTCTGCTACTCACCTCAGCAGACTAACACTCTCCAGGATGTTTCCCAGATATAACACAGGCATTTAGCATAGGCTAAGTACACAGTTTGGGTCTAGCCAGATAGAGAGGAGAGAAAGTTTAACAGAATGGATACAAGCAAACCATGCCTCTTGCTTTGGTGACCAGAGATAATGTCCCAGCACATTTTCTTTCCTATTATAAATGTAGCCAAAATTATTCACCTTTCCAGTTCTCTTCTAAAATTAGTCCAGTGATACCTTTGCACTTACATATGTGATGACCATATGATCTATGGATATGTAACTGTATGGTTCTACTAATGTCAGGAGAGCTCCACTAGTGCCAGTAGTTGCGTATTATAGGACTATACAAATACCTGTTGAACATGCAGTGCATTCTTGGATCCTGTGTTCATGTGACTATGAAAGAATCTCAAGTTTCATAAAAAAAAAAATAAAATAAATAGATTGCCAGAAAAACTTGAAAATATGTCTTCTGAGGCTGTAGCTTTAGAAATTCAAATTATGAATAAGAACATAACTTTTCTAATAAGAGCAAAAAGTCTTTCCTATGTGTAATTTTTTTCATTACTTTTAAACATCTGGTCAATTTTTGTACAATCAAAACTTGTTAGACTTATCAAATGTATTTTGTCTTGCCATTTAAACAGATGTCCAAAGCACTGCTGACTCAACTGGCATATATGTGTGCATGTTCTTCTGCAGTCAAGACTGGATTGTTATTGCTCTTACAAAGCTGCTGCCCAGAACAGTAATTTGAACCACCTGTTCAATCATGTTAATTCTGCAACCATTTGTTCATCTTAATAATCTCCTGTTACGCACTGTTCTGGTCAACAGTTTTGGAATATAACACTTTATTTGTGCACTATGTTTGATATTTAATCCATTCCACTTCTGCAATTTTTTTTTTACTTTTTTTTCTGTCAAATGACTTTCCCCCCCCCCCCCCCCCCCAGTGCCAGCAATTAGTATTTCCAAGCTTAGTTTTTTATTTTGTTTTGTTTTGTTTATTTGTTTGGCTTCTTTTTAGAATGGTTTCAGGCTTGGGCAATGTGTATGTCTGTACAGTGCCAGTTTCTTTTTCCCCTCCCTTTCCTCCATGATCACACAGTTTAGCAGATTCTCAGGATGCTGTCTGATGTAAAACAACGAGGTCTTTCCAGCTTGAAGCACAGATGAGGTCAAAAGATACTTTCTTCATTCAAGATCCAGTTCCCACCTCTGATGGATGATACCAGCAGATCTTGTGCCTTCACTAGCATCAAAGTCATGCATCAAACATCCTCACTTGACAAAAGATAGAAACAATTATGATGGATTGCAAGCAGTATTTAGTATTTGGTAAAGTGATTTTTGTTTGGACTTCATGTGATAGAAAAATCCATAGTCTGAAGAGTTTTCAGAGGAGATTCTTATTGGTTCTGTTAGTTCTGTTCTTCGACTATCTGATTGCTTTCTGTTTCCACATTTGGTTGCTCAACTATGTGTTGCAAGAATGTGGAGAATTTTGTTTTTATTATTATTATTTTTTAGGCTGTATCTGTTTCCTTACTGTTGAGGTCCAGATGTATGAAGCAGGATAATTGTCAGTGTCAAGCATCTTAAAATCAGATATATTTCAATGCCAATGTTTACTGGAAAGGAGAAGATAGTTATCTGCTCCCACTGTAATAGCTACAAAATATTTAAATCCAGGCATCGTGTTCTTGCTGGCATTCATAGTTCACCTGTAATGGTTTTTGAACGTGAAGAATAATTGAATGCTAGTCTTCACACAGAAAACATGTTTTGGGGATTATATGACACAGAAATCCTATGAACCTCTTTTGGGTGAGATCTCCTGTTGTCTTTACAATTTATCTGATACAGGCTCTGTTGATAAAAACAAGAAATCAGCTGTAAGTGGAATGCACATACTACATACGTAGCTCTGTAATGTAAGTAATACCTCCTGTTTATTTCCATTGAAACTATAACAAAGAGCAAAATAACACTACTTGATAGAGCAAAATCTCATTGTTTTTCAACATAGGCACCACTGCTAGCTATGTATTTTCACCTGTCATAAACAAGAGGAGGCACGGGGAGACATATTTCTCTATAACTACCTGAAGGGAGGTTGTAGTGAGCTGGGTGTAGGCCTCTTCTCTCATATAAATTGTGATAAGACTAGAGGGAATGGCCTCGAGTTGCTCCAGGGGAGATTAAGGCTGAATATTAGGAAATACTACATTCCTGGAAGAATGATCAGATGCTGGAATGGGCTGCACAGGGAGGTGGTGGGGTCATGGACCCTGTACATGTTCAAGGAACATTTAGACATTGTTCTGAGGGACATGGTTTAGTGAGAGCTGTTGGGGATAGGAGGATGGTTGGGTGAGATGATCTTATAGGTCTTTTCCAAGCTTGGTGATTCTATGATTCTAAGAACCTGCATACCACTCATAAAAATCTGTATCAGTGAAGGTGCCCCACTACTTTTTCAACTGCTGAGACATATCACCCTCCCTCTCACTGTGACCACATCCACTGTTTGCTCTCCATAAACTTTCAGCAAGTGTCAATGTCAATAGGTGCCATTTTTTCTACATGGAGGAATTTAATCACATACCTTTGCTTCATCTGCCCTTCCATGTCAAGACACCATTTATTTTCAGACTGCCCCCCTTATTGCTATCTGCTGTATCACAGCAAAATGTAATGGAATATTGGTGGAAACATTCAGTCTCTACTGGCATACCAGTAACATCTGCATCTGGCATCTTGGTCAACATAATAAAATAAGAGGCATTACTTTCAGAACAGCCCTCCTTTATTTGCCTGCTTAAGCCACTCACTGGCTGGTAGCAATCTTGGTTTATGATAATGATTAATGTGAGGACCAAAAGGAAAGGTATTATCTTTATGTTAATGGGTCCATCAAAATTGGCAACTGATTCTATGAGGAAGACAACTATATTACTCCACTCTGGTCCCCAAATGTATAAAAACAAGATTTTTACCTCCTAGTACTCAAGCCTGAATTCCAAGTTGGGGAGAGTTTTTTGGTGTGTGGAAGTGAACAAGACCAGTGAAACAGCAAGATTTTGAGGGTCAAGTCTTGAGGAACTATATGTGTGTCAGCATCACTGGTTATCCATGAGCTCTTATCCATAGTTACTCTTCAAAAGAGTAGAAGTAGGGAAATGTGAGCCAGTTCACAGCATTTACTCCAGGGGAAAGTGTCATGAGTAATATCCTGAAAGAAACAAAGAAAAGCTATTGGAAATGCTATGCACATTTCATTCATGTTATAATATGAAATTCATGCAGTAATATAAAATTTATGCAATAATATATTGGGTAAAAATTCAGGGGCATAAAGGAAAACTGTTATGGCAATGGATACATTAACAACATCTGGAATAGTTCTCGAATGTATGATGCAGATCGCTGTTATCTATTTTGACCATCATTACTAACATGAACAGTATTTCTATCTAAGTAGTTTTACTGAAATCAGTGGGATTTTTGTTAAATATAAGATGCTGCTTGGCATAAGGTTGCTTCATGATCTGAAACTGATACATAGAAAACTTGAGTTTACACTAATATGAAAATCCTTTGTTTGATGAGATGAAACTGAACAAGAGTACATAATTGCTGAGTGGTATATTATTGAAATTCTATGGTGATTTTTCTGACGTTTCTGTTTTGTCTGTTTTTTATTCAATTATGAATTTGTTCTTCATTTCTGGACAGAGTAATTGATTTTAATTTTGTGTTAATATAAACAAATTCCTTTTGAGTCTATTCTGCTCAATAGAGTTGTAAAATAATCAATATTAACAAACACAGGGAAATAGACAAATCCCAGACTAATTAAAATAATAATAATAATTAAAAAAAAAAAAGTTAACCATCTGGTATAAGGATATTTAAATTTTGGCTTAAGCAATAACATAACTAAAGCTCACAGCCTAGGCACAGCAAGGGCCCAGTCATGTTTGTTAACGTGCTCCTCATATTTTGCATAGAGTTTTGAAGTAACAATTTTAATTTTGATTTTTTTTTTAATGCTTTAATGGATTTGAGTACAATTACTTTAATGTAGTTATTTGTCCATACTATATGTAGGTAAGAACTTCCTTTATTTTTTCCCCCCTCTCTGTTTTGGAAAAGGAGTGCAGTGAAGTGATTTGACAATTATTCAGTTTGCATTGTTTCAATTTAATCTTCCTTATGGTAGAAGGATATGGGTTTTACCATCTGATATGCAAGAGTAGGACCATATAATAGTCATACTGTTTATCTAATTAATCAGTAGAAATATATGTGATGAACAGAATTGTTTAATTTACTTATAAGTTTTCTGTAACACAATAGGTAAATTCCAATAAGCCCACTGATTAGTAGGATTTTTCACCAAAGATCCAAATGATAACACATTTGAGATAAACCAGAATTTCATGTTTACATAACGTTATCTTTCTGGTTTACCTTTGAAATTACAACACTTTCTCGGATACTTTTTTCTCACTGTTTTGCCATATAGCTGCTAAATAAAATTATTTTACTCCTACCAAAATTTAAATTCCCAAAGACTTGAAAAAAGGTTGAGATTTTACTCTTTGAAGTTTGAAGATTAATTTCATATTCACAGTACTAATTTATTTAGATTTTTTATTAAAGTGCAAGAAAAGATTGAAATCCAAGATAACATTTTCTAGCTAAATCAGCTATATATATATATATATTTTCCACTGTGTTAGAAAAGTTGTTAAAACAGTTTTACATAAACTTGCCCTCCAAATCAAAGTAGTTTTCCACTTCTGACCAGAAATGAATCAATATGGCTAAATAGACACACAAAAGGAGAAGACAATGATTAGCATCCTTTTAAGAACAAATGCAAGCACAGTACCTTCTACCACAATTAGGATATATTAAGAAAGGGCTTTCTCATTAATTTTAAAAGGTTGGTGTTTTCAAGATTATATGTTACAGTTATGTTAGAAGTTAACTGTATTTGGATATTTTTTCCTTGGACGTACACAGATACCTGCTTGCTGCCCCTGCTCCTCCCAATTATCCACACGCTTGTGTACACAGAAATAAATGAAGGATATCAGTTTCTAATGCACAAACCAATTATAAATGACGGGCAGGAGAAAAAAAATGTTTAAATTGTTTAAATGATTTTTTTTGTCCTATGAGTCACATGGTAATAAGGACCATTCTAAGAACAGCTAGAGAAATAACATTGCTATGAGGCACTGTATGCATACAAATTATTTCCATTTAAGTAGAATCATAAGAGTCATAGCTCTTCGTCCCCCTCTCTATAAATATAAATTGTACCAGATCCAATGTTAAGTAACTGACTGATTCTTATACAGGAAAAAGTATTGAATATTTGCATGCATTTGAGGCGTATGTATGATAGGTAGAGAACGTCAGGTACCTAGCAGGCAGTATATCTCACATCTCTAGCGTAGGCATCTCTGAGGATAGCTCCTCAAATGTTAATTAACACAGATCAGAGGATATCTAAGCTATTATCTAAACTGAGTGTAGAGAATCGACCTCTGGAGCTGTTTCAAATCCATCACGATGTCAATAATCTTCTACGTTCCCTTTCTGCAAAGAAAAGAAAGACAACATACATGATTATTTAGACAGGAAATTAATTTTTTAGGTGTGTACAATGCAACAGCTCAACTCATTCATCCTATTTGTCTCAGTAGGTTTTTTTCAAAATATCCTGAGTTTACACATGTATATGACAGTCTACTATTAAATGTGGAGGTTGGTGGCCCTGCATGTAGCAGGGGGGTGGGAGACTCATGATGCTTGAGATCCCTTCCATCCCTGGCCATTATGTGATTCTGTGATTCTCTGATTCTATGATGTGTCTGGTAGGGAGAAATTTGTGCATGAACACAACAGTTTTCAAAGCAGTACTGCCCTAGTTCTCTACAGCAATCCAGAAACTGTGATTACATTAAGCACCTAATAATGCATCTTTTCAACATGCATTCATTTCCCTTATGCAACATGCTTAATTTCCCTGGAATATTGCAGTCTTTAAACTTAAAGTCTAATGTTACAAATAGATCCCTTGGACAATCAAGGATAATTATGCTTTCTTGAATAGTTCTGGAAGTCACATTTTCTACTCTGCTGTGCTAGAGCTTGAGAAAATGGCAATAGTTACAGTACAAAATGGGTCAGATACAGCCTGGTTGCAACACTGTTGACATCACTGCCACTATTTTTTTTTCTTTTTTTTTTTGTTACAAAGGAATATTACTGTTCAGGCAGGGATAGCTTGGAAAGAGTCTGGAACGATGTGGGTGGTAACATCCATAAATAATTAATGATAATTGTGCAACAGTCTGGTCACTTAGGAAAGTTTCATGGATACACAGATTTGCTTTTATATTATCCTGGGCACCTCAGCTCAGTAACGTTTGTGCCTAAGAGAAGAATTTAAGCAATCAATATCTGTTTGTCTTATCACAGAATGGTTTCAGAGCATCTCCTTTGAAATGGAAAGAAGTAGACCCAGGGAAATATATCCAACCCATCTTTGAATAGTTACTTTTTGCACCTAGCACAGCTGGAAATAACATATGCTTTCCAGACAGCAATAAAGAGCTACGTTTGAATGAAATAGCTTTGCTCTTTGCAGCAGAGAAACAGATTTTCCAGGCTAAGGAGAGCTCCATGTTGCCAAGGCCATACTGCTTCCAGTAGCTGATGTGGAACCTTTGAAGCAAGCTCTATTCTCATAGGTAAGAAGTGGTAAGCCAAATAAGGCTGCTTTGCTGGATCACTTGATTACAAGGGGGATTTCTGCTAGAACTGATCTGTGGCCAAGTGACATTTGCTAACTAAAAATGTATGGATCAGAAGTATTTCCTTCTGTTGCCAAACAGTGCCTTTAGTCACAAGTGCTCTGATCTACTGGGGAAACATAAAACCCTTTGGCTGTGTCACCATAACAGCTTAGCTTGTGCTCTCAGACTGCAGAATGTGACTCATACTTCTCTGTGTCCATACATAAAGGTCTCCTCAGGCCTGTGTCTTGTGCTTGATACGAAGTCTTCTGGGAAAACTGGGGTAGTATTCACATCAGACTTCTGGCATTCCACCTAACATGGAGTTTATCATGGAGACCAGTCCAAAACAGAAGAATTTCTCAATTTGGCTTTGTTTACATGGAAGGCTGTCACATGGACAATACCATTAAATTTCATCTTAAAGACAGCAAATCAAACTGCTTGAAAATAACCTTATCACATACTCTTTTTTTTCTGTTCCAGAAACAACCCAGTAGTGAATGAAAGCAGCATAATTTCACCCCATTAGAATCACAATTTTTTTTTATAATCTCACATGGTAAGTTTTTAATGGCTTGTTACTTTAAAATACTTTATATACACTTGTGAGTTTGATCTCTTTTCTGTTCTAATGGTGATCAGGAAGAGCTGACAGTGATCTAACACAGAGTTAGAAAGAGAAGAAATGAATTGTTAACTGTACAGTACCCATTCCTATCTGCTGAGCTAAGTATCCTAAAAGGTATAAGATTTTGTGATGCTTGAATAAGAACCCTATCAGCTGCTTAATGTGAAATGTCACTCCTTAAAGACATAGGTAGGGCAATCAGCACCTGTCACTCCTTGAAACTTGAAGCTACTAAAAAAAACTACTAAACCTATATATCTCATTTAAAAGGCCAGGCTTTAGCTTTAAAAATGTCTGAAAGAACTGGCTGATCTGACCATTCATAATTATCTCATAATTATAAAATATGATATTATATTTCATAATTAGTTCACGATTATTTCCCCTAGTGGCTTTCTTGCCAAAACTGGGGAGAGATAGAAGAAAAAAGAGAAAAGAAAGGAGATTTGTGTTTCTTCTAGGAAAAAGAATAATAAAATAGACAAGAAACCATATACAAAACTATATAAACTTTATAAAGCTATTAATGAAAAGTGCTAATGATATATACAGATCTACCAAAGTATCAAAAAATTTCCCTGAGAAGACTGTGCGTGCTAGAAGGTTCCCCGTTCAGATTGTCTGATATAACTTTCAACATGTGCTACCTGAAAATATAAAATAGAGCTTCTTTGTACAAGACTAGGATGACTAGATATCCTGCCTTTTCACTAAGCATCATATTGGTGATCCTGCCCACAGCAGGGGAATTGAAACTAGATAATCTTTGAAGTCCTTCTCAACCCAGGTTATACAATTCTGTGATTCAGTGAAAAGATCTGCCTACTGTTGCTTGGCTAACTTTATTCTCCCTTTTGTGTTGCCTGGGCTGTTGGACAAAATCACTGGCCTTCAGTTAAGGCTTCTAAATCTTATGAAGTCTTATGCAAAAGATTTCAAGAGCAAGACTTTTTTACTCCCATCCCCTGTCCCCCCTTCACTCCCCCTAAATTCAAATTTTGTTTGACTGAAACTGTCTGAGAACTTTCACTGAATTAATTCTATTGTCAGATCTTCTAACATGACAGAAAATAAAATAATACAGCACAGATTAGAATAATCTTTCTTGCCAGAACCAAAATATGTGCTATAGCAATTTCTAATTGAAATGTCTTCACAATTTAGTGATCTTCAATTCACTTGAGTTTTGTTTGCAGATTACAAACCCCTAAACAAAATCTCTGAATGTGTCTTTATAGCTTAAATAATATTTTTATTCAGTTTTAAGCACTGTTTTTTTATTCACTGATTTTCAAAGAGCTGCCATTGTTTGACCATTCCATTAACTTTTCATCATTTCCTCAGCTACCTTCTACAAACTAATCTACATTTTTAACTTGCTACAATTCACCCACCTCTTTCCAGCCATTACTACAGAAAGCAGAGTCAGCACCCAGCTATACTTGTCTGCTATTGTGATCTAATCTACTACTACCTGTGAGTTTTGTTGTTTTGTTTGAAATAAGGCGGAGGCTAGCCATCAGCTTACATTTTAAGAGACTTCAGCTGATGAGGTATGAACATAGTGAAGTAGAGGTTTCTGAAGTAGCAAAGTGGAAGTTCCATGTTATGGGGAGTAGTCTGAGGGCACACTGAGGCATTTTGGGGTGCAAAGCCTTCTAGGATGCTTTCAAGGGACAATACAGGGTAGGCAGTGCTAATTGGCAGGGGCAAACTTTTACTCGTAAATCTGCTTGTACTTAAGTATCCTGAAAAACTGCATGAAGCCTGTCATAGAACCTGTGTCCAGGAGTTGGTTTATATACTAGAATAAATAGACACACGTCCACACGATTCTTACTTCTGTTACATGAAGATCAGTGTATTAAAAGATATGCGACATGTATCAGGGCTAAAACCTCTTTTTTTGAATAAATTCTTGTTTTTTTCCTTTTCCTATCCTTTTTCTTCTGAAGAAACATTACTCACTCAGTTGCCTGCCTCTGGCCTGTCACTACTACCATATGTCCTGGAGAATTTCCTCTCCATTTACACAAACAAACAAAAAAGCAGTCAGATTTCATGTTAGAGGGAGATGAATATAAAGAAATTCCTCTGTTTTCTACAAAATTCAATTTAAAAATGCACATTTCCTTTTTTTTTTTTTTGTTTGTGTGTGTTTCAAGATATCTCATTTGTTGTATTGACCTACAATGCTAAATGTCATTTCCCTGCTGTATAAACCTTACTCAGTATCATGCTTTATGTCAGCTGAACTGCTTTGGTCAAAACAGTTGAAGCAGTTGCTCATGTTTCCTGGCCTCCTCTACAGTTTCCACTGTCTTATTTTTATCTCTGGCATGTAATTAGAGGATTGATTAAAGAATCTCACTATTATAAAAAAAAAAAAGATTTTAAAGACTTTAATGTGACTCTATGCTGTCATATCAAATGCACAAAAAATAGGTCTTAACAATTGTTCCATGGTCTTTTAATATTAATTTTTACTTTATTTATGCATTTATACATTTAAGCTAATCTTACTAAGGCTTTTTTGTTGTTGCTGCTGATGTGATTTTATGTGCTTATATGGAAATGATTTTACTCAGACTTAAGCTTTCATTAGCTGCACAGGATTCTATTTTTCTTCTTGTGATTTGTCATTAATAAGTTCAGAAGAGACCAGTGAATGGAATGATTGCTCAGCTGATTGTTGCACTGCAGCTCATGTACACTGAAGTGTGAATAATTTAAACTGTGCTGGCTTGTCAGTATAGGATTTGTGTGTGGTGTGAGGAGGTTTCAGCTAAATCACTAAGCAGAGAAAAAGCAAAACAAAAAATCTCCAATAAAGATGGATAAAGGGAGAAGAGAAAAGTAGGGTGCTATTGTATGTACGATGTGAAGAGAGAGGGGAGGATAAGTTCTATCGTTTTCAAGGAACAGTTTGCATACTTAGTAACTTTAAAACAAATTGCACCAGACTGAGGCATTGTTCAGGTCTTCCAGAGGAAATGGTTTTCTGAATTTGGTGGGAGTGAAAACATTTTGAGATATGTCTTTCAATAACTTATCACTTTCTTTTCTTTTGAAATCATTACTTTATATAGTAACAGTTTAATGGAAGATGGTAACAAAAGAATGAGCTTCATATTGGGAAAATAATAAATTCAAGGTTAAAAGTCACTAATCTTTCAGTTGTTGCGATTAAAGACTGGGAAGAAAAAGGGTTTTGTTTTTTTTTTTTTGCTTATTTCTAACCCCCTCCACTTTAAAAAGGTTGTGAAATCTCCTCAACAGAATAATCAAGTGGAGCAATAGTATCCCTATGTAAATGTTTTTTATTATTATTTGGTATCGATACTTCAGAGAGCCCACAGAACCAAACAGCAGTCCTCTACTTCCTGCAATAGACATTTATTCCTAAATGAAAACATATTGACTGAAACCAATAGTCATGTTTTACTTACTACCAGTGATTGCCTGATCTCCAAGAATCATTCCAAGGGTTTCTCTAGATAATGCAGGTAGCACAACTGAAAACAATAATAGAAAAGCATTGTTCATTTGCACAATGAGCTTTTTGATTGTAACACTTTACTTACTTCATAGAAACATAGAATCATAGAATGGCTTGGGTTGGAAGGGATCTCAAGAATCATCAAGTTCTAACCCCCCTTCTGCATGCAGAGCCACCAACCTCCAGATTTAATACTAGACCAGGCTGCCCAGATGCCCATCCAACCTGGCTTGAACACCTCCAGGGATGGGGCATCCACAGCATCTCTGGGCAGCCTGTTCCAGCACCTTACCACTCTCTCGGTAAAGAACTTAACTACTTGCACATGCATTATTTTATTTCTCCTTTCTATTGTGCCAAAGGCTGATATATACTTTGTGCCTTAAAATAGAGACAGCAACCCTGTCCTTGCCAAGTTTTATCACAAGGTCTGAGTTATTTCCAGTTTTCTTTATTTCAGTGCCACTGGTTAGCCTTCATCAAGGGCCGAACCAGATTTGTAGGTTTGGCTGAGAACTGACCACGATATCTTCACAGCAATAAAATTCAATGGGATGCAATGTCAAGTCCCTCTAATAATGACTAATGATTAAATGCTGTTTTCCCCCAATAGAAGATACACTGCTATGCCACCACACAGCTGATAAAAAATTGTCTGGGGATAAAAAAGAATAACTATTTCTTCATGTCCAATATTAGGTACTTTACTGCTTACTTGCAATAAAAATACATTACTTAAGTATGCATTTGTGGTGAAGATGCTCTCATACTTTATAAAATCCTTAGGTTTTGAACAAACTGGGAAATACAACAGAGAAGAGGAGCAAAAGCCATTCGCATTTTCTGATGCAATATCACTACATAATGGCCCCAATAGCCTCTACTGCAAAAATAAAATAAATATGACTTGAAATAATAATTATTCGAGAATGTTCTCAACAAAAATTTCCTTTTAGCATTTCGTATCACACCAGGTATTTTTGTGAAGGGTCATTTCTGCCTGCCTGAAACTCATAATATATGTATATGGTTAAGGAGAGTGTCTGCTCCCTGAGGGATATGGTCAAAGCCCTTTTTCAGTACAACAAATGTTTAATAAAAAATGAAGGAAGTTTTGGAAACCAAGCTGGATCAGGAAAGTCATGGAATGTCAGAATGTTCATCCAAGCACAGTTGTCTGAGTGAGGATCATGGTTCAGGATGATGAAAGTAAACATGGAAGGACCATAAGAAAAATGCTGAGACATAGATCTGAGAAAGCAAAAATGGAAATAATGACAAGAAATAAACTTCCATATCGCACCGGTTGATGAGCTGTCAAATTACAGACTTCACTTCCAAGAAGACCCTTGTGTAGGGTAGGGATGGACCTGAACTGGGAGAATGTAGAAACTGCAGACCCAAGGAGATTTATACATGTGAAATGGGAGTTGCAGGAACAAAAAAGACTAGGTAGAAGATGGTATGAAAAAGCCAGTCATATCTAAAAAGGAGATGGCCCTTACAATTGACTGGGCAAGCTCTCCACCTGATCACAACAATCTACACTATCTCAACAGACTATTCTACTACTAGCATATGAAGAATACTCTTTTTTTTTTTTTTCAGAAAAAAATGAACTATTAATATTTATTCATAGCTATGTTTATAGTATGAAACCAAACAGTGCCGGAGTTTTCTCCAGTTATGAGTTCAGCTGGCAGAGTTTGAGTACATCCATATGACAGTAATATTTTAGCCTATATCCAGCATGTTTCTGCTAGCTTCTGAAAAATGCCTGGAAACTTTTAGGAACCAGCTGACCTAGGCAAAAAATATAAAAGATTTTTTTTCTGAGAATTTACAATTAGAGGCATTTAATTTTCATTGTACAAATCTGTTTATGACCAGGCACTATTGAATGTACTGTTAAAGATGTAACCCTGAGGTTCAGCACACAGACTTGTGCATAAGACCGGTGTTTTGTCTCCTGTGGAGATAGAGAATCTGACTTGTTTCAGGCTGTAACAGCAGCTGCTAAAACTAGATCACAGGATATATGCTACTTGCCATTTATATCTAACCTATGTTGAGTTGTATCAGTTAGAAATAAAGGGATGCTCATTAAAATTTTGCAGTATTTTGTATCGTAATAATGGGGCAAGTCCTATTTTTAGGTTAGATAGCTATAGAGCTCGAGTATAGAGTACTGATGAAATAGCCTGGAACGAAGTGAGATAGAGTTTTTTGGAATTATTTTACTCTTCTAATGCAAAACATTATTTTTGTTTGGAGCAGCAAACAACATAATCATACAGTATTTCATTAAAGTGCTTTCTTAAAAAATACCTTGTATTTCTACAAGCCCTCATAGAACAAAAGAAAGAGTGAACGACTTTTTAGATAATCATTTTGGAAAAAGGCAATTTCCTTTTTTCAGTGAGTCTACATAGCCCCATTTTATCACACTATTGGTGGAAGTTGCTTAAATGACCTCATTTTGAAAAATGGGATAGACAGCTGAATGAAGTTTCTGTGAAATGAGTATTAAATATATATATATAGTGAAGATATATATAGTGAAGATAATAAATATTTACTTCTTAATCTTTCCTAAATTTTTCTACTCTACCGAACTTCCAAGCACAAATACAGGCTGGGTGGAAAATAGCTTGAGAGCAGCCTGGAGGAGAAGTATTGGGGACACTTGAGTGAAAGATTCAACATTAGCAGGCAACGTAAGCTTCCAGCCCAGAAGTTCAACCATATCCTGGGTTACATCAACCGAATTGTGACCAGCAGGTTGACAGAGGTGTTTCTGCCCCTCTACTCTGCTCTCTTGAGACCCCACCTGGAGCACTGCATTGAGTTCTAGAGACTCCAATACAAGAAGGACATTGAGAGGTTGGAATGGGTCCAGAGGAGGGCCAAGAAGATGATCAGAGGGTTGGAGCATCTTCCCTATGACAACAGGCTGAGAGAGCTGAGGCTCTTCAGCCTGGAGAAGTCTCTGAGGAAACCTTACAGTGGTTTTCCAGTACCTGAAAGGGGCCCACAGGAAAACTGGGGAGGGACTTTTTATAAGGACAGAGAGAAACAGGATGAGGAGAAATGGCTTTAAACTGGTAGATGGCAGATTTAGAGTAGATATCAGAAATAAATTATTTACCATGAGAGTGGTGAGATATTGGAACGTGTTGCCCAGCAAGATTGTGGATACCCTCTACCTGCAAGTGTTCAAGGCCAAGCTGGATGTGGCTTTGAGCAACTGATCAAGAGGGTGGTGCCTCTGCTTATAGCAGTGGATTGGAACTAGATGATTTTAAAGGTCCCTTCCAACCCAAATCATTCTATGATTCTATGATTCAATTACAAGAAATATAATGAATCGTAAACGAAGACAGAATAGGCAAATTAATATATAAGTGTGTCTACATATTTACATTGAAATAAGACTGCAAGAGGCAGATGGATTCTGTCAAGATTATGATAGGGGGAATCCAAGATGTTTACCCAGTTGCTTATTTCTGCTTTAATGAGACAAAATGTTTAAAACCATCTGTTATGTGTGCAAAACTTTATCTTGTCATGGTATTCCAAGGAACATAAAGCAGGCAGTACATACAGATGAATATGTTATATTTTACTTACATTTTAAAGTTTATCTCTTATACTTTAGGATTTTAAAGAGCTAAAGTGTTAAAATGCAGTTGAACAAACTAACAAACTTTCTGATTAAATCGTGATGGTTAGTATGCATGTTATATAAATAGGAAAAAATTAATAGGTTAAAAATATTTTATATTCTTGACAGTTTGCTTACTTACTAGGCTTACAATATTCTTCTTTGTTGTAGTACAGCTTTACCTTGGTGTTGTATTCACATTTTTTTTCAGCCTTAGACCTTCCTTGCAAGCATGCCTTGGCAATATTATTTATATGGGATAACTTTTTTCACAGCACATGAGATAATGTATATTGCTGAATGTGAATACAAAAGATTTTTTTGTCCTTAAATTCAAGGTTTAGCTACACGGTCTAGTTACATAATCAGACTGCATCTGAGTTTAACAATCTCTTAATGGTCTGGTTCTTTTTTTCTTCATTTCATATGCTATTAAAATCTTGCCACATTTATCATTGCGAAGTATGTGCATTACATTAGCATAAAGTAAAGAAAGGAAAGAAATTTAATTTCTACTTTTTATGCCCAAGCAAGTCAAACTGTCAAACACATTGGAGAATGGAATACCAGAAAACGCATATGGTTGAACTAAGACTGAAAAATGATTATTAATTTGCTGCTTTGTTTCAAAAGTTTGGTTAATTCTTTTGACAAAATCATCTAATACTTATGCTCAAGCACTGAGTCTTTCTGTTGATTTCTTTAAGGTTTGTTTTTCAGTATACTTAATATGGATTCAGTTTGGATTTGGGCTCAGTGATACCAGCTGATTTCACCACAGTAAGATCGGGAAGTAATTGTACCACTAGAGTGTTATATGCTCCAACTAGTCTTCTGAAAAAGGCTAGCAAGCTATGTATGTGTGTTCATCAGAAGATACTTGACACTTTGAGTTTTTTTTTCTCTTAGGCTCTATACTCCTTTACTTCTAAATTATGTACAGACTCATTTCTGACCAAAATGGAAGAAAGGAGGAGAAAAAACCAAAATAATATCATCTCTGGAATTGCTTGGTTTGGAAACAGAAGAGTGGATATTTTGCACTAGGAATAAGACAAAGCTAGCATTTTCAATTTTTTCTTCACTTATTGTACCAGGAATGATGATTCCAGGGGCCATTTGGGATGCATGTAGCCTTCATATATATGCTACTTGTCTCAATTTTTTATCATAGAATCGAACAGTGGTTGAAGGGGAACTCTCAACCCGAAAGATCAGCTACTTCTAGCTCCTCTGCCATGGGAAGAATTACCTTTCGCTAGACCAAATTACTCAAAGCTCAATCCAATCCGAGCTTGTGCAGTTCCAGGAACAGTTTATCAGAAAGTTCTTTGGATAACCTTTTCCAGGGCCTCAGCACTCTGAGAGTAAAAAAATTCTTTCAAAAAGCAAGGCAAGGCAAGAGGAAGGAAAGGCAAGAAGAGGAAAGGAGAGGACAGGAAGAAGGAATAACAGAAAAAGATACAAAAGATATAACAAAAAAGAAAAAGAAAAAAAAAAAGAAAGCAAGACGCATGTTCATGGTATTTAGCCTTTCTATCACTCTATTTGATATCTGATTGATTATGGATTTATCAATGCAGCTATGGTTTACAATGTTGGGAAATAGTACATGTATTTGAATCTACAGGAATTAACTCGACAATTTATTCTGTTTTTTCTTAAAAAAAAAAACAATCAATCAAACAAAAAAGCCCAGTAGCTTTTCCCTGTAGCTTAAACTATGATTTCTTCCTTTTCTGAACTTTTTGACTCCAGCAGATTTAAAATCACTATATACTTGAAATCCATTTTAAGGCTAAGAAGGTGTGGAGGCAGGAGAAAAAAAAAGTGCCAGTTTTCATCCTATGTTGAAATCCATTTGGGATGTCAGTAGCACTATAGTACCAACAAAGGTATAGTGGAAATCGTGTGGGCTTTCTAACAACAGTACTCAGGACTTATTAGTGAACTGAAGCTAACATCTGTAATTCCAGAAATAGATGAGTAAGCTTACTTCAAGCTTACTTATGATACATAAGTTTTTTTTCCACAGTCAGCTTGCTGTGTTTTGCTTATTTGCCTGTCCTAAAATATCTCTTCTTAAATGTCTTGTTATCCATGCTGCAATTAAAATTTTAAAATATGTATTTTTAATAAATATTTAAAGTTAAGATAATTCTTTTGTACTTCTCCTTATGGAAAACCTTTTTATTCTGTTACTAATATGATAATTTAACAACATTCAACTTTCAAAATGCTCATTTTTTTGACATATGTGACCATAGCTTAGAGGCAATAGAAAATTTTCAGTTGTAATTAAACCATACCCTTTACTTGGAAGTTCTGTTTAATTTCAGTCAAATTAACAGCTCTTTAAGCATTTTGCTGTGCCAAAGACTATGCAAGTTTCTTGTCACAGAGCTGAGAACTGCCTCTGTAAACCACTTTTCACAGAATGTATAAAACCATCAATCTCAGGAGACATAATAACGGATTCCGAAGGCTTATCATTTAAAAGTATATGAGTGACTCAAAACATAAACTGCATAAAATGCACAAAATGATTGTCTCTTTCTTTTGGGTGCCCACAGAAATAACCAGAGTGCTTTTGTTTGCTTTCACCTGAGCTGTGAGAAGTGTGGAATCTGAGGATTTCTCATCTGATATTAATGGATTGCTTTTATTACTTTGTCTTTCTTAAAAAAAAAAATCACTAACATATTAAAAAAAAAAAAGTGTATCTTTACATTTCTTATTGAGGTTGTAGAAGTACGAATAATCAGCAAAGGGAAACTTAGAAACTGGCAAGGATTTAAAAAAAAATAAAACAAAACAAGAAATGAATATTAGGGAGACAAAGTGTCCATGCTTATCTATGGCCTATGTAATCACAGTGCCAAAGGAATGGATGTAAAATAACAAAGAGCCTGTTTGTATGTTTAAGGCTAATAATACATGGAAGTTTCTTCCTGAACCAGGAATTTCACCCTTTACTCAATGGCCGTAGAAGGAACCTTTATTGTGACAAAAACTTTCACAGTGGATTAAGAGTGCATTGTTCTCCAAACAAATCAAGAATAATTCATTTGTCAAACAAATGCTCATTTAGAATCAACTGGTAGAATTAAAGGAGTGGAATAAAATATGGAAAAACAACTAAACATGTTTCTCTGGTCTTTATCTTCATGCAATCTAATACTTCCCAGTCACATGTCTGTGTAAGAACCACATGCCATGCTTACATTGGGCAAACTGGCTGAGCAACATTTTGTGATTAATAATCATCTTCTAAGATGTGATTCAAAGTGAACATGCAACGACACTCCAATTTTATAGTATTAAATCAACAGCAACTTGAAAACTACATTTCTATTTACATTTGTATCCATTTCAACTTGTAATAAATAGTAACAGTTAAAAAAAAAAAAAAGCAATTCCAATCTTGTGCTGAAATATTTGAGATCAGTATTATTTATTCCATGCTGACTGCAGAGAGAACACCAATGTTTTTATTCTCCAGTTGTAAAAAATGTTACAGATAACCTTTATTAATTTAACATAAAATTATTTTAGGGTCTTGGAATTCCAAAATGCAGTATAAAGCCTTGTTTATTTTTGATTCATAAAAAGTATGGCAAAGAATAATTTGATATTATCAAGAGATACTCAGATAGAACTGTATGGAGTTGAAAGGGACTCTTAAATGTGACTGAGGTCATTTCTGAGCTCTGTGGTAAGAAAATGCCTTTAAAGTAGCTTCTTGTTGAAAGATTCCACATCTTTCCTTCCTAGTTCCTCCAGTTCTTTGTATGATTTTTTTTCCTTATAACAAATCCATTCTTTACTTTCTTGCTGCAAAACAAATTGCTTCAATCCCTACTTCCAGGCTATGTGGAAAGCAATCATTATAATCTTACTTTATGAATAGGAGAAAGAATTTAATACATACATTTATTGCTTCATAAATCTCACTTTAATTCTTTAACATTATATCTAAGTTCACCTATAAAACATTTTATGTTGAGGTGCCCCTGACCCATTACTGTGTCCTCAGTCAGTAGCTCACAAAAATATTAGCTGTTTAGGCAAGAATTTAGCAAGTAAATACCTTGTTTAAAATAAAGGAAAGAAAATATGTTTCAACATTATAAATAATTTGGTCATAGAACTCATTGGAATGATTATAGAATCATAAAATCATGACAGTTGGAAAAAACTTCTAAAATCATTTAGTCCATGAGCATCTAACCTTTTGGCCACATTGAGAGGAGAACTGTCTTGGACCTCATAAAATATATGTTATAGATAAAGTAACCAGACTTATTTTTAACATATATATTTTGCTAAAACATTAAAAAAAAAAAAAAAAAAAGCAACAAAACGTAACACTAGTGGGATGTTTGACCTTGTTTCTATGAAACTAATGCATCAGTCTGTTTTTACGGAACTGGCAATTCTTAATGAGTTCTCAGGGTACTCAAGATTTTTGATGAAATTCTACTCTTCCTTTATTTCATTCATCCTAGAAAACAATTGTTCACAAATGTGCATACTGCCAAAAAGTGATAATAAAGCATGATTGTGAAGCAAGGGCATTTCTCTCTGAAAAGGTAGGCCTTGCAAAAGTCTGGTAAAGAGGTTGCAATCAAATTTTTGAATTAATGTCTGATTGGAACTCTATTCCATAAGAAAATACACAGGCCATGTTTTTATGTTGACTGAAATTGGAGTCGCAGATATACAAAAATAATGATGAATTTTTAGCAGTCTTTTAACCTATTCTCAAATTCCTTTATCAAAACAGAAAGCAAAGCTGCATGTTTTTTGCTGTTCACAGGACTGTATTTTCCAGTGCCTCAAAATACACACAACTATTTGGTATCGAGTTAGCACTGTGCAGTGCTCTTCCCTTGTCCTGATTTCAACCCAGACAGAGCCAATCACACAATGCTGTTTGGTTGGTGCTGAGGATAAGTATGCATGCTGGGCCAGGCTGCTCTGTTGGGCAGAGCTGCTGCCATGATGGCATGGGGCAGAGTACAGCCACAGTAGAGTTGTGCCAGATCACACGCATCCTGTAGGTTGTAGGTTGGATGCCCTTGATCAGTCCAACCAGACCTAATTATGTAAGTAGTGAAAGCGTAACTGAGTTTTACAAAAAATTGATAGTGCTAAAGTTCTCAAGGTTGTCAACGGTTTATGGGCTGGTTTGGCCCAGTTCCGTGACCAGCAGGGCGGAGGGATCTGCAGATCCGCGCCTCTGGGAAAGGGGAAGCAGGGGACCCCAAAATACTTGAAAACAACAGCACTGATCTGAGGTGGAACAAATGATTTTACTAAATATAGTATTAGTAAAATACAATGAGAGAGAGAGAGAGAGAGAGAGAGTCTGTTTGAATTGTATAGACCTCACCACAATGCTGGGGTGAGAAGTGCAGTCCAGTTGAGAGACTGAAGTACAGACGGCGAAGTGCAGGCGGCGAAGCGCAGGCGGCGAAGCGCAGATAGCGAAGTGCAGACAGCGAAGAGCAGGCGAAGAAGAAGAATCAGGTGACCTTGCTTGGAGTTATATCCCCTTGCTGACCGCAAAGTCCCCTGGGGAAATGTAGTTCTTTTCCGACGGACGAACATTCGGCAGATATCAAACCCCACCCCCAATGCATTACATGATGTTATGGTGTGGAATACTGATGACCAAAAATCATAAAACCATGACAAAGGTCCAATCTAATAAAAGGATGAAATGGCGTTCTCTACATAAACTACTGTTTTGAGAAATTGGAGAGAACACTGTTAATGCACCAACCTGTATTTGCCCTTCTTTTAGGATACTGGGAAGTGTCAGAAACATTGTCTGGGCTATAGGAATTTGTCTAATCGTGGATATGTATTCTCATCTCTTCATATACATCCTTCTCTATAAAGAATAGGAAATTTGTACTGTACTACATGATTCTTCTTTCCAAAAGCTTTTTGTTCTATATATAGAATAAAAATGTCTATTCCGATATTTGTTTCATTAATGAGATTGATTCATTCTTAAAAAGTATATATAAATTTACATTTATGTGCAGAAACATATACCTAAATATTAATAATTAAAATACTAGTCAAAGAAATCAGATTTGTTATAGTACTTATAAAATATTTTGGATTGTAAAAATGAATAATACTGTCTATCCCAAATTGTCTACTGACACCATGATCAGTAATTATATTTTGATTTTGATTATATTTTGATTTTCTATTTTCTATGTATATATTTCTATTTTTTATTTTCTACATTTTATTTTGAAAAAAATAACAATTTTATTCAGTCCTTATTTTAAATATCTGATGAAAATAATAAGACAAAATGCTTGTTAAGTCTTGTAGGTTTAAGTTGCATGTGCCTTTTTTAATGTGTATGAATACTGTGAGTTAAAAATAAATATATATGTAGATCTTCCAGTTCTTTTCCTGGAAAACACGGGATATTGCTTTGTGCACTAAATCCAAGTCTGGCATTTTTTGTCTTGATATTCATTTTTAAATATAAAGATGTTCTTACAATAAATAAATAAATAAATAAATAAATCAGGAGAAAGCTAATGTAACAGTTTGACCCAAAGGCAATTTAGTGAGAACTTTGGAAATGTGTACCAGCTATAAATTATTTCAAAGGCAATTTATAAAAGTGACGAGGGAATATACACGTGTAGGTTCTCCAGCTGTTAGACTGCTCAAAGACAAAATCTTTCCATATGTTCCTTAATGCAAAACTCTGAAATAAAATATTCTATAAATAGTTTTTACAGCTCCACTAATGCCATATTTTAATGCAGTTACAGGAAAATATCATTTGTGCATTTCTGACAGCTAAGAAATTGGAATTTTTCAAATGAAGAAAAAAAACCTGATGCATTTTGTAGGTATCTTTGTTTTTCTGCGTTTCTCATGTAGCCCCATGTATGACTCTTTTCCATAATTCTTGAATCTGGTTTCATTTTGATTCATATAACGTATAAGAATGTGGTTTTTCATGGCTTATTTTTTCCCCTAATCACGATTTTTCAAAGCTTGTTCAGTGTCCTGGACTCTAGCATACAGAAATTGACTGTATGTTCTTTAAATAAGAGAACACTTCCATTGTCTCAGCATATGCATTCCTATCTATTTTAAACTGTCAAAAAAACGGTGCTGACTTTTAGCTCATCGTGAACCAAAGTAATTGTAAAAGCCTCTACAGACTTATGTTGACTCTGTAATTGAAAGTAACTGAAATTATTTACATACCCTGGAAGAGAAAGCAGAAAGTGCAAGCTAAATACCAACCTTAAAATAATAATAATAATAAATCAATAGTCTCTTAAAAATAGATCTTCCTCAGTCACAACCCTTAAAATGGCACTCTGAGATGCATCTCATCAGTACCCGTAGACATATGGATGTTTTTGTTACAAACCTGATCTTTACTTACAGCAGCAGGGATGTTGTTTTCTCACTCGCCACCTTCCAATCCATATACTGGAAGAGAAATTGCCTGTGGAGACTGAGGCAAAAAATAAAGTTGAGTACTTCAGCCTTCCTCTTGTCTGTTGTCATCAGCCTGCCTCTGTTTCTCACTGAGGGGTTAAGCCTTCTTAGACTTTCCTTTTCTAGTTAATGTGGAGGTTAAAGCCTTTTTTTGTTTTTCTTTGCATCCCTCACCAATTCTATTTCCAGCTGGGTCTTGGTCTTCCTGGCTCTGCTCCTGCACAGCCTAGCAGCATCCTTATACCCTTCCCAGGGCACCTATCTGTGTTTTCATTGTCTGTGCATTTTTGCCTTGCTCTCCATTTTGGCATGGCTGCTTCTTGCCTGCCTTTCCTGACCTCCTGGGAATGGATAGCTCTTGTGCCCAGAGAAAAGTTTCCTTGAAGATCTGTCAGCTCTGCTCAGCTCCCTTGTTCATGAGGACAATTTTCCAGCAGGTTTTGGTGATTAACTTCCACCAAAGAGATGGAATTCAGCTTTCTTAAAATTTAGCATTGTGATTTTATTATTTGTCTGTCATATATCCCTCAGGAGTGTAAGCTCCATCATAGCACGGTCATTAAAGGCTAGACAGCCTCCAATCCTGATGTCACTGGTGTTATGTGCAACAGGTCCAGCACTGCATCCTCCTGGTGGGGTTGTCTGTATTTTCTGGCTCAAGCAACTACTTCTATGTGTGCTTAATGTATTCTCAGCTTTATTACTGAGGCAGAATAACTGGTTAGATCTACCCATTTTTATATAATTAAAAACAGCCTCTGTTTTTGGAGATAAAGTAGGAAAGAATATCATTTCTGAGATGTACCTTGGCCAATCTAACTCCTTTAAATGCCAGTGAATTGTAGCTGCCTCTACAACAGAAGAAATTATGAGAAGATTTTGCTTATGAACCTTTCCTGCTGATCACATTCTGTTTTTAGGAACTTTTCTGAAAACCTACTTTTTAACTACAGATCTCTAAAAATAATTGATGCGCATAGAAGAAATTCAATCTATGGTTCTTGATTATTTATCAAATGGTCCTTGGTATACAGAATGATCTTGCGTGAAATAAAGTCACGTGAGAAAGAAGATCTGTCTAACTTTGGTGCAGATTTTACAGGAGGAGATAAACTTAGCCCTGTCCTGATTTCTGAACAAAGCTATGAGCAAATATATTAAGTGCTGCTAGGAGTGCAGTTACAAAGAAAATAAGAATTATTTAACCCTGCCCACAGCAGGGGTTTGGAATTGATGAAACCTTAAGGTCCCTTCCAACTCAAGCTATTCTATGATTCTGTATTTCCATGGGGAAAAAAAAAAAAAAAAAAAAAAAAAAAAAAAAGAGAAAAGCCCACATAGTTTTATAGATATTACAGAAGCAAGATCTTTTGTGACAAGAATGTTGTCACATTGTATATGGTACATTTTTTATCTACATAAAAGAGAAACTTGAAAGAAACTAGCAGTCTATACCAAAAATGTAGTACAACTCTAACTAGATATGGCTGTATAAGGAAAGCAACACTGAATACTGAAGATTTTGGGCAAGGTTAAGAGAAATAAAGAGTCTCAAGCTATCAACTGCCACAGAAAGAAAAAGAAGGAAAAGATAAAATAGAAGAGAAAAAAAAACTAAAACTTTTATCAGATAAGATATTTAAAATGGTCTAAATTCCCCAAATTCCCCAAATCAGGTAGTGTTGCTAGGAGAGTTACATTAACCAGTTTTATGCAAGAGAAACATAAAAAAAAAATAAAATAAAATAAATTGGGGATGAGGATGATGGAGAGAAATATGTAGTAATAATTATAATTTCCTGCCTTGAAGAGTGGAAAAAAAATGAGTAAGTGAAGATAGACTTGGATTAAGTGATAAGTGTAAGTGATAGAATGAAGGCATTGAGAACCTCAGCTTTCTTCTTATCCTCAGTGATCATGTACCCTACACATATAGTAAAGGATGGAAATTCTCCTTAGCCCTTGCAGGGGAACTGTTAGGTCATAACTTGACCTTGTAATTGAGCACCTAGTGAATGGGTATGGCTGTCCAAGGAACATACCTGTTTGCACCTGTTCTCCCCCTATGACCAGAAAGGTTGGTCCTAGGGTGAAGTCATCCTGGGCTCGTGTAAGGGCCAGCCTCTGAAAGGAGGGCTTCTTTTGGACCTATGCTTCTTCCTATGAAGTAGTACTATAGAGCCAGAGAGCCCTCTTCACGGTTTGGTGAGTTCCATTCTCTTTTCTTTATATGGCTGTTGGCCTAACTGTGAATACTTTGCCTACTAACACCAAGAACCTGCCAGAAGCAATTTTGCTTCTTCAATAGCAGAATAGCCTTTCTCTTACTGTTAATACATTAGTGAAAAAGGTTTCTCTTTTTGTATTCTCTTTTAGTCTTGTAGCAAGTTGAGTTCAAGTTGGGCTTCTGCCTTTCTTCTCTCTGCATATCCTAACAACTTCTTTGTATTCTCCCTAAGAAGTAAGACAATAAACAGAAAAGTATCAGTAAGTTAATGACATTTTCTAGTAATTTTTATGATTAAAATAATTGTATTACCTTCTGTTTAAGAACTATGGAAAAATAGATGCTTTGTTCAGAGTAAATCTTTTGTTTCACTTCACATTTTTAGTAGAGTACT
This sequence comes from Lagopus muta, assembly GCF_023343835.1. Taxonomy (NCBI): domain Eukaryota; kingdom Metazoa; phylum Chordata; class Aves; order Galliformes; family Phasianidae; genus Lagopus; species Lagopus muta. Next base: position 12,596,342 of record NC_064434.1, read on the forward strand.
CAAAAAGCTGGCTGATATTCTTGCAGAACCTCTCAATTACTTTTCAATTATCATGGGAATCTGGAGAGGACCCAGCTGACTGGAAGCTGACAAACATCCTCTCCACTGTAAGCCGTTCTATGATTTTTTCAAGAGGAGCAAGAAAGATGACCCTAGGATTCTGATTGATAACAAGCTCAATCTGAGAGAGTAGTGTGCTCTAGGAGCCAAAAGGTTAAATTGTGCTCTCAAGTGCATCAGGTACAACACTGCCAGCTGAGTGAGGGAAGGAACTGTCCTGCTTTGGAGTGATGTAGTGTAGGGTTAACTATGTCTTTCTTGTCAGTATTTTTTACTTATTTATTTTTATTTTTGAATTGGCATGTAACAATTTTAGAAACAAATTTTCAAATATCTTGAATAATTTGGAAAATGGAAAACAAGTATGTAAATATATAGATTACATTGCAAGTGTTTTCTGTGCCTTTCAGGGTCAAGAGCAGCCAATTTCAAGAAGAGCACAAGACTGAATTTGGATAAATCTTCTGTATAAAAAGTACAGGGTGGATATCAGGAATAACGATTACCTAAATTTGTAATTTTGTATCTCTGTTGAATCAGAGAACTGACTGTTCAGGAAGAGCAGAAAATGATAACAGACAATTTTGTTTATCAGGTAAGAATTTTCAGTGTGTTGCTCCAACAAAAAGTTACTATCTCTCTACAGTGTATTTAATTGAGAATCTTAGTAAGCTGTAACTAGTTGCTGTTCCTGCACTTCGACTATTTTAAGTCTGGTCAGAGGACTCTATGTTTTTATAAAATAAGCTAACTTTTTATAAACTAAAACTCTATTTTTATAAACTTAAACAAGCAAAACAACAGAGATTGAAGTCTGTGACTCTGAAAAGTGTTTAATACAATTTTATATATTATGACACAGTTTTAAGGTAAGCTGTAAAGAAAGCTGTGGCTGCTTAGAAATACTTTATAGGTAAAATGTGCAAGTTATAGGGATTGCTATAGCTTCACTTATAGTACTGTCTCTTCTACCATCAACACAGACTATTAATTCTCTGAGCAATTCAAATTGAGCAGAAGTTTTACTACATATGGATGTTCCACAAAAAAAAAATATCTGGAAATCGAAGATACTGTACGGGAATATTTAGGTTAGATTTTAGGAAACAACTTTGAAGAGTAAGGCTTTGAGTGTTTCATCTTCCACCATAATATCTTTGGGGATTAAGACAGTGACTTGAATTAAAAATTAAGATGCAGACCTTCAGGCAAACAAAGGAAGTAGTTAATATGTGAAATTCACTTCCATCAAAGGTAATTTTAAAGTGCTCTGTGTGAGAGAATATCAGAGAAAGGATTATGATGGGAAATCCTTTTCTTTTTCTGTAGGGGTCTATGCTAAATGACCTAAAAGGCTTTAAAATGACTTTCATCTAATATTTTAGGAGTCTCAAAAAACAAGTATTCTGGAGAGTAAGCAGGTCAGTTACTCATGCTATGCTATATATTATATTTATGAGAAGATGCTGAAGCTGCCTCTTTCTAGATGCTTCACAGTTAAAGGAATTTTCCTTTCAAAACTTCACTGTAATTAATGAAGAACAAAAATAAAGCTATTGACATATGAATTTCCATGATGTTGAAAAACTACTTATCTATAAATCTTGTGAGGCAGACCACTTCCCTGTAAGTATTTTCACACTCTTAGGTGTTTCCACACCCTTAATGACCATTATAGAATAGAAAAACTACACCACAAAGTAACAGTTTCAAGATAAAAATGAAAATATACACTGCTTCAATGAACTATTTTGTATGTGACAGATATTTCGTTTGAAGGATTTGCCTATTTGCATTATAAACTGTTTACAGTGTCATAATTTCAGAGTACAGCCTATAATTTTATTGAAATACTCCAGTTCTAAGATTTATAATGGGAAAATAGTTTGAGTAACAGGAGAACTAAAGCAAGACTTGGTTTTCAATTCACAGTAAACACTGACCATTCTAGTGATTTAGTGCAAGTTTCCAGTGGCATAAAATGCATTAGTAGTTTCTAATATAATGCAGAGATGAGCCATAAAATTATTTTTTCTGGGCGTTATCACTTCTGAACATTAAGTGTTTCATAGGAAGATTGAAAAATGTAGAACAGAAATGTACTGTGGATTATTAAATACTGACAGACCATTTCTAGCAAAGGAAGATCTTAAGCAGTGAATGATTTGAGGGTAAGGTGGTACTTGGTAGACGTGTTCCTGCTTTCTTCTTAAACTTAGTTCCAGGCATTCATTTCGGTCACTGGCTGAGGAAACAATTCGTGCTAGATGCAGTAAGTATGGCTACTCTCACAAGTGAAAAACTTTTGTCAGTAAAAGCTTTTACTTTGTTCTTTGCATATGCATGCTGGTAATTATCTGGTTGTCTGTATGTATAATTCTGTTTCAGCCATTACATTGTACCATGGTGTTTGAGAGCACTTTTGAACAAAAGTAGGAAGCCGATTTTATAAGGTACGCACAAACACTATCTGAAAAATTTGTCAGAACAGGTTGTTGAAAAGCACTGAATTTTTCCTTCTATGAGAACAAAAAAAATTCTATGTGTTCAATGCTTATTTGTAAACAGGTCTGATGTATTCTCAGACAGGTTCTGCAATGTATTTTGTCTGTGTCCATGACTGTCTTAAAATCAGTGTTGCATATTTTTTTTCTTTATATTCTTTTCAGGACAATATCTTGCCTTTCTGAAGAGATTAGCATCAGGAATTCTGGTCAGATCAGATAAAATGAGTCATGAGTTTACTGAAAATTACGGAAGGAAAAATAGAAAGAAACAATGATGGAAAAAAATAATCTGACAACAGTTCATGAATTGATTCTACATAATTATTCCACGTTGTAAATAATGGTATAAGAAAAGATAACTGCTTCATCAGATTTCTGCTTCGGAAACTATTTAGCTGCCAAGTGATGAGTGTTATCCATTAGAAATACTTACATATAATTTAATTGACCTTCATATACTTATATGTCCGTTAATGATTTCCTCATGGCTTTGCCAGAGTGCCTACTTTTCTTCTGTATTTGAAATTAATAAAAGAAACGACCATCTTTTGGTAATTATTTCTGAATTTTTAAAAAATTTAAGTACTTTTTCATTCAAACTCCTGTAGTTTGAAGTCTCTTTCAAAGCAGACCTTTGTTCTGAATTTTCCTTAAAACTGCATAACCATTCTCAGAATTATGTCAACTCATATAGCTGAAATTTGAAAACAGATTCCTCTAAGTAGTTTCTTATCTGCAAACTAAGATGCACGTAAGTATTACAGTGGAAAAGCTCTTAGAGTAAGCAATATTTCTGCTACTTTTACACTGAGCACAGCCACACACTGTGAGCAAGTCATTTTTCTTTGCACCTCTGCATTCTCTTTTTAACATTAGTAATGTACATACAATTGTACCTTTATATCATAAATATATGTATTTAAATGACCGCTTGAACTGTCTATATTGACAAAAGCTTTTTCACAGAGAACAGTTTATTCAACCTGAAAATAAATTAGAATATGTTTAGTAGATTATAATGTTATGTATTTGAATATAGTACACCCATATAAAGTTCTAATACTTAAAATACAATGAATAACCAAATAATAGGTTGGGAAAAGACCTATAGTCTATCACCTAGTCTATCTTTAAGCCTAAGCAGGATATTCTATATAAATTTCATTCTTAACAGACATTTGATTTGGCTTTTCATTAAGGTGCACATCTTCTGAGGTTCCCATAATCTCCTGACAATCTACTATTCTTATCAGTAAAAATGTTTCCCCTCACATATGAATTATTCTTCATTATAATAGTTTAAATCCATTCCTTTTCATCCTGTTGAGAACATAATGTTCTTTGAAATACTTCTAGAAGACTTATCTTTTTTTTTTCATCTCTATTACTTTGTGTGGCTTTTGTATCAAACCAAAAATATTCTAAGCTGTCCATCTTCCTACTGTTTATGTTCTTCAGGCCTCTGATCTCTGTTGTTTCTCTCTTCTGGAGTCTATTCTATTAACCACAAGTCGACTGACACAAATAGAAGTTAATACAACACTGAATATTGGATTACAAACACCTTCCTAATTCTGCTCATATGAACTGATATGGAATTTCTGTTACAGAACAGTACGCCATTTAAGCCTGCTAACTGGAATTCCTTTTATGAATGGAGTAACCTCATTCCACAATTTATATGTGTACATCTTACTTATGAGGAAATGCATAGAAAAATAAAATCACAAGAGAAAGTACATATAATTTTAAATGACATTATTTTAGAATAAAGTAGGATCCTGTCCCAGTCCTATTGTGAATATTCTCACTATGTTACATTATAATCCTTGCATTGTGTTCTTAATACTTAGTTAAAAATGCAGAACTCAGAATGATTGTCTCTGCAGTTGTGACTATTTGTGGACCACAGAGGCAGTAAAATGTTGTACTTAGATCAGTTTATGTGCAAGGAGTAATTAAGCTGAAGTTCAACACAACAAAAGACAGATTACAATAGGAAAGTGAATCACAGAAGTGTAGAGGTTAGACGGAACCTCTGAAGATCACCTAGTCCAAACCCCTACTAAAGCAGCTTCTCTACAGCAAGTCACACAGCAAAGTGTAGAAGTAGGTTTTGAATATCTCTAGAGATGGGAACTTCACAACCAGGCTTTGCTGGATATGAGCACAGTCTCCTCTCTTCTCCATATTTTATACATAAAAAGACTTCTTTATCAGCAGTGGAAAATACAAAGCAACTATGGGGGTCAATTAAATTATTTAACAACATTATATTAAGGAAACTTGAACTGACAACTCTTTCTCATCATAGACAAAAATCACATTAATCACAGCCTTTGCTGGCATTAGAAAACATACCTAGAAGTTTTTATCTGAAATTAATCTTGTTTTAAAATTTTGGTGAAATCAAGAGAAGTAGGGCTTCAACCAATCCACAGCATGCTCTAGTGGCAAGATAGATCACAGTTTTACAAATAATTTTGACCTGTCATATCTTGTGTTAAGGGAAAAATTTACCACAATATCACATATACTTGTCGTGGCAATTTGATGGATTTGGAGTACCTAAAAAATTAGATAAATCCATACTTGAACTTCAGTAAATCAAAAAGCAGTTATTTGTGTACTAGTATGCTCTTTGTGGATCTCACAGTGACAGCACGATTGGAAATGTGTCATCTTTGCTGCTTTGAAGTTTTAATGTCATCCTCTTTCATTTATGTTATAAAATATAAATGCTATTGAATGCTAAATCTCTTTGTGATAGCTCATTTTAAAAAGTATTTTGCAACTAAATTGCTTATGAATATTTTTGACAAATGCATTTACATTTAATTTTGTGATGTGATTAACAAAGATATATAATTATACTAAATAGACTTAAAAATTATGTCTTTAGGAGAAGAAAAGAAAAAGGATCAAATGTAGTCTCAAAGGAAAAGTAATTCAAAATCTACGATTGGACTTAATTCCTTTACTCCTTTAGAAAAGGAATGGATGAGAATTTTGATATATTTTTGTACTACACTTGGAAAGAGTTTAACAATCAGACCTGTTACGAAGTTTCTGATTTCAGTTTGTGAGAAGGATTCAGGAAATGGTGGAATTCAGGATTCAAATAGATGCAGTCTGGCATCTTTAGTTTACCTACACTGAATACCTTATTTTCCCACACTTATGGATATATTCCTTACTGTACTTTTTCTAACAATATTCTACATTTTCCCACGTGCAGGAAAAAAAAAGAGCTTATGACTAATTTCACTGTGGTGAAAAGAGAGACCTGGCAAATCTCATTTGAGCAAACATCTAGCTGAATAAAATCTTACCTTTTAATAATTTGGATGTGCTTTCTTTCTGCTGCTACATACTCCAAAGTTTTGATCAGGCAGCAATTCAAATATAGAAACTTAATATCTGACTACTGTACACTTCCTTCAGATATTTCAGTTTCTTCCATTGCTCTGTGACCCAGTCATCTAGATTACAGCCTATATGTGTTCATGGTTGATGCAAAAGATCCCGTTTGAAATTTCTTGCAAGCAGCATTGGAAAAAAAAAAAAAAAGAAAAAGAATTCCAATCTTCAATTTATTGTTTAGCTAATCAGAATGATCTTAAAGCTCTTTGGCTGAACAAGACAAAATACTACTGCTACTTCCGACATCTCTTATTATTTTAATGTTGAAATTATCACTTCAGTTTCTACTCTTCATCTGATCCCCAAGGAGAAAAAATGATCCTCTCCCACACTTGAGCTCTAGTTTTTTACTTATGCACTGTTGTCACTGCTGAATGCACAGTGTGTTTAGATACTAAAATCCTGACTGCATCTACAGCAAACAATCCTTGACTTATATTTCTAAAGCTGTTTTTCAAGGCATAGGAAAGAAAAACCTCTTTTGCAGTTTTGGGCAATCAGCATTTCTTTGAAGTTTCTGCTGTAGTGTGTGCCATTGCAAAGATTTTTTTTCTGCAAGATTAACAATAAATTTAACCAGAGATTAGACAGCTGCTTTCTTTGAAGTTTGTATGAGTCAGTGATTTATTTGTGAATGTCTAACAGGTAAGAAACTGATAGGTCAATTTTTGTCTTATGTTGCCTGCACAACTTCTGAAGTGACTAACTATTTATTGAATAAAGGTTTGTCAGAAAATACTAAGCTGAAATGAATCAGAAAAATCTGCTTACAGAATAACTGTATACTGCTATCACTTTCCCACAAACTTGCTTGAAGTCCAGGGATGTAGTGGTACATTCATGAAAAAGATACATCACATAGTCCTCACACATAGTGGTATCATTCTTCTATACCCTTGTGTACTGTTAGTATTCAATTTGAAATCATGACTATACATTAAGTAAAACATACAGCTACAAAAACAAGAGATACAAGACAGATTTCTTTGCAGAAGATCTCTGGCTGCTGCGAAGCACATCAGATCTAGGAAGAATTTTGGATCTGGTTATGGAGGAGCTTCGTGCTTGCAAAGGAGGTGTGAACTTAATTTGGTTCAACAAACCTTGAATTGCTTGGTAATAGATTTAGTGCAAGGTATAAAAATACAATTGTCTTTTTGTAAATTTGCCTTTATGTCAGCAATATAATTATAGTACTTCTGAATTTTAAAATAATATGTTTAACTGACTTTATTCTATTGCTTTTGGCCCGTGCTATGCTTCGGTCTCCAGGGTTGAGTTACAAAGAACTTTTGAATTTTAAATACAAGACATACACTGTGTCAATTAATTTGACAAAAAAAGAACTACCGGCAGCTATATGCCATCTTTATTCTCAGAGGATTCTAGGGCAGATATGAACTCTAACAGCTACTTAATCAACTTAGAAAGAAACTACGAAGGCCAACTGCATTCCACCCTGAACCTGAGAAGATTCTCAGAAATAGATAAATGTTAATTAAACTCCTGCTAGATTCAAAAAAGTCTGCAAAGGGAAGTGGGAGGCTGTTAGATTGCAGCTCTGTGTAATTGTTCAGATATAAATCAAAAAATAAATATACTTAGAGATGATGCTAGTGGATCTGAAGATTCACAGATAAAAATCGACTATTTTACATGTGAATCTAATTGCTTCAAACTCATTGGAACATTATGGTTATATATCACTTTGTTCTTCACAAAAATTTCCTTTCTAGAAATGTTTGAGACCTTAGACATACAAGTGATTGGAAGATACAGCATCTCCAGCCATTACTTCAACCCAGAGTGATGGGTCTGGGCTAATTCAAATACAGGTATGCTGCTTATGATTTATCACTGCTCCACTGTAAATTCAAATATTTAGAGGCAATTCAAATATAGATCAGCATGGACTGAGGTATCTCACTGGATAACAGATGGTAGAAAAACTTACTCAATGCATTCACCTACTTCTTGATTTCCTTTGAAGCTTTCTACTCATTAGTGCCACTAATACTCATAAAAATATAATGAGCTGATTAATGATCTTTGGAAATTTTAGAGGACATGCACTGTAGTTGTGAAAGAGTTTTTAAAAACTAGGAGGACAATCATGTGAGAATTCAAAAATTTATACAATCCTTCTGTGCTGGAAGAGATAAATTCTTATTCCAAGCCAGGTGTCAGATTCTTAACTGATATAATTAGTGTAGGTCATCCCACTGTTATTATTCCTTTCCTGCTGCAAGTAACTATGTGCTTAATCATTAAAAATAATGCTACAATCTGTATTTTGATGTGTTAACAGTATTCTTTCAGGGATATCAATGTATTCCTTAAAGTGCTGTTTTAAGAAGAACACTTTTCTGCATTTCATGGTTTACCTTGCATCCTTCTTGGATTACCTTGTATTCAAGAAAAAAATAATGTTAGATTTTGAGGGGAAAAAAAATCCACCCTTTCAACAGCATATATTTCTTTCTTAGGGCCAATCAACTGAAGACAAGAAAACACAGTAACAAAAACTGGAACATTTTTACTGAAGTATACCTCCTATACATGCACTTAGATAAGGCATGTAAATTAAACATCTCAATCAGCACCAAAAGTCATGAATAATTATCTGATATTTAAAGGTCATTTAAAGATAGCAGACAGCCTTTTCACATGATTTCTGATGAGATTTTGAGGTGGTAAACCACCTTGAGAACTGGAAAAACATTTCAAAATCACAAGTAGGCACGTTATCTTCAGAAGAGGCCTTGATTGGTATTTAATAACAAAATATGAAGCCATATGAATTACAATGAAAAGAAATACAATAATGAACTTCTGTTCCTAAACACATCATCAGTATGCAATGAATGAATCAAGGGTCTTGAGGAAAAAAAAACAACCAACATTTTGATTAGGTCATTGAAAATAAAGTTCAGGTGAGGGAAACTGAATAATAATATATATATATTTTCCTCTTTGACCTTTCAGCTACATTACTGTAAGGTTTGGGATACATGGCTGCGGTTTAGATTTCTATTTTCAGTAGAGTACCTTTGTATTGTTGCTAGCATACAGAACCGCCTGCAACATTTCACTTCAACAAAGCATTATGGGACCATCGATATTCACTTTCTCAGTGCGTGCTGAATTGACAAAGTATGAAGAATATATTTTTGATTATTACAAGATTTTTAACATTATTTTGCTCTTGCTTTTGCATATTTGCCACCATTTTCCATTTGCTTTCTTCCCTCAGTCATTTGAATGTGCTTCAATACAAGGTTATTCCAAAGATAACACATATCAATAGTTCATTGACTGAAAAAAACTGAACACCTAAATCAACGGACAGCAGGAACAACAAAAAACTACCAACTTACCTACCTACCAACAAGAACAAAAAGTACCCAGGTGTTCATTCAGGATTTCAATCCTCAGATAAAATATGTTCAGTTTATCATGGATCTAAAAAAACAATGAATGACCACAATGAGGAATATGACATATTTGAATTAGTAAGCCACTGAATCAATATATTTGTAAGGACAGCAGAATGAGTGAATAAAAACATATCTATGAGAGTTTCAGATTCTACATATATATAAGAATATAAGAAAAATCTAATTTCCCTACAGAAAACTGCATATAAAAGTTTATAGTGGGCACTATTTAAACTGGAAAAAAAAGAAAAATTAATTTTTATATCCCAAATGTTTTATTTTTATTATGTTACTTTTTCTACATTTGATCTGCAAATCTTTGTTGTTGTTCTGTATATATTGTTGTTGTTGTTTTGTATATATTTTTAATAGTATTTTAATATTGTGATCATGGCAAAGTTAACTTCTGCCAGAAACATATTTCAAAGTTCTCAAAGTCTTTCTATAAATTATCTATTTCAGTTTCACTGTACATCATATTTTCATTGGCTTGGAAACAACATGCAAACTGTAAACAATATTCTAATATTGTATATGGAGTTAAAATCTGTATTGTTGTGTTCAAGTTGTATATTACAGGAATCATTTGACTGAATGAAAAAAATACTTGAAATTACAGTTTTGTGGGTTTTTTTCATAACGTAATCCCTTTTTACATATTTATTTATTCACTGCCTGTGCCAATGCACATATATTATCAGCCACAGGAATGACTTTTATAACACATATTCACACGTGTTTTCAAATTTGTCATTCTTATAAGAAAGTCAATGGCAACAAAGGAATTAGCTAATAATTAACAATGTTTTGAAAATCTGTCCTTTGTTTACATGTTTTCTGAAAATCTGTGTCTGTTTACAGTCAGGCTAACATATTTAGAAAATCTGCATGCCTACAGTTACATAACAAGCAAACTTATAGCTCCTGTTCCTCAGGCTACAGATGTCCCTCTGAAGTTTAAAGCCATATGTTGACATTAATCATTGTGTATTAATGCTAAGCCTTCCTCCTGTCATTCAAAGCTTTGTCTCTCCACAGAGATCTAAAGAATATTCTCTTGTTACTGAAATGATTATAATTAACTGTAAACCTTTCTGCACAGTTTGAAATGAATGAGCAAAAGAGAAAGTATAACTATTATGAGCACTGCCCAATTTTTTAATAGTAGGGTGAGATAATAGCACTAATAAAATTCTAAGGATTTTTTTTCTTATGTGTTTTCTTTCTTGCATTACAATTTGTCTAATCATTCCTCGTCTAATAAAATATTTGTTAATTACTGAATATGAGAAGAAAAAGACTTCTAAAAAAAAGACTTTTTTACTGATTCTTTCTTTAATATATAACTCTATCTAGATAGTTTTATTCCTTCTACATTGATACATTTTTATAATTTCAGTGTCTTTTTCTGCCTTTGCCTTTCACTTGACAACACAGCTCCTCCAAAATTGCACACCTCCTGCAGGTGAAGCAATGTATCTGGAGCTCTAAAAGAAAACTGTGCAAATATATATACATACATCACATTACATTACATTACATTACATTACATTATATATATAATGTAAATATATATTATTTAAATGTTAGAAGTTGTTTCATCTTGCATTTTTATATGTATAAAATAAATTATATTAAAGCCTTATTTTGAAAAACATACATATCCACTGCAATTATTTAGATACAAAACTGAAGAAAACCCTTTTAAACCTATCCTATGTGTCTTGTTTTTCTTCTTGTGCTTAAGCAGAAAGAAAAATAATATATTTTCTTATTAACTCAATACAGTTTTACAGGGATTATCTGTAGTTTTACAGTCTCACAAATAGGTGGCACTAATGAATTCTGCATTTGCAGTAGCACAGTAATGTCTCTCTTCCCAACTAAGAAAAATTCTTAAAACCTGATAAGACAGCAGGGAGTAGAATATGTTGCCCAGTCTGTTGCACTCTACATACTCGGAAACTTTCAAGACCCTACTAGACTAAACCTTAAGCAACCTGGTCTGATGTATAGTTGGCCTTCATTTCACCAGAGGTTGAGCCAGAGGTTACCTGAAGCCATTTCCAATATGAAGTATCTTATGATCCTCACATTGCATACCAAAGCATTAACAAGAATAGCTAGATGCAAAAGTAACATGGATGAAGTTTCAGTGATAAAGAATTAGTTTACTAATAGTGCAACCTTTATAGAAATAACTATGCCTGAATTGATTACCATTTATAAATGCATTCATACATGCACTGGGGGGCAACTATATAATCTTTCCAGAACAGTTAATTTCTAACACATTTCTTATGTAAAAGAGCAGTATGCTCACAGAATCACAGAATGGCCAGGGTTGGAAGGGACCTCAAGGATCATGAATCTCCAACCCCCCTGCCACAGGCAGGGCCACCAACCGTCACATTTAATACCAGACCAGGCTGTCCAGGGCCCCATCCAATCTGGCCATGAACACTTCCAGGGATGGGGCAGCCACAGCCTCTCTGGGCAGCCTTCCAGCATTTCACCACTCTCTCTGTATACTACCAAGGAACAACAACAAAACCAACACCAGCACAATATTATAAAGAAAAAAAATACTAAAATACCATCATCAACCGTCAGCTACTGGTCTCTAAATAGCAATAATTTCTGAATGTTCTTGTTCCAATGAACTAGACACAGATGGGATATAAACATATTAGATCACTGAAACCACATCTTACAACATATGTCATATAATGAGCAAATATTGACTTGAGTCCACAGTAAGAACTTAAGCTGGCAGGAAATTCCATTGCCTTAAATAAATTGCCTTAGTTTTTAGAATCAATTTCTTTTGGCTTATTTTTTGTTCTTCTGTGTTTTGTTTTCTTCACAAACCCCTGAACTGTGAATTCTTTACTGAATCACTATTTCACAATAATTGAACCACCACGTTGTAACTAAAGTAATACTATACAAACAGGACCCAAACTGTCCTTAATCTAAAAGAACAAGTAAAAGGAATAGCTGTCTACTAGCAGAAGAACTTCAGACATACAACACATACCTGTATGAGTCAGGCATAGTCAGATTTCCCGGCAGTGTTCTCCAAAGTAGAATTAATTCATCCATGGCTTTGTATTCAGCATTTCTGCAGATTGTGAGTGGCTGTTTCTAAGTGTAAGAATATTTAGGTTTTTAATGCAAGCCAATTATTTTTTCCAGACAGTTTTATGTATTCCTGTCATTAACATAGATCTCTTGCAAACAGCTACTGGCAGGGGGTGTTTAGAGGCTAACTGCTTAAAGGTATATGATAGCAACTGCATTCATAATTGAGCTCCTTTGACCTTCAGGTAGTCAGGATGTAAGCTAACTCAAATTCAGGAGGCCTATACCAGGTTGAGTATCATCAGCTCAGATCAGCATGGTCTTTGAGAAACAGGATATAAGAACAAGAAATCAGTAAGTCCTGAGTTTAAGCTGGTTTGTGGTTAGCCAGCCCAGGGTACAGCATGTATGCTATCATCTGCCTGTTTTAGAGCATGTAAGCAGCATAAAAATTGGTATATGCATAAAAATGGGATTTATCCAACCCATGATAGAAAGTTACCAAGTGAATCGTAGTCCTGGACACAAGAACCATCCCAATTTAAGGCATCTATAGGCTCTGTTTTGACCTGTGGTTTGCTTCTTCTTCAACTAGAATCATTATATTTTGGACTTGGCAGCCACATCCATTTCCCATTCATGGCAGGCTCCTGTCCTTATCCAGACATAATGTCTGTCTTATTCCTTGTATCAGTTCTAGAAATCATGATTTTTTTTTACCTTTTTTTTTTTTTTTTTTTTTTTTTTTTGCGGGGGGGGGGGGGGGGGGAAGGAGGAAGGATAGAAGGGAAGGAAGCAGGGAGATGTTCAATGAGATGAACAAGCTAGAATACCTTGACAGTTACAACAAGCACAAAAGAAGTGTCATAATGTCTACTGACTGGTAAGTGTTAGACAGTTGTAAAATTGCTTGCTAGACTCCCTAGGGAACATTGGTCTTCCAGTTTTCCTGAAAACATTAACATTGATAAAGGAAAGGTATGGCCATCAAAAGTCACAGCCACCATATTCTGAAACAGCATGGAACAATCAGTTTTCTGGCAGGGAATACTCCCTGCCCTCTTCCATTTACACTTATAGCTGTAAATTCAATGAGCTCATAATGAGTAATGGTGCAATTTTGTGCTGGGAAGAGAAACTAACTGAAATATTTGGTAACAAATAAGTGAAAACTCTAAATGGAAAGCCATGTGAAATGGCTGAAGAGTTGCAAATGAATCTTGTAAAATTATTTCTTTATTAGACTAGAAAGTTTCTGAAGCATGACCTGAGAAATAAATAACAATAATGAATGCTTGAATGGAATATCATTTTAAAAAATGAAAACAAGCAAACATATTTTAAAGAGAGAGAATTTCCATGTAAATAGAGTTTTGGAGCGCTGGAGCAGCAGAACCAGAAGTAGTGTAAGGTCACTTACAAAAGTGAGGAATTAAACAGGACTTGTGGGATCTTCTGCCCAGCTTCAAGATAAAAAAGGTGTTTCAGAAATTGGAATATACTCTGTAGCGTATTTCTACATTGAGAGTCTTTTGTATCTCATGAACTGGGAATTCCTTCTTCTCTAAGGTGAATTCTATACAAAGATTCTGCTGCCTTATGTCAAGAAAGTTCTCAGTTCCAAGCAGGTGAAAATTTATTATTCATTCAGGTATTAAATAAGAAAATAAACAAAACAATAAATAATGGAAAATCAAAGCCTTAGGAGGGATGAACAAAGCTGCTTATTACCTGGCATATTACCTCTTTCACATAATTACCTGTTTTCACATATTACCCGTTTCACATAATATTTTACCATCATTCAGCCATATTCTAAAAAAAAAAAAGTCTGTGGTCATCATCCTCTCTTTAAAATAAATGTTTCTGATCAGCAGCAGTCTTTTCTGAAACTGGCAGAAGAGTATAAACCTATTAAAGCTCTTTTATGGTGTTCTTTTATTGTAGTTCTCTACTTATAACTCTTCATCACACACTTTCAGAATCAATTTCTATTCCTTTTTATTAAATTCTTTAGTTTTTGCTTCTGCTATCCTTAAAGAGTGATCATTATTTTTTGTATTTTGTTATTGCAAAATAAATATTGAAAATACGAACTGTGAACAAATAAAAACTTGAAATTTGCATTTTCTGAAGGAGCCTGAGCCATGTCCAGAATGTTTTGTTAATGATGTTTAAAATTACTGCAGAAGACAGAATGTGAATCATATTTCTTAGAATATGAAAACTGGAAGTCTCTCCTTAAAAGATTAAAATTAAATTTAAAAAGTTTTGAATAAATATTTCTAAACAGGTGCCATCATTGAAGGTAAATAAATTAATAACTTCTGACTGCCCAGTGCTGTCAATTAGTAGCCATGTAAGAGCCCAAGCAATACAGTTCAATGCTGGAGAAAAACGTAAGTTCTGAATATGCAGCTGGTTATTCAAGGGGCTCTGATTTGATCAGTGCCATGCTTAGCAATGTCAGCTAAAATAAGGGCATATACCTTGAGAGTTTTATTTTTAAATTGAAATTTCAAAAACGTCTATTTCAAAAGAGTTTATTGTAAATTTTCTATGGCCTTTAATGAGGATAAAATGAGGACTAGTTATTTCAAACCAGTCAGATCATTGGCTATATATAAGAAATGTGTTTATTTGGATGTTTCTCTAATTTATCAACAGAAGTTATGTTACTATTGTTGTCTGTATTTCTTGCATCATCTTCAGTTCCATTTGAACCCCAAGGACCAACACTGTGTCTGAGTGAATATTTTACAACTGTTTCCTAGAATAAATGTATCTTTGGGTTCCCTAAAGTCATTACTGAATCCAAACTGAATTACAAGAAGGAAAAGTGTTTGGAAACATCAAAAAACAAACAAACAAGCAAACAAACAAAACAAACAAACAAACCCAACTACTCAGGTTAGATTCAAATGAGCAAATGAGACATTAAGATCTGATTTGTAAAAGGTGAGATAAGTGTTGCTTGCATCTGAACATTTCTAAGGTAATTCTTAACCAATGGTCTAAAGGTTATGATTGCAGCGAGAAATCATGACAGAAATCATGAGTATCTAAATTTGAAAGTGGTTACTGGTATCTAGAACTTTCCTGTTTTGTTTTGTTTTGTTTTTAATTTCTGAATCTCCTAATTCTCTTCATAACACTTTTCTGCTACTTAGCTGTTCATTTTCCATCAGAACACAGTTTCTTAGTTCTCTGCTCCTAATTTCATGAAAATGTTGATGAACTGTTTGTTCAATTTTAAAGGAAACTGCGCTACTGCTTGAAGAATAATATATTTCTCATGATTTTGAAACTCAGTGTAATTTCTCTAAAAATATGTTACTGTGAGAAATATAGGATCTACTTTGATATTTTAAAAATATAATGAATAAAACAAAAAAAAATGTTATAAGAACAATGCAATGGCATTTAATTTGTTTGAAGGCTAAATGTGAATGTCAGTCTTGAGAAGGTTCAAAGAGAGATGCCAGGAAAGCAAGCTTGTTCTCTTTTTCAGGTTTATATATCTATGGAGATTTTAATTAATATCCTCTGTCATGAATCACGTAGCTTTTATGATGTTGGAAAGGAGTGCGAGGAGAAACACCGTAAGAAAATGGTGCAAAAATTTATACACAATCAGAATATTTTCAGTATAGGGGGAAGAAGTTACTTTTAGTCCATTATCTTTAGCAACAATATGAAATTATTTCTTACTTAACTCTGAGGTTGTAAAGGCAATTATTTTTTCAGTAATGTAAATACTAGTCCTAATCTCCTACTGTGACCTTCTGGGCAAGTATGGAAAGTTAAGAACAGAAGAAAAAAAACTGTTATGGACACTGATTACAGCTGATCAGTGAGAGCACAGGCTGACAGAATATTATCTCTACAAATTGTAGAAACTGGTTTGATTAAGATCTGCCTATTTCCTCATCACCTATTTACAAAGTAAAGACGTAATTGCACTAAAGTAATGTTAGACATTGCAGCCTTCTCAGCAAAGACATGATGGAATCAGAATGCATGCTGAAGATACCTCAAAAATATACATTAAACGGATTAGAAAAAGAAAGGGTAGGTTCACCCAATCTCTCTGTAGATAGCTGCACACCAGATGTCTTTTCTGTGCCTCTAAAGTAGCAGTAGCTAAGTTGTACATAAATGATGCAGATTAATAGGGACTTTTAGTGTTTAATTTGATCTGCTTAAGATTCTTAATTTGCACTGACATAAAGCATGTCTTAGGATATGCATTTCTGGGTTAGTAATGTGTCACTTGGACACATGATAATCTCCAAAGTCTTTTAGACATAAATATTTGCCTTTTTATCAGTGGAAATGCTTACTAATCATGTCTGAAGAAAAAAATTTAATACTTATTGGCAGAGAAAGACAGTGAATTAGGCATGAATGGTATTGGTAAAAGTTTTAGAACTGCTTTTTGTTTGTTTGTTTTGTATTCCTCTAATTGAGATGTCCCATTTGCATAGACAGCATATGCTTAAGTGCATACGCAAGAGGCACCAAGCTCCCAGTCTTTTTCTTTGTCTCCAGTTGAAGGCATATTTAATTATTCTGTGCATGGAATATCAATTTTAGCAAGATTGTATAATCCACAATGGGGAGAAAACAAACAAACAAATAAACAAACAAAAATCTGAACCAGACCAAGTGTTCTAACTTCATTGGAAAATATAATTCAAATCAGTGAAACCCACTAGTTTGACAGTTAACAGCCTACAGTTCTCTGACAAAGTGGGTTCTGCAAGGAGTCATAATTGATCCCTCCACCCACTCCTCAACAACTTCCTGGCTTGCCAGGGGACACATGCCAGCCTTAGTTCTCAGGAAGGAACTCAACAAACTCAACTGTCTGCCTTCTAAGAAAAGGTCTTCAGGACTTGATAGCTTGTATGAGCATTATTACTATTACTACTAATAATTGTTATTATATTTATTATTTAGGCGCTATTTCAAATACTCTCAATCTTCAAGTTTCTTCAAGTTCCTTTTCACAAATAATTCAGTTTTCTTCGAGGTTGGATTCATTGAAGATATACTTGGAAGTTCTTGTTGTTGTGTTTAGATAGATAGATAGGTTGATTGATTGAATGACAGATTCAAAAGAAAACGTAAAAACCTGATTAAATGAATAATTCTTTCAAAATAACCGCTCCATGTAGATTATTTTTTTTAAATATTTGTCAGGTAATGATAAATCTCTATATAAAAACATGAAGATTTAGTCCCATTCTAAACAAGATCTTTATTTTCTAACTAATACAACAGTGGGTGTTTCCATTATCAATGTAAATGTTTAGTTGTTTTAAAGCTTACTAAGTATTTGAAATTAGTAACATATTATGGCAATGAGTTCTATCAACTTAATAGATTTCCATCATGAAAAACAGACAATTTGTTTTAAATCTATTCCCATCAATTCACCTTAATTTCAATTTTAAAATGGTAAACTGAAGACTTTGAGTTTGCTATTTCAGTTATTCCTTTGACTTAATGTACCTCTCTATTGCAATCTATTATTTACTATCTTTTTAATACTTCTTTTTTATCATAAAATATAAATCTTTTTTCCTTTACATCTGGAATCACTTTTAACAAAAGTGATCACATAATCAGGTTAGTCACAAGTACAATCTGTGATGAAACCAGAAAGAAATAGAATTACAGTGGTTTCATGGATCAGTCAAGAGTTATCAAGTACAAGCCCTCAGGCAGAGATGAAATGCTTGAATTCATAACTTCTTTAGCCGGGGGTCAGTCAAGCTAGAAGAAAAGGAAAAATAGTGACTTTCAACAATTCTTGTGACTTGCATATGTGATGTGTGGCCCACTTTGTTCCACTTCATGAGAAAGGCAAGAGTTGCTTCATTTGCCAGTGAGTCCTGACTGTGTATATGAGACATGAAAATGCCCAGGTTGAAAAGCTTTTAAGAGCAGATGAGTCTCTAGACTTAAATGCTATATCAAAGTTGTTGAAATGAATTTACTTATACCTGTGAGAACTGAGCTGTGACTTCCTGACCTCTTTTGATTTCACATCTGATGTTAAGCCCTGAAATTACTGCTGTTGGAAAGGTTATATTCTTGATATATTCAATAACATAAGTTTCTTCAAAGCACTTAAAAAATGACACTTTCCATAACACGTTGGAGAAGAATTTGCAGCTACAGTCGTATCTGTGATTGCAGATGTTCAATCCAAACTCTTCTTCTTTTCTTAGAAGACACTGAAAGTGAACAGCCACAATGGAAAACAAGATCAGTCTGGTTTTACAGTGAAGGAAGTACTCCAAGAGGAAAAAAATGAGGGACTCCATTCTTGATTTATTCTCATGGTTTCTCAGTATATTATTAAACTGTGAGGGAAGATGTAACTGAACAAATAACCAAAGAGCTTGATTGACCTTATCACTGTGATGTCTTGGAAAACTGAAATGTAAGACAAAGAGCAAACAGCATCTAAAAGTAAACAGGAGGTTCTTTCATACGAATTGTTAATCTTGTCATTCTTGAGAAACCTTTCATCCTTTATCACTGTTGTTTCGGAGAAGCTAGGGCCAGTTAATTCATTAGAAGAACTGTTAGAGGAACAGGAACTTCTTGCTTGTTAGTGGATGATAGATAAAATGTATGTTGAACAGTATAACAATTCTGATGCATACAAGAAACTGAGAGAACTCTCTAAGTTGACTGAGTGCCAACATTAAATAAGTGATCTTTTTCAAATATGCCTGTATTAGTGAAGCAGCACCAAAGCCCATTTACTGTCCCTGAATCTGTTTAAGTCTAGCTTGATCCCTACAGATTGTATGAGAGATCATAGAATCATAGAACTGCTCAGGTTGGAAAAGACCTTAAAGATCATCGAGTCCAACCACAACCTAACCATACTACCCTAACTAAAAGCCCTCTGCTAAATCATGTCCCTGAGCACCACATCCAAAAGGTTTTTAAACACATCCAGGAGTGATGACTCAACAGTTTCTCTGGGGAGCCTATTCCAGTGCTTAACAACAATTTCTGTAAAGATATCCAACCTAAACTTACCCTGATGCAACTTCAGGCCATTTCCCCTCGTCCAGTCACCTGTTACCAGTGAGAAGAGACCAAAGCCACTCTCGCTGTAAGCACCTTTCAGATATTGGAAAAGAGCAATAAGGTCTCCCCTCAGTGTCCTTTCTGTACTGAGGTGCTCAAAACTGAAAGCAGTACTTGAAGTGAGGCCTCACCAATCCCGAATACAGAGGCAGGATTACTTCCCTAATCCTGCTCGCCACACCATTTCTGATGCATGCCATTGGCCACCTGGGCACACTGCTGGCTCATATTCAGCCGACTGTCCATACTGTCCATCAGTACGCCAAGGCCCCTTTCCATCAGGCAGCTTTTCAGACACTCCTCCCCAAGCCTGTGGGGTTGCATGGGGTTGGAGATTTGACCTGGGGCAGAAACTAGTGAGGACTGTTATGAGAGCTAGTCCCTTGCACTACTTAATTTGCTAGTACAGAAAAGCAGCACAGGGAGGACAGTGCAATTTACCAAAGTTTTTGTGAATCTCCCTCAAAATTTATTTATCTGTGTAGACATCATGCTAATAGAGCAGGAATGTTATTCTCAATATAGGCATTCTAGAGATTATTTTGGAGTAAAATGGATTTGATGGATGAACCATTCACTGGAAAGGGAATTGGCTGGATGGTCGCATTCAGAGTGCTGTGGTCAACGGCTCAGTGTCCAAGTCCAAGCGGAGACCAGTGATGAGTGGTATTCCTCTGGGATCATTACTAAGACTGGAGTTATTTAACATCTTTGCAGGTGACATGAACAGTGGAATCGAGGGCATATCAGTTTGCAGATGACACTGAGCTGAGTGATGCAGTTGACATGCTAGACGGAAGTCATGCTATCCAAATGGACCTTGATACGTTTGAGAGGTGGGCCCATGCCAATTGAACCTCATGAAGTTCAATTAAGCCAAATTCAAGGTCTAAATTGAAAGAAAAGTCTAAATTTCATTTATTCATATTGGAAATTAATTATGGAAAGCAAACAAAAATATTCTGCAACTTAGTGAAATGTTTTGATACTTTAGTTCTTTATTATCACAGTTGTTTAATTCTCCCTAATGGCAATATTTTTAAATACATACAAGTATTTTTCTGAATATTGTGTTCAATATGTTTATCCTTTAAGAATGATTCAATTCTAATCTTTTCTTTTGTTCCACAAAGTGGCAAAATCTACTGCTGTGTTCAAAAATTCAAAATGACTGAATGATCATAGACAATGAGCATCTCAAACGTATCGTGCATAACTATTAGATTCTTTCTCCATTTGTCCTTTTGCTTCCTGCAGTCTCAGTTGACCACCAGTGAATAACACATTTAACAAAAGGAAATAAATCTATGGGCTACAGAATTGAATTAAGTTAATACAGTTCATGCTACTAGGACAATACTTGTAACACAGCAGGTTGAATTTGTTCTCTATTGCTAGCTATGAATATTAGCACTAAATATCAGCAAAGTGATTCTCATTACATGAAGTTTTCTGCTGTGGGATTCTTTGCAAACTTAATGACCAAAATGTACAATGACCAAAAAATGTACTCTTTTACAATGGTGTTCTTCTTGGGAACCACACACAAAAGTGCTTTAAAAAGTAGGTCTACTAAAAAACATGGAAATGCAGCCTGTCTTGATATCTGAATCTGAGTGCAGCCAATGAAGAAACCTTCAGGTTTCCTGTTTCAGAGCAGGAGTGGAACAGCTTGATAGTTTCATACATAAATATATATTTCCTGAGAATGTGCCCTTCTAATTGATTGTGAAGTCACTGTGAGAACACTACTTCACACATTACATTATTCTCTGGAAGTAAAAACATTACTGTGGCTTTGAAAGGTGAATTCTGCTGAATGCGCAAGGTTAGTGTGATGTTTAAGGGTAAAAGGGAAATTCAGCAGGGAAACTTTTTCTTCAAATAGTTGTAATCAGAACCCTGTTTTATGGCTGGGTTATCAAAAGTACCGCACACACAAAAAAGCCTCTCTCGTATTCAATAGCTTGATCTCATTATGCTTGTTGCTAGTAGCACTAATCATTCTGATATTTTACACTGAGCAATGACAATGTGAATTCACCACTGAAAGCAGAGGGAGGAAAAAGAGAAATCTAGCATTTTTTCAGTTGTAAAAATGTTTTTGGGATCTGTCATTACTAGGGAATTATTTCAATAAATTCATATTCATCTGTAATTGTCCTAGATCTCCATAATTTTCTTTGAGTTAAAACAATTTCCTTTGATTTTTCTGAGTTTGTTTGCTGATTTAAAGAAAGGCAAGATGGGGAGGTTGTGTAATTTATATGCAGTTCATAATGTACAACCATGTAGCTGCCCTTTAGCAGCTAAGTAGCAAGGCTACTAAAAGAGTAATTTAGGCATATGTTGTTATACGATATTATCTGATGTTATGGGACAACTCAGCCTTCTTTAAAACACATGGGGAAGAAGGAGCAGAAAGTAGATAACTATTTTCAGAAGATGATTGATGGAGTAGATCCACTTTAAAGCTTATCATTATGTGCTATACTGATTATCTTAATAAACTGGAAGTAAATCAATAGCCAATTTAATTAAAAACAAGCAAACAAACAAAAAAAAACAAACAAAAAAAGCAACAAGAAAAACCCAACAAACAAGAATCCTTCACGTACTCAACAATTTAAAGTGTGTTCTGATTTAAATGTAGATAATCCCGCACATTTAATTCCTCCAGAAACAGAACCGAAGGTATCAAAAGAAAATCACTAAGGGATTTTAACAAATTCTGAGGATTTATTATTATGCACAAACTGGAAACATCTAATCCTTTCTACATTCAGTCATCCAAATGAAAAGCAATACATGTAATTATAGTAAAGGAAGACACCTTTAGCAACATTGGCTTTGAAAAAAAGAGGTCTCTAGCATCTGCCGACCAGAATAAGTGAGGATAATGAAAATAATCATATAACAAAACTTTATTTTGTAGAAAGCTTCTCTCATGTTCGGGGGGGTTAAAATACCAACACTAGCAAGAAATTAAATTAAATCTATTAAAAACAAACAAGCCAAAACAAAACAAAAACAAACAAACAACAAAAAAAAAAACCACGAGCAAACAAACAAACAAAAAAACAAAAAAATACCTACAACCAAGATCTGACTCCAAGATCTGACTGACTTCTTATTTGTGGCATTTTGTTTACTACACATTTGGATGGCATGGCATACAGGAAATAAAAATTTTAAAGAAGTATCTAAGGATGTTGCCCTTACCTGACTATCTGGTTTCAAGTATCAGCAGTGGAATTATATCTTTAAAAACTGTTTACTGTCTGTGACTGTAGGTCCTATAGTTAAACTGGCTGCAAGATGCCTGAGGTCAAATTTGAACTGAGACTTTAGAGACAAACTTGCTAAGCTAAAGCATGAATTCTAACTGTCTTGGGATCATTCAAAGATGACAAATGGAGAAACACCTTTTGTTTTGAAATCCTTACAGAAACAGTGAATACTTTGGAAGGAAAACAAAGAAAGAGGGAAAAATTGGCTGCAGATTCTGAATGGTTTAACACTTTAACCTTGAATACTGACAACACACTCATACAACAATTAAATCTGAAGCAAGATTATTGCTAGCTGGATTTTTGAACTCTAGTGGCTGAGTTACACTATGTATGATTATTAACTAGCAAACTGTTAACATTCGGTATCAAAAAACACATTCTTCTGGCTTTGTTTGCTTGTAATCTAATTGAAAAAATGCTATGTTTTCTGATTTTGCAGTTCGAACAGCATCACCCCTCCCCCCCCAAAAAAAAGCAAACGGAAATAGAAGGAGAAAAAAAACAGAAACGAAAGGCAAGTTAGTCATCTAGGCATGGTTATTTTAGCACTTAAAAGAAATAACAATTTAAATTAACCCAAAGTTTATCAACGTACAGATAGATATTTTTACATATTAAACCTGCTATTATGCAGAAGGGAAAAACCTCTACATTCTGATCATTGATTTCCCATTAAAGTGGGAATATCCTTGCTGCATAAATTGAGAAGGTTGCCCCTTGGTTAAAGAAAGACATTGAGGCCCTGGAGCAGGTTCAAAGAAGGGTGATGAAGCTGGTGAGGGGTCCGGAGCACAGGCTTATGAGGAGTGGCTGAAGGAGCTGGGATTGTTCAGTCTGGAGAAGAGGAGGCTCAGGGGAGACCGCATTGCACTCTATAACTACCTGAAGGGAGGTTGCAGCAAGCTGGGGCTCTTCTCTCATGTAACTAGCGATAGAACTAGAGGGAATGGCTTCAAGCTGTGCCAAGGGAGATTTAGGCTGGAAGTTAGGAAATACTGCTTTTCTGAAAGAGTGGTCAGGCACTGGCATGGGCTGCCCAGGGAGGTGGTGGAGTCATTGACCCTGGAAATGTTCAAGGAACGTTTGGATTTTGTGTTGAGGGACATGGTTTAGTAAGTACTATTGGTGATAGGTGGATGGTTGGACTGGATGATCTTTCAGGTCCTTTTCAACCTCGGTGATTCTGTGAAGGTATTATATGCATTATATTGGTTTACAGAGACAAAGTCAGACATACAATGAAACACCGAATGCATTATGTCATTGGATAAAGCTGACTAATAAGTAATATTATGGTCAACTATTTTTCTCTTACATGAAGGCTTTTATAAAATTAGATCTTTTTTCTCCCTTTTCTGAGGGTGTAAAATGAATATTTAATAGGTGTTTCCAACTATCATTTTTTGCCCTTGTGGAACTGCACATTTCTAATTAGGTTTGTATAGTCTTTAGCCAAATTATTATAGAAGTCTTTTCAAGTATTTCTATGCAAAAATCTAGGCCAGTCAGACTTCTTTCAACACAAATGCACTCCTCTCCTAAAAGCAGTGGATGTGTCATGCTATCTGGGTTTCTGGTTGTTCAAGCAACTCTGTATTTATTTGAAGCATTATATCTGAAGTGGGGATATTAATTCTAAAAATGCACTTTAAAAAATTTACAAAAATAACATAAAATATAGCTGCTTGTAAGAGCCTAACAACCTAACAAACTACTTCTGACTATTCAGAACAGTCTGGATGAGGCAGTTATTTCATATGGTCTGATGCTACATTAAAGTTTAGATAAGTTTAACATTTTCTTAAAATTAAATGAAAAGTAAAGATGGCTTGCAATGAATTGGAATAATTAGTCACAACTTCATTTGCTATTAGTGGCCAAACTCTTCTTCCAGATATAGTAAAAACAAATGGGAGAAGGAATTTTCACTGGTGCACATCCCCGGTTGTACAGACCCATTTAAATAATGAAAGGCTGTATCAGGCCTTAAGAGAAAGCACCAGGAAAACCTGCTAGAGGCCTTTCAGTGTCTAAAGAGGGTTTATAAGTAAAAAGGATACAGACTCTTTATCAGAGGTACAACAAGGGACATAGTTTCAAAATATATATATATATATTTTAATGATAGTAAAAGTTTTTATTCTATTAAAGTAAAAGTTTTTATTTTATTATCATCCTTTACTAAGGATGATGAGGCACAGGAACAGGTTGCCCAGAGGGCTGGTGAATAATCCATCTCTGGAAGCATTCAAGGTCAGACTGGGCAGGATTCTGAGAACCTGATCTAGCTGTAAGTGTTCCTGTTTATTGCAAGGGAGTTAGACTGGATAATCTTTAAAGGTCCCTTCCAATTCAGATAATTCTACAATTCTATGGTTCTATGATCCCTAGGACAGCTCCCCAGACCCTCCACTAAACATAAGTGAATGTTGCTTTTGCTGCCTGTGCAGATGCAGGAATACAAAAATGGTGCATGGAAGTAAGATCTTGGCACTGGATTTCATTTTTCTGTTTCTCATTTTATTGATTTTTCCATAGTAATGTCTAGTTTCCATGCTTTTTGAAATGGGCCATGAGGTCCATGCAATCTGTTTGCTCTGTATATAAAAACTCCTGAGGTTCAGTTTCTAGGTCCTTCTGTATTAACCATTCTCACAGTGCCCATTCTCACTCTCACAGATAACTTCCTAATTTTAATTCACAGAATCCCCTATTAACACTCACCACATTGATCCTCAGCCCCATGCACTAAAGCTCTTCCTCTTCTACTGCTGACAGACTTGGTGCTTACTGCCAGGGCAGTTGTATCCTAGCACAGGTTTGCTAGCATTTGGAAGCCAGTGCGCAACATCTTTCTTATTCTGGCTCACTAGTGTAAGGTCTTCCTACTAATGGGTCCATGGCAAATACAGAACAGAAAGTTCAAGAGGCTTTGCACTGAAAAGTATGGGGTAACGTCTAGAGTTAGAAGCCTCTTCCTGACACACAGTAGTTTGCAAAGAGTAAAAATTAACATTTTCCCCAAGCCCCTTATTTTAAAAGATTTATTAGAATATCTATGGATGCTTATTAATGGTATCCTGCAGTACATCAAAAAGAGTGTGGCTAGCAAGTCAAGGGAGGTGATCCTCCTCTCCTTTGCCAGTAAGTCCACATCTGGAATACTGTCTTCAGTTCTGGCTCCTCAGTTCAAAAAAGACAGGGATCATCTGGAGAGAGACCAGTAAAGGGCCACAAAAATGATGAGGGTGCTTGGATCATCTCTGTTATGAGGAAGTGCTGAAAGGTTTGGGACTGTTCAGCCTGGAGGAGACTTAGGGGTGATCTTATCAATACTTGTAAATATCTAGTGGTTGGGATTCAAGAGGATGGGGTCAGGCTCTTTTCATAAGCTTCCAGGAGCAGAACAAAGCATAATGGACACGTACTGGAACATAGAATGCTCCATACGAACATGAAGAAATCTTTACTATGAGGGTGACAGAGCACTGGAACAGGCTGTCCAGAGGGGTAGTGGAACCTCCCTCTCTGGAGATATTCAAAACTCACCTGGGCACTTTCCTGAGCAACCTACTGTAGGGAACCTGTTCTAGCAGCGGGTTGCTCTAGGTCATCTTTGTAAGTCCCTTTCAATCCCTACAATACTGTGATTAACATGTCATCCTCCTAGGTTGTCAAATTTTGGAGCTAAGAAAACCTGTCTAATTAAGGAATGGTCTGCCACTGTGATCTGCCAACAAAGCCTTCAAATGCTGAGGATTTGTACTAGAATAACAGCTTTCGAAGAAGCAGTCTATATTGCTCTTCTAAATGAAAGCTTCTATATTAAAAAAAAAAAAAAAAATTGTTTACTTGTATAGTTTTTGAGGATTTCTCTCATTGCATATTATCCTTTGCTATTATTGCTATTGTTTGAAAGGAATACATACTGGGCTGGCTATACTTGATAGGTAATTACTAATAGGTAATTCCAGCAGCAGCATATTAATGCTACAGAAGTATTTAAATGCATGCTAGTCTAAAACTTCTACCTTACTAATTGATAGCAAGAAGACTGACAGTGAGCTCCAAATCTCAGACTATGGGAGGCTATAAAAATCATCATCAATATTCTGAATTATACTGAAAGCACAACCAAAACCAGTAAAGAAACTTAATACAGGTGTCAGCAGGATAGTAAGAGATTTTTTTCTGCATCCAATTAGAGGGGAAAAAAAAAATCAGATATGAAGATTTTAACTTATTCAAGAATATTGGAAAATAGATATTTTTTAAACTTAAAATTGCATCTAATTGTGAAGACCATGGCAAGTGAAACTGTTCTTCATTAACTCTTGCAATATTTTTACTACAGCCCCTTGCAATGTTTCAATATTTATCATTTTTGGACCTGTAGGTCGGCTCCTGATTCTTCTCAGAGGCCACATTCAACTCTAAAGGAAAGACAGTACTGCATTAGACTTTAGTGTTTAGTAGGTAGTCATTATTATTAGGAAATGCTTATCTCATATTACATCAACATTTTAAAATAAAACCCAGGATCCTACTATTTAAATATAATACCTAAAAATATCTGTAGACTAGAAGATTATATTTTCATATTGTCTGTTGTCAGTATTCTACTCCATTTATGATGACCCTAGTCTGTCAATGAAATGGCAACAGGTAGAAGCCAACAGTAACATTCTCTGTAGATCACTCCAAAGGTAACGCCTCCTATTTATTTCCATGGCAACTACAACAGATTAAAAGAGCACAATAATACTATTTGATAGAGATGACTCAGCTACAAAACATGACTTTCGACATAGTCATCACTATTGGCTGTGCATTTTTGTCAGTGGTGAACAAGAGCCTGCATGCAACACTTGTAAAAATTTGCATCAGTGGAGGTAATCCTTTGTTTCACAGTGGCTATGACAGCACTGATGATAGAAAAATAGCAGTCTATATTTCACCCGCCTGAATAAATAGAAGGCAGAAAGCACTAAACTCAAACTGTGTGGTGGGTCTGGTGGTACAGCCCAGGCAAGATTGGCAATGTACTCCTTAGTCTTCAAACCCGTGTGAGGTCTGGCATTATCATGTTGCAAGAGAAAGATTGTCTTCTCCTCTGGCCTTACTGTCTCTCCAGGACTGTATTTCTGTATTTCAAGCTCTCAGCTTAGTCGATGTCATGATGTAGCAGTCAGTAGATATTCTGTCCAGTTTTGAGGAAATCTAGAAGGATTACAACTTTCCTATCCCAAAAGGCAGTCAAGACTGAGGGTTGCATCTTGAACTTTTTTTGATGTGAAAATTTACAAGTCGCCACTCCATAAAATACTGTTTTGATTCCAGGTTATAGTATGACACTATGTATGTCTCAACACCAATGACAATATACAAGTTGCATCTTCATGCCAATATTCCATTAAATTTTGCTGCCATGTGATAGTGTATTTCAACAGTGGCAGTGTTGTAAAAGATAAACCACGTTCCAGACAGTCATGAAAACCTGGTAAATTTTGAAAATAATTTATTTTACATATTATACTCCTTAAGATTTCTGTTTATTTCTAAAAGAGACTTTTCAGATTTTAGCACAGAAATTACCCTACCCTGTGAGCAAATACCTGTGAAATCTGTTAAGTATGTATCTCATCCATATAGCATACAGAATTTTGCAAAGAATGACAACTTAGTGGTACTAGCAGTTATTCCTTTATTGCTTGATATGACCCAGAGAGTGAACCTAAATTTTCCACCTTCTGCATAAAAAGAAAGGAGGTCTTTCTATTTATAGCTTTCTAGTTACAGCTATTAACTTTCTAGTTAACTGTTGACCTAGACAGTAGATTGCTTTTGTGGAATTATAGTTCTCTGATCATAGTAAGTCACTTAAATTTAGTTTTTCAGAGGAGACTACAAACTACATGTTTCTCATTTTCTAGGTGTCTAACTTGAGACTAGACTCTGATTTATAGAAGTGCGTATACAGTCAACGGAGACTGTGCTTTGAATGTATAAAATGCAATATAAACTCTCTGCAAAATCAGATTCTAAATTTCTTATTCTGGACACTTAGGATTTGTAGATAATCTTAGATTTAATCCATAAAGGGAAAGAAGCCTTACTTTTTTAGAATGGGAATGATACACTGTTCATCTCACAAGGTTTTATGGAAATAAATTCACAGTTCTATGTCAAACAGATAAATATGAGTCTGGAGATAAATAAGGGTATTGATCTACACAACATATGATATGCCAGAAGAGATTGCTAGAAAATATTTTTTATTAGTTTAAGCAAAAATTGTTCAGTAATATAAAATAAGTACAATCATATAATTAACAACAATACGATTTTTCCATTTAAAACATGAAGCGATTACTCTGATTTTTAAAGTGGTTGTACTTCGTTTATACAAGTTTTTTTTTTTAAATATGTGTTGTTGTTTTAAATTATCCAGGTTATGTTTTTGAAGTGCGTCCAATTAACACAATGATTTTCTATGGGATTGACATTAAAAAAACAAATTTAGAATACCTACTTCAGAGACCTAACTCAATTTTTGCAAGTCATAAACTTTAACTTCTATGCAATGTGAATGAAGTTATTCTGTGAGGAAGGGATGGAATTCTACATAGAGGTTGAGGAAGTGCTATTCTTAGAATGAAAATGACAGAAATTTTTAGTGTGGTTACTTCTCATGCGTCACATCACAAATCAAAGAGAAAATTCCACGTGCTTTAAACTGGATGGTCCTCAATTAAAGAATTTTCTATCACATAGTTTTTCATGATTTATTTATTTATAATAGTTTCTGGTAAAATATAGCTTTGAGATTATCTTTGGTATATAAGTAGCAGAAAATAAGAAATTAAAGTCTAATAGAACTGCACAGTACTCTATATGGTACTTTACAATGTAGTCATTCATCCTCTGAATTAAGGGTTATTTACTATCATCATTAAAAAAGCTAACAAACTTGTATGTATTATGTATATGTATGTATGTATTATATGTTTGTATAGTATGTATATATTATATGCCTGATTTGTGCTGTTTTTTCCTTTTTTCCTTCATTTTCATAATTACACTTATAAATATAAATGATGTGAATATGTATACAAAGCAAGTTTCCTCATAAAAATAATTGTATCTATGATATAATTAAAATAGACTTTATCTAAGAAAGCTCATGATAAAAGTCTTATCCTCCAGTTTTACAAAACTGTCTTTAATATGACAATATTGAATATCAGTTTGACTCTTGTGAAAGCTTCATTATGTTTTTTTTTTTCAAAGGATTTTTTTTTTCCATTGGAAAAAAACAAAAAACAAAAAAACAAAAAACAAAAAACAAAACAAAACAAAAAACCTACAATCCATGGTATAAACACTGTCAGTGTAACCCTGAGGGCCTAATCCAACTCTGTTGAAGACAGGGCCTGTCTTTTGATGGCCTACAGAGTATAGCTGAAATGGACCTGAAGGGTAAGACTGACTAAAAAATGAGTTATATCAAATTCCAAAAGGAAAAGGTCATCTCAACCATAGTCCAAATCATGTCAACTTTAATAGGGATTGAAACTGCCCTGAGTACTTGGCCATTCTGTGAACCTTGACAACAAAGTGGTGCTCAGTCCAATGTGGCAATAGGAAGTATGCAAAGAAGACAAAAATCATAATAAAATTTAATGAAGAAGACTGACAGATCCTTTTACATGCAAGAACATAACTTTCTCTAACCAAAGGGTAGAAATCCTTATGATTTTCAATCCTTTGTTCATGCGCCTGAAAATATTACAAAGCATAATAAAAAGTCAGATGTAAAATTGGAGAAATCAATGTGTACACTTCAGATTATGCAGACAAATTTTCCGATTTAGTGTGACTTTTAATAGAAAACATTTAATATAGCTGCTAAAGTAAAAGGATATCTGCATGGGGTACTGTAGACTGAATTCATTAGTTCAATTAAAGCAACTAGCTCTGCACAGCTCCTCTCAAAGATCTGGAAATAGACAGCTCTCCTTGAACGTTTCATTTTAATTGTGATAATATTGCCATTCTTCTCATGAAAGGGAGAGTGCAAAATACCAAAAAATATTCTTGTTTTAATCAAATTTGAAGAAAAGAGAACAGTCTTAAATATAAGAGAAGAAAATAACAATCAAATATAATGATAGCATCATTAAGCTGATTAGGATATCATGAATGCAGCTCAGACTTGGAATTTATCAAAAATTTACACTTTTTTCTTTTTAGAAGTGTCTGTAGACTGAGGTAAATTCAGGCTACAGATTACAAAAAGTATTATTACTATTTTAATTTATGGAGTGCTGAACAGTTAACATATTTATTTTACTAATCAGTGGGAAAAAATGTTCTGTTTTTCCCTAAAATAACTTCTGCTAGTAATAGTTGAATTAATCAACAATAATTCATGGAATAATACCATTTAGTTAAGATTTACAGATGTTTTATCTCAGGAAAGTAATGCAGACAAGATTGGTGGATCTGACTTATGACTTCTAATGAAATTTCGAGCAAATGAAACCAAGAATTTAATTGTAGTTGAAGACATAATCCTGTCATTGTACTTCAACTTTTACCTTTTATTGAACATACATAACATATTTTCGAAATTTCAGAAAAATTTTAGAGAAGTGCTTTTCTGCTGCAAACAGGAGGAACATCTGCTGTTCCACAACCCATTCCCCTGAGATCAAAGTCTCGAGTATGGTCTCTGCAAGGAAAGATTTGCCTTTTCATGCAGAATTTTTCTAGAATTAATCCCTTGGGCTCTTATTCTGACCATTTGCTATCATCTAAGCTACAGTTCTTTTTACTGGTTCAGATTAAGTAAATACAATTCTAAAACGATAAAGCAGCTTTAGCCATAGTAATAAATGAATTCCCTCAGGGAAAAGATACTGGCCTAATAAAAGATGCTGAGCAATGTGTCTGACAGTGCTCTCTCTGTGTGTTGGAAGACAGTAATGCTCTAAAGACTGAAATTTGGCCTTATGCAATTTGGTGTTCCACTTAAAGGCCTTTGAATTGCCAACAATTTTACAATGGTAATTTCCGCCCCAAAAGGCACATTTCAGCATGGGTACTATGGACATCAGCTAATGTTGGAAGAGGCTCCCTCCAGTCTCACAGATGTCAGCAAGCTTTCCCCAGATCACAGTAGCTTCAGGGATAAACACCAGAGACTTCAGCTTGTTCTGCTATATTGAATTGTCCTGCCAACTTCAGTTATGAGCAAGTTATAGAGATTATAATGTCTGAAATGAAAGTATTGGAGAACATGCTAGAAAGTGAGACAAACATTTTCTGTCATCAGTAAGATTCAGATAAATAGGACAATATTGAGTAGTTTTACTGGTAAATTCTGTTGGAATTGCTCTCAACACAAATGGAAGCAAGTCTACGTATTACTAAAAGCTCACATCAGAGAGGTTGTCTTCCTGTCCAGTGAGCAAGATCATGAAAAAATCCTGTTTTTCTCAAAGTAGACAGACATTTTGGACCATACCATCCTCTGCTGGGAACTCTGGCTGCAAATCAGGAAGAACTTACAGAATACCTGAGTGCGAGAGACACCTTGCTGACAACCTTAGCCTATTGCTATGCCTGAAGAGAAATAAATGCTCCTATTCAAAGAATCTTTTTACCCAAATGTACCCAAAATCTTAATATATAAAAACAGTGCAACTTTATTTAGAGAATTTGACTCCGTTGATGACTTGACACTTGCCTTTTAAGTTCACTTGAGGAAACAGTCTGTGTTGAGCCTTTTCAAAGAGCAGTAAGTGGCAATATATATATATATATATATATTTGTATCCTCTGAGATTTCTTAGTCTTGCCAGTGAACCTGCAAAAGAAAACAGCTCAGAAAGCAGTCTGTGTTCCCTCACCAGCCTCAGAAATATATGGCTGGTTAGTACAAGTGTGACGTTTTCTGGCAGGTGGCAGCATATGATGATAGAATCAACAATTCATGGCCTACTGCGTTATTGTAAGGCTCTCTTACAATAACTAAAGCATTATGTCTCATACACAAGGTTCATTGATTTCTGGCTTCACACATTTCTACAAGTGTACTTTTCTTGGTTTGTTGCAAAAGTTCATGACTCAGCAGATAATGTGAGTTTGTAATAGCAGTGACTTGTTTACCTGCATAGTGACCTGCTAATACATAACTTCGCAGTAGTACAGTTGGAAATGCAGTACACGGCAGTACGTGGCAATATGATAATCTACTTTGGATGGGTGGTCCTAGCAGGAGCGGTAAATATCCCTGTGCTGCACATCTTTTCTCCCTTTCCTCCAGTAATTCTGCAGCTGCAGAAATAGGTGCTTTACATTAAAGTAAAAGAAATACTAACAAAACAAAAATGTTATTTGAAGTTGTCCTCTTCTGCTTTTTATTAATATTGCAGCTTTAAAAATATATGTTAAATAATGTAAGATAAATATAAAATTTGAAAATTAATCCTAATGCCATTCCCAACGATCAGTTTATCATTTTCATTACTCATTTTCTATCCAGTACATGAAAGAAGTAAAAGACCAGTTAAGAATCTGATGGATATTATCTTTATTCGGCATTATTGTCTGATCTCCATATGCAGTAAGGACTGACTATAGAAAGAGCAACAGAGAAAGTAAAAATAATAGAGGAATAATTCTAATAAGGAAAAAAGGTGAAGGATACATTTTGCTGTGAGCTGGAATATGCATTATTTTTCAAATACAAATCATTATAAGAAATAAAATTCCATATGAAGTGAAAACTACTTTTGAAAGCATGATTAGGTTAATACAGCAAACATTGACTGGACTGGAAAATAATATGTTCCGATTTAACTTTCATACTAACACTTTTCAAATTACTGGCATTTCTGGATGGTAAAAAATTTATGCAAATGAAAATTTTAATATGCACATATTTATATAGCTGAAATGATGGCATTAATAATGTCATTTTTAAAACACACTAGGAGTATTATAAGACTACAAAACAGTTGAAGTTATTTTTTCATCTTTTTTCTTTTTCTTTCTCTTTTTTTTTTTTTTTTTTTTTTTTTTTTTGAGTGTTAGTTTTCATAAAATGTATGGCCAAATATGACATATTGCAGTCACAAAAACTCCAAAAAACACAGTGCAAATTTGTCCCTTGACAGAAATTCTTTTCTGCTCTACACTACTATGATTATACTGCAGTCAGTGGAGAAAAGCACATTTGAACTGGACAGAGACACTAGCCTTGTGGACTACTGCACTGCAGAGAGTTGTTTTGAATACTCATATGCCTTAGTTTTCCTGTGAATTTATAAAGGCAAATATTTCCAAGTAAGGATGAAGTAGGAGCTTGTACAGAACTCTCTCTGAATGCATGAATCTCCTATGTTAAGCACACTGCTAAAATGAGGCCTGATTTGTCATTTGTGCTTTTGTTAGCCAAAATGATCATAAAACTTCTGTTTCAATAAGAAAGATTGCAAGCTATATAAGAAAGGTTCAGAAGAAAGCACTTAGAGAAAATTGCTTATTGAAATCCTCACAGCTGGTAGTAGCCTAGAATGGGATCATTTGGTCAGTGAGGGTGCAAAGAGGTAAGGCTAAAAATAAGGGGGGAAGAAATAGAAGATATAATAGGCTTGAGAAAGACTGCAATTGAATTGAGTTATTAAGAGTTAATAGCAGCACTTACTCTTACTTTTCTCTTATTAGAAAACTCCAAAAAAAGCAGCTAGTAAAATATATCTCTTAATTCAATATGGACTTAGACATTAATTAGGAACCTGGTAACTAGACAAAATTAAACTATGCAGTATATAGAATAAATGACTACTTTATCTACAAATGCACCGAAAAGAGAGAATCTTGACCAACAATTTCAAATGTCCCTGATAAATACACAAATGCATGTAGTCTATTAAATAAGAAGGGCAGATCACAACTTTGGTTGACCTGATTTGCCTTTGGACAAGAATTCCAATGGCTACTGCTTGGAGTAGTGCATTAGTTTTTTCATAAATTGATAAATAAATTTTTCATAAATCTGAGCCACAAAGTATCAAGAAGATTCTATTCTCTTATTAATTTCATACATACCACTGTGACATTTGGTGCATTCACTGGGAGTGATACCTTTATACAATATCTCACAGACAGTTTTTACCATCTGCTTAGTAGTATCATAGTTCATATACATATCAATTTGTGTTTCTGCACTGCTTCTTTTTGCCCTTACTACATCTTCCAAATTTTCATATACAGATGTCTAAATCCTAAAAGTAGTGTTTTTAGTTCAGAGAGATATATCTTGTTCTCTGCGATGTGCTAGGAGCACACAGCATGACCAGGAGGATTTCTGTCAGAATGGTATATATCATTCCTCCAGATCCTTAAGCAAGACCTGATCTGTAAAGTATGACTCTTGCATTGCCTTTCCTTGCAGCATTCTGGATGGTTTTTTGTTGTTGTTGTTGTTGTTCCTTGTTTTTTTGGTTTTTTTTTTCCCTACTTTTCTGTGCTTTGTCTCATCTCTTTGAGTGATTGAGAGACCTCTATACATGCTGCAGGCTGATTCACCTGCAGCTGTGAAATTCTCTATATTGGCATTTATTACACTGCACTGTAAAAGACTTCATAAAATAGGATTTAGACTGAATTTATATAGAAGCATGTATTATTCCTGCAGTTCTAATCAAGCCTTGCTTGAGCACTTTCTAAACACGCTATTGTGTGTGCAGATGTTCCAGGAGTAGTATGCCTCTTGAAAAGGACAAAACAGAAATAATTCTGCTGAAGTAATTAAGTTAGCAGAAAGATGATTAGTCACAACAATGCACTTGAAATTGTGCAAACCACTTGTGTGAGCCTCCTGTAGGACTAGTAAGGTATTTTGTACTTTACAACTGTGTATTTCTCCAGCTGCACTGGCAAAACAGATTAACTGTACAAAAGATCATATTTTAAAAGTGAATTGTTCCCTGAACTACTCTGTCCTGTTCTTATCATTGTTTAAAGGAAATTACAACAATTACTTAGCTGGGGAACAAATATTAAAAGAAATATTTATATTTTCTTTAATAATATACAGACACTATCATCTGGTTGGTATCTCTTCCCCTTCACCATCTCAAATCAGTAGCACCATAATGAGTTCTGTCAATCAGGTGTCTTGAAATGTTGTTCTACATTATCTCTGATTGGACTTTGCAGTACAGCTTGTCAGAAATAGTAGTTTATTAATTAAACAATATAACCACAGTCTTTTCTGGAACAGAATGGACAAAGTGATGTGCTCAGATGTTCTAAATAAAAATAATTTAAAAAAAAGGAAATGGTTTTAGTTGGTAGCAGTTGACAATTGCCAATTACCAATTGACAGCATTGTTCTTTTAAGCTGAACGTGGAATCATTACGTATACTAATCAGTCATTATTCTGGCAAACAGTTCTTATACTGATGACACATAAATTCATGTGCCTAAGTAATAGTCAGAAAGAGCAGAATTTTCATGTTTAGAGATTTATTCAAAGATTTAATTTCTTCATTCTTCCACCTAGAGGAAAATATGCCTACCAGTCTCAAAAAATAGGACTCGGCTAAGCTTTAGAACCCAAGAGAGAATTTGTATGTGCCACGTTGAGGACATACATCATTACACCATTTAAAGACAGTTAATATAAAATATATGGGAATAATGTTTTTCAAGCACTTTACCTAAGAACCATTATCAGTCTTGCAAGTATTATTCTTAAGTCATAAATCAGGTGTACAAATGTTTGGTTTTTTTTTCCTTAAAAACCATTAATTTGAGAATCTGAGACTGAAAGAGAATAGCAACGAATAAACTGGAAAATATGATAATCCTTTGGACTTCAAACCTATCCTTTGGATTGAAAAGATGTTCTGGTTATTAAGTGAAATTTAAAAAGCAGTATTGTAGTATACAAATATATGCCAATGATTTAGTAATTTATGGAAATCAAAACAAATGCAACAAAACAAAACAAAAAAAAAGTGGTAAAAATGAAAAAGAACTAATAACTGTTCTAATACTTACTTGTGAAATACACAGGACTTTGTCTTACAACACTTCTAAATGACTGCATCCCACAAATTGTAACAATTGTAACAACCAGAGCTTAATTTTTCATAAAACTCTTAATGCAACTTTTCCAAATGTTGGCAGATAAGAATGGGCTGGAAAGAAATCAGCTGCCCTGACAGTGACTTCAGCACAAGAAACTAATTAAAACAGAATTTATGTTATGTAGCTCAAAATGATCTCTGCTGTAAACACCAAGTGAATCAGTTAATATTATTGCAGAGCCTAGAGGCCCAGGAAATCAGAGTCCATTATGAATGGGACTATGTGAATAGAAAGAATGCAAGGGACAGACTCATCTTTGAAAAGACATCAAAATAGAAAAGTCACAGAGTGGCAAAATTGTCAGAGGAAAAACTGAAGCACAGAGAAATCAAATCCTTCTTTCACAGGCATCTAGGAAGCCCTTGGACAATACCTATGCCATATCTACTTGTAGCATTTATATATATACATATAATATTAATTCAAGGTAGTATGATTTAATTCTTAATACATTCCAACGTGAAAGTATTTTTAATAATATTATCAGGAATTTTTTTTATCATGCAATTGATGATGAAATTACCTCAAGAATATATACTTTGAATCACCAATATCACAACTTTATAAAGTGTCGTATTTTACTCCAGTAAAAGCTGGAACTACTTATGCACTGTTTTAGATACTCTGAAGTGTAAATAGTAAATATAACCACTCAAAATTATGTGGTTTACATTTTTTGAAGAACTGAGCAAAATGCAAATAACTGACTTCTCAATTGCAATTCACTACTTTTACCTGCCCTGGAAGTGTACATCAATATAAATAAAGATAGGTTAATTACAACCTTAATTTAACACTGCAGGTTTTTTCATACTGGTTGGGAACTGATAGGTGTCAAAGTTGTCTAGTTCTGACACCCAGATATTTCCTTAGGATCTCATTGTGGGACATCTAGGTAAAGTAATGGCTTAATAGGTCAAGTTCAGTGTTGTCTAGGTACCTGTGATGCCTAGGGAGCTTGGTGTGTTTAAGATGAGCAAACAAAGAAACAATCTTATCAGCAGTAAATGTATGCCTACTGTTTGTAAATGAGAAGTTTCTTAAGGCTTGAG
The DNA here is from genome assembly GCF_023343835.1 of Lagopus muta. NCBI lineage: Eukaryota > Metazoa > Chordata > Aves > Galliformes > Phasianidae > Lagopus > Lagopus muta. The sequence goes on from NC_064434.1 coordinate 12,634,481, forward strand.
ATAATTCAACCAAAGAAAAAGTTTTAACAAAAAGGAATTAAAATTTCTGTTATTTTAGGAAGTGTTCATTAGACATTCTAAGAGATTGATACAGTTTCTTAATCTAGAGAAAATGTAACATTAAATAAAATGTAATTAATGGCAGGAATTAGTAAAACAATAAAAAATCATACTATTTTATGAACAGTAAAGAAGAAGACTAGTCTAGCAAAATACATAAATTCAAAGTTAATAACTGCATTATGTTGATACAGGATGATAAGTATGCAAAGAAAGACATTTGTGGTTACTGGAGCTAATGACAGTAAGAATGATTGTAGTTATTTATTAATTTGAAAATTTTAAAAAAATTGAGTTCTTTTAGTCAGTGGAGATAGATTATAAAATAAAGAAGATAAGTCAGAAATGTTCAACAAGTTTGTTTGTTTGTTTGTTTTTGTACTTCAGAAGTACCAGAACTCCACATCACCAAAGTGTGAATGAAGAGTTCTCCAATCCACTCTGGCAGAATTGCAGGCAGTATTAGTAAATATGGAGTTCTCAGGCCTAATAGTAGTCATTTTTATTAAATTCTGAAACATTGAAAAAAATAACAAATGTCAGAAACCTCTTAATATACAAAGAAGTTTCAATGGTCTGAGCTTCATTTACTGTGGATTTAAATTGTTTGGGAGAAACAGTAGAGTATTTGTCCAAAGAAATCTGATGAGTCTTTAATATACATCTTTTTATTAGAACATGGAAGACATCTGAAAAAGCTCTGCTAACACTTCACAGACAGAGTCCCTATTTATGATAACCAGTGCAGAAGAATTTTGGCCAGCCTTTACAAGTCTTGAATGCCTGTGTTAGTTAGGATGTATTAGAAAATTCTCTAGGAAATCACTTCAAAACCTCCCAAGCTCAAAACCTCACAAAATCTTGTTCCAACAAAATTTCAGATGCTTTATTTAATTTTAATGCAAGTTAAATTTAGTGCATAAAATTTAAGATAAGGTAAAAACAGTGATTCATCTTAGTTATTTTCATAGGTCTAATATTAGCACCCTGGGCTGTACTGACTTGCATTCCAGTTTGCAGGCCTTATTTGCATTTCTTGATTTTTTTCCATAATAGTTCTTATAGAAAATGAATCATTTTAAAACCATTAATACATAGGTCTTACCTTAAGTTTTGTCTACCAAACTACTAATTTTTAAAGTTACTAAAAGTCTCTATGAAAGTTCTCCTTTTTGTCATGTTAGCCCAAATAATTCCCCATCTTTTGCTAGCCACAGAGTGCCTTCTGCCTAAAACTGTAGTACTCTTGAAACAGCAGTACTCATTCTTCTTAAAACAGGGAACTGTCTGTCTTTATACTCACTAATGAAATGAGCTTCTGCGGATATGTTTTCCTCTCATGACCTCAGCTAAGATGCACAGATTAATGAGCCATGAATTCCATAAGAGGGATAGTTTAGCACAGATTCTCTCCAGGCCTTGCCCATCTGCAGGCAGATTCTCTGTACATTGCAAGAGTATAATGCCTTTTGTCAACCCCAAGCAATCTGCTTTTCCACCTGTAGTCTCTCTGTATCTTTTTGTTCATTAGCCTTGGGGAATAACTGATCACTCCTTAAGCGTATGCCTTGCATAAGAACAATAGATCTCTGGATGCTTTCTATCACTTGAGTTCAGCTGGAAATTTAAACCTTGTAAGTCTACAGTTAGCTCATCCATGGATTATCAGCAACTTCCATCTGGCCTGCTTTCACACAGTAATTTCTGGTAAAAACTGAAAAACATTTGATATATATACATGTGTGTGTGTGCCTCTATAGGCTGTGTTGATTAACCAGCAATTTAAGAGTATGATCTCTATGTCTTTCAAAGTTTGTCTGTTTTAAAAAATAAGCATATCCTAGCTGTTATTGCTCTCTTTTCTGACCTACCTGTGTTAAAAGATACGGGGATCATCACTCTTTTCTGCTCAGTGTCTTCCACATTATCAGGTAATTATTCTCCCGTCTTAATGAGCTATCACCCTTCAAGTTGTTTTACATTCTTTATCAATTTCTGCTGCCATCTTACAGAATCACAGAATCATGATTGTTGGAAAGTACCTCTGCAAACCATGTACACCAGCCTCCTGCTAAAGCAAGTCCCCTACCCTGCAATCAGGCAGGTTTTGAAAATTTCCATAGAAGCAGAATCCTCAATCTCTCTGGGCAGCCTGTTCCAGTGCTCTGTGACCCTTAAAGTTAAGTGGTCCTCATGTTTGCATGGAACTTCCTATGCTGTGGCTCATGCCTATTGCCCCTTGTTCTGTCACTGAACACCATTACAAAGAGCCTATCCCTATTCACCTGACTCCCATGCTTCAGATGTTATAAACAATTACGAGACTTCTCCTCTCCTCTCCTCTCCTCTCCTCTCCTCTCCTCTCCTCTCCTCTCCTCTCCTCTCCTCTCCTCTCCTCTCCTCTCCTCTCCTCTCCTCTCCTCTCCTCTCCTCTCCTCTCCTCTCCTCTCCTCTCCTCTCCTCTCCTCTCCTCTCCTCTCCTCTCCTCTCCTCTCCTCTCCTCTCCTCTCCTCTCCTCATACTCTCCAGGCTGAACTTTTGCATAGCCCTCACGGATCTAATTATATTGTTGTATACGATTTTTTTTTTCTTTAACTGGAAAAATTGTAAAACGGTAATTTAAGGATCTGCTACCACTGTACCATTCTATGTTATATCTTTTCTCATTTCCCTCAGGCTGACAGTACCCTGTAGCGGTAGGAGAACACAGCCAAGCCTTGCACTCACTCACTCTGCTCCCCCTTCTGGTGAGATGAGGGAGAGAATAGGAAAAAAAAAAGAAAAAAAGAGAAAAAAAAAAAAAGGAAAAAGAAAAAGAGAGAAAAAAGAGGAAAAGAGGAAGAGAGGAAGAAAGAGAGAAGGAAAGAAGGAAAGAAGGAAAGAAGGAAAGGAAGAAGGAAAGAAGGAAAGAAAGAAGGAAAGAAGGAAAGAAGGAAAGAAGGAAAGAAGGAAAGAAGGAAAGAAGGAAAGAAGGAAAGAAGGAAAGAAAGAAAGAAAGAAAGAAAGAAAGAAAGAAAGAAAGAAAGAAAGAAAGAAAGAAAGAAAGAAAGAAAGAAAGAAAGAAAGAAAGAAAGAAAGAAAGAAAGAAAGAAAGAAAGAAAGAAAGAAAGAAAGAAGAAAGAAAGAGAAAGAAAGAAAGAAAGAAAGAAAGAAAGAAAGAAGGGAAGAAGGGAAGGAAGGAAGGAAGGAAGGAAGGAAGGAAGGAAGGAAGGAAGGAAGGAAGGAAGGAAGGAAGGAAGGAAGGAAGGAAGGAAGGAAGGAAGGAAGGAAGGAAGGAAGGAAGGAAGGAAGGAAGGAAGGAAATATGTACTACATTAAAATATCAAACTTATAGCAGAAAACATAAAAAAAGCATGCCTATTTTGTTCTTAAAAAAAAAAAAGAATTTCATGACTCAACTCTTCACTTTTTTTTTTTTTTTTAATTTGTTTATTCACATATATATTCTTCAACAGTTTAAACTCCAATTTTCTTCTAAGAACTCTCCTAAAGGATCAGCTGACCCTTATCTAGTCTGTTGGGGGGATAACAGACATTCAAGTTACGGGAAAAGAAAAACAGGTTTACTGGAAACTTACTACATGTAGTATTGCTTATAGTTGTGCAAAACCTTTTTAGATTTGTGAATAGCAACGGATAAGGTCTCATTTTCTATCTGTAAAACACAGATTTTGCATGTGTAAATGTGAGTACAATGTCATACATAAGGCTAGTAATGTGGCAGAAAGTTACTAACTACAGCAGGGCAAATAAAAGGGCAAATAAAATTTATCAGTAGCATAATATACCTGGGAGCAGAACTGGATCTAGTATATCAATATTTTTCATTCTTCAATCTTCCTTTTTTTTCCTTTCTGACGTTGTTGCAAAGCAATAGTAAATTATTAACACCTACTGATTCATAAAAGCATATCTCATTTTTGGGGGGAATCCTAGGTTGTAGTAGTTAAACTGAGATATGTTATTTGTATGGTTTAATTTTACAGCAACTCAGCGTGAGATATGTCTAATCAACTTAGTACGTTAGCAAAGAAAGTTCTTACTAATTATTTTCAGTTTATTTTGATAACTATTTACAAAATAAAAAAAAATAGAGGGGAAGAACTTCAAGTGCTGCTTCAGTGGGAAGACAGTTTTACTGTTTTAAGCCAATTTCAGTTTAGTGACATTGCCTCCTACTGTCAGTTTTGTCTTGAGACATCTTAAAATGAACAGACTGCTGTGATAATTGAAGGTAATCTGCCCGGGCTGCATAAAAACAGCATTTACAGGCTGATGCCAAGTCAAAGTCACAAATCAGCAATATGGCAACTAATGACGCCGCCTTTGCTAAAAGAAGTTAGGTGAAGGGAAACCACTGCTAAGATCAAAGTAATTATTTCCAAATTCGCAGAAAGAAAACAAGAAGAGTGTATTACTTTGTTTTAATTAGCACATGCTAATTATATAATATAAAATAATATCTGTGTTTAGCATAGTGGGATACTACTGTGGGACAAGACTTTCATTCTATTTTAAAAAGATCAGACAACAATAAGGCTGTCAGCACCATGTACCAAGGGCTAATGGAGATGCTGGATGGATTTGTATTTTGTTCTGGAAAAGATTTTTTATCAATAGCTTATTTAATACAGTATTTAGTCTATAATGACTCCCAGGGGCCACCTAGAAAAGTAAATGTCTTTTGTTTGAGAACTTGATTCAAAGTTTTTCCCTAGAAGGTAGTAAATATCTAGATTTGAAGAAGTTTGCAATTTATCTGAAATAAGTGAATCCTATCACCTGGGGGATTACAATTGGAAAAATGCAAGAAACCATTCAATAATTTCAAATTCTCATAGGAATTACCATCATATGGTGGCAAACAATATTTAATTCGCCTTTTGTCTGATTAATCAATATAGTGCTTCCGGCCACTACCTCACCATGAAGAGTATATAATCTAGGTTCATCAAACCAAATATGAGATCCTCTGTGCAGAAGCAAGATACATTATTTGAAACTCCACTGAATTTATTGCAGACATTATCAAGATAATTTTAAAAAATAATAAGTCAGTTTCAGTAAACAAAGAGATAAACCAGAAATCACAATAGTTTTGTCAGGGTATTGAGTGCTTGTCTTTTCCTTTCCAATGCTTAGTGTATGTCTCTTTTCTTCTTTGCAGTGAAGAAGGATGGTTTAGACTTAGATAAAAGATACTGATTCAGATTTTATTCGCTGTTATAACACAGTCTACCAGCATATTACTTCAAATATATTATTCCTTTCACATTATTTTCATAGTAACTCTTGGGAAACTCCAGATTGACACTAATGGAGAAAAGAAACATATTTATGATTTGTTCCTGCATTTTGCTTTTTAAAAAGATGATGCAACTGTAATCTGGATGAAGTGCTTTGTTAAGGAAATTATAGAGACATACTCTATCACAGCAATCACATCTCCAGGAAGGTATAGCTAGAGGAAGGAAAATATACCCACTTCAGGTGAAAGATGCAGAAGGTTAGAAACAATGCTTCCAAAGTAGTAATGGTTCCAAAGAAGTAAGAAATAAGAATCAAAACGTAAATTAATGAAGATAGTAACACATAAAATAATAGAGAAATGACTAATGTGAGAAGTGAAGGCAAACTTGAAGAGATGCACAACCATGTAGCCACTATCATGTCAAATGTGGAAATTCAAGTGTCCCATTTGTACGTGTCAATATTAATACAAATAAAACGTCCTTAACTGTCTCTCATTTTTCTTCTGCCATCCATAAATCTGCCAGGTGTCTGTAACCACCTACTTAGATTATATTCCTCCTAACCCTGCTGAGCTAATTCTTTCACCTAAAGTCTGCAAAGGAGTGACTAATTGTGCCTATTTCTTTCATGGTCCTTGTCATGTTTGAAACATTACACAAATGTTAATTAATTAGAAAATATACAGAACTGTGAATCTGCAAATCAGCCATCTGAGCTGTGTTAAATTTTTTGTTAATTAAAGTTTCATAGTTAAAAATGTATCACAAAACAATCTAACGAATTCTTCATTCATTCTGAAGAATGGAAAATGTCATCACAAATAAGCAGAAAATTGATCCAGACTACTGTAAAGTTAAATGAAATAATGTAATCTAAAAATGTTTCAAGTTTCCTACCCTATCTGATCATTCTATTTTTCTAGCTGCTATTTCTGTTTCACATTCGCTCGTGATATGACAGTGCAAGCTATAAATGTTGTACAAATGTTGTATTTACCTCTGTAGCATATTTTTAAGTGAAGAAATATCAGTTACTCATCCATAAAATGACTCTGAGATATAGTGAAACTAAGAATGCAAAATACCTCACTAAACTTTAAAGGATTTACTCTTCCAAGAAAAGATTTCCCTGTGATTTAAAAAATAAATCAGTATCTGCTCAGAAAGACTTTCACTGTATACCTCAAACAATTATACTTCACATCCAGTTGTTCTCACTGACGAGAATTTCTATCTTTTACCTTTCTTCTGGGACTGAAAGCTTCCTTTTCCATGGGTGCAGACAGTCTAGATCTTTGAGCTGAATGAAGAGTGTACAATGCAAGAAGAATAAAAAATCCTATTAACTATGAAACATCTCAGAATAAGCAAGATTATTTTTGGTGGGGACTTCTGGCAACTGATGAAGACTGTTGAGAGATATATTCTGCAAAAGTCAATGTTAAGAAACTTTCCAGAATAGCTCATGTTTCTTCTCCCACCTTCCTATATCTATTTTCGTCTATAGGTATCAGGAGAACATTTCTATTGATCCAGGCATACTTTTCTTTTTCTTTGATGAGACGTTAAGAATTTAGAACTTTCCCTTTGACCTTTAAATCATACTCCTGATATTTTCTAGTCTTTTTGTTTTCAGCTTTATTTATTTATTTTAAAACACTGTAATTTTAAGCTAGTTTAGGTGAGGTGTAGGAGAACTATTCTTTCAGGCAACATATTCATGTTCAGACTTTCACAAAACAGGCTATTCCTTCTAGTCAGAAGGAATTTTAAAGACAGGGAGTGGATATCTACTTGTCAGGCTCTGTTGTGAAAGAGAACTGAAATAGCTTTTGCTACAGGACTCCATCTCTGCACAGAATAAAGCAAAAGACCCCCAAGCTACCTACGGTACAGGAGCAGCTAAGATTCTTGTCAAGTCATCTAGGATTAAGTTTTCCCACTTTATACTTTTCTATGGAGGCATTGCTTCCAACTTTGTAATCAATAACATAACTCTGTACTGCAAGGGAAAGTATGAGTTTTATTTTAAGCTAGAGGGCTTAAACCAGACTGACAGGCACTAAATCTGTTTCTTGTACATATACAGCAAATAAATAAACTACCTGTGCAAAAAACCTATTTTGCAGTATTGCAAAACAAGAACAGATAGAAAGACTTTAGATGCACATGTTTGGAAGCTGCAGTGAATGGAGCAGGGGATGCTATGAAGTGCGAAGTGGAAGGGGTGTTTTCAGTGGGAATGTGTGAAGCAGAAAGATGTTTGGGAGTGCTCACAGCCAGAGAACTAGTTCTCAATAAGGCAATCCAATCTAAAAACAACTATGATGTTTAACATATTGTATATTTAACATTAATGAAATACAGCGTGTAAAAGTGATTAATAGACTATCAAGAGAGCCATGTTACATGTCTATCAAAACTGGAAGTACAAGTATCAAAACTGGAAGAGTCATTCCTGAGCGATATCAGCATGCCTTCATTGAGTTGAATTTCACTGGTTCATCATGAGTGCTCAATAGTGACATATCCATTATCAAGCAGTTCTTCCATTACCTTACTACTTCTCAGTTCTTGTTTGTCACCATTCACAGTTTTTATTTCCAAGATATCTAAAATCCCCTCTGTGGCATGGAATGAATTGCTGCTTGTACTTTTTTTTCTTATCCTGTTAATTCCCAAGAAGTAGGTACAGTAACAGGCAAATTGCTTTCCTCTGCTATGTACACAATCTCATTCATTTTTGCATAAGTACTTTCATCATTATGTACTTTCTATTTCAAATAAGTAATAACTGTAGACCTATTAAAATGCTGCTTCATTTAAGGTTGTGACAGGTAACACTTGTTATTACTAACTCTGAGTTCTTCCTCAGAACTGTCAGATGCCTTCATCTCCCACTCAGTGCAACAGGATTGGCAAACTGTCATGGTTTTATGATTTTTGGTTATCAGTATTCCACATCATAACATCATGTAGTGTACTGGGATTTAGAGAGTTAATGCTCCAGTCCTGGGCATCTGTCTGGAAGAGAAGAACTACATATCCTAGAAAAGTTTGCATTCAGAGAGGGAATAAAAGCTTTCGTAGATCACCTGATCTTCCCTTTGTCTGCTCTCCTTCCTGCTGCTTGTCCTGATTGCACACATCACATCAGCATTAGTGTAAGGCCTTCAGCTTTCAGATACTCTCTCATTATATTTGATTTATTAGCTTCAATTCTAATTATATTGCATTATATTGTTATCTTGCATTCTGATACCATTTTTAGTAAATTAGTTTGTTTCTCCCCAGATCATTGCCAAGGCTTTTAATTATTCAGGGGTCCCTTTTTCCCTTTTCCAGAGGCACTGATCTGCGCATCCCTCCACTCTGCTAGTCACGGAACCGGGCTGAACCAGCCCATAAACCGTTGACACAAACATAGTGCATCTCCTAAAAAGACTTGCATTGAATCTTGCAAAAAAAGACAACCGTCAACTCCATGAAATTTTAGCAGTGTACCAGTGTCAAATTACTTGATGATTTTGTGCAAATCCTTATTCAACCTAGTAGTTGAACCTGAAGGACTAAACACTGGTCTTCTCAGGAGCTTTCTGGATTTCCTAGCTTTCAATTATATCCATGATGCAGTAAAATAGAAGCTCAGGGCCAGCCCTTCACAGGATGTGTCATAATGGCATGGATATTTTTGAAGATAGCCTGAAATAATTTTTTCGTAGCCTGAGTAACAAGAAGAGAAAATAAAATTGCATGTGAAGTGTGTTTTCACTGTTTTATTTCCATTCTTTCACCCACTCCACTTCCTTTCAAGTACTCTGTTAAAGATTCAAAACAAAAAGTACATTTGGAACATGAATGAATGCGCAGAAAGTCAACTTCTCCTCAGAATAAGCTTTCCCTTAAATTCACCAGTTCAAAGAAATCTTAAACCAATTGTATAAGAATAAAACATCACCACTCAAACACACATTTTTAGCTGTATTCACGATATTGCTTTGTCAAAAAGACTTCTGCAACTTGTTAACAAAATCTACAATATGTGTATTAGTTCTACCCCATACTACAACAGCTGACCAAAAACTCCATATTTGGTGCCTTTGGGAAGGCATCATATTTGTGTAGTTAGAGATCATAGAATCATAGAATCATAGAATCATAGAATCACCAAGGTTGGAAAAGACCTTCATGATCATCCAGTCCAACCGTTCACCTATTCCCAATAGCTCCCACTAAACCATGTCCCTCAACACAACATCCAGCCTTTCCTTGAACATTCCCAGGCTCGGTGACTCCACCACCTCCCTGGGCAGTCCATTCCAGTGCCTGACCACCCTTTCTGAAAAGTAATACTTCCTCATGTCCAGCCTGAATCTCCCCTGCCGTAGCTTGAAGCCATTCCCTCTGGTCCTATCACTAATGACACGAGAGAAGAGGCTGACCCCCAGCTCACTACAACCTTCCTTCAGGTAGTTGTAGAGAGAGAGCAATGTGGTCTCCCCTGAGCCTCCTCTTCTCCAGACTGAACAATCCCAGCTCCTTCAGCCTCTCCTCATAAGGCCTGTGTTCCAGACCCCTCACCAGCTTTGTTGCCCTCCTTTGAACATGTTCCAGGGCCTCAATATCTTTCTTGCAGTGAGGGTCCCAAAACTGGACACAGTACTCAAGGTGCGGCCTTACTAGCGCTGAATACAGGGGAACAATCACCTCTCTGCTCCTGCTTGCAACGCTGATCTTGGGTAAAGATCATGTGCTCTAATGAGCTGTGTACTTAAGGTCTGAGAAGTCAATGAGAAGCTGTAACACAAATAGCTGCCTTATAACCAACTCCCTGCATGCAAGTGATAGTGCTGGAATGCACTGGGATGGTCAGCACTGAGCTTAGATGCACGTCATTAAAGAGATAAAATCCTAACCTGTCAGAAGAAGACTTATTTTTGTTTGGTACACAAAACCACAGGCAACACAGACTGAACAGATAAGATCTGCAGTGTGCTCTGAGAATTCATCTGGTATTTGTCTGATGCTTTATAGATGTGGAGTTTCCAGCATCAGAAAAAAATGTAAGACTTACTCATAATCTATATTTATTTTTCATTTTTTATGATATTATTTAAGGAATTTTATTACTGTATTTTCTGTTGTGCACTTCTTAATGAAATCCAGAGAAGATATTGCAATCTCTACTTCACAGTGCAGAGCTTCCTCTTGATGATCCATTTGCCTTCTGTGACATGAAGACATGCAGACTAGAACATCTGAATCACTGCAGTTCACAGACGAATCGGCAACATGCACTTAGCCAGGAAAGCTGGACACAGGCAGGTACAACTAATAGGATTGCTCCAAAAATAATGCCTCCTATTTTTTTATGTTGGCCTACGATATTATGCTTAAAAAACAGAGAGAGCATTTTATTTCCACCAATTTTACTTTCTTTTAAATAGTGATGCTTTACAGAAATGAAAAGCTCTTCGTAAGTCATTAAAAAGCTGCCATTATTAGGAACACTGTGGGAATGGAAATTATTGACTTCAATTCATTTCTAATAAATCAATATTATAAAAGATATTATCATGGTTGGCACTAATTAATACTTACTTTTACCATCTTCCCAGAAAATCAACATAATGAACGACTGAATTAATTTACTTTTTCGTAAATTACACTTCCCTTAACGCTAAGATGAATAATATAAAACTGTGGTGATGAGACGCACACTCTAAAATTATAGTAAATAAATTAAATTTAAAGTATCCTAAAGATCTTGAAAGCTTTTTAAATAAACAAGCAAACCGCAAAGGATCTGCACTCATTTAAATAATTTTGTAAAATATAAGTCTTCTCAATGATTGCTTTATATTATGGTTTTGGGTGATAACTTTCAATAATTTTCACAAGGAAATTTCTACTCTGTTATTAACAGCTGAAGATACTTATAGAAATTTTCAGAGAAGGTTAAAAAAGTAGGAGAAAACAAAATGAAACTGATAGATCAAGACAACAAACTGAAAGAAAAGAGAGAAAAGAAATTAATACTTGTCATCAAAATTAAGTTGATCCACATTTTGTGTAAAGCCTGTTCCTTCATCATAAAAGTGTCAAAGAGTTTTTAAGAATCTGTGTTTGCTCCAGCATAGAGTAGAAAAAAAAACAATTGACTTAGATAAACTGTGTGCTTGAGGAAAGGCATTTCCTGGAAAAAAACAATTGACTTAGATAAACTGTGTGCATGAGGAAAGGCATTTCCTGACCAATGCCTAGAATCGGCCATGCTAGAATCATAGAATCATCATAGGACCACATCATTGTTTGAGTTGGAAGGGGCCATGAAAGGTCTTCTAGTCCAACTCTACTGCAAAGTACAGGGACAACAACAGCTAGATCAGGTTGTTCAGAACCCCATCCAGCCTGATTTAGAATGTCTCTGGGGACAAGGCATCCACCACATCTTTGGGCAATCTGAACCTGTGCTTTTCTACCCTTATTGTAAAAAACTGTTTCCTTGTATCCAGTCTAAATCTCTTCTCTTAGTTTAAAACCATTTCCATTGCCGTATCACAACAGACCTGCTAAAGAGTCTGTCCCCTTCTTTCTTATAACTCCCCATTAGATACGTAAAGGTTGTTCCCAGATCTCCCTGGAGCTATCTCTTTTCCAGGCCTAAGAGCCCCATCGGTCTCGGCCTATCATCATAGAAGAGGTGTTTCATCCCTTGGATCATTTTGGAGGCCATCCTCTGGTCTGTGTTTACTGAGGACTCCTCATCTGGTTGCAGCTCCAGGTGAGATCTCACCAGAGCAGAGTATAGAGGCAGGATCACCTCCCTTTCCCTGCTGGCCATGCTTCTGTTCATGTACCCCAGGATGTGGTTGGCTTTCTGGGCTGCAAGGGCACATTGCTGTCTCATGAGCAGCTTGCCATCCAGTGGTACCTCCAAGTCCTTTTCATTAGTGATGTCCTTTCATCTCTCAGCTTGTACTAATAGTGGAGGTTGCCATGACTCAAGTGCAAGAACATGTACTTGGGTTTGTTGAACCTCATGAGGTTTCCCTGGGCCTGCTATTCAAGCCAGTATAGGTCTCTCTGGATGGCATCCTGTCCCTTGGGTCTGTTGACTGCACCACACATCTTAGTGTCATCAACTAACTTGCTGAGGATGCACTCAATTCCTGTGTTGATGTCACCGATGATGATATTAAAAAGTGTCAGTACAAGCATCCAAGTATTGACCCTTGTGGGACACCAGGTCAGAAACAGGAAGAGGATTAATGTATTTTTGCTGTTCATGGAACTTTCATGTCTGAAGGGTCTCAACTAATCACTGCAGCATCTTTCATTAGTCATTGACTTCCCCTTCCTGCAACCCTGAGAAAAGATGAGGAGGATCTCGTTTTCTGTTTATATGGGAGCCTCAGAAGTTTCATAGCTAATTAATATATCTATTCTTCCTGCTTGCTGTGTAAAATTCACCTTTCATGGTAAAACTAACTGCACTAGTGACAGAACGAGTCTAATATGAACATTTAACTTTAGCCCAATTATTTCCTGCATATAAGGATGTGATTTCATAATAGCAAGATAGCATAAGAGCATACATTGAAAAGCCCTTATCATATACCATGTATCAAGATTAATTATTTCACTTAGCCTAAAGCCCATCAGGTTAGTATTTGAGTATATGAGGTCCCTTCCAACCCCTACAATTCTGTGATTCTGTGATTCTGTGATTTGCTATCATTTAATTATCTTTAGTTATCTTTTAATTATTCTGTTTCCCTACTATTGATAATATTTGTTGCTACTCCCATGAACTTTTTTTCTTTACAAAGGGCACATGCTGCTTTTAAACTCAGCACAGTTTGTGCCAAAGTTTTATAAATGCCACCTACATTAAAAATCTATCTATCTATCTATATTTAAAATCATAGATGCCATCATGGTAGAATACCATCAGCACAGTATCTGATTGGAGTAAACAGAGCTTTTAATTATTTTATAAGAACTGCGATAATCTGAAATGTTTCTCTGATAATTACTTTTCCTTTCACATGTTTTTTCATGCATTAAGCATAATATCAATATATGAAACAGTGGGGATTGACCTTTCACAATTCTAGTCATTTCCTCTCTGCTTGATATGAGATATTATGATTCCTTCTATACCTTCTATAAGAGGAAACCACAAACATGCTGGGAGAATGGAGGATGTTTTGCCTCAGCTCAGTTTCATTTTTATTCAAAAAAAAAAAACAAAAAACATTGAAAATTAACAAAATTCAAAGTCTGATTTGATAGGAAATCACATGAGATGGTTGCTTGGGCATTATGTGTAAAATTTTATCAATTTCTGCTACAGAAGGTGCATAAATTAGAAGAGATAAGGGAGAGTTGGACTACGGTACCAATTTTTTTAACTCTGGTGATTATTCAGTGTGAGTGAATTATGCTAAAAACCAACTGCAAGGAAACTCAGTGTCATGCTTCACTGAATCTGTTAAAAGTCCACTGTGTAGTGTGTTGTCTGTTTAATTCTAGAATGTTAGAATTTAGCAATAATGGTTTTCTTCACATACTAAAGGGAATAAAGTACAATAAATAACTGAACAGTAATAACAATATAACAAAAATCTAGCACCTCTCCCAGTAACTCTATATGAAGCTCAGCTAGAGCATGGAGCTTTGTTGAAGATTTAAATGCAAAAAGTGCATTTGCCTAATAAATGGTAACTATCAGCACTATGAAAAATATCAACAATAATCTCATAACTAGCTCCCACTTCAACTACCAATTTCTTGTATCAAATCTGAAGACAGCTAAGGAGACCTGAAGTTGAAGGGACTCAAGAAGTTATGAGAGATAGGCTGCTACAGCTTTGTTTGCCCAGATGTATACCATTCACATGCTTGGATAGCACATCAAATCAAGCACATCAAAAGAGAGATGTGCTCATTTATCTAGGGTTCCTAGATATTAGATACTTTGCTGACAAGTACTAGCACCAGCAAAGTAGTCACATAAATTCTCTGTTGACTGCTCTGATGCCAGTCACATACATAAAACAACAACCACCTCATTGAATATTCACACAGTTTGTAAAACAGACAACAGATTTACTTTGTTTCTTGATTTAGAAAAGTAATTTGAACTCAAATTTTCTGACCAAAAAGTGCGTCTAATGATAAAGGATATCTTACCACAAGGGCATTCTTCTGCTTTCCTGTTCAAAAGATTTAAATGTCCCTTTGTCTACAGGCAGCCTCATTTCTCTCTCTCTCTTTTGAGACTACTTTTGAGCATTTAATGACTTGTTCATCACTAAGAATCTTCAGAGCAGCTCCTGTTCCAAGAGCCCTGAATCTGTTGAACATTTTTTTTCCCCACTCCCTGCAGAGACACCTAGAAAGAATAACTTTGGCCTTAGAGCCGTATGTCCTATATAGCCACCTCACAGTATGATGCTTGACATATTGGAGTCTGCATGTTGAACTAATTCTACACTTCTTCCTAAGAAGTATTTTTAATTCTTTTTCTGCAGACACTGTGCAGAGAAATAATCTCATTTTTTCTATTAAAAGGAGGAAAATGCTGTTAAAGGGAGCACTGAACAGTATTAAGTAAAAAAAATTCTACTTATCCCAGACATTGCTTTGGGTAGCACTTGACATCAAAACATGAGGAAAATATTGTAATTCGGAATGTTTTCACTTGTCTGTCTAATAATAATTGCATGCAAAATTCTGTGCTGCAGTAGCACTGCTTTTTGTCAATTAGTGTAAGATGAAAATGCTTGTTGAATCCAATTCAGCATGGATCTATGCTAATTTCATGGTATGTTTTCAGATTATATCCTTCAATTTGACAGATTTTGTGAAATTTTATAAGGCAACATCTGATTCACTTAGTTAGAGATGCTGCCTAATGAGAAAAATAATCAGCCCAGGTATCCTTTGCTTTTAAATATCAGTTCCCATTAGAGACATTTCTGCAAATCCTTAATGCTCTTCAGTTTGCTAAGTGGAGGTTTTCTGACTGAAAAAACTTTTCTAATTCACACGTCACAATTTAACTGAAAAAGAGTAGCTTTCCCCAGTGCATGTATTTCCCTCTCTACATTTTGTTTATGGCTTTTTCTTTTGCTGTTCAAATTTAAGCAAAGTTTTTCTCTCCTGACAGCAATTATTTGCATTTAGTTTATGCCACAGTAGAAGTACAATCAATCTACAACCTGTGATGATACAGCCATTGCCATGACAATACATTATCACACTTGCTTTGTAGAATGAGAAGTCATGTTTTAAGCCAGAATATTCTTCAATAATATTTAGCAACTGTAACTTTTACAGAAATGTACTGATATTAAATAACCAATCATTATAGCACTCATGATTGATAGAGTGGTATTATCTACCTTATTTTACAGAGGTCTTCCAGTATCAGCCATTCATCAGGAGAACTGGTTTAAAAGCTATAGACTCCTACCTCCTAAATTCATGCTAAAGATATTCTTTTCCTCATTTCACTATTTTCAATATATTTATAATAGTAAATGTTGAAAACCTGTAACTAGATTAGTCTAATGTTTCAAGGACAAATTGCTGTGCTATCTTTTTAAACAAAGGGAAAACTAGAAAACTGCTTGAATGAAATCTTCGTGGAAACTAGATGAATTAAAATTCCTTTATACCAAATATGAGTACTTAACTACAAAATAAATAAATAAATAAATAAATCAGTAATGGTATAGGAGGAACTAAAAAAGACAAAGCTTGTGGTGCTTAAGTCTCTCAGAGCAGCATTAGATTAAGACAATTGAACATAACTGCTGTCATATGAGGAGAAAATATAAAAACATTCCAGAATTTATCAAGGTGCTTCATCTTTAATTAATTAATTTATGAGTTCTTATTAAGGTTTTAATTAACAAGGTCCCAAAAAATGATTACAATTAACTTTATTTATAGAAGTAAACTTTTTAGGATGGATTATTTGGAGAAGTTGCACTACTACAAGAAGTGTATTAAAAAACGCCTCATTCATGGTTCCTTAATGGAATTCTTAACATCTGCCAGAAATAACTTTTTATTTAACTGGCATTCCTTATAAACTTCTGAAAATAATCTCAAGTGTTCTTCAGAAAGCTCTGTAGCAGTTCACAAATTTCATTACCATTGCTTCATAAAATGTCAAAAGGAGCAAGTGCACCAAACCTATCATAATGGAGATTATTTACATAGTATTATTGATGACAAGTTCCTGTGACAAAATTGAATCATTTATCTTTGTTTAAACCAGATGCACATGCAGAGATGTAAGAACTACTTTGGTTTTCTATGTGTGTTCTTGTAAACTGAATCATTACCTTGCTTGTTAAATATGGTTTTCAGAAAACAATATTGTGTAAAAGGACTACATTAACAGAACAATTAAAAAATGACTCAGAGGCTTTAAAATGTCTTGTATTGCCTTATAATTCAATATAATGCAGATTAATGAAAGGTATAAATTCTAATCCAAGCAGCCCAAGCATTTAACACACTCTGAAGAACAATTCTTTACTTATTTCTTCTCTTCCTCTATTCTCTCCCTTTTTTAAAATTTGCTTTATTATTATTATTTTATTATTATTGTCATTATTTTTAATCTATGAAGATCCTGTCACACGAGATTTTTCTTCTAGAGCCCATCCAACCTCTGGAATGTTAAGACCCATTTATAGGGACTTCAGTATGCGAATTTTCAGCTGCTCATTCTGCAGGAGGTTTTCTCTTCCCTTCAATTTACAAATCAAGCAAAGAACAGACTGACATATAAGACTTGGCTAACCATGAATACCATAGACACTCTTAATTTCTAGAAAGATGATTATCTAGTTGTCCAGGGGAAGACCAATCCCACTGTAATTTAATCATTTACTTGAGGTAACAAATTTAAGAACCTTATCATTAGAAGGTATCCTGTCATCACCAAAGCTCTCTTCATGACTTGTCTACATCCAGTTTGAGAAAGATTCATCCTCTTAAAAGGACTTTCTTCATTATTGTAGAAAAAAAAGTAGTTTACTAAATTATATGTCTGGTATGAGTACTCAGTGTACACACAGGGATAAACTCAGGAATTATGCCATCTTTTTTGTTGATCTGTAATGCTTACTCCATGAACAGATACCTCTTTTGCAGAACTTTTCATGTGAACATATAGCAGAAAAAGTGTCAGTATATCTGCACAATCTTAGAAAACTTTGGCAGTCTTGAACAATTTGAAGTAAGCATGTTAGGAAAAGTGATTGTGTTTCTGCATTGTTTCAGAACATTATGATTTGGGAAGTGAAGGAAAACTGTAAATACAATGCATTTAGAAGCAATACAGTTTAGAATTATAGAAAGCAATCTTAAACTCCTTTACAAAGGCAAACAAAGGAAAAAATTGCTAAAAAGGAGAATGCATATTTATAACTAAAAGATATGGTAGAAGAGAAGCTGATGTTAAGAATATTGATATATGGTAAACAGCAGAATAGTATGTATTAGTTCAAGATAAAAAATGTTGTTTTCTGTCTTTAATCAGTGTGAACACTTGCTATCAGCACAAAATACTGTATGGGAAAAAATCGTCTATTTACTAATGTTAGGTCTTTCAGAAAGGGAAAACCCACTAGAATGGAAAATCGAACAAAGGACACACACTTAGGAAATGGGAAGATTTCAGGTTATACTGCTTTCTACTTCGTTGAACTCTATGGTGCGAAGCTTAGATCTCCAACAAAGGATCAAATTAACAAAATGAGAAAGAAATTATTAATGAATAAATACTTCATTTCTCTAAAGCTTCCTCCTTTTCTCCATCAGAACATTCTATTTAGAGTATATTGCATGTAGGAAATAAGACTAAGAAGATAAAGAACAATCAGAGAGATTATCTGATATGTTAAAATAAATATTTTGCAGTGAGTATTCCACATTCTGTATCTGTATGGAGACTTTGATTCTGAGAAATACTGAAAGGTGACATTCTGTTAGTTGCTTCAGAACATAAATATTTTGGGTGAGTTAAGTGTTGGTAGATAAAGTGACTGGGATTGTAGACCAACATATTGCTCTTGTAGAACTGATCTTGCTGAAGAATTTCATGTACAAAGACCATTTTAATGGCTAACGATGACATTGATCAGTGAAACAGATTATTACTATTTTGCAATAATAAAAAATCCTCACAAAAAAAAAAAGAAAAAAAAGTGTAATGAAATGTGTCTCTATGCTCCTGTCTTCTGTTAGTATCAGAGAACAGTGAAAGAAACTGTAAAAGGGATTCAACACGTGGATAAATGAGAACTAAACATCATTTCCAAAGAGACTTAGGAGATGAGAGAATGTAACATAGATGTGATTTAAGAGTCAATGCAAATACTGAAAGCATTAGAAAAACAAAAGATATTAAAAAAGAAAAAAAAAAAATTCCATGAATGCTAGTGGAAAACTTCCTTACAGTAAGCCTTCTTACTTTGTTCAATATTAAGTCCGGAAAATTTAAGTAAAGTAAAAATGTTAGTGCTTTTTCAACAAAACTGCACTCAAAATAAATAAATATTAAGTAAAAGAAAGGAAGAATATTGCATTATGAATAATAATTATGCATTTATTTACATTTTCAGTATCCAATTGAGCAAATTTTCAGATTTTATTAAGCTTTTGGCCATTTTTTTAAATTATTTTTTATTTTTATTACAGGCAGTATTTTAGTATAACGTGAAAGTAACTTCAGTTGTGTTACCAGCTAACTGACTATGTCAACAATTTACAGTTGGACAGTAGCATATAATGAATTCTGTAGCTAGACCTTCTGTAGCAGTATGTGTCTAATGAATTACTGTGCATCAGCTGCAACAATTCACACTTAAGATACAAGGCAGTACTCACTTAGAAAAAACACTTAGAAAGATGCCAATTAATTCCTACACAGTCATGAGACCGAATATATCTTTAGGATGCATGGGAAAAAGTATTTAAAAGAAACACAGGGATTGCTTTAGAAATCGGGGTCTTACACACATAAAGCAAGAGTAGGTCTTAGAAATATTTCCAAAATTTAACTTCATATCTTACAATTGAAAATACTGAAAAAGGCAGATTATACCTTTATGATTCATCAGGAGTGAAAATTCAGTTCACAATAATTACGCTAACTGTATTGGAATTATCACTTATAAAAAGTAGGCAGACTCTTGTGGTAGAGTGGTGCAGAGAAAACAGCTCCACTTCTGCCTTTGCTCCTACTATTTGCCCAGGATAAGGAGGAGGATCCTTGCTGGTTTGCTCAGAGTATCACATATGTCATCAGGAGTATGATGAGCAACAGCCATGTAGGAAGACAGCACAGTGAGATATTAAAAGAATGAGGTGAAGGGCTTTCTCTTCCTTTAACATGCAAAGAAGAAAAAAGATGCGAGTACTCCAGAGTCTGCCCAGGGCTATGGAGCTGTAGTAAGCCAGCGCATGCTCATATCAACACTCTTCAGTTACCACTGAAAATATTTTTCTGTATAGTATAAGAAAGTGATTGTGCAAAGGCTTTCATTTTACCATTTAGACTACAAAGAAAGAGTAATGCCAGTTACGTGTTGAAAGGAGGACAAGTTGCCAGTCTAGTAAAGGATGAGAGAGCTGATCTTGTACAAGTCACTGAAGGTCATTAAAGCACTTCTTCTGTTCAAACACACTTAAAAATGTAAAGTCCTGTGAAAATAATTTCTGATGCAGGTACCTTTACATAAATTCTACTTTATTTCAGTGGTTGCTGTTGCCCAAGCATAGCTTTTAAAGAAGGCTGATTATACCTAAAAAAAAAAGGGTTATATTGAGTCTGACTGATAATTGAACATCACAGTTTGGGTCATGTTAACTATGGTTTTGTAAAAGAAAAAAAAAATCAAATTTCATCCCTTAATTTGATGAAGATGCATTTTCTTAAATTAAAGCAGGATGTTGAGACGCTTGGAAGACTTAAGTCCATTGAGTCGAATTCTAAATCTGACCTGGCAAATATTTGTAGTTCAGGTATATGTTAAAAATTGTCATTTAAAAAGTAGCTATGGATAAGGCAGCTCAATGAGTATAAGAAACAACCAGATATGTACAACTGCTGCTATCTGGAAGAGGGCCTAACATTGAAAAATGTCTTGAGATGTGCAGGTCCTTCTCCTTTTCTGTGGTATCACAGGTAATATTGATATTGCTTCCATGTAAAATTTGTTTATGACTTTATCTTATTTAGTTCTTTGTCAGAATGAAACAATTTCATTTACTTGCATAAACATTAAGATGTTATCAAGAGCTGACAAAACCAGTAACAGAAAAAAAGGTCCAGAGGTGTTTTTAATTGAATTAGAACACAGGACAGAAAAAAGAAAAAAAAGATCTGCAAGATAAGTTTTTTTCTAAGTTCATTTCTTCAGTTTTATTTGGGTGTTTTTGTTTAATGTAACACTCTAGCACATAATCCAATAAAAACTACTTGTGTCAGATATCAACTTTCACTTTTACACTTAATTAAAAAAACGAAGTTTTCAATATATATATATATATACATATTTCGGGGGGGGGGGGGGTAATGATTCCCAGATTTGAGCTTCAATTCATACGTTAACAAATCTATCAAGTAACAATTGCTCTCTTGGACATAATAGATGTGGAACCGTTCATTTCTTTTAGTATCTTTTTCCTATGATGATGCTAAAATTTGCTTAGTTGTTTCAGGAAGAAATGAATGGTTCCCTCAAGGCAGAGACAATCTGTGAATTTAGCTTTGCATTTCACCCCAAATCCAATTATTATAACAAGTCTGCTACTAGCGTAATAGTTAAATACCCATCAATGTTTCTATTATAACTCTTTTAGTGGGCTATTATAACACAAATTGAAAAACAAAACAAAACAAAACAAAAAACTCCATGGTAAATCTTGCCGTATATGATTTTAAGCCCAGAATACATTAAAGAACAAATCAAAATAATAAAGTTGTGAAGACACTTCACCTCCTCCTACTTTATAAATAATTTCACTGTTGATTTTTAAATTATTAAGAGGAAAAGAAAATCAAAATCAAAATGTGAAAATGAGCATGTAAACCCTTATTCATCTTCTATAAAATTAGCAATAAATGTTAAGAAACAACTGGACTGAGAAGAAATCTATCTAATGCTTTAGTGTCTCTTGAATTAGGCTGTTCAGCTAATACATATTTGTTGTTACCACATCTATGTAATGATAAAGAGTGAAAAGACAACAAAAATGAATCAAAAGCCTAATTGAGACTTTAGAAAGTCATAATATGAAGCTATGCATGGTAGACCTGTAAGCAGAATTGTAGTGTGAACATTACCAGCGACACATCCAGCAAGAACCCCGAGTCCCTGATGCCTTTTTTACAAACAATTGCACCATAGCAAATCACACTACGACTTTGCTTATGAATCATAAATTAAAGTCCACACATTTTACTTTCCTGTAGTGCTGTAAACTGCAAAATACAGCACTCATCAAGCAACTCAGCTGTGTAGTTCTGGGCATGGAGAAGTCAATAGCTAAGAAAGGGATAGGAGCAGTCACAGATTTGGTTTCAAAATATAGCCGAGAGCAACCTATTCTAAAATATATTACTTACTGAAACAGTGCACTGGGGAACACTGGAATGAAATATATTACCTTAGGATGCTGGAAAAAAAGGTTTTCAGACAGCTTTGATTTTCAGATTTTTTTCTTTTTTTTTTTTTTTTGTGGTTAGTTGGCTTTTCTTTTCAAAGCATTATTAGTCTTTTGTTTTGTTGACTCTCAAAACTACTTCAAGAAATTATCAGAGGATTTACAGTTGCAAAGGATTACTGGGTTTGCATGAATAGCTCAATAGCGTCTGTATAATTTGCCTTACTTTGAGTTTATTTCCTCTGCTGTTGCTCTGTGGTTTTAGAATTTGCCATAATCTTTTACAGTACAGACTGTACTCAAATAATTAAATATATAATCAACAGACTTTAATTCCAGAATGACCTTTTATGGGTCCCTTATTAGAGAACTAATAGCTGCTAACCTAAGTACAATACCTGCACTCCTCTACTTAACCTTTTCAAGTCTTAAAATAGGTCATTTAAACTTGTCTTTGTTGTAGTTGTTTTCTTATTTTTTGCTTGATTTCTAATTCTAAATTTTTTACATTCCTTTCTGAGGTTCGTTACCTTCTTGATAGTGTTTGTCACGTCCTACATGGGGAATGAAATTTGCAAATCCTCCCAGATTAAAGTGAAATGACACTCAAGGTTATTCCTCCTTTTCAAGAGGAAAACATCAACTTTAATAGGATATTTCTTCAAAACTGTTATCCTATATGCTTTGGTCCTCTCACAGTTATATCTAGCTAAGCTGTGCAGGTTTATACGGTGTTCAGGTAAGCCTTTCTTAAGAGAAAAAAGAGAGTGAGAGAGACGACCAGTACTGGAGCCAGCACTAGGGATATTCCTTATAGTTACACACACACACATACATACACATACACACACACAAAAAAAAAAAAAAAAAAAGAAAAAAAAAAAAAAAAAAGGAGGGGAAGGGGAAGGGAGGGGGAGAGGGGAAAGGAGAGGGAGGGGGAGCGGAAGAGGGGGAGGGGGGAGGCCTAGCCAGTACGGGATCATGAAGGGCAGGTCCTGCTTGACCAATCTGATCTCCTGAGATTGAGTGACGCACCTGGTGGATGAGGGAAAGGCTTCAGCAAAGCTTTCAACACTGCCTCCCACAGTATTCTCCTGCAGAAGCTGTTAGCCTGTGGCTTGGACAGGTACACTCTTTACTGGATAAAGAACTGGCTGGAGGGCAAAGGCCCAGAGAGTGGTGGTGAATGAAGTTAAATCCAGCTGGCAATCAATCATGAGTGGTATTCTTTAGGGGTTGGTGCTGGCACCTGTCCTCTTCAGTATCTTTACTAATGACCTGGATGAGGGCACTGAGTAAGTTTGCAGATAACTCCAAGTGAGCAGGAAGTGTTGATCTGCCTTGGAGTAGCAAGGCATAACAGAGAGATGAATCAATGGGCTGAAGCCAATGGGTTGATGTTCAACAGGACAAATAATGGGTCCTGAATGTTGGTCACAGCAACCCCAAGCAATACTACCGGCTTAGGGAAAGTGGCTGGAAGACTGTGTAGAGGAAACAGGCCTGGAGATACTGGTCTATGCTTGGCTGAACATGAATCAGAAACGTGCCCAGATGGCCAAGAATGCCAATGGCATCCTGGTTTGTATCAGAAACACTGTTGTCAGCAAGAGCAGGGAAGTATAATTGTCCCTCTGTATCAACACTGATGAGGCTGCACTTCGAGTACTGTGTACAATTTTGGGCTTCTCACAGCAAGAAAGACATCAAGGCCCTAGAACTGGAACTTGTATGAAGTAACTGAGGGAGCTGGGATTGTTCAGTCTGGAGAAGAGAAGGCTCAGGGCAGATCTTATTGTTCTCCTCCTCGCACTCTATCACCCCATATGGCACAGGGGAATGTGGGGGGGATATTCAAACCACCTGAAGAGAGGTTGTAGTGAGCTGGGGTTTGGCTTCTTCTCTCATGTAACTAGTGGTAGGACTAGAGGAAATGGCCTGAAATTGCTCCAGGGGAGGTTGAGGCTGGGCATCAGGAGACACTACTTTTCTGAAAGAGTGGTCAAGCCCTGGAATGGGCTGCCCAGGGTGGTGATGGGTTCACCAAGCCTGGAGGTGTTTAAGGAACATTTAGATGTTGTGTTGAGGGACATGGTTTATTGACAGCTGTTGGTGATATGGTTAGACTGGATAATCTTGTAGATCTTTTCCAACCTTGGTGATTCTATAATTAACTGAATCAAGTTGGCATACATACTTTCAATTCTAGGAATCATACTGATTAATAATAAATGGGGATTTGACTATTTGTGTTCTACACACCATACACTTCACATTTTGTTTCTTTAAAATAATCTATTTACCCTACTCATTTTTTCCTGAGTCTGCTATAGGATATATAGAATAACCTTGCTGTGAGATGTATGTATATTAACAAGCATTGGTTTAATTCACAACGATAATTTCTTACTGTGTAAGAATCCAATCTAAATGGCATGAGAAGTTACTAGAAATGTGTGAAAACACAGTTCTTTCCTTACAGTTTTTTTTATAAGAAGACGTACAACAGAGGCTAAATACATTTGTAATGTATGTGGTCCTTATTTTTGTGAACTTCTTTTACAAGTAATTCCTGCAAGCAATAGGAATCCCTTGTTGCTAACCTTCACGCAATCCCAGTCCAGTTAACAACACCTTATCAGCACGCCTCCCGTCTGCACCCCTACCCAGCACAGGGACACGAAAGACGCATGCATAGGATGTAGCTCAAGTGCCGATTTATTGCTGAGCAACAGCTGCCTATATACCATGACATGCGACCGCCCAGTGAACCCATGACCCGTTAAGCACCTCCCAGAACCAGCCTCTGTAACTACCACCCACCTTAGCCCAAGTATTACCCACATCGAGTACCGCCCACATCCCTGTTAGTGCATTGACTCAACTTGTCAACGATACAGAAGATTTAAAATTCTGTGCAGACATTCTAAAAAGTGTCTTGCAGTGATCCACCTCTTTAAACATTTAAAACAACACATGAATTTTTAGGATTGTCTTCCATGTAGATAGAGTTTGGCTAAAATGGGAACACTAATGAAGTATGGAGTACTGTCTGACACTTCACCACACTGAGGGCCACATTCATGCACTGTTTACACAGGTATAGCCTTCTGTCTATGTGGACAAATATGTACAAACAAAATCTCTAACAAAAAGTTCTGTGAGGCTACCAAAAGGAAATGCAATACAAAAAATAATGCCTTAAATCTTGTTTCTGATATTAAAATGTCGCACCATTTCTCTGTTTAGCACTGAGAGCCCCAAACCTTCTCTAAGAAAAAATATTACATTCCTTCTTTTGAAACAATTGGAGCCACTGTAATGGAACTATTGCATTATCCTATGATAGAAGTGATTGAGACTTTCATACACCTGACAATAAAAAGATCTCAGCAGTATTCCACATCTTGGAAAACTTTATATCTGTAGGAAACTGAATTTATGCATTTTCATTTCACGAGGATATTCTTTTCTATACTTCTACAGGAAAGTGTTATAACTGTAATGGTTTTGCCCTATTGCTCTCCTGGTGGAAATGTTTCATTTGCATTTAAAAATGAGAAATTTTGTAGTGCAGAAAGTTCAGGCTTTTTGGTCTCTCAGTACAATACCTAGTGTACTATGTAGAAAATCTGCATTCCAGTAACCATTAACTTGAAATGTACAATTTTATGTTGCTAATATAAGTATTATGGTCTGATGACCCAGAGATCTCATTTTAGTATTCTCATGAACAGAACACTGTAGAAGACTGTGAGCATTGTTCAATTGCAATTGACAGTTTACAGATAAAATGTGTGAAATTTCTTGCACTGCCAAGTTTAAATTTTTAAGAGTCCTCTTAAAAAACAAGTTCAAACAGCAATCTTAAGAAGAGAATAGGTTTTGTGAACTCTGTCATTACTTCATTTTGCCTGCATGCATAGAAAATTTTATCTTATGATCCAAGTCACAATACATTTATTCTTAGATAGTTTTACATTGCAGTTAGTACCAAATATTTTCTGTTGGAATGTTTGTGCCAGCCATGGAACTGTTACAGAAACTACCTACGCTTGTATGGTTTGGAAGAAGACTTTTGTCTGGGCTTGGCACATCTTTTGCCTCACAGTGTAATTGAAATATATTTCCAAGGTTTTAAGTATAGTGTGATAGAACTGAAAATCTTGACACAAGCTAAAGAAAATATCTTCAGATCATTGTAACAAACTGGATAAAAAATATTGCTTCTGATTACAAACAAGGACCTAAGAAAGATTATAAACAAAATATAGCATCCACTAGAAAGACTCATTTTAGTATGTAAACATTATTAAGATAAAAATACAATTTTTTTAAGATAAAATTTCCATATATTAATTCTAGAGCATTGCAGAGAAAAAAGCCCAAGTGTTCATGCACTGCCATTGTGTGCCACTACTTGCTGTCTGCACCCTTACACTACTAACGTTGTCCAGAGAAGGTAGGCAAGATCACTGGTAGGGTAGCTTTACAGTGAACCATGTTAAGTGTCAACACTCTGTGAACTAAAGGCCATATTAGTGAATCTCAGCTATGCTAATTTGGTTTACTTTTGCAGAGAAAAAGAAAAAAAAAGAACATCTGTTGGGCAGTAAAGGAATACATAACCTGAAGCCTTACAAGATAAGTTACAACAGAGAGAAGCTGTTGAGATAGTAAGAATGACTCAATGATTCATGAAGAAGTAAAGATAATACTGATCTTCATAAAAAATTAGGTACCCCTTTAATCCCTCACACACAGAAGATGTGAGCACAACTGAATTTCAGACATTTGAAGCAATGGAGGCTGATGGTGAGCATGTGAACAGATAAGCCTGTAGCATGCTACACCTGCTATCTATCATGTATTAGCTAATGAAAAACTAGCGTGTACTGTTCAGTTATAAATATCCTGGTAGCAAAATAACTTTTCACAAAGTAATAATAAAATATCAAAACAAATATATTTATGATGGAGGTTTATGCTGTGTTCCTATATAAGACAAAAGTAAATATAATAAGACAGTTGAATATGTCCCTCTTATCACTAATGTGAAACACAAACCAGGGTAATGGCCCATAGCTTTGTTTCTATCTCCTAATTAACAGGCCATATAGACATAGCATAGGTTGTAGCCCAGAGTATGAAAGCTTACGAGAGAGCTAGAAGTAACCTGAGGTCTTTCCATTTCTTTGTGGTATTGTAGCAACCTAGTGATCTTCCACCTTGGGAAGCCTTTGTGATTTTTGATTTGACCATGAAGTTTTTCAACGAAAGTTGAAAACTATGCCTTCGTATCTTGTCATTTATATCTTCACAGAGGAGGAATTTTATCAGTTGACAATGCTATTCTTATAAGCTATTCCCCTGGAGATTTATCTAAATCTTCATGAAGCTTGAAGAATCACTTGTATGTTCTTTGCTTTTCATCTCAGAGGGTGATTTATAAAAAATATGCTTATGATTGCCTAGATTTTGCCTGTCCTGGTTTAAGTAAGAAATGATGAACAACCACTGTCCTGATAAACATGAGTGAAGATAATTTTTGATTAACTTTTTATCTCCTGTTAAACATTTCTAAAGGTAACTTAGGCTATATTAAGATATACTTACATGATATTAAAAAAAAGAAAGGAAAAAAAAAAGAATTGAAAATTTCTGTTATTAATCATCTAGGCATTTTTATTTATATCCTCAAAAACCTTAATCAGCATAAAGCTCACTACGTTTTAGAATGCAAATAGATGCAATTGCTGTTATGGAAATGATCAAATTCAGATTTGACAGCCTCAGAACTGTGAAGTAAAAATGCCTTTAAAACCTAAACCCCAAAAAACTGACAGGCAAGGCTAATCTGGAACAAGGTAAATCTATACTCACTTCAATCAGTTTTCAATGTATAAATGAATATTATTAATGTTGATCCATCACATATTGGAGCCAAGTCCTGCCATTAATGTTGTGTATCCCATCATAAGGTTTAAAGATGCTTTCCTCCTTGTTTCTTTCTCCATCCAATATGTGCATATGTTATCAGTAAACTTTTGATTCAGTTTTTGTTATTGTTGAAGGGATAGGCAGAGGTAAAATATCAGGAATAATGTCCCAAACATCTTGTTTTTGTTTAGGAAAACCAATCTGATAGGTGATCTAGTGTAACATTTGAATTTACAATACTACTATAAGTAGAACATTTACTTTGCAAAATCAGCAGATCTGTAGTGTGAGCATGTCTCCGGAATAGAATAACACTGGTTCAAGTTTCAGCACTAATCATAAGTAACATGTATCCTAAAATATTGTATTCTATTAATAGGACACATACAGTCAGATCCTGAGGATAAAAAGCATTTATCCAGTTCTTAGTCATGTGCACAGCTCATCTAAAAGTTTTGCATTTATTTTAAAGCAATCATCTAAGCTTAGAGACTTAATCATAAGGGAAAAAAAAAGGCACTGGAAAGGAATTGCACTCAGTGTTCCCATTTAGAAGGAATCCTAAGACTCATGAAGTACAATGGTAGTAAAAAAATAGCAACCTTATGGATATTAGTGCAAATTTTAACACAAAAAGAACATTATAAATTCAGTAATTTATGTCTTAATATATAGTATTACACAATCTTACGTGTAAAAAATCGAAGTAGTGGAACACTGATACTACATATTAAGAGTACACACAAACCTTAAAAGAATAATTCTGCTTTCATGTACTGGAAGAACTCACAGGGGCTGAAACTGTGAACTTCAGTACACAAGGTATAATGCATTAATAACTGTACAAAGAAAATAACAATAGTGACTGTAATGTGATAAGAGGCCACAGAAACTGCAAGGGAATTAAATCTGTTATAGCAATAACTTTATAGATCTCACCTAGATTGAGAAAACTTCTCCAGGAGGACATGCTATTTTTTCAGGCAACATAAATTAGTGCTTTGAGAAGATTCCAGTTAGGAAATCCTTAAAGGAGAAAAGACTCTTATTCTAAAGGAGGAGGAGACACCTAATTCAAATGTTTGAATATGTTACTCATGTACCAAAACACAACAATATACCAAAGACTTAACTTCTTTATTGACCTTAAAGGATCTAATTAGGTACAGCAAAAAGGACAAAATTGTTGCATGTGTGGAGATTGCTTAGAGATGACAAGAGAAATGAAGACCAGCTGTGAAAATACTTTAAAAATATAGTGAAGTGGAAGAGCACAAAAATCTATTTGAAGTGCAAAAATATCCTTCAAAAAAACTAAAGTAATGCCCATATGAAAAAACAGAAAAATTAAAATGGGAAATAAAATATAAAAGGATCAAAATCATGAGTCAAAAAGAAGAAAGAAAGGAAAAAAAAAAAAAAAAAAAAAAAAAAGAGAAACCCTGCTAGGGGAAAAACATCCATCAAAAAATCCATTGATGCAAGATGCCTGACTAAGAGTCTGATTGTCAGTAGGCCATGAAACAATGAAATAAGTGAGTAAAAACTTAGGCATAGAAGGAAAAGTAGTGAATTCTTTCACATTCATGTCTACTACACTAGTGTTTCTTCACATGAGGCCCATCAGAGAATGTGTCCGAAATTGCAGTGCGCACGTTTTAGCATAACTCAAGAAAATAAACAGTAACAAATTGATACAGCCAGTTGTTTCTCTATCAAGAGTTGTAAATAAACTTGAGTATGAAATAGCTATGCTGTCACATTTAAGTGTACTGATAACTTTTTATTTATAACTGCCCTAGTACCATAGGATGAAAGGAAACATACGAATTTATTCTTCTTTCTTTGAACGTGAGGAGGAACTTGGTTTTTTTATTTTCATTTTTAAGACACTTTATGGATGACCTGTAAAATGCTAACCAAGAAAACAAATCAACATAGCCCAAAATGAAAGATTTCGGTGTGGTTCTAATAAGTTCTGAATAAAACCCATTTTCACAGGAGTCAAAAAAACATGTGGACAAGAGAGACTGTGTCAAAAAGTGTAACTAAAGTGTGAAGTACTAAAGGGTACTTCACAATATTCTTCACTCAAAGGTTTAAGAGACACAAAAGTATAAATGAAGAAAAGCATTTATCTTGTAAGTTAATGATGGGCTATCAGACTTCAAATCAGGAATAGAAATAATTAGGCAGGTTTCACAGTGTAGGGAGATCACCACTGGAGATCTGCAGGGACTGGTTCTAATGTTTGTGCCCTTGAAAATACTAATAAAGTCATAAAAAGGGGAAGGCAATGAAAAAAAGTTGACAGAATATGTAGCTCACATATGTAAAAATAAAAACAAATATGAGTTACAGAAGAACCACATACAATTACTGCAGGGCCACAATGCAAAATGCTAAGTGAAATTCAGTGTAAAAAATGTCAGGTTATGTTCATGAATAAAGCAAACAAAATAACAAGCAAACAAACAATCTTTAATTAGAAAGAAAATGTGCAGTAGTTACAAGGAAAAGATCTCTGAGACATGGGCAGTTCCATTGCAGTGTTTGGAATTAGTCCAAAAGCAGAGCTGATCATTAGCAATTACTAGAAACTAGGTAGAGAACAAACACACAAAAATTTGCCATGGTATAAATCCATTGTGCTTCCTCCAACACACTGCATAGAAATCTGGTCTCCTGTTTCAGTAAATTCGAATTAATAAAAGAAAGAAAATATGAAGAAGTGCAATGGGAATAATCAGAATTAGGAAGAGCAAAGATAAAAAAAATGAGATTTCAAAATGTTAAGAGGATCCATATTAAAAGAGAATTATAGATGCAGACCTAAGAAAAAAACAAGATTAGAGGAAAATAAAATACTATTGGACTGGATGGAAAATTTTCTATGAGAATCTTTCAAAATATATGATAATATCCTCAAAGAAGTCATTGAAAGATTAAGAGGGACATTACATTTAAATACTATTAATTCAAATGTTGGTAGTAGAACTGGATTTCTCAGTTCTTGTCCTTTTATATCATATCAACATACATTTTAATAAATCATCATGTTACATGCATATAGAGATACTTTATTTTTTTGAA
Organism: Lagopus muta; assembly: GCF_023343835.1. NCBI lineage: Eukaryota > Metazoa > Chordata > Aves > Galliformes > Phasianidae > Lagopus > Lagopus muta. Next base: position 12,665,524 of record NC_064434.1, read on the forward strand.
GTGAAACTATCATGAAATCAAGCTGCTTGTTAGTAGTCAGTGACAGGACAAGATCTAAACTCACAAAACAATTTTGTCAAGAGTTTGTAACAGTTTTCTCACTAACACACCTTAGAAAATGTTGCAGATTTCTGAGTACACTGAAGTTCTAGAAAATAATACTATAAATGCCAGTTGACTTTTTGTAAGAGACTTCATGTCTCTTAAAAACTCTACACTTCATGACAATAACACGCAAAAAATAATATGGAAAGAAAATGACCAGAGAAAACATAAGCAGGAAAAAATTCCTTCACAGAACAATGGAACTATATGTAGGGATTAGAAGGGACCTCTATATAACATCTAGTTCAACTCCCAGCTAAAGTAGATTTCCTAAAGCAGGTTGCACAAGAAGGTGCCCAAGTGAGTCTTAATTATCTCCATAAAAGGAGATACCACTACCTTTCTCAATAGCCTGTTTCAGAGATCTGTCACCCCCATCATAAATTTATTTTGGAACTTCTTGTGTTGTAGTTTTTGTCCTTACCCCTTTTTCTGTTTCTGCACACCACTGAAAAGAGCCTGGCCCCATTCATTTAACTCCTTCACTTCAGATTTTATAAACAGTGATGAGGTCCTCTCTCAGCCTCCTCTTCTCCAAGCTGAAGAATCCCAGGTCCCTTAGCCTTTTCTCATACTGGGACAAGCTCCAGATCCCTCTTAACATAATAAGAAATTTTAATCTAATAAATATCAAACGAACCATAGTGTTAGGGCTACTGGGGTTAGAAACTGAAAAGACTCTGGGTGAAATGAACCAGTTGCACTAAAAATAAAAAACAGTAAGAATACTACTGTGCACATTTTGATTGCAGCTGAGATGTGTCATTGTAAACAGTAGATTTTAGAATAGAAACATAGAATGGCCTGAGTCGAAAAGGACCACAATGATCATCAAGTTTTAACCCCCTGGTCTGTGCAGGGTTGCCAGCCACTAGACCAGGCTGCCCAGAGCCACATCCAGCCTGGACTTGAATGCCTCCAGAGATGGGGTGTCCACAACCTCCTTGGGCAACCTGTTCCAGTGCCTCTCCACCTTCTGTGTGAAGAACTTCCTCCTAATATCTAACCAAAACCTCCCCTGTCTTAGTTTAAAACCAACCCCCGTTGTCCTATGACTATCCACCCTCATAAACAGCTGTTCCCCCTCCTGTTTATTTGCTCTCTTCAAATACTGGAAGATGTTGAAGATCACTGGTCTCAAGACTGACCCCTGAGGGACGTTGCTTGTGACCAGTCTCCACCCTGACACAGAACCATTGATCACAATGCTTTGGCTGCGTCCAGCCAGCCAATTCCTAATCCATCGAACAGTCCATCCTTCAAATCTGTACCTCTCCAATTTAGAGAGAAGGATGTGGTGAGGGACCATGTCAAAGGCCTTGGAGAAGTCCAGGGAGATGACATCCACCACTCTTCCCCTAACCACTGAAGCCATCACTCCGTCATAGAAAGCCGTCAGATTGGTCAGGCACAATCTGCCCTTGGTGAAGCCATGCTGACTGTCTCAAATCACCTCTTTATCTGATATGTGCCTTAACATAGCTTCTAGGAGGATCTGCTTCGTGATCTTCCCAGGCAAAGAGGTGAGGATCACCAGCCTGTAGTTCCCTGGTTCTTCCTTTCTCCCTTTCTTAAAAATAGGAGTAATGTTTCCCTTTTTCCAACCATCAGGGACTTCACCAGACAGCCATGATTTTTCAAATATGACAGAGAGAGGCTTGGCAACCACATCAACCATCTCTTTCAAAGCTCTAGGATGGATATCATGTGGCCACATGGACTTGAATTTTCTTCAAGGATTTATTTAATTGATATCTTTTTCTGATGAATCTTTCTCTATTCCACTTAAAATGAAATAAATGATTTAACTGTGTTTTCTAAAAAAGGCTTCTAAAAAAAAGAGGTAATAGATGAGCTATGCATTGTCAGAAAATTTATGTTTTCTAAAGTGCTTATAGAGACTTTCCAAGTTCCCATAGAACATTCATCTTTAAAGCAGCTATTATAAAAATGAATAAATAAATACTAGCATTAAATAGAGAGAGGATGGCATAGGCATATTTGCAGTAAAAAGATTTGTTGAGCAAAGGGGCAATGTGGGTCAAACCAAAACCATCAGCCCTAAAATAAACAAATGTTTATATATTCTCCTAAACAATATTAATGTCTTGCAACAGTGGTGATCTTTGAGACCTCAGCAAGATCTTCTGCAATTTCTCATGAGGATTCTGCATTGACTTATAACCTTGCTGATACACACAGGATCATGTAAATGATGCATATGTGCTAGATGTTAAAAACACAAGCTTCCTTTTGGATCTTTTCAAATCTATGGTTCATTGATAAGGAATGTAAATAATGCATCTATCTATCTATCTATCTATCTATCTATCTATCTATCTATCTATCTATCATCTATCTATTTATTTTTAATCACACAAGTATGTCTCAGTCATAAGAAGGAAGACATCAGAAAATGCCATAAACAGAACTTAAGATAGTGCTGTCTGGAGATCTGGACCTTACTATATAAAATGCATTGTGCATATTGCCAACAGTACTTTTAAACCCTATATCTCCAAAGAAATGATGAATAATTTGTAGAATGAATATGCATGAACCATTGCAGAAACTGGCATCTGGATATACTCAACTCCTTGGGAAGAGCACAGCAGAGTTTCTAGTATCTCCTGAATCGTTCAGGAACCAGGCAAGTTTCATTTAAGGATTCTTTATATGTTCTATGTGGAACCATAGTTACATTCCAAAGGTGTCAGCCCTACTATGAAGATAGTGGTACACATATTTACATAAATTGCAAATGACAGGTGTGCAGGAGGCTCTTATTTACAGAGTTAATAGATATTCACTGGAAAAAAAATCTCTCAAGGGGGTGACTGACTGAACGCTTAAGTTACAAAAACTGGCTGATTAAGAAATCATTCATGATCCCTTCTCTTTGTAAAATATATGTCTTGCATTAAGCAATGATATAGCAAATAAATATGAGTTACAATATTCTACCAGATATAATGATGTAAGCTAGCAAAAAGAAACAAGAGTCAAGATGATGTAAGTGATATGCAGGTTTCTTCTGACGATTTACCAGCCAACTTTCTCCTTCTCTTAAGATCTAATAAATAGGGGACCTTTTTTGTTCGTTTGTTTGTTTTTGTTTTCCTCCAATTAATTGTATGTAAATACAATCCAAATTATGTAGTTGCAATATATACATTTTCAAAAGCCCTAAAAGACTTAAGCCTTTAGCAATCCAAACTATCTGTTCTCCATACAATTAGCCAAACTACAGATTATTTGTGTAATTCATATTTTAAATGGGAGAGAAAAACTATAAAAGTTTAGTGCATATGACAACACTAAAAGCATAAACAGTAAGCATTTTTATGTGTAAAGCCTATTTGTTACAGAGCAACAATAATGTTCTTCAATATTCTGAACTTCTTGTGATTTATGTACTTCTTGTGTGCATCAGCTTCACTTCATGCATGGCTACACAGCCAAGGTGTTCATTAGTCAGCATTGTCAGATAGTCTGTCATGTCTTGTAGCCTAAATAACAAAATAACTCATGGTGGGAGGTACCAAAAGCTATAACAAATTTTTCCAATTTGAGCTTAATTTCAGCTCTAGAACTTCTTAATTATCTTTCACAAGACTTTTTAACATAATAGCACAGACAGATGAAGATTGTATGTAGAAGTAGACCAAATTAAATCTTTTTAATCTATAGATATCCTTGTTCTCCCTTTGAGGAGTTTTACACAGCACAGTGTGCAAAGATTTATGGTGAGTTCATTTAGGACTTCCAGATGCAGAGAGAAGGTGCTGAAATAAGACAGCTTTAATTTAAAATGAAATGCAATCTCTTTATCATAATGAATCCACCGAAGATGATAGATTTCAACATAACGATTTAAAGAAAAACAGAAGATATCTGTGTTTTGAAGAAAATACATTAACTATCTCAACAGAAAAACTCTGAGAGCAATGGAAAAGATAGGAAAGAAGCAAGAGTTGTGTAAAGTGGGGAGAGTCACCACCAGGATCCAGCAGTGTCCCACTGTCCGAGGCAGACACAGCAGCGGGGGGAGAGCAGCAGCGTGGCTGGCCTTGGGCAGCAAGCAGGTAGTAGGAAGCAGTCACAGAGCCAAGGCGGGAGGAAGCAGCAGAACTCAGGTAGCAGGCCCAGGAGAGTCCGTCACCGTGCAGGAATTCCGTAGTTATAGAATATATATACCAGTGTGCCTGTGGAAATAGCAAACCTCAGTGTGAGAGAAGGGGCAACTTAAGATAGGAACTGCCGTTCCTACAGTATGGCACCAAATCAAATCAAGCCAAATAAAGCCAAAAAAATGGAGATGAAAATAAGAAAAATTTTGAATTTAAGACCAAACTTCACTTTCCTAACTTTCAATGCACCCAGAGTATAGGCACGAGAATTCTTAATTCTCTTGGAGTAGATCCCTAGAAAGTATGGGTTTGTACAGAATGACTAACTGAGGTGAAGCCAACATTATTCAGAATTACAACTCCAGCAAGAATCAGCAGACTTAAGCAAAAAGGGGAATAGCAATTTTCTAACCATTAACCAAAAGAGGAAAAAAAAAAACCAATGGATTTTAAAAGTGGGGAATGATTAATTGCTAGTCTGCTCAAGTTGGATTCAGATGCAGTGTTCCGCATTCATTATTTATTTCCCAGTACTGAACTGAGATTAATAACTAGGACATATGCTTCACTGAGGGTATGTAATAAATTCCTAGAGCCTGAATGTTCATGTCACAAGAAGATAACTTCGGAGACAGAAATTTACATTTTGAAAGCTGTTTTACTAGATATAAATATTTACTAGATGTGTTTTTGATATAAAAACAATGTGTTTGCTATTTTATATACTGAAAGACAAAACCCTATACTTCCTAGCTTCAGACGGTTGAACCCAAGATGGGCCATTGCCACCTTATATTCAGAACTTTCTATCAAGTAACTGTCATGTTAATGTGTGATACGTTGTTTGAAATGTAAGAAACTGAAGTATGTAGAGTTTTAAGCTGAAATTTCTCCGGTCTTACTATTTATATCATTAGTTCCTTTTGCAAATCAAAGAATGATCATTTTGTATCTTTTGATCAAGAATCCTTGAAAATCTGGTGAAATTTTAAACATAAATTCTTATTAGTCTTCTAAATGAATTATAAAGCTCCATTTTTGCATTTTAGGATTTTATAATCTTGTATTTTCCTAAATTGATATAAATTCCATTGATTAACTATTTTAATGCAATTAGTCCTTTTTTTTCAGGTTAAGCTATTAAAATAATAAAATATTTATGTATCAGAATATTAAAATATTTCACACTTTAATGCTTTAACAGGGATGCTACCACGCTCAAGGTTTGAAAGGAAATTTCTACAGACTTGTATACAAAGTTTATTTACATGCAAATACCTTTAAATAATTAGGAAAATTAACTACATAGAGATTATATGACACCATATAATTTAGTTTTTGTTGAATATTCAGACTCCAGAAAACATAACCAATGCATTGTGATATGATGATATGTATCTGCCCAGGAAGTAAATATTTTCCTTGACACATGGCATGGATCATGGCAGGTATATAGTACATAATTTCTATGAAGACTTTTTATCCAAAATAAGTAAAAGAAAATACAGTAATATGGCTTAGATGATAAAACACAAATGCACATAAAAAACAAATGAAAAGCAATAGAACTTAAATTCAGAGCAACTAGAAGTAACTGCATAGTGAATGACCAAAACTCTCCAAATAGCTTTTTCAAAGAATTTTGATGAGTATTTATGAATAAACACTTCATTTTTTAACATGTATAATGTTTTCATGGATTTTTCATGCAGCTTGAATAAGAAGCATCCTCTTTAAGGAATGACTTTATCTTTTAGGATATATATATTTTTTCTTTCTCCCAATTCATAGAATCATAGAATCATAGAACCATTGAATCATAGAATGGCATGGGTTGGAAAGTATGTTAAAGACCACCCAATTTCAACCATGTACTGTGGGCAATGTTGGCATCCAATAGATCAGGCTGCAAAGGGCCCCATCCATCCTGACTTTGAATAACTCCAGGTATGGAGCATTCATGTATTTGCAGAAACAAATTCAAATTAAGCAGTCAATAGAGAAGGCAAAGAAGGCAGCTGTCCTGTGATTACCGTAGATAGGAATTTAAACAAACAAACAGGTTTTTTTTTGTTTTTTTTTTTTAATACTTTTTTGCTCCTGTTCACTTTTTAAATTTTTTCAGTGGGTATAATGGGCTCACTTCAAAAAGATGTAGGAAACAAATGTGTTAGTCTCACTTCCAGGTTTCCTACTTATTACACTGAAGTTCTTATAAGGTCTGAAGGGTTAAGGAAAAGACAGGCTACCCTAAAACATTTTCAAAATCATTGTGTAATGTTGCCTAGGTAACTTAAATTCAACTACCCCCTCATTAATGTGCCTAACGTACTTTCTTAAGACTTTTCTTTTTAAGAATCTTGTTGCCGTAATCATCTATCTTGTTAAGCTGGTTCCATGCCAGGGTGGCTGAACTTCTGTCAATAAAGCAAAAGCGAAGTAAAACTGGAGCAGTGAGGTGAAGAATCAGGAGGAACATGAATAAAACCTTCAAGCTTAATTTTCACCTTGTCTGACTTCATTCTCTTGTTAATATTTATATAATTATGCTTAGCATGATAAACAAATGGGAATTAAGATTTGAAAGGAATGGACTGAGACTGCTATTTTCTTTCTTTCTTTCTTTCTTTCTTTCTTTCTTTCTTTCTTTCTTTCTTTCTTTCTTTTTTTTTTTTTATTTTTATTTAAAACAGCCTTACAATTCCTTAGGCTTATTACATTCATTTAGTGCATCTAAATCACTTCTTAGTTTCTTCAACATCCAGATATAACCAGCTTCCCAGAGAGGGATGCTTGTTTCTGTATATGAAACATATTACAATGTTGATATGTATGAATTGTCTGATATAATCTGCATAAATAACAAAAGGTTATCATGTTTTATGTATTTTACTTTTGAACTGTGCAATGTTCATAGGGCTGTCAGCTACTTTGTCAAATACAACAAACACAATTTTTCCCATCCAAATAACAGCATTTATGAGAATCGAAGGTTCCACCTTATTCACTCGGAACTTATCTTTCATAAAAAATTCCCTATCCATTATTCTTAAGTACAGCCCAACTTCTATTCTTTTTAAGAGTACATGATTCTGCATTTTCTTGCAGGAATGCACACAAAGGCAGATCTTTGGCTGTCACTTCAGGCTGTACCATTCATATCCAAAATGCATCCTGAAATTTGTAACGTTAGAATTCTAAAAAAAGTTATAATTACTTTCATGATGTGGGGAAAAGTGAGAAGAAAGGGGGTCAAAGCAAAGTGACATAGAGGAGAAGTAATATCAAAGCTGTAAAACAGATGAAAGGTTAATCAAAGCTGTTTAAATCCTGAATATCATCCTTTTTATTTGTTATTGTCTTCAGTCGTTGCACTGCATTTGTGCAGCATTTGTCTAGTATTTTGTTCATTGATATATATAATAAAAGTTGATAGATTTTAATTTATTTAATTTTTAATTTTTAGGCTTTTAAACAATTAAACTAATTATTTTTTCTTGTTTTGTTTTTGTTTTAAACACAGTGGTATATATTTCTGTATTAAACTTTGTACTGTTTGTGTATCCTTTTAGAATTGTAGCAATTTCCTGCTGTTGTGGTATTATAGATTCAAGCTTTAAAATTTAACGTCACTGCAAGTCATCTGTTCCTCATTCTAGATGATGATATCTCATCTCATTCAAAAGCAAAATTAACCTCTGTTCATATGAGATACCACACAATATTTCTGTTTTGTTTATTACAAAATCCACAGACAGTAGAACTTCTGTTGAAATCTTTTGGATCAAGAGAAAAGTTCTTCTTTAACAGTAATATATTTGTGACATGATCCTTATAATTAACACATTAAATAATATAGCATTTTAGAGAATTCAACAAAACTAATTTGTGCCTTTCTGAGATTGCACTTCAAAATCCACATAAAACATTACTTTGAAATGAGAATGGCCTAAGATCATGGAATAAAATTAGTATCTCAATTTTCACTTTAATAGCTTTCAGTTTGCATGGATATAAAGAAGTGGTTTAGTAAGCAAAGCAAGCAATGAGACAAACTGAAAAAACAAAACTAGAAAATCAGTAAAATCAGTCAAGTCACAGCAGGAATGTTATCTGAGATGCTGATTTCAGTCTTGCAAAATGTTTCACAGAATCGACAGGCTCATCAGTATATTTTTCCCTAAACTTTCCCTAACGTTTTAACTTCTATTATGTTGTTAAGTTTAACTTCTATTGAAATGGATGCTGATGATGCTGCATACCCCAGAACCATGGCTGTTCTCTGTCAAGATGCATCTGAATGCATGTTTTCTTGGGAAAGGCAGACTCCTTCAATTTCTTATTGTTCCAATAAGGCTGACAGGAGAAATAGTTGCATTCTCTTATCTTCTATTTTAGACATATTTTAAGGAAAGAGAACGGTATGGATAGTAAGGAAATAAAAGATGGATTAGGAATATTGAAAGAATGCAGAAAATAGTCATACATAAAAATAGAAAATATATTGTACATAGAGAACATTAAGGAAAAGCAAATATTAACTTTTGGGTATAGTAGGAAAAATGAGAGGCACAAAAGCTTGTATAAAAATTAGGAACAGAAAAGGTCATTTGAGACAGCACTTATCCAGTGTCATGTCTGAATAGCTAGGAAACATTTTTGTATTTATAGAAGTACTGACTTGGAGAAAAACCTGAAATTATTTAAAAAAAAAAAAAAAAAAAAAAGGTTCTTGTTGCTTAAAGGGTCATAAGTTAAAAGGCTCATTTTAATTCTACGTTTAAAACCATTTTACTTATTTCTTTATTTATTTTGAAGGGAAGAAGTATGGGAAAACTATCATAAATTCAGCAGTAGCACCCTTTATAGGCATGAATTATACCTGAACCAAACTTGACGTGATCTGAAATAAATTATGTTTGCTTTTTATAATGTACATACATACTGTAGAATACAGTAAAGGAAATTCTGCTGTAAACCATGCCAGAAAGCATGTTTGTGTGAAAGGAAGAAAAAGGCTGAAAATCAGGAATGCGGGGAAAGCAAACAAATAAACAAAATTACCCAACATCTAAACACTTTAAAATAAAATAAAAAGTGAATAATGCTAAAGGGAATTCTATGCTAAGTAAATACACAGTCACTTGTAACAGTGTAGTCTTTTTAGCCCGTAATGGCTGGCTTAATTTATTTTACTTTATGTTATGTTTTATATCATCTAATATTTAAAATCAGCTTGTAATTTGTTATGAATTCAGGAGCATTTATTTCATAGAATCATAGAACTGTGAGGAACCTCCAGAGATCATTGAGTCCAGCCCCCTTAGCAGGCTCCTACAGCAGGCTACAGAGCCTGGGGCTGTGCTACTACATGAGGAAGAGCCATCATTATGGAGGGGCAGCAGAGCTGGGCAGAGCTAGGAAAGATGGACCGAATTGTGCAAGGGGTTATTCCACATGATGTCACACCATAAGGCTATAAAGCTGTGGAGAACTAGACAGAGCCTGGCTGCTACTCAGGGATTGACTGAGTGGTGAGATGTTGCATTCCTAGCAATATGTCAGCCAGAAAGCAGTTGTATTCTTAACTTGGTGTCAGATGGCAAATAATTGCATCATGAAGATGTGGGTATGCAATGCATTTACACATATTGCTAATATATGCTACTATTTACAAACAGATGTACATCATGTCCCTGCTCAGGACATGACTTAGCAGAGAGTTGTTAGTTAGTATGGTTAGGTTGTGGTGAGACTCGATGATCTTTAAGGTCTTTTCCAACCTGAGCAATTCTGTGATTCTAAAATAACAGTGCATAGGATTTACAGGTGTTTTGGTGGCTTGTCAGGTGAAAATGGGCTAATTGGAGTCAGTATAAAAATAACAGGAGTGAATCATCCTTGTACATAAAAACCAGACATTTAAGACTATGAAGTTTAAAGCATTTTCACTCATTTATCACCTCTGGATTTCTCAGTTATGATTTCTGTGTTCTAACTCAATGCAATAGATTAGTACTTGGTAATCATGCACTAATGCTAGATAGCTCTTCCTTTCATCACTTATCTTTTCAACACTAAATGTTGCTTATGCTTGTCCACCTTGATGTGATTGCTTTTACTGCATAGATTCTTTAAAATCTCAGTTTGATTAAGGGTGGAAGATTGATAGATAAACATCAGACTCATGAGACAGGAGGAGATATCTCTGATCTCAAATAACAACAGAAATCTAGTCATTCAGATATGAGCAGCAGTTTCTCCTCCAGGTAGAGTTTAGAGACTTTCAACTAGTGGTTTGTATTCTTGTTTTTCTGTTCGCTTTTTCTTTTCTTTTCTTTTTTTATGAGTGTACATACTATGAAGTATAGATCTGTTGCTGATATTTAGGTGTTATACCCCTCCTAGTTAATCCTTTCTATTGTATTAAACATAAATAATATGTTAGCATTAGTATTTGTCAGTTTGACTCCTCCAATTTTAAGGCCAATGCATTTATGTTAGGCTTATAATAAGCATTGGCCACTTCATGAGTAAAGGAAAGAGGTGGATGATTCAGCTGTCTTCTCATTAAGATTAGAATTCTGATTGAGGAAGTAAATTCCGGTGGCTCGTTAACTTAGCTCTTTCGGCTCAAGTCCTAATGTTAAACTGGATAATGTTGAATTCAAATCCCTATCCTTAAAAAACGTAACTGTAATCATTCAGGATCCTTTATGATAAGCTGGGATAACTTGAAATTATTAAAGTGCCAATGAATGTTCAGAACTGGACAGACAGTAAGAACTGAGTAGCAAACATCAAATCTTCTTGCAAGAAAGGCGTACCCAAAGTTTTACCTCAGAAAAAATAAAATCGACTTAATATATCTGAATAATAATGCCATATTATATCGATTTATAATTATTATATGTCTTTATAGCAATGCCTATGAAGAGTATAAGCATAAGTTCTTTTGTAGAAAATAACTTACAAGATGATTTATTTAGTTAGTTGTTTTTAATACAGATAATTACTTTGCTAATATTTTCATGTAGAACAAAAAATTGAGTCCAGCATTATTGCAACAACCATTCTTTTACTTAGAATTTCTCAAGCCACTTAAGTAACTTAGTTTTTCCTATCATTTTTTATTTTCTTTTTTTTTTTTTTTCAAATGAAAGAAACAATTGTCAAAGTACTTTCTGTTGAAAATGGTATTATATTTATGCAATTAACTTGTTTTAGATGCTTAGCCAACATGCTGATCAATACCTACCTTTCCACTTTATCCTGTTGCAATTCTGGAGTGCAAAAGCACTTTTAGTTGGTTAAATAATTAAAAATATCCAATAGATTATGTTAAAAGTATGACAAAATCCATCTGAGGTGCCTAAGACAAGTAATGTAAATAGTTTAGATTGAGGACCTATATGTGATATGAAAGACCCTAAAACTCATCTAAAGTTTATCTTTATTTGCGCGGACTTAAACTCAAATCATAATCATATGATTTTAATTTAACATTGCAATAAAAATAAACATTCAAACAGCATTTTATTCTCAAATTTCTTCAATAATGAAACCAGAATCATGTCTATTGGTTCCTCTGTACTGAAAAGTTTCTGTACTGTACTGTACTGAAAAGAGAATGAAACTTCACAAACAAATTCAGTCTTCTTTGCTTTGATCATCAACCAAAGAAATCTAGAATCAAATTTCAGTCCAAGTAAATGTCAAGATCGCAGAAAAATTCTCTTTGGGATCAGCTTGAAATTTACATATCTTCCTGGAGAGAAATATAACATTTTTTCAAATCAACAGAAACTGACATATTTTTAATTAAAATCACATTGCTATTTAATTCCAGAAAACTATTACCAATTTCACTTTTGAGAAAAAATTTTGTCTATATTCGTTCTGTCTTGCAGAATGAAGCTTATTTCTTGAATGAGCAAACACATTTTGTTCTCTATTTTCTGTTGATTTCAGAGAAACATAACTATAAATGGGAGGAAATACGGTTTCTTTCATCTTCCTAACTAATGAAGCGAAAGCATTCAATAAGTTTATTACTGTTCTCACATCTGTCAGCGTTTCAGATTAAGATGTAGAATTTTCCTTCAATAAATAAAATAAACTCCCTAAATCTGTCATTCTGGTTATTTGCTTGTTAGATTAATATAACCACACCAGACAATTTCATGGCTAAATCTGCTGTACAAAGTAATATACAGCCTATTCTTTACAAATGCAATAAGGAAAATCCACTTTCCCATATTTCACACACTTAAACATTTAAAGGTTTAATAAAATGATTCCAGCTATGTTGATTTTTTTTATTATTATTATTTTTGACAGATAACATAAGTAGATGAAGCAGAAATCTAGTTGCATTACAGAAATAGGCTTTCCAATATCAAGTTTATTTTCATGGCCCATGTTTGAGCTAAAACTTAAAAACTACCAAGGAACTGGATAAATTGTTTATCCCATAGATACCAACTGGATTTTTCTCTATTTAACTCCTTGAATATTTTGTTCATATATATAAGTATCTCATACACCTTATAAACCTACACCTTCCAGTTTGATATTTATTCCTGTCCTTTCCATGGAGAGCCTTGAAAATAATAAATTAGAACAATCCAGAAGTAAATACAATATTAAAAATTAATATCTTTTTATAAGAGACAATGTTGGTACTATAAATATAATTTTTAACCACTGCTGATCTTATCGACAGAAATCTGTAACTAGCCCCAAATTTTGGCAGCCAATGCAACAGATTTCTCTAATATTCTCTGATTAGAATGTTTGAGCATTTTGTCAATGTATGTGTGAGATAACAGATAAAGAACACAACAGTTCAAAGAAAACTCTCCCACCTGCTGACAAAAAAATCTAAAGAACTTGCCCTTTGTCATTTTACTGACAGACGGTAATAGCTACACAGGTTTGAAATCGTCAGTTTTCTCCTTTGCAAAGTGCATCTCTCTGTCCCTTCCCACCTGTATTCTGCTACTGAAAAAAAATTAGCTTTCTCCAGCTAATGTAGCAAAACTATGATGTTCTGGTCTCATTTACCATTAAAAGGAAAATATATCTCCCCTGTGGGCACAGCAATTTTGAGAGTGCTTGTGTTACTGGTAATGACTTGATTTTGTTATTTGATATTATTCTCCTGGTACTACTCTTTCTACTAACTGATCTTTGAGATCAGGAGGGTACCTCAACACCGTGAGCACTCTCTATTTCAGAATAAGCACATTGAAGTTCAGAAGAAACATATTAAAATCAGAAATTAGATTTTACCAGAAATTAAATAATTATTGGAATTTAGATCTCTTTGAGTCAGTGAAGAAGAAGTGGGAAAAAAGAAGAAAATGTGCTCAGTATCTGGCATGTGATTTCAAACTGCTAACTCTCATTCCCATTCTTCCTCTTTTTCTCCTCCAGACTGCTGAGGGAGGGAGAAGCAAGTGAGCAGCTGTGTGAGAGCTTGGTTGCCAGATGGGGTAAGTCCACAGCAAGCTGCATTCACCAGTTGTTAGCTTAGGTTGTCTTGTGTATGCATGACACTAAAGAATTATTTTACATGATCAGATTTCATTTCTTCAAACTGTGGTGTAACACATAGACAATTCATTTTAAGATTGCATGATCTCATCCTCTGTTAAAGAGATAATAGTCTCAGCTTCCAACCTCCATATCTATCTCCATGAATCCAGGGAAACTTTTTGGAAGCTTTGTCTTCAATTATTATTAACTATTACAGTGCATACTCAAGCATCTCCAAATACTCTTGCATAACATCCTCTTTCCTACAGGACATTAAAATTGAAATTAACATTGAAATCAATAGTGGGGAACAGAAGAATATCATGTAAGAAAATAATATGACAGTTGTATGCCTCTATATTATTTAATATATAAATATTATGATCTTCTAGTTAACTGGATCTAGTTATATAGTAACTGAAAAAAAGGAATCATTATATGATGTTTAGTGTATATGTTTAAACTGTACTTCCTATATATGCTAACTTTTGTGATTTATGAATTGAATTTTGCTCCACAAGATTGGCAGAACTTCCTCAGAAATATCCTTCCGTATTGATCGTAATATAATAGACAGAGTGGAGAAAAAAGCTGAAATCTCCACCACGAACCAATCTACTGTATCTGTCTGATCTTGAGCAGAGCTTTGAAATCTGGTCTCTGCTATCCCAAATAAATATTTATTTGGGCATAAAAATAATTTCTTTCTCAGTATACTTTCTGGAAAAGTTGAAGCAATTTTAATCAAAATAGATTCATAGCTATTCATGCATCCACGTGTATTCCAGCAGTTTAAAAGTAACAGTCTTTGAGTCGGAAACATACTCTTTCCTGCAAAGTCCTTACTGGCTAGGGGACAGTGTACTCCCCTTGCTTATGTATGTGAATATTATTATCAGTACTCAATACTTGCTCGCCATGTATTGTAAACATGCAGCTGTTTTCTATGCGTAGTTTAGCACAAAAAAAACAAACTTCATAATGACAAAGTCTTATGGATTCAGTCTTTTATTTTAGATGACAGAAGAAACACATCCTTTTGCTATGTTCTTAGCTATTCCTACATCTTTGGTCTTTCAGTACCTCAGTTTTAGCCTAAACACTCTAATGAGAGAATCAGGATTTTTGTAATAGCATTAATGATGAGACTGCAGCTCAAAGACACATCTTTAAAATGCTATCTTAATGCTTCATTCACCCCTGAAAAACAATTTTTGACATCCTTTTCCCATTTACATGTACCAACAGGTGGCACGTAGGAAGAAGAGCAGTTGGTTATTTTCAGTATTTGTTCAGCAGTTAGCAAAGTGTAATACATTGAAATAATGCAAGAGATCATTTATTTGTGAAGGCTGCTTTTTATGAAACCTTCTATTTCCCTTAAGGCCTAATGAGATATTTTTTCCTTCTTAATATATAAAAATCTATTAGCTTCTGCAGATACCTGGTAGGCACATATCAGAATTATGAATTTCAAAAGATTTTGAGTTGCATGATCAGACCTTTACTAAAACAAGGCTACCTAGCAATACAGTGTGCTTCCACTCTTCTCAACAAAACTTCAGATTGGTTGGAACCCAAGGATAGCATCCCAGTCTATGTGCTCATAGAATAGAACTTATGTGCTACCAGGGTATATAAGATAATTCTCTGAGGGCCACTTACTGATTTCCTTTTTTCAGCTTGGAGGGTCAATGTCTGTAAAATTAACTGAAGATCCTTCCTCTCAATATTTGAAAGTATTTCTTGTTGTTACATCTGGAAGACAAATACATTAAAGGATTCCCAGCTGTGTATATACAGAATTAATGTGGTAGATCTCAATTAAGCACAGCAGACTTGTTAACAATCATCTCAGTTAAGTACAAGTAAAGTTAATGCTTACATTGTTATTTTCTCCAGCGCAACTGATAGGAAGTTTTACTTCAGCTGAAACATTAAACTTGTCACCTATTTCAGGGCAGGGATATATATAAGACAAAAACTTATCACGGATTCTGAAACAGGGTGTCAGTCATCACTGAAAGGTAAATACA
The DNA here is from genome assembly GCF_023343835.1 of Lagopus muta. Taxonomy (NCBI): domain Eukaryota; kingdom Metazoa; phylum Chordata; class Aves; order Galliformes; family Phasianidae; genus Lagopus; species Lagopus muta. The sequence goes on from NC_064434.1 coordinate 12,681,335, forward strand.
CTTCTCTAGAAAATGTGAAAAGTTATTCTTTTCTCAGTTGTATCAAAATGGATTTGTAATTTCAATCCCAGCAAATCTTACTTTCTGAAAACCACTTCATAATAGTTTGTCCCTGGCTTAGCCAGTATTCTCACTGATCCATAGTAGGATTCACAATTTGAAAAGCAATGAAGAATATGGTGTGCTCTAATTGCCTCTTGACTGCTGGTAGGTTATTGAATAGGTAAAATCAATTTTACTATACAGTGAGCAGGCAAGGAATTAAGGCAGACTTATTGTAGAGCTGGTCAAAAGTCATTTCCAATTGAAGAATTTTCCATCAGAAAATGCTAATTTGCCCACTGCACATTTACTGCCATCCAGAACTGCCCAGTTTCCTGATAACCTACCCAAAAACAAAATTGGAGCTTCAAAGCAATGTGAACTGGCACACTATGTAGAGGGCTACAGAGTAGTTAAACTTTTATTACTTCAGTGTACTCACTAATTACCTCTTGTGGATAAAAACTGGGGAGAAGGAGTTATTGTGTTTACTCAGGTTTTTGACAATAGTACTTCCCTCCATACTATATTTTTATTGCAAAAAGCATATCATACAGCAGTATTAATGTACAGCTTCAAAATGTCAGTTCTGGAAAATTTGTTGTTACTGTTAGAATGTATATGAATTATATGTATATAATATATGAATGTATATGTAATATACATGAATTCTAAGAATTAGAGACACTTTTTTTTTTTTTTTTTTTCCCCAAGGTTTTATTTTATTTTATTTTTTATTTATTTATTTATTTATTTATTTGCTTCCACTCAGTTTATAGTGAACCAAAGACTCATCTGAAAAGCCTAAGAGATATTCTAAATACAAGGTGAAGTAGTTTCATAGTATCATAGAATCATAGAATCATAGAATCATAGTAAATGCTGTTGCTGCACAGTGCAGGAGCACAAAATCATGCTCTTCTTACTTTCACACGATATTGTCAAAATTCAAAATTTAAAACATATAAAAGAGAAGAACACTCATTCAAAATTTTGTGATGAGAAAAAGTATTCCTTTTTCAATAAAGAAGTTGACTTGTTATTATAGATACAATCACTACAAAGAAAACACCAACACATCGATGAATTCTACTGATATAAAGTGTGAGTTATATTAAGAAAATTCAAGAGCTTATCAAAAGTAAAATTTGCTAATGGTGCTTCCTGTGAATCAAGAAACAGCAACGACAATAAGCAGCAACAAAAACTACTATTCTGAAACAAACCTTTAAAACTATTCTCAAGAATGATATTTTCAGGGCTATTTGTCAAGCCGTGAAACTATTGTAGAATAAAATGCATTAAGGTTAATGATGAGTTCTAAAGATTTTCTTCCTCTTTCATATTTACAGACATAGTAGATCATAATGATGTGTTCCAGAACTAGTATCATGCAATGAAACAACAAATAACCTACCAAAGTCCCCAAGCACTAATTCATATGATGGACTACCATTGTAATGCTAATTAATTATTTGTGGATAGGGCAGGAGAGAGTCAGACCTGCAATAGTTCTACATGAATCATTACTCTCTGCTGGAAATAAATGAATTTTAAGAAAGTCCTTAATATGTCTGTCTGAGGACAGACTATTCCAAGTCATCCCCATTTTCTGACAGCCAGACTTAAAATTATTATTACTTTTATTATTTCTTTATTCCAGTGGGGCCACTAACGGGAAAATATATATATATATATATATATATATATATATATATATATATATAACTAGGACTAAAACTGAAAGATATAGCTGTAAATTATTCAAATATATAATTGTGTTTATGTTTTCTACATGAGCTTTAAGCAAAACATAATTTTTAGGTGCATCAGTATCAGCACTATTTCAAATATCATTTCCTACTAACTTCTTGCTGTGAAGAGATAATGAAACATGATTCTGAGTAAGCATTCAGTGTGATGAAGTGACAGATTCAAGTGAGATACGCTATTGGTTGTTCTTCATAGGGATTATGGATGTACAGAAAAATAAGCAATGACATTTCTATCAAGTTTGGTTTATTTGTCTTCACTATCTAGAGCATCTGAAGCCAATCTGCTGGATTTTTAGGCAAACAATTGCGTCCATATTATTGTCATTTATTTGACCCCAAGCTCTGCAAAACCTACCGTTTCAACTGCTCTTATACCAACAGATTTTGTCATTGCTTTCACTAGACACCAAAGAATATAAATTTATTTTTAAAAAAAGTTCTTTATTACACTTGAAATTCTTTAGTGCTTTCCAGTGTTTCAATACTGAAATCCACTCAGTGATATTGGAAGTGATAAAGCAAATCAATCCAAATGTTCTCAATAAATTTTTACTTCAAGCTATCCAAATCATGTTAGATTATGATTTTTTAGTTTTTTGTTTGTTTGTTTTTGCGAAGATTAATGATTTCTACTGTTTATTAAGAAGAAAATATATGGAAAGCCTGAGAGACATATCACTAATGCCAACTAGCATTAAAATTACCAGCTTTCATGTTGATATTTTGCATTTTCTTAATCCAGTTCTCTCATCTTCACATTTCTCTTCATGTGGAGAAATAGATTTTTCAAATGTAAGACATGCCTATGGGCAGATAACAATGTCAGCTCATCACAGAATTAGTGATTAGTGAAACAAATTCCTGTATAGAAATCTTATCAGATGATTAAACACACTACAGCCTTGGTAAGTATGTGATGTCTTTGATCCTCTCTGTTCCTAGAACACTTCCAGATGCATGGCAGCAAACATAATGGTAACCAATCAATTCAAACACTGAACGATTACTTAATGATGAGAAAACAAGCCTTTGACTAAATTATCTCCTAAGTGAAATTTTGGAGGAGAATGGATAAATAAGGAGCAAGCCATTTCCTAACCAGCCTTTCAGCTGTAAGTAATCCTGTGATTATGCTCAGTGTATTCCTGTGAAAATAGAATACATACCTCACTACGTCAGCTCTGTTCTGTGTACAGAAGTATATCTGGAACACTCAGATGAGTACCATAGAGACACACATGAAAATTCAAGAAGTAATCTGATTAGTTGTAGCAAGATGAAATTACTAGAAAAATAGCTGTCTTCATAATCACAGTGTTCAAAACCCTTATTCCCTAGCAAGCTGTATTTCTTCTGTTGCAATGATGTAATAATGGGCTGAAATGTGTCTATTCCCTGGGATGTGTGGCATCTGCATAGCATACAGCAGGTATTATCAGAATAATCAGAGCAGATCAAGAGGTTTTCAAGGCTAAGACACTGCATACAGACTTAGACCTTATATGTCTAACATGAGCATATTCCAGCTGGGAGTAACCATAACGTAGTTCTTCAAGAAAGTTTAGTCAGAGTCAAAAGACATGACAAACAGAGACAGTGGTATTGTGGACAATTGCAATACTTTAGTATCTGAGAAAGAAGATTAGTGTTACCAACCTGGATAGACCAAGAGTTTAATGATCACCAGATAAGTTCAAACTGACAGAGCTGACTTCAAGACATTAAATCAGCTCTGTTGGTCAGAGTTTATCCAGTATCCAGATTTTATTCTAGTATCCACAGTTTATCCTAGTATCCAGATTTATCAGGTCTGTGGCCAGGCACAGGCATAGTTTTATTGTTGCTGCAGTAGAATTCAAATAATGGTTAACTGTCTCTGACTCTGGCTCAGATTAAAAGCAGCAACCAAGCAAAAGAGGGAATCCTTGCAGAGGATCTTTAACAGAACTGTTAGGGGAAATGCTCTGCTGAATCTTCTTCCAGCTTTTTCTGAAAGGAGTTCTAAGGCTGTCAAGACTTCTCTTACATCTCTGTCAGAAAGTTGAACTTATCTGAAGAACAAAAATTCTAGAGGCGAGTCCACTGAACTAAAACAAATGCCATCCCCTAAAAGCTTTCAGTTGCAGAAACAACGTATTGTACTATATTTCTGACTTACAGTAGTCCTAGAAGCAGAACTGAAAGTAGTATAAACCAGATAAACCAGCTTGTTTTCAAAGATTAACTAACAGTTTGGATCATTTCTGAAATTTTGTTAGTTCAACACCAAGTAGTTAGAGAGTATGCTCTATTCTAGAGTAAAATAAAGGAAACGTAAGGCACTGTAAGGGCAACAAAAGGCACTGTAAACCCTTACCACTTGTTTATAACTCATCCCTAGGCAGAGCTCAATACATTCCAGATGTTCTCTCAGATAAAGAACAACCCCACAACCTCATACTGCTGATCTATATTTCCTTAAAAGTACATAGTCATCCCTGACTGCATTCCAGTCACTTGAGATGTCCCACCTTGTCTCCTGATCACATAGAAATCATGGCCCTGTGACAGCACACAGATCTCTTTCTCTTTCTTCCCCATACTGCATGCAGTATATTGAATTCAGTCATTTTACATGCAGTTCTTGTGAGAATTAACTTTAGGAGCTGAGGAGATGATTATTTGCCCATCTGGAAATGATAACATACTCTGACATCATGCTGAAAGCTGTCAGAAGTCATGTGTCACTGTTCCCACATGTTGACTGTTTTTGTTCTGAAATGACATGGAGTCAGTCTCAAAATACTGCCTAACAAAGACAACAACAGCTCTTATATAAAATTTAGTAATTGACTGCCTGTCCAGTTGATCTGTTCAGGTAAAATCAAACTCCTGACTTGTATCACTAATGAGTGTGAGCTTTACTGTACAACATTCAGTGACTCCCAGGTATAACAGGGGAGACAAGGAGTGAAAAAAATGACTGTGTGATGCTTAGCTACCTTCTGCTTAGTACCCTACTCTCCTCATGCAATCAAAAATCACTGGCTGAGATAAACTGAATTTCAAAAATTAATTTGGCCAGTGTGCAAGTCACTTACTGAGATTTTTTGTCTTTGTTCTATACATTTCAGAATGAATCAGTAAATACGTTCCTATGAGCATGAAGACTTTGATGTAATGTGTAAATGTGGAATAGAATAATCCAATGATTTTACTTTTTACTGTACATTTCTCCTTCTCTCCCTGTTTGTGAAGAAGAAAAGAATGTAACAATGGAAAAATAAAAACAAAAACAGAAACAAAAATAAAACCAAAACAAAACAAAAACAAAGCAAAAGTGTTTGGGTTACTCTTCTAAAAAAACTAGGTTTTGTCCCTTGACTGGTAACATGTAATTTTATCTGCTAGAATAAAACCTCATTTTAATACTTTAATAGTAGTGTCACAAACAGTGAAGAGGAAAAATAAGAAGGAAGATATCCAAGAATCAGGATATGATCATTGATACTTCATCCTGAAAGGTAATGAGAATTTTTTCTCATGTTCGAAAACCTTTTCAGTTCCATCACACTGTTGAGACCCTTCACAAGTCCTTCAGAATCACACTGGATTCAAGTTTTTGATGTTATCTTTATGGCCTGCTCGAGTTGTTAACAAATAACCAAATTTCATGAAGGTAATTTATGTTATCATAAGGAACTAAATAACACAAAATATTGGATGAAACAAGAGGGGCAGAGTGAATAGTAAGTGAAAAAACATAAGTGTTTTATTTTCTCATTAGCAATGCTTGAATGGATAGCTTGAATGGATAACTTCTATATCATCAAGGACAAATTAATCATATCAAAGAGATGTTAATCAAGCATAGAAAATGTATTGTATACACGAAATTAGTATTTTGCAAGAGTTGAGTAATGCACATTTTATGTTTTATATTTACACTATGTTAAATGAAAGGTCTTATTACATTTAGGCATTTGCTTCTGATTTATTGCAAAATTATCCCAATTTATATTATTTTCTGTTGTTTTAAGACAAGAAACTTAGTTTAAACATGAGAAAGAAGATACACACTATATAATAATATACACTTGATATACTGTATATTATACAATAACATACACTTGAAAGTCATTTATAAATACTTTCTATTCTGCCAATACAATACCCTGAAACATTTGGGAAAGTTTTAATGTTGGATAAGGAGCAGACTGACTGTCTGAGTGTCGAAAAAAGTTATTAAACTGTCTTTGATTCTCAAATTTTCTTGCTTTTACCCTTTCAGTTTTCTCCCATGCAGAGTAAGTGATGGAGTGGGTGGCTTAGCTATCACATCAACCTGCTGTTTAACTGTTTAAGTAATTGCTTATTTAAGAATCTTGAAAAATAATAATTCATCCCTTGTCTTTTGCACAGAACTTCTGTGGAATGGCTTAAGTTGGAAGGGATCCAAATGCTCTTCTGTGGATTGGTTTGTCACCTACTAGATCAGGCTGCCCAGGGTTTTATTCAATCTGGTCATGGACACCTCTGGGGATGGGGTATCCACAATTTCCCTATGCAACATGTTCCAGTGCCATACCACTCTCTGAATAAAGAATAAAGAGTAAACAAGCCCAGCTTCCCCAACCTTTCCTCATAGGTGCAGTGCTCCAACACTATGTTATCGTTTTTGTCCCTCCTCTGGACCCACTTCAGCAGCTCCATGTATTTCGTGTGCCATGGGCCTCAGATCTGGACACAGTACTACAGATAGGGCTCACAAGGGGAGTGTAGAGGCAAAGAATAACCTTCCTCATCCTGCTGGCAACATGTTTTTTGATGCAGACTCTGACACTGTTGACCTTCCAAGCAGCAAGCACATGTAGTTGGCTCATGTCAAGCTTTTCATCCACCAGAACATCAGGGTCCTTCTCAGCACGGTTGAGGATGCCTCATCCCTGGAGGTATTTAAGGCTGGGTGTGGTTCTGGGCAGCCTGGTCAAGTGGTTTGCAACCCTGCACATAGTAGGGCAGGTTGAAACTAAATGATCATTGTGGCTCTTTTCAACCCAGGCCATTCTATGATGATTCTATGACGATTATGATGTTCTCCTAGTCTGTATCTGGAATTGATCCAGCTCAATTGAAAAACCTTACACTTTGCTTTGTAGAACTCCATTAGGTTGACACTGGCTTATTTTTCAAGCTTGTCCAAATCACTTTGCATGATCTCTTTGCATGCATCTTTTCCTTCTTCTGTATCTACTGCATCATTCAGCTTGGCATTCTCTGCAAACTTTCTGAGAGTGTGTTTGATTCTATCATTGTGTAATTTTTTCAGTGTTAAAGAGCGTCAGATCTAGGACAGACTCCTGAAGAACATCATTTTTCACCAGCCTCCACCTGAACATTCACCGCAACCTTCTGGCTGCAACCTTCCAGCCAACTCCTTATCCACCCTTCAAACTCGTATCTCTTCAATTCAGAGATAAGAATGGGGTGTGTGACCATGTTAAAGGCCTTGCAGAAGTCCAGGTACACAACAACAGTTCCTCTTCCTTTGCCCACTGATATAGAAAGTTCTTAATAGAAGGTCACCACGTTGGTCAGACAGGATCTGCCCTTGGTAACACTGTGCTGACTGCCTCAGATTAAATCCTATCTTGTATGTGCCTTAACGTATCTTCCAGGAACATCTGTTCCATGATTATTCCCAGGTACAGAGGTGAGGGTTATCAGCCCATAGTTCTCTGATTCTTCCTTTCTCAGTTTCCTAAAATTGGGAATGGTGTATCTCTTTTTTTGGTCAATGGAGTGTTTGCCTGACAGCCATGACTTCAAATATGGTGGAGAGTGGTTTGAATATGAAGTAGAGTGGCTTGATACAATGTAGAGTGGCTTATCCTAACTTTATCCTGCAGTTTCTGATGTATTTTTCTTTCTCTCTTTCCTTATTTTTTTATATATTTTGATACTCTGAATAGTGAAATGAAATTATTTATATAAAAACTGTTAATATTATTGTAGTACTACAAGCAGTGCTGTTTTCATGGCAGCACCATTAACAAAATTTTCCTTTATTTTTCTATGTAATATTTGTTTAATCACAAATGTAAAAATAAACAAATATATTTGTCACAAAACAATCTTCAGAATCTGTCAGAATTATTTTTGGATAATTATCTTTCTACTTACTATTTCTTTCATTCCTTCCCTCTGTGTCATCAGACTTGTACATCACTGGAATCTATTATGGGTGTGTCACAGTTCACTTTGGAACAAATCCTGATAGCTTAGATTTGACCTTTTTCTTAATATTTCTGGTTTTCCCACTGTGGGGGAAGATGTAACTGTGAGCAAGTCAGCAAAGAGTTTATCAGACTCCTTGATAGACCCTATCACTGGGAAACCTTGGGAGTTTGGAGTGTAAGACAGAGAGCAAATGGTATCTGTTTGCATCTAAGGATAAACAGGAGGGGGTTTTTTGTACGCATTTTTAATCTTATCACACTTAAGAAACCTTTCATCCTTTATCACTGTGTTTTGGGAGAGTCTAGACCAATTAACTGATCGGAGGGACAGGAATTTCTGGCTTGTCAGTGAATGATATGGATGGCTTGTCAGTGGATGTATGTTGAACACAATAAAGGAGAACTATACGGAGAACTATTCTGATGCTACAAGAAACTCTGAGAGCTCTCTAACTTGATTGAGCACCGAAACCCATAATTCTTGCTCATTGAACTTTTGCTATCAGTATACCATTCCTCTAATTTTGACACTTTCTGCGGTCTCCAAAACTTTATTATTTTATCCTTTGTATATCTCTGTTGCAATTACTAATTTCTTCATGTAGGATTGCATTACATGGTTTACTCATATTACTCTTTCTAAGTCCAATATAATAGACTTTTTTTAAACAAGGTGGGTATGTTTTGGATCATCAGTATGTCACAAAAGGTGTATCAAACTGCTATCTTAAATCTTATCAAAATCAGCAAGCACGCATAACTTTTTCTAAATTACTTAATTAGCAAAGATATTATGAGGGGAATTTTATATACAGTTGAGAGAGCATATCAGGCTTAGGCACTTACAGACTGCTTCCCTTGTAAATTATAGTTTAGATCACCAGTGTGTAAAATATCATTTCACACTTGATTAGCTACTTTGGGGAAAAGAACATTAAGATTCACATCTCCTTCCCAACCTTCATCTTCCTAGTCTCATCTTACATGTTACCATAAGCTTACTACGTATTACTGCAATATTGCTTCATGGGTATACTAAGACCTCAGTTTCTTATTTATCTATCTGTCTATCTGATCTATCACGTTGTCTTTTCCTTTGAGAACTAGGTTGCTGACAATCTATTTCCTTTCTCCTTTAATGCTGTAATATTTATCTGTTTGTTTGTTTGTTTCGGAACATTGGTTATAAAATCAGCTTAGTATGAAGCAGAAATGTGAGTGGCTGCCAGGTTAAGTTATGCACTGATGTGAAGAACTTCTTGTGAGGGACGGTTTCAGAAACAGACATCCGTAACTTAATCATAAGATGAAATACTTCAAGGAAAATAAGTCTTTTGTGAGAGAAAATCTGATGACGATTATAACTTTCTCTGATGTGTGGAAATGTTACTCCCTTGTGTAAAATGAATTAACACAATACTTCACATTGACAAAAAAACTCTACAGTTGCAGAATTGAAATTTTGACAGCTGTCATCAACTCCTTAGTGATTGTCAGGTGACACAGTCAACATCACTATCACCTTCACAGCAAGGAAATGTTACTAAGTTTAAGAAAAATTTTAGAAAAAGGAAAAATTTGAAGACCTATCACTGAACCTTTGAAACTGTGGTTTTAAAGAGCTCATATCTAAAACATATTTGTAAAAAAAAATCCAATGCATATGAATCCAATGTATTCATCAAAACAGTCAGTAATGATCTAGATAAGAAATGAATAATACTTCACTTTAAAACGATGTTTGTTACTGCTTTGAATTAACTCAATCAGGCATCCATAGCCCCAAAATACCTACTTTCTGCCCCTTCCAGTGAGACAATAGAGAGAAATGGGATGGTAGAAATAAGAAAACATGGATTGAGATAAAAATAATTTAATAGGTAGAACAAAAACTGTGCACAGAAACAAAGCAGCATAAGGAAGGAATTCATTCACTACTTCCCATCATAAGACAGATAGTTAGCCATTTTCAGGAAAGTAGTGCTTCATAACATGTAAAGGTTACTCAGCTAAAACATCTCTATGTTGGCAGCACAGTCTTTGTCACAAATTCAAAGCATAGAACCATAGAAGCTGCTATAAAGAAATTTGGCTTAATCCAAACCAAAACCAAGATAATCATAGCATATCATAAGCCATAAGTGTAACAAAAAGCTATTTAACCTCATGTGTATTATGTAGTGCAGCTAACTGTGAAATGTCTGAAATGGTGTACATTTCAGCATTATTAGAAGAGGGGAAATTTGAACTTGTTTCCCTTAATTTATTAAGTTAAGGGAATAACAAAAGCTAATCAGGAAGTATATCCCTCTTGTTAGTAGTGAGAAATGAAGAGATGGATTCCATTCCATTCCAAAGAGACAGGACATTCCAGAGATCTGAATTCCAGGAGTCTACTTAAACTAAATTATGCCTATGGGAAATATAATAATTCTAAACTGTCACAATGGACACAAAATGGAAAACAACCTCATTTGTTATTCAGTCTACTATGTCTTGACATTATAAACTACACTTATGTTCTTTGCAGTTGGAAATCACCTTCCCAGAAGAAATATGCAAAATTACCATATAATGAAATATTGATCCAAAAAAGCATTTGATGAGGTCTGACTATATATAACATCTATTAACAAAGGAAGTAAAGGTTAGTGAAACTATGTGAAAAATTCAGAATGAGGTCAAATGTGGTTTTCCTTTTCTGCTAGAGTACAACAATAATATTTAGAAATTCACAAAATGTTCAAGCTTTATTATTATTATAAACAGAATTTATGTGACAAACTAAAAAATAGTTCATTATTTTCCCTATCATACAATAGTCAATATAGAATTGATCAATAAATGAGATAAAACACACTGTTAAAGCTGAAATCTAACTGAGATTTAAGAATTTTAAGAGATATCATGCTTGCAAAATTTTCTTTTGACTGTAATGCAAGATTTTCTTTATAGTATTTACCAGGAATAAAAGACTGGCCCTACAAAAAAAAAAAAAAAAAAAAAAAAAAAAAATCAACAAACAAACAAACAAAAAAACCTAAAAGAAAGGAGTGAGATTGGAGATTACTGTAGAAGAATATACACATACTAGTGCAATTCCACTTATTCTCAGTACTCTGCTTCTTATCGTAAAAGCTACAGTAAGATCTTTCATAATAAACTTTCATCTCTAAACTTACTTATAAGTAAGCATTTGACCAAGTAGTAACAAAATGTCAGAATAAGACTCACAGAATGGTAGAGGTAAGAAGGAACCTTTGGAAGGCAACTGTTCCAACTCCTAGAAAACACCTAGAGACAATTGCCCAGGACTATGTCCATGCTTTTGTTAGCTTTTAAAGATTTCCAAGCCTTGGGGGAGATTCAAAAACATTTTTTGCCTACCTGTTCAAATTCTCAGCCTTCTACACACTAAAGGAGTGCTTTCTAACACTGTGATGGAACTTCCTGAAGATAATATCTCCTTTCTCTTTGCACCCTCCCTTCAGATTTTTATGTATATTAATAAGATCCTCACAAGTCTTCTCTCTTTTAGGCCAAAGAAAGTCAACTTTATCAGTCTATCCTCTCAGGAGAGTTGTTCAGTCCTGTAATCATAATTGTGGCCATTCATTGGTCTCTATTTAGTAACTCCATGTCTTTGTACTGAGCACTCAGTACTGGCCCAGTATATCTATTTGTTTTTGGCCATAAGCCAAAGCAGTAGCACACTTCACAGGTATGATGAGCTAATTGAGACAGAACACAGTCATTTATCTTGACAAAGAAAATGTATTAGGAAAGAATACCTTTTCTTTCATAGTGGAAGTTCAGATGCAAACCTAGGACCAGATATTTTTTCTTTTAATATAATTGGACACCTTTATCACACTGAAGGTTAGACCCAATGACATAATTTGAGACTTTACGTCATAATTGTTCTTTCTTGTATCAGAAACAGTCTTATAACCTGTCACCTTAAATACAAAAAACTATTCAAAATTGTGTTTGATCTGACTTTAGTTCTCAGCACCATAAACTGTGGCATATGCATCAGTATGTAGTGTGTTTCTAACCTTTTACTCTAAGAATGAAAGTCATTGTCAGGACAAAATTTTAAATTCTCTTGAAGGATTTTGAGTGCAAAATTTATAAAAGATTTCCTTCAGCCTCCACTTTCATACTTATTTATTTTTAGGAAATGAACATTAAATTATTTTCTGAGACTCAGCAGGAACTTAATTATTTTTTCTTGTTCTAAATATGTATAGGACAGTTGAAAGTAGCTTATTAAATCTTTAATAAACAACATTCTATCTTATCACTATAAGCTCAAATAAATACAATGCGGCAAGGATAACATCATCTCTGACCTTTATATTTCATATCATTTGTATTAAACTTAGATGACTCAGTAGCTCTTCATTCAGAATTTGAAAATCAGCTTATAAAATGAAAAATTGCAACTTTGCTTGAGTGTAAAAATGACAGTTAACTCTACCATAGATTACAAGTGTCACTCTGCCAATCTGCCACCTCATCTTAGAAAATATTTAAATTGAGAATACATTAATAAACAATATTTTGAACTGTTTGTTTATATGATTTTATTCTATGTATATGTGAAACTTTGGACAACATTTATCAAATATGCATGATTTAACTCTTATGTTAAGTGTTGAGAAAATTAAAACTTACTTTCTTTGACATGATATCAATTCTTAACAGTTTCGGTAGAGTCACAGTAATTTCTGCTAAACCTTACTACTGATTAAATCAGTTATCTATTAAGGCAAAATCAGGAGTGGAATTCATTTCTGCTTAGCATTATAGAGAACAATATTCCATATAAATGATTTCATGATGTCAATGTGCATACACAGTATGGAAATGTCACATTCAGAGAAGAAACTGTAGCTGAAGAAACAAGCTTGACTTGCAAAAGTTTAGGCTTTCTCCTTTATATTTTACTTGTAATGAGAAAATTCTAGAAAACCAAAGGACAGATAATTGTAGGATTAATCACTTTAAATTTCAAAAAACTACCAAGCTCCTGTTCACATTGAAACACTTGTATGCCAAAACCTTACTGTGTGAAATTTGGGTACAGATCCAAGAACAGCTGTTGCTAAAAAGGAAATCATTATATGGCTCACTACGAGAATATCTCATGAAAACAGAAATGTTAGTGTGTTAGTGTGTGTTCATGGTTAGTTCTTCACCTCAAAATGTTGTTATAAAAATTACACATTTTTTTCTTCAAATTGTAAAATGAATGCTCTACAAACTGTCTATAGTGCTAGGACTACAAAAGTATGAAAATGTGACAGAAAGGAACTGTTCACCTCCAGGGCTGTAGATGGACCATGAAGAATGCTAAATGTGTTTTGTTTTATTCTTGAATATTAATATTAATATTAATATTAATTCTTTATATCTTTTGGTATAGGCCAGATACTCCATTTTACAAAAAAAATTATTTCAACTCTGAACTTGCTAAAATGAAATAATAAAGTGGAGATTTTCACAGACATACAGGACAAAAATTTAAAAACCCATGTTTTTAAATCTTCTAATTTTAAGTTTTTAATGTGTGTTTTGTCATTTATGTATCTAATCAATGTGATGCAGATATCATGTCAAACAAAGAATTGTCCTAGTTTGCCAATTCCATAAGCAGGTTGTGTTTTTCCTAATATAATGAATGGTGATGTCCCCTTTTTGAAGCTAGTACTGATAACGATTTAATAATTTGTATCTGCTGGCACTGAGTTGTAAGTAGAAAGGCGGAGGAAGCTGATCTGTGAGACCATTAACCAGCTGGCTGTACAGTAAGATAGCACCCATTCAGAAAAGTAGATCTTTTGGCTATTTACCTAAGGATATAAAAAATGATTGTATCTTTTTTTATCTACTTGTGCTTCCCATATAGATAAATCTTGAAGTTCATCTTCTATGTCATGTTCAGGTCCTGAATGATTTTATTGTACTGTTTTCTGTAAAGCTTGATATGAAAAAGAATGATAAATCTACAACTTCTTTCTACTGGCCACATTTGAGATATATAAGATTATTTTTTTTTTAATTTTTCTTAAATTGAGGTGTGAACTTTTATTAGTGAGCTTATTTTAAGGCCAGAAAGAGTGAGAAGGGAATTTAATAAGATGGGCAGATTATACTGAATGGGGACAGGGCATGGGCAGACAAGCATACTGATCAACAAATCATTCACACACGACAACCCCTGTCTTATAATCTTTTCCAATGCTTTCTTCTCCCCAGATCACCTACTTCATTCACTTTAGTTCCAACCCTAAGACATGTGCAATTCCAAAATATCCTTCTGTTGCACAGGGACTCTCCCATACCCCTGTGCAGCATACACTGTAAATCCAAAAGGTGGCCTACTGTTGATGAGTTTCATGCATATGCAGTGGTGGTGATAACTCGCCCCATATCTAGGAAGAGCTAGACAGAGTATCCGTTCCTCTGAGTCCCAGATTTGGACCCCCTCCTGCCTTTATTCCCTTTTACTCTTGACTGGTGGAGATAGGTCTTTGTATTTTCATGTGTTAGAAATGAAGAATAGCTTGTATACAGAACTTCCTTGTCTTTTCTTCACCACAACTTAAAATAAATGTTTGCAAAGTTACAACCTCTATTTATTCTGTGATCAGACTCAGTCTGTATATTGTGCAGCAAAAATAAAATTAGATGTGAACTGACGAAAATTTGTGACATATTTATCCTTCTTTTCAAACAAAGTGCAAAAGTACAAATAAATTTTTGTGACATACTCCATGCTTTGCCATTATGGGAGTTCCTTTCCCTCCTTATTTACAATACCATAGCTCTAAAGATTTTGCTTTGACTTCCATGAACTGATGAACTTTTAAGTCTATTGGAACTTTCATCTGGAAAGCACTTCTAATTCATGCCAGTGCTATCAATAATGTTATATCCAAATCAATCTGGGACGCTGCTATATAAGTACATGTAAGTACAACTGTTACTAAATGCTGAAGTAAGAAATCAATAATTTGGTGATTGTTAAAGAATAACAATTAGGGCGCAGTTTCTTCTTGTATTTAGCTGAAATTTTTAACTAGCTCAAAGTTATATTCCTGCCAGTGTTGTGAAATCAATTTGCTGTCACTCATGAAATCACAAGCAATGGCTCTTCAGGGTGTGTAAAGGGAAAAGACACACTTTTTTTTTCTAGAAGGCAGGAAACCAGAATAGTATTGTTTAATTTATGTACAAAGTAAAATTATATGCTATCTATTCACTGAGGGGAAAAAGCAATAATACTGGGAAAATATGGAGACTTGAACTAAACTTACCTGAAATTGATATAATTTAAGTATTCTCTGACTATTATCATTGCAGAGATAGAGCAGTCTAGGCAACAAAATTGCACAGCCCATGCAGTTCATGTCTAACATGGTAGAATAACACAGTTATTTCTATAGAGAGTAAAATTATAAATGTATGAAAGACTCCCATCATATCAAAGAATATTTTAGACTTTAATATTGAGAATACAGAGTTCACTTGGGAAAAAAATATATAAAATAAACAGATATGCTTTTATTTTGCTAGTCCAGAGAGCTTTGCCTTTGCTTAATATAAGCAAATTTGATTTTTCTTTTTTCTCTCAGAAAAATTTACTTTGTTCAATGTGTAGGAATAAAGAGGATCTAATGAGATATTTTTTTTCCCCCCTTGGAAACTGTTAGAGAACTTCTGATACTGGACAATTAAGAAGATTTAAAAGTCAACAAGAATTTATAGAAGATATTTATCAACATATTACAACTTTCAATGCTTTTATTAAATTATCTTTTAAGTCATTGTGTCTCTACTTATATATAGAAAAATATAAAATTACATAATTATATCTTAAATGCTGGTTTATTTGTTACACAGGATACACTCCATTGAGTTTTATGAGTAAGTAAAACAGATGATGTGTAGCAGAATTGATTTGAGGAATACGTTTGAAACTTCATGCAGCTATGCCTTTTTTGTTATTCTTTACTTGTTTAGTTTAAAAGCAGTAAAAATAATTCATTCTACAGCTAATTTTTATTTTCTGCTTCAGTCAGCTTTCAACTTCCAATTATAATTTTCACATCACAGTTCAAATTTGTGTCTAGTAATCAGAAATTATAAACTAAAATCTGTATAATCTTAATGTATTTTCATGACCAGTGTTTTAAAGACGTTTGTGAGCTGAAAGTTAAAAAATACAGTCTACAAGGATCTATTCACAGTCCATTTGATGCTCTACTGAAGTTTATGAAAGTCTTTATCTTTTAAAATATGTCAGAGTGACAATTTTGTTTGCACTAGCTAACATTCTTCCAAACCAGAAAGGTACACTTTATTCTTTTCTGTTATTATTTACCATCACATTACTATCACATTAGTCAAATGTAGAGGAAATTGCCTGCTATTGCATTTAGAACGGATATTAGAGTTATTTTAAAAAATGTATGACATTGAAACTGAAAGATGACTGAGTCTAAACACAGATTCAGAATCAGAGAACCCACAGTCATGGTGGAGAAGAAGCAATCCAGAGAAGAAAGTGCTTCAGAAAGGAGTAGAGGAAATACAGCATAAAAGTTACTGCGGTGACAGGCCGGTGGGGAAGCAGGACACTGAAGAGTGAATTTTGAATTAAGGAGAGGGAAGCCTGTGACAGAAAACTGAAACATAAGAGCATGAAAGGGGCTGTTTTGTTGATGGTGTGTTTATGTTGTTGTTTTATATTACGTTTGCTAACATAAGATTCTTTTAACGTTTAAGCATTAGAAAGTCTAATAATAAAAGGTGAAATATGATACTTTTTAAAACTATGCTCAATTTACAATGTTTTAATTTCTTACTTCTTGACAACAGGGAAAAAATAAGCTTCCCAGATATACTTTTTTTTTTTCTTTTTTTCCCTAGAACAACTAGGATTTTGAAAAACTCCATTTAGATAATGCATGTTCTCGTGTCAAATAAACTAAGCTAAATTAAACTGTGCTAAAATAAGGAAAATTCAAAATCTGGTAGTGCATTCATTGCAGGATATTAAAAAATAGATCTTTCTGAAACATAAATGGGATATATCCAAACTCATAAACTGCTACATCCAAAGCAAAGCATAATAAATAATTGCTTCAATTACTTCCTTGTATCATATATATTTTGTGTAACAAAGCATTCCTGTAGCTGCTTTTAAATATAGAAAGTGCTATAAAAGTTTAAAAAATTTCAGTGTTTTCGGCATTGTGTTTTCCAGTACATTCAATCTAAGTTATTTTTAACTTATTTAAAGAAGAATATGAAATATTAGTTGACTAAGATGAGTAAAAACATTAGAAACACATAAGATTTCCTACTTTCTTTAAGGCATGCTAAGACTTCATTACACACTGGTAAGCTTCCTACTAATCTACTAGTCTTCTATCTTAAATTCTCTCCATGCAAGTTCATCTTAGACTGACATGGGTTCAGGTAGGAAATGTAACTGATTATAAGTTCCTTTAGTTTGTAGTAACTCATATCCAACAGCATTTGATCCTAATTTTCTCTAAGAAATAATGTTTTGAGAAATATTGTGGATTCAGTATGTTTTAGATCGTGTTTTTATTACAATCTGAGGCAGTAGCCTGTCACCTACTAAATGAGAAACAAATTCCTGCACCAGTTGCATTTCTGCTCCCACCGCAGCTTTGAAAACAGATCTAAGTGGTCTCTTTAACTGCTGCTTGAAAGAGTGAGTTGCATCCTATTTACACTAATTTGCTACATGAACTGAAAAAAATAATGGGTGTGGGGAGTAGAGCACTATGCTGTTGTTACAAGGCGAGAGGATATTTTTCTCACTTTTGTGACATTGTAAAGAAAATTTTTTATCCACAAACAGGTTTTTAAATTTATTTTTATTTACTGCTTTTTGATTTTAGCAATGTTACATTGTCATTCATACTTAAGGAATATTAAGATGTTCATAAAAGTTGTTATGATTTCAGTGTTGGGGTTTATGTTGTATCAGTGGCAAATAATATCCTAGATTTTCCTGGAGATTTACAGCTTCTCTCTTTTTATTTCTTTTTTACTTTATAGAAAGACAGATTCTTTCACCAAAGTAGAACTGTTTTATCTTGAACCAGCCTCTTGAATTTCCTTGCTTGACCCATGGGAAGTAAAATATTACAGTTCAAGGGAACATAAAAGTTCTACATTTTCTTACTAGTCTCTGGCACGTCTTTACTCCTTTCATGCTTCATAATAGATAGGATATTCTGGTAATCAAGAATTTAGTCTTGAGATACTGATTTTCTCTATATATATATCTCTTTTTCCTTAGTCCAGAATATGACTTATACATAGAGGATTTTTCTAATATTTTGAAGTAATTATTTCTACACTTAGGAAAATGAAAAAGGGTAAACCTACAGAAAAAATGAGGTAATATTTATATATGCAAAAGCATCTCTTACTCTAGTGCTGTGAGAAAAGTAGCTGATATTCCTCTGTCACTAGCTGAAATATTCAGCAGAATAGCCATAATTTCATGTTTACTTATGTAAGATATTGTTCTGTTAACATCTGTGTCTCAAAGCTTGCTGGGGACACAGATGGACTTGTTCAAGTCCAGACAAGTCCCGAGCAAGGATTGTGAGATCCTTTGTCTGAAGGACACAGATGGACAAGGCCAGGCAAGTCCTGGGCAAAGGTTGTGAGATCCTTTGTGTGGGGGACACAGATGGACAAGGCCGGGGCAACGAGAGCGAGATGAGCTGCAGCTGAATGGCTGTGAAGTGCTCCTTTGTGTGGACCTATCTCAGGATGATGGCCATCTCAGGGGGTACTCAATGACTCCTGCTCAAGGCCCATCCTTGTCACGTAGGCAGGAGAACAAGGAGGATAAAAGAGGAACTGAAAACCATGAGGATGGGTTTCTGGCAGCAGATTCCTCATGAAGAAGAACAGAAGTTTCTGGCAGCAGATTCCTCATGAAGAAGAGGGATTCCTGATGATCAGATTCCTCGTGAGGTGACTCCTGCGTGCTGTCGAACTCTCCTGTGCCTGCTGCCTGAGCACTGCTGCTGCCTCAAGGATTGGCTCCGCGCCTTCCTCCGCTGCCTGCTTGCTGTCCAAGGCCGGCCACGCTGCTGCTTCTCGCCCCCACTGTTTCTGCCTCGGACCTTCAAACGCTGTGCAACAGGATGCTGCTGGATCCTGCTGGTGACTCTCCCCGCTTTACGCAACTCTTGCTTCTTTCCCATCTTTTCTATCGCCCTCCTTCCCTTCCCCGTCTCCCTGATTAGGTTTTGTAAGAAACCGGTCGGAACAACATGAACCGTTGTTTCTTAATCTCATGCCAGGTATACAGATATTAAAAGAACCTCATCTCCCTCCTATAAATTGGAGCGAGACAACTTGTCAGATATGAAGCAAGGTAAGAGTACTGTAGCTTAGCATTTTTGGCAAAGTAAAATAGAATAATGGGAGAGAAAGAGAGAACAGTCTGATATAGCAAAGAGGAAGAGAGGTCCAAGGAAGCTGGATGGACTACAGAAATACTGTAAGGTGTAGGCAGATACGTGAAGAATCCTGAAGTTTTAAGAAACCAGTAGTAGGAACTAGAAAAGAAGGGGTTTTGCTAGGACATGGAGACAATACTTAGGAGCCAAGTGTCAGCCGCAGAGAGGTGGGAAAAAAAAAAAATGAGGAGGTAAGGTAAAGACTGAGGATCTGGTAAGGACTATCAATGGACAAGTGAGACACCAGTTGAAAAAGGATAATGAGATAGAGAAGTCTACAGTATGGAAATAACAGTTATACACATTCTGTCAACTGCTTCTTCCAGGAGCCAATGGAATTCCATTTAAAAAAAAAAAAAAAAAGTTTGAAAAGTTGAAAAATTTATCGTTGACATTGCACCCTTTGGAGAAAGTGAAGATCTGCATAATAATGCATTGCAAATATCATTATTTCTGAAATCAGGGAATATAACCAAGATTCAAAGCCATAATGCTAAAGACAATCTTCTGGATTGAATTACCCACAGTGGTACAACATTATGAAACTTGCTACCAAAAGTAATGAAATGACAGGCAAAAGATGAGTTCTTGATAAAGTGTCCTTCTAACTGGCATGGAAAGAATTACAGACAAAAGACTGTTTGGTAACAGACAAGTCTTCATTCTTTCTTTCAAACAATCTCAGCTACTGAAATTATCACATTTTCTTAGGAGATGAAATTTTCATTCATACATGGCCTTGCTAGATTCTCCATGGATCTTTAAGAGCAGGCAAATACTTTCACTACACTGTGGCTGCAGAGAACTCTTCACCACAGAACTTGTTTAGATCTAGTTAGAAAGAGAGGCTCAGTGCAGATGCTGGCGCAGTAGGTGTGCTCATTTTTTTTAGCACTGAAATCCAATTTGTTCCACCTAGCCAAATATAATTATGAGGTGTTATTGTGTTTTGTTTTCCTTCCTGACCCTCCTCTCTTGGTATTGCTTACAAGAGGTAGGGTCAGAAAAAGCACCAACATCAGGGAAGCTAGAATAATTCTTTTTTGATAACAAGATTGTGCCGGTACTCCTTGCTGTGATCTTTCATTATTGTTTTTTGAGTACACTCTTGAAGTCACAAAGTCATAATACCCAGAATGAAAATATAACATGAATAGCTTTGACTTGCACATCAAACACAATTCTGCAAATTAATGTACCACAATGTTCTGAAGATTAAAAAAAAAGATTGTAAAATCTTTTCTTGAACTATTTCCTCTTCTGAACTCTGAAGTTGATACTGCAGATTCAAACCAGAGTCTTGTCAGCTTAAACTACAGTTTTATTGTATAAAATTATGCCAAGATTTAAAAAATGTCACTAAGTTAATTTTCTCAGTATTATTTTTGTGCCAATTCCTGAAATTGTCAAAGGTATTTTCAGAACATATAAAGAAAGATTTCTTTAGAGGCCTGCAAGATTTCTGTCTTCTATGCTTCTTTTCCAGAATCAAAGTGTAACTCTAATCAAATAATGGGTAAATGATATGTTGGAATAGAAAGTGTAGATGCAAAAAGGTAATTGGCAGAGAAATTATTAATAGTTTTCTCAGCCAAAAAAAAAAAAAAAAAAAAAGAATTTTAAAAGTAAAGAGTTTCTTCCGAAACTGTTAGGATAAGATTTTTCTCTTTTAAAATTATCTGGAACTTGATTCTCTGCTTGCTTCTCTTGTTTTATTTCTCTTCATATACAGCTAGCTACATGACTGCTGAGAAGAATTATACACAGCTAAGATGCTAATGGCTCATTCACAAAAAGTTCTATGAAGCTTGAGACATTTTTTTCAGAGTTTGAATTTAGCCAGTGTGTACCACTACTGGTCATCTGTTGAGCATTATACTCATTATACTCATTAGATATTAGACCTGATATGCTTGATATGTTATAGCCTTGCCTCCTCTGCTGTCACCAATAATCTCACAACTCATTAACTAGTATACCTTGTGTTTTATGCAAAAAAAATAAACAAATAAATAAATTAAAAAAAACCAGTAATTATTTTTCAATAATTTGTTCTCATTTTTCAATACTACAAGCATGGAGCATGAAAATAAGAAGCCCTAGGAAAAAAAAAAAGTTTAAAATACAATATCAGCAAAACAGTTATAAGGAAGCTAGTTTTGGTTTTTGAATTTCTCTCTCTTTTTTTTTTTTTTTAGGGTATTATTTATTTGTTTGTTTTCTTCTCAGTACTGGCATGTAAGAAAGAAGTAATTTGAAATGAGAAAAAAAGGATTCTCCTTGTTACAAAGCAAGATGCAGAAAAATGCATAGATTTAACGATACAAAGTCCAATGGTGACATTAATTAAAATTAAGACATTAAACTACATTGTTGAATATTCTGAACTAAGAAGTAACTGATATTACAAATGGAAAGATATGAAAAATATTGAAATTAAGCAGCTGAAAAGTGAATAGAAGTGCTACTATAATTCCCAGAAGCTGGCACTGAACAAAGACATATTAATTTTAAACTGTATAATATACATCTGTGTAAAGTTACCAGCTTACCATGACAGTCACAGATTCAGAGTTTAATTTGGATAAATAGATTGGAGTGGGAATGCTGTTTACAGCTGGAAGGTAGGTCTGTTCTCAGTTGAGATAAATTGTTCCACCAAATAACTTATATTGGCAGGCTTATGAGGAAAGAATATGTGCTTGCAAGCTAAGGATACAAGTGAGAATGGATTTTATTTATTTAGATATTTTCATATCTGGTGGCAAAGCTGTAAGTTCTAAAGGCTCATTCTGCTGCCAGCAGCAACTTAGATTATAGCACATTTCAGTTGCCTAGGCTGCACTATATTTTTTTTAAAGCTATGAATAATAGAAAATATCATGTTTCTTTTAAGCTCCTGAACAGGGATAACAGGGACTGTGGTTCTGCTCACCCAATAATTTTCCAGCCAAATTAAAGTTGTATCACTTCCGCTAATGTATTTGTTTCTGCTCTCTTTCTCTCTACACTTATCTATAAAAGCCAAATATATCTACCACATTTATCACTTAGAGAATCATAACAAAAATGTTTGCTGACTAGATCACAGAATCACAGAATTACAGAATGGCCGGGGTTGGAAGGGACCTCAAGGATCATGAATCTCCAACCCCCTTGCCACATGCAGGGCCACCAACCTCCACATTTAATACTAGACCAGGCTGCCCAGGGCCCCATCCAATCTGGCCTTGAACACCTCCAAGGACAGGGCATCCACAACCTCTCTGGGCAGCTGTTCCAGCACCTCACCACTCTCTCTGTAAAGAATTTCCCCCTGATATCCAACATCTCCCCTCCCTCAACTTAAAACCATTTCCCTTTGTCCTGCAGTTATCAACCTTTTCGAAGAGTTGATTGCCCTCCTCTTAGGTATTGAAATGCTGTAATGAAGATTTATCCATAGATTTATGGAAGAATAAAAATGTACAACAACTTCAATATCATTGTTAACACATTATAACATACATCAGAGGTTGTTTCCAAAATCAGACACAAAGAGCTGTAGATAGATAAAGTTCATAGAATCATTTCTGGATTGTGTTAGAATGCATGGTTTAGAAGATACCACCTCGTATACTTTTATTTTTTCCTTTGCTATTTACAGTGTGTCTGTTTGTTGTGGTTTAACCCAGCAGGTGGCTCAGTACCACGCAGTTGTTTGCTCACTCCCCACCCTTCCCTGTGGGATGGGAGTAAGAATCAAATTAAACAAAGTAGAATTCACGAGTTGAGATAAAACTATTTACTAAGATAGAGAACAGGGAAATAGTTATGATTATATACATATAGTGTATATACATATATACACAAGTGATGTGCAACTAATTGCTCACCACATAGCCCTGACCAGCAGAAGAGAGCAAGATGAACTTCCTCTCCCTGCCAAAACTCCTTCTGCACAATGTCATATAGTATGGAATATACTTTTGGTCAGTTTAAGTAAGCTGTCCTAACATAATTCTGTTCCCTTCCAGCTTCTTGAGTCCTTTGCTACGAATGGCCTTGGTTCTATACAATACTGCTTAGCAGCAGCCATAAAACATTGGTGTGTTATCAGTGTTGTTTTTCTCCTAAAAATAAAAGAGCTTCATAACAGTAACACTGAAGAAAACAATTCCAACACAGCTGAAACTGACACTGTATTCCTGATATCTTTTAACTCAGGAGCAATAACCATACAATCCCGTCAAGCTTCAGTCTTTTGGTAGTGGATGGGCCCATCTTCTCCAGATCTCCCTTTCTATTCAGGAATGGAAATGCAATCCAGGAAGTCAGGCCTATTGTCTCAGCACCTGTTAATTAATCTGCTAATTTTTTTGTTAACAGAGAAACTGTGACAATATTGCTTGTGTGATACCAATGTGACTCAATATTATATCTTTTTGCTATGAAAATGAATATACTTTGTACCAGGCTTGCAGCCAGAATCACTTCAATATAAGAATTTTCTCTTTCTTTCTCTTCACCCATTTTAAAATATCTTGAACTGCATAATCCCACATGATCTGCAAATGAAGTCATTTGTTATGAAAAAGAACATTTTAATGGAACCTAATTATTTAGAAAACTTGTTGAATTTCTGCCCCTTTTAGTCCATGAAAATATTTCCTTTAAAAACAAAAACAAAAACAAACAAAAAAAAAACCCCACAACATTTTATGGATGATATTTGCTGCCATGTGTTATTGTGGGCCATAATCTTATAATCACATGATATCCTTTTCAAGAGGAATTATTAAATATCCATTTGAAATTCTGGGTACAAAGAATAGGTCTGTAGCCATATGTTGACTCTCTTCTTCAGTGGTGAAAATATAAGTTATTTAGAGTTTTCCTTAGACTGGGACCTGAACAGTTTCCATTATATTGCTATCCTCTTACATTTAATGCCGTTAAAGTGTGCTCTTGACTTTCTGATCTTTTAAAGCTTATCATAATGAATTAGTTTTATTCAGTAGAAGAAATCTTCTGATGTATCTTTTAAACATAATAAAGGCATTTTTTCAACATCATCAATTAATATAAAGGAAAGAAAAAGTCACAACTACTTCAGTCTCCTAATTCCATTCACAGATCAAAGGTCAACACATTCAGATTGAAGTGCTTGTTATTAGAACTTTGGAGTGCAAAGCATTTGTTCCTGGTATTGCCACAAAAGAAAGAAAGACCTTGTTTAAATTAGGCAACAGTATCCAACTGCAGAAACTCCCAGTATAACAAATCGTTTTTCTCTCATATCTCATTCCCGTACAAATATCATATTGTATTCTGTCTGCAGCCTATATTTTAATTTAAAAAAAGAAAGAGAAAGGAAAAAAAAAAAAAAGAATAAAGTTCAGTAACAGCCATCTAATTTTTCAAATAGAAATAACAATATTGTTTGCTTTGAAAACACATAATGTCTAATATACAATAAGGGATTTAAAAGATCTGAATATTATGCAACTTATGAAAGTTGCTCCAAAAGTAATATCTCTTATTTTATTATTTTTGTCCAGGTTATCAGAAGCTGGTGTTGGTGGTATGACTGTAGAATTTGAGCCTTCCTGACAATAATCTGTTACATTTTGCTGCAGTGTAATCATGGCAGCAGAGGGGCAGTCTGTTAAAATGCTGTCTGACATGGAAGTGTGTATGAACTGAAGGTGTGGAATTGTATTCCTCCATTGTGGAAGAAAATGGCAACCACTGATGTTCATCAATATTTGCTGAATGTTTATGGCGACCAAATGGTGGATGTGAGCAAAGTGAGGCAGTGGGTGATGACTTTCAGCAGTGGCAACAGCAACTTGAAAAACAAGCTACGTTCTGGACGGCTGGTGCAGATTTTTGAGACTAACTTACATATTTGGGTTTAATTCCATTAATTATATTTGCATTTGAAGTGGCTGAAATAGCAGACCAATGTGCGGGTTTTTTTTATAATGAACAGACAACTATTTAATATTAACATAACCAAAATGCTGTGAAACTAGCTCTACCCTGAGTAAGCATCTGTGTTTGATTGTGATTTGTCATAATTAGCTACCAGGTGTTTCAGTAAATGCTAAGTACATAATTTTCCAATATACTGCCAGTTTTTCTTGTCAAAACAGATGACTTAGCAAAAAATAAAGGAGCGTTGTAGAATCATTTCAATATTCATAATTTACCATCAGAATCATAACAGTGACCAAACTTACCATGACCAGATATAAAAAATTTAAAAATAAATATAAAATAAAAAGAAACAGTAGAGACAATAAGTATAGGAAGTAAGACTGAGGCCACATTGATTCTTAATAAACTCACATAACCTACCCATATTATTTCAATCCATTTTTCCCTATTTTTGTTACTCTTTTTGAAAAATAATGTCTTCTCAGCATATGAAGAATGTTGCACTTCTCCTTACACTGAATTTCTCAACCTGTTTTTATAAAGCAGAATCTCATTGGTCATATTCAAAAGTTATGTTTTCTGTCCTTTTCTGGTTTTCATACATACTCAGTCAGAAGCAGTTATAAATTTAGAAGCCCTTAATGAAATTATAACTTTGATATTTTTTCCCTCAAGCAGATTTCTGTTTCTTCTGGGATACTTGTGCTAATATCAGCTCTGCAGAAACTTCTGCCATTTACACCAGATTATCGAGTCTATGCTGTGATAGCTGGCTTCTGGAGGTTGGGGAAGAAGGATCCTCTTTGTGCATGTGCTGTTTTTTTTTTAAATTATTATTTATTTATTTATCTATTTATTTATTTATTTTTAATAGAATCTTCCAACAATTACAGAAAGCAAGAATTAAAATTAATAAAACTCAATAATACATAGGAAGCATAAGCTACTCACTAAGAGGAAGCAGAAAGAGCAGACTCATTGGTCTCTTCTCTTTATGAAGCTTAGCACTGTCTTAAAGAAATCTTGTGAATGAACAGCCTCTGAAAACACAGGTTATCCCAATGCCTTAATTGGACAATTATACTCAGAATTTTTAGAGTGTGAAAGAAGTCAAGAAAAAATGATAGGTCTGGAGGATCTACAAATAGAAGCTAGCTTAGATTTTTACTGGCCTAAATTTTGTACTTGGACGAAAGTCAGAACAAGAACTAATGAAGCCGCAACCCTTCAAAGAGCCACATAGTTAGCTGAGATCTGATCTTCCCCCAGGAAGAAATGTATCTGCTTTTGTAAACTATCTAGCCAGCTCAAGAAGACAGGTGGACTCAGTCATTCAAACCAGCTGGATGTGATAGCAGCTGTAAAAGGAAATAGTAGGGAAAGCCTAGAGCAATGCAGAAATGAGCTGTACGATAGAGTCCCAGCATTTGAAGAATGGTATAGTAGATAATGCCTTTCTATATTCAAGTCCTTCAGTTTTATAAAAACCGAAAATAAATCATGTTATGAAGTGGATCTGACAGTTTTCTATTAAAACAATGCATATAATTAACTGTCCTTCATAAAGCATACATGATGAAGTATTTATCCAGTAGAGTTTAAAAGAAAAGTCAATTATATTAGAATTGCATATTTTGAAATGCTTACACTAGTGCTAAGGTTTAAAAAAAATGCACTTTAAGCTACAAATTTAGCACAACAAAGCTTTATTCCTGTGCTTACTGTTGAGTTCTATTAAACTAGGACTAGACTCCCATGGGATATGATAGTGTTATAAATACATAACTCTTTTGTGGCCTGTAGTGATTTTACATTTTTTACCTATGTTTCACAGTTCTCTAATCTCATTAGCCAATAGTGCACGCACATGCACAGATTAATGTCTGAATCTAAAGTCCTACACACTGCTGTGGTGTTATGTGCACAAAAAAAAGGGGTCTCAGTGTAGGCTGCTATTAATCATTTGTTCTTAACTGTGATAGAGAGGAAAATTATCTCTCCAATTATTTGTATATGCGTATATGTATATGTATTCATTTCTCTTTTTTGGTACTTAGGCATTGCAATGCAGAGAAAACAAAAAGCTGCATTGAATTAAAATGAAAGCATTTTGTGCCTATTTTTCAAAGTAAAATTTGATTTTTAAGAAAACAGTATATGTTGTTTATTGAAGAAAAAAGGTGAAGGATTTATTTATAATTGTTTATAGACTTAGTATCCCAGTCCCACAAGTATTAGTTTTGGTTAAATCTTGCAAAGCAGATTACAGAGTTGAAAACCTAGTGTGTGACTCAAGGAAATCCTTCAATTTCTTTCTGCCTGATTTTGTAGCTCACAGTGTTTCATTTGTTACTATTGAAGAGGCTTTACATGACTTTTCTGTATAAGAGGGTCAGGGAAGGAAAAGGCTAATCATTCACATTCTGTATTCACAGTAAAGGTTGCAACATTTATCACATAGCAAATGGATTTCCCAGGAACAAACCACTCGTCATAAACAATTTGCATGCTGAAAGACAGAAAAACACATTGAAGTTTTATGAATCTTCCTTGTACGCTATACAAGTATAGAGTTAATATAAATCATTACTATCCCTTTTGAAAATTCCTTGTGTGCATGTGCAATTGGCTTTGCACAGCTCAGGTCAATTGTGTCACACAGCAAGTTTTGGTCAGCTGAATTCTTTTTAGTTCACAGATAAAGTGAATTTGATCAAAGACATAGTACTGAATTAGAAAGTGGAAGAAAGAGAAAAAAACCCTTCCATTAAAAGTCTCTTATTATGTTGTGGGTTGACCACAGCAGACATCTAAGGACCAATAAGCGTGCTTGCTCACCCCCCTCAATGGGATGGTGAAAAGAATCAGAAAGGCAAAAGTAAGAAAACTCATGGGTCAAGATGAACACTTTTACAGATAAAGTAAATCTGTACTTGTTATCAGAGCAAAATTAAGTCACTTGTTCCCACTGAAAAGGAGATATTTAACCATATCCAGGAAAACAGGATACATCCTCATGTAACAGCTACTCGGGAAGACAAATGCCACAGCTATGAATGCCCCTTCACTTTCTCCAAGTTTAATCTCAGCTAAAGCCAGTACAATCTCCAACCCTTATTCCATACTATTTACATATTCTTAGTTCTCACATTAAGACATCCTCATTAAACATTTTTTTCCCTTGCCCTTCTTTGATGTATATACAGATATATTTCCCTTGGTCTATAGCCTGAAGTAATACAAAACAAGTTAATGCCATATTACATTTCTTCACCTCTGTAGTACAAAAATTTCTATTGCAGAGATACATGAAGGCATCTTTGATCAACCTTGCTACTGCTCAAAGATATTATGTAGTTCAGCTACTAAACTTTCAGAGTTCAGCTCTGATTCCTTAGGAACAGTTCTTTAACTCTGAGTACTTTGAGATATGTCTTCTGTGAACTGACATATATTTTGCTACTGTCACCTGATGTACATGGGAATCTGGTGGAAGAGAACTGAATGCTTAGAAATTAGCATGACAATGACAGGCTGACATATGAAAATGCACTGAACTGATGTATTTAAAAACTGTACACTGACACTGCACTGTCTATATCTTCATCAGTGACACCAAAAGTGGGATCAAGTGCACACTCAGCAAGTATGTGGATAATATTGAACTTTGTGGTGTGGTCAACACACCTGAGGGATGGGATGCCATTTAGAGAGCTCTAGACAGGCTTGAGAAGTGGGACCAGGAGAACATCATGAAGTCCAACAAATCCAAGTGTAAGGTCTTGCATCTAAATCAAAGGAAGCTTTTTGAATACAAGCTGAGGAATGAAAGGAAATGACCACAAGTTGCACCAGGGGAGATTTAGATTAGACATAAGGAAAACTTTTTCTCTCAGAGAGTGGTCAGACACTGGAATGGCCTGTCTACGGAGGTGGTGGAGTCAGTGTCCCCAAAAGTGTTCAGGTGTCTGGATGAGGTGCTATAAAGTATGGTTTAGTAGCTTAGTGGTAGTAATGGTGATGAGAGGATGGTTGGACTAGTTGATCCTGTAGGTCCTTTCCAACCTTGTGATTCTATGATTCTATGATTCTATGAAAGGACCGAGCACAGCCCTGCTGAAAAGGAATTGGATGTACTGGATGTACTGGATTGGAAGCTGAACAAGAACCAGCAATGTGCCCTCATAGTAAGGAAAGCCAACTGTATCTTGGGCTGCATAAAAAGTAGCATGGTCAGCAGGTTGAGGAAGGTGATCCTGCTCCTCTGTGCTGTTAGACTTCACTTGCATGCAGTACTGCATTCAGACGTAGCATCCTCAATACAGGAGAAACATGGATCAGTTGGAGAGCATCCAGAAGAGGGCCACAAAAATGATTCAAGGGATGGAACACCTCTCCTATGGGGACAGGTTGAGAGAGATGGGGCTGTTAGGCTGGAGAAGTGAAAGAGATTTAATTGTGTTTTTTTCAGTATCTAAAGTCGACTATAAGAAAGAGGGAGACAGGCTCTTTATTAGGATCTGTTATGATAGGGAAAGTTAAAATGGTTTCAAACTAGAAGAGGGGAGATTTACATTGGATGTAAGAAAAAAGTTTCTTACAGTAAGGGCAGTGAGGCGCTGGAATGTGTTGCCAAGAGAGGTGGTCGGTGAGCCATTCCTGAAGGCACTCAATGTCAGGCTGAACTGGGCTCTGAGCAACCTGATGTATCTGTAGATGTCTCTGTTCTTTGCAGAGGAGTAGAAACAGATGATCTTTGATGGTCTCTTCCTACTCAAATGTGGAAGGAAGGGATGCCATTCAGAGAGACCTCAACAGACTTGAAAGATGGGCCCGGGTGAACATAATGAGGCTTAACACAGAAAAGTGCAAGGTTTTGCACTTGAGCTGGAGGAATCTCAGGCATCTATACAGACTGGAAAGAGTGGTCCTTGAGAGCAGCCCTATGGAGAAGGACCTAGGGGTCCTGATAGATGAAAAACTTAACATGAGCCAGCACTGTGCTCTTGCAGCTCAGAATGCAAATGGTATCCTGGGCTCCATCAGAAGAAGGGTGGCCAGCAGGGACAAGGAGGTGATTGTCCCTCTCTACACTGCTCTTGTGAGGCCCCATCTGAAGTACTGTATCCAGGTCTGGAGCCCCCAGTATAAGAAAGACAGAGATCTGTTAGAGAGGGTACAGAGGAAAGCCAGGAAGATCATCAGGGGTCTGGAGCACATCCCTTATGAAGACAGGCTGAGGTAGCTGGGCTTGTTCAGCCTGGAGAAAAGAAGGCTGAAGGGTGACCTTATTGCAGCTCTTCAGTACCTAAGAGGAGCCTATAAGCAGGATGGGAGTCAACTCTTTGAAAGGGTAGATAACAGCGGAATAAGGGAAAATGGTTTTGAGGGATGGAAGATTTAGGTTGGATGTCAGGTGGAACTTCTTTACTATGAGAGTGGTGTGGTGCTGGAACAGGCTGCCCAGAGAGGTTGTGGATGCCCCATCCCTGGAGGTGTTCAAGGCCAGGTTGGATGGGGCCCTAGGCAACCTGATCTAGTATTAAATGTGGAGGTTGGTGTCCATGCTTGTGGCAAGGGGGTTGGAGATTCATAATCCTTAATGTTCCTTCCAAGCTGGGCTATTCTGTGATTCTGTGAAATGATTCTATGACTCTGTGAATTAGTCATTTATTTCATTTAATATTTCATACTGAAGCACAGTTGCTTCATGTACCAAATGGTTTCTAGGAGAATCTGCTCTGTGATCTTGCTAGACACAGAGCTGAGATTGACTCATGTGTAGGTTCACTGGATCTTTCTTCCTGTTTTAAAATCTGAGGCTTATTTTTCCCTTTTTTCTAGTCAGTGAGAACTTCACTGAACTGCCAGAACTTTTCAGATGTGATAGGTAGTGGCTGTGCAATCATCTACTGGTTACCTCAGGACCCGTGGATGCATCAGATGCAGTGTTGAGCCCCTTGCTGCAAGAAAGATATTGATATTCTAGAACATTCAGAGACGAGCAATGAGGTTGGTGGAGGGACTAGAAAATGAGATATGAAAGGGGTGACTGAGGAAGTGGGATTGTTTAATCTGAAGAAAAGGATGTTGAAAGGAGCTCTCATGTTCTCTACAACTACTTGGAAGGAAGCTTTAATGAGGTGGGTGTCAGTCTGTTTTCTCAGGTGACATGAGAGAACACACAGAAACAGTCTCAAATTACACTCAGTCTCAGTCTCAAATTATTTTTAGTTGGATATTAGGAAGAATTTTGTCGTGGAAATTGTGTTTAGATATTGGATTGAGAAGCCCAGGGAAGTAGTGGAATCACCATCCCTGGAGGAACTTAAGAAGTGTGTGGATGATGTGCCTAGTGGCAGATTTGGTAGTTATGTGGATAGCTATGATATCTACATATATAGATATGTACTAGATAGTCTTAAGGGTCTTTTCCAACCTAAATGATTCTCTGATCCTGTTATGTAACAGTTATGTTGGGGTTTCTGGCATCCTAGTGGGAAGAAAAGGATAGTGGATATTTCTCTACTAAGAGCTGATAGTCCTACAAGGCACGAAAATACATTTCCATGAAATGCCTTAAGTGAACAAGGCTCAGTCCCACAACTGTTCTCAATTTAAATCTAAATGCAATCATGTTCTGTGTGACACAATTGTTTCATGAACTTCAAGAGGAATTCTGGAAATTATTCATCTTTACAGAATATGTCCTTTGCAAATATACATGCATAAAAGTGACAACAGTGATACTGACCCCAAAGGAAAGAATGTGTCATCTATTTGTCTGTTTCAAGTAAAACAACAGTAACTCTAATCAATTTGATGGCAATTTGATGACATCTCTCCCTTACTGTAAAATCAAAATATAGTATGTCCTACAAAGCACCATAACCTCAATTCCTATTCAACCATTTTTATTTCCTACAGAGAGTTTATACTGTTTTCTCTATACAAAAGTGAAGTAAGAGCTGTAATAATAAAACATTTATTTTTAATAGTGTTAAGCAAAATATACCCACATCACCTTGGGAGCTGCATTTCCGACTACCTGACGCAGAAAAGTCACATTTGAAAATATTGTCTGTCTGTTAAGAATGTGAGTAGATCTACATTCGCTTGCAGCTGGATAATTGATTGTTCTGCTGTATTAAGAGAAGAGGCGTGAACCTTCTTTCTATGGCTAATCTCAAGCTTAACATCAGGCTAACTTAAAGCTAACTTCAGAGAACAAAAATTGCTTTTGATTAGATAAATCCTACGGTGCTTCAAAGAACACATGATTTCCAAGGCAGCGTAATTAGTTTCCTTATCTGTCACCAGTATGTGAATCTGTCAGATAAATCTGAATTAAATCTGACCTATGACTGGGCATATTTAGGACTCAGCAATGTTTATACAATAAAAGAAGATCTGGAGTATTGGATGAAGAAAAATGAGATGGAAAAATAGTATGATGGATCAGAAGTTTGTGAATATAGGAAATATTAGGGAAAAAATAAAACTGTTTTAAAGTGGGAAACTGCCAGCTGCGTATGACAGAGAAGAAGAGAGGTACAGATGTATTAAATTAAAACATTATTTATATGTTCTATCACATTCAAGTGTTGTCAAGAGAGATCAGAAATGTTAGTGATATTTACAGAATCACAGAATCACAGAATCACAGGATCACCAAGGTTGGAAAAGACCTGAAAGATCATCCAGTCCAACCGTTCACCTATTAACAGTAGTACTC
This sequence comes from Lagopus muta, assembly GCF_023343835.1. NCBI lineage: Eukaryota > Metazoa > Chordata > Aves > Galliformes > Phasianidae > Lagopus > Lagopus muta. The sequence goes on from NC_064434.1 coordinate 12,714,555, forward strand.
ACTAAACCATGTCCCAAAACACAAAATCCAAACGTTCCTTGAACACCTCCAGGGTCTGTGACTCCACCACCTCCCTGGGCAGCCCATGCCAGTGCCTGACCACTCTTTCAGAAAAGCAATATTTCCTAACACCCAGACTAAATCTCCCCTGGTGCAGCTTGAAGTCATTCCCTCTAGTTCTATCACTAGTTACACGAGAGAAGAGGCTGACCCCCAGCTCACTACAACCTTTCTTCAGGTAGTTGTAGAGAGAGAGCAATGTGGTCTCCCCTGAGCCTCCTCTTCTCCAGACTGAACAATCCCAGCTCCTTCAGCCTCTCCTCATAAGGCCTGTGCTCCAGATCCCTCACCAGTTCACAAGACTGTGAATGATTTCAGAATTAAACATTCAGAAAAAGTACAATTTACCATCATGAACCAGGATAATACACAAGAAAAATTGTTTCTTTTTTTTTCAATTTAAAAAACCTAGAATAAATGGTAATAAGCTTGCCTTCTATAAATACATCACAAAGGTAAAACACTGAAGAAAGAGAAAACTTTTCTAAGAAAACAAATTATGCTTATATAAGAACTGATAGTCCATAATGAGTTCAGATAGGCATTTAGTGAGTCAATACGAATGAGAAATGTAAAGTTGTAGTAAAGTATCTGAAGAAGGCAGCAGGGCAAATAAATGTTATTTTAAGATAATTCTAAGGATATCAAGTTACATGTGAGTATTTGGGCTAGTATAGGCATCAACATAATGTTCAGGTTAATGGCTCCTCCTTTAATTAAATATTTTACAACATTAACCCTAAGTACAAATCAGTTCTTTAAGCTTGTGCTTTTTAATCCACCTATTGTTTGTGTAATTACATACAAATTTGAATGTGCGAAAAACTTCTTGTACATTTACGAGTGTTTTATACTTCCAAAGAATTATACACATCCTTTTATATGAGAGTACATGTAGTTCTTAATTCGTAAAGAGACTGAGATAAGCGTGTTCTGGGAGTTAATTGAAGTATTGGAATCATTTGTGTTATGACAGTGATGTAGAGAGGCAAATTCTGAGGTCTACCAAAAGAGATTTTGGTCCTGTGGGGACCGCTATAAGAATTGTGAACAGAGATACTGTTTTTCTTAATCCCCCCAGAAATGGGGAGATACAGTCAAAGAAACATGAGCCCACATAATCAGTGGCTGTCTCCAAGACTTCTGCCTTTGGTTTTATAATAATGGAAGAGCTTTTGATATGATAAATCTGCTGTGGACAGTAAAAGTTGCCCATAACCTGGTAAGACTGATTGAGAGAGCCTTAAACTAGAACTGAAGTGAGAGAGAGATACCACTAGGAACACTGAGTTTAAGAGGAAAGGTGATATGGAAAAGCCTGTGGCAAGGCTAATGGAAGACTCTGCACTGCTTCAGAGAGCTGCATAGATTCAGGAGCACATCTGAAATGTTTGTATATCAACACAAGCAGTTGTTTCTAGTTGGGAAAATCTAGAAGCTTTGATCTTTCCTGAGTTGGTATTAGTAAAACTTGTTAAGACTGAATCTCATGACTTGAATATCAGGAGGAGTCCATCAAAAAACTGTGTCTTAGTATGTTATTTATCCATGATGAAATCACCCACTTGGTGGATGAAGGGAAGGCAGCAGATGTAATCTCACTGGATTTTAGTAAAGCCTTTGGTACTGTGTATCATGGCATCCTTCTGGACAAATTATCCATCTGTGACAGTGATTCATGCTATGCTGGGTGACAAACTGGCTCAACAGTAGAGCCCAAAGAGTAGTAGAGTATGGGACTATATCTTGCTTGTGCCCAGTCACTAGTGGTATTCTCCAAGGTTCAATTTTAATGTCAGTCCTTTGGAGAACATAGAATCAGAGGCTAGAGCTTAGAAGGGACCTCTGGAAATCATCTAGTCCAACTTCCCTTGCTAAAGCAATTATCTGTAGCAGTTTGCACGGGAAAGCATCCAGGTGGGTCTTGAATATCTCCAGAAAAGCAGATCTGACAGACACTCTGGGCAGTCTCTTTCCCCAACACAGTAAAGAAGCTTCCAGGATCAATAAAAGTATGTTGCAGAATGTCTAAGATTACAGTTCAAACTGCTGTTAAGAACTGCAACTTTAACCCTGTCCAGCTCAGTAATTCTCTTTCCAGCAACTGCACTGGGAAGCTTCTCTTCTGATAGTGCTCCAAAGGAACATCCTCTGGGCTTCAAGTCGATGTAAATCTTCAAAATCCTTTCTGATGGAGCACTGCATTTCAGTGTAAGTACTAATGTCACACCTGTGCATGTTGCTGTGCACAAATGCTCACTTTGCCCAGAAAGACACACAGCTGAGTTAGATGATCTGCACTTCAGCTATCAAAACTCCATGTCTCAGCAGGGATTTCAAGCACATGTAGACACTTTGGTTCTGATTCCAGGGCTACTGAATCTGTCTCTATAAGATATGCGTATGTTTTTTCAAACTTGTCAATGTTTTTATCATTGATATATATGCAAGACTGGAATGCATTCTCAGCAATTGTGTTGGTGACACTATAATGGAAGGTGTTATTGGGTCTCTGCAGTGGTGAGAGACCTTGCAGGTCTAGAAAGATTGAAGCACTACTCAGTCATTAGTGCTACGAGGATCAACAAAGGCAAATGCTGGGTTTTGCATGAGGAATGGAGCTATGTCAAACTCAGGTACAGTCTGGAAGACAAACTACTGGAAAGCTAGTCTACACAAAGGAATCTGGGAGTGCTGATTGATGCAAGGAACAGTAGTAGTCAGCAGTATGCTCTGGCAACCAAACAGACAAATCACATTTTGGGATGCATCAAACACAGCATAGCCAGATGGTCATAAGAGGTGATTCTCCAGCTATATCTAATGTTGTGCTCTCATCTTGAATATTGCGTATAGTTCTGGTATTCACAATATAAAAAGATTGTTATGATATTTGAAAGCATCCAGAGGAAGGCAATGAAACTCAAAGGCATGGTCTATCAGAGGAGGTTGAGGACATGCGGGTCATTTAGTATGAAGAAGAGAAGGCTAAGACTTTACTCCATGGTTCTCTGCAAATTCCAGTCCCTTTTTCCAGGAAACATGGTAACGTGTGCAGGAGTAGCACAGAGCTTCACCAGGGGACATTCACTGAGAAAAAATTTCTTTACATTGAGGGTGGTCTAACACTAGAGCAGCTTTCCTACAGAGGTTTTTGATGTTCCACGCCTATCTGTTTTCAAGAGGCGTTTAAATAATGCTCTCAATAACATGCGTCAACTTTGTATTAGACCAGAGTTAGTCAGGCAGTTATAAAATATGATATTTGTAGATCCTTTTAAGCAGAACTATTCCATTACATTCCATTCATCTTATGAGTGCAAAAACTTCTCATGAGTACAAAACATCTTATGAGTAGCAAAAACTGAAAGAATTCAAGGTTTTCCATTATCTTCATTGTCTGGAACTTCTAAATTTCAGATATAAATCTGTGGTAATGAGAAATGTCCAAATTATTATTATTATTATTATTATTATTATTATTATTATTATTATTATTTTTCCTCTAGCATTAGTAAAATCTAGTAACATAACATAAGCATACAAAATAACTTATCAATAAAAAAATTAACTTTGCTGGAATTTGATGAGATAATTACCAGCTTTCATTAAGCAGTCAAAGTGGATGTCAAACTAACAGACACTGTTCAGAATGGTTGTCCTCCTGTATTTCCTATCAGGAAAATACAAGAAGAAAAGTAAGATTGCAAATGTTTAAGCTGAGAGATAAGCCTCATGTTTTAGTGAAGAATTCATTTAGAGAAGTGTGTGAGATCAAAACACCTTACAGTCTTTCCAGCTGGCACTGAAGGTGTCAAGCAAGGTAAGTTGGATGGAAAATATGATTCTTGGGACACAGCTATTTTTGTTTATGCAGGCAGCACGTTTTTGATCTGTCTCTAGCAGAAAGTAATAGACATGTTAGTACTATTCTCTAGAATATGTGTAAAACAAAATTAACCCCCTTCCTTCCTGCTCATAATTCTCTTTATAAAGGAAAATCAAGTGCAACAATTACTACTTCTTCCCAGATTAGTGATAAAATGTCTTGATTTGATCAGTAAGCTATTTTGATTGTGAAACACAGCAATAGTGAAGAAATTCTGATGGGAGAGAAAAAAAAGGTTTGCCCTGATCAAAAGACTACTAGCAGTTGGTATTCACTGCAGTATAACATGGTTGCTGATCAAGAGCAGTTTTCCTGGGCATATAAGTTTTTATTGGATCTGTCATGGGATAGATTACTTTTTCTTATCTCTTGGTGAACCTCTTCCTGATCTCTAGCAGTTATGTTAGAATTGAAACTTGATGATGTCACAAAGCAAATAGATGCATCTAAACAGTGAGTCAAAGTAAAAGGCAATAGTCTTTCTCTGGTCCAGTTATACTTTATTAATATAGTTTCTGCTATATTTAGCAGCAAGAGGGAGACAACAAAGGATCTGAAGAGAGACTGAACAATGACCAAGCATAAGAAAGTACAAACAATGCATCCCCATGATTTTAAAATTTGTCCTTTACTAACCCACTCACTGGAAGTGCTAGGCTTACAGTCTTTAATAGACTTCAAGAGGATATTTTATTTTCTTGAAGTCTTGCTCTTGGCAACTTACAGAAAAACTACAATGGAAATTAGTAAAACAGCCTCCTTAAGCCTCTCTATTTTTCTCACAGACACTTCTTGAACACTTTTATAGTATATTCTTTGCAAGAAAATATTTTTAATAGAAAAGAAAACATTCATTCAAAATGACTAATTCATTCAACATTTAATATATGTCCATTCTTCTGATTTTTTAATATAAAAATTAATTAAAAGTCAACATTTTGGAACTATATCTCATTTAATTACTACACTTAAAACTAAACAGTATAGGTAAAGAATACATTTCAGTAAGTCTCAAGTCCAATGTCAGCATAAGTGAAAATAAAGTATTTACATTTTGGTGTCAGCACCAGATGTAGTCTAGGTGACATGTTTAAATTAATACAGAAATTATTAGTACATTCTAATAATGAAATAGAAACTGCAGATTATAAATGTGCATATGTCAGTGGAAAGTGTCTATGACATAACAAGAGACTTAATATTATTTCTATTTCCTCTTCTATGCATTCATCATCTTATTCAATGAAAAAAGAGGCATGAATATTATAAAAAAAACCAATAGGGTAATTGACTTCAGGCTCCTTGGAAAGATTAAGAGTCCTTGGAAAAAAGTGTTCTGTATATGTTCATTTAAACATACAAATTTTTATTATTTTTAGTATCTTGTTTTAGTAGATATTTATATTTCTTTAAACAATGATGATTTACACATATCCATAGCATGTTTTATTATGATAATTATGTTGATTCACTAATACAGAAGAGCCTGTCAACTGAGTCTTGTCTTCATTTTTAGCAGGAAAATAAAACATAAAATGAGATAAAAAGTACCGATGATTACATTTGGCTTAAAAATATGAATGCTTACTATCTTAAGAAAATATATAATTTCTTAAATTTCATCTGATCTGTAAATTTATATACTTGTTTTAGGTTTTATTTGCTTATAACGAAAATCTTGTTTTAAAATGCTGTCAAATGCTGGAACATATAGTTAAACAAATAAATGCATACATAAATAATTAAACCCCAAATTCTAGCACTACAACATATTAAAAGACCTCCCTGCTTTATTCTTTCTTCCTTGTACTTTTTTCTGCTTTTCTACTGAACGGATTCTAGATGTTTTTAGAAGACCAATAGAAGAATTGGATGCTTTGTTATTCTGCACACGTTTATAAATAATAGGATGTTTAGGCTCTTATCTTGGAGGTTTCCTGTGACCTATATGGAAAAAAGGGGAAGGGTTTCACAGAGCTGTCTTTGACTGATAGAAACTGGATTCATACAGAACTCATACCAGGATTTTCTCAGGAATAGTTATCTGCACTGAAGCTGAGATCCTGTTTTGAGTAAACCACAATATACTCATTTTTCTTCAGTCTGTAGAGAGCCTATGAGCTTAGATTTTGTTGTCTAAATTTTTTACCTCACCACAGACCTCTATTGAAGAAAATAGAATAAAACCAAGCAAATAAATAAGCAAAATAAGAGAGACAAGTATAACCTCACTAGCCAAAAAAGTATTTTCTATTTAAGAACTGTGAAGTCAAATCTAGTCCTGTTTTAATTGGATACTGTTGTCTGATAAAGTCAGGAATGAAAAGTGATTTTTTTTCAAACCCAAGTAAGGAATTATAGAATTACCTTTTCATAGGTCCTGACACACAAGTAGTCTGAACTGCAGAAGAGCTTTTCTAAAGAGTCCTATTTCTCTCTTCTCTTTCTCATTGTTCCTTGTGTTGTTGGAAATTATATTTCCACAGATTCACAGAATATGGTATCTTTTTGAAAGCCATGCTTTCAAAACCATTAACCTTATGGACTGCTCTCTGGAAGTATCACATTTCAACATTAAACAAGACAAAGAGGGATTAGCTGAACTGATCAGTAACACAGATTTCTGTTCACCAGCTCTGTGCTCTGGAATTAAGAAAGTCCTTGAAGGATGGTTTGAGAGTCATATTCGTAAATGGTGGATATTGAGATTCTACAATAAAATGTTATTACATGACATACTTCAAGTGCAGCTCCTCATGAGAAATTCAGTAGTGTTCACTGTCTTTCAGCATTTAAATCTCACTAAGGAAGGTGAGGCTTAATGCCTTACGTGGTACTGTAACTGGAAAAAAAGAAAAACAAACAAACAAAAAAAGCCACTTTGGCTGTAAAGAACTTCAGATGTTTCTGCAGCCAACAGATGAAACTATTTCCACATCAGGGTTCCTTGATCTCTGCATTTTCCAGCCTTCACTTTAGAGGGTTCTGGACATTCAGAAAAGTAAATACAACAAAAATTTCGGGACAATAACAAAACATCAGGGAGGAATTTATTTCTGGCAAAGGCTAACTGGTCAACAGAGACAGATCGCTTTAGTCTGCAGATACAACAAAATGAAGAAACTTAAGCAAAATTCAGTGTGTTGATGTAGAAATAGGATGGACTGGGAAAAATGTTCTTCCCCTTAAATACTAGAGTTGTCTCTATAATTCAAATGGATTTGCAACAAGTCTGAAGTGTACCCTGATTCCCCAACGAACACAACTTAAAGAGATAAGGGCACTGTAATGCTTAATAACTTCATCCAAATTCCCCTTTGTGCTCCTACAGAAGAAATTCTGAAAGAAAAATAGCTATAATTGAAAGCAAGAATAACAGAGAAATTCATAATCTCATAAATACACTACATAAAAAGTTTTGTCTAGACAAATGAATGAGGGTTCTGTGAGTGTTGTAGTCGCTTTAAATTAAAAAAAAAAAAAAAAGATCCAATTAGTCATTCTGTGTCACACATCTTGGCTGATGTCTTGGTCTGAGACAAATGCCACAATTTGTTTTGTTTAGACTTCCCATACAGAGTAGAGGAATTTAGATTACAGAGACTGTTCCTATAGTATCTGGCCTCAAAATCAGGTAGAGAATGTAGAAAGCTTTAAATGCATGAATATTTCCATAGTACTTGCAAATCTCTGGAAGAAGTGATAATTAAAATATAATTTGCATCATTCACAGATGGGTAAAAAAGATGTCTCTAAAGATATGCATGCACAAATGCAGGTCCGTTATTAGAAGCTTCAGCAATCAGTGTGTATTTTTTGCAATAAATTCATTGATTTTTGAGACAGGATGGTTCTCTTAGATCATCTGACCTGATATTTTGCCTGCTGCAGGCTGCATAATTCTCCTCATCACTTTCTTTGACAAGGTTTGCAGGCTGATTTGCCACGAACCACACATAAAGAAGTAATGTATTTGATTTCTAGTTAGAGCATGGTCAGCTTCACTATCCAGCTACAGGTAATTTTTCAACAATTTTCTGTGCAGTTTAGAAGTCTATGTGCACTTGTATTTTCTCTCTGTGAAGAAGTTGACTCACTATAATCAAGTCACATTCTAGTCTCATTTCCAACAAGCTAAACAGACTGCTTTGAGTTTTTCTGCAGCATTTCCTACAAATGTAGGTATTCATCCTTTGTATTCATCCATGGCTTTTTATTTATTCCTTACAATATTTTCATTATTTTTTGTCTTTTCACAAAAGTAGCAAGAGGAATACAAAAATGATTCAGGAGCACATCTAAAAATAGCACATCTAAAGGAAAAAAAATATTTATTTGTGTGTACTGCTCTACTGTTCCAACCATGAAAAATCAAACTAATTCTACCCTTTCTCACTGTTCTTATATTCTATTGTATACATTTTATTATTGCCCTGCTTTGCAAGTTAGTTTCTCATTTTATAAATATAATCTACGTTGCTTGTTCACAGATGTAGGATTCAGAATTTGATTAATAAATTATTTTTGTTTGAACTGGCTCATATCTCCAAGATTCATACATCCTGATAATTATTCTTTTCTTCTGCATGTTTTACTAGCACTGATTTTGTGTTTTCTTCTGGTTCACTGATTAAACACTGAACAATGGTGGAAGCTACCATGCCCATGAGACATCACTAAATATTCACATTAGAACACACATTTCAAGTAGTATCTGCCTCCTGAGATCTGTAACCCAGTATATAACCCATTTAAAATTTACGTTACTGATTTCAAATACTGCTAATCTTTATGCCAAATAATAAACAGTACTTTGTCACAAACACTTTACAAGAATGTTCCTTTGGTGCATTTATCACAGTCAAACACATTAAGAATTTGAATAAATATATAACAAGCCCTATTTTCTGTAGAAAGATGTGAATTGACAGTAGCTATAATTTCATCCTGTATTTTTTTACCAATTAAATTCCCTATCACTTTTTTCCTTCTTTTGATGGCTACTCAACCAGATCAGGTGACCTTGAATTGCCTGCTTGTCTTGCTCAATTCTTGCTTAATTCTTTTAAAAGTGAGAAACTTTTTTTCTCAAGGCCTGGATTTCTGTTATGTTTCATGTCATTTTACACTATTTTTTTTTTTTTAAATTGAGATTAAAAACTGGAAACAGAATAATAGCATAGAACTCAACTAGATCATCATATATGATTCCAAGATGTATATCGTCATAAAATCATAACTGTTTATTGTCATAATGTAACATTTCCTTACTGTCTATCTTCTAGTCAAACATGGACTGCAATATCTTTCAGCTATTCACAGGACATATGACAATCAGAATATTTTGCAAAATATAATCTGAAAGAATTGATAAATTTATTGAATGTTCTGTCAGCACTTCTCAGTAATAGACAGTATAGTTATCAACTGGATTTTCATTATTCCTATTATGTTATGAAATATAAGACTGTAAACCTGATATAGATATCTTCATACATTCATGTATGAGAAAATGTCATGAACCCATACCTATATGTCAGAGTATTCCTTTAAAAAAAAATCAGATTACTTCTTTACTTTTTTGAGACACATCTGAATTTTAATGTATACTAACTTTTCACTTTTTTTTTTAATTAAATTGTAATGTATTGTGTCTTTCAGATTGTTTAATTACTTAGCAGTTTAGAACCTGTCCTCCTTTTATTTATCATAATTGCACCGTGCCTGTGATTACAGATTGCTGGTCAACAAATAATCTAAATTATTTTTTTCAGTACAAGATATTAAACAAACTTAACTTGATCAGTAGGTACAGTACTATATGTGTTTATGAGAACTTACTAACAATACATGCTTTAGAGATATCAGTGCCTGAGTAGGAACTCTAAGGTATAGGTATATACCTCAAGTCAAAATTCCTTTATTCTTCCTTCTAGACACTGAAGAAAAATTCTTAAAGGTTATCCCTTTCTCTAAGATGAGACAGGCTTGTAAGAAAGTCACTCTTTTGAAAAAGATTTTGTTTATATATGGATTCACATATATTTTTCCACCCAAAATGATACAATTCCACAGTATATTTGCATTTAACTTGATAGAAAACTCTGGTGTGAAGTATTTACAAATATTTTAATTGTAAATTCTAACTATGGCCAGTATTTTTAAAGTTTTTTGCAATGCTGAGAGTTCTATTCCAGCTTTTATTTATTTTATTCCATTCTAGCTTTTACTCAGAATTATGTATTTTATCTTTAGTACTTAAATATTAATGCTACATCCACATGAATTTTTAAAGTCCTTCTGCTGTGAATGGGAAGTGAATTGCTTCCAAGTAGACCGTGTGGATTTTCTTCTCTTTCAGTTCCTTTGTAAGGTCCCCGCTGCCTTCTCTGATCTTTAGTTCTGCTTAACTGTGGGACAGTCATAATTGATTGAACACTTACCGGATACATTTGAAAGTACCATTCAAACTTCACAATGGAGTTGTTCATGACCTGAAGAGACTTAAAGGAAGTGAGATAATTGGTTGGTCTAAGAGCATCTGTACTGAGTAGGTAGGTGCTGTTCAAGTCAGGACCAAAAAATAAAATTTAGCCCTCCTGAAATATTACTTTATTCCTTGGAAGCTGGTGTTTTAAACAGTTGCCATCATGCACTTTTACTTTAGTTTCAAATCTCAGGGGTTTACATAGCAGACAGTCAGACATAAAATAAGTTATTTAAACATCCATAAATCCTAATTAATCCTACAGGTGCCAGAACATCTCTCAAATAAATTGAGATTGGAAACCAATAGGCTTGCTATTCTGTATTAGTTAAATACAGCATAATTTCTATATACTTCTCCTTAGCAAATGTTTAGAAATCATATTTGAACTTCTTGGGCTTTTTCTTAATAGTAAAAATGACTCAAAAACTGAAAAAATAAAATCATAGTCTCTCATAAGAATGAAATTTTCCTTCTCTTCCTTAAAACTTTCAAATACACCTTTATCTTTAAACCCATCCACTTCCCTTTATCTTCAGAAACACAACAATACTAATATTCCCAATAATCAAGAAAGTACAACAAAGATTTCCCTGATGTTGTTACCTTTGCATGCTCTGGACATCACATGAGCTATTTTAAACCATCCATGTAAGAAAATAGAAACTCCTGTTTCAGCTCCTAGAACTAAAGAACTCATTTGATTTCCATTGTTCAATTCTCACAGAAACTGAGATTTGCATGTATACTTTTGATAAAAAGATAAAAGGGAAAATCTGGCTTTGATGAAGCAGTAGTAGCTATTAATTTAGTGAAACCATCTTTTAGACTGATCCCTACCTAATGATCTATCTGCACAGTAAAGGAGGCAAGTTGAGAATTGTAGCTTGAACTTGTGGCTGATTTAGTCCATTTCATGAACACAGTCTGAGCATGTTTCTTCACCATACCAGGTCCAATATGTCCAAAATGCCCACTGGGAACAATTCCTTACCAGTGCTGTCCCCAGAACTACACAAAGTGTCTGTCTGGGAAACTGTTGGCAACGGTTAAAACACTGACAAAGGGCGCATTAATCATTCCGCCATATAGACGGTTTTGAGCCCGTGCTCAAGCAGTGTCCATCCACTTGCCTTCACTGGCAGGCAAGTCAAATTTAAGCTTGACTCTCGAGTTGAAATAAAAATACTATGCTGTAGTAAAGGTTATTTTGTTTTGTGAGCCTTACAAGGAATAAAGAAACTTTATGAATTATTGACAATGATCCTGAGTTTTATAGATAGTTTTGACAAGGAATGAATCTAACAGAGCAGACTGATTTAAACTAACTGAGATAATGTAGGATCTATATGCAATCTATTGTCTTTATTAACAGTACAGAGAACTGGGAGTATATACAGTGATTTTTTTCTGGCTCATTTTAGGCACTTATATTAGAATGAGATTAATTTTAGTCTTTTTTTTTTTTTTTTTTTTTTTTTTTTCCTACTGATTGTAAAAGAAGCTTGAAAAAACAATCTAAAATGTAGATATTCATAGTTGGTCAGATTGCTAAACTGAAAGAGCACTGATTTTATATATTTTTCTCTAATCTGCATTATACCTTGGGATAAAGTACACTGTAGATTATAAAAAATGTTAGTATTCATATATGCCACATCAGATTTTAACTGATGTGTAAAGAACAAAAATTCCACTCAATTAATAATCATAGTTTAAAACAAGGATTAAATATCATGTTTTGAGAAAGAATTAGTATCCGTGGACAACTACCTCAAGAAAATCTTGGAGATTCCTTGCTTTTTTGTCTTCACAAAGTGCATTATTAAATGAAAAAATTTTTAATGCTTTCCACATCAACAAGTCTTATCTTGAGTGAAAAATAAGTTTCAAAAGGAACAACACCTAAGCCAATTTTCCACAATAACTTCACATTTTAGGACATCAGGTTACTAATCATAGTTTACTAAATGGAAGCACACTGAATATTTTATTCTTTAGAAATATTTACAAACACGGTGTTTTGAGATCTTCCACATTTCATGAGCAGCTATCAGAGGAAATGAAAGTTCATACCCTGCAGGGAGGTTGAAACTAGATGATCTTTGAGGTCCTTTTCAATCCAGGCCATTCTGTGATTCTATGATCTCCTGATCAGAAAGAAATTAATGCCTTCTTCAAGTGTGAATCCAATAGAATGGTCACAATGGAAGAGTAAATTTGGTTTTCTCTGCAGCACACTGGTTTTATTTTTTTACCTTTGACTTCTAAAAACAGAACAACAACAAAAAAAATGTTTCTCAGACATCTTAATGATTGTCTAAAAATTTAATGGAATATATTCTAGTGGATATTACAGAAATAAAGATTGTTGAGAAAGATCCTAATGAGAGAGTAGACATTAAAGGTCAATATAAGGACTGTATTCAGTACATAAGAAATGACATCAAAACAAAAACTAAGCAAACAAAAAAAAACTATGAACAGCTGTTAAGCAATAAAAAAAATGAAGAAAATTATGTGAGAACTGTGCACAAAGGGGAAAGATAAGATCACTGTGGCTACTGAATTAATATATGTCTTGAGCAGTGGGATTGGGTGTCAGTCGATCTCTTCCAACCTGACTGATTCACTGTTCCTCTGTTTCTGTCTTTTCCTTTTCTTTAAAAGGGTCAAACAATGATTAAGATTTAAAAAAGTGTTTTAATAACTGTGTAGTCATTAATCATATGTAATAACTGCATAGTTATTAAAATATATTTAAACTAAGGGTGATTTTTTAACGAGTTCTTTTTACCTATTCAGATATCTGCTTCTTAATTAAATATTGATAAAAATGCAGGTTGCATACCTGATTGCTGATAGCAGTTCTTATGTACCCCTGGCATACTGCAAAATTAAAAGAAAGTTCCTCTTGAAAGAATACCTTCTGTTTCATCCTGCAAGATGAAAAAAAGGGCTGTTGATAGCTGCTGTCACTGCAGGTCATTGCCTACAAAGTTCGAACAAGTCTTTTGACATGAACTCTTTGAACAGTGCTAAGCACTTTTGCAGCACCATATTTTTGAAACCATCATGTACAGCACAGAATCAATACATTATTTCTGGTTTGTATCTACTTAACATTTCAAAGGAAGATTTTATTTTAAAGTGTACCTCCATCATATTGCCCTGTGTAACCTCATATTCAATGGAGAAAATGCAAAGTTAACAAATGGATTTTGGCAGTGCTGTAGGCATATGACTCAAGTATATTAAATTACTTGTGGGTAATATGAGAACTTAGGATATTATAATACAGAGTATAAATATGATTAGTTTAACCTAGAAGACCTCTTTAATGATACACACTAAGTGCTTCTCCCACTTTTATAACTGCATGGCATATTTGAGACATTTGCTGATGTCATAATTGTGGTTTTAAATATGGTAACACTTTCTTGATCTTCTGTACTAAATATTGAACTTTTTTTTCTAATCCTACAAAATAAAACCTATCCGAGAGACATTTGTGTTCTGATTATGCTACCATGTATCTGTTGAAGATCATGGGTAAGTCTGCACATTGAGACCTGACTAAGTCAGTACTCAGATTATTTTGGATACTTTGAGATTCATCCCATGGAAATACACTTCTTTAAAGCATCTTATCAAGCAGTCGTCTTGCAACTATTATTCAGATGAAATTTAAGAAACCTTTCTCTTTTAAATCAATATCAAAATATACTGTTCAAGAAGCTTGAAACTTAGTGGCATTTGCTATGATTTCTAATATTTTGTGACTTGCAGCAGGATTACTAATTGAATATTCTAACAATAAAAGAGATACCAAGATAAGGGAGCATAAAGAATTTGCTGGAGTTTAAGAAAAAACAGTTCTTCTGTTTCAAGAGGAGCTCAAAATTTTAGTAGAAGTAAACTTTTTTCTTCTTGAAATGGCTTTAGTGGAGTATACTGCTGTCATAGACTTCAAGATAAGAATTAACCACTATAGCAATGTATCCTGAATTATGTCTGAGTTCAGTCTACTGCATTTTAATAAGTTCATCCCTCAGCTGTGAAAATTCCTCTGTTCCAAACGTGACCATCAAAAGAGCTTCCACTTCAGTCTGATCTCACATCAGGTTTGTAATGTTGTGTTGCTTTGTGACCTTTAACCAATTACTTATTCACCATACAGTTCACCCTTCAAATCTCTATCTCTCTAGCTTACAGATAAGAATATGGTGTGGGACCATGTCAGAGGCCTTGAGTTCTAAAGTCTTTTGAGGTTACATGCATTTACATAAAAAGAATGCTAAAGAGTGTGAAAATCTAAGAGCAGATAGTGATGAAGGCAGTGGGTATATTGTCACATGTAATTTAACATAATCTTTGACCTGTGTCTTATTTAACCCTTGTTCAAAATAATTTATGAGTGTTAAATTCCCCAGGGATTCCATTTTTCACTAAGGGAACTAATAATGTATTCCCACATTTCATTTCTGAATGAGTTACCTGTGAACAAGAGGACCTTCCCTGTTATTCCATAGTAATTTCAATTTTTAAAAAAATTTTAATGTTCAACTTTGTGAATACTGCACAGTTATGCAATAATGTGTAATAATTTATAAAGACAAAATTACAGACCTATTCCTTTTTACTCTTGATTGTCTCCCATCATGGAAGCTGGAATCTGATTTTGATGAATTATTGATATATCTTTCTAATTTGGAAATTTTTGTAATACAAAAAGAATCCTCATAAAAACTTACAATCTTATAACATAAATATATCTGAATACTACTTTTAATGATATTAGCATTCTGGTAATAATAATAATCTTTATAAAACTGATTATTTTTTAATATAATTCATGAAGAAAACAAAATAAAACAATAAATGAGCTAATATTCCAAGGGCTGTTTTCAATTAAAATATATCCTACTTCCTTTAAAATAAAACAACCCTTGAATGCATTCTTTCTAGTAAAGTATATATGGAGGAATGCTATACTGTAAAAACAACAAAGCAAAACAATAAAACAATCAGGTTAAAATAACAGTAATTTTTAAATCCACTATTTATTTTAGATTATAAGAAGTAATAAAAATCAATTTTAATGTTTTTAGATAGATACTGGTGTTATAATGGAGAATGAAGAAAAAAATGTTGATTTTCTTAATTCGATGAGTATGCTAAATCATAAAGCTGAAGCAAGTTAATGTAGTCAGACAATGATAGTGAATTGGCTCACTTGAAATAAAAAGCATACAAGTCCTCAAGGATGGTAGAACAATTTAATGTTGTATAGGATTAGCTTTCTAAGAGCACTCTGTAGAGGTCCTGAGGGTCTCGTAGCTCAGTTATTTCAAATTTGTAATGCCCTCATTTAAATTTCCTCAGACTTAATAATAGGCCCTAAAGTCAGAATCTGCGATTTAGGGAAATTATAAATAAAGCAATTATCAGCTTAGTACTACTCTCAAAGACAATGATCATGCATACAGTCATCCTGCTAGATCCACTAGGAATTACTGAGAAGTTTTCAATGCATTATTATTCTGCGTGGACAAATGCATTTATATATGAGAAAACTGTCTAAATTAGTATCCTCTTCAGGTTAGGTATTGCAACAAGACGTCTATGACAGACTGTATCAGACTCCTCTCCAGGCACCTTTAGGCATAATTACAGGAACAGTATCCATTCTAATAGAAACACATCTAACCTAAAAATATACAGTGTAATGTGTAGTCTATTTTGAAAATTCCTACTGGTTAATATCTTGCTTTGCCTAAAATTTCTCAGAAATATTATGTGCCCATTTTAAATTGATGTAAACCTCAACTGAGGCTATGAGACAATGGAGAAAGATTGAAATATTTTACTTGTTAGCAGCCTAGTGTAACACCTCATGAGGTCAAATACTTTAAGCGAGATTTATTTAAAGTAAGATGATTGGGTGATTTTGGTGTCATCTATATTTTTAAGTGGTAAAGCTCCAGCAAAAATGTCATATTCCAAAGGTCCGCTAACAAACATAAAAGATATATATATATTTTAAGATGTTGTACGTAACATTGTTAAATTACAAAATGGCAATATAAATACATAGTCAAGCACTTTAAACATATTAAATACTTTTCCAGTGAAAAAAGTAGCATTCATATCTACGAATATTTTCTAGAAAATCCCTCAAGCAATGATTCATCTAATATTCATGTGAAGTTTATCCATACTTGCATGAGATATTAATATACCCTAAAATTTTATTGTGGGAAACCATGGAAGCCAGAAGAATCATCCACGTATCCATAGCCTGCTAGTCAGCATCAAAGTAAAACTCAAATACAAGGAATGTTTTCAAACATCTTAAACAGAGCTATCATTTGAGTTGTGACCATAGCTCTAAGCGAAACATCTGTGGGAGTGAAATACCTGCATGGAAGTCCAGGGTTCATTTCTATAGTATTCTATCATCCGATCCAAGGATGAAACTGGTTTGTGTCAAGCTTCTGCGAGAAGGGATAGTGAATAGAGAATTTGAGTAAAGAGGCAAAGAGATGTGGAGGAACAAGATATGGACCTTCCACTTTCATACAAATTTAGTTGTTATTATTGCATAACCAGTTCATCTGATATTAGGTAATACGCTTGACTGTGCAAGTAGAGGATTTTTAGGAATATTTAAAATGATTTTACATCCAGAAATGGTTTGCCAGAAAGTTGTAATCCATTAATTTCACAGCGTAGCATAACTTTCGTAGTCTTTGTCATAAAGACTGCAATCTCCACGACTTGGTACCTCTTTCCTCACACTTTCTTGATTGCTTGTAGAGAATAGTATTTTCAGGTTGCTTAGTTTAGGAAATTAGATGTACTCATTATTCATCTCACTGTGAACTTAGGAATTTACTGTCACACATCATCACAGAACTGTAGAGATTGGAAGGGACTTCAGAGATGACTGGGTTCAATCTCCCTGCAAAGCAGACTCCCTACATCAGGCTGCACAGGTGCACTAAAGTAACTCTTAATCTCCACCTGCCGTTCCTAATGGCCAATTTTTTTCTCATATAAGTCGTACCATAATTCCCAGCTCTGTGTAAGATCTGTCTGTCCCCTTACAGTATTTAATGTGCTGCCTGATATTGTATGTAATATCTATAGGTAAGCAATGGAATCCATTTCAGGTTTCTATTTTATGGCAATCTGAAATGCTCTTAAATCTATATGGACTTTGCTCACTGGATCTCTGTGGACTCTAATCTGGTTTAGACACTTAGCTCACATTAAAAATAATTACATGCAGAAGAAATGTTTAAGAGTAATCTTCAAAATGAAGATCAGCCTTAATTTTTAAATGTCTAACTATGAACTTTATATTGAAACCACTGCCCTCTGCTAGTCTTCTTAACTCTTCAGTAACCCCCCAAACCTTACAATATTAAGAAGTCGTTTCTTAGATGTGGTACTGTTGCAGATATTGTGTACTTTTACATTTATCTGCACATAATTTTATTCAAATGCCTTTCTGAAATTAATATAAAGGAAGTTCATGCAATGTAACATTGCTTTTTGTTGCTACAAGATAGCATACAGAAACTAAGAGTCAGCGGTTCTACAACCGTTAATCAGAGAATAAATTCTTTAATGACCACTCAAGTTTAAAGGTGAACTTTAAAAGATTCAGAACTAGTCAAAATTTAAATCAGTATTTTAAAACCTTAGAGATTTTTGCATCAATACTATGATATTTTTGACTACTTCAGAACAGAATTTCCAAACCTACTTATGAAATTTTGATGAGAATAGAAATGTAACTGAGAAAACAGATTAAAATAGAGAAAATGAAGGCTGAACTGAATTATGATTTTTCTATCATAAGAACAAATTCAGTCATAAATATACTGCATACTTATTATAAAAGATTACACATTCAAGAACTGGAATTGAAGCCAAAGCCAACCTAGGAAGGTACCTAAACTGAAACAGTAGAAGATCAGAAGGAATTATTTTCAGTATTAGACAAATGTGAAGAAGTGTGATAGTGACTAAAGCTATGGTTTGGTAGCTGATACTGTATGTGTGAACTAGAAATCACCAATTCATGGAGATCTGAGACTGTTAATGGCATTGGTACATGCCACTGTTACAAGTAGGAACCAATGGACTGTCAAGAAAGTAGAGAAGTTCATTTTGTGAGTATGCATCTCAGATGTTTTGTATCTTGCATAGCACTGTATTGTATTCACTTGCCCTGTGAATACAATATTTGGTATGACAGACCATTTTCAGTCTACTGTGGTGCATTTAGTTTTCAGATCTACCACCAACCCCTCTAAAATGAATGTTCTATCACAAAGTGGAATTAAGTCACAGCTGTGCTGCAGCACAACAGTGACAATAAGGTGTATTTATCTTCTACTTTGTACAGTGGCATTGGCAGTGGCCACATCTACTAATAGCATGGCTCAAATCTAAATACTATGCCTGAGCTTGTCTTTTCAGAGTCAGAGGCTCACATGAGATTAACTTACAGTAGCCCAAACTTCCTGGCTTGTTATATTAAAAAATAATAACAGTAAAAATAAAACTGAAATATCCCTTTTAATCTAATATCTGTTTTTCAGAATAATGGTGGCTTATGGCACAAGGTCACCATGTGAAATATGGGGAAACTGTTAGCAGAATGAGAACTAAACACTAAAAAAAGTAGTATACTCAGACAAGAAAATGGAAAACTACCTATATGATAAAAAATGTTACACTCAACAAGTAGACTACATGATGTATTCAGAAGGTTGAAACTCTCAGTTTTCACTGTTTTCCTGATAATCATTCCAAGGATTGAAAAATTATTTGGAAAATTAAAATCTCCTGTCCCTGACCAATATTATTTTTCAGTAATGACATACGTATCGTCATAGTGGGCTTAGCTCACGTGGACCTCTCAACTGTGTTGACAATATTAACAGCACACATATATACATATCTACAGACACCCTACCAGGCATGGTTCAGCAACTAAAAGGGATGTTACTCCAATAGGACAATTTCATCTCTATGGATACCTACCACCAATTCCAGATGGCCTAGAAAATACATGGTGCCCTAGTCCACATCTCCTTCCTGGAATATGACAAATCCTTCTTGGAATACTACATGCTCATGTGCAATGCCAGACAAGATTAATGGAATCAATGTGCTATGGATGCTTGGCAGAGTACTTATATTTTTATTACCATGGCTCATAAAGTCCAAAAAGGCAACGTCATCCATCATCAGAACATCTTTATTTACCACCTAAGGAGATGCCAGATGGCTAGGGAATACGTTTTTCATAAAGTAATGGACTTAAATCACTCTTGATTATTTGGAGTCTAATTCTTATTTGGTATTTGTAAATGCAAAGGGAAAACATAGAAAAAAGAATGAGAACAGAAGTCTAAGAGAAGCCATGGTTATTACCTGTGCCAGGTTAAGCTAGTTCACTAATTCGTGGGAAGCATAACTGTAAAATCATCAGGACAGTCCTGGTTGAATATTTCCTGTAAATTTTTGGCAGCTGCTTGCCTGCTTCTGAGAATTTCATGCATAGAACTCATGAAAAAATGTTCTTATCACTATCTCTTTTCTCCCTTTCGTTCTTCCTACTGAAAGCATTGAAATCTCACCGTGCAGCTTCTGGCAGCCCCTGGCCTGAAGCTTCTGCCTGTAGATGGGAATCCATTTTCAACAGTATTTTAAATCCAAGCTCTACTGCTTTTGTGACGTAAAACTCCATTTGGCATTTCTGGATTTTGTTTTTCCAGCCCTAGTCCTTGTGTTATTGATACTACCTTTTTTTGAAGGTCCCCAAAATCTGATTATACTTGTGCAATGAAAACTGAACCATAAAGGTCTCTATTAAAAACAAAATGTACAAATACAAAATATACAAATTCATTCAGAATCACTTATATTCTTATAGAGATGTGGAGAGATGCTGGTTTGCTGCTAGTTACTGCTATAGATTTGGTAGTAGCAGGTGCTCTACTGATGAATGCAGCTTGATTTTTTAAAATTTATTAATTAATTTGGCTGTTTTTTTTTGTTTTTTTTTTTTTTGGTTTTTTTTTTCGCCCTATTTGATTTGTTTTCAAATCCAATAACTTTTTAATGTAAAAAGCAGGAGTAGAAATGAGAATCGTAAAATCATGAAGTTGGAAAGGAGTTGGTAAGGTGGTAAGGTCATCTAGTGCAAACCATTCATATATCCCCAATGTTGCCCACTAAACCTTGTCCCTAAGTACTGTATCTACTGCTTCCTTGAACAACCACTTCCTTGAACCACTTCCTTGGACAACCTGTTCCAGTACCTAAACACTTGTTCAGAGAGGAAATGTTTCCTAATATCCAATCTGAATCTCCCCTGGCACAACTTGAGGTCATTCCCTCTTGTTCTATCACCAGTTGCCTGAGAGAAGGACCTGATAACAACCTTGCCACAACCTACTGTACAAGAATACTCGAGATGCAGCCTCAGCAGAGCTGAATAAAGAGGGCTGATCACGTCTCTGCTCCTGCTGGCTACACTATTTCTGATGTGAGCCAGGATGCCACGTTGGCCTTTTTGGCCACCTGGGCACACTGCTGATCAGAAGGAACAGAATGAAGCTCCTTCACCACACTTCATAGATAGGAAATTTTTTAAACTGTTCTTCATCTGACAACTGGAAACTGAAATAACTTTTCTGAAGTTTGATTTATTGGTTACTGTTGGCATAAAAGTCTTTAATGCTTGTTCATTTGATACTTGAATTTCACGAGAATTTGAGAAGACCTTGATTTGTATTTCACTGTCTACTTATTTATCTAAAGACTGATAAATACATGTGGATGTTATAATTGTCTATTTGAATGCTAGTAATGTATCCAAAGTTAGGACATTGCAGCCTTTTCGTATTCTGCTCAGAACACATCATATTTAATAGCCTTAGGCACAATAGCTTAGATTGTCTTAAATGCCTGTTTGACTGTCCATTATCAGTCTCCCTTCTTTCTTGTGTTTTAAATTGGACATTTTTTTATCGCTGCTTAATACTGTCAATGCGATCTTTCTCTGAGTTTAGGGGCTTCATTACAAAGAAAAAAATTGAAATGCAGACTGATTCTTTAAATGCTTTGTTATTCTTGATTTATGTCATCAAAGCTAACAGTGATATTCTCATATGTAAAATCAATCATGGTTATATATGTAGGATTGATTCTAACTGACTCTAATAAACTATAACTATAAACTGTTAGAGTTATTATCTATATTCTCTTATTCTGTCACTCTTTCCCCTGTTACCATCAATTATCTAGGGTAAATTTCCATATTTTATGTAAGGATAGTAGATCCCTCTCTTTTCTTTCCAATGGAAAAACAAAAACAAACTTTGAAGAATTTGTGAATTTTATACTATTCTACTTTGTGAATATTCTGATTTGATTGAAGGTGCAATGAATGTACATTTTGCAAATCAGTATTGTCCTTAGTGCATAAACAAGTAATGAAGATTTCCTAACACAAATTTTATTTGGAATGTGGTATTGCATCCTATTTCTCGGTCTGTTATGTGGTCACCAATGTTTGCCAGAGTAAAAATTATTTTTTTACATAAATACAAGTTTTAACTTTTTTTTTTACTTTTTTTTTTTTTTTTTTCTTTTTTCAGGTAGATGACAGATACACTGTGTTTTCTGCTGAATATAACTAGACAAAAATATAACTGAATACCTTTTATGTGTTCCATCTTGTATTTTGGCTTCAGAAGAGCTACCAAATATCCACATCTTCAAATTTAATGCACTCTCATATCACACTAACTTTAGAAAATAGCAGTTATTTTATTCATGCCATGAACAGGATGAGAACATTTGTGTAAAAGTTAGGGACTGCATCAATAAAGATATCTGGTGGTCAAGGTCTATTACAGGCCACCTGATCCAGGGAAGCTTCCTGCTTTAACTACAAGAAACGCTGTGCTCATATACTCTTCTTTTAATGGGGGACTTAATCTCCTCTGATGTCTTCTCGGAAAACAATATGGTGGTCTGTAAGCAATGCAACTTTTTACATGAGGAGACAGTGATCGGACAAGGACGAATGGTTTTAAACTACTTAGAGGTTAGAAGGAAAGTATTTATTTTATGGCTTATTAACTGGTGGTAAGACACAGAAAGAAATTTCCCAGAGAATCTGTCATTGCCTCATCCCTTGAGACATTCAAGACCAGATTAAGTGATGGAGTCGTAGACAGCCTATCCAGTGATTAGTAAACTTGCTTTTGGTAGGGAAGTTGGAACTAGATAAATTTTAAGATCCCTTCCAACTCAAGCCATTGTAAGATTCATCGTTTTGAAAGTCCACAGTGGCAAGTAATTTAATCTGGGTTCATTTTCCCCATATTTTTATTTGTAGAATCATCTATGTTTTTTTATGATTTTATTTTATTTTATTTTATTTTATTTTATTTTATTTTATTTTATTTTACTTTATTTTATTTTATTTCACTTCACACAGGGAAAAATATTGAGAGGCAGGCTCTTTTTATTGTAAAGTCTGTATCTTATTTTAATTGCACTATATCTTGCTCCAAATGAAGTGATACTTTTACCATTAGGTATATAAAATTTTGCTTTTAATTTCAGTGAAAGCAGTATGAACTCCTGCATTAATTAAAGATGGTTAGTTATTGCTTGTGGTATGATGCTCTTTCCTGATAAAGGCAAACACAAAATTACTGAGTTTAAAGAATGAATTTCAATAACACCATTAAAACGAAAAGATTTCCATTATTTGCTTCTGATTTTTTTTTAATCTATAATTTATATGCAGAGTCACAGCTTGTGAGCACAATCCATCAATAAATTAATATTGCAGTTGTTCAGCTGTTAAATTATGATCCATTTTGGATGTTTTAAAAGCCTCTGGGATTCTTTATATATAGTTTCCTCTAGTGTTTATTTTTTAATTTGTAACATGTACTAAATAAATGAGTTATGGCAATGAATTTCTGCTTTGTGATTATTAGTTTTTTAGATTTAAGTATTTTATCTTGTGGGATATGGAGTAATAAATATCATTTACACACAAAGCAGACAATTCTACTCATTCAGTTTGTTGTTTTTCAGATTATTCAATCCAAGTACAATCCCAGTGGCTAGCTAAAAATACAACATAGCAATCAGAAGCCGTAGATCAATTATTAGCACATACCACATGACCATGCAGGGAAAGAAGAGCGCTGCACTGCAAAGGAGAAACTGTTTTGATGTTTCACTGTTTATTTTTCTCCATGTTTCTCTGAATAGCCATCTAGTATTTGGGCTTTTATTATGCAATTGTTCCAAATATGTTCAATTGTTGTGGTTTAATGTATTTAGTACCCAGTTGTACTGTATTGTAAATACAGTGATGGATCACAACTATAGCAATGCTGAAGTTTTTCTGTAAGAAACAGATTCAGTAAACTTTGACATTCCTCACTTAACCCTGATTACTACTATATCCTGTATTGGTTTCACAAAACGTGGGCTTTTTTTTTTCAAATATGTGTAGCACATTTATGTGTACTGCAGTTCAAAGAGCTCCAACCACCTCACTTTCTCTCTCCCATCCAGGAAACTGTCAAATTCACTTCTCTCTGAGAATGTGTTCCCCAATTATGGTCATATCAGAGATCAAACAACAGTTTTTGGACTTTCTTTTTATGTCTGCATTGGGTTTACATGACGAGATTTTGACAGTGGAGAGGGCACTACAAAGGCAACCTTTTTGAGCAAAGCACAGCAGCTGCTCCGTGTCAGATCAGAGCCAGCTCCAGCTGTTCCATAAGGTACCTGCCAACAGCAGAGTTAACCACGAAGGTTGTTGGCTGTGTCTCTGGAAGAGATTTAAGAAAGAGTAAGAATTGCTTTTTGGAGTCAATGGAAATGACCTGTGCTGCAGTTCTTGAAGACCTGCAGTTTGAAGGCAGCCAGTGGTCTTTCTGAAACAATTGCCTTGTATTTTATATATATACATATATATAAACATATATATTTTGTATTTTACTAAGTACTTCTTTGTTCTGTGATCTATACTATAGCTGAAATATCCTGTAAATGCAGTACCTGTTGAAATACCTTCTGGGAATACTATTGTTATGATGATAAAATTACAAAAATTCTGGTAGAATGGATGTGAGATGTCTGTGTCATTTACATGTGAAATATTGTTTAAATATGTGACCTAGAAGAAAATCAAAAGGGCCCAGAAGTTACTGAGATCTCCTCTTCTTTAGAAGTGCTACTTTACATGTTCTAAGCATAACTTGGGGTGAAAATTATAGAATACTAAAATGGAGAACCAGAGAATTTTACCTCAAGACCAGTACATGGAGCTTTGTCAAGGTGGGAAATATTCTGAGAGTTAGCATGGCTTGAGTTCCGCCATGGTTAACTTTACTCTTTATAAAAGAGGTAGCTATTCTCAATGAGAATTCAATTACTGTCTTGATACTTTAATTAGGTACCTTTGAATTTCTAAAATGACAGGAACCTGATAGAAGGCTAATATACCTGGAATTACCATTTCTTCTTTTATATTCTCTATAATAAAATTAAATAGCTAATGCAAATTCTCAGATGTTTATTATAAAGTTTTTTTCAAAGTAATGAATTAAATGTTGGTAATACTGTGCCCTGTAGGCAAACAGAACTCCTATTGTGCTACAATAGTACATATGCAGACATAAAATTGCAATTTGATTATATATTGAGAATATGAATGGAGAGGACACTGAGGTTATTCTCTACTCATTTTGTACCATTCCACAAGCTCTTAAAATTTCCGCCTGAATAGAAAAAAGCATGAAAGGCAGGAAAAGCAACAATAGATGAAGAGATTATGCACAGACATATATTGCTGATCTAACTAGTAGATTCAGCTACCCAAAATCTTTTGTTGCTCTTGTGTTTTGTTGATATGCATTAAAAGTGTAATCACTGAAAAAAAAATCAACAGTATTCACATTTTGCTCACAAAGTACTATGACAACTTTATAAATTCTATAAAGAATATTACCTCTTACCTTCTCATTCTTCATTTGCCTGTAAATGGCTTCCATGGGGATTTGCACCATAATATTTCTGTTAGGTGAGGCTGACCACATATCAGTTCTCCAGATTGTTCCTCTTGAAATTGTGTACAACTTTTTTTCCTGTTGTCTGGAATTTATCCTGAACCCTATGACTTTTGAAAAATGATAGAGAACTGTCTCCCGGTGAAAACAGCTAGTCTTCCAGAATGCTCAGATTATCCCATCTGATCTCATGGATCAATTTTTTATGTGTTACTTAAATCAGTTTCCTGGTACTGAAAATAGAGTGCCACACTGTGCTGAGGTTCCTGAAACTTGAAGTCCTGAAAGAAACTGTGGCAGTAAAAACAGTAAAAATACTCATTTAAAACTTTAGAATTCACCATGACTTTTTCACTACATCACTTATTGAACAGACTCCCTTGTCCTTTTCTTAGTCTTCCTCTTACTACCTATACATAGAACTTCTTGTTACCTTTATGTTCCTTGCAAGACATCTTCTCCCTGCTTCTTTCTTACGTATATTACTTTTTTTCACCTGAACTCAGACACAAGGTAGCATTCTTTCTTTGTGGCCTGCCACTCTATCCATTTTGGAGACTAAAATCCATCAAAAATGCAATGTTTTTATTTTCACCTCTGAAAAGGTCATTCTTGAAGATCAGCCAGATCTGTTGGACTTTTTTGTCTCCCTTTTTTGACTTTTTTGAGCAGTCTTTCATGGGAAACTGCCACGAATGATCTCTGAACTAGAAATCCTTTTATGTAATTTCCCTTTCACTATTTACTTTGTTAATTTCTGCAGTATTTAAAATGCCATGATATCATAGCTGTCGAGGCTGAGATAGAAATCCCAAACATAAACATCTATTTAACTGGAAGTAAGAAAAACAAACAGAAAGAACAACAAAACAAACACACAAATCTTTGGTCATTGTAATGACAAGACACTTGAGTTACAAGCCTCTCTAATTTTAGCAAAGATTATTATTTAACAGAGCACCCTCCTCTTCACACTTATTTCCAAGGGAAAAAAAGTCTTTGCAATTAAATTATTTTTCAGGCAAAATATCAAAATGATGAAAACCATTACTGGCTTTACCTGTACTGAGTGAGAAGCCCTCTTTTCTACACACAAAAATAGCTTACAGAATTTGTAGTGAAACTTCTGCAGCCCTACAATGAATCTTAAAGCACTCTCAGGAATTGTTTAGAATGAAAACGTTAATTAAGCAAAAAATAACGCCAATAACTGTACAACAGTTAAACTGTGTAGATAAATGGGATTTCAGTGCCAGATAGTGATCGTGTACAGAAATAATCTTTTGTGAATAAAATAAGTTTGTTAATATTAGTGTTGCTTGAGTTTTATGATAAAACTTTGCCCAGAGACATATTTTTTAATTAAAATTTCTTCTTTGTGCATCACAATTACAAAAATTCCTATATTACAGTAATGAAAAAACTCAGATATTTTATCTTTTTTTTCACCTGAGTAGTAATGAAATTTCAGAAATATTTGCTTACTCCATGTCAGAATCATGAAAATTATTATTTTTCACAGTATCACAGAATGGCCCAGGTTGGTAGGGAACTCAAGGATTGTGAAGCTCCAACATTCCCCCCTTACAGGCAGGTCTGCCAACCTCAACATTTAATACTATACCAGGCTGTCCAGGGCCCCATCCAACCCAGCCTTGAACATCTCCAGGGATGGGGCATCCACAACTTCTCTGGGCAGGCTGTTCCAACACCTCCTAGTAAAGAACGTGTCTTTTGTTAAGATCAGAATGTTTTCTTTTGACATTTTAAAGCTGAAGTATATTATACACATTATTATAAATGCTTATATGCAGTAAAATCTTTTTATCATAGTAAAAGTAAATATTTCTATTTTTGTTTCTCACTTTGTGACAGATTTGTATGTCTCTCTTCTATTTGACTGCGTGGTACATCATTAATTTTTTTTAAAGTCTAATCATGATAAATAATCTCCCTCATCATAAAAGAATATCTTCAGTATGTTTTGTCTTGATCTTGCACATCTTCATATGACAGCAATACAAATGCAGAGATGCATGTAGACTTTTTGGATGTGGCTTTTTAAAACACATTTGCTTTTCTTCATTTGCAGCTTTACCATGCTCTGACACTTAAGGACTCTTTTCTATAGTGATAAAAAAAAGAAATAAATATTCAATTAAATTATGAATGTCAGGCTATAAAATAATGCTTTCCTGGTCTATAACATCAGTGGAAGTTATATTCATTTTCATACAATATATTTCCTGAAATTACGACATACCTTATCCTTTTACTCTTTGTTTCTCATCAGTATTAGTTATTAATTACCAGGTAACTTCCAAATTGAATTATATTTATATATTCCCCGTAGAGTGCTAGTTGTTAGCAGCTCTTTTCTCTGATAGTAATAAAAGGGTTTCATGAAACTGACCACCAACACTGTGTAGTTACTATAGGTGAACAAACAAATTTTTGTAATGATATCACAGACAAATAAGGTAGCAAACAAAAAAATCTACACTACACACAAGAAAGCAAAACAAAACAAAAAATATACTTCTACATAATTCATGTAATGTCTGTGTAAAACAAAGCCTGTTAGAAGAGTTCATTTACATTCAGAGAAAGAAAGTATATTTATTATTGTATTAAAACGAATATTTTTGAAAACGTAGATAAAACATACTTCCATAAAATAAATACATGCACTGTAAAACTGTGTTAGGTAAATTTATTACTGAATTTATACATAAGGCAATGTGCAGATTTGTGTTCTTCTTATCTCATTAAGAGCAAGTGAATCCTTTAAGAAACAAACTGCTTTTGTAAGAACTTGAGTTTACACACAGCCAGAACTCTGTAAAAGGTTGTCACGGAACCCAACAGTAGAAACCAACCATTCATAGCCTGAATTCCTCAAGCCCAGTTAGAACTAGCAGGTTCTGGAATTACCACTTATATCCAGTACACACTGAGATTTTTCCCCTTTTCCCTGTATATTCTTTTGGCATAGTACTAAATGTATAATATAGGAGGGTTGCTCTATAAGTAGCTGCCTCTTTTATCATACTGGCCTACAAAGTCAGAGGCAGATGGTAGTGGTATGGCAGTAGAGGCTGAATGTTCCCACCAATATGCAGATACATGTTGTTGTTGTGAGACAAATGGCAGCAGAGGGACAGCCTGACAAAATGGCACCTGACATGAAAGTGCACATAAAAAAGAAGTGTGAATCCCTCCATGCAGAAAAAATAACACCCATTGACATTCATCACTGTTTGCTGAAAGTTTATGGAGACCAAACAGAGGATGTGAGCACAGTAAGGTTCTGGGTGGTGCATTTCAGCAATGACACCCTCATAGCAGATAGATAACTGTGGGTCATTTCTGCTTGTGCACATTTTTACAAGCATGGCATGCAGACACTTGTTCATGGCTGGTGAAAATGCATAGCTAATGGTGGTGACTATACTGAAAAGTAGCTGAGAACTTGCTCTATTAAGTAGTGTTATTCTGCTCATCGTATGTATGGTAGTTTCCATGAGAATAAATAGGAGGCATTACTTTTGGAGTGATCTTTCCCGTAAGTATTTTTGACAAAAAGATTGTATATGCATTTTTTATTCTTTTCCAAAGTAGTAACAGAATAAGTTAATAACACTTTAAGATGCATTTTATTTAGTAAGATATGCTCTTAAATGTATTAGGAAGCTAACATATAAAATTTTGGGCTCTCAAAACTTCCGTTGCATTAAGTTTGTTCAAAAAGCAAGCAAAAACATATCTTTTTTCAAATACTTACATGCATTCTGCTATAGCAAATTCAAACTTTAAACTAGAATTCATTTCAGACGCAGGATTTTACCAGCACTTTTTTATTCTGTTCTCAAAGAACATCTGCACTACCTCCATCTACTTTCCTTTTTATGTAAGCTATGATGCTGTATTTTTACTTTGATAAAAGGATGCCTCAGATTTCTGTGCAAGACCTATATGTAAAGCTTAAAATTGTCTCATCATGCAACATTTCAAGCAGCACTATGACTTTTTTTGCCTTAATTCCAGTGTATTACATCCAAAATTAGACTTTTGATAGTAGGTCTAAAATGATTATGCTCTTTAATAGTAGTCAACAGTGCCTACTCTGTAGCATACTAATATATAATTACTAACATGAAAATGCAAATTAAGAATTGTATTAATCAGTCAAGACACGGCTCCTGTCAGGAAGATATTAATACTATTAGAGTAAGATTAATGAAATCTTTTCTGAAAATATTTTCCTAGTACTGTCTAGTTTGCCATTTCATGTCTCCTTAGCACTGATGTGACACAGTGATCCTGTATCTAACATGCATACACAGGCCGCTCTTCCCGCAGTCATTTCTGGTGATGACTTCTCACCACAACAGAAACAAAATATATGCAAGAAACACAGTCTTCTTAAATCTGACTAATTATCTCCTTGTATCTATGTAGAAAATTTTTTACAGAAATCCAAGTAAATTTTTTATGGCTTATGCCATATTTATGAAATATGAATATCCATCTATTATGATCTGCCTAAATTAAGTTTGTATTGGCTTTTTTTTTTTTATCATGTACATAATTACCATTTTCTGCAAAAAAAAATTATATATGTATATATATGTTTAGATGTTAATTGTTATTTGGTCAGGTTAAACCAAAACAAATCAAAAGTTCTCCTGCGCATAACTGATGTCTTGAATCAGCCTTTGCAATACTTTTGTTCAACCTTGTGCTGTTTTTTTAGAGAACATAACAATTAGCTATTGTTACAATAACTATTTTCTATCTGACATGCACCATATATATCACAACTGCGTAGAGAAAATGAGAGTGATATAGGTCAGAAAAGAAACAGACAAGCTGAGTGAACTCCATTTCAACATTTACTGCCATCTTCTATCCTTCACATGCAGAAGCAGACAAGTAACAGTTTCCAGTTTGATAACTATACTAGAAACTTTTTATATTATAATTCAGTTATTAATCAATTTCCTGACTAATCCAGGTATTCTTTCAAAGTACATGCAGATTGTGTAATTTATTTTATTCTATTTTATTTTTTTTTATAATAGGGCAGTCAGGATATTGGCACTCAAGAGTGATTTCTTTTCCTTTCTCAGCTAGATTTCTTTGATTATGCATTCCCTATCTGAATTGTCTATCATTAGCCATTTGTTTCCATACTTGGTTAGTGACAAGTGAGCATAATAGTGTTAATCAAACAGTAATGATACAGCCTTGTATGTAAATCTCATTAATCACAGTGTCAAGCTGCATAACCATTGGGTCAGATGGTAATTTCTGACCTGTAGTTATCTTTATCTCTGGATACATGATTATCACAAATATTAATAGTTAGACAGTTGCATCATAATGGAATGAGTAAAAAATCCACCAATGTATAACATTTTAACTAAATATGAGAAAAATTAGAATGTATATTCTCATAAAATTCAAGTATTAGAAGCCAATATACGTATTTCTTCTTTTCAATAAAGTGAAAAAAGTGTTAAAAATTCTTCAGAAATATGTATATATTTTTTCTCCCCGGAGATATTAATTGTGTATTTGGGTCCAGGGTAGGAAATACAGAGAATATTTCACCTCTATTGAGTTTGGCTGCTCAAGATTCAACCTCTTCAACCATGGACACATCATTTATTTACATATTCAAAATAATCACCTTTTAACGATTTCATGACTTTTGATGAAAGCTTTTTCTCAGATACAATGGGTTACTTTCTCTTTTAGTTTATCACTACATATGTTCCCCTTGGAGAATATATTTGATTGAAGTGTCGGAGTGGCATACCCCTAAGGCAGAGTCAATGAAATCAATTTCTGAGGTCAATCTAGTGAACAAAAAGCAGCTAAATGGAGCAGATGTCTGATAATCACGATCTGAGTCCTGCTCTTCAGCTTTTCTCAGAAGGAGCACAAGGGAGCAGTTTGTAAAATTCTGCTTCTAGAAGCAAGATGGTTGTAACTGCCTTCAGAGAAATTTACCAACAACAAATTAAAATGTTTTCCTATAGTTTTTACTTAGGTTGTTAATGTAATTATTCCTTGAAAGTCTCTAAATTTGTCTGTCCTCTATACCAGTGTGTCATGTATTATTATTCCCAGGAGTATCATAAAGCAACTGTGCATATATTAGAAGAAATATAAACAAAAAAAAAATAACATCCATAAAGCAAAAAGAGGAAGGTTTTGAACTACACTTATGAACTTTTTATTTGAACATTCATGATACATCTACTTTCATGAAAAGTACGAATTTAAAAATCCCTTATCTTAGAAAGCACATTAAGAGCATCATATATAATAATTCACTGACAAATGCATACTACAACAAATTCATTTTTCCAAATCAGATTTTCCATGACATATGGAAAGTAAATTTCAAGCCATTCTTCTTGTCATTGAAAGATTTATTTCGCAATAAAGGAATATGTGGCTAAATATTTTTAACATATAAAAGAAACACTTAGTTTAAACCTTGATTATGATGCATAAGATTTATTCTTTCAACTTTTGACTAAATAATCAAACTTTTAACTTTCCTGCTGCATAATTAGTATAACTATTCTATGCACCATATATGCAGGTAATAAAATGAAATCACTACGGATTCTACTTCAAGTAGACAAAATACATATGACTGCCAACAACTGTCTGCCAACAGTTATCCAGGAGTTGGTAGATCTTAGAATTAATACAGAAGAGACAAAAATTTTCTTCTACATGAATTCTCAACTTACAAGACTTAGAAAACTTATAATTTATGAAAATTATCCATGGTTTATACTTCCTGTCTCTGTCTATTTCCTGATGAAAGGTGGAAATAATCAAAACTCCATTTAAGTACAAAGGCTGCTCAGAAAATAATACTTCCTATTTTAGTGTAATTGTCCATGATGTCAGAGTTAGATGCTGGTGATATAGATGTTGAGGTTGAACCCTCACACTAATATTCTGATATATTTTCTTGCTGTGCAGCAGATGGCAGCAGAGGGGGTTTTCTTCCCTCCAAATTGGAAATATGTGAATTTGATGGGTAGACTGTTTGATGGACAAAGAACTGGCTGCAGGACCAAGTCCAGGGAGTGGTAGTCAATGGCTCTATGTCTGAATGGAGATTGATGAAGACTGGTGTTCCCAAGGGGTCAATGCTGGATCAACAGTGGAGTTGAGGGCAAGCTCAGCAAGTTTGCTGATGACACCAAGCTGTGGGGTGCAGTCAACACACCAGAGGGATAGAATGCCATTCAGAGGGACCTAGACAGGCTTAAGCAGTGGGCCCAGGTGAACCTCATAAGGTTCAACAAATCCAAGTGCAAGGTCTTGCACCTGGGTCAAGGTAATCTACATTACCAATACAAACTGGGGATGAAAGGATTGAGAGCAGCCCTGCTGAAAAGACCTAGGGATGGTGGTGGATGTGAAGCTGGGCACGAGCCAGCACTGTGCCCTCACAGCCCACAAGGACAGCCATATCCTGGGCTGCAACAAAAGAAGCATGGCCAGCAGGTCGAGAGAGGTGATCCTGCTCCTCTACTCTATGCTGGTGAGGCTTCACCTGGAGTACTGTGTCCAAATGTGGAGACACCAGTACAGGAGGGCCACAAAAATGATCCAAGAGATGGAACACCTTTCCTATGAGGACAGGCCGAGAGAGCTGGGGCAGCTCAGCCTGATGAAGAGAAAGCTGCGAGGTGATCTGATAGTGGCCTTTTGGTATCTGAAGGGGAACCATTGGAAAGAAGGGGACAGACTCTTTAGCAGGATCTGTGGTGACAGAACAAGGGAAAACTCAAGCTCAGTGAGATTTAGGTTAGATATATGGAAAAAATCTTTTACAGTGGGGTTGGTGAGGCACTGGAACAGGTTGCCCATTGATGTGGTGGATGCCCCATCCCTGAAGACTTTAAGGTGAGGCTGGATCAGGCCATGAGCAGCCTGATCTAGCTGTGCATGTCCCTGTTCACTGCAGGGCTGTTGGACTAGATGGCTCTCAGTGGTCTCTTCTAGCTGCAAGGATTCTATGATTCTATGATTGATTGTATGATTGATAACACAACAATACTTCCAAGGAAAATGAAAAGTATAGAAAATAATATCACCTGAAAGAGATTAAAAATAAATAAAAAATATAAATACACTGGTACAAAACTAAAGCAGAAATGAAATTTCTTCCCTCCTACTACCAAGATCAGAGAATATGCTATTTCCCCGGGGCAAATTTCATGTCCCATTCAGTTTTCCTTGAAAAACAATCAAACTTATCTTCTCCATCAACAGGAAATGTACAACTATTCATATGATATTCTTGTTTATAATTTTAAAGAATGCAGAATTGCACATAACATTCACAGTCCAAAATGTACTCTTTACTGTAAGGTTTTGCAAACAGTGAAATCAGTGATTCTGCTGTCTACTGGAGCAGCTTAATGAGAGCTTATTAAGTTGATCTCCTTTTCTGCATTGTGCCATGCATAACTTAGGATAGGTATAGAATTTTAAGACATGAAACAAGAATGCAGAAGTCAGTCAGGGACACTCAAAGATTATGATTATGCTAGTAAAGTAAAAATTACTAGCACAGTGGCCTGAGCACTTGTTATCTATGTTCAAGATTGTTAGTGCGGTCAGCATTTCCCAAAATTCTTATACGAAACTTGGTCCTTGTCCCATTCCAGGATCAGCTAAAACAGCGTGATCAAATGCATTCTGTTGCATATACCAAGACTGGGTAACAGTATTGACATATCCAGACAGGATCAGATAGCAAAAACATAGCATCATGAATATTCCAACTGCAAGTTTGAAGTAGAGCACCAAGAAATTCCTTGACAACCTTATTTGCTATAAAGAAAGCTTTTATGCTCTGAGATATATCACATGTAACTAGGTTTTTTTAGGCCACTCATATATCTATCCTTTTATATGTGTCTCCATACATTTTTCTATGTTTAAAAAAAAAAAAATGGAAAGAAAAAGAAAAAAAAAAGTTATCTTTATAACAATTTTGATAAGCATGGCGGATTTCTGATACAGTCACACAGATGCTGCTCTGTGCCATGTGGGTAGCGGAGCAAGCCCTAAAACTTGTAAGGTAACAGAAATGTTCTCTGTGCAAATTTCTGAGATTTCTAGTTTTAGAAAAGGACACATCATAACAATCAGTTTGTCCTCTGGAACACATGTTTTGATGTGGAAAACAGTATCTAGTTTTAAAGCATTGCTGAGAACATTGTATTTTGCCAGATGAAGTATTTAGATACATTTGTAGCATAACTGCTAACCTGCTTTAAGGTCACAGCAGGATTTTTTGCATGGTATGTGATTATATCTAGCAAGCAGTTGCATTCAGTCTGAGCTGAATCTGTACAAATAGCTTTTGCTTTTACGTCTCTTCTGAAGATTTTAAAGATCTCACAAGGAAGTATCCTAGCCATTTTAGTTAGCTTCCATTTTTACTGCAGTAACAGAATAAATAAGCTAAGATATAGAGAATCAGAATGCAGTCAAGATGTGACACACTTCACTCATGGACTACACTTGTTTTATGTAAAAACAAGCCAGAATCTTTCCTGACCCAGTTCCAGCAAAGCCATCAGATTCTGGCACAATATTTTGAGTAACAAAGATGAAAAGACAGCTTCAAAATTCTGGACATTATTTTTCATGTTCTTGATGTCCATAAGGAGCAGCAGGGAACAAAGTTCATAGCAGGCAAATAAATTAATTAACTTTATTTATTTATTTATTTACTTGGAAGAAGATTGCTGACATCTGATCTTTCAGACCAGACAGGAAAATATACTCAACACTTCTATTTTACTGTATCAGAGTATTTGTAAGGAAAAAAAAAAAAAAAAAAGAGCATGTTTTAATCTGAACTTTGAAACTATTATAGCATTCTCTGAATTTTCCAATTTGTAGTATACAGTACATGGAACTGATTACTGTATGAGTATCACATAATAAATTGAGAAAGTTGAAATGGAGGAGTGGAGGGCAGAATTTGCCTGCACTAAATAAAAAAACTCTTGGACAGCCTAAAAGTAATCTGACTGTCCTCTTTCACTTCTGGTCAAACTTTGTTCTTAAAATTTCTTTTAGAAAGCCCAATGGACTTAGTCTAGTCCATATGATTGAGGGATATGCTGATCAGGATTGGACGGTGAGCACTACTGTGCTGTTGTTAGGAAGAAATATTAGATTTTGACCACATGGGATATTTAACTTAAAGGATTCTTTGCTCTTGTGTTTTTTGTTGCTGTTGCTGTTGTTGTTTTCCTGCAAGACTCAGGGGGCATAAGAAACACTGCTGTGAGAAGCTGATGTGCAAGTATGAAAGTCACAGACTTCCGTAATGTTCAAAAATATGATTCTCTTTTATAACACAATAAATCTTTTTCTTCATTCTCTCTCCCTCTTTCTTCCTTTCTTAAAGGACTATGAATGTTTGCAGCCTATATTTGACCTCCAATTCAAGCAGCAAGCATTCACTGAGAAGCACTGAGAAAACATTTGAAATGAGAGTTTCATGAGCTTAAAACATCCTGTGTAAGGCAGCTGTCTTTTATGTATGCCATTTCTTGTTAGGTCTTTACACATTTTACTGTCACTAAGTATTTTGTATGTAGTATTATTTTTCTGCTTAGGAAAAAAAAAAAAAAAAAAAAAATGGGGAAAAAAAAAAAGAGAGAAAGAGAGAAGAAAAAGTACAGACATTGAATATTGAGTAGTTTCTGGTGAAGATGATCAATTGGTGAAGTAATGTCCTCCAAACAAAATTGGAGGAGCTTAAAAGAGATAGAAATTTTCACACCCATGCACAGCCATCAGCTCCTCCAAATGTCCCTTCTCATTCATTCATTCATTATACACCCTTTTAACTTACCATTTGATCCCTTTCCCTCCAGGACTCTAATTGTGGCCCTCATATTGCCACATCTTGATAAATCCATCACGTCTCCTGTTGCCTACTACAATCTGCTAAAGCAATCATAAGAAACAAATTCCCAGTCCTGTTTCTCAGAGTATGTATATACATATATGTAGGAACAGACTGCACTTTCCAGAGGTTTTTGTAGAGTTCTGAAAAATGAGGACATTTCCAGCAAAACCTTGACACAAGTTAGCCTCCTCCATAAGCCATACATGTGCAGCACAGCTGACATATAAATTTGTCTCTCCTTCCAACCCAGAAATGTTTGACATCAAAGTTTATATCTTCAGAAATACAGAAAAGACAAAAATAAGCCACATTATTTGACTATTTTGTGCTAGAAGTAAGAGTAGGATGCTATCTCTAGTCATCCACAGCAACCTGGATGAACTGGAAACTGGGAGGTCCTGAGCATTCACTAGTGCTGCATATTCAATCTGTTATGGTTTGAACAAAAGGAAGCAGTATTTAATATAGGATGTAACCCTTGCTCTCAGTGCTACCCTTAATATATTACTTCGGGTGAATAAGTAAAGAAGTTATCAATCATTACATTCTGTGGTGGTGCCACCCACAGTCCCACACTTTCTTTCTATTTCTAACACAAGAAATTACCTGAGTAGACTTGATTTTTTTGCTTCTATTTATTTTTTTATTTGAAATATCTTTGAAGTAAATTTAACTTTGCAAGAAGTTTTTTATCACCTGATAGCCAT
Source organism: Lagopus muta (assembly GCF_023343835.1). Taxonomy (NCBI): domain Eukaryota; kingdom Metazoa; phylum Chordata; class Aves; order Galliformes; family Phasianidae; genus Lagopus; species Lagopus muta. The sequence continues at coordinate 12,751,810 of NC_064434.1, forward strand.
CCATTCTGATACTTAATCTGAGATTAGTTAATAAATTATGCCTTTATAAATTGGAAAAGAATCATAAAATAACTTTTAAAAGATTTAATAAGTCTTTGGTGCTAAACTTACATTCTCTGAAGCTAATATTTTTCTTGTACATAAAGAAAAAACAATTTCTAGACAAAGATCAGATAGTCCAAACTTGTATAACAGCCGAGAATAATAATAGAATCATACAGAAGAGCAAGCTATAGACCATAGAGATGTAATTACTGTAGGTAACATATGTTCAGATCATATGAAATATGAAATACATATGAAATGAAATGCATTGAAATAGCTTTTTTTTAACATTAGATTCTAAATATATATATATATATAAGAGAAAATAACATTTTTTCTTCATCTGTGTCACATGACTGGAATCTAACATTAAAATTATTGGAAAGAATCATCAGAATGTTGAATTTTTAAACTGTCACTTCGCAGAAATATTCGTGGTTTATTCCTAACATTAAAACAACTGCACTAAAAAAAGAACAGGACCTTATTTATTCTTACAGTTATCTATGTCTACAGTCTGATATAACATCTATTTATATTTAGTCATACTAGTTCAGTGTACAAGATCAAGTAGGCAAAGTTCTTTGGAAGAATTCATGCTGCTATGTACCTCAGTAATGGTATTGGTTGTTGAATGGTGTCTCTGAACAGGCAGAGCAGGAATGAAGTGTATAATACACAGAAAGCATAGAACTAAGAATATATAAGAGACAGTACAAACTAGTTTTACAGTAATGAGGATAGGATAGAATTATCTGGCAAAATGACATTTAAAAAGAAAATTCAGATAACAAATAAGACTGGAGAAGATTAAGAAGTAGAAGGCTACAGCTGAGATCTCACATATTTGGGATACATGTCGAAGGATATCTCCTATCTCCAAAGAACGATAAGCATTGGACCTTGTGATAATATTAAGATAATATTATGATTATATGTGCTTTATGCTGAGCTAGAGAACGAATTTAATCTAGACAGCTGCTCTATAACTGCCAATTTGTCAGGTCTTGCTTTGCATTTATTACAAGGTTATCGATCTCTTTTTGTATAGGGGTTAAAGCATGCTGTAGCTCTTACACTGCATGTTTCATGGTCACAAATTTGTTTCAGCTAGACCTTTCTTAATCCCATAATTTAACCTCCAGCATGAAAGGAGAGGACATTTAGATTTCAGTTTCAATCAAATTAATGTAGGAATACCAGAAAAGCCTACTTCAGACAAAAACATGACAACCTCCACGATACTTAAAATAAATGTGATCTAAATTACAGCTTTCGGACAGTGATAGTGAGTGGAGAATCTAGCCCTCAAAGCTAACTTCCTATCATAAATTAAATTTACTTCTGGGACATGATCACTCTTACAGCCCAACCAATGGATGCCATTTCTGTATTATTTGCCACTACTCAAGTTGCAATCTTTGTTTACATTTTCTCCTGTGCAGTTTATCCAACAACTGCATTTATGCTCCTCAGAAGTCTTCCATACCTTATTTCCCTTCCACAACTCTCACTGGAATGAATCCATAATTACAATAGCTGCTCCAAAAGTACTGCCTCCTATTTTTGATATGTTGGCTTACAATGTCAGAAGAGGATGATGGTGGTATGGCACAAAATTTTCCTACAACATTCTGTTAAATGTTGCTGCCATATGACAGATGGCAACAAAGAAGCCTGATAGTTTAGTGTCTGAAGTGAAAGTGTGTATGAAGCAGAGGTTCGTGTGACATTTAATTTCTCCACACAAAAAATCAATACTCATTGACATTCATTGAGGGCTTGCTGAATGTTTATGGAGACCAAACAATGTTTGTGAAGACAGTGAGGAAGTGGGTGGTGAGTTTGAACAGTGACAATGACTTGGAAAGCAAGTTCTGGACTGCTGGTACAGAATTTTGCAAGCATGGAATGAAGGCTCTTGTTCATGACTAGTAAAAATGCACTGCTAATGGTAGTGATTGTGTTGAAAATAAATGTTTTGTAGCTGAGAATGTGCAGTCAAATAATGTCATTGTGTTCTTTGTATCTGGTGTATTTTCCATGGAAATAAACAGGAGTCACTACCTTCAGAGTGACTAACATACATTTTGGTCCTTGAGGCATTGCCATCTTCTGAGAAATTGTTATCTTTCTTTACTTGCCTTGCTTTTATTTTACCTGGAACAAATTTTGTCATTGATATCCAGTGATTTTTTTCCCTGGTCAGTGATGAAGTCTGCCTTGTTGCTGACCTTCAAGGCAGCAAAACTCAATTTTGTCTGCACTGCTGCATTGAATATAATTATCTGGCCCAGGTTTCCCCTTGTCTCCAGAGGGTGCTTTGACAGACCATTACTATTTAGTCTCCTTTTAATCTTCCTCTATAATATTACTTTCTCATGTTTTTAATCTCTTTTCAGAGTTCCTTTCTATTTGCCTTTAAGTTATGAAGTCTCTAAAATTAAACAATCATCTAGAGAATATCCAAAAGCTAACTGACCTGAAATTCTTGATACAATTCTCTGCATATCCAAAGCTAGTTGACTAGATAACTATGTCATAATGTGTTCTTCTACCTTTGTGTATTTCCTCTGGGGTTGTATTACCCATGTGATTAACGTAAAGTATTTTAGGCTAAAAAAACACAATATTTGCTTTCTATATTTTAAGTTTCAACACAATCTCTTTGTTTATTTCAGTACTGTTACAACAATGTTTTCACACAAAATACCAAGCAGGACTACAGATCTTCAAAATGTAAAAAGGCAATGGTTCTCAGATATTTATGGGGGAAGTAACAAGTGTCATAATTTAAGTACGTATAAAACACATGCATGCTTGAGCAATTCTCACTGTTACTGGCAAGTTCTAGGTTTTAATACTAGTTGTTAAATGCTTGTGAAAATGAAAATTAGATCATACTAAGCTACTGTCTACTTTGTCTAGCCATTCGAATTGTTGGTGTACATAACTTAAAGCTAATATGCTCATTTTGAAGTTCTGGAAAAAGCCCGCTTGAGGAAAAACAGTTCACCTGAGGCTATGGTTTGGCTCATGTGCAGCATGATGAAAGGCAATTTAGAAAATAAAAATAATAGTTTATATAGACACTTTAGTGTTCTAAAAAACAGATATTGATTCTTCCTTTTTAATCTTTACAGTCATCAACATAGTTGTGTTATTTATTGTTACATAATTCAAACCTCCTCAGAACTGAATCAATAATGATGTGCTATAAACAAAGAAAATAAGACTATCTCCTGGCTGTTACATACATCTGTAACAAAGAGATAGCTTTCAAGAGACTGTTGATATTTTACATCTAGCAAGCAATCCAGAAAGTACAGCTGTATGGTAAACAAATCCAGTTTTCTGTGAAGATCTGAGTGGCTTTCCAGAAAATAATTGATAATGTTAGATTACAAAGAAAATACAAATGGTGCTCTGGTCAATATAATTCAGTACATTACTGGAGGAAAGAAAAAAATAACAATTTGGAATCAAAGACAGTAGCTCTTTGCTTTTCCCATCAGGAAAATATTTAGCACTCAAATATTGGCTACACTGCTAGATTGCAAATCAAAGTAAAAAGAACAAACAAGAGAAGTGCATTCAATGAGAAGGAAGTTCCCTGTTTCCTTGCTTCTAGAACTTCTATTTGATACTCAAGCAGCTCAAATGACATTCAGTTATTCACCTCCCATATGTCTGTAATTTAATTGTAATCAAAACTGTCAGGGAGGTATTCTAAATCACAGGGGTTTGTCAGTGTTTGTTGGCACACGCATGGAAATTTTCTGTGTTAATCTTTTCTTTGACTTCAAATTTATATTAATGGTCATGATTCCTTAGGCTGCCTTCCTAAGAAGTGCTGGAGACCACGATTGAAAGAGAAATAAACTATATATTGCCTCCAGCAGTGAGCAGCTGGTGTTTTAACTGTCTGAATACAAACCTAAGAAGTACAATTCTGGCTTTACATGACAAGGACTTTTATGGCTCAGACACTAACAGCATCAAGCTTGTCCAAGTCAACCATAAGGACTGACATGAAGAGATTACTGTAAGGTATTAGAAAAAAGTTGTCAGTAAGTGAGAAAATGCAAAAAAGTTACAGATATTAAAAAAACCTTGTTGAAATGAATATACTCTCAAGCAAAGAAATACAAAAATAGAATGTCATATGTATCAATTTTCAATATGTTTATGTTTTTTCAAAACTTGTGTGTTAAAACAAAATAATAAGCCCTTGATTTATGCCTTAATTATTCCTTATAAGACTTCTAATATTAATTTTAAAAATATATATTATCTTATCACTGCCTTCTTTATTACTGGTATCTCTTAGACATAGTTTTCTCACAACAGCAGGCGAAATCATAGTAGATTATGTCATAGAATAATAGATTCACCAAGGCTTGAAAAGACCTCAAAATCATCCAGTCCAACTGTTTACCTACCACCAATATTTCCCCATTAAACCACATCCCTCAATACCACTAAATATTCCTTGTATATCTCCAGAGATCCTTTGCTCTTAAGTTATAAAGGGTTTTGAAATTCTGCAATGCCTTTTTAGTTACAAAATAAAACATCTAAGAGAAAAATATTTAGAAGAGACTGAGGTTTATATTATTTCCAGATAAAGTTCAGATTGCCTTGGAAATCTTTTACTACTTTGTATTCTTCTTCTGTTTTTGTTGGTTTGTTTGTTTTCTCCAAGAAAGGAGTTCCACTGCTTTTATCTTTTAATGGCACATGAATTGTACTTTCTCACTGAAATTTTGATCCAAATTTTGTCTTTTAAATTAGTTGAGATTTCTATTTTTAGAAATACATACCTTTTGTTCACTAAAATATCATATACAGAAGAGCAGCCTATGAAATTGTCTGTGATAAATTCATAAATCGAATTAACATGGAATGTTTGTATGTATGTGTAAATGGATAGACTGCATAGATGGGCCAAGGTAAACTGCATGAGTTTTATTAGGGCCAAGTGTCGGATCATGCATGTTGGACACAAGAACCTACAGGCTTGGAGATGAGTAGCTGGAAAGCTGAGAGAAAGGGATCTTAGTGTACTAATGGACAGTTGGCTGAATATGAGCCAACAGTGTGCCCAGGTGGCCAGAAGGGCCAATGGCATCCTGGTTTGTATCAGGAATGGTGTGGTGAGCAGGACTAGGGTAGTAATCCTGCCTCAGTATTCAGCACTGGTGAGGCATCACCTTGAGTACTGTGTTCAGTTTTGGGCATCTCAATACAGAAGCACACTGAGGTGCTGGAGGAGTCCAAAGAAGGGCAGCAAGCCTTGTGGGCATGGAGAATATGTCCTACAAAGAGCAACTGAAGGAACTGGGGCTATTTAGTCTGAGAAAAAGAGGTTGAGGGGAGACCATATTGCTCTCTTCTGATACCTGAAAGGTATTCAGAAATAATAATTTAAATTTATTTACTGGTCAAGACAATTATGATATCTGAAATGTCTATTATATATTTTCAATAAGAACATCTAACATTTTGTTCATGGTAAAGAATCCAAACTAACAAAGCAAAAACATGCATTGTAATGCAATAGAAATCTTACCTTCACACACCCTCTCCCCACCCCACTAATCCAGCAAATAGGACTTTGCAACAACTGCTGATAGACTGTAGATTTTTATTTCACTTGATTGTGTCTCAGAATTTTACGGCTTGTTTTGTGCTAAATTAATTTTATTTAGTTTTAGCTGCTATTATTACCTAAATTTATTTTAATTAGACAAGGAAAAATTTCTCAAGCAAACCATGATGTCTAAATCTTAAAACAAACACACCCTAGAAAATGGAGGGAGAAACAATTAGCATCATCTGCTTCTAGATTTTTAGTTAAACATAGTGAAGATTTCAGCATGCTGACAACTGTTATAAATCGCCATTTAATTACTTGCTTGAGTGATCCTTCTCCAGGCCAATTCAGGGGCAACATACTTTGTACTGTTTTGTGAAGGGAAACTCAGTTGCATGCTGTGCTCTGGATAGTGCTTACGGGAGCATTGCCTGCACAAGAGAGTCCTCAGTGTTCCACGCACTTCCACTGATGCATATCAGTGGTTTTGTCATGCAAGAAACATCAGACAGGGAAATTATCAAACATTTATGCCCATGAATGTGTGTGCAATTTGCACATTTCCTAAACTCAGACTGAATTGAAGCAACCTACCAGGACAAAACTGAAGCCAGACTGTGGTTCTTTGAAGTACAGTAGGTGTCCATGTTTTCCAAGGAAGAGAGGCTAAAGTACATTAAAAAGAGTTCTTATCAAGATGTGAAGATGCAGTTCAAACAAATCTATCTGAACTATATACATTTGTATTAGTGGAATCTGGAAGCATGTGACTTCTGGGAAGAGGAAGATCATTTAACCACTTGCAGGAGTCACTGACAAGGTGCAGGACCATGGTTACTAGGAAAGATGAACAAACTCTGACAAGATGTATAGCTCAACTGGATTAGATTTGTGGGTTGGAAACAGTGCCACCAGGAGGATGTAATAAGTAGTAATGATCAATTCTTCAGCCTCACTTCTTTAGCCACTTGAGGTACACATCTGCCAAGTTGTTTTGCTAACTTTACCTGGCAGAGGCCTAGATGCTGTGGAGAAACTGCCATGAATCATCCAGTCTGCCAAATATTAACCCTTGGTTCTCATTCATATGGACACAACCAGTACTGCCCAGAGACACCCCAAGTGTACCAGGGTTTTGGGGACCAAGAAGAAGAGCCCAGAATGAAACCCATATATTCATTGAGTTTACCAGTGAAATGAAAGGGATTGAGTAGGGGCAGAAGCAACCTACATGTAACTGTGGTGTTGAGTGGCTGACACTGCAGGTAGCGTGTGTATTTTTATAACCTCAAACCCTTCTTTGAGAATCAGTGATTGCTTGGAATAGACAGGATAAAGCTGACAAAAATGGGACTGCAATATCTTCAAGTTTAAGTTAAATGCACTGAAGGGTGAGAGAAAGGTCCAAAGTGGAGGAACAGAGGTAAACAAGACAGTGTGTCAAAGTGTGGGATATTCCCACACTTCCTCTGAGGAAACAGCATGACTGAGGCCCAAGCCAAATGCCTGCACATGAAAGATAGCAGAATAGGAAGCAAACAGTAAAAATAAGAAATCTGCATGAAGCTGTAAATATACAGACTTAGTAGGGCCACAGAAAAATAGTGGGGTATCTTGCACAGCTGGAGTGTGGCAAAATGAAAGGGTGCAAACTCTTTAGCAAGTAAACCATTCACAGTACAAGGAGGCTACATCACTGGTGTGTTAGACACCTCACCTAAAATTGCTAGACTGTGGAGATAAAAATCCCATACAAACAGCTGAATTTGAATCAAAAATCATGAATTTTGATCTCTTTTGATACCAAACTTCTGGAAAGTTGGTGCACAGTTTGCAGTTTCAATATCACTGCAACTTTCCAAGCCTTTCTTATGGATTCAAGCAGACCAAACAACATAGTGCTCTAAATATCATCTGTAATAATTCTTGACTACATATTTTACCTCTATTGCACTATCTCCTACTGACACATATAATCTCATGATTGACACTTCCACAGTTGTTATAAAGAAACAATAAACATTACTTTCTCTAACTAGGGTATCTAATCATCCCTGACAATAGAAAGATTTGTAAATGGCACTGAACTTTGTCACATTCTTACAGCTGACAGTGCAGCAGTAATGATTCACACAAGTGTTAAATTCTCTTGTCTGACCTGCAAATACAGTGTAGAGGAAGAATAAAAGAATCTGAAAGCTGGCATTTTTCACACAGAAAACTTTTAATCAAAGTTGTTGGATGTATTTATGTTCAAAAGAGATAGGTCCCCAGTAGGTTTTAATTAAAATATCTTACATCACCATTTTTTTCTACTTCTGCTTCATTGTATCTGAATAGGATTTTAGGTCTACAATTAGAATGTTTTCTGTGTCCAGTATACAACTAATGAGCTTCAAAAATTGCAACATTTACCACATTTAGCAATGGCCAGAATTGACTTACGTCAAGACTTTATAAAATATAAGCCTCTTAATGTGACAGTGATGTGAATCACTTCAAAAGGCTGCTTATCTACGTTTTTTTTTTTTTTTTAATCTTTTTAAGCTTTTAAAGAAGAGCAAACAAACAAACAAAAGAACAACAGAAAAAGTGTTGTTGTCACGTGCCCAAAAAACAACCTGTGACTATGAATCAATCATCTTACCCCAAAAATAGCCCAGGAGCCCCTTGGACTGTGTGTGCCTGGGGGTGTTGTTTTCCAGCAAATGACAGTATGAATGAAGTCCCCCCTGAGAACAAGTGCCTGTGATTGTGAGGCTGCTTTCTGTTGCTTGTAGAAGGTCCCTCATCAACCTCAACTTCTTCCTCCTTATCAGGCAGCCTGTAGTAAATACATACAATGATGTCACCCGTATTGGCCTGCCCCTTAAGTCTGATCCATATGCTTTCCACTCATTCAGCATTCATCCCTAGGTGGAGCTCAATGTGTGTCTGTTATTTTCTCGTATCAACAACTCAGCAACCTCACAATGGTGGTGGGTCTTCCTCAAGAATTACATAGCCATCCCTGAAAGCATTCCAGTCATGTGAACTGTCCCACTATGTCTCCATGATCACAATCAGGTCCTGGCCCTGTGACCACACACAGATCTCTACTTATTCCTGTCTATTCCACAAGTGAAATGCATTGGTACAGAGGCATTTCAAGAAAAGAAAAGGAAAGAGGATTCAAGTGTCCTGATAGGGACACAGGAGGAACCCCCATAACTACATAGACCATTGAGGTGGCTGGTCTTCTGGCTCATGGCATGGGAGGCAGCTATGGAACACTTATAACTGTTCTTTGCTTGTGCAATGAAGACAATAAATTATTTATGAGATAATCAAGTAGATTTATCTTAAAAGAAATCCAGAAACTCTCATGATTTTTCTGAGACATTTCTTCCTCTTTTCTTTTTTTCCTCTTTCTTTTCTGCTCTTTGTTGTTTAAACTATTTATTTAAGGACTTCAATATGAGCTTAAGAGCCTCATTTCAAGTATATCCTTCTGAAAGTCCGGTTTTTCTTTTATCAGATGTTTTTCAGAAGGATGGAAACTTGTCAAGTAGAAAGAGTGAAACCACTCTGACATTTTCTCCTTTTTAACTAATAGAAAAGAAATTCAAAGGAACACATCTCATTACAGAGCTTTCAAGAGTGCATAAGTGTGCATGTATTTAATAAAAATAACATTGTCTTATTTTTATATATATTCTACTTTTCTAAGTTACATACTTTCAAAGATTTTCTGTCACAAATAAAAAAATTTCAAATCAATAAATAAAACAACAACAGTAACAAAAACATATGAAAAACTCCTTTATTTTATAGCAAATAGGAATGTATTCTTTCGTTAGTCTGTGCTAATGTCATATGTTCCATAAGATCTAGAGATGTGAGAGCAGGGAATAAGATGTAAACTGAGGGATTCCCCAGAAAGAGCTGTTGAGCAACGGTGTCTTTAAAAGTGCTAGAAAATAGAGAACGCAAATAAAATGCAACAATATTGAACCAGATTCAAATCTATTAGACAACAGCACATAATTTGATGCAGAAAATAAATATAACTTTCTTAATTAGTTGTTTTTTGGTTTGTTTTGTTATCCTCTAAGTGATTTACTTATTTCAAATAGTATTCAATTCCCTTTACTATGCAGGAACCCTTTAAGTGATTATGTTTTTGTCCCTGCTGCTTCTTCATATCCCCTTTTTTGAGCAGAGTACTATGTCTAACAAGTCATGAGAATTACGGGAAAAAAAAGAAGTAACAAATATAACACTCAACTGAAAAGAGGGACTGTGTACTCTTGAAAAAAATCAGCTGTTTAGTCTTTGACAAGATCGAATATGAAACTTAGATAAACGATGGAAATGTTCAGAAGCTTCTTACACTTCCCACCTCCTTTACTACTTTTTTTTTTAATGTGGCAATTATTTATAATTTATATTTTGTCACTACCAAATTACGTTCTGATTTTTTTGGGAACATTTCAGGGTTTGTTTTTTTTTTTTGTTTGTTTTTTGTTTTTTGGTTTTTTTTTTGCTGGGGAAGGAAGGGTTGCAACTGCATTTCAGGCTGTTCGGCTGACTTGAGAATCACACATATGTATCAGCCTAACATCAACAATGTTTTTAAAAGTTATCCTCTTCTATTAAAAAAAAAATATTTAAAATTCCTTACCATTCCTTGTAGTGCACTTAATTCAAATACCAATACTCTCAGAAATTTGGAGTAGAAATTAATATATTTTAGTGAGCACTTATTTTCTGACTGCAGAAATAAAGGTGCTTTTATTACTATTATCTCTACCTGTTTGGTTGTAGATAGCTTTAATCTCCGTCATGTTACACAAATAAATCATGGAAGTGTTTTATTGCATTGGCTTCATTCTACAAATGGGACATGTGGGAACCATCTTTCAGACAGAAAGTTGTGAAGCCTAGGAGTTTTTCAGGTACTGTGATCTCAAGCACAGGACAGACTGTTGAACAAGGATTCTGTACACAGATTTTGTTTAATCAATTTAACAATTATCTGTGGGCAGCCATTATCAAGTCTTTTAAACGTACCATGCTTCCATTTCTGTTTAAGAATGTACATAATCATAATCATTGATGATTTGAACTCATACAATTTGCTGATATAAAGAATTGAAAGCATAATTATATTCATTAATAATAAAAATCAATAACAGTGGATATAAGTTGTTAACAATTTGTGACTTAGGTGAAATTATTTAGATGATTTCATAACAAAACCACAGGAAACAAAAACAACCATGTATTTACAATTGACAATATTTTCCAGGAGCTGTTCTCAAGAAGCTATTGATTTTTGTGCCTAAAGTAAGGTATATGCTTTAATTCTTATCTTTGCTGGATTTTTATGATCAGTTATTTCACATCTCAAGTTAATTTCCAACAAAAAGTAAAAAAAAAAAAGAAAGCACAAATACAAAATATAGTGTTCTGTGAGACTGTGAATTGGCATTTGTGAATTTGTGAATTCGATTTGGGGTATTTTCCTAGATAAAACAAATGAACAACTAAAGCAGAAACCTTTTCAAGCAGGTTAAGCTACTAATTTTCAAACAGAATTTGCACAGATTGTTAGAGAAATCTCTTATTAATGCTTTCCATGTGGATTAGATGTGACAGATCTTTTATATGTAACAGAAGTCATTAGGATCAGTACATTTAGCAGGAATTTCAAAGAGTTTTGCTAATGTGACTTGTCAAATGTAGGTCTTGACATTAAGCAAAGAAATTAACCAGGTAAGCTTTGGTGAAGAAGAAGGCATTTTGTGAGAGCAGAGATATTTTTCAATCATCAATTAATTGTTGTGAGATTACCTACATTGCAGTTCTGATAACAAACAACAATTAAATCATTCTAATATTCTTCATATTCTTTAGCTTATGTTCTCTCTCATTTTTTTTTTTTAATTTAACAATAAAAAATAAAGTAGGGCTTTGTTTATATGCAAAAAGATGTGGCAAAACCTGAAGTATTTTTAAATCTAGTTTTAATTTTTTAACTGAAAGGTTTAAAAATCTTGTCAGATATTTTAGAGCATGACACTTGCTAACTCACTGTTGATAGAAATTCTGTTTTATGGGTCAGTGATATAATTCAGACCCTACAGTACTTAATCGGTTGCCACAGGATCTCTAGGCAAGTTGTGATTTTTTTGTTCCCTACCAGCTCTTTCCTTTTAATTCAAACTGATGAATCAAACAAATCTGTCTGTTTCTCAAATGACATTGTTTTTTTCTATTTCTTTATTTTTTCTCTGAGTGACAACCTTGGCTACAATCCTGAAACATTCTCATACAGAAACAGTCAGTAATTAGGCATACCATGAATGTACCTGAATAGCAAGTATAATCAGCCTTCAGCATTAAAGGCTAACTGGATAATGCCAAAGAATTTTAAACTTTTTCAATCAAATCTTTTACTAATCTTACCACATAATGCTTCTAAGGAATATGTCATTTATCTGAAGATAGCATTGAATAATATAACAAAATAATGAGACACATTAATCTTTTATTTAGGTCCTGGATTAGCACATTAGGAGAAACATTTCTGATTAGGCAACAGTCCTCTAGACATAGTTGATGACACTGGGCTTTAGGCAACTTATGGAAAAATATCATGCTGTGAATGGAGATAATGGAAGAACAGTTTCTGCTTTTCTGTGCTCTGAGAAAATGTACAGGCAAAAGAAGAGTTAAAAATACCAAACTAGAATTTTCTACATGTAACACAATTTGTGTTAGAAGATTTTAGGTTTTGCCCTCTAGGGAATAGAGTGTGAATTCTATCTTTGAGCCTTGGTTGAATCAATATGGAATATAGGTTTACTCAGCCGCTGTTCCCCAAATATTGTTTCTTGTCAATTGTTGTTTCTGTCAAGAGACTTTCAACACTTTTCTTTATCCTGCATTCATCCCTTTGTATTCACCACAGTTCCTTAAAGTTAACAAATTTGTCTCTGGTCGCTTAGCATAGCTGTGGTATTCCTGAGAATACCACAGAAGAAGAAAGCTTTCACTGTATTTATTCCATATTCTTAGTATAGAGAAGGGGAGGGAATATTTGGAAGCTTTAGTTAATCCCACTTGGAAAAATAACACCAGTTTCCAGCTTGAAAACATTATTTGTATTCACCTGTATGATTATTTACATAATTTCCTCACACCAATCTTTTTTCCAAACTGTCAAATATTACTCCTTCATATTTCCTTAGCCCACACAACAGCTCATTTCCAATAAAATTTTGCCATCTCTTTATGTACTTGTCAGCACACTGCAACATTGCCAAGTAACAATCCTATATAATTGTTTCTGGACATGACTAAAGACAGCCAGAAAGACTGTACTCCTCTACAACAACTTAGGGGCAGAGGGAGGAACTGTTCTTCTGGCATGTCATCTGAAACTGGAATGCAACAAGAAACTTCTCCCTTTGTCTTTGCAGATTATTTTTCCAACTTTGTTTTCTCAAATTTAATTTCTTTGATTTTATTTTTATACCTTACTAGCTAAGGAAAAAAAAAAAAACAAAAAAACATGAGGAGTAGAACCAAATATCACGGTCTCAGTTTCAGCATTTAATAATAGTCCTTTTCAGAACAATTCAAGTTATCACTTTAGAACCACAAATTCTGTAAATTAGTAATGTTATCTCTCGATGACACAACAACAGAAGTACAGACTACTGGACATTACAGGCCTATTAAACTGTATAATACATAAACAAGAAAAAACATACCCTGTCACGTCTCATAGGTAAAAAAAAATTGTCAACAGAAAAATACCTGCTTTTATTTCTTCCTTCCTGCCAAAGTTAGATTGTTCCCCGCAGGATAATTTTCAAGTGATTTGCCCAGTCTCATTTTAAATTATTCTAACAATGGGGTTTCCACTACTTCCCTTAGGAAGTGCAACCATAGATGACAATTTGACATTCACATTACGCTCAAGTCCCTAGATGACACAGTTCAGTGTAATGTGACATAAGATTTATTGTGATGGACTCTAACATTTGACAGGCTCCAATACAGTGTAATGTGCTATGAATGGGTGATTTAAAAGAATGTTTAAAAACTGCTATAGCTATAAAGTAAAAATGTTTGAAAATATTTGGAAAACATAACAAAAATATTAAAATGAAATAGAGTATAACCAAATACAATAAAATAAACAAAATGAATTTTGAACATTAATCTAAATACAGTACTTTATCATATATAGATATTCGCAAACTGTTCTACTAAAATCCAAATATGATTTGCCAAGCTCCAGACAGGATCAACAGAAGAGCCAAATGTCAAAGCCTAAAAGCTTGAATGTTAAAAGATTAAAAGTTGCATTATGAAACATGTCTAATTTTGGAGAAATGACAATAAGAACCTAGCAACAATTTCAAAATATATTGTCTCTCTCCAGGATAGAGGAGGGAAAGGAGGGTCTTTGATATATGTATATTTGATGGGAGATTAAGAAACAACGGTTCAAATGTTGGTCCTTCCAGTTTATTACAAATCTTAATCAGGAAGATGGAGAAGGGGAGGACTGCAACTATTAGGAATTAGGAAATCTTTAGACAAAAGATTTTGCCAGCTTTGACCAGGACTTGCATAGAATTGTCCATCTGTGTCCTCAGCAATCTTTGAGACAATGGTACAAAAGAATAATCTCTTATAGATGTCTACAGGGCTAACTGTATATTTAGGTATTGACTGACTTTAAAAATCTAGTTCTTAGATTTTATTGGCTGGTTCTTAGTTCTTAGATTTTATTGTACAAATTTTAACTGCTAGTTCTACATATCTTTGTGTCAGCAGAGAGAAGACAGTGCAGGAATGGGGGAAGAAAAGTCACTCATCTACTCACTGCTCGTAGGACATTTGGCTGCTTGGTGGTTTTAGATGTGATCATATAAAAACAAAAAAGCAATACAAACAATAAATAGGCAAGCAAGAGGAACTGAGCAGTCAGAAAATCAATGGAGAGAAAACGGGAATGTTGTTGGCACAACTCTATGTCTAGCTAGAATGAACAAGCATTGAGAAAGTCAACTTGATAGCTGACAGCATAGGGGTGCTAATTTATGAAGAAGACACTCGGGTATGCTCAAGCATATGACTAATAGATACACCTTAGAAGTTGTATATGGCTTTTTTTTTTTTTTTTTTTTTTTTTTAATAACGGAGTTGATATCACAAGACAGAAGAAAGTTTTTGTAGACACCCAATCTATTTCGTCAAATGCATGCTTTCCTCTCTAGCACCTTTGCAATATCTTCTGTCTTGTACCTTGTTAGCCAGTCCTCTACTGTGTATGAGATGTTTGCACTGATTACTCAATAAGTCTTCGGTTTCTAAGAACATAATTAGGCTCTATCTCATCCTTATGGTCTGTGAATTTCTTCTTCCACTTGAGCAACTGATCCACACAGAAGACTTATAAAATGAAACACAGAACATCCTTTACAGGTCACAGCAGCTGTTCAGTATGGCACAGGTCCCAGTGGTTCAGTCAATTATCAGTGCATGTTTTCTTACAAAAACGTATTGCAGCTGGACTCTCCTTTGTTGTCAGTAAGATGAAAGGCCTTTCTGATCTTTGGCTGTCCCTTTAGATTACTGCAGTGGAGGAACATTAGGTCCATTGGGCAACAGCACAAAAAAGAAAGAGGCAGCAGAACGTCGTGGCATGACGTTTTACATGGCACCCAGTCTGGGAGATGAGGAACTCATTTAAAATAAAGCCACATGGATGTCATTCATTTTTTCCACAAGAAAAAGCACTGTCCAATCCTGAATCTATATGCCCATGGAAAACCACATTTCTAACTCTGTTTCTGCACGTCTTGTTTATAAATTGCAGGAGAAACTGAAATTTTTTATTGTCCTTCATATGATAATGTATACTTCTACCTTTTATTTTATTTTATTTTATTTTATTTTATTTTATTTTATTTTATTTTATTTTATAAATGCACAAAATTTTCAAACTGAGGAATGTCCCAAAAGACTAACTTTTTGCTGAATATAAAATGCATAAAGTTTACAAGGAATCTGAAACTCAGAAAATATTTGTATTTACTTTTTCTTTTTCTTTTAGTTACATATTTTAAAATGTGCATGTCTTACAAGAATCACAAGAATCACAAGAATCACAAGGTTGGAAACGACCTATAAGATCATCCAGTCCAACCGTCTCCTCATCACCATTGCCACCACTAGTACTAAATTGTAAAATCTGTTTCATTGTAAAATCTGTTTCATTTAAAATACTGAATGGCTGATTTTCAAACCAAATGGTAAACATTATGAAGGTAAGATTGTAAATTAATAGAACAAAATGCATGCAACATATTCATCAAAATCCAGAAGGCTTCATATTTCTAAAAATGTCTTTCAATACAAAGTGTATTATTTTTGTTCAGTTTTTTCCAGTATTGGAAACATCTGTTAAATCTCAGAGAATCAGATAAGTTATTTTCTGACAATCCTTTCCAAAAGTTATTTCAAAATAAGGCATTTGTAGATTAATATAATTATTGTCTATATTATTTACGAAAATGTTGATATCGTACTTGAGTACAAAGATAAGGAATGTGATGAGAAAAATAATACAAGCTAGAGAACTATTTCATTTGAAGTTCTTAATAGTGGTAAATAAAAAATAGTTTTAGAGATAGACAATTAGAGCAGATATCAGATTATCTCATAATTTTTCAAATTGAAAGCACATCTTATGAATTATCTTTAAAAATATATTTAAAATGTAAAGTAGCCACTTATAGAAACTAAGGGCTCTGGGATTCAATTTCTGATGCCTTTTCACTGGAGAAAAAAAGATTTCAACAATACTACTTATAGTAGAATAAAAAGTTAAAACACAGTGCTTGGATATCCACTCTTAATTTTCCCACGAAAAAAAAAATTGGTCATGTACTGCATATTCATTAATTGAAACTTAATACGAATTGATGTAGGAATAAAAGTTTTCAGCTGGTCCTGGGAAGATGTGCTTCTCCCCCTTTGACAAGAAATTAAGATAAAAATAAATAACACAAAAACTCTTTCACTATCTGTATAATTCACTTTTTTTGTTTCAGGAGAAAAAAGTAAAATGAAATAAAGGAAGGAGAAAAAAAGATAGAGATGACAAACAGAAGTTTTCCAAGTATGTTTTTTCATCATGAATAAAACAGGTCTTGCAGCCTAGATTGCTAGAACCTGGAATGTATGTAAGGAAAAATAGAATTTGATACCTTTTCCTCCTTACACACCTGGCCTTTGGTCAGACACAGCTTGGTCTTTTTATGTTCTTATATAGTGCATAGCTTGCTCCAAAAGCAATGCCTCCTATTTATTTTTCATGAAAATTACAACACATACAAAGAGAAGAATAACACTGTTTCATAGAGAAAATTCTCAGCTACAAATCAATATTTTTGTCAAGAAAGATATCCATTTTAGCCAGCAATGTCCAAGAGCCTGCATTTCATGCTCATAAAAGCCAGCAGAGATGACCCACTGTTTCACAGCTGCTATGATGTTATTGTTGTTAGGAAAATGTTGCCCACACAGCCCATATTTCATTGGCCCAAACATCTGGAAGTAAGAGCCATAATATTTAGACATCACACAGGACGTGGTAGCATATTCCAGTCAAGACTGATAATGTGCTCCACAGTCTTCAAACTGATATGAGACTGTGTTTCAAGAGAAAGGCTGTCTTCTTTTCTATTTTGACTCTCAAAGTCTGAGCTTTCAACTTAATCAGTGTCACAATGTAGTGCTCAGAGTTGATAGACTCATCAGAATCACTCCTTTCCTATTGTAAAGGACAGTGCACATCACTTTACCTGCTGAGGACTGCATCTTGTACTTTTTTTCTCCATGGGGAATTCACAAATCGACATTTTGAGTCTGATTTGTTGTTGTGACGTCATGTCCCATGACTGATAATGATGCAGTCCAGGAATGCATCACCTTCACATTGATTCAGTATGTCCTGACAAGCTTGCGTATGTTGTGTTGGCTCATGGCTCCATTTGGTGCAAACTTTGCAATATTCCAATGTTGCCACCATCATTTCCAATGCATTGAAGCTGATATTCATTTCTCTGATTGTAATCTGCTGGTTCACATGGATGAGTTGATCGAGATGCTCTTCATTTCATGGTATGATAGCTGTGGATGGCCATGTGAAATGTGGTTTGTCTTTCACGTTGCTGTCACCACTGCTGAAATCCATCACCTACCACTTCAACTTGCTCACATCCACTGTCGGTCTGCATAAATATTCAGCAAGCATCAGAAGATGTCAATGGGTGCAACTTTTTCCACATGGAGGAATTCATTGACATATGTTTGCTTCATACACACTTTCAACTCAAACACCATTTTTGTCAGACTGCCCCTCTACTGTCATCTGCTGCATGACAACAAAATGTAGTGGAATACTGGCAGGAAGTTTGAACCTTTACTACCATACCACCCACATCCTCCTCTCATGTCATGGGCCAACATAACAAAATAGGAGGACCCATTGCTTTCAGATCAGCCTTCATACATAGAAATAGATTAGTTATACCATATAATCTTGTACTCACTTTTAAAAAGATACTGGAGCTTGAAAAAATGGTAACTTCTTTCAAACTAGAAAAATGATTGGAAATTCCATTTATGAAGAGACAAAGTAAGTTATTATTGATAAACAGAGAGGGAAAGAACAATTTAGTTGGGATATTTGTCATTAATTTTTGTCTCCTAGTGCTCTCCCTGTCTTCAAAGCAGTATATTTTGTGTTTTTGTATGGTTTACTCAAAATTTTTCAACAAGTTTCTGAACTGCTAATCTAAGTCTTGTTCAATTTCT
This sequence comes from Lagopus muta, assembly GCF_023343835.1. Lineage (NCBI taxonomy): Eukaryota > Metazoa > Chordata > Aves > Galliformes > Phasianidae > Lagopus > Lagopus muta. The sequence continues at coordinate 12,770,336 of NC_064434.1, forward strand.
GGAAATGAAAGTTTTTATCTTCAGTCATGAGAAATACCTTGCACAACCAGTTTTTAAGATTTATTCTCAAAACATTTAATTATGTGGGAAAAATTTCTATATTGCAATTAAAAAAAAAAAGAATCAGTAACACTTCTCTCTCATCATTAATTCTACTACTTGTAACTAAAACAATGTAAAGCCACATCCTTAAAACAAAATTCTCTAATTCTTTCAACATATTACAGTTTTTTGGTACTAGCTCTCTTTTTTGGACCTCAATCCATAAATGAAAGAAGTTCAGAATAAAACTTATGAAAAATGGAAATCTGAATATAAACTAAATATTTCAATACTTAAACTCATTCATGCACATATAATAGAAAATTTTGTTTAGGCTTTTTTTGAAAGATGAGCATAAAGACTACAGCTAGGATACTGGATGGTCAAAGGAAACAATGAAATCTCATTTTTGGTTTACAAGTTATTTCTTCAATAACACATAACTCAGAGTTCTAACCTTCTTTGAAGTTATTGATACTCCAAGAATATAAAACTGCGTTTTATATTTTATATAAAATATAAAAATTGTGTTACGCTTCTCTGGTTAAAGGTTAAATGAAAATTATGTTAGTAAATCTCTTATTTCAAGACTGTCCAAAATAACACTTCTAAGTAAGGTTCAAACTGTAGCACTAAACTCTAGCACTTACCTGTTCTGCATTGTCTGTTACAACTTCTCAAGGATTTCTCATCTTGAATCCAGGAATTTTCCACATCTACTCCAAAATTCAGTGCTTGCAGAATCTACTTAAGGTATTGTCTAAATTCTAGTTCTGTATTTTCTGGGCCAGAATATTGCCTACAACAATCATATTGCATAGATTGTTTGTAAATGTACACTGGTGCACAGGTGAGAGTGCAAGAACTGCATTAAAGGTGAACATTTGTAAATTATATGTGAAGTAAAAAAGTGCTCATGAAGTTCATTTTCAAACTTGGATAAGGGTAGGAAAATACATGAATAGATCATAGATTTTTGGATATCCATTCTGTTTTATGGTCAGTTTTCATCTTTATTCTACTGCTTAGTGCTGGAAAAATCTCTGATTATTGGCATTAGGACGAATAAGGCATCCTGATGCTTTCTTTAAATTAGATTCTCTTTCTCAATACTATTTACTTACCAACTTGAAACAGAATATTATATATTTCAGTTTTTTTCTTTCTCCCACTCCCCTTTTTGTAAATAAAAAATATTGCATACAGATTTATTGCCTTCACCAACCATATTTCTGATCATTCATTACTTGCTTAGAACTTTCTTTTTTACCTGAATAATTATATGAGTTCAGATTAATTGCCTGGATCTTGCCTAAGGCATTGCATCTCAGTACCTGAGTCCTAGTTTCACTGCTGTATGTATTCTCTTTGCAGAAAATAGTATACATTCATTCAATCAGAATAGTCCATTCAGCTACCAGAATGTTCAAAAATCCAGAGAATATTCCTTCACTTTCACGCATTTTCTTTCCACTGTCTACAAGTTGTTTTGTTGTCTTTTTTTTTTCACACTTGATTTCACTATGTTTTTGATGTTTTTATAAAGCATCTTGTCTAGTTTGTGTACCATGTCAGATTATTTTAATGGACAGTTCTAATTGCTGATTTGTTACAGCTAGAGTGTACATATTCTGTTTTATTTGTAACGCTGGCAGTAATTACAATATGCATAACATTCAGTGTATGCCTTTTTTTCTTAGCTAAACAACATCTTCTATGAATGTCTTCCTAAAAATAAGCCCATAAGCCTGGCTGAGATACTATGTTAATTACTTCTAGTATAAGAAGATCTTTTACATTTTATCTTTTTTTATGCTGATTCTTTCACTTCCAAATTCTCCTTCCCTAGTGATGAGATCTGGTTGGCACGACTTCAGCTGAAAATTTGAATTAAGTGTATTATAAAATAATCAGTCAAGAAAGAGAATGAGGCAGTTCCTCAGGACAAGTTATTCCACTTGTTTAAGCATCTGCCTCTGAGGATTGAGTCTCTCTTTGTTCACAGAGAAAATATAACCAGCCATTGTAAGTTAAATTTTTAGATGACTCTGGAAAGTGTAGATGAATCAATTCTCAATTTTGCAATTAATAGGCTGCAAAATTATTTGTTATCACGAAAACACTTCACAGTATATGGTAGTATAAATAATGACAAAAATAATTTGGAATAGAATTACAGAATGCGGGGTTTAATCTCCTGGAGTTACTTAGAAATTTATTTGACTAAGATTTTGCTTAAAGAAATGAGCTATAACAAATCCACTTTACAGTACCAATATTTTAAGCGTCACCACTGATATCTTAATCTTGATTGCACACAAGATTTGTGGTGCTGCCAGGTAAGCCCAAATTATCTGATTTTAGAAACTGCAGAAAAAATATTTTTTGACGTTTATATTTGTCATACTTAGGGGACCACTGTTTCATAGCCAGTGCTCCTTTTTGGCAAAGAGAGCATTTTGTATGGAATTTCTGCAAGGTCAAGCTCAGTCTTTCTAATACCACTTTATGGTGCTCTGTTATGGACAGGATAGACTTTTGCCTTTGTGTGTGTAAACAGAATAATACTCCATCAGACTGCAAGAAAATCATAGAATCATAGAATCATAGAATCACCAAGGTTGGAAAAGACCTAAAAGATCACCCAGTCCAACCGTTCACCCATTCCCAATAGCCCCTACTAAACCATGTCCCTCAACGCAACATCCAGTACATAACTCTTTGCTATTTCATTGCACAAATAGATGCATATCAAATTTTTGAGTCAGGAAATTTTTGTTCTGTAGTTTTCTTCTCTGATTTCGCTAGGCTTAAAACAGTCTTATATGTAACACACCATACATCTATAAATATTTATTTATAATACTGTATCATCAATGACCAATGTTTACAGAAAATCCACATGAATAGATTAGAGAATTTTTTTTCAAACCTCTTTCAGATTCAGTACAACTTCTTTCTAATTAGATGTGTTCTGTAAATGTGCATATAAATTTTGGGAATGGCTTGAACATGCCAAATATCCTCGTTTTAATTAGGAAAAAAAAAAGGATGCTTTTAAGAGCAAAAGTTTCAGAATTTTGAAAATGAATTTAATTATGTTGCTTTTATTTTCTTTTTCTAATTTCTCTAAAGGAAAAATAGCAATCCTGAGAAATGTATGTTGCATTGCAAGACTTAGAATTTCTTCACAATAATTATATATATGTTTTTCTTTCATAAATATGTATATACAAACATATATAAAGCAGGGGGTCTGGGATGGACCAAAATCACAACTGTGACTGCAACTCAGTACTTCAGTGTTACAAATTAGATACTTGGCAAATTGAAAACTTACACTCAGTTAAGACAAAATTAATTTGTAAGCCTTGTCAGCGCGATGTGTGATTATGGGGAAACTGAAACTCGGTGCTTGATTCTGGAAACAAAATATGCTGCTTTAATCTGCTCTGCTGGGATAGCACCACAGCTGCAATGTGTGGAAGCAGATGGGAGAAGGGATTGTGGCAGTGACTAGCAGAGATTCTTCTATTCTGGAAGCAAATTCTTAACTTCTCCTGAACATCTGCATTTAGTCTGAACAACTTTAGTTGTGGGTCAGTTCAGCACTGATACTGTTTCCCCTACCATTAAAAAATAATCAGCTTTGAGTAGTCACTGTAATAAAAAGAAAGTATTCACAAAATAAATTTTTCTACCATATACATTTTTGAAGGATTTTTATTTCACAGTTCTGACAGTCTGCTACAAAGTTCCATTCTCCCATTCTTTTCTAGTTCACATCACAATATAAGGAACAAACTAATTAATGAAAACAGAGAATTGATGGAGGCAGATAAGTTACATTGACTAGATAGACAGATGTGTCAGTTATGGCCAGTCACCATTCCCTGATGTTTGTGAGCACTGGAATTAGGTATAAAAATATATCATCACAAGGAATAGCAAAATGAAAATGTTTTCCTGCTTGTCCATGTGTGTATTAATGTCTGTTTGCATATATTCTTCATATATGTTATTTACATGAGTGAGGTATATGTTTGTTTGCAGAAATGTATGTTTACACTACTTATCTAAAACATGTATATAGAAGAAATGTAAGTTTTATGTGTAGGTGTATATAGAATCATGGAATCACCAGGTTTGGAAAAGACCTCTAAGATCATCCAGTGCAACTACCCACCTATCACCAATATTTGCCACTAAACCATGTCCCTCAGTATGACATCTAAATATATATACATACAGATTAAACACAGTAAGTGTATAAAATATGCAGGTAATATCAATATCACCAAATCAGACACTTTGTGTTTTACTAGAAAGTGGTATAAGCAGTGAGTACGGACTACAAGATGCTTTTATTTTACAACAGATGCCTTAGGGGTTTATTTGCATTGGTGGCAGGACTAGATCACCTTAGATATATTTTTCAACTTTAATGATTCCATGATTCTATGATTTTAATCTCTACCTTGAACAACATAAAGATCAATCAATCTACAATTCTGTGATTCTGTGATCAGCTATTTTAAGCTACAAAAGAGAAGAAATTTACAAGTAAGTGCAATTTAAGTTATTCTGTTTCAAAATGAATTATGTTGACTGATTTCAGTGATCTAGGCGTATGCTGTTACTGATCTGAAATTTGCATCTAGTGATATGTTGAACATTAGAAAGACGGAATAACTTAATGAGGACACTCACTGATCCCTCAATCACATTGGTTTAGATATATCAAAAACAATGCTTAAGAAAAGGAATGACGTCTACTGTCTACTTCTCTGTTACAATCTTTTTCTTAGAAAGAATCCATTATGTTTGGAGAGAATTCCTTTGTTAGGAATGACCTCAACCACCAGCTGCAGGCTGTTAGCTGCAGGGACCAAAGGGAGGCCCTCCAGAGGTTAAAGAATGAAGTTAATTAGGGGAAAACACTGCAATTAGATAAAGAAAAGGTTGTGACCAGTTTTCATAAAAATGACATGGAAAGCAAAGCAAAGAAATTTTCAAAGATAAGCAGTTGCCTATCCAGGATGTGTAAAGATTATAAAATAAACTAAGAAAAAGATAGAGAATAAAACTCCAACACAAGTGAGGCTAAATAAGGAAAAGCAGGTGTGAAAGACAGCTTTCTGAACTTTTTCTTTCTTGTCTCAAAGCTTGGTTCGTGAGACTTTTATTGTGATATGACTCTAACTGAAAATGCAAATTTTCTATGGGGGTGAGTGGTGGCTGACACCATGCCATAGTACTTCTGCTAATGAAGATGAGCAGAAGCAGGACAAGCAGACTTCTTTGGGGGCGTGGTTTGATGAAGTTTACCACTGAAAAAGGCAATTACGCTCCTGCATGGCAGTGAAGACACCACTCCCTGCTGGCTTATCTGTTGAATGAGGTGTGTCATGCTAACAGAGAGAAGAAAAAACTGAGAAGTGGGGGATAAAAGGCCCCCACTAAACTAAGGACTTCGGAGAAGAACTCCTCCTCAAAAAAAGTAACCTTTGTCTGAGGAATTCCCTAAGAGAAAAAAACCTTTTGGGAAAGAACTGGGGTCTGCTGGCTGCTAATCTTCTTGGTTTTCTCCTATTCTCTGTGGAGACTGGACAAGTTCCGGAGATCTTCAGAAAAGCTAGGAGCAACGCTGCAAATCCTGGTGGGGATTATTTTCCTTGTTTTCTACAAAGACTCTTTGTTTTTCTATCTTATTCTATTGCCTATCTTCCCTTCCCCATCGCCCTATACAACTAGGATTTGTAATTAAGTTATTGGGGAAATATTTGACCCATTGTGTTTTAAACTTTCTGTTGGGTATACAAGTGCAGTATCCACTTCCAGGCTCCACAACATAGGAAAGACCTGGACATACTGTAAAGAATCCCACGTAGTGTCACCAGTGCAGTCAATGGACTGGTGCATAACTCTTAAGAGGAAAGGCTGAGAGACTTGGGACTTTTCAGTCTGCAGAAGAGGAGTCTCAAGGGAATACTGAGAAAGATAGGATCACAAAGGTGAGGAGAACTGGAGAATTTCTCTGCTGAGGAAAGGCTGAGAGACCTGTGGTTGTTCAGCCTAGAAAAAAGAAGGCTGAGGGGGATCTTATCAGTGCTTATAAATATTTAAAGGGTAGGAGTCAAGTGAACGAGTAAAGGTTCTTTTCATTGATGTGCAGCAACAGGGCAATGAGCACAAACGGGAAGATTGTGCTAGATGACCTCCAGAGATCCTTTCCAACGTCTATGATTCTTTGATTCTGAGACATCGAAACCTACAAATACCTGAAGGGATTATGCAATGACTGTTTTCACTGGTGCTGTAAAACCGAAGACAATGAGCACAAACTGGAACACAGGAGGTTATTTGAACACCAGGAAGCACGGTTGTGACATTGATGAAGTGTATTTTCTAATAGAATACTGACTGCATTCAGTTGTATGTTTTTCAAGCATACTTTAATGTAAATATTAATGTCATGAATGACTTTATATATAACAATGCTGGTAAGATATGGTTGCATAATCTATTCTATTGTGAAGATCTTTTTCAGCATTGACTTCACAGAATAGTTAAGTCTAAAATTCAGCAGTTTTCCAGGCTCTAATTTTCCAAACGCAATCTCAGTTTTTAAGGAACCCTAAATTTATTACGCATTTGCTTAATTTTATGCTTTTAATAAATGTAATATCTGTTTTTAATAAGCTTATAGAAAAACAAAAATTAATTAAAAAATAGGAAAGTTTTTGCAACTGACAAAAAAATACCTAGAACCATAAAAAATTGAATTCTTTTTCTCATGGCACTATAGGATTTAGCAATTAAATAGGATTTGACAGTACTTTTGCCTTCAAGCTGAATGCTTAACATTTGAAGGTATCTACAAAATGGAAGGTAGAATTCAGGGAGATATTTTTTTATTTTTTTTATTTGCTCATGATTCTTCACAGTTTCTTAGATATGAATATATTTATTCAATTTTTGCTGAGTTTTATGGAAAGTTTCATTTAGTTAACTGAAAAAGATATCTTATTAGAGGCAGCAGGTACAAATATAGGTGAAAATCATGATACTAAACCACGAACTAACTCCATAATACATTATGGCTTCAGTTTCTAGCAATAAAACTTGTGAACTTTTCCTCTGATGCATCTTGAAAAATAGAAGGAGCAGTAGTGCCCACTCTTGCTAGTTTATATAAAAGTATAGTGGCTCATTGTGTCTGTTTGATGGGCTTTGGTGAAATTTTCCAAGCACTGGGTTTTAATGCAAGTTTGAGGAATACCATAGATTAACTGTTGGGTGCAATTCGTATCTCCACTCTTAACCCCTGCCATCCACTCATGGCCATATGTCCTACATAAACTTGTGCACTGAGGCTGGGGGGGAACTGCGGTCCATGTTGATATGTGATAACCACAAGATAGGAAGAGTGTTGAAAAGCTATTGCAGTAGAATTGTAGAAACAACAGTAGAGGAGAACCAGCTGTTTTACCTATCTCTTTATAAAAACTATTTGAAAATCCAAGAAATATAAATATTACAATCAATGAAACCATACATATGGGATATTTAAATCATTTTCTGGAGCTGCATAGTAAGGACATACTAATCCCAGAGTAGAGTTAAAAATGCCTTAAAATTATCCAGGTACATTCCTCCAGAATATACAAGCAATCTCCTTTGCAATTCTGAAAATGCAGTGTTCCCAAAAGTATTCTAAATGTTGATTGTTCATAATTTTTCTATGGAAATATCTTGCATTTATCTTTCTTCTAGACAATACTCCAGTATCTACAGAAGCCCTTAATGGGAGAATAGCTGAAGTTTTCAAGCCATGAAGTGACAAGTTTTATAGGGGGAAAACAAGATGTGCAAAGAAAGACATATTCATAAAAACTGTACAGGAAGGCACTCAATTAGGCTTGGGTTTAAGTTATTTCAGCAGATCAATCACAACATTTCTATGATGTGTTGTTCCTCCCCTTGTATTCTGGTGATGCGACTGTGGGAGGCTGGATATAGCAGGGAAGAGAGCAGAGAAAACATTATTCTCACAACAGAGAAATGCTGTTATCCCCCAGCATGATCTGCCTATAGATGGGCATGGCATCCTTAGAATTTGTGGGTAAAGTATGTCCTCTTGTGTTATGGTATCATTGTGTGCAAAACCTGTAATTATGAAATTATTTATTTTACTGGAAACACAAGATGTATACTTGTATATTTTGCAGTGAGTTAAAAAACATTTCCCTGTCTGTATTTAAAATACTAATATCTTACATATAGCATCACTGTTGTAAATATGTGAATAGGTAGATTACTGTGGAGCCTTTTTCATGAACTGCATTTCAAATTTGCACAGAGCAAATAGAGTTTGCGGAATTTTTATTAATGAACAGATCCTAAACTCCCTCTCCACTGCCTACAAAGGGATTGCATTTGCTAATACCATATTCTGCAAACCTTATTCTGAAATCAAATTCAGAAGTTCAATTTAAAATTTGGCAACCCTTCAAGAACATTAAAAAGAAATTAAATTGATTTTAGGACAGACAAGCTGTTATATTTTAACTTTTTATATAAACACACACACACAAAAAAAAAAAAAAAAAAAAAAAAAAAAAAAACAAAAACTGGTGTTTGCAATCTGTCTTGTAGCACAAGACTAAGATTACTCTGTGGTAGCCAGGAAACTGAACCTACTTATGTTAATTAAAGTATGCACCCCAAAATAATATATTATAAAGGGACCTTAGAACTGCCATACAACAAACATCCTATGATTCGTTGGTTGATTCCTTTCAGTTTATTAAAGATACATTTTTACGACCAGCTAGAACTGCCTCAAAATCCTTCTCGTTTGAAACAGCTGGTACATCATCAGCTACACCCTCTAGTACCCCAAAGAGGGTAATGACTTTCAAACTGCTTGTTGGCTAAGACCCCTTAGCTCATGGTTGTCCCCAAATGAGGAGTGGAGACTGGCAGCCAGAATGGCAGCTGGTCAAGCACATCAGCTCTGCACAGAACAGTTTTACAAGGCTGAGACAACATACTTTTGTCCAAGCTCTGTTTAGTTACAAGTACAGATAGTTTGTCCTTGGTAAACTAGAGGGACGTGATTAATATGAAACATTAATATAAAATACTTTAAAGCATTAATCAGTATTCTCAATTTTCATGGAAAACCTGCTGATCTTAAAAGAAGATGAATCATTCTATTAAGAATTTATAAGGGAACAATCCTGCAGGATTTCTGGCAATATCCAAAATATTCATAAGAAAGACTCCGAACAGGTAAAAGCAGTTGCTATACTGAGTCGTCCCTTGGGCTGATGTATACTACAATTAAGAAAATTTATTTTAATGAACTATATGAAGATTTGCTTAATACTGCAAAGTAAAGAGTGATCCTAATGTGTGAAATGTACATTTTAGAATAAGCAAAAATAAAAATAATTGTGTGATGGAGGAAAGATGCTGACCTATGCACTTTCAACAGTAAATTATATATAACTCTATTTAGCAAGGTTAGATATCTGAACACTTAAAAGTTCAGGCTTCTATTTACTCAGAAATAAGCCACAGAGTAAATGCAACCATTATTCAAATCTAAATGTGGGTAAATCAGGGAACTGTTTAGCTGAGTGTTATTATACTAGATACAGTGTTATGTGTTATTATGTATGGCAGTCCTAAGGAGAAGAGAAAGTAGCTTAGACATTAATGAAAACAGATACAGGAAATGTAGATGGAACTAAAATATATATGAAGGGAATACTCATCATTATAATTATCTAACATATATCCTTAACTAAAATCTATTATTCTGTCTTAAGCATGATGCACTTGTAGTCCAGTTTGGATTTGCATCACTCTAAATCAGATTAGAATTATTTAACAAAGAGTTCTGAAATAAATATTTTGAAGAGCTCTTTTATTTGTTGACTGTTCTCTAGAGTTATCAAATTATTTTAGTGTAAACAAAAGTATTTCAATATGACAGGTGGATAATTTTAGTTGTCCTTTAAGCACCCTGTTACACTGCTTCACTGATTTGAAGTAAATATAATTTTCCGAAATGTACAGAGGAAAAGAATTTCAGTGTATATTATATCATTTTTTTGTTGTTCTTTTTTTTTAACCTCCTATTCACTTTGAAATGGGCTTGGCATATTGCGCCTAACTGCATCTTTAAAAATGCTTCAGTGAATACAGTCTTGTGACAATAAGTCTTTATTTCCAGGAAAACTTAACCAAGAGTCTTTCCAGGATGTTTTACCATGAAGTATATCAGCTCTTTTAATGGTGCACTGTGTACATGAAATTTTGCCTAAAATAGAAATAAAACAAAATCCTAATCTATAAGTAATATATCCCCTCATTACCCTAAAATGCAGTTCTAGTGATAGCATTTCTTCAGTGTTTGTGATGTCATCCTCAAAATTCTGCATGGTATTGTGCATTCTCATCTCCCACTTTAATCTCTGTTGTATTAAAATATAAATAAATGTAACTGTACAAATCTCTGCTTAAGTTCCCAAAGAACTTATTTAAATTCTAGCACTGATCGAAGCCTTTGTGTACTGACATGTGATGTGGAATTAGTAAACCTTTTTGACCCTTTCAGAGTCCTATGGAAAATGTGAAAATATGGAAAGCTAAAATGATGCATTTGGGATCTTTCTACTCCTCACAAAACTTGTATAAAAGTATTCAAGATATCTCTCTTTGTGTTTTTCTATGCCCTCTAATATTTTAGAACAAAATAAATGTTGATGATGTAATAAACTCTTTATCCACATCTGCAGTTTCAAAGACGTGCCCTGCAGTATTCTCTTCCTTCAGCTTAAAAATATTCAAGATATAATGGGAGAACTTGACAAGCAAAGCAAATGATTCAAGCACTGCATATAAATTGCACTTGTATCATTGTAATGTAAAATGAAATAGTATAACACATGGAAGAAAAGCTTTAACATTCTCACTGTTATCATTCTCTCAAATTGTATTTTTACTCTGCTGATTTTTCTATTGTTTTAACAACGTATTGGTATACTTAAGACAATCTGGCATTTGAGGTAAAAAATTTGCTTTGTTCTAGCCAGATTAATTTCAAAAGGTTTAGCACTTCAGACCTGTTCATTCCTTTTCCATTTTTTCTCTCATTATATATAGCTTAAAGTATCTGGAGAACGCAAGTGCCCTCCTTTTGCACTGTCATTATTGTCCTTTCCCTAAAATGCATTTACCTCTCATCTGTGTTTTACTTCCTCAGAAAATACAGTACTTCAAGATTTGTCCTAAAATTCAGGGAAAAACAGTTGGTCAAAATCAGCCCTCCTTCAATGAAAATAATGTCTTTCTCTATTTTGACCCCTTCACAGTTTTGAACACAATCATTTTCTGGAATCAATATCTCAATTTAGTATCTTAACTGCCATTATATCCTTGACTGTGCACATGTAATCCCTTAGGCATAAACAGTTGACCAATTCTGGGACTAGGAGTGGATCCAGCTGTACATAGGCTCCTCACCTTTGTAGTTCAAGGAGTTTAGAAAGAAAGGCAGCCTACTCTGAACCATATGACTCAATGGAAGAGCCTTCTCCCATTGGTGTGTATTTACCTACCCTCTATGTAATAAATAATCGAGAATACCCATTTATCTCCAACCTTGTTAAGTTAATATTAAATCACTGCATTATACCTATACCATGACAGTAACTCTATTACTCCTTTTCTTTTTTTTTGAGAGACGTGTATACTGTAGTTATTCCTACCTGCATTAGTGGGTAGGCAGATATTTCTGAAATTTGAACTCTGTGCCTCCAGAAAAATAATCAAAGTTTTAAGAAGGTAAACACAAAGTAACAAGTGCATCTAAAACTGTTTAAATGAAAAGCAATTATTTAAAAGAAAAAAGAAAAGAAAAAGAAAGAAAAAAATATATTTGAAAATTTAGGAGTCTTGAAAATAAAGTCTGCTTCCTGAACATTCATGATCAATTCTTTTTATATTTTTTTCTCTGTCCTTATGGTTTAATGCTGCGACATTGATTTTTTTTCCTCTAAAGAAACAATCAAAGACAATAATATCACAAAACATCACAGGAAACTTTGATGTTTCTATAAATTAGTAAAAGTGTATGTAGAATAGACAACTGTAACTCAGGCATCATAGAATCCTGTATGAGGTAACCCTTTGTGAAGGACCAATAACAGTTCTGTGCAACAGACTGAGTTGATGCTCATGGAAATAGTTTTCAGTTGAGATATATAAAGGAATAAGAGATCCAGTGAAAGGAGCAAAAAGAGAATTAGGACAACTAAGTATAAAAAATTGTTGCAATTGCTGAATGCATCACCACTATGGCACTCTACTCTACTAAGAAACATTGTCTAAATCTGGTGGGTGAACAAGTGAATCAGCAACAACTCTGTGGTCTTTGTTGTGCCCTTGCCCTCTTCCGAACACTGAACCTTCAGTATTAAGGAAGATTAAAATTTCAAAGGATATCTGATTTTACCATACTTGCCATAAAAATCATATGAACATCTATTTTTCCTCACATTTCTCTCAGCCAACATATAGAACTGAACTCACAGCTTCCATTAACATGGAAAATGCGGATTTATACCTTCAACATTTGTATGCAATAGGTGGGAAGACTTTATATAGACGAAAGGTAAGAGCAGAAATGTGGGTTGTTTTAGTGGGCTATTTGCTATTCCCAGAACAAAGGCTTTATGCTCCTAAAATTCTATTGCCTCTAAAGGAAATAGCAGCTGACAGCTCCTAAGAATTCTGCCAATGAGTGTGAAAAACATTTAATTCCTCTATAAATAAATGTTGTGCATAAATGTTCCTGTAATAGGTGTCTGCAACATAAATGCAGATACAATAGTACAAAAGGTACAATAATAACCCTTCATTTTAGTCTTGTTATTGCTTTTATGATTTTTTGCCCTAAATCAACCTCCAGGAATCTGTAACACAGAAAAAGAAATATTATTTGTTCTTGACTTCTATGTAGTTTCAGTTATAGTTAGAGAAAGTGAAAGAGACAAACATCTCATTTGTATTTTAATGTTTATATCTGTTCTCATTTCTCTTTTACTATGTCTCTGTAAAATTGTAAATGGTAATTATGAAGGAGAATATGATAATTCAAAATAAAAATGAATAATAAAGTTAGATAGAAAAAGATTTAAGAAAACTTATACAGAACAAAAGCACATTATTTTGAAAAACAGTCAGTATTTCAAGAGGAAATTGGATTTTTGTTTTTTAACTTTGCATGAAAGTGAAACAACCAAAAGGATTTTTAAGCTAATATGTTTTGTAATTATGTACCTTAAAAATCTATTTTCAAAATCAATCTCATATGAAAATAGATAATGTACGTAACTTTTGGATGTCAATCTATGAAATTTCAGTAGGACTGTTGAATTCTTACTATTAAGTAATTCAATTAAAAATTATGGGTCTGTGCAAAGTTTTCTTTCCAAATAAATCATAATAATGAACAGAAATTGGTGAATTCTTTCTTTAAAAAAAGACAAAAACAAAAAACGATTGAATTCTTAAGAGAGCACTGTATATATTCACAAAATAAGTATTGAAGTTAATGTACACAATGGTAGTGTATTTCAGTCTCCCCCTTGACTATGCTAATGCAGTTTTGACTTGCAATTTCACTGCTTTCTTTCAGAAAATATATAGCTCTAGATTGTGAAGTGACTGAGACAGGCATTTTTGAGAATGAAGAACTGATGCTCTCACCATAACTTATAGAGATAACACTGTGCTGTTTCACAACTTGTAAGCTTCCCTTTTTTTCAGCATAAAATGAAGTTGTTTGAAAATACCAAGATTTCTCTTATCTTGCTCTCACTGCTTAGCTTGAAACATTAGCTTAATGATTTAGACTGTGTTTCTGAACTGTTTTTATGGTTTGAGATTCTCCACCCAGCCGTGATGACACTAATTGTGCTAACGCAAAAATGTTTACAAGCAGAAATAGCAACATTCTAGTTGACATGAAACAGAGAAACATCCTTCTTCCAAGTAAGAAATCCAGTAACTCAGAATTGATTTACTTATACTTTTTTCTATGATGGAAATTGAACAAATCATGAATGTTATATGTCCCCTCCTTTGATAAAGAAATATATGTATATATTCACTATATGCTTACAGATTAATTCAAAACCCCTGTGGTCACTTTATCAAAGAAACTTACAAAGCTTAGCTTGAATCCATCCTAAACCTCCTCCATAATTCTTTTTATATGATGGAGAGGAGTCCAATTTAGAGTAATTTTCTTTCTGACTAACTTTTAGATAGCTAAAATGTTTGATGGTGCATTAAAAATAGCTGTTAATGGAGAAAGACAGGTGTCTTCACAGGTTTACACAATACATCATAACAAAGCTGTAGAAAATGTGTGTGCTTGATGGTTATCATGAGCAAGTCAATTGTTCCAGCACACAAAAAGCTTGTGGGAATTTTTCTCTGTCTGCCAATTGCAGAGGCAGCTAAGACAGACAGTGTATTCTGGCTGCCCAATATGTAAGACCGCCTCAAATTAGCTATTGAGTCCATCTATATCTTTTTTCTTAGATATTAAAAGCTTGTTAAAATTTAGAATGTTCATTAAGTATCTGGACAATCATGCTAATAGGAAGCAAGGGATAATAAATGTTAAAAAAAATAAAACAGCAAGGTAAGCATGTAAACAGACAAGCTGATCATTTCAGAACAATTCAGCTATTTCATGGATTGATTTTATACCTAAACACACTATATATGTATGATCAAATACACTTTAAGCAACAATACGAGTAGCCCACTAATAGCAAATAGGAACTCAAGAACTTGTTTGATATTTACTTTACGTTTGTCACTGATGATAAATGAATTTGATATTAACATTGTGCATGCTGATAGAAGTTAATAGAAGTTGAACAGTTCTGAATCACAAATATCTTGGAGATACTGTAGAATGTGTAGAAACACAAAGGCTGGAAGAGACACTGCCATCTAGCGATGTGATAAAAATTTTACCAAGTCGGTTATCAAAAATCTCGATGTTGTTATAATAGAGATAAAAAGAGAAAAGAAAAGCTAATCTCAACAGATCTTTAAATTAAGAGTCTAGTTTTTTCATTAAAAGAATCTAAGATATGAAATTTTTCCTTTGATATAAAATAGAAATGTTTATAAACAGATACTTATACACCACTAAGAAAGTGAGACAATTTCTTAGAACAAAACAAAACCGTATAATTGAACATAACAATATTTACGTTTGCTACAATAAAAGCAGGCAAATATAAATGAAAATTAATAAAGATAAATTGATATAAACCAAACACAATTGTTTCACTGCTGGCTCCAACATCTGCACATTACTCCATTGAAACAATGCTGAAATGTTCATCAGGTTATACCCGATAGTCTGACTCCAGGGTAAACTATTGCTGCTACAATTTAAAGGCAAAGTCTGTATTGGCTTGTAATCACAGCCCTCTTCTTATCTTCAAAAACAAAACTTTCAGAAATCTTAGGTAAAGCTATGCAGTGCTGGAAATATTGCCTGTTTAAAGGCAACTTCTGTGCCTTATATACTCACTGTTAATGAAGTATTAAAACTTACAATAATATCGTTATAGTTCTGAGAGCCCTATTTGAATTTAAACAGATACAGAAGCTCATTAGAAATGTTTTATGAAGTGGTCAAGACAGCTTGGATGGTGCTTTGAGCAGCCTGGCCTGGTGGAAGGTGTCCCTGGTCAGGGCAGGAGATTGGACTAGATGATCTTTAATGGTCCTTCCAACACAAACTGTTCTGTGATTCTGTGATCAATTGACAGTTAATTATGTTCTATGGAGGTATATTGTGCATGTGAAAAGGTTACCTAGAATTCACCTGAGAGGGGAAATTATTGAAGATCAAAATTAACAGAGAAAAGCAAGGAAACTTAGAACAAAAGAAATATGTTGCAGAATACTCTTTTTTAGGTATTATTCTACACATAATAGACAAAGAGGAGCAAAAATAAAACACAAGGATTGAGGGAATAAATATTGATAGTGCAGCAGCAATTGACTTGACGTCGTAATCTCTTGTCAAGCTGCGCAGTGTCTCTTGCTCTTGCACTGACATACAGCAGCTCCAAATGTCATCCTAATTATACTGGCAGAGCAAAGTGTCCTTAGGGAAATATGAAGTGGAAACAAACAAACACAGTTTTCCCTTATCGTGGGAATAGCACTTACTCTTCCATTTTAGTGTTGAGGAATATCATACTCTATTTGAATCTAAAACATCAGACATCACTTTGGCTGCATTTGCCTTTATTGTACAATATAGATACTTACATCAGAGATGATGGTGTTTCTCTGCAAAAAGCTTTGCTATTTTTGTCAAATCTACTTTCTAAGCAGAATAAATGCCCTATTAAGGACCAGATAATTTTCTAAAAACAGAAGTACACTTCATTATATCTCTGTCATTTATTTTTCTCTTATTCATTTCCACTAAATACGGAGAAACCTATTGTTGTGAAACCAGTATTTTAGCATATTTTTCATCACAGAATGTTTGTGATGTATAATCAACCTCTTTAGAAAGATGAAGGAATAGAGGCAGAGAAAAACACCAGTTTGACAGAAAACACAGCCATTGTTCTTACCAATAGGAGATATCTCAACCCAATGCATTTTTGAAAGGGGATAGTCATAAACAGATATAATTTCCTTGGGGAGGTCTGAAAGGACACATTTCTAGACATGAGAATGCTATAAAACCAAACTACATTTCACGATTATTGAAAAGATAATGTAATAGCCAGATAAACAGAAATATAGTAGTAGTGATAATAATAGCATTTGTAGCAACAGCTGCAGCAACAGGAGTAGTAGAGCTAGCAGTAGTAGTTGTAGTAGTAGATATTTGTGACTTCAGTTGTCTCCTGCAGTGGCTCCTAGACTAGAAAGTGTTGCAGAGTGACAGCATAGACAATGGAGCAGAAATATGTTGAACAAAACAGCAGTATGTGGTGGTGAGAAGCATGTGAAACAGACTGACATTTCCTTTTGCAAATTCTTGAAGACTGAGTTTCCACACCTGGAACTCACAGATATTCAATAGTCAGAAATTTTATCTTAGTGCTACAGGGGCATTAATTTTTGGTCGTGGGGAAATTGCCCACAGTGAATTCCTCTAATCTCCATAGTATGTAACATGCCACGTTTTATACAGTATTTTACACCTCTTTCTTCATAAAGCTTTCAAAAGGGCTAGATGACATCAAAAGGGTGGTTATTCCCAGAAATAAAACAAGATGGCTTCCTTTAAATAAAACAAAAAACTAACTCCATATGTCAGAATGATTTCCTTAGTGGAAAAAGTTGAGAATAAGTGACAGGCTTTGGCAGTAATCAGGGGATGCACACTGCCTTTCTTTTCTAACAAAAGTTGCACAGGATGGTTTGGATCAATACTTTTTTTCCCTGTATAGTTTCAATGATGATAAATACATGTGGGTGCAGTAACTCCAACTGGGCTTCTTGAATTTGTTGTGTTAGTGGGCTCTGTTTCTCCATTATGAGTTTCTCCATTTCTCCATTATTATTTTCTCCCTTACGCTGCTTTGAGGGATTTTCAGAAGAGGGGCAATATGTAAAGAATTTTCATTTTTCTTTGACTTCTCTGATATAACCTCAAACAAAAGTTTATGTTTCCAAGTTCTGCTCTTTTCCTCTACTACCGTGTTACTGTAGACACAGTAACGTGAGCAAGGAGACATGACAAAGGTTTAGAGGAGAAACATATTAGTAATTAGATACATAGCTTGGATGCTGAAAAATGTAAGCCAAATAAAAACTTTCAAACAATTTGAAAGTAAGAAAGATTAGATGTTCAGAAGCTGGTAATTAAGTTTAAGACATTATCGTTAACTTGAACACAGCATGAGAAAACAAAAACAATAAAAACCTCTCTCTATATATATATTTTTAAAGAACCTGCAACTTGCTAAGTTTGTGATGCTTAATATCTACAGAACTGAAGGGATTGGAAGGATCCTCTAGAGATCATTAAGTTCAAACCCCTGCTAAAGCAGTTTCCTTATAGCAGGTTATATGGGAAGTTGTCTAGGTGGATCTTGAATATCTTCAAAGAAAGAGACTCCAGAGCCTCTATGAGCAGCCTGTTCCAATGTTCTGTAAATGTATTATATTATTACTGCAATTACTTTTAACTGTTTCGTTACGTTCCAAGGTTGACTTACAGAGAAATTCGTGTTGATTTATTTTGAAACCTTGGACTGGAGAAAAAGTAAACATTAAAAAATAAGTTTTCTTGGCAACTGTATTTTGTTTCTGCTTGCACTATGTGTGTATCTGCCAGAAAATGGAGTCAGTTAGAACAGCATGAGAAGGGGAATAACAGACTAAACCAGAGACAGTGCTGCAGTTGAAAGGCAACAGTTAAACTATCTTTAAAGATGAATTTTGGATAGGAAAACTCAGTGATGACAAAACATTGGGAATATGTAATATGAAACCATGCTATTATTTCTCTCTGGAGCAAGAGAGTAGTGTTAAATTTCTTTCTAAAACATTGCAAGAGTCTCTTCCAAGGCATTATGTAGCATTTGTTCTTTTTCTTTTTGGTTGTAAACTGAACACTGAGGTATTGTAGCTCCTTAGAATATCCTGCTTTTGGAATGGAGATACTGATGCTTTTGTCTTTATAATTTGAGCTCAGAGTACTTGGTTAGAGGAAGATTTTTGTACTTGATTGGAATATTTATTCCAAGAGCTCACCAGTGCCAAAACTAATTCAGGTGAGAAAAAAAAGATACCAGCTTATCTGCTGCTTCCATTTAGTTACTGTCCACCACAGGGATCCAAGCTTCGTCCAGCCCCTTTAAAAAAAAAAAAAAAATGCAGTTTTGAGAGATTGCATGAAATTCCTTTCCCTTCCCTGTACGGCTTCCTGAATATGGTTATATTTCCATGGGATTGAATCCCCTCAGGCACAGAGTAGACCTGAAGGTGAATAATTTTTGATTACAGTGTCTAGATTTAAAAAGATAGAAAAGTATTTTTGTTGGTTAAAACTTGCTGTTTATTGTTTGAAAATGATATGGGTAGGGAAGAGAATGAGGGTCCTGACTTTGTTAAGAGCAGGCTAGCTGTAGTGCTGTTTAGCTTGGCAAAGGCTGAAGCTCTGCCTATACTCTGGAAATTTGCAATTAAAAATGCAAGTCACACAGAGACTTAGGTGACAACTGAGTGAGTATTTTATCACAGTTTTGGACATAAGTTTTTGAATTTCACTTATATCTTATTTTTAAGAACCTTGTGGCCTCATAAACTTTTTAAGGTCTTTATATCCATAATAAGTGACTAATAACTAGGACTAACGAATTTAAATTGAGAATAAAAAATGTCTTTTGCATAATGTATTTCAAATAAATATTCTATTCTTCCAACCTGCACAGCTCTCAAGCACTGACAATAAGTGTTCTGGTGAAAACCATAATTACTTCATGTTTTCTTAGATATTTAATTGTACTTCAGAAACAAAACGTTAACTATTAGCAATGTCATAGAAACAAAACTCTACAAAGCAAAACAAAACTGAAAATATCCGTGAAATCAGTAAAGAGAACAAAGGGGTAATTTAGAGACAAGTGGAAGATGAGAGTGATATAAAGATAAAACCAGAAAAACACGTTTTTTAAAATAAAATTTGTGTCAGTTCTCCTACCTGCTACCAGGATTCCTTATTCCTATGTATATTTGTATTTTAAATGTTTTTAAGAACGTTTATTATGTTGCAGATTAAAATGGTCTAAAAAGGTTTTACAAATTTTTTTTAATCATGTGAACATAAAAAATTATGCAGTTATTTCCCTACACTGATTTTGGATTGTCTTAAAAATAACTAATGAAAATATAGTCTTTAATCCATCCCAAACTTAAAATAGCTATTTACTTAAGTAGTTACCTAAATCTTAATTTAAAATAGTTATTCTCTGATGTAAAGTTTATTGAATATATAGATATAAATCTAGTCTATAAAGCTAGAATTTTATCTCAGCCATTTTTTCAATATGATAAAAATCACTGTTTAGGAAAAAGTCATGTATTTTCTATTTACGCTTTATATTTAGCCATTATCAAAATGGGGAGGTCACAACTTCTCATTACATCTATTTCTCTCCTCTGCTCTTGGCTGCGCAAATTCTTTTTGCTAGTGTAGCAGACCATCAGAAAACACTTTATACCTGGAATCTTCTCAAACACTTGCAAGATAAGATCATTATCATGACACCAGGCTAAGGGCTGGAGACATGGAACACAGAGGGAGCCTTGAGGAGATGAGGAGGCCTTGCTGCATGCAAAATTCCCTTGCTTATTGAAGAAGTTTTGATTACAAACTTATTTATCATGCACTTGTTGATAAATTTAGTAGGCATTAAAGGATGCCCAAGAGAAACTCTGCAGAGCTTTGAGGCTTTGGTACTTTAGAACTTCTAGATGAGTGCTCTCATAGAGTGAAGATCACACCCATGGGCTGGAACAGTGCTGGAATCTGAACCAACGATCTCTTGCTCTGTCCATCTCTCTTTACTCTCCTTCCCAGTTCCACTGATCTCTCATTCGTTTTTCTTTTTCCCTTGTAAAGTAATGTGAGTTAGGAAATAAAGGGTAAACATGGGCTGGCTGTAAGGGAAGCTGAAGATAAAAGAATGTAACAAGCAGGATGTGCAGTAGATAAGGGTTAACCATTGCATAGGAATGTGAGTAAAGAGAGGACAAGATAAGGGTTAACCATTGTATAGGAATGCAGATAAGGAGTATGTGAGGACAGATAAGAAAAGAACATCTTGAAACTCTGTCTTAAGCTTGAAGAAAACATCACACAAGGAATGGGTCAGGATTGGATTACTTCAGCTGAAGACAATGAAGCTTCATCCCACGACCACCAGAAGGAGACCCCCACAACCCATGGCGCACATGCAAGAGGAGGGACCATATGCTATGGGTTCTCAGAAATGTAATTAATATGTATATGAATTCCAGGAAAATCATTGATTAGGTACTAGTTCAGCCTATATCTGTACCAAGCTTTCGTCCTACAGTGTGCAAGTTTGGAGGAGCTATCCCCCTTGCATGCAGCTTGGCACCAAATGCTGAATAAAACATACCTGCTTTATAACCTAACTCTGGTTTACAGAGTTTGTTTCCACAAATCAAATGCAAGGCTTATTTCAATTTTTAAGTCATTGACAATAGTTTAACTGCACAGCTTAGATAGATATAATTGTAAGAGTATTAATACTTTCAAGATAAATGTGGTAGAGATTCTCATTAAAACTGATGATTTTGTTTAGAGTGTTATTTCTCCTTAATCTAACCAAAAGGATTTGCCTTCCCATCTTTCATGGTGCAACATGGCAGCTAGATGCTTCAATTGAGGCAGTTTCACTTAATAGACAGTAAAAGGTAAACTACAAAAAATATGATGAGTTTCCAGAACTTAAGAATGAAGTACTCAGCAAAAGAGAGGTGCTAGAACTTCAGAACAGTGGTATTGAAAGGAGGTGACATGACAGAACAGTAAAGATGTTATCTTGAATCAGCTGTTCCAAGTTGCAGGTCCCTTAGGATAGCAGCTATGACAATCAGCATATCAAAACTTGTATTATTTCACCTAACTTTAGGAGCTAAATGAGTTACTCAAATTAGATCAAAGGCACGGGAGCATGAAGGAGTCATGACGTGTTTTAAGTCTGACTCTCTTTTTGACTTCTATGTCTAACATCGAGATGCAGAAACATGTTTCTTCCTATGGAGGAATCACATATCGGAACATTTTTTCTCCTACAATTTGTATGAAAACTTGAAAGATGCTAATCATTCTGTTAGTGCCCTGAAAGGGATCTTCCTTTTTTGAAAAATATTACCATCAATGCAGACACCAGAATTTGAGTTTCTTCTGCTCAGTTTGGGGATATTGGAACAATCAGTGACCAGCAAATTCTTCCAGCTAGACTGTAGAGAGATTTAATTCCATCCAACTACTCTTCTACATTACATTGTATGAAGGATGGCCTTTCTGGATTGGTTTAAAGAACTGCACCTATCTGGTTATATTTTCTCTTTGTTGATAACCTTTACTCTGAAGATTTTGAGGAATTTAAAAAAAAAATATTTCTTTAGAGTACCACTGAGGCAGGGTAAAACTCACTGCCTGAAATACACATAGAAAGTCAGAGCGACATTATTACTATAAATGAATTATTATCTGTCTCTTGATTTTTAACTGTAAGAAGCTCTACTTTTAAACCTAGGCAGGGTTTGAAGGGAGATGCTTTGTTAGGCACAGAAGCTTTTAGGGTTTCAAGCCCTTTGAGCTGTTGTATTTTTGTTGTCTTGTTGTAGAAGCCCAACATATATTCACACAGGTGAATAGACTTTAACACAACACATGAATGTTAGTGAATATTGTCACTCTTCACATTCATAAGCATTTATCAGGCTAGGACTTAAATCCAGTATGATAAGGGTCAGATTTTTTTCTGACCCTGTCAAAGGCAATTTAAAATCATTGAAGATGTTAAACATTTTTATTTCCTGAGGTATCCAAAAATGTGTCTATCATCTAGAATGCCTTTAACCTTGACGACTTACAAGTGAGACCTCGAACTCTTGATGGCCTAATTAGCAAGCTGTTCAAATACCTGAAGAGACCCTTAGGTCAATAGGTTAAAATAACAATACCTATATTTCAGCCTCTTTGTGTAAACTTCAATAAAACTTAAGTTTATCAGCTCTATTTATGTTATTAATTAGTCACAATTCCTGGCATTGTGATACTATACAATGTTACCCAAATGGTTTGAAAATTTTATTCAGCAATATTAAAGAACTGTCAATTATTTAATTAGACGAAGTGTCAGGAAATATAATTTCATTGGTGTATAACTTAGCAGTGGGAGAGCAGATTTAAAAAAAAAAACAAAAACAAAAACAAAAAAACTACTGTGAAACAGCAGCTGTGAGAGAGGAATGAGATACAGTTTGACCTTTGAATACATATCTGAGACCAAAAAAAAAAAAAGATGATTTGTTGTTTGAAAACCTTGGAATGGAAAAGAACAGTGTGTCTACATTGTTGCAGTTTTAGTGATAGCTTACTAAAAACAAAAGGAATCTGGGAGCAGTTTTTATCAACAGCTCCTCACACTCGCTCTATTAACCACCCTCTCCTTTGGAAGAGGAGATGTATGTGGGTATGATTTCAAGGTGAAATTAACTAAATCCTTAAACTCCTTAAGCCAAAACCATCCCTATAATAATACCAATTAAGATATGGCTCAGTTCAGGTTCCTACATGGTGTTTCTTGACCACAGAAATGTTTTAATACTTACTAATGCCTTTCAGATAAATTGTATCCACAAAATTTTAAGACGTTCATAGAAATAATCTCACTCCCAGAGTTCACTACTAGTTCTGTATTTTAAATGCTCATTGTTTTGCATGGCAATAATTTTAAAGATGTAGTTTAGAAATAAGATTTCCATCTCCGCACACCTTCTCCATAGATTAAGCACACAAGTAAATAATTCACAAATAACTGCTAGTGTAGTTTTAAGAATAACATTCAATCCCGGCATGTTTGCTTCCAGTTTTGCAGTGAAAAATTCCTGGATATTGTTTGGTGCAAATTATGTGCAGCTTCATGTGATTCAGTTTGGTTTTATGTGTGCTGCATATACTCACAGTCTTTATAATTCATGTAAAACACAATCTGTCATTAATCTTACCTCAGAAGTGTGTGTGTGAGGAATAGGTGATGAGTAAGAGGCCTTAGAAGGAAATTGTAATAGATATGATAATACACATACAAAACCATTTGCAAGGCAAAACTCTAAAAGATACAGCAGTGATGAAACAGTAAGATTATACAGGTAAGTGGCATTAGTATAGAGTCACTAATGAAGTTCTTTTCCATAAGATCATGACAGCAGCATATTATTATCACTTGAAGTATCAAAATCTCTGAGGTAGGAAAGGAATTTGATAGTATCATTGAGTGATTGAGTGGCAAAATGGATACAGCATTAAAATACTTATCTGCAATATTACTGTGTTAATTAGATAATTAGCAGATACTAAACAGTCTAGAAAGATCATTGTAGATGTAGGTGCTTATTCTCTTAGAAAACTGTTTTTTTTTTTTTTCCTTCTTTCCAGAGAGACTTTAATTATTCTAGATATGAACAATTTTTTGTTGCATGACTTATTTTCTTTAGCAATAGAATGGGGAAGATAAAGTTTTCAAAATGCAATAGCAATAACATTGTTCTTCACTCAAAATCAGATAAAGCTGACAGAATATTCAACACTGAATAATGATTGTAAATCCATTTCTTTCATCAGCTACTGAACTACTTTCAAGCAAATTCTGGATTCTAAAACGAAATCCTGCAATCATTAAACATATTCCAAATGAATATATAGAAAAAAAAAGTGGTGGATTTCAGCAAAATATTCAGGCCTTAGTTACGAAGATCAAAGCAGTTTGGGATCAGAGATTTCACAGAATCCCACAATCAATGCATAAAATACTGACTAATATGTCATTATATCAGATTATTACTGAGCTAGAGCAATACCCAGCTGATTTTACTGATTCTCTAGTGGCATTATCATTAAGCTACTCTTTCTTGTATGCGACGCAAGTATGCGGCACACAAGGCAGCAAGAGATTGTAAGGCACAGAAAAACTATTATTATATTAAACAAATACAAAAATCTACATAATGTTAAGACACTTTCAAATTAGAAACCACAGACAGAAGCACTCACTATCAGATCATGCTAGCAAAGAAATAAGAAAAAAAAAAAAAAAATAATAAAAAAAAATCACAGACTAACCCTCAGGCCAGCGTATAACCTTTTTCTTTACTAGTGCAGCAAGGTCAAAATCTGATATTTCTATTTAAAGATATGTTGCTTATTGTGCTGAAGTGATAATCATTTTGTTTCCAAAGATACTTCTTCTCTTTTTCAGTCAGTCATGTGACTGCGTGCCCGTATTCAGTCTTCAAAATTCAGATGTGATTTCATTAATTAGTTTTTACCAATCAAGTGTCAATTTTGTTTCTCAAGCTATAGCCACAATAGATGTGGTGTTATATGATCTCTTATCAATACTTTGGAGACAAGTGACTTTTAAACCCAAGAAAATGCAAACTGCCTGCAAAGTCTTTAAAAATGATAGTAAGAATTATGTAAAGTGCAATTGCTAAAATGAATACAGAAAAGAAAGCCAATGAATAACTGCAGAAAAGGTATTTAAGCATTTAAATCTGGGCTTTAAAAATACAAAGAAGAGGCTTTTGAAACATTGTTGTAACATTAATTAATGTACTAATTAATTAATGTAACAACATTATAACATTAATGTAGTTCCCTACATCCAACAAAATTGACATCCAAATTATTCAAAACTATCAAGCTTAAATTAATTCAAAATGCAATTCATACAGATTAGGAAATCATAGTTAAGCATGTTACCTAGGGAGACCGACTTAGTTTCTCTACGTTTTTGAGATCAGAATGGACAACAGTTTGGGTGTGCCTCTGAACAGTAGCGTGGACTAAATAATCTCTTTCCAAGCTCATGTTTTCCTATGACTGCATTATGTAGTTTTATCTTCTTTTTTGAGTAATGACAGTTTGTGCAGAATGACTAAACTTATGTAAAGCTATTAATATTTCCTAAAGAGATGATTCAGAAGTGGAAGTATTATTTAAAGCTGTGCTTAGTAACTTTTTCAAATTAAATTGAAAGTATGTTCAGAGAAGGTGATTCAGAGCACTGTTAATTATCTGTGTTGGTGGTCTTCAATTTAGTAACATCCAGTATTGTGCTGAGACTTTTTCAGAGTTGGTTCCTCTGGTAATAACACATGCAAATAAAACCAACAATGTTTGTTTTCTAATCTTTCTTTTTTAAAAAATAAAAATTGAAAAAATTGTTTTTCATATACCTCAAATTACTCTTGCTATAGAATTACAATCCATTATTTTCCATTATTTAAGGTGAAGAATTCTAAGCCTTTACTTTTCATATGACTCTATTTAAAAAAAAAAGAAAAATGTTTTTATGCACAAAAAAAAAAAAAAAAGACAGAACCAGTCATGTTATTGGCAATATAAAAATAAAGAAAGAAAACTACTCCACTATAGAAAAGAAGGTGATTTTCTTTTGATCTGGTAACACTAATTATATTTTCCCGAGATACATTCTTGGTAGCTGCGTAGGAGTTGAGTTGTTTAGATGCCACTGTCTTTTCCTCTTCTACTTCTTGTAGTGATTGTTTTGCTGTGTTCAATTTAAAACAGTTGCACAGTGTAGCAGTAAGATTATGGCTATCATATAAGCATAGGCAGATATGAATAAATGAATATATGCACAATCTCCTTTTGTATAGTAAGAGGAATAGTGTGTGCAGAACTAGCTCATGAATAAGTTTAATATATCCAAAGGACTCTCTGAAATTCAACAACATCGGCCTTAAAAAATGGGATCAACAAAGATGAAAGTGAGACCAGATAACTCTGGTTGAGCATAAGAAAATGCAGAATCTTTCCATAACTATCATTCAGCTTCTAAAATAAATATAATATGAATCTGAGTTAGTAATAGATTAGCTAAGGAAAATAGACCTAAGGAAAAATGAGCTTTTTACAAGATGTGCCAGTGTGCTCTGTAGCATTATAATTTTTTATAATTATAGAGTCCTTAGCTCAGCAAATGGTACATTAAAATGCTTTGCACTGCATCTTCACCTAATATTTCTGTCAGCCCTCTGAAGGTGTTACAAAGCTAAGAAACAACCAGAGCTGATGCAGTCCCTTCATAAACATTTCCTTTGACAAGACAAGCAAGCAGCCAAAAATGCAGGACATGGGAATTAGCTCTGAATTTACTATTAAGCATAAAAGGAACCAGTGATAATGATTACATAAGCCACCACCTACCACTCTTATTATTAGTTTGAGAATTCCTACATAGCTCTGAGTTATTTTGAAAAAAATCAGCCTGTTATTATGTCAATGAAGAATTTTTGTGTTACATTTGTAAATTTCTAATTATGTATAGATCTAAAGGGTCTGCAGGAAAATTATCCAAGCTCTGAGATTTACTTTTCTTAATCGATAGTTAAAGAAAGATGGATTCTCTTAGAAGTTTCAGTAAAATGAATAAGTACTTTCATACTGAAATTCAAAGAGCAATGGCTTGGCTTCAAGTTTTTGCTCTGTTTTATGGAATACTTAATGGCAAAAAATTCCGATGTGCAGAAAGTGCAAAATTACTGGTTTTTTTAGGCAAAGTATCTCTCATTCATAAATTAATTTTGCAACAGAACGGAATGAATAATTATAGAGATTTCATCTTGCTGACTTCTACCCCACCTCTCTCTCACTCCCCCTCCTCTAAGGAAAAGAGGGAGAAAATACAATGTAAAAAGTGTTGAGGGTTGAGATAAGGGCAGGGAGTTCATTCATCAACTCCTGCAAAAAAACAAAACAGACTCAGCACAGGGAGATTAAAATGATTCTTTGTCTCTTACTAACAGATTTGTGCAGTGAAAAACTGAAAACATGCCTAAGAGCATCTTCTTTCCAACCGTTCTCTTTTACTTCCACTGAGCAGTGCAAGTGGATGGAGAACAGGGGCTATGCTCAGATCATAAAACCTTGTCTGTGCCGTTCCTCTGTGGTCACTCTCTGCCCCTGCTGCATGTAGGATGCTGTCCTTCCCCAGTTGGTCCCATGCGGACTTTCCACAGGCTACAGGTCTCCAAGCCATCCCTAAAGCCTCAGGCAACATAAAGTCAGTGCAGTAATAGGATTTATTTTAAAATCTCACATTCTTCTACTTTTCATATTATACTATTCCCTAATGTAGGACATTATAATGCATTTTCTATATTTAATTAAAACTAAGTCTATCACTCAAGTAATGAAAAGTGCATGACAATTAATTATAACTTTCAAATGAAAATTCTAACAGGGAAGTATTAAAAACTGACTTAAAATTAAATAACTTTCTTATTACTTATTTGTTAGGAAAAGCAGTTACCAATTCTGTAAAATAGTCAAAATAGTTGAGTCCTTAGATAGCTTCCAGAGGTTTTCCTGTTCATTATTGAATATTAACTGAAGGAAAGGAAAGAAAAACAAAATAAAAACAACAACAAAGGACTTGAACTTCTTTTAATGTTTATGTTAGATTTTAAATCTTTAGATTTTAAATCTTTCTATGCACTGTCAATCTTATTTGAGAGGTTACTTGCACCGAAAACAGTTCTTCTACTCCCCGATTCCTGTATTTTAATCACTGCTTAACTGATGGTTTTTCCATTCCCTTAAGTACTTCCTTAAAGAATGTTTTTGACATATCTTGTCCATTACTCTCAAATTAAAGTTTTTTTACTTGAATTCTGTAGTTCCTTACTTCAAATATTCCTTTTTTTCAAACATTTAGATCTTCTGAAACATATATCCTATAAAAAGGATCTATTGACTTTCCCTTTATTTATCACGTGCTAACAGATTTTCTTTTACCACTTCCATCCAGTTGTTCAGTTTATGCACCTGAGCTAACTTTGGATCACTAGTGGAGCCTGTATTAAAGGTGATACCACTCATGCAAAATACTCTTTCTGTAACTCCCAGTATTTGGACTGAGATAACATACTGAACAATTTTGTGGATGAATACTATCTGGTTGTGTTACTGTTGCTGCTTCTGTTATTATTGGAATATTTTCTATTAATATTAAAATTTCCCCAGACTGTTTCCAGCAATGCTTTCCAGCAAGGAAGAATTTTGGTGAAGGAATCTTCCTGAAGAAATCTTTTCTGAGAATACCTATAGCAAAAAAAAACAAAAAAACCTCAAATTATTTTGCTTTTCTTTATGTTTTTGAGATCTCTTATGATGATTTTAAACTTTGCTACCATCACATCATTTTGCACCCCTTTTATGAACAAGGTTTTCCTTCTCTTTATACTTTTTAATTCAAAGAGGAATTACTGTTGCACATTATCAGAATCATATGGGCAATATACTGTAGAACCTTGCCACTTCAGTTCAAAGTAGTTAGAGTAAAATTAATAACAGTGGGAATACAAAGGAAATAGGAAATAACATTTTTCAGAATTGTAGCTAACTCATAAGATCTCCATATCTGGTAAAGTTGATTTTACATATCAGATAGCTACTAAAGTAGAATCTGATATTAACATTGCATCTCAGAAACGTTTCATTTTGTGTATGCTACTCTTTTTGATCTTCAGCTAATTGTATTCATAGTGTTATAGAGAGACAAGGAGTAACAGCCTCCTGCCTAGATGATGAACTCAAGATTTTCTTCAGACTGTGATCTGATCTTTACCACTCTGTGGATTGTAAACACCTCTGCTATGCACTTATGTTTACAAAAAGATAACAAGTAAGATCTGAATCTATTGCATATTAAAACTTGCAAAGAACAAAAGACAGAATGTTGGTTTTAATAATAAATGGATTTGTGAGCTATTTTAAAGTCACCTAGCTGGACTTTTAGTTTAGGTGCAATAATTCCTTCACTGGACTTTATAGGTTGTTACATTGATTATAGCGAGTAGAATGACTTTCTATTCAATTGTAAGTATGTGATGCTGTAGCAATTGTAGTACTAAAAAAAGTAGACTCTAGTAAACTTCAGACTACTTTAATGTCGGTTTTCAGTATACTTCTTGACAGAAAGCTGAGAGCCATATTTACAAAATGAAATAATTTTACTTCATGTATTAAAGTATTAATATTGCACAGGACAAGACAAATTATTGTGTTCTCCTTCTCTCCCAGTATCACATTGGGAATATAATACCGATATTAAAGGAATGGAAATCCCTACAAATTATTTCAGGTATTCAGAGAGCTAAGAACAAGGCCAAAAGGTTTGTTATCTCATACTCGAGTTTGTTGGTGGTATATGAACATTAATATAATCTAATTATGTAAGTTTGGTCTGTATTTCTGCCTTTGTACAAATTATATAAAAATCACATAATGTGTTATTTCAGAGATGTCAGCTACTCATAACTATAAAAATACAGATTCTACTGGAAGTAGTAAAAATCAGTTTTAAGTTTTTAAAGAATCACTAACATTAGACTGGTGCTTTTTTAAATGTTGTACTTGATGTGAAGAGATGGGGAAAAAGAAAATAGGAGTTGCTTTAGGATAATGTAAGAATGATGGCACTCAGACTCACTAAGGAATGCTATTTTTCTTCTTCAAACCATTCTTACATAAACTGTTTTAAATGCTTGCCTGCACACTAACAGGATACGTATGTGTAGAAATAACAGTAACTGTATTCTAAGCTATATTAGAAGACAACTGTGCTCAGTTCTTAGAAACATAAAATTGCTGAATTTTTCTTCGTTATGCCCTGCTTAATATCTGTGCAAAAACTGCAGAATTCACATTCTCATGGAGTACTTGGTTACTTAGAAGACTGTGCAATACCTGACTAATTTTTCATTTACTACATGCATAATGAGCATCTTATACAATCTCACATAGTTGCAGTAGGGAGACACTTGGTCTCATGGTTCATAGCTTGGATTTGCTGCACACAATATTTCAGTGGTTTTTGGAACATGTTAAGTTCCAAAATTAAGTTATATATGACATGTCATTACTGGAATTGTCTTCTGTACATGAGCTTTAAGCAATGTCAATTTCACCTGGGCGTGTATCCAGATGGAACATATTTCTGCTCTTCATTCATATCAAAACAGGGGAAAGCTGTGTATACAGTAATCTTCATAAATTTTATGTTAAACAGGTTTTGACAAAGTATAGAATCATAGAATTGTTCATGTTGGAAGGCACCTTGAAGATCACCTAGTTCCCACCCACTGCCGTGGGAGAGGCACCTTCCAGTAGCAATTACCAGCCCTCCTTTTCACTCATCATGAAGCAATATGTACATATTAAGTTCCAGCACTTCTAAGGTCCTCCCGAAAAGACGGATATTCTGAAATTTTATGCAAGAAGCATAAAATAATTAAGAAGAATTCATCACTTCATCATAGGAAATAGTTTACGATTTCAATGCAAGTAATGGAAGCACAGAAAAACGTGGTAGTTTTAAAGACCAGGGATTGAGTGACAGTACTACCCCAAGTATTCATATGCTTATTAAAAAATGAAGTTTAAAAAAAACATTAGGTACTTGAACTAAGGTGCACATGCATCCCATAAATAACTTACAGAAATTTGTGGTCAATATTTCTTTTTTTTTTTTTAAACTTGTAGATGCTTTTACTCTCTGGCACATCACCTTCCAAAGAATCTTAAATTTCTAACTTCCTAATCCCAACAGTGCAAACACCTCAAAGAAAAACAAACAAACAACAACAAAAAATACAAAAAAAAAAAAAAAAAAAAACAGTGCCTTGAAAAAAACAGTAGATAACTGCATAATCAATGAATATAAAGATGTTATAATTATGAAATAAGCCAAAGAGTTTGGCTAAGCAGGTTATAATAACAAAAAGAGAATAGATAGAATGCTTACCTGTATTCTGGGCTCACTACAAAACCCCAGAAGAGGAATCTCCAAAAAAGATCCTTTCCTACTGGTAGTCAGCTCTTAAATGGGAATAGGAGATGTGCAGCCAGGCTCCACCCTTTCCAGCAGCACAGGTGAGTTGCCTTCACCTATGCTCCTGTGGTTGACTCACTTTTTCTGAGCTCACAGACAACTTTCTCTGTGATAGTTCTCCTTAAAATCTTATTGTATTACAATTTATTCAGTGCTAACTGACCAGGAATACTTAAAAAAAATACTTACATTAAAAATCAGTTGAATCAGTACAATTAAGGCAGATTTTATTTTTCTTTTCTATCTCTAGTCTTGGCTTTTTCAATTGCAAAACATCCAGATTAGCAATTCCCAAATTTATCTGGTATGCAAAGCTGTTACCAAATAATAAAACTACACTATTGGTAGCCCATTTTTTTGTAACCAAAGCATAGCAATAATACCTGAAAGCATATGCATATGTTAGATACATTTTCTCATCAACAAAAAGTCACTGTAGCAGTGGTTTCATACCAAGCCCTGTTGCAAAGCCAGCATCTATATGTCATATATCATTCCATTTGTAGAACTTTTTGTTTTGCTTATTCACTTTCAGTTTTGTAGCTTGGTGTTAATGCCTTACTGTGTTTCACAGTTTAAATATTACGAACTGGGGGGAAAATGGGGCTACTTTTATAAAAGTTACCTTCTTAGTTCTTTTTAGATAAAAAATGATCTTATTGCAATCAGAAAAAGAATAAAATAATATTGGAAATTTGTCACAACATATCCCATGCATTACAGCTTTTTGTAAAGCAATGACCCTTTGCATCAGAAGAGGCACACGATGCATTGTCTGGGTATCTCCCACTGAGTGTAATCATTAAAAGTGAGTGAAAACTTCAGTTATAACTGGAAGAACACAGGGACACCAATGTTCTGGTAATTACTTCACAATGTTGCCCATGTTTCAGAAAAAACAACTGCCTTCATTTCCTGTAGATATGTGATAATATACAGAAATTACTGTTGGGAAAGGGAAGGAGAAGGGGAAAAGGAAAGAGAAAGGGAAACAGAAAACAAAAAGGGAAATTGAAAAAGAAATGGAAAGGAAAATTGGCCTGTATGGGCCTATAACAGGATTTGTTTCCCTGATTTGTTTTCCATAACAAATTATATAGATTTTATCATAGAGGTGATGAGTGCTAAAGCAAATGCCTCTTTGAAAAGAGCAAGAAATACTGACAAGGTCATGAGTTTTGCACGCAGCACTTTGAAATGAGCTCACCCAGCTTGATTGTTAAAATTTTTGATTGGAATAATAAAATGTCACTGAAGATCTTATATCTTCAACGAGCTCTTCTTAAAGGAAAGAGGTGAGTCTGAGTAGGTAACTGAAAAAAAAAAGGAAAAAAAAAGTGGGACACAAGTGATGATCTTAGACCTACACAATTGTTCCTAGACATGAAAAGGCAGATTGTCAAAGGAGGTAAAGTAAAACGTTTTGAGGCACACTATCTAGGGAATCAGGAGCATAGATAAATGCATCAAAACTAGTAGTGGGAGTAAACTGTTTGTGGGACACAAATGTTATTTCTAGTTTTCCTCAAGAAAAAGAGGGGAAAATTCTACTTGAAAAATACTAATTACGTGTAGAAATAAACAAATTAATACTTAAACTTATTTACATTTAATTCTGCATTTTTCTCCAAACTCTTCAAAGTTGTTATGTTAAGTAGGTTAAGTGTTTAGAGGACTTCACTTCCGAGGAGAAAAAAAATCATCTGTTTTTCTTATGGAATGTAACCACTGTAGTTTTGAGTTTCATTGTTTTCCCTCAGTTTTTTCAAGGGGCACTCAGAAATTCTGTACTGTGAAATGTACTGTGAAATTCGAGGGACCTTTCAGAAAATGAGAATTATATTGGTCATTTATTGTTTTCTACAATATCATTGATCTTTGTTAAAGTAAAAAGTGAAGGAAAGCTCATTGTTTAGAGCCAAATATATACATATTAATTAAATACAGACAAAACTGGTATGGTTGTACTGTACTGTCTTTTTTAATTTATTCTTCTTAACTATAGATAAAGTACTCACCTCCAAATAATTGAAATTAAGCAGTTTATTAACCAAAGCCTCATTATTAGGCAAATGAGAATAAAAGCTGAAGATTTTTTATATTTGTTTTCACTGGTTGCATCTATAACAGAGGGAAAATACAAGCATACCTCGGTGATTTGAAGAAATAAAATATCTACAAAACTGAAGTACTTCATGAGACAGAAAATACATATGTAACAAATTAAATAATGCTGGGAACTTCATCTAGATCATTCAGCTTGCTTGTTGAGTGCATGATAAGGTTATCTCTGCCAGTTCTGACCATAGCACTCAGCAGTAACAAAATGTTCTTACAGGTTAATTGCTTCAAAATGCACTGAGGTCTGGTTTCTATGGCTCTTCTGCTCATCAACCTGAAATAGCTAAAATCAACAATACTTGGAGTACTGTAAAAAAGGTGGCTCCAATTAATCCTGTTATTTTAAAAAAGATAGACAGAGATGTACTGTTTACTAGCTTTTCTAGTCCTGAAAAAAAAAAAGACCAAAAAACCCTCATACCTTATTTTGACCTTTTAATAGTTCACTCTTGTTTTCTCTCCTAGAATCATAGAATCACAGAATAGTTCAGATCAGAATGTATTTCAGGGGGTTTCTACACCAATCTCCTGATCAAGGTAGATCAGCGATGAAGTGAGACTTGACAGCTTAGGTTGAAAACAAGTCAAGTCTTGAAACCTCCAAGACTTGAGAGACTGGATAGCATGTGTAGGCAAGCTAGTAGACCCCTTAACAATTGATCTGATAGATTTAAGTAGATCCTATAAATCCTTCAGTAGATCATACTATCTCTATAGAAATATTTTTATAGCTGCAGCTAACACAATCAATCCAAACAACTACTATGGACCCTGAGTCCTTAGTCTCTTTATTCTTTCTCTTCATTTACTTACTTCATGTCTGAAGACATTATAAGATTTTATTTTTTATTTAATGAGTGGATAGTACACCCTGAATTGGTGTACATATGCTGTACAGTTTGCCCTTGAGCAGATACTGTTAACAGCGAGGCTCTTTTCTGGGAATTTGTTCCTGCATGATGCTGGAGTTTCTGCTGTATGCTGTACTTGCTTCCATATCCTGGATTCTGAGCTTCCAGGTCTATGAAAGTGTGATGACGAAGAGAATACAATGCTGTTGAAAGGCAGAGAAAGTAAAAAGCCAGAAACTTGACTTGAGAGATTGGGGAATCATGAACGTTGAAGACAGATTTACTTTTATAAAAAGGTAAATGTCATTTTACAAATGACTTGGGACACCGATGGAAAATCTTCCTTAGGACTTGTAGTGCTTAAGACTGATCCTATCTAACGCTGTTTACTGACTTTTAGCACTCTGTCAGGCTTTTAGAACAAACCATGGAGCTACTACAAATTTTAGATTTTTTTATTCCCTCAGTGGATAACTACAAACTGGCACTTATAGGGACATTACAAAAGGTTTGTTTCATGTATTGCATTGAGATAGAAATTCTGGCAGCCCAAAATTTCATCAATTCAGCCTAGAAGGCATGAATAAAGTTAATTAAGTCTAACAAGAAGGCACTGGGAAGAAGTGCAGAGAATTGAGAGCTGTTATCTCTTCTTTAAGATTGAGCTTTTAATGCATTTTGGTCTCATTTTGGGTACATATTCTAGGAATCAGTGGTCTGATAGATAAACATGCAAACCATTTTTAATATGAAATTAAAAGGAGCTGTATTTCTAAACTACAAAATTATAATTCTAAGTTATGAGAATCCTTCTTTGTTTTTTTTTTGGTTCAAAGCTTGCTTCCTTAGGTATTTTGTTGAGGAGGCAAGTGATGGATTTTGTGTGGCAATCAACATTGCTGTGTGGACAATTTTACATCTTTGGAGCTGTTTGCCTCCGGAAGATAATGCTCAGGACTGTTTACTGGCAAAAGATCTAGCCTGTTACCAAATAACTCCTGTTTG
Organism: Lagopus muta; assembly: GCF_023343835.1. NCBI lineage: Eukaryota > Metazoa > Chordata > Aves > Galliformes > Phasianidae > Lagopus > Lagopus muta. Next base: position 12,806,121 of record NC_064434.1, read on the forward strand.
CTATGGAAGGCTGGGGAACAATGCCACTGTATCCTGCGAAGGTAAGGATACCTCTTATCTGCTGGCAAGGCCAGGAAGATAAGAACAAAGAAGTTTCCTGCTGAGGTCCCAGAGCCAGAAGGTGCCACTCCAAGGAGAGCTGACAACTACTTTGGATTTGCGCTGTCACTCCAAAGACAACTGACTCGACCACTTTGAAACTATTGAAAAGGGGCCGTCATCGTGCTTTGACGTAGTCGTCGTCAATAGAACAACTCTGCCCGACGACCCACCACTACTGAAGATCAAAGACTGAACTATGAACCTCGCTGGATCCGTGGTGGTGACTATGTCCCTCTTGCTGCCTATAAAGACTCCTTGCTTCTTCTCTTCTATCTTTTCTATCTCCCTCCTTCCCTTCCCCATTACCCTAATCATAATAGTGTCCGTCCTCCCCTTCCCCATTTCCCTGATTAAGATTTGTAATAAACTGGTTGGACCAACATTTGAATCATTGTTTCTTAATCTCACGCCGGGTATATAGATAATAAAAGAACCTCCTCTCCCTCCTATAAATTGGAGCGAGACGTAAGTACTTTGAAAAATCAAGCTATAATCATTTTATATTGGGTACCTGAAGACAATATTTTGTTAAATGTAAAATTGGAAAATTTCTAAATCAATTGCTGATCTTCATATGATGGAAAACCTTCCTACGACCTTATCTTTCTATCCTCTTGGGAATATCTTATCTTCCAAATTCATAACTATAGCACTCAAGTACACGTGCTCAAATGAATGATAAAAGTGTTATACTGATATTTCTAATGGTGGGTTTTATAATTCTAGATTCTTAACTTGATTTGAATATGCTATCTCAAATAAGGCCTATTGGCTATGTGTAATACAATGCGTACAAAGTGAGTAATTGAAATTGCATTCATTGAAAGGGAGGAGAAACAGTAGAACTGGTCCATGAAGAAAACAAGAGAGGAGACTATGGGGATAGTCAGAGCTGTGACCTGGGCATAGTCCTGCAGGATCTGAGCAGAGAAGGGAAGGAAATCAGTCTTGTCTAGGGTTTATGAGGTTAGTAATAGAAGGACATAGGTCCAGAAACAGAACTGGAGACAAAGCAACCTACACTGAATATCCAGCTAGGAAGAACAGAATACAGATAAGCACATCTACAAGCTGTTGGCCTTGAGCTAAGCTGAAATAGGATTTTGGTGATGTGCAAGTGTATGGGAAGTACATGAAAGGACTGCCTAGGGCTAGGAAAATTTTGTGGGGTCCTGAAAAACCATTTCAAACAGTTGTCGTGTTGTTGGGTAACATGCTTGGTCATCTTCTGAACAAGTTGTTCTATTTGGCCAGATGAGAAATTGAGCTGAAAATGAAAAGGTAATGTTAATCCTCATTTTTGCTAACTTGCAATCTTTTCTTTTTTTCTGTTGTAGTTTATTAAAGATCATATTTAAGCAATGTAAAGTTTCTTTATTTTTTTTTATTACCCATTCCCCCTCCTCAACCCCATCCTCTGTGACATAATTAAGGTAATAAGGTCTTGAAACTGAAAAACAAAATGTCATGGTTTTATGATTTTTGGTTATCAGTATTCCACATCATAACATCATGTAGTGCACTGGGAGTTAAAGTGTTAATGCTCCATTTCTGGGTACCTGTCCCTGGAAAGAAGAACTACATTCCCCAGAAGACTGTTTGCTGTGCTGTTATAATTTCTTCTACGGGGGAGCAGATATAAGGCTTTGGTAAGTCTCTGATGGTTCTGCTTCATCAGGCTTTCCTCCCTGCTGCTTAACTGGACTACACATCTCACCTCAGCATTATGGTCAGGCCTATCCACCTTTCGGACACTCTCTCTCATTATATTTGATCTATTAGCTTCAATTCTAATTATACTGTATGATAGTATGTTATCTTGCATACCAATACCATATTTAGTAAATTAGTTTGTTTCTCCTCAGATCATTGCTGCTGTTTTCAATTATTTTGAAATATGTATTCCCTTTTTCAGAGGTGCAGATTTTGCAAAATCCCTCCAGCCCACTAGTCATGGAACCGGGCCGAACCAGCCCGTCAACCGTTGACACAAAACAAAACAAAATAAAATAAAAAACAAAATGGCAACAGCAAACACACACAAAAGAAAGAAAGGAAACAAATCTACAGCCTCTAGGAATCAGGTACGCTCTTCACATCATCTAAAAATAGAGCAGTTGAGAAATGTGAAAATGAGGCAGGCACTTGACTTTATAAAGCCTCCGATTTTAGCTACTGAACAACTACAGGTACAAATACATCACCTCACAGTTTTATTCTGTTTTATGTGTCCCTTCTCATGCTGCTGATGGCTGTCAGATGAGAAGCTCAGTAGAGATAATACAAAAAATTCTTTAATCTTCTATAGCAATAGATATATCTTCTATAGCAATAGAAGAGGCACAAGAAAGTTATTGTCTCAAGAAAAATAATTCTGAGTGACTCGTGCTATTTCTGGGAAATTTTCATAACTATAAAAACTAGCAATTAACAAATATTTTGCTTCATTGGAACATATGCTAACATTTATGTTTCCCTGTATAACTTATTCTCTTAAAGTATTTGGTTTGATAGTGAAACTAATTTTACAAACCTTTCCTAGTTAATTCTTTTTTTCACCTTCTTAGTTCAACAATTTCTTACATAGAGCATCATAAATGTCTATTCAAAAGACATTAGACAAGGAGCAGGACCACTGATTACAAAGAAACTGAGTTGGTTAAAAGGACATGGAAATATGCTCTAGTTTACATTTAACATTTAAACTTGATTGAATTCAGGGAATGGGGGAAACTGATTGAGTTGATTTCTGAAGTGCACAAACCATACTGCCTCAGCATCACATGATTTTTAGTGACGTTGTGTGGATAAATAACATGATCATCTAATATTTTCTAGCAGAAAGAAACAAGATGTCAAGAGAATATAAGTAAAAAAAAGAAAAAAAATAAAAAGGGAAAAGACGCTAAAAAAGACATTGCCAGGAACATTAAAATTAGGAAAAGTTTTAATCTCCATTTATGTTCAAATGTTTGTTTCAGAAATGTCTTAGTGATGTGTGTTAGTCTTCACTGGTCTGGCTAAACTGCATTCTGTACCCAGAATAGTAACACTAAATCTAGATCAGAAATTTGAATCTTTGCTTAGCCATACTCAAAACCTTGAGCAACAACATCAGTTTCAAGATAAAGGGTCCCATTACAGTCTTGGCACAAGGACAGGCAAAGGAAGAAGACACATCCTTCAGGGTGAAATGCATTCAACTAATCTTCCACTGGAAATCTGCTCTAGTCTGACCAACTTCAGGGTAGTGGATTTCCTGGTACTGATATTTGACATCACTCACAAATACTTACATGAGCAGAAACACAATACACTCAAATAAATGGCTGTATGTATCACCTCAGACTTTTCAGGATGAAAGCTTCTTGTGGGATTTCTGTAACTTTGGCTAAACTTTTGAAGGCATACTTCAAAACTGATACACACAATTATATTTATAAAGTTCTTAAATTCTCTTGGCCCAGACTGACAGTCCTATGGAGTATACCAATATATAAACTAATTTTATTTGATTTCTGTTAACAGTACATTCTTTTTCACTGAATGCTACTTTTTTCCTATATGATTGGCATTGAAGATAGACCTACTCAGGGGATTTCCCTAAAGTTGTTTGTTTTGAGTCGAGAATAAATCAATCTCAAGAGTTAAATTATTGGCAAAATATATAAGCAGCTGATGATGGAACCTTTTATTGCTAAATACCAAGTAGATCTCATAAAAAGGATGTGTTGAGTATCATTCAGGATACTCAAAGCAAGGTTGAGAATATTATTGACAAGAATTTAGTAAACAGTAAGTAATAAAACTGATATGAGTCAAAACTGGTAATGAATCAAGCAAATAGAATTTAATATCATCTTCTCCTAACAACCTCCAAAACATAGCTAAGGATAAAAACATTTAAAATAGAAATGCTGTTTAGGAAATTTTAAGAAAAATGCTAATAGGATGACCTTAATGAAAGTATGGAGAGATTACAAAAATGTAGGTTACACAAAATAATCTCAGAAAGTAAATAGACTCTGAAAGTAATGAGTTTTGTAACTGATTTTGAGAAAAAAAGATTGAATTAATAGTGGAAAATTTTGTAAGATCTCTGCTTTTACTGCAAAGTTGTAAAGCATCTGATGTCTAGAAATTTGTGGAGCTGCTGCCCTTAGTGTTCGTTTAGCTGCTTTTCATTGGTTCTGTGGACTAGGACATATGACTGCAAAGTTTATGGGACAAGAATGGGTGGCAAATCATCAGTCCCTGAGGCATTCTTACTTGGAGTAATGCTGGGTGATCAAAAAGGAAAAATGAATCCCCATGTCTGGATTGCTCAGAAAATCTCAAGACTTTTTACAGCTCCACGCTGATTGAGTTTCTCAGATCTATGGACAACTGGATTCATAAGTTTTCAGGAGCACATATAGACAAATTCTGTGCATGTTTCTGCCTTGTTTTGCCTCATTCATACAAGCATTCTTGACTCCATTTCAGTCTCTCATTTGTTCCAGACTAGAGGTCTGATTTCCTTCCATCAAAATTTGGAGTAATTACCATTTTTCCAGTAGGCTTTCTTTACCTTATATTATATCCTTTCTATCTTCTCTGTTGCTAATCAGTGATTCTTTTTTTAATAAAATTTTAATCTGTTTAATTAGGCAGACGTGCCATTACCCATTAAAAGACAGATTTAAAATGGATGTGTGAGAGATTTTTCTATTTGTAGATTCTATTTAAAGTTAAGTAAGGACACATATGTGGTTAAGTACAAAGTATGCAAGAATTTACCGGTGTACTCATGGGCTTCATTTCTGTGTGTAGGTAAAAGCAGATCATGTTCACAGTTAAAATACACTGTACATTCTAAAATACAAAAAGATATTTCCCAGTCTTAAATACAATTTACATATTAGAAAATATTCTTGAAATCATACGAATGGAGGAAGCTTTTCATTTTTCCTTTTTGTTTTTCTTTTTTCTTTCTATGAAACTGATTAATTTCTAGTATTAAAATCCCTGTGGATCTTTCTGGCTCATAAACTTACTTTTCATCACTTGGCTAAAGGTGAAAATATCACACTTCTCTAACTCATCGTGGATTTGCAGATAAAACATATTAAAGAATGTCTGTATTTTCAAAATGTCATTAAGGATGGAAGAAATTAATCTAGTTCTGAGAGAAGACTATTTCAGAACACTGAATGTTGTTATTATTATGGTCTCTCTGGCCTCAGAGAATAGAGAAGCATCTATCAGGCTTACCATATCATTAAAATTTTGTTTGTTTTATCTCACCAAGTTTCTCTTTCTTTCTACAAGTGCTGAACTAAATAGGTTTCTGTGAAATAACACTGTCCTTTTATGTTATGGTCTATCATTTTAATACTTGATTTTCCGACCCTGAAGAATTTACCTTTCTTGTTTTGGAGACCAGTAATGAGTTTGCCCACGTTATAATGACTTAATTTAAATGTAAATGAAAAGTTTGAGTATAAACATTTTTTCCTAGGCCTGATAAGGCTCACATATAAGAAAAGGTGAAAAGGAAGACATTCATCCTTGGAAAAAATACATCTGCAAAACAAAATAGTAATCAAAATAGTAAATATCCTAATAGTTTCATACCTCTTTAAAATTAATTGAGAAAATAAATGAAAATTAGTTAGTAGAATTGTTTATACAGGCAAACATCAGTTACTTATTTCTGGTTGCTCTAGAAACATTTCCAACTCTAACTATTTGAAATTCACTTGCCATATGACATTAATTCTACAACTATAAGTATTTAAAACTTCTGGTAAGCTATTCAGAATATTATAAGCTTACTCTTGTTGTTGTGGAGTGGTATACTTGGTACCTCAGTTTGAACTGTTTTGGTCATTGTCCTGTTAACTACTCAAACTTTATAGAAACATCAGATCCTGCGACACAGCTCTTCCAAGAAGCCGCTGGATTAGGGATGACAGAAAGATGACAGAAAGAAAAAAATTATGATCATGACTACCTAAATAATTTGGCCTGTCTAATCAGAATCATGCGCCAGAAAAGGAAAACACACTCTATACAACCCTTTAAAATTATGCAGATAAAACAAATATAGTTATATAAATATTTAAAACGCAAACACAACCTCTGTGGAAATATTGTCACATGTAACAGTGTAACAAGATGGGGATTTTTTAAAACTTTGAATATCTGATTTTACCAGGTGACTAGTGTTTAAAATGGATGACTTTTTCTGAAACAGTTTTTTTCTGGAGGTCTCAAGTTCATTAGAACCTCTGTGGAAAATCAAATACTGGTTAGAGTGACATTATAATCTGGAAAATGTCAATGTATCTGCATGGAGACAAGAACAATTATATAAAACTTCTTTTAGCCCTTCTGTGCTGCCAGACCATTTGTGTGCTTGATTTGATTTTGTATTCTATTGTCCGTCAGCTGCATTATTTCAAAAGTACTAGCTCCAAAAGCAAACTCTAGTTAATTACATCCCTGCAATCCCAGCTACCTCAGTAACTAGGTTTGTTGAGTTTTCCTGTCTATCCTAGAGTCCAATGACAGAAAAATGTAACTGTAATTTCTAATTTGAATATAAGATAGAAATATGAGTGAGTGAGCACTAAAACACTGTGATTCTTTTTTCTCAGGTTATCTGACTAAAGATTGCTTAATATAAAAGAAATAACAAATATGGAAAGTGATAAACACATGAACTGAAACATTAAGGAGCAACTGCTAACAGAGGCAGTAAGATCAAAGCTTTTCAGTCACTTTCAGATTGCCCATTAGAAGAGTTACTTAGGAACAGCTTTCAAAGGGGTTAGCCTGAGATTTGCAACAGGTAAGGATGGGGAAACATGATAGCTGTGAGTATTGTGGGATACATAAAGTGGCTTGTGGAAAAACAAAATACAGGGATGGAAAAGGAAAGACCAGGATAGATCAGTGAAGAACAGATACTCATAACATCCTTCACAGTGTGAGATTTCCTCTAGCACAGTGATATGAATCTGACAAGGATGGGGGAAGAGTTTAATATACAACTCTGACAAAGTCAGAATTATGGAGAAAATAATAATTCCAGGTGAGCACCAGAACAACGAAAGCTTGGAGTCATAAATATGTCAAATACCACCTAGAAAAAAAGAAAATGTAAACAACACAAACATAATTTTTTGCTGTAGTCACATTGCTTTTGAGAAGTCTGTGATAGACTCATGCTCAAAAGCTGTTACACTTAACTTACGTCTGAAAGAAAAGAGCTTCCAAAAGAAAGAGATTTTCAAAAACTGTTTTTATTTTCACTTGCTTGGCAGTGTTCTAAAAATGATCTCTTACTGTGCAGTTACAGTACTGTTTGATGCTTTTTATTGCATGTTGTCAAGAGTGTAAGAGGTCTGCTTTAAGATCGACAGTTCCAGTGTTGTGAGTGACTTATAGTAGCCTTTTATTTCAAGGATAAAACTGCAGCATCTGAAATAAAGGATTTTAAATTCAGAGTTAGTGCCAGGTTTGTTGTTGTTGTTGTTGTGATCAAAACCTCATTATTTTCCTCTTTAATTGAAGTTCTACTTCATGAAACAGTTTAAAGTTCCTATAAGAATTCTGTAAATATTCATCTATAAGGAGAGGAAGGAAAACAAAATCCCGTCAAAAAGACCTTGAGCAATGTCAGGGGAGTGATCTTTAAATAATTTCAGTTGACAACAGAGCTCCATTTCTCCCCTGCAACTTGCAACATGCAGACTCCAGACAGTTTGCATGAACTATCTTCAGATGGAAAAGGAAATGAACATGGGAGATACTGAGCAGAACATTAAAACTGAGTCCAGTATTTGGCAGGAAGCTGAACATGAGGGGAAAAAAATAAAATAAAATAAAATAAAATAAAATAAAATAAAATAAAATAAAATAAAATAAAATAAAATAAAATAAAATAAATACCTCACAACAATAATAATTTGATTAGAACATAAAAAAACAAACAACCCAAAACATTATGAAACCATTGCCAGGCCAATGAGATCATACCTACCTACACATTTTCTCTGCTACAAAGCCAATGGAGAATAAGAAATTGTTCACGAAACAATACTGACCAGATGGATGAGCAAATATTCATACTGAAAATATTGTAAGCCTGTGAATGTGAAGTATAAGATTACACGTTTGCCATACATGAAAAATCACCATCCTAAGATGATATGGAACCTGGATTGCATTGAATGACATTGAATCTAACGCATCCAAACATATTTTCATGACATACACTACACTTTCATGGTAGCAATGCAAGACATGTGTTGCAAGAAACAGATAAATTTACTCTTTTTCCCTACACAATATATCATTTAATCAGTTTCAACAAATTGTTTCCAGTTTATTGCTTATGTATAGGTCACTTGGAGATCTGCATAATGAAGAGCTCTATTCCATTCCTTCTGTCAGAATCCATGAATGGTAAGCTGCGAAAGTGTTAGTAACCACAGTTACTACTGAAGATTTATGTAATACTTCTAAATTGTTTCCTCATGCTGAAAACTAAATCATTCACTGTCTTGAATAGCTGTCTCTCTCCATTGACTTGAATGGGAGTATGTCTTAGATATAGCAATTTGAAGGGCTTAAATTTGTTATGATGTATTCTTATTCAATACTTTTGACAAAATCTGTATAAAAAAATTGTTCCAGAAACCAAAGCAGAGCCTGAAACATTGTCCTATAATCACTTCTTTGAAGTAAGGAATTATTTACTCCTTCCTTCTGTAAAGTCTAACAAGGATTCCAAAGACATTGTCACTACACAGCATTTTCTCCTTCCTTCTGTAAAGTCTAACAAGGATTCCAAAGACATTGTCACTACACAGCATTTTATCTGTGTCTTTCCCCCCCTTCCCTCACCCCCCAGAAAAGTGGAGAAAAGGAATAAACAATTTTGTGAAAACTACCCAAGACAGATCAGTTGGGTTTTATCAAGATATAGTTAACTTTAGTGTAGACATAGATGTACAGTAATGTTGAAAAAACTTTAAAACTGCTGTAACATATTATTAACTTTGTTTGAAAAATTTTCCCATCAGAGGGAAAAAAATCCATTTCTTTCATAGAAACAATGCATATTGAATCTGCAAATGCTTAGCCAACCAGCTGCCATGCAGTTGTGCAGTTGAAACTAGAGAAGAAATCAATATATCATTCTTTAGCTCTTAAATGTATTCTAGACATTTTCTCTATGCTCAAGATAAATAAAAATATTTTTTCTACTTCATTTCTATTAGTAATATTTGAAAAAGTAAAATAAGAATTGCAAAGTTTTCGACAATGACAAAAATAGAGGGTTATGGTATGCTGTGAAAACATTAGGCAAATACTGTCAGATACCTTTGACCTTCTGAATTATTGTGCCTGTAACCTCAATGTCCAACACAGTCCTGCAATCAATCTTTATCAGACTTACTGCCAAGACCAAAAATCAATTTGCCCGAGGGATGAACACTGCTTTTTCCAAGTGATTCTTTGAGCAGTGACATGCCATAAAGGTCTTAGAAAAAAAGAAAGCTAGTTCAGATAGGATGAAATTCAAAGAAAACAGCATTCCTTAAATAAAAAGAATTTTAAAAGTCCATTCCTAGAGTTAGGCTGATGCATCTTGTATATTTTTAATAGTAATGAAATAGGAGTAGGATAGATAATTTAAAGACAGGTTAGTTGCCTGGTGCCATACTTTTTAGGTATACGACGGAGTGTACCATACTAAAACTTGTATCTGGAGAAAGTGTGTTGGAGCTTTTGGAGGAGTGGAAGGTGGTCAGGCTGTATCCATGGTGAATCCTTCTGTCTGAACCCTTCCAATTTTGTCTGCTAGAATCAAGTGTAGTGTCCTTCACAGATTCCTAGAGAGACTGAAAGATCCTTGAGAAGGATCCCTAAATATTTCCCTTTTCTAAAGATGGGTGAGAATCTCCTCTGCAAATGGTGTAAATGGAACCACAGTGAAGTATCTGTTGCTCCAACTCTGAGAGTCTACGCTTTAGTTCTGATGGAGGATTGCCACTTCAGTGTCTTATAATCAAAGGAAATATAGTCATTATCTTCCAAAACCCTTAGAAATCTCAGTTGTGCTGAGAAGTTATACTGTCCTCTGAAATTGCCTATATCTGTCAGTATGATAGGAAAAAAACATGCACAGTGCTCAGTAAAGTTTAATGCCTCTTAAGGTAGGTTAAATATAATGTGGTAAAATGTTTCTCTTACACATTAGAGGTATCTGACAACAGCCATGCAGTGTACTGAATGGAAATCAACCACCATCAATGATGAGCATGGAGTTTGAAATATGTGAGCTGGTCCAGAAACATAACACAGACCACAGGAAAAAAGAATCTCAATAATGAATAAGTAATATTTTGAGCTATGTAGCTATAAATATAAATAAACAATAGCCTAAACAGCTCACCACAAGTCTAAGGATGCTCACCCCTATGGTGGCTTTGAAGAACTCAGAGAGATTGGCATGTCCTGTCTATGTACATACAAGGAGTGCTCATGAATAAAGCTACTAGCAACCTTACAGATATACTGTTGAACTATTTCCCACTTCTGTAGCTTGTATAGTTGTACATTCATAGTGTGAATATATGTAGAGAAAGAAAGATATAGAGAAACAGACATACCAAGTTTGGCTTATCACCTTCTGTGTGGTAAATGAAGTCAGTATAAACATATTTAAAACCTGTCCATCGTTTTGATCTGAGAATATTCCTCATCATCATGGGGAACATATTCTGCTTAAGGCTGGTAAAACAGTGTTTTCAATAAACGAAATAGAAATATTTTATAAGATTGTAGATATAATTTAGTTTATTAGAAAATTTTAATTTTTATTATTAGTTTGTGCTTTGTTTAGATAGACCAATCTGCTCCAGCTCCTGGGGCACTGGTAAAGAGTTCTGATCGGCTGCCATTACGCTCAGGTTTCAACAACAAATTATTGTAAATTTGGCTCTACTTTGTTGGAGAAAAAGTTTTGAATGTATTAAAAGGGAAAAAAAAAAAAAAAAAAAAAAAAAAAAAAAAAAAAAAAAAAAAAAAAAAAAAAAAAAAAAAAAAAAAAAAAAGAGAGAGAAACCAGAAATGTATGCAACAAAAAATGTATGAAAAAAAAGTACTGACTACTAAGCTGACAAAGCATCTAATACCAGAAATCTGGTAATAACTGGAAGAAAGAGAAGGCAATCTCATATGATGACATTTTGGGTGTTTGGATGTTTATAATAATAATTAAAAACAAACAAACAAACAATACTTTAAACATTAATATAAGCTTAGAAGTCAGGGGTGCTGATGCAAAATTAAAGAAATATCAAGTCTGTTCATTCTGTTGTATATTGTTATTAAAAAAAAGTATCCTGCAGTTAAATAACAGTTAGCAATAGAAGCATGTTAACTTTTTATTTATATTTCAAAATGGAAAAATGTTCATTGTATGGTACAAAGAAATCTTTAAAATTTTGACATGAATTCATAAATTTCCCTTCCCTATTCGGCAAATATTCTAATATTACTTGAAATAGCTAGCATACTCTTTGAAAAGAAGCAAACAGTAAACTAAATTTTGTTACTATTTTTATACTATATATACCCATATGTTTATTGTGTAGTCAGCTTACATAATAGGTAACCAACTAATACTGCTAATGGTGAATGAGGAGTAAAGATTTCTAAATTAAATTGATAGGTTGTCAACCTGAAAAAGTTTCCTTACGCTCTTGTAGCAAATCAGAAGTTTCTAGCTGGAAGAAGTATTGTTAGGAAAATAGATCTTGTGAGTTTTCATCTCCAAGCTGCATCACTACACTGTGATTTTGTTCTTACTGTGTCTTACTGTGAAATGTGTCACATTCTGTAAAGGAAGGTTTTGTTGCAATTAAAGCCATACTTCTGTCTCTGAAGGCTTGAATCTCCTTCATTTTCTGTGACTGACTCCTTTGTTTCCTTTTGGATTTTATTATGGGCTTCACCTTTAGCCATATTAGTACAATTTAAAGTAGATTTACTTTAATAGTTCTTATGAATGTGTTGAATTAGTTAAATAATCTAGTTTTCCAGTATTCTGTAATTTCTTGAATTTGCAAAGTTTTCCTTAATTTGATTCACTGCAGTGATGTCAACTTTAATTTTAATTCCACTTATCAAATATGATAAGAAGAAAACTCTTGAATAACCTCAGATACTTAGCTTATATTAATATAATGTATCCTCCTTCCCTATGGGGACAAATTTAATATTTCATACTTTACTGACACTACCATGTGCAGTAAGTATAATGTCCACTTTTCCCAGTTATGACAGAGTTCAACAGCAGTTCAGAGAATTTCTAGTGTCACATTACTAATCACTAGGCTTGTTTTATTTGCATTATTAACATTATTTTCTTTTTTTTCCAAACCACAGAAATTAAAGCAGGCTGAACATAAATCATTAAAATTTATGGAATTCCTCTATTTAAAATGAAAATTGTAAAATGACTATTGAAATCACTGTTTAAGAGATTCCTATGAATTTTCCCCCAAATTAAGTAATATGTAATTAATTTACTAGCATAAAACTTGAAAGCACAACGTGCAATTACATTATCAATTACTTCCTATTAAAATCTTGTTTTAGAGTTTTTTAAAATTTTCTCAACCATATCACCTGGTTTAAATTCTCAATTCCTAGTATCTGGCTCCAGCTGAGATTTTTGAAGGTTTTCAGTGATTTGTACGTGTATGTGTTTTCAGAGAAAAGAGACAAAGGAACAAACAAAAAACCACAAGCATGTTAAAAACTATTATGGTAAAGATCACTTTGGAAATGTACGGTGTTCTCACATGTAATGGAACAAGTATTTTGATGTTTTTTAATGAAAACACTCTCAAGGATTTGTAATTCATTTTGTGATGTTCTTTAATAGGAAATAATTTATTTTGTTTTGCCTTGTTTTTCTTCTCTGGCAAAAAAAAAAATATTTGGTGAAATTACACTATTTGTAATTTAACATTTAAAATATAAATTCTATGTTGGATATTCTCTGTATATAGTCATTACAATGGTTGCCTTCAAATCTATTTAGTTTTAATTGTGTTTGCACTGTTTGCAAAATCTGTGGATTTTGTGTTTCTTTGCTTTTTGTTTGTTTTTCTTTTAAAGGCATGTATATGTATGGTCATTTCTGAGCCATGCTTCGGTGCTCTCTAGGTGAAAGTTAGTTAGAATAAGGAAAAACTGTATCAGAAATGTAACAATATTCATGCCTGTAGACTTTGTATTATGCCCATGCCTTCTCTCTGTATCACCCATGTTCTTTCCTGATTCTTTCCTCCAGTATCTTAAATGAAGGTATCTGATGCAAATACAAAACAGAAAAGAGTTGGAATATGGAAGAAAAAGAGAACAGACAGTATGATTCCTTGCAAGAAGGAGGAAAAAAAGACAGGAATTATGTAAAGAAAAGAGTTTGCTACCATATCAGGAAGAAAGTTAAAAACAAGCAAGGGAAAATGCGCAGGACAAAACTCACTGTTGAACAGTCTAAAAACCATTCATCTAGGAGATAGAGAAGAGGGCAAATAGAGTAATGAGACCTGGGAACTGCACAATACTTCATGTTTTCAATATGAAGTTAACATATGTCTTCACACACTTTTGCATGGATTTCAGGATGGCTAATTATCTCTGTAATTATCTCTATACAGATTCATAATTTTTCTTCTGCAGGGAATTTAAAAGAGGATAAATCTCAGCTCAGTCTAGTCAACAACAAGAGGTAACTAGTCCAAACACATTAGCCTATATTTCCTGAACGTTGGATGAGGGCATCTCTTGTGGGCAAGCAATGTCATCTTAAGATAGTTATCTGAGTTAATGGAAATGCCAATCCTGAACTGCTAGGAAGCCTGCCTATTGATTGTTTAGGTGGCCAAAGTTTGATGAGATCAACCACACCTATCAAGGAAAAAGTCTGGGTACAACATGGGCATGCACACATTTTAGAAAAAAAAAAAATAAAGGACATTTTAAATATTGTTTATTCATATGTTTTTTCATATGTCTAGAAAACTTTATCTTGTAATATTTGAAGAATGTAAAAAAAAAAAAAAAAAAAAAGATAAAAAAGGTGCTTGAGTTCAATTTCCTTAGTTTTGTCTCTTCTTCCAACAAGATTTACATTGCCATATTTTGTAACTGTAATTCAAAACACATACTTTAAATTAAATCAGCCTTCTCTTCTCCAGGCTGAGCAGTTTCAAGTCTTTCAGTCTTTCTTCATACAGGAAATGCTCTGGGCCTCTCTCATCTTTGTGGCTCTCTGCTGGACTACATCCAGTAGTTTCCTGTCTTTTTGAACTGAAGAGGCCAGAATCGGACCCAGTACTCCAGATATGGTCTTACCAGAGCAGAGTAGAGAGGGGGAGGATCACTTCCCTAAGCCCGGTGGCCACATTTTTTATAATGCACCCCAGGGTGCCATGGCCTTCTTGGCCACATGGGCACACTGCTGGCTCTTGGTCAATCTATTGTCCATGAGGACGCCCAGATTCTTCTCTGTAGAGCTCCTCTCCAGCAGGTCAGCCCCTGACTTGTACTCTTGTATGCATTTATTCCTCCCCAAGACTCCACGTTTGCCCTTGTTGAACCTCATGAGGTTCTTCCACACTCAGCTCTCCAGCTCGTCTACGTCTTGCTGAATGGCAGCACAGCCTTCCAGTGTGTCAGCCACACCTCACAGCTTTCTATCAGCACACCTAAGGAGTTCTACTTTGTATGTTAAAAAAATATTGCCTTGCCACTCTTCTCCTGTTTTGTCCTTAACTCACATCAGATTGTATGTCTGTTTTAGTCATGTTGTGAGAAAATTCTTAAAACTCTTGTATATAATAAAGTGTATAGAAACTCCAGTATCCCACAGTTCTGTGCATTTGGATGACTGTCACACTTTGATATTTTGAAACCTAGTAAGCGTGCTTATGATTCTTACATTATTTATTCTATTATGGATTGTCTGCCAGTTAACAGTAACCATAGCCCTGACCTTACTCCACAAATTGTCAATGACATTTTTGATTTCTGTCTTCATATGTACGTGTAAAATCCTTCTCTATGTTGGCTCACACTCACCAGGTCAAGGTGAAATACATTATCTGTAAAAGCTCAGTTAGGATTTTACCATCAATACTGGGTAGCTGTCAAAAGTGATATGTTACTTCTGGAATATCATCCTCCTTAATACATGAGAGGATTTTTTAAAATAGTAATACATTTACTAAAGCAGAAGCATTTGGGCATATATTTCGTACTAGAGATAAAAGCTGTATATCCCAGGGGTCAGTACTGGCTTCAATCATTAATTATTTGGATGATGGAGCAGAGGGCACCTTCAGAAAGTTTGCAGAAGACATAAAACTGAAAGGAGTTGCTGGTGTGTCAGGGGGTTGTATTGCCATCCAGAGGGACCTAGGCAGATAGAACAATCAGAGAATCAGCATCAGTTTCACAGTTCAAAACTTCTTTCCATCTACTCCTTACCCCAGTTTCTCTGTTTATAGGTTTTGTTGGTTTTTTGTTGTTGTTGTTGTTGTTTTTTGTTTGTTTTTTTGTTGGTTTCCTTGTCCTTTCTTGAGGATTTTTCTCAGCCTCTACCATCTCTTCCTATGGTATTAATGAAATAAAATTATTCCTCTGCTCTGTATTTATTGTAAGGCTACCCATTACAAGCTGTAGACCATATCTCAGGCATTTTTTATTGCTGACTTCTAAACAAAGTATTCGGTAGTTTCTTTCTTTAGCCAGAATGTTGAAAGCTGCAAAATAAACTTAATAATCAATGTACACCAGCAGCAAAACTGTAATAACAGACACAAGAAAATTATGATCTGCTTAGAAATTTTCATGAGTTGAAGAAGAGGGAGAAAATTAAAACAGAAAATAAGCTAGTATTTGTGAGTGATTCAAATCCCAACACTGTCAATAATGAAAAATACAATACACAGTAACCATCCTCAAATTGGACCCTGTAGACTATGCTATTAAACTAGAAATGTGTCCTGCTGTTAACAATGATATATTCCAAGTTTTTGCTTGTGTTTTACTCCCTCCATACTGTCAAGTAATTTAATCCATTGGTCTATAGAGATTCAGATTTTTTTCTTCTGAGCAGTATTCTATGATTCTACAATTCTATGATTAATTCAAAACTAGATTATGAGAGACTACAACAGTATAGTTTCACAGAAGCTATAACAGTACACTGTTCAAGTGTTACTGAATTAGACTGATTTTAAGACAGTACCTGACAGTTTGGACAGGAAGATCAACATTTGCTTTAATAACTGAAAAAATCAACTCATAGCCCACAGTCCTCTGTATTCAATATTGATGAAGAAAACTGCAAAAACTGGATTCAGAAATGGTAAAATGCAACATGAATGATGTTCCTTTACTTAAAAACAAAGTAGTTTTCTTCCATGTGGTATTATTAATTTACAAATTATGCACATAACAACTTGCTACCTGGAACTGCAGGGAATAAAATATTCCAGTTCATCAGTTTTTTCCCCTCAACTTTTAGCCAAAATCTAAATATTACTCAGAAATATCCTTCATACAATACTTGAAAAAGTATGGTTGTTATTACTGATCTGGCTAAACTTCCTAAGAGTAATCCTTTAAGAGTAGTTCTTTTTTCCTTCACGTTTACTGTCTTTCGAAATAAAAATAATAGAAAGTTTCTCAAAGACCTGCACTGGCCATGTTACATAATGCTGAGTAATGAAAAATCATAACAATTCTGGTTGAATAGATCTCTGGAGATTATCCAGTCCAATCCACTTTCAAGCCAGGACCCACTAAATTGGTACATAATATTCTTTATTTCAGATGAGCATCAAATCTCTGGAAATTTACCCCATCGTTTGGAAGATCCAGTGAGAAATGAGGCTTAATGGTCTATAGTTTCTGTGTCTACCTTTCTCTCTTTCTTGAAAATGCAAATGATGTTTCCCATTTTTCAGTCATCAGAGATTTCGTCTGACAGTCACAGTCAGTCACAAATATGACGGAGAGCAGCTCAGCAACCACATCAGCCCGTTTCTTCAGAACACTGGGACACATGTCATCAGATCCCATAGACTCATTTCTCTTATAGTCATTTTGATTACATTTTTGCTTTCTGAGGTTCATCTTCAACTAAAAGGGACATTGCAAATAATGTCTACCTTGCCCAGCTGGACAAATCTGCAAAATCTATTTGTTACCAGTTTTTTTTTTTTTTTTTTTTTTTTTAGAGCATATGGATGCATGGGGATTATTCCATTCCAGGAGCCAAATTTTGAATTTGTCTTTGCTAAAATTCATATTATACTTAAACCATTTCTACAGAATGACAATGCCTGACTGAATAGTGAAATTTTCCTCTAGCACAGTCAATGATTCTCTCAAATTTTTATCATCCACAAATTTGCTTTCATTCCACCGGATTCTCCATGTCATTAATAAAGGCAGTGAAGACTAATACTTGTTTACGAACCCCTGAGGAATGCTGCTTGTCAGTGGTCACTATATGGAGTTTGTACTGCATCATAAATCCCAGTGTTAAATCTATTTCTTAGGTGACCTGCCTAAACCATACCTCACCATTCAATTAAAACAAACAGCAGCAGTAACTCTTTTTTCATTCACAAAGCCAATCACATTTTCACAAAAAGCTATTAGTTTTGTCAGACATGATTTGCTAGATATTCCCAGTCACCCTCCTGTGCTGTAGCATTGTCCTTTGCTATATATTCAGTTCCTCATTCCTTATGGCAACTGTATCATGCAAATGATCAAACGAAAAGGATATATTTGTAAACTGCTCCCTCAGGTTTACTATTTTGCAGTTTTTCAGTCACATGGGATAAAGGAAATTCATCAGTTTAAAATAAATCCTTTTTGTTTGTTTTCAAAATCTCTTCATGCATATGATAAAAAAAAAGAAAAAGCAAACCATAAGACCCTGCTTAATTGAGGGGATAATTTTAACAAAAAGCAAAATGTAAGAAGAAATAACTTGCTGTGAACATCAAATAATCCTTTGATTCCATAATTAATTTTTTGTCTAATTTTTATTTGCATTTTCCATAATAAAATCTGAAACAAATCTGATTACTAAGGAAGACACTTTAGAAACCTGAAAACACTACTGAGAATAACTTTAAGCATTCTGCAAATGGACTTACTGATAAACTATGTACAAGGGAAACAACAACTCATTAAATAGTTAGAATGAAATTAAATTTAGCTCAGCTACTTCATTCATAGTTTTCTGTGCACAACGAATGATACAGTAGTTTTTTTTTTAATAAATACATGTGATTGAATATATCATACTAAATATACATTAGGGATAAAAATATGGTCAGACGCATATGTGATTTTACTCGATACTGTCACCTTGTTTACTTATAAATATGTTTACACAAATAGAATTAGATAGATGTATAAATGTTCATATGCATGGTGAATTGCACCATTCTACTCCCATAACTATCATTTTACTCCCTAACTTTTCTTATTTTGGCATTTTCTATAATTCCCATTCCAGCAACTATACTCTTATATAAATGTCTGTACCTTGCCTAGTCCTACTCACTAAAGTTATAAAACAGATTCATAAAGTGAAAGAAAAACAGAATATTTACTAATTGTGTCTGACCTCCTCCATACATCACAGGCTGTAGGATTTGCATGTGTTTTTGAAATATAATTTCCAAAGCTGTCAAAAGATGTGAGGTGCTGCCACTTTTCTTGGTATTTTATTAGAATTATACATTATTCTTATTTTCCAAATTGAACGTATTCTGTTTAAACTTCTAGTACTTATTTCCACTTTTCTGATAGCTTTTATAGCCATCTGTACCTAGTGGTCTGTTTATGTGAAGAAAATTATATACTGTAATGAAGTTAGCATTCAGTCTTCTTTTTACAGAATATATAGATACAGGTCATCATGATCATAACTTACTGTAGCACATTAATCCTCCAAATCTCCTTTTTGCACATGTCATATTTTTTTGCCTCCTGATATTTCCCTCAGAAAACCAAATGCTAAATGCCTAAGTATATATTATGTAGAAAAGCAGACTTCCAGAATTTTTGGTGTACAATGCTCCTGCTATTCTTATTATTACATTTTTATTAATTCTATAAAATAACAGTTGTAATTTTTTTGGCTGAAGATCCTTGATTTGTAAACAAATTAATGAGGTATTATTTCCATATCTGCGCTTCTTACTGAATATATAATAACCAGTTTACTTGAACTTCAGCTCACTAATTATTCCTGGAATTATGTTCATTTATAAACAAATAAGTAAAATGAGATATTGAAACTGATGTTAGCTTTATTCTTTATGAAGATTTCAGTATAATTTACTGTTGGTTTGGGAATGCATTGGATATTCTTCAGTATGCTTATTCAACTTCTATTAAAGGAAACAGAATAGTAATATTTGCTGATGTGTTATTTCTGCCAGATGCAGTGGGAATAGCTGTTTCAAAGCAAATGAAGAGTTTCTAGAAGCAGCAAAAGAGAGTTCAACAGATGCAGAAAATTGTTTCTTGTATTCTTTTTATTTTAAGCTCTGTGGGTTAGAATTTATTAACTTACTGGAGTGCAGAATACATCTGTGTAGAAAACAATTATTAGAGTGCTTTGTCACTGAGGCATATGAGCTGACATTGCAGGGCATTATCCTTGTGATGTTTTCATATATATAGTCCACTGGTAAAATTTCCATTTTTACTACTGACAGATTTAATTGTACTTCTACAAGGACAACATCATAGATGTTCTGTGGATTTCCTGAACAGTAATGAAATGATGGAGTAAAAGCCTACAGGGAACATACATGTTCCAAGTTAAAACTGGGGGGAAAAAAAAAGGAAACTTTGAAACTGGAAAATAAAATTTAAACCTATAGTCAGAAAATGTACCATTTTATAAGCACAACACAATGTTTATCCCTAGCTGAGGTTTACATTGGTAAATACTGGAAAACATCAGTGAAAAGAGATGATAGCAATGATTATGAGAGGTCTTTAAACTCCTAGTGAAAAGGAAGATTGAATTCATCAACACACACTTGAGACTTCCCCACTGAAACATGTTGGGCCCTGCTTGAGTTCTGCATCCAGTCTGGTAAGGGTTCCTATGGCACAGGCTGGAGCTGAGGGATGCCACAGGTATCTGGCATGAGCTGTGTGAGCCAGTGGTGAGACACTCCTGGGGCAATCCTCTGCCTGTGGGCTGTGCTTCAGCCCCAGTTCTCACCTCTACAGCTGGTCATACTTGCTCACTACTGACACCTCCCAGCTGGACCTGATGAAAATTCTAGTTTTGGGATTGAACTTCAGTTCTGCTTTTCTGGCTCTCTGCAAATTGACAGAAGGAATAATCGCGAAAGGAAGAGAAATAAAAATTCAAGGAGTGGATTTCAATTGACAATTTCAGTTTATATTTTTAATGTTGGTGTTTGAGTTAGTGAACCAATAATTCCTTAAAATGTAGTGCAAAAAAAATAGGCACAACTAGAGAAACATCTAATCCTAAACATGCAGTCCAGTTGGATGGATATCTGAAATGGCTTATTTGTCTATTAGGTCAACTAGAATAGAGAAAGATGTGAGTGTATCTCAATAAAATGAAAGCACTCCTTATTGTCCCAGTCTGAACAATGCTTGGCACCTTGGGAGAAGACTAGAATAGAAAACTTAACTTTTAGACCGTGATATTGACAGACACAGACAAGTCCATAGAAAAATAATTCTCATTTGATTAACTCCATGAACATGAGAATGGAACTTCTTTTGCTCTTATAAGCTGTAAGACAGTGTCTCTTACCTGTACTACATCATTTGAATCTTGCAGAACATAATGAACAAAGAATTTTGGATGAGCAAGGCAAAGTAGATTACACAGTACCCTAAAGCCAGTAAAGTTTTCTTAATTCATTAGGAAAAAAAAAAGGAAAAAGAAAAAAGTTTTTTTTTTAGAATTTAGATAGTATATGGCAGATGTTCCTTCCAAAAATAATTAAACTAAATAGTTTTCACAAAACTTTATTTATTATGGGATGTGGCAGACCTCTAACTTAGAATGGAATTAAGGATGTTATAAGCAAATCTTAATCTTCCATTTGAGCTTAATAAATAAATTATAATTAAAAAAAATGTCTTTGGGCCATCTCTTCTGTATTCACAGTACCTTTGATTTTGTCTAGCCTAGAAATATGGCCAAAATTACTTGCTTTCAGTTCAGAAGACTGAAAAACAGGGCAAATGAAAGTCAATGCCTTTATTTTATTCATGACAGACAAAACTTCAGGTGAGGTCAACAAGTAAGGAAGGAAATTTTAGAAAAGGCATAAAAATAAGATAAAAGATTATTTTATTGTTTGAAAACTTATGTAATTAAAAGCAATGCAAAGGAAGAAATAATTGAAGTATGATTATAAAGTAATTTTTGTTATAAGTAGTTTGTATGATTGCCTACAATTCAGGTAATGAGGAAAAAAAGATAATCTCTTTCAAAGTGCAGTGACCAAGTATTGTTTAGCAGGCAAGACCAGTCATTTCAGTGAACATGAGTACTCCGCTCCTTTCCATTTGTTCATTGTTGATTACAATTCACAAAATGATTTAGAGTATTACAAATTGAGTCATTACTCTAGAGCTATATTTATAGCTTTTTTTTCTGCTTCAGAAAGGTTCTTTTCATAACCTGAAGCATCTGAAGCAATCTACATAGCTCAAGGTCTTAGAACTTTCTGATGAAAATGATCATAAAAAATTTATGCAGTAGAAAACTTTGATGAGGTCGTATAACATGCAATTCTGTTCTGCAGTTTCCATCTTAAATTGTTGTACGAGATTGAATTTTTGCATAGTTTTGTTGGGTCACAAGAACTTCATAATACATCCTTCTGGAATGTGATTTTGAGGTTTAAAAGGAGAATGGTTGCAAAATAGTTTGAAGGTGAATTGTTAAAATTTCACTCTTCGCCCTTATTTCTCACCTGGAATGTTACATGCATTAGAAAAGTTTCAGGAATTGAAAAAAAAAAAAAAATTAAAATTAAAAAATTTGTTCTTTTGTTCTCCTTTTAGGCACTTTCTCCAGATTTTGCAGTGCTCTTTTTTTACATGCTCTCTGTCTCAACAAAAATTCAAATGGAGGTAAGTACTTGAGAATTTCTGAAATCATAGACAAGCATTTCAAGAAATCTGTTGACTGTTGAAAAAGAATTCTAGATTTTAACACTTAAGATAAAATGTATTCGGGGTTTAGTTATTGCAGTTAATTATATACGCACATATGTTTCATTTCAAATATATATACATTTTAATATTTCTACATTCCTTTTCCAGGATAGGAAAGAATTACTCCTTAACCATTTTTATAAATTACAGTCTGTATTATCACCAATACAGCACTTTACATAATGAAATTATTATCTCTCCATACTAATCTTTATCATGATGAAACTGGATGGGGCTCTGAGTGCCTGGTTGAGTTGTAGGTGTCACTGTTCATTACAGATGATTTGGACTAGGTAGCCTTTTAAGTTCTCTTCCATCTCAAATGATTTTGTGATTCTGTGATTCTGTGATTTCTTATTAATGTCAAATGAAACTTACTGAATGATTCTTCGTGTTTCTTCAATAATTCTCTTCATCTTCTGCCATCTTTTCTACTTTTCTTTTACACAGTCCCAAGATGATAATAATTTTCTTATTTTTCCCTGAAGATTAGTTGCATCTTCTCAGATCTGTACAGACATCCATTCCACACAAAAACAATTTCAAGCATCATAATCATTGGAAATTTACTGCCTGTTTGAATGGTGGATTGAAGTCTTCATAATCAGAAGTCTTTACAGAAAATCAAGTTTTCCTAAAATCTTTTAGGACACAGTGCAGGTGTAAATAGATTACAGCCTATAGACTGAGATTTCAGAATACATTAGTTTTCCCTTTCAGTTTTGGAAGGATGAATCTTCATTTTATTCCACTTCCTTCTTCATATTTAAACTGCTAGACTGTGAAATGTTCTTCCATCAGTTTAAATACTTTTTAATCTTTTTTTTTTTTTTTTTTTAAACAGAATGGAATTGACAGAAACCACTAGGTGAAGACTCTCATATTGCTTCCACAAAAACTTCAAGTGAGATTTATTTCACTTAACATTATTATTTTTAGAAGTGACAGCTATTAATCAGAATCCTTTCATTAGGCTTATAACATTTCCATGTTATATTCCTCCAGAAAATAGACCATATTCTCTTATCAAAAACAGGTAAGAAGAAATGAACAGTTTAAAAAAAGTTAAGTAAAGTAAACTTATGATGTTCACCCTAGATTACTTAAGATGGCAACAACATAAGTCTCTAAAGCATTAAGAGAGTAAGCAGAGGACATTCCAAATAGTGGCAAGGGGCAGCCCAGGATACCTATCTCTGAACAGAATAAAGAAGGGAATGAGAAAACAGTATTGTAAATAACTTTTGAAAATGTAAGGGAAATATTTTCAACAGACATCAAGGAAATAGATTATAATGAACTGATAAGGAAAAACAGCATGGATTTATTAAGTACATCATGTAAAATTAACTTAATTTCTTGCCATGATGGAAGACTTGTCCTAGTGGAAAAGGGGTAGGTGATTAATGTATCATGACTCTAAAAATCTTTTTGACACAATTTCAAGGGACTTTATCATAAGTAAACTAAAAATATGAGAAAAATATTGGAATAAGGAAAAACACACTAACTGAAATCCTGTTCTCTGAAATCTGCATATTAAATTTGCATTTGTAAGGTCGGTCCATGTTTACAAAATCTTTTATCTTTTATAAATCTTTTATTTAATCTTTTGTAGAAGGGCGTGGTTTGAACTTCGGTTGCTGCAAAACATGGGGATACACAAAAATTACTTCATGAAATGTGAATCAAAAGATGTAAGAAGAGCACAAACGACATCTGAAGACTGTTGTGATGTATAGAAGAGCAAGAGTTTTATAAAAACATACAAATACAATTAAAAAAAAGATCACATCCATAAATTCATTACAGTATTTCCAAGTATTTTCGAAAAGTATTTTCGAAGGGAAGGGAAGGGAAGGGAAGGGAAGGGAAGGGAAGGGAAGGGAAGGGAAGGGAAGGGAAGGGAAGGGAAGGGAAGGGAAGGGAAGGGAAGGGAAGGGAAGGGAAGGGAAGGGAAGGGAAGGGAAGGGAAGGGAAGGGAAGGGAAGGGAAGGGAAGGGAAGGGAAGGGAAGGGAAGGGAAGGGAAGGGAAGGGCCTTGGTTCATTTTCATTAATGTCTAGTAGGTTTAAAGTCTAGCTTTTCTCGAATACTCTCTATAATGCTAATGTTTTATCAATTATGCTGTGTCTTATGGGAGCATAGAAATTGTTTCTAATGATGTGTCTCTTCAGTCACAGCAGTGTCTATCCACTCACTATAACAATAGCTTTTATTTACTGGCCTTTGTTAATATCAACGAGATCTCTTTTTTTTGTCAAACAAGAGAGGGAAAAAAACATTCAATGGAAGTTATTGTGGGAGATGTCTGAAAACAGACTTTTTATCATTCCTAATTATTTTAATTACATTTACACAAACTGGTGCCATTTTTATAAGTCATATCTCTTATATTACAATTTGCAAACCACTCATAATCCTTTATTTCCTTCATTTCTGTAATTTCATTCACAGGCTTTTTTTCTTTTTTTTTTTTTTTCTATTGGTAGTTGAACTCACTGATGTAGGTACATGTCAACCACATTTAACTAAATTGTAATTTGTCCAACAAAGTAGACAAGTGACATCTTAAAAATGTCATACTTCAATACAGAATGAATTGCAAAAAGTGTTGAGTTTGCTAAATCGGTGGAGATGAGCTAGAGAATTTGGCAATCAACTCTATTTGTTCAAAAAACCCAGGCAAAGCCAGTGACAGTCTGGCATTATAATAATTAGCTTCCACTGATCTTTCTGAACTAAACTGGCCTAGTTGTGGTCTAATCTACTGTGCAAGTTTTTGAGATTTTAATTGTGGAAGTGAACGTTACAGGTTTTTTAGATGTGGCAAAAAAGAAATTTTCAATAAATTATATGAAATAGAGTAAGAGCGCTGTTACCATACAAGACGATGTTCCCATTTACTGTTCTGGTTTACAGAACCAAAACAGGTGTTGAGATTTGGTTTAAATGGCAGTGTGAATGCATGAAGAATTTTAGAATAATTTCAAGAAAATATATTCCTAAGCTTTCTAAGATGAAAAAATGAAGATTAGTTTAGTTTTGAAAAAGTAAACTTTCAAAGGACTTACCAGAAGAATTTAGGTCATTTGTACATTTTATGTAGGATTTCTACTACATAAGACAACACAATAATAGTATAGACAATGAACTCCTTCAGAGATATGAACAGCTATCTTTTCAGCCCCTACAATTATCAGTCCAAGATTTTGACAGTGTCCACGTTCCCACTACTATTTCTAATTGATGGACTGTTGGATGCTTTAGCAAGATGGAAAAAATGAAACTAAATGACTGCATTAGTCTATGTCTGCAAGGCAAAACCATTAGGATGCAAAAACAGCCTTTAGTTTTATTCCATGGAAGTCATAACTTTATATTAGCAAGAAAGTACATTTTTCCTTCAGTGAGATATTTTTCTAAGTGCACGTGCTGTAATTGCAGGGCTCAATATATGAGATTTAGTTCCATTTCCCCCTAGATATAAACCATAAAACATAGACTAAAGGAGTAAAGTGTTTTTTTCATGTAAGTAAATGAAACAATGAAGCTGGGCTTCCATCACAAGGAGAGCAAAATACCTCAGCTAGAGTAGTTAAGGGAAGATAATTACTGCTTTAATTTTTTAGAATCCAATAATAATTGCTTTATATTATGATATACTGTTTAAGCATTTCACTTAATAGGAAGGTATTCTCGTATAGATTTAATGATACATGATAAGCTGCAGTTAAGAGTATTCAAAAGTGCAATAAACATTTTGTGGAATGTAAAAAGGACTATATACCTGCTCAGTGTCACTTGTTAATCCCAAACTGGGTTTCTAATTTAATTTCCTAAGTAAATAAAACTTACATAATAGCTCTGCCTTTCTGTCCACCTGCTTCTCCCCACATCTGTCAGTTTCCCTTAGTAACTTTAGATCTCACTGGGCACTTGGGAAAAAAAAAAATTGACAGGTGGGTTAAGGTCTCAAAGATAATAAATTTCTATGTAATATTAAATTTTATGAAACATGATCAATGGCTGGGAAAAGGAATGCTGAGTAATACCTTCACCAAGGAAATAAGTTTGTGCAAGAGTTATTGGGGTTTTTTTGACTGCTAGCCAAGCTACTTACATACCCCACTTCCATTTTTCTAACCAGCTGCAAGATTTCCTTGCTTCAGTTGTAGAAGAGAATTGAAGGGAGCAAAGAGAAGGTAGGAAACTGTAGGAAAATGAAGATAGGATGTGCAAAGAAAGGAAGAAGGAACAGGATAAACAGGAATATTATAGAAAATATGTTAATGTTCTTCTAATAAGGGAAATAGAACAGCAATCCCTGGAAAAAGAACTTCTGTTATTTCCATTTGTTCACATACATTACACGTAACAGATAACAGTTAGGTGTTTGTTTCTTTGTTTGTTTTTCATGCAGTGTAGAATACATATACTGTAATTTGATTTTGTCTGTACCAATTTTTTTTTTTTTTTTTTTTTTTTGCTTACACTTGTGAAACCTTCACAGGGTATGCAAAAGGATAGACATTTTTCCATGTTGAAGAATGTACATTGCACAGTTTTGATTAATATGAAAGAACTTTTTCAGGAAGATATCCCTGATGAAGTATAAGAAGTGGAGAACAAAGGAAGACCTCACTGAGGCTTTTTTAATTAAAAGTAAAAAAAAAAAAGAGATAATAACATAAAAACATTTTTTTCACACTTTTTAACCTTACTGTCATTTCAAATTATCATTGCATTTTTGATGGTATTTTATTATCTTTGGAAGTCTTTGTTCTGAATTATGTACATGCTGATTACAACATAAATGTATTTCTATTACATATAGATTGTTCCAATTTAAAATTTAAGCTTTTAGATTATTATTATTATAAGCTTTTAGATACTTTAAAATGTTACCAAACAGAATGAGTAGTATTTCCTTTAGTAACTTGTTTATTCACTGCTGGTGGAACAGCCAACTTCAGACTGGGCTTGACACTGCTATCTTTTCTGATCCTCAGATATCAAAGCCTGAACAATTGTGACAGCCTTTTCTGAACCCAACAGGAATCCTCTCACATTCTATCTAAATACTTCACTAACCAAGAAAATTACATATTGATTCAACACAGAATATTTTTGGGTGGTTTTCACTTGCAGTGAAATGCTGCTTGAGCGCAGCACATATTTTTGAAGCTTATATACAATGCAATGCACTACAGAACTGGCTTCTCAGTGCCAAATTCATCAAGTCTACACATCTTGCTAACTCTATTGTACTTTGCATTTCCATCAACCTTTATAGTAATAAAAACTGTATGACCAATTAAAAAAAGGAATGTAATAAAATGAAAAACCTGAATTCTTGCAAACCTGTGAATGGATGATAATTGATATAAGTAGAGATCATAGCAACTGCTACAATTAGAATTCAGTCCAGTAGAAAGATATCATTTTATGCTGATAGTGTCACACCCAGCACAGCAGTGTCTACACTGCCAGATTTTATCTGATTCTTCCATTACTCATACTAGTCTTAAGCTGAACTTTTATTTGAAAAGTTAACTAAACTGTATGATTGGTTTCTGTGGAAATATATAGGGAGAGGTATAATAATGTTGTTATTATATATATATATACAGATATTCCAACATGAAACTAAAAGATTCCTGAGGTAGGCATTTAAAATCTGATAGCAAAGTTTAGGCACTGATATCTTTTGAACAGGCTGATATGCATAAGATAAAACAAGCAACCAACAAATAAGGTGACAATAACAACAAAAGAATAAACAAAAGCCGTTGACGAGTTTAAAAGTGTGTAAACCTGGTGAAGAAGTTGTCAAAGTCCATGTATGGACACAGCATGCTTCAAATTAATGTCAGGACTTTATTAGAAGACTATCATCCAGACATTCTCTGTCTTAGAAATAATTTTATTGGCAGGAACTGCAAAGAAAATTTTCTTGAGGAACAGGTGTTATTCAGTGAGTTTGTTTTGCCCTACAGGAACCCAGACACAAAGATACAGGCTATATGACAAAGAAGAAAAATGCTAAGAAGGACCTAACTGCTAGATTCTGCCTTCCATAAGCATCTTCCATAAATTAATGAGCTTGTCCATATTTTTGCAGAATGGTTCTCCATGAGTCTGCAGTTGATTGCCTTGGAAAAACTGTTTTGTCACTTGCTTCTCTAAAATATATAAAGCCCAATCTGTAACAGGCTATATATATAACTTCCGTATCAGATTAAAAGTGGCAGAAATTGCATGATTTGATTCCATAGACACAAAATCTTCTTTTTTTTCCTAATATAGAATAATCTCAAAACTGCTTAGTAGAAATAATGCCTTGCACACATTCAACTCTGAACTAGCCTGTGGATTACAAAATGATCTGGCCAAAGCCATTCTAAAGAGCACACTGATATCTTCTGGATATTTACATCAGACAGCATGCAAACCTATCCACTGGCCCTGCACATATGAAAACAGTAATATATTTTCCCTGTTGCTTCAGTTCCAAGATTAAAGGTTGCTTTGGTTCTCTGTCTGATATCTCCTGGCAAGATTATCAAAGTTGCCATGGAAATATTTAATTTTTGTGAATCTGAAAAGCCAGAAAATTTTTTGTAAATTTCAGATTATTTTCATTATGCAAACTCTTCTCATTGAGTTTTGCAGGGCCCATATGTTATTATCAGGTGAGTCACACGTTTAGCAAGCGTAAAAACCCAAGAAATTTTAAGTTAAACCTTAAACTTACTATAATGTCCTACTAATATTTAAAATGCTCATGTCTACTTGAGTAGGTTAATTAGCAGCTGCTAATTAGAAAGGTCATTATTGTGTCAGATGTAACTATTTACTGATCTCTATATTAGTGTTTAAAAACGTAGTTCTCATAGCATATAAAAAAGAATTGATGCAATTATATTAAAATATGGTTTTAGTTCTATAGTTATCATCTTAATAATGAATTTTCTCCAAAAGATAAAGAGTGGGTAATTGCTTCATGTAACTTGGTAAAAACAAAACACAGCAAACATTATTGTGAACTGAATAGCCACAGGAATTTAAAATAAATATGTATACAAGTACAGGTACTGAAGACAATAAATTTGTCTTGGAAATGTAAGACCAGAAAATTATTTATTATAATTTTCAGTGATTTAATTGCTAGCTCTATAACAATGTTTTTCAAAAAAGGTACCACGATACTCAAATTTTGTTTTTAGAAGGTTTCTTCTGATTTCTTTTGCCACAAATCTAAAAGGTTTAAAGACAACCTCTAGATGGATGTGCAGACACTTGAAATCCCCAAATATTTTCTTCATGATCTGTCTGACAGAACTACTTTGAAAAGTAATTATGGAATGTGCACTTATGCATACAAACCTGATAAGATATAAATATCAGTGCAAGTCTATAGTGATATTTCTTTGAAAGCACACAAAATCAATATTGTGTACAAGCATCAAGATCTGTGGATCTAGAATGGAAAGTTATGCTCTGTAAAAAAAAAATAATCCAATTCTGTTAGATTCCTTTTGTTAAATTCATACTTAAAACTACTATTTTAAAGCTGTGGATGACACTCAAGGTTGTGCCAAAGTAAGATTTTATTGTCGAGTTCAACTAAGCTCACCTTTAGACAGTAGGAAGAACTAAATACAAAAGGGGTGTTCAGGGTCCCTCCGGGATGGCTTCCTCTATACTTTCCTGCAAAGAAAGAGCTAGCAGACACCTGAGTTTACCTTCTTAGAAGAGGAAGCATCATCATCATAACCTTTGCCACTATTTTTGTAGGTAGAAATTATTCAGTCATAAAGCGAATATTATACAAAAAGACAGCTGAATAGAGACAGAGGACAGGTTGTGAAGAGTCCAGGTTCTCCTCTGAATGCACTCTAACAAGTCCATGTTTCTTCTGTACTGAAGACTCCACACCTGGAAGCAGTACTCCAGGAGAGGTTTCACCAGCACAGAACATGGAGTGGCAGGATCACTTGCAATGACTTGTTTGCCATGTGTTGTTTTTTTTTACACACCAGGATACAGTTGCCTTTCTGGGCTGTGAGGGCACAGTCCTGGCTCATGTCTAGCCTGCCATCCATCAGTATCCTCAAGTACCTTTTCGGCAGAGCTATGCTCAATCCTTTCATCCGCCAGCTTGTACTGGTACTGGAGGTTACCACAACTGAGCTGAACGACCTTGCACTTGGATTTGTTGAACTTCATTCGGGTCCATTCCCAAATAAATGTAATAGAAGTAATTTCAAAATTAAATTTGAAAATATTCAGGTTTGCAATCTCAGTAAAAAGCAGTAAAATGTTGCAGGAGGAAAAACTCAACGAGGCATTTATTAAAGAATTGAGAAAGGAAGATAAGGTTAAAGCAAATTGAACTGATAAGTTCCACAGTTATAAAATCTTGTTATTAATTATGAATTATTTATTTGTTTGATAGTTTTTAAGAATGTGCATGAGCGTTATGAATTGTTGAATTTCTATAAAAATATTTCTTAAATGAGGCAATTTTAATGAAGCTGTCTTAAGAATCTGTTCCACTGAGACTATTAAGAGTGTTTCTAATTTACTATTTATCCTTATGAAAGATTTGTACTATGCTTCAGTACACATACGTGCTGAAGATGCGGATATTGCCAGAGAATCTAATGAAAGATTAGTGCACTGTTACAGAGGCAAAAATCCCACCAGGACCGCTAACATTAGCTCTGCTGTCTGGACCAAATTTGGATTAGCATAATTGTACTCCACATACCCAAATTTATCCTACAGGGGATAAAGCAGGCAGTTTAGTCTTCATGGTCATTACATCTACCTCATTGAGAATGGCAGCAAAGTTGCCAAAAGAGCTAGTTAGAAGGGAATCTGAAACAATCATATATAATTGTTTTACTAAAAGTGGCTATACCTGCCAATGTAATTCATTTGCAGAAATAATGACTATAATGATCTTAACAAATTAATTGGCTTTAAAATTCTAACAGAAGGATACTTGAAATTTCTAACAGTCATTCAGTAATCATATTGAACTTGAATTTATATATCTGCTTCTGCAATTTGTGCAGGTGTTTACACAATATTTCTGGTTTAGTTTTAGGATGGAGAAATTTACATCAACACTTCTAACAGAAAGAATCAACACATAGTACGTAGAAGACAATATTTCGTTAAAGAAACCTATGGCATTGCTGAGGTGGAGATGTGAGTTATGATATTCTTCAAAACAGGGCAAGTATTGCAGCAAAATCTGTTCTAGCAAAAAGTTTTGTTCTCTGTTCCTGAGATCAGCTGCATGTTCCATTTCAATTGTTAACACAGAATATCCCCTAATCCTACAAAACAAGGAAAATGCCTACAGGACATGGCACCTGAACAGTGTTAACTCCAAAATTGTGCAAGGGAACTTCATAAACAAACTTTGGATGTGTCAAGATAAAACTGAACAAGGAAACACTTAACTATCTCAAAGAACAAAGGCTTGAATTCATATCCTGAGCCATTGACTGAGCAAAGTTTAATTTACTACAGCCAACAAAACCCATGGAATTAGAGCAAAGGAAAGCCCTGAAATAAATGCTCAAGCAGTCAGGAAATGTTTCTCCTTTCACAAGAAATTAGAGAAACATGAAATATTCTCAGATATTATATATATTTCCAATAATAAATTGCATAATCTGTAGCAACTCTACTCCAAAACACACAGGCACAAGCATAAAACCACAAATGATTTTTACTTGGGAATTCCCTAACATCAAGAATGTCAATTAAAAAAGCATATCTAAAAATTCACTGGAATAATTCAGAAAGAATTTACATACTTCACAAAAAACATGGAAAAATTTGGGTCTTCTTTTTGGAGGGGAGGCTGGAGAAAGGGTATAAGTGCATATATAAGACGACAAGGGGAAATGTCTTTCAATGGAGGAAGGTAGATTTAGACTAGATATTAGGAAGAAATCCTTTACTGTGAGGGTAGTGAAACACTGGAACAGGCTGCCCAGAGAGGTTGTGGATGCATCTACCATGAAAGTATTCAAGGCCAAGTCCTTGGGATTGTGAGAGGTAGATTGTGTTTTTGCAGTAGAAGCTCCCAGCTTCAAGTATTTTCTGTACGTAGTATAGGCCTTTACTGAACTCATAACTCTCCTGTGAAATAGCTGTTTCTCTTCCACTAAGAAAAGCTGCTGAACAGAGTAAAAAGTTAAGATTTGGGGTGCTCTGACTGTAGTAGAATTGAGCCAGGTACAAGATAAGACAAATATGTAGGGTGGAGAGAGCACCTAGCACAGGACAGAATGAACGTGCTCATGCTTGGAATTATTGCCCTCCTATCTTCATGGAAGAGTACATAATATACCAAAGAAACAGTAGGTTGTTAAGGGGCTGTAAATGGAAATGTATCATAGCAACGTCAGGGACGTTGTTGCTATGATGTTGTTGCAGGTTCCCTGGTGTAAGGAACCTGCTTTGGCAGGGGGGTTGGACTCGATGATCTCTGGAGGTCCCTTCCAACCCCTACAATTCTATGATTCTGTGATTCTGTGAAATTCTGAGTGTGAGACGCTCAACCAGTGAGCATTACCAGCATTGGGTTTAGGGTATATATTGGAGTGAATTTTGATGACCGGTGCACAATTTCTCCCTTGCCAATAGTGAGAGTGGGCCTATTATTGCAATAACAAATAAACTTTGCTGCTATCACTAAGATCCTTGCCTAACCTGAAATATTTGACTTGGAGTGTTTCTCACAGGATGAGGTCCCAACCTGGTCTAGTGGGGGTGTTCCTAGCTGTAGCTGGGGGGAAGGATAAGATGATATTAAAGGTCCTTTCCAATCCAAAACATTCTATGATCCTGCAAAATACCTTTATTTGGAACTTTTGTCAATAGATGGACATTATCACTTTTTTTTTTTTTTTTAATTAAAGTTATATCTTTGGCTCTGACTTATCTACTAATTATGGAAAAAAAGAAAAAAGAAAAAAGAAAAAAAGCCCACCTTCAATTGTATATAATAAATTTAGAGTGTTCACACAGTAAAATGAACTATCAGTACTTGTAAATCTCACCTGCTGGGACTTCTTTATCATTCACTTACTTATAATCAGTTAAAAATTACTTTTAAACTATGCTGCAGAGAAATATGTTGCAAGGCATATGAGATATGTTGGCAGTCAACCTGGAATAAAAGTGTCTAGCATTTCAATTATTTCTAAATTACATATTTTTAAAATTGTAAACATACTTTAATATTTAGAATTTTAAAATCTTTACAATAGTTTCATAAGGAATTCTTCAAAACTAATGCATAATGTAAATATCTCTTTTCTGAACAAATGTTATACTATCAGAGAAAAAAAATTAGGTATGAATGCAGTATGCATTAAAAATAGTCTTATTCAAAACTTGAGAATATTTATTCCTGGCTGTCAGTCTTGCTTGTTCTCATTTGTATTGGTTTAAACTTGAGACAACTGCAGCAAAGTCAATGAACTTGAACTTGTATTAAATGTGGTATAAAACTGGGATGAGCAACAGCACTCTCTCTTGTGAAATATTTATGCTTCAATGGTTACAGTTAATACTTATTCCTGTGACAATGTGACAATTTGCAAAGATCATGAACTGGTTATTTTATGTTCATATTTATTTCAAGCCTCATTTATGGCAAAGGAACATTAAGATTAGAGATGATTAAAAAAGAAATAAAAGAAGAGAAAAGGAGGACTATGGCTTTTACTCATAAAATTATCAGTTAACTCTTACCAGACTTTTTGTGGAATGGAATGGATTCATCAAATATTTAAAGAGTGTTTGTTACAGTCATATATAGTAGATTTTTGGTTTAAGGGAAAAAACATACAAACAACAAAAACATCTAATAACAGGATGTATAGGACTCCTATTTAAACCCTGTGTTTAGTAATAGTAGATTGGTGTGTTGGGGGAGCAGAAAGCTTTTCCTTTTCCTCTCTGTTCCATATAGCCCTCCATAAAGCATTTAAATATCTTACCATTACCTTGTTAGCAGGGATGGGAGGATAATTCAACAACCAAAGCTGTCAGAAAAAATCCTGACTCCTTTAGAATGATTAACTATCTGTTCTATTTCAGAAATGCACAGGTATTTTATATATACATATATGTATAATATTATATATTCACATGAAACATTGCAGTACCCAGTTGTTAAGGTATTGTTGATTGCAAAGAACTGACTCTAGATCAACATGCTCTTCATTAGTGATGTAACTGATGGTCTCCATGTCTTACCTATTCATTTATTTGTTTTCCCTTATGTCATTCTTTTATCTCATGCTTAGATTTATTACTTCAAAGGAACAGAGTTCCCAAAAGCAAATGTTTCTATTGCTAAGAAATATTCATTGAAACACTGGCAGTCAGTGGCTTCACAAAGCAAAGTAGAATCTTGTCTAAGGATTGGATACTTTGAATGTCTAGGGAATGTGAAAGGATCATACCAGTGCTCCAAGTAATTTGATCTACTTTTTTTTTTTTTTTTTTAAATTTCTGAATAGTAGATTTCCTGTAACAGACATCAGAATCCCTCTTTTTGAGTACATATATATAAAATCTGTGTTTGCAGTGCAGCTGGAGTTTTAGACAATCTTGAAGCAGTTCATTCCTGCAATTAACTGTGAGAGTTGTAGCATCTTTTAATTCTATTCTATTATATTATTCTCTAAATGCCTACCTGTAAATGTCTTTTCTTTTTGAACACGGTTGAAGTCTTGGCTTTAAAAGCTAGTGTGACATTACTTGCTAGGGGATTTCTATGCACTTTATGTAATCTGTTACATTTTATCACTGCTTGTTGTGTATCAATTTTAGTAAATGCCTTTGTTCTTTCTCCATGAAAATAAATATGAGTGCCAGTTTACCATTTGTTAGTTTATAAGCCTCTGTCATAACCCTTTTTACACCAGTCATGAGCAACAGCACACTGTAGAGAAAAACCACACTCTAGAGAGACAACTTTGGTGGATTTTCAGTAGCTATTTTTGAACACTTCAGTTTAAAAGTCTCATGCAATCATTTGTTTGGTAAAGAATCTCATTTGGCTTGTTTAAAACCACATTTTTTTACACACACACACACACACACACACAAATGTATATTGAAAAATGTAATATGGCATGCCAAAATTACTGAAAAGCAGACAAATATATAATCACTTTTCTGACATTAGTTGCAGAGCAAAATGATTTACGTTCTCATGCTAAAGCTTTATTTCAGTGATTATTTGTAGTGTTTTACAATTTGAGCCATAATATCCTAGTATGTGCATTATGAAGTTTTACATAGCAGTATATATATTTCATCCTAAAACTGAGAGATGGTTACAATGTTTTTTTGTTGTTGTTTGCTTGTTTTATTTTTCATTTAAAAAAAAAACCCTACATGTTGCAGGGAGAGACCTTATTATGAGTAAGGGAGATATATCCAAAGTTAACATTTAAACTACGTATGTAAAGGGCTGATATTTAAATCTCAATGCTAAATATTTAATATGTGCTGAAGATGAGAAAAAATAAATAACCAAACTTTATTAGGGAATACAGTGTAGTTTCTTATTAAGTATTCTTTCTAAAATCCTAACATTTAAATTGTTATATTATCACCAGAGGAAAAGCAAAGAATGATCTAAATAGTTTGTACATCATGCTGAAAATCTGTCTCACTTTATGCCACATTTGCCAATTGAATACATAAAGGGGAAAAAATACTGCTTATATTTTCTAAAAGGCAGGTATAACTCACATGCATTTACAGTGATTGACAGACACAGCATCCAAGCTTAGGAAGTGCTGTTCCAAGGCCTATCTTTCCTCTGCGTTGGACATTTTGTACTCATTCCAGTCTGATAATAGTTCTACACAGCTTGAGCTCAGTGTTCAAAACTATCCAGCAGTATCAAGTATGGACTATACTGGAAGTATAAATATTGACACTTATTAAAAGAGATTCTATGTGTTGCAAACTTGTCTTAAGTGTATACACAGACTTTCTGAGTAGGTCAGAAGAGTCATAATGAAAATTATAAAAAAAAAAGTTTTATTTTTTCTTCTAAATTAGGGAATAAAGTTTTGAGAGAAAAAGAGTAAAATATACACTAAAAATGCATCAAAGCAATGGGATAATCTTTTTGAACACTTGGATTTGGAGTTTGCTTCATGTTGCCTGTTTGTACCAGACCGATGCCAGTATAAAGCTGATAGACAAGACTGAAAACCCAAACAAGTTTCTGGAGCAACCCTGTCATTTCAGTATTTTCAACCTCCTGATGTTTTTTTTTCCTTGCTAATGAATTTTTATCTCCCTCAGTGCCTTAGGCTGTTAGCTTGGAAGAGCACTTAACTTCAACATCACATTTAATCAAAAGTGGGTGAGGGAAAATGTAATAAAAAGAAGCTGAAGACTGATCTTGCTCCAGTGAGAGATGCAGCATTTTATTTGTTCAGAAATAGTAATATTGCGAGCTCTTTCTTCCTAAAATGCTCATGCTCTCCAATGGTTCTGTTTATCTACTCTCTGTTAGAAAAGAGGGCAATTAGGAAGTGCTACAGGGATATCCATGAAGAAATCAAACTGAATTTCAGTGATAGCTGGGAACTGATTTTGAGCTGAGGTTACAGAACACTGAGGTTCACATACATGTGGGAGGGAGATATTTCCTGGGTACTGAGATGGTTTGAGGATGTATATACTGAAATACAGTAACAGATGAGACCAGCATCCTGTCTTTGCCCATGACTAATTAAAAGTATGTAGCTAAAAAACATATGGCAAGTGATAATTTCCTTACGTATTCCAAATATACATATCCAAATTTTGCACAATCCACAGCTTAAAAGGGCCTCCTAAAATATACCTTCCACTGAACAGACCTTTATGAATTTCTCTTTGCCTGAATATTTTTAAATATAAGTTGTTTAAACTTCTGAAATACACAGAAACCTGTGGCTGTGAATTCTACAGTCTAGATATATCTTGAGTAATAAAACCTTTTTTTTTTTTTTTTTTTTCCTAAATGTCTACTTGTTTCTTCTGATGCCTACAGAATTGTATTAGGAAAAAAATAACAGGCACACATTACTTCATTTCCCCAAAACACAGGTTTTAATTTCTCTTTGTCACAAACACCCTTCAGTTACATCTTTCACAGAAGTTGTTTTCACCATTCAATTAGTCTTCTAATTAGTATTAGGGATAATATCGGTCTTCTGCTGAATGAGGGAGGTGTTCCTGGTAACGGGGGATGCTGAGAAGGCGGAGATGCTGAATGCCTCCTTTGCTTTGGTCTTCACTTCAAAGACTGTCCCTGAGGACTCCTGGGCCCTGGAGGGAAGAGAAAGAGTTCAGGAAATGGTGATCTTCCCTCTGATTGAGGAAGAGGTGATCTGGAAGTGTCTAGTGGGATCAATGTGCACAAATCCATAGGCCCTGATGGGATGCATCACGTGTGTTGAGGGAGCTGGCAGAGGTGATTGCCGAACATCTCTCTATCATCTTTGACAGGTCTTGGAGAACAGTCTTGAAGACTGGAGGATAGCTAGTGTCACTCTGGTCTTCAAAAATTTCAAGAAGGAAGATCTGAGAAATTACAGGCCAGCCAGTCTCACCTATGTCCTTGGAAAGGTGATGGAACATCTTGTTCTAGATGCCATCTCCAAGCAATTGGAAGAGAAGAAGATCATCAGGAATAATCAGCATGGATTCACCAAGGAAAAATTGTGCTTGACCAACATTGTAGGTTTCTATGATGGCATCACCAGCTGATTAGATGAGGGGAAAGCAGTGGATATCATCTACCTTGACTTCAGCAAGGCTTTCAAATACTGGCTCCCATGACATCCTGATACTGAAGCTGAAAAGGTGTGAGATAGATGAGTGAACGTTGAGGTGGGTTGAGAACTGGCCGACTGGCCAAACTCAGAGGGTTGTGATCGATGGTGCAGAGTCTTGTCGGAGACCTGTGACTAGTTTAGTCACAGTCCCCAGGGGTCAGTGCTGGGTCCAGTCTTTTTCAGTATCTTCATCAACAACCTTGAGGAGAGGATAGCGTCCACCCTCAGTAAGTACACTGATGATACAAAGCTAGGAGGAGTGGCTAACATACCTGAAGGCTGTGCTGCCATTCAGCAAGTCCTGGACAGACTGGAGAGCTGGACAAGTCTAAACTGGATGAGATTTAACAACAGCAAGTGTAGAGTCTTGCACATGGAAAGGAGTAACCATGAATATCACTACAGTTTGGGGCCTTACCTGCTGGAGATGAGCTCTGTGGGAAAGGACATAGGGATCCTTGTAGATGACAGGTTGGCCATGAGCTAGCAGTATGCCCTGGTGGCCAAGAAAGCCTTTGGTCTGCACTAAAAGTAGGGTGGCCAGCAGATCAAGGGAGGTGATCCTCCATCTCTACTCTGCCCCGGTCAGGCCTCACTTGTAATACTATATCCACTTCTGGGCTCCCTGGTACAAAAAAGACAAAGATCTCCTGGAAAGAGTCCAGCAGAGGGCCACAAAGATGATAAAAGGCCTGGAGCATCTCCCCTATGAGGAAAGGCTGAGTGAACTGGGTCTGTTCAGCCTTGCGAAAAGAAGATTCAAAGGGGATCTGATTAATGTTTATAAGTATCTTGAGTATGGGAGTCAGAGATGTGGTCAACCTCTTTTCAGTAGTTTGTGGGTACTGGACAAGGGGAAACAGCCATAAACTTGGAAATTCTGCACCAGTATGCGAAGAAACTTCTTCACAGTAAGGGTGGCAGAGCACTGAAACAGGGAGGTTGAGGATTCTCTCTTGGAGATATTCAAGATGTGGCTGGACACCTATCTCTGTAACCTGCTGCAGGAGGCCTGCTTTGCAGAGGGGTAGGACTTGATGATCTCTGGAGGTCTCTCCCAGCTGCTACAACTCTGTGATTCTGTGATTCTCTGCATGTTTCTGGTATATTTTATAAGAACAACAGATTTGGCTAGGAAAAATGATACAATTCACAGGCAGGTTTTGAAAATCCAGGGAAAGAGACTCCTCAACCTTTCTGGGCAGCCTCTTCCAGTTCTCTGTTACCCTCAAGGTAAAAAAGTATTTGTATGGGACTTCCTGTGTTCCAGTTTGTACCCACTTCCCCTTGTTCTGTCTCTGGGCATCACTGAGAAGAGCCTGGTCCCCTCCACTTGACTCCCACACTTTAGATATTTATAAGCATTGATAAGCTCCTCCTTCAGACTTCTCCAGGATGAATAGCACCAGATCTTGTTTCCACCAGCCCTCTTACAAGGTTAGCAAACTTATTTTTACAATAGTTAAAAGTACTATTTCTTCAAATCTACATTTGTAGATAAAAAATATTGCAGAGCTTCTAGGATTTCCAAACTTTGCAGTCATCCAAACAGCTTGTAGGTACAAGCACTTACCATCTCATTTGGATTTGTTATCTCTGAAATATAGACTAGAAATTTATTTCCTACCAATCCGCAAAATGTCACTATGAGAGATGAAGTGACTGGATTGCAGAAAGGACTTTCTACAACAGATAAAAAGTCTCGCTTTTCATGTGGAAGTGCAGAGAGATATTTTGGCTACATATATACACATATAGGAAAATAAATAGCACCAAGTCAGGACTCTAAAACACAAGAATTATAGCAAATGAACAAGCAAATAGCGGATCTGCTTCTAGGCAAGTATTTGACCTGCCCAAGTAGCACCCTTTATTCAATGGCTTGGCTTTAGGAGTTAGACTCTCTCTATGTAGCCACCCTCTTTAGAAAGGTGAAACCTGACAATTTTCAGGTTGTTGGTCTTTATTTGATTTTATATTCCTGCTGGAGGAAAAGCACTAATTTCTGCTTGTTTTTCTTACTTGTTAAAACTTTTTTGTTCAGTTGTTTTTCTGCTGTCTATAACTTCCACTGTGTTTAAGCTATAGTAGCTTATATTTGTAATTATGAAGTCACCCAACTCAAGAAGTAAATGAAGATGTAATAAATCCTTTATATAGCAAATAATAAAAAGTTACAGTCTTCCAAAATTATCATTATCATACAGATATAAATTTAACCTACAAAAAAAAAAAAAAAATCAAAACGAGTTTTGTAACTTTCTATAGTTTTGATGGTGTTTTTGTATAAAGGGAGGGAAGAAGAAAATCACATTTTGTCCAGTTAGATGTTCTGTGATTTCTTATGCATGATAACAGAAAGAAATACTATACATGTATTAATTAATGAAAGAAGGAGGGGAATTATTCAGATCATATTGTAAAAAATAGGATGTCCTTTGTTCATTGTGAATACAGGAGAATATTTTGCACTGCTTCATCAACAAAGATGATAAGAGTTACTTGGACAGCCTGGAAAAAAAATATTTAAAATAGATAAAAACTTAAGAAATTCCAATTTCAGTATGCTTAAACATTGATTATGAAGGTGATTTGTTAATAAAACCCTACAAAATGAAGCTTACAAGAGATAAATAATCAAATCAAAACTTCTATATATTCATTTGAGAATCAGAATGTCCTGAAAAAGGTATCACAAAGCAAATAAACTGGAAAAGCTCTAATGAAACATCAGAGGCACAACTGAGAGCAAAGCCAGAGATTTTTAATAACATTTCAGAATGATTGGTGCCTTTGACACTTTTGTTTTAAGGATGCAGTCCATGCCAGATAAAATACAATTTTCATAAAAATATATTCTAGACCACTTATAACAAGCACTTTTTCATTTCTTGACTTCTCTGTTATAGATAAAATAAAGCATTCATGACAATTTATAGTATTGCACAGAGAAAAAAAAAATGTTTTGAGCTGTCTGAAGGTTTGTGTGCTATACTTTGCAGCAGATAATCACATCCATTTTTTCTTAAAGGAATGTTTATAAAATTACTTGAGGGATGAGTGGCTTCAGAGATGTGGCAGTGGTACTTGGAGGCTGCCTTATTTCTTGCTGTTTCTCTCTGCAGAGTCCCTGGGCAGTGTTTCTTTGCAGTTTGGAATACCTGCAAGTTCTTGTCTGACCCCATGAAATCCCTCTTTGTTCTGGAGTGACAGATTGGACGAGGAACTTTGGTTTACATTCAAGCCTGGGACATCTACAGCTATAAGTTAGTCTTTATTTTCTTTGTTATGAAGCTGAGAAACATTCATGATGTAGGCGTCACCCTGCCTTGTGCATTCCAGTTGAAGGCAGATGTTAATGTACAACTAGCATTTCAAAAATATATAGAATATTCAAATTAGGGAAAGGAACAGGGAATGCATTTAATGTGTAAATTGAACACACTTTCTTAAAAAAAAAAAAAGTTGGAAGGGAACTAGAATATGTAAGCTCTAAGAAAAAGTGTGCATTGATGTGCCAGACAACCTAAAAATGAACAGAAATGTTGGGAAAGGCATGCAAAGTTCTAACTTAGTAAAAGGAACACACATATATATATTATTCATTTTAAAACTAACATAAAGCAACTAAAAGATCAAGAATGTTTACATACTGTGCAAGTATGCAATTTCTTGTCACACGTTACAAAATTAAATGGATAGAGGTTAAATGATCTGCCTGATAATGCAGACAGCAGATTTTTGTCATATAAATTTAATATATTTTTCCCTATGCTTGTGGGATTTCTTTTGAAGGATTTTTTATTTAATTGTAAAATGTAACAAAAAGAGAATAAGACATTGAATACTAAAGGAAAAAGTATGAATAAAATAATAAAATGCACAAGATGTCTACTCCAAGATTGGCATATCTAAAAGTAGACATATGCCTGAGAGTTATTGGCACTAATTCTCTTTATGGTTAATTGAAAAAAAATGGCATTTCCAAACAAAGATTTATGCCAGTCTGAAATGGAGATTTGGATAAGGTCAATCAAAACACCTTCTGAGTTGTTTTTTTTCCCCCCAATTGATTACAGATGAAATCTGATGTGTCTATGCACAGATTGAGATG
This sequence comes from Lagopus muta, assembly GCF_023343835.1. Taxonomy (NCBI): domain Eukaryota; kingdom Metazoa; phylum Chordata; class Aves; order Galliformes; family Phasianidae; genus Lagopus; species Lagopus muta. The sequence continues at coordinate 12,848,558 of NC_064434.1, forward strand.
GCTAAAATTTAACATGCAACGATAAAAGAGACAAAGCTCACATTTTCTCAATTATTTCATAGAATATTGACATGTTGTACAAGAGTTTAAAAATACTCATTACGTATTTAATTTTTGCTGTGATTCAATTCAGAATAAGTCTTACAAAATCTTAATAGAACAGAAAGTGCCAGACACACAGGACAATGAAGAGATGTTTTACAAACTACATGCAGGGGATTCAGAATCAGGTTTACATTCACAAATGCTTCTGAAGGTGAATTTGGGAAAAGCAACATATCAATACATTTATATCAAGAGTACATATATGTCAGAAAATGATAGCTGAAGATGCAGGCCAGATTGCTAATATTTTCTAGATAAACAGTTAAGGCATCAGGGATATTTTGAATGACTCTTGATTATATGTTTAGGTATAAAATGAACTTTAACAACAATAAACACAGGCATTGTATTTTAGGAGACATTTTTTTGTCATGTGCAATGCAAAACACGTAGATCTTTAGGTCTTAAATTCCTTTTGTTATTATTATTTATTATTATTTTGTAATGCAGATGTAAAACATCCATCTGATAAGGTTACCCTATGTTAACTGTTATTCAATGACCATATTTAGCCTGTGATTTATGCAGTCATTTTACTTATCTATTTCTGATTATATAAATCAGACCCTTGAAGTAAATATTTCGAACCACTGTCTGTAAAAGGTATCTAAAGATCAGCTTAGAAGCACATTAAATCATATGTGTCTTGTTCCAGTGGTTAGCTAAAAATTTCCAGATATTAATCCTCAGACATAGCAACACTGCCAGGTAGCAAGAAATGCTTGGTATAGCTAAACACGTAGATCAATAAATGAAAATACCTTAGATCTGTAGGTTTCAACATTTATATTTATTAAATCTATAGTTACTTTCCAGGGAAGGTATAGATACTTGAAGAGCAAACTTCTATATACTATTTGCTTATCGTTATTTAACCTTAAATTGGAATATAATGCTTCACAACTATTGCATTTGGGGTCAGAGCAATTTCTCAATGTCACTGATAAAAAGGAAACTTGAAAATCACAAAAAAGTGATAAACACTTTGCACACAACCAAGTACCATATTCAAACTTTTCCATCTTCACAGCTTTTTCTGTCCTTGCTTGTGACTTGAAGCATTAGAACAAAACTCTTAAGGAGCTGTGCTTCTCAAATGGCATATTATTTCTTTCCATTGACAAATGAATTGAATACCGAATCAAATTCAGTCATGTCCAAGACCAGATAATCATATTTTTTCCATTAAATATATGATTCGTTTTCCTAAACATGAGCGTTTAATGTAATTTCTATTGATCTTGGACATAGAATGCTATCTCTAATTGATATTTCAAGAGGCTTTTGGTCTACATTTTTTGGTCTGTGTCTTTCTTTTTGGTCTTGTGTCTGAGAATAACTATGTCAAACACTGTGGGAACATGAAAACTTCACTGTAACCGTGTAGGAAAAGAATTTGGAAGTTAGAGGTATAAAAACGCATTAAAAAATCACTACCTTTTTATTGTTCTTTCAACAATGAAGTGTTAAAACAAACATTTCTTTGTTTGTTTGTCTGCTTTTAATGAAGAAAGGCATTCAAGGAAAATACAGAAACAATATAGGGAAGTTTATGGGGATGTTTGGGGTTGAAATCTGTTCCCACACTGAGACTTCTTCAAAAGTGCATGGAATCTTACATAGATGCCTACTGAGAAAGTTAAATAGGACACACAACAGCACCTGTTTTGCCATGGAAATGTTGTTTACTGTGACAAGTGATCCAGAAGATTCCTTGAAATAAAATGGAGAATATAAAATAGGCTCCTTATAACTACTGCCTGAAGAAATAAAAGCACTGTGTATGCAGTCTATTTTTTTTCTATAAATTACATTTACTTGCTTTTTTTTTAATGGAAATGCTTAAGCTTCTTTACATTGAGTAAGAGTATTTTAAAGTTGACATTACATTACCTATTAATTTGGTTTAATATGTTTACATAACCATATAATATGGCTACATATTCTGTACCCTTCCCTCACAATTTGTCTTGACGGAAATGTGGCTTGGGTATATTCAAGAAAAGTAAATTAACTTGAGCTTAATGTTATTGCTTTATTATTGTTCTTTCTAAAACAATTTTAGCTATCAAATAAAATACATAGAAATGCTGTAAACCTTTCTATATGAATAGCCATTATTCACAAATGATCTGAAAAATAATTAGTATGCACAAAATCAGTTGAGTAAATGTCAAAGAAAATATAAAATATGCATTTCCAATTGAAAGATACACAATTATACATGTGAATTTTTGATATGCAAGATGGAAAATTTTAGTTTATAGTTATTAAATTTTTTATGAATGACTTATAAATATTCTTTTATTATTCTGCACTCCTTAGAAATATTAAGTGGAAACAGCCTATGCAAGAATCTCTAGAGCTCAAAAAAGTGTGAGAAAAGGAAACATCCAAAAGCTCGTATGACACTTAAAAAAAAAAAAAATTCTTTTATTCAGAAGTCTGAATATATTTAGCAACATATCTAATCCATCTAATCCCTAATTTTAAGCATACAGAATCTTGTTTTTGTTTCTATACACAGTGAAGAATTGATTAAACCATTTGCATTGGTTTACACTGCTGTTGATTCTAAATCAAAGGTGTCTAAATATATGAAAAATAAATTTAATTCCTTCTTCTTTGCTAGGATCTATCTCATCTAACTTCAGTAACTGAAAAGATAAATACTGACATTTTAAAAGAAAATTCACCCCAACACAAACAAGTGATTAAAATAAGTCGGATAAATTTTTATAAGGTTATGCAGTGAGTGAATGAGGGAAAATGGCTTTAAATTAGAAGAGGGTAGATTTAGACTAGATATTAGGAAGAAAATCCTTATAGTGAGGGTGGTGAGACACTGGAACAAGTTGTCCAGTGAGGTTGTGGATGCCCCCTCCCTGGGAGCATTCAAGACCAGGCCAGATGGGGCGGTGAACAACCTGTTCTACAAGGAGGTGTCCCTGCCTATAGCAGGAGTGTTGGAACTACATCTTAAAGGTCTCCTACAATCCAAACCATTCTATGATTCTATGATTCTATGAATTATTCTCCAGCTTCTTGACGTTCTTTGCTGCCTTTGAAGATTTCTGAGACTGCTATCACAGGACGTCCTTTCTTCCTCACATTTTATAGGTTTTGCATATTTTCCCAAAACACTGTCATTCCTAAAATTGTATATCTCTCAACTGAAAGCTCAAAAAAATTTGCTGACTAGCTATTGCTTAAATAATTCATTAAAGACATCCTTTTATAATATTGAAAATTGTTTGAACTTAGCTTGATTGCCTTTTTTCAAAAAGCATTTTCTCCACCATTTAAAAATGGTCAAATTAAGTAGTCCTTTAATTCATGCAAAAATCACACCTGCATCAAAATTGACTCTGGTTTAGTAGTGTAAAGAAAACTCATGCAATGAGTTCAACCATTTCTAGACTTGTATTAAGATATCATTTCCTTTATTTTTCTGAATTTATTTAGTATTCATTAACTTCAAAATTGTTTTGCCTAGTCTTGCCTAGTCTTGACATAGACAGGCATGTAATTAACATCTTTGCTACTTAATTTCTGGTTTGTGACATGAGAATGATCAGAAGGTTAGAGCACCTCTCCTACGAAGACAGGCTGAGGGAGCTTGGCTTGTTCAGCCTGGAGAAGGCTTTTGGGTGACTTCACTGCAGCCTTCCATTACCTAAAGGGAGCCTACAAACAGGAGGGGAGCCAACTCTTTGAAAGGGTAGATAATAGCAGCACAAGGGGAAATGGTTTTGAGTTAAAGGAGGGAAGATTTAGGTTGAATATCAGGGGGAAGTTCTTTACAGAGAAAGCGGTGAGGTGTTGGAACAGGCTGCCCAGAGAGGTTGTGGTGCCCTATCCCTGGAAGTGTTCAATGCCAGATTGTATGAGGCCCTGGGCAGCCTGGGCTAGCGTTAAATGTGGAGGTTGGCAGCCCTGCCTGTGGCGGGGAGGTTGGAACTTGATCTTTGAGGTCTCTTCCAACCCAAGCCATTCTGTGATTCTGTGATTCTGTGATTCTGTGATTCTGTTTGAATACAGGCAGCAGGTTTTCCAAGGAAAGTCTATTTTTTCTTATTTTTGTATTGTCTGTCAACATGAAAGGCCTGTTCACAAAGGCAAGCTAAGAAATAGAATTGATTGTTCCTCCTACTTGATTAAATCTGTCTTAATGGGAAGACCCCACTACTACCTCCACCTCCACCTGCACCCTTGTCCCCTCCCCCCAAAGAAAAAGAAAAGCAAAAATTAGCATCAGAAATAACCTGGGTGTCAGAGAAATTGACTAAATAACGCTCCTTTGTTGATTTTTTTTTTTTTTTAATAGCAGGATATTTTTCCAATATTACATCCCCACTCCCTCAAAAAAAAAGTAATGCTGGCAAGAGCTGCGTCTAATCCTTCCCTGTTTAGCCAAGTTTGGAAATTAGATGGAAAACATTTTTATTGCTCTTGTGGTATAGCTGTAATCCAGTCAATGTATTATAAGCTGAGCATCCTCTGTATGCAACATATGCATACAGTATATGCATAGTAGGTTTTGACAATGTGGATCTTGAATTTTCAGAGCGTGCATCTTGTCTCAGGCTTAGTCTGTTTTTCCTTCCTCTTTTTCTTAGCTATGAACTGCAATGCTAGTACACTGTATGAGAGCAAGACAAGAATCCACAGAAGGTTCCTTTTCCTGTACCTTGTTAGCCTTTATTAATCTTTTCAGCAATGCTGTTATGAAAAATGCGTGTTGTCCTACGATAGTAGAGTTGCTTGTGAAATTAGGAGGTAAAGCATATTTTTAGATTTTTCCTACGATGCTTTGCCCTCTTTTCTTTCAAACTAATCTGATTTCTGTCACTGATTGGCTTATCTCCACCTCAGCCTGAGTTTCATATGTTTGTGTCCATGCAAATTCAGTCCCTCAGGATGGACCAAGTATGTTAGACAATGTAAGGACTATGACAACAGTGCATGCATCAGACGACTGCTGCACAGAAGCAAGGAATAGGCAATTGAGTAAGAGATTACCAGTTTGAGTTAGTCAGGACACTCCTTTTTCTGTTTTTACATCATATATTTCTGCCTGTTTATTCTCATTTTAGAGAAGTAGTCCTAGTGTGACTTTTGTTAACCAAATCTCCCTATTCCTTAAATAATTGATATATAATTATATTTTAATTTCAATGTACTCAGTTTAAACTAATACCGAAGTATTAACAGACTTTTTAATGAATACTTCTTTCCAGATGTGTATTTTGCCATTGTTTCCCCAAGATCCCTCATCTTAAGTCTAAACTATTTTAATGTATGCTATTTTAGTGCTGTAGATTTAAAATAAATTAACTCTATTATGTAATATTGCCTAAAAATCTTTTGAATGACATACTTCCAAATACATAACTACAATTAATTCAGATATACTGAATGATTATTCCTCAAAAGTACATGGCTTAAAACACACCTTTCAGAACTATGATTGATTCTCCACTTCAGTTAAAAAATAACTTAAAATTGTTGACTTAAGAACAAAGAACACCAAAATATTGCCTCTTAAAACTGGAAAGGATTTGAAAGCATAATTTTTTCTTAGAATTGTTATTTAAATAGTACTGGGATATCTTCTTATCACATACCAAATATACCCAAATTCTGTGACTACAGACCTGGATAGAGGTTTACCTTTTTTAAATTATGCAAATTAACGCAATTATTTTCTTTGAGAGAAAACTTTCATCATAAAGACGGAAATTTACATAAAGAGACCTACTAACATTCTTACAAGCCAAAAACACCTAAGATAATAGGCATTTTCTTGCTCCTAAAGCAAAATTTATTGAAGTCAGTCACTTTCTTAAACACGAAACGCTGAACTACAATACATATTTTTTTATAAGTATGCCCTAGGCAGAGTATAATCATATTTCAATTAGAAAACATTTTTAAGAGTTTTATGTCAGTGCTCACATTTTTACTGTTAATAAGGTGGAGCTTTTTCTTATATTTTCAACTGCTGAAGGCCAACTTTGCATTTAATGTTTTTTTTTGTTGTTTCGTTTTTTCTCCAATGAAGCATGCTGTTTCATGTGATTCTTTGATAATTTTTTCAATGCGAAGGATATAATTCATTTAATCAAATGCACATGACCAAATGCTTTGTATTCTAGTCTCATTTTAAAAATAGTAAAAAAAAAAAAAAGAAAAAAGAAAAAAAGAACATTTTAATTTTAGCTTTGGAAATATTGTTAGAGAGAAGTGGAAAAGTATTAAAATGATGTTGAATAGGAGTCATATACCTCAAAACCTACATGAAATTGAAATGTTTTGTTCTGTGTTCTTTCTAGTCTTCCTTATGTTAATGACAATGCAAGATGGCTCTCACATGCCAGTTTAAGAGTTTATACTGTCCTAAAAGAAATGTCAACTATCTCTGAGGTGGAGTGCATTAAGATGGTGTGGGCTTCCCTCTACTGACTACAGAGGAAGCTATCTGATGTAAATTCTGAGACAAAAGAAAGATTAACTGGGATTTAGATCTGGCATCAGCTGAAGAAAAAGCAGATGTCAGACCATGGAAAAACAAGGCAATTAGGAAGCCATTTTTCCTTTTTAATCTGGGTAATATCAATGGAGATTCTCTTTATTTTTTTTTTTTTTTAACAGGACCCTGGGAAGAAAACAAATAAATAATTTTCTGAAGTATATGGAGATAGGGTTAGGCAGTCACAACCATAAACATAGGACTTTTCAGCCAGATGTCTAATGAAATAACATGTGCAACAGAAAAGATATTTTAACTAGTGGACATATACAAGAAGGATGTTTTACCAGCAGCATGTTTCATTGCGAGGTGTAAAAGTATATGGCAGCAGGCAGATAGCTAAAGCTGCTAATCCCAAACCATTTCTGCTATTCAGGCAGATGTGATTAGCCAAAGGTAAAGATGTTTGAGTTATTTCTATTCTAGATCTTGTACAGCTACAATATTCATTCTGATAAGAAGAAAGTGGACATTATTTCATTTTATACATTAGGTTAGAAACACTTTTATTTTTTAATATTTTGTACTAGAAACTTTCTTTTCTAAGATTTCAGACATTTTGCTCGGAGCATCAATCAGAAGGGCAAGGTGGGAAGAAAGACTGGTGGCTCTGTCTGTTTCAGCTGTCTGATTTAATCCTCTGTCGCATGTCTGCTGGAGTCTTCAGGGAGATAAAGCACTGCCAAGGATTAGACAGACTATTAGTGAAATAGATTTTAATTAAGAATATTGACTTATTGAGAATTTAAGTTTATAGTGTTTTCTCCTGTTCAACCTTGAGAAAGCAAGGACAAAATATTCTAGAGCTGCTTACTGACATACGTAAAGAAAAGGCCAAACAAAATTGTTATTTAACTTCCACTTAAAGCTGCTAGTTTCTACTCAGTGTCTAATCTTAAATTACACTAAATTACTCGAAGAATTAAAAGATATTAAGTAACTTCCCTGAATAACTTCTCTAAGAGAATCAATCACTCCTATATGCTAAAAACACATTTGCTTTGAGATTAGTGCAATCGAAACTCCCTGCTGTGTGAGGTTTGTTGCTTTACATACTGTCCTGATCCAAGAAGCTTTTATTCTATGCATCAAAGTCAAGCTGAGAAGAAAAACAGATGTGATGCGATGTGGCAAGAAAAAAAATGCCACAGATTCACTTCTTATTCTGCTGTTATTTCAAAGCCTGTGTTCTGAATCATCCTAATCAATACATTTAATTTTATATAATTAATTGCCTATAGCTTCATGGCAGCTGGAAAAAATCATTCAGAGAGTATATTCTGTTTCTTTTCCATCCAACTGCTAGGAATGCTGAATCCCTAGAGGAAAAAAAAATCCTTACTACTGCATAAACAGCATTCTGTAAAGAATCTTCTACTGCATACAATGTATGCAAGATTGGTTTTACATACAGTTAAAAAAACTGTTCACTCTGGAGTTGAAGATTAGAATACATTAGAATACAGTAGAAGCTGATATAAGAAAACAATTATTTTTTACTTCCAATACAAAAAAATAAACACTACTGCATGGAGAAAAAGAAATAAAAATGAGCCTTTTCATTTTTATTACTATTATTTTAACAAAATGTAATATTATATGTAGTCATTCTTTTTGTCACAGAGAATTGGAATGTTATTAAGCAAATATACAGAAATACCTCTCATGTCATATTTCTTTTGAAAAAAAGTTCCAAAAATAAGAGCAAGAGAAATTGTTCAATCTGCTGTGTTCATATTATTATAAGCATAATTTATAGAAATCATATTTGAATGTGCTGTTTAGTCCAGTCTGATGAACTGGTGGCCTGCTGAGGAAATGTTAGAAATGTTACTGGTAGATAACCAACCAGTATTATCTACCACGATACTTCTCTTAGTCTTCGTTAAATGTCTTTTCCTGGTAGCTGTGTTGTAGAAGAATGTTATTTCCTATGTTCTTTGAATATCACAAGAAAACATTAAAATATTTTTCCATAATACATTTGACTTTACCTGTTGTTTGCATCTATTGTGGCGAAAACCCATATTTGTTTTTGCATAGTTTCAGTTAGGAAATTTTTACAGCAACAGATGAATGCAGTTTACTCAGTCCTAACTTGAGTAATATTGTTTTTACCTTTATAGTTTCTGGAGTAGCAAATTATCTATTCTTGTATATATATCACAATAGTTCTGCTTTATTAACTTTCTATTTGTCAGTTTTCATTCTCTATGACTTATAAGCTATGTGAAAACTTCACTCATGAAGGTAGTCTTCTGAATGGCCAAGGACGTAAATGTCCATCACAAAATACAAACTCAAAGGAAAACATTCTGAGAGCATTTCTCAAATGAAAAAATTATAACATTTTCTTCACCTTCCACTGCAGTGTGAGGTCACACTTCCTTTGCACCAGAGAGGGGATCAAATCGCATATCAATCTTTGAATAACCTCACACATGACATGATATTATCCTCTGATCTGGAAAGGAGGAGAATAAACCCTACACAATTCAGGTGGAAACAGAAACCTACTACTCCATCTGGACTGCCAAAAGTCCATAGGGCTGGTGAGGTGTTTAAAGCACAGGTCTTATGAGGAGCAGTTGAAGGAACTGGGATTGTTTAGTCTGGAGAAGAGGAGGGTCCTGGAGAAGAGGAGCGACCTTATCGCTTTCTACAACTACCTGAAGGAAGGTTGGGGTGAGGTGGGGATTAAGGTGGGGATTGGCCTCTTCTACCATGTAACTAGCAATCACAGAACATAGAATTATAGAATTGCTCATGTTGGAAAAAATTGTACACAATAAATATTGCCCAAGGGATATGAGTGGTGTTCTCCCTAAGATCTACCTTCAATAATTTTCAATTACCTTTCTGAGCCAGATGATCCAGGAAAAATGTCTTTACATTTACACATATATATATGTGTAATTTATACATTTGCTCTTCACAGATACAGACTGTCGTTTAAAGTTCTGTGAAGGATACCATAAACATCTAAAACCATGATTTTTGGAAAGAGCTCTAGTGGTATGAAAATTATCTCTCTCAATGAGCCAGAACAAACCCAACTCATCAAACATGATTTTGATAATGAACATCACCATTTTACATTTAAATACCTCCCAAAATGGTGGCAATTTATTAATGTCAGATTAAAGGGCTCAATTCATTATTCCTTTTCAGTAAAGAGGCAGTTAATGAGTGATGCTTGCACATGGACAAGCTTCTAATTAGAGCTTCTGTATGTGCTGAAAGCTTGGTGCTAGGATACCGAGTGGCTGCCAACAGACTATTGACTTTTTTCCCTCTTTGCTGAACATGCCTATTTATACAGCTTATTGCTAATGAGATGCTAATTGAGTCTGCCATATCTAAATAAAAATTAAAAAAAAAAAAACAACCCTTGTGTTTATTGCTGAATCCTCTAAATGAAGCTCTATTTCAGAATATTCTCTCCTGACTCATTCTCCTCAGCACTCTGACTGATTGAAAAATAATTTTCAACAATAAGGACAGGATGCCACTTTATAAAATTGCATTATTTCTAATATTGTCTTAGAAAAGAACCTACTGAATTTATGCTTAGGTATTTACATTTAGTTTTACGTAAAACAATATCAAAATGCACTCAAAGATATGGTGCATGCTCTCTATGTATAAATGCAAGTTTCTATGCCCTCAAGCTGTTCCAATATAATCATTTTGCATGTAGTGCAAGCAACCAAAATGACCTATCTAAAACAACAAAGCACATTAAGAAAAGTAGAATGAAGGCAAAAGTGAGATTAGAGAAATCAAATCATTTGGTTAGCTAGTTAAAGGTTGCGTAGGAGTAAAATGTAAGTGCAGTAGAGCACTGTTTTTATGATCTTCAGCTTATTATTTAGCTGACAAATTCAGTTGTGTGCATTCTTACATTACTTTTTTTTTTTTTTTTTTTGCAGAATTTTAGCATAATTTAGGATCAGCTATGGAAACATTTCTCTAAAAATATGTGATGCTTCTTCAGGTATCATACTGTGGCTGAATGCCTGCTGGATTTGAGTTTTGTTCAAATTACTTTTACTCCTTTTTTTTTTTTTTTTTTTTTTTTTTTTTTTCCTCTCCTCCATGCTGTTATTTCTCTTCAGCTTTCCAGTTTATGAACAATGCCTTTGGGATAAAACCTTTTTTGGGCGCACCATCTAAAACAAGTCTGCAAAACCCTTCAGTGCATCATTCGGCATTATGTTTTGTACTCACAGCAGTATGCTGTGAGGTATCTCACACTGTTGTTTTCATGTCTCTCAATGGCTTTAAATTCTCATAGGTTGTAATGGGTAATTACTAATCACAGTGAATACACAGACCTGGAAACGATCAAAGGACAATAGCAGGCAGAGAAAATGTAGCAACATATTCAAGAGCACTGGATCATCTACTCCAAATGTATCAAAAAAGAGCAATTAGATCACTACCCCTGCTGAGAAAACCCTTGAGACACATCAAGAAAAGAAGGAACATGAAGGGCTTGAAAACTATAAGAATTATTGCTTAAGTAGGTATAGGATTTTTTTGTTGGGATGCAGTAGGAAGTAGCTGGAGTGTTTTAATATAATTTTGGAAATGTGAAACTTCTTACGTGATATTTTGGAGAAAAACTAAAAGACGAAAAATAAGATTTCAAGGTGGATCAGTGAGAAAATAGCTTAGAAAAAAATAAAGGAAAAGATGATAAAAGAGGGCAATTGCCTATAAGTAGTGATTGGTCAACAAGTTCACCCAAGCAAACAATGCATCTGTTAACTGCAGTCTATCAAGTATTATAAAATCTTCTTTCTAACTCTCTTTGGGATGGATGTGTGTTCTTTAGCTAACACTCTGTATATACGCTAGAGTACATACAGCCAAACAAGGCGGTGGGTAGGTGGTCTGTGTGATAGACATTGACTTTCTGTCCTCTCTGGAGAGAGGGGATTGAGGACATGAAAGCAACTGCTGGATGGATTGATTGTTTAAAACAGGAGAGATTCCATTCTGATGTGTGTGTGAGTGTTCCTCTAGTCAGCTTCAACCCTGGTGAGCAGGAGGTGAGGAATAAGGCTGAGACAGATGCGTTGTTTGATCTCATAGCTGACTGGACCTCAGAGCATGAAAATTCAGCAGCCTTGCAACTAGTGGGCTGAGAAAGGATAAATCCTTCTGGGCCCAGAAACCCGCTGAATTTATCTCTAACAAACTATGCTAGAAAGCTCAGCTCTCCAAGTCAAAGAGGCTGTAGAGCCTCCATCACTGGAAATGTTTAGATTAGAGAAATAATCTGTCAAGAATGGTATAGATGCAATTGATCTTACTTGGGGCAGAATGGACAAGTTAAATGAGGTCACTTCCAGCCCTATGATTTCATTAATCTAAGTCTCCTGGACCATTATTCACACTCTAAAAATAAAGACAGCCATTGACAGAGCTGGGCTTGCTCCATCTGACAAGGAGACTTAAGGGCAAGCTTGCAGCCCAAAGGAGGCTCAAGGAGTGAGATGCAGTTGCCTGAAGTGCAGTTATAAACAAGAGTCAATCTCTGCTCAATAAATATATAATGGTAGAAGGAAGACAAATGAGCACAAATTGCAGATTGGAGGGTTCAGAGTAGACAACTGGGAAAATATTCCTCATTAATGAGTAATGAGGCTCAACAGCAAGTTTGCTAGAATAACTGAGGAAAACACTTTACCTTTAAAGATATCTGAGGCTCTTTTGGATAAAGTCACAGATGACCTGATTGTCACAAGCCATGTAACAAGTGGGAGAAGAACAGGAAGACCTGCAGCAATCCCCTAAAAGCAGCATTTCTATCATTCAGTGATCACTGCAGCAGCTGCTTTGAACAACAGACTTTAGGGAAGGTTATTTTCAAAAAGTTAGATGGCAGGACTGATAGAAGCTGTCATGATTTTTCTGGGAGGCTAATATGAATATGACTAAATTTTTGACACTTGCATGGGATCGATACTGTAGTTTTCCATTTCATCTTGAACACCACACCTTTCTCAGCATTCAATAACTGGGCTGATACATCAGAACCAGCAATGTCAAATTTTCTAGAAGATATTCTTAGATGAAATGAACAACTTACATAGTATACCACAACAATAAAGCAATTCTAGTTATATTAGTGTGATATTTCAATAGCATCTCTAACATCTAAGTTTCTGCAAGGGCTGTCCACCAGTTCAAGGCAGTTCAGTGAAAGGATTAAATGCCAGTTTAGAGTTTTCAGACACTAAATTAAAAAATGCATACATAAATTGCCTTCATGCATTGGTTATGATGCTCATGAGATGACATGTGGGTGTGAATACAAAACAATCTCCCTTTACAGTCAGTGGAAAGATTTAGGCATTGTGAAACGTCATTGATGTCACCTTAAGTTTTATATTTCAAATAAGACAAAGAAATTGCCTTAAGGTTTATATTTCAGATGAGGCAGAGAAATTGTGTCCTTGTTTTTCAAGGACTACAAAGGGACTTCAGAGTGGGTAGCTGAGATGTTGCTGTCTACTTTGTAGACATTTGTATGCATAGGTGTAAGATAAAGAGGTATGCTTTGAAGCCTTATAATATCTATATTAAACATCTATATATGTCTATATAGACAGCATTGTAGCATAATGTCTATGGTAACATGAATTCAACTTCAACTGAGTAGTTGAAAAACAAAAACAAAAACAAAACAAAACAACAATCTTCCAGGCACTTTTTTCTAATACCTTATAACCTGAGAGGTAAAATGCTTCTTTTCTAGGCGAGTTTCAGAGAGAATTTTTATTACTCACTGGTGCTCCTGGGCATCCTAACCTACACTGCATGAAGCTTTCTTCAGCTGATTATTGGAGTTAACAAGTGGTAATATCTTCACTATGAAGTTTTCTGATCGGGGGTTTGTTTTGGATAAAAAAAATGGTACTTTTCTATTTCCCCATACAGTATCACAGAATTGTAGGGGTTGGAAGAGATCTCCAGAGATCACTGAATCTATCTCCCTTTCCAAAGCAGGCTCCCTAACTCAAGTTGCACAGGTAGGCATCCAGGCATGTATTGAATATCTCCAGAGAAAGAGAATCCACAACCTCCCTAGGCAGCCTGTTCCAATGCTCCTTCACTCTGACTGTGAAGAAGTACTTTCACATAAGTGCAGACATTCCTATGCACCAGTTTATGGCCATTTTCCATATGACCTGTCCCTATAGACCTCTGAAAAGAGGTTCATCATGTCTCTTTATCTCCCACACTTAAGATATTTATAAACATTAATTAGATCCCCTTTGAATCTTCTTTTTTCAAGGCTGAACAGACCCAGGTCACCCAGACTTTTTTCATAAAGGAGCTGCTCCAGGCCCTTTATCATGTTTGTGCCCCTATCTTATCATGTCATCTATCTTCCTCCAAGAAGGCTGTCTATTCAAATGAGTTATGTAAGAAGGACATTGTGCAAATGAGTGTTACAGAATTTCAATATCTGTTGAGTACAGCATCCTCAATGAGTCTTTCAGTGCTTTTCACATTTTCACATTTTCCCCATTGATGGGCTTACCCTCATGAGCCCATCAGATGAGCCAGTCAGACGAAGTCAGAAGAGGGTTGCCTAATTCATAGATTCTGATAACAGTTAGGTGAAAGTTTTTGTCAAGACTAATTCCTTCTTGCCGTGCCTAGTAGAAGAATTTTAGATGTATGGAAAATTTTGACACCAAAAACTTAAGCTTTTCCTGTGATCAGTTTAATGCTTTTTTGTTTAAATGAAAGTCTGGCACATACTTTGAACCAGTCCTCTGCTATGAATAGAAAGAGACAGATGGCAATTTATCGTACTTATTTTAGGTCCCTACATTTGGACAGAATGAAAAGCCTTCTGGTACTGCTTATCTTTTCACCGGATCAAATTTCTATTTATGTTCTTAATTCCAACTCTGAAATGTGTTATTGAAATGATGCCTGATATAATTACATGTATATACACCATAAAATGCAGCAGGATTTAACACAGTAAATCTTCCTGAGATTGAAAAACTATATTATATATTGTTATTCCAGACAAAACAGTTGAGGGCACAAAATGCCCAACTCGCTAATTATAAATTGAAAACATAATAATACTTCTTGTTAATATAAGATTTATATAATGCACTATTGTTCTGTGTTTTTTTAATAAATATTTGTCAGCTTGACTATAGTTTAGTAAACACTGTTTCACATCTGCTAGTGCTTAAGAGTCTTAGAGTGCTCTACATAGAAAAAAAAAGGAAAAGAAAAAAAAAAGGAAAAGAAAAAGAAGAGATTGCTTAAACCTGCAGGCTGGGCTTATCATGTTTCTCACTGAAAATAATCATAATTTTAATTCTCAAGTCTTTCAGATTATTTTTAAAAAAGATTTATTTTAGAGTCACCTTAGTGTATGTAATATTTGCAGTATCTAATATCTTCATGCAATCACCCTATGTTCCCTTATGAAACAGTGAGATAAATGCTTGGAAATAAGGAAGAAAAAATCAATAGTAGGTGAAATAAAATGCCACAAAAACTATACATACACAAAAAAAACATAATTGAAATAAAACCTATCTTTACATTGTTAACAAAAGTAGTAAAATTCTTTTTGAACTGAAAATAGCAGAAACATGATAACAAAAAACATTGTGATGCATTATTTCTTGTACATATCTCCCTGTCTTTCTTTGAACACAAGAAAGTTCTTTACTTGCATTTATAATTTATAGCTTATAGTTTATAGTTTACTTGCATATAATAGTTTAATGCCATCTCCAGAATGACACCAAAGCAAAAAGGCAAACTTTATGATACTGTGTGATAAGTCAGTGTTAGAAATATATTTCCAGTTGTAATATGTAAGTAGTGGTGCTGCAATGGAAATTACATCTAAATTGCTATATATTTGTCATAATTTACAATCAGAAACAGTGAATATGAAAAGGAAGAGAAAAAATATATTAAGATGATAAGTAGAATAAAAACTTACACTGAGAGAATCCAGAAAAAGCAAAAACTGTTTAACCTCACAAAGTTGAAAAGGGATGTGAATGTACACACCAACATTTATCTCTGCAAGCAATGTCCAGTGTTCCTGCACCACACTGCCTGCTGAAAGAGACAGTGCTACCAAATCCTGCATCTTTGACCAGAAGCTTCAGGCTCAAGTACAGCTGCACACATGTTGCACGTGGAAGAACATTTCTGTTGGCACGTACTGAGCTAGACTGCACTGCAGTGAGTGTTGCAGTCTTTATTGCTTCCTCTGTTAGGCTGTCTCTCAGTCTTGCTCTGTAAATAGTGGTCAGTAGTAACACAGAGACCAGATCGCATAAGCTGTCCTTTCACTTTATTTGGATAGATGGGAAGGGCACATTAATGAATCTTTTACAAAAAAAAAAAGTAAGGATAGTATATTTTTAAAGATCCTCACAAGTTACTGCAAGGGTAGGTACTTTTCTATGGCATCCTTATCTGCAGTGTGAGAGAAAACAAATTTCAGTCCATTAATCTCATTGTGATGCTATAAATAATTAAACAAATAAATAGTCATAAAGAAATGACAAAGCAAGCTTTTCTGTTGGCTATGAGAAATCCAACAGATTTTAAGAATAACATTGCAACATTATACGCTGAAAATATGATAATCCAAAAAATATCTTCACAAAGGATCTGGATACATTAAGCAGGCAGAATTGAATAAATAAATAAATAAATTCTTGTTTTAGATAACTTTATCTTCTTTTGTTTTGTTCTTGAAACCTCCCTCTTTCTACTGGGAATAAATGCAAAAATTGAGATAATGAATTAGGAATCCAACTAATTTTTATCTTCTGAAAACACACCACTTGTTAGGGATAATCACTTTATATAATAGCTTACACATATGTTATATACCTATATATTTTTAATCAAGTTTGTGTACTTCTATACACTACAAGAAAATATATAAAAACCAACCAACTGCTGCATTTTTATATGTATTTAAGTGACATATTTCTATTTCCAACCTTTTGTACAGATAGAATTTCATAGTTGCTGAATTACATACAACACATTTGGAGATTGTTCTAAATAAAAATTTTGGTAAAATAGCTGATTTAAATGCATATTGAAATCTTGAAATACAGTAATAGAAGCCACAATACCTAGAAATATCTATAAGCAGCAGAAATTATTCTGATCATTGCTATTTTACGTTTAATTATTTTTATAGTATCTTTCCATTTTCTTTTTTTTTTTTTTTTTTTTTTTTTTTTCCCCTTTATTGACCACAAAACTAGAAGTCTTTCACAGGCCACTGAAAGTAATTTATGTCACAGTAACTCTAGACTTATTCAAGGATCACTTCGGTATTTCCAGTGTCTGAACACATTCTTTAATTTGATTTTTGTTGATTATATAATTACATAAAATATTCTATTTTCAGTTCATGGCTGTACTTCATTAAGTGCGTAATGACACTTTAGGAACTATTAGGATACATTAATAAATTTAAATATTCTGAGAAGTCTTAACTACAGAAATTAACTTACCAGGATTTTAGTCTGCAATGAAACCATAGAAGTATCATCTTCAGTCATCAACTGGTGTATATAAAAAGACAAAACATTAAATACCCCAGTTATAACATGAAGTTTACCACAGTATGAAAAATCACCAAAATGTGTAACTTCACCAGCAAATTCTAATGCATGTATATATAGTAGTGATGGAGAAAATGATTTAATATTAACTCTAATTCTATTCTCTGATTCTATGATTCTATGATTCTAATATTAATTTGCAGAAAATGGAAGTCATCAGGATTTAAAACTTCTTTCCTGACAGAAAAAAGTCTGTTTTCAGTTCCATATAGTGTAGTTTATATCTTCCTTGTCTTTAATTGTCATAGCACCCACTCTTTCACTGTTCTCAGACTCTATATGCTGCTTTGAATTTATTTAGTCCATCGATCAGCTAACTGGTGCTTTGTTTATTCAGAGCACAGGTGTATGTCTACAATATCAAAGCTGTCCATAGGGATGGAGAGATCCATCTTTCCATTACAATAGATAATTAAAAAAAATAAAAAATAAAATAAAAAAAGGGAATTTGGGTCATATTGAATACAAAACTTACCTAAAATTTGAATTTGCATATAAATTTGGATTTAAAGTGTGTTTTTCTCAACTTAGGAATGAATCTTTCAAGAGGAAGATCTATGTGCCTTGAAAACATTTTTGTTTTTATTTTTTTAGCTGCATGAACTTGTCTGTTAAAAATTATAAGCTCTTTCCACAGTCCTTCTGCAGATTCAGACTCAGTCATATGCTTGTGCATACACCATTGCAGATATGGCAAGTGCTGACCTTTAACATAAGCTAAGATATTTTTTGGAGTATGTGCTGAATATGATCTGGATCTTACTTCTTCTGAAGAAAGTATTCCGTTCCTGCTCCAAACCTACAAAGAAGCATTAATTAAGGTATTTGAACTGCCTAACTTTATTACATATGATATTTGGCTGTATAACACCATTTCGTTTATTCTATAGCTCTTGCTCATGCAAATCAATTGAAACAGCTTGGACAACCTTATGCTGAAATCAAGAAAAATAATACTAATTTTTTTGTTATCTACATCTTCCAGACTTGTCCACCACTCTGCTGCAAGAAGTTATCAAGTAAATGACTAAAACTTGGAAACTGGGATTAATATTTCAGGACAAAATATCAATATAAGAAATCTCGATATATTTAAAATCTCAAGGGGACAGTGGTATTTTTGCATTTAATTAAGCAACAGTAAGAAATTAAGGAATGAAAATTACAGTAATTATTCTGTTTGCATTATTGTACTACAGAGTCAGAGTCATAGAGCAGGATCTACTTTTACTAGCACTGTGGAAGCACAAATTATGTGTGTATAAATGAAAATTAAAGGTTTCCTGTATAAGCTCATAAAATGTGTTTACCTCTCAAATTTATAGAGTGTCTTAACTACATTTTTCATACTGACATTTTCTAAGTTTTTCAATATTGAAATCATAACTTTAAAAAAGTTATGTTTTTACTTGCAAGGAACCAAACACCCCGATGGATGATTCATTTACCTTTCGTATTATAACCATAGTAAGAACAGGTGTTGTCTTTTCTAGTTCATCAAGCTTAAAAAAGACTGCCAAAGTCCAAATAAGACTGGCCAGCTTCGCAAATCCTCATGGATATACACTCTGTATAGGACACTCTGGGATGATACAAATAAATCTGGGAAGCTGAAGTTGCCTGTGAGAGAGCAAGACACAGATCTCATCTTCTGGAGGAAAATTAGGCATTTTCTTTCACTCAAGAATTCTAAGCTTAAAATACTTCAGTTGAATCTGGAGGGATGTAGATAGGCTTTCACTATTATTGTAGTACCTCACAGAGGAATCAGATGAGCAATCTGTATTCTTTCCACAGCTACCTCTCATATCAACAGCCATCCTTCACCCTTTGCAACATACCTTGACCAATGAGCTATAATTTATTAAGGGGTTATTTCACACTTTTTGTTGAATTTATTCTTACTGTATAAAGTAATCCTGCCTCTCTTGGAATCAAAACATACCTATCAGATTGGAAAGAGCAGGAATTCAAATAAATTCAGCTTGTGTTAGGAAGACTCAAGTGGAAAAACATTCTCTTTATTTATTATTCTCACCCTGCTTCTTAGTATTTTTATTATATTAGTACATAGAGTCACATACTCCAAAAAGTTATGCTCTCATATTTAAAGCAATCTTCAGATCAAGCTACACTCAGAAGACATCTCAACTCTAATCCCTGCTCCAGATGAATTAAAGTGGGTATTGGAAGCAATACTTCCCACAGCTCACAGAATCACACAATCACAGCTGCCCAGGGCCCCATGTAATCTGACCTCCAGGAATGGACGGGGCTTCCAGAACTCTCTGGGCAGCCTGTTCCAGCACCTCACAACTGTCTCTGTAAAGAATTTCCCCCAACATCCAACCTAAATCTCCCCTCCCTCAACTTGAAACCATTTCCCCTTGTCCTGCAGTTGTCTGCCCTTTCAAAGAGTTGATTCTCCTCCTCTTTGTAGGCTCCCCTTAGGTATTGCAGCCTTCTTTTCTCCAGGCTGAACAAGCCCAGCTCCCTCAGCCTGTCTTCATAGGGGAGGTGCTCCAGTGCCCTGATCATCTTCATGGTCCTCCTCTGGACCCTCTCCAACAGCTCCCTGTCTCTTTTGTACTGGGGGCTCCACACTTGGATGCAGTACTCCAGATGGGGCCTCCACCGGCCTGTGGAGGCCGGTATTGAGTGGCATCCCCCAGCGGTCTGTCTTGGGACCACTGCTCAAGCAAAAGTTAAATTTCTTACCAATTAGCTATTTTTGCATTTTTATGAGTTTTAAATGATATCTGTGCTCTGAAAACTTCTGCTTGGCAGGTATTATATACCTTCTGACACTGTGCATGTTGGTGCCATTAGGATTCTACCCAGAGACATAAATTTAGACTATGTCTATACTTGTAAATTTCAGAGTGGCAAGGACTATTCCCAGCACTGTGATTCAATCATCTGCAATGTTCAGTTCAGATTGTCTCTGATAGCTGTGGATTTGGCCAATTCCTATTTCTAACAGCTATTTTTTAAATGGGTACATTCTTTCAAAGTCTAAAAGTCTTTATTGACATCAACTTCTGGCCTTTAGCACCTATATTTGATTTTGGGTAGAAACAATTGATTTGTATATACTGGACACTTTCGTTTAATAATACACATAACAGCTCAGGTGCCTGACTAGAACAATAATAATAAAGAATAAGATAATTATGGAATTAGGTAGTTTCAAAATATGTTGAAATATGAGTGTCTTAGTTTCAGCTGGGATGGAATTGTTTTCTTCAGATTACCTAGTAGGAAATGCTATGATTTAGTTCTAGGAGAAAAAAACAGTGTTGATAAAAATCCACTGTTTATAGTTGCTGGTAAGCAGTGTTGTACAGAGAGCCAAGGCCATTCCAGTTTCTCAGCAAAGGAGCTGGGAGGGGATAAACTGGTTAAAGGGATATTTTGTACTATGTAATATCATGTAGAAGGAATTTTTTGAATGGAGTGAGAGTTTATCTGACTCCAGTTCTCTGCTCAGAGTTCTGTACTTTTCCTTTTCTCTATCTTAGTAAATTTTTATCTCAGCTTAGGAGTTCTACTTTGTTTTTCTTTTCCTGATTCTCTCCCACATCCCCCTTTGAAGAGAAGAAGTTAATGAACAACCGTGGTGCGTAGCTACTTGTCAGGTTAAACCACAACAATAAAGAACAAAAACATGCAGATTCATGCCACATAAGTTTCATTTTCCTCAGGGGACAAGATAGTTAGATTCTTTGGTTTAGAATACAAGATAGCCCTTTAGAAGATAGAAAAATTAATTTTGCTTCAAGAGCTCTAAATTCCCTGTTCACATTTCTGTTGTATGAACTGCATTTCTGGAAAGATTGATTCAATATAGCTTTTCATTTCAATTCATGTTGAATTGAACTAACTGACCTTGTTAGTATATAAGCAGATATTTTATTTTTATTTTTAGCTTTTATCTCCAGGGCATTGTTTCAATCAATAAGTGATGTACAGCATTAAGGTGATTTTTTTTTCCTTTTGTTCGTTTCTTTTTAGTCCTATCATTTGCATCTTTGCATTAAGTATAAATGATACGTGCCTGTTTGTAACAAGCTGAAGTAGCTGAGAACTCCATTTGGTGTCGCATGCTTAAAATTTGAGATTAAATTAAATTCAAATTAAGATGGATATATCTCTTCTCTAATCAGTACCTGTAATCCAAATTTAAAAAAAAAAAAAAAAAGGTTTTTCATTTTTTTTCCTGAGGGAAATATTACATCCTAAACTATATGAAATCGGAATTTTGTGGGTATTTTTGTTGTCATTGTTTCAACAGTAATATGTGTGTTTTAAAAGATTGTTAAATGCTTAGCTTATAAAGGCCTTAAAAGTCTGAGAATGTTTTATTTCTATATAGCATATGCAGCGTTGTTCTGGGAAATTAAATGTCTATTCATAATTATTAATAAATAAAGTGGTAATTTATTATCAAAACTAAGAGAAACCTCGTGATACGGTAAAAAATGTCTGAAGTCATAAAAATAATCTGTTTTTGTTACTGTGCACTGAGGACTACTTATCTGGCCGCAGTTACAGTGAAAAAGCAGACAAAATTCTTTGAATTTTAATTAATAATTGGGTTGTGAACCTAAAAGATAGTGGGAGTCTAAAACATAGTCCCTTGTTGAGTATCTTGGCAGGTTTTGTTGGGATTTTTTGTTCTTTCTGCAGCTTTACTTGTAAGCTTGGTTCTTGTAGAATGTTATGTGAAACTGATTTTATAAGGAGCCTTTTATGGGAAAAAAAAAGAAAAAATCAATTTAAAATGGCAATTGTTCTGCATAACATGGGATTTAGTAGTATTTATAGATCACAATATGTGTAGATAGAAACATTTATTTAATACTGTCAAATACATTTCTTTGCCATGTGGATATGATGTTATGGTCTGCAATCATCTTTTAATGGCATACGTATTTCTTGTAATACTAACACAGGAAGGCATATAGCTTTTATAATAAAGTTACTTATGTGAGTTACTAATGAGTTACTTATGTGAAAAAGATTTTCTTCCAGAAATTTGAAACAACACGGGAATAACAGCTCAGAGCTAATCAGATGGATCTATTCAGGATCTCAGAGCAACAGATAAAAATAATTTTGAAATGTGAAAGGCATTAAATTTCATTATGAGTACAAAAAGACAAGAGAAGTAATTTGTTTATGACAGACTTTAAAAATAGAGGCATAAAACATGTAATTGTGTAATGTCTAAAAACAAGAGAAGATGGAGAAATAAAAGGAATATCAGGAATATTCTATTTTTACAATAGTCAATGTATTACAGACAGCAATCTAAATACTAAAAAGCTTTGAGGGATGTAGATATGAAAAAAAATTACATATGTTAGGTATAAATAATGCCGATTTGCATTCAGACAAAAAGCTAAAGTATTAAAGTGGGATACTATTAGTATAATGAAAAGGAGAATATGTTTTTTCAAGTACGTAAGTAGTGTAGGTCAGGACAGTCCATACTTTGGATCTAAAATGACCAAAAAGAAAATAGAAAAGGAATATTTACTGAATTAAAAGACAATTAAGAAATGGATATATTTAAAAAAACAAAACAAAAACAGGATAGGGAAAAAAGATTTAAGGGCTGAAGATGCTCACTGGGATGTTGAACAATGAATTTGCAAAATGTGATGGAGTTTATGGAGTCCAGTGTCCATTTAACAATTCTTGAAGATTCAAAGTCCTAGAGGATTGACAAATGCAAAAGATAAAATATAGCATGATAGAATATTATAGTTATTTTGGTTGGAAAAAGACCTTCAAGATCAGATCCAATTGACGACCTACCAAGTCCCTTGCCAGACCTACCGAGTCTCATAAATAGAATATATACATTGATCACAAAAAGCAATAAATGCCAATAAATTAAATGAATAAATAATCTGAAATATTCAAATTGGTTTAGATTTCTTGAGAAGACTCTTTTAGTATCGTCATGTTCCTCAAAATAGTAATATATTTGATAATAATGAAGTGAAATATAAGTAACGTGATTTTCAAAACAGCATTATCTAAATATAAAAGTTGATTGTCTGAAAAAAAATGTATATACAAAGAATTCAACAGAGACTTGAGAGTGTTTTACATATATGTTATTATTTATATTTGTAGTATGACAACGTATGAATGCTTTCTATATAAAAAACTAAAAGTTCATTGAGTTCACCTATTTATCTCTATAATCAGTGAACAGCAGATGCTAGGGTGTGCTGAAAAAATAATGAAAAAAAGATAAAATATAATAAAAGTAAAAAATAAAATAGGAAAAGCAAAAGGAAATGCTATAGCTTCTGTCTAAAATTTAGAGTAACTATTATTAAGGTGCTGTCATAAAAAAAAAGTTAGCTAAAGAATTGCTGATTTTTATTCACTGAATTTCCTTCCCTTTAATACATCATTAAATCTAGCTTACTGTTCACTTTAAAGAGCTAAAATTGAGGCACTCACATTAAGTAGAATGCTTAATAGTCTTTCAAGAAAAAAAAAAAAAAAAAAACACGTTACAAAAACACTGCAAATGAAAGATTCTTAAAAGTATTTTTAAATTTGGGATAATGAAATAGAATTATAACAGTTGCATTTTTTGTAATATTAAAAATCATAATCTGATGAACTAGTGTTGTTCTCAAAATAATATGACCCTTGAAACTGATTCCTCAGTAATTTATTATTTCAACGTCCAAATGATATCAATTACAGACTTTCAAGGGTATGCTATGTGGAAAAGGGAAAAAAATAAAAACTAGAATCATATTATTTTTTTGGTAATACATCAAAGAAATAAAGATATATTGGAACATAAGTATAATCAAGATGATAAATCAATAAAAATACAGTGTTTTTCAAATGGAAATGAGCTGTCTGCAAAAGAGACAGATTGCACACTTTAGAGAATGCATCGTGAACTAAAGTCAGGGGTAGATTTATGGAAAAAGGCACATCTTCACTATCATTAAACAGACAAGACTCTATTGTCTGCTGAGAAATGTTACTTTTAATCTGGATCTCTAAAGCCTATTGGGACAGTGTTTCATCAATGACATTTTCTTGGTACAGTCTAGATGAATCTCAATGTGACATGATGGCTTTTCATAATCACACATTATAGTATAATAGCCATTGCCAGTCTCACATTTGCATCCCTAAACTTTTGCAGGAGCATTCAGCTGCATGCTCATGAATGAAGTTGAATCTCACGTTGTGCCAGAGGAGGGTAAGATAATCAAGAATTTCTTCACTGAAGGAGAGGTTAGACATTGCAACAGGCTGCCTATGGAAGTGGTAGAGTACCCATTCTCAGAGGTACATGAACATGGAACTTAAGGAGAAGGTTTAGTGGTGAATTTCACAGTGTTATGTGACGGAAGTACTTCTGAACTCTAAATGATTCTATGATTCTATAATTATTTCCTAGTCATGAGTAGTGATAATGAACACAAACTCTACTTCTATTGCTCCCTGTAGAGAAGTTAGGTTTGAAAGATGAATGTGTACTTGTCAAAAAAGGTATTTAACTTCACAAAGAAGTTCTGATGAGATCAAGCGCTGGAGGAATATTGTTTTTTTTACTGATACCAACAAGACACAATCAGATGTGTTCAGTAAAAAGATCAATTAGCTTGCATCCAAAGATATTGCTCATTTGTCTTCACTAAAACTATCATCAATAGAATTAACTGTTCTATGGTGCTTACCTTTAGTTATTTTATATGTGCATATATATATATGTATGTATGCATTGTAAGGATAGGCAATAGCACTTATAGTTGCTTAAAACCAGTTTCAGATCACCCAACAAAGGCTGAGATCATAATCCAGTAACAAAGAATGAATTATTTACATCTTTTGGAGAATCAGGACTCACCAAACACTCCAAAAGAGGTCATCTCCTAGCTGCTAGACCTTAAATGAGTTTAGAGAGTGATAAACCCATTGTTCGCCCTTTGCAGTTGCACAGGTGAATTGCTTCCACTTTACCAGATACTCAGTCACTGGTTCTGGCCATGATCTAACAGTTCCCATACATGTATATAAATGTTCCCTCTAAAGATTGTTTTAAGGAGAAATGTAAAATATATACACGATGATAGGCAGATTTGTATGTGTATCTAGATAAATGTGGTACTCTATAATTTAAAACAGAAAAAAGTTTTCTATAGGGTTCTCTAAGGATTTTTAGATGCTGTTTGTTAGCTAATTTTTTTCTGTGCTAACAATATACTGTACCTTTTTGGACACAAAAATGATCTGGAGCTAACTCAAGCCTTGATCATTTTAATTTTGCTTTGGTATGAGTGAGAAAGGAGTTCTGTTTGCTAGAGATAACAAAGGTCTTTATATATAAAGCAAAGAATGTATTGCCAGTGTAACTGAAGTCTTAACAGTCTAATACAAGAATTAGCCCTGACCTAATTAAAACAGGAAAATAGAAGGGATACTTCCATTCAGAAGAATTTTTAGTAGCTTTCTATAGCATTAATAAGACAATTAAAGTTATATAATGTGGGTTTTATTGTTCTTCATTTCATGTTTTAGATCCACAAGAGTCTTTTCAAAACATCTGCTATCACATTTTTATATCTTTGTTTGCTCTGTACTGATCTGTTAAATTGTTCTATTTCTTACCACTAAAACTTGCTTTGCTCTAGTTATAGGTCCACACTTCTTTACTGGTGAGCAGCTTACAGACATGGTTGTTAGTGACAAGACTGTGTCCTCTCATCATCCCAAGGCTGTACTCTATTTAGCCACCATTTCTCAAGGCCTCTCTCGGCATCCCAGGTCTGTATTTCTCGATACCACATATTTATGTATTACTATGATAGAACCATAGAGAGACAAAATTAAAACCAAATAGTCAGAGTGACCTAGTCACTTTGAAAAATCACTGCCACAACTAAATCAATAAAACAGCTGCACAGAGGTCAACATTTTTGTAACAGAATGAACTTTACAAGCCTGAGGCCCTGAAAACTTGAGACACAGCCTGTGGCAAGTTGCTAGCAATGAAAGTTCTGAATGATGGGGTTAAACGCCTATAGCAAAAAAAGCAAAACAGAACAGAATGAAAAAGAGAAAAGTTCCTTAAATTAAACATGAAACATTTTGGAGTGTTTAAAAACCAGAATTTTTTTTCACAGCTACCCAATGATGATTTGGCATGTCATATGCAGCATGATACATCACTGAAACATGTAAGTTGGCGAAGTAAGACAGCTTCAAACACAATAGGAGGGAAATATTTGTATTGCCTGAAGTGGGCACCATTAATGGTGATTCTTCCGCCAGGAGGAGAAAACGTAAGGTTAGTCAAGGATCTGTCTGCCTTCTTTCTACTTCTGCTTTCACACTGGTGTTATTTTTCACCCAGAAAATTTAATTACTGTTTTTTCCTAGTCAATGTGCAGAACGTAAAGAACTTCCATATTTTCTTCTCATGAGCACATTTATTAGATTATGTGCTTTAGAAATGTTTAAATAAAAGACATTATTAGAAACCAGAACTTACTGCTTATTGAGTGAACCATCGCATAGTCACTGGATAAGATACTTAATTTAATAACATAAGATTCCTGTAATGACTTTGTGATAACAATAAGCAAAGTACTATGCTGACCTCTTGAATTTTTCCTTCAGCGAATGCCAAGATTTAGACTAACAGTCTTAAATCTCACTGGCTAACTGCTGTTTGGCATACACTGAAGTACAATTTAGGTAACATTTGAAAAAGAACTACTGCCACTGGCACTCAAAAATGTTAACACGCTTATGAATTGATGTAAATTTCAAATGGTAGTGGCGGATTTTAAGAATTATATTTCAGAAACAGATTTTATTAATTGTAGCTGTAAAGTAAATAGGGCTATTTGTGGAGTAAACAATTGCTCTTCAGAACTAGCTACTTTATGATAACATAAAATTATTACTATGAATGAAAAGCTCTAAATCTCATAAGAGCTCTTCTGTTGATAGTACTTGAGATGATGCAAGATATACTTCGTGCAAAAAGATAGTTGTTCCATAGAGATAGGAATTAGGCAAATGAGCAGTAGTATACCCTAAAGGTCTGTTGTAGAAAGTGTAACTTTCTTTGTTACTTAGTTTTAAGCCCTGTAAATGAAGTACAAATGTCTTTACAAAAGAAAGGAATGATAGACTGATCTTGAGAATTGTGTTTTAATTTTTTTCTTACTTTGCTCAAAATTTGTTAATTTGTAAATGTCATATGGGAGAAAAGAATATATGTAAGAGCTGTTAAAATGGCAAAAAAAAAAAAAAATAGTTGTTTTAAGCCAAGGACCTTGTTGAACACACTATTTTCAGACAATTAAGTGATTCATTCAATAAAATATTTTCGTTCTGTCTTGTTATTTCTCTGCGTTTTCTTCATGTTGTTATATTGCAAGATCTCACAGTAAATATCAGCCTTGGTAGGCTCACCTGAATGTAGCCCCAAAAAATTCTACATCAAGGATCAAGATATATCACATAACAAAGATGTACCAATAGTATTTTTGGAAGTGCAAATGCATCAAAAGTGTGTTTTAATAGAGGAGAATAGAACATAATTAATATTATTGGTTCAAAAAACTCACAACATTTTACATTATTAGTGCCAAAGGATTTCATTATCTGGGTTACTCTTGGCCCGTGATTTCTCTTCTGCCTCATTCTTTGTGATCATATTGTCAAAATAATTTTTTATTTTTATTTCTTCTTTGGAAAGGAAATTTGTTAAATATATAAATTTATGAAATTATACACATTTGTGTATGTTGCAAATAGATTTATTTCCATTTTCTATCTTCCCTTTCCTGTAATGGCACACTAAAAGGTATCCAGCTGTGAAGGGATCAGTGGGGAGGTAATCAATGATTTGGTGCTCAGCAAATCTCTACCAATTGTTGAACTATTAACTGACTACTAATCAATTGCTACAGTGTTCCCGTGGTGTCAAATAATGCAGATAAAGCACATGATTGACGAGAAAGGGCAGCAGGATTCATAACATGGGACCTCAAAACTTATGAACTGGAGGGTAGGTGGTAATGAAAGAAAAAACAAAGAGGACAGAGTGAAAACAAGGTCTAAAAAGAGGATGATTTTATTTAAATCTGCAGATGCAATTATGTGAATGTCAAGTAATGCTTTAAGATGGTAAACTGGAAAATGATAAAAGGATGACAAAACAATTTTATTTAGGAAAACTTCAAGAAAGCTTATACACTATATTTCCTATCAGAAACACTAATGGAGAGATGAAATAAGAAAGAAAAGGCAAAATAATGGAAAACAAGTCTAAATTAGCCATAAGCATATACCATATTTGCTATATAATATAAGCACAGTGCAGCAAAAAGACACAATGCAACCTTGTCCAAACTGCTCTTTCCTTCATGTTCCTCCATTCAGCTGGGAACAGGTCAGAATTAGTAGGATTAAAACATGCTCAAGATGAATTGCCAATATGAATCCAAAAAGACATGCTAAATCTGAAACAAATTAGCATAGAAAATAAATGTATCAGAAATAAAACAAATTTACAGTATATTATGCAGGGGCTGCTTTCAGATATTTTATAATGTCAGCCTACATCATCATAGGCAGATGTTGGTGGTATTTTAGTAGAAGCTGAACCTTCCCGACAATATCTCATTACATTTTGCTGCTGTGAGAGAGATGGAAGCAGAGGGACAGCCCGTCAAAATGGTGTCTAACATGGAAGTGCATATGAAGCAAGGGTGTGTTATTGAATTTGTTCACGCGGAAAAAAAATGGCCCCATTGACATTATCAATGTTTTCTGAATGTTTATGGAGACCAAACAAAGAATGTTTGAGAGAGAACAATGAGGTGGTGGGTGGTGCATTTCAGCAGAGGTGACAGTGGGCCCTCTTTGCTGTGCAGACTTTTACAGACTAGGCATGCAGTCTCTTGTTCATGGCTGATGAAAATGCATGGCTAACAATGGGAATTGCGTTGAAAAATAGTATTTTGTAACTGAGAATTTGCTCTACTAAATAGTGTCATTGTGCTCTTTATATCTGTTGAGGTTTCCATGGAAACAAGCAGGAAGAATTACTTTCAGAGCAACCTATGTGTGACTTAAAAGAGATGCTAGAAGAATGTTTACATAATACTTCTGAAAATCTGAAAGTTCACATTTATTGCACGATTTGTACTCATTCATTAACACATTTGTAGTTTCAAATAATCAAAAGAATAAGAAAAAAAAACTTATCAAATGAAAAAGAAATGATAGTGGAAGTACTCGTCCCCAAACTGTACAGTTTATGTTCAATTAGTTCTTATATCACTGATTTTTATTTTAATGTTGGAAGTCAGTGTGTCTGTGACTCAGTTCACTACCTTTATTGTGGTGATAACAGAGCATTTATACCTCTCAGGAGTGTTGTACATTTTAATAAATGTAATTGATGGTTGTGAAGTGTGATATTAGGATCAAGTTAATCTATTATGTAGATGTTAAGAAGTAAGTGAGGTTAAAATATGGAGAGGTATTTCTTCTATGTATACGCTGTCCGATTCTAAAAGAAGGAAAGCGCAGGCAGTTTGCATTGGCTGCGAAAATTTTCTGAGGGTCTGTGCCTCTGAATACCAGTTAACTTTAGCTTCTGTCTGTCTGTTAGATGTGGGCTGTAACACAAAGCCTTTGCTAAGATCTTACTTTTTTCAAGCTTTCAAAAGTCTGTATTATTTACTATCTTAGTTTAAATGTTAGCAGCATGTGATCAATAAAAGAAGTCCTTCCATGTTAATCAACATCACTTTTCCTATAAATATATTAATTTTCGGATTATTAATCTCACTAGGAACCATCAATGCCAATTAGGGAAATTAGAATTAAAAAGGCTTAAAGTACTTCTAACATCAGTAAAATAGGCAGATAGGATAGATCATTATAAAGACAGTGTGTTGTAGGTGCTTGCTTCAAAGATAAATAATGTGTTGTTGGTACAGTGTGGAGGGGATAATGTCCTTCATTTTATTCCTGTTATTATCAACAGTTTTCTAAATTTATTTAATGACTAAGTACAACAGGGGTTTATACATTTGTGTATTTCATCTGCTTCAAAGTTCACAGGTGCATTATCATGTCACAAGAGTTCCTTCCAATGCTACACTCATGGCCCTGTATCCCCTCACTTGGAAATACTGGGAGTTTTGCATGACAGGAGACTAGTGTCAAAGTGCTCTCTGCTTGGATAATGAAAATAGTGGAATGGAAAAACATGAAAGTATATTGGAAAGCTTAAAAAATAATGGAGAACTCACCTGGGAATCAAAGCAAATCTTGACACAGAGATCGGAGAAAATCTTTTTTGACAGACATTTAAAATGAGGGGCAGTCATGGACAGAATCCTATGTATTACTCAGAAACATGGATATTTCCTGCTGAGAGTAATATTACAGTCCAGTTTTTCAGTTTATTGAGCAGCTTAGATGGCTCTTCAAAATAGGAAAAATTTGATAATTTCCTTCCAATAAAGAGTGTAATCATGGGATCACTGGATTATCCAAGGTTGGCTGGACATAGAAGACCTTAAATCCAGATTTCTTCTGAAAGCCACCTCAGTGCTAAGGTCAGAACAGGTTTAACATAGAATCCTTAGGGTTGGAAGGGACCTCTGAGAGCCATCTAGTCCAACTTCCCTGCAATGAACAGGGACAGCACAGCTAGATCAGCTTGCCCAGGGCCTGATCCAGCCTCACCTTGAAAGTCTGCAGAGATAGGGCACCAATCACAACATTAGGTAACCTGTTTCAGTGCCTCGCCACCTCACTGTAAAATATTTTTTCCTTATATCTAAACTAAATCTACCCTCCCTGAGCTTGAAGCAGCTTCTCCCTGTTCTGTTACCACAGATCCTGCAAAAGACTCTATTCTCTTTTTTCCTGTAGCTCCCTTTTAGGTACTAAAAGGTTGCTATCAGGTCACCTCAAAACCTTTTTTTCTCCAGGCTGAAGAGCCCTGGCTCTCTCAGCCTGTCCTCATAGGAGAGGAAAGCTGAGGTTTCCCTGGGATTTATTCAGTTCATATTTGAACAACCCTGAAGACCAAACCTGCATAACCTCAATAGTGAACCTGTTTCACTGCTTGTCTGTTCTCAGAAGGAAAAGTTTCTCTCATATCCAGTCTGAACACCTGTCATCCTGCCAGGGTGAATTGCTGGCTCATGGTGTTTGCTGCCCAAAATAAATCCCTGGGCTTTTTCCACAGAGATGCTTCCTCAGTCTGTGCTGTTTTGAAGTATTTTTTCTTTGGCAGGTGTAGGACTTTACATTCATCCTTGATGAACATCTTTAGGTTTCAGTCAGGCTATTTCTCCAGCCTGACTAGGTTGAATGGCAGCATAACGTTGACTGTTCTTGATGCGTTGCATACAGGATGCTCTTTATTTGAAGTCATCATGTGGGGCTGTTTAGACTGGGGAAAAGGAGGCTGAGAGGAGACTTTATTGCTCTCTTCCAGTACCTGAAAGGTGCTCACAGCAAGAGTGGGGTAGGTCTCTTCTCACTGATGACAGGTGACAAGACGAGGGGAAATGGCCTTAAGTTGCACCAGGGTAAGTTTAGGTTAGATATTAAGAAACACTTATTTACAGAAAGGGTTGATAAGCACTGGAGTCACCATCCCTGGATGTGTTTGAAAACTGTTTGGACGTGATTTAGAGGAGGGTTGTTAGGGTAGTATGGTTAGGTCATGGTTGGACTCGATGATCTTTAAAGTCTTTTCCAACCTGAGTGATTCTATGATTCTGTGATTCTATGATCTATAAATTTCAGTTGCTCTCCACATCCCTACTGATACTCTTTGAATCCAGACACAGAGGCTTGGAAGACCTTGTTGGCAAAACAGAATAAAAAAGGCTTTTCTTCACTGTATCATCTATTACATAAGTTCCACAACAGGGCCAATTTAACAATTAAAGTAATAATGGAAGATCCTGTTGCTTTGATGTCCCTTGCATATGCCAATTTTACGTGAGGTTTGACTTTCCTACCATGCCTAAACAGTTTTTATATATTTCTCTTTTGTAGTCTGTTCCTGTTTCTATGGCTTTTCCTTTGTATTGGAATTCCATGACTAATCAATCTATTGTTATGTCTACTTTTTGCCTAAGTATCAGAATGATGCTGTTTACATATTTGACAAATTCCAGGAGTATACTATTTGGTTGCAATGTTTCCACTTACATTTCATACCATAAAAGTTAAGAACGTATTCCTCATTCCCTCTTAAGAAAATGGAAAGAGGGAAGATTGTTTAAATGAAGGTTTATGCCTTATTAATGGACAGAGCTTAGAAAAGAAACTTTGAACAGAATCACTTTCAGATATCTAGACTTAATAAATCTTCACCAGGATACACTGAACTGTAGTTTTAATTTTTTTGTTCTCTGGTAACTCAGTTGAATGATTAGTAAATGTGACAGAAGTAGAAGAGATACTCTTTGTCCATTTAGAAAAACATAGTGCAAGGGAGGCTGACAAAGGACAAGATTCCTGTAAGGTTTAGTGCCTATGTAAGCATCAGCTAATATCTCTAACAAAGTGAATATGGCAATGAAGCAGAACATTGTAACCAGACTGTGTTTTTTTTCAAATGTTCAAGCTTTTTTAGAACAAAAATCCTGTGTGACGTTTCTCTGATATTTATTTGTCTATTGGTCTCTCAGAATCTGTAGGCTGCATGAGATCTCTAAAGAATATATTGAGTACCTGTTCTTGAATCCTAGGTGAACTTTGAGGAAAGAAACCTCTCTAATGGGTGAGATACACAGTCAGATTCTTATAGTTCTTTGATGGGATTCTTGTGATCCAGTGTGTATGTTCACAGAGCAGACCATTATCACTGAGTTAGTTTACAGTATATTCTGTAAACAACGAATCTAACAAATAGACAGCAGAACTTAAAACATGAATTGAGTTATGCCTTAAAAGTTGAAAATGCACCTTTCTATGAAAGCACTATGAGAGTACTTGGCTCTCTTCATTAACTCAGAAAGGAACGTAGGACGACAGCATGAGGTTGCAGATATGCATTGCAGAAATTTCATATTAGGTGAGATGAATTCCACCTTGTTGATGACCATTCAGTTCCAAAATACCAACAGACATTATTAGTATGAATCTTTTGTGCAAATTAAGCACTTATGTAGACATTCATTACAAGATGAACATCGAAGTTGCCTGTTAGTAAATTGAGCTATTGTTATAAATGTTTCCTTATAATTAGTCTATTGCCATATTTTCTCACGGGCAATATGGTTCTCAACAAGCTAATTCAAATTCAGTTACCTTTGTTTACTTTCTCATCTTATTCATGACATATTGCGTTTTAACAAAAGAAAAAACTTAGGAGAAAGACTGTGATATTAGGAAATATAATGAAGTACCCTGATTTTTCAGACTGAATAATAGTAATGAACATTAAAAAAATATTGTGAAGAATTAATACTTATTTGGCACATAAAAAACTGTTTATCTGAAATATTTATTTCATCTTCAAACACATTTCTAGAATCTCCTAATTTATTTTTAAAAGCTCTTATTATATCTTCAAGTCTAATTGATTTATTAATAATAAATGATCTGATTATCAGTAATAATCCTTTGTACAACTTTTTTTCTCACTTTGATGTTGCTCATACTATATTTGGCATTGTTCCACTGCATTAATGAAAGCAGGAGAAAAAATGAATTATGAGATCTAAATTATCTCCATTTATTTAAAACCCTTGTTATCATCTGGTTCAAAAATCTATTGTATACATCTGTAGCATGCCTTTGGCAGGTTTAATTTAGCATATGATTTGTTATTGAAACTCTCCTTAGCTTCTGTGTCACAAAATAACACCTAATTCCTGTCAGTCTTCATGAGGTGAGAGTTCACTTTTTAATGCATTCTTGGTACAAACATTTACTTCTTATTTTTGCATTTCTCTGCATATTAAATAAGAGAACACAGACCAATGTAAGGCTATCAGCTAGAAGCAAACATTCAGTTTCCACTAGTTCACGGCTATCCAATCTTTTGGCTATTTTTTTTTCCACGTGGAGGAATTTAATGGCACACCTTTGCTTCAAACACACTACCATGTCATGTGCTATTTTGTCAGACTGCCACTCTGTGGCCAATTGTCACACAGAAATAAAATGTTATGAGATATTGGTGAAGAGGTTCAATCTCTACTGCCATACCACCAATACCCACATTTGATGTTATGGGCCAACATAATAAAACAAGAGTCAATATTGGTGGATCAGCCCTCTTAAAATATAAAATATCATTAATACATAAGCATGAAAACACTTAAAATATTTTTGTTAAAGCATTAAAAAAAAGAAGATAGAGGAAAAAACAACATAAAACTAGTGGGATATTTGACCCTGCCTTTCTGAAAGACACCATTTTTGTTTGATGGCAAAGGTTGCAATCCTTAGTGAGGTCTCAAGGTGTTCATCAGATATATTTGATGAAATTTTACTCTTCCCGCACTTCATCATTGACAATAATTGCTTTAAATATATGTACTGCCAAAGAGAGATGACGTGAACAAGATATGACTGTGAAGTGATGAATATTTTTCTCTGCTGAGGTGGGATTATGAAAGTCTGGTAAAGAGACATGATCAGACTTTTTAATTGAATATCTAGTTGCAACTCTATACATTCCATTTGAAAATTTGCTGTGGAGTGTGGTCAACATACTCAGGGGATGGAATGCCATCCAGAGAGACCTAGATGTGGCTGAGCAGTGGGCTTCGGAGAATCTCATGAGGTTCAACAAATCCAAATGCAAGATCAGTCAGCTGGGTCAAGACAACAGCCACCTATCAATAAAAGCTGGGGGATTAAAGGATTGAGTACAGCCCTGCCAAAAGTAACTTTAGGGTACTAGTAGATGGCAAATTGGACAAGAGCCAGCAATGTGCCCTCACAGCTCAGAAAGCCAACTGAATGCTGGGCTGAATCAAAAGAAGAGTGGGCAGCAGGTCAAGGGAGGTGATGCTGCCTCTCTACTCTGAACTCGTGAGATCTCATCTGGAGTGTTGTGTCCAGATGTGGAGTCCTCCGTATAGGTGAAGTGTGGAGTGCATCCACAGGAGGGCCACAAAAATAACCCAAAGGATAGAACACCTCTCCTACAAGGACAGGTGGAGAAAGATGGAGCTGGTTAACGTGGAGAAGCATAGGAGACTAGTAGTGTTTTCTCAGTAGCTAGAGGGAGTTATAAGAAAGGAGACAGGTTCTTTAGTAGGATCTGTTGTGATAGGATAAGGGAAAAATGTTTCAAACTAAAGGAGGGAAGATTTACATTGGATGTAAGAGAAGTTTTTTACAGTAAGTGTCGTGAGGCACTGGAGTAGGCTACCCAATGAGGTGGCAGATACCCCATCCCTGGAGTTATTCAGTGTCAAGCTGGACCAGGCTCTGAGCAACCTGATCTAGCTGTTGATGTCCTTCTTTATTGCAGGGGAGTTGGACTACATGACCTTTAGATCCCTTGCAACTGAAACAATTCCGTGATTCTATGAATCTATTTTCAAATTCCTTTATCAAAACAGAAAGCATGGCTGCATATACTTCAGTGTTCAGAGCCTTGTGTTTAGCAATGTATCAAAATGCATATAGTTACGTGTCATCACTTCAGTTAGCATTGCACAGCATTGCCCTCCCCATGCCTTGGTTTCAGCCGATGCAGCAGCATTAATAATGCAATGATGTTTTGGCTGTTGTTGAGCAATGGGCTTGTGCCCAGAGCCACTCTGCGGAGAAGAGCCATCAAACTTAAACTGTGGTAAGGGGGTGGACCACATTGCAAACTGTGCTTGGCTATCTGTGGCCTGCAGGCTGAGGGTTGGACATACCTGCACTATTTTGTAAGTCAATTTAAGTCCATTTATGCTGAAAAGGACAACCTTTTAATTAGCTCTTCTGCTGAACGCTTCAACAGATAGATATTGAATGTGCAGTCTTACAGCTTTTGACTGGGGAACTGGCATGAATCAATTTGGTACCAAATACAAGCAGTTCAAAATGAAACTGTGATAAAGTATGACAAAAGCCATTCATTGAAAGAAGTGCAAAAGAATATTTTTCAGAGCTTTGCTACCTTTTTATATCAGCTCTGAACTTTACCCAAAGTCACTAGAAAACAGGTGGAAACAGGAACATTGTTGTTTGTATAAGATGTATTACCTTTTCATGCATTAAAAATACATATTTCTTACAGAACATAATCATAGCAATTACTTTAAATTACACAAAATTTTAGTAAGTGCATCCAGAAAAATGGAGAGCATATTTGTTCTGGTGCTGAGCCTTAGGTACTGATATTATAGATGAGCAAATATGAGGCTGCATATATCTTTGATTGTAGATATCATTAGCGATGCTTTCATAGTGTGAATTTATTCAGTATATTAGAACCTTATAAGAGATAGAATTCACTGAAAGCTACTTGCTCTTTGCCTGAAAACAGAGCACAGCTGGTTTGATCACAGAGAATGGTGACATGATTCTACTTGGTAGAAAGTCATCTTTTGTCGCTGCCAAAGTAGATAAAAACAAAACTGTTAATGAATCACTATAAAGGCAGATGCTATTGCACACATATGAGTATCTCATTTCAAACATGCAATTATTTTATTAAAAACCTAAGTAACAAAGCCATATTTATACCTCTGTCTCTATCTTCAATATCAACAGCTTCATAGTGAAATTTCTTAGAGAAATATAAAATTCAGAATTCTTTCAACATATTAATAAGCTGCTTACAAGAAAATGTTAAAGAGCAATAAATAAACTTATTCTAATAATCAATGATCATTGATATTAATACAGTAGATAGAATTCAAAGAAAGATTATTTTATTCAGAACAAGAATGAGAAAGTTTATTCAGAACTAAGTGGTGCAAAAGTCCTATCAGATTGTCTAAAGGCAAAAAGACCAGACTAAAATTTATGTCTTTCTTTGTACAATTTCAGGAAAACTCATCACAAAAATGTTCTAAATCATTCATTTTATAATTACAGTTTTATTTAATCATTATTTAATAAGGAAAATTATGACTGAAAAGAAAAAAAAAGAGATGAAGCTAATAGTATTTTAAATTTTTAAATGAACTAATTACAGAGTTTAAATCAATAATTACATTCTATGTTTAGTAGGAAGACAAAAAAAAAAAAAAAAAAAAAAAAAAAAAAAAGGAAACAAGTGTTTTTGTATTGCATGCTAAGCAGAAATTCCTTTACTTTTTTTTCCTCCAGACTTCATCACCAATCTTTCTTTGGACAAGTTGCTTTATTTTTCTGTTGTTTATTTTTCTGTTGTTATTGTGCTTAATTCT
Source organism: Lagopus muta (assembly GCF_023343835.1). Lineage (NCBI taxonomy): Eukaryota > Metazoa > Chordata > Aves > Galliformes > Phasianidae > Lagopus > Lagopus muta. The sequence goes on from NC_064434.1 coordinate 12,886,267, forward strand.
TACCTACTTTGTATGCATATTTTGGAATCAAAAGCTTAAAGCAGGCATTCCTGCTCCATCCTATAATTAAAATATCTTATAAAACTGTAATGCATTGCAGTAAAAGTTTAAAGGATCAGTTTTAAAGGCTTTACTGTAGTACCTTTGAAGTCAACATGTCCGCCTGAATGAGTAATAGCACTGAAAAAACTCTTAGAGACTAGTTCTGTTGGCTATTCTTAGGTACATGAATCAAATAACAGTTTTACATACAAGGTGTGAAGGGTGACTGTCAGCTGTAAAAACAATTGCAATCATTTTGTTAAAAAAAAATACTGGTCAGCCTGAAGAACTGTTATCTATTATTGATGATTATTTTTTTTTCCCTCAGAAAGTACTCCCATCCTATTTCTAAAAAGAAAAAAATGAAGCTGGTAGAAAAACTAATAGATATGTGATAATATCTCTGATATCTTTTTTGGCTTCAAGGGAAGTCATTTCATCTTCTTCACTGGTACAGCGTAACATCTCTTTCCAGTGCAAAGATATAAGCTCTGAAGAAAGGGCAACTATTAACTTTTATTGAATCACTGAGATTCAATTTTTTTCAGCCTTGTTAGGTAGCGATAACTTTGTCTTTCAGTAACAGCAGTCTTTTTAAAAGAATCTTAAACTTGTTTAACCAAGATTTCACTGATCTTCTCCAAAAAAATCTCAATGATCACAGAAATGTTGTGTGTCTAAAGCAGGATATTTATGAAAAGATGTATGCACCTCTGGCAGAGAGGAAAATTAATTCAGTTTCCAAACTTTAATAAACATTTGGGTACAAAGGGAAAGATTACTTTAGAACACAGAACTTGACAAATATCAAAAATACATAACAGAATATATGTGTCTTCCCTCAGATATAGAAAGATTGTTTCAAATACATTTGCAAAATGTCAAGAGTTTTGTTGGCCTGTTGAGATTTCCTGAAGGAATTAATTCAATAGCTATTGTTAGTTGTAGTGAACAATATTCAGTTCTTTTTGATGAAGCAAGGGTAGATGGCATAAGCATTTTGAGCAGCTATATAGTTGTGTCTGCCATGTGTGGATATTTCAGAGCAAAAGAATTAGTAGTCCAAATTTAGTCAGTGACACAAACTTAATTTTGAAACAAGTTGAAGAGAATTCTCTGAGGAGCATCTGGCAGAGTTTTATTACTTGTATGAATTTCTCCAGCTGATGGACATATAAGCCTGCAGCTGAGACCTGTTTACACTCTCAAACAAGCAATTTCATCCAATCTGATAAATTAATCATGACAATGATAAGTAATTTTTTAAACCAAAGTTGTGAATAGAAATGGAATACAAAAGAGTTTAAGTGAAATATAATGGGGAAATGAAAATCAATACAGACAAAGGCTATATCATCCTATAGAAATGATTGCTCAGGAGAAAAAAGAATGAGGTAATAACTTTGCAGTTCGAAGAAGGTAAATCAGTAAGACAGAACCTCCTGAGAAACCACAAGTGAAGGGTCCCTGATGATTATTCGTAAGTGAAGGTAGATATATCTAAGTTGTAGAGTCTGTCATTCTGGAATTAGCTGTAGGGAAAAACAACCCGAAGGAGATCCATATAAGAATATAATATATGCTAGAGAAGAAAAAGAAAAGATAAAAAAGGATTTAATTAACTAGTCTTAATTTGACACATAGCAAAACACATAAGATTAATGACATACTGTTATTTGCAGTAACAAAATGAGTTACTTTTACATTTGGAAAAAAAAAAAAAAGAAGAGAACAAAGATTCCTTCAAACATGAGATCATAGACACAAAAGCAAATAATCTCCAAAACTGCCTGAACGTGTTTGAAGTGTAGATGAGACGAAAATGAAGAATTTTGTTTTATTACAAAGTGAGAAAGAAATAAATTTTGGAGTATGACAGTTCTAGGAAGGCAATACCAGCAAACAAAATTTTAATCTTCTTAGATACTGAACGTATCACTTGATAATGATAATGATAATGATAATATAGATAAACGAAGGTACTCTCAATGATTAAGGAAACCACATGTTCTCAGCACTACATATAAAATACAAAGTAACAAATATATAAGCTGAAGGAAATAATATATGATACAAATAATTATAGCAAATGAATAAAAATGGAAAAGACCACATTATAGAAACGTACAGACCTAGAAAGTCTAAGCATAATTCTACCGATACACTAATGAAAAAAGGTCCTAAAATGCTGTGGTTTTTGTTTTTTCTTTAGGAAATGGAAAATGACGCAGTCGAGAAAGTCACTTAAGTTAATTTAGGACCTCAATGGCAGAAATATGAAATACATGGATTAGGAAAAGAGAGAATGAGATTTATTCTATATTTGATTATTCTGGCAGAGAAGCTGAATGTCAAAGGATATCAACAAATAACAGTCAACAGAATGCAAAATAACTTTAGTAAATTTAAAAAAAAAATGTAAATAAGAGCCTTAAACAAGACTTTCAGAACCAGTCAGTTTAGAAGCCAAAACAAATACATGCTTCAGTAAATAAATACACTATGAAACCAGATCTGTCACCCAAACTCTATGCAAATATGCTGCCCTAAAGTGCCATATGTTACAGAACAGAATATAGTCAGCTACAGCCAGCTGGTTTAATCAGTTTCTTAGTGCCAACAGGGACACAACTGCACAGCTGTATAATGTGATTGATGAAAAAAACAGTCAGGAAGGAATAAAAGGATACATCTCTACAAGGTTGGCTAGCAGAGTACAGTAACAAAAGAAATGTACAGATCTCTGCACATTACATGACATCTTTTGGACTCTACATATTTCACATCGTGTGTTGCAAATGTTCAGTTTCCTGAGGACTACATTTTTACTGAAAAAACCTCTCTCCACAATCATTTCTGTATATCCCTACTGCCTCTCAACACCTATTTGGTGCAGTCCTGGACCTCTGTTTGGCATGAGTTTATGCAATACCTCCCATATTACAGTGTTGTTCCAATAGTGGACATAAGTAATAATTATTACTCTTATGAAAAAATAAGAAAGGTAGAAAGCAGTAGCTGGAAACTGTGGATGAATCAAGTTAGACTGAATACCGGATGGAAGGAAGATGGAAGGATGATGTGAATCAACACAACTTATTTGTGTTGAAAGAAGCGAGAGGAAAAATAATATTTCGGAAAAAATATAAAAAAGGAAAGGCAAAAGAGGAAAAAAAAGAGGAAAATGGAAGACAAACCAGTGATCAAAGCAGTATTATTATTTCAGCCTCTCTGTGGTTTTTGTTTTTTTTTTTTTGTTTGTTTGTTTGTTTGTTTGCTTGCTTTGTAGTTGCTATTTGCAAAAACTGAGCCCAATATGAGGTGATATGCTTGTTAGATCCATATAAGGAATTACCTAAGTCTATGTATATAATGTTCTATGTAGATGATCTTTTTGAAATATGAATGCAGAGAAAACTCTAAATTTATTAAAGCTTCTAATCTATTTCAGCTGGCTTAAGAGAATCAAAAGAAGCTGACCTCTCTCATTTTAGCAGAGTGCTTTTGATCCATTGTTGAATATGTTTATCTTAAATAGTGATAGATTTAGTTTTCTATATTTACTTACCAAAATAAGCAAGAATTCCTTTTATATTTCCAATAAATGCTGATCTATTCAACATTAATTTCCAGATTTTCTTTTAATTGTACTATAATCTGTTTTTAGCTCGAGAACACTATTGGGGTTTTTTTCTGACATGCATAAAATTTAAAGTGAATATCTGGCATTTAAGTAAACATAGTGAGCCAAACCTAAGTCCTTGGCATAAAAAATTTTTTAGCATTTCTGTGGTGATTCACATATTATCAGTTTATTTATAATAGATTTGTAAAACAAGTTTCTGAAAATTGACAGCCCAGAGTATTGTATCAATGCCATTCAAGTCAAAACTGGATATATATTTAATAATTATTAAAAAGTAGAAATATATATTAAAAAAATCATTCAGGATAATATGATATTCAGTATGATATTCAGTTATCAAGTTGAAAATATGCTGTGGACAATACGTTTCACATTATTAAATAAAACAAATTTTCCAACCTGGAAGCTGAAGAAAAATTTTTAAGTAATAAGGATTTGGAAATGTTGCCTCAACTTTAAAACATTGTCTCAAAAATAAAAATAAATAAGCCAAAAACCCACACATTCTCATTTCTAACATATTGAAATGAATGAATTTCAACTTTTTTATATCTTGTCCATAGAAACATATGAATTCAGTGCAATGAAAATATCATCACCTCTGAAATATTGAAGTTAAGAATAGAAAGAATGAAGAAATGTGCATATGTTATCTTTAGATTCTTTGATGTGGCTTCACAGAGGAAACATCTGTAGGCATAAATAATAGCTCAAACTGAGAGCCTGAAGTAAGGTAATTAATAATCAATACTCTCAAAGAATTTAAATGTCAAATTTTTTTTTTTTTTTTTTTTTTTTTTTTTTTTTTGCGATTACCATTTGAATATACTTTAAAATCTCCCATAGTAATTAACTGGTGTATTCAGGTAACACATGATACAGACAGAAAACCTGGGATACTTTCAGGAGATAGAAATAGAAACAGACTTGAAAGCATAACTTATTAGGTGTGTTTGAGACATTTAACTTCTACACTAAAAATATTTTGGACATTCATTCTTTTAATAAGATGAAATGCCCAAGTTTATACATACAATTCCTGAACATAAAAACTGCGTTCTACATCTGAAGATCAAAACCAAAGAATAGATGAGCCAAGTGGCCCAGTTAAAGACCAAGAAAATTTAACAGAAAACCATCATCTTTGCTGAGACAACTAAAGGTGATGAATTTATTTCCAAAGGTATTGCAGAAAATCTTTAAAAGCTTCTATCTCTTAGAAGATAAGAGATAGTAAATACAAAGAGCATGTTTTTTTTTTTTTTTTTTTTTGTTTTTTGTTTTTTGTTTTTTGTTTTCATCCATTTTACATTCAAAAAAACCATCTAATTTACTAATTTCACCTTTTGATAGTAAGGGCAGCAATTATAGAGAATAAGCTATCTACAATTTCTTTCATTAAAAAACTTATCAAAGGTTTAAAATTAATATAAAATTACTGAAACATTCTATACTGTTGAGTAAGTTACTGATAAATATCTTTAAAAGTTAATGAAATGACTTCTTCATTTCAAATAAATTCTATTCTGCAAACTGTTTTCTAGAGTGAAGACAGACGTGAATATAGCATCATTAAAAAATAAGTAAATAAACAAGTAAACAAACAAAAAGAAAAACAGAAGTGTAAGTTTACATATCTAGACAAAAAAACAGACTCCTCTGGATATCTCATCATTATCATCTCATTCAGAAATTTTAACTGTGGTTACCTTCATTTTTATTTTAAAGGAGTCCTGCTGAAATCAGCAGATTGCATAACAATAGAGAAATAGATGAATTTAACTGGTATGGCATGATCTGGCGTTCAGAATCACAAATGAAAATATATATGTGTATATATATACATAAATAAATATTAAATTCCAAAACCCTGTAGTCTATTTGCATCTTTTAGAATGCACTACTTCTACAAAGGCAGGTTGCATCAGTTTTAAATCAGTATGAATTACATATAGGAAAACAAAACAAAAAAATTAATGGCAGTAACAAAAAAAAATTAATGACCATAAATAATTTATATGTGAGCCACAGCATACATAAAATGTTGGATGTTAAATGTAAATGCAGATCTATGAAGTGCCAGCGGCATCCTGGCTTGCATCAGAAACAGTGTTGCCAGCAGGGAGGTGATCATCCCCCTGTACTCAGCACTGGTGAGGCCACATCTCCAGTACTGTGTCCAGTTTTGGGCTCCTCACTGCAAGAAAGACATTGAGGCCCTGGAGCGGGTTCAAAGAAGGGAGACAAAGCTGGTGAGGAGTCCGGAGCACAGGGCTTATGAGGAGAGGCTGAAGGAGCTGGGATTGTTCAGTCTGGAGAAGAGGAGGCTCAGGGGAGACCTCATTGCTCTCTATAACTTCCTGAAGAGAGGTTGTAGTGAGCTGGGGGTCGGCCTCTTGTCTCGTGTGACTAGTGATAGGACTAGAGGGAATGGCTTCAAGCTACGGCAGGGGAGATTTTGGCTGGATGTTAGGAAATACTACTTTTCTGAAAGAGTGGTCAGGCACTGGAATGAGCTGCCCAAGGAGATGGTGGAGTCACCGACCCTGGAGGTGTTCAAGGAACGTTTGGATTTTGTGTTGAGGGATATGGTTTAGTGAGTACTATTGGGGATAGTTGGATGGTTGGACTGGATGACCTTGTAGGTCTTTTCCAACCTCAGTGTTTCTGTGATTCTGTGATTTTGTGAAAATATCACTGTGGGGTGAAGATTGACACATATGTATGACTATTCATGTTCACATGCAAGTACTGGAAAAACAAAAGGAAATTTAAATTCCAAAGAAAATGAAAAAAAATGTCAGTGTTTCTAAATGAGGAATATGCCAGGAAATTGAAAAAAAAGTGAAAGATGATGGATTCTCTCTTCATGACAAAAAGTATGCGTGACATAATATGGTTATACACCATTTGTAAATCTACATCCAAAACAGAAAGCATGGAATTACTGCATATCTATTACAGCCTGGACAGAAAATGTCAGGAGAGACTAAAGTCTTTTTTATATTAAAAAAAATCAACTATGAGTAACCTCCTGCATGAGAACATAAGAAATCGTTAAGTGCTTTGGAAATCCAATTTTATATACAAACATTCTACTGTATTTTTCAGACCCCTCAACACTTTCTAACTTATCTATTGTATCTTTTAGCCTTCCCAGTAGGCTGAGCAGATTGTCCACCTGCTTGTAACTCATGTAGTTGTTCTCACTTCTGTCTAATGATGCCAGTGAAAGGCTTTAGCACTCTCTGAAGCTGGAGGCCTGGATGGCTGCATGTTTGTTTGGGAGAGCACATTTGCCTTTGAAGGGCATAGAGAGAGTGCCTATAATAAGCTATTGAGAAGGCAAGAATTCTCTCAAAATGAAAATGAAAACCGAAAAGCATTGTGAATGCTGAGGGAGTTCAAGAGGCAATTGTACTCTGAAAGCAAAAGCAGTGTTCTGAATGGGCTATAAACAGCATTAGTTTCTTAGAAGAGAGAATTGAGCATAAGCTTCAGTGGCAATTGAGGGGGTGGGGAAGAACAAAAGAGAGAAAATTATATTCCTGTCCCCAAAGATAGATGGCTGAATGGACTTAGGAGCTCAATTACACTCCCAGCCCTTGAAATGCTCCCTCAGATCATTACTGAAGAGATAAACTATATAGTTGGAGAGAAATGGGCAGATGTAAACCCATCGTCATGACCTAAGAGTCAACAGACAAATCACTGCTTTTGGGGGTTATTTACAAAAGAATTCTGTTCAAAAGAAATATGAAACATTACTATGAGATTTCAGTTGAAAAATACTCCCCCACTGTCTCTTAAATTCTTATTTGGTTTTACATACTCTGAGACAGAAACAAGCCCAGGAGTAGTAGTAACGGAGCACACTAACTCATTTCACACGGTCTGTCAGAGGACACACAAGCAATAATAACTTTTTGTTGCTGCTTTCCTAGATGAATCTCAAAGTAATTATCAAAAGGTGGAATTCCCTTAAGTTTTCCAGTTCTTTTATTTTACTGTTTCCAAAAGAAATAAATTATTCATTAGATTGGATTTCAGTAGTGCAAAGGGGTGAGAAAAAGTGTATCTATATACAGTATCTATCTCCCTTATATATATTCTTCTGTGTAATGAAGAATAAGGTTTAGAGACATTCCAACAAGCAGCACAATTTAACACTGTAAAAGACTTTTAGATTTTGTGCGTTATGTAAATCCAGATAACGAGGCTTATATTTGTAATGCACAAATAATTTAACTCATGCAATTACTCCGTAATAATGTAATTGTTAGAAGGTATAATGTAACCATAAAATCTAGCAATTACAGAGTTATTTATGTCCTATAAATACCATAGTAATTATACTATATGTTAAAGTACAATGCAATACCTAGCTTAATTGCCTCTTAGTTTGTATGGCCAGCTTGAAAATGTGGATCCTTTCTCTAGTAAGTTTAGATACAAGCATATTATAAAAACATAATGTTTAATAGTTTAGCACATGTAAATAAACAGAGCAAATCAAATTATTGATGACAAACATCTTTAACATGAATTTATGGTATCCAGCCATTTGTTTGCTTTTCCAATTATCTGGCAAATGCTTTGAGTAAACAAATTTAGATGAATTGCTTCCTCATAATTTATTGCCTGCATTAGTTTAATTGTTCAACAGAGATAACTCTAATCAAGAGGTATAATTGGTGAACCTACTGTCAATGTAGGCAATATCTGTTTCTTGATTTTCTCTCTTGCTAAGAGACAGCAAAAATGTGCTATGAACAGGATAATATACTAGGATTCTGAGGTTCACGTAACTCTTAGTGGCAAAGTTTCTACTTCTAAAACAGCCACTATATGTGGGCATAAACTCTATAAAGAAGAGGTGAGGCAGATATTTACTTTTCTTTCTGTTTATCATAACTCTTGACCAGCTGTCACAAGACATTTGTATTGAACCCTCTGACGTTTCTGAGCTGCTTTTGTAGAACTTCATCAGCAGTTGAAGGGATTTCTCTCCTTTCCTCTTGAGGCTGCAACCAAAAGAAAGCCCTAACGTCTGCCTGTGATGTGCTTATAAAGGCAACATCATGGTAAACACTGAGGCCCACAACAGAATTTTATATAGCTGTAATCTTTCTGAGCTTTCAATCTGAGAACAGGTTTCTGTTCCAGTGCCATGCTAGCAGAGGCAGCATATTCCTCCCCTGTAACCCTAGACTCTGGCTGCTTTCAGAATGGCGATGGGCAATAGTAGCAGTACAGCATGATAAACCTGAACAAAGGAAGTTCTGTATAGACTTGTAGAAGAATTTATTTACAGTAAGGATGACAGAGCACTGGAATATGTTGCCCAGAGAGGTTGTGGAATCTTCTTCTATGGAGATCACAGAATCACAGAATCGTAGGGGTTGGAAGGGACCTCCAGAGGTCATCGAGTCCAACCCCACTGCCAAAGCAGGTTCCCTACACCAGATCACACAAGTAGGCGTCCAGGCAGGTCTTGAACATCTCCAGAGAAGGAGACTCCACCACCTCCCTGGGCAGCCTGTTCCAGTGCTCCGTCACCTCACTGTAAAGAAGTTCTTGCGCATGTTTGTGCGGAACTTCCTATGCTGCAGTTTCCGGCCGTTTCCCCTTGTCCTGTCTCCACTCACCACTGAAAAGAGTCCATCCTCACCATTCTGCCCCCCACACCTTAGATATCTGTAGACCTGGATCAGGTCCCCTCTCAGTCTTCTTTTCTCAAGGCTGAACAGACCCAGTTCACTCAGCCTTTCTTCATAGGGGAGATGCTCCAGGCCCTTCACCATCTTTGTGGCCCTCTGCTGGACTCTTTCCAAGAGATCCCTGTCTTTTTTATACTGGGGAGCCCAGAACTGGATGCAGTACTCCAGATGAGGCCTTACCAGGGCAGATATTCAAGACCCACCTAGACATTGAATCATAGAATCATAGAATCACAAGGTTGGAAACAACCTATAAGATCATCCAGTCCAACCATCTCCTCATCACCGTTGCCACCACTAGTACTAAACCATATCACGCAGCACGTCATCCAGACGCCTCTTGAACACTGCCAGGGATGGCGACATCTACCTATGCAACCTATTTTAGGGTACCTGCTTTCGCAGTGGGATTGGATTTGATGATTTCTTTGGGGTCTTTTCCAACCCCTGCAATTCTGTGACTCTGTGATACTGTGAAAATATGTTGCTTTATAGTAGTGAACTGTAGCTTCAACATACAATATCAATATCAATTGTTGCTATGAGGATCACAATTTACTGACAGAGTTGACCAGACTCACTCTAGTCTGAGGCAACCCATAAGTGCTGTGCCTTAGAAATGCCCTTCACAGAATCATAGAATTACAGAATCATAAGGGTTGCAAGGGACTTCCAGAGATCATTGAATCCAACCCCCCTGCCAAAGCAAGTTCCCTACACCAAGTCACACAAGTAGGTGTCCAGGCAGGTCTTGAATATCTCCAGAGGAGGAGACTCCACTGGGCAGCCTTTTCCAGTGGACAGGATTTTTGTTCTCAGATCTCTCTCAAAATAGGAATAAAACCGTTTTCAAGGTATCTCCAGTGTTGTAATGGAGAAGGAAAAGTCAGGTAGGCGGCTCTGTGTTATATTTTCCCTTGGATGAGAATACTTCTACTGAACTCAGCAATGCATGAAAGGGACAGAGAAGTGGAGGATGAGTTTCCAGAATTTATTCAAACTACTTAGGGGACTTTATTGGAAGCTGGTCTTTTCTGAAAACAAGGAGATTCCATCAATACATTTGACAGTGTATTAATGTTAGAGAGAGACAGAGAAAGAGAGAGAGAGATTGTAGTTTCTAGTAGTATCATTCATTCATGAATATGCAGGTCAAGAAAAGAAACAGGGATGTCAGTTACAGATTGCCACTTATCATTTTTGTTCAAAAAATGGAGTAGTAGTATAAAAATTCAACTACTGAGCCACACTTTGGCTATCATCCCTGGGAAAATCAAAAGTTATCACTTTTCCTTATTACATCCATCCAAAAAGTGGACAGAAATAAGCCCATTCCTAAGTTGATTCCAAGGACTAGATCTTGGTCTTCCCAATCACACGCATCACTGTGTAGCTGGAATATATGCAAAAGCTTTACAGAGAAAAGGCTTTTGCATAACCTGAACTCTGTCCCAAACTTCCAAACAAACTACCTTCTTTCTAAACACTGCTACTTACTGAATTCTTTTGTTTTTGAAATTGTCTGTTTCTTGTAATTCATGTGTATGGCTTGGCAAGCAGTCACAACACTTATGGGCACAGACTTAACCAAATGTCAGTAACTGAACAAATAAAAATTTCCCTTCCACAGTGAAATAATAGCATAGCACATTCAAAAATAATCTTTAAGCATAGCAAAAGAGACTTAAGATTTACATTAAAAAGTGATTATAGAAATCTAGCTGTCAAATCTACACAGAACTAATGTGGAAGGGAGGATTTTGGAATAGTTGGCATTGAGGTGGCTGACTTATCCTAGAAAGTGATTGTGGAAGCATGCTTATTTTGTGCATGTATTAGTCACCACATCTCTCTTTTAATTACAATATTTTGAACTGCTATGACAGATTTGTCCATGAGGGTTGCAATTCTGGCTGCCTAGCAGCTATAATACAGATTTAATTAACACATGTTGAGAACTGACGCAAATCAGCTGTATAGCCATTCCCTCACTATTGATGGTGACAACCTTATGGAGGCCAAGCTGCAAATCCTCACAGACTGCAGTACAGTAACCATTCTTCTATTGATCAGCTTTGTCTCAGATATTACAAAGACTTAAAAGATTTAAGCTACTTATGGAGCTATTGAAGAAAAAGAGGCTACAGGCATTTAATGCCATTCAGTACATCTTTGGAAAGAAAGTACAATCTTTTGAATAAAGTAGAATGCCAGAAACAAAAATGTGGCCAATCATAAGAGCATGGTAAAAGATTTGAGTTTAAAACAAAATGCAGTAGAAGATAACCATCCTGGAAACAAACAAACAAACAAACAAACAAACAGTACTTGTAGAAATGGCAGGGAAAAGACAAGAATAAATGTTTACTCCTTCTCATCTCTGTATGAGATCAACAGCCTTTTAGAATTTTCCTGCACAGCTTTTAGTGATATCACAAGAATGGACAAAAAGTATAAACATAAAAGGAATTGCTACTATGCAGTGTTGAGGCAATAGAAATGGTATTTAAAAATACCAGGGAGAAAGTACTTCAGTGCATTACTACAGAAGAAGGATCTGAAAATATTTTGACCTTAGAAAGTCTTAGTTCTGCTCTGTTCAGAAACACAAATATTCCCATGGATAAATGCTGAGAAACAGAAACTACTCCCTGAGGCTAATATACCATCCCTAAAGTAGAGTTACATCAGCATGGAAGAACTGAGTTAATAATGATGCCATGCTTGGGAAAACACACACTTTTACTCATGCGTTTTGAATTATTGTCAAGAAGCATTTGAGAAAAACATAGGAATTATTGAAACTAGGCATGCAACCATTCACATAGAGACAATTAGCAAGAGTGCTGCAATTAAATTAGAAATTGTATGAAAGAGTGATTCTAATTAACAGCTCTGGAGGAGCTGAGACAAATTATTTCTAAAATATTTACAGAAATCAGCAGTTAAATACGATCTAATGAGTCTAAGAATTCATGTACTGCACTAAACAATGAATAAAGAGGAGCTTTAAATAGAGAATAACTGATTTCCTGAATACTGACTAAGAAAGAGGTTGGAGAGTTACTATAGGTAATTCCCAAAGGGCATTAGCAAATTGCTGAAAAAAAAAAGAAAAAAGAAAAAAGAATGAATATAGAGGGTAGTAATGCTCAGTTGCTTTACAAGAAGAATAGTATTTAAATTAGGCTTGTAATTTATTAACTGTAAAATCCTGTGATACACCCAGCTTCCAAAAAGCATGCACCAAACTAATAAGTACTATTGGCCTTGTTTAAATAGCGTACTGTGATAAAATAAAACCAACCAAAGAAATTTTGACTTAGGCTTGAAAAGGTATGCAGTAAGCTCTCCTGACCTTTGATAGTGTAGCTTACTTGTAAAGTCGTATTAATATTCTGAGGGTGTGAATTATTTACTTATGAGAATGCTACTTTTGTTCATTTACATCACTATTATTTTACCACTGCTCAGACATTTGAAGAGAAGGCTCCAGGGAGACTTCATTGCAGCCTCGCAGTACTTGAAGAGAGTTACAAGCAGGAGATGAACTGACTTCTTAAGCATTCTGATAGCGATAAGGAGAAGTAGGAATGGCTTTAAACTAAAAGAGAGGAGATTTATTTTGGATGTTAGGAAGAATTCTTTTTCTCAGAGGGTAGTGAGTTGTTGGAACTGTCAGCCCAGAGTGGTTGTGGGTTTACTGTCTCCAGAGGCATTCAAGGCCAGTTTGGATGGGATCCTGGGTAGCCTGATCTGGTGGCTGACAACCTTGCCCATGACAGGGCAATTGGAAGTAGTTGCTCTTTAATGATCCCTCAACCAAAGTCGTTCTGTAATTGATTCTGTGAACAGGGCTTTCTTTTTATACAAACCAGCTGTATAACTCCCTGCACAGCAAGAGCATGCAATATGTAAAAGAGTATTTTCATCATTTATTAACAAGATTTCACTCTTGAAATACTCAAGTGTCTTGGCAGCTAAAGATGCTAGGCATAAAGCACCAGTCCTCCATACTGATTTTTGTCTCTTCTAAAAACAATAGATGCATTGCTTCAAAATAAAAACTTTGGTAGATAAAAGACCATGTTCAGTGACCTCAAGAATAGGATGTAGTGCCTGCCACATTTCTCCAGAACCCTGAGATATAGCTGTGGCAAAGATGTCTAACTCTTTTGGTTTCTGTTCAACAAATATTATGCATATTCTCATTTATACAGTGTCTTTAAAGGAACTCTTGATATTAAGTTATGCTAGTGCAAGTTAATTTTAAACTTAAAACTTTAAAAATAAATTGGGTGAAATCCTTGAAAATATCATCACTGTCAAAGAGGGGCAATAACTGGAACACAGGAAGTTCCATGTAATCATGAGGAAGAACTTATTTACTGTGAGGACAACAGGGCACAGGAAAAGGCTACCCAGAAAGGTTGTGGAGTTTCCTTTTCTGGAGGTATTCAACACCCACCTGAAGCCTGAGCTGGATTAGATGATCTCCAGAAATCCCTTCCAGTCCCTATGATTCTCTGTTCTCTATTTCTATGAACTGTCAGAAGACAAAATAGTTTTCTATAAGAGTAAACTAAGACTTTTATGCACTTACTTTGAATAACATCAGTAAAAGTATACTAAATCTTGTACACTAGCATTGGAAACATGCAAAAATTGTAGTTGTGTGAGTTAAAGTTACTTGAAGAACTATGAACCAAACATTCAACCAGAAGAGAATAAATGGTTGCATGTTATGTAACATTCAGTAACACATACTCTACCTACTCATTGTTTCTTGAATTCTTATGTATCTTTTTTTTTTTTTTTTTTTTTTTTTTTTCATGAATCATAGAATCATAGAATGGGCTGGATTGGAAGGGATCCAAAGGATCATTGAATGCCAAGCCACCTAAAATACTTGTTAGTGTTCAAGGAAAGGAGTACAGCTTATAAAGCAAAATATCACATTTCCTTAAAGAGTTTTCTGATGCAGCTGCTACTGCTCAGTCTTCTCGGAAACACACTGTCACTCCCCCTTCTTGCTAGCTGGGAAAGGAGACAAGGAGACAAAGTGTAAGCAATTATGAGTGCTGAGCATTGGTATGCAAAACATCCTCCACTTACAGTCCACTGGGACACTGCAAGCAAGGCAGGATAATTAAGCATTACTGATAGGCATACAAGGAAAGGTGAAGCTGGACGTTTCAATTCCAATATTTTGTTATAGGTCAGCTGAAGATTTCTAACATCAGCCAAGGTACGAAGCATGAAATGTACTGTGGCTAACTAAGCAGTAAAAGGGGATAATATGTTATCTTTACACCCTTAACATGCCAACAGACAAGTATGCTTGCTAATCTGTCTACAAAACCAGGGAAACTATGTCAGTGTATGCTCACTTTTTGGCATTGCCTGCAGCTGTCAGAAGAGGCATTGCACAACTGTTTAAATCCTTTATTAGAATAGACAAAGAGAGGTTCACCTTCCTTTGGAACGTAAGGACCTGGCCACAGCTAGAAATAGGATACCTGAATTAAAGCAACAAAACAAAAAACTGAAAAATCAGTTCCAGGGTAATGCATTATGGTAATATGCATAGTTATATGTATATATTAAAAAAAAAAAAAAAAAAAAAAAAAAAAAGTAAAAGTAAAGGCACTGAAAAAATGGTTTTCTAATCAGTAATATCAGCTGATAAACTTGAAAGAGACGGATGAGTCTGATGTTGTTCTCCCTTGGTATAATTTAAACAGCTTTAGTATCTCTGTTCTATTTGAAGAACAGTGTGGTTTCAGAAACCTTTTCCAACAGCCACTCAAACAATGGGAGACTTCCCAACTGAACACTGCAGTTCAGTAAGAGAAATAGGATTTTCTGGAGAAAAATGTATTTCATCCTGAACAAACCCACTGTTGCTCTTCACTACAGACTCCCTCACTGCAGACTTCCCTGCTCCTGGCTGGTGAGTCCCATCACCTTGATCCCAGGAAAATCCTTGTGCACCCTGAGCAGCACCAAGGCATTTTTTAATGAAGATTTTACCTCTGACTAAAATGTTTTCCATGAAAAATTGTGTTGTGACTAATAGCTCAAATGATTAAAACTCAATGTATCTACGACATTACAAGTTGTTTCACATATATTTATTTATTTGAGAGTCTTGAGAGTATCAATACCAAATCAGATCAAAAAGATATGTTACAAGTAGACTTAATTCATCTATCATCTGCTTTAACTGAACATGCTGTAGAAACCTATGTCTATATAAAGGAGGTAAAAGATGTTTTAGAGTCAGTGCAAGCGTGAGCAGAGCTTACTTGAAACGCATATTTAATTTTTTAACGTGCTCAACTCTGGGACACACAGTGCATTCACCCAAGAAACTAACATGAGCATCTCACCTTGCTCAGGTTAGTGGTGCAGATTTTGTACTCACAATCTGGTAGGACTGTTTTTAAAAAGCAATTTGAATGCAAATGACTATTTGCATTTTATACATCATATTTATCACAACAAGTCAAGCAAATGCCTGAAATTCAAAATCCTCTTATGACAATACTGACAAGAGAGCCTAAAATGATTAACAAGCATTTCTCAAAACTTGAATCAAGTTTAACAACGTCCCCTTGAGTACAGAAAAAAGTAGAGTCAATTTCCCAGGCTAAATATCAAGATTGAAAATGGGAGATTTATCACTGATCTCTATGTAAAAGACGTGGTCCTGAACACATTACTTCTGGGAAGCAGCTGCCATCTAATCACATAAAAATGTGGATTACATTGTCAATCAACTCCTGCTTGCTTAACACATCTATAAAGACAGTAATCTCTGTGACAGTAGAGGTGGGGAATCCTTAGAGGATTCTAAGGGGAAACAATGAAGGGAAATTGATTACAGAAAGATGTTTGAGGGAAAGGAATCTAGAAAGAGCTATTAATTTTAGGATTTTGTTCTTGCTACCTAATTGTAAAAGGTACTCAGAAGTAAATAATTTTAGAAGAAAAAGATGTGACTCAGCAGTTCAACTAGGCCATCAGTACCCTAGGTAGGCTTCCGACCAGAAGACACTATAGACAACTATTTATGTACTAGATATATGCAAGAAGCCAAAGCCAATATTTCCAGAAACTAGGAAGGTATATCAAGTAGGGATTCACTTTATCTTTCTGTGTAGTTTATTCACAGTTCTTTTGTTGAATTATTTGGAGAGTGACTAAAAAATAAAAGTTGCACGTAAGCAAAGCTGTAAACAACAGCCAACCATGAGCACATTTACCAGCTAAACACAAGAAATTTACGACTGATGTCCTTTCTTGAGTTCTGTACGTGAAGAACATGTTTTAAACTTTATTTTCTATTCACTGATCAAGTAATTAGACATGTAGGTACTATCATTTATGTCAACACTAAACCACTGGATAAAAGATGCCATTTTAATGATCTTTGAGAACCTGCATCATTACAAAGCACGTAAAAATTATAATGTGAAACTGCAGAATGAGAAAAATGTAGTGAGAACAAAAGTAAATGTGAATTTGCTTCCCTAGAACCCAAAGCACATAACAATAAAAAAGTCACTTTACAAACCTCTTCACAGAATATTAAAAGCAGAAAATAGACTATTTTGTATTAAAATTTTAGGTCATCACTGATCACTTCTGCTTTACTAAAACAAGGAAAACATTTTAAAACTTCATAATCAAATATCAAAATGGGAGGATACTGAATAAGTAACAGCATTTCGAACTTAAATATTCCTTATAATCTTCCACGATAAAAAATAGAGAGATTTTAAAACCTATAAGATGTTGAAGCAGCTCTTTATTCTCTGACTGTTTAAAAAAGGCAAGTAAAACTTATCAAAAAGGACAGGAATTCTTGATGTAGAAAATAATTTTAAGGTTTAAAGGTGACACAATGCAGGCTGACATGAACCTCCAGGCATTTCTTAATAAAACATTTATATTTAACCAAGCCTTTACAAAATGAATAAATAAATAAATAAAAAACATTGGGATTGAAACTGCCCTTTAAATGAATGGTATAGTACAGGTATATCTCAAGGCAAAATTTTCTGGCGGTGCATAAATTATATAGAAACTCTCTGGTACGTTTTGCAAACAGTGTCTATTTTAGTTTTCCTCTAGCATGGGTTGAAATGTTGATCATATCATAAAATGGCCATATTTACTTGAAGGCAGAAAGGAAATTTATTTGGAAAGCTCAAGGGAAATTGAAAATCATAACCTGAAGCGTCAGGCCAATATCAGTCACTCCGATTAAAATGAAATGGCCATAAAACCTTTGCCTCATCATGCAATGTTCTACATATTAATTGAAAATTATGTGGAAAAAAATGCAACTAATACATCAGTACATAATTTATATACTAATATCTCTTTAGACATGCATATATGAACAGAATAAAGTGACTATGTTTGGGGCAACTTTCAGAAAATTCTTCTAATGTTTTTCTAAAATGAATAAATATGCACTCTTAAGTAATTTCATGGCTAGAATATTGGTGATTCTGTTCTGAGAGAATATTATACAATCAATGAAATATCAGTGTTCTAGGGAAAATAATATAAACATTGAAGTTTCTTGGTAAAACAGAATAAATCTTATTTATACGGGCTAAATAAGCGTTATGAAGAAAATATCTCCAGAAGTCTGTGCTGTTAAATAATAAAGTTGATATTTATGTTGAGTTGATTAGAAACTAAAACCAGCCGTTTGCTGCTGAGAGTAGTTTGTATTCCAGTGCTAGTGAAGTGTTTGTTGTCTCCAGGACAAGAAAATGAGCAGAAAAAAATTGCATTTTGTTTAGATGCACACTTATTAAGCAACTGGCAATCTGATTTCTTGAGGGGCTCTTCTTTTCATGTATACTTCTTTTCATCTATATTTTAATAAACATGAGATTAAAAAACATCTGGATGCAAAAGTCTGCAAAGGCCATGTGGACATACAATTGAACATAAATGAAAAGGCATGTTAAAATTATTACCATTAATCATACAGTGCTATTGAATCACTGTACAATGTCATGTGTAGCTCCATGCTCCCTTGTATCAAACAGGTAGCTTCTATGATGCTATGAAAAGTGTAGTGATACCTAGCCAAGCACAGCTTGTGTTTCTATCAAACTGAAAAATGAAAGGTAGTGACAGAGATACACTATTGACTTTATTTCTTCTTTGGCCCAGACAATACTTTATGCATTGCCACTTTCTCTGGTTCATACATCTCCAGCAGTGGAACTGGATTCAGTTTCTAAAATGCCTGAATATCAAGGAGGTTCTTGCACTCTTCTTTTACTCTACTGTTACTGCCGCCCAATTTAGAACATTCCAGATTTGATGACATTTACTCTTTTGTAGATTTTTATGTGTGTGTGTGCACATACACTTGTGAGTAATTAGGCTGTGGATTCATTTCATACAAGACTGGTAGATGCACCAATATTAATGGAATATAGGAACACAAGACTCCCTTTCTATTGCAGTCAATCCCATCACAAAGGGTCAGTTCTCATAACATCCATGAGGTTGACAACGTGAAGAGGGAGTAAACCAGTTTCAATAGCGCAATCACTAAACTTTGCAGAATTTGTCACATAAAAAGTAATAAGCAACACCAGTTGAACTGTATGTATGTAGAAACAGAAGAGTTTAAACCAAAGTCACTTACTTCTCCTGAGGTAAATAAATCACCTGATGCCACCGAGCAATTCAGAAAAAGACCATACTCACACTGTTGGCAGAAATCAATTCAGACTGCAGTAAAAAAATGTGTGTGGTAGTCATAAATCTATGTGGTATATTCCTCCTCAATAAGGTTTTGGACATTTCAGTCTCTGTGAAGCAATGAAAATGTCAGGCAGAAATCCAGCTGCAGGAAGCAAAGTTCACATATCTGGTATATACGGACATAATTAATTTTTCTCCATGTAGTAGGAAACCACAGTATGTTACTTCTTGCACTTATATTTCAAACAGCTTTTGTGTATACAAGCTTTTATACGTACATAGAGTATTCTTTCATCAGCTAAGTAAACATGAAAGACAATCCCTGATCTACAGGAATAGTTAAACAACATGTGGAACCTTCATAACCATGTCAAATTCTTGAGGTGCCTTATAACTTTTCAGCTAACACTGGATATTTTACTCTTTCTCCTAATGCTTCTTCAGTGAATACATACTGTGTGGGGTTTTGCCTAGCAAACCAATGGAAACAAAACTTATTTTGGCATCTATATTAAAAACCCCTCCTTCAACTCTGGGTTGTCCTTCAAATTAATATTTTTTTCTCCTTGCACACAAACGAATCAGGAATTTTAGGAGGGAATGTGCATGCAGGCAGATGGGTAACTGCTAATAAGTGCAAAGAATGTGAGTTGATGCCACATATTTTACAGTCTGATTGGGAACAAAAGGAAGCTTGCCTGATGTGGAAGACAACAGCATTCTCCTTGATGGAGTATATCATTCATTTTCAGTGTGCTTGCAAACTTTCCAGTATCTGCCAACTAATAGCTCTGTTCATGGCATAAAAAAGTTTTGTAATTTTTCAGAAATGCCATAAAAAAAAAAATTCATTTCCATTCCAGCATTAGCACTGATCGTTATAGCAGAATGCAGGTATGAAGAATGCTACTCTTTTCACTAACAGTCTGCCCAGTTGAAATGTTTAATTGAGATGTCACTCAGTGTCCACTAGTAGCAATAGCCATTGGATACACAAAAGTAGGTCTCCCTCTGGAGGTGTTAAAGCCATTTGAGTCTGCTCAACAACTGTGCAGGGAAAGTTAATACTTAATCTAAGGTGACAGCTTCTCAGGAGCCCTAAAATTTAGGCAAAAATAGGCTACTTAATTAGATAGTATCTATTCAATTTCCTACACTGAAAATAATTTTCCAGAGACAGGAGAAATAGTAGCAGATCATCACCTACTTTTTTGCTACACGCAAAGCTAGCTCAAAATCACAGGCATTATTCAATGTACAAAATGTAGAGAGTGCTAATTACAATCTCCAGTAATTTTGAAAACAATAAAAATGAACTTTTCTGGATTGAGAGAAAGAATTGTTTAAAAATATCATTGGGGTGTAGATTACTCGTATTATAGAGAAGTTGTGGCTTAAGAACCTCAGTACTGAGGTTTTATCATTCATTCATTTTTTTTTTAAATAAGAATAATTTTATTTCTAAAGTGAGTTTAAGATAGTTATTAACTTAAATATTCTGTTTGTTTGTTTGTTTTAAATATAAATGATCATGTCAATCTCAGGATTTCTGTGCTCTGGCTAAGCTGCTTTGCTAAAATAACAGACACTGGTCATAAAGTTTTATGCTTCAATCTTTTCATGCAGTGACACATGGCTAATGTGTCACATTTATCTTTTACTTCATAAATAGTTTATTTATCTATTGTTTTATTGCACTGTGAGGGGAATATATTTACTGTTACGTTTTGGTTGCCATTTATTTTCTAAATGAAATTCAGAATGCTATGTATGGCAGGACTCTTCAAGATGAAATGGACAGTAGACTATTTCAAGGATCAAAAGATAACTCAAATGTACAAAAAAGGAAACAAAACCTTGATTTTTTATTTTTAGAAGCAGGTCCAAACGGGGATCACAAAGATAATCAGAGGGCTGGAGCACCTCTCTTGTAAAGAAAGCTTCGGGGAGTTGGGCTTCTACAGTCTGGGGAAGGGAAGGTTCCTAGGAGACCTCACTGCAGACTTCCAGTACATAAATAGAGCTTAAAAACAGGACAGTGACCAACTTTTTACATGGTCTGATGGTGATAATCCAAAGAGAAATTACTTTAAACTAAAAGAGGGGGAATTTAGCTTAGATATTGAGGGAAATTATTTACTCAGAAGATTGACTTATTAGAGTAGGCTGCCCAGAGAAGAGGTGAGTGCCCCATCTTTGGAGGTTTTCAAGGCCAGGTTGGATAGGCAGAACGGTATAGCGGTTGACAACTCCATCCATGACAGGGAGTTGGAACTGGAACTGCCAACCCAAGCCATTCTGTGATTCTATGACTCTATGATGCTGGCTCCCTTTGCTTTCAGATATCCCGAATTTGCTAAATTAGATTAAACACTACTTGTAAGATCAGCAACTACAACTGTAATAACAATAATAATGAAGATGATAATGACACTAATAATAATAGTGTTGCTTCAAATACAAATTACTGTAGGAAGGCTCCTTGTACGTTCTTTTGAAGATAATGGTATTGGAAAATTGTCAATGGCAAGGAGCAGTAGACATGAGATTAACAAGTTTTAATTTTGCAAGACATTCTGTTATCAATACTTGAAAATGTGGAGTACAGCATAACAAGAGGCTTAACAAGGCTGCCCAGGGAGGTTGTGGAGTCTCCTTCTCTGGAGATGTTCAAGACCCGCCTGGATGCCTACTTGTGTGACCTGCTGTAGGGAACCTGCTTTGGCAGGGGGTTGGACTCGATGATCTCTGGAGGTCCATTCCATCCCCTACAATTCTGTGATTCTGTGAAGAGTCTAAAACTAAAGAATTTGGTCTAACCTGATGTGTTATTTTTTGTTTTCCTTTCATAATGTAATATATCTTCAGATACAATAGGACCTTGAAGAGTTGTGTCATGGTTTTATGATTTTTATTATCAGTATTCCACATCTTAACATCATGTAGAGCACTGGGAGTTAAAGAGTTAACACTCCAGTTCCATGAACTGTCAGTTTTCTGGGTACCTGGCTCTCATAAGAGAAGAATTAGGTAGCCCAGAGGACTTTTTGTATCCATTTTCTGATCAGAGGGAAAGATAAAACTGTTTGCAAATCACAAGAAGTCCCCTTATCTTCCTTTCTGCTTGTCTCTGCAGTATGTGTGTTACCTAGCTGTCTCACCTTCAGCATTAGAGTAAGGCCTTAAGTTTTTAGACACTATCTCCCTCATTTTATTTGATTTATTAATTTCAATTCCAATTATATTATACTGTGTTATCTTTCATTCAGATATTATATTTAGTAAATTATCTTTCCTCCTCAGATCGTTGCTGCTGTTTTGTTTTTAGGCCCATTTTCCTATCCTTTCCCCTTTTCCCCTTCCTCCCTCTCCTGCAGTGTGGATCCAAACGAGCCTGTAAATGATTGACATGTAAAAGGTTGACAAGTTGCCATAGAAATCTTAAGCATTTATTCAAAGACCCTGTTTTATGCATATGGTTAACTTTTCATGTGAATAACACAGTTTCCTCTAACAGGATAGTGAATATCTGAATATGAATATTAAGAACCATACATGTGTTTTCAGAACTGATGCTCTGATAATGAAAGATGCAAATAGAGCACATGATAAGCAATGACTGAAGGTTACTGTCCATATGAACTGATGAGAGCAGATGGTTCACAAACTAGTCATACACTCAGTGCAAAACATGTGTTTATTTCTAAGAGGTTTAAAGAAATTATAGTCAAAAATTATATCTATAATTCTTGTTGCAGCACAAATTATGCATGTTTATTTAAATGGTAAAAAGCAAGAATGTTATTCAGAGGGCACTAACTTATAAGGAATGCTGTGGTGGATATTATATCAAGGCAGACATTTCCTTTTTAAAAGCATTTTAAACATGTGCATGCATAATAATGGAGTTTATGGACAGTCAAAGATTAAAGAATTCTAACCTAATTCTATTACACCAAGCATGAAAATATTAGCAAGTGAACTGAAGAAGAAGGAATGCCAAAATTATTAAACCCAAAGTGGCAAGTACTCAATTTAGAGACTAATCTTTTTAAAAAGATAGAAATAAAAAATAAAATCATCATTAGAAATCACCATCCTTAAGAGATGTCATCTATCCTTTACTGTGATGTTGAGATGGTCCCTAAGTCCCCAGAAATCAAAAGAAAGTCTATTATTAGGCCCTAAATTACATGGGCTGGCGAATAACACCGTTCATTCCACACTCCATGCTCATTATTGTCATGATTCCAGGCAGCACTCTATTACAGAAATACTTTACCGGGCTTCTTCAGTGAGAAAAAAGCCTAGGTGACAACCAAAAATTTTCAGAACAGAAAATTTTCTTTAGAGTGATGCATGAGTAAAAATATTTCACAAATACTATTGGTTTCACCAGTTTTCATATCAAGGTGATTTTTATAGGCATTTAACATAGAACAGTTTCTTTGCCTGATTTTTGCATAATAAATTACTTCACAAACAGAATCTAAGCACTGTTTTGCATTTGTATTTTGTTAGTATTTGTTGAATGCTTGCATCAGTGACTTTGAGACTATGGTTTATTAATAAATTACTTATTTTGACTGTTCTGTTTACTTTTTTGTAGTTTTTACTTTTATTATTCACCTAACTCAGATGGTACGTGAGTAAATGAACAT
This sequence comes from Lagopus muta, assembly GCF_023343835.1. Taxonomy (NCBI): domain Eukaryota; kingdom Metazoa; phylum Chordata; class Aves; order Galliformes; family Phasianidae; genus Lagopus; species Lagopus muta. Next base: position 12,910,080 of record NC_064434.1, read on the forward strand.
TTTTAAATAAAAGAATGATGAAAAGCAAATGCAAAATAATGCACCTGAGGGATAAATTTTCATGCTAAATTTTATGAAATGTTATGATTCAATATATTTTTCATGCATTCCCAGTAGCAGTACAAATACTTGCAAAACAAACAAATAAATAAGAAAAAAACACACCTGCACATTGGGGAACAAAATTCAGTACATTATTTTGTCAACAACTGCAAAGCATGGTATCAATTTTGTGCAAAATGAGACTACAGGCAAATCTGTTACATGTGTAGAAGCCATTAACGTTCTACTCATAAAATAACACTACAAGAATGTGTGGTCCTTCTCCAGGCTAGATATACTGATAGTAAAACACACACACATACATACATAGAAAAAAAAAGAAAGAAATTTCATTTTATTTTTTGACATTATGGTTCATATCTAAATTGCACAATCTCACTTAAATTGTCACAGTTTACATAAAAAATAATAAGAAGAAGAAGAACAACAACAATCAATGAAATACTGCATAATTCTGAGGGCAAAACACAATGTAATATAAAAGAAGCCTAACACAACACTTCTTAAAGAAAATTTAAGAGAGCATTGGACCTAACTTACATATTTCCTTACTATTTATGAGTTACAACAGATCTTTTTTATGGAAATGTCTCTCAGCCCTTCAAAAACCTAAAACATTTCCATGTATGTTTCTATGAGCAATCCATATGATCAAATTTATATTCTATTATTGCTAGACAAAAACAAAATAAAACTTTCCAGACTAAAAATACAATGATATGTAAGTAATTAAATTTTACTTTAAGTTTGTATTCTCTAAGGGTTGCAATTCTTTTTTTTCATATACATATTGTCATAGAGCTGTAAGTTTGACTAACAGTACACAAACTATAGAAAATGAGGGGAAACTGTGAATTCGAACCAAGCCAGATCTAAATCTCAGAACTAGATTTTATCTGTATAGTGAATTTAACAAAATTCACATTTATTACTGCAAAGTTCCAAGAAGTGTAGTAATTATATGGCAGATCTTGTCCTGATTTGCAGTTCAGATCTATTTCTTATTAAAAAATTAATAATGACTGCTTCACAGCTCTTTTCTTCCATCCTATATTCTTGTTTGTTTTAGTGTTTGTCTAGTGGGGTAAGAAAAGCTTGCCTATGAGACTCAACTAAGCAGGAAGATGACAAGTCACCAGCTTTATCAACAGAAACCCTCCAGAGCCTCGAAATTCACAGTCTTTGCCTTTGGTCATATTTTTAGGAAGAAAAGATTAGTTTGTCCTTTAGAGAGAAACCCTTTCTGTGATCATTAGGATAACTCTATGTCTCAAAATACTTTTACAAACAAACAGAACTGTATTTAAATACTGAAGTCCTTCCAGCCTGGCTCTGAAAGCTTGTGTTATTGTTCTTCCTCCTGGCATTCCCAGGATGAACGCATTATAGAACCTAGGTTTATTATCTAGTATTTCCTCTTTGTTATTTAGGGCCATGTTATCTTTCCTTAAAACATTTTGTGTTTTAACGGTTCGGCTTAATTTCTCCCTCCACATTGTTATTTATGTGTCACGTTTAATCAGTTGTGTTTCCACTCCCTCAATACATTTGTTTAGAGTGTTTGGACATTAGATTATTTAGCCTTCTCCCTTCTGTGTTACTGACACAGAGGTACCATGCAGATTGTTTAAACTAATATTAAAACAAAGTACCATGCATCTCATTTAAACTAATGTTAAAATATACTATCAGAGAAATTCTTCAGAAATTTTAGTTGATTTTCATGTGTTTTGTTTTATTTTGTTTTGTTTCGTTTACAGAAAACTTATCAGACTGCTGAAATTGACATTAATTTAATTAATTTGCTTTGTTCAACTATTTTTGTTCGAATTTTGGGCATTATAATCATCTTGCAATCTTCCAAACATTTTTACTTCTAAGAAAAGTGTAGTATTTACACAAAAGTTCAAAAAGAAATAATTGCCAGCATATTAATTCCCTTTTATGTCTGAATAAAAGGGGAGCATCCTCTGAAAATTCCAAAGTCAGAGAGCAAAATGGTGAGATAGTACAAACCTCAGAGGGCTGCTGGCCTTGTCTCCATGAAATCCAAATCTAAAGTCTAGATCTTAACCATCTCTATTTCTATTTTAGTAGATATCCCTATTTTAGTTGATTTTGATGCAGGAAGGGTAATATCCAGATTTAATTTACATCTGTTAATAAGGAGTAATGTTGTAGTTGCAATCACAGTCCAAAAATTAGTTCTTCTGAGAAGAAGACAGATGTGTTGGGTATAGCAATAAAACATCATGATGTCTAGTTTGTAAGATGTCAAACTGAACCTTAGAGAAGCAGACTGTATGACAGAGAGTCGATAATAAAATCCATCGGTGCTTAGTAAAAGCTAAGCAGCAGCATTCTGCTTTCACCTGCCAAATGGCCAGTGAGGTCACCTTGTTCAAGGCACCTTCCTAGGCTGAGCTTTCTAAGCTGCCTAAGAATGGTACAAAAGTCTTTGATTTTTTTTTTTTTTTTTCTCAGATAAATCAGCATCCTTTTGGAAAACCCAAGGCACCAGAGTTTTAAAAGTCGTCATGATACCACAGTCCTCTTGCATCATCCATGTAGCTGTATTCTTTTAAAAGGTGCTGAACTCCGAATCAAATCTGAAAGGGAACATTACTAAAAGTCAGACCTTCTCTATTTGCCTTTTCACTCTGAAAACCGTTACATAAAAACAGAACTGACATTTTTTCAAATGCACTGCCACTCAACAATAAACATACTTGTCATGTAAATTTTCTGCCAGGTGAAAACTGATAGGAAATATTCCTAAATTTAATTTCTAAGTTTCCTTGTAAAAATCATTACAGCATTACTATTTCGGTCTCACACTCAGAAACTTGAAATGCTTGACAATACTGATAATTTCAGGAAGAAAACCATTTCTTTGCAATTCAAAAGTGATGAACAAAACAGATTTAAAAACCTGTACCTCAATAGTAGGAACAAGCACAGAACACAGACGTACCAATTTAAAGAGCCTAGAATGATTGATAATGTGCAAAGCTCTATAGATCATTCTGTAGTTTTAATGTTTTTACCTTTGCTCTGAGATAGCTACACCACCAGTCTCCAGCTTCCCTTAAACACCAACAAATTCTTATTGCTCAACTCTGTTCAGTGAAGCTCAAAGAGCAAAGATCTTTTCTAAATGAAATATAATTGAATACTGTCATTAATATGCAATAGAATGGAAGAGTAAATATAGTTCTTTGTATTGCAATTCTTTGATTGGAAGAGTGAATATTCATTTTATTGGAATTTAAAAGGGAGAAAGGGCTGGAATTTAAAATGATCTTGCCAGGCTGAACAAATGTCCTGGAAAACAAACAAATAATCAAACAAAAAACCTATAGTGAAATTAATCCCTGACAAGAATATGTTGTAGCTAAGTGGGATGGCATGACAAGACCTGACTAAATGGCAAAGAGTCTGAGATCTACTGTGCTTCAAACTGCACTGAAAACAGCAACAACATCCAATGTGAAGAAGCAAATGCTACACTGAGACAGACAACCAGCTGTGTCACTGCAAAACACATAAAATCAACTTTACACACTTCCAAAACACTTGAAGCATCAGCTAACACTCCGAATCTCTCTCTCCCAAGGGAAGAACTGTTTCTATTCATGTTATTGACTACTTTGTATTTCCCTCTCAATTTGAGTGCATTTTGAGTATGTAAAAATTGATCTTTCCAGGTTCTGATTTAACCTTTTTATCAGCTACTCCAGCCTGAAGTTTTATAATTGACCATATTCACTAATACATTCACATTCAGATTAAAGAACAGGGTTACACAGAAAACAGTTTGGAACAGGTTTTTTAATAAAACAGGATGTGCTGCAGTGATGAGGCAAAGAGCTTGACCAAAAATCGACTGGTTTAGACCATATTAACCTCTTTTTTTCTCCATTCTCTCCAGTCTTCCATGCTTGTTCTTTTCTGATCCACTCTTTCCTTGTCTTTGGCCTTTCTCCTAAATTTCCCACAGTAATTTTTACACAATCTCATTTACCTTCTGTAACATCCTATAATAGTTTGCTTTCCCAAGTGTCCAATGTTTTCTCAGCTACAAAGTTCAGCTTAAACACATCAAGCCTACAGATATGAAGATCCTTCAAATGGTCCAAACACCAGTGATATAATACACTTGATCTTAATGTCTCTGTTATCTGCATTTATTAGGCTTTAATTTATGCCTTGACTGGGAGGTTGGTTTATTTGTCCATTTAGTGTTAATAGCCACAAACCAGAAGTTCTCAGAAACCTTATATCCTCGTGTTCTCACAGCAGAATTCAAATCTCCTGTAAGGAGGAGATTCGAAGTTCATGGATGTAGACAGTTTCTCCTTGATCAGACATGATCAGTAGCTATCAGGCAAGCTCATATGCAGTTATGGTCTTTGAAGACTGCCAAGATTTGACAAAAACTGACAAAAGGATTTGATCTTACTAATTGTATGTTTTCTTTGAGCACGGGATTTGATAGATGACCCCTTAAATTCCCTTTCAACAAATTAGGAACCGATCCTGTGATTCTATTACTTATTTTCGAGTCTAGAATTCTGACATATCTCTTATTTCTGCTAATGAGTGACCAGATTTTTTACCTGAATTCTTTTTTTTTTTTTTTCCTCTCCATGTAGCACATATAATATTGGGGAGAAAAAAGAAGCCTTGTAGTATGTAATGATATAATGTACTTATCAATCTTTAGAATTCACTAACACATGTAACCTAATACTAAAGACAAATGCATTCAGCATTCCAGTAAGTTTTCAGTCCTCTCTGAGACATACTCTGGATCTCAATTTTTATTTTGTGGTTGGAAATGTGTATGTACATATAATCACAGAAGGCTGGTAAGAGCGTTGTCTTTTTGCATAATATAATCTCTTCCAGCTTGATGAATTTGCTTGTGTGTAGCACTTGGTGACATGGTTCCACTGTTTATAGAGCTAAAACTTATTCCTTATATCAAACCACATCATGTGGAAATATCAGATGATTAATCCCGTTCTGATTTACCAGAGTGACTACTTATTAGAAAAGACATTCTCATTCAAGGCTATAAAAAAGTGGTTTTACATATGCATGTCCATTTATATATATATATATATATATATATGCATATAAGTTACACAGTGCTAGTGAACTTGATTGTCTATTATACTAATTGGAAAGATCCTTTGCTTATTAATTAGCACAGATGCCTTTAATGACAAATGCCTTTCATGATAAGAAGTAAGCATAACTCCAACTCTGTTTTGGAGGTTAAGTGATTTAGTTGCATGGACTTCACTCCTTTTACCTTTGCTAAGGTAACACACTAGTGCAACAAGAAAGCTGTTTACTATACATTATTCTTAATTTTGTAGGAGAACAAATATTCTGTTTGTTTTACTCAGTTTATGGACATTCATGCAAACTTCCCTTGCCAATGTCATATTAAGGACATGGGCAGTTGAAAAAGCTTTATTTATTATTTTCAACTTCTTTTTCAGTTTAAATATCTTTCCTTTACCCACTGGAAAAGAAAAGATAAATTACTGTAATTAAGCTACTCCTCTGCAGATTTTTCTCTCCTCTTTCACATATAACATGATATTTATTCACTGATTTTCCCCCTACCCCCTTTCCCCGCCAACCCCTTAGTGGAAAAATCCAATTGTTTGGATTAAAATTAAAAAAAAAAAAAAAAAAAAAAAAGTATCTTCAGAGGCAAGGAGAAAATTTTCCATGAAAAGAAAATATCCAGAACACGTACTTAAGTGCCACAGGTTTGGCTATCTACAGAACAGAGCTTTTTTCTTAGGGGAAAAAAGTAGGTGAGTTAGATTTCTCCTTTTCAAAACAGTATGAGAAAATTAAAACTTGGTGATTAAGACTCTCAATCAGGAAACAGAAGACTTGGATTCAGTTACCTCCATAGTGAAATCTCACTTCTCACTTGTCAAAAACACTTCAGCCTGCAATCTACAGCATAAGGATCAGAAGGGGCAAGTAAAAGTAATGCCTGCTGCATATGACTCATCTAGCTTCAAACAATTTATTGTAGAGTAAGAATGCAAGAGTGAGAGGGTCAGACACACAGGACAAACAAGAGTAGATCCTGCAGTGAGAGAGCAAAATTTTCAGGATGTGCACAAAAATTGGAGCTCTAGTTTTGGCTCTATGTATTACTAATAGGGTGTACTTGATTGTTTCTTTTATAATTATTTATTGACTTCATTCCATGACAAAGTCAAAGTCTTGTTCCAAGGTCAAAAGTGGATGTCAGCAAGACAATATGTTGTACAGTGATTCTGAGTTTACACATTAGATTCAAAGGCTGTGGGAGTTAACTGCTTCTAAAGATGGGATTTAAACCTGCATAATCTGTAATAATCTCACAGAGTATAGCTTTTTTTCTCTATTTTTCCTTTTTTTTTTTTTTCGTCTTCATACATATCAAAGAGTATTTAAATTACTGCTGAAATTAGAAATCTAGTATTAGACAGATGTGGAGCATGCAACGTCTATCTAATATGCAATGGCAAAAAAGAACACTAGACCAGAGACAGTATTTCTCTTGTTCTGAAACAATTTGTCTTTGCAGAGCTTGCATCCATAAAACATCTGAGATAACTTCATGGAGAGGATAAAAGGACTGAAGCACCTCACTTGTGAAGTAATGATGAGTAATGAGAACGAGTAATTAATTCCAAGAGACAAGGAATAATTTCCAGAATAATTTCTCTAAGGATTCCTCTATCAAATTAAAATAGACACAGTGACTTTGTTTAAACTTCCATCTATGCAAAATATCAGCTTAGGTATGTCTTTTCCCTATTAAAGTAATCAAATCAAAAGTAGATATATATTTTTTTTCCTAAGATCTCTGGAAATACTGTATGCAAATTATAGCCTTCTGATTCTGATTATCCTTATCATCCTGCAATGAATCACAGAACCACAGAATTGTAGAGGCTGGAAGGGATCTCTAGAGAACATCTAGTCCAACCTCACCTCCAAAACTGGCTTCACTGGAAGTGAAGTGTAAATACAATAAATTCAGCTGTTTTGGGAAGCTTACCTAAACAAGAAGTAGAATACTTTCTTCTTTTGTATCATCAAAAGTTGTACTACTTCATGAAACAGGAATGAAAAATGTTCCATACCATACTAAATGCATAGATTTTATGATAGCTCAGAAGTTCATGTAGATTACAATTTTTGAATATATAAAGCACACAAATAAAAGAGATAATTATTGTATTGAAAGAAATGGAGGCAGAAATGAATTTTATGCAGAAGCATTTTGCATGCTAAAACATAAAACAATAAATATATGCAGGAATGAATTATATTTTTGTGTCCTATGAAGTAAATATTACGATTCAATACTCCAATAGGTGAACAGATTATCTAGAACAATTATTAATATGTGTGTTTAATGTAATAATCTGTGAACAATAGGAGCAGAAGTAAAAAAAATAAAGCAACAAAGGAAAGAAATAAGGAGAGAAGTGTACATGAATACCTGAAAAGTAATCAGCTAATTCAGCAATTTTAATCTGTGCATTCTCATATTTCATAACTCCTCCATTTTTTTTATTCCTTTGTATATGGATGGACTGTCATCTTTAGGACAGTGAAATGATACATCTGTTAAGTCAAATGTTCATTTCTTCTTTTTCAGTCTTCTTTTTTTTTCAATCCATTGACAGAAAGTATTTTTGCTTTCAATTTTGTCAGGGTACTGTGACTTGGTAGGCTAACATTCAAACAGCTTTTTACTAAACTCTTTGTCTGTGGTAGGAAAGCATATCATATAGTATTTCACTGTTTTCATCTGCCCACTGCAGATCCTTTGAATGTGCCTGGATCTGATGCTGTATTAGTAGAAGGATGAGATTTCATCTTTAAAATGCTGATGCTCATAAGTGTGAATCTGGCATAACATATGATATCCAAGAGAATCAGAGATACTGTGGAATCAGTATAGTAAGGAATTCACAAATGCAATGACCATAATAAAATCAATGATTTTTTGCTGAATTGTCCTTGAGTATGACTAATGAATCTTCCCATGCTATTACAGACAGCCTGCAGCAAACCTGTTCCAATGATCCACCAACTCAAAAAATTTAATCAGCCATTCTTCCTAAGGAAAGAGCAGGGGGGAATTACTAGACTTCATCATTAATTCATGATCATTCAAAATTTTTAAACTCATCTCTTTCAAGAGACATGAAACTACCACGTGAGTAATTACCATTCTTTCTTCTCAATTTCAGGAATATTTTCAACTCTTTTTACTTCTCTTTACTTTTATATACTCTTTGCCCTACTGTGCTTTTACCACCTTTCTCTAAACTATTTTATTAATCTCAGTAACTACCACCACGTAATTTTGTGGATTTGGATATAGGATATTTCCTTCCTTTAAAATAAAACAATATTATGAAATATGTGCACTACACAGTTTGCAACACTGTGTTGGGATTATGGTTGCCTGAAAACCATAGGAAGGAATTTGCAACTCACATTGGTTTTTTGCTCTCTAAAAACTAATGGACCAAGAGGAAAAACTACATTATTTCAATACACAGATGTTTAACTTACATCTTATTTAGATTTAGTCTTTTAACTCAAGAAAAAGGGCAACAATATGAACAATGCCAACCATGAGACTTGTATATATGAGTCCAGAATTCTAACACAGTTTGCTTTCTACAGCAGCGTTGAGCACCTCAGGAAGTGTGGGATAGATGAGTGGACAGTGAGGTGGACTGAGAACTGGATGACCTGCAGATTTCAGAGGGCTGTGATCAGTAGCTCAGAATCTAGTTGGAGGCTTGTAGCTAGCACTGTACTCCAGAGGTGTTCTGAGTCTAGTCTTGTTCAACATCTTCATCAATTACCTCTGTGAAGGGATAGAGGATAGAGCACATCCTCAACAAGTTTGATGATTACTACATAATTTTTTATTGAGAAGAAATTAAATCTTTAAGTGGAGATATTTGAAAGAAATACAGAATTCCAAGTATGATTAAGAAATTGTACTGCACTATGCTATTTTAATTAACCTGCACAAATGAGATTTTTAAAACAAAAGCATCTTAAAAAAGATTCTTCAGAATTTCTTTAGCAGGGAAAACACAGGATTTTTCTATTGCACATTAATGTATTCTATATTCTGAGATCTTTAGTCATTATTATCTTAAATAGAGAAAAAAATTGTGTTTAAAATGTTTATAGTAAACAAATATTTTTAATGGAATACTCTACCACAATGCTATGTACTAAAGTGGAAGTATGTATACGTCTGTATATATATACATATATATATATATATACATATCTATCATATTTTGGACTAGTTGATTTCTTTTTTTTTTTTTTTTGGACTTTTTCAAGTCAGGATATTTGATTATATATATGGATACGCATAAATATACATAAAAAATATATGAAGAGGTAAGGAGGGACTGAAGCAAGGCATGCCACATTCCCCACTGGAGCTCACTGTATCCAGACTAAATGCACTTGAGCCTATGTGTAAAATCTAAACTTGTTGTAGGTTTCTGTGGCCCAGAGTTTGCCTTGCATCCACTTTCGAAAATGTCCCATATAAATCACAGCACCTTTTTGTTAAATTTTGTTTTTATAATGCAGACACTTGTGAGAATCCTTTGTTTTTTGGCTCAAAGCTTGCTTCCTGAGGTATTTCTTGTGATAAGATTCTGATTGATTTGTTGAGGAGGCAAGTGATGGGTGCTACCGTGTGACAATCAACATCACTTTGGGAACATTTGAAAGCCCCTTCCTCCAGAGCTGCTTGCCTCCAGAAGAGAGTGCTCAGGAGTGTTTGATCTGGAAGATCAACCTGTGACTAAACAGCTCCAGCTAGGTATGGGAAAATTGGGAATGATACCATCATGTCTTGTGAAAAACAGGATGCTGAGGGGCATCCCTGCTCCCTCTTATCTGCTGGCAAGGCCTGGAAGATGGGAACAAAGGAGTTTCTGCTGAGATCCCAGAGCCAGTAGCTGCCACTCCAAGGAGAGCTGACTCGACCACTTTGGATTTCAGCTGTCACTCCAAAGACAGCTGACTCGACCACTTTGGAACCATTGAAAAGGGGCCATCATCGCCATGGTTGTTGTTCTTATCATCATCGTCATCAACAGAACAGCTCTGCCCGATGACCCACCATTACTGAGGATCAATGACTGAAATACAAACCACACTGGATCCATGGTTGTGACTATCTCCCTCTTGCTTCCTATTAAGACTCCTTGCTTCTTCTTTCCTATCTTTTCTATCGCCCTCCTTCCCTTCCCCATTACCCTAATTCATAATAGTGTCTGTCCTCCCCTTCCCCATTTCCCTCATTAAGATCTGTAATAAACTGGTCGGACCAACATTTGAATCATTGTTTCTTAATCTCACACCGGGTATACAGATATTAAAAGAACCTCCTCTCCTTCCTATAAATTGGAGCGAGACAACACTGCAATACCTTATGGTTAAAGAACAAGCTCAAAACACAGAAGATGAAAAGCCTGAGTACTGCTTCTGCAACCTCAGATAATCTAATTTCCCTCTAAGTTCCTGAAAAATAGAACAGGAGTGATAATCAATAATGTTTCATGACCTTACAGAGATACTGTGTGCATCAATGCATTGCAATATGATGTGAATCAAGTCTGTGAAGAAACTCCTAATATCCTTATTTCAGAACTCTGCAGGAGTTTCATGGTCATAACTACCCCAAAAATTTCCATGTCAAAGTTACCATAAAGTTGTGGTTGTTCCTGCTGCAGGCAGGAAAAATACAAAGGCAAGAAAAATCCATTAAAAGTTGCTGCTTGTTTGTTTTTCTTGAACAAATATCTCCCATCCCTGTGCACTTAAAGAAAAGGCCCAAAGGTCCTGGTAATGAAAAACTATAACCTCATATTTTGTGAACCAAAGTTCAATGTTTATTATCTCCTAGCCTTGATCCACATCAAGGTATCTTCCTTGAAATTGCAATGCCACAAATATAGAATCATAGAATCATCAAGGTTGGAAAAGGCCTCTAAGATCATCCAGTCCAACCATCCTCATAGCATCAATATTTCCCACTAAACCATGTCCTACAGTACGATATCTACACATTTCTTGAACACCTTCAGGGTCAGTGACTCCACCACGTCCCTGGGCAGCCTACTCCAGCACCTTACCACTCTCTCAGAGAAGAAGTATTTCCTAACATACAACCTGAATCTCCCCTGGAGCAAATTGAGGCCATTCCCTCCAGTCTTGTTGCTAGTTACATGGGAAAAGAGGCTGACCTCCACCACACCACAACCTCCTTCAGGTTGTTGGAGAGAGCGATAAGGTCTACTCTGATCCTATTCTCCTCCAAACTAAAAATCCTGTTCCCTCAGCCACTCCTCATAAGACCAGTGCTCCAGACTCCTCAACAGCTTAGTTGCCCTTCTCTGGATATGCTCCAGGATCTTGATGTCTTTCATGTAGTGAGGTGCCTAAAACTGAACACAGTACTCAAGGTGTGTCCTCACCAGGGGCTGAATTCAGATGGATGATCACTTCCTTGTTCCTGCTGACAACGCTGTTTCTGATACAAGCCAGGATGCCATTGGCCTTCTTGGCCACCTGGGCACACTGCTGGCTGATGTCCAGTCAAGTGCAGACCAACACCCCAGTTCTATTTCCTCTATTCAGTTTTCCAGCCTCTCTGCACCAAGCCTGCAGTGTTGCCTGGGATTGTTGTGGCCAAAGTGCAGGACCCAGCATTTGGTGTTGTTGAACCTCATCCCATTGGCTTCAGTGCAGTGATCCAGTCTGTCCAGATTTCTCTGTAGGGCCTTCCTATCCCCAGTGAGATCAACACTTCCAGCCAACTTCGTGTCATCTGCAATATTACTGAAGATGCACTCAATGCCCTCATTTAAATAATCAATAATGATATTGAACAGGACAGGCCTTGATACCCCCCCCAGGGAACACTACTCATGACTGGTTACCCACTGGACCTCCATTCACCATCACTCTCTAGGCCCAACTATCCAGCCAGTTCACTACAGCAAAGAATGTATCTGCTGAAGCCATGGGCTGCCAGTTTTTCCAGGAGAATACAGTGGGAGACAGTGTCAAAGGTTTTGCCTACATCTAGGAGGTCTATGTCAACAACGTTTCAGTCATTCACCAGGTGAATCATTTGGTCACAGAAGGACATTAGGTTGGTCAAGCAGGACTTGCCCTTCATGACCCTATGCTGTCTAGGCCTGATTCCCCAGCTGTTGCACACATGCTGTGAAATCTCCCTCAATATTATCTGCTCCATAACCTCACAGGTATGTAACCTCACAACTTTTCCTGTGTTGTATGATCTCCTGTTCAAAAGGAATGAATGAGAAATGATAAGGGAGAATATTACCTATATCCTTTTCATATCAGCTGGTAAATACAAGCTTACTCATCCAAGAAAATGTTTAGGACAGTTGAACTATTTTAATTTCTGTCTGTTGCCTGTCTAACACCACACCAGTAATGGCAAGTACATGTTAAAGTATAAATGATAACAAATCTGCTGGATGCTAATCAATTCCTTTCTGCTTTGAGATATTTTGATAGATTTGTGTTCAAATATTATTATTTGGGATACAGCAGACATCATTTCTCTCATGCAGACTCTATCAAAGAGATAAGGATAGAAAAAGTGAGTATACTTGCTGCTCTGCTGACTATATCAGCAGAAAGGCAGATTGAATCAGTGCCGCAGAATTTGGCAATGTGTTCTTAAAATTATAAATAATGATACATTTTGAATGGTAAATTCCAGTGAACAGAACTCTTAAACTCAGAGAAGCACTCTTCATATTCCCAAACAATATAATTTTTGAACACACTTCCCAATACAGAACATTTTCACATGCCCCTCCCAGATACGTCCTGTAAATCAGTATAGATAATGTGATTTAAATTTTGGCAACTTTCCAGTAATGCTACACAGCTCATTGCTGAAGAATATAAATTATAAATTGAATGGGAGATACTATTTTTTGAAGCTTATTACTTTCTACCACTGCTAGATGTATTCACAGATTCCAGCCAATATTTTTACTTTCACAGCAAGAGGAACTAGCTTGAATTTGTCACCCTCATTGGTCCTTTTATCCATCCTATCAGAAATTTAGGTAGCTGAAAATTAGAGCAACATGGAGCTCTAGGAATCAGCTGCTAGATATTTTTTCCTTTTCTCTGGATATACATGCAGCTGTGTTGCTTGGATTTCAGATAAAACCATGTAGAAATGCTCTCACCAGGGAACTGGTTCAAGAAAGAGGCAGTGGAGAAGTCTTCTCTCAGCAAAGTATTTTCTTATTGCTGTCTCTGGGGAAGTTTGGTTTATCAACTAGGACACAAATATGTCAGGGTAGTTTGATTTCCAAAGCAAGTTCACAGTGCTAGAAGGAAATCAGATGGTTAGAGGTGTTGATCTGAGTTTTTTCCAGAGCATCCAAGAAAAATTCTTTTATCCCAATAACTGAGAGAAGACAGATCTTTTAGAGTAAGCAATAGCTGTTAAGCTTTGCTATTACCCACATGCCTTACCTCAAACCAAGTTTATTTGTAAAGCTCTATCACATTTTATATTGACAGTATATTGATAGAACTGCCAATGGACTGATCATAATTGAACCCCTGACGTCCTAATCTAATGTTGAATTTCCTAACACTTAGAAATACTACAGCTCCTAAATCTAATCATGACAAACTCAGCATGAGTTGAAACAAAAATATCAGAGACTGAAACAAAAATATCAGTCTGGTCAGTCAAAAAATTCAAAGGTTTCATCCTTGCTTGAGGCCTCTACGTGGGGGCTTAGGGTTATAACTAAAGGCCCAGAGAGCCTGTGTTTGTAATTTTCTTACTGATATACAGCCATTCTGCTAATGAAATAATAACGGTGGTGACATTTATTTGATAATAATATTTGATGATAGTATTGAGAGAAAACAGAGTGTATGGATTCTTATTTACACTCCACATAGCTTCACAATACCATTCACCAAAGAGAAATATCTTTACAAGACAGGCAAGAGCAACCACATTTTTACACTCTTGCCCCAGAGGAGTTTTTCATTAAATACATATTTACTTACAGAGATAAAGTTCAATGGTAATAGTTATTTCACAAATATTGTCCCACAGTTTATGATTATTAAAGTCAGCTAGTCAGCAGAGGGCACTGAAGGGAGTATTATAATAGATTCTGTTGATATAATCACCACTGCCACTGATTCCTGGTGGCTTGAGGCTCAGTATAAATGAATGTCTGAAGCCCTTTTTATTTTATTGACATTGTTGTTTGTCTAATAAGAAAGCCATTTACTTGATGTGTGTGATGAGGTTGCTTGATAGATATTATTGCTTACTTTTTTCATATTCATTTTTTCATATTCAGTGTTTTGGCTTTTATAGAAATACTAGATAAACACATCTTATCCTTTTATTCCTTTTATTTTGTTGTGTCTGAGAAAATTATCATTGGCATTCTTCACCTTTTCTATCTGAATAATTGCTGTTTAACTGTATGCCTATACACTACCACGTGATTCCATTCGCTTTTAAATATTGGAATATTTCATCAGAGAGCTCTGTGATTGCTAACCATTGCTGAACACCATGAATAGTACCTCTTTTCCTTACAGAAACTGTAACATTGGTTCAGACCAATAGTATGTGATTTCACTCATATTATCATTTTAATGTGTTATAGACTGGTATTGCACTCAAAGCACAAGTATTGTAAGCACAACTTACAGTATTCCAGTATTTATACTGGTATGCACTGTGGTAATTCTTAGTAATTCAATTGAATATTCAAATTTTTTTGGTATTTTTCATTTCAGGGACCTATTTGCTTCCTGTAGTATTTATCATTAATCATACTGTATGATTATCTTTTCCTTTTAGATGGGCTATTCATTTCATTTTCTACAAGTTATGAAAACTACCTTTAAAGCCTTGTTAGGTTGTGGTATTGCATGGTATTGCATGTGTTATGACTAGTATATTTAGTGATGGGCTTATCAGTGATGTAATAACTCATCCTCACTGATGATTGAGATTACTATTAGTAATGTAACTGTACCTGAAGTTGAACATTTCTGCAACACTTATTTTATCTCTTGTCCATCATTATTAGAGAAGATAGGTTTTTGAGCAGAAAACAGTTGTGGTTCTTGATGTGCAAAAAACTTCCCATAATGAAAATAATATCACAGTTCTTTAGATTTTAATCCTCTACAGAATTACCTATAGAAATTCTATTCCTCCCTTTCTTAAGCAAGTGCAATATTTTTACATCTACTTTATCTATGCTTATAATTCTCTGAAATGGTAGGGGGATAATGAGGAAGTTTGTGTAACTCAGGGCAAATGAAGCTTCCACCACCTGGGATGAATGAACTCTCTGCAGTGACAAATGTTTGATGCTGCCTGACTGGGAAACTCCACCAAACACGCCCTAGGATCCTGTAGACACAAGCTGAACGTGAGCCAGCATTAGACATAGGTTGCAAAGCAGACCAACAGCATCCTTGGCAGTACTGATACAAGGAGAGCAATGAGACCAAGGGAAATGCTCTCACTACTCTACCTAGTGTTTCTTAGACTGTGCCTGGAATAATGTTTCAGATTTTGGTTTGCTAAATACAAGAAAGATGTTGATAAGTCTGGAGATGTTCAGAAGGATGGTGTGCATGATTTATGAACCTAAGGGAAGAGAAATAGTACTAGGAATGGAAATGTGCACATAGTGAACTGAATACAATCCCTATGGCCACGAAAGTTTAAATTTCTCGACAACTGTGGAATTTTCCTCTTCTCTCACATTAACTTAATTTTGAGGCATTAACAAAGTTCTAAAATCATTTTGCTTATAATCTCAGCTCTATGTATACTTTTAAAATTTATTATTTTCAAAATATTAAGTCGCCATTTTCTTGAGTATCAAAAGGAAAAAATTCTGTAGGAAACACATAATTGTGAAAGTGATGAAGAATGAGATGAATGGCAAAATATTTTTCACTACTTCTAGTGGTGTCCATGATTTTTTAGAATGTTATCCTTCTTCTATCAAGAAAAGGTTATCATTGTAAGATACAACAGACAGATGTGGTAAAACAAACACATATTATAAATTGAATTCTGCAATTAACTTGCCAGTGCTTAATCATAATTCAGATATTAAGTAAATCCATTTTAAAAACACTTCTATGTTTATATATCTATGTGGTTATATAATACTCATTAGGACAAGCTTAAAATTATCCAATTTTACTTTTCTAAGTGAAGCACTGTATAAAATTCATGCTCCTAGACCATATCAACACGTTAAGAGATTTGCTAGCACTCATAATGGACAAATTCCTAGGAAAGATCATTTTTTTGTCATTAAAATTGTGGAAGAGGATATCTGTAGGAAAAATAAAATTATCCACTAAGAAAAAGCACTTTGTTCTCTAAGGTAAAAAATGAGTATATGGAGCACTAGACTATTGGTCTTTGTCTTAGAGAAATATAGTCACACCATCCCACTAGGAGCAACTTATTTTGATAAATGAAAGCATATTTGGGAAGAAATTTCTGGAATATGTAGATAAGGCTTCAAATGATCTTGAAAGAGGAGATGCATGGGGATAAGAGGATAACTTTGGGAATGTGAAGAACCACACTAAAACTGATCACTGGAGTCTGATTTTAGATTCTGGTTTCTGGTAAGGATGCAAATATTGTTACTTGCACATCAAAACATAATCAGAGTTGTACTGCATTTGAGTTTTCCGGTCTGTATTCATACTTATGAGTGGCATACAGTTTTCCAAATTGAGTCTCTGGTTTACAAATGCTGTTTAAATGTTTTCTGCATTTGTGTAGGAACTCTTAATTTCTTTGCATAATAATTTTGTTAATCAGCAAACTTTCAATTAAAACAGCATTTACAATATTAAGTAAAAGAAATACTAGCGTAAAAATCTGTAAGCATAATTTGTTATTAAACTCTTTGATTTGTCATTTATATTTAAATCAGTTTAATGTAAGCACTATGAGACTTTAAATAGTGCAATTAAAATTCATTATGTATGACACATAATGCCATTCCTAATGAGATTTTTCAAGGAATAAAGTTATTTGGTTGAATACAAATCTAAATTGTTCTAGACACAATAAAAGCCACTGCTAAGGTGTGCACACAAGAGACAAGTTATGTCTGACACTATTGGATGTGGCAATAGTGGGCAGAGAGTGAGAAAACTGCTGCCTTGCCATCTGAGGAGGTGAAGATAGCCTGGTAAGCTCTCAGGATGTCAATGTTGATGTTGATGACACAATGAAACCTCCCAACCTAAGATTATGCCAAGGCCTGCAGCCACACTTAACAAGATTTTTCCTTTGGTATTTGTTACTTCTAGTGACATAGGACATATTAAGAATAACCATGTGTTTTACACTGTACCCTGATCCAATTATTGTGCCTTATGTTAAAAATAACAATAACAAATGAAACTAATTCTTCATAGGGTCACTCTCCTACAGTATTGCCAAGTAAGGAACAGCAAGTTAAATATGGCAAGCCTGCCTTTCTCTGGAAGTACCAAGGACATAATGCCTTCTGGGGTCTGTGACTTAGTACATATTTTAAGATCTAGTCTCTCCTTACTCTTTACAAACATTTGGAACTTGTTTAGTATCTCCACAATGCTTTATGATGTGGACATTTGGATTTGAACTTCTGTTTCAATTATGTATCACTTGTTTGGTGACATTTTCATAAATGAATTTATGGGTTGCTTACACATGCTTACACATTTCTATATGCAAGCACATGCATTCATACTGTGGGCATCTCATACTAATTTTATGAAGATATTTTAGGAGTCACAGAAGTATCGATTTTGCTGATGGGCACTTGAAAGAAAACAAGACATCCATAAAGTTGTTGAAACTTAAAGCCCAATATTTTAAGGATGTTAAAATATAGGATTAGTGTTATAATATCCCTCAAAGTCAGTTCAAAGTCATTTTAGATGACAGTTAGAGACCATTATTACAAACACAATTGAACTGATGTTTTACAGAAACAGAATGTAAAGATTAAGGTATATTTAACAGGGACATCCTTCTCATTAAGATAATTCTACCTGTCCTTTTAAACTATAGATAAGAAGAACAAATTCTTGTTCCCTTTCCTGCAAGTTTTGTCTCAGAAGTAAAATGGGATTTTCAATAGTATTAAAGTGAATAAATATACACAGTTGAGGAGATACATGCAGTAGGGTAGACTATTAAATTCCACCAAATGATGGAGTAATTTCAGTCACTCAGGACATTAAAAATATATTTTCACATAGACCAGAATGATATTCTGTTTCAGACAACAGAATGAAGAATTTTGATAATAACTAACATACAGCTTGAAGGCATAAAGTGGAGCTGTCTTTCTTTTCTTTATTTTTTTCCCCTTACAGAATTAACAGAAGAATAAATGTGCTTGTTTTGCATACAGAATTAATTTCTACTGAATGAACCGGTGTGGTGGCTACCAGGATGCAGAGCTAAACTCTGCAACAATCACCCTCTCCTTCTTGAAGGAAGAGGGGGAGAAAATAGAATGGAAAAAGGGCTCATGGGTTGAGACAAGGACAGGGAGATAACTCATAAATTACTGTCATGGGAAAATACACCCAGTGTAGGGTGATTAATATAATTTATTGCCAACTGCTAACAGATGAGAGCAGAGAGAATTAAAAGCATATTATAATCTCCTTCCCACCATCTACCTTCCTCTTCCTTTCTCCCTCTCAGGTGGTTCTAGGAAACAGACTGGGGGCTGTGCTCCGTCCATGATACTTTGCCACTGCTCCATGGTCACTCTCTGCCCCTGCTGCACATGGGCCCTCCATCCACACCTCCTGTTCTTCCTGAGCTGATCCCACACGAGCTTCCCACAGGCTGTATCTCTTCAAGCACTGCTCCAACACTACTTCATACTGCAGGACCCACCCTTCAGAGACTGCTCTGGCATGGGGCCTCAGAGGTAGCAGCTCCCCCAGCTCTCCTGCTCCACTGTGGGCTGCTCTCCATGGGCTGCAGCTTTGGCCCAGGCTGGTATTGCAGAGGCTTTCCATGGGCTGCAGTCCCTTTGGACAGGATAGAAATTAAATAATTCTTTAAGATGATGCAGTTCAAACTGATACTAAAAGAAACAGTATAAAGGCTAGTTAATACTTAAGTGGAGTGTTTAAATCCATTTGTGCTTTGCTACATCCTTTGAATGCATCTATGTGTTTCCAACCTGTTTTTGTTAGAAGCAGTAACAGCAGTGGTGAGCGCATCCTAAGTAAAATGAAAAGTACTTGAAAAGCACTCAGACTATATGTTGCTGCTGTGTCAACAGGAGAATAACCCACTTCAGAAATAAATCCTGATCACTCTGAGTGCAGGGCAACACTTTTTAAAATGATAATTTATATCAAGGTTTCAAATTAGTATTTATGTGTTGCTAATCTAAGGCATGATAATTCTAAATTCTTTATTTTTCCAACTAATGAATGATAGCCCTAGAATTTGCTTCATTTTGTTTTTGACTAAGACATAACTTTAAAAAGTATTCCAGATTATAATTACAGCTGAACAAATTGTTCCCAGGGTAAATAGTCTGTAACTAGTGCAAATTACCTTATGCATATATTTTATTTTAGGACTCCTTGTTTGGTTCCTCAACAGGTAATGGCATTCTGAATAATTACCAGTGCTATCTTCGTGATGCAGTATAATTTTCTTCTGGAGGCTGAGTGTTTATTTATACCAGTATGCCTGATCTTCCATAAGGAACTTCTATCCAGGCATAGTAATCAGTCTTGGTGTTGACAGAAAAGTGCTCTGCTCTGCAATATTTAGGAGATAAAGAAACAAAATTAACCCTCCAGTACACTGTCTTTATAGTCTGATTAAAAGTCTGAATAAATGACTGTATATATGGAAAAGGAATCCAGTGCCCTTTAAAAAAATATTTTCTATATATTTCATTGAATCATAACTTATTAAGTACGCTTACTCATGAAGAGCTCAAATAGAGAAATTAAAAATTTTATTTCACATTGCACCCATTTTCACAACAAAATTGAATGCAGTAGATGAACTAAAACAAACTGTTAACTGCTTTTACCTTCAAATGCTTTAATATCATCCATTAATTTTTGCAGATATTTTGCTAATAATTTCTCCAAATCCATCAGCTGTGATTTTATTGACTTGAAAGAATTGGAGCACATTATTTAAAGGTTTTAAAAGATGCATTCTTTGAATACATTAGTTTTATTTATTTATTAAGGAACAAATCAAAATTCATAATCACTTTTTTGAAAACAGCAGCAATTCTTCGCCAATGACCTAAAGACAGCAATACTCATCACTATTTATGTTATAATGTTATCAGTATGCAATAAGGTTGTTTGAAGCCTTTTTAATGGGTTGAGTGAAATATTTGTTTCACAAAATTTGCTTAAGAAAATAATGGCAGGCCAGAAAAATATTTTATAGTAATATATTTGATACAGCATTCTCCATTAAAAATTAGGTTTCAGTAGGCAGTGGGCAAGGCCCCAAGTGCCAAAGTTTGAAGTGCATTAGGAAAACACTAAGAGTCCTGCAAGGAGCCAGGAGCTGGGCTTCATGATCCTTGTGATTCCGCCCGAACTTGGGATATTCTGTGATTCTAGTATTCTATGAGTCTAGGACTAATTATTAAGCATTTTGGTATTGTTCCATTCTCTCATTCTTACCACATTTAATATTCAAAAAACTTCAACAAGTATTCATTTCTCACTTGCATGATATGCAGCTCTTCAATATTGTGAATGAGCAATGCATAATATTACAGAATTTAAAAGAAATACTGCTGTAGCATGGAAGTATTTCATGGGTTCATCTACAAAGCTTCTACATAACCATATTATCACGTTACTTTCAGGAAGCTTTTTCACAGAAATTTCAGACATAGTGTACTGAATCATCTCAAGTTTGATTACCTAGAGGAAAGGATGAACTGTAAGCCACAAGAGGCTGAGCTAGAAGCACCTACAGAGACTATAGAATGTGAGTAAGATATATTTTGTCTTTCCTTATTTGATTCCCTGGTTATGACAGTGCTATTAAGGCACCAACTGGAAAGGAGAAAGAGAGTGACAACATGTAATGAAAATAATGAGTAGCAGTGGCAGGCTGAGAGATGGGGAGATGTAATTGGAAGGAGGGGAAAACTACCAAAAGCAAAGTGAAAAATGAAATCAGTATTAAAGAAAGGTAGCCCATCTTTTCAAGACCTTTTAATAAATTTATATCTTGTGAGTCGGCTTAACTTCCAGCAAATATTCCCTTGCAAGTTTGATATGAAACACATTTTAATATGTCAGCATAAAATCTGTGTCATATTTTTAGAGCATTTTTAGCATTTACATTAGCTGGAACATTCAGTAGAACCATCTGATCTACTTATATGTGAATTTATCTGTCTGAAAACCAAGCATAGTATTTTGTTATAACCACAGAATCACAGAATTGTAGGGAATGGAAGGGACCTCTAGAAAACATCGAGTCCAGTCCCAGGCAAATAATCTTCTTCTATCATCACAGAATTTGAAATAGACTTTTGATTCAGAAAAGACTTTACTTTTCAGTAACAGATAAGCAACAAAAGAAAGCAATGGTATACTGCATGAGCAACAGCCAGGCATTCAGGCAAGGCAAAATATACAGTACTCATGGGTAAATCAAGTGCCTGTTTTTATACTGAAATTCAACAATTTTAGGAGTAAAAATACAGCCTTCGTTCCAACAGATCCTGGTTGTTCCTTTGACAATTCCTATCTCATAAATAAGGATTTGGTTTTGGTTCATTTATCGCTGCATTTATTTTCTGAATAATTTTAATACCTAATCCTTCTTTGAAGTACAGTTACCAGAAATGGACACTAAATAAATGGTGATTTCTACTGTATAAGTTGCAAACGAGGGCAAAATTCCCTTTCAATTTTTCTTTGATATTTCCTAGTTTATCTGTGAAATAATAGAATTACATGCTCTTGCCAAAAATTCACACTCAATACACTGACATGGCTGCTATACCCTTACTGAATTGATTGCTTTCCAAAGCAATGGATGGTAGATCCATCATTCTAAAATAGGATAATAAAATATTGAAAGGCTTAAGTTGAAAGCAACCATTAAAATCATCTAGTTCCAACCTAACTTCTATGGGCAGCCTTGCCACCCACTAGGTAAGGCTACCCAAGGCCTCACCCAATTTGGCCTTAAATACCCTCCAAGGATGGGGTGTCTACAGCTTCTCTGGGCAGCTTATTCCAGTGACTCACCACTATTTGAGTGAAGATTTTTCTCCTAACATCTAACCTAAATCTTCCCTTCTTGTTGAAAATCACTCCCCCTTGTCCTATTGCTATCAAACCAAGTAAAAAGTGAGTCTCCTTCTTTCCAATAAGCTCCCTTTAAGCACTGGAGGGCCACAGTGAGGTCTCCTTGGAGGCTTCTCTTCAAGATATACAAGCCTAGTTTTCTCATTCTTTCTTCATAAGAGAGATGTTTAGCCCTTTGTTCATTTTCATAGCCTTCCTCTGAACCAGCTACAGCAGCATTGCATCTCTCTTCTGCTCTGTGGCCCCAGGCCTCGATGCAGTATTCCAAATGGTGCCTCACAAGGACAGAGTGGAACAATCACCTCCCTCTCCCTGCTGGCCACACTTCTTTCAGTGCATTCTGGGATATGGTTAGTCTTTTAAGCTTCAAATGAACACTGCTGGATCATGCTCAGCTTTTCATCCACCAGGACCCCCAAGAAATTCTCTGCAGGACTGCTCTCAATGAGTTCTTCTCCCAGTCTGCACACATATTTGGGTTGCTTCAACTCAAGTGCAATGCCTTGCTTTAGGCCTTATTGAACTGGACTAGGTTTGTTTGGACCTGTTTCTCAAGCTTATCTAGATCCCCCTAGATAGCATCTCTTTCTTCTACTGTGTTGATTATACCACTCAGCTTGATGTCAACAGCAGACTTGCTGAGGGTATAATTGATCCCTCTGTCAGTGTTGATACTAAAGATGTTGAAGAGCATCAGTCCTAAGATGGACCTGGGGGACATCACCCGTGACTGGCTTCCACGTGAATGTAGAGCTACTGACATGTTTAAACCCTCTGGCTCTGACCATCCAACCGACTCTTTATTCACTGAATATTCAAGCCTTCAAATCAATATCTCTTCAATATAGAGTTAGGGATGTGGTGCAGGATCATTTCAAAAGCCTTGCCCAAGTCCAGATAGATGATATTAATTGCCCTTCCTTTATCCACTGATGACGTCATTCCCTTGTAGAAAGCCACCAGATTGGTCAGGCATCATCTGCTCTTCATGAAGGTGTGCTGTATGTCTCAGATCACCCCCCTGTCTCATACGTTCCTTCACATATCTTCCAGGAAGATCTGTTCCATGATCTTCACAGGCACAGATGTAAGTCTTTCTGGCCTGTAGCTCCCTGGGACTTCCCCGGTGAGCACCAGACTCGGTAATGCTTCACTTCTGTCTTGTCTATTCTTGGATCAGGACATTATCTTCAATGGACTCCAGGAGTCTCCTGAACTACTTGCAGCTCACCGTGTTGTTTTCCCACTAGATATTTGGGTGGCTGAAAGCCCCCATCTGGATGAGAGCCTGTAGTCATTCTTGCAGCTCTTGCAGCTGAAGCAAGAAGAACTCATCAATAGGCTCAGATGCCTGTAGTATAGTTCAGTCACCAGATGCCATGCAATGCTCTGGTCCCTAATTGTAACCTAAAGGCTCTCACTCTGGTGTCTTGCTCCAATTTGTAGGAGGGAGAGGAGGTTCTTTTATTATCTATATACCCGTGAGATTGAGAAACAACGGTTCAAATGTTGGTCCAACCAGTTTATTACAAATCTCAATCAGGGAAATGGGGAAGGGGAGGATGGACACTATTATGATTAGGGTAATGGGGAAGGGAAGGAGGGTGATAGAAAAGATAGAAGAGAAGCAAGGAGTCTTGATAGGAAGCAAGAGGGACATAGTCACCACCATGGATCCAGCGAGGTTCATAGTTCAGTCTTTGATCTTCAGTAGTGGTGGGTCGTCAGGCAGAGTTGTTCTGTTCACAACAACGATGACCACGGCGATGATGGCCCCTTTTCAATAGTTTCAAAGTGGTCGAGTCAGCTCTCCTTTGAGTGACAGCTCAAACCCAAGGTGGTTGAGTCAGTTCTCCTTGCGGTGGCAGCTTCTGGCTCTGGGATCTCAGCAGGAACCTCCTTTGTTCTTATTTTTCTGGCCTTGCCAGCAGATAAGAGGAAGCAGGGAGGCACCAACTTGTATCTTGCCTTCGCAGGATACAATGGTATCATCCCCCAGCCTTCCATAGCAAACAGGAGTTATTTGGTCACAGGCTAAATCTTCTGCCAGTAAACAGTCCTGAGCACTATCTTCCGAAGGCAAACAGCTCCAAAGATGTAAAATTGTCCACACAGCGATGTTGATTGCCACACAACATCCATCACTTGCCTCCTCAATAAAATACCTCAGGAAGCAAGCTTTGAGCCAAAAAAAACAAAGAAGGATTCGCACACCTGGTCATGAATGTCTACCAGAGGGAGCTCTTCACAGTCTATCCGCTTCTCAGAATAAAATGTAACACCCCTGATCCTCCCACCTTTCCTATCTCTTCTAAAAAGCTCGTAGCCCTTGTTAGTAGTAGTAGTCGAGTTGCATGCTTCATCCCACAGTGTTTTTGTGATAGCAATTAGGCCAGTTTTCTAATTTCATCATAATTTCCAACTCCTGTTTATTTCCCATGCTGCATGCAATGATGTAGAGGCAATTCAGCTGGGCTATTGACTGCATTACCTTCTTGGAGGAGCCATCTCAAGTACCTCTTAGCCAAACCTGAGATTCCCCTCTTACTTCCTAAAATGACAGTGCTCCCTGGCTCAAACATATGTCAGAGAAAAGTGCATATACAGCCCGCTGTTATGACAAATTACATCACTGAGTTTCCCACATTTGGGGAAATTGCAGGCGTCAGCAAACTAGGAGTACAAGGAACTCCTGGGAGAAGCACCTGTCTGATCATTGTGTCTCACCTGCCACATAGGCATGATAATGTGATTAAATAAGGCACAAAATAACAACTTCTTGCAGGAGCGCGCAAGTCTATTTTTGATAAAATAAACTACTGAAAAACAGGTAAATGACAGGCAAATTTCTTCTGAACCAGATCAGATTTTTGCTGTGGCTTGGATTTTGTTTGTGTTTCTACAGAGACATCTGTGTAAAGTATAAAGGAATGCTAAATGTCACTCTCAGTAACTTTTTATTAGGGAAGAAGTGGGACTAAGTTGCAAACATCCAGGATTTAGTAGTGTTTGATTTGTATTGCTTTCCTCTATTCTCTGCTTTTTATCTAGCATGAGCTGCCAAAAAAATTAAGAGGATTAGGAAGTACCTGGCATTCTTCTTCTAGAAGGTAAGATTTTATTCCATTTGAAGATTATTAAAACTAGCAAAAGAATAGAAATATTGTATAATCGTTTATTAAACTGAATGACATAACAAGATAAAAATAATAATATCCTCAGGAAATTTAATTGTGTTGACTCAATATGGTTTATCTGTGAAATACTCTGTTCCGTATATTAAGATTTTACTTCATATTTTACAGCAAAATATTCTAATTAAGTTTGTTCAGTTCCTGATCTCAAAACATACTTAATTTTTGTGATAGGGACGATAAGATTTAATTGAATGGAGCAGTCAGACCCAGACAATCTTAATGATAAAGTTTAAAAGTGTTGAGAATTACATGATGCCTGTGTAATTATCATGTATCCTAAGAAGGATTTATAAATTTGCTTATACATCTCTCTGGATTCAGGAATTAATAAAAAGACAATAACAATTTTTTTATAGTTTGGTCTTAAAATTCAAAATAAATCCTTTTGAAAAATCAAAATTTACCAACTGGGAAATGTAGCTATGCTACGTGGGAGCAGCTGAAGTCTAATACTAGGGAAAGTTGTTCAGAATGATTATCAGAATGAAAAAATGAAGAGCTGACCTGTTTCAAGGTGGAATAAAGGATCACAACATCACAGATCTAAGTACTGTACAAACACAAAGAAACTGTGTGACAGAACCAAGAAGCTGAACACAAAGAACTGCATCCACAAGCTATTAGTAGATGTTACCTTCTGGAAATGCACAGTGGAGATTCAGGGGTAAACACACGTATTTTTTTTAACTTGTGAAAATTCATGCAAATGCACAAGAATAATTCTGTTTTTTAATGACTTCAATAGTTAAATAAAATGAAAAAAAAAGTCATAAAAAAATGACAATGCTATTATAATTTGGGCTTTGTAAGCTAATATAGACAAATCATAATAGAAGGGCTACTCCAAAAATAATGCCTCTTGTATTATTATTTTGGTCCACAGCATCAAAGGTGGATGTTGGTCCTACAGTAGTAGAGGTTGAACCTTCACACCAGTGGCCTGTTACATTTTGTTTCTATGTGACAGATGATAGCCAAGGATCAGTCAGACAAAATGGAATCTGACATGGAAGTGTGTATGAAGCAAAGATGTGGAATTGAATTATTCCATGTGGAAAAACTAGCACCCATTGACATCCATCCATGCTTACAGAACATTTATGGAGATCAAACAGCAGATGTGAGCACAGTGAGAAAGTAATTGGTGTGTTTCAGCAGTGGTAACAGCAGTAGTGGATCACCTTCACTGTTGGCATGCAGGCCCTTGCTCATGACTGGTGTGAAAACTTCTTTGGTTTTTTTTTTGTTTGTTTGTTTGGTTGGTTGGTTGTTTTGTTGTTGGTTTTTTTTTTTTTTTTTGGCTCAAAGCTTGCTTCCTGAGGTTTTTCTTGTGATAAGACTCTGAGTGACTTGTCAAGGAGGCAAGTGATAGGTGCTAAACGTGTGACAATCAATATTGCTTTGGGAACATTTGAAAGCCCCTTCCCCCAGAGCTGCTTGCTCTGTAGAAGAGCGGAAGAGAGTGCTCAGGAGTGTTCACTGGCGGAAGATCTGACCTGTGACTAAACCTCTCCAGCTTAGTATGGAAGGCTGGGGGATGATACCATTGTATCCTGCGAAGGCAAGATACAAGTTGGTGCCTCCCTGCTTCCTCTTATCTGCTGGCAAGGCCAGAAAAATAAGAACAAAGGAGGTTCCTGCTGAGATCCCAGAGCCAGAAGCTGCCACCGCAAGGAGAACTGACTCAACCACCTTGGGTTTGAGCTGTCACTCAAAGGAGAGCTGACTCGACCACTTTGAAACTATTGAAAAGGGGCCATCATCGCCGTGGTCATTGTTGTTGTGAACAGAACAACTCTGCCTGACGACCCACCACTACTGAAGATCAAAGACTGAACTATGAACCTCGCTGGATCCATGGTGGTGACTATCTCCCTCTTGCTTCCTATCAAGACTCCTTGCTTCTTCTTTTCTTTCTTTTCTATTGCCCTCCTTCCCTTCCCCATTATCCTAATTCATAATAGTGTCCATCCTCCCCTTCCCCATTTCCCTGATTAAGATTTGTAATAAAGTGGTTGGACCAACATTTGAACCGTTGTTCCTTAATCTCACGCTGGGTATATAGATAATAAAAAAAACCTCCTCTCCCTCCTATAAATTGGAGCGAGACAGACTGGTGAAAATGCATAGCTAGGAGTGATGCCTATGTTTAAAACTAGTGATTTTCATCCGAGAATTTGCTCTATTTAATAGTGTTATTTTACTCTTTGTTGTAGTTTCCATGGAAAGAAATAAGAGTCATTATTTTAGGGAGTGAAGGCAAGGAATAGTAGGTATCATTTGCAAGGATTTGCATTTAACATACTGGTATTTAATTTGCATTTAACTTTAAACCTGAGCTTACAATGCTTTCATTTTGAATTAATAAAACATGTTCTGGAGATTATTATAATCCCTTTATAGTTTTATTTACACTGCACTAAAGATGTATTTTATTAACTATAGTACTAAGTCAATGTATTTTATAGAATAATGGAATCATTTAGGTTGGAAAAGACCTTTGAGATCAGCAAGTCCAGTCAACCATGCCCCTAATCACCGTGTGCACATATTTTTTAAATACCTTCAGGGATGGAAATTCTACCACCTCTCTGGGCAACCTGTTCCAATGCTTGGTCACCATCTCCACGACAATTTTTTTCCTAATGCTCAATTTAAGCCTCCCTTGATTAAACTTGAGACCATTTCCTCACATTCTGTCATTTTTCACCCAAGAAAAGAGACCAACAGCCACCTTACTACAGCCTTGTTTCACACAGTTGTAGAGAGCTATAAGGTCTCCTCTCAGCCTTTTCCAAAGGAAATAGGCCTAGTTTCTCCAGCCACTCCTCATAAGTCTTGTTGTCTAGTCCATTCAATAGCTTCATTGCTTTTCTCTGCACATGCTTGAGCAGCTCCATAGTCTTCTCATAGTGAGAGGCCCAAAGTGACCACAGTGCTTGTGTACTCCAAGTAAAAAACCTTTCCCTCATTCACTAATTGGGTCATCTTTATCATTGAAGGTGATCAGATTAGTCATTTAAGACCTGCCTTTCATAAACCTGTGCTGGCTTGGTCTGACCACTTGGCTGTCCTTTAAGTGCTGTGTGATGAAATTTGAGGTAATCTGTTCCATGGCCCTTATTGGCACCAAGTGTAGACTGACAGCCCTGTAATTCGGGATGAGAGGAAAATTAGTTTTGTGGACACAGGATTGGAATAATTTGAACCTAAGCTGCATTTTCTCTTACAATTTTCTATAGATATGAAAAATATTAGACTACTAAAGTATCAGTAAATTAAAACTACTAGATCTATTAGAAATTCTAAAACTTCATTTTAGGTGAAAAAAATCCCCATTCTTCTCTCTATATGAAAACATAGCACGTTTTAACATTTCCATTAAATTTGTAGATTTTGTTACTGAAAACAAATTGAGTGGGCTTTCAAAATGGGTGAATTCCCAATTCAATGCCATATAAGATTAGGATTCTTTTCTCTGTCTCATAAACTTGCAAATAAAATAGACAAAAAGACACAGCTCATGATTTTTACAAGACTTTTGATTTTGGAAAGTGACTCTGTGATAAAATTGTGTTGTTACATTTAAAAATGATGAGACAGAGCTATATATTAATTATAATGTTACAAATCTAATTATTCGTGTAATAGTCCTCCAAGAAAAAACAATGCTGTAATATTTTGATAAAAAGTGATATTTTGAAATATCACTTTCATTTCTGGCCCATGCAACAGTTTGAATTTATTTCTAATGCCTAATCTTTTCTGATTAACAAGGTTTAATTCTTGACATACTGATGCAAGGTATATAGAGACGACTCTATTAATCAGTCAGCCTTAGGCGTATGAGGCCCAGTCATCCATTATGCTCTTCCTTTGTGCCTCTAAGAAAAAAAAGTATACACATTTGTTTTGCTTGAAAACCAATCTCAGTTTTCCAGAAAAATAAAAGCACATTCTATAGACTATTTACAGCCCCAGCAGTAAATGACGTACTCAGATGTATGTGCTAATCCACTAATCAGGAAAATTGAACTTGGTCATGGTGACAGTACTTGTATAGGAAACAAAGGATATTTTTTCCTTTGGCCCTGAAACTAAGAAGAACAGCATCCAAATTATGTGATGGAAATGATCCAAACTAAATGGAATAAGATTTCATCTCAGGTTCAAAAATAATTCCTGTATTCAGTCAGGCTTTTTCTAGATGTGTGTATTTTTTTCAGTCTTTCCCCAGATATGACCATAGATTTTCATTTCAAAAGCTGCTGGAAGTATTTTATCCCCATGGACTGGATTAATCAGGATAAATATAGACATCTGCATCTGAATTAGTTGTCTAGACTTTTGATAATGTCAGTGGAAAGATATAAACACACTTTACTTGTGATTCATCTCACATCAAAATAAATGTCTAAAATAAATCAGATGAATCATATCTAAGATAGCATATTTCCTTCCATTACCTATAAAAGGACATCAGATATCTAGCTCAGATGAAGACAACTACATCCACTCTAATGTATCTCACTCCAAGAGCTTTCTGGTTTGCCCTGTCAGTGGAGCCAATTCTTCACACTAGAGGAGATATAGGAGTGGGAAATGAAAACCATGAGTGCATCTGTCTAAAGGCAGCTCTTAGATGTGTCTAATGGTAACTACTCAGCCTCACTACCCCAAAAGATGCCATATGAAGCACTTTTTAAAAAGTAGTCCTACAATAATTACAAGAAGTTGCAGTACCATTAAAGGAAAATGAAAGAGAAATCTCTTTACAGACTTTTTTTTTTCTCTTTAGTCTGCCTTGGGTTGTGTGCCCATAATCTAGAAACTGATGGGATTTTTAAGATTTCCTGGTGATATTTGTTAGAAGGGGATAAAAATTAAAAATATTTAACAGCTGAAAATGGAGAGTTGCAAGGAAAATTGAGTTGCAAGGCTCTCAGAGACTAAATCACAGGCCATATCCCACAGGTGGCCCTTGAAATTTTTGCAATATATTTGCTAGTTTTCACAGCTTCAATATTTATAATCACATAATGAAATCCAACCATAATTGTCAAAGAAAGCTCGCTGATAAATTTCTGTGGCTGGGATTTCTGTCCTGGTTTTCAAACATGTGAACGAGCTTTCATTGCCAAGTTTATTTTATTATGTAGTGGATAAAGAGTGCGGGCCAATTAGTTTGTTAGCCTCAAAATGTGCCACTGTAATTTAATATCAACCTGTCAGGTAAGCAATCCAATATTGCAAAAGGACTACAATGATTTTTTATATATACTGCTTTATTCTTTTTGGGCCTAGCCTTCAAGCTAGGCTTGCATGTGACTGTACATTGCAAAAAGATGTTGCTACCAAAAGGATGCTGAAACAGAAAGATGATATACAGAAGAAATAACTGAAATCCCTGCTGATTTTCCTGAAAGATTTGTCTGCCCTAAGAGAAACATTTCTAAAACGCTTGACAAGTGAATCTAACACAGCTTTGTAGCACGCCAGCGAAATTGCTTTATAAATACTTGAAAGGTAAAACTAGCTCTTCAAATGTGATACATATATAGTTAAATACTTTAGTTTGTGCTATAAACAGCACACCTGTGAGTTTTAGTTAGTCTTTCTCTGACCAGCATATAGAAGTGAGTAGAGGAGTAGCTAGTTAATATTTAGTAATGTTATTACTGAAAATACTTTGGTCAATATTAGTCTGCTTCATATATTATTAATAACTTGTGGAGAGAATTGGGAAACTTAATTTCTACAAAAGTCAACAGATGTTCTCTCTTGTCTTCATTCCGGCAAGTTGTTCACATGTGAAAGTAAAGCACTGGAGTCTGTCAGACTCCAGGTCACAAGAATAACCCAGGTTTTTTCACAGTAATAGTTGCAATAACAGGCATACCTCAAAAAGTATGTAATTTGAGGGAGAAATTTTCTGTATGATCTTGAATTGGCTATTCATTTCTGCTTGTCTTATAACTGTTTTGTTAATGTAGATAGCATCATTTGCTCAACTGAATACACGTACTCTGTGAGACATGCTAGGAAGGCTGAATATCAAGAAAATAAATAAAATCTTCTGTATGTAAAAGCAGATTTATCACTGGGGCTAAAATACATTCGAAAAGTATTTACCTATTCCATGTTTGAATTATATGAATAGGCCTCAAAGGGCAATTTCCTTCAATACCTCTGAGAACTACACAGCCAGTTTCTTTCCCTTTGTGTCTAGCATACTAGCTTTACTGGGATAAATATAGATTGTTACCTTTTCTGTAACCTGAATTTCCCTAGTTAGTTTATAGCTTATTCTGTTGATCCTCACTATAAAAAGGACATGGACCTGTAGGAATGGATCTGAATGAGTGCCATGAGGATGATCAGAGGGCTGAAGCATCTCCTATATGGAGACAGGTTGAGGGAGTTGGACCTGGAGAAGAGAAGGCTCCAGGGAAACCTTATACCAGCCTACATATATATATACATATATACATACAATATACATAGAGGAGGCCTACAAACAAGAAGTAACATCTTTAAACTAATAGACAGTAGATTTAGATAAAATATTTGAAATGAAATCTTGGTGAAGGGCCTGGAACATCTCCCCCATGAAAAAAGGTTAACTGAACTGGGTCTGTTTAGCCTTGAGAAAAGAATGCTGAGAGGGATCCTCAGTCCTCCTGACCCAGGTCTATAAATATCTAAGGTGCAGAGGGCAGAGTGGCAAGGCCAGACTCTTTTCTGTAACATGTAGAGACACTGCAAGGGGAAACGGCCAGAAGCTGGAGCATAGGAAGTTCCACACAAATGTGCGCAAGAACTTCTTTACGGTGAGGTGACGGAGCACTGGAACAGGCTGCCCAGGGAGGTGGTGGAGTCTCCTTCTCTGGAGATATTCAAGACCTGCCTGGATGCCTACTTGTGTGACCTGGTGTAGGGAACCTGCTTTGGCAGGGGGGTTGGACTCGATGATCTCTGGGGGACCCTTCCAACCCCTACAATTCTGTGATTCTCTGATTCTGTGATTTACTCAGAGGGTAGTGAGATATTGGAACAGGTTGCCTTGGAAAGTTATGTTCAAAGACAAGTTGTATAGGGCTTTGGGTAACCTGACCTAAGAGAACTGGAACATGAAAATAGAAGATTTTAAGGTCCCTTCCAACCCAAACTATTCTATGATTCTCCCCAAACACTGAGAAATTGTTGTGTAAAATGGTTGTGGTTCACAGCTGTTCAATGATTTTTTATTATTATTATTTTTTTTTTTCCAGGCAGAATATCAGTAGGTATAAATGGTTCCTGTTTCTATAAGCTCATTTCTCAGTTTCTAGTTCTGGTGGCAAAATTATCACTTTTCCTCTGCATATCCTGTGCTTCTCTCAAAAATCTCGGTGATCCTTTAACCAGCTGAAAATCTATTTATTCCAAGTAGTGATTCAATTTTCTGAGTCTGCTTCTAATACACCTCTGACAATGTTCTCATTATGGTTTTCTTATCCTGCTGATAGCCATCTGACATGGGTAGAATTATGAATTCCAATGTCCTTAAATTTTAAACAAGACCTCTCTTTAATCAAGAAGCCAACTTTTCTGTGGTAGTTTTCACGCATCACATACTCTTAAACTCTTACTGAAATAAATCAGAGAACACAGATCCACAAGAATGCTATATTTGTTCTTATAAAGGGAAAATATTAATTATCGTACAGAAGCAAGTTTTGAGGATTATTCTTTATCAAAGTCTAGAGATATCTTCTTTTAAAATTAATTGTGATAATTACTAAGAGAAAAAAAAAAACAAAACATTTTTTCTAGTCCTCTAACCCTAAGGACTATTGGTGCTGAGATCTTGTCTGGTATCACCGGTTAGTTCTTAACAGTATGTTGTCTTTAATTGGAATCTCAGTTCATTATGTCTTCATTTTCCATTTATCTGTCCTACAAAATTTCACTTACCCAGCTGTTTTTTTTGTTTTTTTTTTGTTTTTTTTTCCCTTTCTACATAAAAGAAAGGGGAAAAGTTGCCCTTTTCTCCTTATATTTGTTAATCTTGTTATCTGACAATCAGAAACTTGGACCAGAATTCAAATTAATTTCCAATCAACATACACAAGACTTTTCTCTCTTTTCTTTTCCTTTTCAATATCCTTATGAGCTATGAAATCCTGCATGTTGTAAAAAAATGTAAAAAAATTGGTTCAAATGTGTCAAGTGTCCAGGCCTGTTAGAATAATAGTAACAGTATTTTGGTGACTTATTTGTAATGTCCCTATAAGATAAAGATTTAGAGAAAGTGAATGAGCATAAACTAAAATATTCCCAGATGCATTACATTTTGATGAATGGTTGATTGTAACTAGAATATTACATCACTACCTGAAATGTGATAGAAATAATCAGAAAATAGAAATTCCTGAATAAGAAATAAGAAATAATTAGGAAATACTGTAGTATATTTTATTCATGCTCTGTGGTGATTTAAGTATACTATTACAGGAGACAGTCCACAGAAGTAGATGAAGTAAAGAAGCAAAGAAGAAAAATACAATATTCTACTGATAAAAAAGTTATTAAGATGATCAACAAGCAAAACATCCATAATCTTGTGAGTTGCCTGTGGGATGTTTTTGAAAACAATGGATTAATCAGAGCCATGTGTTCTTTTACCTCTTCCTCTTTAGAAAAAAAAGAGTTAGCTGACACTTCTTACAGGACACTATTTCACTCACCCAATAACTTAAAAGTTCCCTTAAGATATTTGGCAGCTGGATGCCTAACAGGAACAACTTCAGCTCCTCAGATTTCTAAAACTGTTCCATGCCCAAGGCACTAAAAGTGCGCATCAGTGAACATAGCAATTTTTTAATGTATCAGCTCCAGGGAACTAGAACTATTTCACTTTATTCTGAATTTGTTTTAAACGTTAAAAACTGAAAATTTTAAAAAGAAAAAAAGGCGTTATCCTCCTTAGTAAATTTAAGGAAGCTGTTCATGACTATAGATGAATACTGTAAGAAAAGTTAAAAAAACAAAATATTAAACTAATAAAATGTGATTATAAATTAAATTTAACTGTTTGGTTGTTTATTTTTCTTCAGGGGGGTAATATCTTCTACTACTTCTCTGCACTGCATTTTTTGTTTTTTTCAGGTGAATATTTGAGATCTTCTTTCTTGGGAATGACTAATAAACTT
Source organism: Lagopus muta (assembly GCF_023343835.1). Lineage (NCBI taxonomy): Eukaryota > Metazoa > Chordata > Aves > Galliformes > Phasianidae > Lagopus > Lagopus muta. The sequence continues at coordinate 12,945,043 of NC_064434.1, forward strand.
GAACTTTTTTATTCCTCTTACTACAGTACTGACTCCTTCCAAATCAATTCCTCCTAGGTTCACTCCCTAAATCTGATTTGAGTTACATATTGCCATTCATTCAAATGAAAATTAACAATGATTTGTGACTTCTCTAATTCTTTGTTTGTTTTTTTTTTCTTTCCTTACTAGAACAGTGTTATTAGTTTTCATCTCATGAAGTCTATAGTATTTTCAAGGCTGTTACAACACCTTTTAAGTAATTTATTGATAGATGCAACTTATTTTCATATGTCTTACTTAATTCACAATTCACTGCCCACTCTTGACAGAAACTTGCTCATTTGCAGTTGAAAGAGGTAGTATTAAAAATATACATATATATATATTTTTAATTATTTTTCTTCCACCTTCAGTCAGTTTTAGGGTTCTTGCAGTCACAAACCACAAATATTTATCTCAACTATTATCCATGAATAATAATTTATCTTTTATGTTAGGTTACTTATATATGTGTGATTTTTCATTAATAGATGTAATGAACATGTAAAGCACAATCTGATTCTGTAAGACAACTCTGTATTTTCATTTTGAGAAGAGTTAAAAAATATATTATTTGGCATGAAATATATATTTTTTTCTACACATTCACATTTGCTTTATTTTACATATTTTGCTTTCAGTCACGGATTTTGCTTTTTCAGTCTACTTGGATTGAGAAGCTGAAGCAATTTTGAATTACCTGATTCTGAGCTGTTACATTGTTGTTGGTTCCTTTGTTCTTGGAAAGTTCTAAATCACCTACGGACATGCAGGTAATCGGAGTGCTCGTCTGAAATGTCTAATAACTGATAGAAAAGAAATCCTGCTCCCTGGAATTGGAGAGCTATTTGTCTGATCGCTTTTTCCTGCTTAAGAAAAGTTACCTCACAGAATATCTTGACATATTTCAAACAGAATATTTATCTTTTGAAAATAACTATTGATTTTCAGTTTGTAACCTGAGACTAATTAAAGGGATCTATGTTTCTGAGTCAAGTCCTTTTAGGTTAATGGAAAAAAGGGATGTTTCATTGAGTAAGCTGCTAAATGTGGCTTTGGAAAATGCATTTTCTTTGTTTTAATACAGACTGCTTTTATGACCTTGGAAAGTCAAGACTAGAATTGTAGAGTAATGTAGTCAATTAAGGATGTAGTTAGTACCTGAGAATAGCAATTTCTTTATTCCTTGGCACACTGAAGAACAATCAAGGTGTTTAACTGGTGTTTGGAAATAAGTTTCAAGCTTTCATTCACATACAAGCACATATATTTACTAGTAAACCAGCTAGTACCTAGTCAGAAGATTTTGCAGTTGTACATTAAGATCTCCTCTGTTATCTTGGCATAATATCTGATTCTGCTTTGGCCTTGGCTACTTCATACTCTTCCAGACTATTCACAAATGTGGTTTGGGAATTCAAAGGAGTAGGGAATCATTCTCCATAGGCAACTTGAATGTGATAGCTCTGTTTGGAGACAAAATGTTTAAGACAGTTCTCCCTAAAGTCAAAGAATGTAACCTAACATCTTCTGGATTTGATGCTGATTTTCTATCATAAAGAGGTAGCCCTTTCCTACTGAGTCAAATCAGCATATGTTTCTGAAAGAAATTTAATGCAAAAATGACAGACAACCACAACTTGCTGGTTTCTTGAACAGAATCACTTTATGCCTGTTCTTAGCAGGAAAGCAGTGTGAGCTATAGTCTGTCTGTCACATCCATGTAGATCTATCCCAGGCTTAAAAACCGACACCAGATTTCAGAATGCAACTCATAGAAATTCACATTGTATTGTATTTATTCTTACAGTTTGGAATATTTAAGTTAATTTAACAATTTTTAATTAGTTTAAGAACTTAAATTAGCTCACTGAGTGACATTTCTGGTAGAAAAAAAAACAAAACTGTTTAAATATAATCAAAACAAAAGTCACAAAATAGAGTGTGTGGGATAGAAAAGTCAGCTAGGAAAGAAGTATTTTAGAATATCATATCTAATACATTACTGTGAAAAGGAACAAGCTTGTATTGCAATGGAAAAGATAAATAAGATTTAATTTGTAGTCCCTCATCTTCCCATAAGCCACATTCTTAACGTCAGCACTGGGCATTGAAGCCACAGATGTACCACAGGGCAGTGAAGCATACAGAAAACATGACTTAGATACAAGAAGAAATGAGGTAGAAACACATTTCAAATTCTGTCTTGTTCTTATCTTCAGTAATCTCCGGTATCTAGGACAGCTCTAGAATCACTCCAAATGATTAAGCATTTTTTGGGGAAAATAATACAGAAGCAGCAATCACTGAACAACAAGATATGTAAACAACAGAAGACACAGTGAGATGATGAAAAACAAACAAAAACAGCCTCAAAATATGGCTTACAGAGGCAGGAAAAAAATGGCAATTCAAAAATAGGCAATAAAATTTCATGCTTCCCTTGTGTAATATCAGCACACACACAGGGAGCCTCCTAAGGGCAACTGTCATGCTGTATGTTGTGTCTACACTATCACCATTAGCATGGTTGATATGAATTGAAAGGTGTTCTTATCTCGGAGATATGAATGGAATTGAGGACAAGTTTGAGTTTCAGATGCTTGACTCTCAGCGTGTCACTTAAAAGCCTGAGCCAGGTATCAGAGTTGCAGGATGAGACACTCAGCTAGGACTCCTAATTAACACGCCAAGAAGCAGTCACATATATCAAGAAATGAATCAGGATAAAAAGAAACTACTGCTGTAAATCTGTTTCACTCAGGTTGTAGGCACCTCTGCAAGATAAGGTTTCAGGTACATTATATATCCTATGGAGAGATACCATCTACTTCCCTTGTTAAATCACAGAATCACAGAATTGTAGGGTTGGAAGGGACCTCCAGAGATCATCGAGTCCAACCCCACTGCCAAAGCAGGTTCCCTACAGCAGGTCGCACAAGTAGGTGTCCAGGCAGATCTTGAACATCTCCAGAGAAGGAGACTCCACCACCTCCCTGGGCAGCCTGTTCCAGTGCTCTGTCACCTCACCATAAAGAAGTTCTTGTGCACATTTGTGTGGAACTTCCTATGCTCCAGAATCTAAATCTATGCATGATGCAGGAAAAAAGGAATCCAAAAAAGCTGTATAACTGTAACACAACGTTGCTAATGAGAGTACTACTCTCTGCAGTAAGGACTGTTTCTGTATCATCTGGTGTCTACTGTGGTAGACATGCTAAGAATTCTTATGTTTCATAAGACTTCAAACATAATAAACCTTAGTAAATCCTCAACTTTGTATTTGGTGTTTCAGAAATATTTCCCTGGTTATCTTTCATTCTTTGAGGTGCACAATGGGCAATTTTTTTTTCTCCCTGAATCTATGTCCAAAGAGACACTTTCCATTTTTTTCAAAGAGAAAAATATAATCAGCTTGAAAAATAAGAAAAGTGTGATTTCATGGAAAATTCACAGTCTACCAAGCACAATTTAAGATGATAATTTAGACATATACTGCCATGAGACATTCATAAGACCTTTTTATTTCATTGTAGTTTACCTTGATTAGGACTGAAATTAACTTTGCTGAAGTAAAAATGTAATCTAGAGATAAGCAAATTGTATTAGGCAAACTGTAAAACAGACCCCATTCACACAGCTATTTGAAGTCTTTCATGAAAAACGTGCCCCAAAATTTGCTTGTCTTCTCCTTAAGGAAGCTCCTGACTCCTGTGTTATTGAAATTCTATAATATGTTCCAAGTGAGTGACAGCCCAATGATTATGTGATAATGCAGCTCTAAAACTTTATGAGCCAGTGAAATTTCAGACCAGCTATTGAAAAATGCACCCAGAGGAGAATAAAGCATCTCAGTTATACAATTTTTAGATGGAAATTCAGATAATCTGAATGCAAATAGAGGGGAAACAAGAAAGAGAGAGGGAAAGGAAAAAGAAGAAAAAAAATAAGACAGAGAAATGAAGAAAGAGAAATAATTAAGATGTGAATATTAGTTTTAAATTAGTACTTAATAATACTGAAATACTGAAAATAGCAAGTGCAAGTTCTTAGATTTAGAGTTGGTTTGGGCAGTTCTTGTGTTAATCAGCATAAAGAAGATATGAACCATAATATGTGTAGAAAACTTTTTTTCTTCACAGCTTCTATACCTTGCTGTGTATCTACAAGCTAGTCTATCTATGAGCTCTGGCCAGATTTAAGCTTTTAACTGTCAATCTGATGTTATTTTGAGGATCAAAAGTCATCAAAATGCTGGTTTCCTACTGCAGAAGGTAGCTTTGACTCCAATTGTTACATTTTCTTCATAAAACCTCAGCACTGTAGAGAGGATACATATTTTTTCACACCAAATGGAACAACTTATTTCGTAACATTTTTTTTTTAGAACTCAAGGGTAAGTTGACAAAAAATGACATATTTTTTTGAAGAAAAGTATGAAAACATAGTTTTTGAAAGCATGCTTCTGGATTAAATATATATATATATTATTTGGAATGGCTTAATGAGGTACTACAACATTTGTACAAACAACACCTAAGCAGTTTGAGTAAATGTGCTTACTTTTTGGTGTATTATATGGTGTAATTTGCTATTTCAGATATCAATTTTTCACTTCCCAGAATTTGAGAGTCCATACCTGGAGCACTTTTACATCATAAAACCTGAGCTGTCTCTAAAGGCGATGACAGTGGATAACATTATGAAAAGGGGATGAAGTAGGCAAGAACTTGTTCTCTGAGCTTGCAGTCAGTAGGTAGCCTATATGGCTGCACATACTGCTCATGTATCAAACTGCAACAAGGCAGTCATAGCAAAATAACTTATGTGCTGACCCCAGAACACACTGCCTTAGATGGCATAAAACAACTGAGGATGAGCCACACACCAGCATTCAGACCTGTACCTCAGCCCTGCTCAAGTAACTAGCATAAATACAGCTGTGGAGCTAAAGCAAAGTGAAGCAAATAACAGGAGGCATAAAGTAAGATAAAAAAAAATATGTAATTCCCAGTTCAGTCCCTGAAATAAATCCTCCCGTTCACTATTCAAGTACACGTGACAGAAATAAAAATCTGCAATAGCACTGAACTTTACAAATTGTGTTGGTGTATCTTTGATACTGAAGTAAAAGCTACAAGTTCCAAGGAAGACCACATAAGACTGAACCTGGCTTAGCTGGGTAGGAAGGTGCAAGTCATCAAGCTCGTGATGAGCCACAGGTTGAAGGTGGTCAAACACATGCTGGCACTGTTGATCTCTGAGAACTAGATATTGCTGAGATAATTATTAAACTGAAGCTATTATATCTGTACAGTCTTTGAAGAATAGGTTTTTTTTTAGAAAAATAGAAGACTTTTGTTTCTTCCATTATTATCCTTAGAGTTAGTTCTTGGGAAGTCAGCTTTGCCTGTGTTCCCAGTTGCTTGCGTGCTGCTTAATCACTTCTGTTCAAGATGTGATGAATAAAAAAATAAGTTGCCCTCAATCAAGATTTTGCATATTTTTCCTGTAATGAGAAACTGTTCTTTAATAATCTCAATTTTGCTATTACTTTGCAGGTCTATCCCATGGGGAGATAAGTTTAAGGAAACAGATTTTCCTTCTAACAGTTCTCTCATGTTAGTCTATACACAGAGAGCCTGTTCACTAAAGAAGGTTGTAAACTACTTGAGAATTCAGTATTGGTACAACAGGGAAAGGAAGAGGAACACATTTATAAAGTAAGTCCTTCTTTTGTCCTTCTTTGATGTAAATACATTTTGTTGTGATAATATCTTTTAAGAACTACAGTCTTTGAAGTGTGAATGACTTTTCTGAGTCATGGAAAGATTTCACAGTAATTTTAACAAGACCTTTATATCTTAAAAGTAATAGTAATTTTTGAGTTAAAATAATATAACCAGCACAGAAAATTTCAATTTTCTATTTCTATGACATTTATTTTGACCTTTCACATAATCTTTCTTCCTTGCTGCTCTGTCAAGAAGCACCCTTCTTGTGAGCACTAGAAATTGTTCTGCTCATTACCAGTTCAAACTAGGAACATTTTTGAAAGCATCCAGCTGAAGGATAATGTTAGTTCAATTATTATATCCAAATACATTTTGATTGAAAGATGCAATATAAGCAGTCTCATACCAATTTCCTCTGGCAACTTTCATGTTGCCTGTGAACCTTGAAAATGACCTCAAAATTTAAAAGTCAATAACAACAAGAAAGCTTTTCTGAGATTTCTCTTGAAGTGTCTCAACTGTTGTTTTATTCTTCTACATGACATGTAGTAATTTTCACTCTGTCTTATACTTTCTCTGAAGTCTATATTTATTCTTTATAGAATTCACATGCCATGATAATACACTCCAGAATAACATTTTGTTTTGTATTCTGTTTTGCTTTATTATCTTTTGTAATGAAAAAAAAAAAAAAGAAAAGAAAACATGCTATTTTCAAAACTTTATTACAAGGACAAAACTCTAGAACTTCTATTTTTGCACTAATGGAGAAAAACATGAGTTTTGAAAAATGAATATATTTTGCAAAATAGAGGAATGCATGTTTTCTACATCTTGTTCTAGTTATTTGGTCTTCAGTCATTAATTTTTCATTCTGACTTGTCCTTCTTTACAGTTAGTATTAAAGAGATTCATGATAACTAATAGAGACGCTGTGCCATTCCACTATGTGGTGTAATGCTTAGTATAAGACTTTCTCTTTATCTAGCTAATTTAAATAGGTAACTAATGAAAATACCACATGTACAGTACTCACCTGGTCATTCTGAAGTGACACTTTGCATTTATTCCTTTTTATGGTATTTATATCACATCTTAAATAAAATTGAACAATTTAGAACATTTTCAATATGAAAAATATATATGGGTTGGCAGACACTTAAAACTTCAAAGACCTTCACTTGCTATGACTAAGTAATAGTAAGAAAATTGCTAATGGAGATTCCTACCACATACAGCTGGAAGTATTCCCACCTGCCTTTGCCAGCTCAGTAGTTCAGGCACTGGTCTGAGACTTGTAATTATTCTCTTTGTCACAGTCTTTCAGCATGACCTTAGGAAGACTATTCTTTCCCCTCCAAGCATTAGTTTGTACTCTGTCTTGTCTATCAAGATTGTCAGATTTGGGGTTTGGAATTGTCTTTACTATACATTTACACAGTACCCAAGGGAAGTTGATATACTACCACAACACTGGAAATAATAATAGAGTGAAGTCCTGAAAGAAATCGTGGAAAGATTTATGTCTGACATCCTACAGTCTTTGGTTTCATGTTCAGCAGCAAAGACTTATACGAGCACATCTATAGGATCCCTTCTTCATACCCTTTGTGTAATTATATGCCCCATTGCAGAATATCAATCATTAAAATCTTGTGATAGGCCAGGCTAGAATTTAACTTAGCTGATATTTTGTTATTTTTTTCTTGCCACGTAGACACATCAATGATTACATGAGATAAACAGAAAGATAGTCTAGAATTAAGAGAGAAAGAAGGGAAAGATGAAGTGTAATTAAAGATCATGCTTCAGCCAGGGTTGAGGGTGAAGTGAAAGAGTGAGTAAATTTTTATCCTGAAATTCATTGTGGCACAGGATTCTTATAAAATAGGTTATCAAATCCTGGTTTAGTAGCTTGTGGTACTGGGAATGGGAGGGTGGTTGGACTAGATGATCTTGCAGGTCGTTTCCAACCTTGCGATTCTATGATTCTATGATTCTATGATTTTATGTTGCTTAAGCCTCCTAATCAAGCTTAAGAATATGTCCACTGTGTATGTCAAAATCATGAAAGTGTATTCCAAACAAGAAATAATAAACAAGAAATAAATGCTAGTTTTCAGCTCAAGAATATTTATTGTTTGTGGAATTAACTACTAAAGTCTTGGAATCTTTTATTTTTATTTATATTTCATTATTTAAAAAATAAAACTTTACACTCATTATTTGCTTTTTATCATAATTTAATGCTGCAAAAAATATATACACACATACATATTTTTTGCTGATCATTTAAAGTTAGATTCAAGAAAAGGTCTCAAGACAAAATGGTTACCTGAGCACAGAGAAAGTTAAAAATGTAGGTGAAATTATAGCTCCATTCAAGTCAATGGCAAAATTGTCATTGACTTCAGCATGTCTGAAATTTCATGCACAGTGTGGAATTAAAGATTTATTTTCCTGAAGATGAAAATATACCCCCTTCTCAATGTCATTTCCCTGTGTAAAGACAGTACCTCTATAGATTAAAGGCAAAAAGTTCCTATCCTTCAAATACCTAATGAAAATACATTTTAGTGACAGAAAAGCAATTTCCGCAAATCAGTACTGTATAATATTATAAGAACTGCTTTTAGTAATATGAGAGCTGAACTGCAGAGAATAATGGCCGTATTAAAGTAGAGACTAATAAAAGTTGGTGTCTTTTGCCTCTAACTTCTGACAATGAGGGCTATAAGTCTTTTTAAACATGAGAAGTTTCAGTTTTATGATTTCCATGTAAGCCAGCTGATAAAAGGCATGCATCACAGTTTTCCTTTCCCATACTATGCATACCCTCCAATAATCCACACTGCTCAATGTTTGAGAAAGAGTTCTTCAGTTTTTCCAATGACTTGACAAAGTGAACCATCATTTTCTGGGATGCCATCAAAATTACTGTATGAATAACACAGAGAACACTTTAGACAACCAGGAGTGACACAGGCACAGGGACAGAACTTTTTGAGGGGAGACAGGTGTCAGATTTTGGTAATGGCCTCATGAGTAGGAGAATTAAGAGCTACATTTATGTATTGCAGGGCATTTTTTTCACAGTGGTAAAAAATTCTGCACATCTGATGCCTGTAGTGTGAGTTCTAAAAGTTCTGAATGCTGAAAATAAAAGAAATGGGGGAGTTTGATGTAGTGCCATTAGCATTTTGCAGTGTTGCATGGAAATCTTGAAGAGTTGTTACATAGAATTTTGTGGAAAGATACACTTAAGTGATTCAAAAAAAAAAAGGAAAAGATAAAAAATGTCATCAAAAATAGAAAGCAGAAATCCTTCTATGAAAATCATCCCAAGGCACCTCTGAAAGTCAGATGGTTCGTAAAACAGGGAAAGAGGCTAAAAATGAAATTGGACAAATAGCAGTTAGTCTATGAAGAAAAAAGGGATAAGTTTAAAGTGAATATATTATTCAAATGCCAGAAAGGATCAAAAAAAAAAAAAAAAAAAGGAAAAAAAAGATCTGCTGAAAGTTCTGCTTATCTGTGCTAAGGAGATGATGTTTTTAGCAAAGTCATTGAAGGAATTAAGCTTTGGTATACAACCACAAGATATTTAAAAAAAAATAATCCTATTTAATACAAAGTGTTGCTATGCAGCATTTGAAAAATCTCTTTGCAGAGTGACATCTTGCAGTATCAAGAAGAGAAGTTGTGCTCCCCGTTATATTTGCACTAATGGCACAAATATGTTGGACGAGTTAGAATGCTACAGTTCCACTTACTGCAGTATGCTCAGCGTTTTGAGTTTTCCCGTTCTTTATAATTTCATGTTAATAAAAGCTGAACAAAAATTATTTAAAATAATAATAATTGTCAGCTATTCCCTGTTGCAGAAGAAGAGGCAATGAGTAAAAACAAAATACGGGAAATTCTGTTTAAACATGAAAAAAAATTCTTACTAGAAGGAGGATTGAAAACTGCAAGAAAACTGAAATGCTAATAGGGACCACTGTGTCTGCATTTGTTGCTAGAGGCTTAGGAATCCTATTTTGCATTTCCTGGAATCAATCTACTTGTTTGATTTTCTTCTTTTCAGTTTTGTTAATTGACCGATAGTGTGATTACCACCTCTAAAGCCTTGTAAATATGTGAGCATGTTGTATGGATCTGCTGGAAGAATAGCAGTTCATACTTACTGAAAGCTCAGGCTTCCGGTCCTTGTCACTACTGTTCCTACTTAACCACTCAAGGTAGCAGATCAAAGCCAGATTCCTATAAAATTCTTGGGCAACAAAAGAATGTCACTTCTGTCGCACTGTTTCTCAAAAGCACTGGGCTTCATGTGCACCTGGAAATTCAGATGTCCTGTTCAACTCTTTTCATCTATTTTTCTATAGATTTGTCTAGCTCAGTTTTAAGATATTCAGGCAGGAGAGCTTTCTTTGTTTTCTTCTGATGAATATTCCACAGCTAACACTGACCTCATTGGCAAGGCATCTCTCAAGTCATCATACTCATGTCTTTCTTGTACTTTTTTTCTTAACATATCACATGAAGTATTCAATACTCTCTCAATTTGGCATATAATTCAAATAAGCACAAATGATTATTGTAGGTAAAAGATATATAACAAACACAACAAATAAGCCAGAGTTTTTTATTTTTCCTCCAACAGACCGTATTTTCCCAGTTAGAGTAATGTCTGACACAAAGTTGTACTTATATGCCCTTGTAACTGCTTCCCCAGAATTATTTTAGGCAGATCAGATTAGGCAGGTGATGACTTGGAACCTTGCGGCTGAAAGAAAAGTAAATTCTGTACTCACAGAATGAATATGAACTACAAATCTCAGCACGTTGAAGGGTAAAGCCATATTTTATTCAAATATGAGCTCATAACTCTGTTTACTATGACAGCCAAAAAAAGGCAAATCCAGAGCCACTGGGATTCTATCTCCTAGACTGATTTCTGCTGTTCCCTTGTGCTGTTCCCATTTCTGCTATACCCATGTGTGTTTGTAGCAAAACTGGGAGCTTGCTCACAAGATATGCAGACACACACACATGTACAAGAGTGTGGTTCCACAGGAAATAGAAATGAAAATGACTAAGGAAAGAACATGGCAATGAGGCACAGCTCTTGGACAGACAGATATGCTGACACCAGCTTACTCTGTTTCCATACTCGCTACTCTCCTACACTTGTTTCTCTCTAATTCAAATATATTTTCTCAAATATTTCATAAACGGGTGTTTTCCCTGTGGTAATCTTATTTGCCATGTCTTATCAATTGCAAAGTTCAAGCTGAACATGTTTCTTTCATTGGCCCGGACATGAGCAACTTGGGAAACCTCATCTTCATTATCATCTCAAATTTCTCCACGTATCTGAACTTGTGTATTTGGATGTTTTTATTTTTTCTGCCTTTTGTTCTTGTGATTTTTTTGGTTCTATGTTTATCTTTTATGTGGAACAATTGCTAACCAGATATCTTTATAAATTAATTCTTAATTTCAGGTATCAATTCATCCTTTACACTGCTTATACCCTTAAAGCATCAGTATTTCTGGAGATGCTAAGCACGCATCAAACCTGCTGATTAAACATTCTATATGATAAACTTGAAGTATTTTAAAAACCTAGCAACCATGTAACTATCATGAAAAGAGAAATTCTAGAAACAACTGAGTTTTCCACAGTGATTATTTTTATAATGCTTCAACTTACTGATGTCTGTAGGCTTTCCAGTGCCTATCATCAAGCCATCATGATGCTTGATAAACAGCCCTGAGCCTCACTGAGTTTCTCACAAGCCTGCTGATGAGGAGCTTTTTGATACTGCTCTCATGCTATGGTGTGTGGGCAAGAAGTGATGAAAATGACATCACAGTTTCCTAATAAAATAAATAAATCCACGTTTGATATCTGCTTTGATAAATCATCTTCAAACTGTGTTACTGAACTGCAAAAGTGACAAAATCTACATAGTTTCCATGGAAATAGGAAGCATTACTTTAAGTCTGATCTATGTAATTTTCTCTCTCTCTTTTTTTTTTTTTTTTTTTTTTTTTAACGTTATCCATTTACTTAAGTTATCCTTCCGTACCTTTTATTCTTGTTAAGTACTGGTTCACATACTTCATCAGTGTCTATAGTTTTGACACAGCTCATGCATGGAGCAGTCCCAATCACATATAATAGACTCATTGTCTAGAAGTGGCCTCAAGAGATTATTTGATCATCCCTCTCGTTTGTGGAAGGAACAGTACATGACAGATGTTTGCTGAACTTGTTCTTAAAGATCTCCCATGATGGAAATTTCAAAATCTCCTATGCATTTCAGTGGTCGTTTGCTCTAAAAAAAAAACTCTCTATGAAGAATTTTTATGAAAAAGGATGAGTAGTCGAAATGGGAATTTGAGTTTAATACATGGAGAATAACTTAAGGTAAGATAGAATCTACTTCAACAATTAATTTTGTAAGACTCCTAGGTAGACTGCAAAAAAAAAAAAAAAAATTAAGTGAATATATGTACCAATAGTACATGCAGAAACTACATTTACTCATTTATAAAGAGCAATTTTCACTAGAAGAGAAGCAACAAAGTATTTTAGTTAAAACTTTATTATCCTCAGCAGAAAGAAGCCTATTTTGCAATACAGAAACTGAAGAATAAATTCATTGTTTTGATTGTAAATGTGGATCTCAGTACA